>NC_045680.1:8759076-13759076 GCF_003331165.1 Xiphophorus hellerii
CGAATAAATCAGAAACCTAACAGGACGCAGGCAGAGGTCTCTAATTATTTGAGAACACATGGCAGGCAACATGTGTCGCTTATTGGTAAATGGCTCAGCTGCCAAGAACTTCCCTTAACTGGACTGGTGGATCCACAATTCCTCCCAATTTTCGACATTGAACATCTTCTGCCTGCATCCTGCGATTGATTAATTAATTAATTAAGTGCTTAATTTTATAAACTAAAGCATTCAATTAAGAACTTGTGATCCACTTTGCTGTCATATTTTACCTCTGAGCTTTCTTCCCCTTGTGATGTGGCCCATTACTCCAATTTCTGTGTCATATTTTTGTTTTTTTCAACAACCACAGCTAATCTTGTGGTAAAATCTTATTCTATATACATTACATAGAATAATACCTCAAGATCGTTTGTACACTTTGTTAATTTTACAATTTCAATTTTAATAGTAAATGCAGACATACGCAGACACACAGATTTTGGTAAGTTCACCCATCCCCAGCTGTTGCAAAGAAAAACAGAATGATTAGACACAAAATATGAAACTAGTTAATAGTTTTATAAATTCAAAAAATAAAAGGTGGATTATAAAATAATTTACTATTTAGAACTTCCGTGTAGGTGGTACTTATTACATGGAGGGGTGTGTGTTTGTTCTGGTAATGGGGAGGGGAAAGTCAGAGGCCATTAGTTGCTGCTTCATAAATCTCTACCTTTTGTCAGCTGGAGAGCCTGCTGGTATCAGTGCCCGGCCCCTATCCCTGCGACCCTGTGACAGTAACCCTATCTAAGCAAGCTCTCCTCCATATGTCTTCACACACTGACGTGTTTCCATAATAATCATCTGGAGGGGGGATGGACGTTTATGTGGGAAGACAGTCTGAAGAGCTCCTGGCATTTTATTCTTGTCCCACACATCAAGTGCTTATAAGCACTCACAACGTGATTCAAGATCAGTAAGTTCATATACTTTTGATGAAATCCTCGAAAAAAAGCTGCTCAATTAATGTTTACAATTGAGAGTAAAGTGCTTAAGAAATTAAAGAAAGAAACTAAAAAGTGCCTCTGAGTTAAAGTTATTTGCGCATTGTAAAAACACTCAGTTTTATTATAACATTCAAGTTGCAGCTGATCTGTCTGTAATAACAAGTAAAGCTAAATGGAATTAAAATTGTAACAAATTCTTCTAAAAAAAAACCAAACTGGAATGCAGCCACCAGAGTAAATGCATTTAATCCTTCACTGAACTGTAAAGTTTCATACATCTAATTCAGTCTCACTTATTTTAATAATCTTGTTGACTGGATCATCCCAACTATGTTGAGCTGTGTGACTGAGGTTCCTGTTTGGTCACAATACAATTCAGGCGTAAAAATTGCTCTTTACACTAATGAGTGAAGTTTTTAACAGGATACACAAACTGTATAAAATTACAAAACTAATGCCAACAATGCGTGCGCTGCATGCATTGGAGCCAACTCCTGTGTAGGCACTGTAGAACCAAACTATGATCAGCACTGCCTGGTTATAAACAACAACGCGTCAACCTCCAGGCAAATTAACAGGAGTCTTCTAGTTACCTGATCATGTTAAGTATTGAAATTATTCCAGAAACTGCGCCTTGAAATTGTAGCAGGTCTTAACTGTAGCTTGCAGCTGATGACTTGTTAACAACTTTACAGGAACAAAAAGGCCAAGGAGTGTGTGTAATGTTGCATAACTGGGTTTCATTTCACTTCAGTGGCCCTAAATACAACAGAATTTAAACAGCTTTAAGATTTGTGAAGAGAAGGAGCATCTTTGGCTATTCTACCGTTCAGTATGTAAAAAAAGTTGTAATGACTAGTAACATGTAGAATTGTGCAGATCTTTTCTGTTTCTTTTCATCACATATTTTCTGATACGATGATGTGGTCACAATACAACCACTCTACAATAATATGTGTTCTTTTAGCTGATTGTCTAGAGTCTCAGACAGTCAGCTGAGACTCTAGCTGATTCTCAGCTGAGGGTCACAAAAGAAGTTATGGTTCTTTTGATTTAGTTGCATATCCTCCAATAGCGCTCCGTCTCCTCCTGGCTCTCCACTCAAGCCACAGAGCCAGGCTGAGGGTCATGCCCCCAGCTTGCAAAGAAACCTGATGCTTCATCATCTTGAGCTTTTTTTTCCCAGCCTTTCCAACTTTCCATTTCTGTCATGCTGGCCTGGACATCTGAACCCCCTTTACTCTCCTACCACTGCTATTCCGGTCTTGGTCAGTTATTCCCTGAACCCCACCGACTGCTCCCCTCAGTTCTCTGTTCCTATATCTCCAAGTATCTTAGTAACACTGGTTACCACTTGTTATGTTTTTTTTTTGTATCAGTTTATGTAGTTTTTCTTCTCTTGAGGAAAGTTGGGGTTTTGTGTCTTTTGAAACCACTTCTGTATTTGAGTAGTCTCCCCAACCTTTATTGGCATTTGAACCTCCTAAATTTGATTCTCTAACTCACCTCTACATGCATGACCTTTTTGTTTACAAGCAGAATGATTGCCTTCCAAAGCCAACCATAACCTTTCTTCAGATGACCCCCAGCTGGAACCATTAGAGACAGTAATATTAGACCTAAGCAACAAGTAATTAACCCAGGCAAAACTGACCAGTCTTGACTGATGAATCAATGTCTTCCCAAACTCTCTTGATTTGCTTTTCCATGACCTGGATTTACATGCCAAAAACAAATTATGTTATATTCAGTAATATTACAGACATTAATAAATAAGTAGATTCAACTATATTTTCATTTGAGCCAGGTACGTTTGGACACTCGATTAAATCGAGCACAAAAAGAGTTTGGAGCATCGCTGGTATTACTTCAAATTCCTCTTGTTTTAGGCCTTGTGTAGACAATGTTTTCAAAAATGTTTTCTGTTGTGTATGAAAAAATATCACATTTTACATGATAGTGGATTTAAAACACTCAGCAAACGGATGAAAGCAAATAGCACTGGAAATGATGTAGTGCACAACTTTGTGAATTTTCTGATCCATTTCTTAACTTGTACACAGGTGCAAATATGATCTGATGCATCTAATCAGTGGCAGTTTCTGTTGTGGATGACATGGGTATGTCCCACGCCATGACGTGGTGAACAAATATGTACAAAAAAAACCTTTCTTTATAAAAGTTACATGTGGCAGCTTTAAGAGCATAATCATTTATGCACTTATTGTTGACAACTTCAAATTTACCATTGACATGTCTATCCACCTAAACTAAAAGCCCGGGCAAAACAAACATTAAACAGCACTCCATATTTACAGTCTTTCAGTTAATGGGGTCTTCAGTTAGAATTTAGCACAATAAATCATAATTCTTATAATATAATCTCTTGAAAACAACAAGCGTTAATATAGTTACCCATTCCCAGCGCCTGTTGGTCTGTTACATAAAATTCTAACAAAAACCAAAGGTTTCTTATTGTAAGTGTGAAAAAACAGGAAACTATAAAAGGGTGTGAATATTTGCAATGCACTAGAAATTAATTATGTTCTTGTCCTTCCTTTGGTTCCTGTAGAGTATTTTAATAGGATATCTAAATTCCAGTGCAGTAACATTGAAGTGATTGAGTTTTAGATGTGATTGCTTTTGCCTTTAATCATTGGGCAATGGAGAAATGTAAATCTGGCTTACTCTTTTTAACCTGTTGTAGTCTGCTCCTCCCTTCAGGGCCCATGTTAGATTTGTTTGTGGTACTTATTTAATAATGGATGATTGTTTGTGTTTGTCAGTCAAAACACTTTAAGACAGCTGCTAATTCCTGCGAGGCTTTATTGATTAACCATGCTGGGTACAGATTGTTTTATAGCCAGATAGGAGCAGAGGATCCAATCATTCCGCTTCCAAGCACCTTCAGTGCCTGCTCCTCTTGTCGGGAGTTCTTCCCTTTCTCTGGTTGAATAATTAATGTTCAGCCTATTTAATTAGTTAGATTTGCTCTAAACAGAAGCAGAGTAATTGAGTCTACTGCTCTTTTTTTGTAACTGTTGAATGCACAGAGAAGTAGTTCGCTCCCCTGCCAAATTCTGCTCCTAAGATTTATTCCTACTCTCTGACATAGCTGTCAGTGAGTTGGCATTAGCACTGGTGGCATTTGTGGTAGTACAGTAACCACTATACTGTACCACTTGCAGGGCTGGATGCTGAAGTTTCCCGCTAGCAGGGTTGGCATTGAGAGCCGGGCTGAGAGCTGCAGATGTTATATCAAACCCTACCACAGGCCAGAACAATAAAAATTTGTTGATCTGCTTAAACAGCTAAAAACAACACTGTTGCATTTATGACATTTAGATTGAACCATTGTTACAGTGACTTCTTTTATCTTCTGATATGATGGCCCTGCATTGCACTACACACCAATTTAGAATTGAAATATTACAACTAAAACAATATTTTTTGCCTAATTATAATTTAAACAATGCTTCTGTAAAAGTATGCAGAATGTATTACTTCATCCTGTTTTGCGGTCTTTGAGGGGTAGGAGGTATTTTGTGTTTTCCAGGAATGTTGTCATTTTATACTGCAATTTAGTAACTGTTTCCGTCAGTTGTTATAAAAATGCTGAATATGTCAAAAACACATTTAACTTCAGAATTTGATGCCTTGAAGAAACAGTTTAATTTCTGTCTCTTTAAGAAGATCTGACTCTTTCTGACACCCTGCCTTCAGCAGGTCATCACAATGCTCCTGCATTATCCTGTGTACAACCTTTCTTGTTTTTTGGACAGAGAAGTAGTTAGCTCAGCTGACTCGCAGTTTCACCAGGTGTTTGCTAATTTGTAATTGGGGGAGTTGCGGGGAAGTGTCGACTCATGGTGCAGAAGCTATGTTGGGTAAATATGCGGCAAATTGTATAAGCAAGTATGTAGCGACCCCTGAAATGGCTGCCACAGGCAAATAAAAGATTCCTAAAATATGTATAAAAGAATCAAAGCAACACTCCGGATGCCTTTAATATAAATGATATAAAGCTCAAAGTTTTTTTGCATAATCTCCCTTACACCCCCTTCCTCCTTTAAGAGCTATTACAAGACATAACTAGATCAAATGTTTTTACTCGTCTTCCTGCTATTTGATATCAACAGTTGTCTTCATTAGGAACAGTTTGGCAAGATATTAGTCAGTTCTGTTTAAAGCCATCGTGTATATTTATCAATCTTGATGTGTGGCTATAAAATCTCACACTAAACACCATAGGCACTTGCATGTGCCAAAAAAACTCAATCTGGAACTGAAGTTTGTGCATTCAAGAGCCACAGAGACACAACTGCGTCTCTTTTTATGTTATTCCACATGACATAAATGGAGTAAATTTAAACAAATTTTACAGTTGCAAGTAGGAGAGCAAAGGCCGACAGGTTTTAACTGAAAACCTGGCAGGTTGTTAACTCCAGTTTAGCTGCTGGCTGTTTGTAAAACTTCAGCAGGTAGCACTTATCAGTTACAGAAGAAGAGCGCTGAGGATTCTGTTGCAGGAAAGTCAGGAGGTCTGGTCTATACTGTTAGTTCTCACCTTTGAGTAGATCAGGATGTACAGCCAGGTCCAAGATTCATATACACAGTGTACATATCCACATACACCAGCAGAAACTGCCTTTCGGATCTCTGCCAAAGAGGCAGCACAGGGGTCTCTGAGCATTGTTTCTGCTGGATCAGCAACTTTATGGTGATGAACTTTTGTCTTTTGCTTCAAGTAGAACAATAGATTGTCTTGTGAAATTAAAACTGATCTTAATTTAGCATGAGCAATTTTTTTTTATCCAATATGGCTGCCTAATGTAATGAAAAAAACCAATGCCTAATTTGTTTTCTTTATTACTTTAAAAGAAAAATTTGTCAACACATAAAATCATGTGTAATAGTTGTAGTATGTCTTTGATGACTCATTAAAAATTTAACATGTGATTTCATGCTAATTCTATGAGACAAATTTTGTATGTAAAACATAAAATTATGCTAATATAATTCATTTTCTTTGAGAAATGCATGCCACGTGCTTAAACAAGGAGATATCTGAGACAATGATTTAGGTGTTTGCTACAGCTTTGGCATTCTCCAAATAGATAACCTATCTATAAAAATATTACATATATTAAATGTGCATTTCTATGAGAAATACTTGTTCAGCTCACATTAGAGAAATCAACATGAAGTTAAATCCAGTAACTTGCCATCATCAGCGTGTGAATTAACCTTTTGAGATTTCAATTGGAGACATAAGGGCTTTATAAGTAAAATTGATTATTATTGTTATTAAAGAGACCTTACAGACCTTTATTATCTGCTGCACTAAGCTGATCTACAGGAATCATTACACCAATAAAAAAATCTGTCAGCTAAAATGATGGTAAGGATGGTGAAACTTTTTCAGGAAGAAAACTGTGACTAAAGATGTTGATGTTCCCAATTTGAATAGGAAATTCCCATGCCAGAGAGACAGGTCTGTTCCCTCAATATTTGGAACAATAATAAGAGTAAGCCATATATGCTCTACTTTGTATAATTGTTAACTGCCATCATAGTATGCCCCTTTGCAGACTATGTTGTGGCCTGGGACAATACCAGGCCACAACATCCCAACAATTTCCAGATCCATAACATGTCTCGATGGACTTTTCTCCATTTTCCTCTGTTGGACATGTTATCTACCTCAGCTGCCTGAGGTACTGTGGTCCTAACCATCCATTCTAATGAAACCTTCTAACTGCTTTTGTTCTGTTTAACTTACCAATGACAACAAAGTCTCTTGGAGGCTTGAGATGGCTCGAAAATCTAAAATTAAGAACAATAGTAATGATTATAAAAATAAAAAAAAACATATGTGGTTGGTTCTGTATTCACCACTTATGTTGCTGGCTAAAAGCATAGGTTTACTTCTTAAGTAATCCTAACCAATTGATAAACTTAATCAATCACATCACTCTATGGGTGAAAGTAAAAGTTGAGTTAGGGTTGTAAATGGTAGTTAAACCAAACAGATGCATCCTCATTTTATAACTGAGGCAAAACCTGTTATATTTTTTGTAGTGCGCCTTGTGCAGCCTTGGAGAAGATGGCAGCGACTCTATGAGAGAGTGCAGTATTGATCTAGGGTAGTTCATTTTCTGCTGTTGGTGGTGAGATGCTCTGGGGGAAATGGCTACTTTGTCTCCTGTCATTGTAGCTTCAGTGTTAAAAAGGAGTTTAAAAACAGAAGAATTGGGAGAAGAATGCCACATATCTTTTAATGTTCAGCGTATCATCAGTAAAGACTAATCCATCACAGAAAAAACTCACACTTTATGTGGGATACACGTTTGTGTGTTTTCTCATGTACTTGTGTTAAATGTTGATATTGTGTGGGCGCTCCCCTGAAGCAGGCAGTATTGATCATTGACCATTTATTGTCCTTTGCTCCTTTGTGATTTGCTCTCTTGAAAGTGGTTAATTTGTCTCCTGTCCACGGTTCTCCTATGTCTGTGTGTGCATGGACGTGTGATGTGTGTGTGGGTAGTTTGTGTCATGTCATTGGGGGGGTCTAAGTTGTTAAATACTTCACTCTGTCTCTGCACTGACACAAGCAGATATTATTGATCATCTTGTTCGATTGCGGTAATGCTGGACTCATTATCCAAACGGCCATCATTAATAATGTAAACTCCAATTTAGAGAAAGAAAATTAAACTTTGTGTTTAAACATGGGAATACAAGAAAATCTAATTGTTTGTTAAGCTGTGAGCCATCGGACAAAATATAGAGTAGACAGATCAGGTGTTTCTGTTTGTTTCATCTTGTTAACAATCCTCCTCGGATATGTAACAACTGAAATAAAACACTGTCTAGAGACCAATGAAGAACAAAAACACTAAGTTGCTAAATGTAAATGCAGATACTCATGAATGGCATGTATTAAAAGTCAATGAGCATCATGATTGATAAGCAAGATTCAATAAAAATGTCAACCACATAATATCTTGCATTTCTTATATTGTTTCTGAGAAAAGTGGACATTGATGTAATGCAATCCTGCTTTGCAGTGTTCAGTGTTTTTCAGACAAACTGAGTTAATAGATTACTGCTTAAACATCAGGAAGAACAGTCATCAATTGAAGGATGGTAAAGATACAAATGGATTATATAGATGAGGGGAAACTGTTAGTATGGTGGATTTTATCTCTTTCAAAAGCTTTTAGTCATTTTTAAGAAAGTGACCTTGCTGATCCTGACCAAAGAAATAAAACAGAGAACATTAATTAGATATTAGTGACAGTTATAGTAGATTCTTATAAGGTCATCCTTTTTATGACCTTATGTGGTGATTCATGTAGCTTTAAAATATCATGAGAAGAAAAACATCTATGAATCTTGCTGTAATTTTCTGTTAGACATCATAAGGTGTTTTTTTTTATTTTCACATATCTGTGTTACATCTAGTTGTGCTATACTGTAGCCTGCTGTGACTTTGAAAGACCTTTCACTGTGTATATGGCTAAGTACATGTGTATATAAATGTGTGTGCGCGTTGGGTATTCATGCCAGCGGCTCAGCAGTAGTGTTTCTTCCTAGCAGATGCCCACTCCTCTTGGTTGTGATCAGCACTTTAGCGGACTGCTGCCAGCTCCCTCTGGGCCCAAAGGGACCAATTAGGCCCTGGCAGCTGCACCCAGAGTGCCACTGTGAAAAGAGGGGGCCATGAATGGGTGAGGATGCTACACAAGAGAAGGGCAAAAAGTGCTAAGGACACATATGTAGACATACAAGGTAACAACCCAGAGTTATTGCCATAAAGGCTTACTATTACAGCTAAAGTTGGTGAAGAGAAACAAGTAAATTCCTGGAGAGAGAATTAGTTAGTAAGAAAAAGTCTAAAAGTAGCCTGTTTATTCTTGGGCCGTCCTGCTTACTGCTCTTCCACAGAATCAGAGGGGGGAGAGTGAAAGTGCTTTGACCTTAACACTCTTACCAAATTAGCACCCTGGCCGACCAGAGTCTTCCCCACCTTTTGTCCGTATTGATCTTTAACCTGTGAACTCTCACTTTTCACCTCGGTAATGTCAGGAGCCTGACCTCCTCTTATAGATCTGATCAAGGCTAAGGGCCAAAGTGAACCATCAGTTCTTTAGTTATTCAAGCTATTTCTTTTCATTACACACAGACTCCGAGGTCAAATATCAGTCTCATTGACCTTGATCGTCTGGAAATCTACACTCTTTGGACTATTTGACATGCAAACCTTTACATTAACACATGGAGGCCACATAGTCTTAGTTCACACATGGTTTAAACTAGAGGTAGAACCCCCCTAATGGTCCCTCAACATTCATAGTGGGCTTCCTGAGATAGTTCGGATTGGTTCAGAACCCCTCACTATTGAAGGTGTGACTGCATCTCATTTTCAGCGCTGCTCATGCTACTGCTTGCTGCTGGTCAGCTGGTCAAAAAGCCTCCCTACAACTTTCACTTGGTTATTAGAAAGACAAATTTGACTGTTTTGATATAGTCATGAAAATGTGGACACTTGTGGTACAAAAATGTTATTAGCATCACTTATAGCTCCAGTTAACACAATACTGTCTTACAATGGTAGTAAAGTGCAAATTGCATGTTTATCCTCTTATTACCTGAAATGTATACATTTAGCTTGCCAATGAGACAAATTAGGCATTAGACGGCATAAAAATCAACTCCTATTAGTGTAGTACACATATTATTATGGCTGTATTGACTGAGACCAGGAGCAGATTGTGGCAAATTTGCAACAATCGTCCAGATGGGAATAACAGCCGACGGGCAGATGGTTCAGTTACATAACAGTTAATATGGGATTATTAGTGTAACTATATGAAGAGCAGAACAGCTAGGAGACATTAAAAATTTGGAAGCTAGTGACATAGCTACTATTAATTTTATATTTTTGCTTAAGTCTGTTTTAAGAAAATAAATATAACTGTAGATAGACTTAACAGGTAGTATTCAAAATACAATAATCAAAAGATAGACTTTTTTAGTGGTAGTAGAAATAATTGTTACTTTCTTGCTTTTTGTTTGAAGTAAAATCTGTTAGATCAGCTTATTTTGGGGGTTTTAATCTTCTTTCAGTTACAGTCCTGGAGGGAACACTCTGTAAATACTTTTAGCGCAGTAGCATCCTCTGGCGTCTCCTTTCTCTCTTAACACTTTGACACATTCATGATGCCAGAGTGACTCCCGTTGGCCTTGTACATCACGTCCTTGTCTCTCACTCTGTGGCTGAAACAGAAGTTGAGACTCCGTGTGCGACCGGCTGACTGGGGCTCATCACTCACTAACCCAAAAGAATCAGCAGCATGATGGATGTGCACCATTCTGGCGTCTGCTACCAGGAGCTCAGTTCTGCTTTAAATCTACACCGGTGAGCCACCTCTGCTCTCTGTGTGTGTGGTGACTGGCAAACTGCAGGATACGGCATGTGTCTTCAACCCATCACTCAGTATGATGGAGTCAAACCAACATCCTTTCTTTCTCAGTGTTGCTTCATTTCACTGCAACAGTCTCGTCAGCCAACATGTCCAAGCAAAAGTAATTTTCTGTTTGTAGCAACAAAAATGTCAGCAAAGAAATCACACAGTGTCTCAGGCCAGCTAGGAGAGAACTTAATCCTGAGTGTTTTACCTGGAATCTTATTACTTTGTTGACCACATAGCAACAATTTTGCAAGGGGAAAACTGACTGCATTTAGATACATGTTTTCTGAATTTGATCCATATGGTTGTGACTTTGTGCTGGAGAGAATGTAAATCATTTAAAAATGGAAAATCTATAGGCAATCCACTGCTTGGACTATTTTCAGATCCTTTCTGGATTTAAGTACCTAATTTTTACTTGCTTGTGAAGAATAGCTAATATTTTTGACAAAAGGCTGTTGGCATCCATACCTTATGAAACGTTCAGTTGCCAAAAAGTTTCTTTTTATATAGGATGCAAGAGCAATTTAAAGAACAATAAAATAGAATTAATCAAGAATTCCTAAACTGTCTTGAAAAATCTGGAATTTAATTTTACTATTTTCCAAACAAATGTAAGAATTGTCAATGTCAATGTCAATGTCAAATTTATTTATATAGCACCTTACAGCAGACAAGACTGCACCAAAGTGCTGCACAAAACAATAACACAAAAACAACAACACAATGACAAAACAGAACACACATCATTTAAATGCCAAAGAGTAAAAATGAGTTTTAAGAAGCGATTTAAAATGGTCCAGGCTGTGGGCAGATCTAATCTGGAAAGGTAAGTTATTCCATAAAACAGGGGCAACAACAGAAAAAGCTCGATCTCCTTTCCTCTTAAGTCGAGTTCGAGGAACTGTAAGTAATAACTGATTATTTGATCGTAGCGTTCTGGACACAGACTGGAAATTTAAAAGGTCCCGAAGATAAGGGGGGGCTAACCCATTTAAAACTTTAAAAGTTAACAAAAGAATCTTAAAATCTATTCGATAAAAAGCAGGCAGCCAGTGTAAAGATGCCAGAGTTGGCCTTATGTGGTCATGCTTCCTGGTTCCTGTGAGAAGCCGTGCTGCTGCGTTATGGATCATTTGAAGTCGCTGAATCTGTGATTTTTCCATCCCTCTATATAAAGAGTTGCAGTAATCCAGTCGAGTTGTTATGAAGGCATGGATAAGTCTTTCAAAGTCCTTAAAACCGAAATAAGATTTGACTTTTGCTAAAAGCCGAAGGTGGTAAAAACTCGATTTAACGACAGAACTAACTTGTTTATGTAGCTTTAGAGAGCTGTCAAAAGTGAAACCAAGATTCCTAGCAGAGGTCTGATAAGAGCGAGCTAAAGAACCAAGAATCTGATCTGGATTTGTAGTCTGAAGTTTCTGACCAAATAATAGAACTTGAGTTTTGCTTTCATTGAGGTGAAGAAAGTTTTTTTCCAACCATAATTTAACTTCAGCTAAACAGTTTAGCAACAGCTGAAGAGAATCAGTTGTACCATTTTGCAATTTAAGGGGCAAATAAATCTGGATATCATCTGCAAAACAATGAAAGGAAATATTAAATTTTTGGAAAATTTTACCAAGAGGCAGTAAATACAAGATAAACAAAATGGGCCCTAAAATTGACCCTTGGGGAACACCATACTTTAATGGTCTGGCCCCAGAACAGGATTGGTCAAGATGAACAGAAAAGGTTCTGTTTTCTAAATAAGACTTGAACCATTGGAATACTGAGCCTCGCAGGCCAACACAGTGTTTTAATCTATGTAAGAGAATTTGATGATCTACAGTATCAAATGCAGAGCTCAAATCTAGAAGTAATAAAACTGCAATGTTGCCTGAATCAACTGTTAAGAGGAGATCATTATACACTCGGAGCAAGGCAGATTCAGTGCTATGAGCAACTTTAAACCCAGACTGGAACTTCTCAGTTATATTATTGTCTTTTAAAAATTTAAAAATTGAGATAAAATGCTGACATTTTTTTGTTCAGGTAAAAAATATTGTAAATATTAACTTCTCTGAATCTCACATTTTGAAAGGAAAATAAAAGAAAAATATCAGTCCGTCCGTCTGTCACTCTGTCAGTGGAGCATGTCGGTGGTCACTACTGCTCCTGTTAGGGTTGTTTATTAGCTTAAAGGTCTTGCCATAGTTCTCTCAGGGCAGAAGTTCATGTCCCTTGTGGAATATTGTCTTGTCCTTTAGAGATTCTCTCACTTAACCCCCAAGTGGCACAACCTCTCAGAGACAAACACTTTATAAGCCATACTTATCCTTCCATTCACAAATACCTACACGCACACTCGGTGTGCTCACAAATAGATGCACTTGTAACTTATGTAATAATGACGTGTCTAAGTGGACAAAGCATTGGGCTCTTCTTCCTGATGTGTGTAATGGGATCTGCTGATTGACAGCCAGCATCATCCTTTTGAGCAGGCATGACTTTTACATGTGCGACACAAATATCATGGGACACAACTGGATGTGCTCGACAGCATCATAAAGTGAGGGAATGTTGATCAAGGTTAAAGATCTTGGCAGCTCTCGGGATCAGGTCGAGGTCAAGGTTTAGTTCACATGGAAAACATGTTTTCATCATGTCTTATTTACATTATTGATGTTCTTTATGGCTGCAGGAACATTCAATTGCTCTGGAAAACATATATAGAAGCTATTATTTAATTATTCATCAAGGATGTTGCCTCATCGCATATTCCGCAACATAAGAAAAAAAAAATTTGGATTGTGTTTTCAATGTTTAGAGACAATGGTAGTAAAAGAGTTTACACTTTAATTCCATTTATAACTGATTGAAATTAAAATCAACTTATAATTTTTAAAGATTACATATTTACTACAATGAAGAAACTATAGACTCTTCTCTTCTAATCCCTCAAAAACTTTTTATCAATGGCTTTTTTTGTCAGGGTTAACTTGTCTCCTCAGTTATTGGCACCACTCCTGTTAACACTTTGTACAACCTTATTTTGGCTGCAGGATGGCACTTAGTCTTCTCATGTTACATTCCGCAAGGTTGGAGCATACAGAGAGGGAGCTTTGACAATCTGTCTTTGTACAATTTCTCTAAATCCAGATTGAACAACAATTTTCCAAAGAAAGAGGCCATAAAAGAAAAAGTTACTTCTTTTAAAGCAGATTATATTTATTAATAAACCATAAATATTGTTTTTTATGATTGTTTGCCAATTGTTGACTTTATAACTTACCCTACTAATATCTAAAATTGAGTATTTAATTAATATAATCTTTTACAAAACTTACAAAAATGTGCAAGATTTTTTTATTTTATTATGCATTTTGTGTCAAGTTGACACGCCCAACTTGACAAGTTGGGCTGTTTTAAGATTCAGCTGAGATCCAAATGGACATATAGAAATATGCAAAATGGGAATTTTCCATAATCGGTCCCCTTCAAAATGTACAAAACTTGTCAGTAACAAATTTTATATTCTTGCATTCATAATTTCATGCCAAAAATATGTCAGTACCCCAACGGATTTACTTAAAACACATATTAAACACACAAAGACTCTGATCTTCTATCTTCCTAGTTTTTATACATTTTGTTTTGTGCAGCAACCCTGTGCTGTTAATTTGAGTAGAGGGTTCCTCCTGCCCTCCTTTCCCTGGTCAGGCTGAAGTTTTCCAGGTCAGCTGGTGTCGTTTACAGCTTATGACTCCGCTATGATGATGGACGAGGCACAAGCGAATAGCCCTCCCACACACACACACACATGAATTTTCTCCCCCAACCATCACCCCTGCTTTTAAACACGCCCCTGTGAAGTGAGGTGACATGACATCACTACCACCCTGCTGGCTGGCATCATCTGCTCACAGTAAACGCCAGAGGTCTACAATTTCTGTGGGTGGCCTCATTGACCCAACAGTTTGTGCCAACTCATTTCTTCATGCACACATGGTTGTAGATCCCTCAAGTATTCCTCTAAAATCCTGAAACAGATTCAGAAGATGGGGCAAAATGTTTGGTTTTTTGGGGGGCTTTTTAGTGGTAATTTATATATAAAGTTGTTTTTCTATGTTAGCTAACTTGCAGTCATGTGTTAATGTAGTCATGAAGCAAAGAGGAGCTGAACCATCTTTTAGTTATCACATTTACAGTTACACTGGGTCTCTGAATCAACTCATGTTTTTAGTCTTCAGGAATAAATTAAGCTCATGTAAAGTATGACTTCACATGCGGATTTAGTTTTAGAAATCCCTGACCCCTTAAAGCCTCATATTGTTCTAATTATACACTGCTCAAAAAAATAAAGGGAACACTTAAACAGGTGTTTAACACTTAAAGTGTTCCCTTTATTTTTTTGAGCAGTATATTTTACTTTTAGGGAGCTTTTTAATCTGAGGAAATTACATGAATGGGTGATTGACTGAACATAGTGTAAAGCTCTTTGGAGTCCTCAGACTTGATAAAGGGCTACACAATGTTGGGTCATTGTCATTTCAGCAAAAACGTTGCTACAAAGTATTGATGAAAGGCGGCTAAATACATTCTTTGTGTAAAAACAAGCTTAAGCACCAATTCAGATATCCTGCCCCAATTTAAGAATGAGCAATAGCTCAAACATTGAATGCATCATGAGTAAGCTTGTAGGATGTAGGCTTTTTAAGAACAAGAAATGAAGTTCTATGTCGGTACGGTTTGGCATTAAACTGTCCTGGCACCTCCAGATAGTGTGTCAAAAAGCATCACTGAGTGTCAAACACGCAGAGATCATGTTATCATCCCTGTGCTGGCTCACACTGAGTTATTAAATCGTGGTAACTCCCTTGTTAAATCTGATGTTAGCATGACACGGCTGTCTTCTGTGAGAGCGCTGGAGCTGTGGGAGTCAGAAGATGAGCCCCAGGGGAGGAGAGCATGGAATGGCAGCAGGAACAGACACTGTCAATAATAAGATTTATTATCCATCAGCTTGTCCCGGGGAGGGCTGTTCACTGGAAGCAGCCGTCAGGTATGGAGGAGCAGACTTCGGGTAGATTCATAAGAGGATGGAGGATTGGATGCTCTGTGTTGTGACCTGTCAGCCGCCTCAGTCAGAGGGCTGAAGGATCAAGAGGCAGAACTTTTCTCAAAGCCTAGTCCACACCATTTAGTCGAAGCTCAGTCATCTTAGTGAAGGGGTCTACGTTGTTCATCACATTCAGATCCATTCGTGTGATGCCCCATTTGTCATTTTATGCTGACAAAACAGCATTTAAGTGAGTGAATTTTTTTTTTTTTTTTTAGAGTTTTGACCAGATTTTAAGCTGGTTTAATGGAAGCGGATCAGGCCTGTAATCGTAGAGAAGACATGACAGAGAGTTGTGCAGATTGTGATTGTTGTATTTTAAATAAACCAGAATGCTGCCTCTACATTTTTGCTGTAGAGGCAGCCATGTTTAGTAAAAAGTATAAATCTTCAGAAATTACAATGACAAGATGAAAACATGGAAACCAGCATAGTCTCAGAGTTTGTTTGTTAATAACAACCTACTTGTAAATCTAAAATAAATAAACTCGACTGTAGAAACTTTAACTTTTCACTGAGACTTTGCCACAAATCCTCCCGCAAAGGGATTAGTTAGAAAACGTTTCAAACCTACCTTTTAAGTGAGCAAGATGGGAGACTGGTTGCAGACAGAGCGATGAGTTCATGGTGAGGCAGCGAGAGTAGATTATCTGTGGATTCACGGCGGTGCGTCAGGGAGAGATGGATGGGTCCGTGCGAGCTGCATGCGTCTTCCTAGAGTCGAGCGCCACTTGAAAGGCAGTCCACTGTCAAAGGTCTATTAAGGAAAGATTGAGACCCCAGGTGTTTGTGAGTGTGTTCACATGCTCATTGGTCATGGTCCTTCACTGAAAGATTGAGACCCCAGTGCTCCCAGAGCCACTCAACCAACACAACCTGCATTGGTTTACAATCAGCGCAGCACCGTCCATCCATCCATGTTCCCATACAAACACATACACACACACCCACACACACTCAAATATATATCAAAGGACAAACACTACCACCAGGTGCCATTAAGCAGCAGCCGTGGTGGAACAGCTGTGTGTCAGCATCCCGAACATGGTGACCATCATCCTGTTGGCAGCAAGGATTTACAGACGGATTAAGGTCCAGGTTAGGGAAGCGACGACGAGCATGTACAAGGTTGCGGGGTGGGAGTCATGGCAACACCTTTGACAAGCCTTATTTGTCATCTGACTAGGTGTGCAAATCAAAGTGACTGCAATACAGACTTTGAAGAAAAGTAACTTCAAACTGGGCAGCTACTTCTCTAAAAAACCAGCAGCACTGCGCTTGTTCTCTTTGCTGTCCTTTCCTTTGCTGTGTTCTTCTTTGATAACGCAGCACTCAACCTTTGACCCTTATAATCTGTAGAATGAAATTTACTGCAGAATCAGTCTTTAAAAGTTAGAATATTGATAAAAGAAATGTTTGCAGTAGGAGTGGGTGATATGGACTTAAAATTTTATCTGAACATTTTTTGGTAGTGCTGTGATAACAATAAAAGTGAAGGTAAGAACTATTTATTCTTTTGTACGGCTGTAAAATGCTTAGCACAGCCATTTCTACTTTCTCAATGTTTGGCCTTCAATTCAGAACAGGTTTTTATTTCATCTGCTTAAGACTGGGTGTTATGTTATTACTAACTGCTTCACAGTAGTTTCATTATGTTATATATGCACATGTTAATTTAAAGGCTTCATATGTGCTCATGTGTGAGCCTTCGCTTTTTTTCAGCAGACATCTCAACAGCTCTCCTAACTCTGATTTGTTCTGAGCTAAATGTTTGCCTGAGATGGATTCTCCTGCTGATCCAGAGCTGCAACGTGGCTGACAAATGAAACTAACACCTGGGAGGGGAGGCAGAAGGTGTGAAAGTGGAAATCGGTGTATTGTTTGCTACCACAGCTTTGTAGTTCATGCTTTGTTATTGGACACTAATTAAAATGGTGTTGGTTATTAAAGACTTGTGCGAAAAAGATGATACAAAGTGAGCTTGTCATCAGATATATAAACTCATCTGTTATCCCTCTCTCACTACTCCGACCGCTCTGTGGGCTTTGCTCATTAGGAAGACTGAGTGCTGTCTCTGCCATAGAGGCAGGGGGTTAGGGTTAGAAGAAGTGCACATGATGACATTTTGGGCAGTATGATTATTCTAATAAAATGTGGAACTAGTGATATACTCATACCACTTAAAATCTTATATTAATAACACAAATATTTCATATTTTCTTCAGTTAAACCAGCCTGGCTCTGTGGGAAGAAGCAATTGTCTCCTGATTAATGGTTGTGGCACACTTCATGGCTACCACTGCCATCATCAAGTGTTTGTGATAACTACCAAGGAGTCTTTACAATCTTCTTTGCAGTATTGTTTTAATTCAGCCATAATAGTTCACTTTACAAATGCCCTTTTTAAGGTCATCCAACATCATCTTGACTGGATGTCACAGTCACGTATGACATGAAAAATTCAAAACATTTTTTTACCCATTTAGATGTGATCATGCTGATGAGCTCTTCTCTTAATTTGTGTGCTTCAAATACATAACTCAAGGAGTGTCAGTGGGGTGATAACTCTACGTACTTTAAGTTGCTTAAGAGCTTAAGCAACTTAAAGCTAAAATAAATTGGATCCTAACCCTGTTGTTTTATTTGAACAAAGTTCAGCATCTTGCCCGAAGAGTTAATAAAAGTTGTTGGCCACTGCTCAGGGTTTTGTATTAAGCATCAACTACCAGATGCAGCGAACAGCTTTGGCAAATGCAACAAATAAAACCTTACCAATGTTTTATTTCAGACTTGAGTAGACACACTCTGCTCCTGCGAAGCCTTCTGTCTTGGTAAACTGATGTGAACAGGACCTCCGATTATCCACAATGTAAATTCTGTTCTTTGTGTGGGAGTGTCATCCAGGCCAGGCCTTCATAAAGCAACATGATGGATATGCAGACAAATAAATAAATAAAAACACAAGCACCCCTCTTTTTTCCCCATTCCAATCGCTCTAGTCTTGTGCGTCTTCTCTGATGGATTTGTAAAAAGATATAACGAATGAGACTTAAAGTGAGAAGGAAGGAGGGAGGCTGGGCAGGAGGGATGAAGGCACAGCACAGAGAGACAGAGCACATGATTTATTAGACTCATAAAAATTCTGCCTCTGTTATTCCCTTTCATTTTTATATGTGAAGCTTATTAAAGACCACACCTGCCAGAGTCT
This sequence comes from Xiphophorus hellerii, assembly GCF_003331165.1. Taxonomy (NCBI): domain Eukaryota; kingdom Metazoa; phylum Chordata; class Actinopteri; order Cyprinodontiformes; family Poeciliidae; genus Xiphophorus; species Xiphophorus hellerii. The sequence continues at coordinate 8,777,854 of NC_045680.1, forward strand.
TCAAACCAGGGTGTAGGTGTGTGGGTGTGTGGGGGTGTGTGTGTGTGTGTTTGAAGTGATGTGAATGTGCATTTGTTGATATGCTGACTGGATAGATTTACCATGGCCTCTGTTTTGTGTGTGGTCAGACTCATCCATTCTTAATTACTGCTGTCCACAGACGCCGTCTCCACATCCCATCTAAGCCCTGCCTCCAAGCGGGTGTTTAGGACCCGCTACAAGATGGTGACCCGTCCGGGTACAAGTGCTGCACACACCCCGCACTACAATGCTGCGCTCTCCTGGCGAGCCAGGAAGATCCAGTCAGCCAGGTAATATATGATAACATTTGTTTTTTATCACAGGTATCAGCAGGAAGCATGGAAAGGGAAGGAAATTATTAGAGAATAAAATGTTGACATCAGTAAGCTCCACCCACAATGGCTGGCCCTTCCTCTGTAAGTCATGACAGCACCACTTATCTTTAACAATTAGTGGAGCTTTTGTCTCTTATGCCATCCTTCTTGATGTAAATCCCTCCATTTGTTCAAGTCCAGCTCTTTTCCAACAGCGAGTTATGTATGTTTTTGCTTGGTAGTCTTTCAGATATACCACTACAATTGTCTGTAACAGTTTTCAGAATAGCTAAATGAGATCAAAGTTTAGGTTTAGACTTGTCCCAGGATTTTTCATTTCTTCATTCTCAGCCCATTTTTGGTGGATTTACAGATGTGCATTTAGTCATACAGATCTGTATACCTGAGTATACTTGCATGACCTCAGGCGAGCAAAATTTCATGTTTCAGTGTCTGCTTCAGCCTTATTTTTTACAGACAGTCTCACATTTTACTTTGATAAATAGTAGACTTCCTATTGGATTGCATAATTGCAACTGAACAGTTCCTGCTGAGGCAACACATCCTCCAACCATGTTGGTACAACATGGTTGGTACAAAGTTCTTTTCTGTCAGTTCTGTATCTGGTTTGCACCAAACTGGTCCTCTGTTCTGATATCCAAATAATTTAGTGTTAAACTCATCTGTCCAAAGAGGATTTTTCCTAGAAGTTATGGGATCAAAAAACTTGCTAATTTCCAAGGCAACTTTAAGGTTTGAACAACTCAATTATCTTTTCTTTACCAGGTTCCAATTTTCTTTAAATCTAATCTCAACTGACCAGGAACACACAATACAAATTGTACTGTATAATTGCTTTTGAACAACCATAGAATAAAAGCTGAAAGGTTTGTGAGAAGTTGGGCACACCAGACCTTGAAGGTGGTTTTCTTGTCAAGCTGTGTGGACGAAAGACCATGGCGTCATGATTATAAAGAGAAACAAGAAAAGGGCAAGTAAAATCTCAAAAGGGTTATAATGTAATTTTTACTTTTTGGTCCAACAGTAAAAATAATTTTGTGATATTTCACATAAATTTATTTTCTTACTATTTTTATTGACATTTGAAATATTTCCCAAGTTCTTGCAAATTGAGGTTTTAAGGGAAACCTCTCTCCAGCTCTTGTTTTTTGAAAAGGTTATATCCCAAAATAAGAACTTGTGGATCTTTTATTTTTGTTTGTATAAAAAATTTTATAACAATACATTTTCACTAACTTTTATTAGTTTTTTATTCTGTCCAATCATGTTTTTGAAGGGGTGAGGGAGTTGAGGAAGTGGGGGAGGGATCATTATTTTGTATAATCCAGATTTGGTGAGACAGAGAGGCCTGGAGCGTGGCTGGCCGCAGCCTCTCTGGTGACTTATTACTATTCATTTAGCTGCTGCAGTAAATATTGATTCATCAAGGGATTTTCAATTTGAGCCCGTTGACATGCTGTGAAATATCACCATGTGTGTACAATTGAGGAGAGAGATAGGAGGGTCAGGTCCTCTGGGACGGGGTCCTCTTACTCGTTCATGTCTCAAGCTTATCTATCAGTTGAACTCCAAAAACCAGCAGCTCCTTTTATCAGTTTGATGCTATTGAGTGGTGCATGAGCTCATATTCTTTGCTCTTAACTACTGAATGCTGCTCTTTATCTTTGGCCTATCACACCTACATATCCTGGTCCACATACTGTAGGTCTTCAGCTCTTATCTCTGTTCATGCTCATCGCTGTACCACATGCTGCTCTAAAAACTACAGCCTTAACCAGCAACTTAACACAAGGTCCAAATAGTTTTGACCTTACTGGAGACTCTGGACTTTTTATTTTGTTAATTAAATATTAAATTAGATTTACATGTGATTTTGTCATTCATGTAAAGAAACTGATATTCTTTACTACAACTGTCAATCTGTAGAAATCCTAGATGTTTTAAGGATTTAATTAAGGACAACATAGTTTTCAGTGTCTTAATAAGCTGAAATCTGTGAGATTGTATATCACAGAACAATCCCCAAACAAAAATCATAGAGTTGTTTTTCCTCTAAGGTAGGGCTGTATAATTATATCAATTCTACTATATTTATCGATTTTTTTCCACCCTCGGAAGTATCGGTTTTTCACCCGCGAGGGGTCCATAGGCTTATACTACACACCAGTTTTTAAATTGTGTTAATAGGCCAAGTAAAACGGAGTTATGCTAAAATAAGTAAACCATATTTTTCAGAATGTCAGAGAAATGTCAAAACCGCTTTTCCGGTTATGTGAAAAGGAATGAGCTTCCAAACATAAAAAACGAAATGCAACATTAGATTTCTTTGTTTTTGGAAATCTCAAGTCTTCAAGAAATAACAATGGGCAGTATTTTGTTGCTAAGAAACGAAGTTGAGCAAGTAACCGTGAAAGAGAAGCAGAACGGAGTAGCGGCAAAAGCAGTGAGATCGCGAAATTAATGCAAAGTTTGGATATCGCAGCGACTAGTGGCATCCACTTCGTAATTTGTTTTTAGCTTTGTGGTTTCTGTTCTGTATATAAAGAATTACCTGAAGAATGAACCATGCAGTGGTGCTCTGTTTTGAGCTGGAAAACGAAGAGGGGAACCCTGCAGCCGCAGTCTGGGCGCAGTGAGGATTGCCATGATGACGATGGCGGATCGATCATTCTTATTAGCAACTGACAAAGAGTATCAGAGCCTGAGAGTACGATGAGATCCTGGCAGTCTGACAGGTAGCTACTCAGAGATCCAAGCAGGGGAATGACGGCGCTGCGCAGCTGCAAGGAGTCGATCACTATGAGGTGAGGCAGAGCCACTCCCCCAGCAGCTAGTAGTAAACAGCTTACAGTCACGGCTAACTCCGGGAGCCAAGGTAGAAAAGACTTTTCCCTATGGTCCAAAAGACTTTTTTTACTCCAAAATGCAACCACAGTATGTCCAAAAGAAAAACATCAGTGCAATCATTTGCATATTGAGAGTCTACAGAGGCTGATAATCTCCCCACTCAGCTCCCAGATCACTGTTGAAACTTTGAGTTTTATGTCAAATCCACATGAATTAAATGACCGAAACTAATTTTCTCACTGCATCTTTGATTCATTTTGTCCAGCTGTAGACTGTTAGACTCTGTCCAATCAGAGTCAGGTATTGTGTAGTGGTGTTTCTAATCAGTTTTCAGTTAATTAAATCTAAGTCTATGGAACACAAAATGTCACTAAAATCACTCTGTCCTTTTAAAATCTTTCAGAAAAGTAAAAGTGCCTCAAATTGTATCGTTTGCCAAATATTGTGATGCATATCGTATTGTGATCAGAATATTGTATATTGTATCGTGAGATTATTGTATTGCTACACCCTTACTCTAAGGTCCTTTTTCTCAAACATAGAAAACCTCCAATTCACAATAAAGGTTTTGGTTAGAAAAAACTTGATATTTTATCTACACTTTCCAATGCAAAGTTTATAGAAAATCATTTGGGGGTTTATTTGTATTGAGTGTGTTTTGGAGCTCTGTCTCCTATTGAACTGAATGAATAACACCACCTATGCTGACTTGTAGGTCATCTATACATGTCATCGATCATGTATAGATGCAACCTTTTAAATCTCTTTTCTATTGATACAGACAAAAAGATTAGCTAAAGTTGCTTAGTTTGCTTCTTTGTGCAAACTCTTCTTTGGGGTGACAGTGGAGATGGTGGTCAGAGTTCATTCTGTAACCAGAGGGTTGCTGGTTCAAACCCCCCGCTCTGTGTGTCTCAGTCGTTTTCTTTGGGTCAGACACTTTACCTGCTTTGCCTGTTGGTGTATGGAAACTTTGCATCTTTTAGACTGTCCCAAAGCAGCTGCAGGTACAATGTAGCTTAGCACCGTCAGCGTGTGAATGACTAGAATCCTCTGGACTAGATAAAACCCTGTACCGGTCATTTAGCAATCTTCTTGCCATTCAACTGAATGTTATGCTTCACCCAACATGGACTACACATCCCTCGGTACAAAAGCAAGCAGAAAGAAGACAGTGGTTTTTACATATAGATTGTCCTGCTTGTGATGGCCCCCTGCTGTGTTGCATTGTGGCCTGTTAACTGTTTTTTAAGGAAGGTCTTGGAGATAGGAGGCGCTTGTGGTCACGTGTCCACCTGGGCCCGTTGACATGAGTGGAACGAGCAAGGAGCGCTTGTACCACAAACTCTGTGGGGACCAGACGAATTTGGTCCATTCGAACGAATGGACCAAATTCGTCTGGTCCCTCCAAAAATGGAGGCGTCACTTGACCAGACCTGGAAGCAGACGCTGAGACCTGTGAGGGCCAGCAGGTTCATGTCCAACGATCGGTGCAGCGGTTCCTTTGCCGCCGCTCACTACCCCTAAAGATCATTTTAATAATAAATGCCTCTAAAAGGTTGTGCCCTCACAGTTTTTTGTTGCGGTCATCTGAGCCAGGCTGTAACACTGCTAATTAGTCCAAAAACCTCTTCTCTTGTGAGTGTTAAATTGTATGCTATATAAACAACAAGCAGGAAGCAACTGCAACTGGCTGAATGGCTGTTTCAATTTAAAAACATCAATCTTCATATTTGGCCAAATTTTTTTAAAGGTTGTTTTTTTTTGGCTCCAGTGGCTTTTATTTAACTAGGTGGAAATGGAAGTGGGTTGTTGGCAGTCGGCAACGATCAACAGGCCAGGATTCAAACCTGTGACTGCCACATAGAGGACTGAGGCCCCTATGTATGCTTTGCCCCTGTGTCATCACTGCGTCTTTGGCCAAAACTTTTAAATCGTACTTTTTCTGACACCATCTATGTTCCAACGTCAGAATGCGACAACATCCCCAGACCTTGGATGTAGTCAAGTCAGGTAAAATGCAGCAACATTGTTGCAGATTTTAAAAGTAAGGTATTGCCAGCTTACTTGCCAAATGCAGGTTCAGAGTTATCTTTAATGTCTGCATTGATATTATGCCACTGTCCTTAATTAATCGACCAAATGTTTTCAGACGCAGTTATGAATCATTTGGGCTGATAGGCAAGTATTTTAGTCTGCTGCTGATCAACATCTCACGAAATATATGGCAACTCAAAGCCAGATCACATTGACTATGGGAAAAATTAATGAGACTTTTAACTTCTGCAGCAACGGGTTTCTACAATAACACTTTGGAACTCCATTAACTTGCAAATTAACAGCAGACCAAACAAGCTACTTGTAATGTTTTATTGACCCAAACTGATTTATGTGTGAAAGCAGCCTAAAATCAACTAGATGTATAGTTTGACATCCATCTGCAATATAATTGCAATCTCATTGTTGGCACTATAAGAACATTGATAGAAAATAGTTTACAAGTGAAGATAGAGTTTAAGCACAACATTATGCATAAAAGTCTAAAAAACTTTTGCATTATAACTTTAGTTTGCCTATTCTGTCTGCAATGTTCTGTGTAGGGAAAACAGTTGAACAGACCCTCCTTATCAAAGTGATTTTGTTTTTACTCACATGAAGGATAGCACAACAGCTATCAAGTATTTTTCCTTTGTTTGTTTCTGTCTTACTTTCTTTCTTTTTCTTCTTTTTAAATGTAAGTATGAAGGAGCACTCTCTTTAGGAATGATCTTATTAGAATGAAAGCCTTTTTTTTATTTTCTATTAAGCTGTTATGTTGGGGAATTGTTATATATTGACGACAGGAAACAAGAACATCTTTCCTTTTTGTGAGCACCTACCAGTAATAAAGAGCCAAAGAAGTCTCATTTTTAAGGGAAGCTAAATTGTACGCTGAACAAAAAATGCATATAATAAAAATATAATCGTTGTCAGATTCACCATATGGCTTTGTTTCATCTGGCTAATAAAAGAATCAGCTGTTGAACTATTATTATTTAAACTAACAATTTATTACATGGAATGAATTGGAAATTAATGTTTATTACATTAAAAATTAACACAGACATTTTTTTTTTGCTGTTAAAGATTTAACTTTTTGAAATGTATCGGCCTCTCTGACATGGGTGGCATTATGAGCATAATTTGGATTTCTAAATGCCTTACTGCTGTCTTACAAAAAGTTTGGAAAAGAATTGAAAAGTCCAAACTCTTCTGTGAATAAAGCCTCTGAAATTCCTAAGTACTTGCAGAAGTGAGCCTCTCTACCCAGTATGCCATGCTCTTACCCAGTTTTAGAAGATGGTGGAGCCAGGGGGTGATTTATTGCTGGGTGGCAGTCTGAAAGAGGAGAGTGGAGGGGGGTGGGCTTAACTGCAGTATTTCAGGACCCGCCACCAGAAAATAGATATAATCTCAACATTAACTCCATTAATAGTATCAGGAGTTGAATTAAGAAAGCCGTAAAGCATGCACTCTGGAGGATAAATTACAAGCCGGGCTTTTTTTCATCGCTCTCACACCCCCCTGATCCGCGCCTCTTATGCAGTCTTTAACGCTCCATCGTTTTGTTTGCATTATATCTCTGTTTTTTCTCCTTTTTAGTATCTTCTGTCACTCATTTTCCACATTATTTCTCACATTCATGTCAAAGTTTGCAACATGGCAATGATTCCATAAGTATAGTTTCTTCAAGACTGTGTATGCTGTATATCTGTGGACACACAAACATACACACACACACTCCTGGTCCGAACGCTCATCTTCTTTAGTGCTTCAGTATCGATCAGCACAGGATGTAAGAGACTGGGCAATAAAGTGAAGCAGCGCTCCCTCTTCTTCACTTCTCTCCTCCTTTTCCCGCATTCCCAGTCCTGTACATCCTCTTTTATCCCCCACTTCACTCATTTACTCATTACTTATCACATTAGTCATTTGTCTGTCGCTTACAGTCCCATGTTTTTTTTCCCCCCGAAGGGTCCTTTTACCACACTCTACTCCTGGTAAGTCTTTCTCTGCTGTCTCTGTGTCTGTTAGGCACCTGGAGAAGAGCAGCAGTCCTTGCCTTCAGAGTTACCCAGGTGACTGTTTTTGCTGTGCTTTCTTTCAAGGGTAACTGTTTCCCAATATGAGCTCACTAATGCTTGGGTTGCAGACAAATAGACAAGGGCAGCATTATTCTGAGCAGTCGCGCGACCCTCCAAATTCTTCCCTGTCACTAAAACAAAAGTCAGATCATTCATCAACCCGTAGTGCTGAATTGCGCTCTCCTTTATCTGTGCATCGCGCAGTCCGAGCTGACCGCACACTCACACTCACGCACGCCTGCCCACGCAAACACACTCGTCTCAGGGGAGCTTCCTTTTGCCCTTCTTTCTGTCCTCCGTTTCTTCCTTTTTCCCTCTGTATTTTTCACTGTTCGTTTTTGATGAGTTTAAGTTCTTTTGTTTTGACCTCCAGACATCATCTTCCAGTTTTTTTTAATCACACCTAAAGATGGCAAGGTGTGCAAAATTACACACCTCACCTACAGGCCTAAAAAACATTCCTGAGACTTAAAAGACACTGTCAAGTAATAACAGATAATGTATGCTGATTTGTTTCTATTTTTCGATGTTTGAAGTATATCCTTACTCAAAAAATAAGTGCAAACTTTTACTTGTGGTTAAATCATGCAATAAACTGATATAATAAACAATACAGATATGAAGCACTGATCAGAATTTTATTTACGATTTCCAATCTCCGTTTTTGCAAGGTCTGACCCAACAACACATTCTGAATGATCACTTTCGGGTCAACTGTTTTACAAAGAGAGGTTTAAGAGCACCAGTCAAAATATACCACCTGGCCAAAAATAGTTGATACCCAAATTTTACTAAGCAAATAGGATATTGGATAATTATTGTGTGAGCAATTATCTTACAGCTGGAAACAGGTTATTTAACCACAGCTGATGCAATATTTTGCTTCTTATTTCTTAAACAACCATTTTGAGAGTCATCTTGTGGGTAAGGAAAATATGTTTGTCTGTACCAAGCATCTAAGGAGATACTAGAAACTACTATAATTGTGTTGAGAACTGTGCAGTGCATTATTATAAACTGGAAGAATAGTGAGGAACCATTGTCATTGAGGAAGTCATGTGGTAGGGAATAAAATCCTGAATGATCATGATCTGCGATCACTCAAGCGTTTGGTGAAATCATATTAAAGATAAACAGTAGAACTAGTTAAACGGGCTGTTTTGTCTAGGATCATCTCCACATACTCAATGCGTAGGGAAATCCGGGGATTGGGAATGAACAGATATGTAGCTATAAGAAAGACAGTAATCAATGAAGCTAACTAGAGAAAAAGGCTACAATTTGCCAAGAAGTATAAAGGTTTGACCCTTGAGTGATGTAAGAAGGTCATGTGATCCAATGAATCTAGGTTTACCCTCTTTCAGAGTGATGGGTGCTTCAGGATAAGAACAAGGCAGATGAAGTTATGAACCCATTATGGCTACTGTCTACTCCGAGCCTACAGGGGCAACGCTTTGATCAGGGGTAGCTGATGATGGTCAGACATAGGTTCAGCAACATTATCTGCCCAGACTGAGGAGTGAAGTCATGACTACCTGAATATTCTTAATGACCTGCTTATCCCAGTAATGGATTTCCTTTATAATGTCACAGACATATTCCCATGACAATGCTAGGATTCATTGGCCTCATGTTGTGTGAGACTAGTTCAGCAAGTGTGGGATATCATTTTCACACGACTCGACCACCACGGTCCAGACCTAACACAATCTCTTTGATGGTCTTGAGAAGGCTTTGCACAGCTGCCAGACTCTCCTATCATCAATACATAATCTTGGTGAAAAATAAATGCGACATTGGATGGGTGTAAATCTTGTGACATTGCAGAAGCTTATCAAACCAAATGCATCAACCAATTCAATCAAAACTGAAAGCAGTCCACCCAGTGCAACCATTTTCTGATGGATCTTTTTCATTTTTTGGGGGGCCATTCAGTGTATTTGTTCAGTTCTTTCTGCCATGATCAATCACCCTTATTTCTATTAGGAGAAGAGATTATATAGTGTTGTTTTATAGAGCAGTCATTGTAAAACATATACGAAACCCACCTAAAACAAAACTTGATGATACTTTTTACTTGTCACATTAAATTTAGAATAGAACTTTTTATTCCAGATGTTTCTCTGCTAATTTTGTAAAATGCAATAAAACAGAAAAATACAACCTAACTTTCTTATCATTCACGCTGATTTTCTTTTACCTTGTAAGTTCATCCTTTTGCATGAATTTTCTAGCTTGTAAAAGATAGAAAATTTTGTTGGTATGTGCACTGTTGATACTTTTGTCATTTGTTCTCTATTAGTACTGGAACAACTAAAAATATTTTGTTGAAAGTGTTGATCTCATTTCCACTTTAATGAGCTCTTATTGCTGCATTGAATTGTGGGAGGTGTAGTGTTAAAGTCCTTCTATGCCCTGGGGGAAAATTTACTGTACATGTTTTTGAAATTTTGCCTTTGGGCTGGGTGCCTTGACAGAGATTTTTCTCTTTAGTTAAGCTATAACTCTGAGTTCCAAGTACTTCTCCTTTTATGCTTTGTCATTTATTTCCTAATCAATTTTATGTGTCTGTTCAAAGAACAAATTCCGTACTTGATTCTATTACATTAGTATAACTGAATTATTATAATCTATTATAATTATACATATTTCTACCTCAGCAGTTTTCAACCACGACTATGAATATCTAAAGCTGACCTGAAAACGTTCTGGATCATGATTGGCTTTCGGAGTACAACAGCATCATGTACAGTACAGACCAAAAGTTTGGACACACCTTCTAATTCAATGGGTTTTCTTTATTTTCATGACTATTTATAAGGCAAGAAATCCCACTTATTAACCTGACAGGGCACACCTATGAAGTGAAAACCATTTCAGGTGACTACCTCTTGAAGCTCATCAAGAAAATGCAGAGTGTGTGCAAAGCAGTAATCACAGCAAAAGGTTGCTACTTTGAAGAATCTAGAATATAAGGGGTATTTTCAGTTGTTTTACACTTTTTTATTTAGTGCATATTTCCACGTGTTATTCATAGTTTTGATGCCTTCAGTGTGAATCTACAATGTCAATAGTCATGAAAATAAAGGAAACTCATTGGATTAAAAGGTGTGTCCAAACTTTTGGTCTGTACTGTATGCAGCAATGCATCGTGAATGAACCACAACACTAGGGTCTCTTTCCAACAAGGTCTCTGAAAACTGGATGGAAGGAGATTAGAGTTCCATCCATCCAGCTGTTCCTCATTGATTTTTTTTAATCCATCTATGCATCCATTTATCTATCCATTGATCCTTCATTCATTTGTCCATCCTCCGTTCCCCATCCATTTTTTGTTCATCCGTCCTAGAGTTTCCCACTTCAACATCTGCTCTTACACAGTCACTGCAGTTTCAATGTACTGTAACAATAAACAGCTGGTGATCAGGGGGAACTGCTTGTGTGATGGAAAAAGGAAGCAGAGGAGAGTTGTCCCAATATGACATTCTTGTTTTCAGAAGGTGCCTCAGAGAACATTCAAAGTGGAATGTGTGTGGAATCATCTATGATCTGTCTGAAACCTGATGGCACATAAATGCACCACAAATTGCAATGAGCTCAGTATTTCTGTCACTCTGACATTCAAAGTCAGTGGATAAACATTCTAACACAGAGAGCAATAACCCTCCCAGAGCCCCCCTCAGATTCTAGACATGTGTCAGGGTTAACTGCTGTCTGTGTTAACTACTCATGTCATATGCCCATTAACCTCTATTGTGGTTGTGGGGGCCACCCTGTTCTTGTTTAAGCCTCCCTGGGTGGCAGTCAGAGCTTCAACATTAGCCCCCATTACGGCTCCCCTGGCTGCATTTGCCCCATGTAGGGCAGCCACTGATCTTGTAGCAGTGAAACCAAGTGTCTGTACTGCTGAGTTATGGCTCACGCTCAAGTGCTTCATGGACGTGAACGCAGCTGAGAGTTGATATTTACTTTTTCCCGTTATTTGCAACAGTGCAACAGCTCTGCACGCGTCAAACGTCCATGCAGGTTGTTTTGTGCGGGCCGTGCGTTCGGGGTAACCCTCTCTTTTCTGTGTAATGGGAGGCGTGAACTCTCGCTCTAAACCCATTTCCAGCCCATCTGAAATACGGCAGCAAATTACCACCAGCAGCGCCCTGCACACCAGCCCCAATCCACCCCAAATAGAAGTGACAGGACAGCGCAATTTATCGCCATAACCCCTGCACCGCCCCACCACCACCCAGCAGCCTCCATGTCCAACCGCCGCACACATGCAGCAGCCCACTGACTGGTTCCTGGATGCAGAGAGCTGTGATTGTGTGCATTGTACATACTGTAGCAGGGGTGTGTGTGTCTGTGTGTATGGTCTGTCCACTCCAGTGTAGGGGCCAACCTCGCTGCTCTGGCCCCCTGCCCTGCCTATTATCTCATTGATTTCCTCCTCTCCTCTTTTCAATTCTCTCCATTTCCACACTGCCGTCCTTTCCATTAGAGGAGCAATTTAACAGAGTGCTGTGACATGGGAGGAAAAGGAGGGGAGGGGGCGACTACAGGATGGGAAACAAAGTGAATAAGGGAGGTATTGTGGAAGAACTGGAGGGTGGAAGAGGTGTGGAATTAACAGAGGGATGAGCTGATAATATTCTGATTCAAACAGTCAGATCTGAACACTTTAAACAGTTTAACTCAAACTAAACTGATCACTGTTATCATATAAAAGCCTCACTTCAAATCTGACCTTAACTCCCTTTCTCTCAGGACTTTCCTTCAGAACCGCCTACGATCTCCTCAGGACAGGCACCAACCATCCAGCCGGCGCTGGACGGGGATGGAGATGTGCTGGATCCGAGGGTCGCTGTACCGGGTGTCTGCCAATAAGCTGTCCCGCACAGTGGCATTACAGACGTCGATCGACCGGAGAGGTACAGGTGGTCAGGATTCTTACACATGAATTGTGGCTAAAATAACAGAGGCGTGTTTAAAGAACTGGGTAAAGCTCAAAATTCTTTAATTTCTTTTGATGAAAACTCTATTCCAAATCAAAATATGAGGAAACAAGTTCTCAAATGTGTTACCATTCTACAGAGACAGAGAGAAAATGAATAACTGCTAAAAAAAATCAGTATCAGCATTTTATTCCAATATAAACTCAAATATTTCTTGTACAAACTCTAAATTAATTGAAGATGTAGCCTTTTTTTGTGACTCACTGAACTCACTACTACTTCTGACAACTGGTTCACATCTGTGCTGCATGGATTCCACCGACTTCCTGAGCTGTGATGAGGTGTTCCAGCTCATGATGATTCAGTTTTTCTTCTCTGCTTACATCAAAAACTGATGTAAGAGACACTGCCATTATTCAGTCTGTCCTGGTAGAGGCCTAGAGTCCAGAAATGGGCTGCTAACATCTCTGGTGACCCCACAAGTCCTGGACACAAACTGTGTAGACTTTTACCTTTAGGTTGATCATTCCTGATGATCACTTAACAGTAAAAGTACCCAGATCAATACCATGCTTATTTACACTATTTCAATCTTGTCTTTGTCTTTTGTGTATATATATATATATATATATATATATATATATATATATATATATATATATATATATATATATATATATACATATAAATACTGTATATATGTGTGTGTGTGAGAGAAAACACACACAAGAAAAAGTGAAGCTATAGTCACATTTTTTGTGTGCAAAATCTTGGTAAATAAAGCTGATAGTGATTCAGAAGGAGAAAATGTGAATTAGAGTAAAAAAAAGTCCTAATGGTAAAATTTCTTCACCCATTTCTTGTTTTATAAACTCTTTGAAGTTGTGCCTTGATTAAAAACTACATCCCATTAAACAGTTGTTTGAAATAGGTCATTATAAAGCTTTGTGGTTAACAAAGAGGACCTTAAATGATACCAACAAAGTAGAACATATATTATATATTAACGACTACTGGGGTTTTAACTTAAGAGTTTGGCTCTCAATCAGGAGCAGTCTGAGAAAAGAATAAGTGAATTGGACCACAAATCTTGCCTGCTGTTCAGGCTTCTGTTTGGTTTTTAGCTTTTTTCATTCATCGATGTAGACAGATTTCAGTTGGTATTAAAATTACAGCCTGTTTGGGTTTTACAACCAGCTCTGTTGAGGACTGCTGCCAGTGGTCCATGACTGTAAGTGTGTGTACATCCTGAGGCGATACAGCCGTGTTTATTCATGTTTGTGGCTGGAACTCCGTCCACATACTTCCTAATAGACTTAGGGGAGCAGCCTGGATTTGCCATCTGAAATAATAAAGTTGTCATCTGTCAGAGCGGCCAGGGGGAGGGCCTGGAGAAGTGGATGGTGCAGATTAAAGCCCCAATCAGCCTCTCCCCACTTCCCTTCCCTGCCTCTCTTTCACACATTCCTGTGCAACTAAACCTTCAGGTGAAATTGAAGAGCTGTGTTCAGTTCAACTCGTGACTGGCATCCCAACATGCCTTTTCACGCTGTTTCTGCATCCTCCAGAAACATGCATCAGGTTTCTGTCCAGCAGGAGCTGTGATTTCACATCTTGAAAAGCTCTCCACCTTCTGCTTTGAGCATCGCCAAAGCACTGATCCTTCAGGAGAGCATTATGAGCCAGAAAGTTCCAAATTTAGCATCACGATCAAGATAAACTGCAGCCTTAACATCCTCACCCTCTCATAACCTCCTCCAACTTTGACACACCTTTTCATCCACTGGCTATTTATGATGTCCTCAGACCAAAAAGGGACGTCACGATTTGTCTTGGCTGCAATGTGCCAATCCACCACAGTATAAATATCCCCTCACCTCTCAGGTTCTTATCGCATGTGTCCACACACACACACACACACGCACACACACCTGCGCACAAACAGTGGAGGCTACATTTTTGTCACATCTGGTGTGAATAGAGAGTAGTTTTTATCTTTCAGGTTAAACCTAAAACACGAGAAAGCTGCACGGGGATAACTAATGGATAAGAACTTTTGACTTCTTTTGGGCTTATTCAAATATGCAGCCATGCTTTTATCACCATGTGGATGTACTTGCTTGTAATATTGTGCTAACATTTCACAGCATATTTCAATTTGAAGGAGTTCATGAATGTGCACCATTCATGAATGTGCACCAGAATTTACAACTGGCAAGTTGTAAATTCTGGATCAGGTTTAAACAGACTGTTCATGCTTTAACTGGTCACATGCTGAATTTTCAGGGTTGTTAGTAAATCAGATGTAGCTTTTCTTTCACTCTAACTTGTTGTGAAGCTTCTGGCTGGATTCAAATGCAACATTTTTGGGTTTTAAAACTCTGTAAGCTCAGATTTTCTTGAAACACTTGTTACTACAATCGCAGTAATGGTCTTTAAAATGCTCCTGGTCATGGGTTGGCTCTTGGTGTTGAACTTCTTCTTTTTTTTTTTGCCTTTTTGAAAAGTTTAATTCTGTTTTTGTTTTTAAATTTGCTGGAACTTTGTGACATATTTTTTGTAATTTAGCTGTCAGCCAATAACTGCATTGAGGAAAACGATAAAAAAGGTTAAATAACCTGGTTGCATAGGTAAGGACACTTTTGTTGAAACTCTTTTAACTTCAAATAAAGCTCAGTTGTCTTTGCAAGTTTTTGACTTCTAGATGCTTTAGGTAAATAACATAGATTTCACAAAGCTTAAACGTATCAGAAATAACCTCACTGTACAAAGGTATCAGAGAAGGTAAAATTTGACTACTTACTTTGGTGATTACCGCAAAAAAGCTAAAGATTTTATTTGGAGTTTTAAAGAAAACACTTTTTGGAATGTAAAGTATATTTTTCTTTTTATTATTTCCTAAAATGAAGACAGATGTCTTGACATTATGGAATTCTAGCACCACACACATTGGGATAAACTGGTTACTTAAAAAAATAAGATTTTTTAAAAATGTGTATTGAATAGAATTGTTCTCTCTATTTACTCCTGGGACTGTATATAGTAATATTAGGAGACAAACCGCTCTAAATCTTGTCACTGTGTTGGCAAATAAAAAAAAAACATATTGTGCTCATCTGTCTAATCTCTGCAAAGTGTAACAACAGCACAAATCTGCATATTTCTTGTACTTCTACTAATAGTGCCAGAACTCATTAGTGACATTTTTTGTGTTTTGTGTGAAACCATAAACATAAGATTTTGAATTATTCATGTCTTTCCCTCCTTCCTCCTCAGGAAAGTCCTCCAGTGCACACACGTCTCCGGCCCTGGCTCGTCATTTAGCCAGGTAACAGTTTATATCCTCTTACTAACCACTTCAGGATCATTTTAATTACTCTTGCAGTGCCAGCTTTGAAACGTTTATCAAAGTTTTAAATGATCTACAGTTAAATATGGGTCATCCTGCTAGCGCTCTTAAAATGACAGCACCTTCATGAAACTAAATCCAGCCAGCATGTTTGCATTTGATCCTCCTCACTCTCTCACAGTATTAAGTGCCTTTCATCGCCATCAGCTCCGGACCATGAGTCCAGAAGTAATCCTTTAAAATTAGTATATGGAGAACACCTTTACCCAGAAACACTCAAATGGTCCAGAGCTGAAACAGAAACTCTGCTGAAAAGTTTCCTGTCTTACCTCAGACCCAATGTTTATTGTGGATTGTCGTGCTTTGTCCATCTCCAGTCGTGCAGTCCAGCGGAGCATTGCCATCATCAGACACGCTCGTCAGAAAAAGCAACAAAAGCAGTACTGCATGTATTACAACCGCTTTGGCAAGTGTAACCGTGGCACAAGCTGTCCCTTCATACATGATCCGGACAAAGTGGCTGTCTGCACAAGGTAACATTCATGTACAAGAACAACTAAACAGACACAAACGAGGGACTCCAATTCCAACTTTACCTTTTAAAACTTGCACTTAAGTCTATTTGTATTATTTTATCAACTGCAAACAAAAAAAATAGGTGACTATCGAGGACAAATAGAAATGGAAGGAAAACTTCCCTGAACAACAAAATACACAACGTAAGGTTTAAATTTTCATAATTGAAGTGAAATTTTCTCAACTGAGTTAAATAATTAAAACATAATTTGCCTTAATTATTTAACTCAATGCACCCAATTAAATATCTAAATGTGAATGTGTTTCATCACATCTGACATTTGAAATGTTAAATCACATGTGAAATCATGAAACACACATATAGCAAATGTTTTGCACATGGGGAATATGTTTGCTACAGTCAGACTTGCTGCTGCCTCATGATTGAGAATTGCTGAATATGCAAATCTAGGAGCTACTTGTGTAGCACATCTAAAACCTTTGGGATAAATTGAAGCCTGTTTAAAACTTTTTCAAAGTTTTACCACGTGTTAAGTGACTATGATATTGTCTAGTAACACATTGCACGTGTAAATTATACTGTACGTAACACAAATGAAACCTTTCACATGTGAAATGTTTTACTGTGTACCTCACATGTATTCATAACACTATGAAGTAATGTGTAATAAATGTGTAGCACAAGTGGAACAAGTTATGTTTTCTCACATGCTTCAGTTCTGAATATAACATGATATATGTTGAAAAGTGTTAAAACTTTTCCACTTTTAACACAAGTGGAAAAGTCTTTAATGCAACTTGTTTTCCTATGTGAAAAATACATTAGCAACTTACTTCTCATGTAGAAATTATATCATGTCTGAAGCATAAACTGGGTTAAAGTTTAGTGGAAGAATAGATGATGTAATTTGTAAATGAATGATGAAACTTAGATGTTTAAACCCAATTTTTAAAATTGGCTTCCTTTATGTTGGTCTAGTTTCTTCCCCATCCTCTGAGGAGTCATTAGCCTGTGTTGAGGTCTAAAGCAGATATTTAAGCTTAGTATGAAATGACCTTTGAGACTATTTCTGATTCAAACTATTACAACTACAGTCTTTTTTCTATACCAAAGACTGACATCGGATTACTGGAGAAAAATAAAGTGTAATAGTTTTTTCATGGTAAAGAAAGTAATGAGTCGTCTTGGCTAAAATATTTTTAAAAACCAGCTCCTTCTGCCTCATCACATCCTAGCTTTTCTTTTTAAAAACTTTTAGTTATTTTTTCCTTACAGATTTCTCAGAGGGACATGCAAGCAGGCAGATGGCACCTGCCCATTCTCCCATAAGGTTGCCAAAGAGAAGGTAATGTATACACCTGCAATACAGCCTACATGTTGGACAACTTAGTGTTTTATAGCTTTTCACGGCAGAGGCCAGACTTTGAAATGATGTGACGGTATAAGATGACAAGCTGCTGGAAAAAGTAGTCGTGGATCGTATTTGTTGTCTTGGCATGGCTCCTGTTCCCATGGATGGAGTGGAGTTAGGAAGACATGACCTAATGGTGGGCTGGAGCTGCATATGTTGGATGAACTGAGAACATCCTTTGTCCGTCTGAGCAACATGTGTTATCAGAACAGGTTTTACTTATAGACATACTTTTATTTTTTTCTTTCATATACTATGTTGTTACACGGTGAACAATCTTTACATCAAAGCTGTGATCACACATTTCACACCTTTAACCAGCAACTGGAGTGCTGAACAAATCATCTGAATATTGGTGTGTGATCAGTTACATCATTTTATGGTCCCGTCAAATGAACCTAATGCCATCAATTAAACTTGATGTAGTTACTAGACATTATACAAGATATTAGTAAATATTAGTAAATATTACACTATTTTATTTCTAACAAATGTTCTCTCCATATAAGTTTATTTGAGGAAAGTTTACACAAAAGATAAAATGGGAAAAAATGTCAAAGGTATTCCACCTCTGCTCATTCAGAATTAAAACGTGATAGTACCTATTCAAATGTACTGAATTAACTGATCGTCACCAATGTTAGTAAAGTCTGATTTTTTCAGACTGCTACTCCAAAGCGATTTGGTGTATGGTAAGATAGAAAGACAACAGCAATGGCCTTAGAGATGCATTTGTTGCTGTCAATTAGTCTGTACAGTATTATCAAGTCGTGTCCAAACAGTAATTTTTCAGTATTTTTCAAAAATAATGAAAAATGAAAAAATAGATAAAATGTGTAAAACATCTAGGCCATCCAACAGTTTTCTCATTAGGATCATATATTTAATCCCATGATCAATAAAAAAAAACAAAGAGTTCAAACTCATACTCCACAAGCCTTAGTTGGCATTTTACAAATTAAACTTCTGATAAACACTGAAAAAGAACGACCTTTTGTAAAGATTGAAAAAGAAAATGACATCATGAATTAGGTTTTTAAAGCTGCATCTCCATGAAACACAAGACTTTTAAAATAATGTTCTTTTAGATAGATGAAACAGGAGTAGACTTGATAAGACAAAATGTTCACCGCCATGTTTAGAGAAACCCTAACAAACCATAAAAGCATAAACACCTTATTTGTTCTGCATAGTGGAGTGTGCTTTACTGTCAACAAACCTGGACACCCTGCAGTCACTGAGTGGATTATGAACTCATTCCTCTGCATACTGATGTGTTCTGAAGTTCTTCACCAGTCTTTGCATGTAACCTCTCTGATTAGGGTTACTTGAGTAGTAGCATTCCAACAGATCCACATTTTTTTCTCTCGCCCATTTCCGTCTTGTTCCAGTAGCCCCAACACCTGACGCAGACCTTGTTTGGCCGGGCGACGTCTGAGCCGGCATGTTATGCATTTTTGTGTCTCTCATGGTATGAGGTAGGCAGTAGCTTGAAGGGTCTTGCCTAAGGACCCAGACTGGATTCGAACCCTGCCCTCTCGGGTGATATACCGATGCCTTATCTATTGAGCTATCCAGCCTGCCATATATATATATGTATATATATATATGTATATATATATACTGTATATATATATACAATAGCCCAACTGAGACTGTATCAGACAACTGAATCTGCTGATTTATAGGAGCATGAGTGTTTTTCAATGTCGTCTTTGTGTTGAAACTCAAAAAGAGTGAAAGCTTTCTTTCTATTGACAAACAAGCCTACAACAGGTGCTCTGTTGCCTCACCCCTCTCACACACAGTCCCACAATGCACCACACCTGTGCTGGTCATCAACCCGCTGTTGGTACATGCTGAGAGCCCAGCTGTCTGTTTGCAATACCCCCTCACCTCCAAAAGCTGGTTCCCTCCCACCAGGGGATACACCCGCTCCTATTTCATGCAGAGCCCCTAAGTTGGACCGAACACGTTTAAATGGGTTGGGGGGGGGCTCTAGGGTGATGCATCCTCTACCTCTCCAAACTTGATCCAGGCACTAGTGTGGATATACAAGTCCGTATCCCGAATCCTACCCACCGCCATTCCAGCTACCACAAATACTTGGAAACCAGAGACACGGCGGCCAACTCCCCTGGCACCCCCATAGCCGGGAACGCCACCCCTGGCCCTGGGTTGCGCTCACATCCAGGGCACATAAACACATCATGAGAGATGGCCGAGCTGCAGCCTGGATAAATATTTCTGTAGCAGTTAATTAGCCAGAAGAGATCCCATCTCAGCGAGGTGGAGCCTCTCTCACACCCATCTCTCTCTCTACTGAACTCTCTCTGTGGTAAATTTAGAGCAGGCTCCCCCCTGCATGTCAAACAGGACATCTCTCTGCACACAGACACACATGCTGTCAAGATGCACATCCACTTTCCCGCTGCTCCTGTCAGCTGCAATTAAGGTCATTTAGCTGCTCAATGTGACAGATCGGCTGGCGCACAGGATTCCTCTGAAGAGAACCGGACAGTGGCGTGGCTTCAGAACAGCATGTATGTTTACAGAGCCATTTAATCTCATCCTCGACGGCTCTGGTTTCTCAGTCTCCATGTCAATGTTCTTCTTCCATCTTCATTAAAATTATTTAGCAAATCACAGCAACCAAGATGACAAACATTTAGATCAAAATGTTTATTTTCCACCAGCCCCTTAGTTAAAAATGTTTTAAATACATTGGCCTGCAAAAAGTGTCCTGGTGTCCTGTAACAACCACAAACCTTTTTGTACTTTACTTAAAATTACTATGAAAGACTATTACAATGTGTTAAATAATATGCATTAAAAATGTTTTCAGTTTTTACACAAAAATATCCGAGCTCTATATTTAACTCTTTTTAATGTGATATCAATAGAGCACTGGTAAGTCTATCATGCAAAAATGGGAAGATTCTAGCACAACTGCAAATATATCAAGACATGAATGTTCACCTAAACTGACAAGGATATCAATAATTAGAGAAACAGCCAGAAGGCCCATGGTATCTTTGGAAGAGCTGCAGAGATACTTAGCTCATTTGGGAGGACATTTAATACCTGTACTCTCTACACAGGGGTAGAGTAACCAGAAGACATTCAGGTAATAATTAACGGGGTTTTTCTTTTTGTTTAGTTTTATTTTGTTTGTTTGTTTTTTTGGTGTTGCATATGTGGAAAGTGTTATTTGTGGATTAAAACTGGTACTGCAAACTACCTTTAAATCAAGGGTGACAGCACCTTGCTTTGCAGACGTTTTTTTTTTCTTAATAAAATGACAGGAAAGTTGAACTGAGTCAATGGGAAAATGGATGGAGCTTAATAAACTAATAATCGTGGAAGAAAACCGATTAGAGGCAGCAAAAAAACTTGAGGCTCATCTTCCAGCTGTACGATGTCTTAAACATACAGCCGGAGCTACAGAGCTGTTCTTGTGTTAGAATTGCCTAGTAAAAGTCCACATCTAAATCCTTTTGAGGACTTAAAAACTGATGTCTTGTCCAGTCTAAATGAGGTGAAACTAGTTTTCAAGAAAAAATAGGCAGCTCCTGTTTTGTAAAGCTAGTAGAGATGCTTTAACATGACAAAATGTTTGAAAATAAAAAGTTGAAGTTGAGGGTATAAATATTTTTGCAAGATAAGAAGAAATCATCTTAAATTTTGTGGTATTTTTCTCACCCTGTCTCGGTTTGAGTTTGCTGACTTCAGATCTCCGATCTCCTCAGATGCCGGTGTGTTCCTACTTTCTGAAGGGCATCTGTAACAACAGCGACTGTCCCTACAGCCACGTTTATGTGTCTCGTAAAGCTGAAGTGTGTGATGACTTTGTCAAAGGCTACTGTCCAGAAGGAGAGAAGGTAAAAAGTGTTTATATTGACAAAAATGTCACAAGTTCTTGATAATGACTATTTTACAAAATTTTGTTGATCTTTTTTGCCCAGATTTATTGATAACCACATGACACAAAGAAGTCCTGGTGTGCCAAATAAGACTGATTATAAAAATATCCATAGCTCATAGTTTTTGTAAAGTTCAGTTTTGGCTATAGATATTCTTGCATACGCATTTTATGCATTTTTATATTTTTGTTAGAATTTTTGTTTTCATCAAGTCATACTGGTGCAAACATTGTTGTAGTTGTTGTTTTTTTCCAACTCATGTTAAATTAAGTGGTGAAGTTTGTTGCATATTCAAATTTTCAGATTTTCTTGACATCCAACATCACTTCAGAGTTCTTCCTTTAAGCTGTGCTCTTCACATGAACATGCAGGTTTATTGTGTAACATGTATAAGGTTCCACTGAAGTTAAACTGAGGCTTAGGTAAACAAGTGGTTTGGTAACCAACACGCTCCCAACACACACACACACGCACACACGCCGGGGTGTACATGCCGACACACTGGCAGCAACAGCTGCAGGGGTGCTGGTCCATAATGGCATGACTGTAGTGTCTGAGTGACATATTGAGGGCCTGATGGGTAACAGAAAGCCACTTACACATAACTCGAGATACTCGCGCCGTTCCTCACACACGCACTCTCACCCACACACACACACAGCATCCCCCCTGTCCTCCTCAAACATCCCCTCTGCTCCTCCCCCTCCTGAGCTTTTACCTCACTTTGTCTCCCTCTTCTGTCTTCCCTCACTGCTCATCTTTGAGTGTGAAACAGATGCTTTTTCACACTGTCAGGCCTCATTTAAATGGTGCGTGGGGAAATGAGGGTATAGAAAACAAAAGGGATATTAATATTTATTCTATTAGCTGAAGTGCTTAGCTCTGTGATTTTCCCCTGTGTGTGTTTGTGCCTGAGTGCTTCTGTGTGTGTGTTTACGGAACGCTTCGCTGTGAGCCACTGGCGGCTGCATGATGGATAGCAGGCAGTAATTATAGATGGGAAAACTGCTGAGGATGGCACTCTGAGCCGGGCAGGCAGACACTGCAGCAGCTCAGGGGTTAAGTCTGCTCTTCGGCTTCATTCCTTCTCCCCCTCCGTCTCTTTCATCCTGCCTCATTCCAGCTTTGTCTCATCCTCTATCGTGACCAGATCTCCCTAAACTCTCTCCTGCAATGATTTTACTTTTACTTTACAGTTTCTGAGTTTTTCTCATGTGGTCCCCTTAATTCAAGTTTTGTTTTGCCAAATTTCTTTCTGTTAAGATGTTTGGAAACAGGAGTTATTGATTACATCAGATCAAATGTCACTCACCACTCTCAGGTTGTTTAATTTATATTTGATTTTAAACCATTGATATAAATCATTTAATAGTCTTTGACAGAGATCTCTGACATGCTTTTTAGGAGTCACCAGAATAATGTTTTTTGCACTTTTCCTCCAAGCAGAGTGAAATTAGTAAAAAAGCTTTGTATTTTTTTTCTAGGTACAGTGCAGCCTGAAAGATTTCAGTGCTTCACTCTTTACAAATTTTGTTTTTTGATTTTGTTTCAGAATAAGTCTAAGCAAAATAGTCTGTGGTGAGAAAGTTAAACAGTGTGTTTGGGCTTTATGTTTTGCTTAAACATTAAAAATAAATAGTTCATAAGTATTTACACCCATTGCTATAACACTAAAATTGAGCACAGCTTGATCTTGTTTTCACTGATCATCATCCAGATGTTTCTGACACTTGGTTGGAGTCCATTTCTGCTAAATGCAGAACTAATTTATCTGTATAAGTTTTCAGAGTCTATATTGGAGTAGAAGTATAACAAGGAAGTCTAAGCAATTATTTGTAGAAATTTGAGACTTGATTGTTTCAAAGCTCAATTACTGTATGCTCTGTGTGCCCATAAATCCCTGTAGTCTCCATTATTTGGAAATGTAAGAAGTTTGGAAATCCTTCCTCGTTCTGGCTTCCCAATTAGGTTGAGTACTCAGGGAAGAAGAGCCTTGGTCAGAGAAATGATCATGAAGCCAAATGTCACTAAGGCAGAGCTTCAAAGTTAAGGAAGTCGGAAACCAGTCCAGAAGGTTGGCCATTTAATGCACTTCATCAATCAGGCCTTTATGATCGAGTGACTACATAAACTGTTTCTGGTAAGCAGCTGACTGCAGGCTTTACCCAAGCAGCAAGTGTGACTAATTAACCAGCTTGTCACATTTGTGTTCCTGTTCGAAGAACAGAATGGCAAGAAGGTGTAATGTTCTGCTCAGTAAGCAATAAAAAGTATTTTTATATTTGTCTGGCTTTTATATTTGTATAAATGTTTTGAAGACACATCTTAAAGGGTAGGTATTATGGAAAATCAACTTTTTTGAGCTTATCATGTTTTAAAGTTATTCCCTCATCAAACACATTCCTGTAATCTTACTTTGATTTTTGAGAAATCCTTGAGTCTCTTGTGACAGCCATTCAGGGGTGCCTTAATGCTTACTCATGCAAATCATTTTCCCTGTTTACCCAAACTCCACCTTGAAGCTGCAGTCTCCACAAGACGCCCCCTCCCCCATGTTCCTCCCACACGGTTCCACCAGACTAGCGGCAGCAGCAATTAACACCTGATGAAACTGTGTCTTTTGAGCTCCTGAGAACGGCTGTAAAGCTCATCAGTGGACAACATACAGAAGCATTGCTGTGGTGACATTCTGAACCCTTCTGTGAAGGGGCACAAGGTTTTTAAAGAGACATAGACCTGTTTAAAGGATACGGCTGTGATGTAAAGTCACATTAATTTTATGTCATGTTTGATATATGCATCATTTTCATAGCAACTGAAGGTAACACAGGTAACTGATTGTGTTATAAAATGGCACTATTTGCCTGTAAAATACCCCCCCCCCTTTAATAACATAAAAGAATATCATATAAAGGTTAATCTGTTTACATAATTTGTTAAAACTAATAATAGTATATAGATTTATTACAATCAATAGGCATATATATTTTAAGTTGAATCCAACATTTGTTTTCCCAGAAAATTAGAATTTTACATGAGCTTAATAAAAAAGAGATTTTTGACACAGAAATGTTTACCTACTAAAAGGTATGTACATGTACTGTACTGAATATGCATTCGGTACTTGGTCAGGGCTTTTTTTTTGCATGATTTACTACATTACTGCAGCACAGCATAGAGGTGATCAGTCAGTTGCTCTGCTGGTATGTGAGGGAAGGCCAGGTTGTTCTGAAAAAGGCTTTCAGCTCGACTGCTATCTGTCTTATTACTCTTGATAATGCTCCATATTCCCCTATTTTCAGAATTCAGATACAGGACAACAATGAATCAACCCTAATATATCATCATGCTCAGAACTGGTGGAAGTTCTAATGAGCTTGTTATTGTAGCAACGTTATTTTTACTGAGTTTATAGGGAGCATTTAGTAATTGACGGCTAAATCCATTAAGAATACTAAATTAAACTGCGTGCTGCCCAGTGTTTGATATCCTTTGAAAGTGCAGTAAAACCGAAGCTGAGTTTCACTTTTGGCAGCAGTACTGCACAACAGTTTTTCTTTCTGTTCTCTGCTCTGACACGTCGACTACATCAAACATGGATTCATTTCAATGAATTTAGACGATGCTAATTTGACTCTGATCACAGCCTGCGGTGCAGTGACACAATGAACCCGCATTTTTCTGTGTTTCACTCTTGTAGATGTGGTAATGTATCAATCTGGGCTCATTTATTGTTCCAGCCACTCTGGGTGAACAACCCTCAATGAGTGTTGGCTAAATGCCTGAGTTGTAAATGCATGTGAGGTCCCTTTTTTATTTTACTGTCTTCGCCATCTCTCAACCTCCCTCCTTCTCGTTTTCTGCCTTGCTTCTTTCACTCCCTCTCTCTTTTCTTTAGCGAATGTGCTGACTCCTCCTGGTTTTGGCCCAGCAGAGAGCCCTCTAATAGGCCCCAGAGACATCCCAGCATTCCTTAAATCAAGTGGAAAATTGTTAACTTGGTGTGGAATAAAGATGTTCTGTTCACTTTAGCTTTTTTCCTCCCATTTCCTCCATCCCTCTTGCTCTGTCTTTTTATGAAAATGAAGATGTATGGAGCTGTGGATAGTGGACTAAGACACTTTCCGTTTGTCATGCTGCTTCAGGTTTAACCCATCACAGTCCCACACACAAAAAGAAATCTTTATTTTTTAGGCATGCGACACCTATTAAAAACCTGGATAATAATTCCACATTTAAAAATACCAGATTACAACAAAAGCAACAGTGCCTCACTTGTTGGCATCCTTCTTATTAAAGCCGCTTCTCCTCTGGAGCAGCCTTGACCAGTTCTGCCCCAGTCAGACTCATCTCCATTAGCAGATCTTTCCATTTTTTGTATTCACTTCAGGCGTAGCGTAGTCGTGCCATTGCACACAGTGGATTTGATTGACAGGAGACTGGATTTGCTGTTTGGTCAGTGATTTACGTGACTGCAAACTTCAGTAACATTTCAACCACCACAGTGGACCGGCAGACATGACGTCTGCTCTCAGAGAACTACACTTGTGGCCGCGCGTAATTGTGAGTTTAATCAGGAGCAGCGTTAAGAACACAAGCGGGAAGACGCGATTTAACAGCTTTGTAAAGATTATGTATCTCTGGAGAACATATGACAGTTTTAGCACTTTCAACTCAACATTGTAAGTAAGACATTGTTCTTAACTTTTTTTTGTTGTTGTTTGGTTTTATTTGCTGGCAATATGAAGGTTTTAGCTAACAAAATAAATATGAAGCCAGGTTCTACTGGAGGCTAATCACAAAGGTGCAGGTTTTTGTTGAAACCTTTTTTTTTTTCTTCCAATAGATTACCGGGAGAACTAATGTGTTTTATGTGTATCTCCTTTCTCCCATCTCAACTCTCAGTCAGTTGAGACTGGTGGCTATTCAGAGGTTGAGATGGCAGGAAAAAGACGCAAATAAAACACAGTAGCTCCCCCAGGAGTCTGTGGGAAGAAAGCAAAAAATGATGTAAAATGGCATTTATTACAACATTGATGACTCCAAAAGAAAAATAAGCTTTCCACAAAAATCTGCACCATCGTGATTGCTGCTAATATTTCATAAGAGCCACACAGTAGATCTGATTACATGTTTGTAATTCAAACTTACATAAAAACATCTAAGGATTTTGAAATGTATTTTATGTTTTAGAGTAAGTGGGTAGAATTGTAAATGTTTTTTTTAGCCTACCAAAAATAAACATGGCTTAGATCCTTGAATCTTCACATAAAAAAACTCTTTGTGGCATGACATATCAGTCCTGCAGCTACAATGTTTTAGCAGCTGATGCTCATTTCAAGATTTGGTTGCACAGATCTGTGATTGGCTGAGAAGTTTGCAACCATATACCTCTTCCATTAGGTCTACTACAATATCACTGGTACGTTTTTAAAATTATTTTTAGAAAAGTCTTTAGCCAAAGCCATAAAATGATTCGCAACATCTGAGCCTTCGGTGGGTTCAGTAGTGACGTCTGAACCAAACAGAGCACGATTATCATCTCTGACACCTGCAGCAGCAATGATTTGTTTAGTGAAATGTTGCGTCAAAACCACAGGCCTATAAGATGATCCGGAGAAACATTTGACAGCGAACTGATCCACGGCCGCCCTGTCTCCCAGAGGGGGGCAGAAACATGGGTGTGAGGGTGGTGAGAGGGGCTCTGATGGCAGTCTGGGGGCCCCCAAACTCTCCAGAGGGAGTGGACCCAGAGTCCACAATGTTCCTGGAAAATCGATCTCTCCCCTACACACATACACACGCCGGCACACACACACACTGTGCAGCCTGCACTCCGAAGTGAATATAATTAGCTTCTCTGACAGGTGGGAGGGATCAGATCTCGTGGAGAATGAAGCTACCAATTTACACCCGTATTACACACTCGGACACACCAAGTTGCAAACATGTGTGTGAACGCTCACACTCCCATGCACAGCCCTTTTCTGAATGGTATTAAAATAAACCATTTTTTTCTACATATGCCTTTTAAAGATAGTGTGACGGTAAACCAGTTAACTACCAATTAAATTGTTTTAGTGTCAATGGATTTGAATATTTGATATCCAAATAATTTTACTAGAAGGACCTGATTAATCTTTGAAGAACACAATCGAAGTGTTGATTAATAT
Organism: Xiphophorus hellerii; assembly: GCF_003331165.1. Lineage (NCBI taxonomy): Eukaryota > Metazoa > Chordata > Actinopteri > Cyprinodontiformes > Poeciliidae > Xiphophorus > Xiphophorus hellerii. The sequence continues at coordinate 8,805,521 of NC_045680.1, forward strand.
GAATTATATTAATATCATATAATTGATTAATATGAAGAAAAAGTAGTTCAGATTTAAACCTAAATTGATTTGAAGCTTTTTTTTTGGTTGGACCCACACTTCACTGCAGACACAATGAACTATTCAAGCCATTGATTCATTTAGTAATTTTTAAATTTGTATCATTTGTCACGTTGTCTTTCTGTCTCATGCCTCTACAGTGTGGCCTTACAACAACAGATCCTACTGAGTCACGAACAAATCTGTGGTTCAGGCCAGGAAGTTTCTCCAAAAACAACAGACAGCCTAAAGGACAAGCAAACTAAGATGCTGTCTAGAGCATCCAAATTATCAAGGGACTCCCTTTACTATTTGCATTTTATCATAGTTACAAAAACAAAAAACATTTTATTTGTTAATTGACGATGATTTTTGAGTTTTTTTGGTTCTAGGATAAATTAATTAAACATTTTTAATTGTTTCAGGATTTAAAGGAATTGGCAGGTTTACATTGTAAAAGTGCAAACATGTTTTTTTTTTTCCACATAGTTACAGTCTGCCGTGAGTTTAATATTTTCTGTGTTTCAGCTTGGTTTGTTCACAAATACATCTCATCAAATACTGACCCATTATCCGTGATTGCTTTTAAGCTCAGCCAATTAAACTTGGCCTCTTCTCCCAGATTCCTCCAGATCTGTATTAAAACGCTGTTAGTGTTGCTAATGTTCTTAACAGGAAGATGCTCCTAAAATCAGATGCTGCTTTAGACCCTATACAACTTTGGGCCAACCCTGCCAAAAACTAAACACTTTTCAATGCTCTGTCTCTTACTAAATTAAGTTTAGTGTTGATGTGAGAAAATGTGTTCATTTCCTTACATTGAACCTGGTCAGTAGGAAGAATGTTTAAAATAAAAATCTGCCAATGCATACTTTTTTTATTCCTGAGGTTCAGATACACTGGTCATGTTTTGCAGCAAAGTCATAAATCGTTTGACATGATGCTAAATAAAAGTGACTGTGCTGGAAGGTGACATGTTGCTGAATTGTGATTGATATTACACCCAAATTATTTTAACCTCATTTTAAATTAGCCAAAATATTTTTTTTAATAAACAACTTGCACAAGAAGCTTACATAGGAAAATAAATTTGATGTTACAAGAGTTTTATCTTTTGCGTTTGCAAACCACGTGTTGTCCAAGGCACTCCCTTTGCAACCACTGGAGAGTTTCATCATAGCTACAGCAATCAATGTAAAAAGAAAGTATTCCTCCTTTACCTTATAAATTTTAACTAGCTTTGCTAAGTTCTGAAAAATAAACAATTGAATGTTTCTGAGAGCAAAAAGAATCCCTAACTTTGAGTGTATCTTTGATCATTAGTGTAAGAAGAAACACACTCTGGTGTGTCCAGACTTCTCCAAGACCGGCTCCTGTCCACGAGGCTCTCGCTGCAAATTGCAGCACCGCCAGCGGGTCAAGCGCAGCTCCAGCAGCACTTCCACCATTCCAGTCAAGAAAACTCGCTCTAAAGAGCCTATGAAGAGGTTAGAAAGGCATCTTATACCTAACCCTTCACAATCATTGTACTCTTTATTGTGGCCTCTGCAAATCTATCTTTCTTTCTTGTAGGCCTCATCTTTCCGTCGTAATGCCGGAGAACACTCAGGCAGCTTCAGGAAGACCTATTGCGGGTCCTCTGGCTCTACCATCCTTCATCTCTCTGTCCAGCTCCCCAGAGGAGGCAGATGCACCGGATTCACCTCAGGCTGACGCAACACAAGTCAAAGGTATTAACCCTCACAACTTCTTAAATGGTGCAGAAAAACAGTCACAGAGAATGGTCATAAAAAACCTTAAATAGCTAAAACAGCTATGGACACCTGGATATTTAATATCCATTTTAAGCTCACTGTCAGAGTTAAGCTGGGTATCAGAGAGTGTTTGAGAAACAACTATGACCGTTTGGGAGAAACATTAAAGCTAAAGCAGAACTGGACACTGCAACATAGCAGTAGTCCAAAGCATTACGCATCTGAAGAAATTTGATGTCCTGTGAGAAACTGAGACTACTTCCACCTTTGTGGAGTGGACAAATTTGGAGGTTTTAAGTCGAAATCTCAACATTCACTCATTTCTGTTAAGTGCTTGCGTACAAGAGTCATCGTCCTCAACAGTTTTATAAGAAATGTCACGTGTATCTACACTGCAGCCAGTGACACTGGAGGAACGCTGCAAATCCAAATCATCCTGTTATTTTATGCGATGGAGGAAGTGGTTATGTGATTGAGCTGCAAACAGATAATGATGATCAGAGTCAGATAACAGAGTGTGATGGAGGTAATAATATTTAGCTTTCGGACTTGACCGAGGCTCGGCTCAGCTCTCTGTTGACAGATTTGACAGATAGAGGATTAGGGTAGAGGCCTCTTCGGCCCAATCACCCCCTTGCCCCCTCTTTCACCATGATCCAACCGTCCACCTGCTGAAGACACACACCCACATGTACACCCCATTTAGTCTGAGAGGAGCTATTACTTTATTACTTTGATTTAATAAACACATGAATGCTTGTAACATGAGAGGAACCCAGAAGAAACCAACACATACATGAAGATAACGTCCAGCTCTGATTGGTCAGCTGTGCCAGCCTGCTCGGACTCTGTCTTTACTTCTCAACTCTACTGATATCTTATTTATTTTAACAAGGTTTTAAATAGAAACAGAGCCAACATTTACCCAGTCAGATCATTTTAAAAACACATGCATGTTGGGGTTATTCTCATGATACGATGTATAGTTTTAATCCCAGTTCAGTCCAGGGTACACGTTACAACAAATGTCACCATACAGAACTTTACAAGAGACAGAGGTCCAATTCATGACCAGCAAAATGGATCCAAAATTCAATTTGATTAAATACATTCCAATGCAAAGCAAAGTTAAAGTCCAATTCAGATCCAAGAAAATGTTCAGTTTAATTCATTATGATACAGCAAAATTAAACTGATTATATCATAAAAGTTGATAAAAATTATACCAGTTGATTGAAAATTGAATAAATAAAAGAGCATGACGCAAATGTGGACAGATGTTTGCATTTAGAAAAAAAAAAATGTATTGCTTTTGCATTTTTTATGCATACATATCTGGGACACAACTTTAAATAAAAGACAATTGTATTCATTTTTTGTTTCATCAAAACTCAAGGAAATGTGTTTAAATGTATTTTAAATAAAGTGCAGCTGGTCTTATTTTCCTCTCTTCTCACCAAAAGCAATTATTAACAAAAAAAATTGATGTGAAAATGTTGATGTTTCAAAAGACTTGTTGGATTTAAAACAATATGTTTGACATGTTTTAGCAGGTACTGTAGTCCAAATCCTTTATGTTTTTTGGCTGCTGCTTGGAACCTCAAAGCTTTTATTCCTGCCACAACTTTTTTTCTGCTGTCCACTCTTCTATCTTCTTTTTAGCCACTACTTTGTTCCCTCCTCTGTATGCTTTGAGCCGCTGTCATTATGAAAAACTCAGATCTTTTCATCCTAATGGTACTGGTGGAGGAAGGCTCTTCTCCAACATTTTTGATGCATATTAGTGTCCATCAACCTCTTAATGTAGTCAAGTTATCTTGTTCATTATCAGAAAAACGCTTGATGCGTTCACCTCTGTGCTTGACTGTGGGTATATTTCTCTTCTTCTAAACATGGTGGGTTGACTTTTTGACAAAGAGCTTGTTTTTGATCTCATCTGACCAAAGTAGGAGTATAGAGCATATACAAACCAAAGCAAACTTATTGATTATAAAAGTTAATTTATCTTCTGATCGATGTAGATCCATCACCTGGGACATGACATCTGTAAGTGCATAAATAGAGGGAAACTGAACTTCTCTCTTTTGCAGACAGAGTAGCAATTTTCCTGCTTGTCCCTCCATTCCTGCAGTCCAGCTACTTTAAGCTCTTAAGTATTACTAATGACTGTGTGCTCCCTGAGTAACACACTGCACCACCCAGAGCCTCATTAAAGGTGGAACTTGGCCAACCAAGCTGCTCTTCACTTTGCATAAACGAGCTCAGGCGTGATGTATCTCTGCACGCTCCTCCGTCCATCGCCGCTATTCCTCTCTCTTCTTCATTTACTCATCAGTTGAGACATCATCACTCAATGTTTCAGCAGGATCTAACGTGAACTAGATTAGAGGTGGTTACACAATACAGCATTTCATTTTTACAAAAGCTCCTTCTCTCATTACTGTTTCCTGTTACTACTTTTCCTCCACAGAGAGAAAGCTGCAGATCAAACCCCGTCTGAAAGACCAGAGAGACTGAAGCTGGAAATATCTGACTGATCTGGGATTTTTTGAGCCCCAGTCCCTTTCACTCAGGGCCCAAAAATGTTATCTTCTGTGGGTGTAAACATATTTTTCATTAATAAATGTTTGTAGTCAAAGTTTTTTGCCCCTCTGTGTATGTTTTAAATAAAGGGAAATAAAACATTGAACTTCAGCCTCATGCTCCTTCCTAGATGTTTCTGTGGTAGTGTTAATGGTTGGTGCTCTGTGGGTTTCTGCTGCGAGCGTCACATGATCCGAGCGTGTTTGTGAAAACTTTCATCGGCGAGGTGGTGACAGAAGCAGCCGGCACAGAGGAGACACATGAGCGCAGAGTGACTTCACCCTCGGCTGGCTGCAGATGGTACTCGCTGCAGACTGGAATCTGTCTCTCTTCTGCCTCATGTGTTAAAATTACAGTTATATTCCAGACATACACAGCAGTCGCACATTTCCATCAACGCTGAAGCCCCATTCAGCCTGGATTAACATATCACACTCTACACAGCATCTTAAACGTTACGAAATTAAACAGATGTTCTAAAACTGGTGGTTAACATGTTCCCAAATAGCAAAGAATGCAGAGTTAGCTTGTTCTGCAGTTACAAAAGAAACATAAAGCATGCTAGAATTAACTTTATGAAGATATTAAAGTTTGAATTCCTTTGTGCAAAGTGTAATTAAAAATCTGACTTTTCCTCCTGTCTTAGAAAAACTACGTCAGTAAAACATCTACAGGAAAACTCACTTATGACAGAATGTGAATAAGTGAAACATTATTACCTCTTAATTTGGCCCTTATTTGGAGCTGATATGGGCAAAACAAACATTATCTAAGGTTATTTTTTATATCTTTTAGCAGTTCAAAAGAAAATCTTTTATGATGTCTTTTGGTATTAATATCGAGAAGAGCTAAGTTGCTGATTGCTACTGTAATCCTATGTTTGTTTAGTACTTCAGCTGTTTTGGAAGAAGTTTATCGCTAAATGCCCATATGAATATCATCGCAATCATAGATTTCTTTCAATTTAAAAAATACAATTTCCTGACTTTGTAGACTCCTTATTTCAAGGACTTGAATTGCGTGTTATTTATCTAAAGTTTGGCAAGAAAAATTTAGTTGGAGACTTGTTGCTGTGTTTGAGGTCATTGTCCTGGTGATGATCCAGTTTGAGCAAGCTTCACCTGTCTGAAAAACGACCTCACATTACACTGTAGATTACTTTCCAAGAGGATTTCATGGGCCTCTCAATGGCAGCAAGGTACCCAGGTCATGCGTCTGTGAAATAAGCCCAAATCATCACCCCTCACCCACCACCATGTTTGACAGTTGGGATGAGGTCTTAACAAACCTGCATCATTCTGCGATGTTCATCTTAGAGAATTTATTCTTCAGTCGTTTTAAGCAAAACATATTTGTTGAGTGTATTTGTGACTATGCTTTCATGAATTTTAATATTTAACATGCAAAATGTGGCCTGTAGAGTCTTAGAAGGAACTTTTTCCTGATAAACTCCCCACGTCTGTTTTGAATGACTCTACAAGTCGTTTGTGGTGCTAATCCTTTGCTACTTAGACAGATATTAAGATTTTTTTTCCCCCCTTCCACCTCGTGAATTTGAGTCAGCATACCGTCCTAGATGCCAGGTCCGGGATTTAAAAGGTTATCAATAACCTAAACAATGCACTCCCAAGCATTTTTGTAGCTGAAAACTTATCGCATTTGTGGTAATTTCACAGTTCAGTGTGACAATGACCAGCTTAACAGCACAAATGCTCTTTTTTGGCTTGTCGTTTTAGGAATGATGCAAGGCTGCTGCAAGCACTGAGCCAGGTAAAATCTGGATTGTCATCTTTTAGACAGCTGACTGGGAAAACTTTTGTTCTTGAACCGGTTGTCATACACTTTTAAACCATGTTGAATCCTTTCTGACAGGATGGAGTCGTGTATGCCTGCCTTTGTGTGTGTGTGTGTGTGTGTGTGTGTGTGTGTGTGTGTGTGTCACTTTTAGCTTGTTTCTTTCTCAGATGTATCGACAGCAGCAAGCAGAGATGGAGAGCTCGACATGTTCCTTAGAAAAGGCAGGAGACAGGGAGCCATCACTCTTCTTTCCTCGCCACCCGTTTCTCTCCCTTCCTCTTCCCCCTCACCCACGTGGCTCTGCTCCTGCGCTGAAGATGTAAGTGCCTTAGACAGATGTCTGCTGCCTCGTGTCTAAAACCCTCAACGCAAGCTGCTGAGCTCGGCAAACTCTAATTAAGATCAATATTTCAATTTTTAGTAAAAGCGCACGAGATGGAGAGGAGTCGGCTGGAGAGAAATCATCAGTCCGCCCAGAGTCGGACAGACAAAAAGAAAGGTCAACCGTGATCCTTCATGGTGTGTAAGAGTGTGTCTTGGACAGGCGGTTTGGCAGAAGGTGTGTGATTTACGAGTTCAAATACTTTTGTGGATTCTTTACAATTTCTTCTACTTATCTTTACCCACTTAAGGTTTATTTTCACCTTGTTATGAATGGATGAATTCAAAGACTGTAGTTTTGATCAAAGGTTTACAACAAAGTCCATGAGTTTTCAAAAAGGTTGAAGGTGAGAATATTCCAGAAGCTTAATGTTAGTGTATCATTATGTGTTTGGGATCAATTCCTTGTTGCATCTATTTATGTCCAAGTTTCAACTGTTCAGCTGAGTGAAAGTCGAAGAGTTTCCCCTGTACTTAGCAGAACTTCTAAGAACTTAGAGAGTGACTTTGGGGTTTCAGCATCTTGTAGTTCTTGGCAGGCTTTATTTTCAGTGGTTCTTTACAGTATTTTCACGTATGATTATACTTAGCTTGTGCCTTGACAGATACCAGCATACCGCCAGTATCTCCAGAACCTTTCATCAAACTCCTGATAATCCACATGGGATTCTGACATTTTGGTTTTTTTTTCTTCTCCATTGTAGTCAGGATCTTTAAGGCAAGTAAAAGCCAAAACTTACAAAAGAACAAACATTAGACTTTTCTCAGCTAAATCTGAAGGGTTCAGCTGCCTTTTTCTATGCCTACTGGGATGTCTCTTTGAAGGGTTGTAAAAGGCTCATGATTATTTATTGGTGGCTATACCTTGGTTGGTAGATGTCACAAGGCAGCACAGAGACAGAACTGACAACGATGCACATACCTATGGACAATTTAGAGAAGCCAATTAACCTGACAACAGTTATGTTTTTGGATTGACAAAGGAAGCTGGAGTACCCAGAGATAACCCATGCCTGCACAGGGAGAATTTGCAAACTTAACACACAAAGGCCTTTGCCTGGATTCCAGCCCAGGACCCGCTGTTCTCTCAGAGTACTCCATCTTCTTCCCACATTCCAAAAACATGACTTTTAGGTTTATTGGTCTCTCTAAATTGTCATTTTGTTTGAGTGAGTGTGAATGGATGTTTGTCCTGTGTCTATTTGTTGTCCTGTGATGGATTGGCAAACTGTCCAGGGTGTACCCTGCCTCTTCCACATTGACCACTTGAAACTGGCACCAGACCCCCTGTGACGCTGCAAAGACAAGTTGATATAGATAATGGATGGATAGATGTTAGAGTTTGAATTGACCTGCTTTTCCTTATCTCTGCTCTATGCATCTTTCAGACTGGAAAATTATTAAAATCTGTGCATGTCTAACATATCGCCTCATTTGGTTTCAGCAGGTCTGTCCCTGAATTGAGTGAAGCTCCTCAAATTTTGCTTTGGTGAGTAGCCTGCAAAGTTATTAAATGATGCAAATCAGTGTTTAGACTTGCAGTTTCTCCATCTTTGAGACCACAAACATTTTTACTGGTCGGAGGGACAAACATTAAGCTATACCTTAACTCTACTCTGTAAAGAGAGATGACCCTTAACTTTAAATTAAAGCTGATTCCTGCGCTGGAGCATTAGTGACAGAACCCCCTCCATCCCGGCCTGTGATAACCCTGAGCCCCTTCCGGGAGCTGCGATGCGGGGCCACCTTGGCTCTAAAGCCCAGCAACGATCCTCCACCTTGCTGATGTCCGTTTCACTTAAGTCGCCAGAAGTGCATTTGCAGCGAAGTCCTAATATGTAAAGGCACAAAGGAAAAGCCTGACTTCAAATATTTCTGTCCCAAGCTGCGGTCGCAGACACTCCCTTTCCCTCACAATGAATGGACCACCGCAGATCTCCTTAACTGCGCCATTTCAATGCAGACTGCTTAGCTGGCCGTTTGATGGCCAGCTCCAAAAAGCCTCTTCTAATGACTTTGCGCACCTAAACTTGAAATACTTTGATATGATTTCCGTCTCTTCATCTCATATCCTCCTTTTCGTCCCTGCCAGCAGATTTGAAGCAGGGGAAGGAGGAGGAGGGGATATATTTCATGACCGCTTCGGACTGGAAATTAAGCTCAGCAGCTGCGCAAGGCTTTCCTCTCCACATCTGACCAAGTTAAACTTACTGCCACCTGTTTTTTTACACTGATCGGCACTTTATTCCTCGGATATATCGCCCGCTGAGTATGTGTCCCCCGGGCCCCCCGGGGCGCTGCTGAAAAGGCTAAACGGGTCAGGCGCAGCGACGTCCCTGTTTAAGTCGTGCTCCCACGATGCTTATCAGCGGTATCGACATCCTGCCCCTCCACCCCATCACCTGGAAGCTGCCCGGACCCAGAAATAAAAAACACAGAGAGAGAGACGGATGTGTCCCGGATAGAGCCGGGCGGCGGTGCAGCTTAATTATCCGTCGATCCGCAGAGATGAGGCGGGGGATGCGATCTGTGGTTAATTGGGAATGAAAACCTGCTGGGACTGTCCAATCATACTTAACCCACGCGCAGCCACGGCTCCACGCAGACTTGCGGAAATGCAGATTGATTTTTTTATTCCTCTGGCAGAGGGCCGCAGATCGATCAGTGATTGATAGATTTGCTGGTTTGTGGTATCAGAGGCCCTAAAGGAGATAAGTGGATATAAAAAGCAACGGTTTATACAGCTAGAGAACAAAAGTGGGAATATTCTATAGATCACAGCTTTAAAATTGGGAAGTTTACCTTTGAGATGCACAAATTTAATTATATATTTTTTCTTCTTCATTGAGTTTTGATCGGTAATCGGATGATCAACTAGCCTATACTGCAAAATGTGACAGTTTATCCTCTGGATAATAAAAGAACCAAAACTAACATCACCAATCTATTTGCACTTTGATGCACTTCCGATCTAATAAAGATCAGGGATAATGTCGCAGTAAATTAAAATATAATCGAAAAGTCAGATTTTTTCCGTGTAAATCATTCTATATAGTTTCACTATGCAGACTGACCTTTGTAAAGTGTTTGTTTCTGTTAACTTTAATGATTATCATTTACAGATAATGAAAACCAAAAATCTAGTTTGTTATAAAATCTGAATATTAAAACCATTAAAACTATTTAATGCAAAAATGGGGGTTTTTCACTATTATGGGAAAGATTGCTGAATCGGCATCATTTGCATTTTCCAGAATGATGACAAGACACAAAATGCTATTGCTTGGCAAGCTCACTGGTCATAGACTGCTGTACCTAGGTATATTAATAGAAAGTTGAGTGGAAGGAAAAAGTGTGGATATGTGCAGAGTTAGTGCCTCAAATCTGTGACATTCACTACAACAGTTAGTTCTTGTTACAATATCCTTTGACCAGAAACTTTATTATCATATTTTCAATGGCAATTAGAAATACGACCCAGTGATTTAAAGTCTCGAAGAAGAGTGAACAAAAACAAAAAAGAACACAAAATCCAAGTTGTTTCAGGTTCAATGTGAAGTTCCCACAAAGTCCAAAGCCATTGTTTCATTCTGGTAATGTATCATCAATAAACGCATCCACAATCATGAAGCAAATTAACATATTTCCAATATGCATAATACTGCAACACAGCAATACTAAAGTCCAGGATAGTAATTTCAAAGGTTTTAAGTATTTATACAATTTATTTTCACATTTCATCCTAACCTCAAAGTTTAACTTTACTGAGCTCAGTAACTTTACTTTTCCGAGTGTGCATAAATTCATTAATCTACGTTTACTTTTGTAAAGGCCAATTTAGCCTCTATATATCCAATGCTCTGTTTTACTGCACCTAAGATGTTTTTTTTTTGTTGTTGTTGTTGTTTGTTTGTTTTTGTTTTTGTTCAGAGTGAAGTTATTTTTCTTCCAGAGGTTTCCCTGGTGTCTGTCTGGCCCGTGCTCCACCGTGCAGTAGCGCCTGCTCGGTCACTAGAGGGGGGGATCTGCTGCACCTGTTTTCCCTGCATGTATGCATGCATGCGCGCTCCGCTTCTCTCGCCTTCTTCGGTTTCGTTCGGCTATCCTCGGACGGAGCAAGCAGCTTCAGTTAAACCACGCGCCAGCGGTGTCCTCCCATTGGCCTGTCGCTTCTCCGTGTGGGAGGGTCGGCAGTGAGGGGAGGGAGGGACGCAGCGTTTATAAGAGGCTGCTTCCCAGCGCCTCGCTGATACTGCGTGGTTCTCACCGGGAAGCTTTGGGGTGCATTAAGAAGGCAATTAGAAACAAAGCAAAGTGGAATTTCTCACCTCTTGTGTACAATTTTACACACAATCAACACGTTAAGGTCAGGAACGCGACCCGGCGAGGGGGACGATGCCATCTTCAAGTAGAAATATGGACTGAGGACAGCAACAAGGAGCAGCTTCTGTCTTCAAGTAAGACCTCCAACTTTCATGCTTCATCTCAGACTTTTATGAACTTTGAGAACAGGCGTGCCTGCAGAACAGAGTTTGGATTCCTGGGACTGTTGACACACTTTTACGCACGCCCGCGCACCGCTCGATGTGACCGAGTGCGAAACTTTTGAAGCTGGGCCATGCTGCGGTGACTAGAACTGCAGAAGGAAACGACCGATGGTTGGAAACTAATTCTGACCAACAAAAACAGAACAACAAAGGGCAATAAATCAGGGGGGGAGCGCTCTGCAGAGGTGAAGCGAGGACAACACAAGCTGGTGTCTCCAAATTCAGCGGGCTCCAGTTTCAGCCGCTCCGGGGGCTCCTGCTATTAAAGCCTTCGTCTGACCTGGGATAAGTTGTCAACAAGAGCTGCGAGTGGAGGCGAACTGGCAGGTGTACAAGTTCATTTACATGCAGACGTATATTAACTCCGCTATATATAGAAGTGGCCTGTGGAACTAGCAGCCTTAAGAAGTTTCTCCTCCCACCCAACGGGCCTGCAGCAGTTCCACGCACCAGGCGTGTGCGTGTACCTATATATACACCATACAGGCTTTAAATTCCCTCTGCAATTTGCCCGCTGTCGGTTTGGCTGTGAGGCCGGGAGTCGTCGCATGGACTGACATGGCCACCGACCTCGCCATGAGCGCAGAGCTGCCTAACAGCCCTCTGGCCATCGAGTACGTCAACGACTTCGACCTGATGAAGTTCGAGGTGAAAAAGGAGCCGCTGGAGGCCGACCGCTTCTGTCACCGCCTGCCGTCCGGCTCACTGTCCTCCACCCCGATCAGCACACCCTGCTCCTCCGTGCCTTCCTCGCCCAGCTTCTGCGCCCCGAGTCCGGGCGCGCAGCCCAACCAGGGCCTCCCCGGCGGCGTCAACGTCGGCAGCAACAGCAACAACAGCAGCGGCAACAACAATCACAGCAACGCGGGCAAGCCTCAGCTGGAGGACCTGTACTGGATCCCCAGTTACCAGCATCACATCAACCCGGAGGCGCTCAACCTGACGCCGGAGGACGCGGTCGAGGCCCTCATCGGGAACGCGCACCATCACCACCACCACCACCAGGCCTACGAGGGCTTCCGCGGGCAGCAATACGTCGGAGAGGACCTATCCGCGGCCTCGGCTGTGCACCATCATCAGGCCCACCACCACCACCATCACCACCACCACGGCCACCACACCCGCTTGGAGGACCGCTTCTCGGACGAGCAGCTGGTGAGCATGACGGTGCGGGAGCTGAACCGGCAGCTGCGGGGCTTCAGCAAGGAGGAGGTGATCCGCCTGAAGCAGAAGCGGCGCACCCTGAAGAACCGCGGCTACGCGCAGTCCTGCCGCTTCAAGCGCGTCCAGCAGCGGCACATGCTGGAGACGGAGAAGTGCACCCTGCAGAACCAGGTGGAGCAGCTGAAGCAGGACGTGGCGCGCCTCGTCAAGGAGCGGGATCTGTACAAGGAGAAGTACGAGAAGCTGGCCAGCCGGACCTACAACTCCGGCGGGCCCGTGAACACGAGAGATCCGTCCGGGAAACAGGCCAGCACCGAGTTCTTCATGTGAGAGAGACATTACCGCGCTCACCTCCACACTCTTCTGACTCTAATCGATCTTTTCTGATTTGTGTTTACAGTTATTCCTCAACAACAACAACAACAAAGACTTTAAATCTCATCTTCTTAACAAATAAAGGTTAGGTGCGCACAAGCGTCACGTCTGTGAGTCTTAAAGATGTTAAACTTCTGTAAGTCCACAACAAACAAGTCAGGTCGGCACATGGGATCACTTTCAGGCTGCAGACTCCTCTCCTGTCAGAAGTCTTATGAACCAATGACTGTCTTAATCCAGAGAGAGCGCCGGGTTTGTGTTAGAACCAGGCAGAAGCAGCAGCAGCACAGACTGCAGGAGGAGAATGCGCTGTGGTGCAGAGACTCTCAGTAATGCAAGTGTAATAGTTGCCCCCCCCTCGCCCCCTTCCCTCATCCTTTTGCAACCCTGCATGCAGGACATGTATGGTAACCTCCAGCCAAAACCCCATCCACATATGTATGGAAAGCATGACCCATGGGTTCTCCCCAGCCATCCTTCCACCCCTCAGCCATCAGTAAGGCCTGGGTATGCAGAAAAAGCCCCCCCTCTCCGCCCCCAATGAGAGGTGCAAAGAACTGCGGACTGAAATGCAAAAACAATCTGCTTCACTGCGAAACACATGGATGCGTCTTTACCTGCTGTTTTCAATCAGTTTTTTCTATTGTTTTAAAAAAGAAAAGAAAAATGACAAAAAGAGATTACCTGAGCCAGATTTTAGACTGTATTTATTTCCACCTGTACATAATGTGTAGAGAAAAAACAAACAAACAAAAAAACAACAAAAAAAACAAAACAAGCAGTGATCTGTGTTATTTTACCTTCTCTCTTTTTAAGGCTTTTGTTGCTTGGATTCTTCGAAATGTCTTAATCCAAAAATGTTTGTATGTTACAGCATGCAAATTGTCTGTGGTATCCTCCTCCTCTTGCTGAACATGTTGAACCTGCACTAATGAGCAAACTGGAGAAATGTTTCTGTTTTTAACCTGGATGTAAATTTGATTTCAAGGATGGAAAAGGACTGCTGCTAAAACTCTATGCACCAATCTGAAGATTAAAAAGACTTAATGATTTATTTTCTCTCTTTTTTATTTTTATGGTAAATAATGAAAAATGTTGCGGGGCCTGCGGGGTTTCCCCTGCAGCCCCGACGTCTTAAAGCGAGCTGAAGGGGAGGATGCTTGATTGTTAGAAAAAACGGGACATTTTTGCGTGGTGGTACACAGCTGATCATTACCCTGTCAACAGAAAACGTTCGTGTGTTATCTGCTGCCTAAGATATATGTGCAATATTGTGCAGAAGCGCTCTGGTGTTTGTGGAAAAACGAAACCGAGGATTCATGTTCCCGCCAAATATCTCGGCCAATTAAAAAAAAAAAATAATAATTTTTTTTAAGTTGAATTTGATGGTGATTTGATCTGTCTCAAGACTCAGACTTCTGCACAGTGCTGTGGATGTATATCTGTACATATGATTTCTATACTTATCCGACGGACCCGTCCTGACGTGTCAACAAGTGGAAAAATCTGCAAAGTGGAAAAAAGTTTGTTGAGAAACTCATGTTTTCATAATGTTTAATAAAAAGTTCTGTCCCAAATTTGTGGCGCGGCTGCTGTCTGTCGTTGTTACAGCGAAATGTGTTGTCCAAATATCTAAACTAATTGGAAAACAATTAAACAAGTGAAACTTAAATGAGCTGAAGTTTCAGAAATTCACATTTCTGAAACTTACGAAATGTTAAGTTTCTGGACCCCTCCTGCTGATGGAGGGGAGTTTTTTAAGGCAATGAGCGACATCAAAACTTTATTTGGTTTTGAAACAATTAAACAAAACGAAAATTGAAATTTTTTTAAATAATATATATTATTTACTGCTCATTAACAGAAAATAAATGTCATTTGCAGCTGTAAGCGCAGCTTAAAACATTCGTTCTGAATAGTTTTATATCACAGCGGATTACATTTTAATTTAAATATATTTTTTAACGATTGTTGAAAGGAAGGATATTAATAAATATATGGATAACAAAAATTCCGCGCATAAAAAGCTATTATTATTATTATTATTATTCAAAGATTTATTTATTTGTTTATTTTATCCTTTTTTTTCTCCACATTTCTTTCGTCTCATTTTAGTATTTTAGAGGCTACGGCTGTACTCGGAGCCGGTGATGGAGCTTCTCTCCGCGGGCCGCGCTGACTCTCTCACCCCGCCGCAGACTGCAGGATGTTGGGGCAGCAGGTGCTCTGACCTCCTGCAACACTGCCCTGATTTTCAGATGGAAGTGTGTGTGTGTGTGTAAAGGACGGGACCATATAAAAAGCGGCCACTTCTCTGTCGCGGTTCCGGCCGCTTATTTACGGGCCTCCGCGCACCTCAAAAGTCGGTGATCGATGTTGGAAGCCCGGCTGGTTCATTACTCTCTGCCCGCCTGCTTCCTCTGAACCACTGAACACGTGTTCCACGGGGGTAACTTTGTATGACACCTTAGTGGTCTGTGCGTGGCGTGGGATGCATGCATGCACGCACGCGCTCTCGTGTCTGTGCCAGCGCTAAATGAAGCTGTTTGTTGGCGCTGGATGGCGCACAGCGCAGCTTGAGACGAGTGTCAGCCCGAGTTGGTGCTGATGTGACACCGCCGTCAGACCCGGCGGCTTGTGGCTCACTTCAAACACGGATAATAAACCGCCGTGAAGGAGTGTGTGATTGGGAAATGGTGTGTGTGTGTGTGTGTGTGCGTGTGCGCGTGCGTGTGTCTTACTGTGTGTGTACGTGAGTGTTCTGAGACCTCTGGGTGGGTGCAGGTCAGTGATCCGCTACAGCAGCTATATCTGTGATGTGGCTTTTTTTAGTCAGAAGTTCATCATCATTAATAATTATTGGATACGGTGCAGTTTGAGGCTAGATTGTTGTTGTTGATATTGATTTATCTGCTGTTTTATGTTTGTAAATATACATTCTTAAGTTATGTGTGAGTGCTGTCAGCCTTTGTCACTGTGCTAAACTGAAATATGTTTTTATTATGATTAAAATCACATTAAAAAGCCATTTTAGGCTACTTTACATTAAAACAAACTGTTCAAAATGAAATATTTAACCTAACTCCGTCCAATCTGAAGTAATGTATGTGGCATCCACGTTCGGATCATCTCTCAAGTAAATCCTCACTAAAACCAAACTTGGTAAGTTAAAACTTAAAACAGTCTGTAAAAAAGTCTCTGTCTGAGGAAATCTGTGGATTTAGAGATGATCTTCAGTCTGCTCCCGATGTATAAAAATGGCTCTTTTTGTTTACTTGCTGTACAAGCTTCTACACTTTTAATTTGATGAAACATAATTTCCAATTAATATATTTTTAATACATTATATGCCAATCACTATAATAATATCTTATTGCTGATTGCTTCAAATAAAAAAATGCTGCCTTTTCTTAGTTTAAAATCAGTCAGTTTCCACTTATCGCCCATGGAGAGATGATAAAGATGAATGTTTTTGGCTGATATGACTGCATGCATCTTTCTCATCTCTGCACTTTATCTCTCCAAATTAAATAATTTGCTGAGTCTCTTTATGAGCTGAATGTTCAGCTTTGAGTTGAAATCTTAATTTTCTCCTAATATCTCTTCTCCTGCTCCCTCCTTTCTCTCTTTCTCTCCTCTCCAGCCTCTCCATCACTCTACTCCTCCTGCTGCTTTTGCTGACTCAGAGGAAACGTTGAGCTGTGTGACAGCCGTCACCTCGCACACAGACGGGGTACTGTGGGTGTGTGTGTGTGTACCTGAAGCAGGATGTGGTGGTATGCAGTGGACTATCGGGGCTCACTCTGTATGTGTGTGTGTTATGTGTGGGTGTGTGTGTGTGGAAAAGAGAGATATCACTGTGACTACTCTGAGGGCTTTTCTTTCTATAAATCAGGGCAGAGTCCATCTGAGCTCAAACAAAGCGAGTGAGGAGGGATGGAGAGAAACAGAGATGGAAGCGGAGGGGGGGCTGCGGTGCGTCTCTGGCGTCTGCTGCTGCTGAGATTCGACACAGTCAGCGTCTCTTCGGCTCGGCTTACCTACAGTATGCCTACACACACACGCACACACACACACACACACGCACATCATAAACAGAGTGCAGACAAACAGCAGCTGATGGATTCACATCCTTTTAATCAAACTGATAATGACCTCCTTCCCTTCGTCGTTTCACTGCTGCTGCACGACTTTCTCCGAAGCTGTGGCGGATATTTATTGGTTCTGTGAATTTGTTTTCAGCACAAAGTTTGCTTGATGGCTTCACAAGTCCTGAAACAGTTTTTTTTTTCTTTTTTTCTATTTTTCTGTCTGAGGCATAAGCCGTATCATGTTATTGGCTGTGATACTGGATCCACCAAGATTCTGTCAAATGCTCCCAGGATGCTCTCAGAATTTGGGAAAACCTCTCTTTTTCTTTTATGGTGCTTGGAAAAAACAAACTTTGACAGTAAGATAGTCCAACTCTTTAAAGGTTGGACTAAAGTCCAACCTTTAGTCTAAAGGTTTTTTTCTTTCTTTTTCAGATCATTAAAAAGTGTTTTTGCCTGTATTTGCGTATTAATTATTCGGTATTGTGAAATTTTATGCAATTTTCTACCATCTTAACATTGTAATTCTTTTCTGTCACATCTGGATGTTTTTACCCTCATGACCAAATTTTTTTCCACACATTTAACTGAGCTCTTATTTTGTGTTTGCTCATAAAGCTTGTAGTGTTAAAGCCCTTCACTAATTTGACTTTGCTCATCATCTACTCAGCTGAGAAGATGACTGGAACCACCCTTCATCATGACTTTAGTTTTAGCTAAACTTTACATTTTTTATATAACAGAGATGATCAGAACCTTCAACTCTCCTGATGCCACCAGGTTTATTTAGAAATCTGTGAAACACGTCAAAGTTTCTAAAAATGAACGATCTCATTCCGATAGTTTATAACTCCGTAACTTTTCAACATAACCCACAGTTGAAGCCACAGAATTTACAGAATTAAACTGAAGTCATTCTTGTATTTTCCTGCCTTGATTATTTCTCTGCATCTCTTAGACCTTGAGCACAAACAGCTTCCAGCAATCAATACTCTTATCAAACATTTGGGATCTGTCTCTTTCTGTAACATGAATATGTTTTGAAAAAAAATAATGTCTTTTTCATGATGGCTGTCTAATGCTGAGTGCAGGCAGATTGAGGAATAGAGAGAAAGGTGAATCAAACCTGCTTGTTGTTTCTTCACTGTATCGTTTTAATTTTGTTCACCATCTGATCTATGAAGACACAGCAGGTCTTGTGTTGTGAACCTTCATGCACAAGCAGTAGAGACGGAGCCTAGCATATCCATGAGGATTACTCTTTGGTGTAGCTTATAATTCAGTTCTGATTCCCAAAGAGAAGGAATATCTAACATTTATCCCAGTTGAAAACAAGCAGTTCACTTCCTGGAAAGATGACTATATTGCCAGTTGAACCAGTGTGGTAGTTACGTAGCCTCTTTTGCCTTTCGACTTCACTTTTTTCCTCTTCAAACTTTTCATTTAAAGTAAATATCTTCTGCTTAATTCAGGGTCAGATCGTGGGGGCAGCAGCCTCAGCAGAGACCCAGGTTTCCTTCTTCCCAGCTACACGGGCCAGCTCCTCTGGGGAAATCCCAGCACTGGGTCTCCTCTCGATGGGACGTCCCAGGAACATCTCAGCAGGTAGGCATGCAGGAGACATCCAGACACCTGAGCCACCTCAACCAGCTCCTCTCCATATTTAGGATCAGCCGCTCTGCTCTGTGTCTCACCTATGTCTAAACCAGAAACTCATTTTGGGCACTTGTATCTACCCAGAGCTATTGACCTTAGATGAGGGTAGAAATGTGGATCCAACAGGAAATCAAGAGGTTTGAGTATCAATTTTGAAAAACAAAAAAACAAGAGTTTTTATTTATATTTTGTTTTAAAAAGATGGCATGTCAAAATGTTTTCATTCTATTTTCAAAAATCTGTGGAAGAACCTTGTTTGGAATAATTATTGCACCTTTCTTGTAGTTGCTAAGCAGCTTTCTGCATATTTCCACTTTAGTTTTGGCTTCCATGTTGAAAGATCTCCTTTCCATCACCCTAACCTTTGCCTTTCTCTACAGATTCTCTATCACATTACAATCAGCACTCAAGCTCAGTCACTTTTAAATATTAATTATTTCTGGTCAGAAGAAACATATTGGTAAATTTAAAAGATGAGCTTAAACCTTTATCTGCCAGGAGTATGAATAATTTGTGGCTCATCTCTAGATATTTTCTAATGATTGTCATGGAGACTTGCTGACATCAAGACCCTCCTCTCTGTTTTCTAACGGTAACGGTTGGCTTCTCATCCAATCTTGTCTATTCCAATTCTAATTTAAAAAAAAAAGATTTTCATTACTTTTACTAACTACACAGCACATACAGACAATATAAAGTTAGCAGCTATTTTAACAAAGTCATGTCTGACATACGTAGCTCAACTTCTGCCTACTTTCTTTACTCATTAAGAGTATTTTTATAACCTGCATCTCGAACATTTTAGCTTCAACTATGTCACTGTTTGTTGTGGATTTAGAGTTTAATTTTTATGTATTTATTTATTTTTGTATGTTTTCTCTGGTCATCTTCAGTTTTTTGTCCTCTGACAGCAGTAATTCTGATCTGTTTGTGTTGAGATTTTTATTTTATTTAGCAGAAACCTGTGAGTGCCGTCTTGCAGCCACTGGCTCCATTTAGAGCGGCTCCGGTGGGACGTGCTCAGCTTTGAAAAGTTGTCACCCCGCGCAAAACGTAATCGACATTTTTGATAAATCACCTGCGTGCTGTTAACACTCAACGGGGTATTAATAATTATTACTCTTGATCTGGTGATGGAGTTAGTGACCCAGGGGCCTGAAGCTCCACCTTCACTTAAGAGGGGGAGGGCGGTGGAGGTTCACCACAGCGGTCCCTACCCGACACACTGGGGAAAAGCAATTTGGCACCGTTGGCGCTGCGACCCCCTGACTGAGCTGCGTACCCTGCCTCCGCACCGAGCACACACACACACACATATTCAGACACACTGACATGCTGCATGCTGAGTGGACAAATTCAAACATGCTATCACAGGAGAAAATATGCCCAAACAGCAAATCTAACCTTGTCCCATGCTTTGAAAATACAGTAATAAACCAACAAACAAACAAACAAACAAACAAATGAGACCGGAGGGATGATGTGCTGAAAACATCGAGGAAGAGGAGGGGTGTAAATCAAAGGAAATGGCATACTTGTTACCTAAAAGTGGAAAATTAAGCTTTTAAACAATGCGTCAAAGGAGGAGTTGCCTCCAGATCGCCAAGCTGAAGAGTTTAACCGGAAAAACTAGCATCACTTACTGCAACGATTTATGATTTTGATGCCTCTGTTTTCTGGTCTTGATTTGCTTCCAATAATTCCTTCAAAGATAATTGTGCTTGCCTTATATTATTTTCAGTTGAGCACCAACAGATTTACTTAGTCAAGCTTTTAAGGAGGGGTCCAGTTCCTGCTGATTCCTTCAATCTGCCACTATCACTTCCCTTCATGTTTCACTTCCTCTCTGTGTGTTTGTGTGAGCGCCAGTGATTCAGCAATCAGCCACTCATTGTTTCTCATTCACTTTTATAGGATCAAAAAAAGGCCACTCAGGCCTTTTTGTTTGTTTCACCAGTGGTTACGGCTGTGGTTTGTAGTATTATGAGCCATAAATGCAAATTGGCCACAACACTGATATCAACAACCAAAGTTTTACTTCTTGAGTAACCCAGAGGCACCAGAAAGCATTGACCTCTCTTGAATGTTACGGAGTGGAAGCCCCTTTTCTCCTGGTTGTTTTTGTGTTGTGAAACCTTTACACTGCAATGACAGAGCTGAACATAAAGTCTTTGTTTTGATTGAAAAGGATTTTTTTTTGTTTGTTTTTGAGTCAAACATTAGAGCTTTATTTTGTTTAATATGCAGAACAAGTGATGGGTTAAGTGGAATTTCTTGGCAGTTCAGCAAGTTCTGCTTCAGCAAAACATAGAAACTCTTCATTATGTAATCTTTCAGAACCATAATAAACATAATATTTTGATCTTTCAGATGTTAGTTCATCAATTATATTAAATAAATAATACAAATATGTAAGTCACTGCTGGTAAGCTGCAAAGATATATCTAGCAGCCTAATTTTTACTTGAGTTAGGAAAATAATGTGAATTGCTTTACACAAAAGGATTTAGCTGTAAAAATTTACTAAAAGTTAACTCAAAACACAAGGAAGGTACTGAGTTTGATTCTGATGATGTCTTCTATTGCTCTCATATATCATCCTCATATATATATATATATATATATATATATATATATATATATATATATATATATATATATATATATATATATATATATATATATATATCCACCACATACAGTATATCTCTGGTGGTGGTACATAGCTAGCATAGATTTAGCCTTCCATGATGGTTCCTCCCATTTCTCCTTTTTGCTTTGTGTTTTATGCTTCCTAAGATAATAATTTAATAGTTCCTATAGGGGGATTTCTTTTTAAAGTCCTCCAGGATCATTATTGTGTTATTCTTGATGGTGGCGCTGCTGCTTAGTTGTTCTCATCCTCCCTCCTTCTTCTTGCCATGTAGTCTTGGTGCGGGATTTTGAGTAAAAACTGTGTCCATTGTTTGGAGGTTCTTTGTCCTGAAATCAGAAGCATCCATAATGAAATATTTCAAAGTGTGATCAGGACACAATTTTGCTGCTTTTATGTGTTTTGTGAAATGAGGGGGTTAAAGTTCACCTACCTTTGTTATGCCCTTGACTGCCATTCCATGGATATAGATGCAGGTTTTATCTGCCGTAATGAGGGAGTTTCACTGGTTTATTGGTTGGAAAATGCTAAGCTGAAAAGAAAAAGTCTCTTTAAAGTAAATGTTTGGGAGACATTCAGGCTCCTGTTACTGGAATCTTTATGTAACATTTATCCAGCTTACCTGTTGTTCACATAAAATAATTTAGGTAGCCAACATGAAAATTTAATGTTAATGCAGTACCACTCTCCCAAAATAAAGCTATGATTCTGTAATTGAGATCTCAGTTTAATGTGGTGAAGTAAATCTTTTGTGGATTTGGATTTTAAAGGCCGGCTCAGGAGATATCCTTGTAACGATTAGGCATCAATCCTAATTTTTATTGTATTTTCTTTTTTTCACTTTATCAATTTTGGAGTCTCTATATCCGTTATGTAGCACTATTATTTGTCGTTCTAACTTATAGCATTCAAAAAGGTTGTAGGAAGTACATACCGACATACTAATGTTTTTTTTTCAATGTTTTTCACTCAGTTGAATAATTCATATTCTCATGAAGCTGCTGTTGGTCAGTCTGTGCAGTAATGCAGTGGAGAAGACTGTCCGCAGTGGCAGTGGAGGGTCAATCGGCAATCAATTATTCCACTCGGCCTGGCCTGCAGCCACACCACAGACTGGCTTTCTGCACTGATAGCACATACACACAGTGCAAGACACTCTACTCACATCCACTCAGTCTTGACTGGACACACAGGCCACAGAACCCACAGGTTTAATGTAATGAGGAAGCCATCTTGGAAGGAAGCTCAGAAAGGCACTTTTCAGTCCAGATTCTAAGTATTAACTATAAATGCCAGAGGAAAGTGCTTATGGTGGGTCTGAGCCTTGTATGTGGAACTGAACATCTGTATCAGTTAAACGGCACATTTTAGTTCCTCGTTTTTATTTTAGCCTCCAGTTCTTCTCATACAACTGATGACAAGAACTGTTCTTGTCATCAGAACAAGATGATTTACAGGGAGTCCTCCTGTCTCCCTGTAAACACAGGAGGACATTTGAGATTTAATCTCTTAACCGGACATTTTTTAGTTTACAGTCAAAAATTCATTAGTAACGTGAATTACACTGTATACTTTCATTTGGTCCCTTTTTATTGAAATACTGTATATTTGAAATGTCTTAATGTTGAGACAAATTGGAACTGAAATCAAATTATTTGTGTGCACAAACCAAAGGGAATAAAAGCTAATTCTGATCATCATTTTACCTTTGAACTATTACATATCTGTCTTTAGATAGTTACATTTTAAACTCAATCTCTTACATGTAAAAGTCAAGATACACTTTAGAAATAGGCATTTTCACAAGTTTGTGTCTTTGAAAACAGAAATAAATGTGAGGAAGGTTGACAGTCTGTCCAAGTTGTCTTTTTCTTTTTCCATTGACCACTTGAGATAGATATGAGCTTTTCCATGAACCTCCAGCTGAGTTCAACAGTGGTTTCAGACTAACATGTACCCATTCTTCATTAGCAAATAGATAATTGTCAGATTGGAAAAACATCAAGTTTTTTCTAAGAAAAACTTGCTTATCTCATTCCATTCTTGTTCAACTTGGCACAGACTTCTCGTAATAGTTTGCTCCAATTCTGCTCGATTTCTCCTTATGGAACTTGTGTAACTGAATGAAATGATAACTGAAAATCTGTTAGAAATACTTGTATTGTTTAGTGAATCTGAGGAAAGGGTTTCAGCTACGAGTTGCTTTAGATGGTGCTAAAACTGTAGACAGATTCCTGCTTTGATTAGCTTTTGGTTTGACTCTCTGTGGCATTTTCACCATGTTTCCTCAAGCAGAAATACATTTGGTTTATACATATGTAAAACATTCACTACCAAGAACTACTCTACACAACCCCACCCCATAGCAAAGCATCCCTCATGACTAGTTAAACAGTCAGGTCTCAGTAAAAAACAAAACAAAACCCAACACCACTTCCTGTCGTGCGTCATGTCCACACACATAAAGGACTGGGCAGGCAGTCATGTGGCAAACACACTGCAGCTGCAAACTGAAGTGACTGAGGTGCCACTGAGCCTGACACACACAGGGAGGACACGGGCCTGGAGGCAGACACACACTGTCTTTACTGACCAACTTGGAATGTCTGTGTACTGATTGCTAACTGGGTTCTGTCATGTTTGTCTTGCTGAAAGGACACACAGTCAGGTTTGTGAAGACGTAAAAATAAAAAGAGCAACTTCACGTCGACTGAAGGTTTAACATCAGGAGATAAGGATCTGGCTGAGTCCCTTCTTCTCTGACATTGCAAGCAAGACCAAATATTATAGCTAACAGAAGCCAAATTTCTGAAAAATCAACCAAATACTTGACCAACATTTACAATTTGCTAAATTAGCCTTCTTGTTTACTTATGAATTTAATCAATCTGTTAGGAAAGAACGTTAAACATTAAATAGATTTTTGCTGCTCAACAATCTTTGGATCTTGTCTGGTTTTCTTCTTGATGCTGAGAGCATTTACAATCATACCTGGACTGCAGGCAGATCAGTCAAGCACAAGCACACATTGAACTTGATCAGATCTACTATACACATGTTTTGAAGATACTACAGAAACATCAGAGTTTGCACGTCAAAGTTTACATTCCTTGCAACTGTCTGAATGGTCTTTCTATTGGGTTGTAGAACCAGATATTGTTCTTTTTCTTAAAAAACGAAAGAGACTCAAAGACTAATTTGGCTGCAAAACCTTTTCCACTGTGTCTTTAATTAATTGCGATAACATCCAGAGAAATCCTCCTTTTAGATCCAACACTGACATCCTCACTTCTAAGCAGTTAATCTGAGTATTCAGGAAGAAAAGGAAAAGTTACTTATTGGCATATTTAAATTTTAAATACATTTTACCTCTCACAGAAGGATCTTAAGTGTGTTGTTGACATCAAAACGTGCTTAAAAAAGACTCAGCCAAAGGATGCAAATGAAAAATAAACCAATTCAGTAAATTGTGGGGTTTTAATTGTGTGTTTATTTATTGGAAAGTATGCATTCCACATTTACTTTCACATAAAGTAGTGAAACTTTGATTTCATTTAAAGTTGCTTATCTCATTCGATTGATGTTTTCTGTGGTACAATAAATAAAACTTTATTTGAAGAACTTACGTTGGAAATGACTTTTTTTGTGGAGCATACTCCGTCAGTTTTATTGCTGGTATTTAGTTTCCAACTCAAATCCATAACCTAACTACCGAACATGTTATACTGACCTAACACCTTTTATGGCATAAAATAAATATAATCTTGTTAAGTTCCTTAAAAGGTAAAGTATTTTTAAACTCAGGAAGTCTAATCTATTTTTTTCTTACCCTCAGGAGTAAGTAATTTATTATGTGACTTTGGTACTAGACGTTGGTTCTTTCCCAGATATTCTGTTGTAGATTTTCTGCTGTGTTTGAGACCATTCTCTTGTTGCTGTCCCAGTTTCTTATATTACGGCTCATATTTGACCAGAATACTTTGAGATACAGAGGAGTTCATGATCCACTCAGTGACTGTAAAGTGCCAGATGACATATAACTGAAAAACAAGTCCAAATGATCATCACTCCACTATCATGCTTAACAGTTAGTATGTGGTATAAACAAGGATATTCCTCCAGACTTCTTGTGTTTCAATAGGATGGAACTTCACACAAACTCATGCTTTCATGTCTTCTTTAGAAATAAGATATTTTCAACCCAGAGGCAGTGAGTCTTTTTTTATTTGAGCAGTCTTTATCTTCAACATTTAACATACGAACTGAGGCCTCTAGAGCTGGAGAGTCCTTGGCAATTTTGCAATTTCTCTGAGCATTGCATAGCCTGATCTCGGGGTGAATTTTGTTTGTTTGCTGCAAATAAAATTGGTTCCTGATAAGCTTGGAAGTGTCCTGAAATATATTCTCCTTGTGAGAAAAATGTTTTCTTTAGAATGATGGACTTGAAGTTGATTAGAAATCTTCTTACAACCATTCTCAGGTTAATGGGCCCCAACAGTAGGTTCTTATGTCTTTCTGTCTTGACATGCTGACCCACCACTATATGCAACACAACAGCAAAATGCTAAAACTCCTGACTTAATCGAGGTGGTCACACCATCTATGTATAACTGATCAAGTGTATTAATTGGTAGAACCTGGTGGCTAGTTCCCCTTTTAAATTCATGCAACCTATTTTGAAGTAGCAGGAAAGTTCGGTTGGGAAAACAGGTGCCACAAAAGGCAGCAGAAGACTCTAAATATGGACTAAAACAACTTCAACAGCTACCATGTGAGAAATGTTGTGGTTAAAGTTTGCCAAAAGTTTTTCTCAAAGAAATAAAGAATAAGAATATTAGAGCGGGAGAAAACACGCTGTGACTGTCGATGAAACACAAAGCAGCAGTACCATGTTGTCTTGCTTGTTTCTTGTGACTTTAACTGGGGTACAGTCAAAGCTTCTGCCTTTTAAACGCTCGTCCTCATTTAGCTTGTTTAATACGGTGCACAGGAGTTCTGCAGGAATACGAGGAAGAGCAGAAGTAAAGAGAATGAAGAAGTGACTGCGGTGAAGGAGTGCAGAGTCAGCGGTGCCAACGGCATACGGAGAAGACGGAGCGCCCAAACTGTCATGGCAGCCCCTGTTGGGTGACAGAGCCGTCACAGTTCGAGAACAGGAGGCAGAGAAAAAGTAAAGGAAGTTAGCAGAAAAGAGAAGCTTCTTGTCTGACATGTTGCCTTTTTATTTAGAGCTATTTTTTGTGGTGAAAGATGTTGGCAGTTTGGGGCCAGCTGTGCTGTTCCTCTGACTGAGAATCCTTCTACCTTTGCTGCTATTGATGCGGTCGTCGCTGCTGTTTTTAAGAGACGTATCGTTCTTGTTCACTGTTGGTTCACGGTTTCACTCAAGTGAGAGCTGTAGCTCAGATTCTCTTCCAGTTCGAGTTTGTCTCAGATCATAGCTCATGGTGTCCACTTGTTCACAGTAAGGAGCGTTTTCTTTCCTGATTAAGCACTTTCAACACAGTTGTTTGAAAAGGGTTTTACTATTAAATGTTCTCCTGAGAATTGTTGTAACAGTTAATATGGCATTTTGTTGCTCAAGACTGGCGATAAAGACCTGCTCCTGCATAAAGGACCTGTTCTGACTGACAGTAAAGCTTCAGACTGTACAGTAATTATCCATTCTTTGCACATGCTCTATCTCAGCAGGAGGCGCGGTGCTACCAGGACAACATGGCCAGGAGTCATCATTGGGGTTTTCAACCACTGACTGATCTAACATTCATGTTTTTGAAGCTGGAGAACCAAAGTAAGCACAGTGTGAATGTTTACTTCCAAAATATGTTTCTTATGTACAACTTTCTATAGAGAGATATACAAGCAATGATACAGATGCATATGAAATTGAAACATAAAAAAAGAATCAAATAATAAAATTAGCAATACAATCATCATTGATAAAAACAATTCATAATTAAACAAAAAAGTCCATCAGAATAAAGATAAAACAATTACATTTACAAAAAGTAACAAGTAACTAGTATGGCAGTTTAACATCTCTGCAATTCAAGTATTGTGTCACAAATAAAAAACAAATGAGTCTTTAACCTGAAAACATCATTCAAAAAGTTCACTCTAACTTTCCTTTAGAACAGATGATTACCACACAGGTGAGGATCCCTAACGTTGAGAAATATCACTTAGTTCCAACCCTCCAGGACTGGAGTTGCCCTACAAACTGTCCCGCATCCCTTAGCAAACATTGAAGACTCTGAGGACAGCGGCCTCTTTAGTAGCTTCATACCACCAAAAGCATCAAAACTTTTTCTAGACGTTTATGTCATATAGTTTCTGAAAGCTGTTGTTCTACCTTTTCAATAATTTTAACAAAATAGGGAGCTTAGACATAACGAGATATACAAAGAGCTGATGAATATAAAGTCTGTTGTTTTTTAACATTGCAAAAAATTAAAATTTTAAAGATACTGAGACCTGACCTGAGACAAGAGAGTCAAAAATTATTGATAAAATTGAAATCCTGTCACATGAGATGTGCTAAACCATTACAAACATAATAATATCTAAAGAACATGATTATTTGGATTTATACCATAGATCACTAGTTCCCAAATTTTTACAAAATAACAGTGGCAGAAATTTTTGATCAGTTGCCTAAAACAGCAATAATTCAAAGTCACTTAAACAGGACTGTAATGACAGCAAGAAGAATCTAACCAACATACTGTTCTAATACATTTTCAAGTGGTTTTTTTCTCTTTAAATATTTATTGATGAAATATGTTTTACTGTGATGATTTTTGTTATTTACACACATTTCTTCATTCATAATGACATCTTTAGGAACCACAGATCAATAGGACTTGGAGAAATCAGGATTAACTAATTGAGAACTACTGTACATGTTCTCCTATTGGCAAATTGTACTGCACAAAGTATCAACAACAGAGCGGCAGAAACAAATTTATGTTAAAAAAATTCCCACTCAATAAAATGACAGAAAATTTTTAATCTGAGGTTTTGCAACTTCAGAAGAAGATTCAGTTGTTTTAAAGCTTTTTGCACATTACAAGGAGTTTTATTAACTGTGGAGGGGTGTCTGCTTCTTTTTCTCCCTTACTACATCACCTATATATTCACATCGACACCACAACCTGCTGTCCTGCTTGGTTCGGATCAGCAGCAAAGCTCAGTTCACACGGCATCAGTGTGAGCAGCAGCTGGACACATGTTAGCAGTCCTCCTTCCTCCGCCTGCAGGTGTGGGTCAGGTAGGCCTCCATGAATAAGTCATTCTCTGCAGTCCGCTCAGCCAGGCCTGCTTATGTCAATTAAAATTGTATGACTTTTATTAAGGTTTAAGGACAAACTTTGTGTTGTGCTTCTGCTCCTTTTCAGCGAAATGCAAAGTTCTGTTATATGTCAAATTTCTGCTTGTTTGTGGGATGTTATTAACAGATCTGCACCGTCAGAGCTGAAAGGATGTTCGTTTTTTAAAAAAAGAAAAGCTTTGCTGAGGCAGGACCATAACACTGGGTGGAGGTGGGGGTCTCAAATACATGTTACACAGCAGAAAATATTTGGAAATGAGATAAAATTATTTAAATTTCCTTGTACTTTCTTGCTTTCACTTCTTGGATTGAGCCAGAAGGGGAAGTTATTAAGTAATTTTGCTCAAACAGAAAAATGGTAGTTCCTTCCCAGCACTGACCCTTCACATTTAGTTTAACTGAGTCAGCTTCAAGCATCTGCAGACTCACAATGTTTCAAAGCTTTTGTCTCCAAACTGTGATGATAAATCTTTGTTCTGGGCCAAATTAGTGTTTCTGATATGTAAGCGTGCCCAGTCCTCTGCCTCTTTTTTCCACAGTTTCAGCTAAACTGTCTATAGAAGCAATAATTTAAACAAAACATCTTATCTTTCCATAATTTTAAATCTATCGAAAGCTTCTAAGTAGTAGAGGAAAAATAAAACTTCACGCTGAAAGATGGAAAATAATAATAATAAAAAATCTGCTACAACAAACTGGTGCAGTTACATCACAAACATGTCAACATCAAACTTTCACAAAGCATGACTCAACAAAAATGACAAAAGGAAAATAATAGTAATCTCCTTTTTTATTTTTGTTGAGAAATAAGGAAAGCCATATTCCAAGGCATAAAAAATATGTATCATTTCTTCCTATAAACAATCTATATAATAATTTATACTATATTATAGACTAATTTGTTTAACATAGTTAATCAACAGTGGGCATGCCCATTTAGCTCTATAGTTTTCTAAATGACAAAAGGCTAGCTCTGTGGCACTTTTCAAAAACAATCTCAACCAATTAACTCAAGGTGTATTATGCCAGAAAGCAGATTTTAAAAATATCAACCATTAGATTCACAATGGAGTGAGTTGATTTTAATAACCACAAATAAACAAAAAAACTAAGAATGAAGAAAAACCAGACATTTTCTCTTGTATTTCTGGAAGGACAAGTTCAGTTTCTCAGTTTCCTTTTAAAATACCAGATAACTGCAATGCATATAACAAAACAATGACAATAAATAATTTTTCAAAATGCTTTCAGCCTTTAATGTAGCATATGAACTGTACAATTCAAGTAAGGACAAGCAAAACCTGTTAGAGGAAAACATATAAATAAATAATGCAGCCGGCGCTCTTTGGGGGACCCCACAGACATTCTCACCCTACAGGTGAGGACGACTCAGAGAACTGACAGTGAACGCAGGACTTGTGGTGTAGTTATACTCCTGGATCCAGATTTATGGAGAATACAGGAGTTGTTGTCATATGAGCCTCATCTGGTACTTTGACTATTGAGGTTTAATTCATGTAAAATCTTTGTTTTATGTGGGCAGTAGTGCAGTCGCATGTAATCGGACAGCTAATCTATATAAATATATATAGAAGAAGAGCTGTTGGTTAGAGAGACTCAATACCTGCTTCTGCTTTTGGACTTTGATGAGTCAGCAGTATCACCTTTTAGCTTGATGCAAGGAAGACACTGACTGCTCATAATTACTCAGCCTAACCCTACTTAGAACTTAAAGGAATATAGTTTTAATCAATTAGAGATTTTGACTACACTCAGAATAGATTTGTTTGTTTTATTTCCTGTAAAATGATGCATTAATATTTTTCAATGAGAAACATTGATACTGATTTCGCCCTCAATCAATGATTCCCTTCTGAGTATAATGCACTGTACATATTTGCTTTTTGATTTTTTTAAATCGGTGCATGGAAGATATGCATATGTGTGTCCCAGAGTGTATGTGTCACTTTTGTATTGATGGTTTCCTCATCCACCTCCTACCAGAACCTTTGTGATGCTTTTAATCTGGTGTGATATGTCATAGAAACAGTTCTGATTACATATTAATGAAACATGCAGCTCTGTGTGTGTGAGGGTTGGGGGCGGGCGTGTGTGTGTGTGTGTGTGGGGGGGGTGGGGGGGGGGGGGGGGGGGGGGGTATGTGTAAACTGATGAGATGTGAGGTGAAGGTGGTGTCATTTCACCCAGCAGGAGGTCAGCTTCATATTGAGGTGGGAAGGTGATGGGTTACCAAGGAGATAGTTCTCACTCCAGCCAGGAAGAGAAACGCCCCTAATAAACACAAATTTTATTTAAATCCTGTTGCAACTGTTACTTCATGAATATCAGCAATTTCACACTTAGCTTAAAATATGATTGAAAAATTCATATTTTAGTAAACTCATTAAGTAAAACAGTTATATAAATATACTGTATGTTTTCAAGCCTTTATTTATGCTTATTGTGATTTTTTGTTTTGCATGCAGATGATGAACACACAACATTCAAGACTAGAATATTACATTAGACCAATAAAAAGCATTGCGCCAGTCATCTTTTATGTAATTCTCTGCTTAAACTGCACGACCATGCTCTCTAATATTTGGTATTTGAGTGAAGCACTGTTGGTGCAATAATGGTTAAGTGCACTTTAAATAAAACAACTTGATACATGTATTAGATTGATAAATGCATTGGACCATTTACACACACACTGACATACAACTTCTAAGGTTATATGTGATACATTTTTGTATCAAAAAAGAACTTTTCTTGATACAGATGCTGGAATTTTGTGTTGGTGCATTCTTTGTCTTTAAAACTTAATTTTTAAAATGGGTCACTTTCTCTTCTTGGTTTTCTGGGTAAAATGTTTGCATTCCTCCTCCAGGCTAACTGGACCAATTCAGTTCAATTTGTTTATAAAGCACCTATTGACATGATCTCAAGACACTTTACAAAAACAAGTCAGTTTAATCCAAACGTGCAGATTCAAAGTCAATTACATACGTTTCGATTCAGTTTTAATGGTTAAACAATGCAGCTAAGTTCAGTTTATTATTCAAACTGGTTAAAACAAAAGCAATGCAACTAAAAGGCAATGTCTTTAAAACATGTGAAGTTTTTTACTTTGACTCCTATATTAACACTTTTTATGACCCTCCGAAATGAAATTGTGTTGTTAGCTTTGAATTCAATAATGTTAAAGCACAACCACTGACAATCATTTCCGAAAGCCCAAATTTATTTTAGGCTAATACTTTAAGTTGATTCAGGGAAATTACTGCATCTTTAATATTGTAGCTCATATTAAAGATGAGCTACAAATAACTGGTGTTGAATTCAAAACTTACATTTGTTAAATACCTTTTTTTGTATTTCTAATGCAAATATCTTTCTCTTGCCGCAATAAAAATTTCCATCTTTTGTGTGATGCTATATTTTGACGCCACCTGTCTACCTCTCGTCCCTCTTCACACGGATTCGTGTGTTAACATGTG
The DNA here is from genome assembly GCF_003331165.1 of Xiphophorus hellerii. Taxonomy (NCBI): domain Eukaryota; kingdom Metazoa; phylum Chordata; class Actinopteri; order Cyprinodontiformes; family Poeciliidae; genus Xiphophorus; species Xiphophorus hellerii. The sequence continues at coordinate 8,837,390 of NC_045680.1, forward strand.
AGGGTCATAATCAAGTCTTTCTGAAAAGGTGCAAGTCAGCGATTCCAGCATCTCATCAATATTAATCAGAGTTGGTCAGAAGCTGCATAAGCATTCATTAGAGCCTCATAAAAACTAATCATGGGCATCATCTGAGGTCAGAGGACACGCAGGCCTGCATGGGAACACACCGGACGGGACACTCAGCAACTTGTGTTTCTACAGGTCACTCCAACACCAGTGGAGTGAGGTGTGTGTGTGTGTCCTCATCATACAAGAAGCCTTACACCTTTCATCAATGTGTCTTTGGCCAAAGTAGAAGACTTTCATTACTGTTTTGCTTTTTTCAACAATTTCTTCAGGTGTGTAGTGTGCCTTTAGAATACCGATGTATTTCAGTGAATGAAAGCTGGAGCTTTCAATCAGACTGAATAAATTCACCAGTCACAGGAAGGAAATTTGCTGCAGCAATGCTTCTGGAAGCCATATTTTATTTTTCTTTAAACTCCGGTCTCTAAATGGCCTGTGCCTTCCAGGTTTTAGATGTGTCCTTTCTTCAATGTAGCTGAATCAAATGTCTGAACTGCTAATTAACTTTTCATGTCATTCAGGACAAAATCTAAAGTTCAGAAAGGTTGAGGACTGACTTTGGACACCAGTCTTTAAATGTAGGGAAAATGCATTTTAAGCAGAAAATTTTAAGACTTGGCAACGTTTTGTATGTGTCCAAAACTTTGAAAAATTCATATTATAATTTTAAAAAGTATATTTTAATGCATTTGGGGAAATAGAGGAGTTTGTGAGTTGATGTAGATATTTGAGCAGCGTCACAGGTGTGCAGTTGCACCTAAAACCCTGATACCTAATCAGATTAAACAGATATAAGGCACGCTGAAGCAGCATCAAATCTCAGATTTCTGTTTCTGCGCTTCCACTTTACATCAGTTAGAATGAAAAGTCTAGCCTAACTGGTGCAAAACTTCACTCACAGGTCCTGACTTTAATGTGTGTGTGCAGGAATCCAGATTTAACCCTGATGTGCAGCTGAAGTCCAGCCGGCAGCTAAAACACACACGGAGGGAATGTGTACATGCAGCCGCTTTTGTCAGTGTAAACTTTGAAGACATCGTTTCAAGTTCAGAAATGCCCCCAGAGCTTGATGTGTAAACTGGACAGACCTTCTGTCAGCAGGTTGGTTTAGGAGAGAGCACACACACACACACACACACCCACACCCGCGCACACAGAGTGGCTGAGCAAACAACAACAGCAGCACATAAACAGGTGTAATCAAACGCGCAAAGTGCTGAAGAGGGTGGAATCAGTGACGTGCATGATAAAAGGGCTCTTTCAGCAGCTGAAACGCCAACAGTGAAGACCACAGAAGAAGAACAGAGAAGAGGAGGCCTTGGCCTGAGGCGTGTTGGTTTGTGTCTCTAACAGCAGTTTGTTTGAACCTCTACGTGGCCTCTCGTCTTATTGACGGTTTCTCCTTCATCACCCTACCGGGGCCACAGGGGATTGGGGGTGGGTGGGAGGTGGGAGGTGGGTGTGCAGGAGGTTCGACACCTTCCCTCAGAGCTGGACGCTGGCGGTAAAGCGCTGATGGTTAGCTAGCACAGCTCCCTTTGTGCTGAAGTACGAGCTTTAAAATGCTGCGTCTGCCTCCAACACACACAGACGCCCGCTCACATCTCAGCAAAAAAAAAAAAAAAAAGAAAAAGAAAAACACACGCACACAGCCCGTCGATATACACCCGTCACCTGGTGCTTGGAAACCAGAGGGTAAAGTGTGGAAGACACACGCGAGAGTAAACTTACACATGTGCAGCGACCGATGGCATCACCTGGGCCCAGAGGTGCCTCACTCAGCTCTTCCATATGCACTGATCCCCTTCACACACACACACACACACACACACACACCCACACACACACACACACACCCACGCCTCCACGGTCATGTTGCACCCCAGAGGATGCCACCTGCCCCAGCAGCACTGATACGGTCATCATTGGGGTCATTCATTGTTTTGTCCCTCAGGGGGGCGGGCGAGATAGCGTTCCCTTTGAGAAAATGTTGTCTTCATTTTTTTTTTACTATTATTATTATCTATGTGAGGACCAGTACGAGATCCTGGGAATCTATCAGTAAACGTTTAATGTTTGGAGGACAATGTTGGGAAATGAGAAATGTTAAAAGATGGGAGAGAATCGCCGGCGGATATTAAGCATACTGAGACAGAAAAAGTAAAAGTATTCATGCACTTATTTTCTTTTCCAGATTTTGTCATATTACAACACTAAATCTATAAACTGAAAACACCCATTTTCAACGATTGGTGTTTTTTATATGAAAGGTCAACACAAAATAGTTTATTACTGCATGGGGGGGATTAATTTTTTTCTACTAAAAGCCTTGGTGAGGTTTTTGTACAGCTGGGAGGTTTTAGGGGTGATTGACATACAAATATTTACCCTTTCTTCAAAATAGCTTTAGTTCTGTCAGACTGGATTGAACGTGTTTCTGAAAAACTATATAATATATGGTGACATCATTTTTATTCAGAGAGGTCTGCACTGAAGTGCAGAGAGGGCTAGACAGAGCCCTGGTTGATCTCTGTCTAGTGTGAAGGGAGCCTCTTGAAGTGAACACAGACAGTTTAAAGCAAAGCACAATTTGAGGGGACGTGCCAGAAAAAAAAAACATGTGAGAATCATCATTCATTTCTTTCTCTCAAGATCAGTTTCCTGAGTTTACAAGAATTATAAGATTTGCCCAAAGAGCTCTAGGTTTTCATAGAAAAAAACATGATGGAGAAAGACTGTAAATTCAAGCCTTGTTAAGCCCCATTTGTTCCTCTTTAAAACATAACTATGCAGAACACATCCAAATTAAGAATACCTTTAAAAACCTCAGGCTACAAATAAAGCAGGATATGTACTGAAAGGCAGTAATTGAAGATATCTTCATAAAGAAGTAAGATTAAAAAGTTTGTAAAGTTGGTTGGAGTTAACATTAACAGTGAAGTAAGTTCTGCATAAAGATGGTCCTATAAGCGCCACAGAAATGCAAACAGTTTTTCCTTTTCTATGCATGTGTGAAGAGGTTACAGGGTCACAATGCTGCATCTGGTGTGAGGTGGACATTCTGCTGGTTTGGCACTTTAACATGCTGCTGCTTTACTTGTGTGTGCATGTATGTACAGATGGCACATTTGTGGATTGCATATTTTTCGTAAGCCAATGTTTGAATTCCATTCTCACATGCATTTACTTGTGAAGGCATTCCTTCATAAAAAAGTTGTGAGCTAGTAACTGACTTAAATCAGCCTCACTTTTACCGATCAACCTTCCGTTCATGTGTGCGTACAAACCAAACACTCTGGAAGCTTCTGTCTCCAGTTTTGCTGATTGTTTTTTTGTGTCTCTTGATGTGTGTGAGACAATGAAATAATGCTCATGTGTTGTGCCGTAAATCCCGCTCTGTTTGTCTGCGTTCTCCCTCATTAGTGTGAGAGAGTCAACGTTAGCACAAGTGTCCTGCGCTGGACCGTGAGATTAGTAATTAACGCCGAGCCTAACGAAGGGAGGAAAAACAACACCTCGACAAAGTCCGACCATCAAGCAACCAGAGCTGCTGACGGAGACAAACCAGTCTCCTGATGCTCCCAAACTCAGCCTCCAGAGCTCACCCACTCAGGAAGCAGAACAGACAGAGATTTGTGTGTGGGCGTGCGTGCATGGGTGTGTTTGTAGGGGTGGGCATGTGTGTGTGTGTTTTAATGCATCTTATTTCATCTGTAGAAATCAGAGGAAATGTGAGCAGGAAGAGTTTCTCACTGAATTTCTCAGGTCTTATTTCTAAAAAAAAAAAAGAAGAAAAATTTAAATTAAACCACAATATCAGCTTCTAGACCAATCGCCCACTTTGGGTCCCTCAATCGCTCATATTCCCCCCCAACAGAACAAATCGACTCACCCAACCCTTCACCGCCTGGCTTACGGAAATCCCAGAAATCCAAGCGGACGGTTAATGATGTCACAGGCTGATCCATTCCTGTGTCCGCCACGCTCCCGCTCAAATCCCCCACAATTCCCATATGTGCTCCATGATAAGTCCCATCATGCCTTTCAGCTGACCCTTCTCGGCCCCTGTTATTCATTCTGGCCGGTCTCCTCCTGAGCCTGGATTTGGGTGGACCGGGATCCGGTTTGGAAGGGTTAATGGGAAGCTAAGAAGTTCGAAATAGAAGAGGAGGAGGAGTAGAAAAAGGTTTGCCTCACCTTGAAAAACAAGAAATGTTCAATAGGAGAGTCAGAGGAAACAGGGGACGACCGCCACTTTACACACAGCTGGAAATCCTTTTACAGCTCCAGCTGTAAACGAGGAAGAAGATAGAATTGGTGCGTCTATGTCCTAATAGTGAGACTGACTTGATATCTAAAAAGAGAAGAACTTCAATTCCTGCAGATACTTTTTGCTGTTTCTATCAGAAGTAAAAGTGCCTTGAAAACTATTTTAATCTTTGAACTTGACCACATTTTTTCACACCATAATAGAAAAGCCTTTTACTGAATAGACATAACTACCAACTTTTTCAATCAAAGGACCATCTTTGCTCTTGATCCTGCTAAATAAAATTTGTCTAGAGTCGCACAAAAAGATTTTGAAAATTATTTTTTTATTATGAAAGCTAATGAAAATCAATAAAAATGCATTTCTATTAATTTTTTTTATTTTGTTTTGTAGCATGAGGCTTCTGAATGAGTCCTTTTCATAATCATGGAAAATAACAAAAGATATGTAGCCTATTTAAAAATAATAATTTGAAAAACATAATTTGAAGCTAAACAACTTTAAACTGCTTTAGACGTCTTCTACCTTTTCTGCCCTTTTATCTCTGTTGTAGATATTATATACAGATAGAAATAGTTGTTCTACCAGTTCCTCTATATGTTTTAATGCTCTGTCTGCCTTTGTAATTAAAAATATGTCTTATTTGGTTTTATGAGAGCGACAATTAAGGTGCCATAGCCATAGATCCTTGGCCTAGTCAAAGTTCGGAGCAAAATTCATTGTTTCATTGCTTTTTTTCCCTGGCGGCTAAATGTATCGTCTAATGAAAACAGAGCCAAAACAAAACTGGATAATTAACATCTTATAATTTTAATTTATTCATATAACTCCAAGTGACATGTTTGAATTAAAGGCCTATTGTTATTTTTACTAAACCTTTATAATATTTGATAGTATTTTAGAAAGTAGGAATCCAACTGAATACATTATTTTATGCTTGTATTTTTATGGGTCTCTGCTATTAAACATCTCAGTGTATTTATTATAGACCACTTTAGTGTCAGAGCTCTGGTGATTTACTGATGAAGACGACACTCTTTTCCTGTTCAGGTCTGTGATTTGGTCTTTGATTTTTCTAAAAGCATTTTTTGGCAAGCAGGGTCTGCTTAGTTCAAACATGTGTCGTCGTCTCTGGTTGTGTTTTTGGTCTTGTTTGTTGGCCAGGCGATATACTTTCTGCCTCCACCAGTCGCTCTGTGGGAGAAATCAGAGGGAGAACGCGGTGTGTCCGTGAATAATTGATAATAAGTAGATTTCAATAGGCTGAACACGTCCCTCCTGATGAGCCACCTGTCCATCAGCTGGGACCTTTTTGTCATTGGGTGCTTTAGGTACTGATGGATCAGAGATGGAGGTAGAGCATCAAGAAGTAGTGAAGGAGGTAAAAAAAAAAAAGGGATGGAAGAATATGTGAGTAGACAGTAGATTTAACGGGCAGCTCTCTTCACACCTGGAGAAACACATTGGGAATGTTCCGCTGCAGAACTCGCGGACGTCAAGCCAACTCAAAACGTGTCTTGAGCAGAACCCGTGAATCTGTGAAAAGGAGCTGAATTAGAGGAGGAAAGTGGCTAAAAAGCCCAGAGGAAGCTGCTGACCGAGGCACTTGTGTGGATCAGCTCTCTCAGGTGGCTGCCGCCTTTTTCCCCGCATTTCCTCCAGGCCTAACCAAAGGAATGTGTGTGATGGGACGCTGGTAATGGCAGCAGCGGCCAGACGTCTCTCAGACCAAATGGACCTCAGCTGTCAGCTTCACTAGACCTAAACTGAGTTTATGAGAGATTAACACAGAGTGACATTCTGTTTCCTTCCGTCTAATCCTAATCCACTTTGAAGGGGCTGCATGTGAGAAAATGTTGGGCTCACATGGTCTCCTTAAAACAACTTTCATTAAATATTCTTCCACAGTTTCAGATAACACAAGAAAGTTTGCAATTAAATTTCAGTGGTTGAGGCAACTTGAGGAAAGTTGAAATGTGCACTCGGTCCTGAAGTGCAAATAGGGATGCTCTGATAGAATTATTAATAATAAATCATATTGATTGGTGAATTAATTGAGTGATAGTTATTGAGCTGTACAAAGAGGGCAAGAAAAACACCCAAAATAGCATAAATACATGAATAAATTGATAGGTTTTGTCAAATGGACAGTAATGGATGAATAGTAAATTATTTAGTAAGTCAAATAAAAAAGTATATATATATATATATATATATATATATATATGTATGTATGTATGTTTGTAGTTCAATATTAAAAGTGAAAGAAGTATAGAGTCATTATACACAGTATTTATTTCTGTTAATATTGGTGTAGTGTTGAGGGTAATCCTGTAGGCCTCTTCAATTTATTGAGTGTTAAATTTATCTCAGATCAAAAATATTTTACTACTACTGATAAAATGGAGACTAAGCTAAGCCAATGATATTCTGAAGACACCAAAGACTCTATAAAAACATTTTGAATCTAAATGTATAAATTTTTTAAAAATTTTATGATTTTTTTTTTTTTCTGTTAGAATACAGTATATATAGTTTCTACAAAAGAGGAAGACAAGATTGAATGCAAATATGTAGTGGAACATTTAACAAAATATCTTCATATTGACTTGAAAAATTTTTAATTTTAAAATGACTAAACCATTTTAAAGTACTCAGCTTTTTTTCCAAACATACTTTTCCCATTTTAGCTTTGCTGTATTTTAGTAAATAAAGGCAGTGCCGAATTTGTTGTGGGTTTTTGTACAGTGGAGGGAGAATTTACATTATTTTAGAACCTGGTAAAGGCAATATCAGTTTTATTATATCCTGATATTTCAAAGTTCTGAAATAAGAGGGTGTAGATTATTTTCCTACACCTGTGGAGGCAGATAAATGAGTGGATGGCTCTTAAGCACTAAGGAAAAGCTGAACGTTTTTAGGTGGTCAAACTTCTCTGATGAATGCATCTGATTGGTAATTTGCATGACAGTTGTTATGTTACTGTACATGTGCAGTGACACATGTAGCTCTCTGGTACAGCATGTAAGAACTAAAGTGTTCCCCTCCGTTTTATCCCCCATACACACACACATACACAGGTGGGGGAGAAGGGGATGCAGGGAGTGTCAGTGATATAAATTTTTCACCATGGTGATCCCTGATGTAAGTGGCAGAGCCTTGAATCTTCTCTGCTGGGAGCTCCTCTGTACATGTGAAACACTGCTAACAGCTACCTAGGGAGGAATGGCACAATCAGGGTGTGTGTGTGTGCGTGCAGGCGTGTGTTTGTCATTTCAAATGCTTTCCTCTGAGTGAATAAAACTGAATAAATAAACATACTACTATCCTCTCTTCATTTACTTAAAAAACAAATATAATATTCCTAAGGACTTTTACCTAAAATTACTCAGGAAAAACAAAAGAAATGCTCATATTAACCTCTCTTTAGTCCCCAAACAATTTTGAAGTGTGTGGATCTGAACCAACCTTTGTGTCCTTGACAGACCTTCTGAAAAATTTAACTCCGTCTCTTTCACCCCTCCTCCTCTTCCTCACGTTCTCATGTTTTCTGTGTGGCCCTCACTATACTCAGAATGATGTCAGAAGTTAAGCTGTTGGGTTTTCCACCTTGTATTTGTTATTAAAGTTATATAAGGAACAATATTGCAAAGCATGTTTTTGTAACATATTCACACACTAGCACACTTGGAAAGATGGATTATATCAAGAATCACTAAACTTGGGAATAAAAACTGTTACGTCTGCGAGGAAGCTGAGGTTTTGACAACCCTGTCCTTCAAACAGGACAATAAGCCTAAATCTAGCTCAAAGTACACAGTTGGTTTTCACAACATTTTTTTTATTTATGTATGTATTTTTTAATGCATCCTGCCCTGCAGTGTAGCAGTCAGAGTTGTTTTGTGATTGCAACAGAGAAGTCCATTAGTTTTACTTTCACAAGTGCAGCATTTGTCACATCTGAATATTTGTTGTAGGTAAACAGAAGATTGAACATGGCATTGAATACTGTTTAGCAGAAACAAAGTGAGATGTAAATGCCTCTTTAAACCCAAATAATAACTATGAAAGTAAATTGCACCTTGAAGTGCATTATTAATATTTGATCACTGCTTGTTACCACATACTCTGATCTGCTTTGCATTGGTACAAATAATAGTGAAACGCTGAGCAGAAAGCAGTCATTTTTATCTAAACAACTTCTTTTGTTCTTTCTTCTCAGCTCTGAAGGCTGAGTCCTGATTCTGGACTTCACACCAGCTTCATGTCCTTTTCTTTCCCCTTCAGTCTTTGTCTCTTCTAAGCTCTGAGGAGTTTCTTCTTGATCTTCTGGAAGCTGTTTGTCCTATCCGACTGACTGACAGAGGCACTCGCCTGGCCTTCGCTTGGCCTGAATCTCTCAGCTTTGGGTCTCTGCAGCCAGCGCTCATCCAGGACTGATCCTAAAGAGGAGAGCTGCACATCCGACAGGACGGATTTTAGACTCCTTCCTCCTTCCAGGGATGTCCAAAGTGCTTTAGGAGTGTGTGAATAAACAACCCCCTCTGCCTATTTTGAAGAGCAACGGTGGGTAAGTGTGGGTGAAATAATGTGTTCACTTGATTTTTTGTTTTGTTTTTGCTGAATAAGTTCATTTTTCTTCACATGTGATGAATAAGATGAGATTGTATAAGAGCGTTTGCATGTTTTTCTGACCCAGAAAATGTACTCAATCAGCTCCTACATTTCTATATTTCTTTTTCAGAAAATTTTCTTTCAAAAATCATGTTTTGTAAAACATACATTTTATTGAGGGCAGGGTATCATCCTGCAATTTATTTTTAATGGCAAGTGATTTCTTTGTTTTAGGTTTTATTTCAGAACAACAATCTAAATGCCTTAACAACGTCATAAAAATGTAGCAGTGGTTACAAAAATGTATTTACGGAGAAATATATTGGTGTTGGCTTCTTTATATTAGTTGACATAGTTTCTATTCACAACAATTAACAAGCAACACTGATTTTCCAACTTGAAACTTAAAAACAGTTAACCTGGGTTTGATATCAATCCAAGGTCAAAGTTCTGGTATCTCAAGTAAATGGAGAGCAGCACTACAGTAGATCAACTTACAAATGTTTATTCTTGTTGGATTCTATTAAAAGCCTGAAATAAATTATTAAGTAAAACTGATATCAAGTGACATTAGTTATAATTTAAACACCCTTTAAAGTTTCGAGATTGAACCCCGGCATAAAAGTCACTCAGCAGTAACTTTGTTACCCTCCATTTTCATGCTAAATGTGTGTCTGAGCACCAGGACACAGACAGGACATTGACTGGGTCAGGAAGTGACTGAAGACAGAGAAGTTGTAGCTGAAATTCATTGATAAAACCTTCTTGGGTCCCAGACAAAGGAAGGAAGCAGTCCAGGCTAGTGGAGGAAGGGACACGCTATAGATCCAGTATTGGGACAGGAGTCCAGTCGTTGCCAGCCATTGATCAAGATCGCAATCAATCAGGAAAGCATTGAACAGCCTTGCTCTAAAAATAGAGCAGAAAATACCTGAGAGCGAGCAGAGAACAGGGTCAACGTGGAGTCACAGATTAAAACTGTCTGTCCCCACTCTGATTTGTAAATGCAAGAAATTCAGCCTCAGAGTTGTGTTTCATCAAACGTTTCTTTGTTTCATGCATGAACAGCTGTAAGTGCAGCTTAAAACTCAAAGAAACATTGCAAAATTTTGTAAAAAGAAAAAAAAAAGTATAATTTTCTTCAGCTTTGTCTTGTTTTATTGTCACAGTTGTTGTCACATCATACTTGTTATCACAGTTATAATGAAATCATAATTATTGAGACTTTATTTGCCACTAAAAATGAATCAAGTAGATAAAGACTTTCTAATACCAGCTTCAGAAAGTATCTCATTAAGATTTTCTGAATAAAATCTAGGTTGTGTCAACATATTCTGCACAAAAACATGTTTATCTCTTAGATTCAGAACCTGTCTCCTTCCTGCATATTGATGGCTAGATATACTAGCCATACTGTAAGTATTTTTAGTATTTAAATCTAATTTCTTAAACAGATGAAGGTGGGAGCTTTGGGCAGCTGGAAATTTGTCCTAAGGATTAATAAAATATTTCCAGTAATTTTCCAGGCATTGTTTTTATTTTAATAAAAATAAAAGAACAGAAATATTAGCAGATCTAATCAGTTTAATCAACTTTTTTCTGTGCTCTCATCAGAAAGTGCAGACTTGAAGATTCCCAACAGCCTTACTCTGCAGGTTTTTATGGTTTACAGACAGCAGATATTCTTAAAAAAATAATAAAAATACAAATCTCTCCAGGGAAAGATGGGATTTTATCAGACTCATGTCTTCTTTTTAGAAGGGTAAGACAAGCCAAATGGAAGTAAAACTTGCAAAACTCAGTTCAAAGTTGCCTCATGTTAACAATATTTGTTAGTTTATATCCCAAATTTATAGACTGGAATTACATCTAAGATGTTGAAACACTTTTGACGGGGCTTCCACATACCTGTATTATAACAGAGAATATACAGTACATTGCTACTCTGGAGTGAAATATCACCTTAAGCTTCTTCACTTTGTTTGGGAGCCAGCGAGCTGATGCTGGTGCCAACATGGAGTAAATCTTCTTGGGTTTGTGTGTTAAAGCCTCAGAGAAGGAAGGAAGAGGATGGAGGACGAGTGAGGAGGAGGCTGGCTGAGCGGGGGGCCACTGGAAGACACCTAGGTCCTGCCCACGAGAGATAAGTGTCCTACCCCTTCAACCTCATACACCTCTCCCTGAGAATATGTGCAGTATGTATATGATATGGAGATACACACACATACACTCAGGATCCAGATAATCTGTTCGAAGAGGTTTACGCAGACCTCACAGCCTTCGCTTGGTGCACACACATGCATGCAAACAGGTTTTTACACACATGGACGTATCCAAAGATAGCGCTTAATGTGCCGAGGACGGCATGCATCCTGCGCCGGCTGTGGAGAATCGGCCTGACTAAGCTCTGAATTTACATGGCTAAGCAAAGTTGTTAACCCTGAGAGGCAGGGCCAGAGTAGTAGCTAATGGGATTTCTCTGTTAATGAAATTTATAAAAGAGAGGGAGAAAAAAGGATGGACAGATACAAGCTATGGAGAGAAACAGAAAACGCCAGCCCACTTTCCTGAAGATTTTGTTTACTGTATTCTGAGTGGGGTTGATGGAAAGAGTTAAAAAAGAAAAAAGTTTCCATATGGCACAAAAAGTTTTGGTATGTCAAAGTGTAGAAAAAGTGGACGCAGGACAAACAAGCATGCACAGAGATTAATTATTACCCTAACAGTCATGCTTTTGAACTATGAGAGGAAGCCTGGAAAAAAACCACAAAGAAAGCATGTGCAGAAAAGGTCTCAGAGGCTTATTTAAGCAGTTTGTAGGTGCAAGGGGTCTTTGCAACATTTCAGAAAGCCACAGTGCCAAAGAAAAGTCAAATGATGAACATTAAGAACTTGCAAAGATCATTCTCATATTGTGAGGAAACAATTTTAACCACTGTGCAGCTTTCTTCTGTTCTTTGTCTCACAAATGAGGGTAATGTTCCACATTCCACACAAATTTTACCAAGTCTAAACTGCAAAACAGTTGATTTTCAGACAAATATAGTAAAAGAGTAGTCCATCTTTTCCATTTGACAACCATGGCCTCAGACTTGATAACTAAAAAAAGTCGACAGGAACTTGGAAAAAAAAATTAACCAGTGAAAAATTGGCTTTACATGCCAAGTCCTTTAAAAAGAGCACGAATTGACTAAAATGCTGAACAAAATTGCACTTTAGATTGAAAAATTAATAAAATAGCCCCATCAAAATGAAACATTAATAAAATAATCAAAATCCAAACACTGAGACTTGAAAATGCTAAGTTATATATATTTACCAATATGTTATTTGTATATTCCAGATTTAAATAACTTGTTGCCACCGTTACGTATCATGATAAATTATAAAATTATAAGTCAGAATCTGAGAGTCAAAACAAAAATGTGTTCTTCCTATTTGCATATGTTTTGTGTGGTTGATCCTGTGCCTTGCAGCAAAAATGTCCAGGTTCATCATGGGTACTCCAGCTTCTACACACAGCTCAAAACATGAGGATTGGGATAATTGGTCTGTCTAAAATTGCCTATGGGAGTGAGCGTTTACATGGTTGTTTGTTTTTTGTCTCTCCTTCTTGCTCTGTCATGGACAGTACCCAACTTTAGATCCAATGAAGGCAAGAAAAACGCACCTTCCTCTCATCCAGACTCTGCAAGGATAAGCGGGGATGGACAATAGATGGGTGCTGATTTCTGTTCAAGCAAAACCACAGTTTGATAAACATGCAGCTTATTCAAACATCCCAACAGATAAAGCTGACATGTTGGATGATGTCAGTTTGTGTTTCCTTCCTGCCCTCTGGTTGTGTGCTTTGGATCTTGGCCTCTCAGCAGCCTTGATTGCCCCGGGTGAGTGGGCAGAAGATTGTGATGAGCGGGGAAGAAGAAGAAGAAGAAAGAGAAGAGGGCAAGTGTTGAAGTGAGTGAGAGTGTGCTGATAGGGAAGGAAATTACATTGGAGTCTGCACATTCTGCCCGCAAACACACACCTATGTTTTCCTGAGTTTGGTTTGCTGTTTTAGTTTGATGCTGAGGCAGATTTCTTCACACCCAGCTCCCCCCCACACACACACTCATGGATCTAGCACACCCCTCTTCCACCGCCTCACCTCTTCACCTCTCTCGCCCTCCGAACCCGGCACAGTCAGCATCGGTATGGCGACGCCAATCGATGCTCCGCGCCCCGCTGAGCGTGTCCGCAAAAGGCCGAGCGGAGGGCCCCTCCGCAGGGGATTGTGGGAAATCTGATTTATGATGCCCACTGTGTTGCTGACCACCAACTTTTACTCCCTCTATTTCTCTTCCCCTTTGTCTCTCCATCTCTCTCCCTCTGCATTTTTTCCCTTTCTGTGACTCACCTTTTCAAATGTCTCTTTCTGCAGAATATTGTCGCTTTATGGAAATGAGAGCAACTGTCAAGGAAGCCTCTAAGGAGGCGAACCGGAGGGGAAAAGTTACAGTGTGCTCCGTGTCGGGGCGCTGCACAAACAGGAACAGAATGGCTTTGTTAAGGAGGATAGAAAGAGATAAAGCATCTGAGAAAGAAAAAAAAATCTGCTTCGCCAACTTTGCGACTTTGTAACTATATTTAGTTTTCAAACTCACAAACTGAACATACTTGCACTGGTTAAGTAATAATTACTCCTTTAATTCATTAATGAAGAAAAGAGACTGTTGACTTTTTGACTAAATGTTCTGATATTTCTGGAGTAATTTAAAAGAATCTAACATGGAAATGCATCCTCTTTACTCTTCTGAACAGGTGCAAAAGGCTCCCAGGCGGACATGTCCTCACACATCAGTCCCTCCCAGTTGTAGACAGAGTAGGAGATGCAGGCTGATCCTCTAAAAGAGGCTTTACTAAGGTTACTTTTAGGCCACTTCTACTGGGTTGGAATTATGATTTTATAAAAGCATAGAAGAAAGTTATTTTGTAGTTTTGCAACATATATTAAATTCACATTTTGTCTCTTCTACAATTTCATTCTTTTCTCCTTCAAGGTTTTCTGCAATTATGTGCACATAGCTCATTATGTAAAAAAGTTTAGGTAGTTTTGGGCCTTTTAGAAGAGCTGATTTCCTTACTGAGGTGTTCTGAAATATTTTGTGATTTACAAAAATAATTATAAATGGGAACGTATTTCTGTAGTGTCAAAAGTAAGAAAGAAAAAGTAAAAATGTATTTTTAATTTGTCACTTCCCATTTTCCTCTGTTTTAGAAGTCTTATTTTACATGGCTGTTGCATAATTTGCTGACATATTTTATGTTCACATTTGTAACATTAATTTCATAAATTGTTTAATTAAAAAAAGAACAGTTTAATACATGAAAAAACTATTGTGAAATGTGTGTAAAATTGCACATGCTTTTAAAATTAAAATTAGATTAAAACAAATATAACTCAATAAATTAAATTAGGTACAGCAGTTCACTTTTATGAACTTTTTTGCATACTGTATCAAAGAAAAAAATCATAAACAACAGAGATGATCTAATGCTTTTGGATGTTTCTGTCTGCCTCTCTCTCTCTAAGCTGTAATTCTATAATCACACTGAAAGGAAGATGTATATTTAATATCTCATCTTGCTGTGCTGATGACATGGCATGTTTTGAAACATTGGTTTCATAACTATATCAATACCTCATCTCTTTTTCATGCCATTGATAATTGTGTCTCCTTGGAGGCGACATCCGCCTCGGAGGCAAACCGAAGCACTTCCTCGGCTCGTTTCAATACCTGATTGGAATCTGCTGCTTTGCTTTATTAACACCAGACTCATCAGGATGCCAGAAAGCAGTAAAGGTATATAGAAAAGTTTGTACTCTACTTTCTGAAGATATGAATGGATTTCACAGGACATAAAGTAGGCAAACACAAAGCAGGCCAGCAGAAGGGAGTTTCAGGGTTTCAGTACAGATCATCGGGATGTTTCTGTTTTATTTGACGCTACAAATGTTTGTTTTTTTAAAAGATCTGCTTTTGAGATTAAGTAGTTGTGACAACTCTGCAACCCACAGTCTCACACGGGAGAAACTGGCTGTTAGCGATATTTCCCCAGCGACAGGCCAGGCTGGGGCTTTACACCGTGTTACAGCAATTAGATCTCAATTAGCTGAAGAGTAAACACACACAGTGGAGGAAAGGCGCAGAGCACTGGAAGAAAAACTGGCCCCACTCTCTCTGGGGTCTTGTTTGAACCTCATCGTCCCACATGCATGCCTTGTAGCCCCCTGGGCCGGATTTAATCTACAGATACAGGATGTAAACACACAGAAGTGGGAACGCAGACAGGACAACCAGAACAACAAACTGAAGCCATGGTAATTCCTCATGAGGCATTCAGGTAATTTCTTAAATATGAAATTGTCTTGTCTCTTGCTCATTGCATCCTCCTTTCCCAACTCTGCCACAATCATTTGCCCCCCCCCCCCATGTTTTAACCTCAACCTTTCCTTTTTCTTTTTCCTTTCCTGCTCCATCCTGACAGTCCCTCTCCTCTCTCCTCCTCTCTGCTGGGTCGCTGTGCTTGTCGCGGGTGATAATCCGTGTCACGGCGCCTGATTGGGGATTAGGACTAGCAGTTTATTCACGGCAGGGAGAATGATACAGCGCTTAGCGGCACAGGCTCCCGCGGCAGCCGCTCTCTGCTGAATTAGCAACATGTTTGAATGAGATAAAAGAGACAGCTTACCCCACCACACTCCACCACCTAATCCCTATACAGCTGTGAAATGAGCCGGGCCGGCCACACCACACCTAGACCCACACTGGCTGTGGCTTTCTCTCCCCCCACCCCTCCCACTTCCACACACACCACCCAAAACATATACACACATTACAGCATACCTGCACGAGCGCACACACTCAGACCGAATTGTAGTACCAACCTGCACAAATACTCTGAAGGTGTTTTCAGTGGCAGATAATATTCAGATTTTTATTTCTAAAGGCGTAGCTTCATTAAGAGTGATCCAGTTGTCACCTTAAAATAGCTTTTATATCCCAGAGTTAAATTATTTGTGCACAATTCAATTTATTAATGTTGCTTGAAATGGAAGCAATTAGATAAGATGCTTCAAATTCCTTTTTGTCAAGTTTTGTTCACTTTATTTTTGCTTCAGTTGTTTAATCTCAAATGCTAAAAGTATGTTTACATTTAAATGCACTACATGTCCTGATAGCATGAGACAGATAATCTGTGAAAAGATTGCGCTCCTCTGCCTCTTCCCAGTGCTACCATTGCCATGTGCAGAAATGCACAGCTTCTGGTCAGAAACAACCAATCAGAGCCAGAAGGACAGTCTTAGCACTGTCAATCATATTAGTGTACACACTGCTCAAGATTTCTGTCATTCAGGATTTGCAGTTTACTGCTCAAGGCAGAGAAATAAACATACAGAAAAAAACATTCATGATAATTAGCCTGAGCATTCAAGGCAGGCTCTGCGTTGAGCTGCGACCTTCCTCCTGGCTCTGATCAGTTGTTTCTGATCATGAGTGAAGTATTTCAGCACATGATAGCAGAACTACAGGGAGAAGGAAGAAGCGCTCAATTTTTTTGTCTCTTGCTATCATGACATAACAGTTTTAACAAATTTTCTAAAAAGTTTACATACTGCAGCTTTAACGACACTTCATTTAAATGGAGATCAACTATCTCCATTTCATTACAGGGAGAGACAGGTGCACCCTGGACAGGTCAGCTGTTTACTATACAACATACAGACTCACAAGACAGATAACCATGCAGAGGCTTACTGGGCTACTTAGAGAGACCAAACATGCATGTTTTTAAACTGTGGGAGGAAGCCAGGTTACTTGGAGAGAACTGTACTTATGGGTAAAACATGAAAACACTTTGTTGCAAGAGTGGAACCAGCTGCTTCATTGAGCAGTCTACTCTGTTTCAGCTCAATTAAAATCCACTTTACTGCAGTCAAATTCAAAATTAAATCCAGTTCCAATCGCCTTTATAACTGAAACATAGAGGTTGTCCACCTGTCCTGTTTAAAACTTAAACTTTAGAAGATACGTTTTCCACCAGTCTAATTTAAAAGACAGAATAAAATCATTCATGCATAGATCCGTGGTTTATACTTGCTTTTCCTTGCAGGGTCACAAGAAAAACAGAGACACACAGGACAGACAACCATGCTAGGGGGTAATTTAGAGAGACCAATTAACCTAACAGTCATGTTTCTGTAATGTGAGAGGAAGCCGAAGTACCCGAAATGAACCCACGCATCTACTGGGGGATGATGCAAACTCCATGCAGAAGAGGGGGAATGGGATTTGGACCAGGGACAGTGCCACTGTAGAGCCATTGGCTAAACCCATCAGGAAAACAAAACAATTCAATTATAACACAGTGCCACGTGCAACAACTCATTCTGAGGGTTCCGCTTTAATTTATTATCAACTTCTTGTCTACATTTTCATCTTTTTATTTTAATTGACAATCCCATCAGCTTTTTGTGGCGATATAATATTTTTTTCACTGCTGCACATTACAAGCTGCATATAGGATCCAGTTATGGTAATTATTTTTCACACACCACCTTAGCATAAACCTCCAGACAGCTGAAAGTGTTGATTTGTTGTTTATTTCTTATTTTTCACATCTGATTAAGCTCTAAAAATAGCTCCCATCCCCTCAGCACACAACAATTTGAAAACTACGAGGAGACAAAGTGTGGTCCATTCTGTTAATGGTTTTGGCCAGAAGGGATTGGCCATCTCCACCAATAAGCTCCGCCGTATATCTCACTTCATTTGGCTAGCGTTGTGTCAGCAAAATAAGGCAGGGAAATAATAATGTGAGGCTATCTACATATGGAGAAGTAATGAAGGGGAGAGGGTTGGAGTGCAGGGAGGAAAAGTGAGGGAAATGAGTGCAGGACTGAAGAATCACAGCTGATTTTAAGACGGCAGGATTTGAGAACTCTTTTTTTTTTAAACCAAAAGTTAATTTACTTATCTCTTTATCATTCACAGATAAAGAGATAAGTAAGGATGTGTTTGAATTTCGTTCTAGGATTGTATTTATAAAGCGCTCAGAATTGCTAGTTCATCACATGCCAAAACAGTCTGGTGAAAGGTTATGTTTTTGCTCTGCCTGATGGGTGTAGTTGCTGTACATTTCATCATATAAATAAACTTTAAAGTTATCTGACACCACTTTTGTCACCAGCAGAACGGACGAGTAGGGCAGCTTTTCCCCAGGGTATGGTCTTAATGGTCCTCTGTCACTACTGCTGTCTATTTGATAATGTAAAATAAGAAAGGACTCAGATAAATTAGCTTTGACAAAGATAATCCTCGGTTGCAGCGCTATTTCATCAGAAAGTGTGATATGATCCCTCGAACTGAAGGAGCACCTTGACACAAGTCATGCTGGGAAATCTGCTGCAGGCTGCTGTTAATGAGACTCAGGTATCACACAGTCTAATTGATTTGTTGGTGATAAACTCACAACTTTTTAACAATATTTTCAAACCAGAAGGGGAAATGAATGATGAATTCTTTCAGAAAAAAAAAATTAAAGCCAGAAGCCTGATTATTTTACGATGGGTGGAATCAAAACACAATTTGCTCATTTTTGGATTAGTGCATTGTGACCAGTACCCTATTGATTACTACTAAATTCTCCACAGCTGCAGCTGTAACATAATGATTTTAACAACAATGAAACTTTAAACAGTTTTCACAATGCATTTATTTCTCCTGTGAATTGTTCTAAATTAATTGCACAAAGCTTTGCCTCCTTCTGGTCCATCCCAAAGGTCTGAACTGCAGTGCAAACTTAACTTTGAGCTTAAATTAATTAAAAATATTAAAATACCCTCAGCTCCTTTCACAAAGTGGGATTAAGATGTATTTTTAGTGGTGGGTAGTCAGTGTGAATGCTTGGTAGTCACAGTTTTATGTCACTTTTGAAACAAGGCTGACCAAGGAGTGTTGCTTTGATTCTTTCATGTATGTTTGATAATTTTTTGAATCTCCCTTGGCAGCTCTTCACGAGTGTCTAAAACACTTGCTTCCACAAAGCGGCACCTATTTTCACAAAGCTCCTCCTGCCGAGCTTTCATCTTGAGGAACACCCCCCCACTCAGCTCCTCCAGCCTAGCAGCAGCAGTTAGCTCATCATATGAGCTACTTCTCAGTCCAAAGAACAAGAACGGCTGTAAACAGCCTTGTGAGAAACATTGTTGTGATGACGTGCTGGAGGCAGTGTTGGAAAGAATTAAGCTATGTTTGGTATACATACATCATTTTTATAACAACTGAAGGCAGCATTGATTGTGCTATAAGATGGCATTATGTGTTGAAAATGCTCGACCATCCTCTTCCCTCTGCCCCTCTTTCATAAAATAAAAGAAGAAAGGTTAATCTGTTTAGGTGATTTGTTAAAAAATAATAATAATCTCACATTGATTGATTACAGACAATATGTAATCAATCTATAAAAATCCAACATTTCTTTTCCCTCCCAAAAAATTATATTATGAGACACATAATAAAGGGAGTTTCCACAAATTACATTATGCTTAGTCACATATGGTATGTTTGCAGTTTTTCTACAATAATGAATGTGATCCTCAATGTTGGTTTTTAAGTTTTTCAGCCAGGTCTTTCTTTTTCCAAATGCATTTTCTTAAGTAATTTTTCCAAACAACTTCCCCATGTTAAACCTTCAAGGCAATAAAATCCCAATATAATCAGCTATCATGTTGTCATTTGTGATATACAGTATAACCTCAAGGTTTCTGTTGCTATAAGGCTTGAGGTTTGAACTAGATTTTACAAAAAAGAGATTTTGATTTAGACATTGTCTTTGATGGACTTTTCCCAGTGTGACTCTAATGCAACAGCATAAACTCCCTGGAGTTCATCTCAGCTCTCTGAGGCCGTGCCAGTGTCACCTCCATGTCCCACCAACTCAGAGTCATCTTTGGTTACCAGTGGAATAAGCACTTTGCCCCTGATTGGTTTAGCCAGCGTCTCTTAATATCATATTGATGATAATTTCCCTGTAATGCGCCATTTGCTCTAATTGTGATGCAGAGAGTGAGTAATGGCATGTGACTGCAGCCGCTCCTCAACACTTAATCTCCTGATTGTCCCAGAGAGACGGAACGTGACAGGATCACCATAAACAACCTTCCCCACCCCTCTGAAGGCACTACTGACCTCTGGCCTACCTGGATTATCAAACATGTTCTACTTTATCTTTTTGGGTTCCATCTACATCCTATATAAACTCCTGCTAAGACAAAAGTCATCATATTTGCACTTGAATGTGATCGCAAAGGTTTGCTTGGATTGGGCTTTTCCCCCATTATTTATTTTTTGTTGAAAGAACCTCAGAAAGTTGTGGCTGACTAACTCGTTTCTCTTTTTGTCTATTTAAAAGTAGACAAATTTCTGATCTGAACAACAGATCAGAAATAAGGATATAAAACTTTTCTCCAAAAGAATTTTTGTTTTTCAGCTTAGTCACATTTCAGCTCTTTATTTTTCATCGGTGGGGTGATTATTTTTACCAAATATGTGTAGTTCTTCCTGTTGTTCATGTAAACTCATTGCAATTTCAAACAAACTCACAGTTATACAGTAGCTTAACACCATCGCCTCGTATTTTAGCACCCATAAACAGGGATTTGAAGCAAACCAAACAAGTTGCATCTAAATTCAGATTGAACAGCTTTTAAAACCTTCACCTTCTTTGTGACTGTCTTCCCTCATGCAATCTAAATTGATCTTGATTTGTTCTTAAATAAGTTGTCATAAATAAATAATGTTGACTATAAGAGACACATTAATACCACTTAAACAAATGCAATTACATAATTGGGTCCAGCAGTTTAAACTTTCGAACAATGAATTACCGTATGCGTTTACTCCATATGGAAGCCGTTGTAAAATGGTGCATAATTCGGATGGATCCCACCTTTTCTATCTGGCTAAAGGCTCTAGCTCAGTGCAGTTGGTGTTTACACACATCAAAAGCACAGATGACAGCAGACCAGCTGATTTTCTCCTCTTTATCCAAGCTTCGAGTGTGAAATCGATGTAGGTGGCCCATCTTCTGCCCTGCAGGGGGTAAACATTAACAGACCTCACCAAGGTGAGAGCAGGAAGAAGATGGAAACCTGCAGAAATTATGATAATAATCACAGAAACAGACAATTTTGTTAGTCATAGTTTGAATCCCAGATAGAAGGAAATGACTGTCACTCTTTAAAACCAAATATAAACTGATTTATATCTCTATGTGAGGAAAATATTCTACTATTTTCTTTCGCCAGATTGTTTTTGAGATGTGGAAGAGGATGAGATGCTGGATGGGGGTTTGAAATGGAGAGCTGAGGGGTCGAGTCAGGGACTGTTAACCCCAGGGGAGGCTCTGGACCATCAGACCTGATTCTCGGGTCATCTCATTGTTGTCGGGCCAGCTGTAATTTAGAAGGAAAGTGGCATAAAGAGCCCATAAATTGTCCTTGCGCTGAAAGCATCCCAATCTCAATCTGTCACTGAGCCATTGGTCAGTCGGTAAATACTCATCCCTTCCTCCTCCTCCTGTGATCACACATATGGAGGCCAGTTTTACACAGAGGAAAAACTGAACAGCAGTTGTGTTTGTGTGCACGTATATTTGCTTTTTTAATTTCTACACGAGCTGGCCACTCTTGCTGAGGTGGCAAGTTTGCAAAAAGAGCTGCAAATGCACAGATGTGCAAATGCACTCACACAGCACACTGTCTCACAAACGCACAGATTTTGCAGGAACTCCTCATGGTTGCAGACTTTTGCAGCAGAAACAAAGAAGGTTAAAGAACATAAGTAAAGGATGTTACATGCTGATTAATAGAGCTGCCGTTATATACAATACAATGAATTTAAAAGCTTTAGATTTTTCAGTAAAAAATTCTTTCAGTGGTGCCCATAATCAGAAGAAGCCTAAGACTTACATCATGAAATGACCGGTAATAAGTCAATGTCATTCAAGTTTTTCTAATCCCAAATATGATTTTGGCCTAGCACAACCATTGCAACTGAAAAACAGGCAAATAATGGACTGACAGCGATATAAGCATAAAATTGAGTACATTTATATTTTGATCTTCTTTCTTCATTAATAACATTGGAATAAATAAAGCAAGAAAAAGTATGCTTCATATAAAGCCAAACTGAAAGATGAATATTTAGCTATGACTATATTATCCCTTTTAACGTCTAAAGTGTTTTCCCACATGTTCCAGTCTCTGTTACTGAGAAACTTTGCTTACAAAGTTCCTACCAAAAGTCAGGAAATCAGTTCATGTAAAGTAACGCTGCTTACTGAAAGAACCAGAAGTACTTTACATGTCGTAGTAGTGTCTAGTACTAGTCATTAACTGTTATTACAAGGGAGCTTTATCTGTATCCTTCAGTAAATTCATTTGTATGTTTTCCAATTAATGTGCAGTTGAGACCAAGTAAAAAGTTAAACTGCATAAGAAGATAACCATTTTTCCAATAGTTAGGATCCCACTTAGTCTGAAAAATCCTTATCTTCTGTATTAACACGTGCAAACAAATAAACACATGCATGTCAGCTGACAACCAATGTGCATAAAGACATCCTTGCAGTCAATCAATAACCTTCATAGATTGTCAATTACGCCAGAGAAGTGGAATGAATGAGATTTGCATATATATAGAAGCAGGTTTACCCAAGCGCTCACTGGACGTCCCAAAGCTGCTGCCTTCAGCATGCTGATATCCCTCTACCCCCAACACAAGGTGAGGGGTGGGGAGACTGGACAGGACAGGAACGGCTCCCCAAATATGGAACCCGACAGCTGAGAGGTTGCAGTGCAAATTCATGTCATGTATAAGATGATTATGTTGCTTCGATCCAAGACATTATAATGTGATGAGGTGAAAAGGTGAGCTTATGTGATAATGTTGAAGTTATTAATTTTGTAAAACTTCAAAAATAGTCTGTGGAAGCAAAATTCACTGGATAATTACCTAAAAAGATTTGCAACTCTTGGACAATTAGATTTAAAAGACTAAGAACATTCATCAGGCATAACATTGTGACCAGTAAATGACACTGCTTATCTCTTAATCATGACTCCTGTTAGTAGGTATGATATGTTACTCACCAAGGTGAGTGATGCTGATAAGGGCTAAATCATGATAGATAGACCACAGGGTCAGACCATCTCTAAATATGCTGCACTTCTGGGATGTTCCCTGTTTGCAGAGGTCAGTATGTTTTTATAGTGGTCAAATGATGGAGCAGAAGTGAACTGGGAAAAAAGAACCACATGGACCAATGAACCAATGAAGTTTTTACTTTCTAGCTAACTACAGTTTTAATTAGAGCAACATTGTCATCTGGTGGTTGAATGACCTTGTAGTTTAGAGTTCTTGTAATAGATTTGTGCTTGATTTTGTTAGTTTTTTTGTTTTAAGAGTTCCTAATTTTAAAAATGTTTGCTAAAAATGTTTCCCAACTTTATTGGATTTTTAACGTGTAAGTCCTAGAAAGTGTTACTTTGTGGTATTATTCTCAGACCTGATTTTTTTCTAATTAGATTACTTTAACTGTGTCCCTTAGACATTAACAATGCCTCAATTTTTTTCTTTCAAAATCATTTTGTGGGTGTAATTATTTTTGTTCAGTTTTCAGCACAGTCAACAAAAAAAATGTCTTTTAGATTATTTTCCCCGATCTCATATCCAAACTTATATTTTTGTTGATGTAGCCTGAGCCTATAATGTCAAAATTAGTGCAAAAAACCTAAGGAAAACAGTGTGATCTTAACAAGTACTTTACTTTGGACCAAAACCTATTGTGCAGTTTGATATTCTGATATCACACAGCACAGCATCAGATTTGCCATGAAAAACATGCCATTGTTAATATGTATTAACTATTTCACATTGTAATATTTTAATCATTGAATAAATGTGTTGATAGAGTCTCAGGTGTGCATGTGATGATATAAAACAAGATTCAGACTGTGAGTTCTCAAATCCAACTATACATCTTAACAATTTCCGGTTGAACATTTAGTTAATGTTCATTCTGCTTGAAAAAAAGTTTCTGAAAGACTTCCCAAAACTTCCAGGAGTTAGTCATTTTCCTCCCTTTGCTTTGCTTTGTTAATCTTAGCTTATGTTCAGTGTTGAAGCAGCAGCGTGAGAATGTGTTTCCAGGTACCTGAGTCACTATAGAGGCATCAGGGGCCAATTAGCAGGGTGGATTAAGTGTTTGAACCAGGCTCCTGAGGGAGGGAACTAAGCCACACTGTAGGGAGGGGCTGTTAGGGGCCCTCACCCTATGAAGCTGTGTGAATTACACTAACACTAGAATAAATCAGCGCACCATACCAATACCATATTAGCTGTCATCACGGTGGGGCATGAGCCTGACTTGTGATGTCTGTCGAGTCCTCAGAGCAGAAAATGTACTTACACTGTAAAATGTGTATTTGTGGGAGATGAATAAAAAGATAAGAATATTAAAAGGCCTTTTTTCTCATCAGTTAATTTTTTCATTATTGATATACTTTGGTGTACTGTGTTTGTTTTACAGCTAAGTGTGTATATTTGTGGAAATTTGCCCATTCCTCTTGGCAGAATTGGTAGACATTATGTAAATTGGTTGGTCTCCTGGCACAGACCCATCTTTTGAAAAGAATTCACAAGTTTTGAGGACTTGCTTTTGGGATGGAGGCCAATATTATCCTGCTTTACCCTTTCTAAAACCAACTGGAAAACTATTTGGGAACACTTAAATGTCTCAAATATTCAAAAGCTGTTGAATTGAGGTCAAGCTGAATACACATGAGGTTGTACTCCTCCTTTATAAACCCATTCACTCTTTTATACTCCCATTTTAGGCTCAACTACTTCTGAACAACAGCCCAAGCACATGAAAAAAGAAAACACAAGCTGTTTTTTTGTTTGTTTTTTTTCAGTTACCATAAGTTTATGTTTTTCAGTGTCTGGAAAATGAGCCATTTCAAAAACCTCACAGTTGTTGAGTCACATCTGAAGGGCACTGTGCTGTTACCTAGCAACCCCAGCAAAGCTCCAGCACGTTTGACCGGCTGGTTTTACTTCTTTATGCACTGTACAATGGCTACTGGAAAACACAAGTGTTTCTTGTTGACTTACTATTTTGAAACCACTTGCTGAATTCTTGTTTGTGCAGGAGGCTCTTCTTCTGCTTTTCAAAAACGGTTGTATATTTGCACATCTGTTTGCAGCTATTTTCATGTGAGTGTAAACGTTGAGTTTGGCGGTGTGGAAAGCAGTAGCTTATTTAGATTTAAAGTGACAAGAGGCCCTAAAACAGCTCATTCTGAAAGGAGTAGGCAAAACAAAGCAGACTAATATCTCAATATCTAAGAATGATTTTGTACAAAAATGTAATGAACATGTTTTGTATAGCTGATAGATCTATCCTAATCCTTTTAAGGAGGCATAATATGTTTATGTAGCTCCTCCATGGGCTGCCACCTTATCGTGGTGGAGGGGTTTGAGTGTCCCAATGATCCTAGGAGCTATGCTGTCTGGGGCTTCATGCCCCTGGTAGGGTCACCCAAGGCAGACAGGTCCTAGGTGAGGGACCAGACAAAGAGCAGCCCAAAGACCCCAATGATGAAGGAAAACTTTGGACTTGGTGTTCCCTCGCCCGGACGCGGGTCACCGGGGCCCCACTCTGGAGCCAGGCCTGGAGGGGGGGCACGATGGCGAGCGTCTGGTGGCCGGGCTTTTACCCATGGAGCCCGGCCGGGCTCAGCCCGAAGAGGAAACATGGGCCCCCCCTCCCATGGGCCCACCACCCGTGGGAGGGGCCAAAGGGGTCGGGTGCAGTGTGGGATGGGTGGCAGCAGAGGGAGGGGACCCTGGCGGTCCGATCCTCGGTTGCAGAAACTGGCTCTTGGGACGTGGAATGTCACCTCTCTGGTGGGGAAGGAGCCGGAGCTAGTGCGTGAGGTCGAGAGGTTCCGGCTAGAAATAGTCGGTCTCACCTCGACGCACGGCTCTGGTTCTGGAACCAGTCTCCTTGAGAGGGGCTGGACATACTTCCACTCTGGAGTTGCCCAGGGTGAGAGGCGTCGGGCAGGAGTGGGCATACTTGTTGCTCCCCATCTCGGCGCCTGTACGTTGGGGTTTACCCCGGTGAACGAGAGGGTAGCATCCCTCCGCCTACGGGTGGGGGGACGGGTTCTGACTGTCGTTTGTGCTTACGGGCCGAACGACAGTTCAGATTACCCACCCTTTTTGGAGTCCTTAGAGGGGGTACTGGAGAGTGCTCCTCCTGGGGACTCCCTTGTTCTGCTGGGGGACTTCAACGCTCACGTGGGCAATGACAGTGAGACCTGGAGGGGCGTGGTTGGGAGGAACGGCCCGCCCGACCTGAACTCGAGCGGTGTTCTGTTGCTGGACTTCTGTGCTCGCCATGGATTGTCCATAACGAACACCATGTTCAAGCATAAGGGTGTCCATATGTGCACTTGGCACCAGGACACCCTAGGCCGCAGTTCGATGATCGACTTTGTCATCGTTTCATCGGATCTGCGGCCGTATGTCTTGGACACTCGGGTGAAGAGAGGTGCGGAGCTGTCCACTGACCACTACCTGGTGGTGAGTTGGCTCCGGTGGTGGGGGCGAAAGCCGGTCAGACCTGGCAGGCCCAAACGTGTTGTGAGGGTCTGCTGGGAACGTCTGGCGGAATCCCCTGTGAGACGGAGCTTTAACTCCCATCTCCGGCAAAACTTCGAACACGTCCCGGGGGAGGTGGGGGACATGGAGTCTGAGTGGACCGTGTTCCGTGCCTCCATTGTCGAGGCGGCCGATCGGAGCTGTGGCCGCAAGGTTGTCGGTGCCTGTCGCGGCGGCAACCCTCGAACCCGCTGGTGGACACCTTCGGTGAGGGATGCCGTCAGGCTGAAGAAGGAGTCCTATCGGGCCTTTTTGGCCTGTGGGACTCCGGAAGCAGCTGATGGGTACCGGCGGGCGAAGCGGCATGCGGCTCGGGCGGTTGCTGAGGCAAAAACCCGGGCGTGGGAGGAGTTTGGAGAGGCCATGGAGAAAGACTTCCGTACGGCTTCGAGGCGATTCTGGTCCACCATCCGGCGTCTCAGGGGGGGGAAGCGGTGCAGCACCAACACTGTTTATAGTGGGGATGGTGTGCTGCTGACCTCTACTCGGGACGTTGTGGGCCGGTGGGCAGAGTACTTCGAAGACCTCCTCAATCCCACCAACATGCCTTCCACTGAGGAAGCGGAGCCTGGGGACTCTGGGTTGGGCTCTCCAATCTCTGGGGACGAGGTCGCCGAGGTGGTTAAAAAGCTCCTCGGTGGCAGGGCCCCGGGGGTGGATGAGATCCGCCCGGAGTTCCTTAAGGCTCTGGATGTTGTAGGGTTGTGTTGGTTGACGCGACTCTGCAATGTCGCATGGACATCGGGGGCAGTTCCCCTGGATTGGCAGACTGGGGTGGTGGTCCCCCTGTTCAAAAAGGGGGACCGGAGGGTGTGCTCCAATTATAGAGGGGTCACACTCTTAAGCCTCCCTGGCAAGGTCTATTCAGGGGTCCTGGAGAGGAGGGTCCGTCGGATAGTCGAACCTCGGATTCAGGAAGAGCAGTGTGGTTTTCGTCCTGGTCGTGGAACGCTGGACCAGCTCTACACCCTCGGCAGGGTCCTGGAGGGTGCATGGGAGTTCGCCCAACCAGTCTACATGTGTTTTGTGGACCTGGAGAAGGCGTTCGACCGTGTCCCTCGGGGAGCCCTGTGGGGGGTTCTCCGGGAGTATGGGGTACCGGGCCCTTTGATACGGGCTGTCAGGTCCCTGTATGACCGGTGTCAGAGTCTGGTCCGCATTGCCGGCAGTAAGTCGGGCTCGTTTCCGGTGAGAGTTGGACTCCGCCAGGGCTGCCCTTTGTCACCGATTCTGTTCATCACTTTCATGGACAGAATTTCTAGGCGCAGCCAAGGTGTTGAGGGGATCCGATTTGGTGGCCTTAGGATCTCATCTCTGCTTTTTGCAGACGATGTGGTCCTTTTGGCTTCATCAGATCGTGATCTGCAGCTCTCGCTGGAGCGGTTCGCAGCCGAGTGTGACGCGGCCGGGATGAGGATCAGTGCCTCCAAATCCGAGGCCATGGTCTTGAGCCGGAAAAGGGTAGAGTGCCTTCTCCGGGTCAGGGGGGGTGTCCTGCCCCAAGTGGAGGAGTTTAAGTATCTCGGGATCTTGTTCACGAATGGGGGAAGAAGGGAGCGGGAGATCGACAGGCGGATTGGCGCAGCGTCTGCTGTCAAGCGGGCGCTGTACCGGTCCGTCGTGGTGAAGAGAGAGCTGAGCCAAAAAGCGAAGCTCTCGATTTACCGGTCGATCTACGTTCCCACCCTCATCTATGGTCATGAGCTTTGGGTCATGACCGAAAGAACGAGATCGCGGATACAAGCGGCCGAAATGGGTTTTCTCCGTAGGGTGGCTGGGCTCTCCCTTAGAGATAGGGTGAGAAGCTCAGTCATCCGGGAGGGACTCAGAGTAGAGCCGCTGCTCCTTCACATCGAGAGGAGCCAGTTGAGGTGGCTCGGGCATCTGGTCAGGATGCCTCCTAGACGCCTCCCTGGTGAGGTGTTCCGGGCACGTCCCACCGGGAGGAGGCCCCGGGGAAGACCCAGGACACGCTGGAGGGACTATGTCTCTCGGCTGGCCTGGGAACGCCTCGGGATTCCCCCGGAGGAGCTAGAAGAAGTGGCTGGGGAGAGGGAAGTCTGGGCCTCCCTTCTGAAGCTGCTACCCCCGCGACCCGACCTCGGATAAGCGGAAGAAGATGGATGGATGGATGGATGGATAATATGTCACCTTTAAAGCCAAGCAGATGATTAGTCCCTATAAACAATCAGCACTGATTTAATTTATTAAATACCTGTAGCATCCAGTTCATTCAAATGATTTGAAACTATGTGTCGCAAGAACTGCTGTTCAGCCATGCAGGCTGAGAGTAGTAGCCAGCAGGATCTCTGTGTGTGGTGCGAATCGGTCAATGGGGACATGAAGCATAAACTCGACCACCAGCGTGTCCAATGGGATTGATCGATTTGTTGTTGATTGCCGTAGTGACTCAAGAGAGGCTTTAATATCTTTATTCCTACTGACTATAGAACAAGTTTTACTTACGCAACATAGCCTGGGTGATCTGAAAACATAAAATTTGTTTTTTGAGAAATTTAAATGAATGAGCTGAAGACAGTTTGCGAAAGTCTTTCTGGGTTGGAGAAGCTTTGTAGATGTAACACTGCATCAAGCTAATAATGTTCCCTGTTAAGAGGTCCTGCGATGTTAAATCACTGAGGTGAAGGGATCAGAGGCTTGGTGTTGAGGGGGGAGTCCTGGGTTAATATATGTGTCTGGCAGGCAACCTTTTCATCCCCCTCCTCCATCCATCCCTCTCTCAATCTGTCCAACAAGATCTCCCTGCAGGCACAACCCTCACTTTCTATCCAATCGGAGTGTTTTTGTCACTGGTCCTGTGATCTTCAGAGATTTAGCTCACCAGAACACACCCTCACACCAACACCACGGTGCATTAGAGGGGTGATTTCCACTCCTTCATGCCTATGCTATGGCCTCATTTATCATAATTCATCATTTTACCAAACCCATTTCTTCCACTATTCACTTGGGCATTATCATATTGTGTTGTGGCTGCAGGGTAAACAGCGCAGGACAGTATCCTGCGCTCATTCAGTATCTGAATGAGACTTTATCCCTTTAAATACTCCCATTGAACATCTTCTTAAAGCTTTACAGCTGGACATGTTTTGAAGTTTAAAAGCATTTGTGCAAATCATAGCAATGGAAGAAATCATAAATCATGTTTATGATTCTACAATATGCAGCCCTATAAACAGATTAAACCTCAACAATGTCACATTTGGTTTATTAATTTTATCAACCAAATCATGCCATAGTGTTTGTCCTCTTACAGCCCATAGGTGATGCTGGTGTTATGTAAGTGAGATGTCAAAAAAGAGGAGTGCAACTCGGTGAGTTAAAATATCCACCATATGATGTAAACTATACAGCAACGCTGCTACAATGCTAAGAAATCGTACACTACCGATCATTTATTGTTTCTCTCTGCAGCCTCAGAGTCAGTGCCATGTTTACCACAAAATGCCAAATGTAATTTCTCAGGCACTGAAGGAGAACTGAAAAGTGCTTTTGTGCCGTCATCAAGTGACAAGATATCATGAAATATGCTTGTTGTAAAACAAAAAATATATTTGTTTGCACTTTCATTTAAAAAAATTTTCCAGCCCATATATATATATATATATATATATATATATATATATATATGGGCTGGAAAATTTTTATATATATTTTTATAATTTTTATAAATTTTATATATATATCCCCATATATATATATATATATATATATATCTATATATATATATATATATATATATATGCACTTTCATTTTTAACAAATGTTCCAGTCCATTTGGCCATCATCAGTATTTTGAATTTGGACTTTAGCTGTATGTAAAATTAAAACAAAATTCATTTTGGTTTAATTAAAATCTGCTGAATAAGTTGATCCATTTCATTGCCGTACCACCAAAGTGCGTTATGGAAGAATATAGATTAGATTATCAGCTCCACTTCAGTAAAAATATACTCACGCTCTGAGCTTAATATATTCCCATCCAAGCGACCACACAGACACATACAGATTCCCCTCAGCATCACTTTGCTCTCCAGATCCTAATGAGAAGAGAAAAACCTAATTTGATCCATCTCAGCCCTTCACTCACCCTCTGGCCCTCCCTCCCTGCTCCCCGGCTGGTCGTGGGCTATTCCCGCTGCTCTGATTATTGTTAATCTCATCATATGTCTCTTTCTGCTCAATAAACCCCCCCTCCTCCATCAGTGCTCCCCATTTTCACTCAAATCAAATTGTTACCGAACATAACCTGCCCGAGCCCCGGCGTGCCGCAGCAGTAATGCAGTTTGTCATAATTAAGTGCCGAGCCTAATTAATTAAATGGTCGGGGGGGCTAATCAGTGCATTCTGCAGCCAAACTGCTGCATGATGGGATAGGAGTAGGGATGAATAGAGACTGAGTGATGTAGATCGCTATTGACGATTCAGCCTGAACTGGATTGACAAAGTTAATTGTGGTGGCATCCCGGTGCGTCTTCAAGGTTTAAAGCAACATTATGCAATCTCAGTGAGCCAAATTCTCTCTATGTAGTATTTACATGCCGATAGACATGGAAACACATAAACACAATGCATGTGAGAACATATGTGCACAAGACAAACATGCACACATACAAACCAGCAGCCTTCCTTTTAAGTCCAAACGTCACATTATGCTTTTCATTGAACTGCTTGAATACACAGTGCGTATTGATTGAGTAAATGTGCTAATGAAAGTGATGCACAAAGACAGTTCATTAAAGTTGGTCTTGATTAAAAGGGAGGATTTAACTTAGCCCAAACACACACATACACACCCCCACGCCCACATGCCCGCACACACAAATAACCTCCTGCAACGGTCTGCTGGTTTGACTAGTTGCATTTTTTAATTTATAAACTTTTACGATTTCTCTCATGGTTTCAGAGTGCAAACCTCCTAATGCAAATGCCCATATTCATTATTCTGTATTTTCTACTTTACATGGAGCACAGAGACAATGGACTTCAATGGAGGTTTTTGCTTTTCAAAGTTTTAAAGTGGCAGTGTTATATATTTTCAAGCACATAGTGCCATTTTAAAGCATAATCAAGTAACTATGGTATGTTCAGTTGTTATAAAATGCAGTATATATCAAATATAACTTAAAAGAAACCTGACTTCACATTTTAGCGACTTGAAATTTGGCCCTTGTCTCTTTAAGAA
Organism: Xiphophorus hellerii; assembly: GCF_003331165.1. NCBI lineage: Eukaryota > Metazoa > Chordata > Actinopteri > Cyprinodontiformes > Poeciliidae > Xiphophorus > Xiphophorus hellerii. Next base: position 8,869,320 of record NC_045680.1, read on the forward strand.
GCTCCTACTCTTTCCCATTAGTGTGTCATCACAACAATGACCCTCCAGTAGGCCATTTGAAACCCTTCTTAGAAGTCAGTTGGACTGAGAACTACTTCCTGTAATATGATGAGGTCAGCAGATACTAATGCTAATTGCTGCTGCTGCTAGTCTGGAGGAGCTGAGGAGGAAATGTTATTGAAAATAACCTGCAAGTACTGGAAGCATTCTAAAAATTTCCAATGATGCCATTCATATTCCTGAAAGTGACTTCTTAGCTCAAGAAAACAACCTTTAAAACTTGTGACACATCCTGTGTTTTAGGTCAACAGACTGTAAGATTCCAGAAAAACCAACAGTAGGTTCTATGCAAGTCACCTGTAGGTTATAAAAAGTAAAAAAAAAAAAATCCAACAATTCTTATTTCCTCAGTAAATAGGACAACAGTTTGCTGAAATGGTGACAAAGACAACTTGTTCATAAGTAGTAATTTTATCCAGAGACACAGTGAATATCAGCTGCCTTCAAATTTGGTTTGAACCTGATTTCTCAGGTGGACTCCTGTCCAGAATATCCAAATGTACTTAATTACCTATTAATTAAGAAGGTTTCAAACTTTTCTGAGAATTAGATAATTCATATTTTAGAAGTGTCCAGAGTTTGTGTTTGTTTAATTATTTATCAAAATCAATAATAAACTGTAAATACCTGTAGATGTGTATTAGGAAGTACTTAAACCGTTTTGATATTTGATTATATTAAAATTTGATTATAGAATTTCAGAAGAATTCTATTTCTAGTGTACAAGATGTACTTAAATGCACCACCAGGTTTTTATCCACAGCCATATAAAACAAATTAATAATAACTGATAAACTTGTGTGCTTTCTAAATGTTGTTAAGCACAATTACATATTAAAATCAACAGCAACAATATAAAATATTTTTTTCCTTTTGTAAATTTTCTAACTAAGCCTAAAATTAAAAGGATGTAAAAAGAAAGTAAAAAAGTGATTAACAGGTCACTTCTTAATTTGTGAGAAAAAGGAAAGAACAAATGATCCATGGATTAAGATGTTAAGCATTTGGGGACTCAAATACTTTAAGTTATATTTTGTAATATTTAACTGGCTGTTCTCCTGCACACAGAAGAGCTCTCACAGATTTGGGGGGATTCTGTTGTATAAATATTAAGGAATAATCTTTATTCAGACTTATGTGTGAGTTAATGTTTCTCTGTTTTGCTACAACAGAAGCATTCCATCTTTGAACTAACTGGTAAATCAGTCACATTACTTCCAGCAGATACTGTATATTTCTAGTAGTTTTTGATTCTCAGGGCAGAATTAAAGAGGAGTTGTCTGGCCAAACAACTGTCTGTGTTTTCCCTGCTTCTTCTTTCCTCCACCCTTTCCACAATGAGGGCACCGTGGGAGCAGTAAGTGCTTGACCACGGAGGGGAAGTTGACTCGGAGAATAGGAAGTGCTTGCCGCAGCAAGTCGGGGACTAAAAACTTTGCTAAGTTTTTTTCCCCTCCATCTGTGCCTCCCGCCTCGTCTCTCTGTCTCCCGCCCTCTCTCACTTTCTTATTTCTTCCCTTGAAATTTCTCTTAGGAGATTATCCGCAGGTAAGCTTGTTACCTCTGCTGCCCTGCGTCAGCAGCTCTTCCCTCCACACTGACCACTGAGGGATGGGGAGTTGTAGTGGGAGAGAAGGCTGGATGGTTTGAGGAAGGGGTAGGAAGCCAGGCAGAGCGAACGGAGGCGCATCACAACTCGACAGTAACACGCCGTGACCACATCATAAGGCTGAGCAAATGACTCTACTGCCTCTCCAGGGGGTTGTTGAGAGGCAAGAGGGGGAACAGGGACACAAAGCTGTCCCCTTGTGAAGAGATCTCCATTCCTGCAGCCCCCTTCTCATTCCCACATGTTAGAAACCTCTCTCCTATCCTCAGAAACACAGACGGTCCAGCCGTGGTGACCAGGTAGCTGGACACGCTGGAAATCAGCCAAAACTGATTGCATCCACTTGCTCACGGAGCACATTAATGGAGATGACAAACAGAAAAATGGATATTACGAGACCTGAGATAAGCCAGACTGCCTGTCTCTCTGTGTTTGTTCTCCCACACTCTCCACTTCCCAGACAGTCAGTTCATTTTATTTAGCCTGACCACCTTTTCATAACGGTTTTTTATTGACATCACCAACCGACAAATTATGTATTATTGAAAGATAAATCCTACTTTTAAATATCAACTTTTTAAAATCTTCAAATTCATTTGTACTTTGCAATCTGAGATTGTGGGAAAATTACAACATCCTAGTCACATGACTACCACTATTTTGTTGCATTTTGCGCCAAAGCTAAAGGTGAAAGCCTTCTCAGAAGCAGAACCAAGAATCCGGAATGGTCTTCGCTTCCGTTTGAGATTTTCAGACTCTGTTGAGCTTTTTAAGAGCAACTAGAAACTCATTTTTGGAAATCAATCCATTGATTCATTGGATGTTCTGGTATGATTTGTAGTGTTTATCATAATTTTTCTCTCTAAAGCACTTTCAAAATATTGAAATTATTTAAGTTAATTTACTAAATGACTAAAACTTAATTTAGTGAACTAAGTTTCACTTAATTTACTATCAAGTAAAGCTTAATAAGAAATAAAGTTTTGCAATGGATGGATGGATCAATATATATAATCTTTGACATTTTCCTTACCAACGGCTCTTTTATCCATACATTTGATGTTGCATATATGAATGGCCAAGGTGTAGCCTAATGATTTTAAAAGATCATAAATAGAGAATCCAAAACATAAATTGTCTTCAGGTGAAGTTGTTCTTTTGTTGATTAGGATTGATGCTCATATTCAGGAAAAAAAATTCCTCCTAATCTTCAGGTTTCTTGCAGACACCTAAAGGCTTAGTTCAAATATTCCCAGTTCATCTGGAACAGTTCCTAATTGCCACACAGACAAGAACTCCAGTTCCATCTATAGAGAAGTAACCCCATATCATAATAATCCCACCACCATGTTTGACATTGACTATGGCATTTTTTCAGTGACACAAAGTATTGTTTTGGGACAAAAGAGACCTTTTGGAACAGTGGCCAGAAGGTTCCAGTCTGGATTTTTCAAACCACCAGTAACGCTCTCTCCCGCTAGACTCTGGGATGTTTCAGTCAGGCCTGTATGTTGTTTTATTTGGAAGAAAAGCCTTTTGCGATGCTGCGACGCTCCTTTTTCTAGACAAATGGAAATATAACTAGTATACTTTGCATTTCTTGTCTCAAATTCCCCATTACATATACATTTATTTTATGAACTTGTTTTCCAGTTTGTACCTTTATAGAATTTTTTGTTTTCTTGTATCCTCTCTGCAAGGTATGACTTTTTTTAAAGGATGCAGAGAAGTGCAGTAAGAGTCACGGATTGAATTTTATTTGAAACTTCCTTAATTGCAAACTGCACTGTTTCATCTGATAAATGACAGATATGCTGTAAACTTCAAATTCTAACTTTTTAATACATGAATCATGAACTCTGGTTGGGGGCAAGTTTGCATTGGCGTGAGAGTTTGTTTTTTTTTGTATTTGTGTTTGTAAGTGCGTTTTTTGGGGGTGAGGAGGGAGGCTTACGGAAACCTGCACAAACAGGGTTTCCCCCGTCTCGCAGACTTTGGGGGAAGGGGACTGAGGGATTGGAGGAGGTCTTCAGACAAGTGGGGAGATAAACGGGAGAAGTGAGGGGGATGAAAGGGATGAATTCCTCCAGACATGGAAAGGAAACCTGCTCAAATCTCCTCTTGTTAGAGAAGAGAGAGGGATCAATCCAGCACTCTCTTCTGGCTGCAGCTTCCACTTCAGCACCAGCTGGGAAAAAAAAAACATCCAACATGATGATTTTTTTAACTTCTCCTCATCCTCCTTTCTTTCCTGTTTCTCTTTCACCTTTCTGTTCTTTATACTTCATCTCTTGATCCTTTTGAATTTGAAATACAGGATTATCTGATTGACAGAGGTAGAAACCTAAGACAGAAAAAAAATAATAAAGCAGCTAATTCTCTGAAGTTTTAATTAATAACTCATTTTCTTTTAGTGTCACCACCAGTCCCAGAGGAGGGAGAGGGAGTGAGAAGGAGGGATAGGTGTGTAACAACAACACAACTAAAAGGGGTACAGGTTTATAAAGAGGTAAGGGGAAGTGGGACTGGATCACATGGGAGCCCCTAAGACCAGGGGGATCAGCTACCTGTCATGAATTAATCAATCTCCTACAGCTTGCTCTGGTGAATTCATTAGCAGCTCCAGCTCACGTGTCCTCACCGTATCATCCAATAATTAATTTAAAAAGGTGAGACTAAGTTTTGCTCTGAAATAAACTTCGCAGATGTAGATGACTGATGTACAGCCATGTGAGATCTGTTTCTTTTTTTGTGACATTCAAATGATTTCAATGATTTCAATGTTTTCTGTCCTTCTGGCCTCATCATTTGATTCAGTTGCATGAAAGTTGCCTGGTAAGAGGTTGGTAACCTGTGCAGGCTATAACTTGTCTCTCACACATAGACTACTAGAGATAGGTGTGTATTAATAGGCATGAAAAATTTATGATTTAATGTATAAAATCTGTAATAATCAGTTATCACTGCACCTTGCTGAAAAAACACCATTGTGACAACGAAGAGACACTACAGAGAAGTCAGTGAGAAAGTCTGATCGATAGCGTAGTTTAAATCATCATCTTAAAATTGAAAAATTAAGCCAAACATCTGGATTATCTAAACTGGCAGACTTCAGTCAAAGAAGAGATCTATATTAATGATGGAGGAGCTGCAGAGATCCACAGTTCAGGCAGCAGAACATTTCGAAAGGACAAATATCAGTTGTGTGCTCCACCTTTATGGAAGAGTAGAGCAAAAAAAGCCACTATTGAAATGCACCTATCAGAAGTCTCTTCAAAATAGAAGTCAAAGTAGAAATGACTGAAAAAGCAGAAACAAATCAAAAACTCAACAAAAAGTGTTTTTACACAGTAGTTTAAAGGGTGGCAGAGTTTTCTGTTGTCCACTGTGACACTTGCCTGCAGTAAATTATCCACTGTTTGTGCTGCAAAGAAGTTGTGACCACATCTGATATCTCTGCAGCAACGTATATGATCAAAATCAAGTGCAACAATAAATCTCCCTCTGCTGAAAACAAACAACACAAAAGTCTGTTCCGCCTGCTCAGATCACTGCTATGGTCAAGCTTACTGCCTCCAGGCAGTTGTTGCTGACCGCTTTGGATAGATTAATGAGCGTGGGATCCTAGAAATGCTAATTAATTTGATTATGCCAGAAGAGGGGAGGGGTCTATGGTTAGGTGGAGTGAGAGGTGAGCATGCCGGGGGGAGGAAACGGGGAGTAGGGCCTCCCTCAGAAGATGAATAGGTTCTGTGGCTTCGGCCAGCTTTGCCTGCCTGTAATATATAGCACGTGCTGCCACATAGTCAATGCACTTTTAATTCACTTTTTTCTGCACACACAGACATTAGCAGTCCCATATGCACACACACACACACACACCCCTTCATTACTCTGTTTACTAATGGAAATCTAATCATTACTCCACCTGCTTGTTCACACACACGTGAACACAGCCCTGTGGTTTATTTATCACTGATATCCCCTGATGTATTAATACTGGACCTCAGGGGGTGTTTATATGCTTATGAAGTCACACAGCAGAGTCAGACTAATTGTATTAACCAACCCAAAGAGGAGCTCATGATTCTGACCCCACGTCGTTTATGACCTAAAGATCGATTGACCTCTTCACTTTTTTTTACTTCAGTTTTTCCTTCTTTTTTTTTTTTTTACCTTTACGCAGTGCATCACCCACCTTCTCCACATTTTGGCTGCAACTAAATTATCCCTTTCTCCTACTTTCTAATTACCATCATCGTTAAGATACTGTAAATGACGGACTGTAAAAGCATGTCGGTAAAACGGAGGGGCACAAACAAACGTGAGCTTTACTGCTGCGGCCTGGCGATGCTGATATGGGACAGCAGTTACGGCCATTTGGGGTCTATCCAGCTGACATTTTCATTCCAAATTTAATTGCGCACTGGTGATTATGGCACTTAAGGTTTTATTTTGAATTTATCTAAAGCTGCTCTGGCAGCCAAGAGGTGACACTTTTTTATTTTATTTGGTAATCAATCAAGCTGAATTTACTGCCGCTTTGAGTCTTTCTGCCCTGCATAGTAGGCCCAACATGTACAGAGTTGTCCGACACATGAAAGGTAAACAGGATCAGAAGAGGTGCTTTTTTTCATCCAAACCTGCAAGCTTCTACATATAATACATTGTTCATATTTTCTTTTTCTCTTCACCTTATTTCTTTTGATGCAGGAAAGCAGCAGCTTTGATCTAAAGATCTCTCTGCATGACAGAGTTGACTCTACATGACTCCCTAGATTTTAGTTTGCTGAATCTAGTTAAGGACTATCTTTAGACCTTATTACATTTTTGGCTCAAAAACTATGACTTCGTTCTTTTCTGAATTAAGTAGAAAGAAAGAAATCATCAGCATATTGGAAAACTCTTTAACCTGTTCTGTCAGGAGCAGGAAAATAAAAGTGGTGCAAGAATAATGCCTTGAGGAACTCCACATGTGATCTTTCATTCTTCAGAGTTATAACAGCCTTATGGCACAAAGTAATCCTGCTCTGCCAGGTAAAATATGTCTGATCTGATCAGCAAAGTCACATGCAGTAGTGAGATCCAGAAATACCTTTGGTGGAACTTTAAACATTTTCTTGAGCAAAGCATCGTGTTTCGTTTTATTTTATTTTACTTCTTTAAAGTATTACATGAGTCATTTAAAACAAATCAAAGTTTCTGCTCATTTTGCTAAAGTCCACGGGTGCAATCTAAATATTTTATGTTGTTTGCAAATGAATAATTTCATTTCTTTAAAATTTGATCTAAATAGTACAGAATTTTCCTTAAATCTTCCCCATGCAGCACCATTTAACAAATGTGTGTATTTTTCTCCGAACATCCTCTGACAGTCCTGTCACCATGGAGACAGCCAGTCACCACAAACAGCGAATCACACGGAGACGGGCCCAGGCAGGACCGGGACAGCACTTGTCACAACGACCCAGTGTCCCAAACGAGCGGCGCTCGCAGTCAGAGCTCATTGCTTGCTGGCGTCTCCGGCAGTCAGCCGGCTGCTGTGCGAGAACAGACAGGTGGAGGAGAAAAAAGGAGAGGAAGAGGGGAGGACAGGTGGAGGGGGGAGTTCAGCAGGGCCTTTTGTTTACCGAGAGGAGTCATTAAAATATTTTCTTTGTCTCTTTATTGGCATTTTGTTTTCTTTGACAGTCATTGTTTTCCGTATTTGTTAGGAGACAGGAAAGGTACGCACTGTGACAGATGCTACTGGTTTATTAATAAAACTCATGCCTTTAAAGCAGACAACATCTCAATAGGAGGCCATTACTCTTTTGTTTCATATGTTATCCTGTATCTTTGTTTTGTACAGAAGTAAACAAATCCCCCTAACTGTGGTTCTCAGAGAATGAAAAGAGCCAAAACTTTCAGATTTCCTATCCTGACTGTGGTAGAATGTTTTGGACTGGCTATAATTTTGTTCTGTTTTTTGGACTTCTGTGTTCTCTCATTTACTGGTCAAGGTTTTCCCTGACCCCCCTGTTTCCTGTATGCATTTATTTCCTGTCATTTCCAGTCAGCCTCCCACAGTTTTCTCAAACTTTGGTCTTTTAAGTTCATCTTGTTATTTCATTAAATCACTTTATGGATGGTACTTGCTTGGTTTCTGCTCATCTTGGGTTCTTTTTCGTGAGAGCTCAGATTTAAATCAGGTAAAAGAAAATGTTTGAAGTTCATGTGTTTTATGTGATGTTCCAATTTCCTGGGAATCTGAATTTTTATTGTTTATTACTTGTAATAAACAATACATTTATTTATTGTTTTAAGTAATAACCAGTTACCTAAAACAATATGTAATTGGTTATTATCAATTACTTTGGTAATTGGTAATAATTACCAACTGTAAGTAATAATCATCAAAATGAAAATCATCAAAAATATACTTGAAAATAAAAATGTACAAAGTATGTGACATGTGGCTCTTCTTTTGAATTGAATTATGAACAAAGGATTTACTCGCATATGTTTCATTATCTACTTTTAAGAATAAAGGCTTTTATTCTCAAAAAAGCTAAAAAGTATTGCAAATTAAATATTTATATTTGCATAACTTTCTTAAAACCCCACTAAGATTTACTCAACATTCAAAAAATGTGGACAAATTTAGGCCCACATTTTTACAAAGTGTTCTATTGACTTGTTATAAAAATTAAAACTTACACTTCCTTGATTAAGTTATAAATTAAGGCAAGTAGAAGGAATATTTGGCTTTTTATATACATGTAAATCTAGCAAGCATGTGGACATTTCTGGTTATTTAAGTCAAACCACACCAATGGAAAAGTGCCATGTTTCGCTCAAAACCTCAGAGATTGCTGCGAAACTCTTTCAAGTTCTGGTAATGCAGTGTAATGCAACTATGAAGGATTTTCTGAGTCTGTTAACTTTAACCTACCATTCTGACTGACTGTCAGATGTTTTGGTAACTTCCTGAAACACAGTTTGCTCCAGACATGAAGAGTCCTGGCTAATTGAATCCTTTACTCACTGCATGTGAGCCAAATAACATCCAAACTGAAAATGTTTCTCTGGTTAATTACTTTGACCTTTAACCCAAATGTTCACGTAAGTATTGTTTGTGGGATGTAATCTATCTGGGTCCCACAAATATGTATTCTTCCCTCTCTGCAAAGAATAATGATATCTGTTTAACTATTAATCTTCAAATTTAAACCAACACAAACCATATAAGCCCCTTGTGTTCAGCAGTAGTCTTTTTTTTAGACCAACAAGCTATTATTTGTAAAACTTTGCTCTTTTGAATTATGCTGAGAAATTAATCCGATGTACAAAAGGCTGGATCTGCAAACAATATTTCTGGCAAAAATATTGAAGAGACCCACTAAAAAAGGTCTTTTAAGAGTATTTATCGTCTTACGGTTGAGTGGTCCAAAGATGCCATTATGGAAATAAAACTGGTGGTGGTATTTTATGTGCAGGCTCACCTGCTGTGTGCTTCTAATCACTGAGATAAACCCCTTCTTATCTTGTGGGCTTGTGCCCTACATCAGCGCTCAACCGCATGTCTGCAGAACTTGCTGTAAATGCTCTGTAAGCACTTTATCAGAAACGCTTGTTCTTTTGGTCTTTTTCTGCTTCCTTGTTGTTTTTGTTTTTCTTCCCCACCCCTCATCTGTCTTATAAAAAAAGAAACCTGCATTCTGACACTCATTAAAAGAGAAAAGAGGCAGAGGGAGAGAAAAAAAATAACATCAAGAGACAGAAGCGAGGCACTCTCATGCTCGCCTCTCTCCATCCTGCGGTCACATACAGCCGTCACGGCGCACGGAGGTGCGCTTGTTATCTAGATCAGACTCCCTCTGTTTTTGACTCACCAGCCACCTCATATGAAGGCGATCAATTATGGATCAAATGAGGGCTTCTCTTTATTTCATCCAAGCTTCCTTCCCTGCTTTGTGTCCTCCTGCACTCAATGAACGTGTGGGAATAAAACGGACACAATGTTCAACATCCACCTCCACATGTGTTCACTGATTATCTCTATGAGTGAACACAGAGATTCAATCTGCCTGTATTTTACAAAATTATCCGACATCTTATCACGTTATATGACCCTTGTTTGTATTTTTTAGATATTTAACAGTTTGCTTGATATTTACTTAGTATGTGTACTGTTTTGTAATGGTTTGGGCTTGATCTGAACCCTAATATGTCCACTATAAGAAAATATAAAAAGATGTGTTTGACTGGAAAAGCTTGGTAAACAGAGCTGCAGAGAGGAACAGGAGTTTGTTCTCTTTGTGAAGGTTTAGATCTCAGCTGGGTGTTTTCTCTGTGGTGTTTGCATATGTAACATTTATGCTCTGTTTTATGCTTAATACTGACAGGTCTGAACTGACCGTACCGATGTGTGAGCATGCAAAGTTTGCTACAGTCATACCTGATAGGGTTATACGCTACCTCTCTATTTCGTCACTGGTATATAGGTTTCAGCAAACTTCACATGATGAAGTAGTCATAAAAAACTGAAACCTTTATTATTTTCAGTAAATGTCAGTAAATAGGAGAAGTTAATTTTCTCAGTTTTAACCTTCTAACATCTAACTTTTTTATGTGGTATTTATTATAATGTAAAACATGCTTCTCTAACCAGTTTAAATTTGTAATAGTAATAGCTCATTTTTTGTTTTCATAGTAGAGGCAATAAAATAAATGAATAGTACAAGGTTAAATTCATATAAATATGTGGGATATTTATTAATAATATTTTGATTATTTTGTTTTCTTTTTTTAATTAAAATATAGAAGTTTAATTACCACACATTTCATTTCAGCTGATTTTTTAAAGTTCACAGTCCTCCTTTCCACCCATATTCAATTACGTTTAGATCTAACCTTTCATCTTTATTATTTGTTGTTTTTTTTACATTTCCTCCTACTCTTAAATCTGTTCTCCTTTTCTTGTACTATAGGGTTTTATTTATAATACATTTAACTCATTTTGTAGGCCAATTATTTTTGATTGAGCTATATGATGGCCTTATTTCATTATTTGTACCAATTGCTTTATTTTAGTTTATTTAAAATGAGCAGTTCAATTTTGGTTAATTTTTTGTGCTTTAGATAAGTTGTCCTCCCCTCTTCTTGATGCTATATAAAGCACTGAAAGGTTTTAGGCTTAATTAAATGTCAGTGTTGCTAGTCTTGTATGACTGACAGGAATGTGATGAAGCATTTAGTTTCTATGCTCCAGAAAAATACCTGAAAGCCTGAGTACAGAAACTTTTGGATCTTTCAAAAGTACCCAAGGACTGAAAACATTAGTGTTTATCATATCTTCCTAATAAAAGCCAAGGATTATTTTATCAGTTCTATCTTGTCGCAGCTGTTCTTTACTTAAAATTGTCATTTGTTTTAACCTTTTGCAGGCTTATGTCTCATGCCTTTATGTTTGAATGTGATGCTTTATTTTGCCGTATCTGGCAGGGTTTTTTAATTTCTGTTTTTTGCTGTTTCTGTAAAACATTTTGAACTATCCTGGTTTAAGTGGTGCTTTGCAAATAAGTTTGCTTTTCTTTCTACATTTTCTCAGTTAAAAGCAAGCCATGATTTTGGTAGATAACTTGTAAGTGTATCATCCAAACTTCTAGCTGTAACAGAGTTTCTTTTAAACTCAGTAAAGAAACTTGTTTGCTTTTCCCATTTGGTGATGGGATCGTATGGGGGAAAGAGCTCTGTATGGTATACCTGACATCATGTGTGTCACTTCTCTCCCGCTCAGCTGTTTAAGTAAAACAGTGGATGACACCAACGTCATTCCTCCCCCTTCTGTCTCCTTCCTCCTCCTTCCCCTCTTATCCCTTCCATCACTCTCATTCATAATTTATCCGGAGGCTTTTTTTTTGTTTTTGTCGACACAATCCCAGCACAGCAGCGCAAACACACTCTCCAGTTTCCCTCAGGCTGCGTGTCCACTTCCTCCTGCAACAGGAAGCAGGTGCCGATAAGTACAGGAAGTGAAAACTGGCACCAGCCTCAGGTGAAACTACCCTCTTAGGTTTTAGATATCCCTTACCATTACTTCTTTTGATATACACACACTAACACACCCCCTCACACCCGCACACACCCCATACAAACACTGCTGTGTGATGTATCCCTGCTAAAAGAAAGTTAATATTACACCTGACTACAGATGCACTGATCAGCTTTTACAGACGGAAAACGACTTCAGGTTTTCCTTTTACATCTGACCTGCTGATTATGACTTTTTGAGATATTTAACACAAATGTGTGTAAGATGTGTTTTTATTTCCGCTATTAAATATAACAAACTCTGAGAAAAAATGCCATTGGTTCATTTGATGAAGGTGACCATTTAGAACCCAACAGAAAATGAAATGATTACAGGATTACCTCTGTTGTAGGAAAGCAAAGTCTCATCAGATGTGAAGTGTCTTTTTGCAGGTCATTGATTTAATCAAGATAATCTTTGGTCTGTTGGTAGATGATGCGACTAATTGGAGACACATACTTCGTTGTGGTGATTCCTGAAGGGAGAATATAGAATACAAAACATAGTTTTGCCATCAGTAATGTATCATTGAACTTTCAAATGCATTGACATATTTTATGTATAGTCAACTAAACATTTATTTATGGATAACACAATTATAAAAGCCATTCGATTTTGAAAAAATCCTGCAATTTAATGGGTTTTTTCTTTTTTCAAAATAAGTTCAAATAATGTCACTTGAAAACATTTTTCTAGACTATCATAAACATTAAATAATATTTTTGACAGAATGAGAAACTCACTCCTCCCCTTCTCTAGTTTCAGGCCCATGCTCGTCTTGTCTGATGCCTGAAACTTGAATCAAGTCAAGAGTTTGAATTACATTGTTACTGGTTAAACGAAAACAACCAGCAACAGCCATTATTAAAATACCCTAATTTTTTATTGATCTAAGCCCAAACAATATTCAGAAGGCCGTTATTCTCTTTTTTAAAAACTACAATTATTCATCCTTTGTCTGGCAATTACTAAGATGCCAGCTATAGTTATTACAGTTGATTAACTAAATTGTCCAAAACACATTGTCCTGAATGACTGCTGTTGTCTACTGAAAGAACATAAGTACTCTCCACCTAAAAAATGCTGCTCGTTTTTGCTAGTTTCTTAAGTTTTACTGACATAGTGCTTAAGTGTCTTGCCTTACATGCAAAAAAAAAAATCTTCAAAGCAAACAGTTAAAACTGTGCTTGCGACTTGAAGGAATACATACAGTGACACACAGGTGAGCATGTCTTCGTCAGGTGTTGAATATCCCTTACCTGTACGATTCACTGAGTCTACAGTACACAGATCAATGAGTTCTGTCAAAAGCTGAACCCAGAGCATCACAAAACAACCCATACAGCAAGGGATTATGGAATTAGTTAAAAATGTATTCATAAGAAATATATATGTAAATTAAAGGGTGTGGTTTGCTGATCAGTCCTGCTATTTTTTTTCATCTCTTTCTGATCTGTAATAACATTTATTACTAAATCAAGGATTATACTCAGTTAAAGTTGTGGTCAGTTTTCCTATGACTATGTTAGTCAACAAAGCCATATTAATCTATGATATTCACTGATTTACTTTCAGATGAAGGGAAAGCGGTAAGGATATTTAGAAACAGCCCATCAAATATTATAGAAATGTGGGGAAATGCTGTTTTGAAGATTTACTAAAAAATAGAAGACCAGAAAATCTGATTTATATAAGTATGAGAAACAACATTCTCTGGTCTGAAGAAACAAAGATTCACTCTCTTTGGTGTTAATGCCAGGTGCTATCCTTTGAAAAAACTCCATTATTCCTGTAGTGAAGCCTGGTGATGGCAGAATCACGCTATGGGCATGTTCCGCATCAGCAGTAACTTGAAAACTAGTCAGACTAGAGAGACAAATGAATGCAGCGATGTACAGATTCATGCTGTAGAAAAACTTGCTCCAGTGCGCTCCTGACCTCAGACTGGGGTGATGGTTAATTTTTCAGTAGGACAACACCCAAAGCACATGGCCAAAATCTCAAAGGAGTGGCTTCAGAACCACTCTGTGAATGTCCTGGAGTGACCAAGAGTCCAGATTTGACTAAGATTGAACGTCTGGAGAGATCTGAAAATGGCTGCACAGGCGTCTCCCATTCAACCTGATGGAGCTTGGGAACTGCAAAGAAGAATGGGTGGAACTCCTTAAAGATGGTTGAGCTGAACTTTAAGCACCATCTTCCAAAAACAACCTGAATTGCAATGTAATTGCAGCCAAGGATGGATCAGCAAAGAATTAAGCAAAACCAGTGAATAATTACATATATGTGATTTATTAGTGTTTAATTTTTTATAAATTTGCAAAACCCTCAAAAACATTTTTCTACATAGTCTTGATGAGAAACTTTTGTGTAGAATCCTGAGGAAAGAGATTAATTTGATAAAATTACGAATAAGGCTTCAACATAACAAACTGTAAAACGTGAAATTCTGTGAATAGTTTCCAGATGCATGTCTGTGTTTTCATGTCCTGTCTAGGACAAATTAAACGTTTTTCCCATAACTGGTGCTTTAAGTTTTAGTTCTGCTGTTCCAGTTCACAATAAATAAATGTTGTAATATATTGGTGTACAGTTGTCAGAGCTGCTTCACAGTAACACTGTGCTCAGTTACAGTGACTTGCCTTTGACTGCTGCAGCCTCACAGTCTGAACAGGACGATCTCATCCTCAGCAGTCGATTAGACAAACTCTCTTTCTACTCGACCTCCTCAAAGAGGCGTCACTGTGAGCCAGATAGACATTAGTAACTGACCCTCTGCTGTGAGACGCTGAGAAAAAAGGCCTGGATCCCTGAGAGATTTTTCAGTGTATTCAACTGGAGGAGACTCAAGGTACGGACAGCTGATGACAAACCTCCTCTTCCTAATGAGACAGAATATTTTGTACATATTTGCTACACAGTTAAGTCAATCAGCAAAGTCATACGAGATCTCATGCTATTACAACATTGCAATACTTCTGTTTGAGGTGACTGGAATCTCATGAGCACTTGCCAATTGTGGTGATTGTGGATTTGCCTGATGAAGTTGTAGTATAACATGCTCCAACTACTTTTAAGCCATTTGTTTGGTAACAAATTTATGTTTTCAGTAGGAATGATAAATGGTGACAGAGTGACAAACAAGACACCAGCAACATGTAAATAATGCAAGCTGTTCAGATGCCCAAGGAGGCAGAAAGCATTGTTAAGTCAGCCAATGGCTGGACCTCTGGACCTCTGGACTTCTCAGAGTTAGCAACTGGAAAATCCTAAATGTTGTAACTGGTTTCTCAGGTCCTGTTTGCTATTGCATCATATCTGTATCTTTGCTATTGTAGTACAAATACAATATTAAAATGTTAGAAACATTTTTAAAGACAAAGTAAATAAAAAAAAACTTCTTATAAATTGTAGTAATTGAAGAAAACCTCAGATTGACCTGGACTTTCTGTCTTGTGATCGGAAGACTGTAGGTTTGATTCCAGTTTCCTCCTGTCACATGTCGATGTGCCCCTGGGCAAGGCACGTAAGCCCAAGTTGCCTAGTGATCTGCGTGTTGGTGTATAAATGTGTGTGCGAATGGCTGAATGTGACTCTAGTGTAAAGCGCTTTGAGTGTTAAAAATGACTGGAAAAAGCGATATATAAGTTCAGTCCATTTACCATTTATTTCATCGACAACATTTTATAAGACTCCAACTTTCAACCATGTTCAAAACTAAAGAAGGTTTTTGGATGAAAGTTGAAACACTTTAATGAAACAAGACAGAGAACAGCAGTCACCTTCTCTGTAAGCACTTAGGATTAGTAGAGCACATAAAAAAATCAAGACAAAATTATGAAAAAGAGAACTACAACACATGTGTTGTTTGATATTAATTTATTGAAGTCTAACACTGACTAACCTACATTGTGTTTGTGTGAAAAATGCAATGTTTTCATATCTATGCAAAATATTCATGTTCTTCCCACTTCATATAAACAAGGTCTTATAAGTCTTTCAGTATATTGACTTATTGCTATGCATGATTACATTTTATAACAAAACGCAGCAGTTTTGTTTTTTTGTTTTTTTTTATGATGCATTGTGTTTAGGCAACTTTAATTTCTCAGGTTTTAACAACATAAAAGACAGAACAATCGTATGAGACCTTATTTAAGGTGTTACAGTCATGAAAGATTGCGAATAATTTCTTTACAGGGCAAGTGTGATTTGTAGAAACCAACATCTGAGTAGATCGCATAAAAAAAAGATGTGGCTTGCAAGTTTGCAGCAAAGTAAAGGTCAGAGTGATGGAATATATCAGCTCCTGTGGGAGCAATGAAAATTCACAGCACATATTGTAGGAAAACCATATTTTTCAAGCATCTCATTTTAGACTGTGTCAGGTTAACTAACTTAGACTGGATTCCTGTGTACAAAAGTATTCGCACCTTTTGATCGTTGTCACACCAAAGCTAAGAAAAAAAATTTCCTTTTTCGCTTTTTGCTTAGTTAGACATAATCTCCAACTTGTTTTTACTGGGATTTAATGTGATAGACCAACAAAATAGCACATAGCACAAATAGAGCTACAAAAGTGGTGGGGTGAAGTTAATGCCTGGTTTTAAAGTAAAGAGTATTAATCAAATAACGAGTCAGAAGAACCATGCTAACTCAGGAGGAGCTGCACTGCTCGGGAGGGAAATGCCGTAGCCTTCATGAGGGTGGTTCATGAAAGAAAGTTGCAGTTTGAAGTTTGCCACAAGTAATATGAATTCAGCTTTTGTCCATGGTAGTATTAGTACTCTGTACTTCACCTTGAATACACCAATTCCATATTAAAACATGGTGGTGACTCTATCATGCTGTGGGGATGCTCTCTTAAAAAGAGACAAGGAAGATGAGAGATTACTGAAAGGCAACTTCATTTCCTGTAAGACAACAATCCACAATACACAAACAGGGCTACAATGGAATGGTTTATATCGCAGTGTATTCATAGTTTTGAATGGCCCAGTCAAAGTCCAGAACTAAACAATGCAGAATTTGTGGCTGGGCTTTATATTCACAGGTGATTTCCATTCAATGTGAGTTTGAGCTGGTAGAGACGTACCCCAAAAATATGTAGCTTCAATGCTAAAGGTTTTCTACAAAGTATGCAATGAAGGGCTGAGTACAAATATACACTACGCTTTTGAAGTTTCCACTTGCAAAAAAACATGTATTTTGATTTCCACTTCACAAATTTTCATCATGTTGTGTTGGCCTGACACATAAAGTCTAGAGCTATGAACATTGACTCCGAACCTGTGATTCCCACAAAATTCCCACAGAAATCAGTGTGAAACTCCCATTTGAAGTCTCTTATCAATAATTAAGAAAAAAAAGCCCTCAAACTGATGGACCCTAGATGACCTGTTCCCCACATCTAACAGCCCTCTGTCTATGCCGTTGGCTCGCCATGGAGACATTCCCAAGAGACTGTTTTCCGGACGGTTTTCCATGAGCGGTATGGAATGAGCTCCACATCTCTCGCCCATAAAGAGACGTGGGGAAAAAGCAGCTGCCTCAGCACCTGCCGGCCCCCAGCGAAAATCAAAATATCAATAAGCTCTTATAGCATTAAAGAAAATGCCTAAATCTGACACTTTCTCTCCGTCCATCCCATTCTCTTTCCCTTTGCCAATATCACTCAACCACTTACACTTGGCATGGGCCCACTGGAGAGTTTTACATGTACATTAAGAGAGGCTTTCTGCCTCTATTTGTCCTCCTCCGCCTCTTCTTCCACTCCACTATATCTATTAAAGTAAATATACACTGGGTTGTGTGGTGACACATAGTCCATCCTCATTCATTTTTGAGCAGGTGATTGACAGAAGTTGAATAATAGCCCCGGTCAAGGAAAAGAACCGCAGCAGGATCGCCCGGCGAGCCCAGTAATAATCTTAATGTTTCACTGCGGTAAGAAAATCAGAGGAAAACCTCACCCCTGTTTGTTCCATTAGAATACAGCGGGAATAACTCAGGTTTAGATAATCCATCACTGTAAAAGCAAAGACTGACCTCGTGAAAAAAGTGCCCTGCCAGGGGAAAGTAGGAGGAAGATATGATACATATAAAAGAGCTACAAAAGTGGGCCGAATAAGCAAAAAGAGATATCACAGACCGAGAAGAGTTTAAGTAGGGAATAAGGTGTGGAAGGGATGAATGGCCTAGGGCAGGAAGAGGATAGAAAGAGGAAGAAAGGATTGGGGGGTCTGGGAGGAAGGAGAGTGGTGGTAAAGCTGAATGATTGCTCTGTGAGAAATATTATTGATGATTCAGGCAGTGTGAATTATTAATGGGGAGCGAAAAGCATCTTTGAACGTGTCTCTGACATTCAATACTGCCAGAGATCAATGAGCTGGCGTGGAGGCAAAGAGAAGAGATGAAGGGAGGAGGAAGGAAGAGCGTTTGGAAGGGAGGGAAATAAAAAAAAAGTAGCAAAGAGAGGAGTGAGGGAGGCCGTTTTTTTTTTTTTGTTGTTTTTTTTGACATGTGGAGTATTTCAGATTGGGAGCTTGTCAGAAGGGGTTAGGATGGAGGAAAGCACGACGAGACGGCCAACTGCAGGGAGTCATGTGACGGGGTTGAAAGTGATTGGCTGTGACATTGTCCGGGGTCTAATGCTCCTCCTCAGACATAGGAAACAGCAGAACAGTTCCTCCTCCCCCACATGCTGGACAAGGTTTTCTGTCCCAACCATATCACTGCATGTGTGTGAGTTTAAAAATGACAGTCCAGCGTATTTTCCCACACAACGCAATGCACATATAGTTAAAGATGGCTATGTGAGCTTTTTTTCCCAGAAATTTGATCCCTCATCACTGTCTGCACTTTTACACCGATAATTTCTCAACTTCAGTTGACACCACCATGACCTTCCCGTCGAGTTGAAATCAGAGAGAGCAGAAGACTTATCAAAACAATCATCAACAATGCTCCGAGCATTCGTTTAAAGCATACTTAATGATGTGCTGCAGTAAAACGTAAAAGTAGCTCCTCTTAAATTTACTTTGCTTAAAGGTTTTTTGGTAACTTTTTCAACATTGATCAGGGCGACAGGAATATGCTTAGGTTAGTTGTCTGAACAACACATTTAAAGATATTTAGAAATTATAATTTCAGCACCAAAATGCAACCTCATCCAGGAACAAAAATAAAACAAAGCCATGCATCAATTTTCCTAGACCTGCATATTCTTTGCTTCGGTTGTCCCAATAACAAAGTTTCAAACTTGATTCTAATACTAAGAAAAATGCCCAATATCCTATAGGCCCTGGGTTGATGAAGATGAGGAGAAGGTATCTATATATTGCCTTAAAAGGGCAGCATTATGTTATTCCAGGCACATAGGGGCATTTTATAGCACAATTAAGTAACTATGATACCTTAAGACATTATAAAAATGCTGTACATATCAAACATGACTGAGAAGAAATTTGACTTTACAATTTGATGTCTTGAAATTGGGCCTCTGTCCTTCTAAAAAGCTACTACTTTTTCTGCCTTCAGCACATCTTCACAAAAGATTTCAAAGAGCCAAACTAAGGGTTAGTGAAGGTATACATACATTTGATATCTGTGTCATTTTTGATTAATTAGGCAACCAATTTCACCCCCCAAAAAAAGAAATTAATGCATTTTTTATTTTTGAAGAATCCCACTGTGGAATAAGATTTGTTTGGAAAAATTGGAAATGCTGTACATTCTCTCCTTAACCTTAATAAATGCTCTTATTTTTTCACAAAGTTCAAAGTTAACCTTCACAGAAAACGCTTTAAAATTCAACACCAGTATTGACTCAGTGTTTCTAAGGGTTTCAGGTTGTTTTCCACTGTTTACATTTTCTGGGCATCTTCAGAAAAACAACGTGATTAAAAAATTGCATAAATGGAAAATATGTGCTTCGTCCTGTTTCTGTGCACCTTCCGAGCATCAGTGCGAAGTAGAAACCTGAACCTATACTGTGAGCTCAAGGGTCAGCAGACCTTGCAGAAAAAGCTGATCCTAAGGGACAGACTGTCAGGCCTACTCAGACGCTCCCCCCAAAACACAAACACACACTCACACACACGTGCTGTTTGTTCGGACTGTCAGTCCTCGCACTCTGACATAGGCATCGCTGTGAGTGACACTAAAAGGAGACAGGGCTCAGCTCCTATCGCTACGGTAACAAGCTGATGGGGAGACAGACAAGCTCCGGCCGCCACACCTGATCACGCTGCAGGATGAGAGCTTTTTTCTGATAGACATGCAGCGAGCATTCGCTTTCTGGCTGTCATGTAAACAACCAAACAACCAGTGCAATGGCTCAGTGTGGATGTAATAACATGTGTCTTTACTTCTGTGTTTGCATTTCTGCATGAATGGCCACATTCAGCCATCTTATGTTGTTTACTGAGTCCAAAACAGTTAGGATGCATAAAGCATCATAAAACATTTGACTGTGTTCTGACTGAAAATTATCTCTGCCCTAAAAAAAAAAAGAAAGAAAGAAATAATAGTTTTGGAACTGGACAATTACAACAGCAGTCTTTTTTAGTTTTTAGTCACAGTTATATTTTATTGGCCTAAAGTTGTTATTGTTAGTTTATTTACTTCATTTTCTTCAGTGTTTTTCTGACCCCAACCCCCTGCAGCTTGGCATGCGTCCAGGTTAGACACAGTTCCCATCACAAGGCAGGTCCTGAATGCTGACATACCTGTTTTTTTATGATCTGAGAGCAATGTGAGCAAAATCCAATGTTTTTGCATCTATATATTGTATGACATTTAATGCAACACTTTATGATAAAAACGAGCACTCTTTGACGGGAAGTGAAGACTGCACAATATTCCTCACTGATGTGTCTATCTCGAGTATCTGAAGCCACAAAGAATACTCTACTTCTAGCAGTTTTTTACAGCAAAGTGGATATCTACATTTGTAATAATGAACACTCAAAGGCAGCAGTACATTTGTGTCTGCTTTTATTTTTCAAGCACTGGTGTTTGACTTAATCTGAGAGCATGGAGTTGCTGATGTGCCAACATTTCTTAATCAGGCTTGGGAAAATTGCATGTTTAAAAACTGGAATGAAAGCATGTAAGACACAAGGAAAATTTAATAAATAAACCTTGATTTTCTTTACTAAAACAAGGAAATGTAGATGTTACTGACTTTAACATTAACAAAAGTGCCCAGTATAGAAAACAAATAGACACTAAAAAGTCCATTCTCCATATCAAATACTGTAATGACGACTGCTATTGTATAATAGTTTTCTGACTGTGGAGTTGTAAATTAAACTAAATAAACCGAGCTTAGCTTGATATCTACAGTGCATTATGACCAGAAGGAGCCTGATCTGTCAGGGATCAAAGTATAAACATAAGGCATACGATTGACAAGATAAAATGCGGTTGGCCAGATGAGACTAGGGCCTCTCAAAAGTACTTTCAAAACTAAGAATGGTCTTGGGTGCTACAACATAAATTGAATTGGAAACAGTTTTTCCATTTGTTCTAACATCCTGAGCTCCCCTCACCCAGCTTATCATTCCGTCTTTCACCTCTGAGCTCTAATACAAAGGGACATGTACGATTGACCCACTCTAAAGCACTAACAGACTGTCTGGCCCCAGCATGGACACTAAAGAGAGACGGACTATTAACCTCCATCTACCGGCCTCCCTCGCTCTCACTGCGCTGTCATTCTCTCCTCTTCCTCAGCTTCCTCTTCAATATCACCACCTGGAAACAGCTGCGGGTGAGTTAGTGGCTGGTTTGTGGTCGGATCGGCTGGAGGCCTGTGACAGGGGTTAAGAGTGGGGTCAGTGACTTAGTCGAACACATTGTGCTGGTTTGTTTTATATGCATGCATGCCATTGTTGATTATTTGTCTGAAATAACTACTGGGCCCTAGACTTAGACTTAAAGGTTTTCACTCTCATTCCAGCCCCTTTAAAAGTCACAACCCAAACCACTCAAGAACTTGCTGAAAGTCATGGATTGAAGAGATTAGCAGAACCACATCATTTGGAAAAGCAAAATGTGACTCCTTAGGATCACAAACCAAGCACCCTTGTCTTCACAACTAAACTTGAAATCTGTCTATGAAAATGGTCAACGGTACTTGGCTAGAACATGGAGCAGCCTTTCAGTCCAACACACACTGTAAACAAGTTTTATTCCCTCCCCAAACTAACTGACTGACTTTGATTAGCCCCACTTTCTTCTCTGACTTCTCTGAAGTTTGCAAAAACTTTCTCAAAGCAAACCAAAAGCTGTTGTAATTTCCTTTCACCTTAAAGTTTTTACCCATGCATTATCCTTCCGGCTGATCCAGGAATCCCAATCAAGCCCTGAAGCATTGCCATTCCATTATTGTCATATTATATACAGAATATTATTATTGGGTTTCTAGTTATGTGGCCTTTTCCTATGGACAAGTGTAATTGAATTAACTAATTAATAATAACTGAACTGGTGTACTTTTTCAAGCTATAACAGGACACACCTGCACAAAAAAAAAGGTTTCACTTTTTATTTAAGCTTTACTGTTTTAGACTATAGACCATTTCATGATGCTAACCATATACTGTAAATCCAAAGATGGGCCACAGCATCTCTAAAGCTCTGCAGGATGCAGAGCAGAGCTTCGGAAATCCAGCTTCAGATTCAGTGTGATAAAAAAGCTCTGGTCTTTTCTGCTGCTACAAACACCAAATGCATTAAATGAATAATGAAAAGATTTCCAAGAAACTTCAAAGGGATGTGACCTGTCATGGATGAAAATTACAAGCAGTGCATTAAACAACCAAAAAGTGTGGCTTTAAAAAAAGCAGAATGACTTTGCTTAAAGGGTCGATTGTTGCCACTCATTGAGGACACATTTGTGATTTTTAGTTTTAACAGATAGAAATTAAGGAATTGTTGCAGAAACTACAAGAGTATTTATTCTCAAAGCTTTTACAGAACTTCAAGAAACATTTCCATATTTTTCTTCTTTGTGATACATTTTTGGATAATGCATGTTTAAAAGTATTTTTCTTCTTTTAGTACATTTGGGACTTTTAAGCCTGGAAACTGCCCTTTGTGTTTGACTAACTGCCCCCAGTCAAGGAGAAACAAATCACTTCTCATTTGAAAGCAATTCTCACTATGCATCATTTGCTCTTTTCATGGGACGTTTGCTAAGAGGATCCCACACACAGAAGGAGGAAAGAGTACGATCAAGAGTCAGAGAGGCAAACAGGGACCTAAGGCAGCAGTGGAGTCCCCATAAAGCCAAGGTTAATCCCTCTGCCGCTCCATCAATCACTGAGTAGCGAAGAAGAGGGGTGTCTTTGTAGGGTAAGGGACCACTTTCAAGTCACATATACTGTATGTGTGTGATGAAAGAAAAGAGAGGTGGTGTGGGGTAGAGGGGAAATACAGTTGTTGGGGAGGTGGAGGGGTCTGTATCGCCCCATTGTCTCCCCAAGCACCCATAAAGGGCGTAGGAGCAGAGGGATCATAAGCCTCGTTTGGCAGGAGTTATGGCCACTAACACAAAGCAGGCAGACCCGAGCAATAACGGCTCGGGATGTAGTTGTCACAGTAACCAGCAGGTACTGATGCTGGCGGGCCAAGAAGGATGCTGGGTGTACAGCAGCCAGGACAACACACGGAGAGAAGTAGAGACATCATTGTCACTGGTGATCAATGGTCAGCAGGAAGACTGGGAGGCAGCAGCAGCAGTTAGCCACCCACACAAACAGGTAGAGTTTTATTACAGAGGTCTGGCACGATAGAGGCTCAAAATGACGCTTTTAAAAAGTACAAATGTGCAAAATTAACAACTGCAACAAGAAGCAAACTTTCACTGAACATCCCAGTCCAGGACAAAAATCCCCTCACACTGAGGCTCAGTTAGTGTATAACAAGACATTGTTTCAATATCATGGAGTTAGAAGATAAAGTGCTCTGATGATAGTTTTATCATATTACTAAAATGTCTCTAACTAAAGTACTGAAGAACTTCATTCCCTCTTCCTCAATCTCAGTACAAAATTACATACAAGTCTATATGTGAGACTCAAGACACACAAAAACACTTACTTTTTAAAACAAAATTAAGACATCAACTTTAGACTGAGGATGGGTGTCCTGCTTGAACAGATATAAGATGCATTTTCATAATGATTCCGTTTCCCAATATTCACACTGACAGTGGTCACATTCTCACTGAGCTTTTTGCAGACGGTCTTGTAGATCATCATAGCCAAACTGTGATCTTGTCCCTGGCATCGACAGCTCTTTGGTCTCCCCACACTGGGGAAGACGATAAAATGTCAAATTGAGAAAACGAGTATTTGTGATTGATTAATTTGTCGCTTTCTGTGCCAAATCATCACACAAGCAGCCTGAACTTTGTCTGGGCACTGAAAAATCAAATGCTTATTTTGACTTAATAGAGCGTGTTCTTTTCTTTGTAAGTGATAAGACTCTCTATTATGATTATCTTCACTGCATCTTTGATGCCCTTTGTAGTTCATGTACAGCCTTGCTGCTTGTCTTGAATCTGTGAAAATACTGCACAAATCATTCAAACTTAAACAAAATTCACAGAAAACCAACTCCCTTCTTAACAACATGTCTCAAAAGACACAGGAAGCAATATTAACACGTTTACTTTTAATGTTTGTTTTGAAAAAAACCTCAGTCTGTTCTGATCTTCAGTATTTTTTGTGTTGAAGAGTAAAATTTAAATCATCCACTTATACATTTTCATTTTTCTGTAGATCTCTCGGGTATTAGGCAAGTGTATGGTGTTAAAGCCACAGTTTGCACATATTTTGCTCTTTCCCTCTGCCTCTCACTCCTTATGTCTCGGAGGGTCATTTGCCTGTTCAGATGAGATTATGAGCTATAATGGAGGAGGTGTGGAGTGCTGAGACAAGGAGAAATGGCCCGCCGTGTAGATAGAAGATTTGATGGTTAGTCGATAGCTCTTCTCGGTCGTCAGAGGCAGAGGAGGAGAGCACAGAGAGGGGCCACACATGGACCTTGATTCTATGGAAATGCATTATTTGTGAAGATTACCTGAAACGGTCTTGGAAAATCATTTTGGCATGAACTAACCTTGAACATTCCCATACTTATGTAAATGATCTCCATCAGTGGTAATCAATGAATGGAATAGCCTTGAGGTTCTTAAATGTTACACAGAGTGTTTTCGGTTGTTAGTTTGGTCATAACAGCCTTGTAAGACAAGATGAGGGTCAGACTGTCAATTCATCTTTTTGGCCCCCTCACAAGTGCAATCAGATTGTTTTCGTCCCATTGATGTTGTTGTGTATATAGTAAAGAGCTAAAATGTTGTGTAGTTTAAAATGTGAACCTGCTGCTTTTCTCTCAGTGATTTTAGAAGAAAGTTGCCTGCAAGCTGTCAGTCCACTTCAAGACTGTGTTGTCTGTCCTCGTAAGGCCGCTGTCTGAGTGGAAGAAGGACACAGTGACACGAAGCCCCTGAGGGACGAGTTCATCACCGACTCTGGCAGGAGGCATGAATGACGTCTGACATGTGGCTGGACTCTGAGTGCTGCCTGCTGCTAAATGCTCCACAGAAAAAGCCCTCTGATTGACCAGATCTGACACAAAAACAAGTGAGCACACAAGCCTGCGTTCACACAAGGAGGTGTGATGAATAGACGAGGATAATAGGATTTCCCTGCTGGTGTGATACTAACACCCATGCCTAGAACAATTTGTTTATTGATGGATAAATATTTACTATGTAATCAACTTTGTGTCATTAATATTATTCAAGCAAAACAATTACTGAATGATTTTTTCCCCCTTCTTGGTTCTTGTCAAAGCTCTAAAAAACCTAATGTTATTATTTATTTATTTTATTAAATCAGAATACAAACCCCCAAAGATGAATTTTTACTAAACTTGCATGCTTTTTATAACTACTTCTGTCTCTTTTGCTAAAGTTGTCCAAAAACGAGTCTAGTTAGTTTTTAAAGACCAACAGGTCTGAAGTTTAGGATTGCAGAGGTTTAGTGATGGTGGGAAGCATGGATCCTTTAAACAATTTGTTCTCCATTTCATCAAAGTTGTTTTTTTTCTGCAGCTCACATTATGTTGTTTTTATAGTCATTGTTTACTTTGGCAGATAAAACTATTTTTTTAGGTTCAGGAAAAAAAACTAATATGCTGGAGTAAATCCCTCAACTGTAAATAGATGAGCCCAGCTGGAAAATAAGGAGGTGTGAGATAATCTCCAGAAAAAAATATTTAAAATAAAACGTTGGAGCTTAATGGTCAACAACAAACCAAACAATGGTTAAATAATCTTTTTATTTGTTCAGTTTACCGCTATACCTTCACCTTGTCAGTCTGTTAGATTATCATCCTTCAATCACTGTTTCTGAAGATAGTGGTTGAAGTATATACAGCTTGATCAGTCACTAAATGTTAAAAAATCTGGTGGAAATCATTCTCTCATTTTGTGATCTCTGTTTTATGCTTTCTGGATTTGCACCAGATGTTTCCCAGTTTTTCCCAAAGCCCAACCTCAATCCTCTCCTGGAGAAAACCTCAAAGCCTCTGCCACACCAAACCGAGAATACATACCTGGTTTATCACCTCTCATCGACAACCATCCACTGTGGAGCCTTTACTCCTCTCAGACATTTCAATACCAACCCAGCTTTCCATCCTCTAAAATCCTCATATCAGCTAAACTTACAGTAATAACATGGCCATGCTTCTCTAAAAATCAGCTATCATTGGCCAAGAGGCATAAATTAAACACAGAAGACCTTCCGTTTTATCTGTTGCTGTATAATTTCATCCCATTCAGTAGTTAAATTATTAAATAATTTAAACAAAAACAAAGATTTTCAGACAATTTATGTTCTTGTGGTTTACTGCTGACTTTAGGGAAATGCTGGATTGTGTTTTTTTTGTGCATAAAAAACAGTCAAAATACCAACAAAACTTGGAACCTCGGCCAGTCTCCGTGACGTGCGTGCAGAGCTGTTTGTGTCTAAAATGCATGAGAATGTGTGCAGTGAGCTGGGACTATATGCATGGCCGCACCCACTTTAATGCATGAAGCCTATTTACTGCTCATTCATATTTATCTGCAGCACATGTGTGTGTCCTGGCCCACAGCTGTTCCTGAGCAGGTAGGCGTGCACTTCCAGGTTTTGGATGTGAAGCGACCCTCTGGTGCAGCACGTGAAGTTCACACACTTCAGGTGTTTGCAAACAGTCTGGCTAATCCCGATAGTTTCTGTATGAGGTCATGTTTTCTGTGAAAAACACAGTGAGAAGCTATAACAGCTCTCAGTGTCAGGCTAATTTGCAAAGAACACACACAGAAACAGACACACACTCAGCACCTATCAATGAGGATACTGAGTCATCGATTAAGTAGAGTCACAATTATCTTAACCTTCGCCCTGAGGCTCCTCTGCTTCTACAAACAAACAAGACGCTCCATCACAGTGAGAATAATGGTGTGTTACATCTGTTAGTCATTGACAGTAAACATTTGCTTCACACAAAAATCATCCATGGGAATCTCATGTTGGTCAAATTGATTTCATTTAATTGCATATTGCTTTCTAAAGATTTTATTTTCCATCCTATTTCTGTTGACTGTGGTTTGGATTCCCATCTGGGCCAGGTGGCTCCTGCAAAATATGTATGACAAACCAGCAGAACTGTGAGTGACCTCCTACTGGGAGAAAACTATTGAAACAATGTTGCCACATTTACAGTAAACAATGGGTTAAATACAATTACCTAAACACTCACTTATCTAACATAGTTTGAGTGACAGAAAACAGGGCAGTATTAACAAGCTGTGTGACTTCCAAAGGGTTAGTAGATGAAAACCTGGTATCCAGAAGATTTTCACAGGAAAGATAATGGATCTGTCAGGTCCTGTGTCAAGAATTTGATGGACGCTTTTCTCCACTATTGCTCCAGTTCCAAAAATGTAAAATCTGATGAAAAGATCAGATTTTAGGCGATGTCAAATAATTTTAAAACTTTTTTCCCCAAAACAATATGATATTTATTCTGTACAATTAAACAGAAAAAACAATAAATCCATTAGAAGGAAAAAAAACATAAAAAGTCCATTGCCACAAATTTGCATCAAACCACCACAAGGCTCATTTGTCAGATACTGTGACATGTGACTGTGATATGTGTGTGTTTTGGCTCAAAACACACAGATGGTTTATATTCAATACATACCAAAGATTAAATTAAAAGCCAGAGGCTGAAATACACCACATTGTGCATGATTTTCATCAAGTTGGATAATACATAGCTAGCCATTTTAGTGAATGTGTGACATTCAAATTAACAATCTCTGCTTAATTTATTAATTTACAATGTGCTTAGCAGCAAGATCACACATTGTTTAACAATTGTAAATAAATCTCGGTTTGGATTTATTTATTAACCTCAAACTTTGCTGAATCACATTTCAATTTAATTCCAGGATTCACATAGGAATCTATCAGCATCCCATATTCTACACTGTATAAAAAGAAAATGTAACAAAATTCAAAGTCTTAAGGCAACAATAATTAATTTGGACTTTAAGTTTTTGTAGATCCAGTAAACGTTGTAGGGACTTAAAGTTTTACGTTTTACCATCTTTGATTCCTGAATCTTTCTTACTCACATTGAATCAGTGACTAAAACAATATTTTAGACTAACTATGAATGATAGATAGTCCATCTTGAAAAAAAGGTATGGAAACACTACAAAGAATGAATGGATTTTAGTTTGTGTGGAAGGAAGATAAATATAAAAGCAGCCACTTTATGTTTAGAAGAGCTCATAATGGATAACTTACTTTGTCAAGTTGTTATGCTCTGATTGTAGATTTTCTTAAGACATTTTTAAGTGGGCTTATTAAGCTTCATTATTGGGGAATCCCTGTATTTTTAAAACATAGAACATGTGCTTATAATACTGCCTACTTTGACTTTTTCTTGACTATGATTTAGATCCAAACTCAACTATGTGTGACAATCTGAATGTTTGACAACTTGACTCTCTTTCCTGCTTCTCCCGTGTATTGCTTTTGACTTTTTAACGTCCCACCGTCTCTTCCTCTTTCAGCGTCACCCCCACCCACACACGTCTTTCTCCATCTCACTCCGCCTCTGACACCCTGATCAATTCCCCATCAAATCCTAATGCTGCGGTTTAACTCAAGTGTGGCATCTTAATTAGAACGATAACTGCACACTGTCAGGGTCATTGACTGCGCCGGACGCCAACCAATGCCTCTCATCGACAGGCTGCCAGCGCTCAGAGAGGCTCTGAAAGCGGGGGGCAGGCAGACGGAGGGCGGGGTGGACACAGAAAACTGGATGGCCAGAGTTGAGGATGAGGCAGGCCGGTTACCAGTGATGGGAGAGAGCTATGGTTTACCAGAGAGGGAAGGAAATTAAGACATCTGAGGATCGCCCATTGTTTGGTCAAGTATTGCTCCACTTGGCCTCAGTTAACACTCAAGAGAATTGATAGCTGTAAGGATTTCTGTGAATAGGATGGGATTGAAAAAGCAGAAAGTGAAAAAGAGGTCAAGTCAAATGAAACAGAAGACTGTGACAGGAAGGACAGTTTTGATAATGGTTGCAAAAAATACTTTGATGTATGATAAACAGCAAAAAGAAAGATTTAATATAAAGCCATTAAAGTGAAATCTAGCAATGATGAAGGCTACATTAAATTTTATTACGGAATCAAAAATGTGTTAGTATCATGAATAAGGTTAATTTCTCTCATTTCTATTAAATCTGAATCTGTAAGATGATTAGTTTTAATGATCCATCATAAAAAAGCAATGAGTTGATTTTTTTAAAATATATATTAGAAATATGAGGTATGAAAGAAGTAGTATTCACAGTTCAAATGAAATTAAATGATTTCTGCTAAAAGAATCAACCTCTAACATTAATTATGACTAATAGTTTTTGACTGTTAAAATAAACTAGCAGAAACAAAACATAGAAAACTAAAGAGCTTAACTTTCAACTCAATTTCTCCAAAGTTTGAAGAAAACGGTTTTGAGAATAATTTACACTTATTTTGCCACATTTAAATTGAGGAATAGATTTGAACAAAGAATGTAAAAGTTTCAAAGAAGATCTAGTCACCAGAAAACACAACTTCACCTAGTGTCAGCTGTTTTCTGCTTGATGTTTTTGTATGTTGAAGTTTCTATTTGCTCTGGCTAGGAATGAATAAAGGAGAAACCCAAAGACATGGAGAAGGAGAAAAATCATTTTAGCTTTCAGCGAGAAACAAACTTTAATGATGATTTAAAAAAAAAGTAATTTGGGGTGTGATAAAGAAACACAGATGTTTGTTGCTCCCCGTCATTAACAGAAACAGCATTCCAGGGACAATCT
Source organism: Xiphophorus hellerii (assembly GCF_003331165.1). Classification (NCBI taxonomy): domain Eukaryota; kingdom Metazoa; phylum Chordata; class Actinopteri; order Cyprinodontiformes; family Poeciliidae; genus Xiphophorus; species Xiphophorus hellerii. The sequence goes on from NC_045680.1 coordinate 8,899,511, forward strand.
TTGGACAAATTTTAGCTGTAAACTCTTTGAATGGTCAGATTATTCACCACATAACTGATATTGCATCAACAAAATATTAAAACAATCCAGGCCTGTATCAATAATATAACCCTTGCCCTATAAACAGCCGAAAATAGTTTTCCAAATTTCTTCCCCAATTTTATAATATAATCTGGTGCCAATGGATCCTAAACATATATGTGTATTTTTCCATAAAAACACATTAACTTGCATGTAGTCCAACAAAGAGACTCTGTAAAATTGATATAACTCAGTGGGAAAAGAACCACTGAAACAAAATTTTACGACATGACATGAAATTAAATGACACACTTTATGTGGCAACAGGGAATAATGTTATGTTCTTTGTTGTCCTCAGGTGGAAAGTGTTTGTCTCAGGTGTTGTCACATAAGACAGACAAACAGGCATCACAAACAGAGAGTTACCCACCTTCACCTGTAGACACACAGTTGTCAGCCACAGCACACTCTGTGCTAAAAGAAGCATTTTTCACACCAGGCAGGGAATTCCCTCCTGCTCATCTTGTCAAGTGGCCATTTGTCCTCTTTTTTTCCCCCTTTCCTCTGAGGAGAGATGAGGAGGAGAAGAGGCGTGAGAACAAGAGATGAGAGACAGAGACAGGAGGAGCAAGTTTCCCTTTTTCTTGTGACAAATAAAGAAATCAATAAATCATTGCAGGCCTTTGACGGTTGTGGTGAAGGGGGGGCTGCCCATTCTTCATAGACTATTTATGAAGCTGTCGTCGCAGTCCCCCTCACTGCAAGTGTGTGTTGGACAGCCGCTCGCGTCGCGAGTGAGAGCACTGTCTGAAATATTTAAATGTTTGCGTGCATTTCACACTAGACCTGTGGCCCCTCTCAGAGGATGCTGTGGGCTTTATGAGGGGGATGGGCAGGAGGTGAGATGTGTTTGTCAACATGTTTGTTTCTAACAAATCTGACCGCCAGTGGCCGGATGTAAATAAAGCAACCTTGATGCTCCTCATCTGTCACTCAAAGCTTCCTCAGTTGTTTTCTCTCTATAGTACTGTTGTGCAACAGGGATTGCAACAATGTTAGGATTATGCAGTTATTGTTAATTATGATAGCTATTTAATAAAATCAACAAAGTTTATTTTTCGTTAAACAAGTCGGGGCACTACCTAATGACCAGCAATCATTAGCCAAACACGTTCAGTGTCACTGATAAACTGATCCTGTGTCACCGGATGCTACCTGGATCCTGTGACTGTATGCTAACAACTGTCGCTGCTGTTAGCATACAGATTTGAGCTATGAAGTGTTATGCTAATCAATAGGCAGACATTGACATCTTAATGGCTGTTTCATATCTGGCTTTACTATATGTACTCTGCGCACTCTTCACATGGACGGTTAAGATTTTGTAGTTGAGTGTACCTACATGCATATACTTCTTGTGACAAATTCCTTAATTTCCCACAGTCTGAAAGGACACCAGCAAACTTGATGAGCTAGTTGTGTGCATAGCTCAGTTTCCTCTCTACCAGGGCAGCTGCCTCACACCTGTTGTCGGTGCGGCACAAAGTGGCAGTCTGGCTGATGTGCGTCCTTGTGTCTGGTTGTGGAGGCTTAAGTTTACACTTTGAAAGTTTCAAAAGTTTTCTTTTCCACCCAGCAGGTGAGAAGAGTATAATCCACTTAAATCTGTGCCTCCAATTCAGGTGTGTCTTCCTGGACTGGCTCCGAAACTAGAGGCCTTTTATATTCATGTATAAAAGCCATACTCTGTATGGCTTGAAATAAGTTTAACAGCATTCTTTGTTGTAAACGATTATTCATATTGTGGCCAAAACAAGAACAAAAATCTCTTTAAATGTGATTTATATGTAGAGTGTTCCTTGAAAACTTCATGACTTCTTTAAAACTGGAAGAGAAGATGCTCCACTTACATTCCTGCAAAGGATGTTTATTTCTGCCAATTCAATAGAGTGTCTTGTACTTTGGGTCATGATCTATATCTTATGACAGGCAAGGGACAGAATGTGGATGCACCGATCAATTAGGGGCATTGCCTTTCTACTAAACTATTTATTTGCCATAACACCCTAGAGTTAACAGCTTTATTACTCCAATCAAATCCACAATCCATTCCTCCATATCTATTCTTCTGTCTTCCCCAAATGAACAAAATGCTTGAATTCCCCTCCCTTGATTTAGACACTCAACCCAAACCCAGAGGGAGCACTCAACCTTTTTTCAAAATGAGATTAATGAGAAAATATGGAATAACAGCAGCTCACCTAGTGTCTTTCAGAGCTCCACTGGGTACCGCTGTGTCTGAGTGGACCTTCGCTGGGCATTAGTTCATTAATAAATTAGAGTTTAGATCCAAATGGAGCTCTGCCAAAGAGTACCACTTCACCAACCTGCAGTAATCCATCTTTTACAGGAAGATTATCCAGATTATTACACCAGCTCTGGCTCAACAGACCTTGAACTGAAATTACTAAAAAAAAAAAAAAGGGCTGATTGAAAACACTGCTAATTTTTACTTTAGGATAATCCCCAAATGAGTATTAGTACCTTGTAAAACCTCTGTGGGAGGGCTAAAGCTGAAGTCTCTTAGACATGCAGTGAAACACTTACCTAATAATTAATTTTCTTTGGTCTCTACTCAATGTGGTCACATTTTTTAAATTCCCTCCCAGAACTTTTATAAATTTGAATCAAATGTAAATGCTGTGTGTTGTGAACACGTTTATGTTTAACTCAAAAATTCTCTTTTCAGGGATAAATGTTTCACTCATTTTAGATTTATACTGTTCCCATTAAAGCTGCTGTTACATGTTCCATTTTGCCACATATATTTGTGTCTTCAAGCCATGACCAATGAAGTAGATCTAATAAATCTCCTCTGAGCTTAAGGTCTTCTCGTTTAGTCAAAGCAGAAGTGCTCCTTCTGGGTCAGAGGTGGAGGAGACTTGTCTGATCTGAAAGAGTTGTTTTAATCATGACTGATAGTAGAATGAAGCAGAAGATGGTCGGACATTGATGGTTCTACCTCAGAGACTGGAATTACAGGTGCAACTTCAGCCAAAGTTGTTAAATTAGGGAACATTTCTCCAGTTGAAGTAATCAGCAGTCAGCAAGACTCTATGAACAGGATTTACTGATTTAATTACCTGGACTATGTGAGTAAAGTTGAAGTAAAGTCTGCACCATGTGGCCTCCAGATGTTTCTATTACCCGTTCAGGTTTTTTTTTTAAATCTGGTAAAATAAAGGTTATTATTATTATTATTATTATTATTATTATTATTATTATTACCCTGCCACAATCTGAAACTGAGAGAGAGTCAGTGGAAACAAAGTTTGTGTGTCAGTCACAAATGTTTGGTAGGAGATAGGAAGTAAATCTCCATTAAAGCCAACAAGTATAGTACATCATGAGAGTGATACTTAATGATTTTAGCAGACGTGTAACTTATATAATCATAGAATAACTTTTGCAGAAGTGGTAAAGTTTGTATCCTTCATTTATGTTTTGCATTTGTTTAAGTTCTGAAGAAAATGTGTAGCTTTTGTTTAGCTTTTGTAACAATGTATTTTTTTCAACCTGACCAATAAATCCATGCTACCCATGGGTCGCTGAAGATCACAGTCTGTGCTACTGTGTCAGACATGTAACTGTGCTGTAGCATCATTTTACCACAGTTATCTATCTTCATGCACCATAGAAATGTTAGTATGTAAATGTGTGGTGACGATATTAGAAATCAGTTCAGATTTTTTTTTTTTTTCCTTAAGAGTTTTACAGCTGACAATAATCTGTGCATTGAAACGCAGAGGCTAGTTTTGTAGGCTCTCAAAACGTTCCCTGTAAATTGTTAACTTTTCAAAAGCTGCTACATTCTTAACACCCTTGGAAAACTTTCTTTTCCATTTTCCCCACACATTTTAAGCACACTCAAATAAACCCACATCCAACGCTTACCTGTCAATGACTACGTGAAAATAAACTGAACTGAAGCTTTAAAAGGTTCTCCGAAAACTCGGTGGTAAACTTTTGACATCAGTGACATTCCCCGTTCTCACAAGGATATCTTGGTTGCCCTCCTTCATGGTAAGTGTGTGTACCTGTGCTGCATAACACTATGAGAGTGATCCAGAGAGCAAACACTAGATTAAGCACTGTGAGCGCTGGCGGCGACGCTGAGATTTAAACTCATTCTGTCTACGGCTGCTTCAGATAACGAGCTGAATCAGCATGCACCATGAACACACACGCCTACACACACCCACACACACACAGCGTTAAAGTGAGCACGCATCTGACATCCAGAGAGGAACGGGAGAAAGGCACGAGCTGATATAATGAGCTAAGGTCCTTTTAGAGACACAACTGTCACTTTATCATCTCGTCTTCTTTTCTTTCTACACTTCTTTTTCCTCGACATCCTTGTTTCATGGAGTTTCCTTTCTCAACAGCAGCAGTTCAGAACATTTGGTTTAAGAGTCTGACAAGGTCAAAAGTTAAGTGAAGATGTCAAAGTTTATTTAATGTCCAGACTTGTTTGCCCTAATCTGAAGTTCTCATTGATTCTCATTGGTGGCTCAACGCAGCAGTACCAGACTCAGCGGTTCATCTAGATCCTAAGAACAAAGCACATACCTTTGATGACAACAATGTGCCCCTTCTGGTCAGGAAAGACACATGGCTTGAGAAAGGGGGGAAGAAGCGATCTACATTAAACATAACAAAATAACATTAAGCAGTGGAGGTGGGGTGAGTTTCAACCATTCACATCCAAAGACGTGAAGAAAGCAGCTTGTATCTTGGTTTTATTAAGCAGCATTTTACAAGTGATACTGACCCAAACAATGAACCGGTAGTTGGGCTGAGCCCTTGACTTCTGTGACTTTAATGGCTCTATTCATCTGATTGTTGGGAACTGTAATTTATAAGCTTGATGCTCTGAGCTCATAGTCACTCCACACCAAAGAAATGCCCAAGTGGGTGAATATGATGGCATGCAGAGACTAGAAAACCCATTTACCTTTTTCTATAAAAAAGCAATGTGCAGAAAAGAAATTGTGAGCAAGAAATTGAGGTATGGCAAGCCCAATGGTGATATAATAGAGAGTTTTGTAATGTGTGATCAAAATAAAAAAAACACCACTAAATATGCCCCCATACAACATCAGATACTAAATGAATACAGGTAGGTACTTATATTGCACAACCTGGCGTTTAAACGGTTGTTTTATTTTGATTTTATAATATTATAGCATTGTTATTTACATATTTACTACTGTTATTTACCATTCAACAAAAATAATTAGCAAATGTCAACCAAGAAAAAATAAAAAACATTTTCTCACAAGGTTCATGCAGAAAGAACTGCTTTACACATGCAAAACTAAGTGTTTTAAAATTTTACATTAACCATTTCCTCTTGATAACTTTAGAAGCTTTTTTTCACTATGAGAGCAGATTCAATTATATTTTAGAAAATCATCGTACAACATTTTTTGTTTGCCTGTTTCAGATTAGCACTGCAAAGCGTTGGCTCTGCTCCTTCTTCCTCTACAGACGTTGGTCTCTTTGTTAGCTTTGGATCACTTTCAGAGTCCCGCTGTCACTGCTAACAGCAGCATGACCCTGATGACCCTGTCTTATATCCTCTGCCTTATCTATCCCAACTCAGCAGCCTGCAACCAGGCCCTGCCACGTACCCTGCTGGTACCACTCCCCAAGAGGAGCAGAAGGTGGAGGAGGTGGTGCAGAGCTTCAGGCCTGTCGCTGCTCATTTCAGGTTAGCCCGTGTGCATTAGCACCAACAGAAGTGACAGCTGTCAGCGTCACCGAGCTCGCTCCGGATGCAACCCCCACCTCCCACCAACCCATCCGTCCTTGGAGCGTGGCCAGGTTGAAGAAGAAGAAGAGGACAGAAGCATGTTAAACAAGGAGGGAAAACAGAAATCTGTACTTAAAGGAGAGAGAGATGAGTAAGGAAAACATTCTATGGAAAGGAAAGAGAAAAGAAGCAATAATAGTCATCCAATTTAGAAATGTTTTTTAAAAGAGGGAGAAAAGAATCTGAACCATCAAAAAACAAAACAGGTCAAGACAACTTAAGGAATGGAAGTTAGAGAAGGAAAAATAGTAGGATAAAAAAAGAAATCAGCTTTATTTGTCTCTGAGAAGGGTAATTCAGTGATTTTCCAAAAACATGAACCCACATGCTAAGTAACAATCACTAAAAGTACATTAAAAGACTAAAAACTATGTGCAAGTATTTGATCAGTAGAGAAAAAATATCCTAACTCATGCATGTGAAGTAAATGTGACAGGTTTTTTTTGTTTGTTTGTTTTGTACAGAATGTTTTATTGGTCCATTATGAAGTTAACCCAAATAAAATCTGATCCTTAATAAACTTGTGACCAGTGCAACCAAGCATCAGTAGACCACTTTCATCTGTTTTGACTTTTGTTTAAATTATTTCATATATTAACCACAAAGAAGATAATTTGGAAGCATTGTCCTCTGTCTTATCTGATGCTGTTGAGATGGAAGGAAACATGGCACTCTGCACACTGGTAAAAAAAAAAATAAGTAAAAAAAAAGTGTCATTATCCAAAGTGAAAAATGTCCTGCACCAGCATGGGCTGAATGGCCACTCAGAGAGGAAGAAGCCATTACATTAAAAGCAATATAATAAGTTTTGTTTTGTTATTGTTTCATCAGTTGAGACAGGATATTGACCAAACGTTATGTGATGTTTCAGATATTTATCAGAAACAGGTAAATATATGTTTCTGATATATACACACACTATATACAATTATCTAAAAAAGAGAAGCCAGTAATGGGACAAGAGGAGGAAAGAGAGGAACAAGGAGAAGAAATAAGGCCAAATGTTGCGTCATTAAATGATTAAACAGTGATGCAAATGACAACCGTTTTAATTAGAAATTATCCTTTCCCAGCCATTAAATCATATGAAAATGTACATTAAAGCTGCTTCAAAACCTCGCATCCCAACCTACACCCAGCTCTTGGCGGTCTCTGGCCTCTCTGTGGCCCCAAAGCTCCTCCGGGTCCGTGTGCGAGCAGTGCCGCCTGCTGGCTAGGGGTGGAGCCGCAGCCTACCGCAGTCAGCGCTCTGAGTTCTGCGGAGCTTCACATCCACTCTGACAACAGCAGCTGTGGAGCTGCGGACGCGGGACAATTATTCTGACTAGCACGAGAAATCGACGAGGTTTACTTGATGTAAGTATGCTTATTTTTATTTTTAGTTTGTCATTGTGTTTTTTATATTTTTCTCTAGGAAGATCAAATAAAATAAAAAAAACAGTTTTACATTTTAATAATTACTCTTAACTTATGTTATTAAGAGATTTCAGGTCACGAAAAAGATCTTAATGAAAAACTAGGTGATTGTGCAGAATAAGTCTTTGTTTGCTTGTTTATTCTTCACATTAACAAAGATGGAAGGAAAGTAGCACTCTGCACAATGGTAAAAAAAGGATTTCTAATTTAAGCAACCTGAGCATATATAATTTATAGAATTTCTGAAACCTCTTATCCTCTTATGTTTTTAATCTTTACCTTATTAAATAGCAGATATTAAATAAAGGGCCACCAATTATTTTATTTTTTTTCTGAATTTTTTTATTATAATTTCTTCAATCTCTCCACTACTGTTTTTTGGAATATGCAAAGTCTTATTAAAAAAAATGTAAATAAATAAGTAAAAATATAAATAAAAGTCTTGCTGATGAATAGATCCAGGGAGTTTTATCTGGGGTTCAACATGAAAATTAAGTGTTGAAGTTTCAATCCAGCAACACTATCTCTGTCCTTTTTTTGTTGTTTACTTCATGTACCTTATGTTAAAGTAGCGCCTAGCGTCTTGTTTTCACAATGTTTGCTGCAGGGGTCAGAGGTCCCTGTAATGATTGCATGAAGACCATGGATTCCTGAGGTGCAGACAGAACATGCACACGCTCTGCTTTCATTGACTCCTAGCACAGAAAGTGAGTGAAGACCACCACAAGAAGCTTTAATAAATGTACACATGAATAAATAAATCACACACACACATAGAACTATCAGCACCGCGGCAGAGCGGCTGTCTTGATTCCTAGACAGACACACTCATGCACTATTAATGGGATCCCTCTCTAAAACCATGGGATTCCTTTGCCAAGTGCGACCATTTTCTTCAGTGTGTGTGGGTGTGTGTGTGTGTGTGTACATATATACACATACATACTTTTAAGTACAATTCAACAACCTGGATGTCCATGTGACAATATTTTATTAACATTTATTTAAAAAAAAAACAAACTACTGTATTGTTTTTACCTCTAAAATATATATTTCTCAAATATCAATTGTTACAGCTAATCGTGGATCCATTTAAGTAAATTTAAAGCAAGTACACTCTGCGGTCGGAGTCCCGTTCGGAAGTGCGGTCGGAAATGCCCCGAACGGGACTCCGACCGCGGCTCCGACCGCAGAGTGTACTTGCTTTAAATTTACTTAAATGGATCCACGATTAGCTGTAACAATTGATATTTGAGAAATATATATTTTAGAGGTAAAAACAATACAGTAGGGTTTTTTTTATTTGAAATAAAGGTCGGAGCCGTGGTCTGAGATGCGGGGAGCCGCGTTCGGAAATTCGGATCAACTGACAAAACAGTTGGATTTTTATTTTGCAGATTTTGGTTCAGCTGCTAAATAAAAGCTGGAGAGTTTATATTTTGGAAACCAGTGTAGAGTCTGAAAACATGTTATATATTTAAAACTCAATAATACATCCAGGCTGAAGCCTTTGTGCTATGAGTGACCTACACATTCAACAGACTCAGGCTGCCATATACAGATAAACACCACAGCTGGGAGGCCCAACATATACAAACAGTGGTGCCAAAGCACGTTGACACGTGGCAAGAGGAAGATGAAATCGAACCTACGCCCTTCCTATTACAAGACAACAACGCTACTCTCAGAATCTTGACTTTTGGATCCCACAGAGGAATGTTATTGACAACCTCAAAATATACTTCAGTTTTTCTGATTCAGCTCAATTCTTCCTCTAAAACCAGGTTCTGAGTCTCTGATGTCAGCAATTATAAATCACTGCAATTAGTAAACATGATTTGATTTTAAAATAATTGGACATAATTTATTCTCCTTGTTAATTTATCATTTCTCTTTCATACATTTTATTCATTGTTAGCTTTCAGTGCCTGCGATGGACTGGTGACCTGTCCAGGGTGAACCCCGCCTCTCGTCTGATGACAGCTGGAGCTGGGCCCCACCGGCCCCCCTCACCACCCTGCAGGGATCAATGTGTTCAGATCATGGATGGAAAGATTTTATGGTAGATTGTCTCCCTTAAGACCTCACTGAAAACAGCTTCATAGTTGATGCCTCAACATCAACTGATTCTATGATATTGCTGACTATTTTTTCTACTTCTAACATAAACAGGTAAAGAAGTAACCTAGAAATGTTTCCCCACCCCAGGCATCCGGTCCCAATCATCATCGGTTCCGATGATGTCACATGCATAGCGAGTCCGCTACGTCTTAAAATTGTAAGTCAGACTTTTTTCTTTGCCATTTGTCTGTACTCTTTAAAATACAAGTGTTCTTTTTTTGTAGGTTTCTGTAAAGTGCAGTGAATGGGAATGTTCTGCCGTTGATCCTCACTGTTCTTAGGAAGGAGAAATGTCAGTATGTTTGCAATAATACTGGAATACTGTGATATTAAATTAAAACAATACTCTGTCCTTGGTTAAATATTTTTCACATTTCCTCTAAAGTGTACCCATTGTTTCATTGTACTAATTTTCATAAGCATGTTGTCTGCAAATTTTGAATGCATTGACAATTTGTACAATTCTGTACAAGTACATATTGGCAATGTACTCTTGAAAAATGTAAATGTATTTAAAATAAAATGTGATTTGTTATGCATGCCTGCATCCAACTCTATGACCATTCGTGACGCCAACATTCACCATCCGACCCGATGGAACTGGAGAGGTTCTGAAGGAGGAGTGGCAGAGGATCCCCAAATCCAGCTGTGAAAAACCAGTTGCATCATTTCCAAGAAGACTCATGGCTGTACAAGCTAAAAAGGGGTTTCTACTGAGCAAAAGGTCTGAATACTTATGACCATGTGATGTTTCAGTTTTTCTTTTTTTTTTTTATAAATTTACAAAGCTTTCTACAATTCTGTATGTTTTCTGTCAAGAGGGGATGCTGAGTATACATTAATGAGAAATAACATGAACTTTTCTGAGATTAGCAAATGGCTGCAATGAAACAGAGTGAGAAATTTAAAGGGGTATGAATACGTTTCATTCATTAATTCACCAGGGACTTTGATTTTCCTCATTAAAACAAAATCAGAGTAAAGGAAAAACATGGATATTTGAAATGTCCGTGATTGTATTCAGTGACTCAAATATAAAATACATAAAACAGCTTTCCTAGCAAGTTGGCAAACAGCTGTGGAAATTATTGCTGTGATTCAACCAACAATTTTCTGATTTTCTAATGAGCAAACATTTAAAACCAGAAAGACTCAGAAATGGAGCGATGGTCAGAAAGAGGTCAAGTTTTCCATATTAAAGAAAGTCCATAAAGTAACGCATTTGATCCACAATGTCTGATTCAATCTGGATTTCCTACTGATAAAAGCCCAGAGAAATCCTCTCTGATCAATAAATTATTGACTTCATATTGAAATATTTTCCATCCACCAATCAGGAACCCAGATATCTCAGCCGGGCCACAAACACTCAGAACCTACTGGTACCAGTTTGACTCCACTATGAAACTGGGAGCAAACTCAGCTTGTTGTCTGGGTTACAGATGAAAACTCAGAGAAAATCAGAGTTCCTGATTGAAACCAGGTGCTGCAGCTCTGCATCATAACCAGAACCAGAACCAGAACCAGGCCCAGTTCTGGTTCTGTCCAGCAGCTCAAAGAGAGAAAACCCAGTCAGGACTGGAAACCAGAAGAATGTGGAGTTAAAACTCACCTGATCAGATCTTTGCTTCTCCTTCTGTTCACACAAACCGAGTCGGAACGAACTGGACCCGATTCTCCAGAACTTGAACCGGACCCACCTGTGGCTCCGCCCCCTCTCACAGCAGAGGTGTGTTGCTAATGAGAAGAATCCTGTCTGATCATCACTACCAGGAAATAAATGGAAAATAACAACCAGTTCACATTTCAGTTTATAGCTTATTTATGTTTAAACATTTCAAGATTTTTTTTCCATTACTATTTCATTAAATTAATAAAGATTTTCAAGTTGATCAGATTCAGTTTTATCTATAAAGACTTTTATAAAATAGCCAAAGCTGCACCAAGTTTCTGCTCAGCAACACAATAAACCACTAATAACAGTTTCTGCTTGTTCTAATCCTCAGCGCTCACGTAGCAGAGCTCACTTCCTCTGACTCCCCAGAGGATCCATCACTCTGCGTCTCTGAGGTCTGAGTCCGGGTCCAGAAAATTATCTTTACACCCGTCTGGCCCCCCGGCACTGCAGAACAGGACATTACCTGTCCAGATCGCTACAAAAACCTTTTACAAAAAAACAGAAATATAAAATACAGCGGACCTAATTCAAACCTCAGACTGAAGAACTTTTGGCCTCCAACTCGCTTAAACTTAAACATTTAAACTCTTTTAAATACCAGATCTCTCTGTGCTAAAGCTCTATTAATTAATGATTTCATCACTGAGCATAATATCAATGTTATGTTTCTGACAGAAACATGGTTGAATGACAATAACGAACCGATCGTACCTCCTAACTACAATTTCTTAAGTGAGAATAGAAAACATAAAAAAAGTGCTATACACAATCATAAAATACAATGCGATTATAAAATAGAAAAGATTGAAACATAAAATACATATAAAACAAAGTGAAACCTCTCAGATTGTGCCAAAAGCCAAAGAAAAAAGATCCTAAAACCAGGAAGACAGAGCACATAACACCAGTTTTATAGTCCCTCCACTGGCTCCCTGTAGCTCAAAGAATAGACTTTAAAATACCGTTGTTAGTTTACAAATCACTGAACGGCTCAATACATTAAAGATCCGCTGTTGTCGTATCAACCTTCCAGACCTCTCAGGTCTTCCGGTTCTGGTCTGCTCTGCATCCCCAGAACCAGAACCAAACGAGGAGAAGCAGCTTTCAGCATCTATTCACCACAAATTTGGAACAAACTTCCAGAAAACTGTAAAACAGCTGAAACACTGACTTCCTTTAAATCTCCACTAAAAACCCACTTGTTTAGGATTGTAACGAGTAACTCAATTAAGACCTGAACATAACGTTTATTCATCCAGATCCCCTCAAATCATTTACAAATTACAACTTGCACATTTACATTCTACTCTCTGTACTCCAACACAATCAACAGCTTTTAAATACAGAAAATGATGACAAAAAAAATACATTTTCTGTCACTGCTATCCGTTCTAGTCTCAATAGAAATGAACAGCTGCACATTATTTCGCTGGCAAACATGTCAAAAACTATTCTTCACGCACCAACATCCCATAATATATCCCTCAGGCGGGTTTGGACGCAGCGGTCAGCTTCTTCCGGCGCAACATCCACTCCGAGGGCCTTCAGGACGTCCACCACCGCTGTGGCCCCGCAGGCCGACGCTCCGATCTGCTGGGTCTGCCTCTCCAGAGCCTCCTGGATGGACCACAGCATGGCGGCAGCCGCCTCTTCCTCCTCCTGGTCCTCCGGCTCTGCCTCCATCCGAGCGCTCCACCTGCGGAGAAACGACCGACTTGCTCTAATTTTAAATAAAATTAAGCGGCACTGTTAGTTATAAAGCGAAAACAGCGACACCTACTGTCGTTTCTGTAAAATATTTCAATCCGTTCGGCTTTTGCTCCGTTTCACTTGATATTTTTCTCCACTTTTCGCCAGAATGACAACCACCAGCTGACTACAACAACAATGCTCAGTGAGCATGCACAAGCATGTACAAGGTAACGTGCTCGCTACTTCTATTCCAAGAGAGAAGAGAAACAGCGCGGCCGCTAGCGCACCCTAGTGGTGTGAGGTCACAACTGCATCCTTACAGAAACATTTTCTACATCCAGGAATACTGATTTTATATTTCATTCATTAATTTAATCCGAGTTATATTTGATCTAAGGGCAGCGTTATAGTTTTGTTCAATAACCCACACAGTAAAAGTGTAAACTTTGTCAATTTTTTTGGTAAATAATGAGATTTTTATGCACACTTACGCTAAAACATTACATAAAAGTCAATTAAAAGTGTAAACCCTGTATAAAAAGTGTCATTTCATGACAACATTTATAAAGAATCCTATGTCCTTTTTACGTGCACCCCTTCAAATAAAGTCTTACCAAATTTACTTCCTTGCAACCACATTGTTTTAAATAATATCACACCCTGGTTCACTTACACCTGCTTAGTTGTTTATGCTGTGGATTAATTTCACATTGTAAATAAAACATCAGCAAAACACTCACCTGATCCAGACGCTGCTCTTCTTCTTCTTCTTTTTTGGCGGTTGGCAAGCAACTTATTGATGTGCATTACCGCCATGAACTGGAATGGAGTGTGGATCGGGATGCTACATATATATTACTCCCAAGCCCCCCCAAAAAAGAAAAAGAAAAGAAACCTTATATCCTTTCTATCAATTTCGCTTTCTTAAGATAATTGATTAAATAACAAAAATATACAGACTCTGCTCTGCTGCTGCACGGAGTCTGAACCGGTTCTGATCCAAACCTGACTAGAGCTGACACACCTGAGGCTCCGCCCCCTGACCCAGCTGACAATAAACACCTTTATTTTCATGTTTTCCTTTGTATGAGTTGAGCTGTAAAACTTTAGGTCACATTTGAACTTTTTCGGGTTTTTCTCAGTTTTCTGCTCATTTCCAACCAACATTTTATTGCAGGAAATCATTTCAGGAAGGAACCAGAAGATTCAGGAGTCTGGGAGATGTGACTGTAACCGACCTGAACACTGAGGCCCCAGAGCGCCCCCTGCAGGATCTGCTGCACCATTAACCAGACAGAAATGGCAGTTTTATACAAGTTATTATTCTAATTCAATAGCTGATTTAATTAAACGAGTTTTGATTGAAAAGATTCTCATCTGTTTTATTAAAAAAAACATCTTCAGTCTGAATACTGCAAAAAATAAACTGCTGGCTAAATTAGTAGCTTAAAGCTGAAATCAACTTGAGATGTTTCTGCTTTTACTAATTTAAGCTGTGAAACTAAATGTGAAAACTTATAATACAGCAAAAATGGCATGGAGGATTAACATGAAGGTTTAGTTATTATATGTGTACACAGTCAGCTGCATAAAAAATACACAAAGATTCTTTAAAAACTTTATTTGGTCGTTAAACATCCAGCAACCCACATTGCATTAGAAGAATTATGAAAATCAAACATGAACCAATCAGCACATTATCCCAAAACAAAAAGAACTGCTCTTCGGGGCCCCTGGTGGACGCGGTAGGTACCGCACGCTTCGCAAGTTTAAACCTTAAAGTTTGAACTCGGCATGGGAAGGGACGAGATTCTCACGGTACAACCTTGAATATCACATTTTTACAAAAACGAATCTTTAAGAATATCTCGGCAGGTAAGCGTTTCTCAGCAAAACACATGCCCAAGGCATAAAAAACTAAGCCTAAAGGCCAATAACAGGCACCTTGGTGGAGCTGATTTTTATTCATTTTTTGTAACAATTCCTGTCATATCAAAAACACACAATTTCACTATGAAGTGATTTGTGCTCACAATATATACAGTATTTGATAATGTAGAAATTATTTTATCGATAAGAAAAAAAAAAAAAAGAATTGCTCTTCGGCGCCCCTGGTGGCCACGGTAGGTACTGCATGCTAAAGTTTAAACCTTAAAGTTTAAACCTTAAAGTTTAAACCTTAAAGTTTAAACCTTAAAGTTTAAACCTTAAAGTTTAAACCTTAAAGTTTAAACCTTAAAGTTTAAACCTTAAAGTTTAAACCTTAAAGTTTAAACCTTAAAGTTTAAACCTTAAAGTTTAAACCTTAAAGTTTAAACCTTAAAGTTTAAACCTTAAAGTTTAAACCTTAAAGTTTAAACCTTAAAGTTTAAACCTTAAAGTTTAAACCTTAAAGTTTAAACCTTAAAGTTTAAACCTTAAAGTTTAAACCTTAAAGTTTAAACCTTAAAGTTTAAACCTTAAAGTTTAAACCTTAAAGTTTAAACCTTAAAGTTTAAACCTTAAAGTTTAAAACCTTAAAGTTTAAACCTTAAAGTTTAAACCTTAAAGTTTAAACCTTAAAGTTTAAACCTTAAAGTTTAAACCTTAAAGTTTAAACCTTAAAGTTTAAACCTTAAAGTTTAAACCTTAAAGTTTAAACCTTAAAGTTTAAACCTTAAAGTTTAAACCTTAAAGTTTAAACCTTAAAGTTTAAACCTTAAAGTTTAAACCTTAAAGTTTAAACCTTAAAGTTTAAACCTTAAAGTTTAACCTTAAAGTTTAAAACCTTAAAGTTTAAACCTTAAAGTTTAAACCTTAAAGTTTAAACCTTAAAGTTTAAACCTTAAAGTTTAAACCTTAAAGTTTAAACCTTAAGTTTAAACCTTAAGTTTAAACCTTAAAGTTTAAACCTTAAAGTTTAAACCTTAAAGTTTAAACCTTAAAGTTTAAACCTTAAAGTTTAAACCTTAAAGTTTAAACCTTAAAGTTTAAACCTTAAAGTTTAAACCTTAAAGTTTAAACCTTAAAGTTTAAACCTTAAAGTTTAAACCTTAAAGTTTAAACCTTAAAGTTTAAACCTTAAAGTTTAAACCTTAAAGTTTAAACCTTAAAGTTTAAACCTTAAAGTTTAAACCTTAAAGTTTAAACCTTAAAGTTTAAACCTTAAAGTTTAAACCTTAAAGTTTAAACCTTAAAGTTTAAACCTTAAAGTTAAACCTTAAAGTTTAAACCTTAAAGTTTAAACCTTAAAGTTTAAACCTTAAAGTTTAAACCTTAAAGTTTAAACCTTAAAGTTTAAACCTTAAAGTTTAAACCTTAAAGTTTAAACCTTAAAGTTTAAACCTTAAAGTTTAAACCTTAAAGTTTAAACCTTAAAGTTTAAACCTTAAAGTTTAAACCTTAAAGTTTAAACCTTAAAGTTTAAACCTTAAAGTTTAAACCTTAAAGTTTAAACCTTAAAGTTTAAACCTTAAAGTTTAAACCTTAAAGTTTAAACCTTAAAGTTTAAACCTTAAAGTTTAAACCTTAAAGTTTAAACCTTAAAGTTTAAACCTTAAAGTTTAAACCTTAAAGTTTAAACCTTAAGTTAAACCTTATTAAACCTTAAAGTTTAACCTTAAAGTTTAAACCTTAAAGTTTAAACCTTAAAGTTTAAACCTTAAAGTTTAAACCTTAAAGTTTAAACCTTAAAGTTTAAACCTTAAAGTTTAAACCTTAAAGTTTAAACCTTAAAGTTTAAACCTTAAAGTTTAAACCTTAAAGTTTAAACCTTAAAGTTTAAACCTTAAAGTTTAAACCTTAAAGTTTAAACCTTAAAGTTTAAACCTTAAAGTTTAAACCTTAAAGTTTAAACCTTAAAGTTTAAACCTTAAAGTTTAAACCTTAAAGTTTAAACCTTAAAGTTTAAACCTTAAAGTTTAAACCTTAAAGTTTAAACCTTAAAGTTTAAACCTTAAAGTTTAAACCTTAAAGTTTAAACCTTAAAGTTTAAACCTTAAAGTTTAAACCTTAAAGTTTAAACCTTAAAGTTTAAACCTTAAAGTTTAAACCTTAAAGTTTAAACCTTAAAGTTTAAACCTTAAAGTTTAAACCTTAAAGTTTAAACCTTAAAGTTTAAACCTTAAAGTTTAAACCTTAAAGTTTAAACCTTAAAGTTTAAACCTTAAAGTTTAAACCTTAAAGTTTAAACCTTAAAGTTTAAACCTTAAAGTTTAAACCTTAAAGTTTAAACCTTAAAGTTTAAACCTTAAAGTTTAAACCTTAAAGTTTAAACCTTAAAGTTTAAACCTTAAAGTTTAAACCTTAAAGTTTAAACCTTAAAGTTTAAACCTTAAAGTTTAAACCTTAAAGTTTAAACCTTAAAGTTTAAACCTTAAAGTTTAAACCTTAAAGTTTAAACCTTAAAGTTTAAACCTTAAAGTTTAAACCTTAAAGTTTAAACCTTAAAGTTTAAACCTTAAAGTTTAAACCTTAAAGTTTAAACCTTAAAGTTTAAACCTTAAAGTTTAAAACCTTAAAGTTTAAACCTTAAAGTTTAAACCTTAAAGTTTAAACCTTAAAGTTTAAACCTTAAAGTTTAAACCTTAAAGTTTAAACCTTAAAGTTTAAACCTTAAGTAAATAAGTTTAACCTTAAAGTTTAAACCTTAAAGTTTAAACCTTAAAGTTTAAACCTTAAAGTTTAAACCTAAAGTTTAAACCTTAAAGTTTAAACCTTAAGTTTAACCTAAAGTTTAAACCTTAAAGTTTAAACCTTAAAGTTAAACCTTTAAAGTTTAAACCTTAAAGTTTAAACCTTAAAGTTTAAACCTTAACGTTTTAAACCTTAAAGTTTAAACCTTAAAGTTTAAACCTTAAGTTTAAACCTTAAGTTTAAACCTTAAAGTTTAAACCTTAAAGTTTAAACACTTAAAGTTTAAACCTTAAAGTTTAAACTAAAGATTTAAAACCTTAAAGTTTAAAACCTTAAAGTTTAAAACCTTAAGTTTAAACCTTAAAGTTTAAACCTTAAAGTTTAAACCTTAAAGTTTAAACCTTAAAGTTTAAAACCTTAAAGTTTAAACCTTTAAAGTTTAAACCTTAAAGTTTAAACCTTAAAGTTTAAAAACCTTAAAGTTTAAACCTTAAAGTTTAAACCTTAAAGTTTAAACCTTAAAGTTTAAACCTTAAAGTTTAAACCTTAAAGTTTAAACCTTAAAGTTTAAACCTTAAAGTTTAAACCTTAAAGTTTAAACCTTAAAGTTTAAACCTTAAAGTTTAAACCTTAAAGTTTAAACCTTAAAGTTTAAAACCTTAAAGTTTAAACCTTAAAGTTTAAACCTTAAAGTTTAAACCTTAAAGTTTAAACCTTAAAGTTTAAACCTTAAAGTTTAAACCTTAAAGTTTAAACCTAAAGTTTAAACCTTAAAGTTTAAACCTTAAAGTTTAAACCTTAAAGTTTAAACCTTAAAGTTTAAACCTTAAAGTTTAAACCTTAAAGTTTAAACCTTAAAGTTTAAACCTTAAAGTTTAAACCTTAAAGTTTAAACCTTAAAGTTTAAACCTTAAAGTTTAAACCTTAAAGTTTAAACCTTAAAGTTTAAACCTTAAAGTTTAAACCTTAAAGTTTAAACCTTAAAGTTTAAACCTTAAAGTTTAAACCTTAAAGTTTAAACCTTAAAGTTTAAACCTTAAAGTTTAAACCTTAAAGTTTAAACCTTAAAGTTTAAACCTTAAAGTTTAAACCTTAAAGTTTAAACCTTAAAGTTTAAACCTTAAAGTTTAAACCTTAAAGTTTAAACCTTAAAGTTTAAACCTTAAAGTTTAAACCTTAAAGTTTAAACCTTAAAGTTTAAACCTTAAAGTTTAAACCTTAAAGTTTAAACCTTAAAGTTTAAACCTTAAAGTTTAAACCTTAAAGTTTAAACCTTAAAGTTTAAACCTTAAAGTTTAAACCTTAAAGTTTAAACCTTAAAGTTTAAAACCTTAAAGTTTAAACCTTAAAGTTTAAACCTTAAGTTTAAACCTTAAAGTTAAACCTTAAAGTTTAAACCTTAAAGTTTAAACCTTAAAGTTTAAACCTTAAAGTTTAAACCCTAAAGTTTAAACCTTAAAGTTTAAACCTTAAAGTTTAAACCTTAAAGTTTAAACCTTAAAGTTTAAACCTTAAAGTTTAAACCTTAAAGTTTAAACCTTAAAGTTTAAACCTTAAAGTTTAAACCTTAAAGTTTAAACCTTAAAGTTTAAACCTTAAAGTTTAAACCTTAAAGTTTAAACCTTAAAGTTTAAACCTTAAAGTTTAAACCTTAAAGTTTAAACCTTAAAGTTTAAACCTTAAAGTTTAAACCTTAAAGTTTAAACCTTAAAGTTTAAACCTTAAAGTTTAAACCTTAAAGTTTAAACCTTAAAGTTTAAACCTTAAAGTTTAAACCTTAAAGTTTAAACCTTAAAGTTTAAACCTTAAAGTTTAAACCTTAAAGTTTAAACCTTAAAGTTTAAACCTTAAAGTTTAAACCTTAAAGTTTAAACCTTAAAGTTTAAACCTTAAAGTTTAAACCTTAAAGTTTAAACCTTAAAGTTTAAACCTTAAAGTTTAAACCTTAAAGTTTAAACCTTAAAGTTTAAACCTTAAAGTTTAAACCTTAAAGTTTAAACCTTAAAGTTTAAACCTTAAAGTTTAAACCTTAAAGTTTAAACCTTAAGTTTAAACCTTAAAGTTAAACCTTAAAGTTTAAACCTTAAAGTTTAAACCTTAAAGTTTAAACCTTAAAGTTTAAACCTTAAAAGTTTAAACCTTAAAGTTTAAACCTTAAAGTTTAAAACCTTAAAGTTTAAACCGTAAAGTTTAAACCTTAAAGTTTAAACCTTAAAGTTTAACCTTAAAGTTAAAAACTTAAAGTTTAAACCTAAAGTTTAAACCTTAAAGTTTAAACCTTAAAGGTTTAAACCTTAAAGTTTAAACCTAAAGTTTAAACCTTAAAGTTTAAACCTTAAAGTTTAAACCTTAAAGTTTAAACCTTAAAGTTTAAACCTTAAAGTTTAAACCTTAAAGTTTAACCTTAAAGTTGAAACCTTAAAGTTAAACCTTAAAGTTTAAACCTTAAAGTTTAAACCTTAAAGTTTAAACCTTAAAGTTTAAACTTAAAGTTTAAACCTTAAAGTTTAAACCTTAAAGTTTAAACCTTAAGTTTAAACCTTAAAGTTTAAACCTAGTTTAAACCTAAATTTAAACCTTAAAGTTTAAACCTTAAAGTTTAAACCTTAAAGTTTAAACTTAAAGTTAAACCTTAAAGTTTAAACCTTAAAGTTTAAACCTTAAAGTTTAAACCTTAAAGTTTAAACCTTAAAGTTTAAACCTTAAAGTTTAAACCTTAAAGTTTAAAACCTTAAAGTTTAAACCTTAAAGTTTAAACCTTAAAGTTTTAAACCTTAAAGTTTAAACCTTAAAGTTTAAACCTTAAAGTTTTAAACCTTAAAGTTTAAACCTTAAAAGTTTAAACCTTAAAGTTTAAACCTTAAAGTTTAAACCTTAAAGTTTAAACCTTAAAGTTTAAACCTTAAAGTTTAAACCTTAAAGTTTAAAACCTTAAAGTTTAAACCTTAAAGTTTAAACCTTAAAGTTTAAACCTTAGTTTAAACCTTAAAGTTTAAACCTTAAAGTTAAACCTAAAGTTTAAACCTTAAGTTTAAACCTTAAAGTTTAAACCTTAAAGTTTAAACCTTAAAGTTTAAACCTTAAAGTTTAAACCTTAAAGTTTAAACCTTAAAGTTTAAACCTTAAAGTTTAAAACCTTAAAGTTTAAACCTTAAAGTTTAAACCTTAAAGTTTAAACCTTAAAGTTTAAACTTAAGTTTTAAACCTTAAAGTTTAAACCTTAAAGTTTAAACCTTAAAGTTTAAACCTTAAAGTTTAAACCTTAAAGTTTAAACCTTAAAGTTTAAACCTTAAAGTTTAACCTTAAAGTTTAAACCTTAAAGTTTAAACCTTAAAGTTTAAACCTTAAAGTTTAAACCTTAAAGTTTAAACCTTAAAGTTTAAACCTTAAAGTTTAAACCTAAGTTTAAACCTTAAGTTTAAACCTTAAAGTTTAAACCTGAAAGTTTAAACCTGAAAGTTTAAACCTGAAAGTTTAAACCTGAAAGTTTAAACCTGAAAGTTTAAACCTGAAAGTTTAAACCTTAAAGTTTAAACCTTAAAGTTAAACCTTAAAGTTTAAACCTTAAAGTTTAAACCTTAAAGTTTTAAACCTTAAGTTTAAACCTTAAAGTTTAAACCTTAAAGTTTAAACCTTAAAGTTTAACCTTAAAGTTTAACCTTTAAAGTTTAAACCTTAAAGTTTAAACCTAAAGTTTAAACCTTAAAGTTTAAACCTGAAAGTTTAAACCTTAAGTTAAACCTTAAAGTTTAAACCTTAAAGTTTAAACCTTAAAGTTTAAAACTTAAAGTTTAAACCTTAAAGTTTAAACCTTAAGTTTAAACCTTAAAGGTTTAAACCTTAAAGTTTTAAACCTTAAAGTTTAAACCTTAAAGTTTA
This sequence comes from Xiphophorus hellerii, assembly GCF_003331165.1. Taxonomy (NCBI): domain Eukaryota; kingdom Metazoa; phylum Chordata; class Actinopteri; order Cyprinodontiformes; family Poeciliidae; genus Xiphophorus; species Xiphophorus hellerii. Next base: position 8,920,811 of record NC_045680.1, read on the forward strand.
AACCTAAAGTTAAACCTTAAAGTTTAAAACCTAAAGTTTAAACCTTAAAGTTAAACCTTAAGTTTAAACCTTAAAGTTTAAAACCTTAAAGTTTAAACCTTAAAGTTTAAACCTAAAGTTTAAACCTTAAAGTTTAAACCTTAAAGTTTAAACCTTAAAGTTTAAACCTTAAAGTTTAAACCTTAAAGTTAAACCTTAAAGTTTAAAACCTTAAAGTTTAAACCTTAAAGTTTAAACCTTAAAGTTAAACCATTAAAGTTTAAACCTTAAAGTTTAAACCTTAAAGTTTAAACCTTAAAGTTTAAACCTTAAAGTTAAACCTTAAAGTTAAACCTTAAAGTTTAAACCTTAAAGTTTAAACCTTAAAGTTAAACCTTAAAGTTTAAACCTTAAAGTTTAAACCTTAAAGTTTAACCTTAAAGTTTAAACCTTAAGTTTAAACCTTAAGTTTAAACCTGAAAGTTTAAACCTTAAAGTTTAAACCTTAAAGTTTAAACCTTAAAGTTTAAACCTTAAAGTTTAAACCTTAAAGTTTAAACCTTAAAGTTTAAACCTTAAAGTTTAAACCTTAAAGTTTAAACCTTAAAGTTTAAACCTTAAAGTTTAAACCTTAAAGTTTAAACCTTAAAGTTTAAACCTTAAAGTTTAAACCTTAAAGTTTAAACCTTAAAGTTTAAACCTTAAAGTTTAAACCTTAAAGTTTAAACCTTAAAGTTTAAACCTTAAAGTTTAAACCTTAAAGTTTAAACCTTAAAGTTTAAACCTTAAAGTTTAAACCTTAAAGTTTAAACCTTAAAGTTTAAACCTTAAAGTTTAAACCTTAAAGTTTAAACCTTAAAGTTTAAACCTTAAAGTTTAAACCTTAAAGTTTAAACCTTAAAGTTTAAACCTTAAAGTTTAAACCTTAAAGTTTAAACCTTAAAGTTTAAACCTTAAAGTTTAAACCTTAAAGTTTAAACCTTAAAGTTTAAACCTTAAAGTTTAAACCTTAAAGTTTAAACCTTAAAGTTTAAACCTTAAAGTTTAAACCTTAAAGTTTAAACCTTAAAGTTTAAACCTTAAAGTTTAAACCTTAAAGTTTAAACCTTAAAGTTTAAACCTTAAAGTTTAAACCTTAAAGTTTAAACCTTAAAGTTTAAACCTTAAAGTTTAAACCTTAAAGTTTAAACCTTAAAGTTTAAACCTTAAAGTTTAAACCTTAAAGTTTAAACCTTAAAGTTTAAACCTTAAAGTTTAAACCTTAAAGTTTAAACCTTAAAGTTTAAACCTTAAAGTTTAAACCTTAAAGTTTAAACCTTAAAGTTTAAACCTTAAAGTTTAAACCTTAAAGTTTAAACCTTAAAGTTTAAACCTTAAAGTTTAAACCTTAAAGTTTAAACCTTAAAGTTTAAACCTTAAAGTTTAAACCTTAAAGTTTAAACCTTAAAGTTTAAACCTTAAAGTTTAAACCTTAAAGTTTAAACCTTAAAGTTTAAACCTTAAAGTTTAAACCTTAAAAAAGTTTAAACCTTAAAGTTTAAACCTTAAAGTTTAAACCTTAAAGTTTAAACCTTAAAGTTTAAACCTTAAAGTTTAAACCTTAAAGTTTAAACCTTAAAGTTTAAACCTTAAAGTTTAAACCTTAAAGTTTAAACCTTAAAGTTTAAACCTTAAAGTTTAAACCTTAAAGTTTAAACCTTAAAGTTTAAACCTTAAAGTTTAAACCTTAAAGTTTAAACCTTAAAGTTTAAACCTTAAAGTTTAAACCTTAAAGTTTAAACCTTAAAGTTTAAACCTTAAAGTTTAAACCTTAAAGTTTAAACCTTAAAGTTTAAACCTTAAAGTTTAAACCTTAAAGTTTAAACCTTAAAGTTTAAACCTTAAAGTTTAAACCTTAAAGTTTAAACCTTAAAGTTTAAACCTTAAAGTTTAAACCTTAAAGTTTAAACCTTAAAGTTTAAACCTTAAAGTTTAAACCTTAAAGTTCCTTAAAGTTTAAACCTTAAAGTTTAAACCTTAAAGTTTAAACCTTAAAGTTTAAACCTTAAAGTTTAAACCTTAAAGTTTAAACCTTAAAGTTTAAACCTTAAAGTTTAAACCTTAAAGTTTAAACCTTAAAGTTTAAACCTTAAAGTTTAAACCTTAAAGTTTAAACCTTAAAGTTTAAACCTTAAAGTTTAAACCTTAAAGTTTAAACCTTAAAGTTTAAACCTTAAAGTTTAAACCTTAAAGTTTAAACCTTAAAGTTTAAACCTTAAAGTTTAAACCTTAAAGTTTAAACCTTAAAGTTTAAACCTTAAAGTTTAAACCTTAAAGTTTAAACCTTAAAGTTTAAACCTTAAAGTTTAAACCTTAAAGTTTAAACCTTAAAGTTTAAACCTTAAAGTTTAAACCTTAAAGTTTAAACCTTAAAGTTTAAACCTTAAAGTTTAAACCTTAAAGTTTAAACCTTAAAGTTTAAACCTTAAAGTTTAAACCTTAAAGTTTAAACCTTAAAGTTTAAACCTTAAAGTTTAAACCTTAAAGTTTAAACCTTAAAGTTTAAACCTTAAAGTTTAAACCTTAAAGTTTAAACCTTAAAGTTTAAACCTTAAAGTTTAAACCTTAAAGTTTAAACCTTAAAGTTTAAACCTTAAAGTTTAAACCTTAAAGTTTAAACCTTAAAGTTTAAACCTTAAAGTTTAAACCTTAAAGTTTAAACCTTAAAGTTTAAACCTTAAAGTTTAAACCTTAAAGTTTAAACCTTAAAGTTTAAACCTTAAAGTTTAAACCTTAAAGTTTAAACCTTAAAGTTTAAACCTTAAAGTTTAAACCTTAAAGTTTAAACCTTAAAGTTTAAACCTTAAAGTTTAAACCTTAAAGTTTAAACCTTAAAGTTTAAACCTTAAAGTTTAAACCTTAAAGTTTAAACCTTAAAGTTTAAACCTTAAAGTTTAAACCTTAAAGTTTAAACCTTAAAGTTTAAACCTTAAAGTTTAAACCTTAAAGTTTAAACCTTAAAGTTTAAACCTTAAAGTTTAAACCTTAAAGTTTAAACCTTAAAGTTTAAACCTTAAAGTTTAAACCTTAAAGTTTAAACCTTAAAGTTTAAACCTTAAAGTTTAAACCTTAAAGTTTAAACCTTAAAGTTTAAACCTTAAAGTTTAAACCTTAAAGTTTAAACCTTAAAGTTTAAACCTTAAAGTTTAAACCTTAAAGTTTAAACCTTAAAGTTTAAACCTTAAAGTTTAAACCTTAAAGTTTAAACCTTAAAGTTTAAACCTTAAAGTTTAAACCTTAAAGTTTAAACCTTAAAGTTTAAACCTTAAAGTTTAAACCTTAAAGTTTAAACCTTAAAGTTTAAACCTTAAAGTTTAAACCTTAAAGTTTAAACCTTAAAGTTTAAACCTTAAAGTTTAAACCTTAAAGTTTAAACCTTAAAGTTTAAACCTTAAAGTTTAAACCTTAAAGTTTAAACCTTAAAGTTTAAACCTTAAAGTTTAAACCTTAAAGTTTAAACCTTAAAGTTTAAACCTTAAAGTTTAAACCTTAAAGTTTAAACCTTAAAGTTTAAACCTTAAAGTTTAAACCTTAAAGTTTAAACCTTAAAGTTTAAACCTTAAAGTTTAAACCTTAAAGTTTAAACCTTAAAGTTTAAACCTTAAAGTTTAAACCTTAAAGTTTAAACCTTAAAGTTTAAACCTTAAAGTTTAAACCTTAAAGTTTAAACCTTAAAGTTTAAACCTTAAAGTTTAAACCTTAAAGTTTAAACCTTAAAGTTTAAACCTTAAAGTTTAAACCTTAAAGTTTAAACCTTAAAGTTTAAACCTTAAAGTTTAAACCTTAAAGTTTAAACCTTAAAGTTTAAACCTTAAAGTTTAAACCTTAAAGTTTAAACCTTAAAGTTTAAACCTTAAAGTTTAAACCTTAAAGTTTAAACCTTAAAGTTTAAACCTTAAAGTTTAAACCTTAAAGTTTAAACCTTAAAGTTTAAACCTTAAAGTTTAAACCTTAAAGTTTAAACCTTAAAGTTTAAACCTTAAAGTTTAAACCTTAAAGTTTAAACCTTAAAGTTTAAACCTTAAAGTTTAAACCTTAAAGTTTAAACCTTAAAGTTTAAACCTTAAAGTTTAAACCTTAAAGTTTAAACCTTAAAGTTTAAACCTTAAAGTTTAAACCTTAAAAAAGTTTAAACCTTAAAGTTTAAACCTTAAAGTTTAAACCTTAAAGTTTAAACCTTAAAGTTTAAACCTTAAAGTTTAAACCTTAAAGTTTAAACCTTAAAGTTTAAACCTTAAAGTTTAAACCTTAAAGTTTAAACCTTAAAGTTTAAACCTTAAAGTTTAAACCTTAAAGTTTAAACCTTAAAGTTTAAACCTTAAAGTTTAAACCTTAAAGTTTAAACCTTAAAGTTTAAACCTTAAAGTTTAAACCTTAAAGTTTAAACCTTAAAGTTTAAACCTTAAGTTTAAACCTTAAAGTTTAAACCTTAAAGTTTAAACCTTAAAGTTTAAACCTTAAAGTTTAAACCTTAAAGTTTAAACCTTAAAGTTTAAACCTTAAAGTTTAAACCTTAAAGTTTAAACCTTAAAGTTTAAACCTTAAAGTTTAAACCTTAAAGTTTAAACCTTAAAGTTTAAACCTTAAAGTTTAAACCTTAAAGTTTAAACCTTAAAGTTTAAACCTTAAAGTTTAAACCTTAAAGTTTAAACCTTAAAGTTTAAACCTTAAAGTTTAAACCTTAAAGTTTAAACCTTAAAGTTTAAACCTTAAAGTTTAAACCTTAAAGTTTAAACCTTAAAGTTTAAACCTTAAAGTTTAAACCTTAAAGTTTAAACCTTAAAGTTTAAAATTAAACCCTTAAAGTTTAAACCTTAAAGTTTAAACCTTAAAGTTTAAACCTTAAAGTTTAAACCTTAAAGTTTAAACCTTAAAGTTTAAACCTTAAAGTTTAAACCTTAAAGTTTAAACCTTAAAGTTTAAACCTTAAAGTTTAAACCTTAAAGTTTAAACCTTAAAGTTTAAACCTTAAAGTTTAAACCTTAAAGTTTAAACCTTAAAGTTTAAACCTTAAAGTTTAAACCTTAAAGTTTAAACCTTAAAGTTTAAACCTTAAAGTTTAAACCTTAAAGTTTAAACCTTAAAGTTTAAACCTTAAAGTTTAAACCTTAAAGTTTAAACCTTAAAGTTTAAACCTTAAAGTTTAAACCTTAAAGTTTAAACCTTAAAGTTTAAACCTTAAAGTTTAAACCTTAAAGTTTAAACCTTAAAGTTTAAACCTTAAAGTTTAAACCTTAAAGTTTAAACCTTAAAGTTTAAACCTTAAAGTTTAAACCTTAAAGTTTAAACCTTAAAGTTTAAACCTTAAAGTTTAAACCTTAAAGTTTAAACCTTAAAGTTTAAACCTTAAAGTTTAAACCTTAAAGTTTAAACCTTAAAGTTTAAACCTTAAAGTTTAAACCTTAAAGTTTAAACCTTAAAGTTTAAACCTTAAAGTTTAAACCTTAAAGTTTAAACCTTAAAGTTTAAACCTTAAAGTTTAAACCTTAAAGTTTAAACCTTAAAGTTTAACCTTAAAGTTTAAACCTTAAAGTTTAAACCTTAAAGTTAAACCTTAAAGTTTAAACTTAAAGTTTAACCTTAAAGTTTAAACCTTAAGTTTAAACTTAAAGTTTAAACCTTAAGTTTAAACCTTAAAGTTTAAACTTAAAGTTTAAACCTTAAAGTTTAACCTTAAGTTTAAACCTTAAAGTTTAAACCATGGTTCAGTTTCAGCGCGGTCACCAAATCAGGGTGTGTGTGTGTGTGTGAGAGAGAGAGGGCGTGAACTGCAGAACCAGAAATCATTTCAGATTTTTCATTTCTACCTATTGTTCTATCATGGATTCCCTGCTCACCTGTCTCTGTGCTCTCTCCAGTTCCTTTACGCTCTGCCTCAGAAGGAGGGCTACGAGTTCTTCGTGGGTCAGTGGTCCAGACATGAGCTGCACTTCACCTCACTTATAAACATCCAGGTAAACCGATTCACATTTGATACCTCACACTTCTGACAGACAGGAAGTGAGCTCATGTTTAGTTCAGGTTGCTTCTCAAATTTTCCTACAAATGTTTTTGTTCTTTGAAAGGCCTGGAAAAATGGACTCTGGCAAAACAAATGTAATCAGGTCATTTGAAAGGTCAGTTGTTTGACTTAAGGTAATATCAATTCAATAAAATTTAACAATTTCAGTGAATTTTTTAGGCATATTGTACCTGGCCATTCTGCATCCATTCATGGCCATTCTGACATTATAATGCATTATAATGCAATTACGGAATTATAATCTGTAATTTTATTTATTTCCAAAAAACAAGCTGAGCGTCCTCAAACAGAAGTCAAACACCATATCTTTTTGTATTTTCTGGTTAGTCATTATTTTAATATAAAATTGTCAGAATAAGTTTATTCAGCTCCTTTCTGATCCAAAATGAAGTTTAAAAATCCTTTACATTGTACCTGGTTTATTTCCTAACAAACATAAAATATTAAATTAAAAAATACACCTACAACGCAATGAAATAATATGAATGGATAAAAACTTTTATGTATGGATATAGATACTCTAGAGATTAAACTGTTAAACAATCTTCAAACAAATCTAGGATTTCTGTAATGTCAGACATTGACGTCATGACTTCACTTATTTTCCAGCCTAATATGTTGATTGTACCGCTGTACTTCTCCTAAAAATATCAGAACACATTTGTTATGTAAACATTTTATGCATGGACATCTAAAATCAGCAAATCTGCGTAAAAATATATATTTGCCAGCATTCAAAGTTTTTTTTCCTGTGTTTGCACCCAGACGCTTGGCGAGAACGCTCCGAGTCAGCTGATCCTCTACCACTATCTGGAGCTGAAGGAGGAGAAGGGCATCGTGCTCATGACAGCAGAGATGGATCCCAAGTTCATCGTAAGCCTGTTTTAAAATCTTGTTTTTTAAAATGTCTTCAGGGACATTTAAAGCATCTCTCTGTTTCTCAGACTGTCCACCAGGCTCAGTGCTTGGCCAATCAGGTGCAGCTGTTCTACGGCACACAGAGGCAGGAGACGTACCGATTGGTGGAGACGTTTAACCACCAGCCTGAAGACTTTAAGCACATGTCGGTGATAGCAGAGCTGGAGCAGAGCGGGCTGGGGTCAGCAGGCACCCCGGGGGGCTCCTAAGATCAGAAGATGACCAGGGACTATTTATCTGTCTAGGACTGAAGCATCATGGTTCCTCTCTCCATGTGGATCCAAACTCGTAAATGCATATTGTGAGCAGAAAAGAAGCAGGAACAGCATCTTATGAGCCGACATTTAGTGATTTAGGAAATAATGTGGTGGAATAAATGGAGGCGTTTGCCCCACTCTGTTCCAGACTGGATTCAAGAGACTTTGTAAGCACTGAAGCTAAGCTCAAAATTCTACATTTGATATTTAATAAAATAAAATAATCCCCTAACAGTCTGAGTGTTCTTCTCTTCGGTTATACTACAGTTAGACATGCATGTATGCAGCTTCTACCTCATTACTTTTCACAATAATTGCTACTGTATATTCATTAATAACCAAAAGTGTTATAATGTGGGGGAGTTTTGTTGCCGCTGGACCTGGCCAGCTCATCACCATGGATTCCAACTTCTATAGAGTATCAGAGGATGTTTGAAGAAAATGTGAGTTGATCCAGAACTGGAACCTATTGCATGCCATGGACTCAAAACATATCAGGAAGTCCTCCAAGGACTGGCTGAAAACAAAAAAATAAAAACTGCAATGGTTAAGTGAAAACTCAGAATTTGAATTTATGGAGATTCTGAGGGGTGATGAAAGGAGCTGTCCATAAAATAATTTTTTTAAACATTTCATAGCTGAGGGTGAAGAGTTGGGTACGGTGGCCTAACATTTTCCTCAGAACTCACCATTTTAAAATTCTTTTTATGAGTGAAACAAGGTTCATTTTTGGTTTTCATCAAGTGTATTAAAATAAACAAAGGTGACTTTTCATTTATATAAAACAATTCAATATTGGGTTCAGTTTTCTCATAAGTGAACTATGTGTTTATTTATCAATTTGATGGCATTCTATACATCAAAGACAGTGCACACCCCTAACTGTTAGGGATTGTCAGACATACAAACATGAATTCAATTTATGATGACTGACTTTTTTCATACAAAACGACAATACCAGATTTAGAAACAGAACATTGAAGTGTCTAAAACCAAAAAGACTGAAATACTGTCTTCAAAGTTGTTGACAATAAGATATTGAATTTAACATAAAGCAAAACAGGCTTTCATTTTGAAACTGTTACAAATTGTACTTTTGGGGTGAATGTTAGATTTTTATGAAACCCAAACTAAAGAAAACATCCAAAACATTTGTGTGCTTCATCTGTGTATACGGAAGACTATCGCTCTGAAAACCAACTCAAGTGAAACGACACATTTTGACGGGAGAAATTTACCTGAAACAAGCCATACTATGAGGCTGTTTTAGTTGTTAAAATTTAAAAAAACAATGAAAATTATTTTTCCATTAACATCCTCAACTAAAGAAACAAACAGTGACTCAACTCACAAATACATACAAAAAACCCACTGTTGACATTGGAATAGTCGCACCACATGAAATACTTCACCAGACAAATCACAGCCTCAGTGTGAGTTTATTGTAACAATAAAGCTACAAAAAAACAAAAAAATTCTCACAGTGCATTAACGATGTCTAAACTACAAAAAAAATACAAAACAAATGAAAATTCAAGTGCTTATAATCTAAAGAGAAATTAACTAAACAATTATTACAAGGAGAGTTGAGCGTCACGCCATAGTCATCCAAACTAAGAGATGTTTCTCATCGCCATGGTAACAGAATATTCTCAGAGTAACCTGAGTAGTACCATAATCCAGAGTTCATTCATAAATTTCCCTTCTCGTCCAGTTGACTGTTAGGGCATTTTCACGTTTTCAAGGGTACATAGTGACTGACTTTTCATCAAAACATTTAAAGCCACAGTTCCTGCCAATTTCTTCCTATTGTAAAACCAAATGAAAAAGCTACATTATGCCTTAGAGCAGGGTCAACCCTTAAATTACATTTTATACATATGGTTTGCTCTTAAATTGTTTCCTATTATAATTTGGCCTGGTGCACAAAGTTTGCAATAAATGAAGACATCTAGTTCTTTGAGTAATTATTTACCAAAAGATAAAAAATTTTCATCTTTAACTCAAGTACAAAGAGAAAAACAGTCTCAAAATATATCTTTCCATACTTCATTTTCTGTTTTCCATGCCTATATATGGAAAGTAATGGTAAAATAAAGCAAATTTAATACTTTTACAAAATGTGTAGGAATTCGAGACATAACTAAGTCTTATATATCTACTGTAATGTTTACCAGATATAGTACCAAGAAGCACAATCAGTAACTGATGCTCTGTTTAGGATTTTAGAACAATGCATTAGTGTTTTTTTTAAGTGCTGAGTGAGGTTCTCCTCTCAGGGTGGCTTACTGCATACCCTTGTCAAAAATGATGTAGAAAACTTGAGTCATTTGCAGTCAGAGCAACAGTTTGTTATTGCTTTTTTTTGTCCGGTTAATGTGAAAGGGCGCCCCCTGTAGTTTGAACTGGAAATTGATCTGATTAGAAGCTTTAAATTGATAACTCCTCTCTTCAAATATTACTCTTTTATGTTTTTTCCTCAATATTTGCCTTCCTCAGCAACTATTTTTTCTGTCTGTGCTAAACGAGCAGATTAACAGCTGCATTACAACAATGAATTTAAATCTTCTCATAATGTTTTAATTCATTAAAACACAGTCAGCACCATTGGCTTATAATACAACATTAAATATTTATACTGTTTCTAATTCTTAATCACAATCCCTGTAGGCTTCTTCAGCAATGTAATAGATTTATCTTTTCTGGATCTGGATTTTCTTTTGTAGTAAAAAAAAATCAAATCAAACGGGTTTGTATATAGAGTACAATATATTCCCTCGTTTGATGATAAGTGTCTTATTCCAAGACCTGCATACAAGAGGCTGATGCTGATAATGACAAAGATTGAAAATAAAATGAAAACATCATTCAACTTTTTTAAGTAAGAAATGTGTGATTGATTTGTCTTTTGACTTAATTTTTTTTAAGTGAGGGTGATTTTAGCTACCCTAAAATCAAGAACAAAAACCTTTTCAACTAACAACACATTTTTCAACCCTCACAGCGTACCTTGGTACAGTATGTACTGAAAACTTAAGGATGCAACCACTGAGGCTTTCTTAGCTGGAGAAAATAACCTATTTTTTCAATAATACTGAAACTCCCTTTAGTGCTGTTGCTGCCATCTGGTCTCGTTATTCTCTTATGATTTCCATAAGTGTCATTTGTAGAAACAGTAAATTTACAGCAGAGAAAATATGGATTTTATCTGCTGATACAAACAAATTTTTAAAAAGTATGCAAGGTAAAAACAAAGCCACGATGTTTTAAAGTAGACTTTTTCATTCCATGATTATGTCACAGCTTCTTTATAGGCAGGTTTTGCCTAACAAACTCACATTTTGACTTAAAAAATTGTCCAGTTCTCCAGAGAGACTTGCCTTTCTATGCTTGAGCTCCTTTGCTCGGCACCAACTGTTGCTGCACACCGTACCTTCTCTGCTGTTGTGGGTCCCTGAGTGATTCCTCCACAGTCCCGCCTCAGTACATGGCCTCCGTGTCACGGATATTTCCAAAAGACAAACTAAAAGTGCTTCCCAGTTTCTTGGCGACACCGCTGCCTTCCCTCTTTTTCTTCCTGTTCCAGTTCAACAAGGAGGCGGAGCTCTGTCCCTTGGCCCCGCCCAGCAGCCTTTGGCGACTGTTTTCTTTGTCTCTGTTGTGGGACAACATGGCCGCCTTTCTCTCCACCTGCATGAACAAATATGATTTATCCAATACAATTTCTCTCTCAGATCTGCACCTGCTGCACACAAATCGTCACATTTACCTGTGTGTCATGTGAGTGTAACGTCACCACACTGATCTCTACTTCTCCGTCACTGCTGCTTGTCAGCATGAGGACCACCTCCCCATGTTTGGCCCACTTACAGTCTTGTCCATCCACTGCTACAATGTAGTCTCCCTCTCTTAGTCCTGCCTCCTGAACATAAAACACATTTAATTTAATTTTACATTCTCTGTAACAAATATCTAGTGTTTACTAGAAATTGGCTGGTGGTTGAATTTTCAGTTGATCTGCCTTGATCAGTGACCAACAAGTAAGAAAACTTAACAATTTGATCTTTTTCCCGCTCAAACAGATTCTATCAAGTCATGGAAACTAAAGTAAACTAACACATTTTTTTGCTGAAAAACTAGATAGATTGGACAAAATTCTGATTGGTGCATATTTTTTTTACATAATTTTCATCATCCTCATCTCTTACTTTTTGTTCTGAAACTTTATTCTTTATTTAATAAAAGTTGAACATATAGTCTGTTTTCACCATTTCACTAGGATTTTTCTGTGGTAAGGAAGACACCAGCCAATCAAACACTTGGTTCCTTTTAGTTCCATGACCGATCGTTAATACATTATTTAAGCATCAAGAACTTCTCGTCAATACATTTTATGCAAACAAATACTTTCCAGAGGATTCATCTTGTTTTTATTTAGTTCTTCGTAAGGCTTGGATCCTTAACACATGCAGTTAGTCTCACCTCTGCACAGCCTCCAGGTACGACTCCAGCAACCAAGACAGGGGAGTCCCCTCGAAGTGTGAGACCCATCCCACCTTCTCTTTTCTGCAGGGAGATTACCCTTGGGGGCCCCCAGCGGGCCCTTGCACAGAACACTGACAAGGGGCCCTGCAACACAGGAAACATTTCTGTCTGACTGTCATGTTTTTGATTATTTCTAAATAAATATATACAGTGTCTTTCTAAAGTGTCCACACCCTTGTTAAAAGATCCAGTTTTTGTGATGCGTGTCTGTCCCTATCAAATAAACTTAAATGTAATGTTAATCCAAACCATCTAATGTGACATTTATTATGTCAAGATCAATTGAAAAAACAAACTAATATGTTAAAAAAGCTGAAGCTGAAGCATCCTTATTATTATAGGGATAAATGTTTGCCCTTATAATAATAGTTTACTGAAGCATGTCATGTCTTGACTTAGAAATATTTGCTCACTCTGCCTCCAAAAACTTCTCCAAAAATATCACACTGAGTTTATTTATTATCCACATTATCTCCATCTTCTGGCAACTTCATCAAATTTTGGTCAGACTTCATTCTAAAGTTCAATTAAACCATTTCAAAACCCTAAATTTCATCTGGTTAAGCCATTCTTTGAGCTCTATCTTCAAACTGACTGATATTTTGTACTAGTCTTGCAAGTATGAATTATTACAAATTATTCAACAGTTTTATTACAACTGTAGCCAAATAGCAACTGCTTGCTACAAACTGTGGGCTCTCATAATTCCCCTTGAAATAAATGAAAGAAATCATAGAGACAAATTATACACCTGATTCAAAAAAGCATCAATTTGATGTCTCCCATATCTAAAAAGAGGCTTTCTCTTCCTCACCAGTCTTTGAAAGATGTCAGAAACCTGGACTGTAGTGAAGCTTGGTGGAGTGATGTCTGGTTTCTGCTGAGTATAAGCTGCAAACATAAGTAGTCACACTTAGTTATTTATGAATTGCTTAACTGCAACACTGCATTTATAAAAAGTTCTCACCTTGTATCTCTGGGGCTTCTGCTATTTCATCAAAGTCATCTTCGCGGTCCAGCTCCAAGTACTTCTCCAAGGAACGTTTGTGTGTTTGACATAGAACGTCCTGCAGGATGTCCATCTTCCTCAGGATCTTACACAGACTGTGGACACGCATGGCCTCCTCGTGCCTCATAACCGCACGCCGAAGGTGGGCTTTACCTTCATGTCACCACAAACGATTTTAAAGAAGTGAGTGATAAATCTCCACTAAGTCCATGTTGACAGTGATGTAATTCCTGCTGAGAGCAGATTTCTGAAACATGTAGCCTCACCGAGCTTTCGCCTTTTTTCAGGATCCTGTAGGATCTGGCTGAGAGTTTGCCCTGAAGCAATGTTGACATAAAACTTGAGGAAGGCCTTGTCTGACTCCTCATCACACTCCTCTCCGTCAGAAGATACTAAAGGAGGAAATGATACAACAAGTTAAGTTCAGATGCGTTGTCGGAACCAGGTGTGGTGGGATTGTGAAGTGATGCGCTTCAGTGACAACGTCAGAGAGGAACAAGAAAAGTTCTTTGTCTTTTTACACAATGTTAATATCACAAAACCCACATTTCAAAAATTTCTAAACAGCAGTAATATTTAAGGTTCCTATTCTACCTTAAATATTCATTATGTTTTTCAGGTTTATAGATAAAAGGAATAAACTCCTCAGTACAAAGTGATTTCAGTCGAGGCCAAAACAGCTAAACTAAATAACAATCTTGGTATCTCCTTACCTGTGTGGTCGCAGAGCGCAGCAGCAGCATAATAGTGTGAAAGAGCACGGAAGTGTTCAGATTTGACCTGAACCATGGAAGCCCATGAAAATGGCACATAGTCCTTCATCAGGGGTTGTGTCATCGTCTGGTGCACCAGCGAGTAAACATCCGACACCTGCAGAACATAGTGTAAAGAAAGTGTGTGTTGCAAAGGAAACAAATTGGCAAATTGCATCCTTAGGCAAAAGTAGCTAAATAAATCTTGATTGTGTTTTCAAATTATTGAAGATCCAAAGTCTTTTTATTGCATGTAAAGATTATTTCTGTTTCTTCCGGTCTGGAAATGCATCCACCAACAGGATGTTTCTCTGAAGCTCTTTTGAGTTCACAAAGCAGCAGGTAAAGATTGTGAACATGTGCTTTGACACATCATTTTCTACTAGACTCAAAACACTGATGATGTTTATTGAATGATACACAGAAAGCAAAGTTAACTCACCTGTGCAGCTTCTTGTGCCAGCTGGAGTTGGGAGGTAAACTTAGTGTCCCGCGAGGTGATTGTGATGCGTTCAAACACACACTCCTGCACCTGGGCAACCATTAAGCGAACCAGCATGCTGAGAGACAGAGCGCTCATGTCCAGACTTGGAGCATTTGAGAAGTTCTCCTTAAGGTAATTAAATGCACCTAATGGACAATGAAGGCAGTATCTCAGAATGTGAAACATCAGATTAAAGATTTTGCACAACAGCAGAAAAAGACAGAAAAACTCAAAGAGAAGGAACATCAAAGTCTCCCTAAAATTACCTTGACTGTGGGATTGTGAACGACAGAGCACAATAACACACAGTAGTGTTAAATGTCTCCTTTTACAAAGACATATTCATGTCTTAATCATATTTATGTTTTTGTAAAAATAAGATAAAACTTAGTTACAAATATTTTTTATCTTTTTTGTTTAAAAATTGGCTAAATTTAGTAAAATGTATCATTTATAACAATGGTAACTTATAAATCAATTTCTCAATTAAAAATTCTAATAATATTCAATGAATTAAAACTATGTTTTAAATCTACATATTGATAATCCTAATGATTGGCTACATGTAGTGGAATAGAAAACAGTTTAGGCATTAAATTAAAATTAGATCTAAGGTAAAAAGAAAAAGAAAATGCAGTTTCAGTGGAAGATTACTCAGCACAACTTCAGAGATTCTTCCATTGCGCCTCTTTTACACAAGTCTCACAAAACAATTGAATTAAATATCTGAGGTGTTTTTGTAAATGTGAACTCTGTCAGCACCTGCAGCTCGCTGAAAGGCATCTACGGCCTTGTCGATGCTGGTTGTAGCGGAGCGATCCTGCCGCGCTCCGATCTGAGTGTGCAGGGCTCCGATGTTGAACAGCACGCTTCCCTTCTCAAAAGCCAGCGCACGCTGGGACGACGGGACCCCCGTCAGAGAGTCGTACCTGAGGTATTATGAGTTTGCATTAATTGAAATAAATACCTAAAGAGTTCAAAATTAAAGACATTACGTCCACTTCTGGCTGGTTCTATATGGTCATATTAATGGTAATCGCCTTAAAGGTGATGTATAAGTGAGGATAATTTCCCAGATTTTTAATGAGAGTGAACATGTTGTACCAGTGAAAGTGAATGCCCAGGTTCCTGTGTGAGGAGAAGAAGCGTTGGTCCACATAGTACAGCTGATTGTAGTACTCCATCAGCAGTTCTAGTCCAGCCTGGTTTCGACTGGGTGTGCGCATCGCCTGACAAACAGAAAAAAAAACTGAATTGTAACAGATATACAAAATCCCTGCTAATGTCCATCACTGTTGATCATTGGGTGTTTCTCAATTTCATGGAAGCAATTCCAATATTGAACCTCTGGGAGGTCGGCTGTGTATAAAACAGTGATGGTGCTTTTATGAACCTGTCTGAGTTCAATCATCTCTTTGATCTCCTTGTCATACAGACTGCTGTCCTCCCTGTAGTGCTCACAGATGAAATCCTACAACAGAGGAGAGATAAAAGAAACTCATTGTTTTTATGTGTTTATATAGCTTCAACAAGCAAAAGAGGATTCTGTGCCGCACAAATTTCAGCTATCCTTAGGTAGAAGACAAAAAAAAGATTCTCTTATTGCTGCACAATCTTGACTTAATATATCAAAACTGAAACAGATCTTGTTGCATTAAACACAGTAAGAAGAATCCTTCATCAAGAGAGAAAATGATGCACAGGCGTATCTCAATGATTCAAAATCTTCCTGTTCAGCATATAAACAGAAAATTGAGAGGAAGAAAAATGTGTTATGCTAAAAGGTGCAGTACAAACATGCATCACTGCAGGCTTAAGAGGACTGTGAAGCAAAATCCATTTAAGGGTAGAGGTACATAAAGTGCTTCAGGAGTGAAAATCCTTTTTTGGTTTTATGTATAATTAAGATTTCTGAGACCAAATTTTCTTTTTCAATAAGCTGTAAAATATGATCATTAAACTTAACAGCAAGAAATTATTATAATACACAATCAGTCTGTGTATAAGCAAATATTTGAGGTTTACTTATACTTTTGCTTATAAAAATTTAATATTTTAACTGAAATAATTTCAGACTTTAATGATTTTCTAACTTGACAGTCACAGTTGAACTGCTTTTGCAGTTATATGTAGAGATAAAAGAACAGCCTTCTTATGAGTAAATTAGAAAGTTAAACAAGTTTAATGTTAATAAGCAGGTTAAGGATCTATGTGTGTAGAGACTCTTCACTGGTCTGAAACCAGTTTAAACTGGAATAGGAACTGGTTAACTTGTAATGAACATTTATTTCTTTAGGATATGGAAGATCTAAAGATTATCTGATCGAGGGTTCATCTCACCACGCTAAGATTTAAGATTTTTCTTAGAGGTCTGCTGATTGGCTCAAATATTGGACACCTAAATTAACAGAGTGTTTTCCTGTGGTTCCACTTGGATAATCCAATTGTGTGCCTTTCGCTCAAATGCTTCATCCAATCAGCTGTTTGGAAAATCAGGTCCATAATTAGTTAAATCGAGCTCTTCTTACAAAAGAGCAAAATTTATCAGGCAAAATGTTTTTTTCATGAACAAAAAGCTGAATAATGATCATAATAACACTCTCACCTGGATGGGAACAGTAAAGTCCACTTCTTTGGTTTCTTTAAGGCCAAGGGGGATCATGGGAACACTGATGGCATCACTGTAGACAGACATAAATACACGTTGTGGATCTTAGTCATACGTAAGCACTAAGCAGGTTTCAAACAGAAGACAAGTCCACACCGCCATCTGCTCATCTTAAAACCCAGCAGGGGGCTCCACTCTCTGACTGATCCTGCTAACAAGCAATGTTAAAGCCAATTATTAAGCCTCACAGGCCGCTCAACCCTGAGATAAGCCCCCACCATTAAATAGCACTGCAAACAAAGCATGCATGCATGTGATGGGGTCATTAATGACACAAATGGGGGGCTTTATCCTGGCCCTGACCTTGGACTGTGGAGGGAAGAAAACTTACTGACAGACAAAATTTGCATCTCTATAGCTGCAAATTACTGGCATAATTACTGAACACCCAACTGTAAGAGCAATCTAAATTAGACCTAAAATGATCCTTTCTAAGGAAGAAATATATTACTTTGAAAGTTTAAAGCACAAATCATCACAAATATAACTGTAGACGGATATGCAACCTAAACAGAGTGTGACCATAAAAAAAGACAATCCACTTGTTTTTGCCCATTGTAATTAGTTTGATGAGTGTGGCCTAAATTGCATGCAACAAACAGACCATGAACTGTGTCTGTGTGACTACCTGTCTGTCTGGTAGACCTCCATGTTGCTGTTCAGCTCTTCCAGCTCTTCTTTGAGCAGCTGCAGGTTGGAGTTGACAAAACTGAGCTCCAGAGCCACCGTCTCCTTCACCTTGTTGTTGGTTGTTGCCCTGCAAAATAAAATAAAAAAAATAAAAACAGGAACAATTAACAACAGAAACCCCCTTGTCTGTTCCCCTACAAAAGTACTCGTGATATAATAGAAGCTGCCTAATAAATATGCACACCTTAATGTAGGGTGTTGAAAACACACCGCTTGCTTAAATCTAATAGGCATGTGCATATTTTTACAGTTTGGGGTTCAGAAATGCATATGGTCATATTCCTCGCTTACTTAATAATAGTGCACACAGTGTAATTCAAATTAATTTTATTTTATGGACCACTTTTTTTCACACAGTTAAAAAAACAACATATGGATTTACTATTATTGGGTAACTCCACTGTCCTATTAGTCGATCAGAGCCTCTACTGTTCTCTAAACACAGACTTGGCACAGAGCAAAGCCAGCTCACACTGTTGTTCCAGGAAGTCTCAGGAATCATTGGGTTTGGCAAAGAAATTATTCCACCTCCCAAACTCAATGACTGAATAAGCACATATGAACAGGCTGAAATAAAGTTAACACCAGTGCTAACACAGAATAGCAAACACCTCCACTATATTTGGAGGACATTTATTAAAAAACATGCAGCTTGTAGATGAATTAATAAGTGTAAGGAGCTGAAGCTGTACAATTTTACAACACTTTGATCATAGGGTCTTTCCTTGTCAGCACTGTCTGACTTCATTCGCTTCTCCATGTAATCTGTCAGTGAAAAAACATTTAGCAATTTTCTTTTTTTTCCCCCAATTTCCTTTCATGGATGTTATTAACTTCAGTCCTCATATATATTAATTTCTAACTCTCCAACTGTTTTTTTAGTTTACAAAACAAAAAGAAAATGTGGATTGCATAATATTGGGGAATCATGTGATTTGCAATAATATTGGCGAGTCTTGTAATAACTGTACAACTTGGAATAAACAAACAACTAAAGAGTCTTATTTTCTTTCTACTTTGGGTATAAAAAATGAAAAAACAAAGGACCAGCAGGGTTAATTCAACATTTAACAGTCTCTTTACTGGTCACTCCCATCTCAAGTCTCAACAGGCACACAAGCATACACATTTATCTAGTCTCACGCCAAAGGCAATCTGATTAGTCAGCTTTACATAGGCTGCCAAATATCCCCTTCATTTACACACCCCTGCACGAACATCGGGTAAAAAAAACAAACCCTGACTAACTCACCTAAGAGAAATCAGAGATCATGAAGTTTTAAGAGGAAACCTGAAAGCGTGGCATATTACTAACACCAGTCTTTGTTAAACATCAAGAATCACTGAACACCTCCCACAGGACAGCACTCCTAAAAACAAGCCAGTTTCCCAACAGTTTCAGTGAGTAAAACTGCATGGTGAATAACCAAACACACACTAACAAACTATGAAGGGGGAGGTTGCCAGCCAGATGAGTGGGGGGATGAGCTCAGTGAAACTCACTGGGAATCTCTGCATGGGAACAGGACGGGAGGCGGACACAAAGCTGGCTGATTACAGGCTGCCGGGCTGTGTGGGGGTCCTCTTTGTCTCTGTGACCAAGCGTCCAAAAAGAAGGCGCAGGAGTGCTTTTTTTTTGTGCTTTTTTTCATTATCTGCACAGAACTGAGTCATCACGTTTTAACACAACAGCTTAAAAAAAAACTGCCAGCTCTAATGTGTGATTAATCATTTCAAAGAAAAAATGAAATGATTAAACAAAGAATCAAATCCAAAAAATTTCACAAATCACAAACAACACAGAAACCAGTGTACAATATGATTTGTAGACTTAGCTGGACCACAATTGCTACATTTGTTACATTTTCAGCTGGTCCAGTTCAGTTTCATTACTAAACCCTTTGAAAAAACCTGTTCACCCCTCAGCTGTGGAGGCGCTGCACCCAAAACTACTGAAAGAAGCAACACAAAATCTCTGAAGCTTTGAAGAGGAAGACATGAGCACAACTTTCTTCTTTGTAAAATCTAAACAAAAATTGGTATTTTAGAGTTTCTAGGATTTCTCTTTTGTCTTTGGCAAAAGACCATAAGTCATTTCTCCCGCTAGCACTAGACATGTGCGTTTGTTTTGGTTCTATTTACCCAGAATTCCTTCCACCATAGTCCGCTTCCGCTTTGTGAAGCGGTCTCCGGTCCTCTTGGCATTCACATATGAGTTCAAACTGTTTCAGAGTTCACTTCAACCAAACTGAGACCTGGCAGAGTTTGCTTTTTTAGTCAACCACAGCATCTGATTACACAGGCACACCTCTGGAAACATTTACATTAAAAACTCGCCTGATAAAGGAAATCTTTTCTAATTCTACTAGTTGACTTTTATTTGTACAGATGCACAGTTAAAAATAACCTGGGAGATTTTACTGTACTAGTAGATTTACAGTAACACACAAAGAAACTGCTTTGTAACTTTTGGATGTTTCAGATAAAATGCAATGTTTAATTTTACTATGCATGTTATTGTAAAGAGAAGCACATTTTGAATTTAACCACAACCAAAAAATAAATGTTCTCCTTTTCTGTGGATTTACAAACCACAATAAGACAGTTTACCATCTGAAAATCAGCCATTTATTTGCAAGTAATCTGACAGGAACAGGCAGAGAGAAGGTGGAAAGACATGCGGCAAAAGTAACCGAGGATGGGAGTCGAACTCGGGACGGCTGCGTTCATGTCCATAGCGTCTGTAAATAGGGCACCCGCTCTAACCACTGAGCCACATAATGTCCCTACAATCACATAATTTTAGTGGAAATGTGACTTTACTTCCTCTATATGAATTGTATTTTTCGATACATGACTTACTCCCACTCTGAGTGCTGCACAACTTGTAACTAATGAGACAGATATAAAATTTAACGGCAGGAAAACTTTCTGGCTAAAAAAAAAGCTGTCTAACTGTTTTCTCATGTCTCAAAAACATTTTCTAGTTTTATGTATTTAATGTTGGAGTTCTAGAGTGATGATAATTGACAAACTTATCAAACAGGACTGCCGTAATGCTTGCCGTCACTAATCAAACACATGAGGTAGGAGATCTGCTATGTAGCTCTGGGACTACTCTGCACTTAATTCACTTGTACTAGGATATCTTTTACTAACTAAGCACCAGCTGAGAGAGTAAATGTGTTTATGCTTAAATCTGGCATAGCACATGTCCCTCCAGATCCCTAAGCTGCTCTTGTCCTTGGTGTGAATAAATGAGTTTTATTTTTCTCAAATTAATAAATCAAAATTATTAATGTTTAATAATGTTTTAAAATTGAATTTCTGTTGGTAAGCAAAACAAAAATGTTCTAAATGTTCATATTCCTGTCAGTTTTGTCTAATTTCTGCCTTGCCAGAGGATCAATGTATTACATTAACGGTGCGGTTCAAAGAAAGGCATCGGTGTAGTAAGTTCATGTTGCTTACCTAAAAAGATTCTCTGCTCCTGCTCTCATGCGCATCTCCTTGTTGATCTGCTGGTTGATGCGAGCTCGTCGATGCTGCAGTTTACTGCGCTGAGTCTGAGCGAAGGGATCACAGCCCTACAGGTGAAACATTAAATCACAGGAGGAGAAAACTTTTTTTCTGATTCTTACATCCAGCAGCAAATCTGAGAATTTGGTTTAACTACTTTGATAGAATTAAGATTATTCCAAAAGTATTTTTTTTTTTCCTTCAGTAGGCTGCAGACTTGTTTATTAATAATAAAAAGAGAAGAAAATGAGTTCATATCAGTCAGGGGCTGGAGTTTAAAACATGCTGAATACTCCCTCTGCTTCTCCACATAACTTTTTCTAATCACCTTTTCCCTCCTGAAAGCATGAAATTTGTAACCTTCTTTCATTTTAATGTACTCAGTTCCCTGTTTCATTCCTGCGCACCCAATGAAAGTGTTTATTTAACATGCGAACGTCAAGTAATCCTCAAAGTGCCTGTGTGGATTAGGATTCTGGCTGAGCTCCCACCTCTGCTCAACTATCAGAGAGCCAACAGGACAGAGGCTGCTCAACAACAGAGCACAAAACATCTAAAGGAGGAGACACTGGTGAACCATCACTGCACACATCCCAAAATGCTCAGTTTCATTTAACAGTGAAGGAAAATGACAAGGTATGCACAAATATGAGCTGTCAAGTAATGCAACAGGTGAATGGTTTCAAACATGTCCACACTTGATTTAGAAAATTAAAGGATTAACTGATCAAAACGAAAAACATGTTTTGCTCAGATCTGGATTTAATTCTGCAATATAATGATCTAACTTTAAAGCAAGATATATGTCATACACCAAAAAAGTCCTTCCATTTAAAAGCTACTGGGAGGATTATATATTAAAGTTAGATATTTTGCCCAAGCTACTGATTTTCCCTCATTTTTTAATACTTGTGTGTTTTTTGTGTAGTATGCAGAACAAGGGCTGGACAGCAGAACGGGTTGGAACACTAGTCAGGGTCTTTACCTTTCACCTGAAGTTCCCCTGGAATAGTCCGGCTACCAATCATCTAAAAATAGGTGATTTGAGCTCAAGCAAGAATCTGCAAAAATTACTTTAATTTGAAAGAGGACCTTGGATCATTGAACACCAGTCCAGTTTATTTTCTCCTTACCTCTTATTCAGTAGTAATTAACACACTGAATATGGCAACTTGTGTGCCTTTTTCCTACCACTCCATTTTCCCTTAATAAACTGAAGTACTGAGTACAACAACCAGTGTCCCTTGTGCCTTATCTTCTATGTGGAGGAGTTAGTGACTGTATGCTGAACCTGTGTCAAGTCAGCAATCTTCTATGACTGTATAGACCACAGCGTAACATTTCTGCTATTAAAAAAACACCTTTTTATTATTATTAGTTGTAACAGTGTAATGATCTGAGATGGAGAATTGTGCGTTTTTTATTGTTTTTTATTAGCAGCAAGCCATAATCATCAAACAGGCAGATGAAACATATTAGAGTGAGTTTCTGGTGTCTCACCTTGCGGATGCTCCCGCTGTGGCTGCTGTCTGTTGGCAGCGTCAAGGGCATGTCGTCGTCGTCGTCGTCCGAGGCGCCGTCTGACAGAGATAACTCAAAGTCTCTGTGAAGAGTAACGACATTGGATTTATTAAACTCATTATTCACATTCACACATTGTACAGCAGTGTGCACTTCACATTTAATTTGAACTTTAAAAAAAAAACCAAACAAACAAAACAAGTTTTATTCACTTGAGCCACAACTTTTAACAGCTAACGGTAAACCACTTGCCTTGTGGCAGGTCCCTCCATCGTAACCCAACAACACCCGGCGGCTTAAACGGCCCCTACATCCCTTACAGCCTCGTTGCCAGCTTTGTACAAACAGCAACGCACCAAAAGTAACAAAGTATAGACCAAAGGCAGGTGAGCCTTTATCTCATAAAAAACAAGCCACGCTGAACACTTTTTCTCTTGATAAAGCCTTGTCGTTGTTTTCAGACGGAGTTCTGAAAGAGATTACTCACCGAGGGCGGGTAAAGGAGAAGAAACGTAGCCAATCAGGAAGCGGCTTTTTAATGCGACAGAAGACAGAGCAAATTAAAGAGAGGAAAGAGGCAGATACGCTACTTCAACTGACCAATCACAAGTTTCTTAGGGCGTACCCTTTCTACTCCTCCCACCTCCTTCTGCTCAGATCGTTGTTATGGTTACGACAGGGGCAGTGGCTTGTGTACCGACTCCAAAACGGTGGCAGCAGCAACCTCCCCTCGCACATAGAAACAGCTCAAATAATAGTAGTAACACTTTGCTCCCGCTAAAAGGCTTCTTTTCGAAATAGAATTATAATCTTTTATTTTCTTAATTAATCGTAAATTTATTTGAAGATTGACCGGTTCGTCTCTGTAGTTTTATATCCAGTTGCAGTCATATGGAGCAACAATCACATTCGCCTGCTGTGCCGAATATTAAATACGTTAAAAGTAGAATTAAATCTTATAATATAAACTACAATGCATAATATAATTCATTAATTATTTTCTGAAAAACATGATGCCTGCTTTTTGCAAGATCAGCGCATGTTTTTATTTGGCCACCAGGTGGCAGCCTTGTCCTCCTAAAAATCCTAAATCTTTGAGGCGTCACTCGTATGAAAGATATATTAAAATTCATGTATTATAAAAGTTAAAAGTATGAACTGAATTCAATTGAGCAAACTAACCAGTTTCACAGGATTTTCTTAAAAAAAAAGGATTTTTGCTGCATTTTTTAAACATTTAAAAAATACACCCTAATAAAAAGAAATGTCATTTTTAAACTTGCTCTTTGGGTCAGAGATTAAAAACTGAAACTAAATCTAAGAAAGTTTGAATTGATTTGATTCCAAAATTATTTCTATCTCCTATCTGCCAGAATAATGAGATATAATGCTTGAAGAGATTTTTCATGCTTTCTTCGTAGTCAAATATTTAATCCATTATGATTAATATGCTTCTAAGTCAGTTGGTGAAATTGTCATATTATGGCTTTTTAAATTTTTAATGGGCTACTTTGTGACATTTTAGTAAATTGGGGGCACATTTGTAGATGCATTTTAAGGAAACTGCTAAAACACCCCAATTTGTTGTGTGAAATCAGAAGAACTCATTGTGTAAAATACTTCTGAAACCAAAAACTCTGGCTTGTATGACATGGCTCACACCTTTAGGGTTTGTTTCAAGTCATATAGTTTAAAAGACAGTTATCTCTGATACTGACCAAATACATGTAAAGTTCAGAATTCAAAGAAGGTTACGAAATAATCTCTAAAATGTTCTTGTTTTATTTATGTGTTCTGGCATTTAGAACATCTAAATAGTTTTGGTAGTTTTGGTAATTCTAACTAATGTAAAACAAGAGAAATTTCCTCTGATTTAACTTCAGACAGTGAGAATAAAATGTGTTTTTTTATTCAGTGTATGCAATACTGGTTTCAATGACATGTGTATCAATGCCCGAACAAAATAGCATGGTATGGTAGCATGCTGGCTGAGGTTGGTAAGAGAGTATCATTATGAAATGAGTCGTACACCAACATGGGCTGAATAGCCACTCATTGAAGCCAAAAGCAATATTAAAAGCAGATTATTCTTTGCAAATGCAACACCTTAATTTTTGGAGACAAGGCCGGTGATCTTATGAAATTGAAACAGAAGCATTTTGCCATTAAACATTTGAAGCTTGTGATAATTTAGGTTTGACTTTTCTCTACATAGATCCAGTTCTATTTAGAACAAACACTGACACGTGTTTATGCTCATTTTTCTTTTGTTTCTTATGCTGTGCATCTTTCTCCGCCATATTGAGTTTTTTGTATTCTGACTATTTGGTGTCTCCTGTGGTCTACATAGATGTTTGTTTACTATATAAACATTTCTGGTTGGGCTTGTTAGAAAAATTAGACACAGTTGACAAAGAAAAACGCCATTTGTCACATTACTTTCTCTTAAAATCTTCTATATCATTTTAGCTGATAGGTATTTTGTTTTGTCCATCTCTAAAGGTGACCACACAGCTGCAACAGCTCAATTAAACCTGCAAGAATTGATTTTGACCTGCAGACTATTAGCACCATTAAACTGTGTGATTAAAATGCAGATTGCAGGATGGCTACATTTTTGTTTTCCTAAGTAATTCCAAAAAAAAAAAAAAAAGGTGTGGCAACAGTGGCAATTTTGTAAAGTTTCTTTGGGTATTTTAGAAATCCAGGATGTTTAGATTTTAAATTAGGATTTGGGTGCTTTAAAAAAAAAACTGTTTGCAGAACCTCTGAGAGTTGTCAGGCGTTAAATGTAAAAGTAGTTGATGCACTGCAACTGCAGTGTAATAAACGTGCATTGCTTTATAGTAAATAGCAGTTCAGAAAGTTAATCCAGCCTCCCACAACTGTTATACAAATGCTTTCATTTCTTGTAAATGTCCGTTCTTTCCCTGTTTAACACAAAATTACGCAACATTTTACTTTCCAATAACCTTTTGCGTTTCCCAAAAATACTTTCAGTATTTGTCTGCTGAGCCTCAGAGGCATTCACAAACTTCAGTGCCAATTTAGCTTTACATTGGAAGCATAACATATAATTACATAAGTAATGTTTAAAATGTTAAATATAGCTTCACCTTTTTTTAATTATAAACAAGCTAAACTTTAACTAAAATTAGATATGTCTAAACGTTTTTAAAATACCTACTCCTCAAAAGGCCAGTATATTTAGTTTTAAGTAACAGACATGACCTTTTTTTGTTCCAAACTCAACAGCTTTTAGTGGAAATCAACATTCTGAACATTTCACAAGCATGCACATATCCAAAATAATCTTTTAAATTTGCATTTACAGGTTACAAAATAGAAACAATAGCCAAAACACTTTTACAAGAGGACAAACATCATGCATGTCTACAGCAACACGCTGTGATGTTAAGAAATAAAACTTTTCTTTATGTCCCGAATGAGTATTTTTTGAAAATCAAGACTATATGCAGAGAAAAATTCTGTCCTTCACATTCAATTTAATCAAGGGTTTTCTTTCAGCTTTATAAAAACAAATGGTCACATAAAAGAGAATCACATGGCAACAAATAAATACCTACAGGTCTCACTACAACTTACAGGACAACAGTGATATAATGCTATTCTCACGATAAGCTTAAAGTGGAACATAAAACTGTATTTCTAGATCCTGTCATATAGATTTCAATGAAAAGTAACCCCTGGTTATTAAAGGGACATAATTTTCTGACTGAGCAGCAAGTCATGGACACATTTTCTCTTTTACAGACAAAATACATCATCCATCTTCAATGTTCTTTAAACACAACCTGATTGTTGTGCTGCAGCGTAATACGAGTTTGTCTAAAACAAGGAGTCTAAAGTAAAATTTAAGATGTGTAGAGGTAAAAAACAAAACAAAACAAAAACAAGTCAGGTAAAAACTTTCATCTTTAATTCTAATCTTGCTTTTACTCTAAGAGACTTTTTGTACCTCTTAAATAAAGTTAACAAGCTGCCAAATCTGACATCAAGTCCTAGTGCTGCATTTGCTGATAACTAATGCCACACTAGTGTCTCCTGTATGAATCTACCCGCCCCGTAATGTTTCATATGTCCAGATGTAAGACAAACTGAACAACCATTACTTTACAGTCCAAGCTACTTCTGTGAAGCATTGTAACAGCATATAGTACACTTAGTAACAGTTTGCGTAGATGCAAATACAAGCTGTTTGAGTGTAATGATTTTGAGATTACAAGTAAATAAGGAAGCAAGGGAAAGTCCCAGTAAGAGCTGGAACTCTTAAATTTACTAGAAGGTTTTTTTTTTTTTTTCTTTTTTTAAGTATTGAAACATAAAAACCGAGGTACAATAGATCACATTTATGTTTCCATTGTTCTATGTTCCCCAGCTCAATATTCTGGTCAACCAGACCTCAGGCAGATGCAATGAGAGAATTGAATTCACCAAGTTTTATCTTAAAAATGTACAAATATTCAAAATCCAAACATGCCTGGTGGAAAAAAAGTCAAACTTTTAGCACATCTCATCATTTCGCAGGTTTAGGTTTGGTTGGCTTTTGCATCATCATTTGAAGGGAAACCACTATCCCTGGAAGTTTAATCCTAATCATATATACATAGTAAAAATCAGGTTTCCTGCATGTTTTTCAGATCAAAATGTTTAATATCAATTAATCTTTTTTGGCTCATATTAAAACACAGAACACTGAGATACACTAAATACTTATATAAGGTATTTCTACAGAGGTCAAGTTACAAGTCCAATACATAATATACAAAAAGAGTAACGGAGATGTGTGATATGTAAGAAATATAGTCTCATTAGAATCTGACGTATTTTAGACAACTTTAAATTACAATATTCTTATTCTGTGCAACTACGTATGCAAATTTTTCTTTTACTTTAAATTTGCCTGTAAATGTAGTGACCTTCTGGTGACCCAAGCCAAAGCAATCAACAGCTTTTGTTGAGCAACTTTTAGCCAATCAATGTACTGGTATCATGTGATCAAATGAGCCTAACAAGCAAAATTCTTAGGGTTAATTGTTACTGGTGAATTTAAAGTAAAATATAAAAATAATAATCATATTCATAACTGAACAGAATAAAAAGTCTGTTATAAATTCAACATCCAAAAAAAGTCTTTTGATGACACTATATTTCTTCCATAAAGAAGGAAAAACAGATAGACACACAGACATACAGATAAATGTATGGACGTATTTTGAAAGTTTTAAGAGACAGTTTGTAAATACAGAAATATTTTCCCTCCAATTTATCTTTCGATACTTTTCCAGACTGTAGGAACCCTAAAAATACAAGAGAAGGTGCTTAATCCAACATCTCCCTCAACAAAATCTGAGAAGAATCAAGAGATAGTGATCAATTTCAGGTCTCCTTTCAGTTCTGTACATGTTCCTCAACACGTATTTTTACACGCATCAGATTTAGTTTATAAAACAGGGGAACATAGAAGCACGGAAACACAAAAGCAATATCCTTTGTTCAGTTCCAACATTAGAATGTAAGCTGCACCGGAATAAGCCCTTTCTGATTTTGCATCTTCTAAAAGTTTTAACAGCTTCAAACAAAAACAGAGAAAAAAGCAAACAGGACAAGCCAAAGTGTAGTTCCCAAAAGAAAATAGAGAATCCATCTTTTTCTTTTACATTAAAATATCTCTGCTATGAAACTGTCAGCATTCACATCGGGCTGAACAGTCCCAGCTCAAACATCAGGGAGTCACAGTTAAAGTGCGAAGCAACTAGTGGACTAAAACATTGCACAGTAACAGAAACAGTTCACTTTATCCAGCCCAGAACCAAACATGGTAGGCAACATCAGAAAACAAATAAACATGTCTTAAAACACGCTCCACTTTAGCATAGCAAGATTAAGATCCAGTACATAGCATGGGATAAGAACCTGCTAAATGTGTCAATCATGTCATGCAGCTGACTGCATAATGTAGATGCTTCAGAGGTCCACAAATGCAAACAATCAGAGTGCGTGCCAATCTGGAACATTTACAGGGCGGCATCTCCTATTTGTTTGAAAAAGGGTCTTTCACAATCGACTGCAGAGAGATGCTACAGTGTGAAGAGAGAGCAGTACAAGCAACAGTCAGTTTCTTCATGGGGTGAGGGGAGCCTTGACTTGCTGGGACAGAACCAAATACTCCAAACATCAGCTCATTGGGCTAAACCCACAACACTGCCACAGAAGTTACATTCTTGTATCATTCGTGAAGTAGCATCATACAGAAATGGAGGTAACAGAGTCACTTAACAGGAGTTTACTGTTGCACAGGAAGAAACTCATAACATGCATCCCTTTAGACGGTTTGTGTTAGCATAATGTTACACAAATCAAACCTGCAGAGCTATGGAAGGCCTTCGTTTAGAGGTCTGGACTGTCCGTTTAGTCATGCATTTTGTTGCAGCTTTATGTACAAAGTCCATTTGAATGACTGCGGCTGGATGAGGGACTGGGGTGAAGCTCCAATCACTGGCATCACAACAGCAAAGTCTTATGTAAGCAAACCTTTGGAAACAGAACATCTGCACAAAATGTCTAGGCTTAAAGAAAAAATCCAACATTGGTGATGGAGTCGTTTCTAGGTAACTAAGTCTTTTTGTAGGTTATGTTTAATCTTAAATAACAGCTGGCAGCTAAACTTGGATATCAGCTTACTGAGCAGAGAGAAGTGCTCTGTCCAGTGAGGATGTACAATTAATCAAATAAGTAATTCAATCTTGGCTCCAAACAATCACACAAAAGATTATTTATTTTACTGTCATATATTCTAGTGTTCCTGATTTCCAAAAAAATCCATTTTAAAACTGGAACATCATGGAAGTACAAGGTTTTTAAATCTCTGCAACAATGTTAGCAATTGAAGAACATGATAGAGACAGTATTTGTCGCTGCAGCCACCTGTCTGTTAGTGAATAGTCAGGTTTAGCTGTTGTTCACTAAAATTTAAAGACATTTCTGATTGGGATATATATATCCCAATCATATATATCAATCATTTGATTAGACATGTCTTAGGTGAAAAAAAGATTGGCTACTATGCAAAATACAAAATTCAGAAAAATATATAAAACTTTTGAGCTAAAGCTTGTGCAAAAAATGTGGTCAAACTCAAATAATTGTTATAATCATGATTTTTTTTTCATAACTGAGTAACCCTACTGTCCACAAAACATAAGCATTTCGAAAAAGAAGAAGTCAACATCAAGCATTACTTTAAAGCTGGATTTATGCTTCAGCGTAGAAACTTTTCTCTTACGTCAACATTTCAAAACACAATTTTGGTCTTTGATTGTCATACCGCCACCAAAACATTCCCGTTCTGCACTCAAACATCAAAACTAGCCTTTTTTGCCATATTTTACAAAGTACAACCAATAGATTTTTGGCTGAAATTGGGCCAAATAAAGTTTTCAGTGAAAGCCTTTACAATTAGGTTGTTTGTTTTGTTTTTTTTTTTTACAAAAAGCAGCTCACAATGACCATGTCTGTCAAAGCTTTCAGAGGAGTTTCATGCATATTTAAGTAAAAACACCTCCAATGTTCTGCTTCAGAAGAATAAATCCAGCTGAGCATATGGAAAAAGTTGGATTTTTCCTTTAAGTTCCATAGATTTTTTTGTCATCTCATTTGCATAGGAGTCAGGGTGTGTTGAAGGCAAACAAAACTGCTGATGGAGCTGTCTACTGGACACAATGAACGCTTTAAACCACACAACCAGCCCAGGTGTAATTCCCATCTTGGGTGTGTTTAGACAGTCCGTAAAAATTTCAACACATTTACACCTGAACATTAAAGTTAGCCAAAAATGATCCCAAAAATCTACAGAAGCCTTTCAGGGAAACTCTGACAAAAAGGCTGAGGCGGACCAGTTGGCACTGAATGCGAAGGTAGTGTTGTCAACATCAGCCGTACAACTGGAAACATTTTGGCAACAAAGATCAGAACTCATTGCAGATGACAATGTGAACGGTTTGGCTAGAAAGATTTGTGAAGTGTTTGTTTCTGAAGCCATTTCTGCTGCTTCTGAGACTGAACGAACAAGGCAGATTTGAGTTTTTGAAACATTGCACATTTTACATAATTACACTTAAAAGTTAATCTTAAAGAGATCTTAAGCTAGCTTCTATGCACCTCATCTAAACAGAAGATATAAACATTCTTCAAGAGAAGTTTCTTAAAAATCTTAGAGTGCATCTTAAAACACTTCACTTGACTTCGGATTCCTCTCTCTGTATCTAACTTTAGTTGCGTTTTTGTTAGAGACCCCCTGTAAAGGAGCATAAAGCCTCCCCATAATTGCACTCTTTACATCATTTCTTGGACATTTGTTTCCCTCCTGTTTTCTTTTTGTCCCACGTAAAAAACAAAAAGACAATTTGGCTATCAAGTGTACAGCTACAAAATACAGTACATCGATTTGTTTACACTTTACATAACCACAAGATTACTGAATGACCAAAGTATGTCTCAAATACAAGAAAAGGTCAAATATTCAGTTAGGAAAATACGTCGTCACATAAAACACTGAAGTAGAACAGCAGAATATTACTGTAAGGCAAAATCAGGTGATTTCACAGTGACTGAAAAATATTCAGATTTGAATGTTCTCTGGTTTAAAAACAAATGTGTTATTTTTCAAGTGAACTTCTCAGCTTAAATATAAACTACATTGCCATCAGTATTTCCTTGTTTGGCTCTTAATACATACATGACCTTGAGCGACATCCCATAGTTCATTCACAGGGTTTATTTTGTCAGCCTGCCTTTTGCAGCTCTATTGGCTGTGATTCTTAGGGGAAGGATTTCCACAAGGTTTAGGAGTGTGTTCATGTGAATCTTTCAAAAGTCTATATGTGAGACCAGACACTGTTGCTGGACGATCATGGTGTGTTCCATTTGTAGTCAGAACTCGGAAATTCTGACTTCCCAGTCTGAAAAATCAACGTCAATGCCCCCTGAAGACACACTTCCCACTCAAAGAGATTTGTAAAGTTGACTTCCAGTTTCAACATGGCTGCTGTCAACAGTAGTGGGCTGTGGTGGAAACATTTTTATTTTACAAAACAAACTTGAAAGTGTCTAAAATCAATGTTACACGTAGTGCCCGCAACTATAAACTAAAATTAAGAGTAGTGTTTGCTTATGGAAAGTAAATCACTTTCGTATCCTGAAGTGCTTCAAGCTCTTTCACTGGAACTAAGAGTATCAACTCTTCACCAAACTTTACACCTGACACAAACTGCCAGATTCAGACAGCAAAGCTTCTGATTCTGTATGTTACACTTGATGATATATGGGAAGGATATAGCTGCTCAGCCATTGAAACCGTTTTCATGAAATGTTCTATGCACTGAGCTAATCTGAAGGATTTGAAGTCGGTGATTTCTGAATGCAGTGCTTCTTTTATTTGACCTACCACTTCTGGCTGAGTTACTTCCACTTTTGTAACACTGCTACAAGTTGAGAGGAATATTTAGTGGTCAGCAAAGTGGTCACAACTGGAAAATCAGGTGATTTTCTATAAAGCCACAACTCCTAGCTCCGGAGAATGACAAATTGGATATTTCCCCAATGTCTGTAGAAGTGTCCTGCATGCCTAAATAAGGGATTGTATACACACATGGCCCCAGAAGTGATTGGAACATGAAATAAATTGTTTGGATGGCTAAGTGAATACTTTTGGCAATATAGTGTATATAATGGCTTTTTTTCTAGCTGAGAATGAATTCTGATCCACTTTTCTTTAGTTTTGGTTAAATTGAAATTCCTGATGAGTGGTAATCCCAGTAAAGTCCACCTGAAGTGGTGCTTAGAACTGATTTCTAGATTTGCTTGTTGGACTGCAGCACAATATTAAATAATGGCACAACTAACACCAAAAGAGCAACTATGGGGAGGTTTTGCACTCCTTTGTTTCCCAAGTAAAAGCTTAAAATAATAATAAAAAAACATTTACGTGTTTGTAATTAATTACATCAGTGAAATTTTACACTCCACCTACAGACATTTTGGCATCAAATTTAAGTTATAAAATATCAACCCTTTGACCACATAAATAAATAAAACATAAATACACAAAGCATAAAAACATATACAAGATGAAAATAACATTTGGTTGTCAAAAATAAAGCTTTGAGTGTCAAAAAGAAAGTCATCATGCTATGGTAGGAGAACTTGTTTCATTGAAGGGTAGTAAGTAAACCGGCTATGTTGTTTATTTTCCTCCTCTTTTATACATAGCCAAAACAATTATTTTACCCAATAAATTAGCAGCTTCCTGCTACAAGCAAAAAAGATTAAAATGAATGTGGATATGAAAAGAAAATGGCTATAATGTGCATTTTTTAAATATATGTGGCATGTAATGGGGCACTGTAAACAAGAGTAGGCTAGCAAAAGCGCCGAGCAACCAATCTTTATCAAAACAGCGAGGCCATTCCCGTTGCAAGCCAATGGACGACTTTTTCCCCATTGTGTTTTTTGGTGGCGCATCTTTCAAAGAGTTATACAGCTGGACGGCCATGCAACGAGAGAGAGGGTTCATCCTGCCCTTTGTTTCTCTTCACTCACGTTAGTGTTTTTGTTTTTCCCTCTTTGCTCCAACACAGCCTCGCTACAGCCTGTCCATCCTGAACGTGTCCTCTGTGGCGGGGTCAGCGAGCACCATGTCGGGGTCATTGAGCATGTGCAGTCCGTCCAGTGTGAGTGGATCTATCTTCAGCTCATCCAGGGGGAACTGGGAGTCGGCATCGAAGCTGACATCACCAACACCCGCCAGAGAGTTGGTCAGCTCTTTAGAGAGGCTGGGCGGAGACTCACCTGTGACTAAGAAAGGTGACAGCAGAGAAACGCAGACAGCTTCAACACAAAGCAGTCATTGAGCTACCAATGGGACGGATACATTTTAAAAAACAGATGGCATCATGATCAGATGGCATCTTGAATTATTGAAATATTCAAACATCTCAACACAAATGGGTCTTCCAATTGATCAATAACCCTGAAGACCCCCCACATACTTGGGCGTTCGGCATTTTCTATTAGTGGACTCTGCGCACATCGACTGCAGACAGTTGAGATTTATTAGTCAGGCGTAACGATTGCCTATATTTCTCATGACAGATTTCTTTATTTCCCCCAATCCAAAAATCTTGAATTCTCCCACAGTAGAATTCAAGCACTTTCCAATAATTTTCAAGCTAAGTCTTCAAATCTTTCCAGCACCACTCACCACACCAGCTAGTTGGGCACCTAGCCGTGTTTCTTCTCAATAAAAAGCACCCACCACATGCCTGTTAGTGGCACAAAGTGGGAGTCTGTCTGATGCGCGTCCTTGCAACTGGTTGGATTGACTCTCAACCTTATCAGCTTGACATAACATACAAAACAGTTCAGTGTGAACACCCGTTTCCTCCCAAGCAGTTTATTGTGCAACAAAGAGCACATGGACGTGAAAATAAACCTTTGAGCAGATGTGTACGGTAGATGTGTGCTCTGCATTGTAAAATGTGCCCAAGTTTGTGGAGGCCATAAGCCCATCACCAAATTTGCACAAGTGAAACAAGCTCAGTATTTTTGGAGGGGCCATCACAAACCCCTGATTGATATCACAAAGAAAATGTTTAAGGAAGAGCTGAAAAAGTATGTTTGAGCATGACGTCTCAAACCTGACTCAGTTACAAGAGTTCTGTCAAGACAAGTGGACCAAAATTCCTGCAAACTGTTGTGAGACGTTGTAGACGGATATGAAAACATTTATTTAGAACTTAAAAAAAATCTCCTAGCTCTCGTATGTAGTAAATATAAATAGTTTTGGTAATCCTAACTGACCTCAAACAGGCAAAGTTCAGTCTGATTTAATAATGGATAGTGGGGGAGAAATAGTTATGGGTTGTATTTTATAGTATATGTAAATATCTGGTCTCAACTGTATTCCCATCTTTTTACCTGGAAATGCACTTTCTGAAAGTGCATTTCCAGAATGAGCTGGGTTTTCCTTCTGCTGCCCAGATTTGGATGGGTGAAGGACAATGTATGGATGGGTGGTGGTGCTGCTACCTGTTAGAATGATGTTGGGGATGTTGCCATGGCTACTGTAGTTGAGTTGCTGCGAGTCCTGTAAGCTGCTGCCGGTGAGGCCCATCATGGCCGCCTGCGTGTAGTTGAGGGTGGAGCATTGGCTGAAAAGGCTGGACGAGCTGATGGGACTTTCAATCATGTTGAACTGCTCAAGCTGAAAAGCACAGATTTGTGAGGCAGAGCAAAGTCAGGACAACGTTCTGTCCTTGGTTACTGGTAGTCTTGGTTACCTGGTGAGAGAGTGCATTGGTCTGCCTCGATGCCAGCTGCTGATCATAGAAGGAGTCGCCAAATATACTGCCCACCACAGGAATGTGCTGCAGGGGAAAGGAAATGCGAATTAAAATCAGAAAATAGAATGCAAGTTTCTCTAATAAACACAAAAAAGTCATCCAATTTAATAAGGCCATATTTTAGTGATGGAGTAACAAGGAAAACCAAGCAAGACATCACATCACACAGCTGTCCAGCAGAGCAGGAAATATAAGCAAGTGGTTCTCATTACCAGGGCTAACACAAGCCTATGAAAGAGTGAATGTTGGCAGCTGCAGCCCCGTTGGAAAAGAATCACAATTCAGTTTATTAAAGAGAGGCCTTGGTGGTGGTATAATAAACACCAAGACAACAAACCCTGGCAATTTAGGAAAAAAAAAAAACAAGAGGTAAAATCCAGCATGACAGAGCGGTCAAATTGGATTTACAGAGGTTAAAAAAAATAAAAAAAAAAAAAAGAGTTGAAATTTTCCTTAAATAATCTTAAAAAAAACAAATGCCTCATAGAGCACATTATCAACAGTGTGGGATTTGCTTTCTTATGTGGTAGAGTCCCCGCTTAAGCATCATCTTAGCCAGAGAGAGCACAGTCCATGAATGATTAGAATCTGAGGAATTTTGACCTGAACTTTCACTGATTTATCCACAATTAATTTACCCACAATTGTATAGTAAAAACAAAATGCAAAAATGTCTCTTTATGCACAGAAAAGAAGATTTAAAATTCATAAACTGAGTTGTTAAAAAAAATAGCACTTTCTCCAGAAATATATTTTATTATACAAGGAGCATCCCATTGTGGTTCACACTGAGAAAACCAACATGTTGTCATGCACACAGTGACAGTGGAGATGAGGAGATGAGTAATGCAGCTGCTGACACCATGAGTGGTGCAAACACACAGAATGAAAAGCAGCCTGGCTATGAACAGTTAGCTTTCCCCCAGAAGCAAAGCCCTTCCCCAGACAGCAGCGAGCTCGGAGGGTGGGCCCTTACTTGAGGCGAGCCTCCAGGGGAGAAGCCTTGATTGGAGACTGGGGAGGTTGGAGACTGAGTGGCTGGTGAGCCAGTCTGATTGCGATACTGTTGGAGGGAAGAGGGTTAGCTAACACTAAGCTTCATGTCTGGCACAAACACACACATCTTTAGCAATAAGATCAAAATGTGTACAGTTGCAGGTTAAAGTTTGGCAGTGACATATATGCTATGTTTTGCAAATGTTGCATCTTTATTATTATATTACCTAGTGATTTGTTGGATGTTAACATGGTATCAAAGTGTGTTACCACTTGATGCCATGTGGTATCAAGTGGTACTGACATTGACATTGTTTTCTTGTGTTACTCCTGGAGAAAAGCATGCACAACATTTTCTGGACCACTGAGAACTTCAAGGTAAGAAGTTAAATAGGACAGAACAATTTCACAAGGTTTCAGTGACAGTTTTTCCTGATCAGTTCTTCTACAGAATCAAGTTACTAGTGCAGAGCTTGTTCAACATCAGCAGCAGGTGAGTGAGAGTGTATCTGCATGCACAAAGAGACTTTGGGGCAGAAAAGAAGATACTTGTGTCTAAAAAAAGATATCAAGGAGAGACAGCTAAGTTCTGCAGGAGGTTTAGTGATGGACAGTAGAAGGCTGCTGAAAAGGTACCTTCTGTGATTAAATGTCCATCATTCCAGGAAGAGGGCTTACTCACAGCTCTGAACAAGAACACTGCCATAAATAATGATAGAGTAAAAAAAGAATCCAAGAGCTACTTCGTCCAACAATGTAGGAACAATTTGGTGCTTTGAGTACATTCAGCACAAGGAAAAATAGTTGATGGAGGGGGTTAAAAAAATCCTGTTGGAATTAAAAAAAAACTATAGTCTGTTATATAAAGTTGGCTCCTGGATAAGCAGGAACCAAACAAACTGTGATCAACTCCGAGCACCAATAGTCAAGATTTAACAGTGTAGAGGACATCCAGGATGCCAGAATAAATTAAGTTATGAAAAGGCATCAAAACTCCACATACCGACTATCTGCATAAATTTAATATAAAAGTTTTTAGAAGTCATATGTTTGTAGTTGTTTTTTCAGTTGACCATAAAATGTTGTTACCACAGAATAACATCTGTGTCACTGCCAAAGCCTTTCACTATGACTGTACAGTACAGTGGACAAAACAACAAGTTTTATCATCAGCCTCTGCATAAGAAGTGAGAAAATTTTGGTAGGGAGTTCATTTTGTCTGTCTACACAATAGCAGCAAGTCTACGTAAGTAAAAAGGATCATGTCATGTTTTCAAAAGATTTATATATTGAGCATACCAACAAAGTGGTAATCATGACAATATTAGGAAACATTTCCACAAAGCTGTGACCCTGCCTTCACTTTACTGACTGAATTGTGTGTTTCTTACCGAGCTGATGCTCATGCTGGCGGTGGTTTGGCTGTCCGGGGAGGGACTGCTTGCAGTGGCTGTCCCAGACGAGGCCAGAGTGGGCAGAGCGATGAGCTGGATGCCCTGTGGCAGCGCCGGCTGTTTCTGGAGGTCACTGAGTAGCTGAGCCTGGGCCTGAGGCGTCAGCTGGTTGAACAGGGGATACTGGGAAAGCTGCTGTTCCAAAGTTAATGTTTCTGTTTGCAAAGCCTAAAGACAAGAGCACACACACACTCACAATTACAGTGTTTCACCTTGAACAACAAGAAAAAAACCAAGTGAAGCCTGATGCCAGACATTTACCTGTGTAATATTAACAGGTGAGGAGAGCGTGGGTGAGAGCTGCTGTGGGGACTGTTGGAGGTGGAGGTCAGAGGTGAGAGTAAGTGGCACCACAGGTGGCTGCCTGCGCTGGCCCGTTACAGTCATGGACGGCTGAGAGGGCGTGGTGATCCCTGGCAACAGAAGAGTCACACATGCACAAGTCACTGGGTTTTGTTAGAGGAAAGTCAGATTACTAAGCATTCAAACATGAGAATCAGCTAAGAAATCATAGAAATCGTTTAATATACTGTTTCTTAAAGCTCGACTTTTATTACAGGCAACACACATACAGACTGCTCTCACCACGGACCACATTTATTCACCCATGTCATGTGTCAAAAACAAGCAAGTGAACGTTGTTGCCGTCCAAAGCAAAGAGGATAACGAATATGCGGGAAACTAATTTTAAATGAGAATTTCACAGAAAATAAACAGCCAGCTGGTGACCAGAACAAGATGTAGTGAGTAACTGCTGTCTGTCCAAAATACTCATCAGCTCTGAGAGAATGAGATTTTAGTACATAATGAGAGGCAGGCAGCAGCCCACTGGGATAAACTGTAGACCAAAAAGAAAGCAGCATCTAACACAAAGCTATGTTTAATGTTTTCTGCACACAGATAGATACACAACAAAGCCTATTCTAAAATCATCTGGGTTGTAATGTGCCTTGGGGTAGAGATTACTTTTCTGTTATTGTAAATATACTGTAAATTTCCTTTACATAGTAAAACTATTTTGATTAAAAAATAAACAGGCTAAAAAATGTAGCTCAAGATACTGGCTAAACCAACCTACTTTCTTAATTGGGAGTAAAAAATGTTTTTTTTACTTCCTCCTCCATCGTCCTACTTTTGGTACATGGGTACATGGAAGAGCTCCTACCATGACTTGCAGCACTGATGCCCAGGTGGGTGAGGTTGGTGGTCAGGCTGCCCGTGCTGTTGGCTGAGCTGAGCGAGGGGAAGGACACGGTGTCCTCGGGGTCAAGTGGTGTGGACAGCGGAGGAGGGAACTGGATGTTAGTCAGATCCGGCAGCGAACCACCAGTGTTGTGAGCAGCTGGGACCACAGACGGGCTTAATTCCTGGTCTGGTGACGGGAATATACTGGAAAAAGACAACCAGTTGGTTAGTGACGTGAAACACAAAAACAGCACCAAAAAATGTTTTTGGATAACTTGCTTTAATAATTTTAACTGCTGATGAGTGAATCAATTATGTGACAGATATTTAGACTCTATAAAGTATTTCAGATGTGAAAGACGAAAACAAAGCCCTCAAATTATTATAACTCTTAATAACAGCAGTTGGTAATTTCTATCTTGGAACTCTCTGAGAACTTAGAAGGGACAAAAATAAATCTAGAACATTAGAAAAAGTTTCTTATATATATACAATTTAATTCTCTGATGTAGAAAAACATCAAATTACATTGAAGCTTTAATTATATGGCTGGTCTACAACTTCATTACATTTAGCAAAGCATTGTCCAATTAGAAATCTACTTCCACTTATGTGATGATGGTCAAAAAAAGAAAAAATTAAGAATTTTTCAATGAAAGTTACAAAAGAAGCAGAGGTTTGGAAAATCAAAATAGTAATACTCACTTGATTCCTGGCACATCACAGGTATTAGGCTGAGATGCATCATCCTAATAAAAAACAAAACAAAAGAGAGTCGTGATTAATTCACCACATGAGTTCACTTTACAATCCCTCACTGTCCCACTGGTACCTTCTTGTCATCCCACAGCTGCTTCTGTACATCCTTATCTGCATCTGACTCTGAATTTTCCGTCCCAGGCACTGTAAGCAGCAGCACTATTAAACAAAAACAGAACACTTTTTTCTTACTGAAGCCTTGCTGAAAGAAATTAGTCATCAATATCCCAAGCCGCCATGCAGAAAATAGTACTGCTGTGCACCAGATTCCCACATTTCTAAAAATAGCACAGGTGACCACCAGACACTGAACGGAGGCCAGCTAATCTTGGTTCCATTGTATTAGAGCTTTACACATAAAAAGACGTGATCGATAAAGAGTCAGTTAATGATTGATTTTGCTCTGTAGGTTGCCCTGAATCAGCTTCATTCAGAAATTTCTATAGCCGGCAGAGTACAAAGTCAAACAGAAACACTTCTCAGTAGATCAGCTTCCATTTGCACCTTAAATATTTTACCACGCGTCTACATCTGCCTCTCTCTGACACCAGCTCTTTTGTGTCTTCAGAGGTTTGCAGCTTGGATTAGCACGTTGCTCATGAATAAATTAAAGATTCTCTGTGTCTTTGTCACTGGATCCTCCCTCACCTCGTTTAGGCTGCAGCTCCTGCGATCCTCCTGAAAACACCTCCTGGGGCTTCGGGTTCATGGCGCTCTGGTGTAAGGCCGAATCCGAATTTGTCCTGTATGTGACAGAAAGATGAGACGTCAGCAGAATCCCAACACTGGAAGAGGGCCAACTGTTAAACACCATATCCATCACTGGGTTACAGCCCTCATTACTGAACTTTATTTGCCACCAGGTTGCCCAATCTGTGGTCCATCCTTGTGAGTAATTTCTACTCTAATTAAAGGCATAAAAATAACTGTTTCTGACTGGGTAGTTCCAACCTCTTGCAAACGGACAAGCGAAGAAACTTACCTTCTCCAGCTTGTGTCTGGCGGTGGGGAGAGGTAAACTGAACTGTAGGGACAGCTGTCAATGTAAATCTAGTCAAGGCTA
Source organism: Xiphophorus hellerii (assembly GCF_003331165.1). Lineage (NCBI taxonomy): Eukaryota > Metazoa > Chordata > Actinopteri > Cyprinodontiformes > Poeciliidae > Xiphophorus > Xiphophorus hellerii. Next base: position 8,961,093 of record NC_045680.1, read on the forward strand.
ATAATTGAGGAAAAATAGAAGAATCAATCAGACACAGGCTTTAGTTCATCCCTTTGTGCCTAAAGCATTGTGAATAAATAATCCTGGACAAATCCTATAGGGAGATCAAATCTCTAAACTAAAAATGGAAAACATGTGTCAGAATAACTCCGTTAAAATGTAATATACCAATATGTATAACTTAACAGATGGTTATCAGTGGATATACAAAAAATAAATCACTATTTTATTGATCTTCAAATCAACATAACTAGGAAAACATAAAAGAAAAACAGACTTTTAACACAGAAATGTTACTGAATTAAATATACACTCAATTAGAAAATCAAATGGGTGTCTTACAGCTTTCAGTAGCATATGGAGGATTTCTCCACAGCTGAGTTCTTTGATGCAATTCCCAATCCCAGAAAAAATAATCACAATTTTTTAAACACAATCAAATTCTGCTTATTAATATATTTTTCAGATCAGACGGAAGGGAAGATGATACAATGTCTCCATCATGAACACATGCTGCCATCTTTGCTTTGTACCTCTGTCTCACTAGTTACACAATGCCATTCTATCCAAAACAACATAGTGACTGCAACTTCCAGAGGTGGATAAGAGTCAAAATATTGGTGGGTCAGTTTCAAAGCCAATCATCTAAAGGAACTTTCAGATGATCACAATCCTTCGAACTCTGTGATCTTAATTACCATATGAAATGCAAAATGTGGTTTCATCTGAAAAAAAGACTTTGGATACTCAACAACATAAATGTCCTGTTTCTCCTTAGTCAAGGTATGTCAGCATGTAAAGAAATGAGAAACTTGCAATTCATGTTCTTGATGTGTCTGTGTTCTAGCCTTTGAAACTAACTCTGGCTACATGTTTTCCTTCCAATGAACCTTGTAATAATATTTTTGGATAAGGTACACTGCACAGTCAGCAACCTTTTGTTGCTAAAAACTGCCAAGTCTTTGAATTTCAGTATTATATATATATATATATATATATATATATATATATATATATATATATATATATATATATATATATATATATATATATATATATATATATATTTTTTTTTTTTTTTTCAAACTGACTTTTGGGTTTTCATTAGCTCTAAGTCCTAATAATGACAAAAACCCAGAAATATGATCTTTAAATAAATTCCTCTGTTTGTAATATACATAATAATTTACACTTTTTGAATTAATTATTTAATTTGACATTTTCATATTCTATTTTTTGCAGTTGTACCTGCACAAGGAAGTGAAAACTTTGCTAAACATATTCAATCAACTAATTTTCATTTAATTCACTTCCGAAAATAAACTGAAATTTTTTTTTTTAAATTAACACTGCATTTGACTGATATTTCAAATCATGGATAAATAAGACAGATGAGAAAGGTGAGACAAAGTAACTTCCAAGTCTGATCGCCACATGGGACGAAGCAATATAAAGGATATTTGGCGACCGTGTTTGTCCACTGAAAGTGGGCGACGGTGAGGAGACGTGATGCGGTTACGATCGCGGTAAACACGGTCCACGAGTCCATGGTGCCTGCTTGTCCGACTGGTGTCCAGCACAGAGTTCTAAGGTGGACACACCAGGTAAACGAGATGAGAGGAGTCCTTTCAAACAGAGCAAATCTTCGCATTGGAATAAATGGTGCTAAACATGTTCACTTTAAGATGGGCAAGCCAAGTTGGCAAATGTAATTAAAGATGAAAAGCCATGACAAGCAATGGTATACTTTAAAATTTAGGAACCAATTCTCAATTATGGGGAAGGAAAAAAAACTAAGACAAGCTCTTCTTTAACTTTTGAGGTATGATGAAACCTAGTGGAAGATGCAGCTCTAACCAGCCAATAGTCTTACAGCTGTCACAGCCAAAGAAAAGCCAGCAGACTCTTTTACTCCTCTTTAAAAATGGATAGTCTGTACAGAAAGTATTTTTCAACAAATCTGAAAGACAGCTGAAACCTGTGTGTGTCCAACATTCACCAACAGCTGACAAGGGTACACTGATCCAGAACAAAACCATTGCTGAGAGAGGCTAGGGGCTCACCTGAAAAGGCAGGTCAATGTTGCCATTCCCAATCTGATTGACATTGGGCAGTGAGCCTCCATAGTACTGTCCACGATTCTGCCCTAGTTGCAAATACTGGGTCTTCTGTAACTGCAACTGTGCAAAGTAAAATTGCATGAAAGCATGAGTGAATGATTGATCTGATTCACAAACAAAAGAGATGCTAAAAATGGGCAATGCGTGCAAGTCTACAATGATAATATGCAAGATTAATGAGTTTGGGGCTTTTATAAACTGAAAAAATGTAACAAGATGAAACAGGCAAATGTGGCTTTTTCATGGACAACAGACAAGCAAACAAAACTAGCTGATTTGAATGACACTGGACTGACAGCTTAAGTTGTCACAGTTGTGTATTTATTACTTGCATATATCAGTAATAAAAAGTAATGTATGCTATAACAAAAACAAAACACTGACATCCTGTACACCCAGAAGAATTGAGTCAGATGATCAGACATAATGCAGTGACAGAAAATCTAAATGGCAACACAAGGGAATCAGGCAGAGACTACTGAAGAGTGTTTCCCTCCTAGGAAATATCAGTATGGCTTAGGGTTAGACACACGCATCATAGTAATAAGTGTGCTTAATTTCCAGCAAACAGAAACAAAAATTATCTCAAACACTTCCTGGCTTCCTGACGTCAGTGCAGCTTGAAGAAATGAGTCAATTGATTCATCCAATATATGCTGGTGGAGCTTCCTGGATGATTAACCCTCATCATTTGGGACTTGGGGCAGAGAAAAACTAACTGGCTGCTGCTCATGCTGGATGTCCTCAACACTTACTACCATAGCCCCTGCCTCCCTCTTTTGATTAAAGGGACAGTTAACTTTTTTTATTTCGATAGATAATCCTTATTTTGAAGAGCTTCACTCCAGAGGAAGGGAGTGGCAGTAAACAAACTCCATCTGATTTATACTGCCTTTCTGTTCAAGAAAGAATTATTTACATTTCTGAAGATATCTTTTAAGTCAAAGCAGAAGTCTTGAAAAAAACGATTCCAATCCAAACAGAACTATCTGAAACAAAACAGTCCTCACATTTAAAATGTAGTAAATGTGAAGGTTTGCCACAAAATGCTAAAGGTTTAAAAAAAGTTATAGCTAGCAGTTCTGACATGTCCTTACATTCAGCATTGACCCCCACTGACCCATGTGAAGTTAACTTTTGGTCTCAACCGATCCTTGTGACCTACTAAATGTGAACTTAAATTATTGGAAACCTGACTGAACACCCTGGTTGTAAACTGCTTATTAATAAATAGGTAGAATTTCGTGTGTACAGTTACATTACTGGTACATTATATAATATAGCATAGTATGACAGCCTTTTAAACATGATTTGAAATTAAAAATAATTGGAAGCCACACTACTCTATGAAGAAAAATTAAGTCACTTTTTGCTCAAGTCTCATTAGTAGAAACTTGCACAATTTTTTTTATCCCACAACTGACAAGCAATTACATTTTTACCCACATTGCAGAACAAAAGCAGGAAAAAGATGCAATATTTTGAAGCCTGTATAAAAAAAAAAAAAAAAAAACGGTCCAGAATGTTTGCTTAATCTGTCAAGTTCACAAAAGCTCTCACATTTTCATATAGTTCCTAAAAGGGGAAAAATAGCTATGTAATGCAAATTGCAAACATGAAACATCAACAAATAACTCCGTCCTCTGTTTATAATTGCACAACTGATGCAATTTAATCCTGAGTGAATGATGATTGCATATTGCCTCACAACAGGGAGTAAAGTTATAGTTTTATGGTTTTCCCAAATAATGCAACTTTTTTTTTGAGTTTTACAACATAACATCTGTGTTTTAACAAGGTCGATTCGCACAAACTCAGTTGGAGAAACTTTAATCTCAACAATTAAGCTATAATAGAAGGAGCTATAATATTTAAAACATTTCCTTTATGCATCACAGAAAAGTTTCTGACCTTTGCATGATTTGATAATTATGTATGCATCAAGTATTTCATAAGACACGTATGCTCAAAACATAATGAAAACAAGAAAAAAAACTTTATGGAAAAAAATCTGCACTTGCAGGCATTCTATTACAATAACATACATTAAATAAAGTTAAAAACAATTTGCATCAAGCCTTGAAGAAAGAAAAAAAACAAACCTGATAATGAGTTGTAACAAATATATGGATTTATTTCTCTTCCTTTTCAAAATCTGAGATAAGCAAGTTGCATAGTTGTTGCACCACAACTCTCCCTTATTTTAGTTTTTTGTTTTCTTTTTATCATTGGGTCTTTCCACCACACACACACACTGCATGGGCCCAACATAATTGTGAGACATAATCCAATGTTTCTCAATCCTGCTCCTCCGGGCCCACTGTCCTTCATGTTTTAGATGTCTCTCTGTTCCAGCACACCTGATTCCAATGATTAGATTACCTCCTCAACATGCAATTAAGCGCTGCAGAAGCCAGTTAAACGCCCATTCATTTGAGCCAGGTGTGAAACACCTAAAACAGTCAGGACAGTGGGACCTAAAGAGCAGGATTATTTATTATATTATCAGAGAGTTGAGAAATCATTTTCATTGTGATCCACTGCTGACTTTCAACAAATCTGTAAAAGCTAGTGCAGTCAGGGGTGTGGCTGGATAAGCCAAAAATATGTAGAACATTAACTAAGCTTCCGTTTTAAATTGTGTTTTTGTTTGCATTAAAACGTGCCACGGTGGAAACAGTAGACGTGGGGGCGGGAGGGAATCCACGTCCAGTGAGTCTGATTGGCCAGTTAAGGCTGCCTTAACCCTGTCAGAGATCCCACTCGCGTTTGCTCCGCTTTAATTTACCTGCCAACAGCCTCAACATGTTATTATGCGGTGATGTGTGCGCCTGGAAGCAGCCGAAACGCGTGCACTTACCATTGAAATCATACATAGGGAACAGGTGCACGTTGCACTCAAGCTGCTAGCAGAGCCAATTAACCGTGCACTAAACCACGCATGTTTTATCGACAAAATAAAAATCTGTAGCGCCCGTCAACAGACATGGGAGTGTGTTGTGATTATGATAGACCGATACAGCTAAGAAAGAAAACATGGACCTTACCCAAATAGAGAGCAGTCGCTCAAACATATCACCGCAGTGTTCGTTAACTGCCAAAAACAGCGATGCAACAAACTGGGACCAGCCTGTGAGAGGGTGGGGGTCTTACCCGAGCGGCTCTGGTGATGTTCAAGTCCTTCATCACTTCTTCAAAAGCGGCAGTCTCCTCCGCCTGCTTTTGATTATGCAAAGCGATTTTTTCGCTAAATTTGCGCGGATTGTTAGAGGACGCCATCTTTCCCTCTTCTTCTCAATGGAATGTTACGCTACGCACGACACCAGGCCCTCGTACTGTCGTCACGACGCACGGTCGAACGCATCTATTGATGTTACCCCTCTCTGCTTCAGCTGCCTGCAGAATCTGAGAGGCAGGCCGAGTTTGAGATAAAATAAGACTCACCACAGGGGGAATTGTGTGCCCTAGATGTTCGTTATTAATAGTAACATACAAGGGGGGAAATAAACATGGATATGCACGGAAAGACAATAAAATCTGGACACAGAAAAAGTGACCAGGTGAAAACTAATTAATACATTTGTGATAAATTTTGTGACATTTGTCACGTTACTAAATCAAAGTGTGATTTTGGCTTATTAAAATTTTATGTGATACTTATGTAAAGAAGCAAATCACCGATGAAGAAGGAAAATTACACATAGGCTTTACATTTTAGAATCTGACATAAAAATGTTTTGTCACTTATTTTTATAGCCCTAAGTAAAATCTAACGCAGCAAACTGAAATTAGAAGCAATCTAATTAGTTTGTAATCCAATCTCAGTGTAATCCAGCTGCTGTGTGAAGGCTTCAGAGGCTTGTTAGTGGGGGTGAGGGGTCTTCGGTTACATTAGTGAACAAACAGCATCATTAATATGATGGAACATAGTAGATTGGTCCAGGATGACAGCTAAGTTGATATAGTTTATTGCCATGATAATTGTTGGTGACACTACTAATCTAGCTCGCATAGAACAGTGGTATGATGAAAGTCACTGTTAAAAGACATAACAAAAAAACATTTTCAGTGTGCCACAGACCTTATGCGAAAAATGGCAGCTTAGAGGAAATGTATAACCTCAAATCACCCTGAAAAAAGTGAAAACATTTTACTATTTATGTTGGTCTATCACATAAAATCCCAATTAAATACACTCAAGTTTGTGGTTGTAAGCAGGTATGACATGAAAAAAAAGGATGTAATTTCTTTGCAAAGCACTGCAAATGTTTGATTGTCACATTTACCAACAAATTGTAAATTAAGTAAAAGAAATCTAACATAATGAAAAAGAATATTTACCCTATATTCAAAATGTCATTCAAAAATTTTAGATTGGTTTCTCTCTAAAACTGAGGTATAGGTGATAGTTTATTTTTTTTAATTCAGGAGAAGTGTCAAAACATATTTATAAAAACAATACGGACACAAAAGGTTTACATTTTAACATTATTGACTTTAATAAAGGATTGACATGAAGCTACACAAACTTGTACATTCCCCCTGGAGTACATCAGTTTTCACTGTATTGCACTTTGTCAATATAATGTGCTTTGATTGGTACAAGCAGAAAAAGACACGCTTAGGCAAGCAGACAGCAGACACTTTTCCACAAAAACCCTCCTCACTATCATGGAGGTGGTCAAGTTCAAAAAGAAAAAAAAAACAAAAGGTTTGCTTCTTAAAGTAAAAACAAATACATAGGTCATGTACAAACACAATATCTCATAAATACAGCTACAGAAGTGCAAAGGATGCAGAAAAATTAAAACTGTAAAAATTAAGTGAACAAGCTTCAAGGAAAGAGAAAAAAAACGATGCAAAACATTGTATCAAGACACAAATAAATTATTCATGTAGCTGCCGCAAGAGGTCTGCAGTTGTGTGTGATTTTAGGACAGAACAAGAAACATCTGAAACAGTTTCAGTTCCATTAAACACATCAGAAATCAGAAAGACATTCACATAAAGAGTAAAATCATGTGGAACATATTTTAAACTGTAAATCATCCTATTCTTGTTTTTGTGCCGGCATTATGTGCTAATATGCAGCTTGTTGATTAGGATATAGCTACAGTAACTGACTTAAAGGTAAATTGTTTCAAAAATTAAACAGCATAACAAATAAAACTTCTGTACAATCAAATTGTCCAACATTTTAAATGCTGATTTTCTAAGGAATGTCATATCTGATGTGCCTTTTGTAATGTAAGCCCTTCATTGGTTTTTATCACATTTACAAATTAAAGTAATACTTTCCTCCGAAAATCTACAATAATTTAGCTACTGCTACACCAGTTAACTGGGTTGTGATAATACACTTTCTAAATTGCCAAGCATTTAAGAAAAGTGTTCCTACATGTATAAAGATTTCAGACTTAGTCTTATCACCATTTTAAAATATAAAATTCAAACATTCATCATCAATTTATAGGATTCACATACTGTATAAAGAAATAAGATACAAGGAAGGACTAATGATGTAAAGCACTTTGAAATGCCTTGCTGCTGAAATGTGCTATACAAATACAATTTGATTGATTGATTGATTGATTGATTGATAAAGATAGAACATCCATCCATCCATTTTCTAACACCCTTGTCCCTGGTGGGATCGGGAGGGCTGCTGGTGCCTAACTCCAGCTAACGTTTTGGGCAAGAGGCGGTGTACACCCTGAACAGGTCACCAGTCTATCGCAGGGCAACACAAAGACAGACAGAACACACAACCATGCACACACACACACTCACACCTAGGGAGAATTTGGAGAGACCAATTAACCTAACAGTCATGTTAGGTTAATTGTGGGAGGAAGCCGGAGTACCCGGAGAGAACCCACGCATGCACAGGCCTTCTTACTGCAAGGCAACAGTGCTAAAAACTGCGCCACTGTGCAGCCCTAACAATAGAACATAAGGAATGAAATGACAGAACAGAAAAGACACAATATAGAAATGAACAGAACAAAAAGAGGGTGGACAACAATTGAAAGGGAGAAAAGAGACAAGGAATAAAAACAACACAAAAAAGGAAGGAAAATGGAGGAAAGACAAGCAAGGAAGGGAATAATGAATGCCTCAAAGTACAAAAGGAAGAATACAAGGAATGAATGGGTGCAGAATGGGAAGTAGACAAGGAGGAAGAGAAGCATGGAAGGAAGCACACACGTAATGAACAAATGTAGGACACGAGAAAGGAAAGGAGGAAAATCATAACTAAGGAAGTAGAACTAAAAAAAGGAAAAGAAGAAAGGACACAGAACAAGGAAGGAAGGGTGCAAGGAACAGGAAAAGAAAAAAAAAGTGACTTGAGGGAGTAAGTAAACAAGGAACAAAGAAGGCAAAGAAGCACACAAAAAAGAAATGGACATAAGGGAGGGAAAAGAAAGAAAGGAGAAAAATGTGGACAGAAATAAGGAAAAATGGGAGGACACAAAATAGAAATAAAATACAGAGGGAAAGACATAAAACATTTGACAAAGGAATAAAAAATAAAGGCTGGAAAGATTTTGTCATCTTTTCCATGATTAACTAGACCAGGGTAATCACAGTCTAGCCTTTTCTGTAGGATCTCTGCAATAATTATGATTGGATTAATACATTTTCAGACCTGCATTTACTCTGATTATTAGGTTATCAAAAACCTTGCCTCTTCAATGAAACCTGCTCATCAGAAGTCATAGCTATGATTCCTAAAACTTAAAGAAAGTTTCTTAAATATGCTACACTATATTAAAAAAGTCACGTTTATGTCAACTGAAGTCTAAAAAACTAAAAAACAAACCTTCATCAATATGTAAGCAAGACGTTCACACCTTCATTTAATCCATTGGGCAGTAGAAGGTCACACAGAATAGTCTTCACAGTTGCAGGTCAGGAGCTCAGCGTTGTGTGGTGTTCTGAGGAAGTATAATCGGCGTACTTGCGATGCCAGCAAATGATTCTGGAAAGTGCAGATCCCTTTCCCACTCATCCGTCTCGGTGTTGTAGACTTGAACGATGCTTGTGACATTGTTCAGGTGCCAGTTATAGCCCCCTATGATGTAGACCTTAGCATCCAGAAGGCAGCAGCCCGCCTCGGACTGCCCTGCTCTCATGGGACTGACAGTCGTCCACTGGTCACTTTCTGGACTGTAATACTCAACCGCCAGCACATCGAAACAGCGGTCCACATGGTCCATGCGGCCACCCAGAGCGTAAACACGTTGTTGGGTGCTGATCATGGCGTGCAGCACTCTGGGTTCATTCATGGGGGCTTTGAAGTCCCACTGGTCTGATATTGGATCATAGCAGTGGAGCGTTTTCTTGTCGTCCAACGAGACCCCGTAACCTCCTGAAATGTACAACTTTTCTCTGCACGAAGTCCCAGCATGGCCCCAAATTCTGCGTTTCAACGGTTCCACATAAGACCACTCGTTCTTTTTTGGGCAATAACACTCCATGGAAGACAGACTCCCGGATCGATTACGGCCTCCAGTTGCGTATAGTTGTCCCTGCAGGACATTGAGTTGAAACTGGATGCGAGCCTCCTGCATGGATTGGATGCGTAGCCACTGGTTAAGATGCGGGTCGTAGCGGAAACAGTTGTCCACGGCCCCCTCCCCACTGCGGTATTGTAAGTGCTGCCCACCGACAATGTACACAAAGTTGTCAAGCACTGCGACACAGGAATGGCTGCACCCTGTCTCCATTTCTGTCAGCTCTTTGAACTGACGGGAAGCAGCATCAGGAAGGTAGTAAGACTTGGTGCTCACTGTGCGGTCGTTGTCAGTGTAGGGGGTCCCACCAAAGGTGATGAGGGACAACACGTCAGAGCGGATGAGCGTCCGTGAGGACTGCATTTCATGCTGTCGGAAGGGAAGGATCTGGTAATTGAAAGCCTCAAGGAGATACTGGCGGCATAGTACATCCTCCACCATGATGTCCACCGTCTGAACACTGTCTACCAACTCTGAGGAGAGCATGAGTGGAAACCGCACGTGGCAGAGGACGCTGCTCGCCTGAGCCCGACGGGACTCATCATGCTGGAGCCACCTTATGGCAGCGTGGAAGAGGTCGATCTCCTTGCAGTTCTTCAGCTTGTTGCTCTGCAGGAAGAAGATGAGGCGCTCCATAGGAATGTGAAGAAAGTCCTCTTCTTCAGCAATCTGGAGGAAGTGACGAAAGGTGAAGGCATCCACGGACTCTTTGAGGGAAGACAAGCTGAACGTGGTGGCCATCTGCCCAATGTGAAGGCAGGTCTCGACACTCATTGCAGACTTAAGAAATTCCTCACAAAGCTCCACTACGGGAACCATCTGGAGAAACACAGCAGCCCCCAGAACATCCTGAATACAGTCCAGGTCTAAAGTTACATCTGAACTGTAGGCAAAGTCGATGATATGTTTCAGCCCTCGGGCTGACAAACCCTTCAGCTCAATGGTGTCTTGGTTTGACTCCCTCATGCCTCCTGTAAACATAGCTCTGAAATCAAAAAGAGCACAATAAATCATGTTATTTACAAGTGTACTTCTGTTTGAAAAAGTTGTTTGAGATCCTTCTGAGTCTAGTGTAAACAGCCAATGAATAAAAAGTAAGAATAAGGTTATCTTTTGGCTTAATTGCCTACCGAGCCTTACAAATGTATTCATACTGTTTGAACAACCACAAAGACCAAGGAACAGTTTAAAATGGAGTTGTGCTATAAAATAATATCCCAAGATTTGAACACCACATGAGCACTGGTTAATCATCATCTGTAAGCAGAAAGAGAGTAGCATGACCAAAAAACCTGCAAAGACAGCATTCCATACAAACTAACAGGCTGGGCAAGGTGAATATTCATTAGAAAAGCAGCCAAAAAGCATATGGAAGAGTTGCAGAGATCTACAGATCAGATGGAAAAATGTGATGACAGGGAAACTATACAAATATGATAATTATGGACAACAACAAAAGCCATTATATCAAAACAAAACTCAGTTTGCTGAACGCCATGTAGGAGATACAGCAAACATGAAAAATGTGAAGTCAAAGTTTTGGCCTACATTAAAAACCGTGTATGGAAAAGTTAAACTGCACATCCAGAAACACATCATCCCTACAGTAAAAAATTATATTGGCACTATTCTGTAGAAAGGCTACGTCTTCAGCGAGGGAAGAGAAGATGCTCAAAGTTGATGGGAAAATGGATGTAACTAGCAACAAGACAAGGTGGAAGAAACCCTGAGAAAGGCTGCAAAAGACTTGTGACTGGGACGGAGGTTCAGCTTACAGCAAAACAACAATAACCATAAAAAAACCACCAAAAAAGTTGAAGAGGTAGAAATATTTTTGTAAGGCACTGTAGGCTTTCCTATTGAACATTTTCACCCACCATTAACATTCACTCAATAACTTCTGATAATATATTGAAAACAACACTAGTCATTACTTCCACCCTATTTTTTGCAAGCATCAGCTAAGTGCTTTAGATCGAAAATCCAAATGGACTTAGTGAAATCTCCAGACTAACCTGAAGTAATCACTACAGGCGGCCAGCACTGCTTTATGGACCTGGAAGTGCTCTTCATTGACAGCCAGCACGACATCCAGGAGCTGACCCTGAGCCCGCAAAACCGACAAGCCCTGGAGGAGAGTGGCACTATGGCTCGGGGCGGAGAAAGTACAGCGCAGGGTACTATTCTTGTTAGCCATACTGGAAAGAGAAATACGCCTTGTAACCATCAATAAACTAGAATGCAATCCCCCCCCTTTTCAAAAGAAAATGTAATATATTCCTAACAGAATTCTAAGCTGAAATGTTACATCTAGAAGCTGTTATCTGCTGATGAAAACAGGCCAGTGTGTGGATATGTAGTATCCAGTAACATTCTAATGGAAACATAATGTAATTTACTAGTCAAGCATAGGGGAATGCATTTAGTGTGGAGCTTTTGAATGAGTGAGAATGCATTTGTATACAAAGACACTAAAGAGAAAGCTATTTATCTTTTCAGGAACTTTAAATCTTCACATGCTTACAGGAATTAGCAAGGAAAAACAACAATTAGAGAATAAGGAAATGTTGCTCCATCAGTTGTTTGTAAAATCAACATCTAACAGTACAAAAACAGCACTGCACAGTGTCGTCTGAGAACTTTTTTCAACATCACATCAGATAGAATAAAAGTATAAAAATGCATCCATTACACATGAGGCCTGAGGAAAATATTTATGTTTACAAACATTTACACAAACGCTTCCTAATTGTATAAATCCATAAAGAGATTTTTTTTCTTTCTGAGTGGAAATATCAAACATTTAGGAAAAATAGAAAAGCAGAGGAGAACGACATTGGATGCAATAATAAAATTAAACCTTAATTAAAAAATTAAGGTAATAATATTCAATCATCTTAACTTAGAGTGAACCACAAAAAGTTACTTCTTTCCCTTCATTTTCTACATTCTTATTTTTTTAAGTTTACACTTACACACTGCTTAATTTGAATATTTGATGTTTTGGTAGCATGTAAAAATAAAATACTATTTCTACTTTATTTAAGTAAAGTTAAAGACAACTTGTAAATACAGCAACAACAAAAAAAGACATTTAAAAAAGCACTTACTATGAGGTGAGTTTTAATTTTATTGTTTGAGAAATACATTATGATTAGCCTCTGATGGATATAGACTATCCACTAAGAAAGCCTAATTTATTTATTAAAAATAAGGCATTTGCTTTTTTATATTCTATCTGAATTCTCAAATTTCTTGAGGTATTATGATAACTAAAGAAAATTATTAATGTAACTTAAAAATGTTTACTGTCTTGTGTAAGGTATTATTCATGTAAACGTAATTTAATCTGCTGAAGACATGTTATAGTATCCTCATATAAAGCTACAGGAGCCCCAGGGTCTGGAGGCCGAATCAGAGCCTCGGTGTTTCCTGACCCGAAGAAGCCGTGCTGCGAGTCGCTTCGGAGTACAGTCGGTTAATGGCCGTGGGGAGACACCGTGGTACCAGATAAACAACGCCAACGTACAACACCATCAACTGCAGCTCACTCACCTGTTCTCCGACTGGTTCGGAGCAAAATCGCCACCGTCCAACTCCGCCATCTTCTAGCACATACCAACACGCATAGAGCATTTTTAGGAATGTTATCAGGAAGTCATCGGCACGAATGGATGATTCATTATTGTTTTGGTTTATTTCGTGCAAAGAGCAGTTGGCGACTTCTGACACACGTTGTACAATTGTCTGTTTGAGGTCCTGCGGCGAAAGCAGAAATGACCAGTCCCCCTTTGGTGGCTGTTTAAAACACGAATCTCTCCTGTACCACCGCTACCTGATCACTAGAGGCCGACAGAGTAACGTGCTCCTTCTCCCCAACATGAAAACCCTGGCAACACATAAGAGATCTCTACTCTATATGAAAATACAGTTTTATTTTGTCCAATAAAGAAATGACTTTATTCAGTAACGGACAACTCTGTATTTGTGAAGTATCTTTTTTGTCAGATCCAATTGGGTAAAAATATGTTCACAAAATATGAAATTACCATGTTGATCTAAATCTGCAATGATCAGTGGGTGACTGCTCTTCTGATTAATGCTATGAAAACTACTCTCAAATAGTATGAATATTTGTCTTTTAGGTTAAATTTATGGAGAACATAAAGAGTTACTGTTCACAGTAAAGCAGTCATCAGTCTAGGAAGGTTATCCACTCAGTGACTCTTCCAGTTTCTGTATCTCAGTTGCAACTTACTGATGACACTGTGTATCACTTTAACCTCAGTCGAGACTTTTGTCTGAAAACATCCTGTTTGAAGCCTTGCAATGGCAAGGTAGGGTTGTCAGGTGTTGTCTTGGTCTTGTGATATCAAAATGTATCTCAAAAGCTCAAATAATACCTGAGCTATGATCACAATTCCCAGAGAAATTGAAAAAGGAGGCTTAATGGATGCAGAGCAGAGAGAAGGAGCAGAAAGTTAAAACCACCCTGTCCATCGATCATAATGGGCAAGAAACATCCTCAACTAGAACGTCTCTATACCAGAATTTCTAATCATACCGCCAAACAGAGATTTCAAAAGTGAGGTGCTTGCTAATAACTGAGGGTGTCATCCAAGACCTGTGAAACATTGTCTCTGCAGCCTGAAAATCAAGCTGTTAGCATGTCATGACAGTCATGAGATTGTCATACAGCAACAATCTTCAGTCAGAGGTCTTTGCAGATGAAATTTGCAGAAATGTGTAGATATGACATACAGTATATGTTATACTGTATATGCCCTATATGTTATATATAACATATAGGGCGCTCAACAACGATTGTTGTTGAGCGCCCTTATATACTGTACATATGACTTGCATGCTTTATGTGGAACGAAGCAGGGGCACAATGGGGGTACAAAGCAGAACTGAAACATATAATGCAAAATTCACTGAAACTTTACAGTTTTTAAAAAGAATTAAAATTAATTTAACTGGAAGCAAAATGAATGAAGCTTTACTTGAATGTTTACTACTGTGCTCATGCAGATAAAACACTATGCTACTGTAATGACCACAGATTGTTTACCAGATACATGGCGTCCCTCCTGTGGTCAAAACTGGGAAGTCTTTATCTCGATGTGGTGAAAGATAAACACTGTTAAGTTTGGGTTATAGAAGATTCCTTCTGCTGGTTTTGGTCTTTCAAGCTAAGCAATAAGAGACACTGACTCAAACCCTTTTTTTCAAATTCATGTGCAATGCGGTGGAAAATACAAGTAGGTCAGCTCTTTTGTTGTGTGTGTGCAAATAAAAAAGACATATTCTACCCTGAATAAGACAGATCAAAAGCTATTGTGCCTCTTGTTTGCTTCATTTTTTAAGGTCAACAATTTTGTTTTGTTGTGACCACTTCCTGTCATGTAGCTTCCTCAAAACATGCTGGAGGTTTACCTTTGAATTTTTGAGCCATCGTGTGTGTTTGTTTTTAACTGCTGTGTGCATTTTTACAATAACCAACAACGAGCCAGACTCTTAACCATCAGAGTAAAAATTTAATAAAACTTGATGGATACTTAAAATACAGTGTGATTTTAATAGAGATGAAGTCATTATAGGTATGTACTTAGAGTTGTTGCAAAGATACCCCACAAGGCTGCAATAATTGTAATAATTACTATATCATGTTTAGAAATGAAATTATAAGATTTGGAAAAGAAAAACCTGCGACAGACTGGTGACCTGTCCAGGGTGACCCCACCTATTGCCTGGAACGTTAGCTGGAGATAGACACCAGCACCTTCCAACCCCACTAGGGACAAGGGTGTAAGAAAATGGATGGATGGATGGATGGATGGATGAATGGATGGATGGATGGATGGATGGAAAAGAAAAACTACATATGCATTTGACAATGAAAATGGAAGAGAAAAGAAAACAAAGATACTGACTACTTGAATTTTAATAGGCAGTAAAAGAAAAATACAATGAAGATATTAAAATGCTACAAACCAGCTCAGGATTTCCCTTCCATCTTTTGAAAAATGTGAAAATATTAATGTGCAAATGTGAAGCAGTAGTGAATTATTCTGCTTTCTGATATACTACTGGCACCTTATTGAATTCATGTTGTGTTAGACATCAGTAACTTCCAGAAAATACACACAAAAGTAAACATAGAAGAAATACAAAGGTAAATTAAAAAAAAGATTCACATTTGTATTTAGTTTTATTTACAGAGACAAACATTTGTCAGCAACTCAGTCCAATGCTTGCACAGTCTTGTGCTGTTGAGGCAGGTAAACAGTTAAAGTGACTCAAAGTAATTCTGACTTCACATCAAACACCAGACCATTCCTATATATCAGCATGGCCAGCTCTGTTTCCACCTGTTCCAGGTTCTTCAAGTCTGCTTTCCTCAAAGTGTCATCTCCTGAGGCAAGACTCGAACTCTCATCATCAGATTCTCCGGAGCAGCATCCGTCTTTCTCCACCTGCTGTCCTGCCTCATCATCCCATTCGCCCTTCAGGACTGTGGCCTCTGAAACGGGCTTCTGCTCTGGAACTAGCTTGTGTAGCGTGACCTCATGCACTTCCTCTTTTCTCTCCCACATATCCTGTTATTGGGTCACATCAGTGGAAAGCAGATTCAGTATTCTGGGGCACAGGAACAACTACAAAGTCTGAAGTTAAGTTGCTTATAAGTTACGATCATTGGTATCAAAGATGAAAGTAATACCAGTAAATTACACTCAGTAATTTTCATGCAGAACTTTTTATATTTACTTTTTTTGGTTCTGGATGTTTTGAACAAGTTTTAAATGCCAATCCTGGGATGCAATACACATTTCTCTTATATATAACAAATTAAAAGCTCTTGTTTTGGCTATTTATTGTACTTTTGAGTAAGGAAATGTGAATATAATGGGCTGTAAGAACCTTTGACTGTATGACTGTATGGCTAGTTTTGGACTGAAAATTCACATTTTATTAAAATAATTAGAATTTTGCATATATCTCCACTATATCGTTTTCTGACTGCATTCTTTTCTAAATGCTTTATACAGTTTTATGATGTAACATAATTAATAACATTGCTATATGGATAAATTGAAGTATGCTATTTTTCCTTGTTTATGATAAACCAAAAATCTATTTGTTTACCACCTGCTCTGATGTATTTACATCAAATTGAATTTGTTTGATCCTTAAATAAAAACATGCTTCTGCTTTGTGGGGAAATAAAATAGTAGTTCTTTCACATCATCTTTCTATATGTTTGATAGGGACTTTCCTTCTCGAAACCGCTGTGCCCAAATTAGTGCATTTTTAAAATACACTAAAGGTATATTTAAAAATTATTCAAGAGTCTAGATGCAGAAATGGTCAAATTTGAGCCAAACAAAGTTTTATATTATAGAAAAATATTGTTAAAAACAACCAGTGGAGACACAGCTTCTTACTTCGCTCTCTGGTGGACGAAGATTGAAGTCTGGCATCACCGGTTTCGGCACAGGAGGAAACACCTTACTTTTGATTCTAAAACATTAAGACAGAACAGAAAATGTTTACACAACAGCAACTTGTGAAACCTTGTTTTCAGAAAGCCAGCTGTGAAATAGGACACACATAATTAGAATCCAGCATAAACAAAAAAAGAACTCATGAATCCTACCGTATAATCACATTTTATGTGAACTATATGGAAAATACAGCTAGATTACAAAATAACATTGAATTGGAGAGTGGAAAATTAAATAAACAATCCGAAAACAGATACGGATATGACAAAGGAATGTAAATAATCAATAACTTTAAATAGAGGATAACAATATAAAACAACCTTTAAAAAATTACAAACTTAGACTTGTTACATTATTTTAACATTATATAGCTTAGCTTAGTTGAACTTTTTAACATTTTGTCACTAAACAATCTCATTATTGTTTGCATATTTGTGAAGAACTTTGACAAGGACATTTGATATAAATATGTTTGCAAAAGAAAGTCTCACAAACCTCTTCAAGACAACGGTGCAAAATATTGAGAAAAGGAAAAACCCAAGCAACAATCCAAAACTTATCCACACTAAGGACAAGGAGAAAATAGCAGATTAAAAAGCAGAAGGTAAGACATTTACAACTTGAAAATTTACTGTTGTGATTTTAAAGTATCCACATCTATACAAAAGCCTTTTTTTCGAAAGTAGTAGAATTTGCAGGCTTGATACCATTGAAAGGCTTCTCTCGCAGTGTGGTAAAACTCTGCATGGCTACCGGCCCTTCTCCTGTTTGTGTCACTCCGGCCAGGGTGACGTTGTACTTGGTTGCCGGTGTTAAATCTTTCAGATGGTGTTTTGTTGCTGATGAGGATATGTTGATGCACTCTGTTTAAATGAGACAAAACACAAGCAAATATATTTTCTTTCTAACTACAAATTAAGAGAAACCACTAGAGAAAAGACAGTCTTACAAACCTGGAGGCTTGCTCTGTGAATTTATTTTTACGGTACATAATTTGTAATGTGTGAGGAAGCCATGGAGGTGCTCATATGAAATTTGTTTCCAGGTTAGATCAGCAGAGTCGTGTGTGTCAGAAACAGTCAGAAAATTCTGTGGCTCTTTGCTTGGCACTGAAACAACAAAAACAACAACTTGTATATCTATTTTTTGTCCATTTGACTTTGATACTGTGTCAAGAGACAAAACTATGAAGTGGCATTCACTGTAATAGTAACAAAATATGGAAATATGTAATTTGTTCCATAACATTTCTACCAACTATGCAGAAACAAAGGCATACATTGAGAGAATTATAGCAAAAATGTGCAAAACAAATTCCCTGTAAGAGTTTAAATTTGCACAAATATTTTCATGCAAAAATCATAACTAGCCCAAACCCAAACTGAAATTCTCAAAATGATAATTTAACATTTAAGCCAGTGAGAGACGGGACACCCCATTTTCAGTATAACTGATAGACTATCAGGCTGTTTCTGCCTCCTGTACTGTACATGCTTAAACATTATCTGTTAATGATTCCCATTGAAGAACTTGATGGATAGATTACTGAAGAAATACAGAATCAGAACTAAGTGAGAGCCAGATTGTACTGGTCAAGACTGACCCACTTGATTATAATTTGGTTGTGAAATAGTTTTTGTTAGTAGTGGTACTTGATTACATTTTTTAATAGAATTAATTGCAGAGTCTGTAATTAATTAATCACAATTTAATTGAAAACCATATGTTCTAATTTTACATACTATGTTCTTTTTTGAGACAGAATATGACTCTAAAAGTTTTTTGTTAATTTTGTTCGATCTGTCTTAATTCAATTTGCCCAAATCTGTCTTCACCTCAATCAATGGAAAGAGACAACTAAGTGAAGCGTAACAGCATGGATAACAAATGGGAGTATGAACTGGTAAAGAAGTGATCAATGTTTGAGGAGTATAATAGCATATATGAACAATAATGTTGATAATGCAGGGTTCCACCTGCATCATATTGAGGTGCAGAGCTGAGTGCACACACTTACCACCCTCTTTCTTATAGTATAGGCACATTTTCCCCGTCTGTGGTTTGCCATCATGACTTTTGTGTTCAAAGTACAGGTAGCGTGTGTAGTTCTTCATGTCTGTAACGGAAACGGAACAGGTGCTTCAGCTGTCTGGGGAGCCATATTTGATCATTTTCATCATGGAAGAGCAAAATTGCAAAAATTACATAGATAGATGTGATATTAAAAAAAAGTGCAGAAACCATAATATCCAACTTACAGTTATTTATTTCTTTTCTTTTGTTTGTTCTGTTCTTTGAAGTTAAACACCAAACTCTTTCTGGTATCAAATCTGCATCTTGGAGCTCGTAAAACTCCAGGCACATTTTGTTCTTTAATTTCTTATCCAGCATTGTTTTGTCACAAGCTGCGAACAAGGAAAGGTATGAAAACATTTGTGGTTGACATGAGGAAATAAACATGTTCTGACGCATACATGCACACAGTCTGTAGGACCCACTTTTTAAATCTGGGGCAGAAGCAGCTGGCACATGCACGACTGCTGGAGGAGACAACCCTGCCGCGTTTCTGGCAATAACAGTGATGTTGGCAGCTGAGTATGACACATAAACGGTGTAGCTGTTCTGTTTGGTATTGTGACTCTTCTTCTTACAGGGTTGTGTGACGTCTACAATGTAAGTCACCCCTCTTATGACTGCTGCCTGGGGCATCCGCTGATGAGACGAACAGAGATTGAATTATATACAGAAACAAATGGAAAATCCCCACCTCCCATTGCACAGTAGTGCAGCATAAAAACACAAAGGAGAGCTAGTGATTTAGAAAATCTGTTGATGGAAATTCTTTAAAAAGTTGCATGTAGATGTGCAGATGGTACTTGAAAGTACTTGAATTAGACAGGTTTCTTTAAAAAAAAATTGTTATGCATGATAAAAATAAGACACTAGCTGAAAGAGTAAGACAGGCAGGATGGAGCAACAGACCAAGGCTTCCAGACTGGTGAAGAATATGCACCGTTAATGACTAGTGGTTCACTCGTTAACTGTCTGCCACAATATTTTGCAGCTCTATGAGTCAGAGTGGAAACACAGAGGAAACAAATCTCAGTTTGTGCTGAAGTGAAAGACTGGGATCCTGATGCACTCACTACAGTTTAAAAGCCTGGAGTTATTAAGAATTTCTTCATATTTGGCTTTCAAGGAGCTGGAAGGACTTGCAGACGTCAAAGTTATGATTTTAATCCCTGAATCATTTGGTTTCTAAAAGACCTCAGTAGTTTAAAGCATATAGCATTAATGTTACTCGCCTGAAGTAACACAGACCCAATTTGTTACAAATTTGTCAAACTCATGACCCAAAGTCACAATATGACTCATAAATAGCACTTTAAAAGTAATATTAATATGTGTGATGCAAACACCTGAACACAAAAATGTGTCCAGTTTTGCCTAAATGTATGCCATTTCAGTAAAATGTATTACCAGATAAAGCATGCTAAAAGTACAGAATGCTCCCAATATCAATTTCTTACAATTTACATAATTTCAGCTTATTTTTCCTGTGAGTTTTTGGCTATTAATTGTTTTATCCACTATTTATAGAGTTAATAATTATACTTCCTAACTATAATATAAAATGCACCTTATCAGAATTTAAAGTTATGCAGTAGATACACTAGTTACACATTGCTGGAAGACTGGTTCTAAACTACAATTTAAATAACTTTGTTATGATATTATGTCTTCATTCTATTTTTATTCTTTGATTTATTTATTGTGTAACTCAATTTTGTTTCAGTAGGTTTTATTATGTAACAAAATATCCAGTAAATTAAACTTACTTACCTCCCAAGTCAGGTTGACTTGTTGAGTTCCATTTAAAAGTGTTGTTGTGCTCCGAACTAACGGAGGTTTTTCAAATTCTGTTGGAAAAATAATAATAATAAAAAAAACTTTTACATATTTGTGTTTTAATCAGACCAAATAAGAGTTAATAAAGAAATCATATTTTTAAAGCACTCTGTCTTTTTTTATTTACTTTCACAAATACAGACACAGTCTTTTAATTGTTTACAAAGATTATATAACCATTGAAATTTTGAGGTTTTGAGCTCATTTTGTATCTACAGAAAAGTTCTGTCTTTGTGAGTACAATTGCATGCACTTGTGTAGTTTCAATGAGTAAGTATCATTTTAGTGTGTACCTTGAGGGATTTAAAAGCTTAGATGTATGCTTATAGTTTCCAGCTGTACTAAAAGGAAGCAGAAAATTACATCGGTTTACCTGCAGGAACTATCACAACTGGTGACCAGTTGCTCCACAGCGCAGTTTCAGCCTGGATGGACCTCTGTCTGATTTGAACCTGGTAAGCTGTATTCTTCAGGAGATTCACAACAAGGAGTTTTTCTGTTTCAGTAAAAAGAATTTAACTATTATTTGTAATCTTTTTGTTTACCCATCCATTTTCTCCTCTGTGCATCCGATCTGCATAAATACACCGCTTGGTGCCTATCTCCATTAAATGATTAAACGAGATGCGGGTTACACCATGGACAGGTTCCCAGTCCATCATAGGACTGGGAACCACACAGCTCCCTGGGTAACACACAGTTCCCATTTACTCCCCAACTGTTCCTCACTGCCTGTGATTACATTTTTGGTTCCTATATAGCTCTCCACTCCTTTCTCATCATATTTATAGATCCCTTGTCTCTTTTCCCATTGCTGATTCCGTCCATAATTTTCAGTATTTCTCTATTTGATATTCTGATGTGTTGTGTCTTTTGTGTTTTCCTCAATGTTTTCCCGTTGTGCCAGAAACCAAGTTCTGAACGTTGCTCCGTTTTTATTTGTTAAACTATTCAGGACGAACTGTCAGATTTCCTTGGTCCAAGCTCAACACCACTAAGCATGACGCCATGAAGAGAGAGACCAGAATGCGAACCTCAAGCTGCAAGGCAATAGTTCTAACATACATTTCCTCATTTGCTTTTCAGATATCTGAATTTTGCATGTAAGTTATTAGTCCATATGCAACAGGAGTGCACATATCAGATGAAAGATAATAACACACCAAAGATATAATGGATGGCTGATTAATCATACTTCTTTCTCAATGTAAAAACATGAAACCCCTGGGGAAAAAACAGGAATCATTTTTTTCAGAGCTACGCATCACATGATGATTTCTGTTTTATGTTTGCTCCACTTGAACTAAAAAAAATGCTGATTTTTGTGTGAAGGTGTCTAGAGAAATAAATCATGCAGCTATAGCCAACCTTAAATGAGAACACACAACTGAGCTGAAAGGCAACTAGGTTTCTAAATGTAGAGCTAAACACACCTTAGTACCTTCAGCCACACACATAAAGAGCAATACTGAACTTCAAAAGAAAAACCCACAAACGATGCAAAACATGAAACCCAGACGTGCAAAAAAAAAAACCATGCCCTGAATAGGGTCAGAACATCAACATCAACTAAAATATCAACTAATCACCAAGATCTCAACACTGTAATTACTAATGACATGTATTAGTTTGTACAAATTATAACAATTTTGATTATTAAATAATACCAAATTGATATTTCAGGAGTTTTAATAAAATATGTTGCTGTGTGAAGCTGTGAACTAAATAGGATTCCAGCTGTTAAGGATGGTGGAATTTGCAGTTGTTTTAATATTGGTGCCTATTTCAAGCAATCAGATTTGGGTTTGAATTGAATTGATGTTGAACTGAATTTGAGACTGTGAAGGAGGGGAGGATACTGAAGAAATTGTCATCCATCATGGACAACCTAGACCAACCCTGGCTCCACCACACACAGGTGAAATACAGAACAGACAGATACAGAACATCTTTCCTTCCATATGCAATTTAAGTTTAAGATATGCAATCATCTTAAACAATGACTCAGTCTGATTATTACTGGTGACTTGTTATTGGTATTGTTCCACATGCACAAAATATTGCGTAATAATTTTAAAGGAATACATTTCTATTGAGCTTATTGTCTGTTTCCTTTATGTCATGCTGATGCTGCCAGATATCGCTATACTTTAACTTACTATAGGCTTTCTCCAGGATTGTGAATTTTTAGATTTTGTTTGTATGGATTTGTATTTCTAAAGATGTCTCTATTGTTTTATGACCGGTGTTTGTCTATGCTTGCTAGTTTTCCGCCTTTAAGCATTTCGCCTAAAGGCATCTCTCTTTTCCGTCTATCTCATTTGAACCTGGTAAGCTGTATTCTTCAGAAAATTCACGACAAGGGGTTTTTCTGTTTCCATAAAAATAAATTAACTATTATTTGTAATCTTTTTATTTACCCATCCATTTGTAAACAAAATGGATGGGCTACATTAAAGCTGAAGTAGGTAACCTTTATCAAGAATATATTTTTTTAAATATTTGTAAAAACTATTACTATGGCATGACAGCATAGTATGAGACAGATAATCAATGAAAACATGGAGCTCCTCTTCTGCCTCCCTATGGTCCTACAACAATCTGCAGAATTACACCACTTGGTCAGAAGCAACCAATGAGAGCCAGGAGGAGGGTCTTAGTGCTGTCAATCATGTTCAGAATTTGAACCTTCTTGCTGAAAGGCTACAGTGCTACCAACTACCAGGCCCAGGCAATTTTACATTTAAATATCAAACATGCAATGTTTTCGGAGCAGAAAAAGGAAACCAGAATACAAGCAGAAATCCAGGGATTCACATATAATTTGAAAGACTAACTGAAGGAATATTTGTGCACTCACGCTTAGGAGCTTTATTGGTAGTATTCATTAGTCTCTGTAAGAAAATGTCAACATAAATTAGTATTAGTCAATAGGTAACTTAAAAGAAATGCAAAAACATAAGAACTTGTAAAGAAAGAACAATTAACCTTACTTTTTCCCATGATTCTTTTTCATGATTCTGATATTTCCTGAACCAGACCTCAGCTAAAGATGGATATTTAGACTCCCAACTTAAACTGAGATTGTTTCTCAACCAGGACACATTTATATTTTGTGGTGGTTCATATTTAACTGTAGAGAAAAACAACTGTTAAACATTTTGTGAAAACATATGGTTGAGTGTTGTTCGGTGCATCCGGTACCTGTATGTTGCAATATTCCAGACCTTATAGGTGAGGTGCAGATGGATTTTCCAGCACGAGCCTCCACCCACATGTCAATTCTTAAAGTGACTATCAGTCTTTCCTCACCGAGCTCTATGTGGTTCTCCTTAATGTCTCCAATTTTGTATTTTGAGGCAATTTCAGAACTGTCACTACCAAAAAATGGAGATGTAAAAATGATCAAATTAAATACATGTTTGTAAAATGAGTAAATACAGCTTGCCATACTAAAACCACAATTTGATCTATCTACACACTTTTTATTCTCATGAACTTTATGTTTTTACTTTAATTTTCATCAACATCATATGTAGGAAGCAGTTATATGTGTTAAACCTGTGCGGTATTTGTTCCATCAAACTACACTTACTGTCTGAAACATATCACCAGTTCTTTGATGGTTCTCAAACCACAGTGGACTTCTGCCTGTTTATTATTCACTATTGGTTGATTTTTCTGTCTACAATAGTCCAGATTATTTGTGGAAAGCCTGCCCAATCACAATTTTTTGTGTGTATTTACAATATTCTATTCTTTGTCTCTTTATTATTTGTTTTGCTTGTTTCCTGGTTTATGTTTACTCTTCTTCTCCTCCTCTTGGACCATCATTCTCTTGCCTTCATTCTCTCTGTCTGGTCTCGAATCTTAGCTGAAGTCTTTTACTAATAAACCACCTGGCTCTTGTCAGCAATAAAACTCCCTAGTGCTGTAGCTTCTCTCTTTCCTTAACTCTTTTCTTTTGTTTTCTTGCCCTGGCTCCCTGTGAGGTCCTCTACTTCGCTTTGGTCTATCTGTCCGCACTGAGGACACCACTACAACCAGCAGTGCTCTGCATTTGTGTCCTACGCACCACACTCTCCATGTGAGGTGGGTCTAGCAGATCTTTTACACCTTCTCCAAAGGATCGGGCTGAGGTCTGCACTTCTCTTCTTCTTAGCTGTCATTTCCAAGATTCACAACCAGTGTCACGTATCAAAAAAAACCCCTCCTACAGCTCAGACCATTAGATGCTCCGCCTGCAGCAGCCCCAACAGATCTCAAGGCAGCAGCAGAAGTTATTCAACTCTCTCCTGCAGCAGCAGAAGCTGACCTTGCTGCTGCAATTCTCCTCTCTGGTAGCCTAGCTCTTTCTGGGCTCCTCCAAGGATGTCTCTGGCTTCAGTGCCAGCCTCCTGAGCACCTGAATGGGCTCCAGACACACACCAAGCATTCCAGCCTACAGAGCTCCGCCATGGGTCCCTGTCTCAAGATGGTCTTTGGGCCTCCAGTATAGTCTACCCAAAGGTTCCTTCGCCTTCATCGCCAGCCATCATCTGGGTTCTTCCGCCTTTAGGATGAGTCTTCAGAATCCTCAGTCACTGTCATTGACTTCTGGATTCTCCTACTCCACTATTGCTGGCCTCAAAGCTCCTGCGTTGCTAGCTTTCAGTCTCCAAGTATTTGTGTAATCTTTCTCCTGTGTGGCTCAGCTTCTGCTGATGGCCTCCTGATTTGCTGCCCAGACAGCCTCTTGAGCACCTTCGTCACAGGCCTCTGGTCTCCTGTCCTCCTATGATAATGGTCTCAAAATTCCAAGCTTCTGCACCACAGTCTTCCAGAACTCCAGCGCTATAAGCCTCCTGACTCCCATCATCACCATGGCTGACCTCCTACATATTTTCCTACATCCAGAATATCTTACTGGACGACCTCATTGTCTTCCCGCTGAACTTTTCATTTAATTGTATGATCTTTCGATCGCCCCCCCTTGAATTATTGTTTTGTTTTTTGCTCTGCTCTCTTTCCATGGCTTCCTCCATCCAACCTGTCTGGATTGTTTTTGTTTGTTTGTTTTGAGGATTGCTGCAAGTGATTGCCCAATGTATCTACATGGTTGTCCAGAAGGAGTGAATGTTGCAAGTCAGTGATTCAATGCATTTTTTTAAAATCAAGTTGAATAATGAACTGAACTTGATTGCACTGTTTGATAGCTAAGAAAAAATTGGAAATTGTAAAGTGCCAAAAAGTCTTATTTTATACACACGTACTGCTGATGATCTAATCATCAAGAGTCTTTGTCAGACCGAACTTAATCCTATGGAAACAGCAAACAGCAAAAATTGTTTCAATTTTTTAAGACCGTTTGTATTGTACTGTACAGTACTGTTGCTTTTATCATGTGGCATTTTATGACCCTATAGTTCACTCTACAGAGAACCACTGGTTAAGATTAACCTCAGAGCTACAACATGAAATAATTAACAGAATAGTTTTGGGGTTTTTTTGTATAAAACATCACACAAGGAACAAAACTTTTGGACCAATTTAGCAATCATTCAGTATGTTTTGATAAATAAAGCATTCAGTCTATTCATGGTAAACCCTCATGATGACATTTATATCTGCAGCATTACAGCTTCACTTTCATACTAGAGGAAATGGTGACCTATCTCCTAACTCTTTCGTCCTTAGAGAGAACTGAAAGGAGTTTATCTGCATGCTGCTTAACGTTTCTTTCAGGAGTTCTGTTTACAAAATCTTCCTCTTCAACACTGAGCAGTACTCACTTAAAGTAAAAGTCAAATGTCACTTCTGTTTCAGTGGTGTTGAAATCCCATTCACAGATGTAAACATTCTTGTCTTCATCTTGTCGGAAGCACAGAGGACTGGAAGGAGGTTCACATGCTGACCCTTAAAAGAAAATAGTGTTATACATCTATTTATGTCAAGAAATTAATATTTGAGCAAACAGAAAAATGATCAGTTTGATTAAATGGTATGTTTTTTTCTATTGCTGCTGTTAAGCCAAATTATTCAGTAAATGGACTTCCTTACACTCCCTCTTTGGAGCTTGTTGTAGATTTTTGTGTAATTGTGTTTCTTTTCCCTTTTCTTTTTTAGACGCATCCACTTGAACGTTTGTGTGGTGTAACATTTACCATAAAATAGATCTTTTTTTCCTCTTCCAAAGAGAGTGTGAAGTGAATTTGAACAGAAATCTGAAAGTAACTTTAAACAACCATCTGGACAACAGGTTAGATATCGGTTTGAATTTGATCGGTAGGTCTTCACTGAGGCAGCTCAGACAGCGCTGAGCGGATGTCACCTGCTAGTGCAAACCACATAATTCTGATAAGCTAACCAATGTTCTGCGGCTGATCTTCACTTTAGTTGATTTGTCACTTTCGTATGAAAAGTTATTATCCAGGAGTCATTTTGTTGTCAATAAAAGTTTGACAATGACTCTTTAGAGAAAATAAAATGATGAGTTTACCTTTGCTGATTGTTGCAAGGAGCAGAAATATCACATATCCATTTAGTGAACTCAAGTGCTGAAAAGATTCCATGAGGTAAAGTAGAAAGATGATCATAACTGAGTGTAGGAGAGCCCATGAAGCCAACCTATGTTCGCATAACTGATTTGTGTTTCCCAGAAACGTCATATTTTCACATCTCAACTTATATGAGTTAGAGCAAAACCACAACGAGTCAGGGGTGGGGGGAGCTTGTGTTCGTCACCCTTGCAGACATCCATTGCAGTGACTCTTTGAAGTCTTTTCTTGATTTTTTTTTCTATGCTCATTTCCCTACAATTATTTTTCTGTTTACGCTTACCATCAATAGTGTCGAAATAATTGGGGAAACTACAGGAAAAGATTATAGACACCTACATGTAGCGTGATGTGTCACATAGAGAGCTGCTTGCACACCTAATTGAGTTATTAAAAGGAGGGGAAAAGTACCAAGTTTTCTCAATTTGGGTAAGAATCTGAGAAACTGTATAAATCATCTAGGTCAAAGAGTTTTTGGCTTCATGATTTCAGTTAATTGAACATTTATTTTCTTCATCAGACAGTGCTGTCAAGGACAAGTGTGCCATTTTTCCTCTTTTCTGACAAGAATCACTGAAAAAGAAATGTTCAAAACTACAACAGTAACAAAGTACACCAATTTGGAAAAGAAACAATATAAGGAAACAATATAACAGGGCTCTCTTATTTTATGCAAAGTGCTAAATGGGTTTTCTGGAGATCTCAGTTAACTGTAAAATAAGATTTGGCATAAGAGACAACAAAAATGTTGTGTTAAACATTATTTTATGCAACACAGTTTCAGTGTCCTAAAACATGGAGAAGCGTGGTCTGAGGAGGTTGCGATTGTCACTTCCTTTCGTTAGAACTGATGCATTGTGCAGACCACCACCTTTTCTCTGCATCCTGTCTGACTGCTGAGTGACAGAGGCTCCCTTGCAGGGAATGTGTTGCAATGCAACAAGCCAAGAGAATCGCACAGCTTATTTGAATGAAAGCTAAAGAGAAAGCATTTTCAATGTATGAAATATAATAGTAGAATGTTAACTTTTGCAGAAACTAAGCTGCGAAAAAGTGGAGGAGCAGCACCATTTTTGAAACAATATTTTGAGTTAAAATCTCTAGCAGATAGTTTATAAAATTATCTTTAGTTGTTTTTTAATTAGCTTCAAATCTGGACAGGACATATCTTCCATTTTTACATTTTACTTCTTAGTTATTCATCCAAAGTGCCAGTTTTATTATCTGCCAACTTGTCATGTCATGTCATATCATGTTTTGATGCTTTATATAAGTATCAAAACATTTATTATTAGAGGGATGCAGAGATCATTCCCATGTTTGACTAGTCAAGAAAAACGTATGCTTTTTAATTTTGTCAGCGTCTTGGTTTCTTGAGTTGGTTTTGGGTTTTTATTACTTTCTGTGCTCCTTAGTTAATTTTCTTTGATTAAATCAGCCATGTTTCTGTTATGCTTTGGTTCAGTTCTTCCTTAGTGTTTCTAGTTTATAATTATTTCTTGTGTCTAGTTATTTTTTGTTTCCCTAGTTTTATTATGTTTTTTGGGTCTAGTTATTCTTTAGTGTTTGATGCATTTCCCAAAACCTTGTGTACTTTCCCTTGCCCCCTGTGCCACTTTTTCTCTCGCTCCCCTCACACCTGCAATCAGTTAGCTAATCATCAGCCCATTGTCCTTCATTCACACTCAAAGTAACTTAACACTTCTGTCACCCTCCTTTTGGTTTCTGTTATAACCTATTTTCTCCCTGTAGTTTTTGTACTGTTCTTTATTTCCTGTATTTCTGTGGTTTTTGTTCTCCTCTGGCTCACTGCATTGTCTGTGTCTCCATGTTTTGTTTTGGTTTTTTTTGTAAGTTTTTGTTCTTTATGTTTTCATGAAATTCTTCTACATTATTCATGCTCCCAGCTCCAGTCTGCAGTTTGGTCCACCTACAAATTTGCAATTTATGTCAAATTTTTATCTCCCGTATTGTGCCATAAGATATCAATAAATGTCACGTACAATGTCATGAGCTGAACTTCAAATTGTTCAAACTGCAATGATAATGCTTCAGCATTGTATGTTGCTGGTGTCTCTATGCCTTTGATGTGATGTATAACCCAGATCTTTGTTGTTTGTGTGAGCTACGGCTTGACAAATGTTAAAAATATCCGGAAGCCAAAACCATCACAGTACCTCTGATGTGACTGGTCTACACCTAGAGTCTGTTTACTCATAACACTTGTCACTTAGCGGTGGCTGACAACTTGTCAGTGTCATTTACTGTTTCTAACTGGTCATACTGAGGCAACATGTAGTGTCCGCTAAAATACTACACATAGAAAATCTTGCTTTTTATCTGTGGTTTCTGCTATGTAACTTAAACTGATACCATTTTAGCTTCCAAAAGATCAAGAGAGCGAACTGAGGCATAGTAATAAACAAATAAAACAAGTAAGCTTTTAGATTGAGGCAATGATGATGAAAAATGAAAACCCAATTGAAATGATCAACTAAGGGGAAAGGACAAACTCTGATCTAAGGGTCATGATACAAAGTAAAGCAGTCTTCCCAGTTCCAGCTTAGGTGGTTCTTGCCTTGGAATCTGACAGATCAACGTTGGTTCTGAACTTTTTGTTTTATTCAAATCTTCTCCTCCAGATTATGTTTAGACATGAAAATCCAAAATGTTATGTTCCAAAGCCTCTTTTCCATGATGTTCTTATAGTCTTTTACGTAGTTTAATCATTGTTCTTCAGATCTTCCCAGGTATAAACTCATCCTTCATAGAAGTTTGTATTTAAACAATAATAAGACTTTGCTCCACTGTCCTTTAGATTTGGAGAAAAAATAATTGCATTGTTTATTACCAGTTTAATTCTTTTAATTAAAATGAGCATTGATTCTAAATAAATACTAACACAGAAAAAAATACTAAAATATTCTAAAAATATATAATAAAATGTGGAGTTGACATTGCCCTGGGTAACTATCAACATTAAAATGTTCTGGCTGGTACATAGTAGTTTCATTCACACAGTTATCTACTAATTGCTCAAACCCTCTCCAGATAACCTCACTTAGAGAACTAGGGACTTTATTTTTAAGCAACTGAACATTCAACATATTGGAATTGACACAATGTTTACATTTATTTGTATAGGTTCAACAGGAAAATACAATAGTCTGTTGTTCTTGGTGTGATTTGTAGACCACAAAGTCTCTCTTTATTACCAGAATTTGTGCTTACGGTAAGGCAGAAGCCGTTTGAGGAGCTTCTGGGACTTAACGATCGTCACATTGTGGTATGTGAAGTGGCATCTTCCTGTGACTCTTCCCCAAACTGGATCCTCATTCTGTTCCCCATTTCCCGGCCATGAAGTTTCACACCCTGTGATTCTATGTTTGCTTTAAAAAGTTGCTTGCAAAAATAGAAACAGTTTAACTGACCAGATAACCCACAGTTTCAGCGATACTTATGAGAAACTGAAAATGTAGTGGTTAAGGTTGCAGTGTGTATCAGTGAGGTGGAAAAACTCTGGTGATGATGGACAGTTTTAAGCAGCATTTTATAATTTCTAAAACGTAAAGCACCATGCTATTTCTACTAAATCTACTGATTTACTTCGAATTAAAAAAATAATAATAATGTTTTGGAAGGCTTTGCATATTATTGTTCTAGTTTGGCAAAAAAACTTAAAAACAAAAAATAAAAATCATGTCCATATTGAATTATTAGAATGAGAGCAACCTGAACTGATTATATGAATTAAGTGGAGTCATGTGGGGTAGTTAGTAGTAGTTAGTGTCCTTCAGTTTTGCACTGATCTAACAGATTTTATTTGAAAGAATCTTAAAGAAACGTTTTTAGTTGGAGTCTCAGCAGCAGATCTGAATAGGGTTTGCATGTTTGAGGCGCTCAGAGGAGCAGCTGACAGCTTGTGTTAGCTGTGTATTCAGCATTAGTTGTTTCATGTAATTCCAGTTGGGTTCATGCTGATTTTGTCACAAGAAGAGCTTTGAAGAGAGAGACTGTATTTGAGGAGTCAAATTCAGAAATTCAAACAGCTCTTTTAAATAAGGGTTGTTCTCTTGGAAATAATTCATCCACATGCGTTAGTTTATCAGGCAATTATATTTCACTTACTCTAGTTGGAACCATTGTGAAAACGTTAACCACAGGTGGCTGCTAAAGTTAAAAAAAAATCATACATATTCTCTTTTTTTCCTGTCCTTTTCTGCATAGTGGTCTCCTCACAGCATGATACTTCCCTCAAGGCTCATGGGAAACTGCAAATTACTTTTTATGGTTTCATCTAAAAACGTACCTTTTCTTCTTCCGACACTTCCATAAATAACAGATTTGCGAAGTGAGGAAAGTAATACTTTCCCCTGTCATCAGTTTCTCCAATCATTCTCCTCCCTTAGAGCTCCTGCAGGAATCTTGGCTCCATCCCATATTAATGCTTTTCTAGCCTTGCCTGTATAGGATGGATATGTCTGAGTAGGTTTTGGTTCCAGTTTTGGATGATAAACAGAGATAACCAAACCTTATGTTATTCCTTCACATTCTAATGTTGATTTAAACTTTTTCCACATCTTTATTTCTGACCAGTCAGCTGTGTTCCTTAGTCCAGTATTTCCCAACCCTGATCTTCAAGGCACAATGACCTGCACAATGTCCCCCTGCTTCAGCACATCCATTCAGATGATTGGATTTCAGCAAAAGCCTGTTAATCAGCCATCAACTGAAATCATCAGCGAAATGCCTAAAACATGCAGGGCAGAGTGCCTTGAAAACCAGGGTTGAAAAACACTGCTTTAAAAATGTCCTTTCTCCTAAGTTAAATTTGATTTTACTTCACTGTGCATGCCAAGAGAGAGTTTAGATATTTGTTTTGATAGTTAATTTGAATTCTTTATTGTGTCCTCAACAACAAAATTATTTCCAGGCATCAAATGATTAAATGATATGATGTATAAAAGGCATAGTATGGATTCTATCTATCTATCTATCTATCTATCTATCTATCTATCTATCTATCTATCTATCTATCTATCTATCTATCTATCTATCTATCTATCTATCTATCTATCTATCTATCTATCTATCTATCTATCTATCTATCTATCTATCTATCTATCTATCTATCTATCTATCTGCTGAATTCATTAATTGACTCCCCTAAAACCTGTGATGTACTGGCAACCTGTCCAGCGTGACCCCGCCTCTAACCCGTTGACCGCTGGAGATAGGCATCAGCATCCCTTGTGGTCTCACTAGGGATAAACTTGAAAGAAAATACATGTCTGGACTCCCCTTAAACTTCATCTCTGAAATTCATATTTTACACGACAAAATGCTTCCACCTTGTGGGGAGTTAATTTATGGAGCGTTTTGAAAATTATTAGTAGTGTGCTTTACTACCACCAGAGGGCAGTCTCAACTTTAGGTAGGAAGAGGTTGGATAATTTTGTGAGCTGAAAACTATCCAACGTTTAGTACATTTCCCCCAGCAATAGATATTTGTTTGTTTTTTTTCCTGTATTATGTAGGTATGTTTTCACTCTATCTTACAAAAGCAACATACGCATCTGTATCCAAGCAACACTAAATACAGATGTATTCAGGTAACAGGAATTGTTAAGAAAAATGGCTAATAGGAAGGTAAAAGTGAGCAACACTTAGGCAGAAATCTTGTGTTATCAAAGACATTTTTTGTTTGTTTTGCTTGTTTCTTTTTATTTAATTTATTCCAAAAGTGTCATTACTATTTCCTTGTTTCAATCGTTGTGCTTATGTACACTGTACGGAATTGTACAAT
Source organism: Xiphophorus hellerii (assembly GCF_003331165.1). Lineage (NCBI taxonomy): Eukaryota > Metazoa > Chordata > Actinopteri > Cyprinodontiformes > Poeciliidae > Xiphophorus > Xiphophorus hellerii. The sequence goes on from NC_045680.1 coordinate 8,994,489, forward strand.
GGGAATACAGATTTTACTCACTTACTCACAAAAAGAGCTGCTAGTGTCAATAAATAGCAAACTGGATATGAGTTTTTCAATTGTAGAAAAAACAGGATATTTTTTAAAGGTGTTTCAAAAGCCAAACTACCAAATGGACCCATGAGAGGTAACCATAATGGTCAACATGTTAATGTGAGGTTTTCCATGTGTTAGAAGAAATAACATGTTATACAGGAAATATATACGGTATATAAAAAAGCTGAAGAAACCCGGTTTATGTGTGGACACTGAAACATGTACTTTGGTAAATGTATAGCTTTTCATTCCATTTTCAACATCCACTTCTCTTTTGTCTGAGACGGCAACATTTGGATTCTCCAAATGTCTCAGATTGTGAGGATATCTCTTCTCCAGTGCAATCTTCAGATGACTCCACAAAATTTCTACTGTATTTAGTTCTGGCCTGTGGATAGGCTATTTCAAAATTTTCTTTTATTGAAGCCTTTCCTTTTGTTAATTTGGATCTATGTTTAGACTCACAGAGACACGGATATTGATCCCTCTTCAGCATTAGTCTTCTAGAAGACTCTAAGATTTTGGGTTAAAATCTCCTAATATTTGGAGCTTCACAAACTTCATCCATGTTGGTTTTGAACGCCAGTGGTGTTGTACTTTGTGTGTTATGTTGGAACAATTAGAACTGTCTTCAGTTTTTGAGTTTGTTGTTGGTTGTTTCATATTTTATTTTGGTTAATCTATCCCTTCCTGTTCTGTGTTACCTTAGCTTCCTGTTTTTTGTCTGTTTTGAGCTCTCTAGTCCCCTGCTGGTTTTAAATGTGTGTTTTCCGTACTTGGACTCTGTGTGTGTACTGTTTATTAGTTTCTCGTATCTGATTTCAGTTATTGCTCAAGCGAAATTTGACTGAGTGGGATGAGTAGGAATCTTGCAATCTGAAACTTGTGGGTTCAATTACAGCTTTTTTCAATTACATGTTGATGAGTCTCTGGGCAAGGTACTTCACCCCAAGTTACTTACCAATCCATGTATGAATAGGTGAATGAATAGTGCAAAGATCTTGGTGTGGCTGTTATGCCTGAAAAAGTTTGATATAAATTCAAGATGGGTCATAATATTTAAAAAAACTTTATACCTCGCTGGAAGACACATTGTAAGACAAAGGAAAATCAGAGGAAGCTGCTTTATGTCTTTTCAAGTAGTCGTAAGCCACATGTTAATGTTGCATCTTGTTATAAGGTTCTCATTATATTAAGATACTGCTCCTGAATGTATTTATTAGCTCTGAAATTAAACTTTTTCATAGTAGATCAACTTAAATTTACACTTTTTTTTTTTGTTATTTGTGCCTTAAAAGATTTTCCGTTAATGAGTTGTGGGCAGAATTTTAAAGGTGTGAAAAGAAACCAGCTGCCTTGTTCTGCTGAAAAACTGGGGAAAATATGAAAATTGTGACTAAATAACAGGGGGAAAAACTCTTCTACAATATTTGTTAAGATATAAGAATGAGGAACTGGCCTCAAAAAGGAAGAAAGGGGAAAAAAAATGAAGATTTAACAGTAATTGACACTCATAATGCTTCATAATAACATTCAGTTAAATGAACTGGAGGGAGGTAGGAGTAATAAATTATTGTTATTGCTTGATATGACAAGAGAAGACAATAATGGTAATTTTGGCAAGAAAACATATTCATGATGAGGGTTATGACTGAGTGTAGAATCAATTAGAATCGAGGTGGTAATAAAGACAAGTAAATCATAGCTGAATGTTACATGCTGCAGGCGTGCTGTGGTTACATGCTGCAGGTGTGCTGTGGTGGTGCAGTTAGCACGCCCCACATTTGGAGGCCTTAGACCCGCGGACGTCGTGGGTTCGACTCCTGGTCCCGGCGACCTTTGTCGCATGTCCTCCTTCAAAAATGGTGCTGGCTCAGCTGGCTGCCTGCAGACGCAGCTCCTGTTGTGTGTGTGTTAATCTGTGTATAAAAAAAATTCTTGCTGTAACTGCGAAATAATTTCCCTGCTGGGATAAATAAAGTAATTCTTCTTCTTCTACAATAAAACAGAAAATCCTGTTCAAACCCAATAAAATAACACATTTAACAGCTTAATCTAATATGTTACCATTTAATCAGGTGGTTCATAGCTTTTAGCTATGAACTATGAGCTACAGCTATGAACTATAAATAATTGGCACAGTATGTAATTGGTCGTTCCTTAAACACTGATTCTGGACAAGAATCAGTGGTCAGGACATCTGGACAGGTAATACAGTTGAAACTATAGGTCTTACTTTCAAAATCCATAACAGATTTTGTTCTGAAGCATGCTTAAATAAAGAAGTGTTTGAAACTGTACACATTTTCTAACATCCTTGTCCCTAGTGGGATCGGGAGGGGTACTGGTGCCTATCTCCAGTTAACGTTCCGGTTGAGAGGCGGGATACACCCCGGACAGGTCGCCAGTCCGTCACAGGGCAACACAGAGACAGACGGGACAGACAACCATGCACACATACACTCACACCTAGGGAGAATTTAGAGAGACCAATTAACCTGACAGTCTTGTTTTTGGACTGTGGGAGGAAGCCGGAGTACCCGGAGAGAACCCACGCATGCACAGGGAGAACATGCAAACTACGTGCAGAAAGACACCAGGCAGGGAATCAAACCTAGGACCTTCTTGCTGCAAGGCAACAGTGCTACCAACTGCACCACTGTGCAGCCCACATAAATCCAAGAGAAGTTATTTTGCAGATCCCATTTATTGTGGAATTGAGCACATTAACAAAAATAGCAGATACCTCTCTGGACACACTCTCACTTAAAAATGCAGACAGATTGTCTACATTTTCTTATTCTGTCTGATAAGAAGTAATGCACACAACACACAGGAGGAAGAGACAATGGGTGGAAAATGAGTCTAAAAAGCTCTTAAAGGAACCAGAAACACAATTACATAGGAGGCAAATTATTTATGTGTAAATGTACATCTAGATGTTTGACTTTTGGAGTGTCATTCATGTTTGTGACCATTTGTTATTGTTCAACAGATCTTGGCACATGCAGTTCATTAGTATTGCTTTAAAGATTTTCCCATATATATTTTATCCCTTGTATTTCGTTTCTTCATTTATTCTTATGCTCCGTTCTTTATGCTTGCAAATATTATTCGCTTGGATAAGTGCTACTCTTTTCTTTAAAGGTTTTATTGGGTCTGGCGGGCTTTATTTGAGAGTGGTTAGACAGGAAAGTGAGCTGTAAGAGAGGAGGAAGACAAACAGCAAAGATCATCAGGCCAGCACTCGTATCTGAGATAGCCTCGTCGAGGACTAAGGCCTCCATATATGGGTTCTGCTTTACTGCTTAGGGCCCGAACAGGCAATGACTTCATCACTGAGCAAGACCAGACCATAATCTGATAATATTATTCACTATATAATTGGCTCTACACGTTATCAGATATGAATGGGGAAATGTACCCAGGAAATACTGAGACATTTAAAAAGTTGTTTTTTCATTCATCATTAGAATGAAGCCAAAAAGTGCTTAAACATAGACATAACTAATTCTGATTTTTGCAGTTTTCTATTTTTTATTGAGTAATTGCACTGAAATTTCTCAGTAGAAGGATACCAAAAGATCAGTAATATTTTTATATATCTTTTTTCTGTTAATAGATTCCTTGAAGGAATCAAAGGAAAGTTTGCAAAGTGGAAATGAAGGTTTCTTTTTAGGGAAGTGTTATAATTTTTCCTTTTTTGCTGATAACTTCCCATCACAAAGCTGAACAACACCATGAAGTGAACCTGTCAAAAATAAATCTCCAAATTCTAAGCAAGTAACAAAACAAAAAAAGAAAAACTTAGAATAAGAAACAAGACAGTTTATAGAATGCCGTCTCTCTTTTCCCATATAGTGCCAATAAAATAAGTTTGCAAATAAATATTGCAAGAAGAAATATGGAAAACACTAGTAGAGGAGGTATTTTTTATAACCCAGTGAACTTTCTTCCCTTTCAGTTTCATGAAGAAGTTTAATTGCATTGCGGTTTAAATCATCTGTGCACAGCAAAAATGTAGTCAAAAAGATCAACGCTCCAGTTTGGCTGGAAACAAAGAAACACTCCAGATGCAGGGTTTGTGCAGCCAGAGTCATCAGTCAGTCATAGTTTCAGTTCATGAGAACACGCTCTGAGGAGGAAACATATAGGTGTATAAAATATTTTGAGTTATGTGGAGCGAATGAGTGATTTCCCCAATTGAGTTTTGAAACCTCTCCATTGTTAGACTCGTAACTTTTTGCACTTTCAGGACACGGATCCTATTGCAAACAGGATCTTTGTCAATTTCACATCCAGAGGGAAGAGAAACAGTAAGTTTATGTTTTGACCAGATTCATATGGTCTAAACACAAATAAATGATTTGATTTCAACAGTCCACTAAGGGAAATCCTGTGGATGATGTCTGATACTAATGGAAACTCATTGCCTGTTAGGGTTCTAACATATGCAGATCTGTGTTCACATCTCATTTTTAGTGTTCATATCGTTTTATGTGTGCAGCAGGACCAGAAATATTTTGAAAATCAATGACGGCTGTTTTCAGGTTCTCAAAACCTTAGCATATGTCCTAGTGGTGAAACTGGAAACTGGAAACTGGAAATAAACTGCTTTAAATTTTTTTCCCTTATGAAGAGTCCAAAATGTTCTCCTTGCCACTAGGACCTGATGGCATGAATATTATGATTGAGCAACTGCTCAATCATGATATCTTTAAGATTTAAAATGACAAACTAACATGTGTTATGCAGGGATTTCTATATGACTTGGACCCATAATGAAACAATAATCCAGGAAAGGTTGAGTGGATTTTATTTCCAGCAATAAGAATGTGAAAACTGGACAGCAACAGCATCCTTGGGTCAGCTTTCTGAACAGACTCTGTGAAGAAAATAGATTGATGAGAATGAACGAGAAGAATTGCATAAACAATAAATGCTGATTGTGCTGATTTACAAGATGGTTTCCCTGGACAACTTCTTCAGAGATTCGGATCTTGATGTGGTATCTATTTACTGGGGACTTTTTTCACCCACAGGAGCATGTACAGGGAAAACCTCTATATGCTCCTGGAACCAGGAATGATTATGTGATGGAATGCAAAAACTTCAGGATCTGGGAGTGTGCATTTATACACACTAATGCATTGTAAAATCTCACCATAGGTAAGGGGAATACAAGCTTTGACCATAAGTCAGTGCTTAGTGATCAGGTAAATGATTCAGTTCAGTAACAAAGAAAGCAGAGTGGGCAGGACAGATCCAAAATCCATGAGACAGTAGTCAGACCTTAGGTATAAAGCTAGGTTTTGAGCCAGAGGAAGAGAAACTCAAAGAGTGGCCAAGTGGCAGAAAGCAGGTCACATACACAACCAGGGAGGTGGGCATGAAACCCACACAAAGGCTGTGAGACTGGTTGACGAAAGACAATACATTATAGGCACTGATAATATAGGTGGAAGCAATTGACTACGGTACAGCCAACAAGACTAGGAGAAGCAGAGCAGGATCCTGACAAGTGTCCGTCCCCTTTGCAAATTTACTGCATGGAAATTGCACAATTCTGGTGTCACATAAGGGTTTAACCTTATAGAAGGTGCCTTCTTCAACTTGCTTTTATTTTAAATATTGCAAAGCCAGTTAAAACCAGATGTTTTATCAAAACAGATACATGACCTTTTAATTTTATTGTCTGAGATTAAATCATACCACTTCCTGTTAGGGATCAGTTAAAATGATCTTTACCTTCTGACTGAGTAACAAGAGAGAGCAGTTTGTATTACAGTCTTTAAATTTGAAGTTTAAGTATAATGACCTTACTTTGTTTTTAAATAATTTGGTCAATTCCGGATGATAATCCCATGACTTTATTAACCTCTGATTGGGTAGTTCAAAATATTTTTGTTCAAGCAAACGATAGCTTGTTGAAGGGCAGCCACTGTTTAATGGCAATGTGACCAAAACTAATGTCATGTATGTAAAAATTCAACCATAAAATGAAAACTTTGTCAAAAAACTTACTCAGCCACAAAACCATAAGCACTATAATCAATTGATGGTATGTTTTTATGTGCGTTTTCATGATGGTTCTCTGGTGTGATGAAAACATTATCTTTCCATGCAAACACTAAAAGCCCCAGCTAAACGGAAAATGTATTAAGATTTATAGCCCAAAAGAAACATGCCATATATTAATAAAAACTTTAACATCCTATCATCTTAGTTACGACTTAAACAAACAGCAACATGAACAGCTTGACTGAGGAAGTGTCACATATTCATGATTTGAATGCTGCTCGGCTGAGAAAATGCAACAGTTCAGTTATGGTGAAGTGAGATCAGGCTTTTTTTTTATGAGAAACCTTGATATATAACAGAGGTGGGCGTTGTGTTTGCGCAAAGTGCAGGCACATCATTTGTTTGTGTTGGTGTATAAAGTGCAGCATCCAGCATGCACACAAACAGAAAACAAAGCGTCTTTATTTCCAAGTGGAGGAAGGGCAGCAGTTCAGCCACTAAAATTGACTATCAGTAAAATCTTTCTGTCTAAACTGCTGAATAAACAAATAATTGTTATGCTTTGTTTCTTTAAAACTGAAGTTACTGCATGGAGTGCTCCTCCATGCAGTAACTGAAGCAGCTTTGTTTGTGGCTTCATGCACAATGCCTTGCAAAATAGTTCAAACCACTTAAACTTTTTCACTTTATGGCTCCTAATCCCAGTATAATTTAAAATGGTTTTATGTTATAGACCAACATGAAGTGAAACGAAAATTAAATATTGCTTTTGAAAAAATATTTCACCAAATAAATACCTGAAGTATTTTGCAACTCATCTAAGACAGATTTTGGGGGGTATATCTGTAGCATCTTTTGACATCAAAAGACTGACATTTTTGTTAATTCTTATTTGCAAAACCATTTTGGCAATTATTTGGCCACATGTTTTAGATCATTTAGATCTTGCTAGAATATCCAGTGATGATCTATTTTCAGTTTTCTGGCAGAGGCTACCAGATTTTTTTTAATGTTCTGGTATTTCACAGAGTTTGCAAATACAAGATTTCAGGGAATTTGGAAGAAAAACAGCTCCACAACACAACATACTTGAGAGAGGTTATGTAGTGCTCTTCAAAATCATTTATTTTATCGCCCGCTGGATTGTTTGTCACAAAAATGCCCAATCTGAATGTTATCCTATCCAAGAACATAGTTATCCATCAGAAAGGAAAAAATAAGCCTACTTTTCCTGTAGCAAAAAGGTCTGCAACGTGTTTTTACACATCTTCACCAATGATGCTAATCAGTGTGCAGGGCTTTTGTCAGGAGTCCACTTCAGAAATTAATGCTATCTCTTTAAAGCAATCCAGTTTTCTGAGTTTGAATGTATGTACTCAAAAAACTGTTTTTAAAACTGCTTAAAGGAAACATTACAAAGTTCAAAACATAATATGGAGCTCAAAGCAGAAGTTTAGCCTAGCAAGTTCACTTTCTTCTACCTCCCCCACCAAATGTTAGATGCTAAAGTACAGCAGAGATATTGACTAAAACACAGAAAAAACATACTTCAAACTTTACGCGAAGTATGTAAGAAGACTGGAAAATATTTTTTCTTCTCATTGACATAAAAAAACATTTAGGTGTTTTTCACTTATAGCTTCATGATGTTACTATTACATCAACAAAGACACATTTACAGGTCTGACTTCAGCCTGTCTGACTGACACTGAAAGTTTCAGATGATTGACAACTGAAAAAGCATCTGCACCTGGAGCCATGTTTGCAGCCTCACAGGCAGCAGCATGAGGGCTTTTCACAGAAAAGCAAATCAGGTTGAAAACGTGACAACACAATTGCAAATGCCTAGATTTGATTTTCAAAAAATACACACGTTTAGAGTCTTAGGTTCAGATAATTGGAAACAGCAGCTTTATTAAAGGCAGTTTGAAAAACTGAGCTTTACAAATCTAGGAATACATTCTCACTGTCCTATTTGAGTTTATTGTAGCCGTAAGAGAAAAAATAATCTCCCATGATCAAGAAGAAAAAAAACAAATGCATTATTTGCAGTTTTTGAGACCACATACTTCCCCTTCTGAAAAATAACCCTTCTGAAAAATAACCTTGAATCCTGACCTTGAATCAGGATTCAAGGAAAAAATTTACTTGTTTTCCACTAACGCATAAGTATCATCACACATCCACAACAGCAGTCACTATTTGACAAAGCGATTCACAAAAATGAGATAAGCAAATTAGCACCAGGGATCAGAGAACTTTCAAGACCGTCCTAGGGGAAATTGACAGTAAGATAGTGTCAGATTGTGGCTGCATACATACAAACTGCTGTGGATACACAGGAGCAGTGGAAACTCACACTTTTAAAGCTGACAAGGCTGATCTGTGATTCTGTACACTTGAATTGTGTTCTTAAAATGGTTTCATTTTACCCAAGAGCCCTTGAGGTGATGAGTAAAACGGTGAAAAAATGCAATACCAATGATTAAAAAGGGATTTAATTACTGACTTTTAGATTGGATGTTGACAAATCCTTAACGATGTCTTAAAATCAAAAGTATTTATAGTTTTGTATCTATTAAAGATAGTAAGGATCCCATGCTAGGAAATATTATTACTGTATTATTGTATATCCCAATAACAGTGTGAAAATAAATGTAAATAAACTCAAATAGATTTTCTTATAAAACTTAACCTCTCCTCCATGTCTTCTTATTTTTCGGGGTATGCTTATGACACGACCAAAAAGCCCAGCTTTTGGTGACGCTTACAAATGCAAACAACAAGAGAACATGCCATGGAAGTAAAGCTGCTATTTCAGAGCTCACTGTTTCAGAGCTGCAGCAAAGACATCGCCCATATAACCACAAGATTTTATCTACATGTTAATTCTTTATCTGCAAAACACAAACATGTTTTTGCCTAATGCAGCAGAAACTTTAATTGGAATTCTGTCAGATGTTACCAAGATTGAGCCACTTCAAGCCGAGCGCTTACTGCCAATGAATACAAGGAGAAGCATGATGGATGATGTGGGATGCTGTATGCTTGTTTTTCCTCCAGAAGCTTGGAACATGTAGCAAGAGTGCAAGACGTTATAAACACTCAGTAATAATTGCCAACTCTAGAGACAATACAGGTCATAAACTGCAGTTTGCTAGTGCTACTGTCTTGCGACGTTTGAATGCATCCCTGCTCCAACACACCGGACTCCCGTACAAGAAGATATCAATAAATATCTGGTGGACTCTGCCAGAATGCTGAAGCAGTTCTTTTACTAGAAACATTATAGAACTAGAAACAGGTCCCTATCCCTGCATGTTTTTACTTTGTGAAATTTTATAAGAGAATACTGAATGCTCTCCTGTTGGTAAAAGGGGGTTGCTGTATAAAGTATTGGGGTGTCAACAATTGTGCTATTAATTTCTTAAATTGGGATCCCAACCTCCTATTGAACAAAGATACTAAATTGATTGTTCTCAATGTTTATCATTTCAAGGTTTCTAATCTTTTCAAGGTTATGTTTCTGCAATAACAGCTGATTTTATAAATGTGTTTTTTTGTTCGTTTGTTTGTTTACTCTGTGCTCCGGCTCCCAACAAATTTGTCTGTTTCCAGATAGAGTGGGCAATATTTCATCAGTTATACAAGGAACACCATTTTGATGCATTAACATTATTTCAAGCATATTTCTAGTTGCGCTAGTTTCTCATAACAATAAAGTAAAGATCAAATTTTGCCAGTTTCGCCAGAAACAAAACTATTCGCTTCGAGGAAATAGTTGGGTGAGGTTGATATTTGTGGTTTGTTACAGTAACTCTTGACATTTGTGTGCTGATCACCACACACACAGTGCTGTCTTTCATACAAAAATTGGTTCCATGGACTAAAATTGTAAAATGTGTAAAGACAGTCAAAACACAATTTATCATACATACAAGAATATATATTATTAGATTCTGGGGTATTAAAGTCTTTTCCTGAAACTGAAAAGGAGCTGAAGATTTACACTCGTTCATTTATTGGTGTTGGGCCTCAGCTTCTTTTCTGGGAGGTAGCTGACTGTGGCGTACTCTGTCTCATTGGAGCCCAACTCCACAGCTGATGGGGGTCTCTTTGGGAAGTCCAGGACGCTGTAGACCAGTGACTGGTCAGTCGTACTAACTGTCACTTCAACTGTTTCCTGCAAACACAGTCAGATATATAGTTAGCAATTTCGGGGAAATTATGAAACATTTACTTGACAAGTGCGCTCTGAAAGGTTTAAAAAATATGTGTACCTGTGTTGTAGGAGTTGAGGATCTCTGACGTCCTTCTTGTGTTTGGTCTGCATTATGGACACAACAAGGAAATGTCATATTCTAAAATGTTTCATGTTATAAGAACAATATTTTCTCTTGATTACATAAAAAGTTTAGCTTAGATTACTAAATGGGTTCAATAGGATAATTAAACACATTTGTCATTTAACTGGTTTTCAGCTGGTAGAACAAAACCAATATGACAAACTGATTTTGTTATGGAAGTGTTGGAGCCTTATTATAGTAAGGCAGGGTTTTCTACGGGTTAAAATACACCCTTTATTTTTGTGTTTTACTCCAATAATAAGGTTAAATATGGCACTGAAGTTATAAGTCTTTGGTGAGAATAAGCTATATTCCAATTGCCTATTGTGTAAACATTCTTATCCTTCCAGCTGGTGCTAATTAATTGTAAACATAACTAATTTCTTTAGGTAAGTTTAGTTTGGTTTTTTTTGAGAATGAAGATAGTCTTTATGAGTAACCCATTTTCAGAAGACTCTGCTTATAAAAGCATGTGAAGTGTTTACTTTGCAGTGTACCGTAAAATCATATGACGCTATTAGCATAAATTAGTTGGTTTGCTAACACGATTGTATCTTCGTGATTGAATTGCTGATAATGACCCAAAACTTACTGTCTCAGAAAATGTGAAAATTGCACAACAAATTTTAGAAACGTTAGTGTTTAGATGTTTTGAAATAGTCATATCATCACTGACTACCAGAGGGAAGACTGCAGACAATCATGTCACCCGCCACAAGGAAAATAAGACTTCAAATCCATTAATGTAAATTGGTCGTTTACATAGTGCTGTAAACAAACATATTAATGGAAAGTTGAGTGGAAGAAAAAAGTGGTAGGAGAGGGTGTGCATGGGAGAACTGCAAGCTTGTCAAATCCAGTCCTAAACTGAGGGGAGCTTAAAAGAAATGGATTGAGGCTGGAGGCTTTTCGGTTCATAAAAGACATAAAAATGATTTTTTAAAAATATTTTTAATAAGAACTAATAAAAGTAAAGTGGCTAAACTAAATTCCCTGACTTTTTAAATTAGATAAATTATGTTTTTGTTTGGTTTTATGCACAAGTGCAGCATATTATTGAGAAATCAGAAGGATACTTCATTCTTAGTCAAATTTTAAAAAACACAAAGACAAAATTTATGGCCCTGAGCAAAAGTTGAACCAGTTTGCTGTGATAAAGGAGTGCAAAGTCAGCAAAACTCTTGCATTTGTGAGCATGGAGGAGAAACGATCTTCATCAGTGGTTTCTGAGGTCAAGAGACTTCAAAACTGCACTGATTCAAAGTAGGTCAAAAGGGTTTGCCTTTGAAATGACAGCACACTCAAGGTTCTGGTGTTTTTTTTTTGTTTTTTTTTTTATTATTTCCACCCCTCTCTCTGCGATAGTAGCTACCAATAAATTTGCATGCATCGAGGCAGAATTCCTCTTTGAAAAATATGAATCATCGCATGCATTAAGAGGATGTGAAACTGCAATCTGGTTTGCATTTTCAGCATCTAACCACACAATTGCACATTTTTTCCACCAAATAAACATTGCCATCTCGTATGTGTATTTGGTTGAAAAAAAAAAGTCATATATATACACATTCCAGTAATCTGCAGATGTCTATACACTAGACGTTGAACACACTGACTTAGAAACGGTCATCATACACAGTCAAACTTTGAGATATAAACTGGGATCCAGATGCTACATATTTAATTAAAAACATCCATCCCCAATTCTGGACAAGAAAACAGCTCATATTTTTAGATATATGGAAAAATAAATCACATTTAAAAATTAAGCAAATAAAGCAAAGCTTTTTCAACTCACCTTTTGGTTTTGGAAGACAGATAACCAAGAATGGAAGCAATGCAGCTAGCAGAAGAAATGGAGAAACCACAATAACTGTGACAATCTGAGAGGAAAAGAAACTGGAACTTCCATTGTTAGTTGTTTTGGTAAAGGTGCTCGTCTCTGGAGGAACTGTGGGAGTTAAAAGAATACGAAAATATTTACTCATCTACTATGAAAGAGAAGTTTTTCATTACCGGGCTATTTTTAACAGAAAACACCAAGTAATGATTCTAGAAAAGACGCCCTTGATCTGAATTGAAACTTTGCTTTGTGACAACATTTGACGTGCAGACTAATATTGCTAAATGTTCTGTTTCATTAGTCTTAAACCTGTTAGCATTAAGGTCTGTTTCCTTTACCCAAATTAATTGGTTTGAATATATTCTGCCTTTTTGTAAACCACTAGGTTTTAACTGGTAATCTTTGTTTGAATTCCAGTTTAGCTTGAAACTGATTTATTATTTCAAAAGTCTGAGTGGTGACTGGCAAACTTTACATATTTATTGGACAAAAATGCTTTTTGAAGAGTGCCTCAAGGAAATGGACCTTTGTGTCACACCATATTTATTCCCCAGGTGATCAGAAAGCTGTTCAGTTTAGTTGTATTTTAGTCCTAATTTTACTTTAATGACTGTGTTTGATTTTTGTCTTTTTTTCTTCCTTTATTATCAATATTGTATTTTAATTGGGTTTTGATATAAGTAGTTTTGATTTGTAAATGTTTGTTGCTACCAGTCTGGGCCAGATCTCTTTTGAAAGAGAGATTTTTAATCTCAGTTAATAAATAAAGGTTACATACATACATATTATGTTGTACATTATGATGTAAAGCTCAAAATAGCTAATTTTACATAATAATTCCCTTAAAAAACTACAAGATAAAACTATTATTTCTCAATATAGATTTTATTTTCAGTCATAGTTTTTGTCAGTGAATGCATTTACTCAGTGGAAAGGTTGGAATTTACTTAATATGGCAGTGTAAGATTATATAATGACATTTAAAGACTTATTAAAAATTAGTTTTCGTCAGGGACAGCCAACATGCAAAAACGAGCCATAATTACCAACGTTATGCCCCAGTCATACACAGATTAATTGTGCACCCATTGGTCGGAGGTTTGAGTCAGCATATTGTTGAAGTAACGCAGGGGAAATAAATATGGAGTGGAAAGAGTGAAATGAACAACTAGACTCACAGACTAAAGATATTCTAATGATATTAAACATTGGACTGCATCCATTTGTATGAAATAGTTGTTAAAGATAATGACTTATGTACAGTAGTATATTTTAGTGTAAGTGTAAGAAGTGGGATCTTACCTGTGGTGGTTAGGTACTCCTCTTGAACAATCAGCTTCACTTCATTTTTGCTATGTATTTTTGATAAATCCATGATCAAAATGGCCCAGTAAGTTTCACTGTGGTTTAGGCTCAGATTGGTGATGTGAAATTGTATGGAAGAATCTTCAGGGTAAATTTTAAATTCATTTTTGTAGTTTGGATATTCAGAGATTTTATTTTGCTTTTCTAAACATCTATAGACAGCAATGCGACTCTTATCTGTGATGGTAGTGTTAAATTTGAAGTGAAGTGAGATGTTTTGGCCGACGGTCCCAATGACATCTGCATGGCTGGGGTCTGTAAACAGTAATTACAACAGACACTTATGAAGTATCATGAACACATATACAGCAAAACAATGTAAGAAGTATTGGAATGATTACTTATACTTTGGTATGGATTCAAAGTGGTGGCCTTTTTATTGTAAATAGTCACTGTGTTTTATTCTTCTTTGAATAATTAATATTTATAAATTTTGTTGACACTGATGGGATCTAATCAATCAAATTGATCTCATAGTTAGAAACATATATCTATTATCTATGAAGTCAAGTAAGACAAAATAACTTTTGCATTTTAAAATTACACCAAGACTGTGACATGGTGGTTAAAACTCTACATGTTTTAACTGTACAACTCTTCATATTTTTCTATATTCATTTCTATATTACATTTTAAAACAAAAAAAAACTGATGGTATGCTAGCTTTAATAGCTCGCCATTTGTTTTTGTCATAAATATTTGACATGGGGAATTAAAGATAAATGAAAAACAACAAACATTGTATATATCAACACATTATATATATATATATATATATATAATTTGTTATGAGAAATATGTCAAAACCCTCCTTTAAAAGATGTTTTTGAAGCATGAGCCTCAAATTTATTTATCTTTAAAAATCAAGAAAAATAATTAATTCATATCAGTTCAGCTCATTTATATAATGCCAATTCACATGTAAACTCAAGGCATAATTAAATATCTTGTAGTTCTCCTTTTGAGAGGCTTGTATTGGTATTTGACTTGTATTTCTGTCAACTGAGTTCGCTAACAATGCCTGAGTGTGTAAATATTTAAGATTGAAGACAGTAATGTAATTATTTTCCCCCAAAAATTATCCAGTATAGCTTTTCAGGTATGTGACAGTCACAATGTCCCACTTTTAAGTCTATTTTCAGAGGTGAAAAACCGCAGTAGATGCCACAACCAAATTGTGAACACTTCCCTCAAGAACTACAATGAGGAATAAACCTGTTGCACTTAAAGAATCACTGTGTTGACTTAATAGAGAGCAAAAATACTAAAATGTCAACAAATCCCTCCTTCACACACACTGTTAAATACATAAACAGGAGCAAAATATCAAATACGTGAATTAAGTTGTTAATCTTTTGAGAAAAATCCTAAAAACTTAGAAAACCAAAAGTCAACCAGCACTAGTTATGAATAAAACATCTTACCATAGAAAACCATGTGAGCTGTGACGATTAAAACTAACCCAAGAGGCTTTGCGAAGCCGTTTTCAACCATGATAACGCGTTCTGCTTTCAGGCCTGCCGTGATGGCCCTTCCAATTTTTGGTCCTACAGATACTTTGACTGTCGTTGTTATCGTCCAACCTTAGCTTTTCTTGTCAAGTAGTAGTAGTTTTTTCCTCCTCTACAGGGAGGAAGCAGTAGGCAGGAACTTGCACAAACACCGACGTATATCAGCCTACTGCATCAGAAGCGCCTCCTGTTTCGAAGACTTCAAAGAGCTTCATGGACATGTGGTGTAGACTGTGTGGAGCAGGATGTCACGCGCATGATGTGAATTCAGGAGGAACAAATACTTCTTTCAGGTTTCAGAAGAGAACCACTTAAAACTGTCACATAAAAGGTTTTTTTTTATATATGGTCATTTTAAAATAGTCCTTTAATCAGAATCCTATTCATAAATTTACAAAACAAAGCTTCATATTGAACAAGATGGCGGCGCGTGTAGACGCTGCGGCTCGGAGCTCCCGTGTTTTCGTTTTTTTTAGCCTGTTTTTATTGATGTCTTCGCTCAACACACTACTGGAAGCCGTTACAACTTACAGCAGATTAGAACTGTGGGACATAGGAACACAGTTTGGACTTCACACACCCACCAAGCTGGACTTTATTCCTCCAGAGCTGCTACGAACACCTGGGACTATGATCATTCCCCCCATGCTGCCAAGGCGACGGAGGAGGCAGCGCAAACAAAAGAGGGGTAAGAGAGCCGGCGTGCGTGCTAGGCTACAAGCTAGCCCTCATAAACCGGCCCTCCCCAGCCTCTTCCTCGCCAATGCCAGGTCCCTCGTCAACAAAATCAACGAGATGCGACTCCGGATTACTTCTCGCCGGATGGACAGCTGTGTGACTGTTGTCACAGAGACCTGGCTGGAGGATAACATCCCGGACGCAGCGGTGGAGATAACGGGGCGCGCTCTGTTCCGGGCGGATCGGACTGCAGCTTCGGGTAAGGGCAGAGGCGGAGGTTTGGCATTGTATGTACACAATGCCTGGTGTACAGCCACACACTCTGTCGGAACATTCTGCTCTCCTGACTTGGAATATCTGGCGGTGAAATGCAGACCCTTCAAGTTGGTGAGAGAACTCTCGTCCATTGTGATCGTGGCCGTCTACATACCACCGAGGGCTAATGCTAAGCTAGCATTAGAGGAGCTGTACTGCCTGATCAGCGTGCAGATGAACTCCAACCCGGAGGCGGCCGTGATTGTGGCGGGGGACTTCAATCACGTGGAACTGAAGGCTGTGTTTCCCAAATTCCACAAATCCATAAACTTTCCCACCAGAGACAATAACATTTTGGACCAGGTCTACTGCAATATCCCCGGAGCCTACAAGGCTGTAGCAGCTCCACATCTGGGCATGTCTGACCACATCTCAGTGGAGCTGATTCCTGTCTACAAGCCTCTGGCCTGCAGAACTAAGCCGACCACCAGAATAGTTCAGGTCTGGACTGAGGAGGCCTCCTCTGCACTTCAGGACTGCTTTGAGCATACAGACTGGAGTGTGTTCAGGGACGGCGCAGACTTGGAGGAATACTCATCGTCCGTTCTGTCCTATGTTCAGTTCTGCACCGACGCTGTCCTCCCTGTTAAGACCATAAAAGTGTTTCCAAACCAGAAACCATGGCTGGACAGCACAGTACGGGCCCTGCTGAAAGCCCGGGATGCTGCCTACAGGTCTGGAGACAGGTTGGCTTATAGCAGGGCCCGGTCGGAACTGAAAAAAGGTATTAAGCAGGCCAAGCTCCAGTACAAACAGCAGATTGAGGAACATTTCATCAACAACAACCCCCGAAGCATGTGGAGAGGCGAGAGGCATTAGAACCATGACGGACTACAAACACAGCACTCAGCTGACCAGCCGCGACCCCACCCTGCCTGACACCTTAAACAGTTTCTTTGCCCGCTTTGACACGGCGGGCAGCAGAGAAGCCGCACATCTACCCCAACTGGAAGAGCAGCACCAGCCCCTCGTCTTACAGAAGCATCAGGTGACGTCCACCCTGAGGAGGATCAACACCCACAAAGCTCCAGGACCGGACAAGGTGTCAGGCCAGACGCTGAAAACCTGCGCCGACCAGCTGGCAGGAGTGTTTCTGGACATTTTCAATCTGTCCCTGCAGCTCGCCATGGTTCCTGAGTGCCTCAAGTCTTCCACCATCATCCCTGTACCGAAGAAGAGGTCCATCACCAGCCTGAACGATTACCGGCCCGTCGCTCTGACCCCGGTGATCATGAAGTGCTTTGAGAGGATTCTTCTGAGGTACATCAGAGACTTCATCCCCGCAAACCTGGACAGCCTTCAGTTCGCCTACAGAGCGAACCGGTCAACAGAGGATGCTGTCTCCATCACTCTGCACACAGCCCTGACCCATCTGCAGCATCCCAACACCTACGTCAGGATGCTATTTGTAGACTTCAGCTCAGCATTTAATACCGTCATCCCAGACAAGCTGGTGCTGAAGCTACTCGAGGTGGGGCTGCCCGCTTCACTGTGCCACTGGATCAGAGACTTCCTCACCAACAGGCATCAGGTGGTGAGAATAAGTGGCTCAACATCGTCCCCACTGGTCCTCAACACAGGCACGCCACAGGGCTGTGTGCTCAGCCCAGCTCTCTTCACCCTGTTTACACACGACTGCGTGGCCATCCACCCCACCAACACAGTCGTGAAGTACGCGGACGACACAACAGTAGTGGGTCTCATTTCAGACAACAACGAGACCCACTACAGAGAGGAGATTCTGCAGCTCACTCAGTGGTGTTCAGCCAACAACTTGGTGCTGAACACAGGGAAGACCAAGGAGGTCATTGTGGATTACAGAAGGTCCAGGAGGACGGCTCACACTCCCCTTCTCATAGATGGAGAAGTGGTGGAACGTGTGGACAACATCAAGTTCCTGGGCCTCCACATCACTTCTGACCTCTCCTGGAACACAAACACCTCCCACCTGGTGAAGAAAGCACAACAAAGGCTCTTCTTCCTCAGGAAACTGAGACGGGCTGGACTTTCCTCACGGCTGCTCGTGAACTTTTACAGGGCGATGATCGAGAGCATCCTCTGCCTCAACATGACTGTGTGGTATGGTAGCTGCACAGCACTGGAGAGGAAACAACTGACACGGGTGGTGAGAACAGCACAAGGCATTGTGGGATGCCCCCTTCCAGACCTGGACTCCATTTACACAGACCGGGTCAAGAAGAGAGCTGGATCCATAGCGATGGATTCCAGCCACCCGGGCCACAGACTGTTTGTGCCGCTGCCATCAGGCAAGCGGTACAGGAATATACGGACTACAACAAATAGACTGAGAAACAGTTTCTTCCCCACAGCCGTCAGAGCCATTACTCCCTGCCGCCCCCCCTCCCACACATATCATAACCTCGCAGTCACACATACATATCCCCCACCCCCACACAGCCATATTGTTCTGCACTTTGCACTGTCACATTATCTGTACTTTGCCATAATTGGACCTGCTGCTACTTCTTTGGTGTGGTTGAGTGCCTTTAGTTAATTTAGTTGTATATATTGTTATTATTATTATTGTGTGTTTGCTTATTTATACTGTATATATTTGACCTTTTGCACGGGAGCTGCAATGGAAATTTCGTTGAATTCTGTTCAATGACAATAAATGCTATCTATCTATCTATCTATCTATCTATCTATCTATCTATCTATTCATATAGATTTTCTTCTTTCAGAAAATAACTAGAGTTAAACTTACCCAAAATCAAAACAAGTCAGGTGGAACAAAGTTTTTAAAAATGTTTACATTGAAAAGAAGACAAAATCCTGGATGTTTTCGTTCCTTTGTGAGTCACAGAGTTAGTTTTGACTTTGACCACAAATTATTACATACAAAACTATACCATAAATTCAAAATAGCCATTGCTTGTCACGATCTGTGTTTTTCTGTGTATTTATTTAGAGTTTTCTGTGTTTCTGAGTGCTCCGTGTTGTCCTGTCCTCCCTTTGATTGTTCCCAGGTGTGTCTCGTTCCCTGATTACCTCTTGTGTATTTAGTGTCACCTGTGTCTTTGCGTCTCTGTCGGGTCCTCGTCTAACGTCCTCAGTCAGTCATATCAGTCCATTCGTTTGCTCCGTTGCTACCTGTGTTGAGCCCTTGTTTCCGTTCAGCAGTGCTGCCGGGGTTTTGGATTTTTGGATTTCTGTTTGCCTATTTTACCATTAAATCATTATTTTCTTACACTTACCTGGGTCCTCAGCGTTTGCCTCACCACCATCCACCACACTACATGACATTGCTTCTTTCTGTTTTACTTCACTGGAGTCATATTTTATGAGTGATCTGTTAAAATGGTATGGATTAATATTTAATTTCAGCCTTCTTATCTAATGCAATTTCAATGTATATTATTAAGACTTTGTCTCCCTTTTCACTCGGTTTCAGTTGCTCAGAATGACATACTTATGAACCCAAGTGACTAATATTTTTAAATTTTAGAAAACTTGGTAAAGAACCACATGTCAATTATTCTTCAGGGACCTTTAAATGGGGCTACAGAGTGATGCAGTTGCTAATATTGTTGCCTTGCAGCAAGAAGGTCCTGGGTTTGAATCCAGGCCTTGAGTCTTTATGCACGGAGTTTGCATGTTCTCCCTGTGCATGTGTGGGTTCTCTACAAGTGCTCCAGCTTTCTCCCACAGTCCAAAAATATGACTGTCATGATGATTGAGCTCTCTAAATTCTCCTTAGGTGTGCATACATGATTGTTTGTCCTGACTGTCGCGGTGTTGCCCTGGCAACCTGTCCAGGGTGTACATCTCGCCCATTGACCACTGGAGACAGGCACCAGCTCCAATGGCAACCCTCCCAGGGACAAGCATGTAAAATAATGGATGGATGGGTTTTGAAATTAGCAGTCTCTCAACTCAATACCTTTTTTTTTCATTTTTTATTAATACCACAGTTTATAAGCTGTTATCAGGGGTCTCAAACTCCAGTCCTCGATGGCCGCAGTCCTGCAACTTTTAGATGTGCCTCTGCTGCAGCACACCTGATCAGAATAATTAGGTCAATAAGGCTCTGGAGAACTGATCTACACAAGGAGGAGGTAATTAAGTCATTTCATTCCAGTGTTTTGTACCTGTGGCACATCTAAAAACTGCAGGACTGCGGCCCTCAAGGCCTGGAGTTTGAGACCCCTGTGTTAAATAGTATTTTGACACCTGTTTCCCTCAGATGCCATAAAGCAGGGGTGTCAAACTCCAGTCCTCGAGGGCCGGTGTCCTGCAACTTTTAGATGTGCCTCTGCTGCACCACAGCTGAACAGAATAATTAGGTCATTAGCAAGGCTCTGGAGAACTGATCTACACAAGGAGGAAGTAATTAAGCCATTTCATTCCAGTGTTTTGTACTTGTGGCACATCTAAAAACTGCAGGACAGCGGCCCTTGAGGACTGGAGTCTGACACCTGTGCCATAAAGTCAACCCTGGATATCTTGAAGATAAGACATTCCTTCTGGAGATTCTTTTGCTTTATTTTGTCCTCCACTTGCCCACTTTTCTTATTTGTTTATGTTGCATAATATGCCAACATGGAGAGGTGAAGTTAATAATTGAAAAAGCAGCTTTCAGGGCAGCACTTTTTACAGAAAACCTGGACAACTAGTAAAATAGTACAAGAAGGTTTAAATACGAAGAGCACAAAATTACAGAGTGGTTTAAAATTTTGTACTAGAGAGGTGTACCTAATAGAGTGGCTGGTCAGTGTAGATTAGTCGAGAATGATCTCCAGGCTGAGTTCCTAGCATGTTGCCTACCTTGAACACACCCAAACTCTTGCCAGGATCCTGCGCTACTTTGTCAACACTATGAAAAATAATTAAGCAATTTATTTAAGCTATTTTAAGGGATAGAAACATCTAGAAACCTTTGTAAAACCAATATCTGAAATAAGAAGCTGCCTAATAACAGTGATGGTAAACTTAACAAGTGAAAGTACAAATCACATTTACCAAACTAGTTTTTTTTCTGAACTGTAAAAAGCTTCTCTTAAAGCAGAAAAAAACATATTTTTTTCTTTATTTCTTAGAATAAAAAACTTTCATCTTGGTGGAAACTATGACTTTCAAACCCAGTGGTTCGCTTTAGGACTCAAAAGGTTACTTTTGCAGATGTTTTAACCACCCAAAGTGACCTTCAGGAGTATATCTGATTACAAACCCGCACTGCACTAAACTGTAAACATAATGCTCAATGTCTTCATATCTTGAGTTTTTGCTCATTTTATTTCCTGGTTTACATTTATTATGTTGTTTTTAAATATTTGTGGGCATGGTGTAATAAAATCTTCCTCAGCATCCAACCACTTTTAAAATTAATTATGCTCATATGGGCAAAAAAGCCTATAAGCTTCTGAGATTGACAAAAAAAAAACATATACTGTAATTCACACACATCACACTTGCAACACCACACAGGAAGTGGGGGGCTTTGAAGATAAAACACTTTCAGCAGCCTGAGAGGGATTTTGTTGGTTGGATGTCTGGTTTCACAGTCACCACATTGGGGGTCGTCTCAGTATGGAAGAGGAAATTCAAAATGATGATTCAACTGCGAGTCACACTAGATTTTCTGTTATTTTGTGCATATTTTTTACAGCGGAGTTTAGAAACAACAGGAGACTGGGGAAAAATTCTGCTGCAATGCTATTTAGCACAGAATAATGTGGGGGGAAAATCCCAAGGAGGAACCAAATGTTGCACCCCATCAATCTGGGAAGGGGTAGAAGGCAAACCTCTGATACAGAATATGAAGTGATGGGGTATCCAACCTCATTCCTCAAGGACCAGTGAGCTGAAGATTTTAGGTGTCTTTTTTCCAACACAAGGCAATTCAGATTTAAGTATCTGAATTGCCACTCTGCTAAAACTTACTCTGCTAAAACATACAGGACACAGCTCCTTGAGGAATGACTTTAGATACAATCACTGTAGGGTGTCAGAATTTTATATGTTGGAGTACACAATGGTAAAATTACAAAAAGCTTCTATGACTTGTTTGGAAAGGTTCCTATCTTGAGGGAATTGTGATTGTCTAAAATTAATATGACAGCAAAACTCAGATTATTAAAGCTACGTCTGAATTAAGCACAATCCTTCTGAAACAATGTCTTTGGAACAGATGAGACCAAAGTGGGGTTGGTTAGTCGTAATGTACAGTGACCTGTTTCAAAGGAAATAACTCATACCACCGCATGGTGGTAGAAAGTTGCTGAGTTGGGTTTAATTTGCTGCAACAGAACCACAGCGCCTTGCAGTAATTATGAAAACTAGTGATGTTACGTGATGTGCCGAGGCTTCGAGGCGTGTGTCGAGTAATGGAGGGGGCGTTTCCGTAAAGCGCGTATCGAAGCTTGCTTCATTTAGGGGAGGAACCGAAAACGATGACGTCCGAAGCCTCGCTGCCCGGCTGTACCACGTGACTGCTTCGGGAAGTGGCTCAGAGTTTGGCGCGGGGTTTGACAGCTTTAGAAACCCCACAGGCTCCTTTCAAAATGTGGGTTGTTGTAGGCGAGTTGCGGTCAGTTGAGAGAGTGGATAGAGTTTTGATAGTTTGGATAGTGGTTATTTAGTTTGAGACAGTTAGTTTGGTGTTTGGAGAGTTTAGGAGAGAGATAGATAGATAAGAGATTTAGGAGCGCGAGGAGAGGATAGGAGTAGGATGAAGCTGGTGAGAAAGAGGAGGATTTCCCCTATGTGGGAACATTTTGATTTGATAAGCCCTAACAAGGTAAGGTGAACTGAACATTTGCAGATGCATTAGGTTTGCTTATGAGGAACTGTATTTTTCACTGTTTCTTATTTTCTGTAAAGGTGAGGTGTTTATTGTGCTCCAAGGAGTTGGGGTACAATAATAACACCTCATCCATGTAGCGTCAAAAAAGAGAAATCGTTTGAAACCAAAAACTGTGGAGAAATTGTTGTTTCTTAATAAAAATGCATGAAATCATCCAAGTTACACAAGCATTAGCCTATTCACTACCCCCTCCCTAGTTCCACAAGCACTTTCACTGTCCTCTGCCTGATTAGGCCCATGCCATTTTTCTAGAGTCACAGAAAAACATTATTACACAACATGCCATATCACATGACACTACTATTTTGGGAATAATTACACACAGAGAATACATTCAAACAATATTTTATTATACACATATGTGTATACATAATTTATGTAGACAAATGATTTCGTCCTACACCTTTTGTGAAGTCATTCCCAAGAGCCATAATAGACAAAAATTCAATGCATCACACGTGTTAAGATACAGCTGGCTGTGATTATACACCTGGCCAGTAGGTGGTTTCGTGTGCACATGAAGCTTCAAGAAATGAACCCTTTCTCGAACCAGTTGGCTCAAGTGGTTCAATGCCTCATGAGGCTTCATCTCACCATCACTAATGAAAACCCTCAAGTCCTCTGCCTAACAAGGTTTTCTGGGGCAGAACAAATATATCTGCCAAGAAGCTAAAGCACAGGTGTCAAACTCCAGTCTTCAAGGGCCGGTATCCTGCAGTTTTTAGATGTGCCAAGATGTGTACAAAAAATGCTGGAATGAAATGGTTTAATTACCTCCTTCTTGTGTAGATCAGTTCTCCAGAGCCTTGCTAATGACCTAATTATTCTATTCAGGCGTGGTGCAACAGAGGCACATCTAAAAGTTGCAGGACTGCAACCCTCGAGGACTGAAGTTTGAGACCCCTGGTTTAGAGAATGTTCATAAATGTTCTTACAATGCAAGACACTGATTCAATTCAAAGTTCTAAACTGTTCAAACTTTAAATAATGCAATTGTTTTGTGTTCCCTCTGTTCACATTTTCATCTCTTCACACCAGGACCATTGTCAAGGTGGACCAGTCCAGCAAACTATCATGAAAAGGCCTGACCTCAGTGACATAGTGTGAGAATACTATATGGAAATAATAATAATAATAATAATAATAATAATAATAATAATAATTTCTCCTGAATTTAAGGAGTATTAAATAGTAAAAAAATAAATCATTTTGGTAATCACTTTCCCCTTAAAAAAGAACATTTGTTGGCTTTCCTCTGTGTGTCCCTTTAATTAAAAGAACTGATAAATTACCACATTGGATAGAGTTATGTAGTTCTTATGTTGGCTAATTTACAAAACCTGTAAATACATCATTATATTTTTATTCAGGGCTGGAAGTGTGGAGTCATAACATTTTCAGTCCTTGATGTACATGTTGAAAATAAACCTTTCTGCCTGAGGACAAAATTTAGATGCACGTGTTTTTAATTCTCAGTGTTGTATCATTACGCCATCTTGTGGATTGATTTGAACCATGACAACAATTTGCAGCAGTAACCTCATGTTGTTTTCCGTTCTCTGACACTGAACAGAAACCTTCACATTTAAAACCATTCACTTCCTCCATGACATTATACTTTGCATTGCATGTTACTGAAATTACTTCCATGTGCATGCTTCAAATCCTTATGTGCGCTGCTGCTGTTTATAAGGTTTTTATTAGAAAACACAAAACAGCTTTTTTGAGCAACTAATTGAGTTTAATTGCAGTGGCTGCATAGTTTATTGTAGCTGTTTCATTCCCAAAGCTTCTCACTTCTGCACAGTATTTTATTTGTTTTTGGCAGCATAAAGCATTGCAATTATATCAATTTAGATGTGTCTCAGAGTATGCACTTTGGTTGTTCTACCTCTACAAAAGCAGTCAAATGTCTTTCTTATTGTCCCTACAATGTGCTCGTGTCACTTATCTCTCCACCACAGCTAAGCAGTCTGCTTTTTTTCTCCCTTCCTGTGCAACAGTGCTGACTGAAACCAAACCTCTCCCCTCACGTTTCACAGGTTTTGTTGCACAGTGAATCCTCTGGTGCGCTTGTAGGAGTCTCAAATGTCTGTGGGTGAGATTCTGCACATGTGTAGTTAAGCATGCATTGGTTATATTGAAACCTCCACTTTCAGTGTCTAGAGAAAGGTATGTTCAAAAGTCTTTTTGTCTTTTCTATACATAATGTGCACTTTTACAATTCCACTGCTTAGCAACATAGCAGAAATGTTTGTGCAGTCATCCAGTGCATTTAAACCACAGTGAAACAACAACTGAGTGTTTATTTTCACATGAGTGGTTTGGCAGAGCAGACCAAACAAAGGGTGATGTAATGCTGAGAATCTGACTCGGCTGCCATTTGCTGAGAGACGTTCTTTGAGCGTTTAGCTGAGCTTTATCTTGTACAGCAGAGGTGGGAGGAAGAACACAGACTGATGGGAAGGGAAGAGCAGGAAAGCCCTTATTGCCATGGCAACTGAGAATACCAACTCTGTTGTTAAACGCTGTTTTAACAAAACAGTTGGGGAATGGGATCTCTGCACCACCACTGTACGCCACCAGCAACTCACCAAGGCACACACAAACACAGACACACAGCAGTCGGCACGAAATGTGATTTAATGACAACACACTGGGTGGGCATGCTGCTGCAGAATCGTATGGTGTTGATGGCTAAAGATGCGTTGTGTATACGTTCATTTATCATTAAAACAATTACAGACTGGAGGGCATATAACTGTAAGAATTTTGAATATGCTGCTCCTGATGAATTGCTTTGATTCAGCTTCTCACCTCACCCACATGGTCATTTGTCTTCATGAAAACACTTCTCCATCTGCTCAGCACCAAACACCACACATACAGACAGTGCCTTGTGAAATTATACATACCCTTTGAACTCTTTCATATTTTACCACCATAAAAGTCAACATGTTTTATTTAGATTTTATGGGATTGAACCTAGAAAAACCATATATGTTTTTAACATGTGCCATTTTCTAATGTAAGCCATCTTCACTCTGAGACTCCCAAAGAAAGTCATCAAATGACTATGTTGAATCTGTTAAGAAATTTAAAGCATTGCTTGGTTAATAAATAGCATCCCAAATAAGCCTAAACTGGCGTTTTTATTAGAGAACCAGCATATAGTGCCTCTGGAGGGGCAACAAAGATCTACAGTTCAGGTAGGAGAATACTTTGAACTGGTGCCTATTCTATTAGTTGTGCACTTCATAAATGTAATGTTGATGAAAAAGTGGCAAGAAGAAAGCCATTGTTGACAGAAAGCCATGAAAACTTCATTTGCAGTTTGTTTCATATTGAATTCTATTGTTGACATAGAAAAGGCATAAAAGAAGGTGCTCTGGTAAGATAAGGTCAAAATCCAATGTTCTAACCTCCATGCAAAATGTTCTGTGTGGAGGAAACCTAATGTTGCACATCACTGTTAATACAATATTGTGATCTTTAAGCCTAATGATGACAGCATCATTCTGAAGCCTAATGATGACAGCATCATTCTGTAGGGAGCTTTTGCTACAGCTACAGGTACAGGAAAGCTGGTCAGACTTGATGTAAAGATGGATGGATATAAATACAGGGTAGTCCTAGAAGAAAACCTCATAAAAACTGCAAAAGAAATGAGACTGCATCTCTGATTGCAGTGAAAAGTGGTTCTACAAAGAAGGTAAAAAAAATGTGTGAATGTAGAAACATTCAAATGTATCTTCACTAATAAATTTTCAAAAACATTAATTATTTTTCTTTCACTGCAATTATGGGCTACTTTGTGTTAACCTGTGGTTGCAAAGATAAAAGTTCAAGGTGTACGAATACTTTTGCAACGTAACGTCGATTATCCACAGCTAAAGTGTGGCTTTTATCAGCTAAAGTGTCTATGGTTTTCTTCATGTGTTGGTGTCCACCAGTTGATAGTCACAAACATGAGCCTAAACTGAATATTGAAAAGATTCACATTATCATGTTTGTGCAGTGGAAGGCTGAAGCCCCACCTTGTGGTAGTTAAATGACACAGCAACTTTACGCAACAGCAACTTCCAAAAGGCAGCAAAATACATCCTTATATTTCATCAGACAGGTTTCAAACAAATATTTTAATAGTAGGGGAAGGCAGAAATTAAAACGGCTAAAACCAAGTCTTCACCTGGTCCTGTGAGACAATGTTTAAACTGCAGCACAGTCAGCAGCTGCAGAAAGTTAGAAAATAATGTTTTCAGCTTCCAGATGGATCGCTTTAAAAGCTGAGAGGATTGCTTATGGGTTGCTCATTGTGGGAGTAACTGTGTTTAACAGTTTCAAACAATGGTCATCGTCATACAAGTTCCTTTGACAATGACTGGTCTTCTGCGAGTGTCCACAATGGTAGAAGTCTTTAGTTAGTTATGAATAATAGTAAAGCTAAATTTCACCATTTCTGTGTTTGGACTGAAAACAGAAGACAGATCCCCAAACCAGGAAGGAATTTGTTGAAACAAACAAGTGCTTCGCCATGTCTACCATGCTGCATCCCCTGCATCTGTAAGTGTGTAGACCACAATGTGTATACACAGCCAGATTGCACTGTAGAATAAACGTCTCTTCCTTTGTGATCAGAGAAAAGCTCAGAAAACGAATGAGGTCCTAGAAAGTCGTAGATGAGAGACTGCGTGAGTATGCATGCAAGCAAAAGACAGATATGCGGTCACTGTTTGCTGTGTGCCTGTGCCAAGCTCATTCCTATAGCAACCAGGAGGGCACAGGTGCCGTCGGCGCATCCAAAAAAGTAAGTGGGGGAGTAAACACAGCGAATATTTTATATTCCTCACGGTCTTAAAACATGCATACTCACAGCATGTCACAGAGGACATAAATGTGCATTTATTAAACATCACGCAGACTCCCACCCCCAGTTTATAAATGTGCTTTTAAGCATGCATCTGCAAAAAAGCATCCTACACATGCGTTAGGGGAATTACTTTTCAAGCAGGCGGTGGCTGTAGAGGCGCAACCTGCGATATCTAGCTGCATTGACTTAACAAAGGCTCGCATCTCACAGTAAGATAACAGATGCTCGCACACGGACGCGCGCGCCTGCAGCGAGGAGCGCATCTGTCACGTTTTCCAGCGAAGGTATTCCCCAGTTTCTGCATGAATATTCAGTAGAGCGCCACGACTCTCCACTTTCATTCAGTCATTTTCAAATGAGTTTAAACTTTTAATTGCTTTCTTCTTTTTTGAAAAAAAAAAAAACCGCAAATATGGTTTGGTTAAAAAGAATGAACAAAAACAGGAGAAATGCATGTTTAAACTGCTTTAAACTGAATTTGTTTACGATGTTTCTTTAAAATGACAACACTCAGAATATGTTTACAGTCTACATTAACGCCATCTTCTTCCTCGCCTCTGCTGAGTGTCACCCACCAGAGAAATTGATTTGCGCCCCCCTCATCCTCCCGCAGCCCCCCTTCCCACCAGTCACATGGAGGTTCGCGGTGACCCGTCTCTCCCTCGATATCTGTGGTAGTCTCTCTGCCGTGCGCCACATACACGGACATCAGGCATTAGATGCGCATTTCGCTTGTTTATAACTACGCTCTATCCTGTCTTGTTTTTTTTATTTATTATTATTTATTTGTTTTTCTTCTTTTCGGAATACGCTGAAGTTGCAGTTAGACGATACCCTGTGTATTTTTAGTGAGACACGACGGCGATGAGAGGCTGGAAGCCGGTGGTGAGACCGAGCGGTGCCGGGCTGTGTGAGAACTGAAGCTCCTGCTTCGTCAAGCATGAAGTCCAGGCGAGATAAACTGAAGATCCCCTCTCTGACTTTGGAGTAAGTTCCGCTTTTTATTATTAGTATGGTTGTATTTGTGGTGCAGCCGCTTAAGAGCTGTGAAACTGCGTTGTTCAAAAGTTACTGCAAGAGGGAAATGAAAGCGTTATGTTGTGTTCAATGTCAACAGACTTTTTAATTCTTCTGTTGACATTAAAAACAGACGAATTGAACTAAACTAACAAAAACAGTAAGATACAGGTGATAACGCATCTATGTGTGTATGTATGTTTATATTTATATTTATATATGTATATATCTATATGTATAATTATTTAAAATAAATATGTCTAAAATATACGTGTGGGTGTGTGGTATGCTCTGCAAAGAAGTTGTGTTACACTAGAGTATAAGAAAAAAATACAGCTTTCTGTATTTCTAGACAGGTGGTCCACCAGCTTCAGATAGTGTGGCTCTAGGAGGCGCTATTTCTAGATCGATCGATAGATAGATAGATAGATAGATAGATAGATAGATAGATAGATAGATAGATAGATAGATAGATAGATAGATAGATAGATAGATAGATAGATAGATAGATAGATATTCACAAGGTTATGTAAAAGAAACTTTTTTTTAACCAAATACATATTAATTAGGGATGCAACAATGTGAAAATTTGGGATAGTATCAATATCCAATGTAGTTATTGCTGTTATTGCCAATAAGTCATATTAGCAATATTGTATTATATTTCACTACCCTTATTACACCTGAAATAAAAGCAACCATCCTGCTGACTTCTCCACAGCTTCTTTGCTTCAGGTAAACTCCCCACAACCCAGCGCTGCATGACTGTCAATGTCAGTGGCACAAAAAAATGGGTGTGGAAGGCAATGGGGTTAAGCAGCTAAAGGTGGGGCAAAGAAAAATATTTCTAGTCATCATTTTCTGTATTTAACTTGTGTTTGTCTGTGTGTAAATAATATGATCAGTGACAGGCATAGCACTGATTAGGTGGAAGTTGAACTGTGATCACATGACCAAAGAAATACCAACCGTCCCCTTCCAACAACTTGCCATCAAGATGGAAATACATTTCAGTTGTTAATAACAGGTTAGTTTTATTCATCAGGCCATCATAGCCCTAAGCCTCTTGTTGAATGACTAAAAAAACAAAATAAAGGTATTGAAGTGGCATAGTGAAAGTCCGGACTTAAGTCAAGACCTTACATGGTCCATTTACTCTGGATGAATTGGACAAATGTTCCTCAGCACAAACGTCTTAAAAAGACTCATCGTCCATTAGTGCAAACTCTGGATGCCAGTTGTTGCCACCACAGATAGCACAATCAGTTAGATTTAGGGGGAAATTCATTTTTTCAACATAAGATTGTTTTGGTTTAAATAGTCTTTTCTCCCCATCTAAATGAAATCATCACATGAATACTGCTTTTAGGCTATTATTGTTTGATATTAACATTTGCGTGACTATCTGAAACATGTGGTGAAAGTACACTAACAAACAAAAGTTAAGAAAGTCTCTATGGTGAAAATGCTGTTTCATGGCACTAGCTAGCACAAGGTGAGCTGCAGGGGTGCGCCATGTTATTCTTCACTCTTTCTGTAATGTTATGTGTTTTATTATTTAAATATGGAAATCTAACCAAGTTTAAGTATCTTCTCTTTGTTTATGTCGCCATAAAGAAAAACAGCTTGCATTTCAATTCCATATTTTTAGTGAGAATCAAACAACTACTTTTTTAATGTGTTTAATTTTCAATGAGAAAATCCAATTGTCAAAACACACACTGATGTTGTTTTTTTTTGTTGTTTTTTTGCCTCAGCTCAGTTTTTAAAGTTGTATATATAAATTAAATTAAATTAGTCTAAGAAATCAAGGGCAAACGACTCCCTCCTCCTGCTTGTCTATTAATATTTAAACTTGAGGTGTAGAAGTCAAGCTGTCAGTTTTGAACAGGAGCGTTAGCACCTCTCAAGATATGGAGATCAGGCCAAAAAAATTGCAACTCCTGACTGAATATTTTCCTAATATTATTTCTTTGAGATTTTCAGCTCAGCGGTCTCCTCAAGGCATGATTTTTGAATGAATCACACACTGCCCTCCATTCCTCAGTACTTTGAGAAACTATGAGTTTTTAGACAACATGAAGAAAGACAGATATGTAATTTTCTTATTATCTTACGAACCTGTGATTTCCATTTTCATTCAATTATGTGAAAAGACTGCAGTTTTACGTCCACCCACCCTTCCTCCTAAGTGAATGCAGCCTTTCTTTATATAGTGGAAAGGGGGGGGGGGGGGGGGGTGAACGGTGCCCACAAAATGCTGATCCATAAGGCGTAGGAGCTACTTGCTCACATCCTTATTCTCTGATCCATCCATCTGCCTCCTGCATGAACCATCTCAGCTGAGCACGCGCTATTTTCATGTCATTTTCATTTTTAGGCACTCTGTAGCATCTGTTCCTGCGTAGAGCGGGGATTCAGAGGAGGAGTCACAGGTTTTTAATGACAGCTGAAGGAACGCATCTCCGAACCAAAACATCAGCATCAAGCATGAACAGAAAGGCATAAAACTTTTGCCTGTGCTTAACTGAGTATTTTCATATTAATTTTAGTAGAGTTCTTTTGTATGCAGGAATGTTTGCATAATAAGGTTTACATGAGAACAATAAGGCAGGAAAAAGCAAATAGCTGGAAACATCCTAAATCATACTCCCATTGTGTAGTTGTAGCCCTTGTGTAGATCCAAGTAAAATTATAAATTCAGTGTTAATGCCACCATTGAGTCATTCTGAGACTCTCTACTCACTTCACACTTTGGACAGATGTATATTTAAAGAGAAGACATAAATGAAGGAAAATGCAGCACAAAAACACCTATAAGGACGTTGTATCTGGAAATAATCATTGAGGGAATTACATGCCCGGTATTTGTTGTATGATTATGAGTTGAATTTGGAGAATGAGGACTCTTTGTACAAGGAGTTGTTTTTTTCACCCTCCTCCTGCATTACTATGACAACACGTTCATTAGTGCTGTGCTAGTCAATGCTGTACTTTGAGAAGCTTCTGCGGCACAGAGACAATAGTTGAGCCCGGAAGGCAGAGCTTACATCTGAGCAGATAAATTAATAGGAAATAGCCTCTTTGCCCGGTCAGCGTTACGATGTACACTTTAGGGTGGCTGAGCTGGCTGAGCTCGCATATCTTTATGCAAAAATGGTGCATTGGGGCGTAAAGTTGAGGATTATGTAAATCTTACATCATAATGTATCTGCTTAAGTCTTATCAGACCCTAAGAAACTCTTTAATCCAATTAAATGTCAATTTCAGATTCTTAAAGATTTTTAATTTAAAAATCACACATTTTCAAGACACAAATTTGGATGGATGGATTAAATATTTTTGCCCAACTCTATTTTCTGACCTCAGAAGAATTTCTGTTCTGATGAAGTTCTAATACTGAGGTAAATGTTAGTTTATGAAATATTACACGATAAAATTCCTTTTCTGGCTCACTGGCACATCATTGATCCCTTTCTGCTGACATGAAATGATAAACCTGACAGATGAGGCATCCAAGCACCCTGTCACAAATGTTTGCGACTTGGTGAGAGCCCATCATTGAAGTGACAGGCACAAACCTCTAAACCTACAGGACAACACTCTGACGTCAGTAGATGACTTGCCAAACTCCTGACTCAGCTCTAATCCATGCCACCATGTCTTCCCTTGCAGTTTGTCCCCCACTTCTTGCCAGAGCCCGACTCTCCTGAGCCCATGCAGCCCCTGCAGTCCCTGCAGCCCCTTACAAACCTTACATCCATGGAGGTAAGACAGCTATGTCACACAAAAACTGTAATTATTCCAAAAGGTATTTAAGTTATGATCCAACCACACAGGACTTCTCATATTGACATTTTGACTGACAGAAAAGAAAATTGTTTAGCTCCAGTCCTCTAACAGTGTTGCATATGTATTATTTGTCTTGTTTGGAAAATATTTTTAATACATTCCTAGCCGTTTTTAAAGGCTGAATGCAAGTTACTACACATTATACTAATGTTTATAGTTTTTGACATTAATTCCTGACGTGTGAAGCACTCATTACCGGTTGCTTGCAATTTTTATAATTTACTTTGATTAATATTTCCTTTAGCTTTATAAAGATCTTCTCACATTTTTTGGATATTAGCGGTTTTTCTTTCTTTTTTAGTTTTTACCTATTTTCAGAGAAATTTGTATTTGTTTTCTGCTCTTCAGTTGGAAGAGGGTAAAAAAAAAAATTGAAAATTTTATTTAAACAGAAGACTAAACTCTGGTGTGACCCAGAGTTTTTACCATAAAAGACAATGTGGAATCAGATTCAAATTTGATACTTAGGCCATTTACCAAAGTAGCCATGCACAAAGAAACAATTTGCTCCCAATTCTCTATTTGCATCTGTTAAAAGGCTGCAGTCTAGCATCCTCACGACGTGTGTAGCCGTACCAAAATGTGATGCTCCAGCTGCAATACAGCATGAAACAGAACCCTACAGAAAACAGTGAAGGAATATTAGCAAGATAATTTCATTGTCACTACCTTCTGTGTCTTACCAGTTTCATAGCCACTGCAGGAACATGGCTCTGAATATTATCAGAGACCTCTCACCCTCACCATGAAGCTTCTTAGCTGTAAATCAGGGAAACAGAACTGCAACAGGCAAAAGCAAAACTACCAGACTGCTACACAGATTCTTGTCCAAAGCTAGTGAAAATGTGCTTCGCATTACTGCTTTATTCTGTATGTTTTATCTGATTTGTATGTTTTATTATGTGTTAATTGAATAATTTTTCACACTATTCTATGTCCAAAAGAACTGCTGTCCTCTTTCAACGTATGTCATTTGGGATAAAACAAATAAAAAATGAAAAGAATAAAAAATCATGAGCATTAAGACAGTTTGACAGGAGCTAAATACAGTGGATGATAAACTGAAGAATTACAGTTCTGTGTAAGATCTTCACTTAATTTTTGTTTTTTCTAACCTCGCTTGCATGCTTTCACTTGTGCACAATGGACTCCAACAAAAGACCATGAAAGCTCTTGAAAAAGCCTGGAGAGCTACTGATTAAAACAATCATCCAGTATCCATGGAAGCACTGCTAAAAGAAATTAGCTGAGATTTAAAAGTTCTGCGCAGTATTTAAAAAAAAATAATAAAAAATACAACTTGTCTTTGTTGCTCTGGCTTCATGATTACAACTTCATAATCAGCAAATAAGGATTGATGTTGCTGTGGATGCCTTCAGAAAATCTGCCATTGTTACCCTTAGGTAATTAATAAAGGAGCATTTCTGGTTGTTAAAAATGACAACTATAAGACATAAATGCAGGGACTGATGGGTGACATAGACCAGAACAGGCTGAAACTGACTCAGATGATGGAGTACTGGTAAAAACAAGAGCTGAATAAAGTGAGCTACTGCACCGAAAAAAAATAACTGGGTAAAAATGTCTGAGTTTTGTTTTCTTTTTTCCACCGTATATTGAGGTGCTCCTATTTCGACCTATCAGTTGTGCCTCTGTGGGTTGCTTGGTAACAGTGCAGGGTGCTGTGGAGGAAGGCAGCACCGCAAACAGGGACTGCTGCATCCAGCATGTTTCTGGATGTTTGAGCTGTGCTTGGCTGTCTCAGCACGCTCTGTACTTTAATGAATCTTATTCACTCAGTCGGGGGGTAAGAAGAAGAAGAAAAAACAGCTAATTTTATTTAAGCTGCGAAAATCTGTCACAGACGCACAGTAAGCTCCCTTTCAGACAGTCGTGCCACAGCATGGCAGGAGGTGTTTGTTCTTCATTCACACCGGTTTTACATTGGAGACAGCCCCCCTTCTTTAAACCCACCCATTGTTACTTCACAAATCCAGAAACATGTTCCTACTCTTGCATCAGAGTCTATCTTTGGGTGTAAGTGATTTACTTCCTGACATCAGTCTTTGATTTTGGCACATCGTGTGCAGCAGCTTGGCTCAGCAATACTGATGCAAAAGAATGTCTCAAAGTAAATATGACAACAATCTGCCTCATATCTAGTGAAAGGGTTGAGATTCAGCAGATACGATGCTGTAAGCCATTACTGCACAAAGTGAATACATGGGATGGAGAAACTATCGGTAGAAAGGGGGAAATTATTTCACAATGTTTCCTTTCATACTTATGATACTACAATTATACCAGAGTTGGTTTCTGAACATTGAGTATAGCAACATTCAAAGTTATTTTAACATTCTGATGTTTTATTAAGCACAATTTATTTTAAAATTAGGGTTATTTTTTAAAATAGTTTCAAAATAAATAATAACCCTTACAAAATAACCAAACCCTTATTTAGTGTGGTAATATGTTGTACAAATCAAGACCAAAACCCAAACCTCATAATAAAGCTGGGAGCAAAGAGTTAAAGTTTTCTGGGTCAGTTTTCATCTTTGAAAACTAGAAAAACCAGCTGTGAAATATTAATTATTTCAGTTATTATAACTGTTGACACAAAAGTACAAATTGATAGCAAACAGAGCTTTAAACAGCGGAACATACAAAGTACGAAGTTTGACTCCATCTTCCCTCTACCTGGCTCCTAATGGTATGATCCACCTTTTTCAGATGCTTTCAGGTTCTGTGGGACTTTTATCATTCCCTACTACAAAGGGAGCATACACTGCAAGTAGTGACTACACTCTACCAGTAGTAGCACAGTTTGCGCTGAATGATGTTTTAATATATTTTGCCTGGACTTATAAAGTGTTAAAATTTCTAAATATATGGGACACTACGTTGTGTGTCATTATTTATCAAATTAAAGATGAAATAAATATTGATACTTTTGACAAACAAAGCCAAACAGGACTTTATTCAACAGAAATACAGCCCTTCATAAAACTGCTTTTTCGCTTTTTATAGACAAGATAACCGTGATTTAATGAGTTTTATCACAACAGTCAATTTCTGCACATTAGCTGGATAGATTTTTTTACTTACTGTATTTCATCAGATTTTTTGTAAATATTTACCATCTATTTGTTCAATAATTTTCTATATCCTTTTAATCCTTGAAGGTTGCAGTGGGTGCTTGTAACCCCTGTACGTTATCACAGAGCAAAGAGGACATACTCACTACTAATTTAAAGTGGCCTTAAGGCAAAACCCCTAACAACAACATACCAACAATTAGTTTCTGCATAACTAATATACAGGAACTGTATATTAGTTTCTGTTTATTATAACAAGCTGCTTTGGGATGCTTCTTCTCTTTTTGTAAGATGAATTTCAATATAATTTTGCTTAAATATATATATATTAAAACAAAATATATGCTATTAGTGGATGTAAGTTTTAAAGTGTATCTTTGTGATTTGCACATTTCCTTTTTATATTTTGAAACTATGAAGGTGAAAGTGCTATGAAAGACAGATATCTAGTTTTTAAATGATTCAGTCATAACTACTTAACTACCAAAGAGAGAAACTCTTAAGTGCTTTAAAGATTTTTATTTATTAGAAATGTGAGGGCATATTAATCAACATGACCACTTCAGCCCATAATGTAAATGCACCCAATTCAGCTATTTTCCATTTTCATTTTCTGTATATCAATGGTTTAAAGTAAGATTAAAACATCAAATCATCTGACTGATGATTTACAAAATTATGAATAAAAAACATTATGCAAGAAATTATTGATATGCAATTTGCAGCAATTAGTCTACATGTATTTTACAGTCACTGTATTAAGGCTGTAGACAACAGCAAGTGTAAGATATAATGTTCCTTCTCATTAATAAGAAATTTATGAAATAATATTTATATATCATATTATTAATAATAAAGAATATTTTAATTTAAACTACATTCGTACTAACTGAGTAAGATCCTATGGTACAGTGCTCAAATATTGTCTAGGCATAATAGCCATTTTAATGTCGACTAAACTGTATTAATGTAAGCTACATTGTACACAATTTGTTCAAACTGAATACATAGTAAAATATTTACCAGCAGTGTGTAACCGAGATTCCCGAGCCGCACCTGAACGCATCAACAGTCTCCAGCTTCCTCACACGGACGCACACGCAGCTAGCGGCTGCTCTGCCAAAAACTATTGTGTGTACCATTGTTGTTGTTGTCGTCAGACGGTCTTACACACACTTGACCACCTGCCATGGAGTGGGCTTTCCGGACTGAGGGCTGCGGTGGGACAGCGGACCGGAGGATGTGAAGGACAGCAGTTCCGCAGACGTTGGGACCGAACAGCACGCGGCAGACAGAATGAATACAAAAGAAACCCCGGAGAAGAAAATACGATGGTGGGGACAGCAGCAGCAGTAGCGGCGGCAGGAGGAGGGGAAGAAGCGGCTTTCACGTCCACCAGAGCTGCAGTTTTGTAAAAGAAAAAAAAAAATCCCTCGTTAAGTTGGAGACGGGGTTATTTCGCTGGGAAAATTTTTCAGGATGTCGGATCCGAGTCACTGTTCTGCGGTTCCGAGCCAGAACAAATCCCGTTTTGTTCCCGTCTCGCTGCTGAAACGATCCAAAAGGTACTTTTATAAGGAGTTCGAATATGGTGACAAAAACTGTTTTTAAAAGCTTAAACGTAACCCTTTGTTGATTTAAATGTGAGTGATGTTTGCAGCTGCTCTTGGCACACATTTTCTATTTGGGTGTTAACACGAGCCACAGCACGCTGGTTTAATAATAATAATAATAAAAACATCGTTAATCCTTAATGAACATCAGCATTTTCCAGCAGCTCTGAGTGTTTCTCTGGCTGTGGCTGAACAAAAGGAGCAGTTTGCAGGCTTAAGGAAACAGATACACTGTGTGGGTTACCATGAAACTTGGTCATCTCTGGTAACAAGGTGTCTGATTTCCACAGTTCTGATGTCACGTTTACTTGTAAACTTCCTGAATCAGGGTGTCACACAGGATCCGTTGCAGGTCTCTGCATTATTTTCGTCCTGCTTTTTCCTTCTGAGCTGAATTGGTTGAAATGTAAAGAGGCACAAATGTTTTAAAAATTACAGTAATGCAACCAACATTTATTTTAACGAATCAACAATATTGCGATAGTGCCATTGGTTTTAACTAACTGGTAAGTTGTAAAATAATTTTAAAAAAAACCTAATCAAATTTTTAAAAAAATAGAGCCTAGAAAATAATCTTTTTCATAGTTTCTCATGAAATTACCAGATGACTATAGATTTACCAAATCGCAAGAAATAAAATGTCAATTTCCTCCTAAAACAACAGTAATTGAAACTATTTTCAGTTATTAAATAAAAATTATGCACTTCTTGATGTGTAAAAAATCTGATCAATGTTGCTTTGATGTATAAATGGTGTTAATATTGTAATTCCTTAGTTTTTTTCTTGGATTCAGAACCAACAATATGGCAGAACCTCCATCAGAGAAAATTGGATATCAGAATCGGCCGTGGATAAGCCTGATCAGTGCATTTTCTCCTTCTATTTAATGATTATTTTAAATCTGGTCAGGGGTCTATTTATTTGTCTGATTGTTGAATAATAATGTGATTTTTTTAAAATTGTGGTCTGAGTTTATTTTCTATTATTGCTTCTCCGGTCGGATGCTTACAAAGAAAAAAAGTACACACATGTTTCCACGGCTCCAGACATCTGTCATTCTAGCTGGGCCTGCTGTTGCTGTTGATGCACACACAGCCCTCTCCCCCTGCAGCCTTGAGCTTGTTGACAGTTGGTTTCCTGTTTTTTTATGTTTTGGCTCTCAACTGTTTTTCCCTCTTCATCTGATATGACCATGCTGTTTTGTCCTGCATTTGCCTGTAGCTTTGTAGTTGTAGTTGTATAATCTTCCTCATGGCAGAGCAGCTCTGAAGGCGGAAATAATCTCACAAGTTGAGGTAAATCTCAGAGGGCAAAGATGAAGAGATTTCAGCT
Source organism: Xiphophorus hellerii (assembly GCF_003331165.1). Classification (NCBI taxonomy): domain Eukaryota; kingdom Metazoa; phylum Chordata; class Actinopteri; order Cyprinodontiformes; family Poeciliidae; genus Xiphophorus; species Xiphophorus hellerii. The sequence goes on from NC_045680.1 coordinate 9,033,231, forward strand.
CTATGCGCTAGGTATGATAAGTCTCATCTGTATTAGACTATAAAGTGTATCTATTTTTGGTAACTAAGATCTGCAGATGTCCCAGTTGTCCCTGCATTGTTTGTAAATCTTTGCATCTTTGAAATGAAATTGATTCTTTTAAGACATCCCTTAGCTGTGATGATGTATGCATGCATACATAAGTTAGTTCATAATTGATGTGTACATGCATTAACTATTTGATACACGTGGTTAGACTTCAGCTGTCTGATGTATAAACTTGATTGTATTATTGTTACTGTGGAGTGCACTAATACAATGTTTGAGTGGATTAGGTACTGTCATAGTACCGGTACTCATATAATCATGCACTGCTGTAGAAGTTAGTCGCATAATCAATTTGGTTTGAAACTGAGAGCACTAAAAGAAAAAGAGAAACATATTTTTCAGTAGGTTGCTTCTGGTAGAGGACGTGAGTTATAAGAATAAGAATCTTTGGAGTTACAGATTAGAGGAATATCAGAAGTGAGGGGTGTGGCCAAGAATTAGAAAATGTCAATGTTCAAAGTGTAGAGATTGCTTCCTGTGAGATTCACCTCTGGTTTTCATCAAGTGGGAGAGGATCCAACTTTGAGGAATTATTTTCATGCAGATTTAATTTGTATTGCACTTGAAATACATTCTTCCAGAAAATATAGCTTCCAAACAGTCCTTTGTGATTGCAAACAGTGATCTTGTGATGACACTTGTAATTTGATATATTTTACATCGCTAACACTCTCACTTACACTCATCAGTCAAATTTTCCTCCTTGTCCTTTAGGCTCATTAATAAACTAAGAATATGGTTTTAGTGATTACGATGATATATTTTGTATTAGTTATAGTTCTAGCCTTTTAAAATTAAATAGGAATTAAAATAATGTCTGTTAGCATTCCAGTAAAAACTAAGAAAACAGATGGATGTAAAACGTAACAACTGATGCTAAGTAAATTAGCTTAGCTTAACTGGATATTTTTGGTCTTCAGAAAGATACGGTCTGTCTGTTTGGCTGGTCACCAGTTTTTAAAACTCCCTGGTCAACTGTTTTAGTACACAAAGGACAGGTCAGAGGCTTTTTGCCAGGATCAATGAGACAAATGTCTGTTCTTCAGCCTTCACTCAGCACATAAAACAAATCTAAACTTCTTCCAAACCTTCACAATAAAAGCCTTAAGCATGCTGTGATCTGAATTCAAAGTAGGACATTTTAAAGGTTCTTAAATCATCTTACTAAGTGGACTGTCAACATACAGAAATCTTTTGGTGATGAAATTATGAAGAAATTTTTTAACTACCTAACTAGTAATAATAAAAATAATGTAAACATTCTAACCATACGTTGCTTTCATAACTCAAGATGTCCGCCTTATCTGTGGGGTGGCATTGTTTACATTGTAAATCAAATTTCATTATTTTGAGTTTCGCTGAACAGCTGAGGACAAGTCTTAAGTATGAAAACATATTTGTTAAATGTCAAATATGCTTGATACAAGTTGACAAAATTTCACAAACTGATTCAAATCTTTAAAAAAAATGTTTTAACAGCTATATTTATGTCTGGAAATTGTGATTGCACACATTCACCTCTGCTAATAACCTATATTTATTTTAAAGGCAATAGTATGGCAGGTTTTAACAGCATCATGTGTGGTCAATTACTACTGGAGGTATATTGGAATTGGTGCAAACATATCAGAAATGTATCATTACCACATAAAACAAATTATTGCCTGGAGTCTAATAAGTTGAACTTTTTTTATGCATTCAGGTTCTTAATGCCTGTAATGTATTTGGTAACGGTTATTGTTTAATATTGCAGAAAAAAGTCGATGGTCAAGTTATTAAGAAACTACAACTAACTTTCTTTTATTTTTTGTTGTTGCCAAACCAGCAACAACAAAAATGGTCAGAAGAAACATTTTTCTAAGATTTGTTGTTGATATGGATATTGATATCAGATTTTATTTTATTTTTTTAATAGTTGCTGGACTGACTACTCATTATTGGTAGTCTATGTTTGCTATGAACATAAAGGAGAAGATTATCTATTTTTGCAATGTAACATGCGTCGCATGTTTTCCTTACATGGTGCCTTCTTATTTAGATTTAAGGCTAAGAGGAATACTGATGTCATCTTGTAGTCTCTAGTAGTTGTCTCTCTGTGACTACATTTCTGAAATATGTAAACACATAATGTGTCTGCTGCTTCAACTGTGGATTGTATAGATTTTGTGAGGCTTTTCTTTAGTCTTTTTTCACATTTTCAAGCTGTCAAACATAGTTTTATTGATCAAACAGAAAAAATTGTTTGTTATTCTCCATCATATCTCATTTGCTTATTATATGTCTGAGTGACTTTGAGATAAACTAAAATTCAAATGGTGGTTTTTACACTTAAAAACCATATTGTATGAAAGACACAACCGTACTGTACAGTACGGTTTACACACAAACAGGTATGTTTTTGTGTCATTCAGTTCTCCACAACAGTCGGTGCTTAGAGGATAATAGTCTACTACTTTAGAGGTCAAGTGTCTTTTAATCTGCCAACTGATGCTGTCTCAGACCTTTTATGTCTACAAGCTGCTGCTCTGCAAACACACACACAGTCTGACTCCTGTACATAAAGACAACCTGAAACACTGCATTTAGTCAAATGCATGATTGTAGATGAATACAGTCAGGGCCACTGCAATTACGCTCGGTTTCAATGAATACACTGGGGTTGTTTCTCTCCTGACTGATATTATCTTGGGTGGGGATTCAAATAAAAGACTTCAATTGTCATTGTAAGAAAATAAAACCAGGTTATCAGCTCTCTGAGAGTAAGATGAGAGTACACTGTTGGCATAACCCTTGCTTTGCAAATGCAGGGACCAGAGGGATAAATAAAATGATTTCATTTGCATAGATTACCAGTCATTCCTGCTTTAAATTGATTCGGCTTACTTTATTTTTCCAGTCCTCATGCTGCTTACCATGTGCATTTGAGAGCTGCAATTAATCAGGTGGTTAGACTTGATTTCTTCCATTCTTCTATTCCCTGTTCAGCCTCTGTTGCTCAGTATGCAAACTCACAGAGAATCATTTTCATGTAAATTGTTTGGAGAGATGCAGATAAGTGACGTGTGTTGACTGTGTCTTTCTCCATTTGTGCTTCAGCTGTCGCAGCAGCAACAGGAAGAGTCTCGGTGTCGGGACGCCCTCACCCACGCTGTCACGGCCTCTTTCCCCACTCTCACTCCACACAGGTAATAATTGTTTTGATGACGGTTCCTTTCTGTCCCAAAGCTTAAGCCATGACGAGTATTAATCCTGGTTGAAAACCTTTGAAAGCTGGTTCTTGTGATCAACTTTAAATTCAAGTGCCACAGTAATTTGCAAATGGAACTAGTTTGATTACAGCTAACAAAAGTTCTTAAAAGAATCATCCCACAAGCCAGCTACATTAAGAAATCTACTGGCGAAACATTGGAGGACAATTTCTGCCAAGCACTTGTGACCGAATTTTCTCTTCAACTAAATTTGGCATAACATAAACCTAAATTAGTCATTCAAATTATGAAATAATACAAGTGCAATCACACAAGAAAAAACATGTAAAATAGGGAAACATAGTTAGTCATTTGCATGGAGTTGTGTAGTGCTAATACAGTGGATTTAAATGAGGCGGGGCAAGTTGACAATAATGAACCACAACTTTTAAGCTTGTTCAAGACAATGTCATGCGTCACAGAGCTGGAACAATTCCAGATGAGGAAACAATCTCTAGAGCAGGAAATTGAGGAGAGGTTTAAAACTGGAATCCCTAACATGCTGGTGTTTGTCGTATGTTTCAGCATGACCAGTTATTTTATGTCTTCATTTACAGAGCGCCAAATGTAAACATAAAGTACTGTGCAGAACTTCAAACCAGCAGTTAGTCCTGAAAAACAAATTTTCTAGTAATCCTGAAAGTGGTCGTCATCAAAATGTTTGTAATACTTTGTAGACTTTATTAGAGCAATTACCAGATGAATGTTTGCTTTGATTTTTAATCCCTTAATTGTCACCCGCAAAAAGCTTACAAGTCAATGGATCCAGGAAGACACCTGTGTCGTTATGACAGTTAAGGCGTTATTAAAACATGAATTGTTTAAGCACAAATAGAGAAAATAAATGTCATTGTTATTCATATTCAGAAGAAAACATGCCCAAAATCCCTCAAATATACCAACAGCAAAAATAGTATTTTGTAAACCTTAAGCAAAAACATCATGGATCCTGGAGAAGTGCTGCAACAAATCACTTACAAAAGACAAAGAAATCTGGCTTTTTGCAAGCAAGAATATAAAGAAGTGAGGGATGACTCAACTGTTTGCTCAGTTTCACATTTCTAAATATTTGGGTGTTATCTTCCTGGTTTTTCAAACAGCGATGCACACTGCGCACAACCCTTTAACACTATCAGCCAGCTGCACTCTATGAAAACAGTTTTGCTCAAGAGCTCTTCATAGCGGCGATATGCAGATGCGTTCCCTTTTGAACTCAATCATGCTAAGGATTATCTAATCACAGAATAAAATCAAGCCCTAATTGGGCACTCTACAGGCTGGATGTAAACAAACACAGTCTCTAGTTTACCCACGTCCCCAGATTCCAGCAAAACAATGCAGACTGAGGATTTTCCCCTGGTTTAACTGTTTGCAGATCGGTGGCGTAATGTTTTGAAAAGTAATGCCAAGCTCTAATGTTGGATCTTCGGCATCGTTGACTTATGTTACCCTTTTTAAAGGTTCCAAACATGACGTCACTATTTTTGAGACATTGCCCATTGCAAATAGAACCAACACAGTTTGCTTGTGCTATTGTCATGTGTCTGTTTTTACAGCTGTGAATTGTTCTGCTAATGACTTTGAGTTTCCTTGTTTAGCTGTGAGCAGCCCTCTAGACAGCCCTCGAAATGTGTCGACCAGTGCCTGCCTCAACTTTCCATTTGCCCGAAGGTATGCCAACCATAACTGTGAAGCTTGTTCTTCCTGTTGGGCTACGTCTTTGTTTGGTTGCTACGATAGTTTTTTATTAATGTAGTTGCTTTTAATACACCTGTATTTAGCATTCTTTGTTGTTTGATATAAATTGTATTTCTCTTTATCATTTATTACACACATTACTGAAGCCTGATATTTACCTACCCTACATACCTTTTTTCTCACTGTCTGAGATCAAATCAAGCTAAACTTTTCATGTTTTGGATCAGTTAGGTTCACACAAAATTATTTCTATTTATTTATGTAATGTATATTTTGTGCAGTGCACCAGTCATTTCTGCACAAATCCCCCCCCCCCGCAACATGATGCATCCACCCCCGTACGTCTCAGTTGAGATGCTGTTCCCAGACTTGAAAGTTTCCCCCGTTTCCCTCCATATCTAACACTTACATTTTAATGTCATCAAGACAGGTTTTGAGAAATGATTGGTCTTCCCACAGCTATATTTTCACAATACAGGTATACATGAACAAGAACAAATAAAATTAAATGGATATGGACAAGGATAGACAAATGTCTCTTTGTCACATTTTCATCTGGGTTGTGAAAACATCCATCACTGAAATCAAATGGAAAACAAGTTCAATAAGTGTTGTGGGTCTCTTTATACAGTCTTTGCAAGCATCTTGTTTCAATTTACTTTGTAGTTTGCAGTTTTTGGACTGTAATATGTTTCTTTGCAAGTGATCACCAAGATTAACTAAAAGTAGGTAAATGTTTTTGTAGCTTTTTGTAACTTGACAATCAAAATTAACTAAACACTTATACAAAAGGTAAAAAAAAGCTAAATGTTATTCTTGATATTGCTCTAGAGGGGTTTCCAGGGAACCCCTCTAGAGCAAGAGGACAGAAGAAGAGGAAAGGAAGGAGCAGCAGCAGTATGGTGATGGAGGCTGACTCAGCCTAGAGCACTCACACCTTCCCTTCCCCTCCTCCACTGCCAGGTCTTCTTACAGCTGACTCCCCCTCAGCAGGAGGAAAGCAAACATACCGAGGCTACCCCCTGAAGCCCACTCGCACATCATTCAATCAGGTTCCCTTGGCAACACGCTTGTCTTGCTGCAGGCGTGCGAGCCCTTCGAGTAAGGCTGCATCTCGGAGAAACTCAAGAACAGTCATTAAAAACTGATGAGAGGTTTAGGTGCTTCCCCTGTAACCCTCTGCTTAGAGACAATTTTTGCTGATTTAAGTGAAAATCTTACAAGAGATGAAAGCTAATGGATGAATATTTAATTTTAAACATTTTACCCTTAGAAATATTATATAATAACTTGGGAGATTTCAGTCTACACAAGTATTTCAGTAAGTAACTATGTAATAAAACACATAATTATATTTTTTAAGGTATCACAAGTGTGTGCAAACACATATAAATGTGTCTCTTCTTATAGAATAGAATAGAAGTACTTTATTCATCCCAGCAGGGAAATTACTTCGCAGTTACAGCATAGAGACAAGACACAATAACAACTACCACTGAGTAGTAGTTGTAGATAAAATAAAAAATAAAAATAAAATATAAAATGCTATGAATTGTAAAAATATGAAATGCTGTTAATATAAAAAGCAACTTAGAGCAGTCCTTGCAAAGATTCAAAAAATGCAGATATGTATATTTAAATATATGTACAGCAGTGTGCCACAGTGCAGTTGTGCAAAATTGGACTGATTAGTGCAGAACAATGATTTAGCTTTTATTGTACAGTGAGATGGCATGTGGCAGGAAGGATTTCCTGTATCTGTCCCTACGACAGCGGAGCTGGAGCAGTCTATGTGAGAAGGTGCTCCGCTGTCTGTCCACTATGTGGTGGAGAGGGTGCTGTTTATTGTCCATAATAGACAGAACCTTCTTCAGTGTCCTCCTCTCCACCACAGTTTCCAGGGACTCCAGCCTTAGTCCCAGTACAGAGCCAGCTTTCCTGATGATTTTGTCCAGTCTATTAGAGTCGCTGGCTCTGATGCTGCTTCCCCAACACACAGCAGCAAAGAAGATGCTTTGTAGGTGTTGTTTAGTGTGCTTTTCACCTCTGAGATACCATGCTTTCATTCTTTTTTTAAAAACCCATTTATAGAAACTGCAAACTTGCACAGCTCAAGACTTCCGTGTTTTCTGTTATGTAAAAAAAATAGTCTGAAATTAATTTCTGTGCCGTCTAACTCTTTGTATCTGGACAAATGAAAACTGGCAAGGAAGGCAGTGTTGTCAGTACTAATCCCTCAGCTGAATGCCAGAGGTCACAGGATCGCTTGTGCAAGAATCCTGAAACTCACAGATTCTCTGTCTTTGCTTTTCTCTTCCCCCCTTGCTGTCCTGATCTCAGTCACTTGGCTCGTGCTGAAAGGTAGCTTCTTTTTGAATTCTTCACTTCTTACTCCACGTCTTTTCTGTTTGTTTTTCACAAAATGTTCCTTCTGACATAAAGCTTAAATTTCTAAACCACTCTAAGCCTCAGGCCAGATAAGACAGGGATGCTGTAAATAAAAAAATAAGAAGAAGCATTCTATGTGAATATGAGCAATAATTTTATGCTCTTATAGTAACAGGATTGCCTCTCATATAGGGACCCTTATATCTAACTAAGTAATGTGTTTGCTGCCAGGCTTATATAACACGCTTCTGCTTGTGTGTTTCAGAGCTGAGGGCAGACGATGGTCTCTGGCTTCCCTCCCTTCATCCGGCTATGGAACCAATCCGCCTAGCTCCACCGTCTCGGTAAGTGACCCCCATAAACACGACAACATCCTTGCTGCTTGACACAAGGCAGCCAAAGCATTTTTCACACTTCTGTCAGCCCAAGTAGCACATTTCGTTTGTGCAATAAGGGCCAGAAAATGCCGAGCCCAAGATGACAAACCGCTAATTGTTTATCTGCGTCGTCTGCTTCAATGAGTCACTCTCGCAGTCTTTGAAACTCTACATCAGAAGGAGAACACGCAGTCTGGATGCTAATAAGGGGGGAAATAAAAGAGTCTGTGTCAAAAGATTATATTTCTGATGGCTTTTCATGAAAACCTTTTATATTTGGGACAATACCACTGTGCAGAAGGTTTTTTGCTGAAAGGAGAATTTTGAAAAAAAAATGTCTGGTGATGGTGGAAACTTTCGGATGGCAAGTTTGATGAGAGGAGGGTCTGTAATCAGAGTAGATGTGTTGTATTTAAATGAGGTAGTTAATTAGTCAGGGTCAGACAGTGTAGACCCAAAGCTCAATGAGGACCAGTGATCTCTTCAAAGGTCTTCATTGGCCTTAATATTTATAAAAGAAGTGGTTTGGTTGCTTTCATTATTGTTTAACGTCCTTCCAAAATTAACTGAAGAGTTTAATTTCCTGTCTGTCTTAATCCCAGCTTCAGACAAACACTTCAGTACTTACTCCTCGTTTTTTGAGTACAAGACCCATCAGAAAACCTCCACAGACTCCCTGAGTTGGAGACAGAGGGAAGGAAGTCCAACTTGTCAGATCATGTCTGTGGTTTTCTGGATTAATAGCTCATCCCTCTTTCTCAAAATCATGACCCTGATGATTCTGGATCCAAAAAGGACCCTGATGATCCTTTTTGTTAACCTTAAAAGGCAGGGTTAACAAGTAACATTAGCTTCTAAGACGAAAAGGAAACATGATTTGATGAATTTGTGATGTTGACATTGTCAAATTTCTGCACAAAGAACTTGTCGAAATAGTTCGGCTTGAATCATAATTGCCCTCTTTGCAACATGACTCATTCGGTTTGAAACAGTTTTCCTTTGTATTAGTGCCGATATAAACTGCTATGAGTTGCTTCCCCAATATGTTTTTCCATTGCCATTCCCTAGCTTTTTGGCTGAGTTGAAGCCTCTTCTTTTATTTGAATAATTTTTGTTTCAGAAGTTTATCACGGTTGCTTCTCGCTTCAACGCTTTAATAGCCTGACAAAAACAAAATGTGAAAGTAAAAAGTAAGCAAAAGGGTTAAGATTAGTAGAATATAAGTAATGATCTAATTTTGTCTGTGTGTAGTCATCCTCATCCTCCCAGGAGCGTCTTCATCAGCTTCCTTACCAGCCGACCCAAGATGAGCTTCACTTCCTTTTCAAGCACTTCCGGAGCACAGACAGCATTACTGACGAGGACGGACGGCCCTCACCGGTCATACGACCTCGGTCAAGGAGCCTCAGGTAGATAATCCTAAAAAATATGTGCTTACTGTCTGTATTTGTTAGGGGCTATCCAATAAATCAGCCCCCATTTCCTTAATTTTGAGAGATCTGTGATCGGCTGACACTTGCACAAGAAACCAATTTCATAAGCCACTGTCCCTTTTCCTCTTCCAGGTCATGTCTGCACATGTGAGGCTATCAACAGTCATTCCACTGATGCCAAATTAGAGTCTTTGTAGCTATTATTAGCAACTTTTTCAGAAAAAAATTGAAATCGCTCAAAATTTAAATCAGCATATCAGGCTTTTTAAAGATTGGTAATCAGCCAGAAAACTGCAATCAGTGCACCAATAGTATTGGTACTTACAGAAACAATAAAATAAGTAATAGCAACGTGACCTCACTTCCTGCCTTAAAACTTTTTTTGATGTTTAAAATATGTATGGAATAAATAAATGACAGAAAAATATATTTTTTTATCCATCATATTTTTGCACGATCCATGTTTTAAACCTGGCAACAATCTGTAGTGAATCTTTGTGTTTATACTTTTAGAAATCTCTTTAAAAGGACTGAGGATTCAGGAAATTAGTTTAGAAAATCTGGGAATATGACAATAGAAAATGTGCAACAACCCTCAATGTATATTTTGAAGAGAACATTTTAGCTGCTCATTTTTCTGGATGGAAAATAAAAAGTGCAACAAAACACTTTGCATACTTTAATTACTTTTGGTTAACTTTGAGTTACATAAGTGTTCATTTGTTGCACCTCTCTGTGTGAACCCCCCTTATGATCTCTTTTGTGCAGATGAAGATATTGGATTGATATTTTATGCAGATTAAAAACAGTAATCCCTCTAACGGGATTAACTCGCGTTTGTTATGCAAGAAAATATTTCGGATTAATTTCAGGCAGAGATTGCAGGTTTTCAACTAGCTCTCAGACTACCAGATGTCATAATGATCTGGACAAACGCAGCTTTTAGCGCCTCTTCTCACCTCCTAATGTCGGCACGTTCCTGTTGGTAGGCAGGCAGGTGGAGGTCTGACTGCAGGCCAGTGTGATCTTGACAACTTTTGTCTGTTGGCTCTGCTCTGTGCTGTTTGTGTGCTGCCTGAGTGCTCCATGTTCTGGCACCATGGTGTGCAGTACGTGGGCGTGCTAGCTAACAGAGCGCCTCCGGGATGAAGCTGCTGAACTGTAATCGAGGGTGGGTTGGTTTTCGGGAAAAGAGAAGTGATTGGAGGTCTTGATCTGAGAGATGCAGCAGTGTGTGTTCGGCAGCAGCCATCCAGAGCAACAGTGCTGTCTTTTCATGATAAAAAAAAATAAAGGAATGGCTTGGGGAGACTGTTTGCATGTGATAGGTTTTCCCTCCATCTGTTCTGTTTGAAGCTGCATCAAGCAAGTATTTGCAGTTCAAATACTCTTATCTCATTGGCTTAAATGCTGAAGTGGTGTTGCAGTACATGACTAATTGATTGGTGTTGATGACTCACTGAGTTTGGCTGAGAGAAGCCTCCGCTGCTGGTAAAGATATGTTTTATATAGAAACATTCAAGCCTGACAGCAAAATCCACCATAAGTGCAGCTTTTCCAGCTTAGGTGCTGTCAAATTAAAATTCTGGCTTCACTTCCAACAGAATGAAATCATATGCTCCTTGAAGTTGACCTAGAAAACCCTGTCCGTCACAAACATAATGAGTTTATGTGCCTTTGTTTAGATGCTGTGAAGTTAGCAAACTGCTTCTATGTCTAGAAAAAGTAATGGTCTGAGTGCTATGTACAGTTGAAGCCAGGTTCACTTTTAAAAAAATATAACCTTTCTCTTCTGACTATACATCTCGTGTCACATGTCATTTAAATTCATCAAAATTATTTGCATTCCCTAAATGCTCGGGTAATGACATAAAATGATATTACTTATTGTTGTTTGTGCAGATTATTATAAATTACTTTCACTTTAACAATGTGGGAAATCCCAGATGATGATGTCATGGTTTTTAGATTTACAATTACCGTTAATCCATTACCTTTAATTTAACGGAGGCACACCTTTTACAGTATCTTGTGTCAACACATTAACACTACTTCCTTGAGTGACTTCATGAAAAAAAATCTAATGAAAATCAGCCACAATATTAGGAAGAGAACAGAAACAGCATAGGAGCGTTCAGGATCATACAGGGCTGGGCAATAAATCAATAACAATATATGTCACGATATAATATATGATCAGTATTAATAAAAAATGCATCTGATAGAATCTTAAGTAATTTCACTGAACTCTGATCTTGAACTCAGTTAAGCAAGGTTGGTGGCATCAACTAACTCACTCTCCCATTGGTAAGCTAGCAACAACCTGTTGCACAGCAGTTTCAGGTTTTGCCACTGTGCCTCATAACCACTTGAAAATAAAAAACAATACCGTGGGGAAGATGAGTACAACAGTTTAAGAGGAAACTGTGAATAAAACACGGAACATCACGTGACCAGTTGCCAGTATTTCAATTTTGTAAAACAAAACACTAATCAATACTTATTGACATTGACTGATATAAAACACATAAATTTTCTGCCATTTTGTCCTACCCTGGGATCATACCATTCAGGAAATAGATGGGTTATGTGTTAGAGATGAGCTTGTTTTGGTGTGAAATGTATGAACCTCAGAACAAAAGAAATTGACAATGTGAAAATGCTGTCTGAAGCTGCTAAGAGTGTCATTATCCACAGTAAAACAAGTCTTGTACTAACGTTGGATGAAGGGAAGAAGACATTACAACAAAAGCCAGATTACAGTTTGTAGACACACACGGGAACAAATGTCTGACATTTTTGGCAACATGTCCTGTGATTTGACTAAACTTAAAGTATTTGGCTATTATAGCCATTTTAAGGGAAAAGGGGGTGAGTTTGCAAACCTGAGAACACCGCCCCAACTGTGAAATATGGGCATGGTAGCATCATGTTGTGTGAGTATTTTGCTGCACGAAATTTCATTATGAGTAATAATATGGAAATACTGAAGCAACATCTTAAGACATTTGTTAAACCAGCTCTGACGGGAGGAATGGGGCCCAATTTCAGCAAACTAGGAATTACTGGGGAATGTATGTAAACCCCTGAATATGAAGTTTGATAAAATCTCACAAAATTATGGCAGAAATAATTATTTTCAAACAGAAATCATTTTGGTTATGCTAATGGACCTAAAACGGAAGAAAAAATGTACAATTTAAAATCAGATGTGAGAAAAACAAAAAACTTCTTTCACACTGTATGTAAATATCTTAACTGTATCTACTTTCAAATCACTTTGTAGTTCAGAAGACATAATGATTTAATTATGTACTTATTAAAAATATGAAATATTGATCAGTCACCCTTGATCAGGGGTTGTAACTCCTGTCCTAAAGGGCGGATGTCCTGCAACCTTTAGATCTGTCTCTGCTTCAACACACCTGAGTCAAAGAAATAGGTCATTAGTCAAACTTGAGAACTTAACTGCATACTGAAGATGATTCAGCCATTTGATTCAGGTGTTTTGAACTAGTGACACATCTGAAAGTTGGAGGATGCCAGACCGTGAGTCCTGGATTTGAGGATCTCTACCTGATATTAACTTTAGTTTCTTTGTTTTTGTTGTAGTCCCGGGCGATCCACCGTCTCCTTTGATAACGAGATAGTCATGATGAACCATGTTTACCGAGAACGTTTTCCAAGGGTGAGTATTAAAAGATACCTTACACTTTCTGTATTTGCCTTCAGATGTACACATCTAAGTAAGACTAAATTTGGGATGTTTAATCTGTATAAGACAACAACTGGGGTTTCTCAAAACATGCCGTTCTAAGACTTATTAAGACACCGTTGCTCATTCCTGGGCATTACAAGTCTTAACAGGTGCTAAAAGCTTGTTGAATGAATCATGGGTAAAGATATACAGCCATATGAATCCACCCACAGGAAATAAAGAACATTTGGTGCCACCAAGGGAGTGACAATCATATTTACTGTTCTGTTGATTATTTTAACTGTGTTTGTGTTCTTGTCCCGCCTGAAGGCCACAGCCCAGATGGAGGAGCGCTTGTTGGAGATTGTCACCCATTACTCTCCAGACAGCTCCCTCCGGTTGGCTGATGGCGTGCTGGGCTTCATCCAGCACCAGTTGGTCGAGCTGGTCAGAGACTGTCTGGACAAGTCTCAGAAAGGCCTGGTTACTTCCCGCTATTTCGCCGAGCTGCAGGAGAAGCTGGAAAAGCTGCTGCACGAGGTGAGAAAACAGGCAGCTGCTGAAATTATGTCAGAAATGGGCTTCCCAGATTTTACACAGGAGTTTCAAGCAAAAGATAATTGGCGGTAAAGTACTGGAAGCAGATTGATTGAGCTTGAGTGAAATGCGCAGTCACACAGGTCAGTCAATAATTATCTGCTAGGCACAGGAACACACAATAGATCTGGCAGCTGAAATCCTGTATAAAGGCTGGAGGCACTTTAAGCCAACATGGAAGAGTTTGTGAAAATTAAGCATAATCCCAAAACATTGAATATACATTAAAAATGTAAAACCCTATAATTTAAAGGTGACTTATATTGTTATGCTGACAAAATACCAGTGGTCATAGCAGCTTCTTTCCCTGTCTGTGTTTTTACATAGTTGCAGACATAGGGCATGGCCAACTTGTTGTACATCCAGCTGAATTGATAAGTCTGTTCCCATACAGTGGAACAAATTTTCTCTTCCACAAACATGACTTGATATTTGTTTCCCAGCTGTAGCTTTTTTCCATTTTCCTTTTTTTTGTTGAAGAGAAACATGGAGAAAGGAAAAAAATCAAGAAATCTGACTTTATTTCTGCTGCAGTAGAACAGAGCCATAAAAAAATCAAGGTTTCCATCATACCTCTGGCTTAATGTCTTTTTAATGAAGTCTGTCCGAGTGACTGAACTTTTCTTCTTCTACTTTGCTGCACACTGCTACCCAGCTGACTGACAGAAAGCTCCTGCTCTTTTCCCTTTGATTACAACAAAAACAGATTTAGCTGCATCCAGTTGTGAAAAACATGGACTACGATTGGTTTGTGAAAACTAAACAATTATCAACCCATTACTCTAATTAAGCTAATGCTGCTTTAAAACTGCGGTTAGCAAGCCACAAGCTTCATGTTGTTTAGTCAGCTGATTGCAGTAGATTATTTTACTTCAGTTAAAGAACAAATACATTGAAACAGGATAGATGTATACAATTTTGTGAAATAAGCACATCGGCTTAAAATGCTAATAACTTCAGCAAGTTTTTATTCTGAATTTGCCTTTTGCTTAAGACCATTTATTAAGGTAAATAGGGTTAAATGGCAAAATAAGTGCTATTTATAACTACAACTGTAATAAATAATTTGTTATATTACTTTGTAACATATAAAATATAATAAATTTCATGTTTTCTGTTAAAGCAATTAGATCATGTTTTATGTATTTTTGTTATAAATGTTGTAAATACTATGATGATATCTTGAAACAATCATATTTTTAACCCAGGATGCCTGGCCTAGTCAACAACTGGGACATAACTAGCAAACTCTTTCCTACTTTCCAGACTGTGATAGCAGGAACCTACTCAGCAGAATATTTTTTTCCATTTGTGTGATGTAAACACTACTTTATGTGTTTACATTACCCTCTCTTGTAAAACATGACTGTTTGTGTGTTTTTTACAGATTACTAAAAGAGGGCTTAGTCTGAAACTTTGACATTTTTAGCTAAATTCTAGCTTTACACTTTCAGTTTTTCATAATACAGTTTATATTTGTTACAGTTAGCACTGCATATCTTCATTTTTGGCATAACAAGTTGAGTAAAAACATAAAAGAGTACTGACAAGTTACTTAATGCTACCATGTGTAAAATTTTCCTCTTCCTGTTCCACACTTTCCCAGGCCTTTGAACGCTCTGAAAGTGAGGAGGTAACCGTCATCACCCAGCTGGTGCGGAAGATCCTCATCATAATCTCTCGGCCGGCTCGTCTGCTTGAATGCCTGGTAAGCTGCGGAAGAAGAAAAGCTCTTCCTAATTGAAAATAAGATGGTTAAATCTTATCTAGCTCTAGATTCCCCCTTGACATAGGACTGAAATGTTCTGGCTTTCATTTCTGCAGAAGTTCCCTAAATGAATTCATTGTTATAACTCAAGTGCAAGAAACCTGCAATCAGATCCTTAAAACAGGGCTTCACTACAAACAATACACTAGTCTCATCTAAAAATATTTGATTTTGTCAAATATTTGGATATGGAGTTTTGTTAGAAGTAATAAATCAGCAGGAACTAGACTTGAGGTGCTGATTAAGACCTTCGAGTTTGTTACACACCACACACACTGACAGGAGCCTAGCCTCAAACTCTCTTCTTTCATTATTCTTGGATGCTGTTGACAGGAGTTTGACCCAGAAGAGTTTTATCACCTGCTTGAGGCAGCAGAGGGTCACGCCAAAGTGGGCCAGGGGATCAAGATAGACATCCCACGGTACATCATCAGCCAGCTGGGTCTGACCCGAGACCTGCTGGAAGGTAAATTACAGCTGTTTTTTACCGAGTGTGGCTCACATGCATGATTCTAGTAGCACAAAATCAACATTTTCGGATCAGTTTTGTTACCTGCCCTGGAAATGAGGTTTTCCATGTGAGATCTCTAATGTTATATCAGTATATATATGGGAAAATCACAGATACTTCATTGACAGTGTTGGTTACCGCAGACCCTCTTCTTTTGGTCCTCTTAACACTTTTTATGATCACTTATACATGGTAAGAAATTCATGCTTACACCACAGGTATTCCATATGGAGAAGATGATCTGATTATAAGGCTGCATAAATTTGCATTTAAATAATCCCTTAGACGTCGCCGTAACTCCCTGACACTTAAAGCTAATAAGTTTCAGATATTAAGAAATGTAACACTCAATGAGATAGATGTGTTTCTATAAAAAAAATCTCTGCTAATTTAATGGATAATTAGCTTAATTAGGATGAAACACCTTGTCTCCTCTGAACATAGTAATTTAACAGCAGTATGCAGAAGAGAATTCATCCTCATACTTCATCCATATGGAATAGAAGATCTGATAATGGCTTGCAGCGCCTTGCTGCATACATTTGCATGTTAATGTGGTTAATTTTATTGATGGGCTTAAAGCACTGTGAGCATTTATGCTCTTATGTAATCACGGTTGTGTTGAAGTAATTAAAGCCCTTTTTTGTTGATTAATTTACGGTGAAAGAATTTTGCCTCCTGAAAGAAAGATATTTTTTTCCCACAAGTTATAGTCACCTCTTTTATTGTGGTGTGATTTAATTTGACCTTGATTCTGTAGCAGTTGAAGCTCTTGATGAAGAAAAACTCATCTTTTTAATTCAGGCTGCTCTTCAGGAAATCCCTTTAGGCTGATAAAACTTTCTAATCTAATTCTGCTGAGGGCTTCAGGCATGTACAGCTAAACACGATAAAGCTCAGATAGGAGTATCAGATTCCTGAGAAAACTCCTTGGGAGAATGAAATAGTAGATGAGGATATTTTGTGTGCTAGTAATCAATCTCATTCTGGTTTTGCACAGACATGGTGCAGCTTGAACATGACGCCAGTCCTTCAGTGTCAGTCGAGCCAGAACCTGCTGTAGAGGTAAGTCTTCAGCGTTTGATATAAGGAAGGGACTTGACTTGTCACTGAAAGTATAAGACTCAATAAACTCTAAACATACTTCTTTTAAATTTCTTTAAACTTGTTCTGGAGAATCTATTTCCTTCAGTGCAGTGGGATTTTTCGATCTCGAAATGGCACTATAAACATTTAAATGAGTATTAATTTCTTATCTCATTAGCAATGTCAGTGTTGTTTATACACAACTTTGCACAAATGTAAACTGAATTAGCCATAAAACTATGACCAATTGTTTTATAATGTGTATATATTCTCCTTTTGCTACAAGTACAGTCCTACATTGTCACACCTTTTTATTTGGACATGCTCTTTGGTGCAGAGCCGTCTAGAGCACGTTCTGGAAGGTTGGACTATTCTCCCACCACATCTAACTTTTTTTTTTCTTTGGAATAAAAGCTGAAGAGTTTCAAGCCAAAATCTCAAACTTCTTGCAGTTTTTCTCCAACATTGCAGAAAATAGCTAATATTCACTTTAAACCTCCCACTCTATAGTTTATTTCTTTTACATGGAGCCAGAATGCTACAAACCTTCCTCTCCTCTTTAATTTGTCCAGAATAAAGCCCCACAGACACTAACTCCAACTCGAAGGAAACCTCTAGAGAGGGATTTTGAGACCATCAAACTCATCAGTAATGGAGCTTATGGGTAAGAGGTTTGACCTGAGCAAACCGTTTCTCCACATCTTCATATTGTGGTATTATGAGCATTACTCTTTCATTTAAACAGGGCGGTATATTTGGTCCGCCACAAAGAGACACGGCAGCGGTTTGCCATGAAGAAGATAAACCGCCAGAACCTAGTGCTG
Organism: Xiphophorus hellerii; assembly: GCF_003331165.1. Classification (NCBI taxonomy): domain Eukaryota; kingdom Metazoa; phylum Chordata; class Actinopteri; order Cyprinodontiformes; family Poeciliidae; genus Xiphophorus; species Xiphophorus hellerii. Next base: position 9,050,945 of record NC_045680.1, read on the forward strand.
AGGAACCAGATCCAGCAGGCGTTTGTGGAGCGGGACATCCTGACTTTTGCTGAGAACCCCTTCGTTGTCTCCATGTTCTGCTCTTTTGAGACACGGCGCCACCTCTGCATGGTCATGGAGTACGTAGAAGGTAAACTTCAGCAATTGAGCCTCTAAAGCTTAACTTTGACACTTAAAAACATTTGGCTAAATCTGTACTAGGTTGATAAAGCACATATACTTTTTTGGGGGGTACCTAATATTTTCACAAGAAATGCAAAGATGAAAAATCCTGTAGTCTAGCAATCAGGTTCCATCTTGTTTGAAATAGGAAATTGTTAAACAATCGTTTTTTATTGTTTTCTGTATTTTTTTTTAGGTGGAGATTGTGCCAACTTGCTGAAGAATATGGGCCCCCTGCCTGTAGAAATGTCAAGAATGTACTTTGCTGAGACAGTCCTGGCACTTGAGTACCTTCACAACTATGGCATTGTGCACCGAGATCTTAAACCTGACAAGTGAGAAACGTTTCACTGTTGCTAAATTAACACTATTCTATAATTGTGTACATCAGAAACCAAGATTCCCTTCCTTTTTTTCTTTTATCAAATCAGAATTTGGAATAATGAATTGTTTGTGCTTCATGTTTTGTCACCTTCCAGTTTGTTGATCACATCCATGGGCCACATTAAGTTAACCGACTTTGGACTGTCTAAAATCGGCTTGATGAACATGACCACCAACCTGTATGAGGGTCACATAGAAAAAGACACGAGGGAATTTGTAGACAAACAGGTAAACCACAGTCAGATGGAAGACGAACAAACAGCTTAAAAAGGAACCACAGAACTGATCTCTGTTTGTCTGCTCATGCAGGTGTGCGGCACTCCCGAGTACATCGCTCCAGAGGTTATCCTCAGACAGGGCTACGGAAAGCCGGTGGACTGGTGGGCGATGGGGATCATCCTGTACGAGTTCCTGGTTGGCTGTGTTCCATTTTTTGGAGACACACCTGAAGAGCTTTTTGGGCAGGTCGTCAGTGGTGAGTGTTGATATGAAAATGTATTCGGCACAAATTCATTCATGCATTTTCTTCTTGCTATAACATAATTGTCCGGTTGGTGATTACATTATTGTCAGAACCTGTTAGCAAACCGATGTTGTGCTCACAGAACTGGTGGCAATAAGTCTGGGTTCACCTTCAAACACAGGGTTTGTACTGGTGCTTGAAATCCTTGAAAAATCTCAAATTTCAATTCAATATTTTCAAGGTTCAGAAGTGCCTGATTTCTGTATTAAGTCCTTGCAGTACTTGATATTCAGACTGCACAATTTTGTAATAAAATACAATCTAACATTTGATTAAAAACCTAAATTTGGAAACAGTTATTTACATTTGAAACCAGATATTTTCATGGGAAAAATGTCTGAAGCCCTGCAGCCCTATTTAAAGCCAAAATGGTTGATTTCTTTTTATCCTAATTACTCACATAGAAGCCAATCAAATTTGCCCAATGCAGATGATCTGTTTAGGAGAAAAACATTGTTTTATTTAGAAAAATGTTAAAGATCATTTAATCAATTGGTTAAATGTGTTGTGTTTATTTAATTCTTAGATGAAATCATTTGGCCAGAAGGAGACGATGCCTTACCTGCTGATGCTCAGGACCTAATCACCCGCCTACTGTGGCAGAGCCCTTTAGAACGACTGGGAACAGGTACAGTTCATTAAAAAACAATCTAATTAGTTGATTATAATTCACTTAGATTGTAATTCATTTAAAAAAAGTATTTATAGAGAGCCGTAGCAGCTCTGAACTTGAACTATTGTTTGATTAAAGCTTGAAACTGAGTACCTTGTGGATGCAGGTGGCACCTCAGAGGTCAAGCAGCATCCTTTCTTTGTGGGTTTGGACTGGAATGGACTCCTCAGACAAAAAGCAGAGTTCATTCCTCAGCTGGAAGCAGAAGATGACACCAGCTACTTTGACAGTAAGCTCCAGTTAAGAGTCTGTGCTGCAAGCACAACATAGCAGTGGACAGGGCTGTTTTCCTAACCTTGCTCCCAGAGGATTTCTGACCATTAGCATCTAAACACCCACACAGACACACACAGCCCAGTCCAGTGTCTTCTTTTCATTAACCTGCAAATACACCAGAGAGTCACACAGTAGTTTAAAGCTAAATTTTTTTTACATCTTATTATGTGAAACTTGTTTATTTGTCAATAACATGCAAGGTTTTTGTCCCCATCTGAAACATGCCTGGCTTGTCAGTTATAGTAAAAGTTGTTGTCTTTTGTTGTTTGTTTTTTGAACATTTGACTTAAACCACACAAGTGCTGAAAAATAAAAGTAACAGCTCCTTTTTCAGCTTTCTACTATACTTAACAACCAAATCAGTGAACATTTTAATTTGAAATTTGAAGATGAAAATGTCAGCTTTTCGAAATGTGTTTACAAAGAAGTAAGTCCAAATAATTAGTTCTATATATTGTGTTTAATATTTAGACTCCACCACGCTTTTTGTTTGCAGTTCATGCTCCTGTAGTTCTTAGTTTCTTCTCTTTTTGTGTGAAGCACGTTCTGATCGCTACCATCATTTGGCGTCTGATGAAGATGAAGAAACTAATGATGAAGAGTCATCTTTAGAAATCAGGCAGTTTTCCTCCTGGTCTCATCGTTTCAGTAAGGTAAAAACTGCTACGTCCAACATCAAAAACAAACTGTTGAACAGGTTGTTCTTTGTTTAAAAAAAATACACCTTGGACTCAAAATAGTAAGGTTTTTGTTAACGCTGATTGTACAGTAATTCCTGATTCCACCCTCCCTCTGTTTCCCCGCTATTTCTCTCTCAAGGTTTACAGCAGCACAGAACATTTGGCAACACCATCCAACCTGAGCTTCTCTTCAGACCGCAGCCACAGCGAAGAGAAGGAGGACCGTGGTGATGTCGGGGGGCTGAGTCTGTCCCTGAGCCCAGCAGATGGCTGTTTGGATAGTAGGCACTCTGCACGCATGGCCAGGTGAGCAGTTGTGAACATTTGTGTTGCGATTAATTTTTTTAGGGCTTCTAAGCAGATATTTGAGGAAACAGGTGATAAACGTTGGAGGTCTTGTGTGTGTTGACTTGATAGCTTGATTTTCTACCAGATGATGTTTTCATAAATTCACTGTTTGGCTTTTTGCAGCCTTCGCCCTCGGGCGTCCTCCAGTTCCTCACAGTCTGAAAGGAGCGCGAGTCCCCTGGTGATGAGCAGCACCCACAGCCTGGAAACAATGCCCCGCTTCGCCCTCTCCACCGATGATGAAGGTACACCCTGACCTTACACATTTTCAATCACAATTAGGCTACATTCACAGACCAGGCAAATGTGGCCCAGATTTGTGCCACTTCCATATGTGGTACTAAATCAGATACTGTATGTATCCAATTGTTTTCAAAGCTTTTGCGTCACTGATGTGAGACATGCATCTTAATTCTGCACCAATAGAAGCTAGATGTGGTAAATCCAGACATAAACAAAGGCTAAAAATTATAATTTTGAAAAGAATTTTGTCCGTGAAGCGCATCACATCACATCACAATCCCACCACTCATGGTTCTTCTCTTAAGAATTTCCAGTTAATGCTCCACTGAAGCTCGTTGCTTTTAGTTATTTGTTTCTGTTAGTTTCCTATGTGTTTTTATGATCTTGTGATAATAATATTGACTCCATTGCTCAGCAACTTAAAATTAATCATTAGATAACGGCATTCCTTTTTTACTGCCATAAACAGTTTGCTGCTGTGTGACTTCTACATTCTTCTTCTGCATATGTGGGTCACTTTGGGGTTGTAAACCGCATAGATGTGGTCGCATTACTAGTAGTATACAAGACCAATACTAAAAAAATTTGGATCTCAGCAAAAAAAATCACAATAAAGCGTCTGTGAGAATGTAGCCTTAGTTGCTTCAAAAACAGTGGAAATATTATTTACCATCTACATTTGTCATCTGCAGCTGAAGTGGTGGTGTCAAACCTCCGAAGGATCCGGATTCGCAGCAACAGCACTGGAGCCAAACACTCGTCCCCCAAGGACCCAGTCGGCCCCCGACGCTTTGGCAACCAGCTGGAGACACCGGACAGACAGAGGCTTCCCTGCGGAGGAAAGGTTCCCAAATCAGCGTCTGTCTCAGCCCTGTCCCTCATCATCACTGCAGGTGCGCAGACGTCCAGCAGAGCAAAGGATAATCTCAGCAGTTTCATTTTCTGAGATTTTAAACATAATAAAGCAAACAACTGAGAAGCAGAGGAGGGGATCACCAAGCTGAGATTTAGAACTTGGAATAATAAAGTAGATATTAATATTCTACTGTATTTTAATGTTTGTTTCAGATGACTCACCAAGCGGCCTCCAGCCCAGTCCCATTTCTCCACGTTCGCTGTCTTCCAACCCCTCGTCTCGTGACTCGTCGCCTAACAGAGACTTCTCCTTCAGCCCCACCAGCTTAAAGCCTCCGATTGTCATCCACACGTCGGGGAAGAAGTACGGCTTCACCCTGCAGGCCATCCGGGTCTACATGGGCGACAGCGACGTCTACACTGTCCATCATATGGTGTCGGTGGGTTCTTCTGTTTTTGCTTGTTTTGGATGATCTCAGCCTTAAAGAGGTGATTATGTAATGCTGAAATAAAACTCCTCTGCTGGTTGTTTAAAAAGAGTGTGGAGGAGTGCAGCCCGGCTCACCAGGCAGGTCTCCGCACCGGAGACCTCATCACCCACGTGAATGGAGAGTCTGTGCAGGGCCTGGTCCACCCAGAGCTGATAGAGCTCCTGCTGAAGGTACAGTCTCCTGTTGGGCCGATGTTCAGTTGACCTTTCTTTTTTTATTAAAAGTTGCTTTAATACCTTTATTCTTGTGAAACGTGCAGAGTGGCAACAAAGTGGCTCTGCAGACCATAGCCTTGGAGAACACATCAATCAAAGTGGGTCCAGCCAGGAAGACCAAACACAAAGGCAAGATGGCCCGACGCAGCAAGAAGAGCAGAAAAAGAGATAATTACGACAGGTAAAGAGCTAAGCTATCAGATGCAGCTCTGCAGCCCTAGTCATCATCATTTGTTAACTTTATCAGGCTTGTAAAGGACAGCAATGTCTCCCCCTAGTGTTCGACTGATGGTAAAGTTTATCATCGTGCAACTTTTTTTTTTTCAGGTTTTGCAACATTACAAGCACAAACTGCAATGTATTTATTGAGGTTTTGTGTAATATACCAACACAAAGTATATTTTTAATTTCAAAAATGTAAGACTCTGCATCCTTGTGTCGCAAAGAGGAAAAAGCATAAGGCACTGGAACATTTGAACTGTGAAAAAAACTGCGACTTATTGATATACTGTATTCTTTAAGTGTTGAAAAATTGAGGAAAAGGCCAATTGAAATCTTTGGGTGAATTTCTTCCAGTCATATTTGCTCCTGTTCTGCTTTTTAGACGACGGACCATCCTAAAGAAGCTGTCCAAGCAGAGTACGGTGATGCATAGCAGCCGCAGCTTCTCCTCAGGTCTTCATCACTCCGTTTCCTCCAGTGAGAGCCTCCCAGGCTCCCCGACACACAGCTTGTCCCCCGGCCCCTCTACACCCTGCAGGAGCCCAGCACCAGATCATCAGGGCTGTGGTGAGGCAACCTTACAGACGTCCTAAAGTTCTGGTGGATTTAGGCAGAGTTGGAGAGTAAAAGATTACATTTACTTGAGTAACATTTTGGAAAAAAAGAGTATTTTTACTTGTGTAATATTATTATGAGGTATCACTACTCTTACTTGAGTAAAATTTCTACTCACTGTGAGTAACTTCTCTGAATGAAGACAAACTTGTTTTAACCAAATATTCATCAGACACACACCTGCAGTAGGGTTAGGGTTTTTATTAGCTTCATAAGTTTTATATTGAAATAAACTGATTTGGATAAATGTCTTTTTTTGTTAAATTTTAATTATGTCACTTGTATGATTTATTTTTATTTTGATCTTGAAAATGTCAAAAATTTCAACATAACTTTATATTTTGGTTTGTTCAATGTTGTTATTTTCAAATATCAAATTATTTATGTTTTGATCAGTTACTCAATACTTGAGTGAACATTTTACCAAATACATTTTTACTTGTAATCGAGTAATTACTTGGACAGCTACTTTTCACTTTTACTTAAGTAAAAATATGCTGAAGTAGTTCTACTCTTACTTGAGTACAATTCTTGGATACTCTACCCACCTCTGTATTTAGGGAGTTATTATTGGTGGTTTTTGCATAATATTTCAATATATATTTTTTGATTATTGTCTTCTCCTTCCTTTTCAGACAACTCTCCCCAGAGTACGTCACCTTGCTCCAGTTCTCCCAGTTCTCCTGCTACACACATTCGGCCCAACTCTCTGCACGGTCTCGGCTCCAAGCTCAGCACGCAGCGCTTCACCAAGGTGGGCCGTCGGAAGTCCACCAGCAACATCCCACCCTCTCCTCTGGCCTGCAACTCTTCCTCGTCCTCCAACCAGCCTCTGTCCCCACAGCGCTCGCCGTCCCCTCTGCCAGGCTTTGCCAAAACTCTCCACACTTATCACGGTAAAACCTTATCGCCCCCCACCATCGTCCGGCACGTCGTCCGGCCCCGCAGCGCAGAGCCCCCTCGCTCCCCGTTACTCAAGCGGGTGCAGTCAGCGGAGAAATTGTCTGGCGTGTACCATGCCGATAAGAAGTCGTACGCCCCCCGCAGGCACACGCTGGAGGTGCCGTTTTATTGCGAGGGTGACCTGCTAGGCGACTCTGAGGTAGAGGGGACCTGTGGAAGCTTTTACATTGGAGCAGACCACAGCAGACTGGGAGCCTATGGGGGCTGTCAAAGGACGGAGCGGTCGGAGCAGCTGGTCGTTATGCGCAAACTCAACCTGTCTGAGCGACGGGACTCCTTCAAAAAGCAGGAGGCGGTGCAGGAAGTGAGCTTCGACGAGCCAGAGGAGAAAAGCAGCAGCAGCAGCAGCTTGGTGACGGGAATCTGCGCATCTCCACTACTCCAAACAAGACCCCTGCAGCAGCAGAAGCACAGGATGACGTGGATGTCAAGTCGGCCGCAGAGCAGAGAGGAAGTGGAGCTGGAAGTGCCAGGGGTCAGGAGATTCACCCTGGTCCCTCAGATCGCTGTGCAGGGTTCAACAGAGAGCGAGGAGCAGGATGAGTGGGAGCCCTGCTCAGACGGAGAGGATGGAAATGAAGACCCCGAGGTGGAGATCGTTCCGTCCCAGCAGCAACAATCAGAGCATCCTGCGTCTGATCAGTCTCAGTCAGCGGGAGACGCTTCCTCAGCTCATCAGCCCCAGAGCGCAGAGAGAAATGAGGAAACCCGGCAAAAAGAAAACCCCAAAAAGTGACGCTTTATTGCTTTGTGGGGAACTTTGAAGGAAGCTCAGCTGTTTCCGCTTAAACCCAAATGAACTAAACTCACGGAAGAAGCTCCTACTTGAATTTTGTATGGGAAAAATTTGCAGACTTTGTGGTTGTATTTATTATGTTAGTAAGAAGAAGAGGGACGAGGAAAGGTTCTCATCATCTGAACAGCCAAGGTTAAAGCTTTTTGTATCCATAAAATGTGCTTTTATGTTTTTGAATGGTTTTTTGTTTTCTAAAAATGTCTATTTTTTAAGGAAATTGTGGTGGTATCGAGGTAATGCTGGATAATTGTAGGACCAAATGGAGTGATAAGTCTTTATAGAAATTAGGATTAGTTTTTTTCCCCTCTGAGTGTCTGCATTTGAAAGGGCAGCTTTAGATGTACGGATGACTATTAGTCTTTTACTCACACTGCGAGGTACATGATTTATTCATGATTTCAGCCACAGAAGACAACATTCTTGGACTTTGTTGCTTGGCCTCTGTGTTTTGTGGCTTTATAGCATTTTATTTTATTTTAAAATTGATTATTTGTGTTTCTTGCAAAGCTCTGTTTTTTTTTTTTTCATTCATATTCAACCAATCAGAGCAGAGCAGTGTCTCAAATCCCACTGAGACTCCATCTGGGTGAAACTTTGAAGTGCAATCTGTTGCGAAGACTAAAAGATCCGTAGAGTTTGAAGTGCCACGATATCAGAGCACCATCCTCCTAAGCCATATCTCTGATGCTACAACCAACAACTCTACATGAAGCATTTTTAAAGCAACTCTTCCCCACTGGCATCCCAATCTTCAAATAGGACAATCATGAAGATGTGGATTTTGCTGCTTTTCCAAGTGCGACATTGCTTTGTGTCACGCTGCAACGTCTTGCTCCAACCTGCTGAGCTGCCAAATTGAAAGAGTTTTAAAGAAAACAGGATTGATTTTTGTTTATTTAAATCCTCGTTGTGTTTATCTTATGACAGTTTTTACCTGCTATCTCAATTTAAAAACCCACATTGTTTACTGTTATCTTTCTTCTGTGTTGTGAGAAAGACCAAGCATCATTGACCCTTTCTACGTTCTTTATTGTGTAGTCATGTCGTGTTTACATCAGTCGGGGGAAAGTGCACTATTTTGACATACGTTTTGTAACTAAATGTGAAAGGTGGCTGGGAATCGGCATAGAGACACGTTTTCAGTGAATCCAAGTCCTGGAACTCTTTGAACTAAAGCTGTTCTGTGTGTATATTTTGATATTGAAGCTTTTGTGCATCTCCAAATGTGTTGGAGGAGGTATTACTGTATGCACAGGGACAATGACAAATTGAGGAAATAGGATTCAATTTGTTTGGTTATATTTGATATATTTTCTGTAGAGAGTTTTGGGGTTGTTTTTCTTTTTTCTTTTAGTGGTTCTGGTTTGTAGCGATTTGTTATCTGTTAATTGTTGATGAGTCAATCAAGCTCTCTTTTCTCCCATCAGGTCCTCAAATCTGATGAAAATCTTGCATATTGCTGTTGTTACTGAAATGGAGTGATCACTTTATGGCTCAGTTCTTTCTGCAGTCCGACTGAATTGTTTACAACGAACAAACATGTGATGTACTATATGAATACTTTATATCACATGGCTGTATTTGATGAGACTATCCTGTTTGGTACCATGGAAGAAAAATACAGAAGTTCTATATCTGTTTTTCTATTGAAGTTATTTGTTCCTAGGGAGTAATTTGGTACTGAACTGTTTTTGTATGTTTACATCCACATAAGTAGAAAGATCATCAGCTTTTTTGCTGCCTCATTTCTGAGAATTCATATAAAAAGCACAGTGGAGTGGTGAAGGGAAATGTAGTTCAGACCACTAGATTTGTGCACCTACAGAAGCCAAGTAAGCACTAAACCCGGTTTATCACGTGATGATTATCTTGGAGGGGAGGTTATGTTTTAATCTTATAAGATGGTGTAACACCCATCCATTTTCTGTACACCCTTTTAGTGAAGATCTCCATCACATGTTTTTATATGTATCATCACTGTGCTGATCACCACCTACTGAAGGTTTAATGCAGCTGCCTTTAAGGCCACTGAAGATCAGCAGATGCAAAGTCAGCTGCTTTTTAAAAAGCTCTCAATGAACAAACCGGCAGGTTTATAAGCTGTTGTACATGTGCACGTGTTCTCCTGTGGTCTCCTCCGTTCAGTGCATGCTGCATGAGACAAGCACACAGCTGTAATACTTGACTGCATGGTATACCGGCGTTGCTGCCCTGTACTGTGTTTTCTTGTGCAAAGAATAAACTTTGTATTTCTCTTTGACACCTTTGTTTTATTGACTTTTGATTCATTGAAACCAGGTTTTAAGCCAAACTCTGGTTGATGTTACAATAGGCTTCTGTTTATTGGGTATTTTTTTTATCTATTGCAGAGCAGTAAGGTTTATAAAATTAAATTTGACAATATAAGAAACTGCATTCAAGAAATTAAAGCAAATGTTCTGTACTCGCAGATCTTACTTTAGATTCACGGACGTGATGAATGTGTAAAATTTGCTGAAGTGTGCTCAAAGTAAAGAAAATAACCTCTGTTACATAAGTTTTAAGAAAAAGGCAAAAAAGATACACTATTATTGTCTTTTGATCATTCTTGACTAAATAAGAAAAAAATCTAACTTCTTACCAAAATGTTTGTCTCTTTCAAATTAAAAGAAGAGAAGCAACAGTAAAGCAAGCAAAAATAATCTTAAGTGTGAAGCAAAGTTGATTTACTACAGAAATTAGAACTCTATGAATGTTAGGGAAAAGTGTAAAATTAACAGTAGTCCATACTTGTATATTTTCCCTATAAATAAAAGGCTATATCCTTACTAAACTTTAACAACAGTTAATTCTTTGACTACTAATGAGTGTGGCTAAAGATAAACTAAATTTTGAACTCTAGAAGAAGAAATTAAGGTTTCCACAAGTTTTTAGATTACTTTTAAAACTATATCGCTGTTACTGTATCAGTTCATTTTCAGTACCAAAATAGGTAATTAGTTCAAAAGGGAAAATCAACATTATAACTCCAGTAAATTACATACTCTGTTATCTTTTCGGAGTTGTAGATATGGATGAATGTGGGCAAGAAGGTTCTCCTGTAGTGGTCAGTATCAGAGCAAATCTGAAGAAGCCTCTGACTACAGACATAGTACTATGTCATCATGTAGAGAATACTCAGGGCTGTCTGTAGCGTTTTTCATTTTATGAAAGAATCTCTTCTTCTACAGTCATCTCACCATACCACACAGTGGTCCACCAGCTCTCTGTACTTACTGTCCATCTCTTATTCCCAACAACTGGGTCGTCTGAATGCTTCTGCAGGTGACAGGACTCTGTTCTGTGACAAAAGGTGAAGTAAAGCATAAATTTTAAAATTACACAAAATTGTGAGTCCTTAAGTGTAAAACAGGCACTCTTATTTAAAAAGACCCTTTGATGAATCTAACAAGAGGTAAAACGTTGTATTGTACTTCTCTTTTAAATCCAGCAGTTCTCCTATGTGGCAGGTGGGTGTCACTGCTGTGCTGAGAAGCGCTGTGACACCACAGAAGAAGCTTCGTGTCCTTCACAACAACAGCTAGCATGGCTACTGCTACTAAAATCATCCAGAGGCTTCGAAATGTACTGGCTGGGGTAAGAAATAAAGTTATAGTCGTAGAACTAAAATAAACTTTGATAATCCGGGATTTATTTATTAAATGGTGTCCTGCTGATGATAAATCCGGACGGTTAGCACAGCGAGGCAGCGGTTCTGTTAGCTAATGTTGAACAGCGTTAATGAGAAGTAAACTCTATATAGATTTGATTGAAATGCAACGTTTGCACTGCATAAACATAAACCTTCACTTTTTTTTATTTCCCAGCATGACTTGCAAGCCAAGCTGCAGCTGCGTTATGAGGAGATAGCAAAGAGGTAATGTTTAATCCACCGTGCTGTGAAATGTGGAGTTATTTTTTGCCCTCTAGAAACGCACAATTTAACTAAAAAGAATACCTTAATTTTGACAACACCTGGATTGAATAATGAAGACATTACCACCTGGATTCTTAGGATACAAAGCAGTTATTTGATTCAGATGTGTTGGACCAGAGACACATCTAGAAGTATCTTGCTTCATAGATTGTCACAGCCACATCCTCTTTCAGCATAGATTAAAGGGTTTGCATCCGTCTTTAAATTGTACCCAAATTTGTTTCTGGTTCCCAAAGTATGTGCATGTTTGCCATTGTTTAAGGTTGGAATTTAATACAAAGAACATGTACAAACCACAGAGCTCAGTGCTTCAAAATTTGTAATTTGTTGTTACACTAACTACTTGCATGTTAGTCAGCGAACATATAGCCATTATATGCAGAACATTTTTAGTTACTTAACCTAAAATTCTGCACTCTTAAGACATGAATTCATAAAATGTAACGATTTGAAAAGATTACCATTTAGCATCTGTTAGCTCCAGATTGCCACATACAGTCAAGGTACAAATCACCTACACCATGCTGCCAATCATGGTTTACCGATTGGGTCTTTATTAGATTGAAAAAAGAAATAACACTTTAAAATAATTTAAAGTGTACAAAAGCCCAACCCACAGATTAGACACATTTATTTTCTGTAGATAAAGGAAAATAATTAAAAGCCAATTTGAAGTTTCACACAGATTCAATGCAGTAAGATCTTTGAAGGCGGTGTCACTGATGTCTGTCCATGCTTCATAAGGACACAGCCACCACCTAAGCTGCCCGTAGGCCCGAGCCACAAGTTTGCCAACAACTATTATTGCACCCGAGACGGCCGGAGAGAGTCGGTACCCGCCACGGTCGTGATGTCTTCACAGAAGGCTCTTACTGCTGGGAGGTAAAATAAAATTGTCTGACTTTTTGAGCATGTTAAGCTCCGCCAGTGTTAAAGTAAACCATTTACAGTTCTTTTTTTAAGACAATAGATCTGGTCCACTTTTCAAAGAGGTAATTTACTTTTCATGTGTCAATATCTAATGTTTTCTTAACAATGTTTGATATGTTTCAGTGAGGTTGCTAAGACAACAAAGGCTCCCGTGATGCCTGGAACTGTTTATGAACCCCCACCGCTGTCCACAGATCAGCCGTACCTCTGAGCAGCAACCTGAGCCTCCTGATTACTTCTGCTGTTGTTGTATCTTGTACAATAGAATAAATTGTGAATAAAATATGCTATTTCAAGTTTTTGTTTCTGATTTATTAATCACAACAGCTATGTAAGAATTTGACATATAAATTTTTCAACTCAGACATAAGAATATATCCAGTTGAACAAATTTTCTGCCAATCATGTGAATTAGGACAAGCTTTTTGTTATTAACTTGCGAGTCAAAAATCTTAACTGTCAACTTTGCCCTATAAACAAAGTAAAGAGGACAGACTGATATTGAAAGGTAACAGTAAGTAACATAAGAGCATGTGTTTGTGACTTAATGACATTTGTCAAAACAAGTGAATAAATTGATATTGGAAAACAAACATGGCTTTAGGCTGGAAATAGTTTTTAATATCAGAGCACTGAGGTTGTTTATCAAAAAGTGATCACAGATGGATAAACTCAACTCTGGATAGTTGAGTAAAATATCTTGGTTTTTGTTTGTTTTACTTTGTGTTTTTGGTAGGTTTAGGACATGAGAAAATATGCACAGTGTGAATTTCTTACAAAAATATCTAAGAATATTATTTTATTTAGCACCTAATTAAAAATGACCAAATATTGCTCTAATGAAATTCTCTAAAACACCACTTTATATAAAAGTCTGTTTAAAGGGAAAACTAAAATATATGTATATATTTGAAGTTGATTGGCCAAATAAGTAAAGAAAATGTAAAATATCAGTTAAACAATTGGTCATTGAACGATTATGAAAAATAAGAAGTGTTGGGTTTTTAATTTTAATATCTTTTAAAAAACAGAACTCTAAAGGGTGTTAGAGTTATTTTTTATTTCTCTTTCATTTATAAAACGTGAAAAATGTTGGATAGGACATTTTTATTCATGATTGTGGAATTTGGTCAGTAATCTAAATTAGTTCAATAATAACCTCTGTGTTTGCTTTAGTTGTCCACCGTAAAACAAAGCCAAACACGCACTTTTTATAAGAGAAATCACAAAACATAAAATGTTGCAGAAACTTTAATCAAAGATGAGAAAAAGACCAAATAAATATTTCTGGGGGGAAAAAATCAGCCCTCTTTTTATCCGTCTGCTTAAGGTCTTGGATGGGATACAACTATGAAGTCTTTTAGAGCAGATTTTGTTAAATATTTTAAAAGCAATTATTTGACAGGTTACAACGTTTAAGGCTATTGCGTCATATTTCCGCGCCATTCGGCTCTTCGCTGCTGAGGACGGATCCAGCATGGGGCACCTTGGAGGCTCATTTCTGCTGATATCGTTGCTCATTTTGCTTCATATTCGGGGTAAGAGGCATCAGTTATTCATGCACGACAATTACAATACATGTCTCATTATACTTGTGTTTTTGCTCTGTGGTGGCGGACTCAAATTTGTCTGCAGGCGGTCGTATTGTCTCTCCCCTGCTGGCTCTGCTTCAAATTTGCAGTAGACTCGTGCAGTTCTCACGCCACGGTGTTGTTTGCATCTCCAGATATCTGCTGCAGGAAGTCAGACTTTCATTTTCATAACTTAGCATATGCGTATTAGGACTGAAATATGCTTGGAATTTATTTTAATTTATTTTGAGGGTAAAAATATAAATGTTAGTGGCAACGACTCTGCGTGCTGCGTTCATCACAGTGACTTATGTCAACATCTGATAGTACAATTCAATTCAAAAATACTTTATTTATTCCAAATAATTCAAAATCATATAAGTATCTTCAAAAACTCATTGTGTGTTGTGAAGCTGTGGGCATGAAGTATGTCCAGTAGCAGTCAGTCTTGGAGCAAATATAAGAACTCCGATTGAAGACTGTCATGACATGCTAAATGTCTGGACAGCAGAAATTATATTTCAGAATAACATCTGGAAGTCGGCCATCAGAACACTGCTAATCTGCATCATTTGCTTCCACCACTCCTCTGTAAATGTCTGTGTGGCCATGTGAAAAGAAAGCTGAGCAGAGAAATGTTGAAGTCTGGGATCTGATTCTTACCCATTGTGATAGATGGAAGAATTGATTTGAACGTCTTCCTCTATCTCGTTTTGATTTTTTGTGCTACTGCATCCTTTTCAACTCCTCTGGGATTTTGTTTAGAGTTGAAGTTTTAATGGAGTTTTTAAAATGCTAATTCTTCTGAATCCAGCTGGGGGGGAAAAAAAATGCTTTTTATGCTTGAATCATTTATGGGTAATTCGCTAGTGACTCTTAAATACAGTATAGTTGTTGTCCAGATGGTGCTTTTCTGTTATCACTCTGTAAGTTAATGAAAAAAGTTCAGAGAAAGTAGCCATTAAACTCCTTTGTATTGTATGCAAGGCCATTCCAGTCCAAAACCACGTTACAATAACTTACCACAACCTCTTACTGAATTTTCACTGGAAAAAATGTAAATCAGTTTTTCATATTTTGTAGATATTTTTGAAATATAAGTGCTGGCAGCGATTTCTAGAATTTTTAATGAAGTTATGGCAAAGTCTAACAAAGCAAGGTTGGTTTACAATCAGATTTAAAGATAATTGATCTGGTCAATATTTCATATTTAGCTTGATGGATCAGAAAAATACACTTTAAAAGTTATTTTAAAATTGTGGAATGATTTCACACAAGTACGTCTGAATCCTATTGTTTAGTTTACAAAAAATAACACAGAAAAAGGTATGTTTGGTTGTCAGTAAAGCTTCATTTTATGCAATCTGAATGAAGTAATTCTATGTTTAAGTTGTTAGAAATAGGAGACAATTAAAGTTAAACTGCATATTAGTGATTTCAGTCAGACCCTTTGTGATTAACCCATTAAGAATCTTCTTGTCAGATAATTTGAACCATGACATTAAAACAGCGTTGCATTTGTGTGTTTCAGGTGCTGCATCTCACTCTTTACCCGCCTGTAACCAACAGCTGGAGTTTACATGCAGTGACGGATCGTGTTTATCAAAGCTGAAGTTGTGTGACGGCCACACAGACTGTGCTGATGGATCTGATGAGCACCACTGTGGTGAGTTCATGGTCTGCAGGGATTTTTAACTATATGCAACCATAAACTCAAAATACTCTTTGATTCAGTCCTAGGGTCTTATGTGTTTGGACTCTAAATATTTAAATTAAATATCAAAATGCTGAAGCATAACAGATTCCAGATAGTCCATTCTGATGGACTATCTCATTTGTTTTGTACTTGCTGAACAAAACAAAGCCAACATAAAGAAATGCATGTGTGAAACACTCTTGCTCTTACAAGAGATAATAAGTAAGCACTTTACTTACTTATTAAGTAAAACTTTTCAGGATGGCTTTTCCTCTCCCCAAACTACTGTGGAAACCTTTAGTCCACTCTTCGTTGCTTGCATCATCAAATTTGAGCCAAGTTTCAGCTTTTGAATGAATAGCCAGACATCTGAGATTAGATTGCGGTCAATGCAATGACAACAGCATGCCCAGATCCTGCAGAAAAAAAAAAAGAAAAAGTCATGTAATATGAATGGATACTTAAGAGTACTATTTAAATGACCAAATTAACAAACAAAATAACATAGAATAGGAAACCTCAGTCTTTCTAAGGCATAAATTTATGTGTAAAGAGAGAGATTTAATACATGTGAACTTAGTGCAAAAATCCAAACGTAGCACCAGAGAGTCATGAGATTCAGTCAATGCCTCAAATTCATAAAGTACAACTAATCTGCACTAAGTTCAAACAAGTGTTGTCGGGGACAGATTAGATAAAAGATGAATTCCCAGAATATTCCCAGCTTCTCCAAAATCATTAGTGACATTTTAACCAAGCCCTCAAAGTCTAGCAGACTCACATCAAGGCTTTATTAGATTAAACAGATTATTAGATTAATCGGATTTAAAAAACACCAGTCTTGCAGTTTTTTTTTTTTAATAGCTCATTATTTAAAAACACACACACTACTTTCCAACATTTCTGCGCACCATCTCTGAAAACCATTATGCTGAATTTTTAAACCTGGCATTAATGTGATTTTCAAGTTGCATGGCAGGCAAAGTGTTGCTCTTTCTCTGCAGCAAAGATCACTACACAGGTACTGTTTGGGATTATCATTTTTCTAATCCCTCTGAGGTCATTTGAGCCCTAAGTGCAAAGTTCCAGAAGGATCTGATGTAAAGTTCAACACTTCAGACCTGCAGAGCAGAGCTCTACAGGAGGGAAACCTTTTTACACCTTCCAGGTGTTAAACATTAACACTGATCTGTGTAAAGCCAGCAGGTTTGAATATCTGACCTACAGCGAGGGGCTCTAGGAGAACATAAAAACAAGCAGAATGGAAAAGTTGAAGGATATTTTCTATGTGAGAAAACAATGGATCTATTTAGGCACAAACCGCATGGTGGCTCCAGAGCTGCAAGGCTCTAAATAACTTTGACTAAAATTAGGAAAGAACTAATAATTTTAAATATAGGCGTTCTCACAAATTCAGGTTTTAGCTATGTTTTATTTTGAGAAATAATTGCATTGAATTTTCACAGTGACACTAAAAGCTCAAGTAATACTTTTTTAGATAAATTTTCATTTTTGTTGAGAATTTTTTGTTTTACAGAATCCCATAGAAGATGTATAAGAAACTTTTCTAAAATAAACATTTATAAAAAACATTGTAAGTTGTTTTTATTCGGTATGTCATGTGATATTTATTGCTCTAAATGAAATTTATGCAGCTGAACAACTTGAAAAAATGGCTATTTGGAATGTAAAGGCTGTAGAGATCTGCCCTAAAGGAATGTTTGGAAAGAGTCAAGACAATAAGACTGCAGTAAGAACTAGCTGTTAAGCATGGTGATGGCAGCATCATGGCCAGGGTATGTTTCCCTGAGCAACAAAAGACAAAAGAAAAAGGTTCAGATCTGTTGTTCAAAGGTTATTAGGAAGTCTGGCTTCTTCAAAACGATGTATAAAGAATTGAGGTGATTGTGCTATCTGTGTGCCATAGAGCACAGTTTAAATAAAAACCAGAATCCTTGTAGTTAAGTTCTATATATTTTAGTTACGCCTCCAGAGACTGTATCTCCCCACTTTATACCCTGACAGGCCACAGCAGGTGTGGGAAAGAGGAGTTCACCTGCCGTAGTCGACGCTGCATATCATCAAAACTCTTCTGTAACGGTGTTGACGATTGTGGCGACGGGAGCGATGAGGATTCCTGTCACAACTGCACCCCTGGGTCTTTCTCCTGCGGGCCGGCCGAGGCCTGCCTGCCCAGAAACAAGCTCTGTGATGGGTGGACCGATTGCAAAGATGGACGAGATGAAGCCCAGGGCCTGTGCGGTTCAGTCCAGGCCTCTCCTCAGAAGTCCTCAGCTTGTGCAGCCTCAGAGTTTCAGTGTGGAGACGGAGCGTGCATCCGGCATGCGTGGAGGTGTGACCACTCCTCGGACTGCTCTGATGGCAGCGATGAGGAAAACTGTGGTAAGTGAGGCATCTGGATGTACACTGCACAGAAGTTTACAAATTATTCACTTTGTAGAACTTATTTTATTTCTGACTTTTTAAGTCAGAAATACAGCAACAAAATATTTTACCATTGGGGAAAAAGTTTAATTCAGAGAATAAAGAAAAGAAAAAAAAACACCCACATGTAAAAGTGTTGGCTCTACCAATTCTGATTAATCCAAATGTTATTAATGGAGCCCTTGTAGAATTTTTAGTTTGGTACAAATTCACCACAAAGAAAATATGTGAATTAGGAAGAGGAGGAGAGTCTGGAAATGATAGATTCCCCCAAGAGTAGAATAGAAATTGGGATTATAAAGTTCTTGCAAGTCATAAATCTTAACAACTTTACTCTCCAAATGCTCATTAACCAACAAACAAGATGTTTGGTTAAACAAAAACTTTTTAACCAAACAAGATGTTTGGTTAAAAAGTTTTCAGCTAGTTTTCCAAATGCCTTGTGGAAATAAGGATGTTGCTGTTTTGCTGCCCACCAGCAGAGGGCGGTCAAGTGATTCTTCTAATAACTGGCGTTGCAAATTTCAAACATAATCAAATATTCAGGTTTAAACTGAGATATAATAACCAAACATTTCATGTATGCATTTTTAAATTAATTCTTATAATACTGACTTATTAACTGAGCTTCTGGTAATGATTTAGAAACAGAATTGTAGCTGTCTGTTCAAAATGCGGTTTGTTTGAGAACTTCTTCTTAACAAGACAGAAGTTACTGGAACTGACACCATAACTAAATAAATAGTATATCAGAAAATAACTTGTTGTCACAGCAAGTGTGAATCCTCTGAAACAGATCCCTGTTGTCTGCTTGACTCTGCAGCCTTTTAAACAGTTCTAGGGACAATAGGTTTTGGACTATATTTTTATTGTATTTCAGTCTATATGTCTATAATTATAAACAACAGAGATAACAAAAGCTAAGACTATTACAAGTCATAGATACATCAATATACTATTTTTTTTTAGTCAGTTTCATTTTATTAACACTTTTAGTTCCTCTGATATCCTTTAAAACATTGATGTCAAATGTTTATGTAACACTGTTCCACCACAGTGTTACTCTCGCTGCCACGCATATATTACCCTATCAAGTGTGTGGCATTGGTTGTGAACTTGTGTAGTTATTTATACGACAGCTTAAAGGCTGGTATGTAAAGCATGGAGGTTGTTTGGACTGTGGTTATTTTTATGTTATGTTTAAAGCTGCTGTCATGGTATGTTTAAAATATGAAAGTGCTTCAGTTGTAAAAAGAAGCCAAGCATTTTTAAAACACTTAATTAAAACAGAAACATGAAAAAAAGATACATGCTTCCCTCAGTTATTACAACAACATAAATATAAATGAACAATAACAACTTTAACACATTTTTGATGAGTTTGGACAAAGATTTGTGCCAAAAGGGATTTTTTAATCTGAATCTTAAGCTAAATGGTGAAATTGCTCACTCTTACCGTAAATGTATTGGGGAAGTTGTGATTTCTACAATCAAACAAACAAACAAGCAAGCAAACAAATAATTTTGTTTGTTTAGTTGCCAAACCAAACCATTGTTCTGCCAAGTTTAAAGGATAGTATAAACATATTTCCTACTGCTAAAACAGCAGCCCTTTGCATCCTGTGACTGTTCTGGTTTAGGGTCAGAGATACACCACAATCCATGTCAGGCACATAAATGCAGCAAGCATATCTGCAGGCTGTGCTGTTATCAATGTACAAACATTTGGTAGGATGGAGGTCAAGGAGCTGTATCAGCAGAAAAAGCAGTTCTCTCTTGACCTTCCTGGCCCATCCCTGTGTTATCCAGTAAATGTGTTTATAGTCTCTTTGTTCAGTAAAATAAACAACAGAGAAAAACTGTTATTTCTTGCCCAGTTCTGTTAGATGTCTGATAATAGGACAGAGTTTAGGAGCACTCTGCAAATGTGACCAGTGGACCAGTAGACCACATGCTGTTCGTTTACATTAGCATGTGGTGATAAAAAGCAATTGGTTAGAATAATAAAGCCTGAAAATATAAAACCACCATGGAAAATACTTTTATTTCCCATTTTTTTTAAACAAATACCTGAAACACACCTCTGATATTAATCAAAATTACAACAGATATAAAATCATGCCAATCTGGGTTGCCTGGGTGGCCAGCTGCTCAGCAGGCTAAATCTACCCGTTGTTGTGGCTTATACATGCAGTGCTGCACACACCCATGGGTCCTGACAACAGTATTAACGTTTGTCTAATCACTCCGAATCATTGCAGTATTCCGGGTCTCTTCCATGTCGTATGTTAATTGCTTGGCTGTCTTTTTTCTTGCTAAGCTTCTCCTGTTGGAGACTTTAGTTGAGTGTTTAGTGTGTGACATTTTTTTGGACCTTTTTTTGTGTGTGTGTGTTTTTTTTAAAGCCAGTTCCCTTTTTAACCATTACCAAAATATTATGCACATAGCATTGAAAAGGGCTGCATATTGTTGATTGCTATGCTTGTGATTTAAAAAATATATATATTTATTGTGTATGTCTACTGAATTAACAGTAGAAGTTCCATTAAAAAAAAAAGATTTGCCACAAATCATTAAACTTATGTATTAGAAAAAAGTCCAAATCTATTTGTAGAACACATTCAAAAACAATGTCTGCTTCTCAGAGACTTATCAAGGAGCTCAGAGATAAGAATGTCTCAGCCTTCACTGACCAAAAAATAAAAAAGATGAAACAAAATAATCAGTGCCTGAATGAAAAATGAAAATAAAAACAAATTGGCAAATCTAGTGGAATGCAAGCTAGAAATGTTGAAGAGTATTGTTAAGAATGTTATTATCAGTGTTGTAGATGAGTGTTTGGTTTTTGTAATGTTGATCTTGCAGATATCAGCAATCAGGATGAATGTCAGGACAATAACGGCGGCTGTTCCCATTACTGTTTGGACCAGCCCATTGGTTTCCTTTGCCGTTGCCCGGACAACATGAAGCTGGTCGAAGATAGTCGCTGTGAAGGTAAACGACGGCCTCAATTATTTTGCTGTGGACAATACCGTAACTCTCAGCTTATGGCCAATACAGGTTCTGCACCTGTTCATTAATGTTTGCATGTTTATATCATCAGGTTTTACCATGCAGCATTCTAAGAAAAGTACAGAATACTGTATGGTCACTCTCCTTATTTTTTACTCAGTCATTGCTAATCGATGTCTGTTTGCCAAAAATGTGTTTGCTTGATGTTGTAGAAGTCGATGAGTGTCTGGAGAGTGACATCTGTGACCAGCTGTGCGTCCACAGAAACGGCAGCCTGACCTGTGAATGTCAAGAGGGCTACCACATGGACCCACTGACCCAAGAATGCAAGGCCGAGGGTGAGCCCAGTCATTTCAATCAAAAACCACTGACACCATTAGAGCCTGCATGTTTTTCATATACAACTCCCACAACACTTGCTGGTCTGGAAGAGGATTAAGGTCAATAAGAATAATTCTGATTTTAATCTAACATTTCTGATTCTGTCGATCTGTGTACAAAGAAATAACCAAGCATTATCAGGTGTGTATCAGATATGAAAATCCACATTGAAAGCCTGTCCAAAATTTGTTTAGTAGATTTCAATTTTAAGACTAGGTTTGCCTGATGGTTCATGCACAACTTAAACAATTCTGATTCTGAGATTAAAATTAGAAATCTTTTTTTCCCTGTGGCTTCAATCTTCTTCTGTATATTTGCACCGCTGTTAAAGGTTTTTAATACACCTTTAAATGAATGGCTCTTTTATTGCATTTACAAAATTTCACACTGAAAATGTAGCAAAAATTTAACTGCATGTTTCAAATTCAACTTTTAATATTTTGTGCAATCCCCTTTTGCCAGTAGGGCATAACTTATTCTTTTCCTATATTCTTTGACAATGTTGGAATAAAGAGAGGAAGAGATATTTGACTAGTAGCCAACTCATTGTTGTATCAAACCCACCTCTGCTACATCACCACTGAAATGCTCTTTGTGCTATCCAACCTTAATCATTTTTAATTCTGCATTAAACACAACCTGTTTACATATGCTTTCATACCCTTGCAATGTGACTTTTTCTTTCCATTTTTCAGAAAATATAATTAGTGTTTGAATAAAGTTGTTTTTGAGCCAACAAATATGACAACAGAAACTATCCAAAAACCCAGGTTAAAAGTTTATGCAACCCAATTCTTTGCATCATGTATTGCTCCATAAAAGTTTATTTTTTTAGTGATAAAACAATAATTCTCAGATGGTAAAGCTTTCCTTTCTTCTTGCCAAAAATCTTCCTGTTCCTGTAAATTCTTGTGCTGTTTTTCATGAACTGTATATTTCAGATTTTCTTAAAGTGGCTCAAGAACGGCTTTGATGGCAGTTCCGGGTTTAGGGTTAACCAACAACCTGTCGGAATGACCTCTTTTCCTCTTTTATGGAATACTGTCATAGCAGACTATCAAAGAAAATCACATGCCTACGTTTTAGAATGATAATAATCTTTTAACAGGGCAGTATTGTGTGTTTTTCAGAAAGATACCATTTTATAGGACAATCAAGTTACTGTTCACTTCAGTTGCTATAGAAATGGTTTATATATCAAACATGACTTAAACGAATCTAAGTCCAGTCTGTCAGGAGAATGGAAACTCATTTTCCTTTTTAGCCAAATCATTATCCCCCTAAAAGACCAAACTTTAATGTGGTGACATTTCTGGCGAATGTCACCATATTTCTCTTTCAAATAGTAAATTTTTTATATCTTCTAGCAATAATCCATGGGCTTTTGAAAAAGAAATTGGCCCACAGCATCAGAAATCCTTCACTGTGCTCAACAATTGAAAAAGGGGATTTTTTTGACTTACTGATTGAATTGCTCAGAAATGTGATACAAAAACAAAGAAGCTTTGCGCTGGAAAAGAAATCCAGTAAATGTGACCACATAGATACGGCACACTATCAAGTGCAATCTGCTCAGATTTGTTTAGGGTTGTTCAAATTTGGTCTGTCAGGATCAGTGCTGGTTGTTCAGGCTAACAGCTGCAAGAGGAATAACCTAGCATCTACTGTATGTCCTTTCAGGATGCATTTTTTCTTTTTTTTATATACTAAAAGAGGCTTTCCAATGCCATCATGATGTCATGTATGGGATGGGAAACATTGACCAGGAGTGACATTTTTGTAGTTCTGTCTCACACCACTTGCAATGGGTTAGGAGGTCATCCCGGGGACGGATGGGTCTTCCTGATCAGCTTACCCGACATTTCCTCTCAACTCTTGGTAAGATGCTCTGGTAAACCACAGCACAGTGTTTCCCAACCCTGGTTGTCAAGGTCGTCAACGCCCTGCATGTTTTAGGCGTTTCCTTGCAGGTGATTTCAATTGACAGGTATTTACTGAACTGCACTCAGCTTAATCAGGCGTGATAAAGCAGGGAAACAGATAAAACATACAGGGCAGTGTGCTTTGCGGACCAGGATTGGGAAACAATGGCATAGTGTTTAATCTTGCTTTTTTTTTAAAAAAAAAAAAAACAAGATTAAACTTAACTTTCTCCTTGAATTGTTTTAGTGCCATTTTTTCCCTTATTTGGTATAACATTCATTCCTCTATCAATCCTCCAGCAGGAAATGACGGACTGTATTACCACAGGAAAAGCCTGGAACTCTGGGGTCTTCTTTAGTATGGGAGGTTCGGGAGAGAGGCTGGGAAAGCTGGTTTTATAGGCGGAGTCCCTGCAGTGGAGACATAAATAAAAATCTTTTCTGACACCAACTTGCAGCCCGTGGTTAGCCTTGTACATATTTGCCCTTATAGCACAATATAAAAGAAAATAAGACAAACAACCCAAGACTTTAAGTTATGCAACAACTCAAGAGCACAACAATTTGGATGACAACACTTGCTGACAGTAATGGGTTTGTGGTCTCATTGCTGAAAAACTTTTCCTACCCTCTTTTTCTCTCATCAGATTTCAGTTGTTTCTGAACTGGTATCACTTCATTTTGTTTGTTCTAAGACTGAATTACCATGAGCATATACAGTTCTGGTCAGGTGTTTACATTCACTTCTGTGCTTTTGATTTTAAGGTAAAATAATAGGAAACAAACCACTTTATTGGATTCTCCCTTCATTTTAATAGCGTTGAGGTTAGATTTTTGGAAAAACCATTCCAGAAGTTTGCTATCTTTGTCTTGTTGAAAGACCCAGTGTTTTTGTGCTCAGCCCTATGGTAGGTGGCCACACATCTTTCTAACACAGCATTTCATAAATTATGAAATCAGGATCAGTCAATTCAAAAATTCAGTTTGGAAAGTGAGGGCGAGTGACGGATTCATTACCCCCAGATTGATATAGTTGTATTTATTTTCATTAATTTTGATGAAGCTTCTCATCAGCTTTAAGACAATAAGGCTTTTTATAAAAGTAGAATATCAAATTGTATTTTTAATACAGGGATGATATGTAGGATAAAAAAAGTCTAAAGATTTTAGTGAAAGAAGCTGGCTTGTGTTAAGTATTTTAACAGCTGTGCCTAATAAATCAGTCAGGATGTCTGTGTAAACATCATTAGTCTCTGTTATTGATCATGTTTTTACCACTATTGTTAGATTTTGAAGCTTGCATAAATTTTTTTATGGTTGTGGTGTTGTTGTTTTTTTATTATAAATGAAATTGAGTTGAGCAAGAGATGTTATCATTCTGTTTTGCTCAAATTAAATTAGGAAAATCTTAATAATTATTTACATCTGTTTTCCAGGAAGTGAAGCTCAGCTGGTTTTCAGCTCTTCAAAAGGAATCCAAGTGAAAAACCTGATTAACAAGGAGCATTCGATACTGGTACCACATTCACCAGGACACGGTCCAATAGCAGTCCTGGCTTCCACCCATAATGTGTACTGGACGGAACGGGGACGCGGCTCCATGTACAGGTAACAACTGGAGCTTTGCTTGGCATCTTTTAACTTCATCCTGACTGTTTTTAAATAAAACTTATAAACTTATGGTTGATGGTGTTGAGCTACTTGAAAAGGTTTGTCTTCATGTTCATATCTCTGCAAAAAAGTTAAAACACCACCATGAGGAAATTTCTGTCTTCACTCCCAATAGCATTTCACGGTTCTTAAAATGAACTTTTCTCTGTACAGTGAGGGGACATTCTTTCGTTTTGCTTATCATGCAACATGTGCGTGCCGTCAAACCAGCCCTTCACTTACAACCATCAAAGTTGATGCAAACTGACACCCGGTCGCAGTACAAAGTGGTTTTTCTGTGTGTGTGTTTCCTTTCAGGGTGTGAAATATGTGTGTAAGCACATTTCGATGGCGCATAGCCCCCACATCTGTTCCCTCCCTCTCTTGCTTCAGTCAGTAGTTCCACAGAGCTTCCAGCGCTTCTTAGATGTTTTTGCTTTCTATTTTGTCGAACACATAGATGCTGCAAAGAAGAAAAATCTGTGAAATTACATTCTTGGTTGTAGCTTGCATGCTTTTCAATTATTTCTGATAAAGTGCAGCCCTGACACTTATCTAAATAATCATGTTTAGCTTTGTATGACTGGGATAAGTACAAGCAAACCTTTCATTGTAGTTGGGGTGTGTGTGTGTGTTTTAGGGGAAGTGGAGGGAATATATGAAAAACTAGCTAACAGACATTGTTTTGAAGTCAAAACAATGTCATATGATCAGCATCTCGCATGACTTCCTGTTTCCTGACTTTCTCTCTCTCTTTTTAAATTAACCTGAATAAGAGGAGTAAGTGTCCTCCATTTATTCTTTCAGTTTTGAAATCTGATCTTTAAAACTTCAGATATTTTCTCTTTAAGTTGAGGATGAAATCGGTGTCGGCTGTTATTGAGGAAAAATATAAACTGACATAATATGTAAGCACACAGCCTGATGGATAAGATAAAAAATATGCACTATGAAATGAACAAATGCTTTGCATTCTCCAAAAAGAGAGTCCAGAGAAGAAAATGTTCATTTTATAGTAAATATTTCAAAACTTTTGTTGATTTATTTATTTATTTTTTTAATTAAAGAGGACAAGCAAAATAAAACAAGAAATACTTCACCTTGAGTTTTTGTTCTGATTTGCACATTTTTGGAAAAATTACATCTTATGTTTGTGTTTTGGAAAAATTTTAACCTTGTGGATAAAATAATAGATTCTGGAAGGAAAATATAAATGATCTCAGCTAACAATTAATTCAGCAAAACATGCAAAAGAAAACAAAAGCATTGAAAAGAGTAAATATCTTTAGGTTTTATTATAATGGTGGAAAGTTATGAAAGCCATGGGGAAATTGCAAAAGACCAACATTTTAATCTAACATCAAACAGGCAGAAAGAATTCAAATTCCCTGGAAAATAGAGATGACAAAATAAGCAAATGCGTTTTTTGGTTGTTTTTTTTTTTAAGTTTATCAGACACTACTTCCTGGTTTTGTGTCAATTGTTTAAAAAATGGACTTTCCCTTTGTCTGATAAAATTCTATCAGACTTCAGTCTGGAGTCAACAAACAACTGGTGACACCAGTTGTCACCATGCAGTTGACAACTGGTGACACCCAAAAATGGTAACACCCAACTGCGAAAGACAAGAAAGTGGAAGAAATGTTTTAGATATTTTATTAAGGTTTCCATCCAAGAATGCTTTTCACTGGAGCTCTACTAAGTACAAGTTCAAACAAACTCTTCATTTACTTCTGATGCGATTACTTAGGAAGCTGGGAATTGCATCACAGTGAACTCAGTGGTTGTTTATTTGTATGTGAGAAAGTAAGTTTGGTTTGCTAAGTTTAAGTGAACTGGCTAATGACAGAACAATCCAGCCATGTATTTTTCTGCATTTGATCAAATTAAACACTAAAACAACATGCAAAAAATACCAGTTGTGCATTCGTCTGTGACTTAATGAAGACATTTCCCTTTTTCACAGGTCAATAAATTTGAAGTTAGGGTTATTAAGGAACCTGCAGTTTACCTGTTAACCCTTTGGAGCAGGAAAATTATGACTTCACAATAAAAATAGACTGCACCATAAAATGCTGGAGTGTCCACTAGGAAAGCAGGATAAAGTTTACAAAATGGGAACACCTCTTATTCATCAACAATGATTAATTCAGTCCGAGTGACTGTGAGGGTTATTCGCCTTGCCAAGGCTCAAATGATCACCCACAGCTGTGTTGGGAATTCATTCATTTTTGTCTCTGTGCACCACCCAGGTTCGTTAATCAGTTTCAGGACCCGACCAGAACCCGTCAGTGCAAATTACCTTGAGAAATAATGAGATTTGGTTATATATAAAAACAAGCTTTAATGCTGAAAAATGATCAAATATTACAGGCCATACATGTCATACAAATGGAACAGATACAG
This sequence comes from Xiphophorus hellerii, assembly GCF_003331165.1. Classification (NCBI taxonomy): domain Eukaryota; kingdom Metazoa; phylum Chordata; class Actinopteri; order Cyprinodontiformes; family Poeciliidae; genus Xiphophorus; species Xiphophorus hellerii. Next base: position 9,078,359 of record NC_045680.1, read on the forward strand.
AGTTACATTCACCGTCCAGCGCTGGGGCCACACTTGGTTCACCTTATGGCAAGGGTGTAACGTGAGTTTAGCTTTTAATTCTTTTCTGCAATCTGTACCCTCCCTAAAGGGTAGACTAATCAATTTCAGTCTGTTTATGTGTGACTGCTGGAAGTCACACATTAACATGGTTATGTAAGCAGATAAAAGAGGCTAAAAGAGAGAGGAAAAGACAGAGGTTGTTTTTACTAAATTCCATCTACTTTAATCTAGGTCTGAGTTCTGATTGCTCCTTTTTTGTTGTATTTATCCTCCCACATTAAAGTAATTTTGCCAAACTAATTAGACCTTGGTAAAATATTTCAAATTTGGTTTGATTCATAAGTTGTCTTTTTAAAAACAGGACTACATATGTTTTGTAATAAGTCTAGAGAAATTTGAGTCAATCTGATGCTGTTTCATGATTTTGGTTTAGATCACGTAGTCAGTCTTGTTTATTATACCTGTTCTTTTCTTTTATTCAACTTAAGGTTATTGAGTTTAATGGAAAAGCAATTCTGTTTTCATGCCTGAGTGAAAGAACAGAGAAAATTTAGAATAGCCAATGACGAGAGGTTTGTTCTACCAAAGACTAAAATGTTTTAATTTCCTTGGAATAAATGTGGGTTTTTTCTACTGTAAATCCATTTCCTGATTTATAGAAGTATTTTAAATACTGTCACGGTCTTTCCAGCCTGGAAAACGTAATTTTGGTTGTTGCCGAGTCAGTGAGGTTCAGTCAGTCGTCTTTGCATGGTCAGATTCAAAGTTAATTTTGTGCTCATATTTCATAAACCTTTGATTAGTCATTCATCTCCGCACAAAAATTCATTTTCTGTGTGGGGCTCGTTCTCCTGTAAGGGAAAAATTAGTTAATATTCTGCCTCGTTTGGTGACCTGTTGTAGAAAAACTCATTGTGCTAGTATTGTCTTATTCAGTTGTTTCACAGATTCACTCCAACCTTAGTTATAACAATGAGTTGCGGATAGACAGACATTTTTCTTTGTTTTCTCATGTGGACTGACATTCAATGTTGCATTTAGAAAGAATTTCAGATTAAATAAAAGTAGTTAGAGATTTAATTCAGGTTCATTTTTGTCTGCAGACTTTAGCCAATCTATTATTTTTTGCTTTCATGGAGTTCTGAGGACTGGAAGGTTTTCCAATCCTGTTTTATTGATATCCTTTGGATTGAACTGATTGCTGATTTCATATGATTGTACAAAATATATATTGATATCCTTCAATTGATCAAGTCACTTAGTCAACACAATGACCTCTGCTGTTTTTCCTATATGGTTGCTGGCAGAGTAATGTCTATCAGATTCATTCATGCTCACACCTGGTTTCACAAGGCTACCCTTGTGAGTTCCTTCTCATTTTCACAACACACCATTCTGGGCGGCCCCGACGTATGACACGCTATGCTCCAAGCTCCTGGCCCAATTAGCAAATAACTAGCTACCCGCTAAGACACCAGAACACTCCTCCAAAGAATTGATTTGGCGCATGCTCTGTAATGATGCAAACCAAGAAAGACTGAAGTGAAAATTTCCAACTGCCCAGATGAAAAATCTAAATACCTTCGGAAGAAATGTTGGGACAAGACAAAGATTGAGCTATACACGTCATGCATGGTGGTGGTAATGTTATGCTCTGGCCTGTTTTGCAGCCATTTTTACAGATGGATTGCACAAAGTGGATGAAGAAAGACTGCCTCCAAATCCTTCAACTTTAACTAAGTTGAACAGCAAAAAATTGAAATTTTTACATTAAAATTTAAGTTTTATTTTGAATAAATCATTTAATCTGCCTTATGTAGATGTTTGATATGACAGTCATTCCTAAGATGAGTGTCCACTGATTTTTGATATAATCTGTATATTTTCATTTTATCTTTCAGGATGTCAGTAGCTGAAAATGCAAAGGAAGCCGTGCTGGTGTTGAAAGTTCAAAGTTCAGTGTCTGGGCTTGCTGTGGATTGGATTCACCAACTTCTCTACTGGACCAACATTGAGGCAGGTTCACTTAATGTGGCGCTGCTGGACGGCTCGTTTCAACGTCAACTGATCACTGGGCTCAACAAGCCCTCTGCGGTTGCTGTGGATCCTCTCCAAGGGTAGGGTCATCAAAAATTTGAAACAAATGTTTTGTGTGATTAAAAGTGACAAGAGATGGAGTCTGTTGTAGCTTTATAAAATGTGAAAGAGGCATCATCAGGGAATATGTTTTAATATTTCCTCACAATAGGTTTCTTTACTGTATGAACAGAGGTAAAACAGGCTTTGGATTGAAGGTTTTAGTTGCTTTTTATGTAATATAAAGTATTTTTTAACTATTGACATATGTAATTTGAAATTCAAACTGTACTTAATCAAATGTACTTATGGACAATAATGGCTTTTTAACATGTGAGTTGATATGAACGCTCCTGAGTCACTGTGGGGTAGAATAACTTATGAAGATTTTGTCTTGATAGGTCAAATTTGATGACCACTATAGTCATTGCTGTTTTTGGGTGCTTTTCATTTTGTTCATTTACATCTAGTCAAAAAGAAACAAAAAAATAAAATAATCTACATCAGTCTTGATTTGGAGCTGCTTCATTTGCTTTTAAAATGCATAAAGTGGGACAAAAATCTGGTGAGGTGAAAACTTGGGACACATGATTATCAGGGTCTTTACAAAAGCAATCTGAGTTTGTGGTTAAGTAGATAAAGTTTGCTACATAAAAATACTAAATGAACCAATCACCCACTCCATTCATCTTGTCATGAAGAGCTTCACAACCTCATCCCTCTGTGGTCCATGGTCTTCATGAGGCTTTCACAGAACAACGTTATTTATACAAAGGTTAAATTACACACAGGTTCAGTTAATTTACCAGTTACACAACTTATGAAGCAAGTTGTTTGCCCATTGGATTTTATTTATGGGTATCAGAGTCGACTGGGCCAAATACAAGTATATTGAAAACCTTTTCTTTCTTTTTTTTTGTAAAAAAATGTATAGAGACTATGTATTGTTTTTCTAGTACTTTGTATTTTTCTAAAACATAAAATCCCATTAGAACATGTTGAAGTTTATATTTGCAACCTAAGGAAATGTGAAATTTTTCAAGGCACTTTATCATATAAGCATTTTTTGGATGTGCAGATATGTTCAGATGTACAAATGATAAATCTTTTAAAACATTACTATCTGTAACGCGAGTCAATTAAAAGTTGGAGCTGACCTTACAAAGAACAATAGACGTGCTTTCCATAGATATTTTGCGTAGATGAGGAAATGGGATTAAAAAAACAACCAAATCTCTGAATATTTTTATTTTCCCAGCTTCCTCTTCTTGGCTCAGTGTGGCAGCACTCCAGTGATTGAGAGGGTCACTCAAGATGGACGGACAAAACTTCCTTTGGTCACTTCTTTAATCCGCCAGCCTGTCGCCCTCTCTCTTGGTATGTTGAGAAATTTTGCATAGATAAATTTTGCATAGATAAATGTGCAAGCAAATGGTATGTAAAATTAAAACGAGGAAGCCTAAAACATTATATGATATAATTTGCACGCTTATCTGTATAGATGAGCGTGAAGAATGTTTTAGGCTTCCTCATTTTAATTTTACTTACCATTTACTTGCACATTTTTTCAAGAAGTTTTGAAAAATAGGAAAATCTGTTTCCTCTTTTCAACAGGAACATCTGCAGCATGAATTTGAATTTTATAATCAGAGGTTCAGTAGTTTAGAGACCTGTAAATCCTTCTAAATACTGTTGTACTGTTTAAAGTTGTTTTTATGCTTTAATGTTTTATGGATTACTTATTTTAAGATGTAACCACATTTCTTTCAGGAAAAAATTATTGAAAACAAAGACAGAGGAAAAAAAGACATTGATTTTCTAGAACACTGTTGCCTGACAGCCTTCGTGGTTCAAATCAACATCTGATCTACTGTTTAGATTTCAGTACCAAATCAGAAGATCTCTGGCCTCCTTGATTTAAATCAACACTTCGGAATAAATGTGTGTCATTCTGCACCTATGCTAATGGTGGTGAATAAATACATGTTTATGGATTTTTTCCCCCTTAGATTTGCCTCGACGGTTGCTCTACTGGTTCGACCAGGGAATGAGGAGCATCTCCAGGATAGATCTTGAAGGCCGCCACCGTAAAACTGTGGTAGAATCCAACGGCTACCTGGACCGGTTGTTTGGACTCGCAGTATTTGAGGTACAAAGGTCAAAATTAGGTTATGTTCACATTTCCATTTCAAGGCCACAGCTTTAAAAGTTGCAGTATTAAACCACTAAAAATATCAGTCGTACCCTTGTCTTTAGGGCTTAAACTCATTTAATGAGTTTGGAAATTTCTCCAGTCATATACTGTAGAGCAGGGGTGGGCACTCCTGGTCCTCGAGGGCCGGTGTCCTGCAACTTTTAGATGTCTCCCTGGTCCAACACACCTGAATCCAACAGCTGAATCTCCTCCTAAGTGCAGTCAAGTTCTCCAGAGTCCTGTTAACGACCTCATTATTTGACTCAGGTGTGTTGAAGTAGAGATGCATCTAAGAGTTGCAGGACACCGGCCCTCGAGGACCAGGAGTGCCCACCCCTGCTGTAGAGTGTAACAGTAAACTCCCTCTACCTACTTGTTATGGCAAGGCGTCAGTCAGGTGTACCAATTGACTGAACAAGGAGAACTCCCTTTTGTTCCTTGTCAAGTTATGATGGTTTGAAATAAACATTTTAAACAAAATGTAAGGGGTAGTGTGAATATAGGTCTAGTAACCACATTAATGCCTTACAACAAAGCACAGAATGATTACAAAATAAGAAAAAACACATTTCCAATTCAGTTTCTTCCAATATAAGGCTTATGGAAGTAATACTTACATGGGTAATGTATTTATATGTTGGAACAGGATAAAATACTTCCAGTGTCAAAATATATCTGTATCTTCTTGATGTCCAAATGGCACAAAGGGCTCAGCAGACAGAAAATAACATTAGAACAGAGCTTGCGTACAAACAAGAGGTTTTACTTCAACATAAACTGAAAGTTTGTGTTTGGGTCAGGTGGATTTTTGACTTAAACAAGGTTGTGTTCATTCAGGGAAGTTACTGAAGTAAGACGTACTTCATAAAAATGCACTAAGTAAAAAGTATGGTGTAGTGAAACTGTTCAAATAAGTAATTTTTTCCAAAATGTTACTCAAGTAAATGTAACCAATTCGGCTTACAGCTAATAAAAAGCCAAAAACTCAGTTTCTCCTCAGAGAGGTCAGATGAGTTTGCTGCTCGAGCACAGCCAGGGTCTTTAAAGCAGAAATTGGTGGTTTTGGCCGCGCGGCCAGGTACCAAGTCATGTGGGAAAATAAAATTGGCATCAAAATAAAGTTTCACAGCAGAGAGAAGCTTGAAGTGCTCTAAATCTTTCTGCTAGGAGGTGGCTGCTAAATGTAAAGGGGGACTAATCATTGTTTGCTGGACAATTGGTCTTAATGGGTCTTTTTCTTCTTTTTTTGGTAAGATTTATTTAATATTCAAATGTTATCTAAACATTTTTCTTTTCAGTTGTGAGACATATTAATCAGCATTTACACAAACATGCTTGAGATACATCACACTATTGTCTACACATGAGATATATTAACTTTTTGAGATGCACCTACAAATAACTCACACAAACTACCGTAATAAGCTTAAGAAACAGGATCGAACAATAAAGAAACAAACATTTCTGACATGCCAGTTGACATCTATGTCTGCTCATTCTTCGTCAGGGATCTTTATATTGGGGTGATGGAGCTACACACTCCATATGTCGTGCCAACAAACACAATGGCAAAAATCTCCAGGTGATGATGTCAAACATCACCTTATCTGGCGGCTTGGTCATCGCTCATCCAGCGCTTCAACCAAAAGGTAGGACTAGTTAAAGCCTACAAAAGAACCTTTATGTGTCTGCTTTGTGTTGACTTTTTAGGATAAAATCTCAAAGTAACCATTTGCGTCTCCTTAGGAGTGGCTGCATGTGGGCGTCCAGGGATGGTGTGCCAGCACGAATGTGTTATTAATCTGATGTCAGAGAGGCAACAATTCAGCTGTGACTCTCGACAAACAAGATCCAACAAAACTCAAGTTCCTTCTATCTCTCGCTCTGTTCCTGCATCAACTTTATCTCAGCCAATGTTCGCTGGAATCCTGTCTGTTATCAGTAAGTCATAATTCCTCCAAATATTTAAATTCCTTCACGAGGAAGGAAAGTTCACAAACATTTGATTAAAGTCACCAAATGGAAAGACAAAGACAGGTTTTTAGTTTCTGAAGGTCCAATATTGACCATGAAAGATGAGAATCAATATATTTTTTTTTATTAAAAGTACATGCCATGAGGTGCTGGATTTACTTGTCGCGTTGATGACTTGTTTTTCAACTGAAATACATTTTTACATGCTCTGGCAAAGCATGCCTATTAGAACCAAACTAAAAACATTTTCACACAATCTCAAACAAATGTCAAAGTTGCAAACGTCATCTTTTTGAGCTCTGTCTGAAGCAACACTCACAACTTTACCAAGTAGATTTGCATGGCTAAGACACGTTTCTGATGTCGTTGTAAATGTCAATGTTTGTGGGGTACAGAATAAACATTAAAGAGAAGTTAAAGGTAAAACTTCAACACAAATATGAGGGGAACTCAGTGGACTAATCCGCTTGACTGGGAAAGCCTACGCACCTTAACCTGCACAAATGAAATTCACACAGAGATGAAATGCAGTCATGTGTTTCAGTGCAGATTTAGTTAAAACAGCAAAAAGTTTAAAACCTTTACAATTCAGTATCTAATAGCATCTATGTTGCTGTAGAACATTTTGAGGTTTGTCTGATACTAAAAAGCCAACAATCAAAACTGTGATCAAAAATTTATAAAAATCTGCAGTCATCTTGTTATTGTTTGTACCAATGATTGCACCACTTAGGCTAAGAAGCAAGGCTGAAGTTGAAAAAAAGCACAATTATCCTTTTTCAAGCATATAAAAACACAGGGTTTCCTTTTCAAGTGAAGCCTGGGTGTCCAGCCCCAGTCTTCAAGTGTTGGGATCCTCCCAGTTTCAGGTACCGTGTCTCTGCCCCGCCAGTACCGTGTCCAACACTTTCTCAAACATTATGACATCTCCTCAGCATCTTATAATGTTCTGCAGATGTCATTAGATTCAGGTGTGTTGAACCAGGGAATAAACTAAAGGTGACACTAAGGTCACACTTTCCCTGTTTAGTCCATTTTAATCAAATTCTGGTTCATTTGCCTAGAAGGTCCAGCTCATTTGGAGAGATTTGAATGCGTAATTGAACTCAGCGAATCAAAAAAGTGAACTCCGGTCTGCCTAAACACCCACGTCTCGGTTCGGTTGAAGTGAACTCTGGCACAGTCCAATTCATATGAGTACCAAGAGGACCGGAGAACACACTAAAAGCAGAAAGTGGACTGTTGCAGGCTAGCAAAGAAAAAAAAATCTCAGTTTGAATGTTTCTCTTTACATCAAAAAGTTCACACATCAATGGACTTGTCTCAGATGGACATAATGAGTCACTGACGAGAAACTGTGTTTGAGAAACTTTATATGTTACAGCTCTGCTGAGTAATGTTTGTGCACTCAGAGGAGGTGAATGACATCATGCAGAAACTTTACATCAGCGTCTCAAAGAGCCCTCTGTCAGGTTGGCACATCCTGCAGAGTGACGCTTGTCTCCTGTGTGTCTCCCAGTGCTCCTCAGTATGCTGCTGGTGGGGATGGCTTGGTGGTGGTGGAGGGAAGAGTTTCGTCCTTCCAGGCCTTTCACATTGCAGAACTTTTCTCTGAAAGAGTCCCAGAACCCACTCATCGATCAGGGGCCTCCCGTGGGCCCTAACACGACTTTAGTCAAGGTAAGTTCAGGTGAAACACATGGTAATACACCGCTGTAAAAACGCATTTGCCTCATACAGATTTCTTCTGATTTTACTCAAGTATTACAGATTCCAAAATAAAATAACTAATTGTAATAACAGACATCATTAATCTGTGGTAATGCAAAATAGAGTTGTCAAACTATGCTTAATTTATTAAGGCGGCTAAAAACTGTCCAAACTAATCAGGCCTTATGAGGAAAAATTAAGTCCTTCCCTAATCCAAACATCTGGTTGTGCCACCTTCTTCCAGAAACTGATGTCAATAATTGGCACTGAAACTTTTCACATCACTGGGAAAAAAAGTTTGGCTCACTATTCTGTATGGAAAATGAATTCTTCCACACTGAAGAGGTTTTAAGGATTAGCGGCCTCTTTAGATCATTCCACTGTACGTCAACCAGACTAAAAGCCAGACTTTAAAATGGTTTGGACACACATCTTCCAAAATGTTCTTCTTTAGCCTTCCAAGTTGGAGTGATTTTGATCCTGATGTTCTTTAGATCGGAGCTTGAGTTGATGTTGCTTATTCAATCTTTTTAGCCTACTTCATGTTGTCAGACAGGTTTACAGATGATGACTGTAGAACCAAATAAATGTGGTTTATCATGGTTAATTCATAAATTTATAGGAGACATTGTTTGGATTGGCGTTTTCACTTAAAAACTGTTTTTTACTTAGGTTATCTTTGATGTTAAAATTAGTTTGATCAGAAACAATCAAGTGTGAATGCAAATAAAAACAAAGTAATATTTGTGATATTCTTCTTTCAAACAGTAATTCTATTTGAAAGGGTGTGTTTACAAATATGAACAAGGCTTTAGCCTTGAAAAATTGTAGGAAATCTTTTATTCTCTTTTCAACTTAAAAAGAATTTGATCCTGTAACATTTATACAGGTTTGTCAAAGACCGTAAAGCTTTTTTATTTGGTGACTTAACAATATATCAATAGTTTGCCATGAAAATATAGAAAAACAGGCCTTAAAATGGATAAAGTAAAGCGAATGTTTCATAATTCTCACTCAAGTTTCTGTTTTATTAAATGTCATTGTCACCAATTGTCTGTGCTTCTTCAGCGGGTAAAAGCTGCTGCTTCTGAAACCACATGATAAGCAGGCGCTTCCTCTTCAAGAAACCAAAAAAGCAAGAGGGTACAACACCACCAGTTGTCAATATAAACTGTTGTGCAGAGAGCATGAAAATATATTGCATCTTTTATCTTCCTTTGCCCAGTTCCTGTGACTTATTTATCTCAAAAAGTTCACATGGTAAAAGCATAAGCTCAAACAACAATTAATTTAGATTTATAACATAACTTTGAATTGTAACTCAAGCTAAACTTTTTAGTCCAAGTACAAAAGCGTCTGAATATTTTATCCTTTTGATTATTCCATCTGTTATCACTCATGAACTCTTGTGGTTGTCGCACTTGCAGGTTCTCAGACTCATTTTGTGATTTCCAGTGTGAGTTCAGTAAATAACGTGGCTCCCATTCCGACAGGAAACCCTTTCCAGGCTGGATTTGAACCTTGAGTGAAGGTGCGGCGCCAGCAGACAGCTGGCTGCGCCCCTCCTGCTGATGTTTCATCATGGCAATAAACAGACACTCCCAGATTGTCATGCTGTCACTTCCCAGCATCATTCGGGTGTGAACATCGTTGAAGTAATGACATGAATGTCTGAGGCCTGGGAGATGTGGTGGCCCGCCATCATTACTTGGTTCCCTCAGTTTGAAGGGTAATAACTTTAAATCCTTTTGGATTTCTGCTGTTGATGTTTATGATTCACTCTGAGCGCCTTTGTGCACAAATGATTAACAGAATATCAAATTATTAGCAAGGCAACATATTTATTAGGTTAAGAGTTGCAACCTGAGACTCTTTGACATGTAGTAGAAATAGGAACTGTTCAAACTCATAATTAAAATAACTGGGTACCTGAATGTTAGAATGGACCACGGTTTTCTAGGATCAGATTTTCTATTATATCATCTGAAGATGCTGGGGTGTTGAATTGCTGAGTGGGTTTGGTCGAGTAGTTTTTGTTTTTCAGAGAGTTAAAGAACAGTACATGCAATATATTTAAGTGCACTTTGTCCCTGGGCATTTCATAGGATTATAAATATAAGTATTAAAGAGTACATTGAGAGGTAACTTAATAGTTTTCTTGAATAAAACTATTGTTCTTCTGGTTTGCTCTTATCACCATCAGCTCTGTGGATGTACTGTGACCTACCTGCTGCCCAATGAGTACTTGAATAATTTAAAATGTGCATTATTGTTTTATGTTCTGAAGACAAAATGTGTGAATTAAACCTAAACTGTCAAAAGGTAGAAAAAAAGCCCCTAATTCCATTGAGTCTAATCAAATATTGTCACATTCCTTTTTTTCCCCGTTATTGAGTTGAGATTTTGGTTTCTGATCACATTAAAACTAATGAGCTTAAACTTCAAGTGGTCGTTCTCTCTTTACATAAGAAGATGCCACCAAAATACAGGATTTTGGTGGCATTTATTCTGCCTGAAGGCTGAAAGGAAATATTCCTGCATTACAGTACAGTTTTAAGTAAAACGACAGGATTTAATTTTATCTACCTACAGTGCCTTGCGAACGTATTTGTATCATTTGATCCCTAAACACACAATGTAAAAGGGTAAGGAAATAAGATAATGGTTTTCTACGTAAAAATCTGAAGTGTATGACATTCTTCTATATTCAACCCCTTTAGTCTGGTGCTCTCAAATACACATTAAATCCACCTGTATGTAAAATACAGCTGTTCTGTTAGACCTGAAGTTGTACCTCAAAGTCCTTTAGGTATATCTTTGCAAGTTTTCCACAGACTCCCAACTGAATTTAGTTCTGGACTTTGATTAGACCATTTTGACACATAAATATGCTTTGATCTCCTCTCAGTCTGAAGTCTTCTTCAATCGCTACAGGTTTTCTTAATCATTTCATGAATACCAGTTACTAATTGGACAATTTTAAAAAATATGTAGCAGTATCGGAGTGAATTAATACGAATGCTTAAAAAAAAGCACTGAAAACCGTGCATTTTATTCCTTCCTCTTCATGTAAAATCCATGTTTTTGGTTATAATGTTTGTGTTTTTAATTAGATCAAATTTGAAACCTTTTAAGGGGTTTGATTATTTGTGCAAACAACTGTATAAGTATTATTTTCTCCCGGTTATTTTTCTAATGCTTTGTTCGATTGTGCCATGAATATTTTACCAACATTCCTTCGGAATGGGTGAATAAAGGCAGCGTCATGGTTTTCTTTCGTGTAAATAGTTGGGGTAAAGCGATGAGGGTTTCTTTGACTGATAGTTTGCTTTCTGAGCTCTTATTCTGAAATGGGAACACACATTTTGTTTTTTAACATTTCTGTGTTTGAATTCCTGTCAATTTGTTTAAGTCTTTTATTTATGTGCAAATCTCATGCAGATGTCGACATCTTCTGGGCAGACGGTTGAGAGATAATGCTGTAACTGTGCTTCTGTGTTCTACGGTTGGTATTTATATTTAAGGAAGGGTTTATTTATTTTGGGTGGAATTTCATATGTTATAGAAGTTTATTTGTACTTGGTACAGCACTGTTGATGGTGTAGATGAACCCAATAAATGAATGTTTTGGGTCTAATCAGTTATTTCACTTTGATCGTCTCCTTTCTGAGATCTAATTTTTCATGCTTATAGAAGGCTTCGTGAATTTAATATTTTGGGTAAAGTGACACACCTGCTTTTAAGCCTTTTGTAAACTGAGATTACCTGAACAAATTAACATTCACAACTATTTGTTCCAGAGCTTTCAGCTCCCTTTAATGCATGTCCAATAATCCCTTTATACTATGTTCATTCAAACAACTCAGCAAGCACTGCATCAACAAATCCCATTGTTTAATTACCTGTAATGCTCCAAAATAAAAACTACTTAAGGACTAAAATGATCTCTTTCTTCTTATATCATCTGATTTTAAACTGATTTTCCATTTTTGTTATTGTCATGTTAAGATTATTTTCTGGTTTTAAGGTATAAAAACAGGGTAGGCAAGAATAAGCTTTGCTTCGGCCTATTCCTTTTTTGGTAAACTGTGAGTTTGTTTATTGTTGTTTTTTTCTTTTGTTGTTTCCTGTGTTTAATGTGGACAATTTAAAGTGATAAACTAACCTTAGTTTTCCAAGAAAATTTAGAATTTGTTGAATTATTTGGTTTTGTAAGGAAAAAGACAAAACTTATATTACTTGGAGGTAAAGCTCTAAGTAAAATCTTGCAATTCCAAAATTTCTAAGAATTTTTCTAAAATTACACCAATATGAGCTATTTCTAGTCTTTAGATTCTTTGAGAAAATGGACCCTGATTCCTGGGAATTAAATGAATATATTAATTTTATCTAAGGAATATAGATGAAATACCTCAAGTCTGAGGTAGCCTGAATCCTCAAAAAGCTGAGGATACAATCACAATTTAAAGATTTTTAAATTTGTTTATCCATGGTTTCTCTGCTCACTTGAAGAGACTGTTGTTCCCTGTCATTCTCTGGAGATCTTCTGAGTCAGCTAATCACCCATCTGTCACTTTTCCAGTGATCATTTTCCCTTTACTTTTCAAAGTAAAGGGAGTATAACTACTCCCTTTACTTTGTTCATTGTCAGATCTTTCTGTTATCTTTATTCTCTGTTTTCAGTTGGTTCAGCATATTTCATTTCCTGATGGTGTTTTCCATCAGGTTTTCTATTGTTTTCTCAGGCCTTTTTTCACTTTCAAGGTTTTTTTTTTTTACATGTCATCTTCAGTATATTTGCATTTCTCGTTCTTTGAAACCCTTTTAGAACATTGATACTAACTGAGAAGGTGCCTGCATTCACCCCCTCTGCGATACATAAAATTATGCTCTTATGTTTTCCACTTTGTCACTGGATTTTCTAACTGTATTTTGGGGGAAAAAAAACTCTACACCTCAGCATAAAACATGAGTGTCCAGTTCCAGTCTTGCCAGTTTTAGATGTTTCTGCTCAAACACAGCTGTTTCAAATAATCCAACTACCTTGTTAGCATGCCATTAAGTTCTGCAGAGGCTGCTAATGACCCACCATTTGGTTCAGGTGTGTTGAATCAGGGAAGGAACTAAAAACATACAGGAAACCAGCCCTTGAGGACTGACTTTAGACACCAAGTCAGTGTAATACTCACACTCTCCTTCTCCCATTCCACCTTCAGTTATCTTTGTCGAGGCTTTTCCTGCTTATTTTTAATGCGACTCTTTTATACCTCTTCAAACAGATGTAGTATGTGTAATAAAAAGTCTCAGTAGCTATACCATCTTAACCTCCCGTGTCTGCATGAGGCACAAACAGAAAACAGCGCATTAAAGCACATAAAACACTTACGTTTTATGTGTTTCCTTGCTGTTTCCTGTTTCATTGTTCTTTACCATTCAGCATGACAGGTCTTTAAGTAAATATTGAGCAAAGATAAAGAACCAATACTTCCTAGATCAAATTACTCCACATCTAGTCTAACTGATATTGCATTATTTGCTTTAGGCTTTCTTTTTGTTATTGAGCAATGTAACGCGATATTGTCCCCTGAACTTGATGTTCATGTGTTAAACAGTTCCACTAAATAAAGACATTTCAGGGAAATTACCACTCAGGTGGAGTCTATTAAAGATCCATGTCCGGTTCTCACTTCTCTGGTAGTTAATGACTGAATAAGAGCGAAAACCCTTTGAATAACAATCACGCACCTTCCATGTGAGTCCTTTGTACCTGTTCAACAGCCACATCATAATGCCATACATGAACAACAAAGATCCAACATAACAAAGCTATTCAGCATTTGTAATTGCATTAGTGTCAAATGGCCTTGTTGGTGCCTTGAATAAATACCTGGTGCTCCTGCTGCAGTTATGGGGGTAGATAATATGGACCTGCTATTTACTGTCTTCAGTTAATTCACACGAATTTGCTGAAGAACGGTTTGAATCCTACTCAAGAATTAAAGTTTCAAAAAAACTATTTTGTACTGTGACAGCCAGGGTCTTTCCTCTGGGCTCTTGTGCATTTCCAGAGCTTCTGTTGTCTGATGCTAATAGAGACAGCTGAAGATTTTTGAGAAAGCTTACAACAGCATTACTGGAGATCCCCCAGGAAAACAGTATAACTTCACAGTCCTGTTTATTTTCTGTTTTTACTTTGTTTTTTGTGAAATAAATAAACTTTTGGTCAGAAGGAAACAATGAAATTATTGTACCACATGTAGTCTTCTCTTCTGAATCTTGCTTTGTATGGGGACAGCATTGCATCAGCATTCTCACTATAATAGATTTTCTCATGTTAGATAAAGGCACTCAATTAATGTTTTATGGCAAGTATTTGATTAAAAAAAAGGGCCTTCTTCAAATGCACGGACATTATGATCTTTAATTTAGAGAGAGAGAGACCAATACTTTATTTCTGGAACAATACAATGGCCATAAGTTCAGAGACAGTTGAACACAAAAGTGAGTAATTACATGAATTGTGTAAAAGTCCAAAAATGTAGGTAACATTCTGATCTTTTAGCCTGCAGATAATATCAACCACAGCATAGATTGCACTTTTATCTGGAGATTTTAGATTTATTGAAACTTTTACATTAAGCTCTCTGTGGGAGAATTTAAGCTACTTCTTCCTGGAATGAGACAATTAAATAACAACTAAAGCAGTTTGATTCTAACATTACCTAATAACGTGACTTATGCATCCTTTACTTCTAGTAAATTCATAATGAACAGGGACATCTGAGTAAATCTGGTTGATTGAGAGGTTAATTTACCTCTTAGGTATAAAAAGGAAATCATTTAGATTCATTACAGACAAAATTGTCAGAATGCTGAATAGCTGGCAGAGTCAACAGGAGAGATTTAATTAAGAGATTTCAATAAAATGATGGTAAAACCTACAGGTGGCACAATGTGGTAAAGTCTGGGAACTGCAGCAGGTAAAAGACATAGAACAGGATAATCCAGCTGTGTGGAGGAGAGAAAGTACCAAAGAGAACTGGATAACAGACAAAAAACCGGTGGTTGATTTGGATCAGGGTTCAGCTGTGATGAGACTGGGCAGACTGAGAGAAAGAGAGTTATGAACATGAAGTAAACTGAGGAGAATTTAAACAACTTAGGTAAACACTTATCTAAAGAAATGCAAAAATAAAATGAACAGGACAAAATCAAAAGTACAAGCAGAGAAACAACCTGTCAAAAAATTTCATTTCAGTTATTTTGATGATTATGACAAATGAAAACCCAAAAGTTCAGTATCTCTGAAAATTTTAATATTAAATTATTATTCTCAAACAGACTTTTAAAACAGAAATGTGTGCATATTGAGAAGTACGTCCGTGTACTGTTGTATAAATCACTATATCAATGCAGTTTGGCGTAGAGATGACGGCTCTTCTGAGGGGTGTTCTAAATGTCTGATTTAAACTCACCTGCAATGACTCACCTGCAATACTGGCTCTAGTGTTCATCTTCCTCTTGACAATACTCCCTAGACCTAGATGTTTTGAGGGGTTTAAGTTGGGTGTTGTGAATCGATCACGGTGTCACCTGATGATATTGGTGTTTTTGGCAGATGCCAAGTACTGCTGGAATATTAAATAACCACCACTGTAACTACACACACATTTCCTGATAGCTAGTTCCTCTAATCATCAATGGTTTGAGGAACTGTAGAAATGTCAAACTGAACTTCAACCATCTAGGGTTCCGTGCATCTGCACCATTTCTACAGACTCTGACACCATAATAAACAAACTAAATGAAAAAAAAAGTCATCTTTTAGTATAATGTTAAACAACTCTCTTCTACATTTGGCATTTAGTCCAGGTCAGGTGTGACCTAAAACATCAACACAATGGTTGTAGCTCACATCCTGGACACGTCTGTGTGTGGTGGTTTTTGAAGCAGTCACAGTTCACACCTTCTGGAGTATAATCTTTTCTTCACAATTCTGTCAAGGTTGTGATTATCCCCGTTTTGATTTGTTCCAACAGTTTTTCCTTCCACCTAACTTTCTATTAATATCCTTAAGTTTAGCATTGTGAACAGCCTGCTTCTTTAACAGTAACTTGACTTGCATAATAGTCTTTGTAAAGATTATTCAGATCATAATATGGACAAAAGGTAACATTTATATATTTAATATATATATATTTAATCAGTTTCATGTAATACTCAGATTTTCTGAGAAAGAAAAATGTGTGTTTCAATTAGGTGCATGTTATGCCTGATATAACAGAAATAAATCTAAATGTGATGACATGAATTAAATTACGGAAATTAAATTGATGATTCTCCAATCTTTTGAGATAAATTAATTAGATTTTTGTATAAATCTAAATACAACTTGTCCTGACAGACAAATGGCACCCGCTTCGGGTGTTATTAACCTATGGAGTCACCGTTAGTGCATTTCAGACACCGCCCAGCGGCTCCAAAATCTGGTAAGGCTGCCCTAGGAAGCCACAGTTATGACTGATGTGACTCAAGTAAGAGAGGAGAGCGATGATTTGCATCAACAGGTAATAAAACTTTGAAACTTTTTCTCAAATAAATAAGGCTCATTTATCATCGAGGAAGCTGGGAGAGCGAGCGGCTGAGTTTGCGCGTCGTATATTGAGCCATAACGGGAAATGACATTTGACAAATTTTTCAACTGCCTGAAACTTTATATTTTCTCGCATCCAGTTCATTTAGGAACCTGACTACGTCGAATGCCTTTTTACTTTAATGAAGCCTCGATATAGAAGCCTCTGCGTCTCTAAAATGGGTGCGTGTGTCTGCTCCAATGTGCTAAATATACTAATGTAACTGAAACTCTCGTGTGCTTTCAGGCGCGTGCAGTCCCGCTTCTTAAAAGGCAAGACCGTTTCATAAAAAAAAAGAAAACACATTAGGTTTCAACACATTTTGAGATTCGTGACTCATAGATAAGAGACTAAAAAGAATAGTTGAGCAAGTAAATAGATAAAACAACTACAGCTGTTTAACGACTTTGGATTTTGCTTCCCAGTTTTGTTCCCACAAATGTTAGTTTTCTTATGATACTACAATGACTCATTCACCAACGTTTACTGACTTTCAAATGTTGACTCATTTGTCCTTAATGTGAACAATACCAGAAACTGATTAATAATTAACTATTGCTTCCCCTCATATAGCTAGGAACAAAAGATTAAAATGTATTTGGATTGAAAAACTCATTATACGAATACTGTACTCTACTTGAATGTCCACATTTGCTGAGCTGGAGATTAATTCGGTATTCTCATTTTAGATTTCACCAACTGCATGGGGTAAAAATTATGTCCTAAGTAAAATGTATAATTTGTGACTATCGGCGTGAAAACTTGGTTCTGTTTATAAGGTAGTATTCCATCATGTCAACTTGAAAGGGCTCAAACAATGAGAGGAAAAAGGAAGTTATGGCCTCTTTGTATTTCCTAACTTTCTGCCACTGGCTTTTTGAAAGTAGAAGTCACCATGTTGAAAAAAACTCTTAAAGGGATAATTAGTAGTCAAGAGCTGTCAGAAAGAGTTTTTTGAGGACAGCATCAGATCCAATGAAATCATGTTATTTTCTTCCATCCTGTTGAAGGTACTCATTTCCCGTGTGCTCTATGCTTTTTTTCTTTTTTTAGCCTATTTTCTATTTTTTGATTCAGCTTTCAGGATATTTAGCCAGATTGATGCAATTCACAGAGCACTCTGATTTATATGTTTATGATCACGGAGAGTTTTTTTTTTTAAGTGCTCAGACAGCTTAAACTTAAAAATGATGCACATTTGATCTATTTTTGTGCACATAATTGCTTTTGTATGACGGTTATTTAATCTGTGACAATTTTCTCAAATTAACAACCATCACTTTGCCATGCTGAGAGCAAGATGGCTGATTTCACATCCTAAAACTCAACAGCTGAGTCTACCATGCAGAACCGGATCTAACTTTTTGTAGTCCAGCTAGGACAAATCAAATAGATGTCATTTAAAGTACTAAACTACTTAATACATATCGCATAAACCTGAACTATCTTGCATAGATTGTGATAAGAATGTCATAATTCCCGATTCAGTTCAACCAGACTAGCAGCAGCAGCAGCAATCAGCGGACACCTGGTGAAAATGCATGTCTGCTGAGCTCATCATACAAACTATTTCTCAGTCCAACTCAGTTCCTAAGAACAGTATTAAATGGCATAATGAGGAGTATTGTTACTATGATGAGCTGATAGAGTGTCAGAACGAGTAGGAGCTTCTTAAAGGGACTATATAATCATGTGTTGTGTGTTGTTCTGGGCTCTTCAGATTGAAGCAAGACATTTCATTCATGCATTACTTCACTTTATTACTCTATTAATGATCAACTACTTATAAATCAATTATGGTTGGAATAAAATTGACAGTTTTCTAATTTGTAGCTTGTGCATCTTATCTCGGCATAGATGTTTTTAAGTCTTGCTATTATATAAATTAGCAAGACTCCAAAAAGCAGAAGCACATATAAATTTAGCAGTCTCTGAACCTGCCCTGTTGTCCTGTTAGCTTGAGTTTTACAGTTGTCTGTTTAAGTTTCCATTTCCCCTTCAGATGATACTAAGCAACTTGGGAGAGGCGCACACAATTTGTTCTTGCCTTATCTCTTGTACAATGATTTCTATGGAACAATAGATACCGTCTGTGTTAGAACTGTCGAAAAAAGTGTTACCAAGGTTGTAAAAGTCACACTCTTCATTCCTACAAATAAGGAATGAAAATTAAGACCTGATGTTGAGCAAACTGCCCCATCCTATATACTATCCTTATGAGTGTGTGACTTGAACGAACAAGAGAAATGAGGCTAGCGATAAGAGTTTAGCATTATGATAATCCCAAACTCATCCTCATTGGAGGATGATGAATACTTGCATAGAAATCAAGTGATCACATATTAGTATCTGATACATAGTATCTGTATTTAAAACCACAGTTTCACTTTGAATTCCTTCATGAAAATATAGCTGCATGATGTACTGTATCTCTGTTGTAGCTGACTTAGGAGTATAGCAGATAAATTGAAACCATTTATTTATATTTGTTTTTATTATATTTCTACTTCTAGTAAAGAAAGCAGAATTCTTGCTGTGGACTGAAATAGTTTTCTTTGGTGTCTGTCATTTTGTGTTACATTATGAAAGCTAAATATGTTGCAACAACATTCTACAATTATAACCGTTACTGTCAGGCCAGATGCTTCCTTTTCCTCTGTTGGAAGAGCAAAAGGAAGCATCTGGAAATTAAAACCCTCAAAATAATTGGCAGACTCTTATCACAAATTATATGCCAAAAAATTAGCTCCCTTCAGCAAAGTTTGTGAATACTTGCGTCCAGAAATGGGATTTGTTTGTTTTCTCTTTTTTAATAAATCTAAAAAGAAAATTTTTGTACTACGTTGTCATAATCGAGTGTTTCTTATTTCTAATGAAATTTGGAATAAGGCTGTAGCATAAACTGTATGAGTGAAGCACTGTGAACATGCGTACGGATGCATCTTATCACGGCTATCAGGTCTACTGGATCTCTTATTGAGACGTGATGACATGTCCTGATTAGATCTTTGATATTGCAGAAAAGCTGGTAGCACATTAGTGAAGTGTGCTGAATCTTTCATCTAAAACATTACAGATCAAAACAGCCCCGAAGACGAGAACATGATCAAACGTCATTCTAGGCTTAAATTCCACGTTACTTTAGTTCTTACTTGTACCCATACAGGTTGGCAAACAATTACCAATTTCCAGAAAATAAAAATCAATAAACGGAATGTAATACAATGGCTTTAGTAACTGTTTTGATTCTTAAATTGTGGAGTAGTTTAGAGGGATTCAAACTTCTGCTTTAGCTTTGAGGAAGATGATTTGCAAAATGGGTTTGTTTGCGTCAAGTTGTCTTGGTAGTAGGAGCATACTTTTCATGTAATGACTTAATGTGTGACCTGCCCATATACTCTAACTTATTCCAACCGTTTTTAACAAATGTTAGAAGACTTGATTTGCCATCACACACCCAAGCATTACTTCATTTTATATTGGCTTTAATTCACAGTGTGGTTTAAAGCCACACTGTGGATTTGACTGACGTTAGAGCAGAATCCAGATTCAGTCTATATTTTTGTGTTTTTAGAACATAAAGGAATAACTATACTAGTCTTATTTATTAAATTAGCATATAAACCTTGTTAAGTGAAGTTGTTGAATATCTAGTACATATTTTATTGGCTGCAAATATGCCAGAGTTGGAAATTTTGCCTTGAAGACAAACTAATAAAAACATTGGTTTGACTTCAGTCATTTAGTTTTCTCAGCACTTTGGGGTTCCTTAATTTCGGGTTGTGTTGGTTAGACACAAAAAGGCTCTTTAAAGATTGCCATAGAAGCATTCTTTGTAGTTTTATCCTGGTTGGAGAGAAACGTTCTAGTCTTTGGTCTCTTTACTGCCTGGTTGTTTGTTACTACGGAGTGTTTTTGTCTCATATTTTTAAATGTTATTTTTGTCAATCTCTTGTTGGCATGTTATGTTTTCTGATCTCTGTATGTTTGTCTTTTGCGACTTATTCGCTTCCATTCATCTCTGTTTTGTAGATTTCTCACTCGGGGCTTTCACTCTGTTTAACTGGTTTTATGTGTCTTGCTACACTCATCACCTCCCTCAGTTTTTATTGCCCCGTCATTCTGTCTGTCTCTGCTGGATGATTATTTTTTGCCTGTTATCACCCCATATTCCTGGCCACCATTTTCTAGACAGACTATATCTCTGTACTGTTTTTTTTATATATATTTTTTGATTCTCTATGAAACTCTTTATTCCTGCATTTGAATCATCCTCTACAACAAAACAAACACATACATTGAATTGTTTTACTTTGATTTTTATTTCTATAATGCCAGTTTTTCAAATGAAGCATTGACTATAGCTGGGAGTGAAAAAATACCATAACTGATTTTTTTATGTTTTACTTGACCTTGAAAGCTTTTAAAGATGTAAAATAAAATGTTTTTTTTATCCTGTACATGCAGTTTGATATATTTACAGTTAGGCCTGTCGCGATAAACGATAAATCGATTAATCGTACGATAAATTAAAACTATCGACGTCATTTTAATTATCGGCATTATCGTCTCTTCCGGCCTTTTTCTCTTTCTGTTAATGACACTGAATGAAAAAAAGGCTCAACTCCGGTGCTCTCTACTGACCCTCCCTTCCTCATTTCCTCAGTGTAAAGCCCAGCGCACACTACACGATCTTAGAGCTGTCGGCCGATTGTCGGCCCATTTTCAAAACCTGACAGATCACACATTAGCCAAAAGAAATCCTAGGTATAACGGTTCGATCGGATTCGTTCCTGCCATGTGGTGTCCAACAATGGGCACAGAATAATGGCTACAAGTCCAGTGAACTAATTTTAAAACCAGGCATTAATCAATGCTTTACTACAATCTACCTGCAATGTATGTGGCTAGTGTCAGCGTAAAGTCCTGACTGAATGAAAATCATTATAACCTATTTACGTCACGTTAACGAAGAACAGCTGAAAAGTTACCCAGTGCGGTAGCAATTTTGCTCCAACTCCTCCTCTTGTCATTTCTATATTCTTTGCATGTTGAATAAACATTAATGTTGTTTCCACATATCATCTCCAATGTCCGCTGGACTTCGGGTTGCGCCGTGTCAGCTGTTTGGGATTCCCCTCCGTAATTTCCCCTCAGAAAGTGCTGAGGAGAATCCAGCTTTCTGATTGGCTACCTGTCACATTCAACAGGCTGCGTTAAAGCTCCCAGTGGGGAAAATCCCTGATTTAGATCGGAGCGGCAACGACGATCTACCGTAACACACCACACAATCTTAGAAAGATCAACGTTTTAAGATTGTTGTAAGGGGAAAAATAGCAGCAAAAAATCTGCAGTGTGAACTATTGCATCAGGTAGTCGATGTGCCCATCTTCTCTATTTAAATCTAATTATTACTGAAGGGCAACATAGTATACACACTTCATAATCTGCACTCTTTTGGTTGAATGCAGTATTTATTTCCACTTTGACTTTATGTTGTTTAGTTTTTTTTTTCAAGTGCGTTTTTTGTTAATGGAGACTGAGAATCCATTTTATTTTCGTTTTTGGTTGTTTTGTTTATTTTGTTTATCAGTTCCAGTGTTTAGTGTTCTTTTGAAAATAAAGTGTATCTATCTTTTGCAAGAAATCGCATGGATTATTATGTCATTTCCATTAAATCAGTGTAAAAAGGTCTTCAAACAATATTATCGTTTATCGCAATAATTTTTGAGACAATTAATTGCTCAGCAAAATTTGCTATCGTGACAGGCCTATTTACAGTACATGGAAAGATTATAGTGACCTAACGGAGAGAAATGGGGGTGGAGGAGGAAAACTAATTATAAAGGCAATTTATTTAATTTGAATAGGATTCAAATCCTATTCAAATGAAATAGGATTTTTTGGCGCAGATGATTTTATTTTGTTGAAATGATATAAAAGACAAGAAGGAAAGAAATCATGAAACATTTAAAATTCTCCCAAGTTACAGAGCCTGGCTAAAATGCTGCTTTGTTAGTTTCCAAACATGCTCTCTTTATGAAACACAAAGGAGGATATAACCAACGTGTGAGGGTTTTGCTTTGTGCACTTTGAGGTTTTCTGTTAGCCCTCATCCTGCCTCCTGTTTCCTCCTACAGTGCAGAAATAGACATGATTGGTTAAACTGTGATTTTAAACTGGCCTCAGAAATTACTGTTGGTGAACTTTTTGATAGATTGGTGTCTCGTTGGGGGGAAATCCTACCAATCTTCCCTAAAGACACTTTGTCATTCTGTACATTAGCAACAGCTCCAAAAGGTTTGATCTTTATATTGCTGCCTGGACATGCAAATAGTTACATGTAAACTAATATGAACAATTACCAGCCAACATTTACAAGCAAGATATATTCTTGAGAGCCTTATCCATGACTAAATGAAATAATTTTTACTATTTATTGCAACCTTCTGAGATTCAATGCCTTTTTCCAAGACCTGCACTCTTACTGCACAGATTAGAGCATGCTAATGGCATTTTCTAATTCAAATTAGGCTACAGGAAACCTGAAAACTGCACACACAATACTGTATGTTCCCATGATTTTATCTGTTTTCTATACACTCCTTCCTGCTCAGGGTTACATTGAGTATTTAGACCCAGTCCAACAATATGAAACAAGGATGACAACTTGGCAGTCTGCCAAATCTTAATCTAACGTGATGTCCAAAGTCAGTCTTCTGGATCCAGTATATTTTAGCTTGTTCCCTGGTTCAACACACTCAGCACACTGGTTCACCTTTTTTTTTTTTTTTAACAAAAAGAAAACGTAGATAAATAAAGCTTTACGTCGACTTCTTCAGTAGTGTTCAAGTAGAAACAGGATTGAAATAGCGCTGGAATGTAGTCTGCTAGCGAAACTTGGGAAGGCGAAAAAAGAAGTTCCGTTCAAACACTGTTGCAGCAAGAACTCCTTGAGGCTTTGTTGCTCGTAAGCCTGTGCAGAATATTATGACAAGCTGCAGAGATAGATGGATCTTTTGAATCAACTGTGTTGAAGGAAAGACACATCTAAAATGGTCAGGATACCGAGCCTTGAGGAGCTGAACACCCATGTTTTACATGACGAATTAAACTAGAAAATACTACAAGAGCTTTTCAAATCTGTAACATTTTAGTTGTAAGCCACAGATGAACGGTGTGACACATTAGCGAGTCAAAGGTGCCTAGCATTGTTGATGGTTCTAATACGGAAACCACTAAGGGTGGTATTTGTTCTTTTTTCTGATTAGACAGGAAATTGTACTTGCAGCACATGTTTGTCAATAGGCATCTAAAAATTAGCTGCTACAAGAATGATTTAACCCTTTTAACAACTCAGAATCTTAATTATGAGCAGAGTTAGCAGATTTTCAGTTTGCTGCTCATCTTTTATGAGCAGCATTTATATTCTTTAAGCTGCGCTTGTAATTCAACTCAAAAGCCAAACAAATTAGTTTGCTGTATTTGACATGTCTTTTTCTTTAATGATTTTAATTTTGTTCTGTCTTGCTGCCATTGTATTGAATACAATGGCAACAAAGAAAAGAGATTTACAAGGATAAAACAACAAAAAAATCTGCTACAGATTATTTTACTTAGTCGTGAATGAGGGGAATTGTTAAACTTTAAAGGCTACGTTAAAAAAAAATTTGCCAATTCTCAGAGATACTAATCCAGAGTTGCCATGATTAAAATAAAATAATAAGTAGTGGTAATTGTAATATATTCAATTATTTAAAATAACAATTCCTAAAGAGAACTGAATTTAATTTTTTAAATCAGAATAACAAACCTGTGTGTTGCAACTACTGGTAGAACTACACCGACACATTTTCAAATCATTGATCAGCTGATAATAAAAAAAATAATTTTAGATCCTTAAAATAACATGCTACCAGGATGTTGAAAAAAACTCACATCAAAGCAAGAACTGCAACAATGCCTGGTTCTTTGGTAGTGTCCTAAATATAATGTATGTAGTTATTATATTTGCTCATATTCAAATGTGAAAACAAGCATTTGTATGGCGTGTTTATTTACAAGTGGATTCTTTTTATATTACATTATCTTAGATATATCAGTTTATCGTAATTAATTATTTTATAGTTGTTTCAAATGGAAGTGGATTGAATCATAGAGCCAAAGTACATAACACATAAAACAGCTTCTGGCTCCATGCTGCGAAACACTAATGCATTGTGATTTAGGTTCGGTTCATCATTCATTTTCAGTTTTGAAGAACTGAAACTATGAGCGCAGAAAATGTTAATGATTATCCTCTTCACTGACCTGAAGGAGAGAGACAAAAAGTTTCTCAAGTTAGGTTTAATTTTAGTAAAGAAATTTAATACAAAATCTAAATTTGGTTTTGTAAACGTAACATACTTGTGGCATTTTGTCCCTTGGACTGCACTCATAAAAAAGAAAGTTCTTTCTTCGTTTGTTTGTGGTTGACAAATAGCTTATAGATGCTTTACAACTACCTACCAAACTGGAACGTGAGAAAGCAGATGAAGTGAAAGTATTTCGTTATTGAAATGTGCATTGTTTGTGAGAGCTTTTGTGACGGCCCTGCCTGTGTGGCAATGTGGTAAATTGTTTGTCAAGTAAGGTCCTCGATTGTGGGATTCGCTTCTGATTACGTGGCCACCTGGATTGTATATAAGGAGCGCTGTTCCACTTATGAGATCATGGCCGATGCAAAAACCAGGCGCAGACGACCCGGAGACCCAGGCCCAGCCGAGATCTGGACTCAGGTGCGGCACCGGTAGTCCGCTTGACACGTTGTGGGGATTGGGAGCAGAGACCTGCGGGGACCAACCGGGTCCATGACTGGAAAAGGACCAGGCTGAGGGTTTGTCACATCTTGGGCCGCCTCTCATTGTGCTCCTAGACAATCATTTTTTAAAATAAATGCCTCTGAAGGGCTAAAAATATTTCTGGTTGTTCTCCTTAATTTTTGTTGCGGCCATCCGAGCCGGGCCGTAACAGCTTTCCAAACAAATTGTTCAAAGTGGCATGAAACATGAACTCAAAATATGATGCATATTTAAAAAAAATAAAATAAAGCTTACACTTATGAAGGTAATCATGAACAACAATAACAAGCATGGAACTTGGAGCAGAAAGTGGAATGCAGTACAATCATGAGAGCAAAAAACTAATTAATCCAACACTAAACAATGAACAATGAACTTAAATAACAAGAAAATCAGGCGAGTGGTTTGAACGTGATGGGCAAAACACAACTACATTGAATGAATTTAATCACTGATTCGGCGTAGAAAAGTTGCATGAGAACCAAGTAGGCAGAGCAGAAGAAATGAGGAAAAGCTGTGGCAAGAAAAAAACATAGGAAGGAGAGATGATAAGTAACCCAGGAAGGAAACTAAGACAAAAAAACCAAAAGCAAAAATAGACCTGACAGTTATCTATGAAAAATAAATTCAAATATACAGTACAAGAATCAGAAGATAGATTAACTCAACATGCAGGATTTTCAACTGTGAGAGGAAGCTGGAGAACTCATACATGCACACAGGGAGAAAACGCAATATATTTAGAAAGGCCAGGATTTGAATATAAGACTTTCTTGCTGCAAGGCAACAGTGATGATGCTGGAGATTGAGAAGCAAATGACTTAGTGGTTTGCTATCTATGCTATATTCCTGTCCAAAGTCAAGCTTGATCAAATCTTTTCAGGTTGGTGAACTTTTATGTAAAACTAAGAAAATTAGCTTATGTTCCTCTTCTCTGTTCATTGGTTTTGACAGATCTGTTGAAACGGGCAAACTTAGCACTCGTTGTATCAGAAGCCAGACTCTTACTAAATACTCTTGCTGTTATGTTTGTCTTCAGAGGAAATCTTGTTTCTACAAATCAACTCCAAAATTGAAAATGCCAGACCATTTATGATTTCAACATGCTGTTTATCAACAAATGCTTTTTTTCTTCTTTTTTTTTTTTTTGTCAAAACTTCATTAACAAGTTATTTTTATGTCAAAGTCCTGCATTGTCCACACATTACCTTTCTACTGGTGCCTTGTACTGCATTCCTGCTCGACTGTTTGCACAAAGCAGTCGAGTTGTTTATCACAATAAATAGTCCCTGAGTCCACAGCCTCCTTCTTCTCTAAGGACTTCTAACATGCATCTTGAAATCAGTAACTAATTGAAAACATATTGCAACCTTGGTGATCATTCCCATTGGACACTGTTCTCTAAACCACAGCAAAATGCCTCCCTTGCAGCTGAGCCTTAATTATATCTCACCACCAAATCCACTCCACCAGAGCTTTTTCTTTGTATTAATTTTCCTGTCAATGTGGGATCACTGCGTCACTTAGTGCTGCAGTGGTAGAATTTTTTTGTTTACAAAATCCTGATTGGGAAATTGACAGAATAGAATTAGTGACCAAATGAGTTTGGGGTTTTGGGGATGAAGGTTTTTTTTTTAAGCTTTAACTACCTCTGCTAGAGAAAAAGGTGTTAAATTAAAAATCTGAACATTTCCTCAGGTTCTACCAGCCAGTGGTGAAACATCACTTTTCACTAAACCTGCGCAAAAACTACAATTATTTTTAAACAGCACAGACAGAAACAAGAGTCATATCAAGCAGATTTACGTGCACATCTGCTTTAACATTAACATTAACATTCACCACTTCCTTGATTATTAGCGGAAATCGTACCTACTTTGTATATGCTAAAGGTTTTTGGGGTGTACTTTTTTTGAGCAAATTTTTCTGAAGTGAGAAACTTAATGACAAGGTGGAATCCTTGTCATTAAGTTTCTATAGTGCTTGTTAAAGTACGGACAAAGTAAAAATAATATTTAAAAGACCCTAAAGATATGCACATTTTAATAAGAATCCAACTTTATAGTTGTCTTTGTTTGCGTATGACACTAAAACCCAATAAAAGACATTAAAGATCACTAAATGTAAAGGGATGAATATTTGTTTAAGTTCCTGTACTTTTTACACTGTCCGTATCTACTTTCAATCTGAGATGGAGGTTCTGAAGCAAAAAAAAAGAAGAAAAAAAACTGACATAATGTGTTTGCAATGAGCTGCTGACTTGGGTGTAGGAGTTTATT
Organism: Xiphophorus hellerii; assembly: GCF_003331165.1. Taxonomy (NCBI): domain Eukaryota; kingdom Metazoa; phylum Chordata; class Actinopteri; order Cyprinodontiformes; family Poeciliidae; genus Xiphophorus; species Xiphophorus hellerii. Next base: position 9,106,086 of record NC_045680.1, read on the forward strand.
TCTCTGGTCATGAAAACCCCAGAAAGAATGCAGCAGGATGTTTATTAGGTGATTAATGCTGACCATCCTCAGATTTCCACACTCGGCTCTTGAAACAGCAATATGGCCAACGTGACAGTGTCATGCTTCTTGTTTTAGGCCATTTTCTTTGCTTGTTTATGATGCAGAACCAATTGACCTGCATTGACCAATAGCTAAGTATTTATCTTAATCTGATTAACCATGGAGAAAACCTTCATGTGTTTTTTGATTCACAAGTGCAGTCAACCCCCCCCCTCACCCATTCGCAGTTCCGTTCTGTATTTGCAGATTTCCTGTGGAACGTGACTCTGAGTTGTTTGCTAACAATCTGTCAATTCAAGGATTTTTTTGGTGGACATATCTAAAATATTTTATACAACTAGAATAACTTTACACAATGCTACTTGACACACTATTGGCTGCCATATGTAAAGCAGCCAATTGAGGAACTCCGTTTATTTCCCTTGACGCTCATTGGCTATACCCCAAGACTGCAGATGTTAGATTCTGTGGTATTAGGACAGCTCTCACTGTTCATATTAATGCCTATTTGGTGTAGAAATTATTAAAATATGAAGTTGTACTAATTTTTAGAGAGAGCTATTCAAGGGAAAACCAGGAATCCACTGTGATGATAGCTCAACATATTGTTTTTTTTAATATGATCCAGTATTTACCTAGATACTTTCATTACATGAGTTATTTATTGTTTTTCCATATTTTGTATTTTCTTGTTCTTGTTAATGTAATCTGTTTTAATTAAGCCTTTGTTTTGTCTCCATTTCAGAGCTTCAAAGATGAGAAAAATCAAGGCAAGAATTTTCTTCTTTATTGGAGCCCTTGGTCTGCTGGCTTTCCCTTTCTTTATGTACTCTGATCATCAGAAAACTCTCCAGAAGAACACTGCTGAGAATAACAGACAAAAAAAGACACCAATCAAAAACATCTCTTACATACACTCTTGGGAAAAATGCCAGCAAAATCTGACTGCAGCCAACATCACAGGCTTCTCAAATCTTCCTCAGAATATCAAAGACTTTCTCTTCTATTGTCACTGTCGACATTTCCCCATGCTGCTGGATCTCCCTGATAAATGTGGAGGAGCTGAGAAATCGGGAGACGTTTTCCTTCTGCTGGTCATCAAGAGCTCCCCGGCCAACTACGAACGGCGGGAGGTGCTGCGGAAAACATGGGGTAAAGAGAGGTTATACAACGGCATGTCGATTCGAAGGATTTTCATTTCCGGAGTTTCAGGTGACAGTTATGAAAAAGAAAGACTGAACAATCTCCTGAAACTGGAGCAACAGGAGCACAAAGATGTCCTCCAGTGGGACTTCAGTGACACGTTTTACAACCTCACTTTGAAGCAAATACTGTTCCTGGAATGGATGGAAAGAAACTGTCCGAATGCTCGCTTCCTCCTGAATGGGGACGACGATGTGTTTGCCCACACAAACAACATGGTTGTGTATCTGCAAAGCCTCAAGGAAAATAACGGGAGCAGGCATCTCTTCACTGGTCATCTGATCCAGAATGTGGGGCCCATCAGAGCAGCAGGGAGCAAATATTTTATCCCAGTTCAAGTTCAGAAATCAGACACATACCCTCCGTATTGTGGCGGAGGGGGCTTCCTTCTGTCAGGATACACAGCAATGCTTATATACCGCATGTCCAAATCCATACCAGTTCTTCCCATCGATGATGTTTACATGGGGATGTGTCTGGCCAAAGCCGGACTTGGCCCGTCCTCACACATGGGTGTGAAGACAGCGGGGCTGCACATTCCCTCCAACAAAGTAGACAACTTCAGTCCGTGCTTCTATAAAGACGTTTTGCTGGTGCACAGATTCCTCCCAGCTCAGATGTACCTGATGTGGCACAGCACACAGAACCCAAAACTAAAATGTGATGACGCTTAGAAAAGACATAACGCAACTGAACAATGTCTCATTTAAGAGGATGGAGCTTATTAACTGTACACCACCTCAAGTGACCACACATGTGAACAGAAATTTGCATGGACAGAAACATTACACTGCCACTTACTAGTGGATCATTTCTATCCATGTGTCAGGTGGATTTAAAATATTGTTTTTTCTTCTTTCCTAATGAATGTTATTTCAGAAGATTCTGGACAAGTTTCTCAGGGGTTGCTTTGCAGGTTCTATGCACTTTTTTTTTTCGTAACCATTAACGTCTTAGAGGATATTTACTGGATTTAAACTTCCAAGCTTTTCACCAGGCCAGTTTTTCCACTCGCATGTTGCAGCTGATATTGATTTATTTATTTGTAGAGTTATAGTTAACTAACTGAACATTATTGGTTGAGTTGAAAGAAAAGGTGCGAGCACAATACTTATACCTACCTCTTTGTGAGTTCAAGGAGTAAGGGCTAAAAAGTATTTCAAAGAGCAGGCCGTCAATCTCAAACTGAACATCATGCAGGGTCAACAGGAAGGTGGGGGAGTGTTTGCATGTGTGAAAAAGGAATAACAGCAGCATGTTGAAGTCAGAACATGCATTTTCACACAAAGGTAAAAAATAAAAAAAAGAATAATACACTGCATAGTAAAGACAAGTGCACACTATAAGAATTATAATACTATGCAAATATTTAAAAAAATACTCAGATTAAATCTAATGTGAAGTTGAGTGAGTTAATTTAGAGAAGATAAATGCTCAAGATGCATTTAAATATATATGTGCATAAGAATTAATGGATTATTTACAAAACATAATCAGTTGCAAACAAAAAAGGTTAGACTAGTAAAGAAAACATGCGGGCCGCATATTTCCGCATGAGATCCGCATGAGATATCCTTGGCACAAAACATTAAATGAGCTTGTGATTTGTAGAAGACTTTTGCTTATGTAAGTTACACATTAAAAGTTTTTAAATCTTTTTCAATTATCTAAATTTTTTAAGTCTCAAAAATGTGAAATTTTAGCAGCAGTGTGTAAGTTCTGGATAACAAATGAATTGACTTGAAAAATGAAAAACATTTCCTTGAAAATGGTCCGCAAAAAATACAGAAAATATAATATAAAGCAGGTTGATTCAATATTGATAAATACTAGAGATAGAGATAGAGATAAATCTTTATTGTCATTGTCACAAGGACAACAAAATTTAAAAGGTGCAATCAGTCAGTGAATATGCTTAAAAACAAAAAAATAACTGTCTCACAATTCACACACAATGTAAGAATTAACAAATAACTGGTAAAAAAACAACAAAAAAAACTAATAAATAAGAATAACCACATTCTCACATACATCATTTATAATGATTAATGGTTGTTTTTGATTGCATTTAGTTCTGTTATTGCTATCGGGTAAAAACTGTCTCTGAGACGGTTGGTTCTTGTTCTGATTGCTCTGTATCTGCTGAGAACAACCTACTATAAACCTACTACAGAGGTTTATAAGAAAGTACGACATGGAAGCCAAAGACAATGAGTTCAGCCTTTTAAACAGCACTATAACATGTTTTGTTACAGAGCAACTGAGAAGATAATCTTTTTATTTTTTTTCCCTTTTGTATCTTGTCCTTTACTCATTTCTGTAATAATTTCCCGGGTTGAGTATATTTTAAAATGAGGGATAACTCAGCGTATCTTTTGACCGCTATAATGTAAAAGCCAGTTGATGTTGGTTTGTGTTGCATCGCTTTACACTTGAGTCACAGTTTTTCCTCTGGACTACAAAAAAAAATTCTTAGTGAAAAACTGAAAAATTGATCTTGAGCTGTTGTTTTGGTCAATATTTATTGTGGAAATGATTAGTGTGTTGCTACATCAAAACTACTGTATGCATTCATGAACTATGCATTCAGATAGCTGCGGTGTGTTGTTTTCTAATTACCAATCAATATGAACTGTCTGCTCTGACAAGTTAAATTTTAATTTCCTGTGTGGATTAAATTTCCCAATGGGCTGGGGTTTGAATAGGTGTGGAGATATTGTCTATTATATATTTTTCATAATTAAAACTCTTTGAAATAATGTGTGGTTTGTGTATGTTACAACATGCTATTATTTAATACAAAGTTTTCACTGTTTACATTATATAGTCTTTTCCTTCCCAGAGCATGGCTAAAAGAAAACACTGAATGTTTACTTGAGATTGATTTTCTAGATAAATACTTCAGTCATCAAAGCAGAACTGAACAAACATATCTATATTTGGTGACTGTTTTTTTTACAGGGCATTATAATTGACTCTTTGTTCTTCTGAGTGGACGTTTAATCTCTTATAACAGGACACAAAGCCAGATTCATTATTTAATATTTTTGGAACTATGTCTTTCCTCAATCCAGAGTTTAATGTAAGATATATCAGCTGAATAAATAAAAAGCAAAAGCAGAATGTATAGAATAGAATAGAATAGAATAGAGTAGAAGTACTTTATTCATCCCAGCAGGGAAATTACTTCGCAGTTACAGCATAGAGACAAGACACAATAACAACTACCACTGAGTAGTAGTTGTAGATAAAATAAAAATAAAATATAAAATGCTATAAATTGTAAAATATAAAATGCTGTTAATATAAAAAGCAACTTAAGAGGAGTCCTTGCAAAGATTCAAAAAATGCAGATATGTATCTGTAAATATATGTACAGCAGTGTGCCACAGTGCAGTTGTGCAAAATTGGACTGATTAGTGCAGAACAATGATTTAGCTTTTATTGTACAGTGAGATGGCATGTGGCAGGAAGGATTTCCTTGACCTATAGTGTGTGATTGGGTCATTAAATCTTTAGGCTTCAGGTAGCACACGTATGGTTTTCAGGAAGGAAAACAACAGTCAATGTAATTTGGTCAACATTATTGACCAAATGTCACATTAGGTTATAATTCAACTACTTAAAGTTGTTGGATACTTCTAGAGAAAATGATGTAACAGCACCATCTAGTGCAGGGGTCTCAAACTGCAGTCCTCGAGGGCCGCTGTCCTGCAACGTTTAGATGTGCCTCTGCTGCAGCACACCTGAATAGAATAGAATGAATGAATAGACCACACAATTAGGTCATTAGCAAGGCTCTGGAGAACTGATCTATACAAGGAGGAGGTAATTAAGCCATTTCATTCCAGCGTTTTGTATCTGTGGCACATCTAAAAACTGCAGGACAGTGGCCCTCGAGGACTGGAGTGTGAGACCCCTGATCTAGTGCATAGTAAATACAAGCCCTTCATTCCATCCTCCGCTTCTATACCAGCTGGTTGTGTGATTTGCATGAGAGTGAGAGGCCGGAGAGGCGGGGTACACCCTGAACAAGATGACTTTTCCTGTCTTTTTCTGAATTATTTGAAGTAGAAATTATACTTTTTGTGCAATAAATTTCTTTTCCTTCTTACATAGAAATGTAGGTTTTTGAATGAACACTATCCTGAGTGAGATGCTCTATTTGTACCAAGAACATGACAGGATATTTTATTAAGAAAACACAAGTTTTTCCATAAGTTTCAATACCTTGTTTAGTGTTTCAAACATTTTTTTTATTATGAAGTGTATACGTCAGACCAGGGTGACATGTGGTTTTCAAACTTAACTCATGGTTGGCTATATGCCAAATATAAGCAGGTGTAATTGTTTTAATATTTTCCAGTGAAACCATATGTTAATTATGAGGAACTATAATTAACTAGAAATATTGTCATGGACTTGGACATTTTAAGATAACAGTTGAAATGATGAGAAAAAGGTTAAAATGAAATAAAAGGCAAACTGACAAGAATAGCTTTGAGATGATGTAAAAATTGGAAATAAAATTACACACAGTGAAGTCAAAATGACAAGACATGACAATCATGCTTTGTGTAAGTGAGCTAATACTTCAGAGCAGGATTAGATAACAAGGCAATATTTCTCTTGCAGCATATAAACACCCAGCTATCCCAAACCTGCTCAGGAAGAACACAGCCTATTCAGAATCCACCATTTTCGTTAAGATATTATTTTCACGTTATTTTCAATATGACTTTAATCATTAAACAGAATATCTCAATATTTCAAGGTTTTCATACAATTTAGTTTCTATTTCCAAAATCAAATTTCAAGTTTATTCTGTAATGGAAAAAATATCCAACATAAAATCTTAAAACCTTGGGGGAAAGGAACTAAAACCTGAAATGACCTTCTTGGTTGGTTCATAAACGTGGGTGAGATATCATCTAGTCAGTTAGTCAGTGTACTATCATATTTTCTTACAACACTTTCTTAAACAGACCAAATATTGGACAAATGTTTATTTGAGACACACAATTTCCAATTTATATGGAGTGAACTGACAAATAGATGGGGAGAGAGGATGCAAAAACGCCCTAACATTTGCATTATGTCGTCATGAAGTAGGGTGGCGAGGAAAACGCGGAGGACCCAGGTTGGAATGATGAACTAAAGGTTTAATGGTGAAAAAGGCACAAAATAATCCAAAAGTCCAGGCAGTAGTGATGGGCTATCTGAAGCCAGGCTTCGAGGCTTGTACAGAGTAATAAGGGGGCGTGTCCGATGAAGCCCCGCTTCGAGGCTTGTGTCGTCTTGTTGAAAACCACGTGACTGGCAACAAGCGAGGCCTCACGTTGCATGGGTCACGTGACTGCTTCATTTTGCGTGTCGGTTTTCAAATTAAAGGCGTGATGAGCCGCTGCTTCTCGGGTTATTGTATTTGATCGCATCAGGGGAGTATTTGTCTTCAGCAGTGGCCGAAATAAAAGGAACCTTTTATAGTTCATGTGTATTAATGATTTTGATGATGGCACTCATCAAAATGTAATGTTTGTTATTGATTTTCTCAATTGTTGATTATGGTATATTTTATGACATTATATTTGTGTGTTTTTTATTATGTAAAGCACTTTGAAACTGCAATGTTGCTGAAATGTGCTACACAAATGAACTTGATTGAAAAGGAGCCAGCGAGAAGAAAAAATCTGACATCTGCGAATACTTTGAGATGATCATTCACAAGGTTCTTAAATAAAAAATAATTAAACCCTTCACCTCCAAAATTCTCACCTTCTTGAAATTTCCACTTCTTTGTTCTGCAAAAATATATCAGTCTTGCACAGCAGAAACAGACTAAAGCTGTTGGAAGAGTAAAATTCTGGTCTGATGAGTAAAAATATAAGGGATCAGATCAGAGAGCCAATAGGAATCCAAGAAAAAGAGAACTTTTGAAGAATTTCAGTTTTTAGGAGGCAAATCAAAACTCAAAGAATACTGTCTGCCCCAACAAGCACTGCACTCCGAGTACTACACTAAAACAAATGTCTATTGTCAAATCAGTCAATGACAAAAGAAAACAGCCACCAACAGTCAACATATACCAGGATGGACTACAAATCATTTTAATAACTAAAAAAGATTAGTTAAATAGGATTTAATTGACTCTCCTGTTACTAAACATGAGTTTGACAAAAAATTTTGTGACAATATTGCATGTACTAATTGTTTTTAAATATGTCTGTCTGAGTGACAAGGCTGTCACAGTTTGAACAGCAGATGTCACTAGTGAGAAATGAATGAACCACCGAGTAATGAACCTTTGGGCAAAGCAATGGGCCGGAAGCTTCATTGCTTCATGAGGCTTCATTTGGCCATCACTGCCAGGCAGCACAGATAAGCAGGAAGCTAAGGCTCAAAACTGGTAGCGACTGGTACGACAGAATCTACAGAACCGACTGACTCGACTGACTGGTATGACTGGTATGGCAAGGACCCGAGAAAGACGCAGAGACACACGTGGTATTAAAAGCACAAAGGGCAATCACGGAACGAGACACATCTGGGAACAATGAAGGGGTAGACAGGACAACACGGAAACTCAAGACGGAGAAACCCAAAATAAACACATAGAAAAACTCAAATCAACACAGAAAAAACCCACTCCTGACATATGTATTGTTTTCCATTTTGATAAATAACTACTTCACCGTCTTTTTAATGGTTAGAGCTGCACTAGTTGGACAGTGTTTGTGTTGTTTGCATTGTAATTTGGTTGGCTTATTCTGCAAAACAAACTTTGATCTTACCTCGTTTAGCTTCATTCTGTCTAAACAGGCTGAGAAAAACGTCAGAACGCACAGATGAATTTGCATATTTTTCTCGGAAGTTAGATGGCATGTTTTGAATAAGTTTGAATTATTACTTACTGAAATTAGCTTTGTTTTCCTTTTTCTCTCGCTTGATTTTGTGGATGGATACTTCTCTTTTTATTTATTTTTATCAATATATTTGTGTATTTTGTAACCCCTCTGCTGTGTCATTTTTATTATAATGGCTGTTTGTGCCTCATTCCTGTATCTTATACAGTTATTTTTTAAATATGTTATGTGTATAAGATTAATAATACTAATATAACTAAGTTTTTAAAAAAAAAAATCTTTTCATTTTTCTGTGTTTTACTTTTTTTTTCTCTCCAGCCTTCCTGTTTCCATGTAGTGTTTTTTATGGTAGTTCTTTTCTTTTGTTCAGTGTTTACACCACCTGCTATGACTGCTGTGTCATTTTGAAACTATTCATTGTGACAAAGGAATGTAAAATTCCTTGAATGTACCTGGAAAGGTGTGTCCATAGGGGCAACACAACAGAAGCAAACATGGAACAGCCCTACCTAATCTAAATTGAAACTACATTATAACCAAATGCTTATGTTTTGACTAGGAAGAAACCAGTGCACATGGAGAAATTTTCTATTCTGCTATGGTGCTCTTTTACTTCAAAATATTTTAAAACCCTGTAAATAATACTATCCCATGTCACTACTCTTGTGGGGAGCACTCTAGCGCATGCTAAATTATTATTTGATTAATGTTGCCTGGACTGTGAGTATACATGGACCACCTGGTTGTAGTTAGTTTGTGATAGCCTTATTCCTCACATAGGTCTACCTCATCCTTGAGATTTCATTATGCGCATGCCCAATGAATAGGAGGCAGCCTGTCAGGCTACACTCAGGGTAAAAAAAATCCCCACCATTATCTGTCACAGCGTTCGGAACCGAACGCAGCCCCACTGAGAGCATCGCGGAAATCCTGTAAGCTTCTGAAGTAAGCCAGGTTGCCTCAGCAAATCTTTTAATTGCTGCTATGAGGTAAGACTTATTTCTGGAAAATGTTTTGTGATTTTCTTCAGACTTTATTGTAAATCTTCTATATACAATATGACGTCTATAACTGCGCTCCACATGCATGCATAAAGAAGGAAGTTTCCCCTTGTTGCTCAAAGCTTGAAACCAAGTTTATATCTAATACAAAAATCGGTCTTATAGATTTTGAAAATATTGTATTTCCTTTTGTTTGAAATATATTTATTCTCCGACTTTAAGAATAACTATAAAAGTAAGTACAACTTTATGTATAGAGTACTTGTCAAGACATACAATCACAAAAGGTCTTCAAAATCCAACAATTAATGGCAAGAAAATGATAAGTAAAATAAATATATAAATAAATAAATAAAAGCAGATTTTGTAAAGATATGATTTTAACTGGCTTTTAAGAGACTGAGTCCACCGATCTAAATTCCAAAGGAAGAGGAAGAGGGACTAGCTCACAAAAGGTTCTGTCTCCTTTTGTTTGCTGCAAAGATAACAATTTCAGTTTTGTCTTCATTTAATTGAAGAAAACTCTGCCATCTACTTTTAGGAGTATAATAGAGTCTTAGCACTTTTACAAACTGGATTTTAAATTTCTCACATGGATGATATGAGGTGTACAATTAAATAACATGCGCATCTCAGTTATAAGAGGATGACAGATTGCGCCCAGTGGGGAGCAAATACAACAAAAACACTAGAGGCCCCATAACAGAACCTTGGTGTACACCAAATGGACTGGATTATGGCGAGATCTGTAGTTAAAAGTAGCTACAAAGAACGATCTGTCAGAAAAGTATGAAAAAGAAAAACAGTCCAAAGAAGATCCCTTCACTTGTAGTGAAAAGTCAGGTGTTAGGGTTACCTAAAAGTAAAATATTACTTTTCACTACACTGGATTTATGCACCTTTCTAATTTTAGATTGGACTAGTTTTCCTGGAAAGTCTATAGAGAAAACAATAAAACATGGAGCCTTCTGCAAAGAGGAAGTCTTTGCAAAAGTCTTCTTCAGTTTCTAACAGAGATGTTGACTTGAGATTGAGACTCCAGCTTGAGTCACACTTAAGTTGCAAAAAAAAAAACAAGACTTCATTTAGACAATTGTAAGGACAATCAGTACAGACTTGAATTGCTAACCTACAGCGACGCTGGACTACAGGTGACTTTGATGATGTAGAGGTTTATGTAGGCTATTAGACATTTTTACAAAAAATTTATATTGATGAAGCACAAAATTATGGAGATTAGAAAATCTATTGTCTAATCCTTTAATTTTACTCATGAAAAGGTAAATTTTTCAGTTATTTGCACTGACCACTAGACACTCAAATCTCCAGTCAAGTTTAACCGTAGCAGTCCCATTCAGAAAGCAAATGAAACAGATTTAAGTAGTTTTACATTGAAATAAATGCATGAAGTTACCAGTTTTATTAACAATTAACATATTTTGTGCTATTTTCTTTTGTCTTTTTCTTACAGGATTTTTAGTAGAGGAACCATTGCAGCTCTCTTTGTGCTGGAAGTTATTTTTATGGTCATTTACTTCTATCAGTACAGTGCTGACTTTACAAACTACAATTTCTCCAGCCGCCCAGTGACTGACGTCTTTAACAATGACAATCAATCAGAAACTGTCACCATATTACACACACAGGAAGTTTTAGTTCCAAAATGTGAAGCAAACATGTCGGTTGCTGACATGAAAGACTTCAGCTCTCTTCCTGATGCTCTAAAAAATTTCTTGTACTACCGCCACTGCCGTACTTTTCCCCTGTTGCTAGACCTGCCAGACAAGTGTGGAAGAGATAACAGGTACAAAGAAGTCTTCCTTCTACTTGTCATCAAAAGCTCTCCTTTGAATTATGACCGTCGGGAAGTACTACGTAAAACCTGGGCCAAAGAGAGGCTCCATAAAGGTATGTGGATTCGACGGATATTCACCTTAGGAACATCAGGTTCTGGTTACGAGAAGAAAAAGCTAAACAGATTACTGGAAGAGGAACAAAAGGACTTCAATGACATCCTCCAGTGGGATTTCAATGACATGTTTTACAACCTCACACTGAAACAAATGCTATTTTACGGGTGGATGGAGAGAAACTGTCCAAATGCTCGCTTCCTGCTTAACGGCGACGACGATGTGTTTGCCCACACTGACAACATGATGGAATATCTCCGAAACCTCCCTGACAATGATGGAAGCAAGCACCTTTTCACTGGCTACTTGTTTCTGGACGAAAAGGTCGTCAGGTGGTCGGAAAGCAAATATTTCATTCCAGTCCAGATACAGGAGTCAAACACATACCTACCTTACTGTGGAGGAGGGGGATACCTTCTGTCCGGCTACACGGCTATGGTGATTTACAGGATGTCACAGTCCATACCCATCCACCCCATTGATGATGTTTACATGGGGATCTGTTTGTCCAAAGCAGGACTTTCACCTTCTTCTCACAGCGGTGTGAAAACATTAGGGCTAAATATACCATCTGAAGGAGCAGACAATCTTGAACCTTGTTATTTGAGAGATCTTCTATTAGTACACAGATTTATACCAGCTGATATGTATCTAATGTGGAAAGAAGTTCATGATCCACATTTGAAATGTGACCCCTGAAAGAAACACAGACAAGGACTCCAGTCTGTTGGATAAATGGACTGTAGCTTAACAATGCCAAAAAATGGCTGGATTTTTTTTTTTTAAGCATTTGGGCTCTTTTCAGAAGTTTGAAGGTTATTTTAAAAAGGTTATTTTAATCATTTAAAGGTGAATTCATTGAACTCAAATTCTAATTTATTATATATGAGTGTGTGTGTGGCTACAGGTTTATAAGAAGAAAGACAATCTCTATTTTAATAACTCAAGATAAGCTAAAGAAAGAAGACAGAAGACCAGGGAATGCTAGACATGACTTGTATTCATGTTTGAAACTGTGATTTTGAAAATAATATTTGAAAAAAATATGACTGATTTTACCATCAGTCATATTGTGAAAGTAATACAAAATTTTGTTAAAATGTGGATAAATGAGGATAAGTTTGTGCAAACGGACAATGTGGCTAACCCACAAGTGGCTTGTGGAAGGGTGTTATTTAAGCTCTTCATAATTACATGTGAAGTACAAGGAAAAGAAACCATGTTGAGGGTAAAGTGTCTCTAAGCTATAGGTTAGCTTGGTGCTGTATAGGGTTTGTTGTTATTTTCCATCTATTCATCCATTTTCTTCCGCTTATCCGGGGTCGGGTCGCATGGGTAGCAGCTTAAGAAGGGAGGCCCAGACTTCCCTCTCCCCAGCCACTTGTTCCAGCTTTTCTGAGGGAATCCCAAGGCATTCCCAGGCCAGCAGAGAAACATAGTCTCTCCAACGTGTCCTGGGTCTTCCCGGGGGGTCTGAAGACCCAGGGACCATTATCTTTAGCGGCCTAAAGATAATGAAGTAGGAAATTTTGTCATTTTTAACTCTTTTCTTTTAACTAAGGTCTGATTTGTTAACTTATTGGAAAACAGGGTGATATTGATCAGTTTTTCTAATTTATCAGGATATGCTTCTCACAAGGCCTATTCCTTTATGTTAACTTGTGACTTTGTTGCTTCACAGACCATTTGCATGGTCATGAGGAGATGTTACACATAAAACAATCCATTTTAATATGAAGTTACAACTAGATTATTTTCTTTATTGCAATACCTACATTTTTATTTTATATTATTTAAAACTATCAGTTAATTCAGTTGTACAAAAAATAAATGTGTTTCTCAACCTAAGTGGATTTGGAAGAGTTATTTTTTTACACCTATGTAATCTTTGGTTTGAATGTTGAAAGATTTTGAATCTAGAAGTTCCTTTACAAATTTTTATTTTGAAAATAATTTATTAATGAGATTTAAGGCTTTAAAGACAGGTGTTTTAAGTTTAAATTAAGTTTAAACTTAAAACCGTATTCAAGTATGCCTGCTTAAAACATGATCCAAGTAGGCTTAAGAATCATGTTTTACCAAGCTTGGAAAAGTACAAACATTTCTTTTTTATGATTTAAAATCCTTTTGGAAGGATAAAAAGCATGCTGTAGTTCTCTTTAATCGACTGGTTTCAGGAAAGAATTCAATGTGAACAACTATTTTGAAACTCACAATGGCTGATGTCACTTCTCCTTGTGAGGGGTTGTTCAAATAAATCCTTTTTATGGGCAAGACCAGACTTCATTGAAATCAAGGGAACCTGCAAGTTCAGGGAGTTTCCATGGGGCGAAGACCTAATTCCTGTTGAGTACACCACAGGCATCAATGTTGACACTGTCATCATAAGGAGAAGCAAAGTACATTATCATGAAAATAGTGGGACAAAGAGACAGATAACTGTACTGTCAGTCAAATTTGTGACTCCCAGAACATTGGAGGGAAGCCCCAAATTAGTTAAGCTTAAGGCAGAGTTTTCAGATGATTTAAATAACTTTGACTTAGAAGTTCCTTTTGTGTTCATGTGTGTGTTTAAGAAATAATTCTAAATTAGGTCTCATTCCTTAGGTTTGCACAAAGTAGCACATTTTCCCCTCTCTTTGTGACCATCAGGAAGGGTACAAGAATTAAGAGGATTTTGTTCCTCTTCTTTTCTCATCTTCACAAAAAGTTTTGTTTTGAACTTTGACTCATAAGCACTAACTGGTATTTGGTTGCATAAAGATGTTGTGGAACATTATGGCGATTATGATATAACCGTAGTCTGAAGTATAAGAAGATTACTGAAGGGTCTAAGTGGCTTTTGTTGGATTGTGGTTTCAAAACAGAAAATGCAAGGCTATTTAGCAGTAAGAAGTGATAAAGAAGGAACCAGTTTTAGCCATAAGAAGGTCGTGGGAGATAAAGGTAGGTCATTTTTCAAAAAACATAATGCAGTATCTTATTCCAGGAACTTGGTTTGAATAGATTAAGTGATTAAGGCTCAAACTTAGAGATGAAATGTAAGCGTGAGAAAGTGAAACATAAGCAGAAACGATATGTTTTTCCAAAAGCAAGTAATTTAGAAGAAAATTAAATGTCATATCTCAGGGGCTAAAGATTAGAAGCATTTTTTTAAATTTGAAAATTAACTAACTGCAGTTTATTTTACTTGTCATGGCAAAAGAATGACACATTACACACAGCTTATTAGTGCTTTCTTTTCATTCTATGCCACATGTCATGTGTAAACATGACACGTGGTAAATCAAAAAAGAGAAAAGTTGGCAAAACAGATCATGCAATCACAACATGGCACCTGTTAGGTCTGAAGCCTGGTAGCAGACATTCAGTATGTAAAAACTATGAATAATTTAGGCTTTGTGAAGCAGGAAATAAAGAGAAGGAACAACAGATGATCCCAACTATGAGACTAAATACAGAGAAAACTGGGATCATGAATATTGCCTGAGGATTTTATAAACTAATTAAACTTATAGTATAACAATCTCCACTGCACTGGAAAAACACTAATGTCCCAGTGTTTGAAAGCTGAGTTCATCATATTGTCCATATAATGACAATTTTGTTATAGCAAATCTCCAGATGATTGACAGCAAGTTATCTAAAATTCAATTAATTGTTTTGTTTTATTTAACTATGTTATCCAAAACTTCTCTTATTTTTAAAAAATAGTGATGCGTAGCCATAGGTAAGTCACTAGGTGGCAGCAGTAGTGCTAAAACTAATCAACAGGCTGCCTGTCCAACCCAGTAGAAGTACCTTACAGAAACACCGTTGTACAGAGCAGATGAAGTTTGTGACAGTGGAGGCAAGTAAAGTAACATCATGCATTACCAGCAAATAGACAGAGGCAAAAGTTTGCAACAAACTTATCTTTAATTAAATTTCAAGACAAAATGTACATCAGAAGAAGGTTTATTGAAATTTGTTTTTATGAAAGAAACAAAGAATCAAGAGGACAAAATGAATATTTACTCAGCGAATCGGTTCGAACACAAGGCAACAAACAGCATAAATGAAAAATCATTGTTATACTAAATTATATATTTATATAAAGCAGTAATATTAATAAAACCTGAAAAATACTTTACCTGCAATCAAATCTCTGAAACTCATTAGATGATCTTTAACAAATTTTCTCTATAAACAATGAGATTGACAAAATCATTTCCTACATTTTGTTGTTCTTACAATTTTTTAAATAATCAATTGAAATGTTCTGCCTGAAGATGTTTACATATTTGCTTATTTTGAATTTAGAAATAGCCTTAAAAAGATTAATTATTTATCCATATTACTAATGACAATTAGATTACTCGGTGATTCTGTCAGATCTTTTAAAGAAAGCAAAAAAATATACATATAAAAGCTATGATTAGATTAATTTAATTAAACGGCATTGCTAAGAGGGGATTTTACTTACTTTGAAGTTAACCATTTACAATTAAATGTCTGAGGATATTCAGTGACACTAAAGAAACCTTTGAGAAACTCTACACATAGATATATTTTAAGCCAAACTGTCAGTACTTGTCAAATGCTACAACTACAAAGTATCTGCAGAGATTAGAAATAATTATTTATCAAAGCACTTATATTGAAATTAAATCCATATCTATGCAATGAAAGTTTTTGTTCAGTCTTATGTTAAATGCAAAATGTTCTGTTTATGACTCCTACAGCTTTGTATGTAAAAAAAAAATAAAAATAAAATATCCCAGCAATATGATGTGTTAAGGAGCATTAAAAAGCTGTACATTAACTTTTGCTGCTTTCACTGAAACCAATGTACACAATCCCATTACTCATTACCAAGTATCCACAGGCTTCCAAATACAGGAAAGAACAAAAATAAAGGAAATACTGCTTAGGAAGACAATAAATAAAATGTATAATTCAATACTGCTGCTGTTAAACACTGTCTGTGTGGTTCAGCAAGGCCTCTTTCTCAGCCTTTTGGGTTTTATCTGTCATCCTGGATCATATTTTCAACCTTTTTTGACAGCTCAGAGAAAGACGGACGCTTGTCAAAGTCATATGTCCAGCAGTCCTTCATCAAACTGTAGACCTGGGATTAATATGGGACAAGGATTAGATGTAACAAATTATATTTGTAAATTCGTTTTTTTTTATTCAGGTGGTGCCCAATACTGAGACAGAGCAAACACACCTGCAGAGGGCATCTTGGAGGAGCTGGCAACCTCCAGTTGCTCGCCAGCATGTTTGCCAGATGCATTGAAAGAGATGTACCTTGGACATTTTCTCCAATCTCCTGCAAACAAAGCTGAGCAGAAAAAAATATTATTGTAATTATTATTATTTAAAATAAACATTAGACACCCTACATTTCTGAATGTAACAATGTCCCATTTTCTTACTCTTTTGGGATTGATGCTATTATCACAGTAGGAGAAGAGCTCATGGAGAACAATCCCGAAACTCCAGACATCTGATTTGTGGGAAAATTTATTTTCATTAAGGCACTCTGGAGCTAACCTGCAAAACATGCAGCAACAAGGTTTTATCAAAAGCTTCACACAGACTTTTATTTTACATTTCAGGTCAAGAACTTTGATGCTGGATGCTTGGTTGAAACTTTTGCAATGATCATGTCAGCTCTATAAGGAGACCCTGATCCTTTTTGATTGTGCTGAACGTGGTATCAGCTATAAAGTATGGCTGTTACATCACATCTCAATATCGTACGCACAAAGAGAATAGCTCTAATGACACCCAAGTGCATTCATGCCCATGAAGGGGAGTAGGTCCACTCAAATCCACTCTTTTTTTCTAACTTGATCTTAAATTTGTGATTTAAATGTGACCTATAAACCAAGGTCACATCAGGCAGTAAAACAGGAGGAAAATGTTTTCACATATTGATCTAGATCAGGGGTCTCAAACTCCAGTCCTCGAGGGCCGCAGTCCTGCAACTTTTAGATGTGCCTCTGCTGCACCACACCTGAACAGAATAATTAGGTCATTAAGGCTCTGGAAAACTGATCTACACAAGGAGAAGGTCATTAAGTCATTTCATTCCAGTGTTTTGTACCTGTGGCACATCTAAAAACTGCAGGACTGCGGCCCTCGAGGCCTGGAGTTTGAGTCCCCTGATCTAGATAGTTGGTGCTTTACATATTATAAGTGATGTTTAATTTGTTTGTTTTTTTTTGTTTAAAAATGCTGCTAGTTGTACTTTGTTGACTCGTGTATATTTCAAACAGGAGAAATCATACCAGAAGAGGGGGCTCTGTCCAGGCTGTGAGAGGCGGTAGTACTCCTTATCAAAGGGAAGGACCTTCGTCAGTCCAAAATCGGCAATTTTCACCAGCGACTCATTGGCAACAAGAATATTTCTTGCTGCAAGGTCTCTGTGGACATAACGCTGCGTCTGCAAGTACTCCATTCCCTACAAAAGTTAAGACAGGTGAGCACAAAAGAATGTGAGGCAGAAAAGAAATAGTCAAACCTGCAATTAGTGAGCTATTTTTAGTCAAGATTTTTACCTAAGAGTTTTTTGTTATTGCTTGTTTGGTTGGACTACTAGTCAAAAAGGCCTATCAAAATTGTTATCCTGGGGATTTGTTGCGTTACAGGTTCGGAGAAAACAGAAGTGCTTCCTCAGCATGTTTGCTAAATTTAAAACTGAAAAAAACTTCATGTTTTTCCTACTTTATGTTAAGATCCAAACTGAAGTAGCACTGATTTGAGAGAACAAGCTGACCAACATATCAGCTGGCACAGTCAGAATTTGCATGTGATGTTGCTGTTAGATTGGACATTTTTGATTTGCATGTTTATATATGCAATGGACATAAAAATTCTAATTGCATCAGTATATTTCATACATACTTCAACCACTGTGAGCCATACTTTGTGATAGTAAAGATTTGAACTTTGCATTTTTGTTAATCAAATATAAGCCTCATTCATTTTGATGTATTTGGAAAAGGCTGATGTCTGTGACCTTTACCTTACAAATCTGAGAAGAAAAAAGCAGCATCCGCCTGGTGGTGATGTTATGACGGTTAGTCCACACATAGCCATTAAGGCTGCCATACGGAAGATACTCCATCACTAAGCTCATGCTAAGGCGACCTGTGAACAAGCAAGCAAATCAATAAAGCAGGTTAGCCAAGTGCATAATGTCATATGTGCATAAATCAGTGATCCTTGAGAAGTGGGACAAAATGGGTTTAAATTTTGCAAAAACAAAAATTGAATTATTCCTCAAGCTTATGTATTCAAATATGACAAATAATGGTTTGGAAATGTAACGTTGCTAAGGTTCAGGCTCCCAGTTGCAACATTTTTTTGAAAATTACATTTTTAATGGACCTAACCTAGAACTTTGTCATCACCATCTGACAAAAATAAATATAAAATTATTTTTTTAATGACCCTATTAGTGATATTTTTACTCGGTTTTAAAGACAAATTCTTCTCAAAAAACAAAAGAAATATTATTTAAAACAAAAAACAACACAAAGTCCATCTGACGGAGTTGACGCAGAACAGAAGGTGGTGACAAACTAGTGAGTAAAAAGAAATACTTGATGCATGTGAAGTAATGCCATTTATGTAAAATACATTAAAATGAATTAACTGCACATTTAAGTGAGATTTGTCAACAGTATCACTGAAAGAGTCACACTGTCAGATAAAAACTCTGATGGAGTTGACGAAATGACAAACTACCATGCGATATTGTAGCTCATCAGGTCCATGAAATTGTTTACAATACAATAAAATTAAGCATTTATTTAACAAAATTTCATCAAAGTTTTATAAATTGTCAGTTATGGTGTTGACACATCATGGTTGTGACAAGCAATTTAGGAAGAAAACAGAAGAAAACACAAAAGAATAACATTAGCTAACTAGAGCTCCTTAGTCCTCTTAGCAAAGGAAGAGGTCATGGGGTCCTCAGAAGTTGTGATGCCCCCCAATAAGGCCTGATTTTTTTAACATTTTTTTTTTTTTATGTCTGACTGTGTTGACAAAAACTTGGGACAAATTTCAATTGAGTTGGAAAATATATTAAAATGATTTTTTATTAAATTTATTGAGACTTTTATAATTATTTATTTGAATACTTATACTTAATTGTCACTTAGTATTTCTTTAATTGTTTTAAACTATTATAATGTATTGAGTTCTGCTCCAAGACGAGGGATTTTAAAGACACCATCCTCCTACTACAATATTCAGCAAACACCAGAAAAACATACATTGTTGTGCTCACATGGCCCTGGTTAGTTTAGTCAGATATTTAAAAAATGTATTCAAATTTTGTGCTTTATCCGTAGGACCTCTTTTGTCCCTCTTCAAGAATCACTGAAATACAATGGTAAGTTTCAAATGTCTCTAAAAGCATGCTTTCCTGAGATAATATTAATTAAAACATAAATAATAATTAGACATAATCTAATAAATAACATAGGATTTGATTATTCAGCAACAATTTTAGGTTTTAAATTTTATTCTCTTTTGAGAATTTTTTAAAGTCTTTTTCTGTTATGTTCCAGTCCATAAGTGTGTATGTCATTTTTACCCATGCTGTAGCAGACTCCTCTGTACTTGACAATGTAGTCACAATGTAAAACACTGAGCATTTTAACCTCCTTCTGGAAATCCTCTAGATTGGAGCCTTTGTTATGCTGGAGCTTCTTCACAGCCACAAGCTCACCAGTGTTATCACCCAAAGGGTCGTAGCGACAAAGCTCAACACACCCAAAGTTTCCCTGCAGATATAACCAGATGATTCTGGGAATGACCATTCTGCAAAAGTCAAATATGATGCAAGATTTGGTAGATAATTTGTTGTTTCAAACTTACTTTTCCCAGTGGGGAGATGTAGCATAAGTGTCTTTCCTCAAACAGTGTTTGATCATGTGGAACAAGGTTGAGAGCTTTGGACATGGGGCTCTGTGTCACCGGTTCAGTAGCGTGAAGTATTACGTAATCTGTCACAAAACATATAAATACACAAAGCAGCTGCATTAAATACAATGTCTTGTAAATATAGAAATTACTATAGTACATAAGCATTTATACACAGTACAAAGACATTTAAAACAACAAAGTTTTAATCTAATTAAAATTTTACACAGGTAAATATTTATTCCACAAAAAGCTATAAAAAAAGAGATGATTAGAATAATTGAGACCATGGCCGCCAACAGGCGAGGACAACCAAGTTAGTTTTCCCTGGTTAAGGCAGAGGAGGCCTAGAAGTAGACTCTCTAACTATCAAATTATAGTTGAGTATATTTTTTGCTTCATGGTGGAGAAAAATATAAGGCTGATATTTGGTTTGGTCGCCAACACAACTTCTGGCTTGGAGTTCTTAAGCGTCTAGTAGAGCTTGAAATGCTACAGACAGAGAAGAAAATATTCAGCTTCAGTCTGTCCCTCCGCTCTGAGTCAGCCAGCCTCCATCACTTTGATAAAAGAATTGGTACTGGTCACCTGAGGAGCAAGTTGTAGCTACAGTTTACAGACTACAGATAGATAAGATTAATTAGGCCTTTAAATGGTAAATATTAATTAATATTTTACTAATTACATAATGTTGTGGGTGTGAGTATCATGCCAAGGCAAAGCTGTCAGCTGGCCTGATTGTGACTGGCACTGCTTCCCACAGGTGGTTCTGGTTTGCAGAAATGTTTTATTTTAGCGTGGGTTACTACCTGATGTGATGAGACTGTTGAGCTGACGGATGATACTGCGACACGATGGTCTGAAGGAGGCGTCATAGTCCATGCACTGAGTGATCAGATCTGCTAACTCTGTCCACTGGGAAGGAGGCAGCTGATGCATGTTCTCATAAAAACTCCTCTTCTGCACCAAAAACACAAACAAGCACATTTCATAAGTGCTTGACAATTGGAAAGTTGCTGGTCTGACTATGTCAGAGTGAAAGGCACATAACCCAGAGCTGCCCACTGATCGATCTGTGCATGAATGTGTTCCCCTCGTGGGCAAATATGGCTCTGTTGTGAAAGTTTTTTCAGTGGTTGACATTATTATAGCACTATTATAGTAGTTTAGTGCTTTTAACATATTTACCAATGCAGGAACACAACAGAAATATACATGCAAAGCAGTATGGATGAATAAATTTAATTATTCGTTTTAAGTCTTATATTTTTTAGATTGTTTGGAGCCAAAATTGGAAATGAAATAGAATTTATTTTTATAAATGAAGAGCTCTACACCTTAGCAGGATTATGTATTAGCAGAATCAGAATAATCACAAATGCAATAAAACTAATACAAAAGATTAGTGAGCAATTAAAAATGTTATTGCTTGATTTTGTCCTAACCTTCTAAAGTTTTAGTACCATTAAACACATAAAAGCATTTATGTTAAGACATAAATCCACCTATCAAGAACAATTTGGGAAGACTTGATTCACAAAAATACAAAATAAGAATATAAAAAATCCTGAAAACTTAAATATAGTTTTCTATCCTCCAAACACATTTCTTTTGCACATGACTAATTCAAACTTACATTTTTAATAAAGCAAATCTGATGATCTGCACAAATTATTAGGGAACATTAAAAAGTGTTCCCACTCAGTCTCAACTGAATAAGTAGTGACTTGTAACGCTGCACAGCCTCTGCGTTACATGAATGACTATACCTCATCTAAGTTCCAGCCTCTCAATGGGGAGTTTCCATCGTTGAAGATTTCCCACAAAGTGGCACCAAAGCTCCACTTATCGCACTCGAGTGTCAGATTATCTGGGGCATCAAGCACCTCAGGAGCCACCCAGGGAATCCTATCCAGAATAACTGAAAAAAAAAAATCCATTAATTAACTCAGATCTTTTTATTTGTTTAAGACATGATGTGAAATATATATATATATATTTTAATGTTACCATCATTTCCCATCATGACCACACTGATGCCCGGGTCACTCAGCTTGATGAAGGGAGAGCTGCCCAGCGAGGGGTCACCTTCTCTTGCCAGCAGCAGGTTTTTAGCACAGATATTTCCATGAACAATGTTTTGCTCTTCCTGTAATGGAATTGTAATGTTATCTTAAGCACAAATATTTAAAGTTTTATTCTACTGTGTTTTGCGGGGTATTTCCAAAACCTGTAAAGCTTTCACATAAGCAAATTTAACCTAACTTTCTGCAGACTCTGTTTTCCTCTTTGTAAAATGTCTTTCTTACCAGGAAGTTGAGTGCACATGCAAGCTGTTTGGCTATACTGAGTTTCCAGCTCACTGAGACAGATGTTCCTCTTTTCAAGTACAGGTCAAGGGCTCCGTACTTGACAAACTCCTGAACCATGATGTCTGTAACGGCACAGCAAGATCTGTTTCTACAGCTGGGCTTCAAATACAAATTCTCAACTGCTCGCACACGAGCACAAGAGCTGAGCAGGGTCACATGAGGACTGAGGGAGACTAAATTAGCACTGGACGTGTAACATATTGTGGCAAACGCAGTGGATTTTTACCAAAAACATCAATTAAATTTCAGGAAATTAACCTTTGTCACTAAAATTTTATGCTGTTTTTGTCTCACATGCTGTTTGGATCAGTTAAAACACTTCATTTTACTATTATAAAAAGGGTTGAAACAATAAGAAAATCTAGTTGGCTTGAACTTACTTTGCGATTCATGTACACTGACTCCATATACATGGAGGAGGTGTTTGTGAGAAATTTGGCTCATCAAACTGGCAGCTTCAAAGAGTGACTGAGGAAAAGAAAATATAGTAATGTTACACAAAACATACATATAAAGGGAACTTGAATTTACTGAATCTTTAATGACTCCCACATTCTGCTTTACTTCACAAAAACCCACCTCCCAACAGTTCTTGTAAGCAGAATCAAGCTCCTTTAGGATGACTTCAGTCATGTGTTTTCCTCCATCACGGATGTCAGTTTTGTAGCCTTTAAAGATTCGGGTGAAGGTGCCCTGTCCAAGGCTGTCACCCTGACATGAAATACCAAAGTCATTGCACTAATTGCTGTGAGGGACTTAAGTAAGAACAAAAATAAAAATCATACAGCCCAAATATAAAGGTTGCGCTATGTTAGTTTTGGTCCCACATCTGAATACTTACCCAGTTCAGGTCTCCAAATTTGATCATGTGGATCTGAATGTGACTGAACTTGTTTCTTTCAGGTGTTGGAGATCCTTGAGCTTCAAACAAGCTGCTGTTTCTTACAATTATGAGATTTGTGAGTTCTGCAGAGTCAGAAATAGATATGTTCACTTTCACTTGAACACATATGCGCTGTATGAGAACATTGGCTGTAACTTCAGATCTAGTCATTATTACAAAGCAATCTTGAGCTTATATGATAAATGGGATATTGTGAAATTTATTCAACTAATTCAAAAAATAGCCTATTTATCCATAATACTTTGTTGAGTAGCTGCAGACATTTCAATTGAACCATTTGATGATGCAGCACTGCAGCTCTCTTTTTGTCTTTCAACCTTTACATTTACCTAAGTGTCCCTGAACTCACATAACTTTGTACCTTTGGGTCGAGGTGGACAGCAGCGAGTTAACTTGACGGGTATTTCGGCCAACAGCAGCTTGTTGTGTTGGTAATAGTTGGTGAGTTCTCTCAAGCTGGAAAATGATTTTGTGAGACCAGGAAGACTGTAGCTCTCATTTTTAGTAATGAGACAGTCCTTATAATCAAGGCCAAGAGGGGTCTGCAGAAATAGAACAAATAGATTTAATTTACAATTTACAATAGGTTATAGATAAAGAAGTAGTATTAAAAAAGAACAAGGACGTCATCATCAGTGTATAATGGCCAGTTATACTAAATCATAAAATTGATTGTGACTCCTATAATACTTTTTAAAGGATCTTTCAACAGTATATAAATCCAAAGGGCTCCAAAGACTTTCTCTTTTTGATGTCAGGTTATTAAAATGCACAAAAGAGCTGCATAAGCCATTTGAAAATTAATGAGTGTATAATTCTTATCGCCTGCTGTCTTTACCTGAACACAAACAGTGAGGAAGAAGTTCTTGTAGTTCTTTGGACTCTGCCGTATAAGGAAGGTACCGCCTGTACATCCTGACCTTTTCAGCTTGTTGACTGCAAACTCTGATCTGATTCCACAAAATGTAAAAGAGATATCTTAAACAGGTTCACGCCAAAATAATAGTCAAATTAAACATTTGTTCAAAAAGACTCACGTGATAGGGCCATGACAATAGTTTTTGAGTCCCTCTAGAAGGCTTGGTGGAGCAATGTCTTGACAGAAGAAATGGCTTGAGTCGGTGATTAGTCTGAAATAGCCGTCAATCAGCGACATAAACGAAAGTGCCTCTTTGCGACTCTGGAAACTAGCTTCCTATAATGGCAAATGAGAAAACCAATCAGTTTAAGAATACAAAAGCAAAACTTTAATATAAAATATAAATTAAGAAAAGTTTTTATAAAGAAGTATTTACCAAGCATCTGTCATCCTTCCGAGTTATTGTTACCATCCTGCTGTCTTGTGGGACCATCTCGTTTAAGATTCTCTTAATGCTGATGTCTACAATTTCATGGAAATCACAGAAGGTCTGCCATTCCTAAAAAAAAGCAGATGGACTTATTTTATAACAAAAACTCTTTCTCTACTAAGGGTAACAAAGTAGCACTTGACCAAAAAGATGGAACAATTAAACCCTGGAACATAAGGGCAACCAGTTATATGAAGATGTCTACAAGTGTTTGACCTCGTACTTAAATTGATGCTCTATTGTTTCCAATCTTGCAATTGGAAACTTGTGCAAGATTTGGCTAAAAGTCTTTATACACTGTGCTAACCTACTGTACTTTGGGACACCTCAAGGTTTGGTCCTCTGGGCTGGCTTGTATCCTTAATATAAATGTCCTCATCCTGGAATACACTGATGAGGTTACAGTGTTTTGATTGACTGATTACAGTTTGGTTGAAATCCTTCTGAACTTTTTAAAGGAATGATTAGTAGTTCATTCAAACTGCTTGAATATCAACATATCCTAATCAATGTAGTCTATGTTATAGGGTTGACTCCTTTATTGCTAATGTTTTGAACTGCATGACTAGTTGAAACTCATAGACTTTGTTTGGACATTCAAGTGTGAAATGCAAAATTCTCAAAACTGAGGAACCCCTTGAAACCTAAATATCGTCACCTGTAATTCTGAAATCCCACTAAACCCAAAGGTCCTATTTGACACTGGCACTGCACCAATGTTTAAAAACATAGTTTTCATACACTGAGAAATAAGATCAATTAACTGAAATTATAAGTTGTTCATCTAAATATTGAACCCAACTGAATAACCTTCATTGTGTACAAACTCTTTGCTCTTACCAGGGCACCGTCAAGTTGACCAGTTTGAATTCCTGTCTCCCCACAGACCCGCAGAAGGGTGAAAGTTGCTTCTGAGTGGGAGGAAGAACGATTGACACGGAAGGTCTCACTCCCAAGAGACGGCTCGATGCCAGCCAGTTCAATCAGGTATTTGAGCTTTAGGCTGTATTCGTCCACTGAGCATTTGCCAAGCTTTTTCAAGAAACGCTTAAGGGTGTTCCTGATTCGAAAGCGGTCCAGGCGGTTTCGTTTCTGGATTTCATGCCGATGTGACTTGGGGAGGCATGATTTATAGCTGAGGAAGGGCAATCCATGTATATAAAAAAAAGAGACTTTAACAAATATAGCATATTTTCACTAGAAATGCTATAGTAGTTCAAATAAAAGAGTACATAATATGTATTATTATGTGTTCTTTTGCTAGCTGCATACACCCCTCCCCCCAAAAAAACACATCAAAAACTTTAGCCTGAAAAACTGAGATTCGGTGCAAACACTTTGTCATCTATTATGAAAAATAAAATAAAGCTTTATTAAGCTGTAAATACCTGACAGTTTTGCAGAGCTCTCTTATAGTCTGGCGTCGCTCTTTAGCCATTCTCCACAAGTCCAGCACAGCAAGGCCGAGGCATTCCTCCTGGGCGCTCAAAGGTGGAACGATTCCTGCTTCACTCGCAATGAAGTCACTTCTCAACTAAACACCAAAAGAAACCAGGGTACACTCTTTAATGTGCCATACATGCCTTACTTTCTGAGAAACATGCAATATTCAGCCTTTTGTTTTTCCTAACTACATTTTTACACTAAAAATTACAAAAATCTACAAAATAGGTTCTGCTCAACTTAACCATAACCATAACCCTACCCTATGTAAAAAAAATTTTTTTTGTCAATGTCGGTGCATTAATAAGTATTTCTTTGAGTTGGAATTGAAAAGCTGCTCTAAACACACTTTTTGTTTCAGTCTACTCATTGGCACTGAGGATGTGTGAAATTGTGGGTGTTAACCTTTGACTTTCGCTATTTCATATATACTGAATGAGCATCAGTGCCCTTTAAAAAATCTTACATGAGACAGTAAAATGTCTACGAATGTTTTTAAACTACAAGAAAGATATTGTGTTTAAGTCACTTTTTTACAGGCTGCCTTCCTTTGTAATTGTACATCATTAATACACTGATATAAAATATATTGGAGTGAGTTATTGTCTTTAATATTAATGAGCATGATGTTCATGTACTTTACCTGAGCAAAAAGGTAATCTATGACATTGTAGTCAAGCACCAGACTGATTCTGTCCTTTGTCAGACTGTAGCGATATGAAGTTCTTGGTCCTTGGCCGAACCAGTTCCCGAAGAAAAACCTGAAGACATAAAAAATCCATTATTTTTTCTGAGTCAAAGCAAGCCTTACTTTTGAAATGTAGGCCAAGTAATTACATGTCTTTCATTTAGTTGTTCCCTTTCCAAGTACAGAAATTAATGTGAACCACACATTAATTAGTATGTACTTTATGCATACTAATTAAGAATCTGGATTTTTTTAATAATCCAGAATCTTGTTGCAAAGCTTGTTGGAATAATATTTCAAATCAACTCCCTCTTGTATTTAGTGAATATTTCAAATGTTATTAGAAGTCCAAAGCTTATACAAAATGGTGCAAAGTGCAGTTCCTAAAAGGTTAAATGATTTGATAAGATATATCTTCATGGTGGGTTAACTTTTTCTCCTTAATTACTGCAGATGCCCATATTGTTGTTGGTGAGCTACACTTATATTATACTACTAATCTATGTAGCTTTGAGAAACTTTCCCTACATCCCATTGAGACATACAGTATATTTGGAGGAATAATAATAAATAAAACAGCTACTGTTAACTCTGAATGTAAATCATTTCAACACTTATGCAATAAAACAAGCAACAAAACACTCCACATTTGTAAGATTTTCACTTGAAAGATCTGCATTTATTAGTAATTTTGTCTTCCTTTTAACTGATTTAGTAATAATAACACTAAAGATTACATGAAATAGTTCTAAAAGTATTCATATGGCTTTTTAAAACTGAATTTTGAATATTGAACTTACCGCACTCTAAAATGAACGACCAAGTTTTCGTCTGAGTCAAACATGTGTGATGGTGAATACCAAAATGACAGATCTGCAGAGGCTAAACCGAAAAGGCTCAGGTACACTGGTAAGATTCCTGGATAATAAAAAATATATATATACAGTAATTACACATAACTTTATTTGGGCAACCAGCACCTCAAACCAACCAGAAATTCCTGCTCAGTCTTATTCATCCATTCATTCTTACCACTTTTCTTTCCTGCTTGGATGCAAACATTTTCTGCACTTATCTGTCCAGATGAAATTTGTATCACTGTCGCTTCCTTTGTGCCAGGAAAAAAGTAGATGTGTACTTGTAAGCCGACTTCCATGCTCGAACTGGACTTCTGGCTGCCCCCCCGGTCTCTCAACACTAGGGGGGTTGATTCTTCCTCTCTGAAATTCATCGGCATGTCTGAGAATAAAATCGACAATTGCATTCAGATATTTGCTCCATTTTAATTATATGAGAACCCAATTTTAAGTCACACTTCCTCCAGTGGGGAGAAAACCTCAGAGAAATGAGTAAAAATATTATTTCAGGAAGAATTTGATGGTCAGTCGTGCTAAAATGTCAAGAATGAGAAAAAAGACCTTTGTGGGGTTTGCACTGATCTTCTAAAAAGTTATGGATCTATCTATGGATTAGAAAAATGTTGAGACAAATATTTCCCCTTCTCTTATGTTACTGTTCTAGGGGAGAATAGAACAGTGATTTTTCTAAATGTGAGTGAAAATTGATATCCAGCTCTATAAATAAATATAAATTTACATAAACATAAAATGAGGCTTGAATATAACATTGTCCTCAATAAATGTAAAAAGCTAAAGTAAAAATTATTAAAGTGGATGATGAAACACCATTTAATATACAAGGTAATGTGCTAGACATTGAGACTATCACATTAGATTTCTTGTTCTTTGTATCCAATAAAGTTTATTTTTTTCAAAATGTTGTAGACAAATATTTCCACAAACTTGCTGACGGTCATTTAAAGCTTTTTGGCACATCTTTCCGTGGTCTGCTTTGGGTCTTTGAAATTACTGATGAAACTAGACAAGTAGGTGACAAAAAGGAAAATCAAGCCAAAATATCTGTCCATCTGCACAGTATGTGAGTCATGTCTTATTGTGAATAAAACCTGGCTGCATCTGAGAGATGACAGATATGTTTACATTTTGTTTTGGTGAGAAGAGCATTTCCAATAACTGTTTTGCAATTAATACCAAAACAGGGTTACATGAGACAAAATATGCCCTTTCACTCTGTCATAACTTGTTTAGGTGACACATGAATCACTTAAATCAATAGGTCCCCTGAGACACTTAGAAAATCCTCGAAAGTCCCATTTACTCAAAACGACCAAACGTCTAGTTGCTACTATTAAAAGATGTGTCATCATAGAGCAATGTTTACAGTATATGGCCAGGACCGTTTTAAACATATTCAGCTTAATGGTCTTGTTATTAAAGCTAGAATAAGGTTGAAGAGGCAATGTATTTCTCTGCTTTAATTATGTATTTTCCAAACCTTATTGATTGTATTATGTCTAAAACTTGTAACAAGATTATGTCTTGTTATAAGACATAATCTTGTAACAAGATTATGCAACAAGACATACATACAATAAACTACAAGACAATAAACTACAAGACAGTTTATTGAATAACTTGTACTCAATAAACTCAGTACACGTTACATGTTCTGCTCCAAGAAATTACAGATGTTCTTAGTTGTGTACTTTAATTACAAAGCAGTTAAGACACACAGACAACTACTTAAATTTTAGAAGTATAATATTTTGAATACATTAAAAGCATAAGGAAATGTGTAGTTTTGCAATCAACAAGTCATCACACATATGGAACTGCAAATCTCTCATACTTCCAACATCAAAGCTGTAGCAACACATCAATAATGCTTTGGAAGACACACACCTGCTACTCCTTCCTCTGAGTGTTCTTAGGTCTCTTGTCTAGACCAAAGAAAAAAAAAAACTGGAGTAAATTTAACGGATTATTGTCAGCGGCTTTTTGGCAGATTTCTTCTTCACACGACATCGTCAGGAAAAAAATCCTGTTCTTCTAATTCTTTATGAAGTTCTTCTTCAGGGCCAAACAAGACAACCATTAGCAGCATTTTTTAATTTTAATGAACCCTCTGTCTTCTCTGTCATGTCTGTTATAAGCTTTCATACTTCCTGTGGCTCGGTTTATTACTCAAGATGCTTAATCGGTTGAAAATCTTCATATATTTTGGGGCCAATTAGTTGCTTTGTTTGAATCTGAATATAAAGTCAATTCTGTTGTCTTGCAATCAGAAAAGAGTAACTTTGAGAATCTGAAGCAATATGAGACTTCACACTAACATGGTATCGGTCTTTACTTGTGTTGTACACTGTTGTCCCACTGCCTTTTAGGTGGTTACGCACAATACATTTAATAATATTCAAAGACCTTAGGGGATTCCCACTGGGGTTTTGTGAAACCGATCGCCATGCTCTACTACAGAAGGAGCAATTAAGCATGTAAAGTACAGAAACCCTTTGGTAACTTTTGTCACATTGTTTCATGTTTCAGAACTGGCTCTTAAATTACTTATCTAACACAGGAAATAACATATATCACAGAATTCACACTGAAACACATCAGAGTAAAGGGAATATTGAAACATTAAAATTTCTAAAGGTAAGCATTCACTGAACACACACAGCTACAGCAGATCAAAACAGAGAAACATTTCAGTGTTCTCATAGTTGAGAACAGTCAACCTTACCCAGCACATAATTTCTAACAACTGCCTGATTAGTCCCAACATCAAGCACCAAACATAAATATTATTAAAACCTAAAGTTGCTGGTCAAGCTGTTACCTTTTACATTTGGATGTCCTTATTTCTTCAGTTCATCAGTTTGTTCCTGTGAGTTCGTGCTTTCCTTTTTTAACTTCTGCGTTTCTTACTCTCTGTATGTCACTGTCAGCGTGTCAGGGTGTTGACAGGAAGTCCTATCTGATTTCCTGATTTTTGACAAGCGTACCAAAAATGTCGACAGTGTCTCATCGCTGTCAGGTTTTTTTTATCTCACAGTCACAAAACATAAAGAAAACTTTACCTTCTCATGCAAAATTATATTCTGTTCAGTACTTAGGCAACTTAACCACAATATGCATCCCACTGACTGAAAAAAGGAGATTTCTTCTCCTAAAACTGGACTTCCTGAATCCTCTCCTACTGTTGCATCTTTTTTAATGAGCCTGTGGAGAACCTGACACATTTACAGCAAAATATCTGAACATTCAGAGCCTCCAAAACAGTTTAATTTTCTGTGTATGAAAACATTGTCTATTGTATTTCAGTCATGCTTGTTCCAAATATGGACAGTTTCCATTCACAATTTGCAGTATTCAAAAGCTTGATTGTAAAAGAGCAAGATTCTCTTTTTGCTGCTCCATAGTACAACAAATAAAGCAGCAATAAGAAAATTAGACACCATGATTATGTTATTATAGAAACTCAAACAGAACTTTTTTATTTTCTTTTAAAAGATTTCTTGATGATGCAAAAATCATGAGAGAAGTTCATGTTGTGTGGAAGAGAACGTCCGTCTGTCAAGAAATCGATTTATCTGACAATTCAGGAAAAGAAACCCAGCTGACAAGTGTGGCTTCGCTTCTCAGCAGCGCAACTTCCTGTTCTAGTTTTACCAAAACCACCTGGTCTAAACTGCATTCACATCCAGCTTGTACTATGAGTTTAATTCACTTTCTTATTGCACTTTTCATGTTGCTGTTTGCACTTGTTGGAAATGTACAAGTTCTCTTGGTTAACATTATTCAGTTTGTTAAAGATTTGTTAAGATGTGTGCAAATTAGCTTCTGGATTCCTTTAGTGGAGTTTGTTTCCTCATAATGAAAATATACCAACGAATACAGACTTTTGCTGCAATCATTTAGATTTCCTTGTTATTTGATCAACTCAGATTAACTACCAGTTTCCTGTTAATGCTAAAGACAATGACTCATAGGCCATGCCTTCTGTTCTGACAGGGAACATGAAGCTGTTCAGTAAGACCATATAGACATCTTTCATATTAAAATCATATTTTACTGCAAGCAGCCCTACAGATATTTTACTGATAAAGTAAAGCGAGTGTATGCTATGCAATGGATAAGAAAACATGTTCAGTGAAAAAGTGTTTGCTCCTGACAGATTTCTTCTGTTTTTGCTGTTTATGTCAGCCTTGTTTCAGACAATCAAAGATAAATACATACTGGATAAATATGACCTGAGTAAATACAAAGAGCATTCAAGAGTTCAAAGACCAAAGAAAATCTTGATGTATGTTAGGCCTTGTTCAAACCTCTTGCTTACCTCTTCTTCCCATCGTACTGCTGTTACTCACTTGGGACATTTTGTTCCCAGACTTGCATGTATGTGCTTCTCCTCGTGTTTCCCTCTGTTTGCTGAGACAGAGAGTTTACTCCTGCTGTCATCAACAGAAATTGTTGCACAGGAACAGGCATAAAATGGGAAAAATCATGAAAACTTGAGAATACATAAAAAGGGAAACAAAGCTTCTTTTAAATCTAACAATAACTAAGGTATGGAGCTGGACCACCGCTGTGTGATGTTAGCTCTATTGCATGTGGGGTGTCAGATATGTTGTTTTCTCACTGAACGTCTCTCCCATTTCTTGCTCCACAAAGGTCAGTAAGAGTCAAAAGACAAATTTTAGGTTTTACAACTTTTTAATGATAGTTTTAACCATCATTTTCCTACTGGCCACAACAATCTGCACTTACTGACACAAGCTGAACAGGTCTTGAGTCATCAAATGCACTGAATACAATAGCAGAAAACTTCTACTGTTTTGGAATTAAAGTAAATTAGGGAAAAGCCCTCTATAGTCTTTTGTTTCTAAAATGACCTTTTTGATCATTAATCATTGTCAAAACTTATAAAAACTATAAAAGGTCTCATTTTTTCTGGGAGAAATACATAATTTTTAATATTCCAATAAAGTTGAATCTTTTTGTCATTAGGAACTTTTACAATCTTCATTTAACTGACGTTTGTGTAGCAGTTTCATACCAATCAGATCTTATCACATCAGCATGTAGTTGGGTCAAGGTTTGCTGTAAAAGACAAAGATAGCCAAACATTTTACTGTCAAATGTTTAAAGCTTATGATGAAAACAGCGTCCGAGTTTTATTACACTGTTTAAACTTAAGATTGAACTCTACTTTGAGTTTAAGCTTCTTACAGAGTTTTATATACAATAAAACCAGTGCTTGTAACCACAATAGAAACAATTTACAGGTACACATGGTAGTCATCTAAAAAAATACTATTTTACAGCAATTAGTGTCACTTCAGATAAGGATGTGTCGGAAGCCTTACAATAAATGTCTTTCACATACCATGCCCTATCTTTAGTTCCCAGTCCCAGCAAGAGCTAAGGGAAGTCATCCATGAGTTAATCTTTAGTTGAATTGATTACCACGAGAGTGTCTTCAAAGGTCTGCCTAAAAAGTCAATCAGACATCTGCAGCTGCTGTTGTCATTTTCAGTTTCCTCATCATTTACCATTTTTTTGTAAATCTCTGCTAAAATGGTTATTTCTTTTACTAGAACCAGCTCTTTTTCCTTTCAACTGTAATATACATCTATGGACATAAACACGGCCTCTTGTAACTGAAAAGCATTCCTTGTGCTTGCCATTAATATTAGGAACTTTTGAACAGAATGACTTTATTGATCTTTTAAGATTGAATGAAAATAATCAATCTGAGAGAGAGAGCTATTGGCATACAACAGCTTTGCTGATGAGGCGTTAATGATCACTTACGGTATGTATAGATCAAAAGGCTTCAGTATTAGAAAGAAGATAAGATAGTTGATTTACTGATGTTCATTTTGTTAGAGACCTCTTCAAAAGGAAGGTATACTTTTTTGTGAATTTGCTTAATAGAACAGTTGGAATTATAGTTTGCAGTTTTATTGAATATTTTAGGATTCACAAATTTATTGGTTTGGCAAATATTCATCTATTTTATCAATCAATCAATCAATCAAATTTTATTTGTATAGCACATTTCAGCAGCAAGGCATTTCAAAGTGCTTTACATCATAACAAACACAGAATCACAATGCAATATAGAATCAATCATTAAGTCAAGTTACATCAATAAATTTGTAATTGATTACATTTCAAATACAATTCTAAACAGGTGGGTTTTCAGTTGAGATTTAAAAGAAGTCAGTGTTTCAGCTGTTTTACAGTTTTCTGGAAGTTTGTTCCAAATTCGTGGTGCATAGATGCTGAAAGCTGCTTCTCCTCGTTTGGTTCTGGTTCTGGGGATGCAGAGCAGACCAGACCCGGAAGACCTGAGAGGTCTGGAAGGTTGATACAATGAAAGCATATCTTTAATGTATTGTGGTGCTAAGCCGTTCAGTGATTTATAAACTAACAACAGTATTTTAAAGTCTATTCTTTGAGCTACAGGGAGCCAGTGGAGGGACTTTAGAACTGGTGTTATGTGCTCTATCTTCCTGGTTTTAGTGAGAACGCGAGCAGCAGCATTCTGAATCAGCTGCAGCTGTTTGATTAATTTGTTGGACAGACCTGTGAAGACGCTGTTGCAATAATCAACACGACTGAAGATGAACGCATGGATGAGTTTCTCTAGATCTGGCTGAGACATTAGTCCTTTAATCCTGGAAATGTTCTTCAGGTGATAGAAGGCCG
The DNA here is from genome assembly GCF_003331165.1 of Xiphophorus hellerii. Taxonomy (NCBI): domain Eukaryota; kingdom Metazoa; phylum Chordata; class Actinopteri; order Cyprinodontiformes; family Poeciliidae; genus Xiphophorus; species Xiphophorus hellerii. Next base: position 9,140,381 of record NC_045680.1, read on the forward strand.
ACTTTGTGACTGTCTTTTTACATGTTTGCTGGGAGGTCATGGTTCGTGTCTTGATTTTGGAATAAATCTAGAATACACTAAAGTTATGCCCAAATCTCCACAAATCCCTCCTTTGTACCTTAATGTTTGCAACATTCTGAGAGATGTTTATGCTGTCCCATAAATATTTAAAATAGATTACTTATGCCCTCTCTCCAGCTCATGTCCCTCTGATTCCTTTATCAGCATTAGTATTTCCTTCTGGTTGCACACTGTAAACCTTCAAACCTTTATTGACCCTCTCCTCTGAGTGTCTTCCTTTAAGGAAGGTCTCAAGATGTGCTGAGGCGTTACTCACAAAAGCAAGTGTGTCAGAGAAGGCGCATGAATATCTTCCAGCTGCTGAGGGGTGAAGTTGGCTGTCAGCACATTCTTACTTCACAGACTGGACTGAACTGACATAGGGTGAGTCTTAAATGTGCTTTATTGCATTATTTCATAAAATGGAGCTTGTCTCGTTTAGAAGCAATTACATTGGAATTAGCCACCTAATTTGTAGTTAGTTGATCAAAAAATGTATTTCATGCCTACAGTGTGAGTAAAAGCAACTTTGACGTTGGCTATTCAGATGGTAAAGATGTTTGACAATGCTTTGCTTTCTGAATAAATAAAAAGTGACATTAGTGTTTAAACTGCAGTGTTTAAATATGTATGCTGCAGTTTGTTTGTTTTTTTTAGAAATTTGCAACTAGAGACACTTTGCTTTTTTCTTTTCTTGCAAATTTTCAACTTTTATCACAAGACATTTGCTTGGAGCGGGTGCATTTTCTGATGATGTGCTGAGTTTTAGAAGAGTTCCCACTCTTATTTTAAAAAGCAAAAAGCTACATACAATTGTAAATGTAAATTTTTCCATACATTTTTAATCAGGTATTTTTGTTTCGAACTTGTTTTTATTTACCACTCTTCTTAATCTTTTTGACATAGGGGTTTTCTTTTGTTCTGCTTATCATAAATTACCTTGGGATTCTCCCTTTCTTTGCACATAAGAATGTTAAATGCCTTAGTCAGTTTCTTATTGGAATTGTAACTATAACCTTGTGATAAATTGTCTAAACTGAACCAGGGACATGTTGCCCTGGGAAAATACATATGTTCTTACAATAATATTTTCTGAATCATGCATATTATTTTGCCTAAACCCAGCCAGAGAGTGAAAAGCAGTAACATATATAATATTTACCTCACCAAATTGTGTTTTTATGCTCACTCAACAGTAATCTTGATATTATTATTATTATTTATTTTATTTTTTTCACTCATCCTTGTCCTGGTATTCTCTCATACCATGAAGACCTGAAAAACGACTGATGTACATGTTAAGACAACTAGTGTGTTGAAGTGAGTAATAAATATTTTAAATAAGTTACATTTGGATTAAATTCTTTCTGGGCCCCAGGGAGGTTGGCGTCTATTTCCAGTGGTCAACAGGCAGGAGACACCAGGCAGCTCAACAACCAGTCACATCTAAAGGCAAACTGAAGTGACCAGGTAACCTAGTTTGCAGATTTTTAGTGGAAGGAAGCAAACGTAACTGGAGAGAATCCACAAATGCACATGGAGACCATCCAAACTCAAACAAAGACAAAGGCCACAGCTGAAATTCAAACCCAGAGCCTTATTGCTGAGAGGCACCAATACTAACACTTGTAGTTGCTTTTTTAAAAACAAAATTCATACTTTATATACCATTCTTCTGAAAATAGCTCCAGTATCTATAGCCTATATGACCATGTATTTGGTCATATTGCAATTGGTGAACATAACTAGCACTAACTTGCAGTAACTACCTACTTGTCAGATTGGAGGCAAAGTTTAGGTCAAGTGGACAGATTTGTTCAGCGTGTGATCCTAATCCATCAACACAACTTACTGACATGCTTCTGTTTTTGTGTGGCTTCCTCTGACAGATCAACCAAACATCTGGATTCAAAAGAGACTTAAAGACAGAGAGATCCAAACTCAACAATGGAGAAAACTTTTGACAGTAATCCAGGGTTTGCACTGGCTGACTTTGCCGTCTTTGCTGCTATGTTGTCAGTATCCATGGCAATTGGGCTTTTTCAGGCTCTGAAAAAACAGCGAAGGGATGCAACTGCAGAGGCCTTCTTCACCGGAGGTCGGAGCATGCCGGCTGTGCCTGTTGGTTTGTCGCTCTGTGCCAGCTTCATGTCAGCTGTCCAGGTCCTGGGTGTCCCCTCAGAGGGATTTCGCTATGGCTTCAAATTCCTCTACATGTGCCTCGGACAAAGCATCAACTCCCTGCTGACAGCTTACCTGTTCCTGCCAGTTTTCTTTCGACTGGGCATCACCAGCACCAACCAGGTCGTAATGAGCCTCCTCTTTTTTGCACTAGTTGTTTCATAAAGTGAACAGGAATGTGCTGTAAGGTTGGTCAGAGTAACAAGAACTGAATGTTAGACAAGAGGATTAACATTTTGTATGCTTTTTTTCTTGTGACTATGAACCAAATCATAGTTTATTTTGTGTTATTATTTCAAACAGCTCCAATGTATATCCTGATTTTCCAGTTTTAAATAGTATTAAATTACAGTATAGATATAGGGCTATGATGACTCTGATTAACGTCCAGCTGATTAAATTCCCGTGTTGCTCATCAACACAGCTTAATATGTGAGGTGAGGAAAGATGAAGGATGTGTGTTACCCTGTGATGTTCTGACTCCAATCATCTGCCTGTCACAGTATCTAAAGATGAGGTTTGGCAGAGGGATGCAGCTGCTGGGAAGCATCCAGTTTATTCTTGCAACGGTAGGGACATCAGTCTCACATTTCATTGCTCCTGAGCAGAATGTTGCACATTAAGAGCTTTTATCTGTGAATGCTCAGATTCAGTTTCCTCCGAAGATTTGCTTGTAATGTGTTTCTCTTTTCTCAGCTGCTTTACACTGGGATTGTCATCTATGCACCAGCATTGATCTTAAATCAAGGTACGAGAGTGAAATTTGCTTTGATTGGAAGAAAAGAGGGAATGTTATTATTGATTCATTTAGAAGTCTCATTATATTTTTTAGCACTTTTAAGATTTTTTTCCAATGAATCTTGATTTTAGTATATATATTCTTTTAAACCAGAAACTTGTTACAATGAAGTTTTAAGTTTTTAACCATTAATTTCATAATAAGAAATTCTTGTGAATATTTGCTTATAAATAAAACTTTTACCATAGCATAAAACACTACAATTTTTTGTCATAAAATGTATTTTAAATACTAAATTTACTAAGACAGTTATTACAGTTATTATTATTATATCACCATCTTTGATTTTGTTTTAATACCAGTTGAATTTATTTTTGTTGCTGTTGTTTTTAATGTTTTTGAAAAAGTAGCAAATATTCTACTATAGTTAAATTTGTAAAATGATTATTTGTTTAAATAAATAAACCTTTGATATTAATGATCAAACCCATTTGATTTTGCAGCTACTGGACTCAGTATCTGGGTGTCTCTCTTTTCCACGGGGATCATTTGCACCATGTACACCACACTGGTAAGAACAATAAGGTGTTCTCAAAGGGCGTAAATACTTATGCAAACAAGGTTATTGCAACCTTTCTTATATTTAATGCTCTTCCACTGGGCAGTGCAGTGGACGAGTTGTTAGCAAAGCTGCCTTGTAGCAAGAAGGTCCTGGGTTCAAATCCTGGCCTGGGGTTTTTCTGAGGGGAGCATGTTCTCCCCCTGTATGTGCAGAACTGGGTTTGACTCATCATTCCAGATTTCTCACTCTGTCTTTCTCCCCTAATGTTTGTGTGCAGGGCGGCATGAGGGCTGTTATCTGGACTGATGTGTTCCAGATTGTTGTCATGTTATCAGGTTTCGTGGCAATTTTCATCCAAGGGACAATTCTGGTTGGCGGTCCTGCACAAGTACTGGAGATTGCCAGCAATAAATCACGCCTTAATTTCAATGAGTAAAAATCTTTTTGTATTAATCTGTGTCCATTTCGAGGTCCAGTCTGCAGTTTGATCATTTTAAAATAACAGTAACTATTACAGACGACAAAGATTAAAGTCACTGATTAGAAATAACATTCCATCTCATATTAATACCTCAAGTTAAAAATATAACGTTCAACCCAAAATGTATTTAGTTTTAGGTTTCTAATTGTGCTTCATCCACAGTTTTGATGTCGATCCACGGAAACGTTACACCTTCTGGAGCCTCAGTGTTGGGGGTTCCATGGTTTGGTTGTCCATGTATGGGGTAAACCAAGCACAAGTTCAGCGCTACATTTCCTGCCGATCAGAGAAAGAAGCCCAGTGGTGAGTGTTTTTATAAATTACTCACATGTTCATCTATCCATTGTTGATTGCTTCCTAGTCCTCAATGGATCATGAGGACGCTGGAGCCTATTGCTAATGGCTAATTAATGGGCAAGAGGCGTAGAACTCCCTGGACAGGTTGCTAGTTAGTTGTAATTTATCTTGTTAACAGTACTGAAGCTACTCAAGTGTCTGAGGAAATCTCAATTCAACTGACAGAGCTCTATTTCCCCCAAAAAATATTGTTTTACATGTAAAATGTTGACAAAAAGTAAATCTAATACACAGCATCACAAAATAATAACAACCATTATTGGATAGTGTTATGTATTTGTCTTTGCGATCTTTTGCCACATGGCTCTATGTTTTTGAATTTATGAGTTTTCTAGATGTCCTGTCATGCCTTTGTTGGTTTTTAAGTTAATCTGCTTGAATCTTGCAACTTATCATTCAGTAATAGATAACGGACATTTCTTTTCCCATATTTGCCTTTAGAATCATACACATTTACAGGATTAATTGTAATAAAGAACACTTTTTGTTTTCTAGGGCTCTGTTTGTAAATCAGATCGGTCTGTGCCTCATTGTGAGCAGCGCAGCAACCTGCGGTATCGTCATGTTTGCTTATTACAACCTCTGCGACCCGCTGAAATCTGGGAGGATTTCTGCACCTGATCTGGTATGCTGATGACTCTGGGCAAAGGCAGAGGAATTTGCCTTACAATAACTCAAAAGTAGTGCAATGTTTCAGCCAATTTTCAAAGTTAATTCAATTTCTGATACTATTGACGTATGTGGTGGTTGTGCTCCATCAGTCTTATCCAACCATGTTTTGTAATGCAAAATTAAGTTTGAAATTAGTTCTGTTCTATTGTACTCATGGTATCATTCCTGGTAATGATACCATGAATAGGTTTATTTCCCAACTATATATGTAATTTAAGGTGATCATGGTTTCCTATACAATGTTTGAAGTGCTTCTGTCAAAAGTAACACACTAACACTCTATTCTACTTCTCCTGTTCTCTTCTAATAAAGTACATGCCATTCTTCGTGTTGGACATATTCAGTAATCATCCAGGATTCCCAGGTCTTTTTCTTGCCTGTGCATACAGTGGGACTCTCAGGTATCAGTTTTTCTCAGTTCTGCTGCCAGATGCAAACATATTCTTTAAACCATAAACTTGAGCTACTTGTACTTTACTTTAGTGTTTCAATAAGTCATCTAAAATGGAAATAAGCATGAGAGAGAGTAAAAAATACTCTGAAGCTTTTTAACTGGAGATTGTAGATATTTTTAATACAATTGCAACTTTTGGGTGGCCCCTTGCATGGTTTCTTTTAATGTATCAGATATCGTGGTTTGACATGGATGATTCTAACCTCTTTATGAAACATTGTGCATAATCCAACTATGTAAGAAAAGCTGAAGGCCTTTATATTTTTACATAAAAAAACAATTGTTTCAGCTTGGTCTTATTTATTAAAATATAATTTTATTTAAGTCCTCAGGTGTCACCCATGCAGCATAAACATTATTTTTTTTAACTCTTATGACATCCAGAAATGAAATGATTGGCATTGTCTTTAACAGCACTGCCTCCACGAGTATCAACGCCATGGCTGCAGTGACAATGGAGGATATACTGAGACCTCATCTGCTCCAGACGACACAGAAGAAGCTGGTCCTTGTTTCCAAAGGACTGTGTAGGTTAATTTTTACTAAGCAAGTGAAACAGATTTTGATTTCGGCACCACTTCTTCAAATTAGTGAAAAGACTGATTGAAAAGTCTTAAAACCTCACATGCCAAAGACGGGTTTAAGCTCCAGCTGAAAACCTTAATACTGGCATCAAGCTGCTGGAAGTCTAATGCTAATTTAATTTAGTTTATTGGTGAAAAGTTAAAACAAATGTAATCATGAGGTTTTTTACAAAGCAATATCTACCACTTCATGTGCAAATGTATAAAAGTATGTAAACAAATCAATCCCTTTCATAAAAAAATCAAAATAATCATTCATATAAGAGTCATCTTTCATGCCACCAGGAACAAAACATCTTTTCAAGGAGAGTACAGCCTTCTACTGATATCAACTCTGTAATTAACAGAGAAAGTATTAAAAACAATATTTTATTTCAAACATCTTGATGAGTTCAAGTTGACCTTTCAGGTTGACCTTGATCAGACATATCTTAGCTGCAGACCTCTTTCTCCATTAAACAGACAAAGTAAGTCTAGTAGAGTAAACATTTCCCCTTCTATTTCTTAAAGCATTCCTGTATGGAGCTGGATGTATCACTGTAGCAGCTCTTTCCTCCTTCCTGGACTGGGGGGTTCTTCAGGTATGTTATACAGAAATATTTGAATGCCTTACAACAAGAAACTCCTGGGTTCAAACCCTGACTTCCTGTGCATAGTTTATATCGTCTCTTTGTGCATGTGTACTCCAGCTTCCTCCCATATTCTCCAAAAAAGGTTATCCTAGGGTAAGAATTGACCTGAATTGATTCAAGTCAATTCTTACCTGAATAGACCTTTAGAAATGACCCTTGGAAAAAAGCTCCCCCAGAATGGATGAATTAAGTAAATAAATAAAACTGTTGTGAGTGTGATGCGTGCATCCAACCAATTGGATGTATTATTGTCTGATTTGAAATAAGTTTCTTTCATCTTCACGCCTGGATTTTAATTAATTTTGTTTTGAACCCAGAATGTTGTTTGTCTTCTTTCCTCAGGGTTCGTTCACTGTCATGGGTGTGGTCAGTGGTCCAGTTCTGGGCATATTCATTTTGGGAATGTTTGTCCCAGGAACAAACAGGCTGGTGAGTGTTTGCCAACCCCCTTAAAAACTTATGATTTACAAAATACAAACTCTGACCTTGTTGGTAGTAAAATACAATTGCTACCACTAGTCAAGTCAAGCAGAAGAAGGGCAAAAACAAATAGATCTTCTTTATGTATGGTGCATTTATCCCCTCTGGTTACCCCCAGAAAAATTCAAACTTGTGTTCAAATTGGTTCCTGCAAGAAAATTTGCTTTAAAAATAATAATAAAAAAACCCCACACATTTAAATATTTTATTATTATTATTATTATTATTTAGTTATTTATTTAAATCAGCCACCCACTTGAACTGCTGCTACCACTTGAACATTAACTCTGCTGCCAACTAGTGGGTAAATATGAAATTCCATGAAAAAAAAATCTCTTATTGAAAGCAGAGGCTTAGATTGAATAGGTATCAATGTCTGTACAGGGATAAAATAAAACATAATTTAATTGGTACTGATTGGGGAGCCATTTGGTCCTATTACTGCAGGGAAATTTAAACTGTGAAGATGTGACATGAAGTGAGGTGACACTTTTTAACTCAAACCTTTCAAAAAAAACTAATGCAATTAGCAAACTACTGACTATTAAAATTTCAAACAAGGTTTGAAGGCTCAACTTAACCCCAGAATCCCTGCAGGGTTATGTGTACAGCAAACTCTTTTATTAGAAAGATTTTCAATCGCATTTCTCTGTGTTTTAAAGTAAATACTAAAGTCTGTTTGTTGTAAATGTCACAATTTGTCTTTGCCGCTATCTATCCCACAAAGAAGGTTTTCTTGTTCATTAACCCGACTGTGGCATGGGAATTTCCTTTTTTATGATGTACAATCAGAGTAAAGGTTTTAGTTTTCACACATGACCTCGTGCACATTGATCTCAGAAGCTGTTCATAGTCATGTTAACAGGAAGATGGACTGACTTCCTGTTTCCTTTTTTTAGATATTTATATCTGTTGAAAGAAGCATTATCTTTTATGATGGCTGCATTTTAGAGTACTTGTTCTTCTGTTTGCTGCTGAAGTGCAGTCCAACTCCTTTTTGAAATCAGGCCTTCAGGGGTTTCTTGGGTTTTCTTTTATCCAGAGAAAAAAACAATCAGAGCATGCTGATGGGCTGAAAGGAACAAATTCATTTTTAGACACTGTTGGTATTCAATAATATTGCAGCCAATTATTAGGGTATTTTATTCTTTATTGTAGGGGGCGTACTCTGGGATATTGGCGGGATTCTGTGTCTCTCTGTGGCTGGCTGTGGGTTCAACTCTTCACCCACCCAGTGAGGAGACCATGGGTGTCCTGCCCAGCTTCACAGACGGCTGTAGCTTTGCTAATGGCACAAGAAACAACAGCTCTAAGGTTTCCATCTTGACCCCACTTCATCCTAAACACCAAGGGTTAGCAGACACAGTTCTTCAGATGTTGATCTATTTTTAATCATTAAGCATTAATATTTTCTTTTCATCTTAGCTTAACTACTCACATGAAAGGTTTATGACTGTTATACACTGACTATGTAGAGAGATTATGATGAAAAAATATAAAATGCCTTAGCTCTTTTGTTGTTGCTTTTGTTTTTTCTAAAAACAGTGGCCTCCTCAACTTCTACTCCATGTCTTACCTCTATTTTGGAGCCATGGCCACCAGTTCAGTCATACTGGTGGGACTGATAGTGAGCTATGCAACAGGTAAAAAGATAATGAGAGATACGCAAGTCAATGTTGTAAAAACTACAGGGACACATTGAATCAAATCTGTCCAATTTACATTTTATTGCAAAAGTATTCAGATCCCTTGAAAATATTTGGGTAATGTTACAACCAGACAACATCTATGTATTTTGAAAGAGTTTTATATGACAAACATAACAAAGTAGTGCATCAGCATGTAATGAAAGGAGGTAGATTGTTTTCATTATTTTTTAGAAATAAAAATCTGAAAAGTGTGTGCATTTGTAATGATCTCACTTTATTACAAATTTCCTCCTTTAGAAGTAACCAAATTAGTCTATTGTTAGTAGCAACATACCTCTTAAGACTTGCAGCTGGACTTGCAGTGAGAGGCAGTTCTACAAAATATTCACTAGTTTTGCTTGACACAAATGCATGCCACACCTTTTCAGATTTTCTTTGCAAGAAAATCTACGTTCACTTCATTCAATTTCAAAGTCAGGCTACATTGCTTCATGTACTTCATTCACGTACAATGAATGAAGCACTGTATTCACTGTGCTTCTATAATGTTGTAGATGTTGTCACAACTGCAACATTATAGTGACAAAATGTGAAACACAGTGGGTGTGAATATTTACAAGAAGATGTTGCTCATATCAGTCCAAAATGCTAAGTCAAGGGCTTTTACACAGAGCTACTAGAAAAGAATGAGATGTTTTTTTCCTTTACGTTTTATGCATACATGAACAAACTCTCCTGTTTCTATCGCACACAGGGCCAACAAAGAGGAGTCAAATTAAAGAGGGGTTGTTATGGTGGGACCTGAATAAAAAGGAGATGGAGATCTCATCAGAAAGCAGAGTAATCATTTTTTTTAAACAGAAATAATTGTCTAATGAATGGAAGTGCCATAAATTATTCCCTGATTATTTATGTAACCATTTATATCTAATGGTTCCTTTATTTATGTCCCTCTCCAAGCTGAAAAAGTCTACATATATTTTTACTACTAAATATATATGTATATGAACTTAAACTTGACTTAATTTAGATGTTTTTAGGAGCTTATAAAAATCTCAGACATGCTTTACATTGATGACAAATGTCTTCTAAGAGCATTCATTGACAGTATCTTTCTTATTATTATTTTTTGTTTTAAGACCGATGTGATATCCTGGATGTTCCCCTGCTTCGTTCAGACTGCATGCAGGAATACACAACAGATATCTGTGGTTCACATAGGAAATAACCAGGTAAAGAAACCAATTGTATGGCAAAACTGGTGTAGAGTTGTTGGAACTGTTTGTCAAGTTTTTAAAAATATTAGAATATTATAACCAGTCAAGTATTTGAAAGGTATTTTTATTGTTTCAATCTGTTTTTCAGGAGGACAAATTAATAGACAACCCACTGGCGGTTCCTTTGAAGAGCCTACCCAGAGACGATGTGCTGTAAATGGGGAAAAAAAGAGGATGTAGTTTTTAAATGGCATTAACCTCCAAATTACTCATAGCAAATCCTACTGGAATTTCCTCTGTAGTAGCAATAGAGGTTTTTTTTATCTTATCATTTGAAGTTTCAAAATCCTGACACACATTCAGAGTTAGTCATTGTTCTTTCAAAGAGCCATAAATATAGATAATATTCAGGACAGTAAAATGTGATGAAAGATTTTAATTTCCTTCCTTGTTTCGGGAAAGATGTGCACCTGCAATGTGTCAACATAAGAATGATGGGAAGCAGAGATAACGGTTTCAATTTGTGTGTACATTTGCTGTATTTTAGTGATGACTTCCTTATTTCATGCTCTGTTATCAGGCCTGTTTTTTTTCTGTTTTTTTATTATTGGAAGCAAAGTGGGTCACAGCTTCACACTCAAATGTAAATGTTGAGTCAGCAAGGTCAAATACAAAAAATCTGTTGAAACATCTTTATTGAAAACAATTTGGGTTACTTTTCAAAAAATATATGAAAAGTGAACAGTAAAATTTATATTAACAAACACAAAGAGCAGAGACTTGAATGACTACTACCTGTTTATTTTGTATGAAGGTACCATTTTGAAAAATTTAGATTTGCTGTTATGTTTTTCTCTTATTTTTAAATTATACTACAATTTCCAAGAGTTGTCAACCTAAACAATTTTCTATTTTGTTAAGTTTATGCTACTTGGAAAAGTGCTTCATTGTACAGAAGCCTCTGGTTCATTCTCAAAATCCATCCATAGGTTTCTTGCACTTTATCAAAGCAGGATTCTATTATGTTAATTATTGTCTGCATACTGGAAATTGTTTGTGATGGTTTTTGTGTTACTTTTATAATGATGGGGTTGACAAAAGTAACAAAGTAATGAATATGTTAGCACTTGAATTTACAGTTTATTCTTTACAGTTTAACTCATCCTAAAAAGTTAGAACATTGTATTTAATCCTGTCCACTTAGGTAATAATGTAAAAGTTTCAGGGACTTAAAATTTATACCACTTTGTCACTATTTAATAAATTTATATCAATTTCCCAGGTTCTTTGTGAATCTAAAACAAATGTGGTTAAATGTAAAACTTAGTTTTAAACTGTTTTTTTCTTTTTATAAAACAATCCATACCTTGAAACCACTTATCCACCGATGCTTTGTGACATCTTAAATAAAAAAATACTTGTCATTTTATCCATATGCTAGAAAAAACATGTAAGTGATTTGAGGTGTCTCCTCCTGTATAGAGCAATGCAGAGCTTTTTAATGACTTCTAAAATTTTTAAATTACATTTATTCAACTGTTTTCTGCATTTTACATGCATTTTATTAAACCTGAATACATTTCAAAAGTTTCACGTTTCTACAATATTTTTAAAAGTAACCTTTGGTGTATGTGAATAAAATATTAACTATTTATGAAAGAGCTGGCATGTTAGTTTTCTTCATAGTACACTGACATCTGGTGATGTTAAGGAAAGCAGCTGAAACCATCATGGCTGCCAAATACACAATGAGTACACCAAGTACAAAGGCGGTTCATTTCACATGGTGTTCATTTATTGCATTTTTTTTTTTTTTTTTAACAATTCAAGCATTCAGATAAAACGTAATATCCCCAGACACTCTTGCTGTAAGCTTTCATAAATCAAACTAGTATGTCAGTCTTTAATGTTGTGAAGATTGTGCTTCCGTGCACGTTGGTCCTGGATCCTCCAACCACCTCCGTGCTGCTGCGGATCGTCAGGCCGAGGCGCCTCACCAATCATCCGCGGCCCTGTTCGAATCCTCTTCGGCTACAGCACAGTCCAGGCGCTGCACGCCAGGGAGCGCCAGGTCCCTTTCGTTAAGTTTTTCCAGAAACGAAGAAAGGAGTCGTTTGTTTAAATGGTCCGTCAGCGTCCTTTCTTCTTCCACCCGCTGCTTGGCCACGTTTGTCCCCGGCTCCACTCCTTCCGCCTCCGTGTCCACGCCGAGCGGCAGAGGCGCCGAGCGCTGCAGGCTCAAGGGCAACCCGTTCGGCTGCTCACCTTGCCCGGACTCCTGCTCCGTCCAGCTCCCGGCGTCCGCCCCGGATTCTGTCTCCATTTGTGATATCAAGCTGGTCTGCAGGGCGGCATTTTCCAGTTCTTTGAGTCGTTTGCTATGAAGGCCGCAGGCAGGCAGTTCATTACCTGCCGGGGTGTTATTGTTGTGAGGGGGCTCACCAGTTTGCTCCATCATGCTCTGCGTCAGTTGAACAGCCCATAGTTCCAATGGACTGGTCGGAAGGAGAACTGGCAGGTATCGCCGTCTAGTGGATTATAGCAGTACTGCAGCTTTACAGAATTAGAAATTCTAACTTGTATTTTTGTATAAATAAACCAAACAAATAGACACGCAGTTTTTTGTTGGTTTTTTTTGCATTTTTTATACTTGGAAGTGTTTTTTATTGAAGCATTCTGTATAGAAGCTTGTTTCCGCCAATATTTGAAAACAAAAGGATCTCATAATGGCTGTCTCATACTTTTGACCTAGCTCTCAAAAGAATAAAATACTCTTTATTATAATATAGCTTAGTCAAAATAATATGTTTCTCCATCACAGGGGCAGAAACAGGTTCCCACAGCCATAGGATTTAACAAAAAAAATATTTTCCCCTGAAAATGATCTTGTTTGTTGTTGTTTTGTCATAGTAAATATTTTAGATTATCAAGCAAATTTTCACCATACAAATATAGTCATAGTTAGTTTAAAAATATGTTTTTAAATTATTTTTAACTAATCTAGCCCTGTAGAAAAATAAAATTGGGCCTCCTGGTTAATTCATAAAAAGGAACATAACTGCATTTTTGGTTCAGTCTCACTGTCTGATTTTAAGAATTTAAAAAATCACTAAAATGTAGCCAGTCTGACAACAAGTAAGCAGGCAAAAATATTCAGTGTTTGTTTTATTTAGGAGTTTACTGAAGACCACAACACCACATCCCTCTTAAGCTGTTATTGCTTGAATGGACACGTCTGTAAAATTTGTAACAAATTTAAACAAAGTTAATTAGCGGGCTTAAAATGAATTAAGATATTTGTATAAGAGAATCTAATCAGCCTCTTTACGTTATTTTATACATAAAAACAACCAGCCACAACTGCTATGGGAATAAAATAGTGCTGAAAGATGTTACTTGTAAGGAAAATGGCGATATAAGAATATTTCTATGATTGCATCATTTGGTCTGGTATTACCTGATGAACACCAATCAATATTGCTGTTTTATATATTAGAAAGTACATATTTCACATGTTTAATAACATTTTGAGGAATATCTGTGTTACTTCATATTAGAAACAAACGTATTGGTTAAATTAAACTAATTTTTAACTTCCATTTCTCAGCGGTATGAACTATTCTCAATTTTCGTTTCGAACATTTGACTGCTTTGGCTTTCCGTAGAACAGAATGTGTTTCCATAGCGACCATTTATAGCATAGACCACGGAAGCGTCTTTGTAACGGTACCAGGTAACAAAATTATGACTGTAAACACCCTAGGACATATGTAATATATGCGAAGTGAGTTGTAAAGATGTAATATTATAGATTAACATCTCTTTAGCCACTCAAAGCGACACAGATCGTTAGCTTACAGCTAACTTCTAGCTAATGAGTAGCTATATAGGGTTAGCTATCAAAGCTGTGAAATTAAATCTACAAATTGTAGATATTTATTTATGCTTTCGTTTCTTCTACTACTTAAAACAAGTGTGAAACGTTGCTTGTTAAGAATAACATTTTACTGGATTATAAATAAGGAAACAATAATTCTGATAAATTACTATGAAAACAAGTCTTTTTTTCTTCCTTTCGTTTTTCCTTTCTTTCAGGTCAACATGTCCTTCAGAGATTTAAAAAGTAAGTGAAACCTTGTATTTCTCTACCTTTAATCTAACAAACATTATTTTGCTGCTGATGTTAGAACTGAATTTGTTTGTGACTTGGCAGACTTCACAGAAATGATGAGGGCCTTGGGCTACCCTCGCCTCATATCTATGGAAAATTTCACAACACCAAACTTCACCCTAGTGGCAGAAATCCTAATATGGCTTGTAAGGAGGTATGCTTCAGCTTTTAAAATTGAAATGCTTCATGTAACAACAGCACTTCTGCTCAGATAGTTCTTCGCCTTCATGTGGTTTTTTCACATCCCTCATTGTACCTTCCAGTAGAAGTATTTCTTCTAATCCTGATGAACAAATAAAGAGCTGTTCTAAAACAGTCATTGGTTCTCATGTTCTTTTCTCTTTTTTTGTAGATACGAGCCTCACGTTGATATTCCCACTGAAGTGGACACAGAGTCAGACAGAATATTCTTTATTAAGGCTGTGGTTCAATTCATGGTGAAGTGCTATTCAGACAGATAATATGTCCTTAACTGTAGTTAACTAAAATCCACTCTGTTTTAATCATTGTATGACCCGGTTGCAGGCAACCAAGGCTCACATCAAGCTAAACACCAAGCATCTCTACCAGGCTGACGGCTATGCAGTGAAAGAGATGCTGAAGATCACATCAGTACTGTACAATGCCATGAAAACCAAGCAGATGGCTCTGGAGGATGCTGTGGAGGAAGATAGCAACAAGTTCAAGTTTGATCTCGGCTCTAGGGTGAGTTGCAATTATCATTCAAATTATGTGTGTTGCTGATAGTCCACTAACTTAATTAATTAAATGACAGTTTTAAGAAGATTAAAGATAAGAAAAAACATAAAGGACATATTTCAGTGCTTTAGATGGTTATTAAGACAGTTAATGTAATGTGCAGTCAAAATAACTTTATCTTTCTAATTGGTAAACAGCGTTCTGTCTATGTAAACCCATCCAGATGCAATGAGTCTTTGAAAAGGATTGAAAATGTAGTTCACTCACATTTATTGTAAGAGCTCACAAGAACTTCACCCAACATTCTCAAGGATTTTACAATACTTTTAATGACTCATGGAGTTGATTTCTTGTTGTACTGGTTGTGTTTCAATGTCAGAGATTTTAAACTATTTAAACAACAGGAAATACTGTATCTGATATTAGTGTAAATGTACCTTTTCTTTAAATTGGTTTAGCAGTACTCTCCTGAACATCAATTTGACACACCTATTTGCCAAGCCTGCACACATTTTTTTATTTTTTGCACATTGTCTACAGTGTCTCTACTTTTCTCGTTTTCTTTTCCCTGAAATAATTTAAGTCTTTAATTCCTTTGTTAAAGAAAAAAGAGTCAAATGTGAGTCAGATGATCTCTCCATGTCTTTTCTGCAGATCTCTGAGCTCAAAGCAGCTCGTCAGCTGGCATCTGAAATCACATCCAGAGGAGCATCTCTGTATGATTTATTGGGGAAAGAGGCAGAACTCAGGGTGAGGCAAAGTTGGTTATTGTTTCATAATAGCAGATTGGTAAAAAAATAAAGCTTGACTATTTCGAGTTTAGTATCGGAGAAGAGATTTTACCTGTATTATGGCTATGTTATTCTCAAGCTTCTTTAAACACAAATATGACTGAAATGGCTAGAAATGTTGCGAGTAGCTTCGTTGCTCTGAAGTCAACATAATGTTAAATCTCGTTCTGCTGTGCTGCAGACAGAGATTTAAGGCAGTTTGATACACGAGTGGCCGTCATTAATGCTTTTATTTCGTCTTCACTTTTTTGGTGCTCGCAGGAAATGAGAACCGCTGCCATTGCTCGACCTCTTGAGATCAATGAGACAGAAAAGGCACTGAGAGCTGCTATCAAAGAAACTCTGGTGAGTATTCTGAGTGTTTATCTTTTTAATTCCATTGGTTTTCATCTTCTGCGACAGACTGGCGACCTGTCCAGGGTGTACCTCACCTCTCGCCCGGAACATTAGCTGGAGATGGGCACCAGCACCTCTCCCAATGGATGGATGGATGGTTTTCATCTTCATTTGCTTAAATACTTTAAACTGTGATTGTGCCGTATTGCCTTTGTTACCAGGAAATTGTCGAAAAGATCAAAGAGATGCTTAGTAATGTCGTCTCAGATGAGGCCAGTCTGGACGCTAAGATAGAGAAGAAGAAACAGGATCTGGAGAGGCATCAGAAGAGGCTGCAGACTTTACAGAGTGTCAGGTCAGTTATATTTTTTACATTTAACCATCTTAAGATTTACAATTTCCATTTGAAATAAGCCTTGAAACAAAACCCGTTGAAACATTTCTCTTGAAAATTGTGTTTGGATTTTTCAGGCCAGCATTCATGGATGAATTTGAAAAGATAGAAGAAGAGTTGCAGAAGCAGTATGAAATCTTTGTGGAGAAGTTCAGAAACCTCACCTACCTGGAGTCACAACTGGATGAGTACCACAGGCTGGAGCAGGAAAGGTTTGAGGTGTGTGGATGGAATAGATATGCTATGTATAATGCTCAATCCTATTGATAATCCCTCCCTTTATAGATATATTACAGTATATGTAATGCACTATTTGCATCTTTCTGCCTGCCTGTGTTTCTGTTTTTCTCATGAATTCCTTGGATATTTTGTTGCCACATTGTCTGGAACTTGTATATTAACTATATTAAGTTTTACATTATATACTTGAGTCTTGTTTCCAAGTTTAAAAATGTTCAACTGGCTCTTCATCTGAAACGGGGTTTCTTGTGTACTTATTAGGAAGCTGAAAACAGCCTGAGGATTATGCAACACAAACTAAGGGAGGAAGAGAGAGATCTAATGAAGGGCTCATGTGAGTTAAACCAGAACCAAATGCCTAAAGCAGAATTAGAACACAACTTTTTTTTCCTCCGTCTAAAACTTTTTGTCCTTGTGTTTGACAGTGAAAGACTCTGATTCTGATTTGGATGTTCCAGAGGACGAAGAGTCAGATAGCGACCCTGAAGAATCTCGTCCATCTAAGCCACAGCCCTCAAGAAGTGCCCCCATGGCAGGTATGCAGATGGAGTGCAGCCAAGATAGTGATAAGAAAAACTAGTACCTTTATGATTAGACAAAATTTATATTTTTAATTTTCTTTCATCTCATCCCATGATAACCAATTTATTTAAAAATACTTTGAGAGTTTTTCATTTGGATTTTTTGGTACCATTATTCACAGCATTCCTATATTTATTTTAGTCTCCGACATCAAGAAGAATAGAGAAACTTCCAGTTGTTCCCTCTAAGCTCTTACATATTTAAGTTATATTTATTTATTTATTTATTTTGATATTACAGATCCACCTAAAATTATATTTTTATTAAACATGGTTTTCGGAAAACTCTTTCTGTCCTAAAAATTCATAATTGCTTGTGCTTTTTCCTTTCTGCTAAGGAAGAGGACCACGGTTCATTGGTAACATGCAGGGTGATGACAGTGATGACGTAAGTGATGTTCTTATCTTCACACTGATACTCTTTTTACACATTGTTTCTGAAAACAGGCTACATTGATCCTGTTTGCCGCCAAGCTCTGTCAGCAGGGCTAAGTGTGAATGATTTTCCTGTTAACCTTCACTTAAAGATGGTTCTGGTATAAACTGACCAGATTTACCACCTTCTTTGGTTTCCAGCTTATCTCTTCATTTGATGTTTCATCAGTCTATGTTTCCTTTTGCTATTTTTTTGTCATTGTCGCTTGGATTTTAAAGAGGTTTTTAGCAGTCTCCAGAAGGTCAGTCCCTGAATCCAAAAAACAGCGGAAAGGAAAGGTTTGTTCAGGAAAAGGATTCAGTTAACCCTCATGTCCCTCCCTATGTATTAGAAGGAAATATCCATTCTCAAATTTCCTATTTGACCCTAATGTGGAAAAAAGTGTTGTCAAAAATGGTTTATATTATTTTTTAAGGAATTGTGCTAATATTCTCAATATCAGCACAGTCTGGGGTAAGAATGTATTTTTCCTTCAAATGCAACAAATGCTATTTTTTTTCTTTTCAAAGTTTTTTGTGATATAGGAATAAAATCTTGCCAAGGTTCTGTGTTTAGTTAGAATAAAAACATGTTTTTGTTTTTTTTATTTTAGTGGTTCCACAGTGTGTTTGTGTGTGTCTAGTAATCTAACTATCCTGGAAAAATATAGTTTGACATGTTATATCATCCAACAGTCCTATCAGAGATAGACTTCAACCTTTTACTTGTTGATGTAGTTATTGGTGCTTGCTTCCTGTTTCAGAGTGATGACAGTGAGATTGATGCAGATGAGGATGATGAGGAAGGTGAAGAAGAAGAAGAAGAAGAGAGGAGGGAGGAGGATGAAAGCTTGGAGGTCCTGTTATCGAGGAGTAATCGACCTCCTAGGGGAGGAGTGAGACCGGCACTTCTGGAAGAAAGTGATGATGACTTTTGAGTTGGGGACACAATCATGAGCTGTGCACTTTTTTATGTCCTAGCTGAATTCCTTTGGAAAGCTCCACTATAATTTTTATTTGCAGATATATCCTCTGTTCTTTGATATTTATATAATCTGCTGACAAAAATAAAATTTAAACTTCAGTTTTTGTTCTTTCCCAAAAATTACTGTTTTATAAATAATTTATCTATGTGGCAGTTTGGACATATTTTGGCAGTTGTTTTTTTTAAATGTATGCTGTACTTTCTAAGGGAAAATATTTGTGACTATTAAACACAAATAAATACTTTCAAAGGAATATGTAATAATAGGATACACTCAGCAGTACTTAAGAAAAGAAAGAAAGTTTGCATAATAATTTATCTGAAAAATGTTTTCTAGTTTCTTAAATTGGTGGATTCAAACAGATGTAACTTGGGAACATTTTCCAAAATAATTAAACATAGTCTAGTTTTCATTGTGGCTTCTTTGTAGTTGTTTTTACCCATAGTGGGTAAAAATAAAAATATGGAGCTTTTATACAATTGAAACTAAATATTTACTTATACAATTAGTAGTAGAAATACCTTTCAACTTTTTGAGAAAGCACAAATGGCCATGCAAGCTTCCAATAGGTTGATTTAAATATAGGGTCCTGCCGCCGCCGCTGATGACGGTGTGAGACATGTTGACGGCTAGTGACGGCTTCTTCGGAGGAAATTACTAAATGAGCACTTGTAATAATAGTACTCAAGTAAAGGTTAAAAAAAAAAGTGCTTTTAAAAGTAATTTTCAAAAAGTTATTCAAGGAAAATGTGTTTTTGCTATTCATCTCTGAGAATCAGCCAGTAACAAAATGCGTAGGCTTAATGTTTTATTATTATTATTATTATTATTATTATTATTATTGTTATTATTATTGATGACATGTTGAATAATTTTAGTCTGGTTTCTTGCATAAAAACAAACAAACAAGTCTATTATCTTATGTATTTAAAAAGAAATATGAACAGCTAAACGGATTGTAGTATCTTCGTGTGTTTTGTTTTGTTTTGTTTTTGGCTCATTAGAGTTGACATTTATCTAAAATAACCATAACGACCAAGTTATCTTGCGGAAAGAACCAAAAAACATATGAAGCTAATAAAAACATAAAATATATAAGTAAACATAGAATATATATAACCAGTCACTAAGTAAAATAAAATTGACATCAATGTTGTGTTTTGTGAAATTAAGGCATCAGTGACGCAATCATTATGCGCGCTGCGCTAGGAGGCGGTGGCGGATGCCTCTTCGAAACAGAAAACTGTCTTTTACCTAGAACTTGGTTTTTCTCCTATCCTGGTATGAAAACGACTTGTAATTGAACAACCAAGTGGTGTGACGACTGTTCGTGTAGTTACATATTAGTGAAGTGGCTGAAAGAGCGGTGAGCTCCTTGATAAGTAAACAAGCCTGTTTTATCAGGGTAACAACGGCTAACTGATGCTAAGTCGCTCCTCCTGACAAACACAATGCTGACATTTTTTAGAATATTTGAGCTTTAATTTATGAGTTTGTAACCCATCGATTGCATGCGTGTCTGTTTGTTAACCAGTCTATTTGTTAAATGAGCTTTACAACCTACTCATGCTTGAAATATAACAAAAATAATTTGTATCAGATTAATTATTTTTGGTCTTCAGTTTGTGAGGGGAAAAAAACTAGATTGATGCAGTTTTTCGGTCGTAAACTATCGTAGATGTCGTTTAATAGAAGCTGTGGCGCATAAATTAACATGGAGATTGTTTACAGTTATCCTCCTTTACATAAGGTTGACAGCCATTCTTTGTTAATGCTGGAATGTGCCATCATTGTTCCGTCAGGCATTGCATCACCCACAAATGGATTTTTGTACGGTTATCTAAATCGCATTTACGTTATGTAGTTTTGTAAAATTTAAACAGCGATGTCACAAACCGAGATGTGTCGTTTTTAAATTGTGATTAGAGTAGTTTCATTAGCTATGTATATTGACTCCCTCATTCAAATAATTGAATTAAGGTCTTCCAATCATTTCAAAGGCCACAGAGCTTTTATAAACATTTCTCAAATAATGGTCTTACTGTTACAAGATGCACCTGTGCAATAGGTTGTATCAAGAAATCTACTCAACTTAATATTCCAGTCAGTTATTAGCAGTTTTTTAACCAGAGATGGGTTATACATCTCTGGTTACACCAAAATTATGCTCAAGAGTAGAACTGGGTCAACATATTTTTACTCAATAAAAAACAAGAAGTAGCTATCCAAGAAATTATTCAAGTAAGGTTTAAAAAGTATTTGCTAAAATGTACTGAGTGACTGAACATAACATTTGATTAAATGTTTATAAATGAAATTACCAGACAATGAAAAATATAAGACCAGATGGAAGTTCTGGTATTTTAAAAAGCAAAATGAAAAGATAAAGACACTACAAAGTAACAAATGCAGCCAAATTTTCTTTTTTCTGTGTAAAATGTATTAAACTAATTCCTACAGGAGATTGTATGTCTGTCAGAGAGGGTTAAGGTACTTCGAGTGACAATGTATCCTGTTCACTTTATCTTCTTAATTTACAAATGATACAACAGGCTCAACAGAAAGAAAATAACATAAAGCTTGTGTACAAACAAGAAGATTCACACTAATGTAACCTGTATGGCTGGAACTCATGCAGGCTGGCAAAAATATTTCTGTTTGTCATTCAGTGAAGTTGCTCGCAGTGAGTATAGTATGTTTTACTCAAATAAGAGTAGTGACACTTCATAATAATATTACTCAAGTAAAAGTAGTATGGTTTAGTTAAACTACTCCTAAAAGCACATTTTACATCTACGAGGCTGGAAACACTTGGGATGCGGCCCATCATCAAGTTTGGGTGGCCTCTTGATCAGTGGAGACGTGTTTTCTGAAGATATAAATCAATTCAGTGGATATGTCATCTAGGTTTGGCTGTCGCTAGTACAACAGCTCATCTCTGACTGAACCTTGTCAAGTGAAAAGTTGCTTTCTGATTGTGTTGGAACTGTTTGGAAAACATTTCTGCACACTAGGGCACAAGCTGATACTTCACAAGATTGAATTGGAATGAAGACTGAAAGCTAGACCTTCCAACCAATGTCTGACATCAAAAATGCTCTTTTGAAAGAACTGTTTAAACATCCTCATAAATAGGCCCCTAAACCTTATGGGAAGCCCTGCCAGAAGAGCTGCATAGGGTGGGCTGACATTATGTTAAACTCTATCTGAATCCTTGTAAAGTTTAAATTTGCAGTCTAATTTCACCTACATCTCTGCAGTTATTGGCATAATTGCTGTTTGTCTGCCTGGTTTGATGTTGTGATACCAGTACATAACCCAGGATTATGTACTGAAGCTTTGTAAAACTCTGGTTTAACTTCACATTCCAGGATCGCTAATTGCACAAGTAATTAGCAATACTTGTGCACATAAACATAAATATTCCATTTACATCTTCCATTTTTTAATCTAAATAACTTTGAAAAAGGAAGTTCACTACATGTAGAGTGTTTTAATGAAAGCTTCCCCTATCTCTCTTATTTCACGTTATCTCCTCTTCCTGTCTTTCAGCTAAAAAGCAGCTGTCACAATGCCAAAGAAGTTCCAGGGTGAGAACTCCAAGGCGGCCACTGCCAAAGCCCGCAAGGCTGAGGCCAAGGCAGTGGCAGACGCCCGTAAGAAGAAGGAAGAAGAAGACGCTCTCTGGGAAGAAACAGACAAACATGTACTTAAAAAAGAGCAGAGGAAGGTGAGCAGAGATGTCAAATCATAGTTGACACCCAAATTCATCACAGGACGCATCTATCGTCTTTTATTATTCAAATCAGCTCTTTGACTATTGTGCCTGCCTTTTGTTTCCCTTATTTGTTTATGTAGTGTCTAAAATGACGGTTGCAGAAAATGTTAACTTGTCAAATATGAAGTGTCAAATTAACAACCTGAAGACACAACCTCCATTATAAAACATGGTAGAGGCAGGAAGAGGGAAGCCACTGGGAATTGATGGGAATATAGACACCAGACTTAAATTACTGAGGGATTCAGTAAGCACAGAAACAAAGCTGAGAGAGACTTGCAGTTATGTTTGCTGGTGACGATGACTCCTCATGGTTTTGGCTCAGGAACATTTAATTCCAATGCAGACCACACTTATCATATCTTAATTTGTTAAAAATGTTGAAAACCATCTGTCTACTTCATTCTACTTCACCAATATGCATTTCACTGTGTTGCTCTACCCAGTCAAATTCTAACAAAACGACCTGAGATTTTTGGTTAGTACTGTGACAAAATGTGAAAAGGTGCATCAAGTATGAATACTTGACCAACAAACCATATATAAGCAAATAACGCTCAACTGTATTGTTTTATAGGAAATATTTTAAGGATAACCATTTCACTTTTGCAAATATTTAATAGAGAAGCTCTGGTTTGTTGAGTTGATAAAATAAGTGGAAATACTTTCTCTTCCTCCAGGACGACAAGGAGAAGAAGCGGTTGGAGCTTCTTGAGAGGAAAAAGGAAAACCAGCGGCTCCTGGATGAGGAGAACGCCGGGATAAAAGGAAAAGCACAAAAGGAGGCAGCAGCTGGTGGAAAAATGACTCGTGCTCAAATTCAGGAGATACTTCAAAATGACCAGCAGCAAGAACTGGAGATTAAGCCGATAGGTAGCATTTGGTTTAGAGCAGTGTTTCCCAACTCTGGTCCTCAAGGCACACTGCCCTGCATGTTTTAGGTGTTTCCTTGCTTCTGTCCAGCTGATTTAATTGCTGACTGATTAACAGGCGTTTGTTGAACTGTCAAATCAACAAATGTGCCTGATTCAATCAGTTGAATCAGGCACATTAAAGCAGGGAAACCTCTAAAACATGAAGGACAGTGTGCCTTGAGGACCAGGGTTGGGAAACACTGGTTTAGAGATCCTGGACCACATGTGTTTGTGTAAAATAAAATTAAAACTCTTCCATCCATGCAGAGAAAAGCCACCTGGAGACTCCTCTAGAGGAGAATATTAACAGAGTCATAGCTGAAGAAGGAAGTATGGAAGCCCGAACAATCGAGGAGGCCATCTCTGTGCTCAGGTAGAAGATGTGTGGCATTAGGATGTTGCTGTCATTACAGCCAAATTGTTGGCTATTTGTCATCATTGACTCTTGTTGTTTTTCTGTCTCCCAGCACGGGGCCGGAAGACCTGGACCGCCATCCGGAGCGGCGGATGAAAGCAGCTTTTACTGCCTTTGAGGAAGCAAACATGCCCCGACTAAAAATGGAGAACCCCAACATGAGGTTGTCGCAGCTAAAGCAACAGCTGAAAAAAGAGTGGGCCAAATCTCCTGAGAACCCTCTGAACCAGCGTTTTGCCTCCTACAACTCGAAGTGAATTCAGCTTTTTCACAATGTCGCTTGGAAAGAGACTTTGATTTGAAAAACTAATAATTTCACTGAATAAAGAGTGTCAGTGATGATGCTTCATCAGCAATCACCCGGCAACACCTTATCCTGTGCCAGAGGACTTGACTCTTTTGTTTAATTTAGTAGTAAGAGGAACTGCTTTTCATCTCCCAAAATAACAACTGTTTATCATGTTTCTGAACATGGCCTATAATGAGGCAACTCAGCATCTCATTAATTAAATTACTTATTATTTTTGCCCTTCTGGGAAGGTGGGAATCCAGATGTTTTGGGAATAACTTATTAAAGTTCACGGCTGAATCATCAACATTTTGTGTTTCTTTTTTTTTGTGCTGCACAAACTAATAGGAAACCAGTGCAAGTCGGGTCACTTTTGTTTTCAAGATGGAGGATGAGTAAAGGTTTATGTCCAGCTTACATAGGGCACACCAACCATTGAATTTTAGAAATGTAATAGATAACGCTAGGTTTTGTACACTAGAAATTTAGTTTGCCAAGCAGTTTGATAATTTAATTTAGGTTTTTTTTAAAACAGAAAAATAAACAAGCTTTTGAAGCCTTTTATTGAACTATATGTACTGACGAAGATTGCTAACATTTCTATCTCAATATTCTCACTGTGTATTTTAAATGCACAGCAGCAGTTGCCTGTAAGGTTGCTGATTATTTCATATCCAAGTCAAGTCAAATTTATTTACAAGCAACAGGAGTTCTGCACATGTGAAAAATCCAGTAATGCACTAAGAAAATAAGAGAATACAGGTTAAATATGGTAAACAATTACAATAAAGGATGTCATAACTCAGCTGTTTGGTTGTAATACCAATGTCAGCACAGTCTTAATGTAAAGGTTTAGGAGATGTAACATCAAAGTACTGTATGTTCTTTAATCTGCTCCTTAACTCATCTACTGGCCTGTCTTTAATAATGTTTTAGGAGTGTCAAACATTGGGATTTCTGACTGGTATGGAGATCCTTATCGTTCAATGACTGACAAACTATAAACTGATTTCTCCATGAAGAATGGACAGTCTGCAGCGAAGCAAAGACAGATGAAATGTGATCTTTCTTGAGATGGTCTGTCAGAGACACATTTTGAACAGGCTATAATAAGAAAAGGAGAGTACTGTATATCAAACTGTACAATTTATGAGATATGAGGGAGTGAAGGACTTTCACAAGGTTTAAAAATAAAAGAAATAACTTTAAGAGCCCTAAGTATGAAAATGTTCATGGTCAGTGTAAAGTCACTACCTTTATTAAGAATTAACAAATGTAAGTTTTTTTGTCTTGTAGAAACTTAAAGAAAAAAAGTATGGGAAATCAAATGCTGTTCATACTCACCTTTCTATTTATTCAGACCTGAAAGATGATCAAAAATAGTTTAATACTTTTTCCAATTTTTTTCAAAACCCTGGAACCCTTGTTGTAGTTGTAAAATTTCGGAAATGCGTTTTATGACTTGTTAAATCAGTGGTTCCCAAAGTGTGGGGCGCGCCCCTAGGGTTGCCATACCAGGGGGGGCGTGGGAAGCGTTATGGATGAATGAGAAAAAAGCAAACAGTTACACAAAAGTGTTTCACTGTAAAGATGTTTTGTAGTGTGTTTTGTTGTAACCTGAAGTGTGAAATAAACTTCAGTGGGGGTTGAAAACAAAATATGTGTATAGGTTTATATCTGGTTGAATGATGTGTGTGCCCAGTTGAATTTCTTTTCTCTTTTGGGGGGATTTTATTGTAATCCATAGGGGGGCGAGGCAGAAAATCTTTGGGAACCACTGTGTTAAATATTGCTAAGTTTACATTGTTGCTAATATTTTGGGTCAAAAAAAGAAAAAAGCACAGTTGCTGTTCCCATAGGTTTTATCTAATACAGCAGCTGATAAATTACTGAGTTGGTGACACATGAAGCTGCAGACTTTACAGGTCTGCTTGATCCTAACTAAATACAAGACAATAACATTTTTAGCAGTTCAGTTTCATTTAGGGAACATGAATTTTCTACATATCTTATATGTACATCGGGGGTTACTGGTTAAAGCATGAATGAAATAGAAATGTAAAGGATTTTTTTTTTCATCTAGAAAAAAATAAAACATGTTGCTTCTGCCTCACATAAAAAACCCAAACCAACAAAGATTTGGTTGAATAAAACTCCTTCTGAGGCAGTGTTTTTTCTTCTTTCTTACTGGTGATTTCAAATATGCTTCATTAAACACTGATTGCTATATTGGACCTGAAATTGCATTTGTTAGATCTTCTTCTAAGGCACAGGTGATGAGCCCTTGTGCTGCATGGCATGATTCATTCAGAGCCAGGTTTAAAAATGGGCACTTTTGTGCAGCAGGCTCTTGTGGCGGAAGAGATAAGAGACTTTGCAAAAGGCCTTTGAACAACAAGCTTCAATAACAACTTCAAATGACCTTTTATTTACCACTTTGCTATGAATGCTAGCAATTGGCCTTGTTTTCCCTCCCAGCCTACCTGTCTCCTTCCAATTTATTTCCGTGTGATGTCCCCCCTAATGCTGTGGTCTGATGTTACAGATTTTTTTTTCACTCACTGTCCCCTACCTGCACCCTCTCACTCCCCTCCATTTGCATGGCAACCCTTCATCAGGCAGCTGCTGCTTATTTCTTCCTTCATTTTGAATTCTAATCATTTCTTTCAAAGGAAAGCATCTTTAAAGCTCCTTCATCAAGTGTCCACACTGGGAGCAGGCAACCGGCTATCCAACACCCACTCAGGCTGCTCTTCTTCTTTACACATCACTACTGTTGATGAGGCGAATATTTGTTTGCAGGCTGCTTCTTCAAGTTTGGATAGAATCGAAAGAAAATCAGGAACGAGGTAAGAATCACCTGTAGCTGTAGAGAATTCTAAGCAATTTTTATTTACAGAGAAAAATGTTAAGAGAAACAAGTGAATCTTTTTACTGTTGCTTTCAACTAATGACTGAAATCAAGATTCAACATTGCATTTTAAGAAAAATGCCATTATTTCACTGTTTTGGCATAATTCAAAGAAAAAATAACTAACTTTAGAATTATTTTTGATTTAGTTATTTTACATCTTATGTGTTTAAAGTTATAATCTGTTCATTAGTTAACATTTACAGATCATAAAGTGATACTTAGAGTAACATATCATGATTCAAATTTCTAATAAATTAGAAATGTGTTGCATGGAAATGAAACCGGTGAAGCTTTTCTCAGTCTTTATGGTTGCTAAGTTTGGTAGATAAAGAAAACAGGGCACAGGGGGGACATCTGATTTTGACAGTTTGTTTCATATTCACAACCTCATGTTAAGACAACCTGTAATTAAATAAATGATTACTTTTACAACCATGAATACAAGCCTTGAAACTTATTCAAAAACACAAAGGGGTCCCATTAATCTATTAAAAGATTATAACAAATGCCTCTTGAAACATAATACTTTCTTTGAATATGCTTTTGGCCTCTGCATGCATAAAGATCATTGTGCAGATCTGTCATTGGCAAAAAGTCTTTACAACTTCCTCACACAAAAACACTTTTACTCTGCTAATGCTTAAAATTCTTCATTTAAACTTCTGGAATTTTTTTAAGCTTCCCTTTATTATTTGATAATAATAAATATCTCCAAATACCAGATATTTACAAACATCTTTTTTATGGCTAAAACAGGTCCTTGTTTTTATACTGAAAATACAGAATATGACTTCTTTATTCCCTACAACCTGTCCAAATATAGTCTACAGTAATTATTTAGCAACATTTCAACAACATTTAGATATAATTAGCTGTACTTTTATAGACACATTTTCAACCTCATGTTTACGATGTTTAGACTAGAAATCTATGTAATTTTTTTTTATTGGTTTTCTGCATATTTATGGCTCAGGGCAGAGACACTGATTACAGATCTGAACTCCAATAGTCAGTGCTGAATGTTTTTTAATAATATTTAGTGGCTTAGATGGTCAAAACGTTTGGGAACATCTATGGTATTCTTATAATCTACAGATTACTATACCTATTGCATTTTTTTTGTTTCATCAGAAATGAATGTGTTTTTACTCAAATGGACATCATGTCTTTTCCGTCTTGCAGAGATAACATGAGGTTGATCCTGGTTAAACCCACCAATGCAACAAGGCGTCTTGACTCAACAGGTGAAGCCTTCCAAGATGGAGAACATCAACACTGTGCTACAGGAGGTCCTGAGGAGAAGCACAATCCATTCTCTGGAAGCCCAGACAAAGAATCTTCATCTCCTCAGAAGAGTCGCTGCTGTGCTTCATCTTCCCTCCATGAGAAGTCGAATGGAATCAATCCTCCAAGAGGCTCGGCTCAGAGGTCGCCTTCAAAAACACAGAACCTTTTACTGTCACAGCTGAGTGACCAAGACTGGCATCTGCTTTGTGGGGAGGATCCACCCTCAGCAGGAAGAGTGGAAGACATTGTGGAAAATCCAAACCATATGAACAGATGTGGCTGCCCCTGTCCTGATGCTCTCCAACATTCTGACATCTTAAGTTTACAGCCACAATCAAATAAAGAAAGTGTCCCAAGAGGCAGAACTAAGAGAAGCGTTTCATCACCTCATACCCTGCCTTTCCTTGAAAGCGTATACCCGTCCACCACTTGCCAAGTTTCAGCACAGCAAACAAATCACAAAGATCTTCGCAAACCTTCTACAAACCACCCGAGGAACATCATCGTGCCCCAGTGCTCTGGCCAAGATGGTGATAAAGATCAGCATTGCAATCATAAAAAAGTCAGAAACTTCAGCCAAGCAACTCATTCTAAGTTGTTCAACATTCCTTTAAGCTCAGGTCAGTGTGCTATGAGAAATAAGAAACTCTCTGCACACAGTTTAGATGTCAACTGGAGAGACCTTTTTGGCAAAGAACCACTTTTGGTGCAGCAGCATCAAAGGAAAGACTCTCACTGCTCCGCAACTGATGATCAAACATGGAAGCCATCTGGAGAGTCATCCTTTGCACTGAAGTGCCGCCATCTTCCTTACAATCGCCTAACCAGAGCACCATGGGGAAAAAGACCAGCTACACCAGCCAGTCAGAAAAGTTTCACCTCTTTCTCCACCAGCCAGTGTAGTTTGCTTGAAAACCAAGATTTGGTGGAGCGAACAAGAGAACAAGAAAGTCAGGTATGTTATCTTTTTTCATTGTCCTTCCTGTTAATTTAGGGTTTCCAGAATGTTTCAGTGGAAAAAAATTATGATCTTCTCACATATGATTTCGGAGTTTTATGCATGCTGTCTTTGATTGCGACAATTGGCAATACACTGCTTGGTGAACAATGACACCTTCTTTTGTAGGAACCCTCTCAGCATCTCATTGGATCCAAACAATCACTCCCTAAACTCTGCCCTCCATTTTCTGATACCTTAGAAAGTGGTAGTGTCCAAAACGGGGATGCAGTGCGACCACTCAGCAGCCTGGGCACTTTAAGCTCTAGTTTTGCAGATTTTCCTTCAGACCAGCAGCAACTTCAGCTGCTTCAGAGTGCCATTCTTGAGGACGCCTTCTCCAAGGTCATCGGAGATGACTCCAGTAAGGCCAACAGTGAAAACCTGATCACAACAGAGGGAAACAAACCACAGAAGAAGACCAAGGACATCAGCTATCGGCTGGGTCAGAGGAGAGCTCTATTTGGGAAGCGCAAACAGTTGAGCGACTACGCGTTGGTCTGTGGGATGTTTGGTATCATCGCCATGGTCATCGAGACAGAGCTTTCAAGAACTTTTTACACTAAGGTAACCTATATAACTACTGAGAAAATACTGAGACATGATTGGGTCATGCTTTAAAAAAGACATGTTCAATGTGAAATATGTACTATTACATACCATAAGCAAGGCTGGCCTCGTTGAAGGCTATTTTGTGGAATAAGAAATACAGTTGCTTACTAAGGTTTCAGCCTCACGAAAACAAAGCCACTGAGGCACTCAGATATGCTAATATTCTCTCTCCATTGTGAACAGGAATCCATCTATTCTTATGTGCTTAAAGGATTGATCAGCATTTCCACTGCAATTCTTCTTGGACTCATTCTGATGTACCATGCAAGGGAAATACAGGTATGATAGATGACTGTTCAACACTTTTAGTGTTGCTTTTAGAAAAGATTAAAAGCCAATAACTTTAAAATGAGAAACAGGTATTTAATTAAGGAAAAATATATAGAAATATTCAATATTCCTTACTTTCTGCAAAATTATAGGCATAATGTTTGAATAACCTTCTTTTAAACACGTAAAGACTCTATAATATGGTTGAAAATTGGCTGTGATTACAAAACACTTGTGCTTCAAATTTATTTTTAATTTAAAATCAATAAGCTCTGAATTTTTGGAAATGTCAAGACAACCTGCTCCAGCTTATTGGGATGGAAAAAAGAATATAGTGTCACTTTGAACATTGGGTTAATCTGCATTTGATAATACAATCTGCTTCAAAAGAAACAAACAAAAGATATAACAATTCTATATGCCTATATTTTGATGTTTTAATATGTTTTTTATATATATAATCGTCCCATGGTTTAATGTTAAATATAAACTGATTTTAATCAACCAGTTCTTTTGGATCAAGTAAAATAGATTAGATTAATTTTCACTGAATTAATCTTACAATTGAGGAAATTTTATTTTTTATTTATTTTGTTCATTTGTAATAGTTGTTCATGGTTGACAATGGGGCAGATGACTGGAGGATAGCAATGACCTTTGAGAGGATCCTCTTCATTGTGTTGGAGCTCCTCATCTGTGCCATCCATCCAATCCCAGGCCAGTATGTGTTCACCTGGACTGCCCGCCTGGCCTTCAATTACACAGCATCTGTAGCAGATGCCGATGTAGACATCATTCTTTCTGTCCCGATGTTCCTGCGTCTGTACCTGATCGGACGTGTCATGCTGCTGCACAGCAAGCTGTTCACAGATGCCTCCTCACGCAGCATCGGGGCCCTCAATAAGATCAATTTTGACACTCGTTTTGTGATGAAGACTCTGATGACCATCTGCCCCGGGACTGTCCTGCTGGTCTTTAGTGTCTCCTGTTGGATCATTGCAGCGTGGACAGTGCGTGTATGTGAGAGGTATCATCTTAGAGTTGTTATAATTTATAGTCTAACAGAGATTTTGTGTATAGTTTTCTTAAATTCTTATTGATGCATTTTCAGGGCCAACATTATACAAACATGCTCACTAATAGTTTGCAATGTCTGCCACGACCAAAAGCTTTGACATACTTAGGACTCTTTGTTTGACTACCTTTCTAATGAGGGATAACATTATTTAAATTGTTTGTTTTTTTGGCACAGACCTGGCTTTCAAGCTTTGCTCTTATGTTTTCAAATATTAACGTCAGACTGCTTTATACTTTGAACTTGAAAATAACCAGTTATGTTGAAGTTTCATCAATATATTTGACTTGAAGTTGAAGAGGTTGTTCCCCATCTTAATTATTCAATCCATTTTGTGCAACAACTGAACTATTCCACAGCATGATGCTACCATCAGAGTGTTTGTAGGTTCCAAAGCCTCACATTGGCTTCCCCACAACATACTTCATATATTTATGCCCAAATAGCTCAGCCTCAGTGTCTCACCTGAGTATAGAAATTTTCTACAGAAGGTTTGTCCATAGTTTCCAATTTGAGATGCAAAACCAGGTTCTCTGTGAAAAATGATACAAATGTTTCTTCTTGAGCCTTGGCAGTGGCTAGGTTCTCCATGAACATCCTAACCAATTTCTTGCCTTCTGATGGTCATAGTTTGGGTCAAATGATTAAAACTTGACAGTAATCCCAACACTTTTGTGAGCCATGCTTAGTCTGGGTCTGTGGCATGAAACTGGCTACTTTAAATCGACTCATAAGCTTTCTGAAACTCAAACATTCAGTTTTGTTTTAAAAACAATAGAGCTTCTTGTGGAATAATGCTTCCACCCTGAAAAATTAACTTTTCCAATATATATGACACCCCTGTCTATGGTGATCAGACGTGTAGCTGTAACACTAAATGCTACTACAGCCCCTGCTGTTCTGTCTCAGTAGGTATCATGATGCACAAGAAGTAACAAGCACCTTCCTGGGAGCAATGTGGCTGATCTCCATCACTTTCCTGTCCATTGGTTATGGAGACATGGTCCCTCACACCTACTGTGGGAAAGGAGTTTGCCTCTTGACAGGAATTATGGTGAGAATGAATACATTTTTATGAGTACTGAAATTAATATCAAAATTAATCTTTGGTTACAACTGAATGAATCTGTTGTGATGCCAACCGCAGCTCTTCCTCTCCACAGGGAGCAGGTTGTACAGCTTTGGTGGTGGCTGTTGTCAGAGCTCACAAGAGCTGAAAAACATGTCCATAATTTTATGATGGATACTCAACTTTACAAAAAGGTCTGTTTGCACCCAATACTGCTTTTTTCTTGAAGAAAAATTTTTTTCAGTCAAGAATATTGTCAGTTTTTTGCTTTACATTTCAGTTACCATTTTGAAATGAACATATTTATCAAACTAGTCCACACCTACAAAGTACCAAAAGAAAATAAATGTAAGTCATAAAAAGACAACCTAGGCCATTTTAAAACTGCTGCAGTGCTTTCTTGTTCTTGTGATTCCCCTTCTCAGATAAAAAACACAGCAGCAAATGTTTTAAGGGAGACTTGGCTTATCTACAAAAACACAAAGCTGGTCAAAAAGATTGACCACGGCCGTGTGCGGCAGCATCAGCGGAAATTTCTGCAGGCCATCCACCAGTAGGTATCACTATTTGTTTGTTTGTCTCCCTCTTGAAGTATAATTAGGCACTTTTTAATTATAGATTCTGTCAAGATAAACTGTACATAATCTTAAATCCATTTAAGACAAATGAATGTTGTTTTTTTAAATTCAGACTGAGAAGACTCAAAATGGAGCAAAGGAAACTAACTGACCAGGCAAATACTGTTGCTGATCTCGCAAAGGTTTGTGTAATCTCTTCTGAATTATGGAGGAATACACCAGAAAACTATAATCAAACTGCTGTTTTTGATGAGAGAAATACATATTTACTTCCATTTTATTCATTTCAAACCTAAATATGTTGGGACATCTGTTTTGTTGCTCCGAGGGTCCATGCTTAGCTTACATTATGAAATATAATGCTAAAATGTTGGACACAATTGACATATTGCATTTTATTTTTAACTTTAGTGGAAATCCACTGAGGGTCTAAAAACCTAATGCTCAAATGGGCAAATAACAAATACACCTAATATAATATAAGGAGACACATAGTTTTTGAAGAATTCTTAAGTTTTAGCTCCCACTAAATTATTTTTATGAAATCCAGCACAATTTACATGTAAAATAGAGCAGAATGTAAACCAAAACTTGTTTTCCTTATCTGCATAGTTTACTGAAAAGCATTTGCGACTGACTGCATCTATGCTGACAAAGACACAAGAAAAATATCAAAATATTTCCAGATTGCTGTACAATCTCTTTGCTGTGTTTCAGACTCAGAACAT
The DNA here is from genome assembly GCF_003331165.1 of Xiphophorus hellerii. Taxonomy (NCBI): domain Eukaryota; kingdom Metazoa; phylum Chordata; class Actinopteri; order Cyprinodontiformes; family Poeciliidae; genus Xiphophorus; species Xiphophorus hellerii. The sequence continues at coordinate 9,173,987 of NC_045680.1, forward strand.
GATGTACGATCTGGTATTAGATCTGCAGCATCGAACTGGGGAGCTGGACAGGAGGATTGTGGCTCTGGAAGAGAAACTGGACTCCATCCTTATGGGAGTGCAATCGCTGCCAGTTGTTCTATCTCAAGCAATAGCAAAACTACAAAAAGATTTCCTGGATGACTTAGCGTGCCGCGTTCACTTCCTGTCGTCCTCACTGAGCTCGGAGTGCTGTTCAGCACATCCCAAGCAACTTTGTCCTGGATCAAGCACACCAGAGACGCCATACAGCTGAGAGGCCTCCCTGAGTTTCCTAATTTTTCATATCGGTTGGAACTGTACCAAAAACCATGATTATTTCCCTTTAGGGGTGGAATAATAGGCCTGTTTATTTTCGTCCATATGGAAGAAAATAAATAAATTGATTAAAAAAAAAAACATTGTTCTGTAATGTAGCATTTTAGAGTGATTACCTCAGGAAGGCTAACTTTGTAAGTCTTTTGCTATTATTCAGTAACTGAAATCCTTCAGCAATTGAAACGAGACACTGCAAGTATTTAATGAAATCTTGAAAAACATTAATATTTAGAGATCAACATTACATATATTTAAACTCAAAAAGTAAATAAAGATTTTTTTTGTGCAGTAAAAGTTCAAGATGTCAAGTGTCCAGTGTGGTTCTTTGTTCATTTTAGAGAAAGGTAGATATTTTCTGTAAGTATCAATGTAAGTATATTTATTTTAACACACACAAGAAGTGCTGTTAGAAACCACACTACTCTCCCAGAACTGCTCTGTTGTTCCAACCTAAATCCAATGCCTTTGTGAATATCTCGGTATTTATATGAGGGGCCCCTCATATATTTACACTACTCATATCCATCATTCTTACCAACGTGTTTATTAATTTCTTGTTTTGTTTCACCTACAAATGGCTTTTCCTAAAATGTAGCTGTTTCATTTTAGTGCAGTTTGGGGGAACTTCGCAAAATAAATAGGATGAATGCAAGGAGTATATTTATTCATACTTCTCATTGTTTATTTTTCTCTCATTTTGCTTTACTTATCAGTTTGTGCAGGGATAAAACAAGATATTGTAAAAATGCTTTCCTAATTATAGGGAATTTTAGTTTTGTAAAATATAACTGAAAGTGCAAATAAATATAAATGTGGTATTTGAGAGTATATGGAAAAAAAACAGAATCAGTCATGGATTAAATTCATATATTTCACATTTATGGTTGAAGTTTATAACAGTTTTCATCTTAAAGAAGAGCAGTATTACAAAAGAGACTGGTGGATGTTTAAAATAGCCACAGTTTTAAAATGGACTTACTATTCTAATCTTCTATTATTTTGTTTTCAATAAAGAATATTTACATGCTGGATGGTGTTGAGTCATTATATTGCAAGCAATGATAATGTCAGATTTTTCTTCCTCTCATTAAATTGTTAGATGTCTGCTGTTGCTCTGACGTCTAAACTCTCCTACCTATGGTGTATTCCATCTTTGGCTAACATCTCATTTCAGGCCTGTTTTATTAATAACTTTGTAAATTTATACAAATATGATGTGCACATATCTGTTAGAATATAGCTATCATGTGTGATGAAAGATAAAATCACTCACTGCCTGTGATTTTCTTTTAATTTCCTTATCTTTTATCTGTGCTGATAGGGTCGAACCTCGTCACCCCATATTGATGAGGCACTATCTACCACTTCTCAGGTTTCAGCACAGCAAACAAGTCACAAAGACCAACTTAATAGTTGGGGGCTAATAATATTTGTTTTTAATATAATTATAATTACACATAATTAATTACATCGAATAAGTCTTATGTTTTTCTGCAAGCAAATAAAAAATGATGGCTGGGATTTCTTTAAACCCCACAAAGCAGACATACGGTACTTTGGATAAGATATACATTTACTATCAACGTTGTTTACCAGGACCGCCATATGTTTATTCTGCAGAGAACTTTGTCTCGCGATAAACTCCCAAAGAAGAACTGCACCCACGAGAATGTCGTTTCGCGCGCTGATACTAAGCTCCAGTCACTCTCCAGATTGACAGCTCTATTAACCAATCAAATCTGAATAGTGTGAAAGAAGCAGCCAATCAGCATGGGGAACTCCTAGAGCAGGCGGGTTAACAAAGTGTTGAAGAATAACTCATTGATCAATCTCCAACAAGGGTAGAGTTGGTCGCATAAACCCTTTGATAGAAGTTACTTGCGGGAGAAAAACGTGCACATTTATTGCTTAGCCGACATTTTCCTGATTTTTATTTTGGACGATCAAACAGGTAAATCTTGTTTTGCCACTTCTGTTAACTTTCGACATTTTGTTAATTTCGCTTTCATTTGCATCTTTATTCAGTTGCTAGTACACAGAGGTTAGCTAAGTCCTGTGTTGTTTCTTTTGCTGCCTGTGCGGAACCACTAACAAGGCCGCACATCTAGTTCAGGCTTTGTCAAGTTCTGTTATTAATCTTTTTTCATTGTTCTTTTTTCATATGTAATGTGGTTGTTAAAATGGCTGAAAAAAAAGTCTTTTATCTGTAACGTGGTTTGCTGTACGCTTTAAAATAGGTTGGGAAGAAGTTATCTTGTTTATCTGTGCTGAAATTGTAACTCTTACTACCAACGGTTAAATTTGCTAGCTTAATACTTTGTTGCTTTTCATCTATTTTCACGTATGCTAACATAAGACTGCCCATTTTCCTGTTTCTTGCTTAAAGTGAATAATTTGGTGGTTTTGTTTGCTCTTTCAAAAAGAAAATGGTAAAAGAAACTAAGGTAAATGGTGAATTCTAAGTTGGAGCAGCTATTTTATTTTTCTCTTCCTCATTTTTTTTAATGTTATGATCATGTTTTGTTCGCTTTCGAACGGTTATTTAGGGGCCGCATAGAGCGTCTCAGTGAAGCCGAGCAGCCGTAGAGCTTTTCCCTCATCACTCACTGGGATCCAAGTGCGTTATATTCGGGTAATATATCAGTGTAGAACCTAAATAATATAACATTTCACCGTGTTTTACAGTCAGAAACCGAAGGCACATTGTTTGCTAGCGCTCCCTCGCGTCCGGATGTGCTTTTAAAAGAAAATGGGAGTGGTCTGGAGCCCAGTTTCCCGCACTGTATTTAAATCAGCCTATTCCCTCCCTTTCTGATAGTGCTGATGACAGCCCACTGCTTACAGCGGCACCATACTGTACTCTGAGCAGGAAGAAGTCATATTTCTGATCAGGACAACAGAGGAACAGTTGGTTATTGCAGACAATGAAGTCTAATAAAACAATGATGTTGATGGCAATGATAAAACGGGGCTAGAACAGAAATATCCTTTATTGTTCCACAGTCGGGTAACTCCTGTGAAACAGCAGCAAATCAAAGTAAAATTTGAGAGTGCTGATTCCCACAAGGTTAAAAAAAAACCCCATAAGAATAAGAGATTGACTTATTCCTCAGATAAGAGACAAATTTACAAAATAAGACAAAAACACTACAACTTATTAAAAATAGCATACTTGTATGACAAGAAATATGCAGCAGCAGCAGAGTATGGTACTTTAAAGTGGATAAAATTTTATCCACAAGCTGTGGATAAAATCAATAAACTACTAATAAGAGGTTAAAATTTTATATGAGAAAACCCCAAATAAGAGCAGAGTTGTCTAGTCTTCTTGTGTTTATTGCGAGCAGTGATGGTTATAAAGTCTTAACAGCTGCTGGGAGGAAAGATCCGTGTTTGCGCTCCTTTTTGTACCTAAGATGCCTACCTAAGAAGATTGTACCTAAGATCTGTGACTGGAGGCGCTCTCCAGTTCAGCAGCAGTTCATGCTTGGGTGGGAGACATTGTCCAACATTGATGTCATAAGTTATGCTTTGTTTCCAATGAGCGGGACGGGTAGGTGTCTAAGTTGCAATCAGTTATTGCATTTAGGTTTATGAAGTCCTAATGTAAAGTGGCAAGCTTATAGACAGTTTAGGATGCAGGTGCAGTGAAAGATCTGTGCACTGATCTCCTCTGTTCCCTCACCTGACCTCTACAGCAAGTGAGTAAAATTTGGGTCACGTGGGTGAGAAAATGCTTACCCTTTTTGTGTTTTTTAAGAACTCAAATATCTTTTGAGGTGGGAGCCAGCACAAAGATGTGAAAAAGACTAAGATCAGGTGACGCTATCAGAAGTCCTGTTGCAGTATTTTGAAAAGGCTGGAAACCTCACAGGAGAAAGTAGTTAATCCCAAAATAAAACGCTGTTTCAATGGTTGAATTTTTCAAGATGATGGAGGAAACGCTAGTTCTGATAACGGCATTTATTTGCCTTACAGAAGAAAAATGTATAAATGAATCCATATTACCTAAATATCATTTTTGTTTTCATTTCTTAAGAATATTTTCCCCTAATAAAATGTATTATCTTATTACTTACGGTAATCTTACCATCTGCATCAATGTGTTGGTTGAAAGGAGTAGATGTTCTTTCACTGAGCTGCTATTTGGAAACATTTTTCACATGAAGTTAAAGTGAGATTGTTCTGCAAAGCTAAATGTGACTGGAGTTAGCATGATCGTGTTTTGACAAAAAAGACTTTCAGCCATGTTTGTGCAAATTGGTTGTTTTCATAGGGCAGCTGCAATGTGGATTCAAGTTCGCACCATGGATGGGAAGGAGACCCATCGGGTGGATAACCTGTCCAAACTCACCAAGGTGGATGAGCTGCGTCTCAAAATCATGGAGCTCTTCAAGGTGGAGCCGGAGAGGCAGAGACTTTTCTATCGTGGAAAACAGGTGAGATGGTGTGGGTTAAATAGTTCTTTTTTCTTTTGGTCTGGTTTAACTAAAGTATAATTCTTTCCTGGTGTTGGATCTCAGATGGAAGATGGCCACACCATATTTGACTACAACGTTGGCCTCAACGACATAGTGCAGCTGCTTGTTAGGCAGAAGGCCCCTGCTGCTGACGTCGTCAAAAGCAAAAGCAAAAACAAAAATAAAGACAAAGAAGCCGAGCTCTCCGACTCGGATTCTGGCTGCGGCTCCACCCAGAGCGAGTCCGACAAGAACTCAACCCACGGCGAGGTCGAGGGTCAAACTGCTGGGACCTCTGCTCAGACAAACGCAGTGGAGCTCGTCTATCCTGGGTTTGGATTTTACAAGGTAATTTATAAAGACTGTAGACTGGATTAAATCTGTTTTATGTCTACGTTATGTTGCAGAGAAGTTGGGAGAAAAGAACTCATAAATGTAGCCATTTAACTTCAAAAACAACTTTTAGTCGTAAATTGACTACTAGACTTTAATTATGCATTTTTACACAATTCAGAAAGATTAGTTGGTAATTAGTTGGTCTCCAAAATTCAGTTTTAAGCTTAATGGACGTGGTCAGTTACCATCTTCTGTTTTTGTCCGAAGATTAATGAGTTGGTTGATGCAAGAGACCTAAACATGGGAGCATGGTTTGAGGCCCAGATTGTGAATGTCACAAAAACAACAAAGACGCCCAAAGAAGAGTCCGATGATGGAGAAGAAGAGATCCTGTACCACGTTAAATATGAAGAGTAAGATATTTATTTATTTTTTGCTATTTGGAGTTTTACCAGTTATGTCCAGTTAAATGCATTTACATTTTTAGTCAGCAATTTTGGCATGTTTTTTAATTTTTGGATGTTTATGGTCTTGAGCTTAATAACAAAAACCACATTATACAATATTTCCTTTACGTTCCTATGTGTCCCTGCTAGATTTTCTGCTTGATAAATGTCTGAGAAATTTAGAACCATGCTTGGTTACAAATCTGTGCTTGGGTGTCAGCTGGCAGTGTGGATTTTGAAGGGAGCTTCCGTCAGTGCAGTGTAGCTGTTTGTACCTGTTGGTTCTCGTCACCATTAAATGCACCGCAGTGCAGCGCTGTTTGGAACACCTGAGAGGGGCATGTAACTTACACTACACTTTCACATAAACTGTTCTAGTTATCCAGAAAATGGTGTGATTCAACTACTGGCCAAAGATGTTCGCCCGCGGGCACGCACCGTCTACCAGTGGCATCAGCTGGAACCAGGAATGGTCGTTATGGTCAACTATAATCCAGATGACCCCAAGGATCGTGGCTACTGGTACGATGCTGAGATCAAGAGGAAGCGGGAGACTCGCACGATCCGTGAAATCTACGCCACGATCATCCTTGGGTAAGTTATTTTTCTAGGATGAGTTTTGCTTAGCTTTATCTGGGGAATTACTGCAGCCATCTGTGGTGACAGGTGAGCACAGTAGCAGTATCTCCGTTAGTGTGGTTTGTGATGACACAACGGTTGGTATGTAGAGGCGGATTTCCTGCTGTGGTCTCTGTGGATTGCTCAATGCTGGTCCCAGTGTTGAGCTCCACATTTTTACCAATTTGCTTTTATGTTTGCAGGGAAGCAGGCGACTCTCTTAGTGACTGCCGGATCATGTTCATAACTGAAATCTATAAGATCGAGGAGCCAGGTTCTTCAAGTGACTTGCCAGCTGGAACCGATAGCCCGTTAAAAAGTGAGTTAGAAGATCGTGAATCATGGATGATGTTAACCTTAAAAGTTTGGCGTCTGATTCGTTCTGACTTATTCCTCAAATCAACTGTGAGGGTCTTCTGCTGACCAACCATGTTGTTATTATTCTTGTATAAATTGTTACTTAATAATTATAATTTGTCCTTTAGGATCAAATGGACCTGAATGTAAGCATTGCAAGGATGATCTGAAGAAAAACTGCCGTTGGTGCAACTGCCACATCTGTGGCATCAAGCAGGATCCAGACAAGCAGCTTCTGTGTGACGAGTGTGACATGGCCTATCACACGTACTGTCTGAATCCTCCACTCACCTCCATCCCTGAAGACGAAGATTGGTCAGTAGAACCTGAATTATGAGTGTATTCATTATATCCAGCACGGTACTTTCTAGAGTTATTGGTATTTTTCTCTGTTGCTCATTAGTTTCTCTTTTTCTTTAAGTTTCAACATAATATCTGCCTTGTTTTTAAATGTTCATTCATGATCTAAATTGCATATTTTTTGTTGTTTTTTTTTATACTGATTTAAATGCAATTAATGATCTTTAATGTTTGTTTTTTTTTTTGTAAAAATCTGATATCAATGCTTTACTGTGCATGGGGAAGCACAATTCAGGTCCAGAATAAAAGCTGGGACAGATTTTTTGTTTTTTTACAAAGTGTAAAGTTTTTCCAATTACAAATCTCTGAATGTAGAATAATGTAGCTTAGGTTTGATCTGTTCAAGAATTAGTGGTGATCAAATGTAGTTAGCCTTTTTTACTGAAGTGCTTGGATGTAGAATTGATTTTAACCTTAACATGTTTTGCCTGCCGTCTCAGGTATTGCCCCGGTTGCCGTAACGACACCAGTGAAGTTGTTCTGGCTGGAGAGAAGCTGAAGAAAAGCAAGAAGAAGGCGAGGATGGCTTCTGCAAGCTCGTCCAGCCAGAGAGACTGGGGAAAGGTGACACAGAGCAGATCTGTTCATTACAGCAAAGACAGTTTTGAGTAGTAAAACCTTTATCTGAGTTCACTTTAATTTACTGAATATTAGTCTAATTATGAGTACAAGCAAAAAAAAAAAAAAAAAAAAAATGCAGAGTTATTGTCTCTGGTAGCTTACTGTGGTAACCTCTGCAGGGAATGGCCTGTGTGGGTCGGACCAAGCAGTGCACCATCGTCCCATCCAACCACCATGGTCCAATTCCAGGTGTTCCTGTGGGTTCCTTGTGGAAGTTCAGAGTGCAGGTTTGTACAACACTGCTGTAACTGAAATTCACTTGGCTAGTTTAAGAGTACTATTTAATAAACAGTTTAAAGGTTGACTATTACATGTATTAATGTAGTACACATGACTAATGCTAAGGTTTTTAACACAATCTGCAAGATGTTAAGTAAACCAAGTGGGTTTAAATGACTTATCTGTATAGACTTTCAGTAATTCTTCATTCATTCCCAGGTCAGTGAAGCTGGTGTCCACAGGCCTCATGTTGCTGGGATCCATGGCAGGAGCAATGACGGAGCCTACTCTCTTGTTTTGGCAGGAGGCTATGAAGATGATGTGGTATGCTGTTTTCTAAATATTTATTATTTATTTACTTTGTTTACAGTTTAAAATGAACATGTCACATGTTGCTATGAAAAAACATTTTCAAAGAAATGGAGTAGTTAGAAGAAAGAAAATCTTAGAAAGTCAACCCTGCCTCTCTAGTCATTTTTTTTAATACCAAATTTGATTTCCAATTTTAGGGGATTTTTGTTTTTTCATACAAATACAAATGACACACAATATCTTAAACTGGCTTTTATTTAAATAATTCCTTCTGCAAGTTTACCTCAGTTCACAATTGAAATAAATAAGCTGTAAAACACATAATGGTATAATTAAAGAGTTTTTGATCTAAAAAATAAAGTATTTATGTAACGAGAATATCTCAAAATGATTTTAGTCTTGATTCTGATGCCGTTTGACTTTAATGTTTGTGCTATCTTTTGATAAAGGATGATGGCAATGAGTTTACCTATACTGGCTCAGGGGGGCGAGATCTGTCTGGAAACAAGAGGACAGCTGAGCAGTCATGTGACCAGACTCTGACCCACATGAACCGGTAGAGTGTTTGAATGTACAATTCAAAGCACAGTGTCTGGTACCTCAAATTTATATCATTTTTATGGCTCATTAGGGCTTTGGCTCTCAATTGCAATGTCCCTGTGAATGAGAAAAATGGAGCCGAGTCAAAGAACTGGAAGCAAGGCAAACCGGTCAGGGTTGTGCGCAGCTGCAAAGGACGCAAGCACAGCAAATTCTGCCCTGAGGAAGGAAACCGGTATGATGGGATTTACAAGGTAAGAGGAGAAAGTGACACTGTGTAGGACCAAACTTTCACCCTGAGCATCAGTTTATGGTTTTCTTTGCATCTTCTACTTTGCACAGGTGGTGAAGTACTGGCCAGACAAAGGCAAGTCTGGTTTCCTGGTGTGGCGCTACCTGCTGAAGCGCGATGATGATGAGCCGGCACCATGGACCAGAGAGGGGAAGGAGCGCATAAAGAAACTTGGCCTGGTCATGCAGGTGAGGAGCTTAGCAGTATGCTTTGCATCAGAAAATGAACATCATAATGTTCATCATAATGTTCATTTTCATAATGATTTACCTTTTGATTCTCATTTGCTTGATTATATGTTCTGTAAACTGACTGTGATGGCTGCTGTTCCAGTATCCTGCCGGTTATCAAAAGGAGAAGGAGAACAAAAATGAAGTGGAGGAGGAAGAGACACCCAATAAGGCGAAGAGGAAGAGAAAATCTCAGGGGAGTGGTAAGTTCTCTGTGGCTTTAACTGGTCGGATTGTGCACCTTTTGTTTTTGTTTTTCACTTCTGCAATTTGCAGATAGGAATTCCCTGTTTTGAAAGAGACATTGACATTCTCTGAGAAGACCTGATGGATTATTTCAAAAATATGAAATACTTAGACAAATAAATGGTTAGAAATAAATCTGACTTGTTTTCTCCAGAATCCCCTAAGACCGTGCCTGCCAAGACTCCCAAGAAGATGAAAGTGGAAGTTTACAAGCTTTCACAACAGCAGAAATCCCTCATTAAGAATGACCAGCCAAACAAGAAGCTGTGGGATGAAGCTATGGAGTCGCTGTCTCTTGGACCGGTAACATGGGACTTTAGAGTATCCATAGTTATATCTCTGCACATTCACATACAGATCTACATAATGCATTTCCCTCACCGAAATGATGTACCTGATGTGTTTCTGTTAAGTAAACTGGTTCTAGTGCTGAACTGGTGCTTGGTTAACACCAGTAATAGCTCTAGTCATATTAGCAGTTCTGTCTCAGCCTCAGATGTTTGCTGGGTCAGAGAAAATCAGTCTTCATCAGGTGGTCTCACTGAGCCCAATAACTATATTAAAATCTCCAGAGTTAATATTGCTTTGAATTTTCACAGTATATTTTAAAAACAACTGTAACAATCAGCTTTCAGTAACATGGATTCTCTGCAGGGATGATGGTAAAGCTGAAACGTATTAATCATTGCAATACTGGTGATACCACTTAACCATTTGCTTTAATAAATCCATCTGACATTTTGACTCTAGTCTGCCTGCCAGCTGTGTGTTTAGGTAAGCTTATAGGATTGAATTAGATTATAAAAGCTGATGCCAATGAAGTGTTCTTGCAAAAACCTGAAGCCTGAATGAATGAAACCCAATTTTAACCTCAGAAGAGACTTTTGGTTAAACACGACTGTGAATACTTTACTGAAAAGATTTTCTTTTGTCATTTTCTGACATCTTCTTGTTTTGCTTTTTTTTCCTGCAGAAATTTCTGACCAAGGTTGAAGAGGTTTTCCTTTGTATTTGCTGCCAAGAAGTGGTCTTTCAGCCTATAACCACAGAGTGCCAACACAATGTTTGCAAGGTGAGGACCCAGAAATCTTCAATATTAACTTAACATTTGATTGATGGTTCTGTCTCATTTGTAGCCACTAAAACGTGTGTATGTGTATTCAACTCTCTTTACTCTGATGTTCTTGAGTAAAATCCAGAACCACTGTTTTTCAGACTTGCCTGATTAGAAGGGCATGGAGCCTTTCCTCTCTGATGCTTTTGTTTTTAGACACTGAAAGTGTGATCGGTTAGCACACTTTTAATTTAATTTATTTTATTATTTTATTGATTCGTTTTGTAATCTGTGCATGCCTTTTCATCTTGCATATAAATGGCTTTTCTGGGATTAGCATTGTTAACACCGTCAAAAGATAATCTGTATAAAATGCTTGGTTGCAAATCAATATTAATGTTTTTATCTGTAGGAATGCCTCCAGCGGTCTTTCAGGGCAGACGTTTACACTTGCCCTGCCTGCAGACACGACCTGGGCAAGAACTACTCCATGTCTGTCAACAAAGATCTGCAGGACATTCTAAGTCAGCTTTTCCCAGGCTACAGCAATGGGCGATGATCATTACTCCAGTCTACTCAGCCCTCAAAGAAGCGCAATGAAACCTTTACGGGGGAATTTCCAGTTGAGGCAATAAAGAGTTCGCTTCTCTTAATATATTTTCTATGAATATAAAGCTAAAGTTTTTGTGGGCTAAAATACATCCATTTTTACTGTTGAGCTGTTATGTTTGTCTAATATTCATTGAGAATTCATTTAGAACTGGTTGTACCGTTACCCTTTAATGGCAATTAATCCTCCACATTTTGCTTAGCTACAGCTAATATTCCTTATTTAAATTTAACCTATCTTTTCCCCCATATTCCTTTGTTTTGCACTCATTGAAGAAATATTGGTCAAAAGAGGTAATCTGCTTCCCAAAATTATCTAAAGATCCTAATCTCTAAGGCTATCAGTAGGTGTTTGATGTGTATTGGTTTTCTTGTTAAATTGGTTGTGATCGTTATTGAAGTCTTTTGAAAAGTCAGACATTTGATCATTTGATTTCTTGAGTCCAGACGTAATCATTTCATATGACAATGCCTTGATGTGATAAATTAACGAAGAACCTAAATTTGTAATGACTCCATAAAATGTAAACAAGAAACACATTTTTTTTTTTAAAGCATTTGAGTAAGAGGAGAGTAGTGTCTTATCTGTAAGCCGTGTCATCAAACGTCAACATGTACTGTTAACCCAAAAATTGTCAAACAGGATTTTTTTTTTATTACTGTAGGTTTACTTTTTGAAATGGATTACAATTTAAGGAAAAAAATAGCTTGAAAATATCTGTTTTTTCTTTTGACGGATTTTTTAAAAATTTTTTTTAGGTTACCCTTTTCGTGGTTCACATTAAATAGTCCAAAGATATGGTTATGCTTATAGAGTGTAAAGTAGATATTCCATCTATTTAGCTCTCTGGACTGTCCTTAACACTCAAACCTACTTCAGCCTAGAGACTTGATTTGTATTTTTTCTAAAGTTTAAAATGTATACATATTTGCCTTGTCATGTAATTTGAAGGTTCAGTTTTGTGTCTTCCCAGTGGTCATCTATAAACTTTGATTCCATTGTAAAAAACAAGAAATGTTTGTATTTTAATGTTAAGTACATTTAATATTTGATATAAGCTCTAAAGCTTGCTGTAACAACTGCTTTTGTCCGTTATGTTTTTCTGTTTGGTCAAACTCTCTAGCAATGTGCAAATTGTCCTGAATGCAAGCATTTCTTGTGCCAAAATATCTGCAAATGTTGGGAAATGTATATTTTCTGAAATTGTAAAAAAAAAAATTTTTTTAGTCAGTTTTAGAATTCATGCGTGGTTTTAGCATTCGCTGCACATGTTTGGTGCAGAAATTGTCATTGTTCAATAATAAAAAACTTTAAAAAGATTTAAACTGAATATAGATATTTTTTTATTAGTACTTCTGTGATTTAATAATCGACTGAGTATGTATATTACATTTTAAATACGAAGTATTTTTTAGTTTAAAAAAATTCTAGGCTTAAATTGGCTCGCCCAAAAATATAGGCGAATCATTCACGGTTTTGTAAAAACTTTTAAGTTCAATAAAGAATTAAGAAAATGTTTTTTATGCGTTACAAGACTATATATTTGTGTGTTTTGCCATGACTGCAGAGCTCCGCTAAGTTCTGTATGAGAGTACGTGCGTGGCGTCTGGTTGGTTGGTTACAACCCTGTGATGATGAATGTTACTAGGCGTAGGATTTGAGTCGCTGTTTACCCTGTCACTCATGCGATCAACCAATGAGATTACAGAAATTCTATAAGCGTTCCTGTCCTCAACGTCACTCAACCAATCACAAGCCAGTATTCTGAGGGCCTAAACCCACAAACAAGCTCAGCCACAGCTTCTTGCTAAAGCTAAAAGAAAATCGATAAACCAAACGAAACCTATTGGTTTGAGCCAAACAGAGAGAGGACGATAATCTTCTGCAGGAGGTAATGTTTCCGAAGCGTATTTTACTAAAATATAAAGTACCCAGACTTTGTAGTTTGACTGTGCTGTGGGTTGTCGTCGCGACGTTTTGTTTGTTTTTTTCTAATTGCAGATATGGTAGCTGTTAGCTAGAAGCTAGCTAATTTTATTACAGCTGTACTTACTATATTCGCAATTGTGTGCGTGAGTGTGTGTTTTTAAATATTTTCCTGTTAAAGAGACTGAAGAGTAGCCTTAGTTTTGTTCATTGCAGTTGCCTAGTGTGGCAATATTTTAGCCTCTGTCATTTTGAATAGTATGCTAGTGGTGTCAGCTGAGCAGGGCTAGCAGCAGTAACGGCATTGTAACAATAATTCACTTTGTTAATGCCACATGAGACTTTTTTTATTTGCATGAAACCGATAATATCTAACGAGCATAAGAACAATAAATGTATTTAACTAGTGTTTGCATTTAGGACCATTTTAAGGAAGTAAACTGGATACAACATGGAAGTTTCGGGCCCATATGGAGTTAAAGGTATCATTTAGGCCCCTTCGTGTTGTGCTTTTGGTCGGCAAGAGTTCTTCTAGGCTCTTATCCAGTAAATCTTTTTTAAAAATGTTTAGAAAACGGTCGTTTAATCTGTGACGAGTCATTTTCAAAAGCAATTTGTAGATGTTTTTGGGAAGTTGGTGGATAGCATGTTTTTCTTTATAAAGTGTAGAAAGCAGTGTTTACCCGTTTTATCTCTTCAGCAGCTTGAAACCAAATTAGGGATGCTTCTCCATTTTCTGATGCAAATACCCTTGAAGTTGTAAGCCCCATTTGCCTGGGGAAGTCACTCTGCCCTACATATTTGCAATCGGTGCTGTTTTGCGACATTTATATTAAAAGTGAAAATATTTTTTTATTATTACAATGTAACATGTTTCTTACTTTACTGTAATACAGGAGCCAAAATGGGACTTTTAAAATAATTTTGGTGTTGTAAAGTTGACTACTCTGGGGTTTCACTTTAAGTAAATGTAATTTAATACATGCAAATATATTTGCTAGTGAAAGTCATATGTAGATGCAGTGTTCTTAAAGATGCAGACCAGCTTTTCAACAACTGTTGAACTATAATAAAATATCTACTTGCACTGCAGAATTTGCAAAGTTTTTATGAAATTTGCCGGAAGAAATATCTTAATGTTTACACATTGTATGCATCAGACTCTGATATGTAAAACGTGTTTTCTCAGTTGTTTTCTGTCATGCTCTCCCTAGGGATAATATATATTTTTTGCTCCCCTCTGAATTAAAATATCAATGATAATATTTAGTAATTTATCTGTACAGACAAATAAAACAGATTAAAATTAGTTGAAACAACTTAAAGCTAATTTTGGTCAAGTCAGATCTTGGTAACTATCAAAGCTTTTTTACAACTTTCTTCTGTCATTATTGGATCTTTATTCTGCCAATTTTGTAACTATTCTAGTAATACGACTGTGTTCTCGTCATGGTATGACTTTATTCTTTTAATTACATAAAATCAGTTGAGAGGTGTGGTACACCCTGGGCAGGTAGCTAGGCCATCAAATGTTAACACAGGAGAGACAACCGTACATACACAGACACACAGACACTCACACCTAAAAGCAATTTATAGAGACCTATTACTCAAAAGTCATGTTTTTGGGTTGTGGGAGGAAGCCAGAGTACCCACGCATGCACAGGGAACACTTGCAAACTTCATGCAGAAAGATGCCAAGTAGGGGTTTCAATCCAGTATCTCCTTGCTGCAGCAGAACAACAGTGTTACCAATTTATTAAAATGTTGACAAAATTGTACACTGCCTGGACAAAAAAATGTATCCGTCTGGACGTAACTAAGAAAATAGTTATGAACTTCCGACATGAGTGGTTATCTTTCACATGGCAACAAGTTGTTTAACCCCAACTGATGCTGTGAGTTATTTCTAAAACAACTGTGTTGAAAGATGTATCCTGTGATTGTGGAAACGATGTTGGTCTGTTTAAGAACGGTCAAATGAATGGCATCGAGCCGATAAAAATATCTAGGGAGATTACAGAAATGACTGAAACCATGTTAAGAACTGTCCAGTGCATTATTAAAACTAGAGTGTGGAACAGTCGTCTTTCAGAAAGAAATGTGGCCAGAAAAAACATCCCTGAATGAGCATGATCATTGATCAGTTACCCTGGATCACACTGCATGCAACTCTGCTCCTCTGCAAAGCCTAGATGTGCTCCCAAAACCATGCATCAGTGATTAGAAGGATGAATGATGTCATATAAAATACTATAGTCTATGGGTTAACTATTTGCAGTTTCTGGGTATTTTCCGATTATCAATCATTAAAAAGCCTAACCTGCTGATTCTGATTTTGGCTGATACCAAATGATTTGTTTGAAATGTCACTAAATATAGCAAGAAAGTCACAGAGTTGGCAACTGTGGTGTGATTATTGTTAACTGAAAATGTGTAGACATAATCTGGTGGACTAGTCAATCAGTCAAAGCTTTCTCACAGAAGAGTATAATGGTCGATTTATAGACCTTTTCTGAGGTAGATAAGATTGGAGGTTCTCATATAAGTATCATCCGATCACCAATTTCCCAAATTAAGGAAATTGATGGAGCTAAATTAGTGCACCCCTACTTTAACTTTCAAATCTTTTGCCGTACATTGCTCTCTCATACTACTACTGTGACTTGAGTAAAAAAAAAAAACTGGTTTCAGAATCACATCCACATTTTGTGTGTATGCATCGTCATAAATGATGCATGCTGACTGCATGTATAAACAGACCTATATATTCATTATTACAGCTAGAATTTCAATTTCTAACTTTTCTGTGATTAACATCTTCCTCTGGTACTTGGTTTTGATGGCAGGAATCGGACATTTAGTTGACATTGTAGGGCTTGAAATATATCTAACTTTTTATGAAAATTTCACAAAAACACAGCAGAGCAACACTTTATCAGCTGTCAGACATCAATGTGAAATGGACAAAGCAAGTTGCTGAACAGATGCTGTACAATAGAGACGGAGGAGACTGATGCTATAGTTACTGACTAAATCAGAGCCCAGGACACAAAATACTGTGTTTGGTTGGTCTTTGAGCTAATCAGAATACATAACACACTGCTTTGATTTAGACTTCAGAAATTAGAAATACAGTACAATACTGTACAATTTAAAAATGAAGTACAAATTTGGCGAGGCAGCACTGACACATCCACTGTGATGAAAAACTTTATTGGTGTCATTGTTTTTTCTGGCTTGTGGCTTAAAATTGTGTTTTTCAATATAAAAAAAAATCAAGTGTAACAAATACATAAGCACAGATCATTGACAACACTTGACATGTCAAATAAATTAGCTCATGTTATGAATCAGTGGAGGCAAATGAACCAAAAAAATAGTACATAAGGTGTGGTAAACCATATTCTCAAGCACAACTTTTGGATGGAGATTGAGGCAGGGCCGTTTTATACAGCTTAACAACAGTTTTAAACAATTTGCATAAAAAAAATTGGGAAGTAGAATTTTCTTCATGTTTGTTTTTAATTTTTCTGCTAAAGTAGCAGTGAATGTAAGGTTGTGATATAGGCAAACATTTACCTCTTATAAGTTTAGTAGTATCTTATTTTTGGTTAAAAAACAAAACTAGATCATATTGGAGTGCATCCAGGATAAATTTGCATTCCTCTTTCTTGTTCATACTTTAGACTGGATAATCATCCATAGGGGTAGCTTAGCACTAGTGCTGCACAAATTATGCTGAATATATCTCAATATTGGTGAATGACACAGAATGAATTTACGATCAATTAACAAACAAATGTTAATACTTTGGGTTTATAGCAACAAAAGACATGTTTATTATAGGAAGCTAGAATTTAATGCTTGATGTGATGGTTTATTGTGAATGCACCTAACTGTGTTTATCATACTCGAACTGGGCTTTTACATTACATACTACTTGATTTTCACAGTAGTATTTTTAAAAATAGGTCACGTCCAAAGAATCAAACCCAATTTTCCTTGCTGTGCCCCACAGATTTACCTGCAAGAACCGTAAGCATCTGATGGATACCGACAAGTCCATGGAGACGGTGTCGGCTCCAAACCCTGGCCCCACTGCACCCCCTGATCCTGGTCCGGTCTCTCTTCCTGCTCTCAGCTCCAGTCCAGCTCCAGATCATGTTCCCATCCAGGAGCCAGCAACAGCTGAAACGCCCAGTATCCCGGTGACCTCAGAGCAACATGCAGCTCCAGTTCTGCCTATAGACCTAGATGGGACTTCCAAATCCGTTCCAGGTTTTGAGCCATCTGCACTCCAGCAGGTCGGACCAGGTCCACCACCTCTTCCCCCAGCTGCTGCCAAGAACCCCAGCTGTAAGATCATGACTTTCAGGCCTACCATGGAGGAGTTTAAAGACTTTGCCCAATATATTGTGTACATGGAGAGTCAAGGAGCTCATCGTGCCGGCCTGGCAAAGGTAGTGCTGCCAAAAAATATGCACATATAGATACTTGTTTTTCTACACTTGAATTCATTAGTCGTCTCTACACCAAGGCTTTTTTTTTAACTACGTACATTTCCAGTCTAAAGAATATTGTAGGAGGTCAGGTGGATATTAATTTTCTTCATATAACTGCTAACCTTCCTTTTTCATGTGCAGGTGATTCCTCCAGAGGGCTGGAAACCTCGCCAATCCTACGATACTATTGAAGACATGGTAATCCCAGCCCCCATCATGCAGGTGGTAACTGGTCAGTCTGGTCTGTTTACCCAATACAACATTCAGAAGAAATCCATGACTGTGGGTGAATATCGCAAGCTGGCCAACAGTAAAAAGTGAGTTGCTTTTGCTTTCGTTTTTGTAAGTTCTCTGTCATTTAAACCATTAAGCTAGCAGCATTTCTTTTTTTTTTTTAACATTTCTTGGCTATCTCTTAAAAGTTTACTCTCCTACATGCTCACAAAAGTAACATGTTAAAGACCAGTGTTTGATACAATGAAATCAAGAAAAATCTGTGGGATAAAATTTTGTAGACGACAGACTGAAATAAAAAATGGAAAGAATTGAGAAAATTTAAGATTTGTT
The DNA here is from genome assembly GCF_003331165.1 of Xiphophorus hellerii. NCBI lineage: Eukaryota > Metazoa > Chordata > Actinopteri > Cyprinodontiformes > Poeciliidae > Xiphophorus > Xiphophorus hellerii. The sequence continues at coordinate 9,192,022 of NC_045680.1, forward strand.
GGAACTTAAGTTGTAGATGTCTATATGTGTTTGTAGCAAAAGAGATATCTGCACTTTCAGATAGGAGTACATATGTCAACTATATTGAATATTCATAGATTGGTTAAAAAATAGCAATACAATTTGGAAATTACTGTACTGTATTTATTGCAGTTGAAGATAAAAAGCAGTGAATTCCCTTATATCTTTACATAAAATAGTTTCATTAAATGACTAGATATATTTATTCAATTGTAGGATACAAACAGAAATTAAATCAGCAAGTTGGTGCCCTTGAATAGTCTGGAAATGAAAACCATAAATGTATGAAGAAAAAAAAACCTCATAAATATTTCTTTTTCAATTAGAAATGTAAAAATGAAATAAAATAGTTTTTTTTCCGACCAAACCAATTTGGATTTTACAAATTTGTTTTGTAAAATCCAATTTGTAAATCTATAAAGACTGTAGACTGGATTAAATCTACAGTCTTTAGTGAAAAGATCCAGTTCTGAAAGCTTTTCTTGTCATACCCTTTTTTCATTATTCTTTTGTTTTAGAAACCAATAAACTCGGTTTTTATTACTTACTTTTCATATTTTTACCAATGGTCTACTTGTTGAAGGTTGAAAATATGTCAATAGCACCTTCTGGTGGTTCAAAGTAAATATAAATGGAATTATTGAATTATTTTAATCAGATATTGTTTATTGCTGGCATGTGTATTAATGGATTTGTAAAGGGTTACTGTTAAAGAATGAGGAGAGATGCGCTCTAGGTGAAAGCGGTGACCTTTTCACAGTTGTTGCATCTCAGATTAAAAAAGAGCAGCACTTTAGCTGGACTTGTCCTCAGCAGAAATAAAAAGGCTTATTTGACTAAATTTGTCCTGTAGCTCTTGTTTCGAGTCATATTTGGAGGCAGCAACCCTCCTCCCAAAATATAACCTATACCTAGTACAACTAGTAGATGAGTGAAAAATCTCAGATCAAAAATTCACAAATGATTTAGAAAAACATTTGTACAATTCTTAAGGGGTTTTTTTTCTTCTCTGTTTCTCTCAGATATTGCACCCCACGCCACAAAGACTTTGATGACCTGGAGAGGAAGTACTGGAAGAACCTGACATTTGTGTCACCCATTTATGGGGCAGATGTCAGTGGCTCAATCTACGATGAGGTGAGGAGTTATTTTGTCACTGCAATGTGCAAGAAGCAGCTATTTTCAGTAGGAAAGGTGGATAAGTTGAACCTAAATGTACCATTTAGTGTATTTTATAAACAGACCTGCAGATAATGATGATGTACTGTGTCTTAAATGTAAGAAGTTGTTTTCAGAATGTTTTTTTTTAATAAATAAGAATTTCAAGTGGTGTTCTGTGACATATTTGTCAGAAGTCTGTACTTTACTACCATTATAGAAGAGTTAGTGTTGAATATAGTTTTGCAAATAAAAAAGCATTCTTGTTCTAACATTGAAATTACTTGGCAAGACAGGAAACTAAACTGTGTTTGCAATACACTAATATAGTGTTGACTTTTCTTAGATGAACATGTTTGTCTGAATACCTGTTAACCGTTATCTCTTTAAAACATCCTCTTCTGCAAATTTACCCCAATAAAATGTCTGCTGGCTGCAAGAAAAATACTAAGTATTGATAAGTAGTTCACTGAACCCCACTCACTCAGAAATGCAGAGAAACGCTCTTAAGTTTAGAGTTTTTTCCCACCACTTCTGAGTTCTTAATATACAGCATAATGACCAGAGTATGGCAACAAATGCGTGACTGACACACATCTAATCATTAAAAACTAATAATGAAATGCATCCATTATTGTCCAGGGCATTCATGAGTGGAACATTGGTCACCTCAACACTCTGCTGGACATGGTGGAGCAGGAGTGCGGTATTGTCATTGAAGGAGTCAACACACCGTACCTGTATTTTGGCATGTGGAAGACCACCTTTGCCTGGCACACTGAGGACATGGACCTCTACAGCATCAACTACCTTCACTTTGGGCAGCCAAAGTCCTGGTCAGTCTTTTTTATTTTTAACTACACACATCTTCAGGGTTGTTTTTGTTTTTAGGATAATAATAGTAATTAAAAACAGAAAAAGCTTGAATTTGTTTTTTTAATAAGCCGGACTGCAAGCGTCTCTGTTGCTCTGAGCGTTTTACTGGCGGAGCAGAATTATTCCTAAAAGATGGGTTTATAGTTGATGCAATTAACAGGCCACAAAGCCAGTCACGTTGCTGGTTCCTCTGTGCGTTGCATCGCACACTGTCGCTGTTTGATGTCTGAAGTTTACCTCAACGCGGATCATGTGCGCCTCCTTTCACTCAAACTGGACACGGGCTGATCTGTATGGATATTTACATCTCAACACACTGCTCAGCGCGTGGCTCTGTGTCTGTGCTGATAAAGTTTATGTATGTGGCCCCCAATGGTGTGTTAGTGGTTAAGCGGTTCAGCCTGTGGAGGAGTTTTTGTGCTCGCCTTGTAGTCACGCATCACGCTGGTTTTATTTTTATTTTATTATTATTTTTATTACTATTTTTACGGTTACATGATGCATCAAACCATATCAAATGCTTTGACCACTTTGTCAGACAGAGTTAATGCGTGCGGCCTCATCCCATAAAGCTCGGGCAACCAAAACAGTTTCTTATTAAAAACTCAACAAACACAAAATGGAAAAACTAAAGCCACATTAACAGCATTAAATTCAATATCCTGTTTGTTGCTCATCTCTGCACCTTTGTGCAGTGCAGCTGATTTAACTCATCATGAAGGGCCGGGCCAAGTTTGTATGAGGCCTTGAGCAGAATTTGACTTGGGGGGGCCCCTCTTCCTGCTAAGAACATGAGCACCAATAACAGCATTTCAACATAGAGTTAGTAAATTCTGGGAGAAGGAGGTAGTTTAATTGGCCGACCTAAAAAGCAATCAGTGATGATTGTAGTTTACTGAGATGTATTTGTGAACAAGCAGAGCTCAAACTCAAAGATTAAACTCATCATCACATTGTAGCTATGGTAACAAAACAATCTTAACTATGAAGATTGTTCTTTGAACTTTTACAAAGTAAATTTGCCAACTCTTTAAAATCTTAACTTTAAATGTTAAACAATTTAAAGTTTAACATTTAAACTTTGTTTAACTGAGCCGCTGAAACTTGCCCAGTCTCCACAGTCTGATTCAGGGGAGCCAAGAGAACAGCATCGGTGTCTATAAGTACGCTTTGCTTTACCTCTCCCTGTCATCAGACACTGAAAAAGCCCTCACTCCGTGTTGTCACTCTTGTCACCCAGTGTTTTTTTTTTTTCTTTTCTCCTTTTGCTTTTTAATTTTTTTCCCCTCGCTTCTCTACTCGTTTGTTTCTGCTGCGTCGGGAGTGAGTGCGCAGCGGAGCGCCGTGACTTGATGAGCCGCTTAAAAAGGTGGTGTGAAAGTAAATTTGCCAACTCTTTAAAATCTTAACTTTAAATGTTAAACAATTTCAAATCTTTTAATTTATGTATGGTGAAACCATTAAATCAAATTTAGCAGCTTTGATATTCTCAATAACAAAATGTTACATTTATATATTTGTAGTCTGTGTTAAAATATGCATTTAGGGGGGTTCCCAGAGGCTTGGGGGTCTTAAGCTGCTGCTGACTTAATTTGGATTAAACAGAAGTGCAAGTAATTGATATTAATTTTAATTGTATTTTTTGATTTGTTGTTTATACGACTACTTGTGGATTTAAATAGCATTTCACTGGCTATGTTTTCCCGTAACATAACTACTCAGTAATACTTTTACATTTCCTGTAAACGTAACATCTTTTAATACAAAACACAGTGGAATACTGGTGGAGTGCCTCTGCACTCTGACTACTGGGCTTAGCAAGTTTTCTGATTGTATGGAAAGGCTGATTACCTTATTTTACCTGGCTAAAGCCTACAAAACATATTGACTTTGTTTGTCACAAAAGGCTATTGAAATCAAAAGGAACCACTAGCCTTTTCTAGTCAGTTTTTGTTATTAGACCTACAGACTTGGTGATAGATGAAATCTCATAGTGAAAAACTGCACCACCTAGTGTTCATAATGTCCATTTCATTTCTTTTTCATTTTATTTTTATTTAATTTTGTTCACTCGATGATACATATGAAGAGTTCATGTAACAAGTAAAATAAATCATGAATAGCAGCAGAAATAAGTATATAATTAGAAAAACATCCTTGTCAGACTCCAAACATTGTGACTTTCAAAATCCTGTATTCAGTCTGCAGTTATATCAGAAATTTCCCCATTGTTTAATAATAAAGGATATTTATTTTCTACTTCATATTAAATTATGAAAGTAATTTAGTACTTTGCAGCAAAATACACAGAAACCAGCTTGGAAGGAAGTACTTCTGTGTCAGATGGTGTGTCTTGTTAGTTGTGTGTAAATCAGATAGGAAAGAAGAGATTCTGCTGAACAATTACTTTTTAAAGTTAAATGTAATTATAGTTTTATGTAAAGTGTGATCAAATTAGAAACAACAAAATCATTATTTTCAGAGCTTAGGCTGAGTTTGAAAGTAGGATTGTAGTTTTTATTTGTTTTTATTAACATAAACACATGAGTTTGCTTTATAAAATTGCTTCCTTATTTTTTATTTTTTTTTAACTACATGCAAATCATTGCGTTTATTAGACCAAAACAAAATTTCTTTGTGCGTTTCTAATTACTTTTCTCAACCCATTAGGCAATCTGTAATAAAACTACACTCACCATAAATTTAAAATCTACAAATAGCTGAAATTAGTCTTTGCAGTGCTATGAAATGGGTCACTTTTTCATGATATAAATTTTTCAAAAGGCAGAGTTCTGTAGCTTGCTGATGCAGAGCACCTGACAGGTTGGTGCAGCTGGCAGAGAAACTCCTGGGAAATCTGAGGGAAATTTCAAATATTTGTTTTTACTCAAACAATTGATCTCTTCATAGAAACTAGTTGATTTGGATGCTTTTTCATGGCTCTGTTAATGCATTTGATACAACATCATCATCCTAGAGCAGTAAACTTTTTGAACTACTTAAAGAGGTAATTGAACCATCTGAAAAGTGCATTAAACCTCTGACATGCCAACCCCTGTTTATAGACCGGGTAGCTGCTGTGATGTTTGTGCTTGTATATTGCTTTCTATTCTGTGCATTGTTTTTATATTTGGCTCAGGCTTTCTCAGACACATGAATGTCCCGGTTTCTTCACCAAAATAGCTACTCTCTTTAGATTGTTTGTGTGTGTTTTTAAATCGCTTCCTTCCCCCCATGATGTTTTCCATCCTTGGCACTGCAGGAGGGAAACAGGGACGATCCAGCTTTCTGAATTACGGTGTTATCTGTGCGTGCATTTATGCTCGTCTCCAGGCTTTCCTCCTCTGCCTTCTCTTTCCTCACAGTATGCTCTCCCATTCCACACTGTCACCTCCTCCTATTTCTCCTGTCTTCGCCATCTCTTGTCTCCCTCCTGGTGTGTTGTAGGATGTCTGTTACAGTTTCCGCTGTGATGAGATCTCATTAAAATCATCGATTTCCATTTTCACGGCTCTCACTGTGTGTTTGCTATAACTTGCTGTCAAGGTCTAAGCAAATGTGTGTGATTAAAATAAGGTTCATGACGTGACTAAGAAGAAACTTTGACCTGACGCTAAGAGTTTTGCCGGATTCAGATTTCTCTTTAAAAAGTTTATAGGAAGCTATATAAACAGTATTCATTATTTCCCATCCTCCCTGCTGTGACCAGTCATTAATTATTATTAGGGGTGGAGGGCTGACTGTGAGAGTCAGTGTAAAAATATAACATTGCTTTTTTTTCCTGTTGTCAAACATAGACAAAATCATGGTTTCTCCAGTCTTCAAGTCTACAAAAGTATGTTTCTTTGCCCATTTTTCATGTCTGGAGAGGTATGGGGGTTAAAGAAAATTTAGTGTTAAAAGACATTGAAGACAAAAATCTAATAAACAGAGGTCTAAAACTTCTATATTTTGGATTTTTTTTTGCAAACAAACTAAAGAAACTGAAATTCACAAACTGTGCTTTAAAGAATATGTATTAGAGGATACACTAAGTCTTATTCAGCAAGCATAAAAGTTAGGTTTGGCAATAGAGAGGATCTAATTCAGCTTAGATGGCAAAAAATGCAATGTGCACAGTAGAGCTTTTTTGTGATTTGTAGAACCAACAGAGAAGCTTATTATTTAAACAGTTCAAGGTGAAGATTTTACACTTTTAAAGTACAAAATTTTCATTGTTGTGCTTAAATTTCTTTATTGTAACCACCTTACTTACCCTCAAAATAGTTAACCTTAATTTTTCTTCACTTTGTTGCAACTTCCACACTGAAAAGTGTTGCCAAGTCGACATTACATATAATGCTTTGACTCATAGAAAAAATATCACATTTTTCAAATTTTTTTGCAAATCACTAATCACAGCACAGTGCTTAGAGCAAGTGTAATCCTTCTAAATATGTATTTTTGTGATGTAAATTAAAATGAATTTTGCGCCACGGTGGCGCAGTGGTAAAGCACATGACCCATGTACAGAGGACTCTGTCCTTGACACGGCCATCATGGGTCGGACACCCGGCCTGTTGACCTTTGCTGCATGTCTTCCCCTCTTTCAGAACCCACTTTGCTGTCACTTCCACATAAAAAAGCCACTATAGCTGAAAAAATCTTAGAAAAAAAAAGAATGCGGAGAACACGCTAAGAAACTAAAGTATCTATCTAACATATACATTTTCTGCATTGGAAATTAAAAGTAGGGCTGAGATGATTAATATTCAATCAACTATTGGAATGCTTGTCAGCTAATTTACTAGTTTATTAATTAACTGGACTATGCATATAAAAAAAAAATCTGCAGAACGTGCCAGCTTTTTTAAACCCATTATCAGAGTAAGAGATTACTAACCATTAGTTGCAGCCCTATAAAAGATATTCTATACAAAACCGATCTTATCTGTCTTGAAACAGAGATCTGCTTCTCAGTTTTGACTTATGTCTCAGTTTTCCTCATTTTATTCTTATTTCGTCTTTACATTACCCATGTCATTTCTAAAAGCCAATTAGCTCCCAGATTGATGAACCTTTCAGTTCACTATGAGAGCTTTTAAACAGCTCTGCTCTCTGCTTCCCCTTCTACTTTTGTTCATTTCTGTCTGATGTCTCTCCTTCACTCTGTCTTGCGTTCTTACCAAGCCCTCCCACATCCTTTTTTTTCCGACACTGAAACTGAATCAATTTCACTTCCATACTTGTGTGTGATGGGATAATTACAGCCAGTTGAACAGAGCACAGTCCCTTAAAACACATTTATACACCCTCTTTGTCTTTTTCTTCCTTTCCTCTCATAGTGCAACGGTTTGTGAAATGAAGTCTATTCCCCCAGCAACTCTGCTCCCATCAAAGTCAGTGCTCATCATAACTGCTGCTTCAACTTGCCCACACACTAAGATGGACAAGCAAAGGATCTCAGCCTTGACTGGCAGTCATATTTGTCCCCATCTTTACTCCATCAATTTATCTTCTTCTTTTCAATGTTGAATGCTTCTCTGTCAGCCCTGTTACCCCAACACACACACACATGCACAGAGGTCTGCTGTCAGATGAGGGATTATCCTTAGAGCATGTGAGTGGAAGGCAGGGAATGGTTGACGTAAGTGAAATATTTTTTTTAAGTGTTCCTCAGGAAGTCCATTATGTCTCCATCAGTTTTCATTCCCCCCTGTGTAGTCCACCATTATCATTTCTGAACTCAGAGGATAGGAAGGGTAATAATAGTCCTTATTCTCAGTTTGAAGTCTGGGTGTGGCATCTTGGACATGAAGTTAATGTTTTGCTCACGAAAGAGCCGCTATGACTGTTGTAGTCAGTTATTTTACCAAATTCCTGCAGTATCACATTATTACATGATATTGCTGGGTTCTTTTTGTTGTGCTCTTGTGATATGACGGCAAAACCACACATTTTTGCTGCAATAGCAGAGCTTAATTTTCGTGTTTGAGAGCTCAGTGATATTTCACAGTATGCTTACAAATGGCAAGCAGGTGTAGAGAGACACAGAGTAACAAAGCACTGCTGGTTGGTGTGCTTCACAATGCTTGCTCTCCCATAAATGCATGTTTTGGCTCTGTGACCGCCTCCACAGTCACCTCCCCATTCCCATTTATGTGCTAAACACACAGGATATGATCCACAGACCTGGTAATATTTTCTTGACTCTGTTTCCGATTCAAATTAAAATGTTTGCATGAAAACAAAAAAGAAATGACCCTGAACGTAATATGTTTCTACATGGATTTAAGGGGTACATGAAGCAAATGGGCCCCTTTTATGGGTCACCCCATGTGATTCACTTTCAAGTCACGTGTGAATGGTTATTAGGGAAGTCATTACATTTAAATCCAAGAGAACAAAAAAGCAATGCTTACATTCACAACAAGGCCTCTTTCATTCATTAATTCAGAAAGACATCTGGAGGAGTTCATTCAGATGTTTTGTTGAAGCAACTTTCCTGCAGCCACAGTTTGTCCGTATTGGTTTTGGATGACTTCAAATAAGATATGTACCCATTATTCTTTCCAAAATGCCCCAAACTAGGGGTGGACCATGTGGACTTAAAAATGTTTTATCATGATATTTTCTGGTACTATTCCAATAATTATAAAAGTAACAAAAATAACAATGTATTACTTTTTTAAGGTAACCAGCTGTGACTGCATGGCGCAGCAATCATAGCCCCACAAACACAAATACTGCTCTTGAAAAACATTTCTGTCTGCATAGCCTTTTTTAAGATACTAGTCACATAAAAAAAGTGATTTGTATTACTAAACTGTACACAGTGACAGCATTTAACCATATTTCGAAATTTATTGGTATTTCTTGATGCTCTCATTGATCAATGGAAAAAATAGTCAATTTAAAAAAAACCCAATTCTGACAGTTTTTGTGTTTAAAACCTCATCAATTAGAATTTATTGTGATATTGTTCTTATGAAAAAAACTATTAAAAAATCTTTAGAAAAGATATGATTAATGCCCACCTTGATGCCACCACAGCATCTGTGATGGCAATTTACCACAGATTCTTTCTTGGAAGACGGTTTTTTTTTATTGTATGCCTACACTTTGACTGGACCATTCTAAATCATCATTCTAACCTGCTTGAAAGTGAACCTCTTTTCTTGTCTCAATTATTTTGCAACCTCTACCAGATTTTCTCCCTGGATTATCATCTGTTGAGCTCCATCCATATTCTCATCAGCGTCACGGTCCCATTCCCAATGCGTCCCCCATAGCATGATGCTGCCATGCCTGCATTTTATGATGGGTGCCATACAAAGGTTTTTACATTCAGGAAAGAAAGTGTATCACATTATAAAATAGCTACAGATGGATTAGCACTGAGAGAAAGCTTCTGCAGAATAGGAAGGCAGCTGCAGTCTGTTTCTGTGAACAGAAAGCTGAGGCAAATGGGGAAGTTGTTGATTTACAGCTTGTTTACTGAATCCTTAAAAAAAATAAGTGCAAATACTACAAATGCATCCCAGTTGTGTGGGAATCACCGTATGAGCTGTGCAGCTTCTCAACCTGTGATGACTCCTTAATTCCACCTGCCAGGAACACCGGCCCACCATAGATTAATCATACTCCTCCCCAGGAGAGGGGGGTAAGTTAAAGCCTTCATTTTCTCTGTGTTGTCTTATGTGTGTTTTTTTTCTTGACTGCCTCTGGAGTCACATACATGTTGCTGCCATGGTAACAGTGGTGGATGGGATTTGGTGGACTCATGCTGCACTGCTGTTTTTATGGGGTTTTTTTTTTGCTTCTGCTAATATGAAACAGTCCTACTGGTGTTTTAAAATGTGTGTAAAATGACATAATCTATCTTTCCTTACTGGATGCAAAACTGTTGAACAAGTCTTAAGCATTTCAAGAAATTTTTTATTTAATGCGTAGTTGTATGCAAGGATAAGCAATCAGCTTAACCTTGTTATTTCCATTTAGTTGAACAGAGCTGCACTACTAAATGTAGTTTGGAAAATGCACCAGGTTACAGTGCATTTTGTCTGAAGTGAGGCTGGCATGAAAAGGTCAACAAGGCAGAGTGATCCCCTGTCTACCTATCAGTGCTTCATGGATTCTCATTTTGTCGCTTTATGAGAATGCCTGCTGGGCACATGCAAAGTGCGGCTGCTAATGAAAAATCATAGCCTGAAGTCAGGCAGGATTTGGAATGGATGCAAAGTTTCCAATTGTCTCTAGAGGATGATGGGATCTGCCAGCACTTGGAAGTTATTACTTTTTATTGTCTTTGTTATACAGCCACAGGACAAGGTAATACTCTGATCCTAAACATTTGTCGTTTTTCCTCAATGTGCATTTTATATAGGTGCAAAGATTATGGCAAAATTGTCTTAAGTTCATCAGTTGCAGCTGATCTAAGAAGTAACATAACTATGATCAACAATTCTTTTTTACAAGCTTTTAATATTTGTTAGAACAGACAAGCACTCTTGTCGGTGTAGGAAAAACCCTGGAGTAGAGAGTGACTGTGTGAAGGTCTGTGCTTTAGTCTGCAGGTGGCAGTGTGGCTCCATTCCTTTAACATCGTCTGTTCAATTGGATTTTGCTTTTTACTTGATTTTTCTTTATTTTTATCTTTCCTTTTTGTCCCACGCTTCTCCTCATTCCTCTTGTCTCTCATTAAGTGTTGTTGCCTCTCACCATATCTGTCTTTCTTTCTCCTTTTTCCGTTTCTCAGTTTGTTTCATGCACCCATAAGGGTTGAGCGAGTAAGAATAGACAAGGTGTTTAATCCAGGCTGTGTTTATAGCCTACAGTCTCTGGAGAGTTACACAAATTAGTGGAAATAATTACGGGAAAAATAATATCTAATAGTGTTTTTTTTTAAACAAATGAACAGATTAGAGTTGCATTTACTCCCTCCTACTCTGTTTTACAAATACATTTAGTTTCTAAATGCAGCATCTAACATTTGGACTAATGTTTCATGACTTTTCAGTGCCTACCTGCTGTAAATTTAGTATAAACACATTCATAATGGTAATGCATTCTTCCCCTGTAACAGAGAAGGCTACAGGGTTAGTTTATTTTTACAGTAATAGCTCTAATAAACTTCCTAGAAGGAATGATGGCACATTTAAAGATTTTAAACAAAAAATAGCGAACAGTACTGTAGAATGCAGATGCATTTCAATAAATTAGAAAACACTGAAAACCTAATTTAATTCAATAATTCAGTTCAAGCAATGAAACTCGAGTTGTATTTAGATTTACACACAGTAATTCATTTAAATTATTTATTTTTGAATTTTATTACAAAGCTTTTAGCTAAGGAAAACCCAATATCAAGTTATTAGACAACAATAGTTTAACACATTGTAAGAACAATAAAAATAGATTATCATAGAAATGTTGTCCTTGTCTTTGCATATAAAATTATGGGAAAGGCTTCTCACTTCACTGTTGTCCAGCAGACAGTCATTGTCCTCCTCTATAAGGTGAGAAATCCATGAAAGGTCATTGGTCAAGAACATGGCTGTTCACTCAGGGCTGCATCCAAGCATGTCAATGGAAGGATGAGTGGAAAGAAAACTTTTGGCAGAAAAAGAGGCAAAGACAGAGAGCCTGTTGGAAGAATAAAATGGCATAGAATACAAATTTATGGAGGTCCAAGCAGACATTTATATAGTCAATTAATTTCTGTTCTACCAAGAGGGCCTTTCTGTAACATGAATTGCTTTGTTATGCTTTTAAAAATTGTCATATGTATTACTGAATAAACAAAAAAATCTCAAACATTATTAAACTTAGACATATTTATGAAATACAACAAAACAGAAACCTATTAGCTTGCTGAATAGAACAAAAGGTAAAAAGAATAACGTGAACCACTTAATCCCCCATGAACAGAGAGACGTAAAACAACAGAATAACATTTAAGTTACATTTCCACTCTCACCAATCAGTGGTCCGAGTAGGACTTTGTGCAATTAGTCATGTTTCCAATTCAGCTTCCTTCTTGTTGTAGTACCCATCTAAACAGGAGGTAATGGTTGCTCTCGAAGAAATGTTAAAACTTTGCTCCATGAAATGCACTTATCATAACATCCCTCAAAATCAATCGTACTGGCATCATGTCTTTTTTCATCATGTTGCAGTTTTTCTGTGTTATGCTCTCCGCTTTTCTGTAATCACATCCTTGCCTTCGGAGCACATCAATTTTACATGTGTTTTTTTTATACTTCATGATGAGCAGATCGGTCCTGACATGGAATGGGGAGTTAATGTTGAACTGGGACTATGGAATGAGTTTTATTAACAATACGATGCAAAGCAAAGAGATTCTCATCAGACGTAAAGGTCTATTGGTGCATACAGAGCAGAGACACTGATTAATCTTCCACTGACCATTTAACTGAGAAACGTTGAAAGGCAGAATATAATGCAGATCTATATAATGGGTAAAAAACAAGTTTGGGGGTCTGTAGTTTTTATACTAGAAATATATGGTAATCTAAAACTTGCATGTGTGGTGAATGTATGCTTTCTAATTGAAGTAGGGAAAATAATAACTTTTCATTGACCTTATAATTTTATATGGATTTGTAAAATTATTTAAAGCAGGAATTGCACCTCTTAAATATTAAACAGAACAGTGGCCTTTACAAATCTTACATCAGTGCAGAAAATATTTAACACCCTGGACAATTTGTTTTTGAAACTGCTCAGAGCTGAGGGCTAAAAAAAGCCAACACTCAAAACAGTCATTTCTCTTCTTTTTTTTGATATTCATCTCCGCAATAAGATTTATTTAGCACTCATTTTTTCTGAGACCGATGCTGTAATGTTAGTAAAAGTAGTTTCACAGTCATGTCCTCATATATTTTTCACAAATGTCATTACTGAGGGGATTTTTCTTTGTGCATTTATTTTTTAACAAACAATCAAAGAAACTTGTAGACATGAAGTGCATCTAGCTAGCAATGCTCAAACAATACCGATTGGTTTTGAGTGGAGTGTGTTGATGTGCCAAAGCTCAGAGCTTCTATTTGTTTCCTCTCTTTTTCCACTAGAATCACCATGCTTTGTTTTATTTTTCTATTATTGCAATATTTAGTTTGATTGTATTAATATGCAGACATTTGCCTCCTTTTGCAAACAAAGCATAATTGCTATTTACTTGTGACATAAAAGCACCACCGTGAATATTGTTTTTGCTTGAGAAGGTCTGTGGAGCAGAAGTCAATAATTTATAACTTGATCAAATTAGAATGTAGAAAACGGTGGGCATTAAGTTGCTGAGAAGTCACTCTTGTGATCATCCACCTTTACGGTAAAAGACATAACTGAGCACCTCATTGCCTCTCTTTGCAGGTACAGTGTTCCTCCTGAGCATGGCAAGAGACTGGAGAGGCTTGCACAAGGTAAGCCAGAAGAACTAACTTTAAATTTCATATATTATGCATGAGTTTTTTTCTTTACCACATTTGGATGCTGTACAGACTTTACTCGGTAAGAACACCTAAGCCATGCTGTTTAGTGCATAAAAGATGAAGAAATGTTATGAGCCATGGCTGAATTTTCCTTTTTGATCATGCTTATTATGTTTCCTTATTTCTAAGACAAGCTGTGTTAATTAGCTTTAGGCTGCCCATGTAGGTTTGGTTTCTTATAGGCTGTTACCGTTTCTCTGATTATTCCTGGAAATTCTCAGTAACCTGTTTTTCTCACTGCTTCACCATTTGATCCTGATTTCTCACATGCAGCCCTTGTGTAAAACTTTAGTTATTTCTGTTGTTTTTTAGATCGTCTTCTCTTCATTGTGTTGGTTGCAACCTGACTGAACTTTAGATTTAAAAAAAAAAATGTTTGAGATCTCGCTGTCTCACTTTTTATTAATAAAGGCTCTGGCATCATACCAGTCTGTTTGCCTGGACGCCTATATTTTGGATCTTTTTGTTTACAGCAGATGACTGGACCAAAACTGCTTAGATTAGAGGGTTTTTTTAATTATTATTTTGATGCAAACTCAAAGATATCTGGCCTTCAGCTTAAGCCTGCAGCAGTTTTTCACAAGTAGAACATATTGGACGAGAATTTAACAAGCTCCAAACATTCTGTTTCATCTTCCATGGGGGGTCAAGGTGAGCCCTTTCTGGCAGACCTGACTTGCTTTCAAAATGCTTCACATCTTAGCTTCACCTTTCTCTCAGCTTCAGCTCTAGTCCATCTCCAATCATCAGTTCCACAGCCAAAATCAGACTGCTTCCAGCTTCATGCGACACTCCATGTTATGTTTACAGTCTCCAGCTTCAACAATGTTGTATCTTTTAGCCTGACTTTACCGTGTTTAATACCATCGACTCGGTCTTAGTTTAGGTTCATTCTTCAGCCTTAGCTTAGTTCCTATATGTCAATCGGGAGCTTCTCCACCACGGCACTAATGTAAACTGGGAAATGCAGCTGACCTTTGGAGAGATCAGTGCTCCATTTCTGACAACATAACATCCAACAGCAGTTCCTTCTTTGTCTGGTATTTCTACTGAATACAGTCACACACTCTGGGGCTCTGCCCTACAAAAACCTTTTGACATGTATTCTGTGGGAGTATGCATCAATGTCCTACTTTCTTAGGATTTCTTTTGACACTTTGCTGAGGGGAGAAGTGCAGCTTGAAAAAATGTTTGTGTTAAATGTCTGCTTAACAGATTAGGAGGGTAGAGGATGGTGAATTAAAAAGATTTTTTTGATAGGAGTTGAATGTATTTATTTTTCTTCAAAATTTCAGAAAACGTTTTGTACAGGTTCATGAAAATAGCTCAAACTTCTAAATTGTTGTGATGTCATTTAGTTTGGTTCAACGGCTAGAGCTGAACCCTTTGCTGTCTAAACACAAATCTCACAGAAACATGGCTAAAGCAGAAAAAAAATTAAATACCAATTCTAATTGATTTCTTGCAGAGTTATGCAAAATACTTGAAGAAATCAATGTTTTAGTTTTATTTTCTCAAATGAATTTCACAACTATTGTTGCTACACTACTGAATCTTGTAAAAGGTTTTCCTCCCAAGTAGAATTAGTGAATAAAATACTGCTTTAATTTATTAAAATCTAAAAAATACTATTCTTTTACTAGAATCTCAAGATCAGTATGCTTCTTAGAAAGAGACATGGTGACACAAACAATTAGTTTACTGAAGCAAACATAAGTTTTTTGGGGTTTTTTTTGCAAGTGGACCCATCATGGGCCCCACTCTGAGCTGACTCTGCTCAGTTTAAACACGTAAATCAAGTCAGCAATATCACAGAGCTTCAAATTGGTCATTATGTGGTAAAAAATGAGGTATTCTCCTTCTGATACCTTCCCAAAATATTACTGATAAATATGCACCACACAATGTGGTCTTTGTGTTTTTAACTGAAATCACAAAATTGAGCTGAAACAGGTGGTCTACTCATACACAGGTCAGCTGCCTCACACCTGAGGCTGTCTTGCTTGGCGAGTTGGCAGCATAACAGTTTTAGGTTGTCTGCAACAGCCTAACCAAAGTATGTTTCAGTCCCATAGATGTAATGGATAATCTAGCGTGTAGCTGCCTTCCTTTGCACACGTTCCTGCATTGGTCAAATGATAACTCACCTTCTCATTTGCCAATACTCAATCACCAATCACCAATCCCAGCTTTTCATTGTCCAAGCCACCTGCTGGCTTTTGAAAAGTATGTCGCCCCTGGCAGCACTTATATATGGGGCTTATTGAGTTTGCCTTCTCAGTGAAATGATAATCTGAATTATATTCTTCTTTGTACCATATTCAGTGTCAAAGTAAGAAGCATTATCTTAGGTGGATAAATGAGACACAGTGAAGTGAACCCATTCTGTCTTCTTTCTGTGACACATGACGTCTGCTTTCATCCCCTACTTTCTTTTTAAGATCTTGCGTGCCCGTCTTTCTCTTATTTTGATCAATGGGGATTAGCTTTAGTAGTGCACGTTAATCAGAGAGGAAGAGGGGAATCCGGGATCTGATGGAGGGTGGGTTAATCCGAAGTACATGACAGTTTGTGATGTTGCGACTTGCTCAAAACAAACTAGTGATGAATGTCGTCCTTTAAGGATAGAATAGCTGGGAAATGTCGCACATTACTTGGAATATAAGAAACAAGTAGTTGCTTAAAAGTAGATCTGCCACAATAACAAATTTTTCTGGATGTCCAAGAAATTATTGCGATAAATGATAATACTGTTTTAAGACCATTTTCACATAATATATGATGTTATATTGAGAGTTTGCCCTATAAAAGAGTTATAAACTTTAATTTTGTACAGAACACAACACTGGAACTGGAAGACATTTTAAATATCTAAAATAAAACATTACAATCAAAAACGGCAAATTAATAGGAAATAAAAATCAGACAAACTAATATAAATAAAATTGATTATAAAGTCTGTCAGCAACACAGCCCTTCAAAATTAATAATCATATTTGAAATTATCAAACTCATTTTAATTTATCAAGTGATTGATTAATTGCTTATTGCAACAGGCTTAGCTAAGCCCCGTTTTTCCCAATGCAATTGGTTAAAAAGTACGAATCTATACATTCTGTGGCTTGATTTGCTCAAATAATATTAAACTAAGGTAAAACAATTCTTATTTCTATATTAATTAGTCCTCAAATCATACCTGAGCAGCTGTCGGTTTGGATGGAATGGCCAACACATGGCCCATTAAAGCCACTGTTGGCACACATGGCCATGATGTTTATGGAGGTTCCAATCTGACACCTTTGTTTTTTGCAGAAATGCTCAAATGTACAGAGACTGTAGTCAAGAAAAAACTCCAATCAAGTTCTACGTTCAGGTTCACCTGTAATTTGTATCACTTAGTTTATAGTTTCTCCCAAAATGTTGGACTTTGTATGTAAGCAGGGAAAAGGCAGAGAAAAGCGAGAGAGAGAGCTGCCTAATTCTGAAATTCAAAAGGACAGAGTGAAACCTTTAAGTTAATATTACCCTGTGGAGATCTCGGAGAGCCAGCTGCATTTTAATGGGGATTAATACCCAGGCTCTGTCAGCACATTATTCACCTTTTTATCAGCTCCAACAAGCACGAGGGCAGCAAGAGCGTGGAGTCCCTCTCTCCCACTTTTGCTTTGTAGGGAGGAACAGAGGCTGAAACAATGTGGTGAAAATGAAGGATGAAATGGGCGCCGATTATACTGTCAGTCACTTTAAAGTTTAACTGGTGGGAGGCTTAGATGGAGCCCCTCCTCTGAAGTAAAGGCGACTATAGACTATAAAGAATGGGAGCGTTGTCAACGGGGGAAAAAGTTCTTTCTTTCGATTATGCACAGACCGTCTGAGGCCGTCTAAGAGCATAAACGAGCCTTTGTTTTAGAGGGCGAGCGCCGGTTTTAAACCTCCAAAATGTCAGTTGGATTATGATCTCAAGACAGTATGTGCCATTAAGGAAATGGATTTATCTTCCAAAAACCAGGCAACATCAGAAGTTGAGGAGAGCTAAACAATTTCTGGTTTGCTTATTAAAAGATTAGTACGTTTTTTTTTGTATATTTGCAAAAAATGATTTGCAAATATCATTTTACATAACAGGTCCTAGAAAATACTGCCACTGCAAGGGTTTTTAGTTAGGACCTTCGGGACTTAGGATCAGCAGTTTTAGTACAGCAATAGAAAAAAAAGTTATATTATTTAGCATTAATTATTTTTGCATAAAATATAGAGTAGCCAGGACATTGCTAAAACAACATGTCCTCTTTCTATAAAGGGAACTTATTATGCACAATTCACATTTTGCAGGTTTATGTGCTTCAAGTTTGGTCTCAGCTGCTTCTAAGAACAGCCCTAGCACTTAAAGAAAAACACAGAGTCATTTCTTGGCAATAAGTTAATGTTTTTTAGTGTCCGGAAATGAGCCGTTTTAAAAACGTTCCGTTTAAGTCACAATTGATTGATTGGGGCTGCTAGATTGCCAGCAGAGCTCTAGCACGTTTGGCTGATTTTAGCAGAAGAAGGCTCTAATTCTGCTTTTCAAAGGTGGACAGTTATATAATTGCATATCTACAACAATTTCATGTGCGATTGTAAAAGCTAAGTTGGAGGGCGTGGCCATCAGCATCTTATTTGGATTTGAAGACGAGACTTTAAATCCAAATAGCTCAATCTGAAAGGGATTCAAAATGGGCAGAACTGACCAGATTAACATCTCTTTATCTAAGAATAATTTTGTGCTAAAAAGGTAAGACCATTTTTGGTATAACACATAGACCTATTCTAACGTATTCCAGGAAGCATAATAGGTCACCTTTAATGTTCTCCTGTAAAATTGTTAGCCTGCATCAATTTTACACCACAGATCTCCAGGCAAAGATTTTCCTCTTTGTTTGGCTTGACTAGCATCACAGTATTGAGGTGACGGAACCAGGTTTTAGTTTAGTCCTGCAGTCCATCAGATTTCTCCTGAAATCCAACTTGAATCCTCAAAACCGATGCATTTACATGATCTTTGGTAATGCGATTATAATGCACTCAAGGCAGCAAATTAATTTGTTTCTGTGTCACAGGGGGAAACTGGATTTCCCTTTCCAGGTTATGGGATTATAACAGTAATGTGATAAACGCTGCTATTTTTCACATGCTGAAAGCTCTTTAATTGTGGGTGTCAAAATACATTTGGATCATCTAAGTGTTGTTTGGAAATCTATGTGAATTTTCTAGATGATAATCAGACTTTTTTCTTTTAACACAAACATTCCTGATTTACTTAAGATGTTTTGTCTGTTGTTCTGGTTAAGGCCGACTACGATTAAGAAAAATCAGGTACCTAATAGTGATATTGTAGAAATCAAATGAAGAATCCAGCATCCTCTATTTTCTGCTGGACTATCAATAGCCTTAATGTTTTGGCTGTTCATTACCATAGATGTTATATGAACTCTGGGCTTTTAATCATTTATTCAAGCAGTTTCCATGTTGGAGTAATGTGAAAGACACAGCTTCAATTACATGGGCTGATTTCCGCTATTATCATTGTAATGACTGATAACGGATGTTTACCAGTATTGTACATATTTCCCCACACTTTCAACAACTTAAAAAAGTGACCTCACCACTGACATTGCTTCTCTGCTTCAGTTCAGCACTTCACAATCCTGTGCGTCACTGTGACATGACCAAAAAAAGAACATATGGACAAACTCACCCAGAAACATGGCAACAAACGGGAACATCAGTTGTTAATATCAGCCTAGTTTCACTTTTTGGACCGATGCAAATAATACTATTATCGTGCAGCCCTACTTTGATTTGTTGCAGATTTTCTCAAATATATACTTTCACTTATATTAATCTGTAGATAAATGTGCCTTAGCAGGTTATAGAGAAATTGCACACTTTTAGTTGCCATCAATAAGCTTTTGGTGGGAACTTTTACCCCTCGCTTTGGCTAAAATTGGCAGAGTTCATTTAAAATTAGTTGGCTTCTTGACAGGGACATGAAAAATATATCCTTAGCCTGCCGCATCCATTCCAAAGCCAGTATTGATGTGTTTTCAGGATCATTGTCATCATTTAAAGCCAATTTTCCACTGTTAGTTAAAAGAAAATAGCTGAGGATGTTTAGGGACACCACAAAACCCAGTCAGGCCCAGGTCTGTCACACACTGGTAGATGCCTGAACATCAGTTTTACTTCTCATGGCCATCAACCTAATCTGACCCAGCCAGGTTGCATGTTAGTAGCAGATCTGAACATTGCTTCCTTCACCTTCCTGAAGTGCCACATGCTTTCTGTCAATCCTTTCAGGTTTCTTCCCTGGCAGCTCCCAAGGCTGCGACGCCTTCCTCCGTCACAAGATGACACTGATATCTCCATCCATCCTGAAGAAATATGGCATTCCCTTTGACAGGGTGAGTGGCGCATACACGACATAAGCTGACATTTTATTGATCAGCATGATCAATTTGTTTATCTAGAAGCATTTGTGGCTTAATTCAGCCAGTAAGTTGCGTCAAAAGACAGGCACTTAAAGACGTATTGATTGGCAGCCTCTATTGATGGTCATTAATTCATTTTTGGACTGGCTCTAGTGGTTGGCACAAGAGAATTAATTAAGTTTGAAATATCAAAATTAAGAGAGTGTCAGTAAAGTTATCTTTTCTCACCCTTTCCTGGGTCATCCATAAATTACAGAGGAGGTTGGGCTTGTTTCAAATGACTCAGCGTTGACGCAGCCATGAGTAAAGATTGTCATCGGTCCCTGTCACAAAAAATGAATTGCCATCTTTTCACCTTTCTGTTGCAGCACAAACCTCCACAGTGCAAAAATTAATGAGAAACTGAAGGGGGGGCACAGGGCAGACATCCAAAGTTCCCCACAGCCAGCATAAGACCCCCTCCACTTAACTTCTCCCAGCACTCCCCCCTGAGGACGTCATTATCACAGTGAACATGTTGCATTCTGCACACCTGCCGGTGAACTTTTCCCGATTCATGTGTAAAAATACAACTCTCCTCTCTTCTTGCCGAAGTGAAGAGGGATTTGTTGGTTTGATATGTGAACCATTACTGTTAGCTGAGGAAGTTAATGTCTCGCTTTCAGCCTCCCTACCCATGCCTGTATTTCCGTCTGGCTTGATGTGTCTCTTGATTGCAGACAGGCAAGTTTCTCAAAGACGATGGGATTCGCAGTTGCACATGCAGGGCGTAGGTTTCAGGGCAATATGCAAAGAAAAAATGAAATTAAGATGTTCGCATATTCTTAAGCAATGTCAGAATAACACGGAGCTTGTAGGAAGATGTTAAACTCTGGGAGATGCAGCTAAGTTCGACTGGAGGAAGAAACGTTTTTCAGGAGCCAAACTCCTTAATTGTCTCTAAAACTTTGACTGTTTTTCACTGAGATTGATAGGTAATAATCAAATGTTTTACACTTTTTGGTTATCTAAAAAATTTTAACCTTAAATTTTAACTGTTATAAATTATGGATTAGATGGTAATCACTAGCCAGTGATGACAATAGCCCAATTTTCTACTGATTGACCCAGCGAATGATAGATCAACTGCTCAAAACCCATTCTTTCCACACCTTTTAAATGCATCAAATTTAAATATTCCACTTTTTCTTTTTTTATATCCACAGAAAACTCTTTACCTGAGTGCATTTTTATAATTTTGTACATATCAGATAAAGCATAGGAGAATATGTTTCAATGGAGAAATTGTAATAGTCCATCATTTGGTTCAAAAGTACCTCTTCTACAAGGAACAGGGAACACTTTGTAAAAAAAATGTTTTAGCTATCAGTTATTTTGTTTCAATGGTTGTAACAAATAGCTTAAACAGTTGGACGGTAAAGGTCTGATCACTATAAATGGGCATAGATGGCCTTTCCAAGAATTTATTTGACTTCTACATTTGAACTGCATTTCGTTTCTTGTTTGTATTTTGTATCTCAACAGATAACTCAGAATGAAGGGGAGTTTATGATTACATTTCCATATGGCTACCACGCTGGCTTCAACCACGGCTTCAACTGTGCTGAGTCCACAAACTTTGCAACTCTACGTTGGGTCGACTATGGAAAGAACGCTGCACTGGTAAGATGAGACAGACCAGATATTTACTCTTTGAAGTTATGTTGAAAGTGTCTTTGTTCATGGGAGACTTTGTATTTTCAGAGTTTTGATAACAGTCATGTAATTGAAATTAAGGTTGACATGTTTAAGGAATAGGTTGACCCTTTGAATGCTCATATCTTAATCCTAACACTTCTCTAGGCAAATGAAGATTTGAAATAAAATTGATTTTGATGTGATTCAGCAGTTTTCTTTCTTCTTAAAGGATAGAGACATGGATTACATCGATATATAAAAGTAGAGTCTAGTTCTCTGCTGCACACCATCTGTTCTTGACACCGACTGTACACTTGAATCCTTGTGCTGACGCAAACTGCCTCTTTGCCTGTGGGCTGTTGAGCATGAAATTAACAGGGCATGGGTAGGTTTGTGAAAGGGAGTCCAACTACAATGTCCTGTGGAATAAAGTCCCTCTGCACTCATCTCTTTTCTATACATTTCATTTTGCTGTTCACTCCTCCCTCTCTTTTCTCTTTGGATGTGTGTGTGTTTTTCCTCTCTGTCTTTCTCTCTACTTGGCTGCATGTCAGATTTATGAGGTGCCAGTTTGCAGAAGTACATCTCCCTCCCTTCCTACTCCTTCTCATTTCCAGCCTTCCTACTTTACCCATGTGACCGCTTGTAATTTAAGAACCAGTAGCCCAAGCTCCAGTGCTCAGGGGAGCATCTCCAGCTCACTTTGTCAGTTTGATCAAGAAGAGGGGTCTTTTCTGCTCTGCTAAACTAGGCTTACAAATTTACAGTGCAGCACATGGAGCCAGAGAAATGTTGAAATGCAGCCTGAGCAAAAGTCTCCCAGAAAGTTCAGTGTATTTCCATCCTAAACAAAGTTGGTATCAATATTCTCATTAAGGTTCTTGTTGACAAAATAGAATATTATGAGTAAATGGCTTTGACTACAGCAGGAAAGACATGCACAGCACTCAGTTGTTTTAAATGTGCTATATAAATAAACTTGAACTTTAAATAAGTGTTAGATTGTTAGTTGTACAGAACTGTGTTCAGTTCGCCCACGTTACCGAGTAGTAAAAACCGAGCCTCTCTTTCGCCCTTTCTCTGAATGCCTCCACCGTTTTCTGTTTGATTCAGCCAGTCATCCAACAACTTGTTTGGCTGTCTTGGCCCCTCACCCTTTTATTTAATTTTTTCAGACTGAGCCCTATTCTGTCAGCAGTGAACAGGACAGTGAGCGATGGGTCGCGGTATGAAATTTGTCACAGTTTTGGGTCTGCCAGCAAACCACAGAGAAGGGAAAAATGGGGAGCCAGACCGTGCTTCATGTCCCACTCTTATTAAATACAGCCTCCTCAACTGCTGATCCATCTGCTTGACTTACTGAGAGAAGACACACACACACCTGCGGTCAAAGCGGGAATGCTGTCAGCAGTTTTCGCATGCTGCGTTTGCATGTACCTCTGTTCTTTAGGAGACAGTGCAGTTTTAATTAACTGTCCTCTCAACCTTCCAATCTGCACATTAGCCACCAACTATTGTATTTATTTATTTATTTATTTTTGGGGGGGAATTTGACAGTTATTTCACTCCTTGTCAGATCGACATGAATGTACAGGTATAAATGGCATAAAAATAGCTTTTGTGGTTTCACCATAGTTTAAAAAAATCTTATTCAAAACTTTAAAATGTTCCTTATGTGTATAGGTTGCATAAGAAATAAAGACAAATAGCTTTACAAAAGTAATAACTGTAGGTTTTATAAACTGTGGAAGTTCATTAGTGAGATTGGTTGACAGCAGCGCAGCTGGTTAAAATAATCCTTAAGACTATGGTGGTCGTCTGTCACATGCTGCCGAGTATAAACGCTTTGTCTTCTGAGTTGGCTGGATTTTTAGTGAAAGCCTCTTTTCTGTTCGTTTGGTGCTCGGTCACTGTTTGCTGCCGCTCCTCAAAGAAGTCATGGTAATTATTTTTCTTTCCTGTCTGAGAGAGGAGCTGAAATCATTCTCCAGAAGAAATTGCTGGCCTTTTTTCTTTGGAGAGTGAACCTCGGTTTATTAGCGAGTTTAGTTGCAAAGTTATCTTGGTCTGACAAGAATTTTTTTTTTCTGTCTTTCAGTTTTTCTTGAGATATGTTGGCAAAAACATTCATATAACTTGGAAGTTTTCTACTTGAACATTTTTGTCACTTTACAACCACAAACTATTATTTTGTGTTTTTTTATTAGAATTTTTTTTTTTTGATAAACCAACAGAACTTACTTGATAGTAGTGAAGAGGAATAAAAATGACACATTGGTTTTGAAAGGATTTTACAAGATAAAAGATATGGCATTCATATGGGGTCCCACAGGGAATTGTAGTGGCCTGGTTCCTCTTCACCCTCTGCACTGCAGACTTCCATCAACTCCCCATTCTGCCATCTGCAAAAATTCTCAGATGACTGTCATAGTCAGCCTCATCTCAGGCAAGGTTGACTGGTGGACTAGTGTGAGCAGAACTATAGTTCCTTGAGGAAAACCAAGGAACTAGTGGTGGATTTCCACCAGACTGATGAACATCCATGGAGCTGACATTAAGAAACATACAGATTTACACTGTATGCTTCTCTACTCGGCTGTCCACTTCGCCAGCAGACCAGAGATGTTTTAATCAGATTTACACTGCATGGACTTCTGCCATACTGGGAACCTCAGAGGTGCTCAGAGAGGCATACATGGGAAATGAGAGATTGTGCTATAAAGCCAGTGATTAAAAAGGATCAGTGGTATCATACAAAATACAGTAGTTCTCAACTTCCAAAATTAATCTTTTACAGACATCGCTGTCACTCTGTCTGCCTTGACCAATGCACTACTCCTACTTGAGTGAGAAAACTTGATTTTTGAATTAAATCTGCATTTTGTATGTATACAGGATCATCATAAATGATGCAAACTGACAGCCCATATCAATAAATATATCCATATACTGTTGCTAGTATTTTGTGAAAATGTATTCTGTTGTTGTGCTCATGTATTTTACTGTTGGAGTGGTGGGATCTTTAAAGATTGTAAAATGTAGAACTATTGGAGTAAAGCAAGACAGCTTGAAAATGAATGTCACTTTTTAAATTTGTAAAAGCATTTACAACTTTCTACTATTTCACTGCTCCACTTTGTGTTGGTCATAATACCCAGTGAAATAGATATATGTTTGTGACTGTAGTATCACATATGGAAAAAAAATCAAGACCTGTGAATACTTTTTCAGTTTATTAGTATGAGGTCCTCCTTTATATAATACCGAATTAGATAATCTTAGTTTTGTGGTCTCAGTGGGTCACAACAGACAAATCAGAGTTTATTGCGTATCATTGAGTTCAAGGGTCCATTAAAAGGCCTCAGGCTTCCTGTTTACTTTTGAGTAAACAATTTAGCTCCATTAGGAGTCAAGTGGTTTATTGACTGTCTGCCTCGGCACGTTTGTAATCTCAAGTCTTGGGCATCTTGAAATGTGTTTAGTACTTATTAGACAATGAAATGTATTTTTCTTGGTCCTTGAAAATACTGGCACTGGCTGTTAACTTTAAACCGTTTTATAAAAATAACAACTTGCTGTACACAAAGACAAGTAGCACATTTTGGTACACTTCTTTGAATGTTTCATGATGGCTACAGTCAGATGCACTAATCCCTCACAGCACCCCCCGCCCCTTTCCAATCCTGCGCTCTCCACCCAATACCATATTTTAATGTTTCCGCCTGTCAAGTGGTGCCAAGATGAGATGTTGGCTGGATATTGTTTTGCTGTGGCTGTTTGAGCTGTTGTGTTTTCCCATAATTGAACATAAGGCTCTGAGTACAGCTCACAGACTGATGGGGGGCCAGAATGTAATACAGCAAGCAAAGCAAAAAAGAAAACATTTCACCCCCTCCCTCCATCTATCCCACCCTCATTTTTGTTTGTTGAATCACTGCTGTTTATATTTTACGTCTTTCTGGACTTTTCTTCTTTTTTTCTGCGGTTTTGTTTTGTAATTTCTGTGCTTTTGCTACATTACACAGCTGCTGCCTACTTCACTCAGCAGAATGATTCACAGAGTTCAATGTTGTCATTGACGGATGTGGAGACATTTTGAAGTGTGAACAGATGCGTCTGTCACACTTTTTCTTTCCGCTGAAGTACAGTGCCTTACAAACATATTCATATCTCATAAACCTTTTTACATTGTGTCATGTTTCACTCTCAATTCTCAATATAATTAAGTAGTGGTGCATAATTGGAAGGGTAACAGAAAAGGATACAAGGTTTTCAAAAACTCTCATGCATTGGTATTCAACCCCCATAACTCTGGTACCCCTAGTTAAATTACAGTGCAATCAATTGCTTTTACAAGCTTGAAATTTGCAAATGGAGTCCATCTCAAGGTAATAAATGTTGTTTTAAAAATAATCCAAACAACATCATGAACACCAAAAAAATGCCAGACAAGTGAAGGAGAAAGTATCAGAGAAGACGGGGTGAAATTTTAAAGCAACGTTTCTAGTTTTCAACATGTTGTTCTATCTTCCCAAAATGAATATAAGAGGATGGCACAAGTACAAACCTACCAGGACATGGCCAACTGACATGTGGGGCAAGGAGAGCATTAATCAGAAGAAACTCATTGTAACTTTGAAGCAGCTGTGGAGATTTACAGCGCAGGTGGGAGAATCTGTTGACGGGACAAGCATTAGTCATTCCAGAACTGGCCTTAATGGAAGAGTGGCAAGACAAAAGCTTGAACAAGGCCAATTTACCACAAGTTATTCAAGGGACACCGCAAATATGTGAAGGACCAGAGATGAGATTCTGCCTCATCTCTGGTCAGATGATACTGGCATGTTTTTCTGGACACAATTTTAGCAGAATACATGGGAGTCCTAGAAGATAACTTGTTAGAAGGTGAAAAAGACTTGATTTTTGGCAGAGTCCCAATCTATTTCGAAATCAATAGATTGGGACTATCTGGACACCTGGACTGAAAATGTATGTCCAGATGCTCTCTTCCAATTCTGATAAATAAAAAAGATTGAAGTTGGTGGTTGGAATGTGACAAAATGCGAAAGTTCAAAAGTTCAAGAGGTGTGAATACTTTTGCAAGGCACTTCATGTTTACTGATTTACCATCCTGATATTTTAAACCCCATATGCAGTGTCTTTTTGACCTTTAAAACGATAAATTGCTCTCAGAAATCATTCTGGCTATAAATCTGTTAATTCTGCGTGATTAAAGCTTGGATATTGCCTTTCTAGGCTCAAGGCAAGATGCATCAATTGCACCATAATTAATCTGATGGAAAGAGAGAAAAGAAGAGTTCTGCATAATTTGTGCCCCAACACATTTATAATCTTGCTGCTCTGGGATTTCAGTCAAACATCTGTAGTTTGACTGAAAACACCAGAGTGGCATTTATTCACAGGTTAGGAGCTTTTTAAACATTTATTACAGAGAGTTTGCATCATTTTTTACCTGCAGCATTTGTCTGCTCTAACAAAGTTCTCTCTGTGCATTTGTTTTCATTTTTGTCTTGTTTTTTTTCCCTTGCAGTGTTCCTGCCGGAAGGACATGGTGAAAATCTCAATGGATGTGTTTGTTCGCTGCCTGCAACCGAGTCGCTACGAGCTATGGAAACAAGGCAAAGACATCACAGTGCTGGATCATCTGAAGGCTACAGAGTTGTCCAGTCCTGAACTGGAGAGCTGGAGGCAGCACAGGATCACCTACCGGCAAAACCTGCTGCAGAAGTAAGAGGACCAAAATGTATCTTTTATGAGACTTTCTATACAAAGATCTGCTTATTATTACCCAATATTTATAATTACCTGTGTTCTCTGCACATCAGAGCAATGCACAAGATGAAGCAGGTTCGGCGCCTTAAGCTTGAGGAGGTGAAGGTGCTGGCTGAAGAGGGAATTGAGCTGAATGCAGCTGAGTATCAGCGTCAGGTGGAGGAGCGCGAGGCTCAGCGCAAACAGGAAAGGGAAGAGCGTTTAGCCAGGGAAGCCATGTTGGCATTGGAGGCCATGGAACGTGAGGAACAGAAGGCTGCCGAGGCCGCTGCAAAGGCAGCAGACAGTCCTGTGAAAGCATTGCACACCCCATTAGCAGAAGGTTAGATGAGACTATTATATTCCAAACTAGAATTATAATAAAAAATGATTTCATTAAAACCAACAGTGGTTTTAAATCCCCAACATTACCTTAACCATGCACCTTTCTTAATTGTCTTTGTTAGAGCAAGAACTTGATATCAAGCCACCAAATGTCATGGAGGACATTGAGAAGAAGAAGCTGAAAAAGCAGAAGAGGATGTCAAACATTCAAGGGCCTATATCTGGATTTGAAGAAGCATTTGAGCAGTTTGCTAAATCTGCCAATAGGAACGTGGATATAACGTCGGTTAAGAACGAAGACATGAGCATGGAAATAAACACTGCTCAGGTAAAAACAGTCATGCATAAAACTGTAATGTCTAAATACACATATTGATTTTGCATGATCTTAAAGGCAGCTTAATTAAGATGAATGCGACTTAATTAAGATGAAATGATACACAAAAGTCATTGTTCAGTGTGTTCCCTATGAAATGCAATTTCTTGGTTTGTTTTCATGTCTTTTTAATGGAAAATAACCACTTACAGAAACAAGGACAAACTATTGTGATACTTGATAAAAAAAAGTTGGTCCTGTTTACAGTAAAAAACTTGTTCTACGATAAACGTGAATACAGTTTAGAAACGTTTTTTTTTCCCTTTTTAACTTCGACTTAAAATACAAAACAAGAGGCACTGCTCGACTGAATAACTTCACCTGATATGAAAATTCATGCTGCAATTTTCTTTAACTTGTATATAGTTTTTTAACCGTAGATGGCTGGCTAAGCTGGAGGTATAGTGATTCATGCTAGACTGAGGCTGGATATCAAGGACAGATGAAACAAGTTATCAAACAGCTTGCTATAAACATACTACTATATGACCATCTGGTTTGCCTTATTCCACTACTGCAACATCAATGTAATCCAAACCGTGGATTGCTCATTACTAATTAAAAAGAGTAAGGTCTTCAGTCTCCTGAAGGTCATCATCACCAACCATTCTTACCATTCTTAGTTTGGTCTGGAATGCTTTAGATGGTAGTTTAATTTGTTTATTTCTGACAAAAGGCAATCCAAACACCTGTACATATCCTGCTTTGGACTGTATTTTTCATCTGACATGGTTGAGGACAAATACTAGTAGTATCAAAATAATTGTAGGCTTACTCGCTAACAAAGAAATGTATTACAAGAAAGGAATCCTGGAACAACCTTTGAATAATTAGATTTTTAAAAAAATATTTTTTATACACCAGTGGCCTTTATTTAGCAGTGACTTGGCAGGAAATGGAATAGCGAGAGGAAAGACGTGCAGCAAATGACCCAGGGCAACTGTGTTGTTAAATTCAACAATACTGAAAACTTAAAGAATGTGTTATTTTTATTACTTTAGCAGCTGACCTTCACTAAGATGAAAATGCCAAAGGAGGTGAAGAAAAGTCGGCGCCATCCTCTTAGTAAACCACCCATGCGCTCGCCTCTGTCCATCGTCAAACAAGACCCGACCACTGAGAAAGGTGTGTGATTTTTTTTCTTTCTTCTGTGCTGTCGGAAGATTGCACAGATGAAATAAGGGACTATTTAAGTAAACAGATGGTTTAGAGATGAGGATGGAGCATTGCATTTTCATCTAAATTTGAACAGGGTGAAAATACAATGAACTTCACATAAATCTTAACTACAGCTACAAAAGGCAAAGTGAATACTTTTTTCAGGTCATACAAACAGTTAAAGAAACGGTTAAAAAGAAGCAGACTTGTTATAAATTTATGCTACCTATAAATTGCCATTTAAAATTTGGTCTTAAAGGGATCTTACAAAAAAGCTGCAATAAAATAACATTCAGATTTGGAAAAATTACTTATGACCTAAAACAAACATAATTTTTCCATCCCTCCTGTTATTCATCCCTGTAGTAATTCTCTCCATCAAAGTGCTCAAAGTGAAGACAACACCATTTTTATTTGTTTTATTGATCTGAGGAAAGAAAAACAAGCTGGACTAAAGTTCCCTGTTGGAATAAATGAAATCAAGATGGCAAGGCTTCTTTTTCCTACTCTCCCCCATTTTTTTTCTTTTCATTTTCTGACTGACACTTATTGATCCAGGGATCATGACTTCCAATTACCTGCTTTCAAAGTCACTTTAACTTGTGTGGCCGGGGACTACACTCAGTCTGTCCTTCAGAGGGCTGGATGGTGGGAAAGAATGAGGAGGAGGAGCAGTCTTGGGAAAATAGACAACAGTTTAAGGGGAAATCTTGTGAAAAGATCTGCCTGACTTCTGTCCAAGCCTAACAAAACAAAGTGGATCAGTAGCTCAAGGGCTACGCCGCGATATTGATTCTGACCCGGAGTGGCAAATTATTGATGCTTGTGCTGTTTGTGTTCATCACCAATTATATAAGGACTGACTACAGTGTTGCCTTCGAGCTTATTGCTGTTTCTTTTCAAGACTTCCCTCCAGATATCCTTTAAAAATGCTTTATAAGTAGTTTTAAAAAATGGGTCTTTGCACAGTTGGGGCTGTCAAAAATAGGTGAGACCATCCTTTTGTTTCCATGCATAATATGATAAAAAAATATAAAGTATAAACACTTTGGAAAAAAAGACAAAAAGCAGACACTAACATAGTTTTATGAATGTAATTTCAAATGGTAAAAATTATTCTTGCTTTAAAAGGGTGTTTATTTAAATATAAGGGTATTTAAATAAATACCCTTATATTAAATCAAGCTGGTTTCAATATGAGGCATTTTTACTTGTTAAATCAGACATTCTAATAATTATATATTTTTAGCTAAATAAGTTGTGATTTTTGATGATGAATTTGAAGAAATTATAAACTCTGAAGGAATAGAGATTTTGTTCACTTTTGTTGACTGCTAGCATGGAGGCAGTCAAAACAGATAAGGAGCTGGCCTTAGTAAGGGGAGGTGTCCACAGATGGTCTAAGTGTGTGAAAGGTATAAGATCATGCACTTTCTTTGTGCACGCATGATGGGGAAGCTGACATCATTATTTACCCAAGACAGTCTGGCAACAGAACTAACCAATGAAGCAATTCTGTATGGTGGAAAACTCCAGAAAACAGCATGAGGAAGGAGGAAAGTCAATTGTAATCTTCAGGCAGGAAGTCAAGTAAAGATCAAAATGGACAACGAACCCTACAATAGAAGACCCGGGGCCATCGTTAGGCTGAAAACTTTGCCTTGTGAGAAGGATTCAACCCCTGAGCTCCCAACGCTGTGGCTCCAGATCAGACAACCCTTATCAGATGAGGCTCAAAGCTCGACATCAAAAGCAAAAAAAACTTGGTCAGTGAGAAACTAGCTATCCACTCAGAGGAAAAGAAGACTTAATGCAGCCTGTCGGCTGTCCAAGAAACTATCAAATAATTTTCCAGAAGATCTGATTTGTCTAGAGTAGGGAAGCCATTCCATCTCTCGAAGCCTCCACTTAGAATCCTTCAGTTTCACAGTTGGGGGAAGTCAGGTTTGATTAAATTGATTTAGTTTTTTTTTTTATCTGAATATTCTAGGCTGCTGAATTAAGCTGTTCTGACCCTTGCAAAGCATTACTAATTAAAGTACCATATAAAGTCTTGGCGTAGTTGTGGGCCTTCAATTATTTAAGTCACCTTTAATCCTAAGTTTTACAATGGCAGTAAAATTGCCTTGGTGCCCGGTTCGTAAATCTATGGAAGGTTTTTAAAGGTTGCCTTAAGCCTAAAATTAGTAAAACAACACACTGGGGCTTCATATGAGTCATTAAAGTAGTACCTGGCTCAAAGTCAAGAGCAAGCTGCAAAATAGAGAGTGAACGACTGCTATTGAGTGTGGTCTGTGAATCCTAGTTAACTGTCGACTCAGTCTCATTAATTTATGAAAGGGAGAGGAGTTGGATGGAGAGCTAGTTGAGTGTTTACCTCTCAGAGTGGGAAGTTAGTTGGGAAGAAGCTTAACGCATCAGATGACAAAACAGTGATTTACTGAATAATATGGGTTTTTACTCATGCTTTTTTGTGTCTTTGTCCACAGAGCTGTCCTCTCAAATGCCGATGGATAGCAGCATGAAGAAACAGGAACACTTATGGCGGAATCACTCCCCGAACTTTTTGGCTGAGAAGTCTTTCAATGCTGCCGTGGCTGGACTTGAACCATACTGTGCTGTCTGTTCACTTTTCTGTTCTTACGTGAAGGTAGAAACACACACTGCTACATACAGACTTTTTTGGAGGATACACGTGATTACTCAGAAATTTAATATCTCATTTCCCCTCCACTCAAGCCAAACAGAGATGTTATCAGTTTGACCCCTGAAACCTCCTTACCTCGACATGGTATTTCAACTCGACCACTGGTCCCAGAGATGTGCTTCAGTGTAGGAGCAGTCAACACAGAACCACCACCCACAAATTACCACATTGGGGAAGATGGAACCAGTCTCTTGATCAAGTGTAAATGTTGCGCCATGCAAGTTCATGCCAGTAAGTACTAAGCTAATTAATAAACAGTATACTAGGCAATTATAAGTATGTTAGAATACCATGAAAGGAGCTTCTTTCACCCTAACAAGCTAATATGATTTAGGATTTGAATGAAATACTGTTTACATTTTTCAGATCCTTAATTTTTGTGCCTTAATAAATCATATAAACATTCAAACTGAGTTATGTTTAGTTAGATAAAACTAGTTATTAAATTATTATTGATTATTACAATCAAAACATTTCTGTTATATTTTTCATAACCAGTCACAAGAAAGTGTAATTTGAAAAAGGTTTGGGTTGAAGACAGAAACTCAAGCTGTTTAAGTAAACATTATGCAGGCGACTGCATGTTCAGAATGCACTGAAGTTGTGTGACCTATGTATAAAAGTACTTGGATTTACATGCTGGAATCATAAAAATATCATGTTAAATTGAGTTATCAATACCTCGTGTCAGTCAGCATGATAAATGCATTTTATAAGCAGTCATAATTATTTTTCATAATTTAAGTTTTGATTAAAAAATATATTTGTAATATAATTCTGTAAAATAATTTTGTATTTAACTTCCTGAAACTATTAGCTTTGGGACTGTTAAAAAATAGGTATTTTTGTACTGAATGTGGTTAATTAAAATAATATTGCAATAAAGCTTTCTGTCCAAGGAGAAGGAAAGGTTGTTTGCTACCTTTTTGTATTACATTCTGTCACCGTAACTGTAAATGTGCTAATTAAAAATTAATACTCATTGTGTAGTCATACATATTTAAAAAAATCTCCTTCTAGTATGGAAAAAATAGGTTTCAAATGAGTAATGTGAGTTTCTTGAAATCCTGATGGACTGTGTTTTGTACCAACCCAAACTAACAAACTCATAAATCACATCACTAACACATATACACAAAGTCCACAACACACATTAACCCTCCTGGGTTCTTATTATCCCTAAACCTGGAACACACCTTCAAGGCCAGTTCGTTAGTCATCCTGGGAAGAGCTGCTGAAACAGCGCTGCTATTGATAGGAAGACATGAAGCAGAAAGAGCTCCTGTCAAAAATGCCAGTTGTGCATTCCCATACTTTTTGTTCCTCAGTGTTCTGGGCTGAACATTCAACTAAAAATCATTTAAACATGTCCTGGTGTTGCATAAATCTGCTGGTCTGTTTGCTGGTAACCTCAAATTGGGGATTGGAGTGAGAAAATTGGGCTATTTATTAACAAGAAAAACGATTGCTTAGCAAGGAAGTTTGGTGTTCAAATGTGTAATAGCAGAGAATAGAAGGAAAGGTGGCCTTTAGACTGCTCTGTGTTGTACACACCCACGGATACAAAATTCAAGATATGTCTTAAGGGAACTGGTTAAAATAATCATCATCTCCTCTCTTATAGGTTGTTACGGTTTGAAGCCAGAGTCTGTCAGGAATTCTTGGACCTGCGCCAGGTGTACAGCAGAGGCCTGGGTAGTGGTGAGTAAATGCTTAGCTGATGTTCACACACAGATGGAGAATAATGGCTAATTTACTTCACTAATGTGTTAAGTCATCATGCATGTTCAAGAAATATCCAGAGAAGTGTGAGGTGTTCTAAACGAATTAGGGCTTTTCAGCTCAAACCTTTGATTTTAAAGAATGTATCTGTTCTAGGAATGCTGCCTCTGCAACCTGCGTGGAGGAGCATTGAAGAGGACAACAGACAACAGGTGAGTGCTTGAAGACCTTTTGTAAGTTTATATATTTAAAATGTTAAACTAATCAGAAAGATGGATGTATAGCAAAAGAATCTGACATTTTGTCCTTAGAAGATCCAGTTTTTTTTGTTTAAAATTTTCTTTCCTGTCTGATTTGATCTTCAGATGGGCCCACGTCATCTGTGCCATCGGTGTGCCAGAAGCTCGCTTTGTCAACGCTATCGACAGGGAGCCGGTGGATGTCAGTGCTGTCCCAGAAACCCGCAAGAGTTTGGTAAGTGCAGATGGAGACAAATACGAGGTCTGCACAAGTTTCATACCATAGTTTATTATTAAACAGGCAGAGTTCAGCTTTCTTTATATTACCAGCCATCTCTGGGGAAAGTAAAAACTTTTCTGTATTGATGCTCGCCATGATGATTTTCCTGTACGCTTATAAAGTCTCCAGGGCCTCCTGCGCTCCTCCAGTCTTTTCCTACTCTGAAGCGGATTGCTTTCTTTCCTGTTCATTGCCTGTGTGTCTGTCACTTTCTCTGTTGCCCTGCTTCCTTTCCTGGTGGATTGATAGATTGCAGTTTTTTTTTTTTTTTTGAGAAGTGGGGTAAAACAGACATGCTGAGGGGAATGGCTGAATAATCAGCTGTCATTTCTCACTGCGCCAAATGAACTGCATCGATCCCGTGGGTTGAAGGCAATTTCCCCATTGCTGCCGCATCTTTAAACACAACTTATTTTGTTCTTTCCTTTCACTGCTTTTGTTTTATTACAGTCCCTCTTTTGCAGTCTCTGCTCTGTGGCGAGTGATCGGAGCGCTTGCTGCTACATTATCACAAACGCACAAATAATGTCACCTCTCAGCCTCCTCTTCTCTCTGAATAATCTATCAAAGACAAGCTGGGTGACATTTGCATCGATGCGCTGTCAGAGAAGGTTTCTTCCGTCTCTACTTAAAAAGCTTTGAGAAGAAGCTGTGCGCTCTAATGATTCGGATGACTGGTCTGATCAAATGTGAGCACGCACCCATGGAACCAGTTTATATCGCGCTGTGTTCTCCTGTCACCGTGTCACCCTTCTACTCTTAAACATTTGCCTCTCAGGAAACTTGTCATTGTTATGTTGGATTTTATAGGCCATCGTTGGATGGCAAAAATCCTAAAAAGATGTGATTTTGGCCAAAATTTGATGACATTTTTCACATTCTACAGTAGTGTATTTATAGTTAAGAAGTTGTAAATCATAATCAACAAATCATAATTTTGCTTCAGCTGCAAAATCCAGAACTATGGAAAAAAAATTAACATCAACTTATCTTTATATTAATTATTCCTTTAATTAGTTCAACCTAAAAGGACTTTCAATTTAGCAGTGGCATGTTGGTAAAAACTGGGTAAATCAACAGGCAAGTTTAGATCATGCAAGATTTGGCATACGCTGTTTATATGATATTTATCTTCACCTTTACTTTTACAATACTAATTAAGTTTCCAGCTCTGTAGAGATTTTGAAGATGAAAATGGAAAATATATATTAATAAAGGCAAAACTGATGTAAATATTGATTTGTTATTCATTCTGACAATGACAAATGTCAGAAACACCTTCAAGCTGATGCAGGAATATATTTTCATTATAAAAAGAGCCGTTCCAAATGGTTAGGATGAAAACTGTAATAAAGTTCTGTGTCTTAACCAGCATTGAAGCGTGACATAAAGTCTTGACGGTGGAACCCTTTGGGATTGCTGAAGGTCATATGTAAATAAATGTATGCCTTTGCCAAATAATACGATTTCAGTGGAGCAAAGGGCCTTTTTTGCAGTAATTGTGGCCTATCTTTCCCAACAAAACTATGATGGGGGGAATAGGTTTATAATTTATATACACCAATTACATCACATCTTGACAAAGTTGTTAGTAGTGTTGCTATCAGATCCTGGTAGTCCAGTTGGCAAAGTAGTTGGCATGCTTCCCATGGGGATTTTTTTCTCGAGACATAACTTACAAAAAACTTAAGACACAAAAATCACATAGTCAACAAAACGCACACTTTAAATGTATTTTTATATAGATATTGAATAGCCTTGTTTGCAGCCAAAGTCAGCAGTTTACTTTAAAGAGATATATAGTGAACTGTCTTATTTGCTGACTTAATATGAACATTCAGCAGCAAGCTGCAACACAATTAATGTTGCTGCTGAGTTTTGCTGTTTGCTTTTATATCACCGCCTTCATGATGTTTCAAAACTGCTAGCTGGTAGCAATCATAGGAGGCAAACTGACCTGCACAGGAACAAAAATGAAATATTGACATGATGATAAAAAAAAAAATGTATTCTTTCATTGATTAGTTGTGTTCTCTGGCTGCTCAGTCATTTTAATTTTCATTTATTTTTTTCAAGGAGGGTCTATATAAAACAGGGACAGAAAAGGGAATTTAAAGGACAGAATGTTTCTGATTGTAGATGTTTTCAACTGCCCCAATTTAGTGTTGGTATTTAATTAACATATATCTAAACAGATGATGTGATGCCTCTTCTCTTTGAGTAAAGTTTGTTTTATGAGTTCAATTGATGTTATTTAGGTCACCAGAGATACTAATTCAAAAGTCCTTCAGTCCTTTGCTCATAATTTAACTTGCTTGTAATTGTAGTGCTGCAGATTACTCTGGTCCAAGAGATTTTGTACGCAGTGCACACGGAAGTGGAGGTTTGGCAAGAGAGTTTCAAGTGACTGCCTCGTCTCCTGGTCATCCTGCTGCTATATAGTCCCTTGCCAGAATGTCCAGTCATTTCTTCTAATCCTAAATACTTATTTCATTGTGACTGATTTGAAGGAATCATGTTGGATAGGGGGAATAGTGGTTTTTCAATCACACAAAACTTAATAACCTAACATATTAAATGTTCTTTAATATGTTAGGATTTAACGTTACAAACAAGTGTTTAGTCTTAAATATAGAATATTAAAATAGCTGCAAATAAAGTATAAATGGAGAGTATTAAAAGAAAGTGATAGGAAAGAGGAAAATTGGTCAATATGGGTGGTAGAATTTGAGTTTTCAGCATTGAAAAGAGTATGTCTTTATGTTTAAAGATGAACTGAAGTTTCAGTGTTTGCTTTTTGTCTTTACAGAAATGTGTATTCTGCCACACAACAAACCCCAGTCCGAACCGCGGCGCCTGCATCCAGTGCACACATGAGAACTGTGCCACCTCTTTCCATGTCACATGCGCCCAGATTGCAGGAGTGGTGATGAAGCCTGCAGACTGGCCCTACGTGGTGTCAGTCACCTGCCACAAACATAAAAAGGGCATCCAGATGGTGAATAAGGTGAATAAGGTCAGTGTGTTTGCATTTTTCACTTTTTCTGCTACGTTGGTGTAAATGAGGGATGTTCAAAGTGTGACCTGGGGGCCATTTATGGCCCTTGGAATTATTTTGTGAGGTCTCTGACTGCAGTTCAATAATGGTACAAATCTGGCCCTCTGAGACTTGCGTACAATACAATGTTTTTCTTTTATTAGCCTTTTTTTTGCTTTTATTTTTATTTTGTAGTAAATCCTGCCACAAACATACAGCCACATTGTACTAAAAATCTGACTTGGTCACACTCATCCAATATACTGTGCTAAATATGGCAAATATTTTAGAAGAAGCTAAAAACATTTTATGGACCAGCAAAGAAAGTAGCTAGTCCAGGAAGTTAAATAACTGAATCACCTTATAGTTATTATAAACAGAGAAATAGGCATAAGAAAGTTGTAATAAAGATAATCCCAGAATTGACATGACGCCGGCTCCACCCCCATGCTGACATAGAGCAGTCCTCCCCCAATCATTTCAGGGCACTTGTCAGCTTTCAAAGTACAGTACTCCGATATTGACAGTACAGATTTTGAGGAAAATAATAGATAATCACGGTCCCAGTTGTCAGTGGGTAATATTCATTCCCGACAGCCGTTACCCAGAACGTGTAGAGGACGGAATACAATTGATTAAATTTCCAAAACCAAAAAGGAATCTGGAATAACGCATGAAATGGATCATGGACTACAGCCCATCTCACGTCCAGCTGAATGAAACTGATGGATGGAAACTACCAAGTTAGTCAGCACCACGAAGGTAACTGATAGTAAACAACCCAATTTTTCTAACGACACTTACTGATAGCTCCATGCTAACGACTCACGGCTGACGGCTCAGGCTCCGTGCTAACGACTTACGGCTGACGGCTCAGGCTCCATGCTAACGACTTACGGCTGACAGCTAAGCATCAAATAAACACAACTCAGTTAAATTAAAACAACAATGCTAAACATCTAATAATTTCCAGATCAATAAGTGAAGGTAGTTATGCTGGATTTTATGCGTGTAGATTCCAACGGTAGCTCTATGGCAGCATGAAAACAGACAGCGCTAACTGCTATATTGGCATTTAAACACCGTTTCAAACTACTGTTTATTTCTAAGCATTTTCCTGAAGGCAGATTTTCACAAGCCTGTATTATTTAAGTCATAATACAGGGTAATAATAATGGGTGAGTAAATTACTCAAAGCAAAGTGCGTCCCACAGCATTCACACTCACATCCAACCACTTTGTGTCCTTCATTTTTCCTCTTGGGTTTTATCGTTGATTTCTCCGTTATTTCCCGCTAATAACCTCATAGACCTGACATAGGACTAGTTAGAGAATTTTCTTGCCTGCCGTCTTTGCCTCAGTGTTGGTCTATAAGGCAAAAATGACTCATAAAAAGTCTTGGGTAACACATTGAGGTCTGTTAGTCTGCCATAATAACTGTTGGCCTGTCAGAGGACAGCTCTACTTCTGCAAGGAGGCGGGGCCGGTGTCATGTCAATTGGATAAACCCATCTCAAACTCCTTTTAAAAGATAATATTGAAATACTTGCATTAAATATTACTTTTACTTCTATATGAGGATACTCATATTTGGTTTCATATGCCAGTGACGGAACATGATTAATAATTATAGAATAACCCAGACATTGCTCTTGCTGAGTCCCAGTCCTGACTCTTGTCTTGTTTTTGTCTGAAGCCTCGGGCAGCCCCTAAACCTGCTCCTCAGGGCCTAGACCTGGGCCTCAAGGTGATTGGGCGTAAATCCGACAGTTGGTACTACCACTGCACCATCATTGGCATTGCAACGCAGACGTTCTACGAGGTCAACTTTGAAGAAGGGTCATACTGTGACAACGTGCACCCAGAGAATATAATGGTGAGTGTTTTCACCAACAGGGTTGTTATGCAGTCTGGAATTTGATCTCAATATTTACTGGGTCTGAATAACTATAGAGAAAAAAGGATGTGGAAAAATATTTGTATTTGCAGACCTTTATTCCCCATCTAATTTTTTTCTTTTTGTTCTTAGATGTACAAACCACTTGGTATAGGCTATAGAAGGTAGACTGAGTACTCAGAAAAGTTCTTTGTCTGAAATATTTATATGAAAATTTGGAGGACCCCTCTTCCATAGATCTAAGCAGCTATTCTTATGATTATAGTCTGTATGGTATTTTCATTTCGAAGCCTACAAATATATCCTAGCAACTGAGTAATGGCTGAAGTTATAGAAAATGTATTCCGCTTTATAAATATAGATAACCTTTAATATTTGCTGTTTAAAGATGGCAAGAAACAGTACTTTAATAAAATTTAATTATTGAAACTTGCTTCTAGGGAGGTTGAATTCATAACGTAGCTATACAAGTAATCTAATTTAAAATGCTAAATACTATCCTTGAATTTCAGAAGTTCAAACTTTTTGCTAAGCTGTAAGTGCCTGGAAATAAGGATAACCCTTGCAGATGTAAAACTAGAACTATGAACGAAATCGTGCAGAATTCTATAATTCAATGCTTTTCTCCTATATTCGTCTTCCAGTTCTCTCATCTTTGTCCTTCCTCTTCCAGAGTCACGACTGTCTGCGTAACGGTCCTCCTGATGCAGGGGAGCCGATTGTGGTCGGTACACCGGATGATGAAAACCTGAATGCTTCCTTTGTCAAAGAGCATGTCCACAAGCTCTACCAGGTGAGGGGAAATCTGTTAACCTGAGTCATCTGTTCAGACACAGACAAATCGCAGTTAGCTGGTTTAAGTGAGACAAAAGGTTTTGTAGGTGACTGGCTAAAATATTGCTTTCTGAACAGAGGAACGGGGGGGTACACAGAATTTGTAGCAATCACTATAACAAAAAATGCTTGCACGAGAATTGTTGCACAGTCACATTTAGAAATAAAGTGAAGGGTAAAGTCTCACAGATGCATTTTGGAGAATTTATAGGTCAGGTTTGGAGATTGACCCATTGCTGTGTGATGCCCTGAGTGCCAACTCCACACTTCCTCTGGTTGGCAGATGAGACACTGATCTAGTAAAAGAATAAAAAACTTGAATATACTAGTTGTATATGTTATATACAACTAGTATTTCAATCTGGAGAGACTCGGACGGAGAAAGACAGTGATTAAAAAGGTTTATTGACATACATGAATTAAAGTTCTTTGGCGCTTGGGCCCCGGCTGAGGACATCGAGCTGTGAATTGCAATAAGCTCGGATGAGCATTCCCGATGCTGGTTAGGAATGTTATCCCCCGGGGCCCGACACTGGTGGTGGAGGTCGGTGAAGGATGCATGCCTGGAGAGCCGGGAGAGCGGTGGTGGAGAAGGGGCGGAGGTGGGTTGAGCACAGCTGGAAAGAGGAAGATGCCATGGATGGAGGTCCTTATCACCTGGAGTTGGTCGGTGATTGGCCGTGACGTAGCTTGGTCCAGCATTGATAGGTCGACGATGATGAGCGGGACGCGCCGATTTTATAATGCAGGTGGGGCTAGAGAGTCTTCCAGTTTGAATTTACGCTTAGGCTTCATATTCAGTTGGAAATCTTATAACTGAATACAAAAATTTAAAATAACATGGTATTGTGTGCACAAATATACACTGGGGCTTGATAAGAAATTCAGGTCTTTCATTATGCAAACCAGTTGGTAGATTAAGCTCATGTGATCTATAAATAATAAGTTTCCTCTGTGGTTATTGCATATTGCAAGTTTTTAAATGTCTGTAGAAAAGATTTTTACCCACTTCCTGGGGTCATATTCTTAGTACTAGGTAATCAAGCAACTTAAAATATTTATCGCACTATTTTTTGAAAAGCAACACTGTCTAGATTTGTTATAGGTTTCTTTTTAGTGCTGATGTCACAGTACTAAGAGGGCAGTGTCCATTTGACATGCAATAATATTGGCAAAGTTATGACAACAATATGGTTTGAGATAACTACACAAAAATTTGAGTGTTCCTCTGTTTGGAAACTAGATTGTCTTTCTGCTTTAGAATATCAAATGTGGAATCCATATAAAGTCTATCAAGCTTCTAAAGGACAAAATCATTCATCATTTCCATTTCAAATGCATTTTAATGAACGTTGCTTGTGTCAGATTTGACGTGATGTTTTGACTGTACTCTCTTATTGGTTACAGCTAACCGATCCATTGGCCTTCTCAAACTTTTTATGCATCATTAAAATGTCTCCAAACATATTAAGGACACAGCTAGCTATTTAGTGACCATCCATTCAGATTCTAACTTATTGCACTCCAGGTCATTCTTTGCCAACAGTGATACTGCAGTAACAATAAATTTAAGATGTGTTGTGGAACATGCAATGGCTCTATAAAGTGGGGGAATGTGGAAGTGAAGTAATTTCTAGGACTTTTACAAACAAAGGGACATCCACAAATTAACTTGGAAGCAGAAACACACAGATGCATGTTTAGCAGAAAAATGTAAAATCTCCAGATTTTGCCTTGATTTTTCTTTCTGCGTCCCATTTATTGTTGTGGATGTCTCCAGCTGCTCAAATAAAAATATGGACCTGAGGTGATTTTTATATTTTTTTTCCATTGATCACTTGCATAATTTCTAAAGTATCTCTTGTGATTTCACCTCTGCAATTTTTAAAATGTTGTCGCTTTACCTTCATGTGTTTTACCTAGATGTTATGTGACTCTGTGACTTATTAACATAGAGCATATTAGTGAAAATGATGAATGGCAATTTTAATTTTCTTTCCATAAATCTGAAAAGCAACTTGCATATGCATTCACCCCAAGACAATATTTACCCAGCCTTCTTACCTTGCAATTACAGCTTAAAGTCTTTTGAATTATCATAATGCTTCAACATTAGTTATTCTCCACTTTGTGATGAGATGTAAAAAGGTTCACAAAGGTGTTAATACCTTTTCAAAGGTGTTTTATTACTGTTAGTATTGCTGTTGCAGTTTTCCAAATGACCTCCACCAGAGTCATTCTTGTATCATTAAATTTTTTATTTAGTATTTTTGACATGCTTTTGCACTGAACTAAAACAAAACAAAACAAAAGGAAAGAAAAACAAGCCTCCGGCTGTTCAAGCAGCCAGAGTCACAACCCTGACCTTTTTCCTCTGTTGCAGAATATTGTTAAAATCTACATTTATATTTAAGGAGCTTAAGTGAGGCTCTGATCCAGTCAGTGAGCAGCTTTGGTTCAATGCCATGGTCAAGGATAATTTGACAGCAGCACATGTTGGTTGACGGTTCCATTGTTGTGGCGCTGACTGAGATGGGCCCAGGTTGGGTTCCCTGGCTTACCTTTGAATTTTTACTCAGAACCAATCTGATTTTCTCTCTGTCATTTATTCCCCGCTGTGTACCCCTTTGTTGTGCAATGAAGGCAATTTTGTTCCAGTTTAACCTCTCATGATTACCAGTTTTCCCAACGTTAAAGTGGTCCCAAATATTTTCTGTTTTACAAAAGGAAAAACGATTGAAATTTCCAACTAATTCATTGTTTAACACTTTCATTTAGGTGGAGTTTCAGGATCAAAGTCAGCTGATGCTCAAACAGTCAGAGATCTTCCAGCTGGATCATGAATTACCTAAAAGAGTTAGAGCTCGACTGGTGAGTATTTTACTCAAACTTTACTTTCTGCTGCCCTCAAACTCCACTTTTGTCTAACTAAAGTCCATTTAGAGCAAATGAGACACCAAACCGCGAATGCATTCATGTGTGGCTCCCTTGTGCTTAAGAAGTCATTACCATGTTGGAGTTCAAATGTCCTGTGGTTCTCATACCTCACTTATAATGTCTACTTTTTTATTTAACCAAGCTTGTGATGGCCAGAAAGCAAAACAAACCTGCATTACTGTCTTTCACAGATGACTAGTTGATGTCGCAAGCTGCACCATACTCACTCATATGAGTCTTAAACTCAGATTTTCCTGTTTGCGAATTAAAAGGGAAGTTTGAAGCAGTATTTCCATTGCAAATTCTACTTTATTTGATAGTTCCCCAACAGATAAATTATTGCAAACAGCATTAAGCAGCCCTGACCAGAACTCAACGTTGATTTTAGCGTTCAGCATAAACACTGGAAAATAATCTGATACTAACATTTGTTTGGTAAATGAATGCTTTGTTTGGCCAGTAGAGGCCTTTATATTTGACATAAAAGTGTTCATAAAATCCTGGCAATAATCAGCATTACAGAAATCATATTGAGATTCTTTTTAAATGATTGGTTTTAAAATCAAAAACAGTTACAGCTCTGCATATTCAACACGGTTGCTTTTGTTGTACAAACCACCCAGATTGCTCAGATTTTCAGAAAACAGTCTTCTGATTATATGCAAAGTACTTCACATCGTCAGCGTCAGGCATTTAAATCTAAATGGATGTGAAAGCCGAGGATGTGAAACTCGTATCAAATTCCTTGCTGTGTGCACAAGCAATAAAATGCACAGCAAGATATAATTTTATTATTACGGCCTGTAGAGTGGCCTTCTTGAAGACCTCAGGGCACCATAGACTATTAATGTTTTTAAATTCAAACTTCAGGTGTCTTTTGGGCCACTGAACTTTAGCAGTTATTTTATTTTATGAAATTTTAACCTTCTGTAGTTTTGTTCCACAGTTAGACTTTAAATTGGTTTTACATTATACAATTGTTTTTTTTTTACTAGACATTTTTAAAATTTATTTTAGTTCAATATTCCTTGTTTTGTAAATGCTATAAAAAAAATGTAGTCTTTGCTCCTTTAATATTTTTATCAACCACCACTGGTTGTTTCCACCTCCTCGTCACATTCATTCTCCTAATCATCATCATCAGTAACAATTACATTTTCGCAGTCCATCTTTTCTACACATTTTCTCTGCCTTTTTTATTGTTGCTCTTTGATTAGCGCATTAGGTCTGTGTCATAGATTCTGTTTGGTACTCTTAGTTTCTTCTTTTATCTGGTCTAAACCACTCTTAGATTTCAGGTTATTTCAAAGACTCTAGGTGGACTGTGGACTTGCTTCATGCTGTTCCAAGGACCCAAATTAACACTTAACGCACGTTTTGACAATGAGATCTGGATTGCCTTTTCTTCTATTTTCCATAGCAGTTTCAATGTGAGTGCGGAGTCCTAAAACAATTGCATCTGCAGAAACTCCTCCGACTTCAGCAGCTTTGACCTCTCAGCCACTGAGTTGACAAATCAAAAGCCAAAAGTTTAGTGATGATTCTGTCACTGGTGATTTCAGTGTTTTATTGCTTGTGAGGCAAGAGGAAAGACTGCAGTCGGGATTAAATGCTACTCTGGTTCCTGAAAAAGGTTCCTGTTGTGGAAATTTACCTTTTGTTTGTGTGAAAGCTTCCTGGGATCGAGCACACGTGAATGGAAGCGCAGAGATATAAAAATGTGGTGAAGATGACTTACTTCAACCTGATGAAGTTTTCTGTGTGTTTTTCTGTCTGCTTCCAGGCTTTACCTACCCCACAGGAGGAAGTTC
Organism: Xiphophorus hellerii; assembly: GCF_003331165.1. Lineage (NCBI taxonomy): Eukaryota > Metazoa > Chordata > Actinopteri > Cyprinodontiformes > Poeciliidae > Xiphophorus > Xiphophorus hellerii. The sequence goes on from NC_045680.1 coordinate 9,236,828, forward strand.
GCCCAGCTGATGAAGCTCAAGCAGCGAAGCGCCGCCGGCTGCCCTCCAGCTCAGCTGGGCCTAACACCCCGGTTCCACTTTCAGCACCAGCACAGCAGAATCACAGTATTACCACTCAACCAACCATGGAGCCTCCCTCCATGACTCCTACTACCAATCAGGAAGCCCCCACTCCCGTCAGCAGCTTTCAGACGGACGCAGAGACCCCAATGGACACAGGCAACAACCTCGCTGAACCCCCTCCGGTCTCCAACCCTCCGCTGACTCAGCAGCCCATCCCTTTTCAGGCCACTTTGAACTCTGACCCTTTCCTGTCTGTTCCGTCGTCCTCCTCACCACCACCACCGCAGCCACCACCACCACAGCACATGGCCGACAGCTACACACCAAGCAGCGGCTACGTTTCCTACATGGAGACACTCCTCCACTCACGTTTTCCTCAGGACGAAGCCCCAGGCCCAGTGTATTAGAAATCACCTCCACCATGTTATTAGTCAGCTGAAAGTGGCTGAGCCAACAGGAAGTAAGCTAACGGAGGGGAACTCTGAGTGCTGTTTCGATGGACACGTTTCCTAGGTGAGAGATGGAGGAGGAAACAGGAAATCAGAAGCACTCTTTTAATGCATGGTCCTTTTTTTATATTTTTGAGTTAATATGTCTGCAGTGGTGCTTCGGCTTGCTCTGGGGCAGCACCGTAGCAATGTTGGGTTTTTTTTGTTTTTTCAACGTTATGAGATTTTTTTTCTTTCTTAGATTATTTTTTTGGCAGCTGCTGTGCTTTTCTTTCCTTGTTGATATAAATAATTCTCCAGGTTGGCGTCTGTTCCATACTTTGTTGCATCTGTTCAATTATGGCACACTCCCATGTTCTTCCCACTAAAACTAAAGCATTATGGCAGCCTCTCAGCAGTGAGGCCTGGTGGACATAAGCTCTTCTTACTCAAGTGACCAGCAACATCCATTTTTATATCCAGCCAGTGGTAGCCTGGATATCAGGTGGACCCGCGTCATCCATCTACGGGCTCTCCTTTTAGTCGAGGTGTGTTCGTGTCATATTTCCAGACATAAACTGGGGGAAACGGGGTTAAAAAGAGAAATGTATTGTAGCGGGAACTCAGTATTTAAATGTCTTTGTTAAATATTGAAAGAATTATTTGTAATAGAGCAAACATGTTGAATGCAAACACTAGTAGATTTGTCTGGAGGATGCATTGAAGTTTAGTGATGATGTAGTTATCAGAGGACATTTTGTGTTAACATCATGTGGTAGCTCCCTGTTTTTTTTTTTCCTCACACTAACACAATCTCAGGGTTCCTACAAGCAGAGGCCAAGTATGACGACCCAGAAATTTCCCACGTTCACAATCGGCAGAAGAATTACAGTTTCTGATATTATCAATTAGTTCCTGGGTTTCTGCTGTTTGTCAGTGTTGTGGTTTAATATCACCAAGCTCCAAATTGCACTTAAACCTGCCAAAACATAGGAAGTTCAGCAACTGGAAACATTTGTAGGAACCAAAAGAAAAATTACATATATTGCACCATATTTGAGTTTCAAATGCAAGTAAAAAACTATATTGTAATTTGTTGTATGTCTGTTTTTCTATTATTCTACTCTTTCTATGTCAATTTTCTGAAGTGAATTCACAAACTTGGCCCATCATGAATATTAATACCTTGATTTATGGTTAGGTTTTACAAGCCCATTACTCAATTTGTACTGCTGACCACAAATTCTGTTTCCCGTTTTTCCTGCATATGTTCATTCTGTGCTATAGAAATGCATAAACTACTGATGAACTGATTTCTTGTAACACAGACCCAGTGTACATACCGCAGGCCTTGTGTTGTGATTCACATTTGTAAATGTCACATTATTTCTCCCTACATCCTGTCGCAACTAAAACATTTGAGCAGAGGTGTGTTTCAACTAAGATCCACTCAAACAAAAATTAACTCATGGGGATTAAAGTGGGCTACTTTTGGCCAACTCTTTTGTGTTTTGTGTGATTCAATGAACTTTTTTTATTCTTTCTTGGTCAAATAATAGGAATGCAAAGGTACTAACACCTGATATTTATTGGTTGTAATAATTAAAGCTTGTCGCTGTAAATGTAATTAAATTATTTTCTTTTTGGGGGTTTTTTCTGGAAACTAAAGTCATGATCATATATGCAACGTACATGTTAGTAAAATAAAAAAACTCATAAACTTCTTTCTAAGTTTGGCAACTGTCACTTTAAATCTATTAGCTCATTAATGCAAAGTTCCAGCACCGACCTTAAAATAATAATAATAAAAAAATCTGTAGCCCATGTATTTTTCTTTAACAGTTCTTTAATTATTCTATACTGGACAATGCTAATTCAAAATTGTGTTTTCAGTGATGATTGATGTCTTATCCACTTGGAACAATTTAAATAAGTACATTTATCCTTTTTTAATATAATTTTTACATGCAAGGAAAATTACTAAGGTCTTTACCCGAGTTTCTAAATCTAACCTGAAGAGCCAACAGATTCCAAACTGGTATTTCTTTTATTTTACAAAAGTGTTAAAGCTGTCACCATATACCAATATGAGACAGCTAATGTGTAACAAAAATCAATCTCCTCCCAGTGCAGAAATACATAAGCAACCAATCAGAGCCATGAGGAGGGTCTTGCGTTGTCAATCATCCTCTTGTATATGCTTTTGAATGTGTTAATGGCAGAAAAACAACTTGCCGTTACAGGAAAACTATTTGTCCGCTACCATTATTGGCTATTCTAACGAGCCTTAGCATTCATAGCAGGTTCTGCTGTGGTGAACCAGCTTTAGCATAGCAGAGAGAAAGAGGCAGCATACAGGGGGATGATTGACAGCATTAAGACCCTCCTCCTGACTCAGATTGGTTGCTTCCGAACAAGCTGTGCATTTCTGTAGATATTGTGAGAAGACAGAGGAGCTCAGTTTTTTTTCCACAAATTTTAATATGTAAAAAATAATAAAACTTTTTTAAAAAAAAATAAAAATTATTGCATCTATCTTGCATTTCATACGGAGTTTGGGCTGATTGGATGCTAGAGGTAGCCATTTGGACGTCAACTGATTTTTCTTCACAACCATTGATGTTTACACTCCGTTTGACGTTTTTTCAGGTGAGTAATATCTGATTTCTTGTAACACAGATCCAGTAATGCAGTTAAGTGCACACTGTGCGACATAAAATGCATAAGCTGGCATAACGTTTTGGTTCAGCCCCTCACCTCTTCTCCCCCATAAGAAATTGTAATGTTCCAGAATAGCAGAGTTTAGTGCCGCACATTAATATTCTGCGTGAGTTCAGCTGTAAAACATATTTTGTTTGGTACAGGTGAATATTGCTTACTGTGAATATTTGCGGTACAAATTATGTAAACGTATTAGTAAAGAGCTGATTACTTATTGGGATGTGCTAACGTTTCTCATTCCTACTTTTTTTCATAATTCTGATTTTTATCACTTGTAGAAAACACTAAAATCGACATCTTTCTCCAAAAGTTCTGCAAAATTGCATATCCGTCCTTAAAGCTGTCTGCTCTCATGTGCCCATCTGTATTAATTTTTTTTTTTTTTTTTTCTCCAGTGGCCCTGAAAATGAGTGAGCTCATTTAATGTTGCAAAAATGTATCACTTTGATAAATTTGCTTGCTTGTTGCAGAACTAAAAACATAATTTATTTTACATTAAAGCATTTTCTAGGAGTAAAACTCAGGGTTATACACGCTGATAGCATCAATCTAGAAGAATAAAAATGTATCACAGCCTGATTTTTGCCCATTAGTGTTTTCCCTCACGTCCTCACACATGACCAGAATTCTCTCATACTTTGCACCTCTGAAATTTTAAGGAGCTATTGAGAAGTGGGTGGAAGTTAAAGGGAAGGTCATTAAATAAACAAGACCTCTTTATCTTGTAGACAAACTGCAGAGATGTTAGCTCTCTTTCTCTCTCTGCTTCATGCACACAATGACGACTAGCTGAGCATATGCCAGGCCTGCACTGCCCTAGTTGGAAAAGGGCGACCATTAACATTCTGAAGTGTCCCTGGTCTCTTTGCTGAGGAGCTTGGGACGTGCCAGCTTGGCAATTACTTTAACAACTCAAGAGTTTGATTTCTTTATTCAGTTGAGCCGGGGAACAACTGAGCAGAAACAAGCTGAAAAGGACTTTAGAGGACAAAAGTTTATGCTGACCCATCTGTGGTTCATTTGAACAAAGGAGAGGGAAACTATTTTGTGCTTTTTGGCAATAAAGCCAGAAGGGTTTAGGGAACAGGATGTGTAGCTGCCATTGAAGAAACAACACATCCCTGGAAGTTCAAGGTAGGTGGGCACAAGTGTCAGAGTGACCATCAAAACGTCCTTCAGGATGACATTTAAATCTCTAACCTAATGGTTGACTATCTCACAGCTGAATAGCTCCTGTGGAAATGGAAATCACTGAATGCAATTGAATCTAATTGCAGATGAAAGTGGCAATTATGTTGACAAGCTGGTTGATATGACAGGCTCCATTATAGCCTTAAGCTTTTATTACATTTCTGCCTCGTAAATCACATCACCGAAGCTGTATCAGACCATAATGACTCAGTCGAGCTCAATCTGTCACCACTGTCTTTCGTTAAAATGGGGATAAGACTGAATTATTAGTGGTTGCTCTTCTGTATGAACTCCACCAAATATCAAAGTCTTAGCAGATACATGACTGTGGGTGCTGTGAATCTACAACAATCCACAGAGGCATCCTCCAGGGGGCCCGCGTTGGATCACAAGCTGTTTGACAAGACAAGCTGTAGAAAGCCTAAATAAATAAATAAACAGAATATTTCCCTGATGTCTTTGTCTAAACAGTTCATTTGTTCCTCTGTTTTAGATCATTTCTGTTCTTCAAAAAGAAAGGCCAGAAAAGATCAATTTCATATGTGACAGCGATCACCTTAATAAATACAACATGACGTTAAATGGTGATTTAATTTACAAGAAGAAAAAAGCAATCCAATCCAACCTGGGTCCATATCAAAAAGAAGTTGCCCTCTAAACCTAATAACTGGTTGAACCAAGAACTGTCAGAATTTTTTATGATAGCTGACAATTAATCTTTTACATGGAGGAAATTTGGGTTCACTCTCCTTTGCAGAATAGTTTTAATTTAATCATATTGGAGAGTTTTTGAGCTTGGACAGCCTGTGCAATGTCAACTCAGCCAGGGGGGTTCCAACTTCCCACTGACAGCACATGCATAAAAGCAATAGCAAACTTGTCCAGAGAACTGACAGACAAACTAGTTATACTTTTTTTTTTTATCTGGGGTTTGCACACGCTCCTTTTTACTGTCCTCCTGGGTAGCTGCCCGTACAACTTATCAAAAGCCAATACTGGTAACGACCGAATGTTTTAATAAAGCCTCCCATTTCTTGAATGCACAAGATTTACTTTTGTTCCAGAAGGAAAAATAAATGTTTAAATAATATGTTCCCAAACACAATTACGTAAAGAAAGAGATCCAGGGTTGCTAGAGAGGTACACACACATACAATGGTGGTAAGTGCCAGCCCATATTAATGAAGTGAATCTTCATCCAGTCACACACAACAAATAAATGGCCACCCCCTTGAAGCTCTTAATCGGCCCATTAGTCTTTGAGCGACCACAGCCTCGTCTTTTTCTCCCCTCAGTGGCTCGCTCCCTTTAGACTCGACCACATACATCCATCACCCCGTATTTGCATGCCGACCACACGTACTGACAGAGCTGAGTGCACAGCTGGAGATGCTACATCATATTTACTCCTTTACTGGAGCAATAAACACTGTTCCTCACATCTTGATCCTGTCTCTTGTCCCTCTCTTTATCATTTAAATGCTCAAATTCATCATCCTTTCTGCAGCCAAACTTGGGAAAAGCCATCCATTCATAAGACTGGTGTTACACTTTCTCATTTGTTGGTCTTATTTGCAAATGCAGGGGGGATTTGTTGCTCTGTTCCAAGTCACTGCAGAGGAGGGTGTTCAAATGTCTCAAAAAATAAAAGAGCCCACAACAGCTTATGGTTTGGTTTGCACCTCTAAGTCAACTCTAATTAATCACCAGACAGTGTCCTGCATGGCTTTCAGAGCTGCATAAACAGAGACAGGCTCTGTGAGAGCTGACATGCTGATCAGCTTGTGACCTGCTCCTATACCCCCCATTTTCCTTCCCTGTCTGCGTGCTCTAGCCTCTGTTAATTCAAAAGCTTAAAATCTCATTTCAGACACAATTAGCCTTTAGCCCATCCGAGTACCATCGGCATAGGCGGGTTTTTTTTTTCTCTTCCACCCGTTATGAACCTTTTCTTGTCGACTCCTTGATAAAGATCATTACTGGGGTTGCCTAAAAGGGAGTTTTCATCATTTATGGGAGAAAACATATTAAAGGTCCTTTTAGTAGGCTTATTAGAAGCCAGTTGAAAGCCCTGCCAGTTGCCATGCCAAGGTATTTGGAAACGAAGGGAGCCTTTTACTCATTCGTCTGCAAGAAGGTTTTTAATTACATTTGTACGTAGAGACTTTGACCACAGCAGAGCTGCTTCTGGTATTTACTTTTGCACAAAGCCCTTAACAGGAGAGCTTGTTCATCAGTCAAGTCAAGGTCTTTACTTTGTGTTGATTCTTCAGCTGCATCTAAATAGGTTTGTTTTTCAAATGCATACAAAGGTCATTTTTATAAGCGCACAATCATCCCTTTTAAATTTGTTTCAGAGACGAAACCTCTTGGTTTACAACCTTCTTCGTATACGTTAAACTTTTCCCACATTTTTTCATAATACAACCGCAAATATATGTATTTTATTTGGACCACAAAGTACCACATAATTGTACAGTCGAAGGGGAAAAAAAGCTTTTTAAAATGTTTTGGTAATACTTTTTGTGTGGTGTGCATTTGAATTAAGCACTTTAAGCAATTTAATCTGAACACAGCTGTAAAATACAGCTCATGAAAGGTCAGTAATAAAGTTGTGGGGAAGCTTAAATTGAAGTTAAGTTACAAAGCTACATCCCTGACTTTGAAGAAGAATGGGCAAAAATATCTGTCTAAAAGCACTTTGTATTGTCTTGTTGCTGAAAATGTGCTACTTTAATAAAATTACCTTTACCTTTAGATTTAAAAGAGCAAAGATGCTGTAGATATACTCCAAAAGAGCTGCACCACTATCTCTATAGGGCTTTATAAAACAACATCCCAAGAACAGGACATTTTACAGAGCATCGTGAAATACACAACCCAAAAATGGAAATGTTGTGTCCTGCTGTTCTTAGTGATGGGGATAAACTTGATAGGAAGATGTAAGGGATAAATACCTAGCAGTCTTAGAAGAAAACCTGTTAAAAGCTATAAAAAACAACTAAAGACTGATGTGATGTTTCACTTTCCAGCAGCATAACAGACACAAAAAACAGCCAGAGGTACAATAAAATGTTTTAGATTAAATCACATCTATGTGTCGGAGTAATCCGCTTAAAGTTTATACCTCAATCTAACTGAGAATCTGCAGTAAAACTTAAAAATCACTGTTTGCTGACACTGCACATCAAATATGATTGAGCTTGTACTTTGCAAGTAGAATGGTCACCTACTTGTCTCTAGATGTGCAAAGATAATTGAAACATATGGGGCTTCAACAAAGTCCTGATTCAGGGGTGCAGACTACAAATACATGCACCACTTTTTGGATTTTAATTTGCAAAACGGTTTAAAAATTGTCCTATGATGGACTGGCAACCCGTCCAGGGTGCATCCCGCTGCAGATAGGCACCGGCCTCCCCACAACTCTGCAAAGATGAGCGAGTAGAAAGAAATGGATGGATGGTTTGAAAATCATCCAGTACTATAACTTGGGGGGGATTAAACTCAACATTATTAAAATTACCACAGTTAATGCAGAGTTTTTGCATCATATTTTGAGAAAAGATACACCCAAAGATCCATGAAATGCTAATCATCTGCAAGCAAAAAAAAAAAATCACTTTTAAAAAGGAAACAAATGCAAAGTGTGTATGCCGAAAGTATGAAGTTTCACAAAGATGTGCCTCCTGATTAGCAATTATGATTAATTTCATTTAAAATGTTGATAACTATATTATTGAACTAAGTTAACATTAAACCTGTCAGAAATTCTTTGAAGGATTGAAGTAGCTCCACCCCCCCATTTCTGCAATGAATGCCAGATATTAAATCTTCTTAAGCAGCAAAACTTAATGATGTTGTCAATCATTTTCTAATTTCAGGTCTGAGAGAAAGGGGCTGAAAAATACATGAAACAACAATCAAAATTCAGTTTTAGTGCTTTATATCCCCCCAAAGTTATATTTTTACATTTGCAAATTTTGTCCATGCAGAGGCAGAATAAAATGAGATTCTTTCTGGAAGAAATAAAACTGTCTCATCTTAAGGTCAAAGCTGCAGCAGGGTGTTAGATGTAAGCACCCTGCAGGTTGAACTACGCATCCCTGCATCTTATGTTCCTGTTCCTCTCTCACCTGTCTGAGAACTGCTTTATTTCCTGTTGCGACCTGCAGTGTAAGGTGTTGATTAAGATGTGAGCATCTCTGTGCATTCGTGGAGGTTGTGAGGAAAATTATTGCAGTGCTGAGGGTAATTATAGATTAAGAGCTGCGCTTCCTGAAGTTTAGACATCAGTGTGACAGTAAAGTTGGAAGAAAAGAAAGGGGAAGTGCGGAGGATTGTATAAAGGCTGGAAGAACAAAAGCTTTTTTGCAGTTGATTTGTACCTGTGGTGGCTGCGCTAAATTAGGTAGATTCAACTTTTCAAGTCAATGTTTATGTTTTACGTCACCCCAGCACACTCTACAATATTACAAAATGGTATTCGTAAATAAAGAAGAATGTTTTTAGATGCACATACATCAGTTTGAGGATGGAGGTCTATATAAGCCAAGATATAAAAACAGGAAATGTATTACTAAAATACAAATTTAAACAAAACATGTTGATCCTCAAAGAACAGGAAAACAAAAATATTACAGCTTTAAATCCATCTTAAATTATTATTTTGTCACTTTTGTGCTGTGCCAAAATCATCTTAAGGAAAGTGTTGTTTTTAAGAATATCTTCATCTACGCCAAAGCAATGAAGGCAAAAGAACGCTGTTGCAGCTTCGCCAGGCCTATCTGTGGTGCTGTAACACTGCCTCCTGAAAACAACCAAAGAGAAACAAAGATGTGGGCACAAAAGGGTCAAGGGTCAGACTGGACCGGGAACTTTGAGATCAGCATTGATTCAGATGAGATATCCACACATAAAGTGTTCTGTTTCAAAGATTCAATCAGAAACCTGTTTCTACCTTGGAAAGTACAAATATATTTAATTTGGAAGAGAGGTTGATGATTTTCACATAATTTTCCTGTAACTCTTTGCTTCAAACTCTCTTTGTTTTTCTTATCTGCATATTTTTAGCCAACATTTAAGAATGTAGGTACGAGATGCCACAGAAGGAACTGTCTAATGGTTATTTACAAATTATACTGTACGAAGGTTTAATGCAGCAAAAATATGGATTCTGCTTTTTTATGACGGAGCGTCAGCATACTTACAGCTCATCATGTCCAAACCTATGGAGCTGACCTTTAGTTCCTCATGGTTTTGTTCTGGGATCTTTCTCTGAGGTCGTCAAAGCAGGACATTCAACGGTCCCTCCCTGTCACTACCATCCTGTGACTGGATGAGAAACTGTTTTCAAATTCAATGGAATTTCACTGAAAACAATGCAAAGTGACTTCTACAGGGAAACAAATGCCTGCGTGACCACAGACTGTAAAAGAAGACTCCCATGCTGTGTCTGTGTGTGGGAAATGTGCAACTCCATATCAGAGTTGTGAGTTTGCGTGCATTTACTGGGTGTGAATGAGTGTGTGCTCTACGCTCAAATCATTATCAGCATGCTCACAAGCGCTGCCAGTGTGATAGAGGAATATTATTTTCAAAGAATCCAGAGTTAAAACCATTTATTCAGTCATTTATCAGCGATTTATTAAATTAAATTTCAAAGGAGCTTGATTTCTGGGGATTTTACACATCAAAGTTTGTTTACACATTTTAAGGAACACTTGCTGAGTGGGGTATAAAACAAATCCTAGAAAGCCTTGTGCAGAATTAATTTAAATTTCTTGACATGAATGCCACTGGTTGGAATAGAAAAGCATAAAACAAAATCGAGCCCCGCTAACTCCTGCAGCCTTTCGCTCGTTTCTGCTGAATATAAGCTGCATGAAGCAACGGGGGCCATTTGTTCTACAGCACAGGCTGTTATTTGACTGAACCTGCTGTCAGTCAACATGCATTATGGTCTCTGGGTGCTTAAAAGAAAGAGAAATGACTGTTGTACAGACACGGTGGAATAATTAGGGAAATATGACAGTTGTGTGAGAAATCTTTTCATCCATTCAGCATTGATGCTTACACAAAACAGTCATTTGTCCTATTCACTGATCTATTCAGTGCGGCTGTGTTAGAAACCTGAAAAGGAAGACGTCACTGAAAATCACTATTCATTGCACAGGCTCGTCCTCTCATCATGTATGAATATCTACCACCTCCCCCTAATGATCATCATAGCTAACACCTCTAACTCCACCTCCTTCAGACAGCAACCATTAGTTGTTCTTGTTAATTGAAAGTAACAAGAACATTTCCTCATCCCTGCTGTAAATTTACTTCGCACTCTGAGTGCCAGGGGTTTTACAGATCAAACTTAGAAGATATTTTTGTCTTTTCTTCTATTGAGGAAGTCCCTTTTTCTGTCACACAGTTCCCACAGTTTAAAATCCTTTTAATGGGAGATCAGAGAATGTGTGACGGTGACTGGGGTTATTTTTGCCCCTCCCATACCTGTTGCTGCCCACTGCTTATTAGTTGGCAAATAATATGGGTACTTTTTAACATTAAAGATTACAACATTACATTTGTAAGAATATATTAGCAGCAGTGGGAATTGTTGTGTTTTTTCCTGAAGGTTGTCGTAACATAAGAATCTTATGCCGCCACATTGTCTTGCAAATGCATTTTTGAGCATTTTGTCACTTTCCAATCAAAAACTTCAATGTATTTCTGTTGGATTTTACACAACTGAGTCCATAATTGTGAAATGGTCACAAAAGTTATTCACAGATCAGCAGAGCGTCTATACCACTGGTTGGAAAAGTAAATTTCACACTGGTGGACAGCTATAACTCACCAAGGTATTTTAAAGGGAAAAGATTGCACTGGAATGTTTTTTTAAGGGTTGTCAAAGTAACGGAGGGTTGAAGAAATATCCACATATAGTACAACTTTGTATTAAAAGTGTCATTTTCTACAGAATGTCACTTCATGACAACAGTCATGTCATGTTTATGACAGCGTCATGTCAGTCTTACACACACCCCTTCAAAGTGTTACCTTAAATTTCAATTAAATAGGTTTACGTTTGTTGTTGATAAAATGTGAAAAACTGTGAATGATATGAACAATACAGCAAATTTTAAACCTGAACTGAATTTGCTTAAAATTTTAGCTCCTTGAATTTTTTCCCTTTCCATCGTGATTTGTTTTTGGTGCAGGAAACAACAATAATAAAGAGGACTATTTACAGTTTGTTACTCCAATTTTCACATGAATCAGTGGGCTAAGGCTAACAGTAGGTGTGCAAGAGTTTTGCGCATCTTGAATAAAATCAGCGCTCTCATGTCGACCAGCAGCTGATTTGAGTGTGCTTTTTAAGAGGAGCACCTTTCAGCAGCAGCCAAAGAACTAAGACTCCTTGGGAAGACACAGAAATGTCATCAGCTCCTCTGAATACCGGCTCTTATCCGCCCTCTTCAAAGCAAATTTCTTTGTGAAGAAAAAGAGGCAGTGATGAACATCCTGCTCACAACAACCCTTTCATCATCCTGATAGAATCACAGCTGCTAATGTCAGCGAATTCAAGTCTTGCTCATTGATCCATATTCAACTTTGGCCTCACCAGGTGACAAACATTCTTCACATCTCCTTTGCTCTTCGGAGTAAGGCGCTGCTGCTTGGAGGCTCCAACCTGTATTCCTTAATCATTAAAAGTAAATTCATTACTTCAGTTAAAAGGCCACCGCCTGTTTTCCCTCCACGCCTTTTCCCGCAGTGGCTGCTGCTGTGGCTACTGCTGTGCATCACCCAACAGTTACTTTACAAATGGTGCCAGGCATTCACATAATTAAAACCAAGATGCTAGGACATAATTCTTAATTAAGCACTAATGTGATAAAGTGTGATGGCAGGACAAAACTCTCCTTTAAGGGAAGAGAGGCCTTTGTAATAAGGTGATTAATGGACTTAAGAGGGGAAGAAGATGTAATTGGCTGGTCGTCCCTCCCAGCTGAAAAGCAGGATAAGAGCCCGCCGTCTGCTGCAGAGAGCTCATCGGTGAAAACAGAGTGATGCTGTCTGGCTGCGAAGAAAGGGCTTATTCCAAAGAGATGGGTCTGCAAAAGACATAACTTTAATTTCTAAACAGATAATGTTCCTTTCAACCATCTTATGTTCAGTCTAATCAGATTATTATTGCAGCGGGCTCTCCTGAGCTCAGATGCTTGTGTGAGGACACATTGTCCTTCTCAGGGAATAAGTTTGGTCAAGGTTGGTACCGAAGACTTAGAAGTTAAAAAGATGTGAGTTTGTTGAAAAATGCTATAGCAAATATGAGCCAACATCTAACATTGTTAGTACAGAACATTGTTAGGTTTCTCATCCGAACTTGTTTGCCTTTCTACACTTAAGTTGCTTAGATGAAGGATGCTGGCTGTATTAATCTGCAGATCGATGACTCACCAATTGGCTCTGAGTCCGGCAAGAAGGGAGTAAACCTTTGGATACTTTATGACATGCTCACAGACTGATTTTATGATAGACTGATTTGTAAACAGCACAGAAGACAGCATGTTCTTGTTCTAATCTGCCTGATCAGTTGGGAGTCGATTAAGACTTGGAAAACACAGCTTTTCACAGTGCAGTGATGAAATATTCATGCTTATGGCAGATTTCTAGCTAAAATTAATTTCTTTCAAATAATATAAGAGGAGTATCGTTTAAAAATGCATGTTTTTAGTAACACTTTACTGAAAAAGTCATATCAAAAGGTTTTCATACCTTTCTCAATAATAGATGGAAACATTTTTAATTGCATTCTACTTCTTAGAAACTCAATTTTTTTTCAGTTTCCCACTGTTATCACATGAGTTCTCTTATGAGATGAGCCCTGTGTCTTTGAGGTTGGAAGGTCTAAGTACATCACCCTAATCTTTAGGGTAAGATTCACAACTTATTGCAAAAATGTCATCATCATCTTGCACTGGTGCCTGCATCTTGACATCGGCAGCATACATTAAAAATTCTCAAGTTGGTACAGATCAGCTTTTAGTTCAATCCCCATCTGTCCTCAGTGAGTCAAGTCCCTGTTGAAAGACATTAACTACACATAAGCTGGTCGAATTTGAGAGTTGCAACAAGTATTTAGGTGAAGATTTAATTGAAAAATAACCTTGATACTTTTATTTTGACCATTAAGCTGCGATATACATATATATCGCTTGATTTTCAAAGCAAGGTTCTTGTTTGATTGGCTTATTCAATAACGATTTGAATACAGTATATGCAAAGAAATTTGACTAAAAGGCAGGTTAACTACACTGAAGATGTCAAAGAAGGGATGCTGTCATCATTTAGGTCTTTGGTCCCTAGCTTTCCTCTGAATGTGGAGGGGACTACACTGCTATGGGTTCTATAGGGCATTGGACAACTTCTACACACTGTCCATGACACTGACAGCTGCCTGTTTAAAAACCCTTAACATGCAGAAGAACGCCCGCAAGTCGTTTTTTCATTGTGTTTTCCGGGGCGGGGGTCAGGGTTAATGGGTTAAAGTTTAATTATCAAGATTTCAGAAAGTCCTCATTTTGCTTTACCCATACCCTTTTTCAGTACATCTCATTAGAATCCATTCTCAATGCAAAGGTTGCTCCTATCTCAAGAGTTGTTGCAGTAGTTGGTCAGTGTTCATTTTGCAGATGTAGCTTTTACTTTCTGTATATCTGAATTTTCTCTTCAGTGTTTGGCTGCTAGAATGATCTTGTTAGTAACTTGATAAAGAGACTCCTTGGAAAAGCTTGTGTTTGTTCAAGTCTTGTTTGAGAATGGTCCAGGTCTCAGATCCATGGAGAGAATTATGTAATATTTGTCATGATTCCTAGATCTTTCTCAAACAAGACTGCTGCATCGTCTTTGTAGAGCTTATTTTCCCCAGCTGCCATGTTCACTGATTTAGTCACTACTTCCCTTCAGCTCCCTGTTCACTTTTAGCTGTTCATCCAATATTTGTACTTAACCTGTTTTGGATTCACTAATCACAAACCCAGTATTCAGGCAAGTAATTATAACTTGTTCCTCCTGTTATGGTCCTTGAATCCTTGACCATCTTTTAAACTTTTTTCCTGACTATTTGCACCTGAACTTCAATTTTCCATGTAGCAAGTTGGTCACCATTGGTTTACCTTCCCTATTACCTTTTGACTTGTAAGTTATTTTCTTTTTCATTAAACCCTTTTCTAAATGATTCTGCCTGTCTTCAGTTAAAACACCACGTTTTATGCCAATATCAGGCTGCAGAAGACTCGCATATTGGTCTTTAATGGGATTCATATATAATTGACTCTCGTGTGAAATAATATTAATCATTTAAGGTCAATCTTTATTTATTCTCAAAAATATCAAGAAGCCTCTGTTAAATAATTTGTATTTTCTAGTATTTTATCACCAAATCGAATGCATAATAAATCATAAAAGTTTTATAGCACTATAACACTGCATCTTTTAAATTGCCTCCAGTCTTAGTTTCTACAAATTAAAGCTGCTGTGTGATCTATGTTGTCAGAGAATGAGAAGAAGAAGATTGATGCTTTGTTTTGTTGACTGGGCATGTAATCATAACACTTTCAGCCTTACGATATATATATTTTATGCTGTTTTTTAAACCACAGACTGGTCCTTTTTTAAGACTTTGTTCTCAAGCATATAGCTACCACCTTTGAAGAACCAGAGTACCTGGCTGTGTTTGAGTGCAGGAGAAGGGCACCTGTTTTCTTTTACAAGTCAGAGCAAGCACTTTTTTTGGCTTTTGCAAAAGTACTAAGCATAAGAGAAGCCAAAGAAGCTCTGCTTACCATTTCAAACAGTTCAGAAATGCCACTCACGGTTCGCAGCCTCTCTGCTCTAATGAAAATGTTAACGTCCCCTCTCGATGGGGCTTTTGTGGAAAATCCAGCTCCAACCCTCCCAAATCCAGCCTTATGAAAGAACAAAGCAGCTTAATAGTACTGCTGTTTCTTCCTGAATATTTTGCCCTTTAAAGGAAAATAAAGAAAAAAAGCTGCAGTCTTAGAAACAACAGCCTCGATAATCTATGGGATTTGCGGAATTTTGCTCACCATCAGATTACCTTTGGTAGATTTGTCGTGAAAGATATCGCACCTGTCTTCAAAGCCAACTAAGAGTGCCCAGGCAACCTACTGCATGTTGATTCATTTATTTCTACAACAGCTTTATTTTATTGCCAGTTGTTTTGATTCAAAACCTATTCTACCATTACGTTTTGAAAGAAATTGTTGATTAATCACTAAACTAATGCATTACATTTTATTAAGCATCATTTGCAAGAGGGATCATCACTGAAACAAATGAAGAGATCAGAAGTTATGCATAGAACGTATACGTACTAATTATAATATGATTAGAAAATGTATTGCATTAATTAGTGATTAATTTGTGATTTATCTTGTTTTCAAACAGCAGTATTTAACTCAATAATCAAAGTTAAATTGAAATTTGCTTGAATATATAAACAGACATATATTATAAAGGTATACAGCAATGTCTTTCATGATGCTCATGTTTGTTGGAAAGAAAGTTCAGTATCGCTATATTTTACAGAACACAGTTTCTGTTATGTGAGCACTTCAATGTAGACGTGATGAACCTCTTTCTGTCTCACTTTTAGATTCTGACACATATTGTACACACACTATGGGACCCTTTTTGGACAATAATGCTGCTGCAATGTCCTCCCATATCTGATGTAAATTATTCTTGTTTTTTTTAATAGAAATTTGAGTCCTACATAAAATAACTGAAATGCAGAAATCTTCAAACGCATCAGACAATAACAACCCGATTATATGCAAAATGCAGTTTTATTATGATTGCTTTCATTCTTAATTGAAGAATCTATCCAAACCAAATATGCCTTATGATAAAGAGCAAATAGTATGAGAGTTAATTATGCGGTGCAGGTCATTAACAAAATTTGGGGTTCAGTTTTTGATCTGCAGAATCAAGAAATTCCTTAAACAGAATGGTCATGACACTGTAAAGCAGGCTAAAAGCATAACATCATGTCCCAAATCTATAGAAATCCAGAAAATACATAGATGAGAAACAATGTCATGGTATCATTCAGTTTGGAAATGGTAGAAAAGTCATTTCTAAGCAATTGGGACTCAAGTGAGTCACTGTCCACAAACGAAGAGAACATAGAACAATAGTGAATCTTCCCAGGAGTGAGTGGCTTACCAAATTTACTTCAGGAGAGAACTGATGACCCCCACAGAAAGTCACAAAAAACCCCAAAACTGTTCTCTCCAGCAATGGCCAATGTTCATTATTCAACAATAGAAAACCCTTTTTCTTTTCGTCAATTGGACGTTCTTAGAAAATATTTTCTAAAACTGGCTCATTGGGGAAAGGTGTATCCTAATGGAAATGTTTTCTCAAAGTTTTGATCAGAGCTCAGACAGAATGAAGTCTAAATAGTTTAGTGACTAGTCAGAGCTTTGAGGCAGGAAAGACTCGCCTCCCCGTGGGCAGTAATTTTGTTTCCATGTTGGAATGATGAGTGGGCTGTGGAGGATAAAAAGCATAAAATAATATCTAAAGAAAAATGTGGGTGTGTTTAATACAGTTATCATCAATTGCTATGCTCCTTGTCCTTACTAAAGCTAATAAACTTTCCTGACAAAACAGCTAATGCTATTCAGTTACTTACTGGTTTCATTGTTCAACTTTCCTGCTAGCTGGCAGCATTTCAGTGCAGAAGAGTTCTTTGTAAAGGTCTAGCACTTTCTGTAGGAATTGATGACAACATTGACTTGCTATGGGTAGCACTGCAGTTTTGACACTGGGGGTTGTTATGACTATACTGCCTAGAGCATGCATATCAATATGACTCATGTTTGCCAAAATTACCCTCCATTAATTCTTAAAGAAAAATTTTGGATCACAAGTATAGGCAGGCATTAGATTCTTACAATGTGATAATCTGGATCCAAATTAAGTAAAGGAGCAGCTATTCATTCAGCTGCTAAAATGAGCTACAATGTTATCTGCGGAATTCAATTATTACTTAGATTGTGATGCATAGACTTACACAAAAATGCAGAAGCAAATGTGATGAATTTATAAGTGCCTTTTGTGTAGAATATCATATTTTTTCCTATTCTGAATTTAATAGAGTTTGATAAGCTGATAATTTCTGGGTAATTACTTCAACTACCTGCTCAGGGAGCTAGCCGGCTGTAGACAAACAGTGTTCACGTAGTAAGGTTTGTTTTTTTTTTTCCATTTTTTTTTCTCCGAAGAGTTTTTGCGGCGCTAGTGGCTCATATTTTTTCTACAGTAGGCAGACAGGAAGGAGGGTGAGGAGAGGGGGGAAGACATGCGGTAAAGGTCGTCGGGACCGGGGCTACGTCCGCGTCGAGGACTAAGGCCTCCAAATGTGGGGCGTGCTAACCCCCTGCGCCACCACAGCACGCCCCCACGTAGTAAGGTTGATAGGTGCCGTTCCTTTAGTTTCCACCTTATTACTGTCTTTTACACAATTACAAAGGTTTACTAAAATTAAACTTGTCGTTCTTGCAACTGAGACCACAGTGAAACAGTGGGAATGCATTGCCAAGCAACGTGCAGAGGAGGTGCTGTGATACTTTATTCTCCATACAGCTGAAGAAAACTGGCCACTCTGGTAGAAGACTTGTCTGGTCTCCCACTACAAGGACTTCAACAGTATAATACCTTTAAAAGCCCAGTTATAATTTGAAGTTGATAACCAAGCAATGCCAAGTGGTGACATTCAGCAGCTGACATATTTACTTTTTACGGGCAAAATTTCAAACGGACAATTTATTGTGCATCTAGGATTGCTTCTTTCAAAACTAACATGTAATGCCTCACGAGTCATGTTACATTTCCACCCTGCGAAATGTTTTTCGTACTTTCTGAAAAATATCCAAAATACAAAGTGGCAAATTTTCTCTCACCAATAATTAATAGAAAACGGCAATATTTGTTTCCTTTCTTATGACAGAAAGAAAGCCTCACAATTGTTTAACTTTCACTACCAATGGGTGTAGGCAGAGAGATGCTTTTTTCCTTCTGCCTGCATGTGCCTCACTGGTGCCAACTGTTGGTTTTGATCTCAGGTTGAACATGGCATGCCATAAGCTTACATCAGTCCAGTGGACACTCACTGCTCTATCTGTGTAATTGCTGCAGACTCTCCAATTTGCATAAAAATGAGTTCAGCTCCTCTTCTGGCACCTTGCCACCTCACTCAGAATTTTTTGACCCTCTCTTCAGCTTTGCATAAACCTCTTCATAATGTTTGCATATGCTTTTTTTTGGTTGTGGTTTATGTCTGTGAACACCAGTCCTCAGTGGATCTCATTCAAAAATGAGCAGCAGAATAAATACATAAATAAGTGAATTACATTTGTGTTTGTGGAGGGTCCCTCATGCTAACATCTGTGACTCGTGTCCCACATCTGTCGCTCAGACTCACACAGTTAAAGGGTCAGCACTGGTGTATATTAATTCCTAAATACAAAATTTGAATGCTATCAGAGTCCATCTGTTGTCTGCTCTCTCATTTTTTACAATAAATCATGAGCAGATGTTTGTTTTATTTGACAATTTCAAATAGTTATATTAACTCTCTTATATTGTCTGAATATAGTGTGTCTAAAAAATCTATAATTTACAGATTAACTTTTTTGACTTACCTCATCTCTGTCTCTGCCCTTATTTCTACAGTGCAGTCAGACACATTGTACCTGCTACGAAAAAAAAGTAAGTAAGCTGCAAATAAATAAGACCTGGGAGATTTCCCTTTGAACAGGGAAGGAATCAGTCCTGAATACAAGCTCCTGCTCACCATGTCTGAAAATAAATGAATAGATTCACTATTTCTGTCTGACGGAAACGGTGCAGAACATATGCAGAACCTGTGAACCACCTGAGCTCTGTCAGTATATTTCTGCATTTCCTCTCAAACGAAACTCACATGCACGCTCCAAATCCTAAAACTTCAAATTTTTTGTCTATGCAGTCACCAGGGGGCAGTAAAACTCCACACCTTCACAACTGAAAATACACCATTCACACGTCTTTTGTCTCTGCAACACACACGAATAGGCACACTGAGAATGCAAAGACCAAACTTTAGATTAATAAAAAAAGAGTCATAATTTGCATACTTTAGGAAGTGGAAGTGTTCCCTGTTAAAGTGACAGTGATTGATTCCCTGATTTTAATCATGCTTATCAATCACTGTGAAAGATGTGTGATTGATAACTCTGCTTCCTCTTCTTTGAAATGGTTGCAGATGAGTTCACCTCACAGTGATTGAGTCCATGTGACAATTAGGAAAAAGGTGTAAGCTCTTTTTGTGTGCAAAATCTATTTTTCTAGACTTTTGATCAAATGGAAATTTAAGTAGAATCAAGTACACATGTTCCTTAAAGCTTAAACAGACATGTTTGTCTTTTGATTTATTGTTGGATTTTTTTAAACCTGTATTTTCTTGAGTTGTCACGCTCGTATGTCCTTTAGTTGGGTTGTTTATTGCCAAAAGCCAGGTACATGTGTTATTTTTAAACAACAGCACTCAGACAGTATGTCTTCCATCAAGGCCAGTCCTGCATGTCAGCCAGTTTTGACTAGAGTAATGGGATTTTTTCTTCATCTGACTCTTCCACTGCTCGTAGTTCAGAAGCTTTTATGTCATCTAGTTAACAAAACAATATGATCGCAACATACCTCAACTCATCTGCATCCACATCTCTCTCCATATCTCTGCTGTTTGTCGACTACCCACAACAGACAGCAGTTATGTATTTCTATGTTTGCCTTTCCCATAGATTTTTTTTGTTAAAATCTTACATATAAACAGTCAGAGGATTCTTGGACTCGAGTGTGTACATATAAAGGCTGTAAGCAGCCTTCTCTTTGGCTACAGCATGGACCTCATTTCACAAGATGGAATTAAAGCCAGCTGAGACCTAATCCCACTGTAATACCACCACGCTCCTGCCCTGTTTTATGAAGCTGCAAAAGAGGCTATGGGGGGAACCAAATTAGAAAAGGGAAAAGGTGATTCTTTGTGTGGGGGGTTGGGGTAAGCCGGGAAGCATGGGGCGGGTGGGTGGTTGAGGGGTGGGGAGGCCTGTAGAGGGTTGAGATAAATCGGGTGAATGAAATGGCCTAAAGGTGAATAGCAGCTGAAAAAGAACTGGAAAGATCATATAATATAGTACTGTTAGAGTCATTGTGTATGTTAATTTAACAGTTTCAAGTAACATGAAATATGATTATATTTTCTAATTTTATTTTAGTACCTCCAAAGCATTAGATATGATTTCAATGTTCATTTCCATAGCCATTCTTTATACTTGAATACCTGTGTTGAAATTCAGATTTGCATTTTGCTTTTACTCTGATGTCTTAAATTATTCAGGAACAACTGAAAAGATACAAAATGCACAAATGTCCTTTGGAAGTCTTACTTAAACAAGTTAACTTGAAGTCAAAATATTAAAAATGTTATTATTAACATCTGCAATCTAGCTTTAAAATATTGCAAATTATATGACAAACCTTACTTTGAATAATTGTTTTACTTTTTCTGTGTGTGGGTTGTGTAGCATACCTCAGAGCCTTCACTGATGTAGAATTGCTTCCAGCAGTAGTTTCAAATTTCCAGGATGCTTTTTGCTTGATATTGTACAATTATTATATGCACACTTTTAATTTTAGATTAACTTGGCTTTATCCCAAGTGGGCTCAGTGTGATTGACAACAGAGCCACGAGCAAATGCTGTGCATCCCAATCCTCTGACCTGCTCCCATAGTCAGTAGGAAACAACTCCTCACTGGCCCCACCTGCAGAAAATGCAATCCAGATACTCACTCAATGCACAACTGAGAGGTAAAAAGCTGTTTCTAAAAAGCTATTATTAGCACCACGTTTTCCCTTCTATTGCTGCCGTGGGTAATTGTCCATATACTGCCCATCAAAAACCACCAGAACCTCTTTGCGGTCACCATAATCTTTAGCTCCCTCCAAAGATTCTTTGACAAATGTAATTATTGCAGTGACCTTATTAATTTAGCGAAATCCAAAATGTTAACATTGCTTCCAGTTAGAAAAAACATGTTGTAAGAATTAAAAGATTACTTTAACCCTCCTGTTATGTTCGTTTCTGGGGTACAGCAATAACATTTGTGGGTCAATTTGACCCGGGGAGTGTTTAATCATGCAATAGTGTCAGAAACCAAAAAATTCCTCCAAAACATTTTTGTATCTGATTATTAACTCCAATACTAACAATTTCAATCAATATTTGTGCAATGATGTTTTTTTTTATTTCTCAGAAATTAAGGATCAATGACAACAACCTACTCATTTACTCATTTGGACATAAAAAACTGAATTTACATTTTTTATGTCCACTGAAAAAAAACCTAGACACAAAAAAACAATAATTTCCTTGAAATTGATCTTTGGTAAAAAATGTTTATATTGCATAAAAAATTTTTTTTTCAATGGGTAATCTTTATAATTGAACTTGAGACACACATACTGTTCAGGGTCAAATTGACCCACTGATTAAAATCAAGATAAATGAGTCATGTAGAGAGTTTTTATGTTTTTCTCCACTTCTGCTGAGTGTCCACTCAGTGTGGGTGGAGTTTGTCCATGGGAACAGAAAAGATTCCCGTCAAAAGTTGTATGAGCACCTGCTTTCTCGCAGTTTCCTAGTGAAGTAAAGAGAATAGTGAGAAAGTGGGCTTGTGTGTGTCGGTGTGTGCATGTATGTGTGTGGTGGGGTGTGTTTGTGTGTGTGTGGTGAAATATGGTTCATAGCTGCAAGGAAACATATAGAATTGGACATTTTTTAATCTTTTTTTGAACTTTAACTTGACTGCCGGGTCAGATTGACCCGAACAGTATCTATGTAAAAAGTAGACACGGGGGGGCTGCAAATGTGTAAAATGAATAAATTTTCAATTTCTATGTAGAGTGCACCTATTAAGACAAATAGAAAAAGTTTCATGCAAAAAAAAATACTTCCAACTATTTTAAATTTTTTTAAAAATTTTAAAACGGGTCAATTTGACCTGGAACATAACAGGAGGGTTAAACCCACACAAGTGTGGGATTCAAAAACAGTTGCAGTGCTTAAAAAATGATCCACTTGTTATTTACATCCTATTCTGACTCAATTCTAGCAAATAAGAAAAATATTTAAAAATCTGAGTATTGTTTTGTTTTTTATCATAGTCCAACTTTCTCATAGTCACACCTAGTAGATCATTTTGTTTGGGTCAGATTTCTTACTGATGCTGCATGTGCCCATTTTTGTGCTATAAGAATTTAGGTTAAAGTCACTGTGATTCAACAGTTATAAGGTCTCAACACAGAAATCTTATAGACAAAGCATTAAAGGTCATTTATTGTGCTGAAGGCTTTATAAACGTCAATCTAATAAATCACAACTAAACATTGGATGTACGCACAATAACTGATGTCATAAATACATTGTATTAATATGTTTTTGCTGTAAGTTGCAGCTGTGTTTATACGTGCCTCCCAGAGAGAAAAGCGATAGATGACGCCTTCAAAGAGGGAAGAGGTTGGATAATCACAACAAAAACTGCATGCAGCGCTCTATGCAATTTAATCTACTCGTAATGTGTTCTAGCCTCTTTACAATTTCACATGGTTGCACTTTCCTTGTTTTTTTTTTTTTTGTCTTGCCAATAACGGTACAGTATTTTGCAAAGCTGTTTCCACTATCAACTCTGCCCAAAAACAATAGAGCATAAATTAATTTGGAGACAAAGATACCATCTGATATGGATCAGGGTTTTGTCTGGAACTATTTTAAGCAAATTGATCCAAAATATGTGACCTCATCCAAACAGAAAGAACAAAGCAGCATAGCAACTGAATGATGCCCCACCGATCACCATAATGAGCAGCTGTAGTGGAATAATAGCAACACTTATTTATGCCAGAAAGACTTTTTTTTTCCATTTTATGAAGACTATGCACAGCTTATTATCACATATGAATATAAATCTGCATTTGGAAATTGGAAATATTATTATGAGACCTTCAGAACCACAACAAGAGCAAACCATGGCCCAGTTATTTTGAAATTAGTTTTGGATACAGTCCTGTAAAACATTTATGCAACAGAAAATCACAGCATCACCGAGTTTTTGGTTTAGTGTGCTTATCATTTGAGTGGAAAATCAACCAACATGCCAAATTTCATCTGAATACTGAGCAGTTAGTGTGATTCTCGGTGGATGAGGAAATGGAGACTAAATGAAAATGATTCTGTTGGAACTGAGAGTTGGAAATGTTTCTTTTATTGTTTTTCAATATTTGAAAAAGCTGTGCTTCAGAAGAGACTTGTGTTTTTGCAAAAATGCTCAGTTTAGCCTATTGGAGTCAGCAAGATTATATTTGAGAATATGCCAAGACCCATACTAATAAAATGTGACTTCAGCAATCATATATTTCTATATATCATATATTTTATATTCAACTGAATTCATAGTTCCACTATGAAAGAGCAGCTCATTAGTTTGATTTATTTATAGATACATTTTACTTTCCAATTCTCCATCTTCTTCGCATTCCTCCATACCACTGATCAACATTTAAGAGTCAATGTTTGTGATAAGATAACTCTTTGTTGGAAAGGAAAAAGTCCACTAGGTTGTCATTTACACATAAAAACATTTTAGTTTCAGGAACTTCTTCATCTTGTAAGATGAAGATCCATGCTTAGATTATTTGATTTGTTGTGCACAGTTACAAGCTCTCAGCTGACATTTTTCTAACCCAACATGCCAGTTTGTCCATAATGATTTTTTGATGTTTGTGATCTTATTCTAATCAGTGATTATGTTCAGTGTGAATGCTGTTGCAATCTGAAATATCAGTCTTCTGTAGATGTGAGTTGATATGAGTTTCTCATGGTATGGCAACCTTGAGAAAATGGGTATACAAAAGTAGAGTATTTATATTAGTTCGCTTCAATTCAAAAATACTTTATTAATCCCAGAAGAAAATTAAATGTTGTTGTAACTCATACAAGTTTCTTCAAAGAGCCATAGAGGTGGATTATTTTACAGGAAAAAAAAAAAATCAAACAGCAATGTTTCATAGGATCTAACTGCATTTATTTGAAGCAGAAAATGAAAAAAATACTTCAACTGCTGCTAAAATAACATATTCATTATAATCTTTAATAATAAATTAAAGTCGTAGAAAAAAAAGTCACTAGAGGTGTCTGACAAGTTGCAAAATAAAGTGACAAAATCATCAACAGTTCTTTTCCTTGTCCTGACCTCATCCTTACCCCTTCCTTTCATTCTCCACACTTGGCCATGACCCCCAGCGTTTCTTGGCTCCGCCCACTTTGGTCGAATTTTTCAAGATGTTTCTGGGATTGGGGTTATGCTTTCACAGGGTGTTTAGGTACACTTTAATATTTTTCTTCTGCAAATATGCATACTGTTAATTTGTGGACATTGTTACATCAGAAATGGTCAAACTTGGCAAATATGACGTCCATTGAACAATATGCGATCTCATAAATGAAACAAACCATTACTTTAATTGCTTCTTTCACAAAACTACGACTCAGGTTATGGCTGGGAGGCCTTCCATCTGCCTCAGAATAACATTTCCAAGGACAGCAAGGGCTGAATTGACAAGTTGGTGTAAAGTAGGCATCTCCAACATGGCTTCGAATCTGCTGTTGCAAAAGTGGGTTGATTTGGGAATTATAATGACTTGTCATATTACTGAAGAACTAAACATTTTGCCTGAGTATTTATGATTACAAATTTTGTTTTTCTTGACCAATCTTTACAGTCCACATTTGTAATACTTTAACCTAAGCAAATTTCTTTGGTGTGTTTCTGATGTAAAAGCTAACAAGCCAATGTTTCATGATCCATTGTTGAAACATTATCCCCAGAACAAAACTTTATTTTGTATTTTTTGCTGAAACACATAAAGTGTCTGAGTATGTGTTGTTGTACTTGCCTGTTTCCTTTTGATTATGTCATATGAACATATAAAAAGAAGACAGAGAAAAAAAAAAGAAAGGTGAGAGGGAATCATTCGTCTCTGTTGGGATTGTGGATAAAAGAGGTGATTTGTGAAGGTCACTAATGTTGCGCTCCTCTCATATTTAGGCTTTCAGGGCTGAGATCCAATCAGATCGCTCTAAAGCCGTATTTCTGAAATCCTCATCACATTATGTTGCTGCATAAGCCCTGTTGAATCAGCGGCTATTGGACTAGGAGTAATCAGCTTAGCTTAGCCCCACTGTAAATATGCAAATAGTATTTGATGATTAATTGACCCCAGTTGGCAGTGCAACCAAGCAGATGGAGGGAGGGAGGGGAAGGGCAAGAGGGGGAAAAAGAGACAGAGAGGACAGCATAAGAGAAATATTTGAGGTGTGACACAGAGGGGTCTTAGAAAATCATGTAAGTTAATTGATTTTGACTTATTTATGAAAAAGCCCTCAATAACAATTTATCAAAAGAATAGTCAGTATTTTTGGATTATGAGACCATATGGTGTTACCATTTAATTCAAATATATAACATTCATTTGAGAAATGTTGTGTCCAAGTTCGCAGCTGCAACTCTTGCTCAATGTTTGTTTTTACCTAAATACAATTTTTGTTTATTGTATCAAAAGAAATAAGAATGAATTTTAATGGAGGACTATATGCAGCTTGTTAGGAAAGAAGAGCTGGACGGTCAGCTGTACCTTGGGATGCGCAGAATGTGGTGTGTGGTTGGAGAGTGAACACCAGACTTAATGGAACAAGGTCTTGAGCTGACCTGCATGAAACAATGGCATTATTTCTTTTCTCACAAATTCAAGTTTTCACTAATAGCAGTTTGGTAGGTGAGTCTCCAATGTGGTAACTGAAGTAGAGAGCACTACTTCTATGATCGAACAACAAATACCGTTGTGTGTTGTCATGGATACTCTGCATGCCGGCTGGTGTAGGGACACTGCTGCTGTCTAAGGAGTGAAACTGATTCCGTGGGCAAGTCCTCCTGTTGCATGGGATCCAACAAATGTAGAACATCTTCTGCTCTCCCAAGTGCTGCCTGATGTATTCTGAACAGAGTTTTTAATTCATGAACTCTAATTTCAAAAGTCCTTTCCATATGTTGGAGCAATAGCAGTGGCCTATAACTGTACTATAAGACAAAGTGCAAAAAAAAATTGTAAAACAAAACTCAGGGGATCAGCCTGTTTCTACATTTTTGTTTTCAATCAAAGATTAATATATGGAAAGATAATCTCTGGTTTGATTTATATTTCCCATGTCTGTAGATGTCTGCCCATATTTTTGTTCTTTTCATCTTTTTAAAAGCAAGATTTTTTTTCTAAGTCCAAAACTGAGTTTTCTTTCTGGATTAAATAGTGTTTTCTTATTTGTTTTTACATTACTTGTAGTTGATATGGGAATTGTAGAGTGACAATTATATGCTGCGACACTCTGTTTCTCACACAGATGAATGAAATCGACAAAAAGATTAAAATTAAAGAAGAAAAGAAACTGAAGAAAGAATACTGCAGCTATCACTTTCACACACAGAAACAAGCAAACAGTGCCTCCGCCCTTGCAGCTCAAATGTCAACAAGGAAAATTGGAAATGAGTAATTCTTTCAGAGTGTGAAATAGATTGCTTCTCATATACGTACATTCCTGAATATGACAAATTGATTCTTGGGGAAAGGCGAGCAACAAATCCGCCAGACAACTTTTATTGTATTCTGGTTTTTTGAATTATGATTATGATTATTTATTTATTTCGTTTTAGCCTAACATGGCTCTCCATTGTAATCGAAGTCCCCCCTCGCCCAGAGGGGAAGTGTTCCTTTTCTATCCCTCTAATTTGTTCTTTTAGCAGCCTTGATTTTTATTCCGTCAATATATCGGAGAGTTGGAGAGAGAGAGCGAGAGAAATGAGGGAGTGATTATTCAATATTAACATGCTGGAGCCGTCTGAGATGTTTCCTTCGATTACAGTATTTATAATGTACCCTGCTGTCATTCCCATGGTGTGCGCAAGAGTGCGTGCGTGTGTGGGCGTGTGTGTGGGTGTGTGTGTGTGCATGTGGCGCCAACTGGGAATGAGGAAAGTCAAATTGATTAGACGTCAGTACCAACCTCCAAAACTGTCTGCTTTGTTATGTGTGTGTTTGATTGTCCAATTTTCCACCTTCTCATTTTCTGTTGTGTTTCCATATATCCAATCCCCTGCTGAACACACGATCAATTTTTTTCTTTTTTTTTTTTCTTCTGCTGTCTGCTTCCACTTTTCCAATGCACTCTGCGAGTGCCTCTCTGGAGAAACCCTCTTTTATGAAGTTTGTTGCTCTGTTGATGGATAAAATCAGTTGGCAAAAAGAACTCTAAATGACTGATTTTCTGATTTTTAGAATTAAATTTTTTGTGGTTGTTATTGCTTGAAGGCAGTAAACAAAAAAGTTTGCTGAAGTTCTGCACAGCAAAACTTGAAGCATCAGGCAAAACACCAGGCACCTGAGCAGCCCGGTCTAAAGCTGCCTAATTTCAAATCAATCTGAGGCTTAAATTATAAAACATTCCATATCCTGCGTTCATGCTTGTCTCGATCCAAAAATCTTAAAGTGGAAAGAGAGGTCTCATTTAAATTTAAGACACCTCTAAAAAATAAAAGTGGGGTGTATACCCAGGAAGTCACCACATTAAGAGAAGAACAGTGTTACCCTTCACACTTACTGCACACGCAAACATGGTGTGTGAAATATTAGTACAAATAGAAAATGGCACAATCTTGTAATGCAGTGGCATAAAATCATGTTAAGCATTTGGTGCAGTTCTCCAACAGTGCACTTTCCCTCCTCGAACTTCCACATCACTGTATGTCAGTGTAAAATAAACTTTGTTTAATCTTGTATAGCTTCAGTTGTTTGAAAATGTTAAACTTTTGCTCTGACTGTAGTTATAGTCAAGTTTAGGGAAGTGTGTTTATTCCTGTAGCCTCTTCCTGACATTTAAAGACCAATAAACATTTAAATATTTCTTTCAAGCATTAGATGGCTACAGTTTTTTTTTTCCCCCACCAGAAGAGGGATTTCTGCAACTTTAATGACTCAATATAATCCATGTTTAAATGGCATACACTTCCAAATGGAGGTACATCCTGCACAAATCTACTGACAAAGAAATAAATATTTTATAAGAAATGTAAAAAAAAAAAAAGCCCACCATTGTTCACTGCAGAACAATAAATATGTTCAATGAATCTCAAATATGTTGCGATGGATCTGATTAATCTGAAACAGAAGTTTAGCTGTTCTAATAGCTGCAGTCAAGCTGCATAACATACAGTGTGGTACAGACTCATTTAATAAATGATAATATTTCAGGAACTTTATCACTAAGTGAAACACATTATATAGATTAATTAGACATAATTAGACAGACTGATATTTAACATCTTTATTTCTTTTAATTATGATGATTTTAAAGTGTCATGAAACATTACATCTAAAGCTAGCATATTACATAAGACTAATAGAAAACAATCTTTAAAAACAGAAATGTGAACTTAATAAAATGTATTTAGCATTCGAGTTATTTTCAAAAGGTACTTTTAAACTGACAATCGAGGCTCATCAGGATGTATATTCTAATTTATTGAATATGACTGTAGTTTGAGGGCTTGGCACAATGTAAAACAATTATGTTAATACCTAAATTTGAATTCGACATATAAAATAGGAACAGCACTAATGATTGAACAATAATCTCCAAATAAAGTTTAGATCCAACAACAGTTTATTCAGGTTAATCCTAAACTAAAAGAGCCAAAACACCAACACAATAAACAGAATATGGCACAGAAACAAGTGTGCAAGTTACATAAAGTTGTTCAGAAACACAATGAGACCTACCAGACAACAAAGCAGATGAAGATAAAAGATTAATCACAAAGACTTAAAAAATGAATGGATGTTTAAAAGTTTTATCAGGGTCAGGAGAATCTGGTAGAGATGAAATGAGAACTGTAGAACAGGATGCAGCTGAATTTCTGTGATAAAAGCCAAGAACAGTTTTCATTAACAATCAAAATGTGAATCTTTCAGATCGAGATATACATTTATACAAGGGACACTAACAAAGTTTTGCATAAGAATTTTGATTTTACAGTTTTGACTTACAGTAGGCTCTTTTAAATTTCCATCTGAAGTTAAAAATGGTAGTAAAATTCAACTTTTTGAGATTATATGAACCAATGCATGACAAGTCACCAGGAATAAAAACATGGTCATTATTAATGAATGAAAACCTGAAATTTTGTATATTCAATTAATATGTCCTGAAAATCCACATATATTTAAAAGAGTAAAGAGATAAAACAATACTTTACATTCTTTGAGCCTCACTAGTATTCATCAATAAACTTTGTATTTTCCATACTTACATTTAGCGTTTATACTGATGTCTTACAATCATCCAAAAGGATTACAAGTGAAGACCAAGTACTGTATGAAGCACAAGTCCTGTCATATCTGTGAGGAATTTGTTATTTGTGATCTGTATTTGTTTCATGTATTGTGTCTTTATCTGCATAATATACATACAAACACGAAAATGTCACTCAAAATGTAACAGCTTAAATTACGTTTTTCTTAGCAGCACTGAATTTGCAAAACTTCTTACAATTTGAAGATGAATGTTTAATATTCTTTAAACATAAGTACCTCCAAGTGATTAAACTTGGAGGTTGATCTGACTGTAATACTCCTGATGTAAGTGGGATTGATAACGTTATCTCATCTCAAGCACACAAGTTTATAATTAAGTATTACAGTAAAAACAAAAATCAAACATATACATACATATGTTTTTCAAACTCTACCTACCAGGTATTTTATATTTCAGAGAAAAGAACAGAACTCCAGGGACAGCCATTACTGAAATTTAAAACAGAAGTACAGAAGGCAAAATCAGGGAATTAAACAGCTTCCTACTGGAAGGTATGAAACAATTATCTAAATATATAAAATGTGTTATGACAGTCCAAAATGTTGATCCATTTACAAATTGATTGATGAAGTTGATGATCTCCCAAACTTCATTTGTTGTAAAATTAAATTAAAACAATAATGAAAACTAGATGCAGAAGTTACATTGATCTTGTTCTCATTCTGGGAAATAGATCAATATCAAAATGAATATCAAATGATGACATGTATTTCCTTAACATGTATTTGTTTGAAATAATGTCTTTATGTTGGGTGTGGTGGCCTCAACATGGAACTGCCGAATCACCGCTGTTGCTGTAAGTACATTATAGAAACAGTTTCATATGTTTACTTAAGATTTGGGGGGTAGCTGTTGCTGAAGTAGTGCAATGCAATGTCAGGGTGTGAAGAGAAAAACTATTATCACTACAGCAGAGTCTTCAAAAAGCAAAAGTCTTCTTTCTGATTCAGTACAAGAGAACCCTTTCCTCCCTCCTTGCTGCATTTGCACACATTTAATTTTTTTCCATGGTGAACCAGACAAAGCTGGGATTTATGTCACAGTTGCAAAGTCTCAATTTTTGACCAAACAAAGCTAATAAAAGCCCAGATACAACATTTCAGCAGCCCCGAATAAAGGCCAACAATGAAACAAATGTTTGGGAACATAATTTCTGACTGTGTTTGCAACAGCAGGTGCAATAAAAACAGAATATGTTGTATTGTTGGAGTCTGGCAATCTGAGAGGCCAAATGCCAGTTGGTGGACTTTACTGCAGCTCACTGGATGTGCAGAAGCATAATAGAATATATAAAGCAGCACCGGTTCCAGCCAGACATATTGAGAGGTGCAAACACATTATCTTTGTCATCTGTGTTATAAGGTTTGTTTTGTGAAAGTCTATCGGTCCCTCGTGTCCAAACACATTCTTACTGAAAACTGAAACTTGAAGTGTTTATACCTGAAGCTATAGTGGTGTCAGACTCAACTTTGCTTTGCGATTGAACCTGTTTTGAAAATGCTCAGCTTTCTTCATCTGTGAAGAAAGCAGTTAAGTTGTCTTAAATATGAGATAAGTTGAATCAAATGTGTTTACTACTGAACAAATTCACCAAATCCCTAGTCATCACTGTCATGCATTGCACTCCAGCCATAATCCTTCTTGCTAGGGCTGCCGATGGTGACGGGGTCATGTTTGAAGCTAAAACATTATCTTTCTGCTCATTAACCTTCGACAGGGCTTCCATTCCGCCTGGTTGATTCCCCTCCTCAGCCAACTCTGTCTTCACCTTCATCTCTTTCCACCATCATTTCTCTCCCTCTTATTTGTCGAGGCGCTCACCCGGATGAGAGAGGAGCCTTTTAAAATGTCTGATGCTTCACGGTATCTTTCCTCGGCACTAGCAATCGACTTATCTGGACAATTTGTCCCACAAGTTGGTAAGACACTAACGAGATCGTTCGCAGTAAAGTTTTCAGGGCAGAAGTTATAGACAGAAAAAAGGCTTCTTCATCCGCTGCTTCACTGCTCTTCACCCAGGCTTAACTTTTCTTAAAAAAAAAAAAAACATGCTAAAAACCAAACGACTCACAAAAAAGACTAAAGATTTCAATAACCGAAAGGAAAATCAAATCCTCAACTCAAAACAATATTGTAAATGCATTTGTGAGATTGGTTCACAGGAAGGACTGAATATAGACCATAATACAACCACATGCTTCATCATTGAGCAGTTTATCAAATGTCATCTTCCCTTTCTTCTTGACTTTTGTTGCTTTTTGGCTGGTCTTTAACAGGAAACTGTCTGGAAGCCAATGCCAAAATCTGTCAACATCATCCATTAGTTAAGCCATTCAGAACAGAAAGTTCACCATCTTTTAATGTAAAACCCAGAGTAAGGCAAGGCTGTATGATGTTACCAACATTTTTATGTCTTGTAATGACCTGGATGAGATGAGAACACATGGCTGTGTGTGTGCAGCCATGGACAGCAACACACACACCCAGTGTGTGACCCTCACACATCTGTAGGATCTTTACTTTGCAGATGACATTTGCCTGCTAACCCTCAAGTGGCAGCGTCTTCACAGAGAGTCACTCAACTCTTTGAGCAGGCAGAAATGGCAGGCCTGAAGATCAAGGGCAATAAGACAGAGATAATGAATATTAATACCAAACTGGATCTCTCACTAAAACTGAAAGGAGAGAGCCTCGCTTAGACAAATTGCATTAAACAATGCCACATGAATCTTGCTGCCTCCCTTGGATCGCATTCAGCAATAAAAAAAAAAACAAGCAATAAGCCTCATTAAACATTTCAGTATAGTCCCAGGGAACCACATCATCTTCACAAGTGATTTTGGATTGTAATGAACACATTTTTGGATTCAGTCATCTCTTTTATGGAAGCGCTGACATTTTGTTCCACATACAAGAATGTGCCTAAGTATCATTTTCATTTCATGCTGTCATGAAATGTTTGATTTTTCAAACAATGACACTGATTTTCTGCAAAATGGATGATGAAATAGGATTTGTCACTTTTAGCTGGTCATTCAAGTACCAGGCATTCAAGTATTTTATTTGTTTAAGCAAACATTAGCTTAACATTAACAAAAGTCTTAGTTTGATAAAACATGGTACACTGCGGTAGAAAATGTTACTCCAGCTAACATAAAAACTCTGTCAACAGAGCTTTGAATTATGTGTGCTGTTGCAGTGATACAGAGATCTTTATTGCCCTGTGAGGACTAACAGGCAAACACATAAAATAAAAAATAAACACTTGTAACACAAACACAATATATAGACGGAAATAGCAGAGGAGATTAAACCCGCATGATGAGAAACTCAGACACATATAGCGAGGAAACAACATTAATGGCTTTCCTTGCTGCGGTGGCATGATGTTGGCACCATCTTCGTTCTACCTTGTACTAAATGTGTTTGTGTCACCACAGGTTTATTTTCATCTTTGTCTCCTGCAAGCAACACAGCAGCAGGGACTGGCTTTCTTACTCTCTGAAAACATCTTTGCACTAAGAGCATTATTTGTGCTCCAATGGTTTACATCAGTAGCTGAGGGTGATCTGATGTAGTTCCCCCTGGCTGAAAAGCTAGGTCAAACGGGGCCTATGCTGTGGAAAAAAATGCTTCCTTTAAGCATAACAAGCTATATTTGGGTAATGAAATCTTGTCTTTGAAAGAGTTCAGTGAATATTGCTGGAACATGAGGGCATGAGGAAGTATAAAGTAAAGCCCATGTGTCAGATAGATTTAGGTTTAAATTAATCTTTTAATTTTACCAGCATGCCTTTTCTGACTCTAAGTCACATTAACCTGTTTGAGTGTCCCAGCCAGAGAGCTGTAACTTCAATCTGACAGAGAATCTATTTAGGGAGTTAAAGATTAGGGTGATAGCAAGGAGGCCTTCCTACCACAAAGACTTGGAATTCATCACCAAAGATCAGTCATCCAGTTACCAGTGGAAACATGCTAAAATATTTCACTGCTGTAATGTCAAAATATCAGATTTAAAAATATATATTTTCCAAAGTGTAAATTTAGAAATTATTTTAGAAAAAACAAGGATTTCACACAAAGGGTGTTTTTCTTTGCAGTCTGTTTTATGTTTTTGTAAGAAAATGTTGAGTTGGGGTTAGCTCTGGTCAGTAAATATGCTGTAAATCCCAACAGTACTACCAATTGCAAAAGTGTGCAGTCTTCAGTTTCAAATAGGATTTCTGTTTTCAAACTCAGAAAAAATACCAAGTAGCATAAACCTTAAATAGGGGTTTATTTACCAAATATATCTTCAATTGAATGTGTAAAGGTAATGACATTGAGATGCGACTATGATAAAAGCGGGGATAAAAGTTCAAAAATGATAAAAAATTAAATCAAAGAATTTATGGCTTAATTAAAGCCTTTGTGACATAATGAAGACTATTAAACCCGTTAGAGATATAGCTTAAAGGAATTTAATGACTCAAGGGTTTAATAAAAATAAAGATGGACACACAGTTACCTACATCACAGCTTGCATCCGATATGACCTCAACCGCAGATGGATCTCATATAGATCTTCGAATTGTCTCAATGAGGCAATGAATGAAACGATATTGGAACTTGTTCTTACGGCTATCGCTCATCAGCTCCAGCTTTTCTAGTAGAATACCAACCAGCACGGATGCCTGCCAGTCTCAAACACCGTTCACAGGACAGATTAGCTGTAGTCAGATTTATATGACTACAGTACTACAGCAGTACTATGATCTCTTAGTGTCCAAAGTTTGCAAGCTAACCATTCATCAGAGATTGAAAGAGCTTGAAAGTCAAACACCGTATTTGCTTGCTTTCCCTTATGGTAATTTCACCTTGAGATTAATTTGTTTGACACTTCATTTTCTAGAAACTAGAACAGCTCATTCAGCAAGTTGTACAAAAGAAAGCTTCTTTATGCATTAAACCGAGGACTTCAAAGCAAATTAACCAGCTGATTAATGAATTAATGTTTTCCTTCTTGCTGAAGAGTAGTTTTACTTGTTTTACTCAAGTTGGAAATAGTTGAAGAAGAGAAGCATATTGACAACCAGGGGAACATGGTATTGATGTGTGATCACTCTCACTTAGTGAGGGGAGCCATGAGGTGTGACTGTGAATAATCAGTCCCAGCACCACATCACTACAACACTTTCCACCAGTGGGGATTTCACATGGCCTCTGGGATAATTGCAGGAAAACAGGAAACATATTTGTTTGCCACAATGTCAATTTAAGTTAAAACAGACAAAAGTAGAAGGTGGCATTTCAGTTATAAGGATATTTTACTTGGAGTAATTATCATGACCAACAAAATCTGTTTAAATATTAGCTATGTTCAGAAGTGTCAATAAAAATGTCAGTAAGCATTTTTTTTTATATTTGTCCTCTCCAAGTCTTCAAATTATTATGTGAAATAATTTTTTTGCTGACAGAATATTTTTGTTGTACAGATTGTATTGAATTTTATCTGCTTACTCCTCATGAACACAGAGAAAGCATCTGCATAACTCCAAAATATATTACTATCAGTTGTATTTTGGTTCTCACCGACTTTTAGCTCAGTTTCTGCACTTGTCCCCATGTCACATTTAATGAGAAGATTGCGAGACTCAATAAACTGTTGAATCTCTTGTAACTCCAACATAATTGCTGCTGGCTAAATAAAGAGAACGCTGCTGGAGTCGACTCACATTCCAAGTGTTTCTCCTGTTGTGAGGTGAGGGCTGCAATATTGGAAAGCGAGAGCTCGATCAGTGCATGCTTGTTATAATGAGTTGTAATTCTCCTGTCAGCGGGGATCTCTCTTTACTGTTTGGATCATTATTTTCCTCATAAGTGTTTGCATTATGCTGATTCCCCGCTATCACTGCTCTTGGTTCTAGATGTCAAGCGACAGTTTGCTCTGCAGTTACATCAGCTGGAAGATGACGGTGAGGAATTTCTGATACATGCGCTGATAGGTTACTGAAGAGTAGACACTTCTTAGAGCAAGATTTTTAATAATAATAATGTCTCTGCCTGACTGTCATGTGTGAATACTAAAAAAAATGGACTCTTACCTTTCTGACCTTAGCAGAGAATTAGCATATTTGAACGCTAATTGTCAAACTATTATCTGTATCTCTGCAGAAATTAAGAAGTTTTTCCCCAGGTAGTTTTCTCCCAGGTTTCTTATGCAATGTACAGCTATTGGGAAAACCCCATTTCCTATTTGATCCTGTGGTTTTCTATCAATGAATGAAAAGGACCTGGTAGCATTTAGAAATCTTTCCATTTAGGGTAGTGCTACTTCTGTATCAATCAATTCAGATAATATATCTTTATTTTTCTTGGTAAACTCCTTTGTTTTACTTTCAGGTTGTTTGAACAGGGCTCACCAAAATGGGTCTCATCAAGTTATGATCAAAGAAACTGATTCTGTAAAATACACCTGTAATACACCAAAACCTTTTTTTTTTTTGGACAGTACTTAAATTTGGTCACAAAAGTGAAATTATTTTGAAATGTATGTTTGTCAACTAACCCACCTGCACTTGACACTATTTTTAATTCATTTCTAAAATGTAAGTCCTACCAGTGCACAGAACTAAATGTTTTGCAGTCACACAAATGGAGGTACAGCTTAAAGCACAGAGTCTAGACTCAACTTCCTCTTTAGGCTACAACCCTCCATTACTTAAGTGTATTCTTATAAGATTAAACTTGTGGCAGACACATCTTACCCTGTTAGTCCAGTCTGTCTGTGATTGAGGGTATTGAAAAATTCATTGTTCTGAATTAAGCAAAAAGATACAAACTCCACAACAGAAGTCAAATTTTTGTTTTTTTTCTTTTCCCAGCTGGTTAGCAGGAAACTTTAGGCTTATTTTTATTAGCAAGCAAAAACAACGACCAGGTGATAAAAAAAAATCTTTTTTTGTTGTTGATGATTTTAAAAACTAGCAGAAATTAATGACAACATACCTACAAATTCCAGTACAAAAACAGAGGCACTGTGTGAAGTGTGACTGAACACCGTGGCTAATTGCTGGAACAATGAGTGTTTGAAATGAGGTGTTATGCAGTGATCTCAACTAGTCTATTCAAAGTGACGTATTAGGCCTCATATTTAACAAACCATCAGGAACTACAGAAAATGATAGGAGTTGCTGTCTCTCTCAATGTTTCGGCAGTTGAACACATTGCAAAAACCATTCTCATGTCATAGCAGGGAGGTACAATGCACACTTGCAACATTGTCAGAGGGGAATCATAAAAGCTAGAGATCGTAACTTTAGTTTACCACCCAGTCCTGTATGTCAGCACATCCGATACTTA
Source organism: Xiphophorus hellerii (assembly GCF_003331165.1). Taxonomy (NCBI): domain Eukaryota; kingdom Metazoa; phylum Chordata; class Actinopteri; order Cyprinodontiformes; family Poeciliidae; genus Xiphophorus; species Xiphophorus hellerii. The sequence continues at coordinate 9,274,176 of NC_045680.1, forward strand.
GAATGTGGGCCTAAAATGAAGCTGAAGAGCTCACTTAATTTGTAGGTGAGCTAATTTCTGTCACAAATATGCATCTTTTTAATGATTGTGAAATAAATCAACCTGTATGGTTTTGATGAGTTACACATTTGACCTTTTTAGGTAACATTACTGCTGAGGAGGTTAGCGCCTCACCTCATCACTCGACACAGTAACCTTGCACAGGATAAAGTGGGCAAGATTTACTTAAAAGTTACATAATGGTCATTGACCAATGGGTGATTCTAAAAGTATGATTATAAAGTGACTCGACACAAGTAAAACAAAAATAAACTGAACTAAAATTAATTCAAAAATATTTCCACCATTTGTCCTCCTTGTTTTTATAAAGGTGAGGCTGCACATTTAAAAGTTGATGGCAAAGAGCTGCTATGGAGGGTTTAGATGTGCAAGTAGGGACTAAATAGGAAAAAAGTGAATTTGGTGTGATGCCCAGGAACAGTTTGAGCAGGCATGCCAAACTGTCCCAAAATAACAAAGCCCCACGAGGGTGTAGTCTTTAGTTTTTATGTGAACTATCTTAACTCAGAGGCATCACTGCAGCACAGCTCAGTATATGTTTGAATTCAAGGAAAAAAATAGTATGAATAAAGGAAACAGGGAGGCTGAGGTAGATATATTTACTGAGTGTGATACCAAGTTAGATGTGCAACAAAAAAGCAGAATATAACCAGAATAACTTAAGAGCAGGATAACTATGTAGGGCAATCTAAAGTCAATAAAACTGGACCAAAAAGAACTCTATATTTAGATACTATTCATAAAGGTGGATGAAAATTTGTCCATGAACAACAAGTGATATGCTTCACTGCACTGACATGCACTGCTGGGTTTCTCTGACCTTTATAAACTTATTTTCTCTGTAGTTACTAAGTAAATTTCACTACATTTTAATAAAAGTTACATTTTAATTTCAGAAGTAGGTTTTCAGAAAAAACATTCTCATCAAATGTCTGATAGAGCCACACTCCTAAAATTAATGTAATTGATTTTCCTCTAATGTTACGGACACCCAATTTCAGGACATAGCATGTGTCTAATAATTGAGTTCTGCTAAATATAAAAATTTTACCCCCTAGTTATTTCAAACGGATGTTGTGGGAGGCTGTTAATCTCCAGAATCATTGGAGAAAAATGTAATTAAAACTGGCTTTGATGGAAACTGTGGCCTTGTATTTTTTTTAAATAATCTTTCATGTTTTATATGTTTTTCTGATGAATTTATCTTTCTCCACTTTTGAACATTTAGATATTTAGATAATATGCCTGACAGTACAGCACATTCATGATTTACTCTAATAAAGCTGAGTTAAAAGGAGAATGAAAGAAGGAAGACAACACCTGTTACATTATCTTAACTTGAAGGTTTATAAATGCTCAAAGTAGCATGTAGTTTTCAAATGCTGCAGCATCGACAATAACAAATCAAATGTTGAGTTTATAAAAAAAATAAGGGAATACAGGAAAGCATTTTGATAAGATTCACAAGACCCTTAAAAGAAGCTCAGAGGTTTATCAGGCTAAACTAATATTGCCTTTGCACCTCCTAATAGCTGTTTGGCTCAGCTAAATGTTTACAATCAGCATCACATCGGTCTTGCTTGCAAAATGTATAAAAGCTTTCCATTTGTTGTGGTTGTAAAAAGTCATTTTCTGCACTGATGAGGTTTTGTTTGTGAGCCGTCTCTGAAATTGATTTCCCTGCTGTCTCTGCATCTAAGGTTCAGTGTGTCAACGGTTTTGCCACCTCAGCAAGAGATAGAAAACCTGCCTTCACTACTTCACTGTGCTTAGATTGGGACCTAATGCCAAAAGTGTAGTAGTTTGAAATGCTTGAGATGTAGGTAATCTGTGTACTAATTGAAGTTGTTCAGTTTAATTGTAGTCTGTGCTGTCTTTTCAAATGCCACAAGTTTTGAACAAAAGCCCCAAAAACCCAGAAGATTCATCTACTACAGCAATACATGACAACACCGCGAACTAAAAAGACATTTTACCTACCAACCTAAATCAGACATCCAAAAGAACACCAAATTACAGTTTTCCATTTTATCTTTGGCTTTCATCAATGTACTCCACTCCACAGTTAGACATTGTCCCAAGACAAAAAATGGTTCTGCATATTTCTCTTCAGAGTTTTGGGTTTTTTATTCAGTGAAAGAAATTCTTTAAATTGATAAATGTAAAAAAATATTGACAGCAAAAATACATGGATTTGTAATTTGGGGTCACAGAATCCAATCACAACCTGCTTTTATTCTTCAAAGTTTAAAATAATATTGACAGCAATAGCATGAGGATTTAATTTTCATTTTAACTTTTGAACTTTGCTTCAGACAAACTCATGGCTGCTTGACCCCTGCTGCAAGCGTTGAAGAAAATCTGGCTAAAATTTTTGTCCAATTTTCCTGCTTATTGGTACCTATTGGTACGGCACAGGCCTTTTACTGGTTATGTTATTATGTGTTTCTGACTTAGATGGAAATACATTTATTAAGAAGGAAACGTTCCAACATATTCACTATTTCAACTTTAATAAGTTATTTATTGGGGTCATTACAACCATTCCTTGCATTGTACACAAAATGCATCTAAAAACCTCAAAGTGTGGGGCAGCATATATTTAGCTCGACTTCCTAAGGTGATTTATCTTTTCTGATAAAATGTACTCACTCTCGCTCTTTTAAAATATTGTAATGTGTCAAATTTTGATATGTCCCAAATAATATGTCAAATTTTGAGTCAGCTTCAAACACCAAATGCAAAAAATAAACATTCTAAAAAAGTTATTTTTAACATAGAAATTAGAGTTATATTGAGTTAAAGGCTCAAACCTTCAGCAATAAGGTTGATGAATTTTCCAGAAGCTTGAGCTCATGCTTCCGTGGTACATTTTGGATAAAACTGCACGGCACATGGCAGCCCCAGCAGTGCAGCGTGGCCTGTCATTGGAGACAGATACCACACAACATAATGAAGTCTAAATGTAATGAGCGGATGAGAGGGAACATTTTTTAAATGGAACCAACATGCATAATTAACACTAGATGGTCTGAAATCCATTTTGTTATCTCAGTTAAATTAGCCAAGTTTAGAAGAAACAACTTTTTTTTCCCTGTACCGCCGACTTTAGACAATTTTATCCTCGGTTAGCTCTCCACCAAAAACATCATAAGTTGAGGGCACTCTTGTGTAGATGCATATGTTCTTACTTAGTCTTCAACTAATACTGATTTCCCTATAATCATAACACTTTTGAAATAAGAGTAAAACATTTGACAAGGTTGACCACACTGATAAACGACAGACCAGTTGAGTTATATATGACACCACCGCTTGCTTGTAAAACGATTATTATTCGTTTCAGAAAATTATGTGCGAAATCACTGCAAACTCCCAGCACAATATGCTCAAAGAGTAGAAAACAGACGCCGCCTTTGGTATTTTTCTACATATATTAGTGATGTGGACCAGGATTGCCTATTCCTATTAGTTCCATTCATTACCCACTGGAAGGAGGCCTAATGTATCTTCTCCCCTGCTACCGTCATAAGCTGCAGATTGGTTCTAGGTGGTTGATGGACTGCAGCCTGCTGCAGAGGAAACATATTCAGCTTCTCCACAACTTTACTCGGGGTCATTTCATCAAAGGAGGGCCCTTCTGATTAACTTTCTCTCAGCCTCATTGCTCTGAGTTCCCAGAAGATAGTTTTCATGGAGGCTCTACTGTCCTCTGATTCTGTACATTAACATTTCTCTGCTTGATGAGACGTTCGATGAAATTTCAGCAAAAGCAAATTATGTTTAACAGTCATTATGGAGTTATTTTGAAGAAAAAGTTGGTTACCCAAAAATGCTTCATAAATCAGAACTAAAGTCTGTAAAGGCTTTGCAACATTTATACACAACAAAAAAGTTTAGCTTGGTTTTCTTTTAGATTTTCTGATTATCTAAACTTCCAAGATGCAAAGTTTACTTTGAGAAACTGCAATTGCTCTCTATGTTAATGAAAAGTAATAGTTTATAGCATTTTACAGGCATGTGTGACTTTGTGTTGGTATAACATATGAAGTCTTAAAATCAATGACAATTGAGTTTGTCACCTGGTAAAGGCTGAAAAAGCTTATGGGCTTTGAATATCTATGAAAGGAATTATACAGAGAAAGCCATTAAAGTATTAGTAGTAAACAGATAACCTATTCAGAATCCAAATATTGATTTTCCTAAAATGACAGCTCCATGCTTCAGTGCATGGTCTCTTTTTTTTCAACCACGCATTGAAAAAAAAAAGAGAATGGAGCTCCAACCTAAAAAATATATATTTTTAAATTGTTGCATGTTATCAAATTGAGTTTGTCAAACTTACTTTATTTAGACAGCTTAATAAACTTCATAGATTTACTTGGATAAATCTAATGTAATTACTTTAGCAATATGTTTAAGTTGGATCCCCTGTTTTCTTTTTTCAGTCTGGTTATAGCTTAACTTTGCATGAAGTTGGTCGGTCGGAACTCTCTGCCAATATGATGAGCAATATTATGCTAATTTCCATGGATGAAAACCCAAAGTAAGGAAAACACAATTTTTAAAGCCTTTTCATTTCCCTTGCTTATGAACAACTTTAATATAAGGTTGAAGTTTAGCAAAATAACATTACATGAAGAAGAAGCCTTTTAAATATATGAAGCACATTCTCTTTCAGTGCATTTCTGTGTATGACTTTTCAGCTCAGATGGAGCCCAGCATGTTTGACCTGAATCCAGTTAATAAATAAGCTCCCTGGTTCTAATCTCAGCAGGAGTATTTCTTTGTGAATGTCCTCTGTACTCCTTTCACATATTTTTATTTTCTCTAAAAAATGTATGCTAGGGTTAATGGTGAATCTAAATTGTCTCTAGAAAAATGCTACCTTGTGATGGTGTATTACATAAAATCCCAACAAAATATATTAACTTTTGCAGGTGCAAAGTGACACAATGAGGAAATATTTAAGGCATTGTAGTTGACTGCAATAACCTTTCAACACTGCAGAAATTACAAATGGATTTTTAAAGATGAATAAATTCACACGTGGAATCAGATGGGTAAGATCATTTCAGCTCAGTAAAGCAAAAACATCCCTAATTTGGACATAGAGATAATATGTAATTGCTAAAAGATTCTAGTGGCCAAGAGAAACAAATCTCTGTAGATCAGACTGAAAAATGTGCTTGTTTTGTTGGCTGTGTCTGCATTTCCAAACCCATTAAAATTCATTTAGGTTGCCTGTTTGATTTTTCATACGCTTCACAGATTTCAGAGGTTAGCCTACAAATACATCACCATATTTTTAATCTAAAATGATAAAGGAAATAAAAAAAAGGAACCAATTTATTTTAAATAACTGCCTTTGCCACAGTGTATGCTCTGAGTAAAATGCATTTTCCCACAAGGGACGCTATATTTTCCCACGGCTGTCCAACTTTTGGTCAGCCATCTGTCAGCATAGATCCTCTTGTAACAACATAATACATATCCAGAAACACTGAAACCCACTCCTGGGCAATGGGTGCGGTAGAGGTGGGTTGTGTTTCTTCAGGGTATCACTATTCTCCTGACAGCCAGCGGTGTCGGCTTTAATTGGAACAAGCACAACATAATGGAGCGTGTCGAATGGCTTCCAGTGAGCCTGAGAGGTGGTATGGCTTCTAAGTTTCTCCATGGTTGGAAGGTTCGACAAGGAGAGCAAAATGCAAGCTGGAGGAGGAAAGAAAAGAGAAGAAAGAAAAGCAAAATGGAATATTTTTTCATTCTTTTTATTTATATCAAAAAGGACACGGATTCCCCAAAAAAGTGTTTGAAATTTAACAACCTGCAGCAGTTATATCTTTCTCTGATGTTCTAAAGACAATCTTTTTCAAAGATGTGACAAAAAAAGAGCAACTAAACGCTGTGTAGAAGCTTAAATCCATGGACTTTATTAGGTCACCATGTCAGCAAATCAGTATGTGTAAGTCATGTTTGGAATAGTGAACAGAGTCAGAAAAATGTTATATTTGTGACGGGACTGCCAGTCAAGAAGACTGAGTTTACCCTGGGTAAAGAGCATTTGCCCAGATTTATTGCATGTCCAAAGTACCTGAAGAGAGGACAAAACAGAAGACTAAAACAAAAGACCCGGTTTGTGGGCTGCAATATCAGCTATGCACATGGAGCAATAACAGAGGAAGTCTGAAGGAGCTGCATTGATCCAACGCTCAGGGTGAAGAATCCACTGAGTGGGCAGCAACTAGTTGTGAACCTAAATCTGGCCTTTATGGAAAAGAAGCAAGAAATATGACAGATAATATTCACAGTTTGTTGTATGAGACATAGTTAATGTGGTCAGATGAAATAAAAATTTAGCCTTTTTTGCCCACACAAAAACGTGTATGCAAATATGTTTGCATGTCGAAATAAATGCTGCAAAGAAAGAAACAGTCTAATGACTTTCCTCACTTAAATATTTCAGTTATTCTAAAATAATCCATGCAAAAGTTAATTGTTAATATTTCATCAAGACATAACTACACACATCTCATAGTCGCTAAGATGATACTTCAAAACTGCAAATGGTAGAAGCTCTAATGGAGTAGTTCAGAACTGAGTTGCATGAAAATGTTTTTCAGAAAAAAACTTATGTTATTACAACAAAACTCTGTTTAAATTGCAAGAGGTGAACTGGAAGGACAAATGAAAATGATCTGTTAACCAGGTATCCTGGCAACCTCACAACCAATAAACGAACAGATATGAAGATAAAATGATCTAAATCTTTCTTTAAACTTCCCAATTAAATACAATAAATAACTTTTAAAACACCCATGCAGACACAGTCAGTGACAAACTGGTGTGCCAGGCTATACTCCTGAGTGACAACATGTTTTCATATTTTACTTTTTCCTGCCCTGCTCATTTACTAGATGAAAAAATAAGTTAAGAGTATGTAAATCGTCATTGATGCTAATAAGATTCAAATGTGTTCTACCTTTAAATTCTGGGATTTAGCAAAATTCTAGGGGGGGACATATATCCAATCTCAGCAATCAAGAGTTCAACAAGTCGTTCTAGTGAAGGCATTACGTTAGTCTTTGAAAATCGTAAAACATATCCTTAGACAAATACAGTATTTTCTAAATATTATGATATGATGTGCACATGCATTTGCAAAGATAAATATTTGTTTATTTATTGACATGCTATATACAAGTCTGTCTACATTTCCTCCTGTGCCATCATGCAGGAAGCAGAAAAACATGTTGAATATAAATGTTCTGTGAACATATAATGTATACATATGGATTACATATGTAAATTATATTGGAACATATAATTTCTATGCTTAGTCTAGTTTGCAATTTTCTTATTATTGACTTTTCTATGAACTGTTTACCAATTTACCAAAAGAGTTTATATATATATATATATATATATATATATATATATATATATATATATATATATATATATATATATATATATATATATATATATATATATATACTGTATATACAGTACAGACCAAATGTTTGGACACACCTTTTAATTCAATGAGTTTCCTTTATTTTCATGACTATTGACATTGTAGATTCACACTGAAGGCATCAAAACTATGAATAACACATGTGGAAATATGCACTAAACAAAAAAGTGTAAAACAACTGAAAATACCCCTTATATTCTAGTTTCTTCAAAGTAGCAACCTTTTGCTGTGATTACTGCTTTGCACACACTCTGTATTTTCTTGATGAGCTTCAAGAGGTAGTCACCTGAAATGGTTTTCACTTCATAGGTGAGCCCTGTCAGGTTAATAAGTGGGATTTCTTGCCTTATAAATAGTCACGAAAATAAAGAAACCCCATTGAATTAGAAAGGTGTGTCCAAACTTTTGGTCTGTACTGTATATATATATATATATATATATATATATATATATATATATATATATATATATATATATATATATATATATATAGTTTCACTAAGTAAAATAATTTGTAATAAAAACCTTTAATGGATTATTGCAGTAAAAATAGGCTAAACCTAACACGCAAATTAATTTTACTGTGTATTCCAAGGTTATACACATTTTATAGCTACAAGTCTAAAAAAAAGAAAAGAAGTAAAAGTAAATGGTGATGTCTGGCTGCCTGATCGTTTCATGCTCAGTTAAGATTCTCCCCAAATATTAAACATGCATAAATCATCTTAAGGTCTGATGATTTAAGGTCAGAAATAATAGATTAAAGCAAAGGATTTGACTATGTATCGATTTTGATTCATGCGTTACTTGTGATGGTAATATCTGATGAGATGGATGCTGCGTTCTTGCATCAGCGGGGTAGTGATGAAAATAGCTGGCAAACAGAAGAACAAGCAAAGAAGGAATACGTGCAGATGACTAAATCATGATCGCGGGAGGGCACAGGCAGCTTGCCAGAGCTGCTGCTGAAATGATCAGACTATGAAACTCTCTAAGCTATGCATCTTTTAACAGTCATTCTGCCTCGACAGATGGGATTGTACACTGTAATACGCAGCTGTTTAAAAAAAAAAAAATCCTGACTCTGTGAATCAGAGATGGGGTGGAAACATTTAAAGGTGACCCCTAAATGTCAGTCTTCTGTACTGACCTACCACCAGCATGTGAATGTATATTATACAAGTACAGCCCATTTATCATAATTTAAATATTTTCTTTTACATAGTTATGAGAACAATAAGTTTTAAATTGACAGTAAATTTAAAATCTCCAAAATACAATGACTTGGAAAAGTATTCATATCCCTCAAGCTTAGGGCATAACTAGGAAGTGAACATTTGGGCTGAAGCAACCCACCCCACTCCACCCCCACCCCTATCATGGCAGGGTCTACCTGCAGGGTGTACCTGCCATGATAGACCATGTGGTCGGATTACCAACTGCTTCCAGAACAAGTCCCTCCATTAAAGCCAGACAAAAGTCCAGTAGCCAGAGTACTTTACCCTTACTCAAAATATAACATTCAGGATCTGCCCATAATCAGCCTTTGGGAATCCACACACTATAACCATGCAGGATCCATCTTACACAAAACAGCAAGCTTGCCGAACACCCCAAGTCAAGAAATGAGAAAGTTTACCTCAGGGTTTCCTGACAGGAAAAGAGGTTCAGAGTCACTAAAACTCATTGCCACAAAAGCCCAGCCATCATGGGGTAGAAGTTCATCCACAGTCACTTCTCACACCATATATGGGAATGGGCACCACAGGCAACAGGAAGCAATAGCACAACCAGGCCCCTAAAAATACCCTAAGAAAAAATGATCAAATACAGACAAGCTCACACACATCCATGTTAATGTGCACATATTTATTGATGTCTGAGGGGTGGTTTGGATTTAAGGGGTAGGAAATATGACTAAGACACATTAAAAATGGGGGAGTGGCAATCTGGGCACAGATGTTCAATTGCTGGTGTACTGTGGGAGCTCTCAGCCCCTGAAATCCCACCTCTGAGCCCGACGTGACAAATCTGCTGTTAAAATTGAAGCTGCAAGGCAGGGATCAAAGTAACTCTATGAGGGGAGAGGTCAGAGATAAGTGATCTCTTTGTCAGAGAACGAGAACACATTAATTCAGGTGAATCAAAAGACAGTACTGACAGAAAAATACTTAAATGGATACAATCTAAATTCTATTGCAAAGACTTTTTACAGAAAAGAGTTATGGAAGCAGATTTCTTTTTTTTTTTTTTTTTTTACCAGGGTCTTCAAGGGAAACACTGAAGTTGCTGTTTGCCCGTTTTTCATTGTCTGCTCTGCTTTCTTGCTTCCTTGGCGGGAACAGGCATTTGGCCTCTGTGGCTCCTGTTTGTAAAGCCAGTGAGGGTTACTTCTGCTGTGCTGTGCTGGGAATTACTCCCTGCATGGACCTCAACTCCCTTCGGACCTTTCAGAGAAAGTAAGTCAGTTAAAAAGAGGGCGAGAAAGAAGAGAGAGAATGTTGTCTAAGCAGTATGGATACCATGCATTCTGTGAGTCTTAGAAATAGATCTCTCAGGCAAGCCGGGCTTGGCTTACTGCTTGCTGCTTTCAGGAGTGTGGGTGTTTGAAAGTGTGCAGAGTGAGTTAGGGGTAAGAAAAAAATAGAGGGAAGCGAGAGTTTTTGGTTGCATCAGCTTCAGAGTGCGGCTCAGACACAGCGTGATAATACAGCAATGGGCTTCAAATCAAAGGCATACTGATCATAACATATCTCTACTCATATTATATGATGTAGAACATCGCTAGGCTGCTGCGAGAGTGCACCAGAATATTTTGAGAACTCCAAGCGGCTTTAATATCTGGGACACCCTTAAAGCCAATTACCGTGGCTTGAATATGTGCAGCTCAACTAGTTTTAATAAACAAAAATAAACCACTTAAAATGGTAATTAACTTCAGCTGCATCTGAGATAAATAATGTTGTCGGTGTTGGTGATGCTGGTCTCATAGTTTGAGGCATAATGGGAATGCATGTGGCTGTGTCGCTGCTCTGCAGCAGATGACCCTTTTTTGTTGTCTGAGTAGTTTTTATAACTGTGTGTGATTTGGTGTTCAGATGAGTCAGAGTGTGTCCTGTTTTATTTTACCAGGCAAGCTGTTGTCAATATAAGATGTAAGGTTACATTAAGACAAAATGTTTCCTCTCTCTCAGACCTACATATACAAAGTCATTATACTATAAACATAAGGCCTCTTCAGTGTGAAAGTGCAGAAGGGAAGTATAATGTCATGCATAATAAAGGTAAATCAACTCTCACTGAAAATGTTTAGTGCAGGGTTGCAAATGTACACATTATGGCTCTGCCACATCACTGATGGTGTGGTTACAGCATATGGCACAACTCATTCCACATCCATGAGCATAGCTGCCCCGAGGTAGTTAAAAAATACCACTATAACCAGTGACCAGACTTTACTACATAAAATATCTCTGATCTGACCATACACTTTCTGACTCAACACTGCAGTTCCCTAACTAATGATGTCAACATACTTTTACACCCTTTCTACAGTTATGAAACATTACAAGGAGAGATCACACTGAATGTGTTAGCAAGTAAGAAAAAAAAAAAGCTGTGAAGCTGGTTGTGGTCAGATGTGTATGGGAGGCATATTCCCTATCCTTGATATTAGAGGCAAATATGTCTTCATTTTGGTTTAAATTATAAGATCAATCAATAACAAAAACAAATGAAGTAATTGATTTAAGCATTTTAAACATTTTAAAATATGTAAATTAAACAGAGTTGCCATACTCTTTGAATTAATGTAAATAATTTTGTTTTATAAACAAACAAGAATAGAAAAAACCCTCAGCATTTCAAGTTTTTTTTTAATGGATTGACCCATGAATGTTGCTTTTCAGATAAAATATTCATTGGAATGAGAGTTTTAATCTGCAGTAAAATTGTTAGAATACATCAAATGTAATCAGTGGATTGAAATAAGACACTGCTGCTGTAAGAAAACAACAAAGCAGGTTAATCTTCCAAGCATTTTTTATGACTCTCCTGATAGTGGGAGACAAAATAAAGCCCATGAAGAAAATGCAACTTTATTCACAACTAAATAGGATGGTGGCTCTATCATCATGTGGGATTGATGTTCGTGATTTATCTATTGAAATAACACTAACAACAAATGTCCTGTCCACCAGTAAAATTATTTAAAAAGTACATTAATCATTCGGTGACCCGTCCCACAAATCCATCATAAAGGGACACAGAATTAATAAAGATTCCTTGACAGAAAGTCACAGATTCAAATCGCAGCCGGGTTCATTCTGTGTGGAGTTTGCATGTGTTGCTTGCATGTGTGCTTTCTCTCTGGGTACTCGAGGATCCTCCCTCTAACCAAAATCCTGCATGTTTGGTTAATCGGCCACTCTGAACCACCTTAGATGCGAGTCTGTGCATGCATAGTTGTGTTTCCTGTGTTTCTCTGCGTTGAGATGGTCCAGGGCCAAACACAGCCGTTGCTGTAGAGAGACATCAGCACCTTGCAACCCTGAAATAATAAAGGCATAGAAAATGGCTAACTTTCTCTAACGTTTCCTTCAATAACATTAGCTTTAGACAATATTTTTGCACTATTTATTGTACCTGGTTTCCATTGCAGTTCTTCTGTCTTTACATTATCTTTCAATCTTTCTTGATGTTCTTAAACTAATCATCACAATCAGCCCCTCATTTTCACTCTCACCTCTCAACCCTTCACTCCATCTGCCATCCCTTATTTCTTTCTCAGTGTGGTTTCTAATTCTCTCCTTTCTGTCCTATCGCCTCCTTTCTGCTGCTCCTCTTGCTACCTTCTTTCAACAGACAGTCCTTATTAACAGCAAAAGCCTCTGTTTGCTCAATGTTTGCAGCCAATGGACCATTAGTCTGTTGTGTGCAGGGCAATAAATTGAATCAGGCAGGAGCCCAAGCGCCATGTCGGCCAATTGGGACAGTTTGCTACGGTCTGGTAAGCCGGGTAGATTCAGAAACAGTAGTCATGTTGCTTGATGCTAGCAGGGATAAATGTAGTACTCTAACCTTTGTGATGTGGTAATGAATGAATTGTGTTCAAAAGGAACCCTACCAACAGCATATAAATTGTACTTAGTAACACACTAAATTGACTTTAAATCCTCATTGCAGAGCTTTCGGAAGCCAAATGCTTGCCTCGAGTCTCAAGTAACTCTTGTTTACTTTTCATAAAACACCATGCAAAGTACATTGTGAGAGGAGTGACAAAGAAACAATGGCATTACAGCTGAAACACTGCTGGTTTTTGGCTTTCCTAGATTTTAACTCCTAAAAATAATAATAATTGAAAAAACAAAAAATAAATAAATATTGCATTGCATGGATTTGGACACTACTGTCAAACCTTGTGTTGCAGATGCTGCTTTACTCATAAATTGCTCCATGGATAGTTTTGCTTTCAGGGACTTTGCACTACCCATGAGCATGCTGAGTGCTTGAAGATACAGAAAGAAAACTTACAAAAATATTTCCCTTTCCCATTGGTGCTGTTGGTGTGTGAAGTTATGCAGCTTTTATAATCCCTTTAGATAAATGGTTGTCACAGCAGCAAATGTTAAGAAAAAACAGCAACGAAGTTAAAAGAATTAGGTCTGATTAAATGGGTGTAATTAATACCACAGTTTGACTTTCTCAACAGTCATATACGGTATTGAGAAAAAAATGTAATATTATTTTCACATAAATTACTTTTCACAAAAATGTAGCAAAAGCATTTGTATCGAGTAAGGATATAAAAGGCAGGTTTATTTGAATAACACCATTTATAGACAGTTTATGCCTTGCATGAAAATAAAGATAAAAAATTATATTAATGACAAGATGCACATTAAAAGATTTCCAATATCTTTCTAACCTTATATTTTGAAAACCAATAACATTTTGTGCATTAAGTTGGAAAAAATGGATTCGTAATGAGTCTCTTATTAATGGTGTTGAAGTGGTGATACAGAGATATAAATCTGTGTCATCAGCATATGGCAAGACATGCTGTCGTGAGCGAAGGTAGCATGTTGATGTTTAATCAATGGGCATGAAAAACTCCACATACGAGCTTTATATTCATAACTGCCAAGTGGTACAAAGAAGTCCAAGTCTACAAAGTAAGGTCTAATCTGAGCCAATCAAGCCCCATACCAAATGAGATTACTATTTTCCTGTCTGTCCGTGGATAAGTTTTAAACTGAAGAGCAATCCTGATCTCAACAAATACAAAGACAGAAGTTTTCGATGCAACACAGCAAAGGAACTCATCTTTTTGATGGGATTAATTTACTCTGATTTAACATTTCCATGAATGCTCATCTTGCCAATATAAACAGGATATCTCTGAGAAAATTTGATCTTTTGAAAGAGGGAATAATTGATGAATTCCATGCTAATCTGTTGCCTGTTATTTAACCTTTTGCTGACGTATTTAGAGTCTAACATTTTTCTGTCTTTTTTAGCTGAATGATCATAATAAGTGCACACAGTGCTCCAGTCAGTAACAGCCTCTAACAGAAGAGAAAAACATGGCTACCTTTCTTCCAGGATCAGCATACACAATCACATTGTGCGCTTCTCTGATTAAACTGCTGCAACGGCGTGAACCTTACGGGGTGTTTAAGACAGCAATTTGAATGTTGCCAAGACACTGCTACAGTTCTGGCTTCATTTCCTCTCAGACAATTACTCTGCAGTCTTGAATGATGGCGTAATTATGACTGCAGCATTACAGATTGGTGCCATGATTAATTAATGGGGTGTGTACAGTATGCATATAAAATGTGAATCAGAGTGCTTCTGCATGTGATGGAAATCCTAAATGCTTGTAGGGAAATGCAGAGTGGTTCAAAGGGTTTTGTATAGTTGATACATAGAAGCAGATTTGGATTTCCTTAGAGATGAGTTTTATTCCTGTTTGGCCTTTCTGCTATGTATGTATTATTCTCTTAGTTTTACCGGTGGCAACACAGAATGCCATCAGACACACACAACTCTAGAGACATTGCTGAGGAAGAGTCAAAAAATGTAAAAATAAATAAATAAATACAAAGAAACGTCACCTTAAGTGGATAAATCAGCCAGAAAATCACTCAAGAATAAAAAACAAAGAGGTATTTGTTGCAAAATCTGTCTGTAACAAATTGTCTTATTTTCTGATCCTTTTCCGTTCTTGCATTGTAGGGCTTAATGGTGATTCATTTTCCAATGACATGGCATCTTACCTCCTTAATTTAATTAGTTTATGAAATGATGCAGAATGTTACAGAATGAAATAAGCATGCCAATGTAAAACAATGGGGAGGGGAGGTTTCATCAGGATAATTACATGTTGAGCTCCGTGTTGAGGACAGAATGGACCAAAAGGCTAGTTCTTCTGTTAAACATGCTCTCATAAATGTTTTTACTCCACCGTCCGCATTTCTGCATGCAGCATTTCTCAGCAGACACAGGGAGTGATATCAGAGGGATGAGAAATCTTGTTTTTTGCTTCCCGCGCCTTGTAAAAGGTTATGTGCTGCCCAGTCATCCATTGTTAAAAAAATTCAAGCTTTTGTGTAAAGCCATCATAGTGTTTACAAGTAGGTGTATGTACAAAGAATAGAGAAGGGGGAGTGGAAATGTCAGAGAATGTCAAATGCCTGCAGGCTTTGTCCATTGTGTTTCTCCAGCTGAAATGTTCTCTCCAGGGATGAAGGTCCCGGACAGAAGGACTGTGGGGATTCAAGGTCACGCTTGCTGATGACTTTGCGGGAAACCAGTGTTAATGTGGGGGGCATTGATTAACTGACATATAAAGTGAATGGGTAAATGATTGGGGAACTTTTTACATTTTTGATGGATGAATGAACATAGAGGATCTCATCGCTCAAAAACTGAGGCAACTGTGATTGAATCATACTGAGTGAAATACATTGTAATGGTAGAGAGGTAAAATAATAAATTAGCAGGATAAATGACATAAACATCTACATACAAAAGTGCATGGTCATTATTTACAAAACCACAGACATCTAGTAAAGACAAGAAATTGAACACAGGTTGAAGGAATGAGTGAATGAATGATGAAGGAAAAATGGTCATACAGATACTCATAAATTGGTGAATACTCTGAAGGATAAATACATGTGCTGTGCACACAATTTTACAAATCAAGCATGTCTCCTAACACTGCCTTTATTCCCTCTGCTAGAGAGAGCCAGGAGCAGTGGGAAATTGTACCTCGTTACTCTTATGATTTGCTTGTTTGTGGGGGTGCTAATTTACAACATTATTAATTATCCATTAAAACACAAAAAGATTTCTGATTATAGCTGCCAGAAATATTGACGTGCTTAATATGCATAAGCGTGCATATCATATTACCTCCCCCTTTATCGTTATTAGGCTGAAGCACCACTCAAGCTTTTATAATGCGTTATGCATCATTGGATTCCCCTCTCCCCTATCAGGCTCTGGTTTTTTATAATGTATACAAAATCTCAATTGCAATGTGTCATTTATTATAAGGAGTATTTCAGCCCCCTTAAATCTGTTTTAGACATTGATATGTATTATATTTTTAACATATATTGATGGTTTTAAAAGGACTTTACATGATTTTACGATGTAAATCATGCTTACCTGTTTACAGTCTTTATGCTTGCTGTATTTTCTGGTTGGTTCTCTCTTTGTCCTGGTACATTATAACAATCTATATGAACTGCTGCAGTGCCCTGGGTGTGAAATTGCTTCAGTCACCCTCCAAAGAGATACATGCATGTGGGTGGAGTAGCTATAGGGATATTTCAATGATGATTTTGAGAAAAAGTATAAATTTAAATACATTTTCACAAATAATAATTTGACTTTGCAGTACCGAAATAAATAAATAAATCTATGAGTGACATTTTTTCTTCATATGAGAAATTTTCCAAATAAAATATGCTCTTTCTACCCTTGTTGACATGATGCAGGCCTGCTGTATGAGCACTCTTGCAGACCAAACACAACAGCCACTTTTTTCAACATGCTCTAATAACTTAAAACTTCTAGGGAGTGAAGTTGTACAAAGGAGAGATCAACAAAGTAAACAACACTAAACTGTCATCACTATTTTCTCTAATGAATATCATTGTAGCAGTAAAAGATGCTTGTTGTAGACAGCAGCTCACACTAAGATGAAATAAACAATGCTTTTGCAAGTGTGAACAAGTTTTATAATATCCATGATTGTTTACCTTTTTCATATTCATCATGTTTTTAGTTGTGCATGATGCTGTTTTGTGTAACATGCTAATGAGATGTTATTTCAGCTTGACTCATGTGGTGTGATTGGTGAGGTTGCAGAACTGAGCTGAAGAGGATTTTGGATTCTGTTTAACTACATTTTTCTGTGACTGAACACAAAATGCAAAACAGTTGTACAAGCTGTGAAAGACCATTTTCACTTAGATAATGTGCAGCTAAGTGTCATACACATACTCAACGAACAGAGAAAATCAAATGTCCTGTTAAAAGCTGTACACTATTTTTTTCCCTTCTAGTTTGCAGCAAAATTGTAAAATAAAAACCACATCACCAAAACTGAGGTGATGTTGACCCCACATGTAAATAGAGAAAAAAAGTTGGGATTGTATTTTTTTTCCTCAAAGATGATTGTTTTTGTCTTCCACCAAGTTTCATCGCTGGGTTTTACTTCTCTTCAGACAAGTTGTTTAAGTTTCTACCAAGTTTTCAGTGTCATCACATGCACAGAGGCCAGACGTGTCATTCGGAAAGTGAAACATTACCCCTAAATTAACTATTTAAAGAAATAATCTAGTTAACAGCAAACTTCACTGCAGTCCTGTTCACCAGCTCCTAAAGGACACTTGAGATTACTTGTGATTTCCAAGCTGCATATGTTTTATGAAGTGGTGAATTCTGATCAGACATTTATCTGTTGTATACTAATAACTTGGAGAGAGCAAAACAATCAATTAATTTTACTTTAACCTGTAATCATATTTATAACAGAATGAACAAAATTAGTCTAAAATAAAAAAGTCAAAGCATTGGTTTAGATTCAACTGAAGGACGCTACAACGTAGCCAAAAAGATACAATATCCCTACCCTAAAGTAACAAATACATCAAGCAGGATTGTTTGCTGTCTCTTTTGGGGGATACTATACATATAAATGAAAATAATTTAAACCTTATGTTGGCAACATTATACAAGCTTAACATCAATCTGTCCTCATCAGGAATTAAACTACTGATTCTGTACCAGGAGCAGTGATGGTATCTTTACACCAACAATACTTGCCAATTGTAGACAGACAGATCATTGTACTAAGTGCAACAAAATGCTATATTTCGAACCATAAAAAGACTTAGGAAGTTATGCCTGATGTCACACAAAAAACTCAAGACATTATAAACTGAAAACCACTTTTTAAAATTACACATCAGTGGAGTGAACCCAGAAAACAGCTATTTGAATTTACTACAATAGATATAATTCCCCTTTTATTCCCCTTTCTAAAAAAGACAAGATTTGTGGAGATAACAACTAATAGTTATCCTGTCACCATTTCTCCCCACTTAAGCTGTGGATATCTGTAGCTCCTCCAGTTACCATCTGCCTCCAGCTGCTTCTCTCATTAATGCTCCCCTTGCCTGCTATGTTGTTTTATGTGGACAGCTTTATCTTGGAAAGTTTGCAAGTGTGGTGTATTCTTCCTATTTTCAGATGATGGAGTGTACAGTGCTCAATACGATGTTCACAGTTAGATACATTGTTTTAGAACCTAACTCTGCTTTAAACTTCCCCACAACTTTATGTCATAGCTTCTGTGTTCCTTGGTCACAATGACCCAATTTGTCAACTAATGTCAAAGAAAAATATATAGAAATAAAAAACTTTTGGCAGAACATCTACACCATGTACAGAGGCTATAGTCCTTTATTCGGTTGTCCCGGGTTCAGTTCTATGTCATCCATGGCTCACCACTCTATAATGTCTATAAGATCCACTAGAGCCAAAAAAATTTTAAAGAGAAATTTGCAGCTGTAATATCACACATTTCTATGTATCTATAGGTATGCACAGATATATGTAACAAGGTAGTGGAGTGTGAAGATGTGACATGTTTGTCTCCTAAGTTATTTCAATGCAAACTGGAATCAGTCTAACACAGTAAAAATACCAATTATTGTTGTTTTTTGTCATCTGAACCCCCCTGAAGCACACATTCAAGTGTCACCATTTTACAGAAAATCCATCATTCATTCTCTGTGGCAGTGAGGTTGCTGCCTCCTCCCTGTTGTGCTAGAGGTCTCCCCGACTATTAAGATCCAATATTGGGATCAAGTGAAACAGGGAGGAGGAGAGAAAACAGTGTATGGGATGATATATTGATAAATGACTGGGTCACCACCCAGACTCCCCCATTTTTAGCACATTCAATGGATCATAGGGCTGCTGTAGTAAATAAAAGAGGGGTTGCAAAAGATTCACCCACGAGTGGCAGAAATGGCAAATCTTTGGCAGTTTATCAGCAAACTTAAAATCCAATAAAAGTGTTCTGGGATACCTGTAATCATAAACAATGTTTTTATAAATATATATATATCTGTATTTATGCTTCTATTGACTTGTATTTCCTTAGCGCATTGCTAATCTTCAGTATCATTAATAAGTGACAATTGCTAATAATTATTGAGCACAACAACAGGCACATATTCTTATTTCCAGATCTAAGTACTGGAAGATAAATCAAGTGCCTAGTTTCCACAAGGAGTTCTTAGGACAAATGAATGAATGAATGAAAGAAAATCTTTATTAATCTTGAGAAAGGAAATTCATATTTCAATGCAGCCCATCCAAAGAACAAAAACAATCCATCATGGTTGAACAGATGCCTCAGGCTGCAACCCTGAGCTGTGTCCTACTAGTTACAGTGTTGGGTTGCAAAAAACCTCTGCATACGAAAACAACATAAAGACAATATAAGGATGGGGGTCAGCGCAGGCAGTGAGTTGAGGGAGTATGTGTTTATAGCTATGCAGTTCATATGTATCCATGTATGCATTTGTAAATAAGTAAGTCTATAAACATTGCCCAAGTTTGCCCACCCCAGCCATAGTTCTTGATGATTGATGGAGCGGTCATCAGCGAGCTCGGTACAGGTTGACAAGTCCACAGGTCCACAGATATCATGGTGAAAGGGGAAGGGGAGGAGCAGAGCATCTGGTTTACGTGATATCCAGAAGAATCTGATATAGCCAGCATTCCAAGGCTGACACAGGGGCAGCCAGATTCAGATAATAGCAGCTGTTTTAGGACAGGCCAAAACAGCCAAAATATGTGGTCAGTGCAATTGACCTGAACAAGTAACTTCGCCAAGGTTAATGCTTTCTTGCCAGTAAGTTCCAAATTGACCTGTGACTCTCAGCAAGAATTGTGTTCAGATTCTGGTTCTGGTTGCACAGCATCTGAGTCTGAGTGTTCATCGCTCGGTACGTTCCCTCGAGGGAACGAGGCAGGTTCCCAATGGCCTGAACAGCTGCCAATGTTTTCCGGATGTCATGATATTCCAGGTAACAGCCAACTCCAAAAGGCAATCTCATTATCAAGAATCAAATTATGCAGATATCTTCAATATCCTCAATGTTGAAGATATCTGCAACATCTTCAACATCGAGATGTTGCAGATCTCAATGCAACATCTCGAGATCTGTTGCATCTCCATACAACAGAGATTGTTGACAGTGTGTATGGACACACACACTATCTTCCACTTCCCCCAGGAATCCAAAGTGTATGTATCCAACTGAGTATGTTCCATCGGGGCAAGAGGACTCTCCTTTGCTCAACGAGGCAGTCTTCTTGTTGAGAAAATTTTATCTATTGTGTTGAGAGAACAACTGACCAGACCCATGATTTGCAATTCGGAAAAAAAAGATGCAAAGGAGGCTCCAAAAAAAGAGTAGCCAGACAGTAATGCACACAAGAGCAAACAGGATGATGTTAGAGAGAAGGAAAAATGCATTCACTTTCACAGAGAGCAGGAAGAACAGAGGACAAGTACTAACAGTGGTAACTTCAGTTTTAGGTATTTAAAGAATAGGGATTATAATTGCTGGTGGAAAAGTTCAGATCGCTGTGGTGAGTCCGGTTAGAACTCCGAAGAAAACAGAGTCGCACTCCAATGGGTTCAACTTGCGGTTTATTCGCTAACTTGACGTAAAGGTGTCAACAGCAGCTATATCCCAATCTGCATAATTTGTTGTTTATCTTCTAGAAAAGATAAACAACAATATAACGTCAGTGCCCGAATAATCCCAAACAAATGACTGAAATAACATCACACATACTAAATAACTGCAATATTAATAGTCACAAACATCCCGTTTCTAAACAAATACACCACACGAAAAACCCACGTTGTGTAGCTTTTAAGTGCACACTTGTACAAAGCATGCTAGCAATTAAGGGCAAAACTGAAATACTCTGCTGAATAAACAATGTCATTAACTTCCAACATTACTTACTCGGACAGCTATGCACACACATCAACGGAAGGTGACAATAAATTGCAAACAGCAAGTTAAAGTTCACAAACTGCAAACGGTAAACTCTACAGCTGCTTTTTTTCTTCTCTCCCCTTCTTCGTCTGCATGCTGCTCACCGGTGCTCTAAACTCCGCCCCTTAAAGGGCTCAACATAGCAGACTGCCAGGCAGCCTTTTTCACAGTATTCATTGTTTATTTTTGCCTTGTTAAATGACAAATGAATATATTAAAGCAGATTACAGTATTTTGATTTCAACTCAGCTCAAAAAGCGACAGACAGGTAGACAGACAGACTCAGTTGAAATACAAGTGACTCAAATGTCCCTGTTTTTTGCCCAGCCAGCTATAAAAGCTGGATACCAAGAACTAATTAAAATTAAACTGGAATAGTTATTTTACAAAATTGTCCAGATAACAAGCAGGTCTTTCATCTTAGATATCAAAGCCTGGGTTTTTGACATCTACATGAAACATGCAGGGAACATCTTTGAAGGTTTCTTTAGAAATTGCTGCCAAAGAATTTGTAAAATCAGTGTTTGACTCCTCTCACTACCCTTAAATACCAAAATCACAATGCTCTTGCTTTCAGCATCAAAAATATTGTATGCATTTGGACAAATTTAATTTGAACAGTTTGAGTCCAAACTATATTTTTTTGTCATTATGACAACTTAAGTAATTTTTTGAGTCATGCTAATTTAAAGTAACTCAATTACAGTTTGTTCTCTGGCTAATCCTTTGAATCAAATTAAAATGACATATATGGAGAGTATGTGCTTAAAATATCACTTTTGATTAGATACACTTAAAGATTAACACAAAAACTTACTTATTTAAGATAATAGCTAGAGCAGTACTTGCTCTAAAATCCATACGGGGATACATGATCTGTGTTTAGCTTTGATAATGAGATATGTTATGCTGACCGTTGTGTGTCCTTGTGTGTCTGCAGGTAAGTTTACAGCTTATGGGTGTTTAAACAGTGGGGGTGAGTGCTGCTGAGGCCTTCTCTCAACAGGGAAAAATAGCTCATATTATCCTAACTGTGAAAGTCTTCATATTGTGTGTGTGGCTCACTGTTGGACACTTTTCAATCCTCTTTACATTGATAAGCAAAAAAAAAAAAAAAATCTCACAATGCCACAGTGAGGCCCACTTATCACCTTGAATGATATATTTCTGTCTTTGTTTCAGAAGTAGTATCTTGTAAAAACTCACACCTTTCTTTGCTTTGTTTGCTATAGCTTATCTCCTGTAGGAAATAAATATAGTCATATGTAGTGGCACTGAATTTGCAGCCTTTGAATTAGGAATTTTCTTCCTGTACAGAAGAAAGTTTTCAATTTAATTGACACAGGTTTCGTCTGATTGTGGAAATAATAAAAAAAGATAATTTATTTACTTGTGTTTGGGTTTCTCAAATGTGATAAATATCTAATGTATCAAAAACAAAGCTAAATACTTTGCACTCTGTTAAAGTCATTGTTTTCAGAATGAAATGGGTTTTCTTTCTTATATGACGACTTGCAATTTTTCCCTTTAAACTTAGTTTCTTTAAACTTAGTTTCAATAAAAAACAAAAGTACTACCTTACAAACAATTTCAGTCAGATTTAATTCATTAGACATGTGTTACAAAGTGCCTCTAATTGTTTTTATAATTCAGTTTTCATAAAAGATCACAGGACCACAAAAGCACTTAAACTTTTTATTTAGAATACAGTATTTTAAAAATCTGTCTAGAAACAGATTGCTTATGTATTTGAGCATCAGGGATCCATTCTTCTGCTTATTTTAATCAGAAAAAATAGCATTATTCTTTTATTTTATTTGAACTATTGGAAACTATATAAAAATCCTTTAGAGGGGGCGTTTTGGATTTTGTAGCATTCCTGTTGTATCATCACCAGATATAAACTGTGGATTGTGGCTCAGGAGACCTCTATAGTCATCTGTAAAACCGAGAGAAGTGAGCTTATAATCCTAAAGATGTTTCCATTACATTGTCTCTATATCGCCCCCCCCCCCCAAAAAAAAAAAAAAAAAAAAAACAGGACCAAGATGCCATCTAGGCAGTGACAAAAGCTTGTATCCACATAGATTTTTTTTCTGGTAATAAAGGTTCTGGGTTTGACTGCATGTGGCTGCATACATTAGTAGTTTAAATGGAAATTAAAAAAGGAACATGTCCACTGTTAAAGAAAAAAAAATGATTAAGGAGAGAAAAGATTATCGATGCTATCAGTGGGCAGTCTGACGCACTGCAGGGACCTGATGACCAAATTGCCTCTGGGGTCTTGTATCCCAAAGCATGCCTCTTCAAACTCCTCAGTAAAAAACACAATATTTAGATGATGAAGTCTTGCTTGGATTATATAAATTAGAGATCTATATTTTGTCTTTATTGAAAAATGATATGAAAGAGAAGGAAATGAGAATGAAAGCAGAATGTGCAAATTATCCAAAAACAAAAACCATGGTGAGGCAATGCAGGAAAATAGTTCATTCTTTCAAATCTACTGTGAGATGAAGTTATTACTCAGCAGGGTCAGATTGAATCTTTTAATGCCTCTCTGTTGAGCATTCAACAGGTGTGTCATACATACAGGAAGAGGACAAGAAAGGTTGTAGCCTTTACACGCAACAATACTCAGTTCCTCAGGTCTTTGATCGGTGACCCCGAAAGAAACTGTGGGTGCAACATGCACCAGTATCATCTATTTCCTCATCCACGCAACACACGCCTGCCTTCACAAACCTGAGGGTAAAGGTCACAGAAACGAAGGGAAAAATCACTCGACTGCAATCAGATGCTCTTTCGCAGGACAACAGCTGCTCAGAGCTCATTTTTTATTCATGTTTTTAAAGCTCCAGGTACACAGATAGCTCATGTAATGCTTTTCAGAGTCAATAATAGCGCTGCACTCATTCCTTCCTTCTGTGTCTTGGCTCCCATCAGCCAACGCCCAAGTCAGAGACAAATTTTTTACGTTGCCATGGAAACTGTGTGGGCATCTCGATCATATGACATAATGGAAACAAAAACAAGAATATGAAAGAGAGAAGGTGTTAGGGGTAGACACAAAGGTGTGTGTGCATGTACGTGTTCTTGTGTCAAACACAAGAAGTGTGTGTGTGGTGGGTGGGGAGCAAAAGTCAGGAGAAGGAAATCAAGACGCTGCAGTGGCTCTTGTGAGTGAATGTTTAAACACTGAAACATAAACCAGCCACAAGCCTCTTATACATACAATGATCTAATACTGAATGTATTATTTATCATGCAGCTTTCCATCAGCTATGCTAAAATGGAAAAACATTTTTTATTTTGTAGTCTATTTATTTTGATATGCATTGTAATTGCATTTAAATTATCTAGAGAAACATTACTGACTTCCTCTTGTGCTGTTCCATCTCAGCTACCCTGCAGGCAGAAGTGGACAAAATGTTCTGCCAGTGGTAATGCTGAACTACAGACCGTGATTTATTTTAACTGCAGCCATTTTGATTAAACTGTCAGAGAAAAAAACTTTATAAACACATATCTATATTAAGATGTGAAGAAATGCCAGTCGGTACAGCCTGGACTGCAGTCTTTACTACATGTTGATGTTTTGTGTGCTTGTTAACTTGTTTTTTTTATTAAACCAAAGTCTGTTTAGATAAGAGAGAGGTACAGTTGGTATCCTCCATGATGCATTTGTCCTTTAGTGATCAGTGGGGAAAGAAAGAGAAAGATAATATGGTGAAACACAATATTATAATACGTGTCATATCCAGGGTTGTTGTGACTCTGCTTCTGTTATTTCCTTGTATTAATTTCTTACCTTGACTGTTTCTTTTGTTTGTGTTTTCTCTGTTAGTTCAGTTATTCATATTTTGACTTTGCCTTGTTTTGTTTTACTCAGTTTAGTCAGTTTGGTTTAGTTAGTATTAGATTATGTCTGTTATTATACTTTATCTGTGTATCTTATAAAATCCCAATAAAATTATAGCATTTGTAAAAAAAAAAAAAAAAAATAAGTTCAAGGAGTATGAATAGTTTTGTGAGACATTTCAAGCTGAATTTATCTGGACAATCACAATAAAGTTTAATGTTATAACTAATCCCTTTTTGCCAAAGTCAAGAGGCGTTTCTGGGTGTTGCACTCTAAAATTTCTGCTTACCATATCTATTGCATAAAAATACAGCTTCTCATGAAAGATACACTGTCAGACAAAAGGTCTGACAGTGGCCTGGTCTAGCCAAATGAAGGGTCTAAAATAAAAGGAGGTGCTTCAGTACTTTAACTCACCTTATCGAGGAGTGTGCTTCACAATTCAGAAGCTGGATTACACCTGGGAGAATATTAAGGACATGGTAGAAGCAAATCTTATAATCCAAAAGTGTTAAAAGAATTAAATCACGAATGCATACTATGGGAAACTCTTGATAAGCTTAAGGAGGGGGCAATAAAAGGTGATAATAACAGCACCCTTGCGGTCTGCGTACTCAGAGCAGACTGAGGGAAAGCTTTATGCTCAGCCTGAATGATTTCCCCAACGGAAACCCAACTCTTAACTCAGACGAAGTCAATACATGATAGGTGCTTAGCGATGCTACGTCTTCTGGCGCCTAAAGACTTGCTATGCAGAAGCTACATTTTTCTTCTTAACATTTTACTTGGAGCAGATTTCTCTATAATTGAGAAGAGTTCATGCAACACCTTAGAAAGTAAATTTTTTCCATTAAGGTCTTTGCCATCCAGATGACTCTTAAGTGGTCTTTGATTAGAATGATCAACAATTTGAGCAATTTTGGCTTTTTATGATTCAAGTAACACCGCCTCTCGCCAGGAACATTAGCTGGAGATAGGCACCAGCACCCCTCCCGATCCCTTTAAGGGACAAAGGCGTACAGAAAATGGATGGATGGGTGGATGATGCAAGTAAGAGATGCCATCATATTAAAGGTGCATTAAGTCAAATTAAAACTCGCTCTTACGGATCATAGAAGTTTGAAGTAATCTTGGAAATATTTAGAAAGGTCATCTGCAGGTAGATGTTCAAGAATGTATGTCATTTTGCATGACACATGCTGTCATGCTGTTTCACTTGTATGCTTCAGGTTTTCTGCAATGTCTCATGTATTGTGTCAGGTTTTACAGGTTGTTTAGCAGGTCATTCAGATTAGTGCAAGAAATCAGTTCTTTTTTAAACAGAGCCATCTCAACTGTACAGAAGCTAATAATAATCCAATGTACCATACTGGCATGAGTCAGAAATACTTTGGGCCTCTGTAGCAGTAGCATGAACTTTCACTTTAGGGATAATAAATAAATGCCGGTTAGTAGAGACTATATTGCTGCAGTTTGACCTTTTCAATTTTCATCAATAGAAAAGAGTTTCTGGGTGGTTTCACTGCCACAAAATGTAAGGTATTCTTTCAGTGCTGGAGTCTTTTCAAATCATGTAAGAAACAAACATTCTTGCATTTAAACACATAATTCTTGAATGAAGCAAAATACTCATATATCCTATATAGTACCCATTGACTACCTACGCTTGTCCCTTTCCTTCTGGGAACAACCACTACAAATTACCTATGACAAGTGCTATATGACGTGCTGAAAGTATATAGTTTACCCTGGCAAATAAATAAACAATAAAAAAGGTATCTGCAGTTAAAGGCAGATGGACAATTATAATGAAATAGTGAAGGGACAACCTCTTTTTAAGCTGATTATGAATAGGTGTTATTTGAAACATTGCACAAAAACTAGAGAATGGCAAAACTTGGGTATAATCATATCTACACTGTCTCTCAACTGTTCAGTTTCACATAAACCTTTTTCAATTTTTGTTTTTAAGAGTGGATGTCTTATTATTTTTGAAAGTTAATAGTGATCCCTGGTTAAAAAGAAACAAAAATGTACCTGTCAGCAACACACAGAGCAGTGCGAGAAATAGAAAAATAGAGGAAAAGCCTGAGAAAGAGACACTTCTACAGATTTAGAGCAATATCCACATCAAGTGTGGTTGCTGCACTGCAATGGCATCCTGTCCCAGTTTTAAAAAGATCAGCTCAGCCATCTTATGAATGAAATGTGTTCAAAACATCCGCATTGGATTTTGAAATTCTTCTTCATCTTTTCTTGTCCTTATTTACAATTTTATTTATTCAGAACTAGTTTAAACACACTTTAAAAATCCAAATCCCTAATTTTTTGTTTCATACATTTTGATGAGCTCATTGATTTTCTTTTTTGCCTATAGCTGTTTCATTTTATCACGTCAATGTTTGAAAATGAGTCAACTGTCTAGAAGTATATTTTCATATGTGGCAATAGCTTTCAAAGCCTCATCTCAACTCTATGCACTTCTTTACAATGTTTTGTGCATTTTTAATCTACTGATTAAATAGTTTGTGCACTGGCTTTGAGCAAAAACAGGAAACAGCTGACCACAATCCAAGGTTACCAATGTAGGCTATTATAGCAGTAAAGAGAGTCCAGCAACACATCACTGCAGAGCTGCTTTCTACTCAAAAATAGTATTATGGAAAACTACAACCAGAATACTGCAAGGGTCTTTTTCAAAGACGGTAAACAATCACACATATCTATACACACAAGTGTGCGCACCAGTATTAAGTGTAATATCAGATCAGTAATCCATCTCAGCAAAGACCCTATCTTATGTAATTCTTGTGCTAACCCACATTCATATGTCAAAATTACATCTTCCAAAAGCTGAAGAAAACTCAAAATAAAAAAATATGTGCTTCATATGCTTTACACTTTTATATTCCATACTTGAGAGTTATATCTGCTTGCTTCTTGTCACATCTTTCAATATCTCTCAAACTGATATCATGCCTCCCTTTTAGTGGCTTTTTTGTGACACTTAATAAATTCTGTGGAAACATATCACACTGAAAGGGTCATTTCACACAAATGTTCTTTATCTCAATAGGAGAAAGCTCTCAGGGAGCGTTGCTGTGACAAGCAGCCTTGCCAATGAGCTAATGCCATCCAGACTCATAATTCCCTCCCTCAACCTACTTTTCTGCCTTGACAAATGTCTGTGACTCGTGTCATTACTTTTGGAAGGAGACCCTGAGCTGCCTGATTCATCAGCCAAAAAACATACACACGTGACACTACTTATTTTAAATAACATGCTGCGATGTTGGTGATGACTAAACAACAAATTTGATTAAAAAGTTGTTTGTTAGGTGAAATAAATAACTCACCTTTACTCAAGACCTAGGTACAATTTAGTATAAACCTCTTTTATCACAATAAGTAGTTTAGACTGGCTCAAAAACAATTATGTGAAGAATATATTACTAAAAATTTCATTGTTGTACCAGCTTTATGCAACAAGGTGCCACCCAGCAGATGATTCTGGATCCATGACACATTGTAATTAAAAAAGAACAATTATTTATTCCAACAAACTTTAAAACAAACAGAGACAGGAACAACATTAGGTGGCATTAAAAATGAATTTGATCTGTTTAGCCAAAACAGAGTAAGCACACAAAAATCACTCCTCAGAAGATTGGCTAAGTGAAGCTTTACCACCTTAAATTATGATAAGTGGTTTTCTTATAGCTACACAGATGTTCAGTCCAAATCTCTTGAGTTCCCTTCACATTGTGAGTGTGGAAATGTTTTTACTATCATAATTAATTGTAGCCCTGA
The DNA here is from genome assembly GCF_003331165.1 of Xiphophorus hellerii. Lineage (NCBI taxonomy): Eukaryota > Metazoa > Chordata > Actinopteri > Cyprinodontiformes > Poeciliidae > Xiphophorus > Xiphophorus hellerii. The sequence continues at coordinate 9,302,995 of NC_045680.1, forward strand.
GTTTAGAATTGAAGAATAAAATTCTTCAATTTTATTCTACCAAACATTTAAGTGATCGCCATTCACAATCATTCCTGATATTTGTTCGATCACATTTCCTCCTCAGAGACGATGACTCCCCACTTTCCTTCCAGCTTTTAATGATGCGTTGGAGAGATCTTAAACCATTTTTATTACTTTCTGTAATCTCCTGAGATGTTTTCTCTCGATACAGGATTTGACCCATCTTAAACAAATTAAAATCTTTTTCACAACCGCAGATGTGTCTTTCAACATGGTTGTTTCAGAAAAGAGAAGACTCATTAAATCACTTGGGGTTAAATAACTTCTTGCCAGCTGAAAGATAATTGCCCATGCAGTAATTATCCATTTGGAAGCCCATAGGCTTAGCTAAAATCAGGTGGCGACTTTTTTTTGGCCAACTAGTGTGTTATTATAAGCCATACATGGTTCAAAACAAACTTTTGAAAAAGTCACTCCCTGCTAAAAACAATCTCCCTTGTTGGTAGTCAGTTGTCAAAAGAAAACAAAGCTTTCTCAAGAACATATTAAGTGAAATATATCAGACAGAACAATAAACTGAACTCTAAACTATATACAATGGACTAAGCTAAACAAATAACATCATGTTATTACTGTAGCAAAAAAATTGCCTTTACAGATTAATTCATAATTATCTATTGAATATAACTAATTATATATTAATTAGTTACTCATTTAATCTGTTGTTTCCTGAGCAGCTCACAATCCTTTTCAGCAATGAAAAAAAAACCCTGCTTAATAAAACAAGCCTTAATCAAAGAATGTGCACAGACATCCTGTCACAGACTTCTTGTCAAAAATGACTATGTGTGCACACATTTTTCACAGCTTGTGCTCAGGTGTCCATGTGCACAGCAGTCTCACAGTTGCATGAAATACACTTTTGATTACAGAGGAGGAGACAGCAATTTTTTCAGCCTGTGGAACCTCAAACAGCAACCATATCCCTGTGAAAGCTTCACTCTAAATGCTTCACACAAAACTTTACCTCATTTTCTGCAGATTTTCAGTTTTGCTGCCATATATTTTCAAGTCCAATTCAAATCGAATGAGTTCTTTTCTTCCCTATATTTTTCTTCTCTGCACATTTGAAGTTTTCTTTCTATTTTTAGTCTGAGCTGGCTTGTCTTTTAGGGGTAGACTGTTTCACTCAAATGCTTTTCTTCCTCATGTACAATGATTCTTTTACCACCTTTATGTTCACATGCATTCCTTAGGGGATGAGGTTATAACAGTTGGAAGTAAAAAAAAAAAAAACAAACTTTTCTCAACAACAACTAAGACTTCTGCTCGGAAAGTTACTGCATAAGAAGAAAAACTCTAGGATATGCTTGGATATCATCTCACAAAAGTGTCTGTCACGCGTGCAAGAATTGGTGTCATATACTTACTTCAATGTGACATGTGCTGTCTGCAATGCCTGAGAGGGCTTTGAGAACATGCCCAGATCCCTTTGTCCATTTGTTCCTGCAAGCAACTGGTGGCTTCAGACAGTTTGAAACAATTAAATACTAACATTTGCTTTTAAATAAAAATTTGGCTTTCGGCAGAATAGTCTGAGTATGTGATTCTCAGTTCCTACAATCTTACTTAAAACAACCCGTTATGCAAAGATATGTTTCATTTATGACACTTTAGTAACACTAAGAGTGTGTTAATCCCTAATTAGCTAATTTTTACACATTAATTATATTCACATCTTGTAGGACTTCCATTTAGTGTGCAGAGCCACACAGACACATGCTCAGTACAATAAATGTAATGCAAGTAGTTCTCTTTGTTATCTATGTTTGTGGCCATACCAGACAACTCTGCATAGACCCCCTCTCTGTTTATGTTATTTGGTTTATTCCAAGTGGAGAGCTACCTTTAATTGTGGTAGTCATTCAGCCCAGCTGTGGAAGTCATGTAGAAGAAGCATTATGTGTGGTAACAGCAGTGTGTGGTCTAAATATCCCATCTCACTCCTGGGATGAACACGGTGACAAAACCATAATTTACTTTAAGCTCAGAAATTTCTGGTTTGCAGAGACTAGCCACAGTATTCCTGTTATCTATGATGTTTTGATTAAATTATGAACACAACTTCTTGACCACGGTTCCTACATGTAAACAAAAATGTTTCCTGCAGTCAAAATACATATGATAAAATCTGGGAAGAGCCACTTTTACACCTGAAACTGAATAATATGACCACAGCTGGAGCTTCATCTTTTATAGATTTGGAGGAAAACCTGAAGAAATAACCACAGATTTGTTAGCTCCATCACCATGAATGGAGACACATCTGGGACAAATAACTACTTTCACACAATTAATTTTGGATGTGCTTAGTTGAAGGAAGTCGGACACAGCATTGTGTAAACTTTAAAGATGATACAGCCCAGTTAGAACTTAAAGCAACAAATCACCAGGCTAGGTTTATGGTTATTGTCAGGATAAATATAGACAACAGGTTGGTCCTACTGATCTTGCAGCCACATTACTGAAGAATTGATAAAGCAAAAGCATTGTTTAATTTAATAAATCTGGAACTCTCTTTTTTTAACATGTTTTTTTATTTAAATGTACACTGTAACTATATAACTATTGCATTGCCTTTACACTGTATGTTACAAAGAACATAAGATAGTCGTTGTTGTTAATTTTATTGCCGAGTGCTTTTACACGGACGTGCCGTCCGGTTAAACTGTAAATAAAGTAAGAAAAAACAAAACATCAATACTTAGTATTGCAGAATTCAATCACCACAAACTTAAACATAGATTTATTAGCTAGGCTTGACTAACCAGTTATAAGGCAGTTTATTCTTAGAACACTTCGTCATATAATAAACATCGGCATTCAACTATCACAGTGCAGCAAACACAGCTAGCATTGGGCTAATTAGCTCTAGCAAATTCAGCAAGCTCACGCTTAGAACAGATAACAAAAAAACTCATCTCCCCACAGCTTACAGCTTTAATAACTCACCACGTTGGGCAACACTCATGAACGCCAGTAGAGTATGATTTTATTGTAGCTTCAGCTTGTTAGCTTCAGCTAACGGCAGTCTCTGTGCCGTAAGTTTCTTCTCTTGTTTCACCTCCCCTCCACTACCAATGCAAAACAACTACAGAGCCCCCTAGCGGAATGGGAGGAGTGAATCCAACACTGTACCTCATGTTAAAGCATAAATAAACTTTTGAAAAAACAACAACAACATGTTTTTTATTAGTTTCTCCTTATACATGCACGCTATAAATTATTTTAATTTATTCTGCTCAGTGGCACATTTCACTGAATCTGAATGTGCTATTTTGAGTATTTCTGCATTATTATTTTTTTCTTCATTGTAAACATTCTCTTACTGCACTGCCTCTTTTTGTACTTTTTCTTTCATATTTTACGTTGGTGTGAATCTACGTCCTTCGGTTAGCTTGTCACTTTCCAGCTGGTACACCTAAATGTTCCAACTGAGGGGCAATAAAGGTTATTTCTATTTTATTGTTTTCTATTAGTACCCATTTCCTTTTGTCTAATAAGAGCATTTAAATAATTAAATAAAAATACAAAATTGACATAATAAAAGACCTGTACAATATATTTCCATAGGCCAAAGGATACTTTTCTTTTTGCTTTATGGTATTTTCATAAATAGAAGTAAAATATATGAATTGTATACTGAATATACGTAAATAAATAAGGTAATTTACATCACAAATATTTTTTTAGTAAAAAGAAAGCACTGATGAAAATGGGAATTGGAATACAACATAGTAAAATTTTGCATGGGGTATAGCCAGCCTAAAAGGATTTGTTTGGTATGGTAATATGCAGGATCGCCCTGCATGGGTTCACCATATCACCATAATTTCTAGAATTCAAATACATTTCACCTGCTCTGCTGCTTTCTTTCTGTGAAAAAATAGCTAACACAAAAATTAAACCATCTCTGTCACAAAGCCCTCAGAGCACTAGCTACATCAACAAGTTGCCATTAAGGGAGAGAATGAAGACATTTATGGATCCCTCCTTCTGGAAACAGCCTAATTAATCACACCCCCGATCGATGGCTGCTCAGGAAACAACGACTGCTCAGGTACTTCCTGCTAACACACCATCAAATAGATCCTTCCCAATTCCATCTTTCACTTGTTGAATCTTTGACCTCTTTTTCTCTTAGAGGTTTCTTTCTCTCGCGCATTCAGGTGTGAATGACCTTATGTACAAAATACACAATAATGCCACATCGAAAAAAACGGAGAAATGAGACCTGACCTAAGAAGACATCACAATTTTCATCATCTTCAATATCCTATAGCATCCTCATGATAGATGTTTTAGAGCACTGAAAATATTATTTGGAGGATATTAACTCACTGCAGGTTATTACGTTTTCCTTTTTAAAGATGAATAAACCATTTACAGAAAAGTATGTAAAATGTTTGCTAAGTATGTTATTGTCTTTTTCATCTGGTAAGAGATCACCAGCTGAATTTTACTTATACTTGTTTATACTTTGCATCAGGAGGTTCTGGTAGTGGAAAAAGTGGCTATAAGAAAGTGAAAGGGCTTTGAGTAAAAAAAAAAGGGGGTAAAAGGTGCTATGTAAATAAATGTTATTTATATAGCACATTTTCAGCAACAAGGCAATACAAAGTGCTTACAAGGCAATACAAAGACTTTAAGCTGTTCACTTGAAGCTGAACCAAACACTAACAACACGATCAAAATGAAGTTTTACAGATCATTGATTACTGACAGATTTATCCACTTGAATTAAATTACAAGTTTATACAACTTGCCTTTGTATAAACTATTACAATTTTATACGATTATATGGTGCACCTAAAAATTTCACCTCTTTATTTTGGTTGATTTGTAATTTTTTAAAAATATTTTTCATTTACAATTTATTATACTCTTTGCAAAAATGAACAAATTATATTTATTTTCATTTTGGCATGTTAATCTACCTGCATTTAGTGCTTTCCTGAAGTTAATATGGAAGCAGCAGTTGCGCAGCGGAACCTTTTTCTTGGGAGGTGTTGCTTCTGGGTTGTTTTTGGGGCGGAGTTCCTGTCTGGCTCAGACGCAATATAGATGCTAAATGTAGCACTTCGTTCGTCATTGTTAAGTCCTGTTTTACAATTCTTCAATTCAGTACATGGTAAGAAAAACACACTAGAACTATTCTGTAAGATGTTTACTTCTTTTTTGATCAATCGGCATCATTGTGATATGCTTTCTGTGCACCTTTCTGCTAATAGTTGTAAGTTTTTACAGCTGAGGTTTAGATTGGCATTATGCCAACCCACGCCAGAGAAATCTTGCTGAATTTGCTGATTGAAAAACCGCAACATCTTACTAACTCCCTTTTTTAGGTGTTTTATTTTGATTTTGTTTGAATAATATTCAGTGCATGTTGCTTTGTGACTGTTAAAGCAGCCGAGACCACAGTAAATCTAGCTGAAGTTAAAGGTAGAGAAACTATTCTTTGTTCATGAAGTGTGGGAATTCAGAGGTTAAAGTTGGAACAATGCCATATTCTGAATGTGTTGTAAGTCTTACTGTTGTATTTTTGATTATTAGTAAGCTAAAATCAGTGTACATTTTGATGTTCAGACAGGTTAATGCAGTAAAGCTTTTAAACAGCTGACTCTATTTAATACACTATACCTTTTTTATTGTCTTCATCTAAGTGAAGGATGCCAATGTGAAAAAGGTAATGAGTTAATTACTCATAAGAAAAGGAAACATGATTTATAAAAGAAAGGTAATGTAGAACATTAATATTGTACACCGTAAAACGTTGGTTAACATGTAAATGAGATGCAATCTGGATGCTAAAAACAGCGCTTCGGTTGTCATTGCTAATTCCTTTTTTGCTTTACTTTAGATTGCACACATCACTGCTGCAGCAGTCATGACACATGGGACCTGTAACAATTACATCTGAACGTCACTGGTGAGTAAAATAGCTTTTGTACTGTTTTTGTTGTGGTAGCGTTATAAGGATATATAATCTCTTTAGTCTCTCTCATTGAACTGAGCTTCTATCTTGAAGACCTATGTCAATATGGTTTTCATTCAGACTCTAAAAATTCATTACTTTTTACTTGATTTGCTTTCCAGTGATACTTGAAGTTATGCTAGTGTGACATTTAGTTTCTGGTATCTGTCAAGTAGAGAAGGCCCAAATAAGAAGCATGGCTTGTCACTGGGCTGCATGCCACACTTTTAAAATTTGCAAAAGAAAAAGTAAAATACAAACTTTATTTTACTTTTACTTTGCAGTTATATTTTGAAATTAAAATATGTATAAAATACTTAGAATTTTATGGTTGTAAAGTGACAAAATGTTACAGATTACTTTTCAAAGCCAGTTCTTCATCCTCTTGCTAAAAGTTAACTGTAAATAAAAAATGCTCATTTCCTTACATTATTCTGGAGGAATGTTGATAATAACTTTAAATATTTAATCAGGTAAATATATGGTAATGAATGTTTTAATACGCTCAATAAAGGGCTGTGATGAAGATATTCTCAAAGACTATAAAAAATCCTGCTGAGATCCTGCTAATGGTCAATGAGCCATATTTGCCAGTCACCTATATGATGTGTTAGATGACTGTTTTGGATGAAAGAATGACAGTTTGATGAGAGTTTCAAAGCCTTTAGCTAAGATTTCCTTCAAAGGTTGGCACCCAGCATTGAAGCAGCTCATCTCTGGATATAGAGGCAGATCACAAGGAGAAACCCTGGTGGTTTTACCATATCCTCATACCCACATCCCTCCCCACATCTCCTTCTGCTTTATCACCTCATTAACGTGCAACCCAGGAGGATTCTTCAAGGTGTCGTAGATGAAACACAAATGAATACCTGTGTCTAAAACAACCCCTTGCTTTCTTTCCAGTTGTTTGTAGACACTTTCTTCCTTTTCTATTACTAACTTTGACGTAGTTCAAGCCATTACCATGGGTTGTGTGCAGCTGCAGCAAATCTGGAAATGGATAGTCAGATCAAATATCAAAATGTTTCAGTAAAATTCAAAATATAGGAATTTACCTATAGCAGTGTTTGATTCCTCTCAGTGGAGAGTGATTTCCATGTTAGTCAAACACAACAAAACACGGAGAGACCAGAGTTAAGAAGCTGTGTACAAAATGGTGGTTTGACAGCAGGAACTGTCAGATGGCATCTTTATTACTTTACATGAGGAGTCCTGGAGGACTTCACAAGCATCTGTTTCCGCTCTTTGTTGTTACTGCAAGCCTATAGGAATCAACCAGCTTCAGCTGTTTGATGGCGCAGCACATATTTGTTCAGGGGATTAGACTACCTCAAGGTCTGCAGTAATGCATTGTATGGAGGTAATGGATAACGCTGTTGTGTGTTGGACAGGCAACACACAACATTGCCTGTCGATTTGACTCTGTCAATGCATATCAAAACTGTGTGTTAAATGAAGGAGAAAAAACTCAACCAGAGGATAGTGGCATGCTGTGGTGGAAAGCAAGAAAAAACAATTGTAATAATTGTAATTGTTATACACAGAGTGATTAGCTGTGGGAGGTTAAACAGCATATGTTGTGAAAGTGGCAGCAACCATCTCCTTCCTTAAATGGAAACTCTCTGAGATGAGTGTTTTATTTGCCGTTTTATTAAAACAATGATAACAAATGTTACTCAAAATGTAAAGCTGATAAATTTAATCTCTATAACTTAATCTACACAGAAAATAATGTTAACATTATGTAGTGTTTAGGTTGTAGTTGTTTTGCCTTTTGATACATTGAATCTACCACCACCATGCTTCATAAAGCGAATAAGGATTTTCTTCAGAGGTATGTATATCTTCTTCAAGTAATGACTGAGACTGTTGATGTGAGAGGTGTATAGCAGTGGTTTATACTACACCGCTGTTTTTATGAGGTAAAGATTTAAATTAAAATTAAGTTGGTGTATATAAAAATTAATTCTAAATAATGACTCCTAGATTTAAAGATCACTGAACAGCCTAAACTTCTAAAACTTAATGTAGATAAAAACAAACATTTTGTTGAGGCATAGGTTAAATAATTCAGAAATATTCTTTGACACTGAAACAGCAAATCAAGCTCAAATTACAGTGCTGGCACCACCATGCTTCGGAGGTAGAACAATGGTATGGTTTATTTTCTTGGAGGTTTTTCTTTTTTCCTTTCTCAGTTAGTTTTGGTCGACAGTGTTGTACATATGCATCATGTTGGGTTTTAAAGTTGTTTTCATGCCTAAAATAAGGAAATGGGGAAAAATGCTTTTAGCTTTTAAGGATTTGTTTCTGATTTGTTTGCCTTAATCTGAATAACCCTAACAGCAGCAAGTGGAATTAATCATGTTTAAATTTAAAAAACTCTGCTAGATGTTATATTACTCAGTCATATTAAATCTTACAATACCTTGCACACATTTCTTGCATGGCCTTTTGGCAGATAATTATTTAACAACCACAGTAAATCCAGTCGGCAATCCTGCTTGGATATTCTGTCATATAAAAAAATGATTTTATTCGAATTGTTTTCAAATTTAACAGAGCTGAAACTTTCTTTGCATTTTCAGGTTTGGAGCTTCAAATAATGATGGCTCACATTAAAATGTTCCTTTTAGTCTATAGGGAGAATCTCAACAGGTGGGTGTGGGTGGAGATGTGCTTGTAGGCTTTTAAATTGACTGAAATGATATTCATAACTGTGACTCATAAAGGGCACCTGCTCTTAGGCACCTGCTGTGAGCTCTTCCTAGCGGCTGGTTGAAGATCAGGGCTCAAATATAGCCGGGTATCAGTAGGGGTCCACATCTGGAGTTTGAGAACATGAAGACCCAAAAGTAAGGACTGGGGTCTAAATTAGCAGACAATGAAAGCATGTATGGGTGCTAAAAACTGAAAAAGAAACTACCCTATGAGAGCACAATGAGCAGAAATGTATTAAACAAAAATTGAAAGATATAAACTACTTCTAAAGGGCATTAAAAGGTAAACACGATTGAAATGAAGGACTAGATAAATGCATCCAATACAGATTCATCAAATGTAAGCGTTTTTCATATGGATATGCAAGCAAAGTGAAAGAGCTTACGATGTCCTGAGGGTTTGCCATTGTTGTAAGGTGAAACAGTTTAGCTGATCACCTGAGATATTCTATATACAAAAGAAGAAACTTAAGATACTTAAGACTTTTAACAAGTTTCAGTGAATGTTTAGCAAGCTGGAAGCCAGTATAGATAGGAAAGAAAAACCTAAATAGACACAAACGCATCTTCATACTTTGAAAGATTTTATCGGTGGGAGATGAAGCTGAACTTCAATGTGTGTTCTTGACATTGTAACCTTTTTGTGATATTTTTTTATGATGGGGATGAAATTGTTGCTGGATGAAACTTCTTTCCTCTAGTTTTTTCCCAAACCTGTCGTGATTGTCCACCTTTGTGGGAAATAAAAGGCAGTAGATTGTTCTCAACCTGTGTTTACCTACAAATAGTGACAACATCAAAACAGAAAAACACAAAATGGGTCTGCAGACAAGAATTTAAATTGATTGTACTGCATTGGCTGTGCCAGCAAATACAGATAGAGACTGAACTATGTTTATGTTCTTAAAGTTATTTCCTGACATAGGAACAAAACATTTTTGGACAAAACATGGCTTTCACAGTTGTCTTCTGTAGTCATGGATGATGACTGCTAGCACAACTGAGAAATAAAATCGTATGTATAAAATCTTTCAATAAATGTCATAGATGCTGCCGTAGGCTTATAAAGGGAATACTTGATGCAAAACTGTTAAATGTCCATTTATAGATCACATTTAACATTTGATATTTGTACAAAGTATTCATACTGGAGAAAATAACCCTTCAAAGAAAATTATTCTACTGCCCGCTGACCTTTTAAATTGTTATCACTTATTATATGAGCTATTTACATGGTTTACAAAACAATGCCATAATGTATTTTACCCTAAGAAAACTGTCATTGAATATTATTGGAAAATATTAGCTTAAATATTAATACAAATGGAAAAGAAAAATCTACCCAACCAAAATTAGATATCATAGTTCTCATTAATCACAGATACTTGTTTCTGCTGAACCACAGATTTTCTGGACATAAGAGAGACCCATACAGTATCTGTCAGCTTTTTTGAGGCAGTGGTAGGTATTTCTAAACTTTTTCCCCAGATCAGCTGTACAGTTTGTGCTTTACTTTTCACCACATAGTTTAAATTAAATTAAAAATGTTTGGAAAACAGTTTGTTGCCTAAAGCATTAAAACTGAGAAAGTGGAGATTAGCACTTGAGAGAAGTTCATTTGAGAGAAGTTACCCATAAAAATAAATCTGTTTTCCAGTTTTGGCTTTATTTCTAACAATAGACCAGTCATCGTTGCTCCTGCAGTACCTGGTAGTCTGGTTTGGTGTAGTAGTCCAAGGCCAGGACATGATCCAGGAAATTATTGAATTCTGGAGGCATGTCTTTGAGTAGCATCTGGTGGTCATAATGGGATGTTTGAAAAGAAATTATTCTCGTTGTATTTTACTAACTCTGTTTTTGTGTCTGTCTTTGAGACACTGCCGTAAAGACAAAGAAACAGAAATTATAAGTTTCTCCCTGAAATGTTTTGCCTTTTATGTGAAACAGTTAAAATATTAATGTTAGTAGAAAATGTTTGATCTGTTGCAAATAACTCATGTAAATCTGCAGACTTATAACATTAATGGACATGTTTCAGCAGATTTTTGTAATGACAATTGAAAGAATGGGGATCAGACACGTGGTTGTATTTTGAGTGATCACATTTGTCAAATCAACAAATATCAGCTGACACACATCCAACTTTTGTGAGAGAGACAGTTAGAAGAATAAACAAAGATACAACAGGTTCTGGTTTGATACTTGCTAACTTCATAAAGCAGATGCGATAGAACACAGTTGTTTTCTGATGTTATGCTCTGTGTCACATCTTCCACTTGTTTGTTTGAGTCATCATTAATCAGTTTATGCCACTTGGCCTTCCAGATTTGGCTAAATTGTCTGACTTCATCATGTGTGTTCCCCTTACACATGTACAGATTTGCTTGATCACCCCAACACATAAATTGTTTTTTGTGCCAACGAGCCATGCTGACTGTCATCACCTAGTGCAGAGTTTCCCCTAACTTGATACTGTGAGTAAAATCTTGCAAAAAAAAAAAAAGTTGCTCGATCAATGCAATTTGTGGCATAATAATGGAGATCAGCTTTCCTTACTATTTTCTCTTTTTTTCCTCAACTGCAGATTGAAAAAACATGAGACAACATGAACATGCAAAGTCTTCTCATTAAATATATGAGATGATGCATTTGGTGAAAAAGAACCACTTTGGTTTTCAATATGCCTCTCTGCACAAAGCTCATGAAAAAAAGAAAATGATTATCTTAAGTGAAAAATGCATGCTACCATCTCCATCTAATGTTTGTAGCTCATTTGATTCTGTAAGGATAGTATTTCACTGAATTGTTCATGCTTTACAGCACTCTTTCTTTATATTCTAAATTGTATTTAAGAGAGAGAATATTCAGGGCTTCCTTTCCTGTCACTTTCCTAGCTTCATTATACCTTGGTTTAACCTTCTATTAACACTTCCTATGAAATGCCATTTTCTGGCATACAGAACATCTGAACTTTTGACCAGAGCTGCTTGGCCTTTGTACATTACTTACTTCCACCCACCATCGGTTCATCAAAAATGTGGTCTTGGTCAGCTGAGCTCAGGTAAGCAAACCTATCTTCATATTTCAGGCAACAGCTTATTAATACCATTAATGTCAAGAGTTCCCATGTAAAGAGGAGTCTGAGTTATTTTTTCACACCTCATGCAAAGGTTAAAAATACATGTTTGCATGAACTGACTGACCCATATCTGGACTTCATATTCAGATCCTTTGGAAGTTGGTATTTGAAGGACCTTGATCTCTGCAGGACTTTTGCTAAAGCCAATCCCTTTGGTAAATAACCCTACACTTCTAACAGGCTCTAGAAAATAAAAATCAAACAGTCTGACTAATTCCAATTGTATGATTTTCTTAGATTTTTGTAACTAAATCGGTTTGACTCACTGATAGTCCACATATATTTTATACTGTATTTGTGACTGATATTTATAACTAAAGAATTGCTTTTATGTAGTTAACGTCACACTTTGATCATTCGTTTAATGATGGTGCCAATTGTTATTATTTCACATAAACTGTGTCCTGATTAATGATGAACAGCTAAAGTAAAACATGTTTATTTTCAGTGTTGTCTTCTGTGTATTATAGTTATTTTAACTTGCGTCGGTTCTCTTAAATATAAATCCTTAGCAACTAAAAAGTTCCCTTCAGTGCCTGTTGCTAAGCTCTTGTTTAAGTTTTTAGAGTCAAACAGTTTTTAGTAAAAATAGATTCCTCTTTTCTGAGGTCAAATGACTTCACTCTGCTTTAACAATAGTGACAGAACTTAATTACACTGCTCTAGAATTACTGTCAAAAGATGCATATTTTATTATTTGAGCTGTTGCCACTGTTCAATGTCAAGTATTATACATATTTCTAAAAAAATTCTCAAAGAAATGTATTTTCATGGCTAGATTTCCTCAAACTAAAATGCTCAAGTGAAAATGTACAATAAAGCTGTAAAGTAGTCATTGTTTTAGTGTTTATCCATCATTCCATTCGTCTAACATCAGTCACAGGGTCACCAGCTTATTTTGGTTCATCAAATGGTGCTCTCAGACTTGAAGTGATAACAAGTCCCTTCAGAAAAATCTGTGTCTCACTGGAGTCTTGTCCCCATGGGTCATGCTTGGTAAACCTCCAAAGAAGATGCACAGGAGGGAACCTGGTCAGAAGCCTTAATCAACTCAGCTGGCTCCTTTAAATGCCTAGACTGAGCTAACCTCCAGATGATAAAAATCCTCACCCTATGTCAAAAGGCGAGCCAAGCTGCAGAAGGAAGCTTGACAGCTTGTCTCATTTATTGTTACAAACCATATCAGTTTAGGATCTCTGTTTTGCTACACTAAATGTCATGATTTTGACTTTTTTGTTTTGTAACAGAAACAAAAACATTTCTGCAGCAGTCTGAAGACGTGAAATAAAATAATTCCCGCAAACAGTATTGCAGGGCCAATTCAAAAAAGAATAACTTTTAATTTATCTTAATACTGGTTCAGTTGAAAGTCAAAAGGAAAATGATTCTCCCATAGTCTTATCTTTATTCCAATTGAAAAGAACAGCTGTGATATAACTCAAATCTAAAAACACCCACAACAATTTGTGACGTTTGTGGGTCTGTAGCAGCAGCCTTAAAACTGCAGATGCTAAATAACCTTGTTCAAAAGAAGCACAGTCCTTGCCTTATTTTACAGAGGCTTCACTGTGTTCTTTACTGACATACTTTTCACATTGCTAACCTCATTTCAGCTTAAAAGTTTGCATCTAAAAAATCAAGCCAAAGCTCATACGTCCAACATTGTATTGGAGGCTATTCACTCAGGCAACTCAAACTGCATGAATGACACAGCCCCGATGACATATATAGTTAAATAAAACCTAGTAATAGTGGTCTACAAGGACTGCCTCTGAAGAAATGTTGTTTCTTATTATAATGGGAAAATTAATGATGGGATTTATAAAAGAGTTTACAATGGCTATGAAAACTTTCAAGGTCATTTCACTTGGTTGTTTCAGGGGGACCCTTTCTTTTCTGAGTTCAGCTTCACTGACGTAGCTTGCTGGTACACTTAATGAAAACGAGTCATTAAAATTCTTACCCAGCTTATCATATGCAGCTGTAACAAGTTCAAAGGTCTGCGTGCGAAAAAAGTCCCATCCAATAGACTTCTTTACATTACCACCACCATCAGATTGGTTTTCAAGCAATTATGTGTCTGGATTTTCTCCTCACCTTGAATCGTGAGCTTCTCTTATATAAAAAGGCTTAGCTATGTTGGGATTGAGACACTAAAGTCCCTCTCAGATGTCCAACATCAGATTCTATTATAATTGGATTTTTCGCTGTTGTTAATAAATTGTATACGATGCGGCACAAGCATCAGTAAACTTTAAAGCTATTCTAGAAATCTGGGAACAATCTGGAGAGTTACAATAGGCCTGCACAGCTGCTTAAAAACTAATCTGAACAGAAATGGAAAGAATTTGAATTGAATCCAATTGCTAATTCTTTCAGAACATAAATTCTATATTATTATATTATGCCGATATGTATATTGAAATAGAATTAGTAAAATATAATCAAACTAACATATTACCTTTCATCAGAGGCTTTAGCTGCTCAAGAGGTAATAGTATTTTTTATCATCATTCAAAAGTCTAAAACAGAGTCCAGCTACAATTATCAGGAATTCATTTTGCAGTGAAATTTTGTGTCTGTATTTTTATAATCTCTTGGTGTTCTTTGTCCGTCATACTCAGTGCTTTATGGGTATTCCTCTTTCTTTCAACATCAGCTGCCATCCCTGACACACCACATGTTTTATTGCCCACTAAAGCCTAATGTTCCACTCCTTTTTGATATCGAATTATTTATTTATTTTGTTGAGTCGCCCGTAAGCTCCCTTATGAATGATTGCCTGCCGCAGGCCTGCTGCAACATGATCTCGAGGGGTATTAAATATATTGCTGGCATTTGTTTTCTACCTCTAAGTGGACTGGACGACACTGCAGACAAATACTTATCCTCCAAAGTAGAAGGGCCTCAACAACAAAACAAGTATGTTCTGGGCTCTGTAATCCTTTTTGCATCCTGCCGCCGGGAGGAGTCAAATGGAGAGAAAAAAAACTGCTTTGATCAGACTGCTTATTTTGTATTTGCCCTCGCTGGAATGTGTATGACACCTCTGACTTTAATCTCCATCCAGCATTATTTATGCTTTATACTTAGGTGTTTATTGCATTTTCATAGAAAGGATGCAAGGTTCCTGTTTTTGCATGATGATAATACAAGCCTATTTTGTTGAAGGGGCAGTATTATGTAAAATTGTGGCAGCCATACAATTGTACAAAACAGTTGGTTAGACCATGCACCGCCTTTAAGGATGAAGCTCCTCCTCTGAGGAGCTGTGATGCTCCAAGCTTCAGAGCGTCCACATCTTACAGAGGCTCCCCCTGTCAGCTCCTTCAGACTAGCCAGCAGCAATTAGCAAACCCCTAATGGCACTGCACATCTGCTGAGCTCTTTATATGAGCTTCTTCTCGATGCAACGCTGGTAAAAACTTTGTTGAACGGTAATAGAGGATGTTGTGATTACTTCCCGAAGGTGGAGTGTTGGAAAGAGCAGGACTTTCTTAAATACAGAGGCCCACTTTCAAGGTGTTAAATTACTTGGGGGGAGCTTGGCTTTTAAACTCAAGTTGTTCCTCTTTTTACCCCTTAAAACCTATATATCCGCATAGTTGATATGCACCAAGTGTTAGTGCAACAGAATTAAACAACTTGAATTAAAAGACAAAACATTGCAGTCAATGCTAATGCAGAACAACACTGCAGGATTACTACAGTAACTTACTCATTCTCCACTCATCTCTATATCTCTGACTTTCTTATTGCTAATAATCTTCTTTTCTTTTCCATTCACTCTCTGAAGCTGTAACAAAAGAGAAAAAATGAATGCGTTATCACAATTTTTGCATAACCAGTCCATCAGTCTCATCCAAAATCATGTTTATTCATGTTGCCCTCAAGGGAAAAGGGGTAAGAGAGAGATGATTAAATTCTAATTTGACCTCTATCATAATTTAGCCAAGCCTATTATGATGTCAATCATTTGAACTCAATACTGGAGTGAGGAGAGGGTGATTGTGTAGCAAAGGGGAAGGGATTTGCAGATAATTTGAGGACCACACAACTGTATCAAATCAGTTTTCGTCCAAGCACATATGCTTTTCACAAAGAGAACATTGCTTGCTCAGTAAAAGTGACAGTGAAATGACAGACTTTAGTACAGCTTGTGAAAATTCCTTTTCTTTGTGCAAAATTTTGCTAAAGTGAGGGAAAATAATTCAACCAATGGAACGAGTGAATGCATCAAGATCATAACACATTTTTTAGCTTTTTGAGATTGTACTGTATGAAGGGTGGAATTGTGCCCCAATAAAAACAGTTTCTCTACTGTCTGCTATAAAAGCAGACAGATTCTCATGCATTACATGAGAATTCATGGATTACATGCATTCTTATGTAATCCAAAGCAAAAGAGGTAAATAAATTAAAACTTCGATGTCAAAATTCTGACGTCAATAATTTTGGAACAAAACTACATTGCAAAAAAATTCAAGTTGCAGCAGAGCAACTTAATATGCAAGAGTCTGTTCTCACTCTAGTGAGCAATAGATGATACTTGGAAAAACAATTTGACAGCGGAGCCATTGTTACAAAATATTAAAATCTTCAACTTTGAAACAAATCAGTCTCAAGAACCACGCCATTATTTTCTTTGACTGGATGATGTACTTACAGGAATGTAGAACATTAACAATACTCACATGTCTTCCACTTCAATGGCGTAGGAAGGGATACTGCTTTAAGTAAATAACACTTGGGTATCACTTTCAAAGCAAACACAATTTAATATTCTTGGACTGCCATGTATTTTTTGGACGCTCCAAATTTTACAGCATGGGTGCTGCAACTCGGAAATGCTGTATATGCCTCACATGCACTGCACTGCTATAAAATCGACACAAGTACTGCTCAAGTGTTGTAGCATTACCCTATATATCATTAAACGTCCTGCAATCTAACTTAGCTGATGATTATTCATTGATGTGTTTTCTGATTTATTTGGTAAATACCACCTGGGAGCCTGGGAGCAGTCATGTTCTGTATAGAGCATTTTACTTTCATCTCCAGATTATTAAGTATGGGGGGGAAAAATTACATTTAAGAGACATATTGACATCACAGCAAAAGTTATCTGTATTCACTGGACAGAAAATTCAGAAACAGGAGGATGGTAAGGATACGGTATAAGTATTTTGATCAGTTTCTGGTGGCAAACTGATATGGTGTAAAAGTGAGATGAATCCTTACAGGATCTCCTCCTCCCCTTAGGTGATAACTTATTTAAACGAAGGTTAAAGAATCCAAGTTAGACTTGCCCATTCAGCTAAGGTTGCTCATGCACAGAAACCTTAACATTACAGAAACGCTGGGGTATTCCAGAGCATGCATTTAAACAACAAGGGATATATCTTTTCCAGCCTCCTACTGAACGTCAAGATTTTGGAAAGCCATAATTCTGTTGATTATAAAGCTATTGAAATGATGTGAGAATAACACATTGCATTTATATGCTTTTAATATTTCCAGTAAAGTCTGTCTCAACTTAGGAATTTATATAGGCTGATAGGTATTTCTCAAACCTACATAAATAGTGAACCACAGACAACATTTATGAGTTTTCAACCAAGCTTCTGCAGGAGAAAACATAGCAAACCACTTATCCAAGGTGTTTACCATGCGTTCTGACTCGCTGCATCAGAACTTGTTTTTTTTCTTACAAGGCAGGAGTGAAATGGAATGTGGGGTAATAAATCAAAGAGGGAGGGCTATTCTGAACAAGGAAGAAAGAGAACAGAAACTAACACACTGGCCCTTTAAGGAGTATCCCTAGGTTAGAAAGCAGCTGCAGCTTAAAGGTTTAGGGAAAAAGCAAGTTTTGTCTTTCACAGATTCTTCCTCTCTGGGGTGTGAATACTAAACCTATGAATGAAAAACAAACTAGTAACTACTTACGTAAGAATGATAACAAAACATAATTATTCTAACATAGGCCTGTTTACAAAATCAGAAGTAAGAACACACATAAAGCAGAAATGTTTCTGCAAAGGGAGTGAATTTGTAAGCTAAAGCTTCAACCTACTCCTTTTGGGTGTGTATTTGTTGTAATAAACTCCACATATGGTATTATGCATTTAAATCCTTTTACTGAAATGAACTAATCTGTAAACTAAACTAAACCAATTTAAGTTGCATGCAAAGATCACTAAATTTACAAATTTAGTTACATTTGCCAAGAGAAAGTGATTAGATTTAGCTGAAGAAATTAAATTGAAGGATTTATCCTGCAAAATCTCAAGTTTGGATCTAAGTATGAAAGTTTGTTCATGAATATTCATTATAGAAAAATACCTACAAACATCTGTATGTGTTAAAAGGCTTTTAGGTTCTTGCACACTAAATTAAATTAGCCAGATGATAGGTATGCACTGCATCAAAACATAATGGAAGTGTGTTTGAAGCTGCTTGCCAGGGTAGGAGAAAACCTCATCGCTGATGATCCCATATTGATCTCTCAGCTCCCCAGCAGCCACATCACTTCATCTCCTTTTTTCACAACTCTCTCTCCCTTCACCTCATCTTGCAATATCCTGCAAGGTCTCATTGATCAGTAGTCTTCAAGGGCACAGTGGTTGTGCGGTAGGAGGCGGTCAAACAAGTTAAGATAAGTGCTGTGGAGCAGCACTGTGGAGAGTCAGCAGGGACGAAGATCTGGCAACCACACTGTAGCACAGCTCAAAGATTGAGGACTTATCCATATCTCCACCTCATTAACCTTTTATCCTGATTTGTTGACATGTTCTTTGCACAGTGTTGCCCTACATATATATCTATATTGAGGAGATGACTTCTCTCTGATAGGATCTTGAGAGGAAGGCGAACTCACACGCACAAAGAAAAAAATACTGTTTTCCATATACTGAGATGGTCTTCCATTAAACCTGATATAATTTTAATAAAGTCCAATCCATTTTACAAGAGATCAATACCTGCAATCGCAAGAGAAGTCATAATAACTCCTTTGTAATTCATTTTAAGTGGCTCCATTTAATTGAAGATGATTGCTCAAAATGATAAATTTAATCTTAAATAGCCAAGCAGGGTTACACATTCTATACAGTGAATGGATGATTTTTTTTCTTTGTCCTGAAGGTTGCACTCATCATTTCAGATGATAACACTGCTTTCACTACTACCTATGTGGCTTTGGAAAACCTACTGAGCAGCATTCTCAAGTATAAACATTATTAATCTTGAATGAATCCAGTTGCATCATGAACTCTGACCTGTAGGGTCTTTAAGCATTTGGGAAGGGAGGGATGGACAGAGGGTTATGGTTGGGCCACAATGCAAAGAAAAATCCTTATGCAAAGAGAAAATGATTGTTGTTATCTACTGTTGTTATCTGTTGTATCTATTTAATATCCCTGAGCATGTTTTTGCTTCATGACAATAGTGATCAGCATATATGGGAAGCAGTTGTTTCTTCCTGTTCTCCCTTGCCTTGTTTTTATCCTTTTTAATCACTGTACACATACCTCCCTTGATTAATATCATAAAATAAATCATAAGGTATGCCACATACAAGTCTCCAATCACATAACATTCCATGTTTCCTATGAAGAGAAAAAAATTATTTCCTTTCATTAATTAGGGGAAAGCATGTAATCAATAACTACTTGGAGGTAAAAAAAAACAGCATTTACAGCAGGACCAGTCAGTTAAAATCATTTGATGCCAGAATTTACTGCATCAAGTCCTGCAGCTGCTGAGGGCCTGGGTCCAGGATGGTGGGGTGCAGACAAGCTGGGGTGAAACAGTCCCTTGTTGTCTTTGATAGGTAGAGACCTCTAATCATCGCCAGATGCTGACAAAAGAGCCAGAAGACTCGTGTCGCCTTTAATCTTGAACCCAACTTCAGCAATAGGAAAAGCTTTTGTTTAAAATGTAGACGAACACAAACTTCTTACATGTTTGTTTATTCCCCGTCACGTACAGTTACATTAACGCATAGTCAAAAACCCGCCTTATTTCCAATTTTATTGAAATGGAACATTTTCTCAATTTGTTCTAATTAGTCTTTTATAAATTTCCTTCCTGTGGTAATGTACACCCCAGGTGTTGATACTATTGTAAATTAGCAATGGTTATATAAAGAAGTGGGTAAAGGAGAGAAGGGGAAAAAACCTTTGACTGATGGAGGAAAGAAACCATTGCTATAAGAGGCTTAAGAGCATCCTGGAAGCCATCGTTTGGCCTCAGACCAAGAGCAGTTGTGGAATTGAGTTGCTGCTTTATCTGTTTTTAGCTTTACGGTTCCAGGCAGAAGTCTGACCACCACTGCTCTGCTTAGTTGAGTGCAAAAAATAAACAAAAAGTAACACACCACCACAAGCTTAAGCCTCTCTCACACATGAGTGACTCCATATTTAATTTCTCAGTTTAAATTTTTTTGTTGCCGTTTGAAGGTAACAACAGGAATAGCGGGGAGAAAGTAAAAAAAAAGAAAAAGTTTACTCCTAAGTTTGGCATGAATTCCCAAAACTTTCAATTGTTTTTTTTGTTTTAAACTGATTACTGGTTACAATGCTGCATCAAACTAATAAAGATTCAGTACTTTCTATGTTAAAGAAAAAGTAAAAATATCACACTTTTGTGATGTAAAACAATGAGACCATGATAAATCATCTCAAAATGTTCAGCTAAAAAGCAGCAAAGGTTGACCTTATTAATGCATTATTTTCTTTTTGTGATCATTACACTTGTAAGCTTTTTTTGGGGCAGATTACTTCCAGTTACCAAGAAATTATTACAAATGGGTAAAGTTTAAAGTTAACCAAACATGTATTACAAATATCCAAAATATATTTTACTGGATAACAAAAAAAGAAAGAAAAAACACACACACACAGAAAGTGATATCTGCACAAATCATAAAATGTCAATAGCTAAACTATCTACTAAGCTGTTATTTAACTATGTCATGCCGGGAGTGGCTATGATTAAAATTACACATTTTTTGTTGTTTCTACATGAAACGCTGGAATATTTCAACGCAATGCTAGATTCAGTTTCCCTCATTGATTTTTCTTGGTCAAAGAAGTAAAGCAATGCAGTTTTACATCTTGAGTGGAGGCTGTTCAACTGCCTTTATAGGTCGTCTTATGGTGGTGTATCATGCTAAATTAATAGGATGTACCAAATTGGCCGTGGTTGTCATCTAGCATAGCTGTTTGTGTTTTCCCAGCAGTTGAGAAAGAACTTGTCAACACTGCTCTTCTCTTAATGGTTTTAAATTGCAGGGATAACACAACTCGAGATGAGAGGGCAATAGGAAACCATGAGATAAAACATTTAGCAAATGTTTTATGCATGCAGCAGGTGAATAGTGTGCATTTGAACTAAAAAGAGTAAAGATACCAGACAGGACCCAATTTTTAAGCCAGAATCAATGGTCTATATTTATGTTCTGGTCATGCATAAAATGCTGCATCTCGTCAAACACAAAATGCTTAATGATACGAAGACTATTTAGACAAGACAAAACACTTATCTTGTCATGTTTGAGGACTGTATGACAACCTCAGAATCATCGCTTCCGAACCTAATATACCAGTATTTCCTCTTGACAAAATAACAATATACACACAAGGCACTATTAGGTTTCCTCCAGAAACACTTTTATTTAATGAAGCAGCACAAGAACAGACGCCTAAGTTCAAGTTCAAAGTTCTGCTTTTTCGTGAGGTCTTTGCTGATAAAACTAGATCCAGTTTTCATCATCTCAAAGTCTGTTTATATACTTTTTTCAGGATAAATGTCAATCCATGACCTTTCTTGAAGTAATATACGCTCTCCAAAGGCCGACACAGCACTCAAGTTGCTTAGTTATGTTCAAGGGTAAAGGGGTCCTTTACTGCTGTAAGCCTCGGTATTCCCCACTTTCATGGAAAATACCTTTAACTATTTACAAGGAAATATTTATCTGTTTTTTGCCTAGCTAGAAATAACACTGGTGGCTCCAAAGATTCATTCTGCTTCATTATCACTCAGAAATAAACAAAATCTTAACACAAAGAAATGAAAATGTTGCAAAACATAAACTAAAAATGTCTGTCACCTTTAAAAGTGTTTCATCAAAATACAGTTATACTTACCTTTACATTGCTGTCACTTTTGCATCAGATTATTTGTTGTTGTATTATTTGAAACCACGTTAAAGACATGTAAAAACTCTTAAAATAAATGTATTTTTTGCTATTAATTATATTTTGAATTAGTGTCACACTAAATAATGCAAAAAAAATTGGGTTTTACATTAAGAAAACAAATCCTACATTAAGAAACAATTGTTTTGGTGTAGCATAACAGATGCAATACTTTTTTTCAAGTTCTTTCTTGCAATCTGAACCATTAACTTGGCCATATGCTTTGGTGCATTATACTGCTGATACAACAAATGGTAGAGGCCAGCAGATTTTTTATTTGAATTTGTCTGGTAAAGTTTTTAGCAGATTTCATGAGGTCATATGGTCTCTAGCAAGGTTGCAGAGACTTTGAGAAGATAAATGAACCAACACCATTACAAATTTTCTACCATACTTTTCACAGGACGCTTTTTCACATATTCCTTCTTTTTAACACAAATACAAGCTCGGTCTTAATAAATGAATGCACAGTTCCAATGCAAGTCGCAGCTGCATTTAGACAACTATCACACATTTACATTTGAGATAGAAGGGCAGAAAACACTTTTTCTTGCCATGTCTCACAAACAACACCATCTAATGCTTAATGTGAAGACTTCATAACCCCAAGGTGCCTCCATTCATTGTGGTGAACTTTACAGATATTTTAAATGGACTTTCCTTCTCTCTTTGTATGAATATAATATAAACATTGGTTCTTGCACATCCTTGTTTGTCACCGTTATAGTAATTTTATATTTTTTTCAAGTTTTGTGCTGACTGTAGAAAGGACAAGCTTAGGGAAAAATACAGTTTGTAATTTTCTGCCTTATTTAAGGTCAACACACATATCAGTGCCCCTTTGCCTGACATGAATGTTATATTGGCCTGTCTAACAAATTCTTAAGAATAGGTAGAAAAGAAACATATCATTTATGTTCTCAAACTACAAGTTGTTTTGGTCCAGTAAAAGATATATTTATTTTAAAATTATAGAATTGTAAGAAAATGTAATGTATTAAAGTGTTCACATTACAGTAGATTGTGATGCAACATTTATTGATTCAACAAAAAAGTTACATAGGAATGAGGGCTACAGTGAGGGTACTAAAAAGAACAAGAGTATGTGTTAAAGTGTGGACGAAAAGGTTATTTAAATATACGCATGAATAAAAAAAACCTCCACACCTCTGATTTAATTTCACTGTAAAATCCTGCCTGCTTTTCAAAGCGGTGATAAGCCTATTTCATAATGTCAGTGCTACCACCTGGCATTGTACTGCTGTATATCCTCCATGTGCTCCTATGGAAATGTGGTGGGAGACCCACTGGAGGGTAACCAGTTGGTTTGGCTCTTGATGTCGCCACCTGTTCAGGCAGCCAAGTGTTGAGTCAATGAGGCTATGAGTGAGCTGAGCATTGGGAATGAGGAGCATTTGACTGAAGCACCCTTCACGCTAAAATCACACAGGTGAGAGCTACTCTGACACATACTCAGTTGTTTAGACACTTGTGAACAAGTGAAGCATGATTGCCTCTTCACCAGTGGACATGTTGTCCTTTTCTAATTGATGGGGTGAAGTTCGCTCGGTTTATGTTCTATTTTAATTTGCTGCTTTTGAGAATTGCAGGGGATTAGTAAGATGATATAACATATTTTAATAATTCATAATAAAGGTGACTAACCTACTAAATCATAAAAATGTGTTGCATAAAAAAATTGTGCATTATTTAAATTCTCACACGGATTATTTTAAGCAGAAAGTTCTTCAATCAATGGAAATCCTGTGGCCTGTGAAGAAGCCACTCTGACATATTGAATTTGACACAAAAATCCAGTTGTATTTCAGCATATCGTCTTGCATCTGACATCGGGGAATTTGTACCAATGCAATTAGTGTTCTTAGCCCGATGCCTATACATAAACATCCTATTGCAATTCCAGTTTCAGCAAGGTTGCATCATCAAATTCTGCTATAGAACCACTTTGATGTTTGAGTTATTTTCGAAGGCCAAAATCTCTCAATTTAAATATTTCAAGGGTGTTATTTGAATCTTGGTGTTTTAAAAGCAGTAACATTCAAACATCCTGGGTCTTTTTAACTGACAATGTAAATCTAAAGACCTGTACAACAATTTTCAAAACGCATATATGTTGTTGAAATAAGATACCTGGGTAACACTTGCATTAAATCTTAAATTAAAAGTCAATTAAAATACTCAACTTTGCATTATCATTATTTACCAAATGACATTTCATGACAACAGTTATAAAAATTCATGAAGACTCCTTCATGTTCATGACAAGTGTTATGTTTATGATAGTATAATGTCAGTCTCATGCACACTCCTTCAAATAAAGTGTTACCGATGCATGTAATGCATGTTTCATTCATGCTGGAGTTTACATGTTACAAAGCATAGTCTGATTAGTGACTCACACTCTCAGTATGTTTACTGTTGGTTCAATACTTGCTTTCATCCAAGTCCTCAAAATCCCCAAACAACATTCTTATCCCTCAAAACATGAAACATGACTGGGACATTTTGTTCCAACTGCAACCAGTGAGCTCTGAATGAAAAACTCCATCGGAGTGCTATATATTATTGCCCACATCAGAAAAACACATAAATATATATTTACTGCTTCTGTTTAAACAGACATCATTACAATTTCTAACATCCAGTGAACTGACATGCAGGAAACATTAGCTGCCTCAAGCATCCTATGATATTATTTTATCATGCTATTATTTTTTATGCAACTCATAGTGTAACTCCCATCCATCTGTTCTTAAGGTTTCCTTCAGTGCACATTACAAATGATTGAATGATTCTGACATTGAAACATGTCTCATCTGTCCTCATCAACCTTTACTCTCCTGACCTTTTCATTGACTGTGGCTTTTCTCCCTCAAGTTGCAGGCAAAATCACAATTTATGGGCTCTGTGGCTGTTGCTCCAGCTCTGGGGAAGGCCATTAAATTAAGAAGATCAAGGGTCAAGAGGTCACAATGTCCTGCTTCTGCTACAATGGCTGACATCAATAGCTAGAGACCCCAAAACACCTATTTTCCATTTAACTCATTAAAAGCGACACCTCATCTTTTCATATCCACCATCAAAAAGAAAATAAGTGTCTTTAGTATTGTTTACCTAATTAAATGTAAGATAAAAGAACAAAAGGAAGATGAACAAAATGAAATATTTATTTATTTCAAACATGTAAAATGTCAGAGGACAAAAAGAAACAAATTATAAGAATAAGAGAATAAGATAAGTTATAATAAACAAAGCTTTCATGTCCAATTCGAAAAGGAGTAGGAAGAAGCGAATGCTTATCAATTCCTACCCTCAACTATCTTTCCAATATACACACAAAGTCCATTTCAGTCTAGAATGTAGTCCAAATATGTCCCCCATTACACATCTATTTTTTTTCTCTGTCACAGTTTTTGCACTTTAAAAATTATATTTGTACAATAAATTGATTATTATACAGTCTACAACATGCTTACTCTCTAAAATTTCATTACAACTACATTAATCAAAAATGTAATTGTATTATTTTGATTAACAAAACAAACACAAAGCCTTTTCCTATTTTATATAATCCATCACATCAACACAACCCACTGACGCATCCAATCATGTTCAATCTACAGTACTGCCACCATAGCCCACAACAGTATGCCAGTAGATCCCCAATGTGTGATAGCTATGTACTTTTGCATTTTAAATCTTCATCCATACTGTTCCACAGATTCACTCCACAGATGGCATACAGTACAATAACTAGTGCAACCTCACTTGGTTTATGTTTTCTAAAATTTTCTTTTAAATTGTAAATTGCTTCCTTGCAACGTGCAACATTTATGTTTATGGTTACATCTTGCTTTGTACATTATTTGGCCAGTTTTGAATTTGACAAAAATTTTGCTTTAAAAATCATGAATTTTGATGTTTTAATTATCCCACCATATTAATTATCATTACTAATCTTTTTTGCAGTGAACAAAGTGTCTGTTTAGTGTATTTGAGAGTGTTTCCCCAAATCTCCATATAATAATTCAAGAATTATGAGATCAATGGTGTTTTTGCTTTCATATGTTTAATGTGAGGCTTTTAGCAGATTCTATGATCCAACATACATCAAGAAATGTGTATTTATATACCTGTTTAATGCAGATATTATTCACCTGTACTTGTATTTTATGCATTATTTTTCCAAACTATAGCATGTTTGTTTTACTTGCATTTATTAACAACCTATTCATGAGTTATGAGTTATGGCTTACTCATAACTCACTTGAGTAAACCACTTTTTAACATTACTAATTTATGATGAATGATGAATAAAAACAACTTTGGTTTCAAATGGTTGAAATAACTCGTGTATGTAACAGCTATGCTGACGATGATTGTTGGAAACGGTATTGAAGTTTATTAATTTCTTCAAGGCCCCTTTTTCTAAAATACAAACATGCATTTATGTGATGAAAGAATCAAAATGAAGTAAAACTTCATTAGTCATAGACATGAGTATAATTTTGAAAAGTGATAAAATTGTATACATTTGTTCATTTTATGAGCTCAATAAAAGGTAAACGAATGGAGCCTCAAGTGACAGAAATGAGCAGGTGTACAATGACTTGCAAAAGTATTCATATCCTTTAAACTTTTTCATGTATCAGGTTGAGTAGGGAAACCCAAATATCTCTCTCTGATGACACACTCCACTTCCTTCTAAATATTTTAAGGTCTGACCAGAAGGGACAACCACTCCAGCAAATTCGGCCTGCAGTGGCACATACCAGGAAAACCTCCCCAAGGAGAAGCACAGGAGTCATTTTGACCAGATTCCCAAACCCTCCCCACTAACTCCTTTCAATGCAGAGAAGCGGTGGCTCTACTCGGATCTCCCACTGACCTCCTTAGTCTGTATCCAAGTCAGAGTTCATCCCCTTTTATCTAGGATTTTGGTCATGATCCAATTATCCTGAAGTTGAAAGACAGAATACAGATGGAAAATTAATGATTTGTTTTTGGTTCAGATTTTTCATTATCACAGCAGATAGGAACAGCGCCCACTTTACTGAGGCTGCAGTTTGTCAATTTCTCATTTTCCTAACATTGCTCATGAACAAGACACGTAAATACTAAAACTCTGGTACTTAAGACAAAGACTGACCCCAAAACAAAATCAACCAGTTTACCTTTTATTTGTAGAAATGGAACTCAATAGCATATTAATTATGTAAGGAGATGAAACGTGAAGGTATCCTGTACATATGGCCATTCACAATTTACACCTGTGAAGTATAGTGATTCAATTAGGGTTAAAATTAAATAAAAAAAAAAAAAGCTTTAAAAAACTTAAAAGATATTCCAAATTTATTTTTACCATTTTTATGGCATAAAGAGACTTTATGGCAGTATAAAATGTAGAGAAGTAACTTTCTGAACTTAAAAGAATACATCAAATTACCTGCAGTGGATAAATGTACAATTATATTAAGTGAAAAAAAAAAAGATAGTCTTTTGAAAAACTAAGCAAACTTGAATTACTATGTTGAAGAAACTGAGATCTGTAAGTCATCAGTAGGGGGCACTGTAAGCTTTATCGTCTGCTTGCCCCACCCACCCCGCTTCTATCCAAGGCAACCCTGCAAGTGGACTAGCCCACAACCTGGCAGTGTCTTAGTGTAAGAGATTTAAACAAAGAGGTTTAATATCAATCAGTGTGCATGTAAACACACTCATAACTCACTTGAGTAATGAAACAGTACTGAGTCACACTCTTTGTCTGTATGGTAATAATGTGAGTGGGAGTGTGTGAGAGTGTGTATTCCCTCACAGGAAAGTGAGAGACAAGGGTAGCCTAGAATAAGAGTGGATGCATGCTGTGTGCTGTAAAATGTAAGAAAGAGGAGATTGGCAAATGGTCTCTCAGATTTATTAGCACAGAGAGACTGGATCTCTCTCCAACTAAAATAAACTGGTGGAACTAAAAAGGGCTGGAAGTGATACTGTGCTCATTAAAAAGCTAACTCCCTGCATCACTTGTGGGCTGAGAGGCAAGAAATAAGTGGGCTCATGACATTCTAGTTTATTTTGTTTTAGGAATATGTTTTCCCACAATTGTTTTCATTTTCCAGATTTAGAAAAACACCAAATAAATTACAAAAATTAATCTCAATTACTTTGTGCATTATGTCCATCTCCTACAAAGTATAAAGTTTATACATATATATATATATTTTTATTTTGTCCAAAGTCTGTACAAAAATGCCCATGGAGGCATTCAAACCCATGACCGTCTTCCTGCGAGGCTACAGTGCTAACGTTTTTCCATGGCACACTTAACAGCTCTCATTTTTTATCAAATTCCTTATTTTATCCAATTTACACATCATACATCTACAAAATATAATAAACTACATGGAATGAAAGCATATTTATCTGCAAAGAGTTATTACAGTATATGAATTAAGTTAATTTGAGCATGATAGGAATTCTCTGCGATGTGTTGTTGACACTACAAAGTGTCATTAATATAGCTAGAGTACAGAAGTGGTAGTGCAAAGAGTTCGTCAAGAAAAGGAACAATACCCTTCTACTGTAAAGTTGACATCAATTTACAATTCATTTGCCTTCACAATGTGGTAATGTTCCAGCTGAAGAAGAAGAGGAAAAAGTTCTAAAGAGGACAACTATGGATTTTACAAGCAAGAACCACATCACATTGATAAGAGTTTAGAGGTTTATTTAACAAAAGGTAGAAGCGATGGATGAACTGAATGTTGAGATGGGTCATCTCAGTAGACTTGATGAGGAAGCCTTGTAAGACAAACACTCAGCATGGGGTTGCAGTCTTCAGAAAATGATATTTTCCTGAGTCGTTTTACTGGACCAACAAGGAGAGGATGAAAAATGAGAATCAGAAGTAGGGGTAAGGGCGCGTACCAGGGGGTTGATGGTGGCGATGGTGGTAGGAGATCATTCTGTTGCCGGTTCGAACCCTGCTTAGAATGACAATATGTATTATTGTTATAAATTATATAATTTCAAAAGAAGAAAATATAAATTGTCCTGACCTTGTAGGGTAAATGCTAATAAATAATCGATCACATCTCTATTCTTACTGTCATTTTAAAATGAATTTGGATCAAACTGGTCAGCTTTGTTGAGTTTTAACTGGGAGTGTTCAAACTGTGTTGGTTTACATAATCATATTAAATCTACCAGTATCATTACTACACTCCTTTCTAAATTTCAGGCTCTTGGGAAAACATCCACCCTTTCAGCATGAAACCAGTACCGTTTAAGTATTAACGACGCCAGAGCATCAGCAACAGCAGACCTGAATTATCAGCTCATGAACTACGGTGTATGCTCCTGTTGAAGCTGTGAGTCATTGTAATTCTAATTTGTACTGTTTTATTTATGAGTTTGCTTCTGAAGCACTACACTACCCACAAGCTTTGATGACTTCGTATCAACTGGAGCCACTGTTGCCATAGAAACATTAAAGTTGGCAGTCAGACGCGATAAAGTAACATCAGCCAACAAGCACCCTTTTGTCATCTGGCAACACCAGCAGAATGGTTTTACAACATAATACTGTTTTGCATCCAATTTTGAAGGACTAGTAAAGAGTATACTCTGCAAGTAATCACTTAGATTAAACTTTTATTTTACCTTTTATTTATCCTTTATATCTTAAAGCAAGCTTTAAGAATGTAGCTTCATTCCAGTTCTGCTGTAAGAAGAACATTATTTCTTTTTAGACTGCATGGTTTAAAGTGGAACAGATTACCCCCCAGAATGCAATTGGCCTTTCATTTTTGTTAAATGCTAACCAGTTTCCTACAAGGAAAATCATCCCACTTATCATTAGTCTCACTTGCTTATATTCGGTAAATGGCGTAAACAGATTAATCTGTGAATACTATAGTAACACCAAATGATCAAATGCAACATATGGAAAGAGCCCCCCACTCCACTATGTGGAGTACATATACGCGGACATTTTCAAAGGTCAAAAGAAAGATATGACTATAACATTAAGTGCAATGTAATCACTAAACAGCTTAAAAAAATTGCACAGATCCAGCCCAATCTTCAGCATCATATATGACTCCTGGCTTGTGTGGGAAGCTGGATTTGCTGGGCATCCTGTTCATTTCACCGTACATTCAATTACAGTCGCCCACAAATTACTTCAAGAATACAAGCCAGCCTGAGCCGCCTGCCGCCTCCACATGTGAATGCACTTCTCCTCCTCCTCATGCCCCCATCCTCGCTTTCATTCCCTTCCTCTTCTCCTTCTCCTTTCGGCATTTCCGCAGACGAAGGCTGGACGGTTAGTTGTCTGAGAGTAGCATGCTTTTTTTGATTTCCGCCCCAGTACTTTTACTTTTTGATCTCTCCAAAGGAGTTTGACTGGAAAACACACAAGCAAAGAAAACACCCTCAAACAAGCGGCTCAGTGTCTTTTAAACACCCACTGCTGACACGTGCTGATGATTCCTGTTCTTTTCTTCTCTTCGTCATACACACATGGATGATACTTGTGTGCATCGCTGTGAGCACAGGTGCATGCATGCACATTAACACTCAGAAGACACCAAAGCAAAAATTACAGATATCCCCCTCCATATCAGTGTGTGAATCTGTCAAGTGTGCTTGCAAACACCCTTTTTCTCCCAACACACACAACAAGGTTGTTCTCAGCGTGTGTTCGCTCCATCTTTCCTGCTCTTTCTGTTCCTCCCCAGGGTGCGCATGATAGCGACTGATGTAGGCAGCAATTTATTTCTCTGAAGGAGGTGTGTGAGAAATATAGATGATATCCTTCAAAAGGGTTTCAAGAGTGGTGGTTGTAAGGGAGATGAGGAAGAGTGGGGCATCCAAGCCTGAAAATGTTTAAAGCTAGGATGTCATCACTCAAAGGCACAGGAGACTTTTGTTGTCCCTTTATGAGTTATTGCTGTCCCGTTTGGTTTTTCAAACTTCTTTTTAAAGTGTAAGCAATCAGTGCAATCAGATGGGCTACATGGCTCACAGCTCAGGGTGCCACCGTCTGGTATGTGGCATAAGCATTTGAAAAACCAAAAAGGTTGACCTGTAGTTTCTGTCATATCTGTAGGAATACTTTGCAGTAAATGGCGAGAGTATGCCAAACTGTGCTTTCCAGTATAAACATAAGAAGATATAGCCATGTAGTTGATGATTCTGAAGTTGGAATAAAAAAATTTATCCTCCAATTCTATGCTAAGCTAAATTGCTATTTCTTTCTTATTTTATTGATTTACTTTCAGAGATATCCATCCATACATACATTGACATTTGGACCAACTATCTGTCAATTGTCATATTTGACATCAAACATCATATTTGATAGTTTCCTTTCTGTAAACTGTGTCCTTCTACTGCTCTTTATAATGAATCCCAATTCAAACATTTCTAAATAACATTGCTATAATTATTTCTACAGTCCTTACTATTTTATTTTTCTCCCTCTGGCATTGCTCTCTTCAGAGATCATAAAAGGACTGTTATGTACAGACCGTGTCCTGCTTACAAGCAGTAATGGAAACATTCACTTCCTACGGACAAAAAAAAACTCTGGCATTCACAAAACTGTAATAAATGTTTTTCACAAATATATATTCCTAGAGCTTTTAAATTGTTTTTTGTTCTGTTTAATGACACAATATCTCCCACATAACTGCTGCTTTCAAATAAGTAGAGAATGAAAGCTTATATGTTCATGAATTTTCATGCACTTTACATAAAGTACTTGAAAATTATAATTCCTTACTATCTTTGACAATAAACAAAACTTTAAGATGTTTCCATAAGCAATGGAAAATGTCACTGATAATTCAGGTTTGTTCGTATGAAGTCTGTGCAGTTGAACCATAAGGTTCACCTAATTATCCTCTGATGTTTAAAAAGAAAACATAAAATCAGCACAATCAACATACAATGAGAAAAAGACATCTGTCAAACAACCTAGTCTCTCTTTGTGTTGCCTAGTTGAAGCCATGTAAAAACATTAAACACCCACTAGAAAATTTCAACAATAATTAAATTCTCTCTTTAAAGCACAGTATTACATGGCATGCTGGTACAGGAATTATGTCCTACTAACTGATAAGCAATTTTTATACCTGTATGGTAGCAATGACCTTCATGGCAACAAAGTAATTAAAATCTAAAGCTGATGTGAGATCAGTGATAGGAATTTGTGTGTTACAAAAAACTAATGTAACATAACATGGTATGACAAAAAACAAAAAGAACCATGTTGATACATCCTGTACTACAATAACACATTCAGTTCCTACACTCACTTAGTCTTAAGATGTGACAGAGAACCTATTGCAGCAGTAAAGGGAGGAGATAAAACACAAATCAAGGAATAATGCATGCACACTCACACCAAAGAAAAGTTATCACTCACATAATTAAATGTGTTGTTTCAGAGTATACTTGCTGAGAGGCAACTGTGGTGACCTTTGACAACATGCAATTCACTATAATTGTATTCAAATATTACAGTATAGATTATCATTGTTATTTTATTCTTTTGTGAATTTAATGTGTCCTCAACTCGTTACTGTTTAAGATTTCATTTTTAATTCAATCTACTGCTTTGCCGACTGAGCATAAATCAACCATAGTACGTTGTTTAAAATGCAACATCTAAGCTAATTTATTTGATTTATTAACATTTATTTAGTTATTAAAATAAATAAATCAATTAGTGAAAAGAGCAACAAAAAAAAACTGAGTTAATCCAATGTTCCTGAATAACCAAACAGACCCAGTAAGAACAAGCACAAAACCATTTAGCTTCTGGTTATTTGCAAATGTTTCTGTTTTGAAAGCTAAGTTATAACCCTTTGTAGCACCAAATATCTCCAGCAAAGAAAGATGGGAGAGTTGTAAATGAACAAAACAGAAAACGGACTGTAACTTTCACCTTAATGAAAAGAAAATCTTTGAAAATGGCTATTCTTATCATCATAATAGTATATAGCATTTTGAAGGACTGCTATTTTATTCTCAATCAAACTATATCAACATAAATATTTAACCTACTTTGTTTTTCTCAGTAGAATACTGGAAAATAAACCCCTTAATCTATGAGAAGTTTTTATGGATGTCTAGATGCCCAATATGTCTTCAGCCAGCATGGAGCATGGTCAGTCTGGTTTATAAATAATAGCTGTTTATCCTGTAACAGAAACTTCAGCTTCAGGGGATCCTCCTAATTTGTGTAGTGGCATGCTATCAAATATTCCTGTGAAGTTTGAGCTCCTCTTGCGGTTGGTTCCAGTAGAGGTAAAACATCCCAGAGGGTCTTTAAAGTCCCCTTTTTCCTCTCTGATTGGTTGCTGATCTAAAAAAAGAAAAAAAGCTGTATCCTATTTGCTATTGATTTAAATTCTCTAAGGGGGTCCAACTGTAACATCGGATACCAGGGATCTGTTCCTGGAAGGTGTCTGCCTGTCAATGCTTGAAATTGCCACTGGGGCCAAACTAGCAACATTCAAGATAGTTTATATGCCAGAAATGGTTAGGATCACGGTAGGATTATTGTTAAAAAGAATTACCAACCAAAGTGAAACCCCACACTTACATTAATGATGTAAGTGTGGGGTTTTGAGATGTATGCTATGAATGTTGCATCAAATAAAAACATTTCAGATACCCTTTGGTTTGCTCACACATAATGCTTGTATACTCAACCAATAGATGAGGTCCACAAGTTTGGAGAAACAAGTACAGCTTTTGCTGGAGACTGATTTGATAGGACTCATTTTCTCTACTTTCAACTAGTTTGCTACAGTTTAAAAAGCTTGTGAAGCATTGAGTTTTATGGGTTTTATATTTAGAACCCCTTAAAATGTAGCATAATTTAGATTAGCTTAATGTGGAAACAGGGTTAAGTCTAGAATTAGTTTTTCACATTAGGCTAAACCAATGGCAAATATTCATTTATGAATATGTTCATGAGAAGGAATTAAATCATAAAACATGAGAAATAACTAAAGCTGAAATGAAGTGAGAAATTTAAAATATAAAAATAATAGCTTTAAACATCAATAAAGCCCCAACTACATTTAGATGTAAAATTAAATGAGGCCCTTAAACAGCTCATTCTGTTTGAGGGCCTGTCTAGTTTGACTTAAATGTCATTATCTAAGAACAATTTTACGCAAAAAAATTTAATTAACATGTTTTGCCTCTCCCAAATGATCTATCCTAACCTGTTCAAGGAAGTGTGACAGGTCACCTTAAAATTGCTGTGACATAAGCTCACTGTCTGGTCTTCATTAGCATTCTTAAAGCTGAGTTCAGAGGTTGCAGTAGAAACACATTTCTCTTTAGAAACACCAGCCAGCACAATTTTACAGGAATCTTTTTTACAGGTTACAAAGGCATGAACTAAAGTCTCAAGGTCCTCACATGAGACAAAGAGAAACAAAGGTTGTGTTCTGGCAAAGTTCTTCAGATGATGATTTGTATCATTTTTAAGGATGGAAGGTTTCCAAGTTGATCTGAGACATTTATTGCCAGAGCTCAAAACTGAGCTGTGTGTTTCTCTTTCTTTCTGTGTTAAAAAACTAAAACTTCAGCCAAAGATGAAATCTTGAGAAAGCACTAAAGTCGATACAAAGACAAATAAAACTAACTGGTCAAAGTTTAAATTACCACAGAGGCCTCATACCCTGGTATGAATCAGCAGTATTGCATTGGTTATAAAGCTTTGACAAATCAGAGCCATTGAAAAGGGAAAATGAATCCTGGTCCTGTAAAACTCTTGAGAAATTCACATGGATTGCTGTCCGTGGTGATCTCCCAAGGCCCAGACTGCAAGCTCTTGGATCCTTCACCCTCTGATCTCACAAGTCAAGTGTAAAAGTCCTCTCATCTGGAATTATTCATGTTTCTACAAACCCAGCGCAAAGCTTTAATCAAATGCCTGCTGCCCTTCATGCTGTGGACCTCTCTCACGCACTGCTGTCACAGCAGGGACATTGGGTCAATCGCTGTTGCCACCACAGTTTCCTCTGAGGAACATTTTCTCTGCATGGGATGGCCATTAAAGCAATATAAATCTGTGTTGGCAGAGTGGATGTAGCTTGCTTCTTGCCTTCTGCCAAAGTAATGATTAATGTGAAGGAGTTTTGGTGGACCTAAGGTTGAGACAAAGACATGTGAAAGTGGGTTTTGAATCTGAGGGGGTAACTGGAAGAATCTGGGAAGAGGCCAAATAAGCAGAGTCCTCCCTGATTGGACAAAAAACAAAGATGCCTAAAAGCAAAGCACTTTGGCCACAGCTGCTCCCAGAATGCCACTTACTGATAGGACAACACAGCTGAGTATTATTGTTTGTGTGTGTAATTTCTTTCTTTTTTATTGCACCTGCCATTTTATTAGGTACACCTTCCTATTACTGTGTTATCCAACTATTTGCTTTCATGGCTTAATTCCTTGTGGCATAGATTAAACAAGGAGTCAGAACAGGTTTTATTTCATATTTACCTGGTAGTACCACACATTTGCTATTGGGTGCCTGTAGATCCATGATCCCATTTCCAATTTGTTCTAAGAATGTTCTATTGGATTAATACCTGACTGTGGAGGGTATAGAAGTACTGATGAAATAA
Organism: Xiphophorus hellerii; assembly: GCF_003331165.1. Classification (NCBI taxonomy): domain Eukaryota; kingdom Metazoa; phylum Chordata; class Actinopteri; order Cyprinodontiformes; family Poeciliidae; genus Xiphophorus; species Xiphophorus hellerii. The sequence goes on from NC_045680.1 coordinate 9,338,760, forward strand.
CCTCAGGATGATTTGAGTTTTGTGAGAAGCTGTATAATTTTGCTGGAAGTAGCCTTCAGAACATGGTACACTGATCAAAAAGTTGTGAACATATTTAGCAACAATGCTTGCCTTTTGCTTGTGATCCTACTGTCATCTGCAGAAATGCATCCAGTCTAAAACAACGAATCATGCCCGTGTACCCGTTGCTCAGTCTTCTAATGGATGAGAAACAACTTACCATTACAGAAAATCAGGTTACCTGTTGTCATTGGTGGCCATGTTAACTAGGCTGAGCATTCATGGCAGTCTCCGATATTGGGAACTAGCTGTCGCCTAGCAGAGAGCAGGGGGAGAGTGTAAGCAGCACATGCACAAGGGTGATTGACACTACTAAGAACCTCTTTCTCTGATATATATTTTTTTCTGACCAAGCAGTGTATTTATACACTGTATTTAAGCACAGGACCACAAGGAGAATGAGGGGGAGATACATTTTTTACACACATTCTCTGTCTCATATTACACTGTACAACATAGTGACAGTTTTAACAAATATATAAAAAAACATATTGTTCATAAAAGTTACCTACTGTAGATTTAAATTATGCTTACTTGTGACCCAATGGTGAAATTATCACCCAAACCACTGTAACACCACCACCAGGCAGAACTGTAAATAAAAAGCAGAATAGATCCATTCTTTAGTGCTGTGTACACAAATTTCTGGCCCTGTCATCGGTATGTCACAGTCCGAATAGAAATTTATTTTATCATGCAATGCTTTATCTGTCGGTTTTAGATCCATTATCTGTAAACAAGAGAGATGCCTGATCAAGAAAATATCAGCAGATTAGGAGTTTCAAAAATACTCCGATCAATTTAAGATCTTTCAGATACGTTCTTCATTGTAAATTTATAAAATAACTTATGAAGCAGCAGTGTCATTTCATTTCATAACTGAGATAGTAATACCAACTGTTAAGCTGCCACAATAAAATACTTTAGATTCAGATAAGGCTTTGCCACAGTGAGCAGTGCAGTAGTATACACACAAAGGTTTGTTAATCCAACCTGTTACAGTTAAATATGACAGATTGGATATTTTCTATCACACCGTCCACCACCTTTTTTCTTCTTTGCTGAAGTGAAGGACCTAAATCTTCATCTCTTTTCACACTCAATAAACTTGTGGATGCAGAATATGCCCTGCTGACCAAACTATGCCTTCCTGAGATTTGTTTTAGTTTACTGCTGTAAATCAAGATTAGAGATGACTGCTGTGACACTGGCAATTCTTGCTAACAGACAACTTGCACCAACATTACTTCAGTGCTATATTCTTGCTAATCATAAAAAAATATTTAATGGGCATCAAATATTATGACATCACTGGAACTCCTGATTGCACAATGTATTTTTGCGTTGTTTTTTTTTTTAAACCTAGGTCTTGTCATATCATAGACAAATAAATGTGAATATTAAGCCTAATGTTTACTGAGGTCTTGTTTTAAAATTGGTCTTGAATTTCATCATTATGATATAGGTTTAGTTGTGGCGAAACTCACGTTAGTTTCTCATGGCTTTGTGTGACAAAACATGAACTACTTTGTGTACTTAACATTTAAAATATTTAATAAGTATCTAGAGATACCAACTGATACGCAAGGTCCTTTGGTTCACAGTGAATTAAGCAGCTGACAGCCTGCCAGTGAGCTGTCAGGTGTTTTACTGAGGTGAAGTTGTAGGGTGTAAAATCTTTAGGCTCTTAACACTGACACTTAGCTCTGTGAAGTCACTTTTTTCAATTCCGTTAATCTATAAAGTGACAATTTAGAGAAAAAACGTCATCCATCTTCTAACTAGAAAGGCTGGTGTAAGTGAGCTCTGTGATTATGAAGTGTCTGATTATGAGACAGTGCAACTATGCCATAAAGATTCAATATCATTCAACAAACCTATTTCCAAGCAATCCTATTTCCTGTGCTACTTTTTGCCCAGTTTTCAAACTTAGTCATTTTTACTAGCGGTCTTGTTTCAGCCTTTATTACCGTGGATATGTCTCTGATTACATATATTGTTTCAGAACATTTTGAAGGGGTCTGTCATATTTTCATTTTGGATATTGAATTTCTGGACATTTTTACTATGAGGTAAATATTTTTGGGACAATTTACCTTGATGCTAACACAGACTGTTGATTACTTAAGGGAACATTAAGTTTCATTGCGTTGTTTAATAAATTCTAACAGATATTAATTCAAAGAAATGTTCAGTTTTTTACCGTTTTGAGGTGTTTTGTCACCATAAACACAATAGGGTTAATATATTCACATATTATTAATTTTGTTCTCAGGACATTTATTCTTGATGCTTCATGCCTTTAGCCCATGTAAACGAGTGATGGTTTTACTTTGTCTATAATCCTCATACAATAATTGCATAGATAATACCCACAAACAGAGATGCTACCTCTTTACATAATTTGTCATCCTCTCTGTTTACAACTACCACCTTCCTATTACATGTTTATCTCTAAATACACAATCTTGAAGCTGGTCCCAATAAATATATAGATTTTTTCCATATTTATTTACGCAACACAAAATCATCCCCATCCAAACATTGCATTTTAATCTGTTGTTCGACAATGCACAGACCAAAAACACAAAGGGAGGACTTTACATAGCAATGCCATTTTCATCTTTCTTCAAATAGAATGATCATTTACCTGTTATACTATCATGTTTACTTTGGCTAAACAAGCATGCTAAGGAGTACTGCAAAATCCATCCATCCATCCATTTTCTGTACACCCTTGTCCCTTAGAGGGATCAGGAGGGGTGTTGGTGCCTATCTCCAGCTAACGATCCGGGCGAGAGGCGATTCTACACCCTGGACAGGTCGCCAGTCTGTCGCATACTGCAAAATCATTACTAATAAATCTGTTCAATTTTGCATGTGCTTTCTGCCTTGTTTCTGCATTTGCAGGTAAACACCTCACTGTGCAGTTCAGATTAAAGACACCAGAGCGAAAGGTTCCCATTTTGTTCTTCAGATTACAAATTACCTCCAGCTTTTATACAATGGGCACAATGCAAACATCTCAGGTCCAACTAGAATCAGAAGCATTTTGCTCAGGCTTTAATTCACAGTAATATGAGCGGATTGTTCCCTAAACATATGTCACCAACAAGTCTTGATTTATTATCAGTATATATTTCATCTGCTATCATAGCTTTATAAAACTGACATACCTCCAGTTTTTTTCCTAAAAATTAAGTCGTGGAATTGCTTACTCCAAGGTGTAACAAATGTATTTGTGATGTACAAAATAAGTATAGCATCTTGAGATCCAGTGAAGCACTTGTGTAGCTCATTTCAGAATTAAATAACTAGAGAACCAATCGGGCTTTTAGTGGAGGACTCTCGATGACTATGACCATTCAACTTCATTAGGAAGCATCAATAGACTTGTCACAAACCTAATTTCTCTGACTGAGATTACAGTAGGATTTCATGCTTGGTCACCTCTAGCAAGATTATGGAAAACCACAAAGAGCTGAGACCGTACAGAAGGACCTCAGTCAATAGGGTTTGAAGTGCAGTTTTTTTCTAATGGCTTTGACAAGTTGAACGTTACAAGATATATAGCTCTTCTCTCATAAAGTGGCAGTATGTACACAAATACACTGCCTGGCCAAAGAAAAGTCCCCACCAAAAGAAAAAAGGTTTCACATTCTACTATTTTGTCAGACCAATTTTAGCTTTCATTGTTTATTTATTTAAATATGCTTCTGCAGTGTCACCAGATGTATTTCCATCCAGATATGTATTAACAATATATTGTACTTATGATCCGTCTTAGTCTCTACTGTATAATAGCACAGTAGAGACTAACCACTGTGCAATGGCTTCTCTATTACATTCCAAAGACTACAAATGAAGTAAGGTCCACACTGTTTGGTGTGGACCTTATTCCATGAGTGGAAGTGATGCCTCTTGTTCATTGAACCATTCTTTCAGAATTTGAGCCCAATGAATTCTGACCTTGTCATATCTGAATATATTTATGCTGTCAGGGAACCAACACTAATCTATGCAATAATCTGGTCATTCAGTACAGTCAACCAGTCAGCTGACCACATTTTTAGGACCCATAATGTTACTTAAACAGTACTTAACCAATCGCAGCAATCCCAGTTCATCGTACTGCCCCACAAACTTGTACAGTAGACACCATGCACTTTAGGTGCATCACCTCATTTGCCTTTCTTCTTGCCCTGATAAACTCAGAACTATCAGGATCTTGGGCTGTTTCAGATTTTGGGTTCATAGTTTTGACTAATAGTTCTTTGGTACTTAGTTTCTTATTCTTTGGTTAGATTAGTCTTGTTTCTGTTCACTCGACTCTTAGTTATTTTTGTTAGATTATGTCAGTTATTTATTCTGTTGTGTTTAGTTATTTTTTTTGCAGTTTTCTTAGTTGATGCGTTGTACTCTCCCTCACCTCCTTGTGCCATTCTCTCTCTCTCTGCAACTTGTTAACCAATCAGCCCAGTCTATAGTTCCCATGTTCACTCTCCCAGTGTTTAATCACTTCTCCTTCACTCAGTTCATGCGGGTTCCTCCTGTAATACCTCACTGTCTTCTTGCTCCCAGTCTCTGTTTTGTTCTGTTCTGATGCCTTGGCTAGTGATTTTTGTAAGTTTTGGAGGGGGTTTCAATCATTTCTTCATTAAACAATTAAATCTACTCACTGACTGTCTGCATTCGGGTCCTACTTCAACACAACCCATCATAGCAAGAACAGAGTATATCTGGACTCATCACACCACAACCTTCTTCCATTTCTCCAGAGTTCAGTCATTATCCTCCCTTTCAAATTTGAAGCTTTTCTCTCTGTTTTTTCATGGCTACACAACTGTTCATTCCCAATTTCTTAAGTTCCCTTTGCATTGTGAGTGTGGAAATGCTCTTATTTTTACTATTAAACATAACTCAGAGGTTTACAGTTCTTTTCTGACCACATTTCCTCCTGGAAGATGATGGTTCTCCACATTCTTCCAGTTTTAATGATGAAACTGGGAGCTCATGTCACCCTAGATGAGAAGCCACCGTTGTCCAACTGGCCACAGGTGTGCCTCAAAAAGTTGTAATTTAAGAGAAGTGTGATTTCTGGTTTTGTCAGGAGAAGCTGACAAAGCCATGACCTTTTTTCTGTAATTGCACAGTATAAGAGCATAGTAAACTTGGTGTATTGAAATTTCTGAATTTGAGGAAAGAGGAACAAACAATAAAATGGTAATGTTAACAAACCTGATAAAACCTGCTAAAATGTGTTACCTCATTTAGGGAAATTACTTTAAAAATTATGTAGCTTTGTGTTATTAAAGCTAAAGTTTAATCAGTAATACTTTTATAACAAATTTATGTCAGATCATGATTTCTTGGTTAATGTCAAGCTGTCATAATGAAGACATTTTGAATAATGTCAACTTTGTATAAAAAGTGTCATGATTTACTGAATGACACTTTATGACAACAGTCATAAATATTCATGAAGACTTATGTTCATGACAGGTGTTATGTCATGTTTATGACAATATCATGACAGTCTTGTTCACAACCCGTCAAATAAAGTGTTATCAAAACGTCTCTTTATATAGTGGACGTATGTATTTGATTACACTCTGTTTAAAGCTTTGTCTCCATCAAACTTCTGCAGAACTTATAAAGAGAAAAGATTCAGAGATCAGCGACCACATAGGATGGCCTTTGAAGATATCACTGGGCTCCAAAGTAATTGGCCAAGTGCACCAATTTGCCACCTCCGGATGCTTCAGACTTGATGGCAGAGTGATCAAAGCTGCTTCTTTCTCCTGTATTTCCTTCACATACGGCTCTTCCAAAGAGACTTGTTTTTTTGCTCTTTCATCTTTCAATTCAAATTTCTTACCTTTTGTTGCTTTCAGCTGTCTGCCCTGTGCACGTGGATCAAAGAAGGATGAAAACAAATCATAACCCCATGTGTCAGACATGTTGTCATTGTCTGGATAATGATGTCATGATATTAATTAATATTGATTATAGTGACTATTTTCCACAAATCTGCAAATAAGAATGACATATATTTGTACATTCTTTTGCCACAGAATTTTCCCATGAAAAGATACATTCAGAAAAAAATATTCTCAAGAATCAATAATGTAAAAATAAGATTTCAGTTGAAGAAAAAGTTAATAAAATGAAACATCATACTACACAGAGATGACATGGGTTACTTCACTGAGGTACATACTCAGTTTAGTTCTTCACAATACAAAAAGACCTTGATTACAAAAAGCAGATAGGTATTTACTCCATACAAGACTGAGATAAATAAATGACAACAATTTGCTTAAGGTCGCATACTCAAAGGAGAAGTTTGTCCTTCATGTGGAATGTTGCTGGCATGACACTTTATTCTCAAACACAAAGGTTTTCTTGAGGAAAAACCAGAATGTCATATCACATCGGAACATTTAATCGGTGTGAATACACAAGTAGGGATTACATTATGTCCACCTACCAGTGCAATGGTTCCCCTTTTGGTGTCAAAAAAGTGCTGACCCATGAAAGTATGAAAAAAAAAAAGTTCTGCATACTTTCATGGATCCTACTTGCCTCCAATGCTGTGTCTTGGATCAAATTTTTTGTCTTTTCAAGAACTGTCAGTGGTGAGATGGCGCTTCCTGGTATCAAACTTCTTTGTCCAGCACATTCAACATTGATCTGGTTAAGATCTGAAACTTGTTGAGCTCTTTGTCACTCCTGAACTCATTTTGGTTTGTGGTTTTATTCTGTTGAAGGAGGTTACAGTTGTCAGGAAATACAGCTTCCATGAAAGATGAACATGGCTTTCAACAAGATTAAGGCAGTTGGTTTTCTGTCAAAGTAACATCCACTATTGGCCTTCTCGAACTGCAGGCCTCAGGCAGGTCCAGCCCCAGGCAGATCGGCTGAGATCTAAGCTTTGGGTCCTCTGGCTGTCTATTCCCACTCCTCTGTCATTTTCAGCTACAGTCTATGCAATAAATCACTATTGTTAATGTTTCCAACTTTCCAAAGTGTTGTTAAAGTGTTGTGTATTTAATATGTGGCATCCATAACAGAAACATTTTGAAGTTATGAAAATAAAATAATGCTAACCTCACTAAAAAGCCTATCATGTCTGGTGGAGTTACTAGACCCAGAACAAGAGGAAGGACAACCAATCAGGTAAAAATGGATTTGCAAATGTAGACATGCAAATCTACATTTGCATGTGGATTTAGCTTTGGTTTGTCTGTTTGACCTATTGCTTTTGGAATTTAACCTTATGCAAATGATGGATGGATGCTACCTGCTTACTCTGCTTACCACACAGCTGTTATAACAATACAATTTATCATATTTAATCCCACAATATACTGTGTGAATGAATATTGACGTACAAAAAGTGCTTCATGAATTATTGTATCCTGATAGCGGGATGGCTAAATGCTCAGGGGTAAATAAGTCATGGGTCTTCACAAGGGATGACAAAAAAATCATGCCAAATAGTTTAAGAGAAGAGAATGGAAAAAAACAAATACCATCAGGCTTTTTTCATTTCTTCACCTATGATGTTGAGGCAAACATTAAGTAAACATTAATCATGGTATGAGTGTTGAAAAGAGAAAAAGAACAAAGAAATCAGAACTGACGATACCCAGAAGAGGCCCACCAAGTGGTCAACAAATCACCCTCTTATCTTTGCTGGATGAAAGACTTGTTTTCTCACATCTGGTAAACACAATTGTGTCACTGAACAGGCTCTCAGAAGATCATTCACAGCAAACCTTCATCATCTCTAATTATGGGTAATATAAACAGATAAAAGCTATGCCCAAGCAGTCTGGTACTCCATTAGATCTGTAGGAAGCAGTCCTCAAAATACAAATCACCCTTTTCAAACAAGGCACCTAAATTAACATAAGCAAAGTTGTTTTGATGACACCAGTGCACGGGGATGGAGTTGCTGTAAAGGCAACACTTATCTTTGTTCAAAGAATGGTGTCTTTACATCTTTGACTGAATTTGTTAAAGAAACTCAGCTCCGGTCTAGCATTATTTACATTAAAGCTGTGGAATTTAAATAGTGGTGGAATACAATCAGAATGGCAGTAAGCTTATTCTGCGAAGACTATTTCAGTTTTTTGTTTTTTTTGCTAAACATAGTTAAAGGAGAGAACATAAAGAATGAAGAGTGTGCTGTTTTAAAGGATGCTGTTTCACAAAAGTTTGTGGTGCATAAAGTTAGCTTTCATAACCAGTACAGTTTAGTCATATTCATTAATTAATAGAAATTATTAAAGGAACTTTTACTCTCACTCCACTGATCCATTAAAACACTATGACATGTGGCCTCATTGTGTTTCAGTTCTGCGTTCTCTTTTAAGGTTTACAGTTTTGATATAATTAACATAAAGTGCAAATGTGTGCAGCCACAATTCAAAAGCCAGACTTTTATCATAAGCTACAAAAATAATTTGTTACAAAGTCAGATGGATATTACTGAAAAAGCATTTTGCTCAATATGACTTTTCTAACCTTTTTTGTAAAGACAGCAGTGCAACAGGTTGCTTTGTTTCCTGGTTCTTCTGCACAAAAATGACCACCAGCACTCAGGAGATGGTTATTCTATACTGAACGAGTGTTGACCTTGCTATTATTTATAACTCAATTACAAATTAACTTTACTAATTAAGTTAATTTTAGCATTTATTTGTGTATTTTTCCTAACTATAGACATATCTGACTACATTAGCAAACTACATTAGCAAAGGGCGATGATACTTGTTTTTGCAAAGTTTGTAAATTCCATACATGTGCAAACTTTGTTTTTATGTATTTTCTGGGTTCAGAAGTTTTATTGGCTCATTCATTATGCACTCTAGCCTACTAGTGACACTACACTATGTATGTGTACAAATATTGCATTATACAGTCATAATAGCTTAATGAAGCTGTCTGATAATCCACCCAAATTAATCATACAGGATATAGTTTGGTTGTATAGGGTGCATTTGCTAGCTGGAACTTGAGATGCAGATACATTAAAGCTTATATTTGTGTTAAAGGTATTGATGTGTACAGTAAGTGTTTTCTCACACTGTCCTAAATGTAATTTTGCATGGAGTGAGATGAGATCATTTGCAGATCCACTTTGCTTCCTCTTTCAGGCAGTTTGCTTGAATTCTCGCTTCATCGTCCCTCATCCCATCTCCCTTTCTCATGCTGAATGACTCACACTAGAATGGGTTCTCGCACAAATAAAGCGCCGATCGAGCTCACCATTTCAGCTTCCATTAACAGTGAACTGTACAGATTCTGGGGGCCAACTGAGACTCCTGCTCATCTAATTCATCCTCTCTCTGTGAACCACTGAGAGACCGAGCCTCTGGGGAGAGCAGACGGCTCCTGCTTCATAGTGTAATCTCTGCTCATATGGGAGGGCAAAAAAACTGCCCACAACCCCCACGTCCACCTCATTTCCCGAATGAACAGGCTGAAATCTAGAAAGCCTGCTTGGTTCACAGCATGCAGCTTGAAAAATGCTTCTGATACTCAAATGGTCAATGAATGGGTTCCATAAGGGTGGAGAATAAGCAGTATCCCTCAATGCAATAGGAATGATTTGTCGCTGGCTGTTTTTTCTTTATTTTTTACAAGGAAGTGTATTTGGACATGTCTCTCTCACTCTTTCTCTGTTAGTTTTCATTAACAATCACACCACCTCCTTACAATCAAGTCACCACCACCTCACTCCAAAGAAACCGGCAGTAACAGACAGGTCACGTAAAGCTATGTGACCCAGAGATTGATTGCTTTGACTATTTAGTGATTTGTTATAAAGCTGTGCTGAATGGTGAAGGTTCATTTGCCTGCCCCCAGCTAAGTGTTGACTTACGAATGCCCTCCTTGTTTCCAGGATTATTCACCTGCCTGCTCACCCCGCCTCTCAGCCAAACACTTGTCAGCTCATACCCTGAGGGTCTCTTCTACTGAGGCCCTTGCTAGACCCACCTTAGACCCAACCTGCAGAAGTGCAATTTATAGCATTTAACAAAAATACAAAAACATGCACTTGTAATTAACAGAGCCTGCATCTGGATTGAGAATAATACATTACATAACCAGGAAACAAAACATACCTGTACTCTGAATTCTAACATTGAATGAATCCTTGTAGGACCTCCCAGTTAGTTGGTGTAACTGATAATGCTTCTTTGTTTGGGTGAGATCTTAAGAAGATGAGCTGGATGTTTATTCATAAATAAGACTACTGGCCATTCACAGCACTGTAAATAATTCCTGAAAGCAGTTACTAGCAAGATTAGCAATTAGTTCAAAATTACCTTGTCGGATGACCACCTGATTATCAAGGAATAATAGCCAAATAGTTTTGAGACGTTGTTATTGCTTATATCTGCCTGCTGTGGCTTAAGTATTAGATACAATAGATGAGGGCGATGATAATTTCAGCACTCATGTTTTTTCAAACAAGCTCTACACCTGTGCATGGAATAAACACACCAAAATATTGAGCAGTCAGTTTATTAACAAAAACAAATGCACTGTAGATAGAAGGTATATGTATGTTGGCACAAAGTGCAGCAAGTCATTGCATGCTTGAATTTGAAAGGATCTGGTAGATGACATCAATATTTCAAAGACTGACATGTTTGGTTACCAAGTGATAAATTAAACATGATTTTTGTGCAGTGTTTTTGTCTTGTGAGCAATCCAAAAGAAGCGACCATTAGACCTCCTCGCTCTTATCTGATATGGGCATGTTTTGTAAAAGGATTGTGAGGCTTTGGTGATGTAAGCTGATATCAGTATTACATTTATTTTCTTTTTTAGGGGAACAGAAGGCTTTGAAGACTCCATAAGCTTCTCATTTTTTTTGTTATTCAGCAATCTCTTAGAACAGTGTAGTAGGTGAATATTTTACCTTGGCTTCCAAGTAAGAAGGTTGGAGACACATTGGTATTGCTAGACCTCTTTAATAAGATGGAAGAAGAGGGCTCATAGAGGTTTATTAATGATCTCTAGCAGATATAACCTCACATATGCACCATCTGTGCTATTACGGCCAATCTCGACAGTTGATCGTTGTTTGTTGAGTAGTGTGACGGATTATTTTTCTAACATATGCTGTCAGATGAGTGAAAAGTTACTACTTAAATGTTCTCACAAATTGGGGCACAGCAATGAAGCAGGCATAGGGCGTGACCCATATATGGAGGTGTGGGTCCTCAATCTGACTGCTTGCCACCCAATGAACTTTGCCATGAGTCTTACCCCTCTCTCATAGCCCATTTTCCTGTCTCACAAATAAATCTTATAGTTGGACTATGATCATCATTTACCCATCAACATTTCCTTTTTACTTCACCGACTGGTGAAAAAAACATTTTACTTTTGCCTGGTAGACTTTCGCCCCCATCATTTCTGGATGTTTTGTTTTGTCTTACAGAGTAGATTCATAACTAATTTCTGCAAAAACTAAGGTTTTGAAAAAGTCTTATATTATTTACTGACTGAGACATCTCAAGATCTGGTGGGTACAAACAGTCGAGGATGGACTTCTGCAGTATTCACGAGAAAAGGTGCAGATCTGACTCAGAGGTTAACTCGTCATTACAGTTTTATCTTTTTGCTGTCATGTCATTTTAAATCACTGTTGTTCTTTCTTGATGGATGACTGTTAAAAAATTATGAATACAGTTTCACCATTAGAGGATTTTTTATTGTGATTATCCTTAAATATTTTTTCTTTGTGTGTTTGTGAATATTTAAATGTAATTGAAAGCATGCAGCTGCAGTTGGTTGCAGTTTCACACTAATCCATTTTTGTGTGTGTGATTTCTTTTTGATTTTATTTCATCAGCGTGTGTCTTTCTATCATTTGAGTCAGGGGTCAAAGCAGGATGAGTCATTTTGCAATGTTGGATGTTTAACATTATTTAGGATTTGGTTTGAGAGCCAACACACCAGATGTCACAAAGGAGTTTTTGACAGAAGGGAAAGAGGAGAAAAACAAAACAAAAAAAATTAGGTGGTTCTGGGTCAAAGCACTGGATATCCTTTCAAGCCTGAACAGTCTATTGGGTGCCTGAGCAAATGTCAAAGTCACTTCTGGCTGTGGACTAGCAGCCTAGTAGACCACTGCACATTGAGTGTGGGACGGCTGTGGCTTGAAGAGGAGGGGACATGACCCAAACTAAAAATGAGGGTTAAGCTTGTGTTCCCCCATTTGTAAAACATAATCAATCAAAGACACTAAAAATAAACATTGTGTTTGCCAAGGTACTTTTCAACATCTTTTATTCTTGAGATTTGGCAGCTTTTGATGTAGATGTTTTCTCTCTTTTAAGCTCTACTTTGTTTTTGAGACATGGGGAAAAGAATTACTCATTAATAGAAGAGCAGCCCCAGCCGTCACTTCTCTCTCTCATGAACACTGGAGATGCTGAGAAATGCACAAATGCTTGAAGGATGATGGCAATGAGCTAAATGCCTTCTCTTGGCTCATATTTCCAGCCCCACAATGTTTTAACATGACAGAAAAGAGCCAGAAATTGAAAGATTATCATAATGCAAGACATGGAACTGCTCCAAGAGGAAAATGTTGATGAATGCTCTTCAATACAAATAAGTTACAGTTTTCACTCGTGGGCATTTTTTCATATAGTATGCCGGAATCAAAATGAACATTACTCCCTCAAGTCTACAGCAGCTACATTTGGTGACAAACATATAAATAATTTTGTGTTCAGCAGAGTTGCTCTATTTAACACATGCAGTCAAAGAGCAGAACAAATGTGCATTAAATAATTATTTTTATGGGAATCAGAGGTAAAATTAATAACAAATATGATAAAATTATTGCATCAAATATTCAAACATGTTCCCCAGCTTTCTTTTAAATGGGTATGTGCATGTGTGTAAAGAGATATTCATCTTCAAAGTTGAATATACATTGGAGCTAGTCTCAAAGTGTTGCCGTATGCAACTCTTTGATCAAAGGCAACTATAAAAACTTTCCTGAAGCACAAACTGTTCAGCTTCGGGTCTGCAGTACTTCTTTTTTCAGCAAGACCTTAAGGTAACCCCCCCAATATCCGAACATTGACATATTTTTAAATAACATTTTTAAATAGGGTTTGCATATGTCCGTTTGTTATTGTTACAATGCAGCGACAATGAGGCGTAAATTGAAGACAATAGGCAGATTTGTCTTTGCATATTCCACTTTTTAAATGAATGTGATTACAACATGTTGTGTTTTAAAGTATTGTCTCATGCTCTGGTTGCTATCCTCCACCTAAGGTCACCATGAAAGGTTGCAAATTTAGTGTCTGTGATTTTAACGGGTGTTTGTCCTAATGATGATTGATATTCACTGAGTTGATGAGACAATGATGTTTAGCACCTCTGCTGGCCTTTCCATGTGCAGAAACTTCAAGACCTCTTATGTCATATCTGTGAGACTGAGTACAAATCCAGTGTGTGTTGCTGGTGTCACTTCCCTGCAGGTAGGGTGCGCAGGCATTATTTCCCACTGCTGCATTTCATCAGCGCTCATCAAGAAGCTGCTTAAAAGGCTGGATGAGGCAGGAGAGAGTTTCTAGTTTGTTCCTGTGTTCTTGTAGTAAACTGTATCACTAGTTGCTGCGATTATTTTGTTCTCACTTCTTTTTCTCCTTGTTCTCAAACCTTCCTGGTATTTGCTCCAGGTTGGCCCTTTCTCGTTCTTTGCTGGCTTTCTATGACCTTCTGGTTCTTCCTCCTTGCCCTGAACTCCATAGTTGTCCTCTCAGATCAGCTCCTTGAATTCAATCTTCTGGAGCTCACCTTGTTCCAGGAAAACATCTTCCAACCTGCCGACCTCTGTCTGCAACCAGGGGCAGACTGGCATTTGGGATGACTGGGGATTTCCCTGGTGGGGCGATAAGCTAGTGGCCGGTTGTTTAGCCCATGGACAAATTGTCATGCTCCTTACAGGGCCAACCAGCTAACAATGAAGAGTAGAGATAAAAAAAAAAAACTCACCCTATACAGCTCGGCCACATGCATTTCTTTTCTGAAATGCACGTGGAACTGAAAACTTTCAGTTTCTGGAAGAATCTCAACAGACTTTGATGCAGTCAGTATATGGAGTGCATTAACCTGCAGTTAAAAAAGATTGTCCTTTTGGCTAGTGTGGGACTCAAACTAGCTTAATATATTAGGACTTAATATATTACATCATATTTATTTATAAAATGCAAACTGCTGAAATTACCATGAACATCACCCAAAAAAAATTTCTTAATATTCTAGAATAATAATAATAGCTCATGGAAGAAGGCATGGTTGCATCACAAATAGTTCTCGTAACAAGAAAACCATCTAAAAGAAAAGTAATAGTGTTGCACAATTCCCATCTACCTCAACTTGTCTAATTTCTATTTATATCATCACTTAATAAACATGTGTAGAAGCCATAAACTGTGCCCATCTGTTTAGAAAAAGCAGTTATTTCAAGTTTCACTGTTCCACCTGGCTCTTGTTTACCGTGCTGTCATACAACATTCTGCACACATCTTCTCAATTTACCCTGACATCACTGCTGCCGCCCTTCAACTCCCCTTAACTGCCACTAATATACCACCCTACACCACACACACAGGGCTCATTATAATATATTTAGTGTACTTAACTTTGATTATTAAATTGTGTGTAAATTTTTATCAATAAACAAAAAAGACAGATATATGCCAAACTCAATTCTAAAAAACATCTTTCTTTCTTTACGGTGTGCTTTACTACAGGTGCATCCATATCATGTGGAGGGACACACCTTCCAGGACTTAAGCCACTGTGGACCAAAAACTAACTTCCAAGTCTTACTTTAAAAAAGTGTTCATCATATTCTTTGTTTTGACTTGTCCTTTTTAAAACTAGGGTCTTTCTGTATAAGTCATAGTGAGAAAGAGAGATCCAGTTCATGGGAAAGGATGAATGTTTGTGGTATAAGTTCAGTAAAAACTATCATTCACAAATACCTGTTATGCTTTTTCTCTTAATTTGTTAAATTCTTTAGAAACCTAAGAGTATGTCTTAAGCTGATGTTATCCATATATTGCTTATCTCAGCGATATGACCGTAAGGAAACATGAAAACTTGCACTGAAGTTGATGTCAGTCACCTTATTTGTGCAGTTCAATTTTGATGACTAAAGCTAAGTGTGATCACACCTTACTAAAACTGAAGCACACACAGGCCAATGCGGAGATAAGGGATCTATCCTTGAGATACACTGTGATGACTTTGTCTGCCTGTCTGATTGTTGTGCAGGTGCCCAGGCTTTGATGGCTTTGGCTTGGGGGATAAGAAAAGGCCGAAGTGATGGAAATCTGGATTCTGTTTTGGCCAACACTCTCTCTGCGTATCGATTTTGTCTGGAAACCCTCAAAGAGGAAGCATTTATGTCTGAAGCAGGAGACAGTAGAAAGGTGTGGAGAGGCTATTGAGGCTGCTGGAGTACAACTAATGTAGATTTGGCTTAGTGAGAGAGCTTGTCATTGAAAGAAGTAGGATGCAAGATCAGGAATCACTTGTACAAATGAGGTGATAGATTTATTGATCTGGCACAGTTACGTAACTGGAGATGTATGGTATTAATTTCACAAAGAAAGAATAGTTAGTTTGCTTATTTTATAGGACCACTCACGGCCATATGAAACCATGCAACATTAAGTCATTTGGACATGAAAAACTTTATAAAACTTTACTACTTGAATAAAATGGAGATTTACTAAACTGCAATATGTGCAGCGCTTACTTCCCTCGAGGCATTTTTCCATTTAACTTTAAAGCAAAGGTAACAATATTTGTGCCTGGAGCCAGATTTAGTGGCACAAAGGGCAGTTTAACTTGCAATAAATTAAGCTTAACTATGTTATAGCTAGACATAAAGGTGAAAAGATATTCACTACCAGGATTGCCAAAAAGTAGTTTCTCAGGGCCAATAGAGTCTCAGGGCTCTTGGTGGGGAATGTAACACTCGGGTGGGTGTGTTCCAGTGGGGAAAAGCAAGGGAGGAATTTTTGTTTGCAAATAAATCTTCTCGACATCCATGCTTCTTGTTCCGGTGGCTAAGGTCGCTGAGTTTCAGAAGTAGGTAGTAAGTAGTTACTTGAGTAACAAAAAAATGCATGTTTAGGAGCAGTGTTGCTACTCTGTGCTTTTTACTTTTACTTGAGTTACTTAAGTGGTAACAATGCTTTTACTATTGACACTTGCACCCTGTAGATTATTTTAACTATTTGCCATTTAAACATAGAGACACCATGACCTGAAAGGTTACTTTGTTACTGGTAAGTTGTAATCGTCTAATATAACGGAATCCTCCGTTTTTAGTATTTTCTAAACACTGCTGTCAACCACAGGCATTTATTTTTGTTTGAGTTGTGTCCGCCTCTTTTCGAAATGATCCTGACAGCAGTGACCCCTGCACAACATGAGCCTCATGTTTTAGGCTTTAGTGAGATTCTTAGAGAAAAGATGAAAGTCATGGCCATTTGTCATGTTCTTGAGTGGCTCTGTCTTTGCAGGGGACAGGAAATATGTCCTGTGACATTTGGCCACATCATCTTGAATTATTAGCGCCTTCTGAGAGGACACAGGATTTATCACCACTTCTGTCCCAACACCCTCTGATACCACACCAAGCAAGACTTGTGAGTATCCTCCAGACGAGCTGTGACTGGCAGACTGCTTAACGTAAAAGAACTGAAAATTGATGGTCCAGCATTAGGCGAGATGTTCAAACTAAACACAAGAAGAGAATATGAAACCCATTAGTGGCCATTTTAGGGTAATTTTATAAGTATGTGTATTGCTAATGCATTATCTGGGTAAAGTATTTAGACTTTTGATCATTTGAAAAGGATGTTTATTCATTTTTTTTGTTTAAGCCAAATAACATCTTTAATAATAATTGTTAACTTTCTTTGTGAAGGTGTTTCTTACTGTATTTGTTAGAGGCCTTGATAAGTTTGGAAATTGGTCTGTTTTCTTTTTACAGTAGATTCCAACAGCTAGACTGCAGCTGCTTAACATGGAAACTTGTTTCAATGGGTTTCAAAATCACTTACTGTCTTGAACCAGTAATGCTAGTTTACTTCAGTCTTTTTTCTTGTTGCACATTGTTGTGTATGTTTTTCATATGTCCCTCACCTAAAAATAGGTAATTGATGATGATCGCATTGAACAAGTTCAAAGTAATTGAACTTGTTCAATGCGATCATCATTGTTTGTCTGATTCCTTTCCTTTTACTTCATTTGCTATAAATGTATTTATTACCTATAATCCTGAGTATCAAAATAAACCCCCTCCTTTGAGTGAAGGTGTATTTACTGTGACATAAAAATAATCTAGTTTTAGTCTGTTTTTTAAAAACTATTCAAATCAAGCCACAAGAGTATAAAAACAAAAATCAGATTTCATTATATCATTTATTTATTTGCTATTAATTAAGTGACTTTATTCTGAGCATCCCTCAACAGGTTTCTCAACACATAAATAACATCTTCAACCAGTTCCTCCCTTTCTAGTGACTCTGATTATATCACCTCACCCTCTTGGATCCCTTTATTCCTCTATCCTTAGACACCTGCCAATGAAAAATTTACTTCACCTCTCTTATAGCATTAGCCACAGTTGGAAAGTGACTTCTATGATCAAAGCTTACCCCCAAACAAAATCAACAAGGGAGTGAGAGTCAGCCATTCTGCTGAGGCCTTCACTGCCGTGGATGTAATCTGCTCAAACAAACCTCCAAAGGCCATTATATAGTAGCAGTCAGAAGAGCGATAATCCCACCTGGTGTCACATAAGAGGATGTGGAAAAGGCTGTTGAGGTTATCTGTGCAATAATGATCACCCATGGGACTCAGAGGACTCAAGACAGCGTAGCCTAATAATAGCCTGGTCAACTGTCACTATATTCTCAATGTTTCTTTATTTTTTCTGATTTTCTGGTCTTTTTAAACATTTTCTTCCTCAGTTTCCCTAATTTTCAAGTCCAGCCAGAGTTGCTCTTGCAGAAACATCAATTTCTATGTATAGCAAATGCTTCTCTACTTTTAACCTCCTCAAACTACCACTTGTGTTTCTCTGCAATATTTTTTACAATGTAATATGTCTCACAAGCTTTAAGCTGCATCCAGGTTTCATGCTGTTTCTTCATGCCCCTCTCTCCTTGGCTGCCCTTTCATTCCACATCACTAAGGTACAGTGATAAGTTAGGTTACAGTACTGGTTGAAACGGGGAGAAGTAATGAAAACAAATGCCTGTCATTATGAGTTCTTCACAATATATAGCAGAGGCTTCATAACAAAGTCTGACAAGAAGTTTTCATCATGGCCAGCATTGCGTATAGAACCCACGCTTCATCTCAGTCTGCTGTTTCATAGTTTGAGTGCAATGCTGTGACTTACAATTCAACTGTTCCCAAAGGGTGTCAGCTTGTGATTGTGTGTAGAAAAATCCAACATCATAGTAATGCTTTTAAAGTTAGCAATTTCCTGTTGGAGCTGTAGCTGTAAACTTATATCGTCAGAGTGTGTTATTTTTTCATATACAGTACAGACCAAAAGTTTGGACACACCTTCTCATTGAATTCAATGAGAAAATGTGTCCAAACTTTTGGTCTGTACTGTATGTAGTATTTTCATAAAAACTGAGAGAAACATAGTTACTCGACTGTGCTATGAAATGGCACCACAATCCTAGAAGCTACATAACATGGGCAGGTATTAGAAAAAAATCACAATATTCCTACAAAAAGTAGTATGAGAAGAAAATCATAATATTACAAGAAGTCTGACAGAGGTAAGGCTGCCATGCACCGGCACTACCATCTCCACTGATGGTGCCACACACTACTACAGTGGCAGCCAGAGTGGGAATTGAACCGGCCACCCACCCACAATAAAGTTGCAATAAAATGAGAATAAAGTTTTCATAATGTGAAAACTAGTTATATTAATATGAATATGAGTTAAAAAAAAAAAAACTCAAAAAGGAATATTGCTCATCTTTTGATGTTATACTTAGATATCGGTTTTACGGTTAGGATTTAATCTTTTAAAACATTGGCATTAAATTATTGTTTGTGCCATGACTTTGAAACAGTTGTGCAAATTACTATTTCAAAGGAAGAACAAACTTGATGAGCTGTTCCCGTCAGATCTTAAAAACTCTTTCAAAGCTTTGCTCTCATTAGAACAACTTTTCTCGTAATTTCTGACTTATTTATTCTGCAAATATTACTTTATTGGCATAATGAGACTTTATTCTTGTAATATTATGGCTGTATTCTCATAATAAATAAAAAACAACTCTCAGTTTGGTGTTAATTTTCTGTCCCATGGCTTTTTATTTTATTTACACTGTTTCCGAACAAAAATGATCTAACTTCAAATAACACAGTATACTATGCATTGTGTGAAGTGTAGGATGGAATGTAATTTTGTAGTTCATTCTGATTAAAAAACAATTTTATAGAAGTAAAAGTGAGTGCAATAAACTAAAGTTATTCAGAATATTTTCTGGTAGGGTTTGGCAATTTAGTCTAAATTTCTTCAAAGAGATCTACAAAAATGAAACAAAAGCCAAAATATAAACCAAAGCTTGTTGGCAAACAACTTGTCCTACACTGCACTACCGACTTTTGATGAAAATCCAAAAGCCTTAGTTGGCATCACACTTGACAGCTGACAGAGGCAAGGCTTATGTGACGCCTGTCTTTTCTGGAGCAATGCCACAACAGACTAGAAGGTGCCAGAAAACTAATATATACATCTAGTACGCTACAGTTTGAACAGCTAATTGTGGTATCTTCAAGGATGTGGAAATAATAATCAAGATCACACCCACCACAATCTTCTTTTCATCTTCACTTGTATTGGATTGAAAAGAAGGGGCAAATTGGGGCAACATTCATACACTGTTGCATGGCATTATTAATTAGACTGTGCTGTTTATATATATATATATATATTTGTCCTCATGCTCTCCATCCTGCAGCTGAGTATATCCACGCTGCAGTGTCATGCTCTTTGGGTTCTCACATGTCAGTGGTGATATTGAAAGCTGACTATTGTTGGCTAATAAATCCCAACTAGTATTATATCTCACCCAATTTTATCATAGTCCATGTAATTCTATTACACGTTTTCCGTAATGATAGTAATGCTGTTATTATTATTTTTATTGTTCCTGACTTACTTGCTGATATGTGCCAAAACAGAGTGAAAGTACACATTCAAAACTGTGAATGTGCGTTTTTTTTTTCTTGAGAAGTCAAACTTTGGCAAAAATGCAATCACTTTCCATTTGTTATTCTACAATGTTTCAAAAATATCCTGTTCCTGTAATCTGTTTTTTTTTGTTGTTATATCAAGATCTATGCAGTTATACTATGCACTGCTTAATAAGCATAGATATTCCCTCTGAAACACACTAATTGCTAATGACTTCCCTTCTTACGTAGCCTGGTGACTCATGAATATACTATTAAAAACCCTGCATACATATGCTCTCCTGGGTGGTTTTTATGGCATAATTTCTTGACACAGGTGCAGTGGTTCTTCTTCAGTAGCTTGCTTCTCACTTCCTACACAAAACAAGTCATACTTGTTTACCCTTTCATGTAGGAGTGCTGACTCATGTTCTGCCTCCTCCTCCGCTGGTGTATAACTGTAACATCAAGTGTCCACACGTGCTTCAAGTCTACTCTTTTCATCCGTACTCCTGTCTTGTACCCCGGCTTGGACAAGAAGCTGTCTTTGTCAGCGTGCAGTTCAATAGGAGCTAGCCACCACCATCTCCCCTCTAACACAAACAACAAGTGGGTAAAGAGGAGGATCAAGCTTAATTGGAACAGTTTAGCTGGCAGTGACAGTAGGGAGTGCTTTGCATATCAAGAGGAAAAAGACCAAATATGTCTCTGTCAACTTTGCTTAAGAAAAACAAAATTTTAATCCTTTGCTTCATCCCTGGTGCATTGTGAGCACCATTGTTAGGGAATTTTGCACGCTGGAGGAAGACAGGAGGGTTATAACAAACAGGAAGGTAAGGCACTCACTAATTAAAATGGATTTCCCACTTCCCTTGCCTTCTCATATTCTCCCTTTTTCATTTCCTTTCTGTCAGTGAGAGAGGGGAGAATTTAACTGCTTCTTTCTTTCATGTGGATTCAGAAAGGAATATGGAGGATTCACGTCATCCCCCCTACCCCCCTTAGTTTTAGGGTCTAAGAGTTTCTGACAGCTTCTGAGAATCTTGGTAGCTGCATCCTGCCCCTTTATTTCGACAAACCCGTATGTATGTGGTGAACTCGAGCTAAATTTAAACACACAGTCCCTGGCAATTCCTCAACAGTCACATTATCCTATATGTGCTCAGGCACAGGAGGAAGAACCACCACATGTTGTGGACTTTTTTTTCTCTTTTTTTCAAAGTCACTATTCAAACCTGCACCTGCTTACATTTTGTTGTTTACTCTGACACCCACTGACTCGCTCACCTCTACCCTAAAAATAAAAAAAGCCAAAGCTGTTAGTGGCCTCACCATTAAATTTGTTACTTTTCACCTTCTCTTTTATCTCTCTTTCACACGCACACATAACA
This sequence comes from Xiphophorus hellerii, assembly GCF_003331165.1. Taxonomy (NCBI): domain Eukaryota; kingdom Metazoa; phylum Chordata; class Actinopteri; order Cyprinodontiformes; family Poeciliidae; genus Xiphophorus; species Xiphophorus hellerii. The sequence goes on from NC_045680.1 coordinate 9,360,494, forward strand.
GGTTTTTTACCAGCAGCAGGCTGTTTGGGGAAAATAAAAATGTTCCCCTGTTTGGAGCTGTGGCTGTGTCGGATGTCTGAGGGTGGGATATCTATGATAAGAGGAAGAACGGTTTCACTGTGAAGACTCTGGGGAGCAAAAGCTGCTCTCACTTTCACAGGAAATGGCACTTTTAGATCTCCTCGGAGATACTTTGCCTGAAGAATGTGACTGTATTGCATCTGAAACATATATAATCAGAGGCAAGTAAATAGCAAAACTTCAGACCGAAATACTTTGCAACCAAATAAACTTAACCATCGTTGCTATGGCAGCCAAAGCCATAAGATGTATTTCCCTTGCTAATATTAATAGCATCAGCTCCTAATGGCATTGACTGAAAAATCTTGGTGCCGTGAAAGGAAGTGTGTTCCCAAGATCATTGGAAAATGAAATATGTGAAAAAACTTAAAGAAAAATTCCAAACATAACTCTTCAGGGTTCCTAGTGAAAATACTGACTTCTCTATGAGAGCTAATTTGATCAAAAACAACTAAATGTATCTGCAGAGGCTGTACTGTTTCTGATCATGGATGCAGTGATTCAAGAAGACAGAGTCCTCATTAGAGAAAAGGGACATGAAATGCAAATTTATTGCACAAAACCTTCAAAGAGAAATCAAATAACAAAATCTTCACAACAATGATCAACTTTGTGAATAGTAACTGCTTTACTTTAAGCAAGACTGGAAACAGATGGAAAAAAAAGTTAATTATATCAAATCTTATCTAAAATGTTGATATGTGGTGATAGGAGGTTATTTTGGGAAGGTTCTTAATCTGTCATTTATGTCAGCTCATAGACCTTTGAAATAAACAGAGATTGTACTCTGTTGCACAAGCATTGACAAATAAGTTCCTGTTGAAGTTGCTCTCACTGCCTGTTTTCACAAAGTTCCTCCTTGGAGCTTCAGTCTCCAGCCTAGTTTCAGAGCACAGAGCACCGTTACCCCATGCTTTTCCCCCCACTCCTTCTCCATTCTCCACTCAGCTCCACCAGACTAGCAGCAGCGATTGGCAAAAACCAATTTGGAACTGTGTGCAAGCTGAGCTTATCGTATGAAATACTTCTCCGTTTGACAGTCCCAAGATCGATTGTAAATGTGATGATGGAAAAGAATAGCTGTTCCATGTTCCTGCACATGGTCACACTCACAAAGGAGACATTCCAAACTTGGGTAGAACCGAAGGACATTAATCGGTTAGAGCTAGACTTGACAGTGGAGAAGTGACTATAGTCTGTCTTTGTTGCTGGTTTAGTTGGCAAAAAAGAGCAAAATTCAAAGTTTATTTAAAGACAGTTTTTCAACGAGTAATCTCTTTCTTTTTCTTATTGGCGTGTTTCAAAAGAAGTACATTTTATTTTGATTTAATTACATCTCTCTAAAAGTGATGTTTGCTGACAATGTAAGTCTAGTTTGATGTTTGACAGAAACAGTGTTGTATAAAGTACTGAAATCTCAGAGTCAAGTAAAAGTACAAGTACCTCTCCAAAATATGACTTTGGTAAAAGTCGAAGTCACTGACTGAAATGTTACTTGAGTAAAAGTCTTAAAGTATTTGAAACTTCTTGTACTTAAGTATGGAAATTACTGTAAAAATGGATGTACTCAAGTAATGTAATGAAAAGTACAAGTAAAAAGTAAAACAAAGCAAATGCAGTTTGAATGACATTTTTTATATTTTGGTAAACTTGTCAAATACACTTAAAATAATGTACACAACCAAGTGCAGGCAAAATTAAACCTGCTAATAGATATACCTGCAGGCATCATTTAGTTAAGAAAATTAGGTGCTTTACCTATAGCACAAGGTTAACTTAACCTGCTTTACAACTGAACCAGCTTCTTAGTATACCCTCCAGGACAGAAAATACAAAGTTTTTGTAAGCCTTAAGTTTTCCCTTCAAGTAAGATCAGTGCTGAAAATGAGAAAAATAAATAGTACAGAAAATGCGGCCAACATGAAGAAAAAGAGCTGTTACGATTACTCTACTTCACAAATCAGTGAATCAGTCAATGCTACAGTCAGTAGGTGGTGCACACAACTGGTCATTATGCAAAAGAAAAAAAGAATTGGGAGGGAAATGCAGCTTATTGGCATCTGTAAACCTGGTTTTGAACTTGCATGCCTTTCCTATATTCGTTAAATTTAGTCTAAATTGCTATTGCTATGGCTTCTGTCCCCCCTTGAACAGAGGAGTCTAGGTAGCCTGCTACAGTCAACATTAGGCCTAAGCTAAATACACCACGTGTGGAACTGAAACAATGCCAAACAAAGTTCATTTATGGTCAAGATTTCACAGTAGTGCCTAGTGACCAAGCTATAGTTACTGAAACAGGAGGATTATAACCATTTCATAAGAAGTTACCTCGATGTGTTTCTTCAAGTTGGACGGGGAGTTTTTGTAAGATAGAATTTCCATGTGACTGCTACTGATTGCGAGACTTGCTTTGTGTTTAATGGGAGAAGCGAAACAGGTGTATCCTAATTAAAAGTAAAGAAATCAAGAAATGGCAAAAAATGTGGAATGAAGATAAGAAAGGAAGAAGATTATATGAAGTACAAAAGTCAGTTTGAATTCGAAGCATTAATGAACGAAACAGAAGAGAAGAAATAATAATTAGTAGATTAAGAGTAGGTCATACCTACTTAAATGACATGCTTTATAAAATAGGGAGGAAAAATAATGATAAATGTGAGAGATGTGGAGAGAAAGAAAATGTAGAACACATATTGATGAACTGTAAGTCAAATGAACTCGAAAGGGAAGAATTAAAGAGAATAGTTAGAAATATGGGGCATGAATGGAATCTTAAAGGTATATTAGGAAATGAAGGAAACATAACAGATATTCACAAATTAAGGAAAGCATTGTTTATTTATCTTAAGAATACAAAATTAAAAAGTAGAATTTAATAGATATGAAGTAATGCTTCTACACACTCATGTACAGTAGGTGGCGGTATGCACCTTAAAGTTGCTTGTGATCCGCCATAATAGAAAAGAAGAAGAAGAAGAAGTATCCTATTGGTGGTGATGAACAAGCCCAGGCAAGCAGGCTACGGACTTTGTTCGGTAGCCTACTTGCTACTTGCTAATCAGTAGGTGGGGTCAAAACACTTGCGTTTCTCTCTCTCGCTTTTTTGTAACGAGTAACTAAACCACACATTGAAAATGTATCGGAGTAAAAGTACGCAATTAAGTTCGGAAATATAGTGAAGTAAAAGTGAAAGTCATCAAAAATTTTCATACTCCAGGAAAGTATGAAGTACTCCAAAATATACTTAAGTAAAGTAGTGAAGTATTTTTACTTCGTTACTTTACAACACTGGACAGAAATGTTTTAGATCATTTGTTATCCAAGCTGGATGCAAGGTCTGACAAACAGTATTGCTCCTTTCATCAAAAGTCTCTCTCCCTGAGATTGCTTTCAATATACGTATATATTTTTTTTTTCTCTGCTCCACTACCCATCTTATACTGGCCTCTTCTCTGCCTGTATCCTTCTAATATCCTCACCCTTTTCACTTTTCTCTCACTTCTGTTCTTGCCTGTATTCCTCCTTCCAACATTATTTCTTCTGTTAAACCTTCTATATTGCATTATGCTCTCTCCTCTGGTCTCTCTTTTCCCTTTCTTAATCTTTGTAATGCTTATTATAATGGAACAATCTTTAAGGAGCTCAGACACTTAAGCAACCAAAATGACATATTTCTTGCTAAACTGTGAAATGTTGTGCAGCATGTAGAAAGCCTACAAAGAGCTTAGTAACTTCAAGGGAGACATGACTTAAAAGGTGTCAGATCATCAGTTGCGATCAGTGTTTGCAGCTTTAAAGCCCAGAGATTAGGCTGAAAGCTTTAAGCATTTTTTGCTTTTTGCCTGAGTATCTGCAAACCTACCAAGCCCAGCTTTTATTGTACAGAAAACATTTTGTCACAAAATCTTATTGTGTGAGAAAAACAAAAATATGTTCAAGAAAAAAAAGGACAAATGAAAAAAATCATCTTTGATCAGACATTAACCATTTCCTCCCTTCACGAAAATTACCACAACTACTATTGTGTTCACATTTTTGCCTGTTTCAAATTTTAATGTGACTCAATGGTGAATGGAAATTTGCATGTTAAGTATTTTAGACGTTTTAGCCTTATACTAAACGTGATAAAATTTCTACAAAGCCCTGTCCTACTAAGCAGAAGCTAACATATTGTCAAACATTTTACATGCATAATACAAGATAATGTATAAAGGGACATGTACTAATTGCAGTGTCATTGTTTCTGCTATTAGTGGGATATACTCTCTGAAACATTCTCAGACAAGCGGTAACTGGCATTTGGTCACATCAGGGGGCTGCTTCCAGTTCACTTAGTCAGGAGTGTGTCCCTAGCAGATGTGAGTGGGCCTTGCTTGGAGGCAGCAGTTCCCTCTCTATGTGAAAATATCCTAATGGCAGGCACTGATCGAGTGCCAGGATCTCCTGCCGGTCCATCAACAAGCTTCTCTCACTCACAGGATTGAAATGTGCCTGTCAGTTTTTGGGTGGGAGGAGATGGAGGGCGGCTTGGGCTCAAGTATGCTGTTCTTTTCTTCTCTTAGTATTTCAATTAAGTCTCAAACCTTACTGAGATTGAGCCAAACACAAAGACTGGGAAGTCTATTTAGATTGTTTTTATTAAGGTAATAACAGAAACAAAATTACAGCCATTGAAACTAAAGAACCATGACTCGCCCTGTATGATTTGTTGTTACCAGCAAGAAAAGTAAAGAGCTGCAAAAAAAAAGACAACTGAATCTATGCTACTTTGTGGGAAAAAAAACTAACGATGCAAAGGAAAGGGAAATATATGGTGAAATTTTGTTTAATTTTAAGGAACGTTTGACAGTAAAACTGTTGTTAAACGGTAAGTTTTTAACCACAAAAGCATAAACATATTACAGTTTTGAGCAGGCACATAATATTGTGAGTCAGCATCAGTGTTTTTTTTGTTTGGACTCCTAACATACAATATCACACCCCAAGTTTGGTTCCAACCCTTCATAACAAGGCATATGGAGGAGAAAAAGCAGTCGTGGATAGTGGGAGGGTGTGATACTACAAATAGTGTCAAACAGCAAGTAAAGGAACAGTAACAAAGATATTAATACTGACTTAGAGATCCACCAAGAAATTTGATGACCAGATTCAGAAATGATTTGTGACTGGTGTGTCAGTCAGTCATGAATCCAATATTTTCCCAGAGAGTTAAATTTAGTCATAGAAACCGCAAGATGTGTAAAACGCTATTTAAAAGAAAACTGATTTTTTTATAGAGCTGTTTTGACACCTAAACTTCAGTGGATGTTCATCGTTCCTAAAAGCTTCTTGATATCAGATCTCAATAGGGCACTTGTGCTGAGGTCTGGGTCTGTGTAAGGGTTTTGCTCGTCTTTCAAATTTTTACAAGATCTCAGTTTGTGTTGTCTGCCAGCCGTTTATGAATTAAGGAATGCAATGCACAAATGGTAGCCAAAGATATTTTTACTGGTCGTCATATTGAGTCCCATCAGTTTCTGCAGCTAACTCTGGTGTTTTTTTTGGTAGTAGCACTGCTAAATTATATAATTTCTAGACAAAAAGAGGCAGCAGATCTCAATAGCAGCCAAGTCAAAGTGGAGACAGGATATGGATTTGGAAAATGTATGTGTGTAGGGAAATAAATACATTTTTTATGCAAAATTGACTATTTTAAGCTCTATGTCATGATATAATGTTATTCCCTCATCAAACACATATCTGGAGTGTATTTCACAGAAGTCTATTACGTATCCATGAAGGATTTTTGAAAGGATTAGATTTCCTTTTCACATTCTTCCTTTAGTAACGCTGTCCTTCCAGGCTAATTTACCAGTTTAGTTTTAATAAATTCCATGTGCAGTGTTTAATCTTGGTTTACAGGATAGCTGCCTAAACTCCATAGAAAACCAGGCCTGAAACCAGACTGAATTTCACTAGACTAGACCTCTCTAAACATTCTGTTTTAGGGTCAAAGTAATTTAAAACTAAACACATTTTTAAATAGTTTTAGACTGTAGCATAGATTTTGGAATTACTGGTTAATTTATAATAGCAATTTGGGTGTTTCTATACAATTATCTGAGTTTCAATATTGTAAAAAGGAACCTAAAACAACAATATTTTTTTTTTCTGAAAATGGTAAAAGCTTTTTATTTGCACTACTTTCTTTGTTGTTGTAAAATAACCTTTGGCATTTTGCAAATTTGATGTAGTTCTGCAAATTCATCTTGTGGGATTACATTGAATTTAAGCCTAGACTTAAGTTACAGACAGGTTACAAAAAGAACACTTTCAGATTTTACTCAGATGTTTGAGATGATGGAACCAAAATTTCATGAATTTGATCTCTTGAATCTTAACACATTTTAAGTTGGGAATTAACTGGGATAAAATAAAAAAAATGAGTGGAGAATATGACGCTTGTAAAACCAGAGTAAATTACCAACTTTCCTTAAAAAAATCAGAAGAAATTAGTACACATTATGAGCTGTTTTGAAAATCAACCATATTTTAAAAGTAGCTTTAGGTATCCCAAATAATTACCTTCAGAGACTGTTTTTGCAAAAAACTCTGTGTGCTGCTTTCAGACTTGTTCTGTCACTTTCTAACACAGGACATCTGTTTTGAACATTTTTCTTTAGTTTATAAAAAAACTTTTCTTTATGTCACCCTTCCATTTTCTTTGGCCTGGTGAAACATCACAAATCCAAAAATGCTTTGAAGAAATCTGCCTTTGACTCCAAAAGCAAAATGAGCTGTGTCAGTGTTGGTGAGAAGGGGTGTGTGAGTTCCTTCTGAGGATTAACAGTTTTTTGAAGGCGGTATTCAGCTCATCTTATCAGCCCTGAGCTAAATTGCTCTCTTTTTCCAGCCGCTTGAATGTTCAAGTGTCACTGTATTATATGAGATGTCCCGCCAATGGGTGAGAGAGCTCTTGATTATGTATTCATATGCTCACACCTTTATGTCTGTTTGTGAGGACAGAGCGAGAAGAGGCACAACTGTTCAGTTTATATCCTGTTTCCTTGTGTTGAGCAGCAAAACAAAAGCATGATTTTTGATTTCACAGAAATAAATTAGCTATGGTTTAAAATGATACAAGATATGTTTAATCCTGTGTTTTGTCCTAATAAGACATTATGGTTATTTATTATCTCATTACTATTTGTACACTGCTTTTTAACATAATATTTTTAACTAAATTATTCATTTTCTTCTCATTCTTACATTTGAAGACATTTTAATCAGCAATATTCTGCACAAATTTAATTTTTTAACTGCCTACTTGCTGAGCTAGAGTGGCAGTAGGTTTGTGGAAAACGTTTAGGATTTCAGTAGGTGTTTTCCCCTTTTGACCTGTAGACTCCTAAGTCCTATTTGCATGGGCGGAGAAAAGAGTCAGACAAAGATGCAGCATTAGCTCCAGCAATTGTCAGCCATCCCTTCCACAATTTATATGTGTCTTATTGATTGTCCCTCAGGAGTGCATTATAAATAACTGTATGCCGGAAGTGTAATGACAAAAGAACCAGAAAAAAGCTGGCAAGACATGAAAGAAAAGTAACATTTTTGTTGTAATTTTAATCTTATGCTAAAAATGCAAAATAAAAGACAAGAATATTCTCTTGTTTCTATGACAGATTAAGTTTTTATATGTATCTTAAAGAGTAAATTTATGAGTAGCAATAATATTTTGAGATTCCTGAACTTAAAAAGTTTTTTTTTTTTTTTTCTTGAGGAACCTGTATTGGCATGGCTCATAGTGATGATTTATAACATTCTATTTGAAGATTTTTAATGTCTGAGTGAGTTTAATAAAAATATATAAATAACATGTAATAATAGAAAATTATCCACCAAATTTTTTCATTGAAGACAGAACTGTGTCTGCAATTATGCGACAGACTCATCTGTGTTACTCCTTTCTAGATTCTGCTAATTTAAACTTTTTATGACAATTATGTAAGCTACCAAATTACAAAATAACCTTTAGTGCATTGTTTGTGTGAAACATATTTCCAAATGTTATTCAATACAGTAAAAAACAGACTAGAAAATTCTATTTACTTTATATCAGTCAGTTAAAAATATCACATTATTATACAATTGATATTTGGCTAAAAGTTTTTGTACTTTCAGAACATTTTATCTTTTTTTTTTAAAGTTTCATCTCCTGCCAACACTTTTTCTTCTTTCAGAAATGTATTTCCGTTTTCACAGAGAATCCTTTATCATGAGGGTGCCTTTTCAACAGCCTCAAAATAAATGAGAAATACCTAATAGAAAATGTGTTTAAGTCGCACCATCCTTAAACCCCAAGCATCAGACAGCTGAAATTATTCTGAACACAGTTGTTGACAAATGGTAATTAAAAGATTTGTTAATGTCGAGTGATTAAAAACACTGCAGGCATTTCACAGAGAAATTCAGCATGCAAATTGCTTTCTCTACAGCTGCTAGTGCTGCTCGGTTTGTTGAATGAAAGCGTTTTTTTTCTCCTCCACTGTTATCATAATATTAAAGAGCTGTCACTTCTCCTGTAATGGAATGCACAATGTGAAGAATTAGCATTTTTCAACAGCTATCTTGTTTGTGCCAGGGTATGCAATAATTGGCTAGGTGCTTTTTTTTTTTCTTCAAATGGTTAGATAATTCTCTTTCATCCAAGAAAGATGCAGTTAGCAAGAGCCTGGGAGGGGTTTCTATGTGAGACTGTGTGTCTGTGTTTGCACATTTTCTACCCATCTGTTTGGTTTGCGAGCAATAGAAGGATCCACTATGATTCTTGTCACGAGTTTTACTCATTGATTTTCCTCATCTTTTCATCACACTGTTACAAACTAAAGTTAAACACTGCAGTACAGCATCTATCCTTCCAGGCAGAGCTGGCGTTCTCTATAATGGTCATTTCAGGATTATGCTCTATTTGATGTAGGTTGATGTTTTCAGATATTGCATTATACTTTCTTTACATTTTTCTTAAGAAAACAAAATAAAAGACTTTAAAAAAGCTTTATTTTTGATTTGTATTAATTTGAGTTAACTTGATATTCAGTTTTCTGTAACTATAAAATATTTTAAATAAATAAGTCCTTCAACAGGGGAACATGTAGCTATGGGGTAGTATGTGATTCTCATGACATCATAATCTTGATTAGAATTATCAGGGTTTTAACACCAAAGACAAACAATAATTATCCCTACTGTTACTAAAATAGACTGACACATTGATATTGTTTCAATAACATTGTATTATTATTATTATTATTATTGTTTGATACTTGGACACAGATTTGGAGACAAAGAGAATGTAGACAATTGAGTTGAAATAAGTTTTTATTTATAGAAATAGGAATGCTGCTGCATCTTTTCCTGATAATAGTTGACCAAGCAGCTTCTCTCACCCATGTTCAAAATCAGGGGTGAAACTCTGTAAGTAGCAACCAGTGAAATGAAATTTAAAGTTAGATGAACTAAAACAGTTGGTCATTTAAAACCAAAAAATATAGAGAAAATGCCCCTTAAATGTATATCAGTTTCTCTTAAGCATGCTTATTGAGCCAAATCATAACCTTTCTTTTACTTTCGGATCACTGAAGAGTAATATTTGTATTCTAAGAAGCTATTTATCTATCAAGCTATGTAATTAATCATATGTTTAGGTAGAGGCATCATTCCGCTACTTTACAGATGCTCTGGACTCGTCAACTATACTTTCAAGACAGCAAAGAATTTTTGATTCATGGGTGGCACTCTTTCATTTCCACAACCTGACATCATATGAACAAAACCTTAACCTGTGGGTTTTTTAGGGTGAAAAACTGAATAGGTTTTTAAGCCACACGGTTTTAAAACGTTTGAATTTGCTTGAGACTACAAACCAGGCCATGCCAAGTACAACTCTGAGATGAATTGGAACTGTATCCTCTTGCATTGTGTTCTTGCCCTCTAGTTTATCTAAACTCTTTGCTTGTCCTCTCAGGCTTAATTAGGGAAAACTAATTAAAATCAATTGCCATATCCAAGCAGAACTAAATAATTTTATTGTTTCTGTAATGCTGTACTCTGCAAATGCAAGCAGTTTGTAATTCCTAACTGTAGAATCAGTGTCAATTTTATGGTTGTCTGTGCAGCTTTATTGATCTCTGTAAAAGCTGACCTAAACTTTAGCACAACTGAAAATTGTAGAAAACTTTTACTTGGTCTTTGCTTTGTTTACCTCTGCCTCTAGAAGTTCTTTTCATATCTTAAATCCTATATCTATGATAGAATAAAACCACCTTTTTCCAAAGGGTCTCCGGTTATTTTGGTCTGCACCTTAGTGCAATTGTTGTGTTTCCATAGAATCAGAGAACGAGGTGAAGTTTGTATGAAACAGACTAAACACCTCAGGTGTGAAAACACCCTTAAAATTGGCATTACTGGATCCTTTTTAAACTACTTTTATGAGTGTCTGAAGCCACCATATCTGTCATAAACCTGATTGTAGTTGAGGATCACAAAACCAGTTAGATGCCTCATAGATAGAACAGTATTTATTTTTATTTTTATTTTTTAAGTTGAAACGCGTAGCCTGCCCTTTTAGGTTAAGGTACGTGTTTTGGGGATATTTTTCAAACAGCTGACACAACAACTGAGACATTATCAGAACTCTTAATTTATAAAGTTGGCTGAATGTAGATTCAGTTCACACAGGCAGGAACAAGCATGGAAAGTTTTAGGCATTTAAACTTTGTGTCAAAGCGCAGAACACTATTTTAGTGAGTCTGTCAAACCCAAAAGCAGAGTATTTCAAGATTCTGCCTGTTAGCTACAAAAGTCTGAACAGTGGTCAGGTAATAGTGAGTCATACACCCTTTCCAAAGCCCTTAAAGTGCTTCCTCTGGGCCTTTTTTTTCACTTTTTTTAAAAACTTTTTATTTATTGACATAAGCTACAGACTACCTGGCAAACAAAGATCAGAAATGGACTTGCAGGCTGCCCTTCCTAAGATCAAGCCTTGGAATTGAAAATGAAACACAGTAACAATAGGAAATGAGTCATGAGAATCATGAAGGCCAAAACTTGCTTTTGTACTGCCATATGTCACAAAGGCCTGTTTCTTCTATTCAACAAATATTCATTGTTGATGATGGATTCACATTTAAAGTTGACACTTCATATGTGTAACATAAACCTTGTGAGATAATCCAATAAATTCCCTTGTCATTGTTGAGCTCTTCTAGGAGTTTAAAATCTGTTGTCAGTTTTTTTCAACAATCCTCCAGAGACTGATAGCTTCCACTCCCACAGTGAAGTGTCCAGGCTGTCTCAAGCTAAAAGTGAACTTTATGACTGTTCAGGTATGGCATCATATTTGTGACATCTACCTGAGCTACCTGAGGTAGCTGATACTACCTGATACTCTGTGAACCCCCCCAAAAAAGTCACCACCTGAATTTATCTGATCCAATGAGCTTCCTATTGGATAGTTACTGAATGGACAACTGTCTCCCAGATGGAAACTAATTATTTGACCCCAGGTGATACAATCTATAGCTTTTCATTTCTTAAACAACCATGTGGAAAGACACATTCAGTGGTTGTGGAACCATGTCTGAAAAATGTTGTCTCACTTTCAGGATTTTATTTCTTCAACACTGTAATATATTCAGATTAAATATTTCATTAATTGACGGTAGATTTTTTGGGACAAATCCAGATGAAAACTTGGCTTTGAAGTGAGGTTTTGAATTTTGATCTTGTTGTTATGAAGTCTGTTGTTATGACGATACGTGTAGTTTGTATCAGTTGTATGAGGTGAGCATCTACTGAACAGTTACAACCATGAAAGTTTGGATTTTGCTCACTGAGATCTAAAAACACTACGAATCTTTCATTTTTCCATATCTTTCTTTCAATAAATGAAGAGTTATACGGGTTCTGCAGCTTAGCTTATCAGCTACCAGCTAAAAATTACAGTTCAGTCCAAACTGTTGAAATCCCTGGCAGGTTAAGATTACAAGCAATATTTTAATTTTACCTATGTTGCTCTTGAGTGAAAGTAAAATTCAAATTTAGTTGAATCAGATGTGGAAAGGGTTAAAAATGGTTGGAAATGGATGGAAAAGGCAGAAATGGGGAGATATGAAAAACATTTCCTGAGAAAGATACAGATGATCACTGGGTGTCCCTTCAGAATCAACAAGTTATCACATCACAACCAAAGGAAGACAGTCATCTGGTTGGATTGTCATTGGACTGTAAGCTAAAATCCACAGAGGTAAGCCTCTCTCAGTTCTGGTTTAGCGGTGGGATGACCAAGTGTCCTTCCCTGTCACTCAGCCTCCTACAATTTAGAACTATGTATATATTTGAGTGAGGCTTCTCAGCTTTGCTTCAACTGAGGGAAAAAAAAATAGACTTGATATCAATTCTGACATAAACATAGCTCAATCTACTTATCAGAATCACAATACAAGCTTGGTTCTCCCAGTAATTCCTGTAAATTCTACTTCATGATCTCAATCAAGGTTGGACTTAGTGCTGCCTCATATTTTTCAAAGCATTTATTTCTCAGTATGTAGCTTCTGGTAATGTGAATCTAATTTTGAAAAGATTCAAATACATCTAAATTTCATTTCCCCCCATTAATTTTTTGCAGTTTGGAGATGCAAACTGCTACTCAAAAGCTTTTTTAAAAATTAATTGCCGGTTATAGTTTCACAAAGAGGATTCTCAGTAAAAGATACATAATTAGAGTTTTTAGAAAAATACTTATTTTATACATTTTGGGACATCAGCAACAGTCTGTTAAAATTGGTTGAAATGGATTGTACTGATTCTTATGTTAGTCTTATGATTAATGCTTGAATAAGGGATGGATTTTTGAAAAACATAATTTAACAAATATTCCTTTACTCGGGTCAGGGTTCAACGATGAGAGGGTCCCTACGTCGAGACCAGGTCACTGATTTGAAGTATTTGGCAGGAAAAACATTTGTATTTTTTTTTTTTTTTTGCTCATTGCAGACTGGATACCTATTTTCAAAGGAAGAAATTATTCCATCTGATCTTGCAGTAGCCCAGTGACTGACACTGAATGATATCTTTTTCCTCTACTGCTTTCTGCCACATGCTGTTGATTGCCAAGCCTCCTCAAAATACATTGGAAGTGCAGCCACTTAGCCTTCACAGCAAAGTCTTAAAAAGACATTGCACATTTATTTTTTCTAAATCTTTGATGAAAACATCATAAGATGAGCAGGCCCCTTCCACCCTTTGGTGTGTTAACTACAAAAAAAAGTCTCAAAGAGAGGCTCAGGATGGAGTTGTCTGCCCCATATGGTACTGAATGTTCAAAGGAGAGTGGTCACAGCGAAAGGAAAAGCCCAGATTGTCTGAAGAACTGCTCTGCTCCATATTGCTTTTATGATGGTTTGATGCCAGGCATATTTAAGTGGGTTTTCATCTACCAAAATGACATTGATCTCATATTTTCGTTTTTGTTTAGAGCTTGGATTAGCCCCCACTAAAATCATTGAGAAAAACACAGTGATGTCATACCAAACAAACCAGTCATGTTTTTGCATAATTTTTGTTTAGATTAACATAATGAGCAACTTCAGGTGAGCCATTTTGTCAAGATGAAAATGTTTAATAGGGGACAAGGGAAGTACTACAATCTGTCAAGATCCCTACAATAAAAGCAAAATGCACTGTATGGTAGTTTTGAAATAGTTTGCATCACAAAGTGAGACAAAATTAGGCAAGATATCTAATTTGTTAAGTCATTTATTAGTACTTTTTAAGGTGGGAATTGTATTTTATCTCAGCTGTACTCTAAACAAAGTATTGAGGGTAGAGTAACAGACAGCAACAATTGCTATGTGATACAACAGCTGTAAGGAAAAATGCTTCCTTCCTTTGCACTGTGATTTCATTTTTAAGTGTGGTGGGAGGTCTCTTATAAACTAAAACAACTAAATTACTTGGCCACAAAACTAAATTAAAATATTTACCATGTGAATAATTAAATTAAACTCTATTAAGCTCTAATTTTCTTGCTGGGTCACCAAAGTGACATTTGGTTTTTAGTCAAGAATCAATTCAGAATAGTGAAATGTTTGATTTTCCAATTAAAAATACAAATTCGTCTAAACTACTGTCTATTTTTTTTTTTATCATAACCAAGGGGACACAGAAACATTGAGAGCTAATGTGCACAATTGTTTTAAATCATGTGGCTGCAACATTTGGCGTGTCTTAGACATATCTACAACGTTTATCTTTGGTATTTCTGCACATTAAATGTGGATAACAAGACAAGTATATTATTTGTTAATGAGAACAATAATCTGAATATAGGCTACTTTTTAGTCTCAGAAGAGCTTGTATTTTTAGATGGTGAAAAAATTAAATGAAAATAGTACAGGTATGAGGGAAAATAAGACTCTGTCTTATATCAGCATTTTAAATGTTGCTTTTGGTCATTTTAAAGCAGCTGAAAACAATTAGCAGTGATTGGATTGGTTCTCAGAGGCCTAAAGTGGCACTCTAGGGCCATGTTAGACAGGGCAATCTCTGATTAAGAGATTAACACTCTCATTACTTCCTCTGCTGTGGCAGGAAGGAAGGTTGGAAAGACACTAATAAAAGCAGTTTAAATGAATGAAGGGAAATTACCAGATTGCTTTTGTTCTGACTGAGGATTAATTGCACTATAGACTTTGCTAGCTCGGTGATGGTAGTCATATATCTAAATATTGCAAATTGTAAAACAGCTTTTTGACGGTTCCATATAAGCATGCATTTTATGATCAAAACAAAGACATAAACAGTTTGCAGGGGGCTGAGGGTGGGGTTATCTTCATTTTATATTACTGAAACTTGAATGAGTTCTGGTACATTTAGAGACAAAGACTCGACAGCAGAACCGTTAACCACAACCCGGACCTGACCTTCATGGAACCACTTAACCACAGCTTTTTCCTGCCAATGTCTGTCCTCTGGATACTAAACAAACGCAGCTTGTTCAACTGTGTATGAGAGACTGCTGTGTTTTTGTTTGTGTCCAGGCAGGTCTCAAAATCCCATTGGGCGTAGCCTCTAGTAAGTTAACAGTTAACAATGTCGCACCCAGATATCACAGTATTAGGTCTGCTCTGAAACCTTCATCCTGACGCTGTGATGAAGGTAAAACCTGATCAGTTATGGCAGTAACAGAGAGTGGATGTGATCTCTGAGAACGGGGTTGATTACAGTGTAGAGAGGACAGAGGCTGATGGACGGAAATCGATCACTGAAGGGTCACATTGATTTTTTTGGCCGGGTACCCTTACCACAGCAGATGTTTGAAGATGCAGCTGATGCTCCAACTTTGCAGGAGCTGCTTCATAACCTGCATTTAAAACATGACTTTATTGATTATAAACATTATTTATTTTTATTTGAGATTTTTGATGTAGGTATATTGTCATCATTATCATTATAATATTGCTTGTTACATAGATTGACATTGTTCCTACATCTTACTTGCAAAACATGATGAAAACACTGTAAGTGCATGCATTTTAGTAAAAGTGTTGTGACAATTCTGGTTGTTAGTCAGACGTACTGTATGTGTGTCCTGTGTGTCACTGTACAGCGCCCTCTAATATCCAACAGCCTAATAGCTTAATTCAGTTGTGGTGCACTTAGAACATGATCTTTCAAGGAGAAAGAGAAGAATTATAATATGTCATTTACAAGGCTAGAGAACAATACAATTATTAGGTTTATCTTCAGCACTCTTGAAGGCTTCCTTCCTTAGGGAAGAGAGAGTGATTTAAAAACAACTTTTTTTTAACTGTAATAAAACACACTCATTGAAAACATTTCCGGAGTATTGCTTTGATTTTTTCCATGCATGTTTTAGGAATCTTTCAATTTTATGTGGCAGTCAATCGAGGGTCCCTAAACACTTACTCTCACATAGCATCACCTATTTCCACAAATCTCCACCTCACAGCTGCAGCTTATAGTTGAGTTTCAACCTCACAGATCAAACTTCTGGTAGAACTCAAGACTGTTGAACTAAATGTTTGTTCAACACTCCTAAGAATTGTCGTAAGCACCATAACAGAGGAGCGTTGTTGGGATAATGAGTGTTGGAAAGAGTAGAAGTTTCTTAAAGAAACAGAGGCCAGTTTCAAATTGTAAAATCAAATAAAAAATGTTATAACAACTGAAGCTAACATAGCTATTTGACTGTGCTATAAAATAGCATTACATGCCTGGAAAATGCATAATATGCCTTTAAAAGTTTATATCTGCTTATACTTGCAGGGCTGCCGGACACTGGTGTCTGTAAAGTGGCCATAGGACAAGAAGCAGGGTACACCCTGGACAAATCACTGCATTACTGGGTACTACAAAGACAAACAGAACAAACACCTATGCACTTACTCAATTCATGGAAATCAATTAAGCTAACATGTTTTTGACCTATGATGAAAACAAGAGTGCATGCTTGCAGAAAATCTATGCAGGTACCTCAAGCAGGGATTCAAGCCTAGAATCTTTTTGCTGTGAAGCAATGCTGTTAATAACTACTAGTAAATGAGAGCTATTTTTTCACCTTTAATTTATATTTTTCAAACATGGCTCTGTTTTTGTCCTATAGTTTATGCTTATCAAACTTGTCAGGAGAACATGTTCAGCTGGTTCAGACAAATGAGGATTAACAATATACAGTGTTGTGTCAGGATGTTTTTCCCCTGCATTCCAAATAAATGCATTGCTATATTGGCAATTAACAAAGACCACTTGCATAATTTATGTATGAGTTCAAAGGTTGTAAGTTTGTAAAGATCTAAAACTTCAACTTTCTTACTCATGTCAATAAAGTGGTGTCTGGTTTTGATTCCCCTTTGTATCAGCAATAGGGTTAGGTTCCAGTGGCATAATCACTTAACTTTTGCTGTCATGTGGAGAAGATTATACAAACGTAACGTGTAGGCTTTTCATAAACTCATTCTTCTTGGATGCCACATTTTCATTTTACATGTTAGGAAAAAAGACATCTATGGTTCAGGATATGGGAAGTGAGTGTTACACATCCAAAGTTAAAATTAGGCTGCTTTGTATGGTTGGAACCTGCAGGCTTTCCCTGCTCCACTTACTGATTGAAAGCTTTCTGTGGAATACACAATTATAAACACTGTATGTAGCCCTGTGGTCTACAGTTAAGCTCAAGATTATCCACACCTCTGGCAAATTTAGGTTTGAATTTGTCTTTTAATTTGACTATTGTGTTTCTTCTGACTGGAAACATTATTGACGCTTTTGAATCTTAGGTTGACTCTAATAAGGAATATGTTGATGAGCCTAAATATTAGGTGATGGTAAAGAGGTTTTCCAAAATCAAAGACTTTTCAAGCTCATCGTAGAAGATACGCATTCACAATACAAGTGGAAAACATACAGAAAGCTATTCAGCAATTATAAAAAGGGTTTTACTAGAAATTAGGATTTTTTCATTGACAGAAACACTTTCAGTAGCTATTTTTTAAATAAAATGTAAATAAAAACTTGTTTTGTTTTTTAAACTTTATCTTTTGTGAGATGTCTGTCGCATTCCCTATCAAACTTAGACATTTTGATTAAGTAGGAATAATTTAAAATGTAAATCTGCTGGGAATATGTTTCTGAAAAACTGCATACAGATGTCCTTAAGCTTTATAGTTTTTTCTTTGTGTTTAATCTGATTTTAGAATTCACAGTTAATAGATTCAACTTTATTTTTTATGGAAAATTATCCCGCCTGAAGCATAATTGTGTCCTCAAAGCAGGAAGTAAAGACTTCAAACATTGTACATTTTATTGATCATTGTTTTTCGTGGAATTGGTAAAATGATCCCTGATGATAATCACAAATAAGACAGTTGTAACAAATTATAGCCACCGTAACAGTTAATCCAGGAATATTTACAAAATATGCTATTTATCTGCACTTTAATTTGGACTCAGTGATAAAGTCTGAGATCTGACGTTCACTTGATGGTATAATATTGACCATTATCCATTATAAAAAATACCAAATACTCTTTGCAAAAGGTCACATATATTGTTTATTATCTGTGTTGCATTTAAAAGTCAACAATTTAAACATTAAAGGGTGTGAAGAAGACATCTTACAGTGAACCTGTACGTGTGCATGAAATATTTATCCTGTTTCACTGATATGAAATCTAGCTCTTTACAACAGCAGTAATATCCATCATTATGATTTGGAGGGACAGTGGGTGAAGCAAACTGTTTTATGGTTTCACTGGCCATATGCTCAGACCTTTTTAAAGACGAGACTGATGGGGTCACAAGAATCCTCGAGCATAATGTGCACTACACATTCAGCCAACTGTTGGTACAGGGCTGTGCCATCTGTTACACTTTGCTACAGTGACATTGGACCATCCTAATCGTTCAATGGTGAGAAAGCTCAGTGCCTGTCATCAGCAGGTGAGATCCGTCAGGTAAATTTTGTCTGCTCTGGAGTAAACTTTTTTTCTCCCTGTGATTAGTTTAACCTTTTCTTTCAGAGACCGGAGGCATTAGTTTCCCAGTATTAGTTCTTAAAAACACATGATTTAATATTATTGGCTTTAAACGTTCACACCCTGCAAATTCTACATAGTACAACTTTGACTGAAGTTTTTGTACAAGGTAGTGTAAGCAAAATCTAAAAAAATATATATTAGTTTAATTCTTCTTATTCATATTAAGCATGATAGGAATAACATGATAAAACTGTGTTTATCATGTGTTTTGAGAAACAATCTGGATAGTTTCTAATTTCTAATTCTCAAAACTAGAAATGAGAAATGACCTAAATGAAACACTTCACTTAATTATTATAAGGAAACCCGAACTGAAATGGTAATCAATGTAAGAATAGAATAGAATAGAAGTACGTTATTCATCCCAGCAGGATAATTACTTCGCAGTTACAGCATAGAGACAAGACACAATAACAACTACCACTGAGTAGTAGTTGTAGATAAAATAAAAAAATAAAAAAATAAATAAAAAATAAAATGCTATAAATTGTAAAAAAATATGAAATGCTGTTAATATAAAAAGCAACTTAAGAGCAGTCCTTGCAAAGATTCAAAAAATGCAGATATGTATATGTAAATATACTGTATGTACAGCAAGGTAAATATATGTAAACAGGTAATCTTATTTAAAAAAAAGAAAAAGATTCTAAATCAATCCTCCTTAGACCATTAACACAGACTATATAAAGTAGTTTCAAGAATAGGATCTTCAAAATGTTCTGTAAGTTTATAAAAATCTGAAATTCATAAAGAGTTTATTGATCTCCTAGGGTGCATTCACTCCCTAAGAGACCAATGAACTCTACTTTGCCTACTTTCAGGCCAAACTAGTTTGTTTACCTAGAAAATCTGATTTGATTAGGGAGATGTGAATATTCAATCAAATTCTGATGCAGACCATGAAAGTGAAATCTGGTTGACCTCAAAACCTAGGTCTCAGTTCAGCTGAAGTGAACTCTGGTGCAGTTTGAATGCATATGTGGCTGCAAGCAGAGAAATCCTACAGCTGCTAAAATCTGATACCGCTCCATTTTTGCTTATGTTTTGTGAAGAAGGAAGTTGAGCTCAATGTCCTGTTTAGAAGTTTTTGATGCGGGGGGCTTAACAGCTTACTCACAGAGTTTGATTTGTTTTACACAGTGCAAAAGCGAAACACACTAGCTGAAAATGTAACAAATGTTGCAATTTTGGTCCTCAATCGAACTGAGTGTATCACGTTATCAAGTGTGAAAACACCTTTGGTACTCCAAGGAAAGTGGCTTTATGGTCCAATTTTAAGATGTGACTGCAAATCCAAAAGAGTAATGTGAAAAAGGGGAGGAAAAATTGAAAGTTTTGAACCACATTTAGATCCTCTTTCAATACAAGAGCCATCACAATACAGTAGAGTGCTTCACTGGTTCCAAAGTCAAACTATTATTTCACTCATTAAAAAGACAGGACTCTTCGTGAGTAATGCAGTACTATGTTGCCAACATCCACTGTTTTAGCTGAAAGGTCTTCCAAACTGTCAAACAGTTAGGCTCAGGTCATTGGATTCCTCTGTGCTCCTTCACTTTGATTCAGAACCAGTTAGAAGAGGGACAGCCACAAAAATTTTATATTTTCGGTGCCAGCACCTAAAATGTGTGATATTTCAAAAAGTGCTCTGGAAAGAAAAACTTAATGATGGGTCAATTTTGATGTTTGTGCGCACAAAGACCTCGTTTCACACTTTTTTAAAACCCTGCAACAAGTAGATCTACAACTGACAGTGCTTGGCTTGAGAAAATTATTTTTCTGATTTACTAAAAAATAAATTAACATATGAACAAAAATCTAAATTTATCAGCTTCTCAATTCTTACTAAGGCATAAGATATAACAGACTAATTCACAATAATTTCAATACAAGAAAATATTTAGAATATGTTTTTTTAACTAGGTCTATGCAAGATGTTTGTTAAAGTTTGTGTAGTTATTTTACATATCAGTTTAACCTTTTTAGATGCCTAAACGCCCTCAACTAGACCATGTATCTCAAAACATCTTTCTTTAAAGATACATATTTATTTTCTTTTATCCTTGAAGCTGCTAATTGCCCTGACATGTTCTTTCACTACTGCCCTGCATCAGTTTTTCTTTAAATCTAATTTAATTTGAGGCACTTCTCCAGCAGATTTTTTTTAAAGGATAAAAATGTTATTTGGCAACTGAGTCTAAAGTTGAAAAGTTTTTAATTCTGTAATAGATCTGATGTTGGATAACATGTAAAGTTGTATTTTTTCACATTATTACTTATCAAAATGCTAATGTCCATCCCCCAATTTCAAGTAAGTTTATTGGAAAACTGTAATTTAGATTGAGTTATTAATGTGCAAAAACAACAAAAAACAACAACAAAAAAACCCAGTCTAACTGAGAAAACAGTCTTCAGAGCAAAGGCTGAAAAAATATGTTCTTCAATGTCCCATTTACTTCTCACATCTGCAAAATATGATTATTCATGGAAGGCTGGAATATTCATTACGTATAATATTCTCACTTTGCCTGTCATATTGTTAATGTTTCATATTTTGAAAAATAAACAGAATTTTTTTCTGTGACAACTTAATCTGCTTTGCAGATGGGATAATCCAATAGTGGATTTTTATGCTACAACATATAGAAAAATCATTATGCACTATGTATACTATTATGTATGGAATATTATATAAAATATAAAAGGTGAGAACCATCTCTATAACCAAAGAAATTCTGAACTTATCTGTACTTCATTTCAGTGCTTTATGCAAATAATTATGGAGCAGGTATTTACTGTTAACACAGTTTGTGCTCATAATAAACATGGTCTTTAACAGCGCTGAGTTTGTGGGATTTCAATTGGAGCTGATGTTTCAGAGAAATGCGAAGGACTTTGTATGTTGTACCGCTGAAAAGGAATTAATGGCAGCTTGTTTTGTCAGCTGTTACTGGCCAACTCCTACTCCATCTGCTGTCTTTTTTAGAAAGCTGGTCCTCCACTTGACTCCCTTCTTTTTTCTTAGTTTTTCAAAAGAACAGATTGAGTTTGAAAGTTTTTGTCAGACAAATGCATTCTTTAAAAAATGTTGCATGTGAAAGCATGAAGCATAGACTATACTATGTAGGCAAAGTTAATTTAATTTGTCAAAAGTGGTGTTTCAACCAACAAACACTTTACTAAACCTTTTGCTGGAGAATTAGAGTATTGGCTGCAATACAGTATAACAAAGCATTTCAAGGAAAAACTTCAATCAGTGATGCATCACCCTGCTACACATTATTTGCCTGCAAATGTTTACTGCAACAAAAACAACTTTTTAAACTCATAACTTATAATTTGTCATCATAGAACATACTCTTATAGTTAGACATAAATATTAAGAAACAAGGCTGAAAGGTAGAAAATATGGTGAAAATAGCAAACTAGGAGAGGAAATAGTAACAACCATGCACAGTTTAAATAGTAGGCTGTGAATTTGTCATTTGCTTTCTAAATATTTGAACTTCTGAATGTTCTGAATAAGAGTTTGCATATTCACTTTAACTTCCTCCCACAGTACGACTGTTAGTGCTACTCTAAAGGAATGTGAACATGGTTGACTATCTTGGGTTTCTTCTTCTGGTGACCTTCATCCTCATATGTATGAGTCCATGTTCAGTACGGACTTTGTGTCTTGCCCAATGGCCGCATGAGTACTGTACTGTAGATTCATGGGCAGCTATAGACAATGGATGGATATGCACATTGGGAATACATATTGAATTGACCCTAAAATCAGTCACCACCACAGAACAAGCCCTCTGTCTTCGTCTGTCCAGTTTCATCTTGTTGCTCTTCTTGCAATTTCATCCTCTACAAACTGCTGCACAGAAGATGAGTATCCATGATTAGTGAGCAAAATACCAGAAGGACTTTCTGCTCGAGCCTTTGACTTCCTATTGTGCAAAAGTATTTTGTAACATTAAGTATACAGTTTTGTGAGGCTACATGAGTGTTTTCTTCTAGATATTTGTTCAAATACTAATGTGACAAAAATGCACTACAGTAATTTATGTTCAAAGTATGATACTGAAAATGAAAGATCATGAAATGGCAAGTCAAATACTACATTTATAAAACATAGAGAAAAATAACACAATAAAATTTAATTAAACGCAAATTAAATTCTTGTAACTGTAATAAATATGAAAAAAATGCCAATCAGAAGGGAGAACTGGTTCTTCCTCATATCTATGTAAGTAAGTAAGTAAGTAAACTTTATTTCTATAGCGCTTTTCACAGACCAGGGTCACAAAGTGTAAAAAATAAAATAATGCCTCCATGTTTGGCCACAATTCCAAATTTCTCTGTCCATCTTGTTTATTCCTCTGTCCTCAGATTTTTTCTCTTCTGACTGTGCTACTTTATGCTCTTTATTTGTTCTCTGTTTTTATTTTTAATTAGCCTCCCCTCAAATCTTCTCAGAAAAAGGGGCTAAGCTCTCAGCAACCAGTATTTGTTTTTGAAGGAAAAAATTTAAATAAAAAATATAGGTCTGTCTCATTCAGCTTTGTTTGAAAGATAGACACAGCAATTTATTTTAACATTTCTTTTTATTACTATAACATGGTAAGGTTTTCTCTTTGTCTTGTCAACAATGAAAGAAAAAAACCCCCACAAAAAATAAACCAACATAAAAACAATGATGTAGTTAAAGAATGACAATTCAGTTCTTTAACAAAGCGAAGAAAGCGAAAAAACAAACAAACAAAAAAAAACAAACATTAAAAAGAAAACACTTAAGGTAATGTAAAATAAACATCTATGATGAGTCAAATTCAGCTGAGCTAGATGTAATTTCTGATACAGTAGGATAATTATTTTTTTACATTGACAGAAATCACACGGTTTCATCATTCAAGCTGTAAAATTTTAACATCTGTATATTCTTGTATAGAACACATGCAACAATTTTAGTTTTAAAAAGACGGCCTAAGCATAAGAAATGTTTCAAAAGAAATTTTAATGTTCTTGGATTATGTGCAGTAGAGAAACACATCTGCTGCAAAACATGGACAACAGGTGGTGCAGAAATGAAAGTTGGGTGTCTTAAATATCCCCTGAGGCTCCTGGTTGGCTTTCGGGGAAACAGACCTGAATTTGATGTGCTTGGTTTGATTCACAACTGAGCTCCTTCTGTTTGCTTCTCCTTAAACACAAAATTTGTGCTTCTTTTATTTAAATTCATATTTCCAATTTGATTCTCAAACTTGATTGTGTTTAGTAAAAAAATCCTTTCCCTTCTTTTCACACAACCACAATAATTAAAAGTATATGTAGAAATACTGTAGTAAAATCTAGAAATTAATAGTTTTGATCAATGAAAGTTGTGATTCTTTAATTAAAAGTAAGTTCAATGCCATCTCTTTAATTTCATGTATATGTATTTCAGAAATCATTACATAATGATATTGATTCAATTTATAGACTCATCTGTTGTTGCCCGTCCTTCTTTTTTTCCTTCTCTCTTTCCTTCCTTCTTTCCTTTCTTTCATTTTGTCTTTGTTCCAGATGTCTAAATGAAAAGTAATCTTTATTCACCCAAAATCTGAACATAACAAAAAACTAATTGCTATCTGGTTGCTATGTTCCATTCTTTCTGAAATAGTATAGATATTATGCCATCAATTTCTGACCTACATAAATGTAAACCTTGGATATTTTTTCCATGATCCCTGTATATACTCTTTTTCTGCCTCTCTTTTAGCCAAGGGCGTAGGTTTGGTCTAAGTTTTGGTGGGACCTTACAACTTACTGTAAGGTCCGTCCCCCCCGGACCATTTTCCATTTTTGACCAGTGGGGGGGGGGGGGGGGGGGGGCACCACATTCGCTTAATAACCCCCTCCCCCCCTCCCTATGTGAAAAAATATTACATAATTAACAGACCTATTCTACCTCACATTCAGTGCTGACCTAAACACCGGACTTTACAACAAATGCGTTGCGTGATAGATATCTAACTTATGGGTCCACTCACTGTACTTACAGCCGAGGTAGCGAAATAACTTCTAATGTCTGTCGTCCTTTTCTTTTTTGGTGGCGACATGGTCTCAGAGACTCATAATAAATGTCAAACTCAGAAGGAGACGCGTTCACTTTCAGCACCATGGACCAAGCTTCCGTTCCGCGTGTGGCCAGCTGGCCGCCGCCTGTTGCAGCTAATCAAAGAACGTAGATCCACGTTCTTTGAGCCAATAGCGGCATGGGTCGTCATAGTTCATAACAGCGAATTTTAAAATGAATGCTACCACTGCGTAGTATATTGAAATATTAAACTAATCAATGTAGATTTTCGTTTATTTATTTTGTTTTTGTTAAAAAATACATGTTATTTTTTTTTTTATTAATATGGCAAAAATTGGTCGGGACTATTTTATATCCCTTGAATATTGGTCGTGACATGTCACGACTGTCCATACCCAAACCTACGCCCATGCTTTGAGCTAAGAAAAGATGGCTACCCTGTGTAAAAATTGACTGCAACAATTTATAAAAGCTACAAACTATAGATAATAATGCAGTGAATTGATTTCTAATTGATCTTTTTTCCTGGTCGTCATGCCATTGTTCTACATGAAAGTCTGAAGGGTCTGTTAGAAATTCATGTGCTGCTAAAAGTTGGGAATTTATATGCTGAATTTAAATATCTGATGATCAAACTAGGCATCTTAAAGTTCTATGGAAGACCTGCGTGGTGAAGATAAGATAAAGAACAGAAATATGGAAAAAAATAAATTGACAAGAGAAAGGAAACTCACAAAAACCCAAACACTGAGGGGGATCAGCAATGAATAATGTAATGAACTTGTAACATCTCTAAAATAATCTCTCCTTCTTGTTTCATTTCAATTCCTTGTTTCTCTTTTATTCTTTTCCTTTGTTCAGCCTTTCTTTCGACATTTCTAGAGGAACTCATTATATGTGACATCACAAAAGAATACACTTCAAAAGGATTTAACATAAAAAAGAAAAAAAAAACTACTGCCAGGTCACAGCATGACCTGTGATTGAAAAATCAATTCTCACTTTTAAGCATTTTCTTACACAGTTACCTATTATAATTATGTCTCTTGTAAAAAGTCCATGTCTGCAGTTTTGCAAAAACTAAACTGAATCTCATCTCGGCACTTTTGGGCCGCAGTACTTTGGAGGTTAAAAAGCTATTTTCATCTTCTTACTAGATTAAAAATGAAAATGGTAAGATGAAAGTTACAACCATCTTTGCGTTTCAATGCGTCTCAACTCTGTCAAGGTGATGGCAGTTATAGAGTCTTTCTAGCAAACTTCGTCCTACACACATTATGTCGACGGAGCAAATGTATGTAACATTGTATGACATTCATTCAGTTTCATACAATGAATTATGTGTTTTCAATTTTAGACCCTCAAAAATCATGGTTTTGGATGCTGGCATACATGACAAGGCAAACCGTGGGGCAGCAACAAAAGGGCAGGATCACCTGAATATACTGAAATACTAGCGTACACATAAAGAAGGGTGTGATAGAGATAGCTTTAAAAGATAATTTCTCTCTTTCAGTCATTCTTTGATTTGTGTGCATGTGTGTGTGAACAGGAACACACACATGCACACAAACCATAAGTTAGCAAGTCACTAAATACCACACCAAAGAAAAATAAAATATAGGTCAGTGCCCATAGTGTAACCCCTCCCACTCTTCACTGGAACCCTGCATGGATATGCTGATATGGAAGACGGACAGACGGACAATTCATTAAACATGTTTTTCTTTCTATATTCTTCCACCTCACACTTTTGGAGAAAAACCTACCTCTACTGGCAGTAATGTCCATTTTTATATACTTTTCTATTAACTCATAAAGCATGCACACCATTTGTACACATTTTCTAAAACTAAAGTAGATGTCAATCTTCCTCTGGATTTTAACTTGTGTGCTCAACTAAAAGTTTAGCTGAAATAATCTTTTGCATTATCTTTTACAAATCTTTCTTGTCATCATCATCATCATCACTTTTCCCTTAAACATTCTGCCTCGGTAATAAGCCACAGCTCTGCATGCACTACAGTTCCAGCCATCTGGTCAGCCTGACTGTTCCTCCTCTCTGCTGTCACTCACTCCTGCCCCCTCAAGTGTCACTCAGCAGCTTGGTCGGCACTGTGCTTGCAAAGCAGTAAGAGAAAATTATCATCATAAACTCTAATTACTGAGGGTAATAGTTGACAGTTGCAGTGCAAATACTTCAAGAGTTCTCAATTAAATCTTTATTCAGTGAAGCAGTCTCAGTGAAAGTGAAACCGCACCAGGAAAATGTGCTCGTGCTGGCAGAACACAGAGTGACGCTCGAAAGACTGAGCTCCAGTCTTTGCTTCCCACAGTTCCATTAAAAATTCACTTGAGGTTTTTCAGTCTGGAATTGTATCAACAAACCCCAGTAAATATAACGCCTGCTATCAGAACTTCAAGGTCAGCAAGCCTTAATGTTGCTTAGATCAGTCATAAAATTTATTAGGGTGGAACTGAACTACTCCCAATATTTGGTAGTGAGTGTGATCACGTTTCAGTTTTGGATATAAATGCATAATTAAAGTACACAGGGGAAAGATTGCAGCTAGATGTTTGATACTTTTGCCAACCCTTTTAAGGTGCCTTATCACATTGGAACAACTCCTTCTTACTGTTCTGTACATTATTTTGACAATCAAATACAATTGCAGTTATAACTGATACACAGGTTATTGTTTCTGCATCTGCTATTCGAATGGATTCTTGATTACATATATGCTGGTATTGCCAATATGTATTTTAGTTTCACAGGGATGACAGAGTTGTTGCCAAGGCAACACTTGTAAGTTAATGTTAGTGCTATTAAACTGTCTCCAGCATTTTATTTCTGTGCTCTAAATTAGGAAATAGTTACCTACGGCAGCTTTTAAGTGCTCCCCATTTAGGTTTTCGTAAGTGTGAATGTTATCACTGCCAAGCCTTATTTTGCTCTTTCATTTGTATAGAATACATACACCTGTTGGGGTACAGTGGAGACTCGCAAACGATTGTTTGTATGTGCAGGTATTCATTTGTAAAGATCTGCAAACACTTTAAAGTTGCTCACACTGCATACCTGTGCTGTATTTGCACTGAAACAACTACAAAAAAGCTCTGAACCCTTCATAAAGAGGAACACTGAGCTCAGTTATCAACTTTATCAGCTGTCTGGCTGATTTTCCTCACAGTAACACCTTCCAGTTTAACTACTGTCTTTTCAACAATTACAGATTTCCTTTGGCTAAACTACTCTTTTAGCAATAGATACACAAAATAAGGATAAACTATTTTATGGTTAACAGAATCATTTAAGATAAACAAGCTTTAATTAATGCTGATTAGCTGCATCATTTGTTGCTCCAGTGCCAAACAAAGACAGACCCAAATGGGACATTCTACAATAGATGGGTGTACATGTCAGTGGTCTGTATTCATGCATGTGTATTCATGTGTGCATCCATCTGTGTGCAGTTCTGAATTTGTCCAGTTTCTTCTTTTCCCATCTGTCCTTTTGCCTTGACATCCAAACACTGCTCTAATGTGCCGCCCAATAAGCCACTGATTATCATATCGGAACAATATTAGCTTCTTTCTCTGCTGGGTTGAGGATCAGTAATTGCTGTCAGTGCAGAGGAAATGGGAAAGGAAATTACATCTGCCCATACAAAGAGATTGTTTCCTTGTTAGTCCAAAGAGACTGAGATGACCCTTTGCATGTGTTTTAATGTACTTGTTGGAAGTTGAAAGTGTATGTGTTTGAATATGTGCATAATCACACCAGTTTAATTTTATGTTTACGACAGATATTTTTTTCTTTGCATAAGGAGCTTCAAACTAATCTCACAGTAGTATTACAGAGAAGACTAGGAGAAGGGCATGCTAATACTTTGTACATTAATGTATTGGTTAGAGTAAGCACCTTAGTGCATCTTTATCATACAGTATGTGCTTGGTTTATTTATTTTAAAAAGTACCCTTTTAAAATAAACTTTAAGCAAATAGTAAGCGTATTTTTGATTTAACACACAATTATGTATTGACAATGGTTTCTATGATTGGTCTTATGGAATTTTCTACAATTAACTGTAATTTAAGATGAGCTTGAAAACATTAGTCTGTGAGTAATAACCTGTCTGATGTGTTTCACCAGATGGTCTCTCAAATGACATGGCATTACCTTCTGACAAAAAAGAAAGTTATCTGTCCGTCGTCTAACAACGCAGATTTGCAAGTCCAGTAAGACAGTTTAGGTACATTTTGCTGTGCACTGCTGATTATAATGAGATTTGTGTGATTTGGTTCCTCTCATTTGGCACAAAATACCTTTTTTTAGTGAGTCTGGCCAATGCGTCATACTAATTGTAGCATAGTTTGTAATTCCAGAAACCTTCATTTGTTAAAACAAAAAAGGGAGAGACATTTATATAGGTACGTCTTGAGTATGTGATTGATGGGGTTTGGTCTAGCAATAGAGCGTCATTTCTTGCATTTGATCTTAAGGACTTCTGCCCTGCATATTTCAGATTCATCTCTGTTTCAGAACACCTGATTCAAATGATTGCAAGACCTCCTCTGTATGCCCTCAATGCTCTTATCACCCTCTTATTCGAGTCAGGTGTGTGGCAGAAGGGAAAGACCTAAAACATGCAAGGCAGTGGTCCCTGAAGACTGTAATTGAGAAACACTGATCTAAGAGTGTATTTGGAGAGAACCACTGAAACCTCAACAAACCTAATCTTATGGTGCTGAACAATTCAATTGAAGTAAACAAGTGAAAACTGTTATCATGATAAAAAATAATGAAATGGTCAACATGTTAATATGCTTAGATTGATAGAAAAAGAGTATAAATACAGTATAAAACATTATTTTTCTAACACTTATTGGTAGAAAAATACCAATAGAACTTGGAGGATAACTTGGCTTCAAAATTTTCTGGATTACGTTTGATGGTAGTGTAACTTTTTCTCCCATGTGTAGCTTAACTTCTCTCTGTCTTCAAAACTTTGCTCTGTTGAGACCCAGCAGTACAGGGTGAGATTATGACTTTAGGGAGCATGGAGAGAACAGAGGAGGTAAAAACAGAGCTGAATGGCAGGGAGAGAGAAGATTGAGCCACAGTCCTCCTGCTGGCAGGTAAACATATAGTGTATCCACAACATCAACCCCTGTCTTCTCCAGTGTCCCACATCTCCACTTGATTCTGTCTTTTGTCAATTGCCACAGTTTTCACCCTCTCCTGCTGTTTGCACCAGAGCCCATTTTTGGGTCACTGCAGATATCACATTGTGTCACAGCACTGGAAAGATCACATCAAATTATAGAACACCTCCTGGAAAAACACAGGTAAAAGTTTATGTGTGACCAAAAGCCTACACACACACACACACACACACCCCCCCCCCCACACACACACCCCAACTGTTCAGTGACGTGTGAGGACAGAAGCCCAGCCTGTGTGTGAAGAGGCAAAGCAAACAGGAAAAAAATGAAGGACAGTGCTGACCAATACAGTTGACCTGGGAGTAATTCTGCCTGTAAATACCAGTACCTCAGCATATTGCTTAATGTCAAGATGATATAAAGCTTGCAGTGCTCCACTAACACCAGTAATGCAAGATTTGGAGTTGAAGGAAGGAGTGAATGTGTATTCTGAAGTTTCATATATAAACTTTTACCTCAACATTAATTAAGTCATTTAGTAAAGTCAGCAGGAATGGTATCTACAGGGGAGCTTGCCAAAGTGCACAGGTTTTATGGTTCTATTTGAGTCTTTTCTTCTGTTTTGTTATTTTGTTGGGTGAGTAATCATAAATGGCTGTAGTCTAATGACTTAGACTCGTGAGATCCCAACAATTTTTTTCATTAAGTCTTATGGACCTATATATTCAACTTGAAATGAAATTTCTACTAGACACAATTCATTCATTCACTTAAGGATTGCACTTTACGCTGTTCTCCCTTTGACTTATTTCAGAACAATAACAGGTTCAGGAACTATAAGTCCTTAAGGATATTCAATTTGACTCTGTATTTCAGGTTTCTGACTCAGTGGTGAGAGGCAAATGACTCCACTGTCTTGGTCAGCAGCTCCAATTTCTCTTTCTTTTTTAAAGTCACCTTTTCCACTCCATACTCATGTTTGACACTATCAGTGGGATAAAGACTTCAGCCAGCCATTTTACAGTGGAATGGGGCAAAGTTCAATTTGTTCAGCTCTGTCTGTTACTCCGAGGTCTCGGATTCACTTTATTCTCAGTGGCTGAATGAGCTTCAGGCACTTTTGTTGGCCAGAGAAGTGTTTCAGAAGATCCTGGGAAGCAGAAAGACATTCTAAAAAAATAATGCAACGCAATAAACTGTGAGTTTAACAGGAACAGAATTACAAAAGTTCAACTATGTGTGCAGTTGTGTTTAACCTTTAATCTTACTATATATTTACATTGGCTGTTGGAATATAGAAGTTTGTACCCTTCTCCACATCTATTGGCACCCCTTGTAGAAATGCCAGAAAAGCCCAAATAAATAGATGACTTGCTGCTATACAATTATAATTGCACACTAGAAAAAAGGAAATTATCATTTAAAGGCTTTGATTAGTCTCCATGAATGCATGGGGGAATAAAATATGCTACAAAAAATATGGGGTTCTACGATTATCAATAATAATCAACAGTTGTTGTTAAAGAAATATAACTATACCACTTTTAAAGGAGTGGTAATATGTAAAATATACTTTTTTAGGCTTTACAACATGCTTTAATGTTACCCAACTCTCCACTCAGCTCCTTCAGACTAGTGGCAGCAACAATTAGCAAACACCTTTCAGAATTGACCAGAAGGCTGAGATTATCATAAGAACTACTTCTCAGCATAGTGCTCCTAAGAATGTCGTTAAAGGCATAACGGAGGAGTATTGTGGTGATAATGTGCTGGAGGTGGCATGTTTGGAAATAGCAGGAGCTTCTTAAAGAGACAGATGCCCAATTTCAAGGCGCCAAATTGCAAAGTCAAATTTTGTTTAAGTCACGTTTCATATACACAATTTATACCTTCAGTTGTTAGTTGTATATAACAACCAAAGGTAATCAATACCTATTAATTGTACTTATTAGTAATGCACAATATCTTGTTTGCTATTTATGTAAGAAACATATGTGTTAATCTTCATAAGATGGGAAATAGGTGCGAGAAGCCAGTCTAAGCTTGACTCAAGACTGACGAATAATGAAAACATTTTAAAGGACTTGGATTTTGACAAACAGAATTAGTCCCAATATTATCTTGCTATCAGGCATATTATAGAGATGATAAAGGATAGAAAACAAAAGAACCAATAGTGCATTTTAGAAAGCTGGAGCAGGTTATCAGTGTGACGTTGCTAACATGAGGATGGATTTAACGTAGGGCCTTTAACGCATCTTTACCAATTGGAGTGTGCTGTATTTTATTTTTCTTTTACATAAAATAAAAACCACACATTGAAAATAAAAAAATAAAAAAACAATGGAAAACCATTCTATTTTTTATAATATAATAAACAACAACCATACAGTGGGCTTTCCATATCTTTGCCTTTTATCAGCTTCATCCAAAATGCACACATGCACACAATTTCCAACATCTCTAACAATAGGGCCACAAACAAGGCTCACTGTCACTCCCTCAGAGCGCTCAATCAAACTTCTATTGACTTCTAGGGCTAATCGAATGCCTCAGTTTCCTTCTTGTCCTGTTGGTTAATAGTGACCCCCCTGCCCTTTTCTTCTAGTCAATGTCATATCACCAACCTACTCTTTCTGTATCTTTCCATTTCACCTCTTCTTTCCTCTAATGCCTCAGGTCCATTCAATGGCATTGATTCATTGACCCCTCAGCCTTCTTCTGGAGAAAGATGTACTGAGGAAGCATTCCTACTTCAAACACATACCAACTGCTGCAAGTAGCAAATAAATAAACCATACAATTTTTCCTTACATCTGCTCAAACCTGGAGCTTTTTTTTATTTATTTATCCCGTAGCTTCATACATGGACATACAGTATATTTTGGAACATTTGAACACAAATTAGTGTACAAATCTGACTAGTATATTGTTGCAATAGTATTCTCCACCACTTAGCTGTAAAGTTGCGCTACAACAATTAAAAGTTAAAATATATATTTCTTGTCAAAACACATTCCTAAACTCTACAGTCTATTACAATAAAAAGAAGAAAACAGGAATTAGCAATGGCATACATGTTAAGGGTATCCAGGAAGTATACACAGAGCTTCAAATTTTCCACACTTTATGTTATACATCAGTCTCTTTCCTCAACATTTCCCACATATATAATCCATTATGACAATGTGGAAATGTTTGTCTGTGTTTTGCAAATTTATTAAAATCAATAAATCACATTTATACACCCTGTGCATAAATCTTTTGCAGCAATTACAGCTTCAAGTCTTTTTGAATATGATGCCTCAAACTTAGATCACCAATCTTTGGGAAATTTTGCAGATTCTTTGCAGTTCTTTATCAAGTTGGATGGCAACTGTCTGTAAGCCATTTTCAATGTGATTCAGGTCTGGACTCTGGCTTTCCCATTTAGGACATTTATAGAGTGGTTCTGGAGCCATTGAGATTTTGGTCATGTGTTTTGGGTTGTTGTCTGTCTGCAAATGAACCTTTGCCCCTCTCTGAGATCAAGAGCATCCAGGATGTCTCAGGACTTTGCTGCACTATTCTTTCCCTCTATCCTGAAGAGTCTGCCAATTCCTGCTGCTGCCCAGGTTTAATGTTAAGGTCGTTTTGTGTATTTATTTTTAACATATAGTAATCTAGGGGAAAAACATGTGTGTGATGCTTCATGTAAATGTAAAAAATGCTCAAAGCATTAGAGAGAATCTGTCCAGTTTTATTTATTGCTGCTCCCAGGAGACAGCTCCTCTCTCCTCTTTCTCTCCTCAGGTTGCATTTGGAAATTGAGATATTCTTCCATTGTCTTGCCTGAGATTGATTTGTGGTCACATGGAGGATGACAGAACAAAACAAAATAGAAAGCTAAGATGAGGCTTATTACATATAAGTCAATTGGTAGAGGATATTCTGGTGGAATATGAATATCACGTCAATTTACCCATTAAAAATTGAATCCAGTTGAAAAAGAAAGTAAGCAGGTGTCTCCCAGGTAAAGGTTTATATCTCAGTGTTTGTTGTATGGATGCCTCCCTGTCATCCACAAATAAACAAATTGACCAATTGACCAATTTAGGCCATTAAATATTCGATTAACAAGAATATTCAAAACTTTAAAAAATCTTTAATGAGTACAGCTGCAGAGTCATGTTATAAGTGGCTGAAAGAATTCAAAAATAGTGAAGATTTGGATGACTAATCAGAACTTTTCAGTGACAACTGCACTGTAATACCGTATTCATCCCTGAAGATATCCTTGATCCGTTTTTTGTATGAAATGCACAATAAATGTCAGGATCTGTGTTTTCTGTGTTCATTTAGAGTTTTTTTGTGTCCTTGCGTCTCTTCGTTGTCCTGTCCTCCCCTTGATTGTTCCCAGGTGTGTCTCGTTCTGTCATTACCCTCCCATGTATTTAACTCCACCTGTGTTCCTTGTTCCTCGTCGGGTCCTCGTCAATTATTCGTCAATGTTACGTCAATGTCTAGTCTCTTCGTGTTCAGTGTGTGTTACTCCTGCTCGTTGTTTGGACTACGTTATTTTCATTAAAAACATCATTATTCATCATACCTGGGTCCGCTGCATCTGCCTCACCACTCTCACCACCCGCACATCGTGACAGTAGGACCCGACCATACCGATCGGTGAGGCTGCTATTATGGACCCAGCTGGAGTGCGGTTACCTCCTAAAGGGCAGAGCGGCCCGAGGCGGAGATCCGGCAGGGAGGACAGGGCGCTGGCTGACGCTCTCGCCGAGCTGCAGCGGGAGCTTTTCCGAGGGACAAGACTGGTGTTGGCGCCCCCCGGATTCGGCCCCCGTCGGTTCCTCCGTCCGGGTAGTCAGCGACGTGAGCCGCCGGTGGAGCCGGCCCCTCGTCGCTTTCCAGAAACACCACCTGCGCTGCCTGCCCGGAGACAGCGACGTGAGCCGCCGGTGGAGCCGGCCCCTCGTCGCTTTCCGGAAACACCTCCTCCGCTGTCTGCCCGGAGACAGCGACGTGAGCCGCCGGCAGACCCGGCCCCTCGTCGCTTTCCGGAGCCGCCACCTCCGCTGTCAGCCCGGAGACGGCGACGTGAGCCGCCGGCAGACCCGGCCCCTCGTCGCCTTCCGGAGCTGTCACCTCCGCTGCCGGTTCCCAGGCTCCGCTCCGGCTCGCCCCCGCAGCCGGTTCCAAGGCTTCGCTGCGGCTCGCCCCCGCAGCCGTTTCCAAGGCTTCGCTGCGGCTCGCCCCCGCAGCCGTTTCCAAGGCTTCGCTGCGGCTCGCCCCCGCAGCCGGTTCCAAGGCTTCGCTGCGGCTCGCCCCCGCAGCCGTTTCCAAGGCTTCGCTGCGGCTCGCCCCCGCAGCCGGTTCCCAGGCTCCGCTCCGGCTCGCCTCCGCAGCCGGCCCCCAGGCTCCGCTCCGGCTCACCTCCAGCCGGCGCACCCCAGGCCGAATCAGCCGGCGTTCCAGCCGGCGCACCCGAGGCCGAATCAGCCGGCGTTCCAGCCGGCGCACCCGAGGCCGAATCAGCCGGCGTTCCAGCCGGCGCACCCGAGGCCGAATCAGCCGGCGTTCCAGCCGGCGCACCCGAGGCCGAATCAGCCGGCGTTCCAGCCGGCGCACCTTCCGAGACTCCCAGTGTTCCTTCCGAGACCCAGACCCCCAGCGTTCCTTCCGAGACTCCCTGCTTTCCGACCGAGACTCCCAGTGTTCCGACCGAGACTCCCTGTGTTCCTCCTGAGACCCTCTGTGTTCCTCCTGAGACCCTGACCCTCTGTGTTCCTCCTGAGACCCTGACCCTCTGCGTTCCACCTGAGACCCTGACCCTCTGCGTTCCTCCTGAGACCCTGACCTCCAGCGTTCCACCCGAGACCCTGACCTCCAGCGTTCCACCCGAGACCCTGACCTCCAGCGTTCCACCCGAGACCCTGACCTCCAGCGTTCCACCCGAGACCCTGACCTCCAGCGTTCCACCCGAGACCCTGACCTCCAGCGTTCCACCCGAGACCCTGACCTCCAGCGTTCCACCCGAGACCGAGACTCCCTGCGTTCCACCCGAGACTCAGACCCCCAGTGTTCCACCCGAGACTCAGACCCCCAGTGTTCCACCCGAGACCCCGACTCTCTGTGCTCCACCAGAGACTCTGCCTCGGGGGGCTCATCATCGCCACCTCCAGCGCCGCGGACGGCCGCCGGACCGCCTCCGTGGTTCCCGCCTCCAGCGCCGCGGACGGCCGCCGGACCGCCTCCGTGGTTCCCGCCTCCAGCGCCGCGGACGGCCGCCGGACCGCCTCCGTGGTTCCCGCCTCCAGCGCCGCGGACGGCCGCCGGACCGCCTCCGTGGTTCCCGCCTCCAGCGCCGCGGACGACCGCCGGACCGCCTCCGTGGTTCCCGCCGCCGCGGACGACCGCCAGACCACTTCCGTGGTTCCCGCCTCCTTTGCCTCCGCCCACCCTGTGGGTAGTTTTTTGTTGTTTTTGGACTCTTGGCCCTCCCTGTGTTTCCGCCCACAACGGTGGGTTGTTTTTTGTTTTTTCTGGACTCTGGCCCCCCGTCCAGCGCCCCTCCGCCCACCCTTGTTGTGTTTTTGTTTTGTGGGCGTCTGGTAGCCGCCCTTGAGGGGGGGGTACTGTCAGGATCTGTGTTTTCTGTGTTCATTTAGAGTTTTTTTGTGTCCTTGCGTCTCTTCGTTGTCCTGTCCTCCCCTTGATTGTTCCCAGGTGTGTCTCGTTCTGTCATTACCCTCCCATGTATTTAACTCCACCTGTGTTCCTTGTTCCTCGTCGGGTCCTCGTCAATTATTCGTCAATGTTACGTCAATGTCTAGTCTCTTCGTGTTCAGTGTGTGTTACTCCTGCTCGTTGTTTGGACTACGTTATTTTCATTAAAAACATCATTATTCATCATACCTGGGTCCGCTGCATCTGCCTCACCACTCTCACCACCCGCACATCGTGACAATAAATTGTTTATGTGTTTTTTTTAAATTGTTAAAAACAGCACAAGAGATGGTGAAAAGATCACTTGTTGATACATTTATGGTACATGTTGTGTTCTGAATCCTATTTATGTTACTCCTTGGAGGGTGCGGTCATTTTTTCTTGTCCTTGGAACTAATTTATGTGTTGGGACCCAAACAATCTGTTGGAGTTCCTCATACTGTAGATGGCAGTAAAAACATGACTGCAACAAAAATAATCTTTTCAGTCAATGTCTGCTTAAAATTGTCTTTTTTTTCTTAAGTAAAGTATTTTAAATTGGTTTTATGTTGAGATGGTTTTAAATATTTATCCAGTACAACTAAACTCAAGAATAAACCAGCGTAGCTGAAAAGACGTTTAAATCAAAACAAAAGTGATATTAAGACAAAGGACAAGCAACTGATGCTTGGTGATAAGTCTGTATCACTTCTTATGTTCCATTATAAGAAAGGGAAGGTGTTTTTACTTACATTATTACAATTTACTTAAGAAAAATCCCTTAAACAACTTAATCGCACTGTGATGATTTTATTTTCCAGCCCATCTGAACTAAATTACAAAGGGTTGGTGAACAGCGTGCTGACAAGATCCAGAGATCTAGTCCAATCAACACCCCAATCCGGCCACCTTGTGTGATATCTGAAGTGTGATAACTCTACACGTCCACTGAGAGAAGTGTAGTTTTCACAGGGAGTAGCAGCTAAGGTCTCTCAGGATGCTTTGCTTCATGTCACGTCTATTCAGCCCCATCTATTTGATACCATCATTCCCTTAAGTATATGCTACTACTTTCATTTTTCACCATCTTCTCTGCCGTTTTATTGCTACCCTACCCTTTTCCTCCTCTGCTGTCAGAAGTCATTCTTAAAAAAGCATTTTTCCTCTGAATATCAATTTCAGCTCTTCGTCCTACATGTCTGACAGACCTAGAGTGTTTAGACAAATTTTAAAAATGCATGACTCGTGATCTCCTGATGGTAAACAGATCAAATGTGGTATTTACACCTGGGTTTTCTGCTCTGTCACCTGGATTCCCCTCTTCCATCAGTCACTCTTATCATCTCATATATTGAAAGATACACTATGGGAAGCAAGTACCTAAATCAATATTCGTATCACGCCAAAATCCCAGAAGAGGACGTCACTGTACAGAGCATCAAATTGCAAATAAGATAGAGCTTGGCAGAAAAGCGAATATGTATCAGTCTTCATGGACATCTGAGCCATGTTCTGTTATCTTGACACAGGCGAGACAAGACGTGGCTTGGTGTGGTTAATGGGTCGGTGGTCGTCTGTGCAAACAAGCCAATAGATAAATACGCCATGAGGACAGGATGAAGGAGGACAAAGATGAAAGCTAGAGGGAGTCAAGAGAGAGGGGTCGAAGAGTGGTGAGGCCCCAAGACTGGAGATGATGAACCACTACAAAGGCAAAGAGAAATCAAAATGGAAATGAGGCCCCACCAAAGAGCACTTCGGTCTCCCACTAGACCTGTTTGAAAGCTATGCAAGAGTGAAAGGATGGGAAGATGAAGAAGAAGAGAAAAAGAAAAAGCCCAAACTTAGAGATAAAAAAGTTTTTGTAAAACATGCTAAATGGCTAATATTTTTAATCAACTTAATATTGTTTACCAAATAATACATACAGTACATGTACAATTTTTCCAAAATATCCATAGCCTTGCAAATTTTTGTTTTAAATTGTTTTCATTTAATAAAGTAGTTTTTTTTTTAGAATAGAAATGAGATTTCTTCAAATCGCATGTCTTAAAACAGAAAAAGCCAATTTTCAATTTTATAAAAAATATTCTATTTCTATGTTTACATATTACAAGAAAATGGCATATCAAAAAATCCTTATTGGCATTACAACAATCAAACCCTTCTTATTATTGCTGAGCAGCATTTTGCTTGTTTCCTTGTTTTGATGATTCTTCTCGTGTCATTCCCAGGTGTTTGTAACCCTTTGCTCTCTCCACAGATTCTCTATCTTTATGTTAGAAATCTGGCTGGGCCACTTCAGTTAAAAATATTTCAAGTCGGGCGTGGTGGTGTAGGGGATAGCGCGACCCACGTTTGGAGGCCTTGAGTCCTCGATGCCGCCGTGCCGGGTTTGATTCCCAGACCCGGCGATATTTGCTGCATGTCTTCCCCCCTTTTCATCCCCCTTTCCTGTCAGCCTACTTTCATACAAGGGACATTAGAGCCCACAAAAGATCCCCTGGAGGGGAGAAAAAACAAATAAAAGAAATATATACTGTATATTTCAAGTCAGAAGAGAAATGCATGGTGGCACAGTTGTCTTGTAGGGAAAGGGCCTGAGTTCAAGGGCATAGGTGAAGAGTAAGATTACACAAGTGTATGCAATACATACAGAAACCTCTGTTCAATATATAAGAGTTTATTAACAAAAGCAAACAAAGAATGTAAATACTTTATGTTTAGCTATTGACAAACAATAGCTAAACATGTTTTATATTGTCTTTCAATTTGTGCCCCAAGGCTAAGATTAATAGCCTAATACTTGTGACAAACTGCCCAAAGGTAAACAGATCTGACTTTAAGATATAGCATTTTATGTTGTGTTTTTATACACGACTACAAAACTCATTTAGGACTTGGACAACTGACATTTATCAGTAAAAGTTCTGCATCCATTCAAATGTCATTTTGAAGTTAATTAAGACTAATTAAGCTAACAGAATTAGAGCACAAGATGACGTAGTAAGCCATTTATTCAGCCGACCCATAAGGAATAACAATTATATTATTTATTTACTAGTTTTCACAATTCTAACTTTAATGAAGTGAAAAGCAAACATGTTATGTAATAACTTCTAAAATGGCAAATGGCAGAAATGCTAAAAAGTTATTTTAGAAAAGGAAAGGGAAAATAAATGGAAGACAGGGAGTGAGATGGATACAGAAAGAGAGTGATCGATCTAAAAAAAAGACACAAATGCCAGTTTTAAGCTGCTAAGCAGTGAGAAATACTGTGGAGACAAAGGTGAGCAGTGAAAAAACTGCATTTGAAGAACGAAAGAGGAAATGAGACATTGATGGAGACAGACAGGAGGTAGAACTGTTACAGGCAGGATACCAATATGATGTCTTCATCTACTTGTCAATGTCATGTCAAGCGTATGGCTTCAAATGACCAGCATAGGCAGGGGGCAGGTGAAAACATCGTCCAGAGTATCAATCTCCTCCTTTGCCCTTTCCACCATCTACATGTTCTTCCAACATTTATCATCCAGCAGCTGCTCTCTATGACCTCCCTATTCTCTCTTTCTTTTGTACTTACCATTTCAAAATGTTCTACAGCAGCCAAGTTTAAAAGAAAAAAAAAATAAGTGCTGTGTTGGACAAAATCTAGTGTTGTAAGTCATGCATTGTCTGTGGCGGCATATCATCAGAAACCCAATGGAATATGACACGATTTATTTCTAAGGACTGCTGCTATATGTTTTTACTTCAATTCCGTCACTGAAGTGGGACCACTGAGAAAAGTTTTCCTCAGCACATGCAAAACATTCTAAACAAGGTTGAAGTCTATATTCTCTGGTGGCATTAATTGTGACATGAAGGGCTTTGTGCTTCCTCAAAAAGTCTCTTACAGTTTGAGTCAAATGAATCCTGGCGTTATCTTGAAATATCTCCATCACATCTGGGAAGAAGAAAATTTTTTAAAAGGCAAAACTTGGAGGATGCCATTGGACTTTACCTTCTGTACAGGTAAAGTTGCTCACTCTGAAGCTGATGAGTGATCCCACTAGTGGTGCATGGGGGTGTCAACAGCCACCCATGTAAATTTCCACTGACTCCCCCAGGACAGGCAGTCTTATAATTATAAGTACCTTCCTCCCCCTATCACCCCACTGAAAACGTCCTATCGGCACCCTTGGTTTTGGGCATTTCTCAGACTAGAATATATTACAAAATATATATTGTGAAATATTTCCATGCATAAGAAATAAACCTGAGAGTCTATTGCAACCCTGGACCAGACAGGATATGGAAGTTAAGCTTGATCTCCAAGTTTGAAGCAACCATAAATCTTTATGTTACTTACAGATCAGCACTGAAAACATGGCACCTGATAAGGTGCTAACTTTGCCTAAACACCATAATCATTATTCTGTAATGAGGCAGATATGGGCTTTTCAGACCTCCAGATTTAGATGTTATTCCAAAGTTCAATTTTGCATGAAAACTCCTGAGTTAAAGGACGTTTCTGGATTGCCTTACTGATTATTAATATTTACAAAGGATGAACTGCTCCACATTGTTTTTGTCATAATTTGCATGCATCCATCTGACTGCAAATTGCCGAAATTACAAAAAAAAAACGTGCAAAAGCGCACGTGGGGTCAAAATGACCCCTTCTTTTAAGACTGTGGGAGGGCTAAATATTTCAATTAATCAGACTTAATTTTTATTTGACACAATAAATACAGTATGTGTTGCTTCTACCACATAAATCAAATCTTAAATGTAGGAGCCACAGTAAATAGACATATTTTATTTATTTATTTATTTTTGTTGTTGCGAACAAGCAGTCTGAGCAAGAATAGAAAGTTTATTCTTTTTTATTCCATGTCTTAATATTGAGAGATGGGATTATTACAAATATAATAAACAAGACCCAACAAGAACATTTGTAAGATCTAACACTTCTGAGTCACATACCTGTTTGATATGCCTTGCCACCGTTACTCTCTCTCAGTCTCTCACTGCTTTCCTTTTTGTAATTTCTAATGGATAATGGAGCTTTGTACATCAAGACGTAACATCCAATCTGTCCCTTAATCCATCTGCATTAAAGACCCCTTTAAACACTTCTGCCCTTATTGGTTTTCCTCTCGAACAAGGAAATTTTAAGACCTTACCAATGAAATTTCGTATGTCTGTAAATCACTAACATAAATTAGAATTTAATAAAATTAGGTATCCTACCCCTCTGTTTTTGCTTGGTCTCCTTTAGCTAAAAGACTTGAATATTCTGGAAATTATTTCTCCGAGTGTTGACTGCCATTTACTATGATTATGTTCTGCACCTGCCTCTGCTGTCCCTACAGCCAATTCCAAAACAGAATCTATTGATCTTTTCCTTGTTCCTAGTGTGTATCATGACCTTGCTCTTGTAATTTCTAAACATTGTGTATTGTCTTTTGGCTCCACACAGGCCATATGATTGTGCCATCAATCTTCCGCCTGGGGCACCCTTACCTCACAGTCAGCTCTAAAATCCCTCCAAACCTGTAACAGGAGCCATGGAGAGGTATATTAAAGAGATCTTGGCTGCAACCTTCATTTGGTTCTCTTCTCCTTTGTAACAGCTCTACACTGCACTCAGAGATTTTGTTATTTTAGGGGGATAACCCTCTCAGTTAAATATACATTCCCTCCATTACTAATCAACTCCAATTCAAACTTTGAATCTTTGCAATATTAGAGCTGTGTCCTTTACTTAAGAACCCTGTCAACTGCTGTTGTAAACTACATCAGTTTCTCCTGCATACACTATCCAGCTTAACAGAATTATACAAATGTAGACTACACAGTGTTATAGGTTTATTTGAATATTATTCCCCTCAGCTGATTTAGCAAGTTATTGAAAACCTTTTGTTTAGCCATTGTTGGCTTCTGAAGTCTTTTTATAGATATATTTTTTTCCATCTGTACTTTTCATTATTATTAAACATGAGACACAAGAACACACAATGAAATGTATGTGGTACATACAGTATCTCTACTATTCTTTTATGTGGCAGAACATACATACATTCTTTGGTGGTGTGTTTTTATGTTCCATAGTATGCTAAAGGCAGACATTTTCAATACTATATAACAAAAAAGGTTCTGCTACAGTCCTGAACTCAAATCCCAACAGGTTTTAAACACCAAAGACCTATACCTTTCAAGATTTAACCAGAAAAGTCTGCTGTCACTGAACTTGTCCCTTTGAAGAAAAATCATTTTGCTGTGTGCAGTTGAAGCCAAAATGTTTCCTATATATATCCAGATTACTTTTATTAAATATTAAGTTAGATTTGTATGGTCCAGTCCTGCAAAATATTCCAAGATGAACTACTTTTCTACTTGTAGAAGATTCTCCTCTCATTACATTAAATAGAATGTGCAACATACAGTATTGAGTCATTATAAGCTAAATTTATTCAAATATAACTTTGTTGAGTTGGACTATAGTTTGCCATTTTGCATTTATAAATCTGTCCAAACAAAGGTCACATGTAGGGATCATAAGATCTCCGTATTTCATTCCTTACTTGTGTAATAAATTAGTGTATGCTGCAAAATACTTTTCTATACATAAGTTGAGAATGTGATCTGTGTGTTTGGCCCAAGAAGTGCAAGGTTAGAGCTACAACCATCTTTAGTCCCAACTGAAGTATGCAGTTCTATGATGATTTTATTAATTTAACATAACTGCGGAACAGTCGTTCTAAAATCAGTGGTTTTGTTCACAGTAATTTTGCAGCAATTTGTTATTATTGAAAGTCCTGCGGTTGTTTTACAGTAGTCGTGCCGCGCAAAGTTACAGTTTGTTGATGTAGTTTAACAACATTTTTGCAATCATTCTTTAAATATTGTCCTCAATATATAAGAAAAATTGGGGATGCTTATTCCACTGGTACTAATATTGGCATGGTTGTATACACAGCTGCCCTAAAGGAAATGTTCTTCTCACTCTTCAAGCTTCTGCTAAAAGATGGAAAGGATATCAATGGCATGCTTAAGAACACATTTGCATAGTGATCCTAATAATCTGATTTACCTCTGGCTGCTACTGTGTTTCTTTTTATAAAGTGGTTATAAAACCCAAGTATTTATTCTAACTCTCCCTTTGGGCCAGATTTAGTCTTCATGGAATTCCAACAGACCCACTTGAGTATGCCTGAAAAATAAAAAAGCAACACCGTTTTGTATATTGCTTACTCTGGTGTATGCAAAATAGAGCTGGTTATTGTATTCTGATTCTTTCTGGTATTTTCTGTCCTTTTAAGGATTGCTACAAGACAACAAA
Organism: Xiphophorus hellerii; assembly: GCF_003331165.1. Classification (NCBI taxonomy): domain Eukaryota; kingdom Metazoa; phylum Chordata; class Actinopteri; order Cyprinodontiformes; family Poeciliidae; genus Xiphophorus; species Xiphophorus hellerii. The sequence continues at coordinate 9,404,433 of NC_045680.1, forward strand.
ATCCTTTAATACGGTTTCAGTTTATTACTCAGAAGTACAGTCAATTTCTGTTTTTAATCTGACAGCATTAGAATAACATGTAATCATTGCAGATTAATTAAGTGAATATTCCTTGTTATGTGATTGTTAAACTGAATGAAGTTAAAACAAAACTTATTAAATGATTCATTGTCAATGACAGTATAACGTTATGTGTCAGGGTTTCCATTGGCAACAACCACAGTAGAGAGCACTCTGCTTTGAAGTAGGTGATGGATGGAGATTAAAAAAAAGTGACATCAAAGAAAAACCGTGTTAGGGTACACACACACACACCCAGACAGAAGCATTTTCTCTCTCCACAAAAAGTACATTCTTGAATTTTAAAATTTTACCTGGTTCAAAATCCGCACTGGGCTACCATTTTTGCAGTCAGACAAGAGTGGCCTTACATCTGTCCTCTCATTCCCAGCCAGAACACATCTTGTAAAACAGAATAGCTGAGCTCATATTTCTACCATTAAAGCCTTTTCAGTTATAACGTCAAGTAGGAATTCCACAATTGTGCTTAAGAAAGCTAAGGAATGGAGTCTTTGTGGATGTGGTGTATGGACAACAAAGCTCTGCTCTGCAGGAAAAAAAGATATTTCTAATAAGAAGTAAATTTATTCTGATTTTTTAATTTGCGATATTATAAATATTTACCCTGGTTTTACAGATTATGTTTTAGAAGTAGAGACAGAGCTTTTGGTGGTAAGATAAAATATGCATGCATCATAAGGAGCATTACTGTGTTTGTTTATGTTTATAGCCCTGCTGCTCAGGCATGTTTTACTCACTGTACCTCTATGTTTGACAAGTGAACTCTTAAAAATGAGTCCTGAGCATTACTAACCTGTTCAGTTCAGATCCTTCATAGTGATGCATATATATACTGCTCAAAAAAAATAAAGGGAACACTTTAAGTGTTAAACACCTGTTTAAGTGTTCCCTTTATTTTTTTGAGCAGTGTATATTATCTACTTAGAATATTTGTTATGGAGTTAGATTATTTCTTTGAGTTAAACTCAACTGGTTTACTTTGCTTTTTTATTTAAGAAAGTTGTCTTCTTAGTGTTGTATTTTGTATTCAAGTTAATTGTACTGAAGTTTTATAAAATTAATATGTCTGAGAAGACGGTACTTAACTGCAAAGTTTCCACTCTTGTTCCAGTTTATGTAAGCACTGCTTTTGATTGAGATTGGTGATGTGTATTGACAGCTTTGATGAAAGGGAAGCTACATACCTAACATGGAAGGGGTCAGATGACTAAGATGATAGAGTGAGGATGTGAAGAATCATCATGCACGTCACATCAAAGCTGTTTCCTTAAGGTCAGTACCTTAAGGAAACAGCTTTGCATTGCTTTTTCCTGATATTTGTCTTTTTGATCACATTGTGTATTATCAACAGCTGAATCTACAGTATAAAGTATTGTTTTTTTTTACTGACTCAATAACACTGTCTCTGAATCATACTGGATGAGCTGGATGGGTTTTATCCAGTCTACAAAGCCATGCTTGCTGCAAAATCCTACATCCTGATGCTGCACTGAATGACTGAGTGATAATCTAAAACACTATGATGAAGGTATATAGTAAACTGCATCCACCCATCGGCCAGTCCATTGGTTATCATAATCTTAAACACAGGCTGGCAGACAGAAATTGCTGACCAAGGAGTCCCACCATTTTTCTTGGCAGGTCCCGCTGCTATTACTACATGAATATATGAGACACATGATCCTCCTCTCTCACAACTTCATTGACATCAACATAATAATGAAAACAATTTCTTGTTCTAAATGTCATGTTTGATAAATTAGGAGCTACTTGATCATAAAAAAAATCAATTTATTTTATAAAAAGTCGTGTTCATTAAATTAGAGCCAACATGATAAAAACAATTTATTGTTATAAACAGTAATGCTAGATAAAGTAGGGTTTGTGTGTATTTAATTTACATAAAGTGTTTTACTGACTTACTACTTAGTGATGAGAGCTATGAAATGATTGACCTGCTTAACAATATTCTAATATATTGAATGAGTCTATTGTTAAGAAATGGTAAATCAAAGATTTGCTTCACCCCTTCTGCCTCATGTATGCTAAAAAAATAGGGACATTTTGAGAATATTTGTCATGGTTTTTATACACAACCACTGCACTGTAACTACATGTTTGATTGAGGTATTGCATCTTTTCTATTTTACAACATCATGTTGAATCTGCGTGCCTGTCACCATCAAATAACTGTCAACCTTAAGAAGAAATAGCAGCTGTGGCTCCATCACAGGTTCTAAAAGATACACATCGCTCCAGGGGCTTGGTTGTAAACAAATGCCAGATGTGTAGTTTTTCGCAAATCACTTGAAATATGGTAGGTGTTGCACTGTTACTTTAAACCTCACCAGGTCTTTTGGACCCTGTGAGGTCATCTTTTTGCAATATCTTTGTAATGAAAAGTTTTCATCACTTCATATTCCAGGTATTCCTCAACAAACATGTTACTGATATGCAATTCAAATTTTTAATTTACCTTTTACACATTTTAAGAAATAGCATGTTTTACATTACTACCCCATTCTTCCATAAGTGGGTCAAAAATGACCTGCATTCATTTCCTATGGAATTTAATGGGAATCTTTGTTTCTTATCAACTGTGACTGTCAGGAAAACATTTTTTTGGGAACCATACACACTGAGTCCTAAGTCTCACCCCTTAATAATAATTTTGTACAAAGCAAGAACTTTTACATATAATTATTATCTTTATTTTTACCTCACAGATTTGTGGGGGTGTGTGTGTGTGTCGATCATCAGTGCTGTGACAGTGTTATTGTCACAAATCAACATGTTAGCCTTCTTTGAAGTTAGCCAGTACTAGATATTTAACCAAGCTAGCTAACATTACTGCCTATACTTTATTGTGCATATGTATTACTTGTGTGTGTGTGTCTGTGTGTGTCTGACACCTTGGATGAGAAAACCAAAAGAAAGAGTGCGTCTTGAATGACATGCAAAACTTATTGATCAATGTGTACAAGGTTATTTCTTTTATTATCTCAATAAATAAAATAAAAATTCATAGCTATATAAATAAATGCATAAATAAATGAGCTGAAAAAGAATAGAGTGCCTTATCCGGGTCGGGGAGAATATCCTGCCCTAGGTGGAGCGGGAGATCGACAGGCGGACTGGCGCAGCGTCTGCAGTAAAGCGAGCTGTACCGGTCTGTCGAGGTGAAGAGAGAGCTGAGTCAAAAAGTGAAGCTCTTGATTTACCGGTCTAAGTTCCTACTCTCATCTATGATCATGAGCTTTGGGTCATGTCTGAAAGAACGAGGTCACGGATACAAGCGGCCGAAATTAGTTTGAGCTTTTTAGGGTGTCTGCGCTCTCCCTTAGAGATAGGGTGAGGGTTAGGGTTAAACTGGAGAGTCGTTGCTCTTTCATGTTGAGAGAAGCCAGTTGAGGTGGTTCGGGCATCTGGTTAGGATGCCTCCTGGATGCCTCCGTGGTGAGGTGTTCCAGGCATATCCCACCAGGAGTAGGCCTCGGGGAAGACCCAGGACATGCTGGAGGGACTGTGTTTCTCAGCTGGCCTGGGAACGCCTTGGGGTTCCCCTGGAGGAGCTGGAACAAGTGGCTGGGGAGAGCAAACTGTGGGCCTCCTTTCTTAGGCTGCTATCCTGCAACCTGACCCTGGATAAACGGAAGAAAGATAGATAGATAGATAGATGGATGGATGGATGGACGGACGGACGGACAGACGGACGGACATACCCCCACATGCATGATACAAACAGCACAATAGAATACAGGCAGTAATGTTAGCTAGCTTAGCTAGATAGCTAGTTTCAAGAAATGTGGTCTTTCTATTCTCCCCTCTCCCTGCCGACACACACACCCACACACACATAATGGACGCTGACATTGTTCCAATATTGCTGTTGTAAAATTACTGTTGTTGTCATTTCGTTACAAAAATTTTCTACAAATCATCACAAATGTTCTACAATTTCTTCTAAAAATGCTTAAAAGAGGGAAAAATGAAAATATTTCAAACATGAAATAATTATTTTGTGAATTAAAACACAGCAGAAAGTATCATACTAAACATTATTTTGAATCAAAATGACAAAAGTACCATAAAAACACATTGATTTAAGCATGAGTCCAAAAAGACCCACTCATGGAAGACTGTATAGTCAATATGTCATGCATCAGAGGGTTAATATGTACCAATAAATTTGGGGTAAAATACAAAAAGCTAATTCATTTTCTGTATTCTGACTTATGCCAAATTGGGTTTTTAAAGCAAAAGTTACAAAAGGCCTCCATATCAACATGTTGAAGAGTTGTAATGAAGGGATGCGTTAATTGTAGCTATGCTTGTTTCACTACTGAGCCTATGCCAACAATCAACCTATTACACTAATAAATGCTGTTAAAAAACATATATTCTTACAAGTGTAAAGTCATAGCATGAAAATTAAATACAGTAAGTGTCCGATAGGTGTAGCTGGTATTATTTTTGGAAAAAAGCAGTCTCATCTCTTAAATATGAGAAGCAGATTACGCAAATGAAATGACTTCCCAATTGATTCTGTCAGGTATTCAGTGGAAATAAAATGTCTACACACCTTTGTTAAACTGTCAGATTATTATAATGTACATGACACAGCAATGATAAGTCATGGCTAAACATTTTCCACCTTTGGTATGGTAAAAACCTGTACAAACCTTAAAATAACAATTGCACATTTTGACTCAATTTCTGCATTTCATCTTCTTTGTGTTAGAGTCCGCCAGCATCCCGGATCAGAACTTGTCAACATTTGCCTACTGAAATGCTCTCCAAATCTATGAGATTGTGAAGATGTTGCGCACAGCCTTCTTTGGGTGACCACAAAGATATTTTTTCCTTATTTAGTCAGATTTGGTTCCAAACTCGACTCAGGCCAATCCAAAATGTTATTTTTCTTGTGGTGAAGATATTCTCTTGTTGATTCTGATGTGTGCTGGCACTCACTGTTAAAATCCCTTTTTTATCTTGAGCTTTCCAAAAGACATTTGAAGTGTTTGGGAGTGAAACAGACCACTATTTAAATCTGTTCATGATTTCATCCACTAAAAGTCTACTCCATCTTAGGAGAAGATCATGATGCTGCTGCCACCTTCACATTTCACAGTGGGTATAAAGTTCTTTTGGCAATGTTCAATGCTTTTCTGTGTGCCAGACCTAGTTTTTGAAGTTGTGCTATAAAAGTTCAAATTTGGATTCAACAGAGAATTGCAAAAGATTTTAGGAAACTTAGCCAGATAATGTTTTTATTTCAGAAACCATTGCTGTGTTTGCCCTCTATGTCGAAGATTAGATAAAGGAAAAATACAGAACAATGTAACATGTAGAAGACAACCAGGACTAACAGAAATTTAATTTAGGGGTTATCAGAAAAATTCTAAGTATTTCCAATTTTACACCTTATGGCATGCATTAGTGTAAATGCATAGGAAATACATAACCACTTGGCAAATTGTGCATGTTACAGCTGATGCCGTTCTCCTACATATGCCAGTGTGTTCAGTCCAGTGGCCAAAGTATCAGCTCTGCAGTTTGGGCTGGGCAGCGGGCATTGTGCCCTTCATGCTGATGGCAGATGGAGCCAGAGGAGATGTTAGCCTATTAGAAGAAACAGGGAGGGGAAGAACTTGGGAGAATAGGGGAATTAAAATGAGCAAGGGGGTAGGAGGAAAAAGAATGAGAGGAGAGAAGACAATGGCCACAACTGATGAAGAGAAAGAAAGATTAGGACAAAAGTTATTGAATCTAGATACAAAATTAGATCCGAACAAACAGTGTGAGGGTACATAAAGCAAAAGAATGGTTTTGTTAAAATTGAATCATATCTTAAATATGGTTTTAAAATGATCACATGAGATGTGCATTATATTCAAAGACAGGAACAAGCTCTGGTTTGTAGCTGGAGCCACCTCTGCGGTTGACTGATTACTCTGCCGTCATGCTTTGCCTTCCGCTGCCAGGCGAATGGAATCACTGAAAATAATTACTTTCTGTTTAGTCTAATAAGCAAAAACTTAATACAGATTGAGGCAGAGTCAAGTAATGTGGACCTCAAGCAAGGACACAAACAAGCACGTTAACCAATACAGCCGGATTTGGGTGTTTTGAATAATAAAAAGGTTGGGACAATTTCCAAGAAATCAGGCCTTTATGACCTGATTCCTGCAGTAGCAGCAAACTTTTTAGCCTATTGCTGAAGACAAATCAGTATATCTGGTACGACTTTCTTTTAACACATCTAGGATTAATACTGTGAATCAGCTGTTTTAAAAAAGAGAGCAACTACTACAGTGCAAATATAAAACTACACTTCAACTCAACAGTACCTTCCACAATTATTGACACCTTTGTTAAAGATGTTTAAATCAATTAAACATTGAACAAAATTGTAGACTGAAATTACTAGAAAAAAAAATCACAAATAAATATTTATTTCTTCAGCCTCCAAATAATGGTCAACAAGAACAAGAAAGTTTCCTGTATGAATGAAAGCTGCTATATGTGTCTTGCTGAATGTCCTATAACTGTGAACAGCTAAGGGAAGTAGAAGTGTCTCGATTTGAAGGGACCTGCCACTAATTCCTGTAACTTACTATCAGCCTAATCTCAGTCAAGAGTCACACCATAGGCCACAATTAAAACTTTCCCAACTAAAGAAAAATGTTAAAATAGGATTTCTTCTCGAATTGATAATTTTTTCTTCTTCAGATCACTTTTTATGAAAGGTGATCTAAGTAACTAATGTATTTTAAATAAAACATATATAATTCACCGTGGAATAAATCATAGTATTGCCTCAGTAAAGCAGCTTGGTGACAAATTATTTTAGTGAAAACATATGAAATACAAAGATTAAAATACATCAGAGAGAACTCTTATGTCCACAAAACAAACACACGAAAAACCTCTCTTCCATTGTCATTCCACACTGCAATAACTTTACGTGTCGGCACTGTTCTTTTTTCTTTGTTTGCCATTCCCAGGCTTACTCTTCTATGTTACAAGCCCTTTGGTCTTTCTTTACAAATGGGCCATGTGCATTCTCATTGTCTCCACTCACTGTTTCAGTCCAGATCAGTGTCTTGGTGCCATGGCCTGTTTACTCTCAGTGCCTCTCTAACCTGCCACAGCTCACCTAGTCAGAGGAGAAAGCCACTGAACACTCTTGCCTCAAGCTTAGGTCATCACCCACTGCTTCAGCTAGAATAAATGTCACATAACAATAGCCACTATTTCCACGTAGGAAGTAACATATTGTCAGTGAAGATGAGCGTTTCTTTTTCAAAAAGAAATCTTGCTTCTCAGAGCCACTTATTTAAATTAGTCTTAGAGAACAATTTTTTATAAAAGGCTTCAATGAGCAGGATTATTAAATGCCACTTTGAAAAAGTAAAACACAGAGCAAAGTCTTAAAAAGGAATTGCAAATAGTGATTTCTGGTGCACCGACTGGCGTTGATAAAGTTACCAATCATTTTAAAACAGACATCAGGAAAATGAACATGCTGTTTTACTACTGATTTGAACTTTACACTAGTCAACAGCAAACCTTTGTTGCTTTATTCTTTGTTGAATTAAATGGTTCTGGATTTTATTTGCAGTTGTGACAGTTTTGTGTAACTTCATATTGTCGGTCCTTATAATTCCCGCTGTAGCCCCTGCTGTATAAGATTGGTTACACTCTGACAACTATGCTAGAATATATGTGTGATTGAATTGAAATGACTTGTTTGTAAAATAAAACAACATTTGTTGTGAATTGGTGTTATATAAATGAGCACAGTTGAACTTAATTTGATGAAATACTAGAAACTAAGCATGAAGGATTTTGTTACTCAGCCATTCAGTTTGCAGATTGCTCTATTGGAAAGACAAAATAAAATCAATTCCTGTAAAAGACATTTTTGCAAAACAGCGACCATGTCATTGGACATTTGGATAATCTTACACTGTTATCATGTTAGTCACAATGAAAAAAATCCTATCAGTGCAATGTTGTTACCACTTAATCTGTTAATCCTTCCATTTATTAGTTATATCATAATATTCTGGCATACATGCTCAGAATTTGTTAAGGGACTAATTAGATGGCTTGTGTAGAGGGGAAGAGCCTGCTGTATAGCTTATAGTTAGGTTTAATTTCAGGTGAATGTTCATGTGATTCACTCTGCTGATGGTGTGGGCTTATCACTGCCCTTTGTCTGCAAGGCACAGCTTTGATGGGGGCATGTTTAAAATCTGGCAAACCAGTTTGTCACCTGGTACCTCAAGTCCCTTGTCGACCTCAAGGTCATCAAGCTTGGCATGTCGTATCGAAAGCTGGAAGGGATTGTGTGAGATGCATCCCTGAACAGTTGGGATGGTCCGCCATAGAGTAGCAGACGACAGACCTTCTTTTTGCTGGCAGCAGGTTTTAATCTCGTCTGACAGAAAAATTAACATCTTCCTTGAAATGGCTGACATCACAACCCTATCTGCTGTTGAGAAAAGCAGGCATATTAAAAACCAACTGTTTACATTTCTGCTTTGGTCAGGCACTATATATTGTTCAATAATGGGCTTATGGGCAAGCTTAGAAAGGGAGATCGACAGCCTGATCTTATACCTGATTATGATATGATATGTATCACCAACAAAATTCTTATGAAATAATGAATCTAATGGAAGAACTAACTCTAGCCCCCACCAATCCTGACCAGTCACCTAATCCCAACTGTGTGTCTCATGTTTTATCGTCATCTCTATGTCTATGCTAAGTTTCTTTCCTATATTATATATTTTTTATTTGTGAACTAAAGGATTTTAGAGAGCTTATAGAAGGGATTTTTTGATATGCTTCTGCCTGTGTGTATCTGAGGTGATAAGAGACTAGATGTCATTCATAACTGCAGTCTTGTATTATGTAGATCATTAAGAGTTCTTTGAAATCTGGAGTCACTAACAGGATGTTGTGATGTGCTGTTGCTGTCTGCTAGACAAACAGCAGACTGTACAAAAGGCAGAATAATAATAATGACATGCCACATGATAATCCTCTGATCATCAATACTTGAAGATTTGAAACAGCAATATCATTTCATTCCAATACATTTTTATTTCCCAAAGTATGTTTTGTTTATTAAACATAAAAATTAGCAATAATATTAATATAGTATTACAAAATACATACGCTCCTTATAGTTTTTCCATTGTTTATAATCTTACATGACAAATTTTAATATATCTCATTGGGTTTTTATGTGATGCACCAACACAGAGTTCTGGGAAAACAATCTAGAGTCAATGCACAGCTTCAGTTATTACAACTAAAACCTAGAGATCAGACCCGAAACCTGAGAGTAGTGATGGACTCTGACCTCAACCTACAGAGCCACATTAAGAAAGTTACAAAGTCGGCCTTCTATCACCTGAAGAACATCTCCAGGATTAGAGGACTAATGTATCTTGCTGAGACATTAGTCTCTTGCTAATGTCTAATGTTAACAAGAGAGAAACTCATCCATGCGTTTATCTTTAGTCGCATTGATTACTGCAAAAGCGTCTTCACAGGTCTGTCCAACAAATCAATCCTACAGCTGCAGCTGATCCAGAACACTGCTGCTCGCGTTCTCACTAAAACCAGAAAGATAGAGCACATAACACCAGTTTTAAAGTCCCTACACTGGCTCCCTGTAGCTCAAAGAATAGACTTTAAAATACTGTTGTTAGTTTATAAATCCCTAAAGGGCTTAGCACCACAATACATTAAAGATCTGCTGTTGTTGTATCAACCTTCTAAACCCCTCAGGTTTTCTGGTTCTGGTTTGCTCTGCATCCCCAGAACCAGAACCAAATGAGAAGAAGTGGCATTCAGCTTCTATGCACCACAAATCTGGAACAAACTCCCAGAAAACTGTAAAACAGCTGAAACACTGAGTGCCTTCAAATCTCGACTAAAAACCCACCTGTTTAGAGTTGTATTTGAAACTTATTCAATTAAGAATTTAATGATGGCACTTTATTTAATGTAATGCTTTGATTGTTGATTCTATGTTGCATGACTTTGTGGTTTTGTGTTTGTTATGATGTAAAGCACTTTGAAATGCCTTCCTGCTGAAATGTGCTATACAAATAAAATCTGATTGATTGATTGCTTGAAGAAAGGTTAATGTTTCTTCAAATGTGTATTTTTTTAGAAACATCTAAATACATCTAAACATTTAAATGAGCTAATCAACAAAATAGATCATTACCATTTTGTTGTCTGTTAGTGCAGCTAATTCCCATTGTAAAACCCAGACGTCCTGAAGAGAACACCTTTTATAGTTTAGGTCTATTTTCACATTCTGAAAATAGAACATCCTGCACAGAACAACAAGCAGCAAATAACACATATACAGTTGAGAAAAATATTGAAAGATACAAATCCCAAAGGTTGCTTTATTTATTTATTCATTTTGTGGAATTCACACTAATGGCCTGTAAGGACTTCATGTTTGATTAGTTAGTAGGGGCTAATTTGCCTCCATTATCAAGGAACTGCAGGATCAACTTGCAATTAGCCGTTAATGCCAGCTGTAAGGATAAAGCAGGAGGGAATTTGCTCTTGTTCACGAGTTAAACCTTTGCAGATGTTTTTCAAATATCTAAGATGTACTTCTGCTCCTTTAACCACAGTTTTTGGTCTCTTGTGTCCACTCTAATGGACATTTTATTTACCACTCCTTTTACATATCAGACAACAAAAAATCATAAGCATTTAACCATTCACAGGGAAGTATCTAGAAATCTAAAAGGTAAAAACATACTTATGCTCATTTGTTTATGTTATTCACTTTTGTATTTTATTTTTTAAAGATGATATTGTATCTATTGACTTGGAATTGAATCCTTCCTCAAAATTATGTTTGCATGACTCTTTCATTTATTGAGTTTTTTTAGTGAAAGGATTAAATGTCTGAAAGAGTCTACAGTTCTACGTAGAGTAGCCTGGTAAAAACTGGCCCCTAGTACTACACTTTGCTTTGTACAAAGGGTCTGGGCTCTTGGTTGTCGAGAAACTATTGCTTCCTGGAGGCGTGGACTATGTTGAGGTTTTAATTTTACCCAATCACTAACGTTGTCTGTGATGCCAGCACTGTAAACAACCATCCTCAACTGCAAAGAGAGAAGTATAGAGCCGAATGAGGCGGCTGTTGCTGTTAATTCAAGCGTGGCCAACACCAACCAAATGGCTTCCTTCACTTCCTCCGTTGTCATTGCTAAAACTTCAAGCTGACTACAATTCTAAAACAGCAGAAAATCAACGTCATCCTTCACAACTTCTCCTTCTGTTCGCTGATTGGCCCAGTCAAAAGTCGAGCAGAGAGAATTCAAGTTAAGGGGAGAGAGACTGTGCTGGAAGCAAAAACTTTTTTCGAGCAGAACTGCACAGGAAGGCAATGGCCAGACTAACATACAGAGTTAGAGAGGAATAAAATAAAATAATAAAGAATGCTTAAATTATTGATTGCAACATGACACGACAACTGTTCCTCTGGGCAAACCTCATCAATATTTTCCATACAATTTAACTCACCACTGAGGATCCGTCTAGACTCAAAGCAAGATTTTAAATGATGTTTTGCACTCAGTCATTCACATAATGCACACATCTGCATGCATTTGTCCATGCAGTCCAACATCTATGATGCATTATTAAAGATATGGTCACCACTATTCTTGGAGCAGCTTCATTATTTTTTTTTCAGTTCAGCTGCTAAACTCTCTGTTGTGTCTTCCTTATTGCAAATGATGGAAAACTGTTACAAAAAAAAAACAAAAAAAACATGAGCTGGACTGATACCCTAGTCACTGCTGGTGAGCATAAATTCAAGGGGACAAAGCAGTTTATTTCAGGTCCAAGAGGCTGTCAGCAATTCTTTGGGCTTGTCTGTATGTTTCCTCTCCATTATGTGCACTGCCAGTTGAACCAGAATCAGAAGGCAAATCCCAGCAGTTGACAGTAACAAAAAACCTACATTGTTTTGGAAACATGTGATGCAGAAGCTTTTGTACGAGCTGTGCGGATTGTGGGTTGTGGTTGCACCCCAGGTACGTTCTGTAGCCAGGTTGTGCCTTAGGCTTGCTGGCTGAAATATTGGACAAGTTCCTAGATTTTTTATGTCTGCACAGGGGTATATGCACAGCTTAGCACCATGTAATATTCTCTAATGTCAGTCTATCAAAAGCGGGAATAGGGGATTTGCTCCTTCCTCCACAACAGTATAGCCTCTATAAAAATCCATAATCTGGCATTTGTAACTCAATACGAACCTGGTTTGGAGACATTTTAGTACATTATCCAAAACAAAAACAGTGCATTTAAATAAGAAGATGTCTTATTTACAGAAGATGTCTTATTTACGATGAAATGTTTAAATGTTAGTCCATGTTTGTGGTGGTGATTTTTCTACTTAGTTTTGAAGGTAATCATGCTATGATGTCATTTCAAATAAGTGAAATAAAATCTAGATCTATTACTTTATTGCTTAGGTACTGTCTTTAGAGATGTATGTCTACAGGATTTTGATCTAAATCATATCAGCCTCTTGAGGGCATTATAGTGAGACAAATGTTGTATCACAGTTTCCAGTTAATTTTTTTCTGCTTTGAGTTTTACAACTTATTTCTCAACTATTTCTTCAAAATAGGGTTATAGAATATAATGCATATTTTATGGGTAAGAGAGCATACCTCAAATTAACTGTATATCTTGAATGATAAAAATACATACTGCCATGGAATAGTGATGAACTACATTAACTCGCCAGATTTGGCACAGGGCTGAAAATCTAGCTTGTGGTTATGTCTCACCTGAGAAGAATATATTTAAAAGAGTTCATCAAATACTCACTGGAGTGGGGTGACCTGGATATTCTGACGAATAGTTCTGAAGACAGCTAACACATCATCCACATCTCATAAAAATGTAATAAATGCATAAATATCGATAAGTAAATAAATATTTTCATCATATGGGTTTTCTTCATGATGTATGATTCTCATAAAAAGTTAATGAAGCTCCAAAAACTGGGTCTATTAGTATCTACCAGCCAAACACCGAATGCCTACTTTTCGATAGTTAACTCTTTGTCAGCTATTTCAGCATGCAAAAAACTAAACATTTATTCCAAGATGTCTCACTTCAGCAACCAACAGAATCATAACATCAATGTCTGTGTTTTTGTTCATTTATCCGTTTCCTCCCAAAAAGCAGAGTGCAAAACCTCTACTTTGTTTAGCCAATACATCACAAGTAGTGATCATAAAGGGTTGAGTCTTTAGCAAGGTGCAATGTGGTGCAATGCCACTTTGACTAAAGATTCCTGGTTAAATTCCACCAAAGGAACCACACATGGAAAGGTAACCAATAAACTCATGCTGAATTAATATATATTTTAATTTGGATAAGTTTATTAACAATTACTGTTGAAGATTTAAATCATACATCCTTGCCGTAAATAGGGTGAGGTAAAGAGCATAGGTTCACTTTAGCCATACATAAGTTTCTTGTGCATTAATCCATTCCAACAGAAAACTGTAGCTTAGTGATCAAAACATGTTATTTTGACTTGTATATCCAATTCCAAAAATAAAAGTCAAAACAGAAGCAAAAGGTCAATTAATTCAAAAATTAGAACCGTTGTAAATTTGTTGTGAACCATTTGACTGGTATTCAAACCATCAGGCAGAAATAGTTTGGAGGTACTCAAAACAATAAAATAAAATAAAAAATGAGAGGTCAAACCAACTCAAAACTATAAAGATAAACCTGAAGCCCATGTGTTAATTCAGTGTTCATCCCATTTTTTTTCTTGACACCTGACTCTTTCATTCCAGAATGCAGTCTTTTATTTGTTTTCAAATATCATGACATTCTAATCAAGAAGAAAATATACTGTAGGTTTACTAGCTTCTGAAAGAGACAAAACAAACAAATTTAACAAGCACAGCACTGTAGACTGTGGAGAAACAGACATCTGGTCCAAACAGCGGCCCTCTTCACCAGCGCAGTGTGTGTGGTTTTGTCAAGTTGACATTAATTAGGAGAAGCGCTTGGTACCTCAAGCCATGGTTGTCATACACCTCCTCTCACCTTCCTCTTGTCTGTAAAAATAACTCTCACTTACAACTGCATGACTACATGCTTTCAGGAAATATTTTAATCTCATTTATTGGGTAGCCTTTGAAATGAAAGTACGTTAATCATGGTGGGGGGAGGGGTTGATAGTTGCTGTTGCTTTGCTTTGACAGATGGATGTATATGAGCTGGAGGGAGGGCAGAGTCAGTAAGAACAGTGTGCACTGCTCATCCCCAATTTAAATGCCAACCTATTTCAGACCCTGAGGTACAGAAGTGATATTATGATCATTATAAATCTTTCATTTATAGCCGTAAAGCAGTAAAAGCTGGCTAGGACATTGTGTTTTTTAAATGAACCCATTTTTCCTTCAGGTATCTAAAAATCTTTCACATACTAACATATATGGTCATCTACAGGCAAAGGTATGTCCAGGGTGGATTTATGTTACTTAAGTCTGACTGAGGCTGTTTCAAACATGTGTATCCTCAGTTATGGAAACAAATCTACAAAACATGTCAATGAAGCAAACAACCACAGCATATCCTAAGAAAAAAAATATATAATCAATCAATCGGCCAGTTATTGTTGCTAGGCAACACTGACTGGTATGCCACTTTGCACAGACATGCATACTGTAGACTTCGGTACCTCAGAAGATGACAAGTACGGTTTGTTTACTGAAGTGGAAAAAGCATTCTGCCTTGCAGCAAGAAGGTTCTGGGTTTGATTCCCTGCCCGGGGTCTTTCTGCATGGAGTTTACATGTTCTCCCTGTGCATGAGTGGGTTCTCTCCGGGTACTCTGGCTTCCTCCCACAGTCCAAAAACATGACTGCCAGATTAATTGGTCTCTCTAAATTCTCCCCAGATGTGAGTGTGTGTGTGTGCATGGTTGTTTGTCCTATCCGTCTCTGTTTTGCCCTGCGACAGACTGGCAACCTGTCCAGGGTGACCCCGCCTCTCGCCCTGAACTTTAGCTGGAGATGGGCACCAACACCCCTCCCATCCCCACTAGGGACAAGGATGTTAGAAAATGGATCTATGGATGGGAAAAGCATTCAAGAAATGGAACTGGGCCCCAAACCAGTTTGAGTACCCAATAGAGACCCAATGTTCATCTTTCAGCTGGGGCTTTTTGTTTCACATGTTCTCCTCATGCATTTGTTGGCTGCAAACATGTTTGGTTAATTGCAAACTCAAAATTGTGAAAATGAGAAATACACAATTTTCTGTATCTTTCTATAAATAATGTTAATATCCGATTTTCAAAAATAATAAAAAATAAATTTGTCAATTTGAGCATAATATTTTCTTAATTTTATTCTGCATTTGTATTTCTAACCCCAATTAGCAGTAATTCATTAGCAACAACAAGAAACACTACACAAACCTTCTTCAAATGAATAAATACAAGTTACAAGAAAATGTGTTTTAGACTTAGATAAAGTTGGAAAACATTTTCAGTTTCTGCAAATCAGTTTGACTCTTCATGTTCATTCAGCATCATCAGATGAGCTCTAGGAGTTGTTTTGCAGGAGATAAACCGGCTTTGCATCACAGCCTCGAGCGTATTTACTTAGACTTTTCACAGAGCTGTTTTTGAATGTTAGGCACCAGCACTGTCAGATCTCAAAGCAACATGCTTAGACCCAGAGAAATGAGATGGAAGTCATGGTGGCTGCAATACTAATGTCTGCCATGTTGCCTTTTTGGCATGTTTTTTTTTTTTTTTTTTTTCTCTGGATCAGTGGTCACATGAAACTAATACAGCATGACTAAGCAGCAAGTAATGAATTTTTTCTCTGGTTTCTATGCAACAGGTTATTCTTCAACCTAAGCATCCACTGTGGCCTGTAAACAGTTACATATCTCCTCCCACTCTATCTTTCTACATGTGGTACATTGATAGGGATCTCCCCAAACCCCTTCCTCTCCTCTGCTGGCAATCCAGGACTGACTATGATGGCTTTTGTCAGGCTGTTCTCTCTAGATATTTTGGTATTCATTGCACTTATTCATGTCTCCATTGGGCCTCGTAGCTGTGGCCTGCCTCCAGACAGCACCCCTGAGAAGAGAAAAAACGAGGTGTAGAGTAAGGAACCACAGACAGTTCAGGGCTTATCGCCTTGGCGCACCCGACTGCTGGCAGCTCCCTGGATGCAATGAATATCTCCCACTTAATGTGTGTTTATCAAGCAACAGAAAGGCTTCTTTGCATGACAGAAGAGGACAGAGTTTGTTCCAGGACTTGTTGATGTAATTTCAAGAAGAAATAATTTTTACAGTAAAACAATAAAGTACATGGGTAGATGAGCTTTACCCAATTGGGCAAAGCTCATTTACATATTCCATATAATACATAAATATCACATTACAAAAAGAAATATATATAAATATATATATATATATATATATATATATATATATATATATATATATATATATATATATATAGGTGTGTGTGTGTGTATGTCTGGGGTGTGTGTGGGGGGGAGGGTGTGCGCGTGGGGGTGTGCGTGTGCGTGTGTGGGGGTGGGTGTGTATGAGGGGCCGTTTAGGACAAAATTTACGTTTTGTCTCTCACACACTACCAAAAACTCACGCATACTCCAAAAAATTACGTTTTGTCTCTCACACACTACCAAAAACTCACGCATACTCCAAAAAATTACGTTTTGTCTCTCACACACTACCAAAAAGTCTCGCATACTCCAAAAAAGTAGCCACGCACACTCCAAAAAATTACGTTTTGTCTCTCACACACTACCAAAAAGTCTCGCATACTCCAAAAAAGTAGCCACGCACACTCCAAAAAATTACGTTTTGTCCCTCACACACTACCAAAAACTCACGCATACTCCAAAAAAATAGCCTCGCATACTCAAAAAAATTACGTTTTGTCTCTCACACACTACCAAAAACTCACGCATACTCCAAAAAAATAGCCTCGCATACTCAAAAAAATTACGTTTTGTCTCTCACACACTACCAAAAACTCTCGCATACTCAAAAAAATTACGTTTTGTCTCTCACACACTACCAAAAACTCACGCATACTCAAAAAAATAGCCACGCACACTCAAAAATTACTCACGCACATTCAAAAAATACTCAAATTGCGTATACACACACTACTAAAATGTCACACACACACACACAAACGTTAACTTTCTCGCTCACATACACTACTATCAGCTCGCTCACATACACTGTACTAACAGCTCGCACATTCACAAACGTTAACTTTCTCGCTCACATACACTACTACCAGCTCGCTCACATACAGACGTTTATCTCTCACATACACAAGACTAAAGTTGAACACACACACAGTACTAAGACTCGTTTTATGAATGTGTGAGAGCGAGACTTTTTATGAATGTGTGAGAGCGACACTCTTTTTGAATGTGTGAGAGCGACACTCTTTTTGAATGTGTGAGAGTTGTCACGGAAGAGGCGGGGCATAATTTTTGGATCAAACTGCGCATGCGTAGATCCTAAACTATAAGTTTCGATTGTTGACTCACTGTATGTTCTATTACTTAGTATATTTGTGCTTTTAAATATATATAGAACGTTTAACTTTCTTGTAGATTAAATGTGCTATAGAAATAAATGAATCTGATTGATTGATTAAAAATAGCAAAATTGCTGTAGTACAATCTGTCCACTGGGTGCCAGTATTACAGGAATTATTAACCGGCGCCAACTAGTGCCGAAGAAGAAAGAGTTTGCTATACCGAACATGGCTAACTCTAATTCGAAACGAGAGAGAATTGGTCAGGCAGCTGCCATTTTAAACACCATTCTATCTTCTCCGGAGGCAACCAGCACTTTGACAGGCGCATTAAACGATTCAACGACTGCCCGCAGTGCTACAATCTGGCACCCAGTGGACAGATTGTACTACAGCAATTTTGCTATTTTTAATCAATCAATCAGATTCATTTATTTCTATAGCACATTTAATCTACAAGAAAGTTAAACGTTCTATATATATTTAAAAGCACAAATATACTAAGTAATAGAACATACAGTGAGTCAACAATCGAAACTTATAGTTTAGGATCTACGCATGCGCAGTTTGATCCAAAAATTATGCCCCGCCTCTTCCGTGACAACTCTCACACATTCAAAAAGAGTGTCGCTCTCACACATTCAAAAAGAGTCTGGCTCTCACACATTCATAAAGAGTGTCGCTCTCACACATTCATAAAAAGTCTCGCTCTCACACATTCATAAAACGAGTCTTAGTACTGTGTGTGTGTTCAACTTTAGTCTTGTGTATGTGAGAGATAAACGTCTGTGTGTGTGCGAGCTGTTAGCAGTGTATGTGAGCGAGAAAGTTAACGTTTGTGTGTATGTGCGCGAGCTGGTAGTAGTGTATGTGAGCGAGAAAGTTAACGTTTGTGTGTATGTGCGCGAGCTGGTAGTAGTGTATGTGAGCGAGAAAGTTAACGTTTGTGTGTGTGTGTGTGACATTTTAGTAGTGTGTGTATACGCAATTTGAGTATTTTTTGAATGTGCGTGAGTAATTTTTGAGTGTGCGTGGCTATTTTTTTGAGTATGCGTGAGTTTTTGGTAGTGTGTGAGAGACAAAATGTAATTTTTTTGAGTATGCGAGAGTTTTTGGTAGTGTGTGAGAGACAAAACGTAATTTTTTTGAGTATGCGAGGCTATTTTTTTGGAGTATGCGTGAGTTTTTGGTAGTGTGTGAGGGACAAAACGTAATTTTTTGGAGTGTGCGAGGCTATTTTTTTGGAGTATGCGAGACTTTTTGGTAGTGTGTGAGAGACAAAACGTAAATTTTGTCCTAAACGGCCCCTCATAGGTGTGTGTGTGCATTTGCCACTACATTTTGCCTACAGTCTTCCAAAAACAATGATGTACAGTGATGTGTTGTGACATATGAAATTAGTCAAGTTTTGACACACTCTTTCTCACATTCCTTAAGTTTGCTGTTTAGCTTGTTAATTGGCTTTCATTGAATATATGAAATAGTTTCAGTAAAAGTTCATACCTCAACCAACTATTTAGTCTGAGAAATCTTCAGTTCAAAGCTTTACAACTGTTGATTATTTCCCTACTGAAGATAATTTACTGACACACTTCTGATCAGGATTTCTGATTCTGCTAACAAGATCTGCACTGCAGTCTGTGTTGTATTTCATATTCCTACTACTGCTTTGTTTTTTAAACAATACTATTTACTGCCTGCTCTGTTGTTTATATGCCCTTTAGAAAAAGATTTTTGCCCACAAGCATGACTGGTTTTTCGGCTTCAGTAAAAGGTGCAACAACAGTGACAATAAGCCTGTTCAGGATTCACAAGCCCGTGAAACTGTTCTACAGCACTCCCATCTCAACTGCCAGTGCTGTCACTGTCAGGGTTTACAGCATCCTCTAAAAACAACATTCCGCATAAGTTAAATAAAGACAAACCATTTTGATGTATAAGGGAAAAACAATTAATCGATTTAGACTTGAGGTTTTGGAAAAATCCAGTGATTTCATCAAGTAGATGAAATCACTGATGGTATGGGATAAGAAGAGTTATGGTTGATACCTTACTCTTCAAAGAAAACATGGGTAACAGTAACAGTTCTGCAGAAGTATACTGCGCACAGTGGATAGTCTGTGTTTTCCAGGTACACTGTTTATGGTCTGTACATTGCAAAAAGAAAGACTTTCAGACTCATCCCTGAAAGACTCAACTCAGAGTCACAAGTTCAAACTTCAAGTCTGATGAAAATCTTTGTCTCATGCAATCAGAGTTAAGGTATGCCGATAAGGGTAGATCATTTGCAAACTCAAATGATCCAATAACCCAGTAATGTTACTGGGTTATTGGATCCCCAGTAACCCAGTAACAGTAATGTTACTGGGTTATTGACTGGTTGTCATAGAAATGCTAGACACCCTATGTATTGATTCTTTGTAATATTTCTCAACACGTCACAGTAAAAGGAGTTAAAGGCAGTTTTAAAGATAGTCTGTTTCTGTAGGTGAAGTAACATCAGGTAAAAATAGACTAAAGAATAGTAGTTCTGACACAAGCACATTTTCTCTTGATGAAAATGCATACTATTATTTTTTCTTTATGTATATTGGTTTCTTACAACCTGTTTGTGTTTGTTGTACCATCAACATTATCACTATAGAAGACAGATATCTATAGTCTGTCATCTATACCTTGCCTAATTTAGCTTTTAGGTAAGCTAAATTACCTATGAGAACAATTTAAACAATTTGCATATTTAAACAATTTTGTCCAATTTAAACTACCTGCATGTAGTTTAAATTGGGTCCTCTGAGATTCATGTTCTTACTAATATCATCCCATGTTAGACTGTAGCTCTACTGGTTGTGCTGAATAGCCATATGGCTTCTAATGAAAACTAATTATAAGCTTCAGGATATTGGCTTGAGTCACTTAATCTGTAGGTTTGTCAATATAACTTTGTCATCGGCCCTGTCTTGTGTTCTAAAACCCTCTGAAGCTTCCCATGTTTTTATTTTTATTTGATATGAGGCAATAGCAGTCATGAGAAAAAAGAAAGTCAGCAAACATAAGGGCACATCTGATCTGTGAATTTTTGACTGAGGATGCAGAAATATTTTACTTCTTGCAAACTGATGGTCAGACAGTGTAAATTTTGCTTGCTCTTTCTGAGATCCATCCACCCTTTGAAGGAGTTTAGATTAATTGCTTGCTTTCAGTCTTGAGCACCATCTTAAGAATTTAAGGCTAAGGAAATTGTATTTATTTCTAAAAATCCACTTCTTGTCTTTTGAGCACTTCCTCTTAGATTTCTCCAGTTCTGAGAACTGTAATATTCAAGGATGTCAAAAAACAAAGAAAGAAGCCAAAAGCTCTGTCTGTCTTCCAACTAGTTTTAACTGCACAATTCAGTTAATTGAAACTGTTGGAATGGTTAATTATGTTCAAACAGCTACAAAAAGCAATATTTAAGTGTAAAAGGAAACATGCTTATTTGCAACACAACAGAACAGAGTTCTTTTTTTCTAAGCATAAACTCTTCAATGAGGCAAATCTTTGGCATGTAGTGAGCTACTTAACTCCATTCTACCCTTCTGCAGGATCAGCCTCTTTTATGATCAATATTTGACTACCCTTGAAGAATGTTAGAAGAACATTACTTCAGATAGAGAAAACCAATTGCAGCTTTAAAGCTCATATCAGCACTGCTTCAGCTCATTGTTCTGGTATTTGCCCTTCATGTTTCATTTTACTAGTTTTAAAGTGCTATTTAGATCTTCATCGTGATTTTAAGATTTGCTCCAAGTGCTGGTGAAATAACATCTTGTTTGCATTTCACTTGTAGAAAACCTGTGGTAATTTAAGAGACATTTTCAATGTTTTGCAAAGATTTAATAAGACAGAATTTCACATTTTGGTAACACTTTATTTGACGGGTTGTGAATAAGACTGCCGCAACCCGTCAAATAAAGTGTTACCCCCATTTCTGTTACCATTTTAGCCTACTATTGAGAGTAGCTATAATTCAGTATTCATAAGAAATAGGTTTTCTTAAAGTATATTTTTTAAATCAATTTTTCACAGGTCAAGTAAATACTACAAATACAAAAGATTTTTCAAAATCAGTTAGACCTTTTAACCATTTTTTTTGAGGAATTAAGGCACTGGGTAATTAGCTGCAACTGATAATTAAAGAAGACTCCAGGCTACACCTTTCCCTAAAACATGCATATAAATGTCTGCTCCCCCGTGTTAAATTGATAGCATCTCTGTGATGTAAAATAAATAGAGCAAAATAAATCATTTAAAATAAAAATCTAAAAAGTAAAACAAATGTTGTTAACCCTGGGTTAAATATGCAAAAACAGTTTTGAAAAATGACAAAAAATATGGTATGTTCTGATGAAAAAAAAGGAGGACTTTTTGACCATTTGTTCAAAAATGTATATTTAGTGCAAAAACAATATTGGACCTCACTCAAATAATTGTATTAAGGATGAAGCATTGTGGTGGAAGCAACTTTCTTTGAGACTGTTTCTTTTTTTGTAGTTGGAAATGGGTCAATTCAAGGCTGGGAAAATTATGAAGAGCTACAAATAAGGGTCAGTGTTTGGCCTGTCAGTCTCATAACGCTAAAGGTAAAGATAATTGTGTGTCGAGTTTTTATTTCCAGTAAATATGCTCGTATAAATGATAATCACAAGAGATTTTAATGGTTTTCAGTGAAAAATGTGAAGGGGATTTTTAGCTAACGCTGGTATCAACAGAGCAATAAACAGACAGAAAAAGAAGAGGTTAGGTTTTTAAACTTCTATTTTTGCAAAACTTCAAACTTGAAGATCTTGCATATTTCTCTTCAGATTTACACCCACAAGCAAGCAAGATGACAAATGTTCTGCTGCCATTAGTAAACCAGATTAGGACTCTGGGTTTACCACCACTCATTGGGGTTTTAAAAAATTCTGATCTGTCTGTGCACAGATAAAAACAAACAAATGCAAATTCAAATCCACCTCCTTCCTTCATTTTCTCTCTCCCTGCCTCTTTCCCCCTATTTCCCCTCCTTCACAGGCTCTGTCTCTTTTGCAATTTCCATCTGTTCAAATGAAATATACTTGGCATCTGGAAAATGCCCCTCAGCAATGAGGGACAATATATCTTACAAATATCAGATGTCCAGTTATGGACCATGTAATATTTATAAGGGGACTGTGGCAGCGATGTGATGTGATGTCAATGTTTACTATGAACAAGTGCCCCTCCAAAGTTCTGTAACACCTGCCAATGAGACAGGTGAGGTGTTTGGCCAATCCAGAGACTCATTTACATGTTACCCAGCAGTCACAGTTGACCTAATCACATCTGGCATGCTTGTTTAATTAATTAATCATATGTAAGTGAGGCCAACCTCAGGCTTTGATTACAGCTCCCATATTATTTTAAAGATCTGTTGCTTGTTTAGTGAGATGAGGGCAGACAAAGGACCAGATGGAAAGACATTTTGAATGAGAAGAACACAAAGACTGTCCAAAAACAATAACAAAGAAAGATGTTATGAAAAATAGAACAAAACATCATGTGAATATAAAAACATATATATATCTGTAAATGTTGTTAATTATTCTTTAAAGAACTGTATCTTAGCCCACACAAAATGAAATGTTAAAATGATGCATGTAAACTCTGTTTTGTGCTCAAGAAAGAACAATAGATGTGAATTTGATGGGTGTAAATGAATTGTTTTATAGAACTGGTCTCCAAACCACAAACCTAAGTAACAAGTCTATTGCCTCCTATTAATTCTCACCAGATTTCTTACTAACATTTAACAAAGCAGAGGCCAGTGAAGTCATGTTTGCTTTACATGGTGAAAAGGCTCTCAGAAGAAGGTACTTAAAATCTGCATTTTTTTCTGTCTAACAGTAATCATTTTGGCAACTGCACTGAGGAAACTGTCGAAGCAAAGAGCTAATCTTCCGCTGTTGGTGCCTCAAGCTATCCTGGTCTGTCAATATGCCTGCATGGAGTTAATACTAGAATATGAATAGCTTCTGTATGAGTAGTTTAAGATGCCACTGCAGGCTGACTGCTTTCAAAGACATGAGCAGATTTGACTGAGATTTAACAAGATCAGTGTAAAAGAAAGATAACTTTTCTGTGATGTATTTTATTTAATGGAAGTACACCAAACACTTAGCATTATCAGACTATGAAGAAACATTCAAATAAATATCTAAACATGAGTAGTTTTTCTCATCTAAAGAGGTCCTTTATTTCAAGGATGACTTTTCCACACATCCTAAAAAACATTTAAAAAATAAAGTAAAGCACTTGAATGTATCTGTTTTCAGCAAAGATATCTCAAGAGGGAAGTGAACTTCTAACCCTGGCAGTGTCATCAGCATGCTTAACTCGCTGAGCTTTAACACTTCTTCCAAGAATATCCTTTGCACTTTAATCCTCCTATTTGACAGCATGTCTTTTGTGACGGGGGCAGTCAAAACATGTCTGGAGAGGGCCCAGTGGCAAAGTAGATGTCCACTGAGTGTTGTAAGGTCAGCAGTGTTTGCAAGCAAAACAAAAAAGGCATGAAGAGAGGTTAGAGATTTCAGATGTGGTTTCAGTCCAGGCTCTCTGTCCTTCTTTAGCGTTTTAACTTGACCCACCCTCAGGGGATCTGCCTCTTTATCGCTGTTGTCTGACTGTTTTTCATTGCACCTATGTGGGATACTTAATGATTTTCTGCCTTACAACAATCAAAGACAATCCTATGCTTCTGTAATCTTCCTTGTACCCTAATGAAACTTTTAGACACACAAAAAAAGGAAAACAACAACATGCATCAGACCAAAAGTACACTTCTTTTCTAATATTATGGGACCCAACAAACATGCATAAAGCTATTTTCAAGTAACATCCTTATTGTCAAGATAAAATGAAGTATCAGTCACAGACAAAAACTATTCAAGGAGTCAAGGAGCACCAACATCTACAGAAACATTGATAAATGAGATAAATTATTCATTTATCAAAGATTTGACTTTGACGTTGAAGGGTTTCTTACATTTTTAATTTTTTGTTTTCAAAAAAGCTGAATTATGTTGACCATGATTGATCTGTAAGAGTCACAAATAGTTTACATTTAAGAAGCTAAATACTTTTTATAGACACAGGCATAATGAAAAGTAATGAATATGTTTTCCAGACTGAATTTTTTTAATCTTTGTTGAGAGATTGTCTCGTTTTTTTAGGATAGCCTTTGTTCATCTACAGACGTTCAGATTACCGAATTCTATGATAGATTAAAAAGACATACCTTTCTTGAAAATGTCCTTTATGGGAAACCTCCTTTGACATATTTTGTGGAAAAGGTTTAATGTTCTTTAACTTCACCATTTTACACATATTCTTTGAATATGTCTTGGAGCTAGGAGCTAAGTAGAAGACAATTTCAACATTGTAAATGTATTAGCCTACTTCTTCCCCTGCCTGACCTCTCACTGCCCATCATATTGGTCTGTGTCTCAGAATCAGACATCAATAGAAGAGGAAAAGAGATGAAGAGAGGGAGAAATTGGATAGGGATGTGCAGAGGGGTGTGTGTGCGAGTGTGTGTGTGTAAAAGGAGAATGGTGGGGTGCACCTTAGGGAACTGTCTGTCACAGCCTTGCCATGTTGATAGACATGTCAATTGTGACTGAGTGGGAGGTATTGAGCAAGAGAGGGAGGAGAACATCAAAGATGAGAAAACCGATGTGAAGCAAAACGAAAATGAGAAAAGGGCAGATGTCTAACATGTTTTTTCGTCTTGTATTATAAATCAGAGCTGCATGGATTAAATTCTGTGTTGGAGCTGAAATCATTTTGCCGACACGAAAACTGATTGTACATAAAATTTAAAAAAAGCTAAACAATTTTCTCCACAACTTGCTGTTATCAATGCCATTTAAATATGTTTATTGCTATAGATTTTGACCTGATTCATTATTCACAAGCACTCTAACATCCACTTGAATAGAATGCTTGTGGAAATTTTGCCATTTCCAGAAGAGTGTCTGGTCTTAACATAAGACCTCACATCAGCCTAAAACCAAAAGAAATAAACAAAATTGCTTCTCTAAAATGACATACTGAGTGAATGAAATTGTCGTGGTCCAGCTGATCCAAAAATATTCTAAACAGAAGTATATAAATGCCTGAAAGGTTCCAAAGTAGATTCAAAAGTCAATCTACTGAAATGTAAAGCCTTTTTTAAGTTCTAGCAGCCTTTATTGAGTAGTACATAAACAGGAAATGAGGAGGAGGCAGAAGGGGAAGACAGGCAGCAAATGGCCCAAGATCTGGATTTGAACCTTGAACAACCACTACATCCCGCACATGTTGTTTACACTCTACCAAGTGACCATCCCTAAAGTGGGAAACTTTTTATCGATGCTTCATGAATACACCTTTAGTTTAGTTAAGCAGTTTATTTTGGATATTTGTTATAAATTTACTAATCTTTCTATAAATTTGAATTAGCTGAACAACAATTGCAATAAAGTAAACTTCATAATCACTTTAATGATCTCTAGCGGCATGTTTGAGTGTTATTTAAAAAAAATTGTGCAATCTTCTCTATTCTGAAGAATTCATTGTGCCAAAAGAATTTGGGTAGTTTGCACCTGTTGATGCATCAGGTCTCAGTTTTGCTCTTCTTTGCCACCAACACAGCTTATATTAATTCAATAAAACATAAGAGTCATTTTTTCTTTGATATTCTAAATATGAGAAACATTTAGGTTCTAGCATTCATCATGATGCAGGGAGAGGGTCTGCCTGGACGAATCATGTGGGAATGGAGTTTCAGTAAATTATCTTACAGATGTTAAGGATATTGGAATGATGCATCCGTTTAATTCAGGGGTAAAAAGCTGTGTGGAATAAACAGCTCTGGTCTTGGATAATACAAAGATAGATATAATTCACACATAATTTCAGGATTAAGACATACATATTTAAGCTGACACCAATCTTTGTGGATTGGTCACAAGGGGTTCTTTCACACTGTGACAATGATAAAGGTGAAGTGATATTCTCAGTGTTGTTTTGAGTTGCATTATTTATTTGTATTAGCTTTACTTTGCATGTTCATGTTCATACAGTTGATATTTTGTCTCCTTAAAAACAAACTCATTTGCTGTTCTATAACCTGTCTTCATCAGCATACATGTACAAATTACAAGTTCATATTAGCACAAAATGAGTTTCATGTTGGAAGGTGATTCAGACTGAGGGCTGTTTCAGGTTTGGTTAGGTGACGGGTTTGATGATTGAAACTTGGCCTCTCAAGATAACATGTGGAATGTCCTTGAGAAGGAATTCTGAACACCACATGTTCATAATACATTATTTGCAAGTGCACAGATTTGGGTACAAGCCTTCATCAAACTGAGTGACACCTCTGAGATGGTTCAAGCAGTAAACTCAAGCTGCACATGCAATCTGCCTTACTCTCAACATGCTATATATCAAAGGAGCACTTTCCATCAGGGCGGTTTATTTAATCTGCAGGATTCCTATCTCTCCTTCTGTCATATCTGTGTCACCACTGCTGGTGCTGCCCACTCTGCACTGCATGCTGTCTGCCTTTTTCATCCCTCTCCTCCATCCCAGCCTCCACCTGTTGACTCTGGGGAAGAAATTCACTCATCAATTCAATATCATGTCGAGAACACCTGTTCAAAGGGAGTGATGGGATCAGAGCCTGAGCGACAAACTTCAGTTACATTTTTATCTAAAATGTAAACTGTGTACTTTATAACTGCTCCAGTCTTTGTAGTTTCATACTAGTAAAACTACCTGTTTTGTATGTGTAGTTTCACCAAGTAAAAAGCAGGAGTAAGCCAATAAACTCCCATTCAAGTATTATTATTTGTTAATTAGAAAAATTAAAAAACTAGAAATAACTACATATTGCATTTAAAGTACATATACTTTGCAGTGCAGCAGTCGTCTGTGTCTCTATGGCACATCAGTCACTGGCTGTTACCACTGCTGCCTCCTGGAGAGTGAGCATGAATTTAAAAGCTACTTCTAGTCCTCCGGGCGATAAAACAGCACTATTTGTCTGCGGTGCATTACACTCTGCAACAAAGGCATTTTGTATGCTTTGCACCCTATGCTTCTCCCTCTCGTCTCCCACCATTGCTTCCACTCTCACTATATTACACTTAAATACTTTTGACATTGGGTATCATACCGATAAAATCGAGAGGGTGCTGCTCCCTCTCAATGCCTGTCATGGTTCTCTTAACATATGATTTTAGATTTTGTGGGGAAGTGCTGTGCAAAGAATTCAACAAACTTTATTGTGAGCAATAATAGCTTTTTAGAGCTATTTACTTTTTTAAAGAAGCCATTGCACATATTTTGGCTTAGAAAGAAAATCTACATGATGTCGGCCTGCTGTCTATAATTTGTCTGCACTGCAATTAAAAGCAGTCTGAAAACAATAATTTCAGGCATTCCACACTCTCCTTTGTGTTTTGGTCTTCTTGTCTTTCATTCACTAAATGTTTCTGTTCCTTCATACTTCTTTCATAGCCCTTTCCTTTGAATTCATCAACTGTTGAAGATTAAAGAAAGAAACTGCCAAGCTCCCAGGTTCAAATTAGATCCTCGCTTCCTTAACAGAACACAGAAATTGGTAGAATAAAATTTAAAGGTCAGGTTATGAAAACCTGTCTCTCGCCACTAAAGATAACTGACTCAAACCCTACTTTCCCCTTCAGGTTTCTCTTCTCAATACATTTTTTGCTATTTATCAGATATTTAGTGACAATTCTCCAACTTCAAAGACCTTTCTTTGTGATGCTGGAAGAATTGTATTTTTAAAATGTCAGCTTTGGTAAGTGTTTGATCATCACACATCCAACATTCTTGTGTTGGATGAAAACCAACACAAGAAAATTCTTATACCAACTGCCTTTTAAATTCTATAATATGATATATATAGAATGGATCATAACATATTCTTTAAGAATGTCAGTTGGTACATACCTTACCACTAATGGGCTCTTTGCACGTCAGCTTCCACGTTTGGGGATAAGCAGCTCGGTCGTTTCTGGTCTATTGAAAATGGCATTTTACACTCAGTGCTTGCAGAATTTGCCCAAGTTAACAATTAATGATGTACATCGATCCGAAGCCCCAACAAGTAAGCTGGAGAAAGGTTTTAAGATGTATGCCTCTTTATACATTCACAGATACGAAGGTGAGTTTTACTTTCTTTAAACTTTGTGATTAACATTAACTTTGGCTTATGTTTGTAGGCAATATTTTTGGACATTTTTCTTGTAAAAATGTGCTATTTAAGTATCGAAACATTTTAATCCATTCTAACGGACAATATTTTACCTTATTTTGTACTTATTTTCAAGTATATTATATGTGTTATTGTCAAACAGAGACCAAGTAACAGGAGAGATTATGGTTCAGGCTTTTTGCTACAGAAGCATGAGGAAACACAACAAGCCCCATATCTTAACAGTAGAGCAGCACTGGTGTCAGAGTTCGAGATCGGCTGACTGTGCAGCTTCAGAGTTGTTACTTTTAGAAAAGTATGTCCATGTTCTTTAAGGTCTCTGTGTTATTTTGTTTCATTACTTTTGCATGTGTCTTGTGAAGAGCTCAAATAGGATAGTGTTTACAGCAGTATGTACTGGCCGATCAGTTGCTCGGCTGTCTGCCTCTGGTCTGCTCACTCGTTCCCATACACTCGCTCTTTCTGTCTGAATACAGAAGTGATTCCATGGAAATGAAATAGGGACGGCTCCTTTATTCATCATCTGTCTCCTCCCGGTAGTTTTAGGCTGAAGAAGCTGATCCAGAGTGAAGTGAAGGCTGCAAACTTTGCTGTGCGGCTTTAGCTTTAACTAGTAGCGACGAATATTTACAAGCCACCGTCTTCCTAATTCAGGACCGCTTGGAAATCCATGAAAACTTAAAAGCGCATTATATTTGGAAGACAACAATGTTCACAGTATTGCTTTATTCGCATCTTAAATATGACTGTCTTTTCTAGCTGTCACGGTAACTCAAAGCGGAAACAAGAAAGCCACATTTCGCTCATGCAGATGTGACGTCAGCGCCGTACATGCAAAGAGCCCATTGACACCCAGGTAAAATCACAAAATGAGAAGGAAAGGGAAAGACATCTACAAATTAGGTAACCTCTAATTTGTTTACCTATGTGTCTTCCAAAGCCTCCCTGGAAACCTTTTTAAAGTGCATCCTCTCATGAAATACCAGGACAATTCAAACAGAAATATATTGGGCTCTAACAAATATTTGAGTTCATTTAAAAATTCTTATTTTTTAATGTTTTAATGATCTAGGCGCACTGGCAGCTATGGTAATAACTGAAAGTACTTTGATATTGGATATTTATTCAATGATTATCAAAGTGGTAAATGTTATAGTTTCCACACAAAGATTTTCTTTAAAATCAGTATTTGTCAGTGTGGTGTGTTTTTAGCAGTAAGCTGATTTACTTGAGCTAAAGACAGTTTTTCAGTTTGTTTGGGTTTTTTTTACTGTGGGATTCCATTACTGCAGTAAAATATAACTTTAGTTTAACACTTTTTACACATCAGTACCAGGTTTGCTGATAAACCTCTCATAAAGTGCCAACTCTTAATAGTAAGAGCCACAAAATTTGCTTAGTGACATATTAAGTTTCCCTCTGAATTTTTAATACTGTTTGAAAAAAGCTGAAGTGTTTGATTTCAGCAGCCGTCTTTATGCTTGTTTGTCTGGAACATCAAAGTTACAATGCAAAGTGCTTTGCTGATGGCAAAATGACCAACAGCTTAACTGTTTTTTCAGATGATTTAATATTTATTCTCAAAGTTAGAGAATTTTATTTTCTTCTTTTAATAACTGTTTAAAATGGTCGTGTGGCTGCCCCTAACAAGTAAATAAATAAAAAATGATTTCATTGTGATTGCTATTGGTTTACACTGAGAGCTGCCTTAGAGAGCTGAAGTCATCAAGCATTGAATGAAAAGCTTTTAATCTGTTGATGCAATATATGCCTTCACAACGGCAACTTCATTGAATTACACTGGAGGACCTGCAATTAGAAATGCAAATTAAAACTCTGTGGGACTCCAATTTTCATAAAACTTCACAAGGAGCTGCACTGTGTAAAGAATTAGGAATCACAGTTCAAGAATCTGCTTTACCATATCACTGATTGTAAGTGACTATGTTCACTCTACAGTGAGAATATTATTCATGTCAGCATATTTCTGGCCACAAAAACAGATGAACAAAAGCCACATGCCTATATATATATATATATATATATATATATATATATATATATATAGTCCTTGAATTGTTGTTGAGCCCTTTGCCATATGATGGTAGCTTGCACACACTACCAGCTAGCCACTCTTTAAGTTTCACAGTTTAATGAAGAAGCTGCAAATTGCTTCATTGGAGGAGCACAAAACAAACAAAAAAAGATGCTAGACTTCTTTAATTGACAAGTAAGATACAAGTCAGTTTTATATCCCCAATAATTATGTTTCTCCCTTTTAGTTTTTTAATAAGCAAAAAAAAAAAGTATGGGTGGGGGAAGTTGTCTGAGAGTGAGAGGTTAAGTAAACAAACAGCAGCAACAAAAACTGAAATAGAAAATTCATCTAAATTTAGTATTCAGAAATCATTTTGCAAATGTCTGAAGCTTCTAACTAACAAATGCAGGTGCACAATTAAAGCATCACAATGATTTGCTGCAATTATCTTTAATTACCCCCTCCCCAACTGATGAAGTAATCATGAAATACAAACTTTTCAAAGTGCCACTCTTAAAGATGAAGGACTTCTTTTTGACTTATGCATACACACACATGCCCCCCCCCCCCCCCCACACCCCACATACACACACGCCCACACCCCTACATACATACATACATACTGTACATACTGTACATACATACATATTTGTTGTTTGATTACTGATGTGCTACGCAGGCAAAAATTACTCTCCTTAAAATTAGAAACAGGTGTGGGAGAGTATAAAAGAAGAGAAGAAGTACAGAGTAAATAAAGGGAAACTGAAAACAGACAGCACATAACTCTAAAGTAACAAAAATTCAGACACTTGAAATCACAAAGAAAGAAACTACAAATAGATCAAAATTAATAAAGTAAACTTAAAGTCTGACAGAACATGACATAGCAAATCAGGCCAGAAAAATATTCAGGTTGAATACAAAGCGGTAAACGGTGAGTATTTATCAGGACCATATAGTTTGTTACTGCTACAACTATGCTACATGTTTTTATGGAAAAGTTTATCATTTCTGTTAAGCATCATGGACATTTGTGATCTCTATTTTGTTTTTACTATCCTTACCTTATCGTTTCCTTCTTCAGCTGGCAAATAATTTCTTTTTCTGGTGTTCTACATCAATTTGATCATAGTTACCTGCCAGCCTCCAGCTACTTCATTTCCTACATTTTCCATGAAAAACAAAACACAAGACATCAAGTAAGTCTAACGGGTCTTGTGCAGACAATTTAAATGCCAGTAATGATTTTTGCTACTTGATTATTGATTAATTCAAATTTCTACCATAATTTTTCTACGAAACGCCAGTATTTCATGACTGCAGTGCTTTCATTTGGAAATATCCCAAGAACCTCTTTACAGTTTTTACTTTGAAAATATGCCAACTCATTCTTACTTACCTGAATTAATTTAATCACTTACTCCAGGATCAAAAATAGTACAAACAAAGAGAAATCACTTACAATTAACCTATTTTTTTCCCTCTTGCACCATTCAAATTTACAGTCATCTGGGTTTTTATCTCCTATTCTACCAACTTTAACTGCCACATTTTATTTAAACAGCAAAAATAACCTCAGTTTTGCAATTGTAAATCTTGTCAAAGGTCGGTATAATCAGCGTGAGCCCATTTTGAATTGGTAAGTATCAACACAGCTAATGAAATTGTAACAGAAGTGATTCATCACTGTCATGGCATCATTATTGCAATAATTTAACTGAACATGGGTCATCAAAACAAGCCCTTGCTAACTAGAAATCATTCATCTTTTCTCTGTCAGTCTCTCAGCTGTTAATTTAAAGTGAGAGGATGTTTATTTGTGAGCATAATCAGCCTTTGCATAACTATTTGTGATTGGATGCTTGACTAATTAATTAGTGTGCTGAGAGACTGGATTGTTTGCTGGATTGATTGACTGATGGGTCAAAGGTAGGATCCTTTTGTTCAGAGTTATGAGTTGTGGCAACTGATAAAAAGCATGTAAAAGGAATCCTGAATGAAATGTAATGAGTTTATATATTTGAATGCATAAATGCACAATACATCAGTTATAAAAAAGAGGTTCAGTTGAATTTTTGGGTTGTTGAAAAACAGACCTATGAGGTTCGTTTGGAGATGCTGGAAGGTCTGTCTATTGGGAGGCTATTTTGGTTGATAGCGATCTTCAATGAAGCATGAAAGAGTAATACACTACCTATATAATGACAAACAGGGATGGAGGTCTGAATTTTACAGAAAGAGGGATCAAACAGTGTGTACCCTCTATCGAGGGATTACATTTATTCTATGCAAGACTCAACCATCTATCTTGAGATGGTTTGTGAATTTGATCAGGAGGCCTCCTGGGTAATTCCCTTCTGAAGGTTTTCTGGGCATGGACAATATTTTGCTTCTGGCTTGGGAATGGCTGGGAAGTCCTTGGGAGAGTGTCAATGAGCAATATCTGGATTTCCCTTCTGGATCTGGATCTCAAATAAGCAGAGGGAAATGGATGGGTAGGAGATAACAAAAAGAATAGCAAAATTATACGTTTTCCTCTGCTCTGTTTGCATAGATAAAACTACACTATTTAACATTTATATATTTTATTTTACATATTTGTTAAAACTACACAATTTTTTTTAAAGATTTAAGTGTGCAATTAGTTACTTGCATACCTAATCGGTTTCATTTACATTTCTATTTTTCTATTTTTTCCATTTGTATCTTTATTTCCATCACTGTGTTGTATTTTATAACCATATTTTAAGATGTATTATACAAATAAAGTTCATGAAAATAATTAGTTGACCGTCAACTTGTTATATTAATTGCATACAATAAATGTTGTATAGTACACACCTAGACTGTCACTACTCAAAAGAAATGTTTTCAACAGAAAAAAAAATAAGAAAGAAAAGCATATTGTTGTATTCAATTGGAGATTATTGGATCAAGGTCAAGATCAAGACAAAGAAAGCAACTAACCACAGCAAAACATTAGTATACACATTAGCATACACCGACAAGAATTAGCCAATGGATCACTTTGTAGAACATGTAACAAAGGAGTAGCAAGTTTTTTATTGAACAGTAGTGAAGCCCAGCTTCACCTGCCAAAACTTATTCTCCCACTACAATAAAGAATAGCAGGGTCACTCTGACATAGATGCTCAGAGTGTTAGCTGTGTCTCAATTATGGATTGTGCTGGTTAGCCTTGGACATGAGTTTGAAAAGATTAACTTTTTGATCTTTTGTGCAATTTTAATTGCATTTCAGTTGCATTGTTTTGAGCCAAAATGATTCTGGACACAAACAAAAAGAGTTTCAGTTTATATATACGTATATACTGTATAAACTATATATATATATATATATATATATATATATATATATATATATATATATATATATATATCTTTATCTGCTGGAGACTGGTTTTATTCTGACAGCTTCCACATCCACAGCATGTCACTGATTATTCAGTCCTCCCAAAACAAAACAACAGCATGTGTATTTCTTTCTCCCATAATGCCTCCCCCAGATAGACAACATGGCCCCAACACCTAGTCTGCCTTCATGTATGCAGCACCCTGTTGGCTGGCTCTGTGCCATTTTTTAGCTACTAAATGTCAGTGCAAAAGGGAATGCAGTGGTTTATGACCACCTGGATGGCGAACAAAGAAATAAAAAAGGGCTGGGAGAGATGGAAGAAGTAGAAAAAAAACATTAAATTAATCCTCTAAAAACCTTTTAGCAATATTGCCCTCCCACAGCGCTTGGTAGAACACACAGAGACTACTTCCAATCATTTAATTCCAGCTGAAATTTAATTTAGTCCAAGAGCTATTCATTTTGTTAAATGAATGTGCCGCCTACCCACAAAACACTACCACTCCAACATGCATACATATACAGTATAAACACTGTTGTGTGCATTCATCTCATCACATGACTCCTGAGCAATTCTGTGTCCATTTTATTTCTTTTACCATATCTATTTAACACAAAAATGGCAGAGAGGTTTCACTAACACCTGTAAAAACTCACTTTTCAGACAGAGAAAAAAGCACATAATCTTGCACAAAATAGACTTTCTAATACGAACTAAATATCACAAGTTATTAGGCCTTTGGTTGAAGTGCAGTTCAAGGTGTACTTTGCTAATATAGCATGATTAAGGTCACTGCTCAGAAATGGTTGATTTAAAGACTATTTGAAACAAACTTCCATGTTCATGAATTTATCAGGTATAGCAACTGCTGTCTCAGCATTTAGTGTCCAAACATACGATACAGTAAAATATAACAAAATCTATTCAAATTCTTGTAGCAAGATAAAGTTATCCAGCAAGCAATTATTTGGAAGGCAGTATAATAATTCTGAGAAAAATATGTTGTTTAGATGTTCTGTCTTCTTTTGTAGTTCAGTATAACTCAAATAATTGTGATTTTACAATGCCAGTTTACCACAAAAACATAATCTTTTGATCCAATTAAAATTCAGTCACATCTTGTCAATCAGGTAGCAACAACAAAAAATGCTTAACTTGAATTTGGTGCAAGTATAAAAAAATCTCATCAACTGAGTTTGATATAAACTGAAATATGGTTTAATACAGCCCAGCTTGGTCCAATTAAATAAATTTTAAAAAATCTACATTCCTTGTAGAATAAGAAACAGGAAGGACAGCCATTTGTCTCAAGTGGTTTGTTGAGTAAAAGAATGAGATGACACTTTTTCCCAAAACATCTACCAATTATATTTATAGCCCATATTGTTAGCTGAAAATAATATACGTGGTAAGGTTTGACAGCACTCATGACAAAAGCAGGGGATTTGGCATTAATTTGCAGTAACACAACATTTTTGTGGCATATTGTAACAACAATTATTACTGATGCAAAGTCTATATATATACACATATTCTATTCTGAAAGTATACAGGATTCTAAGAAAATACAAATCAAATAAAATTAGTTTTGCTTTGTAGAAATATCAAGGCATTTGTACACTGTGACCATATCAACATTCATAAAGACTAAACACAAAAATGGGCTAACTTACTAAATGTTCAACTTTTAAACCATTTTTTTATGTGTTAAGTTCTCAGCACTTTATTAGCTGTGTGTCTAAAAGCAGATGTTAATTTGCTTCATGGTATTTTTTCCGTTTTAATCAATAAGAATTCAGTACCTGAATTGCAAAAAATTGTTGTATCATTCTGTAAACATTTCTGTTCTCTTTTTCAATCAGATGAAGAATCTCCAATACAACATAATCAATGGGATGATGAGTTGACTCTTTCACTTGGACAGTAACAGCTAACAGGAATTACTGATTGAACAAAATTAGTTTATAGAAGTCATAGACTAAAATTATGAAATGTATCAAGACAACTGTCTGATTTACTTATATGCAGATTTCACTCATAAGTTGCACAAGTCCTCTTTTACCTGTATTCACAGATTGTGGCAGCATAATAAATAGCTTACCAAGTTGAGGGTGTTATTTGTGTCCCGTCTATATGAAGAACATTGTGTATTGATTATGTTACTCATCTTCTTTCTAACCCCATGGTCTCAGTGGTGTCTAAGTCTAAGGGAAGGTCATCTATTCTTCTATAGAATGACTTCCTACTCAACTATTCAGTGCTGTCCTAGTTCATTGCTTACCCCAGGGCTCCCACCTTTCTGTTGCTGTTATGATTTAAGACAGGGCCGTGATGGCTGTGGGCAATTTGCCCCACTGGCCTCCACAGTTTGTCAGAGCCTGTCTCCGTAACGTTTGAAAAGTGTCATAATTATTGTGACAGCACAGGAAAGTGCACGAGTTGGTACATGCGAGAAAACAGTCAGATAGACTGAGATTAGTGTATTTTGAGTTATTTTTACATATGGGTTTAGGGAACTGTTGTTGTTTTGAGTGTGGTGATGTGCTTCACAAAAAACTGAGACTGAATGTTCTTATTGGAGGTCAGGTGGAAAGTGGTGTTTGTGTAATACACGCTGACACCTCTGAGACCTTAGCTTGAGAATACAAGCTATGTTGACCGAGGACAAATCAAGTCAGTTGTATTTGCATCACAGAGTTGAACATGTTTCACACAAAGTGCTCTGCTGTGGCCAGAGGTGCAAACAGAAACAGAATCTGACTGATGCTGCTGTGACAAATGATATGCCATGCTGTTTAACAGCACTTTTGAATGTTCTCACACCACGTGCAAGCTCAACTGATACAGGTAAAGCAGGTAGAGCAGCCCACAGTTTTTCTAGATACTAGTATTTCTTAGCCTGGTAAAAACCAGCACCTTGTTCTACACTATTTGCTTTGTACAGAGAGTCTGGGCTCTTGGCTGTTGAGAAAACAATGCTTCCTGGACACATAGACTGTGTTGAAGTTTTCAATTTTGACCAACTGCTAACGTTCGTCTGTGACATAATGCACCAGTTCAATGTGAAAAAACTTACTGGAAGTTGCCTCCACTGTAAACAGCCATCCTCCACTGTGCTGAGAGAAGATCCGAGACAAACGAGGCAGCTACAAATGTTAATTCAATATTTGGAATGGTGGCCAACAAGAGTGAACCGCTTCGTTCACGTCCTCCCCTACCATTGCTAAAACTACTGACAGACTACTATCCTAAAAAGCACATAAAAACTGTCATTATTTACGACTCCTCCTGTTCATTTATCAGACTGGAGACAATCCAAGTCAAAGGGAGAAAGGTCAGAATGTGCTGAAAGCAAGAATTGTTTTTTGAGTTGCATAGGAAAGCAATAGCCAGGTTAAGTCAGTGCAGATGTATATATTCTCTATGATCCATTACTGATCAACATCAAGATGCAGGCTCTGTGTGCTGTGTGCCATATCTAGCAAAAGCCTGTTGATCCTGTGATTATATTTCACAGTTATCTCAGGCTATCAGCATCTTGTGGTCTGCTTTATGAGTGAACATGCCTGGAATACCAGATCTGTGCATGTTGGCAGTTGTTGTGAAAGTCTTTCACATGTACATTAGGAATGGCTGATTTCAAATTATTGTAGACCTATTTAAACCTTTCACCAGAATCTAAAGCAGGATCAACCCTCTTTTTGAGGGTCAGAAAACTCTTTTGATCTCACACTGATGTTCACTCTCACTTTAATACTAAGGAATGCACAAAAATAAATGTCTGCTTCTTTTTTTTAACAGGGCTAGCTAACCTCCTAAAACATGCTGAGTAATTATGTTTTAATACGGCTGTTCTGATATTCTCCTAGGTAATTTTGGACATTTTAAGCTGGAATAAATGTGGGATGTGCTAAATATTCCTGACCAGAAAAAGGATTTTACAATAAGAAGTTTTCAAAGGCATTTTCTTCAGTTGTATTGGTTTGGTAATATTATTTAAATGTTTAATTATTGTTAAAATCATTCATAAAAACAGAGGCTTTTATTGGGTTTCTTAGGTTTTAACTGTGTTGAATGTGTTTTTCCTAGATGAGACCATTGACTGATTTATTGGAACCAGTGATGTTGTGTTTTCTCTGTCACCACATGCTTGCTAAGGTTTACTGATTACTGCAAAGTGAACTACTCAATGCAACAAGTTTGGCTTCCTTGCCACTTTTAACAACTGGCACTAAATGATCAACTCAGTTTGATTGCACTAGGCATAATTTATACTGAATTGGACCGGCAAGTTTTCCCTATACATTCTGTAAAAACACACATACTCAGTTCCTCATTTAATGTAAATATTCATAACCTGGTTACCCTAAGCTATGGTGACTTTTGCTTGATAATACCATCTTGGAAATTATTTAAACTAGTCATAATGACAATGGATAATTTTTTAGGCAAATGTGCTAAATTATACTAGGAGATCAGCTGGCTGCATATACTGCTTTTCTAATCCTGCTTTTTATTTTTTTAACCTTGTCAACTCAGCGGTTTTTAATTGAGTTAATATTTATTTCAATTTTTCAACAATTATTGCTGAATTGAAGACATTTAGAAGGTGTTTCCGACTGCTACACTATTCATCCCGTCTATATTTCTTTAATTAACAGTTTGCTTGAATTTTAGTCTGTAGAAACACCATTTATCTCAAGCCCCTCCTTATCAAAGATCTTAAATGGAGTGCCAGTGCCAGTTATTCCAGCTCACTTAGAGGACACTTTCAGGAGTGTCTACTGCTGGCCAATCACATCAACTGCACTACTGTGCTCAATTTCTACGTACTGACTTTGAAAGATTAGATTTTTTCAAATCAATGTAAAACATCTAGCATTGGGCATTCTGCCATGTCTTTGTAAGTTTTTCAGGCGTACTTAGGTATTGTTTCAATGTTCTTATGACAGGCTTTTGCTGTGTTTTCCAAGGCTTCTCTTCAGTGGAGTTCATTTGAGGTTGGTCCCAAAAATAGCCCATGCTTTTTTTGTTTATTGGCCACACTGCCAACTCCTCCTTTTGTTGTGGGACCCAAGCTTTAGGCGTTGTCTAATCTTGTCCAAACCATATCATGACCCGTGACAAAACTGTTAAATGGTTTAATAGAGTGTTTTTTGCAGAATGGAGTCTGGTCATAACATTTTTAATACTACCAAAATCTTACTGTAACTAAAAATACAGATATACCATGCAAAAGAGTACTCGCTGTTGCATTTGTGTCAGGATCTGTGTTTTCTGTGTTCATTTAGAGTTTTTTGTGTCCTTGAGTCTCTTCGTTGTCCTGTCCTCCCCTTGATTGTTCCCAGGTGTGTCTCGTTCTGTGATTACCCTCCCGTGTATTTAACTCCACCTGTGTTCCTTGTTCCTCGTCGGGTCCTCGTCAATTTTTCGTCAATGTTAGCTTCAGTGTCGCCAGTGTTTCCGTGTTCCTGCTGTTCGTTGTTTTGACTGGTTTTTTCCATCATTAAATCAACATTTTCATCGTACCTGGTTCCGCTGCCTCTGCCTCACCACCAACACCACCCGCACTTCATGACAATTTGCTGATGAGGATATCTCCATAGCCATGAGTAGATGTGTGTGTATGTGATATGTTGTTGTCAGCTTATGTTTATTTATGTATATTGTATGCACAATTTCTGTTTTTATTTTAAGCTGTGTTCGTTAGCTTTCCCCTTCTTAAATTTACATGCCAAGGAACTGCGGATATTAATGATCTTAAAGCGAGAACTATGCAATTTTGTATTGAATAGTTTTTTATAACTATTATGTGTTCCTCTTACTAATGCACAACGCATCTAATTATTCTACAGAATTAAACTATTCTTTTTTCCAGTTCAAATTTATAAAAGTGTAACATTAAAGATTTGGCAGATTTTAATCTCAAATTTGAGAACTGTTACTTTTTCAATATGAAAGAATCTGACTTTAGTAAGTGACCATTCAGAGCATAATTATGCTTTTCACTCCAACAATAAATTGCTTAAAAGTTTCAAAAAGGTGATGTAGTTTAACCATTATTGATGGCTTTGACTTATGTAAGTGGTAGTAACAATACTAGGAGAAGGACAGGACAAAGTAGTAACAGCAAATAAATGATACAGAAATTGTAGAAAATACTGCAGTGTGTAGTATATGAATCTCTGAAGGTGTTTGAGATTGTAAAAGAAACATTAAAATAAATGAAGGACACTGAGCAGAAGATCATTATGAATATTTTAAACTTTGCTGTGCATTGCATAATCACGCAGCAATTGAATTAAGGAACAGTGGCAGTAGACAATTAAAAACTGTTATGAAATGTCTATGGCTGGCCAGGTCACAACATGTTTGACTACTGAATATCTTTTTAGTATGTTCAGTGGGCAAATATTTTTCTGGAATAGCAGTTTTACATGGTGTACAGGGCAGTGGAAATAGATTTTTCAATTGACAACTTTGCACCTTTGTGGGGTAAAAAATAGAGCTGATGTTACCATAGCACATACTGCTGATGTGCCTGCTGGCTCCAACTCACAAAGATATATCAACCGAGTATCTGCTCATCACTCTCCACTTAAAGGACTTGGGGGTCTGCAGCGGGAAGTTAGAAGTGCAAATCATGCAACGCTATATAAGAGCTCTTTAGCTTGAAAAACAGTTACCTGCAGTTGCAACAGCAACAAGCACAGATGTATCTCTTACTGCCAGTTTCAATAGAAGTAAGCACATAACATAGAGGAACATTGGTTCCTCTATTTTCTAAACCTGGTATTTAAGTGCATTTGAATGCATAGTCCCAAATTTATCTCATGGTGTGTCCAGGGATGGCCAGGTCAGATCATGATGATGACCCATCTCCATTAATCTTTAAGTTGTACCATTTTTATAGTGACCCATTTAAAATATGTCATTTATCTTTCAGATGTTAAGACTTAGAAGGTGGTGACTGTAACTTTAGGAAGACGTAATACCAAAACAACAATAGAAAGATACTGTCTGAAATATTATCAAAAAACCTTCCTAACAAAGTTAAACAGGACAAAACTAGGGTCAAACTAAACAGTGGTCAATCCCTACAAACACCTTAAAATCATTCACAACACTAAAGATGTTCACAAAAGCTCTCTAAAATTAAGGTGTGGCTGATTAGGATCAGCAGAGGATGAATAAAGGGTGGTCAGCAGCAACGATGATCAGCATCGGCCTGTTGTCCGCCTCCACCAATCAGAAATAGGAACTTGCACAGTCAAATTTAGATATTTTACGAAATAACACATGATAGTACTTGTTTATTAATTATTCAGTGATTTGCAGTGAGGTTCATGACTACTGTGGCAATCTGGAATGGGATGTGCAAATATATAAAACCCAAAATACAGGCTCATATTTAAATTTTAATCTGAAATGAAATATTTACGTTGTGCAGTTGGTAGCACTGTTGCCTTGCAGCAAGAAAGTCCTGGGTTTGAGGTACTCCAACACATAGAGTCCGGACCAAAGGCTTCCTCAGAGGATTGTCTCTGAAAACCAGTTGATTTTTCTGGTAGGCAATAACCAGAAAAAGCTAGGAGAAAAGTTGGTGATATTTTCCCTTGACCCACCCCCAAGTAATGAGGAACTACTATAAACAAGGTTGTGCAAGTTAATTCCATAGCTCTTAGCCTGGTTTCCATAGCAGCAAGTATTGTTACCATGAATAGAATTGTTAAATCACAGTTATTATGAGAGCAGTGCAGATGATGAAGTTATTATATAATTCCTTGTAGTTTTTTCCATGCCTGCCATATTGTTGGTCTATAAGAGTTGAGCTAGTTTGTGCAACAAAACTAGTGCAACAAGATAATACCTGAGTTTGTGCAACTCAGGTATTATCAAAATTCTGTTCTGTCATCTGAAATATTCCAAAATCTGCGTTTGCTAGCTGTCAGGATTAATTAATTTGTCC
Organism: Xiphophorus hellerii; assembly: GCF_003331165.1. NCBI lineage: Eukaryota > Metazoa > Chordata > Actinopteri > Cyprinodontiformes > Poeciliidae > Xiphophorus > Xiphophorus hellerii. The sequence goes on from NC_045680.1 coordinate 9,446,828, forward strand.
AAATAGTCAAATGTGTTCCATTCATTGCATTTTACTCATGACACAGAGGGATTTCCAAAAGTGTGTGCAAGTATGCGTGTGCTTATACAAGTTATGAATTTTAGATGGCCCTTTTGTTACTCTGCCTCTGCATTAATTCCTCAGTGGCATGGACAGGCCAGTCAACTCTCATTTTGTTGAAAAGGTATGCTAGGAGGGAATGTTTAACCTTGTCATCGAGGCCTATGAAATGCTAAATACAACAGCCTTGCAGTGTTGGCAATGGCTAGCTCAACCATTATTGTTTTCTTTGGAAGGCTACAGTGAAATTGGCCTGACATTGCATCTAAACCTCATATGTTAAAACACTTGCTCAAAGGCAGAGGTTGTCAAACACAGTCCATTATATAATTCAGGTGTAACTTATTAAATTTACCACACAATGTAGATTTTTAGCTGTTTATTTATATTTTTATGGACGTTTTTAGATTTGCACAAAAGATTCAGGAGATGAGTTCACTGTAATGTACTCATTTAAACCCTTACTTATTAAAAATACTTATTGTGGTGACACAAATTCAATAGAAAACCTCACTAAAAACTCACTTTAAGTATGAAAGTGAGGGCAAAAGAGGATCTGAAGAGGAAAATATTCTCCCCCCAAAACAATCACAAACAATTATTACTAATTATGAACAATTTACAGATAAAAAAAAAAAGCTTTTAAAAAGTTTCAAATAGCCTTGGTTTAATTGTATTTTAAAAAGAATTTTATTGGTTGTTCCTTTCAACAACATATAAGGCCTGCCGAAAGACACGATATGTAGACATCCTTCAGAGATATAAAGAGAAGTACCAGATGAGCCTGAATCAATACTCAAATTATTCAAAACATATTGAAATGACCCAGAATCTACAATTTAAACAACACTAAAATAGGACTGCTGGTTACTGATCACCCAACAGAAAGATTGTCAACAAAAAAGGATGAGCCAAGTGTCACAGTTTTAAGGTTACATAGGTAGCGAGGAAAATATCCAGATGTTATTTTTCTGAAATTATCATTTAAACCTTAGAGGACCTTCTTGTAAAAAAAAACAAAAAAACTTTTTTTTCAAAATTTTTTTAAGTTTTTCTGCTCTTCTTAAGTTGTTCTGCTACAAATGTTGATCTATGCAATATTAGCGAATACCCTAGTTTTAATATCAAAAAGTGACAAACATTTCATTTTAGATAGGTACTCTTTATATTAAACATAGATACATTTTTAAATTCCTGAGAGAAAAGAGAAGCATTTGTTTGATTTTTAAAATGTTCTTTTTTTTCTTTTGTGGCATGCTGCGAAAGCAGTCAAGCAAGAAGAGCTCTTCAATATTTTATGGTTAAGTCATCAGTAGCAGGAAAGTGGTTTATGGGGTCACAAGTTTGAGTACGATGTTGCCTATTAAAGTGGTAAACAACACAAGGCAGTTAAAATAGCTACTTCTTCTAAAACGGATGTTATTATATATTATATTATATTAGTGAGTGAACAACAGTATATTAAATATAACTTGAGCTATGATGTTTTATAGTTTGAGCTCAAAAAAGTAATGTTTTAGTGAAACATAAAGAATTACTTAAATGAGCCACAGCCTCTGAAAGATTTTGATGTAGATTATGAAACCTTTTAATTGAACCTAAGTGACTTTTTCCTAGAGAAATACATCTGAAACAGAGACAACATTTCAGTTGCAAGGGGTTAATCCTTTTCATACTTAGATGTTTAAGGCAGAAGATGACTCAGATGAACTATTGGCTATGATGGATGCTAAATGTGGATGTCAAGGTCAAAGACTATCATTAGAAATGAAGGTAGTGCCAATTTATTTATATTCTTTTCTAAAGAGTAATTTGTCCCCATGAACACCATAATCAGTTGGTATTTCCTCAACTAGTTACGCGACAGGCCAGTACAGGAGTCATTATTGTCATGCCATCCACTTGTTACAATGCTTTATATTAAAGTCACAGAAACGAAATAACTGTGCAACTTAGGGTCAAGTGTCCAGAGGCACAAAGACATGTGGGAGATCAAACCTTTAATCAAACCCACAATATTTCAATTGTAAGATAACTGCACTTCCCACTTAGTCACATCCAACAACGAATTCAAACATTCAACAGCCATATAAAATTTCAGTAAACTAATTAAGCCACAAAAGGCCATTGCTAAAGACAATGTCTGTTCACTAAATGTGGACCTCAAGCCTAGAATAAGCTTTACCAAGGAGGCCAACAAGTACGATGCTTCAATAATTGAAAAACACCCTCCGGTCAACTATTTTGAAAATCGGGATCCATCCATCCATTCACACATCCATACATTTATAAATACATACATGTTCAGAAAGGTTGACATTATGCAGCTGATTCTATTCCAAAGTCTTCCTAGCTAAGGCGCATCATGATCAAATGCAATTACCACCTCAACTGACTCCTTTTGATGTGGAGAAGCAATGATTTTATTTCAAGATGGAACTCCTCACTTTCTCTAGTCCAGCTATCTTATCTGACATATAAGTTTCCAAAATTAATGCAACCCCCTTGATATTATTGCAACCCTTTAATAAAATTATTATGACACCAACAATGGAGAACAGCAAAATTATGATTGAAAACAAGTAAAAACCCTCACAGAACAAACTTTTATAACGGTCAAAATTCTTCCATAACTTGTTACAATAACATTTTATGCCTTTATGATTGCATTGGGCATGTGGACCTCAAGTTCAAGAAAGAAAAAAAAAAGATCTGGAACAATGAAACATGTTCATCAACAAATAAAAAGAAATACCATGGCAAGCATGCATTTAGAATTCTACAATTATTCACCTCAAGAAAATAAAAGTCCTTTTTACTGTCTTGTAGTTGATGACATCAGTTTGATGAGAAAGAGAGGAGCTATGGAGGCTGTTCTGCCCATGCCAGTGTGACATCCTTGTCCCAAGTGGACCAACACAATTAATCCCAGGGACAGTGGAGACTCGCTGACAGGCTGAGATAAGGTATCTGCCAGTGCACAGTGCTCCACCTGACCTGTTGCACATGAGCCTAATTTAGCCCTTATGGCATGTATAATGTGTGCCTGAACTGTGACAGAGTGACTGCTGTTTCATAGGCTCTCCTTTTAGTCTGATGCCCTTGCAGGGTCAATGTCTACACTGAAGTTGCCATGTTTAATTTTGTTCATTTTTTTTGGTGAAGCAAATGGGCTTCGTGTAGTTGAATGAGTTTGTCTGAGGACATGACAATGAAGTTGTAAGATTTTCTGCTCAATTTTTAAGGCATATTAGTTAATCACTCGTAATCTTAAAGTGCAAAAAAAGTAACACTTTGGGTGTTATCGTAAATCCACTGTATCTTAATGCAATTGTGGTTCGACTATGTCTTTTGTGTGGGTTGATCTTAACACGTAAAACTTTTTTTTTAAAAAGGCTTATTGCTGCAATAGGTGAAGAATAATGTAACTGTGTAGAGCAACAAGCAGTTTAGAAAAGACAACTTCATACTTTAGTCATAGGGATAGCTTCTGAAAATGTGTGCAAACTACTGCTAAACAACTACTACTACTGCTACTTGCAAACTACCATCACTTTATATGTAAAATACTCATCATATTTTGAATGTAACATAATGTAAATGTGCAGCGAAGGAAAGTATTGATGGGATTTGTTTTGGTGGTCTTAGGATCTTGTCTCTTCTTTTAGCAGATGAATGCGTTCCTGCTGCCTTCATCAGATCGTAATCTTCAGCTTTTGGAGCGGCAGGGATGAGGATCGGTGCCTCCTAATTTGAAACCATGGTCTTGAAGCAGGAAAAGGGCCTTCTCTGGGTCAGGACAGAGATCCTGCTTCAAGTGGAAGACTCAAAGTAGAGGCTCTGCTTCTTCACATCAAGAGGGGCAAGTTGAGGTGGCTCAGACATTTTGTTAGGATTTCTCGTGGACACCTCCCTGGTGAGGTGTTCACCTCCTCACTAAGGAGACCCAGAGCACGACCCAGAACAGATTGAAGGAACTATGTTTCTCAGCTAATTTGGGGCGGCTTGGAATTCCTCCATGAGGAGCTCAAATAACTGGGGGGAGGAAAGTCTGGGCTTCACTGCATGGGCTGCTGCTCTTGCAACATGACCCCCATAAGAAGAAGATAATGGAGTGATGAATGGATAGATAATGCATAGCTAAAATAATACGTTCCTCTTACATGAGTAACATATATTTTATTTATCGTTGATGCATTTATTCAATTTGCTCACACTGTGTTCCCTAAAAAGTTTTCTCCTGCTGCACATCGCCTCACAACAAAACTTTTAGGTTTATTTTTTTTCAGTAAAAATAAGTATTTTTCTCATTTACTTATGTATTTACCTGCTTAAAAACAAGTACTTTTGACAAAAATATTGGCTTTCCAAAATAAACTAGCAATATTTTGTATTGCAGGGGTTTTTTGTCATTATGCTGCAGTAAAATACATTTTTGTACCTTGGGCATTTTATTGAAATGCAATTAAATAATTAATACAAATCTAAAACATTTTGTATCAAATTCGAGCTAAATTAACAGAGCTAAAACAGCTTTGAATAGAAAACTTGAAATGGTACAACATGTCCCTAGGATCCTGGGAAATATGAAAAGTCTACAATTTCCCTGCTATGTTTTGGGGATTTATTTAGCTCTTTGGTTTATGCATTTTGCGGCTGGTTGTTTGAATCAGGATCCCATCACACATCACATTGATTTACCCCCACTCATTCATAAACAAAAAAAAAAAAAGGAGATTTGTTTACCTTTCATGTTTCATCTTTGCTGCACAATGAATAAATATTATTTATTTACCAATGTTTTTTAGCTGGGGGGCACTTTATTCTGCAAGATATACCAACTGTATTCACTATTCACTTTTCTGTGTGATGTGAGGGAAACAGCTGTAAGGGAGGAAAGGAATGCAAGAATTGTAAAAAAACAACAGAGAACAGCTCTATCTGAACAAACACACAGGCATGTGCCAAAACAGGATGGTCGACAACATATTTTGCATATGTGAGGGTATATTAATACACATGTAGTGTATTAACATACACATTAATGCAAATTTTGGTGTACATTCTAATGATAGATAAATTGGTTGGCCAGTGAAAATTATTCTAAAGCTTAGGAGTACTTTTTTTTTATTTTTCTTTATTTGCACATAGAGGAAAACCAGAATGGCAGTTCTTAATATTCAACTTTATGATTAAAAATTCAAAATGCATCAAACTAGATAAAGAACATTCAAGTATGTGCAGAGCACAAAAGCAAATCGAATATACATTTTCATAAAAACCCTATGTTTATGATGATAATTGATTGATGATTTGAAATTCAGTCCAGGGCGAGTAAGTGCATGCATGATGCAACCTTCTCACTGAGTAAAAGTCTATCCAAAATTGATTTAAAGATGACAGATTTGTAGACAGAGAAATTTACATACAAAGATGTGCAGAAAGGCTTAAGATTTCTTATAATGTGACTGGACAATGCTTCATATTTGCTCACCCATCACCCATAGTGAGCAGACAGATAAGGCACAGCAGGTTTTTACTCAGTGAAAATGTTGTATTATGGATTCACTTACTCACCCTAGAACCAATTTAAAGCATTAGTTAAGCCAACACATATTGCATCTTCTTAGACAAAAAGAAAAGAAATCAGAGGACTAGGAAAACCTTTCAAGCTTTACACAGACAGACTTTGAGATAGTGCTGATCACCAAAATACTGTGTTGCTTGAAGCAAGAAACTGTAAAGTATTTCAGACATACAAATTAGTTCAGTCTTGGAGTCAACAGCCACCCAGTTCTGGTATTTCTATAACTGTAATGAAACCAGTTTGTCTGAGCTGAAATATCATTAGTAAAAGTTTTATCGCCAAGTGACAGATGCTGCAGATAGGGATGCTAAACTGATCACTTTGCCGCTTCAAATGAATCCTTTCAAGATAAACTGCTTGTGCGTGGGTGTGTGTGTGTGTGTATGTAGCAGTGTAGAACTGTTTTAAATGCCATTGCAGGTAGTCATAAAAAGCAAGTTATATCAGAGGGAATCTCTTTTATTGTGTCTTTACATCTATTTTTGTCATGCTTACATGCAGGCAGGTTTTTAGGTGCAATTTAAATCGCGACACTTGATATGTGGTCACAGAAAAAAGCTCACAAAACTGTCTGTCTTACCTGAAGGGAAAAACCCCACAAAAATACTTTAATATCAAAACATTTTAGATCAATGTTTTATCTGCTCCTGCCAAGGTTTGACTTTTATCTTTACTGTTTGTCATTTCTAGTTGCTTAACGAGGTGAGACGCAACTTTCTCTTTAATCTTGAAGCTTCGTTGTTTCTTTAGAACGCTGATTGCGAGATTTTATTGTCCATAGGCATCTTGCACGAAATAAAACCTTTGACTTTTTGAAAGGGGTCTAATTGTTCTCGAGAAAGTTTTATTTTGTGCACAGGTTAAGCAGAATCAGCATCCATTTTCTTCAGCTGAGCAGAGGTTTAGATGTTAAGAATTTTGCAAGCAACCCACAATGTCACATATTTACGCTTTAGCCTGTCTATACCTCATTTTTAGGTGTCCTGTAGATAATCAACCTGTCTTTTAAGTAGGTGGATGTTATGATTGAGTGAAGTCTATATTTACCCAGTCTGTATATGTGAGAACGGGATCTTTTAAAGAATTCTGTCTGTCTTTGTTACCTTGTTATAATTCTATCAAATGTTAAAAAATGGATTGCATTCTCAAATATGATTAGATGTAAATTTATTTTGATAAGATGGAGGATGTAATATTTGTCTTTTTAGATTCATAACTTACACTGAGTCTTTAGATCAAGTTGTAAACTTTTCATTACAACTCTGTAACTACTGGGTACACAATTTAATATATTGTGGAGAATTATCCGTTCTCCATTCTGAGTTCTTGATTTATGAGGTTGCGGAAGAGTCAATGAGAGTTGAATTCATGAATTCCATTTATTAATAAAAATACAGCTGGTCCATTTCACATGCCACCTGTTAGAGGTAGCAAGTCAAAATGGCCCCCCAGAAGAGGTTGTGATCTCCTTTGTTTGCCTCTACCTAAGTTACACCCTGAAGATGGCGTTGAGGGTGTTTCCTAACATGTCATTTCTTTTAGCTTTAGCTTAGCAACTAGCTAACAGAGATAGAAGGAAAACACAGATTTAGTCTCAACAATATCCAACTAAATATATTACACAATAAGTCAAGCATGTGTAGCCACCTTTCAATGGCTACAAAACAAAATTAAATCTTTGATTTACTTTGTAGCTTCCGTGATAGATTTCTGAATAGCTAAAGAAGGGAAATGTTCCTTGAAGAAATTATGTAGAGACACATACACATGAACATGTGTATGAAAACCATCATAGTGTGCTCATACACACTATGAACACACTGAACACCAGGTTAAAAGTGCTAAAAATGCTTTGAATGGGCTTTTCTGTTTTCTTTGAATAATCTTATAAATACAGTTACATTTTATTGTGTCCTCATGTAATTGGTATCTATATTTAGTATCACCTTAGTGAAAAAATCTACCCTTAGTTTAATTGTAAGTTTTGTTTTTGATTATTTTAATTTAGCATCATAGCCAACTGGGAGTGCAGGAAGATTGTCTTTGCTGCAGAGTGGATTTAAATTATTACAAGTCACCCCTAAAGCCTTCATGTAAGGCACCACAGGTTTATATGTATTAAATTTACTGTAACTTTTCTTCTGAGCTCTGTCTGCTTGAAATTAAATCAAGAAAATTGTAGCTCTGTAATTTGCCTTACAGATTTTCCCTTTTCTTTATCTTCGTTTTTGTTTTGTTGTACAGTAAAAGTATTTCTAAGTTGCACTTCTTCATGGTGCCATTCTCCTTCTTCTCTCCTTCATCTTGCCAATCAGCATGGCTGATTGGACTGGTACCTTGGCAGTGTTTTCCATTCAGGTTAGTTGTTTGTGTTTGTTGGTACAGCAGGGTTTAACTATGTTGCTAAGCTTTAAGATTAATAGCTGCATTTAGTATTGCAGCTATTAATACTTGGTTTTCAATTGGCAGTAGTTACTTTTCACACTGTTTAGATTTTCAATATAGATTAAACAGAGGTTAAGCTGTCATATTTTAATAACCTAACATGCCTTAACATTAGTTTGTCACATTAATTAGGAACCCTTGAATCCTTCGCAGGTGCCCAAGCGTTTGCGCTCACAAAGCACCGCCTATTTCCCCAAATTTCCTCCTCTCCAGTCGAGTTCCACCTCACAGAGCGCCCTTCCCCAGTGCCTGTTGTTTATGCTGATTTTTTTAAACTCCCCACACACCCTAACGTTATTTAATTTGATAATAAACAGTATAATTTTTCACTCTAAACAATTCTATGCTGTTTAAAAATAAAACTATAGTTTCTCCTCTCAGCATTCATTTTTTCTTTTGTGTTGGGCATATATTCAATGTTGATGGAGATATTTGGACAAACTACCAATAGGCACATTCAATTCGTTGACAGCATCTATGTTAATTACAAGCCACGATTTTCTGTTGTTGCACAAACTTCCACAAAAGACTGCAGATTTTAACCTTAGTTTTTCAGCTTTCATTTTTTCTTTTGTGTTGAATTTTGTCTAGGCCTATTCCAAATGAAGAATATAAGCGCATGAGTGCCTATTCTGATATCTCATAGCCCAGCTACAAAAAGCGAAACAAGCTCTATTTAAAGTAATGCCGAAAGGACTCCATTGAATGATAATGTGCTTTGCATCATTTTGTCCTCGCCTTTATCTTGAGCTTTTTAAGGAATAGGCAACACAAAAGTCATTAGGGACACGATAAGTCCCCATATAATTAGATAGACAGAGATTGGATGTTTTGTGCACCATGGGGCAGACCCACTTACGACATAATCACTCATCCCACCGATGAGGAGGGATGAGTGTGCTGGCCATAAACTGAGATAATTACAATTAGCCAAAACTGAGTGTTTGCCTGTGTCTGTTCTGACCAAAACCTAGACTGTAATTTGCTTCTGGTGGAGAGGATTGGCTCTTAATCAGTCTTATTAGAGAGCCCAACCTTTTATTTTTAGACCTCATAGAACTTAGAAACTAGACTAGAGCCTTGGCTTGTGAGTCAGGAAAAACTTGAATAAAAAGTTTATTCTGAATGTGGTCAAAACTCCAATTCAAAATTTACTTTCTACAAAGTAGCTGCAAAATTTATCAACCAAGAGATATGATAGATATAGAGACAAAATTGTTTGATTTTTTAACTATCCTTTCCTTATTGTCCTTTACCTGACATCTAAAATCATTGTACGTAGTACCTTCAACAAACATCGTTTTAATTGTTGGACATGTCCAGAAAACTTCTAAGTGGAGGCATTCAGATTAGATGTCTAAACCATGCTAATCCACGTATCATTTGTGGTTTCCATTTTCATTTTCCCAGATTTAAAAAGTTTGTGTCAGTATCACATAATATGAAATAAAAAAAAACAGGTCACTGGACTGTGACAGCAAACATGAGATACTTTGGCTTTTACAGCACTGAAACACAAGTTAAAAAATAAAGTACCCTACCATATCCTTCACAAAAATATTTAATATCATAAGTACTCTGAATGTACAACTTCAATCATTACTCAGGTGAATGAAGTTATCCTTTTTAAGACAGTATCCTAAGCAATATTAATGCTACATTATGTTTCTTAGTCCAGTCTGTGCTTCAGATAACCCAGTGAGTCTTTGTGTTTGACCTCAGTCTCATCTGCTCCCTTAGGATTCTTCCAAACCTACCTTCTTCTCTATGCAACCTCATTGAAGACAGATTTTCAGTCTTGTACTTCTGGCCATTTGATGGCCTTGTCGGTCATGGAGTTACACATTTAATGGCAATGTTCGCAGAACAAACTTGTTTAAATCTGCATATAAGCTTAATTTTTCACACAAACTCTCTTTTGCACTGTCTGACAAATGTCTTTTACTCTTCAGACCATGCCGCAAGCAGAGAATCGTCTGATGCTAATTTCCCAGCATGAAAGGATGTGCATCTCCTGCAGTGCACAGGAAATTTCTGCATGTTATCCTTGTGTTGATAAAGTCCTAGATCAAATTTGTGTATGTGTCCAACACTGCCATTCTTGCATTCAGAACTATCACGTAGACCCAAGCAATAAAATATTTAAACCAAATTGGGTTTCCTGAAAACTGTGACTGGCCACCCTATGATGGATACAAATTTCAGCCACTGCTATCTTTTTGCTGCATCATTGAAAATCAGGACTGATCCATATATCACTCAGTGACGTGCGGTCAGGGGCAGCAGATGAGGCAGATCACCTGTCATCATGGAAAACTAGTATATAATGATAAGATAATTTATATTGCTATTTTCACCCTGTGTTTTGTATGATAAAGTATTTATTTTTTATTTAGATTAACCAATTTTAATTATTTTTTCTTCAAAATTGCTGAATTTTTGTTTTTCCCATGACCCCACATGCCACTGGCAGTATTTAGGCTAACATTAGCATTGCGGCTAATTTTAGCTTATACACTAATTTTAACATACTGAATGTAGTAAGTCCATGTTACTCAACATGCTTGTGACTCTCCACATGCTATTGAGTACACTGTACTTTACCTTAGCATTGATGCTAATTTTTAGCATCAGAACGCTTGGTTCCAGCCAACGGGCACACTTTGGCAGGCCCCGTTTGAATTTCTTCAGAAATTTTCTAGTTTTTATCTAAAATCGAAATTGATGTACATAAGTAGTCATCTAGTCTTCTTGCTAAGTCAGGATCAGTACATATTCCAAATAACAAATTGGGACATGTATAAGTCTTTAACCAAAGAAGCTCCCCATCAAGGTTGGTGTCTTTCAGCATCTTGACAACTTTGCTTAAGACAAAACAAAATGCTCATGACAAATGTCTTCTTAAAACAGCAAAGTTTGTATCATATTTGAACCAAATAAGACCAGCAAATTTAAAATTGTGTGTATATTTCTTTACATGGCAGCGTTTTCAAGCCAAAATCTGATGCTACTCCAGAGTTTTGATCCAGCTGGAATTTGCAATCTGCCCAAGGCCAAGCAGGCGGAAAGCATAAGGGTTAGTGGGTACCATTTAGTTCTCTTCCAAGAGACCACATGCCCTAATGGATTCAGGATATGTCTGGTCCAGGATGCTGAGTATTAAGAACTCTCTCTCTGTCTTTACAAGCACAACCTCACCTTTGTACTTGGCCCAAGGATGCTCTTACAGTGGGTCAATGTAAAAGTGCCATTCAACCTGAAAGAGAAGACAAAGAGGGTCATGAGAAGGGAAATTATAGTTGTCTCTGTAGGAATACTATTGCATGCAATGTGTGGCCTGTGTGGAAAATGTAATATTTCACATTATTTTTGAAACTTTTATTCCTTTCAAAGCCCATACAATACAATAATACATTGAGCTGAAAGCTGCACAACAATATACACAGCTGCCATCCACATTTTATTTCTGTAAATATACTAGTTATGTTCAAAATATGATGAAAATATATCAGCTTTAACATTAAGGACAAAAAACATCTACCTTTTCTTTTGGTGGTGTGTGTGTCATGACAGTTCTGATCAGATGTTAACATGCAGTCCACATCTACGTGAATGTCACAATATTACCAGGCCATTAATGATTGATAAAGTAAAAAGAAAACAGTGTCATTTTTCATCATAAGGAGAACTATAGATAAAGAGAGAGATTTCTTTTACCTCTCTATGTCTATCTAGCTATTTATTCTAACATTTAATAAATGTATATTTGAGTCTGTGTATCATATTGACAATGTGTTGTTCTTGCTCTGAAGAACAACTGCCATTTTTGTTGTTATAACACTATCTGACTATGTAAAAAAAACAAAACAAAAAAAACAGGCATCAATAAAACCCTGCAACTGCCACTATATGCATGATGTATCAAGAATAATGTAAGTTAACTCAACACCTGTTATCTATCACAGGTCAAACAGATTTACTGAATTTGTTTTATTTTTTTTATATAAAGAAAAATGTATGTGTTTCAAAATGACCAGCCAATATTGACAAAAGATTTGCTAAATAAAACCATTTTGTAAAAATAGACAAGCAAAACTGAAAGGAAAGTTTCAGTGATTATCAGATGTGTTAGTTAAGTTGTTAGAAACTAGATAGGTCTGTTTGCAAGCCTAAACTATGGACTTAAAAGACTAAAGAAATACATATATTTTTTCTGAATCTGCACATAAATGCAGTAGAAGAGCATGCTGCAAAAAAGAGGATTCTTATAGTCGTCTCAGAGTATTTGACCCTTTAGCAGCTCACCAAGGTCACCATGCTGATAGCTGCTAAAACATCACGTCATAGTCTTTCATTCTCCTCAACCAATTAATGCCACTTTCATTTCCCGCTACATTTTTTTTTGTAGATCTTGTTATTGTGCTGCATACCAATACTTCATGTCCCATTGCCTTAGCACAATCAGATCAGGGGACATAAAAACCTTTTTGGTGCTCAAACCAGACTGCATTTCAGAGGGACTGCAGCCATACTGATCAAAGCATTTAGATATGTCCAGGCCCTCTACCCCAGTGCATCATCATGTTGGAGCCAAAGGAGTCTAACAACAAACATCTCTGCTGCTACTGCCTGTCTGTCTGTGATTAGCTGCTGGGGAGATATTTTTAGAGTATCCAAGGCTCTTTGAAGAGGAAGAGGGCCAAAGCTCGCCCCATCGCCCTCATCTAGCACTCCTTACAACCTCTTTCTATACTTACAATTCACATGTTCATTTTTTCTTCTTGTGACCGTACCGTCAGAAAAAGCTGACTTGTGACTTTTGACTTGTTTCACTTATTTTCACTTATTAGTTTTATTATTCACTGATTCCCTTATTTGTGTTTTATTACAGAGCAAACATTCATCCAATACAAATAATAACAGAAAAGGCTTACATCTAAATTACCCATCTGAACTGAAGTGGTGAACATGATTGAGTAATCGCATATTTTCAATAATCAATAAAGCTGAAACATACTGCAGGTTCAAAGCAATGGCAAGAGACTGTGTGGGGAAACAGGGACAATGTGAATGATGCCTCTAATCATTTTAATAACTGCGACTTATGATTAAATTCCCATTTCTCAGCTGATTGACGCTTAAAGAGGCATTCATAATTTTCCAGGGTGAATATCATCCATTAAACACTGAATACATTCTCTCAAAAGACTTCCCAAACACTGATTTCACATCAATTCATGCAGTCATTGTGTATTTGTTAAGATAAGCCATGTCCTAATTTAACACATGAATCAGTACACTGCTTTAACCAGAAATATAACACATAACACAAGTAATGGTCCAAGAGTGTGACAGACAAGATAAAATAAAGTAACATGAAAATGTAAGGCTTAAAACTGATTTGAAATATCATTACATATAGAATCTATTAATGCTGGTGTTTATAGTTTCAGAGCAAGTTTTTTGTTTTTCTGAATAAATACTAAATAAAAAAACCTACAATATCTTCAAAGCTGTTTAGCTGGCTATGGACAGAGCAATGGAACTCTATTTTCTTCACATAACTATTTTGCGCTGTTTGACTTCTGCACTGTGCACTCAACGTATGCAAATTAAGTACTGACAAAGTGTTATTTTTGAGTCTTCAGCTTATTCTGGATGCAGTGTTTTTCCTATAAATTTCACTAAAAGTGACACAGGTGATCCTTCAGCTGATGTTATACATCATTATGTGGATTTCGTGCAATCCTATTCTAAAAGTATAAACAACTTTACAGGTTTTGACCCCAAAGGCATCCTGGGTTAAGCAAGACTGGTTTAGCCTTAAATGATAATGGTGAACATAATTTAACCAATGTTAAAACCAATGCTGGTAAATTGGTAATAGAAGGTTACCAATTAAGGCACCACCGAATGGTTCCCACAGGAGATTCAATGATTCTTGAACATGCATGAAAGAATCAAATCAACTCTTCATGTATTTTTTTTGGATGATTATAACATGAGATAAATCTAAAAAAAGACTCACAAATATACATAATACTCCCCCTGTAGGGGCTGAATGTAGCATGGTTGTTGCTTCTAGTCAAGTTGATTGGAGTGTTAATAACAACATTATATGTCAGTAGAGAAAAGCCCTTGGTATGCAGAAAAACATATATATCAGCTATGTCGTGTTCAGAACACACTTACTTGCGATGAACATAATGATATTAATCCTCAAATTCAGTAGTTTCATAATTGTTTTTGATTTAAGCCATAGACACTTAATACAATAGATTTATGCAGCTTACAGTTGCAGCATTGCTAAGCCACATTGAGTTTTCTCAAGCCATTATTGTGTATTAACACTCTGAGTGAGGTGTAAAAATGGATAGATGTGTGAAAAAAACTACCTGCCTATCATGCCTCTACTTTAATTGACAGATCAACTATGAGTGCACCCACACAATCACCAGCTGCTTCCCGGTGATGCCATTGAAATTAGATGGGTATTAAAGAATCCCTCAGCTGAAACTACATAAATTATATATAATGAAATGCAATTAACATTTTTACTCTGACAATTAAATACATTAAAGAGCCAGGCTTGTGGAAAGAGGGACAGTGGGCAGAGGGGGGGCCCTTTTGTATAAAACAGCTAGCTTTAACGTTCACTAACACACTCCGAGCGTCTGCTCAAATGTTTACACACCAATTAGCGCCGGTGGACAGCCTCTCAATCATGCCAAATGCCAGGTTTGCATTGAATATTAAGTGGCTTATAATGGAGTGAGAAGTGATTGAGCATTATCTTTTCAGCTGTTATGGGATAAATTGCTATATAAGCTTTAAAAATTGCAGAATTATCTTTTCCTGCTGTGTTGGGCTATTAAAAAAACAAGTAATTAAATGCTTTTTTAAAAGTAAAATTTTAATTAACATTTTGGTTGTCAGTAATGGTTTATTAATTCATAAAAACATTTGGATACAGTGTAGCAAAAGTGCAGTGACATTATTAAAAAATAAAGGCAATATTTTAAAAGTGGATAATTACGTGGGCTAATCTTCTACATACTGACCACTTAATATCACTTTCTTTCTAGATGAATTACATTTTCATAAATCAATGAAAACAAACAAGTCTAAAACACATTGTGGATCTTTTTATGTTAAAAAGTTGGCTGGCAGCAAAATAATGCAAAACATCCTGTTTTATAAAAGCTGCAGGAAAAAGTGTGACCCGAAGTGACAACAGACATGCAAGAGTTGCCGAACTATGATCATTTTATCCCTCATTCAAGTCAGAGCAAGCCTGTGGTGTGGTTCACCCCCCATAGTAGCCTTTGGCTATCTTGCTGCATCAGGTCAGCTACATCATCCTGATTACATCTGCTAAAAGCTACCAGTTTGTTTAGTGTTGACATCAGCAAAGCAGCGATGGCCCAAGATACTGATGCCTTAACGCTTATCTTGGTTCCTCTGCAGGAAAATGGAAGAAGGGACAAACAGCGGGGTTAAATTGAGGATACCGAGGTACATTCAGTCTATAAAATGAACATTTAGCGTGTAGACTGCGACCAGAGCTCACAATGAGTGTAAAAAAACTGCTTCATTATGAAGATAATCAAAGAAAAAACAATAAATCTGCCAAATCTCAATTAGATGAAGTTACACTGCCATGCTTTCACTTATTCGAAAAATATATGACACTTAAATTTGCCCACCAGCTCTTTCTCATCCACCACCTAAATAGATTTCTAATAAATTTATCACCAGAAGGCCTCAATTAATCCATCACAATATAACAAAAAGTGATTAACAAGATTAACTTGTATTTTTAGAAAAACAGTCTGATGGTGGTCATAACTGCAACTAAATCAACAACATGTCCAGTGCAACGTTCTTACTTGACTAAATATGGTAACATGGTGTTTTATTTGACTTTAGTGACAGCATAGTAAAATATGCTGCCATATTTGACTATGGCAGCATATTTGATCTTACAAATAACTAGGATAAAAAAAAACAGAGGAGAATATATTAACAAAATGTTTTCTCAGCAAAGTCCAAAAATGTGCACCTGGTTGGCATCTTTTGCAGGGCTGTCAGAATCCAATGGCCAAAAACTAAAGAAGCATATAAAAACAAAAATGAGAAGTCCTTAAACAAAGACATAGAAAAATCTGAAAAAAAAACAAAAAACGTTTCTAACTGACTTACATTAACGTTTGGAGTTTACTCATCAGTTTTCAAGTAAAAATGTTTGACTGAATGGAAAAACTCTAAAACCAACCAATGACCAATGACGGAGAGATGATGGAGATCATCTAGGGGCATCTCTGTTGCCCCTAGATGAGCTCAAAGGGCAATGGATTCAGGAGGGAAGTCTAGACCTCCCTCTACCATAAACACTGACCAGCTCATTCAGGGGAGTGGGAAGGTGTTCCCATCCTAGGGTTTTCCCAAGAGTCATCCTGAAACGATTCCCAGACCACTACAACTGATTCCTTTTGGTGCTGATGAACAAAGGCTCTATTTCTACTCCTTATTCTAGCTCTAAGATTGAGTCTATCCATTCTACAGAAAAAGATCATCTCAGATGCCTGTATCAAGGCAACCTATAAACAATATGTTCACAGATGATCTGATACATTTTTATCTCTTTCAAAAATATATGAATATATGAATAATAATGAATATTTACTGTTTACCATGCTATGCAAAAATCTTTAAAGAAATGTCATGATTCTGGGATATTTGGATTTTGTTTTTTTTCTATGCTCATTCCTTGAGATGTATTTATATTTGACTCTTAGTGACAGTCTCTTTGTAAATCTTAGTTCTCATCTGTTTTGAAGACTTGTCTTTTCTATTTACTTGCATCCTTGTTGCTTCTGTGTTCTCTTCAAATCCTTTGGATTCAATCTTGGTCATTTCTCTTGATGGGTCATATCCTGTTATTTACAGCTCTGTTTCCTTGTTATTGTCGTACATGCAAATAACATACATTGACCAAAGGGCTTTACAATTCAATAAGAACAAGAGAAATATGTATATATTTAAAAAGTAAGGTTCCAACAAAATACAAACGTACACCATAGACTGCCATAATAGAATTTCAAATTCTGATATCAAATCCCAAAGAATGAAGATCGTCTTCAGCAAATATTTAAAAGTTTCAACAGTCTCAGTGTTCTGAATTTTAAACTATGCCAAAGTTTAGGAGTACAAATAGCAAAAGCCTGTGCACCTCTGAATTTGAGCTTGGATCTAGGAACATCTTAGAGAAACCGGTTGGGTGATCAAAGTGCTCTTACTGGAGTGTGGATGTAAAGAAGGTCACATAGATATGATGGGGTTAAGCCTTTTAAAACTTTAAAAGCAATTAATAAAATCCTGAAATCAATCTTAATGCAAACAGGAAGGCAGTGGACAGAAGCCAGAGATATGGGTTAATGTTTTCTACCTGATAAAAGATGAGTTGCTACAATTTGGATGATCTGTAGGCGATGAGGGGATGGTTTATATATTCCAACAAACAAGGCATAACAATACAGGCAAGTGGTAATAACAGACAACACAATAGCATTTATCTGCTTGTTTAATTTAAAACCATTATCAAGAACAATGGCCAGATTCCTGACAGCAGACCTGCTATATGAAACTAGTGGGCCAAGATTGTTGAGGGTTATACATTTGCCAAATCTAATGACATCAGCCCTTGTATCCCATGATCTCTGTGCATTCTACACAGAGTAATTTCTCCCATTGCTTCAGTTCCAGGGTCAAACAGCTCTTTGTCAGATCCTTCTGTTATTTTACCAGCCTGTATCAGATTAAATACAATAGTAATATTGTGGTTTGAAAAACAGTTTTTCTTAATCCATTTTATGAGTAAGTTGCAGACAACATCCTCACGTTGTTGGTGATATCTGCACCCAGTGAGCAGGTCTGCTAGCAAGTGACCACATGCTAAATTCTAGAGGTTTTGATGGAGTACTTTGATTGTTGAAATGAGGCAGTGGCCTCTATTTTCAGAGAGCAGCATAATGTTAATAACTAGCCTGCAGAACTGTCCACTTCCATCTGCGTTATTCCTAAACTGTAACTTTCCAGCCAATTAGTTTGAGACATCAAAGTGGGAAATGTGTGATCTGATGGGTTCAAAGTCATAAATATTTGTCATTTTATTTTCAGTAAAGCTTTTTTATAATATAACAATTCCATTATTTAGTTTAAGAACCCGGGTCTAAATTACATTGTCAAACAAAAATTTGACAATTAGGACTTTTACACACAGATCTATTATTTCCAAGGATTTTACCACATTACCACCTTCTGTGCTTTCAAATAGGCCCAATTACTAAATATAATAATATTCCCACAAGCCATTAAGCTACTGGACCTAATGACTTTTATACACACACACACACACCCCCACATACAGTATATATATATATATAAATATATATGAACTCACACTGCAGTGGACGGCAGCATTGTTTTATTTTGAAGGTTTGTCCAAAATGCCAAATAAAGTCAGATGTTTCTCACATCTCCCTGCCCACTCCATTCCTCCTTATTTCCCTTTCTCAAAGCTTCACCCAACCTCCAACCCCATGGAGCAAAGAGGAGGTTTGTTGATGGATGCTGAAGGCTGCTTTGGTCCCACAGCAATTAACTCTTCTCCTGCAAGAAGCAGTTTGTCAAATTGATGGAATCACCCCAACTCTGCTGCCTGTCACACAATCCAGGAGGGGCAGCAGACAAATGCCTCATTTATGTGTTTGCTTTACAGTTTTGCTCGTGGTAAAGAGCGAACACGAGTAGAGAGCTATACCAAGAGCATTGGAAGTCATTGAGTGCCCCATTGATGGTTAGGGAACCAAAGCAAATGGCTGTTCAGTAAAGTGGCTCTGTGGAAGAACGGAGAATACAAATAGAAAATCTCTAATTTTACTAATATCACAGTGAGTGTCTTCCTTCAATTTATTGCTCTGTTGACAATAAAGATGGGAGGGAAAAGTAATTCAGTTGCCTAATGAATTTTATTTATTGATGCTTTGATAATTGCTAAGATTATTTCAAAGGCAAGAGTTTAATGTGTGCATAAAATAACAGATAATTTCAAAATGTCTCAGTTCAAAGTAAGCCTAATCATAAAAGAGAATGAAATCTAAACAACAACACAAAAAACTAAAACTAAAAAAAATCAGCCATGAATAAGCAAGAAATAAATCAAATCAAAAAAGTATTTGATTTGGCAAACAGCTGAATTTAGTTGATCAATCCATATCATTAGACTGAATACATAACATGGCACAACTCAGAAAGTGAATAAATTCATAATTTGGGTTTCATGTTTCCTATCTTGACATATCAGGCATACCATATGTAGAAAATGAGCTGGTAGTCACTGTGGCCACATGCAGACAGCCTCCAGTGACCCGCAGAACACATATATTCAAGCTACAGAGGTAAATAAACAGCAATGCACTCCTGCAGGAATTCTCAGGCCAAAGGGACACAGGGGGAGTCCAGGAGAAAGAAACCCCCACTAGAACCCAGGTCAAACCCCACAGTCAGCCACACACATTCTTAAGATCCATGAGCCACTAACTAGGAACCGTTGACCCTGCAAAGAACGCTCTAATGTATTACTTTGCTGCATGCGTGTACAGTCTGTGTGTCCATGAGCCTTTGTGAGGTTTCAGGAAGGAGCTAGATTTATTCAAGCTCCAAGTAGCAAAAATTCCAGGAAGAAAAAAGGCATTGAGGAAAAGGTATGTAAAGTCCAAAAGAACTTCAGAACTTTCACTCACCTATTTCTAAGTGATGCTGTATGGGATGCAAGACTTCATCAGCCTGAAACATTTAAATATTTTACCAGTTACTGTCTCGTTGAATCTAGTGTGTTGTACTTTTATATCTTTTATGCTATTTTAGGCTCCTAAATTTTCTTACTTTGGTACTAACTCTAACTATATGAAAACACAGCTTTACATATGTGTGTATTGATTTGCTCTTGAGCATAAAGCTATTTGAGGACATGTTTGACTGGAAATTAAGCAGCCATGCCTCCTAACCCTTCTTTTTTTACTTTATCTCCTTCCCATTAGTGCTTGTCATGCTCTGGTACAATTGCACTCTCTTTCTCCATTGTGCCACCTTTTTCTAAATGACATTAGATTAAAAAATCATCATCATACTCCTGATTTGCCATAGTTGTTAAGAAGTAGTGTCTACAAAACAAAATACAAAAAAGTCAGCTATCCTAATAAAATTATGTGGCTTCCATTTGTCTTTAAATCTTCACACAACCTTCAGTTTTAATTACAGCCGTGACTTTACACTGCCAGCCATGAACTTCAGATTGTTATCTAACATTTATTTTTATTACATTGTTTGACAAATGAGTATACTCTGAGAAACTCATTAAATATAGATTTATATCAGACATTTTTTTTAAAAGCACACATGCTTAGTTCCATGATTGAGTATTAACTTAAAAATTGAGATAGAATCCATTAAAGGTAGTAAGAATGACACCAATAATGTTTCTGCAGAAACTACGCCAGCCTTTTTAAAACTTCCCATAGTTAAAAGTATATTACTTTTGCACCTTGTTTCCTTTTGCCAGTATTGACTTTGTGTCCAGGTACTTCGAGTCATTTCCCCCTCTGCAGCTGCCTGGACTTAACTCACACTTCAGAGCTAGATAAGTGTTCTTTGCTCCAC
The DNA here is from genome assembly GCF_003331165.1 of Xiphophorus hellerii. NCBI lineage: Eukaryota > Metazoa > Chordata > Actinopteri > Cyprinodontiformes > Poeciliidae > Xiphophorus > Xiphophorus hellerii. The sequence goes on from NC_045680.1 coordinate 9,467,640, forward strand.
TGCATTTCATAACAACATACAGACACCCAACCCAACGGTGTGTGTATATCTTCTGAACACATACGTAGAGGCCGACTCTAAGCTTATATCAGACTGCGGACATTCTTTTAAGCTTTCCAAGCTGTACTGGAAGAATTGATGCTCTGCATTAGGTAAGGTAGAAAAGCAGTTTATAGATGCTGTTTGTCCGTAAGCTGCAGCCTGTCTTCAAACAGGCACTGAAGTTCAACGCTTTTCCAAAAGTTTCTGACATGTGTAACTTTTTTACATGTACATATTGTATATGAAATCAGCTGAAATTAAAGATTATGCAAAGCGGCATTGTATCAATGAACTGATCAAGCTCAGGTCTTCTACCAGAAGTCAAGGAGCTTGATAGTTATTTGCAGTGTCTACCAATGATCACATTGTCTAGATGGTTATCCATTACACTTTTTTTCGGTATTGTATCTGGAAGCACCACAGTTATACATGGTTATTTTCCATTATCTTTGAACTAAGAGTCACCAATTTACACAGATGATTCTCCACACTCTTCTGGGGCGTTTTAGAACAGCTTTCAACTGAGACCTTTCCTATTATGGTAGATCTGAACTTCTGTTCCTCTGGTCCTCATGGCCTGCCCCTGCCCCACTAAAATGATCAGTGCTTCTGGATTGGTTAAAAGTCCTCTGTATGGATACTGCTTTTAGCAGTTTTCTATCTGTGTCTCCTTTTGTCTTCTGCAAAACTTCACAAAATAGTTAACTTTCTTGTTTGTTAACAGATAAACACAACACTCAATGCTTTAGTCTAAAATCTAATGTGTACTGCTAAATGTGTGGTAATTAACAAGTTAAAGATCACAGATGCAACAGTTGTGTGACGACTGCAGATACAGTCACACATACTGTATGTGATAATGTTTAATCATCACACTGCTACAATAGATCATAGTGAATCTCGCCGCACTTATATTTTTTGTTTCTTTAAATATAGGATTTAGTTTACAGAGTAACAATTGTTATTTGTTTAGAATTTTACACAGTCATATAACACTGTATTCTAAATAAACGGTGCACATTTTAGTTTACACTGTTGTGTTTTACTTGATTTAATCTGTATTTCTCAGTACCAGCTTCTCCAGTCCTTCAGAGGGAATTAAGATGTGGAAAAGGGGTGCAGCAGGCATATAAAGACCTGCAGATTGGTTCATATCACAATGTAGGATCATGGGAGGTTGAAGGGGAAATGGGATTTTCTTATGTTAGTTTTAGTGAGGTTTTTATGTGTTCTTCCTTTTTTGTGTTTTTTGAGGGCTGATCTGCCAGTATTTAAGTTTCCCCTTAGTCTCATTTAGGTAGGTCTGTTTGTTTGAGTTAGTAATCTTCTTGTCAGTTTGAGTCTAGTTCAGTTACTTCAACCTCTTTTATGGACCCAATATTGTCATAACCCAAGTTATTTACCCAAGTTTGTGTAAATAACTTAGTTGAATAAAGTTATTTATTTGGGTTACATAAAAAACAACATTTTTGAACTTAAATTTGTGTCTGACTGTCTTTTTACTGCTCCTTCCATCACATGTGAATAGGTTAAATTTATGACAGTAACTTTATGGGAAAAAACACATTTAGGAGTATTTTTACAATGTCATCATTTTATTTTTATTACAGTAAAAATATATAGTTGTTTAGTTACTTTTCCCATCTCTAGATGGAAGAAGCAATGTTTTAAACCTGAGAAACACAGTTTCTCATATAAATATAATTTTGTAGACTAAAATAAATTCTTCTTAGTCTGTTTAAAATAATACAAGTAACCAGTCAATTCCAGGCTGAAATTTAACATTCTACCCAGCCTAATTTAAAGTTAGCACAAATTAATTCAATCTGCTAAAACAGATGGAGAATGAACAAACATAAATGTTTCCAAAAAGCAATGTTACTTTTCTTTGCTACATCTTACAGTGTGCCCATTGTCCTATTGTGTTTAAACCGAGAAAATTGAACATAGGTTAAGACACAATACTTAAAAAATGGCTTGGTCTCTTTCAGTCCTTATCAACAAATGAAACGGTTGGTAATGTACTCATCTTTTTGCCGAGACAACATCTTAAACCACGTTGCCGTTTACAGAGGTTCTATACAAGTCTAAATGAAGGATCGAGCGAAACAGTAATTTTTCATGTGGAGGTGGAAATTGTATGTTGCTTGTCAAGATAATTACGTGTGTATCATAATGCATGAGCCAACAGTGATTACAGCTAAGCATTCTCTTGATTGCTTTGTGGTTGCCAGCTCATTTTATGCCCAGGTCGGTCACTAGAATCAGACACGAGATCTAAAAACACTCATTAACCTCCTATTTTTTATGCTCCAGACTTAAGTTACATAAAGCCCACATTACCATCTCATAATTACATTGTTGTACTTGTGGGTGTATTTTTGTCATGCATGGTATTTTATTTTTTTTTTTGTGCTCTCAAAGCTTGCCGTACATCATCAGTGTGCTTGGTATGTCTCAAATTAATCTAAGATCTAATGTTTATGTTATTAGAGGGCTTTCTTTAGGTGCTTCTTTAATTTATATTATGTCCAAACTACTGACTCAGTGGTGTGTCTGCATTTGCTTGAGCCTCAAACAATCACCAAATCAAACACATTGACACATGCTATCAGTCCTGCATTGAGCCAGTCACTTGATGGCATTTTTTTTTAGCTTGAAGTGATCATATTTAGACAATAATATCACCTTCACAACAATAACTAGAAGATCCAAGCTCTACATGCAAGCTCCACATGCAAGCTCCATGTAGAAGGAACCTAAGCTGGGACTTGAACCTAAAACCTTCGTACTGCAAGGCAACAACCTTGGCGTCCATTAATAATATTACATCATAAATTTAGAATACATTTGTATTTTTTTCCTTTTTACATCCAGAAGAAACCAATAATAAGAGAATAGAAAGTGTGGTTAAAACTGATTTACTAAAACAGTTATTTGTCTTTAACCCAGCTTCCTGATAATAAATTTTTACCACACCATTGCAGGACAACCAAACCTAACTAGGAAAATTACTGTTGTCTTTGTATATCTGCTTGTGTGTACTACTGTAACATAGTTCCTTAACTAGGTGAAACATTATGGATCATGTTCATTGGTGACTTTTCACACACACAAAAAGAGAGGTGAGGAGTGATGTGACGAAGTTGTACCAAGCCGTACGGCTGCAACCGCTGCCTAAGAACTGTTCGACTAGAGAGGCCAGGAGTGAGATGGTTTCAGACAAAATGATGCAAAAGAATTGCAACAAATGTTGAAAAATTCACACAGAAACATAAAAGCAGAACCCTAAATGACCTACTTGGATGGTAAGTAATCAGAAAATTGGTTAGGGGGTGAGTTTCAATTTAAAGACGTGTTGATAAGCAATATTGTGTATGGTGAAGCTAAAGAAATTTGCTTCACCAAGAAGAAATTAGATTCTTTACATGCTTTTCTTAGTGATACCGCTACCATATTGTTTTCTGTTGACAATGGCTGTGCTGCCTGCTTTGTTGTTTGTATGTACCTATGAATACATTTCAATCCAATCAAGCTATTTAGTGAATGTGAACATAGCTAATGTCTGGATTTAATACATGTTTTATTGCACTGAAATAAAAACAAGAAATAATAAAAGTGTTAAAAAATTAAAAGCAACATGAGAAACTAAATCTTATAAACACTGTAATTTTTCTAATAATGTACATATTATATTGCTTTCTTCTTTCTTTAAAGCACTTCTTTAATCTTTTAAACTGATGAACATTGTCCTGCATTAAGGACTAAAACAAAAAGCTGTTGACCAAGAACCTGCATATAATAGGCTGAAAGTACATAATTTTTAACATATACTCTGTGTCTTACTATTGGCAGCTCTGTCTCGCAGTTAATTACACCACAACCACAGAAGATGAAAGTTACACATTTAAACATGGCATCCTTTTCTTCAATTAAATGCATCCACACAAGAACAAGCTAAGCAGCCTGGGTATTGGGCTACACAAGCACAATGACTGTCAGCACCCAATTAGAGCCTAAGGGGGCAAATGAACACAAAAGCCAAGAAAGTCCAATTAACAATGACACATTGATTTGGTGGCATGCGTATCATTGTCTTAAAATTAGAATTAATCAACACGGCAACATCCAGTTGATAGTTGTGCCACAGACGTGCCATGGCTAGGGAACCAGATGTGAGCTGCTGATGGGTTAGTCTCACTATTTTTTTTCATCTGTATCAACTGAATATTAGACCCAAAAGAAATCTCTCTATTATGCTCTAGCATTAATTAAGTGCTAATGTATTTCACTACAAATTGTAAATAAGTGCAGTATAAATACAAATACATGTGTGAATATGTACTATGTGGGTGTGTCTGTACATATGTTGATTAGAAATACTTTAGAACTGTAAGTACCTGCAGACTTGTAAAGTGAGGTTTCAGTATCAGAATAATAAAGCTGTTCAAATACATTAGTGTTTTCCTAATCACTTTCCTCATGTTCCATTGCTTCAAGAGACATCTGGATCACACTACAGCAGGACTTATGACTTTCCTCTCTTATCTTGTTTAGATTTTTTTTTCTATCCCTGCATTTTAGATTTTCCATCTAAAATGTCTCCTTTGTGCTTCTTCTAAATAACTTCCACTGCTTCATTGTGTTATGTATCTAATTTTACTCACTGACTTTTCTTTTTTTATTGAACCTGTTTTAGTTAATAAGTTGTCAACATTCTTTAAAATATTAATATAGTTATTTTCTAATATTTCATTGCATATGCTTGAAGATAATTTGACAATATAAGAAACCTACTTCCTGTTAAGAAACCTAAGAAAAAAAATAGTTATCCAAACTGTTTTAATGAGAACTGCATTTACTGCAGAAATCGGGTTTAAGTTTATACCTTCTGTCAGCCTGCAGCTAGAATTACAGCAAATCTTAATGGCATAGCCATGAGAATAAATAAACAGTAAAGCAAGACTCTTGAGAAGTGATGTACCTTTTGGGTGTTATTAAGAAATCAGTAAGTTAATATTATTTATGGTGGAGTCTTCCTTATGAAGCAGTTGGTAGGACTACTGCTTTGAAGCAAGATTGTCCTCGGTTCACATCTGGGCTGAGGCTTTTCTGAGTACCTGCTCTGTGTGAGCATGTATGGGTTCTACATGGGTACTCTGCCCCATCTACCACAGTTCAAAAACCTTCCTGTTAGGTTAATTAGCTGCTCTAAATACCCCTTAGTGTGAGAGTGAGCATGCATGGTTTTCTGTCTTGTGTCTCCATGTTGCCTGTTAAGGGTGTACCTCACCCAGTGGCTGCTTGGGATTTGCACTCAATATCAAAAATGGATAAAATGAATGGAATCATGAGGTTTAGGCAGTTCTTCCAAACATGTTTAAGAGTAGAGTAAGGAACTAATTATCAGTAATTTAAATCACACCACACAAAGTTTAGGTCTTGAGATGATGATGATAAAATATGTATATACTCTATATCTTGTTTGTCATTGAATGTGCATTGTCTTACAAATTTTTCTTTTAACCTTCTTTCAGATGTTTACAATAAACTAACAGAAAATGCTAAACCATTTGACTTAATGTATTTTGGAAATCTACAGAATTGAGAAATACTAAGTGATGATATAAAATTAACAAATTTGTTGCAGTTGCCAGGAAGAACATGTAACTAAATCGGTAACTTATTAAAATATTGATCATTGCAGTTGTGCTACATCTATGTTAATTACCGTGCATTTTATTTTCTTTTGTATGTCTCTCTTCTGGGCATTTGTGCCTTGCCTGCATTTTAATTTAAACTGCATTAAATAATAACAGACATGCAAGCACAGTGGTGTACACACACGACTCTTGCAATCCTACCTATTTAAACTGCATGCTATGCTTTGGTAAAGCAACATGCTTGTCATGTAGCCTGTAGGCTGTGACTTGAATTTACAGCGACACCTATATGTCTGTTACATCATGTGCTGTTTTTTCTACAAACTTTTCAAAATGCAACTGTTGTAATAGATCCAAATGTATTCCAGATTTTTTCTTTTCTTTCATTTGAAACCAAGCTACAGTGTTTATGCTTTCATTTACAAATTGCTTTGGGATGTTAACTCCCAAAGTTTTCATTGAAATGTGAACTTAGAATTACCAGGTGATTAAGAGATGCTGAAATTTTACCTCTGCCAGCTGTTAGTATGTTGTCATTATTACATGGATAAATTACAACAATGTTATTAAACATGCTGAACTGATTTAAACGAGAGTTTGATGGAAGTCAAGGAGTAAGTCACTCACATATATAAACATTTAATATTTGTTTGCAGTCACAGAGTTTAGTAATGAGTCAAGTTTGAGAAAATTTATGAAAACGTAACTGTATGTAGTTACATTGTTTTGAAAATGTGAAAGAAATTGTTTGATTAATATTACATTTTATACAGTAACCTACATTTTCAAATTAATTCACCCAACACTCAAAATCTGATTTTCTACTCATTATTAAAGAAAGTCATGATTTAAAAAAAAAAAACACTTGCCCTGATTTCTACATCTTGACTTGCAACATGAGGTGCTTGGAGAAGAGTAGTGTTGTTGGGAGAAATCCTTCATATATATCAATGTAATGTTAATTTTTTACTTAAAATATTTTTTTCCACCATGAGACTATGTTTCGCCAGATTCTTCAGAGCTGCATCCTTGCCAGTGGCTCCCTGATTTTGTCAAACACAGCCAATCCCTTCCTGTGTGTTTCTCTTGATGTCTGTCATTCTCTGATCTTGCTTTGCAGTTCTCTTGATGTTGCTGGCTGAACACATTAACACATCAAACTTTGACTCTTTTAATATTCTTGGCCTTGGCAGGTTGCCCCACGCCTCAGATTTCTGATTTTACATTCTCAACTGTTCATCAGAGAGGGGCCGATGCACTGTGTGGTTGAAGTTACATGCTGGAATCAAGAGGCGTTTGAACTACCACACAAGCAAGATTACATCTAACTCAAAAAAGTACCATGTAGAACATTTTCGACAATATGCCATCAGCATGTTGAACTTTATGTATTAACTGACATTTTGTCTTAATTTGTATAATACCAGATCCTGGACATTTTATAATATACAATTCCATTTCTGCATCAAACCTGTACATTTTTATTTAATTTGTTTATAGCTACATTAATAGAACCAAGAAACGGCTGTTGAACGTCTTAACACTTTAAGTCAAATATGCAACATTTTGAAAAAATACATAAGAAGTAGGGGGCACATCTGTGGTTTGGAGAAATAAACCAAGATTACTTTTAAAAATTACAGGTAAGCAAAAAAAGTCCATTCTTTCCTCACTTACTGCTTTGCTCACAAAAAAGTGGTGTAATAGTTCAAAATGTCCTGTAAGTCCAGAATAACGTTTTCTATAGCTAAAATGGAACAGAAATACTTCAGTGAACAGTTTCCACATTCTACAAAATTAGAAGGTATTATTTTATTATTATTTTATTCTTTCACATCCTGATGCTTCTATGGAAGGGCTCCAGTAGCTTCAAAGGGTTCCTCTATGAATCTACTGGATGTGGAAAAGAAGCGGCTCTGCTCCGTATCCCTCCCAGATGACAGAGCTTCATACCTTCGCTCTAAAGGAGAGCTCAGACATCCTGCAGAGGAAATTAATTTTGACTGCTTATATCTGCAATTTCGTTCTTTCGGTCATAACCTAAAGCTTGTGACCATAGATAAAGGTAGGAGAGTAGATCAACTGGTAAATTGTGAGAATCGCCTTTTGACTCAGCTCACTCTTCCCTCATTCATGAACAAGACTCAGAGATACTTAAACCCCTCCACTTGGGGCAGGTCCTATTCCCCAATCCAGAGATGGTTGTGATTTGACTAAGCCGGTACAACCACATCATCTGCAAAAAGCAGTCACAAGTAAGATCACCAAAACAGATCCTCTCTACACTTTTGCCTTGGTAAACAATCTCTGTTCTTTTGCTGTGTATTCGGGAAGGATACAGGTTTGCTGAGATACAAATGTCTGAGAAGGAGTGCCAGGGAAACCACCTCTATCAAAGTTTGATTTGAAAGCAAATCCAGAGGAGAAGCTCTCCTTCTTTATTTACACATTTCTGTTTGTGTAAAACTTAGACCAGCTAAAACTTATGAGGCCTAAAAAACATGTAAAAAGTACATTCTTCCCAAACAACAACCAATGGACAAGTTCAAAGTTATCCCTGTATAAGAGCTAATCCGTCCCTTGAGGAGAAACAAGGTATGTCAGAAGAGCTGAACTCCCTCTGACCTGCCTCCTTCAGGTGAGCTGTTTGACTTTGTGAGATTTTTCCCCTGTGGGCCCCAATAAATATTCTGAGCCGTTTCATGTTGCCTGGTGGTAATGTAACCTTTCTTCCTGCTGACTCTGGGCTTTTACTTAACCGAAACAGCCCACGGAGGTACCAGACAATGTGAGTCAAACAGTAAGTAGCCCCTTTTCTCCCTATTAAATCAATTCTTTCTACTGTGGTGGGATTATTTTATGGGTTTATTGTGGCACCTGCACAGTCTATATTGACTGTGGTCCAGCAGCAGCCCCCTTTAGTTTTTCATTTTACTGTGAAACAAACTAGGTATGTTTGTGTAGGTGAACACCATGCAGAGAGCAGCATGCAACCCGCCAAGATGTTCTAAAAATGAATCAGTACCAAATTGTGTTTCAGTGCCAGAGTGGCATGCTACTATTATACCCTAACAAAGTGCAGTTAAGCAGAATCGAAACTGGCAGCTATGGGAAACAAGCAGGAAGAAAAACACATATCAAAGGGATACCATATATTTTGATAGCTGGTTCTATTTTCTTCTGAGCAAATACACAATCTTCAAATGTGATGTACTACTTACTCTTAAAACCATAGTTTTAAAAGAAAATGGTTTATTTATTAACTAAGACATTTCAATTTTCAATTCATTTTAGAACATTTCTTCTGTACATCTGAATCAGCTTTTCTTTTTTTTTGTTTCCCCTGATGAATTAGCGAAGAAAGGAATAATACAAATGTCCCTCAAAAAGGCTGAATAAGTTTAACGAGAATGAAGCCCTGGTTGTATTCAGGTCCATTTAGGGAATAGCTAAATATCTGATTTGCATGAATTAATGAGACAGAGACTGACGTGTCCACATGCTCAGGTGTAAGTTAATACTGTGTAGTCCGCAGTTCACACAGTTGCACAGATGAATGTTCGCCGTCACTACGTGTGTGTGGATACACATGCGGAAATGAGCACTCCCTTGTGGTTTCATGATCAGGGGCAGGTGAAGTTGCATACTCATATTCTGGTGGCATTTTTGCAATTAAAGTGAGCCCTCCGGCTACCTTTCCGCTGAGTGCACAAGCCAAATATCAGGGCATGTTGTGGTGCTGCTTTGCTCCCCTAGTGGAACTAATTAGATGTTCCCAAAGGACAGCCCTGTCATCACATTGTTCTGCCCACAATGCAGGCTCTGTGGCCCTGCAGAAGGAGCAGGCCAAAATAATTCAACAAACAGTAATATTACACAAAAGACAACATTTCCAAAAATCTGTATTTTAAAGGTTGAATCAAAAGTGTTACGTCTTAGACAGGAGTGATAAAAAAAAAAAGAAAAAACTGAGCTGAAGCATTTTTTTTTCTTAATAGCATAGCCAAATCTGTAAAAACAAAAAAAAAGGTGCCTTCACCTAGAAGATATTGTGAAGTGTAAACGTTTTAGGGAAAACAAGGTATACCTAAAATAATGGATAAAACAAGGCTTGATTAAAAGTCAAACAGGGGGTGTGCCGTGGTGGCATAGGGGTTAGCGCGACCCGTATTTGGAGGCCTTGAGTCCTCGACGCGGCCGTCGCGGGTTCGACTCCCGGACCCGACGACATTTGCCGCATGTCTTCCCCCCTCTCCTTCCCTGTTTCCTGTCAGCCTACTATCACATAAGGGACACTAGAGCCCACAAAAAAGACCCCCTGGAGGGGTAAAAAAAAAGTCAAACAGGAAAACACACATGCACAATAATTAAGTTGCTAAATCTGACTGTACTAACTAGACCATCTTCCAGCATCTTTAGATTTTCCATACTGAAAATAATATTTATAACTGTAATATCTGCTGCTCTTCATCTAAGGATGTGTTGTTGTTTTTTTTTAGATTTAACACTAACCTGTACAATTTTGTTGAGTTTTTCTGGCACAAAACTCTGGCAAATTGCTCTACAGTGAACATTTCTATTAACTTCCCTCTGTGAATGTTTCACGAGTTGGATTCTCTAATGAAGTCATTAGAAGTCATAACAACTATTAAAGTGTGTTGGCTCTATTACATAATGAAAAACCTGGCAGCTGTCTGGAAAGTATCATGTCATCATATTAACAAAGGAGCAGGATCCCTTTGGCATGTGGCTCATCACATTAGGAGCTAGTGTTAGATTTTTTTAGATCTTTCTTTAAGACATCTTTCATTACTGAATAAGTGTAATGCACTTTAGGAGATATGTGAAATCTGAACAATAAAATGCAAAAACTGTGTAAATTTGCATATTCCTCTGCCTCTAAATATTTTGTTTAATAAAATATATATATCCAGAAAAATAAATCATGCCCTATAATTTTCTTTTAAGGGTAAAGTAGAGAAAAATAAAAATATTTCAAATGGTAACTTTTGGGGAATTTGGGGAAACGATATCTGTAAAAGTGGATACCTTTTTTCCCCGTCTTACTTGCCATGTTTGTAATTATTTGTAGTTATTAGTTATTTTTTCAAAACATATTTAAAAATCAGAGAAACTGAACCTGTGTGCTGGTATATGTCATCATATATGATCACTTTTATATTTTTGTTTTAACACATATTTTTACAGTCTTGCTTTATATAATCACACATTAAAGTCAGACTGCCAAATAGGTGGATGAGACAATATGGTGTGGAAAACTAGAGTGTAATGACAAAATGCAGATAATATCCTTCTTTAAAAATGTTTAAAATATGGTACATTTTCCAGATAATAAAATGTATTTTCTCTAAGAGCTCAAATTCAAAATAATAGGTCAAAAATCCAGTCTTTGCACATTGATAGAATACTGGCAGATTCATCATATATTTGAGAATTTAATTAGTGCCAGACCGATTATGCTCATTACACCTATTTCTATATAGTAAAGTTGTATAGTTTACAGTATGTCTTTTTATTTTTATTTCCTTGTCTTTTTTCCAATGCTTTACCTTTTCAGTAAGAAAATCTCATTTAAATTTTATAAGTTTCAGTTTTACATAATATTTGTTTCATAGATTTATTTCTCTTTTAGTGTTTTATGTTTATAATGCAAAGATATGTGTAAAGCAAAAAGAAAGAAACTAAGAGACATCAAAAGGTAATGTCTACTTCAAACATCAGTCTTTGCAAGATAGATATGCTGAAGTTATTTGTCTAATGTGATATTTTTACAAGATTTTCAAAGACTGTGCTAGAGCTGAGCAACTCATACAAAGCTTTGAAGTGCTTATAGCCTGTCTATTTACTATTGCTGCCCCAGCCCCAAAATTAATTAATTTAAATTCCAGCCAAACCAAAAAGAAACATGTTTGTAGGACTATTTTCTCTTTGGCACCACATCAGCTTTAGTTGAAACATATACACAGGAAGAATAAGGATAAAGTTTGTTACTGCTATTTGTTCTGTCATCTCAAATGACTGATAAATGAGCAGACCAGAAGGACTTAGCACTTACGTTTGTTAAATTCTTTCATATGATGTTTAAATCTTTAAACTTGTCTCTTTTTCACTGCCATCCCCAATACTAGCCGTTATACTGTAAAGATAAATTCTCTGACTTTATCTTTACAGTTAGTTAACTTTTTTGTTAAGCATTTCTCTAATGTCCAGACTGATTTAAACCCACACGAACAAAACATTAGCATTTAGCACTAATATCTACGATGTAGGCACAAAACAATGTAATCATTGTTAACAGCATGAGCTGTCATGGAACTTAAAAAGTCATGCACAGTGAACATCAAATATCCATTAATGGGATTGATTAAGACAACAAGTTGAAGTAATTTGGTGAAGGAAGTATATTAATGCCACATTTTTCTCAAGACAAATTATTTCATATTTTTCTTATTTTTGGAGTCACAAAGATGCCAAAGGATTTTAGATCATAATTTAGCATAGCATTTAGTAAGTCTTGCATTATGCTGGCCCAACTTTCCGTCCAGGAGTAATTTCTTGAGATAAAAAAAAAAAAACTTGACTTAACTTGCAAGTAAAACAATGTATCTTTTCCTAATTTCACAAATATTTCTTTAACCCTAATAAAGATGTTGTGCTTTATCAAGGTTAGTTTTTAAACTGCACAAAATTGAACACTGTCTCCTTCAGACATCTGTTGTTTTATTTCTTATGAAATATACATCAGGTGAACCTGTTGAGCACTGCTAATGAGCTTCTGATCTATTAAGATAAACATAACAGATGCACTATGATATGACAGATGATCAACTGTTCATTAAATCGTTGTGAACTCATTAATTCGTGGTGAACTCTGTGTTTACTAGGGTCTTACGAGCAGTTCATTATTTTATGCAGCTAACATTAGCCTCATATAATTGGATACTTCACAGCAACATTCATGCAGTAGCTTCTATGTTGACTGAAACAAAGAAGCAATACAAAGTGAAAGTGTATACAATGAACCCATTATTCTCTGAGAGAATGCTATTTGTCAAGCTAGAAGAGAAATTTGTGCTCCCAAAGTGATGTATAGGTTCCAACCTATTGTTGGAATCATTTCCTCATTATATCTCACAAAAGCCTTGTTCTTCATCACCTCATTACTAGCAGCAGACAATTTTGATGTTTCCGCTAAAAAGAACCAAGAGTTAGATGGATGAACACTGAAAGACACAGGCTTCATGTTCCAGCTGTAAGTGCAGCTGATGGTTTAATGAGAATGAATATATCAGGTCACCCTTCGTTAGAGTCGGAGCTGTCTTTGGTTAGAGTAGACGGCAACCACAGACGATCAGAGCAGCCCAAAATGATTCTGGATGCTCACATAAAACATTGGGTCAAACTCACGGGCAACAGGGATTTACAGTTTACGATGGTCAAATAATGCTACAACATTACTTTGTACAATTGCTTAATTAGACCTACAAGCTTAGTTTTGTTAAAGGAGAACCAAAACATGTTTGTAAGTTAACATTAGGTGAAAGAAAATAATAAAATAGGCTTGTTGTAAAACTTGTTTAAAACTAAATATTGAGAAAATAAAACACTTTGGTGTTTCTTTTATTGGCAATTTCTGTGAACATCCCAAATTTGTGACTGGTCATTGATCATTTCAAGAGTGAAAAGAATAAGAAGCTTAGCTCAAGCAAGAATGTACTTAGGCCTGTCCTGAACATAAATACCAGAATATAATTGTAGTAATGCATTTAGCCCACAAATTGTACACTTCAAATGGTAATTGGTTCTCACCATTCCACGTTCCCAACTCAGTCATTATGCTCTACGTCTTGTCAACCACCAAGGTCCTGATAATCACAATATAAATCTGAAGACTTTTCACTCGACTTTGGACTTTAAGTTGGTTCAGGTTCATGGTATGTTTGTATGTCATTTACTCCCATAGAAGTCTTCCTGCGTTTCTTCATTCGCAAAAAAGTGCTTCTTCTGAACTGAACGGCTTTGTTCACTTCCTCCATTGCCACTGCTAAAACTACAGAAACTATGATTCCAAAACAGTGCAGAAAATCAATGTTTTCATTCATTACTTCTTCTTCTGTGTGTTGATTGGCACAGTTAAAATTATACCAGAGGAATCCAAGTTAGTGGGAGAAAGCTCAGACTGAGCTGTGAAGCAAGACCAGAATTGAGCAGAATTGCATATGAAGGCAATGGACAGGCTATCTGCAAACTGCACTATGTACATACCACCCTTCACTGAATATTTCCACTCTGGTCAAGAATGTCCACACTGTATTTCATTTTGTTGTAAAACAGCACAGACTGCAGCTTTGCCTTCAGTCTGTCAACAATTCAAAAACTTGTGTGCACATTGCTAAGAATACAAACGTTCTTGTGGGGCTTTCCTTGATGAATGATTAACATTGCATTTCATCACAATGGTTTATAACAATTCTTCCTGTCAAGGATAGTGACTAACCCTTCGTTTTTCCCAAAGCACCCACAAGGCTGGTCTTCCTGGCCTGCAAGGCACAATCTTAGGACTCCCCACCTCCAATTGGGTCCACCACTGAACAAATGCAGTAACTGCTCATTAATAAATTCAATACATTGACAAATTTGATTTAACCACAATTCTTTTTATGACTTACTGTCTATATGACAGTGTTCATGACACTCTAATCATCTGCTACCACGGAGAGCAATGTACGTCATTTCAACATAGAGTTTCTCTTTCCTTTCTCTTCTTTGCCTCACTGCTCACACACATCAGTGCTACAGGCGGTACAGTCCCATAACATCTGTCTTGTCTATCCCTACCAATACAGTCAAAGGATTCTGTGCTTTTAAATGCTGTAATTTTAGTCAGAGTTACAGTGTAGTGTCATGAGGTCGCTGATTCCAGGTTGTCACTTGATGAGAGGTAGAATACACTGTGGACAGCACACCAATCTATCGCAGGGCAACAACACAGAAATGAACACGCCAAACAAATATGCACACTCACTTTGAAGAGCAATTATGGATGGGCAGTTAACCCAACAAATATGTTTTTGAACTGTGGGAGGACGTCAGTACCCAAAGAGAACAAACACATGCACAAACTCAATGCAGAAAAGCCCATTATCAATGCTGAACCCTGGATCTTCACACTTAAAAGCAAGACAACAGTACCACAGAGCAGCAGCATAATGTATAATCAAAACAGCAAATAAAATTTTATGGTTTTTCCTATACCTCCAGCATCACATCACTGAAGATATTTTATTTGATTCTTTTCAGTCTCTAAAAATGATTTCAGTAATACCAATTTACATTCAAAACCCTTTATAGTTCTATATAATTATGTGCTGACACCCTTCACATTTATTGTTACGAGATTTTAACAACAATACAGTGCAGATTACATTACAACATACTGAACAGCTCACCTAGCAAATTAATGAGTAAAAATAGACAAAGAAGATATATGCCTAATGTTATTAAACCAATCACAAGGGGCAATATATCCCAGCATTCTTTCACAAAGATACTGCAGGTATGGCATATGCTTAGTATTAACAAAGTGACTAACTTCTCTTTGAGGCCTGCTGCCTACAATGAATCTTTTAACTATCTCATACAATCAAATCAGAGATTTTATGAATATCAGTAATGATATGTTCAATTACTGTTCAATTACTTTTAATTTTCCAAGAAGTTGTACTGAGAGGCTACACTCTCCACACCAGGGTGTTGAATTAGTAAAATATTTTATATCATCTCTTGCAAACATTTAATGAATATAGGCCATGGTCTTTTGAAGAGTCCATCAATTACTTTTTCTAATATACAGATGCTGTGTAGTTCATGCCTCAAGTCTCAAGTATTTCTTTATTTTTGTAATAATTGCATCACAATTTCCATGGATTATAATTTTCACCAAATCCCAAAGGTTTATCTGCTGTATTCATGTCCTGTGACTATAAAATAGAAGTAAAAGCTAGACTTATATCAATACAAAAATTTAACAAATTAGAATTGTAGACTTCATTGTGGTCACAGTAGCGACTCAAATGTTGATATAAACATACATATGTAGAATACATAAACTTAAGTTGGTATTGTGTTTGACATAGAACCTCACTTCTGGCAACATATGGAGATACTAAAAAGACAAAACAAATTTCACATAGTGCTCACCTCTGATCTTCAGAAAGAGCCTCTGTTAGTTTAACAAACTATAAAATGGTAATGTCAAAATGGTGAACAGAAAATAGCTACTTATGATGGTATGATTTACAGACGCCACATGAGCAAGGGGGCGCCACATACAGGCACCACTGCCACAGATCTAATGCAACTGTGACTCAAACATTGCAGCAATGACCAAATATAACTTAATCTCACACTTTATTATGCTGTCTGGACCAATAAAGTAGCCTAAAACTGAACATGAAACTGAAGGTTTGTCATTGTTTCTGGTATAAAAAAAAAGAAGTTTCTGATCAGCAAATAATTAACTGGCAGAAAACAAAGGGTATTAAAATTTCACTTCATGAAGGTCAGAATAGGAGCACATCAGGAGTAACACTATATGACAACATGGCTAGTTTCCTCACATTTATACCCACATATTTGCCCCCTTTCAAAATAACTGAGTACATGTCAAGACAGGAAACTGCGTCACTACATCTTCAAAACCTATACTAGAAAAAAACACTTATATTATACATGTACACATTTCTATTTTTATTTATCAATCTATTTACAAAACAATTTTAAATCTATGCAATTTTGTCTTTACATAATTCATCCTCATAAGGTTGTGACAGCTATGAAGGTTAACTGACCTAAGAACCCTAAATAAAGACATGACATGTCAAAGTGTGAGAAAAAAGCTCTCATCTGGTTGACAGTTTTTTCTGTGAACAAAGATAAGTTCCTGTTGTTGGATGCAAAGCATAGAAGCTACTGTGTATGATCTGACCTTACTGCAGTCATCTCACTCACTTAGGCAATATGACTACAAGAAATTGCTTTAACCTCCAAAAAAGCATATGTCTTGCTTGACAGCTACTTTTTTTCTTAATATAAAGGCTGCAGTACCTGGTTGCTTCTGAATAATGAAAGGCTTCCTCTGGAAATCTTGGGTAAACTATGTTGCAAAAATGTAATGTATTGTAAGAAATGACATTGTGGAGGTGACATCTCTGATTCTCTACAGATGCAAAATTTATTATGCTGCATAAGTCGTAGGAGAGAAATCCCAGCTGGTTCAGTGTTAACTGCTTGTTAAGATGCCTTTCTAAAAAAAGGCCATGTGCAGACATGAATATGTATGATCATAAGTTTCTGCACCATGTAGACTATACTAAACAATAAGGGGAAGTAGGCAGAAAGTATAAACACATTACAACAAATACAAAGTAGCCTGAGGTATGTTCAAATTAGAAAGAAGGCAAAAAGAACTGAATGAAACAGATGAATTACCTATAAATTAAAAGTTATCTTAACATGACTTTTCATCTAAAAGTTGCCATTTCCTGTCTGACAATAACACAGATAAGTGTGTGAATACACCACCAAATAAAACTGGTTGTTTGTGACTGAGCGGTGAATTGTAAGGCAGAGGAGCTCCAGTTTTTCACAAATTATTTGTCTCATACTACGCTGTCATGACACAATGACAAATATGTAAAAAAAAAACATTTTGAGCTGAGTTATGCTCAGCTCTGCTTTCTGACCAAACATAATTAATTATTAGACTCTACTATCATAGAAAGCTATTGCAAAAACTACTCAGATCCTCTGACAGAAATTTGCTTTTGGTACAAGGGTTTGCCCAATAATTCAGCTGTAGTAAAAACCTGCACAGTGTCACATTGGGTACAAAGCTGACGAATCCCAAACGTAACATGGCTTATTAAATATTGAGTCTGTATGCAGAATTCTTTAAGAACAAGACAACGGTAAAGCATGATGGTATGTTGGTCAGCAATGTTACCTCACAACTAGGATGCTCTCTGGTTTGAACTGTAACTGTGTAATGCATTCTATTCAAAGTCTGTATGGTCCTCCTTGTTTATGTGGCATACAGTGGTTTTCTTTTATTCTGGCCTCTTCCCAAAGTCTCAAAACACTTTGGGAAGAACTAAGAACTAATTAGGAAACTCTAGTTAAAACTGTACCTATTTCAATAGTCCATGATCTACCTGGTTCCCATTGTTTTTTTTCAAAAGTGAGAGTGGCATTGCATTATAATTCACATGTTACATTTTGTCTTCTGGATTGGTGCGTGTTTCTTGTCAACATAGTATCAATCTGGGTCTTGCAGTAGTTTTCCAGAATCAGTGAAGCATTAAACAAAGACAAAGCCTTTTTTAGCTTATTTCATGTCATTGATGGTATTGATTCACCCAGAAATTGTCAATCTGTTTTTTTCTCCATAGCTACAACTTTTAGTGAGGATGGTGGACAAGTAACACCTTGAGCAATGCAGACTTACTGCACATCAAGCCTTTGTGACTGTCTTTGTACAGTTGTCAAATTATGTCACTGTCAAAATATGTCAGTGTCAAAAATGTCCAAATCCAATCCTTGCCTCTATTTTAACAGGAAAAAAGATGACCTGTATTTTTTATTTTATTTTTGTGTGTGTCTCTCCCCTGAGGATTGTTTTTATTTGTTTCTGATTGTTTTTTACAATTTTAGCCTGGCAAGTGTCATCTGCTTAGTCACTCCTCAGCATCTTGCTCGGCTTAACCGAGCAAGATGGTTCAGTTCTTTGGTTGATAAAAGAAAAATAGATATTTAGAAAATAATTTAATTTTTTCATTTTATATCAGATATTGTGACTCTGTGGATTCTGTTTAATATCTAAGTCACTACTTCCCTCCTTGCCACGTTGTTATTGTAAATAAAAACGTGTTTTTAATAATTCACCGGATTAATTAAAGGGTTAATTAAAAAAAACTTTTAAGCCTGCATTGCTGTAGGTTACAATTCCAAAACTGTACCGTTTTTTCTTAGACCTACATTACCACATAAAGATTTAATAATTGTCTTTGTTTTAACATTTAATTCATTGCTAGAGATTGCTTTATATTCTTTAGAAAAAACAATCAAATGTAATATTTAGCTTATTAGAAATACAAAGGTAATGGCTCATAACAACCAGTTCATGTTAGCTGTACCGTCACAATATTGACCACATGAATCTCTCTCAAACTTACATTTTGTCTCTCAAATTGACCTCAATTTGAACTATATATAGTAACTAGTTAGAATAGTGAATTAAGGTTTTAAATGTGGATTCAAAAAATTGTGTTAAAACATTAGAAATTCTCCCGCTCAAACCCTACTAAAAGAAAAATAGTGAAGGACAAAATGAAGATTGTGAAATACTAAAACACACTCTGATTTATTTTGAAATTTAACATTAATAGGTTTTAATTTGTATCAATGATTTTAGAGAATAAATCCCCATTCATATTTCAAAAACTGTAACTTTATGAATGTCTTGGTTTTTAATGCAAATACACAATCATATTCACTGGATTTTTATCAGTGAAATCACTCAGTGATTTGAATGATAACCAATAGAGTTGAACACTGATGAAGGGATACAGACGACTCAGACTACACATCTATCCATAAAACAAAAATATAAGATTTCATTTCCCTTCTTTGGCTTGTGGTGTAGCCTGGTCGCTTTCCCAGTTTAAACAAGTCAGGTCACTTGCAAATGAACTGAGACCCAATATTCTTGTTTAGTTCTCCTCAAGTGTGAGGGAGCTGTCATATCTGTCCAAACAAAGTAGGCTAGATAAGGAAACAGTCTTTAGTTTGTTTAAGACACACTAAACAACTATGGTGTGAAAACGCCACAAGTCTGTTGATAACAAGATGGTGACCTCATGCGGTAGCAGACTGTACATTTCACACCCTTTATCCCAATAAACGTGTAAGAGAAAACGCCGGGTGCATCAAAAGCAACACACAGACTAAATATGTTTGGTAAGACGTCCTTTTAGACACTTCCATCCACAGCAAGACATGAAACAGTGTGACAGCAGCTAAAGAATCTTGTTAAAAACATTTTACAAGACAAGGCCAGTTAAGATATCGGACCCTTTAGATATGGTGAACTATAGAAGTCTTTGTAAATCGTATGATCAGCAGCAATGGCAGAGAGAATCATTTGTAGTTCTGACACATTCTCCCCATCATTGTCACTGAAGTTTGGCTTGAAAAATGTCAAGAGTGGTCTTGTCCAATTAAAGAGCACTCTCTACATTCTCTGGTAATTCTCGTTTCAGGCACTGGTTGTTTGAATGGGATGACAAATTACATTTTGTCGTCTCTTGATTCATTTTCCCCTTTTTTCCTCAATCTGTTTTCTCTCACCATTCTGAGCCTTCCCTCCCTGTCTCTGCCCCTCTCTCCTTGTCTCTCATTATTTCAACTGAAGTAAGGAATGTGCAATGAATATTTGAATAAATCAAAGGGCTTATTTAAACACATTTCCTAACCTGATTAGCTAGATCATTAGGCTATCCAGAGGGGTTTTGTGCTGGGAAGTTTGATCCGAACAAGCGTACTACCTCACTTTGCATGCAGAAAAGAGAGTATTCTCATCAATGTATGAGCTCAATATGTCTTATTTTTTCTACCCAATTTTACAATCTGTTTGACTTCCTACTTGCTTTTTCTCAGTCTATTACACTATTTCTTAAAATCATGTTCTTTGCTAAAACTCTGTCAATTTCAACTGACATGTAAAGCTGCACCATTTTGTTGCCCAAACAAATTCACAGTCACATGTGCAATATGGATCAAATACTTCAATAATTACTTTTTCTCCTGCTGCCTGTTTATGCTAAAAAAAAAACATGAAGAAAAATTTTGTGTTGTTAACAAATTCTACCTTACCTGCCTAATTTTAACGCCTTTGAGACACTCTTTCATGAACACTTGCTACATAAATCATGCCTACAATGAAAGCTGACTTGTAGAAAGTCCATATACATTTTTCATACATAAGGTTTTCAACTTAATCTTCAAGGTTCCTCTAGATACACTTCACTGTGAATATTTTCTTATATTTCAGATTTTAATGGCAGACATGTCAATGTGTGTTTTTGTATGTGGGCTAATATTTATTAAAGTAGAAAAATAAAGAATGCTGATAAAGAAAAACTATAAATGTCAACTGATGAAAATGTATTGGGTTGGGTTGAAATTTATGGAGCTGACACCGCAAATGCAATATATACTGGTGGGTAGTGACAGGCAGCTGAACTGGTTTGATTTGAAATCTCTTGAGAGGAGTATACATTATCATATAATATTCTCAATGATCAATAAAAAAATATTATTCGCATTATTAAAGTATATATATATATATGGATGTATTTTATGAGAATAAAAACAAAGGTTGTTAGTTAAAACACAACAGCCTCCTATGTAAGCAGAAACGTGACTTTCACTCAAATTTGCTCTGAACCATACAGTATCTGCAGAATCTGGAGGAATCTGAATCTGTTTGCAGTACATATGCACAAGAAGAGTCTTAGCTGTAGTTGTCAGCACACTGGCTTATTCAGGCCTTGACAAGCATGTCTCAGATGCCAGTGCACATTTATCCAGGGTTAGACTAAACTATCATATAATTGGTTGCATAGCCTCATAGGGAAACCATCTATATTTGCTTTGCCAGTTGATTGCCTCTTTTCGCATATCTCAAGCATCCATCTGTAAAGCACATTTGTATGCGCAGATGTACGAAGTAATTTGTATTCGTGCAGACTCTCTGCAGAGTGTCCTCTGAACATATATGATATATCTCCATCATGTTACAATAAATGACTCAAAAAGTGTGTTTCTGCTGCAGTAAAGTGAAAAATAGAGAACAGAGTGGACAAAAACAAGTTAAACCGACAGATTTAAATTAGGCAATGGAAGTTATGTCACATTTCTGTACGTACTACACATATTTCACATAGTATTTCAAGTGAAAGATTTTTTTGCAAATTACAGTCCAAAGAGAGCCTGTTTGTATGATCGCATTCTTCTTTACAGGTCAGAGAGCAATGACTGGAAATGCATCATTTCTATCCTTTTCACTAAGCAAAGAAATTATACTTGATGAATGATGTTAGTTGTTTATGTTTATCAGGGCAATCTCACTGTTTGGAGTAGACAGCAAATTGATACAGTGTGGACGCTATAGCGTTCTAATAATAGTCATGTTAGAGTCGCACCACCCTTTCACTTATCAAAGCAAAGACACATGTGGAACAACCAATATGTTTGCTTCTTGATGATTGCATAAAATCTAAGTAATAAAGCATCCTAGAGGACACATGTATTTTTTCAATTCTTTGGTTTAAAAGTTGTTTTTTTTTCAATTTCTTTCTTTTTTGCAATCTGCAAACACATTTCTATGTTGGTAATTGTAAATTTAACAAAGGTTTGCACAGTGGCAGTGTTGCTGGGAGAATAATTTTCTCTTTCTGGTAAAAAAAAAAAAGTATCATCTGGCAGAAGATAAGCTCTATTTTCGCAAACAAATTACTACGTAGTATTCCATTGCAATCATAGTAAAATAAAAAAGCTTATGTGAGATCCAAATGAAAAACTGTTGTTTTACTTGTTTGCTCTAGAATGTGAAAATAAAATTAAAGTAATAGCTTTAAAGGGACTAAAAGGAAAAACAGTTTCAGCAAGAAATGAAACTGAAATTAGTGACAATAGGTAAAGTACTATTTTATTCAAATTAGAGAAAAATCCATCTACTTTAAATTGGCAGACCACCAGATGATTCACATTTTAAGTTAGCATGAAAAAAAAATATGCAAATGCAGATGCAAATTATGCAGCCGGAATGTGAAGGTAGTTGACTGTTTTTATATTGCTCTGCTGGCTTCCTTTCCTGCAGAGATGCTAATGCCAGCAGCAGATCAGGTAAACACAAGATACACACTTAAATTCCCACACAGCACCGTGTAATCCTAAACTTAAAAACAATAATTAAAATTAATATTTGTTTAAAAGGGCTCATGTTGATTTGCTTTGCTTTATGTTTTGCATTACAGGTTAAAAATAAAAAATGAGAAAAGGTAAAATGCTTCTGTCAGAGAGCATACAATGAAATAATGGTGAAAAAATCAGAGGTAACAGTTTGAGCATGTTATGGACACATGTTTATCCTTTATTTCCAATATGAATTAAAAGATATTCTCAAAGGAAACAGATGGTGAAATGTGCATATGTCAGTGATAGATCAGATTTCTAAATATTGGCTTCAGTACATCGACCTCAAGTAGAGGTGAGATTAAATTTTAAGGTTTTTCAATTAATACACAAAAAGTAGATGGCCTTGCACTGCAGTGTTTGACAGATCTAGCATTCCTGTACACCTTCACTCATTCTACTTTCCCTTGGTAGATATTGGTTGATTACACTGAAGGTTCACTGTGAACAGGCTTTTTCTTTTTGTGCACCAACAAAACAGAAGAGTCTGCTGAAGGATAATTAGCTAGGGGTTCACTGATTTTGTTTTCTGGGTCATCATCATCAATCTTCAAAAAGCATGACTTGCCCATAACAATTTTGGTCAATATCGTTAGTTGTTTATGTTTTTTTTTATATCTGACACTGTCAGGTGTTATTAGGTCACAACATCATCAATGTTCCAATCTTATTTTATTGAAAAACACTGAACAATGCCTGTGAAACAATACAAACTTGTTTTAGTTGCACGAGGTAGTGCTCTCTAAACATACATGAAAATTTTAGAGTTTTGCTGTCCAAACTACTTTGTTAACTAAACCAAACAAATCATTTCTTTTAGTCTTTCATTTCATCATATTGTTAAAACAAACAAAACCTGCATAATAGAGTCTATAGACATGTTTTGAGCCTTTTACCAAAAATAAAGAGCCCAGCAGAATTTCGCTTTTATAAAATTGTAAGGTTTTGAGGTCATTTGAGGAAAAACTAGTGTTAGAGCCATAAATAGGAAATATTTAAGTTATTTGTATGATGGTTTGTTTTTTATTTTATTATATTTAGTAAGAAGACTGATATTTGTTCAGGCCATTTTTATTGTGAAATTTAGATTTATTTTGAAAGGCTTGCTTCCTGTCGGGCCATATATTGTATTAGAAAAACTTGACGGATTACCAAGACACGGAGCAATACAGTTTTTGACCGTGTAAGCTGTGTATGTTTTGGAAAAGGAAAAAGAGGAATTGTAAAACTGATGTATCGTCATTTTTGTATTTGCATTTTTTCGTTACTTTTTACTGATAAAGAATTTTCGTTAAATTCACGGTTTGCACGCATCCTTTACTTCCAGTGTCTACGGAATGACACAGATATTGGATCTGTTGCCATAACAACTAGGAATATATAAGCTAAATATAAGTCATCAATAATTTTAGGTTTCCATATAGTGCAAAACATGCTGAAATGCTGAAGTTTTGTAGCATATTTAAATGTAAATAAGATTGGTGTATAAAATCAGTTTCACATGTATCGGACAATCACCCCAAATTAAAGGGCTGCACCGATCGAGCTATGCATATTTAGATTATATTTTTCTTCTTAATTTACTTCATATTGTGTTTTATTTTTGAGATGATACAAATGCTAAACACGTCTCTGTCATACCTTTTACAGAATTTGTATTGCTTCTATTTTTGATTTTGTCTTTTTAATACATTTTCAAGTCTTTGTGTTGTGTGTAAAAAAACTAGCACGATGTACAAATACAATAAGTCGGATGTATATGTAGTATTATGTAATGCAATAAAATAATCAGAAAGTGTTATAAATTAAAACAACATGGCTACAGTATTTGACTGTGCCTCATACAAAGATGGTCAGTCCTACTGCTTCAGAGACCACTTTATTGTAACACCTAATGTTTGAGATGTAAGGAAAATGTCAAAGGCACTAGCCTGAAAGCTGTATCAGCATCAGCTGACTCATACAGGTTTGTACTAAACAATTTCAGCAGTGAGCTATTGCAGCTTTGGTAAGCTTTGATGAAAAACATGAATCAATCAATCACCACCTGCACACAATCCACCTACACTCTATCACATAGCATGAAGGGGACATATAAACAGCTGACATACAGAAGCTTGTATGTATCTGCAGTAAAACGGGACAAATATTTCAAACAAAACAAAAGCCGCTGCAAAGACAGAAAGACAATGGATATATGTTTTTTTTCAGAAGTTTACAACTATTTGCAACTAATATATTACTTGTATTAATGTCATACATTTTGAGCTTTCATTGATGCATCTGAATAATTTAATCACATTTCTTGAAAATGTAGTGATTTTTAAAAACAATGTATTTTGTATTTTCTTCAACACTAGCACGTTCAAAACGCAGGCTGAATTCATACACAACACATCGATATTATTTTATATGTCCCACAGGAAGTCAAAGAGAAGCCACACATTTTTGAAGGCATTAACAATATCCTGGCATAATTCTGATATCAGATCACTTCCAATCACAAAATTAGTAGAAACCTTTTAATTTTATGGTTTCTAGTAACAAATAATGTTTTTGACCAGAGTCTGAAAATCAGTGTGGGGTCAGGATCTTATGTAATCCCACTTTATATATGACCCAAGATTCCTTCTGGGTCTGACTCAGGGTCAAAGATGTGTGGTTGCAAAATTATACATCTGTTTGAAACCATTTTGTCGTGTATCGCTGGGTTGCAGACACGTGACTCAGATGATGCGCGACTTCAGGAAGAGAATTTCTCCAGTTCAAAGCAGAGCAAAATGGATTACAGTGAGCATGCTAGTGCTGTAAGTGGGCTGGCACAGACGAAGTATCTTGAAAAATATATGTGCATATTTAGCATATGATCCATATCCCAAATATACAGTGTTTGTCTCAGAAAAAAAATTTGACAAATATTCAGTAAAAAAACTTGTCTCAGGAAAAAAAAAAATTGTCGTATAATCTTGAAGACTTACCCAGCATCGAGACGATCGACATTACTAGCTATCTGGTGCTGCAGACATACGGCAAGCCAGATGAAAGCTGTCAAAACCCTGGCGTACAGTTGTTATGATTCAGGTTGGGTCAACCAATTAGGATCAAAAGAAGCATTAAATGGCTGTCCTCTTGTTTCTGCCTGGGTGAGTAGGGAGTTGTGCTACTTTAAGTAATTAGTCCGATAACAATGCAATTGCTAACGCAAACAACAAGCTAACCCATGTTATTTCTATGTGCTTGGATCTAGTTGTAAATAATTTATTTAGCTTCTGTAAACCCAAATTCTTGCTGGAGTTGTATGTTGATGTTTAGTCATACTGCATTTCTACAATGGAGGTCACCATTTGCAGTGATCTACAGAAACCCAATTAAAAACATGGTATCTTATATATATGTCATCTTACCTTGCAAATGAATGCTTGTTTTTCTAAGTAACTGTCCAATACAATATCTGAAAATACAATTTAAACGAAGCGATCCTTACCTGTTAGAAAGAGGTTACTGCCCACTCTGGCATTGAACTGTTTCCACACCTCCTGTTTTGAGCCATAGATTGTTGATCCACTTTACTTGTCTTTTTTCGGTAAGTTTTTTTAAAATTAGCTCCCTTGTGACCAAGTACCTTTGGAAGATGAAAATAACATTTATCTTTCTCTCTATGATAACTGTCGGAACAACTGTACAGGACACAGACTTTATGTCATGTTCTGTGTTTTCTGTGTGTTTAATTTCGAGTTTTCAGTGTCTCTGTGTCTCCGTGTTGTCCTGTTCTCCCCTTGATTAGTTCCCAGGTGTTTCTTGTTCCCTGATTACCCCCAGTGTATTTACTGTCACCTGTGTGTCTGTTCTTTGTCGGGTCCTCGTCTAATGTGCGTGCTGCCTGTTGCTGGACTGTGTGTCTTCCTGATTAAAATCAATCATTCACCTTACCTGGGTCTGCTGCGTCTGCCTCACCACCCCTCACCGCACCGATTCCTGACACTTTAGGCATTTTGAAGCTGGATCATAAGAAAGCTTTACATAGAAAAAACAAGAAACGATTCATCACCTAAAACGCAGCACAAAATTATGGGAAGAGGGCAGTGTTGTAAAGTAACGAAGTAAAAACACTTCACTACTTTACTTAAGTATATTTTGGAGTACTTCATACTTTCCTCGAGTATAAAAATTTTTCATAACTTTCACTTTTACTTCACTATATTTCCGAACTTAATTGCATACTTTTACTCCGATACATTTTCAGTGTGTGGTTTAGTTACTCGTTACAAAAAAGCGAGAGAGAGAAACGCAAGTGTTTTGACCCCACCTACTGATTGACTGCAACAAAATCGGTAGCCTACTTGCCTGGGCTTGTTCATCACCACCAATAGGATACACCTGTTTCGCTTCTCCAATTAAACACAAAGCAAGTCTCGCAATCAGCAGCAGCCACATGGAGGAGGAGACGGAGACCACAACGACTGCAACTACGTCGGACACGGCTCCAGGGGAACCACCAGCTGGTGACGAGAGCCCATGGCCTTATTTAAACACAGTATACTCTTTCGTGGGTGTTAAAGATTCGTTGTACCGCATGAAATGTATGTTATTCCTGCCCAAAGATGTGGAAATTCTATCTTACAAAAACTCCCCGTCCAACTTGAAGAAACACATCGAGGCAACTTCTTATGAAATGGTTATAATCCTCCTGTTTCAGTAACTATAGCTTGGTCACTAGGCACTATTGTGAAATCTTGAGCATAACGGTACCTGTATAAATGAACTTTGTTTGGCATTGTTTCAGTTCCACACGTGGTGTATTTAGCTTAGGCCTAATGTTGACTGTAGCAGGCTACCTAGACTCCTCTGTTCAAGGGGGGACGGAAGCCATAGCGATAGCAATTTAGACTAAATTTAACGAATAATAATCAGTTGTAAAGCAGGTTAAGTTAACCTTGTGCTATAGGTAAAGCACCTAATTTTCTTAACTAAATGATGCCTGCAGGTATATCTATTAGCAGGTTTAATTTTGCCTGCACTTGGTTGGGTACTGTTAAGAAAAATGATTATTATTTGGTGCTTAATACAGTTAATCTACGACATGTGTAACAGTTATATACAATACTCTTATTTGGAACAGGTCTCGTCTGAGATGCGGTAAGCAGACAAAGCAGGGCCCTTTGCCTCCCCCACACCAGAGCAATAAATTTGCATTCCAATGGGAGTGGGGACTACGGAGGTGTCTGTGAAATCTCATCTTAGGACGTTTGGCGCCAGGGATCTTCCGTATCAGGCAGCGATGGGCACGAAGTGGTCCGCCCTCTTACTTAGATAAAAACCAGACATCGGAGCTGAAATGAGGGGCGTTCCCAAGTTCTCTGAGTGCTGAGGGAGTTTCTAATTGGTCAAAGAACGGAACGCCTTGGCTGCATAAATTAAATAGGGAAACACCTATTTTGGTATAAAAATTACGTACACGGAGCACGCAGAGAAAAAGAGAGAGAGCGGCCGCTATTTTTGCCTTTTTGTATTTGTTTTGTGTTTGTCTGTCTTCCCCTTGTGTGTCTTTATTTTTATGAGAAAATGCATATCTCTGTTCCTCTGCAGCTTTGTTGTTCATTGCTTTGTATGAGATTAAACTCTGTGATCTGTGACGTCAACACGCTTTGTTGTTGTTTCGTTTTGCCAGCACGCGGTCGCTGCACGTCGCCCACTGAGAGCGTCACTCGTCGAAGATCCCGGGCAAAAATTAAAAGAGGAAGCAGGAGCCAAACGTTTTGTCCAAAGCTAGCATTAAATGATCCTCTTTTTTAATAGTACATTATTTTAAGTGTATTTGACAAGTTTACCAAAAAAAAAAAAAGTCATTCAAACTACATTTGCCTTGTTTTACTTTTTACTTATACTTTTCATTACATTACTTGAGTACATCCATTTTTACAGCAATTTCCATACTTAAGTACAAGACGTTTCAGATACTTTAAGACTTTAACTCAAGTAACATTTCAGTCAGTGACTTGGACTTTTACCAAAGTCATATTTTGGAGAGGTACCTATCCTTTTATTTGACTCTGAGATTTCAGTACTTTATACAACACTGGAAGAGGGGGATTTCATTACAGAGCTCTAGCTCTTGCTAATTTAACCTAAACACTTTCCTAATATTAAACATTAGCACCCCTGCTGAGATGTTAAATTTTCAATATCTCAGGTGCACTTTGGAATACACAAACTATGCTGAGTTGCTGTGTAAGTATTATATTCAGGTGTTTGTCTTGCTTTAGTATATTTTAAGGCTACTAGGATATGTGCAAATAAATGCAGAAGATGGTGGCTACAGTGATTACTTGACCTGAAATGTACTAGATGTAAGTTTTAGCCTGTTTTCTTAGTTACCTGAACTTTATTCTTAGTTATCTGAACTTTATTCAGTTACTTGATGAAACAAATAACATGTAGTTTGAGTCAAACCCAAACTGTACGTGTATGAGACTCATAGCCAATCATACCCATACTGTGTTAAGCATGTAGCATTTTTTTATTACAGCAGTTTATAGTTCATAATTATTCTGTCTCTTTACCTTTACTTGACAGTTTTAGCCCCCATTGGAAAATGTTTGGACTCCAGAGAAAAAGCAACTCATGTTGTCATACTTATAAATCACCATTTTAACACAGTATCTATCACACTAACTTCAAACTTCAACATATAAGCTTCACAACTGAGATCAAAAGTTTGTGCTTTCTTTCTATTTCTTCAAAAAATTGTGGATAGAGATTGCTGAATCTGCATCTTTGTACAATTGGTAGATCTCTGAATAGAGTGGATGTTTCAATAGGAAGACTATTACAAAAGTTGTTCCCCAAATTACACTGAACGAAATAATTTCTCTTTAGAAGAGTACAAGAGATCATCATATGCTGACCTTGACTTTATAAACCTTTTCCATTCATTTAGACATTTCATCCCAGGAAAAATACAAGTACAGCCAGAACATTAATTACTACATCCCTATGAAATTAACACTCACAGAGCCCGGATACACTGAGACTGCTCTTAGAAATAGTCTAAATTTAGACATACCGTATTTTCCGTACTATAAGGCGCACCCATTATAAGGCGCATAGAATAGACGCTACAGTAGAGGCTGGGGTTACGTTATGCATCCATTAGATGGAGCTAAAGGGAATGTCAACAAAATAGTCATATAGGTCAGTCAAACTTTATTAATAGATTACAAACCAGCGTTCTGAAAACTCCGTTCATTCCCAAAATGAATAAACAGCTGTTTTATTGTTTTCCCCAAGGTAAAGTAAGTGACGTGGTATTTTTGTGACACAGTTTATCTTTTAACAACAGCAAGGTATAACATATAGTGGAGGGGAACTTTTCCTCCATTCAATAAACACGTAAAAACCAGTCTGATACTGTTACGGTAAATCAAATGTTAGTGCAATCACAATATATATCCACTTCTGCACCATTGATTCGTTCATGTTAAATTCTCTCGCTGCTGCTCTATTCCCGTGTTCTACTGCGTGACTGATCGCCTTGAGCTTAAACTTTGCGTCATAAGCGTGTGTCTTACTAGGAGCCATTTTGGGGTCTTTACACAAAACCCAGCGTGCACCGCGTGCTTCTTCTTCTACGAGGGAAAATGAAGTCAGCGGCTGCTTATCGTAGTTGCGAGACCTGTTGTGGCTCAATATTGGTCCATATATAAGGCGCATCAGATTATAAGGCGCACTCTCGGCTTTTGAGAAAATTGAAGGTTTTTAGGTGCGCCTTATAGTGCGGAAAATACGGTACATGCATTTTAAAATATGTTGATACTAAGAACATTTATTTTTAAAAACCTTTCGAACTGATGATAAATTTTATACAAATATATTTTTTACCTTTCCTGCTAGGAGCTTTCTCGAGATTGATTCCAAAGAGCATGTACTGCACTGATTATTTTTCTCTGCATGCAAGCAAGATTTTAAACAAAAAAACAATACAGAGTTTTTTGTGTCTCTGTATAAAATGAAAAACCGAAGTAAATTAGCAAATAATTAGTTCTGTTGTGTTAGTTGTGCAACCTCAGTCACTAATATCTTATACAGACAGTTTGCTGAGTGACACATCTTTGAAGTTGTTTGTGAATGTGTTATTTGTTTTACGCTATCTTTGTTGTGGGAATAAAGACAAAACTATCATTTTGTCTGAAATACATATTGTTCTAAACTGTGGAACAAAAGACAGATTGGAGAAAAAGTATTCAGCTTAAGAAGAATGAATATTGTGAAAAATGTTTAGAACTTTATTGATATTGTGGCAATGTACACAATTATGCTGGTTCATAAGAAAAATAAAGTAAATGCAAAACTACTATATGTTATTCCCTGAATGCTCTAAGTGCATGTCTTTTTTCTGAAGCAGTTATGAAAATACAGTAAGGGCTTTACATAAAAGCAAAACAGTGAACCCCTGAAAGCACTTTATGTAAAATAAATAATGAATAATATTCCCCTCAATATTAAATTGTTAGTGTTACGATAAGCTTCCCAGTTGAGAATATTTTCATGTCACCACATTTCCAATTGCTCATGCTACTCTGTGTTCCTAAATTGTACTGTATAACCTTTACTGTTTTTTTCTGTCTTCCTGAACTCCTGTAAGCAGAGCTACCTCCTCCACCTCCCAATTTTGATTCATAATGTAGAAAGGCAGCTCCTGTTAGGTCCAGTGACAAAAGACTTGGGTTTGTGTTTAATGAGGCGCTACTGTGTATTCATTCAATAATAACAAACATATGGTGGTCATTCCTCCCTTCTTTGCTATTAAGTTTGTTGGCATCTTAATCAATTAGCACTGTGATGTACGGTGAGATAGAGTGGGAGGATAATGTTTTACAGTGTTTAGTTACCGGTAGTTATAAGAAGATGGCTGTAGGAGTTGTATTTAGGTATTTTAAGAGATGATTATGATTACTTCTAAGTAACCTAAGCTTATTAGGTTTCTGTTGTAGTGTAACAAAAACTCTGCAGCAAGTTTTTGTTGCAGAGAATAATACGGTAAATAATACTACCATATTGTTTACGGTAATATATTTATCGTAAATAATAAAAAAGTAAATATAAATGTTCTGTATCACTAAGGTCAAATTTTTCCATATGTATATATATATATATATATATATATATATACTGTATATATACAGTATATGTGTGTGTTCCTAAAGTTTTGTAAATTTGGCAGGTAATTAGGAGTCTAAATATTTTTGGATTAAGGAACAAGCAACAAAGTTACATTTTTGTTACATTCAGCCAAGATCTTGCACCAGTTTTGTTTCTTGCATGGACAAGAAGAAAAACAAAAACACAAACACAACGTGACATTGCATACATGATGCTCTATAGGGATTGCTCAATGTGAATGCTGAGACATTGCAAATAAAACGTTCTATCCATTTGACAAACTGTCAGCCACAAAGGTTTGGGGCATAAATCATTGTATACTATATTTAACAGTGCGAGCTTGAATGGCTCTGCCAACTGGATGGACTGTAATGTCAGCTAAAGCTACCAATTCCCCACACAATTCCTCAGCTCACCTGGAGCCAACCTCTTCTGTCAATATTTGAAAGTGTCCACTACATGCTAAAAAAAGACTTCCTGTTTGGGTTAGCGTCCATGTCAAGACATTTTCTCTGTGGTTATTAGTTCAACCAAAGTTGTGAGGAAGGTCACACTATTCACTGTGATGTGATTCAGCATTTTTTCATTGCAGTTTTAGTGGTGTCAAGAGTGTAAAAATAGACAGCAAAAATTACATGAGGCAAGTTGGTTCCTTCAAGTTCATCCATCAGCTTGTCAGCTCTATAAATAAAACACCTCTTCCTCCTCACCACATACCTCTGTATTTGTGGATGTAATATCATTACCTACACCAAAGTTGGTTTGGCTTTTAGCTGTTGCTTAAACAGGCATTTTTTATGACCGAATTAATGACCTTAGTGCATTGTTTTTTGTAATTTCAAAAGTGACAATATTCCTTTGATAGATTGCTGGTGAAGTCATTGCACTGTTGTTTTTTTCTCTATTTAAAAAAAATCAGTCAAGTGTTACTGATACTTCCTTCTTTTCAAGACAATATATTAATCTGACATATGTACAGTATATTTCTTGTCTTATCGGCATCTAAACCCTTTAACACAAAGAGTCACATAAATCCCTTTACACAAACAAGCAAACACATCTGTATATTGACATATATCAGCAGGGAATTTTAGTTTTGACATGTGAAAACTAAAATTAACATGTTCTTTCCCGTGTTGAGTTTGTGGGAAGCAAACTCAACACTTTCCCTTTCAGTTGACAAAAACTATTAAGATAAGATGCTAAGATTCAAAAGAAGTGGTCATTTGGCATGTGGATGATAGATGACTGAACCACAATTGACCCTTCAAAAATCAAAGTGTTTTCCTTCATAATTACTGAACCTTATAATCCTCCCAATGTACTGAATGATGTATTAACATGACTTTAAATTGACCTTAAGGTGACACAAAATACTTCTTACTGGCATTATGTTCTCACCACAGGAGGTGCATTACAGAGCCACAGTTGACATTTGCATTTTTACACAATGGTCTTCCTCCCACAGTAGTTATGTAGTTACTGTATAACCAATCAAATGTAATGATCTACTAAGCAAACAGAAATAACAAGACAAATAAAATTTTATTTTATTTTTTCCCATTTTGTATACCTACCAACTCAAGTTTATTTTTATGGTATATTTCAGCAACAGGACAGTTCAAAATGCTGTACACAATGAAAACATAATACAGTAACTAATTATGAAATAAGCGATAAACATAATCTTCAAAATCATCAGCAGTCACTATACATATTGATCCATGTTCCAGTTATTGTTAATCAAATGCCACTCTAAAAAGATGGGGTTTAAGCCTTGATTCAAAGGAACTCAGTGTTTCAGCTACATGAATGGACTCTATACCCCTCAACGCTCAACCCACAGCCACCAGCAAAAAAGGAGGACAAGAGGAACTGGGCTGCATGCTTTTCATCTTTCAGAGCAGAGAAGCTTAAATGCACACCTTAATTAACTGCCCTTTGCAAATGGAGTGAAACAGCAAAACTAAAATTAGCACATATTCAAAACTTTTTATAGCTGTTGCATAATGGACACTAAACAAAAAGGAAATATTTCTACTGGTACGACAAGTAGAATTTGGCATTATCCACCTGAGGGATCCCAGAGGATGCCTCATAGCAGCCTTTTAGCACGCTGACAGAAATCACAGCAGACAAGGCATCCGCAGAAAGCTTCTCATTTTATGCAACACAAATGCTCTGTTTTTTCCTCATTAAATCTCACTTTTATAATCTCTTTGTCATAAAATAATACTTGCTAAGCTACAAAGGCCTCAGAGGAAGGCCACGGCTGGACTCTTTTTACCTTCTAATAAGTCATATTTGCTCGTATTTAAGCACTAGTCGCACATGAATGCAAGTTTTTCTCAAAGATTTTAGTAACAAACAGCTAAAGATAATTAATTTACATAATGTAGAATATGTAAGATAATTTCTCAACAAGCTATTCTAACTACTGATTCTTTTAAAAGTAACCACTTTAAACATGTGGAAATGTCTTTTACAAGGATAGGGTGGAGGTGGGTGATGTAAAGAATTTGTTACTGAGAATCTATTCCGGTTTTACCTATCTACATCTTATTTGCTAAGAGCCATGTCTCTTTTTTGATCCCAAACAAATAACTCACTCAGAATCTTCACTTGTGTTTTAACAGGTGAAAGGGACAGTGTTCACAATTTTGGATTAAAAAGACAACTTGGTCATGAAGAAAGGCTCCACTAGATCTTATAAGGGTTATGATTTTGGTGAGTCCCAGTCTTATCTTACCAATAAGGACTGTATCATGACTTTGGCATTTCCAATGATTTCTGTACACCTGTTTCAGTATGTCTATAAATATTAGCTTTGCTACCGTTTCCACTTTTGACTGAAGCATCAGTTTGAGTCAAATGTTAGTCCAGATGAAGTTGGCAAAATAAAAGCTTAAAACTGATCAGCCCTTTCTAGAATTTTTAAGTTATATGTTCTTTACCTGAAATATTTAAATTCTAAATTTATTTGCATACATATAGAACTGTATGCAAATACATTTGACATTATAAATGTATTTGCATACACTTAGAATGTTAAATATCTCAGGCTTTCACAAATTAAAATAATGGATTGCCTTCAGAAGTCACTTGATGAGTAAACAGTTCACTTGTGCAATATAAAAACTATAATGGCTCAGCTTTTTACCTCATGGATTTGTTTCACTTTCTGCAATAACTGTCAGTATCATTGAAAGTTTATGCATTCTCTTAATTTCCAATATCACCTTGAAGAATGAGTGAAGTTTCCTTGTGACACAAAAATCTAATTGTAACATGTTAACCAGGTGTGTGTGAATGATATCTGGGTGGCAGGAAAAAGGATTTCATAAGACTGGGGAAGAAAAACAAACTGTTCTTCCCCATTAAAAGCATTTATTTCCTCCAGCTAGCTAAACTGAACACCTTGTTCATTCAGACTTTTCTGATAAGAAAGGTGGAAAGCACCAAAGACAACATGCAAAGACAATATTTTTACACCTGAATACAATAAGCAACAACATGGTTATGGACAGCCTATTTGTAAATGCCATGGAGATTCACAGATGTCACCTTTGATCTAGTCGTGCATTCTAACTTACACAGTGTGGTGTGTGATGTTGCACTATTGGAAATGTATTTGTTACTTTTGTCTTTTTCTACCATAATGCTAAAATTAAATTTGCCAGATTTTTAAATACTTCTTTGAATTTTATTTTAAGTTCAAACATGCAGTTTAAAAATGATCTTTTACATTTCCAATCTCAAAATATTTACATGCTAGATATTTTATGTTGGCCACATCTGTACAGACCATATGCACTAGGAGTAATGATGGATTTTTTTTATCAAGCTGACTGTAATAAATCACTTACTAATATTCTGTTTGCTATATCTGTATCAAAAGAAATCAAAATGTATGTTCAATATCTTTTTTATACAGACACACCTGAAATTTAGTTCCATGATAAATGCAATGTGACATCATTCATTGCAATTTTCTCAATTAGCTTAATTTTGATTTATACTTCAAGAGTATTTTTTACCATGATTAGCGCGGCTTAAAACTATTATGTCAATATGTAGCTGTTTACATCTAATTAATAATTGTTTTATACTTGTGAATATGTATTAA
The DNA here is from genome assembly GCF_003331165.1 of Xiphophorus hellerii. Classification (NCBI taxonomy): domain Eukaryota; kingdom Metazoa; phylum Chordata; class Actinopteri; order Cyprinodontiformes; family Poeciliidae; genus Xiphophorus; species Xiphophorus hellerii. Next base: position 9,503,685 of record NC_045680.1, read on the forward strand.
TTGTTTTTATCTTGTAACCAGGTTGCTATGTATTGCAAATTTTTTGCCCAGGTCCCTCTTGAAAATGAGATCTAGATCTCAACGGGGTTTACCTGGTTAAATAAAGGAGTATATGGGGTGCTGTGGTGGCGCAGGGGCAAAGCATGACCCACGTTGAGGCCTTAGTCCTTGTAGCGGTGGTCGTAGGTTCGATTCCCGGCCTGGCGACATTTGCCGCATGTCTTCCCCCTCTCTGATTACCCTGTTTCCTGTCAAACTACTTTAAAATAAAGGCCACTAGAGCCAACAAAACCTTAATAAAAAAAATAATAAATTAAATAAAGGAGTATATAATATATTTGCAAATTAGAAATGATTTCTGTCTGCTTTTTTTGCAGTCCTTTATCCCTACTCTATCCAGCCATTCATTCATGCCTGTTCTTTCATTTTACTTCTCACCCGCCTCCTATGCACCTTTTTCTGCTCCCTCCTTTCAGTCATCCATCTGTGACAACCCACATATTCCTCGCAAACTTGAAGTTTGTCCATGTGTTGCTCTCTCCCAACCCCAGCTCACCACAAATCCATTTCATGTCTCCCAGTTTGGATCTGGTCATTGCATGCACTCTCACACATGTCACTCTCTTTTCTTGACACTTCCTCCAACCTTTTCCTGGCACATCACCTATATTATTTGCCTACACTGTGGGTGGTATCAAATATTTGTGTTACAGCTGTGACTACAGGATTTCTTAATTTTCTTTTCAGTGTTTGCTGCAGTATTACCAACTCCCTGTGTTTGAGAATTATGTACATAGTTATTAGTTCTCACTATATTAAGCCTAAGATACAAATATCTTATATATTTCTTTGTCCGTAGATCATGCGTTTGAGCCAGTATAGTCATTGAGCAGCATGCCATTAATTCTAACAACTAATCGGTTATAAGAGAAAGTAAAATGTAAAAGTGGTGCAATAACATGATTGTATGAGCACTCCCTTAAAATAAAATTTGTCTGAAGAACCCTTTGATTCAATACTAGCATTTAGACTTCTTTAAAAGAAGTCTATCAGCACTCAACATTTTGACTTGGTAATATTTGTCCACTCTACCATGCAAGCATTTAGAGAATCAGATTCAATTTCTCTTGTCTATAGCCCTCACTTCAGATGACCCCACAGACTTTATCAGGTAAGGTTCTCATACCTATAAGGACATGTATTTGCTACTAAGACTCTTAACTTCAGAAAACTGGTCATGCGCAAATTAAATCCAGATGTAACTGTGCATGCACATCAGAGCACATTACTTTTGTATTAAATATTGCAGTCACAAAACCACTTTCTCTCAATGTAGACTTTCAGTATATAAAATACATTTACTTTTAATAGCCTGTTGTTGAAGCTAAAGCTAAAGCACATTCCTAAAGTAGGTACAAAATTATTCATGGTTTTTATGGAATATCATGTAGCAGATGAGACATTTTTACACACAGAGAAGTCAGTGCAAAAGTAAAAATGGCCAAGGGAGTGAAGGACCAGCTCCCTCAAAAATCTACATCTTATAGTAGTTTAATACACAGATGAGCCAAGGAGTAGCTTTAGTTTAATAATGTAAAAACATTGCATCTGGCAAATATTGATGTTCAATTATTCATGTAAAAGTTCAGTGTGTTTAAAAGTTTATTAATCAACATGAACTGATAATTGGTGAACAGATATGAGCAGTGGTGTACACCATCCAGTTTTGCATTTATTAAACAACATTATAATAATATAGAAGACCTAAAACTGATTTACCAAGAGTCCCATGTACAGTATATTGTTTTATCACAGCCAAAATTTAGTTTGTAAATTTTCCCCTTGTAAAGAATCTTGGTTTAATTAATTAAATAATAGAACTGAATATATTCACCGGAAACATAAATATTGAACAAATAGAGATCCACATAAATGCCCCAGTGGGTCTTGTAAAAGTACAGTGATATAATTTAAGATCAATATAAAACCCTCCGTGAGTGTGAAGTGAGTACTTTCGGTTGCTATTGGAAACTGTCTTGCAAGGGAGTGGCTGCAGTCATTGTTAATGCCTGACAGGCTGATATAAATAGTCAGTATATGCACTATATATGTCCACACATGTATGCATAAATTAGTCATACCTTTAAATACAGACTGCGTTTCTGGTCATTACATCTTTGATAAAGTTGTTTCTTAGGACTAAATTCCTCACTGTATGCCTTTCTTATTATGTCTGAATTGTGAATTATTAATGTCAAATTTCATTTATGTATACTACATGTTTCTTTAGTGATTTAGAAATTGACACGAAGCAACATATGAAATCTTAAGCCACTTGAAAATATATACTTTTCTTCCTCAACCAATCTTTTGATCAGTGAGTCCACCAACGTTCCATTAGTATGCACAACAACTACCTTATCATATTGAAACGAGGCCTGTTGATCCTGGACCTGCAGGCTTTTCAGTCTCCATTAACCGTCTCTTGCCCTACCACCAGACACTGAGAGTTGGCTCGTCTGAACAATCTCCCATGGCAGACATCTATCATAGGAAGGAAGATAAAAAAAAAATAGTCATCAAGGTTTGTTGAATAAATGGATGGCCAGGGATTAAAGGTTAATGTAGGCAACTTAGAGATGTATTATTTTGGTTGGGTTAACTGTGGTGTTTTGAGTGTTGCCTCAGTAAATAAAATTAAGTTAGAACTGTTACTTGTGTTAGTTGACAGTGTGGGGTAGACTGAAAAGGTGCAGAAATGGATATCTTCCTAAACCAAGTTAGAGATGATTGATCTACGAAGTGTGTTAAAAAGAGAAGAATGTTCTGCTAGAATAAGAAATGAGCCGAGAAGCGAGAAATGGACAGTTAGGAGACAGACAGAGAAAGGGGTGGGATGAAGCACACAAGGAAGGCAGATGGAATGACAGATTGGGGAAGTGTTTCACTTCCACATGATTAAAAGCCTTACAAATCCCAGTTTTCTATCTCCTTTTCTCTTAAGATCTATTCTTACCTTGCTCTCCTCAAACATCCATTTTTGTAGATGTGTCATGGTTTTTGGAAAATACCTGACACATATGCAGAGAACTCTGAGAAAGCAGATAACATTCAAAAGGTTTAATTTAAACAAGAAACTAGTATGAGATCTGTTTGGAATATGTTAATTTAACAATGGGTGCAGGAGACCTGGAAGAACAGAGGACATAAGTAAAAAGTGTTGCATAAGAATAGAGGTGAGATGACACTTTATGGGCCTTACTGTGGTTTTGGTGTAGATCTGGCCCAGAGGGGAGCAAGCAGGGTCCAGGAATCATTGATCTATACGGAAAGACTGAATCCAGTAAAGTTAGATATCTGAGAGAGATTTCCAGACTCCATTGAGGGTGAACTGGTAAGAGCGAGAGGTTAGGCAGGAGAAGGAACTGCCAGAAGAGGGTAGTTGTGGTAAGTGATCAAGAGCATAACAGCTAGAAGATATTTAGTTTTATTAGAGGATCTTGCAGAAGGAGTCACCAGAAGAACAAACTGGTTCAATCTTGAGAGATTTAAGAATCCTGGACAGCATTAACAAGGCATCGAAAGGCAACTGGAGCAATAAAAGACTTATCCATGCTACATAGGTCTATGCTTTAACTATTTCTATTATAACTATTATATATCAAATGTTAATGCAGTTAATATTGCTTTGATTGTATTATTATAGAGAAATAGCAACACTTAAAATTATGTTATGTTACATTTTAAATATAAAGACTGGTTCTATATTTGATTTCCTGTTATGTGTAGAAACACTGAATCATTCCTAGACTGGAGTACTCTTTCATGCTTGAATGATTTGAAAGAAAAAAAAATAACTTTGGCTATTTGTTTTCCATTTCAATATTTGATAATCATATAACTTTTGAGTGTTAAACAATATTCGGCATAGTATGTTTAGAAATGAAATTTCCTTTACTCATTATGTTGATCATAAAAAGTCCCCCTAGAAGAACACACTTCATATTTCAAACACCTGTGTCCTTACTGGTGATTCACTGAGTTCACAATAAAATTGGTTGGTCAGTTTCAGACAAAGATAATTACCTGCTCAGGTGGCATAAAAGCCTGAATGTTACTCATCAAAGAGTCATAGCCATGGGCTATGTGAATTAATTATCTTTAGTGTGTATCAAGTCCCAGGAAGGTGCTTACTGCCAAACTGTCAAGGTCAGATCAATGAAACTTGCAAATTTAAATGCCACTTGAAAGTCAAGATTTAAAACAGAACTCCCGAAGCTGAAATAAAGCTATTTTAAGTGTCACTAATGTCTTTGTATTTGGTATTTTTTAGCTCTAGCCTCACAGTAATATTATTTTGCTGATAAAAGTACCATTATTTTAAATTTGACAATACCCATGCTAATCTTCTTTTAGCAACTTAATTCATCTGTGCTTAATTTTTGCAACTGACAATTTTGTTTTGGATCAATTATGTGGTCTAACAGACTGTTATTAATAAAAATGCATTAGTGTTGACCATGGTGTCTTAGGTCTTGATATCACTACATATTGACTGCATAGTAATACTCTTCTTCCCTAGGGCTATTACACACACATCAGAGGTTTCTAGAATAGTTAAACCTTTACCCCTTGAACATTTTAAATGACCATGATTAGAGTGGTAAATATGGGGAACAGTAAGGTGGTTTCTGTGCTATGAAATTTAATTTGTAGCAACAAGTAAAATAAACCATCAAAACTAAAAGAATTGAGTGTTCTTTATAATCACTTTAGGGTAAAAATTAGTGTCTTCTAATGTATGTATGTATTTTCATATTCCCCAAGCACATTTTGTAAATTATAGTTTTGGTTTTTTTTATCTAGCCACCAATACCTAAATGTGAGGGACAACCTTTATTCAAAAAGACAAATAGCTTAATAGCAACTAAAATAACACCAGATGACATGTATTAAATAGGAGAATGAACCTATTTATATTGAGACAGCCATATCCAGACAGTGTGTAGCATTTAGAGATGAATGAGTGGTGAAAATGTATTACATCATTACTTTACACAAGGTTGGCTACATCTGGGATAGAGGAGTAATTGGCAAAACAACAAATTCACAACTGGAAGTCAGCTTTGCCAGTTTTTTGCCCACACATGAGAATAGAGACAGCAAACAAGAAAACAGTCAGGAAGAGATGGAGAGGTTTTGGGAGGGGACATCTGGAGTCTACTGGAAATGGAGAAGGTTCCCAGCTGTCAGAGCTTCCCAGCTGTTACTCAATCTTTTACAGTGCCAAAAAGAGAGCCATGGGAATGATTGTACTGCTCCTCAGGTCTGCAACTAGATCAATATGTCTTATTGTTTGTTCCATACTGCACTAATATCTCACAGTTTGGAAAGAAGACAGTGTCTGAATGTTTGCAGGCCTGTCAGGTGGAAGAAAGTCTGGATTCAGTTTTTGTAATTGCTTGTGATAGCACTTTTGATATAATGCTTATGTTTTAGGGGGTTGATATGATGTTTTGTGAAATTTAAAAAATGTATCCATCTGTTGTCCTAGCTCAGAGCATCTGTGAAATATAAACAAGTTTACCAAAATGTTTCTATTTTTGAAACACTGTAACAATTTTCTGAATTAATATTACTTAATGTGGGCTGCACAGTGGCACAGTTGGTAGCATTGTTTCCTTGCAGCAAGAAAGTCCAAGGTTCGGGCAAAGAATATAAAACATTTATTGTCATTTTGCCTCTAAAATATTATTTATCTTCTGTTGCTATTGAGTTCTCATTAAGACAGACAAAACTCTGCGACGGGACTGGCTCAATTAGCAAACCACCTAATGTCATTTTGAAAGAAGATGAAAAGAATAACATCAAAAGAAGAAAGTGTGCAATATTGTCATAAAGCTGCAAATAGATTATCCGGATTTACAAAGTATTAAAAATGTCCCATAACTATTACAAAGTATAAGAAACAGATTGCAGTCTGTCATAACCATCTTGGGACAAAGAAAATTATGAGAAATTATCTAAAATATGCTAAATCAAAGACTCTCTAGTGGCATTACAATCCTTGTAGGGAGAATATTTGTAAATAAGCCATTTTATCTTTATGTGAAATCCTCATACGCATGCATTTGTTACTTAAAAGTGTAAAGTCAGATACCTTTTAGTGATTTAGACAAGGTCACAAAGCAAGTTATGATAAATCTAGATTTGAACCAGTAGTAGGATAAAGCATGAAATAAGGGTGATGTTTTCATTTTTTGGGGGTCACTCTTTAACCCCCAAAAAATTATATTACTCACAACTCTGAGTAATATCTTGCAATGTCCTTTAATATATAGGTAATGATAGTAAGATGGTTTTTGTAGTTGCCTCAAGAATATACTCATGATTTTGTTACATGTAGTCCTTAAATAACAGAATATCCTGATACTACAAATTTGCAGATTAATATATATATATATATATATATATATATATATATATATATATATATATATATATATATACATACTGTATATATATATATAAATCAAGTGATAGTATGTTAATGTATGCATATCCCTTACAATATGTTTATATGCGCAACAATTATCTTAGTGAATGTCCAATAACTTATCACTATGCATCAGTCTTGAGAAGTCACACTTTGGGTTTTTATGATTGCGTTTGCAGATTACAGTTGGTTACAGAGGTAAAACAAACAAAACTACCACTATAGCAGCCTGACTCACTGAAAGGTGCCCACCAGGATAAGCCTAAAAGCTGTCACTTATTTAATCCACCTTCCAGGAGCTATATATATACTGTATATATATATATATATATATATATATATATATATACAGCACAGACCAAAAGTTTGGACACAGCTTCTAATTCAATGGGTTTTCTTTATTTTCATGACTATTTATAAGGCAAGAAATCCCACTTATTAACCTGACAGGGCTCACCTATGAAGTGAAAACCATTTCAGGTGACTACCTCTTGAAGCTCATCAAGAAAACGCAGATGTGTGCAAAGCAGTAATCACAGCAAAAGGTTGCTACTTTGAAGAAACTAGAATATAAGGGGTATTTTCAGTTGTTTTACACATTTTTGTTTAGTTATTATTTTCACATGTGTTATTCATAGTTTTGATGCCTTCAGTGTGAATCTACAATGTCAATAGTCATGAAAATAAAGGAAACTCATTGAATTAAAAGGTGTGTCCAAGCTTTTGGTCTGTACTGTATATATACTGTATATACTGTATATATATGGGGGAGGGGGGTGTAGTGCCAACTCACAACAGATGGAGGGCACTCAAGGCACTTTCTCTAATCTGAATTAAGAAATATTAATTCATATAAAATTATTCACATTCCTCCAGAGTTGGGTTTAAAGTCATCTTTAACTTTTAGCCAGATCTTTTAGCAATCTAACTTTTACCTGTTGCCTACATGCTAAAAAAACAACAACACAGGTCTTAATTAAGTTTGATTTGGCATGTTTGTCAACTTTTGACTGAAATGCTGTGTGCTTTCATTCATCTATTTTTTTTCATAGCCCCTTAATCATTGCAGGGCCATGGGAGGCTGGTGATATTGTCATGGGGTAAGTGGGTGAGGGTTCACCTTGGGCAGTTTACCAGCCTATCACAGGGGAACGCATATATAAACAAGACTACACTTAAGTGCCATTCGGACTCAACTTACAAAGCATGTTATTGATCTAAAGAGAATGCATGTAAAGGGAGAATGAAAAATTTCATGCAGAAATGTCCTATTCAGTATTTCACTTTTACCTCCACCAAACTGGGAAACAGCAATACAAGAGAGGTTTAAAACCCAATGGCTCCTCCAAATCAAGTTCTACAAATTTTCTTTACAAGATAAACCTGCATGAAGACACCAAGGAGTCACTGTTATTATAACCAATAAAAAGTTTTGTGTGCAAGAAGCTTTCTTAAAAATGTAACTTGAAGTTAAATCTTTAACATCTAATCAAAATATGAGAAAAATATTTGTTGTACTCTTAAAACCATAAAAATGCTTTAAATATGTTTGTAAATAAATAGATAACCAACAACGTCCTAGTAGCATGAAAACTAATAGATTTAAATTTTCACTGTCAGCACAATGCATTCCCTTTGATGGCTCTAGATGCAACAAATTCAAAGTGAAGAAAAAGACAACATCAAAATAGTCTGACTAATTATAAAGAGCACATGTTGCATGTTGCATCTGTGTTGGTATTTCTAAGCACAGCATCATGTAGGGGGAGCAGATGTATGAAATTGGCATCAGGGGGTTGTGGGGGATTGGTTAGGTACAGGGCACCCAGTGGGAGAGGCTGGCACAGATGGAGCCCCAGACTCACTAAGCAGCACGCAATGTCAGCTGCACAGCTCCAGAGAGCCCTTTGGGATCACCGAGGCCTTTGGCAGACACAAGCATCCTCTAATTTAGACTGCAATTAGTTTAATGGAGCAAAATCTAAATTACTTCAAACTAACACAGCTATGAGACGGCAGGGAAAGAGGCTTCTGTTCTTTCCTTCAGTCTCATTCTGAAACAGGTTAGGCTGTTTACATAAACACAAAAAGATTGAAATTCTAAAGAACCTATTGAGGAGATTTTATGCACACACATTTAGAATGTGGCAGGTACATATTATGAGAAAATGCCTTGTGTTTACCAATATGCACTACTGTTAATCATCTTGCATTCTAATATCCAGTGATAATGGTAATATGTTACTAGAATATGACCATTTTTTTAAGTAGCAAGTAATCTGGTTACTGTTTCCAAACTAGTAATCAGATTAAAGTTATTTATTTAAATCACTGTGTGCTACTATTTTTGTCATTTTCCTTTGTAAAAAATTTTTTATAAAAAATTGTTTCCTTCTAAGGTCACAGTGTTACATATGCAATAAGTCACATTTTCAGCATGAGGACAATGGACCTTACCAAGCTCCGCCCACAACCGACCCACGTGACCGCAAGTCTCACAAGCAAAGCCTTGCATCGCGTTGTTTCTATGTAAACATGACTCCATTAGTGCATCATTTCTACCGGATTTTCACAATATATCAGCTACTAAATGGACAGAGGAACTAACAAGTTCATGTCATCATCTGGGAGGAGGTTACTGGTTTCTCAGTCACAAGCTGGTTGCAAACCTGAGGCCAGCAGGTTTCAGTCAGTTATGGTAGATCTGACATTTGGTTTGATGACGTCAATATGAGAAGCTACAGACTGATGGGAGGAACCAAAGAGCTCTGTAAAGGTAAAGGCAAATCTTCTGAGGTTGGGATATAATTAATTTCATTTCACATAATTATCGCGGTAGAAGCCATTTGTTTGTTAAAATTTTATGAAATATATTTGTTCTATTTGATGTTTGTTGTGAATGACGTAAACTCACAAAGGAACGAGGTAATTAGTCCAACGTTTAGAAACTACCGCGGCTGTAACGCGCCACAGCAAAGGTAAACAAAGGTAAAATAACCCGAACAGGTGATCAACTCAAAACCACTCTTACCTTTTTACTCTCTCTCTCTCTTTGTAGTTTAAACACACCTGTTACCGTGGCAACCGCCTGCTCCCCGCAAGACGAGCAAAGATTACGTTAAAAACATAACATTCAGTCCGTTACGATATCAAGTTTCCAGGCTTGATATTTATTTCTCGATTATTAATCAGCGCTTCCCTGAACACAGCGATGGTTGACTGACTAGCTGTACTTGGTGCTAGCGTGGCTAACACGAGTAACAGTTTAGTCCAAAGCCTTTTCTGCTAAAATAAAATCTTCAGTGTATGTCAGATACAGCACACATTGCATATTGATCTGTTCAGCTAACGTAAGACTGTGTAGCAGACAGGCTTCAAGGTGTAGAAGTTGCATCAGTTCTGCCATTATGCTATACTTAGCTAACGGGAAGCTAAGTGTGTTTGTGAGATGGCCACGCACGTGACCACGTAGAATGGGCATCAGCCAATGAAAAGCGGCCCCTCTGGTAAGGTCCATTCATGTGGAATACATATGAAGCAGCCAATAACATAAAGGTGAACAAAGGTGCTTTTCTAGCTGGAAATACCATCACTATTTCAAGTTTGTGTCAGCAAAAGAGGACAATATTAAGGTTTACTATACACTCTGTGCTGGTGACAAAGTTGTATCTACTTTCAAAAACACTACGTCACATTTAAAGACTCATACTCAGTCACAACATGAACTGACAGAAAAAGTTCCACCAGGTAGCGAACAGAATAGCTGCAGGTGGTTCCACATCAACAAAGCAAAAGCTGGATTTAGGTACAAAACCAATATGTTTTTTCTTTAAATAAAAACTATTATTTGCTATGCTGAAGGTGCAGTGTGTAACTTTTCTAAACACAATGTTTTTACATATTTGTTGTGCTGTCAGAATAACTGACAGTATTACATGAGACAGATAATCTATGAAAAAAAAAATCAAGCTCCTCTGCCTCTTCCCTGTGGTTCTACAGCCATCTACATAAATGCACTGCCCAATCAGAGCCAGGAGGAAGGTCTTAGCGCTGTCAATTACACCCATATACCTGTATTCAGTCCATATTTTTAAAGACGTTGATTGCTGAAACACTTGAAAGCTAAATTGGTATAATTGCATTTTGTACCAATCTGATGGTTGAATAACCTAAATAACAGATTAAAAACAATAGATGTCTTTCTAGTTGAACACGTGTATCTATACAGTAATTTAACAGCAAAAAGCATTTTTTAATTGAAAATGTTGCTTATTCTGTCAACATGGTTTTTGACTGAAATACAGTTAATTACATATCCTCCCATTAACTCCATTAGAACCCCTTTTTTTCTTCAAGAAAATACCAGGCTTCTATTTTGCACTTTTGGAATAAATATTGGTATATATTTTATTTAAAACAAACATTACTACTTTTTTTGAACTTCACTCAAAGAGCCATAAGTCTCATCACTGGTTATCGTTAAAAATGCACTTCGATTAAAGTGACTAAGAAGTTATATTTCAAGAGTTTGGCTTGACCATGCAGTGCCCTAATATTCACAGAGAGGAACAGATCGTAATGGAGACACAGCAAAACAGACATTAGCCAGTTGAGACTTGACAATGGAGAAGCAAGACTACTACCTTTGCTTTTGCAATCTAAATTTGATATTTTTCTCTCTTCAGCATTTGTGTTGCAATACACATCACAACATTTCACTTTTGTTAATTGATTCTTTTGAAGTGGAGCGCAAAGAGTTTTTCATCATCATTTTGTCAGGAAGCAGCTGCCAGCTGCATAGCAAATCCATAAAGTAATCAGTTTCTTTATGGGGGCCCTTTCTTTCGTATTGTGTTATGCATTTCTTAAACTGCATATGGCCTTTGATTGGTCAAGACATACTCTCAAATAGCTTGATGCTTCGACAAATCATGTGTTACTTATATACAGATGAAGAAAAAGCAAAAATTTTGTCACTCAGTTTAGAAGGTGAAACACTCAATATATAGATTCATTACACAGTGAAATATTTCCAGCCTTTATTTTGTGTCATTTTGATTTACACATAATGAAAATGCAACCTCTGGAAACTTGTGGTGTATTAAGACACTGTTTTTTTTACACACTTTAAACTTTCTTTGTCTAAAGCTAAAACACATAATCTTCCCATCTTAATCTTTGGAGAACTCTTTAGTTTCTACAAGTAAAACCTTTCAAAGTAATTCCAAGTCCCAATAATTTCTCCACAAACAGCTCTAAGACCTCCTTTATTTTTAAATTTACTTCAGTGAAGATCAAAAATGATTAGAAATCCAGGAAGCTTCTTGAATTTTGAAATGAAGTATTGAAAGATGAAGGTGAGGCATTTTAGCCTTTGGCAAAGTTCAGGATTGAAATGATGCTGTAAATAAGTCATTGCAGTTAACAATTTCACGAATGCAATTTCAGTGAAGTTAGAGTCTGCATTAATCAAGTATAAATCTTCAGTAACATGTCAATCACTAACTGTGTCCAATGAATATAGCCTGCCATATTCGGTTCCTTGTCACAACACCCCAATTTCCTGACAATGGATCTTAAATATTTCACTCCAAATAAGTTGTCTGGATAGATTTGTACACCTACTTGTCCAGTCTTAGTGATTTGTCTAATTGTTGCAGTTTTTTGTCCATGGAGTTTAAAGTGTTAATATAGAGGGAGAGATAATCTTTCACTGGTTAAATGACATCAAGTATGAGTTTGTGGTGATGTTGGCTTTCTGAGCCTTTAAACATCAAACTGTGTCTTGAGTACTCCACTTGTATCCATATTTTTGCTGCCCCAGAAATGAATTTGTCAGTTCATTTGATCCACTTGAGATTGTTTTTTTATAACTGCTCAATGCTTGCTTTTAGCTCCTCTTGGTAATGGTGTTGGTCCTCCATCATTAAAACTGTTCCTGAATATTCTGATCATTAATATTTGGTGAGCTGGAGGGATTCCCTGCCTGTGTTCTTCCATCCATTTTTCCGGTTTCCAGGGGCAGGAATGCAAGTGCTTAAAGTGGCAACAAGCTGTGGCAGTTCAATAAGCTCCATATCCAACAGTGGATATGGAGGAAATTCTGGCAGGAGAGTTTGATTTGCTGATATTACTTCCACTTCCAAGAGTGACCCAGACAGCAATTTTGTCTCTCTATTTTTCTTCAATAAAGTAAAAATGTTTTATTAATTAATGGGTTCATCTATTTGGTGTTTTTTACTCCTTAGTGGTCCCATCTGGGTGCCATTATTTGATGTGATGTTTAGAGATAGTACAGCTGGCTGACATGGCTGAAAAACTCACAAAATTAGGGCTTCATGTCCTATATTAGGAATTGTCAATATTGATATTTATTGACTAGTTTTTGTTTATAAATATCTCAAATACTGCCAAAGTGGTGGCATGACCTTTTCTGTTTAATCCACTCCAGTTTTCACTCCATGCTGTTGATTTTTAATCACTTATGAGGCACATTAGCGAAACCTGAAACTGCTGCAGCGCAAGTTACTCAACAAGTTGTTGCTAGGTAACCAAATAGTGAGTTAGCTGTTGCCACCTACTTTGTTTAGCTCACCGTGAGAGGTTGAATGGCTAAGGCCTTTCCTCTGCTATATCTGCTATGTGGTTCTGGATTGATTTGTTGAATATTCTATATATTGAAAAAAAAAATCAAAAGGATGTACACATCCATACATCCACTATCTTTCACATAGATACAAAATCTACAGCATTAAGGAGACAGGCATTCAAAGCATGTAGACTCAATTTGTTTTTGATTTTTGCATAGTTGACCACCTAATTATTCTTAAGTGAATTCACAGCATTTACACAAAATAGCTCATGTTCTCCAATTATATGTTGTCTGACATAAAGCTTAAACTATATAGTGTTGGTAAAAAAAAAAAAAACGTACTGAACATGACCATGTTTATATATAGCTTCTTACAAAAAGGAATTAGCCACCAGTGGGAGCACATCAGTCTGTTATAGCACTGATCCCACCATATCAAACCAGAAAGCAGTTGCTCTAACGTTAGTGGAACAGGAGGTAAAGATTGACTGAAAATGTTAAACACCAGTAGTGAACATGTTCAGTACTGCTTTAATGTCTATTCTGTTCAAGATGAAGAATGGCATTCATCTCAATATATTCCAGTTTTAAATGTATGACAAAGGCTAGTATCACTGTCTTTTTTAACTTAAGATTTCATCCAGATATCTCCATGTTTCATATGCCATGTATCCTGAACCTATTTACCCAACTCTTTTCATCTACATTTCTTTTATGTCTCAATCCTTCCCTGTCATATTTCCATTAACCATCCTTTCATCTGGTTTTCAGTCACACGTTGCCTTCATCTAAAAGAAATGACACAATGGGTATTCACAGCATGTTCATATAATTCATGGCAGCCAAGCAGTAAATGTCAAGCCTCGGGAACTTCAACTATCTGTGTTCCAATGAGGAGTATTTTACCAAAAGGACACAACTACAAATATCAGAAACTCTTTTACATTTGCTTTTGTTGGGAGATGGCAAAAACCCAGAACAACATAGGAGTGAAAACTGACAAATAAATCCGAATTAAATTTGTTTCAGGAAAATCTAACACTATGAATGGCTTAAATATTTGATATAGAATTGGATCCAAAAGGAAATATAAAAGGAAATGTCAAAGAGAGAATTATTTATTGTGACAGCTTACCCATGAAGAACAGGGTCTATTTTTCTGGGTAGCCTGAGCTTTTAAACTGTTTGGATCTACACTGAGAATCAAATATATAAAGCTCAGAAAGAGCTGCTGGTGGCTACTAGTTACTTTTCTATTTGGCAATATTGGCACAAAGGTGAAGCCATTGTTCGGTGTGGAGCCTTGTAAAAAGTTGTACAGCGTCACTTGCACATGCTTTTTACTTCTGGACATAGGCACTAACCCGTGGCCATGTAAGGGTGAACATAGAAAATATAGATAGATTATTTTTAAAAAGCCGACATTCTGATGTCCAAGTTTTTTGTGTTCTACCTGTTTTTTGTGGCTTCGAAAATGGTGGTTCAGGACCTTCCAAACCCTAAATTTGTAACAATTTTTTATATCTTTTCATATTGACACATTTTACAACAGCAACACAAGTGAATGATCTTCATTAAATTAAAGTGATCCTTCCATTCATCCAGTTAAGATGCTGGATGCTAGTGCGGTTTTGACCAGTTGTACTCAGTCCTAAATCCAAAAGGTTGCACATGGTTAAAAAAATGCCACAATATGAATATATTTATAAGTATACCAACATTATCTAAACTTTTTTTCATTAATATATTAGGATCAGCAATTAATTTCTATAAGAAATGTCTGGATTTAGTTGAACACCTGGTAATCTTAAATAAAGCAGTGGTTATTTTCCATCGGAAACCCAATAATATCAATTTGATGCTGGCCAATCCAATCTAAAACCCAAGTATGAGCTATCACAGTCTGTGACAAAATAATTGAATAACAAAGAAAACATGTTTAAATTATTTATACATTAAAAATAAAAGGAAAAAACGTCTGCTCACAAAACTGAAGTGCTCCAGACCACTAGGTGGAGTCAACCACTAAATCAAATGGGACCAGACACTGTTTTATTTTTTTGTTTGTATGTTTCAGAGTTTGCATCATTCATGTGTTTGCAGCTCATTTTGCCATTAGCTGCACATCTACACTGTACTACTCTACCATGATCTAGCACACAGTTTACAGACCTTTTTATTCTCAGCTGGTTTAAGAGTCTTCCCACCCTTTTGTTTAACTCTCCAGGCTGCAATTTTCTTTTGTTGATAGTTTAAAATCCCAACAGTTGCCAAATGAAATAAATTTTGATTTAAGTGAAAGCCAGTCATTAATGTTGCAACATCCTGGAACATTTGAACTTCGTTCCAGGATGATTATATCAACCTAAAATCAGGCCACTCTTCTTAACATTAGAGCTTTGAAGCTGGACTGTGTATAAGTTATCCAAAAATCTGAGTATATCACAACCTTTCATGGTTTTCTGCTACCCTGTGTAAGCATATTTGCATATTTTTTATCTTAAAGAACACAAAGCCACATGGGAGTTTTTGTTACATCATTGCTCTTCCCTGTGTTTTTTTTTCTTATCTCTTTTAAGTGTGTGTAAAAGTGTCCTGTTTGAAAGAGGGGGGAAAAAAAAGTTCAAAGAACTCCCCTCAGGGACTGGAGCAACAAACCAGTAATATTGCAAGAAACATGAAGCAGGCCACAAATCAATTTTTTATTATTATTTTCAGTTTATCTCTGTGCAGTTTTAGGTAGTGCAAAAGCCTTTCTTTGACTCACAGAACTTCAAAATGAAAACATGGTTGCACACTGAATACATTTAAGATTTTATTTACGGTATATAAATAATGACAATCCACCATTCCCCATTTCTCTAAGAAAATATGCTCTAAAATATTACTGCTGGAGTCTAGCAATGATATTTTAGAACAGTTTAAATGAGTTGAAAGATGACAGATGAATCCTCTTCTGCAGTCAACTTGAATTAGTTTTATTCTGTTCTGATACCAAAAGCTTTGGTCAGAATACCTTCACATTGCATTGTAGTCAACTGTGTACCATTTTATATATGTTATCATACAGAACCATACTGAGCATGCTGGCCCTTTTAAAACCCTGTTTTAAGGTAGACTGTGATTTATATTTTGTTGTTATCTGAGCTTTAAAAATCCAATACTAGCATGCCAAAAACATTCTGTGATTTCAGCAACTAAGGCTACTAAGAATAGACTTTTAGAGAAGGTGAGATGAGGATGGGATGCAATATGCAGTTTTATGTGGAAAAGTTAGCTGTGAATGATGATAGAGGTGAAAAAAATCAATTACAAGTCCATTCTTATTGATAGAGTAACACTTTTCCTTTTCATATTTGGATAACAGTTACTACAATATCCCAATATTCAAACATATTTAGCCTGAAGATGGACAGGCTTCTATCTTAAAAGTTTCCTACAAATTATTTGAGCAATGCTCAGGCTGATAACATGTTAAAACTGCAGGAGGTCACTTTTTTAAGATGGTGATTTTTATTTATGTTCTTTAAAACTGTCACTCTGTCCTCTGGCTCACCCCTGAAGTCCTACTGTCATCTGCACAAATACACCGCTTGGTCAGAAACAACCAATCAGAGGAAGGAAAAAGGTCTTCTGTCAATCACACCTGTGTGCTTGAGGTCACCTTAACCATAAGATGCTATTGACATATCCACCAGTTGCTTGTAGGGTGTGCTACAGAATGCATTGTTTTCTGTCCTACCATAAGTATAAATGTGTTAAAAATAAATAAATTGCTAAATGATACTGCATCCAGGATCTGTGATACTGTGAGCCTGTTTGTTTTCCAAACCCACTGGAAACCCCCTTGATTCTGGGAATGGCATGTGCTGCTTGACATATCAAGATCCTACACTAAATAAATTCACAAACTAACTTCTAGGTTAAAACAGAATGTAGATGGATGGATTAAAAACATAGGATTTCAGATATTTGGTGATTGCATTACAATTCTTAAACCTCCCTCATAGTAAATACTTTTTGCATTGCTAATTCATTGCTGGACAGCTGTCTGTGGGTTCTAAGATCTTTGGATCCAAAGGACTACTTCTGTTCATAGCTCACCCTAAATGTTTTCTTTTAGCGTAGCAGGGAGAGCAGTTGGATTGCAGATGAAATTAGTAAGAGTAACAAAGACTTACCACCTCTCCTAATGGTATCTGACAACTCTTTCCTTCCCCAGAGGGTTACACTGGAAAGAACACAGTGGTGAATTACAGAGAAACTCCTCAAGCCAAGTCAAAAAAGGAATATGGTTCTTTTTAATTTTCAGATTTTCCTTCTGAATCTAAAAAGTTATTTTTTTCCTCCCATATAGACTGTAATGAAGCGCCAAATAAAAACAATAAAGGAACAACGTCAGCGAGAGCAAATGAGCTTGTAGTGGATAATATCATAAGGTATGGTTTTAGAGTACAACCCAAGTTAAGGAGCGGCAGAAACAGAGAGTTAATGATGAATGTTTAATATAAAAATTATGAACAAAACTTACAAGCAGGAACACAAATAACAAAACCCAAAATGAACTCAAACAACTCAAACATTGGGTGTAAGCACATTTTTTAATTGAGTAGATTTATTTTATATAGTAGATTAATTTATTAATAAACCAGAATTTCAAAAAGTACACGTCTAAGACTTGAGTGTTATTATTTGTATCTTGATTACCTCAGGGTGTTATGCAATAACTCCACAAAAAAAACAACTTTATGACCTTTTACAGCAGGAAAACAGTGACTGAGCTGTCAATGCCACTACAGAATATTAAATGCCTACTAAGCATTGTAGTTGGAGGAATTAACAAAATTCCTCATGGAATCATGGACTGTAAATACTTTTCTTGAAATCTGTTTTTCAAGCAGTTTTGCTCAGTCCGTGATCTTTTAAGCCAATACAAAGAGAAAAGCAGACCTGGCTCTAGACTGTGGAGAACATTTTGGTTGACTTGTAGCTTATTATATAAGCAATGATAAAGATGTGAGGAAATAGGTTGAAGACTAGAAGTCGTATTCCAAACTAATGGACAAAAGATTATTTTTTTCATTATTTCACTATAGATGGCCAAATATTATTTTATGATGTTACAATAAGGCAGAAAAATTAAAAAATCTCAAAAAGTATTTGAAAATCTCTGGACCAGCTAGTGAACACAAAAGCATGTCTGGGAAGTTCTTCTTGGTTATTTTTCAAAGAATATAATTTTATTTTATTAATTTTTTTCAGTGCTTAAAAACAAGTGTTTCAGTTGAAAAACTGAAACATTGAAAAAGGTGGTTCAAATACCTCCTTGCATGTCCTTTGTAAAATTGTTCTTTTACTAAAATAGAATGCTGTGTATCTTACCTAAATGTTTGACCACTGTTTTTCAAAATAACTTTATGTTTTATTACATTCTTGTGTAGCTGATATATCTGATCTTCTGGGAACATCTCTGCTGTTCGTGTGGTCCAACAAGGCATGATTCATCAGTTTGGCATGCATTGTTCTGAAGGCACCTTTCTTATCCACATACAAAGGTTCAGTTTGGCTCTGTTTCTGTCTGGAAATAAATACATTTTGTATTTATGCCAAACTCTTGACAAAATCTCAAACATCTGTCTGGTTGGGAAATCATGTACCTGAACACAGAAGCCAAATAATTACATTACAATGCTATGAAGACATTATAGCTAACTACCTTTGGTGCATTCATTGATGGCTGACTGCATAAATATATAACAGTAACAATGTAAACAGAAAAAGGAAATCCAAGACATTTCAAAAGTCAAAATAAATCACCTTATATCTATGGAAGAGTATTACATCTCCTATTTTATTAAATATCATGAGCGCTTAAAGCAATCCTGTTCAAAGCACATTATGGTCCCTAAGGCCTTTTTGATAAGAACGTTCAACAGCATAATAACACTAATGGATTATTTATTAGGATCACAGGGGACATGCAGGAAGACACAAAAATTGGTTTAATGTGGTTCCTGAAATATTACAGTTTTATTGCTCAGGCTGTTGTGAAAACCTGTCCACCCAAATTGTTTTAAACGGTTGAACCCTCATCATCCTGCCAGATAAACACCTGAGACCACATTTCACTTTTCAATACCTGGTGGGGATAAAAATGTAAAGACTGTGGATTTAAATCTTGGCTTGGGCAATTTTGGTTGAGCCTGCATATACTCATAACACATTGATTTTATGGATTTATATATATATATATATATATATATATATATATATATATATATATATATATATATATATATATACGTAAATACTAGAGTATATATAAAGTAGTTTGTAGTAGTAGTTTGATTAATCTGCGTTATATAACATTAACGCATTCAAACTTTTAGCCTAATCAAATGTGTTTATGAGTTAACATTGACAGCCCTAATATACAGTATATACAGTCCCTTGCATTCATGTTTTCCGCTGTTGAAATAGCTTACTTGTAAACAGTGTGTATATAAGGTGTGTCTTTATTACATAGACAGAACTGTAGTTGTATGTTGGCATTGTTCTTTGCAATGTTTACAAAAATCTTAACAAAATTTACAAGAACCACCCCAAAACTATTCTTGATCTGATTCATTGCTTAAAGTATGTCTGCTCCAAAGGCAGAGAAAGCTTGCAGACTTTACTTGTTTTATTCAATGACATTTGCCAAACAAAAGCTGAGAAATAATCCAACTTTCTTTAGGGCTGGAAACATAATATGTGAATATCAACCAAGACATGCTCTAGGGATCTCTCTTCCCTTCCATCTTCCTACCATGACTAGGAGGAGGTTTTCCGAGGAAAACAACAGCTAGTGCAGTGGGTGCTGCGGGCCAGATGGAGTAGGAAGCAGCACTTAACGTAAGGGAATGGATTAGAGAGGCTGATTATGCCTCAGAGGTGAGTGCAGAACAAAGTTAAAAAGAGAAAGAAAATGTCTTGAACAAGAGACAATTTCTTTGAATGTGACAATGCATGCAGTTCTTGCTGCTTTGTGAGTATTTTTACGTGTTCAGTATGTCTAGTCTAGTCATACTATGTTGGTGGAGATTATCAGACATGGTAATCTTGCCTGTTTGAACAAATGCGTTGGGACTGTCTTTTCTCATCAAAACATTTGTCATAACCATCCCACCATCAAATGTCAGTATATATTTAATCCTGTTCAGGATCCTGTGGGTGAATCGATTGTACCTGGAGCCTAACCCAGTCACCATTAGCAGGGATATACTCTGGATTCAAGTCCATCTCAGGACCATCTATCAATCCACTGGTTACAGGGGGCACTGATGTCTATCACCAAGTTATTGGGTGAAAGGAGTGAAATGCAGGTACTGAGAGCTGAATAGTGGGTGATCCTATGAAAGATTAGTAGCCAGGATATTCCACAGCTAATCAAAAATTTGTTTTGTAACATTGAGAACATGAAGAACATAGGGGTAGAGCTATAGAACAATGTTGAAGAGGTGGAATTGGATTTAACCTGAAATAACACTAGGACAGAAAGATTTTAATCATTTTGGCCCCATTAACTACTTATTCAAGTTTAAATATATTTTATAGAAACTATTCTTCGTGTTTTCTGTATTAAAAACTGGATACACAGCATCGGCATATATCAATATGATGAATGTTTTTTCTTGTGGGTGCTAGATGATGGCCTTCTACTTCACTTAAGGTTACAAAATATACCTTAAATTTCCTCTTTTGTCTAATTTCAATCCATTCTCTAAAACCTTCCATAAATATTTCTTTGTCGAGGCTTCTCTGTTCATGGTGTACAGCACCAGGTTTCCCAACAAACAATTGCACCTTCATTCATTTTCCACATCATACTTGTTCTTCATTTACAAAAAAAATGAAGGAGACGGAGAGTGCATGCGCGTGTGCCTGTGCCTCTTATGTGTGGGTGGTGGTAGTGGGGTGCTTATGGGATGCCTGAGGCGAGACAAAATGTAAGCACAGCATGAGTAATGAAATAATGACTGAAATATAAAAGGACGAGGCAGGCCATGCTCTCTCTATCCGGGGGCCGACAGGTGTTTGCTGGAGCACCAGAGCAAAATCCATTTGAAGGCTGTCAGGATGGCTGCAGTAAAGTAAGGGCGCTGTAATTACAAGCCCTTCATGCTGACACAATTCTTTAACCCCCACTCATGAAGTGCTAAACAGGAAAAAGGTTGTCTATCTGTTATGTGTCTGTCTGACATATTTTTTTTAAATGCGAACAAAAATGTGCTCATGTTGAATCTACCTTTAAGCAAAGTGAATGGATTTGGTAAAGGTTGTTCATTCTGATTCCTTTTTTTAAGAGTTGATAACAGGTTCATGGTTCTCAAGGTCGTATGCTCTAATTACCACACGTAGTACTTAGGATCCCTTTAAAAGTACACGGAATACATTTTCAAAAAAATTGATTGTATCTTGAATATAATCAAATTATTTAGAGGTAGAGTATAAACAGCCAAAACATGGTTAAAGCACCTTGATTTCTGTTTAATCATGAATCTTCTCAAAAGAGAACTGAAGTGGATGTTAGCAAAAAAAGAACATTTAAAGAAAATGAATGAAATCTGAAATATACTAAAAGATGACAGTTTTTCCACTGTGGTTATCAAAATGTTATTTCTCTTCTAACTCCAACAGTTCTTTCTGTTAATTTTTGTAACTCCTAACTTAACATTTTTGACTTAATAAAACATAAATAAAAGTCCAAAACCTGTAGTACTGCTGTTTCAAAATGTTTGTCTGGGTGTTGGGATAGTCCATTAAACACTGATTTGACCATTAGAAAGGCAAGCATATAAATTACTCTATTGAAGGTTAAGATGTTGAAAGATGTTTCTAAATCCCTCAATTTCCTCCTGAAATACCAAGACTATTCAAGCTTGTTTGATTTTTATAAATTCACAAAATATCCTTTGCCCCCATTCTCTGTTTACACCTTTTGTTCTTTTTATTTTGGGCTATTTTGACCGTATATCATTTATAATTGAACTTCCACCGTCCATATAACATTGCAGTTTTTTTCTGTCAAAACAGTTTTCTCTGTGATCAATACAATTTGTGCTGCCTTTTGTAAGTTAAGCTGGACCTGCAAGGTTGAAAACCGCACTAGAACGCCCCCTGGTGGATATTTTGTTATGTTTTGGTGACGCTAAAAAAGAATATAGATCCAAGATGGTGGAACGCAACACGAACGGTTCATGGATTAAGCTGATTATTATCCTTATACGTTGTGTTTCAGACAAGATTTGTTCGTAAGTATTGGTTAATTGTGAAAGCAATAATTGTCTCTTTGTTTTATGTAACTGGTGTAAATAATTGTACGCTGGAGTCATTTAGGAAAAAGTTTTTTTTAATTTTTAGCTAGCAACAAGAATGGCTAATTTGCAATGTTCGTTGGCTAATACTCAGTCTTGTATGTTTCAGTTTACGATGGCCAAAGTGATGGCAGTGGTCAGAGGCCACTCTTCAATAAACAAGTAGAAAATAAACAAGTTTGGTTATTGGAGCGTCGTTGTCTGGCTGTCTAGCTGCTGAAAACTCGAAATCTCAGGGCGAGGACAGCACACAATTCTTCTGTGTCAGACTCATATTGCACATGAACTAAAAAGTGTTGTCATTTCTTTTCGTGTTTGACATTTGAATAAAGCTTATGTTAGCATTTATGAGAATGAATTCCAAAGCAGCATAATGTGTTGTGAGAGGAGCAAAATTTAACTTCAAACCAAAGTTTGATCACTTTGAACAGATTTTGAAGAAGAATGTTCTCATTTAATCCTTAAATGTTTTTCAAAGCAATAATAAATTGTAAATTGATGTTTAAAGCAATGCTTCAAGGGGCTTCAAGAAGATAACTCACGCTTATGTAGATCCTTTCAAAAGGCATTGCTACTGCATAAGTCATGACATTCAACTATGAACATGACAGAGATTAGAAGACCAGGAAATATTTTATTTTGCATAATAGCATATTATTTGCTGATTTCTGTCACTTTCTACCAATTATTCTGCAATTTCAAAGATCAAATCCAAAGATGCCTCTTGGCAAACTTGACTGAGGGTGACTAAGTATAGTGGAGAGGCATTTGATGCCAATTTACACATGATGAAGCAACAACAGTCTTAATGCACTTTCTTTTGTGTGCACTTCCACGTCTCTGCTAATACTGCAATTTGATAGATGATTACAGCATATCTCTCCAACTAAACATTGTAATTGTAAGGTAATTCACTTTTATCTGGTGAAAAAGAGTTATTTCTCACCTTTGCTTTCCTCTGTAAAATGGTGGTATGTTTTAGTTGATAATCTATTTATTTGCTCTGGTTTCTTTCATCATTATTTAAGATGCAGCAAAAAAAAAGAAAGAAAAAGAAACACAAACTTGAGATTGTACTGTTTTTGTATTTTTAATGGAATGGACCAAAAAAGCCTATTACAGAATTGTGAAGTGAAAGAAAATGATACATGGTTTTTAAAATATTTCACAGGCAAAAATCTAGTGCCTTTTCTCTGACACACCTGGATAAAATCCAGTGCAACCGCTTGTCTTTTGAAGTTATTTAATTAGCAAATAGACTCAGTCAAATGTATACTCAATATAAATACAGCTATCCTGTAAAGGCCTTGTCAAGGTTGATGAATGGAGCTAAATGTAGGGTAATCTTTGAATAAAGTCTGTTCAAGTCATCAGATCATAGAGACTGGGCAGAGGTTCAACATTGTGCATAAGAATGACACTTACATAAAATAAAATCTACAGTACCTACAATAAAGTATCTTCAATCAACTCGTGTTAGCATGGCCTAGTCAAAGTTCAGACCTAAATTAAATTTAAAATTTATCACAAGACAAGAAAATTTTCTTCTATATACATCTGCAGTCCAATTGCTTGAGTAAACCAAATATGCAAGAATTCTAGTTCTCCCTGTGTACATCCCAATCCTAATTAGGTACCAGTTTGTCTCTGTCTGTCATGTACAATTTGTTTAGTTTTCTAAAGAATAAAATACAAAGAAAAAAAACATACTAATAAAAATTTGCAGATATAAATGCTTTTATTACTTTGTGTGCCAAAACAGTCTGAGACCATTTTTTTCCTGAGTCAGCATGGAGTACCCAATTCAATCAAACCATTAACTGCGATATAATTAGTAATGCATTTTTTGAGAATAATGACCTGCTATGAAATACCTTAGCATTGTGTTTCTGGTAATGGATCAACAACATTTATTTTCAGGCTGAGATCAGTTGCATTGGCTTTTCTAAAACGTTGCCTGTTCTTTTCCTTTATCCCACTCAGCCTGACATGTTTTCAGTATTGTCTTCTTGCTCCATGATCTACTGTACTTTCAGATTTATCACAAGAGCAGATGCTGAGATTCCTTGACTACTTGTTACTTTTATACAGCTAAAAAAATAAAATCATGTGTTCTGACCCATTTAACCCAAAATAAAAAAGTCTCTGAAATGCTGTGGGTAGATTTGCTGTTTACCACTGTTTGAAGTGGGAAAATTTTATCTGTTTATTTAATTTTTAAGTTGTTAAAGATCAGATTTTAATAGATGGATGTTGTTTTAAAAACCCATTTAGTGATGCTGCTTTGCCAACACACTGTTCACACTGCTCCACCTCATATACAAGGTGGAGTAAAAATATTATTTGCACACAGAGTAAGTTCAGGTAAAAATATACCTCCAGTTGAATATCATGTGTTAATGACAAGCCTAAATGTAATTTCTATAGCATCATAAAGCTCATTTGAAATATGGTGGGTAGCCGGGAGCATGTTTGTTATTATTATGATCCATAAAAGACATCTCAGGTGGCCAATAAATGAGAGAAAATAGAACCACTAATTACTATACCATTACATTCATAAATCAACTATTTGTGATGTTGCAAACTGTCCCTCCCTTGCAATTCACCCTTTCAAATGTCTGTGTATATCCATTAAATTAACAACAGCATTAGCAAAACCTCTTTGCACTGATTTTATACATTTCCTCTATAAACTCTTGCCACCACTATTGGTTTGATAACCCATCTGTTGAACCAGGTATTTCATATTTATAGCTCTAATTTATTATTGCCAAGCTCACTATTGGCCCTCTGGTTGATAAGGCAACAGAGAGATTCCATTTTTTCTCACGGTTCATGTGGAAGAAAAGAGGTCATGAAATTATTTCAGCTTCAACAGCAATGTGAATGAGAGCACTACTGTTTGTGGGTTAACGAACTGGGATTGCCTCTACAAACAGTTTCATACACTTATCCAAAACTAGTGAGGGGTGAAACACTTTCCCAGTTTGGCTATTGACCAAAAATACTTATTGCACATTTTGTGTGTCCACAACTTTTTAAAATCATATTCAGATCTAACAGTCACTTGTACAGGATGTCAAAATGTCATACCAACTTGAGACAAAAGATTCTGCTTTGCATTAAAATTTGCCTAACATAAAGACGCATAGGTTATTTCAAACCAAGACCATTTACAAACTATTTAACCTTCAGTGGCTCCCTCTGCATGGCTGTAACTGCATGGCACAGAATCCACAAACACAAACGCTGCTCTTGAAAAACAGTTTAATTTGAAATAGGCTTCTTCACTATTCCAGTTACTGAAAGAAGTGTGGCTTACATTACATAGTTGTGCACAGTAACTGTATGTAATCATATATTTTTTATTTGTTTTCATATATTTATTGATGCTCTCATGAAACAGTGGTGAAAATAGTAAAAATTACATTTAATACTGTCAATTCTCTTAATTGGAGTTAATCAAGACATCGAATAATAAAATTTTTTAATGTGATAAGACAATTTTTCACTATAAATTATAGACAATGCAACATATGCCCACCCCTTCCCTCTCATTTGCTCCCAACCTCACCTCTGTCTCTCAGCATATCTCCTAAATATCCTGCTGCTGTACATTGACGGTTTTGTATAGATAGAAAATAATATCAGAAGGAAATCTCCATAAAGAAAGTATTCTAGCAGTCTTCTCTCTGTGTTTATTTGAATACATCACAGTCAGTGGAACCCATATCCATGTGACCTCTCAGGACACTTTAATTACCAGATCTGGATGAGGCATTCAGAGCAGGATGCTTAAAATCCGATCAATCAATACTGATGTTGATGCCAGGGCCGAACCTTGTTAATTCCAGGCCTAGTTATACTGCGGTTCTTGTATAGTTTTTGTGGCTTGTATAATTGTAATGTAATAGTGGTGGAAAAAATCTGCAAAGTCCCTCTGAAAGCCCAGGCACCAAATGCACGACCCGCCACTGATTAAATGATGTCCCTCTTGTGGTCTAAACTTATTACTTTTCATCAGTTTCTTTTTGTGCATACTGCTCTGTCTTCTCAAACCCACAGTTGGTCATGGCAGATGTGATCAGTTCAAGGCAGAGCCTGTCTTGAACTGAGACAGGATCTGCTGGAGGTTGTTGGAGGTTGCTGGGAGTGTTTTCTCTCCACTGCCGTTACATTTTTGATCTGTATAAAGGATTGCTGTAAAGTCAATGACACAACGCAAGCGATTTTCAGCTGTTGCTGTGTGCTCGTCCAGGAGGAGTGAACAGTGCAAGTCAATGACTCGATGCAATCTGCCATAGATAGAAACTTTTTAAACTAATTTGCACAAGAAACTGAGCTTATTGTGGTGTTTGATAACTAAGCTCAATTGGAATGTATGTATGATTGAATTAATATGACTTTTTTGTAAAGTGCCTGAATTATAATACACAAAATTGAAGTGTTGCTAAAGTCTTTTATCTTTTTAAAATATAGTTAAGCATTAAACCAAATCGGTGGTATAACAGGGGGGTTGACATTGGCTTAGTTTATCAGCGATAAATGTCAAGCAATTTACAATGAAAGAAAGATAAAATGAAACCATGTATTCTTGATAAAAATATATGAAGTCATACAGTTGCATAGAGCAAGACCCCAGAAGAGCAGATAGACCAGTGGCAGGAAACACATGTAAATAAATACAATGCTATTTTTAGACAAAGTAAAAGAAGCTCCAATAACAGGAAGATGAAAAACAAGATGTTAAAACTGAAAGATCCAAGTGCAACAAAACCTAAATAAATAAATAATGACCATGTCAAAAAAAGGTTCTGAATAAGAACTCAGGTGAGTCAGACTCCAAAAATTATGCATTGACAATTGGAAAGCAAAACTAGCTGATCAATGAAAAAAGAATAAAGCACTTGATAGAAAAGGGAAACAAACAAAAAAAGAAACAATATGCTCTGAAAAAACACAAGCTTGTAAAATGGAAAAATCTAAAAACAGCAGATAGCCAAAGACACCAAAATTATAGCATGAGGATTCACAGAAACAAACATTATTAATCTAATTCTCCCATTTACTTTTTATCACTGGTTATAGCAGTGATGCCAAAGTTGTGCCAAAGAATTTTGCCACTCACTGAGCTGGCATAGCAAAATCTATACCTGACATGTCTGAAATGGATTAACTCTCCTGACCACTGATACAAGTTCACCAGTTGGAAAGTTACATGTACTTTGGCCTCTCTGCTCTGAATCACTGTGCTGGAATACAATGCCAGCACAGTGCTGCTTAACTTGGAGCTTAGGATGAAAGGAGTCATTGCAGGTATTCAGTATCTGAGGGAGAGCCAGAGTAAATCCACAAACGTGTCAGATATGTTTCAAATCTTTTCCAGGAAAAGATTCAAATTGTTCACATTCTAGGACTTTCCCCTTATGTACTCTCTAAATATTTTCTTTTTATTCACCGAATTTGAGAACCAGATCTGTTCCAATAAGCACTTTTTCTCTTAGGAATAAAAGCAGAATTTGTTGTTTTCACAAGTGTGCATCAATGTTATCAAAAAAATTATTTTCTTGCAATCAACCAATATTACACTTTTCCAAACAATTGGCTATTGTTTTTCTAACATGCTACCTCTCTATTCTTTTCTCTCAGCATTATCTTTGTTTTGATTTTTCTTTTGGTGTATGATTTTTTTTTACTTAACCTTGAAAGAGCACTTACAAAAGTCCAACAATATGAAATATACAGTTTGAGAGTAAGAACCAGGAAATGTTCCTAAATATGTATGTGTGAAAGATATAGTTGCTTTAACCACTGTTACCTAGCAACAAAAACATTTGTTGTTATAGCATCTTAATGTCATTTATGCATATTTATTTAGACATCCTGACTTAATTTACATAAATATTATGTGTGCATCAGTCAGGAAAGTCAAACTTTCTTGTGAAAGGGCATCGTATTCTGGCAAATGTGTTTGCATGTTCAAATGATCCAAAGAGCTGTGTTGTTGGTAAGGTTTCTCAAACCTGAAACAACTCTTATGATGAATCCAGCAAGGTGTTTAGTTGCTTGTGCAAACTGTACAGGAGACTGGCCAGGAAGAGAAAATTATGGTTTGAGCCAGTTTGAGCCTGGCTCTGTGCTTCCAAAGTCTGAATGTGCAAAGACTGATTGGGAAAGATTTATGCAGAGTTCTCCATTTTAGTGCCTGAGAAGTAGACATTTTTTGTTGCCATGGGCAAGACTGTGATTTTCTGAGGTCAGTAATACAAAACCAATTGCTGTTGTTATTGGTTTTGTTTTTAGCCATTTGGCAGTTCAAAGTAACCCCTTATTTAAGTTGTCCAAAGTGTGACACGAGTCCCAGTTCACCCCTGCCAGATTCATTTCTCATTAGCAAATCCGGCGCGACTCTGCTTTACATTCACAAGCATTGCCAGGAGCATGTGTGTTAAGTTTTGAAGTGGAATGACGGTGATTCAGCAACACAGCTACCCAAGATAGATACCTTGGCTACATATCTAAAACAAAGCCAACTGTAAAACAGCAAGAGCAAAACTTCAGACATCAATCGTAAGGGCAAGCAGTTTTCCATTGGAAAAGCAAGAACTGCTTACTCAGTAGAGCAGTGGTCTCAAACCCCAGTCCTCCAAGGCAGGTGTCCTGCTACTTTTAAATGTCTCTGCTTAAATTCACCAGGCTCCATTATTCACTCATTAGCAGAGCTCTTTAGAGCCTGTCTGTATGATAGTGAGGCAGTTTCACCATTTAATTCAAGTGTTTAGGACAAGGGATGTTTTAAGACAAGGGACACATCTAAAGGTTGAAGAACTCTGACTCTTGAGGACTTGAGTTTAAGAGCACTGTGATAGAGAATAGTGTGACTTTTTTTCAAATTTTGTAGAATCAAATATAAGATTTTTAAGTGGAAAAGGGCCTACAACTTTTCAAACCCCACAATGCTATGTTGATCAGACAGATGGACTGAATTGAACAGTACAATTTATTTATATAGCACCTATAGCCAACAAATGCTGTCTTGGTTCACTTTACGAAACAGATGTGTGACTGAAAGAAATTAGACTGCTATTTTCAAAAGACAAAAGTAGTCTGCATATATGAATGAGTATCAAGAGATCCTACCAGGGCATATTTGTGAAAATCTAAGAGCTACTAAATACATTATACCATACAGTAGTATGGTATAATGTATTATTTAGACATCTTGACTTAATTTACATAAGTCAAGATGTCTTGACCTATGTAAGTCAAGACATACATTATATGTCATTATACAAACCTGCTCTGGAAGAGTAGGGCAATTTTTACTCAGTTGCAAAAGATGTATTAGAAAATGAATGGATCTATGAATCTATGCATGGAGAGGGAAGATGAACTGATGGATAATTGACAAATGGGAGTCAGCACACACAACAAGACTGATATATAAATCTATATGTATACGTACATCTTAGGCGAAGATGTGATTATGAAGATTTTAAAGATGGTTTTATATCTGTTGACACGTGCAGAAGGACAGGTAGGGATGATGTACAATGTAAACTGTAAACTCTTACGTACTTATCAAAGCTGTACTTAACCAAAAGTGTCCCAGACCATTTGTTGTTGTGTGTAGAGATGATTAATGGTTGTTGACAGAAACCCAAACACTGGGAAGCAGACAGAGTAAGACAGATGAGACAGATAGAAGCAGAGAGAGAGAGAAGCACCAGTTTAAAAGCTCCATATCAACATTGCAGACACTGTGAATAACAGGCCTCTAACCCTTTCATGCATAGTGGTCACTACAGTGGACAGCTATCTAAAAGCCATTTTCTTGTGCTTCCTGTGGATTTTTATGTTATAAATGCACACAGACCACTGAAGTGGACACTAATGCATCATAAAATATACCATCAACTACTGGCCATCAGCTGCAAATGCAAGAAATTATTTTTGTTAAATACAATATGGCCGACAGACAAAAAAGCATGAGAACCGACCGGGTCCCTCCTTCTACTGTAGACGACTCATGCAAGTAAAAAAAATATTGTGACATCAGATAACCCCTAAGGAACAATACTACTAATGTATTTTTCAAATAACAACTTTGTATTTGGACAAAATTACAATTGATCACATAAAAATAAAAAATAAAAAAAAAATTATTTTTACAAAAAAATTTTCCTACCTTTTTTATGCCTTAAGAAAAGAATTTTAAAAAATGGAAAAAAAATTCTGACACAAAGGATCATAATTCATGCATCAGAGGGCTAAAAGCAGTTCTTTCTTACTGCAAACTATTGTCTAACAGGTAGCAGGCCTACAATATTTTGAAGCGGGAGGGCAAGGATAAAAACAGAACTTTGGTCCATCTTTTGTTTATGTTACAGTTTTGTTTCTTTCTCTTTTTCCCATTTCTTCATATTCAGGAAAAAACGACCTAAAATTGACAAAGTAATAAAACAAGTTATTCCACACTTGAATATGAGACATATTATACCTGATAACAGTGTAAAATCTGTTTAAAATAGATTTTTATATTATACTTGAGAAAAATAAACATTTCACTCATTCAAACAAGCTGTCACGCTTCGCTTTAAAAAAGAAAAGACAGTCACTTGCTGGACAAAATCACAAGTGATGTCAAAACACAAAATTTTGCCTTCTCACCAACAAAGCACTCTTTCAGCCTAACATCCTTTTTAGCTTAAATTTCATTCTTTTTTAGGTATTAACAAACACATAATGTAACTTTAGGTATATAAACATTGTACTTTGGCATAAAAACATCCTGAATTCTTACCTTAAAAAGTTTTCTCATGTATTGAATGTCAAAATACAATTTTCCACCCTGAAAGGTCACTTTATCTACACAAGTCACAAAGTTGAAGAAGCATGCAGGAAAACCTCAAAGAAGTATTTATGCCTTTTAAAGCTGGAAGATGCAACAGATCAGTTTGCTTACATAATGCTGCAGACCTGTTTGAAGTAAGAATAAAATATGTTGAAAAGAGAACATGTACTTCAGCTATGCAAATATGCAGTGAAGAAACTCTCATCAAGTTCATGCTGAGTCATACAATTTTAAAAAATTGTTTGTCTGTCTCTATTCATTTGTTCCCTAATCTACTCATCATCTTCCTTAGTCTTTGTGTAAACAGCACCAGTTGCGCAGTCTCACCCTTTAAAACAAACAACAACTTCAATGTCACATCATACTAATACCTATTTCAATTTAAAATTGATGTTTTTCATTAATGCTGTAAAAGTTTAAATTATCCGTAATGCATATGTAGTTTTAAATGTTTTAGCCGTGGAGACAGACTTTGAGACCACAAGGAATTAGGCCATACAATTTGGCACTAATCAGAAATCTCCACACTATGCTGATATAGCTGTCCTTTGCTACTGTTGTATGTATAGATGTTAGCTTCAACAGTCATATCAAATGTAGAGATGGCAGAATTGTTTCCTGAATAATTGTACAATAAAGATTGATTAAACCAGAAGGGCACTCGGTGCACCTATTACCATGTTATCAAATGGGAGCCTTCCAGAGATGTTGTTTCTGATTCTGTTCCCTGACACGTCCAGAAGGTAATTCTGTGACCTCTAAGATCCCGTGGTGAATTATTACCCTTAATGTATTTCAACTGACAACTGCTCCTGTATCTGTGTGCTCACAATTTTTTCATTAACTTTTAATTACTGTACCCGCTAAAGGGGATCCTTTTAATTTTCAATTATGCAGGATTTCATCAGTTATGAAAACCTTGAATAATAGCCCATCCCCTTTCATTATTACTTGCCACCCATAGACACACAGTATGTGCTGGGAACTGTCAGTGGGAAATGGAGATATGGGCGTTATTCCAAACAAGACTTTGAGTAGTTTTTGAAATAAATACTAAATGATAAAAGCAGTTGCTAATTTTTTTTTTTTTTATGTGATATTCTTGTAATAATATGAACAGTGAAATTAGGATAGATAAAGATAATTCTACATTAGTAGAACCAAAGGACTGCATATATTAAAAATTTTGCCTGGTGATAGTATTTCATTGAAGTTCGAGGATCAAAAACTTAGTTGATTAATGTTGAATTTAATTTCTAGCTGTTGTAATATTACAGCTATTGCAGACAATGTAACCTTTAAACTGCACCAGGTCATTAAAAATGGTTCTGGTCTGATATGTGAGGTTTCCAGTGTGTTAGTGAGAAAAATGGTTTTCAGCTGCTTAATTACAGTAGTGTTTTACAAAGTTATGTTAAAAATGACAATGACTTCTAGCTGCATTTATTCACACCTGAGTCAATTCATCTTGACTCAGGTGTGAACTGGGTTTGATGCAAACTACATGCAAGCTCAGAATTCATATCAGGCTTTATCTGGTGCATATTTTCCTCTTCAAACGGTAACCTAATACCCTTAAGGGGATGATCTCTAGCAGTGACATGGCACTGTTACTGTAGGAGGTGAAGCACCTCACCAAGGTTAAGTCACATCCTATCAAACCACCAGTGTATAACTGTCATTATGTTTGTGTGTTGATTGGACCCAAATGCAGATGAACAGAGGTGGCAAGGTGAGATTTTCATAAAATATGAGATCGAAGCATCATTGTAGCACAATGGCTTCCACAAATCTTACTATATACCCAAGTTGATTCCAGTTAGGGATCTCTGTGCCTTTCTCCTTCCTCCAAACTGTATTTTCTATCTGCTTCTTCACTGTTTTCTGACAGAAAAAGCCCCAAAAAAGAAAGAAATATTTCTGCTCCATCCTGCAGGGAAATGGAAACCATGTCACCTTTATGGATTTTGCCTTAAGCTGAAAAAAAAAATCAAAGGTTAGTTGAAAAATGCGGCAAAAATAGATATTTTAGATAGGGGAGCAGTTTGGGAGAAGGAGGAAACTCAACTTGACTACTTTAACAGACTTGCATCCCAAAAAAACTTCTTTTTCTTTGTGAACGAAGCTAGAAGATGGAGATGGCAGAGAGTTCTGATTATGTGAAATCACAAAATGTGCTTATTCTTTTGTCTATACACAACTGAGAAAAAGTACAAAACAAACAAGACAGAAAAATATACTTATTATCTGATGCCAGTGTTGTGCATGTACCTTGCAATGATTGTGATTTTATTTAGAGAATAGGTGACATTAGTACCAGTAGGGCAGTCACAAACTCACAGCCACATTGGTAATTTCACAATGTTTGTCATTTTATTAATATACTTTAAATCAACTTTAAAAATACCAGACTGATGCCTTATCATTGATGAAATATGGGAGTGTCAGCTCTGAGTCTAGGAGCTAATGAAACTATAAATTAAAATATAAAGTTCATCTCACTAAAGCTAAGATGCCTCCATCAATAAGTACATTTTTCTCCTAAACTATTATGCAATTAGAGGTGCAATCTTGTGGCATCAGCTGTCAGTAACTTGTCTTAAGACACATTTTACAGATACAACTATTCCACCATGCAAATGAGCATCCTCATAAGTAGTGTTAACTTTTTGGTTAAAACTTTTTAGATTAACCATACTGTTTTTAGGTGACAAACTAGAGCTGAGCAGGCAGGGCATGGGACCAGCTTTGTGATTGTGGCAAAGCATGCAACTGAAACTAGTCAATGAACAATTGGTTTTGTCCCCTCCATCTTTTCGCTCTAGCCATTGTACAGGTGTTACGTCCATCGTTTAGTAGGGCAACATTAAAAGAGACCACACAAGGATTTTCTGACGTCAAGAGAATGAAATTATTAAATTATACTAAATAAATAAAACCTGAAAAAAGGAATACCTGAAATTAGAAACCAAAATAGATTAATGCAAAAAACCCATAAATAACCAAAATAAGCAAAAGCCTAAACAAGCCTAACAAAAACCAACCATAAGACACAAATCAAACCAAATGGGGTTCTGAGGAGGGAGAGGGGAAAGCCTACTCCTGTGCTGCATGCATAGCAGCTTTAAAGCAGCAGAGCAGCAATCAAGGCAAAACATAACACCTGCAGAAGGCCTGTCGCCAGAACCCTGCAAGAAAAAAAGAGACCCACTGCAGCCGTGACACAGGTAAGGTGAGTTACTCCTGAAATAACAGAAAATGTCTTTCATTTATTTGACTATTTTATCAGCTGATGTGTTTTTTATAGAGTTATTTAAAGAAGAATACCAGCTTTGTAGTGTCTGGCAAGTGGACACTTTTACAAACATGCCTTTTATGTCAAATTTTTTTTTTTTAAAAATAGAATGCTGGACTTCTATCACTTTCTGTTATGTTAGGTGAGAAATTATATGAATGAGATCTAGTTTCACTAAACTGGAATAACGATTAGTGAGCAAAGAGAACAAGAGTAAATTGAACATATCTAAATAAGATGGATAATACCATAATTATGTTGAATGATGTGTGAAAACACTATCAACACAATAACTTGCACATAATGCCATGTTACACACACTTTAAAAATACTGCAAAAAAGTATTAGTTCCACTGTCATGTTTTTTTCTTTTATAACAAGACATTTTCCCTTGTTATGAGGGAAAAAACCTGCCAGTGAAACTAATACTTTATAATCTATATTTAAATTTTATTGACTTAAGACAAGCACCTACTGTATGTCTTGCTGAAAAGTTGCTTGTAAGTTCATTTTGTCTTATTCCAAGTGCACTAAAATATTTGCACTAGGAATTAGATCAACAATACTTGATAAGTTTTGGTATTTTTGCAGTGTATTTTCTCAAAAATATGATGAATGAATTTAAGGTAGTTCATGTTGTGAGTGTGATTTCCTTTTAAAATGTTCATATTAATGCTGCACTGAAGAGCAGCAACTGTGGCAAAAATCCCGCTTCATGCTTTATGAAATATTTTTAACTAGCACCTATCATGTTTATATGTAAGCACAAATATTATTAGTGTATGTTGGTGAACTTAAGTATATATTTATGGGTTAAATTTTGTTTTCCTTCTACCCAGGACTCAACAGTTCCTAAAAATATTGAATCTGTGTATAAACCTTTTCACAAAACTCGATGCATAAATAATAGGCAAGTTCGTTATTGAAGGAGTTAGCTGTGAAAATGACTGGTCACCAACTGTGTTGTGAAACAACTACAATAATTGCTACAGTGTTTGTTTCTCTAGTTGACCTCATGTAGTATCAATGGCAGAAATTTGAGGCCTCAAAAATTGTGTCTGAATGTTTTGCTAGTGTCACTGCAGCCTTAAATTTAATGACCAGACCTTGGCCTAAATTAAACCAAACTCATGACATTTATAGATCCACCCTCCTTAAAAATGTGTCAAAGTAAGTATTTTTATGTTTTGTTGCTTTATTTTCAATGGTGATTTAATATGATAAATTGTAGCCATAAATCATAATATCTTTGTTCATCTGAGCTGTTCAAAGAAGCACTTAGTTTACAAAATGTAGAAATGTTTATTGTACAAGAACCAGCTAAACCTAGACCTCCAAACTACAGAGCAGACAGATGCACTGTAGACCCAAGCTAACTAATAAAAAAATATTTTCTCATTGTATTAAAAACTTTACCTCAGACAACAGTTATCCCAGATACTTGTTCACACTTTTTCCACTTGTAAATATGTGAATGTCCAAAATTAATGTCACCCATTTTAATTTTTTTTACCAAAATATACTCTGGGTAGATATGGTGACTAATTAATCTGGCAAACAGATCAATATATTTTCTGCAGGCTTTTTCTGTTGCTGTTGTACTTAAGGTATATTCACATCTTTCCCTGTCTGAATGTCCTGTCAGACATCTGCTATAGATATCCACCTTGACAACAGTATGGGGGAAGAAGGTGACAAGTGACAAAAAGTAAGGTGAAGAAAATGAGGAGAGTATAGATCAGAATAGGGACCAAGTCTGAACCGGCAGAGAGCTTAACTGTGAAGAAACCAGGAAAGGAAACAATAACCACCAGGTAGCGAATTTATCAAGAATAGAGGAAAGTGCGTGAAGTGAGAAGAGAGCGCAATGACAAGGGAAGAGCAGGAGAATGAGCTCTCTACCTGTCAGCGCATCAAAGCCTTGTCGTGTCATATACAAGCTCCCACACACTCATCCTCTCAATGCCTCAAACTAATGAGCCAAGTGTCTCTCGGTAGCTTCAGCAACACACCAGCATCATCACACAACCATTATAGGTTTGCTGTACGGGGCGACAATTTATCGCCCTGAACAGTGTTTCTATTTCCATTCCTTGGTATCACAACCCCAAATCCTCCAACTTGTCATGTTTCTGTTCATTTCTTCTTAGCCAAATGCAAAATCTTATCTAATCCCAAGGCAAATTCCTGTTGGTATGAGTGTAATTTTAGTTAATTCTAATATGCATAGGAAATTAAGATTTATGTGCTTTCTGTATAATTTCTTTCTACATTAATCACACAGGTTTACACAGAATAGTCTGTAGAATTTTGGCACCAAGTTTTAGATTTTGACATGGAGCTTAAAAACAAAAGTTGGGGTCCTTTAAACGTCAGTTTCCTTTAGTAATTTATATTGTGCTGTAATTTTTAAGCATTAAAATATAATAATTATTGCATGAATAGTAATTTTTGGTTTTGTATCATATATATTTTCTCACACATCACCGAAAACTGATTAAACATTTAAAATTTTACAAACATTAAACATTCACTTTTTGGGTTTACTTACTTAACTACATTTTCTTAAAGTATCACCACCTTATATTGTCTCCCTGAGTTTGTTGACATCTGTGAGCCAAACTGTAGTGCCAGATAGACACACAGATTGAAGACCTGTGTTTACTGATGTCTTGGTCATTTCTGCCTGTTACATATTTGCTCTTTGTTGCAAACCCTCATACATTTTTAAATTGAACGTTTATTGTCCCTATTTTGTAATTTTCACAATGTCATGCATCTACAAATACATATCTTGTATTTATTAATTTATTTGGCTGCCCAGTGTCAGCACTGTTATCTTGCAAAAAAAACCCCTCTGGGTTGAATTCCAGCAGAACCTTTCTGTGTGGAGTTTGCATGCTCTCTATCAATGTGTTCTCTCCAGGTGCTGTGCATTCCTCCCATCATCTGAAAATATGCACCTTCACTGGGCTTATTAGTCACCCTTGGTCAAATACCCATAGGTAGAATGTGCATGACTGGTGATTCTCTGTGATTGACTCCTGACCTATACAGGGTTATCCATGCCATCCGTCCACTAATAGAAACCCCTGAAGATAGTTATTGAGACATTAAATACATTAAGGTAACACTATTTATGTATGTTTAATGAAAATTGTATTACTATAGTGAATGTCAACATCAGGGTACATTTTAAATTAGTGTGCCACTCTTGAGAAAACGAGAAGACCTGAAATCAAACAAACTAGCACTGATGGATAAAATGAAAGAAAAGAAAAAACTTACAATTAGTTTTAAAGTTACGATGTACCATAAGTGGTGAATACCCAGCCATACAACCACATATTGCCTAACTAAACCTTTTATTCAGTGTTTTAATTTATAGTAATGGGACATGATTTAATGATTTATTAAAATGATGCACAAGCATTTGTTTTAATGTCGTATTATTGGAAAGAAAATCTTTATATTTTTATTTCTGTCATTTATCAGCTTCTATTTGTGATTAGAACAAGAGTGGAAAATTGAGTTGTAAAAGAAGGAATGGCTGCTTGTGCAACGCCCACGTTCTGGTGAGGTGTTGCTTCTGGTGTGAATTGAGAGTTCCAGCTATCCTTTTCCTACTAAACGTCACAGCATCAAAACTTTCTAACTGCAGTAGCATTGATGGTATGTTGTGTTCACATCATAGGTCTTGAAAGAACAAATAATTTTACCCAAATAGTCAAATTGAACTGTATTTCATAGGAATACTACCTTATATAATTTTGGTGGCAAGTTAGAATTTTAATTAGTCATTGTATGCTTCTTTGCTGGGCACTCTTTTTTTTTCTTTCTACAAATATTTACAAATATGAATATAAATATAAAGGACTTAAGCTTTCAGTAGAATATGAGCTATTCATTTGAAACACATCTTCCTTGAACACTGCACATACGCTTATACAGTAACTTTTAGTTATCTTTTTGTTTTAAGGAGGCTGAGTTGCAAACGCATTTCACAATTTTCCTTAAAAAACCTAAAATATCAAATTAGGAATCAGTTTTTGATGTCAGCAGATCAGAAAATAAGATGATCCTTCTATGTTTCACATTGGCTAACGATGTACTTGTTTGTTTTTGTTTTTTTATTTCTCCCTTATTACATTAGAAACATTAAAAATAATGCAAATCAATGGGACAGTGATGAAGGATTTCTTTTGAAAAGTGTTTTAACAATGTGCCCAGTTTCATTACATCAACTATAGTTCTTTAGCTAGTGATTATTCTGTAGTAACGTCAGATAGACCTGGGGAAAAGCATCAGTGTCATTCTTGGTTGTGGGGTGCAATACAAATAAACTTGACTTAACTTCCATTTATTCAAACTATATATCGGAGACATTTTTGTGCCCTTCCACCACATAACCACCCAATCCCAAACATACACACAAAGAATTACAGGCTATAATGTGACAAAAAAGTATAAAGGTTCAAGGGGGTCTGAATTATTGTACAAGGCATTTTAAAATGTCTACTGGTGCATTATTTATTAATATCTCAATTTAAAACCAGGCCAGGTTGTCATATTGATATAGCTGGTTTTAAAAAGTGGGCTGGAATAGTAAACTGTCTTTCCTTTCACTGAGTAAATTTGTCTGTGGTGAATTGTCTTTATCCCTAATCTGAGTCAAAGCTCTTTCAGCGTATCATGTAGACTAAGTCCCTCTCCTGAAATCGCCAATCAATGAATGGCCTTGTCTGACTTTTCCTCCAGTCAGTGTCTCTTGATTGCCGGTGCTCAGTGCAAGGTGACAGAACACTACTTCTCCTTTAATTAAACCACTCATCCTGTCTTTCTGATTGGCGTCTATTTCCCACACGAAGGCAGACGTGTAAAGGGAGGAAAAAAGGAGGAAGAGAGAGGAGAGGTCAACACTGGAGGACAATGTGTGGAGAAGAAAGAGAAAGGGGTGGGAGATGAATAGAATAGGTTTTGAAACAAGAGAAGCAGAAAAATTTTATGAGACAAATCAAAGACTTTCTTGACTAAAGTTCTTTTTTGCATTAATATGACAAAAGAAAATGGATGGAGAAAAGTGCTAGATGATGAAAACGGGTCATATTTGTTAGATCTAGACAGCAGTTAATTCATAAGCAAGCCAACATCAGCTAATGGTATTAAATAACTACCCACTATTAAGTAATATAAGCAATCTCAGTCCTGTTCACTATATCACCAGTTTTACTTGTTTGGTTGGTGTGGACTAACTTGTTCAGGCTGGCTGTAGTTCAAAATCTCTTCAACCTGTCCACAATTGGCAAACCTATAAAAACACAACAAATATCCTTATCAGTGAATTACTTACATTTTAAAGTGTGCAGTAGGATTTCTGTTACTTCTGTTGCTTTGGATTATTATTTTTTTTTATTAAAGTCACACCTTTGTCATCTCCCATCCAGATTGACAGGCGATATAAATAAGAATGTCATATGAAGAGGTTACTGTTTGACAATGTTATACAATTATGTTGAAGTGGTTTAAAATCTACTATTACGTACTGATGATAATTTATTATTATTATTATTATTATTATTATTATTATTATTATTATTATTATACTTTTTTCATCACTTTATCCCCTAAAGTATCTCTCTCTAAGTGTCACTTTTGGCATAACAGCACAAAATACTGCCATTGTCCACCATCTAAAGAGATACAGCATCTGAGCAGAAGACAGCGTTTCTTTTCTTTTGCTATTTTAAAGAAACAAACATAACTGTTTGGTTTTTGTCTACACTGCATCATAATGCATGCAGCATCTGGCGTTCTTATCAGCAGATAATAAAGTAAGCCATTTTCACAACTTCCATGTCTTAACAGAACTAATATGTGATAAGTTATTTAGTCAACTGGGCCAACACAGTCCAGTCAGCATTATTGGACCTTTCACAACCAAGATAATCTCTTCTGCTATTTTAAGATATCAAAATACACTGACATTATTTGTAACCCAGATTGAAGCTCACAACATCCCATCATATTGGCAGCGGTGCAAACCATCACAAACATAACACAGCATACGTGTGAAGCAAAGCTGTACAAAGTAATTACGGAATAAGTGATAAAAGTGTCCAACTAACAACGCAAAAGTAAAGAAGAAGGGGAAGTTATGCAGTGCTTGATGCGTGCACACATAGTGGTCATATCGTTTTTTTAATGAGGGTAAAAGATCGCAAATTGTCTTTCCCCAGGAAGATACTCCTAAACAACACCATCTTTGATATACCAGCTTGAATGCATTGTTTGCTATTCCACTGTGATGGTTGGGCCATAGACTGCATAAAATAAATGTTTGCATATTGAATCAGTATTGTATAGTAGGACAATTTAAACAGAGTTTTTATCTACGATCGATAAAATACAACTATCCATGACATCTGTAATTTTCCTATGACATTAGTTCTGAAGTAGTTTCTATCTAAATCTCCAAAATATCCTTGTGAAGGTCTTAAAGAAGACATATTTGACAAAGTACTAATGCTTGTCTGACTGCTACTTGGAAAAAGATTCAGTGCAAATATTTTTGACAGTTTTGTGAATAAAAAGCAGGCCCTCAGTTACAACGCTGCACATTTTGTAGATT
This sequence comes from Xiphophorus hellerii, assembly GCF_003331165.1. Taxonomy (NCBI): domain Eukaryota; kingdom Metazoa; phylum Chordata; class Actinopteri; order Cyprinodontiformes; family Poeciliidae; genus Xiphophorus; species Xiphophorus hellerii. The sequence goes on from NC_045680.1 coordinate 9,544,909, forward strand.
TGACAATCTGTTTATGAATTAAACACATATTCCAGATCATTCTGAAAATTTAGATAAAGCAACTGCCTTGGCTGCAGGCAGAGCTGGTGAAGGTGACAGGTGGAGGCTCAGAACATACATCAAATACAATTATTCCTTTCTGCATGTTTTCGCAGACAGAAAAAAAGGACTTTTTTTGGACAGAAAAACACATGAACAGTGTGGTGCAACAGCTCAACTGAATTTAAAAAAAATGGTTGCAGTTGGCAGATTTTTAGTCACATGCCACGCTTTGAGTGTGACTGTCTCCCTTAAGAAACAGCTTAGTGCTTTACTGGAAGCATGAATGACCTCACTTCATAAAGCTATACATTTCAGTTTTTTCCTGAGTTATTATTTGAGCCCTGCGACATACAGCTGAGGAAAGCAGCCCTGCCACTTTAAAGATTTGATTAAGTAAAACCTGAAGTTGAAGCTGATTGATTAAATGCTCTTGCAGTCTTTTTCTCACTTTTTTTTTTCTTCCGCTAAGAAGCCGGCAAAAAAAAAACGGGAACCACAAAGTGCAAAAACTATTCAATATTTGCTTATCTGCTCTAAAGGAGTGGACACAAATATGTTCTATTAATAATCTATTCGGTTGTTTCACACCACACATCCTAAATCATTCGTGCCATCTTTGTCTGCTGTAAGTGAATTGTTATAAATTTAAAGAAATTATTTGCACTGCAACATGTGCAGACCTTTTAATTTGACATGGATATGACGCTGCTTTATCTTTAAGATGCAACTGCTGCACAAGGGAGGGGCAGGCAGTCTCGACACAAAGCGCTGCGTGTATTGGTCTATTTCATGTTTCCTTACCTTCCCTCTCATCCCGGGTAAATGCAGCCAGACGATTCTACTGGGCGATACCTTTAGTGAGGCGGGAGATAACTGAATGACTTCATCATATCAAGTTGAGCACTGCAAAGAAAAATAAATAAATAAGTCAAAATAACCCGTGCTTCGTTTTATAGCATTGGTTTAATCAACTGTTTCACTAAACACATTAATGGCTGGTGAAATAATATGATGCATTCTAGCTCATTTACATTTTTTTTCAACATTTAGGAGTGTTGTATTTTTTACAGTACGCAAATAAAATATGAAAATTAAATAAAACGCTACAAGATTAATAAAACACATTTCCCCAAATAAAAGTGGAGGCAATAGGAAGATAACAAAAAAAAGGATGTAAAGATCCCTGAGTTGAGGGGTGGCTGGAGAGGGAGGGCCGGACGCATGACATCATTCCCCGAGCTTCTCTGTACGGACACAGCGTTGGTTTCTCCAAGTGCGCACGGCGGCTGCCGCTGAGGGAGCGAGTCCTCGTGCCGTACCCAAGCGCGTCCTGACCAACCTGCGCTCTTGTGGTGGATTTTCTTTAAAACCCCGCAAAAAACAACAACAACAACAAAAAGACAAAACGCACACTGTCTAAAACCCCGCAGAGGAACCCGCGTACCACTCATCACTGGACCTGCTGCAGGGACGCACACGTTTAACGCAAAACCCGGGGATTATTACTTGTTTAAAAGATGAAGATGTGAGGGTATAAAAGCTGAGAAGACAGAAGCAGGAACTTCAAAGCTGCCAAAGAGAGGTAGGCTCACTCTCTTGTTATTTCATACCGCTACTTATGTATAAGGGAAAGAAAAAAAATAGATTTTTTTTTTCCTTTACGAAGAACTTGAGTCGTTATTGTGCCATCTTGCCACCTGAACCAGAAAAGTACAGGCTATATGCGAAGACTGGTGCAAACACACGAGCACCAGTTCAGGATGCTGCAACGAAGCTCGGTCCGGCTGGCGTGGAGCTTGGCAAAAGGAGCGAGATGCTCGGAGTCAGTGGGAGATCCACTCTGCCACCGCAAAGCGCTAAGCTGCTTCTTTTGGTGCTGGTGGAGCACGGCTGCTGCTTAAAAATGAAGACAAAAATCTGAAGGATCGTATGGATTCCGTTTTTTTATTTCACAGAGAGTAGAAAAAAGATTCTCCCACATGAAAGAAAGCCGATATGTTTATGTAGACTTATATTTGTTTATTTTTATGTCTAAATTATTTTTACTGGTGTGATTGTTCTAAATCCATTGTGTGGGGACATAACGCACATCTCTGACTTATCTTTCTCGGGCGGGTGTTGAACGTGTGCTTATATGTGGGTGAGCATTTCTCTCCATCTAGCAAGTGCATCTTAAAGGATGCCTTATTGACTAAGTCGATCGTTAGGCGGTTTACACTGGAATCCTTTACACAGGCTACCCGCAGATCAAGAGGCACTCAGTGTTTCCTTCGGATATGATCGTAAATGTCATTCTTGTGGTGTTTTCCTCTCTCGCTCCTTCAGTTTGATTGCACAAGTTCCGATCGGTTCTTTGATGGGATGTCAAAGTCGATAGTTGCAAATAGGTCGTTACGTCTCAGACTTTAGGGAGTGCTTTCAAACTACAGCTACTAATTGTGCATCACGTTAACATCACGGCGTGCGAGCAAACTGTGGAGATAAAGCCGTGAACGTTTCAACAAACCCTGTAAGGTGGAGCCCGCACGACAGTGACACTGACTTTTTGAAGTCATGTTTTATGCCCTTGTTGAATGCTGGAAAGTCCGACAGGAATGACATCTGCTCCGATGCATTTGATATCGCATGCAAAGTGAATCAGGGTTCAGTTTGTATTCATTTAATTTTAAAAAGTAAAAAAAAAAAAAAGAATCCAAATTTTTTAAAAAATGTATTCATTGTTTTTTATTACCTATTCTTTACATGATGTCATTCCTCACTCCTTCCAATCAATCAGCACTTTTTAATTTATTGTGTGTCCCTGTGTGCTATTTATGTCCACGAACTATTACAAAACACTTTGCACACTGTGTGTGTAAAATGTGTGCATTTTACATAACTACATTAATGAAAAGACATGTTTTACTTTTTGTATTGACAGTTTTGCAAGAAAAAAAAATAACCCAACAAAATCTAATATCAGTCCAAAGTTATGCTTCCCTGTCTGCTGCCTCAGTCGCAATGAGCGCATCGCGGGTCTGCAAAGCTCATAAAGCTGGAGGAGAGAACAATATCACGCCCGCGCCCGGGTTGTTAAAAAGAAAATGGCTTTATTCATTTTTCTCTGTACCCGTGCTAACTTAGTTATGGCTCTTTTATGGTGCTTGGAAATGGCTTACAGGCTTGCACTTTCTATGTAATGTAATCAAATTTACGATGTTGCTGTGTATTACAATTCCCTGTTATGCTCTGTCACATGAGACATTTGGAGTGACTTCACCTCACCCCAGTACACAATCTCTTAAACACACATTCACGCACACCCGCACACAATTGCTGTTCACAATCCCAGAACAGAATTTTCCAGGAACATCACAGAAAAGACATTGACCTATGGTTTTGAATGAGGAGGAAGAACACTCCCATCGTCTGCACCAAATCTCTCAGAAAATAGCCCTACAGTCCTTCTCAAATTATATTCTGACTTATGCCACCACAGATTTACTCTGGCAGCCAATCATATGCTCCCCGAGTTTGGCCTTTTTTCATATTTCATGCTCCTCTTTTTCAATACCAAAGGAAAGTTCGGCCTTAGAGAAACACATTAAAACAAGTCGAGCTGCACACAGTGATGAGACAAGTGATGTAATGCTCACATTCACTTCCACACAAAGAGTAAAATGGATCCACATTCTGCTGCGGCTTGTCTTTGCTAAAATGACATCGGTCATAGGATTCAAAGCTGTAAAGTTCTATCTTTCTAGCATCAATCACCGATAATTGATCATGATGATGTTGACGTGTTTTAGACATCTTCTGTTGAAATGTGGTGCCACCCAATGACGGCACTGTCTGCTGTCTGAACAAACAAGCTCACGACGTACAGCCATTACTGGAGAGCTTTCTTTATATTTCCTGGGCTGTACATGATTTTATGAAGCTTCTCTGCAGGAGGCGTTTTCTTCAAAGAGCAATCAAATCTCCATACCTGGCAAGCAGATAAATCACAGACTTTAAAATTTAGTGTACTGTAATGGTTGTATAAAAATTAAATATACCCTTACACATTGTCGGTTCTTGCATAGACAAAAATCTCCTTTAGTGCCCCCATCAAAGATTAAGGAAATTCCAGTCAATCAGAAAGCAGCACATAGAACTAAATAACAGCTTTGACTTGCATCACAAAATTTTGAATCCAGTCATCACTTTTTATCATAAGAACTAGGTTTTTTTCCTCACAAAATTGACCAAAACATCCATTGAAAAAAATAGATGACAAAAAATGTCAACCTTGTTAAAAACAATTTGATTTTTGTATGTACTATATTGCCTTCCTCAGAGGTTTCTCTGATTTCAAATTAATTGAAGTTGTATCCTAGATTTTATTAAACAACCAGCTGGACCCAACCCAGGTCTGTTAGCCAGGTTATCTTGTTTCTATGTTAGCTCTACATTTTCTTCTCTCCAAGGCTGTTTCCATGATACAGACATTCACAGAAATTAGTCATTTGTGAAACTGCAATTTCTTCTGAAATTCTTCTGAAAGTTCTTCTGAGGTCCTTTTGCTAAAGGCAGAGAGTAGGTCACAGGTTCACTTGCACTCCATCCCATACAGGCTTAGGTGGACTCACTACCAAACCATCTGTAGCCTGGTAAAAACCAGGACCTTGTCCTACGCTATTTGCTTTGTACATAGGGTCTGAGCTCATGGGTATTGGGAAGTGATTGCTTCCTTGAGGCGTGGACTGTGTTGCAGTTTTAAATTTTGCCCATTTACTAATGTTTGCATGTGATGTATGTAATGGCCCAGTTCGATGCTAGGAAGCTTACCGGAAATTGCCTGCTCCATAAACAACCATCCTCCACTGCGAAGAGAGAAGTGCTGATCCACATGAGGCTGGTGTTAATGTTAATTAAATATGTGGAAGCGTGGCCAATATGGACTGAATGGCTACGTTCACTTCCTTTTAGCCATTGCTAAAAGTAAAAGCAGACTACAATTCTGAAAACAGCACCGAAAATCAGCGTCATCATTCACAACTTCTTCCGTTCACTTATTGGCCCTCTAGAAAATCTACCGGAAACAATCGGAGTCAAGCAGAGAAAACCTAGACTACACTGTAGGCAAGAAATTTTTTTGAGTTGCACAGGAAGACAATGGTCAGGCTATGCCTCCTGTAAACCAATCAAAATCTAGAAAATCCTCTCAGATTCGGGATAAGGGAAAATGTTGGTGAAGCTCAGTCAGATCACCATCTTCCTCTAATATTTGCACCAGAGAAGATGCACTTACTCATTACAGGGGGATGTAAAATCCTCACCGACTGCACATGCAAATAATGCAATACAAGTTCCAAACAGGGTGAAAAGACTCTTGTTGCTTCCCTCTTGTGGTCTTGTCCTGGGCAACTGCCCATATTAAAAACATCAATTACTTCACAATTGATAGCCCAGGAAACTCATTGGCAAGGTGATACAAACAGAACATCAAAATATTAAGATATCCGAAGCTTTTTAATATTTTTAGAGTACAGGTCACCTTTTCACTAGGCAGTTTTTTCAGCTTGAACTGTAAGAGTTAAAACATCTCTGCATAAAGTATAGGCAGACATCAATCAATCGCCGTTTTCTGAATGTATAAGATGGTTGATTTGATGGTGTGTTTAAGCATCCCCTTGTTTACCTCTGTATATACATACTTCAATCACGTCTTACCTGTCAACAGTTTCGGGCAGGAGAGAGAAGCCGCCAACTGACATAAATGGTGAAGGATGTGTCCCTGCTCATGCGCACACACACACACACATGAATACATTTGTATCGCATTTACAGGATGAGCCATAAGTCACATTTTGCAGTCTCATTACCGGCCACCGAGCCTAAGCGTTTGGGCCATGTCATTAATGCAGTCAAAATGGAAATGGATGCGAATGACTGGCAAAGCTGTTTAGGGGAACCCAACACAGAAATGAGATAGCGGGAGAGGAAAATATTTAATCATAAGCACACTTTATGGAGAGTTTTGCCAGTGTGCATTGCAACAGCCCAATTACTAGAAGAGCTCTTGTTAGTTGTCGCCTCCAAATAAACATTGAGCTGTTTTTTGTTGGGGTTTTTTTATTTTCTTTTTCTTTTTTTGTCTGTCATCTTTTCAACCTAAGTCAGTGACTGAATTTGAAATTCCAAGTAGCAAAATGTGTTTTTCATAGAATCCTATCTCTCCAGTACCAGTCTTTCCTACAGCCCATGTTTAGACCCACCAAAATAATGGCTGTTCTCATGTGGAAGGTCAAACAGTTATAGATTTTCTCATCTACTACAGCATATAAATACACGTGCAGAAGCTCCAACTGATGAAATGCATGCTGAGTTAATTGTTAGCAATGTATCTAGACTGACTGCATAATTTGATATTTTTGTACTTCACATTAGGCCATACTATATCTCTGTAATGTAAATCTTATCATGAAGCATCTTGACTTTTTAAATATTCTAGCAGATAAGGCAGAATGCACCATTTAGGCAATAGTTGTCATATCAAAGCTCTAAAATATATACTTTTTTTTAAAAGCTTTCACTGTCCAAATGGGGGAAAGAGGCTCTATTCACAAGTTTTTCTCATGTCTGATGAATTCTTTCTTGGTTGGAAATCACTCTGAAGGTTGACAACTTTCATGGCTTTGATATGTAGACATTTTCTGGGTACATGACAGGAGGAAAGAAGCTAGGTTATTGTGAAATAATGCAACTTTTTCCCCCGAGTTCCCAAGAAAGAAAAGGATTGTTTACAAAGAACCATCTAGTATCCATCCAGTGTGTTAAACATTATTTCATAACATTTTTCTATAACATAATGTTTGTTCAAGTTACAGTTTTTCTCAAGAGAGTGACTTAGGGTCAAAAAGGCAGGTAAAAATAACCCGTTGCTCTTTATTTTCTGCTTTGAGGGTCTGATTATGTTGTTTTCAAAATAACAGCAAATGCTAGGAAAAATGCAGCCATGTCATGGATCAATTTTTCTGGTTAGAAGAGCACAACATAATCACTGGGAGTCCTTGTTCAGGTTAAAGTGGCATGTTAAGAATTCAATGCCTCTTTACTCAAGGAAAATTGCAGTGCTAATGTGTATATCCAGACAACCCGAGACCATGCCAACAATATGCTTTGGCAAAGTTGTGATAAAGCATACATAATGGGAAGGAAACCAGGTACAAACTATAGTGTTGTAGATCTAGTATTAGTACAGATGTAGACAGCTTTATTTTTAGGATGAGTGTAATTTAGTTAAATCTTATGTATCCAGGCTGACTGAATCCCACAACAAATGGGGCTAAAATTATAATCTAGGGGAAATATAAGGTATTAGGGCCCTGTTATATGTAAGACATAATTCATTTTGCTGTAATACATTATATAGTTTGCACTGCTGAAATACATTACTACTCTTCAATTGTCTGGAATTATGAAGCAACAAAATTATTTAATCTATGCTCCTTTAAATTCCAGACATCATATTTACTCTAATTGTTCAATTTTATCTCTTGGATAGTTAATATTGTTAATAAATTATGTTATACTTTTGTTCTGAAGGTCTTGCTAACTTTTAAATGCTGTCGCTTGTATTAGTTGTTTAGCTTGGACACAGCAGTAGGATTTCTTTCAAGGATTGTGTGTCTTATATCTGCATAGATCCTCACACTTTTAATGAAATTGTAGTTTTGAATAAGAGGAAACAAGAACCAGCATCAGTGAGCTGTTGTGGTTACTGTGAGAAATGTGTACCTTCATGATGCACCTTAATATCACCTTTAATTTCTACAATTCGGTATTTGTTAATTTTCTGACACAGACCGATAATAAAGCAACTTTAATGTTTTTTTTGTTTGTTTTTTTCTAAAAGAAGTAGGTCCATAATTTTGAATTTATTGTGAATTTTCTCTGATTTTACAATGTAAAACGTCTGGCAAAAATATGGCCAACTAAAAGGCACAATTAGTAGAGTTATTTGAATTATTTTTTTTTTCTGGCATTAACCCAGACATCAAGAATAATCCAGAATTTTTCTGGCCTTAATGTCAAGACTTTGGAAAGACTATTCTAAAAGCCAAATATTTTTAGATTATTCCTCCAAAAGCAATTTGATCTGTGTTTGTGATAATTGTCTTACTGGACCAGGCAGATATCTCTTTGTTTAAGGAGAAGTTTAAAAATATGAAAGTAGGTCTCCCATTTTAGTATTCCATGTGCCTGCCTACTGCAAATTTCAGCATACCCTGAAGATGTTAACTTGCGATGCTGGTGTCAGAACAGTTTCTAGATCATGACAGGCCTTAGCCTTGGTAAGGCCTTAGTTTTTGTAAGAAAATTCTTTACTTGAGAACAAACCATTTTAAAATAATTAGCCTCAATGGTAATATAATGCTATAAAATTCATGGGCATGATGTGTATTTTTAAAATAAGCGCAAATGTCAATACAACATCTTTCTTAAAGGTGCAAAAAACATTATTCATTTATATTATTCACGTATTAAAAACTCTTATACACCGTGGTGTTAGCTGGTGAACAAGTATTATCGGTTTATGTGACTATTTAGTGTTTTCATGTGTAGTTCACTATTCTACTGGCTTGTACAACAGAGACTATTAACTGGCAATAGAAGTTTTGCAAGTTCAAGTTAAACAGTTTACACTTACTTGCAGTATTGGAAGCACATAAACTGAGCATGGTAGACTTGACTGTTTAAAAAAAACTGAACTTTTCGTGAACTCTCAATTAAGCTTGCAGGTGTTCTCTCCCAATTGGAGAAGACTATGTGCAAAGGGGTGTTGCATAGCAACGAGTTAATACCCACTGTTCATGCTTCTTTACTGGCTAAAGCCTTTTGCACTATGCCAAAGTTTGGAAGGTTTAAGAATGGATCTGTAAGTGATCACACTCAAACCAATAATGTGGTTTGAACAATATCATTCAGCTGACACCTTCTGACCAGATCTATCCTTTGAACATCAGGGGCAGTGAGATGGGAACAAACTGGAGCTGTATAATTCATGTAACACAAGGCAAATCTGAAACTGGCTTTATCTTGTAATTTTAGAGGCACTAATTTGTGGCTATAATTATGAAGTTGGGTTTGTGTTTCATAAGTCAAGGAGTTTTTGTTTTGTTTATCATTGTTTTCATGCATATTTACACAGATGACATTATTATAGATGTGACATTTGTGTTTACCATTATAGAAAAGTTTACTATACTCTATACTATATGTGGTTACTATAAGGAAAGCGCTCCCTCTAGTAAACATGGTTTAATGTTGGTCTCGTCTGACCAGATTTTATTCAGTTTGCAGTTTGCAGTTCTGCTGCAAACTTCGAACACACTTCAACATGCATTTTTTAAGTGGTGTGTGGGAACTGGGCATGGAGGCCATTGCAGTCTATTACTTGCTGTTTTTGTGAGAAAACTCTCTGCTAATTGCTGTGTGGTTGGCTCATTTTGAATTTCTTCTAAATGTTATTTTCTAATAAAGAAATAATTAGAAATTTTGCCAGCAAAAGTAAAAGCTGGTCATGTCAGATTTTCATCTGCACAACTACAGACACTGCAATTCCAATAAAGTACCGTAGTGGATAACAGAATCAAACTGTTTTTTATATGCAATCATCGTGTTTGCAATGATCAAACTTTAAACATGTAGAAGACTGAATATTTCTGTGTGTAGTCTTTAAGCCAGGAGTCTCAAACTTAAGCCCTTGAGGGCAGAAAATGTCAACAAATCATTGTTTTCACTTTTGTGGCAGTTTGACCATCTGTTAGAGGTATTAATAGTAATAATCACTCTTTTTAAGTCATGCTTCATGCCCTTTCACTTTTACACTTGAAACCAGCCCTCTAATTGTTTTTTCTGAATATGACAAAAGCACTTAAGGCCTATGTTCTTTTGTTGCAAAATCTACAGGCTGCAGATGGAATAAATATTAGGTCCAGAGGTAATGCATACATTTGATTTCCCAGGAGTTTTAAGAGAAGGAATTATTTTATACTGCATCCTCTATTTATCATTAGAACTCAACAGCTCTGAAGTGCAATTGAGCTGTCCTCGGCTGCCAGTTTGCAGAGATGTTTTCCGGAAAGGAGACAATTAGGAAAGCTCTCACAGGATGAGACCGATGTAAATTTCCTTAGGGAGGCAATTTTGCTAGTCGATTATTGGACATTGCAGTCACAATTCTCTCCCAAGGGCTGTAACTTTTGAAGGTCATGGTAGCCTTTCATTGCTACTCTTGTCTTAGCACTGACAAGTCCTGTGGATAATGCCGGATGTTCCCCACAAAGTTGGTCCTTAGCTGATGACAAAAGCAGCTATCAGTGAAGCTGATGAGTCTTGACAAAAGCAAGATTAACAAACCAATGTCTCACCTATTTAGTACATCATAGGTACAGGTCTAATAAAACATGAATGAGCCATTCTGTCTCCCATTGTCGGTAGCTTTATTCACAGATGCATAGACGCACTGCCAATGTTAGCTCTTGGAAGATATGTTTGGGTTGTCACTGGGTGAAAGTGGGTGGTTAAGGGTAGGAGGGAAGATGGAGAAAATGTCTCAAAATAGTGGAATTAAGACACAGTGAGGGATGCCTTGGCAGTGGCCTTGTACATTTCATCTGCAGGTCCTAATAAAACCCTCACAGGCCAGCATTGATCTCTCTCAGAATAATCCATTTAGACTGAGAGTGCCTGGCCATGTGGGGCCTCTTTAATTATTTATGGAAGAATTCTGCTCAGGCTTCCGCTGGGATGCAACAATGTGCCCTGTGAAACCTGTGAACTGCAGATTGCAAGAGAGCAGGGGAGACACTACATTCGAAGAAAGGCGGAAGGGCATATGGCATATGGGAAGCAGAGGACTTTAGCTGGAAAGAAATGTAAGGGAGGGCGGGTTGGGGGGGACAGGTTTTAAAATAGGAAAAATCTGATGGATCCAAAAAGCTGTGAGGTAAAACGAAGGGAATAGTGGCAAAAGAACAGAGAAGGAGAAATTATGAGGCACTGAGGTGAGAACAAAGATGGAAAAAGACATAAGAATGGCGATAGCTTCTCAAGAAGAGCCTTGAAAGAGGAAGTAAGATTCAACTCAGCGAAGAAATGGTAAAGTAGTAAAGAAAAGGAGGGAGAGGAAAAGAGGATAACTGACATGAAGAAAGACTGTATGGGTAATGGAAAGAAGGGAAGGAGATGAAAGAGTGGCAGAAAACATTAGTAGAAAAGGGGGAAGGCAGCTGGGGGGAAAAACACTCCTGGGGAGTAGGAAGAGAAGAAGAAAAGGAAAAGGTAGGCTGCATGGGGTAAGAAACTATTAAATGTTTAATTGTGAGGAACACAGGAAGGAAGAGCTGACTAAAATTAATCAGGAATAGATGGATAGGGATATGATGGCAGATGGGACCTTTTTAAAAGCAAGTCATGAGCATCTATTGATCATGGCAGAGTTATAGTTGCCATTGTACTAAGTGGAGACATGCCAGCATGACTGCCTGTAGCCTTCACGCGACCATTAATTCTGCTGCACTCACCTTTTGTATGCCGCTCAGAAATAATCTGCAGCAGTGCTCATGTTTTATAAGATAAATGAAAAAGAAAATCTAGCATAAAGATTTAATTTTATCCCGATCATGGTCATTTTGTCTTTTTATAGATACCACAAGAAACAAGACTGTAAAGCATACAAATTTTTTCCTTTCTTGTCTACAGATTTCTTTTGTAGTTTAAAGGCTTAATGTTTGGGTATTCTGTGCAGCACACCAGAACAGCACATGGCTGAACTAATTTCTTTTTGCCTAGGCTATATCCTGCAATTACAACGTCATACTGCTCTCATAAATCCAGATAGATTAGTCTTACCTGATACCCTTGATGTGTTTCCCAGCATCCTGTAATGTTTCCATCTGCTCGCTTTCTGAATCTAGAGATCTGATCCCGCAGAACACAACTAAAATTCAAATTTGCACCAGTAAAGCTGGGAGATTATTTCGTAAGTTGTCTAATAATCAAAAAAATGAAAGTGGCATCTGAATGAAATTGTTGCTGTGTACAAAATTATTCATACCCCTGGTAAATTTGAAATAATTTAGCTCACTGTGAAAGTTTCTTTTTGATATAAAATGAGACATGTATCTCAAAAGACTCAAAACTTTTTTTCAAATTTTATGAAAAAATTGCATATTGAAAATAAATCAGGACTCTGGTTTGGCCATTTCAAAATGTTAACATTACTCTCAGGCAGATTAAAAGATTATGTTAAACCTGAATTTGCCAGAGGTATGGATCATTTTGGGCTTAATCCATTTTTTTAATCACAGATTGTTTTTATTTTTTTATTGATACACACCCACCATTTTTGTTCAACTATATACAAGTGTGAATGTTTTGTAAGATTGCTTCAGCACATCATTTGTTAATTGTATTAAACAGGAATCCTTCAGGAAACCTGTCTTTTTTTGTTTTACCTTGGAAATTCCTGTCTCACAGTGATATCTCTTTTTGCTGGCATTTTGCTAGAGGTTTCTTCAGTTACACACATTCACCAGAGATTGTTTGCTGGTAAGAAACATCTGCCACAGGACTCTTAAACCTTGTAGTTATTTGGCATTGTTGGCTTCCAGAAACTTAAGATGCCAGCACATTTTCCTGGTGATTGGGGTATAAACCCCCAACCGTGCAACATTCAGCCACAACCTTAAAATGGTTTGACTAAAATTGAGTAATTGCACTAAACGCTTCTAAAATGGCTCTGACCTGTTGAAGTGCAAGTCAGTGGAAGCTTAGTGGAACAGCCTCAGAGATCTGCTGTGGTAAACACAGAAGACGCTGGAACTGAGATCTTGGGAGTAAGCTTAATCAAGTGAGCTAAACATTGTAACAGAAAGGTATTACTTAGTGATAGCACAGCAACACATTTGTTCTCAATTAGTAGGTTCCCATTTCCCACCTCTTGTCGCTCCCCCGAGCTGCCTGCGAGGATTTATTGTTTGTCCACAGACATTGATTATGGGATTCTAGTAATTGTTGTGCATTCGCTTGATTAACAAAGCCATGTTTTCTCCACGGGCTTGCTCACTAACAACCTTTAATGGCAGGATCACAGCCAAACTTTCAGTACTACAATTTATGTATCATTAATACCAGGGAAAATAAAGGAAGATAGGAGAACACTATTTAATTTCCTGTATTGGTACCTATGGGAAGCATTTTGTTCACTTGAAACACCTCTTAACATGTTAGTCCACATGAGGGTCGTTTTCGAAGTTGTTCCATACGTAAATCTAGAAGTAAAGATAATTCCACTTGTTGATGCCATTCTGGTGCTTTATTATTTGTCTCCAACTACATGCATAGGATCAAACATGGATATTTGAATGTGCAAACCATAGGCTCACTGTAAAGTTAGAAATCTAAGTGGTCTCCCCTTCTCTTGATTTTTTTTTCAGTCATTTTTGCAAGAAGATTGGGGAATATGATAAGAAAAGTATCTCTATTATGGGAAAGGCAGACCTGAGATCATCCAAAATGTTTGCTATTTTCCACTTGTTGATACCATTCTGGTGCTTTATTATTTCTCTCCAACTACATGCATGTATTGATCATGTAACTAGAGCTAAAAATTGTGGAACTATATATTTCTAAATTGTTGCTTTGTGTCAGCAACAATAACAGAAAAGGGAGTGAAAAATCACCTACTGTCACACAACTGTGTATTTTTAACTTTTAAACATTTTTAAAAATTATTTGTAATTTGTATTGAGGGCAACTGAGAGTTTTAGCAAACTACAAATAACAGTCAAATTATTTTTTTAGAGAAAGTTTCAATATTGGTATTGCTTGCATATTAGTCCAAGCACATAACTGAATGCAGTTCACTGACCTCTTGTGAGACATTAAACATTAGCATAATAAATTAATCATAAAATGTTAAGGATTAGAGTCTTAGTTGCTTCTCAGTCACCTTCTTATTTAGTGAAACATAAAAAACAAGACATAATAAATGTATTTTTACATGCAATTATTGTAAAACAGCAACATTTTTGTTGCGGAGCAACTTCTATTAAATTTTCTGGTTTAGACTTAGGTTGAAAATGGACAAAGATTAGTTTTCTTCAGTAGACAAAGAAATTGCTGCATTGCTCAGATCCTTCTCAGGTTAATTAGCATAGGCCTACATAAAAGTCCAAGCAGTTATGTTTCATTTATTATCTTTCACTGTTATTGAACAGGGAACAAACCACTTAGCACTCTCACAGCCCCCTGACTGAACTCTGACTCTTGCCCTTAGAGAAAGAGCTACAGGAACAAAGAACTTGCAAGGTTTAATCAGTAAGGTATGATTGTGTTATTCCTACAAGAATGTTATTAAGTTCAAAATCATCATCAGAAATTCAACATCACTGATTACTCTATAAGTGGAAACTACAACAAAATGATTAATGGTACTTCACTTTATTGTTTAAATATGTGAATTCTCCACTCTGAGCAGGAAAACGACTGTCCTTTGTGGCGTAAATGTTTTTTGTTCTTGTTTGCTTAGAGCTTTCATGTTGCTGTTAACATCAACTGACAATATTTACTGCTTCCTAGTTTCTCGGTGAGTGATTTTTGACAAGAATTCAGATGTTACTCTCTTTTTCAAGAGCAAAAAAACCTTTTACAAATTTGCTGACGTTTCTACCTCTTCTATGAAATATACTTTACTGCCACATATCTTTCTGCCGATGTGTGGATTGACTTTTATACATTTTTAGATGTTCAAACTTTGAATCTCAAAACTAAGCCATGCTGTTGCATTGACAAAACTGTCAATCTGTTCCTTAGATATTTGTTGACCTTTGGCTTCTTGCTGTCCAACAGTTTGCTAAAAGCATCAGCCAAGGCAAAAGAAGGATGCTGAGGTAGAGCAAGAACGAGGTCTACTTAAGAGTAATTTATGTCTCATGTCGCTCTGTTGGGTGAAGAGAAAGTGACAAATGCAAGCTGGTTGTTTATGAGGCTGGCTAAGTGCTGGCAGGGCTGCTTTTCTCTGAGGTAGTTGGCTCTCTGTTTAATTCATGTCCTTGGGAGCCACATTGCTTTGTGGCATAGTGTGTGGCAGGCGAGCTAATGAGAGGTGAACCTATCCGCTTCTTATTCTCCATCTGCCTCATTTGCACTTTCTGCCTGTTTTCTCCTACGTCTTCTACCTATCCTTCTCACTTTTCTGTCTTCAGTCTCTTTTTCGACCTCTTTTAGTCCCTAGCAGCAGCTTCTTTTTGCCCACCTGCTTTGTTTTTTTTTTTTATTCTCTCAGTTCTGGATTCAAAAGAGCAAGAAATTCGCCCAAAATCTATTTGAAATTGCCCTTTGCCTGTCCTTCTTATCTTGAATTGCAACCAGGAAATAGAGCACCTTCCTCCTCCTGCCAAATAAATCAGTCAGACCTTTGACAAACCCCAAATAGGACTGCCGATTTTACAAAACTGTCCTGTTCATCACTTTGATTTATCTTCCTGGAGATGGGAGGTGTGTTTTCTTCCTCTGTTTATCTCCACCCTCCTGCCGCACACCCCTTTACGGTCAGTAAGTTAGCAGGTAAGAATAGGTCACATTCAGTCTTCAGGAAAAGCAAGCAGCAGAGTGCAACAGCAGTGGACTCTGAAGCATTGGAGAGACAGGAGAGTGACAAGGTGAGCTAAAATGTTGACCTCTTTGTCACCTCAGCTCACCTTCATGGTATAGTTTCTTCTTTCCTTCTTGTATACCTTTGAAAGGGTTCTGTTTTAATTGACAAGAAGAAAAAAAAAACATCTAGTTATTTGGCTGCCTGCCCTTGTTGCATGTCATGGGTTTGTTTTTTTTTCAGCTGGTCCCTGTCCATCATTCCTTCTCTCTGTCTTTGTCCCCAAAGCTTTCCTGTTTTTCTGTTTCTTTTTTTACTCAGCCTCTCTCTTTCCAACATTAACATCTTCCAATTCCTCTCCGATGGTCTGGTTTTTCTTGCTTCCTTTTTCCCCCTTATTTTGTGATTTTCATCTTTCTATGGCTTGTCCCCCCTCTCTGCTTTTCTTATATGTAACCTGAAAGTCAGTATGTTCAAAACTGGTAAGGACATAAAAGTCCTATAAAGTGTTCATTCAAAGACGCCTGCATACCATATATTTTAGATTTTTATTTCTAAAAACACATAGAATATCTTGACTGTATTGTCTTTCACTTCAAAATTTTGCACTGTTTTTGATTGATCAAATGTCCAAATAAAATACATTGACTTAATGATCAGGATGAATTAATCTAAGTTAATACATGTCCAAAAAAGGATTGTAAAAAGTTTTTTTAACCAAAAGTTCAACAAAAATAATCCATTCAATCATTTTCAAACTTATAAGTAACTTGTTAATAACTTATAAGAATTTACTAATGTAGTTATACACTTCAATACCAAATATGCAACGGATAGAAAAAAAAACAACAGAGGCCTTTTCTTATATTGTGTATTCTGTATGAAAGTTATGCTTGACTGATGTTTCTCTGTGTCCTCTGGTGCGACACTTCAGCTCAGAGAATGGAAGCAATACATTTCTTTATAGATCTGTTAAGATAGCCACCTGAGACGTGCCACCACTACTCCTCAATCCTATGTGTTTTCATTCATTTCAGTGTCGTAAGAAGAAGGTGAATCCAATTTTTACCTGCGGTTATAAGAGGTAGACAGATTGAAAATGCTCCTTCAAGAAAAATATGTGTCAATCAAATTGATTTTAGATTGCTGTGACCACGTGTTTGGCACTTATTTGGCTTTTCGAATATGATTGCCCTCACTTTATCTGTCATCTCCACATTGAGATTCTAGGATAGCAGCAACATGTCGGTGTGTGTTTGGTTTTGCACTGACACCTTTCTTTATGTGCCCAGTTATGTTGTTGTGGATCTATGCAACATATTTACATTCATGACTGTAAAAAAAATCACTGCTCTATTTTATATCTAAAATATTTTAATAAAATATTCACTTTTTGATTATCTTGCTGCTGCCGCTAGTCCCTTAAAAATATACTTTCAGTCTGCATGCTGTCATGGGACTCTATACCTGCTCACAGGTCAAATGCCAATCCTGCTTAACCGTGATAGTCACCTGTCATGTATTTTTCATGGCTCTGAGTGCCTCTGTCTGTTTTCATCCTGTGTCTCCCTTCTCCCGCTCCAACTCCCCTCCTCTCCTCTCTCCACCAACCACACTGTCCTGACGCGGCTTCAGCCTATGCTGCAGGTTTTTACTGGGCTGGCACCCTTTGTTTTCATTTATTGTTCTTACAGCGATTATGACCATCAGACAAGCACATTAAATATTTAGGGGAGTTTGGACCGGTGCTCTCACTTTGCTCTCATGGGACACACACCGCAGACATCCAACGTGCCTGCTCCTCTGCAGCATGGCGGAGCACAGATATACCTAAGCAGGAGACAGATAATGTTTTTATGTATGTAACAGAGACACCATTTCTTTATCTGTTAGATAGTGGTGTTCTTACTTCTGTGTGCATGTGAGTGCACAATATTGTATTTCTGCTTGCAGTCCCTGAGCTGTATTTACTGCTATAATCATTTCTTTGCTTGCTGTGTGTGTGTTTTTTCCAGTGGCTGCCCCTCAGATTACTTTGCTGTTCAATATTAGAAAATTTAGATGCGAGTCCACCCTCCATTTCCACCGCGGGAGGAATTGGAATGATCAGTTGCTTGAGAGAACAATAAATAAGCTCCTCTGTGGTTGATTTGTTTAAAACACACAGAGGAACATTCACATTGCACTTTACAACTCATTTGATTGCAATATTTAAGACTTTAGCAATAACACCACTTAATTTATATGGTACACACAGTATAAACTAAATATATACTTTAGAAGGACTTTTTTTTTGTATTTTTCACTCATCTGAGTTGCATTCAGATCACAATATGATATGGTGTAATAAGATATAATCTGATATAGGCATATTGCAATATAGTGTGGTAGTATATTATAATCATGACAACAACACAGTATCTAATTAACATTTTGTGAAAAACAAAGAGTGCTCAGTTTTTGATTTTGGAAATAGAGTAATGGGTTCACAAACGTCAAACAGTGTTTATAAGAATCTGTAATCAGGGTAAAATATTCAAGAGGAGCCTTGAATTGTTCTTTTGTTGCTGTTTAATTTAAACATTGCACTATGTTTTCACAACTACCGTATTTTCTGGACTATAGAGTGCACCTCACTATAAGCCTCAAATACAAAGTATTTTTAAAAAACTGGAAACGTACATATGTAAGTCACACCGGGCTATAAGCCGCTGGTGTCTCCGCCCCTCTTGGTTTTCCACAAGGACACAGCAGAGCAGAGGGCTGTGTCCTTAATAAATCTGATATTAAGGCCTCAGCCCTGCATCTCCAACGCCGAACCATGGATTTGTCCAAGCCGAGCTTACGTGCAGCAGCTCTATTTCCCTCCTGTACTGCCTGATCGATACTCCTCAACTTAAAAGCGGCATCTTTTTCTTTGTGTTGTTTCCAGGATGAGGGGTTATGAGTTTGAAGAAATTTCTCCATTGTACCTGAGGCTAGTATGGGCTTGGTCTAAATGAAAATTAGCACTTTCTTCTTTGATTTCCAATTTTGACTTCCAACAATTCACTTCCTGCTAAAGAGCCCCCTGGCGGTTGAAGAAAAATCCACAGAAAAGCCGCACAGGCCGCATGGTTCAAAGCGTGGGAAAAAGTAGGGGCTTATAGTCCAAAAAATACTGTAAATGAAGGTTTCATTAAACTCAAACTGATATTAAATTATTCCTGTTTGGTGTGTAATTATATGCTGCTGGTTTCAGCCTAAAACATTCGTTCTCAAACAAGTTACAATGCAATAAATATAAAGTATAACAAGTAATATTGTCCTTACTCGCTTTGGTTTGGATGTGTCACAAAGCAAATTATCATAAACGAATAAATGTATGAATATTTAGAGGAATTAATTTAAACATGTTTTTCCACAAAAAATTAAATTTTCAAGTTTTGAGTTGGGAAAGTGAACAAACACAAAATCAGAAGTTTCTTATCAATTCAGATTTTAAAATTATTTCTTTACACTCTAGTCTTTAAAATAAGTTCAAACATTCATTTATATTTTGGTTATCTGATGACGTTATTTTAAATATTGAGTGATTTATGTTTTGATCATGTAGTCTCTTAATTTTTCTTTTACTCATACTTTTCTTGAATGGTTACTTTTGCTTTTTACATTATATTTTTACTGAAGTACTTCAGTGGTGTTACTGAAGTAAAAATACAATGAAGTCGCTATACTCACATTGGTATATAACATTTGAGACCTACCTCGTTAGTCTGGTGACAGAATACTTGAATTAGCAAATCCCACTTAATTTCTACATATTTACCATGCCAGTAGTAGGAGGACATTTTTATGTGCACCACTAAAGAAAATCCGATCACCGCTTGAGTTTTTTGAAAAAACATGGTTTAGATCATTGTCCTGACTTGATGAAAACCACAAAAAAATCTATTTAAAATGTCACTTACAATATAATAAAAACACCTAACATATACCAACTTTATTGTTGTTAACAGGCAATTAACCAGTGGTATTTCCACATTGCTGAATCATTTGTATATTGCCTGTCACTCTGTAACCATTTATTTTTCTCACTTATACCCTGAATGTTATCATACACATAGCCCCGTTTATCTCAACCAAGACAATAAGAGGTTTTTATTACTGGAAGTCAACTCTGTAAATGCATAAGGCTAAGTATAAAACTCCTTGCTTTCCTTCATTAAAATAGGAGTTTGAAAAAATGTGGCAAGCCTAAGCAATACTCAAGACAAAGTCACATGCAGGCAGCAACTGGATAAGTTCACCAGACTGGGATGTGAAATAATGTTTTAATAGTTTTAGAATAAACTTTTTACCGCTTTTTTATTTAATTTGTACACTTCTTGTAATGTATTTGTTTTGAATTTTAAATCCATGTTAAATGTGTATCTTAATTAAAAATATTGAATTGGTTTGTTTACCTTAATAAAGTGAACAGATTGTGTGACTTTATAATACATCATAAAGGTCTTTGCTGTATAAGACAGCATATTGGCTCAGCTGTTATTTTTCAGAAGCATTTGAACCAAGCAGGCAGCTAGAGGTTCAGTGTCTTGCTCAAGGATGTTTTGACAGTTTTAAAAATGAAATGTAATGAGCTAGTCATGAGACTTCCAACTGCAAGTCCAGCTCTGTTAGTTTGTAGTCTCACTTTGAGTGCAGGGGATGTCAGAAACGCTTAGCATCCGAGCAATGTGTTTAACATTATGCTTACTGTGGAGACGTAAGATAATTAGAAATTTCTATTTCAGTAGGGATTGCTGGCTTTTCTAACAATCTCATAGGCTGCCTTTTCCAAAATGCTGGGCAATGAAATTGAAATATTAATCTGCATTTATTAATAATTTTTCCATTGAACCCTTTTGTCTGTGAGGTACAGATTCTTTTTTTATGTTTACTTAAAGGTACCAAAACAGTTTGTTTAACTTGCTGTTTAAAAGTTCAAGTAGATTCAATTAAAGCTGTAGCCAGACCTTGTAAGATAGCTGGATTCTTGTGCAATAAGTGACTTCAACGTCTCCTAGAATCTATTTCATAGAATTCAAACACTACATGGACAATGAGGTCTTTGAAAAGTTAACAATAAAGAGGTTTGCTGAGTTGCTTGTCGTCTCGTAAGGCAAAAAATATGAAAACATTTTGGGAGAGTAAAATGCTATTCTTATATTCTGTGTGTAATTATTCTCGCAAGGATGAAATAAATCACAGCAGTCTTGTCTCTAACATCATTGGTTGATATATGATATTTGGGTATGTGTTTGGGAAACAGTAGAAACATCCTTTAGCCTAAATAGCAATAAGGCACTGCCTGCCTCAGTTTTCAAGTGAAAATCCAGACCCATTTGAGAAAATGTAGTCACTTTTGGACAGATCTGAATTTCTAACTTATGATCATCCTCACTTGCTTTTGCTCACTTTTAAAGAATGGCTATGAGATGAGTCTAATTTATGACCAAATCAGTTGGTGGTACAAGTAATGTTGCAGAAGTTTGATCTGCCAAGAATTTCTGGAAATGAAGGAATTACTTTTTCCTTTTTCTTTGATAGACTTCCAAGTGGATTTGTGTAGCTAATCATCTGGTGTAACAGCTTTGTCCTGAACATAAACCTTCCAAAATGTGCCATTTTTTCCCCTGCTTTCCTGAACACCTGTAAGGTGGAATCGAATATATTCAAAGCATTTGTAATATATATACAAAGTATGCTTAATGCAGCCTAATAATAATATTTATAATATATATGTATACACAAGCAAGATTATGCAATTATATTAACTGATCAAAGTCCTTGGTTGTAAAATCTATCTTGGTACGTAATGAAAAGAAAGTGTCCAGCTGTGATGTGTTCTTATAGAGGCCAGCCAGCTTATCCTTTTTTATTTCCTCCTTCTCTGAGCCTCTGCCTAATGGCTGTTAATGAAGAGGGCATCTTTGCAGAGATGACATGCGCATGTCCTCTCCCGGACACACACACACTGAGTTTTGGCTGCCTGCCCTTCAGAATACTAAGGCTGACATTAATCTTTAAATGACTGTTGCCTCTTCCCCAAGACTTTCAATCCATTAGTGGCCACGTCTTGAGATGTGGAGAGATTTCTAGAGAGGCAAAGGCAACGAGGATGCAGGCAGTTGCGTGGACTTGCGTGTATGTGTGTGTACATGTTGCAGTCGAGGTGGGGACAGTGGAGAGAGGGCAATGGAAAGGATGATGTCAATGATAATAAGAGATGAGGGTAGCAGTGAAGGATAAGCAGAGGATGGCTGTGGCAACACAGAGGTATCAGACAGGGAAAGTGATGGCAAGGCGTTGCGATTGGGAAACGGCGATACAAAGAGAACACACGTCTCTTTAAACTCCTCTCCATGTCAACGACTGGCTTAGTTCAGCTTACACACCTTGTTGTCCTCCCTCTGCTTCCTAGGGAGTATGCAGGATGTGGAAAGTGCAAAGCACTGACTTAAGTCTAAATGTAAAATTAAGCTGAAAGAGCAGTTAGGGTTTGCAGATATCAAATATCTTAGTAATCAAGTTTTCCATCTAATCGTCTCTAGTTTATTTAAGAAATTGGCTGTGCACGTGCTACGCATATAATCAGCTTTCTGAACCTTTTGTTAGCTCTCCTCCCCATTAGATCAACTGTAGTTGAAGAGTTTTGACTTTCCTTTTCCCTAACCATATCTGTGCAGGTTCACATGCATGCAAATGTCCTAACCTGCCATCTACAAGAAATTCAATCGTTTATTATTTCTATCCAGGACGTTGTCTTTTCAATTAATCTATATAGTCAACTTGGTATTAATCAAGTGTTTGTCCAGAACTCAGTTGTGGCTTTAGATTGAGTCTGCAACAGGTGATGTGTGTGGACTCAGAATGAATCTGCATCACAGACTCCATTCTGTGATTTCAGACAAAGATACATCTTCTAAATACTAACTTAAAGGGTATGACTATTTATGCAATCACTTTTTTATGTTGCATATTTTTTTCTATTAATCATCTTGTAGAAATTTGTTTCTGCAAAATCATTTTTGAAATTAAAGGGTTTTTTGTACTTTTTTTGTCCAAAATTATAGGCACTGTATTCATACAATGATCTATCACTACTGTGCATGTATTAACATTTCTTTTTTCCACTTTGGGTTAGTTTATCCTTCCTTTGTCAGACACTTTGTTTTTTTCTTTGTTCTCTTCTGCTTAGATTTATCTTGTGCTTTTCTTACCACTCCTCCTTTCTGATTTTTCTACCTTTCCACTTTTGTTTCTTTTCTCCCCAATCAAAGGTTCTTGTTTTTCTGCCTCTCCTGTTTCTGACTTGTCATTTTTCTCTCCATCTTTTCAGTTCTCTCCTCTCAACCCTCTTCACTTTCACACATCCTTTCATATCCCCTCTTCTTCTTCCGACCTGCTCTAACGGTGAGCTGTAGTGACTCTGACATCATTACCCTTGTTGTGACAGGTTTCATTTGTACCCTGTGGACCTATACATCAGTCTGACTGATAGTCCAGGGCCCGGGGCCAATGGTGCGCCGCCCAGACTGGGACAAGGTAACAGGCAGAATGGTCCTAAAAATCACTCCAGCCTAGGTACTACT
Organism: Xiphophorus hellerii; assembly: GCF_003331165.1. Classification (NCBI taxonomy): domain Eukaryota; kingdom Metazoa; phylum Chordata; class Actinopteri; order Cyprinodontiformes; family Poeciliidae; genus Xiphophorus; species Xiphophorus hellerii. Next base: position 9,568,192 of record NC_045680.1, read on the forward strand.
GGATCTTTTTCCATTAATCTTTTCAAAATATCAAACTGGGTCAAAACCCACCACATCAACCCGATTGAAAGATTGCGTCACTGTGAAACTGCAGAAAAGTACCAGACATCCCCTGTATTATATACATGCATTACACATAGGGTAATATATTTTGTGTTTATCTCTGTTCATCTTGTTTCTCAGAAAGTTGGAAACTTTCATAAGACCAATGAAAACATGATACTTTAATGCACAAACATTATTTTATGGCCCAGGAAATGATGGGGAAGATTGCTGACTTGACAGCTGTTCAACAGACTTTAAATGACATCCTCATTGAGTAACTGAGCAGTAAGAAAAGAAGGCAGAGGAGCCTCAAAAGGCTATTGAAAAGAAGTCATTTACATAGTGTTTACATAGTGTCGCATGTACTGTATATGTTGGAGCATATTGGTGTAAAAGATTCAGGAAAGGAATAAGGTTGGTAGAAAAGGTGCACAGGCGATAAGGATAGTCACTGCCTGAGGAGAGTGTGAAGCAAAGCCTTTAAAAGAATTTTGGGGAGGAAATGTTTAACAGTCATGGTATCTCTGCACTTAACTGGTCAGCCAACTCACCTGACCTAAACCTGATAGAAAATCCATGAGGTATTATCAAATGGAAGATGAAAGATATTGGACGTAATGATTCAGTCGAAGAAGGCATTTTTCACATCTCATATAATATTCTACTATTCATAAAAATCTGTACTTTGGGGTTTTATCAGGTGTAAAAATAATTACTAATGTTGACTAAATAAAAAAATCAAAGTCACCTAAATTATTTGAAGTGCATGTGGCGAGTACTGCAAAGACAAAAATGTAGTAAGGATAAAATATATAAAGGACATGGCTGAATATGACAAACATTGTTTCTAACAGAAGGTCTGCATGGGATGATAATTAACTTATTTTCTTTTAATTATTCAAAAACAACCTGTTTTCTAATCACTTTTTAAACATAGTACTTTTATCATGCAATGAGCCATAAAGAGTAATTTTATTGTTTTGTATAGTTTTAGATTCAGCATATAGATTGTTTCTTCAATTTCCAGAATAAATGAAAGGATTTTTCAACCCTATGATTAAATATGTAACAGTTTGTTTTAGTTTTACACCAGGCTCAATTGAATTCAAAATGTATTAATTCCCTTATTTTAGTAAAGTTAGAATTATTGCAAATTAAATACTGATTTTTCTTAAGAAAATTTTTATTGGATGCTGTTAAAAGGACCAGTGACTTGTGATTTATATATACAGTATATACTGTAATATATATAAACAATGGACACCTGTAAGAATTTTGTTTTACTCCAAAGCATAAAGTTCAAATTAGTTTCTAACTATATTTTTCCATTCTGTCAGTTCCTTGCAAGAGTTGTAATAGTACAGGCATTGCCAGCGGATGGGCAGCGTTCAACACCAGCAAACTCCATACATATCCATCTCTGTTCCCTCATAAATCCAGTCAATACATCAACAATACCTCACCGCTCACAGCCCTATTGATCTGTGGTCATATTAATGTGCGGCTTATAAGCTCTCTGGCATTCTTTGTAGCCAGACAAAACTGAATCCACTTTGAGTGTGGCTGCTTTTAATGGCTAATTTATCCTGTTGCCTCACAATGGAAAAGATCCCAATTGTGTTCACTCAGTTGTATGGAGTAGAAAGCTAGCAAGAGAACAATATTGGACAAAATCTTTGTTTTACAGCCATCTGGGTGCTTGTCAAATACCAAATTAGAGTATTGAAGGAATGGATTATTTTTGTGTGAGCATAGCTACCCCCTCCCCAGAACATGTAGAAACCCATATCCAGTCATAAGATTGATTATTTGCAGCCTTTTCATTTAAAAAAAAAGATTTTTATTGGGCATTGGAGGCCTTTGTTGACAGTCCCTAGACAGGAAATGGGTGGAGAGGGAGGAGGAGGAGACATGCAGCAAACGTCACACGGAATTGAACCCAGAACGATGAGAACTCTTTGTGTGGGGCACTCGCTCTACCCCTGCACCACACAGGGCCTGACCTTTTCATTTTATTCAGTATGTTTTGCTTTACAATTTATTATTCCAAGGTGTGGTGTTTCTGTTACGAGAAGACATGATTAACCTGACTTAACATCTCAACATGAATTCTGGAATTATAGGTAATTACTGTTTCTCTGATATGATTTTTTTATATTAAGTTCTTAATTTTTTTTTTCCTGTGAGCTAATTAACAGTGAAACAACTCGTAATGTGCTGCTAAGTTTTGGTTTGTCATGGCAATGAATACAGCAGTAAGGTGAGTCTGGTGGTTTTCTGAATTCTTACTCAGTGTGCTGTGATGCTTGCTGTTAGCTCAGCAGAAGCATTTATAAATAAAGGTCCACTGTTTCGCTCTTTAGTCAATACCCCTCCATTCAGCATGGAGGTTAGCCAGCAGCAGAGTTGAGCAAAGACATTTTTCATCTTCTATCCTCTGGAATACAGCCCTCTGGTGATGTGTTTCTGTGTGCACTTTCTGCTTTGTGCAGCCACTCTTGTATGAAGGTAAGCTTGCAAAATGTCTATGCATTTCTTTTGTGCAAAAATACATTCACAACTAGGTTTCTGCTGTGTCTGCTAAGGAAAAAGACTGACCACACAGAAGGCACATTAATCATCCTGATTTTTTCCTTTCTTTTCCTTTTTTCCCCTCTTCTTTGCCTTATGCATTATAAGTTGAGGTCTGATAGATGAATGGTTGCTTACCCTGGATTCTAGGGGAAATACTTTAGCCTATCGACAAGCCAGAGCCTCTTTGGGGAATACTAGCTTTACCCTACAGCCCATAGATTTGAAGATACTCAGTGAGGCTCCTCATGTATTTATGTATTTCACAGATGGTGAATGTGCTGTACCTGTCCTAAAACTGTGCTGAGAAGCTTGACAGTTGCAAGGAGTAGTAGAGCTACATGGTTGTATAGAGCACCTTGTACCCCTCTGTATTTTCCCTGGGGTATACATTTTACATGAAACACAGGGCCATCTTAGTCAGTCTTAAAAATAAGTAAGACAAGAGAACACAACAATAAAATAAGCAAGATGTGCAATTCAGTTAGAAACTACTCATACTTGACAGTCCCTAGACAGGAAATGGGTGGAGAGATATAAATGTTAAATTATTGTAAGTCAACCAAGAAGTTTGTGTCAGGTTGAAAATGAGAGGGCCAATTCTGATAAGATAATAAATCAAAGTAAAAGTAAAATTATTCTTTAAATTACATTTTCTATCCATCAATTTTCCATACCCAGGTATTGTTGTAGGGTGGAGGAAGTGGAGTACACTCTGAACACGTTACCAGTCTATCATTGGTAACCCAGAGAAACAACCAAGCACACACCTGTACCCTAAGAGCAATTTGAAGACAACATTTTTGCAATAAATCTAAATCTGCCAGGAATAATAATATTTTGGGATTTTTAAATCATAGTTGCCTTCTCACCTAGTTGCCCGTATCTACAGTCAAATCAATATTACAAAAGTTTAAAACAACAGATAGATAGACAGATGGATGTATGGGTGACCTTTTAGTAATTACATGAAACCATTTTCCTGGCTGTATTTATATTGTGTGCAGGGTCAAAATTCAATATTTTAACACAATAGTTTCTAAAGTGTAGAGTTATAGTCCACCCTAAATCATGAAAATTATTATACCCAGAAACCATATTAAATTTTTAGAAACTGCCAGTTATTTAGTGAAATATGTAATAGATCAAAGCAGATGTCACTCAATAGCAGTTGATGAGTAGGCATTTTTTGTTATTACGGGCTTCTGTAATTAGAAAATATATTAGTTTATATTTTAAATTTATTGTTCATATATCAATTATATCAGCTTAGTTTAATTAGAGTTCCATTTTGGGAGCTACTGTTTTAGAAAATCTGGAATAAAAAGCTTAACTATGGTTCAACAAATGCTGACTGGTTAAAAACAAAGAAAGCTCTTTGTCTTTCCATCCTCACATATGGGATTTTGTTATATTTGTAATTGCAAATGAGTAAAATGAAAACACAGATGGGGATTTATAAGTGAATATGTTAAACAGATCACAAAATAAGACTTAACAGCTATGTGGAAAATGATAAGAAATCCTAACAGTAACTCTGCACCCCTACTTTTCTTTTGCAATATGATAGGTGTAATAAAAGCTGCTTTAACACATGGGTAGATCAGCTGGTGCTTTATGATTTCCTTGGGTAAACTATTGACTCTGGATTTGTCCACTGGTTGTATAACTAAGTGAGGATAAAACTGAATTCATTACTTTTACTGCAACATTGCGATGACCCACGTTTAATGCTTATATTCAGTTTTTCCTCCTGTCCGCACACTTCCTATCCTAGTTTTATGGAGCAGAAAACAATATTGAGGCTGGGTGTTACGGAAAAGTCAAACATATTTTCTGATAAGTGTGTGTCAGATATGTGCCTAATGAAATGTTTAACACCTCAGGTCTAGATTCCTCAATGACTTCTTTTTTTGATTAGCGATGCAGTTGGAAGAGAATTACAGAAAAAAAATGAATGCAGCCTGTTTGGGTTCATTCCCTGACCTATTGGATTGGTTAAAGCATCTGTTACTTCTTGTCCTCCGATGGATCATCAAGCAGAAAAAGCAATAGCAGTCATCTTAGGAATGGTAGGATGACAATACATATAGTGAGTGGCTCTTGCTTCCTTGACTCTAACCTCCCTTGAATTTCTCTCCCTCCTGGTCCTACTCTTTCCTCATCTTGAGTCTGTGTAACTCAGCATTGTCATTCACCTAACCTTGCTAGCAGAGTGGAAGGTTTCTTGGCGCCTGTAAGTTGTTCTTGGCAAAGCAATGCAGGGGAATAAACCTCAGCCCTTTCATGATGAGGTGCTTAGCAGATGTCTGATGTACAGCTTGACAAAACTTCAATCTCCCAAGGACACGTATTCCCCTCAGTACCAGATCTGAGACAAGATGTGCATGTTTATCAGCAAGTGCAAAAATAGGACTTTAAACACAGGCTATACAGGTATTTAGCTTAGTGGGTGGAATTCGGACAGAAATAGTATCTCTGACAGTAACCTCTGACACACTGCAGTCTGATGAGCATGCTAATACTTTATTCTGGTTGGGCCCTTCAAGAAAGCCAGGGTCGCCTCTGTACATAGCCATTTCTTTAATAAGCCTAATACTTAAAAATTGTCCCCTGTCTTTGTTATGTGGGTTAATAGGTAGTGACATATAGTTTTGGCTGTGAATACAGACAGAGTCTTTGTGTTGTAAGAGTGTCCTTTCCTCTTTTCAGGTAAAGGTGAAGAATTTTACCCCTTTGATAATTTATCATTGCTCTTATCAGACAGAATCCAAATTTCTAAAGCAGAGAAGAATACACCAACAACAAAAAGGTGGTGTTTGTTGTCTGATTTACATCATGTTAGCAGAACTTTGAAACTGAATGGTGACATGTTGAATTATGAAATTAATCTTCTTCATTTCAGTCGGTCTAATCAAATTTCACACCTTAAGATCTCCCTTAATTAGATTTTTCCAGTCTTGGTTTACCACACAACCCTTTTATTTGATTGTTCAGTTTTGAAATTGATGATTCCTTAAGCTCAGCCACGGTACTTTGTTTTATTAAACAGTGGGTCTGAAAAAAAGTATTTGGGGTTCAGGGTTGTGTTGTTTGATTGTTGGTGATGGCTTGGTATATGTGTTATTCGAAAGCCTTCATACCTCTTAAACATTTTCAGATTGTATCATATTGTCACAACAAACATGGAAATTTTTGTTTCAATTGTGTATGACAGACAAATGCAAAGTAATAAATGACCTTTATTTACTGGCATCCATCTTCAATCGACTCTGACCAGACTTCAAACCCCTGCTGAAGAAAAGCATTCCCAGATTGTAACTTTTCATAGCAGGGTTGCTGTGTTCAGAGGGATGGAGTGTTTGTTTCTCCTACAGATATTGTTTTGCATATGGACCAAAGTGTTTATTTGTCCAGAGCATCTCCTTCCATGTGTTTCCTGTGTCTAACACATGGTTTTGTTGCAAACTTTACTCCAGATATCTTAAGAATTTCTGTTAATAATGGGCTCTTCCGTAAAACTGACAAATAGTTGTCCTGGTGACAGACAGCTCCTGAGCTGTAGGTCTTTGTAGTTTCTATAGGGTTACAACTGACCTCTGGCCTGTTTTCATGATTAATTTTCTCATCGCTTTATCTGTCATTTTAGGCTGACAAATATGTTCTGTTAGGTATGTTATTGTGCCTTTATCTATCTATTTTTGGGTAAATTAATTAAACAGTGGTTTTTGAGATGTCCAAATTGTTATATTATTTTAGAACCTGAACCTACTTTAAACTACCTCACAAATGCCCTTTATAGTATCATTTATACTGATGTTAAAACGTGCATAGGAGGGCTCTATTTCCTAATGAGGTGATTTCTGATTGCAGCAGTTGACATGCCTTATTTGGTTATAAATGTGTCCTACTTTTTTGTGGGTTACTTACAAAAATCCCAATTAACTTGAATTGTTAGAAAATGGGAAGCTAGTAACTCAGACTGGTTGTCACACTGTGATGGATTGTTGTGGTTTATGAAAAAATGTTTTGCTTTTTTGTTGTGGCACCTTATAAGTGAATTTTGTTTCATTATATTATGAATGTAATCATCCATACAGCCTTTAAATTGGATATTCCATTTTTAATTAATTCAATTAAGCACTTTCTCTAGCTCCCTGGTTTTCTATACTTGCTGATCATCCTGCACCAAGTAAAAAAGCTCATGTATGTTCAAAAGATATGCAGTGTGCCTGTTGCCTAACATAACCCTAACTACATAGCTTTAGGCGCAAAGATATCCTGGGGCTTGCTTTCAACCATTTGAACAAGGATCAATTTACCTGAGTAATAGGTGCTCCCTTTTTATAAAAGTTGTATTTGCACTTACTTTCATACTGAATCTGTACTCTACAAGTTTGTGAATAGTGTTTGTTTTTTTTCAGAATCTAACAGTTTCAATTAGGCATGCCCCTAATTGAAGCTAACTAATAATGGAAAGAGTGAAGCTGAAACACTTGCCATTATAAAGAAATTACTTACTGATAGTTTGCCTTTTCTTATTTCTCTGGTTCCAGTTACTCCTGTGTGAACAAAGCTAAGATAAACTGTTGTTCTCCTGCTTCATAAACCAAATACTTTTCTTTAAACTGTGAAGTGTTGTAGCAGCAGTATTCAACATGGCCTTGCACTCAGATCTCTACCACACAGCTGCTGGTCTGAAGCACAAATGAGCCTTGACTAAGTGTGTCACATCAACCAGACACACAGGGAGCAGCAGTGGCCAATATGGTCTGATGTTGACTGTGAATTTAAGTTCAAAGGCCAAAAACAGAAAAAGACTGTAGACATAAAACCAAATTCAGTCAATTTCACAATATCTGGTCTTATACAGTGGATGACATTTTAATTATTTATCTACTCAATACCCGCCTCTCGGAAATGGTGTGTTACTTTACTACATGTATGTACTGTACATATATATTTTATCTATTACACTAGGACTAAGCAAACATATTTAGAATAACCTGAGTTTGTATCAATAGCATAAAAATCTTGATTATTAAATTCCTTGCTATATTCTTGCCTGTTTCTTTTCTTTTGCTTTACTTGCAGTGGTCAAGACAGGTCAGCTTGTTTTTTTTTTACCCCTCCAGGGGGTCTTTTGTGGGCTCTAGTGTCCCTTATATGAAAGTAGACTGACAGGAATGGGGGAATGGAAGGGGGGAAAACATGCGGCAAATGTCGTCGGGTCCAGGAGTCAAACCCGCGACAGCCGCGTCGAGGACTCAAGGCCTCCAAACATGGGTCGCGCTATTCCCTACACCACCACGGCACGCCCAGGTCAGCTTGGTTGATGTGTGGTGTTTATTACAAGGATGTGAGAAATAGGTGTTAACTGCTTTTGTGATTTAACTTCATTCTTTCACAGCATGCCACTCTGTGAGAGTCACAGCAGAATATTCTATCAGGTATAAGGTGGTAAGAATGCAAAATGCTTAATAGCCTCTTGCACAAGCATTTCCAGAGTGATATCAGAATGCAAATTGGTCAGGCTCTCATACCCAATCCGAATCAGCTAAATGAGGGGGTAGCGGGGACATCAGAGTGCACACTGTGTGTGTATGTAAAGAAAGTACAAAGGCAGATGTACACACAGCTGGCTTGTTCAGAGTCAAGGTCAAGCAATATTGTCAAATGGCAAGATAAAAGCAGAGCATCACTTAAGGCTGCAGAGTAGTCTGGGACAACATCATATCCAGTATTACATGAAACACAATGACAGTGTGGTATTTAGGTTATCTATTTATTTATATCGGGCCATTTTTTATGATAACCAATCTATTCTCAGTATGATTGAGACAAATCACTAGGCTGCGGTGAAAGCTCCTCTTCTGATTAACTCTTTGTAGATTGCTTTTTATCTGTTGGCATTTGATGTACAACATCTTTGTAAAGGGCTGTGGTCAAATGCAATCACAAACCCTCTCATGCCGACAGGGGGAGGGCTTTCGAACATCTGCTGACTCCCGTAAGGGGCCATCCTTCAGAAAATATTGACTGTTTGACAATAACACAGTGTCTGTGTGTGCATGAGGAAGGCTGCTTTACAGAGAAATTTAAAACCCCTATGTATGTGCCTGAGTGTCGTGTCTGTGTGTTCTCTAAGCTAATGGGAAAAGGAGAAGAGAGCCAACCAGGGGCACAAGGGTCACCCGTCTTGTAAAAGGGATAACAGAAATTCTATTTTCTCACTAAATTTTTACCAAATGCAACCACTCTACCATCTGTGTTCTCACTTTCTGTTCATAGTCTGCTCTCAGAGATAGGGGAGCACAGCTGCAGAGTTACAGCTTACCTACTAGATGCACATATTTCAGAAAATAGTCTCTCCTCAGTAAGGACCATAACCTTTTCTTTAGACATGCTACTATAATCTACAACGGAGGTCTTAAACTCCAGTCCTCAGGGGCTGGTATACGGTCCAGGGTGGTCACTTTGACCGTGTGACTCGGTCAAGGTTTTCATGTTAATTGCAGTTTGTGGGATATTTTATTTTAAAAAATCTGAAATTCTTAGATGTTGCTTCAAAACACACGTCAAATAATCAGGTAGAACTCTGAAGAACTTGACTGCATATTGAGGCAGTAATTCAGCCACTTGATTCAGGCGTTGGAAGCATTTGAATTGAGGGGGGGAACATTGGAAAATGGTGACTGATACTGATACAATGTCAATACTGACATTTGAAACTTTTACAGATAACTGCTTGCTGTTTGTCTGATAAATACATGGCGTAATATCAAACTTGTAACTAAGTAATAATTAACTAACAGGTGCATGGAAGACTAGTCATCTTGCAATTGAAATGTTGTGGGTTGCATTCCAGCTCTAATGTGAGCTGCCCTTTGTTAAAATTATGAATTTTGAGCATTTTAATCTCACATTCTTTCACTTTGTCACATAAGATTCAGTGACACACTTCCTAACCATATTTTGTGCACACTATCTACTTTATCTTTGAGAAAAAATAGCAAAGCCTGTTGCTTGAACTATAGACACACTCAGCAGGTCCAACAAAAGGAGCAATTTCCATCTACTTTTGCGCCGCACTGTCAATTTTCCTCACTTTTACCACAATCGCAATGACCGGAGAGGTGATCAAAGAGGAGGAAAATATCTTCTCACAAAAGTGGCAGTCTTGTCAAATGACTTCACAAAACTGTAAGAGTAATATCTGATTGAATCAAGGAGAAATTACATTAGAAATTATATTTTAAAATCAGTCCCTAATGTAGATCGAATTTAATCCAATTTATTTACACTGCAGCAACTCACAACACGTGTTCTGAAGGGACTTTATAAAAATGAAAATCTATTTCAATCCAGTTATACAGACAGATTTTAAATCAGTTACTTACATTCCAATTTGATCCTAGTTATCAAGCAACATAGTCAAGCTCAGTTTGTTATTCAATTTGGTAAAAAGAAAAAAGTTTAATGGAAACTCACCCAATTGCATTGAGTCACTATCTTGCAGCATTTGTTCCTCTTGGACGATCATGTTGTGACAGGGAATGCTCGCATTGATTAGTTCAATGACTTTGCAGAAAATCCCTCATACCGAGCATGCATGTGGCGACCGCAGAAAGGAAAACTCCCATTTAACAGGAAGAAACTTCAAGAAGAACTTGCCTCTGTGTGAACGGCCATTTGCCACAACTGACCGGGGGTTAGAGAAGATAGAACAGATAAACACACAATCACTGACCCAGGATTACTTTTTATGTTAAAGAAAAAGTAGAGTTAATAGCAGTAGAAGCTCTTTTAGTGGTTTCTTTTAAGAGAGAAACACAGCTAGACAGATAAAGCTCAGAGTCAATTTTCAAGTCTACAGGAAGAAAGAGAGCCCATGCACTTAGTCACAACAAAAGGTCAGCTAATGGCTGTGTCCAGGAGAGAGAGAGTTAAACACTAAAAGACACATTATCTATAGAAGTTGAACATGAAGTATTTGGCAGCAGTACCTCAGCCGAAACAACCTCTCCCAGAAGTTGTTTCAACTAAACAGAAATGTCAGGAAGATGTATCGTCTACAAAAAGGAACAACAACAGCGCATCAAGTTAAATGCAGAAATAACTTTATGCTCTCTTCAAAATTGGAGAGTAGTAAGAGAATATTGGAAAGTGAGGAAAAATTACCTGCTCTCCAGCCTAAACCAGCAACACTACAGAGACAGCTCAGAAAACTGCTCCAGCTATACTGTAGACTTTATCAAAAAGAACACCTACTCTTAAAAGTAAACACAGTGCCTTCTTCATGAACTAAAACTGGGAGCTGGTTCCACAGGAGAGGATCCTGGTGAGTGAAGGATCTGCCTAAAATTCTATTTTTTGAACCAGCAGTAAGCCTTCCGTCTGAGAACAAAGTGCCCCGTTAGCAAAATATGAAACAATCAGATCTCTCTTATATGCAGAGCAACTTTATATTTGAGTAGAATAACTTTAAATTATCTTATGTCACATACAGAAATTGGAGTTGAAATTGGAGAAATATGGCTTATCTTCTTAAATTTTCATTCCAGCTCTTTCTGCATTTAAGCTAAAAACTTTTAACTGCATTTGTAGTGTTCCTGGTAGTAAAGAACTATAGTAGTCCAGCCTTGAAGTAACAAATGCATGAACTAGTTTTTTATTGCCACTGAAGGACATCTCTAATTTTTTCAATATTATGGAGGTGAAAAATAAAATCCTAGATTGAAAAGTGATAAATTCAAACATAAAACACTTCAAACACACTCCAAATGCAGGTCTATCACCTAACTAATTTTAATGTAATATCCCTATGTTAAAAGTAATTTTTTTTTTACTACATTAAGGACATGTTTTGCATTATTCAAAGGGGACAAATATGATTGTGGAAACCGTTGCAGCTTTTGGAATAAAGCCTCTGACAGCTGGTATAAGTTTCACTCAGAACGACACAGTCACAAGCTAACATGCATTAATTCCCGCCTGTGCTATGAGCTTTCTGCTTGAGTGACAGTAATTATCGTTTCAGTCCTGACGTGGAGACACCAACGCTTTTGATGTCTTTGTTTAAATCAAAATGAGAGCCCTGCCCCAGTCACCCACACAATCATAACTCAAGCTGCAGCACAAAATGCACTGTCGAGTTAGATTTGCATTTTTTGCCTGTTTTCGTGCTCAGACTTTGACATTAATGAGAAAGAATGTGTGAATAAATTACAGTTGGCATACACTGTAGATTTTTGTAAAATAAAATTTTCATGGAGTCATAGATTTGAGAAATTTATGGTGATGAGTTTACTTGTCTCTTAAGGTCTATGTTGGCTAAGCATTTATTTCAAAATTAACAACACACACAACAGAGATGCACGGTAGTCATTTGTTTCTGTTGGCCTTGTAAATACACTTAAAAGTTCATCTCAAAAAACTGGAATATCATTGAGGAGTTTATTTATTTCATTAACTCAATTCAAAAGTGACTCACATTACATTGCTTCATTCAGTTTTGTTGATTATGGCAAACAGCTGCTGAAACCTAAAAAATAACTTTCTTAGAAAATTTTAGCAATAAAAAATTTATACAAAAATAAGTCACATAATATGATGTCCATATACTGTGTAATTTATGCACTCAGTACTTGTTTGGGTCTCCTTTTGCATGGATTATTGCATCAATATATCATAGAATGAATGCAAACATGCTATGATGTTTAATTTTGGAGTAAAACACAGACGTTTGGAACAGACTGAAGAGTTATTAAAAGTATTTTTGCCATTTTAAAACAGCTCCTCCTCCTCTAACTAGTGTTTGTTGTGGCTGTGCTAATCCTAACCCTGCTGATAGGATGCAAATAGGATACTAGCTGTATATAAAAATTTCACAAAACCCTTTTGAAAAAAATTCAAACCATCCCTTTAACTGCTTTTTATCTCATGCAGAGCCTCTGCTTGCAGCGTCTCCTTTCATGCTCCCTGGGAGACACCACTCACAGCTTGAAAACATAGAAGCTATCCAAAAATTTAGAGAGTGGAATTTATCATTCTGTTTTAAGACAAGAATAGCATTCACACCCTTTTTTTTCTTTAAATCATATTTTCTGAGGTATCTTTTGCAATCAAATCAGTTATGCATTTTTCCCTCATTGCTCTAGAGGTCAGCTAAGATTTTCAAAAATCTCAATCTAGTTTAGGGCTCAGATTCCAAGCCGAGGATCAAATGATCTGTCCTACTCTTCCTGAGGAAGTTATGAAAGAAGGACAGGAGAGAAAGGTCACACCTCAGGATGCTGCATATGTGGTTGGGCTAAAAAACACACTATTGCCCTGTTTAAAACAGGATAGTATGTCATGTAGTGACTTTGCTCTTTTCATACAATATGAACATGTCAAGAGGGGAAAAATCAAGGTCTTACCCTTTTTAAACTTGTTTCTCTGCTCCAGGGTATCAGCCCCTGGGGTTGATAGTAATGGAGTAATCCTCTTATCTGTTGCTGCTTCCCTTACCCACACAGATCATTTTTCTTCTACACTAGTGTATCATTCCATACTAAGCTGCAGTGCTGATTTTTTCCCCCATATGACTTTGGGGTGCTAGGTGACTCATTTAAGATTACAAGGGTGGAATTCTACGATAAAAAAGCATTACAACTAAATCTAAAGTTAACGTAGTCCTGCACTTTGTCAGCTAAACCTCACTTATAAAATGAATCAAGGTTTAAATCATTATTAACTTACTGAATTATGTACAATGAACACTATTTTATCAATTATTGCTAATGCAAACTAAACAAAATATGTTAGGTTTTGCATCATTTCCTAGGGGAAATGACCATATGTTGTTAACTACATAAAAAATATATTTTAGCCATTAAACCTGTTACAATGTATTATGTAATACACAATAAACAAATTAGAACACATTACAGCACAACACACTGTAAGCATGCACAAACTGATACAGAAAGTGGTGACTCCGTCCAAGTGAGTTGGACATGGTGAGGAAAAGGTGCCCTGCTGCGAGGCTGGTGACAATGACTATTTTTGTACTAGCTCTGAGACAGAAAGACAAGCAGGATATGCAGAGATGAACTCTAATCACACTGTGTTAAAAAGCACCAAAGGGCACCAACCACACCTAACATTACCATGCTGCCTTCTGAAGCTGTCATGCCTTGGAGCCACCAGTATGCAGCCATTGAAATGTCATATGACAAGTAAGAACACACTGATGGGAAAATTAAGTCTTGTGGTCCTTTCATGTTGACATGGACAACTATTGGGTATCCCTTTAAACAATGTTTTTGGAGTTTTCTTTTGCATGATTGATGAGAATTTCAGATGAAATGTGACCCTATCAGGCTGTTGAAATAACAAGCAAATATGGTTTTATCAGTCAGTTTTCAAAAGTACTTAGCTGTAGATAATGTGACGTGTTCTTTGAAGGATTGTGTATTATTCTATTAAATACATCATCAGTTCAACACAAACTGAACCACAGTAAGGTAAAGATTAAGGTATATTTTATATTCTTCACTCTGCTGTATACAAGTAACTGACCAATCTAATTTTCTAGACTGGGAGAATACTACTGTCTAGACAGTAGCGGTTTCATCCTGTATTTTATGCCACAGGTCATTGATTTCTGAATTTAGTTTTGGTTTGATGCTTGAGGAACCTTGAGAAACCAGGTAACGGCTAAAGTGGCTTGATGTTTTTTCATGTGAATGTTTGAGCTTTACACTGTTACGTGGTCCAGAACAGAGTGTGAAGATTGTGGTTTAGATTTATTGTTAATTGTACGTCTTGCTGAAGGCAAGATATACAATCTTGAGAGCAAAAAAGCTCTCACTGAGGACGTCAAAAAAACTCGGTGAGAGCTTTTGTGCTCTCACTGAGCAAAAAGGCACATTTGACATGCACTTATTTTATCACTATGCAAACATATGTTTATATTGCCCTACTGTGATGATGGGCTGTAAAGAAAACTACATAGTGTGACTACATAGCTACATAGCTTTCAAATGGGTGGTAAAACCTCCACACTTATCTTCTTTTTGTTTATACTATTATCCACAATTGTTGTTCTTTCTTTTTTTTTTTTGGTGTTCTCTTTTGTGGGTCCAGGATTTGATAGAAAAAAGCAAATTTCAAATGAACAAATGGTTATTGATGCCACTATTGGGTAAGGAAATAAATTGTCTCTGGCTCAACACTTCATTTTTTCGAATATACTTACTAATTCTTTATTGAAATACAGATTTTAATTCTATCATCATTCTATCTTCAATTTTGATATATCTTTCTTGATTTGTTCCCTCATAATATTTAGGTTTCTGACAGGATTTCTTCAACTGCACTATTTGCAGTGATCACCTTTATTTTCACCTGCAAGGTCATAAGATCAACTGAGCGGTCATGTTTACTTCCAGAAATTACTCTCATTGCGTACACACAATACTGTGGAAAGATCTGCAGTTTAGACTTTCTAGAAACCATCCCAAGTGGTCATGAGTGACAAAAGTTATTTTTTCAAAGGATTATACTTAGTTAAAAGATTAAAGAAAGAGCCAAACTATTGTGATTGTCTACAGAAAAAAATTAAAGCCATTTAAAAAGCGTGAAGAAATACTGCTTGAAACCACTGAAACAGATTAGAAAATAATCTGTCTTCTTAGAAGGAAAATATAACAAAAAGAGGGATAACTTAAGAGTTATGCATAGAATCCCCCAGAGCTAATGCTTCTTTTTTTAGCAGTAAAACTGATATACGTATTTGAAAGCCTTTTAGATGTGACTTGAAGAGTTTTGATGTCTATTTATTGTATGTAAGAACACATTTTCATATCTTATTCTAAAATGCTATGCTTTTCTCACAAGCACGTCCTGTTTGTGCTCATCCAGGGTGCGATATCATATCACATAATAGAATCTGATAGAGGTGGGCAACAGGAGGACATAGGGAGATATATTGGTTGTTAGACGGTGGAGAGCGGAGCCCATTTGTCAAGACTTTATCAGTTGTATCCCGGAATTTGTCAGAGTCAATAACAAGAATTGCTGTGAATTGATGGACGAGCCTCTAACATAAGGCATTCATACCAACGAATCACTTCATACATATAGAGACAAATAAATAGATACACTGGTATAGGAAAATTGTTTAACCCCATACAGGTTGCTTCTTTATTTGTTTTCTTTAGCATTTACAGGTTCCAAATAAAACTTATTACAAAAAGGTAACTTAGGAATATTCCATATGTTTGGAGAAAAATTGCATTTAACCAATTTTTCCCTGTGTGAAAAAGCAATTAGCCCCTAAACATAATAAATTGTTGTGCCTTTGCTACCACATAATTTTGTGTTAAGTCTACTCATAGTGAACATTGGGAGATCTACATCTCTAAATAGAACACTGTGTGTAGAACAAACATGTGTGGAGGAGGGGTGCAAAAACTACAAGCCACACAAGGATGTTTGTGTTTTACTTAACCATCTAAAAGAAGGCTTGATGAGATTTTGGGATCAATACATCTCAAGGGAGTAGTATCAAAATTGGGTTCTCTGTTTACTTCTCAATTTCTCTCCCGTACCTTCCTATAACTTCTCAGTTTGTGCAGATAACTTGCTTTCTACCTTCAACTAAGGTGTGAACCTTGCAGCACCTGACTATGATATAATGATGCCTGTTGCAAGAGAAAATGCCTCTTGGGACAGAAAAGCAAAGCTTTGGTTACTCACATACTTCTGTATGTGTAGGTCAGCTGACAGCATGGGATGGTTGGGGGGGATGGGCTTGCTCTTGGCTGGAGATTCAAGCTTCTAGTTGAAGTCAGCAAGGTGTGCCAAGTATCACAGCTGTACGCTTCAATCGATGACCTGGCTACCAGAAAGCTGGGATCAATGCTGCCCTCCCTGTTCACAGTGCAGGCCTCTCTTGTTTTTCTCATGGACATGTGCTACAGTCCTTTTTTTCTTTGCACTGCTTAGGTGGTGAGATTAGTTGCAACCTAATTTTAAAGGACAGATGGAGACAGATAAGCACACTGAATGTGTTTATTTGATGAAGCCTGACCACCACCCTATTTTAAATTTTTTTTGGAATATATATTTTTCAGGGCTTAACCATGTGATCACAGGCTTAAAAACTGGAAGCACCTGGTCTGTCGGATTTGATACCTTATTACCGAGTCAGACATGGTACAGCGAGAGCTAATTTCCATGAGTTTTAAAGGCAGTCAGGCTCATGGCGTCTTTAAATCCCTGCAAGAAAAACATATTGCATGTAAATGTATTAAATTATTATTTGATCACAGCAGCGTGCTTCCTTTCAAAAGCTAGCTAAAATCTGTACGGTTAATGACAGACCTCAAGGTTTTATTCATATTCATACAGCACCTTGGAAAAGTATTCAGGCCCCTTGATCTTTTTCACATTTTGTCAAGTTACAACCAGAGATTTGAAGTGGAAGAAAAAAGGCACACTGTTTTTTAAAAGAATTTGCATATAAAAATATAATAAGTGCTGCATGCTTTGTTATTCAGCCCTCTTCATTCTGAATGGTGATGGTTAATTTCTAAATAGCATCCTCGTGTGTGTAATTGACTATCAGTAGAAATACGGCTGTTCTTTGAAGGCCTCAGAAGTTTGTTGGAGAACAAAGAACAAATTAGTGAACAAAGAGCATGATGCCAAAGATCACACTAGAAAGGTCGTTTTAAAGTTGTGGAGAACTTTCTAAGCAGGGTTAGATCACAAAGCGATATTCCAAACTTTGAGCATCTCATAGAGCACTGTTCAATCTGTCATTTGAAAACAGAAAAATTGGATTGGATTCATCATTTAGATATATGTGGTCCCCAAAACATAAATAGTTTTATTGGCTCACAGTGAATTATGAGACATTGAACAAAATGTGCATCGTCAGTTCTGCATAATAGAACACCACACTACAAAGTGTTTTTGTTGATTTTCTTTTCAAAATTTCAACATGAACTAAATTATTCAGTCAAAGCATTATTTATTCCCTGGAGTAATATTAATGGACTTAACTAAGTCAATTTGTTTGTGAGTAATTGGTAGTAAAACATATCCAGTAGAGCCCAATGAGTCCAAAAGGCAAGTTCTGAGCAAAATAAGATCTTCTAATTCTCCTTTGGCCTCTTGAGATCTTTTGGCAAACGGAGAGCTCCACAGTAGACACAGGGGTTGTGGGAACGCGGTCTCTCTGGTCTCAATCCTAATTCTGCTGCCCGGCTCAGTCGGATAAAGAGGCCACCGGCACAGCCTCCAGTGTTTCAAGTCTGATTAATCTTCTGATTAGGTTAATCCAGCAATGCTTCATGGAAGAAAGCCACCCCCCTCCGGAAAGTCTCCTATTCCAAAAGTACTTTTATTCTCTTTGAGGTTCTCATTGAGTTTTTCTCTTGTAATCTTTTGACAGAGGCTAAAGGTGTTGATCTTCATCACATGCCTCACCTCATGCTAAAAGTTACATAAAGTGGACATCACATCCTGTTTTGGTCTTTATTGAATTATGTCTGGCTTTGATTTCAGTTAATTTTCAACTAGTTAAGTTCCTGTGAGACAAACAGTTTGTAAAACTTGGGTTCGATACAGGGCTTTGGTTATTGTGCAAGGAGACAAAAGTTAATGAAAGTCAGTTTGATGAGAATGCTTTACTACATGCCATAGGAAGATACAATAGGACCCTTTTCCTGATTTATCACCAGAGTCAGACAATGAATAGAAGATGTTAATGAAGGTCAAGCGACAAAATGCTTTCTCTGAGTTCATAGTGAGGTTGAGTCTATTAAATACCCCCCACCAACACATATAATCTCTTTCTGACGCACACATATACACATTCACAAACACAAACCCATTTACATAGCCCTTTGCTGCTTAATGATTAGAGGAAATTTACTCCACATTGTCTCCTGTTCTATTGGATAATGTTTTTGTTGAGTTTCTGCTTAATTAGCCTTTTTGCTCTCTACCCTTTCCTAAAACACACAATAAATAAAATGTGCTGAGCACATATGCAATCCTCTGGTGTATTCAATAGCCCATTTATTTCTACTAATCAAGCATTAGAGATTGCTGGTAATCCTGCTTCCTTTGGCACGCTGCCTTTGTTTTCATGAGGAAAGTAGAATTGTTTAGTTTGATAATTGATTTGAGGGTAATTTAAATAATGATGATTATTTGGACTTTTTGTGTTAATTCACTGTGGAACACTTGCCTAAACTTAAGATAAAATGTGCAAAATCTGAACACAAATGCAGACTTAAAGGCAGAGGACAGGAACACAAACAGCAGAATTTGTTTAGTTAAACTTACATTTAAAAAATGATGTTAAATTATACATACTTTATAAATATCTGCCATGAATTGATTTTAGACTTGTGTATATTATATTTGAAAATGAACATTAAGGACAGACACCATTGGAAACAAAAACACGTATTGGAATTAACCATCTAAATGAGAAAAACAAAAACAACAATCACACAAGAAAATATCTGCATCAATTCAGAAGTCATTATACCATGATCCTGCATTCAGAAAAATGACTTGAAATTTTATTGAAATACACAATTTTATTTTACCTTTTCACAGTTATAGCAGGGTTAACCTTGGTATCTGGACACTTTGTCACAACATTTAGGTGGAAGTTAGAACAACAGCCTTGCCCAGTTGGTAACCTCACAGTTGTGGCATATTCTCTCCAACCTCCGGTCACTCTGCCTTCTCCTCGTCGAATGCAGCGCCCACGGCAACAAGCATCACTTCTAAGTGGTACTGTGACACAACTGTGGTTAGATATCGGCACTTGTAACCACTCCGCTTCAAGTTACACCAGGCACCAACCTAAAAGGGCTTAAATTTTTAATTTGTGCTGGAGAACAGAGATCACATCTAGGGAGTATAGCATATCTGTAATTTATTTAACAGTCCCACAGAGGACAAGTTATTTTGGAGACAGAAAGCTAGGACCCAAGCATCCGGGTGGCTTTCATTTTGTTTTATCTTTCTCTAGATTGCTCTCTCTCTCTTTGCTCAGGGGCTGGTAGGTAGACTTCAATCTGAAGTGACCTACTCTTGGATGTTGAGGGGCATTGGAAATGATTGTTAGTTTATTTATTTTACAGTCCCCAAGTAAAAAGGAATTAAAAGGCCTTTTTGTCTTGTTTAGAAACTACTTGTTCTTCATCTCTAGGAACAAGAAAACTTACATTTTCCTGATATATTGTTACATTTTGCCCAAATGAAGGGTTCTTCAGCTGTGTCAGCATATTCAATTTGACTGTCTGAAGATTTGTTTTAAAAGAACAAATTTCTCGCTTTTGCAGGCATGACATCAAAGCAGTGTCATTCCTAGTTGAAGTGGGCCTGATTTGCAGTAGCACGTGTAGCCACAGTTCTTTACTTTGGCAGCAGGAACACACATACATGCAACAATCTGCAGTAATTTATTAAAATTACTATCAAATCTGCTACTTATCCGCGGTAGAGTGTGCGCATGTGAAAGTGGGGTAAAAGAGGGTGGGGGCAATGAAAGCTGGTGGTGGCACGCTATCATGAAGTTCATCCTTAATGAGTATGGATTAGCAGGGATGATCCAGGCTTTGCAAAACCCCTGGTCCACTGTTGGTGAGTGTTGTGTGTGGGTGTGTTTTTGTTCATGCATATATATGTGTATGAACTGATTGGAGGTGACATCATACCACAATTCAGACACTCTGAAAATCTTGTTCCAGAATTTTCATATGTAGTTCATAGCTGTGAAGATGCAGGGCTTTCATGTGTACACATATGTACGTATGTAAACATCACAAAGTGATCTAACCACTCCCCCTCCCAGATGAGCATTAAAAGCTGATTAATATTCCTCAGCAGTAATTTAATTGTTCATGTAATTATTTGCAAGATATGGAACAGGGTGATGTTTGCTGAAAAAATTCTGAATGTTGAGAGAACAATAAACATTCCACAGGAAATGTCTGGTCAGCGCACAGCTGAGAGAGAGAGATTCAGGGAAGCTTGTGACCAGTTTTAATTTGTATTCTGGATGTTTCAGTCACGTCTACGTGAGGGGGGGATATGAATGGCTAAATCTCCTCGCTCCAGTTGCAGCTAGTGAGAAGCTTTTTGAACTTTGGAATTAAACTGGTGAAGCCAATCAAAGGCCAGCAGGTAAAAGACTACAAATATTGAGAAGTCACCAGGCCCACAATAGAGAAAATATCCAGAAAGGAAAATCCTTGATTGTGTCTAAAGAGAATGGGTAGACTAGTTCAAGGTGATAAAAGGTAACAGAAGCTGCCATGTGTTATAGTGTGAGTATAAGCTTTGACTGCACAAACAGATGTGCAACAGCAGCTACCCCATCAGCTAAGAACAGGAAACTGAGGTAACAATTTGCTAAGGCTCACCTAAATTGGTTGTCTGGTCTAATTAGTCTCAATTTCAGCTGCAATATTCAGATGTGGTAGCATCATATTTTGGTGCAAACAACATTAAAGCATGAATCCATCCTGCTTTGTATTTTTTGTTTAGTTTGTTGGTGCTTGTATAATAGTATGGAGGATATTTTCTTAGCTTGCTTTGGGCAGCTTAGTGCCAGTTGAGCATTGTTTAAATGCCATAGCCTGCCTGATTATTGTTGCTAATCGTGTCCATCCCCATATGACCACAGTGTACCCATCCTCTGATAAATCTGCAGTAACTCCATGTCAGTATGAACCAAAATTGGTCAGAGATGCTGTCACGGCAATTCTGAAAGCAAAGGGGGTCAAACTTGTTACTAGCAAGGTGTGCCTAATAAAGGGCCCAGTGAGTGTATATTTTACACTTTACTGAGATGAAAAGCTGGGCTCACGTCACTTTGTGCACTGTTGTATTGGCACTGAAGCTTTTGCTTGTAAGTGTAGGCTGATCATGATTTGTTACAATATCAGGAGACCTAGCAAACACTTGCTTAGCGTCAGTATGAAGCATTGTTTATTTTAAAACATACCAAATACATTTTTGTACAATTCTGACCGCACAACAGGCACACTACAGTTGTGACAGAACAGTCAGAGACTAATTTAAGCAGCAGGGATAAGCATGAGTCCTCAGAGATGATTTATAATAATTAATCCACTGCGTCCAGGTCTCCCTCCCACCCCCTGTCAGTTCAGTGCACAGAGAAAACACACTCCCAACTGTCTCTAACCATTCAGGCTTGGGAACACAGCTGTGACCACCTCGGCGCCTTTCCAATCCAATGTCACCAACGTTCGGATTGAAGGACATTGTAAGGGATTTAGTCTGTCTCTGCCTCTCTTTCCATCCCTGTTACACCCTTGCAACTCCACAATAGAATACACACCCTGCTTTATCATGCTCATCATTTCAGAAACCATTAACATGCAGGCCTACAATAACATTATTTATGGAGACGTTAATATTAATATCGACCTGTGTGCTGTCAGGCAAGCTGATTTACTGAGCTTGGGAATGCAGGGCCATGTTGAGGTGGCAGGTGTACTAATTGAATATCAGTCACTGGGTGCCAATAGACACACTCTTGCCACTGACCAAGCACACACAGATCAGCACATAAAAGGGACAAAAAGACTTACACGCCTGGACTCACTCCCATTGCAAGTAATAACTAAGAGCTACTGCCCCTATGGAAGTCTGCATCATAGATTCTTTCAGGCAGCCTTGCATGGTGGTAATTATGACAGAGGATTTTGTGTCAGCATGTAAATATAATTGACTCTGTTATACTTATCTGCTCAAAACAGGCTCTGCTAATGAAGCTTCATTTAGAGAGGCTCCATGCTCAATAAAAGTGCCTTGCAAATGTATTCTAACCTCTTCTTGACATTTTGTAATACACTTTATTGTATTTTGTTTTGGTCATATGTGATAGAACAGTATAAAGGAGTGCATAATTGTGAAGTAAATATCGGATCAAATGTGTTTGAGCTAGAAGAAAGCCATTGCTTTCATGAGCCGTAATATTTAGTTTTTTGGTCATTTGAAATTTTGAATCATGTTTGTATGATTTCTGTTTTGAGTTAAAGTGTCTTTGGTGTAGTAGTCTGGTAGCTTTCATACATTAGACAGTTAATTGATTTTATGTGTTTAAGAGACATTTTTAACAACTTATATTAATATTTACCATTCTTTGAAGTCCAGTCTCAATCTCATATGGGTAATACTTCATTTGAAGGGGTGTGCATAAGACTGACTTGGCACTGTAATAGACATGACATAACAATGGTCATGAACATGAAGGACTCTTTATGAATATTTACAACCGTTGTCATTAAGTGTCATTTGGTAAATAATGACACTTTTAATGCAAAGTTGCACTAAAAGTCCATTAAAAGTGTAAACTTTGCACTATTTGGTCAATGGCCCTTTTAGTGCAAAGTTCTATTTGCACTACTTATGCATTAGAAGTCCATTAAAAGTGTCATATATATTGTGTGATACATACAACATTAAAATTTTGTTGAACTTTGGGTTTAAAACTTGAAGTGCTTTTATTCATGTAAAAAAAGAGAACTTAACACTGCAAAGAGGAGAGTATCTACACTCTCTGCCCCCAACAAAAACTCAAACTAAGTTATTCTTAGAGAAGTGGAAAGGACTTTGTGTGCAACTATTTGTAATTTCAAGAATTACAGAGATGACTGTTACAACCAGCTTGACTTTGCTTTTAATATTGGAAATTCATAAATTGCCTTTGTGTTGCTGATATATAGCTAATTTTCTGAACATTTGTAGTGAAGTAGCTTATTCAGCTATTTGTGTTGTTCACATACACAATCACAATGAAAAAAAACATCAAATGATAGATTGGTAAATTTTAGTAGAGTGTGTATCAGCATGATGTCAGAGTAGTGTGAAAGAAATTTCAGCAATTATGTTATTATTTAATAAAGTGCTACTTTTACAGAACTTTAAAAAAAAACCTGACTGCTGCCTGCACTTTCACCAAATAGCTTTCAGTCGTAACATAGTAATTTTCACAAGGGTCAGATTTTCTGTTTCTGTCATTTAGCCCGTGCTTCTGGTCAAGTAGACTTCCTCAGGCCGAATACATTTGTGAAGTTCAGACTGCTGTAGTGTTGACAGCTACTTACTGTATCTACAATAGGATTCACTCCCTTGCCATATGTACTACATTTTATTTTATGTGGACATTTAGTGCTACAAAGCAGACTTTTGCTTGGAAGCTGATAGTAAAAAAAGTTGTTGAAACAAAGGAACAATACGCTTTTTGCTGTAGAGGTAAATATATATATATAAATCTAAAATCATGTGTAGAAATGACATAATAGGTGTCATTATAGTATAGTCCAATGGAATATACATTAAAATATACTGTATAACATCTTCCTGTTTTAGGTAGGTTATGATTATTTCTGTTTGCCTCATACCAGAGTCATGAAATGGCTTTTTATTCCCACTTTCATCCAAATCAGAACATTATATATGTTTCAATTGCAATCCTTTTAAACATTTTAAAAAAGCCCCAAGTATGATAGCATGACTTTATAAGAGGACCGTGCCAACTTTAAAGTATAGGGGTAGGAGCATCATTCCTCATGACTGTTTTCCCAGAGGTACTGATGTTCTTTACAAATGAGAAAAAAAATTGTGTGAAAATATTGAATCACCATCTTAAGACATCAGCTAGTAAGTCAAAGTTTTGGAATTAATGTGGCTTCTAAATGGCCAGTGACATAAAGCATACCATGAAGTTAGTCACAAAGTGGATAAAAAAAGAACAGTGTTGAAGTTTTGAGTTGACCATCAGGAAGATCTCAGTTCCTCAGAAAACTTGTGGGAAAAACTGAAAAGCAAGACAGCCTACAAATTTGACACCTGTCAGGAGGAACAGGCCATTATCCCTGTATGCAGTGAGAAGCTTGTAGAAGGAACTCCACAACATATGAACTAGTTATACAGTTTAAAGGACCCTTTTACCAAATACTAAGAAAATATGTGTCTAATTCTGACAGAAAATTAACATGTCTCTGATGAATTTCTCACTCCTTACTCTAGCATTCAGAAAATATAAATAATGTTTGTAATCCTAAATAAGCTTGATAAAACATTAATTTGTTTTAATGTCAGAATTTTTTTTTTTGTGGCTATCAATATTTAAATACAATCCATGATCAATGTTTAATAAATCTGATAACAAACCTCACAGAGAAACAAATTATCATTAAATTAAAACTAGATTAATATAATACATTAAAATAACCTTCCTGACTCTAGCTGTGTTTATTCCCCATTGATTTCCCTCGTCTTTCCCTGTTCTCCAGCTTATGTCTCTGCTTGTCATTTCTTCTTTACTCCATTGATTCGTATTCTCTCTTTCCTTCTTTCTTTAGTTCTTTCTAACCACCCATAGCGTCTTCCATGGATCTTTAATTTAATTTCCAGCCTTCTAACGTCTCTCCCCCCATGTTCACTCATCATTTTCTCACTGCTCTTCTGCTTTGCTTTACTCAGCTTTCTTGACGTCTGCTTTTGTCGGCCATCCCTTGGTGAACCTTATCTTGTCCATCACAGTCTTCTCTCTTAACGCTAAGCTAGTCCTCCACCTCCTTTCCGTTTCTCTTATCCTTTTTCTCACCTGACATATCGCACCCTATTGATTACCACAGCTTAACATTTCTCTGCTCCCTTCCATTCACACCTCCTCCATAGACAACTCGCACCCATTCTGTTCTCCTTACACTGCGACGAAGATCTATTTTCTACTTTGAGAACAATGCAGAGCGAGGCAGTGGGTGGGTGACAGTAAAGTGAGGACAAGGAGACATCAGGTGCTACCATGGCAACATTATTCTTTTTTCATTATAAAAGAAAAAAATCTCTACTTTTTGTACATGAGGAAGTAACTGTGTTGACATTTTCATCATCTGTTTGAAATGGTCAGTTTTAGACTTTTATGCTGCAGACCTTTTGTGTGTTAGACAGAAAAGGTCAGTTCTGTGTTTTCCTTGCTTTGTATGCTGTCAGTTTTGTTGTACAATGTTTGCTCAGAGCCTCGTGGTCACTCTTATCTGAATGTACCTTGTGTGATCACATTGCTGGAGAGAAACTACATGCGCCGATTTCCGAGCACGCATGTTTTCATTTCCCAATTTGCCATGCACCATGATGCTCGGCCATCTGTCTCAGCACGGTGACTAAATTCAATGCCAGTGTGTTGCAGGGTCATGAGAAAACAAACCAGAACTGCTTTCCACATGAGAGGAAAAAGAATAACTTAACCATTGTTTTGGTATGGGGAGAAAAGGCAACTCAGCATGGTCACTGTGCTTTACACCTGCTATTGGGAAGCCTCCAGAAAAGACTTCTACCTTCTTAGAAGTTGACACAGAATATGGTTTATCTTCCATGGTATTTGGCTAACCCTTCATTCCGACTGATTAATGGCGTCTTGCCCAGCAGAGGGAGTGTCTTCTGTGATGGAGGAAGCGGTAGTGCAACAGCGTGTGTGCAGTGAATAAATGCTGTACATTAAACAAATTCTCCACGCTCGTCTTGGCAGCAGGCATGTGGGAGTATTGCAGACATTGGCTGGGTGTTTTGTCTTTTTCTTATCCTCCAAATAAAACAAATGGAAGCTTTATATTTATGAAGTTCTTACACATTTGCTTCCATACAGGCTTTAACGTGTAATCTTTTTTCACCTATTAACTCGATCAGTATACCTGGGAACTGTACAGCAGCCAGCTAGTTTGGTGACACTAGAAAGAAGCAGCTTGATCCCAGTGTACCGTTAGAATAAAAGTTCATGTCGATGGTCAGACATTGAGGTAATAATGTCCACAGAGTCTAGTTTAGGGGGGTTATCTTCAGGCGGTGCCCAGTTCAGCAGACAGCAGGTGGGAAGGAAAGAAGTCAATAACATCAGCCACAGACATAGAGGAGTGAATGGAAGTTGTTATCTCTGAACTGTTAAACATGACATCAAAATGACGCATTTATTGCAAGATTTGACAGGATATTTTATCCTACAGTATTTTCTTCTATATATATTAAATCATTTTGAAAATGATTTAACATGCAGTTTCTTCAGGAGTGGAGTCTTTTGTGATGAGTTTTGGGATGAGTTTGCATTGTAGTTGAGTAGATTATTTATTATTTACACGGGAACAGCTCTACTTATTACCTTTCATGTGTTTTTTCTGAAACTCTCTGTGAGTGCTCATGAGCTCTTGGGCAACTCTTTTGATTTTCTTTTGAAACCTCTGTCAGAAATTTTATGAGGAGGACCTGGCCTTATTTTCATTTTATTTAATTATTTAATTATTTATTTATTTTTGGCAGATGAGCTTCTTTCTACTTGGAGTTTTCCAGGACATTTGGAAATTGAGAAATAAATCAGTAGCCACTGCCATCAGTGTGTCTTTCAAAAATAAGTGGGAAACTTAGCTCACTTCATTGACTGAGTGGCTTCACGGTAAGCACATGCTCTGAGGGTGGATCACAAGTTGGATCCACAGAACACTAAAGGAAATATCTATTCTATTACTAATAATGTAGCAATTGTCTAAGCAATGCTTTTAGATTGATTCTACTTGTGCCGTACCTTGGTGACAATAAACCTTTTAATAGGCCATCAGTGAGACCTAAACCTGCTAATAACTTTCACTGTGAGGGAGTAGAATTGCTTTGTAAATAGTAAACAGTTTCTTGGTTACATATGACTTTTTGCAGATTTTTTTTCTTTGTGTGTTTAACACAAACAGAATACGGTGACACAATTGTACATTTTTGGCACTTATTTCAGAAAATTAAGCTCATATTTTTTAAATATTTTACAAATATTTCAAGATTTTTCTTGTCATTTTGATAATTATGATTTACAAATAATGAAAATTAAGCCTCCCAGAAAATTTGAGTATTATATCAGATTGATAAACATTTTCTTAACAGAAAGTTCAGGCGCCTGCAAATTTAGTGGGTCTCCTTTTGATTAAACTACTGCGTCAGTGCTGTGTGACATGGATGTGAACCTGTGGCACTGCTATAGTGTAATGGAAACACAGATTGCTTTGATGGCAGCCTTTGTGTTATCGGCATTGTTGGATCAGGTGTCTCATCTTTCTCTTGACAATAATCTATAGTTTCTCTATGGGGTTACATCAGGAACGCTTGTTGGCCAATAAAGCTTGGTAACCCCATGGTCATTGAATCGGCTTTTGATACCTTTAACAGTATGGACAGGAGTCAAGTCCTGCTGGAAATTTTTTCATATTTTCATAACCCTTTTCAGGAAAAGGAAGCATGATGCTCTTAAATGTCCTTATAGACGGATGTGTCAGCTGTGGACTTCAGAAAACATGGTGGACAAACACCAACATAGTTGATGGCACCCTAAATAATCACTGACTGTGCAAACCTCACCATGGATTTTAAGTAACATTAACTTTGTTACTTGTGATACTACATTTTAAAAACTTCAGTTTCACTTGAAAAGAGGAGTTTGAATCTTTGAGTTCTTTATCTCCTTGGCTTAGGCAAGACTCTTCTGATGTGGACTGCACTTCAGGTTTAGCTCGATACTAGAAAAGCAACATTTGTAGCCCATGTGTAGGGCTACATGTAGCATCTGTAGGGCCCCATGTGTAGGGCCCATTTGTTCAGGCTAGATTCAGTACTCTAGCCTGAAACTACTCGTTCTAAAGTTCCCCAAAATTTTTGAGTGGATGTTGCTTCTCAGTTCTCTCATGTCTGCAGTTTTCCTTATCGCTGGTGCTCCTTTTTCTACCACACAATTTCATATAAAATATTTTGAACTGTACTTGTACATTCTTTTAATCTTTGTTTTAATGTTTTTATCCAGGGATTAGTTAAATTGCTGTCTACATATAGTGTTAAATTAAATATTTTTTAACATAAATAGTTACTTAGAAATCACGGATGTGTTTGCTAATATTTCCAATGTATTCAATAATAAAGAAGTGATTTTGTGTTTTTGGATAGCAGGGCTGTGGAAAGACCTTTAGAGAGTGGATGCTCAAGGACCACTGGAACAAAATTTTAAAACACCTTGTAACAACACAACCTAGATAGAGCAAGAATCTAACATGAAATTGCATCATACTATATGGATAACATGAGGTGGGAACAATACAATGTCAAAGTAGCCTATGTTTTACCTCATGAGTTACAATGCTGCTGTTGATGAGCAGCTGCTCCTTTCTTGCTGCCACTGGTAGTACTGGAGGCCAGAGTTGTGCTGATCTGAAACTGTAGACATTAAAAAGATTAGGAGAGAATATTGCTGATTAAAAAAAGTATTGTGATGTACATTATGAAACATTTTAAATTTCTGGTATGTCACTAAATAGATCCTATTATCTTACTGGTTAACCTCCACAACTGTGTTCTGGAACATTGAAATTGGACTTATAGTAAGTCAAATGTGAGAACTGTGATCAAGACAATGCATATTGTCAGTATCACTCATAGATTGGCCACATCCATCATGTGCCTGCATTTTCCCTGAATATGCTTGAAATTCAATAAGCACATTATAATAAGAAAAAAAGAAAGAAATAGAAATAAAAATCATCTTAAATAATGAGTCATAGCTATTTTTGACTTCTTGAGCCCAGTATCATTGCCAGCTACTGGGTTGCAAATGGTGCTTTGTTTTCAAATTTTTTGTGTTTTCAAATTTAGCCTTGGTCATCTAAAGATTTATTTAATTCAAATTCAAATCCAAAAATACTCTATTAATCCCAAAGGGAAACTAAAAAATGTAAATTCTTCATCATTGTAATTTTTTCACATGGAGATTCAAATATCAATATAAAAGCTATTTTAGCTTGTCTGTCTGAACCATCTGACAGATTTGTCAGCTATCAGTGGGGAAACATGGTAAATTTTTCAAAAACATTTAACTATTTTTGAAAGCATAAGCTAAAACAGAAAGCATTCATTTTAAATTGATATTTTTTTAGCGTACACTCTGTCAAACAAAATCATATTTTTATTTTGAAAAACACTTTTCACAAGGAAAAGACAAGCTGAGCTAACCTTTGCCTTCAGATGTGCTCCAGTGGTCAGCTACAGACTCAAAAAAGAGAAAGAGAATGCTGACCTTACCGAGCATTCAACTTCCAGATGTGTAGTAACTTACAGAAGTACAGGGCAAACACTATGAACCCAATCTTTACATTATTGGTCTACAAGTACAGCGGGTGGGTGATTATCAAAACATGTATCGACTCCCACTCAACCTTACGCACACCCACACCCCTACATGCTTCCACACACAGATTCTGGCCAGGCTCATTAAAGATGTGAAAGAGAAAATGATCTAAAAGGAGAAAAAAATAGACGAAAGAATGGAGGCCAGGAGGGATTTCATGCAGATTTGCTCTCCACAGCTCTCAGGCAATCAGCAGCAAGCCTCCTCAGCCGGGAACTGTCGTCCTCTGGTCAAAAAGGGCAGGGGATGGGGAGAGAGAGAGAAAATCATCTCTGCATTTGTTGAATTCCCCCACCTAGCACTTGAGGAGGCAGTTCATTTGGTAATCTCTTTCATTAATGTTTCTCTTTCATTTCTCTTTCCCCCCCCTCTGTCTGCCATGTCTTTGTCCACTTTAAAGGTGCAAGCCAGAAAGTAGAAACAAGAAGCAACTGAAGCAGCTGAAGATATGAGGCTAAAGAGATTTTGAAAACAACTCAGTGGTAAGTGGGCCAACAAAAAAATTTCACAGCGCCTTCCATTTTGCTGTTATTTTGTTCTCTGGTAGAACTCTACATAACAACCAATTTTCACATCAGTGGACACAGAGTCTTGTCTCTTATTTTTTTAGAGAACAGAGCTCTGTGAATTTTGTGCTTTGTTTTTTCCTTCATTTTTTTCCCTTCTCTGTCACAACTTTCTGAGTTTGCATTGCAAATATGAATTAGAAATAATGACTGAAAATTTATTTTAAGTGTCAGTGGCATATTATATTATGTCAAATATGCATAATATAATATTAAATAACCTAGAGCTTTTCTGAAGAAAAATGTAATTAGCTGCTTTGTAAAGGAATTCATATTATCAATGCATAAAGATGAGGAAAATGTGTCTCACAGTCAGGTGCTACAGCTTCAAAGGTGCGACCCCAGCAGGTTTTAATTATCTGTTAAACATTTCTTAATATCTTTATATCAATCCTGTATATGTTTGCTAATTAATGTAATTAGTTCTTAATATAACAGTATAGATGGATTGCGTTTGCATAAAGGTGACAAAAGATGTTTCTACATTTACTCATAATCTGACTAAAGTATGTAGCAAGAAGAGGAATGGTCCTGAAACATAATCCGTAAAGTCAACCAAACAGAGCAGTTTCAGTGGGACACATATTTATTTTCAAAATCCAGCATAAAAATTAAATGATAATAAATTGTTCCAGAAAAGAAATTTGTTTCCCTATCACTACCTTTTTCCAAAAATCTAAGTGAGTAAGGCATGAAGGTCTGACTGAGATGGACCTGAGCTTGGTCATTTTAGCTTTGGTTTGGTCATTGCATGCAACAGGTTTAAAAGAGCAACAATGTGAGACATTTCACATTTTGTTAAGGTTACATTCTCTTCTGTTTATCAAAGAGTACAGAATACAATACCACATTTATCTGAAAGATACTTAAACAAACTTCCTTACCAACATCTTTAGAAAAAGATGGCTTCAAAAAGATAACATAGTTAGAAGTTTGATTCAAATTTACCTTCATGCCCACCTTTTTTTTTCTTTTTTGGTGTTCTGCTTCCTAATGATAGCAACACGACACACACTGAACTGTCATCTTCTTTCACACATCCCTTCACACATCTCTCCACAAAGCCCATCCATTGAAATTGACAGCTGAGCTCAGACTGAGAGAGGGCCATCATCTACCTGTCACAGCAGGCTGGCACTGATGAGCTCCTCCTGCAATTCCAAATTTCACAAACAGCATTGGCGATATTTTGATCAGGAAGCCATCATGCATCAGTTTAGACATATAATGTATACAGATCCCTGAGCTTTCGCCTCTCTCACCCAATTTCTCTCTTATTTTCTCCACTCTGGTGCACAGCGCTATTAAATTATTTTGGAAAGGTTCTACTTGACAATGATTAATTATTTTGTCTATAAAATACAAAACTTCGAATCCTCTTGAGATTGGAAACCAGCTAGTGTCCCTTAAATAAAACTGACTCCTGCTTTAAATGGTAAGTGTGTAGTTTATGTACTTATTTCTTTAACTCTATCTGTTATTTTTACTCACAATCCCTCTTTCAGGGATGTCCTTGGATATTGATACAGCACATTCAGCTGTGAAAGGAGAGTCAAAAAGGCAACAGAAATTAAACCTGAAACCGCAATCTCACATATCAGTGTTCAATATTTTCAGATTATATATATATATATATATATATATATATATATATATATATATATATATATATATATATATATATATATCTGGTAAATATATATATATATATATCTGGCCATGGTAAAAATGTAGGACATACGTCCTGGAATTCAAAGTTTCTGTACTTCGACTCACTTATGCTTTTCTTATATCTAAGAGTCATTGCCTGTATCAAGGTGTTTTGTTTTGCCTTTTATAAAGGCTAGAAAATGGTTTTTCTTCAACAAGAAATTTGGTTGTTTTGTTTATGAAACAGTGACAAACGTGTAAGTTCATAGTCTTAATTCTGTGATGTAAACAACATTATTCTCAATGTAAATACTCATATAATGTTGGCAGTGATGACAACAATGTATGTTTGTATGATTAGTTCCATTTTGGGGACAATTTTATGTTCATGTTTTAACATGTTTCAGATTTATATGTGTTTTCCACATATAAATCTGTGGAAAACACATATAAATATATATATATATATATATATATATATATATATATATATATATATATATATATATATATATATATATATATATATACAAAACAGTTCATCGCTGCTTAGTATGAATCTACACAGAGATGAGTGGAGAGGCATTGTAAATAAAAAGTTTATTACTTCATTATGCCATATTATACACTTACACTTACTTACTGTATATGTATATATATATAAGTGCATACCAACAATTTCTGTTGGTAAATACTTACTGCGTATTCTGGCATAAACTTTTTATTACTCAACGATGCCTCTCCACTCATCTCTGCGTAGGTTCAACCTCATCCAGATATTACAGCACTATGTCAATATGCAATACCTCCACAGTGTTGTGAAACATTTTCATCTCCACAGCTCTAGCCCGGTGGATGGTTTTATTCCAAGCTGAAACATTTGCTATAGTTGACACCACTGCCATCACGCATGCCATGTCCTCATTTCCATATCATCGCTTGATTATTGCCACCAGTGGTGTCGCAGCAGACATGCAGAAACTGCGAATGAATGTGAGCAAATGAGTGTCAGAGCAGATACAAGTCCAGGCATCGCCTCTGTGTCTCATCCACACACAGTGCTAAGCTTCATATCTTTGGAGGCCTAAAGCCTTAGGTTAACAGCTGCTTTTGGTAAACTGAGCCACAGTCATAGAAAGATGTCAGCGAGTTGCTTTTTTAACTGTAGAGATAAAGGAAAGTCACGTTTGTTTCATGGAACATTGTAAAACGTTAATTTTACAACCTGTACTCAATATTTCTATTCATAGTTCAAGTAACACACTTTTTGTAACGCATAGCAAAAAAGATCAATGCACAGCAACAAAGTATTAAATGACGTAATGTTTCAATCTATCCATAGGTATTTTTTGAAAAATTCACAGTAGGCACAGATTATGTAGCCATTTCTCTCAAAGTCTTATGGCATTGCTATGAAATGAATACCATGGTGGTATTCATTTTTTACATTTAATTGCTGATGAAAAATATTTTTGATAATATTAAAAGTAACTGGCAGAACAATTTATCCGAATGTTCTGCCATCAGAGATGGGTGGTAACTAGTTATATCTACTTGACTAACTTTTTGGAAATACATTTTTTGAAGTCTTCTTGAGTATTACTTCATTAACACCCTTCTTACTACAGTACATTTTCCGGCAAACCTACCCACCTCGAGTTGTTTCATAGAATGACCAATAGATTGTAAACAGGTTTATTGTTTGAATGTTATTTCTGTTTGGTTGGTATGTTGTGTTTTTTAAAGGTCAAGTAAACATTCAGACAGTACATAATGTCACTAAAAGTATTTTGCATTCTTCTTGCATGTAGACTTTACCTTCTGTAGTTGTTGAATTGGTCTTAATCAATACATATTTGGAAAATGCTATGAATAGATGTAACAATGTCAAAGCTGTGATAGTATAATAATTAGTTTAAAATGTTTGAACTGTCTAATGAAATATGTGCAGCAATCAGTTATTTAAACAACTGTTTTCTGCACACATATATTGACGGTAACAACCTTATAGTGATTTAAAGTGGACTAAACATAAAGCACATTTAATGTAAAAATGTGTCAACTAGACTGCCACTTTTGATGAAATATTTAAAAATTATATAATAGGGACCTAAATGCCACTTACTACATTTCAAGTTGCCAGAGTCTGTTATCGGTTATAATATATTTCACAATTTCTCTCAAAAATGTGAAAGGTTGATTATTGCTGTTCTAGAGGCTTGACCTCACCTTTGTTGAGCTGCTTTGGGTCTTTAGCAAACAAACCTACCATTAAAAGCCCTTTGGTGGTGTGCTGATAAAAGGTCACCCGTGTTAGACTGCCAGCAGGTGTAATTTGCAGCTTTTATTGTGCCTTAAAATGAGACATCCATCTCAAGAGGAAATAAGCCTCGAATTGGGCAAAATGTCATTAGCATTTGTTTGACAGTTACAAAACACTGCAGTCTGATTGGGTTAGAGTGGAATCATGGAGCTGCTAACGAAGCCTGTGGCTGCTTTCTTAGCTCGGTCAAAATTAAGCTTTTATTTTATTTTATTTTTTCATGCTCAATATTTGGAGGAGCACTTTTTATATTTTATTTTACACGTCATGCATAACATTTAACATATCTTTCACTTTGGTGCCTGTCTGTTGATGTAACACTTCAGCATTAGAGAGACAGAGGTAAGACAAGCTTTTCTTGGTGTACCCTGACTTGAACAAATCCTTAAGGCCTTTGCTCTGCTGACTGAGTTTTAAAGACAGTTTCTGTGAGAAAAAATAGCAGCGGCTCTTAAGTAGCTCCCAAGATGTTAACAGCACAATTAAACAAAGCTCTGCTAATCTTTATAGCTGGCATCAAGAGGCAGCGTGTTCTCTCAGAGCAGTGTTCTACGTAACATGGCGTTGGGGGTCTGAGAGAGGAGGTAATATGCCTGATGAGCAGCCATAGTGATGCCTGTACTACTTAGAGAACAAAAAAGCAATCCTACTATACATCCTAAAGAGAGAGGAGGAAAAATGGGAATTAATTAGCATTATTCAATTATACACGCTCCATTTATTTGCAGCAGCATTTAAAAAAATGTAAAGTGACCCCCGATTTTCTGGTAATGAATTTGATTATGCCAGCGCATATAATTTCATGGTATTTGGGACGTGAGATGTTTTAGCTAATATACTTTCCTGTGTGAGATGCGGTAAAGTCATGCAGCATGATGCATCCTAAATGTGCTTCTTTGTTTAAAGAGTTGTTTACAGGGATTTATATTTTTCTCTCCGTAATTTGGAAGAGATCCAAGCTGAATTTTGTTGCAGTTTCAAAACAAGAATTTTTCTTTCAGACATTCAAAACTTCAGCAGTGAAGTTTTTCCAACGATTTGTCAAACTTTCACATTATATTTCAAGAAAGCTGATGGATGAAATTAAACAACCTGCTGATGTAGCCTATTGCTGAAAAAAACTTGAGATGAGATATTTTTGAAGAGGGTTAGAGTGATGCTATCTTATATCTATTAATGCAGTCACTGCTGTGTTACCCGCAGGCCATAGGGCCTAATCCAGAGGAGATGGATTGAATGGTACTGTGGCTCAGGCTTGCCAGACTTACTTAGATTCTGGTTGAGAGCACAATGCTGTGTGGGCGAATCTATTCTGTCCTGGGTAGGGCACAGCATAAACATTGCCCAGAAAACACAGGCAGTCATGCAGGCACTCAAGTGGACAAGAGCAAAACTATAAGGATGGTTGCTTTTAATTTCCTTTCTGATGCCTTTCTGTAGCACTCGTTCATGGGGGCTTCAGAGTGGGCCAGAGAGGAAGCAGAGAACATAGTGTGCTGGTGTTTAAGAAGTACCTGTATTTTCTCTCTTTTTTTTTTTTTTTTTTTTTAATGGGTTCATCAAGTATTTACTGGTGTCCTTCCTCTTCCTCACACTTACTCAGACTGAGGGAAATCTGCCATGATTAATCCAGATGACAGCTGTGGAGCAACAACTCGCTTACGCCACAACTGTCTTTAAGTAATCTGTCTTTTCTCCATGGCACAGGGGTGCTCTAACTCCTGACCCTGCGTGCAAACACAGTACCACCGCTTCCTCAGCCCTTTTGCCTTCTCACCATCATCCCCCGGCTTTCACAACCAAATAAGGAAGATTGAGCCAGTGAGAGCCAGCAAGTCGGTCAGCCAGCCCACTGAAGAGGCCATTAGGGAGCTAGCAAGCCAGTGAAGAGGTTGGTAGAAAACCACCTCTGGCATCACTCATCACTCCATGCCTCTTCAGGTTTTTATGCATTTTCTTTGCAACACTGAGATGCGCATGCTTGCTTAAAGATGCACATGCATACAGCGCTAACCTAGATTAACGTTATTCACTTAGAGCATACAGAATACAATGACATGCACTGAATATAGTTTGGACACACAATTTTAGAAGCACTCCGAAATGTGCTCTGAAATAAATCACTCTGCACAGATACAGAAGAATATGCATGGAACAACTTCTCAAAAGGATGACGTAAAGAGGTATTGCAAGATAAAAATTGAGAACAGTCACATCATAAAAGTTAAACACTACATAGTTCTTTTAAGGTCACTGTACAGGAAAGACTTGTATGAGCCACACTGTTACTTTTCAGACAGAAAAAATGTTTTTTAAGAGAGCAAAACTTTTTTTTTTTAATAGTTAATACCAGAGTTGTTGGTTTTTGCTTTTTGCTTTTTTGTTGATTTCAGACTTCAGACTTGGTTAAATCACACAAGGTATTTTACTTAGGGAGGAAAATTCAGGAACCTACAAAGCTTCTTGAAAAAAATCTTCGCCTAATTGTGAGACATGAAGAGAGAAGAACAGATGAATAACTAACCAAGATGAATTTGTATTCAGGTCTCTATGAGTCAATCCTTTGTAGAACCCTGGACCAGTTTCTTTGAGTATGTTTGTGACAGGCTTAGGTAGTGATTTTTTTTTCTTTTTTTGGTTAATTGTTCTTTGCAAAACTGCTTAAACTCACTCGTCTTGGATGGAAAGTGTCAAAGAACATCAATTTTCAACTCTCGCCACAGATTCTCAACTGGGTTTAGGTCTGTTTTTTGACTGCTTTTGCAGGATGTTAACCAGTGTTTGTTGGTGCAGAGCACCACACTGTGCTCTGCATGTAGGCCAGAACGTTCTGTTTTGGTCTCATCTAAACAGATAACACATGCCCCCTACATGATTTGTGGCAAACTGCAAAGGGACTTTTTGTAGCTTTTCCTTTTGGCACTCTTCTAGCAAGTGATATCAGAATAAAGTCGGGATAAAACCCTCAACTCTATTTAGATTTTTATTTGCTAAATAATATGAAAACAATGCACCATTTTATTCACAACTACCGTTGTGTTTGTCTATAAAATAAAATAAAATTGATAAAATACCCCAAAGTAATAACGTGACAAAATGTGAAGAATATTAAAGCCCTATAATTCCTATTGCTCCACAAGGAGCATTTACTCATGCAGCAAAGTCCACACTGACCGCTGACATGCTTAATGGATGTTCCATATGTTAGAAAAATCCATTCAAAATCTATAAACAGTAGTCCACAGGATAGACGCGACACAAGCTAAGACATAGTATTGCAAAAACACTCAATCTTCCGTGTGCCAGCATCTCAGTTTGTATCTTTGTCGCTCCAAATCCTATTGGTTTATTTAACTTTAGTGTTTTCTCCTCCTGCAAATGTCAGCTGAGTTCAGTGAAGCTGGAGGGAAAATCACTCCCTCATACTGAGGGTGAGCAGGTTAAAAACACACACGCACGCACACATTTAGGCTGAAAAAGAAGACTGAAAATACTTTGGGTTTGCAACAAAAACAGTATGCTGGATAGATCTTAAGTATATTGTTATTGATAACTGTGATTTAAACCTATATCTAAGGTATCTTTGTTTCTTCAAAAATTTGAAGAACATGAATCTCTTAACACACTTCCACACCAATATGTGATGAATAATAGATTGGATGACTGAGCTTTACCTTCACTGCTTGCTTTGTTGAGTGGATGAACTTCTTCCTGTAGTTGAATTTCAAAACGTGAAACAATTGCAAAGGTGTTACCAAAATACCTGCCTAAAATGTAATTTTGGTATAGAAGTCTGAGTCATTCAGGTTGGACACTCTCCTTATCATACTAATCTTTACTACTGAAAACAGAATGATTAAATTTTATGAGATAGGTTTTTATTAGAACGTTTGTAAGTGCAACCACATGAAATAACTTTTTTTTTTGTCCTTCTACATTGCTAAAAAAAAAAAGCAGAGAGAGCAGATAGATTCATCCCCTATCAGCAGGTTGTATTCACCACATTCCCATACCCAATCCTCCTCCTGCACCCAACAAGCTCCTATCTCCATTCTCAAACTCCTGTCTGTTGTAGTGCTCACTTGTGTATCAAGGTAATGAATTCATAATCTCTCCCAGGCTCTTTGTAGATCTCTATCGTGGTGCAAGATAAGGGTAAGCGTCGTTGCACTCTAATAGCCGTCAGTCTTCCTTGCTTCCTGCATGCTGTGAGTGTGTTTACAGTATGTGTGTGCTTGGGAAGAAAAAAAAAGCACCCGCTGCCAGAAGCCTCATTGAACTGCTCTTCGTTTTGGCTTCCCAGGGCAGACAGAAAAATATCCTGGCCTGGACGACTGTCACTTATCAGTAAACTGTCGAAGCTACAAGGCAGGATGTCTCCTGGAGTGAGGAGCATTAAGCAGCGCCCCACTTCATCTCTTTCTACCTGTGTCGTACACTCACAACACTTAACATCTTGTGACTCCAGCTGACAAATACTTAGTCGTTGTGAAGGTAAATATCTGAGAGGGTCAAGCTGTCTCACAGGCACTAAAATTGTGGCAAGGGGTGGCTCTTTGGGGGGGAGGGCGGCTGGCTCATGCACGTGGTTTTAATTGTGTTTTCAGTGGGGTGATGAAATGTCCTCCATTTGAGCACAAGCTGGCAGTAAGTGGGTTGTCGCCTCCAGGGACAGGGTGAGCAATGGCCCGCTGCTATCGTAGGTGATTGTGCAAAAGCCCCCTAAGGGTGACAGAGATGAACGAAGGAGTTGGGAAGACAATGCAGACAGAAGCAGCCCTTTTTATTTTAGTCTCACATGGTTTCAAAAATGGATATCAGGGCAAAGAAAAGTGGCAAGTAAGTACATGAATCTGCGGAGGCAAAGTGTATTTACAAGCTCTCCATCCAAGCTTCGTAATAGGATGCATTTTATATTAAAAGGCATAGTGAGGCATAAATCAATTTCCAAATGTTTTTAAAAAAAACTCTCTCTACTGTATATAAATGGTATCAATGAAAAAATATTTTTTAAGGAAGTTATACTCCACAAACATACTTCCGCATTTATTAGTTTTCTAACAATCACAGCCAATACACAAAGTGTATTGGTGTCTTATATACCAATACAATACTTATATATATATATATATATATATATATATATATATGCTATTAAAAATGTAAAAAGTCTTTTACACATTTGTATTCACCCCCTACTGCTCTAATACCTCTAAAAACAATCCATAGCAGCCAACTGCCTTAAGAAGTCAGCTATATGCTAGAGTCTAGCTCATGCTGAGATTTGATGGAAAGATAGATGGAAATAAAATCAGGGTAATCCTGGGGGGAAAACTGTCAGAAGCAGCAAAAGACTGTGAGACTGTGGCAGAAGTTGAACCTACAGCAGGTCCATAACCCTGAACATGCAGCCAGAGCTGGTTTAGATCAAAGAATAGCTCAGTCAAAGTTTAGGTCTAAATCTAAAGGAGAATGTGTGGCAAATTTGTAAAATTGATGTTCATATATACTCGCCATCCAACCTGACAGATGTTGAGCTAATTTGCAAAGATAAAGGTCAACAATAATAGTTTAGATGCACAAAGCTGGTAGAGCCATATCCTGAAATACTGGCAGCAAAGGTTAGTTCCCCAAAGTATTGACGCAACAGATCTGATCCATATGCAGGACACATTCAGATTTTTATTGAGCAAAAAAAAAAATAAAAAATTAGAAACACTTTGTCTTTAACAAGTACTACCGGTCTATGACTTAAAATCCTAATAATATGCATTACAGGTTGTGGCTGTAACATGATAGATGCACTTATATATATATATATATATATATATTCATTTTGACTTCACACAGCTTTCTTGCTTTCATCTCCTTGAATGACTTTTTAACTCCATGTCATTTCTTCACAAAGGAAATTAACAGATGTGATGAGGATCATTGTCATTTCACAACTGAGTAAAATTAGACAGTTACTTAACAAATTTCACAAGTTGTTTGCAGGGTCTTCCCTTTCCTTGTGCTGTTACGATATCCAGTAACAAGACACAAACGATTAAATGCTCCTCCCAGAGCGCTCATCACATCTTCCGCTTGCTGAATTTACATGGCATTTATGAACACTCACAAGGAAAACAAAAAGTGGACAAGGAGAGAGCAGGGGAAGGGAGCTCGCCAATGGAGGAGTCTCATTATTCCGTTATGGATTGCACATGTCAGCGAGTAAGTGCTGTTTTTATCCCTCTAAAGCACCAGCCACAGCCACCGAGCACATTTCCCTACCCAAGTGAAATTTAGCATGTTAAGGCTCGTGCCACCAGGGGAACAGTGGTGAGAGCACTGGGCTGCTTCTAAGATTTGCTGCCTTGATTAAATAAGGGACTGTAAGTGTGAATAAGAGGCCATGGGAGAAATCCATGCAACATAAACATGTGCTTTTTGCACATGATAGTCCTGCAAAACCCCACCTACCGCCCACCCAACTTTGCCTAAATACAAGCACTGAAACACATTTACACACACAAGCAGTTTACATGGTGTCCTACATGTCACACTGGATTTTAATCAAAGAGCAGAAAGGGGGCAGTGGAGGCTCACTTGTAACTCTATAATGGTTCTGCCAAACTCAGCAAGACGTATCTTTTTAAAAGGGCTCACATCCATTAATGCCTGCAGAACTTGAAAAGTTCACACAAAAAATATTGCAGTTTTCCCTCCTTTTGGACAGAACAAGCCTTTTATTTGATGCACTGTGATTCAAAAAGTCTAGCACCCTCTACAGATTGCCTAATTCCATCTCATTTCCTCTGAGGTTTCCTCCATACACCTTTCTTAATGCTTTGAAAAGGTGCTTTGACTCAGGTAGCTGCCAGCAATTTTCAGTTGAATGCTTGTAACTAGGCAAAGGGGACAAGTTATTTTTCCCCTATTAGGCCACAGATAAAAAAAAGTGAAAAAGTCAGTCACTTTTATAACCTTCTGACCAGGAATGACTTCTATTTTTATCTAATGTATGAACTGACCACAGTCACCTGCAGACAGTGACATTTTGCTACAAGCTCACTGCAAGTAAGTGACTGCAGGTCAGCTGATTGATGTGTCTGGTGGGTATCTAGCCACCTTAACTTTGTGGACACCAGCTGTCCCATTGAAATCTTGCCCAATTATAGAAATCCACCCCCAACGCCTCCAGAGTCAATGTAACTGGGTGGAGCTACATTTAAATCACCAACTACAGCCAACAATAAAGAAAAAATGGTGAACAAGACTAACAAAGAAAATTTGATAAATGGTGCTTTCAATGTTCAAATAAAGGAATACTTTTCTAATTGTCCTTGAAAGAGCTATTTAATCACAGTTTGTTCTACAGTTATTCCACTTAAATTAGTTGTGAACGTTTAATGTGAAGAAAAACAAATATTTCAACGCTAAAGCCAATGAGATAAATTGAATGCTAAATGTCTAATCTCTTTTTTCACTGTTC
Source organism: Xiphophorus hellerii (assembly GCF_003331165.1). Taxonomy (NCBI): domain Eukaryota; kingdom Metazoa; phylum Chordata; class Actinopteri; order Cyprinodontiformes; family Poeciliidae; genus Xiphophorus; species Xiphophorus hellerii. The sequence goes on from NC_045680.1 coordinate 9,610,083, forward strand.
CAGCTTATATTTGCAAAAAATTGCTGCAAAGACTATTTCAACAAAGCAAGTAGAAAAAAAAAAGTGTTCGTTTAAATACTGAGCTGTATGTTTGAAATGCTTAGTCTTGTCTAAAAATTTGCTAAGATTAAAAAACATTATGTATTACTAAATCCTAGCTAAAGTTAAACCTTAAACCCGCACCAGACCTTCTCCAGCAAGATGGAGTCTCTGGCTACAGACAGTGGGATTCCCTTTGTTTTTGGGTCTGTGTTTGATGGTACCTTCTCTGGTGCTGGATCAGCTGCATAGGATGCAGGGATTTCTCAGATGATCGACAACAGTGTCAATTGGAATATATTTAAATATTTGAAAAATATTTTTTTAAATATTCAGTCCTCACATTAAACAAACATTATGGGGAGCAATTCCTGCAGGGGTCTTTTTTTTTTTTTTTAGATCAAATTATACCATAATCCTGAAAATTAAAGAGTAATAAATTCATTCATGACTTTCAACAAGAGTCATGAATGAATATTTCAACAACAAAAAAAAGAAATGTATTGCATAACTGACTTTTCTGGAATTTAGATGAATTTTATTGTTTAAACACAATAAACATTTCTGTTCTTAACTTTGCACTACATCTTGTCATGGTGCTGTTTGGTGATGAGTAGACCCAAATGTAGACAAGTTGAAGCCATGAGTATATGGTAGTAAATAAAGTTAATATAATTAACTTAATAAAACTAGAACTTACACAACAAGGACAACCTAACAAGCAGCAACAAACTGGGACCAGGTAACAGATAACAACGGGAGTAACCAACAAGGAGTGAGTGAAAGAGAGGAGGTTAAATACTGAGAGCCACTGGGGCTGATTGGCTAACAGGTTGCAGGTGTGAGGGGAGAGAGCACGTGGCACACTGAGAAGAGAGAGAGAAAGGTAAGGGAGCGTAAACAAATGTGTGAACTGGAAAAACGAATTTAACTGTAACAAAAAATTATTACAACACAAGGAATAAATCATAAACATATATCTAAATAAACTAAGAGCAGACCGAACTAAGTAAAACAAAACACGGCTAATTAAATCAAAATATGAAAACAAAGGCTTAAAGAACTAATAAAAATCTACTACAAAACCAGAAAACCCTAAAACAACCCAAGATCCTGACACATTCACACACAGCCTGGAGCTATAAGCTTCGCGCGTCGTGGCATCGTTTCTCTGTACTTGGTCTTCTGTTTGCACAATCAGTTGAGCTCAGATTTAACAAAGATAATACAATGAAAAACCTCACACACCCATTTCTATGCGAACATTTTTGTGTTTAGGCGTCCGACTCGATTAACGTGCTTTTGAACGGACCGAGTGATCAGACACAACCTACGATCTAGGAAAGGAAATCAAGAGGCGAAGTTTATGAGGCGACAGTGAACGCAACACAAGGGTTCTGGGCTTTTTTTCTTCTCCCCTTTGACTCAAAGTGGGGGAGAGACGAGAGAGGGGGTAGTTAACTCCTGTCTCCCCACCCCCAGCTCGTATGAGGTGGATTTGGGAAGAAAGGGAATCCAAACCTGTGTCGCAGAGATAACGTGAGACTCCAATAAAAGAGATCCACATTTGGAGACCCATGCGCGGTAGAGTCGCGCACGGATTATTATAGTTTGTTATATATATTTATTTTATTTTTCACTTTACCAGAGGAGGGTTTTGCTTTGGAGTGTCTGATCTCCGTGAAAGGGATACAACAAAAAGCGCACGGAGGATAATAGCGGAGTATTTTGAACCTGCGCTCTCCGTTAACAAGTGACTCGCTGACGTTGGAGAGAGTGGAATATAGCGTTTTTCTGCAATCGGGGGATGCAACGTAACTGTTCTTGTAGGAGGATTCAGCTGCACAGAAAATGGATTTGAAAACTGTCTCCCCTAACCCAGCGAGGGGGTAGATAAAAAAAAAAACAAAAAAACTTTTTTTCCCCTCTCACGCTGAGACTGAGTAAGTGATTGAAACTTTTCTTCTTTTTTTATTGCTCTTAGTTTTGGGGACCTATTTAAAAGATAGGAAAAGAATTACAGAATATACAGAAAAAGCACAGAGTTTGTTTGGAATATTTTTAAACTGTAATTGAAAAAGAGAAAACTTGTTCGCCACAGTAGTCTCCGGGGAAACCAACAAAGGACTGTTTTTTTTTCTCCCATGTGAAAATTTGTAGAAAACCTTTTCATTTCACAATGGTCTGATTTATACCGCTTCGTGTCTTTGCCTTTATAGATAAAATATTACTAAGGGTCCAGACACTTAAAAACACAGTTAAAAACATCGAACCTTGCTAACTCCTTGCAAAACGAGCATCTGACACTGTTTTGCACTAAAAAGCAACGTGAACATGCATTTATTTCACTTAAAGTTGGAGATTCACACGATTAAAGTTACTGAGAAAGACTAAAACGTAATACTGAAGTAAATCTCGAAGAAATGACTTTTACTATGAGATCTGGAAAAGGATCCTTGGGTGATTTTATCTGTTAACTGGAAAGGATGTTATGGATTTATTTGCAGCATGTTTACTACACATAAGCTAACCGAATTTTGATGTGTTTACAACGTCAGTTGTTTTTGTCCTTGTGCAACTATGCTCCTTAATGTAATTTTTGTATCTTTATTTTTTAAACACTTCTGTTTACTAGAGGGTAATCCTCTGCCCTGAGGTGTGACTCTTCCGTGGTTGTTTATGGGAGTTTAAATGTTGCTCTAGGCGATTTAATTTTGCTTCTTTTCTTCGTCATTTTTATGGTAGTAACCTAAGCAAATTGCAGTAATCTTTTTTTAGTAGAACCATTAGCAATACCACTTCCTGAGGGTAAATATGCAGGTACTAACACTGAGAGCAGTGGCACCAGTAAGGGGGGTAAAGGTTGGGCAATTGGCCACCCCTGTCTTCCACGGCCAGATAGCCCTGTGTTAATTATATTTTTATGAATATCACTTAAGGAAAGGAGAGAACACACTTTAAGCTACATCATATATATTTATGTGTATGCTAATGATACTTTTGAATGTCCATCACTTATTTCTGGTGTCAACTCTCCTACACCGCTAACATGGCAACATAAAAGGGTTTGGTATGCAACCCCTTTGAAAACCTTCGGTGCAGCGCTCACTATAAACAGTTTTGCTCTTCTTTTGTAAACAACATATTCTCTGACACATTTGGTGCATTTCCTGTTCTTATGCAAGTTCAGGTTTGTCTCTTATTTTTCTAACTCCCACTCATCCGTCTTACATTGGGGAATACAATCAGTCCTTCTACCGTACATAAATAAACCCATTTGTCTTGTGATGCAAGTCACATGTTGATTGTTAGCAGTGGAGAGGAGTCTTGTCCTTCAAAGTAATTGGACCTAAACCGAGAGGCTGCATGTCAAATATGCTCTGGACTCTTAATGTGGCTTTAATTGAACAATTTATCACCCCTGATCACTGTCAAATAACCTGGAAAGATGGACATAAGGCATTGGGAATGCCATTGATAGGCTTCAGTCATGCATGACCAACATGTCTGTTGCAGCACTGTCGTGGAGGGTGTATGTTTGTTTAGCTAATGGTATGTTTATTTTGTTTGCAGAAATCACTAATTGAAGTATATCTGAGTGGTAATGAATGGTGAAAGAGAACGGAAGAGTGGATCAGTTTACAATTTTTAAAACTGAGTTCATTAGACTAAAAGTTGGACTGTTTTCCATTTAATTTTTTTCATTGCACTTAAGTAGAAACCTAGGTGAGATTTCTATTTCCATTTTTAAATTCTCTGCTCATTTTTTTTTTTAACTTGATGATATTCTTGAATTAGTGCTTGATTTTACAACGCAGTAACAATAAATTCTCCTAAAAAAAGGACATAATTTATATGCTTACTTCATTCATAAATTCTCTAATCCTGTATTTTAATTTGTAGATTAAAGACTTGACAGTATCAAATTCTTAATATAATTTTTCATTATGGCTTTTTGTGATTGATTTTACAACCTTGTGTTGTGTTTGTTTTACTGTCTGGCAAATTAACAGCATTTTGGTGGCATCAAGTGCCTTGCAATTAGTCACATTGTACTTGACACAACAGCAGAGTTAATAATAGCCATGCTGAAGTGACTGTCATAGCAAAGGGAAAGAGAGAAATGCGCACCATGAAAAGGTGCTTTTGCACTCACTGCTAATTGTGTTTATTCATTTTGGTTTGGTCCAAGTGCTAAATCAGAGCTCTTCTGGCGAAATGGGGTGCAATTAGTTTGGGCTGTGAAAACACAGGGCGGCGTGTCTGACTTGTAAAGAGTTCACTCCTCTCCTCTTTGACTTGCGGATTAGCTGTTCCTTGACATTCACATTTCTTTCACTGCCACATAACAAGAGTGGGAAAACACTGAATGGGAGCAGAGCTCCACCGTTGTAGAGCAAGTGAGTTGGGGAGTACACAATGGAAAGATTATGTTAATTTCAGCATTCTGCAAATATAATAAATATATCGGAGCATTGCCTGCAGCAGGTGTAAGACATCCTTTGAGGAATGCATTGTTGTGAAATGCGCCAGATTATAGGGTTCCTATGCAGTCTGAAAAAGTATGAAATTTGGTGTACTTGTTTTCCAGGACGAGTATGAAGTTATATTAAAATAAAAGTCATAGACTTTATTCCTGCTGTCTAAAAGTTTCATCCATCCATCTATATATCCATCCTTCTATCCTCCCTTCCTTCGAGCAATTTGTAGTGGACTTTTGTATCTGTGTTTTGCTTTTTTTTTTTTTGGAATAGAATAATAATAAAAAAAAATCGACCTAGTCTTTACTGCCTGTTGTAAAAATGACAATAGGCAGCAAGGGTGTAGGGTTTATTAAGTCCGCTATAAAAACTTGAATTGCTAGAAACAGTGGAAAATTTGGTTTGCCTGTGGTCTCTGATTTGATGTGTCAGAAATCCTCCATGCATTTCCTCTATTTGATGGTCTGCTGACGGCTGTCATCTCATAAGTACTTCTCAAATGACACTTCAAAAACAGCAGCAAAAATAAAAAGCTTTCTGCTTAAGCCTATTAGACATGCTTTGGCAAATTACTGGCTATTACTTAATATTTGGTACTTTACTCCCTCTCCAAACTCCTAATGTAACTCGACCCATTCTTGCACAGAGATGAGGTACTTTAATATTTACTTAAAATGCTTAAAATTATATGAAGTAGCCCATTCTATAGGCACTTTCTGACATTTTTGATAAAACTGTCAGATTGTCTACACCCAATACTATATTTAGGTGCTCATAGAATAACATTTAGATTTTCCTCTATTAATGCTGTCATAACACTAAAATTTTTTATTTGATTCTGATACTAGCAAAAATACTCAGTACTCAATACCATTTTCAGTATGGCAGTGTTGTACTGGTAGCTCTGGCATCCTACAGAATTCTCCAGTTACCTCAAAAGGAAAGTACTTTTGAACAGCGCTTTTGGGTTTACTTTGTTGACTGAAGAGGGTCACGTATGTTTTTTATTTTTCTGGCTGTACTTGCCATGTTAGCAGAGTTTAAACCGTACAGGAGCAGCTCTTTGGGGAGGAGAGAAGCTGAGTGTCTGTTGTTGCAGCACAGCTGTCAGAGGAAATATGTAAATTTGGGCATATGTAAATTGGAGAGTTTTTTTCTATTTTGACAAAACTGAGTAACTTTGAAAATGTATTTTCTATAAGGAGATATTTTATATCTTGACAACCCCACACTGTATGCATAGGTCAAAAATATTAATAAAGGTGGAGCTGGCTATTTGTGTGGCAGGAAATTTCAATACAGCTCATGCAGATGCACCTGTTCGTTTTCTTGGTTTAAAACCTGGCTGCGCTCTGCTCTCCCCAACTTAACACCATTCTTCATAGTCAGGTCTCACTCTAGCCAGTCAGGGTCTGGTTTGGTTTTAGCCAAGTTGGATGTGTCTCCATTGCATTGTGTTCCTCTCTATTGTGAGTGTAAATATTGACCATGAGCCCTCGAGAGCTGTGGTCGACGCTCCAGCGTCGTTTGTAGTGACACTTAGGACTACAGTGTCTTGCATGAGACCATGCAGTGCTTTTTAGTCTAGATGAACAAACCAAGAGGAAGGTATCTGCAGGTGCATTACCAGTACTACCTAAAGTTTATAAAACTCTGAAACCCCTGGAACATTTCTTTTTATCCTTTTGATAATTATTATTAGTTCAGATTAAAACTTAATTTTATGTTAAGTTTCATTCTCCATCTGGATGTTATGCTTGATTCACATAAGCCCAGATATTTAAACAGCCAAAATGTCACATAGTAAGATTAAAGCCTAACCCAATCAATGAATGCAGTCTCCTGTCAATCAAATTTCTTGCACACAATACACAGCTAAGCCTGCCTTATACCACCCCTGAAGTGGTTATGAAAAACGGGGAGGAACAGCTAAGGACTTGCACAATGAGGACACAATCACTTGCTCCTCCAGCCAAGTGATTGGGGAAATTCATGGATGTGAAATTTTGAGCTTGTACGGACAGACGTGCACATGCAGACTTGCAACGCAACCAAAGAAAGTTGGAAAATGTTCAGCTTTTGTACCTGTTGCTGCCATCGCTATGGCATCCTGGCTGTTGGGTTGCAATCCGAGTGGTTAAAACTTTTGCCTGTCACTGTCATTTGTCCATCCCTGTGTATCGAGCCCATCAGAGTTAGAAGTTAGCAATTCTAAGTAGAAGCCAAGTGTCTTTTGAACAGGGATGACACAAGCTTTGAAGCATAGCTCAGAATGTTATGATTGCAGTTGAAATAACTGGACTGGACCTTATAGTGTCTTCTCATAGGCTCCTCTTTTCTCTTTTCATCATGATCACTAAAATGTGTATATTCCTTCAGTTATTAATCAGTTTACAAAACCTCAAGACACATAAGACATATATTGAGCTTAATTAAGAGAAACAGTTACTTGATTTTTTATTTTTGTACATTGTGATCTGCTGCATCCTTCATCCATTTAGACTTCAGTATTACACTTGCACTTGTGCAAGCCTTGATAAACCAAATGAAAAGGGATTATTGATCAGAGAACATGCATTCGCATATTGTGTACGGAGGTAAAGGTGGCTTCCACATTTACAAAATACACTAATCCCTACCAGATAGTGCGGTAAATCTTTTGGGAACGCATTCACACACCGTCACCCTCTGCAATCTCCACCTCCTCCTGCCTGACTCCCTTGGTACCTCCACATTTTAGAAAAAGGATATGCTTCAGCTCCTTCTGATGAAGTGACAGTAATCTTCCTTTGCAGATGCACGGGGGAAGACCTTGTTCATTCATCTCAGTATCCCTCTTAAGGTGTAACACACTTGAACAAACATGGAGCACAGTTTGTTAAACCCAGTCAGGAAAGCTGCTAGATGTCTTAGGATTAAAGAAAATATAATTTTTCCCCCCAAAATTCCTACTGGCTGCTGTTCTGTGCACTTTATACTTACATACTTTTATAATATGCTGTGAACTAAACTCGTTTGAGTCACAGTGCTACTAATATGTGCATAATTTGGGCAGCTTAGATGTAGTCACAATCTAACAGATTGCTTTGTTAAATGATAAACTTTTTGTATCCAGCTATGCATATGTATTTCTAATTAATAGTAAATGTGCTAAGCATCTTTAGTAAATCTGCAAACTATAATCATAGGAGAGCTTGCAAAATTTTGAGTGCTGGTGCAACTTTTTATCAAACAAGCAAACAATCATCGGTCCTGTTGGCAGCAGAAATGTTTTTTTTTTGTTGTTTTTTTTTGTAGAACATTCATGAGTGTTATACTTTTCAATGAGCTTAAAGAAGTGTTGTGTCTAAAGACCTGAGCTGCAGAGGTTGTTGAGCCAACATCTGCTGTATGAAAAAGCTGCCTTTGACAGCAGCGGCTTTTTGTTCTCTAAATATTGTGTCCAAGAACATTGTGGCAACTCTTTGGTACATGCCCAAATCTTCTTAATTTATTTATTTATTGTTTGTAATCACACACTATGTGTGACCTCAATGCAATAGTAAGGTAAAATTTCTGTTTCAGATTGACTTTTTAATTTTATTTGTTGTAGTTGTAGCAACTATTAACTATAATACCAGCTTTTCTAAAGTAACAAGCCATACAAAGCTAATTATTGACTTTGTTCCCTAAAATCCCAATGAAGATTATCGCAACTCTTAGAATTTTACAATGAAAATGTGCTCTTTGTTGCTACAGTGTGAAGCTGTTTTAAAGGTGATTGGGTTAACATGTGCATGTGTGCTAAACGCTGGTAATCCGCCACTGTTTATTGTCTAGCCAGCGAAAGCCCTGGGCAAGATGGCTGGGCACCATTCAGCTGACCCCCTGCCATCACAGCAACCACACACGGCCTCCAACACCCATCTGTGTCCCCCTTCCCACCCTCCTTCTTACCCGATTCCTTTTGTTGTTGCTCTCTCCACACATGCACACGATCACCCAAACTGTAGGGACATCTGGTGTGAGGGTGGCCTGAAAAGTAGGGTGGGTGGAGGCCCGCTCAGCTGCCCCGGGGATACGAAGGACGAGGGGTGTGTTAGATGGGGGTCATAGAGAAACATGTGTAATCAGGATAGTGGGGGTTATTGTCACTGAGTTGTGAGAGAGAAGTCGGGTAGCTAGAGAGAAGTAGGCAGATAATTGATGGATAGAAGTAATTGTGTGTAATGCAAGTGCAGAAACATGGGCCTCTGGGAAAGGGAAATTGAGAGGGAGAACTAGTGAATAGTACTAATAAAAGAAGGAAGATAAAGGAAAGAATCAGAATAATGAAAGAAAGTAGTGCACCAAATAGTCTGGGGAGGGATTGAAAGGAGGAGGAAGATTTGGAGAGTGTGAGGAAAGGGTGAGAAAGGGAAACAGCAAGAGGAGGAGGAGAAAAGGGAGGGGGCCTGCTGTTGTGTTGCATCACTCAACGCTTGCTGGGGTTAAAGAGGAGTAACTACCTGCCTGTCAGGCTGATTGTTCATCCCTATGCATCAAGGGATACACGTCCTGGTTTATGAGAAATGGCACAGAAACATTATGTGGGCCACTTAACCACAGAAAATGGCTGCCTGCGCATATCTGGGAATACAAATACTACTCCCAGGTTGGGCTTTGTGAGCTGGTGATTTCTTTATGCACATGATGCTATCACCTCCATTAATGCAAGTTGGTTTTTATTACAGTACATGTTCTCATTTTACCCACTCCGTTAGCAGCCTTGCTCGTTCAAATAGTTTATTTTGTATTAATGATTCCCATACCACAACAAAAACCCTCCATCAAAGAGCTTAATAATAAGGCTTCCTCAGTAATTACAACCTCAGTAGCTTGGGTGCCTTTTCAGACGGCACACTTACTCATCTTTCACTTAAATGAAAACAAAGCCCATGCACTCCAAGTATGGATACACAAATTACAGCATACCAGTGGTGCGTAAAAGAGAGCAAAGACACAGAGAAGGCACCAGAGGCAAAATGCATTGAGTTTCCTCTCACTTTCTCGCTGTGCAACACAAGCTTGCCTCCCAGAAGGGGAACAAAGGTTTGTCAAGCGCATCGCGGTGAAGAGAGTAAAACCTCCTCAGCCCCTGGGAAGATGGAAGGTGACATTTGTATGTAAATGGAGACAGACGCTCTTCACACCAGCTGAAAGGAAATGAGAGTGGGCAGCCTAGAAAATTCTTCTTCTGTTTTGAGAAGTCGTTGACTTAGCTGTTTTCTGACGTTTTGTGCTAAAAGATGAATGGAAGGGCACAGCTTTGGAATATGTGAAAACCTTTTATGATGCCTGTACACTCAACCATGTTACAAAAAGTATGTCTTTGATAACAGGATGATGTACTAATCCAACATGCCAGTGTTTTAGTGATTATGGACTGATGAAACAAATGTTTAACATGAGTTTAACCAAAAAAGACGTAAAAAAATTGTGTGTATTTTATTTGAATACATTATATTCAGCATTTGTGACCACAAATTATGCATATTTAAGAACAGACACAGGCATGCACAAATAAATCAATTTCATCCAACATAAACTAAGTTAACAGTAATATACCAAATTCATTTTTATAGTGCAGATTATGAGAATTTGCAGTAGTTAGTCTTTGCTTTACAGTTTATAGATTCTGAAACAAAGACAGGCTGAAATAAGAGGGAACGAAATAAAATTCAAACTGTTCTAATGTGGCTCAGGCTCCTGTAGTTCCTGCACCCCTTATGTACTCCAAATCTCAGTGTTGAAAGATAATCCTGATTACAAAGTGATTGAGGATGGAGTAAGAATGATATCATGGCAATCATAGAAACCAGCCATGGTTTGGGAGATTAAAGTCATAGAGATTTTCTTTGTGGGGGACCCCTTTCTGCTGTGACTTGCCAATGGGTCAAACTATTGTGAGTTGTTCTTTTGTATATTTTATTTATTTTTTTAAAATGTTGTTTACGTCACAAGAAGACTGTTTCAGATTTGATACTCAGTTGTATTTTTTTGCGTGATTTGTGGTTTTTAGTTCTTCCAGGGAAAAAAAGATGGTTTTGCTGTTTGCAAACAAAATAGGATGAATCAATGCTTTAAATGTAGTGATTAAAACTTCATTATTTTTCACTAATAACAGTTTAAATATTTTAACATTGTAGCTTTTCTGGTTATTAAGTGATGGGACCACTAATATCTATCACCATTGTTCAAGGGCAGGGATTAAAACAAAACCATTGTGTAGACTAATCAACCACCTGCTGAGAGAGGGTTGGCTATCCGTCTTCCCCAAAATCATGTGGCACTGCTCTGCTTGTATAAATCACATCAGGACATCAATTGTCATTAATGAAACAACCTGATTAACTAGTCAGACCAAAGCTTTTGAAAACATTAAACATTGAAGAGCAATTTGAGAGTTGATTTCATTTTTAGCATCGTTTTAGAAGCAATTGAATCTGTACAACAACCAGTGAATGGTCCTCACAGAGTGATATTAGGGTTAAAATCTAAGCAAACAGCAATTTAGTTAAAATAGGGATTGGGGAAAGAGTTGGAAAAAAGTAAATGGATTTCTAAAGGGAGATAAGTACGGTTGTTATCAGAATCTGTTTTCTGTCAGTACGGTTTGAAGGTCTTAAAACAGATGAACAGGGAGTCAGCCCTGTTGCAAGCTTTTAGGATGATTCTGCTCAGTGAGCAATAGAGAAAAACACTTCAGAGACTGAAACCTCATGCATAAGATAGATGCAGTCAGGAAGAGAGTAATAAAACTGAATATAGATGAAAAAACAAGCAACCAAAATAAAAATAAGTTGTTATAGGCTAGCAAACTGGTTTAAAAGTTACAGTACATGTGAATGTTTTATTTTGCAACCTTCTTTGAGTCACATGTGCCATCTACAAACTCTTAATTTATTTAGATCTTGGTGATGAGCATAGAGCTTTAATATGAACATGAGGTTGATGATTGAAAACCTGGTACTCCACAACAGCAGCTTTGATTAAGTCTGCTTGCCAGAGGGCTGGTTGGGATGTACTCTGAGATAAATCCCACCCAAGTCCTCTACCCTCAAGGCAGCCCCTATGACATTTGTCATTATACTCCAATCTGTAATCCCAATAGGGTGGAGGCAGGGCTAAAGACTTAAAAGGGAGGACAAAAGCAGGTTTGGCATGGAAATCTGGGTTTCTGTTCACATCCCCTACTGTATTTGCCCTAGGGTTAGTGTAGTGGAAAATTAGGGAGAGGCAGACACAATTAAAGCAGAAATAACAGAGTCGGACTCTGTTTCTGCGGAGAGGTGGGGTGGGGAGAATTACAGACAGAAGGGAAACGAAGACGATGGCTTAGGAACAGCAGGTAGATGGGGAGCAGAGGGTACCTCATTTTTATGGAGATAAAAGAGCACTAATGAATTTGAACCAATGCCCTTCAGGGATATGCCATAAGGGCAGAAATAGGAAGGAGCAGATTGCGGTTGATTTTTTTTTTTAAAACAACAGCCAAACTGTCTTCCTAGCTCAGAAGGGTGTTCACGATTTTGTGAACACTAAGATGGCCGTTGCCATGTTTGCCAACTGCTGCAACGGAGGCCTGTGCCAGTGCTCAGAGAGGAATTAGTGCCAGAGAAGATGCGCCTAACTGGCCAAGTCATAATCAGTCTGTTTGCCAACAAGATAATTTATCTCGTATCACTTTACCTAATTTTTCACAGCACTCAGATTTTATTTTATTTGATAAAGTGTAATAGAAGAATTAAAGACTTGCGTAAATTCAATTGTATTATGAGAGTATTTTCTGTTTTATGTAGTGAGTTAAATGGAAAAAATGGAGAGAACAGCTTTGAAGTAACTAATACTTCACAATATCTGTTTAGTTCCTAAAACGTAAAATATCTAAATGATAGAGTTTATACTATTTAAAGGGAGGTGATTCTTTCATGGAATGTTTTCATGGGAATATTGCTCCTATGGTGGCCATTTGGGGTTACTTGTATATTTGCTCTTATAAAGCGCTGTCTATTTCCACAAAGCTCCTCCTTAGAGAGTCTCCAGCTGAGCTTCCTCCTCACAGAGTACCCTCTTCTGTACCTGCCTCACACAGTTTCTCTAGACTAGCAGCAGCAGGAATAATTAAACACTTGGTGGAGCTGAACGTTTGCTGAACTTATCAAATGAACTACTTCTCAGTCCAACTTTCATTAGAACGTTTGGCATAATGAGAAGAAATGTTGTGATGACATATTGAAGCCATAGTGTCAGAAAGAGTATGTGCTTCTTAAAGGAACAGAGGCAGAATTAAAGCCATCAAATTACTAAGTGAAATTTCTTTTAAGTCGTGTTATGTTTGATTTTATAACAACTGAAGGTAACATAGTTACATGATGGTGCCATTTTATAGAACAATGTGCCCAGAAATTGTGTAGTCCACCCCTTTAATATTGTCAGGCATACAATTTTTAGTAAGACTTTTACCATACAATAGCAGTCATAGCAGTGAATTTACCTGGAGTCTGCCCTACCTGCCTTATCTGTCCAGGTTTTTACACCATATTGTTTGACTACACAGAGAATCCAACAGCAGGCCATGGTCTGTACTCATGTGAAGGTAATGGGCTGCCCCCTAGGCTGTGAGGCTGGGCAATAAATAATGAAGTAGTCCCCTCTATTGTAAATCACAGAGGGATCTTGTTTAGCTGATGCCTTTTGGGACTGTTGCTTGAAAGTAGGCCTGTTGCGATAAACGATAAATCGATTAATCGTACGATAAATTAAAGCTATTGACGTCATTTTAATTATCGGCACCATCGTCTCTTCCGACCTTTTTCTCTTTCAGCTAATGAGACTGAATGAAAAAAGGCTCAACTCCGGTGCTCTCCACCGACTCCTCCCTTCCTCATTTCCTTAGTGTAAAGCCCAGCGCACACTACACGATCTTACAGCTGCCAGCCGATTGTCGGCTCATTTTCAAAACCTGACAGATCACACATTAGCTGACAGAAATCCTAGGTATAACGGTTCGATCGGATTCCTTCCTGCCGTGTGGTGTCCAACAATGGGCACAAAATAATGGCTACAAGTTCAGTGAACTAATTTTAAAACCAGGCATTAATCAATGCTTTACTACAATCTACCTGCAATGCATGTGGCTAGTGTCAGCGTAAAGTCCTGACTGAATGAAAATCATTATAACCTATTTACGTCACGTTAACGAAGAACAGCTGAAAAGTTACCGGGTTTATCAACTGTGGTAGCAATTTCGCTCCAACTCCTCCCCTTGTCATTTCTATATTCTTTGCATGTTAAATAAACATTAATGTTGTTTCCACGTATCATCTCCAATGTCCGCTGGACTTCGGGTTGCGCCGTGTCAGCTGTTTGGGATTCCCCGACGTAATTTCCCATCAGAAAACACTTTCTGATTGGCTACCTGTCACATTCAACAGGCTGCGTTAAGATCCCAGTCGGAGAAAACCCCTGATTTGGATCGGAGCGGCCACGATGATCTACCGTAACACACCACACAACCTTAGAAAGACCAACTTTCTAAGATTGTTGTAAGGGGAAAAATAGGAGCAAAAAATCATGTAGTGTGAACTATTGCATCAGGTAGTCGATGTGCCCGTCTTCTCTATTTAAATCTAATTATTACTGAAGGGCAACATAGTATACACACTTCATAATCTGCACTCTTTTGGTTGAATGCAGTATTTATTTCCACTTTGGCTTTATGTTGTTTAGGTTTTTTTTCCAAGTGAGTTTTTTGTTAATGGAGACTGAGAATCCATTTTATTTTTGTTTTTGGTTGTTTTGTTTATTTTGTTTATCAGCTCCAGTGTTAAATATTCTTTTGAAAATAAAGTGTATCTATCTTTGGCAGGAAATCGCATGCATTATTACATCATTTCCATTAAATCAGTGTAAAAAGATCTTCAAACAATATTATCGTTTATCGCAATAATTTTTGAGACAATTAATCGCTCAGCAAAATTTGCTATCGTGACAGGCCTACTTGAAAGTAGTGCATGTTACAAAGTATTGGAAAGTAAGTTTAGTGTAACTGAGCAGGCGGCACTGAACATAACGCTTGAATTGGGGGGGGGGTTCTGTTTTTGTCATGTGCCTGATGAATTTTAAAGTGGAATGGAGATGATAAGGCATGAGCCGGTGTATCATGTTTATGTTCAGTCAAAGGCTGTTTGTTATTTTCCATCCTTCTGTGACATTGACATTTTCATCCAAAGTGGGGTTTTGGCAGTACTTGTCTGATGCAGATATGTGTAATTTGCATTGAACCTGCATGACAACTTTCACCCTTCTTCCTCACAGTTGAGATTCTAGGCACAGTACACACCTGAGAAACTGCTGGACATCAAACAAAGTTTTCCAGCTTTGTGTATATGGAAGATGCCAAAAGTTTGATGGAAATGACAAGTCGCATGCACAAGATCAGGCTTTTGCAACATCATGCAATTTACCTTTATACTTGGATTATATCTTATATTCTAACATCCAGATCTTAGTTATATACCTTGAATGTTATCAAGATAAAGATTGTTCTTTAGTTCCATAGTTATTTCCTGCTCTATCACTGATACATAGCATGATCCTTTGTATTACCAAGGTGGTGGGTGTCGTAAGTAGATATTCCATTGATACACCTTATTATCAATATACACTGTCTGAGCACTGTTCTGAACAGTAGTCAGTTGGGGAATCATCTTTTGTCTGCTCGAGTGTGTGGGGGCGTGGGGCAGAGACTGATAAGTCGGCCAGTTATCTGCTGTAGTCCTGTTCAGTCTGTCCCAGCTGGCTGCATCTATCTAAGCACTAAGTCACAGCTGATTCTTCATGTATTCCTGTTCTGGTAAACTGGCACTTAGATAAGTATTCATACCCCTCTAGAGGCGTCTGGGCCTTGCAGTTACATTAGGATTATTCTGCCTTAACAATAGCTGAGGATCCAGATCCTTTGTATGAAGCAGAACATAGAATAGGAAGCTGGATTTTACCAGGCTAGTAGTTTGATGTAGTGTGGTTTTATTCAGTGTGACAAGACAAAGCAAAGAAATAATTCTATGCAACTGATTAAACCTGATTATTTACCTCCATGAAACAACAACCTGTTTTTGAAGAAATTTCTAAAAATTTCTTGTCCACTGATTCTATTGCTTATTAAGAAAATCTGACTTGCAATAAACAGAAATACATTTAAAACGAAGAATAATGTTTATAGACTCAAACACATAGGAGTCAAAAAAGGAGTTTGAGTTTGTTGTTTTTAAGGAAGAAAATAAGTAGTTTTAGAGTTTCATGTTTTGATAAAATCTAGCTGGATAATTCAGTTACCTTAATATTGGAGAAGCTTTTTTACTTTTTTACATGGTAGCATTTTGTGAACAGTGTAGAAAAAAAAATTGTGACAGTTAAGATGGGAAAATACAAAATAATTGTCAGCACTCTGAGAAAATTAACATGTAAAACATGGATTTTTTTAGAGCTGACATACACTGCCTGGCCAAAAAAAAAGTCGCCACCAAAAAATGGTCACACTCTCTAATATTTTGTTGGACCGCCTTTAGCTTTGATTACAGCCTGCATTCGCTGTGACATTGTTTCAATAAGCTTCTGCAGTGTCACAAGATTTATTTCCATCCAGTGTTGCATTAATCTTTCACCAAGATCTTGTATTGATGATGGGAGAGTCTGACCACTGCGCAAAGCCTTCTCCAGCACATCCCAAAGATTCTCAATGGGGTTAAGGTCTGGACTCTGTGGTGGCCAATCCATGTGTGAAAAAGATGTCTCATGCTCCCTGAACCACTCTTTCACAATGTGAGCCCGATGAATCCTGGCATTGTCATCTTGGAATATGCCCGTTCCATTTGGGAAGACAAAATCCATTGATAGAATAACCTGGTCATTCAGTATATTCAGGTAGTCAGCTGACCTCATTCTTTGGGCACACAATGTTGCTGAACCTAGACCTGACCAACTGCAGCAACCCCAGATCATAGCACTGCCCTCACAGGCTTGTACAGTAGGCACTAGGCATGATGGGTGCATCACTTCACCTGCCTCTCTTCTTACCCTGATGCGCCCATCACTCTGGAACAGGGTAAATCTGGACTCATCAGACCACATGACCCTCTTCCATTCCTCCAGAGTCCAATCTTTATGCTCCCTAGCAAACTGAAACCTTTTTTTCTGGTTAGCCTTACTGATTAGAGGTTTTCTTACGGCTACACAGCTGTTCAATCCCAACCCCTTGAGTTCCCTTCGCATTGTGCGTGTGGAAATGCTTTTGCGTTCACAATTAAACATACTCCTGAGTTCTGCTGTTGTTTTTCTTCGATTTGATTTGACCAAACGTTTAAGTAATCGGCGATCACGATCATTCAGGATTTTTTTCCGACCACATTTCTTCCTGGAAGATGATGGTTCCCCACCATCCTTCCAGTTTTTAATGATGCGTTGGACAGTTCTTAACCCAATTCTAGTAGTTTCTGTAATCTCCTTAGATGTTTTCTCTGCTTGATGCATGCCAATGATTTGACCCTTCTTAAACAGACTAACGTCTTTTCCACGACCACAGGATGTGTCTTTTGCCATGGTTGTTTAAGAAATGAGGAGTTACTCATTGCATCAGCTGGGGTTAAATAACTTGTTGCCACCTGAAAGATAATCGCCTATGCAGTACTTATCCAATAGGAGGCTTGTACCTATTTGCTTAGTTAAATCTGTGGCGACTTTTTTTTTGGCCAGGCAGTGTATATAGATGTAGATATGTAGACATGTACATAGATATCTATATCTATTTACATATAGAGAGAGATCTATATATCTATGTAGATATATATCTATACTATATATGTATAAATATATGAGAGATTTATATACAGTACAGACCAAAGGTTTGGACACACTTTCTCATTGAATTCAATGAGAAGGTGTGTCCAAACCTTTGGTCTGTACTGTATGTATGGAGAGACATATCTCTCTACTCTCTATACATAGACATATATTTATCTATATATATAATATACATATATCTACATATCTATCTATCGATCGATCGATCGATAGATATAGATATCCATATACATGTCTACATATCTACATCTATATATCTACATCTCTCTATATATAGAGAGAGGGGTAGATTTATAGATATTTATATTGATATCATATGTAGATATATATAGATTTATATATATTTATAGACAGAGAGACAGATATATATATATAGAGAGAGAGAGAGAGAGAGAGAGAGAGAGAGAGAGAGAGAGAGAGAGAGAGAGAGAGAGAGAGAGAGAGAGAGAGAGAGAGAGAGAGAAATTTAGATATAGATATCTATCTTATCTATCTTTATCTATTTATATAGATAAATTTAGATTTAGATATTTATATCTTGCCCAGAAAGATAAGTAGTTTTTAAAATTTTTCCCAATTTGTATAGGTTTAGACTTCTAATAGGCTCTTTCTGTTGCACATTGTTGACATTTTTTTTCCAAATCTCCCATTAATTAATAAATGTGGTTGTCTTATTTTCTGTTTAGAATTAGAAATAAAAATCTTACACTGGATGAACACGAGTACTGATGTTGTTGAATGTGGGGGAAGCCGGAGCACCCGGAGTGAACCCACACCTACACGGGGAGACATTTCCCACCGTGTAGTCCTGGCTTTTTAATATTAAAATGTCCAATTAACAACAACAGTAGCTCTTTTTCCAATTACCATCAATCACCCAACCCACACGTGGCCCCACCTCCCTTTTAAATCTAATATACTAGAGACGTAAAGTGATGTCTACGCTGGGTGGACTTTACATCTGTTTTTGAACTTGCGCAGAGATGTTGGAGATAAAGCCTTTTTGAGACGCTTCCACAGTGAAATCTTTTTCATGGGGCTCTCTTCTTGTTCAGCAATATAGTTCTGCTCAGCTGACTCTTCTGCTCCTCGAGTGTCTAATTCCTGAGATGTTGTTTGGATTACATCTTCTTTTACTGTAACCTTTATCTGTGGATTGGATGTTATCTGTTTTTCCATTAGACCACTCTCCCCTTCTGTGGAAACTATGGGAACCTTACCTGTTACATCTTCTGAAACTTTGCAAGGTTTTGTCTGTATTTGCTCAAAAGCCGTCTGGGGTATCTCTGGTATTATTTCAAAATCAATTTTTGGTGTCTTAATGTTTTGGACTGTCTCTGTTGGGTTTATAATGCTTTCCAGTTCAGCTGTCATTGCCATCTTTCTCTTTTTCTTAAATTTAGATTTAGTCAATGGCCTTTTCTTATCTGGCTGGTCCAAAATTTGTTGTGTTTCAGGGATCGTTTCGTCTTCAGTCGCCTGCTGCAGTTTACCAATCACTGTTTCATTCCTTTGAATTTCAGTTATGATGGTAGCTGTCTGATCCCCAACTATTTCCTGTATTGAAACTTGTTCTGTGTTTTCTCCAGAAATGTTTTCATTACTGACAGCTTTCAATTCAGAATCAGCTTTCATTGCTAATTTTCTCTTGTTCTTACGTTTTGATTTCTTTGATGACCTTTTCTTCACTTTATTATCCCCATTTTGTTGTGTTTCGGAGATGATTAGCTCTGCTGAGATTTGCTGGGGGCTAGAGATAACTGTTTCAATCATATCAATGTCATTTATGATGGTAACTGTCTGATCCCCAACAGTTTCTGCTATAGAAACTTCTTCTTGTTCAATGTTTTTTCCAGAAATGTTTTCTTTATTGAGGGTCTCCAGCTCAGAGGCAGCTCTCAGTGCAGCCTTTCTCTTGTTCTTACGTTTAGATTTCTTTATTGGCTTTTTCTCAACATGATGGTCCCCATTTTGTTGGGTCTCAGAGACCGTTGCTTCTTCGATCGCCTGCTCAAGTTTACCAATGACTGTTTCAATCATATGAATCTCATTTTTGATTATAGCTTTCCGATCCCCAACCGTACCTGGTATAGAAACTTCTAGTTGTTCACTGTTTTCTCCAGATACTTTATCAGTGTTGAGGGTCTCCGGCTCAGAGGCTGCTTTTATTGCTGCCTTTCTCTTGTTGTTACGTTTAGGTTTCTTTGATGGCTTTTTCTCATCTTGCTGGTCAAAGTTTTTTTGTGCTGTGGAGACCGATTCTTCTTCAATGATCTGCTGTGGTGTACCAGCCACTGCTTCATTTCTATGAATCTCTATTACGATGGTAGCTGTCTGGTCCCCAACTATTTCCGGTATCGAAACTTCTTGTTCACTTTTTTCTCCAGAAATGTTTTCATTACTGATAGCTTTCAACTCAGAGGCAGCTCTCATTGCTGACTTTCTCTTGTTCTTATGGTTAGATTTCTTTGATGGCTTTTTCTCATCTTGCTGGTTCCCATTTTGTTGGGTCTCAGAGACCATTTCTTTTTCAGTGATCTGCTGTACTTTAGAGATCACTGCTTCTTTTGTATGAATCTCATTTTTAATGGTGCCTGTCTGATCCTCAACTGTTTCTGGTATAGAAACTTCTAGTTGTTCATTGTTTTCTCCAGATACTTTATCATTATTGAGGGTCTCCAGCTCAGAGGCTGCTCTCATTGTTGACTTTCTCTTGTTCTTATGGTTAGATTTCTTTGATGGCTTTTTCTCATCTTGATGGTCCCCATTTTGTTGCATTTTAGAGACCGTCTCTTCTTTGATCGCCTCCTGTGGTTTCCCAATTTCATTTGCGTGAATATCATTTTTGCTGGTAGCTGTCTGATCCCCAATTACTTCTGGTACTGAAATGTCTTGTTTTTCACTGTTTGCTCCAGAAACCTTTTCATTACCGAGGGCCTCCTGTTCAGAGGCAGCTTTCATTGGTGACTCTCTCCTGTTCTTACTTGTAGATCTCTTGAATAGCTTGGTCTGCCGATCCTGATTCCCATTCAGTTGTGTTTCAGAGGGCTGTTTTCTTAGCAATAAAAAGAGCTCAGTTTGTGTTGAAATTGTTTGATAATCTGGTTTGAATTGACATCTGGTTTCCAACACATCCATCTCAGTTTGCGTTGAAATCGTGTGACGGACTGGTTTTAATTGATAGCTGTTTTCTTGTACATCCATCTCCGTTTGTATTGAAGCAGATTGATAACTGACTGTTTTCTGCTTTGGGCTGTCTTGGTAATCTGTCTGAGTTTGAACAGAAACCATTGAATTGTTGCTTTGTTTTCTTTCTGAGAGTCTTTTCCTCATCAGATCTTTCTGCTGCTTAAGTTTAGCATTTAGTTTCTGATTTATATCGAACATCTCCTCAAGCTGTTTCATTAAGTATTTCTGTACTTCGATATCTTCCAATTCAGACTCCTTAGATTTGACAAGACACGTACACTTTGCCTGACTTGTGTTTTCAGAAGAGTGGGGCAAATTCTGAATTTCAGGTAAACACTCTAGTTGAACATTTTCTGCTGTTAGATTATCAAGAACCTCAGTTAAATTCTCTGTTTGGATGTTGTCCTTGGGCTTAACCGTAGATGGATATTTCTCCCCTTTTTGATCGAGCGTCTCCTGCGGTTTGAAGATGGATTCCTTTTTGGTGGCTATCTGTGTTGTAGAAATCACTGTCTTCTTGGAATAACTTTCCTTTTTCAAGGAAGCTGCTTCATCATGCTCCGGTGCTGGTATTGAAACATTTTGTTTTTCAATATTCTCAGCAAAAAAACTTACATCTATGCGAGGTTCTGACTTGGGGAGCATCTTCCAAAATGTCTTATTTCCGGTGCTGGGCAAAGCTGCCTGATCATTTTCTTTTTCCGGCAGAGGACCATTATTGATGCCATTGTTTTCAGTAAAAAATGCAAGGTCTATGCAAGCATCTGACTCTGGGAAAGATTTCCATAACAGTGGTGTCTTCTTGATGCGCTTCGTCTTCGATGTTTGTTTCTGGTCTTTTTGATCCACTTCCTTCTGGGATTTGGAGATGGATTTCTTTTCGCCGACCAGCTGTGTTGTAGAAATCACAGGTTCCTCTTCGCAAATTTCCTTCTTTAAGGAATCTTCCTGATCACCTTCTTCTTTAGGCAGAGAAGTGTCCTGCTTTATAACATTTTCAGCGCCAGACTTAGAGGGCTGTTCCTTCTGTGGAATCTCCTGCAGTACGGGGATCGATTCCTGTTTGGTATCCAGAGTAACATCTTCCATTCCAGTACTTCCAGCTGAAATCTTTAGATCAGCAGGGGCATGTTTCTCCAACCAGATATGAAATGGTATCATTTTCTTCCTGTTGCGCCTTGTCCTTGATGGCTGTTCCTTAGACTTAGAGGGCTGTTCCTTCTCTGCTATATCTATTGTCTCCTGCACTCCAGCGGTGGACTCTTCTTCACTGACCAGTGAATTGTTCTGCTTTTCAATATTTCCTGCAGAAATCGCTTGGTCAACGGGGACGTGTTCCTCCGACCAGGTTTTAAATGGTACCTGGTTCTTCTCATTGGACTCACTCTCTGGTGTCGGTCTGTTCCCTTTTTGATCCACTGTCTCCTGTGATTTGGAGATGGATTTATTTTCGCCAACCAGCTGTGTTGTAGAAATCACAGGTTCCTCTTCGCAAATCTCCTTCTTTAAGGAATCTTCCTGATCACCTTCTTCTTTAGGCAGAGAAGTGTCCTGCTTTATAACATTTTCAGCACCAGACTTAGAGGGCTGTTCCTTCTCTGGAATCTCCTGCAGTACGGATTCCTGTTTGGTATCCAGTGAAACATCTTCCATTCCAGTACTTTCAGCTGAAATCTTTAGATCAGCAGGGGCATGTTTCTCCAACCAGATATGAAATGGTATCATTTTCTTCCTGTTGCGCCTTCTCGTTGGTGGCTGTTCCTTAGACTTAGAGGGCTGTTCCTTCTCTGCTTTATCTATTGTCTCCTGCACTCCAGCGGTGGACTCTTCTTCACTGACCAGTGAATTGTTCTGCTTTTCAATATTTCCTGCAGAAATCGCTTGGTCAAAGGGGACGTGTTCCTCCGACCAGGTTTTAAATGGTACCTGGTTCTTCTCATTGGACTCACTCTCTGGTGTCGGTCTGTCCTCTTTTTGATCCACTGTCTCCTGTGATTTGGAGATGGATTTATTTTCGCCAACCAGCTGTGTTGTAGAAATCACAGGTCCCTCTTCGCAAATCTCCTTCTTTAAGGAATCTTCCTGATCACCTTCTTCTTTAGGCAGAGAAGTGTCCTGCTTTATAACATTTTCAGCACCAGACTTAGAGGGCTGTTCCTTCTCTGGAATCTCCTGCAGTACGGGGATCGATTCCTGTTTGGTATCCAGTGAAACATCTTCCATTCCAGTACTTTCAGCTGAAATCTTTAGATCAGCAGGGGCATGTTTCTCCAACCAGATATGAAATGGTATCATTTTCTTCCTGTTGCGCCTTGTCCTTGATGGCTGTTCCTTAGACTTAGAGGGCTGTTCCTTCTCTGCTATATCTATTGTCTCCTGCACTCCAGCGGTGGACTCTTCTTCACTGACCAGTGAATTGTTCTGCTTTTCAATATTTCCTGCAGAAATCGCCTGGTCAACGGGGACGTGTTCCTCCGACCAGGTTTTAAATGGTACCTGGTTCTTCTCATTGGACTCACTCTCTGGTGTCGGTCTGTCCCCTTTTTGATCTACTGTCTCCTGTGCTTTGGCGATGGATTCATTTTCGATCACCACTGAAGCGTCCTGCTGTTTGATATTTTCAGCAGAAGTCTTTAGCTCCTCAGGTGCGTGCAGCTCCAACCAGACTGCAAATGACACCTTCTTCTTCTTACGCTTGGGTGGCTTGGGTGGCTGTAATTCCCTTTCGACAATGTTGTTGGATGCAACCTCTTCAACTCTAGTTTGGTTGGACTCCATTATAACCTTTGCTTGTTTCAGGTACTAAGCTAAAATCGCTTCTCTATAAACTCAGTAAAGATTTCACGTTAAACTTGATGTCAATCTCCAAAGAAATGTGCACCAAACAAAGCTGAAAATCTTGCTGCGAACTGCTAAATAAATTCTCAAGAGAAATGTATCAACAACGGCTGCTAAACGGCTGTGATGAAAGTAGATCGATGTGACGAGCTTATATAATCGCTGGTGATGTCAGAATTCTGCTTTTGGAGTTATATTGTGGTGTCACATTGTGATGTCACAGTTTTCTTCGATATTCAGAGTGGGCTTGTCTGATGGATTTTTTATTAACACGGCGAATGCGCGCGCAACGTGACTGCAGAAAGAGTCAGAGGGCTTTTAAACTGTCACTGGTTGCCATAGTTACCCCCCATGAACTTGTTGTTTTGACATTGGTTAGCATGTTGTCAGCGTAGCTAGCCTAGGTTACTACAACTGTTTAAAATTGAGTGATAAAATAAGTTATGCTACCAAATTGACATTAGGAAACGGGATACTGTATTTTACTGTATTTTCCTGCTTTTTCCTTGGTCCAATAGTGACATTTAGTAGTCAACGTATGCTTTTATTTTGAAAAACGGCATATTTCTTATTCGTGTGTTTTGTGACATGCTGCACTTCCTGTTTGGGTCTAGCTGGGTTTTTTTTCTGAGAGAAACTGTTGTTTTATTTTGAAGAACTTGGAGGCTTGTACCTATTTGCTTAGTTAAATCCAGGTGGCGACTTTTTTTTTGGCCAGGCAGTGTATTAAGCCCTTTTGCATGTTATATTTACAAATGATCACAGCTAGCATTACTAGCCGAAAACATCAATCTGTGTGCATTACTTAAAGAACGTAAATCCCTATATTAACCCTGGCATTTCCAAAAAGCTGCAATCATTTTCAAGTCTAGCTTATTCTATTACAGAGATTTGAATCTCTAAAGTATGAAGCAGGTTAATGTTGCTGAAATATTTTGAGGTTTTCTTGATATGTCCTGAAGTTAACTTAAGACAAGTTTTCTTCTTTAGATGATTAAACGTCCCCAAGTTAGATAGTTGATGTGTGTATATGAAATGGCAATAACTGCAAAAGTATGACATGGTGAAAGACTGAAATGACAGGCTTCCACCAAAATCAAGCTCAACTGCCTAAATTCTACAGTAGAAAATATAGTTTACTTTTATTAGCTTCCTACAGGTCTTGTGTCTCCTTTGGCTTTATTCTTAAACACCTCAGAGATACTAAAAAAAGCTAATTTTGTTTTTCTTCCCACAGTAACAACGTTCACATGGAAGATTTATGTCACCATGACTTAGTAGCGTTTAGGAAAGTACTTGATTTTTGAATTTCCAATTTGCCGATCACCACTCAGAATCAACAGAGCTAATGACAGCCAACATCTTAGTGCATCATTGCCTTTATTTTTTTTCATTCTTTTTTGAGGTACATTTCCACTCCATTTATTAGCCTTACATAACATCCTGTGCCCCATTTTCTGGTTACATTAGGTAGCTTGTTTGTTATACCACACTTCAAAATAATAAATTTTTAGGAACATTTTAACTATTAAAATGTTTGTATCTGCAACATGCATTGGTTGTAACAGTTTTATATTCTCATTACTTATATCTTGCTTGTTTAATTTGATCATTTTGGTAACGTCACAATATTTGTTTAGCACTAGAATAAATATGTAACATAAGTGTTCTGTAAGAGGAAA
This sequence comes from Xiphophorus hellerii, assembly GCF_003331165.1. NCBI lineage: Eukaryota > Metazoa > Chordata > Actinopteri > Cyprinodontiformes > Poeciliidae > Xiphophorus > Xiphophorus hellerii. The sequence continues at coordinate 9,635,194 of NC_045680.1, forward strand.
GGAAGAAACTTTATTTTTTCGTTTTTATTATTGACTTCTAATAAAATATATACCTTTCCAGCAGAGAAGAGTTGAATATAGTGCATTTCTTAAAAAGAAGCCTAAAGAAACCTTGAGGAACTTGGTCTAGTATTTGAAGTTGACTTCTTTCCTTCAGCTCAAGTGCTGTCGCTCACTTCAAAGTGGTATTTTTTTTTTCCTCCACAAAAAATACTCTGACCACCTTATTGCCTCCTTCTCCCTTTTATGTGGACTTTACAGCACAAAGAATCAGTTTAGAAGACTGTGAAGATATATTCATAACCTAAGATGTCTCCATCTGTGTGTATTTTTTTTTGGTGCCTTTGACAGCTTGTGGGGCCTACATAGTTTCATGTGTGATCTTGTGCATATCCAAGGAGGTCTGCAGATGCTCAGTGGTGGTCTAAAGCATTACTTTTGTCAACAAGATGGAACCCAGAGACCAAAATCTACGTGTGGAGTTATGGTTGCATAGTTTTGACCCCAGTGGTTCATTGTTAGAGAACTTTTATTGTGATTGGTGAGTAAGGCTCTTTACAGTGTGATCTTGAAAACCCTGCTTTATGTGATGCATAATATCACACTCAACATCTGCGAAATCTCTGATTTATTATATTGCAGCCAATGAATTTGATGTCAGTAAGACAATAAGCATACATCAAATGAAATGGCTTGCATCGCAGGGAAAATGAAGTTTTGGTTGTTTACGCCAAGTGAAATAATGTTTTAACAGAGATGTCTTAGTGGCATTAAGCCCATTTAGCCACCTTTCAGTTTTTCTACAATCATTGTAATTGAAATATCTAGTTGATGCTTTCCACACTAATAGCTGATTCTTGCTATCTCAAATGTCTCCATTAGTTTGTGATAACTACAGAATTTCCACTGGCAGCTATTTGTGCATGAGAAGTTGTGTGGAAAACTTTCAGCTGCAATGCTATGTGTGTGTTGATTTGTGTGAGGGGAGAGGGGGCTGTTTTTGGCAAACATGAGGGGTGAACAATAGGTGATTCATCTCTGTCATAAAGAGAACCAGTTTAGTATAAGTGATGTGTTGGCTTCCTGGACGATTTGTCTTGTGATTCCCCTGCAACCTGTGGCTTTTATTTTTACCACTTGCCAATAGACACACCCACCCCCACATCTTCAATTGTCATTATGTCGGAAACTTTCGTCCTCTTGACTTTAATTTTTCCTGCGACAGTCAGCCACTGATGTTGCAAATAAATGCGAGTGCACTCTAGACCTTCAATGACCACGCAATACTCAATTCAATTTTAAATCCACTTTTGTTAAATTTTTACTCTGCATATGTGCTTAAAATGTTTTCAAGAGTTTAAAGCTTTGCCCACTAGCAACCAAAGTGTTCCAAAGTACCCCCTCCTCTCCTTAGCTTTGAATAGCTGCCAAATGTTCAAGATATTTTTACTCAGCCTCCATGAGTCGGTGCAAGTTGTTAGCCGAAGAGATTTCATGCACTTGACCACTTAGTTCAGGCGGTGTGGGCATGTAACACTTGGAGCTGAGACAAAAGGGAGACATAAAAGGAGAGAGAAAGAATGCTGACAATTCTGTGTGTGTGTGCTTTATGAATGGTTTTATTTTTTATTTTTTTATCCTGGAAGGAGGGCAGTAGAGAGAAATATGTAGAGAGGGAGTAAGAGAGCGATGTGGAGGAGGAGGGGTAGATAGAAGGGATCCTTTGAGACCAAGGCTGCCTACTCTGAAAAGGAGAAGACTGAGGTTGAAAGAGAGAGTATCAAAACATGAGAGAAGGAGGTGTGTGTGTGTATGAGAAGGAAAAAACAATAAATTAAACTATGATGGAAAGAAAGACCTGAAAATGAAAGGAAAGCAATATTTTGGTACTACTGCTGTGACAAACCACATTTTGTTGTGGTCATTTAGAAATTGCACCAATCTTAAGTTAGCTTTTCACTGCTTAATTCAATTGTAAGCTCACAAAAAGAACATTACCAAATAAATGTGTGTTTGACATGTGATAATGTGAGTTGTAGCCCAATAAATAGAGAAATAATCCACAAAAGACAGCAGCTGCATTTATTGGAACAACACAACAAGCTTGCAAAACGTATTTACCACTCCTGAAAAGCAGCATTATACAAATTTAGGCGCAATGTAATGTGGGAGCATCTCAATAATCTGTGAAATAGTAATATCACAAAAGACCATTTAAAACACAATATGTTTGGTATCGTTCCCAATGTTAGAGATTTATACTTTTGAGCCAAAACAGCTTATTGGACAAAATCCCTTTGCAGTAGAGGCGCATGCCTGATGCAGATGACAGTCCCCAACAGTGGGGAAAGCATTATAGCAACAAATCAATTTATTAGCATCTCATCATCTCAATACTATGCAAGAACATCACCAATTTTAATCAGCTCTAACATATATGGTTATCAATAAATGTGCAAATGTTGCCCTTGCATGCCTTGCAGAATCAAAAGCTCCACCATCTTCTGCATTCAGATAAAGATAATGTTTTTTTCTCTGATGCCTGATAGAACTTACAATCTGCTAACTCACCGTGTAACTCACAGTGACTTCATGTCTGATAAAACCAAATGCTAGTGACACAGCTTTGGTCAGCTATTTATAATTGCAAGTGTTTCAATCTTAATAAGAACCCAACTCTTTTTTTAAGAAATCATATTTGTCCAGCCTTCAATTTTGTACTCTTAACAGTGCCTCCACCGCTTGGTGTTTTCCAGGTCTATGTCAATTTGACTTGCTTTGGATGGCCTCCGTGTGAGTGAGAATAGACTAAAGGCCATAAAGGGACATAGTATGAGCTAACGGGTCACAAGCAGTTCTGGCAGGTCTCTATCTCTTAATAGCCACATCTGTACTAAGCCTGTTTAATTCCGTTTGAACCCTTCTTGCAAGCAAACATGGCAACATGATACCTTGTACATCATCTTGTCAGAATGTTTTTTTTTTTTTTGCACTCCCTGGGATGTCATGCTGGTTTGCAGTGTTGTTGACACAAGGTGAATTATGCTTCTGTATGCTTTTCATCTTTTAGCAACGACCGACTCATCACCTTATGCTTCTTAAGAAATCAGACGACACCTCTTGATGTCAAGTTTCTGTCTTCCTTTGAGTAAATATCAGCCGGGCTTTCAATCAACATGATTTGCTGCTTTCAAGCTCCCTCTCGGTGTCTCTGTCCTGTCTCAAATCAGACTGTGGTTTATTAGCAAATGAAACACAATGCAATGTAGTTTGAAAACTCTCACTGATGTCTGTACTGGCAGTGAGTGTCAACTTGTCCTTCACGCATAAGCACAAATTTCACACCAGGCTGCAGCTTTGGCAAATGGCAACTTTACAGTGTTGAACAAGTTGGTCTTTCATAGAAGACCGCTGATTGGATTAGTGTAAGAATATAGCTTGGCTGTTTCTAGTAAGTAGGTGGGATTCTTTAAAGAAAATGGAACAGCTGCTTACAATTTTAGATTTGCGTGTAGCAGGAGAGTATGGCGGCCTTTTTCTGATGCTAACCTTGCTAAATTCGCACCACTATTTTTTTAGGCTCATAATATTTCAAAAGCCCTGCGGTGCTCCACAGTGCTGTAGGAGGGTAAGAAATTGTGTGATTTTCCACTATATCCCTTCATGTGGTGGTATTATTTGGCTTTGTACTCCAGTAGTTGTGATGAATCACCCTCTGTTTTCACGTGGTTTCCAGATGCATGTCTTAAAGCACAGACACTTTTTAATATAGTCTTGGGATTAGTGTTTAAAGGACATGTCTTAAATTGTTGCTCTGATTCTATTGTTTATGATCATCAAAACCTTATATTGTTGCACCTAAATAACAGCATGAATGTATTTCAGAAGACTTGTCCTGAAGGGCTTCAATGTTGTTTCTGAGAAATGGGGTAGAGGCGCTCCAGCATCACTATATTACTAACATGTTGCTTTAGACGGAATTGAAAATAGACCATTTGAATCCAACCAAGCACTGCGGCAAAGAAATCTTTTGGGGCCAGTAATGGCATAAAGGGTCAGCAAAAAGCACATATACAAAGGTCTATTGTTGGCCATAATGTCAGGCTACATTTCTGTAAAAACACCAAAAATATGAGGTGGGATAGCATATTCTGGATAAATGAGTTTAAAGTTGTTACTCTCCAGGATCATAATGTTTTAGTTTAGCTCCAACACCCAGTTCTGAAATTTCTGTAGACTGCTGCCACATAAGCAAAGCACTTTTAGCATAATTGCACCTTTGGTGTAGGCCTCTTTTCAAGGCAAGCTATTGATTTTCTCTCTCGCTCTGTCTCTTTCCTGTGCTGCCCTTTGTTTTTCTTCACTTCAGCTTTATTTTCCCTCTTGAATTCCTCAGCTGAAGCACTTGATCTGATCTCTGTCCCACTCCTTTTTCTCTCTATGCTCCATACCCTGGATGGTGCTCAAGCAGTAAAGTAGCTAAAGGATGCAATTTGATTACAGGAACAAGTGCTGCCCCACCTTACAAATGTAGGAATTCCAGTTGGCAACCAAATGATCTCCTAATAGACAAATGCAAAAGTAGCATTTGCTGAGGTTGTCTTTTCAGATTAAGAGGGAAACCATGTCTGTGCTAAAAAAGATACGCTTGTTGCTGTAATAGTACTCTGATTTGTTGAATGGCACAATAATGGCTCTGTATGTAGTATATCTGTAAAGTTATACAGTATACTATATTTTAAATCAATGTAAATGGATTGTGACCAATAAGGTCAATGGGCTAGTTTTCTGAGCAGATGGATACAACTCATGAAAGAGCAGACAGAGACTAGAGGTTTGCAGTTGCGAGTGCCTTGTATGTATAATGAAGAAAATTATATACATATTTACAACATTAGTGAAAACATCCAAATGGCCATATAAAATGTGCAAAAGAGAAAAACAAAACAATAAAAAAATAGAACAAAATGAATCAATCAATCCCACAGTTCCATAATTAATGAACCCACACCCTTCAGTTCACCCACCCCAAGCTGGGGCTGGTTAGGGGTCCCAAGCAAGTTAATTATAAAGTGCTTAGTGCAGGACATGGGCTGACAAAAGTCAGATCAGAGTGGGAACAAAATTGTTTGAATCAGAGAAGCTAAAGAAGTTATAAATGTGATTTTGACATTGAACTTGAAATGGTGTAAAACGTGTAACTGCAATTAAAGATCACTTATGTGTCGGAGGTAGATGGTAGGCGAAAGGTTAGGGGAAAAAGGAGGAACTAACAGGAGAGCAGAGATGATCAATTCCTTATTTGGAAACAGATTGTTGAACAACTTAAACTTTTCAAAGAAAAGGTTGTGCAGGCAACGGACGTAGGAGGACCATTGAGCAACCCTGGGTATGTTAGAACAGACATCAAGACATCATGTTTCTAAGACAAAGATGGATATGAAATCATCAATCCAAGCAGTCAGCCAATGAAACAAGCACAGCAACAGTGCTAGCCAATGCAAACACACCAAAAGGGTGGATAAACCCTATAAAAGGTGAGTGCAAAAGAGGAGCCTTTGGTTGGATCCTCCAGGCAGCTTCAAACCAAGATCGAGATGGACAAAGAACTCTGCAGCTGAAGAAGAGCCGGGGCCACAGAGCTGAAGACTGTCCTGCGCATGGGGACCAACCCGTCAGCCTCGCAACTTGTGGCTTCAAATCACACTTCTCTCATCAGCTGGGTTCAGATCCCAAAGACAAAGATGAAGATAAAGACCAAGATGAAGACCAAGGCAAAGACAAAGAAGAAAGTCAAAGAAGAAGAACTGGTGCCTTCCTTCCATGAGGTCAGCTCGTCTACATCTCAACGGACCAGAATGATCGTGAGACAAGGTGAATGGAGCTTCAGAGCATCAAGACAAGAAGCTGAGGAATGCTACACACATGAGGAAGTCACCCCAAGACCCGAGACCTGCCGCTCTAAGTCAGTACTCTTCCTGCCAGCACCCAAGTCCTGTGAGACCTCACCAGCTCATCAGACCTACAGAGATCCCTGCATCTTCAATAAATATAAAGTTCAATATAAATTACATCCATGAAAAGTCCAATAAATATGCACTATATAAATTAATTAACAAGAAATGTAAAAAACAAACTAATCTAAACAAGTGCTCAATAATTATTTAAGGCAGCTTATTGTTCACCAAATAGGTTATTCAAAGATAGTATGGTCGCCTGGATTACATAGTCAGTAATTTAGCAGCTACACAAACAAACAGTGATATCAATGAGCTAACTCTAAGTCACACACAAACTCTCACCAATTCCGCAGTTTATAACTCACACAAACGGGTTTTTCATCTCATCTCGGCTCACAGTATTTGGCTCCTATAGTTCAGCACATTTATGCAAGCATCGTATAGAATTAAGGAGAAAAGAAATTGCATAACGCTTAACTGACCTGCAGCTCTACTCCTCCCAACACGTCCTAATCTTTCATACTTCCCTGCTCCAGCTAATATACCTAATAGATAGGCTACAGTAACACATGTGACCCTAATACTCAACAGCGATTGGCTGTTCAGTAGTCTCGTGAGAGTTAGTGATGTTATATTAGAACTATCGCAAGATTTGAGAGATAAAGGAGACAGGGAGTGCGTGGAAAAACCGGAGAACGAGGGAATGGAAGTTAAAATTTACGCCCGGGTTACACTGTAGCATGTGGAAGATTTATTTATTTATTTTTATTTTTTTAAATAAACAAAGTCTTCATTTGAAAGTTAGTTTTTGTATTTACTCAGGTTATTTTTGTCATGTATGGTTCAGGAGGTAGGCATTTGTTCTCTGTAATAGTGGGTTGCTGGTTTAACCCCCTGCTCCATTAGTTGTGTGCCCTTCCGCAAGACACTTCACCCATCTTGGCTGCTGGTGGTGGTCAGAGTGTCTGGTGGCACTGATTGTACGGCAGCCTTGCTTCTGTCATTCGGTCCCAAGGTAGCAGTGACTACAGTGTAGCTTACACCACCATTGTGTGAATGAATTAATTAAAAATAAAGGAATATCTGTTTAAAGACATTGTGCATTTAGTGTATTTCTAATCAACAGAAATATAAGACAGACCCTGCACACTTTGTGTTCAAGTTCTGGAAAACAAACTTCCTTTTCCAGATGTATTCCTTACTCCACAGAATCACTAATTGAGAAAAGCACAATAAATATTCCATATATGTTGTTCAATTGAATGTTTTATGAAATTACGCTTGATCCAAATATCTCTGCTCTTAAATATGTGCTCTGTGTAACTTTAGGTCTCTATGAAACTGGCCTTGGCTGAAGTGTTGATTTTCAGTATTTCAAAAAAATTAATCCAATCCAGTTTTTAGGGCTGCAGGCAAAGCTTACCTGTACTGTAGTCCCTCTTACTGATCCTAATAGTGCTCTTCATTCAGCTACCTTTCAGAGATATAAAGTGGAGGCTTGGTGGTAGCACAGTCAAAAGAAAATGTTGTTTTATTCACACAGAATTAGATTTAGAGAAATATGGATGTCATAGCTGCTTCTGCTCTCTTAAGTTTTTTTTCTTTTTTTGCTATTTTTGTTTACTTTGCACTCTAATTTTGTTGTTACATTGTTGTTTCACAAATGTAATTAGGATTTTAACTACATTCCTTCAGATCAAAGATATGTGGCCAATGTCTGATTACTGATTTTGTAAAGCATTGACATATTAGCCAGTTCCATTAGAAATATTCTAATTCTAAGAAATATTCTTGCCAACATTCAAATGTTTTTCTAGTGTTTCTCCCTTGAATAAAGGAGTACATGCACCATTCCACTGTGTTTGTGAAAGAGAATGGGCAGTTGCTGTAAAATAAAGTTTACCTTCTTAAAACAAAGACAGACTAAATACTGCACATACAAAAATTATATTTGGATACTTGTTTATGTTGGTCCTTGAATATTAAATGTTCAATTGGCTTACAATGATTTCAGTTTGACTACAGTTCAGATGAGTTTTGAGCTCTGCTGTAAAAGTTTCTTTTTTTATAAGTGATGATTAGTGTTATTACGAAGTGTAAACATCAGAATCTGTAATTAATGTAGACATGCAGTGGACCCACGGTTTTTACAGAGATTGGGGACCACAACTGCCCTTAAATAGCTGAAAAATCCGAAAACACTTAAGACCACCTGTAAGAACATTTATTAAAAATTCTGATTGTTTGCAAATTGGAAAAAAATCTGCAAATCGGGGAATCTGTGGTTACTGAGCTGCAAATAGACAGGAGTCCACTGTAGCTCAGATTTGAAATGGCTCCAAACATTTCCAGATCCAGAGCAGGGTAGGCAAATATGCTCTTTTGGGACAAATACTTATACTGTTATTACATCAGTACTGTTGTTATTATTATTATTAGTATTATTTACCTGTATTTTTTTCTTTACTTGTAGCCTGGCAGATTCCAAATCTCCTGTCTGGATAAACCTCCAAACACTGTAATGCAGAGCCCAGAAGTTACCACACAAACACATGCACACATACAATTGCACACAGACATACCCACCCCTTCACATGCACATGGCCAATTATCTTCAGTCTATTACAGCAAATTATGTCCCTCCTGTCTGCATATAATGCCCCCTTTATTCATGGTCCAGGTCTAGTGAACATATATATGTTCAGCCTACATTTGCTCTTTTCTTTTATTCTTCAGTCATAGATTTTGATCTGCAACTGTTAGGATTCTCCATTTTACAAAGTGAATCTCTGGACATTATTCTTTACCATCGATTTGGACCAAAATCCTTTATGTATGAGCAAACTGCAAACATGTCAGCATGCTGCTGAAATCCAAAGGCAGCCACAGAGTTTCTCACAAAGTCAGACAAACAAATCATGCCCTGTGTTCATTTGAGCCAAGATACTTGCAATAGCAGATCAGTCAAGACTGAAATATGGCTGAAAAATGTTTGTGCACAGCAACAAACAAATCTGAATGTTGACACGCATGTCTATGCATCTGGTCCCCATCAATAGGCAGCACCTTTTTTTTGGTGCTGTAGATTTGTGCATACACAATGTACATACATGTGCTTGTAAGCACTATTACTGTACTTAAGTGTCTTGTGGGCCTACAGTTGCTCTCTATTAAATCCCTATTTACCAACATAAACCGAGCATGTGTGCTTCAAGTGGTGGGTGTATGAACGGCATAAAGTAGCAGTCAGGAAGCTATTGAGGGCCCCTCAAGTCTGGTGGAATGCAGAACAAGGGGGAAGGGCAAACTCAGTTGGTTATTGGATAGAGAAGGGAGTGAAACTCAGCTGGGTGTGGTTTTCAAAATTTATGGACACACACATGCACCCTCTGCAGCCTACTATGTTTTCGTAGTTTGAATAGGCTTGCACAGATGTTCACTGTTTATACGGCCTTCATTAGCTTCTATTCAACCTTCCTTGTGTGCTGCTATATTGAGTGTGCACTCACAGACACATACACCTACAGGCTAGAACTTGCTATTTTTAGTATTGAGTAAGCAGAGTGTAGCAACAGGCTAAATATTGTCTTAAAAAAAAGACCAACCTGTTGTCTCATTTGAGCATTTTCCACCTTCTCCCTTGTTCCTTAATTATTCCTCACCCAATATGAAATATATTCTCTAATGTGAAAAGAGTGGAGTGTTCCAACCTGTGGAAAAGGTACTTTTACTCCTTTGGGTGATTAATTGGAGTAGAACAGTTTGTTTCTACTCCAATGTGACTTGTCCAGTCACATTTTGCAGGTTTTACGCTTCTCTAATTCTAGGGTGGACTTAATGCAAGAAAAAACATTGAAAAACACACAAAGAATAAATACAAGTTTAAAATATCTGTTCATGGTGGATCCAGTTCAACATTTTAAAGGTTGAACTAAAAATAATTACATTAATTCCAGTCATTAAAGAAAATGGGAAACAGCACTTTAATTTTACTGCTGATACGCAAATGTTGATGCGGAGCTAACTTTAATTTGTCACTATTTATCCAGTTGTGTTCTCACTGTGCTTAGTAATCATTTCTTTTTTGCCCTTTACTCTGTTTCCTTTTTACACCAAGTACCCAAATTTCTGCCACATAAACAATTTGAAAGTGAAGGGAAGGTTCTTAAATCTAACAAGGCAGATTATTGGTCAGCTCAACAAGACTTCAAGTCAGTGCAACCCTTAATTGAAGCACTATTTCCTTTCTTGAAAATAATAGCCTCAAACCTAGATGTAGGAAGCTTAGAGCATTTACCTTCATGTTAGGGTGAATGATGAAAGCTTATCTCTGCTTCAACAATTAAAGTCACATTGATGAACAACATTGTAGCATTGTTTTTTTTGCATCATTTCAATATCATTCATTATTCTATAAAGGATAAGTTACAAGGACAGTGATGAATGAAAAGTCCTGGCTTGCAGCCTTGTTTGGGTTGAGGTTAGCACTCTGCACAAGTCAGACACCAAACTCACTCAACCATGTCTTAATAGACTTATTCGCTGTCCATTCTTTACTATCTTAGTTGTGGTCTATTTTTATTCAAGAGACCTTTTAACGAATCACTCATTTCAATATCATTCATTATTCTATAAAGGATAAGTTACAAGGACAGTGATGAATGAAAAGTCCTGGCTTGCAGCCTTGTTTGGGTTGAGGTTAGCACTCTGCACAAGTCAGACACCAAACTCACTCAACCATGTCTTAATAGACTTATTCGCTGTCCATTCTTTACTATCTTAGTTGTGGTCTATTTTTATTCAAGAGACCTTTTAACGAATCACTCATTGCTTTGAGGTTGGTGAGGACAACGTTCAAATTTGTAGCCGAAGCCTCCAAGTTGTATGGTTTGGCTTTAACATGCAGTCCTTTTGAGGGGGACAACCAGCAAAACTGATACAAACATGTAGTCTAGCCTCGACCTTTGTAAAAATCTTACTCCAAACAGTGATTACGGTTTGGAACTCACCCAGCTGCCTTTGAATTGACATGTTGCTGGTGTTCTAATGTCTCCATGTGTGCCCAGTCTGTTTTTTTTCTTCTACTTTTTTTTACTGGGTATCCAGAGCTCAGCAACACTAAACTAATAAAGATTTGTGTGTTTTGAGTGTTTTGAATTTCAATGAGGCTCAGATGCGTGCAGAAAAGTGGGGGTAGGTAAAATCGATTTTCAGCTGAGCAAAAACAGATGCATGGGAGTCAGTGAGACTGTGTTCTCTCTCTCTCTCTCTCTCTCACGCACACATACATACATGCACAGGAGAATATGCCAGCACATCACAATCACAGACACTCACACCTACCCAGACTACTCATACACTCTTGTATTCAGGAGGAAGGTTAATTGAAGGTTATAACTGGGGAGCTGGAGATGAGAGGCTTTCAACGGGAACATGTGCTTGTGTCCGTTATTCACCTTCTTTGCTTGCCCTGACCTCCTCACTACTCACTTCTTCTCTTTTTTTGCTTTCTCTTCCTTTCTCCCTCTCTCTCTCTCTCTTTTCCCTTCTCTCTCTCTGTCTCTCTCGCTTTCTCTGTTTATTTCTTTTTTTCTCTCTCTCTTACTCTGTCTTCATCCAGAGCCTAGTCAAAATGTGCAGCCATGCAGATACCTACAATCTCATTAATTCAACCCATCAGCTGTACTGCAGTTCTCGCTCTCCAAACCCCATCTTCTACTTCTCTTTCCATATGCAAACACTTCTTATAAAAGGTTAATATAATCTGCCACTGCTTAGACTAACGATCCATGGGTGCCCCCTAAGTTATAAGTTATAAGATCCTTATCTGGATCTTATCACATATGTATATTACTCAACATTATATTCTTACTTGATGTTTCCATAATTTGTGTTTTCTCAAATGTAGATAGTGATTGAGATTAAAATGAGAAACTTTGTAAAGAGATGTGAAAGTGACATAAAGAAGATTGATAAAATCTACGCTTTGTATCTTAATTTTAAATCAGTTCTGCATTTCAAATCTTTATAAGTAAAAAAAAAAGTGGATGTTTTTTTAACCTATTGTTACCTACACGGAATTAAGAATGTACATGTAGTCTGTGTGAATGAACTCAAAGTGAAATACACTGTATACTCTCAAATGTATGCTCTCATATGTGTATTCTCGTATTTGTGGCCAGAGCCAGCATTGTTCAACCTTGAATCCACGAAGAAATCCACCCTTAACCAAGCCTCTGGGTTATCTAAGCGCCATGATGATTCTGTGTGAGTTTTAAGTGGATAATATTTTTCACATTTTTAAGGCTTTTATGGTCTGCACCGCATTGAAATCATGTTCTAATTATAAGCATCAAAACCTGGCTTTTTTTTCTCACTGGCTTATTTCAAGTTTAGCTGTTGGGCAATCATTTACAGGGGTTATAAAGTGGAAATTAGTGCATGACCTTGGCATTTAGGATAAAGTATTTTACTAAAGGTTGAGGAGACAGTTTATGTAACAGATGGGGGTGGTTTGTTGATGACTTTGCATGCGTACCACATCTCACATGTGTGTGTTAAATATGACTGATATATTTGTCTTTGTGTGTGCTCATGCTTGCATGGAGGTTTCCTTTGCAGTCAGGGGGGCTCTATGTCTGCATATAGGAGCTGGGCTTGTGTGTGCCCTTCCATCGCCACCCTCTTGGACCTACTCTCCCACACACACTCATTAAAATGTCAACCAGAGCAGGGCCATCCATTCTATCTGTGGAATGCAAGGGGTTGGGAGGGAGTTCGTGAACAGGCATATTGAGTTTCTTGAAAACAGAGGAGCTGTTGCGACACAAGGCATAATGTGCTTTCTGACTGCATGTTGAAAAGAATGTCTCCAAATAGGCATTGGGCGTCATGGCCAGGCAAAAGTCTTATGAGACGCGCTTTAGTAAAAACACAACCAGTATTTATGCCAAAATTCAAAGCAAAAATTTGTCACAATTCATTACTTTTTTTCTGTAATGTACGTCACCCTAATCTGTGACTAGTTCCAAGGATTGAAGTGTGGACTATGCTCAAACTGGTTTAAAACAATATTAATTTTATTTGGAAAAATAGAAATAAAATTTACCTCAGACACAAAATAGTTGCTAAGATTAACTGAAAAATACTGTTTATGTTGGAGTTTTTTGTGCTACTTGGGTAGCTCTGCTATTTCTGTGGTTTATCCATATTCTGTTTCTTCATTTCCTTTGAATCTTAAGATTTTGCTTATTGTGCTCTTTAAATTTCTCATAAGAGTAACTTGACAGAGAATGGTGAGTTGAAAAATGCTGCCCAAAGTTTCAAAAGTAATTTCTACTCCAAACCATCTGCTCAGGACAATTTCCACTCTCAATCACACTTTATGAAAGCACAGTTATTGTAAATGTTGCTGTATATTAAAAATAAATGAAGGGAAATCAAGTAGCGACAGAACAATCAATTTCTAGAAAACATATTTTCTTCTTGGAAGTTACATTCACATATAGACTGTCTTGACCATTATGTCCTACTTGTTCATAATTGCTGCACAATAACAATTGCTCAAAGTGAACTATGCAGCTCAATTTTACCATCTGTTCGTATTGACATTCGCTGGTAACTTGCAATACAATTTTCTTAGTATGGTAGTGCTTGTGTGGGAAGAAGAGTGTAAACTTTGTTTAATAATTAATATCACTAGCTGACTGAAAGTTTTGTTTGGCTAAATAAAAGGGAAAAAAATCAATCCTTTTCAATGTCTGTAGGGAAGATCCTGCTAAAGTCAAGCCCTAAATTGTATGAAGAATGATGGCAGAGCTTAGGTTCCAACTTTATTTGTAAGAGAATGCCACAGAACAAACATGGTTCTATTGAATACAATTAGAAGAAGTGCATAGGCTGCAATTAAATATGTTGTTGTAGTTGTTGAAAGAGTACGAGTACATTTCTACCATTTGGCATCAGTAGACTGGATTTTGTCCCATAGCTTATGAATTCCATTCAGTGGATTGGGACTTTCCTATAAATAGAAATTTGGCATTAAAAACTTTTACTTCAAGACTTCAAGATTAAAACACCCTTGAGCATAGCCTAAGGGATGAGAAGTGCAACGAAGAAAAAGTCTATTACAGATTCATTATTGAATACCACCAAAATACTCTCATAGGAATATTATATGTTTACTGTTACAAAACCATAGTAAATCAGAAATGTCATTGAGTAGACATCGCTACAACAAACTGTATTTACAGCAGTGCATCAGTTTTATATAATCAGTATGAAAAATTAGCATCCATGCTGTTGGTTGTTTCTTATTTTCTCTTCTTTTTGCTTTTCTTGTCCTTCTTTATCCCAAACACCTTGATTTCCACACTTAACAGTTAAATGAATAATTAAATCATGATTGATCCATTTGTTTCGGGCTCAAATGTCAGGATGTCATTTGAGGACTCCCCTTGCCTTCACCCCCTACCTTACATACCTTCCCGTTTCCTCATTACTCCGCAGGGCCAAGCGACAGGCTTTCCTCTGTTTTTAATGAGGAGCAGGATGCATCTCGGTGACTGTTTATTGAAGGATTCACTGTTTGGTCTGAGAACAGTTCTGTTTGTTTCATAGAGGCTTGATGACAGTGTACGGGTGTTTTTGTTCCTGGAACTCCATGAGAGAGTACCTTTTGTAAATTTTGGCTGTAGAAACCCTTACCAGGAACCAAAGTATTTTTCCTAGGTGATTTTCCACCGCTCTTCATTTCTATTGCATTTATGTCAGTATTTTACATTTAAAATCTTCAGTAAAAAACATGAGAAAAATATTAATAATCTCAAATGAAAAATCGACTTACCGTGATCCACTAAACATTTTTGACCTTAATTTTTCTTATTTGTTAACCTTTCAAGTTTTTTCAGTGTGCTTTGCTAGGCTAATTAGAAGACTAATTGTAGAGCTGATTTAGTTGAGATCATAAACATCTCTTATCAAATTACCTTTTTAATTAAGATTTTTTTGTGTCTTAGTTGATTTTATCAAACCCAAATCATGCTGCTGTGTGTGGTCTGGTTGCTCTGACCCTGTCTGTGTAACGTTTCTTTGTGAAGACTAAATCACCAAGTTGTTGTTTCTTCCCCTTCCTCTTCTCAGAGAGGAGTGAAAGCCAACCAGACAGAGGCAGACTGAAAGAGAGATGTTAAAACAAAACAAGGAAAACAGCATGCATATGAGAGATGCTTGACATGAGAGGCAGAGGAGAAAAGGATGATGTTGCAGTCCAATGGGAATTGTTGGAGGAACTATAAGAAAACAACTGATGACCAAAGGAATTTGAGCAGGGCAAGCAGAGTAAGAAAGGGTATGAATGGCACATTTATAGAAAATATTCAAAAACAACTCTGTAAACATGAATGGAAAAGCTCTTTCACCCTTGCTTCCATTACTAAATCATGAATTAAGTTTGTGTGGAAGAAAAATCAAGTTCCACCACTGCCTGATTAAAGTATGAATGAGGAATAATTCATGTAAAATACCAAATGATGTGTTGATTTGCTCGTTGCGTTGCAGCACAGGGGTCCTTGCTATTCAGATGTAAATAGTTTTAAAGTAAATAAGTCTCAACCAGAAAAAAGCAAACAACTTTTTTAGTTGCCAAACACATTTTCCTTGTGTTTTATTATTAAAAAGAGGATTCAATTAATTTCTTTCTCTTCCTGTTGATGTTCTCTCATTTGCTCCTAGGAACTTTTTCCACTTGTCTGCAGGATCGGTCATTTTAAGCTGTTCTGTACTTTTGTTGGGAGGTTGTCACTGTCTGTATGTCAGTGAAATGTTAACCCGTGGTTGGAATGTGAATCTCACACATTCCAACCAAAAGTGCACAATACGTGCACTTTTTCAAGTGCACGTATTGTGCACTTGAAAAAAGTGCACAATACGTGCACTTTTTTCAAGTGCACGTATTGTGCACAAACGACAACACACGTTCAAACAAAAGCATTCCACCTTACAGTCAAAACATTACAGGTTAATTCCACTGATGTGAGAGGAAATATATGTCAAGCATTAATAACGAGATAATACAGACAGCGAGACAGGAATGATAATGAAATAATGAGAAACAGAGGGCAAATTGTAGCTTGTGTGTATTGGGAGGCACAAAGCCTTCTGTGTTATCTGCTGCAGATAATGAGTAAAGAAGGGGAAGCTGGTTCACATTTCCATGGTGCAGGGAAATGGCAGCCAGCTGCACTTCAGCTCTGATGTTGCCTGCTCCCCACAAATGCACACAACTGTGCTCACACATTCTGTCACTCTGATGGAAAATGCTGCATGTCGCTGTCGTTGCTCTGGATCTCACCAGTTTAACCTGACAACGAGCTTTTGCTGCAATGCCCAGGTGGCTGTGGCGGCCTGCGGGGACCTTGTTAGTGACACGCTTGCTATGCTCTTATTTCAAACATACACTTAATATCTGGAGCACAGAAAGTACTTCCACTCATTACATTTAATTCCATTTTTTTGTGAGATCTCTAAAACAATTGAGACCTCTTCAGTGTTCCTTCAACTTTGGCCTTTTAAAAGTCTTTTTGAAATTTCCTTGGAAAGAAAGAATGGTCATGCAGGAAATGTAATAACTATGCAGTGCATTAAAATGTAATATAATGATTGAGAAGAAGACAATCCACTTCTTTTATGAAATCTTTTCTTTTGGAACATTGAGGCATTTTTATTGCTGGCGACTAATTTAGTCTGATACAAAATATGTTTTACAGAGCTGAGCACACGCTGCAGTCTTAAGCCGACAGTATGCAAGCTTACTGTGGGGCCTGATGGGTTTGTCTACTTGACTCCCCATCCTCTTATTTTTTGTCATTGTCTTCAAATTACCTCAGAGGCTTTTCTGCTATCATGACAAGAAACACAAGCCTGAAATAAGGGATGAAATGGGAATAGAATACTGATTAACTTTATAGTGGCTGCTAAGCTGATTTGCGCACAAGTGTGTGTGTGTGTCTGCAGAAAAGATATATTCTCATTTGTGCATTTTCTTGAATTTGTATTGGAGCATGTGATAGCAAAAGCCAAAGTAATCCATACTGAAGCTCAGCCTCACACACATGTAGTCAAACACCTCCAGACAACATGCATTCATAAATGTGGAGTCTTAGAAAAAGACTGAAGAGGGGACGTTTGACCAGATGGAGCAGCCCGCTTCTTGCTGAGTGAGCTTGACGACAGCTGAATAGCTTGAGGTGCACCGAAGTAACTGACCACAAACAGACACATACTTTACACAAATACAGTGAAACAAAATTACTCTTGTTCATGTGTTTGTAATGCGAACACATTTTCCTTTATTTCAAAAGACATTCAATCCAGCTGTATTTTAGTAGAATCTGAAAACTCTGTATCAATTGCAGTAATTGCTTATTAGCTTACTTTGTTTAAGCCTGTGTTTAAAAATATATCAATACCAATTCCCCCCTCTCTGCAATGCTGTCATCATCTACCATTCCTTCCCTCTGCCTCGCTTTTTCTCCTCCTCTGTTCTTTTCTTGCTTTGAATCGTGACTCTCAACTCTGCCTATTCCCTCAACTGTGATTATGAGCTTTGGATTCCAGCCTGCATGCATTTAAAAAAAACGACAGGCTTCGCCCAAATACAGTCATCTGTTTCAATCCAGGAAATATACAATGCATACGTTTATATATGTAAAATAAAATCAAAATGATAGTGATCCAAAATGTAAAATAAGGGCAAGTGAAAGTGTTGTGCGTCATGCTCATGGTGAGTAACTAGAAAAATAAAAAAGCTATGGAAAAATAAATAAATAAATAAATAAATGGGCTTCCATTTGAATGAAAGCCAGTGCTCTGTCAGACGCCAAGAAGATGAGCAGCTTGGTGGTATGGCAGCCTGGCTTGATTTTTTTTTCTTTTTCCTTTTCTTTTTTTCCCCATCCTCCCCTTTGATTATTTGTTTGTTGCTCCTTGATATCTCCTCATTACAGTTCTACTTCTGCCCCCTGATGTTTTGATTTTGTTCGGCTGATAAACCCTTAAAGGCACGCTGTAGCTATGGTGTGAAGCTTCCATCTTTTACTGCACAAGTCTGAGAGGGAGCGTGTTTTCATTCCACCTTTCAAACGGCCCTCCAACTCAACATGGTGCTTCCCGACCGAAGGCGCAGATATGTGTTAAACAATTTTTAAGTGTTTATGAGCAAATCGTTGAGTCACAAAATTATTTTTGATAAACTGAAACCATCCTGAAAAAAATAGTCAAATATACCTTATTGGTTACAATGTCAAACACTCACTGTGGCCAAACAGAAGGATATGTCTTACAGGTACAAGGATTAATTAGGAGTGATTTGGTATGTCAGTCTTTCAGTGTGAATATTTTGTGGCATTGACAGCAAAAAAAATAATAACAATCATTTATTTTACTGGAAAAATAATATAAGCTATGCATTTTTACAGCTAAATCAATTAGTGTGATTTTCATTTGTTACATAGACTTAAGAGATATCTGATGATCTTGTTAATTAACAGAGCTACCTTCTCCATCAGCCAGCCTGCAGTCAGGTGCTTAACATGCATGCCAGAAGGCGTCAGTGAGACATTTGCTCCCTGCATCAGACCAGAACCGAGCTGTGAGAGTTTAATGTTTCAGTATCTATTTACTCAAAGCCCTGGACAATTGCTTTTCAAATCTATATATTCCTGTCTTTGACCAGTTCGTGGAAGTTGAGTAGCTTGGGGTGGTATCCTGCATAAGTAAAAACGCCCACAAATTCAGACCAATCGCACAATAGTTTCACATGGAGAGGGGGGTGATAAGGTTGGCAGGGGGGATGTGACGAAAAGGGGTAGATGTCATGACTCCAAGAACAATCGTCACGTAACTGCGACAATAAGAACTGGTTTCTGCAGTTTGGCTCCTACAAGCAGAGCCCTATAGCTTGCCAACTGTAGTTTGAATTAGTGAATGAAAGAAATCTGTATTTTGAAGATGGAAAAAATAAATGTTACCTGAAGAAAAAGTAAGTATCGGAAAAATAAAAACCATCAATCTTAGTTTGAGAAAAGGGTAGAAAAAAGTGATGCGTTAAATCCTATCCCTCTTTAACTCATCCAATATATACATAATGTCTGCAGAATCAAAACAGTGTGACTTTAGGAGTGATGGGTGGAGCTACTTTAGTTTCCACACCATGACTGTCCCTGTTTATTCAAATAAAAATGTTTCCAGACAGCTGGTCTTTCCTGTAAGCAAGAGAAATAAGTAGCCTTTCCTTCAGCCAGCCGACCACTAGTGAACAGAAACAGATGGAGAATGGGGCAGTTTTGTAGGCCCAATACGTTCAGAGAAAAATTTGGTCACTCTGGCACTTTGGTCTCATTTGGCATGCTTTTATCTGTAGAAAGGGTAGATGTTTGCTGTTTAAAACCAAAGCTTTTTAAAATATAGTCTACTTATATTTTAAGTATAAATGACATACCCTAAACACCATTTTTTTTCTTTAGCTTTTTAGCTGGATCATTTTCATCCTAAAGACTAAAATATGTATTCCAAGACTTCTTAGTTATTGTTTAAGGCACTGAACACTTGTAAAATTACAATTTCTGGATGTAACTCAAAAACCAATTAGAACTGCACAGCCTTAGGAAGTCATGTAATTATTTAAAAATACATCAGTGGTAATAAATATATAAATAGATATGGTATATATATATATATATATATATATATATATATATATATATATACTGTATATACAGTACAGACCAAAAGTTTGGACACGCCTTTCTAATTCAATGGGTTTTCTTTATTTTCATGACTATTTATAAGGCAATAAATCCCACTTATTAACCTGACAGGGAACACCTATGAAGTGAAAACCATTTCAGGTGACTACCTCTTGAAGGTCATCAAGAAAATGCAGAGTGTGTGCAAAGCAGTAATCACAGCAAAAGGTTGCCACTTTGAAGAAACTAGAATATAAGGAGTATTTTCAGTTGTTTTACACTTTTTTGTTTAGTGCATATTTCCACATGTGTTATTCATAGTTTTGATGCCTTCAGTGTGAATCTACAATGTCAATAGTCATGAAAATAAAGGAAACTCATTGAATTAAAAGGTGTGTCCAAACTTTTGGTCTGTACAGTATATATATTCCTCACTCAGTCACAATGCTTCCAACCCTCTGTTTGACCTTTTGATATCTTGGCCTTTATCCAACAGGCCAGATGTATCACTGGAATCTAAGCCATCAAGTTCTGACACCTGAAATGTAGCAGCCAACAAAATTAATACTCAAAACAACTCTTTAAAACCAGCACATAATTATTTGCAATATTTGTGGTATATTGTGGAAACTTAATGCAAATGCATGCTCTCCAAACTTCATACTTAAATCTAAGAAGACTTTGTAATTCAATAAGGCCTTTATGTGTTTACATTTTTTTAAAGCAAAGATTGCAAACTTAAAATAAGTAAAATGATAAATTGTGAACAAACCATATGTGTGACGTTGTGTCTAATCTTAAAATCAGAAGTGAATTTAAATTCAAGGCAACTAGATGAGAACCTCAAAAAAATTTGATATGTCTTGAGACCCTGTAGTACAGGGCCTTTAAATCTCTCATTCAGAGATTTGAAGAAGATTCTGTTTGTTGCCTGTGTAGTTCAACTCACTGAAAATGAGAGGATTCTGTTTTAAGCTGTGAGATTTAAGGACAACAGAAGTTACACTGCCCAAACATGGCTGCCAAAGTTCTCCTGAGCACTATGTTCAGTGCCAACACATAGGCACAATGCAGTCTCTGTCGTCCAAGCTTACCCAAGACCATCCCGTGTCAATCTCTCCCACACGCAGTCTTTGTCTAAAAACTGTTAATTGTTCTGCAGGTCACTGGCACTGGATCCACAGTTTTGCCTTTGCCCTGTGCAATAGATCCATTTGTTTCTGCAACCTCCTGTCTCTGACGGCACTACCACTCACATCCATCACCTAGCTTTATTATCTGTCACCCAGACCAGTGTTTCTCCAAACCTGGTCCTGAAGGCACACTGCCCTGCATGCTTTAGGAGTTTCCTTGCTTCAGCCCAGCTGATTTAAATTGATGGCTGATAAACAAGTGTTTGTTGAACTGCAATCATTTGAATCGGGCATGTTAAAGCAGGGAAACGTATAAATCTTGCAGGGCAGTGAGCCTTTGGGACCAGGGTTGGGAAACACTGATCTGGACACATGTAACAAGGTTGTGTGTTCCTTTGGAGTTTCTGCTAAGTGTTGTTTATTTTTAATAGAGCACAGATCTGTCTTAAGTTTTAAGTGTTAAAACTTCCCATGAGTGTATGGCAACTCATCTAAGTAGTCATAAAAAATCCCAGAACAGCACCAAGTCAATGCAGACATCACTTACCTATAGTTGAGCTCAGGTTTTATGGTTCACCAAAACTAAAGAGACTAGGCAAAACTTGCAACAATATTGCAAGATTGAAAACTCTACTGGCCAAAAGAACACAAACACCTATTTCACATTTGCTAAAACATTGTGATGATCCTAATCATCACAATCACTGGTGAGACTAAAGTAAAACAATTTTGAAGGCATCCCATTAGTGTATGTAAAACTTACACAGCATTCCAAGGAAAGAAAATCACACTAAATGTCCAACAAGGAGGTGGTAGTGTTATGATCTGGGGCTATGATCTGGACCTGGATAATTCAGACCTGGCCACAATTAATGACAAAACAGTCCCGTATACCCTTGTCCCTTAGAGCCTATCTCCAGGTAACGTTCCGGGTGAGAGGCGGGGTACACCCTGGCCTGGACAGGTCACCAGTCTGTCGCAGGGCAACACAGAAACAGACAGGACTAACAACCATGCACACACACACTCACACCTAGGGAGAATTTTAGAGAGACCTCTAAAGGCAAAGGCAGAACCCACGCATGCACAGGGAGAACATGCAGAAAGACCCTGGGCCGGGAATTGAACCCAGGACCTTCTTGCTGCAAGGTAATAGCTCTACCAACTGCGCCACTGTGCAGCTCGTTTAAAATGACAAAAATAATATTTTGAAAAGACCAAGTAAAAGTTCTGACTTTAATCCTTTTAAGATGCTGTTGTTTGACTATAAACAAGGAGATTATGCTAGAAAATTCTGCAATGTATTAAAACAGTTCTAGAGCTTCCACAGCAACAGAATATTTCCAGTTAGTGGAGCTTGATGGTGATTCTTTTATTTTGTTTGTTAAATTAAATCATTACTTGAAAACTGCTTTTGGATTTGCTATCTTTGTGTGATATTAAAATTGGTCTCATCAGAAATGCCTGTACGCTTCGCTAAGTATAACAATTTTTTTTTTTTTTAAAGGTAAAGCCAGATGTTATTGCTGTCTTTCCCCACCTCTCTCAGGATAGCACTCAACAGGCCAATACACTGCATAGGAGTGCACAGTGGTAAAATGACAAACACAGAGAGAAAATAAAAAAACAGCAGGACAGAAAAGGGTTTTTTATGCATTAGTTGCAGAACTGAAAAGCTCCCCACTCAGTCTACCACTAGTTAAATTGAGTGTGGGCACTGCAGGCAGGGAAACAAACAAACCCAGCAACCACCATCCACTGCTTAACGACAGGGAGCCGTTTTCATCTTTTCTGAATTCTGAAGAATAAATTTACCTTTGTGCTTTGCAGTCCTGCAAAACTACTTTATATGCATGCAATAGCATAAGTGTAACTCAGAAGCAAACCTACATATGATAAAAAATAACTTGAATGCACCCTAGTTAAATCGGGCAGAGATTGATGGCCAGCTAAAGATGCCCCGCTGTGAAGGAATGTTAAGAGTAAAAATAAAAAAAAGATTCTAAAGAGGTTTACCATCTGCCTGACCCCTCACCTTTGACCTGAACACACTGCTAACTCCCCCCCCCCGAACACCCATTTCACTCTGAGCTAGTGTGAAATTCATTCTCAAGTCAACAGCACACAAGGACGGGGGTGCAGTGGGTGTTGGAAGGGTTGATCATGGTGGGGAGGTCATTTGTGGGAGTAAAAGGGTCAAAGGGTGGAGGGTATGGAAGGAGTGACAGCTGACTTTGTAAACATACTACACAGGCTGTGTGAATTTTCAAAGGAGGTGTAGTTTCTTGTTTCTAAGCAGCATGTGGTCACTGTATGCAACCCTTGTGAGAACGAATTTCTTGGAACCTAGTTCCATTATCACTGGCGCTCGTCTTCTGGGTTTTGCCCACATGCATGCCAGTCTCCAACAATAACCCTTTGTCTGTTGCAAACAAACAAGCTCTTTTTCTGGCCATCGAGGGGAAATTTATGACAAGGCCCCAGTGTTTCAAAAAGCAGCTGTAGAGGGACACATTAATATGGATCTTGCAACATTTTAATCTTCAAACTGAATTTCTCCCTCCACTCACCCATCTTCTACCAGCCAGTAACCAAAACCCAGGTCACATAAGGTGGCCTGGGCTCAGTGTGTCCATGCAATGAAAGCGGGACTTTTTTAACACTGGGCTGTCAGATACCCATCTAAAAAAATCTGATAATTTTTAGCTGAAAATTGTTTATTCTCTGGTCTCCAAAAATACTGCAACTGAAACTGCCTATGGGTGTTTCTTTTGTGGTATATTTCAGTTCATGGTTCATTTTGTTTTTATAATCTCTACCGTAAATATGAGGTCACTGTACATGGTAACTTGCTGATCTATTTTTGCTTCTTTGCTTGCTTTAGGTTAAGTATACTGCTCTGTTTATAGATTTTTCTTTGGCTCTTAGGTTGTCTGCTGTGAACTGAATTCCAGCACATAAGTATTTTGTTACACGTCGGTAAAAGTGTCACTTTCTGAGCTACATGTTTCTTAATCTTTTATAAAATGGTTGTAAAAAGCAGTGGTTTTCCACAGTCTGTAATGGTGATGTTGGTGGTGGGACAGCAATGTACTTGCTGACAGGGTTGAAAGATAGACTGTGCTTTAGACCATCCATTTGTCTCTGGTGCAGTCTGACTGACTGATTGAGGTATTGACACACCCCAAACCTCCAGTCTCAAACAGCCATCTAAATTTGTGTTGTACTACCCTCACTGCTTGTGGTTGCATGTTTATCTTCTATCTTGGAAAGGCAACCATATAATTAACTGCAGTCAGATTTCCACAAAATCTTAACATTTTTGAAAGGGTCCTTTTGCATATTTTACCTAGTGTTAAATCTCCTGTTTTTCTTTCCTTCTACACGATGTAGACTTTGCTAGCCTGGTGATAAATATAAAAATCAATTGAAATAATTCCAAGTTTTCATTTTTATGAATCTAATTTTTTCATGAGTAGTGGCACACTGGGTAGTGCTGCTGGAAATTGACTTTGTCTAATCATATGTATAAAGATTTTTCTTAAGTCAGCCTGTTGAATTCAGGTTACTGCTATTTAGCCTGTTGATAGGATTTGGCCCAGTTTTATAAGCAAATTACTAGGATTAACTTCATTTTCAATTTATTCCCTTAATAAGGGATCCTGAAAGAGATGACCACATTTAATGAAGAGTGTGGTCTTTTTTAATCAACTGAGCCAGAAAGAATGGGGTGTATGTGTGTGTGCTATGTGTCGGTTTTACCATGTCTTTGCATAAGAAGGTGTGAGGTTTTTTTTGTTGCTCCTGAAACATTAACAAGTATCTTTGAGAGACACTAACAAGAAATTTAGCAAGTAAATTTTTGTCACCTTTCTCACTTCTATTTGTCACTGTAGATTAACTTAATCCAGGGTTGTTTAGACTATGTTTATTTGTTGTGTGTGCTTCAGAAAAAGAAGGAAAGTCATGCATCTCAAATGTGTTTGAAGCTCTATTTATTGTAAGACAGGAGAGTTTAGGTTTTAAATGATCGGATTCAGTCCATAGTCCTTTAATATGATAACCTGACTTTTTTTTTGCACTGTTAAATTATGCATTAGATGATAACTTCCGTATAATGCAGCCTGTAATGCGAGTTGCTGAATATTTATTCTCTGTGTTTACAAATGATACTGTGCATTTCTTGTCTGTCGTGTTACTGTTAATTTTTTACTAAGAATTCTTAATACAGACACACCAACAGTTTAGAAGAAGTGGCGGTTTCATTGTACAGATTCAGTAGAGACAAAAGTTATCACATCCTAGTATTGCCAGAACCTAAGCATCCAAAACTGTAATGTTTTTTTTTGTTAAATATGTGTGTTAGTTGCTTATTAGGAAAGTGTTCCAAAAAATTATTTTTATAGATTTTTTTTGGGTGGAGTGAGTAATTTCCAGTAAAGATATAATGGCGGGTGAAGGATATTCTACATTTATGTACAAAGAAATAAGTCACTTTTCTGTTTCAAATCTGTGGTCTTTCTGTAATGAATACTAAACTTAACTCACAGGTGTTTAGGTGTCATTCTGAATTCAAAGAGACATGTGTATTATTAAAGCAGCTTAAGATGCTTTAATTATACACATTTCTTCTTAGGTGTGAATTTGGTAAAAAGCAAGCAGTCATTCTGTGTAGGTGTCAGCTTCTAAATAGTGTACATATCTCATTTTAGAAATGAAACTTTTCAAACCCCACTGCAAATGTTACAGCTTGGCCCGCCAAATGCAGTTCTGAATACCCAGCCCTGCCAGGCTCTCCCTCCGCTGCCTCCTACTTGATCACTTAGAATAATTTCATCCCAACGCTCCTGTTCCCATCCCCATCACATTTTCAGAATGACGAGGAAGCGTGCTTCCCCATCTGCCCCGATCGCCCTTCAAAAACTTTTCTCCCCCTCCTGTGGTACGATTTAAAGGGCATTCAAGCTGCTGGCCAGACGGTGCAATGCTTGTCTGACTCTGTCGGCATCCAGCCAAAAACTGATGTCACCCCCTTCAGCCCCTCCCTCATCTAGGTTTTAAACACACCATAGTCTTTCTTAAACAGCTGCCCCTTTTTATCCAGCTCTGTCCCACACCCCTCACATCACCTCCTTCTCCAGCTCCCAACTGTGACCTGTTCTTTGTCCTAAAAATAAATGCAGCAATGTGTTAAAAAAAAATTCTTTAGTGGTCTAAAAATATTTTGAGGTCTTCTAAATACACCTCCTTCCTTAATTTTCTTAATAGCTGTCATAGACCATCTCACCCTTTATCACTGCTGGTGGTCACAACGACACTGCACCAAAAGCAAAAACAATAATTTAATGTGTGCAAGTATGACAATTTTTTTGTGTCACTGTACAGCATGGTTATACAGGCGCCAGATAGCATTTCACCCCGCAGTAGCAAATAAAATGGCTGTGCAATAAAGTCCACATGTTGGTGGTCAGCCTGACCCCCAACAATCCTCCCACCTGCCAATCCGTTCATCTCTGCTGCACTGCCCCAACTCTTGCTGCTGTGCACTCAACCTCAACAGAGGTGGATTTCAGCTAAAAGCCTCAGTCTTTTGTGTTTATTGGAATGACAGTGCTGCCTCATAATGTTCAGAGTAAACCCATTTCCTGCCGATCGAACTCAAAGTAACACCTGAGAGAGAAAACAAGAAGGGCAAAGATTCACCAGGCTTGTGGTAAAATGGCCTCAAAACATTTTTTAAACCTCCAAATCCGTTTGGAAGTGGTGAAACACAATGTTTTCCTTGTTTGTTCATTTGTTTCTTAGTTCACAAATTGCTATGAAGATTATCGAAACATTTAGTAGTGGAAAAAAGCTAATGATTTTAGGCTATAAAAAGATGTCAAGAGAAGTGGAGTTTTGATGACTATATTGAGCCCTTTGTGACAACTGAGGACGAAGAATCTGCATCTTCACATCCCAGACGAACATCTTCTCTTTCCAGGGAATGAGGAGGGCGAACTGCAGGAGGGTGATGGACTCCCAGCATGTGAGAGGTCTGACCTCGTGGAGGGGGTGTCAAGAAAACCCGAGCTCATCCCACTTCCCCAATTTGGAGATTTAAGTTTAACAGTAATAATAACTAAAGTTATCTTTAAAATGAATCACTCAAGTGACATCTAGGCCCAACAGTAGACTTGAATGTCAATAAAATAAATCTGGTTGTGTGTGTGTTGTTTTTGTCTCCTGCAAACTTTGCTTTAATTCTACTTCTTTTTTCTATCTAATCATAAGAAATTATAGTCAGACAGAGAGAATAATGAGACAGGAAGAGCAGATTTCCTGGAAAAAGAGGAAGAAAGTTTCCAGCCTGCAGATTTATAAAAATAGTTGAGACTATTCCTTATTTTAAAGCATGAAAGTTGTAAAGAATGAAAGTCTAAACATTTTGAGTAATTGGATAAGATTCAAAGTAAAATACTTATATTAATATTGGTTTACTTATAATAATACTTACACTTACACTTGTGGGAACAGTTACAAGAAAAACAAGTAACCATAACTTTGGTATCAAATAATTAGAATCATGGATTATTCTTGGTTTCTTTTCAGAAAACATCTGTAATAACTCACATTAAGATTATAATAAGAGTAATTAATAAGTTATGGTTATAAAATTAGAAATGAATGCTAAATCAGAGAAGCTAAAGAAGTTATAAATGTAATTTTGACATTGAACTTGAAATGGTGTAAAAAGGTGTTACTGCAATTAAACATCACCGATATGTTGGAGGTAGATGGTAGGTGAAAGGTTAAGGGAAAAAGGGAAACTAACAGGAGAGCAGAGATGATCAGCGCCTTATTTGGAGACAGATTGTTGAACAACGTAAACGTTTCAGAGAAAGGGTTTTGCAGGCAATGGACGTAGGAGGCATGGACATTGCCTTTATCTTCATCTTTGCCTTTATCTTCATCTTTGTCTTTGGGGTCTGAACCCAGCTGATGAGAGAAGTGTGATTTGAAGCCACATGTTGCGGGGCTAACGGATTGGTCCCCATGCGCAGGACAGTCTTTGGCTCTGTGGCCCCGGCTCTTCTTCAGCTGCAGAGTTTTTTGTCCATCTCAATCTTGGCTCGAAGCTGCCTGGAGGATCCAACCAAAGATTCCTCTTTTGCACCCACCTTTTATAGGGTTTATCCACCCTTTTGGTGCGTTTGCATCGGCTAGCACTGTTGCTGTGCTTGTTTAATTGGCTGACTGCTTGGACAGATGATCTCGTACCCATCACTATCTTAAGAGACATTATGTCCTGATGTCTGTGCTAATGTCTCAGGGTTGCTCAACCTCCTATGTCCAAAACTTTCATGCTTTAAAATAAGGAATAGTCTCAACTATTTTTATAAATCTGCAGGCTGGAAACTTACTTCCTCTTTTTCCAGGAAATCTGCTCTTCCTGTCTCATGACTCTGTCTGACTATGATTTCTTATGATTAGATAGAAAAAAGACGTAGAATTAAAGCAAAGTTTGCAGGAGACAAAAATAACACACACACACAACCAGATTTATTTTATTGACATTCAAGTCTACTGTTGGGCCTAGATGTCACTTAAGTGATTCATTTTAAAGATAACTTTATTGTTACTGTTAAACCTAAATCTCCAGCATGGGGAAGTGGGATGAGCTCGGGTTTTCTTGACAAAGAACAAAATGTTCTATAGATCAATGAAAAATGTCCCAGAGGGACAGCAGATGGCAGATACAAGATGTATTGGATGTGTCAGGCGTTATTTGTTGGTTTGGGAAAATTGAACAGTTGAGGGCAAAAGCCCCTGGGAAAGAACACCAAGGAGGGGTTGCCAGGGCAGGGCAATCTGCAATCTCTTAATGAGGCCAAAGCAGTGATGTACGCCCATCCAATGCAAACAGCCGTCTCTTTTTGAAAAAAACAAAACATTTTCACAGTAAACATATCTACTGTTTATGGACATTTCCATATATCAATATTCCACAGGTCTGAATAATTTTTAAGTAGACATAAGAAGACATAACCCTGAGATTACCAAATACAAATACAAATTTCCAAATCCAGCACCATCTACAAGAAGCATATTTTAAATGATCAGACGAATAAACAGAGCAACTTTACTTGATGCTTACTGTACTCTGTTACTTGATAGATGTCTTGCTCTTTTGCAGTTTGAACATGTTGAAAACACACTGTTCTACTTGTTACATTTGTGCTTCCTCTGATTTCATTAACACTGAAAATAGCGAACATTTAATTTTTTTTCCTGCAGTAATAACGTCCACCCACAAGAATGTTGTTAGCCAGACCTGACAGAACTTACCCATGATATGCTAACAGACTGGAAAAAATAGGATTTTCTGTGTTTTAAAATCTGACTGTAACCAAATAAGTTAATATGTTATTTAAGTTGATGTTATGCTCTTGCTCTAGGTTGTATCAGACAAAGACCTGTTGCATAAAATGTTGAAAGTACAGAAAACATAGTGTGTCATATATTTTCCTATAATGAAGGTTTCTTCTTCCAGTGAACCTTCCCAAAGAGGCTGTTAATGACATCTGCATCATATTACAAAAGGGATTGCAGAACAGTGTAGCTGGGACAGAGAAAAGACATTAGATCATTTGCATAATAGTTTTGCAGTTCCATGCAAATTCATGGGATTTCCCACCAAACATCTACAATGCAAGTACATTAGTATGAATGAGCGTGAGAGAGAAGAGGTAAGAACAAGAGAATGGAAAGACTGATCAAGGCAAAGCATAGAGACAAACGTCACTACAGTTTTCTGTAAATGAGTAACAATCTAATGCAGTTGTAAGTCTCAGGAAGGTGTTGAAGGTGAAAATGTGTGGTCGGTTTAATTTCTTATTAATAACTCTTAGAATCAGAATTATTAATAATTTAGCATAGTGAAAATCAAATAGTTGTCATAGATGACATACTGCTGTGTGTGCTTCTGCTTATGCTGTTGTTCTTCTTTGACTTTGACAGAGATGCCCAAACAAATACACAAAACAACATAGCTTGCACTAAACGTATACCTCAGCACACATCCTTTTTACATTTTCCCGTTGCACATTCTGTGGAAGGGAGGGGGAAGTTGATGAAAGGCTGTAAACTAGTTGTGGTAAAAGCTCTATGACTCAGGGCTGACGCATAAAAAAACATCATCTAATGTGAAAGACTGCAGAGTCGGAGAAAGTAGCTAAAGGCTAAGCATAAATAGCAGATGGAGTCTTTACAGTTGGCAATAAAAAAATGTAGCATTTGCTTGAAAATTAGACCTTTTTTTAAATCTTGAAACAAACAGCAGTTCCAGCACCTAAAAAATACAGGGAGAAACTATTAGTCTTTTTATGAAATATCTCAATTAGACCAAGGTATTGTTTGATAATGTGAGGGACAGAGCTGCATTACTGTGGAGTTCAATCAGCTGAATAAAACCTCGGCACAGTCTCTGTCATGTAATTAAAAGGACTTTAAGCGATAGCAACAGAAATACTGAAAAATGTTGCAGGATCTAAATCTGTAACTTCAAAATATTTGATGTACCTATACATGCTGTCTAAGGAAGGCTGTTGTTTTTTTATTCTTCTCTTAAAACTTTGGAGAAAAACTTTGTAGTTTCTATTTTGGCTAATTTATTGAAATAAATAAAATTAACAAAAGGTATGACTTACGAAGAGTTAGGTATTGTGCGATATGTTGACCCTTCTTACTCAAATTTCCTCATTATGTGGAACTAATGTCCGACTATAGATCATTGCAAACTTCCTGGAACCTAATTTCAGTAGTTCGGCTGCTATATCCTAAAATCTATACATTTCTGAAAAATGTACACATTTATTACAAAGTCCAAACAGTTTTGCACCAGTTGAACGTTTTTAAATATAATTTTTTTAAGTGCAGACATCACATAATTAGATTTAATCATCACACTAAGTAGAGCTGTGCTCTTTTTGACCTTGTATGAGAAGTGAAACTTCTCATCTCATAAAAGGAATTTTTAATGCAGCTCCTCTGGTGAATACGATTTCTTTAGTATAAATGCCTTCACATTTTTTTTTTGTGCGCGTTTTTAATAATCAAATTTTTGCACAGTAAGGTGTGCCTGGGTGGATGGAAAAATCTGATTATTTCTGGTTACATTTCTTTTTCCTGTCACGTATGTGTTAAATGTACTGAACTCGTATAGTGACGTGCATGTGGATGAGTATTATATCTACTGCTTCTGCACTCATTTCATGCTTATAGTCCAAATTCCCCATCTCCACTTTCCTCTTTCGTCTTTCTCATTCTCTGTAATCAAGTGCATTAGTATCAATATTACATGAGGAAACGAGTTGAATTTAAAGATTGACCATGTCAAAGTGAGAGTCCCTGACTGCCATCACCATCACTGAAAATTGTGGCGGTAATTACTGAAGCCTTGCATGGGGTTAATATCTAGAGTGGAAGACATTTTTCACAGGGACTAAAAGCTTGATATGTGAAATATATTCATGGGCAATCAATCTAAACTTTAAAAATGCATTTGGTCACATTAATCTACAGCTGAAGAGTGCTTTCTCCTTATTCATTTCATACTTGATTAATCTCCATTTGTTTAACTCATTTTGTATGTTGAATGTGGTAAAACAAATTTAGCATTTTAATATTTTAGGCTAAGGAATGTTTCCGACCTACGTGTGTCTCAGTGATCAGCCTCTGTAGCTGCACTTTGATGGATTACGGTACTGCATAGAAAATGGTATACATTTCTTAAAACTCCATCTAGCCTTCAGTTTTTTTCATGACAAAGACTGAAATTTATATTACAGTTGCCACTAGTTTATTAATTTAGTGGTTTCCTCTTATTGTGTATTGCGACATTATCCATTTTCAAGTTTCACCGAGATTGCATGTGAAACATTAATTGTTTTCTGCCACAACAAAGCAACCTATTGCTGTTGTCGTCGTTCAAGTTGTCATCTAAGTGGTGTTAAAATCAGTAGAAGTTGATCATTAGCTGTTTTGTTGAGATGAATGCTGAAGCAGCTTAGGGTTCATCAATCGACCAGGCTCTTGGCTTTCATTGACAGAATGCTAATCACTCACAGTGCACTACAACTTTCAATAGAAACTAGGAAACTAAGCTTCCATAACTCTACTGGTTTCCTGTCAGTACAGCATTGATATTTAAGATTTTATTTTTGAGTTTTAAGGTTCTTAATGTTCTAACCCTGTCTTAGCTGGTCTTTATGCCATGAACGCTCAGCTATAGAGCATAAAATTCAGACAAGAAGAAGCTTTTAGATGTTCCAAGATCAAAACGAAAAAGTAGAGGTGATCACACTGGTATTAGTGGAAGCGTCTATCCTTCTTATATTATATCTGCTCATAGCTTGGAGATTTTTAAAGTGCTTTCAGGACTCATTGTTACATTGTGGGTTTCAGTTCTGGTCTTTGCCAAAAATGGCCTTCTTGGCGATTCTTCTTGGCGCATTGTATGCGCCAAGAAGGCCCCAAAAAACAACCTAAACATCCTTTTCAATAAACTGCAGCTCACACATGGCTTTAGGTTATGTACGGTGAGGAGGCTGCTAAACAACAATACTTCTTATAATTGTGTTGCACAGTTTATATAGCAACCACAGGTGAGGATGGCCATGCCCTGAGGGGGAAGCTATAAATCATAACCTTGGCATCTTGTGAGCAAAGATGTAGTAATTCCCTACAGGCATGCACAATTCCCTCTACCTACTGCAGTGTTTACAGGCAGAACAATAGGGGCATCATTCGTAAGACCCTTAGACAATTTGATACTCCTGTATTCTCTTTATGAAAGTTTCAGTGTTCTCCTCCAATGACATCACCTGCTCCCCAGGCCAAGAAAAAGAAAAGCAACACACACAAAAGAGCCCACACATGTTGGTCGTGTGTGTAGTATTGTATTGAAAGATGAGCAGAGCTTCTGAATAACACCCACTCCTTGTTGTCATGATTTTGCCTTAAAAGATCTATTGTTGTTTTTCTCTTTTTCCCGGATTTGTGGTTTTGTAAGTGTACCCATGTCATGTGTTCTCAAATTGCTCCGTTTAAATTGCATATGTGAAAAGAGGGTACTCAAAGGTGAATAGAGTTTTTGCCGTGGATTGATTTCGCAGTATGTGTTGGTGGGTTTTATCTTCAGTGTGCCTGTAGCTGCATGTGTCTGCTGTGTTTTTGTGCCATGTAAAGACAGAGTGGATAAGAATTTTTGAAGGAGGATAGGACACTTTCATGCTTGCTTCCTAGGGTGTTTGGTTGCACTGTAATTGGGTGTGGTTTTCCGCCACTTTGAAGAACACAATCAAAAACAAAGCTGCAATAATCTAAATGTGTTGTTTTGTTAGAAACTTGACACCTCTGAGAAATAATCAGAGGTTAGACTACATTGTTCTACAATGTAAAATCTGATGCTGTACTGTCATATTCAGTAAATTAGAATATGCATTCCCATGAGACTTTTGTATTTTTTCAGATTTAAAAAAAAAACTTATTTTTGTAAACAAAAAAACAAAAAACAACCTAAACATCCTTTTCAATAACTCTACATTTAAGCATTTTTTTGTTTGTCTAATATAATATTCTTATTTTAAATGTAGCATTTTAAATGTGTAAATGTGCTGTGTGTAGTTCATCTAAATAATTTGTTTCACTTAGTGAATTGAGGTATCGGGATAAATGAACTGTTCAATAACATTTTTTGCCTTTTTGTTTTCCCCATACAGCACATTTGACAGTATCTGTAGCTTATAACAGATATGTCCCCGAACTCAATGTATTCATTTATAATTAAAGGGTTTGTATAACCGATCGGAGGCTCTGTGCTGTGTCAGCCATACCAATGAGAGAACTCGACTGTGTTGGGTTTTGACCCCAATTCTCATTTGTATTGAGGGATTTACAGCATTTTGACCAAAGCGGAAAGACCTTGCTTGGAATATCGTCAGATGCTTGTGTAATTGGATAAGCACAGGCTGACAGGATCAGGTGATTAAAGTGGTGAAAAAAGACAGGACAGTGATTGCCCTGCTGATAAAGAGATACGAGGAGATGCTTGTTGGAAAATGCAAAGGTTAAAGGTTTGTGCGATATGACACTTTTGCTTGTGGTTGTCACTGACCTCTTTTGACCTAACTACCAATTATCTGTCAGCAGCATTGAAGGGTTGTGAACAGTGTTGCGCATTATGTTCTGTGTGTTTATCAGAGTCACAGGCCATTTTTGGCAAAGACGTAGATGGTATTTTTAACTCTAAATTCCTCAAGCTAATAGTCTTCAGATGTTCCAGAATGATGCATATTGTACAGTAAACAGCTTTAACCATTTGGTGGAAGTGTGCTTGATTTTTAGAGGTACAATAAAATGGTCCTGACATGTTTTAAAACAAATACAGTGAAGAGATAAAACCATAATCAAAGAGTCATTGAGGATAAAAAAGTAAATTCAAGCACCTATAATTACTAGGTCCTGAATTATTTACTGAACTTAATAGTGGTGTATGTTTGACTAATTTTGTCATGGCCTTAAGTTAGAATTTACTAGGATCCTTTCAAAAATGAGACCATAAAACAAAGTGCAGCAATTTGTTTCTGGAGAATTTCTAACAACAGTGACTACTAAAAACAGTTTATTCTCATGAAATGTTCCCTTTAAGGTTGCTGGCAATGCATGTACATTTGGTTTTGAAAGAAATGTTTCTCTCCCTTTCTAGAGTGCCAAGCAGTTTTGCGTGACGACCCCGACCATCCCTGCTCGGTCGGGGCCTCGCCTCCCTGGCCAGGTCATCGATTCGTCCCATCCTGCCCCTTCCAGCCCCCTCTTCCCTACTGTAGTCACTGCCAAGATGGCCACTAGTGGTGCTCCTCGTCTCTCCTTGCCACTGTTGCTTCATGTGACCACTCTGCTGCTATCACTGCTGCTCACCTGCTCTCAAGCCTCATGTAAGTATCAGATTCAGCTATGTTATTGTTTATGACTTATGTTTTGCATGCAATACCTTTTTAATACCTAAGACATAAAACATTGAGACTGAAGTAAATACTATTTGGGTTGTAAGATTAACTTGTAAGATCAGCTGTGATGAACAATAATTAAAGGTCTTTTTTATGGCTGGCACTTTAACACCTTAATTACATATATTTTGACACGTTACAAATTGTTGTGCATTTAATAGCCTGTTTCAATACTTCCAAGTATTGTGTTTCTAGTGTGCAAATAAATCTGATGCACAAGCGGGATCTGCAAGCAACAGTGGTGGGTGACAAAGTCAATTTTCATGGCCCACTGGGGATTAATTTTTGCTTCAAAAAAATTATCTGATGGGTCACTGGAAAAGACTTGTTTTGTGCAAGTTGTGCAGAAAGAAGTTGGTCTATCACCAAAGCTATTTAAGCCTAAAATACCATCTCAATTCAAGACAACAAGCACAAACATCCCCAATGCTAATGTCAGCGTCCATTTCTGAAGAAGCATAATGATCAGGGGATCCTGAAACACTTTAACATTGATTAGGGCTAATAGCCCTTGATCCCAATCTGATAGTTGAATAACCTCAAAAACAGATTAAAAATATTAAATATATGTTTTGCTGAGCTCATATGTCTATTCATCAAATAATTTAGCAGTAAAAATGGTTTATGAATTGAAAATGTTGCTTTTTTGACAATATATGATTTTCAATTACAACGTGATTAATTGCAATTAATTTGATTAAAAATTTTCAGTGAGTCCTACTACTGGTCTTTTTGTTTTTCTAAGTAAAGCTACTTTGTGTGTATGCATAAGGTAAGAATAGTGAACTTTTTCTATTTAGATTTATATGGTGCAAGAGTCCCACTTTCAGTTCCAAATTCACCTGTGCATGGATATGGGGGTGGCTGTGGCTCAACACAAAGAGTAATCATCTTGTAATCCAAACGTTGAGGGCTTGATTCCAGCTTCCTCCCACCACATGTCAATGTCACTTAACCCTACGTTGCCTTCAAATCTGTTTATTGGTGCATAAATATGTGCACGTTTGTGAGTGTGATAGTGTAAATGTGGCTGTAGGACAAAGTGTTTTGAGTGATTGGTATGACTAGAAAAGTGCTGTATACCTTCAGTGCACTTACTGTATAATTTTTTTCTGTATATGGTGAGAGGTTCGGTTTTTTGTGATAATGTAACTTGAAAAAGTATGGACAAAGCAGGGAAATGCATGCAGTTTTATTTCTTAGTCCCAACTCTGCAGTAAAAAAATTCAAATCGGAAAGAGAAAGCTGCTGCATCGGAGGGGAAAAGTAGCAGGAGCTGTCAAACTTCAAGTGTAGTGCAAAGAGTTCTGCAGAGATTAATAAACGGCAAAGGCTAAATTCCAAGATGCAGTTAAGTAGATTTTAATAGTACAGAGTTTTCTTCAGTTATTCAAGAACATTAAGTGTTGCATCAACCAGCTGTTAACCTGTGTGAGAAAGTCAAAGCAGTCTCCACCCAGTTGTTGTTTTTGTTGTCACAAAGTGTTTTAGCACTGTGTGAGCAGCCATAGTTGCACCATTAATACCCAGACTTGTGCCATACATAAATTAAAAAATACTTTTTAAATGCCAATAAAAACAAATATAAGTATGCAATCTAAATGTCTGCAGGATGCTAAAATAATATTGTCTGTTTCATTTACTATTTAATGTTGTTGCCCTTTTGCCTCATTTCTAGTTCACAGCTTAAAGCTTGAATTGAATCAGTTCCAAAAATGCATATGCTATTATGTGAAGGGGATGACTTCCTGGTTTCGTAGTTCCTTTTTCCACAAAGGATAAGGCTGAGCAAGGTTTGGATACCATCCAAACTCCCATTTTTATCATTTATGGATCTGGCTCATAATGGATATAGCCTCTGACTAAGATACTTTAGTTTTGTCAATCATTTAAAATTGTATTTTCTTTAGAATCTCTATAGGTTTTAGTCATCCTCCTTTTAGCCGTTATTGGGATGTCAGTTAAGGGCAGCAGTTCAAGGACTTTGTCAGTGTTTTGAATCGGAAAATGAAAGGAACCACACCACATGTAAAGCTTTAAAAAGTGGCTTGTATGACCAACTCATTAGTATGTTTACAGTGATGAACCTGTATATCTACACAGTAGAGGATGACTGAGGATATTTTTGTTGTATTTTAAGCACATTTTGAAACCAGTTTATAGTTATTTATGTTAATGGATTCATTGGCTACAGAACCTCTAATATTAGCTGCAAACTTCCAATAAAATAAAACTTGGGGCAAGTAGTTCACATTGTTAATAGGCACACTGAATTTCCTTAGTAACATTTTATGTGGAAAGGACATTAAATTGTTTCTTGGACTACTTTGAGGACATATTATTAATACTGACAATTCTAAAGCATTAATGTACTGGAAAGTAGGAATGTTCTAATGAAGATGTTTTATAAATGATCCAAGTAGAGTCCCTGACTAATCTGTAAACAGTTATGTTATGAGCCGACTTATCAATAAGTCATATAAAATTGAGAGTAAACACTTAGTGGTGTAACTATGCACAAATTCATACCAAAAATCTTTGTTACAGCCCTTTTTGTTCGTTATGCATGCATACCAAACAAATGCAGCTTTGCTTTAAACATGTAAATAGAGTGTTTATGTGCAAATCTAAGAAAGTAACTAAGTACACAATTTATACAGGTTTATTCAAAATGTTTAAAACATCAACACTGACCATTTTCAAGCGCTATCTTGTATAATCTATCCATCTATCAAAGTACTTGGTGTGCCTGGCTGTGCTACTTTATTCATTGGAAAATGTAGAAATTTCAGAAATTGAAAAGATTAATTAATTCACTGATTATCAAAGTAAAACAACAACAAAAAAACTCTACATTTTTGTTAATTTTTCTTAATGTAAAAATAATAAAAACCTAACAAATTCTGATTTTTGTCTACTGTTACAGTTGCTAGTCAAGCACTTCACCAAAATGATCTGCAAAAAATAAAGTTATCTTCAACAGGAATGAGATATGAATTTGTTGAAGACAGTGTCAGTACTGGTCAGCCTTGGAGCAAGATATACATTTTTATTTCCATTAGCTCAGACTGGCACGAAATGTCATTTTCCATTGAGAAAAATTGCTAAGAGACTGTTGTATTATATAGGCATTGGTAAATATCTAATCTTAATTGCCCAATTGGGACAAAAAAAAATCTTGATTAGAAAATCCCTGTACAAAAGTTGTCTCATTCATTCATTGTGCATCCCTCACTGTTCACTGATTTAACCTCCCTAACTTCTCATGTTCGTAACAAGGGTGCATCAGTAGTTTCTTATCCCATCTTGTCAACTCCTGCTTGGGATTTGTTCTGCACCATTTCCCTGTTAAAATGGGCTTAGAGCAGCATTAAAGAGACAAAACAGAGATGAGGCTCTGCTAAGAAATGGAAAAAGGTGGGGAGGTTCTTCTTGGGTTTCATTGTTTGTACATCCCACATGACTGCATGGGTATATATGTATATATATATATATATATATATATATATATATATATATATATATATAATGTAGGTATCAGAATGTGTGTGTTTTTGTCACTAGATGTAATTTACGTCTGTGGATGTAATTTGGGAGATAAATTGCTTTTTTAACCTTTTATGCTTCGGCTGTATTTTTCTTCATCTCAGTTTTGGCATTCAGTTTTTTCTCAAGGGTTTATGATAACATGAACACCACCTGATTTTATTTATTTTTTTTCCATCATGTTCTGACAGAGATGTCTGCCTTTGATTGCCTAGTGGTTTGAGTGTCTGGTAGTATAATTGAAACCTTTTTTTTTGGTTATGTGGCTCAAGAAAATCTCAAATTACAGATGAGCAGATGTCAAAAGTTTTTGATGTAATGGAGGCCACTGAGCACATTTTCGTTTCATTTCCATGCAGTAACAAAGTTTTT
Organism: Xiphophorus hellerii; assembly: GCF_003331165.1. NCBI lineage: Eukaryota > Metazoa > Chordata > Actinopteri > Cyprinodontiformes > Poeciliidae > Xiphophorus > Xiphophorus hellerii. The sequence continues at coordinate 9,673,998 of NC_045680.1, forward strand.
GGCCTACTCTTACCATCCAAACTCCCATTTATGTTTGTCAGAACTGTAAAAGCCTATTTTTTTATTTTATGTTTATTTTTTACTATTCCTCAATCTTTTCATGCTCCATCTGTTGATAAAACTCCTGCTCATTCTGTATGATATTTGCATATATATATATATATATTTTTTTTGTTTGTTTGTTTTTCACTCTCTTTCAGTCACTACACACTAACATAGGTCCTGTCTTTATCTTGCTTGGATTCACTCCACACACACACAAGCACACTCCACCCCAACCCCCCACACACACAGTAGAGCACTTGTCCAATTGTGTTCACTCCCACTCGGTGGAGTGAAAGGATGCCACCGTTTTGCAGAAAAGCCCGTCTGAAAACATGATGTCATTCCTTCCCCTCACGTCCCTCCCTTCCACTTTCTCTCTCTGCCCTCCGATCCTTTTTATTTATGCTCATAAATCATAGTGAGAAGAAGACACTTTTTAATCAAAAGAGAAAGAAATATGGCTCAATAAATCCTGCGTCTCCAACTACCTTATATTAATGCCTAGCTTGTGTTCAAGTCTATATTTATCTGCATGTTTGCATACATCTGTATTCAAGACCACGTGTGTTTGGCTGCTTATGCATGTGTGTGCAAATTCTGAAAGATACTTATGTGAACTGTCACCTCAGCTTTGTCAAGGGTTCACTGCAACATATTGATCAAGGTATAAACCTTCAGCGTTGGCTGAGGCACAATCTGATGTATTCTTGTTGCAAGTAAAATCTCTGCTTAAATTGTAGTAATTTGATCAATGCACACACACACTTTTGGCCACGTTTTCAGGTAGTTCTTGGTTGGGCCTCCTGTTGCCTTCGGAACTTCCTTAATTTTTCGCGACATAGTTTTAGCAAGAGGTCAGAAACATATCTGTGAGATTTTTATCCATATTAAAATGACAGCTTCCCACAATGTTTGCAGATCAGTCTTCTGGACATTCTAATGCTACTCTAATGGTCTGAAATCCAATTTAAGAAACCAGGTTGAAATTATCTGAGCATTGTGACATGGTGCATTTTCCTTTTGGCACAGCATTGAGAAGATGGCGCACTGTCGCTATACAGCAACAAAACTCATGTAGGCTGCAGCATTTAAACAGTGCCTCAGTTGATTGCAATAAACCCAAAGGGTGCCAAGAAAATAACCATTAAACCAGCCTGAGCCTCTAATATAAGGCAGGTTGGGAGATGCTTTCATTGTGTGTGCACCAATTTCTGACCCCAACATCTGAGTATCACAGCTGATATCATGATTGATCGAACCACGCAATGTTTTTCCAACTTTAAAATTTAAATTTTTAGCTTAGTCTGAGTTTTCTGTTCTTAGCTGACCAGAGTGGCACCGTGTGTGGTCTTCTGCTTATTTTCTTCTAACCTGGGATTTCCACATTACATTTTTGTGCACACACCTGCCACTCATTATCTGTAAATCTGAGCATCTTGCCACATTTAAAGGCACCTAAATTTATTTTCTTCATACCACTTACATCTAAATGTAATGTTGCTGCAGTTTATATGGCCTATTTGGGAGTTTGGGAATCATATGTATAGATATACTTGATAAAGCTGCTGCTGAGTGTTTGTGATTTTTTTTAAGCTCAAATGCTTTTTTAGTATCAAGAATCCAAGATTTAGATATAATGATAATAGATGATTTTAATACGTGATTGAAGATAATTCATGATAGGGCTTGTGTGAACACTGGATTGTTCACTTAATGGTATCTGTCTATTTTGAGATTACTTTTGCAGAATAAATGTCTTTTTTGAGGTTTTGTACATATAGGATCCCTTATTTATCCATTTATGTGGTGGCATTTCATCCTCCGTTTCCCCCTTTTCTCTTTTTTTCATTTTTTTTGGCCTTTTAGAGATCTCCACAGTGGCATTCTTGGCAAATAACTTGAAGTAATAATTGGCCAGAACTCACAGTGATGGGGTGAAAGTGTTCAATTATTTATATTCCTTTGAATCTGCTAGTTGGAATAAAAAAAGAAGACCCCATAGTGGAGCTGTTTCTTGCTCTTATAGCTCAGCTCCTTGTTTCTCTTTTTGCTTCTTTGTGCTTGGCTCACTTCTTATCTTTTTGAGTCAAATTATGTTTGAGCCAACACTGGCAAGTAAATTCTGTCAATTTCAATTTCATATGCACCCTGCGGGCTCATGTGGGGCTCGTTTTTCTTGTTCTGGGCATTATGTTACTCTTTCAAAATGAGAAGAAAACAGGTAAATTTTTAATTAAGGGACACATAGGGATTTCTTACTCACATAGCCTGTTTGGACTTGTATTCATTAGTATTTTCAATTCTGGACCATAGAAATAGTTTGATTTTCTACTGTGCAAAAAATCTTTTTAAATCATGAGATACTCATTCGATATTGTTGACTTTCTCTGACTTGCAAATAAGCCGATGCATTATCTTTCTCTCAGTCGTACAATAGCTGCAATAAAATCATCATGCAGGTTTACATGACAATGATGCTGCCTTATTGTGCATCTGGACATATTATAAAATGACTACATACTGTAGGTGCCAGTCAAATAATCCGATTAGAATTGCGTACCCTACTGTTTTTTTTTGTTTAGTTTTTTTGTAATCAAGGTTTTAATAGTAGTCATTGCTAATGAACTTTTTTGTATCAACAAAGTATCAGTAACTACCCACAAGGAAGACATTTCTTAGTTGCTTTGACAACTGAAGATTTATATTCATTTTCTATTTTCTGTTCCTAGTTTTACCAGCAGAAGGTCACTTCGTTGTTTTGGATGGCTCATGAGTCAGAATCTGTTGTGTTGTGTGAGAGACTTCTGGCCGGCAACTGAGATCAGAGCAGTAACAATTGAAATAGTTTCTTTTTTTTTTTTTACGTTAGATTTTATTTATATATATATATATATATATATATATATATATATATATATATATATATATATATATATATATATATATAGTATATGCAATTTCATTAAGCTATGTCTGTAGTTTGATTGCACCTTTAACTATTTATCAGCATAATTCATAAAATTACTGTCAATAAAAAGAGACTAAGAAAAGAGGAGCGATACCAGCAGTCTATGTGGTTTGCAGGCAGTTTGAATAAGTGATTGAAGTATGTGAAGGCTGTGTCTTCCTTCATCTGCTTGTTGAAAGCAGTTCGACACATCACATAGGCAGTTGATGCATTTTAAATGAATATTTTCCCCAGGGTTATAAGGAGAAAGTTTCTGTTCAGGTGGATGTAAAGGCATAAAAAACGATGCACTGTTTCATCTTGTGTGTTCTCTTAGTGGCTTCATAGAGGTTTGTTTGCTCTCCATTTTCTCCCCCTTGTCATTTGTTTTAATCTCGGCCACAACACCTTTGGCAGTTTGAGGCATCCTCTTCATTTAATGAGCCAACAAGTGTCAATTGCCTCAAGTGAGTCTTTTAAATGTAACAAAATTGTTCCTGTTTCACCTCTCCACAAGCTCTGTGTCCTTATTGATATCAGATAGAAACTCTTAAGTTTAATTTCCGTCTTCTCTGTCAGGAATTGAGTGTATTTATTTCTGGTGGGTTGGAGGATACTTAATGTCCTATGCAGTTTTTTTTTTTTTAAGTGTTGAACAGCGGTTTCTGTGGGACCAATTTGTGCCTATTACAAGCGCGTCACTCTTTATAGAAAGGCAGCATCAATGTGACAGTAATGCGACTGGACAAAATTTTTCACCTCTGTGTACCATCACATAAGATGTTTTTGCAGACTTTCCCCTTCCTTTTTGCAAATCCTCTTCAGGCCTGCTAAGTTTAATCTTCTTGTTTTGGTGCAGCCAACATTTATGGCATACTGTATATTTTTCTCTCTTTCTTCTGATGTTTTTCTTTCAAACTTCTAAACCAGAGGTTGTGTAAATGCTTTTTAAATATTTGATTCTTACCTGTAGAAAGCACTATATTTCTAAGCTTACTGTCTTTGCTTTCTTGTGAACTTCACATATTATATCATCTAATTAAAAATCCAACCTTGAAAAATCCAAAATTGATAAAATATCAATTCCTGCCTGTAGAATATTTTTGGAAAGTGTTAATACAGTGAACCCTCGTTTTTCGCGGGGTTTGCGTTCCCAAAAGAACCCGTGATAGGCGAAATGAAGTACTAACCTTTATTTTTTTTTTACAATTATTATACAATGAAATACTCCATAATACATTGAAACCAAAGAACAAAACCTTTTTACAGGCCCCAGCATTTGTTTAACAAATAAAAGTACTGTATAAACATATTTTTTTATTTTTTTTTTTTTACAAATAACTACTGTACTGTAAAATAATAATTTTAATCATCAATACGAACTGAAGGCTTCAAATTGCGGAGTTCAGCACCACCCTACCGCGACCCGAGCAATTGGATTAGAACGGGAGAAAATGATTATGAAAAAAAATACAAAGTACAGTAGGACAAATAGTGACTCACGTGTATTTCACTGCTCTTCTGACTGAGCCGCTGCATCCTGACTCCGCTCTGTAGCGTTTTTTTCTTCTAAAGCCCGCGGTGCAGGTGTGTTTTTTCGAGAGAAGAACGTAGTTATTGGTAGTTGTTGTCGCTCCTTTTTCTTCTGGCAAAAAGATTCTTGAAATTGGCACGCTGTTTTACGTACAGTACGTGTACATATTAATCCGCAACGTTATTGACACACAGGTAGAGAAGAAGCGGAGAGACTGTTTAGCCAATCAAAATGCAGAACACAATGCACGATGCAAATCCGTGAAGCAGCGAGACCGTGAAAGGTGAACCGCAATATAGCGAGGGTTCACTGTATACCTTAAAGTAGGTCTTCCACCATGATAATACCATGTGAAACAACAGGAAAAAGAAATATAAACTTAAAGTTACATTTGCACTTTATCTCAGCATCATAATAATATTCTATTGAAGGGAAAAACAGTTGACAGTCAAGGATCAGGCTGCACAGTCTAGGTAGTATAATTAAATCACAGCTGTCCCAAGTGAAAATTCCAATTGATTCTTCTTTAAAATATTGTGATTAGAAAATAAACTATTCAGTTAAGTTTTAAATTTGCAAATTGCACAGAAATAAATCCTTTTCTTGTAGACTATCTTCTATATTGTTTTTATTTAAATCAACAGAGTTTGTGTGAGCATTCAGTGAGTTATTTTGTCAAAATTTGACTTATTTACTCAAACTAAAGTAGGTAAACTAGTTTCCCTTCTTTTGAAATCTATTTACATGGTTCTCTGAAGGTGTCTTTCATTTTAGTTTGTATTTTCTCACCAGAATTTGAAAATAGACTGAGCCGACTTTTTTTTGCCAAGTTTTGCCCTGCTTATTTGGTCTTTGTTGGAAGTGACTCAGTGAAAACCTCCAAACAAGACAAAGCAAGACTGGTTTAGTGTTGAAGCTTGGTTTCCATAGTGATGGCACTTGTCCAGGCAGCCTGTGAGAATTGGTCCTGATTGATGGAGCTTGGTTGTTTAGGCCCAGAGGGTGTGCGTGTGCGTGCGGGGGTGTGTGTGTGCAGGCGTGCAGGGGTGTGCATGCGTGTGTGTGTGTGTAAGTCTAATTATGCATTCACTTGAATGCACATTTGGCTTGATCAATCTGTCTGTCCTTCTGCTCTTCTGTCTTTTTCTGTATTCCTCTTGACGTAAACCTCTAAAGTGTGCACGCAAACTGAAAAAAGAGAACGACATAGCAGTTCTGAAATAAATATACAACCCAAGCATGCTGTTTATTTACCTATTTTTCACATGATAGTCAATGAAAAAAAAACCTCTAAATATTGGTAACTGACACCATATTAATAAATTGGGAAAAATAATTCACATGTAATATTTTCTGGTATTTCTGTCAAAAATATAGCTAAAAATAGTTTTAATTAAGTTTTAATTAGGAATTGAAACTACATTTTTTTCCCTATAGACTCATGCTGGTGATTTGGAGACGATCTCTATTCTAGTATTTTACCAATATTCTTTTTTTTTTTAAACTTTATTTAACAGTGAATAGCTTTTAAATTTGCTGCTATGTCTTTGTGTTTTTTTCCTCATAATGTGTTTTTTTTCATAGTACTTTTTATATACTTTATATATGATATTTTTATATATATCTTCCTGTTATATCTTTTATGCCACTATGAGGTCTTTAGATTGGAAGACAATCATTAAATTTAATCAAAATTAAATGGCCATCAAATATGCTTCTGCATAACATTGCCTAAATATACCAATGCAAAATAATAAGCAAGCCTGATTTCCAATCAAATAAACCTTCAAAAATATTCCATACAGATCTGTGGAAGGGATAGAATGTATGTTAAGGTCAATGTTAGTTAAAGTAGCTTTATTGTTTTGACATCAATATAAATATGCTAAACAAGAATATAAATATTCTAAAATTTGAGATAAACGATGCCCTTTGTAGTGATTATTATTGAAATATGTGAAAGAAAGTATGTATTTTTATGTTACTATTTTAAGAGGGAAAAACTAAATAATCAAATAATGAAAAATAAAGCTTTGAAAATATTTGAATATACATCTTCAGCAAATAATAAATTTTAGGGGTTTCCAATTTACAAAAGAAGATGTAGCTAGCTTATTCCATTTTATTTTTGGGGGGAGTTGACACATTTGCCAGGTGTTCTTTTCAGATGCTGCTGGTAAATGTGCTGTGAGCTACCTATTTGTAGCAAGATAGATAACAAGTGCTCTTTACCAGTTCTCTTTCTTTCTCGGCAAATCACTGAATGGCTCTGCATCATTTTGTCTCCCACTTTGCTAATTCAGTGGATAATGGCTCCTATTTATGAGTAGAGAACCTTTTTCTGCCAATTACGGTATTAGTCATAAAGCCAGTCCCCACCTCTTTTTACACCCCCCGTCCCCATCAAACAACAACAGTAAAGTACTGTAAATGGAGCCATCTCATATTCACATTCCCACCTCCCACTCTCCACCACATTAAAATCGCAGTGCCTGTGTGTTCTGTGTTATCGGGTCCAGCAGAGGTAGCGGCCAGTAGCAGGTGGTAGCTGTATTAGCTAAACATGAGTCTGTGTGCACAGTGTGAGTGTTCTCCCTCCCCCTTTTTCTGAGCAGCCCCGCATGCGTTGATCAGTTCTATTCTTGGGGAGGTGTGAAGATAGCAGTGCCCCCATTGCTGGTTATTTTAGCTGAGGCCATGTCCCACTGCCAGCCTGATAAAGACTGGACTCGGTGTGCTTATCTGGGCTCTGCCGTACCTCAGCCTGTTTGAGAAAAGCTTAGAGAATAGAGGGGAGACGTTGAAAGGGACAAATGTCCACTGCAGGAGGAATGTCCTTTCAACGTCATATATGTGAACATAATGCATGCTTACTTGTATTTTTATTGATGGACTTATTACACATGTTGCAATAAATGGAAAGACACATTTAAGTAATGGCACAGTTAGATAAAGAACCCTAAAATTTCTTACTATGTTTTTTTTTTTTAGCTTGAATACTCTAGCTCACCGTCACACTAAAAGATGCTACACAGAATGTAATGCCTTATCGCTTTCACATTTTGCCACTTCAGGTGTAAAAACTACAAGTTCCCCGTAGTTCTCGTCAGAGAATGGAGCAACAGGGTTTAAGCAAATATGTCAGGAAGGCAATCCCTTGAAGGTTCTGTTTTAATCCAAATGCAAATGTGTTATCCTTTTTGAGTAAAAGGTTTCTTTACATGCCTTATTATTGCAAGACATGACATGTTTCTTTCGTATCAATCCATGAGTCTGTTTTGTGTTGCAACCTCTTTCCAGCCAAATTATAATTATGTGGTCAAAATATTGAACCTTTGCAAATTTTCACTTAACTGAAATGCCACTGGTGGTTTTTGCTAAATCTTAAAATAATGTATGCAAATTCTAATGTATATTGGAGTATTAATGAAAAATATGCATTTAGGTAATAAATTCATATGCTATGCATTTACTTTGCAGTTTTGCTTTCTGAACTGGCACAACACCAGTTTAATGAGAGGTTATAGCATTATAAATAGAAGCAATGTTTCAAATACAAATTCAAAATTACAGTTTGTACGATAATTCTTTTCCTAATGTAATTTTTTTGTTTATGTACTTGCCACTCTGCAAAGATTTCACTTCTCGAGAGTTTGGGGGGGAAAAAAAGGTTTGAAATCGAATTGAAATAATCAAAGTGTCAGAGGTGTAGCCTTGCAATTTAACACCTTAGCGACTTTACCTACTCAATTTGCTCAGCTGTCAACATTACCTGACACTATAGTAAATGGACAAAAAGCCTGAAAGCTTCTACTCAGTTTAGCAGTGCATTTTATTTGATCCTGATGTCACAACCTATCTAGAGGTCGAGCCCGATTTATTACAGGAAACATTGTGAAAGTACCTGTTGATATTTTGGGCTAGTCTGTGCCATCACTCATGACCACAAAACATTTTAAGCACTTAAAATCCAGACACTGTTCAACCTTTTCCACCCTGCAATTACTGGTGCGGTGGTGAGGTTAAAATTTCAGGAAAAAAAGAGCATGGGCTTAAAGTCAGCACTAACTGGCAGATGAGGCCCAGAGGCACATAGCAAAAGAGAACAGGAAAAAAGGTTAATTATGCTCATCAGAGTTCACACAATCATAAACTTCATACCCCCTGTAGTAATTGCAGTGTAATTTTAATTCACAAGCCCACAGCCAGCTGAAGAGGTTCTTGATGGTTTGCGCATAAAAACTCATACAGGCTCTTTTAAAATTAACCGTCCCTACACAAACAAGACAAATAAAGAAAATCATGATTAAAGAAGACTTGGAAGACAAATATTTTCAATGTATTCCGATCTTTTCTCCTTTTCATTTTTTCTGTACTTCTGCCGAATTAACAAAGAAATGTAGATATGTAATCCATCAAAGGAATGAAATCTGGCGTATGTATCACATAAACACACTAAATACTAAAAAAAAAATAATAATAAAAAAAATCCAACAAAAGAGAGCATTGTGCTGCTTGAGGAAGTGTACTTAGACAATACTTAGGTTTTGGTCGATCTTACAGCTGTGTTTGACACTGTGCACTACAGCACCTTAATAAATACATGACATGGTGGGGATTTCTGGTTCTTATTAAGAAAATTTAGGTTTAGATTCAACCAGCCTTTTTTTGTGCAGTACAATGCCATTATGTTTTAGTACCAATATTTTTTGGTACTAAAAAATACCACAGAATTTACAATTCTGTGTAAATTCTGTGTCATTTACACAGAATTTAATAAAAGGTAAAATATTCTATGTTAAAATCTACATAGCTGACTCTAGCTGTACATTGAGTTGTACTTTTACAATAAGGACTCTGAAGCATCATTTCACAAATTAGGCAACAAAATGGTCATTTACTGTATATCCACCTCTGTTGTCAAATCTGAAGAATGAATGTGTTTGTCAATACATTTCTAGAACCAGTCACTCCTAAAATCTGGTCTGAAATGTATTTCAATTGAAAAATATTTCAAAAATATAATTGTTATCTTTAAAACATAAACATGAGGCTGGTCGTCGACTTATTTTGTTTCTCATTTAGATTATTTGAAAAGTCTTCATCTCTTGATTGTGCAGAGGTCTGCTTCTAGGCTCTTGATCAGACTTCTTTGACTCAAATGACTCCTGTTTTAATGCCTCTTTGCTTGTTACAGTTACTTTTAGAACACATTTGAAAGTGTTATCATTGGCTTTTAGTGCTTTGTGTAAAGGTTTTATTATATGTTCTGACCCGTTAAAGCTGTATTTATTGTAAAGGAACTTTTCTTTCCACATGCAGAAGACACTGTGTACATATGCCTTACTTCTCTTGAATAGTTTAAAAAAATCATGGCCTTCTTATACATTCACATCTTCTAATTGTGAGATGCACTATGGAGCATGAGGTTTAGATGTGATCATTTTAAAAGTGCGACTGAAATTAACATATGACAGAATGTATTCTGATGTGTCAAAGATGATATTAGAAAAATGCTTGGTGTGTTCTCATCATATACACATTTCTTCTTTAGGCGATAAATACTGTAGACCCTCAAGAAGTAGATTCCTGTGAAGGGCAGCTTGACAATTGTGAGTTACAGATAGTAAGAGCTAGAATTTGTTAAAGTTAGGAAAACTTTTTGATGAGTTGTCCAGCACTTTTTATACCACACTCATTCTTACCAATTTCGGGGCTTCTAGACCCCTTGTCACTTTCTTTCTCTACTCTTCTAGCATTCCTTCCACCACTGACCTTTCCACCTGCTCCTTCACTCGTCCTGTCATTCATGACTGTGTCATTTTCCATTTTTATTTCTATCCCATCTGGGTTTTTTTCTTCTTCACAGCTCTCTTTTTGGCTGGCTGCCTATTTTATTTAAACCCTACCTCAAGTAATACTCAAAACTATATACAGTACATTGTATAGCAAAAAATAAAAAATCCAAAATCTGTCAGGAGGTAAATTCAGCCAGACATCCAGGCATTCACATTTATTTTACATCTCTCTCAACTTGCGAAGCCGGAGAGAGGGGGAGAATGCGACTGGGTGGAAATGTCAAACGGTCCACGGGAAAACTAATCAAAGAATGCCGGCCTTCAGTAAGAACCACTGCCATGGGCTTGCTGTGTGTAAAGCCCCTCTTCTGTCTCAACAGAGGGCACATTGTAAAGGAAGGTCAAATCTGGAGAAGCTGTGTTGTTTAAAGCTGCACAAAGATGTTTAGGATGGAAATTGAAAGTGTAAAATGCCAGAAGGGATCATTTTATGCAGCAGGAAGATGATGTAAGCCACTTCCTTAAGATGATGAGAAGGCTAAGGTGCTCAATCTACGCCGCAACCTTTATAGTATTTTTAAATGCATATCTGTGTAATATACAGTGAGAAAAAGTTTAAACTTTTGTTCTAAGTGCATTTTGCTTGATTTTCTTTCTTCCTTTCGTTTTTAAATAGTATTATTGGTGTTGCAGTTTTCCAGCACAAACAGCATAACGATGCAAGGATGCAGCTTTAAGAGTGAAAACAAAAAAATGTGTTGTTGTTTATCCTTTATAGTCCCTAATAATCGTATTATGTATTAAACACTTACTTGGTTGGAAGAGCTGTGTAGTGGTTGGTTTTATCCTTTCACAGTATTGTGAAATATTTGGCTTAATATTTGGAGCCAGAGAGTTGAACTTTGAGTGTACTTGCCCTATTTTCCTCAGGCACAGCACTCACGCTTCTTCTTTTCCTCTGCCATGTCTCATGCCATTTCTTTTTGGTTCATTCTCCTTCTTCCCACCTCTCTTTGCCTGATAATGAATGCAGGAATTCTCCCTCATATGTGTTTAGCAGTGCTTGGAGACCTGTGTCGGCCCGTGGTCCCTCAATTATTAATTTGATGTTGTGCGCTTGGCCGTTTGATCATTGCCGTATATCTGTGTGATTCAGATTTAACAAGTTCCCCAGGAGGCTGTAGGTTTTTTTCTCTTTTTCTATCCAGTTTGTTCTCTTAAACCTACTTTAACCCAAACGTGTGTTAAACTTTTGATGGACTGCGACGGCTATTTTAACTGTTGGTTTTTAGTTAAAACAATTGAGGCATTTTCTATTTGAACAGTTCAACTAATGATTGTTTTTCAGTGTTCTGTGGTAGAAATAAGTTAGCTATTACCATAAAGAGGAAAACTCTCTTATATCAGGTCATAGCTTTAACTCTCCCCTGGTCTTAAGAGATAGGGTAGATTGGACACCGGAAGCTTTTTACCCTGTGCGCAGTCCGGCAGGGTTCCACTGATCCCACGTGTGCTTTTACAAGGTTTTTTTTTGGAGCCTGGGGGAGGTTTCTGGAACTGACGGTCTGACGGGACACCCCCACTGCTTCCCTGCTGTTCAACCATGACATCTGCCAAGCTCCTCCTGAGTGTCGTGCAAAGACCACAGGAGGGTTAATGACCTTTTCCGAAGAATTTGGTTCTTCACTGGACCTTGTCCTTTGTTGATTTTTATTTTTATTTTTTTGTGGAATGATGCATGTTTAAGCTTGTAATCATCAAAACCTGGGCATTACCATATAAATTTGAAAGTTGTAGAGCACTACAGTTTGAGGAGTGGATACAAGGAGATGTGCAAAGTGAAAATTAGATACACAACAAGATCAAGTATGTGTGGATGCTTGCACACACACTCAGTTGACATTTGGAAGTGAGTTCTTTGTGAAATGTAATTAAAGGAACTGAGTTAGCACCAGTGCTGCAGCATTTATCTTATAGCCTTTGGTAATGTATGTTTTTCTTTGCTCTCCAGCAAAACCAGAGTTCACTAAAGTTCCTGTTGACCAGATTGGTGTCTCGGGGGGAGTGGTCTCCTTTGTCTGCCAGGCAACAGGCGACCCCAAGCCAAAAGTTAGTTGGAACAAGAAAGGAAAGAAGGTGAACTCTCAGCGCATAGAGGTAAGTTTGTGAATTATGCTGTGGCTTAGCTATCTGTAGGTGTGCTGGGCTGACTTAATGTGGAGAGACAGAGTGTTTATGTTACTGTCATGTCATACAACACTAGGCCAAAAAATTACAACTCTAAATGATCGCATGCAGGTCTGTTAAAGTGAATTATTAAATGTAGCCTGAACACATGTTATAGAATTATTAATAATTATTAATAATAATGCTGTGTGAAAATGGAGGACATCTTCTTTTCTGCTATTGATTCTGATTGCAAAGAGTGGGCTCTTAATTACCCTCTTTATTCCTTCATGTAGTAGTCACAAATGTTGAACTTTTCACACATTTGTCTTGTTACAATCACAAGCTTCAGTTTACTGTTTTACAACTTTATGTGATAGATCAACACTAAATAATGCACAGTTATTAAGTGGAGCTAGTGTAATGTACTGTTACTATAAATGTAATCATTATGTGAGGGCTTTGATGAAGATCAATAGTAGATAAACTAAAAAGCAACATGAAAACCAAGGAGCACAGAGCAACAATTAAAAATATGGAGAAGTTATTGGTAGGGTTAGCTTATAAAACAAGATCCCAAGTTTTGTACATCTCACTGTGCACCAGTGAGTTCATTAATAGAAACCAGAAAAAGTATAGCACAACTGCAAACCTACTAAATCATAGCCATCTGTCTAAGTTGACCAGCTGGGCGAAGAGAGCATTAACAGGGGAACCTGAGACAACTATTATATCTCTGCAGAAACTACACATTCGAACTGCTCAGGTTGAAGTCTCTTGATAGAACAGCTGTTAGTTTGGCACTGCACAAATCTGACTCTCATGGATGACGAGATGAAAGTCAGTGTGGAAAGAAACCTGTAAAGTTGTGTGATTCAGTTAGCCTCAAGCCATGTAAGCAACATAGTTAGCATGTAAATTAAACTTCTATGGTCATAAATAAATATAAATAAGACCAAATTTTTACAGGCAAATTGACCAGGCAAATTACAACGTGTTTCTGTACACTGCATATGACCTTGAATGAACACATGATGGTGGTAGCAATTATGCTTTTCTTCAGCAGAGACAGGGAAGCTGGACAGAATTATTGGAAGGATGGGTAGTGGTAATTACAGGGAAATCCTGGAAGAAAACTGTAAAAGGCTGAATATACTTGAGACTGGGATGAAGATTCGACTTCCAGTGAAGCATACTTGTGTGTTTGGATGTTTGGTCCTAATTCATCTCAAAATCTTGAAAAGGTCTGTCCAAACACACTGAGTTTTTAGCTATTTAGCAAAGAAGAATGAGCAAAAAGATACATTTGCAAATGTATATGAGCAAAGCTAGTAGAGACATACCCAAAAACAACACTTGCAGATGCAACTGAAGTGAAAAATGACTCTACCAAATCATCTCTTGGGGGAGGAAGGATTTTTTTGTATTTACAAATCCCTTCTATATACCATGTACCATTTTCCTTAATGTCTTAGTTATGTGCTTCTTTGTATTGCTCTACCACATGAAACTTTGAGAAAAATACATTCAAGTTTGTGACTGTACCATGACATAATGTGGCAAAGGTCCAGGCATCTGAATACCTTCGCAAAACACTGTACAATGACAACTGTTTTGACTTTCAGTTGTCATTACTCTGTTTAACCATCTTGCGAGCAGTTTTCTTTCAGCTAGAGTTTATCATAACAATTTTGAAAAGGCTCATTATTTAATCTTTCCCCTCATGATTTTTATAAATTGGTGTAGAAAACACATCACACCTTTCATGGATTTACTTATTTTAACCTTTGAACATTTACATGTTGATCATTAGCTACAGCTGCCCAGCATTGAAATGCTGATCCCTTACATTCCACAAACTATGTCCTTTTTGCACTTGACTGACTCTGTTATTGTCATATTTTTCCAGAGCCGTTTTCTTTTTTTCTTGAAGCAGCCCTGACTGCATGATTATGTCTGTGCGTTATTCATGATGTTTGTTATTCACTTCTCGGCAGGCATCCCAGATGGCATCTCTAAAAGTCTTGACTGATGCTCAATGTCTCTTAATTAAAAAGTTGCTTTATTTAACAGTGACAACAGTGACAGCACTCAGATCTATGCACACACCCGAACCCGCACATTCATGCGTAGCGGCGTGAGGGAAACCGTGGGGGAAGGCGCTGAAAAGCAAAAGAAAAAAAAATGACAGAAGCATCAACAGGAAGACCAGAATCCCAACTGAGGATACAATAAAAAGACATGTTCTGTTTGTGCTTGCTCCTCCTCTGCATGCTAAGTGAAAAACAAAGCCAAGGGCACGAAGGAGCCCAGCCGAATGGACGGTTCCCATTTAGCTGGGCATAAAAATTGGTAAAGTGGGTTTTGAAGTTGTAGTTTTATTTTTGTTCTTATCTTCTCTACCCTCTAGACAGCTGCTTTGATATTGATCACAATGGCATGCTCTGCAGTGTTTTTAGCTTAATTAGCTGCTCAGACTGGGATGTGCGTCACACAAACAGCAGAGCTGCTGAAGGCTCCTGTTTGTGGTTCAAAGTCACACATTGCTCAGATGGTTGGAGCAATAAGACCTTATTGCTTAAGCTTGAAATGGTATAAGCTTCCATTTAAGAGGGGTAGACACTAGAACTGTAGTTTATGCTGTCAGGCTTGGAATCTAATCATCTTCTTTGACTGGTTTATCCAAAATTAGACCAAAGAAAAGATGTCAGAAGACAACGGTTTGTGCAAAAAGCTGAAGCCGATTATTTCACAACTGCCACCATCAAAATTATAGTTTTTTACCTATTGATCTGTTGATTTTCAGTCGGATCAGATTAGGTTATCCAAATACCAACCCGGTGGCCAGAATCTGTCTGCAATGTTAATAGAGTCCTTCACAAACATTACAACTTCATATAAACAGAACATAACTGAACACTTACTATTTATGTAATTCCTATTAAACTGTTTTAGCAACCACAATCCTAACACAATGTTATCCATCTTTGTTGTTCCAAGGACTTTCAACAAACCTAAGAAACACAAGAACAAAGCAGAAAGAGGCATAATTGCAGTTGTAAAACAAGATGAAAACACAAACTGTGTTGAGGGAAACTGTCTTTAATGGATTTTTTTTTTTAGCATTGTTTGGTTTCAGAAGAATAGAATAAACCATATTTGTGGTGCACTTGTCTACATGTTAACTGATCACAGTGGGACCATATTCATACTTATGTCCATCTGACAATATAAATAAACATAGTCAATGACAAACATAAAATCTGATAGTATGACTGTAACTTTTGAAGCCCAAACTGTTTTTTTCATATTGAGTTTTCATAAAGCATAAATAAATTCCTTGATATAAGGTTCATCATTATTGTGTGTCTTTAGCTTCTTACACTAATGTAATTGGTTGATTAAAGTAGCAAATTTTCTGTAGAAGTCAGCAAAGTAAAACAATGATTATTTCCCAGAAGACTGCATTAAATTGTAATATTGTTTATAATCACTTGAAAGAAAATTGCAAAAAAGGTTGTGATAAATTTCAGCTCCATACTGTCCATTGCTAGTTGCTTTCTCTGGTGATCTACTCTTTACTTACACTTTGCTGCCAATTTAAAAAGTTGTGGTATTTAAATTGAAATCCCAAACAAAGGTTACCAAACTTTGCCCCTTATGCTTCATTTCACAGACCATTGAGTTTGACGAGGGTGCTGGCGCTGTGCTCAGAATCCAACCTCTCCGAGCACCACGTGATGAGAATATCTACGAATGTCTAGCAGAGAACAGCGCAGGCGAGAATTCTGTCAGCGCCAAGCTCACCATCATCAGAGGTAAAGCCTCCTACTTTTTAATATCCCTCCCACCTCCCCCCCTTTAGAACATCATGGAATTATGCAGTACATTTACTAGAGCAGCATTTTTTGTGTCTGAAATTTCAATCTGTGACTTTCTGCTCAAAAAGTACTGAAACGTTTCAGTTTCAGTGAAAAGTACTGAAACTTTTCAGTTTCAGTACTTTTCAGGTAGCAAGTCAAATAGTCAGGCAAAAAAATTAAACCACAAGCAGCATTGATTAACAATTTTTTTTTACATTTTTTTATTTAATGTTTTTTATTTAATATTTCTGAAGGATTTATAACAAATTAAATCTAGTTGGTTAGAATTTTGTTTTTTTTGCACAGGACATCAACGCCCAAAATTTATTGATTTCCCAGTGGGGTCCTGAGCTCAACTTTGGGACAGTTTATTAGGAACAGTTTTATTTTACACACATCATACTTTGTGAATCTGAAATTATTATACTCCGTTTTATCTAAAAGATAATAATAATAAGCCCAAATTTAAAATAAATCTTTTGCTAAATCCAATGTTGTCTATGTGTAGAAACATACAGTATTATATTTTAAAGGCTGAGACTTCATATGCACAGGTTTTACTTGCCAAGTTCAAGAAATGTTAAATCTGTGGTTAAATTTTTTTAATGTACCAAAACCATGTTAATGGATCTAAAACAAAAGGAAATATGGCAACCACCAACTCTTTTGCAGTTGAAAATGTTGAGGGCTGTTAATCACATATTTTTTTGATGAGACTAATCAGCTGTCATTCAAGTAATAGTAATAGCTGTCATTGGCAGCCCTTAAAGTCCCTCGATGAATTGGATTGATTGTGCATCTACAGAGAGGACACAGCAGCTGACAGATGTGCTTGGACATCCCATACAAGAGTGCCCACAGATACAGCAGGACTAAAATAACTATATAGTACACAGTAGTTCATAATAAAAAGCAATTTTAGATAAAGTGTTGACAAAATAACATTTAAGGTCATGATGATGTTGTTATGGTGAACAAACATGTTGCTACCTACCTGATTTTGTCTCATTCCACCTTTTGCTGATGGCTTCAAATATATAGACCCACACAGCACAGTGTCTTTTTCTTCTTTTCTCTTCCACTGCCATCTGCCTTGATTCCAGGCCTGGATGAAGCTGAGCTAATGCTGCCGGGCTGGCAGCACAAATACCAGGCCTTTCTGGCCGTCAGATCCACCAGCACTGGTGTCGGCAGCATTTGTCTGGTGGGAACGTTGTGCCAGAGATAGCAAACCTTGCCCAACATAGCTTAGTCATTGTTAGACACAGATCTGCAATGCTTTGACAAAGGTGCGAGTTCCTCTAGTGTAGAAATACAGTTACAATTTGAATAACTTAACCTGGAGTAAGCTATTTGACTGTAGTCTGTCCATTTTGTAAATTTCCTGTGCTGTGTTTGCCTTTAAATTGCTTTACCCACACTTTTTTTTCTTTCTTGATCAAGTACATTTAAGATATTTGACTGTTATGGCAGCCTTTTAATTAATCTGAGACTGGCAAATGATGAAGCATAGAAAATCAACAGCAAGAAGTTTGAAATGCAGCGATAATGATTTTGTAATTGATCTCTCATGTCTGATTTTTATAGTTGTTTAATCTGCCAATGCCAATCTCAGTTTGTATGTGTGCATGCATTTTAATTATATGATTTTTGAAGGGGCTAAGAGGACCCCTTAATGACATGCCAAATGTTAAAAAGATGTAATTTTTGAATTTCCTGGTGATCAGAGCAGATAAGTCTTGGAATTCTCAAATTTCAGTCACCAGTCAGAACAACATCTTGGGTTAAAATCCCAGAAAGACCCGACCTAAGATCTTTGCATGGAGTCTGCATGTTCTCCAGATGCATGGATGGGTTGTATCTGGGTACGCCAGCTTCTTCCCATAGTCCAAGAACATAACTGTTAAGTTGATTTAATATGCTAAATTAATTATAGGTATTAGCATCCAGGTGTGTATCTCCTTTGTGTCACTGTGTTGTCCTGTGATGGAGTGGTGATTTATCCAGGTTTTATCCTGCATCTCGCCTGATGACCGCTGGCTCCCCATGACCATGAAAAAGAGTAAGGATGGATGAATAGATAATCACTAGCTGATTTCATCTAAAAAAAAAAAAGAGTTTACTCTGCACAACATATTCAAAGCTTATTTTGTTTATGGAGGATTTTAGCATTCCAATCTCAAAAGTCCTGGGCAAAATAAGCCTGGGCAAGCATAAAGACTGAACAACAACAAACATGCAAACTGAATTCTCGGGAACATGCACACTAGGGCCCTCGGTTGGAACACAGAACAAATCCTGAGCAGTCCACACAACAAGATAACAATTGTGAAGTTATCAAGATCCACTCCAGGGCCAAGAGGAAGAAGGCAAATCTCCTGTGCAGGCAAGACAAAGCATTGAAATATGCATGTAAATGTGTTGATGGAGGAGAATTTGACAGATGTCTGCGGAGGATAGCAGAAATGTCCCGTTTTCCATCCTTAACTGGGCTCAGGCTCCCTGAATTAACCCATCAGATCAGAATAGAACCTAGAAAAGAAAACTCTAAGAACATTAGCGATATGTAATATCTGTCAAGAGAATACAAAAATAGGAAAATTAAGATTTTGAAGGGTGAAAGTAAAGAAGACTGAACATTATGAGTGAAAGGCAATTAGAGTTGAGGAAGAGGAACAGCAGAAAATACAAGGATTTAAAATTCAAGAAAAGTTGGCAATAGATGAAGGGAGACAACAGAAGGTGATGTGGATGATTGGCAGTGTAGAACAGGTGAGGAGGACAATAGCTGACCATAGGTTCTTGGAACATGGCAAAGGATTACAGGATATGGGACAAGGCACAAGGGAAGCATTTCCAGTAAACAGAGGGGATGTGGTCTGGGATTTAGAGAGGCAGAAAATGGGTCGCTATGATGGCTGGCTTGGTCGGAAATGTGCGGTGCACATATATTGGAATTTTCAGCTGCATGCACATTGGAACATACAGTACATAGATTTTTTATCAAATGCAAATGCACAGAAACATTTTGATCAACTATTGGGGTAGTAGTTAAAGAAATCCATACTTAAACAGCTGATAAGATAAATATTCCAACAAGGAATTGCATGCATTTCTTCTGGATAAAGAAGTGGGTGTTTGTCTTACCTTACGACCAAGCATAGAACAGAACTTTCCTAACATTCTCATTCCTAGGAAGAACTGATTTGCTATGACTAAATAAAAGATCTTTTTAGTTTTAAATACAATGAATAACAGCTCACTGTTCTCCCCACACATTCATCAGCACTTTTAAGGACATGCACACAAACAGAGATACAAAAATGCATTCCAAGTATGTACTTGCGCAAATATAGTACTTAGACAATAAACATACCATGACACAGACGCACTAAAACTTTAAACAGAACTTCTCTCTTACCTTTTTTTACTTTGCGCTGACAATAACAAAGTCTCACTTTGTATTATGTTGTTCAGTTCTGTATGTGCGTGTGTGCGCATATGTTGATGGCAATGGCGGTTGCATTTAGCTTTGACTGTGACACCTCCTTGGCTGTTACTTCACTGCCACAGCTGAATACCTAAGATGGGGGCCATCTGGCTCCACTAAGACGTTCACAGAGTCCTCTGGGAGTCCTTGGAGGAGGACCAACAGCCAAATGAAGTGCACTCTGGAGATGACATGACTTGCTGTTGGTTTTTGTTGTCATGTTTTTTTTTTCCAGCTCCCTATGTTGTGAGATCACAGAGAGTAATCTTTTTTTTTTTAAGATTTACCCATTTACTCAGATGGAGTTTTGCTAACTTGTTGGCGCTGAAATTAGATTCTTCCTGGCAAATCTTTGGGATTTATTACACTTGATCAAATCTTGAAAAATGTTTGTCTTTAAATGTTTTTTAAAAATTTTCCCTAGTGTTTGCATGATCCTGAAACAGATCCCTGTCTGGCAAAGCAGCTCTTACTGCAGAAGTTATTGATGCTGTAAAAGTTAAAGCATTTTGTTGATACCTTTGAAGCTTCTGCACCCATCTTTCAATATTTTCCTATTAATTAGCTTCCTCACTTTATATACTTAATCACATTGAATGTTTTGTTTGTATACAACTAAGCATTCAATGCCTTAATGCCCTAATTTTGTTCAAGCTTATTTTGTACAGTTTTTTCTTTAGGCTTAGCTTTAAAAGTCCCCTGAACTGATCTTTATAACCTTAGATTTGTTTGCTCATTTTTGTTCACTTTTTAAGTTTATTTTTACCTGAAATATAAAAATGGTAAAATATGATGCAATCACTATGTTAAAATAAAAAATAGCTTTTATTGGTTGATTGAATAATAACAGAAAATCATGTCACACAATCCAGCATTAAGTCATTCAGGCTTATGCTACCAACCTTTGCCTAGAGATAAGTAAGGCATGAAGGCCTACTGTTTGATCAAGCTGTCTGTACATTGGCCCCTTTCAAGAGAGGACAACATGGGTTATTGTGAATTTTTAATTAGATTCTTTTTCAGAGAAACTCAATGAATGATGCCATAACTAATAAATAACTCTCATTTTGGAGCAGTCAGATATGTCTTGACTGTACCCTCTTATTCTATTCTATGTTATATTCGCCTCTCAGTGAACAGTGACACTGTAGTATGACCAACTTCCAGTTTATTACAGTCTTGGTACTTGCCGTTTCCTATCTTTTTCTGAAAGTTCCTACCCACTTTGTTTTTAAACTAAGAGTGTGTCTTGGGACAGAAGATTGAAACAATTCCAACAGTCACACGTAAAAATGTGTTTTAAAATTGATGAAATGGACCAATATTGTCCTTCCAGAATACCCTGGACACTTACGCCTATCAAAAAATCTATTGACTATGTTTAAGAGTTAGGTCCATCCAAAATTATGCTGGAATTATATTGATGACTAAAAAGGGTGAGCAGTGTGTGGTCTCTTTGGAACTTAAGAGACGGACAACAAATCCTAATCACTGTTTGTGTGTACAAATAGTGTTTGTATGAGTTTCACCTTGTGTGGATTAGAGAAAATCCACAGTAAATTCCAACTTTTGTATCCAAAGTGACAGTCACGTGTATTATAATTATATGTAAACTTACTAACTATATATGTTTTTAGTAGTTATATGCCAACTATATATATATCTAGATATGCAGTTAGTATAAATTTACATATAATTAAGTAGTATTCTACTTCCTAATTTGTAACCCCTTGGTGGTATTTTAACTAGTAATGTTCTGCTTACATTGATCCACAAGTATATGATGGTAGAGATGCATTAAGACTCAGAACTATTTCTATTATTTTTGAAGATTATTTTGTTTTGCCTTTTTTGTATCGATTTATTTTTGAATTGGTTTTTGTCCTCTCTTTATGTCTTTGCTTAACTAATTCATGCTGCCTTGATGTTGAATGAGGTTGCATACAAATCCTTGTGTTTGCTCTGAAGAGGCACTTTTGTCGAGGGCTCTGACTAAATTAAAAAAATTAAAAGCAAAAGAAAACAAGAGCAGGTGTGTGTGTGCATGTGTGAGAGAGAAAGTAGGTTTTTGTCCTGACATGTGTGCAGAGGTAGACCAAATATCAGACTGTTTGGTTTATGTTTGTGTATGATGTCTATGTGTGTTCAGCTAAGAGATAGACAAGGGGAAAAAAAGTGAGAGAGTGGGCCAGCAGACAGGCATTGGAAATCCGGTAATGAGACAGTGAAGAATAAGCTTGGCAGTATCAGCAACATATCTGTCTTCTCTTCCTGTCTGCCTGCATTTGAGATGGCCTTTGCCCTCTTCCACTTGTCTCCAACAGCTCCAGAAAGAGCAAAAATGACATACTTCTAAAGGTTGTAAAAAAATTCTGAACAGTAATAAGAAAAGTTAAAAGGTTACAAGAGTAATATGACTGAAGAAAGAATAAATAAAATAGTAGCATATGTACAGCTCACCCTACAGTAGTCATGCTTATAAGTTCAAGTGATTGAGTGAATTTGTTGGCCATGATGCAGATGTAAGTTTCTACATTGATTTGCATGTCTGAATAGGTCTTAAACTACCAACAAAGACATTAATCAGACTGGTCACAAAAGCACTTGTCCATGGATGCTTGATGTTGATTGAGTAGGAAATGTAATAGCTCTCTTAAGAGAGCTTTGGCACTGATGTTCCTCCAAAAGGACCTACACTTGCTTTGTTTGCCGCTTGCATCATCTCCAACTGGTCCCTGGCAACAAGTCCATTCTTGTTCTTAAACAAATCTTGCTGTCACCAACTGTAAATTGTAAATCAATGTAGTGCTGTTTAGTTCAATACCAGTTGGCAAAGGGTTAAGTGCTCACACACATATGTGCTTTTAACAGGAACATTTTAGTTTACTTTGTTTCCTTTGTTTGGCAAACTGTATTAAAGAGTTAGCTAGTTTTGATTATTGGTCCTCCTGTAATTCTGTTTTTAAGCTGCTTATAAGGTGCTACTCACTGCTGAGCAGGAACTCCAGTGCTGTTATTGGTGAGCAGAGAAGGGCAGGTGAGGCACGAACGGCAAATCAATAGGTGGATGTTGACCACATGAATGGCTCCCATACCCCTGATCTCTTATTGGAAGCTTAAAAAGTTTTGTGTTGTTTTCTCAGAGATGTCTCCTTTGCTGTCCTTGAGTGACTTTGCCTTTTTTTTTTTTTTTCTCTCGGAAGCTATCTTTCCACTTACCTTTAACCTTTTCCTTCTCATGCATCACTTTTACTTCTATAGCTGTATTTTTCAGTTCCTGATTGAATGCAGTCGGCCCTTTACCTTTCTTATATTGAAATAAAGTTCAATCTTGAAGAAATTCACTAGGATGAGAGTTTATAGCCATTGAATCCTTTGATCCTCTGAATTTATCGTGCTGTAATCAGGTGTGATCGGAGGTTGAAGAACTAAGACATAAGCTAAGTGATTGCATGAAAGATAAGGGAGGAAAATATGGAAAGAATTAGGGTGATGGTGATTGAGTTGGAAGTAGAGGAAGTTACCCTGAGGTCTTTAAAAGGGAAGGCTCTCTCCTGATCTTTTGGTATCTTAATATGGTTTTATATGATTCCTGCATAAACAGAGCTGCTATGGTTATCCTAGATATGCACTCACAGTCTGTCTCAGCTGTTTTCCAAAACAAGCAGTCATCTAAACACAAACTCAAGTGCCTGAACAAGTTAGGATTTTTTTTTTTTTCTGGATGAGGAAACCAGAGTTATCCAATCAATCTGGACAGACAGTGTCGAGAACAGGGAGAACAAGTAAACTTTCCCACAGTTTCAAATTAAACACTTTCCTTATTTCACATTTTATCAACACAGCATCAGTGAAACTTCCCAGCATTTCAAGGGAATATGAGAGAAATATCCTTTAAAATCACATGTCAGTATTACCAGTTACTAGAAAGGAATTCAACAGAAAGAACCAGGTATATGGATTGAACTCCTCTCTTCATTTTTACTTAATTAAAATTCAGCTTGTAAATTGGATAGAAATAAATTATTGTTGCCTTGCTGAATATGTTAAAGAGTTTGCTACAATTATGTAATCACTGCTGTGAAGAGTGTACATATAAAAAAACAAAATCATACTTACCCAGTTACATGATATATGCAGCTGCAAAGGGGCAGTTGCTGAAAAATTTTGAAAACAAAACACTGATTTAATCACTTTTAACTGTACATATTTATTTTTTGAAAAAAAAAAGACTAAAATGGAGAATTACTCTTTGGACCACATCAAAGGAGAATTAGGAGGAAGATCCTGTTGAAACTGAAGGAGTGGCCCAGCTCATGCATAAAGAACAGCGAGGGGAAGTGGCCTGAACTGCTAGCCTCATGCATATACATCACCCAACAACCCAGGTGACTGAATTTATACAACATGGGGGTCATGCTGTGAGCACCTCCGGGCTGACACTTAATAGACTTAAAAATCCTAGGTGCCTTAGAACTGCTGTGTGCACATTTATTGTGGTAAAGTTGGAACGAAGACCAAAGTAACAAGAATATTATTCTTTCCTCTTTAATAGGAAAGAATAACTACATCTCAGTTAAGAGAAAGTGGTTCAAGAAAAAAACATAGCAAGCCAGTAAACATAGAAAATGTTTAAAGGAATCTAAGAAACCTAAAATTTAAACCGAAGAGCTATTTCACATACATGTGTTAATACAACCCCAATTTCAATTAAGTTGGAACATTACATAAATCACACATAAAAACAGAATATGATAAATTTGTAACTCATTTTCAACCTATATTCCATTTAAGTTTACCACCAAGACAAAATGTGTTATTTTGAAATGGATAAATATTATTTAAACATAATTATTAAACTCCCTGCTGAAGGTTTTTGGTTTGAGTATGCCATCAACACCGCATCAACTGAAATACACAAATGTGAAAACTCAAAGGTGACCAAATTGGAAACCCTACTACCGCCATTCTGGCTGCTTTCCTTCTTTTTTTCTACAAGTATTTGACCATAATGGTATCATCACAGAACAGGCACTTCTAAACCTGTGAATTAGACTGTGCCTAAACTTAATTTATGCTCCATGGCATTGCACACTAAATTAAAAGTTAAGTTTGTCATTTGAAAGTGGTTAATCCATAGCTCTTTTGTAAAATTACTCAATACAATTTTACAAAAACAGCACATAAATAGCAGCTCCAAAATATGAGTAAAGCGCTTGTTGCTCTAATGCCTTCATAAGATCCTGCCATGTTTTTTAATGATTTAACCTGTGATTTGTCATTGCATTTGTTATTTAGCAGAAACACTGCAGTTGTGAAATTATGTGTATTTTTGCAACAATAGCAGAACATTGCACACATTTTTAATTGAAATGTGCACAGTTAGTGATACATGTACTGAAAAATGCATCAATTGAAATATTTTTGTTACATTGTTGGAGAAAATGCCTTAAGAATTTCTTTTGAATAATGATGCACATATAAATTTATATTCTGTGTAAGTCTAAACTGTTGTAACAATTAAGTAAAAATTTGAAGTTTAAAAAATATTTTTTTTACAGCTGCACTTCCTTCCACATTATGTCATAAACTGGTGTCAAGTTTCAAGGTGCCCACTAATCCTCATTACACAATCCCACCCCTGCATACACACACCCGCACACACACGCCCTCCCCCTCCATTAGAAAAGCACATTCAGAGCCACCCACCTTTTAAACTAGACGTGACTGACTGACAACTCTGTACGGGGAGGCATTTCCCTTATTGGCATCCACTTTTTCCCTTCTGTCCCTATGGGTTTGTAGACCTTACCCCAAACTCCTTAGTTTTTAGTTGTGTATCTGAAGGGTTAGAATCTGTGTACAGAAAACACCTCTTTCTGAGTTAAATTGATATTTCTTAATTTCTTAATTGTTAAATTTTAATCTATTCTCATTTCTATGATGTGTCGGTCATTCAGCCTCCCTGCAAAAGGAAAAGTGTTTGGGTTATGTATTTTTATTATTATTCTTCACAAGAACTTGACCTCATTTTGTGTCATTTAGAATTAAAGATATAATGAAAACATTAAAGTTGCATTTAAAGGTTGCTGGATTTGCAGAGTTTGAGGTTCAAGATGCAACTTCTTTTCACACAAAGACGTTTTGAAGCAATTCCAACAAAATGTAACACCGTTTCATCAATAATTGCAAGATAGCTTAGCTTCCTATTTTATTATTTTGCCTATTGTATTTACCAGCATTTTCTGTCACTGCTTCACATTTTTAAGTCAACTGTTGTCAAATCCATTCATCCATTATCTTACATTGATACAGTTATCCTTGCAGGGTCATAAGGGATGCTGGTGCTCATACACTCCATTTGTATTTGGGAAAGTGAATTTATAAGTTTTTTAGTCTGCCATTATCTAAAACTAACATATAGACGTCCGTCGTAGGCTTTTGGTCACATTAGTCTGACAACATTTCAGGCTCAGATAATGGATGTTTTATTCATTACCTATTAAGCCACATACCATTTTATTATATGTTCACAGGACCGTCTATCAATATCCAAAATGATGACCCTCTTAATTTCCCTCATTTGGTCATTCAATGCGTTTTTCTGGGTTGTATTTTTGGAAGATTTTGATGTAAATGTTGCCCTTGGTAGCTAGATGTGCTTGGTGCTGAGAATACTAATAGGACATCAGATGTCTTTCTGGGAATGGAGTAGAGGGTAGAGGTTGAGTGCTGGTTGTATAATAACCCTTATTCAGCTGAGATGGCTATCTTGGAGAGGGCTATCGGTGCCGGGGCCAGAGACACTGTGATTAGATTTCTCCTGTGTTGCTATTCTTCTCTGTCCCTGGATTTTTCTTTGCCACCGTCTCCACCATGTTTCCTTAAGCATTTTAACAGGTTTCTTACTGGTAATAGTATTCAAGGAACTTGACAAAACAGGAGAGAGAATGGGAGAGAAAGTAGATGTATTTTAGTATTGTTATTACAAATTAGCTTTCACATTTTATGCTTAAAAACTATTAGTTCTTAAAAGCTTTACTCCAAGGCACAATGGTATGCAAAACAGAAACCAACAAAGATAGATAATCACATCAAATGCTGCCTACAATGTATTAAAGACAAACTATTTTTACTTTCTGTCAACAACCTGAACTATTATCAAACAATAAGAGTCAATGTGGTGGATTATGCCTACTTTCTTGAATAAACCTCCTGATATATTAGTTATTCTTACAGAAAAATGTTGTAGTAAATAGTTTTTTTTTCTTCACACTTTTATCTGTACAATGTACCCCTTTGTGTGTAACATACATTTTCCATTGTTTTATTCATTTACTTCCATAATGTTTATCAAATTCTTTCTTTGTAATGTATACCATAAATTAGGTTTGTCAACCTCCGTGTCCTTCCTGTGCTCTCACTCTGCCTGTGTCCCTATAGTCCCTCTGTGGCATTAGTGCACAGGCCTGCTTAAAGCCTGTGTCTGTATGCTGGAGCACTGGGTAATCAGTTAACCTGATTAGGCTGCTGATGAAATTAAATCATTGCTGTAAGTGAAAATAATAATATGAGTAATAGGTGCGGGGTACGGTGGAGCACATCATAGCACTTTGCTGCAGTCCCAGTCTGCTGGGATTCACCTCTCCCTCTTCATCATTAGTTATGACTCTCTCCACTCTGGGAGATCAGTGATGGCTCGGAACCCTGTAATTCTAAAGCCACTGATGTTGGCTTCACTTAAAAATTAATGGGATGTGCAGTATGGTAATGTCAACATCCCATATGCAGCATAAAATCCTGACCAATGCACGGCAAGAACCTTCTGGTATTAGGGATTAATTTGTTTGGGTAGCTATAGGGTAGAGCACTAACACCTAAGGGATTAAGTGTCATGTGTGATACTGTAACAAATTGGTCTAAGCAACTTTGAGATTTTCAGGATTTGTGCAGGTCAGTCAGTGGAGAAAGGCCCTAGAAATGCATGTGCCAGAGTAAAGTGCTAATTAAAGCTGTTTTAATTAGTCCCCTTCAAGGCATGACTGAGACGCCTTCATTCCACATCTGAGCTTGCAATGGATGTAGTCACAGAGCTGAACCTGTGCCTGTATTACAAAATGGACTTCTTTAATCAGAGACACTTCTGTCACTCAGTGCATCATGCAACACCAGTTATAATTAGGAGTTTGGTATGATGTAACAAGCAAAAAACAAGACCCTTTATTTTTCCAGTCTCTTAATGTGATGTGAAATAGTATTATATAAGATAACCACGTGTGCATTTTTTCCATGATAATAATAAATAAATCTTTGCAATTATAAAGTGAACAGAATAAAGATGGCTGGTTCTTCCAGGTCTGTGTCTTGTTCATGAGGGATGGTAGGATGGAGCATGAGATGGACAGACAGATGGCATCCTCTTCTGCATTAATGAAGGAACTGCCCTCATCTGTTGTGGTGAAGAAAAAGCTGAGGCAAAAAGTGCAGCTTACTATTCACCCGTCTGTCTATGATTTAAAAACATAGTCATAGAATATAGATCAGATCCTGGGTGTAGCTGGCAAAAATGAGCCTTTTCTGTAAGGTTAAAGAAGAGTTGAGGAGCTCCATCAGCCACTGCTCCTGTGCATTGAAAGGTCTCAGCTAAGGTGGATTGGGCATCTAATTAAGCGAGCTTACTGGGTGCCTCAATTCGGAAAGTTTCTGGATATGTCTTACTCAGAAGAGACCAGGAGGCAAACCCAGAATTTGTTGTTGGAACTGTTGTTGTTGTTGGATAAGATCTCCCTGAATGACCAGGTGAGTTTTACTGGAAAAGGCATGTTTGTGTTTCCCTCGTGGACCTTTTAATCTGACCTTGGATAGGCTGAATATAATAGATACATGGATTTGCAGGTGGGAGCAAAACAGATGTCACACAACTGAATTCTTCAAGAGATGGGTTTGTCAACAATATGTTAAGAGACATGAGATTAGCCAGGAGAAGAGTTAGAAGGACCAACCTTTTTAACTTGGTCAAGATATTTCTAACCACAACCTTATCAAAGGCTTGGCACTGGTCAGTTGATTGTAGAGATCCACTCTCAGTAAATCTGTGCACAACTTTGCCATTGATCAATAGTTTGCATGAGTTGATCCATTATCACAAAGTCCAGAAAGAAATGCACTTGCTCTTTTGTGATGGGGAACTGGCCCTCTGAGAACACTAGGATACGATTCTATCCATATCAGTTGCCTTCATATCCAGGCCGACTAACCCTAAAGTTCCACTCCCTCGATGAGTGATCTATTTATTTTTGCATGACCGCCTTTATCGACACAGCCTGTAAGCTTCAGGGCGAAAGATTGTATCAGACTCTATTTCCAGGAAAGTGAGCAAACAACATACATGCCATTTGTTCAGGAAAGCTGCTGGTGCTGTATCAGGTCAGAGCAGCTGTAATGGTGGTATAATCTATCCCTGAATCCATAATCCAAGCATTCTTGTTTGCTTGTTCACCCACCTTTCTGCCCTCTTTTGCTCCTTTGCGCACATTCCCTCTGTCTCCTGCCTAATCAAATTAGTTTCAAATCCACTTAGTGGGTGTGTATTCTCACACTTCTGTAATGTGGCCAGCACTGGCCTTGGTTTAATGTTTTCCTACCATGAATGTAGAGTGATGTGTTGTGCAGATAGGGCCAGTGGTATCAAATGCATCAGATGCAACTCTCTTGGTGTGAGGCAGAGCTTCCCTGTGCAGATATGCTTTTCTAGCAGATGGGACTAGCAAGAGGCGTACATAAGTGCAGCACCTTTGATTGTATCTTATACATAGATCATTGATGACACTCAAAGAAGGAAGTTTGTAAGAACCAGCTGTATAACTTTGTAAAGCAAAATGCCGGCTAAAGCTTTTCTGGGCTTCAGATAAACTGGTATAAAGGATTAATACAGGGATGGCTATAAATAAATGATGGAGAGGAAACACCTCGAAACATAACAGTGAAAATGCCTGTAGTGTTTGAACCTATCGCTGAAATATTAATTGTGGTCTCATATCAGCCTCAGAGACTACCTGCCTCAATTTAGTTTTGAGACAAGGAGGTTTTTTTTCCCCTCACATTTGGAAGTTGTCTTTTTGTATTCCATTCCCAGAACTGCCTTTCCCTTGATGAACACCAGATGTCCTGATTTAGGGGTCTCCAACTAAAACTGTGATTCAAGTTTCTGTCCTAATTTTCCTTAATTTAGTTTTTATCATGTTGCAAAGAGGCCGCTGTGATGGCTGTAATGTGGACATGAGGTCATTGGCTTGCCAAATGCTACTCTGCTGTGCCACTGGCCAGTATCTCAGTCGGTCATCTCTCCCATTTGGGATGTGGCCTTGAGCTTCAGATGCATATTACAGCTCTGGGTACTTCCCTTGTCATCTGAGAATGAATCACTGTTCTGGCTCCAGCCAAAGAAAAGGTCAGGCAATTTGACCCATGGGACTAATTGCCCAAAGACAGTAGGGAGGAGAACAATGACCACAGAGTGCACTAAGCTGTCATCTCTTAAACTGAAGTGATGGTTCAATCATGCATGATTATTAGCTTTAGGAAAATTGCTTGGTTTTTGTTTCTATTTGAACAAGGGCCAACTGGTGTGGTGGTTTCTGAAGTGGTTTAAGAGTAATGATAATGGAATATACTGTATGTCTAACGAAGTACCTCGTGTGCATTATTTATTAAACAAAACATGTCTTAACCAATCACATATCTCAAAAGAAAAAAAATGATGGAGTACATTATAGTGAGTACATTAAGTTATTGTTCATATTTAAGTTTTGTTAAATCAGTTGTTGTTAGGATAGGGTTAGGGGCAGCATTCAGATACATATGGTGAAATCTTCAACAGACACTATATATTTAAAATATTAACTAAGATCTGAACATATTTATGGTTATTTGTCTCCATAATTTATCAAAATTATTTACTACATATAAATAACCTGCGATGCAGTGGTTAAGTTTATGCATCCCAACTAGGATAGAAACATAAGTTGGTTTGGGGTACAAAGTGGAAACGGGTAAGAATGCAATAATCTATTGATACAACATTGTAGATATGAATTGGTGATAGGTTAAATTAAGCTGGAGCTGTGAAAAAAATGACAAAAACTCATAAGATAAAAGAAAACAAGTTTGAGTGAGATTTTCCTCATAAATCCATTTTTAGGAGAAGTTTTGACTTCCTAAGCCAGTACTTAGCCTCTTTTCCTGTTTCCCCCACAGAGGACCTTCTGCCACCAGGCTTCCCTAACATTGACATGGGTCCTCAGCTTAAAGTGGTGGAGAGAACTCGAACGGCTACCATGCTTTGTTCTGCCAGTGGCAAACCTGACCCAGAAATCACCTGGTACAAAGACTTCTTGCCCATAGATCCAAATACAAGTGATGGACGGATCAAGCAACTGCGCTCTGGTAAGGAAAGCTTATGTTATGATTTTTTTGTTGTGTTCTTTCTTTTGCAGGAGATTCTGGCACTTCCAATATCAGTAGATATAATAAGATTTTGTTTTTATAAATCATGTGCAGGAATTCCTTGATTTGATTTTTCAAATTGACTCCTAATAAGTTCAGTTAGAATAAAGGTAAATTACATTTCAACATAGGGTTAGGGTCTCATTGGACAGTGACAACATTGTCCACATTTTGCACAGTGAAATCAGATGTGGAAATGTATTTTTGTTCAGATTGATTAAAGCCCACAGATTGCCCCAGTAACGCAATGTCTAATTATATTGCTAATTAAGAGCAGGCCCTGCAGTGGCTTTGGGCAACAGGGGTAGATATTTTAGGTCGATGATTTGTCACCATTTGAAAAATCCAATGACTCTCATTTGATTTGTTGCTGCAATTGTAAATCAGGAACGAGGCTTCTAAATAAAGATTCTGTCACCATTGAGTTTCTGCCCTAATTGAGGCCCCTAGAAGGCTGCTCAGTCAGAATTACTAATATACTTTTACATTTCTGTATGCTTTTGTAACAAAAGTAGTTTCTCTACTTTTCCTCTAGAGAAAAGTTGTTAAATATATATCTTTGAATAAAGGTCTGATTCATATATTGCCTGTGATGTTACAGATTTCTGGAGTCCATTGTAAA
Organism: Xiphophorus hellerii; assembly: GCF_003331165.1. Lineage (NCBI taxonomy): Eukaryota > Metazoa > Chordata > Actinopteri > Cyprinodontiformes > Poeciliidae > Xiphophorus > Xiphophorus hellerii. The sequence goes on from NC_045680.1 coordinate 9,705,968, forward strand.
AAATACAGTACTGTGTAAAAGTATTTATACCTGTTAAACTTTAATATTTTATCACATAGCAAGCACAAACATAATTAGATTTAATTGGAAGTATATGTGATGGCACAACAGAAAATAATTAACAATGTGAAATATATTTTTTTACACAAAAGCCTATTTTACATCTAAAAAACACAGCGTAAGCAGGATACTGACCTGATTATCATAGGTAAAAATGGTTCTTTGTTACGTGAAAGAAAACAGTCATTATGTTCCTGAGAATAATTATATTCAGGACATAACACCTTTTCAGAAAAAACAAAATAGTTCCCAAAATTGTATTGATGAACTCTTCACATTTGTAGCGTATTATGTACATACTGTATGTACCTTGATGTACACAGTTGGAATGTGTCCTAGGATGTCTTTTCCATACATTTTAATCCTAATGAGATCAATATTTTATAGACTGTAATGTTTGTTTTTCAGTTACATTTGTTTTCCCCATCAGCAATTTACTATCTTGTTCTTCGATCATTTAAATGGCGAGCTCCAGCTTCTGAAAAACTGTCTAACCTGTCAAACTGTAAAAATCTTTAACCTGTCCCATGTCCCTTTGCTAGTTTTAAGCTGCTATGGATAAAAGAGATCCAGCTTCCAGTGTTGTCTAACCTCTGTATCATCTGTCTGTCTGTCTCATGATGCCTTGAACTTTCTTTGTGTTTGCTGTTTAACAGTTGTTCTGCTGTCTCTCTGTTAAAATGTTTGTCTTTGTTGGTGTCTGAAACCGAGATGTGCGTCGTAGCACATCACAAGGCCTTCAAACACCTTGTATTTGTTTTTGATTCATAGCACAATTTAACATCATTAACATGATCAAAAAAGAAAAAAAATCTAACGAGTAAACTACAGGTATTAACATTATTATTACAAAGTAAGTAAACATTAAAAATAATAATAATCATTATTATTAATTAAGTTGATACTTAAAATATACAATTGTTAGAAAAGCGCAACAAATAACTAGATTTTAACTAATTTGGATATTTGGCAATCTTAACCTAACTTTATCCATAAAAAATGCTATGTTGTTATTTTTTCTTTCTAATTACCTTTTCTTGCTTTGTCATTTTCAGAAAGATTTGGTAAGTGACTTGCAAAGCCTATAAAACCAACTCACTCTCCTTGAAGCAGACGGCATATTTAAACCACTTCCCAAAATGCATGCATCTCTCGCTCCCCAACTCTTACCTTCTCCCTTTCTTTAATGTGTTCCCCATGGTCTTCCTCTGTTCATTCTTAGCATTTTCTTTTGGTTCCCCCCAACTTTTGCTACACTCTAAAAAGTGTTTTTTTGGCTATAGTTCATTTAAAAGACTTTTTTACATTAATGTAACTTAATTCATTTGGTTTATTGATGACAACTTGCTTTTTTTGTTCAATGAACTCAAAATTTAGAAATATAGCTAACTTAAATTTTGTTAAATAACTTAAAGGCTCTTTTTACTTTGACTTTACTTGAAACAGTTGAGTTCAATGCCAGTTTGGTGACCTTTGTCTGACCAGCTCAGTTTACTAAGTTTTACAACTCAATATATTACAATCATCCAACTCAATTCATTAAGTTCATCCAACTCAATATTCTATGATCATCCACCTCAATTCTTTAAGTTTATCCATCTCAATTTACTAAGTTTTTACAACTTAATTCATTAATTCATTGTGTTTAACATGACAAATTTAAGTGATTCTTACTCAAATCATTTGTTTATTTCTAATAAATAATGCAAATCTCTTTGACTTAATTCTACAGAAAGTCAACTCAAACATTTAAGTTGGAACAACTTTTAACTTTAGTTCCAAACTAAAAAACTAAAATATCCAAAATTACATTATCACTCACACTGTGCTTAAAATACAGCTAGAATTTAAATTATTTTAAACATATGTTTTAACATGTTGTTTTAGTTTTTCAAAGACCCTGAACACTAAAAAATGCTTGTAGTAGAACCAACTTAATTGATTTGCTTTAATTGGTAACAAGTAATTCAATTAAGTTGTTTCCGTTCAGACCTGCTTCATTACTGATTGTCCTACAAGCTCTCTGTATTGTGCACAATATATGAATAAACCTCATTGAGTGATTTCACCTGAACAGTGCTTGGAAATAGTTTTTTTCCACGACAACCTCAATTAAATTGCTTCAATTGGTAACAAGTAAATCCATTGTAATTTATTATGTTGGAATTTAAGTCAGTCTTACTCAAATAATTTAGTTTACTTCAAATAAAGAAGTAAACTAATAAGAGATCTCTATTTTAAAAGGCTTTTTTTATCAGGCTACCTTTATTTGAAAGTAGTTAGACAGGAAAGTGAGTAATGACAGAGGGGGAAGACATGCAGCAACGGTCATCTAGCCGGAATCGAACCTGCGACGGCCGCATCAAGGACTAAGGTCTCCTTATGCGAGTTGTGCTTTACCCTAGCGCCAGCACAGCACCCTGGTTGATACAGAATCTGTCCCTGCGTTACGACATCAGACTTAAGATACAGACACAGCATTGAGCTTAATTGTTTCAATACACTTTTTAGAGTGTCTTCTAAAGTACACTTCTTAGAGTGCACTTTCAAAAGTGTATTTTGAACACTTTTGAGAGTACCCAATATCACCACCTTAGAATCATAAAGCTGTTTTTAACAACAAGCAGCTTATTAACGATGTATGTGTACCAGTGGAAGGAAGTCAGGAGTTAAACATAACTTTTTAGAACAACATTTATTAGCACCACTAGAAGATGTTGTGAGACAGGCAGTGTTAAAGAACTGACTCAGGAAAAAAATCATCACCTGCTACTGAAGCTGTAACAGTACAGTGACCTACTTAAATTCAGTGATGGGAAATTTGAAATTACTGGGGTTAGATTAAAAAACATGTCATTATGTAGATGGTAATTTAAAATGTTATTATTGTTAAATTACGGCGTTTTCGCAGGGATCATCCCTACCCCCACAAAACACTGTTCAAAACAATTTGATTAGCTCATTTCCCCATAAACCTGCCTTTATCCTCCTGACAAAAGTTCTGTCAAACACAAAGACCTGATGCAATGGAAGCAGTACCTTCACTTAAGTACTGGAAACAGTTTGGTGCAAAAGACCCCACTGAAACTGAAAAGAAGTGTTATACTGATAGCGAAGGCAAAGTGGTCTGCCTTCATTAGCACAGTTTGAAGTGGGGATTCCTTGTTGAGAAAATCCTTCACATCTTTTACTTAGGATTACCAAAATTATTTAGATTTGACATATTATCGGAATATTGAGTTAGAGAATATCCATTTATCCATCCATTCATTGCTCCATCTATTAATCCATCATGTTGCACTTGGAGTAATAATGGCTCCTCACGGAGTGGCTTTTTATACCGTATCACTTCAGGTTTTGTTTCTCTGTAGGAAAAACACATTCCTACCTGCTTCAGTCAGCATGTTCACAAAACTTTTTGCTTTCTGTCTGGGGCTGATCATATTTTACACATAATTTGTCTCTTCCTGAACTGTGTGATGGATGGACAGACGTATGTTTTTCATACATGAGCATAACTGTTTCAATAAAAGGTGGGGCCATCAGCCAAGTCCAAAATTTCTTTTCCTAGTTTCTTTACCTGTTATGCCTCTATTTAACTTAAATGTTATACATTGGCTCCTCAGAGTGTTTTAGTGCCATGGCATCATCATCAAGGCTTTCCCAAATTGTTTAAAGATTTATTAATCTCAGTGCACGCAAACCTCAGATTGAATTAAGATAAATTAAATCTAAAGTCATGCTCTGGTACTTAGTAACTAGGAATAATTTTAAGAATTATCATGATGATTAAAAACAAAGAGGACTTAAATCTGATGGTTGACTTTGGACGATACGAAGATTCTGAAGGTTATACTTTAACCTTCAGAATCTATTGTTTGTTCCAATAAATCCTACAAAGTTACAGACAGATAGATTTTAATTTTTTTTAGTCTATTAGAAAAATGTGGTTCTACTGTGAATCCTCTTAAAACAGAAAAATAATAATAATGCCATTGTAAAAGGAGAAAAGGGTATTTGCAAGATAGCTGTCTAGCCGGTAGAATAGCTGGCAGACTGGTTCCTTATGTTCCAAACCATGCTGTGCTGGTGGGGCAGTGATATTTGCATCAGGGTCCCCTAAGGAGTTTCTTTAGAGGTGTGTTGGGAGCCTGACATTTCTCCCCAGTTCCCATGGCTGCAGACCCCAGGCCTTCACTGGCCTTGTCAACTAGAATGATTCACTATGGGCCACAATGACAGTGAGAGGATGAGTATTCATAAAGATTATCGGTTCCTTTATTTTAAAAAAATGCTTAAACTTTAACCTTATGTTGCATGGATCCTCACTCTCTCAAATTTTAAATTTGTGTGCCACACATGTTGGCATCAAAGGCTCTCTGGAGAAGAGAGGCTGGGACCTCTGCAGTTGTAGTAACAATAGAGCTTTTTTCTGGGCTGCTACCACACAACCAGACTCATGAGGGAGGGGGCTTGGAGCAAAGTGAAGGTCAGCCAGATGCCCTCTGGAGGGTGGTCAGACTTTGACACTCAGCCAATCACGCAATTTCGTTTGCCTTACATGCAGATGTGCAACATCTCGGGCCAGACTGCCTTTGGATAGCCTTTAGTGATACTTTCTTAACACATTCAGAGGGTTGTTGAACAAACCAGATGGATGATCTATAGAAATAAAATAATACTACATTTAATAGTTTGAGGAAGATGCCGCATGTGGAGATGTATTTAGGTCATTGTTCCGCTAATCTGTTCAATACCAGGTTGACCGAAGCTTAGAAGGAAAGCTTATGGCCAAAATGTTTTGTGTCATACCAGTGGATTTGGTATTGTAATTGAAAACCCGATATGCCCAACAGACTAACTTGGTGTTTGTTTGTTTGTTTTTTACCTAGTTTAATTTGGTCTGCTTATGGTGTTTCAGTTTTGAAAATTAAAATATTCTACAAATACTAGCCCCTCACCCACCTCACTAATTTTATTTCACCTTATTTTACCTTTTTGTCACTCTTTTCCTTTTTGTGATTGATGTAAATTGAACTCCCTTGTAGAAACCTGCTCTATTAACCCTAACCTTGCTCTAACCTTAACCTAACTTGACCTCTAACCTCTTAACTCCTAACTAAAATTCATCTCAGCTAAAGCTAAATAAACCAGCTTCCTGCAGCCTCTAATCAATTCTAACTCTTTAACAACATAACATTCCCAGTGTCCCGTGTCCTTTGCCTTGTGACTTACCTAACAATATGTATCATTTAAAAAAATATATTAAAATGCCATATTAGTTTTGTCTGGTTTTTCAATGACTCTCTGTTTTCATTAATGACCATATATAAATTTTGTGGTGTGAACACAGCAATTATTTTAGTACTGGTTTGTAGAGCACTGTGAAACTCATTATATACTCATCAGTTAATATACTGTTGTTATTATTATCTTCATTATATTTATTATTATTATTATTACTGTTGTATAATAATAAAATATTATTATACAATAATATTATATAATATTATTGGCATCCTTATATACATGCTTTAAAATGTATTTAGGGTCTGACATTTTTATGCAGTTTTAGTAAAACTTCCAAGCACAGCTGGGACACATTGTTAAAAAAGATAATGATGAAGGTTCATTGCAAACCAGACAGAACTTTAAACTCAATGAGTACTAATTTTTGGTATCACAAAAGAAGATCCTTTATGCATAAATACAATAACAACAAATAACAATGAGAGAGATGATTTGGTGTGGGAACTCCTGAAAGGGCAACCCAAGAGGAGACAAAGGTTAATTGTTATGTGTATAATACTAAGCATAATGTCACTCATCTTTGGTAAGATCAGATATTGTGATATGGACTTTTCATTTGTGAAAGAGGAAAACTATAGCTTACTTACAAGCAAGCAATTGTTGGACATTGATACTCAGTTGAAAATAGCTTGAATGTATGAGAAGGCTGAGATCTTCATGGATAAACTTGATGAACAGTACATACAGTAGCTTTGATGCTTAGCATTGGGCCAGCAGGCCGGAAATGTGAAATGGGGCTCCTCTCTGGGATTGATTTGCCCTGCTTGCTTTCTCAAAACATGAGGAAGGGCACAGGTTTTCTGAGAAAATAGATTTGCAGGGAAGTACTGAGACACTCCATATATAAACAGAGTGAAAGACAAAAAATAGAAATAAGCAAAAGGGGAGTAAAAAGAAAACAGGAAAAAAAGCAGTAATATGAATGGAAAAGTTATTTTTGAATTCAAAGGGGCTGAGGCCAAACTGTTTTCTTTGTGCAAACAGATTTAAGCTCTGCAGCACAGACATCTTAAAAACCCACCACCCAAGAATTGGAAAAAAACTAAATATTTTATTATCCTTAATGAAGCATTTGGCTTGCAGTCAAGTATGTAACAATATGCCTTCTCAAAGTAAACAATAAATAAAAAAACAATGCTCTTAGTGAAAAAAAATGGAAGCAGCCAGGGGATCGAATGACTGCAGAGACATGATGAACCTTGAGGTAGAGTCCTTGTCACAGTTAAGAAGGTTTATGTCTTGCACAAGAAAGAACAACTTGTATTTAAAAGATGAAGTGTTACCTTAAGGCTTAAGGTATAGTATAAAATTCTAGCAAATCTCTGTTTCCAGTACCAAATACTCTTGCTGTTATATCCACACGTCTTATGGTTGGGGGAAAAAAAAAATGCTTATTGGTACTAAATTAGCAAATCAAATTTCTCATGTTCTGCTCAGTTTCATACCTGAGTGTCAAGTATTATAAAATACTGACACTTCAGGGTATTAATTCTATCAAATTATTGCACTTTTCATCAAAGAATATTTAGGGCAATAATTTTAAAGAAAGTCTCAATCATAAAAGCATGTTCTTTCTTTTGTGATACCAGCAGAGAAATACGTTTTATTTATTTATCGTCTGATAAATAATTTCTAATGATATTATAACTTAGTTCAGTGACCTTTTCATCCCAAATACTTTCTAACTTATACTAACATTAACCCAGCTGAACTGATGTTATGTCTTCACTTTTGTGTCTCCTCCAGAGGGTACCCCGATTCGAGGTAAGATGTTTAGAGTAAAAAAAAACAAACAAATAAAAGAACAGAATAAACATATTTTAACTGAATCATAAACAAACATAACCACCTCTAATCCAACCAAAGTTACTAAATGTGAGAGACAAAAAAGAAAATCAAATTTCTATTGTACTAACATTATTATGCCATTCGTGTTTGTCTACCATGTTTTCTGTACGCTCAGACCAGTGTGTTTCAGTCCCATGTCTCATCTCATTGTTTATGTATTAGTCTTACATGTGTGTTCTGTGTTTTCCCTTTCTCTTCTTTTCTTCACTAACATGAACCTACTGAGCAATGTGACATTAGAAAATAGTAGTTTTGTACCTCAACAGTTAAACATTTTGAGCAAAGACATAACTGTAAATGAGCGGAAATTAAAAGCTTGGAGTCAGTGGCCCTGGATGTTGATAAGACCAGACTATGTTCTACTGGAAACTGTTTAAGACTTCAGTAACCTCATTTCTTCCCTCTCCTTGTCTGCTTTGATCTTTCCGTTCACCGCCACGTCACGTATGTAAATGCACCTCCCTCATACTTTGAGATATGTCAGGGGAAAAAACTGGCATAAATTACTTTTGATTTAATTCCCTCCACTCTGCTCTACAGCAGCTTGTACCTACAAACCTAAAGGGGGGTGTTTCTGGGTGCACTGGCTGCCTTCTGAGAATTGACAACATCCACAGTTTTCTCACCATGCAAAAAGCAGCTTTGATAAAGGCGGAGGATGAACGGAAGGATTTGAAGGAAAGACCACAGTGACATAGATGTAAAGACGCTCAACTCCTGTGAATTACACAAAATCACTGCACAATAAATTCCTCATCTCCCCTCATTATCTTTTCATTTCCCCCGACAATTTAACTTTCACTTGTAATTATCCATCCGGTGTTATTGCTCAAACATATTCTTCCCTGGTGACTCAATGTGATTTCAGTGTGTTTGTTGAAAAATGCCTTTGTTCCACAGCCTGAACAGGTAAGTGAATTTCTCAGTTTGACAGCATTGGCCATGTATTTGAAAGGATGGAATAATTGTTTTTGGTTTACAGTTTTGCTACAGCCAAAGAAATTATTTTTATTTTTTTTTCAATGCAGCTCTCTTTGAGGTTAAAGTCATGCATTTCTAATCATACATTAATATCATGAGATTTTAGCCACCTTTTAAAGCCTTCACTCATTAAAGATATAACCAAACTCCCTCTTCATCTCTTTCTTTGATTAAGAAAGGCTCATAAATCATATTCCAGTGAACAAAAGCTAACATTATTCATGAACTTTGTATTTGCATAATTAGATAAGCAGCCTAGGGCTTTTTTCCCCCACTGCATTACTCTTTGCCTATGCTGACTTGCCTTTAGGAATGTGTGGCCTATATCAAAATAGACAAGACTACATATCACATGCAGGCACAGACTATTTTGTGATAACAAAGTTACACTGGAATTTGAAAAGGCTTGGGTTCAAACATCACTAGTGTTTTGTTCGTTTGTGGCATGTTTTAACCCATGTTTAATAAAGAAAAAGAGAAAGTGCTGATATAACCAGAGTTTTCTCCAGCAGTATGTTGCACAGAGTAACTCTGCTCATCTATTACATCTCCAAGGCAACAACAAAGGCAAAGTTGGTTGTTTATAAAAAACTAGACTAAAAAAATGTGATAATTTTTTGATAACCAAGAAAACCCAACCCATTGCCATTGTACAGTTAGCACACTACATTTAATTGAGTCACAATTACAAAGTTATAGAAAATAACCCAAACTTTCTTAATCAGTTACTTTGTTTCTATCATAGTGAGGCAATTTTATTCTCACCCATAGCCAGGTAGCTGAAAAAAGGCTTCTACACATTACATTGCTCGCAAGAAAGCCAAATTGGAATTTTATTTTATTTTTTTAAAGAAAGCTTGTATAAAATCAGCTTTTTTGAGCTTTAAATCATAATTTTATTCCCTCGTCAAAAACATACCTGGAGCGTTCCCTTGATTCTTTCATGCATGTTTGAGAAATCCTCAGATCTCCAATATCAGCCATTTGGGGGTGCCTAAAAAAACCCCACTAGCTCTTACCAAACGCCTACTTAACCAAAAAGCTCCTTCTTGGTGCTTTTTAGTCTCCAGCCGAGCTTCCGTCTCACAGATCACTTCTTCCTTTGCACCTCCTCCACTCAGCTCCTCCAGACTACGGTCAGCAGCAATTATCAAACACCTGGTGAAACTGTATGTCTGTTGAGCTTATTATACAAACTAATTCTCAGTCCAGCTTTTCTAAGAACAGTTGTAAACGGCCTAATGTAGGAGAGTTGTTGTCATGATGTGCTGAAGGTGGAGTGTCAGAAAGAATAACAGTTACTTACAGAGAGGCAAACTTGAAGGCGTCTCTTGAAGTTTGCGTCGAATTGACAATTGAAGGTAACGGTTGCAAAATTGTGCTATAAAGCGGTACATTGTGCCTGGAAAATACATAATATCCCTCTTTTAAATCATGCTATGCTTCTTTAGTCAAAATAATTGTGTAAGTACTTTGGTGATCATACCAGCCTATTCTAATAGCATGTTATTCCTGATTATCATGTGTTTAGAGGGAGGTAAAATCCAGCCCCATTACCAAGTCTCTTTCGTATCACTTTCATATAAAAAATAATTTGAATTTCAAAAGTAGAATTTATTTCACTTTGATACGGAACCATGCAGGTGCTGGCCTTGAAGTGGGAGACGGGTGTAAAAGGCAGCTTAACTTCCTACCTGCGTCATTACTGATTCCATAGAAGCATTAAAAACCAACAGATGGGCTCTGACAACAATGGCATCACACGTGGAGCCCCATGCTGCCGCGGTCGCAGCGTAGTGACCTTGTGGTGGTGACAGACCATTGCCGGAGTGACAGCGAGGGCGCGGACGTAGGAGCGAGACAGAGGGAGTATAGCGAGTTCAGACGCGGCTGCCATGTAGTGACACTGGCTGTCTTCAGTCATGCAGCTATTAAAACCAAGAATATGCAGCTGAATTTTGCTGCTTCTGAGATGTTGTCATTCATAGTAGCCAAATTTGTTTGAGTCATGTGCAGCACTGTTACTTTGTATGAATTTTATTTGAAGTAGCTTTCTTACAAAATGTGAAGCCTACCACCTAGGTAACATTTGTGTAGCCAAGCTGCAATTATTAAACATAAAGCATAAGTATCTTTTTAAATGTTTTCCCCCTCTTCATATCAGAAAACTAAAGCTTTCAATATATTTTTTAAGTATGCCACAGTTGTCTCTGCACTTAAATGGGTATAATTCATGTACTGCAAAGGTTATTATCTTTATGTGTCCACCGATTCAGTAAGCTGCTAATTTGGAGCTCTAATTGGACTATAGTAGAGTATTAGTGAGCAGTGTTTGGATGAGGAGAAATGAGGGACTAATGGGAGCTGCGAAACTGCAAAAGCAAAATAAAATTATGAAGAGAGCAGTGTGCCACCAGCAGGTCTGAGCGGGATGCAGAAGGAGCAAGAGGGAGGGAAAGAAAGACTAAGGGTTGGCCAGCCATTTTGTAGATCGCCTAAACAAATCAATCAAGGTCCGCTGGAGCACACTAATTGAATTACACAAATGGGACTGAGGGTGGGGGACTAGGAGTTGAGAGGGATGCACACATGTGGGGTGGGCAGTTCACAGCTTCAGGCACTTTTGGAAATTAATCATCCATGTCGACCCCTCCTCACTTTTCTTTTACTCTCATTTGTGTCATTCTGTGTTTATGTGCTTTTCTGTCACTTCAACTCTTCCCTCCATCACTTTTCACTGTTATTCTCTTTCTGTTTCTCTCTTGTCATTTTTTTGTTGTCAAGCAGGTTATTTTATTTAATTTAATTTTTTACAAAAGAGATATAAACCTTTAGAAACATGTTAAAGCAGGGTCTTTCTGCCAGAATGTTTAAAAGCAAGAAGACCTTCCCTAAGGACAAAATCATCCATGCTGACCCCTGGCCAACATTTTAAATAAAATAAGTCTGAAAATAATTTTCTAAATAAATGTTGGGCCGTGTCTAGACAGTTCCCTTGGCACCTCACTGCTCATCAGATCAAACTGCGCAGTGTTGTTAAATAGGGCAGCTGCCATGGCTGGGACAACTGTTATAGACTCTGTGCCTATTACAGCCTTTTTCATTGAATGGATGAAGACAGTGAACATGCTGCTAGACAGCCATGAGTGGGTAGCAGTGGAGGATGAAAGATGTAAGTGTTTGGTGATTATTCTGACTGAATTGAAGAGGAACTTGTCCAGATGGAAGATGAGGTTATCATTTTCAGGAAGTATTTGTATGACTTATAGCCTGTTTATTTTGGATTTTTTTTTTAATTACAGTACATTAGTAAATGAAAAAAATAAGTTTCAGCGTTCTCTAGTCTGACCTTGAATATAACTCGGCTGTTTTTTTTTTCCTTTTCATCAGTGTAGGGAGTAAATGGACATTATCGCATCAATTCCCACTATTACTTTCCATCAGCAGTCATGGCTATTTTATTTTAGCTTTGAGTATCATTGCAGACAAAATGCCTCACACAATATTTATTAAATTTAATTATAAAGTTCCTTTCAAAAGTATTCACACGCCTTGAAGTTTTCCATCTTTTGATGTTACAACTTCAACTCCATGCAGAAAGAACCCAGGCCGGGACTTGAACCCAGGCAACAGTGCAGCCCTAACATATCGCCCTATATATTTTACTGTGGTTACAGGGTTTGATACAAACTTCTAAAGTGGCTCAAAGACATAATATTGCTGTCAATGTCAACCCCTCCAAGTTGATCGTGAAAAATAAGGAATTTAATCTGAGAGGGAGTGTGGACTGTGAAATATCATAAATGCTCGCCATAAATTTCATATCTGTATTTTTTTAAATATTGAAAACCATGTCCTTCCATTTTACAAGTCTACACTACTTGTGTTGAATTATTATATGTAACCTGCAAAAGGTTTTGTTGTTTCATGTCAAAAACTCAAGGTGTATACTTTTTTTTTGCTTAAGATGCAAAAATATTTGTATTTATAAATAGAAATCTATAATTGAAATTTTAATTATCGAAGTAAATCAAAGTTATCAAACTATGTATTTACATTTTCTCCTGGAATTTTATTCATATTCTGAGTTTTTTCTTTCTTTCTCTACAGTTGAAGTCAGAATTGAATGATGTCATACAACAACTAGAATTGTTATTCGAAACATGTTTTTTCCAAGCAAACTATCTATACCAGCTGTTTTTGTAATTGCTCCTAAAATGAAGCAAGCCCAAATTGTTTGCAGCAGTTACGACCATTGATGTTTATGATAAGACTTAAAAGCTGTAGGGAAAAAAGGGGCTAACATCTTATCAAGCTTCTTGGTGGACTCGCTTAATAAGCACAGTAACAGCCATTTTGTGGGGGGGGGAAAAGACATTTGCCACCAAGCATGTCTTTATCTGTAAACACTCATGGTGTGAGCAGATTCAGTGCGTGGCTTTATTTATTGCATTCATAAAAGATAATTTTTGCTATTTACTTCATTCCTTATGTTTCCGTCTTTTCTTGATAAAAGAAGAAAAATGCCCCTGGCCACATGCGCTCTGGTTAGCCACGGGCTGGCAGAGGATGCAGAGTGCAATTATGCAAAACAGACAGAGTGCAGTCACTTAAAGAGAGACAGACAAAAGGAAATGATAGTAAAAAAAAAACCCTGGTGTTCCTGGAGCTTCAGGATATGAAGGGAGGTTTCATTCTGCTTCTTAGAAGTCAGTAGGTATTGAATACAGTTTAACTTGGTATTTTGGTTTAATTGCAAAATGTAATATTCGCATTTGAGTGATTAAAATTAGTCAATGTTACTTTTGGAGTACAGAACAATATCAGACAACGTGTTAATGTGGCAGAAATGTAGACTCACCAGTCACTTTTACATGTTTGCAATTGGTTATGGTCACAAATTGTGATAGACTGCAGTGAGTCACTGTCATGGCAAATGGCAGTGACTCAGTGCAATTAGATATCTAGATGTGCCATCATCTACACTACATTGAGAATTTTTTTCACAGCTAGTTTTCAGGTTTATAGAGAATGGTCCATAAAAGAGGCAAAATTCAGTAACCTTATCAATTGGTTGACTAAAAGTTCAACCAATGTCAGATGAGAATGGGCAGACATGTTTACGTGAAACCTGGCTGTTTGAACCATTAGTTCCCACCTGAACATCACTGAATGGCTGCTGTCTACCAAAGAATTGTTAATAACTGCTTTCCACCTTTATGATCAAGTCAAAATTGGCCTAATATCTGAGAAATCCAAGCAAGATGTACCAGATAAAGAGGCAAGTGTGTTGTGCATAGCATAAAAAACTAACTGGCATTCACTACTAAGAACATATATATATGTATATATATATATGTATATATATACAGTACAGACCAAAAGTTTGGACACACAGTTGTGTCCAAACCTTTGGTCTGTACTGTATATACTCATGATTCTCAGTGTGTACTTTAAGTGAAAGAAAATCTTCATGTGTTCTTCAAATCCATATTTTGAAATATCACCTAGAATCTGTACAAAAACCAGTAAGAACTTGGAAACACAGATTGTACCACCTGCTGCGAAATCCTCCTTTCACAGAAGTCTGAGTGCAAATAAAACTGCCAAGGTATTCTCAAAGACATAGTTATTTCTCTTTCTTGCGGCTACTTTACTTATTAGCTGTTGGCTGTTGTATTTTATTAGGTTGTTTTGAGATTTATTTTTTTTTTTTACTGTTATATGTGATTTTTATTTGCGTTTTTCTTTTAAGCAGCCACATCATTATCAGCCAGCTGAAGTTTAACAAAAATGGTATACATAGAGCTGTGCTTTTTGATTTAACAAAGGTGAGTTCAGACAAAATATTTAGAATTCAGCTGAAGGAAGTCTGTCTGACAAGCCACTGGCAGAGGTTTCTGGATCTGTCCACCTGGAGTTGAACTTCATACATTTCTTACTTTGTGGTCTCAGCTTCTGAGCACATTCCAATCCACCTGCCACCACACTGGCATTTGCTGTTCCAAGTGCACATCAAACAGATCAAAATCAGATGCTCATATAAAGCCAGAGCAAAAAAAAAAACTGTACCACCTGCACTCTGCAGGCAGATTTCTTTTTTCATTTGGTTCTTGAGGTACATGCCAGGAACAGAGGCCTCTGAGTGATGAGGTGATCTGAGCAGTAAAGCAAAATGAAGAGAAAGTAAAAGAAAACCTAAAAATGAAACGCTATCGATTGCTGTACCTTCAGGTCTGTTCTCTGTTTAAATTGGTAAATATATTTGCTCACACCTTAAGGTCTAAAATACTCTTTTCTCTATTAGCCGGCGAACGGACTGAAAGCGTGACTAATCTTTATAATTAACCAGGATCGATTGTCTAATTTGTGGATGAGGTGAAACGTGTTATTTGAACACTGTTTCAGAGTGGTGGCCTTGTACAACATTGTGTTTACTTGCAGATGTGATGGAGAGCGTTATAGTATATTACAAAGCTTTCGGGGCAGCTGCTGGCATATTGATGCTTCTTGGCTAAACGTTAACGAGCGATGGTGGTGTTGTGTTTGTCAGAGAGTCCCAGGCTACAATCTGTCTGCTGAGCCAGCCAGAGGCCCTAATGATATCATCAGGAAGTGCCGTCAACAACACTCTAAAGAGGACGGATCCTGGTGTTTTACCTCCCTCTTTTGTTCCCTGCTACCTTTTCCCCATGTTGCAGCTGAGTGCTGAGGTTGTCTTGCCTTGCACACATGCAGTTAACTCCAACCAAAACATAAAAAATTAAATTGTATTAAAGAATAGTTCATATCTTTTGAGATAAAACATAAACAATGACCAAATGAGTAAAGAGTAAACTGAGTAGTAGTCTGCCTCTCAAATACACTCGTACTCCTTGAGCTTTTCCAAATTTTGCCATATGTGACTGGCCATGACAAAACTAGGAACAAGTCTCCTCGGCGGCGTTTTGAGTTGGTAAGTTAGTCAGAGTTATTTGTATGATGGATGGAGCTAAAATTAGGCTAATCCTAGAAGAAATGTTAAGGACTGCAAAAGACTAGAGACTAGGACTGAAAGTCATGTTCCTGCAAGACAAGCCTAAACTTAAAGCCAGAGTCACAACAGAATAATTGGATCAAATGATATTACAGTTTTAGAATAACTCAGTGAAAGTCTGGACCTAAATTCAACTCAATATGTGTAGCAAAATGTGAAATCCAAAAACAACAAAAAGCTATTTATTCATCTGAGCTGAACTTATTTTCAAAAGAGAGGGAAAGTGGAAAAACATTTTACTCATTAAATTTGCAAAGAGGAACGAGACATAACCTGAAAAACTTTTAGCAAAAAAAAAAAACACAAAACTGGCAGAGTGTGGCATAGATCTGTATTAAGCCCCCTTGGGTCATTACTTAAAATTATAATTTAAGATCAAGTCATTTCTTCTGCAGTTTAATTACTTAGCTTACAAGGTAACCTTCACACTTTTCTTCTTTACATTTCATCACACTTTTTTTTTTCTTTGTAGCTCCTTTTTGCGAAAGATTTAAACATTGCTGCATTGCTGACTGATTCAGTTCACGTTTTGATTTATTTAGCTTTTTGTCGACAAGTGACTGAGGCTGGAATACAGTTGAGTTAGTCATCCTAGCCTGTGTCAGCGTTGCTGCAGAGAGACTGTATTTGAAATGTCCATGTGAAATTTGAGTGATTCCCAGAGGTTTGATTTGTTTGTGTCAGATAGACTAATCAAATATTTTCTGCTTTCTTTCTCTCTTTTCTCCATGTTTCTCCCCTTCCCATCTTTTCTTTGTCGAATGTTGTCTGTCTCCAGGTGCCCTGCAGATCGAGAACAGTGAGGAGTTGGACCAGGGGAAGTACGAGTGCGTGGCGTCTAATGAGGAAGGCGTACGCTACTCGTCCCCCGCTAATCTTTATGTGCGAGGTAGGGAGCAATCAGACTGCTGAGCCAGGCAAAAAAAAAGTAACAAAAAAATAAATAAATAAAATCTACTTTGTCTAAATAAAATGTCTTCACAGTACAGCTCATCTTTAATTGGTATTCTTGAGCGTAAAATACTATAATTGCTTCCATTAAACTCCGTTTTAATCTAGAAGTGTATGCACAAGATGTTTTGCAAAATTAATATCAAAGGAATTTAAATCTTCTACCATTTATATCAATGCCTTCCCATAATTGTTTTAATGCACTGAAACTTCCAAATGTAAATCTATAATTGACCAACTAATGTTCTTCTCTGTTATGATGCTCCATTTTGTCTTTCAATGCCCTCCAATACTCACTCGGAAGGAAATGTATAGCCCAACAAGCCGTATGTCTTCACATTATCAGTTGCCAAAGACCTTTGACCTGTTAACTGTGTGCCCAATCAAATGTTTCCCCACTACGTCTCAAGTTGAAACCTTAAAACATACTGAAAATATATATATATTTTTTGGTTTTGTTTGTTTTGTTTTTGTTATTTGATGAGTGTTTTACAGGTATTGGAGCACAACGGTAAGTGCTGATTTTGATTGATTGGCTAGGTAATGTTGCCCACCAATCAAAATCATTCACCCCTTCTTGCCTTTTCCAGTTTTGGGGGAGGAAAACAAAAGTATTTGTGTTATAACAAAGTGAAAAAGCACTGTATTCTACACACAGTTCATTTGACAGACTGACCATAAATCCTACACTTCCTGTATTTTTTCCTCATGCTACACTGGAGCATAAACTTATAGGGTTTCCCAGATTTTACTTTTGTGTACTATCTTTAAAGGCCTTTACAGTCTGTACTTATTTTGATTGGCATGTTCCTGCAAAATGAAGATATAAATATATATAAAAAACAATAATTCAGAGGGAACAGTTTCATAGGAAACAGACTATAAAGACAAAAGCCTATCCTCAACCACTAATGCTAAATGACAATGAATCCCTGTTGAGGGAGCTTTAATAAATTGAAGCAGATGCATTTTCGGCATGTATTATTTATATTGTGCATATTAAATAAAGATGCCCCGGTATCTACTCGGTTTGTTCCCTCTGCTGTGTACCAAATAACTTTGTTCCCAATAAATAATTCACTACTCCAACATTATAAAATGGGTCGGGGAGCTGCTTTTTCATTATTATTGCTATCATCAGACTCAGTGAAATAGAAGCGTGGAGAGGAGAAATTCTACTACAGGGAGCTGAAGGTAAAAAGAAAATGGTTGTTCAAGACTGTCAGCATTCATCTAGCCGAGGCACGAGCTGGTGCAAATGTGATTCAGCAAGCAATGTCAATTAGCTATCTGCAGTGGTGGTCCTTGCATGATCATCACTCTGGGCGAGCCCCTCCCGCAACATATTATTTTAGGTGAGCAAAGAGAATTATGCTATATTTTTGAGAACACAAAAGACACTCCCCTTCTCTCTTTTTGTTTTCATAAAATTTAAATTATTGTAAAGCATCTGTCATTAGATTTCCTTAAAATAAACATTAGTAAAGCAGCCCTTAAATTAAACACCAAATAAGAATCTCAAATAGAGTTCCAACAAATCATCATTTGTGAGCCTCTTTATGTTGAGATATTTTCTACATCTTCCTTGACTGGCCACCATAATAAGCAACAGAAAACCAGTTCAGGCCCCCCATTGACCGTATAGTGCCCTGGTGGTAAACCCCATGTCAAAGCCCTTCCCGCCCACTAGCTAGTCGTCTTATTTTTTACCCAAATGCTCTCAACAGAAATCATTAATATCTATGTAAAGAACGATTTTCAACATTTTGCAACTATTTTACATTAAATCATACATGCATTCCTTGAAATAACTTCCAAAAACACATCCAATATTATCACAAACACTTTCTCCACGAGCATGCTTTTACAAAAGTACTTCAGATTCATAATTACTCCAGTGCATTCACACTATGTAACACACCTGTTATGCTGTGATGGTGTCAGCCTTTGTTTGTTTTCAGTTAACTTTTGTCGATCAATTCTGATACTTGATGTTGACTATGTTTTGTTCACGAAGCAAAATGCACTTGAGATTAGCAGCTGTGTGGAAGGATAATTGTAAGGACGAGAGAGAAACCCTGAAAATGAGGCATGTGGGTACTGAAGCAAATGGGACTCCTTCCCAAACATCAACCATAATGACAGTGTTTGCTGATTGGCTTCTTAGAATAATATTTTTCTTACCAGCCTTGAACTGCAGCTGCTAATTTCCCCCCGAATTGTCTTTTTTTAAATTTATTTGTTCTTTTCAATCTCTCATTTGTTTTTGTTTTCTTTATTTTCTCTTTATTTCATTTCCTTCTCTTACTAAATAAAATGTGGCCACCCCCATGAGCCTCTCATTGTGGCCATAAGAAGCTTGTGAAATTTTGAATTATGAGTATGGTACGCTTGAATTGACTCCAGTGGCGCCCCAATCCTTTTTCCTTAGCAGGCAGCAGAGCGACCACTGGGGTGAATCTGTTTGTTTTGGTTCAAAGTTTATTTAAAGGGGAGGGCAGGCAAGTGTACTTTGAAGACGGGTGTCACTGATGACAGGGACAGGGGTAAGGGGAAAAAAAGAAGGAAAGGGACATGTAGCTGCAGCTAAACACCTTGAGGTGGCTTTTTTTACTCTCTCTGTGTTTCCCCTATTTTTCTCTTCTCCTCATGTCATTGTGTTCTGCATCAACCCCTTTACATCCCTCAGAGCTTCGAGAAGGTTGGTGTGTTTTTTCTTTTTTACTTTTTTAACCCACATTTGAAAAGAAAAATCAACATGTTTGACAAATTTTAGCTGTTTACCTTTTGCAGATCTCGATTATATACTAATCTGAAAAAAAAACAACATACAGTTAATCCAAACTGCTAAATAATTTTAAAAGACCATATTTTTTTTATTTCCAAATAAAAGATGAAATCAAACCCCGATTAGCTCGGGTCTTGCTTATTTAATTTTATGTTTGCATTGTGGGGCCTTTTCACGTTTTGCATCCTTTGGTATTGCTTCTGCACCTAAAAGCTTTACTTGCATGTGTTGTTATGGAAACCCAGCACATGAAAATAGCAGCACCTGTTGCATGATGGGAGAATGTAACTGCGCTTGCATGCCTGTGCAAAAACCCCTTTGGCCCCAAAGTTTTTTTTCTTCTTCTTCTTTTTGCATTATCTCTGTTCTGTTTTGTTTTTTCCTATCTTTCTTGGGTTTTCTAAAAATATTTTTTGTTCCTGACAACCCTATTTTTAGCTTTTGTTTTAGTTCATTTTTGAGTTGTGATGACGATGTTGTGTGTGTGTTTTCTGTTTTGTTTCTGTTTTGTTTTTGTTTTTTTTGTTTACTATGTCATTTTTTGTGGTTCATTAGTTTGTAAAAAATGTTGTTCCTTTTTTAACCTGATATTGCTCGGCTTCTTGATACTCGGAGTGCAACTGCAAATGCCGAATGAAATTATAAATGTGTATACAGCCAGTGTTCCTGTCATCTGCTTTGGAGTGATCCATTACCAAAAAGATTAGACCTGATTGGGCCTGATTGGGTTCCATGTTGATTTTAGGGAGCCATTAAAAGATGCCATTTGCAATATTGTGCAAATCAATAACAATACAATGACCTCAGCATTGCATTTAGTGCTGCCAAACAAGCGAGTAAAGATGCGTATGTACGTATTTGTATTTTTTAGTTGATGTGATTTGTTTCTGTTGATTGATTGTCTTTCTCATAGTAAGGACAAACAATTACACTTTAATCAGTTATATTGTCATTTGTAGGATTTTTTTAAGTTCATATAAGTAAACAGTATTTTTAACGTGCACGCTGTTGTAAATTGATTAGTGAAACCCACAGTTTAACACTGTGTGCGTCAGCCTCTTTTTACAATGTAATCAGATTTTTACTGAACCACCCATCACCTGCTGTAGTGAGTTAACCTATTACATTTTCAACTCAACTTGTCTGAGTATATAATATACCATTTTTGGAAAGGAAAGGAGAGTTTTAGCTATTGATACTTTGTCTTTTTTTTTTTTTTTTTTTACTTTTCTTTGAAAACCAGTTGATGAATCAGGGTAAATCAGCCCTCATTAACACAAGGCAGCTGCTGCATGAAGGCTTACTTTCCATAAATTTGGCTGAGGATACCCAAATAAATTATGTAAGATATGCTAGACTGGACTTCAAAGGTATGCTTATATTGAATATTTTCATATGGGATATTTTGAGTGACAAAGTTGCTAATAATAAACAATGACAAACAAAAAGGCTTTGCACTAACTTCAAAAACAATATTTTCAAATAACTTGCTGTCATTTTTGTACCTTTTAACAATTTAAACATGCCTAATATCCAAAACACAGATAAAACGTGTAGCTGACATTCTCTAAATGTAATTCCATCTTGAATTGTCTTCCCTTATAGACATCTTATGTTCCCATACGGTTGAATAAATGGAAGCAAACAGGATTTCTCATATGGTTTGCTGTTGGAGCAGCTGGCTTTTCTTTTATGACTTCTCACTTACTTTTACATTACTTCCATACCTTTAGTATCAACAGCTGTCACTTTTTAAAGAAGCTAACAGTACAATATATTTTTTAACTCAATCTAATTATAGAATTCTAAACCCAGTTCAACAAAGAAACACTGATGCAGAAAGACTGTGCTGTTATGCATGTGCATGCTCTCCCTTCTACTACGATATTTGCCTGTTTGTGAATGTGCTTGCATGTCCTGCTCTGCATTCGTATGTAATGTTGGGAAAGAAAGCTAGATTACACCTTATGTTCTCACTGGCCAAAGCAAATTCTAGCCATCTCTATTAGATGTTTGCCTTACATAGCCCAAAAAATTTTCATTTGCCATCGAAGTGCCTGTATTCACCACACAAAACATATGGCCCATTACCTTCTTCACTAATAAACTCACTAATTCACTTACTAACTAGCTTGGCATGCACTGGAATTATACACGTGGGGGAATGTTCTTGCAGTATAGTTTGGCTGCTTGTCATGTACCTGTAAGACAACAGCAGTAGTTAACACTCTGAAATCCCTTTTTATTATTAGATACCCATGCCATGATTCTTGTTAGTTTCCTTTAAGTAATAATTTCCATTTTGATGAGCCACCCATAGGGAGAGTTTAGCAGTGGTGCAGCAAAGGTATGTTAATACAGGCCAACCCCTGCAGCTTAAATGTAAATGCTGTAGGACTCACCCTGCAAGTGTGACTAAAGGATCTTCATACTGTGCCTGTGTCCTCAGGCAGTAAGAGGGTGTAATCTCAGCTTCAAGGTGACACTAAAGGCTGCACATTATTTTGGCTTCCCCCTTCATTTTGGGGCAACAAAATCTGCCTCACAGAAATAGCCAATAATGTCCACCTTCTGACCTCTGTTTTTCAACACAAATCCCTCCACAACACCTCCCACTTAGTTAGTGCAATACTCTGGCATTCTCTCTCGACTGCTTCTCACCTCGTCCAGTGTATGGCTTCCTGTCTTTCTCTCCACATTGGGGCTTGAAATAAGACAACATATTGTTATCAGACCACATGAAATGTGGATGTTTGTTTTCTTTTTTCTCAATTCCAAATGGGCCGGCTGGGCTCCTGGTCTCTGTGAATGAGGAGCGTGTCCATGCAATTGGGATTCTTTCGTTATTATTTTTTGTTGGAATGGCGGTGCATTTTAAAGGTATTAAAGGTGAGGGTTTCATTTGCACATAAATAACAGACTGTATATTGACGTAAAGTTCAGCTGAGCATGTACCTGTAACTTTCAGAACTTTTAAAGTATGGTGACTCATTATCATGAGCCATTGAGGAAACTTTACATTTAAAAGTAAATTTTCATTTAAAATCTAATGACGGATAATGATGTGCAAAGTATAGTGTGCTCCAGCATCAGTTGGGCTCTTAATCAGGGGCTTTATCAAAACACAGCAAAAGGTTTTCCAAAATGATTGTTTTGTCTATAGCTTCTAAAAAACATCCTTATGAACACTGTTGCTTCAAGAAATGTGTTTTTTTCACACAAACACACCAAATGAAACCCAAAATATTCTAACAATGACAGCCCTGTGCGTGGCACTGTAATGGGCCCAAGAAAATACATCAAAAACAGATAAACTTATATGGTTGAGGTTAGAGGTTGGATTACATTGTTTTGAAAGAAAAATTATATTCTTTTTGCTTATCAAAAAGACAGTTAGATATTTGTGTTGTTGGTTTTTTTCTTCACTTTTAACAAACAATATAGCTTTGTGATTCCTAAAATGCCTTTTTTTATTTGTTCTAAAGGCCAAAATATTAAAACGACTTACTTATATAATAGCGGTTTTCACACCATTCTCATTTATACGACACCTTAGTGTTCTAGTAAATGCATTGTTTTACATTACTATACAAGTAGACTCTTTCTAGTTCCATTTGTCCTCGTGTTGGGTTTAAAAATTGCATATGACTCTTTTTTTTTTGTTTCTTTGTACCAGATTGTCCTTAAATAAAATAATTAATAAATAAAAAGCTTAAACCGGTTTAAAATTTTAACTTCCTTGTCAGATTCTTCAATTGCTAAAGTTATTAGCTGATTTAGGATGAGTTTCCACATGGTTCTTGACATTATAGTTTCTTAAAGGGGACTAGAAATATCTTCCTGTGGGGAAACCTCATTCACTTAACCATTTCAGCTCCCGGTCCATTGGCTGATCTGAGCCCCAGGGAGAGAAGATCACCCTGATATAAACTTTGATTTAATGTTTCCCCAAAACACCCATGTTTGTCATATTCAGTTACCACAGACATTTTGAATTGGAAGATAAATTCCTGAGACAAATAGAATCTTAAAAACATCTAATAGTATTGATGCAAACCTCTCTGTGAACACAGCTGCACTCTGGTACTGCCTATGCTGTTCGAATGTAGTTCTATTTGTGGATTTGTTCAATTTTGTTTGTTTCCTTTCATTTGATTTTATTTTGTGAGTCTGTGTGTCTCGAGCAATGCTATAATCGGTCATAAATGGCATGCTTGGATGGGCTTGAGTGACAATTTTTTGGATTGTTTTGGTTCTCTGGTGTTCGCCCAAGTGTATGAGGGTGCACCGTTCTACGTCACTCATGCCATAGCCACACCCATGCATGTCTGTGTGAGGAATGGGCTGCCCTATCACCTTTGTTGGTTAGTTAGGTATGCTTTATCAAATTATAATGCAGAGAATTATTTTTCTCCACCCTTAAGGGGTTGATTTTCTGCCTTTTTTGACAGAAATAATGAAAAAAAAATATCTCAACCAAATACATAGTTTTGATAGCACCTTTTTTTTTGGAAAACAATATTTTTGGGGATTTGCAAGTGTCCATTTTTCTTGGTACATTTTTACTGCATGTAATTTTTCATAGCACAAACCAGCCTTTTTCAAAGGTCAGCTATGAACTTTTTGCCCTCAAGGTCAGGTCATGTTACGCCCAGAGTAACAAAGTAATTGACAATAGCAGTGGATAGAACAGAGAATGCATACAGAGTAGATTAGAGACATATCAAAACCCCAACACCAGCCATGTTCCCCATTTGAGTGTCCCTCGCGCTGTAACTGAAAGTATCCATCAGTGTTTTATACTGATTTTACATGTACAATTCAGCTAAAATAAAATCCCTCCGAGTTTGTTTATATAATAATTCTGCCTTAGTTTTTTGTGGATAAATTAGCTGGATAAATTAGCTTTTCCCATGCAACGATCATATGAATCCCATTTGGATCGACACGGTTTGTTTTTAAATCTAATTTTACTTTAAGGACCCCTTTCAGTTTTTCCCGCAATCACTCCCATTGCCCTGTTTTGTCCTTCCTTATGCCCACCTGTTCTAAACATTTAACTTCCACTTGCACACAAAAGCAATGTTTAAGGTGGTGATGAAGGAACATGTACCTGATTCTTGATTTTAAGCCCCAGTGTGTGAGATCTCCAAACCAACTTTGAGCCATGATCTTTTCTTGTTCTTTTTTATTTACAATCAGTTACTTATTCTATCCCCCACTTATATCCTCCTTCTCCTTCTCCCCCCCTTTTCTGACAACCCGATCCCTTCCTTTCCCTTGTTGCGTATTGTACAGTATGTCCGCGTGTCAATCCATTTCCCTTTGTCTTGTTCGTTGTTTTGCTGCTTGAGTCTGTTTTTTTTATTTCTGCCTTGCGTCTTGTCTCTCTTCCTTTGTTTTCCGCGTCTCTAAAGTCATCTTTCACATATGTTTCATCATGTTGTATTCTGTGTCTTCACTACTTTCCTTCTCTCTTTTGACCTTTGTATCCCAACAAACATTTTGACATTGATTCTAAATATTTTCTTTGTTTTAGTCTGCTGTGTATTTGTAAAATCTTGACTTTCCTACATATAGCTTCCCTACGAAATTGTACACAAATATGTAAATATGGTTGAAGAAAACATTAGGGTAACTGCAAACTCCTCCATGCCGCCTAATGTCAAATGCTTGCTGGGATGCCTCTCTCAGTTTCTTTTTTGCAGAATCATGCTCTTTCACTCTATAACTCTTGCATACTGTACACACGCACATCCATGCCTATGCCAATGCAAAAAGTATATGCATCTATAGACCTACAGATACACACACACACTACACTATACCTGTCACATCCTTCGTCCGAATCTTAGGTTTATTATCCTCACTCTTCAATCCAGTCCCTTTCCATAACTTTAGAGGTTCTACCTGTCTTCCTCTCGTTGCTGGTATTCATTTCTCTTTCCCTCCATCTCTCCTTCCTATTCTCTGAACTTCTACTCACTGTTGATCCAGTTCTGTTTCTTTACTCCTACACTGTGTAGTAGTTAGCTTCCTACCTACAATGGCTACAGCTCTTTTTTCTGTGTACTCCTAGGCACACACCTTGTTCCTTGATACTTATTTTGTGTTACCGGGACTGCGATGTGACAATGTGCCATCATCACATTTTGTCACATTAGCTGAAGAAAAGCAAAGTTTACACAGCAGTAAAACGGGTTACTCCCTGTCCCCCCTTTACCCTTCCTCCACCCCTCCCTCCTCTATTTCTTTCTCTGTCACTCCTTACTGCACTGTTCTCTCTCCTACTCTTTCCTCAAAAGTTATTTCTTCTATCTTGTGCTATCTTTACTCTCCAATCGTCTTTTGTCTGGGCATGCTAGCGACCCTTCAGTTATATTCCTCAATGCATTTTATCTCAAGTTTTATATCTACTTTTGTTATCATTTACTCCTTGATTTACCTCGATCTATTTATGCATGCTGTCTGTGAAACTGATAGCTGCATCTATCAATGGAACCGTGTCAGATCTTAATAAGGCTTTGTCCAGTGGATCTACCCTAAACCACAAAAATCTGATTAAAGTTTCTCATCTTTAAGATGATCTGAAAGTAGAGCAAGGTGTTAAGTGCAAATGTGTGCTAGAATTTGGTTAGACCTTACAGAGATGGTCAATAGTTCAGTAACCCTACACTTCCTGTGCTGTGGGAGAAGCCTGCAATGGCCTACTTCCTGTTTGGCATGTGTGTCTGAGAGGACAGGAAGTTCCAGGTTGCCCGGTTGGGCTTATGTGATAGAATTATCACATGGCCTTTACTATTATATTACTCTTCTACTTTGCGATCAGGTAGTGCTTCAGTTGTCCACGTGTCAGTAGCTCAGCCCCCAAAGATGAGAAACTCGTAATAGATTTTTGTGTCTTTAATTGTGCTGTGATGGGTCAAATATTGGTCATTGGAACCTTGTTGCTATGAATCGTTGCTTAACTGTTAATCTATATTGTTGTTGAAGCATTTCTATTAGTTTAGTTCTTTCCCATTATTTGTTATTTTTTTATGTTTTCAAAAGTCTAGTTTTATTTTATTTTTTGTTTGAGTTCACATTGACCATGTTGAACCTTTTGTGTTTCATGAAAACCTGAGAAGGATCCATTTTCATCTGCCTCTCTTGTTACCTCTCTTTTTGACTCCTTGTCCTCTTTTGTCATCCTTTCTCCTTCCTCATGCCTTCTCGCAGTCCGGCGGGTACCTCCTCGCTTCTCCATTCTTCCAGAAAGTAAAGAAATAATGCCAGGTGGCAGTGTGAACATAACTTGCGTGGCAGTGGGGTCGCCCATGCCTTATGTCAAGTGGATGCTGAATGCTGAGGACTTGACACCAGATGACGAGATGCCAGTTGGCAGAAATGTTCTTGAACTGAGCAGTGTCCGTGAGTCAGCCAACTATACCTGCGTGGCCATGAGCAGCCTTGGCATCATTGAAGCCGTTGCACAAATCACTGTAAAATGTAAGAGATGACTATTTGTGAAGTTCTATGACATTCATAGAACATTTTGCTTAAAATCTCTTGTGTTGTTAGGTTACTAAAAAAAAACTATCTAGATCTTTGTTTTTTTGTTCAGACTTCTTAAGCAATCACAAATTAATATCTTCTCTCTTTTCTTCTGTGTTGCCACAACAGCTCTCCCCAAGCCTCCAGGTACCCCTGTGGTTACCGAAACCACAGCCACTAGTGTGACCATTACGTGGGACTCAGGAAACCCAGATCCAGTGACATACTACATCATACAGTATAAAGCCAGGTCCCCAGACAGCAAGTATGAAACGGTGGATAGCATCACCACTACACGTTACAGCATTGGTGGGCTCTACCCAAACACAGAGTATGAAATACGTGTCTCAGCGGTGAATTCAATTGGACAAGGTCCACCCAGTGAGCCAGTCGAAACTCGGACTGGTGAGCAAGCTCCCGCCAGTCCACCAAGAAACATTAAGGCCCAAATTCTTCCTCAAAATACCATGATGGTGCAGTGGGAGGAACCCGAGGAGCCTAATGGGCAGATCAAGGGATACCGAGTTTACTACACTATGGACGATTCGCAGCCCATGAGCCTCTGGCAGATCCATAATGTCCAGGACAGTCTCATCACCACCATTCAGAGCCTAGTTCCTCAAGGAACATACACAGTCAAAGTCCTTGCATTCACATCTGTTGGTGATGGACCTTTTTCAGCCCCAATTCAGGTCAAAGTATTACAGGGTGGTAAGTATATGAATAATTACTAAGAATGTAATAGTGCTGTTGGAGCTGTTGGAACTAGATTCTCTTAATAAAATGGTTTAGAAGCCAACCTACTGGTCATCATGATTTAACCCTTGCACATTTTTATTGTCTTGACTCTGAATTGTTGTAATATCCTCTGCTGTTGTGTCTAGTTCCAGGTCAACCATCCAAATTCCAAGTCGGTGCTGTGTCTGACACCAGCATTGAGCTGACCTGGGAACCTGCATATGAGAAAGAAGGAATTATAAATTATGAACTTCGCTATAAGGAAGGCGATTCAGACACCCAGGTAAGTCTTCTGATTTTCTGTCACTACAAAAGCTCTAAAAGTTTATTTCAACAATTGTTTTTTTAGTTCACCATTTTAAATTCTTATATTTTGATTGACAGATGACGAAAACATTTGGACCCACAAAATCATATGTTGTGGAAAGTCTCCGTCCCAATACAAAGTACCGCTTCTCCCTGGCGGCCATCTCTAACAAAGGCATTGGGGCGTTCACAAATGAAATTTCTGAGAGGACCTTGCAAGCCAGTATGTAGTCTTTTATTGATATTCTCTCCTGTTTTTGTTTCAGGTTTGCTAACAAAAGAAACTCCTCTTACAAAACTAAACTATGATCTTGTTTTCTTTATGGACCATAACAAAAAGAATTTTCATTTGTTAGTTCTTTTTCCTGCTCTTTTGACTGAAGCTTGCTAATTTTTCTCTAACGTCAATGGCCTTCTAGCCTCTAAGTTATGTGTTTAACTTCAAACTTACTGAGGCCACTTATTTGTGGTTTAAAATGTCTGCTGGGAACATATGTATATTTTCATACATTTTACAAATGTATGAAATGTAATTTGACATTTTTTAAAACTCTGTTAGGCATGTATTATTCTAATGAATGTTTACTTTATGGACTACTGCAGTTGAAGAGACTAAGGGGAAATTTTAAATAGCATTTTGTCCACAGGAATTTTACTCAGAAACAAGGGACTTTTTAGACAGACTTTTTCTCAACACTTTAATTTCAAACGCTCAAGCAAGATATTGGTTAACTTTAACTTACAGCTACACCCCCCCCCCCCCCCCACACACACACACACACACACATATATATATATATATGGTGTGGTGGTTTTAGCAAACTCCAAAATAATTGTTTACAAATGCTAAATAAAACATTAGAGGGGATGTGTTGTGTTTTTTGAAGTATATATTATGTTATATTATCTCATCACCTTGAGTGTTGCTTGGATTCTTTTATGCATGGTTGAGAAATCCTTGACTCTACCATGGCAGCCATTCAGGTTAGCTTCAACGCTTGCTCATACAGTGCGCTGCCTATTTACCCAAAGCTCCGCCTTGAAGTCTGAGTGGAGTCTCCAGCCAAGTTTCTGCTTCACAGAGGAGAAACTCCCCACTCAGTTTGAGATGCTGAAGGGGAAGTGTCAGAGATTAGGAGCTTCTTAAAGAGACAGAGGCCAATTTTAAAGCATTAAATTGCAAAGTCAAATTTCGTTTAAATTATGTTTGTTATATATAGAATTGGTAGAACAGCCAAAGTTAAAAATTACTTCATTGTGCTATAAATTGGCACTTTGTGCCTGGAAATATATAATACCTGTCTATAGCCCTCTGTTAATGAAAATGGCACTGATGACACACTTCTCTATTCAACAGCCCTTTATAATAAAATCAAATAAAGCATTAAGATTGTATTTTTTTTTGCTGCTGTTGTCACCCTGTAATCCATTCAGAATGGGAAAAGGGAAAATGTTTCGTTCAAGTACAGCTATGATTAACATTCCATGCAGTACTTCCCTCCTTTCTTTTTTATGGTACTTCAACCAATTCTTCCACCCTGAAACTCCATGTTAGTAATTTTTTTACACTTCAGTGCATTTAATTCATCTGATCTTCGTCTTTTCATAGGGCTCTTCAAAAATTCTAAAGTTCCAGGTTGCAATAATCCTCTATCTCATTGGAAAAATAAAATTTAAAAACTTGGTTTGGTTAAGCACCTGTTAGTCAAAATGCCTCTCTAGGTCACATCCTTACTTTATTTGCCTTTTTTTTCTCACTTCTGTGCTTAGGAAGACGTAAATGTATGTGTACTCAGCCATGAAAAACACAAGTTGTTGTGGATGGATAATTTCAGTAGTTTTTTTTTTTAAATGTAGTAACTTTTTTTGATGTTTTCCTTTCCTTTGTAGACAGCAAGTGCACATCCCACATGACACAAAAAATGCTAGTTCTCCTGAAAAACCACCACGGCTCTCGTATGAACTGTACACATATTTGAGACTTAAATCTTGTTGGGAAAAAAAATAGAGCATAATTTATTCTAGCAATTTCGAGTTGAGACAAGTGATGTGACAATGAAGTAATGATGAATGTAATGACATTTAAAAAGACATGTGTGTCTTCTGCGTATCATAGTCATAGATCTTTAATTATATTTTGAGTGGCAGAGCTTCCATCAAAATAAAAAGAATTGGAGAATAGCTACTTATAGTCAAATAAAGTAGCAGAAATGACAAAAGACAGCATTTTAAATTATGGATGCAAAATGAGGATAAGTTAACTTGGAAAGTTGATGGAAGATTCCTTTGACCTACATGTGTCAAACTCGAGGCACGGGGACTAATCTGGCCCATCAGAGCTTCTTATGTGGCCCTCTAGACTCCATTGGGACACATAAATAGAGCAATTGTTTGCTTAAATATTATTTTATCAATCAAATTAAAGCAGCTTTTATTTTTATACAATCAAATTACATCAGTCCCTCGAGTTTTTTTGCAATGGCAAATTCACGCTAAATCAGCAGACCCTTACACGTTTTTGCGCTAATGCATAATCGTGAGTTTATTGCATACTTAGAAAAATATTAAAGTGATGCTACCTCACAGCTGCAGAGGGCAGTATGTTTTACATCTACTACACTTCTGGCCCACCTTTAATTGATGTCAAATGATAGTTTATCATTGATACAGCAAGTACCAAAAAGTCAGATTTATCATCTAGTGCAAATATTGCAAAAATGTCTTTCAAATATTTCTAAATTAGCTCCTCAAAATTATTGATTTCAATTGCAGAAAATTACGAAAACATTCAGAAAATTCAGGAGCAGCTGGTCAGTGTGAAAAGATGTTCAATATTATTTAATTTTAAGAAGTACCTTATTGAATGCAGACACAGCTATTTATTAATATTTGAACATGTTAATGTTTTTTACCAATACATTCTGGCACAACCAGCCCTTTAAGAATATTCATAAACTTGATGTGGCCCAAAATGAAAATGAATTTAATACCCATGCTCTAACCAATGAATCATCGACACACTATGAACACTTGAATGAGAACAGTTTAATTTAATTTAATAAACAATAGTACAGTAATAAATCTTAATAAATGCTGTTGAAGTAATAAGGTATTTAATTAATTCCGCTGAGGTTTAAACAGTACGTTCAGCACCCTATTTTTGTTTATTCACATATGGCAATGAACATGAAATGCCTTATTGCTAATATTATTTCTATATTCAAGACAAATTGTAGTTTAATCAAACGTATACCGGAAAAAATGTATTGTGTGTGAATGGTTGCCTTGTTTTACTGTACTGACAGTATTTTTGGTGTATTTTGGGAGAGTTAAATCAGAGTACCTTCAGCAGTGACATAGGAGAGCATTGGTGGTGGGAGCAGACTTCCTATAACACATTTTCTGTTTCTACCAGTGCAACTTGTTGGCTGTGCCTCGACATGTGAGCGTGGGGGCTTTGGAACAACCACTTCACAGTTCTTTTTGTTCCCGCACAGAAAGTGCAGTGTTACTGCCCAGAGCTCCACTTGCATGTGACACTCACTACTGCCCACTCGGGGTGCTGTTGAGCAGCTGTTTCTGAACTGATGAACTTTGACTCATCTGCATGAAAAGCCACATATCTCCATCCCCATTTCTGTCTTGGCATTTCTTGAGTACAGTGTGCATACCCCCATCTGTCATAGTGCGTGTTTGTGATATTCTTGCCTGTTTTTGCATTTGCAAACTGCAAGCAGTATTGAATACACCCCTCCTCCTCTTCCTCTTCCTTCGTCACCCTCTTCCAGTCTAGTCCTTCTCTTTGTCACATGTTAACTTGTGGATTGTAACTAAAACTGTTCTTGGAATGCCTTGACATCATTTTGTTCACTTAAATCCCTCTTCCTTTTTGGTTTGATTATTTATTTATCTATTTATTTATTGGTAAACAGAGTTATATCCATTTATTTAATTATCTATTCACTTGGGTCTTAATTTTGAAATACTATTTATTTGCTGTATCTCTATGTATCTTCTAGTTGCATTTTCTTGTATGAACACAAGTCCACCACAGGTTTGAATAACTGTAACAAAAGCTAATGCATACTTACTTGAATGGGATTTTGAGCAAACATGATGGAAGATAAGTCCAACTTTTTAAAATATAGGACTCTTCATTTTCGTTCCTTTTATTGTCCTGCACTCTTTGGTCTCCCTGAACAGTGGTGGCCCAGTTCGTCCACAGAAATAATAGAAAGTGCAGATACATGATCTTACCTCTATTTTCTATAGTTTGGTCATAACACTAAAACAAGCAGCCATGATTTTTTTTTTTTTATCCAGTCTATTGACATCATTTTATCCTGGGCCTCAGAGATGTTTAATGACATGTTTTATGCCATTTTTCTGTACATTGAAGATTCATTGTAAAGTTGCTGCAGTCAATTACACCCATTGGTTGTTCAGCACTAAGTCAGAATATTCAAAAACAAAGTCGGGCAAATGCAATGTTTATTGTTAAAAATTACTTTCTTTTGGACGCTCAAAGGTAAGTCATTGTGTGGTTTAGAGATTCAGTGTGCCGTGTCTAGCCAGCTAAGATGGGGTTGATGTTTTTCCCAGATCCAAGATATAAAATAGAACAGAACTAACTTATGACCAGAGCTTTTTCCTTCTCTACAGCTGTATTTTTCAGTTCATATTAACAGTTCTCAAAATGTCTCAAATACACCTCCTTTTAGAGAGAATAAAAGATTACTGTTCTTGAACAATTTGAACAAGTTAGTTCTTGATCGTTGGTGCTCAGGAACTCTAGATGGCAGTTGATTTTCTTACATTTACCCTGAAAATATTGATACCTACTGAGTACAATCAATGGTACTTGTGCCACAGTTCAAGAAACCTTTGTTTTGTCATTTGGTAGTTTCACACTCACACATTAAACATTTGAAAATAAGATTTTTCGCCAAAAGCCATCCTTCACATACACACAAAAGTAGCACTGAAACTTATCAAGTTCTACCTTTTAATAACTATGTTGCTTGATTGAAATAATAATATTAGTTGGATATGAAACTTAATGACATCTAATGAAGTGATTGCTGGAATAAATCCCTGAAAACTAAAAACTTCTCAAGAACACAAAAACTATTTAAGATTTACATGTAAAGTAGTTATTCCTTCCCAAACATGTTGTATAAGTTCCACTTTCAGACCTCCAACATCTGGCACACTGAATCACTATGCTACAAAGTTGAAAGACAGACAGACAATATGACATTTCAGATGTATTTCCTCTATTTTCTATGCAGAAACTGTTTATAAAACATTGAAGGTTATGCTCAGTCCAAATAGCATTACCTGAGGCTTGTAATGGGAGCTTTGACGAGCAAAAGATTCATAATAATTCTGGAATTTGTCTGCACTCTAACTACTTCAATGTGGCTGATACCAAATTATTTTCACTTTTCAAAATTGTAGCAGGTTTTAATATACGCAAGACGTTCTCTCTTACAATGGCTCCCATTCAGAAGCAAGACCTCAACTGGTATGCTACCATTGTCAGACCAGGTTGAAACCAGTTTATGAGACAGTTCAGACATGGCAAAAAAGAGGGTCCACAACCAGAAACCTTGGAGGGTAATTTTTCCAGCTGTTGCCAGTTTTAAAACATGCTGAGAAGACTTGAGATAGACCCTGGAGTGGTTGTTGAGGGGCTGCAGGGCTCCCGAATGGCAGATAAGAATCCCATTTCATAGAGTCAGAATTAATTTCATGCTCTGCGATGAGCTCTGAGCCAAGGCCTTGGATTGTCAGGCTTTGTTACACATTTAGATTATACCTAGACCCTGCCAGTAGCCAGTCAAAAGCCTTCTCTAAAATTAAAGTGGCAGATTCTAAATCCTCTGTATTTTACCAAACAAGCAGTTTATTCCCCCCACTTACTGTAATTGCAGAAGGTTTTTAGATGTATTGGAATATCTGTGTGAGCCACACCATGGCCATTTGGCATCTCTGGGATTAATTCCGTAATGATCTACAAGAACGAACATCATGTCATTTGAGGTTTCTGACAGAGTCCATATACAGTACAAAGTTGTATTTAGACTGTGATAGAAATAGCATTTGCAATTTGTGTTAATACTTCACATTAATATTGAGTTATAACCATTGTAGTTTTTTGTTAAGAATATTCAATATCTTCTAAATTTCTTTCACTTTGAATTTGAAAGTTGTAGTGAAAAAACCTCCCACATCATATTTGAAAGTCGAAGTGGAGGAAGTAATTGCAGACAAGACCAGTTTGTCTTGTCTTGATAACTTCAAATGAAAGTTTTGAAGCACTTCAAGTGAAGCGTTATCCAAAATACTTATTTTGTGGTTGCATACTTCTAGTATCTTTAATCCTGCCACTGGCCTCCATGGAATATTAAGGATGTGCCCAATCCAGTCTTAAATTGTTATCAAGCATAGAGATGCCTGTGCACTGTGATAACCTCCACCCTGTCAGAATTATAAACCTTTTCTTTGCCACAAAGAATGAGAACGGAGCAATCATTCTTGACGGGGGAGAGTTTGCAAATACAATACAGGCAAAGGAAAGAAGCTGAATGGCTCAAAATCCAGTAAGACCTTAAGTAAATAAGCCCATTGGACACAGAAAAGTGTTTGAAAACTAAGGCTGTGGCCCTGTTTTATTTTTGTGTACTGGAACAGTGTCTTTTTTACCAAGGAAAATGTTTTTCTTTTTGTTTTTTTATAAAACTCTTAGTTTTTTGATTTCAATTTTAAATCTGTTTCTTCTAAAGTGACATTATGCTCACAACATTTTATTAAAGTTTTATAAATTCCATTATATGAGCTTTTTATGTTGTTGATGACATTGTCTTGTGTCTTGGCACTGTCAAAATGGCTGCAGGCTTCTCAGAGACACTTAGACATAGGGCTATGAAATGGGATTTATTTGAGGAAATTGCCAACAAGGAAGGATGTTTCTGTGCTTGGCCAAGTTCACAAGCGTAGAAAATCTTGATAATGAGTTTTCCCCACTGGCTTTCCCTTCTCTCAGTGTTGTGGACCCTCTGGCCCTACAATGCAGTATTAAACAGCACTGGCTACAGCACAGAGCCAACTCTCTCCCTCTTGCTCTCCCCAAAGCGGGTCCAAATCAACTATCAGTGGATACAAATAGCTGTTTACTGTAACTGTAACAAGACTTGATCATAAAATTGATAACATTTTCAGGATGGGAAAGGGTTGCTTCTCCCTGACTCTAGAGTAAGCACACTCTGGAGTCAGGTGCTGTTGGTAAGAAAGTCTTGAAAGTTTTTTTTATTTTATTTTTGGGAGTCAGGTACGTATGATGCAGACAATGCTTGCGATTTACTTTTGTTTGTCTGTCCATGGTATACTGTTTTTTTTTTCTTATGCGCATCTGGTTTTATTTTCCTTTGTTGATGTTTACTCACACCTTGTATTTTTAGAAAGTATTTGTTGTGAATCTTTTGAGTCACTTTGGTTTGAACTAATTTCACGTTAAACTCCTTGATTTTATAACTTATTTCTTTATTGTCCTTTATTGTTGGATGAAAACATATTTATTTCTTCATTTACTTTTTTTATTTAAACTTTTGTGTGGTATGTCCTTGTCTCTAATCATATTTAATTTAGCTTTTATTGCTTTGCTGTCAGAAAATGTAATAATGAACTAGATTTGCTACATCAAGGTGGAAAGAATTGCACAAAGAATAAAATACAAGGGCTAAAATAAATCTTATTTGGTCAGGAAAAACAAAAATGTTAAGAATTTTAAAAGAGGGCATTTTTTTATTTAACATGTTCTCCAAAAGCACTTCAGACACAAAGGTTTACCATGAAATTCTGTGTGATAAATTAGAATGATTCAAACTTTCATTTTAAACTACTTATTTTTTTGTCTAACAATCACAAAAATAAAGTGAACTTCTGAGTTCTTGTTTAAAATAGTGCTAGTCATCCTAAAGACTCTAAATTATTAAATCTGTCATAACTTTTTAGCTGGTAGACTTTTTAGATTTGAAAAAGTACCAAACAATTGACCTATATTTCATAAAATATCATATTTCTGTTAACATATATCTTCACCAAAACCAGTAAGCATAGCTGTCTTGATTCATTATTATGTTTCCATATGGTGGTGTGCATTTTTACCTTTTAATTTGGCATCTCCTTGGTACCTGTTTTTATTTTCATATATTTGTGTTTTGTGTTGATCAGTTTCATTTTAATTATTCCTGTTGTTTTTAATTTGAGTTTAAAATTTTCCTTTTTTCATTTTCTTTATCTCTACCATCTTTTTATTTTTTCGTTTTTCACCCTTCTGCCTTCCCCATCCTCCTCGTCCTCTACCGCCCCGTACCTCCCTTCCTTCCTGTCCTTTCCACCTCACCAGAACCCTCAGCTCCCCCTCAAGAAATTAAGTGCAGCACTACCAGCTCCACCAGCCTTTTGGTAAGTTGGCGCCCCCCACCTTTGAAGAGTCAGAATGGTGATCTGACGGGGTATAGGGTGCGCTACCAAGCGGTGGGCCCTTCAGAAGGGGCCAGCGATGACACAGACCCCATGGAGGAGCTGCCAGTGCCTCCAACCGAAGAGCGGGTGTTGCTGCAGAGACTGGAGAAGTGGACCCAATACCAAATCACAGTGTCCGCCTCAACTGAGATTGGGCCTGGCCCTGAGAGTGAGCCCCTAATCTGTCGGACAGATGAAGATGGTACGTGAGTCTCTTATGTGGAGACTTGGCCTTATCAAGAGACAGAACTTTTCTCTGTTAGCTTAAAATAAGGTTAAACTGCTTTGGCCTCTAACTTGAAGTCACAAGAGTAGGGGTTAAATACACTGCTATGTTCCATTTGTACTCAAGAATCTGAATTTTCAAATCAGGGAAATGAACTGGGACGTTCAGGGGTTGTTGAGTACTTTAAGTCTTAAGGTAAAGCTTAAAATTTTTTACTTTAAGAATTTTTAAATTAAAATTGGTTTGCACATAAAAAAGTGGTTCCTCACCAACCTAAACCTCAAAATCCAGTTTGAGTGTTGTGTAGAAAAATTAAAAAATAAAATAAAAACAGTAAAAGTTGAATGAATATGCTGCGTCTTTGCAACTCCAAATGTTCTTCATTTAGCATACTCCTAGACCTTCTTTTGACAATAATTTATGAATAACTACTGTTATACACACACACACAGACACACATCTACCTAATGTCCACCTCCCAGACATGGAAAAACTCAGCCTGATTTTTTTTTCTACAAGTCTGCTTAACCAGTATGTAGGTTAGGTGACAATGTTATTGGTATTATATTATTAAGCTAACAAACTTAAGTATTTATGTTGTGATACTGTAAAATTTAGCAATCTATGATGCAAGATTATATGTTTATGGCCATGGCAGATTATAGGTTGGTGGTAAAAAAAGCATAAACATAGAATAAAAAAGCTTGGACTGGAAAATTATAAACAATGTTTAGTAAGTACACCAGCAAAAATCTTGAATATGCCACTCAGGCTGCTGAAACAAACTGTTTTTGGTGTGTTAATCCATCCGTTTAACTGGAAAAACATACCCGCTTCACTGTCTCCGGAAAGAAAGGGCAGCTACTGTGCACCTGAATTGATTTTTGATTCTGTTCACTTCCTATCATTTGATACACTTTTATTATTTCCCTGCTCCCTGAAGACCTGCCTTTCGCAATTTGACACCACAACGTGGTTACATGGAATGGAAACAAGCATTTAAAGAAGCTAAAAATAAGTTAATCTGACGAAAGAAGAAAAATCCTAACATGGTAGGATTTTGTTGATCCATTGATCTTACCACAGCACCTGTGACATAGATTCACCTGAATTAGCTTCTACTCTACGTAAACCATTTTATATCTGTCATGTTGATATTTTCTGCGTTTGTCTGGCGTACGTGTTTTTAAATACCGCTATTATTCTGGCAGTTATTAAAAGGCAAATCAAAACTATTTTTGGTGCTGCTTTAATAATGACATCTAACAAGTGTCAGTTAAAGAAATGAGAACTCTGGTTATGAAGGAACCAAAATAGAGGATGGAGTTGCGTTGTGATTTGGAGAATGAAGAAGCGCAAAAGCGTTTGTGGAGAAGCAAGTGGAAGCAGTTTAAGAGGAGGGGTTTTATGCATGGCACATTCATCTCAGAAAATGATATTCCCTGCCACCTGAAGTGGCCTGGATTCAAGGCCTGCCAAAAAGGTCGGTCATTATGAATAAGTGGCAAGGCTTCCCGCCACAAAGAGACATATTGAAAGGGTGGAGGTGACAGGAGTAAGTCGTGAAGGTATATTTGGGATATAGGCTGTATTTTCAGTGTTATTTGTTGGATCTATATTGTTTTGAAATGTGTCTGTAATATTAGTATTTTGGATTTATTTTTTGTTTGTTTGTTTTATAGTTGTGCAAAACGTTTGTCAAAGAAAATATTGCATGTTTATATTCTGATTTTTGTGTTTAAACTGCTTCTTATTTCTAGTTCCTGGAGCTGCACCAAGGAGGGTTGAGGTGGAGGTTCTCAACTCCACAGCTCTGAAAGTGATGTGGCGTTCTGTGACACCTGGAAAGCAAAATGGTCAAATTCGTGGCTACCAAGTTCACTATGTACGTGTTGAAAATGGCGAGTCACGGGGCCTGCCCCTCATCAAGGATGTCATGCTTGCTGATGCCCAGGTATAACCAATAATACATTGTTTTCTCTTTAAAATGTAAATTCCCTCAAAGTATATGTACAATTAGAGATAAAATTGGAAATCAGCTGAGAGAAACTGGCCAAATTTTACCTGAATGGATATATTGTAAATAACTACTATTTACGAGTAATTTATTAATATGCATTGTATATTTACTAATGCATATTTACCACACCAAAATATGAACACCCAGTACTACATTGTCATTTGTTTTACATTTATTTGATATTGGTACCATATTGTTTTACAAGGAATTGTCACACAAACACCTGGCATTAGATTCTTTCCTCTGACGTTTATGTGATTAATTATAACCATCAGAAGGTAGGCTAGAAAGGCATTTTTAAATTAAATGTTGTGAAAGAAAT
Source organism: Xiphophorus hellerii (assembly GCF_003331165.1). Classification (NCBI taxonomy): domain Eukaryota; kingdom Metazoa; phylum Chordata; class Actinopteri; order Cyprinodontiformes; family Poeciliidae; genus Xiphophorus; species Xiphophorus hellerii. Next base: position 9,744,616 of record NC_045680.1, read on the forward strand.
CAGAATTGGATAAAATACCTGATAAAAATCTATGCAGAAATTAGAAATCACCCAACAGACTTTGATCAGTGCATCTATTCTTATAAACAGTTTTGTCTTTATAAATGTCACTGGAGTATGTGGAGCGATATTGGGGATGTTTACCTCTTGGATTACATTTCATGCTGCTGTAATATATTATTTTTCGCCTCAACCCACAACAAGAGCAGTAATCAAATCTTCCCTTATCTTTTCCTACTTTTTCTATTCTGCAGGGAATAAATGCACTATTTCTATTAGGAATAAATGCTCTGCAGCAATAGTGGAAATAAAAAAATTGCATGTACTTGCTTCAAGAAACCAAAGAAAATTTTGATTTTGTTTTTAAAAAATTGAATCAACAAACATTTATTCCTTTTGCAAATCCTTTGACACGGTTGTAGAGGAATCCTGGTAAATCGTGTCTCCTATGCCTAGTTGTAATCATCTAGATACTGTGGACACTGCATCCTGAAAGTCATGACATAATGATGGGAAAATAATGTATGCAGCTCCACTTAGAAACAGACTCAATTGAAACTATTGATCACACTTTATAAAAAAAGAATGGGCAGCTCAATCCAAATAACACCAGCATCACATTAAATTGTTGATTTCCTGAGCTCTGGTAACCTAAATTACATGGTCTTCAACTACGCATATCAGAAATGAGGAGATTCTGTCTAAGGATTACAAAAACCATTCTTATGTTTCTATTTCATTGTAACACTGTAACATACTCTCAGACCTGTACCACTTGGCTTGTTTCAGTTGTCTCCTTTGAGCTTCAAGGAGTGCTTCTTTCTTCTGACCTCCCAAAACTAGTGACCTATTTCTGCTGGCTGCCCATCCTAAACCTCTAAAGCCTCAATCTCTCACAATCCTATTTCCCCCACTTTAGTTTTCCTCTTTCCTTAAAAAAAAAAAAATGCTCTTTTTCTCTCTCTCCTGCACACTCTTCACTTTGGCGGGGGGGGTTAGTGGGAAACGGACGATACGGCTGAATATGTGAGTACAACGTTTTGCCTGAGTGCCTTGTGTTCATGAAACAGTGGCTATTGCATCAACCATGGTGAGGTCCACAATATGCACAAGCCCAACCCTCTTATGTTATTTTGCTAACTGGAAACAATGAGAGGCTTACAAGTTTCACATCAGCTGCCCAATCAGACCTCTTCTACATTATCCTTATATGTCTCTTACAAAAAACAGACAAACTTCCATTAAGAGTTACTCGTCACTATATGCTGGCTGATGCAATATCCACTAGAAAATCTCCTCAGAATGCTAATGCTGCTTGTATCTTGCTGTGTGCAAAAACAGTTGTTTTTTTTTTATTTTTTATTTTCTTTCTTTTTTTTTGCGCGTGTGTGTATTAAATTTGTTAGAATTTGTAGTTTGTGATGTGGTGACTTTGTGTTGCTTTGTATTATTGTGTCACTTTAAGATTCATAAAAATGGTGATCAGTCTCCTACCTGTTCTTGGTTCCTACTGCAAATTCTTATCATGCGGTGTATTAAAGAGTTGTTATTCCTTGAACCCTTACATATTTGTCACATTACAAATACAAGCAGCCTAGAGGCCCATTATATCTGTAGAGAACCTATGGGGAAACACAGCTCAGGTGAGACACTTTGTCAACAAGACAATATTAGTGGTACATTTAACACATCCGGTCCTAAAGAAAGACTAGTAAAAAGAAAGTCATTCTTACATAAGTATGAGGATTAAATGGAAACATGTAAGCAGATTTTTTTTTTTTCAGTAAGACAAGCTAAATGTTTTGCATCTACACTTAGAAACATGGTAGTGGGAAGCATTATGCTGTGGGTTTCCTTTCTTCAGGAAAGCTGGTTATAGTTCATTTGAAAATAGGTGAAGAACTTTGATTTGCACTTTAAAATCTCAGTAAATTAAACAGAAACATAACAAAATGTGGAAAATTACTTTTGGAAAACGCTGTAGACCTACTACAGATGGATTGCCACATTCGATAAATTTCACCCTAATTAAACAAAAAGTAGCTGTAGTACAGAAAAATACTATAACGTATAAAAAGTTCTTATAGCTTATTTACCATTATTGACTTACCCCATCCTCCCTGCCAACCAGCCTGTTAAAAACCTCATTCTGCATTCGTTGAAAACCTTCTCCCTTGAAAGATTCATTAGAATTGATCGGAAGCTTCTCTTTGAAGAAGACTCAAGGAACCGTAATGGCATAGGTAAAAACTGCCAGTGAAAGGCCAGGATGTATTCAGTGGGCATTTATCAAAGTTAAGTTGTTGATCGGAAAATTGCTGAAGGAATAGAAGAGAGAACTACTTTGCATTTACATACATAATGTCTCTTCTCCACCTCTGTGGCTCTGAGGGTTTGCGTAATGGTTTCCCATTACACAGAGCGAATCGTTGCGTATAATGCATGCATCCTCGTGAAAATTAATAAAGAGAACCAGGAGATGCTTGGATTAACATTCAGCACAAGGTGCTTTGAGCTCTACAAAGTGGGGTCAGATCATGAAAAATTCAGAAGAGGTTTTGACATTTTCCTTTTCCCTGTCTATCCCGTGTTCCCCTTAGGAAATGGTCATCGGAGGACTCAAGCCAGACACCACTTACTCCGTCACGGTAGCAGCATACACCACCAAGGGGGATGGAGCACGGAGTAAACCCAAAGTGGTGGTGACCAAAGGGGCAGGTCAGTACGGAAATAAAATTCACAAATTCAGCCTGTGACTAAAGGCTGTTGTCAGAAAGAGATTTTTGATCAGTTTAAGCTATCTCTTAATTTAGTTGTTTTTGTTTTCTTTAACCAAAGCTCATAAAAAATTCAGATTTAGAGCCAAAATCAGACACATTTTTTAACTATTTGGAGCACTGGGAAAAAAAAGACACATTGTGACATTTGAGGGACTTGATTATGTGTCTTTATGAAGGATACGTCATTTTATGAGCTTTAGCTTTAAATTTCTAAAGCTCAAGCTTTAGAAATACATGTGTCTGAGTCAATAGTTCTTTCAATGGCTGTGTTTCATCAGACGCTGACTTGTATTAGTATTTCTTTTATAATTTCAGTCAAGCTCAGAAGACTGTCAGCAAATTTTTAGGAGATCAAGGGCATCGTTTAAGATACTTTGAGATTTCTTCAGACAGATTATGACAGCATGAAAACCCCACTTGGGTCTTTGGTTTCTGCCGTATGAATAAAACATCCAAGGCAAATCTATTAGCGCTACAAAACCTTGTATTCTTAATTTGTCCCCTTGTAACCACTGGTGTGCACAGTTTGTATAAACCACATGTGTTCATTCAGCTAGCATAAACGTAATCTAAATTGTGAAGCTGTATTTTAATCTTGTTTAAGACTGAGGTTGCAGAAGATGCAACCTTATATTGGTGCAACTTAGTACATGCTACACATGTAGGCATGTCCAAACAACATAAGCACACGGACCTCATCCAGGCCTATTTCTTAGTAAGACATTGGACCACTAAATACGTAGATCCCTCTCCTAAAAGCTGGAAAAGGATCTTGTTTGAGGATGCTCAATCCTACTTTTTCCATGGTTGTCTGGTCCTTTTTCTGAGAACAATTTTATTCTTTTTTCATAATTATTATTGATGTTTAAGGAAATTATTTTTTGTTATAAGAAAAGATAAAGGTGAAGAAATAGGGAATGTGAGGAACAGAGAGAATTTTTTTTTCTTTTTGGAAAAAAAAACCTGGTTTCGACCTATCATGTTTTAAGAGATGTTACCTAGTAAATATTAGTGGTCCCTCATGAGAACATTGTAAAATAATTACAGAAATTAATTTGAATATTTTTCCTTTTTCAAGCAATAACGAACCTAAATTCATTCACACTTATAGGAATTTTAGTGCTGTACTAAGATAAAATTTAACAATATCAAGAAATATACTGATTAGACATAGCATAAAAATTTGCCAGATCTCAGTCCAACTTGGGGGATGTGCTTCATGGTCCGGTTCTGATGCTCATAGGTCCGTTGATGGTGCTTTTATTGGCAGGAAGTGGTCATCATTTTTGCATTATGACTGATCTGTGGCTGTGCACTCCAATATGAAATAAACTGTGATGAACTGTGTAGTCTGACACCTTACTATAATAATCAGACTTAGTGTTCTTAGCCATTTCACTACAGTAGCTCATCTGTTCAATCAGACTACACAGGCCAGACTTTGCTTTCCTTGCCTGTAGCCCTGTCACCTGTTCAGAACTGTTTCTTCTTTGGATCCCTTTTGAATAGAAGCCGACCACTGCAGGCACAACAAAACAAGCAGTTTTGGCACTTGCCAAGCTCCCTCACATAATTCCTGCTTTTTACCCACCTCAACTTTGAGAACAAAATGTTCACTTGGTGCCTAATATACTCCACCCACCAACAGGTGCCATGTTGAAGAGATAATCAGTTTTATTCCCTTCACCTGTCATAACTTTGGGCTTGATCAGTGGATGAGACAATTATGTAGTTAAAATTAACCTCTGGGAATTAAATTCCTAGCTGTAAAATTTTAACCAGAAAAAGGAATTTTAAATAACACGTCCAAACCCGTCTCTTCACTGTCATAAAGAGTCAGTTCTTCAATATGTGATGTAAATGCATGAGGTAGTTTATGACCTATTGTACAGCTGTGTAATTTTGAATCACACAAGCGTCTGTACAAGTTATGAAATACCTGTTCAGTTTTTTCTTTTTTCTAAAAAAAATCCCATAAACCCATGCATTTATGGAACACAAATGCCTCTAGGAGTGATGATGTCAAAGCCATTTCCTTTCTTTTGGAGACATAAAGGCCTGAAAGGAATGGAACATCATGAAAAAGAGAACAGGTTTTTGTGTTGCTAAAAAGTCGATTCACATCAGTGGCCATGTCTTTTCATCCTCCAGAACTGGCAACAATAATTTTGTATATGTGAACAAATCTTAATAAAAATCTATCTATGAGATTTTTTAATTTGAAACAACATGATGTCATGTTCTCAGAAAATAAAAAAATAATACAGTATATATATATATATATATATATATATATATATATATACAGTATATACTGTATATCAGTCTAAGCTCTCTATATATGAAGTCTAAGTTCTGTTTGAAAAGTCAACCTGACCAGGGCCAATGGGAGAAAGGTCTCTGTTGCTGCCAAAGACAATGTTTATCATTAAACTGCACATGCAAAGTGCTGGTTAATTAATTAGATTATCTGTTTTGATAACCAGCCTGCATTCTGCTGTATGTTGTTCCCAGCTATTACCATTGCTTTAAGGTCAATGGGTGACACCTATCTGGTTTCAACACCATGACTGTTGGTGTTTTTCTCTGTGTTCTACTCATAGAACCTTTTAGCAGTTCTGAAAATTTAATTGTGCTAACCTTGGCGTATCTTAAAACCAGTAATCAGCCTACAACTATGCCATAGGCTTTACTATGTTTAAAAAGTTGCGTGCACAAGCACAAAACACTTGTTTGCCCACTGGCCACAGCATTGTCATGCGGGGAAGGTGGAGTTTGGATTGTGTTGAGTGAAGAAATGAGTTTATGTTTGTGGGGAGAGAAGTTATTTAAGATACAGACACTTGTGAGTGTGAAGCGATATCGTATAGTCTAGCCCTACCAGGAAGCCAGTAAATGATTATAGAAGTGTTATGTTTTCAGAAAGCAGGAATCTCATCTGGATCATACAGAGCTCTGAATGTACTGCAGTCTCTCAACCTTTTCGCTTTTATTTCAGCTTAGCAAATGTTAGTGATGTAGAAGACATCTGATAGTTTAAGCTGTGTAGGAACAGCAAGTGTGACGGCACAGTGAATTCAAGGGTAATTGGTATATTTTCAGATATTATCCCAGGTGTCCTAGATTTAATTAGAAATTAAAGTAATTTTTCACAATTAAATGTCAGTTACTGTTGCAAGTTTTAAGAACTTCTACATTTTTGCCTAGGGCCACACTAAGTTTTGAAAGAGCTACATCCACAAGTACTGGATTCTGTACCATCACCTTCAACTGCCTTTATGCAGGCTCTTTTATTCTCTATGGCACAAATTGGGTAATCTGGATACCTAGGTTAAAAGCTTAACACATTTTGGCCAGACATCAGACTCTATTCTGGTATCTAAAGCTTGGAAGTAGTTTATCATTGTAGAGCCATTGTAGAGCTTTGGAAGGAAAGAATAGAAGAACAACATGTTCTTCTATTCTAAAGGGAAGATATAAGAATCTGACTCATATCTACTTCTGAGAAATGCGTGCTTATGCTACTGGATTCAGGTTGCAACATGCTTGCAGGCTGTTGACTTAGCAAAGGCCTATAAAATACTGGTTGAAAGGTGGTGCTTTTCGGAATCCATAAAATGCTGCTACAACTCAGTTGAGTTACTTGGAAGAGTCTGTCTGTCAAGTGCATGAATGGTAGACATAAGAGAGGAGGTGATGAGAAGAAAACATTGTTGCCCCTTTCTCAGTCAGTGAGTGAGCGTCAACAGAAAGCTGTTAATTCTGCAGTTTGATGAGAAACGTGCCAGGAGTTCCACATGGAGGGATTGAACCAGGGTGTGTTATGAAATGGACAAAGACAGAGAGATGGGGAGGAGGTTTGGATATAAAAGAATGTGGTGAAGGGTAGCTTAGGGGAAGAAGTGATGAAATGCAGCAAGAAAAGGGTAAAGAAGAAAAGGACAATCAAGGTGTCCAGAAATCCCAGAATCACTCATGTACCTTCACCCTCACACACAAACATATCAAGCTCCTCATATCCCTGTGGGTCCTCTTTGCAGCTGATTGCTCCCTGTCCCTAGTCACCTTCATCATCCCTCATTCACTCATTTTTCTTCTCCTCTCCATGCCCTTGCTCTCTTATCATCACCCTGTGGCACCACACACATACACACAGCTTGAACAATCCCTGGCTTCCACCTCCCCTCCCGACACCAATCTGCTGGCTCAGTGCCCCTGATCCCTCTCCCCTACAAGGCATTAGGCCACAGTTTTGAATGTACAAATAATAAAACTGTCGCTGGGGTTACAAAGGCTGCAAAGGATACACACAGCAGCCTGTTGATTTTCAAAGAGAAGCAAAAAAAAAAAAAAAAGAAAATGGAAAATGCACCCATGATATCATCCCAGGATCATTATCTCTGATTCCATTTTCTTGATTAACTGCAAGCATGAAGGCAGAGTGGGCTTTTAAATGACACTAAGCTGATCTGTAGCATGTAGCCAAGAAGTATTAGTAGGATTCGTTTCACCCAATATGCAACACTTGTGCCTTTCCCTTATGGGCAAAAGCTCTGCTGACAATCCACCATCTAACCCACCCACTCCCATTTCCTTCTAGCAACCGTCTATAGAAAGGCTCCAATTATCAAACACAAACGACTAATAAGGCAAGAGAAAGTGGATTGTAAAAAGCAGAATGTGCTGTGTGTGTTTGTACGTGCATAGATGCAGAAAAATGGATAGTGGCAACTTGGAAAAACATAAACAGAAAACGTGAGAGTTCATACACTATTACAGCAAATGCATTTCATGTAAGATGCAACGAGAAAAGTCTATATATGTCACTTACCTTCAATGTAAAGTGGAGAACAAAACTGTCACATCCATCGGTGGGGCTCCTAAAACTGCTAATGAAATATTTTCTATGCAGAGAATATTTCACTGTAGTTAAATCAAAATTAGAGTTCTATTTAGCTTATTCAGCTTGACAAATTCATAAAGACCTCATACAATTGCTGCAAACCTACTTTATCAATTCTTTTGGCAAGCTTTGTGAATGATAAATACACCATCACTTCACCAAATCAAATTAAATTTTATAAAGTAAATAAACTATTGCCTATGCTGTGTTACTCAATCACTCAGCAGCTCTAGGGGTTGGCTTTGTGAAGTACTGCATGTCTTTAAATGCAGTCTGCTTTCATGCTGCAGACGGGAATGTAGCAAAACAACCTTTTGGTGTTTTGTAGATTAATGATAATTGCAATTCTTTCATTGTGGATGATTATTCGTCTGTTTTTCACTTTTCTGTGATTGGATAAAGTTAACATTTGCAATAGCTCCTTAAATGCACCAGTTTCTGCTTAATTCAGCCATTAACCAATTTGTATCTCCATTTCATAGCTGTATCTTTCATGTAATTCTTCTTACTTTATTTAGTATCCATTAGAAAAACAGCAATCTCCAAAAGTACAAAATGCAGAAGAATATATTTTTTCTGTTCTCAAGGTTTTTTTAATGGTGCATTACAATGTTGTCTGTATGCTTTCTATAATTCATACTACGCCTTAGTCCTCTGAATCAGCCATCACATAATTATCCTCCAGTTTCCCTCAGGGAGCTTGAGGGCCAGTTCTGTGGAAGAAGAGGAAGAAAGTATAATAATATTCACTTCTAAAACAATTGCCACTTTCCTAAATCCTTTTCAAAATAGTCTGGAAAGATTCCTGAGGTCTGAGAGCAAAACATATGTGTCCGAAATGTTAATATGACTTGTTTTGTCTCTACCTTCTGTCTGTTCAAAGACACAGAGAAATGGCAAGTTATTGAAAATAGATTCAAGGTAGCCCCTATTTACGCTGAGATGTGGCTTTAGAACAAATCAGCCACACTTGTCTCTCCTAAAACTTTTACAGCTGGTGAGCACTTGCAGGCTTCTTTTAAATCCTGCTACCTCTGTCTGAGTGATTGGGCCTTTAAAAACAGGATTTGGATGAGTTGTCATCCGTAAGAGCAGCAAAACTGGGCTGCCCTGAGCAATGGAGTTTGGGCCCCTGAGTAGAGCAGACATTTTACAAGTAAAAAGATGACAACAGTTAAAAGAGGAACTGTTCTTTGTTTAAATCTTTAGTGATGTTTGCAGTTCTGAGATTCTGTTAGCTAAAGCATCTATGTAACATTAAATGATAATGGGAACAGCGATCACTCTTGAAATTTATCACTGCTGAGGATCTTCCACATCACCATACTAGACAAGCTTACTCAGTTGTGTTAACTGATAAATACTTTGAATTATAACTGTGAATGTAGCTTTAGTCTCTGTGATCTTTTAACATTAATAATTGAGAATGTTTGAACTTGTGTTTCCTATAATCACATATGCAGAAAACATAATACAAACATGCTTTATGAATCATGCAAAATATGCAGTTTAGCTTTGCTTTGCAACATTAAAAACAAAAAGCATAAATATGCCATTTGAAAATGTTAGTGTATTAATGACAGCTGATCTACCGCAGTATTCTGTTTTGTGTCGGTCTATGACTTAAAACCTATTGACGAAAAATATCAACTATTTAGTAATCATTACGCTTGAAGTTTTGTCTGTTGAGTTAATTTAGTAACATCTCTACAAATGGTATTAAAGCTTGTATAAATGGAAGAGTAAGATTTTTCTCCATTACTTTTTTTGCACAGTGCCTGGTCCGCCGTATCTGTCAGTAGCTCAAGATTCAAAGACTTCAGCTGTTGTTCACTGGGATCCTCCAGACCTGATAAATGGAATGGACCTGCAGGGATACCGTCTTCAGTTTGGCCGGAAAGATGTCTCCCCTCTGGCCACACTGGAGTTTGCTCCCCATGAAAGGCAGTATTTTGTGGGCAACATTCACCGGGGTGCCACTTATCTCTTTAAGATCTCCGCCAAAAGCAGAGGGGGCTTTGGGGAAGAGGCTGTGGCAGAACTCGCTGTTCCTGAAAATACCCCTGGGGGATACCCTCAAATTAACGAGGGCTCAATGGTAACATGCTGCTCAGTGCAGCTGTCCTGGTCTCCACCAGTGCTGGCAGAGAGGAATGGGGTCATCACAGAGTACACTCTGGCTTATAAAGAAGCCGGAACAAGAGAAGCGCCACAAGAACTCCGTTTACCTCCCCACCAGTCTAGCTTTGAGCTCAACAGTCTCAAACCGAACTCTGCATATGATGTGAAAATACGTGCCCACACCAGTATAGGTCCAGGGCCCTACAGCCCGCCCATCCAGTATCGGACCATGGCCATTGATATAACAGGTAGGGCTTGCCTGTTTCTTTTCAAACCCTGATGCAGGGGGTTGGAAATTGACTCAAAATATGGTTCACGTTTACCAAAATAAAAAAAGAAAATATCCAACCAACTTCTTCAACCAACTTGACCACTCTTCCAAAAATGATTGGTATTTAATTAGCTTTCCCTGGATTACTTACATCACTAACCCAAACCAGGTAAAAATGAAAGTCAGTAAGTTACAGTCAGTCATATTGAGAAAGTGGAGAGCAGCCTAGAATTTTTAAGGTAAGTGTTGCTGGTCAGACACTCCTGTCGGTCCTTGCAGCCTTTTGTTGAGCACATTCACGCCGCTTATGCCGTCTCACTTCCCAGTTTTCAAAAAAGGTAGGACTTCAGTCAAATCCAGTCACAGTAACTGCGTGTTTGGGGTGTTCAGGACTACACAACTATGACTACAACTTGACTTTATTTTAATTTTGGGTTAGATACTTTTTTTTCTTTCTTAACATCCTTCTTCTCCCAAAGCTCCCTTCCTCTTTTCCCTTTCCTTTGTCCCTTAACAGGATAGCTTGTGGCATGGCATCTCACAGATGCACTGCTCAGGACTGTTGGCATGCAGTGTATTGGGTCTGTCTCAGTGTCTGTGTGGCAGCACATTGGCAGTGCCAACTCAAACTCTGCAACACTGTAGGGATAGTTGGCATTGGGTGTTTTACAAGGGTCAATTGTTAATCAAGTGGTCATGGTTCAAAGTCAGTGGTGAGATGGTTTGGCACTCCCAATGATGGCTAGCCAAAGGGCGTACACTTGTGCTCCATTTGCTGTCAATGAGTCTTACGTGCTATGTGTGTTAACCAGTGGCATTCCCCTTCTCCCAGCCAATCACAGATCACCGTTGCATTCACTCTTTAACCCAGAGGAACATTGCAGGGGAGGAGCAGCTTTTGTTTTAGAGCCGAACTTATTCATTTATTCCTCTTTTTTGTCTCTATTTGTTTGATTTACTGTTCGATCTGTTTTTTTCTTTTCTCACATTTGTCTTGTCAACAGATGTCCCAAAGAATTTTACTGTTAAGTGGGCCACCAAGACAACAATAGTCCTTGGGTGGAAGTTTTCAGACAGAGGATCACCATACAAATGCATGGTGAGCTTAAAAAGATATGCCAAGTAGAGTCCTTGGAATAAACTAAATTTGAACCTGTACAATGTTTTTATATGATTGTTTGACTGTCATTCATATTTTGAAAAAAAAATCTAATTTTAAGAACACAATTCTTAATTTCTCTGTTACCTATTTATTTACCAGTTTATACGGCTATGTTCTAAAAGTTAAAATTTTAATATGTTGAAATCTAGATTGAGTATAACGGGCAAAAGATGGACGTGGATGCTAGGAAGTTGAAGGCATACATCACTGGGCTCAGACACAGCGTTACCTATAAATTTGGGGTGAAATGCCAAGAAGGCCTGGAGGGTGAACCCAGGCATCGTGTGACAGCCAGTACGGCACCCTTAATTCAGATCAAGAAACCCAAACTGGATATCTACGCTGAGGCTGAGAACAAGCTCACTCTGTCTTTTCCATCATTCAACAGTGGGGATGTCAAGTGAGTATAGAACAATATGTTGGTATTGCCTACTATACCAGTAGGCACTACATCACAGCCTTCTTATGGGTAGTGCACATATTAGTAAAAAAATTCTTAAGTCTTGCAGTTAGTTAGAACTAAGTAATGAAGAAAAAACTTTACACCTTCAGATGTTTACTTTCCTGCTACATTTGCAGGAACTTCTATGTGGTTGTGGTGCCTCTTAAAAGAACATCAGGAACAGTTAAAAACTTGAAGAATCCTGATGAGATGGACATAGAAGAGGTAAGATCTTTTAAAGATATTAGGTTTCTTAAAATGTAGTAAATCTTCCACAGTAGAGAAGGACACAGGGTTGCACTGGAGAAATCACATGATATGTATGCCGGGTAGGAAGAAACTCTTCTCCACAGAGGAATCTTGTGTTTTCTCTTAGAGATTCTGTGTTTGTCGAATCAATGGTTGTAAATGCGAGCAGTGTTGTAAACACCATTTACCAGAGTGGGCACAGGCATTAGAACATCTCAGCAATGCAAATGTATCCCCCATAGCAGGCAGAAGACAGAATTATGCAGTCTTCTCCAACTCTTCCCATAGCTGGGGGTCACCTTTGGTGCTAAATCAACGACAACCATTCCTTTTGGAATTGGGATTACCCACATTCCCCATGGTTTGTGCCCGCAGTCTGAACAGAATGCAGAAGGTTGAATGTTTCTTTCTTTTCTTCCGAATGCCATGTAGCTTCTTTAGTTGGCATTGCATTTTATTTTATTCACAAGCAGTTTCATCTACTGAAGACACTCAAGTAATTTGTTGAAGAATAACTAAATTAATCTTACAAAATTATTTATTTTTTATCATTCTTTAACTGACAATATCATGTACAGTTAAGCCTAAGGTTATTCATATCGCTGGTAAATTTAGTTTTAAAGTTATATTTTAATTTTACTAACATGTTTCTTCTGACTGAAAGCATTATCAGTATTTTGGTGTGACTTTGCCACAGTTCTCACTTAAATCAGTGGAGAGATTCAAATATTAGGCAAATGGAAAGGAAGCATTACAACCTCAAACATGTGCAACTCAGTACAAATGTTAAATCATCAAGATACCAGAAGAAACAAAAAAACTGGTCAGTAATTGAATGTTGCAGTACCAAAACAGATGTTCTCACTGGTTATTTGGAAGGGTATGTGCAATTACTATTTTTTTAAATAAAATAAAATTAGAAAAAGCTAAATTGAAATTTATTTAGTTCTTATTTTAAATGGCCCTATTATCTTATGAGTAATGCCTACCATTTTGATTTTCAAAATGTATGTGGTTCATGAAATATATATATATATATATATATATATATATATATATATATATATATATATATATATATATATATATATATACTGTATATATAATTTCAGAAAGATTTTAAGCCAGAATGAAAACACATCCTTAATAAATCCAAATAATTTGAGACATATGTAGGATTTGCAATATGGAAAGAAAAATGTGAATGAGATGAACTAATACCATCTTAACTTTGAACAGCTACTGAGGGATGTGATCTCAAAGCGCCGTTCGCGGCGTCAGCTGGCTCAACTGGACCAGCGGAGTGCCTACATTACAGCCTGCTTCAAGAAGCTGCCCTCCACCTTCACAGTGGGATATGACCACCCCCAGAGCAGCTGTGAGAATAAGCCCCTCGAACCTGGTCAGGAATATGTCTTCTTCCTGCTGGCTGAACTCAACTCCACTGTGGGGGTGAGTTTCAGGTTCATTTCAGTTCAGTACATTTAAGTTGCTTTGTTTTAGCCAATTTAGCTTTTCAGAAACTCATTTAGGTGTTGTTCATTTTTGCCTCAGGCTTGCAGATAGAGATATTATAACAATTATAAGTGTCCCCTTTCGTTTTATTTACATTTTGTTTGTATTAAGCTTGTCCTAATTAATATTAGAAGCTGACCACAAAATCTCTGATCAGTGCAACTCTAACCTGGCCTGCTGACAACTTTACTCATATATTTTAATTGTCACTATGTTACCCATTTTATATCCTGTTTTTGTTTGTTTTTCTATCAGAAAATGTTTGCAACCAGCCCGTTTACTGACACAGTGATGACTCCAGAGTTGGTGGTGGATCCTTTGCCAGTAGAGACTGGTGATGGACTCATATGGGTGGTCGGCCCCGTCTTGGCTGTGGTCTTCATCATTGGCATTGTCATCTCCATTCTCCTTTTGAAAAAGTGAGTTCGATTTGGAATAATTGGAATAATCATCTCATAATATAATTTAGACAGCACTCTAAAAATAAAATTGTTCAACGTTAAATAATGGGAAATTGCCGATTGGCTTCCAGGTAGTTTTAGTTTGCCCATATTTTGCCACTAAATGAGCTTTTTTGTCGGATGTTAAACATTATATCATCTCACTATTATTACTCTGAACTTGCCATTTTGAGCTGAAACAAGGCTTTGCAGTTTTAGTCCCTGCTCCAGGCATATTCTCATTAAATCTCAAACTCCACGCCATGTATTGTTATTTGGACTAAATGTGCTATAAAAATTCAATTTTCCACATGTCCAGCAATATCACAATGTGTTCTCATTATTTGATGTTGAACTGGTTATTGATAGTTTATGTGAGGAATTGGGTTATTGGGAAATAATTGCATGTCAGGAAGCATGCTGAAGCGGGGTCGTGTTTTGTATTCATTGCAGCATGATGTCCAAAGACCCAATAACATTGTTGCATGCAAATGTGAAAGAAGCTTTGCTTTGATAAAAGATGACTGTGAGAAGTGAGCTGATTGGAGAAATAAGAGATGATGAGATTCTTTAAGAAGATCAAAAATCTCAACTCAGAAGAATCAGTTTTATGTTCTGAGATATTTATTTAAATTATTCCCGGTTATTTAAAAAAACAAATGCTTCCAAATTGATTAATTTCAGTTTAGTTTAATTTAGGTTTTCATTGCTTTCAGTGATACGCTTGCAGTAATTATCAGCTGCTCTATCCAAGCTCGATAAAAGAGCTGCAAAAAGCGACGGATCAGGTCAATAGGCTGCCCTTGTTTCACACCTATCTGTTTCCTTTATCTTCACATCCTAGAAGTTAGAACTCAAGTGTGAGAGCTAGTTTCTATACACATGAGGAGATTCCTGAATTATCGAAAGGGGTACCAGGGATGGGGTGAGCAATACAAGTGTAGCCTTCTACTGTCAGATGATCCCCCCGCTGTCTGACCTTGCCTTACCTCAGTCTTGGTGGTTAGGGAGAGTAACATCTCTCCTTGGATCTCTTTCTTTTTTCTCCATTCTCTTTCTCTTCATCTTATGCTTACACCACTACTCCCGCCCTGCTTCCCCCTTCTCTCCCTTGTGAATAGTGTTTCCCGGGTCTGCCCTTGGCCCTGACATTCCCCTCTCCTCGCTGTATCTGCGCCCTCACACACACGCCAACACACGCCCACACAAAACACTCGTATGTTCACAAATGCATGCGCTTAGCTACATTCCATAAAGCACTGACGTATTTTCACCCTCTGACACATCTGCAGACACGTTTACACACACTCACCCCTTCAGATGCTGATGAACTTCATCTCGCTTTTTTGCGAGCCCTGCAGTGACCCCTGTGAATTTTAAACTGCTCTCTATTGATTTATATCTCTTCTTGCCTCCCCCTCTCCCTTTCTCCTTGTGTGTTGTGTTTTTACCATCTTTATATATTTATTTGGCTCCTGTTGCATTCTCTGGAAACAGCAAACCAGACAGGTAAGGTGTAGTCTTACTTAGATTCAGTGCATTTTACAAAAGAAGGGGGTAACCTGCCTTCATAGAATATGAAGAACACTAGTGGATCTTGAGCTCTTGCTGTAGAGAGGTGCAAGTTTTATTTGTTTTTGTTTTTCCAAAAGGTGCTTTGTCTTAAAGTCAAAGGCTTAAAAAGTTTAATGTTCTTGACTAAATAGGTAATACATTTAGAAACAAGGCTAATTATTATGCATTTAACTATACTTCTGTTGACAACTAACATTCTGGGTTTGAGTGGTGGCTTTCATCAAAAAATGGGGGAAAAGGTGTTGACAATAAAATTTTCTTTTGGACAACACTTTGACTTCATGTTCCTCCCTTGTCAATGGTTTGTCATCTTTATGCTTCTCTGCTCTTTTTTTCTCCACAGTCGGAAAAGAAAAGAGTCTGAGCCACGCACAAAATGTCTGCTTAACAATGCAGATATTACACCCCACCATCCCACGGACCCTGTGGAAATGAGACGCATCAACTTCCAAACTCCAGGTAGGGAGGCACATTCACAGTATTGATATTATTCTCTGTAAAACTCTATTTGCATAAGAATATTTGTGCTACATGTTTTATTACAACTATGGCAGAGTTGTGGTCTTTTTTTTATGAAGTGGCATAAACCAATAGGAGGCATGAACCAGTTGGAGGGGTAGGGTAATGAGGGTTAGTGTTTTAATGACTTTAACGTAGAACTAAAACACTGTTCAACCTCCATATAGAATAATTGTAGGGATTCTTCAGATTTATTGATTTTTCAAAGGGATTTACTGCCGAATGTTACAGCAAATTACAGCTTTTTACTTTTTGCATTCTATTATTTTAGACTAAAAAGATAGCACAGTTAATTCACTTTTACAGAACAAAAAATCCAACTGTTCACTGACAAATTGTGCATAAAATCCGACATAGTTTTACTTATGTTCTACCTTTTTGTGTTCATTATAGCATTATAGCATTCAATATTATTTTGCCTCTCTAACTGACTACAGGCCATATTTCTACATTTCCCATATCCCCATGTACCAATTAGCCAATAATGATTAACAAATTGCAAGAAATTATGATTGTTAAACTGGATACAAATCCTGTTTTGTCCTTTGGGGTTTTACACGGTTCTACTTTTGTCTTTCTTTTCTTCTGATGTTCGTCCAAGCTAAAAGCTCTGATGTTTGTAACTGAGCAAATTACATTCTTCACACATTCTATTTGGCTTCTACAGTTCATTTGACATGTTTTCCTTCATTTCCCATAAGACCTTTTTTTTTTTATTGTGGTTTTGGAATTTCTTGTTTTGCTCCAGTTGTGGTTCTCATGATTTGGTTAAAGTTGAATATACAGTTTGTTTTGTTTGTTTGAGACATAAGTGAATCAGGATTGTTTAGCTTCAGCTGCTCAGTAATAAGCTTTAAGTTGTGTTCTGGTAGAGCATCAGCATTATACTAACAACATTGGCATTTCAAGTACATGCTTGCAAAATAATTTCCTAAACATATTTTAAACATCCTTCAGGAAATATGTAAAATGTGCTGGTTTGGTTTCCTTGGCAATTTAAGAGAAGTAAAAAAAAAAAATGTACATATATATAATGCATTGAACTTTATTTACATGTTATGCATTGTCACAGATTCTTGGTTAGAATTGAAAAAAGTGTTCAAGGGGTATGAATACTTTTAAAATGCACTGTGATTTCTTTACACTAATTGCAGATGTTGGTGTGTTAGCGCTGAATCCACAAAAAAAAAAAACAATTTAGTTTTTACATGAAGCCCTGTGTTTTTAATGTAGACTTCTGCTTAATATTTATTTTGACATGGAACCTTTTAGAAAAAAAATGATCCCTCATTGGGTTTTCCTTACCTGTTTCTGTAAACAACCAAAAAAGAGGAAATATTTTGGAGTTGGGGGTAAAAACTGATGCAGCCTGTTTTCTTTTCAGTTGTTTTTTATTTCTTTCTTTTATGCCTGTCTCTGAGCCCAGATGTCTTTCAGTCATCCGTCTGTCAGCAGTGGCCAGCCTCTACACCATCAAAAGGCTCAGATTTCAAAATAGAGCATCCCTCTTCAGCTACTTTGGGAGTTCAGACATGCTGCCTGGAGTTTGTTTCTTTGGGCTAAACAGACTTCTTTGTGTCAGATTTTAGAAAAGTGTGATTGAAAGAAGGTGCACATTCCCACTTAGCCAAAGAAATGGTCAAGTTCATTGGATCATCCTGTTTGCCATGTTTATTTTTTTCTGAAACGTTCTTTGTGGTTATTTCAATTTCCAATGACCAACCGCGCTGTAAAACTTTGCTTGACTGCTTGCCATCTGCTGCTCCATTTTCCAGCTCTTTTTCATGACGGATTAAAAACTTATGTTACAATCTAATGCTCCATTTTCCCATAACATTTACTAGTACTGGTATATGCAGAGACTTTATATAAAGCAAGTGTTCTCATTTAGCAACCCTTAAATTGTTCCACAGACTTGGCTGCTCTCTTTATCTCAACACCCAGGAAATTTAATTTGAGTGGACATTTTTGCCCAATTAAGAGGGCCGGTGAGCATTTGTGAACATTCCCATCAGCTAATAGCAGCCATTGTTCAATTGGCATAGTCCCAGTGCAGTTATCCAAGGCCTCTCAAATGCAACAGAGCATATGCCGCATTGGCTGTGTGAGCTCAGTGACCTCTAGTGCTGAAGAACATAAAATATGTTTTTGATTATGTTTCCAATCTGCAAAGTCTTATTCAAGAGTGTGTTCACTGTGTGTGGTTGTGTGTGTGCTCTGAAGCCTGTAGGTAATGTGTCAGCCTCACAAAGAAATCCTCCAACTCCTTTGGGCAGAAAATGTCTAGTTTTGTCACAATCGTTCTTTGTGCCCGGGATTTAATTAGCAAATATGGCCAAAAGCCTAAAGCAGCACAACTAAGTTGATATCTGCTGTCTATCTCTGACCATACTCTGCCATTTTCTCACTTTTTTCTATGCCTTCCCTTTTCTTTCTTCAAAAATAAAAAGGATGTTAGGTGAATAATACTGTCAAAAGCTAGAAAAACTAATCATGATTTAAATTGAAGTAGCTCTCAAATAAAAAAATGTTGCCCTGAAACCATAAACGGTTAAATAAATTGTTGAAATTGGTAACCTTTCTGATTTCAAAGACATAAAAAGCAAACATCACATTTGGTTATCATGCAATAAATAGATATACTGTACATGCAACATACAGTATATCCTAATAAAAACCAAAGTACAAAATGAGATAAAATATTCTGCACTTGTCTACAGTAAATATCTTGTAATATCATTTAATTTCTCATCGTATTATATGAAAGAAAAATTAATAACTGATAAATGATGGCACAACCAGTTCATATTACTAAACTATTTCCACAGTAGTGTAGCCCTGTCTTATTCAGGCCACTTTGACTCTTCGAGAGTCAATCGCCTGGGGTGTTACTGCACATAGACCTTACAGAAACAAAACATGGATCTCAGAATCAATAAGTGGAGTCCTACCTTTCCCTACTTCACAGCTACTTCCCCACTCAGTTTTGCAACTACTTCCCTTTCCCACTAAAAGGTGCGACATTTAACCTCAACCTCTGTGCCCCCTCACACATTACATGAATCATGGCAAAAATGCCTGAAGGTGTCAGAGGCCGAGCTTTTAAAAAGTCTTTTGAAAGTGGCTTATTACTAATGTAGCAAAGTCTTTTGGATTTGTTCCACCGTTCAAAGTATTCCAATCCATGGTTCATAGAGTTCACTCAATAATGGCAATAATACTAATTCAATAATTCAATTTATATTTCCAAACAAAGCTGTGAAAGTACGTAAAGTTGAAGAGAAGAACCCACTCTCACAATAAAATATAACTATTTTTTTGTTGTTTTGTTTTATGCATAAGCTGCTTCTTAGAAAATTAAACACTGAGATTTGATTGGATTTCTTTTCCCCAAAGTGCTAACCCATATATTTTAATCTGCCAAGTAATGCCGCATAACCACAGGGATAAGAGACTGACTGACTCTTGTTACACAACATTGTGGTTTGGAAATAAGATAAATACAGAATTATACTTGTCCACCCTGAAAAGGTGCAAACAAATAACATCCCAAACACACAAAGGTAAGCAAAAAAAGATTAATATAAGCTTAAGGCTGTTGTATTATTGGATACATTTGGCAAAACAGACCTTTTTTGATTTTAGGACTACCTAAGGATTGTTTCTGTATAGACCTGCATTGTAAGAAGATTTTGCACTAGATTGTGTAGTGAAAAATGGCATCTAGATTTAGTGTCCCCTGAAGATTTCACATCCAACTAAATGAGTGGAGAGAAGCTAGAATTTGCTTACAGTAGAAAATCTTTGATACACTTTGTTGCGTATGTTTATTATTTTTTTTTAAAAGCACAAAAATACTGCCCTGCTGCTTGTGGCTGCAGCTGCCTTCTGTTATTTGACACTCAGCTTCTGCTTTGCGGTAACTTTTAAAAACACTCATTTTGTTTTAGCGCCAGCCTCCAGGAGCTGCCAGAGCATTTTCATAACCTTTTGGCTCTGGGGCTCGTCTGAATGAGCTGACTCTTGCAGGCAAATACATATTTAACTTTGACTAATTAAAATACATATTATGCAGGTTCTGGATCAGAGAGGTACTACAGAAAAATTAAAAATGTTTTTCTTCATTTGCCTACTGTCAGTAAATATATATTTTTTAACTGACTAATTATAATTTAATCAACAGCATTATTAAACACCCCTATTCAAATATGCGAACCTATTTCATATACAGTACAGACCAAAAGTTTGGACACACCTTCTAATTCAATGGGTTTTCTTTATTTTCATGACTATTTATAAGGCAAGAAATCCCACTTGTTAACCTGGCAGGGCACACCTATGAAGTGAAAACCATTTCAGGTGACTACCTCTTGAAGCTCATCAAGAAAATGCAGAGTGTGTGCAAAGCAGTAATCACAGCAAAAGGTTGCTACTTTGAAGAAACTAGAATATAAGGGGTATTTTCAGTTGTTTTACACTTTTTTGTTTAGTGCATATTTCCACATGTGTTATTCATAGTTTTGATGCCTTCAGTGTGAATCTACAATGTCAATAGTCATGAAAATAAAGGAAACTCATTGAATTAAAAGGTGTGTCCAAACTTTTGGTCTGTACTGTATATCTTTATGAAATATCTTCCCCTTTATAAATAAAAATCCCTTTACAGAACAGCTCAACTGAATTTACCTTTTGTCACCTCTGTTATTTTCTTTCTTTATTTTGCCTCCATATCTGCTTTTCTTCAACTTTACCCACCACTTCAGCATCTTGTGCAACACTTGACATCCCCATGATTCTGGCTGGAAGAAAAAAAACCCCACTTTATTATATCGGCACATACAAATCAAATATTTCCTTGCAGAAAAAGTCATTGCATACATTGAAAATCACACCAGCACCAGCCAGTACACTTGTAGGTATCAGCAACCTACATGTTTCTCCCGATTACGGTAGTGACTTTAACAAGCGTGCCCTCCTCCTCACAGCGCTGTCAAATCACAGACACGGCACACACTCGCACATAAACAGAATCAGACATGCCTGCACCTCCTCCCTGCTGTGATGAATGACGTTCAGAGACAGGGGATCAGAGTACCACCCGTAAGGCTTAATTAGTCATTGTCACAAATCAATTAGGAAGAGAGGGATGTTCAGTGTCTTCAGCCCTTTGCTGTCGCTTGACGCTGCTAGTATGATGTCTTTGCACTAAGATGTCTAAACAAGGTAAACTCACCTAAAGCTTGGCGCTGTTACTGTTATGCCAGTTTATATCAATGTGTGACGAGCAAAAAGCTTTGTTGTGCCAAATCATACAGAACAAGTCAATTTTATGGTAGCCAGAACTTGTCTGCCAGCACTTAAATTTAGTCACAGGCAAATTTGACACATCCCACTAAATTACATTTTTTTAATTGTATGTTTAGGTTAAAATAGTAATTTTCTCTGACTATTTGGATAGATATTATTCAGCCCTAGTATAGCCTTGGTCTGACTTGACCTCAGAGAACCTTGCTTTTACAGGAGATAAGATTCCCTCAGAGCTCTGACTTCCATCATCTGTTGCTCCAAAGCTGTCAACCAGGAATGCAGATCTTTTTCCACACCTTTTACTTCCAGGGTCTCAGTGAGAAGCTACAGACAAAGAAACCATTCAAAGTTAGTTTTTACCATAAAACATGGGTTTGTTCCCCCAACTTTTGTGTCATTTCCTCTGTTTTCTCAAATGATAAATCTGAAAGCTTTGAGGTTGCAGATCAACTTTCTTTAGTTAATCTTTAACTGTTAAGGTGGAGTCTCTCCCTTTTAGTTGCAGAGGCTGACACTTGTGAAAAAAATAGTCTCTCTATTGAAGAGGACCGTGGTGCTGGTATAGTACCGCAAAAGTATTCATACCCCTTAATTTTCTAATGTTGTCAATTGAAACCCACAAATCGCAATGTGTCTTATTGAGATTTTATATGATAGACCAACACATGGTTTTTAAATTGTTTTACAGTTGAAAATCTGAGCGGTGCAGTGTGCATAAGTTTTCAGCCCCCTTTACATGCCACTTATTCTCCCTTGACACATTTTAACAGTTCTGGGTATTTATAATGATCTCAAGTACCAATGCCCAGAGTGCTTCCCAGGTGTTCATTAAATAACAGAGGATATAAACACTACTGTGTTATAAATATATAAACATATATAAGTATATAAATATACTGACTGGATATAAACTGTTTATATGTTTATATAAACTGTTTATATGTTTATATAAACTGACTGGATGTCAGTTCCGAGTTAGCCCTGACATTCTGAAGTAGGTTTCGACAGTAGAGGAAGATGGGATATTGTACTTTCTCAGGAATAGATGCTGAGACAGTGAGAAGGGTTGACCTGTACATCCACATAATACTTTGCAGCATGTGGATGGATAGGTTTTGCCAATACTTTTATTAGGACACTGTGTTTGCTGGTGATAGTAAAAGCCTGGTCAGCTCTACAAAGTTTGACCTTATTTTTTATATCTGGTTAAATGTCTGTTCTTCAAGTATAAACTGATGGTTCTAATAACAAAACCTGCTATATCGCCTTTGTGCTTTCCTTCATGGCATTTTATCACTTTACCTGTTTATTTTGCCTTTAATGTTGCAATACAGGTCGTTGAACCCACTGTCTCCTATGTTTATTGTTCTTTACAGATTCTGGTCTAAGCAGTCCTCAGAGTGAAGCAGATTTTGACTATGAAAGTTAGTCTTCATGATTTTAGAATATCTTTACCAGATTATTTTAAATATTTATTTTTTATCTTTTTTATGTGTTGTTTTTCCAGCTTTGCTTGTCTCAGTTTACAAATTTACAAATCACATTTTCTTCCCACAATTCACCAAATTTGAGTCAATTATTATGTTGCTTTCTATTAGTATACTGAGCTTTTTATTGCAATTTTTATTTTAATTGGATGCCCGTCATGTCACCCTGAAGGGCTGTTGGCTGTGCATTAATCCACCTTGCATAAATAACCTGTGCAGTCACTTCTGCTTATGTATAGATGCTTTAAAAATGTTTTTGTAATGGGAGCACAATCTGTGTAATTCCTCTTTGTCTTTCACAACTCCTTGTTGTTCTGCCTCCTCCTCCTTCACCAGCACTGCTCCATTTCCATTCCCCACCAAAACGGGGTATTTTCTGCACTATGAGATAACGAGCAGAATTAATTAAAGCAGTGCAAAACAATGGCTCGACATTTGATCACCCCCCTCTTGCTGAAAAAGAATCATCCGAGGGAAAGAGTTTCCTCTCACTTTCTCCCTTTATTTTATTTTAGTTGCTTACCCGCAGACGTCTTTCCTTTTTATATGGAAATATGCAACATCATAAATAGGTTTTTGGCTCGGCTTATCTTAAGGAATCATTTCATTTCTCTGGCACATCAGCTGCAAATCTGTATATTGGAAATGTGTAATTGGGACCTGGTTTGTTTTCTTTCTGTATTCACTTATCACATTTACATTGCAGTGAAAATGAAATGAACTACTCTGGGCCAGGATAGACAAGTTTGTCATTGTTTGTTTGAGTGAGGGATATGAGCTTAACATCTAGGGTGGGAAAATAATATTTTTGTCATTGTCGAGTTTGTCTACTATAATACTTTGTACAATCAAGTTTGAATTAAATGAGTAAGGTGACTTTTGGTCACTTATCTTTGGGTACGTGCTATAATAACAATTTACCTAGGAAAATGGAAGATTAATAAGCATTTTTCTAGCCAATGCTGATTTCTTTTCTTTCATTTTTTTTTTGATAATCCAGATTCTAACTTTTCTTTGTTCTTAAGGATTATAACACAAAAAAGAAAAATGTGCTGCAGGCTCTTTGACAGAGAAAATTAAGATAAAGGGTTAAAAGAGTAGCCCTCTTTATTCATGTTTCCAACCCTTCTCAGATTTCTTCTGAACTCACAACAGAGTATCAAAATATCAAATCATGTTAGTAGGTGTGTTTAGAGAAAATAGTGAGTTTTGATACACTTAATGACTATGAAAGAACGACAAAGATTTGACCTGTCAATCAATAATCAGAGCTGATCAAAAGAATATTGTTGTATGATTCTGACCCCTGGCTGTTTTTTGATGTGCATCTCATTTGATATTTAGAAGAAAAGCTTAGTTCAGCTGTTCTACAGTGTGTGTAGAAAGGCTAAAACCATTTTTCTCAAGAACAAGACAAAACCCAAGAACAGTGTGTAGTAAACAGTGTGTAGTGTCTCTAAGCATTGGAGTAACTTATCTGCAGACTTTAATTTGAGCAGTAAACAGAGAAAAACTGAACTTTAATTATATCTGGAACTTCTGTAAACACAACCACACATGCACAGCTTCAACACCAACACTCTTTGATCTCTCTCTTCTCATGGAGAAGTAGGGATTCCTCATTTGCATTTACATTTACTTATTTCTCTTGTAGTTTACCTTCTGTCACTAAATTTGAAGCTAACTAAAATGCAGGAAATTTAATTAGCAGTTTTTTGCACATATTCCTGATGCATATTTCAGTTTGCTTGGGCATAAAATGCATTCTCAGCCCTTCACCAGTATAATTTGCTTGTGTCAAGAAAATTGAGTAAAACTTTGAAAAGTTTTTATGTTTCCTTGTCCCACCTTTTTTGTGATCAGGATATTGCAATGAAACAGAAATCCCCAATGAATCACAGAAATATTCAATACAAAGAGTTACTCACTTAGCTGATCGTCTCGGTGTGTGTGTGTTCTGGTTCTTTTGTAGTATACTATAAATTTTTGTAGGATGCGACTACATTCATTTGAGTGTCATCTCCATTTGTATTGCATATGCATAGTAATCCTCATGTAATTTAGTGCCTCATTGTTCTCTCAATGTAAATGAAAGTACCGTTACTAATGAAAACTGTCAGCGAAGAGCGTCGAGCCCCCTCTTAAGTACAACAAAAGCAACCAAAACATGAGCGACCCTTGTGACATTGGGGGACTGTTTGAAAGGGAAAATTAAGGGTACTTAATGTGATTATTCCAATTTACATGCCCAATTAACCCTGACTAACTTTTCTGAATGAAGATTTCAAGATGATGTTGGCTTTTGACCTCAATGCTCAGCAGACTAAGAGGCCTCTTATTAGAAATACAAAAGTGCTAACTAACGTAAATCTTGCCAGGCCACATACAACGACACTGTTACAATCTATGGTAGTTCAGTGTTTCATTGCCTGACTTTTGCTGAGCATTGCTGAGCAATATAAAAAAAAAAAAAAAAATTGTAAAATAACAAAAATCAGAATTTCTTTATGCAAGTGAAAGGGTTGTACCCATGAGAGTGTATGTTAGGATTTATAGAAAGTGCAGATGGAAAATGTAACTTAGAATGTTCTACTTAAAGGTCGGGATATCTATCTTGGCACTTGAACTCATTGGTTTGAGAGAACTAGCAGATGAACGAAGACACTTTTTCTTTTCTTTTTTTTTCTAATTCTGCTGCAGACTACAATAGAGCAGCTCACTGTGTCACTCAGCTTCACTGACACTCATAAACTCCCTGATCCCCCGTTCACCTCCTCCACCATAACCCCCCAAACTCCCAGGTCAGGGCTTGAGTTCAATTTTTGTAGTTTTCCATTCAGACATTGATGAAGTAAGCATTTAAAAGATACCACTAACCACAAAGCAAGTCAGTGGCATTTTGAATTAATGACAGAGGGTATGTTAGGTAAAATCAGATTTGAAAAGATTATTTATTAGAACATTTTTAGATGTAAGGAATTGAGGTATTAGATTTTACATTTGTGAAATTTTTGTTTGCTATGAGAAACCAGATTATAGGACAAAACACAGGAAAATACATGATTTTGTTTTTATTTACTTTTGTACAACTTCTTTTTCAAATATACAAAACATTGAACCAAATACAGAAGTTGAGGGGAAAAGATAGGTAGTGGATTTTTCAAAAAAGTAATTGAAATAGTCCAAATTTATTTCAAATTTTACTTTGATGGATTTTTTCCCCAGTTTACTTTAGATACGTCCAAAAGTTTATGTCTAATTGAAGACAGATTTTTAAGCATGAAACACCCAAAAATAAATCTATAAAACCGCATTGAAATTTTTGAATGCCTTCAGTAAACTAAATTTAGATTTGGACTTATTTTATTCTCATTGCACAAAGACACGACAGTGAGATTGGCAAGATTTATGATCTGGAAATAAATGCAGAATAAGTTTATTTTGATTTTAAAAATGTTTTACTCTATTCATTTAAACATTCATTTAAACATCTCCCACATAAAGGTTGATTTATCTAAATCAACTTGTTATAGAGCCATATATAATAACAATACTTAGAATAAAGACCACTAGTAAGCTTCTGAAAGATGTGACAGTGTAGAGATAGAGTGCAGAGATAGAGGGAAGTGCACAAAAGGCGCCATTATTGTAGTTTTTTTTATCTTACTCCAAATATTTTTGGTGGATTCTGAAGAAAAAAAAACATCGTTAGTCTTTCCTGAGTGGTTTTATTGTTTAAATTATGCAGTTTTCTTGTTTGGAGCAGCTATAATGAAATTTGTTCTTTTTTTATCTTTACTTTACAGTACAAATGACTTCTTAACATTTATTGAGAGAATAAAAAAT
Organism: Xiphophorus hellerii; assembly: GCF_003331165.1. Lineage (NCBI taxonomy): Eukaryota > Metazoa > Chordata > Actinopteri > Cyprinodontiformes > Poeciliidae > Xiphophorus > Xiphophorus hellerii. The sequence goes on from NC_045680.1 coordinate 9,771,233, forward strand.
TATTTAAGATGTCTTTTCATTTTGATTTTTCAAAAAATATGTTGCACTTTTATTCTTGTGGGATTGAAGTCAATATAAGTTGACAATGCCTTTGATTGTTGAGGCCATTGTGCTCGTTTTTCCAGCAGCATTTTGAATAGTGGGAAAAAAAATTACATTTGCTGTACAGGTTAGTGTTGCTAGATCCTTTCAATCAAAAATAAAAAGGTTCAACCCAGATTAAAAAACCTCTAACTTTGAGCTCTGGCCTGGTAACTCTTAAATCACTATATTTTTTTTTGTTTGTTTATTAGTTTGTTCACTGTGTATTCGTCTCAAGCTTCCCCATCACTAAAACCTAGCCCTCATTGTTGCACAACCAATAAATCCTTACCTGTTAAAACATGTAATTTCTAGCTTTTGAACCTTTGGCCCCTTTGCTATACTAATGAATCTTTTTCCTTTTCCTCTCCCACATGGAATTCCTGTCAATTTCCTTGGCGAACAGGCATGATGAATCATCCTCCGATCCCTATCTCGGAGCTGGCTGAGCACACCGAACTTCTCAAAGCTAATGACAACCTCAAACTCTCCCAGGAATACGAGGTGAGCGGGCCCAGGGTTTAAAGGTCCTAGAGTATTGATGTCTGCCTTATTGTATTTTCACTGGAACAGGACAAAAGACTCGCTTCTGTTACGTAGTAAAGCAGGATAATTATCGAGATCAATCACGTAAAATTTGCTTTAGTTTGTTGTTGTAATTCCTGAACTGCCAAACCCAATTTCTTCAAATTCTTTGCTGAATAGAATCATTATCTCTACTGCAATACATTACGGAAATGGGAAAATAGATATTTCTTCACGCACAAAAGAAATATTGACATTATTTACACACGCCAATGAACTTAGACTAAAGATTTTCTTTCCTCTACAATAGAGATATAGTCTATTTTCCTACTCAGAGCTCTGCAAAGACAGCCAGGCTTGGTGTGTGTTTAAGAGCCTGTGTCTGTGTGTAAAGTGTGTGCAGGGTGTATAACTGAGCTGTCTGAGCTGTGAGTCGGCTGCGGTTATAAATGACACCAGAGTTGATTAGAAATCAGGAGCGCTGAATCAGCTCTCGTTTGCATACAAGCAATATTCTCTACTCACCATTCCTAAATCACAGAGCCTGACGCCTCATTGCCCGCCAGCTTAAAGTAAAAAGCCGGTACAGAGGCATAGATTGTCGTCATCATGCCTGCTGGTGGATGTTGGTGGATAATGACTTCTCATAGCAGTCCAGCATTTCTTGGGTATCTATTATTCAAGAGCCCGGCATTTGTACTGTATACCAAATGGGATGAGTTTGTGCCTTCCGCTGGGGAGGGGGTAGAAAACGAGAGAAATAGTGCCAGGGCTACAAGTTCTAATTACTCTGTTTTGAGAAAGAGCCTCCAGACAGCGGCTCATCTCTGTCCTTTTTCCCCTCTCTCACTGTCCGCCCGCCCATCCTCAAACAACTGCCCCCCCAGGAAAAATAAATGGCCAAATTAAATAGAGAAGTGTAATTTTAATTTCGTTATTTTCTTGATGAATGGCCGTTCTTTCCTGCGCCCTGGCTTGCCAAGCGCAGCTCTGCAGGGGCTTTGACTGATTGGGTTTTAGCCAGGCTGTATGTAAGAGAGGAGGGAGAAGAAGAGGGGGAAACTGGAGCGCAAAGAGAGAGAGAGAGAGAGATGAGGTGGAAAGGTTTGGTTAATGATGAAGATTCACCGAGCGGAGGCAGAGCAAGGCATCACAGCAGGAGAATGGAGATAAGGAGGAGATAATCGGATGCAGGAGCAGCGATGAAAAGACAACAACGCTTTCACCTGCAGATCCTGAGGATACTCTCAGGAGCTACGCTATGCAATGCAAGGCTTCTCTTCTCAGCAGAGGCTGCCGTCCACTGATAGGCACTATATCACAGATTAGGAAGAAGACAGGGAAATTATAGTTTTACTGGGCAAACTGGATTTTATTTCCTACCGTTTTTGGACATTTACGTTATTTGTTTCCTTTATGTGACTCTTTAATAGAAACACATAAAGCATAGATATGCTCACAGTTTTCAGGCAAATTGTGTGTAATCGGAAAATATTTTACAAAGGATAGACATATTGCAGAAATAAAAGTAAATAGTAAAGCAATAGCTTTAACAGAAGAGATATCTGCATTTCTGGGAGAGCATGAAGAGAAAAATGAAAGTCATAAAGAGTCTTATAAAATGCACTACCTTGGTAAAGACATTTATGCTACATTCAGATCTTATAATAAGATAACATGCAATATTTCATTCCTTAGAATGAAACCTGTCAAGATTTTCAGCCACATTATTTGGAAATCTAAAAATCTGTTTTGAATGAAGTAAAAGCCTCACAAAATGTTATTTTTAAGAACTTGTTATAAGTGTAGATTAATGTAATGTAGATTATAAGTTGATCTCAATAAATTAGAATGTCATAAAAAGTTGATTTTTTTCAGCAGTATACAAAGTTATAGATTTATTTCACACAGAAAGATATATACCACTCGTATATATTAGTCGTTACAATTTTGTGTTAATTTTAATTTTATAATAATGGCCTATTATTATAGATATAATAGGCCATTGGGTTGTCATTGTTAGCTAATGACAACCCAAAATTTCAGGTTGTTAGACAATTTGGACGTTACAGAAGACCCATTAAAAAACTGATTTTTGGGGCGTGCCGTGGTGGCGTAGTGGTTAGCGCGACCCATATTTGGAGGCCTTGAGTCCTCGACGCGGCCGTCGCGGGTTTGACTCCCAGACCCGACGATATTTGCCGCATGTCTTCCCCCCCCTCCTTCCCAGTTTCCTGTCAGCCTACTGTCATATAAGGGACACTAGAGCCCACAAAAGACCCCCTGGAGGGGTAAAAAAAACCCCCAAAAAACTGATTTTTAATACGGACATGTCAGCCTCCTGAAAATTATGCCAATGTGATGAACAGTACAATCAGTATTGTAACTGATCATAGGCTTCAATCGTTATTGAAGCCTATTACAGTGCCGAAAGGACGCTACAAATCAGATGCCAGCTTCAGTGTCATTAGTGGCTAATAGTTGAATCTTATCTGTCACTGTTTCTTTCTTCTACCAAGTGCCCACAATGTGGTACACATCTCAATAAGTACCACCTTTCTTATTATAAAATAAGACTCTAAAGCACATCCGCAATAGTACGCTTCGCCAAACAAAATCACATGCTGGCAGCAACAGGACTCAGACATACTTCATTTTGCCTAGAAACGTTGTTACATTGCTACACCCCTAATTAGGAGGTTAGGATAAGGAAGCTGTGTGGAGAGAATATATGGGTCAGAAACCAGGCATAAATACAAGCTGTGGCTCAAACACAGTAGAATCTTGTCACTATGATAATTATATGCAGTTTGGCCTCATTCTTTCCTTCCAGTCCCTGTTGAAATTATAATTTAACCCTCAATCTCTACACCAAACGTTTATTTGATACCATACAAACTAGATGTAACGAGATGCTTAATTTTCCTGAAAAGCCACAGAAAGATTTATTGCGAATTCTTGTATTTCAAAGAGGTATCCGGTCCAGCGTTGTTCCCTTCATCATAGCAGAAGAGATGCTACCTTGATCAATACAGTTATTTGTCACTGTGCACCTGGTACTTTAGCAGCTGTTGTATTTCAAGCAGTCAGAAAGCAGATGTTCAACATAGCAGGATGTTTTTCTTTAAGCGAAATCACCTCCTCGGTGTCTCTTTCGTCTTTGCATCACCGAAGCTGTATTGTTGTAGCTCAGCTCCTCTCACGGCTCCTGTGATTACTTCTTTATTTGTGCATGTTTCTGCTATCTCTGCCTCCTATCAGTCTATTGATCCAGGCCAGCAGTTCACCTGGGAGCACTCCAACCTGGAGGTGAACAAGCCTAAAAATCGTTACGCCAACGTCATCGCCTACGACCACTCCCGAGTCATCTTGGCTCCCATCGAAGGTAAGACTCGCCAGCACTCCCTGCACTCACCATTTTTGAGAGGAGCACATCTACAGGCAGATTAAGTTTTGGGTCTAAAATTAGATGACACGAAGACCTACAGCTGTATTGAATAGAGCAGTGGTTCCCAAAGATTTTCTTCTGGGCCCCCCCAGTGGTTCTCAAAGATTTTCTTCTCTGCCTCCCTATGGATTACAATAAAATACGCCCCCCCCAAACAAAAGAAAAAGAAAATCAACTGGGCACACACATCATTCAACCAGACATAAACCTATACACATATTTTGTTTTCAGTCTCCACTGAAGTTTATTTCACACTTCAGGTTGGAACAAAACAAACTACAAACCATCTTTACAGTGAAACGCTTTTGTGTAGCTTTTTTTTTATTCTATACTGTAGAATAAAAAAAAGTTGCTGTGTTATTTCAAACATATTTCTTTTTTTTATTTGTAACAATATTCAACTTTGCTATCATCAATACATTTAAAAAAAGCCTCTGCAAAATGAGGTTAAAACATGAACAGCTCCTTGAGAGTTTTTTTTTTTTTTTTTTTTCATTCGTCACCCTCCCCCCCTGCAATGGCATTGCACCCCACACTTTGGGAACCACTGGAATAGAGAAATATTAAAAATTTATCCACACAAAACCACAATAATGAAGCTGAATGGATAATCAAATCTGTTATTCCTTAATTCTATGAGAGTGTTGTATACTGAGTTGTGTCAGCTTAATGTACTTTGGTACAAGGCACTGTAGCTTTACCTTTTTCACATTTTGTCATATCACAAGTTTTGTTTTATTTCACTACCACAGACACACACATTGCTATATAGTTGTAAACTGGAAAAAAATGAAACCTGGGTCTAAAATTAGGTGATATTTATATGGCATTTATATCCCCTTAAACAAAATTCAGTGGAATGATTTTATGAAGCAGCATCCTAAAATGGAAAGAACCTACCAAAGCACAGCTATCCCCATAAACAGACAAATCAGGCAAGGACAACATGAACCAGAGAGGCAGCGATAGGTTATGGTAGCTATGGAGGAGCAAAACGTAAACACTGGTGGCATATGGTGGTGGCAGTATTATGCTGTGGTGATCCTTTCCTTCAGCATGGACAGGGAAACGTGTCAGAGTTAATGGAGGATAAATGGGACTAGAAAGCATAGCAGTCCTGGAAGCAAACCTCTTAAACTCTGTTAAAGATTTTAATGGTGTGGAGGACCACCTTCCAGCAGGACAACAGATGTACATACAGCCAGAGCTTTACTCACATGGCTCAGGTTAAAAGCTGTGTTTGTGTTAAAACGGCCCAGTTATAGCCCAGGCTTATACCCAATTGAGAAAATTTATGTTCATATATTCTCCATCTGTCTGGCTGAGCTTAAGCTATATTTCAAAGAAAAACAGGCAAAATGTAATTTTCTCATTTTATAAAGCTGCTAGAGCTTTTCCAAATTTATGCGCTATTTTATGTCATTCCATTACATAAACTCAGAATAAAATCCTTTGAAGTTTGTGTCTGTAATTTGAAAAGAGGGTTTGAATAGTGTAGCAGGGCACTATAGAGGCAGATTCAGTTTTGTGTGTATAAAACTAGATGAGACAAAGATGACTTTCTCTGTCTAATAAAAAAGTAAAACATATCAAGTATTTACCCTGCGTAAGGACAACAAAAATAAGATTTATTTTACAAGTATTGCGTTGAATTATTAAGGGCCCGGTTGGAACCACACTGTAAACTGAGGATTTGGTTTAGTTCGACTTGCTTTGTTGCAGCTAAGCAGTTTATGTAAGCAAATTACAGAGACTTGTTTCAGCTCATCACTTCGGCCTGCCCTCACTTCTCACTCTCAAAGGGATCCCGGACTTAAACCAGTGTTTGCAACATCCCATTTGTCTCATCAGATCAACCCACTGCTCATGGCTTCCCTTTAACTGGTCATAGACATTGAGTTCTTCCAATCTGAGAGCCAGAGAATCTTTCCCTCTGACTCCTAAATCTTAAGGGACATTGTCAGAGGTACTAACCCTTCACTGCTGACGTTGTTCTGGCTCTGCATCACCAGGGGACCGCTGAAATGTTCACAGTAAAGCCAAACTCCAGAGTCCTTTTTTTTTCCCTTTCATCTGAGCTAGCTGCTTGGACTTGATTTCAATATCATGGAGTAGTCAGGCCAATTTGACAGTGCAACAGCATGAATAGCAAAATTAACCGAGAGAAGAAGAATGCCTCATCCATAAATACATAAATTAATCAAGTCTGAAATTTCTATTTTACACTGCAGTGATTTTGCTATTAGTCGCAGCAGAACAATCCATGCAAGCCACCATTCTCTGTTCGCTTAGCTATGACTAAAGCCAAGGCTGCACAGTCAAATTTTACAACGTGGTACCCTTTTTAATTGCATTTCTCTTTCTTTCTTTCTTTCTTTTTTGCCTTCCTAACATTCTCCTCCTCCATCTCGTTGACTTTTATCAGTTTTTTCTTTTTTTTTTTTTTTAGGATTCTACTCATTCTCCCTCTGGTTCTTGTCCTCAGCACGTCTCATCTCTTATATTAGCCCAGTCGAGTGTTTTATTGTTTGCTGCTTGAGAGCAAAGACGTCAGCCAGAGAGACGCGTCTTTCTGACACAGATGCCGTCTCGCCAGAGTTTCATAGCAAAGCGATGTGGAAGTTAGCTGAATAAATATTGATGTTGTTAGGTCTTATCATTGTCACAGTTAGACTAACTCGCACCACATTATTTTGTCTTGCTTCAAACATTTTACAAGTTAAATAAACAATTCTTTTGTGATCCCTCAAAAAGGCTTGGGGTAACACCTTCAGCTTAGTGACACGCAATCTTTATATACAGGATTTTTACTAAACACGACAGGACCATGTGCAGACTGTCATACTTACTAAAACATTACTCATGTTCTGCAGAAGGGGTTTTCTTATGTCTACACTGATTAGAGACCAGGTGTTATGGCTCAGATCATGTCTTATTCTTGAGCATCAAATCTGAGGTTTCTAATTAAATCCACAAGTGCTACAGTCATTAAAAAAATAAACAATGAAAAAGGAATTATTAACAGGTATCTGTTAATAATTGTTTGAGGGTTTTTGGTTGCTAAAATGGAAAAACAGTTTTTTTGTTTTGTTTTGGGTTTTTTTTTTTGCACATCTTGAGGTTCGAGAGGTTGTGAAACTGGCTCTACATATTTTAATATATGCATTTTTTTTAAAACCTATTTTGTTTGTTTTGCCTTCTTCAAGTCAGTTATTTCTTGCTTTCACACATGTGGTTTAATTGGCTTGCTAGCTGTCACTGAATGTGAAAACTGGGAGTTGTTGTGGCAGATGACACAAAACAAGCGATGCTAATAAGGAGCAAAGCAAGGCTGATAAATTGAGCTTGGAAATTAGGCATCACTTTCTGTTTTTTGATCTCTCTCTGCCTTCTCTTTTTCCATCTAGGCATAACAGGTAGCGACTACATCAATGCCAACTACATTGATGGCTACAGGAAGCAGAATGCTTACATCGCCACCCAGGGTCCGTTACCAGAAACATTCGGGGACTTCTGGAGGATGGTGTGGGAACAGAGAACAGCAACTGTTGTGATGATGACTCGGCTGGAAGAGAAGTCACGGGTAAATCAGTTCAGCTTAGTTTTTACCTGCTGCTCTCTCATGTTCTGGTCAGGCTAAAGTCTCAAGAGAATGGGTTTAAAAAGAACATGGTTATTATTACCCAGCAGCCTCCACAACCACGAACAAGGTGAAGGCTTAAACTTTTTTTCATGTTCAGTGTAAAACACTAGGAAATGACTACAGCGCAGATAATAATTTCTGTAAAATAAGTGTAACTTTTTAACAGTCCACATTTCTGAGCTGTTTAGACTTTGAATTTCATTCATGAAGTTCTGATTCCTGTGTTTAAATATGGCATGACAAAGACAAATTTCTCTTAGCCAGTCTTTTAAATGGAAAAGACATTTAGAAGACAGTAGAATCTGCCATTCTACTATGGAAGACATTTGTTTCTTTTAGCATTATCTGGCTAAATGACAATGAACTTCACATTTTAGTCTAAGTTAATTTAGTTGACAAGGACAAAAATTAGGAAAATCCCAAGTCATGTTAGGAAACTACTCAAAGATTAATTTTATTTGTAGTCGATACTGCACATTGGTTAATGTTAGCTATCGTGGTTATAGCTAAGCAAGTAGTTGCACTCTTACCGAGTAGTGCAGGAAGTTATAATTTCATTTTAAGCAACAGAGTGTTCCAGTGTCTTTTGCAGAATGTAGGACCGGAACCTCCCACCACCATCTGTTAATGGTGGAAGTTGGAGGAAAAGTTACCATAGAGAGATACTTGGCATGTATTAGATGCATCATAGTAAGGTTTTTTTTTATCATTTTTGTTTGGCCCAGAGCAGTTATGTAACAGGTTTCTCATTACTTAAAAGATGAAAAAAATGTAGGTCTATAATCATGCATTAAAATAGCAAACATGTACACACACTTATTCAGCTTTGGAACACAAAACCAAGCTTTAATATAGAAATTCTGCCAACAAATCCAGACATAAGCAATAATGTTCCACTAATGTAATGCATAATAATGTCATATCTTCCAGTTCCCTGACAAGTACATTTTAATGAGTACATTTTGCTACTGACCCCTCTGTCCTTTCACTCATGATTTTCAATGCAAGACTTCTCTGTGTAATGAAGTATTTTCCCCACGTTGAATTGTTACTTTTCCCTCAAAAAAAGAGGCTTGAATACTTGTTCTGCTACTGAATCGACAGTGATAATATCCTACTCTATGAAGGTTTGGGCTAAATGTCAAAAAGCCAACTGCAATGTTTCATCCTGTCAACTCAAACCTGTGTCAACATCAAACTCACTCACCCAGGTGTCTCCGCTCATTCTCCTTTCCCTCCATCCCCTTTTCAGTTGTTTACCTAGCCGCCGTCCCGACATGCGCATTCCTCTCCTGTCAAACGTGATCAGGATTAGCGGGCAGTGGAACTTGAGTGTCAGCTCCAGCAGGAAATGGGAGGGAAAGCTGGAGAACAGCACATCTCCTTCACTAGCTGTCACATTTCATCAGACGTTTGCAGATGCATCGCGCCCCTTAACTGGATGAATCTTTATTAGGTGGCTTGATGGTCGGTGGGGATCTACAGTAGTGGTTTCAGATATATGATACTCCCACTGGGCAAGAAAATACAACTAATGCTTTCCGTCATAATAAGAAATCTGAGTAGGATCTATTCCAACAGACCTCACGCTTACCAAGCTTTAGGTGAGACTCTAGTATTTTAAATGCTTTTTGGATTTGGGAATAGATGAGCTGTTGTGATTGTCATAGTCATTTCCATGTACATTAGCGCTTTTTCTCAGAAGTGCATTATATGGTTTCCCTGGTATTTGTCACTGCCCCCTGGTGTTTTTGATCCACAGGAGGCCTTGCTTTGTGAGTGCTGCACTAGCATATTATATTTGAGTGAATTTATATTTTCTCTCCCACTGCCTCATTTTTGTCTATGATGTCAACCCAAGATGAACTTTTATATATACAGAATTGGACATACTGCTGCAGACACCTCCATCTGTCCATCAACCTTTGTTTTTTCCTCACTTTTCTTTCTCTCAGATTAAGTGTGACCAGTACTGGCCAAGTCGTGGCACGGAAACCTATGGCATGACCCAAGTAACCTTGTTGGATACAATAGAGCTGGCTACTTTCTGTGTCCGCACGTTCTCCCTCCACAAGGTAAGAGGATATCTCTTTTCAAACAGATACTGTGCAGGAGCCTAAGCGGATGCAACTTTGCACATATCCTAGTTTTGACAGCTATTTCTGTCTGTCATATTGATATTAACTAGCAGCGCCAGTTTTTGTAGTGACAATTGCCCCTTTTATTTTTAGTTTTATTAACAGCTTTAGGTGCTTTAGGTATTGTGGATTTTTCTGAGGCGTTTTCCCTAAAGCATCAATATAGTACCTACCTAGAGACCCCACTTCCTTCTTCCAGTACATTGCAGCATCACTGATGAGTTCATTTATTTCAATCATTCAATTTAAAAAGAGAAGCTTATTTTGGACTTAATAAAAAAAAAAGAAACACTGAACCACCAACGATAGATCAAACGGCTCTCTTAACCATCTTTTCACAGTGGATGTCATGCATTCTGTGCTTCTTTCATCAGACTTAATTTCCAAAACTCTCATCCTAATAAAGGACTTTGGCCATTCAGCAACATCCCAATACCTTTTCTGTTGCCTGTGGTTTGTTAGTGGCTTCATGCAAAAGTTTCAACTGGAGTGTGTAGGCAATAGAAACACTGACTCAGTCGTAGTTCATACCTTATGAATCTCCTCCAATGTCTTGAATAAGTTTCACAAACCTCTCAAAGGTTAACCCTATTTGGCACCCTTTTCCACCATGCTTTTTTTATTCCACTTAACTTTCCATGAATTTCCTCTGATGCAGCAGTATGTGAAAAGCGACCTTCTTTAGGCAACAACCATTTGTGGCTTACTGGAGTGCATCAATGACAACTGTTAAAGTTATCAGTCTACCTCATGCTTTTTATACATTTATGTAAAAAATTTTATTGTTGACCATAAATAATATCGGTAAGTCACAATCATCAAAATTAACTAAACTAAATGTTTGAGTGTGATGAACATAGAATTTTCCATTTTTGATTTGAAATTAAAAAATGTTATAAAATCAGTAACATTTTATTGACATAGCTGCAGATTTGTATTTAACAATATACAAATAGCCATTGGGGTTGCTACTTCATGTGTTTTTGCTGAAAAAAGTAAAAAAAATAAAATAAAAAAAACCCCTAAATATATGAAGTACGTTATATTCTGCATTGATGATGAAAAAACAAAAAAAACAAACTTATACCCTATCACACAGAATGAAGTGAATGAAATCCATGAAATTCAAAGTTTGAATATTGAATACAGGTCTCTCTGCACAGCATGAATAAAAACAAAGATACAAAATTTATACAGAGAACCTCAATAAGGCCTATAAACCCTGGGCTGTTTTCTGTTCAGTGCCAATATTCTTTTAGAAAACCCCCCTTTGTCTACGCTGTCTTCCCAATCCACCCCTTTTACCTTGTTTAGCTCCGTCTCTCCTCAATAGATCATCTGTTTATGTGCATCTGCCAAATTGGAGCACTTAGGTAAAGTGAGCAGGAGAGAAACTCAATATACATAATTGGCAGACAGCTCTCATGCTTCTCTGTGTGTGCACAAAGACCCTCTCTTACACTCGCACACATGCTCAAACGCGCATGATGTCCCTCACACACTAGCACACACTTGTACACAGCTGAAATTTGATCCCTTACACAGACATAGGCACTCACACAACAACATCCACTTTAACACACAAAAAATAGAGAGGAAATAACCATTAAAAAGACTTATTATTACAAGGTGGCTTAAAGTGAAACTGGAAAGGCCAAGATTGTTGCAGACAGATTAGAACATTTCTGAATTTTTCTCTTACCACATGGCATCAAACTGACCTTTTAGGCCTTATCGCAAGGGGGACAATGAATGACAGGGGACTCCACAGATAGCAAAACATGAGTAGCCTTAGAGTTCAAGCAGCCAGCTTTAAATCCATTTAAATTCTGCTTCTCTGAGCTGCTATCAAACTCACCGGTACACTCCTTTTCCTATCTGTCCTCTCCTTTCCTGCAATATTGAGCCGTCGCTGTGATATCTCACTCAGCAGTTCCCACTTTGGTGGATTTTTTTATAATATATAAGGTAGCAGAGACAGGCAACCATGTGCACACACACAGCCAGCCACTGGATATCTGTATAAATGTGTCCTACAGTGACACAGAATTGTGTCTGCTGACAAATCCTTTGGAAAAGAAATGTAATTTTAAAGAAAAGGTAGGAAACCAGAAACGGGTCACGTTCGTGTTGCCGACCTCAACTGCAATGCATCAGGAAATATAAAAAAAAAATAAGGGGTAAAAGGAACTGGGTCAGTTTGCTTTTAATTACCACACTCATTTATTCATTTATTCAGCAAGTAAAATTTTCCTCTGTCAGGAAAACCAGAAGCGCTGCAGTGAAAAGCAAACAGTCCCTCTATTAGAGGATCTTATGTGAGTAAAGAGAGAGGAAATCTAAAGCATATTTAATTTTTCATTCTTTTTGTCAGTCTCATAGCAAAACAATACCCTTTCTCCAGGTCCCGTCTAGCAATTTGAGTGTTTGTTTTAAGAGTTGATTTTAGGATGCAAGCTGACAGATAAGTGTGTAAAAATAGAAAATATAAAACAAATGTTGGCTGCATGTTCACTTATAGTCTGGCGAGATTTCTACAAACTAATACCTGAGGATTAATAAAGTTTACGAAAATCAGCAAAGGAAATCACTAGATTGGAAGCTTATTTATGTTAAATAAGTCAGAATAACATTTAGCAGTGCAAGTCGGGACATTTCTTTTTTGTTAGCGTCACAGTTTCTTACTGTGTGATGATTTGGCTTATTTAAACTGTCACCTTTAATTTTTGTAAGCAGGAAAAAATTAAGCACATTTTGTGAAAAATAAATTAGTCAAGTTTTTGAAAAATTATGTGTCTCCTATTGTGTATTCTGGTTTTGTACAGTGTGTGTGTATTAGGATGAAGGTTGTAAAACTCTGTGTTGTCCTGCATCAGGACTGAATCCTCTTTTTTTTTCCTCCATATTTTATGATCACTGTAGTCAAAAGTGATCATTAAAGTAGGATGTCACATTAGAAGTGATCTAGATCTCATTGAAGAGGACAAAAAGCACAAAATATTTTCTTATTTTACACAGTAAGAAAATATTAACAAGAGTATTAAGAATACTTGTTTTTTTTTACTTGCAGAATGGCTCGAGTGAGAAACGGGAAGTTCGTCAGTTCCAGTTTACAGCGTGGCCTGACCACGGCGTGCCGGAGTACCCAACCCCCTTCCTAGCCTTCCTCCGTAGGGTGAAGACGTGCAACCCACCTGATGCTGGACCCATCATTGCACACTGCAGGTCATTAATCATTTTCTAGTATTAGAATATGATCTGCAATGCAAATTATTTTAATTTGCACAGGAATTCCAAAATGAGATGGTTGGAATTTAAGAGAAATGTAAAGTAGCCTTTGCACTTGTTGAATAATTCGCCTCTCTTCTACCTTTTCTTTTTCATTTAATTAATTTTTATGTCTTTCATATACACCCATCAAACAGATTGGCAGAGCTCCATACTATACATATTTTATAATACATTACATAACAGACTTCATCCAAGCTCACACTCTGTTTTTTATACTCTCCTGATATTTGTTTCATCATTTTTCTCTGCTGCATCATTTTATATGCTCTTATTTTCCCTGTTTTTATTTTTCCTCTTTCTGTCAAATGTGTCACGGAAATCCTTCCCTGCCTTTTCTACTTCTCCCTTTTCACTCCTTAGCTCTTCCTCCTTATATCAGCAATATTTCTCTAATGGCTTATTCAAATTGAAACCTTCCTTTTAGTCAAGATAAGAAGCCTTCAGTGAGTCCAAAGCACTGCACAATAAATCTGAAATGTGACAGCTTGCCATGCTGAGTCTCCATCACTTTCCTCATGTTGTATTATATTTAGTTTTTTTTATCCTTTTGTGAATACAAAATTTCATCATAAAAGTGAATTTTTTTCTTACTCTAATTTGATTATTTTAACTACAACAGCTCTCTGTATTGGAATTATGTTTAACACCACAATTCAACAAGAGTATTAAATCATGGATGCAAAATATATTAATCTGTGTTTATATTCTTCCTTCCACTTTAGTGCCGGCGTCGGCAGGACGGGCTGCTTTATAGTAATCGACGCAATGCTCGAGCGTATCAAGCATGAGAAGACTGTCGACATCTATGGTCATGTGACGCTGATGCGTTCGCAGCGCAACTACATGGTGCAGACAGAGGACCAGTACAGCTTCATCCACGACGCGCTGCTGGAGGCGGTGGCCTGTGGAAACACGGAGGTGGCTGCTCGCAGCCTGTACTCCTACATCCAGAAGCTGGCCCAGGTGGAAAGCGGCGAGCACGTCACCGGCATGGAGCTGGAATTTAAGGTACTAAATGGTTTAATGATTGTCTAATTAACCTGCTTTCAACACGACACCTCTTACATTTGGTGTAAAAGAGATGTGGGCAGTTTCTCTATTTTTAATTCAGCTGTCCAAAACAGCTGACCCTAATCCAGATTATGAACTGCATCAATAGACTGCATGGAGATGCATTGTTGTGATGACGTGCTGAAGGGGGAGTGACAGAAATGGAAGGAGGTTCTTAAAGAAACAGAGGCCAATTTCAAGGCATCACGGCTATGATCCATAGCATTTCTTTTAAGATGCTTTTTATATAGCCAGTATTTCCTTAATGACTGAATGTAACATAATTACTTTGATTGTGCTATAAAATGGCACTATATGCCTGCCTGTAAAATACATAATACTTTCACTTTAATAGACAATGACTCTAGTGGCTGGAGCCAAACCTTCGAGCCAGAATCTGCAGCTGTCAGTTACTTAATGAAACAAAACAGGTTTAAGATGTTTAATGACATGTACATTACCGCTGGTAAAACAAGAATTTGATAGTTATAAAAAATGATAAAAGCCTGAAGTAATTGAGGTGGACTACAGGGATTTTTTAGAAAAACTTTTATTTTTCAAGTTGGTCTTATCTTACAAATGCTGGTGCATTATAGGGATTTGTAAAAAGTCATGTTAGCTCTCACACTAGATGCAGTTTGGTTGTGAGTTAAGCTAAGTCTGGAGGACTTCACAGAAGTTGAGCAAAGAGAATAATTCTGAAAGAAGTCATTTTTTGGTGGAAGGGCTGTCAGGCAATCACTTTGCTGCATGGTGTAAGTGCATAACTAATAAGTCTGAGCATAAAGCTTTCTGTGCACATAATCTGCTTGCTGAAAGTATTCAGCAAAATTCAGTACAGAAGTTTCAAAACATACAGAAAAAGAGCTAATAGGCTATTGAGATTCACTCTAATTAAACAGAAAATATTCTTTTCAATACAACAGCTGAGTTTTAATTGGAACCAGGATGCAAACATGAAGACAAAGGTTCTCTTTTATTTTCATCAGTGATGATGTTGGTAATTTTTAGCACATTTACATGGAAAAACTCAAAAAACAAAAAGCAGCCCACAATGAAGTGGGAAATAATTAATGAATTCTGTATGATTATAAACTCATAATTAAAATATTTATTATATTATGACATTTTTCCATGTTCTCATTGCTAAAAACGTCTGTTTTATTCAGATTCTTCTTCTTACAGTTACCACAAGTATAGTTTTTCCAGGATTGTGCATTTCCATAGTTAGAATAAGGACTTATTTCTAATAAATTTGTCTGGCTTTTTAGATGTTTTTGAAAGAGATTCTGAAGGTTGCAATTCGGTTTTGTGCTCATGATGGTTATTTTCATGCAGCCGTCTGAACACTGTTCTTTGCACACCTCCAGCACCTCAGAGTCTGTTAAATCTTTCGGAATGTCTTTTGCTGTCAGCCAGAGCTTTAATTTCCCTTTCTGGCAGTATGACTAGTTTTCTCTTGGAAAGTTTTTCAAGTCAGGCAGACCCCTTCTTGACCTCCACGATGCAAGTGAATGCACATTTTTTAAAATTACATTTCAAGCTCAGGAAATGAACTGTTAAAAATGTTTGTTCACTTTCAAAGTGGTATGGGATTCATGTGCATCGATTGCTATAATTTTGCTTTGGCTGTTTTTTAATTGAGCTGCTGATTGTTGGAGCATGGTTTTAGGAGTCAGGTTTTGGGGCTGGATTTAAAAAATTACAGTCCTTACATTTCTCAAACCTTTTAAACTTTTCGATTGTGCTTTACTTTTTGTGGAGAGATTGAATCTACATGGCTGTTGCATAGAAGGCAGCAAATCAGCTTATTGGTAATCCAACAACTCACACAAACAGCTGAAAGAGTAAATAAATATTGAGACAAATGCCTTAACATCCCTAATGCATGCAGAACAAATTCAGCTTTATAGAAAAAAAGAGCTGGCAACCATGACTAGAAGGTATGTTTCTGGCTTACTGGCTTCTAGGTCTGGGTCATATTGCTGTGCATGCTCTGGTATTTTTATGGGTCTAACTCTATATAGTTTCAGTCCCTTTAGGTGGTTATGTAAAAAACACATTTCATAAAAAATGTAAAAAGAGGTGGAGAAAGGGGAAGCAAGAGGAGTAATAAAAATCCAGGACAAAGTTCAAGCTATAAGACAAAAGAAAGTCTAAAGAAGCAAATGAACATAAAGCCAGTACAATGCTCACAAATAAAAATATGAAACATACCCCTCATTTCAGGATAGTGATTTGCCAATTCAGTTTTTTACATATTTTGGCTTGTTTTTAAGAACTATAATAAATTATATTTGAAATCCTTATTTGTGGGGTGTTGTGTAGTGCAGTAGTAGAGCAGATAGAGGCTACGGTCCTCGGTGAAGCCGTCCTGGGTCCCCGAATGTCGGACCTTTGCCTCCCCCCCACCCCTTTGCCCACTTCCTGTCAGTTTGCTTTAAAGTACCAGCACCCACTGAAGTTCAAATGCTTCAGTCTACATGTACAGGGAACATGCCTGTTCTGTTTTATTTGTTCTCCTTGAACTGCTTGTATCTTCGATGCTATACTTTTCTTTGTTAAAAACTATCTCTATGCTGACTGACATTGCTGTATGTGGTTTGCTGGCTAACAAGTAAGCAGGCATGACACAAATGCTCTTTGTTGAGATATCGAAGCGCATCGGGGGCGGGGGGCGATTATAGGAAATTGCTGACCCCCAAAGTCCCTCTGGGGTTCTTCTGTTGATGCAGCAGCACCACTTTTTGTTTTGATCACTTTGTGATGTGTGTGTGTGTGTTTCTTTACTGAACATCCCCATCTTTTATGCACACATACTAGGCTGGTGTTATCAAAGGCACTAGTGACCCACTTTTAGAGGAGTTTTCTGTTTCATACACACTTGATGCGGAGGCTTGTTAGTCAGGATGCGCGGCGTATTTTCACTTTGCATCTGACCCAGAGGGACCTTATAAGTTGCAAATAGGGACAAAGTTTTTGAATTTCTTTCAGTTTTTTAAATAAATAATATCCCTTTGAAGTTGGGCCATTGTCGCTAAAGCATGGGTGAAAGACTCGATTAAGATTGGCTCTGCTTTATTACCTTCTTTCTTTGATATTTTAGGCTCTTTATCCGCCTGGCACCTGTTTTTCTCTCCTTTTATTTACATTTAATCTTTTCCCAATCCTCCTCTTTTCTCTCTCTTAGTATAATTTTTTTACCTTTATTTCTAACTAGCATGGCTACGGCCTCTTCCTTCTTTCATTTTCTCGTTTTCTTTTCAACCCATTTTTTTGTTCTGTCAGAATTTAATTTTTGAGTGTGTTGTTTTTAACCACTCTGCAAGATATTTTTCCCTTACCATATTAAACTGTCCCCACATCTTCCTCCTCCAGCGTTTGGCCAACTCCAAGGCCCATACATCACGCTTCATCAGTGCCAACCTTCCCTGCAACAAGTTCAAGAACCGGCTGGTCAACATCATGCCCTATGAGACCACCCGTGTCTGTCTGCAGCCAATCAGAGGCCTGGAAGGGTCTGACTATATCAACGCTAGCTTCATTGATGGATACAGGTGAGAGAGCTGGAACAAACAGATGAGATAAGATCACGACAAGACAAATGTAAATGGTTTCATCATAGATTTATCATAAACAGGCAACAGAGGGCATACATCGCCACGCAGGGCCCTCTAGCAGAGACTACAGAAGACTTCTGGAGAATGCTCTGGGAGAACAACTCCACTATAGTAGTCATGTTGACCAAACTTAGAGAGATGGGCCGGGTAAGCATTATATTATTTTGCAATTTAAATAAAGCAACAACTTGGTAAAAAAAATTTAACTCAATTGATGACAAACACATTTGTTCCTACAGGAAAAGTGTCACCAATACTGGCCGGCAGAGCGCTCTGCCAGGTATCAGTACTTTGTGGTAGATCCCATGGCGGAGTACAACATGCCTCAGTACATCCTTCGGGAGTTCAAGGTCACAGATGCCAGGGTGAGAAATACACTGCTTAAGGATGTACTTTATGGGATTTCTTGGTCACAGTATATAAAGGCTCAAGAAAATATTGCTTTTTTTTCTTCTTATAGAATTCTGATATTTCACATTGCTGAAAAGACTATAATAAAGTTAGTCATTATATTAATACTATTAGTTTGTGGGAAAAAATCCCTTATACCTGTCCTTTTCAAATGATTGTAATTGCAGCCCTGTACAAAGCCAAATGTCAGTCTCCAAGTTGAGTTAAACCAAAGTTGTTGAAAAGAGGTTGTTTGGTCAACAAAAACACTGTTGAGAGCTATTGAACTTAAGTGAATATTCATGAATAAAACAAAGCTATGAAGTTTTTTTTATTATTATTATTTTATTTTTGAACTGTTTTGTGGGTGCAAGAAAAGACTACTTTTGAATTGGCAGTTTTGCCATGAAGTCTTCAAAAGTTTGAAAGAGTTTGGCAAAAAAAAGAAAACTCTATTGAAAAATAATTGAATTTAGAGACTTTATACCTTATTTTCTTTTCTAAAGAACAAAAATGTAATTTTTTATCAATTAGTTTATTTTCTTTTTTATCTATTTGATCTTTTCCAAAAAAAAAGAACATGTCACAACTTTTGTGTACATTATATAACTTGGAATTCTGACTTTGTATAGGACCTGTGATTATTGGCACTAAATTTTGATGCCTTCAATTCAGTTATGTAATGGTAAAAAAATTAGTAGTGTTTGTATTACATAAGCTGTATTTAGCATAGAATAGTTCAGTCCTTTTTGAACAACTGAATTTGTTAAAATGCAAAAAAAAGAGAATCACACTACCACATCAAGCAACAACTTCACATTCATGTTGTTTAATGGTTGGTGCAACATAGAGACAGTAAAACCTGGCTGCACTAGCAGTTTTAGGACAAATATATTGTGCTGCAAAAATCTCAATGTCTGTCTCCTTGTTTTTAATCAGTTATACTTTCTTTCTCATATAAAATTAATTTTCAATGAAATTTTTTCATAGGACATTGTAAAAGGAATATTACAAAAAAACTTGATGTCAGATTTTCCTGAAATAAGATGTCACATCGTCTATGAAAATGATAAGAGATCTGGATCCAACTTACAGTCATTCTTTTGACAGGTTTAAACCTGTTGTACACCACTCAAATTCTACCTTCTGATTTTTGTACCAATTAGATCAGACAGCAGAAAAGTTGCAAGGAATATTTTTCTTCAAAAACATGGTGACTTATCCAGTGACTTTGCAGGTAATGTGGTAGGTAGTTGCAGAAGTAGTCTTTACATTGATAATGAGTCATACATCTAATCACATGCATTTTGCGCATTGAGAGAAAAATCTTATGTGAGAAAATTACGCTTAGTCTCTGTTTTAACATACACAGCAAGATCTGCACTCACACATTTACAAAATCATTCACTGCTATTTGTATAACACCTAACAGGACTGACCTTCTCATCAGATACCTATCCAAGGGCAATTTGGTGCTTCTACCATAAATTCATACCTGCACCATCTTACGTGTTATAAACCAAGCACATTTCACATGCGTGCAATTGCTTTAGCATAATTTATAAACAAATTGTCTTAAGGACTGGCCTCTGTTTCCATTTCAGAGGTTTCTTGCGGCATGCGGAATTATCACACTGCTCAACTGTAGCCAAGAGACAGTCTGAGCTTATCGCTGTTATGGAAACAAAGCAGAGAGATGAAGATGATAGTAGTGTGAACCGAGCTGTGTGTGTATGTGGGTATGTTTGTGAAGATAGCCCCATTTTATTATGCATGCATGCACATGTGAAGGTGTTTTTTAGGTTGCATTTAATCGCACATACCGTAACAGAGGTTTGCTTGTTTTTGGGCTCGCAAGTATGCCTGTATGTGTTGCCACATGCCTCTGTTCAGCAAGAGCATAGACTTCATGCGGTAATGGCATAGACTCTATGCCTCAACACTTGCATCTAGAGAGGCAGTCACGTATTTAATCACACAATTTGACACGCCATGTGGGCCCTCAGGTTGTGTGTTAAATTTTCGTCCTTTTTTAGTTTTTTCTGCTTCTGTATTTTCTCCAGCATGCTCGGATTATTGTGTAATTGTCTTTGCCCCCCTTTCATTGTTAATCCTTTTGCTGAGACAAAATGTTTTAAGGGGAAAAACAAAGGCACCGAAAGAAAAAAAACACATGTGATGGGTCATAAAACATGCAACGAAACACAAGACGATAAACAAAGAGAGTCGGAACACGGAGCTTAACTCATTATGATCACCGTGTTTGTCAAGTGCGGTAAGGTAGGAGAGCGCATCTTGGTGGCAGCAGTGCAGAAGTAAACAGTACAAGAAGTCAGATTCAAGACAGCAATTATGCATATCCTTTGACATACAGTAGCTTCACACATACCATCGCCATCTGTAATACACGGGAATCAATGGCTTATGGAAAAAGTAAACCAAATACTTGTTTTCTTCTTTTAACAATCCTGGCTTTTCCCCTTCATGGCACAATAGTCTTTTGGAACTTTTTCTTGACTGTCTAGGTTTTCAGGTAGTAACAATGAATATCCAGTATTGTACCTGAAGTGTATTGTAGTCCAAGTGATTTCAGTTTGGAGAACTACTAAATTGTTTTCATTTTTATTGGTAAGACTGCATGCTTTTGAACAACTTCTGCAATCTGTTGAAACACAACAGTGCAAAACAGATTTTGCCAAGTCTACCCTGGTTAAATATACTTTGGTTTCATATCAATTCACCCTTAGCCTTTACATTATTTAAATTCTCTCATGTATTTGAATTGAATTGTTTCAATCAGTCAATCAAGTTTGTTTGTATAGCACATTTCAGCAGCCAGTTTCTTTTACTGCCTATAAACAAGTAAATATGAAGAAAGACCAACACTGCAAAGCACAAAATGTGAAAGGGGTTTAAATCACATCCAAACATCTGATGTAAAAGTGAAGCAAAGTTTCACTGTATAGCATTTATTGGATCAAGCTCAGTGTGTTCAGATCGTACCCTCATATTGTACCTACAACTTGTCATATCAGCCCACCCACTTCCATTTCATACCTATAATCATCTTTCATACCTAAGCACAGCATCAGTATATTCTTCAGTATTGATAAATTGAATTCAAAAATTTTATGTGTAATTTGTATGTTCATTTTTCTGAGTCTTTGATAAAACCTTTTTTTTTTGTTTATTTTTGGTTCACGTTGCCATTTGGGCCACTTGACTGGTGGAATATGACAGATTTTGAGCAAGTCAGATCAAGACAAGCGTGAGTACCCTCTTGTGGGTAGATAGCTTTTTGGAGACAGACAACTACATTTCCTTACAGTAGACCATGAGTGGGATATAGAAAGAAAAATTATAACTGGTTTGTTAAAGTGGTTAAGGAATGTCCTTCTGTAGGTATGATTTTGGTACCAAATTTCTTTTGCAGATGGTGCCAAGTTTTGATTTATTCGTTTATTTAATAACAATCTTATTCCATAAAAAAGCAGGTTATCTGAAAGACAAAAGAACATCCGACTTTGCCATCTCAGTGTAAATATATGTAGTGGGACTGTATAACAATGGCACAACGTGTCTGCCTTGAAGTTTGTTGTGCAGAGAGGTGAGAAACTACAAGAGAAATGAACACCTGGTTGTCTTAATTACTGGTGGCATCAAGCAGAGAGCCTGTCTGTATAAAACTGCTAGTCTCTGCTGACTTTCTTGACTAATTTGTTCTACCTTTGACAACTTGAAAAGAACTTTGCTTCACAAGGACAAAAGTATTGACTGTGCGCTCTGTCATACTGTATAATAAGCTCTCGAAAAAACCTAGATCACTCCCTATGTCCCCATGCAATCCTGCCTCAATTTCAAATTGTGTTCAGATGTTTTTGTTTGCATACAATGCTCCATCTGTGTCCTGTTGTAAAACTGTTAGAAATGCTATTTTTTCACAGTTTTTTTGTTGTTGTTGTTGTTGTTGTCCAAGTTTTCTTCCTGAGTTGTTCTTGCCTCTCACCTCCTCCTTTCTGCAAACCTATCAAGCTGCCTTATTGATCACATTGCAGGATTATCCTATTCAACACACTGAAGTCTCTGAGAAGTTGCTTGTCATGGCAGATACAATATTGATTCGTTTACCTGGGCCTACTTTTGACACGCACAGATACATTGTGAAACATGGGGGAAGTGGGAACAATCTGGTGTGGGGTAAATGGAGAAAAAACTAACTGAATCCACTTGGGAACAGTTTGCATCCATCCATCCTTTTTCTGTTCACCCTGTGTCCCTAATGGGGTCGGGAGGGTTGCTGGTGCCTATCTCCAGCTACGTTCCGGGCGAGAGGCGGGGTACACGCTGGACAGGTCACCAGTCCGTCACAGGGCAACACAAAGACATACAGGACAAACAACCATGCACACACACACTCACACCTAGGGAGAATTTAGAGAGACCAATTAACCTGACAGTCATGTTTTTGGACTGTGGGAGGAAGCCAGAGTACCCGGAGAGAACCCACGCATGCACAGGGAGAACATGCAAACTCCATGCAGAAAGACCCCGGCCTGGAATCGAACCCAGGACCTTCTTGCTGCAAGGCAACAGTGCTACCAACTGTGCCACTGTGCAGCCGGAAACAGTTTCCATATATATATATATGGGCGTGTGTGTGTGTAAATATCAGATATTTTTCTGGTTACCTGCAATGCATGGTTCCATTATTTTTTAACCAACATCTGATATTGATGATGGGAGAGGCAGGCCAGTGTTCAAAGTCTCGTCCTGCACATTCCAGAGATTCTCTATAGGGTTTGATCCGGACTTTGTGGTGGCCAATCTGTGTAAAATGGTATCTCGTGCTCCCTGAACCACTTATTTACAATTTGAGCCAGTGAATCCTGTCATTGTCATCTTTAAATATGCTCGTGACATTAGTGAAGAAAAAATCAACTGATGGAATAACTTAGTCATTCAGTATGTTCAGGTGGTCAGATGACTTCT
The DNA here is from genome assembly GCF_003331165.1 of Xiphophorus hellerii. Lineage (NCBI taxonomy): Eukaryota > Metazoa > Chordata > Actinopteri > Cyprinodontiformes > Poeciliidae > Xiphophorus > Xiphophorus hellerii. The sequence continues at coordinate 9,794,408 of NC_045680.1, forward strand.
CAATGTGGCTAAACTTGAACCTGACCATCTGCACCAACTTTAGAACACAGCACTGCCCCCCATAGGCTTGAACAGGAGACTTTAGGCAAGATGGGTGCATCACTTCATCTTACTCTCTTCTTACTCTGATGTGCCCATCTCTCTGGAAGAGGGTAAATCTGGGGTCATCGAGACACACAACCTTCTTCCATCTCTCCAGAGTCCAATTTTTATTCTCCCTTGTAAATTGGAGCTTTTTTTCAGCAGCTAGCTTTCCTGATAAGTAGTTTTCTTATGGCTATGCAGATGTTCAGTCCCAATCCCTCGAGTTAACTTGAATTCAGTTTATTTGTATAGTACCAATTCACAACAAATGGCATCTTTAGGCACTTCACAAAAGAAAACAAGTTCCCCTTGCATTGTGCATGTGGAAATGTTCTTACATATAAACGTAACCTGTAGTTCTGCTGTTGTTTTTCTTCGATTTGTTTTCAACCACCATAGAAGTGATTGGCAATCAAGATTATTCTGGATTTTTTTCGACCAGATTTCTTCCTCTAATGGTTACAATGGTTTCCCACTTTTTCTTTTTCTTTTTAATAATGTGTTGAACAGTTCTCAACAGTTTTAGTAGTTTCTGCAAGCTTAGATGTTTTCTTTGCTTGATGCATGCCAATGGTTTGTCCTTTCTTAAACAGATCTTAAACGCTTTTTCCACAACCGTGGCTGTGTCTTTCGACCTAGTTCTTTTTGAAATGAGAAACTATTCATTGCATCAGCAGGGGTTAAATTGCTTGCTGGTGAAATTTCATCACCCATGCATTAATTATACAATAATTATCTGACCTATTTTCTTAGTTATTTTAAATGTCGACTTTTTTTTTTGTTCGCCCTGTGTTTCTATTTTAAATGTCTTCAATGAGAGCAAAGTGGAACTGTCATCAAATTCCTTGTTTGAATGGACAAACTTGCCAAATAAAGCTTATTCTTATTGTCCACTTTATCTTCATTTTATTTTGCAGGATGGCCAGTCCAGGACAGTAAGGCAGTTCCAGTTTACTGATTGGCCAGAACAAGGTGTACCCAAATCCGGAGAGGGATTCATCGATTTTATTGGCCAGGTTCATAAAACCAAGGAGCAGTTTGGACAAGATGGGCCCATCTCTGTACATTGCAGGTAATGTGTCATATGTTATTTCATGCACAAAGGGTTGCAAACAAGTCACTGTGTAATTAGCCATTTTCTAGTTTTAAAGCAAGTATCCCAAATAAATATGTTGAAACATAATATATAATTAACATGCAGTTATTTTTATTTAGCTTTAGTTTTTTCAGCCAGTTTTCTGCAAACATTACTACGCTTTACCAACTTTTATTTGGAAGCATATTTTTGCTATATTGTATTTCAACAAATGCTCATGTTGATGGACTTGGAGAACAAAATTGTTCTAACAAAAGATAAGCTTTGGTCTATGTAGCACTGTACAGTGCACAAATACTGTAGTTCTATAGTGTGAGCATTTTATGAGGTATATGGCAGTAATAAAATTCAATATTTTCATTGTTGGCATCCTGGTAGCAACGTGTATTTATAAGCCTCAATTGTATATTGTTTTTATATTTCTTAAAATCCTCACATTATGGCACCTAATACATAGATGGATTCTCCTAAAACATAAGCTATAAAATGTTTTGCCCCCCACACCCTTTTCAAAAACATTTCATTACATTTCTTTAAAATATCAGCCCTTAAAGAGATTAATAAAAAGTGAATAGTAAATTGTGGTTTAGTTAACATTTAATTTTAACCCCAAGTTGAACTCCAAAGACATAATCAGGGTCAGATAACCCCTGTAGATATTTTTTGTTTCTTTGGACAGCTCCTTTTGCAGTGGAGTTCTAACTCCATGATTCCTCCTCAACTTTTTGCTGCTGTGGAACGCAACCTCTGCTCCTGAACGGGTTCTTCTACATAATTGAAAAGTCTCAGACGAGGCTTAGTATTTGAAAAAGCGGAGATGATAAAATGAGAGCCCTTCTCATGGTTTTTGTGACCATTTCATGTTGCATTTCTTTTTTTTATGCTTGTGCTTCCAAGGAGACTTACATCATTAATTTGGCCAGCTGGATTAGGGTAGGAAGTCAGATTATGTATATTCATTGTTAGACCTTGAAGAAGAGACATCTCAAAGGTTCTGACTTCCTGTCGATTTACAATAAATTTTGTGTGCGTCTCTGGTTTAGCATGAGCTACAAGGCTAGAAAAAAGAAAAGCAGTGTGAACTTTGATACATGTTTTTGTTGTACCATTGGGGTTGAAAAATAAATGCATGGTGTGTTGACAGAATTATTTCTTTTTTCATAAAGACATTTGACTATTGAGCCAGGTAGTCATTTCTGCTTTACATTACTATCACATAAGCACCATTACATCATGAAGCATGACATCAGCTTCCTTGTGTTAAAATCAAAAATGATGTCACCCACTTGAAAATGATCCTCTGGGGGTTGTAATATGTGTAACGGAAGCTCCAAAACATTTTACCCTTCTGTGAGACTGTTGAAAAGGGGAAGGTTTTCTTACTGTGTTTGGTGTAGGTATTGCAGCACGGCTATAAAAAAAAAAAGGCACTCCGCTTATCAAATCCAAGATTCGCATACCTGCTCCTTTTAATGATCACATTAAAAATCCTAAACGTTTTTTGAATTAACTAATGTCAGTTTACTGCAAACATTACTGCATTCTGAGCAAGGAGTGTCAAAGTCATTTTAATTTTGCGTCAAATCAAGATCTTGCATGTTCTCAAGGGCCAGAATCTATTAATAAAATCCATGAACAAACTGCAAGAATATTAATAAACAGCTGTCTCTGCATCTGATAAGTACTCTGAGATTTAAACAATATTGAACACCTTTTCACATTGATCAGTCCCTAAATGATGTTGCAATTGTTTCTCAGATTTTTTGTTGAAAATGTTCAATAATTTTATAATTATGGATTAGTGTGAAAAATTTTGAGGATTTGTTGATTTTGTGTGAATTTCCACGATTGCAAAATCGTGAAAACCGAGTCTGGAGGGCCACATAAAAAGCTTCCATGGCCCAGATTTGACCCTTGTGCCTTGAGTCTGACACGCATGCTCCAACACACAATATACAAAATAACTATAAGCCATGTCTTTATGTAAATTACGATGCTTTGCAAAAGCATTTCTGTGCAGTGGTAACCTTTTTCAGGTTGTTATGACTCAACCTCTACCTTGAATGTGTTTTAAAGGGATATTATGTGATAGACTAACCCATAATAATCATATAATTGAAAAGCTGAAATAGAAGGATATGTTTAGAAAATGTTTTACAAATGCAAAACTGAAAAATGCAGCATATACAAATGTTCACCCCCTGATTCAGTACGTTGTCAAGCCAGGTTTTGCTGTAATTAAAGCTCTAAAGTGTTTTGTCATGTGCCTTTCCAAGCTTTATATACGTTGAGACACACATTTTTGCCAACTGTCAGATTAGATAGGCAGTGTCAACATTAAAGTCTTGCCACAATTTCTATGTTGGATTTAGGTCTGGAGTTTGACCAGATCTAACATATATCTCTTGACTAAAACCATTCATTTGTAAGTGTGGACATGTTTGAGGAGACCTATCCTGCTGAAAGTTAATACTTGCTACAGTTTAAAGTCTTTTAGATGCTCTAATAGCTTTACTTTCTGAATTGCCATGTGTTTACTGCCTTTAATCTCGCCAGCAACTTTAACCATCTTCAGTGTCTTAAAAAAGCAAAGTAATCGCTACAGCTTGATGCTGCAAGCACTATACTTCAAAGTGGAAATGGTTTGTTCAGGGTGATGTGCAGTGGTAACTTTTGCACTTTGCTAGTTTCCAAAAAGTTACATTAAGGTCTCATCTTATACAAGTTTGGCTGTGTTATGCCTTTTGGAAAACTGAAAATGGGCTTTCTGTCCATATGAAAAATCCTTTCCTTGCCCAGTTTGTCAGCTTGGATACATGGTAATTACTTGGTAGATTTGCAGTTGACATTTAAGGCATTAAATTTTTTAGGACCGACCTTCATTTGACTTTTTGCAAGAAGGTTTTTATTTGTAGAAAGCTTTGAAATCCATCTCTTATTTCTCCACATCTTTGTGTAGATAATCCCTAAATAAAGATGTGTTTGTGTGTCCACAAACACTTTAGAGTCAATGGAAAAATGTGAAAGGGGTGAATAGTTTCACAAGCTACTATATGTTAAATACCTCAAAATACAAAAGCCAAGTAATTGCATAGGTTTAGTTGCTATTTTTATATTTTTATGTCTGATATTCATATGTATTTTGTTATTCAGGATCTAGGATATTGAGGTCTAGGAAGAAAAATCTGGACATCTGTCATATGAGAGTTTTTGAGTAGAGAAGACTAAAATAATAGTAAATAGACAAAATCCAGAAAATCAGCCAAATAATATGGTTGTCAGACTGCTCTTGTGTTGAAGAGTTCTTATTTTGAAAACATATTTTTTGGGGAAATGGATTTTTGTTTTTATTTTGCAGTATAGCAGCCACCTTTCTCTTTTTTTCTTTTCCCCTCCTCTTCTGGGCTTTCTTATCTTCACGAGAAGAGCTTATGTCTCCCTTTTCTCTTACTCTTGCGCTTTCCATCACCAGACTTCCCAGTCTGTCATCTGCCTATTCCTTAATCCTCTCGCTCGCTCTTCTTTCCCATCCAGCCATTCTCTTGGATCTTTTTCCTCTAGCTTTGCCTCCTCCCCTCCTTTACTCTCCCTCTATCTAATAGCACCACATGCTTTTTGTTATTAATTGCATGAATACGTCCTGTGAATGGGGGGACACCAAATCCTCTCAGTCTGCAGTGGCTCACCGCTCTTTAAGATATGGATCTGGAGAGGAGGAGGTTGAAGGAGAAGTCCCAGGAAGCATCTTTGGGTGAGCTAGGATTTTGCACCTGATGGAGGGGCGATTGTATGCACTGCGTGATTAGAGCGCTGTGTTTGCTATTGTTTAGATTTGGTGAAATAATATGAGCAGCATTTGTCGACCAACACACACACCCAGTTGTCAGCTACAGTGTCTGCAACCATCATTTTCACTCCTCATCCTACAAAGTGGCATCAAAGGCAAGAAGCTCAAATAAATCTGTTGTCATATCAATTATTGTTCCATTGGTGATGTGGAAGTCATTTCGCAGCAAAGCAGCTTACAGGGCCAACTCTCAAGTATTTCAGTTAAAACTTGAGCTGTATTTCTGGGAACCAGCAGCAGGCTAGGTTTTTTTTTCCTTCCAACACATGGAAAGAGGCGCTTAATGAGACTAAATGTTGTGTGTATGTGTGTGATTTGCAATGTGTGCATGTGTCCTTGAGGACAAGAATGGAGGCACATGTATAAGTGGATTCGCAGGGTTCTTGCATGCAAATTGTCTCCTTGCTGCCATTGTTCTTGTTACCTTGAGCATCATTTCTTGCTTTGGATTTTTGTTGCTTTCTAGGAAGTCAGAGCTATCAACATGCGGAGATTTTACAACTCTGCATGTTGATATCCTTCTGTTCCTTGATAATCCTTCTGTTTGTCATGAGGTGTATTTTATGAAAAGTTTGAATTTTATAAAATTTGAACTTACCTTTCAGGTGTAATTTGAATGCAGAAGGAATTATAAGGACACAAGGGAAACATAGACCAACTTGACCCAAATAAAGCAGAATATCATCAAACAGTTAATTCACTTCAGTAATTCATTCAAAAAGTGAAATTCAGATATTTGACAGATTTATTAAACACAAAATTATATATATATTTTTCCTTTAGATTTTCATAATAATGGCTTAAAGGATAATGATTCTCAAAAATTATGTTCCTCATAAAATTTAAACAAAAATGTACATAGAAATAAATTTTAAAAAATTTATTTAAAGGGAGAAAGTTTAGGCAAAAATTTACATGAAAAGCAGAAATTCAGTGTTCAGTATGGGCAAGAGTGCTGAGTTGACCGCTGCTCAAAAGGTTATTAACTCTTTTGAGAAGGGTTTCAGGAGGGTCATTGCTAAAATATCTTGCTATTCTCAAGGATATAAATGGAAAGCTAAGTGGAAGAAAAAAACTGCAGCTGAGAAAAGGTTTACAAACAACAGTGATAGACACAGCCTTAAAAGATGTGTGAAACAAAGACGTAAAAGTGTTTGGAAGAGATTCATAGTATGTAGACTGTGGTTGGAGTTCATCAAAGCTCGTCAGACACACACACACACCCGTTCAAGACATAGGTTACAAGTGTTACATTTCTTGAGTTAAGCTACTGCTGAACCAGACACAATGTCTCTGGTTACTGACTGGTGCAAAATCCACTTTTTGGATTAAAGTGAAGAAAGTAAATTTTGCATTTCAATTGGAACATTAAGATCCCAGAGTCTGGTATTTAAAAAAAAGACAGCCGTCTAACAGCAGGATTTATAGCACTTCACACTTTCCTCTACTGAAGAGCTTCATGGAGATGCTGATTTCATTTCTCCAACAGAACTTGACACCTACCCACACTTCCTAAAGTATTAATATTTGGTTTAATGACCATGGGATCACTGTTTAATTGACCAGCAAACGTGTCTGCCCTAAAACCAAAAGATGATCTGGTGGAGGAGGATGAGATACACCAGACAGCAATGTACATGTGCTCAAGGTTATTGTTAAAGCAGCTTTGGCTGATCGCCTTCTTGCATGTAAAGGGAGTATTAGTCATGTATTCAGTGCACATATTGTATAGTGCCTGGGCATCATTTTCAATGCTTTTTTCAAAGGTCTTGACTTTTCTGAAAAACAGAATGATTGAAATAAAGTCACTTTTCATTCATAATTTATTGATATGGACCCACACTCGTTCCAGGACAGGTGTTTTTTTTTTTTTTTGTATGTGTCTGCAATGAGCACAATTCTTCATCTTTTTTGTTTCTCTTGCATGATTCTTAAATCTAGCGCTGGAGTGGGAAGAACTGGAGTCTTCATAACCCTCAGCATCGTCCTGGAGAGAATGCGTTATGAGGGAGTGGTAGATATCTTCCAAACAGTGAAGATGCTCCGGACGCAGAGGCCAGCTATGGTCCAGACTGAGGTGAGAAATTTTCCAAGACCGACAAAAAGTTGAACACTTTCTTTTTGGTGTAAATGCTAAACAGTTACTGATGCTTTTTTTTTTTTTTTTTTTTTCTACAGGACGAATACCAATTTTGCTATCACGCAGCTCTGGAGTACTTAGGAAGCTTTGATCACTATGCAACGTAAAAAGCCATCTCCTCCCCTCAGAATCCTGTTGCCCCCTCCTCTCCCAACTCAACGGTTTCCTGAGCCATAGAAACGTTTCAAATTTGAAATGACAGCGGTTGATCATTTTACCACTGCTTGTTCAGAAACACCAAACAGGATCCTGTAAATTTTTAGAAAATAATACCCGATACGACCAGAAAAAGAGAAATTCCAATTCAGACTCAAGGCAGAGAGGAAAATTGCCCATGATTTCAACCTCAGACAATTTTCAGCAACAAGCAACCAGAGGCTGTGGCTCACGCTGTGGGATGGGTATCAATCAAAGTGTCGGACTGCTTACCTTACCTCAAGTGTTTCAGTGGAGGAAGTTGTAAACATTCGTGGACATTTCTCTTCTAAAAAATATCTTTATGATGCAGCGGCAACAAACAACCGCAATCGAAGGAAAAATGGAGTGAAAATCAAAGAGAAGCAGGTGGATGTAGCCAAGACTGGGACATATGCCTGTTTTGGATGTAAAAAAAAAGGGTTTAAGTGTTTCTATTGACTGTTTTTGAGTTTTATTCTGAGAAATGGCCAAACCGCTGCGATTCCTAGGTTTCCCAAACTTTGGTCATTTGGTCATCAACTGAAACAGAACAAGAAAACCGGCCATTAAAAGGAAACCTTGAGTTTCTACACAATTCTACATACAATTACATTATGAATAGTTGTGCAGAAAACGTCCTCTTCAATTTAAGAAAATGTCACCAAACTGCCTGTAAGCACAAAGAGCTTTAAGAAAGCACACTCCCAGTGGTGGTCAAAAAGAAAGCAGCAGCACATATCGTAAATTTGTTCCATTGTATTAATGTGTAAAGCCTGCTTCCTAAGCCAGGTGACCCTAGTAGAGTTAAAATCTCACCAGGATATTTCCAGTAAAAACTTCCTCCAGAAAAAATGGCAAAGATTACGGGAAAACCATGTCAGTTGTAAGAATTTTTGGCTTTGCCTCTCATGTGGATGATGCAAACAGTAACCTTGTCCCATGTTTTTTAACAATCTCGTCTCTCTCTTGAACCATGGCGCCAAGGGGCTGATGCAGAAAACATCCACCTTCAGTCCAGTGAGGAGAAAAAGCTTTGGAAGAACCAAACAAAGAAACGCTGCCAAATTTGGGCCTTTCTTTGTGTACAGTGACCAACAGTCATCATCATTGTTTGGAACTTTTTTGTCTTTTGAGGACAAAAATCTATTTTTCTTTTCTCTCTTTTAGTTCTCTCTTCTGTTAAAAACCAAACATGCTGCTTATCTTGTGTATGCTGAGCGTGTGACTTTTTGGATAAAGAGAAAACTGATGAACAAAAAAAATGCCAGCTCTGCCAACTCCTTGCGCCCAGGTGGGCATGACAGAAACGCATCCACACAACGTCATTGTCCACCGCTGCTTTTTTATCCAGTTTTCATTTTTCCCCAACCTCCTCTATATTCAGCTCTATCATTGTACAAGAAACTCAAGAGCGGCAAAGACCGCCTGCAATTGCAAAGTTGTACATTAACGTTGTTGATGAATTGGCCCCAAGTTTCACTGTCTGTGTGGTTGGTAACTGGTCGACAAACAAAACAAGACGCTTTGGTGTTTTCCCCCTCTATTTTATAGACGATGACCCAGTGGGTGACACAGCCAGAGCAAGTAGCCACGTCGGATCCCGATGCAAAATTTCTCTTGTTACTTGCACATCCCCAGGGCAAAACAGAGAAAAAGCTTGAAACAAACACCCCAATTCAACTGCAAAAAAAGAGAAAATAAAAGCTAAAATCACCAAGTTTTTATGTCAAAGACGGCGCTTTGGTACACATGAGCAAATGGATTCTGTGAGGGCTTTCTGGCAGATGTGCACAAAAAAACCCCACAAAGCTATGGACAGAACTGTGTGTGATCTTTTCTGATTTCCAAAAAAGCCTTATTGTTATTGTAACACTATGAAAACATTAATGTTGTATTATGATGACTTATTTTACATGACATAGTTAGCTTTTATTTTCTGCTTCTGGTTTAGTTTTTTTTTCTAACAGAGATGTGTTTGTCACATTTTTTTTTTAATTAGCAGAAAAAAAGAGAAATGCTTATATGTTCATATTGTGTTAAAAGACATTCTATTTTTTCACCGTAGAAATCCTAAGTATAACATGACAGTGTAGGGGTACATGTATTTCTATATATAGATATAAGGCTATATCTATATAGAGAGATTGATAAATGCCTACTTACGCATGCATATATATTTAAATGCAGAATCAGAAGATATATCCAAACAATTAGTGTGAAATAACATTTTCTTTTCATTCAATTTGTTTTATACCTGTTATCTTTAGTCTTTGAAAATATGTTTGTTTTTTATTATTATTGTTATTATTATTATTGTGTAATTCTGGAGACCCTGAATGTCTCTTCAAGAAACCTGAGGGGATGCCATCTTTGTGTCTGATCTTGTTTTTTGCTTTTGTCCATTGGAATTAACTTGTACCCATAGGGGCACTATTTTGAAACATTGTCCTTCATCATCACTAAACTGTTATGTTTGGTTGATTCTTGTAATCTGTTCTACAACTGTCGGGGTTTCATCACTCAGCATTTTTAATGTCTATATCAGGCCAATGATGTACTGTACCTTGTATGATTCTGTACAGACCGTAACCCTCACAATCTGAAGAAAAATCCTCTTAAAGTTCTCTTTTTTTTACTTATATTTTCAGACATAATGTTACCATTGATTTTATTAGACATCCACTATGATCTAGAGTATATGTGTAAATAAACAAATATATATAGAATATATGTATCATTTGACCCTAAAGATCTCATACTTTTAGTGGGGAACACTAATGCACAGATCAAAGTTCTGCTCATTTCCAGCTTCTTGGTGTTTGTGAAACCTGTTTTCTCAAGCCTTCTTTCTCCAGCTCTGCTCCCTGGTCTTTAATTACCTCTCTTTTCTGCCTTTAATTTCCCCTGCTAGCAGTCAAACTGGGAAACGTGCCAGCCTATGTTCCCACACCCATTGCCTGAATGAGGGGAACACAAATGCGGATCGGTGATCCGCGAGTTGGATTAGACCAATATGTTCTTTCACTCTACCAACTAACCACAAGAATCATTAATCATTTTCAGCATAGAAAACATTTACTAAAGGAGCCTCATAAGAAAAAAACTACAAGGGCATAGATTCCTGGAAGTACTACTTTCCTCAGAGGTATTTCACAGATCTCTGCAGGAATGCCAAATGTCTAACTACCTGCAATCACAAGGTGTTAATCCATTATGTATGATTAGCGAGAACGAAAAAAAAAAAAGGTCATACACGCTTCAGTTGCAACATTTAAAATTATTTTTCTCCCTGTTGCCTTGTATAAAATCATGTTGTTTTTTGTTTAACCATTGTTCATGATGGGATGCAGAAAGAAATCAGAACTCAGATGAAACACAGTAGTGGGATGCAACCAAGGACGGACTGAAACTACCAAAAACATGCTGCAAATTCACGTCGTAAGGTTTCACGATGAACTCTAACCTGTCAGAATTTATAGAGACTGGTTAAAGGGCCAACGCCAAAATTTGAAGCGGTGGAAGCGTCTTAAAGCTTGTGCAATGTGTTATTCTTTTGGTTTCAAGTAAAGAGTTCAAGTAAAGATGCTAACTCTTGAAAACAACCACAAAATTATCTGGAATATGTTGCTAAATATTGTGGAAAGGTTAGGGAGTAACAGTGACCATAAAAAAACTCATTAAAAAGAACTAAGCTTATATAGTACATATCGACAAAAGAACCGAAACTCAGCAAACCATTTTTCCTTTATACAAGGGCCAAGTGCTACCACTTTCAAACTGTTACTTCTAACTGAAACAATAATTGGTTAAAAGCCACTGTGTATGTAGATATGTTGACTTTGTATTAAAGAAATGTTGTCTGAAAACCGTTTTACATGTTTTTTTTTCTGTCTTCCAAAACATTTATCCTGATATTGTATTCAAAAGACTTTATTTATCCCCTGGGGAGCAGTTAAAAGGAGGCACATGGAGTATTCTTAAAAATAAATACAAGATTAAAATAAAAATCTTATTATTCTGGTATTCAGCAAATAGAAGTAATTTTCCTAACGGAAACTGACCTATAACAGTAAATGTTTATTTTCATTCAGTATAAGACAGAGAAGCGTTAATGTCTCTTTTATAGTGCCTTTATAAATCTGATTTCAATAGTAACAAGTTAAAGAGTCATGTAAAAACATATGAAAGCGTTTAAGATATTCACCGTTAGGCTACAGTCACAGTTGCTCTCTTGGCACACATGTTGATATTGTTCATACACTCATGCTATGTCATTGTATGTGTAAATTTCTGTCTTGAAGGGTTTACAGTACTGTCTGCCATGTTATAGGGTCACATATTCATTGTTTCCTCATTCAGCAGGATGTTTCACTCATGTTTTCATGACTTGTCAAGTCTCTTGTTTCTTGACCCATTTTCTTTAAACTGTGTTTTTGGCATCAAATTGTCAGCTCATCCCCCCCACCTCTATCACCAATCAATCCTGTGTGGAGTCGCAGGTTGTGGATCGTCCCTCACGTGCCATGGAGCAAGGCATGGAGCACACTCTAGACAAGGGTGGTCTTTAAAGGATTACTGCTGAGTCAACCCAGCACGAACAATGGCAGTTTTTCTGCCTGAAAGGGATGAAAGTTTGAGAAGTCTTCTGAAAAATATGTTCTATCAGGATGATCTGGCTTAAGCAATATAGTTGATAACCTAGCCTGCAAATACCTGCAACATATCATTCAAAGTCAAAGGAACTTTCATCACGGTGACGGTTATTCAACATTGTTAAAATAATATAATACAGCAAGATCAATATGTACACTTATCAAAGATTCTACTGATAGTCATTCATGAACCAATTAGGACTTTCTTTTCAATTACTTTTCTTTTAAAACAGTAGCCAATGGTAATTCTAATCTGCTAATTTTCAATTTCCTACAATATGCTAAATGGCTAATTCTAGCTTGAACATTAATAGCTTTCAGCTGTCTTATATTTTCATATTTCACTTGTACTCTATAACTTTGTTAGTGCCAATAGAGTTGTTTTGTTTTCATCTCTGGTTTGGAAAAATACGTCAGTACTTCTGTGTGAAGCTTCTATTGAGCTTTGCTTTCATGTCTAACAATCACAGTATGCAGCCTGATGCCTTGGCAACTCAATATTTATTCTCACGCAAATCTTTGGATTCTGCGTGGCAACCATGCTAGTAATATTTTTATCTGTGTTTAATTTCTGAATTAGGAATTATTTTTAAAAGATGTATTAACATAATCAAGATGTTTTCAAAAATGTTCAAATAAATATTTGAATAGATAATTGAATAAGTAAATATAATTACATTAATTCTTTTTGTCTTTTTCCATCTGTTAATGTAGAAATTACTGTTCTTAAGCCTTACTAGTCTAATTGCATCAACACTTGCTTTGTAGCTCAGCAGACTGGAACCTGCATCCTAAAATAAATAAATATGTGAGCCGCAGGAGAAGTGATGAAGCAAACAGATGGTGCATCCTTTTGTTGATAGATGACTTGATTAGCTCCCGCCTATATTTATCCACCAGCCTCTTCACAAACATCCTGGTGTGTCCTTAAGCCCCTCTTGAAGCTTGATAAATGCCAACCAGCCAATCTGATATTGGTGCAGAGGTAAACCCCTCACCTAGTGGTATTTGCTCTCTCGTCTGTCCTCAGGAGAAGGTCTTCAAATAACTGCTAACCTTAAAGTAAAAAATATTAGGTTTGATTGAGTTGAGACCAAAAGTTTTGCATTTCACAATTGTTCTAAACTACTAGATTTCTAATATCGTGTGATTTGTATATAAGAAAGGAGTACTTTTTATAACTACCACAGAAAACTAAATTAAAAGTTTGGCAGGGAGTTTAAGACTCCAAGTATCAAATATTATTAAGCAAAATATCATGGTAACTTTAAAAATATAGATTAAAATGGTTGTAATGGTAAAATATCTTAAAGTGAAAATATATTAATCTATTATTATGACATTAATCAAAAGTATTGGCAAATATAATATACTGCTCAAAAAAATAAAGGGAACACTTTAAGTGTTAAACACCTGTTTAAGTGTTCCCTTTATTTTTTTGAGCAGTGTATATTATGCTTCAAACTAAAAATTAAAGTGGTTATTGTGCCTTTAAAATATATATATTGTAATGACAAAAATATGTATCCTTTGTGAATAAGAACTACTACCTCTTCATTTTTAAATATGTCCCTGAAAAATTGTTGAGCCATCAGGTCAGCAGACTTTCAGAATGTAGAATTATGTCAATGAAATGTCCCTGCCTGGTTGGTAGACCAGAGGAGGTTGTTATGGGAAACCAAAGGCAACAAGCTATCCACAGCTTACATACAAACATGTACAAGGTACTCTAAGAGTAGAGCTTCTGTTGCTTTTCTGCTTTGACCACATTGGTTGTCTTTGAAGCTTGGTCTCATATCCCTATTGTGGATTTCCCTCTGTTCCTTCTTTCCATGACTGATAAATACCCGTGACCCTTGCAGATCAGAGATTCTCTGACCCAGTTGTGCAGCCATACCTGTGTGGCCCTTGTCAAGTTCACTCATATCCTCATTCTTGCCCATTTTTTCTTCTACTATCACATTAACTCAGGGGACAAAATGTTCACTTTCTGCCAAATGTGCCCCAACTAATAGTCGATGCAATGATGAAAAGTATTACCTCACCTGTTAGGTCATACAGTAATGCCTCTCTGGTGTAATTCTGTCATCCTGAAGTAACTTAAAATTGCTTATTCTTCTCTCACTTCTTTGTAGTGTACATTAAAATATATAAACTTGAGCAAACTGAATCCTTTCGACATTTTTAGGTTAGTAAATATTGACCTTGAGAAATAAAATTAGAAAGATATTTATAGACTATGTTTAACAAAGTCTCTGCTGAGAGAAAATGTGTGACCCACTTTATATCCCCTTGTGCCATCAATCCTTTCATCTAGTGACAAAATGTGAAACTGTACATCAAAAAATTCAGTTTAAATTATATAACCTTAACTGAATATGTATCCTCAAAATTGGTATTTTATGAATATTCATTCTGATGTTGCTTACATATAGATTAGATGAAAATATACATGTTAAACCCAGATTATAAACTCTCACTGCAAGCTGTGAAAACATTCGGCAAAGTAGAAAAGTGTTGTCATTTTTCAAAGGGTAATATACACACAATGGCACCTCTTATTTCAAGAAAGATGTTCCTAATTGTCTGTTCTGAGAGATATTCGAGTCCTTTCTGTTGTAACAGTGGCAAGCCAACAGACCGAGTGTGAGGGTAGGCGAGGAAGTGAATTAGGGCAGCGATTATGCAGTGATTCAGACAGCAGCTCATTAGGACCCAGCTAAGCAAGCAATCAACGAATCGATGTGACAGTGGACCCAAAAGCCACAGAAATTTGTAATAAATGGCAAAGCGATAAATTGGATTATCCACAGCCCCGTGGCCAAGCTCTTTCCTTTTGCAAATGACAAATCAATCCAATCACGCTATGAAAGAAGAAAAAAAAAGCCAGAGAACCAGAAAAGGCGCCTTGTGTTGCACCGACTGGGGAGGTTGTCCATCTGAGGAATGCGTCTTGTTAAGGGTGTAGCTATCCAGAGGTCATTTTGGTATGATATTCAGGGCTCTAAAATATTCATGGCAGCCCATTAGATGTTTATGACTGCCATTTATATGGGAAGATTTACCGACATTTGAACTGCAGCCAGAATCATAAACGTGTCAGGCGGGACGCAGTGCTACATGTTTACTGATTTGCTGCGCAGAGCGCAGCTCAGTATGGATGATGTACATGAGCAGCCATGGAGCCCCAATAAATAAAATGCAGAGAGAGTAGAAGATCTTCTAACTCCTTGTGTCTCTTGTACTTGTGTTCAAAGCATGAGCGATGGATCTGCTCCATTAATCCGTCAAATCACTGTCACTGTATGCCACTATTCATAACCAAGAACCAGGATGACATGCTGATGGACAAAGAAGGGAGGATGGATGGTTTATAAACTGTTCAAACATACAACAGCTCAGCTAGTAAAATTGCAATACAAAGATTTGGCATTTTTGTTTTTGCTCTTAACAAAAACAAAAATGCCAAAGGACTTTGCTGCCATCTGCAGGAAAAGGTGTCACATTTCATCATTGTGCCTAAGCAGTTGTTTGCATTCAAGTAATTCGAAGATTAATATAGAAATTATTAAAAAGCTTTGTCTTCTCCAGAGGCTTTTGTGTTCACTATGTTAATTATACCTTTTCAAGAAAATCTATAGCAATATGCTACATCAGTGCCAATGTATGCATTCTAGGTCCTAAAAATAAATGTAATTTTGACTATGATAAAGGAAATATAATTTTACAAAAGCTTAATGAGGATTGAAGAGAAGCCAGTTACCTGCTGTCACGTGGAAGCAGTACATGGGGGAACCTGGAAACTGATAAGACGTAGTTTCAGCATTTGTGGTTTGCTACATCCTGTTATCTGTCTTATGTTCTCTGTTTCTGCTTTGCCGCCTCTGTGTGCAGGCACAGCTGTTCTTTTTGAGGCAAAACACAGAATAAACACAAGCCTTTAAAGCTAGCATAACTTTAAAGGTTACTGTGGTTTACTGTGGAAATTATATATTTAGGGTGAGATGTGTAGTGTTAGTATTTGCAATCACATAGTTGTGCAATAAGCCCATAAATACCACTATGGGGCAGTTTTGTGGAGTGCACAGTTAATAGTTGTCTTGTTGACTTTTTCTCCTACCTAAGTGGTACATGTTCAAAGCTTGGGATCTTGTTTCTGATTTACCCTATTTTAAACTTCTCCACAACTTTATCTATGATGTGTTTATTGTATTCATTGATATGGTCTGTCCACTAATGTTCTCTACCAAACCTCTAAGACCTTCACAAACAGATGTATTTATACAGAGATTCATTTCATCTTTGGACTCTATTTAGTAATTTTGTAATTTAGTGTAATCAATTGTTGAGCCAATTAGCTGTTAATCTAGCACAAACTTTTATTTAGGTGAACCAAGGTAAAGGGGGGTAAGTACATACAGTATGCTCACCAAAATAAATTAATAACCTGCATCCTTTACTTTTTCTCTCACAAATATTCATTATTTTGTGTTAGCCTCAAATAATATACCATTACAATACATTTAAATTTGAGGTAGTGGGGAGAAAGAATGTGAAAAACTTTAAGAGGGATGAATACTTTTACAAGGTACTTTAACATGTTTAGTTAGTTTAGTTTATTACTTCGTCACCTTGTTCTGTTACAATTATTTTTTCTTTTGTTTTAGACTTTGTATCTATTCATCCATCAAAACCTTTAAGTTTGATTTCTAGATTATTTAGGGAATGAAAACATGGGAATGCAGCACACAATTGTGCTCACAGATTACTCTAACACAGCATGTGTATACAGATGAAAGTAGGTTTGACACAGTGGCTGTGAAGAAAGCACAAATCTCATCCTAGGTTTTTGTCACTACCAATTCCCATAAAAGGACAAGGAATGTCACTGGTATAAACGGCTGTTATATAATGCCTTGGCTCTGATTAGAAAAGGTTCTCGCTTTCCAACCGTGAAAGTCCAACAGAAAAGTCTTAAAATGCTTTTCATGTTAGGAGAAAAACAACTTTATAGCTGCCTCTGAAAACTCATTCGGACTTTGGTCTCAGATATCCTGTGGAACCACTGTGTTCATTAGTGTAACATGCCCAGTAGTATCCAGATAATGTTTCCGTAATGGGAAACATGTGAGAATTATGGCAGTGAATCAACCCCCACCATTCTATCTGTTCTTTTTGTGCTCTCAAGCGAATTTTACAGTAATAATTAAGGATACATGAAACCATCTGCACGGGAACCACTAAAGCCTTCTTGTACTCTTGTACATTTGAACACAATGATATCACATCCAGCAGAGTTAGAAGCTGAGAAATTGAGTTTGGGCTGAAAAATGGTGATAATGGGTTATAATTCTAGTTCAACCAGTTCAGGCCAGCCCCCCTACAGGGAGCTGCATGTATTCAGCATTACTTACACTCTGAAATGTGGACATTACACAATTTCTCATCATTCTGTCTCAATATGGTAATAAGAGGTCCAAAAAACGGATGTTTTAGCTGACCAGCAGCATTAATTTAAATTCACCAATTAGGGATTTCAGTCTGCACGTCCCAGACAGTCATTACAGCTTTAGTGGAGTCTTCTTATGCTTCTGCTGAAGACACTGACTTATGCTACATTACATTGTGTAGTAATGTACCATTCTACAGAGCTTAGTTTTATAACTTTTGGAATGTCAAAAGAAAAACATTGTGTGCTCAACCTTTTATTATCAACAACTAAGCACGTTAAACAAGCTGATGATGCAACTTTTTTGATCATCATAAAAGTTGTATCATTATTCTTGTCTATATTAGAGCTCCACAAAATTTGTGGTCTTTGTTATGGACAAAATTCAGGAGTCCTAAGATAAGAAGTCCCCATCAGCCAAACATAAATATTTTGGCCTTAATCAAAAAGCTGACTAGATGTTTAGAAGTCTTCTAGCCTTGTTAGGAGAAGCCAGGTTATGTAAATAAGAGTGACATAAAAAATGGGTCTAGTCATGCCTCAGACAGTGTTTCTATTTCATAATCAGTGAGCTATCCACTTTGAAATCTCCTTTTTTGGACTACAAGTATGTCTTATACTATATTTTATATTATACTTTGGTACCTATGAATGCAGGTGCCTGGATATTAAATTGAAACAGATATTGTCACTTACTGTCTAATTAAGTTGGAGTGCTCAAAGAACATTTAAATTTCATTATCTGATGGTAAGTTGATGCTTTATTTTGAAAAACAAAATTTAACAAGATGGATGAAAAAGTAACATAGCCAATCATGATGAAGCAGAAAAGTCTTAAAGTCTTAGAATTTCACACCACTAATCCCAGTAAATAATATATTGAGAAAGAAGACACATTGAAAACGACAAACTATTTGCTTCCTTTTAGTTTTAAAAACATATCCCAACATAATTTTAAAAAGTCCATCAAGACTTTTTTTCTTGATGAACTTTCCTGTCATACCTCCACAGTATGACAAGATTTGATGTTGAACAAAATCCCCTTTACTTCTTCACTTTTAAACCATAAGTAATATGTTTTCAAAACACCAGCACATATAAGAAGTGGGGAAATGGTGATAGTGAATATTTAAAATCATTTGGTGTCAAGTCACTGGCTCGCTACCAATCATTGGCTACCAGTGACTGGTGGATGGAGAGATGACATCCACCAGTCACTGAGGGTCTGAGGGTCCATTTAATTGTGACCCTCCAAATCCAGTTTCAGATGAATGAGAATTAGACTTTAAGCTGTCTGGTTTATGTTTGCTTATTTATGTTTGTTGATATTTTTTAATTATATAATCACATAGCAAAGTAAAGGCACCGTGGGAGAGACAGTGCTATTACTTATCGCTATCTCTGTGCCACTGAAATAACAATGACAGCTACTTTTAGTTATCTGAGCCTTTTAGCTGTTATGTACTTTTAATGTTGTCATTTAAAAGTACATGCTCTGAACCTCTATATTTTTTCATAATGTAGTCATTTTTATTCAATATGTAGCAATAAAGCTGCAGTAAGTAACTTTTCTAAAAAAAAATTAAAAAAAAGTTTACACATTTGTTGAAACTGTCTCTATGTCGTGACAGTATGGTATGAAACAGATAATCTGTGAAAAAAATCTAGCTCCTTTGCCTTCTCGCAGGGCAAACTAGAAACAACCAATCAAAGTAAGGAGGCGGGTCTTAGCACTGTCAATCACAATCTGTTGTGGCTTTGCTCATCTCTCTCCCCCTCTTGCTCTCTGCTACCGCTACAGCTTTTCCCGTCAGCAGATTTTGTTGTGAATGTTCAGACTTGTTAGCACAACCTTTGACAGCAGATAAGTGGTTTTCCTGTAATGGTAAGTTGTTTCTCCCCACTATCATATTTAGCAGCAAGTACATGAGATTGAGCAAGGACATTAAGACCTTTCACCTGGCTCTGACTGATTGGTGCATTTCTTCAAAAGGCAATAATTGTTCGGGGAGGAGGTGGAGGAGATCATCTGAGATATTTTTAGAGATGGTGACAGCTTGAACAAATATGTAGAAATCATTCTGTAAAGAAGTTACACACTATGGCTTTAAGAAAACACTTTTTCAAAACAGATTGCATACGTTTTAGGTACATTTTTTCACTCACCTTATCTACTTAGCATATTTATGTAAAAAATAAATATAATATTTTAAATGGTAAAGCTTTATATATTGGACATTACTCTGCTCGTTCTTCAGTCAAAAAACCTGGAGACATCAGGAACAATTATACATGTGCCAATTGATTCTGACACATTTATTTTACATGTCATGTTTATTGACTAAAACAGCAAATAAAAACAAATCTAAAATACATAGTCTTCATCAATAGTTGCTGCTTTACTATTACTTGCTGCTCTTGGTGTGTGACGTCTGCTGACTCACTGAGAGAAGACACCAGAAGAAGCTGCCTGTGTAAATGTAAGTAACTTACAATTCCTGCTTCAGCATGTCTTCACAGATGTTTGAGAATGACGTAGGAGCACATTTTTTCTTTCAGTTGTGTTTCTAGGTGTGCTGGAAAAGAAGTCGGTGGCAACTCCTCTGGTCGTTTTTTGTGCTATCATATTTTTATCTTTTATCTGTGTATAACGGACTAATTTTTAGTTCTCCATCCAGGAAGATATTTTCAATCACAGCAGTTTGGTAAGTTTCATATCAACCACAAGCTTTCCTTCTCAAATCATTGGCACACGCACAAAACAGCAGAGATACCGATCATGTTACTCGACGGGTCTGTTCATGTCGTCAAAAGGCATTATACTGTGTGCATTTGTTTCTATGTGTACTTTGCTCATTTTTAATGGGCAAAGTATACCCATTAACTTTGTACATAATATGTTGATATACACCAGAATAAATTTGTTTTCTACATGCGACATCTATTTGAAGCTGAACCCTGTAACTTGAACAATATTGATATGAGTCTTTATATAAATATATATTCCAGTAATTTAAATTTTTTGAGATGGTCTAAGGCAGGAGTCCTGAAATCCGTCACTCCAGAGCTGGTGTCCCGCAACTTTTAGATGTGTCTCTTCTTCAACACTCCTGAGTCAAATAATGCGGTCTGATGGTGAATGACAGTGCAGAAATTAAACAATAAAAATGGCATTAGATCAGAGTTTGATTCATTTTCTCAGGTCTGATTGAATTAAAGTGGTCACATTACACAACATTTTAATGTCAAGTTAAGAATTACAAATGCAAAACTGAATACATATTGAATGTTATCAGAAACATCCAGATAAATAAGTAGAATCGAAACATAAGCTATGCTATTGAATAAATTGAGTTGCTCCCTTTTGTTTGTTTTCTTGGCTAGTTGAGAGGATTGGTAGCCTGATGTTGAGAAACGATTGCTTCCTCAACTGTGTTGAGGTTTTAAATTTAATCCAATTGCTAATGTTTGCCCTTGACGTATGTAATGCATCATTCATACATGAAGCTTACCAAAAATTGCTTGTGCTGTGGACAACCATCCAGCACTGCGATGGTTGAGCCGAACTAGGTGGCTGTTAATATTAATTCAATATTTAACCAACACAGTCTGAACGGCTTAGTTCACTTCCTCCACTGCCATTGCTAAAACTACAAGCAGACTACAATTCTCAAACAGCGCACAAAATAGATGTCATTGTTCACATCTTCTTCTGTTCACTGATTTGCCCGGTAGAAAATCTATGGGGGAATCCAAGTGAAGGGAACAACGCCCAGATTAGTGCAGGAAGGCAATGGTGTGCAATTGTTATTTTTTTGATAGGTTTAAGTGCTTTATCTAAAATTGCAACAGATAACCACTGCTTTTCTGGTTCAAAAGTGCTGCGAATGTTTATTGAAACTTGCTCTGTGAGTTCAGATCATAAACTTGAGGTAGTCACATAATTATAGGTGGTGCTGCTTTATTCTGCATAAAAATCCAGTGTCGCCTGCTTAAATGAGTCAGTGACTGTATCTTTCTCACTGAAACAGCCTAAGGAGTGTAACTCCTGTGATGAAGACGGAAGCATTCCATCGAAACATGTCAGGCATGTCTGAGGAGGTATAGAAAACAGCGGTCTAACAAAAAACCTTTAAGACTCCACAATAGCTTGTGGAGTGATAAATGTTTTTTTGTTTTTTTTTCATGAACTTGCACTAACAATGATTTTCCACAAAAAAATAATTTTTATTTTATAAAATTGCATGAATTACAGCAACTTTGAATTGAATATAATGGAATAAAATTACATTACAGTTCAATTAATTTTTTTTTGTTGTACTGTGGTTTAAATTCAGATGACAATATAAAATCTGCATTCATTTTGCTGACTGAATTTCAATAAGTATCAAACATGGCCACATTAATGAAATAGCACGGTGAATACCATGTGTCTGTGTTGACAAAGTAGTGAATTTGTGAGATTTGCTGATATGGCTGTTGCTTTGCCAGAAAGTGATTTACTATGAGTCACATTGCAGCTGAAAAGGTATAAATATTTAAATACATTCTTATGAAACTCCATTGCAGTGATAAAAAGACGTCCATGTTGTATGCTCATAATAAATGCTATGGATAAATGCTGTTTGATAAATTAATACAAAACATCATCCAGCAATCCAAGCCCTCCACATATTCATTACATCATATTCCAAGACCTCTTGCAAAGTACTACATTTTAGCTCTTCTTTTGGTTACTTCTGTCATTATTTCTCTCTTTCAGCTGGAATTGTTCAAGCTATTTTCAAAACACTAATATTAAAAAAACATGGATATAATTCAATCAATTTCAGTTATCTGTCCCATTTACAACCTTCCATTTGTCTCCAAAATCCTTGAAAAAAACGTTGCTTCACGACTCTTTCTTCATTTAACTGATAAGAGTCTCCTACAACAATTCTTTTCTGGTTTCTGCCCTGCGTATAGCATAGAATCTGCTCACCTGAGATTTACTAATGTTCTTCCCATGGCCATAGATTCTGGTCTGGTTTCTCATTCTACTTGATTTGAGTGCAGCTTTTTACTTTGTCTCCCACAGTATTCTTTTTCATAGGCTTTTATCCATTGGCATTAACCACACACCCTTTGACTGGTTTCAATCATGTCTTTCAGGCCATTCTCAGTTCATCCAACCGAAATCCTTCTGATCCCACTCTTCCCTGGTTTGCATCAAACTTACTTAACCTAAGCAGTGATAAGGGCACTGCGTATGGCACAAAATCCACCCTATCCAAAGTCAACAATTTCAATTTGTATAATGACAGCTCATTGGTTTCTCCCTGCCCTCAGGTTAAGAGTGGGTGTCATCATGATTATCAGAGCTGCATACTTCTTTCATTGTAACATCAACCAACTACATTGTTCCCTTTCCCCATTTTCTCTTTCCATCCTGGTCCACAGTCTTGCAATTTCATGAATTGTTAATTGTTAGTCTCTTTGGTCTCTCTCACTAATCCCTCCAGAACCTCAAATTGCCCAGAATTCAGCTGCCCATAGCATTACTAAAATCCTCTTATTTTCAAACATCACCCCAGTTCTACAACAACTTCACTGGCTTCTGGTCACATACAGACAAGGGCGTAAATCCCATCTCATTATTGGGGGGACCATAAACAGGAAAATTTCTTAAGACCAAGTTTGGGGGGGTCGGCAAAGTTACTGTGAAATGCAACGTAAAATGTGGTTGCATTTCACATTGCAGCTTGAATGATCCTGCATTCAAGCTGCAGGATCAAAAATGATTAGTAATATATATCAAACGTGTTATTCTCAGTAAGCAACCTATTGAGAAATAAAACTAAACTTCAAATTTTGCTTCTATGCGAGTTTTGTTCAGTCTCATTGATCTAATCTCTGCTACACCTTTACAAAAATTTAAGGTTCTAAATAAAAAAGCTTTAATGAGTAACTGCTCTTAATAAAATTCCTCATAAACATTGATTTACTGAAATGGCTCCCAATACAAGTTATGGGCTGTTTAAATTATAACTTAAGTTGCTTTATTTTTAAACCTTTTTTGGTTTTGACATGTCCTGAGTGATGGAGAACCAACAGGTAGATAGAAATGAATATTTGGAGAGTATTATAACTTAAACGTAACATTTAAAGCACCAGGGTTTATATAGAAAAATATTCAGATTTAATTTTTTGGTTCGAAAGGCTCAACGTTGAAGACGGTGAGAAATAAAAGCACAGCTTTCTTTTTTTCTATCTGTTCTCTCTAGTTCTCGCACTCTGAGCTGGGTCCACTTTCTCAGTCCCTCCCTCCCGTTTCAAACTCTTCTAATTAACTAAAAGTTAAAGAGTTAAATATGAATGAGATGTTTGCTACCTTTAACAAAAAAAAGCTTAAGTCTATGAAAGCAGTGTAGCAGTTTTGCTAAAGATTCAGCTTATCATGATTCAGCCAAAGTAAGAAAATAACAAACTGCAGTCTGATCTTTATTGTTAATGTGTTTCTTCTTATTGAGCAGTGAAAGTAAATAAAAGGTGTTACATGTCTTTTGCTTTAAGTATTTACTTACTGAAGGGTTTTATGTTTGTGCTGCAGAGCCACAGCTAATAGCTAACTCCTCCCTTCAGCAGCTCTGCAGGCCTGTGCTGTTCAGTGCTGCTGTTGCTCCTCCTACACTTTAGACTGAACCATTGTTCTAACAATGGGAGGGGGGGATTTAAAAATGTATTTTTATTTTTTTCTGAGATAAATAGTAGATTTATTTTGTTCTTTGTTTCTTTTGCCTTTTCATATTGATATTATATAAATTCAAATGTTTCTTCAATGATTTTTCTTGGGAGGGACAATTCTAGACTTTTCCAAGATTGGGAGGTCTGGACCCCTCCGACCCCCCGGGATTTAAGCCTATGTGTACAGAATCCAATTTAAAATGTTGCTGTGTTTTAGTGTACTCTTGTTTAGTTTTTTTTTTTTCTTGCCAAATGTTATTGGGTGTCTCAAGAGGCACTAGCAAATGAAATGCATTAATATCATCATCATTATTGATATACCTATATGCAAACCAGATTAGCAACTCACAGTTACTAGTAAGTGTATAAATTATTAAGGCATGAAGAAGAGAGGTAAGCTTAAAATGTAAAATGTGATAAATGATTCCAGCCTTAAAGTCCTGCAATTACTAAAACCTGAACATGGGAAAAGCTGAGAAAATCTCCCTAAATGTTTTCAAAGGGTTAGTCTGAGTTCACTAATATTATAATTTAACCTTCTAGAATTACCATGAGGTAACAGGAGTAAGTCTATATTAAATAGTTTGCATAATTAATATGCAAACTATACAAAAGAACTTAAACTGATGTTTGCAATTTTGCTGTGAAGTTAAGAGAAGTTTCAGACTAGTCTGTGGTTGAACAATAGATACAATTTTCAACAATGACAAGGACAGTATTGAAATTTGCTGATGAGATAACAGTCAGGGTGACATGGCAGAAGACTGGTTAATTCACAGTATTCTGGTGAGTTTAGCTTAATGCTTTGAATTTTCAAAACATCTTCCTTATTATCATCATAAGCACACAGAAGAAAGTATGTTCAGACAGAAACAGTGGCATGCAAATGGTGGGACGTCAGAATACTGATGTCCCACATCAAATCCATACTCAAATCCAGAACCTCATCATGCCAAGAATGGTATTGTTCTGTGCATTTTTGACTAATGTCAGCTGATAACCATTTTGTCTCTGTAAATGAACTTTTATCAAAAAGCTTGGTAATAAGACAAACCTAAACAACAATGAGAAGATGTTCTTATGAAATTTGGTCCAAGGCCAGATGTGTCAACTTCTATCATTAAAATCAAAAAAATCAGACTATTGCAATTACATTCCCACCTCAAACTAACAATTGGAACTTGAATGTTCTAAAATGGCCATGGAGCTCATAACTTTACTCATGAAAAACTTCCATAAGTTTCAGTCAATTACCTTTTGTCTTGGCACCAATGAAGTAAGAATAAAAACTAGTAAAGGTTTACTAAAAGTATGTGAAAAACCTTTGTCAGAAGCCAAAAGCAAAAGCCAGGCAGTAAATACTGAAGGGAGGTTTGACATTAATTGTGTGTAAAGACTGGGACAAAACAATGATCCTAAAGGTTCACGAGTTCAGAGGTAATTTTTGTGTTGTCTTCAGCAAAGAAGACAACAGTTCTATTTGAATTGTTTTATTTTATTTTACCCTTATTCAACCAGAAAAGTGCCTTTAAAATTAAAAACTTTTTAAGGACATCTTGACCAAGAGGCAGCAAAGGTTACACAACAATCACAATTGTTTACCCACAAACCCACATGTTGTTGTAGATATAAAAACTTACATTAATGTAAAGATATATATTGTAAACAGAGCTAGCACTGTTCATTTTTAAAACTAAGACTACCTCAAACTGCTCCTGTTTTAATTATCCAGTGGGTTTGGTTCTTCTTACTGTTTCTTCTTTTTCTCCAAATTGAATTCCTTCATACATCTATCTTATGCAAATAATATGTTGACTCTTGATACTGACTCTACAGAATCCCACTTTAAAAATCCAAATCATCACTTTAATACCTTGTAAGGGTGGCTTTTTAAAAACATCTTGCTTTATAAATTGATAGGGGAAACCAAAGAGGGACTTTTCCAGAGATGAATTCTAACTCTACATAGGCGTGCGATTGTATGATTTTAATTTGCATAGTTATCATAACCACAATTTGCATAGGTTCAGAAAAACATTCTCAGGTTTCATGTATGCGTTTTTACAACATAGACATAACAGAACAGCTCTCTATTTGCATAGTGCCAGCTCTGCCATCCATTTTTGTTTGTGGGAATATTTCATTTAAATGTTGAAACGTGATACCAAAATACAAAATAAAATGTGTCCATGTTTTAAAATGTTGAGCAAGTATGGAACACGTCTGTGTGTCACAATATCTGTAGGTTTTTGTTGTTGTTTATTTTTGCTGTTATTTCACCAACATTTTTCTCAAATTCTCTGTATTTGATAATTAAAGAATCCGACTGTATTGTATTAAATTGATTGTGCTCTGGATTTAGAAAATAAAAATGGTCACAAATTATAGCAAAACTATACAATTTAAAATGCACACTTAATAGTTGGCACTATGGAGAGAAGGTCAAAACACATAGTAGGTACAACATTTCAGTTGAAGATTGCAGTTGAAACTAAATGCATTCTAAGTACCATTATAAGCTGATAATGATATCCAGTTGTACCATGGTATGTGACAGCAGCAGAAAACCCATTCGTATCTGGCCTTCTAGATGCTTCAACATGCTGTTTTTAATCTAAGCTTCACTCTGCAGGCCATCTGTTTTTTTCTCCCTCCCCCCTACAAAGCATCAATCACATACCAAGAGGATGAAGTCTTAAGGTTTACTTAAGTGTGATAAAGTGCAGCGATCTGGGCACCCACATTTCATTCAACATCCAACAAGCTTTTATCAGTCACTCAGGCAGGAGAAAAGGGGACGAGGGCTTAAAGTCGCTCAATAAAGTTAATACATCCACTGTTGTACTCCCATGCTGTATTTACAGATCTGTACCCTGCTTTCGCTTTGTCCTTATGAACGTTTTTCTGATTTACATATACTGATAGTAAAAACCTGCTTGAGGGCAGTTTTTTTTTTCTGAGTTCATGATCTTAACTTTTTTTATTGCCCTTTTTCTCTTGAATGAAGCAAATAAATAAATCGCTATTGATGATAATAGAAGAAGCACAGACATAGATAAGATAAATAAAGAAAATAATGATATTAAAAAAAATATTTACAGACTTTAATGAATTTTATTAGAATTTTCTGTGATGAAAGTGTGGCTTGGATTTGTAGTCACCCCTCCAAGCTCCTGTGATGCTAAAACACCTTTTGCATTCCCTACTAAAGAAAAGCATCTCCAGACTGAGTGATAGTTTTATCATCAGACATACCGTTTTGTATGTAGGCGAAAAAGGTTGGTTTTTTTTGTTGCATGATCTGGCTAGACCACCCTCTTCCACAAGGTTGCAGTGTCCTCTACATGGCGAGAGGCAAACTGCTTCATTCAACAATGACTTTGATCCTGCTGCTTTTCCTCCCAGTTCAGACTGGACTAGTTCTCCAATCAATTCTCTTCTCCTAGCATGTTAACTTTGGTGTGATGTCATTCTTTGGTAGGTTTGGAGTTGAGCTGTAACACATCAACATTTGGAGGACAAACTGAAAAGTGCTGTGTAGCATGATCTAATTTACATAGTTATCATAACCACAATTTGCATCTCTACTATCCTATTCTGTTGGACTATATCAAGAAAGCAAAGCAAGAACTATTAACAAGAGTTCTGGAATAATGTTAAAGTAAGTCTTGTTTGCACTTTTGTTGTTCCCAACCTTACATGTTAACTCCACTAGATAAAACCCAGACTAGACTTTTTTATGGTCTGTGTTGTTCCACTGCCTGCATTATTTCTATGCCCTTATCAGGAAGGACTGCAGACACTTGGTGTCATGCCAGTCAAACTGGTTTCACTCCTCTGTTTTTAGGTACATTTTATGCATTGTTGGGAAGGAAATGGTGACTTATCATTTTATTTTTTTTGTTGTGCATGTTGTGATTCTTGACATTCCTCGACTAGCTTTTCAAATAGAAACGAAAGGAATTTTTTTTTTTTTTTTTTTTTACCCCATTCGACAGTTACTGCCTCCCATTTCTCATTCACTGCTAAATATTCTGTAGGTTTTCTTTGCCGAGATAATAAAATGTTCCCTTTTATAAACACTGGCACATGTAGAGAACTAGGCATTTTAACAAAGGCATGTGATAAATGTTTTCCTCCCTACATGAACTTTCCTGTGTATAATGCCAGAGCCCTTCCCCTTTGTTTTCCGGGGAGGAGTGATGCAAGTTAAAGGAAATGTGGCCAGAATGAGACAGATGAGTATCTGAGCTGCCTCAGGAGCGAACACATCCAGGAAAAGGAAGTGAAGATGACTCTGAGTAACTGCTGATGCCCTGCAGTTTTGTTGCATTTTCAGATTAGCCATCACCTGAGACTTTTCACAAGCTACACACCATTTGACACTTTTCTGTGTGCACTGTTTGTATTTCTGTAAATAGTCATAGAAGAGCGGAATGATTTGGGTAGCGGAGTAAAAACTTCCCTGAACATTCTGGAGAGCTCTTCTGTTATGGTAAGTCTTTCTCTTTTTCTAGCACTTAATATATTTGTTTATGTGCTCTTCAACAGAATAGAACCCTAAATTATTTGAATTTTCATTTGAGTATGCATGCTTATACCAAGATGTGTTCAGTCATATTTTATCATTTACTTTCGTTTTGTTGTTGTCGGTAACCAGGGGTAGAGGAAATGTGAAAAAAGCACTGAACACATTTGACTGTATATCGGAATAACAAACCTGTGCTCTTCCTCTTTCTACAGTTTGTTGTTAGTTAGATTCATATGATATTTTAGTATTAAAGCAAGCAGCAGATCAAACAAGAACACCGCCTAACATAACCTGTACATTCTCAGACATTTCTGCCATCACAAGGAAAATGTCTGAAATCTTCTGAGGGGTTAGTCATGTAGATTTTTGTTGATGTATCACTGATTATGCTTAACAACACAAAGTGAAAGAGGCTACCATGGAAAATCAATCCTGTAATTTAAAGCAAATGATTGTGCAGACACAAACACAGATTTTCACACTGAAGTTTAAAAAACAAACAAAAAAATGTCAAACTGCCGTTTATAGCCTTGTCTGATAGAGTGAATATGAAAAATTATATTATAGGGAAAGTGATAAGATATTTAAGTGTTCACCTGTACCCTTGTCCCTTTTGGGTAAGGAACTAATGCATAATGGGCAGAAAGGATGTCTTGAGAATCTGTTTATTCCTATTCTCATTTTACTGACTATGTTTTGTTTTGTTATTTGCTATATTATGTTATGTTTTGTTATTTTGCAATGTGTGGAAAATTAATGAAATAAATAAAGACATTGTGAGAAAATATGTATTGTCTGTGGTTGGAAACCATTCATGATTCTCGTATGACCTGAAACACAATATGTTTGATGATTACCGTATTTTCCACATTATAAGGCGCACCTTCAATGAATGGCCTATTTTAAAACTTTTTTCATATATAAGGCGCACCGCATTATAAGGCGCATAGAATAGACGCTACAGTAGAGGCTGGGGTTATGTTATGCATCCATTAGATGGAACTGCGCTAAAGGGAATGTCAACAAAATAGTCAGATAGGTCAGTCAAACTTTATTAATAGATTACAAACCAGCGTTCTGAAAACTCCGTTCATTTCCAAAATGAATAAACAGCCGTTTTATTATTTTCCCCGAGGTAAAGTAAGTGACGTGGTATTTTTGTGACACAGTTTATCTTTTAACAATAGCAAGGTATAACATATAGTGGAGGGGAACTTTTCCTCCATTCAATAAACACGTAAAAACTGTCTGATACTGTTACGGTAAATCAAACGTTAGTGCAATCACAATATATATCCACTTCCGCACCATTGATTCGTTCATGTTAAATTCTCTCGCTGCTGCTCTATTCCCGTGTTCTACTGCGTGTCTGATCGCCTTGAGCTTAAACTTTGCGTCATAAGCGTGTGTCTTACTAGGAGCCATTTTGGGGTCTGTACACAAAACTCAGCGTGCACCGTGCGCTTCTTCTTCTATGAGGGAAAATGAAGTCGGCGGCTGCTTACCGTAGTTGCGAGACCTGTTGTGGCTCAATATTGGTCCATATATAAGGCGCACTGGATTATAAGGCGCACTCTCGGCTTTTGAGAAAATTGAAGGTTTTTAGGTGCGCCTTATAGTGCGGAAAATATGGTAGTTTTAGAGGAAAGCTCATTTTCCCATACTGATTCTCAAACACAATGTTGGTCTGGATATGTTGACTGTGAGTGGTAATGACCACTTCCCATTAATGGCAGTTTCGAGAGTGCTATTTTTCTTTTTATGTTGTACCAAAATGTTATTAGCAAAAGAGGTCAAAGCTTCACTTTGTGAAAAGATCCTAAGCTCAACTTGAGGAGTTTTAATTTTTCTAGATGGATTAAACATTTATACAATGCAAATAACCATATTGTTACTTTCATATGCTTTGAATGTTGTTCATGACTGAAGTCAAACTGTTGGAAACCAACAGAATTTTGCTTTCTAACAGTTTGGTATGCAACTTTTTGTCAGACGCACACTTTAAGTCCCTGTAGTTTGATACTTGATACTATAAAACATACAAAGATGAAAATGTGAATCATATTTTATGTGGTTTTGATGTTATTTTACAAATCGCAAAAAATATTGAATTTTAACTTTGTAAGCATTGTGATCTTTCAAGTTTTTAGGAGTAAAGAAGTCCCTGAACTGTCTGTTGTGTTCCTTGGTTTTCATGATGCTGCTTGTTTATGGCTGATCTTTTACAAACCTCTGAGGTGTTCATAGAACGACTGTATTTATTCTAAGATCAAATTAGATATATGTGGACTATGATGCAGCTCTCTAGTTCACATGTACTTATTTGATTTGGCCTGACATAAAATCAAAATTAATACTTAAAATACATGTTTGCGTTCATGGTGGCCAGGGCGAATATGTCTGCAAAACACTGCAACCCAAGTAGTATTCATACCAACACATTTAATACTATCAAACTCTCTACATATAACAGTTACATCCTCCTTGATTAAGATACAACTGACCCTAAAAGTGCTGATTTGTGTTTGTTTATCCCTCAACAATACAAGATGAGTTTCCTCTGTGGTTGAACTTGTCCCACTTTCAAGTATGCAAGCTGAACAACAGCTTTCGGGAAAGTAAATGAGGTTAAGACAAATGTTTCTGCTGCATGTTCTTGGAAACTAACAGACAAAATTGACAGACTTGGAAGGAAAAAAACAAACACAAAAAAAAAACAAAAAAACAATTTGGTTCCACACAAATGCATTCCAGTGATTAGAAACTCTCATAAATAGGATGTTTTTCAAATTATTTGACCATTCATTGATCACAGCCTTTGTAATTTGCTAGACACTTAAAGGGACTTCCTGTTTAAGACAGTGTTGCGTTAGAGGAATTTGTTTGCAAGGTAGTCTTTTCACAAAAATGTTCATATAATTGCTGCAAATTTTGCAAAAAAATTGTCTTTTAGCTCCTGGGAAAAGTCTGTCTTACTCCTATGCACATGTTTTAGTTATACATTTGTAAATGTTTTTTGTCTTTGTGTTTTTAGAGCAGTATTTTCATGGACAATTTCTGGACACTTACAGAAACAATTGTCAAACATTTTCATCAATAGTTATGCATTAATTCCTCACAGTTCAAGATTTATTGCTCTTGGTTGCATTAGCCTTTTTCTTGGTTTTATCACATTTTGTCTTTTCATGTGTGTGTCACATTTAGTGATGCACGGTCCTGGACCTTTAACAATTTATCTTGCTTTAAAAAGCATTGTGTAAAGAAATAATGATAATATATTTACTTTAAATGTGTATCTAAAATAGGTTTGAAGACTAATTTGAAATCCCACGTATAGATGGACCTGTCCACCTTTGGTTTGGCCATTAGTAACCTGACGAAGTGTTTATAGTGGGTTTTCAGCATTCTGACAGACTGTACACACCCGGGATAATGAGTGTTTGAGCTGTTGTCCTGGATCAGACTCACTGGACTAAAGTCATGCACTATCAGTCTCAGGGAGTGTTTTTTTTGTTTTTGTTTTATTTTTTTACAATAATGCAATAGGTCTCAGTTTCATTAAATCGTGTAATGTTTAGTGATATATAAATTGCAATTTGTATTTTTCTCTGATTTATGACATTTATTCACTTCTTTCTCTGTGGCACTTGCATCGGTCACTAGACGAGCTTCATTGTACTACTGCATTTTATGTTGGTGCAATGCTAAATGCTATTATTAAATAGTGGGATTTTTTTATTTTAAAAATTTCCTTTCCATGTTTATTTTTGTGTTATCAATATCCTCAAAATGCATGAAAAAGAAATAGTTTGCACAGAGCAAATAACCTTACTTCTTTATTTATGTGCATTTACCCTGAAGAATAATATTTGCTTAAAGCTAAAATTTTCTTGAAAACAGTCTCTTGAAGGACACAATGAGAAAGTTCATGCCGGGTCACTTCGGCCAACATTTTAGGCAAATTATGTGTCTCTGTATAAATTTCCTGTCTCTCTGTCTCCCAACCATCAGAAATGTATTTCCTTTCAGGATGTGGGATCTTTCCCTCTCTATTTTAGTTATCAATGTCCTCAAAATCCATGAAAAACAAATACTTTGGACAGAGCAAATAACCTTACTTCTTTATTTATGTGCATTTACCCTGAAGAATAATATTTGCTTAAAGCTAAAATTTTCTTGAAGATAGTCTCTTGAAGGACACAATGAGAAAGCTCATGCCGGGTCACTTGGGACAACATTTTAGGTAAATTATGTGACTCTGTATAAATTTCCTGTTTTTCTGTTTCCCAACCATCAGGAATATATTTCTCGTCAGGATATGGTGTCTTTCCCACTGTATTTTAGTTAAGCTGTCATCTTCCTCATTTCTGACCCCTTCTGCTACTGTTACATGTTACTGTTCTATGTTGTACAAGCTGTAAGATGCTGTCCCAGTTTGCTAACTCTAAAATTCCTGAAACAATGTTTACCCCAATGCCAGTTCTAAGTAAAAAAAATAGTTATTCATGTTTTCAGATTGCAGGTCCAGGTCTGGCATAAAAAGAAACACTGTTACAACTGTTACAACATTTGCATTTCAGATAAATTTGTTTAGTGTGCCTACTCTGTCAACTAGTTCAAAGCCTGTTTCATCAACTGATTAATTCCTTCCTCCTGCACCAGACGATTTTATCTTTGCAATACAAGAGAGCTGTTATGTATAGATGATGTTCGGGGGTGGGGGGGAGTGCATAAATTATTTTACTTACCCTGAATCAGCCTTATGTGGAAATGTATAAATTATTTACCAGGGAGCAGCCTTACAATTTATGAACTGTGATGGACAATTCTTTTCAGATCATTTTTTGGAAACACTAACATAGATCACACTCTAAACTTAAACAATGGTGAATTAAGCATATTTTCCAAATGGATGGTTGAAAAAAGTAAACAATTTGGCTGAACTTCATTTATTGCATTTTCTTGAAACTTTGCAAAAGTAACTAATCAACGTGGATTAAGGAGCGAAACTGCAAATCTTTCCTCCCCCTGTTAGATTTTATAGCCATCACTGCTCCCAAATCAATAAGTGTACAACTTTACTGTTGCACACTTTTTTGTTGTCACTAATTGGAAATAGTCTGTCTATTGCTCAGACCTGCACATTTTGTGCAGTTTTTAGTGAATCATAGTTGCACATTCCTCTGGAGTGGAGGGTTTTTTTTTTATAACTACACAGTATTTATGTCAAATATTTTCCCTTTGCTGTACATTATTTTAGTTTTTATCTTTTTGTGAGTCTATTTGCTGTTAGTGCCTGTCATTTAGCTGCTGTTGCACAGAAATGCTCCCATTATGGGACAATAAAGGATATTTCTATTTGATTCCATTCTAATCTATTCTATTCTACAGACTCCAGTTTTTGTCTTTGCTTTTCCTCAACACTTGAATGTTTCAGATAATCCAACAAATATTTTTAGAAAAAGATTGTCTGAGTCAGTAGAAAATGCTACCCTACCTTTCAAGTGAAAATTTTACTTATTGTGGGGGGGAAAGCAGTCCAAATCAACCTGGCCCTGTGTGAAAATGCAATCCACCTCCTTAAATCATTCATTAACTGGAATACATTACATTTTGGACAGCTAATTTTAATTAGCAACACCAAAGCTTGTAAACACAAAATAAATTAAATAGAATTCTGTTCTCTACCAGAAAATCCTGGACAGAGATTGTCTGGACATTAGTTTGCTGCCTTAATGTCTAAGTGAATTTGGCATATTTAGCAGGAGAAAGATCTGAAGCACACCGGCAAATGAATCTTTTTAAAAGCTTTTATGGCACCGATGGCCTTTATTTGCATCTTTCAGCCAGAAAATGGGCAGAGATAGAAGGGGAGAAGACATGCAGCAAAAGTTCCAAGGTTGAGAATCGAACCCTGGATGACTGCACTGAAAACTAATTGCCTCCAT
The DNA here is from genome assembly GCF_003331165.1 of Xiphophorus hellerii. Taxonomy (NCBI): domain Eukaryota; kingdom Metazoa; phylum Chordata; class Actinopteri; order Cyprinodontiformes; family Poeciliidae; genus Xiphophorus; species Xiphophorus hellerii. The sequence continues at coordinate 9,829,055 of NC_045680.1, forward strand.
ATGTGACACACCTCCTCTAGCTCTTCACCATGCACCATCAGCAAGTTCAATTGTGAATAACCCCTTCACAAAAAATAAAAACACAGGTTTGGAATGGCCTGCCTTGTCTAAGTCCAGTTTTCAAGACATGATGAGACACAACATTAAGCACACCACCCCGAAACCCTCAAACGTGTTTGCATTCTGCAGAGAAGAGTGAAAAAAAAAACACTTCACCCTCATATCAAGACTCATTGCCAATTATTATTTTCTTGATGGCTATTGTTGTAACTAAGGACTTTTTCAAATGGGCCAGCTGCTTTGGATGTTTTTTTTATTATTATTATTTTACTGTTATTAGATAAAATTGTTCTTTTCTGCACTGTTCTGGAATTGCAATCTGCCTATAGGGTTGTAGTTTTGCAACGGCACCTAAGGAAATGAAAAAAATCATTCAATCCATGTCGGACACCCTTCCAAATATTGTGCAGTTCAAATCAGAACAAGAGTAATGTATAAGCATGTTATTATTCAAAAATCTGACTTGTCATAGCCCTACACCCCATGGGGTTGTTTACTGCACATACAATTCTGGGTAAGCGTCATCGAAAGGCACATTACATGTCCCACTAAAATATTAGCGATTAGATAAAATGTAAAACTTCAACAGAATCCAGACTCTTTGTACAGAGCCAAAGGTAGAACAAGGGGTTTGTTTGTACAAAAAGAGCAACAGTTATCCTACCAAAAAGTTTGTTTGTAGAGTGGTGGTGACTTTTGTGTTAATTATTTATCAACTAAAATTTAAGTAAAGTCTTGAATTAAAACTTTCATTTTCATTTGTTTAGGTGAATGAAGTGATTCCTGCAAGCCTGTACCATCTCTACATCTCTGAGTGATCTGAATTTTCATCTGATGAGCATCATGACTGACTCAAACCACACCGCATCCTGCTACGCCAACACCAGCACTCCATATAGTTATTCTCCTGGCATTAACAAAGTTGACTACTCAGCTACCTTCAGCACTTTGGGTCTCGTCTCTAATCTAATTGCCTTTATTGTCCTCATCAAATCCTTCAAGCAGACAAAAAATCATTCGCGCTCTTTCTTCCTCATCTTCCTGGGTGGTCTTGTAGTCACTGACTTCATGGGTCTGCTGGTCACTGGCTCCTTCGTGATTTCGTTTTACGTTACACGTGTTGACTGGAGCAAGTCGGACCCTGCCTGCCACTTTTGCAACTTCATGGGTATGTCCATGGTGTTCTATGGATTGTCCCCTCTGCTACTTGGTGCCACCATGGCCACCCAGCGCTTTATTGGCATCAACCATCCATTTGCAAGTTCCTCCAAAATGACCAAGAGAAGGACTACTTCCATGATGCTGATGGTGTGGTTTGTCGCTGGAAGCATATCGTTGCTGCCACTAGCAGGCTTTGGTAGCTACCACATTCAGACTCCTGGATCCTGGTGTTTCCTCAACATGACCCCCAAGACAAGTGACTGGGGTTTCGCTCTGCTTTTCTCCCTGGTTGGACTGATCAGCATTGCAACGTCAATTTTGCTGAACACTGTGAGTGTGGTGACCCTGCTCAAGGTTTACTGTGGAGCAGAGAGGAGACAGCGTAGCAGAGACCATGAGGCAGAAATGATGCTGCAGCTTATACTAATCATGACTATTGCGACGGTTTGCTGGTGCCCCTTGCTGGTAAGATGTTTTCTTTTTTTCTCCTTTCTTTTAGAATGACCCTAATTCAATATTTACAAAGTCTTTGCATAAGAGAGTCTGGTTCAATTTATTTCAATTTCAAATTCTTTATTTCCTGAACAAATATGGAGGCCTTTCTCTATGTATTATTGACAACTTGGAAGGAAAAGAAAACATGATTTTTAAACTTTGTACATATAAAATGTATAAACCCCATTCAGGCATTTGTATCCAGTCCCATTTCACTCTGATATCCCTAAATAAAGCCCCGTCCAACTTATCTGTCCCCTCATTGATATATAGAGTCCAATTATGTGTATTGTAAGTATACATACATCTGTTGTATGAAGGAATCAAACTGTTCAGATGGAAAACATTAGTGAACAAACATTAATAAGAAGACTATTTTCCATCTCTTTTGCTTCTCTTTTCCTTTTTCTTCCTTAATAATGAGGTATTGAATGTGAAATAAAATGGCTGCAAATTTATTTTAGTATAAGGTTGCTTCTACAAACAGATAAGAGGATTTGACTTAAACTTTAAGTCTTCTGTCCTGTTTTTCCAACTCAGTACTACAGATGTTTAAACCCTAATAAGGCCTCACAAAGAGCCAAGCTCTTTTCTTTGCATTCTTTTCTATGCTTCATTTGCTTGTCACAATGCAGCCCCTTGACAAGTGAATCTGAGAGCAATTTGGTTTTATCTTGCATCACAGGTTCCTTTAATCCCTAATTTGACTAGCACTTTCCAGGTTTTCAGAAGGAACGAGACCAAGCCTTTAAAGGAAATGCACACTATGTGAACCATTACTGTATGTTCAGTGGGGCAACTCATCCCACTTGACAATCCTTTAGACTCTACTGTGACAAAAATGTCACTAAAACTATAAAATAACAACCACATTGTGAAACAGCACCAAGTTTTGACCAAAATCAGCTCACTACTAATTGTCTAGATCATATTGAGAATATTAATAATGAACATATACAATACTGTGGTGGTCTGGATAGGTTGCTGATGGACTGGGGTCCTGTGTAGACAATGGATGAATATATACATTTTTTAAAGTATTTGTCAATCTGCTTTCAAAGGTTACTCATTTCATCGGCTTTTAGTAATTTTCCAAGACATTATGTGAAAATGTCCAAATTCCCTTTATTTAAATTCCATGTGTGTTGGGTAATTAATTAATAGAGCATGTACTGTTAGGCAGTCATGTCTAACCTTAGTTATGTAACATCCCACACAGATATATATTCTGATGCGTTCACTGACTCTCCCTGCAAGTGATGGCATGCTTTTGTTCTTCATTCGAATTGCCACATGGAATCAGATACTTGACCCCTGGATTTACATCATGATAAAAGTGTGCAAATTAAGGCGAGTAACAAATTGCATTTATCAAAAATGTCATGGCACAGCTTAAACAGTCACTGTTCACTCCCTCATGTCCTAACTGTGAGCTATAGCATGCCTGTTACACCAGCATGTCGGTGCCATTTGTAATTAAAACCCATGGATGTACATTTGCACAGTGCTGTGATAATAATCCCAAACCACCATCCATGTCACTATCATGTAACTCACAACATGTTATAGTCTCATCATCTCATGTCCCATCATAATTTTATTGCAGTTGACTCTCCATTCTGTCCCACTCAGATAAAGGTGCAGTATGTAACTTTTATAAACAGCGTGTTTTTTTTTATTAATGTTTTTACATATTTGTTAAAACTATGTCCTGACAATATAATATGAAATAAACAATCTGAAAATTTTTTTAACTTCTCTGGCTTTGGGCACAAAATGCTCTTTTATAGGTTGCATAACATGCTTTTAGTTTTAATGAATTAAATTAGCTTTATTAGGTCATCATCATCAGGGGGCTGCACAGTGGTGCAGTTGGCAGCACTGTTGCCTTGCAGCAAGAAAGTCCTGGGCTCAATTCCCAGCCCGGGGTCTTTCTGCATGGAGTTTGCATGTTCTCCCTGTTATTCCTACCCCACAGGGAACATGACACAGTTAGCATGTAACTCACATATAATTATTTTTCAGGATTTGAGTGTATTTGTAATATTAACCAATTGCATCTTTTTTCCTTTTTTTCAACTTTTCCAACTCTTACTCATTTTTAATTTTTATTCTTTATTTTTTGTCTTAATCTCTTCTAATTAATCTTATTTTCTTTCATCCATCTGTTGACCTTTCTTTTCAATGTTATACCCAACCAACTATTCTACAACTTTTAGGTCTTCATTGCCCAGACAGCTTTTGCCAGAACTGGTTTTGAAGTGAAATATCTGCTTCTCTGTATACGCTTTGCAACCTGGAACCAAATCCTAGATCCATGGGTATACATCCTGTTTCGCCGGTCAGTTTTGAGGAGAGTGAACCCTCGTTCTGACTGGTCCCGTACCTCCATCATTTCTTCGTCTTCAACTATACGTGACAATGTCCATCGATTCGCGCGGTCTTCACTGGGAAGCAACCTGCGCACGGATGTCCCAGAGGATCCTGAAAAATCAAATGTGATGCCCCCCTCTCCAATAACACCATCCTCACCTTCTCCATGTTTGATTGGATCTGAGTGATAATTACAGCAAAGTCACATAAGTGTACCTGTAAATGTGGTCTGCTCTGCTGTTGTTTTTCATGACGAATGTGATGAAATTAACCTGCATGGTTGCACAAACATGAAACTATCTCCTTATGGCTCTGTGTATATTTAAGATGTCTGATATCATTATTCTTTCACTATATGAGCTTAATGCAAAGACTTGTGTACAGAGATATAACCTATATTCAAAAATATACTTCAACTGGCACCATATGTAAAGCTAAGAATAAAATGTGTAAACTGGCATTTTTCAGTTTTTCCTTGTAGATTTGGTATATTTTATAAACAGCTAATATGTTGGTTATTATGACACAGTAAGCAACATATTGCTTTTTATATTATAAGTTTTTATATTATGCATAAAAAGGATTTTATACAGTTTGAGAATTACATGTTTAAATATCAAAACATGAGTGGTCATTAAGGAAGCTTTTCTGATCTTTACAGATCAACAAAAACAACTTCCTTGATATTTTCTCCTGTTTCTTATCTATCCATCCATCCATCCATCCATCCATCCATCCATCCATCCATCCACATCCGCTGATTGCAGGGTCATAGAGGGGATGATGATGGTTGGGCTGTCATTTGGTGAGAGGTGAGGTTCTGTACATGCATTTTAGTATGAAAAAAAAACCAATTATAGGACACAAAGCAGAGACCACCAATACATTGAATATGTTTATAAAAATGAGCCAACATGATTGACAGTATTACCTTCTGCTTTGTGCTTTTAGTGAAAGTGAAAAAAGAAATACTTCAATTTCTTGTCTCCATCAGTGATGTGTAATTTAACAATGTGATAGTAATGTGCTTTTTATTCATTGCATGAAATATTAAACATCTTTAAAAATTTGGTTTGTCTTTTGTTCTTCAATGTTGTCATTCTGCCTTAAAAATACATTATTTTTACCTTAACTTCTACTTCTCGGTGTTGGTGTGCAGTTCTGATCAAAGTATAAAGAATTGTATCTTTCAGATAAAAATACTATTAGGGACACATTTGTTATGCTAACAATTACATTGCTACATGAATAATAGCTTTTTACAAGTAATTAAGTTTGCACCAATTTTTAGTTTTGAATGACTTTGACTAAAGGCCTCAAATTCTAGATTTTGGCAAAATATGTGGATCTTGTTGAATCAATAACCGTATCAGAATTTTCATTTATCAGTTGCATTAAAAGTATGTAAAAGAAATTTGATTCAGCTTAATGCCAAGGCTGAAATAGTAGCTTAGAATATGGTAATTAGACTTACAAACTCATAGAACAAACTGGATAAAAAAAGGTTGGGGGATTTAGTTCTTTTTTCTTTTTTTCTTTTTTTAATCAAGGATTGGATACAGGGAAAAAACATTTACAACTGCCACCAATTTTCATTTTCAGATCTTAAAAATTAAGTTATTTATTAATGATACTATCAAATGAAATCTCCAAAGGTCAACCTTTATTACTGGAAAATAAATTACATGTATATTTAACATTGCATAGTTCAAGGCCAATATAAGCAATTTTTTATCAACAAATACAGCCCCTATATAAACTGTAGATTCCTAAAATGTCACAAAAGTACAGAGCAGGGGCTCTGAAAGATTGCTCATGTTTAGTGTTTTGCCACATAATTAAACTTTGAAAAGCACTTACACAGTTGTCAGCTAAATAAATAAATGAAACAAAATGTAATGTTTATTGTTGTGAATTTACAATTTAGTTTGTGCATGTTAGTTTTTTTGTTGTTGTTTATCAAATGCTTCCGCAGCCATTTTTGACTAATAATTCTTTTGGTTGCCTCAAGAGTGCGAGGCTATGTCAGATAAAAACAAAATCTACAATATGCACAAATCTGTTTTGTAAAAATAAAAATACTAAATTCAGGGTAACTTTTAGACTTTAACATTTCAAGGTTTGTGATGCTGTTTTTAATATTATTTAAAAGTTGGCAAACTGCACCGATACTTATCAAGTTAATAGATGTCTGATTGTGAGTCATCAAGGCATTTTAGTTAAATACAGCTTTACTCTCCCTGGATTACAAATACTTGCTCTGATGGTTCTATTTACTCAGTGAAAACTGACCAGTGATGTGAACCATGATACAGTATAATATAGTCTCTGCAACAAACAATAGTGGTGTATTTGTATTCTGTGTATAAAATGTACATAAATAGGCAAACTCAAGAGACCATGTTAATACATGTTCTTTTAATAGGAGTAGACATGAATGTTCTCATTTTTCAGTCCATATACAAACAGTGCAAAATCTTTTACAAGCACAGAAGATCAAATGGATACACAAACTCCTTTGATCTCCTCATTTTGTCAAGGGAAGTAAGGGTTGAGTTCCTGTTTGGTTGATCATGACAGATAATCTGTTTCACAGAGCAGGGTCATTTAGCTGGGAATATTCCCACTGGTATTATATTTTTCCCATAAATTGGATTAATGTCTGAGCAGATACTTTATTTTCAAGATCTTTTTAGTCACGTGCTACAGGGATGGTATACGTCCAAAGAGGTATAGCATTTGTAGAAAGAAAATAATTTGTAAATAAATCTTTTTTTCCTCAGCTCTTTTTTTTTATTTTGCCAAGCACATGGCACACATGTGCTGAAAACAATACAGCAAGAGCAGAAGCAGAACCACTCCTCAGACTGAAAACAGCTGTCTAATCCATGCTGCAAGAAACCAAAGACCTAGCACATTACCCATTTTCTTTCCTCTCAGAATAGTTTAGTTACAATTTGGGAAACGTTGTCCTTAAACACATCACTGCCTACCTTTGAAGTTACTCAAAAACATTTGTGTTTTGTTGTGCCCTGCAGGTTTCTACTGGGGAATTTTAGTTTACTGGTATTTTTTAACTTCTTAGATTCCTAGATTGTTTGTAGATGTCTACTATCTAATTTTAAGTGTTTTTATGATGGTCCATAAGTGTTAGAGGGAGGGACCTAAACTTTTTGTAAGTTTTGATATAAACATGAAAATGTGAATGCACATGAAGTAGAAAGGAATTTCAAAGTACTTCTGAGTTTTCTGTGTTGCATTTATTTTGTGTTATAGTGTTACAGTGATGATCCTCTGGGGGCACACTCAAAAGCCCAAAGGAAGATTGTTGAATTTATGATGATCCTTGTGATTATGTTGGAAAGTGACAAAAAATCAACCAAGGACTAAAACAACTATGTTCTTTTTTGTGCAACTGGATTTACCAATAAACAGATATAATACGCTCAATGGTGTTAATATCTAAATTCTGCCATTTTTAACATCTCCAATGGCTCCCCAAACATCAAACAAAAACACATCAGGAAAAGCAAAATCTCCCAGAACAGAATCCAGGGCCTCAGCAAAGTCATCAGGGTTCTTCTTGTTCTTGCCTGCTTCCACTATGGTGGTTGCTGCAGAGAAAAGTTGTGAGAAGTTAAAGCTAACATCAAGTGGTGTATATATGGTTCACCAACAAATGCACATTGACAATAAAACATGCAGCTGAGTAATGAACCATGGATTTTCACTGCGGGATTTTGTAAAATGCAATGTATTTAAGAAGTGCAATGAAAACGGCTAATTTTGCTTTGTGCCCTTTGGATCAGTGACATCACAAGAGACACAAGAATTAAACAGGTCAGTCAGCATTGTTTTCCACAGTATGAGGACAGATTTCGACATAGATTTCCAAGCATCTGACTTTCATTTGAGTTTCATGAGGTTCAGCTTTATGTGTTTGAGCCAGGAATGGACTTGAATGCAAGCAGCAACAGGGACAATGATCATCTTAAGAACTTTAACTGTTGTTAATATTTTTGTTGTCCTATTGATTGATTGGTTTTCATGGATAATCACCAGCCTTAAAATGGTTGCCCTATATTCTGCTTGCATCATCTTAAAAAATTACCTGACTCACAGTGAAAGTGAACTCAGTTTGAACTTCAGAACTCTGACGTATTTGCAAATGAACTGTATTGCAAATGAACTCTGATTACAGAGTTCATTTGCAAATGTGCATTGTGATGTATGTATAAAAGAAGAAACTTCTTTTGCAAGATTACATAAAGTATGTATTCTTGCAAAAGAAGTTTATGTGCATAGAAACATGTTTTGATTTTATCTTGATTTTTTCTAAATAAAACAAAATAGCAATTTGCTACAATTCCAGGAAACTATTGTGAGAAGTTTGTGGAAGCTAACCGAAAATGTTTGACCAGAGTCATGTAGCAAATACAATGCTACCTCATAGAGAGAAAATGATTTTGAAGACATTAATGAATAAATCTCTGACATATTCTTTCTCGTGTGATTGCAATATTTAGCAATTGTATATAATTTTTCTAATTCTAACTGACTTCAAACAAGAGACGTTCAGTCTGACTTAACTTCAGACAGTGAGGAAAAAAAATAATGTGTCTTTTTTTTCTTGTATAACATTCTTGTTTGTGCACTTTGATACTGTTAACTGATGACCCAAACTAAACACTAAAACTTGATATGAAGCTGCTTTACTGTTTGTACTTCAACATGCAATTCTAATATGTCATGTCCTTTTTATTGTGTGAACAGCTTTCACAATATGTCAAATTCAAGGTTAAAAATGTGAAAGCAATGTAAATGAACAAGAAAGTACTAACATACTTTGGCAAAAAAAAATAAATTAATTAATTAACTGCTCCCAGTGGACACACTTGCATACAAATACAAAGTGTGGTTCTACTTCTTTAAATAGCATCTTAAAAACTTGTCAAAGCACATTACACTAACCATACGAACCAGGATTTCTTGGCTTATGTTTTAATATCTATTCTGAGCTCATCCCCTTCCAAGGCTTTAAATGTCAACATGAGGATAAAGTTTACACAAAGAGACATCAGTTTTATCTGTTTAGTCTTACCCAGCTCCAGGTCTCTGATCCCCATATAGCTCTCCAAGAGATCGTCCACTTTCCTTGTGGCCTGTTCTTCAAATTCACTCTGCTAGGGAAATATATGGAAAAATAGAGGCATCTGCTGAAATATGGTGGCAAAGGTCTTTAGAAACTGCTATAAATTCTCTTGCCAAACCAGCTGAGGCCCAGAAAGGTTTTGCAGTTATGTTTGACTTCAAGTAATATAAATATTTCCATGTTTGTAGAGGACTGCACTATATGTGTAGACATGCTGAGGCAGTGTTAAGAGTGCACAGGGAATGGTTGAATATGCACATTGTTGAAAAAAACTGATGAAGCTTTTCAACCTTCATTAAAACAATAATATATTTGGACTACAAAACAGCTTAAGATTATGCTGAACCTCTGTACTTCTGTGATGAAAAATTGTTTTCAGTTTATGCTCCCTCAGATCATTGCACTGTTGTTCTAATTTTCAGCATAAACAAGCACATTAAGACAGAAAAAGTAAAGTCTGTGATTTATATGTCTATTTATAGATATACAGTACAGACCAAAAGTTTGGACACACTGTTCAATGAGTTTCCTTTGTTTTCATGACTATTGACATTGTAGAATCACACTGAAGGCATCAAAACTATGAATAACACATGTGGAAATATGCACTAAACAAAAAATGTGTAAAACAACTGAAAATACCCCTTATATTCTAGTTTCTTCAAAGTAGCAACCTTTTGTTGTGATTACTGCTTTGCACACACTCTGCATTTTCTTGATGAGCTTCAAGAGGTAGTCACCTGAAATGGTTTTCACTTCATGGTGTGCCCTGTCAGGTTAATAAGTGAGATTTCTTGCCTTATAAACAGTCATGAAAATAAAGAAAACCCATTGAATTAGAAAGCTGTGTCCAAACTTTTGGTCTGTACTGTATATTTAGTGCCTTCTGACTACAGTGAACCCTCATTTTTCGCGGGGGTTGCGTTCCGAAAAGAACCCGTGATAGGCAAAATCCGTGAAGTAGTTACCTTTATTTTTTTACAATTATTATACAGCATAATTAAATACTCTACATTGAAACCAAAGAACAAAACCTGTTTTCAGGCCTAAGCATTTTTTTTAACAAATAGAACGCTTTCTTACAAATAACTACAGTAAAATAACCATTGTAGTCATCAATAAGAAGTACAGTAGGAGAAATTGTGACTTGCGTATTTCACTGTTCCTCTGACTGTGACGCTGCGGCCTGACTCCGCTCTCTGGTGTCTTTTTCTTCTGAAGTCTGTGGTGCAGGTGTGTTTTTTCGAGAGAAGAACATAGTTATCGGTAGTTGTTGTCGCTCTTTTTTCTTCTGGGCAAAAATATTTGCCAAAATTTGCCAAGCTGTATATTTAAATACCGTAACGTTATTGGCACACAGGTAGAGAAGAAGCGCGGAGACTGATTAGCCAATCAGGATGCAGAACACAATGCAATGTGAAACTTCTATATTATATTATATTATATTATATTATATTATATTATATTATATTATATTATATTATATTATATTATATTATATTATATTATCACAATGTGAAAAAAAAACTGCACAAAAAAACTCCGTGAAGCAGAGAAGCCGAGAAAGGTGAACCGGGTTATAGAGAGGGTTCACTGTACTTCAGTACTCAGCAGTCATTGTCTGACGGTTCATGTGAAACTCACCACTTCCTGAACTGTAGCAGTCCCCTTAGACCGAAGCCGAAGAGTCTCTCTCCCGTTCACCAGCTTTCCCTCATTAGATTTTGGCGCTTTAGTTCTCATTCCAATCATGTCTAATCACATAAACAGAGAGACTGTCATCAATGATTATTTCTGCTGTTTATGTTTACAAATAAAAAAAATTTCAGCACAATCATCCACTAACTTCTCTAACTTAGTCATCATCTTTTATCTAAAAACATCATTAAAAAATTTGCTGTTATTTTACCACAAAATTGGTATAATGGTTGCTTTGCCGTCTACTTTGGGTTCTGCTCTCATAATTTATGAAGAAAACATTCTTGTGAGAGCAAAGCTGGACATCATCACACCTACTTCCATATTTGGATGTCCACAGTTTTTGAGATGTTTTCAAGAAGCGGTGAGACATTTCGCTTGGGAACGGTAAGGAAGTATTTTGCAGACATCAAAATGTTTTGACACAGGGAAAAGAACAACCATGCAAAGGAGGCTTGAGCAGCATTCAGATGACATGATGCCTGTATTTATTTGTGTTGTACATTCTGAATTGCTTCATTTTCTTTTCTTATGTCACTGCAATGTAATCTTTCATGTTTTATCATATAAAACAACACTTTGTATTGTCTTGTTGCTGAAATGTGAAACAAAAAAAGTTTAATCTCAATTTTAAACAAATACAAGCACAACTTTTTCACTACTGAGATGTTAAACCCAAAGTGTGCTGGATATAATTTGTACTGCGTTGTCTTGAATTGTGATTATATTGTTGAATGTTTGCATGGACTTAAGGTATTTATATACATATTTGTTAATTATGACATAGCAACAAATGGTATTGCTAAATATGTGCAAATTTCATACTGTTTTTCTTAGCAGTGCAGATATGTTGAATAATGGTATCTTGTTTTATTGTTGTTGGGTTTTTTTTGGGGGGGGTGCATTCATTTAAAATTATGTTCATTCAAAATAGAGCATGTACCTTAGTCACATTGTTCTAAAATTGAATGTTTTACTTACATGCAAAAGCAGTTTATGCGAAGCAGTTGAGCAAATTGTTTGAGACATACCCAAAACAATTTCAGTTGTAGTTGTAGACCATTAATATGGGGATAAAATTCACATGTGTGCTACATTTGTCCAAATAATTATCCTAAAAATGTTTGAAAACCATATAGCATTTTACACAATAAGTGAAACTTTTAAAATAGATTTAATTTCACACATACTGATATGTTCAAGGCTTTCTTTTTGCTAATTATAATTTTCCACTTATAGCTTAAGAAGAGAGTACATTTAAGATGAGAGTATTACATTAGACCAAAAAAAAGGATTTTTTTCATACCAAAATGTAGACTTTTGGTATCAAAAGTACGTTCAATATCAGCATAAAGATTGTTATTTTCAAAATGTACTTTTTTCTGATAAACAAGTCTCATTGAAGCACTTATTCTAATCTACAGTCTTTACATTTTTTTCTGTTGAGGTCAGAAAATGTATCTTCATCTGTACAATATATCTGTGACACAGAAATAAACTCATTAGGCCAGCCGAGTTTAACTAATCAATGAGGCTAGAAACAAATGACGGGTTTCAAAACAGGAATGTTTGTTTGCTTAACTGTATGTGGGGGAGTGGAGGCTTTGCACGTTCAGTGTTCTCCCAAGAGATTTATCATTCCTATCGTTGCAATTCCCTCTCTCTAAACAACTCTAAACAATCGTACTCAAGCATCATACCAAGAAGAGTCTTCATGTAACATACAGGTGTTAATATGCTTTTTGTGTTGCTATTTGGAGAACAGAAATTACTGGCGGTTGTAAAGTGACCAATGCCTTGTGACACCTCACATACAAACTAACAGAAGGCAAAGACTAAAACCTGTATTTTAGCCTACAAGCAAGGACAAGAGAGGATAAAACAATTGTGTACATAGCTGTCACTCAATCCTTCATCTCCATGTTACTTGTGGTCATTTGCTGTACTTGGAATTCCTGGACAACTAAACAGGATCAGTACCCACAGATCAGGTTTTTAAAAAATCCCAGCTTAGTCCCATTTGTACAGAATGTAAACTCCTGACCTATATATTCTGGAAAAAAAAAAAAAACTGAAAGTGAATTGCTTAAATTTTCTTTTTTGTCATATAATTATTTGTTTTTATTTTCTGCTAAGGTGAGAACATTATGTTCAGTTATGACTCCTGGACGTTTAGTCTGCTACTGTTGGTTGTTTTTTTGGTTTTGTTCAGCAGGGACACGGTCATTCCTGTTTACTGTCCACAGATACTTTCATGAACAATGAACTTGATTGCAAACTGGAGTCTCACTTAAGCAAGAGGTGACTAAAGATTCAAATCAGTTTCAGGAAGTCAGACAATACACTATGGATTTACTTTCCTGTTTGACAAGCAACTGGTTCAATGAGAAAAGGAAACTTCTCAATGCTTTGAATGTTTTGAACATGTCAAAACAAATTAAGCATCTATTAATCTTCTGACAGGTAAAACATTTCCTGCTCCGCTTTAATGAGCTAGTGTTTTTGTGGTGAACAAAGGGTGGTGGCAGAAGGGACTGCACAGACAAACCGCAATGGACTGACTGATAGCTACACATAAACATCAAAGTGGTTGTAATATTTTATGGAAACATCTACATGACAACATTCTAAATTTGAGGACTTTAAAATGCACATAAACATTTTAAAATGTCAATATTTTTGGAAACCAAAAAATATAATTACCATAACTTATTTGAAACCTTTTTCAACATACGTTGCCAGAAAATTTCTGCAGTTTCCTTGGTCTCAAAGCAGCTCTTCCATTCAGTAAAAAGAAGTGTTGCTTTCTTTCTAGGATTTTTTTTTGACATTTGCTTATTTTAAATTTTAGAATCAAAACGTTAATAAAGTGGCTTAGTACACACCTTATACAACCAGTTTATGAAAGTTTTTCATGCTTTCATAAACTAGTATATAAAAGGCTGAAAATATAACATATGCTTTCAAGCTGTATTCCACTGCAAGCAACATGATTTGGATTAAATATTTATTGGTTCCTGAATGCTGACTTAGTAAACAAGTTCTAAAAATGAAGTACTTTGCATTCTATTTCTCTGTTTCACCATGTGTATTTGTCTCAGTGGCCATTTGTTAATCTAAATAGTGAGAGACATGATGCAAAAAGAAACATTGTAAGACTTCTTGTCCAAAAAGAAATTGTATTTAATGATGGTACCAGTTAAACTATCTAGCTTAGACTTGTAGTTTGGGAGGCAAACTACAAGTATGTGTAATAAAGAACTTAAAGGTTTAGTTTGAAATTAAATTTGATCATTTTTTTAACAACATCAACAGAAGTTTGGAAGCACCAGTACCCCTCAGTATCCTTAATTTGGATCTTGTCATTTTAGTGTAACAAAAAGCAGCAAAAACAAACACTAGAAGTTGCTTGCTATATCTTTAGTATTCTTAATGCAACTTTTATTGTTCGGTAGTGCATGTCCCAAGTGTTTTTTGTTTCTGTTTTTTGTTTTTTTTTTGCATTACTTATGACTTTCAATGCGCATTGTTTTGGAGACTATCTGCAAGAAATAAATAGTATTTAACAGAGCAGAATTTACTTTTTAGAGTGTTTATGTTTACACTGACATTATTACAAAAATTAAGTCCAAATCTGTATCATTTTGCCTTAATATAACTCCAAGAATTGCACATTTATTTCAGATTAGGTTTGAGTAAAATCTCTTTAAACCTACAATAATATTGTCTTCTGTTTTAGCTTTTACGTTGTGAGAATCTTCCATTAAATCATAATTAATTATTATTTCAATTCATGAAATGATGCAGAGGAGCATGAAATGTGGTACTTGTTTCTTTGTTTTTTTTTAAAAACCAACATAATTTCATATAATTTATAGTAACTGATGGCAATGAGTTTCACAGATGAATATTTGGCAGACTGCCAGTAAACCTTTAACTGGTTCTCTTCCTAGTTGGCTGATGAATATTAGGAAGTATGTTCATCAGCCAGGTTCCCAGCACCCAGACCCATGTTGGCTTTCACTTTCTGATTCAGTCCAAGCTAAGTTTAACCTCAGAAAAAATTGTGTATGTAATCCAAACATTTGGGATGTTTGATGGGGCTTTATAGCGGAGCACACAGTACACCACTGTCAATTAATATGCAATTATGAATAATTTTAGGCTGGTATATTTGTCTCAATAATTAGTGTTTTTTACTCACCAAAGGCTTTCTTGGGCTCCACAAGGCGAAGAGTGAAAGGGAGGCCTCTTGGTTGCTCCTTTAGCATCTTGGCGACCTCATAGTGTCGACATCCTACAATGCTCTGGTCATTAATGGCTTCGATGTGGTCACCGACACAAACAGCCTTCAGTCGGTCAATGGTGCTGCCCTCTTTTATTCTCTAGAGAAAAAAGAAATGGTTACGCTCGTAGCTCCAAGTGAAAGTTTTCATATGCATGATCCAGAACATGGGAAATTGTTTGTAATTACTTTAACTATACCAAAAGATTTGACTTTTAGTACAGTGTGTTTCCTAATGACTTTAGCAAACAGCCATTAGGAAACACAGGTTTTTTATTTACTTTTCCTCTCATTCACCTTGATAAAAGCATATCCAGCTCCATTGTCTGTGATAGTGAGACCTAATGCATCCTCGGTCTTTGTCACCTCCACTTCTTTTGTTTCCCCTCTGACATGAGCAAAGATGAAATCCTCCAGTCCAATTTGTCCTCCAAGAAGTTTCTGCATGTCCACTTTATGAGAGTTTAGGGTACAGAAAAGGATCTGAGGGCAGGATATGAAGAAAACAAATGCTTTTGGAGGTTCCCTGAATTCAGCATAAACTTTCATAAAACTATATTTTCTTAGAGATTACACATCACTGCATAGTGCACTTGCATTACCAAGCATGTTTATTTTCATATTGTAAAATACAAAATACCTTTATCAACACAGATGGGCTCATCTCTGATGGCATCTGCTTTGCATGAGACTGGAAGGTGTTCTAATTTTACAACCAAAGAAGATGCAGCTCTTTGGATTTTTTTAAATGTAGTATAGATTTTAAACAGCAGAGAGCAGCAGCGAGTCATGATTTGAACTAAAAGGATTTTTACTATCACAAGGTTAGTACAAAAAATAAAACATGTCACTGAAAATAAAAACACATGTTTATTATTAATTATAAACATGATAAATAAATGAAGAAGTGGTTTAATTACACCTAGTATTCACCAAAGTATAATCACATTAGCTAATTCTGTGTATATGAATTAAATAAAATAGAATGTAATTCTATTAATTTATTTCAAGAATTAATCTGATGAGAACCCAAAATTTGTTTACACGGAAAAAAACGGATTATTCAATAAGCCCATTCAAATAAAACGGTAGTTCAGAAATAGTATGTTTTTGCCTCCAGGACATGGTCTAAACAGTCATGTGGCAGATTGCAACATAGTTGACCAGCAGCCACTGATACCTTCAGGGCATGCCTTATATGGTCGTTATTTAATATGTTGGCTGCTGACAGAGTGTTGAATTTGAATTAATGAAAAATCAAAAGGAAGGAAAAAAGCAACAAATCATGCAAACGGAACCTCAAATCAAGTATTATTTGCAAATTTCCAACATAAAATTATTTTATTGCTAATGTCAGATTTTTTTAGTAACATATTAAAAAGATCACAGTTGATAACAGTGCTTTATAATATTAAATAGGAATGCAGTGAAGACTAAATCTACATAGATAAGCATATTAAAATTAAAATTGATTACATTTTGTCTTATTTTACATTCTATTTTAAATAAATCACATTGTCATTCTCAAAGTATTAAAGTTTTAGATTTTGGAAGCAAATTACCTAAATAAACTTTTGATTATATTGTAATTTATTGTTCAGTTATGTGTAAATCTGGCAATGATGTGAGGAGAATCTGAATCAGTAAACTTTGCACAATTGATCTCATAACTTGTTGTACTCTCATACCAGGATTTTACTCTTTTAAAGAAGTGTGTTCCCTTACTCGTATTTTCATGTTTTTAGAACAAACAAACAACAAGAATTACATCAGATTTCAACTTCAAGGTCAAGTTTTGTTCGAAAGTCCATAAAGAAAATTCGAGATAATTGAACAAAGTGTTATCTTGCAGTTGCTGATCAAAAGATCTCTCTCTGCATGCAAGACTGTGGGGTTGGAGTTCAAGGTTGTCAGTCCAATCAGACTCTACAGTTATTGGGGTCAGGGAAATGGATGCATTTTATAGAATCAAATGTAGATTGCCATAAATCTATGGTGGAGTCTTGAATCTAGAAGTCCGCATGTAGTTCTATAGGTTCTGCAGAAATATTGCTTGTTACCATCCCTATTACAATAACTTATTGCTATAAGAACAAAATTAAGTTAATACACATGTTTCAAAAATTAATCAAGCAAAATGATAACTGTGGGTTATTATTGGCTCATAAGTAATGTCAAATTATTAGGTTTAAGAGTTTACTCAAATTTGTCTCATATAACAACACAATTTCTAAGTTTGACATTTTTATTTTACTTTCATTTCCATTTTGCTGTGTATTGGTTGAACTTTACACAGTAAAGCGAAGTCAATATAACCAATGTAGAAGCAGAGACTGTTGTTGATTGCCTCACAAGAAAAACTGTTATCTTTTATACCCAATACATATTAAGATAGCAAAGCCTTCATGATGGCCTTCAAAACTGATAAGTATTCTATATAAGGACAGTCTTGCTCAGAAAGGATTTTATGACTGACTGTGTGAATGTGACTTGTGCACAAATTCAGAAACAATGCTAACTATTCGTTTTATGTAGAGTCAATATTGTCTTGCATTGCTGATCATGTTTATTTTTTTAGCAAAGCATTTTCAGTGGCCTAAATATTACTTAGAACATTGCTTATAAATTGTCCCAGACTGATTCTTTGGTGTTCCTACTGCTGTATTGCTACTACTTTATTGCAGTATATAAAAAGCTATTATATTCATGTGGATGTTTTTCATCACCTGATACCACACATGCAGTGGCTTGCAAATATATCTGTTGCTATAAACTTTTTCACATGTTGTCATGCTATAACAACACAATTAAATGAAAATCATTGGGATACATAACATAACATTGAAGACTTTTGTAAGAAAATGTTACATGACTTTTCGATTGTCTTTCTTTGTATTTGACCAGCTTTGGACATGTACCTTTGTTCTTTCATTGCCTTTGTAAAATGGGTAAAGCTAATCAGATTGTATGGAACAAGAACATTAATTAAAGCCTTGCTACAAATTATCAGTTCGATTTAACTATGAAATTTCACTGGGCTATTGCAACCCATGATTTATCTAAACTATTAAATTGTATCTCTGATTGTATCTTTAGGGTTGTTGTCTTGCTGAAAGGTGAACCTCTGGCCCAGTCTTAAGTGTGTTTGCATTATCTACCAGGTTTTCTTTCAGAAATTCAATGTGCTTAGGTCAATGTTTAGAAAATCTTCTACAGCTACTGTGCAGTGTTGATTTTGTGCCACACATAGGCCAGTATTTTCTTACATGTCTGCTACAACTGTTCCATAAAGTTTAGGGTTTTGGAGTGGACAATGCCTGAAATAGGGGTCCCTGTAGCTCCTTTAGTTACCCCAGGCCTTTTGGCTGGCGTGTTCCTTGGTCTTCATTATCATTATTGAATTAACCGCATCTAAGGCCACCACAGAAAAGTTTTATTTGTGCTAAGGTTAAATTGCAAATAATGAAAAAGTTTAAGGAATGAAGGCATTTTGTGCAGATTGAGATACTGTATGTGTTTGAGCTTCTGATGAAGGCCAAAAGCTAAATCATGTTGGTCTGGAAATAAAGTTGTTTCTTATTACACGTCTTGCTAGAGTCTTCACCTCACCTGTATTTAAACAGTTAACATCATTTCCCATGGTATAATACATATGAATCATGACCTGGTTATGTTTTAGTTTGAAATCCGACATGTAAATTCTTGACATACATAAATGTCTGAGTGAGTGTTTACTGATTAAATACACTTTATCTAGTTGTTTGTTTCCACTATTGAACTTTGGCAGCTCAAAGTCCGGTATTGGAGAGTGGAAATGATCAATAAAACTAGATCATGGAAAAAAAGCCCTAGAATGGAAACCTCACACCTTTTTACAACTGGCCAGACAGAGTAGAAATGCAAGACAGCAATCAGATAACTTTATGAAATTTCTTCCAGGTTAATCATTTTACCTCTGACGGAGAGATGTTGAACACCTCTGCGATCTTGGCATACAGTTCCTTGACATTGGTGAATCCATGAATGCGCCCTGTTGGGCTCCCATGAGCCAGCTGGGTGTGGAAGATAAGCCTGGGTCTCGGGTACTCTGGTGGCCCTGCTGATGGCGGTGATGGGGGAGGAAGTGGAGGAGCTGTGGGCTCCATGCATCCCTGATTCTGGCAAGGGGCCTTGTGGTCCTTCATGGCCTCATCCCCCAGTGCCTTGGAGTCCTGCGGGCTCATAACCTCCCCGTTCTGCATCGGTCCCAGCTTGGGTTTGATCCACCCTGCTGGTTAGCAGCTATGATAAAAAGGAAAAACTGTGCTTACCTACACTTAGTTGCCCAAACACCACAATCAACCAACCACCCAAGGCAATGGTGGTGAGGAAAGCAGATAAATAAGTGATGAGAGTAACCTGGTAACATTATATGAAAGAGGACAGCCAGACCCTGCCTGGGAGAAACCCAACACCCTCTGAATTTAGGATTGTCTGTTACACTTGAACCTATTTGAGCTCACACACACAAAACAGCAAAAAAAGACAACAAATAAAATCTTCTTCAAGGAATAACCTTTGACCCTCCATTTATTAAAAGCTGCCTAACATGCCACAGAATGACCCTTCACATATGATCTGAAGTATGAAAATGTCTAGGTATGAGTAAAATGACTCCCACACAGGCCAACAAAGACAATGCCCCAGTGTTCCTGGTAAGATGATATCTGGGTAGGCAGTAAGGTGTTCCTGCCCACTGGCCTAACTGAATGACAGAGGTTGTTGCCAGGGCGAATTCTTGGTGATGTGCTGACCTTTATGACCCGGCCCACAGAAACAAAACGAGTGAGTAAGACAAATGTTTCTCATCTATTACCATTTTAAGCTATCAGGGTTTGATAGTTTAACATTCCCTTGTCAAGCGAATTTCCATTTTCAGTGGGAAAACAACTGATCTAAATTTGTCATGAAAAGTCACAACAGTCACGTTTTGCTTCTTGTTTCACTCTTTCATGGTGACCTCCTGTCCTTAATGTCATATTTTACCCTCTCATGTGATGCAGAACCACTTTGAATTGGGAGATTGTCCTAATAGGGACAACAATTTTTCTGCCTCGAATTTGGAAATTCCACAAAAATTCCAGATTTTCTTGTCAGCTGAGGATGTGTCATTTGCATTATTTCAAACTCAGATCCCCTCGTGTACCCACACACAGCGAAATAACACTTTTTCTGTTTGATAAATGTATTTACTAAGTTATAATGTCTTGTGTACTTTGTTGTTTAGTAGTTTTTTGTTAAATTATTTCATTTTATTCATTATAAATTAGTGAATAAAATGCAATATCATGAAATTAGTCTGTGTATTGACCTGAAACAACAGTGATATTGCAGAAATATACCCCTAAACAAACAGAATTTCTCCTTTCCAACTTGCACCATAAGCATGTTGATGCACCTGTGATATAAAGTCTACAGCTGGAGTTGGAAGTGCGTCACAGCCTTGGTTTTCCAGGCCAAGGTGTTGCCCATCCACCAAGGCCTTACAACTATTACAAAGGTCATCAAAGGATGTTTGTTTGTAAGATGAGAAGCTGGTAGCAAAGCAGCCTTTATTTTATTTGCTTAGAGTCGTAATCAGATGGAACAAAAGACTGAAATAAGCTGCTCTCTGCCCAATGTTCATGTATGACCATTAATGGAACATGCAAAAACAGATGATTAGTTTGAGTGTTACTAGAGACGTTCAGGACTGGTATTAGATTCCAAAGGTCTGATGATATTCAGAAAAAAATACATTTTTATAGTATTTACGCACATTTTAAGTGTATTCTTTTTCAAAACAGAATCATCATCATCAAGATACCAGTGGAAACATAAGAAAGTTGTTCATAAATTTAAAGTACCGTAAGGATCTCATTGCTATAATGCCTATGAAGTTTAGTTTTATTATTACAAAGCATACAAATAATTAGTGGCTTTTTCTAAGACTTTTAAAGTTTAATCTTTTGGAGTGCAGAAACACTGATGGTATTAGAAGCTGGTATTTGCTGGTCAGTAGGTAAGATTATCGATCTGGTATAGGCTATAGTCAGCTGCTTAACAGACCTGCCTCTTGCAGTTTGCAAACTTAGAAAACACATTACCTTAATAAAAGTGGTGGGTGGTGCTCCTTTAGTTTCCACACCATCCATCTTTTTTTTGTTTATCCTGTTTATATTCAAACTGCAGAATTTGTCTGTTTTTAAAGTAATGGAAAAAGTATAGTAACCCAAGTAGCCCAAGAGCAACAGGTGGGGGGTCAACACATCTTTATACATCTTTATTTACCCTGGCTCTTACAGTGGCCTCTTATTAAAGACAAAAAATTATATGACAGACAATTTTGTTGTTTTTAAAACAGCTTTTTAGGTATACCTTGAAACCTGTAAGTCGCATCAAGGTGTCACTGTTTTCAAAGGGTTTCCTTTTCTTTTATAGCCAGTGAAAAACATCCACAGATCTTATTTTATTAAAAACTTGAAGTATATTTTATCATTTTAAAAATGTAAGCAGCAAAAGTAAACAAAAGCCGCTCATTGCAGTTTTAAACAGAAACGAATCGACAATATATACAATATACAAAGTAAAAGGATGTCATGTTTGAAAAGGTACACATTAAATATTTCCTCCTTTTTAAACGGTCTGCTCATTGGCTCTAGACAGATTGCTTTGTTTTGTTTTAATCTTTTTGCAAATATTAACAAGACAGGTCTAACAACTTAGTCTGCAAATATTAGTGAAAAGTGTAGTCTTACAGGACATAACTGTGATGACTTTGCAAGTCCTGCAGAAAGCAAGAGTTGTTTTGAAGTCTGACAATTTACTGCTGGTATTTAGTTTTACAAATTATTAGTATTCTTTACTTCCAGATCACAGCTGATTAAGATTAGTATGAGCTGCAATAAGATTCCTCCTGAAAGTTGAGTAGAAGAACAGAATAGAAATGTCTCACAATTATGTATTGCAGTGGGGAAATTCTGGTATAACAGCAGCTTTGGTAAAAAATAAATAAATTATTAAATAAATAAAAACAAGCAATAAATAAATTAAGAAATTAAGAATAACATACGATTAAGGTGGATAGATTGATTTCACAGCTTTTGAGAAAAAGCTGTTTCTTAGCCACGTGGTTGTGCTCTTTATGCATCTGTACCATTTCCCAGACAGTAGTATTGCAAACAGTTTGTGTCCAGAATAGGTGGGGTCAGTGGCAATACAACTGGCCTTTCTTTGCAGTCTGCCAGTATAAATTAGGTCCAGGTTCAGTAAGTGACTCATCACCATCCACAGGGCAGTTTTCACCACTCTGGCCATGTCCTTTTTGTCCTGGACTGTGCAGTTGCCATAATGCACAGTAATACTGAGAGGATGCTCTCAATCATGGCTCTAGATTCTCAATAACTTCTAGAGTTTAGAAGTTATTGAGCAATGGAGCAGGGAGTCCAACCCTTTTCACTTTTCCGAGGAAGAAGAGCTTTTGTTTGGCCTTCAGATCAGGGGTCCGAGTGTAACCTCGATAATCGTGATCTGGTTCTAGCTCAGTTCAACTCAATTATGCGTTGTGTGAATAAGGGCCAGGAGACAGAATGAGATTAAATGATTTTTATCTGTATGGAACAGAATAACGACTGATCAGGAATCAGGTTCATCACAGCGGGTACAGCACCTCGCGCTCATCTCTCATGAACTGGCCAACTGCCGTATTTAATACATTAATATTAGACAGAAATACAAAGAAATAAAACAATATGTACCTGTATGGAACAGAATAACGACTGATCAGGAATCAGGTTCATCACAGCGGGTACAGCACCTCACGAGGAATAGCATTTCATGTTAGCATCAAGCTAACGTAACATTTTACCAGAGTGTTACCTTGGTAAGTCCAGAACAGGCTGGTGTCTATTTCGGCTCGTTTGCTGGTAACAAGCTCATAGGCTCTGCTCTGCTGGCGGCAAAACAAGGAGGAGGCAGATGAAGAACTTGTCGAACTTTATTTCTCTTCTTGGCAAAAACGAGACAACTACAACCACTCCACCGCTCGAGCCTCTAACAGCTAACACCCTTCCTCTTCTTCTTCTCCGTGCTACTACTGATTGCTCTCTACCGCGCCCCCTAGGGAGAGGCTGGGCCTGTAACAAGAGTGTTGAACTCAGTGAACCTACCTCGCGCTCATCTCTCATGAACTGGCAACTAGATGTCTGTGTTCAGTATATTTAACACTGCCAACCACCAGGAGGGGGTGCTGTTTCACCCATTACACATGAACCCAAACTTGGAAGTAATGACAAGTGGAATTCTATACAACATTAGCTATGTTACACGAGGTGATGTGGATGCCCAGGAATCTGATGTCCACATGCTCCACTACCTCCCCTTAAATTGTAATAGGTGTATGCACTGTCCTCCTGTACTTCCTGTAGTCCATTATGACCTCCTTGGTCTCGCTGGTGTTGAGAACCAGGTTGCTTAGTGAACACCACTTGGTCAGGTACTGCTTTCTTCTCTGCACAGGATCTCATCATTGTTTGTTATCAGACCCACTACGGTAGTAACATCAAACTTTAGAACTCTTAGATGAGTAGATGGGTATGCAGTCATGGGTGAACAGAGTAAAAAGAACCAGACTAAGCACACAGCCCCGTGGTGTGCCTGTATTGAAGACCACTGTTGGCTTTCCCAATGTCTCCCACCCCACATTGTTCATCAGTAATGTTATTTTAGCCAGAGTTCTTTTGTCTCCTACCCCTACACTGGAAACAGTTGTGCAACCAAAGAGCTGGCTGTCCTGATGAGCTCATCTAATCATTTCCTCTCAGCTGATAAGCTGAGGGGAAACAGTTAGGAAACTGTTGCATGCATTGAGTAATAAACAGTAAAACTATATGGTCTTTCCTTTAAATTTAATCATCATACCTAATAGTTATCTAATAAAACTTATCAGTCTGACCTTTCCTGGATTTTTCCAGTTAGTTATCAATGTGCCATCTCAACTACATTGATATCATTAGGGTGGTAGCTTCTGTGGAAATTTAGGTAAAGATTATCTTTCTCAAGAATACATTGATGTTTTGTAAAGCACACCCTCTTGATGACTGACAGAAGATGTAAGGCTCATCTTCAAAACTATGAATAATCAAATCCTATTAAACCAACTGACACATATGAAAGTGGGATATTGTGTCATGGATCCAAGGGAGGTTGTCTGTTTTGCCCAATTAATAATTTATCCATCACACTGATGATTTAGCACAGAATAGCCTGCTGACTCCTACGCTGAATCCACGCAACCCTATTACACACTTCCTCGAGAACTGTGATTTCCTTTTCTGTATGTGCCTTGTCTCGTGGCAGTGGGGACGGCAGGGAAAACCGTCATCTGCCTATGTGAGCCAGATTGTGTGAGGGTGGTGTGTATGCTTTGTCATGAGGCTAGACACTGCCTCTTCTGTTCCTGGTAGTGCCTGAGATGTCTGAGAGGAAACTAAAAGAAGCTTTCATTGCTAATATTAGCTCAACTTTTGTTGAACCTCTATTTGATAAATATCTTTTATGTGTTCAAGGTCTTGTCCCAGTGTGCTGAAATACACTAAACAAAGTTGTGTTTTAATCAGTATGAACATAAAGTTCAGAACACCATTGGAATTTTAAAATTAGATGGGGATATGATAAAAAATTTTAGTAGATGTTTAAAGATAATTTTCCAAGCTATATTGTGATCACATTAAATTTTTCACATTTTCTCATGTTATAATTCCTAACTTCAGTATATGGATTTATTGTGATGGACCAGCAAAATGTAGTGCATTACTGTGAAGGAGAACAAAAATTAAAATAAATAAATACATTTATTCTGTCCACTGGGTCCATGAAATTAATAGTTACAAATGACTGTCCTTCGGAATGATTCTTGACATTTTTTACCCACTCCTCACAAAATATTTAAGATTAGCCAGGTTGGATGGCAAGCATAGGTAAACATCAGTTTTCAAGATTCTTATTTGGAGTTAGGTGTTGACTGTAGCCATTCTATTATATGAACATGCTTTGATCTAAATCGTTCCTTTGGTTTTGTATGGGTTATCATCCAACTCATGCTGCTACCCAGCCTCAGGTCTTGTAAAGTATCAGTACCGGTTGTCTCCAGGTACTGCCTGTATTCAGTTCCACACCTTCACATTAACTGTGACTATCTTCCCTGTTCCTCCTGTAGTAAATAATACTACCATAGCCATGACTCACTGTGGGAACGCTAACTTCACCCGCATTGTGGATTGTCAAATTTTGCAACACATTGCATATTGCATGTAAGCCAAAAAAGTTCAACATTGGCATTATCTGACCAAAGCACATCATTTCTGTGTTCAAGTTTGAGAAGTCATGAAAAAGTTCAAAGAGTGTGATAGCTTTTGAAAGTTACTAATTTATGGTACATTTTCAAGCCTCACATTCTGTGAGTTTTGCTTTTATTGGAACCGCTTGTCACACCTTCAAGGCAGAGGTTAAGGTTCAGGGTCAACTCATGAAAACTCTTCAACAACTCCCTCAAGATTATTTTTATTAGATACTGTCAGCAAGCTTCAACTGCAATATAGGTGTAAAGTCAGCTGACAAAATGCACCTGGAAAGTTTAATATTTGAACAGTGAACACTCGTGACAAGCAAACACTCACATTATGATTACAGTTTAATTCAACTGACAGCCAAATGTCAAATATCAACTGACTAGTAAAAACATGAAATAAAAACAATAATAATGAAAGAAATAGAAAAATAAGTTGGATTCAATACTACTACTACCACCACTACAACTACTTCTACTACTACTGCTACTACTACTGCTACTACTACCAATAATAATAATAACAATAATAATAATAATAATAATAATAATAATAGTTGTTATATTATTTATATTCATAGAAGAAATTTGAAAAATTATATTAAAGTTTAACAAGTATTGATATAGTGTATATGTAATGAGTAGTAAGTACCAGATTGCAGTGCCCCACCCGAGACTACAGTTCTTTGCCAGGGTATATTGTGATGATATGATATTTTAAACAGGATTAACACAATCTCTTTGTTGTCTATTTTTTTCTTAAAATATACTGAATGAAGCTACCTCACCTGTGATAATATCAAGCCTTGCTGCTCTTTTTTTTCTGTATCTCTAGACAGTTAGACGTGGACAGCCCAGCATTACCATATAAGGCAATGGGCGGTCTGTGAGAACCCAGCCTCTTCATTCTGATTGGATGACTGGTCTGACATGACCTTTTTTTCCTCTGGCTTCACCGCTTCTGATTGGTCTTCTGACTTGGTCCGATTTAAGGTCATTATCCTAATCAGCCGTGGATGAAGTGAGGAGGTGGTGGGGGTTAGAAAAAAAAAGCAGAAACCAAACAAGATCGGTGGAGTTTGGCGTGGAGAGTCGTTTCTACGCGAACCGACGGACCACCACCACTGGCTGAGGGAAGAATGCTTGAAAACAAGAGAGATAGATTGAAAACCTTCCTCAGGAAGATCGACGAGAAGGCCATTGTCAGACTAAAGCACTTCATGAAGGAGAGGTAAGCGGAATGAATGTTGCTAGCTGATCCGCTATCTGCCGGGTGAGCATCACCCTGGCTATTGGATGCCGTTGTTTAACGGTTATTTGCTGACAATAGTGAATATTAATAGTTTGATTCTGGTGTCTAATGTAATGTGCACTTGTATTGAGGCCCATTAAATCTATTTTACGACAGAAAAGGACGCCTTACTAAGTGGCACAAACTGCTAGCATGCTAGCCATCCGCCTGGCTGAGGATGTGGTGGTATTTAAATAAACTTGAGATAACCTGCCTTGTCATTGTCGGGTAAAGTCAAATAAAGGATGGTTTTATTTATTAGTTTTTTAGTTTTGGTTACTGTTGTCAGATTTCCCTATCTCCATCTAATATTTATTTGAAAGTATACACGATAATATTCTAGAAGTAACTGTCATGGTTGATCACCATTCGACTTCCCTTTTTCACGATAGTTCACAAACACAACAGTGGCTGACCCAGATTGGCTTTGTTGTTGTGTTATTTTTATCCACAGGAGTACCTGTGTAATCTGGTCAGTTTAAATAAGCATCATTGCTGTTGGAAAATGTGCATAAACAAAAGCTGGTCCAGATTTGGTAGGTTACTAATCTCGCCTTTACCTGCTGCTCAGAAACCATGACATCAGAAGCCTGCCTGTGTGGGCCAGATTATCATTATCATTTGTTTTCCCATCATTGCTGATTATGGCTTAACAAGTGTCTAGCCCTGCACAGGTGGATTTACACAACCTAAAATTTACTAAACAACCTCCTTCTAAAAGTCTCCCTATAGGAGGGGGATTGTGTGTCTTCTCCCTGCCCTCAAGCAACAGTTGCATATCAAATGAGACAGTTTGTATTTTCGTAGAAAATCTATTTTTAGCCCACATGAGTAAAGCACAGGTGGTACACTATGTTATATAAATGCTCCCCCCATGTCATATGAGTTATTCCGCTGACGTTCTGCCCCATAGATAGCCATTTGGAGGTGTCTGACAGCCCCTTCCAATCAGAAGTGGCCTGCTAGTTATCAGTAATGTGCTGCGTGTGTAGTGTGGCATGGTGGTTGATAGTCCGTGTGAACAAAACATGCATTCCTGTGCTATAAAAGATTTTTATGGCACACGGATGCCATAAAACATTCCATGCTATCTATTTCTTTATATACACACGCACACACACAGCAGGGTTGATTTGTAAAATGCACAGTACTTGATGGAAGTGAATACAAAGGAAGCTTTAATTGTGCACACTGGCTAGCTGGCTCTTTCTAAGATGCTTTGTATGCAGACCTGCACAGCACACTGTCAGAAAATTATGAATTGCCCTGGTAATAGCAAAGGGAGCGGGCACAGCTGCAATGCATGCAATTGCAGAATTCTGGAATAGACTGGGTGTGGCAGCTTTGCAGGCTCCAGGAAGATGCTCCCAGGACACACGGCGGAGCTGTGGGCTGCAAAGTCTCTGTGGGTCTTAATCATATATGTGCCAGGCAGAGAGGGTAAACCTATGTCGAAAATGAAAACCACAACTGTAGAACTGTTTATCACTTAATAACCAGTTGCAGAGTACCGAACTGTTCACGGTTGAAGTTCTGGGTAGTCTTTCTGACTGCCGTTAATGACTGGCTGCTCCAACGCTCTTGTCGCACAGCCAGGAAACCGGCAATGTTCTCCTTAGCTGCTTCACCTTCTGAGCCTGCGTGAGAATTTTATCCACTGTCACTAAAACACATGCAAAATCCTATAGTATCGCAATATGGAGGTGGTCAGACAATGCTACAAATTATATTTAGTAGACACAAGCTTAAGAATAAGCAGGGAAGTCAGTTTGTTTACCTACTCTACGCTCAACTCCTCTGCTCTCATTCTTAGTGGGAGGGACAAAGGTAAAAGGAGAGGGGTGTCAGAATAAAGTCAAGTATGTGAAATTTGAAGAAGGAGATTTGGGTGTTTCGTTGGAAAAACATTTCAATACCTTGGCATCAGTTTCAATTGAGGTTGTTTTTTTTTTTAAATCCTCATAGGCTTCCTGAAATATCTCATATCTCATTGTTGTGGTTATGTTTCAAAGAGCCAGAGAGTAGTTCATCTTTTCTTCCAGTAAAACCATTAGAACAATGTCTATTTTTTTCTACACCAACAGAAGTAACTGAGTCTAATAGCTTTTATTTTTTAAAAGTTATGATTATATCATAAAAGTAAAGTTATTTAATCAACACAAAGGAGCTGTTTTATACTCATTCAGCTGATATTGCTACTGCTTTATGTATGCCCTCTAGGATTTACAGATTAATCGTTTTTGCTGTCATTCAGCAGGCAGTATAATGAATTTAGCATGTTTTAATCAGTATTTGACTTAATTTAGTGGTGGCTCATTTTGAAGCTTTTATTTTTGACTTCAAAACCGAAAATAAACCCTCTGCATTCAAAGATTAGAAACAATCAATAGCCTTGTGAGTTTTTTCAACCCTTCTTACTATGTTACTGTGCATTTTCCCTGTTCATACAGCTGACAGTACAGTCACCATAAAGAAAGACACTCTCTGTTTCTGGACCCAGTTTTCATGGAGGAAGTACAGGGACTCATTTCTGGCTCTAGTCCACGTGACTTCCAACTCTAAAACACACAGCTACACTTATTCAGCAACACACACATAAACAATCCCTGTTACACTTGGGAGGCTGCTGCTGAATGTGGCAATGAAAACTGGATCCTTTCCTTGCCCTTAATGAGTACTGTGCTGGAGCTCATGCATGCTTACTTTACCTGATTACCTCTTATTTTTATTTAATTATATATATATATGTATATATATATATATATATATATATATATATCTTGTCTTAGTCACAACCAGAAAAATATTTTAGTTTGTGTTACATTTCTTTGTTTGCTTTGAAGTATTTAGTTTTTAGGGAATTGGCCAAATGTTGATTCGATGGAATAAACAAATTTCTGTGTTTTTGTAACCCCTGCGCCCCTCCAAAAAAAAAAAAAAAAGCAACAGAGGCCTTATAATTAGGTCAGAATGATAATATGCATGCTGTGACTAAGCAGATTCTTGCTACATGAAGGGAAATTAATCATTTTAAAAAGAATTGTCCTCAGCTGCCCACAAGATGGTGCTGTCACACTTGGTTTCTGTTTATTTTTAAACATTTCATGGGTGTCAAGTCTGCTATTTATGCTCAGACGTGAACCTGAGACCCGTGTTGTTACAGCAGCGGTATTGGTCATGGGAGAGCTCTCTACTTGGAGGCGGGGGGAAATGTCTTTAGGGTGCTAGCGTGGCAAACCAGCTGACGAAGCTGGTGTCTGTGGGAGGGCATCTGGGATCATCTGTCTCAACTCGGGACAGAGAATTAAAGCAACAGATCTCCATACCTCAGGGATTCCTCCTGATCACTTGAATTTTCTTTGCTGTATAAATTAGTGAGAGATGTGAATTTCTAATCATGTTGTAAAAACCTTTAGGGGCTGGATTGTCTTTTAATAACTGGCAAATACTTTAAAAGTGTTTGAATAAGCAGTACGAGCCCACATTGCAAACATATGTTTTATTGGTATACACTGTTCTATGCAGTCTAAATTTACCAAGAGAAGGAAGTGATGCAGTCTGTCGTCATAGCCCACTGTTGGGCTCTTCAGGAAAATTTAAGCATGACCCTTTGTCCAACATTGACGCACATATTTACCCTCTCAGGACAACTGATCCCTCATTTAACAGTTGTTTACTTTTGACTGCCTTTCAGATTGCACGAATGCATAATGTTTCATCTATTGAGGCCTTTATATAGGATGATTAAAAGATGAAATATTGTCCTTTTTTCATTTGTTTAAATAGATGGCATGTAACCTTAGACTGGTATTGCAATCTTTGTATGTTGAACAGATGGTGCATGCTTTGAAAGGCCTCAGGAATATGATCAGGAGCATTTCTGACAATGTTTTTATTGTGTTCAAATCTATTTCTGACTTTGATGGTGCTAATCCTGTAGGTGATTGTCACATGTTTGCACTAGAAATGTAGCACGTAATGTTGAGACAGGATGAGTGAAGTAATTGATATATGATGACTAAAGTAGACTGATGTGACGAGTGCAGTTACACTATTTTAAGACCTTTGATTATGTCACATTCATGGAAAAAAGCCGTAAAAGAGGAGCTAATTTTTATATATTGAGATGATGCAGTTAACTGCATTTCCTGGACATGGGTGTTATTCTTTGGAGTTTTTCCTTTTTTTGTTAAACTTAAGGCCCTTGTGCTCTATGGCCTCTAATAGTTCTCCATGGCCCTATTCACTAATAGAACTGGGACTAAGTTAGCTATTGTTGTGCATATTGCCCTCGCTGCAGCTGGGCCCCCATCATGTTGCTAATGAGCAAAGGGTATTGAATCGTGTAGTTTAGTATTCCAACCTGAAGACAACCCTGCAATGTTGCTTTCAACCCCCACATTTCCACCAACTCTCTCACACTGAGCGTTTCCACGACAACATGGCTTAATTCGACAAAGACCGTGGCTGAGAGTGTATTTTTGGGGTTTGAAACAGAATAATTCTCTTTTTATTAAGGTGTTGTTCTGACGTCTTTTCCTTTATCTTCATGCTTAGTTTCCACTTCCTTTCAAAGGTCGCAATAAACCAGACCTTTACTCTCCTTTGAGATAGATATTGAGGATATAGCTACAGAGGTGCTGGGATACTGTCATTGAGTTGCTTGAGGCCGAACGAGGCAGCAGACTTTTACGATCGTGGAAGAAAAGGTGGAAATTTAGGTATGGAGAAAAGAAAAGATTTGCTAAGTGAACAAAGCACTTTGGATGATTCTAACTGTCCTGGAGATTTAAGTGGGTAAGTCAAACCCTTATACTTATTGGTCTATGACTAACATTTGCACCTATCAGAATGAACAGTTGACATGTCTTGAGGGCTTTTTGATGTTTGAGGACATTGAAGGGAACAGAAGACTATTTTTTTTTTCTTTCTGTCTTTATTTTTTTACTTTAATAATCTTGTTTTGTTTACATAACCCAGTAGATAAGCTATGGTGAATAATAATATTAACTATCTGTTGTTGGCTTTGTTTTGTTTCCTAAGATGTTACCAGAATAAATGCAGATAAATGATCCCAACTAATGTGTTCTTTTAGTGATAATCTGAGAACACAACATGATGTCAGGATTTTGTGTTCAATACAAGATAAATTGTACTTTTTGTATATATGCAGTTCTATCTCAATTGTAATCTTCAGCTTTTTTTTATCAGTACTTTTTTATTATTTTGAAATGGAAATAAAACAAGCCTGGATTGTTAATGTATTTTTTTTAAATTAGGCAGCGGGATTAGTACTTTAGGGAAGTAGGTCAAAGGTAATTTCCCAGCAGGAAGCAGACCCGCCCCCTATGGGTCTGATCTCCTCCTGCTTTGTAAATGTAAAGTGGTAATTAAGTGACACCAGCCTTATGGATAACATAGGTTGTTTCATGCTTCTGACTACCACATATGTGTGTTTTTTTTGGGGGGGGGTTTGGATTGCTGACACACAACCAAGTTATGAATAGCTTCTGTAACTTCTTCCTTGTTACAAAATGTACAAACATTTTCTGATTGGGTAACTTTAATTCTTTCCCCACATTTTTTTTCATCAAAGTGTTCATCAAAGTGACAGAAGCAGCATTTACTAAAACCTCATTAGTTGTCATAGATTGATAATCTTTATATCAAACTTTATATTTATAAATGTAGAGCACAAAATCATGTAACGCATTGTGAAGTAGCTGAATGTTGCAGGATGTGGTTTTTACACCCTCATTGTAGCAGCTAGCAGTATCTGGCTTCAAAATCAATTACTCGGCGTTTGTAGATTTTAACGTTCGCCGTAAATATATGGTTTGGTGTACCAGCTCCTTACTGTTTGGAATTAAAGTCACATTCATGCAGTTGTTAAACACACACATTTAGCGACGCTCCAGTCAACCAGCAAGAAATTAGAATCAGTTTCACTTTGATCGTCCCTGATCAACAGGTTAAACATTTTGAAATCATTATTATTATTTTTCCTTTTTATTAAATGTATAAAAATTAATAACTCTCCTCATTTCCACTCTTTGGCCTCATAAACCAGCAGAATAAACTTAAAGTACTTTTTTTTTAGTTGGAAGTGAATGTGTCAAAATTAGAATCCCTTGAAGAAAAACTGAAATCAGAAACGATCTTTAAATATGTAAAATTTGATTGCTTGAATATTTGTCCATACGCTCTCAAAGAAGGTGGTTTCATTATTATTATGCGATGTATAATGTAGCAAGCTTAACTATATTGTTTTTTACTAGTTTTTTATTCAAGGAGTTTTAATATTGAACTCTAGAGATGAAAAATGCCATTAGAAATTGTAACACCAACACATGACTTTGTGACACATTAACCCACAATTATAGAGCATCTTGGAAAAAGGCACGTTATTTACTTGCATCAAGAAACAACTGTTAGTTATGACAAAGAGAAAATTACTACACAGCTTATTGGAGTACAGTCCAAGAGCTTCTGTGCTTCAAGCTCCTCGGTTTAGCAGACATGGTGATAATATTCAATCTCATACAACTAGCTAACAGTTAAACACTGATTACTTAATTATTTAGTGTGTTGTTTTTGTTGGAACTTGACTGACAGTAGCTTACTCACACTGAGACTGAAGGGGAAAGGGGAGATTTGCTCACAGTGGCTGTTTGGAAATGAGATGTAGCCAGAAGCATCTGAAATATTCTTTAAAGCTCATTTGATTGTTTCTCACAACTAGTTTACTGGATAGAGCTTTAGCAAAAGTGACATGAGCCTCCTTCCTCATGCTTTGTGACATATTTTCCATTTAAGACCTGTGAAACAAGTTTCACTGAATGCCTTACAATATTTTGAGCACTGAATTTGTTTCCGTTTTTTTTTTTTTGAATGATTATTATTATTTAAGTGACAGAGGCACAAGAGTCGTCAAGCAGGATTGTGGCTATTGAAACTGGTGGAAAATGTTTTTACTGTTACATTTTTAATGTTAAAAATAAATAAATGCAACTTTTAGTAGTTGATCAGGCTTATTTAACAAGATTTTAGCTACAGTCGGTTGAAGGAACATATTTGGATTCACTCATAAGATGAGGGTAATTAATCTCTTTTGTCTTTAAAGTGTTTGAGTAGTTCACTTGCTCGTTTACAGAGATAGTTCTCATCCTGCTTAGAGCAAGAGACTACTTAAGGTAGGAAATGTGCCTGTAGGTGGGTTTCTCTAAACCTCTCATATGTCAATGCCTTCTCTGCATTCATTGCATGTCCTTGTGTAAGAAAGGGAGGGGAGACGGCACTTTGGGTTCTGTTTATTGGCTGGTGTTTTTCACGCTTCCTTTAGCTTTGGGGGAGTGTCTGGGTTTGACGTCGGCCAGCTACGGAGTGTCACACCACCCTCAACACAAAGTGGCTGCCTTTGAACTAGCACAACACAGCTGTAGGGGTTTCTGGCAGGACGTGGCGTAGGAGATAATTGGTTTTGTAACTTTGTTACACAGAGGGCTTAAAATCTATCTTTTCATCTTATAGTTTAGCTTACATTTGCTGGCGTTAACAGTTGGTAGGAGAGGTTTCTTTTCTAACCATCTGGAAGAACAGGAAATGCCTACTGTTGGTAGGTATATGAGTTTCCGTTCATCAAAGCGATTGAAAGTTAGCAGGTAAGTCGGATTTTGTAGCATTGAACTTAAATTTTCTCTTGTTTTCATCTTTGTCATAAATTCTTCCTTTTATATATTTTTATTTTGATAATGTTATGGTTTTACTTTCATCGTAGCTTAAAGGCAGTTTTATGAATTCAATACATTGTCAGTCAGCTGACCACATAGTCGTGCTGTATTTCTACTTTGTGTGTTCCTGGTCAAGGACAGGCCATGGCCTTAAAAAATTTATTGACTTTTGTAAATCCGGCAGCCTTGCTTTTATAGCACTTTTTTTTCACTTCAAGTTTTTCCAACTTTACAGCTTGGAAAGCAGCCAGTAGGTCCGTTTGAGCGTTGACTCAATGTGTGTCTATAAAATATTTCATTAAGAGAAAGGATGACCATTTCCATCTCATCGTAAAGATAATTCTGTCATCTGTCAAACAGGAGTTATGGCTCCCCTGTGTTGAGAGCGAGGTGGATGGGTTTAATAAGCTTGTTGACTGTAAAGCAAAATCAGACCAGAGTTGGTTATGAGACTGACGTGGTTGTTGGAAAAAGGAAAAAAAAAATGTTGGTGTTTGTGGCTTAAATTTCTAGGTGGTGGTTTTCATTTTAAATAATAATAAAAAAGAAAATATTTTCTTCTTTGCAAAAGGGCGTAATGATATTAGACTCGTGTTCCGACTTGTGCGTCGCAGGGTTGTGAACATGCAAGTTATCATGCTGTGGCATGCCTGTCCTCACAGTAACTCTCCCATAGACACTTCTGTGCTCTTCTTATTTCTATGAAGATATGTGCAGTATATACATGTATATACTGATCTGTGCTTTTTCCCATATCCAGCAGCTATCCAGTGGAGAGTGGCGGGCTGCCAGCCAAAGCCAAGAAAAGCAGGAACAGCCAGAGCAATGGCGCCATCAAGAAGACTGAGGCGAAGAAAGCCTTGAGTTTAGAAACTGCTCAGCTCAAGCTCCAGCAGCAGCACAAAACCCTCGGCAGACAAATCGCCGTCAGGTAGGATTGATCAAGAAACCCACTGCACTTAATAGAAACTCTTAAAAAATATATTTTTGATGACTATTTTATGAAAGTGTCTGCTATTGTATATGAACAAATCACCTTAATTTCACATATAAAAGTGCTTTAAGTTGATTCTTGGAGGCATAAATCTGATTTAAATGTTTATTTTTTTATATTCTTTATTTAACATTTTTCATTACAATGAAACATAAAACACAAACAGAACTTGGGGCACTGATACATATATAAATAAAAAGAAAATAAAAAATAATTACAAGATGTTACATCTAGTTATGCTTCCTTGTTCTTGTATAACAGCCATTTAGACCAGCGTTTGTTGTAAGAGTGTCCTTTTATATGTAAAAGATATGTCAGTTTTTCCATTGAGTGAATCTCGATTTTAATATTTTAAAGCCGTTAAATTCTTCTTAATTTGACAACCAATAAGTAACTTTTCCATCCTGATTATAAGAGGAGTTGTTTCCGCTACTCATACCATGCGTCACAAGACATGAGCTGACTCTCAGCTGCTGTTCAGTCGTGCAACACGCGTGACTGCACAGCCGTCTCAAGCAGACTTGACCCGGATTCTCATGCTAAACTGACCTTGAGTAAAAATACAATATTTACAAACAAAATGTAAAATATGATCTAAACAATTTTATTTAAAATTAAGATAATTATTGCAGTAAAAATGATGCCATTTGTAACACTTATTTACATCTTTGCACACTAGATTTCAGAGAGTAACTTTTTTATATCGTTTTTTTTTTTTTGCTTTGATTCTCATCTGTGCTAAAGTATCACCAAGTATCTATTTTAGTTAGAAGACTGCAGCTGGCATGCTAGAGAGTTGACCTAACAGGAGTACCTTTGATTAGATTGATAACTAATCCTCCACTTCTTTAGTTTCCACACAAAGAGAAAGCATAGGAACTTTTCCTTCAGACAGTTGACCAGCAGTGTGCAGCAACAACTAATCCCTGGTTCATTGGGATGAAAATTATGTTTTGCATTTATTATCTTAACATCATCTCTCAAACAGATTTTTTTTTCTTCTCCCTTCTCTTCAGATCGGAGACATTTGATGGTGACAACAAAGGCTTCGAGAGAACAGAAGGCAGCGGCACGCAAAGTGTAAGTCCATGTTGATGTACTTCATCTTCCTGTTGGAAAGAAAATGCATTCTATGCTTAAAATGTCAAAGACGAATCTTTTCTCATTTTCAGAGTTTCACAAAGCACAACAAAACATTCCACAAGTTGTTTCCAGACATTCCTGAGGGAGAAGACTTGATACATGGTAGGTACAGGGAAAATGACAGGAAAACATCAAATGAAAACAAATAAATGTGTAAAACTGAAAAACTGTTCTCCACTTTTCCTCCCAGCATACATCTGTGCTCTGCAGAGAGAAGTGCCGTATCATGGTCGCCTCTACATCACAGACACCCACGCCTGTTTCTATTCCTCGGTTCTGCTGAAGGACACTAAGGTAGACCTCTATGCCAGCCCGGCATGTCGCTCTGTTAAAAGCAATGTTTGACTTGACTGACGTCTTGGGTTTTATTGTTTTTCTTGCAGGTTGTCATTCCGGTTTCCTCCATCCACACGGTGAAGAAACAGAAAACAGCTCTGCTGGTACCCAACGCCTTGTCTCTTCGTACCTCAGAAGGAGAGAAGGTCCGTCTAACATCTTTAACTCTCTGCAATTGTAGCATTCATGAAGCAAATGGAGTTTATCATGTTTGGAATGAAATGAGATGTTGTCTAGCAACATTAATATTGCTTTAAAAGTTAAGTCAACAGGGTGTGTTTCACTATTGGATTTTTACCATCAAGCCAGCGGCTAATAATCCTCCCTCCTTTGTGTTTTTCTTATTGTTTAGTACGTCTTTGTGTCACTGAGGAACAGGGAATCGTGTTACCAGCTGCTTCGCTCCGTCTGCCCTCAGATAGAGGTGAGTGACTCGGGTCAAACTAGAAAAGAAACCCAGAATTGCAGCAGCAGGGAGTGAAATGTGGAACCACGGTTAGGGTCACTCTAGAAAGACTGATGGCATTACAGTCAAATTGTGTCAGGCTATTGAGAAAAACTTTGAAGTGCTTCACTGTTATGGTGAAAGTGTGGCAATGTATTGGACTTTCTCTTGTTACAAAGTCTAAATGTCGGGAAAGGGGTTTTATAAAAGTACAGTGTTACAAACTAAAGCAGGTGTCAGCTTTACTGTTTGAGCTGTCTTTGTTTACTTTTCATAAAATGTTGGAGGCTCATAGTTTGTGGGAATCATTTCAAGTCATCTCTGCAACTTCCTTTACAGGACGGCAGCACCAACAGTAGCCCTCTCTTTTCCTCAGGCGAAAACAGCTTTGATAAAATCAAACACGTGGTAAGAAAACTCTAATCAGTTTGGTTTAAGTCTGACACTTGAATCTTTAAAATAAGTGCTCTTTAATGTGCAATGCCACTTGTTTCTGAAGTCCTGGTTCTTTGTGTGCAGAACTCCAGCCAGTCCAGCTTGAATGACAGCTTGGATGGTTCTGAAACTCAGTCCTTACAGAACCAGCCTCTACAGAGAGCTCACCGAGGTAGGATGTTTGACTTAACACATTATGACCATATTAAGTATTATTAAAGTAGTTCAAGTCTGTTGTTCCCTAAATTAGAGTTCATTATAAACAAAACTTGCTGTGCTACAGTTATGTTCTAATTTTGTTCTAGACGTGCAAAGTTCAAGGTCTGCTAGTAGTTTTAACAGCAATTCCTTCTCTTATCTGTCCTTCCAGTAGAAGCAGTGCCTCATGGAAACAGTTCAGGTTTCAGCAGTCAGCAGACTGACAGCTCATCCTCAGAGGAGCTCTCTGAGTCAGGTAATAGACACAAGGTGTCACAAGTATTCAAAAAACAAAAAAAAAGCAAGTTCAGTAATGAGCATAGGAAAAACCAGAATTAGAAAGTGAGCTGTAATATTTACGCTGTTGACTTGTATTTTTAGGTGGATCGTGGATGTGGAATGTAACTGAAAAAGCCAAGTCTCTGCTGGTTCAGAGAGAGTTCAGCACCCTCAACACGCTTCTCTTTATTTACTTGATTTTGTAAGTGACACCTTTCTTCTTTAGAATGTCTCCCCACCCTGTCCTATTTCCCTGTTTGCTAATCTCTTATCTACTGGTGCTGAAGTTGCGTTCCACAAAGGAAAGCATGAGACTTTCCGTTGTCTTGTGCTGATAAACCTGATTATCTCAAATAATTTAAATAGAAAAACCTGTCGCCTCATTCTGTGACGTTTATGGAAATAACGTTTATCTTTAATACAGCTTAGGTCATTACTTGTTTATTGATGTTAGTGGGTCTAAACATTGAAGAACTAGTCTAAATCTCTCTGTGTGTGTGTGTTGCAGGGTGGTACTGCTGCTGCTGTCTTCGGGTTACATCGGTCTCCGTATCGTGGCTCTAGAAGAACAGCTTACGTCCCTCGGTGCTCTGCCAGAGTTCACCTTACAGAGCGGGTAGGATGTCTCTTTTCATCTCAGTCTTTATTTCAGTGTGAGAAGCAAGTAATTGATATCCAGTTTAAACAATAATGCCACACAAACACTTGGATACTAATGCGAAATTCTCAACAACAAAAATTCTCAAGTCATCACATTCCATCTAGGTACTTTTCTATATTAGATGTAATACTGCCACCTAGTGGGGAGTTTCCGTTTTTGTTAGTTTCTTTTTTTTTCTTTTACACAAGTTTGTGGTTTTTACCCTGTTGTCTCAACAATGTAAAGTCTTATAATCAGTTTTCAGATATCGTAAATCCATGGTCCACAAAATTAAGTGCCAAATTCACAACTAAATGAACACGCCCTACAAACAAGGAAGTAGGAAATGCATCATAAAACAATAGTACAAATTTTTATTCTGTTTACTATAAATAGTTCATAACTCAACAGATTCTTTGAGAAGTTTGTCATTTGTTTTCTGTCTTTAACCGTCTCTTTTTGTCTTGACAGGTATAACAAAAACACATAATCCTCAGCGACGGGAGGAGAGACGGGCGGACTTGTGATTGGAAGATGACTTCAGCCTCTCTGCAGCTGAACCTGAAGGGCCAACTTTAACGTACTCAGACTCTGCTCCCAACATGGCCGGCGCTGTTACGTAGAGGAAGAGCAGCAACCTCGTGCAATTTCAGAGTCGCTAACTTGAACAGCTCTTCTTCCTCCAAGTGCAGTAAATAAACGGGCGTGTTGCAGCCTCATTACACAGAGCCAAGCCAAATAAATACTCGCGCTGCCTGGTTGCAGTGTGCCAGTTGTTTAAAAACCAAAGCCACAATGGCTCAAACTCAGCAAAGTGCCACACTAGCCAAGTCAGATGGCACTTTGCTTTCAGAAACTTTTCAACATGTGTGAATCTGTCACTCATTGTCCTGTTCTCCCTGAGCATGCAATCTGAATAGGGCTATACTGATCAGCATTAGCCTGCTGTAATGCTTTTTGCTGCACTTCAACACTGGAGACGTAGTGCTATGCATAGCCAAAGATGCACAAAGTGCACATCTTTTGCATGAGTCCACAGAGAAAACTTTTCTATCTCTTTCATCAGCTGTAAATTCAGTCCTGTTTGTCTCTACATTCAGCAAGTTTTTGGGTACTTTAAATTGTTCTTTCTCATTGGCTGTGGGTTGAAATGATGATTCTTTTTTTTTTTCTTTTAGAAAAATCTTTAACGCAGATCAGCCCACAGAGGCATAATAATTTCCTGATGGTCCTATCCTTTCTCTCAATCTGCCGTGATTGCAGTTTTACTTTCTTCGTTTTTGACATGATTTAAATATGTTTAATGATCAATGCTCAGAACTTATTTTCCTTCCAGTAAAATAAGTACTGGATGAATGCATCTTCAATGCACATATACTCAGCACAACGGGACACGAAGAAGTTGTCCAAAAGGCGTAGATTTTGGTCTTGGAGAGCAGATTCAAATCTCTGGTTCAGACGTTTAATTGTTGTAGCCTCTTCATGCAAAACTAGCTTTTTGTTCTAAGCGACGTGCTTCTTGAAGACCAATAGCCAGTAATGTATTTCTAATGCATGTGTCTGCAGTTATTGACACTTGACTGATTACTGTATTTGCATTCTTGCTCTGGTCACCAGAGGGACGCATAATAACCACATAACACTGTAAGGTCCGAGTTTTCAAATGCAAAAGAAATGTGGTCCGGAAAGGAAATTTCAATTTGCAACAAAATAATATGCATGGGAAAAATGTAACTAATGTTTGTGTGAAGTTTTTAAGTGAAGAATTGTGTTTGTGGGGGGAAAAAAAACAGTCCAATAACGGAAAAGTAAGAAGTGAGAGGAGCGGATAAGTAAGCAAGCGCACTTTAAAAACGACAAACATACATTGTGCCTGTCGCAACCCTCAGACACCTTGGTTGGACTGAAATGGCAAAGCTGGCGTTCTGCGATGTTTGATGGTGCTAAGAATTATTTTAAATTGATTTCACTCAGGGTTGGTGGGGCTCTTCCTGCCATGTGGTTTT
Source organism: Xiphophorus hellerii (assembly GCF_003331165.1). Classification (NCBI taxonomy): domain Eukaryota; kingdom Metazoa; phylum Chordata; class Actinopteri; order Cyprinodontiformes; family Poeciliidae; genus Xiphophorus; species Xiphophorus hellerii. The sequence goes on from NC_045680.1 coordinate 9,870,139, forward strand.
AGTCGCTACAGCTTGACATTTCATTATGTAGTGCTCATAATGGGTTTCACAGTTTGCACGTCTTCAGCTCTTCAGTAACCCTTTAATAATAAATTGATCTCACTTGATTTTTAACTGAGAAATCTGGCGTTCAACTCATAATGTTTGTCTTTCCTTTCTCAAATTTCTTGTTTTTTTACTTAAATCATATCAGTACCACATTTTAACATCACCATTCTTTTGGAGCCTCTTTCTTTGTAGGAGCGGTGAGCTCTTCAACGTTTGCTGCATCCTCATGGAGAGTCCTCTAAATGTTCAGCAGATGTTCTTGTTTTGTTGTTGTCATGCCATATCCATTACTGTCAGTTATTGTATTCCCTCACCAGGGGGCAGTATGCACAACCACTGTCCTCAAATTATCCATTTCAAGACTCTGGGGCGGTTTTTGTGTGATTTTTGCACTATTCAGAGTGTTGTAAATAATTTTGTACCAAATGTTAATGTCCTTAATTCTACTTTGGCTTTCTCTATATATTTATTTGCATTATGTGTAATTTAAAGTAGTCTCTGTGAGATTGCTTTGTACTGTTAAAAATAAATATTTGGAAGTAAAATTTGGTGTATACGTGTTTTAATGTTGAAAGTGTGTGAACATTGTCCCTGAACAATGTTGGGGGAAACAGGTAAATTTGTGAAAAGAAATGTAAACATCTCATTCAACCTAGGACTTGATATTTTAGATGTACTCATTACTGCAACTTTATACCATTTTGTCAATTAGACACTTTAAAAAAAACACAAAAAAAAACATGGTACACGATTTAGTTGATACAGGTGCAAGGCTTTTGTGCTGTTTTTACCTGCGTTGAACATGTAGAGAGACTGGAAATGTTGCAAAATGGCATAATCTCTGTATGTGTTTTAAGCAGAACTCTTTTTAAGTCTCGTCACAGATTCTCATTGGTACTTTAGTGTGGACAGACGGTAACTGGGCTAATTGAGTATTTGGACATGATTTATATATATACATCAGAGTCGCTGAACCTTTTGCCACAAGAACCAAAACTGTCAAGCCACTGCCACAAAATGAGTTTTTCTTTTTTCATTTTTTGGATTTTACCTGCTGTCTGGTAAATTAATGTACTTTTTAATTATATGATAAAGTGAAAGCATAAAACAAGCTTACTAATTGTACAAAACTTTTACTGTCCACTATACTGTAGGAAGCTTCTAGTTTGCCAGCATGTTTTCTGAAATACCCTTTTTTTTCTTTTTAACGAGTGTATCTGCATAAACTTCATATAGCAGTGCTCAAAAGTTGCTGTTTTTTTTTGTTTTTTTTTTTAAAAAGGTTTTATTGGCCTCCATCTTATAGTGAACTGACAGGAAAGAAGGGGAAGACATGCAACAAAGGTCACCAGGCCGGGACTTGAACCTGCGACTGCCTCGAGGACTAAGGCCTCCATATGTGGGTTGTGTTTAACCCCTGTGCCACCATAGCACCTGCAGTGCACCAAAGTTGTGCCATTTTGGGCACACACAAAATAATTCCCATGCAATGGACACCCCTGACCTAACACACTCCCTTGTAACTCTCCTGCTTAAAGGTCAACTTCTGGTTCAGGTCTCTCAAAGCCTCTTACCGTTGTCCCACTCCTCTCCCCAGCTTTGTTCTGTATTTAAATTCATCAATCTATCCATCAACATGGACCAGACTCCTTGTCCTGATGTAGAAAAGCATTTCCACAGCATGATGTTGCCACTTTACAGGGCTTCTTAAGCAATTTTGTCCTGTCAAACTAGAGGGCTTCTTAAGCAATTATTTTTTCCAGCAAAAGCTTTTGGAAAAGTATTGGAATAGAAGGATTAATTGCATCAAACCTTTCACATATGTTTTTAGGTATTAACTATCTTCTGTCAGGTAAAAGCCTAATTAAATACGATGAACTGTGTGGTTTTACAGTGATATGTGAAAATTGTTTGCAGAGCATTGTAAATTCTAGCATTTACTGAAACCAAAAAATGTTAAAGCCTAATTTATACTTGTAAGAAAGCTAGAATGTTGCATCTGATTTTGAACAATTTAGTTTCAAAACCACATTCTTATGGAACACAGGAAAAATGTCAGACTAATGCTGCATTTATAGCTGTCTGACTTCTGGCATGTTTGGTCAACAGTTTGTGGCTCAACTACATCTAGCTGAGGAGAATGGACTATTCTATGATGTATTTATTTTATTTCATATTTCAGAAGCAAATTCCGCAATGATGTTCAGTCCAACAGTCTGAAGGACCATTTGTGCGTTTATCCTGTTCAGCTGTCCGGGTTATTGGAAGGAGCAGGCTCTTCAGAGGTCTGGCGGTATGCACAGAGCTGAAACACACCTAGAACAAATGAGAGGCACCATCTATTAATAATCACAGCATATCATTAAAGTTTGGCATGTAAAAGTCCTATCCAACTTTGTATATTTTAGGATTACAGGAAATGTTTCCAAAGAATTTTGTTTAGTCACTGTTAATGTGTGAACATGTCATGTAAATAATGTTCGTTGGTTTTACTTTTAAAATTCATATCTTATTTCCGAGAAAACCTTCTAGACGGTGAGCCATTTTTGTTTTATTCAAATGGAAACTGGTTTCTCATGCTATAAATACTGTAAAGCAACTCTGCACTATGAAGTTCAAACTTGAAATTAGCAAATACATAGACATTTGAGAACACATATATTCTTCTTGAGTCAAAAACTATAAGAAGTGAAAACCTGCTGCGAAAGCCAAAATCACAGCCACCCAGCCAATAATGTAGGACCAGGAAAAGCGCCAGTCCAGGAAGCGTTTGCCAAAGAAGGTGACGGTCACTCCTGTGTAAACAGCTAAAGCCAGAAGAGCAAGAAAACCTTCAACAGAGAAGAAGAAAGAGAGAAAATGTAGACTATAGCCGTTGTTGGAATTTTAGAGTTGCTTCATTGTTTCGAATATTAGTGATGCTAGAAGAGTGGCTCTTTCAAGCCTCTTTAAAAGATTTGTCTTTTCACTTTGTGACTGACTGAGAGAGCAAAGTCCTCTGTTTACGCAAGATGTTTACTTCTAACCTATTTTCCAGCTAATTATTTTCCAGCTGTAAAAGTCTTGATAGTACCTGACAGGACCAGAGCGATGCCTCCGGTCCGGACCCTCCTGTTCTTGGTGCCATTAGTGAAGGCGCTAAGGCCGAGCACAGTACCAGCAAAACAGCTCAGCACGGCCAGAAGCATGAAGGCCCGGGTGGCGTCCCAGAAGGCTGAAAAAGCAAAGGCAACAATCAGTCTTTGAAAAAAAGGGCACAAAAATGCAAATAAAACTTTTTCAGTCAAGTAACTAAGTTATCTCCATTAATTTTAGCTTCTGTAAAAAAAAAAAAATAATAATAATTAGAAGCATAATAATGCTTCTAATTATAACTTGAACTGAGAACTATGTAAATGAAACCTCTGGGAAGCTCATTTGTAAACATTTATTGAGGCACATACCTACGGTTATGGTGTGAGCGTGGCATTTGTGGTTAATGCAGAACCTCCAAAGCCCCTGATTGGCTGAGCTGCCCGAGTAGCGGTACTGCATCCAGAAATCTGTTGCTGTAGAAACAATGAGAAGCACCAGGGCGGCTACACCGCACAGGGTGCCTCCTCCTGCTAAACTGTACAGCATTGTGAAGCCTAAACTTCCAGCAGTAGTTCAGAGAAGAGAGGAGAGGGAAGATGGGAGATTATTTATGAAGTTTTATTAGGTTTTTACTAGTAAAAAAATGTTTTTATTAAGGGCATCTCTTCAAGTCTGTCATCTATATCGATTACGCTTGCTCTATTAGGCTTTCTTGGACTCTGTTACATGCATGTAGACACTTACATGCATTGCAGTGATGTTAGAAAGAACACATTTTTATGAGTTAAATTTTAGGACTTTCCAAAAAAAAAAAAGAAAGCAAATCCACATGACACAAACATCAGAGTGATCCTTCAGAGCGTGGTGAAATTGGTTGGAGCCAGAAAAAGCACTTGACTCAAATGGCTGTCAGACAATAGGCTTGCCTATCAGGCAGTTCCAAGCTATTGTTCCTCTCTAATTCCCCTCCACACACCACAAAATAATTTTCTAGTACACAGCAACTGAACTGTCAGCACTGCAACAAAGCCTGAAAACAAGTTATTTTTATACACTCCCCCTTAATGCATCTTTTTAAAGTGGCCAAAATGCTCTGATTATGTCCAAAACGGGCAAGCATACCTAATTTAAAAATGTGTGCAAAGTTCCTAATATTAACGCAAACTGAAACATGCAGTAAAGTTTGTAATGATACTTTTTTCAATTATAGAAAATGAACTTCTTCAAACACCATCTCCTCTGTGTCTTTGTAGTTCTCAGCTTCTCTGATTTTGCTCTTTAAGTTTCTAATCCTTCCTGGTTGTATCATAAATGTGTATAATTGTGTATGATTCCAGGTTTTACCTTTAGTTTGGCCAGTCTGTGTCCTGAGTCGCTGGCTGTTAACCGGTGTGCCTATCCTTTTTAAGCCCTGGACCTCAGGCCCTCATTGTCCATCTCACAAAAGAGTGAATCATCGAGTGCAGCATGTGTGTGAGAGTAAATCCCTCTCTGGCCCTCCTCTCTACCCTTTAACCTTCATCACTCCATCAGCCCACTGTCCATACTGTGCCATGCTTGATCCTTCTATTGCAGGACTCACTCTGTAATAATTAAATAAAAAAGGGAAGAAAATGATGCACTGGTCATACACGGTACAGGAAAAGACACAATACAAATGCTGCTTTTATATAATTAGTTCACTCTTTTCCAAAGTTTTAATTTATCCACATGCAACATGTGTGAGACAGCGACAATTTAATCTTATTTCACTTTTGTTGTTCCTTTACTTGTGTCACTAGAGGATGAACACAATTAAAACGCATACCCAACCTAAAAAAAACAAAACAAAGTATGCACATCAATGAAGCTTATTTTCCCATTGCTGGGACGCTTCTGTTCTTGACTTGCTATATATTAGTTGTACTGAACTTCATGCTGCAAAAATGACATATGTTTATGTTGGCAAAATGACTTAGAGTTGTGAATTATCTTTATGAATCATACTTTTCAGTTTGCTTTTCTGGCTGCGTTATATTTTATTCTGAAATGTGTGCAGTGGTGATTTAAATACTGCTTCTTAAAAATAAAAATATGAACAACGCAACATTTGATTAGAAGTTCTGACACACTGGTGAAGTATTTTGACCCAAGTCATTATTGATCAGTGTACAGAAAATACAAGTTGACCAAGTCACAAACAACCCCAACAGTTGTGATATTTTTCTTCGTTGTTGAAAGCGAGTTAATTTTTTTTTTTACATAGGTTTGACTGGTCTAGGGTTTTTATTTACCAGTTGCCAGACAGGAAAGTAGGTTGTGAGAGAGAGGAAAGACCTGCAGTGGGGGTCATCAGACCAGAACTCCAGTACTTGGGTTGCGCTTTTTCTCTTTGCATCCCACTGTTAGTTTTCTTATCACCAGTATTCAAAAATGATCTTCAAGTCTTACAGCGTCAGCTTATAAAAACCCTGTGGGATGAATAAAAGCCTATAGTTCAGTGATGTTGTTGTCTCAATGAAAAAATTTGGCCTGAAACACATTTACTTTACATTTTATTGATAACCGAAATAAAACAGGATAAGTCATATTTTCAGTCTTCATGTCCTAATTAATAAAAAATCTTTAATGGTAATACGGCAATCATTTATTTTACATACATACGTACAGTATGTGCACAGTCAAAATGCTGCTTCTAATTTTCTGCATTGATGACATGTTTAAAATATTTACTTTGACCTGGCATAGAAATGCAATCAGAAAAGAAAGCTAATTCTCTGCACATGTTTAATAAAGGCACGTTATGAAATGCATAAAACTAAATGTTGCATCTTTCTACATTGTTGAGTCCAGACACTGATTCCCATAGAAACCACTAACATCGCTGTGCTTTGATGAGCTGTGAAACGCTGTGCAATATTGCAACAAAAGGTAAATTCTTTATATTTCTATTAATTTTTTTCATCAATTTGACAGAATATTGATAAAATATTTCAGTGCATTGTTAAAGAACTAAAGCAGTTTTACAAGTGTGCTTGACGTGAACTTAGTTTTCTCTTTTTTTTTCATGTCCTCCACCCTTTCAATCACAATATAACAAGCAAACAGAAGAATGAATAGTACTTTTGAGGCTTTGGGATTACACTAAAACCAAATTACAACTGCACATACATTTTTGTTTCCTTCGATAATTTGAAAAATGTTTTAGATCCACCTTTAGCTACAGTTGACCTTTGACATCATACACACACAGACTTTAGAGTGTCCCACAGTGACAGAATCACACAGATGTACCACAGTAGCATTCCAATTCACACAGGTGGCTTTCAGTGCATGAAGTCCTCTAAACACCATCACTGCAGTACACACATAGAGGCTGATCTAAACAGAGTAAACTGTGCTCTTGTGAACATCTAATTTCTTGAAATCCTCAGGGCCCGGGAGCCCAGAGGACGACAGTTCGATCAGCAGATGAGGAGAGGAACGTCTGGTCATGTGGGTGCCACCTGCACTGGATCACCTTGTCCCCGTGCTCGCCGGCCAGCGTCTGAGGGAGCGACTTCGTCAAGTCACCTGGAGTCAGAAGATCAGGATTAGCTGCACATGCTGTTATGTCGTCGTTTTCTTTCTATGTTCAGAAACGACATGTGCACCTTGAAGGTCGCTGATGATGATTTTGTTGTCGTAGGAACCGGTGAGGAGATGATGGGCTCCCGGCGAGAAGCGCACAGAGCGAATGTCGCTGCCATGGGGGCGGAAGGTCTGAACTATGCGTCCCCCTCGGATGTCATACAACATGCAGGTGCTGTCCTCCTGACCGGTGGCCAGCAGGCGGCCGCTGGGGTCCACCGCCACTGAAGCAACGGCACTTCCTGAGCGACAAACAGGAAGCACCTCCTAGTACTGGCTCAGCCTGATTTAAAGCATATATTTTCAGGTGTGTATGTCTTTGGAACATTCAATCTATTTATTAGGAGCTTCCTGTTTCTATTATATACCTAATATATCCTGGCACAATTGTTTTGGATTAAAAAAAAGGAACTGAGACCGAGTAGAAATGTTTTATTTTTTTATCGCGATAAACTGGAGGTAGCTGGAGTTTTTCATTTTTTTATGTGCCAAGTTTAGCGAAAAATAAATTAATGATAAAAAATAAACTCCAAGTATGTGAATGACAAAATTTGAATTCTTATTTAATTATACAAGGACTTTTCAATATTATATAAAAAATTGTTTAAAACAGAGCAATAGTTATAAAGGGGGATGGGAGACTGTATCTTCCTGTACAATTTAACTTGACATGGTTGGCTTAAATGATATGATTGCTTGGGCAGTGTGGACTAGTGAACTGCAGCTGATCAAATGTTGAGTTGAAATCTGGATCATCTGTGTTTTGACTCACCTGATCCATGCAGAGACGTGCCAATCACCCGAACACAGCTGGGCACACGGAGGTCCCAGAACCGGACCGTTTTATCCTGGGAGCCGGAGGCGATCATCCAACCGCCCCATGTGTACACAGTCAGAATGTGACCTATTCAGGTATAATAGCATTAAACTGTTTTTTCATTGTGACTCTCCTGTGGTGCCGTACTTTAATTTTGAATTAGTTTGAAAAATATCAGAGTTGTAAAATAAAAAGTGGTGTTTTTACCACTGGGTTACCTGTGTGTCCACTCAGGGCATGAAGGCCTTGTCCTCTCTGACAGTCTGTTGTGTAAATGTTGCAGTCTCCAGCCCCGGCACTGATCAGAATGGATCCCCCGCTCTCAGGACCCTCCATAAACGCCAGGTCTCTTATGGTACCATCGTGCATGCTGAACTCCAGGTCTGGCCCTGAATCATGGAAACATTTACTTTTAAGCAGTGAGACGGTGTATGCAAGTGGAAATTTAATTTCCTGTCTTCACTGGCATTTTTACCTGTGCTCATATAGAAAGAGAAAAGAAAAGCAATACTAAACCTGTTAAACTGTACCTGTGGCATTGCAGCTGTCTGCATTGAAAGGCAAAACCTTAACATATTTGTCGTTGGAGCCGGTGGCTAGCAGCTGTCCACAGTGACTCCAAGCCACACAGTAGATTGAGCCTTTATGATGTTTGTTTCGTCTGAAACGCACCGACGGCTGTTTGGCTGCACCGGAACCGCTAAAGTGGCGAAACAGTAAAAGACACATTTGACCTTAGCCGGATTGTTGAATATTTAGGAGAAAAAGGGAAATTATATATTTTAAGCAAAGGCATAATAGTGAACTTTATGCAATATTTTTATCAAGTCACAAACAGCGTTTTCCAGTTGAAGATGCCATACTTTTGAAGATTCATTTCTTAGAGATATTTTAGAAGAAAATTGACATAGTTGGGTTTTAGTATCTAGTATCTATTAAAACTAAGTTTAATAAATAAAAAAAAACTATTTCAGAATTTCTGTTTTGTATAACTTTGTTGGGCCCTGTGAAATCAAACTGATCAAGTTCACCAACTGAGATCTGGTAGGTTAAAGAAAATGGTTGTAAATGAAATATAAATAATGTGAAAAGTACTTTATTGTTTAGAAATTCATATCTTTCTAAGATTCTATTTTCTTTTTATCCATTTTACCCAGGCCTGGAAAAGGACAAATGCAAATTCCTTACATTCCAGGCTTTTAGACCGTGAAGGTACTCAGTGTTATACTATAAATGCAAATAATTATCTACGTCCTCTTTCACTGTATCATGCTTTGGCAAAGAAAGCCCACCTGCTGGTCACTGTTTCTGGGTAGGCACAGACTCTCAGGGTTTTGGAGTTTGAGCCGACTGCATAGAGCGCTCCAGATGGATGAAAAGCTACGGCACGCAGAGCCTGGGTGTCCTCAAGCTGACTCACCCGTACAAACTGGGCTTTGGATTTCACATGCTGCAACAAGACCAGAAACATAACAAACTCTGATGAGTTCCAACAAGAATCTAAATGTCTTTTAGCATTTGAGCCTTGCTTGTGAGTGGAAGTTTTTCCATAGTTATTGGACATTTGGTTTACCTCATGTGTGTTTCTGATGGTGGAGCAGCCAGGATCATCTTGGACTGCAGCAGCAGAACCTCTGATTCTTTCCAAGCTGAAAATGACAATATAGCATTGCATTTTAAGCCTGCACATCTACTGTTGCACACACAAAAAAATCTGATTTAGGTACAAGTTTCTTGCACTTTCAACTGAAATGTTAAACAAATAGAACATTTTTGACAACTGGCAGAAACAGTGAGTTGTTTCTGCAAGAAACCGCCTGAAAAACTGAACGGAAAAAGAAAAGGAGAGACACCAAAAGGACAGAAGGGAAGATGGAAGAAAGTCTGGAAAATCTTTAAATTAAATTCCATACTTTTCCAGCCTCTTCCAGGCTGTAATAATATCCACTGTTTTATAGTGTATAAAAAGGCAAAATTAAACATGTAATTCCATATCTTGACCTTAAACATGAACATTTTTGTAAATGTAAAAAAATAATATTAAATGTTACACCAGACACTTGAAAGGTTTTTACCTGCGACTTTTAGTAACTGGGGACTCGCTGAGTGACGACTGGCTGTGGTTCCCAGAGTTTAATGAGGTGCTGCTCACCCCTCCTGACCTGCTCCTCACAGGGCCCCTCTCTGTGCTGTGAACGTCGGCCATCCTGGGGCTGGAGGTGCAGCTGTTTGTTGACAACCCATTCCACTGCTGGCCCAAGTGTGCCATCACTTCATCTCCTTTGGGATCGATGCCCACATTCATCTCCTCCAACCGCTGAATGGATCTAGGCAAAGCAACAGGTCCTGGTAGAACTAATATCACATTTTCTCCCATCGGTCAAACTGAATGTTTTAGTTCGACGCCCCCACCTGCTCAGAAACGTCTCGGTGAGGTTGTGTTGGGCTCCATCCTGCTGCTTCACACCTCCCTCCAGCAGCATCTGCTGATACAGCTGTCTTTGCTGCTGCTTCTGTTCCAGATGCTGCTGCACCCGAAGCCGCTGCCTGTAGTACTCCTGGATGTGCTCTGTGGAGTCACGGCGCTGTAAAAACACAACCACTGTGAGATAAATAGCAAATGCTGTGCTTAACCTAGTAGAACATTGACAAATCTTTTTTTTATTTAACCCTTTAACTTCCAAGGTCTTGCCCTCCATCACTTAATCCATAAATAGATGTTTAAGACCCTAATCCTATGACAACAATCTGCACACATATACATACATAAAAAAATCTAATTTCACTTTGCTCTTCACAAGGAACTGAGATGCATAAAGATGAGCAATGGGTCAATGTTTGTATGAGCACACATCAAATCCAATTATATGCTACAGGTGCTCATGACTTATACCTCTTAAAGAAGACATAGTGAAGAGGGAAGTATCTAATAAACAAGAGTAAAGAAGAATTTTGTGTAGATTTATGATGTAGAGAAGCTGAGAGCATTCACTGAGTAGGTGGATCTAATTATATATATCTTAAAGCTGCAACGATGCTTTCAGGCACACTGACGATCCTTCTTTGACTTTGTATTGATTGACCCAATGAAATTCACAAAACAAACTCAGATGAAGCAGCTAAGGTTGATCTACATCACCTTTACTCTTGTAAATTATAAGATTTTAAACTGTCATATGCACAACTAAGATGACAAAAATGGTCAAAATTAACCATATTTTCATTCACCTTTACGATTTTACTCAACATGCCATTGCTGGGTCCATATCGGATCCCAAATACACCATGCCTTGCAAAAGTATTCAAATTTCCTACTCTAGGTCACTTTGAATCAGGTTACAACCACAAATGTCAAGTTCATTGAGATTCATTGTGATAGATCAACACACATCAGTACATAATTGAGAAGTGGAGGTTTTTTTTCTCACCTAAAAATAATATTGTAATGATCACTCCAGTTTGATGAGGACAAAACTTTTAAAATTTTAGAGGACAGAAATATGTGGAAAATCAGCTGTGACTGAATGATCACAAATAAATAACTAAATAAATAAAGCCAGCTGGGGTCATAAGCACTGCACATGACCCTGAACACATCCTCCCCTTGGTGAAAGTTCAGGTTTCGAAAGAGATTTTTCACATTTATAAAACGCAGTGCTCCCTAAAGCAGAAAATACATGTGAAAAAAAATCAAACTAACAAAAATCTCCTTGTATTTGATCCGACACTGAGCACCTTTGGATTTCTTTCTCAGTAAAGAATTTCATGATGTCATACAGTATTGTTCATCAACACTTGAATCTTTCAAGCATAAAGACATCATGATATAAATATGATATTCAGCACGATTTAGGTAAACAGAGTGTAATTAATATTTGTAGGAGCAGATTATGCCTTTCTGTATTCTAAATGGTTTGGGTCACATGATCTGTCAGCTGTCTATTTAGGTAACATGCGGTGTTGATGAAGACAACACCGCATCGGGTGGAACACCCTTTCGGGTGTTCCACCCGAAAGGGGGAAACAATTTTTGACCGCAACACAACGCAACGCAATATTAACGTGACGCAATGCTATTGAATTAATGCTGTGTGGATCGCTGGAACTATGTTAGAGGTGTTATTGACAACATGTTAGAGGAATGACTTGTTGAACAAAGGAAATAAGATGATGATTGCCGAGTCATGGAAATAAATGGATTAACTGGACTAACATCAAGGACGGCTCTCATTTCAATCAGCGGATAAGTGATCGGCGTGTCAACTTTACCCCGGTGTACCACCTCAGGGGCTTAAAGCTTTGGCTTAGCCTCTACATATTAGCAGATTGTAACAAAATTTTACCATAAAAATATAAAATTTACTTAATGTATAAACTGCACCGGCTATGACCACACACACAGCTTGTATTACCTCCAGTATGTCTGCACTGCATGGCGGTCCGCCATCTTTTCCTGGAGTCAGAGGAGTGCGTGTGGTCTGGGGCCCATCCAACCCCTGTGAGTGCTTCCTTAACACAGAAAAAGAAATTTTAAAAAGTTGATTTTAACATATCTGAGCTAAAAACAACTGTATTTCAAGCTAAAAGCAAAAACAAACAACAGACAAATAGCTTATTGAAATGACAAAGGCAGAGCAGGATGAAAATGAATGACAGACACAAAAAGAAAGTTTGCTTTGAATTTAATCAGGTTTTTATCAGAAGTCACATTCTGAGATTTATTTTTTGTACCAAATGTGCACAATATCTGCAATCACAAGTAGCACAGGAGAACCTGAGCTCTTGCTTACAACTTTATAAAATTGTAATATGGGTGTCACCAATTTTGTTAAGAATTACTAGAGAGCTGGCAGGTCGCACCTGAAAGAAAACTTGAAATGCGTATTAGTCAGAAAACGTTTGTGAGCTGCATATCTACTTAATTCCAAAGGGTTTATAAGCTTTAAAACACTGTGGATCTTTTCTTAGGTTTAAAGCTTGCTTGTGAATGTAGAACCAAACTGGTAGATGTAGCTCCGGATAAAACATTCTAAACAAAGATGTACAGTTACATAATTAAATTTGAACCTAATTATGTATATATTAATTTGATCGTATTTGGAGTTTTTAATCCCTTAAACCCAGCACAGCAAACCGGTTTTAATCCTTTTTTGGCTTTTACCTCTCAGGTGAGTCATCCTGCTGATGCACGTTATTCTCCACTAGACTCCTACTGAGCGCAGATTTCACGTTGGTTTCCATGCCTCTCTTGTCCTGTGCTGCCAGTCCGTAGGACAAGCCGTCCAGAGCTGGGTTGAGGGATCTGGACATGTAAGTGTCGGCTGAATGAGGTCTCTGGCGAAAGGGCGAAGTCGGGCAGGGAGAGAGACGGTTGATTAGGGGAGTTAGGAGGTCGGCGTGTCCAGCCTTGCTGGGTTTCACCAGGCGGTCCACGTGAATGTTCAGGGTCTTCTGTTCGAAGGCGCAGGTGAAAGCACCAGAGGAGAGGTTCTGCAGCCAGGAGAGCAGTGACAAATCCAGCTCATCGCATCCGTTCCCGCAGAGCAAATCCACACCGAGCAACACCTCGCCTTCTCTGATCTCCTCACCTGTCGCTTTACTCTAGACAACACAGAAATATCAACAAAAATGTGCAAAGTTTAATAACCTCAGCTTTGCACGAGAAGAAAACAAATGGTTTCCTTATAGGCCTGACAATGCATTTTTAATTATGTACTTTCTCATACAGTGAAATATAATTGCAGTCCATTTTATCTTTAGCACATCACGATACCTGGCAGAACTCTACACAGCACTCGTAAAGGATTCCTTTGATGAGCAGCTGGAAGAGTCGGTTCCCGCTCGCCCTGAAGCCTGCCTCACTCAGCTTCCTGTCCGCAGGGATGAACTCGGTCACCATGGCGCAGGCTTCCTCGAAACAATGGACGCGGGCCGAGCTGGGGTTCCAGTCTTTGAACTCGGCGTGGTGGGTGAGGCGAGGCAGGGTGAGGAGAAGGCACAGCTTGCTGTAGTCTTCTTTAGTTGGGCAGAACTCCTCCAGACAGTGGAGGCACTTCACAGCCTCCTGCATTGTGAGCTCCAGCTGTGGAGGGGAAGGCAATGAAGAAAAACAATAAGACTGTAGATGTAATTAATATTTGTATGGCTCAATAAGGATGGATACATTTTACAAATTGGATGGTCCTTAGGAACCATTCTTTAATGTACAGTACAGACCAAAAGTTTGGACACACCTTCTCATTGAATTCAATGAGAAGGTGTGGTCTGAACTGAGTACAGACCAAAAGTTTGGACACACAGTTGTGTCCAAACTTTTGGTCTGTACTGTACATAACAGTTATTATTCAGACTTTTAGAATGTTAACCTGAAAATGGTTGAGAAAGTTTTACAAAGACATCTTTAGAATTACTACTAAACAGTAAATTAATTCAACTTATACATACGTTATGTGGATCCTCAGTAGCTGATATGGCATTATTGACACACAGAGCTTCCAAGAACCTCTGCTTTAGGATGATGTATCGAAACCTAGAAATATCAAAGTATTAGAAAAAGGACTGATGACAGCATCGACTGCTAGTTTAAAGCATAAAATGTTCTTCTAATGCACAGAGTTGAGAGATATGGAACAAAAGGACAAAAGATGCAAAATATGTAGCTAAATAATCTGACAGATATTTTATTTTACCGTTTCTTATCAAACTTTTCCATTCCTTCTAAAGGTTGAATGAACTGCATCACCTCCTCCCACTGGCCATCCAGAATGAGTTGCCTGGTTAAAGTAATAAAAACAAACAGACAGCTGGATTTACTATTCAGAAAACTTCTGAAGGCAATTGGTTCTATTTCATTTAGTATAGAGGGGAGATTCAAATTTTTATTTGCATTTTTTTCCCTTCCTCTTCCCAAATATGCACTACTTTCTGTTTGTCTTACATAAAACTACCATTGACTATCTGCTTAAGTACAACCCTTTCCAGTTTTCACATGTATTGTAGGATGAGTGTAGTTATACCGGAGGAAGAGCATATCATCAGAGTAGAGTCCATTAATGACACCGCTCTCCTTTTCCAAAGCCAGCATGCTGATGTGCAGCTTCCTGGAGTTCAGGAAGTCCAGGATCAGCTTGATCACCTCGGCCTCCTTGATGTTGATGACCTCCTCTGCTGTCATGGTTGTAGATGAGTTGTAGATGATAGCAGTTAGCTGGGGAAAAAGAAAGACTTTAACAAACGTTGGAGTATATTTAATGCTTTGAAGTGATACTGAAGTGATCACTTAGCTGCTGGTTTTACATTCCTTTTAAGATTTTGTCTGCTTAGCCTTAAAGGTATCAAGAAGAAGTCTCAAATTGTTATTTACTTGGATGGTGTTTGCTGCCTGGCGAAATGTTCTGTTGCTCCAAAACCAGTCACATGATCTGCAGGAAATAACAAAATTACCAAAGAATGCTGCTTATGTATAATTTCTTTACACCTTTTCTTTTTTTAATTTCACACATAAATAATGTGAAACATTTCAATGACCTTTTCAAACGAAAGATTTATGGTACTAGGCTGTAACAAAAAATATGCTAATTTTCCCTTCCAGTCTGTAGACAGGCTGATAGTTATCAGGAATAATTTAACATAGAATGTGAATTAATGACAAACCAGCATGAAAGCTAATTACATGTCTTCACATTCTATACATATCCTATACATTTTGATTTACATCTCACTAAAAGAAATCAAACTGTTCAAAATACAATCCCACACACACCTATATTTTTTTGTCAATTGTGCAAATATTTTGAAACTAGCACATGTTATAATTTAATTATAACATATATAATTGGCAAACTATTGCAATGACTCATGGCAACAAAAGAGAAGGCAGTTTTATTAAAATAAGTTCTATATTTTGGGACTCACCTCTGGAGATCGCCCTTGTGACTCTGGCTATTTTATCTGAGCTCAGAGTGACAAACCTTCTTAGGGATGGAGCAGCAACATCATGAAGAATTTTGTAAACTAAACAAATGTTTGCATGAAGTATTTTTGTTGCATTTTTAAGAACAATTTTCTCTGTAAAATATACTATCTCCTACTCAATATAAGCAAGCCGTACTTTAATTAGTACTCTGATGAATCGAGTAAGACTCCATACAAGACTGTATTTACTAGTTGACACTTTATTATTATACAGTTAAAATAATCATTGTTCTATTTGGAAGATTACTTCAATGAGGTTTATTGTGCTTTCTTTAACGCAGAGATTTGAATTAAGGTTGCATTCATGCACCTGTCCAATACGAGTAAAGGAAACAGGGATGTAATTCTATGCAATCGGTCAGTGACTGGTTAAATACTGCAACACCGGACGCGAACATGAAACAGCATATGGCTGTACGGTGTAGTAGGAAGAAGAGAGGGCGGTGATGACTCCGGGTGGCAGAGTACAGTCAGACGCTGACACCGCCCCGACCCTCCCCTGCACAAAAACACAGCATCCCGCTCCCGGTTCTGGAACAGGGTCTGCGGCCCAAATCTGACACCTTTCACAGCACCTTACCCGTTGCTAGACACGCCTTGTTTACTAGAGTCTGACAGCATTTGGCGACTGCCTTTACACGCAAAGCCACTCCACAGGACACGCATGCGGGAACACAGAATACAAGCACTGCCATTCATTTTCGACACCGCGCCAAATCAAAGCGCAGCCGTGCCAGCTCCTCACCTGTCAGGCAGCCACGCCGACACACGTCGCAGTCAGTACCCCTTTTCGTTTTTTGTGCAGATTGTGCAGCACACCAGAGAGGGTCTTGGGTGTTAACCGAAAGCTTTATTGTCATAGGGCTCCCCTCTTCTTCGCTTCTTGTACACAGGTTACGGTTGCCATGCGGACGCAGACGTAAGCCACCAATCAGCTGAAGCGATGACGCCCAGCGGTCAGTACAGCGCCACAACGCGACAACTTTTATAGCCATTACTATTCTTAATATTATTCTTGAAGCAGTCAGCCGTAGACTGTTTCTGTTTTACAGTCCTTCCTTTGTGATTCCAGTTTATTATGTTTATTCTTTGTTACTCTAGTTTAATATTCTTTCTTAGGTATTAGCTGAAAGTTTGTTGTAATGAGTTTTATTATTATGGTTGCATATTTTCATTCTTAAAATCTGACCATTTGCATAATTTGTATTAAAGTATGTTTCGTACACACGTTGAACATAGACATCACATACAAACTGAGGCCATGCTGAAGTTTATTCATTTCAAAAACAAAAATAAGAACAATCTAAAAATGGAACTACTGTGCAATGTTAAATGACAGCACAAACAAAGGCATCATAGCAAACAGAAAGCTCACATGATCACGCTGTACAGTATCATTACACTTCAAACAATTTTTTCCCCCTTGGCCTTAAACAGCCAAAAGCCAATGGACAGTGCTTCCTGTGGATAGATCTTTTTCTCCGTCATGTTCAATGACATTTTTTCAGAAGCATGTACATGCTTTCTTTTGGTAATAAATACTCCCCTTCCCCACAAAACACTCTTATGAAAATAATAGCACCATGTTTAAGGATTTATTTAGTAAAAAAGAAAAAAAAAAAAGAAATCACACATGGTGTTAATCTGACATTCGGAGGTAAAAATAACACGATATTGATACCAATGAAACTTGATGGTGAGTCTCTACCCGTATTCAGCAGCTTGGATCCACCTGCACTTCTCTTCCTTGCATCATTTTGCTTCCAATTTTTTAAAAATAGCAAGGAATATAAATTTATTTACCACATTACAGAGCTTTAATAATACATGTTGTGTTTGAGGACAACATACAAATAGGCTGCTGTTACACACACTATCTGATAGCTTACTTAAGTTAAAACCTATTTATGTTCAAAAGGTCAACACATATAAGACATATGGCAACTTATTTTTTATTGGATATTTTCTATAGAATTTCCTACTACTTGGATGTATGGTTGACTTACTTCACAACAGGAGAAATTATCTGAGTGAAAATAAATTGCTCTATTAACTGACTGTAATTTGCTTAGTGGAATTGCCTCGCAGTTTTTATAAGTGTAGATATTATTAGTATTATTATTTGAAGAGTTTAAATCTTGAGCTTAGTAATACAGTTAAAACACTAGAAGAATTTAGTTAAATTAGAATAAAAGGAGCAATATGTATTCCTTGAGTTTCAGTCATATTTCTCTAACCAGCAGGTGGAAATGTTTTACAAATTATTGTTATTGATTGTAAGGTTCCTACATGGTGCTGTTTGCAGGATTAAATAAATAAAATAATACTGAGGTGTTTTGTTTTGTTCACAAACCAGCTATAAAACTTCTCCAGAGTTAAAACAACCACCGTGACAGAATCATTCATCCTTAATGTAATTTTTGCATCTGTATCACTACAAATGCAAATCTCACCCAATACCTGGATATTATGCATCCATTATACATTATACCATGAATTGTCAGTAGGTGTCGTATCCCACAGGTGAAAAACCAGTGGCTTACAGCGACATTCTTCTACTCCCAAAATTGTTCTGTAAAAGCTGAAACCGCTTGGCTTTGTTGAGCTGAGCACACGTGAATTGTGTGGCTAACACTAGCTGTATGAAATTAGTTTTTGGCCCTTTGACAGTCACACAAACCTTTTCATACAAACTGTAAAATCCATAGACATTAAAGAAAAGAGGTGCCCTTCAAAACACCTAAAAGGTTTCAACCTAATAATTCCTTCACTGCATTCACACAAAGAAAAAATGTGCATAAGGCCCGGCATCAACAAAATCATACAAACAGAAATCCATCTGTACATGAAAACATTCAGTGCTTCAGGTTACCACGTAAAATGTCCTTGCATTCATACTGTCTCTTTTTCCACTTTTAGCACGTAATAAAACAGAACAATACTCATACGTACTTATAAAGACTGACTCAAATGTTGTCAATAACTTGGTCAACGGTAACATTCCAGTTTTTCATAATCTGATGCATCCTGTCAGATTGAGTCAATAATATGCAAGATAGAGAGCGACAGGAATGCAGTGAGCGGATAAATTAACATAAAAAAGATAAATAAGCATTCATCAAACTGGCATTGCAGGTGTTGGAATCCTTATGGATATGTACAGTGAAGTGCAAACTGAGATGGGTACTGATTGGGGGTACAGAGTTCTATTAGGACTGTGCAGGCACTACTTTTTTAGGGGTGGCTGGCTTCTTGGTTTGCCAGAGGTGGTTGTGGATGGTCACGGCATCCACACTGGCTGACATGGTCTTTGCCGGTATCTGACTAAACTGCTTCTTGTCCGAGTTGTACTTGTAGAGTCCGTCGATCATCTTGCGAGTGATGCTCTTTGGACCGATCCCTGTGAGTTTGATGATCTCCTGTGTTTCGGGGCAGTAGGTGTACAGGGATCGGAACTGGCAGCCAGAATCCCGGAACAAAACCAGGAAGTTATTGGCCTCTGATTTTTCCATTTCCTGTAGAAGTAACAAATAAGAAGCCTAATGTCAAAGTAACAAATGCTTAAAAGATCTTGACTGGCCTCACCTTTATTTCAGTGAATTCTACAGGGAAAACACACAGAGACTGATGTTTACATTTAGCAAGGCAAACCATGCTAATTGTGTTCAACACCAATGTTGAGCACAATATTGTCAAGAGCAATATTGAAAAATTTGGTAACACTTTATTTCACGGGTTGTGAATAAGACTGTCATGACACCATCATAAACATGACATAACACCTGTAAGTCTTCATTAATATTTATGACTGGTGTTATGTCATGTTTATGACGGTGTCATGACAGTCTTATTCACAACCCGTCAAATAAAGTGTTACCACATATTTTATATATTTCAGTTATTCAGCTCAGTACATAAAGTACACAGATTATTTACACACGTTTGGTTTACATGTTGACACCAACATGATGTTTGCTGTAAAAAATCCAGAATCCAGAAATGCAGGCTTAATGAAAAGGATGTTTAATACCTGATGAACAAGCATCACCTGAACATATATTCTAATTGAGTTAATATGACAGTATATACATTAGCAAAATCTTGTTTGACTCAACTACAGAGTTGTGTAGCAATGACCACATTCTCTCTCACCAAAAGATGATGCTTCATGTGGTGCTAATATGAAAGTTTAATAACCATTCACAACAGATAGACTGCCTAAAGTTTCTTCAAAATCACAATAGTTTAATAAATTATTTTTGATCTAACTCATTATATTATTAAGTTGGATTTTTTTAAAAACCCCAAAGAGAATATTGTTTTGCACTTGTAAATTTTAAGACACACACAAAAATAAATTAAGGAAAAAAAAGCTGCAATTCCGTTTAGTTTTTCAGATTTTTAGTATGGAAAAGAAAGAAAGTTCTGTTGTTTATTAATTCTTTAAAAAATTTATTGTTACATTTTCAGGTCATGCAAATGTATATATAAAAATAACACAACTTTTATTTATAGATCTGAAAAATAAATCAGAAATGGCTAAATGGCTGAAAACAGCTATGCATAATCAGCCATTGAAAATCAGTCAAGTAATTTCAAATCAGTGAATCTCCAAATAAAACAAATTAAAACACTTGGAAACTGGACATTAAAGTGACATGCATCATCCCTGCTGTCAACACGGCATCTGTGTTTAGAGCAGTAATAGTCCAAGCTGTTACCTCCAGGATCTTGTTCTTTTGCCCCTCGTTGACCTTGCCTGCGAGGCAGCAGTGGGCCAGAGCATTTTGGATAATGTGCTTATTAGATTTGGCACTGGGCTCTTTGTACAGCCTTGGTCCTGAGAGGAAACAAAAAAGAAAATCAGGATGACACTATTTCAGTTACAACCAACCCGGTCGCTATTTTAACACTTTCATAAATCATGTATGAAGATTTCAGTGTCATGTTGTGCTTTGAGAAGGAAATACATATTGATCATAAAAGCCAGAGTTTTCAGTATCAGTCTGTGTATTTAGAACTATGATATTTTAAGAGATGTTAACATCTCTGAATGATGAAAAGGCCAGATTTGCATAAGCATCATGCTATGTATACCCACCAGTATAGTCTGTGTTGGATGTAACAGAAGAGGTGGTTGAGGTATTTTCCCAGTCTTTTTCTCCGTTTCTGCTGCTGGAGCGGCTTGGTGAAAGAAAGCCATCGGCAGAGTCCGGCCTAAAACACACACTGACTTTTAGCTCACCTGTCCTGCATGTGAGCTAAACCTCAATGATCAGCAGAGTACAGTGTAAGCAAGGCAGGGTGATTTTCAGTTTGGTCATCAAAAGCAAGGGCTTGGTTTGATGTTGCAGAGGGCAGGAAAACAACAGAGTTTGCAAACGCAGGCTGGGGGAGGAGCATAATGTAGACCAGGTCCATCAGATACAGTGCAGCTTTTACTTGCTCCTATTTTGCAATAAGAGCAATTAAAGCCAAACTTGCATTAAATTTTTAGTAGAGTGTTTTGTGAATGCACATTAACAAGTCATTTAAGCCTTTCTTTTTTACTTTACATGTGTTCATTATATGACAAAGCAATGACTTGATAATGTTATTTTATGCAGAGTGGGCCCTGTGACACTGTGCTTTTAAACAAAAAGGTTACCCTTCATGTTTAGTCCGCTGTGAATCTAACAGGAGTGTGCATTAGAACTGTAGATGGGTGAGTGAGAAGCATAGTGGGTGTTCTTTTCCAAAGCTTATTCTGTATCTCACTATTAAGCACTTTACAGCCCACGTGCATATCGCATGTCCTCACAAACATCCGGATGCGTGGAACATTTATTTGTAAACCATGTCTTTATGTGTCGAGGCTGCTTGTAACCTGTTGTGTATAGCATAAAGGCTGTGAAATGCTTTATAATGAGATACATCATGTGGAGTAAGAACTGTGAAAATTCTGGTTATCAAACTTACAAGCACAGGAAGTCTAGAATCAGACCAGTGCTTTGTAATCAGTAATGAGCATCTTCGCACATGGCTGAAAGGTTTAGTGGCCTTAGCTTCAAGTCCCAAGAAGAAACTAACCTTCTCCTTCTCTGTTTGGGAGAGTTCAGAAAGTAGAAGAGACTGCTAGAAGCTAAACTAGAACTTCTGATGTGTGAAACGGCCAGAAAAAAGTAGCAAAGAGGAAAAATTTAAAGAGAGCATGTTAGAGTAGAAAAATACATTTAATCAAGATTTCCAACCAAAGTCACAGATTTTGTTGATTTTTATCATAAAATTTTCATCAGTAGCCCGTACTGTATATGTGATTATAATCTACATATTCATATATATACTTCAATTGCATACTTTCTGCTTGCAATAATACACTTGTAAGCAGATCTTACCGTGGCGCTCTTTTGTCTGAGTGAACACTGTCACTGTCGCCCAAGGTCAGCGAAGCCAGAGACAAGCTGGAGACTGAAAAGAAACGTTGGCGTGAACCTGAATGTGAGACAGCAAAGTGTGGCACAGCGTGACACGATTACACAGACACCACAAATGAAAACAAAACCACTCGCTGTGGCAGCCATGTCACACAGCAATGTGGAGGTCAGTGAAATGACAACAGTCAATCATAACAGCCATAAAACGCATGAAGACAACATATTATAAGCCAAATAATTAGGACAACATGATTTAAATTCAATACACTGTTCTTTAAGTATGTTAGAGTGCAATGGTTTTGTATATTTTTGTTAATGACCCAAAATGGCTTCTCTATATTTGACAATAAATAAATAGTAAAACACAGTTTCTCAGGTACGGGACAATGAGTTGAAAGACAGGACAGCTGTTTCTGAACCAAGTCCTTCTGGATACCTGTGGGAGCTCTCACAGGAGTCTTTGGGGAGTCCATGCTGTCCCGGTGGATGGACTTTGGTCGACCCCGCTTCTGCTTGGCAGGTCGGGGCTTGATGATGGTGTCCATGTCCTCCATCAGCTTCAACTGCTTCCTCCTCAGGTACTCCTGCTTGATGAACTCCTTCCTGGCCTTTTCCTCCTCCTTCCTGATACGCTCCTCCTCTGCTTTCAGTCTGAACATGTTGAGGAACAGAAGAAGTGTGGAGATTGAGGTTTAAAAATGCTGTCAAAAATAGGTTTTCCAGTTGAAATACCGGGAGCCTTCATGTATAATTTTGAAATCTATACAGATATATAGATCGTAAAAAGTTAAGCTGAGTCAGTGTATTTAGGTTGACTCCGAAGATCTAATTGGTATATTCTGGGAACTGCTTAGTCTTGTAATTTTTTAAAAAACATTTAACAACAAAGAAAATCAACATTAAACAAAACAAAATTATAAACTTAAAAAATTAAAACCGAAGGAGAGAAACTCAATGCAACATATAGTCGCAAACTAACAAAAATCTGACAAATTCAGATAACGGCAAAGACTAAGCTGACTTTTTATATTAACAAAGGAAAGATGTAAATTTGCATACCGAGCTCCCTCTTTCTTCTGCTCCAACTCGGCCTCCAGCTGCATCTTCCTCGTCTGGCTCTCTTTTTCTCTCCTCATCCTTTTTTCCAGCAGTGCAGCTCTCCTCTGTGCCATGTTCTCCTCTGCCTTGCCATCCTCCTGATGAAAACCAAAGACAGCAAGGAGGAGGAAGTCATTAAGTAAGTTTGTAGTACATTATTATTCTGATGGTTAACAAAAGTGACTTTTTATGTTTGCCAAAAAAGGCTAAGAGCTCCTGTGGCAATTTTAGTACTATGCATATACTAACTATCATGATACATAAAATGCAACATACCTAGTTTATGGGTAAACAGAGTGATGCAAAAGTATTCTTTTAACTTGGAGGTTTGTATGAGTTAATAGAGGGATAAATGGAGCTAAGTACAGGGAGAAACTAGAGGAACACCTGCTTAGAGGCCACAAAATGCTGGTGAGTGTGGCAGAGCAACCCCTTTTAGCAGCACAACAACCTTCAATCATAAACATACAGGTAGAGATGGTGGAGGGATTTACATCACAGACAAGTTCAGTTGGACTGTTTGAGTTTTTGTGCTAGAAGAATGGAAAATATGTCAGTTTTTTACACGTATGAAGATTGTAGAGAACAACCCTACAAGGCTGAACACTGTAACTCACTGACTCGGTTGGACTAAACATAAACATTAATGTGCACCTCTATTTTAGTTAGATGTATAGAATAAATGTATGTTATATATTTATTATATATTTAACATAAAATATGATAAATTTGTAGGTCTTATGTGACAAAATGTCTAGAAGTTCAAGAAATATGGATATTTTCAAGACATTGTATATCTCAAATTATCTTTTATAAAAGCACTGCAAATAACTCAAGAAAAAGAAAAAAAACATCTTTAGCTAGGACTTAGTAAATAACTAGAAGGTATATCTAAAGTATAAATGCATGAGTTAAATAAAAATTCACTTTTCAGTTTAAAGACTTTTAAGAGACCAAACATCCCCTATGCTTTACATTCAAGTCAACCTGTATTCCACCCCACATTTTCACAGCTGTCCCTGAATTATTCACAGCAGCCCCACTTTTCTGACCTACATCGGAGCCCAGACAGCAGCTAAAAGCAATCTAAGACGCTGTGCAAGACGATGCTGTCCTTAGCCGACATGTTTCCTCAACTATTAATCTCATCATGTTTGGGACGAGAAGCTTTCCCCAACAAAACAAACAGGGCTATGCTGTTATGAATATATAATTGCTAATTTCACCTTTAACACATAGCAGTGTTAAAGGTGCACATTAAAGTTCCATTATCAAAAGTTGTGTCTTGATACTCCTGTGTATTTCTTGACAAAATTGATAGAACTGAAATTACCTTAAAGAAGAATCCACGGCATAACCTTTGCTCATCATTTGAACTCTCAGTACTGCCTTGTTCCATCTCCAAACCGTCATCAATTGTCAGATCCTCCGTAGACTTCATGACCGACAAAGGAACCTCAATCAGACTACTTTTGGCCTGACTGGAGGGTTCTGGCTTTGGAGGTAACTCTGATGGCGTCACTGTGAAGGTTTCTACTATAGGGTGGGCAAGAACCTCAGGGAAAGAAGACTCAATGGTGGGTTTAAGTTCAATAAATGATTTCTGAACTGTGCTGCTCTGATCATCTTTTACAGTGTCTGAAATCTCATCATGGGTGTGAGATTCTGTTTCCTGGTTGGAGAAATTTGCACCTACTTCACTTTGTTCTGTTTTGGTCTGCAGCCTGGGAGAGCTGTGAGGGGAGCAGACAGCACACATCCTAGCCAGCTCCCTCTCAGGGGACAGGATGGAATCTGTCTCTTTAGTATTATCCCCATCTTGGTCGATTGTTTCTGGACTGGCAGCTGCTGGTTTCTCCCCCATATAAATAAAGGAGCTCTGCATAGGCTGGCAAGGAGAAAACCTGCGCAACCTCGGGATGCTATCGACTGACTGTGGTGCAGTTAGGACACGACTGTACGGTGCCAGCTTAAGCTCACTGGGTCGAGCTGTGCGAGGATTGCGTGAGTGGAAGGAGGCCGATTTGCGTTTGATGCTGGTTGGAGAGCGATGGGTTGAACGAGGTGAGTCGGCAGGGGAAGAAGGCCCAGAAGAGCGGGTAACAGCTCCAGGTCGAGGATGTTTCTGTGGTGAGGGGTTTGTATGAGGAGGGGGAATGACCCAGGCTTGCTGATGCTGTTGTTCCCTCATGGCCATGATAACTTCCTGCTGCTGAGCTAAACGTTGCATCTCAGCCTGGAGAAATGCCAAAGAGTGGTTGAGCTTTTCGATTGAACGTGTATACTCTGAGAGATCTGCTTCAGTGATCTGAGCATGGCTTTGTCCACCCTCATCTCCTGAACCTGGTGTCTTCTGCCAACAAGAGGATGTGGTGCTTTGTTCTGCTCCGTCAGGTGTGTCAGCCTTGCTCCGACCAAATTTAAATGTGGGACTTGTGCTCGCCAACTTTCCTTCTCCATCAGTTTGACCCCCTTCCTCTCCACTTACAGCCCCATCAGCTTTCCTCTTTACCACATTGAGAAATGCTGAGTGGCCCATCTTCTGCCGATGCCTCGTAAAAGCAGCTTCCACTTTCTTCTTTTGAGCTTCAATAGCTTTTCGTTTCTCTTCAAGCCTTATCCTCAGCTGCACCATCTCTGTAGCCATGACCTGTGCAGGGTCATTGGGTGGAAGCTGGACAGATGTGGGTGTTGCCTGAGCAGTAATGGCTGGTGTGTTTTGTTGACGGATGGGGCTGTGCTCAGGTGTTGGTGCCCAGGAGACTGACAGTGGGAGAGCAAACTCTGAGCCCTCTGGAGTGGTCTTCATGGAGCTGCTGCTTCCTCTGCCAGAATCTGGTGCTGATGGACTAAGCTTCCTCATCTTCTGCTCGGCAAAGCTGGTCAACTTCACTCCCGAGGGAGATTTGCTCTGATTGCTTGGACAGGGACTTGGTGTGTCCACATCCAGGTCCATGTTTACGGAGAGGTCTTTCAAAGAGGAATCTTCATCCAGCATGTCCTCTGTGCGGATGTGAATGCCGGTGTCCACCTCGGTGGTGTCTGCAGTGCTCAAAAGTTCTTTGGAATCAGACTCTGACAGAGGGTCCAAGCCACCAGCACCATCCCCAGGGTTTTGGCTGTGCAGAAAGAAACCATTGTTGATGCCCTCTGCAGGTGGTCTAGTTGGGCTGTGGATGATTGGGAGGGCTTCTTCCATAGAGGGAGCTAATGTCAGGACATTTCCATGTCCGTTGGGGAATGCTTGCCTGCAGGACTCCACTCCTGCAAGGCGTTCTGGACAGCCTTCCTCCTGGATACCAATGCTCTGACCATTCACTGGCTGGAACGACAGGTTCCTCTTCATTCCACGAGGTATGTGCTGGACCTTGAAACCAGAACCATCATCAGTGCTGATAGATCTAACCATTCCATGTGTAGAGGAAGGTACAGCAGGAGCAGAATCCCCTTTGTCAAAGGGGATGTCAAATGACACCCCGTAAGGCCCAGACCTATAACGAAAGAACAAAACTATAAATAAATCTGCAGGTATGTGATTAGTGGCTAATTTAACTCAGTGAGCTCTTTAGATTTAACTCAAAATTACCACATCTCTTGATGAGTAGATGTAATTACCAACCTTTTCTCTTTGGGCCATGTGCCTAGATTCCCATCAACAAAAGACATGGAGCTAGACCTCTTGATCTCTCCTGGATAACAAAAATCAGACAGAAAACAGGTAAAAACAATAGAATTAAATGGCTAATCTTCTTGCTGTGAAAATTATAATTACCTGTGTTACGAAGCTGGGGTCGAAAGGGTAAACTATAAATTTACAGAAAAAGATACATTTTCATTTTTAAATCTCATGAATCAACATAACTTTACACAAAATTCTTACAATACTCTACCTGGGTCTTTCAGGACTTGGAGGTCTTTCCATGAAACTTCTCTTGGTAGCTTTGGAGATTGGAATGAAAGGCATACTTTTCAATATGGATGATGGTTCTGGAAGGGTGAAACAGAGAGAAAATTTGTTTTCACAATGTAGATCATTACTGTACTATTGTCTTACCATTTCCAGTTTAGGAAACCTACAGGTATGTTGTATTTAACTTTTTATACTACATTTTCAAACAAACAAGACACTATTGTAACTTGCATGACATAACTTGAACTATAATGCTTGAATTTATTACTTGCCTTTCCCTTCATTGTCAAGCACTCTTGGCTTTACAAAAGACGGCTTAACCACCTCAAACCACCAAAACAGTTCGGCCATGAACACCAGATAGTTGTTCTGAGGGGAAAAAAACAAATGTTAAAATCATGGGACTAAGTCATGTTAAACATATTTGATCTGAAGATTCTTCAAAGATAAATATACGTACTTATATTAGAAGTTGCTTTAGATCAACTTCTAGTAAATTACAACTGCATTGAATATATTTCCCCACCATGTGTCACTGTGGACTCCAAGAAGATCTGCAGTGATTAAATTTTCATCAAGTTTGTCCCTTTCCACACAATGTCTGCAAACAATTTACAGCTTAATTTCCAGTTATTTTTAAGCATTCCTTTCAGCAGATTAACACATTTTCTGAGGACTGATAAAAATAATTATTACCAACTATACTGAAAAAAAATGTACTGGAGCCAGGATTTGAGAAATGTCAGAAACTACAAGAAGCCAAAAAGGCTAAATTCTTGTTTTCATGAGAAGTATATTTTATAATTTCAGTCACAGTTGTGCAACCAACCAGTTAACCTAATTCACACTAGGTAAATGTTGATACTTTGTGACACTGCTGTGCCATGGTATGTCCAAGTCTAAATCAGGTCAACATACAGTAGGAGGTCAAACTGCTAGATTGCACTGCTCTGAAAAAAGAACCACCATTTCAGTACATAATATGTACTGCAAATCTGGATATACCAAAAGAGTAATTCTAGAAAACTGACATTAATTTTGTAATAATTCTAACACATAGCAAAATTGTAAAATTTCTTAAAGAAAATACATTAGCATCTTGTTTTGCTTACATGCATTTTAAGCATCTTGTTTTGCTTACATGTATTTTAAGCATCTTGTTTTGCTTAAATGTATTTTTAGGCTAAATTATTGAAGTATTCTAAATCATGTGTTCATGCAGCTCCCATAAATATGCAGTATGGGAGCTCTGAAGCGAGAGTGACCTTGAGGGAACACACCCTCTAACCACCCCTCAATCCGCGGTCCCCAGACAAAGGCAGTGGTGCATGGATCAGCGCCAACGACATCCTTTTCACTTCATCAGCAATATTTTGCTCTGCTAAGCAAAAAGCTACCACACACACACACAAATCAAACATTCACTTCACAAGCCTCTAAACTGCAGCCCAAGAGCCCACCAGGAGGTGCAGAGGCAATTAACACTACTGACACTTGTCTATTGTGGCTGTTACTGCAGCATTTTACAGTTTTTCTTCATGTTGGAGTCCATATGCTAGTGTGCAGAACTGCAAAACCAGTCTTTTCTAGGTGCTTTCAGTAAGTAAATTAATGTTATCAACATGCACAAATAAAACTTCTTTCAACTAAGTTTTTTCTTACTCAACATATATTTTTTAAAACTGCTAATCAAACCATGCTATTTACCTTTGGGTAACATCCTTTAAGGTTTTGAAGAATAGAAAAGCAGAAAAATATGCACAAATGATGATGAGATCTCCTTATATCTGAACCACCCAGGCCTTGTTTTTCCTTTCCATCTGTTCCTCTGTCTACTACTGACACGCCAGGTGTGAGTGCTGTAGTATAATACCACCCCTAAGCAAGCATGCACTCACATACGTAGATCACCCACTGCCCCACCTATCTTCCCATTGTTTGGCTCTACTACTTCTGACGTTGCCTGGTTTGCAGAACTGCCAGATTTTGCTGTTTGGAGGTTTAAGTGTGCAGCTTTTAACCTGACTGATGATTAATGAGATTTCTAGTTGGAAGAAGTAGGTTGGGTGGGGGTGGTGGCTAATCCACTCTGCAGGGATTGAGATGTCCCACACACAATATAATAATGAGACACCCAAAGGCACTTGTGGTGTGTATTGCTTAAAGCCAATAAAAAAGTCAATGGCAGGTCACTCAGACACACCCTGTGAGTGATATCATTGAGTTCTGTAGGAGACAAGGACATGCACTGACAATTCCTGGGGATTTAATCCCAACAAGAGGTGAGACGGAAGGTTGATTAAAGGATATGGGTCTAGCAAGCAGACAGAGACAATCACACAAATGTGGAAAATCCCACTCTTTCATTTCCTGCCAAGTTTATTGAGCTACTGTCAGTTCCAGAGGGGAAAACAGATCTTTCAATTTCAGACAGAGTAGAAAGAAAAGCTGGTGTGGCAGCAGTGACTTGAACAGATAAAATGGTCTGTCGCTTGTTAGTATCATTAAACTGGTTGCCTGTTAAACTTAGAAAGAAATGAAAAATATTATTGTTGATTTTAAGACATTACATGCAGGGAACCTGTGTATATTATTGACCTCACTCACTATTTACAGTGAAACACTTAAAGGAAACAGTGGTTGTTGTTTTTTTCAATTTACCTACATTAATAAAATTACTAGATTTATTCTAATTATCTTTACACCCTTTACTGCACCACATTAACCTACTTGGGGATCTGAACTTAGTATCAGTCAGATGCAGTAGTTTTACATTTTACAGAAAATCGAGATGTCAAGCCATTTTTCCTTGAAATATCCTCCTCTAATGGAGAACCAACTAACTGAGATTTATGCAAAGCTTGACGTCCAGTGGTTTAAAGATAGTTAAAAACCAGACATGGTGAACAAAATATCCATTCTTTCAACCACAGATGGTAATTTAGATGTGTTGTGAATTAATTAAATGCAGAGTGTCCAAAGGGGAGTAGGGCTGACATGATTTACTAAGCCAAGCCCATTACCTAAGGGTAATGGCTAAGTTGTGTATGTAATAAATGGTTTTTAGGGGGTTGGGTTTTAAAGGCTAACACACTGTGTTTTATAAAAGCATGGTGGAACTCAAGTGGAATTGTCATATTTAAAGAAACATATTGTTTAAGCACTCATCCCTTGTCCACTGTCTTTTAAGTATCTTACATTTACAGTAATTTGCAATAGACATGTGATTTTACATGAGCAGACTGATTTGTTCATGAGGATACTGATGAAAGTGTTGAATGTTTAAACTGTCAGCCTTCAATTTTAATTTGATTATGCTGAATGAGTAAAGATGTTTGCAAAACTGTACAACCCACAAGTGCTGATAGATTGAGGTTAATTTAAGAGCAACACCATCTTAAGAATAAATAAACAAGTTAGCGTGAGTATGTGCGCTGGCAGTTAGCTGAACCCTGGTGATTCTCTTCAATATTACTGTTCAGACCCTTCCCTCACCTTTCTAATTGCTTCACACTACTACTACCTCTGTTCTGTTTCCAATTTCTTCTGTATCAACAGCCCCCTCACTTCGCCTCCCCTTAATGTCTCAGCTCAGTCTTTATAATAAGGTCTCCATTAGTGTGACGGGCTGCAGCACACAGCCACTGACGGTGTGTGTGCCTGGAAATCCAGGTCAAGGTTACCGAATTTGACTTGTTCGCTTTGCAGTTCTGCCTTTTACTGCTTCTTTCAGACAGTAACTGTGCTCTGCTGGGACAACTTTATGTCTGCAAAAATCAGTGTCAGCAAAATAATGCTGCTGGCTGGACTCAGTACACAATCACTCTTCTTTTTTCTTCATTTAAGCTCTGTTGTCAGTAACATGCAGGTTTTTGGGGCAACACTTTTAATGTGATACATTATAATTATACACTTATGTTATAACATTAATTTTAACCTTTGAACCGCCACAACAATCGTTCACTTGTGTTGTCTCAGTTCAAACACTCAAAGCCCCTGTTTTGAAACACAAATTCTAAGCACAGTGGTCAAAATCCTTGAGCTTTTTGAGGAAGAACATCATTCGCAATCAGATTTAGTTTTACACATTGACTTTAACATTCTAGGACATGAATAAGCTACAATCTAAATACTTCCATTGTAGGCCTGGTTGTATGTATAAGGTTAATTTTCAGAGGCACAATGTTTTCACGATGCAATGATTATTTCCAGACACAAACAGTTTTGCATGTTGGTCAAAAAGTTAATTTTCTTATTTCACCATGGTCAGGAGGAATTTTTTGGAGGAAGCATAAATGTATTGTAATAAAATACTAAATGTTTTGCTTTTTTAAATCAAAGTAATGAGAAATACAACTATTCCAACCCATATATTTATATTGATAGTATTACCTTAAAATACATTTTATTCTATCTCTGCTCAGAGCAGAGACAGAATAAATGTGTCTTTGTCTGAATCCAAAGACACGTTTAGATGGCAACAAGCCAAAGCCAGACTCATCCATCAAATCACACACCAGCTTACTGTTTATGCAGCATTTGGGGGAAGAGACTGATAGACACCACAAGAACAAAAACATGAAGCACAAAAGGAAAGTTGCAATAAACCCTCCAACCAACAGAAGGGTGTTACTAAAGGAACAATTAGGTTGTCTGTACTGTGATTTGTCTTCTGATGTTGTGGTATTCATGTGTTTCAGAAGCCATGATGGCTATTTGATGAAAAGGATAAAATGCTTATTTGCTGTTCATGCCCTTTTAAATCTGGCAAAGATTTGGAAAAGTATTTAAAATAAAATGTAAAACAGAGAACAACAAACGCTTTTCTATTTTAAAAAGTACATCAGTCTGACATGGTTGACATATCTGCCAACTATTTTAGCTTGTCTTATTGGCTATATGTATGTTATTATTGCTGGAGGAAGAAAAGTAGGGCAGCAAGTGAGCTTAGCAAAAAATGAAAAACAGGAGTTGTTTCTAGGACAGATGCACTCCAGCATCATCATGTAGCAAGAAGTTTACACAAATCTACATAAAGATGCTAACTTTATGAATAAATTACAGACAAGTCTGTAAGCTGAAGCATTAACAAGGGAAAAGAAAAAAATAAGTATATTTTAGTGAGACAAATGCAAACCAAAAAGTACAAGTGGCAGAAGTAAAGAAAACAAGAAGTCTGAAAACAACACAAAATGAAAGACACAAGGAATGTCTCACAAAGAAGTGGGACCTAAAATAGGGTAAGAAAAACAATGTAAAAGCAAATAGTATAGAAGGAAAAAGCTAAATAAGTGCACACAGCAGCAGTGCAGCCTGTATGGAGTTCTCCAGTTTTGTGGTTTGAACAGAGGGTTTTTTACAAGAGGTTTTTCCACAGCATGACTCACTCCACTGGCGTGCAACCCAGCTTATTTTTTTCTTTTATCCAGCCTTTCTCCCTATACACAACTATGCCATATGGGTTTCTTCTCTGTGTCGAACAACAAGTCCACAAAAATAGGTAAAAGAAAAACTTTCCTAATAATGTATCAGTGAGTAGAATCAGTTAGCGTTTGGACAATAAGCTAACTGTCCAAATGAAAAAAAAGCAGCAAGAAGTTTAGAACTGCAAACCTAAACATTATGAAATCATTCATGATAATTTCAACATGATAATTTTGAACTTTTTGTCTTTTGTTGAAGAAAAATTATGCATGCTGATTTAGGCTGTACCTTGATGGTTGAGGAGGCGTAGAGCATGTCCTCCAGGCTGAAATGGCAGCAGCTGTTCAGGTTGTCTTTGCAGAAGTCCTGAATGAGCTGCAGGTTGTAGAGACGGTCGGCCAGACTCATATTCTCCTTCAAACAGACATCTGTGAGGGCAGACAGATCCATCAGCTGTCAGACAAAATTTGATGACTAGAAAGCTTTTTACTGCACTGAAAGATTAACAATCTTTTTTTCCAGACACAGCTAAGGTAGCTTTTTTAACTTTTCCTCAAACTTTTGTAAAAGTCTTAAATGTCAAGATAGTGGTTTACTGTTATTTAATAGTGATTGATGTTTTTCTCCATGATTCTCTCTAATTAGTAAATTACCATGTGTTTACAAAGTAGATAGCTTTGTTTACTTGGTCCTTCAATTGAATGCATCTTCTGTTTGTGAAAGACAACTGATCCACTCAGTGAACCTACACTATACCGTCTCTTTTCTGACATCAGAATCTAAAAACAGCAACTGTTTCCATCTCGTCTCCTTACTATCCAGGGGCAGCAGCTGAGGGCAGTAGAAATGCAGCAGTGCACCCAGAGCCGAGCCGTCTGTGCTGTCCTTAAGTAGGTTGTCCACTGGGGGGATCCAGGGAGCCAGCTGGGTAGAGGCCTGCTCTTTCCGATAGCGAGCCTGTTGACATAAACAGCTTTAAACCCAAGTGCTTTGCAGAACAGCATCTTGCTTAGATTTGCAGTAGTTTGTAATTTAGACTTATCCTGTTGTTTCTGTTTTTCATTCACTTAATGGGAGGCAAAATTAGGCACAATTAATGGAGCAACCCTCACAACAGCTGGGCTTTCATTAGAGCGTACAAGAAGTGGCAAATAGTTTAGAGAACAGTGTGAATTTAGAGGATTTACTCATGAAGGAAGGTAATTAGATGACTTTGGAAATGGACTGGTATGTGCCAAAGCCAAGAAACAATAGGTTTTTAAATGATTTATATTCAAATGTTGTAAAGTGGTTAAATTTATTTTCTCTAGGTGAAATAAAAAACACAAGGGGCTTGGCACTCAAATGACAATAACTAAAATATGGATTTCAAACTATAGCAGTATTTCTTCTTAGCTGTCTAAAACCTATAAAGTATTTTTTCTTGTCTAATGTTTAATCATGGGAGAACTTAAGCAATTCCTCAATGTTGTATAACCTATACAATATAAAGAAGTACTTACTGTATGTAATAAATAGGTAAAGCCACAATCGAAAAAAAAAATTTTTCATGAGTTTCACTAAACGTATCCCTATGTACAGTAGGTACTGAAGCAAGTTTAATAAGAATCAGAAGATTTTTGTCATCTCTCTGATGTGTATAAAATGACAAATGATGACCTGTTGACAAGACAAATAGAAATTCTATGTACACAACAAACAAGTGAGGTAGAGCTTCACAATATATGCAATCCAAATTGTTACTGCAATATTAATGTATTCATATTCATTTGTAATGGCCTGCTTGGCAATATTAAATTTGACCAATTTCTCTGCCTTTCATTATTTTTGATCCCTTCCAGCACAGTTATAGAGTTTAGTGGTACAAAGAGCGAGATCCAAAAGCTCTTACCATGTATTGAGCTTTGAAAAAAATGATTAATTAGGAAAATCTGGGTTAGTAGCAACTAATATTGTGACAATGTTCAACATCAACATTGCAATAGCATGTTTTTCTAATATTGTGTGGCTCTGTGGGAGGGATGAAAGAAATCACTATGAACACACAGATGCAAAAGAAGCAGCAGTGATAAGTGGACTTACAGGCACAAGCTTCATGTACCACTTGGTTGGAGACTGCAGCAGCGAAGCAGAAGGAAAGGGAACCATAAAGAAATGTTCTCAATGAGATTAGTTAGTAATGCAATTAGTAACATAAGAGGTAACATAACAGGACTGACACCAAATTAAGAAGTGTTGGTAATTGTTTTTGTGTGTATGAAAGACATCCCACTCATCTTAAAAAACTGTATAGCTTAGTTGTAATATGCTTAAATTGCTTTCGCTTTTTATCTTTTCTTTCATGTGGACACAGCAAAACAACTGTCACATCTTAAAGTTCCGATGTAAGAAATGTGTGGTAAGAACATTTACTGTGATTAGGTCCTGACTTTATAGTAAATGACATAAACATGACAAAGTGTACTTTTTGTAAATTAAAATTCATGGGGATGTATTCAAGAAAAATAAGAAAAGAACAGACGGTTTCCTTCTCCTAAAACCATTTTTGTCACTTTTGTAATATCTAAAGACAATTTTGGAACCTGTTAGCCATGACGCTGTTATTTACATTCTCATCTTTTGCAATCACATGCAATTACATAAGTCTTTTTGACCTGAGATAATGCATTATAATTTAGAGGAACAAATATCAAAGTACAATTTCCTTTAAGGGCTATGATTAAAATGCCGTGAAATCGGTATTTTAAATTTGACAGTCACTTTTCCATGCCAGTTCCAATAGATTCACACTAAAACACCTGAGTGTATCTTGACTGTTCAAATGTTCACTGTCAAGTTAATAAAAACCCGTCTCACGAAAGAGAAAATCCAAATAACATTTCTACTGCATTCATGTCAAAATCTGTCAGCTGTCCTCTGACGATGTAAGCTGCTTCCAGACGAGGCTTGTTGCACCTAAAAGTTAATTCCCACACTCCCTCGAGTCACCAAAGACCCAAAATTCATGTCAATCAAAATGGCGTCCATTTCCATAACTTCAAAGAAGGAAAGCTGTGACTTGTAGGGAAAATACAGACACTCTAATGAAATCATCAATATAACTAGAAAAGGCACAAAAAGTATCAAAAAAAAAAAGAGAGAGACATAAGCTGTCCTGGATTTTCCTGATTTGATTAGTGTCACAGCTCTCACCCACATCTGTTCTAATCTAGTCAACATTTTAGTGGTTAATCAGTTTTATCTGTTGGTCAGGATGTCAGAATAGTTTATCATACAATATATGTAGGTAGGCAAGAAATTGAACTGATCAGCTTATAAACATGAGGAAAAGACAAGATTTAGTCCCAATCTGTGCAAATGAGTTCCAGTCAATTGATAAGTAACACTAGTTATAAATACTTTGTTTATTCACAATTCGGACACAAGAATTAGGATTATGTTTGACTCATATTTGACTCATTTTATTGCCATCAGCATAAAAAATTTATAACAATTTAGTGTTCCTACAAGCATGAAAGTATTTACTCCCTTAAGTTTATTTAAATATTTTCTATCTCTGTGTTGTACAGTTCTTTGCTATCGTAATTACATTCACTAATACCATCCACTGATATTTTTAACAGATGGTTTCTGTGCCAACAACTTGAAGTAAATCTAATTCTTCTTTTTCCCTTCAACTCAAAGCCTGAAAGTTTTTTGCAACCGTGCCATAAAGTCATTGTTGTGGAAAAGTGCATCTGTAGACTGAGACAAACTACCAAGTCCCTCCAGAGCCAGGAGTCAATTAAGCTGTGCTCCTCAACAATACAAAGTAAGCAAACTCTCACAGGTTTTCAGGCTGACCTGAAAACCAGCAAAGGCAAATTTGAAAATATTTATTCAGGTGTCATTATTATCAGATAGAATATGATTGGATGGCTTGGTAATTCTAATAAATTTTATTCAAAGGTCAGCATGCACTTTGCAGAACATTCAGGCTCCAAATACCACAGCCTGCTGCCACAGCTTGACAACAAGAGGAAGACTGTCAGCTTCTAAACTGATGTTAGACTTTACACTGAGAAGTAAAGTCACTCATTGTGTGTAAAGAAACTCATTTCTTTACACACAAACTTTAAATGGCCACACAGTGTATCCACCAGTCAAACCCATGAGGGCATATAAGGTCCTTAGAGGAAAAAAATAAATCAACCTTCCAAACACTTGTCATGTTGCCACCATCACCCCTACAAATAACTGATGAGATAAAATAATGTCAGTGTCGCCCCGACTGCCCTAGAAGGGTGTGTGTCTCTCACTGTCTGTTTGCGTGACTCATACTAACTGCAGACCTACAGCAGACAGTAGGAGGGAGGGGGACAAAAAGCTGCTGGAGGTAGCAAATGTAACATTGCACTTTTTTGAAGGCAACTGGTTTTTAGTAACTTGCGATCCTATGGTCATTTCTATTTTCCCTCTCAAAATGACAATGAACTTTTCCTCTAAGAAAATTAATAGCAAACCACTGATTATTTAAAATAAAACTTTTAGTTATAGTTCTCTTTGGGTATCAAGGATTATTTTGTCTGCTGCAGTGTCCTTGATATGTACAACAATTGTGAACTCAGTATAATGAAAAGATTTCAAAATTGTTCCCAATTATGCATCAAAGCACATGAGCCTTACCATTATCTAAGCTTGATTAAAAGTGAAAAGAAAAAAAGAAAGAAAAGAAAAAAAGTGGGAGATTTCAGTTTTGGGGCACTTGAATTACATATTTTCCACTACATTATCTGTTGATCACTGTTTGGAGTTAATCAGTTGGAAATTGCCACCTTTTGATCACTGCCTGATTAATTGGTGCATGACAAAATTATATCATGCACACTATTATAACATGTTTAGTCTAAATAGATATGCTAAAAACTTTGCACTTTACCACATCCCCATTACAATAATACTGTAAATTACCTACCTAACATAATAAGTTATTATGTAATTACTACAAGGAGGGTAATTTAATGTTTTGCTAAAGTTTTAGTTGGATGGTACAAATAACTTTACTTAACAATTAGACTTTAAACTGAAAAAATCATGTAATCTCCAGAGAGCCTGAAATCTGTCTATTACATACATTAGTTCATCTGAATGTGTTCAAATGAAGCATTTAGCGAGTTTGTCTATTAAACTACAGCAAAGTCTGCCATAAGCAAAAGACATAGAAGTCACAACAAGGACACAACACCAACACACACATGGCATCTAAGGCTAGTAGCCTCGAGGTTCATGAGGACAGTTGAAGGTCAACTCCACAGCTCCTGGGCCAAACAAGGGGATTTGTTATCACCCCAAAATCAGCATCAGACTAGGCTAAATAGGTAATAATAAGTGACCATGTTTATCATTCAGTTTTTGGTTCAGTGGTACAAACCCCCCCCCAGAAGTTTCAATGAGGATATGATTTCATTTCTGGTTCCACTTCACCAGTTAAAGCATGTGTGCCTTGCTGTGTGTTTGTGAAGGATAGCTGAGGCATGCACTGCTGTGTCTGCACACTGACTGGTCAGATCATCGTCAAACACTGTGCAGCCCAGAGAAAAGGAAGTGCAGTTCTCCATCTCTGGAGGTCAAAACAAGGCAGCTGAGCTGCCAGTTTAGCATGAGATGGGCTTTTAACATCTTTAAGATGAAGCAACACCAATCGTGTTATGTCAGAGTGTGTTGTATGGCATAACTTGGGAGAGAGAAATGGAAGAAATAAAAAGAAACTTTTTTTTTTTTCTTTGGGGGCAAAAGAAATGGAGGTAGGACACATGACAACAATATGTCAATAATATATAATATAATTTTTTCTCAGTCCCTGAATATGTTTAAGGTCCAGGTGACAGAGAGGAAGCCACCGCAGCATTTCAAAAGTCAATTATTTCTTTAAAACTGCTGGCAGTGACTATTCAAGGACATGGAAGGGAGACGGCCAGACAAGGCATGAAGGATAAACATGAAGGTGAGTCCATGAGTGACATCATTCACCTCCTCTTCCTCTCTCTGACATGTTGTTTGGAACTCTCCTCCTCACTGCTGCAGAGTAATAAACGCATCACAGATGCTAAAACAAAGTGGAGCCATAAAAATACTATGTACATCCACTCCTGCTTCAGTAGCAAACTATGATCCAATTTTATTGCTACTGGATAATAAATTGCAATGATAAAGGTGCCATAAAATCAGACACCGGCTGTCTGTATTACTGGAAGAGTCAAAAGCTTACAAACAGCTGCACTCTGAAGAGAAACTTGGATCCAATTTTACAGAGGAGTACGTTTGCATCACTCATCGGTCATGGAAACAATAAAAAAACAGAGTTCTTGCATACAACATAATTTTAACTTACATTTTATCATATGTTGTGGTATTTACTGGAATAAAGATAGAAGTGAATATGAAAGAAACTGTTTTTGACTATGCCTAAATTGTCTATTTCCATCACATAGTTTCAGTTATCCAAATAATGCGGATCTTAAAAAATGCTGTAATTATAGCTGTTTCAATTGACCAGTCACCTGAATATAAATTTGCTTAACTTTTTAAAAAATTCTTTATTTTCTTATTCAATTGTTTTTGCAAATTAGAGAATAGTGCTTTTAAAACAGCATACAATTGAAATCTGTATGAACATCAAATGTAATACAACTTTTTGTGCACATTTCTGTCAATGCATGTTTTTATCTAAAGAATGAAATGCTCATTATGATATATGTCGAGCATTAATGAGTTATTGCAATACTCAATGGGTAAGAAACTGTTTTGGCAAACAGGCAGAATACAGAGACTATTTCAGTTATACATAAAAAAAACACATAGGCATCACCTCCATGTCTTAGAGCAGGGGTGTCAAACTCAATTTCACCAAGGGCCACTTCAGCATATTGGCCACCCTCAATGGGCCACATTGACGGTATAAATCAGGAATGCCCAAGTGCAGTCCTCCAGACGGCAACTTTTAGATGTGTCCCTGCTAAAACATACCCCAGACAAAAAGTTGACTTCCCTCATTAGCAGCAACTCAGTTCTGTAGAGGGCTATGAATGAGTCAATGATCCAGGTGTGTTAGAGAAAGAACGCATCTAAAGTTGCAGAGTGATAGGTCTGGAAAACTAGACTTGGTCAACCCTAGCATAAATGTATGAAAATACAATGTTAAAAATAAATTAAACAACACCTCATATTGTTAAATAACTGATTTTATGTATTCAAGTTTTAAATATTACATTTGAGTTTGCATGGATGTAAAATTACTGCTCAGTTTAAAAATTACAGTATTTTTAAACAGTTTAAAAATTACAGTATTTTTAAACTGAGCAGTTTAAAAATATGCTCAGTATTTTTTATGTGCTCAGCTAAACTTCGCTCTTTAGCTTGTTGATGTTTCAGTTTTATTCGCTGGGAAAATTAATCTTTGTCTGCTTTGAAGATAAGCAGACAAATAATAAAAAACAAGTTTTGATATTAACTCTCAACTTCATTCACAAAACTTTTTCGTTATTTATTACACAACGAACATGCATTTCACATAAGAACAAAACAATGAGGTGATGTTGCCTGTCCTTGAACACAACGCTGATCCCTCTTCACCCTGTCACCAACTCACACACATCCTCATTGTGTTGTGTTCTGTAAATAAACAAAACACAAGCAAAATCAATAAACTATATGCATATTCCAGTATACTGAGTTTTGGTTTTACATTCATTCTATTTAAATCTAGTTTGTTCGTGCTTACCAATGTTTTCTGGCCGGATGTCTGGCACCGTTTTCCCCTGGTCAGTTCGTCGATGTCTGGTTTTAGTTCTATTCTGTGGCAATCCGCAAAACGGCGTGTAGGTTTTCGTCAGTAATGCGCGATCTGTGCTTGGTCTTGTTTAAATTCATTATTGAAAACATCTGTTCGCACAGATAGGTGCTTCCAAACGTGGACAAAACACGAGCTGCATGGAGTCGAAGCTGTGGCATCAAATCAGGGGGCAGTAGACGGTAAAAGTCCTTGATTGAAACATCACGGGACTTCGCTCTTTAGCTTGTTAGCTTGTCGATGTTTCAGTTTTATTCGCTGGGAAAATTAATAATCAGCTTGAGGTGACTCTGCTGCACTCTAGTGGCG
Source organism: Xiphophorus hellerii (assembly GCF_003331165.1). Lineage (NCBI taxonomy): Eukaryota > Metazoa > Chordata > Actinopteri > Cyprinodontiformes > Poeciliidae > Xiphophorus > Xiphophorus hellerii. The sequence goes on from NC_045680.1 coordinate 9,910,644, forward strand.
AGAAGCCGTAATGTTGGTTGGTAAGAATCGGTAGGCATTATGGGATATGTAGTTTGTAGTCAATTCGTGCTCAAAACCTATTTTAAGTCAATCAATGGGGCTGTAAAACGGTGGTAGGGGGGAGAGGGCCACATAAAATGACGTAGCGGGCCACATGTGGCCCGCGGGCCTTGAGTTTGACACATGTGTCTTAGAGTATAAAAAATAAGCGCTGGTTCTGGAGAAAGTTACATAAGCAATCTGGGACTGCAGGGAATCCTGAAGGTTCAACCAAGACTAAATAACTGCTTATCTAATTAGACTGGAGAGTCCTGACCCTCTGACAAAGATTCAAAAGATGAGTGGGTAAACATCAATGCCTTTAATATCTAATCTCTTGGTTTAATATTCATTAAACAAACAGTGAAACAAAAATATCTGACTAAGAATTTTCTTGATGCTGGCTAAGTTTAAACAGCTTCACACAGTCAAGAAACTTGTCTGGAATACTGTAGTAACACAGAGGTCTGGGAAAAATAAGTGTCAGTCAAAGAGAAATGCTGTGGTAAATCCATTACTTTGAGCCAAGGATTTCACTCAGCTCAATTGAATGTGTCCATCACACTGTGTACAGTATATGCAGTGTGTGAAGTGCTACAGCTAGATGAGAAAAGTCAAAAGAAAACACCCACCCTAGGACTCCCAGTCTGCTCAGCACTCTGTGTCTCCTTCTTCTTCTGTTCCTGAGCAACAACATCTTTCAGATACTCATTTATCTAATGGGGGAGGAAAAATAATACTCTATTATCAAAGAAAGAAACAACATCTTTGAGAGTGTAAAACACAGCTCCAAGTGATTAAATAAATTAAACAATTATGGTTTTACATTGCAAAACACAAAGGATTTGATTTTACTTGTTTTAATTCAGTGTGCTACAAACTGCATGTTGTGGAAGTAGTGAGTATTCCAACAAGGAGCCATATGCCTTTCTAGCAGGAGACCATGACCACACCTCCTGTAACCCTTTGTCTGATCTGAGTGTGTTTGAAGCCCAGATCTGGAAGCCCTCCAGAGCTGCAGCTAGAAGAATGTAAACAGAGTCCGACTGGATTCTGTCATCTGTGCATGCAGCCATCTGTGCATGCAGCCCTGCAAAAGCAACCATGTTGCAATTTATATGGATGGGAGAAATATATTAACAGCTGATTTGTTTTTGAAGTAGTGCAGGTTCAAATCTAGTCATGTTATATTTGTTGTAATAGCATAGTGTGAAATTATTCCTTTACTACTAGAAGGATGTTTTATTTTCAAGCTATTAAGTGGCTTTTTGCAAATTCATAGGGGACACTGAGAGAGCTTTTAGTAAGAAACTGATTTTGTTTACCCACTTTATTATAAATGCCAGATGAGCAGTTTGTTGAATTATCCATTTCCACAAGCAACAGTGTGAATGTAATTTGTAGAGATAACTGGTTTAGATTGACATAAGCCCATACAGTATCCTGTTTGGTTCAGTTAGAAGCTCCAAATTTATGTTGCCCTTTTGTTTATCATGTAAATGAGTCCCTGTGTGCTCCTCAGTCCTGTGTTACAAGTCTAGATAGATAATAAGCTGTGTTATTTTACAGACAGGTTTATGCTGTAACAACAGTGACTTGCAAATGAATTCATACCTCTTAAATCTTTTACAAACACAATCTTCAAAGTTGTTTATTTGACATTTGTGATAGGCTAATATAAAGTAGTGCATTATTGCCAATAGTAATGCAAATAATACATGGCGTCAAAGTTTATACAAATGGAGTGACAAACTTACTCCCCCAGAGTTAGTATGATACTGCAAACTACTTCTGTGATTAATGTTCTACTTGCTTGTCAGTACAGATGTTCAGCCACTAACACTATTCATAATGTCCTTCAGCAAACTTTTAAGGTCCTCAAAGAGAAGCTGTGTCTATACTGAGTTTTAATCATACACAACTGGACTCTGTTTATTGAATTGATGTCTTCTGAAAACAATTGTTTGAACTGGAATTTATTTAGCGGTACCAGACTACAGACTACTATAAAAACAATGCAAGTCCCAGTTTACAGATAATTTACAGAAAGACTTGCAGTAAACTGGAAAGAAGAAAGAAAGGAAAAAAAATCCACAATAATGTATTTTGTGTTGAACTACCACATAAAATTCCAATACACTGAAGTTTGTTGTTACACACTGATGTGACAAAATGTGAAAGATTTTAAAGGATGTGAATATTTTCCCAAGGTAATATACAGTATTTATGTTAAGTTCCGTCAGTCAGTCTAACACAAGTTTTAGTTTTTAATTGAGAAATGTTTTTTTTTTCTGTTAAACAAACAGTAACCTGCATTTTGTATGCATAAGCAGATACAATTCTAGACATTGGAATTAATATAATTAAAGGATTAAAGCCTTTAACTGCAACAGAAAAACAATACCAAACCTTGTTAATCCAGGTGGTCACAGCGTCCTCTGTATCATATGGTCTTTCCTCCTCAGAGTCGCAGGATGAATACTGATGAGTGCAAGCCATTACCTTCTCCACATTTACCGTCTCTACTGTGTACGCCATCATCAGAGTGTCAATCATGGCCAAGTGGGCACCCTAGGAGAACAACAGCACAATAGTTAGCAGGTGAAAACTAACGGTTCATGTGCAGTTAAGGGCTGGTCCAGTTTATCCACATTAATGGTGGAGTTTATCCGATGGTGGAGTGTCTTAATTTGTCCAAAGTCTGACTTTTTGTCTAGTGTCACATTTGACACTAGACAAATATGACACTATTTGTCATATAGTGTCCAATATGGCTGAAGGGCAAAAATAATTGAGTAAATATGGACATTATTCTTTATTAGTGCATTTGATTGTTTGTATCCTAATAAATCAGATACATTAAAACACATAGTGCTATGAAATTGTTATTTGACATTTTTCAGTAACACTTTATTTAACGGGTTGTGAATAAGACTGTTATGACACCGTCATAAACATGAGCTAACGCCTGTCATGAACATGAGTAAGTCTTTTTGAATATTTATGACTGTTGTCATAAAGTGTCATTCAGTAAATCATGACACTTTTAATACAAAGATGACATTATTCAAAATGTCTTTGTTATGACAACTTGACATTAACCAAGAAATCATGATCTAACATAAATTTGTTATAAAGGTATTACTGATTAAACTTTAGCTTTAATAACATAAAGCTACATAATTTATCAAGTTATTACAGTGTCATGACAGTCTTATTCACAACCCGTCAAAAAAAGTGTTACCCATTTTTCTCTGGTTTTAATGTATATGAAATTCAAAATGATTAGTATATTATTAGCAGCATTTCTTTCCAGTAGTTAGCGCCCCAAGAATGAGAAAATCCCATTTTTTTACTTGCAATTAGAACACTCCCAACTTGGGTGTGATGTCATTGGCAAATCTGACATCTGAGGTAAATCGTACACAGATGAGTCTCAAACAATCAACATAATATTCTCTTCACTTTACAAGAAACAGGATCTTAAGATAAGAAAGTCCAGCTGTGAGTAATGAAACAGAGAATGAGTGATTAAAAAAACTTAACCGAGTTTGTACACCTGACACACTGATCAGTGTCCTATTTTAACCGTGACCAGATTTTTACCTCAGTAAAAAAATGACTACAACATAATCTGGCGATGAGACTCGTCATATTCACAGAGAATTGCAAAGTTTTGACAAAATTGAGCACCATTAAAAAGAAAAGACAATCTCTTTTCTGTAATGAACATCTGACGATCCTTAGCTTAAACCCATTGTTTCCGTTGCCCTGGAAACGAGTGTCTCCATCCCTTTCATCCCCTGTTACGAGACCCAGTTTTCTCACAGCGACCGTTAGCCTTTGAGAATCCAATTAAAGCATATTTCGGGCAGCAGAGTTCATGAAACATAAGTGTCATTTATTATATGTGGTTGCTCCACTTGTTATTGCAAAAGCCCAGGTTTTTATTTAAAAAGTGTCAAAAGTATATTGCTGCATCTATCAGGTTTTTGTTGCATAATGTTTTTAACAGCTAATCACTAATTACGTAAAATATGGATGGTATCTACCTACCTTACATTTAAAGAAAACTAGACTTGTTCAATGATTTTACAAAACCCCTAAAAATATCTGAGATTTTAAGAAGTCTCTCTGTTTCCATAAAATCATGAATACACAATGTTTATTGAACACACAAGTCACATTTTCAATCCAGTAAATGGCAAAAAAAAACAATGCTCTAAATACATATGCTCTGTAAATCAAAGCGTCCAGAATCATAGCAATAGTCACAGTCTTGGTCATGTAGTCTAAGTTGTTCAGCACACTTTAACATATTGAAATAAAATTGGATAAATTGTTTTGGCATATAGTAATAACTATGAAAACCTGTAATTATTCAAGCATTATCTCTGTAGAAATTATTGACCAGCAATAATCAAAAGTCCTTCCTGAGTGAAAAAAAATAAAGAAATGAATCAGTCGAATATTTAAATTATTGCAGTATACTAGCATCTTCACTCAGCATTCCTTGTTATTTAGCTGTAAACTTACCATTTAAATGCACAACTTGCTCTGCCACTAATTTCTATGAACAGTCTTAGCAACCTGAAACAATTAATACATTATCTTTGAAATGTGATCAAATATTCTGGAAAATACAGATATATTCATAAGATTCTCCCTAAAAATAAAGAATGAAAAAATCTAGCGATCCAATAATGATGGAGAATTTGCAGCTCCGACTGAATTAACTGTGTGAAATCTCAGTGCAATGTTTCATTTCCTCTCTCTGTAATTTGGCATCAGAGCACCAAAACAACCACATTTAATAATACACTGCCAAACTGGGTCCTACTGGCCCTCATTAAGCTTGTCCAAACAGTGTTAAACATAATCCTAAAGACACGCATACTCAGACAGGCACATAAATACTATCACTAGTTTTTAAAACTACATTTTTTCTACACTTGCGCAACAAGACGCTTGACGTAAAGCAGCAGTAATTTTAGAAAAGCCAAGAAATCAGTGAAAGCCTTCAAAGGGAGCACATCTGCTGAGTAATATCAGAATATTGATTTGGATGTAATCTGGTCTGATAACATAAATGACAACAGAGGAGTTAATCTTGTTAACTAAACCACAGACCCACTGTCTCTAATTATTTTGAATGATGTCAGGGTAATGTGAGGGAAGATGTGTTACAGTACAAGCACTACTTCAGACTTAGTAGCTCCTCACACCACTCACACTATAGATGTTGATATAGTGATAGTAAATATTGTCTGATGCCTCAGTAATTAAAAAATTACTAGTTTTGTTTTGCTTATATTCACTGTTCACAGTTTAAACATGTAAAATGGTAAGAAAAAGTGAAAAAAAAATTCTCAAAATTTGAAATCTTGACTCTGGTTAGTCACACGGCACTGAAAAATAGGTGCAATCTCTTGCTCATAAAAATACAACTTTAGCAGAGTAACACTATAATCAATATTATACTTTGAAAATATCTTACTGGTTCATGGATTATAAGGCTGTTTTGAGATTGATTGATATTCATGTAAGTGGAGTAATAGTTTTCTCTTTGAGAAGCTTATTTGTTCACTTTATTGTTTACAGAAAAGCAACAATCTCTGCTTTTAGTCTGCAGCGGAGCTGCCAACTAGCCAAGTTATGACCTAATCCTGTAACAAAGCATCTGCTGTTACAAAACAAATACAAGTGTCTAATGCTATTTATCTAAATTTAGAAAAGGCCTCTCTAATTGGTCTTTGCAAGCAGTACACAAAAGCTTTGGCATGCTTATGCCACAAAAAACATATTTCAGGTTATTTACAGTGCCAGATACAGAACTGTTTACCAAATGACAAAGGAGTATGAATCCACTTCTGATTAAATATAGTAGGATATGTAAAGACAGTAGCAACTGAATGGATGTAGGGAGGATAAAGGGGAAAAGAAGGAAGACCAAACCTTTATTGCTGTTGTAAAAAATCCACCCTGACATTTGTAGCAGAGATTTTTTTTCCCTGTTATATCATGATGGTTTATAACCTTTAGGTTTGCAGTGCACATATGCTTTCTATCAGAAACGATTAGCATCAAACTCCTCCAACTACACATAGTTGCAGCTGCTCTGTTAAATTTCAATAGATCACTCTAGCTCACTTAGATCAGATGCCCTGACTGGGGAACTATTAAGATTCCAAAAAGATTGCTGCTGTTTGATTTAGTTTTGACAAGATCAAATATTCTGCCTGATAACTATAAAAATATATAGTGAGGTATTTAACCACTATAATCATAATAAAATCCCTTTTAAACCATGCAGCCACTAATACACCAACATACTTTACAGAATAAACCACACATATTGTTGCTTTTTCAGCCAATTGAATCCATAAATCTTAAGCCGATTCCCCAGGAGGTAAGGAGATGCAGCTTCACGGTCGATATCCTGTTTACACTGTACTGCCACACAGCACTCTCTCTGAGGAAAAAGGTAAATACCGCTCATCTTTAATACAGCATTAAAAAAAAGATGGCTAATCCTTAGTAGAAGGTTGACTTAGCATCGCATAAAAGAATTGCAAATGTGAACCACAGAGACCTGCTACAGAGTGTCTAGTGTCTATATATGTATTTTTCTGCACAATCATGTGTCCATTGTAAATCCAACAAAAATCTCCATAGTCAGTACTTTGAACCTCTAGTATGCTTTGATGATAATGAGAATATGCAATGCATTCATCTTCCCAGCTACTGAGGCAAAGCATAGAAAAAGATCTTTAGGAAACCATTAGAATCTCCACACTGACTTTATTTCTTCAGAAAATATGCAGCTGGAGGTTAGTACTACAAATACTCAGTCACACAGGAAAATCCCACATGTCAAGGCTTTAATGACTATTTTTAGAAAAGAAACTCCACTAAACAAAGTGTTTTGAACTCACACAATACAAAGCCATCACAAAATATATCTGTGGTTTAAAATTAGTTTGAGCACAAAATAATACTGAAATATGCTCTGTTTTTAGTCGTATGGTTCTCCTGTGAAAGTTCTAGGCTAAAGCAGAGAAACCGAAGCTGTCTAATTTCAGGTAAGTACTCTGCTGGACATGGAAAACCACTTAGCTGTATCTCTCTTCGGTCTCCTCAGAGGTCAGAAAATGTTCTCAAAATAGAAAATGCTATACTGTGGAAAATTTTTTTAACCTTTTACATGCACTTTGCCTTTTTATTTATGCACTGGCAGGTAGGGAGAAAATGGATGAAGACTTAAAATATGTACAAAAAAAGTTTAAAAATGCATAAAGTGGCATCTAATTAGAAAGGTGAAAGGATACTATAAATGTGTACCAAATTTATGAGCTTTCCCCTGGAGAAGATTTTTCATCAAAAATCCAAGTCCAGATTAACCAAGGTAGCATGAACAAGCTCAGTCAACAAGTAGGCATGTTTAACTGCATTTTTCTCTTGCTGAAGGAGTAAAATACTCAAGCATAAAGGTCTTTTCATATTAGCAAACTTAATCAAAAATTTAGTTTTCCTTACTCAGATCATTTCACATTGGTTTTAACTTTCAGATGAATAGATGGTAGGTTGTCTTTAGTAGTCTACCAAAATGAGAACCTGATTAAAAGTGCTCTCACACACAGTTTCACACAAGCAGATTTTAACACCTCCAAAATGCCAATTGTGAGGTCTGGCATCAAATGTTTGGAGCAGCATACCTTCTCCCTGTATATGCGCCAAAAAGAGCCTAGCAATTAGGTGAAAACCTCACAGCTAACCTTAGATCAGGTTTCCTAGTCAGGGCTGACCCTCACTTATGTGCTGAAAGAGGCCTCTGGTTTGAAAAAATATTGTATCCAGATAGAAAGAACACAGTGCTTGTGTAATAAACCTCATTTTAATCAAAGTAGCTGTGGAACCTAATAGAATAGTTCAAATTAAACTTCAAAGTGCAGTATAGCATGCTATTTAAAAATCCCTCTCTAGGAGCTTTCTCTAGGAGCTGCCTTTGTTCAGCATGAATCAGTAATGGAGGGCAACAGTATTTTCTGCGGCATGATCACCACTATACTGTCAGGAAGAGGGAAAATGTAATCTTGATTTCATTAGCTTTTTTAAAATACATCTAACTCAGGACTAAGACAACCTCACAACAATAAAGATCAGAAAGCATCTTTATGGTCTCTTCAGTGTTTTTGAGAGTAACGTCAAAGCTGATGATGGAGCCACAGGAATCTGACATACAGATTTTTAAGGAACATATTAGTGGTGAGGTGAAATATGTGGCAATAACACAGAGGCATGATGGCCAGAAAAGCATCAGTAAAGCAAAAGTTAAATAAAGACAAGCACAATTATATGTTGTTTGCTTTATACTGTGAATTGAAGTGAAGTGGGTCTGAGCAAAGAACATATCAACAGATCATCTGGAAAATATTTCCTAAATGTTACCATGATATAGATATGCTATTTAAAAATCACATCATATATCAGCTACACATCTTCTATCTCAAATGCTCATTTAGTGTTTGTTAGCATAGAACAAAGAAAGCTACCAAATCAGGCACAGGTAATATTTTAAATAAATATTCATTACTGCTGCATTACATCCCTGTAATCCGCAGCTTGCAATAACAGCAAAGGGTGAGATATTAGTCATAAAATCCCTTCTTTAAACTCTAAGGAGATTTAAGAACGCTTAATAGGCTTAAAGTATGGCTAAAGTAATCAGAAGGTGAAACATTTTAGTGAAACGGTTCAAAATCAGAAGTTTAAACAGAGACTTGTTACAACCAGTAATTAACTGTGTGCAAGAAATGCTTGTACTACTATTATTACTACTGAAAATCAAGAGATTTTAAAATACAGTTGGGTATTTCACCGGTATGACTCTTTTAAATAAATGAATAATTAAAACAACCTAGGGCTAATTATTCCTGCTTTATTAGGGGAGAAATAGTAACATATTTGTGATCACTATAAAGCTTTGGATACAATAATGTACAAGAGTACATTACACACACATTCACACACTTTTACAAATATTCCAAAATCATGAAGGTCATACAAAAACAGTTTCCTGTTTCATCAGTGTGACTTGTCTACTTTGATTCAAGGTGCAATCCTGGCGTGATAGATCAATCACACATTCATAACACCATCTCCAGATATCCTTTCTGTAGAGCAAAGCTGCCCTGGCAAGTCTAGGCAACCAGCCTTCTCATATGGTATGCTGGAAATGCCAAAAAAAAAAAAGATGCACAAGAAAAACAGAGCAGAAGAGAAAGTATGCCTTTAAAAACTATAAAGGGACATACGGTTTAAGCATTTTAAATTTTTTATCCGAACAAAATAATGCAAGCAATTAAAGAGAAGATCGAAACAATCTGGATATAAGATATTGGGAGTGTTTGTTTTATGCTCTCATGTACACAGAGATTCAGCTCTCTTGCCAAAAGATATCCTCAGTGTTGATGATCCAGCCATATTTTACTCACAGCCTGGGAGTCATTTATGACATTTTCCAAATGTATTTACTATGATTAAGCCAGAAGCAGAAAGAAATAACTTGACTGGTCAGCAGTTAGATCTTTCTGTTTAGCTTCTCACTGTTTGCTAATAGATTATTAAAATCAAAGTAAACTGAATTCACTTGTATTTATTTTTCAATCACATAAGAAGGAAGTTTCAGAGTGCTATGCATAAGTCACTACAGGCACTGCTAATGTAACACAGTTGTGTAAAGTCGATGCTCAGCTTGGTCCCCACAAGAGCTTTCCTTAGTTCTGCATATAAATGTGTGTGTAAGGAGGGGTATCATAGTGTGAGATACAGAGTCTTAGAAATGCCATCTGCCTGCTTGGATGAAGCCAGCATTTCAGCATTCTCCCTCTCACAGCCTTTCAACACCACTACAGTCCTTGCTACACACACACACACACACCCACACACACACACCAACCCACACACCCCAGACATGTTCAAATGCACGCAGAACATACAAGCTCATCGTGCTGAATACAACATATGCAGGCACAAGCACCCCCACTCTTGCATCCACCACCACACACAAAAGCAGCCCTCAACCTACGGGAGTGTAACCATGGAAACGAAAGCGCCAGCCCAATAGGGGTTGTGATGGAGGCAGAGAAAAAGGAGGTAAAATAATAGGAGGAAATTAACTCTCCAAATTCATCCAAGCTAAACAGCAGACAGTATATCACTGCATAGCTGAAAAACCAATATTGGGTCCACATATGGTGAGCTAATTACTTACTCAGATGACTCTGTTTTAAATGTGCCATGCTTAGAAACACAAATGAATAAAGCGCTTCTGTGTAAGATTCACATCTGTTACATCATAAATTGAAAACAAAATTTTATCTACAAGTCTTCCTGAAAACTACTGTTGCTGTTGGTATCCTCAACAGTAATTTGTGCCAATTGAACACAACCACATTTATCAATAGACTAAAATTAAGCTGGGCAAAACCTACTTTTTTATTATATAAAGCATAGTATGTTAGAAATCAATCCTACATTTAATTTTTTGATTGCAAGTTTCTGGATTATTTGATCAAATTTCTTTGTCATTAAAGTGTAATTAAGGCTAAAGTACATACACGGTCTTGAACAAGTACATATAAAATACTTGAATGTTTTACATTCTGTCAAGTTAAATCATACTTTGCAGAACCACCGTTTTCAAAAAATTACAGTCTTTCAAGTTTGACTGCTGGTACTCACATCTAGAGTGAAATTTTTGTCCATTTTTCTTTTCAAAATAGCTCAGACTGGATGAATGGAATTTGTAAACAACATTTGTCAAGTTTTGCCACATATGTGATTTAAAATGGACTTTAACTGGGTCATACCAACATACTGTGTTTTCATCTAAATAGTACTAGTGTAGCTCTGGCTGTATGTCTTTTCTACCCTATGTTAATCTTCTGTCCTTATCTGGAGCAGCTTCTTGTTACTGAAAAACTAATATTGGGTCCAGAAAAAAGGTAAGTACAGCTCACCTGTAGGGTGAGGACAAGCAACCCCACATTATGAGGCTGCCACCATTGTTTCATTGGTGGCAGCCAATGAAACAATTGGCTGCCACCAATTGTTGCAGCCAATTGGTGGCTGCAACACCAATTGACCTAAAAAAAAGGTTTATGCCTTTTTTTTGCATAAACCAGATTTGTCGAGTACAATAACAATCCTGTCAACAGATTCTCCCACCTGAGCTGTTAATCTCTGCATGTCTTTAGTTACAGTGACCCTCTTGTCTCTGATTAATGCTCTCCAATCACAGCCTGCCAGTCTGATTTATGAACATTAAAGAATCATAGGCTGGACATGCACCATTTCCATCCACTTTGGTAAATAAAGTTATAACATAATTTTTTTTCCATAGTTACAGATTACACTTATCAGTAAGAACTCATGTCTTTTATCGAGAATAAATTGTTTCCCACTACAATGTACCATTCTCTCCAATGCAAAACATCACCAACTAATTTACACTTCTAATACTGTATAACATGCCTTTCTTTTAAAAAACAATAATTTCTACACTCTCTTCCTCTCAATATAATCATCTTGATATATTTTGAAAGTTATGATTTAAACTGTTCAGCTTTTTTGAAGAAATGCCATCTCAATGCAATCTCACTCCCTGACACTCAGTGTATTGCTACAGATGTTGAATTTACTTCCTTGCAAAAATTCTGAGCTGTATGCATTGAATTTAGAAGTTTTGGCAAACAAGCATTTAAAGTGACTGATTGACTCAAAGTGATGCACAAATTTATCATATCACTAGTAAGTAGAATAATTTCCATCAGTGTGTATCATGTAGCGTGAATTAACAGCCTGCTCCTTTGTGATGCTAATTTCCTAAGGCTATTGGTGTCTATGATCAGTGATAATTGAGGTGCAGAGCTGCCTTCGAGCAAAACAATTAACCACGAGAGCTGCAGTGCAGATCAGATTGTTGTTATATTAAATAGTAGCCACTGTTTCTGACCTGCTTCAGTGATCTGAGGAGCAATCTAGAGCTAGTTTATATAACTGAATCTTGTTAAAAAGTGATACAAACATTAGATAAACGGGCATGCATGAAAAGACAAAAATCTAAATTTTATTTATCTAGATTTCCTATATTTTAGGTTCTAAAGTCACTCATAAATAGTCTGAAGTAGTGCACACATTCTATATTAAAAACACTCTGATGCAGCATTATCATCATGCAAAGAAATGTACCTGTAATTGTATTCAGATTAAATGGAGGTAACTATGTAGGCGACTTAATGTTTGATGCTCATCAGAGTTGCATAGAAAGCCTTTGAAGCCAAAGGAATTTTCCAACCTAAACAGTGAACATTTCTCTTCCAGTGATGCTTTCTGTAAGCTTCAATGTATGAGGATAGAAACATGCTTTCAGACTGTCAGTCTACCCCTGCTTTTCCTTCCTTTACACTCTACAAGCCAATCAGGTAGAGAAGATAGAGCATGGGATACAGAATCAGTGTGGGCGACTGAGTGGGTGGGATCTGCGATTCGATTTCTGCATCTTCACGTGTGGAAATTCATCACATGGCAGAAGACAGTAGGATGAGTGGGCAGAACAGTGACAAAAAAAGAGAGCGACAGAGAAAATACCACTGCAAAGCAAAGTCAAATTAGAAACGCAGTGAAAATGTCAGAAAATATGCAGTGTTATGACACAAGTCAGACATTATCAGCATCTCCATCTTCTGACCGACTGAGTGAAACTGCTTTAGACATCACATAGACTTGCTTATTCCTAAAATTATTCCCCTCGACACAAATTGCTGTGTTAGGAAGGATGCTTAGTAAAAAGTGCCATGAAGCAAAATTTAATGAATCTATTCCAGCAGTTTTAACTGTAGGTAGGTGCTGAGTGTTCTGTTCTCTCAAAAGAAGTCACAGGTTATGGATGTTTTCTCCACATCTTCTAAAAGAGAAATCTTTTTCCTGTTTCTGGTCTTCGATAAGCGTAATCTCAATGGAGCAGAGGAAGTGCAGTCCTGTCAGATTTTGACGGGCTGTAAATAATTGATGAGCCAATCTGAAAAAGGTAAACAACCATCATGCAGCGGTGTGAAGGGATATGGGAGGTGATGGGGGAATAAGAGGAAGTTGAAAAAGAACAAAAGACAGAACTTGTTTGGCATTTCCCACTCATCTATCAGCTCCTTTTCACATTCACTAGGAACCCTGTCACACATAAACACTTTACATTATTCCCTGCTAACCAGTCAGTCAGGATCCATGCTGGGCTTGTTTCTGGTGTGAACCCCACTTACAGCTCACAAAGGGTCACAAATTTCAACTGGAAGACTCTTTGAAGTAATAGGGGATGGGTAATTCAGTACCCAGACACCCCCACCCCCAAAGATTAACAGATGGACACACACGTATAATATGCACTTTTCCATTTTAGTATGAAATTATACATATACTATAATTACATATACATATACAAATACTAACTGCTTGTCTTCTTCTCTAGAAATCTGGAATGTAAACCCTGACGTAAAACTTAAATAACTTCTGAACTAGCATAGAGGAGAAATAAAAGCAGCGAGGGTCTACAAACAGACTGCAGGCACACTGTGCGTTAATCGCATCTCAATTGCTATTCACTGAACCAGCACTGCATCCAACTGAGATTTTGCTCCAAAATAATGAGGAAACCTCATTCGAACTCAGCAGGAAGCCTTTAAAGCCATCTCATTTCAAACGCTGACAAATTAGTTAAAAATTATGGGAGAATACATCCTAAATGTATTGGAAATAAACACTGAAACAACAAAGTGCAGAAGTTGAAGTCAGAGAGTTCTGTTGAACCTTTGGTTCAAATCTTTGTTGAAATAACCACATGTTCAGTGTTGTTTTGCATTTTCCTCAGGTTGTAATGTTAGTTATTGTAGAATGTGGGTGTCCAGCTCCAGTCCTCGAGGGTCGGTGTCCTGCCAGTTTTAGATGTGTCTCTGCATCAACACGGCTGATTCACATGGGTCACCTACCTGCTCAGCATGTTTAGGTTCTGCAGAGCTCTGCTAATGATCCATCATTTGATTCAATTGTGTTGAACCAGGGAAAAAACAAAAGCATGCAGGATACCGGCCCATGAGGACTGTTACAGATATTTTAAGTTATCCAAACATTTAAGACATGTTGTTTCAAAAGTGCTTCATGCATTTTACATTCTGATAAAACAATCAAAAAAAAAAAAAACACTAAAAAAATAAAATAGTAATTGTTTTGTCTTGTTTTAGCTAAAATGCCTGCTCGTCCAATTTCTGTCTTTCCTTAGTATAATGCTTGTAAGACATATAGACTGAGAAAAAGGACTTGTGCACAAAACAGCCCTCTGTTGGTGAGAGAAAGCTGGTCAGTTTCCCTCCACACAAGGCATCAGATTTTGAGTCTAAATCCTGATGCCTACAAAAAAAAAAAAACAATAAGCAAAGTATCTCACCATTTGTAGAGGCCTCTTTCGTAGGTCCCTCTCAGTAACCAGTCTGTCCTGGTCAGTGACGTAGAGACCGCGCTGAGCCAGCGCCTGGATGACGGCATCGTGACCCAGCAGAGGCTTGGCAGCATCGCTCTTCAGGATGAGGCTGCCGGCCCTGCAGTACAGGTCAGCAGACAGCAGTAGGCTGGTCACAGGGGGCTTCAGGTGCTCCTGTTCATACTGGTCAGTGTAGAAGGGGTCCTTTAGTTCTGCAGGGATGCTGTCTGTTCAATAGTGGGATAGAAAAAGGATTAATTTATAACTAAAAGGTTTCATAAATCGCTCAACAGGTTTAGCACGGCACCTATCTGGTAATGGGATAACCACAGAGCTATGACTTCTCCGTGATTGGTTGTTAGAATGTTAAAATCATCCTTTTCAAAATCCAGTTTTAAGTAAAATTAAAATCTGAAGCAAAAATGGAACAAACATCAGACAAAAAAAATTATTCACTTTTAGTCTTAGTTTCACAAATTAAAGAAGAAACACAAAAGCAAAACTCAGGAAAGAAAAATAAATAAATAAAACATAATGCACAAATTCTGACTAATTTAAAACATTAGTCATTGAATCTATCTCTTCCCTTCTGATACTACTTCTTTGCTGTGCGTGTTTTTATTATCTCTTGACCTGGATGTGTACGGATAGACCTTAGTGTTGCTATAGAAACTGCAGGAGGAGTGGAATCCGATCGATTCATCTCGTCTTTATCTGTGATGCTTTCAGTTCTCTGGGAAAACCCTCCACACTGCCTGTATCTTCAAAAGGGTCTGGCTGCATGTGAGTGTTCGGCTGACTGTTCATCGCCTCAGAGAAGTCAATGACAAAGTATTTACCAAAATAAACTAGTATTTCACTAATTGTGCAAAAAAATACTAATTTTATTCAACCCACCCTGACTGACTTCACTTCATCAAGTTAGCCTTTTGGACTGAAGCATTTGAGTGCTGTAATAATAAACTCAAGTTATCACTGAGAAAGTAGCATGAACTAAACAGAAACACAGCATGCATTTAGCATTTAGAACTGATGTTATGTTCTGTACTACATGGCTCTGACAAACACAGACAAAAATCTATCAGTCACCTGCCTGACAGTCAAATACAAGGTCATTTAAAGATTAACTCTGTGAGATTATGAATCAGGGATGCAGACACCAGAGCTTATTCAGGTACTGACTTTATCCACCTTAAAAATATTATCACAATCTATTAAAAAAAAGAAAAGAAAGGAAAAAAAGAAATGTAACTTTAGTTTCTAATCTTTAATTTTTCACTGTATGGACAGATATTTACATTTGTTCCTCAAGGAACTGTCCTATGGTTGTTATTCATCCCCATATTTTAAGTACTTTTATATTTTAGTATTTACATACATAAGATAATCTATATCTTTATTTATATTTACAAACCCTCTGTTTCCAACTTTCAACATGTTTTTGTGTCATGTTACAGACTTTTCCAGTTTGTAGACCTTTTAAGTAAATTTTTAGTTTGGAAAGTTGACTATAAATTTATGGAGATATTTCTTCAGTGATTAGTCAAAACAAGGAAGGAAAGGAAGAAGAAAAGAAAGAAGAAAGGAAGGAATGATAAATAAATGTATTTTTGGAAAGATTAATGGATAAAATGGAATAAAGCATAAAATATTAATATTTTCTAAGAAGTTTTATTTAATCATATTCAATAAATCTTCATAGAAACCCTGTCGCTTACCACTGGAAATAAAGTATTCATGCCACAATAGATCTGTGAGTCTGCAGTATTCTAATAAATCACATCAGATGAATTGGTGCATTAAAAATGAGATCACTATATGATGTGTTGCAGCTTTCTGTGAGACGATCCACTGTGTTGTTTGTATCTTGTGCACACTTGCATATTCCTGATGTGCTCCTGCATTACAGCAATGAGTTAGATTAGATGAATGTGAACATTCGGTACAGCATAGGCAGGGATCTGGCTACGAGCCCGCTCACTGTCTTTTATTTCCCTGCCTCCCTCCCGCCCCCTAAGGAAGGCTATATTTTTGGAATCAACCCATTTCATTCAGTCCTGATTGAAAATACACAGAAGGTCTGCAAGGGATCTCATGTTTGCCTGCTTGTTACAAAACAGCAGCGGGAGTGGATGAGCCCTAACACACCAAAGCTTCGCTGAATGCACCAGAGCAGATGGGCTAAACGTCAAAATAGTGCCCAATGCAAGGTTTCTTCTTACTTTTATGTCAAAGTGTCATACGTTTCAAGTCCCAGAGTTTCAGAGTTTTCAGTCTTGGACAGGCTTCCTGTCTACCTCAGGCACCACAGACACACAAACAAGGCAAAGAATTGCACATGCTACCTCCTAAGTGCAACACAGAGATATCAAATAAGCTTTCATAAATATAATTTCTCTCTCTGAGGGAGTACCCAGAGAGAACTCCACGCAGAAATTCAAACCCAGTACCTTCTTGACGTCAGGCAACAGTGCTATCAAATGTCAATGTGAAAACAAAGTTTTAAAACTTAAGACTTGCAAAAAGACAGAGGAGTATAAATAAACCGCTGGTTGGATGAAGCAAAGAATATGTGGATGAATTAACTCACAAATATATTGCTGAAAGGGGGGGACAGATGGATTAATGGATGGATTGACAGGCAGGCCGACAAGCAGGTAGGTTGATTGATGGACAAATTGATGGGGAAAAGAACAAACAAATGGAAGGACAAAGATAGATGGAATGGAGCATAAGCGGACCAAAATGGACAAATGTACAGGGAGGTACATTTATGGACAGCTGACTGGCTTGATGGATGGATAAACAGACAACAGAGAGAAAAATCAATGGATAAAACTTTTAGACAATGGGACAGGAAGTAAAGTGTGCAAGCAAAAAAGTTTTTTTACTAGTTTTTTTTTATTTTAATCCAGGTCTGGAAAAATACATATCATACTGGACCAGATGATTCTATTAGTTGTTAACCATTAGATCCACTTAAGCATAGAGTTAAACACAGATACTGACTCACCATTTACTTTCATCTGTGTTGTCAGAGATACGTTTGCAAATCATCATTATGGAACAAACCTGAATGCCCACCACTCAAACAAAGCTTTCTCATTAAAAAGAAAACACTTCTGGACAATATGAAGTTCTCTGTAATCATTACTGCCAAAGAGACTTTGTCTGTTGTCTGGAGCTCTGGAATATATTGTATTGCAATCATCATTCCAATAACAACAAGTCCAACATTGAGATTGCAACAAACTGCTTGACATCAGGATTGGGTAGACTTTTTTACAGCATGCATTCAACCTCTGCATGACAACATTACATTTGGCCAACTAGATGGACTTTCCCTGGTCTTTATTCCCACAGCG
Organism: Xiphophorus hellerii; assembly: GCF_003331165.1. Taxonomy (NCBI): domain Eukaryota; kingdom Metazoa; phylum Chordata; class Actinopteri; order Cyprinodontiformes; family Poeciliidae; genus Xiphophorus; species Xiphophorus hellerii. The sequence continues at coordinate 9,928,578 of NC_045680.1, forward strand.
GATCTAGATCTTGGTGACCCAGATAGTAGAGTTTGAGGTGATTGTTGGGAACATCCTGTTCATGGTATAAAAAATGAGCGATGGCTTAACTGAAATCGACCATCACAGTATGGAACAATAATGACATGGTTGCCTTACATAAATCAGCTCCACAATGTTCCATGCAGATACTGCTGGAAAATTATGTTTTCTTCAAAATGTGATGTTTGTCTTTAGATTTGTTTTTAACTTGGATGCAGAACGCTAAGAGTTGCTTATTTTAAGACAGTGCAACACCTATAAAACAATTTTTTTTAATGTTCATTACAGAATATAAGATGGCCAAAGGTGATAAAACTGTAGAATACTGCTTATGAAAGAGGGTTAATGAAAACATAACAGTTTAAATAAAAGGAAAGAAGCTACTTTTTAAAAGAAATTTTTGGGGTGTCTATAGGCCTACTGATACTGCCAGATATCTTTGTGTGCAGTGTTGATGAAATGATTGAATAATAAAACAGATAAACAAAGAATTGAATAAACTGTGTGAAATATTAAATTTAAATTTCTTATTTAAAATTATAATTAACAGAAAATAAAGAAAATTGACAATATTTCCCTACCTGTTCCATATGCCTTAGCCACCAGCCATCTGAGGCTGCAACAGATTTTGGCTCGGGAAAAGTCATAATGCTCGAAGGACTTTATCGCCGGAGCGACGAAGCTCTTCTTCGCATCCCTGACGTCCTGAACTTCACCCATATTTCCGCTGATGCTGTATGCAGTCAACCCTAAGGGAGCATCCCACCACCGGAATGTATGGGAAAAAAACAATAGGCGGCTGTAACCTGGAGAGGTGAAATCAGTCCTCACTGCTTATTGGCAGCCTCTTTCAGTCATAAAACGCACAGATGGTCGTGCTTTTGTCCTTCTCGCTCTTGCTGACAGAACGGGTCTCTAGTCCTGGGGTTTTCCATCCATTCTCTCAGTGGGACCAGCTGAAATGGACTCCGTCGGACAGGTTTTCGAGGTTTTCAGGGGGGGAAAAAAAACTGTTCTTTGACTCTAGAGAGAACAGCAACGTTTCCGTTATTTTGGTGGTGAAGCACACAGCTTCTTTCTTACGTATCTACAAAACATTGTAATTATAACCTGGCTATTCTGTCTTTGCGTTTTCATTCAGCCTATCCTCTGCCGTTGTCCTGTCGCACCGCTTCGAGGTTCTCCAGTCCCGCACCTTTGTTGGGTAGTTCGCATGCGCACGTGGTGCCTTCTAGTTTAGTCGGATAACACAACTTCTTAGAGTTCCTCACAGCTTTATGAGGTATTGCGTCAATTTGCGGACATGGTTTCAGCAGATTATTAATAATTAATTATTAATTATTTAATTATAAATTAATATTATTATTAGAGCTTTCTTCTGGAGGTCAACAATCATGGTTTGATTAAATTAGTTTTCTTCTCTATTTTTACGTCCTGAACGCACCACAGCAGCATACTCAACGCGTTCATTACATCAGACATTTTAAGATTATTTGTAACAGTCAACATGTTAGTTTTGTATTATGCATGCTATATTGATATATAAAATATCTAGATACTTTATCCCACTATTAAGATACAGAACAGTGAACGTCCCATAACAATCTTTTCAAGTGTTTTTACTTTCTTCATAACTATCGCGACCATTTTTAGCTTTTCTTAGTTTTAGGTGCCTTTTTTCTGTTATATGTTTAAATAATTAAATTTATAGCATTTTTAAAATATTACAAAAACACCACAGCACAGCACAGTTTGTACACATTATCCACATCAAATATGTCTGAAGCTTATCCTCATCCATCCTCATATTTATTTTTTGATATGCAAGCTACCATATAAAACAAAACAAAATGTTGACAAAGGTCCTCTGCACAGTTCTTCACTGTGTTCTTACACAGTGAAGAACAGTTACAGTTAAAACAAGACATCTGCAACCACTGATAAAAGACGCATAGGCTACTCATTTTTTCCCCTCACTGTCTGAAGTTAAATCAGACCACAGTTTTTTGCTTTAGGTTAGTTAGAATTATCAAAAATAATTCCTATATGTTAAATGCCAGAAAAGTTTGCAAAAATATTTTTTATGAATTTTTTTTTAAAAAAAAACAACTTTACACACATGTGGTCAATATCAAGGATAAACTGAGACATTTGGTCTAATTTAACTTCAGACAGTGAGAAAAAAATGTGTGTTTTTTTTTTATTTGATGGATGTAAACTTCTGTTTCAACCGTATGTTGTGTAATGAATGCTTTATTGCTTTTTTTATTTTGTTTTATTTTTTATTTAGCCTTAGTCTAATCTTTTTAACTGCTGTATAAATCTAATTGATTTATTGAAAAAAAATGTGCTTGATTAGATTTAATATTTGTATGGTATGTTTATTTGGCTTTATCAGTGCATGTTAAAGTCCCATTCCTGTCAGTTAGCACAACAAAAACAATGCAGCACGTGTGACACCTACTGTACATCTAAACTATAGTGCAACAGCAAGTTTTTTCAACAGGTTTTTTTTTTGTCTGTGTGACTTTATATATTATTATAACATATATCATTCTTCACCTTTTGCCATCACCTGAGCATATTTTCAGTTCTCAGAGGTGTATTTGCAAAGAAAATCAGATTTCATATATTTAGATCTCAAATACCTACAGGTAGATTGTTTCAGACAAGGGACCCATCTTAAAGGAAACACATATTTACCTTAATCTTGAGTTTTATTGATCCAACATTTTATCCTATGACCTAATAAGCTGAGCTGCACTTTTTTTGAGATACAGAGGAACATTGCTACATTTGTCTTACCAGTACTTGCACACAAAACAGCTTTGTTGTGTTTGTTTTATTGCTGGATATATTTACCGCTATTCATCTGTGAAAAATGCTCTGTTTTGTTACACTGTGTATGAAAACAACATTTATAAATAAATTATAATTAAATCATTAAGATTCAGCTGCATTATTGTTATATTTCATGTGTTGACCACAAAATGAAATATGCAATCGTTTATGCACTTTAACTTATTCCTTTTACTTTGTAGTATTCTAGTTATTTTTTTTAAAACAAATGAAGAACTACCTTACCCACATTGCAGTGCGTAATTACGTCATCACTGTGCGCTCTGTGGTTGTTTTGGAAGATTTGACGAGACTCGTGAAGGTATTCTTGCTATCACCGTGTACTAAAGAGAAAGCTATGTTATTTTTCTTACATTTGTGAATTGTAATTGGTGAAAAAATACCACTAGATATATAACACAAAACGTACAAACGCTTGTGCCTTGCTCACAACGTGAGTGTGGCTTTACAAGACTTTAAAGTCACAGCAGCCATTCGAGGCGCTATCTTTTATAATTTATTCATCTTTTATTATTTGTGTTTAATGTAATTTTTTTCTTCTTCACCTTTCTACATGGTAGGCCCTGTTTCCACCGCTTCAATGTTTATGCCAAGAGCACTGAAAGTAAAGAGACCTGTTCAGGAACCAGGCCACTGTTTAAATAAGAAAAGCAAGACTGATCAAGAGGATTGTGACCAAAGAAACTTGCAGGCATCCACGCAGAAAGATGAGGCGTGGGAAGACTTAAAAACACAGACTGACAAAAGTGAACATTTGACAGAGGCCCCAAAATGCGAATCTGGAGCTCAGTCCTCCTCAGATGACGCAGAAGAAGAGGAACCAGTGAAATCTTTCAAAAAGAGCCAGAGATGGCCTGTGCCAGGAGAGCCTGTCTGTGTCATGTGCGGACGTTATGGGGAGTACATATGTGATGCTACTGATAATGATGTTTGCAGCCTTGAATGCAAAGCCAATCATTTACTGCAAATGGGAATTAGGGCTGGAGATTATGCCTTTAACGTTAAGGATAAAAACACAGATGGAAGGACTTCTCAGCCTCACCATCCAGCCGTAAATCTGGGTACAAGTGAAGCAGGCTATTCCTACAGGGAAGATCCGTTCATCTCAGGCCTCACAGATGAACAGGTTGAGCGAATTAGATTGGAGCTTGGCATTAAAACCGAGGGAAAAGATGTCCGAAGACCTATTGTTGAGTTTGAACACTGTGGTTTTCCATCCCTGTTAAGTGGCAACTTGAAAAAAGCTGGTTATGAGGCCCCAACGCCGGTCCAGATGCAGATGGTGCCTGTTGGACTCACAGGGAGGGATGTGATAGCCAGCGCTGACACAGGATCAGGGAAGACCATAGCTTTCCTGCTGCCTGTGGTTGTGAGAGCACTAGAGGTACGGTGATCTAACCAGCATTACTCGACTCTTTAACATTAAGTAATCTAATTTAATGTTACTTAATGATAACATTAACATGTTAACATATGACCCCATCTGAGCCCATCCTCAAAACAGCAAAGACAAGAGAACATGCCATTCAGGTGAAATAGATGTGTGCTGGATTTTGTAAATCGGGACTACAAGAAAGCTTGTAGGGAGCTATATATATATATGATTTAGAAGATTTGTGTCTGTTTACTCTGGGTTACATATTTCATTTAAAATATGATTATGTAGAAGGGTTTTCCATTAGCCACCCTCTAATGAGATGCTAACCCCCTAGAAATAATTTGGACATACTCCATCTAATGGCGCAACTTTCTTTTAGTTAACCTCCTTTACAGAAAGATGTCAGAAACTGAGTCATTCTTTTTCAGTGTTACTTTCAGGAAGCAGCTCATGGCATAGGCAGCCCATTGGGTCTGATCCTGACCCCCACCAGAGAGCTGGCCATACAGATAGAGAGACAGGCCAAGGAGCTGGTGATGGGCATCCCTAACATGAGAACAGCACTGCTTGTGGGAGGCATGCCTCTTCCCCCGCAGCTGCACCGCCTCAAGAGCAGCATCAAAGTAAAGTCCCTGTTTTTCTGTCCAATCAAAGCATTGTTTGTGAAATTTTGTAGCATTTTTCCCCATCATCATGTTGGTTTCTCTTTATCTCCACTAGATTGTTATTGCTACGCCTGGGAGGCTCATTGAAATCCTGAAGCAAAAAGCACTAAAACTTGACAAAGTAAAGATTTTGGTGGTTGATGAGGTATGGCAACTTTATTATAATGCCTTGTAAATATCTTTTCATACCCATTGAACTTTTTCCCTTTTGTCATTTTTACAACACAAAAACATGGTGGACTGCTCTAGTGCCCCTGCAACCAGTCCAAGCAGGTTTTCTGGAGTAAACCTGTATAGTGATCTCTACGTAGGCCAGAAAGACCAGGTGTTATTTTTCTACTTTGTATTGGTCTATCATTTAAAATCCTGATAAAATACCAAGAAAATTCAGGCTGTAGCAATGTACAACAGTTTAAAAAGGATAAATTATCATAGGCCCTTTAAAAAGGAGTCTTCTTAGCCTGGCACTTCTGAAAAAATCCTCTTGATTAATGTTTGCAGTTTCAGAGACAAGTCAATAATAGTGGTGAAAAGGTATTCGAAGATATGTAGCTCTTCGAATACCTAAGTATTCGCTAATCTTAACAAAGATTCGCTAATCTTAACAAAGATTCGCTAATCTTTTGTATTTATATCCTGAAAATTCTTTCACAACATAACTCCTGTGGTGTATCCTTTAGGTTGACACCATGCTGAAGATGGGCTTCCAGCAACAAGTTCTGGAGGTTCTGGAGCATGTTACAAAGGAACACCAGACTCTACTGGCTTCGGCCACTATCCCAGCAGGGACGGAGGAGTTGGCTGCTCGCTTGGTCCATGACCCTGTACGCATTGCTATCGGTGAGAAGAACCAACCGTGTGCTAACGTCAGGCAGATCCTACTTTGGGTGGAGGAACCCTCTAAGAAGAAGAAGCTGTTTGAAATTCTAAATGTAAGTTATATTTTTTAGTTTTATTTGTAAAAGTTAAAGGCAAAAATTGCTTAAGTTTTAGGGTAAAAGGAGGGATTTTGGATGGAGTGTCACTGTAACCATTGTGTAAGATCTTGGTGTACTACAAAGAACAAATCCAACTTGTTTAGAAAGTAGCACAAGAAGTTCTGTAGTTGGAGATTTGACATTTGTTTTGCTAATCACACCCATATTTTAGTCTTTGTACTTATCTCCCAGTCCTGCCAAGTACGGGTACCAGCTTATTTTTTTTGTTGGCAACTGTATGTAGGAATTCCTTAAACTCCAACAACCAGTCTCCCTTAACATCATGTTTATACTGCAATTACCACAGTCTTGGAGCCATGGCCTTAGTCCAGGAATCCAAGTAATGGCCCACAACATTTATCCAAAGAAAGGAGGAGGAGGTCTGCTCTATTTGATCCAGGGAAAACCTGTTAAGCCATAGTTTACCTGAGAATAACCTCACTTTTAGAAGGATTATAGAACTATTTCAGTACTAAGTGGAAAATAACTCTGTAAAGAGAGAGGTAAGTGTATGAGAAATACAAAACTATGGTGCCAATATGATTTTAAAAAGGGAAAATCAGTTACTCCAAACATATATTGAAATGTGGCTGAAAAGTTCATTTGTTTCAAAAATTCTATTAATAAAGGAAATTGATATTATATACATTCATTATACAGTGTTTATTTTTGTATTTCAATAAATGTGGTTTTCAACTCATTACTTATTATTATTACTATTATTATGTTTGCAAAAACTTTAGAGCACTTATTAATGCTTTTTAAAGTTTCTCCTGGCTTGTTATATTTGCTGCTAAGTATTTTCAAATGGCAGCAAATCCAGCTCAAACATATGATTGAGGATTTGTATTTGGACTCTGCAGGTTTTTTTACTATCAGCCTATAAAATGGCTAAAAAAAACCCCAGTCATATTAAATAAATTAAAATATTATTGAAAAGTTTATTTATTTTAGTAGCTAAATTCACTAAATGGAACATAGATTAATGATAGACATCTTCAGTCTTTTATTTCTGTTTTTTCTGCTTACTGGTAATGGAAACATAATATTTAAGATGAAAACATATCAGACCTTTAAGAAAAACACTTATAATACAGTGGGCTTATTGAAAAATATGTTTAATACCTGCTTAATGGATGTTCTCTTCAAAAGGTACCTTTAATTTGATAAATGAGCCTCATTGGAGCATATAATCTAATTTACTGGATATGGCCGAGGTCACTGTAGCCATACATACTGTTAGTTCAGTAACTTTATGGTTGTAATAAATACAGTTTCCATCCTTCTAGGATAACAAACTGTTCCTGCCTCCAGTCGTGGTGTTTGTCGACTGTAAACTGGGTGCCGATCTCCTGTGTGAGGCAGTTGCCAAGGTGACGGGCCTAACTACTGTAGCAATTCACTCTGACAAAAACCAGAGGGAGCGCAACCGCATCCTTAAGGTGAGATTCATGGCATGCAGAATATTGATACATGGAAAAATAAAAGAGCTCCAAGTGTTTACTGAAAAAGATTGATGTTCTTGAGTTGATAATTGTAGTTACTCAACCACAAACCTAACAATGTTCCATTATTCTACATTTTAATCTAGTAAAATTCATTGTAGTATTTTTAGACCCAGTAAAGCTCATACAGTCTGTCAAGTTTCTGTTGTGTAAAATGTGTTCTGTTTTTTTAGGGTCTTCTGGATGGAGACTTTGAAGTGGTAATCAGTACAGGTGTGCTGGGCAGAGGACTAGACCTTGTCAATGTGAGATTAGTGGTTAACTTTGACATGCCAAACACAATGGATGAGTACGTGCATCAGGTTAGTGAACTAATCTCATATTTCACTCAAAATGGCTGTCTAGGTTATAACTAGAACATTAAAGTTTTAAAAAGTATCTAATTATGTTGTTAATTCTTATTATTTTTTTTACTTTTTTAATATAAATGGAAAACAGAATATGTCTCCTAATTCATCTTTAATGTTTCCTCACCAGGTGGGGAGGGCGGGAAGGCTGGGGCACAGGGGAACAGCTATCACCTTCCTGAACAACAACAACAAACGGCTTTTCCTGGAGGTGGTGAACAGGGTCAAACCCACTGGGTCCATCCTGCCTCCTCAGCTCCTAAACTCACCATACCTCTTTGAACAACAGAAGAGGGAAAGTCAGAAGAACAAGATGCAACATGATGACACACTGGTTACTAAAAACAACCTCTTGGACATCATAAAGAAACATGACCGTCGCAAGAAGTAACTGATTGGTCAAACCTGTACTGGGGCTTTCTGTTTATTATAAAGATATTAAATGTTAAGTTTGTGTTTTGGTTACCGTAATTACAAATAAACATGTATTTTTTATAGTTTGACTATCCCTTTTTGTAAATATTGTAAGAAGGGAGCTACAGCTACTAAAGTTATAAAATGAAAATGTTCTCATTTTCTTTGCATTTCATACAATTAGTTTCCACTTGATAAAAATTTTGATTTTAATAGTTGTGTGTTTATCTTTGAAATTCTTCTATCATAAGATTATGGGCTGTTTGACCCCAAAAATACTCAGGTGGCTGTGGTGAAGCTGTGGTGAGCAAATTACTCCCCTCTATCTTTTTGTAAAATTATTTCAACAAATAAAGTTTGACTAATTAGTTTCTTTTTGAGACAAATAGCGTGTTTTTTTTTTTAAGATACCTTTCAGTAGTGTGTTTTTAAAAATGTACACTGACAATAAAAACACTGCTGAGTAATTAGATTGGCTTTCTGCACAGAATTTCACAAAAGGCATTTCTAAAAATTGCTCTACAAATAAAATAACTGCTGTGTGCATATTTTGTCAATGATATCACAAGGGCTACAAGAATAGAATCGGTCAGTTGGGATACTTGGCAAAAGTATGACAAGGGATGAGTGGGTTCTAAAATATTGATATTTTGAAGCATGATTTCATTTCAGTCTGAGTCCTCTTTATAAACTACCCTTGTTTTAACTTATATTCAAGTTGGAATTTGATCAGAAAAAATGTTTTTTTTTTTTAGTACATGTACTCAAAAGAATCCTAACCTGCTCCCTTAATCCTTAGTAGATGTCACAAGAGAAGGCAAATTTTATCTTAACTAATTAAAGACAACTAAAAAATAGAACACTGATCATACTTATTTTATAGTAGGCATCTAAAGTAAATTCTGACTTGTAGCTTTAGGACACAGGTGTCAAATTCCAGTCCTGGAGGGCCACTGCCCTGCAACTTTTAGATGTGCCTCCGCTGCACCACACCTGAATAGAATAATTAGGTCATTAGCAAGGCTCTGGAGAACTGATCTACACAAGGAGGAGGTAATTAAGCCATTTCATTCCAGTGTTTTGTACCTGTAGCCCATCTAAAAAACTGCAGGTCAGTGGCCCTTGAGGACTGGAGTTTGACACCCCTGCTTTAGGAGCACTCAACTAAAAGATAAAACCGATCTAACATACACTGCCACCTAGTGTCAGGTTAACGTGGTTGCATGACTGCGCCAAAATCGTGACGCTATTATTTCAGCCAATCAGCAGCCACTGACGATCGAGATTTGAAATTGAAGCGGGCGAAGGCGGAAGCGAATGCAAAAGAATAAATAAACAAAGTAGCTCTGTTTTTAGTGGGGCCATTTACTTCGGATGGGACTCAGTCTACTTTTAAAAAGTAAATTACGATGTACTGCAAATAGTTTTAGTCTTTTTTAGACGCTGAGGATCGTTAGGAAAGTGTACAGTTACCGTTAGTTAGCTAATCCTGAGAGTTTTGAGGAACATCGCAATGTCTATATTTAGCGTACAGGCAAGGAAACATACAACTTATTACGACCATCTAGTGTCAGCATCAACCTCAAGGACACCCGGCGGCAGAAACCGACAGGGAGATGTAAAGGTACCAGACACATCTTTAGGAAAAAGTGGGATATCAGGTGCAGAATCTGGGGCTGAAGAGAGCAGGTTATCAGATAAAAGCCGTCAAGTAAACAGAACCTATGTCGTCTCTGCACTGTCAAAAAGCGGCAGCGGGCTGCAAACACCTTACCGGAGCAGACTCACTCTACAAAGGAGGTCAAGGAGGAAGAGTGGTGCCGAGAAATCGTTGACCGAAAGCAGCCAGAACAGCACTCCTGCTCCGGAGAAGAGATTGACTCTACAGCGAAGGACCAGGACGCCCTCCATGCATAAAGCCGTGCGTGGGGTCAGCGTTACTGCTGACCCACAGCCAATTTCAAAAGTACTCAGTGAACCAAATGGCAGGGCGAGTTTATTTAGATCGGCAAGTTTAAGAGAAACTCCATTAAAAATAAAGGGATCAGAAGCAGCAACTCCCGGGGCGCAAACCAAAACGCCATCATTTGCTTCCAGGCATCTAGATGATTCGACTAAGACATTTAAAACTCCCACCAAGAGGACGCCGTTTGAGAAAATTGCTGCTAAAAGGGACGTTTTCGAGAGACTGGCTTGCAAAGAAGCACCGAAGCAGGTTGTAGGTAAATTTGCAAGTTTGGAAAGGCCCAAACCCAAAGCTGAGCAAGCAGAAAACGCCAAACCAGTTCCAACTCCAAGAGTCTGCAAGGTATCCTCAAGTGTGGAGAAAAGCCACGCTGTTGTGCCGGAGAGAAAGCCCACCACCGCAAATCAACAAGGGGACGCCACCTTTGCAAGGATGTCCACTCCAGTCCCCGCTGACCAACCCCTGAGTCACCCATGTGAGGCTGCGGGGCATCAGGAGTCATTTAAGATGGAGAACAGCGCAGTGACTGTGGCTGTCCGGGTCCGACCCTTCAGTGCCAGGTTTGTGGATTATATTGTCTTCAGAGCCTTGCAAAAACTTCAACTTTTAAACATTACAGCCACACTCTTCAATGTACTGTATTCTGACTTTTACTTAACAATTTACTTGTGGAGTGATAAAAACAGGTTCTCAATTGTTTTATCAACAAAAACATGAACAATTTTCTGCAGAAGTATACCTATAAATAAAATGTAATCCTACTAAATGCCTTTTGAATTTTTGCATGTGTGTAATTTAATCTGAGAATATGTGCATCTGTTCTGTGAATGCCTCAAAATTTTGTTAGAGAACATTAGTGGACAAAACATATTATGAAAACAAAGGCATACAGCAGAGAGACCAGATATAAAGTGTGGAGAAGTTTAAAGCAGGTGTTGTTGCGCAACACCCCCCCCCTCCTTTCTGTCTCTACTGTCTCACTCTCTACTTCCTCTTCTGAGAGGGGAGATGTGCTACCAGCTCTCCTTCTAACGGGTTAATTGAGTTTCCTAAATCTGCTGGGATTTACCCTGCCAAGAACTGAAGTAAACTCTGTTTAAGCTGGTTTCGAGAAACGATTCGCCTGGTTTTCTGACGGCCTACATCCAGGTGTCCCACCCTTCTTCCCCCTGTGAATTAGCCAGACTGAGCAGCCTACAGCCAACTAGTTTCACAGAGCACACCTGTTAACGGTCGCTCGTTCTCTATTTTACAACTTGCATTTCTTATTGAACCAGGTAGGTTTTAGTGACTCGGGTGAGTCCCAAGGATGACGTTTTAAATTTGGGCTACCAGCAACCTAAAAACATTTTAAACTTTTTCCTCTCCAGAATCAAACATCACAGCTATTTTACAACCATCAAAGAACCTTAAGGTGACTCATTAACTGAATGTCCACAACATCTTTTAGATTTTCTTTATGCTAAATATTTTATTAGTAAGGCATTTTTGCAAGGGTCAGTACAGCTTAATTCAGTAGCAGAAATAATCAAATAAGTAAAATCAATCATCTAGTCTGTCTTTCCCTACTGCTGACACTGAAAACTGAAAAAGGGAACCTTTGAGAGAGACGGACGGAGTTTGGTGTTTCGAACCCCAGACCTGGCCTGATGATGAAGAAGGTGCTGCAGCAGGAGGAAGATGTTGATCGGCGAAGGCAGGGATCTCTGTAGGTCCGATGAGCTTCCTCTCCGCATGGATGGTGAGGTTACACAGGACTTGGTGCTGGCAGGAAAAAAGGCACCAGTTCTTCTTCTTTGTCTTTGCCTTTGTCTTTGTCTTCATCTTTGTCTTTGGGGTCTGAACCCAGCTGATGAGAGAAGTGCGATGTGAAGCCACAGGTTGTGGGCCTGACCGGTTGGTCTCCATGAGCGGGACAGTCTTCGGCTCTGTGGCTCCGGCTCTTCTTCAGCTGCAGAGTTCTTTGTCCATCTCTTGGCTCGAAGCTGCCCGGAGGATCCAACAAAAGGTTCCTCTTTTGCACCCACCTTATATAGGGTTTATCCACCCTTTTGGTGCGTTTTCATTGGCTGTCTGCTTAGACAGATGATCTCACATCCATCACTGTCCTTCAGACATTATGTCCTGATGTCTGTGCTAATGTCTCAGAGTTGCTCAACCTCCTATGTCCATTGCCTGCACAACCTTTTCTCTAAATAAGGCATTGATCATCTCTGCTCTCCTGTTAGTTCCCCTTTTTCCCTTAACCGTTCACCTTTCACCTACTATCTACCTACAACATGTCAGTGATGTTTAATTGCAGTTACACCTTTTACACCATTTCAAGTTCAATGTCAAAATCACATTTATATCACATTTATTTTCTTTAGCTTCTCTGATTTATCATTCATTTATAATTTTATAACTTATTAATTACTCTTATTATAATCCTAATGTGAGTTATTACAGATGTTTTCTAAAATGAAACCAAGAATAATCCATGATTCTAATTATTTGATGCCAAAGTTACAGTTACTTGTTTTTCTTGTAAGTGTTCCCACAAATGTAACTGTAAGTATTATTACAAGTAAACCAATATTAATATAAGTATTTTACTTTGAATCTTATCAAATTACCAAAATGTTTAGATTTCATTCTTTAAAACTTTCATGCTTTAAAATAAGGAGTAGTCTCAGCTATTTTTATAAATCTGCAGGCTGGAAACTAACTTCCTCTTTTTCCAGGAAACCTGCTTTTCCTGTTTAATGACTCTCTCTGACTGACTATGATTTCTTATGATTAGATAGAAAAAAGTAGAATTAAAGCAAAGTTTGCATGAGACAAAAACAACACACACAACCAGATTTATTTTATTGACACTTAAGTCTACTGTTGGGCCTTGATGTCACTTGAGTGATTCATTTTAAAGATAACTTTATTTATTATTACTGTTAAACTAACTTTATTGACACTTAAGTCTACTGTTGGGCCTAGAAGTCACTTGAGTGATTCATTTTAAAGATAACTTTATTTATTATTACTGTTAAACTAAAATCTCCAGCATGGGGAAGTGGGATGAGCTCGGATTTTCTTGACACAGGTTATCAAGTTATCAAGCAATATTAAGCATCTCACAGAACACCACCTCACAATCCTAAAAAAAATGGAAATGGAACAATTACAACCTTAGGAAGGTATGGTAAGTACTTATTGGCTAGGCAAAGAAAACATCAGAAAAGCAGCCAAGAACACCATGGCAATTCTGGAGGACCTACAGAATTGAACTCTACAGATCTGGCATTTCTAGAAGAGCCACAAGCGGAAAGCTGCAAGAATTTGTCTTTGAAATTTGTCACAAGCCTTATAAAAAAGAAGATGCTCTGGTTTGCATGCAAAATGCTATGTGTTTTGGAAAAAAATAACACCTTAATCACCCTGACAACACCATTTCACTGTGGTTGCAGCATTGTGTGTGGGGCTGCTTTTCTTTAACAGGGAGAGAAAAACTGTTCAGACCTGTTTGGAAGAAAGATGGAGCTAAACTCAGAGCAATCCTAGAAGTAAACTGAAAAAGACTGGATATAATACATTTGCACACCACATTTTTCAAAATTTTATTTGGAAAAAAAGATTGACATCAACTATAAATGGTCTATCATACAAATTTCAACAAAACACAAATATCTGACCTTTTAATGTCAGAAAAATCTGAAAAAGTTAAAGACATGGATAGTTTTGAAGGACACTATTTTCTACAGTTAGGATTTCTGTCCTAATTAAAACCATTGATGCTTTTTAAAGTGCCCTGCAACACTGCTGTTCGTTATTTAAACACTATCACTGAAATGGAAATGAGGACAAGGTGCATTTTCCACGTTGTTTATATATTCTACTGTGTTGTAGAGAAAAGGCTGAAAAGGCCACACAGGTCATCTTTATGAACGGCCAGGAGACAAATGTCCAGCATCCAGAGTCCAGGCAAAGCTACTCCTTCACATATGACTTCTCTTTCTGCTCTGTGGATGGAGACGACCCCACCTTCGCCAGCCAAAAAACTGTGTACAAGACCCTGGCCAGGCCTTTGTTACAAAGAGCCTTCGAAGGATTTAACACTTGCTTGTTTGCCTACGGCCAGACGGGTTCTGGTAAATCATACACGTGAGTGTTTTTGGAGTTTTTGTCAGTTCATCTGTTTGCCTTCATGAAATTTGTAAATCTTTTGCTTTGCTTGGTTTGATTATGTTTGTTTTTTTTCCAGGATGATGGGTTTTGAGGAGGAGGCTGGGGTCATCCCACGTTTCTGCCAAGAGCTATTTATGAAATTGGCCTCAATGGAAGATGAAGTAAATTCACACTGAAATAGATTGCTAATTGACCTTTTTTCCTAAGTGAATTTGTCATAAGAAATCTTATTTCTAAATTATTTTACCAGAAAAACACCACAGTTGTGGAAGTTTTCATCCTGTTAGGTATCATAACATAAAATCTATTCTATGTGGCCTTTCAGGTGAAATGTCATGTGGAGATGAGCTACTTTGAGGTGTATAATGAAAAAATTCATGATCTGCTGGTTACAAGGGAGGAGCCAAACCAGAGGAAGATGCCGGTTAGTAGTTTGCAACAGCTGTCAATGTATTTTTCTATTAACATTTTTCAAATCCTGCTTTCCAATCTGACAATTAACGTGTTTGCTTTTAGATTTTGCTAAAAGAAGAAATAAATGCCAAATCAAAAGTTTGGCTTAACTCAAAATGCTACCAGGACATGTCTTTCTGTTATTGTGAGGTAATTAGTGAAAATGTAACACACTTGTTTTTCAGCTGAGGGTGAGGGAGCATCCGGTCCATGGTCCTTATGTTGCCGAGCTGTCTGCGTAAGAGAACCATTTCTCTTTTTATGTTCATTTCATTCCAATAAAAACAAAAATGATACATATGAACTGCTTATTTTGTTACTTTTTCAAGGAACGTGGTGAGCTCTTACAGTGACATTCAGGTAAGCTAGAACTACTATTGTAGAGTTTTTCTTCTCTTAAAGGTTGTTTTGAAGAGGAAAATAAAATGAAAGCTGGAGTTAATCTTTTGTTTGAATAAGAATATTGCTTATTATTGAAAAAAGTCTCCAAAGTTAATATTTGGTATGAATCTTTCATTATTCACTTTGCCTCTTTTTTTTTAAGGGTTGGTTGGAGCTTGGTAACAAGCAGAGAGCTACAGCAGCCACAGGAATGAATGACAAAAGCTCCAGGTCTCACTCTGTCTTCACTCTGGTTATGACCCAGACTAAGGTACACAATTCTGTCTTCACTGTGTGCTTACATTCATTTTGATGTGTGTAGGCCTGTCACGATAGCAAATTTTGCTGAGCGATTAATTGTCTCAAAAAATTATTGCGATAAACGATAATATTGTCTGAAGACCTTTTTACACTGATTTAATGGAAATGACGTAATAATGCATGTGATTTCCTGCCAAAGATAGATACACTTTATTTTCAAAAGAATATTTAACACTGGAGCTGATAAACAAAATAAACAAAGCAACCAAAAACAAAATGGATTCTCAGTCTCCATTAACAAAAAATGTACTTGATAAAAACTAAACAACATAAAGCCAAAGTGGAAATAAATACTGCATTCAACCCAAAGAGTGCAGATTATGAAGTCTGTATACTATGTTGCCCTTCAGTAATAATTAGATTTAAATAGAGAAGACGGGCACATCGACTACCTGATGCAATAGTTCACACTACATGATTTTTTGCTCCTATTTTTCCCCATACAACAATCTTAGACCTTTGGTCTTTCTAAGATTGTGTGGTGTGTTACGGTAGATCCTCGTTGCCGCTCCGATCTAAATCAGGGGTTTTCCCCGACTGGGATCCTTAACGCAGCCTGTTGAAAGTGACAGGTAGCCAATCAGAAAGCGAGGATTCTCCTCCGTGTTTTCTGAGGGGAAATTACGGTCGGGGAATCCCAAACAGCTGACACGGCGCAACCCGAAGTCCAGCCGCCTTGGAAACAACATTAATGTTTATTCAACATGCAAAGAATATAGAAATGACAAGAGGAGGAGTTGGAGCGAAATTGCTACCGCAGTTGATAAACCCGGTAACTTTTCAGCTGTTCTTCGTTAACGTGACGTAAATAGGTTCTAATGATTTTCATTCAGTCAGGACTTTACGCTGACACTAGCCACATGCATTGCAGGTAGATTGTAGTAAAGCATTGAATTAGTTCACTGGACTTGTAGCCATTATTTTGTGCCCATTGTTGGACACCACACGGCAGGAATGAACCCGATCGAACCGTTATACCTAGGATTTCTGTCGGCTCATGTGTGATCTGTCAGGTTTTGAAAATGGGCCGACAATCGGCCGACAGCTCTAAGATCGTGTAGCGTGCGCTGGGCTTTACACTAAGGAAATGAGGAAGGGGGGAGTCAGTGGAGAGAACCAGAGTTGAGCCTTTTTTCATTCGGTGTCATCAACAGAAAGAGAAAAAGGTCGGGAGAGACGATAATGCCGATAATTGAAATGACGTCGATAGTTTTAATTTATCGTACGATTAATCGATTTATCGTTTATCGCGACAGGCCTAGATGTGTGCATTAATGTATCATTTGGTGACTCATTTATTTGTCTGTTCAGACTGAGTTTGTGGAGGGAGAGGAACATGACCACAGCATCAGCAGCAGGATCAACCTGGTCGACCTTGCTGGCAGCGAGCGCTGCCGCACAGCCCAAACATCTGGGGAGAGACTCAGGGTTGGTACAGATGTTGGGATGTTCCCTCTTTAGCACTGCTGTAATATTAGCATCTGTGTCTTGTAGTGTTTCTACTCAGGCTGTCAGTCTGGGAACTTATCTTCATTGTCTTTTATTGCAGTTCAAAACTAGGTAATAAAATAGCATGATATTGGTCTAAATTAATGAAATAAGAGCAACATATTTGCTGGTGTCATATTACTGGATGATGGTCATATCCTTTTTTTTTCTCAATTACGTATGTTTAATGAGTAAAACATACGTTTTACAAATTAGTTAAAATTTAGATTTTAACTAATTTCTTAAGTGAGTTGACCTCAGTTTTGTCACATGACTATAATTCATTGATATTAAGAAGCTTCAGTAGGAGAGGCACTCAGCAAGATTTTTAGTGTAAAGAAAAAGTATGACACTCTTGTTTGTTTCATTGTCACCAACTTTGACTCAGCTTTTACGTCATTGATATAATAATTTTTAAAAATCCAGTTTTCATGTATTATAGAGATTTTTTTTCTGTTCTGTGTGCTCTGTATTAGCTACTAAAAGGTAAACTTTTTTTTTTGTGACATTACAGGAGGGTGCTAGCATCAACAAATCCCTGCTAACTCTCGGAAAGGTAATCTCTGCTCTGTCAGAACAGGTGCTCACCAGGAAGAAGGTTTTTATACCATACAGAGAGTCTGTTCTCACATGGTAAGGATGCAGAAAGCTTCATTAAACACAACATTGTTAGCTTCTTTCCACATAAGAAATATTGTCAGGTGTCGAAGTAGCAGCACAGTTTTATACAATATTCTGCCATTCACATTTGTTGGCACCCCTAATGTTTACAAAAGCTTTACAATAAATGGTTGCTGTTTACATTCTGTGATCCAAAGATGCCACACTGTGCAGTAGCTGTAGTTACCACTTTAACATATTTTCCCTTTTCCCCTCATTGTGCATTTTTTCAAAAATATTCGTATCACAGTTATAATTGTTTTTTAAAATGATTGCTCACAATGCTATAGCTAAGTTCCAACCAATAACTCTTTTCTAGTAGCCATGAACCCTTATCTTTCCCATTTTCAAAAGTGTCTTAAAAATGGGCCTCTGTGCCATGTCCCACATATTCCATCCATCCATCCATCCATTTTCTTACACCCTTATAAAATAAAATAAAATATGTTTTATTTTGTGTGGTCATTATGAATCCTTATGTGTCCTAGGAGAATCGGTAATCTTGAAGGGTGCTGAAAGACATGACAATTTCTCTGAAAACATAAAGTAGCTGAAATCACTTTCAAATTCAGGCTTATTTAAGGAATCTGGAGCATTGTTTTTGTTTTGTAAAGTCGTTTTTTCTCATCTTACAGGCTGTTGAAGGAGAGCCTTGGAGGTAACTCCAAGACGGCGATGATCGCCACCGTAAGCCCTGCTGGCACTAACGTGGAGGAGAGCCTGAGCACGCTGCGCTATGCTCAGCAGGCCCGCACAATCATCAACGTGGCCAAAGTTAATGAAGACACCAGTGCCAAGCTGATCAGAGGTCAGACTTTCTGGACTTACAAAATCAAATTAGTTCATGTTATGTGATTAATCTACACAATCTGAACAACTGTTTCTTTAGACTTATTTTAGAGATAGAAACAAAGTGTTTGTGTAGTTTTTATCTCTAGAAGCACATTTTATGCTATAAACTGGCACCATGTATATTCACTGTTTGATTCTACTAATGGCTAAGAAAAATACTGTATGTCCTTAGTAGCTGACAGACCTGAAAACATTGTATTTTATTACCGTAGTTAAGGTTGTTCTTGATAATTTTTTTTGTTCAGTCTTATGAACTTTTACTCCAGAAAGTTTGATCTTCATCTCCTTTTCTCCTCCCCACATTATAACCTGCTCTCACATTTATCTCTCATCGCCTCTTTTGCTCTCCAGCTGAAATGAAAGCATGGCCCTAACCTTGCTTCCTGCCCTTATTTATGCACTGTCACTTGCACATGGTGGCTAACTGTCATGCAAGTATTATTTTTCATGAGGCCATTGTGCTGCTGTTCACTGTTTTCAGCACTAAGGGGAGCTCTTGCTGCAGATGCAGCTTGTCTCACTGGTCAGTGTGAGACTTGCTGTTCAAATTGGAACACTGTTATGCAGCAAATCAGTAGCGATTGCGGCACAAGTTGCTGACAAATTCTGAATACTTCTTAATGAAAAAAAAGTCAACTCTTTCCAGTCTATTTATTAGATTTTTCTGTTATTGTTGATACAGTATTTGCTCAGTGCTAGTTAGCTTTTTATTTAAACAGTCTGGCCCAAACTGTGGTGCATTTTTAGAGCTGAAGGCAGAGGTGGAGAAACTGCGTTCTGCCCAGATGAACTCCCAGGGTACTGAGCCAGAAAGAGTCAGGATGTTCCAGCAGGAGATCAGCACCCTGAAGAGTAAACTTTGTCAACAAGAGAGAGAGATGGTTGAGGCCAACAGGTCAGAATCACTACAACCATTCTAACACCATTTCTTAAACTTTGTTTCTCGTAATCCTGAAGTATATTTTTAGATCTACTGTAGAAATGTTATAAGTTCCACTGTAACTTACCACCAGCTGGATGCCAGCAGTTAATTGTGAGACATATTTACAGTACAATGATAGTGAAAATATGAGTATTGGAGCTATAAATTTCTTTACAGTTTTATTTAAGATTTTTTTTTTAAACTTTAGAGCAGTTTTACAATAATATATTTACAGCTTTTTACAGAACTCTTACTTTCAAACGATGCAGCATTAATGTAATTACAACATCAAATTTTTTATGGTTTACCTTCATTGTTTTTGAAAGTTAAGAGTAATATCAAAGTTTAGATATGAAATGAAGCAAACAACACTTTCATTAGAATAAAGTGACTGTGTATTTTATTTTTATGTCAGAGCATGGAGAGAGAAACTTGAGCAAGCAGAGATACACAAACGTGAAGAGACCAAAGAGTTACAGGTATGTTTTATTGTTTTCCTTCTTCTCCCAAATTAAAACAAAAACATAACACTTTTCTTTTAATGAAGACAGAGCAAAAAAAAAAAGCTCAAGTATTTCTCACATTTCATATAATCAGAAAGCAGGTGTGACTTTCAAAGTGGACAACCGTCTTCCGAACCTGGTGAATCTGAACGAGGACCCCCAGCTGTCAGAGATGCTTCTGTATATGATCAAAGAGGGCCGAACCACGGTGGGCAAGCTCAAGCCGGACTCCAGTCATGACATTCAGCTCACAGGAACTCTTATTGCTGATCGGCACTGGTGAGAGTCCTGGTAGTTTGGTAATACAGTGTTCAGTTAAAAAAAGGTTAAACTCTGCTCAGCAAAACTTAACAAGGAAAAGTTGTGAATAGTTACAATCAGTATGTTGCATTTGAGTTTAAATTAGAGTTATATGATTTTTACTTTTTTTTTTTTTTTCCATTAAAAGTGTCATAAGTAACATCCACAATATGGTCAGCATCATCCCTATGGATAACGCAAAGACCTTTGTCAATGGGAACCTCATCTATGAATCCACTGTACTACACCATGTAAGTATCGGACAAGTATTTGCTTCCCTTATTGTATAACTCGATCCGAAGGATTAATTAGCAAAACAAAGCAAACATCCTGTTGACAACAAAATAATTTTATGCACAAGGTTCTGTTCTCATCTCATGTTTTATTTATTTATTTTAAAATCTGCTATCCAGGGAGACAGAGTTATCCTTGGTGGGGACCACTACTTCCGCTTTAATCATCCAGCAGAGGTGCAGTCTGGAAAGCGGGTATCTTGCTGGACAGGAGCCGGGGATGGACAAAAAGACTTTGAATTTGCCAAGAATGAGCTTCTTGCAGCTCAGCGAGCAAAGTGAGTGTTAAAGAACTCTTTATTAATTTGACAAACTAACAAGTAAAGTCAGAATTCCTTTAAATCACTCGCTTTTAACTCAGGCTGGAGGCAGAAATCGAAGAAGCTCATTTGAAGGCAAAACAAGAGATGATGCAGGGAATTCAGATGGCAAAAGAGGTGGCTCAAAAAGAGCTTTCTGACCAGAAGAACCTTTATGAAAATAGGATCCAAGCCTTGGAGAGAGAACTGGTATGTTTTACAATTTAAATTTTCAGAAAGCCCTTGTATCTTCAGAAATCGGCACAGTTTAAGATGTAACATTTTATTAGATGCTTTTTGACAAATCTTAACAAAATACCATTCTTCTATATGCAAACCTAATTAAAATCATAAATTAATTTGAATTCTCAAATTAATTACAGACCACATTAAATAAAGAAATCTATTAAATTCAACACACAGGTGTATCTGAAATATGCATAGTTTGTCAGATTAAAAGCACATTTTGAAAATAAAAACATTTAAGCGGGCATTAAACATGCTTTTCACTAAGCCCAGATTCCTGTATTAAGCATGTTTTTTTTATTTTTATTTTTTTATTACAAACGTTATTACAAACGTTTAATACATTTGCAATTTTGTTCCAGAATGAAACATTTAAGATCTGGATATTATAATCAGACCAATAAAAAAAACAAAAAAAAAAACATTTAGTAACATTATGTACTAAACAGTACTTTTAATTTGAACTGTGCATACCATACACCAGTCACGTTTAATACATTTGTAATTTTGTTTCAGAATGAGGAAAACGAGCGAGAATGTTGTCCTTTTATTAGCTTTAAGTGAAACATTGTCATAACACATAAAAGGCTTGATAACATCATAATGTGTGGAATTCATCTTTATAATATGTTTAATTTATTGAAATGAGCTACTGAAATAAATGAACTTTTCAGTCATATTCAAATTTATTCACTCAAATGCACCTCTAGGATACAGAAACTAATACATGTTTTCATCACAGTTGAAAGCCTAATTAAAATATATTTTTTTAACCTTCTGTAATCTTAAAAAAATTATTTTGTGCCACATGAAAGCTCTGCTTCAGAAGGTAAAAGTGCAGCCGTGATTAACTTCTAAATAAAATTGTCGCTTGACAACTGTAGTACTTAGACTGTCCACCAGGGGGATGAGACGGGTAAAGGATTTCATGAGTTTTTAAGGAAAGTTGGAACATTAATATGCAAAAATTCTCAGAAATATTTGAAATAATACTAAATGGCTAAACTACTTTTCTTCATTACTAATTTCTTTGCAAATTAAATTTTACTCAAATTTCAATTCCTAAAAGTACTTTCAGCTGTTAGGGTGAAACATTTTTCAAACGAATAAAAATGTGAAAAATGTAACTAAATAAAAACATTATGTACTAAACAGTACTTTTAATTTGAACTGTGCATAACATACACCAGTCACGTTTAATACATTTGTAATTTTGTTTCAGAATGAGGAAAACGAGCGAAAGCGTCAGCAAGAGAGAGATCAGCAGAGGGTGGCTAGCCAGATGGCAGAGCTCAAGATAGCCAAGCTGGAGCTGGAAAAGGAGGTGGACTCCCAGAAGAGACGCGTCCGTCTCCACATGGAAGCTCAGGTCAGGAAAAGAAAAGATCAATTTGTTTTTATATGTAAAGACTTGATCATTTCGTCCCTGTGCACTCACCTGGCCTTTTGTTGAAATTTAAATGCATCTCCTTTCTTAGAGGTAGAGAGGAAATAAATCTCTATATTGCTTTTACAAAATTATATTTTTCTTTGTGTAATATCATCTTAGAATAAGACATTGAAGAAATAGCCTAAACCAATATTTATAAACTTGCAAGTAGTACATCTCTCTATGACTTATTTGTGTATTTTACGTAAGATTTTTATTTTTTTTTTCATGCTTTTGCTTTATCATATGATAGCTCAGTACAGCAAGTTTATTGCTATTATTAATCTCCCATTCCCTTAATTTTTGACTATAGAAACAAGCATAAGTTTAAATAAATATCCTTACTCTTGATCTTCTTAATTAATTGGTCATTTGGGGTGTGTTTTGAGCTATGCGATAGCCTGGTTTAAGGCTAAATGTTATGGCCTGATGTGTGTAACATTGTTTACTTTGCTCTGACTCACTGCAGGCTATAGAAGAACAAAGAGTTTGCCAAGCGAAGATTGTAGATGCCCTGGAGGCAGAAAAGAGGAAGATCTGCAAGGAGCTGGAGGAGATGCAGAAGAAAAGGGCTCTTAGGGAGAAACAAACTACCAGAAATGGTGAGTTGGAACAGCTGCTATCATTACGTGTCTCATTAAGTTAGGAGGACAACTTTTTAAGATTCTTATACTTAAAAACTTAATGCCCCCTTTTTCATATTTTTGTCCCTTGGTTCAGGAGAAAGAAAGGGGTGTATTTCATCAAATTGATCATCCAAAGTCATGCAATATAGTGAATATATATTTTTTTCTTTTTATTTCATTATCTAAACAGGAAGCATTGAGTTTAGCTGGTAGAGATCTGATCAAATCCACAGCGCAAGGTTACTTGGTGCATTCATGTTTTATAAACTTCTGTAATATAGCTGGCATAATAAGAAGTGGAATTTTGGGCGTCTAAACCTTTCAAAAGCCTGGTGTCATGTCATGGTGTTTTATTTCTGTTTTGCAGCTTCTCCACAGTGGGATGCCATGAAGCTGTCCTTGATGATTGAGGAGGCCAATAAAATCAGCGTTAAGCTGAAGAAACACACTCTCTTCAGCAGGTGGGAAAGATGCAGTCTGGAAAGTTTTACAGAGGTTTACCATCAAAATGGGGATTAAGAGTACATGGGTTTTGCATATATTTAAACATTTTGTATAATATTTTGAATTGCAGCTTTCAGGTTTAAAATCCTTTGTATAGCAGATGTCATATCTGTGTAGATTAGCTATCATTGTTGTCATTTTTCTTCTGTTTTAGACATGAAAGCTCTGAGACTGAGCACACCCAGCAAGGCGGGCTTCAAGTACGTCTTCAAAACACAAAGCTGGGAATCTCCACTTTCTGGAGCTTGGAAAAATTCCAGAACAACATGGCTGTGATGAGAGAGCTGGAACAGGTTGGTCTTCATTGAAATTGATTTTTCTGATGTAATTTTAAGCCTTTTTTTTGTTTTAGCAGATTAGCTGACTCTTTGTCTGCATCAAAGTGTACACTTATTTTGCAATTTCTTTTCTTGACCATCTCAAGTTGCCTCTGCTTTTTCAGGATTATTTATTTAGGATTCTCCTTTGTTTGTCTATGATTTGAATTTAAAGCTCTTCCTGTGGTCCATAATATGCTGCTAAATTCACAGAAGATTTCCTACCTCAATTGAAAGGAATTTTACTGAGACATTACATGCTGTGTATTGAGAAAAACATGTGCAGACTCCCAACTTTCCCATTCCTCATTCTGCATAATCAGAGACTGACATCACCTCTCACTTAATTGCCTATTTCCCTGCCATTTGACCTTATTTACAGTCCAGATTGGCTTGTTTTATGCCTGATGGAGGGTTGCAGCCTCACTTTGCCGTTCTTTTCTCATTAAGTTGAGTAAGTGAGACCGGGCTTGTCAGCACTGCTTTACTCTCCGCAGGGGGATTCCACCTCTAAAGATGACGATGTGTTTTATGACCCTGATGATGAGTGGGAGCAAGATATATTAGTCTCCTCTGCTTCCACTTCCTCCTTTTCTCGCCGAAGGTAATTATCCATCTCCTGCAGACCCTCTGTTTGCATCTTGTTTTTGCAGGAAGTAGTTAGCTTTAGTTATACAAATTATGTTGGGAGAAAAACTTCCAAACTTCCCTCTGCATGTTTCCAACTCGCTGTTTAATCTCATCTGGGTTTTTGCTGGCCAATTAAACTCTTATTTCAACAATGTTCAAGCAAAAGAAATGTTTTTTGACAATCTAATTGTGTATACATGGAAGTAATGAAGTTTATATACACATGTTTTCCACAAGATCCTGTCATTCTTAAAAAGTGTAATCAGCAAACTGCTGGTAACCTTTTTTCCTTCCTTTTTGGTTCATTTGGTTTTTATTTTATTCAGTCTCTTGTCCACCAGGTCAGAACATGGTGTTTAAATCAAGGGGATTGAAGTTTTCTTCTGTCAGACTTCATGCCTTAAAAACAAAACATGTAGATAGACGCACATGCGCGTGCACCCCCACTCACTCACAACTCAAGGAAACTACAAACATCTAACATTTTCCTGTCACAGTGTTGTTTTTCATGGCAAAAAGTTCTGGTGGTGCCCAGCTCTCCACCAGATCCAGCCAAATGAAACAATTCACACACAGTTTGTGGCTCCATCCTGCTTTTCTTCCTGACTTTAGTGGACGTACGTGTATGCAGCATAACTTTACTAGGATTCCTGCTCTCTTCTTTTCTCTCTCTCTCTTTAACTGAAATGCTAATTTTTGATTACCCTCATGATTGCAGTTTTCAGTTATATTATTCCCAAAATGTCTCAAAACGATTAATTTGAAGTTGGCTGGGAACTTAAACAGCTTATGTTTGGTTGAACTTCAGGAGCCGAAGCCTTCTGAAGACAAAGCGAATCTCTGGACGTTTGTATGAAATCCGAGTTCATCCCATTCAGAGCCTCACCAACTCCTCACAGTCTGCTGGTAAGATGCTTGATAACAAATCAGTTGTTTAAAAATTCCGTGAACTTTAGGAGCTGACTAGTACTTTAAATAGTCATATTGCTTTTTTTTGACTGAATGTAAATTATATTGTAATTTAATAAAAAGATATTGTGAAAAACAAATTTGTAAAGAATTTTAAAAAATGTTATATCGCTTGCAAAATCCGTGCTAAACTTGAGTTGTACCAATAAAATAAAATTTTTTTTTTTGTAAAAAATAAATTACCTTAAAAAAGGTATGATCTATGTTGATGATGTTTAAGATCTAGAAAAGATCTTAAGCATTTTTTAAATGCAAAAAATTAAAAATTTGTACATTTATTAATTTAATTTTGAGCACAGCGTTGAAGAGCTCTTCAATCCTTCTCTGCAAACTTCTATAATACAATACCTGTTCCTTAAACAGGTTTTTTGTGGTTTAAGGGAACTGACACCAAGTCGTTCTTGTTAGCGTTTCCACTGTCAGCTGTCACTGAAAAGAAGGTATTTTGTTTGTGTTTGGCTTGAAAATCGGAAATTTCATTAGCTGGCTGAAACCTGTAGTTGCAGCAGGCGCTGTATTGCATAGTGAATTGTAGTTGAATTGAATATAAAAGCACATAGCTTACATGCTAGAGTTAAAAAACAGTCATAGATGAACAAAGTGTTATTTAACTGATAGAAGCTATTTTTCACAATTAATATAGGTTTTAGAATAACTAAGAGAAACTTGTAGGAACTTGCAGTGACGCTGGTTATTTTTGTTACTCCTCCTGTCTGCACTGCAGGGCTTATATGTGGATCAGTCCAACCTCCTTCCAACCAAACGAGCACCACGGAACCCGCTGTGCCCAGCCTCTGCAAGGAGCTCATTGGCCGGTCCTTGGCTCGTCTGCGAAGCTGCAGCGAGACAGAAGAGACCTTGGCAGACAGACTGATGTCTGATCTGAATCTGGTATACACGGCTGTCCAAACTATATCTGACTTGTATGAGGGTCTAGATGATGACAGCCAAGACAGTGGTGAGCGTCAACTGATTTTTTGAACAATCATTTATGCAATATTATGAAATTCCTTTGTTCAACTGTTAAGTGTTGGGGTTTTATTTTAATCAAACTTTTCTGATTGCTCATCCTTCTGCAGTGTTTGTGTGCAGCGTGGCAGCCCAGACTGAACTGATCAAGGCCACTACGGCATTAGAGACCGCCGTGTTTGTTGCCATGCAGTGGCTGGCCACTATTAAACGCTCCTCTGGCTTGCTGTACTCGACTGCTGAAGAACTTAAAAGCCAAGTCAAGAAGATGGGAGGATTCTTCCAAATGCTTATTCAGGTGAATCCACATAGTGACATAAAACTGGGATGGAGGTTTCTGGGTATTTTCATTTCATATAAAAGGCAAAATTTAAGCTGACAAAATGGTCTTCAATTAGGCGTAGCTTGGACATGCGGCGGCTTATCAAAATGCCGATCTGACTGACAGGTCTTAGCTCTGAGCTGTTTGAGCTCTGTCTATGGAAATGGCAAAGCAGAGGGAATTCTCAGCCTTGAGCTCCACACAGGTCATGAATATATGGAAAGAAAATCTAAATTCTTGACAACTCTTGGCACCTAAACAGACAATTTTTACCCCTAAACCCTGATATGTTTTTTTCCACCATTTTAATTTATTTACTGACCCTTCAGACTTCATCAACCGTTGTGTTGACTCTCATTGATTCACTGGTAAATTAAATTTAATTCCATCTGTTTGTTTATGCTAGCCTGATGTTGGATGTAAAAAAATAAATAAATAAAAAACTGTTTTTCTCAATTCAGGGTTGTGAATCTGAGATCACATCAATGGTGAAGGAAGCACGGAGGAAAAGCAGTCAGTGCTTGGATGCAGCGATGCTCGTGCTTGCCCAGCTGGCGGTGGTGACGGGCATGCCGCTCAGTGTTACGGCTCCTGGCAATCAGGCCACAGGCAAGGTAACTCCTGTAATACTCTATTGTCTTCTGATCCACAGAAAATGAAAAGTAATAAAAGCTTTGTGGATAGCCAGAGCAGTTAAGACATTACAACTTAGTTGTTAATAATCTGGATACTTATATCTTTTTTTTATTATTATTATTTACTGTATGTACAAAATGTTTTGATCTGCATGAAGAAATAATAAGAGGTTCATGGTTGTTGCTGCCTTGATGAAGCAGGAGAAAGCAGTGACACACAAACCTAGTTCAAACAGTTCAAACCAGATGTTCTAAGTTCCCAAATGACAATAGAGAGAATTTTTTTACACAAAGATTCATTTTTTTCTTACATTTCCCCTTTAGTTGGTAGAACACCCTTTCTACTTACAGCAAATGTTTAAGGTTTTGCTTTGTAAGCTGCTCACAGTAGTTTGCTGGAGTTTTGGACCATTCCTCCTGACAGAACACATGTAACTGCACCAAATTTGAAAGTGTCTTTCTTGGATGTAAATTTTCTATGGGACTGAAATGAGAGCTTTGTGATTCCCTTTCCAAAATGTTGACTTTGTTATACTTGAGCCACTTGGTGACTAATTCAGTGGTACGATTATAGTCACAGTTATTTGGAAAACCCCTTTGTGGCCAACCTTCAACTTCCTGGCTGAGGCCTTGAGATGATATTTCAATATTTGCACATGGGGTTCTTTTCTCATGATGGCATCTGTTTTATTAAATGGACCAGTGTCTCCTGCAGCTAAGCATCCTGTTGTTACCCCGAGGCGTCAGTGGTGAGAGTGTTCTTGTGCTTGTAAACTGCTGTATTTTCCTGCCAGTGTAACTATGGTCATTATGGCCAAATACTTCAATATTAGTCATCAGACCACATGTCTCCAAATATTAAGGTCTCTCTGTTCATTCAAAAACTGTAATCAGGCTTTCCGAGTGGCCTTTCAGCTAAACTACCTGTGCTGAATATCACCATGTTTTTTTTAAAGTTTGCATTTAAATGCTAAAATCTGCCATTAATGTAAATGTTTTTAAAAAAAGGAAGCATTAATTTCCACCTTCAGTGCCTTCACTGAGTCTTTTTAAGAGATTTTACATGATAAAGTTAGGATATCTCACTTTATGTTCGGAGATAAAAACAGTCACAGCTGACTATTCACTGATTTCAAGTTGGGACAGAGCAAACTTACTCTAGCAGCTGGTGCTGCATATGTGTGTGGTTATTCTTTCCCCCAGGCTTTAATGATCAAAAATGTATGGATTTTTGCAAACGTCCTCTGAGTCAAAACTGGTCTTAATTCTTTAAAACCATCATAAATAATACCTGTGATAGCTTTCCTGTGTTTGGAAGTTGGGATGCTCACAGTTCATTTAAAATCAATTCTACTTAGAAATTCCCACATAATATGGATTTGCAGTATGTGGCTTTAAAACAACTGCTATGGAATTATGTATAATTGCTGCTGTATTTGAAATTTCGCCATTTTTAAAAATCATCTTCTGAACTCTGCAGTTGTGGTGAACAGAGATTTCAGATTTCATTGATTTTCAGGACCTCCTTAATGTCAGGAAACCTAATTTAAACAAAAAGCTTGTTTTTCTCACCCCAACACACACTAACAACAGCCTAGTAAAATAAAAAGATTGTGGGAAGACAGGATCTTTAGGAACCCATACTGGAGATTCGCTTCGCTTCAGTTGCTTGACTTGATCCCTATAAAAATTTCTGCCAGGTTTTTAAAAAACCCGGAGCAGCACCTAAACACAAGAATATTAATAAACTGAAGGCCTTTTCCCATGAAGAGTGGTTAAAGATTCCTTATGATGGCTGCTATGTTCGCTTCTGTAGCAGACAATAGCAGAAAACGCCTTTTTAAAAGTGGCATTTTGTGTTAAATTCGGAGAAACATGATGCTCATGGAAAAATTTTGAAATTTGAGTCTGGAATAATGTGGAAGTAGAAATCCACAAATTTATTCAATCAATTTTTGTCTTTTTCGCCAGCCTCAATTATCTAATGATGATTTGATGCCTATTAAATTATCTTCTGCAACTTCACATCTCACTGTGCTCTCTACTCTTAAGATTTTGTCAGTTTAGGTCCCATTTTGAATTTGTCTCCCTCTAACCAAATGCCTTTGTTAAGAAATCATCTACTTCCTCGGTGCTACTGGCATGAGAGAGGCATTAAAACCAAGAGAGACCTTTACAGAGATTTTTTATTTATTTATTTTTACTTTGTTTCAGAGTTGCCCTCAAAAGTTACCCTGTCTCCTTCTCATTTGTTTCTCTGCTTCCAAATTAGACACTATCTCATCACTGTTTCCAAATTTTCGAACTTTCCTTGCTGAGCCTTGTTGATTTTCTGGTTGTTAGGCCTTGCAACTTAATATGTTTTTTTCTCTGCCCAAGTTTGTACAAATTCTGGAGTAATTTCTTTTCTGCACTCTCAGGGGGATTTTTAGAACCCAGATCCAAAGTGATCCATTTATAGCTATATATGGAGTGCCAGTGATCACGTTGAACCATAAGATTTTGACTTTCTGTTTTCTTCTCGCTAGACACTGTATTTTACTCTTCTGAAAATCTCTACCTCCATCCACATGGCAATGGCTTCACACTGTAGGAACATTTTGAAAACAGAAAAAACTTCTCAAACAGTCAAGGGTCAAGCAAAATTTACTTTCAAGGAGAGACCCTTTATGGAGTACCTTCTCAATGTGTAGAATAATATCTTTTTTCTTCTTTTTTTCAATTATTTCTTTCTGTTATGTTTGTATGGGGTTTTACATGTTTAAAAAAAATAGAGAAATAGTAGTACTGTAAGTTGTGTAAAATGCATATAATATAAACAACTTTATATAATTTCTTGACAAACAAATGATAGTAATAAAAAAAATCCACAATCTCCATAATCAATGGAGATGGAAGAGTGAATTTTTATTTTATTCTAAGCAGTATCACTTTGGAATTGAGGTCAAACTGAATAGTTTTGCAACACTTTTAATTCAGCCAGTCCTCCTCTTCAGGCTCTGCTCCAGACTATCAGGGATGTTTGCTATATCTTTGTTTTCTCTACCGTTTTGTTGGTTACGCATTTATAGTTTTTGAAGCTGTCCACTGTCCATGCACATGTTCACTGTCTTTAATGCTCTATGCTTTCAGCAATCACTTTTGAGCTGTCTGCTGAGGGGAACCAGAAAGGGTGTGCGCTCTCTCCTGGAGGAAATCCTTGCCATCACCAGGGAAACGCTCAGGGATGCTCAGCTGGCCTATCCCAGAAACCCAGTGAGACATCAGACATTCATTTGTAGCGGGAAATTATCTGATTGATGTCACGTAATTTGACATGACTGACCTGTAGGCTGACCGAAGGAAATCTGAGTGAGGTTCTGCTTTTGATGCCTTTCATCTCTGCTTCCAGGTCTTACAGAGTCTAAAATCCAAAACTCTTGATATGTCTCGTGCCCTGCAGAGCTACATTCAGTCCCATATTTCGGTGAGTTTCTGCAAACGCATATACAAGTGTATGTGTGTATGTGCCATCCCAAAAACCACTGGCAGCTGCTTTTTGAAACTGGAATCGGATGGCACTCTGCACAGTCAGCTGAAACAATTCCTCTGCCTTGACATGAGATTAAATGAAATAGATTAACACCCACTCCCACAACAGCCCTGTTAAAGATGCCACTCAACCTTTATTGCTACTGTAAAGCTCAATGCTCTCTAAGCTTATCTCTGCGCACTCACCCTCGACAGTAGTCAACGTAATAAATGTGGTGAATGAAGTGGCATAAGTTACAGCTAACAGGCTTGTTTGAAGTTATCTTAGCCACACAAACTAGCCAGTGGTTTTGTTGAACCAATAATGGACACTTATAGGCACCCCCCACAGTTAAATAAAGCTGAGTTATAACCTATGTCATGAGATCTCGTGGACATGTATGCAGCACAGTGTTCTGCTTAGAGAGAGTATGGATGGAGATCCCTCTTGTATGTATCCCTCTTGTCTTTTTCTTATTCTCTTTGACATTAATGTGTTTCTATAATGTTTGCAGGCTTTTTCCTTTGCTGCCAGAACTTTAATTTTCTTACAGCAACAAAGGTAGCATTGGCCCCTTTTTGGTAGAGTACATTTGCCCCAACACTGTAAGTTAACCAGACCCAGCTTTAGTTGCGTTAGTTGTCAAGATTGGACATGTTAAGGAAATTATGGAATCAGATTTGATCTCACAAAATGTTAGTGACAATTTTTGGTACGGATGCAGTTCGTATTGAGACCATTCTTTTTTACGATTGTTGCGCAAAATGTTACTATTGTGTTCACCATGAGACATTTCACTATGTCCCGCATGTATTTGTTTTCCTTATTTTTACTGCCATTATGTGTCAACCAAAAATTAGCAAAGGGAAAATGGCAGAAACATTGAGAAGAGAATCAAGATATAATATGAATCCCTTTTCTTGCGTTGGATGGACACACTGATAACCATTGCCTGTTTGGTCCTTCTGCTACTTCTTGTTTGTTTTTAGCAATAATAAAAAGCAATAATATGAGAATACAGTGAAAAGAAATTAAAATGATATTTACCAGCAGCTTATGGGTTGTATATTTCATTCTTAAGTATTTCTATCAGTTTAAGAGTCATTAAGAGTTTACAGAAAAACCAAACAGCAGTTTATTTGCTTTCATTTCTTGCATGTGCATTCTGTTTTGCATGTTTTTGGCTTTTATTCATGTAAAAATTGAGTGGAAAATACCAATTTTGTGAGTTGCTAAAATTATCAAATGTACCGTAATTATTTTTATATAAAGTGGTGAAAAAAACCCTGTTAAGGTCTAATTAAAGCAAAATTTTTTGCATGTTTAAAGAAGCGGTATTGAACTTAGTTGATATCAAAGACTTTCATTCTAAAATCCGACTTTTTTGTTGTATCTTACTCATTATTTGCCATTCTGGGTGTATTTCTGTTTTCAAACAGGAGCAAGAAAATGATGAAGAGGCGCATGAAGAGGAGGAAGATGCAATCTTACTCGCTCATTTACAGAGGCTGAGGACTATGTCGACCAAACTGTTCCAGCTAACCCAGGCCATCCAACAGATGCAGTCTTGTCTGTCTACAGCCCTGCGAGGTGACTCTTTGAAATTGCACATTTCTTAGGAATTTTTCTTTTTATCTCCGAACTGGTTGACTCTTGCAAATGAAGCTCATCAGGAGCAAGCACAAATTACTGTCAAATTATAGAGGAAATCTGACAAACAGTATCTTAGTGAGATGTTAGGTCAACACATGTGGCTAGAACTGCATCCGTATGCCTTGGCATCGGTCCTTCATGCCTGGAAATGGAGGGATGGAGTACTGCTCATCCAACAGTGGTGCACTATTTGCTTGAGATTTGGTGATTGCAGAGGTTGTCAGAAATTATATTCATCATTGCCTCTTTCAACTGATTAGTTTCTTTTGTCAAGTAGGTAAGCCTAATTTTGCAGTGCACTACAGAGATGTGATCATTTAATAAAAAACGTTCATGTGTGATTGGCTTCTGTTCTTCCAGGTATGGATAGAAATCCTGATCTCAGCAGCTACAGAGAGCTGATCTCCTCCTCTACCAAGGTGGTGGATGAGCTGGTCACTGACCTGTCCAGCAAGGGAGTAGAGACTAAGTCCTTGCAGCTTCCCTGTCTTCAGACAGTAATATCTGCACGAGATGATCTCCACTCCGCCCTGCAGTCCTTGTCGTCTTTCTGGAGCGAGCAGGGGGTGAACGACAGCAGAAGTTCAGCTGGTTCGGACAGCAGTTTAGAAAATGACTCCTCCATTAAAGAAAGGCCCACCACTCACAATGCAGTTAGAAATAAAGGTGTGTATAAAGTGGTGTACCCCTTTACTTCAGGTGTGCCACTCAGTGGCAGCCCTCACTGGGTGTAATATCTCTTTGGGTTTTTAATCATAGGTTGTAGTTTAAGAGTTTAAATAAATTGTTACCTTGAAGAAAAATAGAGAGGCAACCTGCTAGGATTCAAGTAACTGTAAAAGTACAGGAAACAATCTTTGTTTAAAAATATAAATACTTGCCTGTGGCATTCACAAACTGCAGAAAATGGACACAATCTTTCTTTGAAACATTCAAGAGTAACAATTGCGTTGCTTTCAACATGGTGTAAAGGAAAATACTGTTGAAGTTTCTTTAATTTCTCTTGGTATGGTAAAAACACGCCCTCCAATGAGAATATTTTTATGATGCGCCAAGTGAAGCTAAAACGTTACTCATGAGTGTAAATTGTACGTTAATTGATGTTGGGTCAATAGAAGCTCTAAGGAAAAGGGCAGTCTTTGTCAAACCATTATTTCAGGACAATATATTTTTGGGACATGTAAAGTCTCAATTATGGGCACTCCAGGTAGGCTAATTTGTAAGAAATGGAGGACCTGGTTTTTAAACTCTTTTGTATATTGTTTGCTCCTGTATATTGTATTGCAGCATAACATATCAAACTATTTGCACTCAGACACTTGTAAATTTGGGTTTCATGCTAATATTTGTATCTAAATGAATGCTGTTGTAACCATTTTTTATTGCTTTAAAAAAATGATACAGCCACTTGCGCAGCTGCTAAGAATCGCATGACTTGATTTCACATGGATTCCTAGTTCTTTACTTTTATCTCACAATACATTGCTGGTAGAGTGCACCCATATAAAGACTTTTACTGCTAAGTAACAATAAAATCATATTTTTTCTATATTCAGCGTGTTTACATTTATGCTAGCACTCATATGCATGGCTCTTAACTGAACTTTTCACTAATTGAAAAAATATAGAAGCCCACATTTTTTTATTTTGACCTTTGAAATTTGTGTTGTATTTGTACTTTTTATTTAAAACAAAACACATTAAACCAATGCTTCCCCACAAAAAAACTGACGATTGCATCATTTGCAAGAAAAAAAAAAAGCCCAAAGCATTCATTATTGATGCAAAATATAATTATACAGTAAATCTAGGTTTTGCACTTGTTTTATAAAATTGCAAATCCCAAAACTCAATTTTTGGGAGAGAAAATTGAGTTTCAGCTATGATAAACTCCAAAGAAAAATGTACAAGCAACTTTACATAAAAAAAAAAAACCTTTACATCTTTACTTTACATATGTAAGGTCATGACTTTATTTCTAAAATACAATCTGCACTTGGAAGTACAGTTTTTCTTAGGTCATTGATACCTTCATGGTGAAAGGATAAGGTCAAGCTGGGCCAGCTCTTTCTGTGGTGGGCACCAATGCAAAGTTTAGTCAACACTGGCCACAGGGATGGGAGCGATAAGTTGTGGACCCACAAGCAGAGACTCTATGAAAAGAAACAAAAAGCAAGCCACTTTTGACCAGGAAAAAAACAAACAAAAACAAATTGAAACATTGTAGAAATCTTAAAAAGAAAAAAACATCAACATTCTTTCAGTCTTCAATGATCAAAGAGGAAAGATGTATAATTTTTTAATATGAGCATGTAATGGTATTAATAGGGCTCTGAGATTGTAGCAGTAATTTTTTAAATTTGACGATACAGGAAGCATCTTAATTCCATTGAGCTATAATGTATCACTATAAAATATGAAGTGGATTAACAGAACTGAACAAACTGTGATTCGTTTTAAGCACTTTTAAGAAAAATAAAAACACATTTTGTCAGGATTTGGTCCAGAAACTAATATTTAGCTTACCGCAATTAATTGGCAAAGGTTTGAAAACTAGTCGACACTTTAAAATTTTGATTTGTTTCTGAAATGTATTTAAAAATATACATTTAAATTACTAGACCCCAACAAGTCCACCCCGGGCCCCCAAATGTCCTTGAACCCTACTTTTACCACCCTCTGCTGCTGGCTCCAGGCTACACCCACTCATCGTCTGCGTAGCCTCATCTGCATCCTCCCTTAATGCTCCCTGGAGTCGGCAGCACTTCGCCTGTACTTTTGCATGGCTAAGAAGTAAACATACTTCAGAACGGATTGATGGTGCGTTCACAGACACAGCTCGACTTGAAATGAGAAGACGACCAAAAGAGACGAACAAATCAGGTAAAAACAATGCGTTGTGTTTATAGAAACCACTGTTGGATTTGTCGCTTTATTTCCAGCTAACGAAGTATTTGTTGCAGGATGCACTGGTTGTATTTCCCCATTTTATCTCTGCTTGTAAGTAGTCTTTATTTTTTAACCAGTAGTATGTGTTTCTCTTCTTTTAAAACTATTTGGAATGTGTGTTCCTGGTAAGCGATCTATCAGATGCACATTTTTAAAAAATATTGTTCTACTCTAGAAGTTAACAGGTTTTATAAGTTAAGATGAAAAACAAATGCGCAATTAACAAAAAAAAAACAGCGTATTATTTTGTATTAATGTTAGTTTGAAAACCACGTGTGCACTCTATCAATAGTCGCCTTGTTAAATTGAACACTTATGAATTTATGGAAATTTAATGAACCTTAAAAAATATAATTCAAAAAGTTAAATGAGAAAATAATACATTTGTTAGGATTTAAAAACAGAACTGGACGGGGAGAACGCAGTTTTTTATTGGGCCACTAATTCGTTTTCAAGTTTGATCTCTTGCCTACTAATTTAACCTAAATTGTTTTCACAGCTGAACTAAACCTGGATTTGTGTTACAGGTTTGCGTTCAAAGCTGGATATTAGGTAAGTTAATTTTCTCTTACAAACAACATAGCTGGAGTGATGTTCTGCTCTGCAGCCCATTTGTCTGTAGTCACATTATGTATTTATTATCAGCTTGTTAACACTGCATATTTAGTCTCTTTTCAGCTAAGCTTTTTTATTGGTTTTTATTTCTATTTCCTGTTGTTCTTGTACTGAGTGATTTCATTTTGTGGGTGTGTTTCCTTGCTTTTTTGCATCCATTTATTGGATATTTATTTATGTCACTTCTTATTGAAAATTTTATGGAGTATTCTTCTTCAGGGTCAACCACATTTAGGAGTAGACATCAGTGAATCTCATCTGTGATTGCAGTAACGTAATTTCACCCTGAATTTTTCAGAAAAATTCAGCCTTTAATTTGAGAGCTTTTATTCAGTGATTATAAAGTCTCATGTTACAAAAAATAAAAACAGAACTGGTAAGTCATCAGTGGCACATTTGTTGAACAATTTGGATGTTGCAGTTCCAGGAGGGAAACCTTGGCATCCCATTCCCAAGTAGCAGGATGCCTGACATGGGAAACCCAAACTCTACATATCTATACAAAGCTTATTTAAAGGCTAGTCAATATTTTTTTTTATGTTAATATTGCACCTCTTGCTTCCAACTAAGTTAATGACAAATACAGCTCAAATGAAGAGACCACTGCAAAATAATCAGTTCTTTGATTTTACTCTTTATAGGTATATGTTTGAGTAAAATGAACATTGTTCTTTCATTCTATGAACTACTGACATGTCTCTGAAAATACAAACAAAAATTTAGCATTTATTTCCAGAAAATGACAAATGGTCAAAATCACAAAAAGATATGCAGTGCTTTCAGACCTCAAATAGTGTAAAGAAAACAAGCTTATGTTCATTCATTTAGAAACAACAATACTAATGTTTTAACTCAGGAAAAGAGTTCAGAAATCAATATTTGGTGGAATAACTTTGAGGTTTTCAATGGGGTTTAGTTCAGTGGTCTCTTAATTTTTTCCAGAGCTGTATCTGGAAAAGAACCTTAAATCCACTTTTATGTACAATTTGTGATGCTGTGGGACAATCGCTCTTCCAGAAGGAATCTTGTTAGATCCAGGAGATTTAAAATTTAGATCTGCTGAACTAATACAGATCTGGTGACCTAATTCACAGAAATTGTTCCTCAGACACAAAATCCAAATTCTTACATGATCAACACTCAGCTAAATCCTATTAAAAAAACCTCCAGGCAAATCTGCAGGGATTAAAGCATTAGTTTCAGTGGATGATCTAGAGATCTTTCTATCTGAGCCCATCGGCTGATATGTAGAGAAAAAGTGCAGCAATCTAGCATGTACAACAAAATTTATCAGGATATAACTGAACAGGAATTTATTCCTATGTATTTATTGGAAACTCCTGCTTGTGGAAACATGCTCAAACAGAAAACCCAAGTCTTTTGATGTAACAGGTCAGCTTGCGGCTAAAAATCTTAGAAGCATAATCTAGCCTTAGAACTACATGGAAAATGCATTACTTTGTGCTGGAGCAGTGAAGTCTCACATGCTTTAGGCAAGTCAGAGAGGTATTCCTCTCAGTGAGACACCCAGATGTTTTTCAGCACTTACATCATCACTTGGAGAGTGACTCATAGCGAGTGCAACTTATCCACCCTTGTAATGCATGTTTTAGATGTACACATACAAAAAAATAATTAGAGGTCTGGCAGGGGACTGAAGAGTCCATTTACCGTAAAGACTTGGAAAACTCTCATAAGGCTTTTGTAGATGGCTGGAATCCTGAAATGACATCAAATTGTTTAGATCTTCATCCCATCATTTACACAGTAATCTGGTTCATATGGAGAATAACTTTTATTTGCCAGTGCTCATCCGTCTTAGTGCAGTGACACTCTTGAACTTTTGGGATGTCGCCTATATATTGACTTCCACTTTGGTGGAAGCTTTTCTATCAACTTGTTCTCTCTGCTTTTCAAATAGCACTAAGAGTGAAAAGGAGAAGCCAGCCATATGACGAGTTGTACTACAAGTATATTCACCGTACCCTGCAATGGAAGGATGCAGAGGAACAATGCAAGCAGCTATCTGGCAACTTAGCCACTGTCTCCAACCTGGCAGAGTACCAACAGCTAAACAGCTTCTTAAAAAACCAGAATATCTCTCATCGTGTGTGGATTGCCAGGAAAATCCTAACACGTCAAAAAAGTAGGTTAATTTTGCTTATTTTGTCAACAAATAAGATGCACAAATGTTCCACATTTTTAGGAGTAAAATGTTTATTTTACGATTAACTTTTATAACTACTTCCTTCTCTCTCTGTTTGGGATGAAATCAAAGACTCTTCCAAGACACTGATTCTGGATTTCTCCAGGCGTTCGGACCAGATGCATGCTCACCTTCTGCGCAAGTTTCCCTCCATGAGCTCATTGACTGTTTGCACCCAACTCCACTTCAATCTAAACACCTCCGGAATTTCCACAGTCTTTTCTTATTCCATTAATAACTTCCAACTCCGAGCAAATCTGACCCAGGGAAACCCTGTTCAGTTGGCTCTGCGGACACACGGCAAACAAGGGCCTTACGTCAACGCTTTCGAACATGACGGCTCCTGGCACTCTGTGTGTGTTTCTTGGAGCCAGGATGACGGAAGCTGGGCCCTGTACACTCACGGCCACGTGGTTTCAAGGGGGAATGGCATGAATTGTAGTAATGACAGCATTAGCCCAGATAGCTTCTTCATTATCGGTCATGGGCAGAACGGCTCTTTTGAGTCAAATGATGCATTCTCAGGGAGAATAACCAATCTGCACATTTGGGATCGGGTTTTGAGCAGCTGTGAAATACTCACCATGGAAAATGAGTGTTCAACCATCTCCTCTGGGCTGGTGTTTAAGTGGAGTGAGCCATTACTGGAAATAGAGGACCAGATGTGGGAGGAAAGCCCGTGTCAAGGTACAGTTTAAATGACAGGAAGAAGACAAAGTTTTTGCAAAAATCTAATATCAAGGCTTTAGTCTATGATGAAATTAAGAGGAAAAGAACTCGTGTATTTTAACCTAAAGGTAAAAAAAAAAAATCATCCCTTAAAGTCCAAAGCTTTAGAAAACTATGCAGCTTTTTTTTTTTTTATTTCACATTAGTTGATTTCACAATTGAGTTGGGTGTGGTTGCTATGCAGACAAAAAAAAAAAATCTAATGGACACCAGGCCAAACAGCTTTTGAGCACACACAACTAAGTAACATTCCATGTAGTAACCCCCACCCATCTGGCACTTTCAAGTGGAAAGACTTGAAATTTGATGTTGACAGACATTTTTCAATCTAATCTAACTGAGATATAACTGTCAATTATACCAACTTCCAGATTTGAAAAGCTCCTAGAAACATTCCTCAATGGACTCACAGCTAACTTTGGAGTAAAAGCTGAACACAAGTTCACACCACTCCTTGCAAATTGGTATTTCAAAGGAAATTGTAGCCCATAAAACTGTTTCCTTTCATTTAAAAATGATGTGCTACTTTGTCTTTTTACATCACATGTAAAGTTAATGGGAACTGAAGTCTGTGCGTGTAATGGCATAATATGTTAGAAATTTTCTTGGCATGGTTAATTCTCAGATCATGAATACTTTTCCAAAGTGCTTTCCTGACTTATCTACAGTAGCTGTTAATACTGAGAAATATTGTTGTTTTTTTGTTTGTTTCAACCACCAAACTGAGGACTAACAGATAAAAATGAGCAATATGACTAAGTTGTAGCTGGCAAACTAACTCTAAATGGTTCTTGTAAATGTTTTTTAACTTAGATCATTCTGAGTCCCACCCTTGAAAACAGACTTCTCCCTCTCTGACATCATGGTCCCCAGTGAGCATTAAGTGTCCAAAAGCCTCACTCCCTCTCCTACAACTGAACTTGCAAACATTATAATATACTCACTTTCTTTCTGACTTACATTCCATATTTGTTATTTCTGCTCAATATTTAAACCCCATAATACTTATCAGCCAGGCTCTCTAAAGCAGGTGGTCAAGCAAAATACACAAAGTTATTTTACTTCTGAAACATTGTTATAAAACATTTTATAACTTACTGGACTTTTTACACTTCAAAGGCTTTTTTTTTTTTTACAAAGGGCCATTTGCATCAATATGAATAGTACATTTGATCAAATGAAAACTATAAAATATCTGGAAGGTTTGCGCTGTAAAATAAAAGCAAGGGATATTTAGAAACTGTGCATTCCAGATTAGCTTTTAATAAATTGTTATGTAAACACATTTTAAATGTTATTATTTTAACAAAAGCATTAATCCTACCAATTTTCTTTGCTAGGGAAATTTGCTGATTTCACTGTGGATTTATTTAATCCGTTGTTGGATGGGACTTCTTGGCAAAACCAAACTTTCATTGTCAAAGTTTTCCAGAAAAAGATGGTCCATGAAGATTGTGGAGTGTTTAACCCAGTTACAGAGAGCTGTCTCTTAGAGAGTTGCAACTCATACGAGAGAGTTGTCTGTCAATTAAAGAAGGGTACGTTTTTATTTTTTGGTCTGTTCTAATGAAAACCTGTCATGATGTCTTACGTTGGATATATTATGTAATATTTAACTATACTATATCTGACCGTACACATGTAATTATAAAGCATAAAAAAGGCACTAAGGCTGATCATAATCAGCATCTCATATCAGGGCAATGGCCAGAGAGTAAAAATCTTTTGAACACACAATTTAATACTACAAGTGACTGTATCGGGCTAGCATGAAGTTGCAAATCAAACATTTCATTTGTGATGTCATTTAGAAATTTCAGTTCCAAGCATGTGTAGCAAGTACATTGAAGTAAAACAGTGATTAAAAATAGTTTTTTGTGGTACTCCTCATGGGAGTTTGGCAGGGATAAAATCATAAGTGCTGGAAGAATAATAATTACTAATTAGAACTGAAAACTAAAACTGTTTATAATCCAAACTTTAGTTTAAATAACTTGCCACGTTGGTTTCATCTGTCAAATTTGTTGTATCAGTTGATCTGACTACACTTTATTGTCTATACTTTTGCAGCAAAGCCCAGTTTGCCAAAGTCTCCTTTTTTCAATAAATTGAGCAAATATCCAAACATCACGCAGGTAAGTTGTGACATCTAGTTGTCTTTGGCAAAAGTATATCATGTAATTTAATCCTCATAAGCTTAAAAATGTGTAAGTATACTGAAAGAAACCTTAAAAGCAGAGCTACTACATTAAAAACCTAGTCTGTGTACATCAGATATGATATTTTTATATCAGACTTATAATTTTGACATAGGAGTTTGTTTTTTTATTTGTGAAGCACTTCCTAATTTTATTTCCACAAAGATGTTGTTTTGGACTTATATAATTGGTGTAAATCATTTAGTCAATTTAATGTGGTTCAGAGCTGTTTGTCTGTCTGTGTCTAGGTAATGGAGGAGCTAAGCATCAACACCTCCCAAAACAGAGATTTGACCTCCCTGCAGCAGCTGACTCAGGCGGCTGTGCATACAATAGAGGCTGATGGCCATCACCCCTTAACCTCAATTGACATCCTCCACTTCGCTCAGTTGATTGATGGCATTGCAGTCAGCACCCACTCTGCAAGAACCAATTCAGCAGAGGTCATGATGTCCATTGCTACAAACTATTTAAAGCTAGCAAATGTGATGCTTGAGCCGCAAACAGCTACGCAGTGGGTTGGTCGGACTGAGGATGGGGTGAGATATTATATTTTGTTTGTGTAACAGTAGTTGTTCATCAAATTTTCTACCTATAGAACCCCTTCCTATATTAATTGTGATTTTTTTTTAAAAACTGTTTGCAGGTCAACACTGGACCATTTACAATTATCAAGAGCATTGATAGTCTCACCGAAGCTCTTGCAGACACACTGTCTGTGCAGCAAAGGGGCTTCACTTTCTCTACTAAAAACATAGGTGATGTGTTGTTTTGAATTATTCTTTTCATCTCAGAGTTTGC
This sequence comes from Xiphophorus hellerii, assembly GCF_003331165.1. Taxonomy (NCBI): domain Eukaryota; kingdom Metazoa; phylum Chordata; class Actinopteri; order Cyprinodontiformes; family Poeciliidae; genus Xiphophorus; species Xiphophorus hellerii. The sequence continues at coordinate 9,970,652 of NC_045680.1, forward strand.
ATCTTCATACATGTAACATAAACCATTAGTTGTATAAAATAACAGAAGCTGTGCACATATTATGCTTCCTGTGCTATCAGATGTGTACCTGAAGTGGCAAAAACTTTCTCCCGAGAGCAACAGTCAGGTCTTCAAGCCATCTGCAGTCTCCTCTCACAGGCCCAGAGGAGGTAGTCACGATGAGCTGATTATCCCAGAGTCTGAACTACAGCGGTTACATAAATTAGGTACGTAGGAATGAAATATCGTCATTCACAACTTATGTCTTTGCACCATGAAAATTAATGTCTAGATTTTAATATTTGAAACTCAGCCATCGACAAAAATTATAAATTTAAATGGTAACACTATTTTAGGTAGACATTTTTAACATGTCAGAGGCCCAACTTGTTAAAAGATACTTTCAGTTTTTTGGTTGTTTTTTTTTTGCCGATTCATTGCCACTTTCTATTCTTTTGGTTATCACTAATCTATGATGGGTTACACATCAAGCTGTTCTTTCTGTGTGAAAACAGGATGTAAAGAAGTGATGCTTATTCATACCCACTACAGCCACCTCAGTGAGGTTGTGTCTGCAGCAGAGAAATCTACAGAGACTCAGCTAAACACAACAGAGAGGTTAGACACCATTGCTCCATTGATGTTATTCCGAAATAAAAACAGTACATCTGAACTCGCCTCAACAATTTATTCTTATCTCATATTTCTAATGAACTTCTTCTGTTGTTTAATTTGATCAAGCAAAACTACCAGAACTGTAGAAATATTATCAATTTTCTTTGCATCAAAACTGATGCTTCTACATTAGTCATCTGTACAATGATCTGTCCTTCAAATAAATGAAGCCAGTAGATTATTTTAAAGTAAGATTTATGTTAGTGATAACTGTTCTTTGTCTTTCTAGTACTCTTCCAGGCAAACTAACCTCTGCTGTCATATCGGCGACTGTCAGAGATGTCTTGAAGGGCCAAACCGTCCCTGTGGCTGTCCAGTACACCCTTTCATCTTTACAAGTGGTACAGGATGTTGTTCATGGTGCCTCATACTGTAAAATAATCTAAACAATTACTGTACATGTACTCATTCTATTATTGAAGTTACTATTCAAAGATTTGTGAGTTTTTAAAAAAATATTTAGTTCCAACCAAAAGTGGCATTTCTGCTAATGATATAATTTAAACAAAAATTGTAAAATTTATTTCTAAACAACAAAATAAGGATTCATTTTCCTGAGGGAAAGAGTCCAAAATGAAAGACGAATAATAAATTTGAATGAAAACATTGTCCTCTTACATACAAGAAGGGCATTGATTTTCTTGAAATAGTAGCATAGAATGGTTTGAGAAGATGCATGTGAAATTCTAGAAAACTCAATGTCGACCTCAATGATTACAGCCTGCTAATGGATTACATTCAAAGCTTTTGCCGTGGTGCATTTAAGGGAACATGCTGGAATCCTCATGGTAGGATGCTAAGAGATTTGTTCGTATTTAGCTTGGTTATTACAATATTTTGACACTTTGCTATTGGAAGAGATGGCAAATAAACACAAATCTATCTTTTTGTTTCTAGACAAAGTATTCCCAGAGAGTTCCTCCTGTTTGCGCATTTTGGAATTTCAGCCTGCTGTAAGTTTGACCAACAGCAGATCCACTTTAATAGACATGGCACATTTTTCTATCAATAAGATCTCAATGAAATTAATAATTGGGGTCTAAACATTGGTTTTTAAAAAAACATATTTTGTATGATCAGACTTAAATAGTTTATTCCAAAAAGCATAGCGAATCAAAGTGTATTATCATCTTAGTATTATATACAGTACAGACCAAAAGTTTGGACACACCTTTCTAATTCAATGGGTTTTCTTTATTTTCATGACTATTTATAAGGCAAGAAATCCCACTTATTAACCTGACAGGGCTCACCTATGAAGTGAAAACCATTTCAGGTGACTACCTCTTGAAGCTCATCAAGAAAATGCGGAGTGTGTGCAAAGCAGTAATCACAGCAAAAGGTTGCTACTTTGAAGAAACTAGAATATAAGGGGTATTTTCAGTTGTTTTACATTTTTTTGTTTAGTGCATATTTCCACATGTGTTATTCATAGTTTTGATGCCTTCAGTGTGAATCTACAATGTCAATAGTCATGAAAATAAAGGAAACTCATTGAATTAAAAGGTGTGTCCAAACTTTTGGTCTGTACTGTACCTTTGCAACACACAGATATATGCGAACCAATGTCTCCAGTAACCACTGGACAAGAGACGGAGTACACCACACAGGGCAACACATGGGCAGAAATGACAAATATACTGTAGATGCACACACTCACCCTGGAGGACAAAAGCCAGAGTACCTTGTGATAACCCATCCATGCATGGGGAGAACTAATGAACATTTATGTTTGTGTCAATGCTTTTGTGCTCTATTATCTAGGCATAGTCACGGGAGTGGCTGGTCCAGTGATGGCTGCTCCGTGATCTCTGTTGGCTCTAGTGATACTTCATGTCTGTGTAACCACACAACCAACTTTGCAGTCCTGATGAATTACATGGAATCTAAGGTAACAACACATTTATTGACAGGAGGTAAATATCTGCTCCTGTATGTGAAACACCCACAGCTTAAACTAGAGAACCAAAGACAGACATTTTACTGTTATATTAAAAACATCCAGTCTGACCTGTCTTACAGTGAATTCCATGGCATTAATACTTGGTAGTTTCTATTGAAGCATGGGACAAGGTTTGAACTCTAGATATACGCTCATAGAAACCCTATATTATTTGAAGAGAACACTAAAAAAAGAAAACAAGTGACCCAAAATAAGTGAGTTAATTTGTTACAAGTAATCAAATTAAGTTTATTCAAGCAAATATATATGGTGTATTAAGTTGTCTGGTTAAACAAATGTAAATAAATTAAGTTTAACTAACTTAATTTGATTACATGTAACAAATTAACAAAAATTGTAAAAATTGGAGCTCCATTCTCCTTTTTTCAGTGAAAGCTTAGATGTTTAGATGTAAAACCAAGCAAACAATTTATGAGGTGACTATAAACTCCCATAGGCCATAATTAATTTTAACTCTTGTTTAGTGAAGTTGAAGAGCTTTTAAACTTTTATTGAAGATGGATATCAGTATAAATGTAAAAATAATCAAGATTTGTGGCAGATATTATGGGCTGTAGTCTCACACACAATAAGTAGTTGAAGGCGTGAAATTGATTTTTATAGTTAAAATATGCTTAATCTTAGACATTACACATGAGAAAACATTGAATAGAGTCTTCACAATCTTCAGTTCTAATGTCTTTTCATGTGAAGATCATTGTTAGTGAAAGGTAAAATATAGCAACATAAAATTTTAGGATTTACCATATGATTTACCAACCAAATCTCCATATTAGAAAAGATTTCCCACTCTCATTTTCTCTTTTCCATTACCATGTGTGTCCTCTGTTTCAGTGGAGTCCTGAAGAAGAGCTTATTTTGACCAAGCTTACGTTCATCGGCTGTGGGGCATCTCTCTGCGCACTGGTTGTGACCTTGATGCTCTTCACTGTCCTGGAGTGAGTAGCTGTTTAACGTTGCTGTTCTATTCACCGTTGATGCAAATAATTAGCCTCTGTGCTGTCACAGCCAACAAACTTTGAGCTGGTTTGATTTGCCTTAAACTTAAGAATAAACTTCTTTTCCGACAACATTCATTCTATGGGTATTTGTTGCCAAGTGTTGGTTAAATATTTTAATTTAGATTATTTCTGATAATAAAATGGATGCTTATGTTATTAGTTCATCTTACTCAAATGTGTTGATTCACACTCCAGAATAAGGTCCTTAAATGAACTGAAATTACTAAAAATACACACATTAATCTGGCATGGGATGAAATATTGGGAGTTTGGCCACTCCCCTTCTGTCCCACAGGCTTTTATCAGTATTGACTTCTGCTAATGCTGTAATTGCTGTTGTCTACATGTGAGTCCTCTCCGAAGTTTTATGGTAGAATCCCACAGCTGGCAATTAACATAATAGTCACATAGGGATCTCAATCAGCAGAAGAGATGCTGCCCTGACAATTTATAAATGTCCTTAAAGCAAAGAGGGCAGCAGTTCATTTCACACATTCTGCTGTATGATCTTCATTTAACTCATCCCACTCCAAAGATAAAACACTGACTGGAAAGGTGGAGATTTGCTTAGAGACTGTAAAATTTATTTGGTGTGAAGCACCAATGCTGACATTTGCCTAAATGGTTAAATAATTGAGCTTTAATGGAAGTTTTAGTACTGCTGCACTGCTGCAGCACATTAATAAAGAGAAGCATAAAGCTGTGTCAGCTTGTTGTGGTTTAATACTTTGGTGAAAAGAGTAATTATATTATTCTGTTGTGTCTAAAATGACACATCCTTAATTTCTTTTAGGATGTGTTAAGCGGGAACAAAACAATTATTATTGTTACCCATTTAAATGAGTTTTATTTAATCTGACAATGGATTCTGTTCTCAATAAATTTTTTTTTATTGCCGTTAAACAATTGTATTTTTCTGGAAAACAAAATAGGAAACTAAGGTTTTTATTTACTTTTCCCTTATTTCCAATTAAATCTCAACAAGTTGAAGGAATCATGTGGCAAATTTATAGAATTAGATCAGCTGTGATTAGAGGTGGTATATAATAGACACATGCATAAAACAGGTGAATTAATTTAACTGAATTAACATTTTGTCCACTGTTTTTAAAACTCAATTGTCACATCCTGTTTCTTTAACTTAGCAATGAAAGTAAAAGTAATCTTACACGTGGAAAAATGTATTCTTGATCTCACTAAGTGAGATTGATGTTGATTTTCTTTTTTTACATATTAGTCACACTGAGTTTTTTCAGTGTATCCAAGGAAATAGTGACAATCATTTGGCATTTATCATTTAATTTACTTAGCTACTTCAAGATAGTTTTTGTTGAAAACTTCAGTCATAGTTATCTTCCATTTGGGTTCAACAACACCTGTCCTCAAGAGGATTATCAGGCAGAATCAATGAAAAATGGACACGAAATTTAGATTTGTAAACTTGTCTTTTATAGTCAAAGTCATAGATTTAAATTTTGTAGTTTCTCTTATAGTTTGTCTTTTCTTCCTTTAACTTCAACCCGTTAACATAAATCTATGTTTTGTGTTGTCAATACGTTTATTTTGTACTTTTATGGGTAATTGGTTTAAGTTTGCAATAATTATCTCTGCTGTCCTTTAATACATCTCATAAGGATCTATAGAGAGACCAAATGAAGAAAAACCTAAACTTTCATTTGAATTCAAACATTTTATCAGCACTCATATGATGTGATTCAGTCTCGCTAAACATTTTTTCCTTTAAAATGTCCCTTTCTGTGTTTATAGCATCCCTAAATCAGACAGGACCTCCATCCATAAAAACCTGTTTATAGCTCTGATCTGTGCCCAGGTGATTCTGCTCTGCAGTGGCTCCGCCATACACAGCAAGGTACCGTACAGGCAGTAAACAAATCTTCTTTATTTATCAGTCTGTGTGAGTAATGTTGTCGCTCTTAGGGACAGATTATGGACAAATGTGAATCAAATAAGATAGTATAAGTTTGCTAGTGGGAAAATATGGCGTTAAACAGCAGCTTTGTGCTGGTTACATACATGTTTTTAATTTTACTCCTTCATGACATACAAATTATAGTAATAACAAAAAAAATATTAAACTCATAATTATTAGAATGTCTAATTAACTAAATAGCCTACTATAAATTGTTTTGCTGCTATTTGAGGTTGAATATGTAAAAACAAATGGAAAACAAATAATTTTGGCAGATGATGATAAGTGACCATAAAAGCTGTACCAATCAGCTAGAAGGCCCAGCCTGTGGTGGTTAGTAAGATGGCTTGATGCTTGTTGGTTATTTTAGTATTAATAAGGTTTTCCATAACAAGGCCTGAAATAATACAACATAGTTAACTTGTTTGGATGTTCAGTGTGTTTCATAATTCTATTGCAATTTATTTGTTTTCCAGCATCTTTAATTTGTGGAAGCTGTATTTAGAGGTGAAACCAGAAGTTGTCATGCACTAATTGCAAAGATACATACATGTTTTTTCTCACTGTCTGAAGTTAAATCAGATCAGAATGACCGCCATCGCTTTAAACATTGAGGGTAATGCCCAGATGGTGATGCCATGTCTTTGGAAACTTCTGATTGGAGTTTGGTATAATATAATTTCAGACGGTGAGGAAAAAATGTGTATGTGTCTTACTAATAGGTGTCTGAAAATGTCCTTTTGAAACTCTATATAACAATTATGACACAGTATTTTAATCAGTTAAAATAGTACATATCATATCAATCATATTAATTATTTTATTAATGAACCTTTTATGAGACTTCTTTGCAATCATTAATTGCAAAGTGAAGTGAAGGTCACTGCATACCTTCACTTTGAAATGTAAACCAAAATCTTGCAATTTCTCTGTTTGTGATTTTCGTATAATTGTAGGTGGCATGCACACTTGTTGCTGCGCTGCTCCATCTTTTCTTCATGGCAGCATTCAGTTGGATGCTGGTTGAAGGACTGCTGCTCTGGAGCAAAGTAGTTGCAGTCAATCTCAGCGAGGATCATCACATGAAGTATTACTATCTCATCGGTTGGGGTATGGTGGTTTTGTGTATATGTCTTGTCACTGAAAAAGCAAAGCAGGTCTGGTGCCTAAATATCTTAGACATTAAGCAGATATTCATTAAAATTTAAGTAAATCTTGTATAAATAAAAAAGACTTGACTGTCACAAATACTGTATTTGTAATCTCCATGTATTTCCTGTTTTTTTAAAAAAAAATCAAACTACTTAATCTCAAGTAAATTAATTTTTATCCTAATATTATCAGGTCTTCCTGTGCTGATCGTCACCATCACTCTTGCATCAGCCTCAGGCAACTACTCAGCTGATGACTACTGTTGGCTCAGTGTCCAAAATGGCATCATCTGGGGATTTGTTGGTCCGGTCATCTTCATCATAATGGTCAGAAATTTATCTATTTATTTTAAGTTGTTGATTGTGCTATTTCCACTGTTAAAGTGCTAAATAAAACGAACATTCAACTTTTGTGTATCTGGAAATCCAACAGTTACTGCGATCTAAATGTTGGTCTTTTCCTTGGAAATTATTTTTTTAGAAAAGTGTAACAGTTTGATTTTGTTCTGCAGTTTGATCATTAATTATAAAGTATTTTGACTTTTTTCCACTTTTTCCCTTCAAGTTATTAACGTATGTGAGCTTGAATTATAATATTTTTTTAAAGGTGAAATCACATTATTAGACAAGAAAATCTGTAATAATTTATTTGCACAGAACATTTTAACAGAAAGACATATAGCAAAATAAGAATAATTATCTGACTTTTTTCTGTTCTATTTTCATTTGTTTAAATATATTTCCAGGTCAATATCTTGGTTCTGACCAGGGTGGTAATCATCACCGTCTCTACAGCAAAGAGAAGGTCCATCATGCTCGCCTTGGGCATGAGTCCTGCTGAGCAAGCCTATGAGCAGATCAGGTAGTGGCCACTAGGAGGCACCATTTGTCCTCTTTTAAAAATGAATGTGTCAGGGATGCTGGGCGAAAGCTGTAGTCACAAGTTGAATCCAAATGTATTTTCTTTTTATCAACTTGTCAAAATATATATTTTAAGTAGCTTTGCATTAATGCTATATATTTTTTAAAAATATTTAAATTACTTCAAGTTTTAACTGTCTTAATATGTTGTAATTTCAGGTAGCTTTTATAATTGAAATTCCTACAATTCCTTAGTGTTTGTCCTGCTTTTATTGGGTGTTGATGTCCTTTAAGGTCTGTAAGACTCTTTGGTTTATAACAGTGTACCGTATCACTCTTTTTTAATTTGATTCAGAGATAGTATGAAGTGTATCATTGCTCTAATAAGAGTTAATCTTTTGCATGCAACATACCCTGCCTCCATACACGATTAGTGTTAAAATCTGATGGTAATACAAATAAACTGTGTATTTATGTGAATGTTTTTATTTGCGGGTCCACTGAGGAGCACAGTAGATGCACTGTGAGAGTTTTCAATGGAGGCCTTGAACTGTGTTGCACCTCTGGGCGGCAGCCGGCGTGGAAAGTCAAACACATTGGCTCACAGAATAAACCAGTTCTAGGTGCATGTCATTTCACAAACACACAAATGCACAGACAGCTGTTGTGGTTTGGCAGTCACCTGAGTGGGAAGCTAATTTTACTCTAAACAGAATTAAGTCACATTGAGGGTGGGAAGTTGTCACCACATCAGCTTTCCTGCCCACATGGTTTTGTGTATGGAAGAAGCAACCTGCCGGAGCTGCTGGATTTTCTTCTAAAAGGAGTTCAAAATGTAAGGGTGGTTATTATGCAAGCTGGAAGAAGTGGAAGTAAAGCTTAATATAAACAGAAAGGAATCAGAATAGTTGAATTATTTTTTGTACTTTTTGTTTGGGTCTAAAAATTATTTATCCATTTCAGATCAAACTTATTTTACATGTTCCAATATCCGTTCATAAAATTCAGAGATGTTTTTTTTCAAGCATGTTTCTTCCTGTGCATATTTGAAGTTTTTCCTCACATTAGCATTGCATGATAATGCAAGTCTTTGGTTTTGTCCAGGGAAGAGTTGCTGTCCAAATGAAATATTCCTTGACTTAAAAAAAAAGTTAAATAATATTGACCTGAATTGGAAATTAAATAAAATTGACTGTTAGAACTTAATCAGGTGTTGCTTATGTTTCTTAACTCAGAATCACATGTGAGTGGTTTGATTTCCTTACTTGATTTATTCTTGTATTCATGTGAGTGCAGGGCTGCAGTGAAAGCGGTGTTGGTGTTGCTGCCAATCCTTGGACTGACATGGCTCTTTGGCGTTTTGGTACCATTTTCCATCGTCATGGCCTACCTCTTCATTCTTCTCAATTCCCTACAGGTAAGCATACACACTCATGTATGTTATTAGAACAGATATTGAAGACTAAAAAATTTGATATTACAAAAAAGAAATACTTCACATCCCAAGGTTTTGCACTTAATTTTTACTAACAAAAATAGGTTAAAGTCTCCATGAATACATAAACAAGTTTAATGGTCCCACAATCATGCACATTCATGCATGTTTTGATTTTATTTATTTATTTTTATTTTTTTTACATGGGATAGATTCCTTTTATGACTGTACAAGGTCTCTGGACCAGATATAAAAAGCACAAATCAATGCAAACAGCTAAATAGACTGCACAATCTATTTAGAAAATTGATGTGTGGTACCAATGGTAAAATATAAAAAGAAGAAAACAATATATTGGATGGATTTTAAGATTAATTTCTAATGAAAGGAAAACCAAAGAACAAGATTCTCTGAAAATTCCTTTCACTTTCTCGTCAGCTGGAACATTAAAGTATCAGTTTAGTTTCTCATTTGCTGTCAGTGCAATTCTCTGCTTTTATCCTGACATAAATATAGCTTTAACATGTGCTGCTTAAACACTGCACTTTCCAAGTACGCTGACATTACACAAACTTATCAATCCAAGAGACTTTGATGGTTCTCACAGGAAATGTTCACAAATATGCAGGTATTTCATATACAGAGGAACACCTCTATAGCTCGAGTAATAATTAAAGCTTATATAGCTATTTCTTCAAATGTCTAAGCTTAAAAAAAGCTTTACACACATATCAAAACTGTAAATATTATTGCAATATTTTGATCTTTTTCCATGGTTGCTTAAAGTCGCCTTACCACATGAAATTGTCATGTTTTATTTCACTTAACAAATGGATTTTAAAAACTTGAGATAGTGTAACATTGTGCTTCTAACATGTTGTTAATCAGGCTTTAAATATTATAAATATATATATTTACAATTCTGTACTTCTCTTCTGGTTCACTGCAGTAGTTGGGAAAACCTGCTCAAAAATGTGTCGAGAGCTAAAAAAATATTTTCAGACCCCTAAATGTTTTTAATTTACAATTTACATAAAAAAACAAAAATATTAAGCTGATCATTTTACCTTGCGTTGTCTTTATAGAATCACAATGGACATTAAATACAGAAATTTTAAAAAAATATTCTTTAAACTAGCCCTTTATCTGTAGCTCTCATTAGTAATAAATAATTTGAAGCAACTGATCTATGCACAGTTTGTCATACATTTTAATTCACAATTAGGTCAGTACTTTTTAAAGCGTAGAAATTATAACAGAAGTTAGCAGCACTGTGTTGCTTCTTGGTCTTAATTGGAATTAGGCCCCTGAATGAATTTCTGCTTAGGGCCTTAATCAGCCTTGCTCTGAGTTTGACCAAGAATGCCCATCTGTACTAATTCCAGTTTTATCTGTTTCCCTCACTTAAAACTACATTCTGATTACAAATGTTGCATATATCACATTAGGCAGATTTGAATTGCCTATAGTGATTTGTAATAATGTAATATGTAGTTGTAATAATGTAAGAAGTAGTTGTTCTAAGTTTTTTTGTAAAGCCTTTAAAACAACCATCTGTTTGTTACTATTAGCTGGAAAAAGGCAAAGGTCGTAAATAACATCAGAGTTTAAGCAATTTAAACAATATTTTGTTCATAAATCAGAAACAAAAAGGTTTTCTATTAAACTTAGAAATTCTGCAGTTCTCATATGAAGAGGATACGAGATATATCAAGGTGTTTTTACTTGTCATTGACAAATATAAAGTAAAAAGGGGAAAAGGTTGCTGTCTATGTGTTAAAAAGGGAATTACTTTAAAATGAAAATTGTACTCTAATTGTTCATTTTATTTTATTTTCTGCTTTTTGTATTCAAAGCTCAGTATTATTGTTCTTTAGTTCACATTGTCAAAACCCCCTTTTTTTTAAAAATTGTGGATACTGTACTGTTTTTGCTGTTTTATATTTTTTGTTTGATATTTTATACACACACATTAATGTTCAAATATGCATCCATTCTTTAATAAGAAAGGTACCTGTTTGGATCATGATTTTCTGCTTTTAAGAGTTATTTTCTACTTTCCTGTCCAAACGGAAAGCCTGAAACATATTTTGTAATACTTTCTCTGTAGCAGACCAGACTGGATTCGGCCCTTCCCCCCCCACTTCTCTGCATCTGCTTTTGCAAGTCGTAGTTATCTTTTAATCAGCTGCATCTTTAATTGAGCTGTATATTTAACCGGAAAATCAATAGAGGACTTAGCTCTACTCTAATCATTAAGTCAGATCCTTTGCTTACCATAAATAGTTTTTGTTTCCCCTCTCATATCTAATTATATTTTTTCCATGTCGACAGTAATTAACACAGAGGGGTTTACTTTGCTCTTGTTGTAGGACTGCACTGTTTAACATTTTAATGTGTGATATGGATTACTGTTATGTGTTTAATTCTAACTGGCTCTGTCTATTCAGCTTTTCATTTCTGAATCCTACATTCTGTTTTTCTTTGCCTGCTACTTTTTCTAAATTTCATGGATCTCTTAAGTTTTCTCTTTTTGACGATGCAGTATGGCCTTGGTCATTAAGTAAAAGACACCAAAATTTATTGATTACACTTTTAATCAGTGACTTGAACAAAAGTGACTAAGCTTGTTTGTTTTTCTTCTATAAAGACAAAAATTCTATTTTCTATGGCAGTTTGTTATATTAATTCAAGGACACTTTTAATGAATCAATGAATTTTTCTCTGATAAAAGCAAATAAAAATGGAAAAAGTTAAAACATTTCTTGCTGGAAATGTTAAATTTTCAGAAAACACCCTATTCTGAAGGATAAATATCCAAGTGGTCATAAGGAAAAGTTCTTGAGCTTTTACATTTTGGTAAACCACTGACAAATAAGCCTAATTTTAACAACCGTACAGGCATGTTCGAACTCCAAACTCAACCATATTTAATGTTGTGCAGGTGATTTGGGTAACGTTATACAAGTGGCTTTTATGCCAGAACTGTATCAATGAGTGAGAGCAGATTTAAGCAGTTTTCTCACATGGGGCTTAAATAATATCCAAGGTGAAACTAAGACCCCTTATGTATTATAATCTGGCTTCTGAAACATCTCACTACATTTATACAAAATATAGATGGGAGGTTTACAACTTTAGGTTTCACTTCAAACTAACTAGCCTTGAATGGATTGGAGTCAGAAAACTCAAATCCAAGTTCAGCAGGAGTTGAGACTCTGCAGCCACTCTCCATGTGCAGGGTTGCACCTGCTCTGTGTCTGGAATAGAGGAAACACATTGCTCTGATTATTTCTTATTGGCTATAACGGTAATCTAAAAATATTAAATAGGTTGAGTGAAGTCATCTGTACAGTTCCTTGCAAAAGTTCACTTTTATCACATCATAGCCAAAAATTCCAACATATCCTGTAGGGATTTTATGTGTTAAATAAAAAATATGCATGATTGCAAACTGAAAGGAAAATGATGCATGGTTTCATGGCCGTCACAATAATTATGTGTGAAGAGGACTTGTCCTCCTCCCAGTTTAAAAATATAAATTTTTCTTGTGGAACATTTCATCTTTCATGTATTCTTTATAGAACTAAATCTAAATCGGTCAAAATTAAATTTTGACCGAGCAGACGAGACTTTAAAGAAAACACCATGCCATTGTAGGCTAGAAAAAGCCTAATTTGTGCTGATAAAGGTGGTTGGAAAGACATAGATTGCAGAATATGTTTAAGTTGCAATTTATTGATGGTATCCCTATTAGTGGTTGTGTTGTTACAAGTATGGCCAGTTGCTACTTCATGTCAGAAAATCTATGGCTGCAGAATGCGCCTGAGTTATGATTTCTCTTTTTTTTTTTCTTTCTCAACTCTCAGGAAGCTGGTTCAGTATTTAATGTTTTTACCTCAACTTTCAAATTTCATCATCCGTCCTCATGTTTATGTGAGAATTTAGTTAATACCATTCACACACATTATTAAATTGATATAACCATAAGACTGGGACAGGCAAATTTCTGTCGAACAAGTGATAAAACTAGCAAACCCATAAATTGGTAAGAAATTTTAAGTGTGTTTATTTATTTTTTTATTATTTGCAGCTGTTATATTGTCAATGGGCCCAGCACAAGTAACATAATGCTTAAGCAGCAAGCTTTTACTATGAAATCAATAAAACAGATAATGTTGACAAGCCTTTTCTCATAGCTCTCCCTGATGCAGCTCGCTCATCTCCCCCACTACAATCCTTACAACTACAAACTATCTCCCCTGTTGTTATTGCCTGAACACATTATAGTGAAAAAATCACAGCTGACCTGGCATTAATGCACTTTTGCCTTTCTGAACTTGTAGAAAGCACGATTAAATTTTGCTTCAATTTTATGTCCAGAATTGAGGTTTTGTGTCATGCTCTGCTTAAGTGGAAGAACCACTCCTGTGATCATCATGATGTTTTATTTTATTTGTTCTATTTCTTTGTTTTTATTTAATTCCAGCAATCAAATGTTTGCCATATTACGTTGCAACTAGAATCTACTGTTGTCATTTTAGGTGCAGGACTGGTACCTTTATTGACCCATGGAGTAACATTCTCAAATCAGACAACCCAGAATAGATGCACCAATCTCCAGCTTCTTTAACCGTTCACCTGCAGATGTCGATTTTGTCAAATTCCAGTGGCTCTTAAGCTGTTTTAATACGAGATACAAGATAGCCTTTCTGCTGTGTGGTCCATAAATATTCATAGTAGGAGTAGAGTCACATTGTGTGTGTTACAAAACAATCACTGTAAAATCTATATTCTCTAGAGGTCTACATTCATTTAAATTTTCAAAAGGCTTTTGAAAATTTGAAATTCAGTTCATGGAGGAGGTCAGACATGACAACTTGTTGTCTATTCAGTACTCCTTAATTTGCTATCTCACAACCTAAATTAACTGCAGACATACCCCAACGTGTCCTAGAAAATATGTCCCCCTTTTGAATAGCTTTTATAGCTCTTTGCTTTCTGTCACCTAATCAAAAACACTTCCCTGAGGCTAACTTTTTGTCATCTTTGAACAGTAAACATCGACACCAAAGAGTGTTTTTGCTAGCACTAACCGGTAGCACTTACATTTAGTGCTTTCACAGATCAGAAAATGTTTTTCAGAACAGCTTGTCATAGGTTGGGCCATTCTGGCTGAATAATGGAATCCAGTCAAGACCTGATTTTGTGGTGCATCTACATTTTCTTGAGTTCATTTAAATGTGAGAAATCATGGTTCCTTGTCATATTTAATTTTTTTTAATCAAAAATAAACATCAGGGTGAATTTTGAATGCTTGAAACTTTTTACTCTTACCTACTACTACTTGTTTTATTATTTTATTTATTTTTTATGAACATCCTCACCATAAATACAGTCATGCCTCATCTACTCCCTTATCAGCAAGAGATAGAAGAGAAGAATGGGTGCTCTTTGGGTAGGTCATAAATTCTTCCACTCTTTGTCATCCAATCTCGGGGTAATGTCGTTCAAAATCCCTGTACCATCTATTATCTGGGTATAATAGCTTCCTGGCCATGCAGTGTCCATCCTATTATTATCCCATAACTTTAAACTATCAATAACTTTGAGGTTCAGAGATAGTTAGATGTTAGTGGAAAAAAAAAGGTAGCATAGGAGAGGTGAAGGAAGTTGAGCAGTTGGTAAAGAAAATATTAAGGTGATGTTTGTTCTCTGCGAGTTGTCGATAGTTGGTGACTTTGACTGGGAAAGTGCTACTCAGAGATGTGTTGGTTTATTTCTGTTATAGTGAAATGTTTCCTGAGGAGGGCAGCCCTGTGCCTTTATAACAGTTGAGTAGTCACAGAAATCGATAAGAAAAGTTATGTTGTCTGTTTTATCATGTTGTATTTAGATATATTTTCTCACATTAACAAAAGTTTTAAGTTTTCTCATAAATCTCATGCATTAGGAGATTTTCATAGGTGGAATAAACCTCTAGGTGTGAAATTCATCATTTTATTAATGTCTAAAAACAACTTTGAGAAAGCCAGTAGGTGTGTAATTATTTTAAACTTAAAAGTTAAAGTGCATTTATTTTTATGAGTTGAAAGACATCACAACTTTGTTTTTAGCTGAATTGTACTTTTTCTTTTCTAAGAGACTACTTCACACCATAATTTAATTTTAAGATTGATTCACATTCTTGAAAGATATTTTAGAATTTGATATTTGCATAAAAAATATTCTAATTAATACCAAACAGATATCAACACTTAGACAAACACACACACACACACACACACCCCTGCACGCACAGACCAGAGTTGGCTAGTTGACATCAGAGTATATCTAAGATATAGATATGATCAATAAAGTGTTGCTCTGCCTATTGATTTTTGCCATATGGAAGATTTGTTGTGTGAGTAAGCAATGCTTTTATGGCCTCTGAAATGATGGTGCAAGAAGAGGTTTTCCCTTTTTTCAGTCAGAAGTTGCTTAGAGCAAAACTCTAAGAGAGAGTTGGTGGTTTTAACAGGTTTGTGTACACAAACAGGTATCGCCACTTGTAATTAAGTCAATTTCTTCCTGTCTGTATGACTGTTACTGCATGTCACAGCAGTAGAAGCCTCACAAATTCAAGTCCTGCTCTTTAAATACTGATTGTTATTAAATAAGTTACTTCGGGACACTCATTACATTGAGATGTTAGTTTTATTGCTAAACAACACAAGATAACAACTCTAATTGTATTTTAAAATATATTGATATTAATTCATTTTCTCAACGAGATAACAGCATGGAGTAGAAAATTAACAACCTTGACAATATTGTTAGTTTTGGGATTGTTAAACACCATAGCTGGTGTTTATTGTTGATGACAAATTTTTCACAATATTTATAAACAAGTCGATAAATACTTAGGCCTAATCTAATTTAATTAAAGTCTAACTGGATTAATTTTATAACACATGCATAGAATAATTTGGCTTTTTATTGCCTTCAAATGTGAATTTATTGTGACTTCCAATGTAAATGGAATCTAATTATAAACAAAAACTAATAGGGGCCTAAGTCTAGATAAGGTGTAGAATTTTATTTCTGCTTGTAGATTAGGAGAAGAATTGAACATAAAATGTCTCTCTTAAGAAACCTATAGAGGTTAATGGGGATCAACTATTACAATCTGGCTTTAATAAGATTCACTCCAAGTCAGTGCTTTTCATTTAGCTGAGGAAATAAAAACATCAGATTCTGGATCTTGTTTCTCTCTTTTCAACTCATCCAGACTTGAACAGCAGCCCCATTCAGAAGGAACGTTTTCCTTTCCTGTTTCACTCAATTGATAATTTTGTCCATGTGGCATGCTCTGCCTGCTTCACTTTATTTTATTTTATCTTTTATTTTTATTTTTTTGCTCAGTTTTTTTTAATGCAGTGGGATACAAATTATGTTTTTTTTTTGTTTTTTTTTAAAGAAATAACTTATTTGTGTTACTGGTTAGTTCTGAAGCATGGTTTTAAAAAACCAAACAAATAGTTTCATGACAAGATTGTTTGCATCCCCATTGCCCAAGAAAATAAGAGAAGAAAGAAAAGTCCACTGTTAGCATTGCATTCTCAATTACCAGGCACGGCATTAAAACAATATTCAAACGGGATACCAAGGTCGGCCCTGACTCCCAGTACGCTTCTTTGAGATGGCACTTATAATGAGGATGTTGCAGTTTTTTTAAGTAGTATATTTATAGTGTGTTTTATTTCTCCTTCTCTTCTTTTTTCTTTAGTTTGTTTAAAGAAAAAAAAATCTATGTAGAGCACTCTGTAATATTGTTTGAATGTAGAACTTCTAACAGAGGGAGGCTTAATTCCAAATGCTAAATTTCATACAGGAAATTCTTATGAAAGTATAATATCAGCAGTCATTTTCTTATGTAATGTATATATTTAAGTCTAGGAGTTAAAAGAGAGGGCAGCAAAATGAATATGTGATGAACTAAGCCTGACTTTTTCTTTCCGTTTTGGTGGGAGTGAAATACTATTGGAAACATCAGTTATTGAAAACTGGCCTGCAAAAATAAAGCGGTGCATATAATAGGTTTCCTGTCAAAGAAAAAGGCGAGAGAATTCCTGTCATTGCACCACCACCTCTAAGACCTCTTCTTCTGTTAAACCTGCCTGCATTTATTTACCTTAGAATTACCTGCCAGCTCAATTTAGTAATTGACTGTGTCATAAGAAAGCAAACGAGCCCCTTCGCCCCTGCCAAACCATACCTTTGTGTGCTTTTTTTGTGTGTTTGGAAGTGTGTGTTCTTCTAGCTTACCGTCCATCTAATTTGTAAAATCCTCCCTGCTTCGCCATTTGTCATAAGCAGATATATATGTCTCTGTTTTTATTCCCGTGTGCAAATGCCTGTTAGCAAGCAAGCATTCAATCAGCTGACTCTCACCTTCATGACCTCACTCTCCCATGTCCCCTCCTTCCCGTCTTCCAATCTGTGCTGCAGACAGTGTCAGGAACAGCTCAGACACCAGAAATTACCCATGTCGAAACAATGACCAATCTATTTATAAGTTCACCGCCTTGCCTTTTGTATCGGCTGACATTGCTCGGCATGTGTGCGCACACACACAACCTTAAACAGCCATATCAGTGATGGCATGGGGTGAATAGGTTAGGGATAGTCCTGGTTTTTCTTACCCCGCCGCGTCGCTGCAGATCCCTGGATTTACCCGTCTTTGATGTATACTTTGAGGGTAATTAGTGAGAACTGGGTCAGAGTAGGCCGAGAAAGCAAAACAGTGTGGTTGTTTCAGTGACTGGGTGGTAAGGAGATGCTTAGATCTGGTTGAGAAAAGCCTGTAGGTGTTGGAGGTTAAATGGCTGTCCAGTATGAACCACTTTACATGACGCGAGCAGCCCTCTTTTTGTTGCATCTACCTTAACGCTGATAAACATTGCTCAAATAGTTTCTAAAATGTAATTTTTTTCAGTGTAAAGATCTTCAATAGCTTTTTTCTAAAACATTCTCACCAGTGGATGCATTTTATTAACCTTATTTGTAGTGTGATTGTGGTTTTATCCTTGGTAAACTTGCAGCTTTGAATACACCAGTGATGATATATTTGTGTTTTTCAATGCTCTCATCATAAATTATTTTTCAGAATTTTTTTTTTCATTTGCTCTTTAATGCAAAAATGTGATATTTGAAAGAATGACTACATAGTTATGAGTTAGGAGGGGTTTTTTTTTTAGCAGACATCTCACATTTCAAAATAGGATTTTTCTACAGATTATCACTAATAATTATTTTTAATTTAAATTTCTTTTTAATCAGAGGACTTTTGTCAAGTACATGCCATGAAATTCCCCTATTCACACACCACAAGGTTTCCTTTTTGATTTATGTTACTCCCATTAATTAAAATGGTTATCTCTAATTATGGACAAGTGATCTAGAAAACACTTATCCAGAGTAAATCCCATGCGGGGATGATTAATGGGCAGTGAAGTATCTGGGAAACAGGGTGGCTACCTGTATATTTTACTACCATTACAGTAGAGCATTGTGTGAAAGAAAACAAAACGGCAGCGATTAGAGACGGAGAACAACGGCTCTGGCAGCGGGACACTGATTGGGATGTTGATCGTCCCTCGCTGGCCTTTTGCCCTTCCTGCTGTGGCCCCCGGCCTGCCCTCCACAGATACCCCGGGTCGTTTCCTATCCATGTCAACACACACAGATATGCACTCTTCCCGCTGAGTGTTTACAGCCACATGCTGATTCCTATTAATCTGCTTCTCGTCTGGGTCCGAAGGAGGAGGGAAGGGGAAGGAGGGTGTCCTGGAGGCGGGTTTGTCTTGGAGCGAGAAGCCAGTGAAGGTGGGTAAAGCCATTTCGCTCACACAACCTGAGAGCCTCGGCTGACAGATTGCGCCAGGCCTGGACTTCTTTTTACACTGAGCAGATGTGGTCTCCCACTTGTTTTACTTAGTAATTATCCCTCATTAGGTGAAAGCATGTGCCAATCAAACAACTTGGAGAGTGAGAACAGAGCCTGGGCCAGAGTAGGGAGAGACGGGGGAGAGGCAGGGAGAGGCAGGGAGAGGCAGGGAGACCTGTAGCCCGATCTTCACAGTTTTTACAAACACAGAGTCATTACTAGATCAAAGGCAGGCCCTGCCAGTGCTACAGCTTCTGCATCACTGGCATTATTATGTCGTGTTTGACATTTCAGCTCTTGCAGAAATTACTTGCACAATTAAGAACAAATGTTATAGATTTCTTTTTCAATTATTTCAGTTGCACTGTATTTTTTTATTCTAAACTTTTATTCAAGAGATAATGGTGTACTAAATAGATGTTAATTAAATGTTGAGCATTTTCTTTGACAAACATTTTGTCAAAACACAAATTCTCATAGAGAACTTTGAGAAGAGTCTCACCAAATTAAGCTTAAATTTCTGCCACATTTATTTTAATGGTTTTTTTTATTCTATGGTGTGCTAAAGAAATACAATATATTGGATAAATTACCTCAATACCAGACACTCAGAAGCCTTTATTCAGTTTTTTGTTAAAAATTATTTTTTGTAAATACTGTGTATAATTGATTTATGTGTTTTATTTATTTTTAGTCAAAAATATGGGAAATACAAGTTATTTGGCAAAAATAAAATAAAAATAGAAACCTTTATGTATCAATTTTATTTCTTAAACTGTTAGGATTGTTATTCGTCCTACAATTCATAGTGAACTGAATCTATGAATCATACAGCCATCCTCACTGGCTTACTGGGGGAGTGCAACTCTCTTCCAAAAAATAAAAGAGTGAGAAAGAAGACAGAAACGAAGATCTATGAAGTCTTCATGTCAATGAACTACCATTCATTTTCACTTTGAAGTCCTTTGAACCGTACTGAAGTGTGATTGCAAGTGACAGTCACAGAGTCTGCCGGCTTATCATGATGGATGCACCTTGCCGTCATGGTGGCGCTGCACACATGTATTTGCACGTGCACTCCCAGACAAATGCATGAATACGGAGAGTTTCAGAGCAGGGATAATGCGGGTCTGCGTTTGTAGGCACAGACCCACTTATAAGATCCATTTATTCAGCTCATTCATACTCACACAAATGGACAAGGTTACCTCTCTTTTTTTTTCTAATTGTACAGTTTTCTAAATAGCAAGAGTGGAAATTCTCTGCCAATTTATTTTAGTTTTAAACTTTTAAAGGTAATATATTGCTCATAAAGGTCCTGTAAAAAATGAAAGGGTGTTTTTTTTGTTTTGTCATGTTTGTGCTATTAAGAAAATGTATACATGACCTGCACTTTTTCAAAGATTGAAAATGTCACAAAATGTTACAAAATGTAAATGAAATCCACATATTAGCGATGTAGACATTAATTGATGATCTGCATATTATGTTAATTAATTAGATATTTTCTTTCTTTCTTCCTCTTTTTTCTTTGTTTCTTTATTTCCATGTTTGATTCTTTGTTCCTTTCATTATTTATTTCTCTCTTCCTTTCTTTCCTTTATACCTGATAGAGCCACTTATATCTCTCAGCCCTATGTTTGAGAAATAGAGTAACAGCACCAGAACCATGTTTTCCTGTTTTTAGCAAAAACTGACCTTTTTAAAGCCATTCATGATTTTCAATTGAGGGTGCTACAAGCTGTCATAGATTTTTTTTTTCATGGCTGTCTGATTATGTTTAAGTTGTTTTATTTCCAACAAATGGCTATACTTTAGTCTGGAAATTCCTTTTCCACCTCCACAGAGAGATGAGAAATAACTTTCTGAACTTTAGTTTGGACCTAATTCTGCTTGCCTCTGAGCTCAAGTAATGTTTGCAGGTGAGAATGCCAGAAGCACTAGTTTTGCAGGAGCTGGCTACACTTCAACAGGAAGCTGCTTTCTGTGAAGGTGTAAGAGCCTTATTTGGACCGTATGTCTTTCATAAAGATTTATTGCTATATTAAGTTTTCCTTCAGCACTACTAGTTCAATCTTGCTTATTTATAATTTGCACTGTGATGGAAAATTACTAAAACACTTTAAGTGTCAGACTAATAAATGGACAGATTAAAAGTTCATATAATGAATGCAGGAATGAATAATGAATACTTTTAATAAAGTAATGTCATATTGCTCTGTAAAACGTTCAACTTTATATGACAAATAGATACAAAGTGGCATAAAATCTGAAAGATTATGCATGATTTTCAATTATTTAACAAAATAATACACTGTACTTTTGCATTCAACTCTCTATCTAATACCCCTACAAATTCCAATGCAATCAATTGCCTTCAGAAGTTAACTACGTAGCAAACAAAATAAATTTTTATGTATTTTAATTAATTGCTATTAAATGTGTTGTTTTTTTCTGTTTGGATTTTATATTTTAAATATTCAGTAATTATAATTAGTGGAGACAAACTTATCTGGTACTGCTGATACTTATATGTATTGCTAGGTGAAAACTTCTTCATAAACGCCAAAATCAAATTAGCACCTCCTGTCAGTATCCGACTCGGGGCACATGTGTGCATTTTTCTCAAACCCATCCAGTGCCCAGCTGCTGTACTTCAGGACGTGTGTTCTTCTGTTTATCCTCCCTGTCAGAGGAAAACTACACGATTAGAAAAAAAACATCGGAAGATTGACGGCAGGATAACATTCAGTTTGACAAGAAGGTGCGCCAGGACAGCCAGCCGAATACCAAAGTATTTTTAATTAAACAGCTCTCTCCACTAGCTGCACCAGTTCAAAGACTCTCGCTTTGACCCATGTGTTAAAAGTTTGTATCAGCTTTCCGTGGCTGTGTTTTTCTTGGCATCCAAGACACGGAACCCTAAATTGTCTTGTTTAAAAGCTAGTTTGTTTACAGTTCAATCTCTTTCTCTTTCTCTCTTTTTTTTACTACCCTCCCCATTATAATACCACATGTGTGCAGTGTGATCATGTTCAGAGCATAACGACCAGTTTTTTTTTTTTTTTACGTCTTTAAATAGGCCTGATTTGTGTAGATACCTAAAAAAATACTAATAATTTTAAGATCTGCTACTCAGCCCGATCAGATTTATTCTTTGTCATTCAGGTTTATTTACACGTTAAAACAAATAAAATAAAGTGCTCATCTGTTTCTTGGGCACTTTGTCAATAACATTTGTCCATCTGATGTAAAATCGATAAGACACACACTGACACAATGCCAGAGCGATGGCAAATGTGTAGTCATTTATCATTGACTAGTAATAAAGATATGTCACAATTGATTTTAGCCCATTTCTTCCCCTGCTTTTCGTTCTATGCCTCTCTCTCTTTTTCTCTCTCTCTCCACTCTTTTTTGTTCTTGCTCTTTTGCAGGAGCAGTAAATAGAAAGAAATAAATGAATGTTATTATGAGTAAGGTATGTTTGGCCTTGCTTAACTCGATTATTATTGGAGAATCAGGCTGTGATGATTTGAAAGTCTTTGTGCTCTGATTCCAGTGAAGTGCTAGATCGGAGCACAAAAAGAGGAAGAGCATTTGATGGATCAGTGTTCGGGTGGTATCTTCTCCAGGAAGGTGATATTTGATCTGTTACTTCCTCAGACATTTTTAAAGAGATTTGCAAACATTTAGTTTTTTTCATGTTTCTTGAGGTGCACTACAAAGAAGCATTTTGTTATCCAGTTTAGAGACACATAAATTTTTTTTTAAATATATTTGTTACCTTGAGAATGTAAAAAAGAAATCACAGAGAAATTATTCAAAATTTCAAAATGCAAAACTTAGAATATAAGGAGCATTCTAACAAATATTTACAAAGAATCATCTGTACTTCTAGAAACAGGCATATGCATGCACTGTAAAAATCAAAGCATATAATCTTTGTATATAATCACTGTCTTACTAAGCTAGTTTTGGTCAGTTAGGATTACTGAAATGAATTTCCCAAATGTCACAAAGCAAGAAAATTATTGTGTTATTAAATGATTAAAGAAATTAAATACAGAAGTGGACTGCAGAATGTAGTTGTTAGAATTATTGCCTTGCAGAAAATATTTGGTTGACCTTCCTATTAATATACAGGGTTATTGTTAATTTCAAAGATGTAATTTGCCTTTTTTTGCCCCTTTTGAGGAATGACTTCACCCTCTCTGAGTGGCCTTTCAGCCCATGTCAATACAGGCCTCATATAAAAGTGACACACACTTACTGTATAAGTTTCAGGCACCATCTTCACAGCATCTTCTGTTTTTGTTTTGGGATTGAGTTGAAAATCTTGCACTTAAACACAGTGAAGGCATCCTTCATCGCCTATACAAATGTTGCTGGTAAGCCTGTCAGAATTTTACAAATCCGTGACATTTGAGCACAGTTTGTTACGTTTGTTCAGTGTTTGTCCACAGTTTGCTTAGAGACATGGTATAATTCTGTGTTTGTAGAACGTAAAATAAAATATAAAGTAAGATAAATCTTTCCTCACTAATTTTTCTGGCATTTAGCAAGTAGAAATAGGTGTGTTAATCCTGTCTGACATAAAACAGAAAATGTTTAGTCTGTTCTGATGTGAGACACTGATTTGTGTTGTTTTTCTATAATCATTTGGGCTTAACTGCATATTTGAGCTCATAACTAAAATCGTTGGAGAACTGTATAAAGTAGGACAAAAAATGTAAATTGTATGTTTCACATCTGCATATCTTTATTTTAATGGGGATTTCACCTTTTGCCCTGTTTAGGTGAGAACATTTAATTGTGATTTCTGCATTTCTGGTCATGAATGTGCATATGGAAAAGAATGACAAAAAGCATAAGACAATATAACACAACAAAATTAACTAAGTAGTTAAAAGTTTGAAAACAAGAATGCATTCTGATTAACACCACAGGCAATATATTCATTAAACATCTTGTTTTACTAGAGGGTGGCTATATTATAGGTGCAAACATAGTTGAATTATGTATTTTTAATTTTCTAGGACTTTAGATATAATGTTTAACATTCTATATGTGCAGTCAATTCCTGTTTTTTACAGACCTTTGCACAAAAACCCAACTTCATGATAGTGGTGGATAGTGCTGCTAATTTTGTTACCCACAGGCTACTTATTTCAACTCTTAGCTTATACTTTCTGCTTGTGCAATTATTTACTACACATACCAGTCCGGGAATATGACTATCACTAAATGGGGTCGAAGAAGCAGTGACACTCATTTTAGTATGATGTCTGGTGGCACATTTTCTTACGATCTCTCTCATGGTCTGTTGTTTCTAATCGGTCCCACTCATCACTTCCGTGTTTGAATGTCCTGATAGGCTAAAGTGCTGCTGTCATCTGCGCCTTCTGGACTAAGTTGCACAGTTTTTTCAAATATGTAGGGAGATGTTTTTGGAAACCAGATAGGCTTGTGAGACTGATCTGAACACTAATGTACATTTGAAAATAAAACAACATCACTTTCAATTGTAAGTGTCAAAGTTAAACAGGTTCTGCTACTTTTCTAGTCATTGTGACCCTCCACTTCCCAGTGTTTAGGTTTGTGTGTTAGCCATGCCACCAAGGGTTGAAGCCGCCGGGTTGTGTGTACCCAAGTTGCACCGGTGGTAGTGAGCAACATCTGTTTCGAGCTTGTTGTTCCTCTTGGCTGCTTTTCAATTGGATTTCCTCAAGCAGGGCCAAAAGCTGTCACCTCTGCCAGGCTCTGTTAGCGATCACCGCCGGCCCCTATATTAAGTAGGTGGTTCAGGGCTAAGCTAATAACTCTCCCTCCTCTCCTGAGCCATCACACTCTGGTACTGGTGTTCTTCCTGGCCTCTGAGTCTGCCGGCGTGCATATGTGTGTGTGTGTAGATACTCTCACTTTTCTTCTGTTGCTGTACCCCATTGAGGCAGGTTCGCTTGGGGGTCTGCTCCTCAACTTGACACGCAGCTGACCGTGTTTCTTATCAAGAGAAAGTGGGAATCTTACAGGACCATTTCAAAAGAGGAACTTATCCACTTTTCTTAATAATGTGTAGCAGAAAAAGAGCAGAAAGAAAACTTTTGCCTCAACTCCACCCTCAAACAGAAGTAGCTTCGGAGTAGATCTAAGAATAAGAATAAAAATTTACCTTACACCTTAAGAGAAGTATTGTAAAAGATTCAGAGCAGAAATGTTCATTTATCTGTAGCATTTCATATCAGTGATGAGTGCAGCTGTTATTTATTCAGACATAAAAGTGTCTTATTAGGATTAAAGTGCATTTTTCAACAAATACAAATACAATATTTATTATAAAGCAAAACCAGGACCAGTCAAATTCCAATTTACTGTCAAAATCTGCTATTTACACAGGATTAAGTTTACCTTGACCAAGTGAATTTGCTCACTTTTCATTAAAACTAACTTAATCTTCTGCAGAGTGTAACGTTAATAACTGTAAACACCAATCCCTGCATGTATCCCCAAAGAGAAACTAAACCCCTTATCTTGGCTTGAAAATTTTTAAAAAGCTGCGGCTATTTTCAATCCCATGAGGCTACATGGCAGACAGAGGTTGAAAGCTGGAACTGATCAAAAAGAGCAGCTTCAGTTTCTTGTGTTTTCCCTTCCTGTTATCCTCTGATGGTTTATAGTAGAACAAACTTCCAGAAAACCTTAAAACAGCTGAGTTCCTTTAACTCAAGGCTGCAAACCCACTTGAGTTGCTTTTGCCCTATGATCACTGCAACATTGATCAACATATTTGATGTGTATTGATAATTCTTCTGATGATGGCACTCGACAAAATGGAAATGTTTGTTACTGGTTTCTCAATTGGTGACTGTGTGATGTTTTCATGACTTTTTATTTTTGTGTTTTTATTATAAAGCATGTTGAACTGACTTGTTGCTGAAATGTGCCATACTGGTAGACTTGACTAATTGATAGTTTAAGCAGCTTGAATAGACAGAGAAGAAAGATACTGACACCCTCTGTGTTTTCCTTGGGAATATATTTTTTTCCAACAGGTCACTGACACTGAATATATATATAACTTTAGTTCTCCTCTTTTAGTACCAATTTCTACTCTTGTTTCTAAAAACAATTCTTACATATTTATTTCCATTGTTTGGAAAAATAATCAGTTTTTGATTTTCTGACAGACTGATCAAATATGGATTTAAACAAAAGATTGTGTGTAAGAGGAGCATGGTGTCTTATAATTCACCAATATTATCTGCCAAACTCAATTTCTTCTGCTAACCTCAAATCAACAGGTATTTTAGAATCCGGAGAAATATGCGTTGGGATTTATTTTCCCGCTGTAAGCATCTTTCCATCTTACCTTCTGGTCATCTTATGCAAGCCTAGGTATTTCAGTTTTTATTGGAGGTATTTGCCTTTTTAACCCTGCAGAGTGCCAGGTTACTCATATACCTGCATGTCTCACTGCCTCCGTGTCTCCTGCCAGTTGTTCTGGCCAGCTGGAGCAGTTACGTCGGGTTGGATTTGAACCGAAGACCTGCAAACCATCAACTCCCTTTTTTCACAGCTTTGACAGACACTTTGATTTGACGTGCCATGAGCAGTTAAAGTGCGAGTTATGTATACATGTTAATTAAACTGTTTATGCATGGAGGGGTCAGAGACATTAGCAAGCCCCAGTGCAGAAGTGTGAATTTCTTCTCTTTTCCCTCAATCACAGCATTTTAACCTCTTCTGTCTCTCATTTTCTTAATGATTACCAGGTGGAAAGGCAGGTTTTTTTCCCCCACCGTTTTTGCCAAGTAGAGACGCAGATAGCTCTATTTGTGAAAAGTGTCTCTGTGTGTTTGAATTTGGGCTAGCATATTTGACGGCAGGTCTAAGTTGCTCAAATATCTCTCTTTTTTTGGCTCGCTGTAGTTCTTTGAAAAAGATGTTGTGGTTTTGGTCCTGAATTTCTTTTGATAAAGCTGTTGGTCCAACACAAAGATGACATTGTAAAAATTTCCTTTTCAATGTATAATGTCAGTTTGGACAAGTATAACGTTGACACTGAGCCATAGGAGTGCCAGATGTTACTGGCTAACCTAAACAACATAAAGCATGTGGTCTATAAAAGTTGATATTATTGAGCCGTTTCATTTATTAATAAGCCTTTTGTTTATAAAATGTAAAAAAAAAATTACATTCAACATAACTGAAGAGTCATTCAACTTTGCTTTGTGACACAGGAGCGGTGGAGGAACTTTTAATGGGGAGAATTGTGTGATTTCAAGGATTTTCTTACCACAACCAAGTAACTATATTACCTTCAAATCAAAATCAAATCAAATTTTATTTGTATAGCACATTTCGGAAACGAAGCAGTTCAAAGTGCTTTATGTCATAGAAACACAAAAGTAAACAGCTGAAACCATTTTTCCAAGTGCTGGCATTTACACATCAAAATGTTGGTTAGTGTTTCGTTAATTATGGTACAAAAGCAACTCTAAGCAGGTGGGTTTTTAGTTTAGATTTAAAGGAACTGAGTGTTTTGGCTGTTTTACAATTTTCCAGGAGTTCAGTTTAACTTCAGTTGTTTTGAAAATGCTGCATATATGAGAAACAACCTAAAAGAATTTTCACTTCACATCACAGCCATATCATCATAACAGGCCAAATTCAAGAAATGTGTCTCTTTAAGAACATCTTAGCTTTTCTGACAAAAATCCAGTGGAACTAATACATTTCAGGAGTCCAGTAAATGGTAGATGACTTCTATTTACAGTTCCCAAGAACTGTAAATGGCATCAATGGATGCATAGAGAAATATTTTTGTGATGATGTATTGAAGGGGGAGATGTGCTACTTTATGTAAGTATATCAACCAAAACCCCAGCAAAATACATTGATGCTTTTGGTAGTAATATTTCACCAATCTGAAAAAATTCTGAATACATAATCATAATACTTTTGCGTAATATTCTTTTTTTCTACTGTATGATCATCTTAAAATTGTCCAGATCCTAATCCTAAATGGAATTTAAGCAGATGCCATTTCTTTCTGAAAAGAAACATACAGTAACTTTTAATCCAATTTTAAAAAACTCCTTTCCCTGATGTCACTCTAGTTTAATGAAACGTTTTGCCCGCTTCTCTTACCAAAAGGAGCAGTTAGGTGACAGAAGCAATATATTGTAGCAGAGAAGAAAAACCAGCCCCGTCAGTCCCTATCTTTTTGCCAAGACACTGCCCTCTCCCCTTAATCATAGTTTTCATATCTGTACATTGAAAATTTGTTCCCCAAGGACAATGTCATAAACTTGCTATTTTCTGAGATTTTTACCTGCCAGTGCTGCTCCCTAAGTCCACTCCATTGGAGAGCTTGATGGAAACTGGAAATGGGGACATTGAAAGGTGAAACATTTGGGGGACTGTACTGTATAGTTATCGTTCACTTTGAATATGTAATCATTTATAGTGCACTAAGGTGTTGACACTAAAACTGTGAAGTGTATCTTTAGGGGCTGCAGGTGTGAAATATAAAAGATGTAGTGATCTACTTACGTTTTGTTTCCAGATCAGGTTTTATGCACCAACAACAGCAGTGAAGAAGAATACAAAATAAATACCCTATGGGAACAGTCTGTTCTGCTCAGGTAGCACACTAGGGGTCCAACATATAAGTAAACATATTTGCAGAGCTGAACTTTTCTGAACTTTTACAGAACTTTTGCTCTGCTGCCACAGAACAGTAATTGTCATCTGTGGGGCTTTGTACCAGATCTGAACTTGTCGTTACCCAGCTCAGAAAGTATTAATGATGATGTCCTTTTGAATCTAAAATGTGCTTTAAACAGACTCCTGAATTAAATGTTTTCAAGTATGTGTATATATTATCAGTCATGCTTGCTTTTAATTTTGGAGTTTCTGCTGAAGTTGTTTTGTAACTGGCATAAAATGCAAGAGAAAAGCAAATAGTGTCTGACTTACCTTCCGATTAATTTGGAGTTTTGTGCCATGGAGAAACGAAGGCAAATTTGCACTTGGCAATTTTAATTACTTTGTTTCGAGAGTTTTCTAATTTTTGCAACAATGCAGCTGCTTTAACTTACTGTTAGATTTTAGCTTCTGAAAACAAAACACATCTTCAAAACCTACAAAATTTGAAACAAAATAAATTTTATTAACTGGTGTACAGACCATCCACTGGTTTGTTCAGATAAACTCTGAATTATTATCTGTTCTCACACTTTCTTATTGTAAACTTAAATTTTACACCCACTTGGTATTAAGTTCAAATAAGCCATTGCATATTTGATATTTTAACTCTGTTGTCAGTGTAAGTACAGATATGCAATAAAACCTGTTCATTTGTTCATGTCCAGCTTGGGATATTCTTAGATGATGAGTTTAATTTAGTGACACCACTTGCAAAGTTTAGGATTAAAGAGTAGCATGAAGCTTTTAGTGCAAAACTAAGCTGCACTTAATGGCTCACGGTAAACATTTAATGGACTCCACTCGATTTTACGTAGAGTGAGCTGCAAGGACGGGGAAGGAAAACTTCCAAAAGGAGGTTGTTAACTTTATAAACAGTCTGTATTTTAACAGCATCAAGGTTAGAGCCACAGAATTCATTGCTTTGACTGATTTGACTTAGAATACGCTGCAGTAAACCAGTGGCTCAACTTTAATTTACTCTTTCTGCTTCCCCGGACAAAACTTACTTATTTAAACAAGTGCTATTTTATGTTGTATTGCAGCAAAGTACATTTCTCTAGGGTGATTATGTTTTTGATACAACACGGTGTTATCTTTAACTTTTTAAACATACAATTGTTTGCTAATTAGAGGGGAGCAAATTAACATACGCTTTGCTGTTTGATGTACAGTGTAACAATACTTTGATAGTAATTGTGTTCACTCTTTGCATAAATTGGCCAGTATCTTGTGCCGAGTTCAAAAGAAGCAGGGCTGAGTTTAGAAAAACATTCTGGAATTTAAATAATGTGCCCCAATTTTCTTGCATGTTTATTTTTCAGTGCAGATATTAATGAATTAACATTTTAAACAATCCATCTTATTTTTAACTCAATTAGATGTTAAAAGATCATTTTAACTAATATGCGCGGCATGTTCTCCTCACTTTGTGTGATGCACAACAAAAGATTGATTACAAATAAGAGCAATGATCAAAAACATGATAATCAAATTGCAACAAAGAGCTTAAAATTGCAACTCTAATGCAATACAATAGAACACGTGTTGCAAATTACCCCCACAGTGATACTTTGTGTTTGTTTGCACATAAACTTACTTGCCTTTTTATATGCATGTGCTTGTTGTTGAGTAGATTATTATGAACCATACCATACATGCTAAATTTTCTTTTTTGTTGGCATTTATATTTCCAACAATGGGCATCCTTGACTTTAGTGAATAGAAGAATCAGACCAGCAGATACAACAAAGCTGTATCTGATTTAGATTAAATAGAAAATCTTCATATAGCCTCACCACACAAACCAAGGGACGTATTTTACCAGTTGAGGGTTTAAACAAAATTTAATGTCCTAGTCCGTTGTAACCAGGTGACTTGGAATCAATGTTATGGTTCCTGTTCAGTGGTCAAAGCATTGTTTTTTCAATCTGCTTCTAGAATTTCCACAATTTATATTTGACCTTTCTGCTGTGTTCCTTGGTCTGTATGAAGTTCTTTGCCTACTCCTGTTCTCTAACATGTTATCCCCAAAACCCTGTAATTAACCTGTAGTTAACAGTAAGGAAACCTTGATAAATTAGGCACCTGCTTGTATTTCATTTTAAGGCTGTCAGGAAAAAATGTGCTGAAAAGAAATACATGCATTGACACCAAAAGCAGGAGAAAATCGAGGAACTGTTTCCTCAAACTGCGTGAGTAAATATTTGTTTTTGCTGTTGCCTGACTAATTTGTAAAGTCTCTGTTATCTTTCATTTATTTATTTATTTATTTTACCTCACAAACTAAAAATAGATTTGAGAAAAAAATGCTAAATTTAGTCATTCACGCTTTCACTGCTGAGCGGCTCAGTTTGATTTGGAAATAAAAGTCTCTTTGTCTCTATGTGATCTGTCCAGACATCTATAGAGAGGAGCAGTAAATTTATTAGATTCTGGATTGACTTTTTAAATTTCATAAAAGAGCTATATATTTATTACTCACTGTAAATGGAAAAGAAAAAAAATCTCTGATTTTCTCTATTCACAGAAACACCCAAACACATTTCGATTTCCTGAAGCCTTTATTTGTTGCTCCAATTTATAGAAACAGCATCCCAGTAACTGTTTTTTGCTAAGGTCAACCAATTAATAAAATAGGCTTATTAAATAAGATCAGTCTGAAACAGCATACACTGGAAAAAAAAATAACTGGAAGGAACATTAACCTTAAACAATCGTACTCCCTACTTTCTATTATTGTGATTTTTTTGTGGTGTTCTGTTGGTTTGGATGGTTAATTTAATTTTTTCCCACTTTACTGCCTCATTTGATGGCATAAAATGCAGTATTTCTGCACAAATGAGGCAGCAAGTGTGACATAAATGCCTGTCACACTTAAGTTTTGGAAACTATGTATCATTTTCCTTTCACTTCACAGTTATGCACGATATTATGTGTAGGTCTATCAGAATCAACATGTTGAAATACATTGAGGTTTTACTTCACAAACTAAAAGTAAAATACATTGACCAAATAAAATACATTGAGGTTTGTAGTTACAAAGTAAGAAAATATGTAAAAGTTCAGAGATTTAAAACTTTTTTCATATTCATTAACCAGCTGTCCTAACAGTTTACTAATCTCTCCATTATGCTATTTTATTTTTTTATGAAGCAAATTTTTCTTGCATTTCCAATTATTAAATAAAAATTCAAATTTAAGAGATCCCAGTATCAGATTGCCTATAGTCTGTCGCACGTGTGAGACAAGTAGAACTGTCAGTTTTAAAAAGATGTACGACTTGAGCTGTTATTACGATAAACAGGGCAGTTCAATTCTTGGGGGTGAGCCGCAGCCCACTTCTCGTTGGTCAAGCAAGAGGTCGTCGCCAGCCATTGTCATCCAGCCGCTGAGGATGGACCCCCAAATCATGTTGTCAATGTTGATGCGTCGAGATCTCCCTCTGGCAAAAATTGAACGCTCTGAACTTGTTTTGATTGATGCTTTGACCACATTGTGCCCGGTCCTCGTGATGTATCCTTACCCCCACTTTTAACGGCATAGCAACACAAACACTTGGCAGTGAAAGGGGAGAGATGTACTTTAAAAAGTTATTTTGTGCCTGTAGTAAGTTGGTCCATATTGACATTGTGTTCGTCTTGTCCAAGCATCTAGTGAGTCCATCAGCCTTGAAATTTCTAGGACTTTAGCTGTCTTTTTATATTTTCGGGGTACGTTTAGTGGCACAGTTCAATCAGTGCTCAGAGCTTTTCATTGAGGATAAAGGATAACATTTTTGCCTGAAGGTGAATGCACAGCTTGTACATTCAATGAATGCCACAATGGATTTGAATAGACAAAAAAAAATATTTTTTTTCATTGCGACTAAAAGTGCAGGCTTTTTTGTCTCCAAGGGCATGACATGCTTGGACCCTGGGTACTAGCCATGAGTTTTATGAACATGAAATATCTTCTTTTGTCTGTTATTCTTTTCATTATGTTCCTCTTGCCTCTTTTCTTCTCTGCTTTCCTCCTGGTCTTGTCGGCTCCTAGTTGCTCTCTTTGTGTCTAACTGTTTGTGCCTTTAGATTTTTAATAGGATAGTTCTGTCTAATTCCCCAATTTTGTTTTTCCTTTCATCAAATTTTGAAAGCATGTTTTTGATGCAAGTTATTAAGGCTATGAGAATGTGTTTTTTTCTGGTTATGCATTTACATTTAATAAAAACATAAAATGAAAACAAGTTATTGAGATTGTTTTCCTGAGTGAGTGAAGGTAGAACCTTGTATTTCACCCTTTAGCTGCTTTGTGTTGCCTACACTGGGTATGAAACAAGTGCAAGCTGAGCTTTACAAAGATGGTCCAGTTTACAGAAATTCTTTATAGCATTTCACCTTCCCTGTTCTCATCAATCAACTTTGTACTTTTCTTTAATGTATTTAACAAAAAAAGGATAAAAGAGAAAACAACAGTTACAACTTTGTCCTCTTCTTTCTCTCCTCTTTCTTTCTTTGTGTTTGCAGGGCCTGTTCATCTTTCTGATATATGGGGTGTACAACACAGAGGTAAGTCTGCATTGTGTCTCAAGGCTGTCGGAGTGAATGAGAGAAATGACAAGTTTCTGATGGGCTTCTTGCTTAAATGCTGTGTGGGTGGGGTGACGGAGTGTGTGCGGGTGTGAACGCGTTTTGTGCGAGTGAGTGGAGTGAGGGGAGGGGACATCGTTTCCACGCGAGCGTCCCACTGCCCTTCATGCTTGGACTAACTTATATGCATCCGAGTCCGACCATTTAACACTGACACGCTGCGCTTCTCAGCCACTCATTTCTCACCCACATTGGCTAATATTTCACTGCCTCTTTAAGTTTTTAAACTCACGGTCCTCCATTTAACATCCTGACAAAGCTCCTGGCCAGGGCTTTGCATGGCCCAGTGCAGCTACCATTGCAGGATGGGGAAAAAAAAAGAAAAAATAACAATGCAACAAACAGTTTCCAATGAATAATTGAAAACAATAACAATATTTGGATGTGATTACTATTTAAAGTGATTCTAGCAGTAGTGCTTAAACTTTTTATAGCAAATACCACCTTTGTAAACAATACCAAAAATGTGCCACCTGCTGGCAATTCTTAAAGCGCAAGACCTGCTGTTTAATTATGCATCCCCTTTTATGCTCAGATATTCAAATTATAACCAGGCTAAGTTAACATTGGGTCTGATGTCATTATGAGATTCATGTAGTAACTGCAAAAGTTAAATAGGCAGTCAGGTGTACTTGTACATTGTGTTTTGTTTTCCCCCTAAGTTTATAGTGGGTAGTTTTGAAATACTCTCCACAACATTTTTGTCTCTCTGTAAAGGAAAGATCAGTGTCCCTGGGGTCTAAAATGTGATCTAGGGACCCATGTGCTGCTCTCATAAGGTTATTCTACTGGCCCATGACCACAATTAAAGAATGGATAAACTTTGTCTCATCAACACATGTGATTCATGGGGAAAGCCACGAAAAATTTTAGAGTGAAATTTTGAACAATTTTCAACAAAGATGCCACCAACTTTTTGTTCTTCCCAAAAAGTACGGTTGAGTACATGATATTTCTCTCTCATTAACACCGTTTTTCTCTCCCCTTCATTTTATTAGACTATGGAACTACAAACATCTGGTAAAGCAGACTCAGACTCAGACTCATGAGTCTGACTCATATTTTAGTTACACAACCACTGGGTCTGATGGACCCACTGTATTTCATTGCTGAAATTCAACACAACCATAGATGGTTTACATTAAAACACAAAAAAGATGATCACTTCACTTCAATTACATCAATACAAACAGCAAATATGGTTTATTGTCGCCTTTTAATTTTAAAATAAAACATTTTAAGAAAAAAAAGTACAGCTCGTTCATATTTGCTCTATCACAAAAGCATGTACATTAAAAAAGGACAAAATTTATATTCCATATAGAAGTAAATATTTATGTTTATTTTTTAGATTTACCTGTAAATCGCTACAATAACATCTTTTATTTAAATCTTTTTTTTTTGGACCAGGGAAGAAGAAGACAAGAAGATTCATATGCACAAACATCTTTGTACTGTACAGTCCAAGGACTGATAGTACAAGGACCCAGACCCAGAGGACCCAGACATTTTTTCCTAATCTTAACCATTCCAAGTACATTCGCAACCCAAGCCTTTACCAAAGCTTTATTCACACCATAACTCAAACCTAAAGTAGAGCTCGGTAGAATTTAAAAAAGTGAATATCAGAAAAATGTCCTCACTTTCCTCAAATTACCTCTCTTTGTTGGTAAAAATTGTTATAATGCGAATATATACCAATACCCCAACCCTCCACACACAAACAACAGGCATAGAAAGAAGTTCAACTGGAAGATGCACAATTTTATCAACTCTGGGTTTGGTGGACCCGAACATCCAGAGTGCAATGTAAATGTATTGGGGGCGGTGCATGGTGGGTGGTCGTCAATTTTCTTTTCCTGAATTATGTTTTTCACAGAAAGTGACCCGAGGCCAATGAGTCTCAGTTTGAAAAAAATGATCTCCTCTATATGTTTTACTATGATAAAAAGAGAAAATGTTTTCTACAGACTCGAATAGAAAGGGTTCAAACACTTGTATGCAGGATTTCAAATGATGTAAGTTATCATCAAAGTATAGTTTAGTTTTTGAAAAATAAAGGTGCTAACACATCATGTAAAGAAGCAGAGTGCATTTAAATTTTCATGCAATACAATGAAAGTATGTCTAACAAGCACTTTTAAAAAAGAAACAATCTGTGGCCTAAATGAAGCCCAGTTGACGAGTCTTCAGTTCTGATGAATCCAAAGGTCATTTGTCTTTTTGTTGTTTCAGATGAGACATTTACAAGGTAAATGGGCAAAATTACATGACCTCCCACTTTTCAGTTTTTGTCTAACTTCATCAGTACCTCTGTCCATCTGAACATCCAAGATTACATTGGTCTCACACAA
The DNA here is from genome assembly GCF_003331165.1 of Xiphophorus hellerii. NCBI lineage: Eukaryota > Metazoa > Chordata > Actinopteri > Cyprinodontiformes > Poeciliidae > Xiphophorus > Xiphophorus hellerii. The sequence goes on from NC_045680.1 coordinate 10,006,286, forward strand.
CATTTCAATTTCCTGTCTTTAGTTTGTATTTTCTCTTTCTTGCTTGTATTCATGTCTTCTTCAGAGCATGAAAAGGTGTCCCTGAGTCATAGCCAATCTATTGACAATACAGATGCTGGGAAGGTTGACCCTTTACATTGTAAAATAAATTAACATGCATTCCTTCTTGAGTAGCCTTTTTAATGTGCAGAAATAATTTGCAGTCTCTAAAGTTGTCTTTGACCCTGAGGTTTTCATGGTACTTGAACAGCTTATGTTCCAATTTAAAAAAGGAACCCCCTTTTCTGTTAAAAAGACTCACAGAAACCTCTTTGAATTACAGATCTGTAAATATGACTTCTTCCAAACCTCCATCACCTTTAGAAGAAACATATTTTGTTTGGACTCACCCTGTTTGTCTCATGTTTTGTATGTTAGTCAGATTTTTACAATCTAACATCCGTCTTGCTTACAAAATTCTGTAGCAGATATTCAGAAACAATTTCTATCAGTATTCAAAATATTTCTTGCTTCTTTACTTCCAGTAAGATGATGAGCCAAGGATGTACAGTATTTATCTTTTGCTTTTATTTAAGCTAATAGTTTTTAGAAGTGGGCAGGATCTCCTTTTTCAGTTAAGTTCTTGGACACATGAAGTCTTTCAATTACATCATTTGCTGAAACCCCTTTACAATGGATTGTGACCACACTACTAAGTCAAAAATCAGCCATAGGATGGACAGTGTTTGAAAGGTCTTCTTGAGTCCTTCAAGAATGGAGTTGATCCTATATTATGCATGGTAGCACTAGAAGTTGCTTTGGCTTCAACCAAACTATCTCAACATGGAGCTTCAGCCAAAATCAATTGATACTCTGCTATAGTCTTGGCCATTTGCACATAAAAATTGGTGCATGATGTGCTCCCTACTTGAGTAGTTGTTATAGCTTGGGAATGGCAGCATACCTCCAGATGGCAGTGCTCTGTATAGAAAACTGAATCTTTCATGTTACTGAAAAGCCAATGACAGTGTTGATGTGGCTTCTTCCTTCCCATGAAGGGTAAAATGTCATATACATATACGTGTATGTGGAGTCCTTCCACATACATGTGTAATAGAAATGTTCACAGATTAAAAGGTCAAAGTTAACACATTAGCATACAGTACATGATATGTGATAAGGAGCATGGTCATGAAACCACAAGGGAAATGCCTATTTCACTGAAATTAAGAAGTAGTTCCCCTCAAACTGACAACTATTTTTTTCAGTCTGAATGTAAAATAAGAAACCAGTATTAGACAATCCTCGATTGGTTGATGGGTGTCCTTGTCAACAAAAGTCCCAGTGAATGGATAAGACTGTCTATCGGCACTCTTGTTCATTCCAAGCTTGTCTCCAGCTATCTGTGTTAAAATGAAAATAAAAAGACGACTATAGATATGCTGACAAGTATCCAGAAAAGATTGAGATCACTCAATTTTTAACTTTATTTTTAAATATTTTCCTTTTAAAATTAATTAATGAGGAAATATGACTTTGATATGCAAAAGTTGGTGGTGAATTAACTTGTACCTTAAAGTCAGATTGTGGATTAACAAGCCTGGTTTTTCAGCTAAACAATAAACTGTGGTATGAAGCATAAACTGCATCTGCTGCTATTATACTCAAAATGCAATGCTTAATTGCTAATTACCTGACGATAGCTTCCTATTATTCATTGCAATTAGCTTTTCCTTGGTGGTCACCTTGTAATCCCACGCTTTGATGACCCTTTATTTCCATCAACTCCAAGGATTTCAGCAGGTGTTGTTGGGTGCACTGCTTTTATATGGAAATTGTGTTCCAACCATTTACATGCTTTGCATCAGTTCTAAACCTTGAGTCTACTCAAACCCCCTTAAACACATTACAATAATCTAAAACAATGCCCTTCCCCTCATTGTCAAATGATTAATTAAGTTGTGTCACGTAATTGTCTCAGCATGCTGGCTGTTTTTGATATCAGTGAAATCCCGAAGTTGTAATTTCCCATTTAAATAATGTTATACAGTGTTGTTTTACTCGCATGTATACTGTGTTGAAGACCTTGTTATGATGTTGTCAGAAATAATAACACTGTTCACTTCTGATTCTGCTCTTCCTTCTATTTATAGAAGGTTCAGCAGTGGTTTGTATGCAAAACGTCCATTGTATACTCAAGCTGTCTCTGGAGCATGTGTGTGATTGGTGCGGTGTCATAACTTATAATGCTTGGTGACTTAATGATGTCATAAGCCATGATGCATATTCACTAATGTTGTGGGCTGGGCTGGGACAGGCTGTAGAGATGAGTGCCCAGGCGCTACAAATTTCCAGTTTGCACTGATGGTGTGCATGAAAATGGCACAGGCACCCACACAGGCATGCAGAACTCATAATTACCTTAAAGGTTTTTATGGAAGTCTTCTGTTCAGGTAGTAGCTACACTATATCTGGTTGGGATATGTGATCTGCTAGTCGTTGCCTTATATGTGATCTGCTGCAATGCTTTTGCCATAACTATGAGCATAGGGTATAGAGATGTCAAATACTTTGTGTTATTGAAAACTCTTGCTAACAATCGTAAGAAAGACAGCAACAATAAAACAAGTTCCTAAAGTGAGACAGAGACAAACTCAGATGGGCAACAACACATGATATAAAATACCAAAGTTCCTTCTCAAAAACTAATTCAACCTGTGAAAAACTCAGGACCAAACCTGACTCAAAAGTATTTAGCAGCAAAAACACATTTACTCACTATTTTTTGACCTTATAAGACATTGACATAATTGCAGAGGAAGTTATTACTTTTTTGTTTTGTAGATGTTGAATAGATTTTCGAGTTTTGACTTACATGGTGGTACGACGACACTCATTAGTTTAGGTCTTTGTTTGGGAATATTTAATCTTTTTCTAAATGTAGTCGCAAATGAATGTCAAGCCACAACTATGCCAGTTGTGGAATTATATTGTTTTGATTGTTTGATTGATTTATTTTTTTGCTGTTTTGTCCATGTTGATGACCAGCAACTTTTATGTGTTTATTCTTTGGATCATGTATGATGTCTTTGTTTTTATTTAACATGCTCCTAAATGCATCAAAGAAGGAAACTGACAAAATTTCTTTCTTCACATTGCTGATAATCACTTAATCGGTTGCAATTGTTAAGTAGCACCATGCTTCTATTTACCTTTTCTATACCTGTGGAAATAGTTTTGGTAAAATTAACCTTTTCCATGTGGTCTAAATTTTCACAAAATGTTTTCCCAATGAAATTATGGTATAGTTTATTATTTGAGGATTGATAATTTTCTCTGTATACATGTGTGTTTGTATATATGTGCTGTATATTTTTAACATCAGTGACTCTCTTTTGTGATGTTATATGTGTGTAAAATAAAGGTGTGCAAGTACACAGTTTCATCTCGAGTGTAAAAATGCAATCTGTTCTGCTAGGGCGGTCCCTTCTCCTCCAATAGCTCCATTTGTTGGCCCCTCCGCTCCATGTTGACAGATGATAGCTTGAAGTCGTCTCCTTAGTGTGCCAGCTCTATGTGTCACTTTCAAGTCCCATTAGCACTAGGACACACTGGAACACCCTCACATGCACATCTACACCGTGCCAGCTCCTCCATGATATTGTCTACAGATTAATTCTAAAAATATGCTATTATTCTTTTACTCTTTAGTATTCTTCCCTCTCTTATGTACTAGACTATGCCCACAGGAAAATTCAATTTAGGTTTTATTTATTAAGACATGGTTAATGGAGTTTAGATAAATAGTTACTACTTTTGTTTAATTCTCTTTCTTCCAGGTATGGAGTACTGTCAACAGGATCAAGGAGAGAAGAAAAGCACTTAATTTGTCTGTAAGTCATTCTAAGTTTTCAGTTGACGAAGTGTTCATGCAGATCCATGTGCTTTTATGAATTCTGTTGATTATTTGTGTAACTAACTGTATTTTACTTCTCTTGGGAGAAAAAAAAAGCAACTCATTCAGTGCCAATGAAAGCCAGCTTCAAAGCAGCTTCTAATAACCTTTTACTGGTCGACAGTCTATGTTAGATGCCCTTATACATCAAACATAGACCCTCTATAATAGCCCCCACACCCCTTCAGCCCTTCCTCCCTCTCCCAATTGCATCACCTTCATCCCAGCAATGTCAGGTTCTGCAGTGGGTTACAAGTTTCTAATCCTGGACAAGCCGTCCCCAGACATTAAAGTGTCAGAGCAGTATTTATACCCGCTTGGACTCTGCTGTTTAGCTGAAACTGTGGGATATTGCTGGTGTGTGTTTGTGTGTCTGTAGGCCTGTGCAAGAAGAAAGATTGTTGCCAACACAGCACCTTTTAAAAGTCTGACACATGCAAAGACACAACTCCTGCACTTAAAGGTGCAATTATGAACCTTAGCCCTTTACAAACACCCACTCATCACTCTAACCTCTTCTGCCAATGGTGTGTTGTGTGTATCCTCCATCTCATGTGCGCACACACAGACACAATGCTTCTGGTCATGGTGTTGTGTCACACTTAATCTCCAGAAATACTTTGTCCTGCTCCTCCCTCTGCACTCTGACCCTCACACATGTGCTTTAACCCTTCTCTTGAAGCCATTTATGAGCAGGAGATTGAAAACTGACTGTAATGGTCTCGCTATGGTGTCTTGAACCAAAGCTAACCATCAGCCAAACTCCTTTCACACGAGTCAGGATTTGTCAGCTCCTCTTTATTTTCCATGTAGAACGGAGTGAAACTGCAAACACAAACAACTCAGAATAAGCTCAAAACAGCTAATAGAAATGTTTCACATACAGTTACATAAGTACAAAACAACGCTTACGTAATGGCCTAAAATATCCTAACGGCCTGCTAGCAATGACGTAGCAACAATCGACTCGCTGACATTTATCTTCAGAACCAACATAAATTCAATAGACAACTCACTCGGCCTTACACGTTAACACAAACGCTCATTCTGAACTATAAGATGTCACTTACAGACATTGCCTCGAAGAAACTGAACAGAATGCGACACCACAACAGACACATCCGTCCATCTGCTTCACCGCTAGCCGAACAAAAACCCTAAGCCACATAAAAGTAACGCATTTCCCCTTCCCCAAAACATCCAGTAGATGGCAGCAATGTGCCATACAAAATAAAGCACCCACAGTTCTCAGTTTACAAGACAACTTACAGGACACTCCCTGCCTGACATCTGTGATGTCATACTACAGAAACATAACATTTGAAACAGTCTTAACTTGCAGCGTCTTTTGGGAGTAGGAGTACGACCTCCGAAATAGGCCTCAAGTAAGTCTTCGAACCAGTCTGTGATGTAACTTTCAGTTCCACTTTGCGAACCAAACCGTCAGCACTCGGGTAAGAAGCAACAACGACAGCCATTGGCCATTCATTGCGTGGTGCTCGACTGTCCTTTAACAGCACAATGTCCCCCTTTTGAAGATTGCGATGTCGTTCATTCCATTTGGAACGTGGCTGGAGAGAAGACAAGTACTCGCTCCTCCAACGGTTCCAAAAACTGCTGGCAAGCGCCTGTACTCTTTTCCACTGACATCCAAGTGAATCTCTATTTGTAAACTCTCCACAGAGAGATGCAGCAGCTGTCTTCTGTGTGAGAAGTGTCGCAGGTGTAAGCAGGAATGGTGATTCAGGGTCTGTAGACACAGGAATGAGGGGTCTGGAATTTATAATGGCTGACACCTCAGCCATCAGAGTACACAAAACATCATGTGTAAGGTGAACATGTCCTTTTGCCAGCATATTATCTAGGATTCTCCGGGCAACCCCAATCATCCTCTCCCATGCTCCTCCCATGTGACTGGAGTGAGGAGAGTTAAATTCCCAAGTGCAGCCATGTTCATTCAGGTATCTTTGGATGCTGTCACCCTCCACTTTTTTCAGGAATCCCAACTCCTTCCGTGCTCCGACAAAGTTAGTTCCACAGTCTGACCTAAGATGTTTGGCAGGTCCCCTTATTGCAAAAAGCCTTCTCATAGCATTAATGCAACCTGACGTATCCAGAGTAGAAATAACTTCGATGTGCACTGCTCTGGTAGACATGCATGTAAACAGCAAAGCCCACCGCTTACTTTCTGCTTGGCCACCTCTTGTCCGTCTGGCAGTAACTGACCACGGCCCAAAAACATCCATGCCTATGAACGTGAAAGGTGGTGCTGCTGTCACGCGTTCAGGTGGCAAGTCGGCCATCTGCTGTTCCATGATTGTGCCTCTGAGTTTCCGGCAGGTGATGCAAGAGTGAATAATAGAGCTAATGAGTCTTTTTCCTCCAATAATCCACAGACCCGCAGCTCGAACGGCTCCTTCACTGAAATGACGCCCCTGGTGTTTTACCTGCTCGTGATAGTGACGGGCCAGAAGCATGGATATGTGGTGGTTTTTAGGAAGGATGAGAGGATTTTTCACTTCAATGTCCAGCTGAGCATTTTTAAGCCGACCTCCAACCCTGATGAGTCCCGCTTCATCAATCCCTGGCTGAAGCTTAAAAAGGGGACTGTTTTTTGGAATGGGCCTCCCTGCCGTCAAAGCTGTTATCTCCTCTGCAAAAGCCTGGTTTTGTGTTGATCTTATTATGATGTTTTCAGCTTGAATTCTCTCTTCTGGTGTTCGAGGCTTATGACATCTGTGCCATCTCTTGCAGCCCTTTACCTTTTGACCTTCTTGGTGTGAACGAGCAATGTGAATGAGAAAACTCACTGCTCTTAAAAGTGAGCTCCATGTAGAGAACCTGTCGAACCGGTCAGCTGTCAGAACTTTTGTTGCTTGAGTTTGTGTAACACAACATGTAACAGTTGGTCGCACCTCAACATCTTCATCTGGATTAACAAGCTCATGTGCTTGAAATGTGGCTTCCTCACCTTGATAGCGTTTGTTGAGGAAAGCCGGTCCAGATAACCACATGGTGGAGGATAGCTGGGAAGCATGAACTGACCGGGACGCCATGTCTGCTGGATTCTGCTCAGATGGGACGTAGAACCACTGCTCAGGTTTGGAAGACTGATGTATGCGCTGAATCCTGTTATGCACATATACGTAAAATCGCCGGCTCTGGTTATGTACATAACCCAAGACAACCTTACTGTCGCAGTAAAACTTCACTGCATCTGGTTGGAAGTCAATCTCGCTGAGAATGAAGTCAGCTATTTCCACTGCCATCACGGCAGCGCATAGCTCCAGGCGTGGAATAGTGGGCTCTGACTGTGGTGTCAGCCTGGCTTTCCCAAAAACGAAACCCACACTAGTTGTCCCGTCTCCACTTATGATTCTGATGTATGCCACTGCTCCAATGGCTTTTGTAGATGCATCAGAGAAGACACACAATTCCTTCCGCACAGTTTCGCATAGGGAATTACTGGTGTACATGCGAGGAATGTGCAGGCGGCTCAGCTCTTGTAGAGAATCTTTCCAAGATTCCCAGCTTTGTCGCTTCACTTCAGGTAGTGGTGTGTCCCAGTCAAATGTGTCACTGTTAAGCTCTCGAAGCAGAATCCTTCCATGTATTATGACTGGAGCAGCAAACCCGATGGGATCAAACAGGCTGTTCACAATGGACAGGACACCCCGACGGGTAAATGGTTTGTCCTTGACAGAGATGCTGAATGTTAAGGTGTCAGATGCTACCTCCCAGCACAACCCCAGACTACGCTGCACAGGCTCCTGCTCTCCACTGAAATCCAGATCCTTGATTCCTTCTGCATGGTCCTCAGGAGGGAAAGCCTTCATCACAGCTGGACTGTTAGATGCAATCTTGTGCAGGCGAAGATTGGACTCAGAAAGGGATGCTTGCGTCCTCTGAAGGAGATCTATGGCTTGTGTCTCAGATGGAAGTGACATAAGTCCATCATCGACATAGAAATGTCTCTCCACAAAGTGACATGTGTCTTCACCATGGCGATGTGCTCCTACTTCAGCAGCTCTTCGGAGACCATATATGGCAACAGCTGGGGACGGTTTGTTGCCGAACACATGGACTTTCATCCTGTAGTCGATAATATCTTTAGTCATGTCATTGTCTCTGAACCACATAAACCTCAAAAAGTTTCTGTGGTCCTCCCTTACTCGAAAACAATGAAACATCTGACGGATGTCAGCTGTGACAGCTACTCTCTCTTTCCTGAATCTAAGTAGGACCCCGAGTAGGCTGTTGTTGAGATCTGGCCCTTTGAGCAGCACACTGTTCAGTGAAATTCCCTGGTGCTGAGCGCTGGAATCAAAAACGACCCTAATTTGCCCAGTCTTTTGAGGATGGTAAACACCGAAGAATGGTAAGTACCAGCACTCTTCATTTTCCGCAAGGGGTGGTGCTATCTCAGCATGATTGTTTTCAAAGATCTTCTTCATGAAGCTCTCAAAATGTTCTCTCATCTCCCCTTTTCGGTTGAGCGTGCGGCACAAGGAGGTGAGGCGCTTTGTTGCCTGCTCACGGTTATTTGACAACCTTGGCCTGGGTGCTTTAAACGGCAGCGGAGCAACCCAGGTATTGTCTTTATCTCTGTACATTTGGGTCTTCATAGTCTTTAAAAAGACAGTATCTTCATATGATGGTGCTAGCTTATTGTCGTTACCTGTTTCAGCAAACACAGTCTTTCCTATGCTTTGCTCTTTTGGCTCATTTGACGGTGCAATAGTGCCCCAGGGGCTCTCCCTGCCATAACTTGCTCTCTCTTGAAGCTGTATGTATGCATCACATGATGTCATGAAAGATGGTCGACCACCTGCCAAAACAGTGGTTTTGTAGGATGATACACTTGACATGTGGGCACCTTGAAGACACACCTCCCCGACTATTACCCAGCCAAGGTAAAGCTTCTGAGCAAAGGGAGAATTCACTGGGCCACTTATTTGTTGTGTTACTTTGTGCACGTCAATAGCATCCCGCCCAAGCAGGAGCAGTATCTCTGCTCTGGGATCAATTTCAGGAATTTCCGAAGCGATGGACTGAAGATGTGGGTGGTGAAGAGCTGCAGCCGGTGTAGGTATTTCATACCTGTTGTTGGGTATTTGGTTGCATTCAATCAGTGGTGGCAGAGCTATGCATTCTCCTCCATTTACTGGTTCAATACATAATCCTGCAGCTTTCCTCCCTGACATGTCTGTGAGCCCTGAACATGTCTTCAGTGAGTAAGGAAAAACCTGACTCTGGATATTGAACATCTCGAACAGTTCTGACCTAGCAAGTGAGCAGTTGCTTTGGTCGTCAATTACTGCATACACCCTGATGGCCTTATCTCTTTGGTCCTGAAGAAACACTCTGGTGAGGCATATTTTGGCACAGGACACAGGTGCGTGTCTTTCACCACAAACCTCTGTGCAGTGACTACTAACAGCGATCTTGTTAGAATGATCTTCTTCGACTTTGCTGACCTCTGATGCTAAAGTAGTCTTTAATTCATGTGAAAGTGGACCGGGGTGCATTGCTGAGATGTGGTGTTCACTGTTACATTCGCTGCATTTAGTAGGGACTTTGCAGTCTCTTGCAATATGAGAACAGGATGCACAGCATTTGTAACAAATCCCACAGTCTTTTAAAAATTCTTTCCTTTCTTCCAACGTTTTAGCTCTGAAAACTTTGCATTTTTTCAGAGGGTGGGGTTTTTTGTGGATTGGACAATGCTTGCTTGGGTCAGTTTGCCTCAGCATGGTAGGAACGGCAGAGCCATTTCCCTCTTCTAAGTCTGTTTTTTGCACGGTTACAGGAAACTTTGCAGCTGTGTGTTGCCCAAATGACTTAGCTTTTACTGTAGGTTGAGAACTGCTGAGAACAGCGAAACTAGGATCATTTCTGGTACGGGCTTCATTACACACAAATGAAGCAAAATAGTAAAATGGTGGGAAACGACCATAATGCTCTCTCTTAAATCTTGAACCCTCTGTTATCCACTTCTCTTGTAGATTATGGGGAAGCTTTTCTAAGACTGGACTGATTCCTCGAGCTGTATCCAAGCAATCTAATCCAGGAAGATATCCATCTTCTTTTGCTGCCTGGAGTTCCATCAAAAGATCTCCTAGCTCTCTTAGTTTGTTGTAGTCCCTGCTGGCAACTCTGGGAAATGCATCAAGCCGTGTAAATAATGAACTTTCAATCACTTCTGGTGCAGCGTAACACTCATACAACCTGTCCCAGGCTTTCTTGAGAGCTGCTTCGGGGTTACTAATGTGCATAAGGCGCATCCTCTTCACATGTTCCGCTGACTCCCTTCCAAGCCATTTTGTGAGAAGATCCAGCTCTTCGCTTGCTGACAGCTCTAGCTCTTGGGTTGCGTTAACAAATGCAGACCTCCATGCTCTGAAGCTTTCTGGTTGGTCATTGAACTTGCTGAGGCCTGTGCTCACCAAATCCCGCCGTGCTAAAAACTTGGCAATGTCGAACATTGAGTCTCTGTGACTTTGGGGATGTAGGCTGGTAACATTCGGTGACGTATAGGGCCGAGCTGCTGGATTAGGGCAGCTAGGATGCTTCAATGATGCCCTACCACAATCATCTAATGTGACTGGAGGGTAATGACTGGGTGTGGGTAGCTGCATGTAAGCCTTTGAAGGCGTTTCACTGTAAGCGTTCTGAAACATATGACTTCCTCTGACTGGCTCATATGTGACGTTAATGCTTGGTACTTTCTCTTTTGGAAAATCATCCTTTGGATGCGGCGCGTTGCTTAAGGCATCTTTACTTTGTAGGTCGACTTGATGCTTTGCTTGTCCTTCAATATATTCCAATGTGTGTTCTGCTGATTCACCATGTATTGGTGCATTACTCCTTTGCATGACAGAAAGGTGAGTACTATTGCTCTCAGCTGCTTCCAGAATGTCCGCTTCTGCATCAGCAGCTGCTGCCTCTCGCTGCAAACTCAGGGACTCCAATTCCGCTTCCAATTTGACTTTGTTCAGCTTAAGTTGTACTTCTCGCTCAGCGTATGATGCGCGTGCACGTGCTGCTTCTGCTCTAGCACGGGCTAACGCAGCCCTGCTAATCTGTGATGCAGACGAGCGTATGCTTCCTGTGCTGACCTGAGATGCACTGTCGTGATCATCCATGTTGATTCCAGACTAAGTTTCAGCTGATTCGTCTGTCTTTTCACTGTAATGGTCTCGCTATGGTGTCTTGAACCAAAGCTAACCATCAGCCAAACTCCTTTCACACGAGTCAGGATTTGTCAGCTCCTCTTTATTTTCCATGTAGAACGGAGTGAAACTGCAAACACAAACAACTCAGAATAAGCTCAAAACAGCTAATAGAAATGTTTCACATACAGTTACATAAGTACAAAACAACGCTTACGTAATGGCCTAAAATATCCTAACGGCCTGCTAGCAATGACGTAGCAACAATCGACTCGCTGACATTTATCTTCAGAACCAACATAAATTCAATAGACAACTCACTCGGCCTTACACGTTAACACAAACGCTCATTCTGAACTATAAGATGTCACTTACAGACATTGCCTCGAAGAAACTGAACAGAATGCGACACCACAACAGACACATCCGTCCATCTGCTTCACCGCTAGCCGAACAAAAACCCTAAGCCACATAAAAGTAACGCATTTCCCCTTCCCCAAAACATCCAGTAGATGGCAGCAATGTGCCATACAAAATAAAGCACCCACAGTTCTCAGTTTACAAGACAACTTACAGGACACTGACCATGCTGTTACACCTTCCCTTTGACTCTTCTTTGCCAAAAAATGGACAAAGTAAAGATGGGAGGAAATAAACAAATAGATAAGCTAAAATGTGCATGTGTATATGTCAGTGTGGAGGGGGGTTTGCCACCAGGTGCAGTCTGATATATGTGCTTCTCCTGTTGTCAGTGAGGGACCCCCATCTAGAGTCAATTTTACTGCGTCCTCTCCCCTCCCGTGGTGGCAATTTTCCAATCTTGCCAGGTTCCGCTACCAGAATGCATTTTTTTAAGCCATCACTGCTGCCTGATAGTTTTTAGCTAATGCTGTTTTGTGCTATAAATCCTGCTCGAAATACTGTATCCCCCTGTCCTGTGGTTAGATAGGAGACATTTGGCTCTAGATGACCGCACATGCCCCTATATATCCTCTTGTTGTAAAACATAGGATTGGGTATTGTGCCTTTGAGGTGAGGCGCAAAGAGGATTTTTGATGCTGTTACAGCATATGGGGTCATTTGGAGACATATTGCTCTTGTCACAGATAAAGGGGTTTATATGGTTTATTATATGCCTGTGAAGATTTTATCCAATGGGATAATTCACATCAATAGCATTTTAAGGACTTAAATTGAGAAAAACTGTATGGAACTCTTAGTCTCCCTTTTATTTCTTAAACATTAACAATGAGTGTAGTCTAGATAAAGTCACTCTACCTTTGCGTAAAGGATACGATAAGATGATAAGTTTCAATTGGGATTTACTTGGAAAAGGTGAAACAGATGTGTCAGTCATTTTTTACTATTTTGAAAATATACAAAGTTGCAGTCATTTAAATGAAGGATCAATTTCTTAACTTACAAATGTGTTATTTTACTGCAGTGAGACATGCGTAGCCTTGACAATATCTTAAATAAATTCCATCAAACACAATCAGAAAATCTCCCCTCTTAAATCCCACACTACCGTCAACCTCTTTTGACCTCTTCCTTATTGTTGTTCTATATTCTGCTGTACAACTCATGCTCCATTTTTTTAACCCCTATGGTGTATGGTTATAAATGTACTCACACATACATGGCCACTTTTAGCAGTGTCACCGGCCCATTTGATACCACATACCTCTTGACCTACCCTGACCTCCTCCTTCCACACACACACAGCCGGATTGCTTTGTGAAATAAAACTGTCAGTTGCCAAGTCCAAATAAAAAACACCCTCCATCCCCCTTCCCACTACTTCACACCCATGACATCCTTGAAATATAGATATAAATGAGAAAGGGATTAGTTTTTTTTATTTTTTTTTAAAATCTTCTCTCAAGCTTTGATACATCAGTTGGAATCAATCAGGTAAATGTTTTTATGGGTAGACAGTTGAAACTGGGTACACATTGTTGTGGGACTCATGTAATCAAAGTTAATATTGTGGTTTGGCATTTTGGTTAGAAAAGGTTTATTGCAACTTGCATCTGTGCATTTATCTGTATTCTTTTGATTGCATTTTTGACATATGCAATAAAGCTGTAAATTTACAATAGGAAACAACTGAATAGCACACCCTGAAAATTTCCCATTTAATGAAAGCACATCAGAGTATCTGAACCTGTGTAGCACCTAACTCTATGTTGGAGATGGTGCGTGGGTGTGTGTGTGTGAATGAAGATCTTGGGTGGGCGTGGACAAGGCAACGCTTGTGCAAAACAAGACACTGTCCAATTCCATCTTAGACAAAAACTGCTCCTGTTCCATGTTGTAACAATTTAAAAAAGAAAAGAAAACATGACAAACAATTGTATTTAAAATTATTTTTAATGTCAGTGACTATGAAGAAAAAAATACCTTCCTAATGACACAAACAAAGGTACTGTATTGAATTTTGTATGTTAACTTGGGCCTGTTTTTTATAGTAAGAAAAACACAAACAGACATTTAAAAAATAATAGTAGTCGAGTAAATCACAATGTTCATAATCCTTGTTTAGATAACTTATTGTCAGCTAAGGAATCTGATCAAATGAGATTACTTAACTTTGTCTTTTTTTGTAGAACTGTGCCAGCTCCCGACCATCCAGTTCTTTGACCACTTCCCGTCCTGTAAGTTATCCGCTTGGATCAACCCCTAGCCAGGAGGAAGAGACCTACCCGTGCAACAGCACGTCCTGCAATAGGATGGAGGAAGAGAAGAGCAAAGGTGAATATTTTATTTCAACAGTTTTTAGGACTTTTGCCACCATTTTAACAAACAAAAGTAAAAACCATTATGAAAGTGCGATTTAAAATATTACAATTATTAACGTGTGTGATTAGAAACATTAGATGCACACATTAGACCACAGTTTGGCGAACAACCTGGTCTATGCAGAATCCTGTTCTTCTAGAATAAATGTCAATGTTTTAAAACTGTTTTGTGTACCTTGATCTTTGAACTTTGTGTAAATAATTTTCAACTTTGCTGAAGAAGTTTTGCTAGAAAAGATTAGGCTGAATGGCAAACTCAGTTGTCAAGGAAACTTGATTGCTGTGGGTCAGTGGCCATGCAATTTGCTGCATCTCCTTAGACACAAAAAGCTTTTCATCAACTGGAATATCTGAACATGACCTTTTTTTGTAAAGTGCCTTGAGATGATTATATAATGTATTGGTGCTTTATGATAAATTCCATTTGAAACTGAATTTTAAGGCTGTAAATTGGACAACTATACTTTTGTCTAAGTGTTAAATTATGGAGAAACCCTTTCAGATGAATAACATCATACTGAGTGCTTTATTTTATTAAACCAAAAATACAAAAACAGTGCATGAATAAAAACAAATACTATATGATTTAATCATGTACACCCCTCTGTAGTGTACAGGTCTTTGTTTGACCTCATCCAATTTTCAAATAATTTTTTTGTGTATTGCCCCCCCAACAATACACTAAAAAAGAGCTGGTACAAGTTTTTGAGCATTCTCTTTTTCTCTTCATAGAACTTGTCACAGCATTTCAAATGGTTTTACATCTGTGTTTGTTTGAGATTATCATCCCAATGGGTGACTTAAATTTCAACCAACCTTCTTCTGTTGCAACAATGTCCTCAGATTGACTCTTCATAGAATAATTTTAGTTTTTTTAGTCACTATGAGAAGTAGTAATAGACTTACAGCCACATCCTTTTCAATTTCTTCGAATTAGCAGAACTGCCTCCAGAATGTGTTGCAGGTTAAGGGTGTTGGCTGATTTTGGATAGCAACAGTATAAAGTTATGCCCCATGTCTGTTCCTTCACTGGTACTTCATCCAGACTTCATAGCAAGGCATTCTGGAATAGAAAATAGCGGCTGGCCTGTTGAGTGAAATCAGACATCAGAAGTACCCTATTCAACTTTAACACTAACCAGACTTCCTGGCTCTGGTTCAGCTCTCTGACCCATGCTGCGCTTGCCAGTGATGAACCCTGTTTCACTGTGGGAAAGATTGAGGGTACCAGTTTCAAAGAGGGCCAAAAAGAGGGAGAGGTCGAGTCCTGCTTTCATTTTGTAACTTAAAACTAGTAACTTGGGGTTTGAGCTGATGAGGCAGATTCAGAATTACATAATTTCTCTTTTTCTTGTTTCCTCTTTAAACTAAAAGCAGAAATACAAAGGATTTTAGTCTGCATTTTATTAAAACACTCCTTTTCATTTTCGTACTATGCTGTCATCTCAGTTTTTAAAGACAATCAGAAATTATAATTAATATCCCAAATCAAAATTTTAAGACAGGTTGTGGTGATACATCATTTAGGAATAATATTATGACCACTTTCCAATAGTAGGACATACAAAGGGTGTGTGGGGTGCTGCCCTTTCAGTTATGGAGGGAGAAAAACATCTGAAAATTACATAATTGATGCAAAATAATCATCATATATGTATCAACTTATTAAAAAATGTATTATAAATGTCAGTTTTTCCTAACAGTGTGTGCCTAACTGCAATTGGAAATATTTACACATTTCCAAATCAGGCTTGCCAAGATTTACTTTGTAACCAGCTGTCACTGCCACTGCATTCAGCAAAATGAGCAGAAACAATGCAGCTTAAAACACATTGTGTGTAATGAGTTGCTATGAAGATTATGTTTTAAATTCAATAAACTTTTTCAATAATATTCAAATGTTATACTCAAATGTATGTTACCGCATTTATGTGGATATATTTTCAAAATGTTTTACCAACACTTTATTGCACCATCTGATGGTGGAAAACTGCAACTAAATATCAATTTGCAGAGTGGCTCTTTAAATCTGTGGAAACTATGTAGGTAATAGTTTATGACTTGTATAATAAAATTCACATTTGTAAAGTGCATGGGCTGTGTGTTGTCGGCCCTTATTGCTCCTCCGAATACCTCTCAGTCTGATTTACAACATTTCCTTTGCGAGTGATTTGCATGCTCCACCACATTATTACTCTCTTTCACTCACTCACAGCAAAGTTATTAAATCAGTCCCTGGCACATTTACATGCTGAATCATCAGCGCAACCAGACACATCCAACTGAGCAGCAAACATAATGTTTCTGATAGAACACAAATGGAGAAATAATCACTTGTCAGATGATATTATGTAGTCCATTTGCTGCTCCTCCGGTTTGTCTCTACCTCGCCGCTGCAACATGCAAATGTAATCGGCTTTATGTGATTAAGTGCTGGGACTGTAGAAGTGCTCACTCAGTGCCATGCAGTTATATTATGCAGAAGACAAATTTGCACAGTCAGTACCCTGCGACTAATCATCATGTCATGTCAAATCCTTTCTAAGCACTCTGGTGTATTTTTAACTGCACAAGTTAGTGTAGTTGTCGGCTTTTGTCATATATCTTTTACGTAATAGCTGTATTGTTTTGAAGAGGTAAGAGTTTTATTATGCTTTTACACTTTTTTTCCAATTCAGATTAATTAAATATGATATTCACCAAATGACCCATGCAAGGAAATGATATAATAATTAAATATTTTTTTTTACGTTCTAAGTTTCAACTAAGGGTGATTTTTTATTTTCATAATATCATCTTTTGCCAAACATTTATTACATAATATTTACAGTGCAAACCAGATATTTAACATACTGTAAAAAATAAAATAAGACAAACCCTTTTTTTCTTGACCACAAGGAAAATCAATACAAAAATACAGGAAAGTTTGCAAGCATCATCTTACAATCCCAACTGTATAAAGTAGGCAGCATGTAGATATATTGACGTTTTTCTGCATTAGGGACTTGCACACTTAAAAGCAAAAAAGACATGAGGAAAGGACATTATGTGCAGGTGTTAAAGTAACGTCTGGAAGCATCAGCCAGGAAGTTAAAGTTTGGGCAAACAAGAGTCTTTCAAAAGCACAGTGAATATATAAACATTCTGCCAGATTAAGATGAAAGGGCTAACAATGTACAACAAGGTCAATGTTTTGGAGTGACACTCATAAAGTCCTGTCCTATATCCCATGGAAAATTTGTGGGCAGAGTTAAACATTATGAGGGATAGACTTTAGATTTTATTGTCCCAAAGAGTGCATTCTTTTCCACAGACCAGCTCCTGTACTCCCATCATCAAGTAGGCAACCAACAACCAGGTAGACAATAACATACGGTAAAGGACAAAATATAACACCATCACATAAGATACAATATAAAACGATTTCCTCAACAGATTTTGATTTCCCAAAATGTGCTTTTCATAAGTCTGTGAGCACCACAGTGTTTGACCCACACCATGCAGTTTCAAAGGGAATGCTACTAGGTACTAAGACAGAGACTGTAAACTCCTGAATTTAAAGAAAGGAAAAAAGTTTGTCCTTTAATGCAGTAAAGACAAATATCTGGTTTCAACTGGATGTGGCTTGCACAGAAGATTCTTCTCTTATCTTTCTGTGTACTCAAATTGGATGCCAAAGTTTTTCACAGCAGATGATGGGTTATATTCAGGGTGTGTGTTGGTGGGAATTATAACCAAACGTAGCACATGTTTGCTGTGAGTACAGGAGAAGGACAAGTGCATAAAAAGGAGTGGGAGGTGAAGTATGGGGGATTTTGGACTGAAAGCGATGTGTGGGTGTTTGTCTGTGTAAATGAGTGTTGCATTTCTGATGAGGAGGGTCCCAAAGAATGACAGAGTTGAAGGTAGCAAGCCCTTTTGAGCTGCAATAACATGCGAGGCCATTTGTGTAGCCTCATGTAATTTTTTACTTTGTTTGGTTTCCTTTCATGTTCACCTTATTCTAAATCCACAGGTCAAAGAGTATCCCTCTCTTGTCTCTTGTGCTTGGAAATGTGCTTGAATGGACTATGGTCTATATTCATAATTAACTTAAAAATATACACATATTGCATTTATAGATATCATAACTTTAAGATATTGTCTGGTCTTAGCTGACATCTTGACATACTCTTTGATAGAGATACATGCCATCTCTGGGTCAACTCAAAGCTTTTACTTGTTTTTGAACCCATAAATGAACCATTTTATCCCTTTGTACTCTTCTATTGCATTACAATTTTTTTTAAATCTGAAAAACCAAGATAAATGGATTAATGAATTTTGTGTGAAGAATAAATTAATTAAATAAAGAATGGTCATTTTAATTATATATTATTTAAGATTTTAGAAAATTTCTTTAAGTCATCAATTGTTAAAGCATGTACCACCACAAGTTTTGTAAATCCCACAGCCTATTACTTGTACTTATACTGGAGAAATAAAATTACCAAATGTGCAAATGCATGAAATTATCGTTATTGTGTATACATTGATATTTTTGACAATTGTTTTGCTTTCTCACATATTTCCGGGGTGTTTCTAATTAAGGAAGCATGATGTACAGTTTCATGTTGTCCACAAAGTATTTGTTAGAAAACGTTTGTTTAAAGCTAACCAAACCCTCTTTGTAGGAAGCGAATTCCAGTTTGATTCTGACATTTGACACCTTTCCCCTTCTTCCATTCCGCACGTGTTCCTTAGCATTTCTTGCAATTTGGGGCCTTGTAGATAGAAAACAGTTTGGTGGTCTATCAAATGCATCTTCAGCAAATTATACACAGATCTCTGCTCACATCATACTGGGGTTGATGCCAACTTATTTTCCTCTCACACACTACAGGTTGTCATCCATATTTAGCTTATTTCACTGACATGAAACAGGATCCCAGTCGAAAAACTTTTCTTGTGGAAAGACATGCTCAATGTGATTTCATCTTAATACTTGCTATCAGATCACCTACTGCTTTTGCAAATGTGCCGTAGTTGGTCATGCACTTTGGGGGCTATAGGTGGACTGCTGCAAAATCAGAACATAACTGCAAATATTTAACAATAAGATTTATTTTTAGTGTACACATATTTTTTCAAAACAGGAGGACATTAAAGTGATGCACATAGGCATTAAATGTCTTGATATCTAAAATATAGCCTTTCTTCTGTCCTTCTTTTCTTGTAGGTTTTCAGTTCATTTCCTAAAAGTTGTTATTACAGGTATTAGTTCAATCTCATAGGTCCAAATTAGGCCTTTTTTATCATTCATTGGGCTTCATAAGGTTTGCACTGCTTCCTAATGGCCTTTTTGATCCAGGAAAAATTAGATAAATTCTGTGTTAAATCACAATTCCCTCATTCTTTCTGAAGAATGTCTTTATCTAACAGGATCTTACCTTAACCCCTGACAATTCCTTTCAAAATTATTCCATAAATACATTGAGCAGTAAGAACACACTTTTCTGAAATCACTTTTTTTTTTATAAGATCTGATGCTTTCTAGGCATCAATTAACATAATTTTCAGAAAACCTTGTGGCAGCTTGAAGAAACTCAACTTTATAGTTGTATTAAAACTATTCTGCTAAGAAACTTGGGACAAAATTGCACCATAAATATAAACTGATTGTCAGTTATTGCAAACATCGCAAATTGTGTCGCAACCGGTTATTAACTTTAGGGGGGGAACAACTTATTTTGTAAAGAGCCTTTTTGCTTTTCCTCTCATTTCCCCTTAATAAATGAATAAATGATAGAAAACTGTGTTTTATATTTATTTGTTGGATTTTAACATGTTTGACAATCTGAAACAAGAGTGACAGTCTTCTTCTGCCTTTCAACTACTGTTGGCTTGTTGTTTTTTTAAATGAAAAGAAAACCTGACTGTTTTCCCTAGTTAAAATATTTTTTCACACTCCACAGGTATCTCAGCACTACCACGGTTAAAAAAGAAAGTAGAAGAATTTGATCCTCTGGGAACTGACATCATCCTGATAATTACTCTAGCAGAGCCATAGACACTAGAAGTGAGGCATGCACATGTTTGTGTCTGTATGACAGAGAGGTATTTGGCATCTAAGAAGCAGCTTGTGTTTAATGTCTCACTGATGCAAACTGATGTGTACTAATTCCACATCTGCTCTAACCAAACAGGGTTTGAGAGTTCAGCCAAGTCCCAAAAAAATCACTTCCTTACAATTTATCCTCCTATTCTCTCTTATTCCTTTTTCCTCTGTACATGAATTAAACTTAATTCCCCTCAGCATCCTTTTTACATTTTGAAATGATGGACAACTAAATACATATGACTTTGGGTTTGTGTGTGTGTGGAATGAGATTTGGCTCAGCTATCTGGGGGACGTGCGGCCCTGAAATAGGCTCTTGTCATGTGGGCTGAAGCTTTGAAGAACCTGATTGTAGCCTCACAGTGTAAATAGCCAAACAAACAAGTGGTGGGTGAAATGTGCTATCAGTTTGCCATATATTTACATTCCCCTACCACTCACAGCTTGGTTTCTGTCAATCTCAATATTACATCTGATTTGTTCATTTCTTATTTACTTTATACCTTTTTTGATAGTTCTTCCTCCCATTCTTTGTTTTACCCACCCAATCAAATCATGTCACAGAACTGGTGAATAATACTCATAGTATTTGTTGTTCCAAGACTAAATTTGGAAAAGGAACTTGTGGCAAGAATTGAGATTTTGATTTACATGTCTACTGTATCGTTGTTTACTGTAAAATGTCTTGAATCAATTCTTAGATCATTTGAAACACTTAAACAGCTACATTCCCTGCACTTGTATTGTGGCTTGGTATTTTATATTTATCACCCCAATATAACCCATCCAGAGTTGAAAAATTGAGTCCATTTGGTGCCTTTAAACGTAGCTGTTTATGCATATTTGTCCAACTGCTACAAGTTGCGCTAGGCTTTACACATTTGTTTTCCACAGCTGTTCTGCATAAAACACCACACTATCATGCACGAGTGAAAGTCTGGTGAGGGGAATCTATTCATAATTCAGAGAAACAACAAGGCACAGTCCATGCTGTTGTCAGTAATAACAAATTGAGGAGGAAAACAGTTGAATTTGTATCTGCTTATGGAGGTTGACTACATTATATATACTGCAGGAGCTGCTGAGTGGAGGGTAATAGGATATATGATGGATGGCCAAGCCACATGCGCTCCCATCTCTCTGGGTTATTCATCTGTTTATCTGCTTATTTATTTATTCTTTCACCCAGAAAGACCCTCACAAACTCAAGATTTGCCTAAGTTGCATAATAGTAAAAGGGGAAAAGAAAAGATGAGCATTGGGCAGTATGGAAATAGGTCCAAACACTTCGAGGTCTGGACGTTGTCTGCTGTGCATGTGTCAGGTGTACTAATGTCTGTGCTGGTTCTGGTTGTTTAAGTGATTTGCAGCTTCTTAAGTTTTGATAAATCCTATTTCAGTTTGAGAACAAAGAAAAGAAAGTTTCCCAATGTGAGGTTTCTGTGAAACCACATTAACTCTGTATGCATGCAATTTGCAAAGTGAACTAAGAACAAGGGTTGTTTAAAGAGGGGGTAGTATACCTCCTCTTTAAAAACTATTTTTTATAGTTTTATATCATGTTATAACATTCCCTCATGAAACACATATCTAGACTGTTGCTTTGATTTTTTTTTCTTGCCTGTTTGAGAAATTGTTCTATATTAACTTTCTGTTACCTTTATTACTGTAGTTTTTAGTCTTTGATAATCTTTTTCATGGCTTCAGTTTCAATCTAAATGTTTTGAACCAGTTCTAATATCTTTTTTTTACACACACACACACCCACACACACCCACACATACTGTATATATACTGTATATATAAAGAGATTTTTTTTTTTTCCAGGAGAAGTCAGCCAAAAAAAAGAAAAAAAAAAGAAAATCACATCTACCTAGACCCCTGTGACATGAGTTAACGGCCAGCACATGTAATCTTCAGATAACTGCCTTTCATGTTTAACCCTGTCAGTGCTCCACTATCAAGGGTGTCATTCAAGGACCTGCATGTGCCCTGGGATAGGTCACCTCCCCTGGGCCACCCGGTCTCATATCCCCTCTCCCTCAGCCCACTCTGTGTCCCCCATCTCCTTAACAGACGGTACATTTCTTTTTGTAAATGAATGGATGTGCAGTATTTGGTTAATAAAATCCATCCATCCATACATTTTCTTACACCCTTGTCCCTAGTGGGGTCGGGAGGTGCTGGTGCATATCTCCAGCTAACGTTCCAGGTGAGAGGCGGGGTACACCCTGGACAGGTCGCCAGTCTGTCACAGGGAATGGTTAATGAAATACATTTATTTAAATATCCCTTAGAATCCGTTGTCCATTTGAATAAGCAAATTTAATTTTATTTAACAATCATGACAGAAAAACCACAACCAGCACCTCCAACCCCTTTGCAAGAACAATTTTCCATCATCCACATCTCAACAGTCCATGGCAATGACATACCCGCAGCTTACGACAGAAAAAGTGGGGAAAAAGGAGAGAGGAAGGCGGTAAGGGGAGGCGGTGTGGTTAGGCTGTAGATCAGGGCTGGGAGGATGGCGGCACGACCAGGAGGTGACAGGGGAATAACATCCCTTTCTCCTCAATCGACAGGGACCATAACTCCTGCCTCTCCAGGGACAGATTGAGAAAGGCAATAGCCCTAGGGGCTGTGAAGCACGGATGCTTAGGAGAATTGAAAGTTAAAAGAAAAATGCAGTTTGCTGAGCCACTGCCACTGATTGAGCCAGAGGTGTTGTTCGTGGCCACTGGATTTTTTTTTCTTTCTCGTTTTATGTAATTTAAAAAAGGAGTCCAAACGGAATACTGTCCAAGTTGATGATCAAACAGTAAATCTCCATGGGTTATTGGAGAACATTGTCCCCCAGAGTTTCCTAGCGATACTAGTGAATGTGTTGTTTGTATTTTTAACCAGAGCGATTGGAAGAAACTAGAAAAAAAAGTCTGTGTGACATGCAGAGCAGGACCACCAAATGTAAGCTTGGTTTTAAGTGCTGAAGCTTTTTGCACATCACAGACTATTTTGGATATTACTATTTCAGAGATTATGGATTGGCTGCTGTACTCTCTGCATGTTATTCCATGCTTTTATTTTAGTTTTATTTGATTTTCTATATATCTTGACATCCTATGATTTTATTTAGATTTATAGATTACCTGCTAAAGCATATAATTATTGCAATGTATTAGTTTTTTTTTAATTCATTGACTGTTATCAAATTCTCTATCACCAGTTTTGTTCCTTCTCATGTAAGTGAAAACGTGAGTGACCATGAATTCCTTCAAATCTTTGTATATCATCAAGCAAAGTTGTTTTCTGAGTTACATCATGAGAATTCCCTTCAACCCATCTGAGTTTCAGTCTTTACAGTCTTCTGTCTGAAACTTCACCATTCCCTTTCTACCACAGTTTTAATCCTGCACTCTGGAGCTTACCAGGCAAGAGCAGCTGTGGAGCAGCTTTTGTAGCCTGATCAATTTCACAGCAGCTCATTGAGTAGCTTTTAATCCCCATTTTATTTTCAGTTGTAACCCACAGACAGTAAGTCGCTCCGGGGCTCTCGTGTTGCCTGCTGCAAGGCAAAAGACAATAAATTTTAATACATTGTCTCTGGGAAATTACACGTGTTTAATCATTGATTTTTATTGGCTCATCATGATAACATTATTCGAGCTGGTGAGGCTGGGATCATAAAAAGAAAAGAGCTTGAATTAGTAATGACATATTCAAGACTGAACTTGACAAATAGAAATGTGTGCACAGGCCAGTTTCTTTGTCTAATGCACAGGTTATTGATTGGCGGTGTAACTGCAATATCAATGGACAATATAGTGCAGTACTTTTTAAAACCCTCTTATGTTATAAAGAACAGTCATAAGGTATTTTATCTCCTGTTTTGTTGAATCAGTCTGCATGGTGGACCCAAGATTCACTAACTAGATATTTATTTTCAAATTGATTCTGAATGAAAGTGAATCATATTTGTTTATCTCTCAGGGACTCTATGGGATGCAAAGTTAACCTTTTTCCAAGTAGCTTTACTATTTTGAATCAAAATTACACTTAATTATTTTCATATTTCTAAAATATTTGAACATTATAGAAATTATTTGTTCTGTGTACCAAAAAGAAGAAAAAATATTCAATTTCATTTGAAAATATTTGTCTTGTTATTGTTTTTGGACCTTGATATTACCTATACAAAATACTGAAGTTCATGACCACTCAGCTTAAATGATTGATTTTATCATGCTGAATTAACAGCTTCATCTACATCAAATCTGTACACTTCTTCAAAATGTTAATATTCAATATAATTTAAACTTTGTTTATTTACTGTTTCTTTAAAAATAAGGAAATCCTATTCTTTTTTTCAATTCAATTGAAAAATTGAATCTTTTTCAATTAAATTTTTTATTGAATTGAAAAGGAAAAAAGAAGTAAAGATTATTTGATTTTAAACCGTTTCAATCTCTCATTAGCTTTAATTGAACCCGAGGACAAAATAACCTTTAGCGTCCATACTGACTTTTTAATCTTGAGATTCAAAGTATTTTTGGCAGATTCATTAAAAAATTTTTTTTTTTGCTTCAATGTGTGGAAACTAAACAAAAACAGTATTTCATTTATTATCAGGTGTATAAAAGGATCCAAACAAATTTGAACTGAAGAAAAAAATCTGTTGCATCCTTCTTAGCTTTCACTTGATGTTCTTAATTTTCTTTTACCTTCACTATATTTCATTCTAGCGAGTAGAGAGCATGAAAGGTGAAATTTAAATGTGTTGGCATCAAGATTTATCGACTGGTTATAAAAAAAAAAAAGAATACCGGGATCATTAAGTCCAACTCTACTGCCATCAGGCTGATGAAAGCCTTCATACACACAAATTCCATAATGTCTGCTGTGTGTGCTTGTGTGTATAAGAGATGTGTTAAGGTAGATTGACTTTTAATATAAATGGGATAGGTGTCTATTGACATCCATATAGTTCTACCCTCTGTGTCCCTGGTAACCTTATTACACTTAAGAGTGCTGCAGAAAACGCACGAGTTTTATAAACATTGCATGAAACCATGGAATACCTGTGTGTCTTTGGGTATTTCCTGCTTTATTTTGTCTACTTATAAATGCCCTATTAAAGACTGGGGATGAACACAGGAGTACACAGGTAAGCGAGTTCACCAGCTTACCTGTGGGTGCAGAGTGCTCTCCGTGTAAGTTCCCCCTGATGCACGCACACATAAAACATACACACTCAAACTCATACTGGGGGCAGGTTAGCCCTGCTCGACACCAGCACCTGCTCCGCTGAAGGTGAAAGAAGTGCTCACTTGAGCTCATTGAAAAGTAGATGTGACAGTAAATTTTTCAGGCCCTTGTGAGATGGGAGATCTTGTTATAGCAGTCAGGATGGGGGTCAGGGCAGTGGCTGCTTGATGATTGAGGAAAAGAGAAGTAAATTCATTCTGCTTCGGGCACTTTGTCAAGTGCCAGTAGCTTACCGCTGAGAGCCACTCACCCATCACCGTGTTACGGCCCCAGAGGTCACATCCACCACCATAAATCTGCCTCGCCTCCTCGCCTGCTAAACCTATTGCCTCACCCCGACTGAGCACAGGCAGGGAGAGATGCTGCAGCTGCTGCAGCTACTGCTCATAGTCACTCAAATGAAAAAAGAAGACAGAGGAGGGAACATAGATTGTCCTTTTTGATGCTGCTGATGGTGTAAGCAGAACACTGGGAGTGCTTTACACAAGGGGGTGAAGCACTTTTTGGATGAATGGTTGTGTGTGCGAAAAGAGGAAATGCATTTGGAATGGATGCTATTTTGTATTGAAAAGTGATATGTATGTGTGCTTATGCAGTTTGATTATTAGCATATTTCCTTTTTTTTACATTTTCAACAGTTTGCCCTTGTATATTTGAGTGACTATGTTTGGTTTTTAGCTAAAATAAAAACAATTTAAAAGTTCAGAACTGTGCAGAACAAATACAAATGCTTACAAATACTGTATATTGAGAGAGGGTGTCTGAGTGCCAAGTTGGTGGTTTGTAGATCACAAAACTTTCTCAGAAACCTCAGACTCAAACTCTCTTTCTTCTTATTCCAGCCATGTGTTTTCTCAAACTCCTCTATGATCTGCTTCAGTCAAGCAGAGAATGCCAACTCCTCTAAACATACTCTAGCTTTCTCTGAGTCCTGTGGATTGTGATGAGAGGTGTTTGTGTATGAGGCTTCATGTCGCTCCTTGATTGCTTTAAAAGGGGAATTCAGAGACCTGGGTTGGGTTCCTTTTCATACTTCTGGTAAAGCTGCTGTCACAGTATTTATTATCACGCAATGTATGTTGGCATGTCTAAACATGCATTCAATATGGGTCTAAACAATGAGGAATGAAACCCATATGTCACTTCTATGAAAAAAGCACGTTAATGACAACCCCCCCCCCTCACTTTGCATATCGCATGTGTAGTAGGACTTCTTTCACATTTATTTAAGTATGTTTATTATTGGGTTGGGTTGTAACATTTGAGAAGCACTCATGAAAATCTACCAGCAGTGCCACATACAGTCACTGGTCTCTTTCTTAGGGTCAAAATTTAGCCTGAATGATAAGAATGCATGGATCCTTCCTGCCTTGTATCAACAATTCAAGCTGCTAGTAATGGTATAATGGCGTGAGGAATATTTTCTTTGCATGCTTATGACCACTTAGTTCCAATTAAGCAACCTTAAAACACAACAGCATACCTAAGTATTGATGCTGTCCATGGACATCCCTTTACAATCACTATGTATCCATCTTCCTTTGACTACTTACAGTAGAATAATGAATCATGTCACAAAGGCCAAAGGACTTTAAAGAGATTTCCTGAACAGTGAATTCACTGGTATCCAGTTATAGCAGATTGTAATTGGGAAGATATTGTCAGCAGTCAGTGTTTTTTACAGATCCATGTGCAAGTAGTTGGTTGTAAACACTGATAAATACTTCACTTACAATATTCTAATCATACACTTAAAAAGACTCCCCTTTTAGAAACAGCAAATATGATCCTGGGCGGCAAGGCAGAGCAGTTTATAGCTGGAGTTCTACAGGATCTTATAGAACAAGATTGTGTAGTAAAATGCCACAATATTTCTTGTGAACTGGAATCGAAGTATTGTCCAGTTACACTCCGTATGTGACTTCTTCTTCATAAAGTGTAAGATGCTTTTTGCAACTTTTGCTATAAGAAAGGTTGCTCTAAGCTTGACATCCTGTTTTATCTCTGTTTGAGCCTCTCATTTTGAAGTAAGAAAGGAAGCTATTCTTAAATTGGCATGAAAGTCATTTAGTAAGGATCATCTTTTTGACTAACCAGCAACACGTGTTTACAAAATGATGGGACAGTGGTACATCACTTTTAAATTGTTTGTGTAGTAGAATTTAAATACCCGGTGGGAAAGAAAACATAGTAGAATGACAGAAAAAATACAAATGTTTGTATATTTGTTGAGGATGCTAAAATTGGCATGTGATTGGTAATTTTCTTAAACTGAAGGACTAGTTCATAGTTTTTTATCAGTAGAACCACCCTAGAATTAAAGAAACACATGAACCCCATTGACTAGTCCAATACATTTTAATGGGGCACCTCTATAAATTTATGTAATGTCTTCTATTCACTTATTATAATGGAACTTCAGTGTCAGAAACTCTATTTATTCATCAGAATTACTATACACATTTGTGTGAGCCACATATTGCATGATTTGGCTATAAATATCTTTATTTTTTTGTGGTTCATGCCAAGAAAACAGAAACTACAAACACACAACATTTCAAAAAAATAAAATAAAGGGAGAAAAATATCTGATCCATGTTTTCGAAACAACTTATTTGCATGTTTTCTTCTCTCTCGCTTTACTTCTACAGTATTTCACAAATGTTACTGAGAATTCTTATCCTTGTTATTTCCTATTCTTTCATACAGTCACATAAAAAAGACACATACGTAAAACCCATAGGGATCCCGTTCTTTGCTTCTAAATTGATAATTGATATATTATAATTGAATTATTGATATTATTGCCATATGCTTTCACTTTTCTGCTATGGTAGTAGAGGGCTGAAGTTAGTGGTAGGATAAAGGATCTGGGTCTGGTAAGGATTTTGTGTATTTGTTGGTGTGTTGATTTTTGCACATGTGCTTGTTTTATAGTTTTATACGTTTTTAGTGATTGTTTCTTTCTAGTGTTTGTCGTCATATACCGCACTGCAATTATACATCTTTGTGTGGTCATATGCATTAAGTTGTCAGTGTGATTGGGTGTGTACAAATGTAAGCACGCATCTTTCAAGCTTGTAATATGTCACTGGCTGTCTGTTTTCAGTAAAGCTTCTTATTAGCTGGTGATTACCCTGCCTGTATCTGGCTTCTTTCAGCAATTCACTGGAAATTGGAAAGGCCAGGGGCGCACTGGGAAGAAAGGAGTGAAAACTTCCTGAACCCAACCTTCCCTCTGCACCGCGCACTGCCAATGATACCCTTATCTTTTCAGAAAACTTTTTAGTTGGTTTTCCTCCAAACATTACCAAACTCTGATTTGATAAAATGCAGTTACTTTCCACATAAACAACATAAATGTTCTTTTACCTGTGCTCTAACGCTTTATCACAGCACAACTGTTCTGATTAAATTGATAATGACTGCTATGTTATATTCAGTTACAGTTTCCAGTGTCTTTTGTATCATTGTTTGTAATATTACTTAGCATGTAAGTTTCATTGTGATCTACATTTTGATGTATATTATTTTTGATTATATATTTTTTTAATTTCAAGACAATTTATGAACAAAGCCACATTTAAATGGCATCATCAGAAGGACATACACATTGCCTTATCAAATACTCTGATTATGGCAAAAATGAAATTCAATCAAGAAAAAACACAATAGTTTGGATCCTGATGCTGTAGTGTGCCTGGGAATGTTTCAAGAAGCCTGTACGTCCAATATCAAATAATGGACTTTCAGAGGCCCATAACAAATTATTTAATAATATCTGTAAAATCACCACAAATAAATTTGCCAAGTTTTGAAACTTTTAAAAGATTACTATATCAGTGGTCTCCAACCTTTTTATTACCGTGGACTGGTCAAGACTTGGCAATTTTGCTGCAGCCTGGGGGTTGGGGGGGGGATTTTCTGGATTTTTTTCTGGAACCGGGATGTTTATGAGTGGAATCGGTTCGTGTGTGGTGTGTTGCTCCTGCCGTGTGGCTGGGCACACGAACCGATCAAACCTGTTGTACTTTTATTGGCTCGTGTCGTGTGTGGTCACAGAGGTTTGGAAAATCGGCCAACAATTCTTTAATCATGCCGGTGTGAACCAGACTTAAAACTCACAAGCTCTACTCCTCTCATCTTCTCTCGACCGCTGCCCTAACGCTCTCTGACTCTGGTCGCTATAGTAACGTTTACATATCCCTTCAAAATAAGATACAAATGTGCCACAAAAGCAAACATTTTACTTTTGTGAAAATTTTAACTCACGATGACGACTAATGGGAGCCCTGAGCTTGTTTCTCTGCAACGAGACGGTCCCATCTGGGAGTGATGAGAGACAATGACACCCGAAGTGTTGCTTATGCATAGGGTACTTGGTCTCTTTATGGCGAAGCAGTTTGAAGCTTCGTTGCCTCATTAGCAAGCCGGTCCCCCCATATTATGCAGAGCGGGCTTGGAATGTGGGAATATCCTACCAGGATAAATCCATTCTCCTGTCTCTGGGCCTTTCCAAAGACATCTGATCTGTTTCTTACTCATTTTTACTCAACTCCCTTCTAAGCAAGTAAACACAGAAATGTGTCAAATTTGTTTAACCTTTGTAATTCACACCTAGTCATTGTGTTTGACTCTTTGAGGACTTTTAGTTAAGTTATACAGTGTAACGGCTGTTACAGATCAGTTTGGTCACAAAACAATACTTTCCAGATTGTTTTGAGTCACCATTCTGTCCTGCTTTCTCTCTTCTTCACATTCATAACTCTGACGTCTCAGAGAGATAAACTCCTTCAGGACACTGACATCTGTCCTTTGGACTAGCCACCCACCCTTCTGCTCTTTTACATATAAATGAGGCAACGACAGATGAAGACACTGCATAATGTGTGTAGATACATGTGTAAAAGGCAGGCTGCCCACCCTGTTCAAATAAGCAGTTGTCCTCGGAGACCAATCCATAGGCCAATGTCGGGGTGAAGAGCAGTGATGACTGGTCGTGAATAACATGACAGAGACAAGACAGTTGGCAATCAGATGACGTAGATAGGTTCACGACAAACGGAAAACTCGCAAAGTCTACATATTCTTAATGCTATTGTGTATTTAAGAACTTTACAGGGTCCAATATCCCATAGTTAGAAATATTGCCAAATTTTAGTAATTACCCAGTATGTTTGACTTTTTTGTTTCTTCTAAACAGAAAAAGACTTTCTCATTCTGTATCAAACAAATCAACAGCTTCAGGAGTTACTTATACTTTTTTCAATAAACATTTTTCTTATTACATGATTTTTATTATAAAAAAGAGAGATAAAGTTGAAATAATTAAAATCTTCACAGTTAGTGTAAGATAAGAGATATTTAGATATTTTCTGAAGATGTATAAATATACATGTATCTCAAAATTTGATATCTGTCTCACATTTTATTTTAAAGCTTCCTCAGATATGAAATTTCATATGTATATGAAACTGATATATTTAAATTGCTTATATTCAATTATTATTTCATTTTTGTACTTCAAAGCTTTTTGTACGTTGTTTTTATTTTCTGCTTTGATTAATTCTATATCATGTTATTGCAGTGATTGTGTACTAGTGACCTTTTTTGTATCATGATTAGACAAAATTTGTGATGATGTGCAGAAACGAAATGTTTGAAAATGTGCGCCCAGAAATTCAAAGAGCTAACAGTGACTGTATTTAACTGTCTTCAGGTCAGTTACCCAATCCATGTGCTGAGGAAAAATCCCTGCTTCAAATGTCCACATTAACTCCATCGGATAAAAAGGTAACTTTCTTTTTATATATATGCACAGAGTTTACATAATAACATCATTGGTCATTCAGGGAAATTGTGGTTTGGGAAAACAGCAAAATGATCTGAATAAGTAGGCAACAAATTTAGATGCATCACTTTTTGGACAAAAACATTTTGAAATTTAGACCATTCTTAATTTGGGCTTTATGCTCATCAAAATATGTTCCTTTTGTTACTGCCTAGCAACACTTCAGCTGGACTGGAATCAGCATTTTTAAAAGATCTTTCTTTTGTCTTCAAATATTTAATGAAAGAAGAATTAACAAAATTTATCTTACAAACAAGACATAACATGTATTCCAAAGTAAATTATGTAAAAAAGAAAGATATCAAAGACATGATCACTCAACAATAACCTCCAAATAATTTGCAAATAGGATTGCCCCAGATCCTATGGGGCAATCAAGTCAAATCGGTTGACCTTTAGAGTTAAATAACAGTATGAAAATGTGTTTATTCTTTTATTAAATTCAGTTCAGATCTTTATGCAAAATGACAAAAGTTCTACATTGGTCCTGAGAGAGAACAGCAGGACAAAAATACTTAGAAGTAAGCAGGCAAACTGAAAACATTTATATGTTGTTTTTTTTTTGTAAGAAAATAATTGCAGGTATAACAGCCAGACCCTTTAGTCAAAATCAGCTTTGATGAGTAAAGAAGTTTGTACATTCAGTCCGGGTGGAAATGAATTAGAAGACTTCCAGGACTTGGCAGAAGTCTCTTTCTGGCTTCCTCCAAGCCTCCCACACAGGCTCCTCAATGCTTAACTGACTGCCTCATCACTGAAATACATCCAGCATCCAGCTTTCAGAACTAACATTTAACAAACTCATCCCCCTAGTGGCCACCACTAAAACCACTTCTCATACACTTTATACAATATTGCATTTACCTTTTAAAAAAGAAAAAAAAAAAAACCTTCATCATAAACTCTATGACTAAATGATATCATGTAATAAGATTGTTTTGCAAGCTCATCTGGTAAAAAATACAAAAAACAACATATTTATAAAAAAAAATTTCAGTTTGCTTTACAAAACTAAATTTTTTTCTAAAATTCTCTGTCATTGCTGTCTATGCTATCATTCCTGAAACTCCCAGTATGTAGTGAAAACTGATCTTAAAAGGTAATGTTTGTTTTTGTATGTAATTGTTTTAAAGGATTATTTTTTTCTGCTCACATAAACAACTTTCATTGTTAAATATTGTGCAATATTCATACACGATACTGCTAGACATTACACACCACATAAATTTACAGTTTAAGATCAACTCTCTGATTAAATGATGTTTGCAGTTTTTCGTCTTCATTTTCTGTCATTTTTTTGTCTTGGCAAACAGCTCCTGCACAACATCTTCAATTGTTCTACTTCCGAACTGATCGAAGCCGACTCTGTTCTCTGGCTTTGTTTTCCTTTGCAGCTATTGGGTGGTCCGTGCCTCACTCCCTCTCTTCTTGCACTGTCGCACTCTCGCTCATTGTCAAGTTCACTCTGTCTGTTTCTCTTCACTTGCTGGGAGTTTCAGACTCTGTCTGAAACCCAATACCTGAGTGTACACAATTAAGTTCACACCAGAGGTTGTTGGGTGGAATTGTGATCTCATTCTGCACCATCTGCAAGTTAGGACAGCTGGATTTGAGCAGAGTGTGTGGCTGGTTAGTTGGTCAAGGTTAGCTAAATGCTTGGAAGTGGGTGTGTTTCAATAAGGAAAGGTTTGTAGATGAATAACAGTGGGAAGTTGAAATCTGTAATTTGTTGTGAGATCCAAATAATGCATTTTTAAAATTGTTATTTTGCGAAAGCAAATAGAATTTTTTAATGTATATATTGTAACAAGGATTTATTTTTGTTGAAAAATTTAAAAATTTTGTTGAAAAGTTGAAAAATACTAAGATTAAAATTCCACATGAGCGGAATGTTACTAAAAACAATTCACAGAGTCACAAAGAAAACTATTCCTGGTTTACCCAGCTGAGCTCACCCCAGCTGACCTTCTCATCCTGTTAAGTGTTTCAGTGTTGGACCTGTTAGCCGCAGCTCCCTCTGAGTACAGTTCACACGCGATTGGGAGTCCCATAACAGGCCAGCTGGAATATCCAGTCCACTCTTTCATATGCACAGAAAACAAAGCCTCTGTGGAGTCACTAGTGGTCAGTCAGCATGTCAATCATTCACAGGGAGTGTTTTTATCTAGATGTGTGTACTAATATTTGGATGGTAGTTAATGCTTATGACTATGTTCTAAATTCAACATAGAGTTTTTCTACATTAACATTTTTCTACATTAACTGTTACTTAGAGCGACCACTAAGCACAGATATGTGATTGAAAAGCTCTCTTTCTATAACTCCTTAAACATAAATAAGTAATTTAATGTATTTATTACTGACATTTTGTATTTATTACTGACTTTTTGTGTTAGACTGCTCTTGTAACTTTTTAGCTGAAAATGTTGATTCCTGCTCTTATGTAGAGTGACATCACAATTTTCTGTGTATATTGAAGAATGTGTTGATGTCTTTCACAATCCAAATCTTACATTTTTAAATCCATGGACTGCAAAGTAACTTGTGCAATATTAACAACCTAGATGTGGGATCTGTGATCAGAGAATGGCCCAATCCGATCCAGCATCAGTACCTGGCCAAATACTGATATAGTTACTATTTACCGCAATGCAATGTTGTTGCTTGCGGTGGTTTTTGAACCTTTTACAGCATTTTACTTCCAGAGAGCTGAAAGCTTTTTAAAATACAAGTATGTGGCTTATAGTTTATGTATGATTAGCTTGTAAATCACAAGAATTGAAATAACAGTAAATGTTTAAATAAATAGGTTGTGGATCAAAAAATATTGGTATCCGTGGATTAGTAAACTCAGATATAAGGATCGGATCATAACCCAAAAATCATGGATTGAAGCATTTCTTGCTGTAATGGCATTTTTCTTCCTTTTTTGTCCATTGTCACAAGTATAGTCAAAAGCTATCTTAAAAAAAAGGTGACCATCAGTACACATTCCAATTTGTTTTAATTGCTTTATAATGCCTGTTTATAAAGAGGCACTTTCAGCTTGTAGAAGACTAAATTTGACCTCTGTCAAGAAAAATACTTAAATTAAACTGGACAATACTGCACCATATTATGCATTATAAGGTGTGCACAAAGGTTTAAAAATTGTACCCATTGATCAATTGTATCTCACACGCAAAACACTCCTGAGAAATAAAAATTCCTTGGGAGGAGAGAGCTGCAGGTTCATGTACCAGTCATGTTCCATTAATCCAAAGCAACCTGTGGTGATTGATCAATTAGCCCCGCTTTAAACAGGAGCTCAACGTGATCAATAGCACTGATCATCAGGCAGAGGATTTTCATTAAGACCTGCAGCTCTAAATCAGTAAACTCCATTAGCATAGTCGAAATGGACTACATGGAATGCAAAATACCCAAATAAATAAAATAAAATAAACACAGAGACCGTTGCCTCTGACTTGCTGCTGAACTGAGTGTAAATGACAAATTACATAATACTGGTTTCCAAGAAACCTGTTTTGAAGTCAAAGGTCTTTTTCTAATAAGACATGAAATACAGCCAATTAAATATTAGAACAAAACCAGTGACTGCTAGACAGGTCCTATCTATACAATGCTCAAAAATGTCACTTTCCTGTATAGTGAAACATTTGAAAAAGTATTCGCATTCTAATAGGCTATATGTTAGGAATAGGTTACCATGGGTTCTGACTAGGTCCTTCTTGTATTGTCAGCTTCAGTCTTGGTCCACCATTTAATGATTGCTTGTTTTATCATTAGCCTTATTAGCAGGTGTGGCTAGTAAAAAAAAAAAAAGCCAACCTTACTGTCCATGGGGTTGGCTGGTCTTTTTTTAGTCTGTTCTTTATGAGGTACTTCATCACACAGTGTATTTTTTTATTTTTTTTTTTTGCAAGACAGTTTTGAAAAGTCTTACTAAAAATAATTGTAACCCTAAATATAAGTACAACTTACTCCCAGTGTCTCTAAATAGTCTTTATGGTACCACAGTGAGCATGTCTGGTTGTATTTTCCCTTTTAGCTACTCATTGTTGACCTGTTTTGTGAGTTACCTGGAAAAACAGCGGATGTCCCTTGCACCACAGCGATACGTCTGATTCACGACCCCATCGAACCCATGGGATCACCAGTGGGCTAAAACACAAAAATACAGTCAGCTGCCATTGACAAACACACCTTTCTCACCCTTCCCTTAATCTCAATGGGGCCAAAAGCCATTGTTTTACTCAAACAATCCTCATTGAATTAAACACTGGCAGCAAGCTTTTTTCAGTGAGGCTGAGCACACTGCTGTCATGGGTCTGATCGTTAATGTGCCATCAGTGCACCGCACATCCTCAGCAGACACAGGCAGCACTGAGAGTATTTCCTCCATCTGTAGGTGACTAACTTTACCCAATTGAAAAATGTTACAGGATCAAAAATGCAGTAGTTCTGTCATTTTAGCAAAAAATACTTTGTAGCAAAGTAAATACAAAAGTATTGTCACACAAAATATTTTTTGAAGTTAAAAGAAAACTGTTTTTTTTCTAGAACATTTTGCTAATAAGTGACAAATCGTATTTTATTCATTGATTAATATAGAGTAACACTGTCCATGAAATATGATTTCTCACAGAACAACAAATCTAAAATCTTTGCAGTCCTCCTAGATGACTAAATTAATTTGGACATTCTCACCACAAAAAGGTAGGAAGAATCGGACAAATAATGAACCAACAAGGATTCAGTCAAAGCACAATGACACCCACAACTGCTATTTATTTTATATAAGCAAACTTGTACAACTCAACATGTATGAAAGTGTCCTCACCAACCCCAACCACAACAGCAACAAAAAATATGTATTTCTACTTTCAGTCTCCAAAGACAAAGACAAAAAACTAAGACCAAAACATTCTACACATTTTCCTTTTGTTTTATCTAAATTTGACTGCAGAATTTAAAGATTTGATCTTTTTCAGTTTTTGCATAAAAAATGTTATGTGTCCTCTGTTTCATCTATAACAACTCATTAATGGCACCTTTTCTTGAAATTACCTTTAGGGTATCTATTTAAAAAAATGTCCAGGTTGCACTGTGATAAAACGTGAATGAAAAGTATTTATACTGAATCAGGTTTTACCTTGTTACAAAGGTCAGTGTCAGAGGGAGAATGCTGTCTAAAGATGATGCTTACATTTCTATAACAGTTACGTGTGTAAGGCTGTGCCCTATCGCTGTGTATTGGCGGGAAGGAAGGGAGTTGGTTGTAGAGATACTGGGGCAGACAGGAAAAGATCATCCTGGTGTTACCAGTGCTGAGGTGAAGCCTGCAACCACCCCCGCACCCAGGCCAACACAAAAATTTCTCAAATGCTCACACAGAGTTTACCACGTTAAAAACACAAACATTAACCTTTTTATGCTTTACTGTAGCTCACCTTACACGATCTCTGTTGGAAGTGCTTTGCGCTTTCCCGGTGTCCATACTGATGTCTTGAAAGTTTAGAAATATTTTTATTGAGGTAGCTTGACAGCATGATGACATTTTCGTGAGTTATGCTTGGGTTGAGGTGGGTGGGATGGATGGACGGATGACACTGTATCCACCCCCACAGGGGAGAGGAAGTCCCTATCAGAACACAACAGGAAAAGGACAGAGCAAAAACAAGTGCATGTCTTTTTGCACATTAAATCACTTCCTGTAGGACATTAAATTATTTCTTTCTGTGCCTCTACATTTTAACAAATGGAACTTCTCTTTTTGGAAGGCAAATTGATCACATCTTCCAATGGACGTGCATGTAAAAGCTTGTCACAAAAGGTGTTTGCACTGAGAAGTGAAATATTCTCAAGCCGAAGAGAATTTGAGATGGCACAGAATACATCTGCATCATTTAATTCCTGTCCTTTGGTCCAGTGTGAAAATGGAATTCTGTGCAGCCTATCAATCTGATTTACTGCCTTGACTTGCAGATGTGATGACTATCATCGGATACAAGAGCCACATAAATCCCTGTTCTGTGACACATCACAAGCCCTGAGTCTGAACCTGGGGCCTTGATCACCATCCAAAATCTGAAACAAAGAGACAAAGGTGTCTGTGTTGCTTGTATAGGGAAAACTCTTTGAATTGGGACAATACCAGATAAAGATTCAGTTTTGCTTAAAATAAAAAGAGTAACAGTACTTTTTACGCCATCTGGATTATTCATGTTTTTTAATATTGACTGGCATATTGTATAGTCGGCACAGCTTAGACATATTGGAAATGCAGGTCTCCCTGTGCTGTTCTCATCGCAGGGCACAGCTGTAAAAAATATGACTTCCTTCCCGCTTGCAATTTCCTGTTTATGTCGGAATGCAGGTCAGGAGAGGAGTGTAGTCGTCCTTACCTCATCTATCGTCATCGTCATACAAAGTAAAGTTGACGCAGGGTGTTATAAATTCCACTATCCTCTATTTGAAGAAAATATCTGTCCAGGAATGTTTGCCTTTATTTAATTAGACAAGACTCAAATCCCTAAATTACTCTCAGCTGACACTTCTGCTGTTTGGCATTTGTGCGAGTCTGTTTGTATTTAATTGTAACATACAGTACATTGCCATTTTGTAGGTAGAGTGGTGTGAAGAAGTGTTTGCCCCTTTTCTGATTTCCTATTTCTTTGCATGTTTGTCACCCTTACGTTTTTCAGAACATTAAACAAATTTAAATATTAGTCAAAGACAGCACAAGTAAACACAAAAAAGCAGTTTTTTAAATGTTGTTCATTATTTAGGGAGGAAGAACTGCAAACCTACATGGCCCTGTTTGAAAAAGTGATTTGATGTGCAGTTACACCTGTTTGCATCTCATTTTTGGCTTTTGCTGCACATTTGCATCTCTCCTTGAAAAAAGTAACTGAGTTAGATTTCAAGTTACTTCATTAGTTCCATTAAACAACTGCTGACAACAGCCCCCGCTGCCTTAGCATAAAAATGACAACCAGGATGAGTCATCTGTGTTTAAGGGCATTATTTCCTCAACTTCTTCAATTCTGCTTACTGGTTTTGCACCGAAGTCCTGCTTTTGTTTGAGTGGGGAAACTCCTGAAGTTTAGTCAGAGCTCTCTGCTTGACACCACCTGGTGAGACTTGCTCTGTCAATTAGACTGTGCTATGCTCAAATGTTTCCTCATGTCTGATGTATTGTTGAAGCTGTTGATAGGTTGGAAGACTATTATTACACCCCAAGATAAAAACTATAAGATGCAGTTGTTATATGTTGATTTCATACTACAAGAGTTGACTGGAAAAAATAAGATTTACAATTGACAGTGGCAAAAAAAGTTTATATTGATATCAGTTGACATAAGCCTAAAAGCAATGTAAATGCAGTGAGAGAATTTTAATTTTCTTTTTTTTTCTTTTTTTTTACATGCTATGTTAAGGTTTGTCAGTTTATTCAGGAAAATTTGATCTCTACATCAGAAATCAGCCGGAAAGCGTATTCTAGGATTGATTGGTAGTAGCTCCATCCTCCACTGGAGAAGTACAGAAATTCACTCTCGTTGTTCCGTCTCCGGAACAACGAGTGTTAAGAGTGTAACAATAGCACTTTGTCGTCATCACAGAGGTTACAACGGACATTCATATTGTCATCTATAGCTGACACAAACTCAGAATAGTGCCTGTAGTAAACGAGCACCTCTCTGCTCCCTCCATTGTTTACGTTTGTGTTGCTGGTTGATATTACACACGAGCCGTCACTCCTTGAGAAACAAGAGGAAAATCACAATATATCTTTTTACTAAATGAAATGCCAAAAATAGTAGCACCCAGTGATTTTGATACGTCCAAATCACATAGGGCTCAGAGTCGGTCACATCTAACACCGCTGTTAACTACTATGCCCACACAGGCTTGTGACATGATTTGCATTTGCTACTCTCCGCAGGTTTGTGAGACCCAACCAATCAGCCCCTAAAATGTCTCAATTGCGCACACACACAGATCTTCCCAAACCTCCCTGTTCGGTTGATTTTCTGCTGTTTTGCCTAAAACAGGCAGCAGCTGCTGCTGTCAATGTTTAATTTAAAAGCTCATATTCTGCTCTGCATGATACATTGTGGTCAGGAGCATGAATGGGTCTGATGAAGAGCAGGGGTTCTGATGGGAGGGTTGATGAAAACAGGGGGAGTATGCGTAGACCCAGAGGTCTCCGGGCGCAGTCATTAAGATGGCTCTTCTGCTTGGAGATGAGACAGCCCACTCCACACACTTAGCTCATTGAAGATGATCCCCTGCATACTAGGAGCATCCATTATTTATACATCTTAAAAAATTCCAACTGACATTTTTATCACTTATGAATGTCAGATTTTTTTAGGTCTGAACATATGCGAGTTTGCTTTTGTTTCTGCATAACTGGTTTCAGAGACGTAAGAAAATGTTGATTAGTTATTTACATTCACCAATCATCAATATCATTTTTTATAGGTTAGTCTAATATGAACATCTTAGGTTATTTAAAAAGAAAACATACATTTGCCTTGCAAGTTTGACTTTATGGTGTTTTCTTTTTCCCACTTAGATTCCCCCTAGCAAGCTATAAACCATATACAAATATTTGGAGTCTCCAACAAGTTCTGTGCTTGATTCATCCCAAGTGATAACTAATCATTAAATTGGTGGTTTCTTCATACACATACAACATTCAAAGAAAGTTAATAAAATTTAAAATGGTAGAGTTCAGGACCAATTCACATCCTGATATGCATTTGGAAACAAACAAACAAGACCTTCTAGGCAAACAAACTAGAGTTTGATTAAAGCTAATTAAACAGAGCTGGTGTATCTGTCTCCTAAATCTGCAACTGTTCATTGATAATGTTGATTTTATTGTAAAAAATAATATTATCCAAGTTATTTGTTTTTTCTTTGTTTGCATGTTTGTTTTAATGTGTTGTTCACTTACCACAACTTTTACTTAATTGTGATAACTCTGTCCACTCAAAATAATACTGTCACTGTTTCTTCTGAAAACAACATACATATAAGTAATATGATTAGCTTGATGTCAGCAATGATATGATAATCAATAAATAATTCCTAAATAATTCCAGCATATTACTGGCCTATGCAAGCCCATCATGAAGGCAAGACCCTCCACTGTCTACCACTGCCATCTTGTACAGATCTGGCCATGCCATATTGATCAAACTGCTGTCTGGTGCTTTGGTGTGTAAAGCCTCAGGCTTTACACTCTCTCACCTCATCTTACATCACTCAGGTCATATTAGACTCAAAGCTTGCCCTCCACTGTTAGACCCTCACTACACTCCCAAAGAAAGCACTTGTCAACATGAAGTCAATGTTTATGTTGATTTAAATCCTTTTTTTTTTGACAAACCAAGATGAAGTCTAGCATACATACTTGCTATCAAGTTTGCATTGGTCAGGTGTTATTTGACTCTCTCCCTCTCCATATATATATATATATATATATATATATATATATATATATATATGTGTGTGTGTGTGTGTGTGTGTATATATATATGTCTGTACTTTATCCCTCTCTGTGTATTTTCCTCTGTATTCATAGTTCCAGAAAATACAGGGTATT
This sequence comes from Xiphophorus hellerii, assembly GCF_003331165.1. NCBI lineage: Eukaryota > Metazoa > Chordata > Actinopteri > Cyprinodontiformes > Poeciliidae > Xiphophorus > Xiphophorus hellerii. The sequence goes on from NC_045680.1 coordinate 10,047,025, forward strand.
TTCCTTTCAGAGAAAATGTAAACATTGTTAGCTTGCACTTCATTTTCCAGCCAACCCTTTTTACATTTATGCATACACGATCAATCTTTGAGAAGTACCATCACTGCAAGGCTTTTAAATGCTTTGCTCAAGGGCACCTTTGCAGTAATTGTCTAACCCAGCCAATTGTGTTTGTCTCTCCCTTTAACCTCCCCACTTATTTTATAGCCGGTAGTAATATGGTGCTCATGGATGACAGATGCAGTGTCCTGACACTATTCCCCGGACGTCCCTAAGGCTTATTGTAGCTTTAAGTGATTTTAAAGATTTAAAGTGACTTTTTGGTGGCTTAGAGCCAGACACAAAGAGTGGCAACAAGTCAGCCAACATTGCAGTTTATGCAACAGTGACTGGTAAGATATTCAGCCACATAAACATTTTCTTCATTATTTTATGCATTTAACTTTCCCTACTAGAGAGCATAAAACTTTTTAGATTAAAAAAATTATTAAAACCACATTTTGAACTAAGGCGAAACACTGCACTTACTGTTGGAGATACATTGCCATGTAAGAACCTGTTATATTTAAGAGACTAGAACTTCTCCTTATTATGTACTGAAAATCTTTTTTATTATATTAGGAGCCACTCAACAGTTGCTAAAGCAATCATTTGTGATTCAGATCCACAATTTAGGAAACCAAGAGCTTGAGACTTCCTAAAACAACACTTTTTCCCAAATGTTTCTAAAATGAACTTCTCACCCAACAGATAGCTAAAGAATTTTCTCAAAGGGTATTGTGTCTTAGTTCCTCATATTGTCCTTTTGCCTGTTACATTTTAATCCCTGATGCTCATTTTAAAAGAGCGATGTTACATCACTGCAGCTGCCTCTGGCAAAAGACAGATTCTCTTAAGACTTCAAGCCAGCAAACTGAAACCATTATTGTCTCAAGAGGAAGATAGCAAACTAAATAATCAGTTTTCTTTGATGGGGACAATGTGGACACAACTGTTTGCATGTGCGGGCTTCCGAGAAATGTCCCTCAAGCTGAAAATGAGAGTGTTTGTACAGAAGCAGAGAAGAAAAGTTATTTTTTCTTTCTTTTTGTGAAGATTCACAGTTCATTTCATTTATAGAAACAAATGGATGGTGTGTTAACACATTTCATCATTGACAAACATGTTCACTAATAGACACTATCTCAAAGCATGTTGACTTGTAAATCTATCAGTATTTTCATTGTATATATGCAGCATTCCTGGTATACACAGAAAGTTTCCAGGGAATTACACAACGTTAAAGGACAGGGAGACATGGCATGGCATGTCAATACCACATAGCTCTAGCAGAAAAGTATACAAAAACCACTGAGACACCCACAGTTGCTGTTTGTGAGCATAAAGTTTCTCAGATGAAAAAAAAACAACAAAAAAAAACCCCTTTTTGCCCTTTGAACAAGGGCAAAAAGATGATTTGACTTGAATCTTGTCTTGGATTGCCACTGTTGTATGCATTATTGCCCAAGTTCAGTGTTTAGTATCATTTTCCTAAAATAATGAATGGCCAAAGTCATTTTTTGCCAAAAATGATTGTGCAAATAAATAAATAAGGAAATAAATAAATAAATAAAAATCCCCACCTCTTTGTTTTTGCCAAAAGATGAATTAGGCACAAAAAAATGGCTAAAAATTACTTAGATTATTATTTTAGGAAGGTGATGATATGCAACATCATCACTTCTCAGCTAATTTTTGCTATCTAAATTTTGCTTAGTTTCTTGATTTTTTGATATTATTTTTTTTTACTTTAGAATCACTTATGAGAATATGATTATCACAAGGTGTGAGGCTAAGCATAATTGAAAAGGAGAGGTTGTAACAATCATATATTCCCATCAGATATATAGCTAGTTCGTATAAAAAGAGGCAGTGAAACCTAAATAGACATCATAGTATCTAAAGAACTATGTGCAATAAGTGAGCTATAAGTTCAGAACTACTCACCCACTTGTATTCATTAATCAGATTATTCTGCTTATTTATTTTTGCTGAATGCTTCTACTAATCTATTAACTGTAAGAACAAGTGGCTATAGTCTTTCAAATAAGCAATTAAATCGCAAACATTAGCAGCAGCTCAAGTGTTGATTAATTATGCGTTTTTAGGAGAATAAACTTCTTTAGGTTAAGTGGCCACTAATTGTTTTCTTACCTTATTGTAGTTTTGTTCCATGAAACTTTTTATCGTCTCTTCACAGACATTCTCAGAGGTCACACGAAAAATATAATTATGTGTTTTATCCCAGATGCTGCAGTTGATGAATAGTGTTGTGATTGTCAGGTTGTCATTTCATTACAGTCACAACATTCCTTCTTTTGTTGCTCCCATAGAGCTCTCCTTTTGATTTCATTGAAGGAAAGGTCAAGTTTCCACAAGCAGTCATTCACCAGCATTCACCTTCGCCACTTGGCTGAGGTCTGGCAAGATTAATTCTTTGTGTCTTGCCGTCTTTCTATGAGCCAGGTTCATATTTCCTACAATGAAGCCAAGCAAACACAGGAGAAAGTGTGTGCTTTTCTTTAAAAGACATTGGCGCAACCGTTTTAACAGAGCGGCTGCGTATGAATTAGATGTTCTAACCTCCCGCTTGCTAAATGGATTTCTAAAGTGGCTGTAGTTGGAGGCTTTCAATCGGATGCAACCTTGAGTCCTTTTTTATGTGAGCTCTGTAGGATTTAAGTGCCGGTATAACATGAGCACGACTGAATGCATGCTCCTCATTTTTTGAAATTGAAAAATCTCCAAAGGCTCTCCCCTTTGTGCAGGCAATTAATGGAATGCTGGCAGCGAGGTACAGGTGCTTAAAAGTTGTATTTTTTTTTTCTCGCTCAATCTTTTTTTTTTAATGAATAATAAAGGATAATCATTGTGGTGGGGAGGTGGGGTAGGGGGACAGCGTAATGCTGTAGGCTTCCTCTTTATGCACAATGATGTATAATGCATGCTTTGAAATGAAACGGCAGCGGCCTTCGAACTATTCCATCTCCAAACCTTAGACTATTTGTTTTGCATGCCATAGTGATGCTTTTGCATAATAATAGTGAGTTTGCCCATTAACAATGTTTGCTTATTAATTTGATCTTTACATTTTTAAAGTTTGTCCATCAGGCCGCCAAACATCGTGTCCCCCAGTTGCTGTTTGGTGTAAGTGATTAGAACATTGGCTAATTGTGTCTCTGAAGGGTTGAACTGTTTCTTTTTTGTTTTCATGTTCTGCATGTGTGTTTTACATTTGAGTCGGATGAACACAAAACAAATTCATGCATCAATAAATGTTCCATGATGTGAGGAAATGTAATAAATATATTTGTTTGTTCATAAGACATTAAAATGATCAAGGATGCGATTACCTCTGTGACTGTAATGTTTTAAGTTTACGGTTTTACTGGTAGTAGCTGACTGTTAAAACATAAAGAGTCACCACAATTACTTAATGTTGCATATTCTTTTGTTTCACTATATGCAACAATGAGAACAGACTTCAAAAAGCTGACAATGCCTGATTTTTTTTTTTTTCCAAATGTTTTATGTCAACACGTCTGCAGACTGTGGAAGCAGCTGCTAATTTAAATGTATAGGTTGTTGAATAGTGGGAACGTTGCAAATTGTATAGAGCAAATCATGATCAGTTATAGAAAAACTGATCAGTGACACATTTTTGCCACTATACGGCCAGTAAAGCCTCAGGGCCCCCCTCAAACTGTGCTGGAAAGCAAATATTCTTATTCCAGCCCACTATTACACATTTTTCCACAGTCTTGGAACACTTCTAAAAGCTTTAGCATTTTTTCACCCCCGCGGTCTCTTTCGCTTTGACTGTGCTTGACAATGTAGGGAAACATACAAGCGCGTCTCGGTAAACACGAGTGATGTGGTTCCAGAGTTTAAAAGCTTCATATAACACTGGCAGACGGAACTTGGGGCTGTTTGTGTGATGGAGAGGAAAACTTGTTTAGAAACTGACAGCACTGTGTGTTAGAGAGTTAAAAAAAAAAAAAAAAACGGTGTCTCTGTGCTTATGTTGCTTTTGGCGAGTTATCCATGTGTGTGTGTTTTTTCACTCTCTGCATGGTTATCTTTTGAGTTACTTGGTTTGGAGCTTATGTCCACCTTCGGGGATGCACAGAGCATGCATTTCTGAGTATTTTCACCTGAGGCTGCACTTGTTAGAGTCTGTGTATAAATGTATATACATTATTTATACAAATTCAGAGCGAGTGAAAGCAGGTTTTAACACATTTACAGACAGGAGGGCAGGCACTGCAAGCCAAGCTTCAAGTGTGGGTTGCAACAGTGTGCGTCGGGAATCGAGCTGGCCGTTTGCCTGTTTGTGACAGGCATCCTTATTGCTGCGTGTCAGCACTGCTAATGCTTTCTGTTACTTGCTTAGCAATTAAAGGTGTCCTCATATCATTTAAATGTTAGTGTTTTTCATTTTAAACAAATCAATTAATAAGATGAAAATGGATGGCCATTTTCTGTAATTTTCTGGAAATGTACAGCCTTGTGAAATATTGTCTTTTTATTAAATTAAGAGGGAATGTTTGTATTTCACTGGGAATATAAGACAAAGTAAGGTCTTGTTGTTGGAACAAATTAATAGTATGTAATATGCCTTTCAATAAAAAAGCTTAATGTCATAGCAGTGACTTGCAAAAGTATAGACACCCGTTGAACTTCTACACAAATTTGCCATCAAACAAACATGGGTTTTTTGACTGTAAAGTCCAACACAAAATAAAACATAATTTTCAAATTTCTTTATTTGTAAACAAAGTTAAAATTGTGGTATCTAATTGTATTCAGTCCAGCAGTTGATACTTTGTAAATCCGCTCTCATAGCAATTAAACTGCGAGTGTTTTAGCATATGACTCTACCATATTATTTGCCAGATTAGATAATGTATGTGAACAAAAAAAATAATTCTGAATTGAAGTTTTGTCTACTCTTTTACCATCCCACTGAAACACATGGATTTTAAAATTGGATTCATGCTATTTATCTATCTTATCTTGTTTTAACTTTTTTAATTTAAAAGTTGTAAGAAAGAGATGATAACTTTTTCTATTGTCACTTGACAATACAAAAAAAACCTATTACTTTTTCTCTGTCTTGTCTTAATCAGAGTTGAAGTGTGAAGTGTAGAATCTAAATTTGTTTTTCTTTTCTTTTTACTTTCCCAGGTGTTTTTTATTATTTTCAAGCATTAAGTTTAAATCCTGGCATGTTGAATGTTCGTACTGAATAGTTACCTGTTCTCTTCCTACGCCCAGGAGCCTCCTCCTGTAGAAGTGGATGCCTTGCCAGCTGGATGCAGCCTTCATGTTCCCATGGACGTTGAGTTTGCAGCTTCCTGTTTCCCTCGCATTCCTCCACCTTAGATAAACTTTGTATAGAGTGACCGAACTGGCTTAACGATGTGTTGTTTAAAATTGTGACTTATTTTCTGATAGATGTTTCCTTTTTTCTATCGTACCTCTTTTTATTCTGTTCTCTCTAATCAGTGATTCTGTCAAAAAAGAGAACTCATTTGAGTGCGAAATGAGGAGGTACTGATTGACTTTAACCCATTTTAATGATATACTGGATGATATATACATAATACCTTAGGTTTATGTTTAATTTATTAAACATAAACTATAAAGCTTATGTTTATAGTTTATAAACATAAGCTTTGATTGTTTATAAAGCAATTGCTATAAATTGCAGTCGAATTGCTATAAAGCCAATATAACTAATTATATTTTTTCTGTAAGATACTTTCATTTTCTTGCTGTACAGTTATTATATACAGTGTTTAACTTTCCCATTCTTAGTTTAAATTTGTTTTGTAATAATTTTCTGAAGTGATTTGTAACTCTTTCACAATCAGGTAAGACCCAGAATGTGACAGAAGGTGAAATAAAAGTTGAACAGAGGTACTCTGTGTAAATGTGATGTAACTATACACACACACACACCCACACACCCCCACACACACATACAGTATATATATTTCTTTTTTTCTAATAAAAAATTTATTTTATGTCTCATTCCTACATGTTGTGAATGCTTTGTTGGTTTAAATGTTAAACAATTTATCGTTATCAATACTGAACAACCAATATTTAAGCTTAAATTAATACATCACAGGGAATGAGAAGACCGTTTTATAATTATACCACAAAAACAAAATGCTCATCTGCCTCAGAGATCAATCAAGATCAAGTTCTGATGATACATTTCAGAATTTCAACAACAGAGATCGCAGCAGAATTAGACATGTCACTAGAAAGGTTTTGTTCAAATAATGAATTCATTAACAAAATTTTAATAAGATTAACAATCCATGCATTTTTTTGGAATCAGGCGAGGGGATATTTAGATCAAAAACTTTTACAACTACGTGATAAAAGGAGTGGTTTTGGCATAATAATAATGAAGGGTTTTTAATGTAATGGAAAACAATCCAGTTAGAACGGGGACACCATAATAAATATATTATTTATTGATAAATAATAACTTGGAAGGAAACTGGGGATATGCACTGAATACATGCCAAAAGCATCTGAAGACAAAAAGCCAAAATGATTTTTGAAATCTGTCAGTATTTAGGAAGCTATCATTCTCCAGACCACAGCAAGTTAATGACTCAGTTAATATAAAAATGAGTTAAAGTACTTTTGCAACCTTATTGAATTGAATCACATTCATGTATGAGCTTAAGATATTTTTCTAAGCTTCTGAAATGAATTCAAGTGAAGACTAAAAAAATCTGTTAAATGCCCACTTATTTAGTTTGACATTCACATAAGATTTTATACCGTCTTTTGTATCTTTCTATTATCTTTTTCATGTTCTTATATTTTTCTTTAATGCCTTTTTAACTTGTTCTTTATTTATATACTTAATTTTATGTCCTGTGATTTATGATACATAAATTGTGTTGTCTATAGTATTTTTGACCATGTCTGTGAAATAGGCTTTTAATTAATTAATTTTTGGAGCTGAAATACAGAAATGAAAGAACATTAGTGCTGCTGCCAAGTGGCCTTTTCTGACAGAGGAGTGGAAAAACTTTCTCAGCAGAATTATCCAATAATTATGCAGGGAGCTTCAAAAAGACCTGGAGTTAGCAGATAAGATTCTCCATTAAAATAAAAAGTAATGCACTCTGCTCCAATGGCCTCCATGCCCACTCACTGTGCAAGACTCCTCAGATGAAGAAAATGCATTTGGAAACCTGTTTAAATGAATGAAGCCAATGTACAAGATAAATATATCAAAATCAGATGAGATCAAAATACAGCTTTTTGCATGTTATACCACACACTATGTTTGGAGGCAACACGGTTGTTCACAATAACCCCAAAATGCCAACTGTGAGGTTTGAACTAAACATTGTGGTGCGTTGCTGTCTCTCAGCATTCGTAAATGGCAGACTTCATGCAATGAAGGAAGCCTGAATGGACAAAGCAGTGGCACATTCTTGTTAAGACACTAAATATGAAGTGACAGCAGGTTTTCCATCAAGAAAATCATCCCAAAGACACCACCGTGGAAATTCTGTATGAAGTCAGAGAAAAGACAGTTACCAGGAAGGCTCAACTAATAGTGTGCCTTAAATTTTCTTTCTGGAAGACAGATTCTGTAGAATAGGTCAAAATCACACCTGAGTAACATGTGACTAGTTTCTCCATAAAGAGGATGTCTGAAGTTGTTACTACCAAGAGATGTTTCTGCTGCGTACTAAAAACTTTTTAGTACGTTAGTTAAAAGCTTGTTTACAGTGTGGAATATTTGTTTTGTTACTGAATTTTATACCAGTGGTCTCCAAAGTACACTAATGTGTTCAGTACTTATTTTCATTGCTGTGTGTCAATTGTGTGCACAGTCATTAAAGTATATAAAAGGGTAAATGAGAAGTCTTTGGTATAACAGCAAACCAGACAGAACAAAGATTCAGGTTCATATTTAGTGAGTAAAACTGATGTGACACAAATATATTACACCCCTAAAATACTCTTCAATGCGCAAACCTGCATAGACATTTAAATAGATAAGAAAAATTAAAGGGTTTTTCTGTATTTGAAAACCACTCATGGAAACAAAACAGAGAGCATGCTACAATAAACAAATTTATTTTGGCGTGGACACCTCACGTCATGTAACACAAAGATGGAGACCCAGCGACGCAATAAATTATCTTCAATATTAAGAGTAACCAGTGACATACTGTACATCAAAAAATTTAAAGAACGGGAAATAAACAAAAAGAAAGAAGCAAAAACGGGATTTACAAATAAAATGCTGAGAGGGAAGCACAATCCCTAGACAGCAATGCTGATAAAAAATTTTAAATGTGTGATTCCTCTTTGATTTTAGTGTCTCACGACATAATTTAAGTACTGTTATGAAGAAATAAAAAAAGAGTAAACACTGTACACAAACCAAAGAAAACACACCAGAGAAACCCTTTCCTTCATTTTGATGATTTCATTTTTCATTTGGAAATCATTACTTTGCAAATTAAGCTTCATCACAGTTCTCTCCCATATGACAACATGAATGTAAACACCTGTTGAATTAGTCTTTTTTATTTTTTTTACAACATGAATATTTTATATATATATTTATATATTTGTACATATTTTCATTCACATCTGCACGGTTAGCTAGCATGGTAATGAAATAAGGCAAGACTCACATAACTGTGACATCACAATTTTTTTTTCTTTTCCGCATTGTAACACTGATTATTAAGGTGTTAGTCATTTCCTTCCCTCTTCTACGGTGGGCTTTGGTCTTTTTGGAGGAAGGCAGGATTGTTCCGTCTCCATCTGTGGAATCATGACTTGTTTTGTTCCAAGTTTGGTAAAATATTAAAAAGAGAGTGTTAACTGCAGAAAAAAGTGGGAGTATGCACGTAATTCTTTATGGTGACTTTATTAACAGGGCTTATCTAACACTGTTCTTTTTGAGGTAAATAACAAAAGATTATTCTTAGAATGATGAACAAGATGAGGGGTCAACAAGGCGACCATGAATAGCAAATGTCTGGAAAAAGACAGAAACATTTCACCCTTTAGTTTTTTGTTCATCAATGACCGATCCCAGGTGTCATATGGGAGATCAGAAAATAGAGTCACTTGCTTGGCTGGCTGCGTGTCAGTTTGACTTTACAGTACCAACAACAGCTGAAGCCCAGTTTCAGTGGGAGAACACGCAGGAGGAACGTTAAGCTGTTGCTACAGAGCTGTCTGAAAGAAGGGCAGTGTTATTCGGCTTCCTTTTCTCAGCACAAATCCACATTTTATTATTTTCAGAAGGCTTTAACTTGTAACCCTAAAGTCTTATGGTCCTGCTCGAGCAGAAATCATCATATAGTGTCAAACATGGAGTTTGTTTCAAGTGTTTTTTTTTCTTTGTTGCCCTTCAAAATTCTTTTTTTTCTGCAGTTCAGTTGAAGAGAACAGTCTTCTTGCAGTCTTTTTTATCTTTATTTGAATTTTTACAATAAAGCAATCTAAATGCTGTTTGTTTACGCACAACGTGAGTCTCCGAGTGTTCAAGTTCATAATGAGCTCAGTATAAATAAGAGTTTCTGACACTTTAAGCTTCCCGAATGTATTATCTTCGTAGACAAGCTGGAGGTTTGGGTTTGGAAAAAAAAGAGAAAAGAACATGAGTCGATGAGTTTTTACAAACGTCCTTGCAGTTGTCGTATGAATCAGGACTGTCCGGTTGTTAAGCTCTTTTTGCATGCAGCATTTCAATGAGTAGGTTATTGCAGGGCACATCGCCGTTCAGGTGTTTGTAATAAAGATACTCCTCAGCTTGCAGGCTGATGGCTCGGATCTCCGGCAGTCGAAGGAGCAGCTGGCCAAACTTGTCAGTCTGCTGAGGATAGTTGCACATCACATAGTCCAGCAGTGCTGCGTTGACCTGCTCCTGAACGCTTTCCACCAGGTGGAAGTTCTCTAAGTTCTTCACGTCTGCAGGAAAAAGGAAGAAAGATATTAACGCAGTGCAAAAAGTATTCTTACGTCTTTGAAACAACTATTATTGTTTTTACTCTGAATTTTTCATAAGGACTCTTCATTAATTTGTAATGCTCTTAATAATAATAGAAATACAAACCACACATATATAGTTCAAGTTTGCATGGATTCACATACTGTATATACATATGATTCAAACATTTAAGTCAGAATCAACTGACAGAACGACAATACAATGAAGAATCCTAAAGTAAATAAAAAGGCTCTCAGACAAGTACAATACAATCATTATTATTTATCTGGGTGGAGGCACCAGCCAACCGACAGCGAACTGTGACAGGGGGGAAACAAGGCCCAAATTTGGCCAGTTCTAGGAGTTCTAGGAGACAGGGAAGTCAAAGACCTGACGTGACAGATACACTGACACAATCACGCCATCCCACCCTCAAGTCTGCACACAAAAATACTCTCACACACACAACATAAAGACACACAAGAATCTTTATGTGTCTACACATAAAGATACACTCCCTCACACTCCTCATACACACTCTATACTCCCCACGTCCAGTTATTGATATCCCAGAGGGCAACCAGCCCCCAGATCCAGGACATGGTCCCCTTCACCCACCCAGAACTTTCAATGTCTACATACAACTTAACATTTGAAAGTGGTTCCAGAAGTGAGGCTATTTGAAAGATCGCCCTCTGGATGCCATTAACCATGCCCAAGGCCAAGGCCCTAAGTGTATGTGTGTCATGAGAATGTTAAAGATGAGAGTGTCTAAGTTGTAGAATAAAATTTGGAATTGAGATGAAGAAACTTCATCACATCTCAGAGACACATCTGCACCCCAAACACCTGCATGTGTGATGTAATGTCCTCTCAGAGAGCCAACTCCCCCGCTGACCTCAATAGGCACCCTGGTTTGCCAAATCCACCAAGGGAGAGAGGCTCTGGCACATCCACCGCAAGCTCAACAGTAGCAGTACCACCAAGCCAAACCCAAGAGACCCACCCAACCCCATCCTAGACAAAAAAAACTTTACCACTCGAACATTTGATCAAATCCCAGAGCACTTAAGACATTAGAGATCCCCTCTCCCCTGTCTGTAGAATGCTGTCTCTGAAAGAGTGAACCTGCAATCAGATGAGAAAAGCCACTTTAATAGGCCCCAAAAATGTATGGAAGCCCAATGGGGCTAGGGCACAGCCATCACACATTAACCGTCCCAAAGCCCCGGCAACGTATCCGAAAGGACCCCAGCCCTCTAGCCTCTGCCAGGCCCCAGCCTAATGGTCATATACCCCCAGAAATTCAAGGCCCCCTGCCCCTCCAGACCCACCCAGAAGCAGAGTAGACCCCCTAAAATGACATGTAGCCACCTGAAAGTCACCTCCCAAAAAAGCCAAAGCCCCTCCCAGGTGGGGGCCCGTGGCGACAGAATCACCTCCAGTGACCCCAACCCCGGGAAAACCCCAGGGGCCCCAAACTCAAACACCTCCCTCACACCATCAACAACGGCCTGCAGGATGAAACCAAAAACCCCCCATCCCAACCTAGTGATGGAGCCGATCAAAGGAGTCCAGAGAGATTGATCTGATGTGGAGGCAATGGCTGTTTCAAGACTAACATGGTTTAAAAAAAGGCTGAATCGATGAAAAAAACATAATGGCATGCATCAAGCTATAACGCTATTTTTTAATGCGTATTAGCAAAATTGTAGAAGACTCTAAAGGTTATTGTGCAATTAGAACATCTTTATTGAAAACATATTGAAATTTGTAAGTTCTTTGTGCCTAAGTGTGCACCTACCCCCCCCCCCCCCCCCCCAAAAAAAAGATCTAAAAAGCCGCTCCCTTTATTTCACAGAATCAATTAAGTCACGCTAGCCCACAAAAACATAAGGTGAAGAGGTGAAGTGGTTAGTGACTAAGCCCCGGCAACGCGTTTAAGGACAGTGTTACACTAACCGTTAGTGTAACACTGTCCTTAATTTTGAGGGGCATAAAGATAAATCTGCCATTATTACTGATACATAAGGGTTAGACAACGAGAAAATCTGACTCCTTTATTGTGGCTCATATGTTGTACGATGAAACCCCCTTCCTTCTCTTTTCTGTTTTCCTCTGAAGAGCCTCTTGGGAAGACAATGCAGAAGGAATCAGGTGAAAGCAAGAATGTTCTTCTGAGAGATGACTTCCCTGGGGACAATAAATTATATAGGGCAGAGGTATAGTCAGGCCACATTTGCTTCTTAAACATAAAAATCTTTTCACCATCTTAAAGAGGCGGAAAGTTGTCAGATTATTATGAAGAAGTAGACAAAAGTTTTTAGAAGATCAGTATGGGAAATATAACGTTAACGTCATGCTAGAATTCACTTTGTTAGAAAGTCTACTTTTACTATTAATTGCTTGTGCAAAATACATTGTGTGTCTTTTCTTAATCCCCACCTTTCTGCGCAGCCATAAGCACTTTTTCCTAACAATAATGAGCTCACTGGGGGTTTGAGGAGATTATTGCAAGACAAGACAAAAATTTGCTAAATGGATAATGGCAAACCTGAGCACTTTGTGTGCTTGTCATGATTATGAAGCGTAGGACTGCAGAATATTTAACCCTTGTGCGATCCTAACATTCTGTTTACTCCTCTTGTCTTACGGGTCAACAATGACCCACCCTAACAAAAGCCCCAAAATAAAGCAAATTAATTGAATTTTAAATCCAAAATCTATTTTGCATCATGAAACAATCTGATATTTATCAATTCAACTCAATTTAATTATTTTTTATCATGTATTTTTGTTATACAATACAAAAAGACGATCAACAGTATTACACACTTTTTTTTCTTTTTACGTTGTTGTAATTATATAAATGTGAAGTTATTACTTTTTAATTAATTATACTGAAAGGGAAAAAAGTCAACAATTTGGAACTTTTTTGTCAACGGTTCAAGTGAATTATAAAAATACCTCTCGTAACACAACAAAACAAAATATTGTTTGATTTTTTGAACAATTTAACATCAGTTCTTATGTTGATGTTGAATTGTTGTTCAACATCAACATCTCATAATTATATGGGATGTTCACCACAAGATGAAGAACATCTTCTGCTCAACATGAGGTGTTGAACATAAAATGAAGAACATCTTCACAAGATGATGTTCATTTCATGAAGATGTTCATTTCATGAAGATGTCCTTATCCTCAGCATCCTCAACACAAGATGAAGAACATTTTCTGTTCAACATAAGGTATTGAACTTAAGATGGAAAATATTCCCATGAGATGAAGATGTTCTTCATCTTTTAAAGATGCTCTTACATTCAACTTCAACATAAGACGAAGAACATCCTATGTTTCCTACCCCACGTTGAACATAAAATGAAGAACATCCCACGTTGAACACAAAATGTTGAACACGAGATGTTCAAGAAAATCTTCATACAGTAGTGTGAAGATGTTCTTCACCATATGAAGACGCTCCTACAATGAACATCTCCAGCACAAGAATTTGCTCAATATAAGATGTTCAACTTCTTATGCTGAAGATCCCATGTAGGACAGTATGTGCAAACATACAACTTAGCACCTGTTGGGCAGTGAAACGTCTACTCATGGCTTCAGCAAGGAACCATCTAGGGATACTCAGATTCAGCATACCTTCATATCCTCTATACTTAATTTATTTTTATTATGTCTGAGATTGTTTTATGTTGTTTGGGAACTTGATGTGAGGGCTTAGCTGCAGATTGAGTGCAGGTGCAGGTCAAATGCAAGTTCAATTTGTACATCAATGGAGTTTCTTTGATATGTATGTGTGCGTGGGGGGAGTGGGGGAGGCTGGTGCGTGTGCGGGGTGGTGTGTGAGTGTGTATTAGGGAAAGTTTGTGTGTGGCCTTTGAACTCTTTTTCTGGTGTTTAAATGTTTTTATAATTCACGGGTCCAAACTGACCCATAAGACAATCCTTTTACCCTAGTGGTGTACAGCCCACATGGAAATATAAACAAAAACAAAGTATCACTTTTTCTAATGATGGGGTCAATTTAGGAAAAGTCATATAATTAAACATTATAGTGGGTCACTTTTGACCCGCAAGACAACACAAGGGTGAGACTGTTCTGAGAGCTGTATGTGTGTGTCTGATTTTTTATTAATTTGTATGACCCCCAGGTTGAGTCTGATCACAGTGGGCTACTGTGAAGTGACACTTTGCACTTCTGCATCAAATCACACACTAAGTGAGCTGAGCTTTAAAACATTTTTTATATTATTAAATAGACACAATAATCTGTGGGGATACATATAGTATTACTTTTTGTAATAGTAGCTGTACCCACCACCAACAAACAAATCAACTCTCTGTCTCTCACACACATCCTACCCCTAACCCCATACACACACACACGCACCCATATCGTCTCCACCCACCAAGAGCATTAGGGGAAAGGAGGGGGAGATAAATCAGCAACTAATGAGGTCTAGAGAATGAGAAGCAGGTCCTTCAAGGCACTTCCATCTATGATGCAGTCTACCATGCTATTACAATCTGTATGCATGTGTGTGTCTGTCTGCTGTTGTGTGACTTGTGTATGTGTGAGCTTCAGCTTGCTCTGACCTCTGGGTGACATGACAGGGGGCTAAATAAGGCTAAGAGGAGGGCAGGAACGGTGGGGGTTAGAGGGCCTGTGACAAAGGAGCCTCCAAACAAACATGACATGTGCTTTTTCCTGCTGCCATTCAGCTGTCTGACCTCCTATCAGGATCCTGAATCAGCTCTCACACCACCAACACCTCAGAGAAGTGGTAACATAGCCTTACATAAGCGAACCTAGCACAGGGCGCTCTAAGCGTTCAATCACAAACGTCCTACGCAGGTCAAAGAGAGGGTGGAGGGAAAGGTTGTTGTTATTATGTGGGAAAAACACAGATGGAAAAGTTTCTGAGATGTTGTAGAATTGAGTTAACTTGAAAAATGTGAATATTTTGAATTGTGTTCCGTTTAATTATGTCATTTGTTATTATTGTTATTTTTTTATGTATTTTAATCCTATCATATTTGAAGTTTTTATCACGTTTACATGAGAGCTTTTTTTCTGTTTCAACTTCTTCAGACCATCTGAAGCAAAGCTGAAGCTGACTGAGTAGTGCTTTTTTTTTTTTTTTTTTTACAAACTATCATATCTGTTGGTGTATTGAGATTTTCACATTTTCAAGCAATTTTCAAGAATGGGAAAAGGCATGAGTTGGTCACTAAAATCAAGGACTTAAAATCTTATTATTTCTAAGTCAAAACACAAGGAAAAGTTAGATTAATTAGAAATTATTAGAAGTGTTTTGTATTATTACTATTAGCACCAACAATATTTGTTGCTTTGCTCTTGAAAAAAAAAAGAAATTTTGCCTTGCCTAAATATCAAGAAAACAGTTGTTTTTTTTATTTCAAGGTAATCATAAGTAAAAATACCATATGGGGTCATGTCACAGCAGAAATAAAATTTGTTAAATAAGATAAAAAAAATACAGTCAAATTGTTTAAACATACATCTACATTAAATGCAAATTTTTTGCACTTACTTGTGACTGTTGAGGTGGAAGCATCGCAAAAAAAAATTACTGAATGTTTTAGTCTTTATTTTAATTGCTAATTGTTGCCAGAGACTCTTTTGAAAAACGAATGAATCTGTGTTTGCATAAAAAAGGGAACACAAACAATACTAAACTGATGTTACAAACTGCAGAAGAACACTTCAAATAATTTTCTCAGTTCCGAAATAAATTAAAAACTCACAGGTATTTTTGCTGATGAAGTCAGAAAGGATAAAAAAATACAAAGATAAAAAAAGACAACAAACAAATAAAAAGAACCTTATCAATCCTTCCCAGGCAGTGCCAGGATGGACTACTAAATGCGCTAAGCACTCTCTTCTCTGCCTTCAGTGCCTCTTTTCCCCCTCCTCTTCCTCTCCATCTCATCATTCAGTCACTGAGGGACTAATTATCAACTTTTTCTTTTTTTTTTTTTTACATAAAACAGCCACAGTTCGTCTGAGTGCCGTGTCCGAATACTCAAATGGAAACCCCGAGGTCCCATGGAATACATTGTTTTCATTTGACGGCCGATCATGCCGAAGCCACTGCACACACACACACGCCTACACCCCCACCCGCATGCACCCCTACATACCACACACCCCTTCACAGAACCTCTGAAATCTCTGCTGTGCTTTTTAATTAGACTCAATCTGCTCTTTGCTGTACATGTATGGCTCTGCATATTCTCTCACATACTTACAAAACCCTATCAATCTGCTCCAGGGACACACACACACGCAAACAAATGTAAAGCATATTGTGCAGACACTCGGTGCAAGACGCCTTTTAGACTCCGATCACAAAAACTGCCTCACAGAGTCGATGATCTGGTGTGTAAAAACTCATAAACTGGTGTCAAAGTTCGCATAGTTTTGCAAGCCAAAAGATACGGGGCAATGTTTATATGCTGTAAGTGGCTAAGGAAGTAAAAAAAACACGTCAGTCACTTACAGCATGTTTATCGGGTCAACTTCTGAGCAAAAAATCTAGTTCGGGCATATATCAGAAATAAAACAATATTTTTTCTTTATTGTGCATATTTCCATTATATTTTTTTATCATAAAAAGGGAATTTACAAATTCTGGGGATACTGAAATGATAAAAAGACATTTAACCCTTGACAATACTTTAATTCACTTTTTTCTGTCCTGCTGTGTTCCCAATAAACTCTCACTATTACCAGACTTGACCTTTTTTACAAAATTTTCTCTTGTATGGTTAACAATCAATATATGGCAAACCAACTCTGCAATTTCCCACGTTATGTTTTTATTGCCCAAATCAATAAGCCATCACAGTCACATGCTGCCAGTGCACGCTCTACCTTTCAAACTTCATGGCATGCATTTTCTGTCGGCTCACGAAATAACACATAAAAGTCCTGAGTCATAAAACCCTTGTTAAATGAGGTGCTGTCAGTAAAGTTGGCCAATTAAATATGAGTGGAAAACGAACAGGTTACTTCCCGCATTAGGATCTCAGGTCTCCCAATGGGAGAGCTCTAAACAGTGTTTATATGAGACTATCAAAGCTGAATCACCTTTTACTGCAGCGGCAGTGCTTCAAAGAGTTAGCAGTTGAACTTGTGTCCCAGCTAGAATGTCTTTATTGCACCCTACTGGGCTGTTATCGAGTCAACAGTGCCCACAACAACTTGATTCATTATTATTAATGTCATCTAGGCTCCAATCAGCAAAGGTGGTGTTGACAGAGAACTTAGTGACCTTTGACACTGAATAAAAAAACATCCAGGGGTGACTAACTAGTTGCTTCACACCACATAGGTCAAATGTATTGCAGCATGTGTGTTGAAATAAAATGTCTATGTGTGTTAAAAAAGAAAGGAAAAGGGTAACAGGTGCATTAAGAGCAAACAAAAGCCACTAGGTCAAGGAGCAATGGCCACATGTTCAACACTACCACATAACCGGCTTATATCAGAGTTGTGTTTTACTGTCTTAATATGTAAGCTCTGGTTTGTGTTAGAAAACAAACAGTGATTTTTAAACTTCTGCATCTTCTCAGTAAATTCATGCAGCACACAAACACACAATTCAACTTGCATTACTGCTAAACTGTCAACGTCTCGTCTGCAAGTTTGAATTGTCTTTGTCTTTTAAAGGAGGTTCTGATTCCTACTAGAGTATTACTGTTCCCATCTATCTGTACTAAACAGAAAACAAGTTTGCCTGCTCCCTCGAGATCTCAGTCCCACTTCTTTTCTGTGAGTCCATCAGGGGAATTCACTTAAAAAAAAACACCTACAAATTAGTGGTAAGTGAAAAACATAATTGGAAAAATGGGGTCCAACGCGTCTATGCATTATTGGGAAAATCTCTTTGAAACACTGAAGATTCACAGGATAACTCGTAGCATGGTTTTCATATTAAGTGATGCAAAGAAGAGATGTGTGAGTTCAAAAGAATGTGCCTGCTGTCTGCAGCATGCTGGTGCACAGGTTGGAGGTTGGCTGTGTTACACAATACTTCAATATTATTTTTCCACAGTTTTTACTTATAGGAAAAAATACAAATCACATTTAGTTGTGGTCAAATATAATATCAAACAGATCAAAAATACTGTGGTTTTATTTCTACATCTTCAATGACTTTAAAGTAAGATAAAAAAAAAAAAAACAACTGAAAATTAAGGCCATGGCCTTAATATATGGAGTTATCCCACTGCATGTGTGAGTACTAATCGGTTCCTCCCATAGAATGCATGTTAGGTTAAATATGTCTTTATTAAATAAAGGTTAATAATAACAACATGCAATTTAAGAATAAAACCTACCCACTGACTGTGTACTGCTTCCCATGAGAAAACTGATACCTTAGAGGGGAGGTCAGAGGTTAACAATGAAACTGTGTTGAAACTTGACAATGATTATGTTCATCTATATTTGTTGAATGATGTTAGAATGTATTCTTGACTTTTTAGATAACTTAAATAAGGCCATGTTAATACCGGAGGAGTGCCTTTTTTTTAATCTTAAACATTGAATGTTATTTCACTGGCGCACAGCTACATATTATAGCAACATGCCCGCAAGCCAACATAGTACCTAATGTCTACAGGCCAAATATCCAAGATTCTACCAGTGCATAATTACAAGTGGGTCCCAGCTCTTGGAAACAGGCCATTTAAGGCGACGGGTTGTTGTCGGCATGTCAGAATAAAGCATTAGGGCTCAATTTGCCCACCAACCCATCAAACCCTCTCTTTAAGCCTCTCAAGGGGCCAAAAGCCATCCGGTAATGAAAGAGAATTATGCAGCTACTGTCCAGTTGGGGATATATTAAGTCAGATTTAAAACCTTTCACCGACAACATAGCTATTGTTGTTAAGCTAAACAGGTAGCGGCTGGGTGAGTTCTGTCGCCCAAGGATGGGTCCCTGGCTTGACAGACTGGTATCGGTGGTGGTAGTGAGTGGGGGGTGGAGGGGCGGAGGGCAGCAGCCGGCGAGAGACATTAAGAAGCAGAGAAATGTGCCTTAGGTCTGATAAAATAAACAAGAGGAAAGGCGCTCGGAGCAGAAAGGATCCAAGCCTCTCTCATTGCCTATGCTGACTGGGAGGTGGTAGGGATTTATTTTGAAGTGAACGGGGGAGTAAATTCACACCCTGAATTAGTTAGAGAGCTTCAACAGATGGACACAGATAGGGAGGCTGCTATCAGTGTGGATTAATATTAAAGGGATGGTTAAGTCTTCTTGACATGAAATTACATGTATTACTATCTTTTGATTATTACTCTTTCATGAGATGGTAGGAATTGTTCTGTGCTAGCGGTGCAACCATAAATAAGTTATTTTATTTGAAGTGGCCATGAATCAGTAAGTTAAAATCACCGTGTAAAAAATATGATCCAAATTATCAGTGCATGCATTTTTGACATGCTTCAGACAGGCTTGGAAGAAAAAAAAAACAACAACAAAAAACTCATTGTCTCAGCGTTATGAAAATCCATTTGCCAGAGGGTTACTAAGAGACTTGAATCAGCAATGAACTCACTGCTTAGCCCTCTGTGGTCCCTCCAGTTCTCCCCACCTTACTGCCCCCTGATTTAGCCCCCCTCGGAGGTGAAAACAAAATCCTCTCAAATGAGCTGGCCTCGGATGGAATGATGCACCCACAGGTCTCTGCTTCTTCCACCTCAGTAATGCTGTCTGGACAGAGCCGTCTCCGCCCAAATTCCACCCACCGACACGGCTCCGAGTGCAGCTGATGGCACCGACACTTGACTGACAGGTCCAGATCTAATGAACTACAGTCAGGATTTGATCTTGCTATTTATGCTGGAATTTGTGGAAATAATCTTTGTACTGTAGAAAAAAAAACTGTTGAATTAAGAGAAATCAATAGCGCTGCCTACGAGACGACTTTTCAGGCTCACAGTGACTTTACCTTGTAATTCATTTGTACCTGTCAGTAACAGTTCAAGCAGGCATTTTAAAATGTGAGTGTTATTGCTGACTCCATCTGTCAGATTCAGTTCTTGCATGTGAACCTCGTTTACATTCGATGCACTTTTGCAGCCGTTGGCTAATTACACCCAGGGTTTGTATGGCGGTGCTTGGGGTGTGTGAGGAGACGAGTGCCGGGGAGCGGGTTGTGAGGGGGTTGGGGCATGTCAGCCTTTCTTGTTTATGATGAAGTGACAGAAAATCATTGGGGGGTCAAGTGCCCCCCCAGCTGCCTCCCTCCACCTTCAAAACCTCCACTGCCCCGAAACTCCTTCAACAGTGCAGAAGGTGCATGGTGTGGGAAGCCTCCCCTTTAATGAGACCATTAAAGAGCCTGTGTCCCAGTCAATAGATTTCTCTCATTCTTTCTTTGACAAATTTGAATTAATAATTCAGTGCCAAGCGCCCGGGGATGTATATTTTCAGCATGAAGGACAGTTAATCCATAGCATAGGTGCTCCCCCTTCTCCTCCACCACTCGATCTCTCAGTAATTCACTTTCTCTCTTTTTACATCTGTACACCTTTTCTTTCCTTTCAGAATTGATGAAGGATGCCATCAGGTAGTGTGCTGACTAGAGACAGATTGTGTTACATGTTAACCACACTGTGCCATTTTTTATTGAGATATTACATAGCAATGTAATTAATATAAAAGACACGTTTGCACATTCTTTTTTAAAGTTGGTCTCTCAGAACAACATATTCAGAGTTTGTGTACAGTTTCTAACATGAGGATTTTAAAAAGTGGAGCTCAGGAAACTCTGGAAAAAAGAAGAATTTTAAGGATAAACTTTATTAGGATAAACTAATAAAGTTGTGTTGGTCTAGGAATTTTACCAATTTGATGTTAAGAGTTTTAGGAAATTCATTACCTGTGCAAACCCCACAATGAAATCTGTCAGTTGAAAGAAAGTCAGAAGAAGTTGAATGCAATCTCGACTAAAAACCCACCTGTTTAGAGTTGTATTTGAAACATAATCAATTACAAATTTAATGATGGCATTTGACTTAATGTAATGTTTTGATTGTCGATTCTGTGTTTCATGACTTTGTGTTTGTGTGTGTGTTATGATGTAAAGCACTTTGAAATGCCTTGCTACTGAAATGTGCTATACAAATAAAATTTGATTGATTGATTGCAACTTCTCACAAGCTACATGGGACAAAACACACATGTTGGATACAGGTGCTCTGTTCAGATAAGCCCAGAAATTAAATTTGTGGCCTACATGCAAAAAGCTGGGTAGCAGACTATCCTTAATGAAGAAAGATGATAGCAACATCACTCTGTGGGGAATTGGTTTCACAATAAGGAGTAGTAGGAGATAATGTATTTTATTTTGCTCAACTACAGAATACAAAATGGTGACGTACATTTTTGTGTAGACATTGTGGTGTCCAAAATTTGGTGATGACAAAATTATAGTTTAATCAGTAGAACGTTAAAACACAATTGAGACTATTTTCTTGCATACATCTTTACATGCATCTGTAACTTTGTGGCTTTTAACTGAAAATTGACAAAACATGAAGTAAGCATATTAATTATTTTAAAAGTCTGTGATTTTATAATTTCGGAAGATTGTAATGATACTGAAGACTCTATTAAAAGTCTGCTGAGTTTGTTGCTGATGTGCTATACCAAAACCACTCAGCGCTGTGTGAATTTATAGTTCCGGTTCTTAGAGTTGCCGGCAGCAGCATTTCAGCATTCGTGCCAGGTGGCACCAGAGAACAACACAATGTTCTAAATCTGCTTCTAACACAGCACGAGTTGACATGACGAATGTCTGGGATTAGCCAGCAATATACTTTTATGTCCCACAGCATAACGCTGAGATATCTGTGTTTGCTCGGTGAGTTTGTGTAAGAATAATGTTGGAATGTTTTATTTAACGCCTTTGTTTACTTTTCCCTTATAAATCAATGAATTTATCAAGGGGAGATGCTGAAGATTTTCTGTGTAACTTGTGTGGTTATAATATAATCCAAGACAAGAAAGAGACAAGAAAAAAAGAGCTGTGGAAACACAAAGGGGAAGAAGACTCACAGGTGGGTGTGGAGAGAAAGAGAGCAGGAACAAGAGACAGCAACTGTTGGATCATCTGTGCTTCAAAACATTTAATCACTGTCTCTGGTTACGCACACACACACTCGTTGCCTCAAAGCTCTGCTGTTTTTTGCTCTGCCAGAAGTATCTTGTAACCACATTGTCTAAAAGCACACACACACACCCACCCCCAACCCTTCACGCACACAGAAGCTCAAAGAGCAAAGGTTGTTTAATCTTATAGCAGCCACCTGACCACCGGATAGCTTGCCATAGTTTGAGCACATGCCTTTGCTCTATACATAATCACACAGGGACACAATGACTGACAATTCACATGCCAGGCAGTTCTGTCATGCCACAGAGCTCCATTTGTAATATTAGAACTGTAGGTGAATGTGAAGGATTATTTTTACTTCTACAGTCCACTCAGCGCTTTTCTTAAGAAACAGCTCAAACACCTAATGTCAAAATCAGTTGTCTTTTTATACAGTCATCAATTTATTTAATTCATTTATCAGTCATTATAACTCTGCAATACTTTTATATTTTGTATTTACATACATGACTGCAATAAGTAAAACAATGATACATCATAAGTAAGAGCAGCCATAAGTGTATTTTCATAAAGATAAAATGACAGTTTCAGGAATTATAGTTTAGCTTCTATAGGAAGACTCTGACTGGGAACCTTTTGAACCTCTTACAACTACAGAAATGTTTGCATAAGTACATGAAAGGCCTGTGATATCTTTAACGAGAGCTTTATAAAATGTTTGAAGAAAGTTTCTGTTTGGAGGTTATATAAAGAGTCAATATCTGCAGTACACAATCTCTTTGTGTTTTCTTTTAGTATAAATTCAGATTTGTTAGTTGCAGACGATGAAGCTAAGTGCTTGTCTACAAGACGCGTAGACTTAAGTATTCCTCTACAACCATTCTCATTTTTAAAATAGTATGGCAACGAATGTGACTGTAGTTTTACAAACCCATGTACACATTTTTTTAATTTTATTTTATTTTACACAAAATATGATGGCTATTTACACAGAAAAAAGCGACTGGAGGCAGTGTGTCACCGGTTATCTTCCTGTGTAAAACATGAACTGAGAAAAAAAAATCACATATAAAGTCTTTCTGATCAGAGTAGCCTGAGAGAGAAGAAAGTATAAAATTCAACAAAAAAACATCCAATGAAGGAGCTGTAAAATTTTTGCTTTAGTTTGCATTACTTTAATTTCTATGACCTAAAACCCTTTACATGTTCTGCTCTTGGTACATGTACGAACTAAGATTATTTGTGGTGAAAAACTTCCTGCCTCCATTTTCAGTGTAAATAATCATTGGCTTCTGTTTAAATAACCACCCAGTACAAATATGACAACAATTGAAATGTTTGTAAAAAAAAAAAAAAAAAAAGCACTGGTATTAACCTATATGAACTTTTTGAGATTTTTTTTTTTTAAATGCGATCTTAAGAGATGGGGTCATTTCAACCTCATGGATATTTTACTTTGTGCACTGACCCCACTTCAGCGCTTTCTGACCTTGACACTTGCCGTGTTCCTCCTGTGCTAAGACCGCAGGCGGGTTCAAAAAGTCAACTTTGGTCTGGGCTCTTTAAGCTGCTTACAAAGTTAACAAAACAACAGGTCTCATAAAATATATGATTGCATTGCTGACAGTCGATTAAATTGATTAGGAATGGACTACATGATTGTTATTACAAAAATGATACTCATGAGAAACCCCGTCCAACTATACACTTTTTAACAGGGCTCTGATTTATGCACAATTTGTTCTCCAATCCTGTTTTTGTTGACTAATGTGAGCCTGTTTTCCACAGGGCTCCAGAACGCCCAAGCCTGTCCTCCCTATTGCAAACAGACTCCCTCAGTCTTTAATTGGAGAGGAGTTGCAGCGCTGCGAGCACAGTGCTGGGACCCGAGCTGTGGCCACTGAGAATGCAGCAGCATTAGCATTGCAGCGGATGTACCTGTACATAATGATAACCTCAAGCTCTGCCCACTGGGAACATACCCAGTTCGAGCACACACACAAAACCAGAAAAAAAAAAAAAAAAAAACACTAATGCCCATCAGTCCTTACTCCTTTTCCCCCCATCCACCCTTACACACAGCGTCACGTGAAAAAGCAAGTGCATTGAGGCCCCACAGGTGGGCAGTCCAATGATCAGAGGAGGGAGAGGAGGAGAAATCAGTTGCCACCATTCGGCTGAAAAGTGTGTGTGATGAACTTGAGTTCCATTGATTGGGACGGAGAGCACAGAACCAGCAGCTGTTTGTCCCAGAAGGGATGCCATACTGCTGCACAGTAGCCACTCATAAATGTTTTACAGGCCTGAGCCCCTCTAGATCCACCCTTCCTGGGTAACAGTTACAGCACTCAAATCCAGGTTGATGGTTGTGATAGACAAATGTCTGTCTAGTTGTTGTGGCTCAGAAGATTGATAGTTTTTTATGTATTGTACTGAACAGGTCTGTTTCTGCATCAGGAAGCTAAAAATGTCCAAACCTTTTTTAGATTTTATTTTAAAAATTCTAATTCTCCACAACGAACACATTCTCAACTTCACATCTCGGTTCAGAGACAGGGATTCAAGGATGCTCTAATTTGTTTGCCATTCTATACCTTCCTATAATATACCCTTAAGCTCTAAGACCCTCAACTGCCCCCTGAAAAGTCCTCATATGCTATGGATATGATGGATGTTACTACAGAAAACACCTGATGTACCAGACAGACTGCTAAGTACTAAGCAGTGGGAGGTCCTCCATGTTATGCAGCTGGTAATAAAAGTTGAACATTGATTTTCTGTAGCAGCTTGTAACTGTTAATGTTGAGACATCAATAGCCCAAGCAAAGCGCAGGTGCCTTAATAGGAGGCTGAGAATGTGGAGGTCGTGAGCAGAGGCTGACTCTAAATCACAGAATCTATCCTCACCAATCGATAAGACAGTAACTGCAAGTGTCCCTCTGCTTTCCTAATGTTTTATAATAAACTGACAGCCTGTAATAAGACCAAGGGAGAGCGAGAATGTGTAGATAGGAGGAGGGTGGGATGGAGGGGAACATTTTCTCCACAGCCTTAGCGCTTTAAATCACTTGACTTGGGAGTATTGGAGTGGAGCAGAGGAGGAAGGCAAAGGAAGGAGTTAACAGCATTAAAAAAAAAAAAAACTTTTACAAGAGCATTTGTATACTTGTACTCGCTAGTGGTAGAGTTAATGGCAGCATTGATAAAAGTGGGACAGGAGTTTAGGGGATTTGTCCTGTATTGCTTTATCAGAGCTTTTAGTTAAAGTGGACAAAATTCTCCTGCTATCATGCAGTGGTCAAGGCATCATTAAGTGACTGGTTACCAGGATTGCTGCGATTGCAGTACTGAATTTATTTGGGTTTTTTTCTTTTACTTTTAATTTCTTCTTTCTGAGCAAGTACATTATGAAACATACACTTGGTACACTTAGGCATACATTCCCTGATGTAGCAAAGCACCCTTTCTTTCTTTTACAAATGTGAGCCCATGTTGCAAAGTGAAAGGGGTTATCAAATGTCTGAAATGCATATTTCTTTTTGTGTTATACACCTTTTCTGAGGAAAAAAAAAGTTTCTTAGTCATCTTATTAGCTGCTTTTATATAAATGCACCCATCAGCTTTAGAAATAACTTGGCTTGAAATGAGCCATTTGTGAATGTCACTGCATTACGAAGAAGCTTATTTCAAGGACAGTATGGGAATACTTTCAGACAGTTCTAAAGTTATCAGGAAGCCATAAGCAAGATGGCAGAAGCGTCAACCTCAGTACAGAGGTCTAGCTGATCCAATTGCAGGCTATGCCATATTATTTTCATAAGGTGAAAATATACTTGAATAAGGTGAAAAGAAGCAAAGCATGTTGAGAATCTGGTAAATGTTGACATCCATTCGAAGAATTGATAGTAAGAGAGACATTATAAGGTGTGAAGCCGTGATCCTCAAAATGCCTTCCACCACCATAACTCACAGCAACTGCTACTTAATGACAGCCTGCAGTATTGCCACGTAGTATTGGCAAGTTGGAAACCCAAAGCTTTTATAGCTTGATAAAGTCTGAAAGCTTTTTAGAAAGCCTCATTACATAGAATTCCCTACAAAGTGGCAGGATGCACATAAAGATTACTGCTCAGAATGTTAGCTTTTTTTTTAGGTAAATTTGGCAGACAGACCAATAAATTAGATTACTTTCTTTAGGGCAGGCTTCTTCCCTCTTCGTAACAGATGAAAAAAAAAGAAAGAAAGTTACCACACTCACGTCCGATTAACTTGATTTGGCTGCACTAGGATGTGGTTTTACCAGCTTTTATAGATTTTTGCTTGTTTGTTTATTTTAATTGTTGCTACATCTGAAATTATGTCTAGAGTAAACAGATGGAGTGAGAAAGACTTGTATGTGTTGACTGACTCTGAACATAATCTAATAAACAGCTAGAATGGATTTCCGTCATCGCTAATTTTATTTCAACGATGAACACTTGCTGGGCCATAGCAGGCAGACATGTTAATATGACGTAAAGGTAACAATTTGACCTTCCACCATTTCTGGCAGAAATGGTTGGCCAATAAAAAGTAACATAAAATGCATGAAAATAAAATGTATATAGTGTCATTCAGAAGGTAATGAGCACATTTCTATATATTGCAGAGCAAGAAAAATATGAATATGAATAATATGAATTTGTTTAGCTAATGTAAAGAATTAGTCAAATAACTATGTTGCATTTTAGGCATTTAGCCTAAAATGCAAAATCTTACCAAATTACTTCATGTAGTGTTCCTCAGAAGGTTGTATTATTGAACTTTTGGGGTTTGTACAAATCCTAATTGTCCAGGGAAGCACAAGTTTGTAGATTACATTTCCACATTTCCCTCATACTGAAAGCAAAGTTTTAAAAAATACAGCCCCATAATGCATCCTAGATGAAACATCAGTTGCGGATAGACACATTATTTATTCCTGCAACATAAAGCACTCACTGTAAATACAATAAACAATCAAATGTAAATTTTAAAGCAACCTTGAAAACTTATGTGTTTTTATTTTCTCTTTTTGGTAGGGTTACCATTAATTTGTGTATTTGTTTTGCAGCCAGTGCCTTTACTTACACTGAAGGTTAAACTCTGTTGTTTATGTTATTATAGTTGTTTTTTATAGTAAGCATATGGCTTACTGATTCCTACTTTTTACCTCTGAGGGAAGAGGGGAAAAAAATATAAATCCTCTTACAAGTCACAATATTTCATTAGCGTGTTGATGAGGACCAAGGTGGCCATTCCAGCAGAAAGTTTGGCCACAAGAGGGAATAAAAAATATATATTTTATGCTCCCAGATTCTTATTAAGCTGTAAAGGGTTAAAACTTGTTTAAATGCAGCTTGAATTCCACATCATTTGGCTCCTAATTTAGTTTAAAAAAGAAAAAAGTATTGAAAAACCACTCCCTCATGATGTAGCTGATCAATCCTCAGCTACATCGTAAATGATTCAGTTGCTTTCTGGAAATAAATATTTGTAAGACTAATTTGTGCTGTATGTGTAAAATCGTGTGTTTATCTCTATTTGTGTGTATGGAAGTGCATGCCTTCTACAGCCAAGGATCAGGACATTGATTGTGAAGAGCCTCAGTTCTTGCTTTAATTAGGCTGTACCTGCCTGGGAATTACATGCTTTGTGTTTCTCTCTTTCTCACTGTGTGGGGAATCAGCAATTATAAAATAGAAAGGAGGAAAAGAGTGTGTTTTCATCAAGGTTAATTCATCTGTTGTGTTTTTGTTGTCAGCAGATTTGTGTCTGACCTTGCAATGCCAAAAGATCCCTAATTATGTAAATGAGAAATGTGTCATAATGTGAGGTTGGATATGTTTTGAGCTGATTTTAATATAAAACTCATGCAAAAACGGAAGATAGACAGATTAAAGCAACCTAAACCTGTTTGAGACACAGGTTTGTTTCATTTCATTATTTTCTTCTTTCTGCTACCTTTCATTTCATTTTTTTAAATTATTTTATTTTTTTTTCCTTGTATTAAAAATTTTTTTATTTGTATTGAATGAAATGAATAAAGATAATAATAATTTGAAATCTAATTTTAAGTCAAATACTCCTGATTACTATTGGAGGCTTTTTAAGGCTGAGATGGGTGAAGGAGTTGGTTCAAAAGCAGAAAAAAGATTAATTGAAGGTTAAGATGAATGAGAAATAGTGAATGTGGATCTTGTGATAGACCCTTGATCGATAATAGTGTAAAAAGATGGATTTGGACAGAAAGGGCAGAACAATGAGACAAGACAATGCAAAGGGTTGGATGAATGTAGAAGGATGGAGGTCAGGAGGTAGGGGATTGATGAGTGAGCTTCTCTAACCTCAGAGACCAACTAATCACTTGGCAGGAAGCTAATGGAGGTTCACTCTTAAATCATTGTTGTTGTTTTTTTTTTATGAATGGGGTTTATTTCCTGATGATACTCATTTAAAAGAACCACCACACCCTGATATTTTGCTTTTGTCTTTAATGTAAAAGGTTAGAAATTGAGAATTGATATTTTGTCAAATGTGTCAGAAATTGTATCAATTTTGCTATTTTACGTCCAGTGGACAGAAACATATTTCCTCTGAAAAACCTTTCTGACTGAATGGCATTACTAGAGGGCTCGTTAAGTTATGCAGTTAGATGGCATCTTAATCAGAACATCATCTTAAGTGTACAATTGTTCAGGTTTTGGTTATCATTAAGAGAGAAATAGACTTTTTTTGTATGTTTGTGACTTCAAATGTTAAGAAAATTAAGCAAAAATAATTTGACTGAAATTGGCTAATTAATTTTGGTTCGAAAAGAACAAAAAAGTGGTTGATTCTTCATTTATAAATTATTATAGTAATTTAGGCAGTTCTATATGCCCGTGTCATTAGACTGGACCCCCAATTTCTCTATTTAAATAACCCCAAGGAAATGCTCAATTGTTAGAAATTTTAAAAGTCACAACTTCATAAAACCTACAACAGAAATAAAAAGAAATATCAAAGACCAGTGAAAATGTTCACTCTGTTCTCACATTTATTATTCCTGATAAAGAATAACTTTAAGTCTATTTATTCCCAGTAGTGCTCTCTCCACTGGGACAATTTACCACCCCATTCAGCTCTGGCAGGTCCTCTGGCTCTGCTCTTGGCTGACGAGGCCTGGTAGCACCTGTCTGAATCAATTACATGTGACGGGGTCTGACCCACTAAGCTGGGTTAAATGGTCGCTGGCTGAACATGCTCTGACCTCTGTCACAACATCTGCTTAATGAAAATTCACCAGACACACATTTGTGTAGTTTTTTTCTTGGTAAAGGATGATCAATAATTGCTATTTTTCCTCCAATATTTGAAGCAGCAAAAAGTTGTCTTCAAAGCAGAAAAGCAATCATCTTTAATCCACTCTCCTTAATCTGAATTCAAGCTTGTGACCTCTTCTTCACCTCGTGATGTTTTATCATCTGGCATCTTGTCAGTCTCTGTTTAAGGCCTTTGAGAACTTTAAAGGAAATCAAAGACCCATTAACAGCGTCCTGACACTGAAGGAGTTGCAGTGATCCGTCACTGAACTCTGACCTGGGCAGACCTCAAACTCTAAATTGTTTGTTTCTCATTGTCCAAGACATACAGTACAATCATCGCTCTCTCTACTATAAACACTTAGGAGATCAATGATCACAGTGATCATTTCCTCCTTGACAGAGGTTAAGAACCTTCACTCAAGATTTGAAGGAGTGAAAGAGAACAACAAGAGATAGAATAAGTCTAACTCTGAAAACAAACACGCACAGATCATGACAAGTGTCTCTCCTCAGGTGGGTTGACATCTATATCTCTGTCTTTATCGACTTCTTGCTTAACTAAAAGCTCCTCTGCTAGTGGGAAAGTGACTGATTGTTCACACACACAAAGTGAGAGAGAGTAAGGGGGTGGGGGGCTGTCGATAGAGGAGACAGCCAGTGAGAAAAATCAAGGCAGAAGACAAACGGCAGAAATGAAATGTAAAGTAAAAAAGGCACGGGGGAAGGCAGAAAAATACAGAATAAATCACTGTACTTCCAAGATTCACAGGGGAAATGATCAGCTATAACATTCAATATTATACACCCACAATTCAATTAAATGATTTTACAAAACCACTTATCGATGTTATTTGTAGGTAGCCTTTAAGAGTCATGCATTTAGTGCATAACTCTTTAGTGTTTTTAACTAAATATCTGTGTACACTACATTTCATTGTGATGTCACATACTCAAACATCTATGCATGTACTTTTTATGTTATAGTCCACTACAGCTGAACTCAGGCATCAGATCTTCTGATTTTCATCTTGAAAATGTAGCTTGATTCTAGTTGAAAAGATTAAGCTCAAGCTCAAACTTTTCTTCTATTTCAGAATTATTGATATGTTTTTTTATATTGTATTTTCTTGTGTTGCAGGTCCTCGATACCTTGCAACATGAGTTCAGACATGAGTTCTTTTTTTAATATATTTGATTCTATGGGTCTAGAAGTAATCAGACTTGGTGTGGCTGGTCAAAATTAATTCAGCTTTGCTAAAAAGAATATTCTATTATAAAGGTGAGGCAGTAGTTGGGCAGAAAAACATATTCTCACATTTTGAAAAAGTTTAAAATCCAAAATCTAAATTTTCTTAAAGAATAATAAGAAAAATAAAATCTGCATTTTATGAAAAAAGCCACATTGCAATCATATATTTATTAGTTGCATGTGATTGATATTAGAGTGGCAGTCAAGTAGAAACATCTGATCTTTCACTTGTCTTCCAGAAAACCAGTCCTCTCACAGAAAAATTTATGTAAATCTTACATCAGCTGTAAATTATATTATTTACATAAACCTTAATCTCTCATGGTTTAGTTTGCTCACATTGTATCATTTCCTCCATCCCACTAATGTCTCCTCCCCTTATTACACTGATCCCCTCAGCTGGCTCTACATTGCCTATATCAGTCTTCTTTTGCGGGAGGCCTGAGAACAGGCACTGCCGGGGGCAATACACATCCCTCAGGTGGGCCTTTCATTATTGATGATTCCTCTGCCAAATTATTTAGACCCTGTGCCCGAGCAAACACCCAGCCCTACAAAAAAACAAAACAAAAAGAAAAAAAAAAAAAAACATGCTCGCACACAGACATACAGTACATACACTGAAATCCCTCTGCAGGTATCCCTACTCCTTCCCCTTTCTATAAAAATTCAGCTAACAGATGCATTAATTCTGGTTGATTCATATGTATATCTGCTTATTAGTACATTGTTTATTTTATTTTATTTTTTGCAATGATTTGCAATGAAAACATTTTCATAGTTATGCCTGACCTCAGCTGTCAGAGGAGTCAGCAGCTTTGGTATAAGTAAATATATCTACAGTTGCACATATACCCACACATGAACACCCCAACATATTTACCTCCTCTTTGTCCCTTAACTCAATAAGGTACTTAACCTCCTCCAAATCTCTTGTGCTGGTCGTCCTTCTAACCTTAACTCTCTCCCACCTGTCCCAGAATACAGAATACATTGCACATGGATCCTTATATCAATTCCCAGTATCCTCTCTTTTCCTATTCCATTTTCTCCTGTCTCTTTCCTTCTCACACCTCCCTTCAACCTTTCCCCTCTCCAACTTCCTCTTTTTCCTTTCCAAAATTCCAAAGTTTACACTCCTCCCTCTGCCCAAAGAAACACACACACACGCACACCCCGACAAACATGTATGTATAATGATCTGCAAGAAAGGAGAGTGAAAATGGTCCTTTTACCCAGTAGCACCACTGCACATCAAACACGATCATGAAGAGCATTTTGCGTTGTAGTTAGTTGAGTAGTAGTTTCCTCAACATTGCTTGTTTCAGCCTCTATTCCCTTGATACTGTCCATCATGGTTTATGTCTTACCAAACTCAGCTTTTCTCAGGGTAAACTGCTTGAATTGTACAGGAGATGACATGTACCTCTGGTTTTTAAATGTGATTTTTACATTTTATTACCACTGATGGGTGGCACTCCTATAATTTCCATGCCATGACCGTCTTTATATGATTCAATCAATTTCCAAACAGCTGAATTTCTGTTTTCTCCAAGTCAGTGAACAGTGTAGGAGATTTCTTTCAGAGCAACTGACCAGCAGTTTGCATTATCAGGTGGGGGAGAGGCAGGATGCCGTTACTCTATACCCCTGGTCACTCTTTCTATGGCATCTCTTTGAAAAGATTAACTCACCGATCATCACAGCTAAAATACACTTTTCAGAAACTCACCGAGACTGAACAGAACCAAGAACTTGAGGCAAACAAACTCCCTTTGGTCCAGCTGTAGGGAGCGTAGTTTGGCTACCAGCTCTTGAGCATGGCTCAGCAGATTGTTGAGCGTCGCACCCGCCTGTGAAGCAATTACTGCATAATCAACCTGGAAAAAGCAGGAAGGGAGACAGAAAGATGCTAAGACATCTGCAACACAGAAACAACATTCCCATAAAAAATACAATGGCAATAAATTCCAAACATTTATTGATTAAACATGCAGATTTAAAGACTAATGACTTTGCTCAATACCATTTAATGAAGGCAGTGCAATTCCTGTCAGTTTGTTAGAAACTGGAGGCATTTTTTAAAATAAAAACAGTAGGTTTTTTCAAACAAGTATTGTTAGAAAAGCATTAATAGTCAGATGTGGAAATTTTCTAGCTTTGATTGTGAAACATGACAAGAACAATATATATTTGAATTTACATATTACATCAAAGGCATTCACTCAAACGGGCATAAACAAACACTTCTCTTCAGGTGCACTTCAGATCTGCAGGCGCAGCACATTTTTTCTGGGAGGGCAGGTCCTTAGCTGCCACTCACAGTAAGCAGGACCGTATTAAATTTTTATATTTATTGACGATTCATTACCATAATTGACTGTGCAGAGGTTTCCAGGGGAAGGTAGATGTTGGCGTGCGCAGTTCCTAATGCTCAGAGAGGAAGAGAGTCCCTGCGAGCACGCATTTGCAATTAAAACCAGCCTCAGGGTCTGGAGTTTTATTTATTGTGTAAATAAGATGATTCGTATCCTTTCTCGCCACAAATTTTTTTTGGTCTCGCCTGATGAGTCGAAGCAAAGCAAACACTGACAAGAGGAGTTAATCCCCTTTGACTTCTTCATGCTCTCACTTGGCCATACTCTTTGTCCCAACTGCTTTGTCCCTCCCTCTTCCCTTCTTACTATCTACCAGTACATAAAGAGTTATGACTGTGGGGAGCAGACACTGCCTGCCCCCATCCAAGGTGTCAATCAATTTACATAAAATCAACTGTGCATGAAATAAGTTCATTGAAAGATTGGACTGTTGATGGCGGTGCATTGGGTTATTACCTCCTCGCCTTAGTAAGAGGGGTGAGGAAAAAGCTATAATGTCACTATAGCCGACTTAGCACTAACTCTGACTTTGGTGACCTGTGTATCAATCAGGCAATCAATCAATATTTGTTTATTGTGCCTGGTGGGGCGAGGTACACTGTTTAATATTTTAACTCAAAATGCTATTTTTAGGGACTACTGGTTTCGAATAAAAATGTAAAGAAACAAAGGATTTTACTGATGATTTTTTTTTTTTGTATGTGTTTCTTTGGTCATTTGAATTTCTTGTAGCCCAACATAAGAGTGTGTGCCATCAAAATGTCAGGACCTATAATGAAATCAGCTGCCAAGCTTTCGAGGCCTAGCTTAATCATTGCAGTCTTTCTCATCTGATCTTTGTACACATTTATGCAAGTTATACTGCATGTTTGATCCTCCTGACAGGATGAAGAACAAGCACTCATGGCCATATCTTTCTGATGTTGGTGACAAGGCAACACACGGCTGTATAGAATCAGAGAAAATGTGAGAAAAGAAAGGAATTAGCAAGCAGGGAACATGCAGCAAAAGAGCAAGACAGATGCCATTTGACAGCTTGTAACTGTTAATTTGCTGCTACAATTGGTTTCTTTTCAACTGTAGGAGTTGAACTTGTAGAAAAGCAAAGCAAAGAGGCAGCTTGTTTCAAAGCAAAAATGAGAGACACCTGTACCAACAACAGAACAATCTTTATGAAGATATTACATGTGTTATGTGATTTTATGCCTTTTTCACCCACTTAAAAAATTATGCGCACATATCACATATAACGTTCTATGTACTTTATTTATGATATCTAAACTTAAAGATAGCTTTGTGTATTTAATTACTCATAAAGCTTTAATGTGTCCTATTCGTGAACTTATAGCAATTCATCAAAATTATTCATTTTGCTGAATTTATCTCTTGACTTCTACTTAACTGTTGCAACACAATTAAATGTTTTGATCCAAACAATTCGGTGCAGCACTGGATGGTTTTCTGTAAGGATGACCTTGTATCTAGTTCTATCCATCCTCCCATTAACTCTGGATAGCTTCCCTATCTCCACAGATGAAAAGCATTCTCACACCATGATGTTATCACCACCATTTTTCACTTTAGGGATGAAGCGGTCCTTGTGATGTGTACGCTTGGTAGTATAGTAGTTTTGAAGAATGTATTGAACAGGGTACTCTGTGAGATATTCAAACCTTAAAATACTGCTTTATGACCTAGCCTTGATTTAGACTTCTCTACAACTTTATCCCCGGTCTGTGTTGTGTGTTTTATTGTCGTATTGATGCTGTTTATTCACTTATATTCTCTAACTAACCTCTGAGGCCTTCATGTAACCACTGAATTAATTTGCAGACTAAATTACTTACAACATTACAGTGCACTCTATTCACTAATTAGGTGATGTCTGCATGCAATTGGTTTCCTTACTAATTATACATATTTGACACCAGGTAAAAAGATGACTAAACAGACTTTATAGATATTTATTATTTTTTTCCCTCAACAATACTGTCATTACTTTTGTCTTCCGAATCTTAATCCCTAACCTTCCAAGCTGCTGAAAAGTAAAACTATCGAAAAGCAGTGACTTTGACATATCACCTCCCACTAATTCATGTCTCAAAAACCTTCACAGTTGTAGTCCTATAGCATTTCACAAACTAAATATGGCAAACATACTGCTTTGGTCAAAATGAGCCTTCTTTGTGCTGGCGTGTTTGTGTAGCCTTTGCTTGAGGTGATGCCGCTATTGTGGTCTAAACATCCCTGGTATTATCGTTGTGCTGTCACCCCTGGCCAGGCAGAGAATAATAGGAGATAATGAACTGTTTCAGAGCCTCATACACATCCACACACACACTGATGCACAGCCACATGAATACATTTACACACACTCCTCAACACCAGCTGTTCATTAACCACAGTATGCAAACGAAAGCGCTGACCTGCGCCTCCCCAGACTATCAGCCCCTCCTTTCACTTCTCCTCCTCCACAAACCGCCTTGTCCGCTTCGCCTCATCATGTCCTGTCCCATCGCTGCACAACTCTGCTTCTTCTGCCTCTTTTTACTGACATTTCATACCTTCTCCAAATGTTCTCCATTTGATATTTTCTTTATTTTCCTGTCCCACAACCCTTCTTTAATTTTGTCACTTTTCTCTCATTTTCATCTCACCTTTCTTTAGGAAACAGCTCACTTGTCTTGGATCTATAGTTTAATCTCAAACTAGTGCCACAAACAATATCTCGCCCTTATATTTGTGCTACTTCTTTACCAGAGGTGAGCAGGTCTACACCAGTTCTGAAAAACAACATGACCTTGTCTTCATTCAGAACAGCGGAATCAAGCATGTGCATTTAGAGCACATGCACTTTCCCAAAATTTATGCCAGCATCTGTTGTTGTAAAGGATTGTGATGGAAGGCGGTGTTTTTGGAGAACAAGAAAATCTATAATTTATAACGTCTCATCTTATTCAGAGGCATATTCACAATGGGTTTTTTTTCATAGTTTTGCTTGGGTATATTTTTTTCCTATTTTGAGTTTGACTTTTTTGAACTAGATTAGGGGGAAAGCAGAATACTAAGGGGAGATTCCTTTGGGTTTATGTATTTGTAGAGTTTTTATTTATTTACTTATATTGTTTATTCATACATTTCCTTTTTTCAGTGTGTGTATAAATTCAAATTAGCAGAGGGAACCAATGCAGACTATATTCCTCAAATATAGCAGGAAAACAAAATAAGTAATTGCTTTTCCATATATTTCCTTACATTTTCCACAGCTGGAATCTTAATACAATGAGTAAAATTGATTGATCCAAGAAGATTAGACATTAATTGGGATTTAATTAGATTAAATTGAAGTTCTAGCTTTTTTGGGGAGGCAAAATCAACAAACATTACAGAAATACATGCTCAGAGGTGATTCCAAGCTTCATATGATATTTTTTCTGGATTTTAAGGGAAAACTGAACAGTGTAGGTCATTAGAAGTCGCCAAATGAGGAAATTGACTAACTTACCTGCTGGCCTGTGACCAACAGGATTGAGCCCTCCTTTGCATGTACCACTTGACGGAAAACATGGTCGAGGATGAGGAGTTCACTCCAGCAGTTCTGCAGCAGCTTCATCTGGTCATCCACCTGGTTAAAGATACCCAAAACAAAAAAAAAATCATCAAGTCGTCTGTTTGTATTTCCTGTCCCATACAGCTGAAACAACAGTCTGTGTTTGTGTAACCTAACCTCATATCCACTGTAAGAAATCTGTCATCCGAGACGAATGTATGTCTGTCACTGTCCCTTGTTACTGGGTGGCATGGGTTTTTGTCTTTGCAGATGTTTATGCAGACAGATTTTTCAACAGAGTACACGATGAAGTTGTGTGTGCACGTATAGCCTATAAAACATAGCGGAAAGACCTGGACACACTGTTGAACTGCGAGAGTTTTACATTATATATATATATATAATGTAAAACTCATGCAGTTCATTATATATATATATATAATGTAAAACTTGCGCAGTTCAACAGTATATATATATATATATATATATATATATATATATATATATATATATATATATATATATATATATATGTGTGTGTGTGTGTATGTGGGGGGGGGGTGTACAATAATCAATTTCAAAATAATCATTAGCTGCAACCCTAATGTATGCATAGACACACTTAAAACAAAACTGTGTCAGGCTTGGGAACCAGCTTGAAAGTATCACAAGACCTTGTATGCAGGGTGAGCTTACACACAGGTCAATTGGTATTGATCAGGTGTGTGTTTTTGTCACAACCCTACACAAAGCGCAAAAGTCCCCTGTACTCATTCAGAAGCTTTTCTCATGTGAACCTTTCCAGAGTGAGTTAAGTGCTTTGCTACGTGCTTCAATTGACAATGTTAAGGGTTTTTTTCTGTTTGCCCATTGCCAGACATTTCTGAGTGATTCTAACAATGATAATGATTAAGAGGAGAGTTTCTTCCCAAATACCAGCCACAGGCTCCCAGTAATCTGCCAGATGAACTTGGGAAGCTAACACAGATGAATCTGTAATTTGGGAACCAAAACAACCTCCTCCATTGTAACAGAGAGTCTCTTCCCATGCTCAGCAGTGTTAATCATTACAGCAAAAAAGTGGACACAGGGGGGAAAAAGGGGCCCATTTAGAGGACAGGAATGAGGAAAATACATGAGGTTAATTCTTTCTCCCCTCCCCCACCCTATCAGCAAACATTTTGCTCTTTGTCTCTTTGTGGCGTTTATTGGGAATATCGTGGGCTGTGGTGGAGAGATGTGAACTACTGCTTTGACTGTGTGAGAACAGTATTTGACAGTCTTTGCCCATGTCAGCCTCTTGTAGAGTTAAGAATGTGGATCAATGTTGGAACTTTGTGACACAGGCAGCTGCAGTGTAGAGACACCTGTGAGGAATGTGTTTTGAAGCCGCTAAGAAAGTGCAATGGAATGACCTTAATCATTTATTTGATGTCTGCAGTTACAGGCCTGCTAAAAATGTGCAACACTTCAATATTTATTTTGACATGGGCAGGTCTGAACTCTGTCTCTTGTTAACTGGAACTGTTTTGACTACTGATTTAGGGCAAGTGTTTAAGAATGCCTATTTAGCTTTTAGGAAGACAAAGCATTACAGACTACACATACAGCTACAGAATGAGAAAACCTTAACTGATATATTCTAAAAGCACCAATTATGTACTGACTCTGATTCAGAAAAATCTTTAGTTTAACATTGTATGATATATGCATTTGTCAGGAGATTATTTTATGAATGAAGTTCATCATAATTCACAAAGTTCCATCTAATTTTTCACTGAAAAAAAAAAAGAAATGCACCTTACAAAAGTTCTCATGGTCCTCGAGCATTTTCACAGTTTGTCATATTTTGGTATGGTGCCACAACTATTGTTGAGCACCAAAATTTTATGGCGACTAAGAAGTAGCCAGGAGACCCATCATAACTTTGGGGAAGATGGAGATAATAGCTTGTCATGATCTTCGCAAACCTGTCCTTGAGAAGGAAGAAACTGTAAAATGTCTCATGAAGGGAAATTAAAATTGCACAGCATTTCAACATGTATTAAAATACAATGGTGGCAGCATCATGATGTGGGCATGCTTTTCTTCAGCAGTGACACAGAAGCAGTCCAAAGTAAATTGGGGGATGGACAGAGCGAATCCCAGTAAAATACACAGACGTTTGAGGACGTAACATGACAAAATATGAAAACGTATTCAAGGAGAATAAAAGAAATCCCTGCATAATAATGCATAATAAAATATATGATCATACTATAGTTAGTGCTCCAAAACAGACTTATGTTTTTCTTTAATATATTTTCCTTGATATTGTATTCAGTAGGCTGACAGCTCAGGTAGGTTATTTATACGTGTTGTATCTACACAGTAATGTAATTTACAGAAAAAGTCTAGTAAAATAATAGAAAACCACCAGTCTCAGATGTCTTACATCTTTCATTCCTCATTTATCAGTTCAACAAAATAAAAATAAAAAGAATTAAAAAATCAGAGCAATGCTGCTGTGACCTTTTCCAACATTTCTGACAGTATAGTGGACTCCTCTTGTGACTTGCCCACCTATACATCTATTTTCTGTGGGTTTGCGCCATCTGAGTCATGAACTCAAGACCAAAGGAAAATTCAAATGCCTTCATTAAAACCATCAGAGGGCATAGAAAGCAGTCGAAGACCAAGTGCTCCTCATCGTCTCTCCATGTAAAGATGCTGGAAGCAAGGCATGACATGTATCTGTGGATGGACTGGTAAACATAAAGCCTGAGTTCTTCAAAGAAATCAGCCACGTGTCATTGGGCATGGCAAGTGCCGGGGTCCTCTTCAAAGGACTGTCCTCTCTGTGCCTGCCTGGAAGCTCCTCTCTGACAAGAGGTCCGGGTCATCAAAGGGTGGCAACTCAGAGGAGATGACGATGGGTGACAGCAGCCTAGATGAGGGCAGCGTACACCCGCTTGGTGAAAGGGGGGATATGGTGACAGACAGACAAGTGTAAGGGCGTACCAGTGGTTGGAGTTGAGCTCGCTGACCTTTTAAGTACCAGCATCACAAGCTGTTTCCCTGACAAGCTCTTCCTTTGCTCTGTCATATGGCGCTTGTTCTTACGAGATAGGCTGCATGGCTCACTCGATAATATCAATGAGGTGACATGGAATTGATGACTGTTTTGCCTCGTTCTCATAGAGAGAAAATGGTTGATAATTATCAGATGATGTTGATGATTACCAGTAGCTGATTAAATCCACAGACTGTTATGACATTGGAAAGTGCAAACAAGAAGTTTGCTCCAACAACACAAAAGCAATAAAACTGATAATTCATGTATAACGCTTATCACACAGTCATGGACATTTTAGATAACGTCTCTTGTTACTGTTCCAGCTCTTTAAAGCAATGAGGACATAAAAAAAGAGAAAATCCTCCTAAATTTGATAATCAATGATGCTTGAAACTATATAATTATTCTAAGGAAAATATATTTGTAGGAATTAAATACTGTTGATTAAAGGATGCCAGATGCTAAATTAATGCTACATTAGATAAAACAAAGGACCCTGGTTTTAAGAATAGGGGCCTCAAAACAACCAGATTTTCAGAATATTTGAATGATGCTGACTGTTCCTATGTGCTATTACAACAGACGCAGGCAATTTGCAGCTTTGCATTTTGCATAATAGTTTTGGTTGGCACTTGAATTTTCTTGTATGAAAACAAGCTGTCTGTAACAGAAAATCCACTTATACATGCTTTGAGGAAATAGCAAATGGATTTCAGGAGACGTCAGAAAGATTGAAATGCAAAGTTAGCCAAGCCTTCAATCTCTGACTTAAATCAGGAGTTTTTCAAGGGGTTCTCAAATCCAGGCCACTAGAACCTGTGTCTCGCTACTTTCAGATGTGTTCCTGGTCCAACGGACCTGGATCAAGTCACCTCTGCAATATGCAGTCAGGTTCTGCAGAGTCCTGCTAATGACCTAATTAACTGACTTAGGTGTGTTGAAGAAGAAATGCATAAAAGTTGAAGGACAACAGGCCTCAAGGCCTGAACTTGCGACTCTTTTGTTCAACGTGTTTTGCATAATAATAGAATCACAGTTTGTTAAAGTGGTGGTCACCGATTGCTCTGAGTAAATCTTGGCCTTATGATTAATACTTGAATGAGTGACTTATTTGAAAAAAGAAAAATTTTATTTATTTTTTTTTTCACTTGGATCTCAGATTGCCAACTAGGCGTGATTGTGTGTCCGAAACCCTGACCAGTGGAGAAGTACTGCTGTACTGTAGAGAGAGAGAGACTGCTATTTAGTTCCTCTGTAATTTTAAAATGTGAGCTCAAAAAAAAAAAAATAAATATATATATATATATATATATATATATATATATATATATATATATATATATATATATATATATATATATATTAACTGATTAAAACACAATTAATTGATAAATAATTAACGACTGTTCACAGCACTAAGCTGAGAAAATATTTTAAAAACGGATTAATTGAATTAAAGCAAAATCACAACTGGCTAAAATTAAATGAGCATATCGAAGCTTTCAGTCACAAATTTAATCGTGCATCTCTCACTCCAGTTGTAAGGAAAATAAAAATTTAAGGTTTTGCTTAGTGATG
The DNA here is from genome assembly GCF_003331165.1 of Xiphophorus hellerii. Taxonomy (NCBI): domain Eukaryota; kingdom Metazoa; phylum Chordata; class Actinopteri; order Cyprinodontiformes; family Poeciliidae; genus Xiphophorus; species Xiphophorus hellerii. The sequence goes on from NC_045680.1 coordinate 10,088,367, forward strand.
ATACAATGGAAAAAATATGTTTTTTTTGTGCATTAAAATGAATGCACATCTGAATTTCTATTCTAATCATAAAATAAATTCCAGAAATGATTTCACTCGAAGAGTAAAAAAAGCAAGAATATTTTTGTCCTTGGATATAGCAAAGCCCATCATGGATTTAGCTACTAAAGTTTATGCACTTAACATTCACTTCAGAAATTGCTTCAAACTGGTCTCAAAATCCACATTTAAGGTTGCTTTTCAAGGTGTGATCTATTTATTATTTAAACACCCATTTTTAGTGTACTTAAAAAAGGGAGAGGGAAAGTAAAATTCCAAGCAGGAACTTCTACTGCGGCAGCCAGCGATGAAAAATACATATCCTCCAAGAAACCAATTTAACACCTTTATGATTGTTCAGGCGAGTGGGATCAATGCCCGGATCAATCGCTTAGCCCATAGCTTTTGTTCAAAACCACCTGCTGAGATTAATGGGATTTTACCAGAGAGAGAGAGGGAGAGGGAAAAGAAGAAGGAGAGCCGAGTTGAGAGGGGGAATGGAACTGCCAGACTGGGAATGAGAGAATGAGAAAAGACTTGGGGGGGAAGGGGAGTGAGAAAATAAAACATAGTGATTAAGAGCACATATTCTCTCATATCTACGCAAATGTAAATTAATTGGAAATGAAGTATTCAGATGATTCAGTTACAAAAAGAAAAAGTAATGTTTATTCATACCCCCCTGCTATGAGTACATCAATTATGATGGTGTGTTGACTCAAAGCAGGCCAATGTACCAGAATCCCCCCTTTCTTATGGTGGGGTCTTGGTCTGGTGCCACAAGCATTGTTAAGCTTCATACAGTATGTTGGTCTTTAACGAGACTACACAGCTGGATCTGATTTTAATAAGTAGTTCCATTTTTGATGTAGCCTAATGAACAGATTAATGGAATCTCCTTCTGCGGAGCCTTAATGAATGGAGAAAATCACTTATTTTTTTTACACGAGAGGATGGGGGGAGAAGGGGACACACATCAACACAGACTGTGAGTTTAAACGACTCAAACATAAACAATAGCTGGGCTTCTGTCTTCCCTGTCTCTGCTGGACGGGAATCAATGCCATCTCTGAGTACTACAGGTGAGATTTGAAGCTCACATCAATGCATGCTCGTCTGTAGCTGCCATCCTTTGGTGCAGTCCCTATCTTGGCATCTGTTCGCCTTGAGCCAAACAGGCAATGTATTCACCTGGGAACAGGGATTAATTTACCTAGAACAGCGCCTGTTCTTCTCAGTGCTGCAAACGCTTAATTATGCTGAGGCTGACAGCATACTGTAGCTCGTTTTTAGTTAAGTTAATTAATTTAATAAATGAGTTTCAGTGTGTGTGTGTGTGCAACAATAACAATTTTGGTGGTTTCTGGTCATTTAGCTGGCCAAAGTAAAGAATTTTCCAATCATTTTCCAATAGTAAATAGTTCAATAAAGAATTTTGCATCTAATAAGAACTAAAATAGGAATTTCTATAAAGATAAAAATAAAACAAAGTAAGGGGAAAATAAAAAGAAATGATGGCCAGTCTTTGGCATGTTTCCAGAAGAATTTTGACAATTTATTTTTTAGTAATGAGCCCAAAGTTTTTGAGTTTCCTCTTTAAAATTACTTTCAAGGGGAAGAAGCATGCTGGTAAAATTCAATGGTTACTGTAGTTGTAGATCTGCCAAATGTTTTAATAATCCTGGGATTAACTGAATCTATCAAAACAACAAAATGACAAGTCTCCAGGGAAATCTAACAGTATACCTTGCTATTGACAGCTAATCCTACTTTTTGCCTTCTGTGCTGTTTTAAACATTGCTCAAATAATTTGGTCTATTTTGACATAATAGCACCACGAAAATGGTGCAGATTTGTCAATTGAACATCTACAGTATAATGCAAGTTTTCTGTTGTACCACATCCCAAAGGTTCTATTTTGGGTTAAGATATGGGGCATCTGAAAGTTACCGGAGTACAGTGAACTCACTGACATGTTTAAGAAAGCAGTTTGAGATCATTTGAGCTTTGCAACATGGTGCATTCTCCTACAGATAGGGGCCATGATAAGATCGGTACACTGTGATCATGAGAGGATGGATATAGTTAATAGCAATACTCACACTGGCTATGGCATTTAAACAAACCTCTATGGGGACTAAACCAAGCTACTACACAATCAACACCATGTTGAAATAATTTAAGATAACTTCTGCTTTGAAGTTGATAAAGGAATTGGAACCAAGACTCATCTGACCATGCAATTTATTATGATCTAATTTTTATAAAGTTACGCTAATTGTAGATTCAGTTTCTGTTCTTAACTGACAGCAGTGGCATCTTTTGTGGTCTAAACCAAAGAGCAAAATGTACTACATTGCTGCCAGGCAATTGGTTTAATTGGTAATTGTGTTAATTAGCAATTGAAATATACCTAATAAACTGGCCAGTGAGTACATGGGAGACAGTAGCTGAGGACTGGAGGAGAGGTGTCCATGTTGCTTCTCTATTTGCAGTGCAAAGTTTGATGAGAGTAAAGCACATAACTCTCTCCCCTGACAGCAAAAGCAGCTCTCACGTCTCGTGGCACAAAGTGCGCTTGGGCCTCAACTTTGTAGCTGGCAGCAGAGATAAGAATGCTGGGAAAATCAGCAGGTGACAGGTTGTACTGCTGGTTGAGCAGGTGGGGGCTGTGCACTGAAGAGAGGAATCATAATACTGCTGATAATACCCAAACTAGGTTCAGTAAGGCTGAATTTGTCAGGTCAATGATAAAGAGGAGGAATAAAGCAAGACAAACAGTTCTTTATCACTAATTGATGTAGTTGTCTTCTGTTTTGTCTGATCCTTTAGAAGAAATTGAAGCTGAACTCTTCAGAACACCTAGTCTGCGAATCAACACATTGCCTTTATAGGCTCACTTGAACTTTACATGTTTTAAAGATTTCAACCAAGCCTATCATGACTGCTGTTTAGATTATGTTTGTCCAAATTACATTTTAGTTTATTTAGAGGTATACCCTTCTTTATAGTTTAGCTTTGAGTAGGGCTCTGACTGTGCGCATTTCATTGCTTGAATTCTTATCAGCAGCTGTTTGTTGGCTGTGTGTATCTCTAATCCAGCAGATCAGGTAGTGCAGAATGCCTGTGGGTTTATCTCCAACTGGGCACAGAAATTCTAGAATGTTATTAGGTTTCTTAGCAGCCATTGAGATGCTATGTGTGACCACAGAACATATCATAAAAGCTGCAGATGTAGTTAAACAGTTGCAAATTAAAATCTGTTGTTAAACTGTGGAAAAGTTGTTAGCAACCAATCTAGCTACATATTGAAATAAATGATTTTAAGACACTTCTTGTCACATTTATAAAGTAAATTTGTATCTTCTGATGTGTTTGAAGGAAAGCTGTAAGCTGTACAATGTGCTGCATCAGAATGTTATATTTGCCATGTTTCTTTTGTTTCGGTCACCTTTATTTGGTCCTGTAGGAGCCACTTCAAGCATTTGACATGGCAAGGTAAGTGAATCACCAGGACAAACAGAGTCTGTGTAGCATGGGAAGAGTGTAAGTCATGTAATCTTTATCTTAGATCACTGCTGCAGTGGCACATGTGGCATCTGTGATGTTTCTAGGTTGGGATCTTGTCAGAAATGTCTAAATTCTACAGCCTATGGCAACTTAACTTCGCTGGAAATCAAACAGCATCAGTTATGTAGAAAAGAAATGCTAAACCATCTTTTACTCAGTCACATATTTTTATACAGTGTCCTCATAGATACTGCTGGCCATTTGTGTACTCTAAGCATAAATGTTTTGTCAAATTTCAAGTGGGACTAAAAGGAGGAAACAAATGAAGTAGAATGAATTAAATGTAACAAAGCGGAGTGTAATGGTTAATTATAATACATTTTTTACAAGCCTAATTTTTTTGGTGCCCCCCCCAGCCACTTGGTGCCCTACATACTGTGCATAATATGCATGGGGGGAGCAAAAAAAGTAGTATGCTACTAAATGAAACAGGCAAATACATAATAGAGTGATTTGGGGACGTAGAAGGAATAAAACTCATGTGCAACAGAGATTTTTTTGAAAGTAGAGCTGAAAGTAATCTAACACCATTTTGCACTTTGTGATAATTTAATTATAGCCTAATCATTTATGACATTATATCAGTATAAAAGGATCAAACCAGGTCTTTTACTTTTTTCACATGATTTATATATCTATTAAGACATTACAATACCAAAACTGCTACAATGTTATAGCACTGGAAAAAAAACAGAGGTATTTTTGCATCAATAACAAAAATGCAAAAAACTCTAGTTTTTTGTATTTTTGAATCACTTTCTTAGAGTATTTTCTCACATCTTTTGTTATATGGTAGATTCTGGTAAAAGCTAGATGTACAAATTGTACAAGTCTCTTCAATTTGTCTGGAATATCATATATGTTATAGAACATCAATACCATATGACTACTCAAAATCAAAACACATGCACCTATTGTTTTAATTATGTTAAGTTCAACTTAACTGAAGCATGATCAATTTCGTAATCAAAATGTGAACGTCTCTCAAAATATGAATATGCTAGTGGAAACCACGTTCCCAATGGTCTTTTAGAATTGGCAGTTGATACTTTAATTTCATGTACTGTAGGTCTATATGTTCGCAGAAATAGACAGAGATCATCTAAATCTGCTGTACTAAAAAGACTCCAGGAAGACTAAAATAATTTTGTCAAAAAAGCTTCCTTTTTTTATATAGATGGTTATGTTGGGGTAATACCATTGCATTTGGCATCAGATTTTGAAAAAGTGTGTTTGTTCAACAGTATGAAGCATAAACTCCCTTTATGTTGCAGTGGGAGCACAAACAGTTTCATATCGGTGAATGAGTGGTTCATTGTAAGAGCACGCGTCACAACAAACCTCTGTGCATTTCAACGTGTGTGCACACGCCCAGGTCTGATCGATACTGCCCAGGCACTGGGATTGATCAGTTCCCACGGTGACCACATTAAGAGACTCTACAAGGTGACCTTTGACCCTGAGAACACGCCATATTCGATTCGTCATGCTCTCTTCCTCTCTCCAGCATCACATAATCTATCTACCTATCCTGGTATTCTTTGTTTATTCCCAGTCTTGGTGAGTGGAAAAACAAAAATCCAGCCAGGGATTGTAATTGCCTTCCTCCTCTACCTGCCTTAAAATGTTTTTGCTTTGTTTTTTTTCCCTGTTAGCTTTGTTGAGTTGAACGGATAACCGGACATTTGACTTAACAAGTCCGGCTTGTTCTTGGAGTTCTTCTCTCACAAAAAAGGCCATTGAAGGCAGGAAGCACAGTCCCTGCAGCAAACAGGAGAAATATACGTATGTGCTTCATAAAAATGTAAATGGGAAACTTATAGCAAAAAAGTAACTAGAAATGACAAAAAATAGACTTATAATAGCCTAGGAGAAATGTGACATTACATTCATGTGGAAAAAAAACAAAACACCTCAAAGGGCTTGAGTATTGCAGAGGGGAAGAACATCTTGTTTTCTCAAGGTCGCTGATGATAGCAACAAGCCCTCGTCTGAGTCTGATATCAGAACAGGGATTTGACGATGAATCAAGCATACCCAAACTTTCATATTCTGTTTTTTCCAGGTACATAAGCATATGAAAGATAGAAAAATCAATACTGCAAGAGAATAGACTGATGAGAAGGCAGTCTAGAATTTCAATGAGTTATTTTTTAAGGATGCAATGCTTATTGTAGTGTGTTACAAATGCAGTGCTTGAGAAATAAGATAGGAAAGGTGACACATAGTGATGGTATCCTGTACATCTTTATTAATATGGTCCATAAATGCTTAAAATTAAAATATATATATATATCACTACAAATCAGTTTAAAGTGGATATGAATGATCAGCTCTGTTCTTTGATGAGACACATATTGACGGTAGAGGTGGTAGAGGACAACAGTCCTCATATCCACATCTGAGGGCTTTGAGGATCTTTGAGATTTTATACATTGACTTCATTCCCTGAGCACTTTAGCTTGTTTTGCATTGAAATATTTGTTCACTTCTTTAGATTTGCTGCACCACTCAAATCAGTTTTCATTTTTCTTATGTTTTTCTTGGTTAGTGCGAGACCATTGTCTAACCAAGCCACTCAATTTTTCATTACGTTCTGACCTGGTTTTGTTTGGTTAATATAGTCAAAGAACATAATTTTTTACATGCAAAAAGTAGCCTCTTGCTATCTTTATTTAATATAAGTTCATTTTGATTAGTTGGTTGATTAGTTAAGGATGAAGCAAAAGGATAATCCATAGACCAAACATAGCTGATTTCAAAAATTTCAAAGATATCACGGTAATGTTTTTACCAGCAGCAAAGTTATCTGCTGCAGCAACTATATTTTAATACAAAGTCACTCAAAACATTTTGAACAACCCCTTGAAATTGCTTGTCCTCCAAATTTGCACCATTGTCTGTACATATGTTTTAGAATAGCAGAGTCTGTTTTCTTTGTTTTATGATTTCATGTTAGTTTTTTTTATTTCAGCAACACGGTGTTGCTAACTTTGACAATATGCAATTCACTCTGATACTCTAAAGTCAAAAGTAGGTTATGAGAAAGGTATGTATATGTACTGCTGCTTTATTACTTCAGAATGTTAATCCATGAGTACATGGCTTAGAGGTAACAACAGTTTTTTGAACAGTATTGTTTCCATGATACCTTAGACACACACACACACACACACCCCAGCCCACCCCTGCGCACACACATGCACATGTACAATCTTAGGGCTTAGAGCTAGAGAGCTATCAACTAATTATCAAAAACACAGAGAGGCCCTAATCAATTATTCACATGAACATTAGACCGCTAATACACATGCAGCCGAGGGAATGGCATCTCCCAAAAGTAACCCTTCCTCTTTCACATTCACACACACTTAGATGCAATCACGTCAGTCCCGGCAAACTTACACAGACATCCAAGTACAAATCCATGGCAAAATCCCATGCCTACACACATTTCTTTCCAGACATACTTGTCTGTTCCTTTCTCATTTCTCCAGATTGTCCTCCATCACACACGGAAAAAAGCATGCCATCCAAATCCAAAGGGAGCACAGTGCCAGTCTAGGAGACTCTAAAATAGATGTCCTGATGATTGAACTCCTAATGATCCATCAGAATCCTTTACCTCCCTTGCAGATTCTCCAAATCAAAACAAACACGTCCAAAGGTTAATGCTACAGGTGATCTCAATGCTTAATCATGAGATTGCTGGATTTATGCATTGTAGAATAACTGGAGCTAATGCTTAATTTGATACATTCATTAATATGAGGGGGAAAAAATTATGTATCTGTATGCTTACTAAAAGTGGAATTTGCATAATCGTTAGTGTCATATCAAAGTAAGGTTGGGAATTCTTATCTGCATGCATAGATGAGCAAAAGGAAATTTCTACATCTGTGGACAATAAAAATTATAATTATTATTTTCTGCACACATTTGTAAGTGAATGTATAGCTTCATTGGCAGACACAGAGTTCAACTCATAGTTCTTGTCTGGCTGTCTACGTGTTAACTTAAAAGTGAAGACAAGAAAGTGAGACAAACAAGCCATCAGACTAAAGGGTTTGCCCTTTTGTATAATTCAGAACAGAACTCTTTGTAACATGCATCCCTATAAACAAAGACACAGACATATGCAATAAACCTTAACACAGTGCAGAAGACTGAAGCTCTTTTAAAATGCAGAGACTGACGCTGGGATGCTTTCTGTCTGAGAGGGTAGAAGACACTCATTCCCATTAGCATTTGACACGCCGGCATTTTTAAAAGTATTTTTCTCAAGGTGTGTTCATAAGTTTGTGTGCTCAGGCCTAAGTGGAGTTGGATAGACGTAGAGGGTTTGGGTGCTGGATTTTTAGACAAACTGCTATGAATCAAAGTATGGCAAAATTCCAGAGAACCCTGGAATCTCATCCATTGATGGTTAAGCTAAATATCTAAATTAACCTCATTGAGCATTTCTACAACTCTTGTGACATGTAAGTCATCCCACTACAGGGGAGATGAGGCATCAAAACCACAACGCCGCACAACAGATGGGTCTTTGCTTGTCCCTCAAGTGCATATCCAGGCCTTGTCTCAGAGAAACTGCCATGAATGCATGTAGATTAGGAAATAGCTGTCTCTCTACAGCACCATTGCTGCAGGCCTGGTGGTGCAGCTGCTGCTGCTGATGGGAAGTGCAGTGCAACATGTGGTGAATAAAGCTCTGGCCTTTGGGAAAGCGAGACTGTGGTTTGCCACCTGAAATCCTTCCCTGACTTTTTTTTTTGTCTAGGACTGGTTTGTTTCATGCAAGTTAATGGTGCTGTCAGCACCTTTCTCAACAAGTCGCCTTTCAGCATATTTGGTTTATTGCTTGTAATTGTTTCAGCTCGCTTAAATAAAGCCATTTTTATCCCCCTCTGAAAGGGTGCTATCCTAAAGGAACATATGCCCATAATGGATGTTATTATTGCTATGCTTTTATTTCACTAGTATGGGATCGTTTATCGATGGCCCATGCCAGATTTGCAGTCATGGTACTTGGTGAAACACAGAGAAATTTGGGCTGACTGAGAGGTGATAAAAAAAGAAATGGTGTCAGAGAAGTAAAAAGCCACAGTAAAAAAGGGGAAAATGGAGATTAAAACCTCAAAAAAGAGAAAGTAGGAATAGAGAACAGGTGTCTTTGCCCTACTTTGACAACAGAGATGAAGCAATTTTCTTGGCTAGATATGGCTTGTCACTCCATTGAAATTTCTCACCCGTCGTCACAACACAACCACAATGTCTAATGTTACGCTTATGAGCTGCCTTCATCAGTCATCTGTGTGCAAATTCAATCAGCCGTCTTACCAGATGAGTATAAATACACTTCAACTCTTAAAGGGTAAAACCAACCGGGGAGATGTCGACTCTGTTCCACTGATGTCTTATCTATTGTCTCCGGACCCGTAAAACCCCCACCCCAAAGCTTCCCGAATCCCAGTCCAGAATAGAAAGCTGTAAATAAGCATCAAAAATAGACATTGAGGGACAACTGTCGACAGCCCTGTGATGAAAGTGGCAGACACAGGCACAAACATCTAGGCAGGCTGGATTAAATGCAGATAATTGAGGCCACGCAATTTGAAAACATGAGAACCCGAGGACACTGTATTTCTTTTTTTGCTTTGTCTTACTTTAGATTTTGAAAAGCTTACTGAAGCACTATGACTGTTAATTTGGTGAACAGTATGTTGCTCTAAAGTGACTAGTCAGTAATGGAATGGTTGGTCTACAAATGTATTGCAACATTTTTTGTTTGTCTTCATTCTTACCTACTTCAGACATTAAAGTAAGAGGAAAATTAATCATCCAAGATGTTTGCATAGTTGTGTGTGTTAGATTTAGTTTAGAGGTTGAAGGTCAGCGTAAAGCAGCAGCAGCAGCAGCCCCTTTAACCCCCTGGAATTGCTGCAGCTAGGGATCAAGTAAACATAAAATACCAATGCTTTTGTCTGTATTCTTAACAATTTACCAACAAGATTTTGTTCCTGTGCATCATCTTCTAGCATTTAAAAGTAGTTTTATTCACTTTTATCTCTGCATTCTTTATTTACCTGTGATGTATGGTGGTATACAGCCACTTTCCTTCAGCAATTACAGCAATATTCTGGAATAAAATGTAAATTTGACTACATATCTGCAATTACAGTAGAGAGGAAGAAAAGAGGTATGAAGCAACTTTGTGCTTTGGAGGAGTGTCTAAATTGTTTGCTTGCTTTTCAGTTGATTTGTTACCAGGCCCGGCAAAATGAATCAACTCCCCATATTTACTTTGATTGCCCAATTTCTTTATCTTTCACTACCACTTCCTCTGCTTTCAGTCTCACCGTCTTTTTTACTTTGCTGATTTTACTGACTGTTGCCAACTTGTGATGGAACAACTGTGTTACTTTGGGACCACAGAGGCTTACGGCAATGCCTAACTCACCCGCGTCACCATCTTAACAAGCGACATGACCTGCCAATAAAAAAGGCTTTTACCCTGATCATGCTCAAACAAGACTTTAAACACAACTCGCTCTTGCTCCCACCAAATGGCCAAAGTGCTCGAAATGTGAATCAGGCTGTGTTAACTTGCATCAAAATGGAAAACTAGAGAGGATGTGGAGGCAATCTTTGATTGTTTTTTTCTAAACAACTGTTTATCAGATGGGGGTTGAATGAGGAAATCACAAAGAACACAAACACACAGCAAATGAAGAACAAATTTTTTCCCCTTTTCTTAGGATATAGGAAAAGTGTAATCCAACAATAAGTGTCCATTAAGATCTGCAAGCCTAGTCTGTGGTCAGTCAGAATGGAGTGGAGATTTTAGTTAAAAAACAGCAGGCAAAAAATGTCTTGAGAGAGTAAGACAAAGGTCATGGAAGATAAAATATTCTTGAGTACAGTCAAGTCTATCATTGCTCAGAGCTCTGTAAACCTGCACTTCATGACAGCCTTTCATCCCTCATCAAAGCAACAAGTGGATATGCAGACTTTGCGCATCCTAAAACCTCCCAACCCCTGTTGTCTCCTTAAAGCTGCCGCTCCTCCGGGACAGGTGACCTTAAATCTTTTCTTTTAACAAGTTTCCTGTTCTTCCTTCCGGCCCCTCACCATCCCCTGGGGTTAAACCTGCAAGACCATTCCAATGTGAACTGGTTTTATCTGTGAGGCTAAGTCTAAAACTGTCAAGGGAAATGTGAGGATTGGAGCATTAGATTTCTGTGATATAAGTCAAACAGCCAGAATTTGGCAATAAATGTATAAAGAATAAAGTTAAACCACAGGAGGTTGATATGATACACATTTGTAATCTTGTCATATTGGCCACAGAAGAGCCAGAAGTTTTTACTGACAAAAAAAATAATATATATATATATATATATATATATATACAGTATATGTGTGTGTGTTTTATAATATATGTTCACATGTCTCCTATAGGATTTGTTAAAAGCACTCTAACAAAAAAAAAACATAAGGTAGTTGCCTCGGTTGTGAATGAGTTATATTTTTTAGCCTCAAGTCTTCTCTTAAAATGTATCCAAACATCTGAGCTTCCCATTTTTTTGGCATTGTTGAGAAAAAAATCATGGGAGTTGTTTTATAGCATTTCTGAAAAAGAGAGGTACTGTTTAATTATTCATGAATGAAAAAAAGACTTAGTGAACCTCCACTGTCTTCTCCCTCCTCTTAAGTATCTGCTCAACTTCAGCTTTGACCCAATGCTGCTGATCAAACAGATATTGTTACTCCTAAAATAGCAACTTAAAAAAAGATATACACACAACCAGCTGCAAGACCTGGCTGCAGACTGGTAGATTGACAGCAAGAAATGACTGATCAGAAAGATATCCAAAAAGGAAGAAAAAATACAGTCTGAAAGTTTAAACTATTGATCTTTATGAAACAAGTCTACAAGAACAGTAGGTAGATTTCTGCATCTGTGTTCATGAGCTCGGGTGAGGTGGTGTGGGGAGGGTGTCATCTATCACTGGACAAATGCAGACCGTGGGGGGTGCTGGGAGAAATTTGGGGGAGGAGGGTGCTGGGGTGCTGTAGGGGGATTGTCAGCCAGAATGGCGCAGCTCCTCAAATGAAATAATATATCTTTGAAAGCTTACGCCCCGCACCAGGCTCACAGGCCATATATCAAGCCCCAGATCGTTTGGTGGATCCTCTCCAGGCCCATTAACCTTACACCTGTTCCCCCCTAACACCCCCACCTAACCTCACCAATCTACCGGTCCTTTTTTATTTTTTCCAACCTCTCCTGTCCTTCACCATTTCTTTTACCATTTCCTGTGTTTTTTCCCTTGGCCAATGCCTCCTAGGGTCCCTTCTTCATCTTTCCATTTAACACACCTTACTTATTTCTTTGTTCATCAGTCCATTGGCTCTTTATTTGTCAGCTCTCCTCTTCCTAAATCTTCTCTTGTTCTTTCCTGTGAACATTTTTTTTCCTTACTCTGTATTTTCTGTTTTTGTTCAGTTTGTCTTCTTTTTTTCCTGTTCCCGTGAGTCTGTACTGAACTTCATATAACCTTTTATTTTATTTATTCCAATTTAATCCTGTGCTCTCCTCTCCCTTCTCCCTTCCTGTCACTCTTCATGCATAATTTTTTGCACAACCAAAGTAAAGCACGCTATGGTCCGAGTGTGTGCAGGGTGTTGCAACACAACCTGCAGAATAATTCAAATGCAATGGACCAGGGACACAGTTACAAATCTTTGCCACATGTGAGCAGACGCCAACCCCTTCACACTTGCAGTTTGTCAGGATTAGAGTGTCCGGTGAGAGGTTTTTGCAGGAGTGGCCAATGACCTCTGCAACAAGGTAGACACTGCTGCATGAGGTTCTGAATGTGTCTGCGTAGTCAGTTGTATAGATGTGGCATTTCACAAGGATCACAGAACCTGTCTGAAATGGCTTATTAATTTCCTCTCAGTTATGAGGCTTGAAAGGGTGCAGGGGGCAAAGGTGCAATTACCGGTCACCACAGAGCAGAAGCAGTTTACAACACACACCAACACACACTCAAATATGATCAGGCACCTTGAATAATAAACTGCTTCTGAAATGAACATGAAAAAAATCAGTGAGTGGGGGTTTGTGTGTATGTGCAGAAAGCGACTGTCCACTCTGAACTGGTTGGATAGGTGGTGTAAGTATAATTTCACCAAAGTAAATTCATGTAATATTCATGGGCATAGATGGAGGTGAATACGGGGTGAAATTATGCAGTAGGGTAGAGTGGAGAACATCGGAAAACCTTACATTATTCACTCAGGTAAATCTATAAGCAGAGAATATTCAAGCCTGAGATCCCAACATCAGACACCTCCACCCCCTTCAAACTCCAAAATAAAAAGTCTCATTTAGTGTGAATGAATGAGTTGAGGACACTTGGATAAGATGAATGAATATCTGTAGAAAATTGTTGAACATAAATAATTTCACCATCCTAAATAACATCCTGTGCTAACTTCAGAAACAGCTAAATCTGTGGTTTTAGGGGCCCAAAAATTGTTCTTTTTTATTAATGGATGTTTGAAAAACACTGTAGTTTCTACATTTTGAAAGACAATGCATATTGATTTACTTTATTGGATATCCTTGTAGATAACTAATTAAGTACAAGTATTTAAAAACAGTAACACCACAAGGCTGCATATTATTAGAAAATCTTGCAATAACAGTAATAATAGTAAATAGTCCAAAGTCGATATCAGTTGTGCTATATGCCTATTTATTTTCTTCTTCTCATTATCACCTGTATTTCATACACCCTGTGACCTTTAGCATTGTGGGCTATGTCCTTTTGTGTCCCATGTGAATATCTGCTACTGATTAGTGCAATCAAAATTTAAAAAACAGACTGTAAGCAAAGGAAAAAGTAAATCTCTGCTTAACTGGCTAAACATTGCAGTAGCATGCAAAATGAACGTTTGTAGCACTTGGAATATACAAGCCAACAATTACTAAACTCCAAACATTCCATTGTGAATTTAATTTTGCAATATAGAAATAATGTGACAATGATATTTTGTGCAGACCAACTCCAAAGCTAAACTAAAAATGAAATATAACTGAATAACAGCTGCCTGTAACTGTGCAATTTACACTCGTCAAATGCAAGAAACTTGGATGTTCCCTTAAATTTTAAGCAGCCACAAAATTTATCATTTAAAATACTTTTGTATTATCTAAATACAATTATTTAGAACTCAGCAATAAAAATCAAAATTTCTACATTTTAGAGTTTTAACTAGAGCTGTCCCCAAAAAGGGCTTTGTCCCTGGTACTGATCTGATTAATTTAAGTATATACAGTATTTTTACCAATAACAGGTAAAATATTTTAAAATATCATTGTTGCATATTTACTTAAATCCAACTATAACCATAATTTCTGAGAGGCAGTTTTAAGTGCTGCCTCATTACAGTATTAACTATGTGAAAAAACATATAAAACATAAAATTGTGTTCTGACAAAGTTTCTAAGATACTACAATAACGCTAATATGTTTACTTTAATATGATTTATCGATAAGCTAGTTTACAGTGAATGGTTCCAGTGAATGGTCTGCAGACATAACTCACTGTATTTTAGCCCTTCTCTGTAGAGCTCTGTTCTACATAGTTGTCTGAGCCCAAGCAGGTCACACGGCACATGCAAACAGGAAACTGAAAAAGAGACTGTGTTGACTGCTGCAAACAGATCTGTTAGCCCAACATTATCATGTGCATGGCACATGAGACAGTTTTCAACCAACAGCTGTAGGAATATTTTCTATGTAAAACATGGCAACATGCCTTGCTAAGTAATACTATTGTTGAAATAAAATCACAGATAGACCAAAAAAGGTAACAAGAGACAAGAATAGTCTGGGATTTGTATCTTGGTCATTTAAAAATGCTTTAATCTGGATTCTAATCTGACTTCAAGTACTGAGTCAAGGTCATGCCAAGTGTTTGTAATACTTTTATCAAACAAGTCTTAATGAAGACATGTTGATCCAGCAAATGTTTTATGTTTTTGATTTTATTATAATAAGTTACCAGGACATGACCTACAACAACAAGGTTCCTCAGCTTACCTCATTGCTAATCTTTTTCTTTCCTATTCTTTGCTCTTCCTCACTCCCTTTGCATTCCTCCTCTGCTCATCTCTCCACTCATCTCCTTTCTTCATTTCACCTTTGTTCTCTGCGCTTGTTCTTTCCTCTCCCCCACCATCTGTTTATCCAATATGGCTGTCCCATCTCAGCTGGGAGCTTTCCCAGGGAACAAGACTTCTAATACAGTTCCTCTTCAACATAATGGCCCTCAGTTCTGCTTTTGCCATAACTGTTACATGCAGAGTAGAACACAAGTAAAAAAAAATCACCAAAAAGCAAAAAAAACAAGAAAAACTGTCTGAATCTTTAACTAAATCTCAGCCATGTGTTTTTTTTAAATATCATTGACACCTTCAGCTTCATCTTGTAAGGTATGATTAGACTAAGAAGTTTAGTTGTGTTTTGTGTTAATTATGCTTAAGATTTAGACAAAACGCTAGGTCCAATAAATTTGGACATGGGGTAACTCAGAGAGAAGAGGCAATTTTGAGACCACAGAAATACTGTATGTATACTGTATATATATTTAAGATTTTTGTCAAAGAATGCTCTGAAATATTTTCCAAACTTTGATTAAATCTTATTCCAACATTTCTGGAGGTATATTGATTCCGTTTTTGTGATACATTAGAAAATCAAAGTTTCTTTACTTCCTGTTTGAGGGGATTATAAATAGCTGAGGATTGGATGCTCCACAAATTATGATGCATTTTTAAATAGATAAAAATGTTTGTGTGGATGAAGAAAAATACTTTGCCAAGAGAGGCTTTAAGTAAAAATATCTGTTAGAGAGAGCAAAGTGAAGACTATATACTGTACATTTGTGCATTTAAAAGAAATGTCATGAATTAGAGAAGAGTTTTTTCAAATTAATAATAAGGTAATTATTGAAGTGTAAATTATTTTCTATTATCCATAGAAATCTTCTTCTACATTCAGTACATGTGAAACTTCAAAGTCTTTTCAGCTGTAATTTTTTTCCATATTACCCACTGCATAATCTGTGTTGACAAGGTACACAAAAGCCTTTGTTGTCCTAAAAGCAATCACACGTCTCTTTTTATGAAAGGGTGAAGAGAGGAAACAGAGGGTGGGGTGAAAAAGGAATAGAATTAGGAAGGTAAGATATAAACATAAATGAATCACTTATATTCCTAAACGCTCCGCTAAATTCTCCTTCCCATTGTGTTTGTGGTGGGAATCTAGAGAGCCATCCTTACCTTGAAACAATGGGGAAGAAAGGAGCATGGGACCATACACCAGTATGAATCACCATCACACACACATGCACGCACAGAAGCACAAAGTGCAAATACAAATTCAAGCTGGAACAATGTAAGTAGGTAGTTGGCTGCATTTATGAGTTTTATATAAAATTTTATATATTCTTATTAATAAAATTCTAAAAGTCAATCAAACCATTTTTGTTTGATTAACAATCACTGATGCACCGATTCAGTTTTTTCACTTCCAATAGTGAAAAACTGATACAGATATCCGAGGTTTAGTATCGGTCGATACCGATCCAATACAGAAAGCCAGCACTGAATTGACACTAATTCAGCACTGAATTAACCCTAACCCAAACACAAATGTACTGAATTAAAAAATTTATTTGATAAGTACAGCACACTTAAATACCCAATATATTAACAAGCTTGATCAAACATGTAAAAATAACACAACTTTAATTTGTTCAGTCAGTGCATTTAGAAGTATAACAGTCAATGTAAAATAAATGACAAAGAAACTGAAACTGACAAAAAGCACTGTCTCCCTGTAGCTCAGAGAATAAACTTTTAATGCTTTTGGTGGCTCAAGAATCACTAAGTGGCTTAGCGCCACAATAAATGAAAGACCTGTTATCATTACACCAAACTTCCATACCACTCAGGTTCTAGTCTATTCTGTATCCCCAGAATCAGAACCAAACATGGGGATGTGGAATTTGATTTTTTTATACTTTTTGTCTGGAACAAACTTCTAAAAAATTGCAAAAATACTGAAACCCAGAGTTCTTGTAAATAAAGGCCATAATCCCATTTCTGCAGAGTTGCCTTTAATTGATAAAAACTGGAACATCTTTCATTGTACTCTGCATTGCAACATTTCATCACTTCCATGTATTTTGCCACATGGAAGTGATGACACAGTAATGTTCATTCCAGTTACTGTGATGTAATGTTTCTTGTTGTTTGTTGGGTTAGGTTTAACCCTTTCAATGTTTTCATCATGTAGAAACACTTTAAACGGCCTTGTTGCTGAAATGTTCTATACAAATAAACTTGATTCAAAAATCAATTTGGAATAAAGTAAAACTCACAAACAACTAATTTTAAGTCACCTATTTGGTAAAGTATAAATATATGAGCATATTTTATATGACATTAATTGCAAAATATATAGAAATATACTGAACCACATAAACTTGTATTAAGCACAACTCTAGCGAAAAAAAATGAAAAAATACCGTGAAGTATAACTATTAGAATAATCCAAACCACTCTTTCTGCTTGGATTAATGAAATGAAATGAAAATTGCAGTTATGATGGGTTCAAGCAAGAGTCATGGTTCCACACACAATAGCAGCTACCTAATATTTCAATGGGAAAAAAAAGTAAAATAAAAGTCATTCCTAAATTTAAATATGCACACCAAAGATGCACCTGTTCTCAGCTCACTGAAAATTTCATAAAATAATCACAAAAGCGAATGGCCTCAACCTTGCTGAAAATGTTATTTCATTATGCCAGTGATTTCAAAACCAGAGAAACAGTGCTGCCACAAGTCTGTCGTTATGCTTAAAAATTCAAGACAAAGGCAGGTTAGTCATAAAGCACAACTTCTTGGATCTGATCGGTAAGAAATAAATGTTCCTCACGTCATGTCTCACTCCCAGAGGTTAAGGGGGGAAAAAAGCGGAGGCAGCTTGCCATGCTGGAAAAGAATGGGAAATGATCTGTTGTAGGTTTTTCTAATGACAAAATAGTTATGAGAGCTATGATTATGGCTAATGTATGGAAACCAAATCTTTACCCACATTTCTGGCAGATGCCTTGCACACACCCTTCCAGGTTGGCCCTGTTACAAAAGAAATTCTTTTGTTCATACAGAGCTAATAATAGTGAAAGGGGAAGGGCTCTAATCTGGCTATGTGTGCATATGAATGTGCATGTGCACTGGCTAAAACTGTATTTATAACTTCCTACAGTGGTAAGTCATTCTTGTAACAAACTTTTAATTATATTCTGGTTCCTGTATTTCTGCTCTTAGGCTTGACCTCACATTTAGCAGTCCAAACAACAATAGCAGAAGAAGTCAAAGTTCAGATGGATTCACAAATACAACCCCATTGAGCTGAATTCATGTTTAGCTCGCTGAGACAACAAAGGTTCACTGTGGGTGATTTTATCTTCATGAATGATTTATTCAGTCACTTAACATTATTTAAAATACATACATAATTATGGACAGCTAATGTTTTGTAAGAGTAATCTTACCCCTTGAATTTTTCACATCTTCTCATGATTCAACCTCAAAGTTTATTGTATTGTTTACTGATTTCATGCAATACAGCAAGACAAAGGAGCATAATAATAGAAGGAAAAATATACTTTGATTTTATGCTATTTTAAAAATGAGGACTTAAAATTGTATCCAGTGCCTTTACAATGATACCTACCCCAAAATAAATTTGAGCGCAGTTAAGTTTTGCTGAAGTCTTTCTATTTGTTATTTAGTCTCAGAATGAGCACACCTTTTCTGCGAAGGCTTCAATGTTGTGTTAGCAATTGAAGCTAACAGTCTATTTGTTCTGTTTACTGAACAAATAGACAGAGGATCACACCATACAGGGAGGGATAAAGTTGTAGAGAAGTTTTAAGGAGGATTTTTTAATAAATAATAAATTGGACAGCTTTCAAGCTTTAAATAGGTCTAAATCTCAGAGCTTGGAATGTAGAGCACATGTCCAATCTATGATACATCTGTTAACCTAACAGATTCTTTTTTACATAAACTGCTAAGATAAAGTCTAATAAGGGAAGCAGTTAAAAGACCCGTTGACTGCTCTGAAGGAGCTGCAGAAATCCACAGCACAGGTTGCAGAATCTGTTGAAAGCACAAGTAGAAGCTGTGGTGCACCCCATCTGGTGTTTATAAGGGTGTGGCTAGAAGGGTCCCATTAGTAATATGCGCAGTAGGTTTGCCACATGCCATGTAGAGCCTCTGGCTAGAAGCGTCAAAAACTTTTAGCCTTTTGCAAAAAAAATCTAATGTGTCAGAAAACTAAAGCTTCACATTACCATAAAAAGAACCATGCAGAGTTGCATTGGAAGGGTTTAGATCAAAGAATAGTCATGTGTTAGAATGCCCCAGTCAAAGTACAGACCTAAACTGAAGTACAAAGACTTGAAGACTGATGTCCACAGCTGCTTTCTATTCAATCTGGCCAAAATTAAAATGTTTTGCATAAAAAAGGCAGACTCTAGCTGAGCAACTTTAAGCAGCATGAAAATTGGCTGCACAAAGTATTAACTCAGTATAAAAAAAATAAAGTACACCACTCTTTTCAGAAACGTCTTGTGACATTGTTGAAATATGTGTTGCATTTTCTTCCCTTTCAAAATTATTCACAACTTTGTTTTGATCTAAATGGTAAATGGGCTGTACTTGTATAGTACAAGTCCAGATTACCCCAAAGTGCTTCACACTTTATTCAGTCATTCATATATTCCCAAGCTACTAGATAGTGACCACAACTGCTCTGGGGCAGTCTGACAGAGGCCTGCCTGCCATGCATCACCACCACCAGGCCCTCTGACCACCACCAGCAAGCAAGTAGGGTGAAGTGTCTTGTGCAAGGACTCATAATCTATCACATAAAATCAAATCAAATCAAATCAAATCTATTGAAGCTAGTGATAGTAATGTGGAAAGGTTCAAGAAATATTTGAGTACTTTAACAAAAAAGACCTAAATGTATCTAAGAAAATATCTTTGAGAAGTTACAAAAGACAACATATATAAAAACAGTCTTCATAATTTTTTTTAAATGGTACTCATTAGACGAATCCTAGGTTTTGCCTTTCTCATTTGGTACTGCAAATAATCTTCTCACAACACCTTAGCTCAGATTATAACAAGAGTTTGCAATAAGAAACAAACAGGAAAGACAGGACGGTCAAGCATGTGGAGAAAAAAAAACTGTCAGAGCCACAGCTAGCATATTATTTATCAAAACCCCTTGTCCTTTGAATGATGCTTTAACAACAGAAGGGGCAACATAAGCAAAATTCTATTATCTCCCTCACATTTCCCCTGAAAGCAATGAGGCCTGTGTAACAGTGGGAAAAGCTCTGAGCTCGGGTCATTTTGCACCTTTGTAACAAGCACTCGTCAATTACTGTTAAGATAGAGTAATATGGGTAGTCATTAGGCAAACATAATGACAACTCATTCACGGCGACAAACACTAGTGGCTGATATAATTGAATTAGGAGGAGGGTGTGAGAAATAGAGATGCTTTAACAATGGAACAGAATTGATCATTCAAAATTAATGAGCAAACCACACACAATTATTAGATGTAGCCACACCCTTCAGTGAGCCCTTTTGTATGTGTATGAGAGCCTCTGTATAGTGAGCATCTATGGCAAATGCAAATAAATATCTCAAAAAGGTCAAGAGAGGGGGACACAGTGCATGCTAAATGTCGACATGTGTTATTCAAGGACTCTTATCTGGTTAGTAATTGGCACATTTTTTTAATGTAATATTTTTTTGGCTGTTATTTTCCCTTTTCAAAACAAAATTACACTAAATATTTAGAGGGGATTTGGCAACAGGCCCATGAATATGCAGCTGAGCCTGTGGCGACGCACTGTGAGACAAACAGAAATAAAAAGAAATAGGCGAGGGGAAGAAAACCAGGTGAGTGCAAGCTAATCAAATGCCTTTCAAATCGCTTTGAGGATATTAACCTTCATTCAGAACAAATAAAGCTGTAAGTAAAATACACGCCACAAGCTCTCTCAGGGGGTCTGTGATGAAAAGAAAGCAGAATCCAGAGTGATGTATTGAAGACAGCAAACACTGGTCATTTGGGATTAACTCAGGTAAACAATAACAAATGGTACAATATTTAGGAGACTTAAGATTGTTGCTTTAGACATCGTGTAATGCAGAAAGTGTGATTTCAGTGTCGCTTTTCAAGAATATTTAACTGGTTTAATTTTTTTTTTTTTGCAACCACATGTAAAACATGTTTAAAGTCAAAAATTGTGATTCATTGGGATTTACAGAGCTGCAGAGTGACATTTAGACTGTTACGGTCCTCAGAAAACCATCTTTCTACTTTAGGAGGACCTGAGGCATGAATTTAAAAGGATATGAAAGTCTTCTTTATGAGAAAAAAAGAGCAATAACATTTTTTAACAATATAATGGTATATGAGACTGAAAAAATCTGAACCATTCATGTGCTTTAATCTGAGTGTTGAGTATTGTGATTTCATCTGAAACTTGATGAATACCTTAACACCTTAAAATTTTACTACTAAAATATACATTTGTCAAATAAACTTATTGTAAATGCCTTCAAACAATTAAATTAACCATAAAATTAAATGATTTGAAAATGAATACAAATAATTACATTATAAAAATATACCAATTTAATTGTTCAATAAAACTAATCAAAGCACCTAATTTAATCTGTATTGTTTACAGAATACTACAATGTCCCCTAATGCTCAGACTAAAAGTTTTCAAAATCCACAGCGAAAGGGAAAAAAAAGTCTTTCGTGTGTTTGATAAAAACAACTGGCTGGTGAATTTTGATTAGGCACTACAGGACAGAGAGCAGTGCCAGCAATGAGCAAATTCTGGCTCACAGCCCACAGCCTTGTACACTCAACATTAATGTTAAAAACCAGGACAGAAAGGATATTAGGTGCTGTTGAACAAAAGGAACAGAACAAATGTATATGAGCAGAGTTAAATCCCACGCTTGGAAATGTGGTAAAAGGCTTAGCACTGAAGCAAAATGTAGTTTAGTTTATCATTGCCCGTTGAACTCATGGCTCTTATTTGTGTAAAGCAGATAGGAGTTTAACATTAAAAAGTAAATGCCTATATTTTGATCATGTCCTTATAACCCAAATAACAGCATCACTGCAGTAGATCATTCACACTTACCTTAAGTTCACGAAAGAAAATGCTGCTGCGGGCCCACTCCACAATAGAGAAGAGTGTTTGGTCGGCCATCTTGCACATCAGCCCAAATGTGTTGAGCTTCTCGTGCTTGCCTCGGCTGGCCTGCTCCTGCTGTAGATAGGCCAGGATCTTTGCCTGAACCTGTGGTTCATCGGGTTCACATTTTAGTAGCTCTACTATCAGATGGGGGAAGGTGGTTGGAGAGCCTGACTGGTAGGCATCAACGTAAGCGTAGCCCATGATGGACTCTGGAGAGCTGGTGTATGGGTCTGGATACTCAGACTTGATGGTGCGTGTGCCCTGGAAGTGTCCGTAGGCCGCCTGGTAGCCCTGCAGGCTGCCCGCGTGTGGCGGCATCGCCATACTGACAGGAGAAGTAACAAAAGGGCTACGATCGTAGTCTGTAGGAGGCAAAGCTGTGGCGTGATGGTGATGATGGTGGTGGTGGTGGTGACTGGTGTGGTGACCAGCATGGTGGCTCAGTGGAAGGCCTTTGGATGCTGCCGAGTGGATGTTCTGAATGGCTGAGGAGATAGTGAGGTCAGTGGGTACAGCTTGCATCACCTGGCTCATGGCCTCAATCTTAAGGCCATTTGCTCGGATCAGCGCCTTCTTTTGCTGCTTCAGGGCACGGTCACGTTTGTACATTGGGCCAAACTTGTTACGACCGCCACGCATGCGGTCTGCTCGCACAGCTGAGAGGAAGACATGATAAAGAGGAGAAAAGCAGACAGTTAGTTCAAACGTATGTTCAATATACTCACTCTTGATGGCATTTCTGAAAGACAAAGCAAATTTTCACACTTTTACTTGTGATACATTCATATTAAAAACCAAATGATGCACCTATAATAAATTCATTCACCATACAACATTAACTTGTATCAAAGGAAGGAGCAAAGATTGAGAAGAAAAGGTGCAAGAGTTTAGATTATAATTATAAGGAAATAACACTGATTATCACCTGTTTATGGCATTTGTTCGTAGTTTGTATATATAGTATCATCAATGATTGAACAGTGGTGAACTGATGTCAGGGTAAAATGATGCACATGAGGAGTGAAGTTTGGCTTGTTTATTCTAATCCAACATCAGTTAAGGGGGTGCATAGCCATAAACCTGTGAGAGGGCCTCTGGTGGTCATGGCAATATGCCAAATTTTGTATGTTCACATGATGTGATCTGGATCAAACAGCACAATATTTCTCTTCAAAAGCAGACTATCTTGAGAAGAGTGATTCAGTTGCTGTCAGCCTGTGGCTTCAATTTGTAGAACAAGTGAAAGCTATTAAAATTAGCCTCCATATAACAGAACTATTTAACAGCTTGAACATTTGAACATCTGTTTGAAAATGTTCAAAATGATCAATTATAAACTGAATAGAGTTTCTTTGAAAGCCTGCTGTAGATTTATGAACCATTTCCTCTGTCAGAGTAAAATATGGGGGATTCTACAGTTTTCCAAAAATCTTTCTAAAATTTCCTCTCGCCTCTTTTTCTTCCACCAAAACTTGTCTTGTGATGTCAATGTCCGATTACATCCCAAATGTTGAAACATTGGTAGAAACGCAAAACATTTTAGGGGTGGTGTTTACCATCAGTTTTCTGTATGGCAAAGGTTTACGCATGACAACTATACTTGACGTTTATCAGTCGACTGCTAAAGCCCACAGACCAAAGTGATAGTGATGTTACTCATTGACCAGAATTTTAAACTTGTATGAACCCAATGACAGAAGGATCATAGTACAAGAAGTTCTTTTTTTTTGTGTGGTGAAGGGTGTCTGGCCTCCCTCTCAGAAGTTAGTTAGTATTATAAACTCTGACAAAAATCTACTTTTCTGATTATGCAATCCCTAAAAGCTTTTAAAATGTCTGTGTCAATTAGCAAGAACTTCTTTATAAAGACCAAAGACATGATCAGTCTGACAATAATTCAATTGGGGTTCTTATTTTCTGATGAAACAAACGCACCCACGATGCTCCCCCGTTGCCCCCCCTACCCCTCAGCACAGGGATCCTGTGGTGAGGATCACAACGAGTGTGAGCTGTGGGTATTTCTAATGAACAAACTGGGCACACAGTGGACTGCAATGAGGTTCGTGTGTGATCTGACCGACTGCTGCCACAGGGAAGCTGCTCTACTATCTCTCAGTCGGGGGGCACTGGTGTTAATTATTCATACTTAATTACATCTTATTCTGACAAGGTTTTGCAGGGCCCAGCGTGCAAAAAGCCAACAGACGTCTGGGACTTAATGTAGCATAAAAAGGGAAAAATATGCACTAGACTTTTCAGTGCTAATATTCACAAATATTAGACCCATATCATTCTGATTTTGGAAACGGCTTCCATCTTTTTAAATGCATCAAAATGCAGGCAAATATACTATTAAGCCCAAATATGTTTGACCTTTTCATACACAAGGACAAGTCAAATACCGTAGCAAGAAATCTTAGGTCCACTGAGACGCCTGATGCTTTGACAGATGAATGAAAGAACAGAAGAGGGAAAGTGAAGTGGGGGTGTGGAGAAGGCGTGGAGCGGGACTTAAGTTCAGGGGCGAAAGATGGGCAGACACCCGTACAAAGACATATACGCATACCCACACACACATTCACGCCTACACACCAAGCTGCCTTGGGAGGGATTTTAATGACCTCTTTCACAAAATGTGCCTGTCACTGATCTGAACAAGCACCGCCGAGAGGGCAGCCACACACACACACACACACACACACACCCACTTATGTATAGATTTGACACCCAAACACAAAGTGGCTTACATGGAAAACATCACACACTGTTCCTCATCAGAGAGATGGGAGCGTGCCAGACGGTCCACCACCTTGAAGAGACTCTGGTGGTTTAAATGCAGTGATTTACTCACACTCCAACAGCCACTTCCCCACATGCATCCTCACAATGTCCATTCAACTAGACTCACAAATGATCATGACCACTGAAAAATTGCTCTCACATCAAAAAAAAAAGAAGAAGAAATTGGGATTCCAGTCAAATGTATCCATTATACATTATTGTAGGGTAACTTTAACTATTAATGATTCTCCACAACAGCGTAATTAATGAGCTGAGAAACTAATAGTTGGCCCTACTGGGAAAACAAAATTAGGCCCTGACTGCCTTTCTCGCCTGCCTCGGACCAAGGGACCCACAGCGCATCATGAATACCAGAGTTGGTAGTGGTAGCGGTGGTGGGGGGGCATCTTACAACTACATACACATGCATACTGGGGCACACAAACGTGCACACATTTTTGTCTCTAATTAAACAAGGTGATTTGCATTCATGTAACATGGATTAATTTGGAGGGGGAGGGGAGAGGGGGAGAGTGCACACATGCATAAGGAGGCAGAGAGAAATGTGCATGTCTGAACAAGGTGGCAATATGACAAGTGTTGGGACACTGCAACAATTTAGCTTCTGGTGAGAATGAATTCATATGATCCCTATACCCAACAGAAATGAGAGCAATAAAGATTTTAGTTTATCAATATAAAACATTATGCATTAACCGTTTCGGTGGTGTTGCCTTTCCTTTCAAGGTTAGATTGCTGTTTGCCAAGAAAAGGGTGAATTTATGTTTTATGGCCAGGGCTGGCTCAAAATTATTAGGACCCTTACCAAAGACATTATTATAAGCAGCATATATAATTGAACTTCCGGCTTTAAATTATGACTTACAAATAAACTATTACAAATGATTTTTTTTTAAAGAAATTGTAATTCTTTTGAATTCAGTATTCTGAAACCTTGGAAAGAAAATTATAAAGAGGCTTATTCCTAATAAACAAAACTACAAATATAATTTTTTTATGCCTGTAAACAGTGTTGGTATCTTTATCTCCCTGCTGGACTAAAACCTTAAGCAGCAGCTTATTTCTCTTATGCCTGAAGCTTGCTCTGAACTGAGTGATTGGCTGGACAAAAACAGCCACAAACAGAAATATTTAGATTCTTTCAGTAAATAACCACAGCATAAAGGCAGGAGACACAGAGATGAAACTGAAATATTGTTATGAAAACCAAACAAAAAAAAAAGAAATCATTTTTAAAACCAATTAAATTTGTGAATAGGATTAATTACTTGCATAAAATGTGATGCTTGTTCCCATTAGAAGATAGGGGAAATATAACTTTTACTATGGTTAAACCAGTGAAAAGCTACTGACACAGGAGGTTAATAGTGGGGCTTTAGGTTTGTATGGTTAAGGACATCATATACTCTGAGATGTTGTCTGACAGCACCAATGCACAGACTGGTGAACATAAAATTCATAAATTTCCATTCTGACACAACTCCTCCTATTCTCCAAAAATGTCCGCTGTTCCCTGTGTGCCTCAAACTTGTACAAACAAGCAGAGACACAGAGAACATTCATTTTTTAGTAATGTAACATTTCCAAGAACACCCCTACACACAGACAGTAACAAATACTGAACTCCTTTCTTACACACAACCTCAGTGCTTATATCCTCTGATTTATGGTTGTTTAATATACAGGAATATTAAGCGTGCGTAGGTGAGGATCCCTGTCGGCTGCCGGCATATTAATGGGTCCCGCGGAGCCTTGCTGACACCCTGTTTGTCATGTCGGGGCCCCGGCCCCTGCTCTGGATGCGCCCTATCCCATGCACACACATGAATACCTATGATACCTATGCATAAGTAATGGGACAGCTCCCCGGCTTTCCCACCACAGGTACTGAGAGGCTGATGGAAGACAAATCAGAGCTGGAAAGATGGAGACGGGGAGGAAATAAAAAGTGGAGGGAGCAGGGGAGAGATGCAGCAGGGAATATACAAACACTCAGCCAGTGGTGCTAATTTCAACTAAGTGGCTCTTCAGAGGTTTTGAATTTGTAGTAATCAATCAATTAAAATTTTATGAACGATTAACTGCATGCACAAAAACGACGTGAAAGGAGAAAGGGAGTCTCTGTGAGAGCATCATTTCTGAAATAACAAATTTATGTAGGGATCAAGATATTAATGTTATGCTCTGCCTTTAAAATGATACACAAGTGAAGGAAATATTAGGCAGCTCAGTGAAGCATATGATACAAGACAACTATTAGCAAGCAAAAAGACAATCATGCCAGTGGGAGCTGTTCAAATATAGCACGCTTCACTGGCTGCGGTGAGTGATGTTCTAATGAATCAAATCTTGTTTTTTCAGGGGGACAATGCAGGCGGGAGATGCAAACAGCATACCAAGAAGAGAGTGTGCTTGCAGCATGTGGATGGATTGGATTCTTTCACTCAAAATCAGTCACATAAAGACTTACCATCCTTTACTGTTTTAGTTATATTTACTAAAAACAGTTTTGAAGAAAAGTTTTATAAGCTCTGACAGCATTGTTCACACCCAATCTAGACTTACCGTACTTATTGTTGTTAAACTAATAAACACTTAGATCAAAGTTCCTACTTTACTGCTTTTGTTTTTACTCCAACTGAGATAATATAATAACATTCTGTTTATTTTATTGGGATATATGCAAGTTTACCAACTCACATATGCAACAAATATCAAAAGACAACAATAAACCATATTCTCGTAATATCTTGTCACTCAGCCACCTTACTTAAACTAAAACAACACTTTCACCAAAATAATGGCACACCTCAGCATCCAAAATTCTTTCACTCACTTTTTTATAAAGAAACATAAATTGGATTTGTTTTTTTGTCTCAAAGGATGTCATCGGTTTTGTAATGTTCAAGCACATCTCTCTTGAAAAGAAAAGGAACCTGCCTAACTCTTAAGAGTTCTCATTGACCAATCTGTTCAGGTTTGCAGGTGGTATTAATACCAAAGATTTCTGTGAGTAAGCTTTTACTCTCAGTCTGAACTGCTGGTTATTGATATTAATTTGCTAATTTTAACTTTAGCAAATTGATGTTAATTTGCTAACTGAGCTCTTTTTATTGCACAAGGTGCAATGACAAATTTGGATGGAGAGTTATTGCACTGTCTCAGACACTTCAACATGTTTTTTCCCCCTTCTTTCTAAAACTGAACAAACTGCCTCACTGGTGGTAACAAAGGCTCAACAATAAAAAAAACACACCACCAAAAAGTGTTACACAAGAAAGTAAACTAAAAAAGTGGCACTTGGAGGCAACTGTCAAATTTTCTTTAAATTTGGTCTCTGGTTTATCTCCAAAATTTACATGTTTCTGAAGGCCATCATGCGCCGTAACGCAGCACATGGCTGAGATCATTTTCTTTTTTTAGATTAAAAGACAACTACTTCCTGCTGCCTGTGGCCATCTGAACAACTTTCCTGTCATGAATATATGTATGTGTTTAGGAGGCAGAGCTGTATGCGTGTGCCTGTGCAGTTGTGTGAGTGCGTGCTGGGGTGTGTGTGTGGTAAAGGGTGTCAGCTCTTCTGTGTGGGAGGTCTTTACTGGATGTGGCAGGAGTCGCCCACTGGAGCTTCTGGCACCTGACAGAGTGCTGCAGGGCCTCTTCTTGCCTACAAGCGGAAAGTTACCGCCGGCAAAACAAATCAAACACAACCACCCCCTCCTATCCCGTCTCGCGCCCCTGTTAGCTTTCAAATGACCGTAAGGGACTTTCTGCCCAAAGGCCGTTCACAGTTAATAGCTATTAATGAAACCATAATGGCAGGTAGATGGAGACACCTCAAGATTTTTGCTTTGTTTCTGTTTTTTTTTTTCCTTTTTGTTGTTTTATCCTTTAGTTTTGCTGTAAATGTAAGCATGTATGTGATCTTTTTTTCCGAAACCATCACACAACATTTAAAATTATTTCAGAGAAAATAAATGCAATTACAGTAATTTCAAGAAAAAAAGTAAATTACAATCAGATGTTTAGGCTTTAAATTGTTTTACATTCCACTAAAGTGAAGACAGACTTTTCAAATGTGACTGATTTCCAAATACAGTTTCCAAACTAATGTATGGAGTAAATTCTAATTTCTGAGATGAACCGAGGCCTCGCCATTTAACCAAAAGAACAAAATTCTAACTATAATATTTTATATTTCTCTTTACACTTACAACCAGACAACCCTCCCCGCCCATCATTTGCCCCCAACTACTGTATCTCTGACCTGTTACTCCATGCCAAGAAGTAATGATGGATATCATCTAATAAAAAAACACATTTTTATCTTTGCAAGAAATAAATACATTAGAGAAAATACTGCTGTCCAAATAGAGTCTTTATGTAGTATTTTTGCTTTATCTCTGAGCACCAACTAATTATTCAGTGTTTAGAAAGCTGCCTTCATGCAAAATAATAATACAAGCATACATTCCCTTTGAGTTTCAGGTAAATAAAAATTAAGAAATGAAAACGCCTGCCTTCTATGCTCAGCTGAGAGTTCATGGAAGCTGCCTTTTTCCTCTACTAGATGCATTGTGTCAGATCTTTGTTTACTAATATTGAAATGTGTCTACAACAGACATCTGGAATGAACTGATCTTGATGTAAGTTATTCATAAAACTCCTATGAACTTAAGAGGCTATGTGATGATTTGTGGAAAGCATGGATTGAATATTTTCACGTCCACACTTTTACTGAAAAAAAAAACAAACAAAAAATCACATCTCAAAAACTGTGTTCTTATTTTTCTGTATTGCCATTTTTTCTGAAGCAAATTTGAAAACTCCCCAGATATAAGAACCCTTTCCTTCTAAAGCAACAGCTGCACATCTATCACCAAACATTTACCCCTCAGCACCTGCAGGTACTGCTCAGCAGAGCTTGTACTACGATACAAAAACGATACGAACATGAGCTTGTACATAACCTCATGTTCAGGGACAAGACAAATCTAAATGCAGGAGCCAAAATTCAGTAGAAAACTTGCCATTTTCAGTCACTCTGCAATAAACCAAAGAGCAGAGCACTGAAAAAAAGTCATCATACCTTCTAGCTTCATGCCGACCGTGAGGCACTTTTGGAAGCGGCAGTACGGACAGCGCTTTCTCTGGGTTTTGTCAATCTGGCAGCTCTGGTTCTCTATACACGTGTAGCGCTTGTTGTTCTGGACGGTGCGCTTGAAGAAGCCCTGTGGAGAGAACCAATTAAGACGTCAACCTGCTTGACCCCTGCAATGCGATAGTAATTGGCCCATTCACACTCCCAGACAGATGGAGAGGGACAGCCTTATTGGATACATGCACACACACACACACACAAACACAGAGGGGAGTTTTTAAAGATATTCTACAATTTGTGCGATGCTTCAGCTTTTGCGTTTCCACAAGCTATTTCAGGTTCATTTATGGTTAGTGTGTCACACTAAATGTGACACTAAATGTGTCGTTATGAAATAAATTTCTTTATTTCATAATGACTTGGATTTTAACTGATGAGCAGCACATAAACTTTTGTTTAGCTGTTTTGATTTGTTTTCCAAAGCTTCACTGCATTTTAGACTACTTCATAAAATATTTGGCTACTCACTTTAAATATTCTCTTTTCACACAAAAACTCCAGGAATTAAGTAATTCTTTCAACCCTATACTTAATTATTGAATAATATGGCCAGGACACACGAGAGCAAAAAAAATCCAATAAATTATATACATAATTTAAAGTTCCGGGATTATAGACATTCATACACAGAATTTATTATTGGCAGCTGCAGTGAAAATCAAACACAGGAAGGTGGTATTAACGTATTCTAGATCCATAACCTAGGAGGAGAATCCTTAAACCTGCTCTTTAAAATAAAATAAAAAAGAAGGTGCTGCTGTCAATATCTCACCAAACACATATTTAATTGACAATCTGCATTGCCTGACCTGACCAAACACAGGGAAAAAAAGGGCAGAGGTTTGGATTCTGGAAAATTGACTCCCTACTTTAGTATTTGTGCTTCAGCAATACTTTCTTCTTAGCATTCATGTACAAGAACTCAACCTGATTTCAAAACGCTTTTTATGGGTTAAGTGTGCAACTTCTTACTGAAAACTGCTCTTTTCAGATGCACAGCAAGCCAAGACTTAAATTGTTGTTTATCTTTTGCGTGATTGATAGAAACAGCTTTTATTCCATTTACACTGCAATGCAATATGACTTAAACAAAGGCAAAAGTATATAATAACTTTATTGTAGTATTTGGGAAACACTGTTCCCCTACGTGCGCAGTGACTGAGTCTACTGTATGTTTCTGATCCATAAGCCAGCCGCATGGAGCGACTATATTTAGGACTCAGAGGTTGTTGTTGTTCTGTTGGAACTTAAAAGAAGATCTCTTGTTATTATTCCAGAAAGTTTGACGCAACAACATGTTTATCTTACCGAGGTGAAGCACATGAACAGAAATGATCTTTGCACTTCAATGACAGCTGATGTGTGTGGGGGTGTGTAGGCCTGTGTGTGTCTATAGGCACATTTGACATCTGCAAATGCAACTGTTCTATTGTTCATGATGTGCATCAGATCTGTTTCTTCTGTAGCACATCAAACTCTCAAAGTATAAATCTAATTAGTAGGTCCTAATAACAATCATGCTCTACATGACTTCCAGCCTACACAGGATGATAGGGAGGTTAGTTAAAAATAAAATAATGTGATTAAATCTCGTCATTGATTTTTACACTGATTAACCTGGAAGTTGCTTCCAGTGAAATGAAGATGGATCTAACCTGGATCAGCTTGAATCTCTGCTCGCATATATTTAATGGCAGAATGAACCTGTAATGTGTCAGCAGGCTGATTTATCAGCCCAGCCCTGATGATCATACAAACTGCTACATTTTAGAGATAATCAATGACAGGCTTTGGGTAATTATCAATATCATTAATGTTTCACCAAGGATATGCAGCATTCTATAAAGCATCTCTTCATCTGGATCCAGAACACACACACACGCACCCACGCACGCACGCACCCCCGCACGTGCAAACACACACACACAAAACATCAGCATGTTTAAAGTCAGCCGAGAAACATGGAGATTGGCTGCACAGAGGCTGAGGAGCACCAGAGATGCCACTGACGTCTCCTTTCAAGCAAATATTCAGCATCTCAAGGTCAAACTATGGGATCAAATCTATAACATCTGCTTTGAATAATGACCACATAGGCAAGAAATGTGCACTGCAGCATCAATACTGCGAGCAGCAATTTTACGCTGAAGAGCGTTAATGTGGAGACATTTATCTTGGCTTAATTTTGCCCTGACAGCTTTACTGAACTGGAAAAAAAAAGTCAACGCTTATTTGTTCTGTGTTGAGGAAGAGAAGGACAAATAAGTTGTTGACAGAGTTCAAGTTTAACAGCATGGTACCTTTTATTTTACTCCTGTCTTGTCATGCACGGAAACAAGTAGCTCAGGCAAAGCGGATGGTCTTCTAATGAAGCTGTGACGAGAATTTTAGACAGAAGCTTTCTCAAACAGCAACATCACTAGAGTTCATTTTGCCTCAAGTGTTGCAACCCTCCCACATATTTTGCGATCTATGCCATTTCAGATTTTGATATGGGTTATGTTGCTCACTACCCAGGGCACCATTCTGTTAGGACAAGGTTTGAAACTTGAAAAAACAAAAAAACTTCTCTGTTTGTTACACTCCAAAAGAGTTTTCTATTGTGAATTCATGTCCAGTCAAAAGGGAGCGCATATGCACTGTTAAAGAACAAAGTGATTGTGCTTGGAGCTGGTCTATTCTGGTCTATAAGTTTAAGGCCTATCCCACTGTGTTTTGAGAAATGGGGACAGTAATTGACCATCTCTATTTTTGAACTACTGTCTATCTATCTGGTTGCAAAAAATGGCAAAAAAAGACAGATACATTGATCAAGTAATTGTCTCCTGCATCATTGCTATTTAAGAATTTGTTTCACCCAATTTTGATAAGGAAGTTAGAGTGTGTTCTGTTATATATTTTTGGAGAGAATGTAACTGTATAGCATACAACAAAACTTTAAGAGTGAAAAATTACTTTAGCAGAAAAGGGTCATATATATATTTAAAAAAATTGACTAAACACTAAAAGTTTGCTTGGATGCTAAATTGCCCATGTCACACAAGCATAAACTTGACAACCTAATGCTGACAAGACTGGATGTTAATGCTGCTATACAGTTTTAAACAGCTTTAACCTTCCTAACAAAACGGTACTAAACTGTTTTAGGCATGGCACACGGCACCGTACAAACTCAAATTATATTTGACGTTACAGTGCAGAAAAATCTAAACATTTTCTCGTCTTACGGGGCACCCACCTTGCAGCTTTCGCAGGTCAGGAGTCCATAGTGATACCCGGAAACCTTGTCCCCGCACACGGGACACATCTCGTCCAGGTCTTCGTCATAGGAGTAGTCCATCATTTTTAACTGGGGGGCTGCAAGAGGACACACGGAGACACACACGCAGAGTGAAGTCTATTTCAGTGTTGAGCGCTCTTTTCCCCCCAAAAGCCCGCTCTCATCCATCAAGGTGAACCGCGGAGGGACTCCGCGTCGCAACTGAATGGGATTTTGTGAAACTTCAGTTCCTCTTCTGAAGCTTTAAATCGTGCCCCCAGACATTATGAAGGGTCGATTCTGGAGTGTGTGGAGGGACGCAACCATGTCTCCCTCTTACTCCTCACTCGTCTTACAGCCAAAAAAATAAAATAGGAAAAAAAAAGTGCAGGAAAGTCAGCCTCATAAATATGCATGCGTCTAAGTCGTGAAATCGCTGGGGGAAATGGAGAGATATTAGACTTGAGGATTGGATGAGAAAATGTTACCGCCCACAGACAAATGAAAACACACAGAGAAGCCCTTATCTTTGCAGGCGATTAGAAAAAACATCTAAAACCAACATTTTTTTTTCTTCTCTAAGAATCAGCACTAGCGCCAAAGGCCAGTTCATGTGGATTTAAATCTGCTTTAAAGTTGTGAAAAAGTAGCAGCGACATTTTATGTTTTCTGAACAAGTTCTTAAATATAAATTTTATTTGGTATTAGAAAAATAAAAGTCATTATTGTTAATCTGGAAAGGACGGAATTAAAAAAAAACAGATGCGCGTAAAATGTCCCAATTTATTTTCACAAATGTCGCTCATTAAAAAAGAAAATACAAGACGTCAAAAGGTTTTTAAAAGTTGATCTTATTTGTCATTGCTCTGATTTCAGTTTTGGAAATACTTTCATGTGCATGAGTATCTGTGTGTGAGCAAACAGCCAAGCACACATTTACAACAGTTTAAAGCATTTTATGGTACTTATCATAAAAAAGCAAAGCAGCCAAGATCAAACAGGAAAACCTCGGTGGATGCGGCTGTAAAAGTGGAAATATTTTGTCAGCCACAGACGCCTTTTCCGTGGCCTTCACACACACACACACACACACCCACGCACGCACACACACCCCTACACATATTAGTGCCCCATTCACTTAAAAAAATCCTCTTCATCTGCTCTCCGAGACCCGTTAATTAGACATGATTTGTAGTTTGTTAACGCGTTTCCCTACTGGGATCGGCGCTGAATTTTCGAGTTGAAGCAACAAGTTCTACCAGACTGCTGACGTTTTCTTTAACTCTATTTTTCACAGACGCTCAAAGCAGATTTAACCTCCGAACTCTATTTTTTCTTTCTTTTCTTTTCTTTGTTCCTCTTTTTTATTTTATTTATTTTAGCATTTTTCGCTCTAAAGCGCATAAACGAAATAATATTACTATGGGCTGTGTGTTTGCTCGGTATTTGCTGCAAAACTGAATAAAGATAAGACATTTTACGACAACAGCGGTTGCAATTATGATCTGCATCAAACTCATGAAACAGAAAATGATTATAGCAGTTAAAACTTCACGCTGCAAATACATATGTATTTTTTTAGCTTAACCAGGTAAGTTATCGAATAGTCGTTTAAATAAAAGGGAAACAGCGTTTGCTTTTTAAGGATTTAATTCAACAAAGCGGTATGTTTTTTTTTTTAACAAGTACCTACTAGAAGGCCACCTGTTCATACATCCAATCAAAACAGAATAATGACAAAAATATATTTCCACTCACATTACCTCGTTTTTTTTGTTTTTTGTTTTTCGCCAAATCAGATAATAACCCCCCAAACAAACCACTCCTTCTATGAGCCTTATCACTGTGTCATAAAACCAAAGCGGACTAATTGATTTCCCGCTTATATTGCAGTGGAATGACGTGTGGAATATGCAGGTTACACGTGTTTATCTTTGACAATGAGTCAGTCTTCTTTTTTTTTCCGCTGCTGCGAGTGTAGTCTGTTTCGCGGGAAGATCAAGAAAATAAAATTAATGTAAGCCCGAGGGAAAGATGCATAATTATGTCCATTCTAAGAAACGTTATAGCATCAAAGATGCTTTTTAAAATCAGATCATTAATTCTGCTTCTCAAATAGGAAAATAATGGTATGTTTTTTATTCATGTGTTTAAAAGTAAAATGTCATTTTATTATGTACCAAATAAAAACCTCCACCGACTTTCGAATTTAAACAATTTAGTTCTATATATTATTTTAAAAAGTTAAGTGAAGACATTAGGAGACTGCATATTTGAGAACATAGTTTCGTTTTATTTCTCACACTTTTACAAGGACAAGAAAACTTTGGATCAACTCGTCAAAATAAGATGATGATTCTGGACTCTTAACTTATCTTCTGGGGGTAGAAAATGTCTGTCTGACTCTTGAATATATTTTGTTTACAAATGACACATGATCTTGACAATTGTCATTTTATGGCATTAAGATGTAGTCCGGTAGTCTAATTACAAAATCTCAGAAATAGAAACAAGGTAAACGCTTACGTACGGGTTTCCTGCCTTTCAGGTTTTTGCGCGTTTTTTAATGTTTGGTTAATTGACAGTTGATCGTGACAATTGTTCACTAGCAAAAACGTAAAGAATTGCATTTAAATTTGCATCTAAATACATATCCTGGGTTGCAAGGTAACAAATAAAAATAATAATATAAATAAATTATTAAAGTTTATGGAAACCCATTTCCGTAACTCTTCAATCCGTCAAGTAAATACAACCAGCCATTAAACACTTTTATGGCACTAGTTTTATGAAAGCGGCAGAAGCCATCAGTGTAAAAGTAACGCAAATAACTTAGCACCAAAGTTTTTACTTTACCGCGCTGAGAACTTCAGCCAGATGCGCTGCTCAAAAGTGGACACCTCATTATGGAGCAGTTACATCTATAGACAATCGGCGGAGTGACTATTCTTACCTTGCAAGTTCCTTGGCATGTGCCCCTGTTCCCCATACGATCGAGTGAGTCCCAAAGATTCAGTCTCGACTTTGGGCAGCATGTCAGCGCTCCCGGCCCGAGCTGGAGACCGCGCACCGCTCGGCGGGACACCTGGATGTGTGAGGCAAACACACTTCGAAGTGTCCCGAAAGTCTTTTTTTTTCTGTCCTGTTCTGTTTCTTACTTTCTGTGTCTCCCGCCTTCTCCCTCCGTCTTCCAAATTATTGGACCATGCTTTCAGCCTGATCCAGACCACTCAGACTTTCTCTAAACGTGATCGAAACGCTCATATACTCAGATACCCGATCGCTGTTACTCAGCTTCACTCATTTACTTTAACTATCTGCGTCTAAGAGAAGGGAATCTACAATGATGCTTCCCCCTTTGAAGTATTTAACGAAGGGCAGATGCGCGATAAGTTGGTAAATTTCTCTCTGCTAAATGAAAAACTGCTCAACGTCCGGATGGAAGGACGACGGCAAGTTTGCCTTTATCTCTTCCAGAATTCCTTGCAGCACGTCACCAATTAACACGAGGCTGTCAAAGTAAGTTAGAGCCTTGAGCAGACAAGCACGCGCCGGCGGGGCAGCCCTCCCCTAAGCGTAAAGTCGGCTTCGGTGTCTTGGTCGGACTGTCTGGAGATGTGGAGACCTGTCCTCTTCCTCTTCCTCCTCCTCCTCCTCCTCCTCCTCCTCCACTCCCTCCTCGCGGCTTTGTTTACGCCCGTCTCTCCAATCCGAGGCGCATGCGGTCATCTGACATCACGTCTCATCGGCCCAATCAGGCAAGGAGACCGGGAAGTATTGCCTCAAAGCTCCGTAGTTCCACCGCTCTGAAATCTCAGCTGTTTAATCCCGTTAATGATGGACTTTAAAAAGCTGCATTGATGGATTGAGGTGGGGTGAGGGTGATGGGGGACAAGGAAAATAAAAAAAAAAGGTGATGCAACTGCAGACTCCCCATTAGCCCACCGAGTGCAGAGTCTGAGCGCAAAGGTATGTGGTGTAGAGTGTGAAACAAGCTGGGAAAAGCCCAGGCGTTCATCTGTTTCTGCACGTTCTTTTTATATGTATGTCTACTATTTTTGATGTCTATGTCTTGTTTTATTAATCTGAAAATCTATTTTACAATGTCCTAAGTACTTACAGTAAAGAATGTTGTATTAAATTTATATCTGTTTTCCGTTCCAGTGTTCAAGTGTTGTGTTAAATAAAAATTCAATCAGCGTAAGTGTTTGGCTTTGTTTGCGCAGATTTGCAGAACAAAATGTGTGTAAAAGTGGCCTGCAGTTTGAAATGCCTTTGTATACAAATCAAAGCAACCTCCGCTCCCCAAGTTATATCTTTGTATTTGATTTATTACTAGCAGCTTAAGTGATAACAGTCAGAGCTCTTACGTTGGGTATTTTAGCTTTCCCGTTGAAGGGGTACGTCCAAGTAGAGTCACCTGACAGAAATAAGAGGCCCACCCGCAAAATAAGGCCAACTCCGCAAACACGCGTGGAACTTGTGCGCTCATCCAGATTTGCACTTGAGAGTAGAAAAAAAAAGACTGTTACTTTGGAAACATCAAGAGGATTTTACACCATAATAGCCAGCCTATTTTAGAAATAAATGGAAAACTGAAGAAAGGCGACATATGGAGGTATAGAGTCTATAAAACTGCAAAATCACAGGATTTTTAAGTACAAAGCAACTTGTTGCACAAATAACTGTAACCTGTTATTTGTGCAAATTCTCAGGGCTGAATATAAAAAGACTGTGGGCCCTTGTTGGAGTTCGTTTTGGTGCCCCAGCAGCACAAGTTTCCTTTATGCATACAATTTACAATTTTTCTTTCTTTTTTTTTTAACTAAAAAACAAAAAGTTCTTTCTAAATTTTAAACTGGGCTGAAACACAAATCAGTCTCTTTGTGGAGTCAACATGTTCCAGATGTTACTTCCTTTTCATGTTTTTCTTTTCCTAAAATGGCCTCACCTCACTACCTCACTAAAGAAAGCCAAAAGAGAACTAAATACTCCTCCCCAAAGATTTGTGTCCTCATTTAAGATTAAACAATTATATATATATATATATATATATATATATATATATATATATATATATATATATATATATATATATATATATATATACTCCTTATTTCTTTAATTATTCTGTTTAACTGACCTGAATCTGTCATATAGCAAGTACTAACAACCACATCATTAACATAATCAGTAGATCAACCTTACTGTTGTCATTATTCATGATTATTTATAATTATTTATGTCACCAAAATCTCTGTATAAAAGTAGGTTATTTGTAAATATTTGTGGGTAGAGTCAGAGAATCTCTGACAACTGCTAATGGGGGAACTGTCATCAGTTTTGTGGGCTGGGGTGCAGGTCAAGTTATAAAATGACACAGAACTTCTATGGCAAGCTAGCTTTAGAAGAATGATTAACTTGTATGGAGAAAAAGAGAGATGTGGGAAAAGGTAAGCAACATAGAGACATATGTGGATCATGAAAATCAACACTTAAACATTCATGAAGATGTGGGAATCAATGTGTGCATTTGATTTTGTATAAAGACGTTTTCTAGTTTGCAGATTGAGGTTGTCAATGTCAGAAAGAAAATGACAAACTGTTTTGCCAGGAGCAAACATGAAACTTTGGACTAATCAGGAGTCATGTTTGATTGTGAAGTCTAGATTTATCTGATTGGCTCAAAGACAAACAGTCTTACTGATTATGGGATCACAACATTACTGGCTATAAAAAGCAACCTGCTCACCTGCAATGAGATAAAAAGAATGTTTATCTCATTGAAATAGATTCATTTATGTGTGTGATAGAAATCTAAGACACTTGGCACCATGACTAGTTCTAAATTTTAGATTACAATCAGTATTTTAGACTCAAACCAAATTGCACCTCATAAAAAAGATGTTAAAGCTGAATATAGCTAAAATTCCTTGGATAGCCAATTGAAGTGGTCCTCTATGCCCCGAACTAGGGCCAGTTCCTGTAGAACTGGTTCCGGCACCCCTAATAGATAATGCAAAAATCATGATGAAATGCACTGGCACAGAATCTGTAACCAGTTGTCCTTTGGACCAATTGTATTTTTTGCCTTAACAGTTTCATATTAATAAGGAATTAAAAATTAAGGTGGTACAATTTTACTTTGAAGTGGTCTGGTTACCACTTTGCCTGATAATAAAATGATTTTGATATTTTCAAACATTTAAGAAACAAAATAAATCTGAATGGGGGCAAATACTTTTTTTTTTTTGATTTTTCTTTTTCAGGAACAATCCATGTTTCAATCCAACCTTCCATGAAGGTTAGGATATTTCCAGTTCTTTTAACTTTCTTCTGTGCCCTCAGGTCAAACTGCTATTACCTGCTGCTCTCCGGGTCTTGGATGTAGACAGTCAATGGATTATTGGAGGAAACAGAGTCTGTCAACAACCAGTGTTGACATTTGGGTTCAGGAGATAAACCTCACAGAGATCAAACAAAGACAGACTCCTTTGTCAAGCGAAAGGAGTGTGCAATTGAGTGTCTGTTTGTAGGCGTGTGTGCGTAACTTTTTGTGTGAGAGTTGGATGTTTACCACTGATGATCTGAAGGGTGCTGATACTGTCTGAGAGGTTTGATTATCTCAATATTACATGACTGAAATCTAAAAGCTCAAGTTGGTCACAAAGAGAACACTGTTGACAAATGTAACATAGTTCTCACTGTCTCAATCTGTAACAGGGCAACTGTCAGTCATGTGCTGTAAAAAATGGGTCTAAAATTGACAAAACAAAACATGGTATTACTGAAAGACAGCCATGGTTGTCAAAACTTAAACATACATGAAGATGTGGGAATCACATCTTCATGTATAAAGAAGACAAATTTGCAGGGCACACATTAAGCATGCAATTATGCTGTGGAGATTATTTTTCAGAGAAAAAAATACCACTGGTCAGAATTGATTGAAAGATGGATGGGCATATAAAAAGGGCAATCATGGAAGAAAAGACTACATGGGACTTGAACCTGGAGCAGAAGTTCATCTTTCTGCATGGCAATAAGTCTAAACGTACGTAAATTAAGATCTAACATGTAACAATTTAGACAGCATATTTATGTGTTTGAATGGCCCAGTCATAGTCCACATCAAAATCCACCTGGGAATCTGTGTCAGTGTTTCATCTTAGTAATTCACATACACTGCCTGTCCTGTCTGACCAAGCCTGAGCTTTTATGGAAAAAAATATGGGCAAATATTTCAGTATGTTGGTGTACAAAGCTGGTAGAGACATACTCTGAACAACTCTAATTGCTGTAATTGTAGCAAATGGCGGTTCTACAATGAGCGAATCATGGCAAGTTGAATATAGATGCACACTGGGTCAAACAAATGTTATTAATAAAATGAAAGACTATATTCTCTCCACTTCACAATTATGCAGAACTTTAATTAGTTTATCAAAAAAAACTCCAATATTTTTTAGGTAGTTTTAATGTGACAAAATGTGAAAGTTTAAAACACATAATAATGTAACTAAATTAATCAATATAATACCCGTCCCTCCAACATACTAAGTTGATCGAGGTAGAAAACAGTGATGTCAGATTGACATCTGATGAAAGAATTTGAAGGAGAGAGTAAATCACTAGGATTGAGGGCATGCTGGGGCAACATCCTAATGTTCTTGACAGAAAGAGGGGAGACAGAAATAGTATGAAAGAACAAGATCTGCATAAAGCTGAATGTTCTGCTAACATCTCCTACTGAAGGAAATGATTCAGCGGGACTGGAGTTATGTGCAAGGAATGAAAATTGGGGGAAAAAGGCCAAAAGAAAGGAGGGAAGAGAAAGTCGACAAGGCATTAAAGACGAATGCTCAAACACTATGAATGAAAACTACAATAAGTATTATTTTATTTTAAATATATTTCTATTAACTTTTAGCTTGGGATAGTGAAGTTATATAAAAGCCACACTGTGTCTTTTCCCTGAAAAGTCATAGCTTTCTTATAACATGATTTGTGTGTGGTAAAAATGTCAATGTGCAATCAAACCCTAATCAATCCAACTACACAGAGTACAATTCCAAGTTTCCCTTTGAAACCATCCATGAAGAAGTTACCTACCAATAAGTTTATTAACATGAGTTTGGATTTAACAGACATACAGCTACAGTACAAGAATCAAGAAATTCATTCATCCCATTTGATTCCATTCAGTAAAATTAAAGAAACATTTATAATTATCTCACATTATCTTGCATTATTTTTACATGTCATTTGTAAAGGTCCATCCTTATGCAAATTCACTTTTGGCATGTTTCTGTACTTCCATTTGGGCGTCTCCTGCTCCTAGAAACAGTCAAAGAGCAAGAAAAAAAAGAAGCTGTTTCTTGGGAATAAATAAATGATCAGCTAGTGTCTGCAAAACAGTCTGTTTCAAATACCTCTATAATGTTGTGTCACAATTTGCTACCTAGCAACCCAAAATCAGGTCCAGCCCGTCACCTGACAACCCAAGTGGAGCTCCACCCCTTTCATTCAAGTCGCTTAGCTACGGCTGCAATGGCTGCTGAAATACGAAAATTATTTGTTGTCGGCTGCAGTATAGAGCATGTGCTCATGCATTTTCTTACAGTGACGGAGGATAGAATGTCGTGGCTTCATTTTATTTTTGCTTTGTCTGTGATATTGCCAAGAAACGTTGTAGTTTGCACAGATCGGTTTAGGAAGGAGTCCTTTGAAAACTGCCAACAGTACATGGCAGTATTTACCAAAAGACTTGGACTGAAGGAAGACTTTCTTCCTACTGTTTGTCACACATATGGAGATGATGGCGAGGTAAGTATTTAATGATGTGTTGTGTGTTTTGCATTGTTGTTATGCATGAATATGATTTGTCATAAGGTAATGCTATGCTAAATGAGGCCTAAATGGTGCTTCACCTTACATCTGCGCATTTTTTTATTTTTGGAATTGTAGTAAACTGGATAGTCTACATTGAGAAGATGCAGTGTTTGTGAAACATCTGGACATTATCAATATTGTCACTTTTCTTTTCTATGCACATGTGGAGATAGGTGCTTCTCCTCTAACCTCGCAAATATATATATAAAAAAGGTTGCATTTGTGGGGGAAAATACTCAAAGATGTGCGGTTGTATCACTGTTCATCTGCTTGTAGCAATTTTCATGTGTCTGAGATGCTAATGTAAACCCTGAGTTTGGAGGACTTGCAACAGCAGCAGCTCTTTTGCATAATTGTGACGTAGCCCTGAAACAAGCGTTCTTTAATTGGCTCAAAACAGGCAGGATTGATCGCGTGAAATCTCAATTTCTGGAAATGATTTTGTGTATTAATTGTAATGAACATATTTTGTATAACCAACAGACTTATCCTTTACTTGCTCAAGGAGTAATGGTCCAAATTTAAGCCAAATCTTAGTTCACACTTGACTGCACCAGTAGACCAGAGCAATACATCAGCAATAAGAAATGGTTGTAAAAAAGTCTCAACAAACTGGGACCCAACAACAATTGTTATCAATTGAATCTAGAGGGCTTCTGCTAAAGAGCGTGGCATCTGACCATTAATTCAAATGAAAACGGATCTGCTTACCTAATCTATTCTGGTTAATTAAATAAATGTGAAATTAAATTAGTTCTTAATTTTACTTAGCACTTGTTTGGAGAAAAGCTACATACCATTAAAAAAACGTAGAATTAGGCAACAAAGGTGTTCAAGAAATGTGATTTGTTTGACAGTTTACATTTTTCAAGGAACATGTATTTCTTCTCTTTCATCTTCATTACATCTGAGGAAGTGGAGCTAACAGCAGACAAGAACAGAAGAAAAAGAAGCCTTTCAGGTGGACGACTTTAGAAAAGGACAATGAGAGAGAGTTTGTAGAATGGTGAGGGGTGCACACCTACACATACAGTTCACTTTAGTATAAACATCATTCCCCCCGAGAATATCCAAGAATATGCTGCGGTAGCTATGAGTCACACAGCCTGACCAAATCTCCATCCGCAGACAGAAACACACACATGCACACCCCCGCACACACGCACCCACACAAGATAATAATTAATCTGCCAGAATCTTGAGTCTCTTCCAAGCACTTCTTCACAGACTGCTGCCTCTCTGACCCCTGGCATATTTCTGCTTTTGCCTTTAATGTGGGCCTTAAGAACTAACTACTGTTGGATGAAAGGTTTTAAAAAGAACAGGTCAATACCTGAGATATTGGATTCAAAAACTGGCTTTTTTTTCACAAAACAAACTCCAGACACTAAGGCCCATTTCTAGTTATGTTCATCTGTAAAAGGAATCCATCCTGGGACCATCTTACTTCAAAGATGAAATGTTTTCCTTGATCTGCATGATTGTGCTCCAGCTATCCAACAAATACAGATACAAATATTTTTTACATGTGATCACAAAATACTGCAGCAGTATCTACACGGCCATCTTTTTTTTTTTTTTTTGCCATTTTTGTCACTTTGCTGTTTTCCTCCCAAGCTGTGTAAACATCTTACCATCTCTCAGACACACAAACACACATTCATGCAAAAAAAAGCCCAGAACAACTGCTAGATCTATTAGCGGGTCATGTAACAGTCATTGTTCATTGCTTCCTATAGGCTTCTATTTTCAAGAGCCAGCAGGAGCAACAATAGTGCTCAGTAGTACTGTGACATTTAATTTGCAAAATAATAAACAAACCACATTGGTCTCGGATTAAATAAAATATTGGAAGGTTTCAGTGTTGTTTTCTCTTTGTTACATAGTCTATATGTTCATGCTCATGCAAGTACATGAATATTTGTCATAAATAATAGGCATGCTTTTTTTAATCTCAATTGTTTTGTTTACAACAGATAGCTTCGCCGTCATTTAGTGAAG
Source organism: Xiphophorus hellerii (assembly GCF_003331165.1). Taxonomy (NCBI): domain Eukaryota; kingdom Metazoa; phylum Chordata; class Actinopteri; order Cyprinodontiformes; family Poeciliidae; genus Xiphophorus; species Xiphophorus hellerii. The sequence continues at coordinate 10,132,483 of NC_045680.1, forward strand.
CTCTAAGGTGGAGGGTCCCACAGGGGAGTAAAGTACCAGAAACATCTGTGGAGGGAATATTACCCCTGCCATTGTTCTTGTAATAGAGGAGCTGTTCCAGTTATGCTTCTCAAAGTCTCTGTCTTTGCTATTGAGTGGATGTTTGGCAGAGTCTCAATGGAGGAAATCGGAGCACATCTGTAGATGCTCAGTGTGATGAGCATTAAAGCTGTCACTGATTTATTTATTGATAAAACAAATACCCGGAATTGGAAAGTTCACACTATTCAGCTTGCTGGTACTGTGACAGATTTCCTGTTGATGGTTTAAACATGTCAGCTGAGTTAATGTGAGCTACAAATTGGAGAGAGATTACTTTAAAAACTGCCAGCTGTCTTCACATAAAATTGAACAGCAAATTAAATCTTCCAAATTTTTTTTATTTTGAAAAATCCTCATATTCAAATGTCAACTAAGTTTTCTCCTATAAGTTTATTCCCATGAAAGATGACAAAATGTGACCCATGTTTGAACCAATAATACACTCAGCATGTAGATATTACACATTGGAGTTGCTTATAGTAAACCAAGGGTAAAACATGAAAAATCGGCATTGTTAAAGCTAGAACAAGATTTCCTAAGGCCAGTCATGCATAGTTGGAATAAAATGTAATGATGGAGAGCATATCCACTCATTTTTGTAGTATGCACGCAGTGAATGCACACATTTACATTCGGTGCTTGACAATATGTTTTCTGTGGAAAGACATATTATTCTGATAAGTTAATACAACATCACTGCTGGCATTGAATGTTGCTAGATGGTTCACATCACCTCAAGCAAACCTGACATTCTGGGAGGATAAGAAAACTTTGTTGCAAAGTTTACACACAGCTATGTTCTCATGAAAAATTTTAAAATAAAAGAATATCCCACCCAGCAAGGAAAGTAATCTAGTCTCATCTTCCATCAGTGTTCATCAAATTTTCTGAACTCATGGACACCAGAGCTTCTTTTCCGTCTACTTGGGGATTGGCAGATGTTCTTAAACTCCACGGCAACACCTACCTAGTCAGATTACATCAGTGTGCCTATGAAAGGTGTAACTAAATGTGTTTTTATTTTTTTTCCAAGTGTGTTTTTTTTCTGTGTAGAATTTGTTAAAATTAAATTCCAGTCCTCCTTTTTATTGTCACTACTTTATATGGAATTTCTATTTCTAACATTTTGATGATCATTTTGGAAAACTAGTAACTTGTGTAACAGAATGAAATGTAAGAGTTTTAGACCTAAGCGTTTTTAAGTTTATCATAATCATTATAACTGAACTACTTTTCTGCATAGACATTGCGATCTGGACAAAGAAAAACGAATCCTATCACAAGGCCAGTTGTAGCCACCAGGTGAGTGTGCGGTCATTCATGACAGACATGCCGTTACACATACAAATACTCACACCTGACTCTATAAAATCTCTCCTCTGCTTATTCTGCTGTTTATCTGACTGAATCTGGTTATCGTGTGGGATCCTGAGTTCCTAGCTCCTTTTTTCTCAGACAGACAAACACACTAGAACGACCGCAGGGTCAGTGTGCGGTTGGCTGTAACAGTCTGGACAGTGAAAAGAAAAAGGGTGCTAAGGAGGACGAAGGGCTGTTACTCTGTCTACCTTTAACACAGAAATACCTGTTACAAATGCCAGTGCCTGGTCGACTGGTGTCTGGTCGTGGAGCGGTCACTTGTGACAAACACATTGTATCCCCTCTGACTGACCCTTGGCCATTACCTAATATACACACCGATACACACAACATCTGTGCCCAATGGACTATTCTCCTTTCCCTTTTTGCAGCCAGTATCCCTTTTAGCAAACCTGCCATACCATTAAACACTGTTAATGACACAGAACAGCTAATTGGCTATCAATGAAATAAACTCTACTTCTACTGAAATGCAATAACCCCATTCACATTTCTCACATTTGTACTCTATGGACAGCCTGAAGTTAAGTCGGTGAGAACTGGTATTTGTATTCTATTTATCTGACTGAATATTAGGAAATAAATATGAGAGATTCTTGGAGAGACTCTTTATGACACATAAAGAGTGACACATAATGTTGAAAGAAACATTCCTAAAAAAAGATTTTATTATTCAGCAATACAAAGATATGACTGCTCATTTATTTAATGTATTTGTTTTGATTATGTAAGCCTAATTACACTAAGCACTCCAGTTTGAAAGGCTAACACCTCTAATCAATGGCTCGCTCTTCAATTAGGGCTGCTATAGTGCTGGTTGTTTCTGCAAATGGCTAATAAAGTCTAATTGCAGCTGAGAGATCTATAAAATAAGGCAGGTGAATAGACTGTGAGAGCTGTTTTATGGATTTAAAACAGGTGATGGGGGGTGGGTATTCTACCTCCATGATAAAGTCTTTCTCCAGTCTACTGTGAGAGTAAGTTTGCTTACCTCTCTGGTATATGATCTTTGGTGGCGTGCTTCGCTGTGTGTGTTTGCTAACCTTTAAGTGACACACCAAAAGAAGTGGTGATGCGCAGGTCACTTGTTCACTATGGTATCTTCTCTCTCTCTCTCTCTCTCTCTTTCTCACTATGTACGTGTGTGCATATATGTGTGTGTGTCTCTTTACTGTGTGTAGAGGCTTAATGGAGAGTAAATACTGAGATCCTAACCATTAACTGTGGCATAATGGTTGGTCATGGAGACACCAGGAAACATTATCTGTAGTCGGTTCCTGTCTTTGACTAAAGGAATTTGCTCCTGAAAATTTATGTTCTTTTGTTCTCTTCCTTTAGTCTCTAAACTTTTACAAAGAGAACACATGTGAGAACTGATAGGTGAGAGGTAACCAGGTGTAATAAGAGATTATAGTAAATGCTGCATAATTTTCTTTAGTCATGGTAAAAAGAAATTACTCGCCTTGTAAATTCTTACGCCATGATATATAACAGGTTTAATGTATTTTGTACCTATATGGGAATTTAGGGATTTGTTTAGTTTCTGCCTTCAATTTAGTAGAATCTGAGGTGTGTGGACTTGTACACTTGAGATACAAGTTAAATAACCTTCGAACCTGGTAAAGACCACAAATTCAAATTTACTTGTTGGCTACTCTTTCAACAGGTGAGCCACAGTAACCCAAATTTTGGTCACCTCCTCTTCCTCTTCCAAAATGCATAGATATTAATGAGTACTTTTTATTCAGAACTTCTCTAAAGTTCAGAACTTTTCTAAAGTGTGGCCCTAGCATCTTTATTTAGCCATTCTGCTGTAGATTTTCTGAATGTTGACAATGATTTAGTTGTCAAACAGATCACTTTGCATTTGATTGTGTATGCAGAGGTGTTTATAATCATCAATGATGCAAAGGGCTTGTGGCTGCAAATTAAGCTCAAGAAGGCATTTTGTATCACTTTGCTACTTTTCATCCATTCATCTATTGTGGCAATTACAAAAATGTTCCATTCTTGGCATGTTTTTTACATACATATAAGTGCACAATATCAGCACTTATTGTTGCACAAGGTCACATTTGGTGATCAAGTGATGCATTTGATTTGTACCACCTTGATTCTGGTCTCTCTCGTACGTTGCATGGAAGCAACAGTTGTATGCATGGTCAACACATTGCATAGCAAATAGTACACCCCTGTTTAATTTCTAGGGGGGGTTACATATTTTTCAAAGGTGTAGTGATCTTTTGGTGTGCTCAAATATTCAGATTTTTTTCCACTTTTGCTTATTTTGTACCTAAATTATCACATGGTGAAATCTAATAAGCTTTGCGTTGTACAGTAATGGTTAATTTAAAATAATATGTGAGCTTATATTCATATTTTACAATGAAGACGTTACCATAGAGTGTGTGTCTGCTTTACAATGACTACACAGACAGACAAGAACTTTCTGGATCACAGCTCATCTGTAGTTATCTAACGAAGGTTAAACTATGTCTGTTCTCAGCCTGGGGCTTACACATAGAGTTGTCCAACTTGCAAACAGGATGCATCCATGAATTCCATCTTAAATCATCAGAATTTCATCAGAAATACACCTTTTGAGTGCCTAGAGCGAGGAGGATTTAGTAATTTGTAGGCAAACACTGCAATGCTATATTTCTTGGTTTACGTCTACTGATATTACCAAAATAACATATATGTTAAGAATGTTACCATTAAAGAAGAGTATAAAAGTTTAATGCTTTACCAATAGGTGAAATATCAAACATAGTTCAAACATAATTCTATTGGGCACGGCGATGTCACATGGGTAAAGCGTGTGCCACATATTGGGACCGTAGTTGTTGATGTGGCCATCCCTGGTTTGAGTCCTGACCTGTTGACCTTTGCAGCTTGTCTTATCCCTCTTTCAGAACCCACATTCCTGTCTGACCACATTAAAGGCTACTGGAGCCAGAAATCTTTTTTTTTGAAAAAAACCCCCAACTTGTTATTCTTTTATAATAAAATAATAAGACAATTGTATATTGTCTTATTATTTTATCATTAGAAAGATGTACAGCTGAAACTCAAAGTTTACATAAACAAACATACATAATTTTTCCTCACTGTCCTGAAGCTAAATTGGACCAATGTTCTCTTGCTCAGTTCAAATTACCAACAATAATAAAATAATATGTCAGAGATTGATTCATTAATGTCACAATTAGTCTCATGATGCAAAATGTGGCATCATGAGGAAATGACATTATGTTGAAATGTTGACGTCAAAGACATCAACCAGGGAGGTAAATCAGTTCCTGCAATCAGGCACAGGTGGTCTTCCAAATGGACAATAATGCCAAGCATAATTTCACCAGTTCTGTCTGGAGGAATAAACCAAAATTCTAGAGCAGGTTGTGAAGGAATGTCCAAAACATTTGATTAATTCATATAGTTCAATGGCATTGCTACCAAATACTTAGGAAAGGTATGTAAAAATTCAAAATTTTTGATCTAACATATTATTTCTCTCATTATTGTAGCATTTAGCAAATATAAATAATTTTGCTAATTTTAACTTGCATAAATCAAGAGAAGTCTGGTCTGATTTATCTGTAGACATTGCGGAAATTGTGTATGTGTCTTATTATTTGCTGTTTATAGGCTTCTAGTTTAAATTGTATACCCATCAGTTACATCTTATATATTTTTTTTCAAATTCTGTGTCAAGTTGGAAGCCATAATATTGTGCCATATTACAGGTGGGCATGGTAAGAATTTTTCTTTCTTTTCTCAAGAAAAGAGAAATCTGGTCAATGTGGCCTGCATTTGAATTTGGCACACTTTAATCAGATACCTACGTATAATCAAAATCAAAGTAAGTGCTGACACAAAGTCACACCAGACACATCAGTTATGAAGTTGTTAAAGGACACTCTTCTATTATGACTGTACTTCAGCAAGGTTAGGGTCTGAAACAACATTCCAAACTCTGAACTGCTAATGCAGCACTGTTCCATCCATCACCTGATTTATGGCACAGTTGATACAAAATGAACATCTCACACTTTTTATATATTTATTTGTAAAGAATATTGAAGATTCGTTTTATTTAATGCTGCTTTAGAAAGCAGTACAGGTACTTTAAGTATGCACTACTTTATGTTCACTTACATGACAGCAGTTGTTGTGATGTATTCAAGTTTCTCTTTAAAAGGTCACTTTATTGCTCTTGACTGAAAATGCTGAAAAAAGCAGCCTTTAATGAAGACAGCTTTCTCAGTAAGAATGTGAGCTAAACATTGTCAAATTCTTCACAGAAAATAGAGCTGTAATTTCATCCATTGCTGGCCTGAAATATGTAGTAATTAAGACTGACAAGCATTTTCTAACAAGTTTGGAAAGAAAGTTGGGCTAGAACTACATTTTCTTTCTCTCTTTTGGGTTCTTTCGGTCCTTCATGTTTTTTGCTGGAGAGCCTGTCTGTCAGCTTGTCAGAGATATTCGGGGTTTTATTTTATGACAGTTGATAAAATTATCCATTACAACATGTAGTCATTGATGTGCTTGGACATTAAGAAAAGAGCTTGTCTGTGTTGGAGATAGTTTGGTTAGATATCTTGACCAACTTGTCATATCAGCAAGACAATTAAGAGATTTTTTCCTAGCACACAGGAATATATGGTATGCCACTATTTGGTACATTGTATATTGTATGTGCCTAAATCACTCTGTGTTGAAAAGACAAGAATAAGTAAGTTATAGAGGTATATTTAATGTCTTTTCTGGAGAGTAGAGACTGCTACTGTTATTTGTTATGCTGTATTGTGGACCACCCACAGACCTTAAGCATCACTGGGTGAGGCCTGGAACTAAATGAATTATGGTGCCTCTATGAGGCGGTTTTGTGGCTGCTAGGGTAAGGAGTGGGGCCTGGTTTGTTACACCTGCGAACTTGTCCCTGCAAACCTCAAACCAACTCCTTAACTTTGTGCAGAAGAAATGTCAGCCAGAGCAAAAATGACTCTCAGCTTACAACCCTAAAAGCTCAACAGGGAAATCATCCACATGTGGTTCATATACACATTCAGTCAAAAGTCTAAAAAAGAAATCAGCCAACGTTTTAAAGAATTAGGAAACTCTGGCTTTCCAGATGGATGTGAAAGTTAGAGAACTTTTCAGAGAACTGGAAAAAAGTCCACTGATGTGAAGATATTTAAGAGCCCTCTTTTTATGAAACCCTAGTGGACATAAATGACACTACTCATCTTCCTGACAATAGGTCTTTAGATGTTCCTGTAGGTTTGCACAGGTTTTACGTCATCCTGACACTGATAAATGTGTCACCTGGTGGAATCCCTTTTTGCTTGCAGAGGAAGGGGTGTGAAGGCACAGGGAAGTGGAAGAGGAAAGGACGGAAGGAAGGAAGAAGGGGAAAATATAAAAGAAGAGAAAGAAGTGACCCGTCAAGCCCACTCCATTCATCATCTTGGGGAAAAATAGCTGCTTTAGTTTTTTTCTGCTGACCAGCTAAAACATCCCATGGTAAGCAAGTTTAAAGGTAATGTTTAAGTGCTTGTGTCATAGGCTTCCCCCCCCCCCGTTTCTTACTCCCCTTCCAAATGGTTTCATCAAATCGCCAGAATTACAAACATTTAACTTTTTTTTTTCTTTTTATAAATATCTCAGTTTTTCCATTTTGTGTTTTAACTAACCTTGGAAAAAAGTAAAAAGCCGTGTTTTACCTATTTTCCCCCAGTATCAGTTTTTAATAGTACTTCATTGCTTGGAAAAAATTTGTCTATTTCAGACTGGCACTAGCTCAGAGAAAGAGAAACTGTTTGCACTATTAATAGGTTGTGGTTAGACAGCGTCTCTGGCCCCATGTTCTTGATAGTGAACATTTGTGTGGAACTAATAAAAGTTGGCAAGCAGAGGACAACATTAAGGAAGACCTCCAGTTAGAGCGGTTGGGCTTATTTGGGCCTGAGGAAGATAGAAACTGTTGGCATTTTCCCTAAGGAGAAAACTATGTGTCAGTTCAGGATTAGCAAGACTCTATGTACAAGTGTCATTGTGGGTCTATTTTATTCTAAACCAAACTAAAAGCATTAAAATATATGGTAAATATACTGTAAATATTCTTGTGCGTTGTTCAACAGTCTCTATAAGTGTGTCTTCATACCAGGATAGTATGAAGACATGGTAGTATTCCTTGGAATCAAACTAGTTCTTTGTTCACCTTTTGCTCTTCTAAAGGCAGACCAAACCACCTGGACAATGTTATACTGTTACAATAGCTGCACTTCAGGGGGGGAGTCACATTGTCACATGACAGATTTGAATTAAAAGGTTTTCACTTCACATATATGTTCGTAAATCTTACGTATAGAAGACATCACTTCCTCTCTTTGCTTCACTTTCTCATTTTGGTTTGCTGATTGCATTACCCTCTAAGCATTATTGTTTGGAAATGGATAGAAACTTTTGTTTTCAGCTACTACAGTTTGTTTGGTTCACACCACAGTTTAGATAAACTTCCACACCTGCACAAATTAAGCAGACTGTCCATTGTGAAAGCCTCATGGATGAGCTTCCACACAGAGAGTGTTTCAGCTAGTTGCCATATTGCCAATGTGATGCAATATACTGTATTTTTAAGTTACACTTACACTTGCAGCAGTGAACTGTGTTCACTGCCTATAGCTTTCAAAAGTTGGCTATAGGCTAACTTTCTCATTTAACAACTCTCATAAAACCAGGAGGGTTTGAGGAAGAAAATAATACTTGTCTGACCTTCATTACTACATCATGTTACTAATTTCTATGTAAACATTTTTAAAAAAAGAAAAAAGCTTAGTAATGCTCATGTTCACAAAATTGTTTCTCTTGAAAATGTACAATAAAATAGTAATAAATATATAGATGTATATTTACATTTTTCAACTTATTGTGTTTGACTTAAACGTATTTAATTGTTTAAATGAAGTTGAAACATCATTAAAGAATTTGAGTTTGTGTTGTAATTCCAGAAGTTAATGAAAACTTGATATTTGTGTTGTGCAAGTTTTAATGCGCAAATTCTTTAGGAATAGTCACAGACTTGGCAGTTCCACATTTCCAATATGAAAACTTGGGCCAACATTTTTGTGTTGCAGTTATTAGTCATCATCCTGAAATGACAGAAAAGATTAAACTTGTTTCAAAGTTGCTATTTTCTGTTGCCCATGTAATTTACTCTTTCTTTCTTCAGCACTAAGTAATATAACACCATGCAGAAGCCTTTGTCTGCATAAACCTCAACTGAACTATCTAAATCGCATACAGTTCCAAACAATATGCCATATGTCTTTACATTCATGTACAGTGTGCAATGAATGATGGGCCTTAGCGATGGCTTGTCAATAAGCAGCATGAGCAGGAAATAAAGAGACCCCCGCTCTCCCCAATAGGCACCAGCATAAAGAAAGGTTGGGTGGTGGGGAGAGATCGGGGTGAGCAGATAGATCATAGTAACAGCCAATAATAAATGGATCATGCTTCTATGTTTTTAAAGTCACTGGCAGCTGTATTGAATAGAAAACCTTGTGTGGGGGAGAAAATAGAGGTTTATTGATCAGAAACAGCATGTCAGATGGAGTGGTTGGGGTGTGGGGAGCAGAGCAGTGGAGAGGCAGTGGTGGAGTTGAGGCCTGTCATACTGTAGGAAAATGATGTTCTTGCTGAGTTTTCTATTTCACAGACAACTAGAGCCTAACCTTCTACATACGTTTCAAGCTTCTCATCCTCCACCAGTGCTATGTGTACTCCCAAAACACAAATACACAGAAAAGCCAGGCCGCAGCCCTTAGGAGACACATTAGTCCTACTTAGAGCAGCTTTGTTATGTGAAAGGCATAGGGGTTATTCTTGGTTGTTTTTCTTTTAGCATTTTGAATAACTGTAAGGTAGATTCCCATGTGTGAACACTCACTACCTCTGCAAACAGAGAATTATCTAGCTTTTTATGACTTTTTAAATACAACTGACAATGTAGATTCAAGTTTAAACTTTCTTTTCTCTGTGATTTGATCAGGAAAATGGTAGGCGCCATTCCTTGTCCATAAAACATTTGACATGCTGATAGTGTGGTGGTGGTTTGATGTTCAGAAATGGCTGTATTTATTTTTTTAGTTGCCCTTGCCAAGCTGGAATTCCGAAAAGGATTTTCTCTCATTTGTTTCTCCTTCTTTCCTCATATTATTTTTCATTTCTTTTCTCCCTCTCTCACACACTCCAAAACCCCAGTCGTATGCAGACTGGGTTCCTGACCAATTTAAACAGAAAGGTTGTCGGCAGCTAAACACCAGCTAGCAGCAATGCTGTGGTCTCTGCAGTACTTTCTCTGTGGCCACACAATTAAGGATTTAGGTGTGGCAATAGGAAGAATGTGGAAATTGGATCCTCTTCGTGTACACCCTATAAACTTTCTTTCTGTTTTACCCTTATTATTTCCTAAATTCAACATGTTAGTCTTCCTGTTTCCTGCCACACTTTGTTTTACCTGATTCTTCAACTATATCTTTTTCTTTATGTCTTCTTACTTTTTATCTGAAATGTGCTTTGCTTTTTTCTTCTTTCCCGGATGACTTTCTTATCCTCCTAGATTATTTAGTTCCTTCTCTATATCCTCTTTAGACTTTATTCTTATACGGTACATTGCAAGTGTTTGTATGTCTTGGACCTTTTTACCTTTATCCTTCCAAACACAAACTTTGATATATGTTACTAGAAATTTTACAAGAAAGAGCAACAGAGTGGTGCATAATTATGAAGAAGCAGAAAAAAAGGCATGTTGCGGATTGATTGGGGTGCCAGTCCTTCATGGCTCCTTCTAGATCTGGATCGCTGTGGATTGCGGATATCTGACTGGCACACTGGAGACCTGGGGCATTTGTCCTCATTGATCATCAATAACTGCTATTGGCAGTTATTCTACTAGGCGTTTGTGTGGGAACCTGGCTCACATGGTGACTGGGTTCTGGCTTGGCCTGTACTGAAGGACAAGATGGCAGGATGGGATGAAGGGGTTACAGTACCTTATAGCTCTCCCTGGTCCTATGGTTCAAATGTGGTTTTTGTATCTGCAGAAGGCATTAATACAATTGAGGAACATTTATAACACAATGAGGAATTATGTACATTTTTACGATTCTTTACAAAATAACTCCTATAAAAATATAACTGGTGAATGGTTAATAACTCTTGGATGGAAACTGTAACATTGTTCACGGCAGAGGCTGTCTGCAGACAAGTGTGGGGCTATCAGTGACTGTTTCCTATCAGCAAAACAGAGGAAACAGGGAGGTATGGGGAACCTCGGGGGGTAATGGCATGACGTATACTGTAGCTGGAGGGGTTTTCACAGGTGATCTGTGTTGTTGTATGAAAGGTGTGTGCGAATACGAACAGTTCGCAATCTAGTGACTTTGCATCAATTGTTCGGCATTGGCTGAAGTATGCTGGGGCCTTTGCCCTAAACCTAACCATTACCAGTACATGTCTAACCCTAAAATCTAAAACAGCACTTCTTTTTATGGGACTTGGGCTTTGGGCCATATAAAGAGCAGTCAGTCCCCACAGTGTAGTTTGTATTAGGAAAACGATCTTTACAATGTATTAAATGCAATGCCACAGACACACACGCACACCTGCATAGGGATCAAATTCAAATGTATGCAACATTTAGATTTTTGTTCATTAAGAATTTACCAATTAGCTGACTTACAGTGGGTAACATTTAGTGGTAATTTGTTTAGTGGTAAACAAATACTGTGAATAAAACCATGTATCACTCAAATGAGCTAAAATTATGCATCACTCAATTATGCTAATTCAGTCCATCAAATGATCTTAATGAAATGCACTACATTTACCTTTGAAATGAACTATAAACTCATCCTGTCTTGATTGCACATCAATTCATCTCTGTGGACTGGACTCATTTGTTCTCCCCCAATCAGTCTAAAAAAGGAATGTAGGAAGATAAACATTGTAGACAATGAAAAGGAAAGTTGGAATTAAAGGTCTGCTCTCTTAAGGCTGAGAAAAAGACAAACAATGGGACAGATTAAAACCAGCGTAAAAGTGCAGAATTTAAAGTGGATCACAGTCTGTTTTAGCTTCATTATCCCTCGATGCAGGTAATAAGCATCGATAAATTTCCTTTTTGCTGGAACTGGAGACATAGTGTAACAGTAAATTTAACTGAAATTAAAGTCTGTTTTTTTTAAAAACTCATTTCTTCTTCCAAGGTTTCAGTTTTTACAACCTGAAGTAAAGCTGCCAAGTCTGTCTGGAGCAAAAAATCCCTTGCCAAAATTGTCTTTTTTTCCCCACAACACAAGTTTGGCTGTGTGTATTTGGACACTACATGAATGTCTTTCATTGTCTTCACACTATCTTTCCAAATTCTCAGACATACTTCAACTTGCCATCTGTAACCTGTGAGACAGCAATGGGAACCTATCCATCACATGAGATCTCATTGGGTCCTTCCTGTTACAGGATTTGTGTACATGTGGTGTGTGATTGTATGTGTTTTCACAGTGTTTAAAGTCTGTTTTAAAAGATTTCACTGCTGAGCTACACTTTATAGCTAATAAATTATAGTGATGAAAGAATTTAACCATGTAAAATGAAATAAATATATATATGAAGAAGTTCTAGTAGAGACAGATATTCAAAGATGCTGAACATAAAGAAAACAATTAATACATATTTGTTATAGCCCCTATTGTAATGACAGTACTAATGCAAGTGATTGGTTTATGTGGGGATTTTTAAAGGTTTATTATAACTTCTAAACCTCACCCACACATACACAGACATATCTGCATCCCTTCAGCGGCATCATAATGCTTTTGGAATTACTTTCTTCTGTAGGGACATAGGTCAAAGTTGATGGGAAGATGAAAGAAGCCATTTACAGAAAAAATAATGAAATAATGCAGCATTTTCTTTCAACTAACAAATATGGAAGGCTATTGAGCAAGAGTGTGCTACTCTGCATGTCCCTCATTCAACTTTCAAGGAAACACATTAGAATGATGCAAAAATAAACAGGCACAGGTCAAACTTCCCATGGAACAGTAAAGACATGTCTTGGTAATGTATCTCACCCTAAAAAAAGGTATGAGTTGTGAAAGAAAGATGCACCAAATTAAAACATTATGTTGGCTTTGTTCAATTGATTTAAGTTGGAACAGCTTTTTATAGCTATTAATTTAGCTTGTCCTGTAGAGAGGCCTTTAACTACAACTTAGTTTCACATTTTACTGTGAAATGAGAAAATAAGGACACTTTGTTTGATTTCCCCAAATGTAACTGAACCAAAATTGTCCCAAACTGGGACTTCAGGAGTGAGTTTTGTTCTGAACTGCACATTTCTTTTCACACTTCCAAGCTAAATGTTACCATATCCACATAGTGTAGGTGCAATAGAATAGTTTGCGGTTTTTTCAGCTATGATCTATTAAATCCAAAACATGAAATCCCACCGTAAGACCCACAAACTTTCAACATAATTCTCCAAACTGTCACCAACTTATGATTGATACTCTATAAAACATTTTCATTCATCACCTACAATTAACTCAATTATCTTTCCTGGGATTGGATGCCGACAAATCACAGTGGTCGATGGGCAGATAGCAATAGACCAGTGAGGGCATGTGGTCAGGACAATATGAGACACCAGACAGATAGAGCCATCCTTCATGCTAAGTGGGATTGTCCTGACAAGGGCTGAGATAGACTCTGAGGTGTTATAGACATTTTTGCCTTGACTTCCTCTGGCCTGATTGAGAATGTGAAGCAGAAAGTACACTTGGGTCAAACAGAGGCAAACTCATTTGGATCAGAAGGAATAAAAAGCAAAATAGGTGCGAACAAATAGAAAAAAAAAAACTAGCCCAAACACTTATGCCTGAAACATTTCAATGTACTCAATTTTAAAGCACAAAATAAAATGTAGATGCGGAAATCAGAGAAAAAGGTGCATCATGCATCATGCATGATAAAAGCGTGCACACAATAAATAAAAAATTACATCAGCAAAATAAAGAAGGAATAAAAAGTTGTATTCCAGACTAGAATTAATCTATAGTCCAGTTATTAATTAAATGCTACTCTAAACAAATGAGACTTAAATCTTGATCTACAAGGAACCCTTTATGTGGTATTAGTGAAGTAGAAGTCACTTGCACTCCTATCTTTTTGGTGATTTTTTTTTTTTCATGTTGCTGTGTCAGTAAAAAGCAGACTAACAAGATCAATGAAATAGTTTACAGGTAGACTAAGTTTAGTCTACGGGATTCTGTTGGTGTGAGTGTTGGCATGTCTGCATCTGTTTGCTTGTCACATTTCTGGGAGGCAACTCTGTTAGAGAATGGCTGCCGGTATAAGTAATTACAATTAAAAACTACATAAGCTCTAATAGTTGTTTATGATTATTACCTAGATTATTAAAATACTTAAATATCAGTATTTTGTGGAGAAAAAATAAGGTTGTTAAAGCGAAAAATTGACCCAGACCAGCTTATGACCTTGATTTAATAGACATCCTAGCAATTTATTGCCAAGCCTAAATTTTACCTATGAGGAAAATTTTGCATGCCATTTTACTTGACCTGAACAATGGCCAGTTTACTGGCTAATTAGCTTTTAGCTACTCTACTGGATGACAAGCAGTTGAAGTCACCCTCAAAGCTGACGTGGATCCTGTATTGTCTTTCAAATTAGCATTTTAATTTTTGTGTTTCTTTGATGGAGATCTTTAACACTGTACGTTCCTCAGTATGTAACAAAACTAATATGTTCACATACAAGCAAAGAAGGGGAAAAAGCGCTTGTGTTTGATTTGTTACTCAGAGACCGACATCGCTGCAGCAACAGTGCAACGCTGCTTGAGACTTTGAATGGTTGAGGAAAACAAACGGAGAAAACTGAAAGCAGCAGCGTAAAGACGAAACGTGGGAACAAACACAGAGAGACAGGGCAGATGAAAACACATGAGGTTTAGGGGATTTCCTGAGGTGATGCTATCAATAAGTTTAACAGGTCCTCTCAGTTTTACTGTCCCAACATAGGATTCCCACCATGCTGCTACTCATAAAACACATCATCGACTCCTTCCTTTCCCCTGCAGACTGCAATGATGTTGACGGATGTTAATTTATGCTTGAGGATGAGATGCCTCACAAAAAGAGACACTTTATTAGTTTTAAAGCATGTTTGAGAAACAAAGATTTAAACAATTGCAAGGCTTTTTTTTTTTTACTTCAACACCTTTTTACAAAGAAATATTTGAAACTAGCTGTGCATCAACAAGTTTGGATTTTTAAATGCTGCCATACCTTTTGCATATCTCAAAAATTAAACAATGTAATCTAGATGTAGTATGTTAGATTAGAATTATTAATTTCTCACTGTTGTATTAATCATCTGAAATCTGTAGACTATGTCTTGTAGTTGTCAAATTTGTACCAAAATCTCTATGCTTGGCTTTTGTTTTTCCTTATCCAGCAGCAGATACCACTCTGATTACAAAATTTGACAGATAAATCAGTAAAAGTGTATAAAATTCAAATGAATATGTCTTGATGGCAACATGTAATTTTGTTTGCTAAAATATTTTTATTTTTCATTGCAAGGACTTTTGTTTATTTTTATGCGTCTTACCCTGCAGCAACACACTTTTGTTTCAACTGACAGTTACCACATTATTGAAGCAGCAATAATACTTTCCATTTGGATTTTATTAACATTATTGATTTGTAGTTGTATTCAGACAAATTTCACATACATTTTTCTGTTTTCTGAAAGAGAACAAAATAGAAAACAAAGAAAGATGACTAAACAGAGACTGAAAGGGAATCGAAAAATAGAGCAACTGAAAAAGTGGGGGAGCGAGGAGAGAAAGTGAAGGGAGTGTAAGTGAGGTTGAGGCCTGCGGTGGATTGTGGGCTGGGGCTGCTGCTGTCTCAGCATAGTGAGCCGACGGGTCTAGCCTGAGGTGATATGTTTTCCTCAGGAAATATCTGTGGAGGTTTGTAGATCTGGAACTGAGAGCCCTGCCGGTTGCGCTCAGCCAGGGATAGTGTGAGTGGGGGAGGTTGGGGAAGAACCGCGGTGAGGGCTAAGTGCTGCCCCAGGAAAAGACTCCCTTCCTGGGGTAAAGTGAGCCAGGTTCAATCTCAGAGGTCCAACATAACGTGGGTTCAACTGTTCTCATTCAAGGTGTATGTGCTGCAGGTATTTTGTGGTTAGTTGAAATCTGACACAAACCGTTGCGATTTTGTTGCACAGATTATTCTGATATTTTTGGACAAAAGGCCATTTCTTTAATTTCTTTCAGATGAACATGGGCAAATTTCTTTTTTCCATTATGGAACAAAAGCTAACAAACTGTCTTGACAAATTTTTACTGAATTTTTGACTTTGGAGGATTATGCTATATAATATGTAATGTTAAAAAAAATTATAGATTAATGGGTAATGGATATAGCGAAAATTAACCCTGCTGTGAAATTTTACTTATTTTACAGTTTTATATCACATGCAGTTTTATATCACATGCATGCTCTATTTTTGTGTATAGACCGATTCTGCCAACAAATACAATTCTAGTTTGTGAAAAATAAATTAAATAAATTAACCACAAATACTTGGTGTGAGGCTGTCCAATTAAAGAAATCATACAACTTGCAAAGTTTTTACATATTAAAATAGTACTACCAGAAACTATAAGAACCTTTGGGAAAAATAGCCTGTATATTGAATGATAAGTAAATGACAGGAATTTGATGTTGTTTGAAATTAATTTTAGTTCTTGCTTCCTGATACAAAAAGTGTGCCTAGCTAATAAGCTAATATCTTACATGCTTAACATTATCAGTTGCATTTTATTGTTTTTTCATATAGAGGGCATGTTATATCTAAAACATTCACAAGAGAAAGAGTCAACTGAGTAAAAAAATGCATGCTGTTTTCTACTGAATCTGCTAAAATATCCATTCTAAAACACCACCTGATAAACATATGCTTTATTTGGTGTGACTCCACATGAGTTGAGAGGATATGGACACTCATGTCAGATTTATAAATTGTATAAAAAGATTATAAATCAGCAGAAGTCAGCATCCTGTAGTTTTACTGGGTGCAGATTGCAGCAAATTACTCTGGAATTCACATTTGTTGATCACACAGGGACAGTGGGAGATTATGTTTGTATTGCATTCTTTCAAACATAATCAACCCGGAAAGGCAAACATATGAACGTGGATGAATGTCAAAAGTGATACACATGCAGACATAGACTCACACATGCAGACATAGACTCACACACACAACATTCATTGATGGTGTTTTAAATTTTAGAAAATAAACCTTTTTATCATCATACAAGAAACAGATGTGTTTCAGACTACCATATCCACCAATTTGTTATACAAGTACGCCAGTAAAGAATTTCAGCATCTAAGCACAGAATGCCATATTTAAATATTTTTGAATCACACTTATTTTTGTAGATTAATTCAAAATGCATATGCCATATTTTGACTTCTTTCACAAATTTAACATGCATTTTTTGCATCACATGTAGTCTGTGTTACATTTCTACTGGTAAATATTTAGAGGCAGGGCTGCACAGTGGTTTCGTTATTAGCACCATTTCCTTGAACCAAGGAGGTCCTGGCATGGGGTCTTGAGACTGGAGTTGGAGTTGTTCCACCTGAGCATGCCTTTATTCTCTCTGGGTACTTTGATTTGATTTCCTCTCACAATGCATGCATCTTATGTTGTATGTGCTTTGTGTCTTTATGTTGCCCTTTCATACACTTGTGGCCTGTCCAGGATGTCCCTTTCCCCAATTACTGCTGGAGACAAGAATCATAAATCAATCAGTCAAGTTTATTTGTATAGCACATTTCAGCAACAAGGCTGAACAAGTGCTTTACATCATAAAAAAACACAAAAATACAAAGTCATGAAAGACACCACACACTAAGAGTTACATTTTGTCAAGTGTCATTGTTACATATCAAAATGTTGGTCAATGTTTAATTCACTATGGTTCAAGAGCAATTTTAACGTGGGTTTTTGGTATAGATATAGAGGAACTCTGTGTTTAAGCTGTTTTGCAGTTTCCTGGAAGTTTGTTTCAGAATCATCCTAGCTTTGACCCTACAACGAGAAATGGAAGTAGACAATGGATGGATTTATATTTAGTGTCAATTACTAGTTTCACAGGTGTATTACATCACATTTCTTAATGGAATTATTAAGAAATAATCTGAGTTACACTTTATGAAGGATTATGCTATATAAGATGAGCTTTAGGTGAACTCGTACCATATCAGTCTGCTCGGTCATTAACACAACCTATCTGGAACCCAGAGGGGAGAAAACATGAAACTTTTTACAGGTTTATTATGCTGTCTGCTTGCTGTCTGTTTGAGCTTAAACTACAAGTTATTTTCAGGCTGAATATTATCTTTTTTATCTCCTCACTGCAAATATCTGCATCGAGAAGGCAATTTTTACAACTTTTAACAGTGTATCCATTTAATTTAAATAAAAAGCACTAATTTTTGTGAAAACTTGTGACCTGGTGGCCATGATAAAAGCATAATTTTCACTCTAATTTCCTCATTCCTCCTCGTTTCTATGAGTTCCTAGAACAGAAAACATGTTTTACTTGTTGATGGGGTGTTGTTTATGTCAGTTCCTTTTTTGAAATCAAAGCACAAGAATGACTCAGTACTTGGCAAATACTCCTGTCCTGCTTAAACAATACCACCAGCCAGTAAATAGGAAACTTTTGAGAGCAGGACTAATGGATAAATTGGAATAATGGGCTGGTTGTATATCTGTTCAGTTATGGTTTTGCATGTACCAGAAGTGTGCATAAGCAATTATGTGTAATATATGTAAATGTATATGTCCATTTAGTTTGTCCAGTGCTGTCCTTATCTCAGGAGAAGACAGATAACCCAAGTTCGTCTTGATGAATATGCTCCAGTGTTTGAAGGAAGCAATGTGTGTGTGTATGTGTGTTTTGGATGGTGTGTGGAGGAAAGAGGGAGGAGGGGGTAGTTATTTTAGAACTGTCCTGGCGGAAATGAGACAGAACCCAAAGAGGATGCAGATAGGGTTGTCAACTCATGCACACAAACAGACTCATGCACTTTAACAATTGTTTTATAACATGAAAAAAATGCAAAGCTACATTGTGGTTTGGTAGGATTTTTCCACAAACAACAAAAAGATTCTAATACACTCACCCAAATGGGCACACATGAGGGAAACCCTTACATTTCCCTACACTAACAAAGCACACACAAAGAGAGCTACTCTGCCAGGATCTGCCTTGCAATTTCCTCTCAGCCAAAACACTCGTAAAGGGTTTCTGAATTTGTCCATATGAGATAACACAGTTTAAAGAAATGGACATCTGCTACTTTTCTAAATCAGTTTACAGATAAGCTGAAATAAGCAACTGGTTAAACGTTGTGTTTTATTAGGTGAAATCATTTTCTATGTAGGTGGCTGATATTCTTAGTTCATTCAGATGTTTCTTTTTATTTGCGTTGAGAGAGGGGACCATAAATCTCTACCAAAAAAGTCCAACTGGTGGAGCTTTTTCTCTAAAAATAAATTGCTTCTCTTGCCAGAGGTGAGAGGGCTTCACGTGTGGTCTAATGTCTAGAAACAGCACTTGCATCACAGTAGGAAAGTTGGGAAAGCCTTTTTTCAAAGTGTATAAGAACTCTAACAAGTTCAGTGCTAAAGATACAGTTTTTCTGAAAGAGCAACAACTTTTCATGCATGCTCTGAAAATTCGAAAAGGGCAGTTATCGAGAGTATTTGCTTGCAGTCAGACGTTTGAGAATAATCCCCACCAGCATCTTTTCATATCCCGTCCAGCATCATAAGTGGTGGTCAAACCACAATGTTTTCTCGGGGTGGTTGGTTACACTGTTCTCCACCCGTGGTTGCTAGACCATGGCAGGGGAAGAGGCTTGTTCAACATGTTTCCCTTCCACCAAAAAAGTGTGTTCACTCCCTCTCTCTTCAATACCACCCAAGTGTTGGGTAGTGTATGACGCCAAGTGGAGGGAGGCAAATATCGTTTAGAGTGAATCTTGTGACATCACATGATTTACACTACTTCAAGTATAGGCTGCCTTGGTCCATGCCCTAAAATGTAATTCTTCCTCAAACAGTGGTGGTCTGTAATCTGGGAAGCATTAGTAAAATCCAGCCAGGAGCCAGAAAACTTTGGTCCTTGTTTCTTCAGAGCAAGACACATTAGAAGGATGACTTCCTGAATAGCTAATACTCTTATTTTTAAGAGTATTAGCTCTTAAAAATAAGAGCTAAAAAAAATAAAATTCCGTTGCTATAACGGAATTTAGATTTGTTTGACTGATATTGAATCAAATGTTTGTGTTGTTTCTAGATGTAAATTCTTTAAAAAGTTATGGTTAAACTTTTTAAAGTCTGTTTAGACATCAGATTTTGTAAGAACAATAATCAGTTCTTACGTTTCCAGTGACTGACTGATTTTCAAATGCAATACAGAGATGGCTTGATTGGTGAGAATTATTATGCACTCATAAAAGAGTCACCAATCTGAAGTTAAATTTGGCTACTAAGAACATTTCTGTAGATGTTAATCTGAAGAAATAATCTTAAAAAAGTATGATACTTTACTGTCTAGGGAGGCCTAATTCCTGATCTCAAGAGCTATGATCCTGCAATAATTGGATGCATTCCCTCTCTAACACTTCTGAATTAAATGACTGAATTCCTTCACCAGCATGTCATTCAGCTCTAGTTTTGGTAATGGCCAATTTGTTTGATTCTGGGATTGTCCAACTTAGCCGTAGTTTGTGTGATTCTAAAATTAATACCTTTTTTATAGTGTCAGATGATAAATTATATTTATTATTATATTTATTTATAACAGACCGTTATACCTTGTAAAACCTTTTATTAATGCTCTGGTAACCTTTTTGCCTGCACTGTATGACTGAAAACAAAGGAGGCTAAGCAAAACCATAAAAACAAATATCACATGTTTGAAAATTAGCAATGCTTTTACAAAGTTAAAATAAAAATCAATAAGAACAGTCATAGGGAAAAACAATCACTTTATTGTTGAAGTGACCCTATGGAAATCCAGCGTTAATTATTTTCCTATGATCACAGATTAAACCATGATGATGTTTTGGTATTGTTACTGTCGCTTCAAAAGTTAAACACTTGGTCATTTGTTTAGATTTGAAATGCCATGCATACAAGTTAACATCAGCAAGTTCCTCTGATTCTGCCTGGATGAAGCCACTGACCAGATCTTACAGGAATCCCAACAGAGTGCAACCTACTGCTTAGAGCACTTATATTTGTAACGTGTATGTTTTTCTAACCTACAGTTTGGTGATGCAGGCTTTTTAAATTTAATACCTACTTAAATGAACCAAACTGTGGCATCAAGAATCCAATTAATCATGAACTTATCCCAGTCCATGTTGTTGATGATCAGTGTAGTCAAATCAATTGATATCCAATCTTAATATAAAAATAATAAAGGACTGAGAGTAAACTAGCGTAAAATGAGTTAGAGCTATTTTAGTTGTCACTTCATCATCATTCAAGGCACGTTAATCACTAACTCCACTGCACTGAAAACATGAGTCTTTTTATTACCAAGAATGCCTGTGACCTCCATAGAACAGCTCTGGAGATAATGGTAGATTCTCTTATTTTGATGAAGGAAGTCAATTAATTCATAAATACTTCAGCACATTTACAGTAAGGCAAGGGGAAGATGGCTATTGATTGATCCCACTAACATCATAGTCTTCCAACTCCAGCTAAGCAGAGTGCTTTAATGAGGCAGAAGCTTTTCTTAACCACGAATGGTTTAGTCAGAAGCAGATAAAAACATAATGATTTTTATCCATGCATAAGGGGGTTTCAAGGAGGTGTTGGAGTACAGCAATCAGTATTCACTGGCCATTAGTGGTCATGTTTCAGCAATAAAATTAAAATGTTAACACTTTTCCCCCATAGGGTTTTTATTCTAAAGTCAACAGCTGAAAGAATAAACCCGCTAAATAGAAAATAAAATGGAAAAAGGCCATAATGGAAAGAGGGAAAGGCCAGACAGCACCACATTCCCCTGTCCTGACCTTAGAGAAAATTTTGTGAAACAGCAAAAAAAGGTGACCTCATTCTTGTTGTACCAAGGTGGTCACACTATAGTGACCCAAATAGACCGAGGCCATTACAGAACTCAGCATTTCACAAGAGTAATTTCAACACATCAGCCACAACAAGAAGTGATGATTCAGAATCTATGAAAAAAGATAAAAAGTACTGCAGAAAGAAAAAAAAAAAAAAGATAGAAGGTCCTCATCACTTTTCTTGTCCATAAGAACCCAGCCTCCATATTTCATAGCGTCTTGACAAGGAAATTGGTAATTGAACAAATTAGTTTCAGCAAAGGAGGATGAAACAGTTCCATTGGAAATGGTTTTCCTGTCAGGAAAGTTCAAGCTGGAGCTATTACTCCTACTTAGGCTTATGAATTACCGGCAGCCAGGCAATATCTCAATAGAATAAAATATGAATGCACTTTGAGGCCAATTTTATGCTGTTTAAAAACCCCACTCAGATAAATGGGTGTGTGAAACACTTCTAAGGCCGACTAATGTGCAAAATATTGAGCTAAGTAATTGCAGCAGTTTCATCAATATGTTTAGGAAAGTAGATCATTACAGTGAAATGTGATTAACAGAGAAATGATAGGGGTGGTGTGGTAAAAAGGCATTATAGGGCATAGAGGGAAAATAAATTAAACAATATATACTGAATAATTTACATAGGGCAGTTTATTGTTGATTAAAAATTGAAGAGAATTGTGTATAATGATTGAGCATGATGCATTAATGCCAGCTTTAGAGGGTGTGCTAAAGAACATAGAATGTGCAGCCTCTTTAGTAACATGATAAATAGCAATTTCATCAGCAAATAATTAGGGTAATGTTACTATTTTTGTAACACATCTAGACATGAATTGGCAGGTTCTTCAATAAAATGATTTAACATGCCTTATAAAAGGAAAAAAAAAACAGATATCCTTTTATTTTGCTTGGTCATATTTCAGCATTACCTTGAGTAGAGGAAGGAATGTCTATCAACATGGATTTTAGTGATTAAATATACAAAGAAAAACTGTCACACCACAGATTGACGAGTTCTGGCTTTTACTGAACAAGCAAACACCTTAGTAATGTTAATATAACCTTTCCATTTTGGAAAATTATAAAATTTGAAGTTGAAATTAGATTATTGTTTTTGTGGCTTTTGACTTCTTTAAATAAAATAAAAAAACTCAACAGAAAAAGAAAAATACAACACAAGTAAAACATGTTTTCAGTTCTTTATTTATTCAATATAGTGGGCTTTACTATTAATGAATCCATTTATAAAATACATATTAGTGACAAAATTATATACAGTAATCTTGACTGATAAGTGTGTGCATTTGTGTGCATGTATGTGCTTGTGTAGACAGGCAGGGGCCATTTATTCTCCTCAGGGCCTCCTGAGCAATCAGTCCGTCAACGCAGGTGGAGCCTGGCTAATTTCCCACCCTCCTCTCCTCCATCTCTCATTCCCAAGACTGATGCTTTGGGTAATAAGGCAAATCAATACACTTCCCTACAGCCTTCCCTGTCCATGCAGTCCCAAGACGTAATCAGCCATTTGTCATTTGGAACACCACTTGTCCTTATCAGGCATCACTATCTTGTTTATAAGTGAAGTTTCCGTCTCTCCTCCATCCCCCCCATGCAAATTAAAGTCCCCACAAATTGGAAAAGCAAGAAGGATACAGTGATAGTTCTAATATAAATTACAGGTATTGACAAATTACATTATCTAAATACTCACACATGTGCAACTAGCATGGTAAGTGATCACCTGTGACTTCTGCTATATGCTAATATAGAAACGCAACACATTGTAAAATGAATTTTACAATGTGTTTTACCATATCAACTTGCATCCAGAGGCCCACACCTTCCAAAGAGTGATGAATAGACACAAGGGTGCATTGTGACAGGTTACACATGCACAGCAGTGTTGAGATCTGCACGGAGAAATTAATCAGCAATGACAAATGTTGATGGCTCCTCTGTCCCAACTCACAGTTCAGTGTGCTGTAATTTTCCCTGTATGATTACCCCAGAG
The DNA here is from genome assembly GCF_003331165.1 of Xiphophorus hellerii. NCBI lineage: Eukaryota > Metazoa > Chordata > Actinopteri > Cyprinodontiformes > Poeciliidae > Xiphophorus > Xiphophorus hellerii. The sequence goes on from NC_045680.1 coordinate 10,156,231, forward strand.
TCCAAGAGGCAACTGGCAACCCCGTTTCTTAATTAATTAAGCACTGTGCCGTGAGGGAAACATCTCCATCCACTTTGGAAAAGTACATGAACAATATTATATTGGTAAGTACTGTTCTGTAATATTGTCATCTGTGGCATAGTTTGTAAGATTACATTGACCAGAAAATAATTTTAAAAAATAACTGATGAAAAATGTATGTTAATTTTTGAAGAGCAAATTTCAATGTATATTTGTTTTATAATTGATGACACACTTTAATGCTTTCTGTTAAGATTTTGTGTGATATACCAACATTAGGTTGGCCATAATTGTAGACTTGAAGGAAAATGATAAATTGTTCTAAAAATTATTTACACAAAGCAATCTGAGAGGTGTATCATGCATTTGTAGCCAGCCCCAATTAAGTTAATGCAGAACCACTTTTTTTTTTTATTAAAGCCGTAACACGTTTGTCGATTATAAATCTAAAAACTACAATTTTACATATTCTTCTAGAAATATAGGTCAATCTCTACTACACTAGAAGGAGAGTACCTATATAAATCAATTTTCAAAGCTTGCCACAAATTCTTAATTGGAGTAAGGCCTTGACTGAGTAGGATTTTCTATTACAAAAACATGCTTTGATCTAAGACATTCAGTTCTAACTCTTGGTGTGTGTTCGGGAGTTTTGTCTTGCTAGATAATAAATATCAACCCAGTCTCAAGTCTTTTGCAGCCTCTAACAGGTTTTCTAGAAGCTTGCATTTAATTTAGTTGAATCCGTCTTTCTATCAATTTTAACTAGCTTCCCCTTCACTGTTCTTTCTCTATTTGTATATCAGGGATATGTATGTACACTTTTTTGGTACACTTTTCTGTCACTCGAGCAGAACACAAAATCTCTCAGAGAACAATTCACAAAACTGTTTACATCTATCATGACTCAATTTGAGAAAAATACTAGAAAAGTTACATTATTCTGCTTGTAAGTCTTGATCAAAATTCTGTCAGCATCCCTCCCCAGCAGGTGGAGGTAAAAACCCAACATTTTTCCCCAAGACTTATTTGGTGGCAGGGGGTAATTCATTTTCAGGAGGAGACAATGCAAAAGGAGGTTGACGGTGTATCCAGTGACACCAGTGTTTACCCCCAGTAACGATCGGGCAACTCCAAAGATATGGGGGTCCTTTGATGGATGACTAATTTATCAGTGGCTGTCTTTAGTGAATAGAAAATGATGCTTGTGTGGGATAACTAACAGAAGGGAGTTGATGTGTATTGTTTGAAATGTTTTTCACATGGTTACAGTTTTTCTTTTTTTCTTTCCAGTGGAGTAAAATCTTGAACTGAACTTGAAGTTAAAACTTTCCATTCAGGTTTTAATTTAACTTTTAATCCTTCCTTAAACCCCCCCCCCCCCCCCCCCCCCCCCACTAAATCCCAAAGTATTTATACAGACTGTGTAGTCTGCAGAGTGTAACTTTCATCATCCAGTTGTTCCAAGGCCTGCTAAGTATTGTTTTTTTGTGCTGTTCCTCTCTAGTGGTGAACCCCATTGGAAAACAGGTGAGGCAAAAACAATCATGTAATGTCCCATCACTCTCAAGAATAACAATCTGTTTGCATCTTTCAATGGTAAACACAGTCCCTACCCGAAGGCCCACAGTGAATGTTGCTCCGGAAACAAAGACATTGTCGGGGTCAGAGCAGGAAAATAATAGACAGGGGCCAACGAGTATTGGAAATTGGAAAACAGCTCTCTCCTTCCTTTGAAAAAGTCCTGGCGATGAAAATATGTAATATAAATAAAGCTGTGGGTGCTTTGAAAGCCAAAGCCTTCCTTCCTGGCCTGGTCCTCTGCGGGGGGAAACACCCACTTCTGGGCTCTTGCTCTTAAATTCCCAAAGACCACTCTGTCATCAGGGTCCCAACTGCTTCTCTCAAACATGCAATGGCCAGACTCACTTCCCAGTCCTGCTCTTTCTACTGCCCAGCTCTTAGTCACTCTCTCTTCTAAATTCCTTTAATGTATTGCCCCTCCCTGGTGAACTTCCTTACCAGTTTTGTTTCCTTAAATGCTCTTCAAACAAGCTCCAATTATTTCACTTGTGAATAGTAAAGGGGGAGTCTGTGTGAAGACTCTAGTCTGTCCGTTCGTGCGTTGGAGTGCTTCTGATATTGGAATCTGTCTAGCGGATACTAGGAAAGACATGATGACAGATAACTGGCTGATTGGTCATTCTTATGGTGCTGATCATTAAAGGACAAACCACTGCAAAAATTCAGTGTGCATTCTGTTTGATTTTTCAGACTTGCAACACTGATAGAAAAGCACACACTGGCACATTGCTGGGAAACAACACATTGGTAAAGGAAAAAATAAATAAATCATGAATGTGAAATCTAAATAAATTTTTAGGACCATCAATACAATTTTATAGGTAAAGGAGTCTAACATTTTGTTTATTTGTTGATATTTTTTATAGGGTTCTTTAATGTAAAGGTTTTTGTGAGTATTATCTCACAAAACCTTGGAGAAGCAGTATTCACTTTCTATTAATGTGAATGCTAATTTGCAAACATGACAGATAACTCCAAAAATTTTATGATAATGAGTTCAGACATAGTGCCAATGTCCACAAGAACCCAGCTGTTGGGGAGAAATAGCTTATTTTTCCAGTCGCACAGTAAATAGGGTTTTAAATTGTTATAAATACATAAACAAATGTTTATGTAACCTTTCAACTAAAATAACCATGTTTATTAATACAATTATGCCTTTTGCTGATTTGCTGTTATCATTCTACCATACACTGGTATGCAGCTCTGCACTGCCTCACAGGTTTAAATATCGCACAAGCACCTTAACGCTCATGTTGTGCTTAAAAAGCATGTTCTGACATGATGACAACAGATTAAACAATTGTAACGGCTGAAAAATGTGCAGAGGACAGAGGGCACAGATACCGTAAGTGCGGGATCCCCTAAGTCGAGATAGGAATAATGAAGTCGGCCACTCCAAGGTAAAAAATAGATAACATACACAGCTTCCAGCCCAGGGTGGACATGCTGAAGTCACCAATGTATGAATGTATATGCTGTGTTGTGCATTTATAGACAACAGTTCCAATCATTCAGCACTACATGGAAAAACTCCTGGATCATACATCAAAATTGGTTTTAGACAAAAATGTAGCCTTTCAGTGACCCTCATTGGAAAAGTCTCTAATAAAATCTTGGCCATAATAGAGAATGATTTTTTCTCTGAGAGTTGTGCATTCTGATCTATCTGCTGAGCTGGTGAATCTCACAGGTCAAGGTGAGTGATGTGCTGGCTAGCTTATTGGTCAGATCTCAGATGAACATGGGGTTAATTACAGCTTTCTCCTTTGTCATTGTTTTTCTCCTTTCCCCTCTAGATGCCCATTGATTACCTATGTCTCTTTAGTTTTTTTTCTGTGCTGTGCGTATTCAACATGTAAAATACAAATAAAAATATCCATCGCTAAATTTTTACTGATTCTGATCTGGTCCATTGGCCTGCTCTGGCTTTTATTTTTTATTCTGATCTAACCAAAATAAAGGGGGCCAATAAGGACAATAACTATCCAAGTCCTTTAAACTTTCATAAAGGAAAAAAAAACATGACAATGTCAGCATCTCAGGCTGACCAAGTGTGAGGAAACGCATAGTAGTCACTAAATAGAGCAAAAAAAGCTTCGTGAGAAACAGACATAAATAATGGGCCAGGAAATGGGAGATCAAAGCTTCGGAGTTGGGCCCCTGTTTGTTTTCATGCTCACCCTGGCCTGGCAATAAAACACGCAACAGCCGCACTTCAGAGCGAGGGGTGATGGGAGGAAGTGCTGAAAGCGGTTACGTCCCATCCTGAGCATCCCGTGCCTCTATCCCCATGTCAGGGAAATGGCGTCAGGTACAGCACTGTTTACCAGGAAAAGGGACAAGTCACACAGAAACGTTCACATCAGAGAAGCCATGGGCCATCTTAATAGGTAGTGTGTTTATGAACCAATAACTTCTTGCCATTTAATGCTGCCAGTAGCAATGCCAATTTGTGGAACGAAGACATCAGTTAGCATCAGCTCATTTTCCCTCCTTCAAGGGGCTTAGGTGTGTCAGCTGATTTCTTGGCACAAAAAGAGTACAACGGTGACATCAGAAAAACAATGCAACATACACACTCTTTCTTTCTGTTTGTGGGACCATTTAGAACTTGGCAGTCAACTCTACTTCTCATTAAAAAGAGACTCGCTTATGGGGAAAGGAAGGGGAAGCAGTCTGCACTTATGTGGGGGTATGAAATTCTAATAAAACGATTAGTAACATATATAATTATCCGCCAAGGAGATTCAAGGAATATACCTTGTGCTAAATTTAAAGGTTTACTTTAATCTTTTAATATTTCTACCATATTTTTTCCAACTGGAAATAATATTGTTGTGGAATTGACTAGCCAAAGTCCCAACTTGATTTTGACAGAAATTCTGAGGTGGAAGTTCAGAATATAGTGTTGGCAAGTGGTGTCTCATGTCCTTGATGAAAATAATTTTAAATCTAAGGGGAGTTGTTCACATCTGAAAGTCTGGTAGACTTAATTTAATTGGGGTCCAAAGCTGCAAAATTTGTAACCACATCAGCAAAATTTTTGATTTACTTTGACACTTCACTGTATAAAATGGACCAGTCTTTAAAAAACCTGTCCCCCTTGCCTGTATCAAAACCGGAACGAAAAGGTATTCAATCTTGCTTCATAGTTTTGCTTTCTGTCTATTGGACTTATCAGTTATCTCTGATACTAGTGTCTTACATCTGCTGTAGTTGAAAGCATTGGGTTGTTTACAGTAATGACAAACATGTTGGCACTCATTTGCTTATGTCTGATGATTTGGTGAGCTCTGAAATCAATACCTTTTATGAATCCCTACTTTAACATTGACCTCCATCTTTTAAACTTTGTTCCTGCTGCATAAAGCATAGGAATCTTTAGACTGTTATTTTGGCAAAATCCTGAAAGTATTACTTTTAGACTTTGAATTATTAGTTATAGGCAACATATCTTTGTCCATAGACATGTTTTCCAGTGTCACTTTTTGATTAACAACCACACTTTTTTTTCCCAAGGAAAATATACATGACTCCTTGGGTTTACCCAAAAGAACAGTTAGCTCCATTATAGACAATTTTAAGATGGAATCTAAAAAGTAGATTTGAAAATTTGCCATTACCACTACGTCTTGTGTAGAAAGGAGTCAATATCCATATCAGGGAACTGGATTTGTCTTATTCAAGTGCATTAATTACTGGTACAAAGCAATGCAGGTGAAGATCAGGTGTGGGGGATGGGGAATGGTGAGCTAGATGGGTTTTACAGGGAACTTATTGACATCCAAATAAATTCAAGTTTGTGCTTTTCCTGCTTTGCAGGGATCTCACACCACCCCATTCTGTCTACTCCACTAATATTGATCTCAGCCTCTCAGTATTTTCCAATAAAGCTGATTTCATTAGTTCATTATAACAACAATTGAAGCATAACTGGCTTCCAGCCATGAGAGAGACTGTCTGCGCTAACATGTCTGTTCTGAAGATGGCAATGGTCACCTTGAATGACACTAACATAAAAAAACCTTTTTGCTGTTTGATTATGAAGCCACTGAAATAGTTAATTCTAGACACATCATTTTAAAATACCATTAATTTATTAATAAGAAAACAATTAAAATACCCCCAGCAGATGTCATAAGTATGATTTCTTAGAAACCCTAGATAAAACATTTAGCCATCTGATACTTAATTGTCTGCATATTAATTTTGCTAATAAAGCATAACATCTTTTGCATGTTTCAGAATTATACTACTGCTAGTATAATTGAAACTTACTAACCAGATTTTCCTTTTAAATGAATAAAACTGGTCTCTTATGGAGTTTATGATCTGTGAAACAAAATGACTCAGAAATGTTTCAATTTATTTGGATGGAATAACATTACAATAAATCAACTTCTGTAGGGTGCTAGTTCTCGAAATAAGAGTACAAGTAGCACACTCAAAGTAATTTTCTATTGTTATGGACTATGGTTGCTTTAAGACCTGAATGACTTGCTGTAGCATATATTTCTGTTATAAATCTATTATTATGAGCAAGCATCAAACTATGATTTCTTTTGTATTTCTTTACCTCATACTAGAAGGTTGATATAGCAGACTTTCTGCCTTCTGCTTGTTGCCCAATTATTTTTCTCAGAATAATTATATCAGACGTGTTATTAATTAATATTACTCAGTTAGCTGAAAGTTGCAGTTTGATTTTAAAGAACCTGCTTTGTTCACCCAAATCTTCATCAGTTGGAATGGTAAAAAAAAATAAAATAAAATCTAAATGTTTGTTATATTCTGTTTTTTAGAAATCCAGAACTGCATTTCTAATGTCCTTCTTCAACATACAATTTATTTATTTGTTTTACACAGTAAAAGAAGCAAGCAATATTTGGTAGTATTTTTAAAAAAAGAATTCAAGTTGAGGTTTGTTATGCATGATTTCAATCATAATAAATTTGAAATGAAATTAAAGTGAAAGATCTGAACTATTTAAGGGATGTATTATGTAAAATCCATTTTTTTATCTTTTATATATGTTTATATAAAATTATTTTATATAATCTGTTATAATGTTATTCCCTCATCAAAAACATGCCTGGGTTGCTGCTTTCATTCTTTCATGGATGTTTGAGAAATCTTTGAATCAGCTATGGCAGCCTGTTGGCGGTGCCTAAGGGATTACTCCCATAAAGCACCACTTATTTTCACAAAGCTCGTCCTTAGAGCGACAAACTTCAACCAAGCATCCACCTCACAGAGTTCCCCTCTCCCGTACCTTCTCCATACAGCTACACCAGACTAGCGGCAGCAGAAATTAGCAAAGACTAAGTGGAACTGCATGTTTGCTGAGCTTATTATAGAAACTACTTTTCAGTCCAACACTCCTAAAAAAAACCCCCGGCTGTAAACAGCCTAGTGGAGCAGCATGTGATGACGTGCTTAAGGTGGAGTAGGAGCATCTTAAAGAGACAGCAGTCAATTTCAAGGAGTCAAATTGCAAAGTCAAATTTCTTTCAAGTTGTACAAATGCTGTATATATCAAACATAACAACTGAAGGTAACGAGAGCTTGCAGTTCCCATTAACTAAATAACAAATGGAAACAATCTGACTTTCTGTCTGATTTTCTTTTTTTAAATGCAACACAATGTTGACATTTCTGCAGAGTGCTTATAAAACAGAAGGGAAATTTGATCTGAGTTGAGTAAGTGTTGATTTTGTTGTAACTTTTTATTCAAATATTTTCTCAATTTAGAGAAAGAAGCCTACGAGAGGAAAACCATCCAATATACAGTTCTACAGCAAATCCCTTGTTGTTGGAGACGAGAGGAAAATGGATTCAAGATAACAGAGGTACAGCAATTTCTTTTACTAAATTATTACTACATACCATTACTAAACACATAATATGTTAAGCCCTGAAGCTGATGGGGTACAGCAGCAGAAGAAGAGGAAAAACTTCCACATCTGGCAGCTAATGACATGAAACTGCTTCAGTTCACACAGGTTCACCAAAAATGGATAATAACATATTGGAAAAATGCTATCTTGATTCCAATAGTCAGGGTCAGTCTTTGACATAAACAATACAAAAGCATGGTTCCATCTTGCGTTGTATCTACAGCTGTGGTGGTGTGGGAAATATTTTCTTGCAATGATTTGAGCTCCTCAGTACTAACTGAGTAGCTGTAAACACCACAGCCCAATAGCAATACTGCAGTTGACTCATGTTCATGTTTTTATGAGCAGAATATGTCCACTGATGGCTGTTTCCAGCAGAATAATGACCATGCCACAAAGCTCAAATCATTTCAAACTTTTTTCTTGAACGTGACGAAGAGTTTACTGTACTCCATATGGTCTACGCAGTCACCAGATCTCAATGAAATAGAGCACACTTCGGATGCAGTGGAACAGGACATTCAAACCATAGATGTGCAGCTGACATATCTGCAGCAACTGTGTTATGCAAATATGTCAATACGAAGCAATATGTCACAGCAAAGCTTCCAACACATTGTTGAATATTTGCCAGGAAAATTTGAAGCAGTTCTAAGAGTAGAAGGGGCTTAAACCTGGTGAGTCTAATAAAGAAAATAGGGAATTAGTAAGAGGAGCAACAAACAGATGAATGTGAGCAGACAGAGGGACTCAGGCAGTTGTGAGCTTTTAAGTTAAATGCACCTGTAAATTTGGAGAGTGGAAATGGAGGTTGGTAGTAATTATCTAGAAGCTTAAGCACATTTGTCATCAAAAATGCTGAGATATTCCACTTCCAAAGACATTCACAATTTTTTTTCTTTCGCAAAAGAAATAATGGTGTTGCTTTAAAACTTTAAATATCTATTTTTACTGGATTCTACTGATAAGCTTTGAATGCAGTTGCATTGATACTGCAATTAGCAAATTGTAGAATATGTTCATGTGTAAGTTGAATACTGCAGCATTTTAAAAGTTGGACAGAGTAGCAAACTGCTACTACTCTTTCACAAACAATAAACAAAAAAAGTCCCATACATTTTAATAAATGATTTAACAACTCAATGAGTTACTCCATATTTAGTTAGATAGTTTTTCCAAGTGCAGGTGCAGACACATCTGTGTGTAATCCATCCTTGTGTTTGTGTAGAATTGTTCCGCATGTATGGATTTACTGCTCGTTCCTTCACGGCAGCTGTACAGTGGCGCGGGGCAGAGAAGGGCCTGGTCAAGGCTGCTTCCTCCTCCTGCAGCCCTAAAGGATACAGCCTGCTGACAGATACCTGCTCAGAGCTGACAGAACACTTCCTCTTCCAAATTATGTACACATTTAGCTGACGCACTGTATCCACAGTGACTTCACAAATACACAAACGGCGGCTGCATTGCTCCTGTGGCGTTTCTGACGCAGAGAGGTTGCTCTACAGGCTAAGTCAGAAAGTATTACTACACAAAGATTATCCGTAGAAATTCCCTGCAAATGAAAAATATATTTCATTAAAACACATTTACTTCCAAACTTGCTGAGGTTCAAAGGATTTCTACACTTTCAACTGCTGAGCTGTAGCAAATCTTTGGTTTGGTTAATTTTTACGTATTTAAAGACACACGCCATTTGAAATTTGTGTCTTCGCACCTTACCTGAATACCTCCTGCTGTCTGCCTGTTAGTCTTATTTTATATTAGACATATTGTAATTATTATTGTTGTTGACTATTTCTGTTACACTGTTATTGCTCCTTAAGTTATGATGTCATCAAAAGTTAGGATGTGTTTTAATTCCACAATGAATGTTGGGACCCTTGCTAGAAGGAAGTGGTTCCTGTCTGAGAAAGTGTTGGTTGAGTTGTCCACTGTGAGCTGCCCAACTATTGTTAGAACTTAAACCAGGGGCGAGAGCAAAATGTTTGGTCCTTGGGTCTTTTATGCTGCTGTCAAAAAATGTAATTACGTGGCAATGACTGAAAGTATTGTCAGCGACTCTAATTTCAGCTTGGGGGAACAATTCAAAATTTTATTCACGGACAAGGTTAAGAGTGAAGAGAAGGAGATAAGTTTGCCTGCTCATAAAATGAGAAAATAGCCACTCTGGCTGGATTATCCTAAGGTTTGACAAGGCATGAGGACTTGAGATAAAGTGCTGACATTCTATGATGCGATGTTATGCATCCATGGACAACTAGCTTTCGTAAATCTAAAGACTCCCATGTTCAGTGGCAAGATGCCATGGGAAGTGTATACTGCATTGCTTGAATTGGTAGATATTGCGTCTGGCTGATGTGAGTAGCATAAAGTACTGCTATTGTCTTTGTGCCTGTGTGAGGATGCCGCGGCATGTCAGAGAAAAAGTGCTCTAGTTGGGATGCTTCACAGACAGGTTGAGCAGTACAACTGGTCTTTGCTGCTGAGGTCAGAGTTCAACAACAATCGGCGACTGTCTGTGGTGCCCCTATGTATTCTGGCCCATGACATTGAATATCTTTGTAATTAGTGCATTTGAAGTGTATTGATTGTAGGCAGACTTATGACAACATGCCTCTTTTAGTGCAAACAGAACTTGCGTTTGCTCAGATCCTGCACACACTCAGTTCCAAAGAGCTCAACAAACTGAACAAACTGCTTCTCCACTGGCAAGTCTCACTGTAAAAGTTTGATTCAGTTCAATCCCGGTTGTAAGCTTCTCAATAATAATTTGTTCCACACAATTGTGGGCATTGCTTATGTATGGAATGTAAAAAGAACATATGGAAATAAAAAATTGTAATGTAACAAATGTATTCACATTCATCAAAAAAATAAATAAATGACTGGCCGCAGCAAATCCATGAACAAGTCTACTCTGGAGCATTTTGAGTTATTTACAGTTTTTGAAATCTTTCCAAGGATGTGAAACGCATGGAAATCAAAGGTCTCGTGGGATAAAAACACTATAATGCATCTATATTTAAACTAAAAACATGAAAAAATCATTTTTTAAACTATGTAATTTGTTGCATCTAAAAAAAGATGCAACACATTTTCCAAACAAGTTTTTCTTTCTTAAATTAATTGGTACATTTGTAGTGTGTTGAATCATTTATTGGGCCATTTATATATTTTTGCTTTTATTTTATTTCTGTCAGTTTCAGTCTTACTTAAACACTGTCTCATTCTCAGTACTTAAGGGAACATGATTAACTTTGCACTTTTTAGCAGGATACTGATATACAGTATGTCATTGATAAGGTACAGTATGGATACATAGCTTACAGTTATCAATGCACACTAATCTCTATTATAAAGTTTAAAAAGCTGTTTTAACATGTAAACTCCATATCATCTTGTCTTTTTCATAAAGCAGTAAAACTGTAACTTTCTCTTAATGTGACTTTCTCTCTACTTCTAAAATAAACAATTATTGACTTCTGGCAGGGAGACCAGAAATAAGCATTTGGTGTGACAATTATGGCAGTTGAAGATAAATCGGCATTAGCTACAATCATGAACAAGTCAGAGTTGAGGTTTACAAAAACTGGAGAAAAGATATTGGCCACAAAACTCTGACAAAATGTGTCATTTTTTACCCACATCGCAAACTTGCCAACACACTTGCTTGTAATTGTCTGAAGTTTATGTCCAACCCTCTGCTGTTAGACTTGTTGGACAGCAGATTTTCAGCCAAGCAGTCTCATCACGGCACACTTCAGAGTCAGCATGCCTGAACTCTGTCCAGAGAGCTGTGGTCGTTGTCACAGGAGCTCATTGTTATTTTGGAAGCAGCATGTGTTTGTCTTACTGCGGCTCAGGTTTCCCATTCGTCCGGAGAGGCTCGGCTTGCTTTGGTCTGTGAAGAAGTCGTGACGGATGGCGTTCCCCTGCAGTCCCTCGCTGGCCCCACCTCTCTTTCAGTTTTTCTAAGGGCCAAAATAGAGAAGAGAGTGCTGCAGCTGCAGTGAAGTGATCAAAGCAGGTGTTCGTTTTAAACCTTTAAGTAAGCGTGTAAAAAATATCCCCTCTTTTTAGATTTGTTTTATAAAGACATGGGTTTCCTAGGTTAATTTTGAGCAATATTTTAAAAAATAAATACATTTGGGTATTTATAAAAATGTAATAATACAGTTTTTAGGTCTTTCCAATGTGTCTTGGCCTTTGAGAATGAAGCTATGTGTGATCCATAAAGCTGGTATCATGGCTCTGCATGTGAACATGAACTACCCTCTTACACTTCATTTGTTAATTGATAGAGCAGGTTAATTACCTTGATCAAAGGTCAGGAGATTTAGTATTCAGAGGTTAGGCTGTAAGATTTGAATTGGACACGTCAAATGTTTATAAAATGAAAACCTGATGCAGTCATGGGACTTTAGCCAATTAAGAACATTAGGAAAGTTTTATTCTAATCGACGGTGATATCAGTTGCAGACGTCCATATTAAGCTTGATGAATATTCATGAAAACTCATCTCAGAGCCTATCGAGCGCATATTAATATCAGAAACGTGTGTCTGGAGTCCAGAGACGTGATCACATTTCCCTCTAGCATCAATCCTAATATGCAGATGAATGCTCTTTTAAACCTAACACAGGCCTCTGAGGTACATTTGATATTTCATTCATGTGAACAACTACAGAAAAAATGAAATGGCTAAAACAAACAAACATACCCAGAATGCCCAAGTGTTAAATCTCTTGAGGTTGTGCGTAATTACCCTAAAGAGCACCTTACCTGAACACCTCCTGCTGCCTGTCAGCAGTGCACGCATACAAACACACACACAGGACAAGTATACCAGCTTTACTTTTCTCACACACGTCGTCACAAAAAAAAAAAACATCTCTTTTCTCCCTCTCTCTAAAACATGCTTAGACATTAACACAAATAGAAACGCACATACACACACACAAAATACTTAGGCCAATGCATCAGCAAAGAGCGCTGCGGCTCTGCGGCCAACCACACCGTTCACAAGGGAGAAATCTTCAGCTCATTTCTGACCCAGGCTGCCGAGGTGTTAATTGCCCTCCTGAGTTGGCAGAATTTTCAGGGTAAAAGGTGCTATCCTTGATGGATCAGCACTGTTGCCACCAGTGACTGATTCTTTCAACTTGGATGTGTAACATGCATATCCTATATCTCATTAAAACAGCCTGTAGGAAAGAGAGATCAGGCACATTTGAGTAGATACACGAGTGTTTATTAAGATGAGTGTATGAGATGAACTTCTATTCAAATGGCAAAAAACAAAACAGGATTTTTTAAAACTAAATAAATTTAAGATGAATATAACTGAGTTCAGTGGCGGCTGAAGAGGTTAGAAAGAACATAGGAAATTGATGAGTCTGCAACTTTTACAATTTCTGAGTTAATTTTCACAGTCAACAATCAAAGTAGTTTTTGCTTTTTGCTTGTGCACTATCTGTTTTAATTACAGTACATGAAGCAATACATAACACACAGTACATACATAACACACAATCCTATCCCACACACCATGGTGTATGGGATAGCTGGTGTGCTGCTTGGCCAAAGGTTTGTTTTCATGTTACTGAAAGACTTTGCTAAGTAGATCTGATTATGTGTTAGTGACTATTTACAAAGTTCAAATTAAATATGCTTAAAATTTAAGACATTCAAGACTTAAGACAAGAGAAAATCCTCATACATAATAGAATATTTCATTTTTAATTTCAACATATTTTGACATCACGATAAATTTTTTACTGTAATCATCAAAAAGATGCAGAATCTGAAGATTTGCTTGTAAAAATTTGAATTTCTTTATTTTATTGTAAGAGTTTCAATTACAGAAAAAAATGTTAGATTTAACAACTCTTCAGCAGCTTAGCGGATCACACAGGATGGCTATTTTAAATTATGTTAATTTAATAGCAAAAAAAATATGTGTGTGTGCGTGGAGAATCTTTATATGAAAAAACTCACACATCCACATTTGAATACTTAATATGACAGACATAATTTAAATTATTTTAGGATCATGTTTTAAATAGTAATCTGATCTGGCATTTGGTGGGATAATCTTTGTAAAAAATTACTTCTACTTCTTCAATGTTTATTATTTTACAAGCTGCTTCATGTTCGCATCTTGACATTTTACTCAAATGTCCTTGCTGTTGGTAACATTGTATGTTTTGTGGAGAAAGTTTAAACAATTCAAAAATGAAAGCTCAATTTCTAAGCTGTTTTGCAACAAACGCTCAATTCACAAGAACGTGTATGTTGCAAGTACTCACAGCACTAGCTCCACGCAAACTGAGATTTAGCGGCAAAACATGTTTAAAAAGGGAACCCATAAGCACACAAATACAGTGAAAGCAGATCCATGTGCATTTGGCATTCACACATCGAGAAAAACTGACATTACCAATTTTGTAGCATTTCTCTCAAAATCTCATGATCTTAAGTTTTTTTGCTTCACACTTTTAAACATCGGTAAAACTTCCTATTTATTATGAAATTAGTGTGATCTTCTCTCCAAAGAACAACTGAACTTGAAAAACACTAAGTTGTTCATAATATTTAAAATGATTAGGCGTGGCGTAGTGGTTAGCGCGACCCATATTTGGAGACCTTGAGTCCTCGACGCGGCCGTCGCGGGTTCGACTCCCTGACCCGACGATATTTGCCGCATGTCTTCCCCCCTCTCCCTCCCCGTTTCCTGTCAGCCCACTGTCATATAAGGGACACTAGAGCCCACAAAAGACCCCCTGGAGGGGTAAAAAAGATTAAAACAGTGGCATAAAAATATATATGTTATTTGATCCGCTACAGCCATAATAATAATCATCTGCATGCATTCAATCCAACAACTGAATTGTCACTTGATAAAACTCATCATTATTGTTGATGCTGCCTGTTTCTGCACATTCTAAGACACAGAATGACGGCAGGTCCTCTGAATGTCGATGCTCAGTCATGTAAGATTCATTCTGGCCTTGAGGATAATTTTTGTTTGATATGATTGATTCCAGAGAGAAACGAGTCCAACGATGCAGCTAACCTTAGCAAAGCATGAAAAATCGACTGAGAAAGCATGCAGCACGACGGAAAAATGAACATTTAATTATGTGTAATTGTCCATTAAAAATAACTTGATCTGCTGAGTGGAGCTCATTCAGTTAACAAGTGGCTTATTAGAGCCATCATCTATTTGTTTCCTGTACTTATTGCATAATTTCTTATGGGATATACGTTTTTTTTGTTTTTTTTTAGAAGCGGTTTCACATGCTTTTTCCTAAGGCTTCTAAGTCAACAAATGGTGAATAGAAAATGGATACTAAAAGATGCAATTTAATAAAAAAAAAAAACAGAATTAAAAGTCTAAACATTATATGCGGTATACATGAGAGACAGAGACAGGCACAGACAACATGAATGCAGGTATATAGCTCATTCAAGCACTAAAAAAACCACACAGCAGGGGATCCTGTGTGAAATCCAAGATATATGACTGCAGACCCACTCCCTGGTTTTCCATTCTGTGGGGACATTATGAACCGGTTCCAGGCCCTGTGTCACCCCTGTCATCGGTAAGCAGTCCACTAAAACACCTGTTCCACACATCTGGGAACTGGCAGCACAACTCGGCTACCACATTCAAGATTTATCTGGGAATCTGAGCATGTTTGCTCACTCCTCTAAATACGTGCATAGCTATGAGCAAACAGTTCAACGTTGCACTAATCACAGTTTTTGAGTTTTTAGGTTTCCGTGTTAAATAAAGGAAGCAGAATTTTTTTCAATCTGACTCATTTATAATAAATAATATTTACCCTACTTTTATTTAGTGTGAACATATATTAAAAACATAATTAAAACTGAGATGTTAAAAGGAATATATTTAATTTCAACTAATAACTGCAAAATTCAAATCAATTAAAATATATTGGAAAAAAGCCGGTTTGGATCAAAATATCTATACTGACTGAGGATACGTGCTGAACCTATTTTGGTTATTGTAGTTTAAATCAGTATCTCATTTTAATAAGCTTTTTGCAGTGTGAAGTTTATTCTAGATCGCTAACCAAACCTGGGTGGTCTTTACTAAACCAATGCTGCCATCTAATGACAGTCTGACTACACATCCTGCTTGTGAATGTAATTTTTTCTTCTTCTCCTGTACACTTTTAATTTAAGGTGAAAAAGGTGACCAAAACTTGGGAAAAGAATGGCAATATGTTCATTTGAGGCCCCCATGATGGACTGAGGATCTGTTTAGGATATACTCCAGTCTCCTACACTCCATCCTCAAGGTTATTTAGATGGATAAATGTTTACATGTTATTGCAAAAATATTTTATGCTTTTTTTCCTGTTTTAAAAAAACTTTAAAATATTCCAAGATACCTAAAGAATTATACAAGCTATGTAAAGCATTTCCACTAAATGTATTTTATAAGATCAAATTATTTATATTTAGAATATAAAAGTAAAGAAACTATCTCATCTAGATAAAACTGTAGCAACCTTTGAGAATTTACATGGGTTTAGATCATCAGACTAAAAAGAAATGACATTTCATGTGAAATTAATCCTCTGCAAAAAAGGGAAAAAATGAAACAAAACACAAAAAACAGAGTAGTAAAATGTTCCTCCTCATGCTGGATGACCTTTTCTGGAGTGAACTTATCTCTGCTTCACATTTCAAAGCATTCACATTTCCCCAAATCCCACAGCCATAAAAAGAGATTCCATCTCAAATATCCTCTTTTGTACAGATAGCTGAGTCTTTCTACATATATGAAGGCAAATTTCAGACTGCAGTTAGAACTGTTATTTTACATGTGTTGCTTCCTAAATGACTAAATCCAGAAAAACACTCACTCTCAAAGATTATTTTTCGCTTTATATGCATTTGCCCTGGGTTTGGGTCCATCTTCTTTAAAAATTAAAACACCAAATGGGCTGAGTACATATAATGAGATAGATAAACATGTGTTATTTAGCTAAGGATTGAGAAAGAGTTTATTTTTCTTTCTTGGGATTTTCTTTTTTTATTAGGGCAGGTGAACGCAACCTCCTTTCTGTGGCCGTAAATATCCTTTTGGATCTTTAGATTAAGAATTTCAACAAGTTTCCTTTAGTAGATATTTATCAACATTTACTTTTTTTTCAAGTTATATTTGAGACTTATTTGACATTTGCAGCTCTACATGAGTTTTATTAAACTGGACATAGGATAAAAATTACTTGGGATTGTAAAGGTTGCAGATCCCTGGATTAGCATGTTTAATTTCTGTTTAAATCGAAATTCTCATTAACTTATTTCTTTCTGAGAAAATTCCCTTACAAAACCAAGGCTAGATCCTAAGCTTCCATACTTGAAATGGGAATCACAAAAACAGTGACAATATTAATTTACTTGCAAAATTAAGCAGGAAAGGAATATCAGTATCTGAATGAACACTTTAGGTTTGAACGTGTCAAATTCAGTTTTTTTTATAAAAAGTGAGGACCTGTAATTTATGTATTTTGTGTTGTTTGGTGCCAATGTTACCCAAATATGGTTTGCAGAAAACTAATTTCCAGAGTCATGGTATATAGTGAGGTAATAGTAAAAAGGAAAAAATATATATATACTGAAATAAATGCCAATTTAAACTTAATTTAAATAAAAAGATACTTTTTTTTTTCTTTTTTGCCACATGAACACATTCGGAGAATACAGCTACATACACAGGCAAAGAAACATAGAGAAATATAGTTCTGCATCACCCTGGGGCACAATGAACCTTGAGCTGTTATAAAAAGTGTTGTTCAATCAAGGAAGCGCACAACGCAGGCAACTAACCCAGAGCTGCAGGTCACTGGGAGGTCATCCACTCACTGGTGTGTCGTCCACTTCACAGTCATGTCCTCAGCCCTTTAATTAAATCCTAAAACATGTATCTGCATCATGATTAAATGCATTATTGCTGCATTAACAAATGTTATAGGGTAAGTTGCAGAATATGAGAAACACATATTCATTTTTTTCTTTATTATGGTGAAGTGTTTTGTTGTGCTATTGCATTTTTACCTTTTTCTGTCATTTTAAAGTTCAAAATGCAACCTTCTTAAATAAAAACGAATTATTTTTTTCTTTCATGTACAGCTATGCCATATTGAATTTTTTTTTTCTCTGAATGTACAAAGTAGGACTGATACTGTATACGCTGAATCATTGCCTATTGACCATAAAATTTGTGGTTCCACAGAGTGGCCAGCAGCCGTATGTTTGCTGAAAATGGTGTCAGGGCTGATAACTCATCCCCTCTTACTGGTCTCTGTCTGAGTCCCTCTCCACCATCCCTCTTTCCTCCAAATAGTCTGTCCCAGAGGGTCCCACGGGAGCATGGTCACCCAACGGGGACCTATTAACGGAGATGGAGGGTGGGGGTGACAGAGTGGTAGAGTGGGGTGAAAGAAAAGAGTCTGAGGCAGGTCAAATCACTTTGTGGCCAAGCAGGACTATCATTTACTGTAATTCAGATTGTGTCAGGCTGAAGGAGAGGGAAGGTGAAGTGGTGTGGTGTGGAGCATCCTGGCTCTCATCAATCTCTCCCCCACCCCACCTATCAAAGACAATAGCAGTCTGACAGTAGCTGTTGTATGGGAGGTTAGGTACGGGAGATGATATAACAGCTACTGTGAGGCCTATCTGGTTGGAGTTATTCAAAGAATGTAGCTCTGCAACATTTCATATTTGATGCACAGTGCAAACCAAATAAAGGCTGAATACATTGAAAGTTGTTTTTGTTCAGCTTGTTGTTAAAAGTAAATTAGTAATTTGATTTTTTGTAAAGTATCTACAACTGATGATCAGTTATGGTTATTTGCAATTGATATTCCACTAAAAAAACAACAATTATATCACAGAATGGGCTGAATGTAATACCTAAAAAACAAAAATATTGCCCAGCATCCATAATCCCCTAGATACCAAGCTCTACCCTCAGCACAATGGAATCAGTCTGGTGTTGTTCGCCTGGTAATTGCCAAAGACAAGTCCAGAGAAGGTAGCATGATTTGTTTCCTAGATTTGTTTTTAGATTTGTTGCTGCTCTAGAGTCCAGATCCAGCATGCTTTACACCGCTGCATTTTGCTTTCCACTCTACAGTTGTTTCTCCACCTGTTGGAATGCTGTTCCATGAAGTTCTCCATGTACTGTACTTGAGCTAATCTGAAGACTATAAGAACTTCAGGGCCCATGCAAGGATTTTGAATGCCTAAGTTGAATAATTTGGAGGGTTGACCCAATACTTTTGGTAATGTATTGGGTAGGACTGATAGTGTGCCTCATATGGGGACATTTTGGGTACAGTATAATGACACTTTGATAATGATTTATCTAGGTTATAGCAGAGAAAAGGACAGTAAAAAGTCCCCTGTCTGATCAAGCAGAAGCAGCAGCATTTAGTTCATGTAATCCTAACAAGTTTGTCTGGGTGAAATTAAAAGGATCATATTGAACAGTACCAATTTCTGGGGTGTCCATCAACTACTGGGACACCTGTGGCTCAATATGAGCAGTTTTCTTGGAAAAGCCAACTTTCTCTCTGGACACATGTTGATGTAACATTTCAAGGCAAGGTGCTAAACCCCAGATGCCTTCTAATCTGTACCATGGTGCATGAATGTCCTCAGTTGTAATGACATTGTCCCCTATGATGAAAGGAGAACACTTTCTTGATGTTTATTTATTGGATTTTTTACATTCTTTGAAAGTAGAACTAATGTATCCAGTGTTGCAACACAGACTTGCTTATAACACTTCATATTTAACAAATCAGCATTTCCAGAGTGACACCTGACTCTAAAAGGTCCACTACAGGGTCTCACATTATGACTTTGTCCACCCTGTACATTTTATTGTCTCCAAAGGAGGGTTTGGTCTATATCTTCATTTGATGAAACTTAGTTGCAACAAAACCTAAATGCATGATTTTTTTTTATCTCCAGTATCTCTTCTTGTTACTGTCAAATGTTTTAAGATGGGATTGATTAATGTGTCCAAATATTGAAATCATTTCTTATTGGACTGCTATGGCTTTATTTGTCACCAGAGGGCAGCATCTTACTTTTTATTAACATTCAGCAGGCCAAAGAAAACACCCAAACAGCATGGGCTTAAGCCACATGTTTTGTTCTTTTTCTTAACCTCTTCTCTGAAGGGTTTCTACTCCCGTGAATGCAATTAATCATTGAATTTAAATCTTTCTTTTCTTTGTTAAATTTAAAATTTGGTAAATTTTCCCCCTAAAATTGAAACATTAATTTTTCAGTCAGCTTGCTTCCAATGTGCAACATATCTACTCTTTCTACCCTCTTTTTGTTAGAAATTGGATTCAGATATTCTGTGAAAAACTGACAATAATCAGCATGCTTTCGGTAATTGTGATAATTTAGTTGTGTGATCATAAAAAAAGTGTTAATGACGGGTTATTTTATCAAAATATGTGTCAGAATAAAAAGTAAGATGGAACTATTGCAGACATAGAGTTGATGCTGTCAACTATTTGTGCTGCTAATGTCAAGTAAAAACATTGTTTTTACTTTGAAACCAAAAAAGAGATGGGAGAATTTATCATGTTCTGTTTTTGTTTTAGAAAAGGTAAACAATTTAAATTGACATTGCACACACACTAGTGCGATGATTGCAGAATCGCAGAGGGATCAACATAATGAAATGTGCATTACTTAAACAGCAACCTACAAGGCCACAATAAATCATTTTAAATTGCATCTGAGTTGACCTGATTCTGAAGTATGCCTCATGTCAGAATCAATGCAGACAATAAGGAGATGTGATATTTTTTCTGCTAGACAAACTGTGAAGTGTTTTGATTTGAATCCTTTTTTTTCAGCATTTAATAATTACATGAGTGCTACAAAGTCAGACTGCAGCAGACACAGTTATGTCCTTTGTCTATGTCCCACCTTTTAACAACAGTACTCCTGCTTATGTTTCACTCTCGTTTAGTCTTCGAAGGCTGGTTTTGTCACTCATCTGGTAAGTAAGGTTTGCGGATATAAACCAACACGTCCCCAGCCCAAAAATAAGCCCTCTATGACTCCAGCTTTGAAATGGGATCTTAAAAACAAGAGCTTGGCCCAGCCACACTCTTTAATTAGGGAGGCCCACAGATGCCTGTGTTCTTGTCCTTTTTACAGACACGCATATACACCCAAGTACACACTGTACACATTGAAATTGTACTTCAATACATTTAAAATATTGTAAAAACAGAAGGGATCCAACAGAAGATCACAACACAATAGTTTGTGTATTTATAACACTCTTTTCTAACAAATGACAAGTGTTATTTTTTTGTTTTGCTGTGAACTGAAGCTGCCTGTGCACTAAAATGCCATGAATGGTTCCTTCCCAAAAACCTCGCTGGCACACCCATTGGTTTCTGTGTTGCGTGAATGAGCTTGCTGTCATTTTCTATCTATGCGCTTTTTCAGTAACATATCACATGATCACCAAGACAGCGCAATCCATTCTTTATCATGCTAATGTTTTTCAATATTCCTCCACAAAGAGCGTACATTGCTCATACAAAAGATGGCTTCTCACAGACTTGTTAAAGACACACACACACCCCGACTTGTGCGCACACACACATATTTGACAGAGTCCCATTTCAGTGGCCAGTGACAGTGATTTCTTGTCCGATTCGCTCACTGATATAAAGAGGTTCATACACTAACTTTAGGGACAAACGTGTAAACGAGCACAAATCATTTACCCAACTGAACTAAAAAATAAATAAAACATTCTAGTGTCCAAATAAACAATTATTGTGCTCTGTCATAGGGCCTCAGAATGAGAGCAAAAGGATCTTTTTTTTCTTTCTTTTTCTTTCTCTTCATTTACAAATTCACTCTGTTAAGAATTTGCATCCTAAATTCTGTCCTCCACATATATCCCATAAAAAACTTTTGTTTTTTACTAATTTCAATAGTTTTTTTCTCTGCACTAAAACTGTATTGCTACATAATAGTACTGTGCTCATATTTATCTTTTGTTTTTTTTGTCCAAGCAGATTATAAAATATTTTTCAAAAGCCTTTTACACCAATTCACAATTTTTCTTTCAATTTGTTATTTTTTCCATGGTTTTTTTGTTTATTATCGAGATCCAAAACTGCCGTCTGAGGGGAACACAGCGTTCTGATAGTTGTCCTCACTTCAGGCTATTGTGTAAAAACACAGATGCACACAAACGCACAGATGCATGCGTACATGTGCAATATACCGCTCCCCCTTTGAATAAATTGACACATGAAGCATATAATTCTCCATGTAGGGGCCATTTAAGGGGGCATCAAGGCCCATTTTAAAATCTCATTAGCAGGGCAGCTGCACTTTGCACCCCATGCTGGTGATTGGGGCTCTCTTTTTGTTTTGTTTTTATTGTACTTGGGTCCCATGCAGAACCGTTGCACACCCGCCACCTTCCCAATTCTCAGGCCTCAAAAAGAAATAATGGCACCCTCAGAGCCAAACATCGGGAGGTTCAGAAGGTCGGATACAGCACATTTACTTTACTGAGCACACAGACAGATCATCTCACACTGTTCCTCAAAGAAACTGAGAAAGATGAACTGACAAGATATAATGCACTTACAGTAAAGACAGACCAATTACAGTCAAAGCACATATAATTACGTTTACACAACTAATTTAATAGAAAACAGCTGATTTATTTGTCACCAGATCACAGGTCAAAGACAACCGCACAGTTCATATCCAGGTCATTCTATAATCAGTTTTAATCAGTCTGATTCATTCCAATGTGATATAAAGATATAGTTAGGTTTAACTGCAATTATATCAAACCAGTTCAATCAAAATACAATATAGCAAAATAAAGCTTATTCTTTTAATGCCAAATGATAAAAATCTATATATCAAATAAAATTGAGCTGATCACATCAAGTTGTTGACTTTGCAGGAATTCATCCCTTGAGCAAGCATGAGGTGAAATTGGAAAAATAACACCTCAGCGTTAAAAAGAAGAAATCTCCAGGACAAGAAGGATCAGTTCAGTCAGCCATTTGGAGATTGATGAGATAGAAATGAAATAGGAAAAACATAGAAGAGCTAGTTCAGTAGATTGTGTGGCAAACAAAAGCAAAATAAACACAATGTAATTAGAAGCAAAGCTCTGCTAAGGGCCAGGAAAGTCCCTTGAAATTTAAAAGATCAGAAGTAGAAGTTGAAGACTTAAATAAGTAGAAATTTTCTATGGTAACTAAAAATAGTACAAAAAGAGTACTTAATTGCAGCAATAGCACAAAACTGTCTAAGTCCAGGAAAGAAAAATAGTCGAAAAAAGAAGCATATGTGCTTTATGGGAAAATAATCCTTGTTGAGTTTTAACACGTAGGTAATGGCAGTAATAGTGCCATCAGTCATTTCATTTGATAACTAAGCAAACCTGGACACAGAAGCACTGAACTTGGAGTACTTTATTTAAAAGAGACTATGTATAGCTAATTGAAGCAGTAGCTTTTTAATGACTTTTTCATGAACGACACAACTAATTATTGCACAATGAAGCTATAATTTATTGAAAACATAAACAAAGAATTCAATGGCATCAGTAACTCCATCAGTTACTTTATTCATACAAAAAAACCAAAGCTAAACACAGAAGCACTGACCAAAAAGTACTTTCTATGGTACATAAATTTAGAGGTAGAGATTGACACAAAGGTTAATGGCATCAGCATCTCAGGCAAGTACTTACCATGTGATAAAAAAACAAACAATAACGTTTATCTGGGAAAGCAGCAATAGCTTTGCCAATGTTTTTATGCAAGAAGCCGAGCTGAATGCATGAGCTTTGAGCCAAGAGTAATTTCTGTAGGAAAGGAAAACAAAGACCATACAATGTTTGTTTTTTTTTCTTTTACAAAAATAGCTCTGCTCTTCCCAAACTCTTCCCAAAACTAAACACAGAATCACTGAGTTAGGGATACCCTCTATGGAAGGGAAACCTTCATCTAGCTAATGACAGATAATATAAACTATAGCTACATAAAAGAGTTCATAACAGTTTTGTCAGTGAAAATAGTTTTTATTATGAAGTTGTCACAAGAATGCATGCTTAAAAAAAAATCATTGGAAATAAATTAATAGTTTTATATTGCTTTTCACTGTCATGAAAGTTGGATTCAAAACCTTGTGTATCTCAATATTCTTAGCTTTGCCCGTTTGTGTTCCATGTAGTTAAAACTTAAACTGATGTCATTACACATTGTCTGGGCACATTCAGACTGTGCCCTTTGCTTAAATCTTTGTGAAACAAAACATCCCAGAGAAAGAAGTTTAAGCTCCCCGAAGCTTACTTTTGCATGACGGGAGCTACAAATCACAAAGTGTAAAAAGGTAAACATTCTAGGTGGCTGGTACACACCTTTGGGCACAGATCTGGCACTGTGTGTACAGAAGGCAATGAAGGGTAAAGTAAAAGTGGAAGTGTGAGAACAGCAAATAAATAAAGAAGTCTGTCAAAATAATTCAGCAAAGTGTGGATTTTAGCAGCAAGTATTTTTACACCCAAAACAACCTCAACGGCTGGGAGAAGGTCATGCAGGACAAAGAAGAGAAGTGCCATAAATGAGGTGCTGGCAAATGTCTCTATTTTCCCCACACTTCCTGTCCCTACTTCCTAAGCTTTGTTTCTGAAATTCCTCTTCTAACATGTCTTCTTGTCTTCCAAGTAGTGCACAGCTGGGCGTCTTTAAATTAATAGCTAATTATATTCCCAAGAGGGATGAGCCGTTGTGCTTGAAATAAAATACTTCTCTGTTTAAGTGAATGATGTCAAAATATAATGAAGTGCAGCCTGTGCATATTTTGTTTGGGTTTTGGTAAAAATGGCTGTACAAATGGGAGGAGTTGTGTTTTCTTACAGGCCCCTCTGAGTCAGTTTTGCTTTAGCGGTTATAACTGTATGCCAACAGAAGGACTTTTTTTTGCTCCGGCAAAAGCAAATATTGGTTTAAAAATTCAGGCAGTGCACTAAAGCCTTAAGATGACCAAGAACATCTGATATAAACTTAGAGTCAGAGTTGTCAAAGTTGTAGAGCCTGAACAAAATTCCTTTTTAGATCACTAGAGGCCTTAAGTTCTGTTTTAAAAGCTTTTAGTTTTATTTGTTGGCTTTGTGTGCGTTGTCTTGCAGAAGCACTTCCATATTTTCATGTTTTGGCAGCCATTCAGGGGTGCCTAAACTCTTCTTCTCACAAAGTGCTGCCAATTTCCTCAAAACTTGTCCTTGGAGCTGCAGTTTCCAGCCGAGCTTCCGCAAGTTTAACAAGTTGCTGAGTTAAATACAGATGTTCAGAGCTTTATTTTGATGGGTCTTTTTTTTTTCACCGCTGTGTTGTGCCATGTCTTATGCACAGTAAAAAAAATACAATAATAAAGTTTATTATTATTATTATTATTATTATTATTATTATTATTATTATTATTATTATACCTCCAGGATAATTAATGTCTGCTTTATCTTTTTTTATGTGCACTCTGCTCTTTGAAACTCACCATGATGACAAACAACAGCACACAGAAAATATTCAGCAAGAGACGGCGTTCTGCAGGACTTTTGCACATCCAATCAATTGCACTCGCAATCTTCGTAGGCCACTTAAATGCACATAAACATGTTTTTTCTGCTTACAAAATTTAGCACTCCTTACTTGGAATCTTTGTAGATCAGGACCATAGAATGCGTGTCTCATCTCCTGAGTAATTGCTGAATGTCCTTGCCACAAAATGTAAAAAGAGACGAAGGAGGAGAACATCAGATAGCAGTGTGCCCACCTCCCCACACGCACATGCACCACATCCAGCAAGATGGACTGATAGACGTGATTCTGATGGAGAGAGTGTGTGCTTGAGACAGGATATTAGAATGGACATTTCCTTCTTCCCAATGCCACGGGCAGGGCCCTCTTCCATTTGTCTTCAATGTGAAGAGACGCAAGAGAAAGATAAAGACTTGAGCTGAGCTGACAGGCCGCTGGAGTGCCGACCTGCTTTTGCTGTTTCTGATTTGATCCAGAGAGCATGATGCTGATGGGGAATTTTCTTTGGGATGATAGATGGGTAGAGAGGATGCACGTATAAAATGCCTGAGGTTGTATGTATTTGATGGTGAGGAGCAATAATTGTACATTAATTTGTCCTTTGTTGAGTAATGTCTCTCCAGCCCAGGCAGAATAAAGAGGCAAAAATAGAGAAATCATAAGCATCAATAAAAACAACAAATAAGATGCTGGAAAAGCACACAACATTTAGGCATAATCTTTACACTGCATGACACTGAAATATGGACAGGATTTAATTTACTTGTGTTTTTGTGTGTTAGTGCAGATACGAGTGCCCTAGATGAGTTTTGCAAGCATAGTGCAAGTATCTCATATTTAAAGTCTGCTATAAAGCACCATCATTGTTTTTTTTTAATATTCCAAAATAAACTTTATTGCTATTAGCTACATTTATTTTTTATTTGTTTTCTTGAAATTTAAAATTATTATATTTTCAATAAAGTTATTGGATGTTTCTTTTTTTGAGTTCATTTAGTACTTCACTGGAGCACTCTGGGTAGTTAAGTATGTTTATTTACAAAAATCTGGGCCAAACAAATTGTACAAATAATTTATATGCTGCTGGAAGACATTATAAGAAACAAATGCAGCATGACAACAATGCATCACCTCCCATCTGATTGGCAGCAGTTTTATTTGAATGTTTGCATTTGAGGTGCCAGATCACCCAAGTTACAGTGCATGTGTTTCTGTTTGAGGGCATCCCATATGTGAGAATGCATGCATGCATGCCCATTTCGCATATGGCCTACCTTAAAGTACCTATGAAGCACTTTTCCCTACTGCCGAATGACTTATTGTAGAGAGCACTGCATCAGACTGAATCAAATTCCTGACACATTATTAAATATGAACTCTGCAAGTAATCACCATCCTCATCCGACAACTCCACCGTGACATGCTTGCATGTTCTTCATGGAGACGTTCAAATGAACAAGTGTGGCTAACAAATTACATTCACCGTGACCACTTTTTATCAGCGGCAGCTTTCATCTGACATGACCTCATTAGGATGTAAGAGTGGATCCATATTTGCTCTCAGTGCTTAGCATGTGAACTGACACATAAGTTACATAGTTAATGAGCAGCCACGCGTGAATGAGACGTGAACCATAATGTAATGAGCAACATCCCGCCACATATGTCTGTTCATTCCACCCCATCCTGGCCTTGAGCCGAGCAGCCCAGTGCCTCCAGAGCTGAACCAGATGAATATGTTTTACACAGTAGAATTGAGTCAAATTCCAAATCCATGAAGCAGCTTTCACTGTGTACATTTTATGTCACTCAGTCTGGCACTGGGTGTATATTAGGGCTCATTCTATATTTAATGTTGGCCTGCGATGGGATCTGATTGCTAATTTCATGAAGTTCTGAGATTATAAGAGATTTGATATAACATTGATGTAAGAAACAAAATGTGTAAATTGATCATTTCTTATTCATCAGCCCTCTCTTTGCGTTCTTCTACATTGTTCTTTATCATCAAATGTGTCCTGTTTCATTCTATTTGCTTACACTACAGATTATCTTGAGAGTCAAACTGAATCATAATGGTGTGTCTTTTAAGTGAGACAGTGAGCTTTTTTTGTTTACAGTAGTCAACTAACGAGTACCAGTTTGTTCCATAGCATAAGAAAAGTAGATGAGCATTAAAATGCTGTAAAATGAATTTTGTATCTTGTCGTTCAACAAAGAAAAGACCGCAAAACCAAATGAACAAATAGACAAATGAATCAGGAAGTAAACAGAAAAGAACTAAAAGGATGGGAAGAGCTTTTGGAATACATTTTTCAGCAGATCCTGTGACAACATTGATGGATGCTACCTATGTGGCATTTGACAGTGACTGATTGTGGTTGCATTAAGCGACTTCCAGGTCAGGATGTGTGAAGAAACACTGTTGCTTCTTATCAAGTATAGCTAATTATATTAAAAAAAATAAAACTGTGTAATGTTTAGTTTTTTTTCTAATTATAAAGCCAGCCTAAGGCCTCAAGCCAACATTATTTTAGCCTAATATACATTATGATTGCTATTGTGTCCTAAATGTCATGAGCCAAAATAAAGAGGGCAAAGCTTCTTCATACTATAACTTCAGGACTGTGAAAACTCTTATCTTGTCCATCTTTCCATTCAGGGAAAGTCACAGTAGGCAGTGGATCAAATTTTTGATGCAAGGTTCTGACAGGGAAGCTATGTAGGAATTACAGCTACTTTTAAAAATAGTTTTGACTTCAGATCAGTGAAGTATGATCTGAAAAAAAATTCTGGCACGGATTTGTTAACAGTCTTAAAGGAAGTATTAAAATGTCAGATAGGGGGAGTGAGCACACAGAGGCAGCATATTTGTGAATGGGTTATCACACATACAGACCTTGTCCCTGCCACCTAATACTCACGGCAAGGTCCAAGGTAAACACAGCTGTGAAATACCCTGGGTGACTGCACAAGTAATAAATCTGTTTGACTGCACTGCTGCTACTTCAGGCCTCCCTCGGCTTTCTATCTCTCCATTTTTAACAAAGCGGCAGTCGTACAGCTTATGTAGGCAAATGTAAGATGGCAGCAAATCGAGATTGGCACCAAATACAATTAAACCAACAAGATCTGCAAATACTCTCACCTTGGCCTTTTCTGTCCTTCCATATTTGCTGAGTTTGTTTTGTTTGAAGCAGCATGCTGCTTAGGAATAAAGCAAGTATTACTACGAGTAAATTTTGTGTGTGAGCATTTAAGAACCTGAAAAGGTCAAAAAGACAAGCTTACTATAAAACACTGTTGCCAGAAAATAAAACTGGCAACAACAAAACTGTTAACTAAATTGGTAAACAATGTGAGTAAATTATCAGCATTCTAATTTCTGCTAATCTGACCAGCAGTCTTCATGTTTTAGAGACTTTTATTTTCAGCAACATAAATGCTGTATAGAGAAAACAAAGTTTTTGTACATCTCCTAAACCTTAATGAATCAACATTTCACAAACTAATAACTTTCTTGTCATTATTTGCAAAACAGTTAAATTAACTAAATTGGTAAACCATTCATGTTTTGATTACTGTGAGCACTTCCCTTACATATAGCAAGCATGTTTCAATAGTTTTTTGTTTTTTTGTAGCAATCTCTGTCATGCTTTGTCACCTCACTGTGGACATCTCTTACAGGCATTTTAGTCCAGATACAGAAATAGCAGTATCTGGACTATATCAGTGGAATGTCATTCCACTGACATTTTTCTTTCTCCTGTCAAGAGGTGTTGAATAATCTTGAAGAAAAAGTAGTGAAGGAGACCGTGAAATTTTCTTTTTCAAACTTTACATGCCCAAAGCGCCCACCTAACACATTAGCCCTGCCCATGTCAACAAAGTCAGACTGAGGCATTGGCTGAGTTGCCAAGAAGATATCTTAATGTCACCACAGTCTAGGTTTTTTATGCAGGTGTGGACTCATTTTATTCAGTGCATGTAACTGCGAGAGTCATATAAGCTTATTTATTTGTTTCAAATGTATTTGAGCGGGAACACAATATAAAACCATGTTTTGTTTAAAAGAAACCAATATCCTGCTTATAAGGGCTCTAGTCAAAGGTTAAGCTTTTAAAACTCAAGCTTTCAAATCAACAATACTATTCTCTTTGTCTGGCATTAAATTTGACCACATTTCTTTTTCTGTTTTAGGTACATTTTAGAGGTTTTCT
Organism: Xiphophorus hellerii; assembly: GCF_003331165.1. Classification (NCBI taxonomy): domain Eukaryota; kingdom Metazoa; phylum Chordata; class Actinopteri; order Cyprinodontiformes; family Poeciliidae; genus Xiphophorus; species Xiphophorus hellerii. The sequence continues at coordinate 10,185,616 of NC_045680.1, forward strand.
TTCAATCCACTTTAAATTTAGATGTTAGTGATAGTTTTACGTGTTTAGTGAAATTATTTTTAAATTAAATGGATCAAACATTTTAAATGTCCTTTCAAAAGTTTATCACAGTAGCCTGATGAAATGTTTGCCTATTCTTTCTGAGTAAACAGAATATCAACAAACATATAGCCCTAAACCACAACTGCTGTTAGCTACATTTTTACAGGGCAGGCTGGTCTAATTTATAATCCAAACTCAATTCAACTCAATCTAATGTATTCCAATATAATACAAATAGATTAAGAGTCAGTTATGTACAGTTCCAATTTACAATGCAGTCAAATTCAATTAATACGTATCTGTGATTTTCTGTTTAACAATACTCAGCGAGTAGCATGAAGCCAATGATTTTGCAGACAGCCCTCATTCTGAACTAGCATGTGGTGACGCTGGAGAGTAATTACTCCCTTGCAGCAGAGAGAGACATCCAGCAGAACGTCACTCCATTGAAAGTAGCCATATGTTAGTTAAGGGGATTGGAAGGAGTCATAAAAGAAACACAGAAGCACTGATCCAGGAGAGCATTCAAAGTAAATGAGAGTGCACAGAACTACCTGAAATATAGTATCTGTTATATAACATGGTAAGAGGTACTTCACTTTTGATCTGAAAAAATGTATGTTTCCAATGTTAAAAAGCACGGCCCATTTCAACAAGAAACTCCTCCCTTTAGAACCAGGCAGCCATGTGCTGTGACCGGCTGAGTGTTAAAAACCATTCTACCATTGCCAAGTTTGTTTTTGTTTGTTTGTTTTTTTATACACAAGCAATTGTCAGATTTAGAGAGCAATTGCTTTTTACGCATAACGGCAGGTTTATTTGATAGGTTTATTTGATAGTTTTTCCCATTTTAAATTAACCTGTTTCTTAAACAGTTTTTTTTTGTAATTACTTTGATATTTGAAAAAAGTGTTCAAATGACATATGTGTCTTTTCTTATTTTCATACTAATTCTCACTGGAACAGTTTGAATCAGCTAAATAACAGTGGTGAGGGAAATTTGACCAAGAGGAGCTAAGTAATAATGTTACCAAGTGATTAACTACATATTTCTTGAGCCAAAAGCTTATGCCATCAGGACATAGTTGGATTAATGAAAATAAATTAAAATCTGACATCCAGTTCCCGATTAATCTAAAAACTGCCTTTTTGTATAATTTGTTAATTTCTTCAGTGACAGTCAGGGGACAACTTTAATCAGGTTTTAAAATCTTTTTCATCACATTAAACAGCAGATTGTGATTTCTACTTTTAAGACTGGCTGATTGTTATGAACACACCTTTTACACAGCAAGGGAAGCACAATTACTGCACAATTACTTGGTCGTGTTTTGACTAGATGTAAAATACATAATTTAAAATCTTACTCTACTGTCTCCTAGAGACACTTTGTCAGTCACAGCCACAAATTATGTTTATTTTCCATTTTTAAATAGTACTTAATACTTTGGTTCTGAAGATTTTGAATGTGCAAAGGAGCATCTTTTTGTCGATTGAGTCACATCCAGAAGCGCTTCTGTGGCTGCAGAACAGCCTCTGGTATTAGCATGTATAAACAGGCTTATAAATGGAGCACTATTTCGCTGTTCATTTTCATCCTCTTAACAGTAAACAAGGCGGAACAGGCCCTGACACCCTGAATAAATAGAGACCAATGCACACAAATTCAGCCGCACCGAGAAACCGTAGGGGTTTGTTTGAGTTAAGGTCAATCCTGTTTAGATTACTTTGGTCATAAGCCATTTTTTTTAGTTTTGTTTGCTGAGCTTTCTCTGTGGAGGATCATGTATTCATGTATTCTGAAATCTGACGTTGTAATGAATATGACAGCGTCTGCAAGGGTTGTAGACTTACTTTCGAGGTGAGCTCTGTTTGTGTGTTTTGGAGAGGGCTGGGGGTTTACAAAAGAATCTGCACAGTGGGTGCATTCTTATGCAGTATAAATAAATGTACACTTTGCACAAACCCATGGGACCATGGCTACATTGTACTACACATTCAGGCATATGTTCAGTATGTGAAAATTAATCTTGTCATGTGCTTTTGTCAGTTGTACTACAGTCCATGTGTTTATGCTATAAGAAATTTAAAGAAGGGACTAAGATTTGTTTTAACAACTAAAAGCTGACATGTCACCATACATCAGTTATACCAGCATTATTTCTTTGTAGTAACTGTACTTGAATTTACCTAAATGTCTTTTAAACAGGTACTATATTTGAGAAAATACTGACTAACTAACTGCATCCACTTTGCAATCTTATCTGTGTTGGTTTGATAGTGGAATCTGGTTAAAGTAAGAAAAGAAAACTGCTTAAAGTTGCCGTCTTACTGGAATATCTCAAAACATCTTCTACATGGATCTAAGCATAAAAAAACAAAATACATTTAAATCAGTCTCAGTTCCTTTCATACCATTGAAGTATGTGGGATGCTTATGAAGCACACACATTTTCTTTAATGAAGTACGAAGGATATAAAAGAGTTGATGTATCACTACATCAGGAAAGACTCTGCTGGTTTTGTAGTAACATCCCTGTTTTCATTTTATTTTATTTTTTGTTCTGGAACTTCATCTTTTCACAGCTCCCCTAGCCTCACTGTGGATTGTTTCTGATCTATAATGCTTTACACATCTATTTTCTACAAAAATCACTTTGTTCCATCACTACATTACCAGCTTGATATGTTTTTTTTTTTGCACCTGCTTCTTAAAGACTTACTATTTGGATTTGGGAAAATGACTGTGTTCTTACAGATCAAAGAAAGATTACACTGAGTTCAAGAACAACTTAACAGAGACCAGATATGTTTTAACCAGACTTTGGCTGGCTGAGGTTTGGACTGGGCCACGGAGCAATGCCCTTTGAGGGACTGAAGACCGGTAAAGCTGAAGAAGCACAGGGAAATAACCTCGTCACACAGAATGCTATTTGGTGAAGAGTTTTAAAGAAGTGCTGATAACTTGCACTACCTGCACATTGGCAGGCACACATGGAAGAAAAGGAGGGCAGCACACTGCTAAGCGGAAGGGGCAGCAAAGGTACAGGGCATGACAGTGATATGTGTTATGGCCTTTCAGAACTTTTTGGAAGTGTCAGCATTACTGTCACTTGCCAAAGGCTTTTTGAACAGCACATGATGTGTTCAAGAGCACTTCAGTTTAGAGGGCCTACTAGTTGGATAGCAAAAATCTTTTATATAGTAGGTGCATTGTTAAAAATTTGTGTCCTGTGGAGTCATTGGATATAGATCAGTGTGTAAAAAAATAATGTGGAAAATATAATATTATATTTTACTAAAGTGACAGACTATCCTTTGAACTATTCTGTTCAAAGGCAGAACTGCACTCAAATGCATGGCAGTAATTTTAAAATTGAAGACAGGTGTATTTTACTGCTATAGGTAAAACAAACTCCTGTCTGGGCAGCCGTATGAGTTGGAGGTTATGGTATCCATTCAGTAAACTCCATCAGTCTCCCTTTAATAGCAGATTATAACACTTGAGACAAAGCAGCATGTCATTGTGAATGGCCCCCTCTTGGCTCGCACCAAACAAAGATGTGACTAAGAACGTGGATTGAAATGGTAAATCACACTCAAATATGTCTGCCTTCACTAACATAGTACAGACACCCCGCTCCCTTTAGCGACCTGCTTTAAGTTATTTATGATGTCGAAACTAATCTCACTTAGTGCTACACGCTCTCCAAAAAGGGGGCCCTCCTCCTGAGTTGACTGCCGAGCAAGGGATGAGAAACAGATTGAGGAAAGGAGAGCAAGCGCAGAGCCACCGAGGACTTATTCAAATCCTCCCTCATAGATTAGCAATCGCAGCTTGACAAGCCGCCCTGCAAGTTATAATTTATTTAATTTTTTTGGAAATCGATGCTGCTTCTTACTAACATGTCAGAGAAAAAGGGGATGGGGGAGGGGGTTAATCCGTTTGGAATTTACAGGCGATGAAACATGAGACAAACTCACCAACATGTCATCGAGTACTGAGGATGGAGGAAGTGAAGTATTTAAATTAGGTCTGGAGGCATTAAGGCAGCTGCCATTCTGATTGGCGCTCTCTGGCTTTGTTTGTCCGTGATGAATAGAAGCTCCCACTGTACGGGCCGTAAGATTTGCGAACATTATGCTTTATATTTGTTATAAACATCATGTTTTATATTCATACTTTTACTTTGTATTAACATGTTCACCTTTAAATGTATAGTGTATACATAGTAACTTTAGCTCAATGTGAAATTAATATCCCAACGTGTTTCATAAGAAAAATACAAACATGGCCTTGATGCCCATTCTTCTGTGATGTCTTTCTCTCTTGACAAAGACTTAAACCATTAAGATAATCTTTCTGCTAAAACAAACATAACGTGACAAGTAGTGTCTGACAGAGTCAACACATCTCCATTGTTGCAGCTTCCTCACTGGGACAGTGTTTTAAACAAATAAACAAAGCGTGTAAGTGAAAGCCAGTCACCAGTCTCTCTCTGCTAATGCTGTTATAACAAAAACGTTCAGTTGCTTTCATTAATAGGAATAGAAAAACCATGAGAAGTAGCATTGCTACACCCAGTGCACAATATAATGATGTTGAGAGATTTTCATAAATGCGTTTATTGCAGGGTTTTCCCCTTGATTTATTTAAAGATGTAAGCTGTGAACTCAAAAATATGCATCTTCAAAAGACAATTTTAAACCAATCTTCAGTGCATTTTTCAAACTTAAACATACTGCTCTTGAATGAATGAATATTCATGAAATATTAGCTTTAATTAGTGATATACTTAACAATTCCTAACTTTTACTGTTCTGGACATAGTTAACTTTAAATGAAACAAATTGGTTCCAGTTTAAATGCAGACTTTCAGGTTTAACTAATTTAGTGGGCGGAACAAAAAATATTGCATGAAAACATGAAGAACTGAAACATTTTTTTACACATTTTTTTTATTTCAGCCCTCAAAAGGGAGAGAATAAATTAAAAAACTGAACTTTTTTGCCCTTTTAGATCTTCTCTGTAGATGCTGAGTTGATATATTAGAATAACAGCAAGGTATCTACTACAGAGCAGGCCAATTATAATGTGAAGAACTTTAAGAGAAAAATGTAACAAACTAAAGCACCGAACAACATAAAGATCATGGTGAGATTTGTTGACGGTTGAGTGTTTTTTTCTGGAGTCTGAGTGAATGTGTGGTTTTTGTTTTCTTAATGAAATACTACTTAGTTTTTGTGTATAACTATGTTCATCTTCAAAACTTTCAATAAACCAACCAACCAACAACCATTTGGAGGCCTTAGCTCTGTGACATTTATAAATATTTGACAACAGATGATGGGGCTCTGTGGGGTTCCACTCTGAGCATCACAGACAAGTCTGCTAATAAAGCAAAGGCTATCAGTAGATCCTGTACTGAGGACTGCACAGAGTATCCAGACAGCAGGGAAAACACACACCTTCCAAGTGATGCACTCAAATAGATACACAGTCTTTGTTTTTGCTCTGTTTCTCACATAGCGACACATGTAGACACTCACATCCGAGCAAAAAGGCACACATTATCAAGTAAGAGCAGCAAGAGTTTGTAATTCAGTCATCACAATCAATAATGGAGAAAATGAAAAAGCAATTAGATGCTTTGTTACCAGCAGTGATTGCAATGATACCGTGTGCAACTGTGTGAGAAAAGCTCTGTTTCCAAATCATCCCCTTGCATTTGCTCTGACACTCGAGACAAATCGTTGGAAATAAAATAAGACTGGGATGGCCGGTGTGTGAACAGTCAGAGAATTCTCATTGACTAGATAAGTAATGCAATGTGCGTGCTTGTCAGTGTGTATGTGTCTTAGCATGTGTTGGTGTGCATACCTCAGTCATCTTCCCAGACAGCTGTTAACCTTCCAGGTTTGAATGAGAAACAGGTGTTGGGGCCAAGCGCAAACTCTCTGAGGAAAAAACAAAGGCCGTGTAATCGCTGACACATTGCTAATAACGTACTAAATATCACCCAGTGAGGTGATTCAGAATGTTTTGTGGCTGAGTAGTTTGTTTACTGCTGTAGTATGTGTGAATAAAGATTGTAGCACACCTACTGTGTGGATTTTTAAAAGCAAATTAGTGTTCTTTTTTCTTTTAGAGTGCCTTGCAAAATGAATCACACTGGCTTTTTAACATTTTGTAACGTTGCAACAATGCCAACAATGTTGATGCATTTTACAAGAGTTCTATGTGGTAAATAAACAAAAAGTAGAGCTTAACTGTAAAGGAAGAAGAAAAGATAAACAGCAGTTTGTTTGCTGCAATTCCGACTGCAAGTCTTTTGTAATTTGTTTCTATTAGGTTTTCACATCAAGAAGGATGAACAGCAATTTTGAAGACTTGGCACAAATTCTCAATTGGATTTAGGTATGGATCCTTATCGGCCCATCCTAGCAGATAAATATTCTTTATAAAAACCATTATACTTTGGACTGAACTGCTAGAAGGTGAACCACCACCCGAATCCCCACAGCATGAGACTGCCACTGCAGTGTGTCACCACGGGGATGGTGTCTTCAGAATCATGTGGAGAGTTAGTGTTCCTTAACTCTACTAATAATAATAATAATTAAAAAAATAAAGGGCTGAATACATGTGCATGAATGTTTAAGTTTTTAATGTGAAAAATCAGCAAGAAAGATGTAGGAAAAGAGAATCAAATTTCTTTTTAATTGTAATTCAAATGTAAAATTGCAAAAGAATATTTATTGTTGCTTGTTGCAACTTTGTGTTTACAGCACTGACATTGTTTGCACTAGTCTACATCTGTGTGTGCTTTATTTGTGATCACCTTTCTACCCATTCTTATTTATATTCCTCACCCCCCCCCCCCCCCCGTCTTTCTGTCCAGTTCTTTATCTTTATCCCGCTATAGTACCATGTACTTAGTAATTCCCTCGTAGCCTTTCTTTTTTCAAGCTCCCCCATTTTTTTTTACTCTGTGTTGTTCACCCACCCGCACCTTTGATTGCCCTCACCTTTCCATTTTGCATGTGTGCCAGGATCTGAGGGCCAACGACACAGTGTACAGCCCAGTGGCCTAAAAGTGAATACTTACATAATTGCCAACTGTCTCCAATCATTAGGGGCAGCCCTTTAAAAAGATATGCTTTGCCGACAGCTGCGTCCCCTCGCCTTTGCCAGCCTTTCAAATCGCATTTCCTTTAAAGTGCTCGTCCATATTATTTTTAACCCTAAAGCTGTATGTGCAATGTAGACAACAGCAGAAATTTATAAAGGACACATTTGTATTTAGAGTTCTGGAATATGAAGTAGATATAAAAACATTAAGAACAGCAAGCCCGACTCCATGTTTTTTATCACAATAAGCTTCAGCTTAAGTTGATATGTCTAATACAATAGGCAGGTGCAGCCAGTGTAACCACAAAAGAAAACTAAATGTAGTTCAACTGCACAAAACAGTAATAAACATAGAACTGATCTGTTGTGAAATATAACAAAGCATTATATGACACTGATGTGAACATTTTTAGTTTAAACTGTTTTAAAGTCAGCTGAAATAGAACAGTGTGCTGAAATAGTGTACATCTCTAGATGTTAGAATTCACCATTAAAATGACATAATTAGCTCATGAGGGTCTTTCTAAAACATGTAAGGGAGCAATAACCAGTAGAAAATTCACAGAACTTTATCCAGGAAACCTCAATATTCATAGTATATTACAGTTTCAAATAATTCAAGTTTCAAGTTGAGATCATTTTTGCGCATTTTACCTTCATCTTTTACTTGCTGTGTTGGTGTTGTTCTTTGAGAAACCAACCTTACCCATGTCCTGCTTCTTTTTGAATTTGTATTCTTTTTTTAAAGAGTGTATATCTATAAGAGGACAAAGATTACTCAATGAAATAATTGGGTGTATTAGATTTTTTTTTGTTCAAACCTTAAAGTATCTCAATATTAAAAAGTTGGACTTTGCTTAATGCAAGATAAAAAAATACCAAAACAATTCAGATTCAATCCCTAAAGCAGCATCCATTTATAGTTATTGTGTTGATGTACTGGATACAAGCCACCTCCTTGTATCGATGCAAAATGGTTGCTCTTTACATTTCTGTTTGGTTGCACAAGGTATTTCAGTAATACTTATTTTTTTAAACCCAGAGGTCTTTTTGTCCAATCTTGTGCATGAAATGAAATGTGACATTTTCTTGTGAGATATTAAAAGTGATATACATTCATATGCAACTCATTTGTTTATAAAACTACTGACATTTCTTTACCAGTTCCTGCTGAGAGAAGAACGTACATTTCATTTCCTTGCTTTCAGAGAGACCTTGCACTGTATGCTTAGTGACAGCTGGGTCAGGTCCCCACATATTGAGGACACAGCTGCCCTGCAGACATGTGCTCATGCACAGAAACACACACCCCCACACGCAAATGCACGCACACACATAAACGCAGACTCTCATGCACACAGCAAGCGAGAGCAGGAAAGCAGAGCAGCGTAGAGAAACATACAACCACATTTCTGCTGTCTGAGATAAAGCGTATCTGCAACAAGTATTCAGCAAGAAGCATAATGTTATACTTATTGATTTCACATCAATGTGTGTACACAAATTTTAATTAAAGAGAAAACAAATTGTTATTGAACTTTGTATGCTATAAAACCAGGTTTGAAAATTATATTAGGAATTATATTAGGAAATTTTTATATTACATGAATTTATTTTTGGACAAAGAAGCATGTAGGATAGTTTCCTTAGAAACTACCCAACATGCCCTTCTGATTGGGGCATCAGTTAAATATGACAAAACTGAAAGAAGTTAATAATGCTATAACTTTAAGCACCTATAAATGGACTGAAATTATATTGTGCTTTTCCAGTGATACTGACCCCTCAAGTTGCAGATTGGTAGGCAACTTGGGGCTAAGCACTTTGCCGAGGTATAAGATGACTACTCTACCCACTGTGCCACAGTCACCTGGCAATTGGTTAATCTTTAGCATAAAATTTGAATAAAGTGTGTAACATTAAAAATATAAAAAATAATCTCATATGCCACATGTTGTAAAAGGTTATTTGCTAATGTTAACTGGAATTTGGGGACAAAAATGCAATTTTATAACTTGTGTTATATGTGTTTTTATATATAAAAAAAAGCAAAACATTTTTTTTATGTCAGTTATATTCACATTTTCCTCCTCCACACTTTTTTGCAATAATATTCATTTCCATGATATGATCCATGGATATTGCCACATCCAAAACGTTACACACTAAGAAATGTGAGAAAATTGTTTCATTCCTGACAGATGGCATCTGCGTATGGCATAAAGCGTGTAGGTCTAAGATAAATAAAACCTACCATGGCTAATCAAAATCTGGCTCTGTGCTTAGAAAAACGGTGTCCTATTAAGCCTTTTGTTGAGTTTTGAGTCATTATAGTAGATTCTTGCTTTGTTTTTCTTCATATAATGAGTATTAAAGGCCTTATGTGAGAATTAATATGTTTCCACTAATTTTTAGTTTCAGCTCATTCACATTTATTTTTTGAGATTTTGTGACTGAACTACAGTATACTTAGCAGGTTTCATTATTCTAGATGGGAAAATATGTTGTATTCATGAGGTAGCTAACTCAGAATTCATAGCTTACTGATTTATTTGTCTTACACAGAATGCTTCTTTTTCCAAGGTGTAATGCAGAGGCAGTTTCAGAAAGCACTCACTGATGAAAAGCAAATCTAATATAAGAGACTAAAGAAATTACTTTTCTTTTCTCTTTCATGAGACACAAATAAGTATGTCAGAGAGATGGTGTGTAAAAGTCCCCTACCAGAAGCTCCTAGGGGCCATGAATCAACCATGAAGGATAATCAAATCAAATGCAAATGCAGTTTGTGTGAATTTTTTTTCTGCACTTGATGCTTGATGCCCTAAGGGGCCTTTTCAGTTGTAAGAGGAGGGTCTGTACATAATGATGGGTCACGCTTGAGGGTCCTTTGTAAACATGGTGAGTGGGAGTCCTATTCTTGGGGACAAGATGGAATTAGCCCAAGACAAAGAGAGGTGTGAGCAAGGAGCAGGAGGATTTCTTTTGCAGCCCGACCAAAACCACAAAGACAAATATCATTAAAACTCAACACCACCAAAGAAGTCTTTCTGATTTCTTGCAATTCATCGCATGCATTTATAATAAAAAATGCTTGGTATTATTTTTATACGTTAAACCTTTTACACACTACAGGAAAAATATCCCGTTTTAAAGCCACAAAGACTAAAAACTTTGAAAGTGTCAATTGTTTTTTTCCAAAAGATACAGTAAGTAAGATTTAAGTGCAGACTTCTGAGTCGTTCAGTCTTGTCCTCTAAAACGGGTAGAAATAAGATTCCTGACACCTGTGAGCATCAGAGTAACTATGCTGGTTATAACCAAAGCAGAGACCTTCTGTAGGGGAGGTTGGATTTCATACTCTGATGACCTGAACCTCTGATTCCCACCCATTGCTCCAAGCATGAAATCAGCATGCCATTATCAATTGTTTCAATCTAGGGATCTAAAACTACTAGAAGTACATAATTTTCACAATTAGTTGCTAATTTTATTTTATTTATTTTTTGTTTTGTTTTGTTAAAAACTGTTAACAGAGTTGATTTTGTTTTGTTGAGTTGCTTCAAAACACAAATGAAAAAGTTTCAGGATTTATGTTTTTCCTAAGAGTCCTTTAGTTTGTAGTTAACACACATTTCCTGTATTTTACTAAAAAAAGGCCATTTTGAAACTGGCTTAAGATATATAAGATATCTGAGTGGTGCTCTGGTTTCTTCATCAGACGATGAACAGCCGTATGCTTCAAGTCCTTTGGTACCTGGCCCAATGTCAGACTGCGATTAATTAAGTTAAGACTAAAAAAGACTAAAAAGTCTCAGCGTTGGAAAGATCTCAAATCCACACAGTTTAAAATGACACTACAGACTACTGTATACGCATTGATTCACATTAAGGTATTTATCAAATATTTACATATTACACAGGTACATAAAAATGTTTGACATACATCAGCCCATCATAAACTAGAAAATGGTGAAGCAATATTATGACTGTCCACAGTGAAGCAAGACAACTAGAAGAGTGCCAATCTTTTGACAGTTCTCATGTGGTTATTAATTACAATGGTCTGGTCAGTATTGGTTCATATTTTACCATTATTCAGTGAGAAAATGCCCAAAGCCATAGGTGGTAACCAATCAGTAATTGACATGTAGTTGCTGTGAAAAAATGTTTTTGGAATTTGAGATCTTTGTACAATAGAGCAGTGGATTACTACTTATATATGTATAAATAAGTACACAGTGTAAACTACCCCTACAGTGACATTATTTTCTCTGTTGGATTCCTCAAACAAAATCTTTTGTTCAAATATGTAACGTTTTTAAATTATTACTCTAAACTCTCATTTTCTTGCTCTATTTTTGATTTTCATTCTTTTTTTTTGTTGATAATTTTAAAATACATGAATTTTATCTAAACAAAGAATTTATTTGAGGAAGCTTTTTCATTTCCAAGGTTAGGAGCTATTAGTTCTGTGGTTTTTTAGTTTAATATTTTCAGTATGCCAATGTGCACATATTAAGAAAACTTTCAGACTCGTATCACCTTTTTTGTGAATTGCCAAAAAATAAAACAAAATGAGTGTTTTGGGTAAACTTTTTGACTTATGTGAAGTTAGCATCCAGTTTGAACAGTCGAATTAAAAATGAAGTCACGTTCAAAGCAAAAAGATGACATTCAAAACCACGTGGAATGAGGCTGGTTCATCACAGAAGGATGCCAAGACAGTCATAGTCAAAAGCAACACCCTAGCAGAAAAGAGCAAATGGGCTCTAAACATGTTGAAAGGCTTACTACAAAGAGATCTTGAGTTTACTACTCTTGGAAAACCTCAATAGAAGAGAGTAGGAAACAATAGTGGGTTAACATGATTGTAATTGTGGCTTTGAGAAGGACAAGGAGCTTTCTGTTGTCTTTGCTGTTCCTTTCCCAGTGAAGGGGAAGTGAGGCGTACTGATGACAAAAGTGACAAGTAATTGGGAGCACAAAGGAGCTGGTTAACCATGGCCCTAAACTTCAGGAAGTGTTAATCAACTGAATCCTTAGGCAGCCAAGCTACTGTGCAATTTTCGCCCGGAGGTAGATTGGATTTTAGCAGCTGAAACGTAGCAATGGGCAGATTGGGTTATAAAGGATTTGTTAAGTACGGCTGATTTGCTTGATTTGCTACTAATATATTTATTGAGACTTCTTGTCAGAATTTCTTTTCTTCATTAGAAGATAACTGGAGCTTACATTCGTAATGTAATGCTGAAAAGATCGAACAAAAATGTACTGTTATGTACAAATTATTCCTGTCCTCTTTGTTGTGATAATATTGAAGACACTGGGTTGTACTTTTTTCCACTTTAGACACAAAATAGTTATGATGCGCCTTCACCCTCACAGCTTAAATAACACATTTTAGATTTGTTTTATCCCTATGTGGCACAGCCATGAAAGAGCATGACAACCACAGGATCCATTTAAAACATCCAGATTAAATACTAAACAGATTTTCTGGGCACATTATAACATCTCTGTGATTCCAGTGACTTGCAGTGGAATTTGCGGGTTTGGGAATAATGAACTGCCCAATCTGTGTGTACACAAATGTATCTTTAATGAGTAGTGTCCCAGTTGTTCAATTCATTACAGAGGCTGTCTAACGCTTTCATCCTGTGCTCACCCATGTATGGCCTCAAACCGTGTGTGTCACAGAAGTTGCTTTGTGTGGCTCCCTGTGTGTGCAAGAGGAAATAGTGAAGGGTTAGTTTTAAGTATGAACACATTTGTATTAAATATTTCTGCCCTTCTAGCTTGAGAAACCAGCCTTAATTAGCACTGTCTGCCCTAGTCAATGCCATGCACGCCTGCCCACAAATAGGCAACAACAGCATGAAGCAAGAAAGAGCCTTTTCACCTTAAAGCAACATTTTCTTTCCCATGTGCAATTTTCGTAAGGGCTCACATTCAAAAGGATCCCTTGTTTCCTTTCCTTTGGAAGATGTTGACTTCCAGCCGCTGCACTCAGACACAAGCTTGAAAAAGGAAAATCCTCATTAATTTTTAGGCTTCCTGGTAAATGGGTCTTGTTCTCAGTTTTTTTGTCTCTTTTAGGTGGACGCTGGGTAAACTAGTTAGGAATTGAGATTGAGAGTTTTCATGGAATGCACTTCTTTCTAATACATTCAGTGAGCCCCTCTGAGGGATCAAGTTCAAGCTTATCTGGCTGCTTTGATTGAGATTATATGTGTTGGCAACTTTTTTTATCTACTCACTCCTAATACTTAAAACTGTTAACTCTATGGGAAATCTTTGAAGAGGAACTGCTGTGACCTTAATTAAACATATGGAAAAACTGGGCACACGCACACCCATGCACGCACAGATACACAGCTTGTAAATGTAAAGCAGGCCTATAAAAATATTCCATACATTTTCTGTGGCCAAAGGCTCCCTCAGAATGTTAAGAATTTCATTTGATGTTTCAATAAAGTTGTAACACGGCCTCTCCTGCTGCTAAGACATCTTTCTAGTTTCTTGCTATTGACTATAGTCAGTCATAGTGTTTAAAGAATCAACATTGATCCAGTTGTAGTCAAGAAAAATGAAACAAAATTATTACGATAGTTATGTTACTCTAGTCATCTGACATACTTTGAACCAAGCAAACAAGTTATGCATCACAAATTAAAGAGTACCCTATAATATTTGTATTGTGTTATGAAAAGTTCCTGTGCACCACTTATAGTTTTGTGGAAGATTTCTTTTCTGTAAAGCTTTGACCTGCCGAAAGTTATTTTAGCCGATGATGATTTTTTTTGAATAAATGTAACACTGGAATATAAAAGAACAGCAAGTAATTTTTCCTAGGCACTAATTAATTGTGTATTTTGGAAGCAGAGGCAACATTTTGCATGTGTGCATGTGTTTCATTTCTAAACAAAGATAAGTTGCCCAGGAAATTAACATTTTAAGCTGTGCCACAACTTCTTGTGATGGCAATTAGCGTGGTTAGCATTGCTAACTGTAAACATCTGTCTACATTTATATTTCCTAGAGAATGGAGACTTTCCGAATTTAGAACATTTAGTGACAGACCGGAGATTAAAATGTCAAAAGGATAAAGCTTAGCAACTTCGCTGTAACAGGTTTCAGATTTTCTATTGTTTGCAATTTTCTTGCTCTCCTGACTGAAGTTAGACATGCACCATTAGAGAACATAGTTTTTAGTTTCTTACATGTTTTTTTTTTTTTTTTGCTTCTTTGATTTGCTTTTCAGGCATCTCACTGAGATTTTAATAACTTAAAATACCTAATACAGAGTCTATAACAGTGTAATACAAGGCAAAGTGGATAACAATTGTCAAGTCAGTAAGTGGTATGGTGTGATAGTTTTTATAGTTTATTTTAGAATTGTATTCACAAGGCAGTTTTGAAGGAAAAGATCACATCCACTTTCTTTGTGGTCCATACGAATAACAGATAATGTACATCAAACCAACAAACCAATACCTCAAACACAGCTCTGTCTCTGTCAAACTGCTCCTAAAAAGTTTTTTATGGAAAAGATCTGGAGTGCAGTCTGAATAAAGCCCGGAAAAGAGTGAAGAAATATGACACTTTTATACTTTTGATAAGGAATGTATGATTCTGAGCACAAAATAGAGTTAGTGATGCCACTGGTCTGCAAGCTCAGCACCAAGAGCCACTGATGCCGTATTATTAGTGTGCAAGATGGAGTTAGTTCAGTCATCACCCAGTGTGAGGTGGCGGCTGTCTTTGCTCGTCTGGTTGCTCCCCTGCTCCTCTCTCACTGCAGTACCAGCAGGGAGTCGCCTCCCAAAGCCTGAAAAAGACACACTCCATTAATTCTACTGCAGGACCCAGACACAGCTCAGATGTGCGATAAAGGAAAGAAAAAAAGAGATAAAACATCCAACTAAACTAAAATTCACTGAACAGCACTTTTGTAAAAAAAAAAAAAAAAAAAGAAAACAGAAAAAAAAGACATATACATACTCTATATGTTTGTGTTCAAGCACACATAATTAAGGAATGTATTTCAATCTTTGTGAACTGAATTTTGAAAAGAGCCATAATTCAATTTGAATTAATATTCTTAACTTGCAAAATTCAACAAGAGACACATCACTAAAGACACACAACATTTATAAACATTTGAATTCAAATGTTTTGGCTAGATATTTACCAAACAGAGTTTATGGTGATAAAGCTGCTTCCTTAGTTTTGGTGTTTGAGATTTAACCTCTAATACTGACTGATGGTTTGACACCATCATCCATAACTAAATGTATATTTGCCACCCTTCCTGGTGAAGTATTTGCAATGTACTTGTAAACTATCATATAAAATACATGTTTATTTTGTTTCTGTTGCACTCGATGTTGACAACAACTGCCGTTTTGTGCTCTAAAATATTCCTTTCTAATAAAAAATCAAACTGAACCCTAAAATGTTCTTCCGGTGATTCATATAAGTAATTTTCTCTGTAGGTTTTTGGACTTTTGTTTCCATTCAAGAACACATTAATGACCAGAGAAGTGTGGGTATTGATTTATGCTTTTTCACAGGAGGGACAGGAGAGCAATCAGCCTCTTCCTCATAACATACGGTGCATCAAAATAATTGGCAGTGTCCAATTATCCTGTGATTCATGTTCAGGAGATTTGACAAGCCAAGTGAATCCAAACTTTTTTAATCAGGAAGCCTCAAATATGAATTACAGATGGCTGACTGAATAAAACCCAGCATTGAGAAATGGCACAAATACAATCTAGTTACAATGCCACAAGATTTCAGTTATTTTTGCCTTTTTATATGCCTAAATGTTTCATATAAACATGTGTTGAATCACTCAAAGAAAACTTGGCCAAAAACAAAAAACAAATAACTGTTTTAATAATATATTTTTAAGATCAACAAGAAGTATTTCTAAAGACCAAAAACAATCTGACCCTACGTAAAAAAAAATCTAACAAATTGATTGTTCCTTAAATCTGACAACCCTTGACCTTGACAACTGGCATTGAAGCGTTTCACCTATGTCAAGCAATTTTGGCCCACTATTCTTTGCGTAATTATTTTAGTAAGCAAGCGTGAAGGGCTATGAAACGGCATCCTAATCAGAATTAAGTCCAAACTTTAACTTGGGCACATAAAGCATTTTCTGTCCTCCCATACTTTGGACCATTGCCCTGCTGCAAAAACAGATTCTCTTGATCTTCAGGTCAAAAACTGATGGCCAGACGATTCCCTTAAGATTTTATGATGGAGAGCAGAATTATTGGTTTCATCAATAATAGCAAGTCATCGAAATTCAAAAACAGCAAAGTAGGCCCAGACTATCATGTTACCAGGAGGCGATTACTTCTTCATATCAGACCAGGTTGAGTTGGATTTTTTTTTTTCTCTGAAAATATTAAATCACCATTTGAAAACAGTTTGTTTTTGTTTTAAACTACCAGTATTTCATACTGGTTGGAATAAAACAATTCAAAACTGATACACACTGTGATTACAATTAATCCTGATCAACTCCTTAGAGAATCTTGCTCCATCACAAGATAATTTTATACTAAGATAGATGTGTATATAATTTGTCTTTTGTAGCCCACTCTAACGGATTAAGGATTCTACCCTTGACTTCTGTCCAAGTCTTGCAGTTGTGTTTCCGAATGCATGAAGTGTCTGAATTAATCAACCATAAAGTAATGAGGCCACATGAAAATGTCAACATCAATTACTCATATTGCATGCACTAAAAAACAGCACAAACAAATGTAAAAGAAAATGACTAATGGAATCAAGGACATTCTGTATCTGTTTCAGGTAGGTCGTCCTAATTATGAATCATATCATTTATGTTACCCAACATGAATTATTGTCACACAAATGTTTTCATATGGTGTAGAAATCCTACTTACGTTATTTAGAAAAATAATGTGTATCAAATCAAACTGTCTGGAGCCCACATAGTTCAGAGCAAAGTACGTTATGGCAGGTGTGAATACCCATCTAAGTTCTACAAAGAAAGTTATACTTAGTTTGTAATTTGCCTTTCTTCAGCTATTAGCTTTATAGTTTCACTGTCTATACACTCTATATAGACATATTTGCAATGCTTTTCAATTCTAGTCAGTACACTAATATGAACATATTGGCCAATGGAATGTGCAGAGTCCTGCCCTGAGGACACTGTAAACAATGTGCACAGCTGTCACACCCACCTATTTCCAGAGATGGACACTGAGAAAATTGGAATAAGTAACAAATGTCTAACATCAAGAACCCACATGAAAGATCAAGAACCATGCTCAAACACTTTACAGGGTAAGGACACAATGACAGGTCAATCTTGAGATAGAGCATTTGAAAAGAAATGTCTTCCAACCATGAAATGTCATTGCTGTCAATCACTAGGCAGATTTAAACTGGCATCAGAGATGGTACAGAGTGGCTTCTGTCAGTTAGGGCATTTCATTGTTGCTTTTGAAACAGAAGGACCTTAATGCAAACAAATAAATACAAAACTATGCCTGGGAGTCTATAGTTTGATCAATGTATTCAAGCCCATGATCACATTGTCCATTTAATTCCAGTCAGGGAAACATGGTGCCTTCACCTCAACACAGATTCTTTATATCTGATAAAGCCAAGAAATACTAGGTCATTTGTGATACTTCTAAACTAGGCTAGTGGAAGCTCTAAGATGAACATGGTGGTATAAATTGAAAATTGAGTTACGGTATACTCCTTAGCGTGTTTGTGACACACACACACACACACACACGCCAACACACAATTCTGAAAGAACACATAGGCAAATAGTTCACCATGTTGAGTTGTTAACTGAAAATGTTGGAGGTTCTTGGTTTGGATGGATTTAATAAATAGGTTATCATTTATGATTTTTGAATCTAAGAAAAAAAACTGGCCAATTTCAGCTTCTGGTCAATCAACTAGAGCATCTCCAGTTTTCTGGTGAAAAAGTTTGTTAGCTTGTTAGATGTACTGTTGTATAAAAAATGTTATTGGTCGGTTTGACAGCTGTTCCTGCTGCCATAAATCAGACAAGTGGCTAAATGTTACCAGCTACTTCAGAGCTTCAGATGGAGTACCACATCAAGGAAAAAATGCTAGTTGTATCAGATTTCTCTAAATACCAAAGCCACTAAAGTGGATCATACCACTGTCTGATTGCAAGGGGAGGGGAGATTTGATGTTAATTATTTGTTCTGTTTTCTTTTTCTTTGGACACATAGTCCTCTGTGTTTATAAAAAAAAAAATGTTTTTTTTTTTTTGTAGGTCAATTATTACTACTTTTCTGACTAGTGTTTGTCACTCAAGTCTAACAATCAAGTCTTGTTGTTTGCTGTTTGGTATTTTTTTTTCTTTTTTTGTGAAAACAAAAAAAACCCTCTGAAAGCTAACCCCCACCCCTCAAGTCAAAATCTTTATTTTATATGTAGTGTATTTACAGTATACACTGTATGGTGTACTTGAAGCAGAAATCCCCGCATATAATTAAAAAAAATTCAAAACTATTTCAAAGTAAAGTTTTAAATCTCAAAATAGCAACAGCAACTGGCAGACTTAGCTCTTCAAGAAAGAGATAACATCTTGTGTTCACTGAATACGTATTGATTCCATTCACAGCACTTAATTGAGTTAGTCTCATAAAATCACACTAAATTACACAAAATATGAAATGTAATGTGTTGGATTATGGGAAAGTATAAATACATTTGCTCTGCAAAACAGTTAAAGCTGTTTTCTTGCTTGCAAATGGCTAGGACCTTAAATGCAAGGCAGTGAATGTCAATTTCACATGTAAAAAGACAAATACTTACATGCATAATCTGTTCTTCTCAGTCTCAAAACAGAATTTTTTGCAGCACATCATTTAGGTGAGATAAATGACAAACTATGAGCCAGAGAGGGAGAAGCTACATTAGCTTCTGCTTGGATGAGCATGTAGGGCACGGATGCACCACGCGCCCTGAGGTGAGTGTAGAAGGGCTTTTTTTTCTCTTTTTATATATACACGTCAAGCAAGCTTCACTGCTTTCTTGTGACATAGCTCCTGCCTTAGAGAAGAGTTGGGCCTTTTCTGAATTACTAAAAAACACATGTATTAGTATAACTGATTAATTGTTTAAAGTAAACATAAACATATTGGTAGTTTTTTGTATATAGCATCAGTAGAGGTTTAATCAGTTTTGACTAAAAGCATTCAAAGCAAATATTTATTTAGTTGCATTTGAGCTGTTTTGATAATGGGCTAGAGCCTATTATCTAGTCTTACTCATACTTTAAAAGTTATTCCTACCTGATGGACATTCCTTTAATTTAAGAGAAATAATGGTTAATTTTTTTTCTTCTTCAACATCGGACATTTCCCTTCAAAAGTATTGATATTGCTCATTTCCATTCCTGACAGACTGATTTCAGGATAAGGAGAGATTCTTCTTCAGCAGGGTCCCCGCGTCTAGCTTGATGGTAAGGTGGATGGAAGTGAATGTAGAACAATACTGGAAGACAAACTGTTATAACCATCTAAAGAGACAGAGACAGAAATTCACCTTCCAGTAAAGCAATGCACTACATAACAGCCAGGCTTCCAGTGGGATGTTTTAGATTCATGCCTCCATGTGTTAGAATCACCCCTTGACCTTACAGATTTAGATCCAATTGAGGATTTTTGGTGAGACTGTAGAGTTACTTTTTGCATATGCTCCCCGTCCAATCTGACTGAGCTTGAACTGTTTTGCTAAATAGCTCCAAGAAACATTTGCAAATATGTCAATCTGTGGATGTGCAAAGCTATTTTGAGACATATCCAAAAGGACTTGTAGCTGTAAATCTTGACTGAGGGGGCCTGATATATATATATATATATATACAGTATATAAATAATTGAATGCTATGTTTACCAAGACCATCATTCTTTGCTTTGGTTTGGCTTTTAGATGATTTCAAAAAGTCAAATAAATATAATTTTAAAATATAATGATAGTCCAGATTACAAGTCTGTCTGTTATTTTGCTTGCATGAAATTGAAAAGTTTGGGTACAGATGCTTTAGGTGCCATGCATGGGGTGGTGTTTATGCAAATGGCCCGGGTTGTCAGAAGACAGTGCTGAATTTAACATACTGAAAGAGATTTGGTTTACTCTGTTCTTGGGAATGTGACCTATCAAATCTTCTGATGGAAATGAGCAATCCAATCCTTATTTCTTGTTAGAAATCCTTGGTGAGATTAGATATATAATTTGAATATGAATAAGACTATCTGGGCTAATTATAACCCCTCATTCAGCTACTCCGTTTGCACAGAGCAGTAGCGGTTGAAAAAAAGACTGAAAAAGAAGAAAAAGACAGATGATTGGAAGATGAGCGCAAGGATGAGGGTGAAAAGAAGGAGGAGGGGGTAGGAGGAAAGAAATGATGAGGAAGAAGTCAAAAGATCAATCCCTAGTTTGGGATTATCTGTTCCCTGATAACATCCTGCACCCCACCCACTGCCATGAAGATATGCTCTCTTTTAGGGTAAATAATTCATTTACCTCAACATGCACACTTACACACATATACGCAAAAAGTACCTTCACTCATACCGCATCCCCCATGCAGATAATGCTGCTGGCCAAATTT
This sequence comes from Xiphophorus hellerii, assembly GCF_003331165.1. NCBI lineage: Eukaryota > Metazoa > Chordata > Actinopteri > Cyprinodontiformes > Poeciliidae > Xiphophorus > Xiphophorus hellerii. The sequence goes on from NC_045680.1 coordinate 10,206,450, forward strand.
ATACCTAGCTTTGTAGTTACAGTCTCCAAATGCGATTAGCGCTTATCTGAAGAGAGACCAAACTACCGTCATCATCGAGTTCATCGTCATATCCATATTCATGTCTTTTAAACCCCTCTGGAGTAAAACTAAAGGGATTGTAGCACCTGAAAACACTTAGCTCTTAGTAGCGGTGGAATGATTGCAGATTCCTCTATTGAGGTCAGAACTCAGCATAAAACATTTTCTAGAGTTTTATTCTTGCCAAGAAGCATTGTTTGGAGAAAATGGTGACCGTTTTGTACAAACCAAACATTGCAAAAACATGTACTTTCCTTTAGCTGATCAGCATATTTGATTCAAACTAGTTCACCTCAAGATAATAGTATATGCAACAATGTTTCTTCTTTAGAATCACAAATTCGAAATCACAGTCTTCAAAATGCGTGGTGTCAAAAAAAATTTTTTTTTTCATTTTCCTAAGATTAAAGGACACATCCATTATGAAATGAAAACAAATATATTTATTTTTTTATTTGTGAACCTATTCACTATATCTCAGTCATCCACATATGAGTTTGATATTGGAGGGCATTGCCTCTGCATCTTGTTTATACATAAGCAATAATGTTTCAGAAAGTGGTATGTGTATTGGTCTATTTGCTTTTTTATGTACTAAAGGTTGTATGATCAATTCCTGTGGTTCTTATCCAAGCATTTTGCCCAAAACCAATCAGGGCTAATTTGAATCTCCAAGAGTGCTTGACCACAAAGCCTAAGCAGTATGTCATGTGTAATGATGAAATGTACCTCCCATTAGGGCAGAGATCCATGTTCTGCCTAGATTTTTGTGACTGTGTTTGTACATGGCAGGAGTGAGGATGAGACTCCTAGTCAGAGGGTAGCACCAAATTGAAGGGTCAGACCATGAGCAGGAGAAGGAAAAAAAACAACAACTCTGAAGCTTGTTTTACAGAAATACAGCACGGTGAAATATGCCATTAACTACCCCTTACAGGCTGTTAATGTGTAGTAAACCTAAAGTAGTGTAGTGGAAAGTGTAGATCTCAGAGGTTGTTGGTTTAGCTACAAATTATGTAAAAAAAAAAAAGGATAACTTTTTTTTATTTCAAGGACCAAGTAGCTCATGTACATGGACACAGAAAGGCATGTCAAGCCTTTAGGGTGACTTATATGTCCAAAATAACTCAAGGACAAGAACTTTGAAAACAACTATATACTGCATTTCAGTTTAAAAAGGTAGTTCAGGAAGTCATCTGATTATGGTAAGTAGAAAGCCAAATTTATTCAAAACACAACTAGAAACATTGAAATGTTATAAGATAGAAAATGCTAAATTGATAGATAAGAGTAAAATGCTAGATTAAAATATTGTCTAAGAGGTAAATTACAATGCTGTACTACAGGGATGATTAGGCTATGAAAATAGTTATTGTACGTGGGAGGACAAAGAAACGAAAGAAAAATGTTACAGCAAAATAGGTCAAATATCTGCATTCAAATTGGCAGACGTTAAATTGTGTACCTCTCTTTGTTTTGTCTTTTATGTAGCCTTCCATCGTACAACCATAGCTATGTTAAGGAAATAAGAAGGTTGATTTAAGTGGCTATTATTTATTGGTAAAATAAATAATAGCAACACCATAATACTGGCATGATTATTTAGTTTTTTGTTGTTTCTGTCTGTCTTATTTCTTACTCCCACTGATACTTCATTGTGCTTAACCTGCTGATTCTTGTCCAGAATGCAGCCAAACTCCATTGCTTCTGTCTCCACACTAGACTGTACATCTTTTGTTGCTGTATTAACCCTTACAGTTTTCCAGTTCTTCTAGTATTTTGAAAGAATTATTATTGTCCCACTGTGCTATAGAACTTTTGTGTCTACCCCAAGTTAGTTCTTGATCTTTTCTTTGACACCTTTCCTTTATCATCTCACAGATACAGTATATTCTCTAGTGACCTGCCAACAACTGAAATACGCTGTCTTGACAGTAACTATTGGCCTCCTGAAGATAATGCTTCAGCCATTACTTCCTTGTTTTCTGTTTTTGTCAGCACCCATCTGCTCGATTCCCTCTGATGATCAGCAAGCCAAAGGTCTCAACAGTAAACCTCTGAGAAAAAAACTCCAGTAAGTAACAACGCTCCTTTAAATTAAAATTGTTATTTACCAATTTAACCTTCCTCTTTTTTTTCTTTATCCTTTGTGCACTTTCCAATTACATTTTTCAGCACTTTGCTTATAATGGTTGTTTGTCAACCTGAACAAAGTCAAATGATGATTTTAGAAAACTTCTATTTATCACATCATTGTTTTTTCAATTATTTGAATTACTTAGATGATAACATTTGAAGGGAAAGAATATGGTGATTTGTTTCTGATGCAAAACCACAAAATGAAATATGTGGTGAACTTGCAGCTTTGTCTTTTTACATTTTTACTGATCCTTCTTCGTCTGTCATTGTAACTGTAATGCATTTTGAGATACAAAATAGAAGACCTGAAGCCTGTGTCGTGGCTTCAGGTCTTCTATACTACTGTAACGAATGTTTCCCATCATCAACCACATAGACCTACCCTCAAAACCACGGCCTCAACGGTTTTTTACCGCTTCCACCTCCTTCTTTGCTGTGTGTGTGCGCGCGCGCAAGAACTGCATGCAGCGTGCAGCTGCTGAAAAAGCATCTGAAACCCTGATAGCATCATCACACAGGAAAGAAGCCAGAGAGCTAGATACTAGCTTGCGTTGCTAAATTTGGAGGAAAGGGGAGAAGTGGAGTTGAGTGCTGCATAAAATCTGTCTTATTGTGGAAAAGACAGATGTTCCGTGAGCATGGGAACCCATCAAACCTCTTCACTGTGGCTTTTTTGTTGAGGGCAGGATCGCAACGTGTCCTTATCCAAAGTTGATCACTACTAATTAGCAACGATGGGTGTGTAATGTGTGCAACTGAATATATACACAAAGGCTTTATGAATGTATGAAAGGGCAGATGGAAGACTCAGCCATGTAGACATGCATTCACTCCCAACCTTTAGACACTTAAAATAACTTCTGGTGATATGTCTACCCCCTTTTTATAATTTATGATTTTTTTGTATTTGAAGCTGGTGAGTGAGGCAATGGCATATTGTAGTTTCTTGATTATTGGTATTTCAGTTAAAAAAAAAAAGCAAGCATGCTTTTTTTTTGTTTCAGTATACATTTTAGTTGTAAATGACGTGATATTCAGAAAGACCACATTGCACAAGGAATCAAAATGATACACCCTGAAGCATCTTCAAGAGCAAATGCTTTGTGTTGAATCAGAAGAGCCATCTCCCATCGAATGAGAGCATTTATACATTCATATATGTCAATGTGGCAATCCTCTCGTTTACATTTCAGTTTAAAGATATTATATAATTAAAAACGCTGCCCTGCCTCTCGCCTGGAACGTAGCTGGAGATGGGCACCAGCACCCCTCCCGACCCCATTAGGGACAAGGGTGAACAGAAAATGGATGTATGGATGGAAAAACATAAACGAGGGTCAGTTATGCAGAACATCTTTTTTTTTTAGCTTTATATAATGTTATAGTGTTTTTCCCTCATCAAAAGAAAAATACCTAGAGTGTTGCTCTGATTCTGTTATTGAGGAAAGCTTGAATCTCCTCTGGCGGCCATTTGGAGGTGCCTACATGCTTGTTCCCACAAAGTGGTGCATATATCCTCGAAGCTCCTCCTTGTAGCTGTAGTTTCAGCTGAGCTTCCGCCTCACAGAGCTCCCATTCCTTCCCTGCACAGCTCCACCAGACTAGTGGCAGCAGAACTACGCATCTGCTGAACTTATTCCATGAAATACCTCTCAGTTCAAAGCTTTTTAGTAGAAAGTGGAAAGAAAATGATACATGGTTTCCAAAATTGTAAAAAAAATGTTGGTGTTTGAATAAATATTCTCCATTGAAATTTAATTTCATTTATATTGAAGTTAAATTGCCTCCACAAAGTAGTGTTTATTTACAAATGAGTTACATTCTGGGGTATTAAAGGGTGAATATTCGTACAATGCACAGTAATGCATTAAAATTTCTGATTTTCATGTGACAAAAAAGTACACATATTGAAGAGCCTTTAAATGCCACGCACTACATTTTCACATTTATTTAGTGGGCCCCAAACAAATTTACCTTCTCCTCCTTCAGGGAGTCCTGATCACCTAAACTAAAAATGCCACTATTGTTAAAGATTCAATTTAAAATACATTCAATATGAAATGTAGCTAAGTGTATGTGTTCCGTAAAATAAATACAAGGAAGGGAAATATGTATATGGATAAACAATAGAGTACAGGACTAAGCCAGTATATTCCACAACATTTTCTTACAGCTAAGTAAAACACTTTCAACTTCTTTCAGTCTAGTTTTAAGGAGTCCCTTGAAAGCATGAGAAAGGAAAGTTTCTGAAATGTTAAGTTTTGCCTCTATAAAGAGAAAGTTCCTTCGTCCTAACTTTTCAGTAATAATTCCCAAGGCAAGAGATGCATATCTTCTCATAATCTAGTTTACCAATCATCTAATCTAATGTGCTGTGAGTGAACTTTGTTCACACCCCATATGTTCTATCCCTGTCCCCTCTCCCATACTCCCCCTTCCCCTTCTCTCTGACTCCACTCCTTTCATCACTCCACATCCGCAGGGGAGATGTAAAGCTTTTGGAGTAAATCAAGGCTCTCTCCTTCATAAACGCCTGTGCAATTAACTTAGCTCTTTCTCCCTCTGATTTACGGCGACCATGTTGGGCACTGGAGTCGGTCACAGGCCCTCTGGGTTTCAAAAGAAAAGACTCCTTGGCTAACTTCCCTCACACTCTTTCAGAAACACACACTTATGCACACGCATTCACATATGGAACCGCAAAAATTGCTTGCACATACGCAGACTCATTCGCATCTGCTGCTCTGAAAAGAAAATGATGAGTGAAAGGAATAAAAGGGCAATGAGTGAAACAATGCGGCCTAATGACAGAGGAGTTGTTGACTGGAAGCCACTGCTTCAGTTCATCTGACATCGTGTCTTACAAAAAAAACATAATTCACAAAACACTCATGTAAGCTATAAATTGAATCCGTCTACAGCACTTATGTAAAATAATAATAATAAAAAAAACATTTTTTATAACCCAATATAAAACTCAGCATGGTGTAATTATTATTTTTTTAAATGACAACAAATTTTCACATTTTAGGATCAATAATTTCAAAACACTGTGTCAAAATGTTATGAAAATGAGAACCAATACATGAAGCTTTTTGATTCTCATTGTGATGCATGTAAATTTATATTACTTCAACTGGTATTCCTTTCCTATTCTCACAAGACATGAAGACTAACTTCATGCACTTGATTTCATTCAAAATATCACAGTAGTTAAGAAAAGTAGGCATAAATGTGACAATGTCCGCTTAAGTGAAAGAAATACTCAGAAAAGTCTTACACGTGTTGCACAACTCTGCTGCTGAGTGGAGAACACCTGTAGTTTTGGTGGTTTTATTTCTTGAACTGGAACCAACTATATGGGTGTTTTGGACTTTGAAGTTTTCCACGGTATTATAACCCTTCTCTAAGCAAGTTCAGTAAGACTATTTGTAGGTATACGGGGGTGGGGATTTTGCAGAAATGATTGCATTTCTTTTTTTACTGTAAGGTATAACCTCAGATGTTTCATCCACCAACAGTAGTACACTCTTCCTCTGGTTGTTCATAACTATAAGTTACCTTCTATTGTAAAAAAAAAATGGAGCAAATGTTCATCATCCATTTTTATGTTATATGAAACTATCAATATGTTCAATGAAAACAAAAATTAGCAAAACATGACACTATACTTAATAAGGGGAAAAAATATCCGAAAGAGGCTGTGGGCAGTAGGATTAAGGTGAGCTTGTTGAGAAGACGGTGTTACTGAAACAGCTTGTCTCACTTCTGAGAGAAGTACAGCAGAGTATTATGCTGAAGTGTACTTGAGCAAAATATTAACATATACCACACATTAAGTCACTTAAAGTGTTGCAATAGATCTTTGACCGATTAAAGAGCTACTTCTAAATGTGACTGAAAGCACCAGAGTTCCTTATACACTCAGGCACTATTTGCCACATCATAGAATATATAATCGCTCATACATTCCATGTGACAGTAGTTTGGTTTTCTAAAATTAATTTATTTGAGCCCACATATCCTATTTTAATGTATTCTTTGCATTTTTTCATGTAACTAGTATAACTGCTTATGCTTACTAGTTTAGTAAAAATGCAGCTAATAGAGGGGAGTGCAGACCGTGACAGATTTCTGATTTTGTATGCTGCATTTCTTTTTTTTTGTTCAGGTCCTTTGTGTTCTGTTTTTAGAGAAGCTTCTAAATTTAGCTCAGAAACGTCCATGATTTTAATCATTTGTTCCCGAACTAGCCTGTAAAGATCAACTTTCACATCCTTCAAAGGCTTTGTACTTCAAATGCACCCACAAATCTCCCAGTTTGTCACGTTGCGACTCCCAGAACGTCTCTGATTCTATTTGTGTCTCTATCTATCTACTTAAATGCATTTCAAATGTATTGGCTAAGGCCTCTCCCAAAACCAACCCACATTTCCAAAGCCTGCTGCGCCCCCGACACACACTGTTACATACACACACATGCCCCTGAAAAATGCTGTGCCCTGCCCTTGTCTGGTATAGCAGCCTCACACACACTGGCTTCATTCTTCCATGCTACGGACTGAGAAGGTTGATGTGTCTGTGTATTACTGTGTGTTAGAGTGCATCGGTGCATACAGTGTAATGAGCATTGTGGGACGTCTGTATGCGTGCGTGTGGATGTGGAGTGCAGTGGATTAAAGGGAGCAGTTGTGTGTTTCATGTTTTTTCTAGTGATTACACTTTTATATCATTTGTGGTCAAGACATAGACTGCAGATGGACTTCATCCAAGCAGAAGGCTAATGTACGCATAACTATTTGCATGTGACAGACGCAGACAGAGCATGTCGGGATGTGTGCAGGACTATTCAGGCAGATGACCTTCTTCAACCACCTCTCATCCAATACAGAACACCATGTCACCTCGATGTGCCCCTCCTCAAACTCTTCCACTCCATCTCACTGTGATCATGCTTTTACACAATATTTCTAGTCAACCTGAAAGTAAAATACCCACCATTCCTGGATGTTAGGATCACTACTTTGAAGTTCATGACAGGCTATTTCATTTATTTTCAACCATGCTTTGAGCTATTTCCAGCTGAGTGTTTGGGGTCATAGTGTTGCATTAGGATTCAAGACATACTTCAAGACTTACACAAACCTGCTCTTCTGACACGGCGTAACCAATACGGCGTAAAAAGCTTTTTTCATTCTTCTGTCTTTTGTCCGGTGCCTGAAGTGAGACAACCAAGTAGCCATTTAACAATTTAACCTTCTGTTGCATCGTGTTTACAGTTTTGTACTCTTAACGGAAATTATTTTGTTATATGTAACCACACTGACGTCCAGTATTAGAATCATTGATCCCTTTGGGGTTCTTTGTCTGTAAAAAGCTGTTCCAGATTGATTGGGGATCGTTTTTGAAGTAATCTTTAAAATCTATTTTTAGAAGTATAATCATTCTTGTTATTTTGCCTGTGGATTTCCAGCAGATTATTTGTTGGAATGTGTATGGCAGAGAGGTAGCTGTCTTTTTTACACAACATTTAAAGAGTAAGCTTTTAAAACCACTGTCTTTGATTATAATGATCTTTAGTAGAAATGTATGTTTTTGTTTGGTTTTTTTGATTTTTTGCTAAGGTGCACTAAATGAAAAGAAAAAAAGGGAAAATCCAAGGCAGGATGTTTTTACTACAGCAACAAGAGAAGTGGAAGAAAATTTACAATTTTCCAGCACTTTTTTAAAGATGTTTAAAAATCCTTAAAATGTTTTTGCAGTACCCTAATTTAAGTGTTTTATTCATGAAAGCCATATTTAATTTAAGTATATTCATGCTCTGGTGAAAAAATCTATTACATTTTAATTATAAATATACACAAATATGACATATAACCCATTTCCGTTAAACTTCATTCAAAATGATAAAGTGAAGTGAGATATGCTGAGTGTGTTGATGTTCATTAATTGAAACAAAAATGGATACAAGAGAATTTTTTTCTCACCTACATTTATACACTTGGAGATATAATTTAATAATAATAATTTTAAAAAATGAATTCAGAACAAACAAAAAAAAGACCAAGAACTAGCAAACATGGCTGGACGCAGGCACAAGTTCACATTTCCACCACACACATTGAGGAGGATGGTATGGAAAGTATACTATAATCTCAAAATATAGTGATATAACTACTGCATTTCTTCAATGTGTGGGGACTGATTTTACTATTTTTTTTAACGTATTGTGATCAAGAATGGTAAAAGTGTGCAGGATGTTGTAGCATAAGGGTTAAAAAACATAAAACAAGAATTAAAAAAAAAATTCACATACAGATTAAAAAACATAAAGTAAGTGTTTTGTTTTCTTTACTTTTTCACATGTTTGTTTGTTTTGGACTTTATGTGTACTGTCATTCAAACTGTATTATTTTCTATGCCCTGTTTGTTTTGCTTTCTTTAAAATGTAACAAAATGACTTTGCTCTGTGAATGGCAGGACTAGTGAAGGCATTTACATAACAAACTAAAATGTACCATGATGTGCCCTGACATGCTTAAACCCTAAACCTAAAGCTACCCTTGGCTTTCTCTTTTCTTTCACCACTTGGGCACTAAATCAGAGAGACAGAAACATAACAGCAGCTTACCTTGGTGTCAGCCCAAGGCACCAAGCGCTTTCTCCCCTCCCTACATCTTCACTTTGTAGCCCCTGCCAAACACTGTCACCCCAAATCTCCCACTAACCCACCTCCTTATGGCAGCAGCGCTCACAAGGCGACCACAGTGGCATGGCAGAGCCACACGGCACCATCTGCTTCAGCAGGACACGTGGTGGAGGGAAAGGATGGGCTTCCTCCATGTGCACTATCCCCTCAACCTTCTTTATCCAAATCCTTCTCCCTGTTTGCCGCAGCCCCAAACCCCCAACCCCCTCCACTTTCTGCCCTCCCTCTCAAAAAAAAAAAAAATCCTGCCGATAATTTTTAAGGAATGAAGAGTCCCTCTGTGGTTGGATTTATGAACTCTTGTTGTAGTCATAGCAACCAGCTGCAACTTGTATTTTAGGAGGGGAACAGGGCGGAGTGAAAGGGATTTTGGGTGGGGAGAGTGGTAGTGAAATCAATGTGTGTGTGGGTGTGTGCATGCGTGCGTTTTCATGGTGTTGGTAATGTTGTTGGGGGAGTCCTGAGGAGAAAGAAGAGGCATTGTTGTGTTGGCATTCAGTGTGTCAGCAAATCAGAGTAATTGCTTGGTCTTTATAAAAGGAGATGAGCTAAAAGCTTGAATGTGTGAGATGCATTTTTAAAAAAAAAGCTCCCATAATAGAGGCTAAAGGGAATAAACACTTGGTATTTATATTAACTGTTGTTGAATATTAATTTAGTCTCTTTTAGAGGAAAATAATGAAAGGGTCAATTCAATATGCCTGCATGGAAGCATGGGAGGCAAATGTTATTTCTAGCTGTCCCTTCACAATACATTTTAGGTGCAAAGAACTTTTTATGTTTACCTCCCGCTAGCACCTCCATATCATTTGCCACGTGCAAATTCAAGAAACATTCTCTGTGTGATCTGTTTACTGTCTCACTGGCTGTGTTTCTGCAGCTCACTCTGGGATGTATATATCTAGCTTTTAGCTTCTTATCAAGCTCTTGCAGCGTTCCCTGTAAAGCTCAAACTCAGCCACTATACAGACATACTTGCTGTGAAAAAAGAGAGAAAGGGTAGAGAAATAGGAAGGGAGGGGAAAAGAAAAAAAAACTCCTGACACCTCAGACTCCACTTCACAGCCAGTGAAGGAAGAAAGTGAGCAAGCCGCTAAGCCTTTCCTCCCCATAGCTGCCTGCAAGGTGAAGATATTGCCGCTCACATTTGGACAGATGCGGAGATCCTTTTGCATTGCGTGTGTATATGTGTGTTTACTTCAGATCTTCAGCGGTAGCTAAGAATTTCACATCTTTATTGTCTGTGATTGTTTAATTCAGATATTGTGCTTTCTAGAAACAAAATATTCAAAACAAAATTTCAAATGTGTTGTTCCTCTTGAGTGATATTTCAATTTGCGCACCGTTGTAGGCAACTAAAAATTATGTCGACATTAAGGGAAAATTGGATACTTGCTGAGAACAATAGATGCTTGCTGAGGTCTATGTATCCCAAATGGCCAATTTTGAGAGCCTATAAATGGTTTTGCTATGCTCAAATTTCTAATTGCACAGCAGGACTGTTTGAGTGCATGCTATGAAAGGGTCTGTGATTGAGCTGCAAAGGGAATCAAAACAAACATACTGTTAAAAACGGCGGCCCTATTGGGTGTAAAGCTGTGCACTGTGTCAGACAGTAGCAGTATAATCAAACATGACATGATCCTATTGCCCTCCCGATGTCAATTGCTATTGGCAAACACTCAGGATCAGAGTGAGGCCAGGCAAAAGAGAGCGTAGTCATTACTGTTTGCAGACTGCAAAAACAATATTAAAAAATAAATAAAAACAGCAGATGAAATTACACAAAACGGATAACTTGGAGGAAGTCTTACTGTGTTGTCCAAACCCTAAACTCATGACTTATGCACTTTCATGTTACATTATATTTAATTATAGATCATACTGGGGCAGCCCTTAACAGAGTCTGCATGCCTCACAGGTACAAACAGTTGAATAATTCAGGAGCTGGCATGGGGTAGGATGTGGTGTGAGTGCAGTGGGAGAAAAAGCCCGCTCTTATTCAACTCTCAGCTTCATCTTGCTGCGGGACAAAATGGAGATTGAGCGAGGTTAAATATCTGATTTTTACCAGCTTGTCCCAGGCCTGAGCCACTGGAGGTACATGTATCCGGCAGAGAGAAAGAGAGAGAAGAAAAATACATCAATGTTTTAGTTTACACCAGACTGACAGCAGCTGGGTGGTGTTTTATTTTTAATGCCAGTTCATGTCATCGGCAAACCACTTATGTGCGAATCGATTCAAACACAGACCAAGCTATAAAGCACACAGTTATGTCCAGAGTTTTAGACTTTAGCATGTCACAAATGGAGATTTGACTGCTTTCCTTCCTGACCAAATCCATTACCGTTATCTATGGATACCATATCATCTTAGACTCCCTCCATTAGGTGGGGGAAATTGCAAATGGAGCTATGTGTAAAAAGGGAAACACAGATAAAAGAGAGAGGGAACAGTAAATGTTGGTATTGGTGTATTATTTTCTTTTATGCCTTCTTATTTTAAGGAATTTTCTAGATTTGGGTAAACCAAATAAAATTCAATTCAGCTGCTGTAATCTAAGTTGCAATGGGTGTTGTATGTATGTTTGATGCTTCTTTTTCTCCCTCCTTTAAAAAACATAAAACATAGACTGCCCAAAATTAGTCTGAAAACTTGATTGTTTTGCAAAGCAGCAGTAGGAAAAGGCAAACCTAGAGAAACCTACTGCGTCCCTGTTTTCTGTGGCTTTCACAACATTAAATGCTTAACTGAGGCATAAATTCAGCTGGCGTTCTTTTACAGAGAGACAAAATTGGGGCAGAATGAAAGCTGTCTTTTCCATTCGTCACAGATATAACCATCGTGATTTGGCAGAGGATCGTCAGTGCGGCTTACAGAGCTTCTCTTCATTGAATTCTGAACTGAGGGAAAGTATCAGTTTTAGTGTGTACATTTGTTCACAACAGCCATAAGATTAAAACACACCCACAGATGATATGGTCACATGGGATGTAAAATATCTAATAATGAATCTGACTTTTTTTAATAGTTTTATATTCTGAGGCTTACAGTGCCATGGTAAAGCAATCATTCAGCTTGAACCTTTCCATATTTTGTCATACTACACCCACAAACTTCAATGTGTTTTACTGATATTTTATTTGACAGACCAATACAAAGTAGCACATAACTGTAAAATCAAGGAACATTTATGTTTTATATGCAACAAATGGAAATACAGATTTTCAATGCACTCTTAAAAGTCTGGAATTGAGTTTCAGTGACCAGATCTGGATGAGTATAGAAAATATTTACATTTTTAGATGTATTTTCTTTCTCTCCTCATCCCTTTTTTTCCTCGTTTGTATTATTCACTTATTGGGTTCTTTTTCATTTGTTCGTTCGTTTGTTTCTTCCTGCTTCCTTCCTAGCTAGCAGGTTATATTCTAGTTTGCATGATAGGATATGACGAATTTCTTTTGTCGTGTTTTTGTGACATTTGGTCCACACTCCTCACCAGTTTGTTGTTTGGCAGCTGCTATTAAACAAGATGTAGAAGAAGAACCAATCACAGTACCTAGATGACAGCATCACTCTTGGCACATTTGGTCAACCACAGCTCCTCTCTAAGATAGGATTTTTTGTTGATTCCTAATTCAGTGATGCTCTCAACAGCTGACTGAATCACTCGGAGCTAGTACTTAGTAGCAGAAACTTTTAGGCTAGGATAGGTGTTTTGTAGAGGACTGAGAATGTTTGAGAATACAGACCCCTGATTATTTGACACTGACTCTTGAGGAAACTCCGCTGTTCACTGAGAGTTTAGCCATGCATTTTACCAATCCTATATATATACATAAAAACTGGGATTGATTATTCCTGTTCTTGCATTGAAAGATTTTCCTTAGCTATTCAGATTTATGCTCACTGTTTTGATTTGAAAAATTGAAACATAAATAAATGCATATATAAAATGTTTGTCTTTCTGCTTGTGCTCATCTAGTACACTAAACTGTAGTCAACGCTGCAAAAAAAATGGTATTGTACTTTTACCGTGCTGGCACACTTTGGGAAAAGACAGGCTACAGACACAATATGAAAAAAAGATGCTTGTAGTAAGATTTTAGTGTTTCCAGCTGCTGTCTCTGCTGACTGTGCTGGGAGGAAGCATTGGATGCACAGCGGGAGACAAAACTGGGTGGAATGTGTTCTGCTCCTTAGTGGTTCCTGCTGAAATTCAACAATGAAAGGGGAACTTTGAGTATCTGTGCCATCGTCTTCTCTAGTGTAGTAAGTGCAAGAAGAAAGGATGACTTTGCCTGTGGCGTGTTGGATATAGCACTACTCTATTAGTTTAAATCTTTTGGAATTCATTGCCATGTACTAAAAGTAAATTCAGAAAGCATGTGTTTTATTTGAATCAGACCCAAGGGGAGAGATAATAGTCACTTTTGTTTTGGATTTTTTCCCCCCAAATCTTGCTCTTTTACTTTATCACTGAGAATGTATGAGAATGATAGAAAAGTGTAAGAGATTGACCTGTATGTGATAAAATAGAGACTGGCTATGGGACAGATAAAAGGAAAGCACTGGATAGAGGGAGGGAGTGACTGGGAAAGAACTCTGCATGAGAGAGGAGTGGATGTAAGGAACTGAAAGCATCCGGAATAAATTCCCAGAGATGGCCACGCATGGTTGAGCTGAACTGGCCTGAATCTGGGAGGTGGAGGGGGGTTGGAGGAGTTGAGAGGCTCTGCATGTCCAGCTGGACAGAAAAAGAGAGGGAGAGGCCCCCGAGCACTGACAGGTGTAGCCTTCCACTCCAGCTGAGGCCACACAGCTGACCTGGATCTCTGGATATTTGTCTTTATGTATATTTTTCTCTTGCTCCCTCTGTCAAAACATGTGCTGACTTAAACTCCAGAAGCTCCACTCATAGCAACGTACAATACTTGCTCTCTGTTCTTCAAGTAGTCTCCAAGTTTCCCAAACGAAGAACCAATGATTTTTTATGACCAGATAGACCTCCTCAGTATTGTATTAGACCCTCTTTTGTGTTCAAAGCTGCCTAGATTACAACTGTCATAACTTTAAAACTCTAGTGATAAAGGCATGGTGATATTCAGCAGCAATACTTGGGTAGGCTTTGAGATTTGAGCAATGCTCTGTTGATAGTTATAGGCCCAGTGTAGAATATTTGGGTTTATTTCTGACCATTCCCTGTAGATGGCTGAACTGAATTTACCAGTAGATCAGCCGTTTCTAAAGTACTCGGACTAGCCCACTTGACATCAACAATGATGCCATATTTAAAGCTTCTTCAATTCCCTTTCTCTTTGTACCTTTGAAGCCATTCTTACTGGACAGGGCATTAAAATTTTTTACTGTTTTGCTTTTTATAGCCTATGTTTATGTTACTCTAGTTCATCCATCCATCCATGGGACATACCCACTTATCCATGAAGGGATCACTGGGGTATATCTCCAGCAGTCATGGGGCTAAAGCAAACTAATATCTGCTGGTCAAGTAGCCTGGCTGTCTGCACAGACGACAGAATGCAGTTGATTGTGTAACAAGACATGCTACATAAATTTAGTATGCTATTTGCACAACAAGTGTATTTTTTTCCAGAGGTACAACCTTTAAAAGAGTGAATGGTGGTGCTAGTTTGGGTTTTATGCTGACAATCTGTTTTTCTTTACTTCATTCTGATTAGCAACTCCTCTTTTTGTGTTGTCTGTGGCATTGTTTTCAAAAATGTTGGAATGACATTGTGAAAACAAAACGTTATTTGACAACCAAGCCTAGCTAAACAATAACTAGGAACACAACTGGAAAACCAAAGCTATAAGGGACAATCAAAAAAGGCATTTTCTTTAAGAAATGCCTTAAAGCACATTTCTTAAAGCAAATGCTTGAAGCTTGAAATTGTTGTAATTGTCATTATGCAAACTTAGTCATTTATCAGGCAAATATACTTTATTGGGTTCAGTTCTGTTTGGTCCATTTCAAAGACGATATGCTACATATCCCATGGCAGGTGTCACCTTTGGCTGAGACATCATGAATTATGGGATGACAGCATATGTCTCATAATAAAATCACAATCAGGCTATAACAATTAGACATCTTAGATCTCTAGACCCAATGGACACCACAGAATAGCTGCCAATAATGTAATGAATGCAATTGCCATCGGGATATAAACCAAGTGGATAATAAGACAGTAATGATGCAATAAGACTCCCAAGGCTTATCTTTGTATGTCATAATTCTTGGCATTGTCAGTGCTTCTGAAATTTAAACCACTTTTCCCATAACTTTCACTGCTTCCCACCATAAAGAGAACAAAGCTCTTTTAATCAAAGCCCTACTCTTCCCCCCTTTTGTCTTTGCAAGATGAAAAACAAGCTGAAGTGATCTTATTCATTCACTCTAATCCAAAGCTTCAGTCCTGTTTACAACAAAAATGTAACTGATTATCTGTTGTCCATTGATTTATAAGAATTTAAACATTTCCAGGTAAATTTCATTGACGACTCAGGAGGTTTGCTGTTGCTTTTTATTCCTCTGGCAGCAATTTCAGTTCTAGCTACCCAATTAATTATTAGACTCCCTTCCTAAAATCAACATGGTAATGATTAACTGTGGTTAAAATGATACCCACATCACATTCAATAGATGGCTTATGGTTATTGCATATTTTCTTTTTAATATCATGCTGCGCAGAAGATCACTCCCAATCCTCTTCGTGTGAAATGTCATAATATTACCATATTTCAATAAATTTACGTTTTTATATTTTAAAAATGATCCTTCTTTTTTATGTTTCATCACCCAGACTACTTTACCATGCACAAATGTCAACAAAATTAAAACAAACCTTGAATTAATTCAGTTTGCTATCCCCACCTAATTAGGGGATGTGACTCTAACCATAATCAAAAAAATGAGTGTTCCAAATATGACAAGTAAAAATGATAAGGTCAGTGCTGTTGAACAAAAAGAGTTCATTTTCCACAAATTGACAAAGAAGGAGGTTGCACTCATGATCAATTAGTCATGAACTGGAGCAGGTGGATGAGAACAGATTGATTTGCAGTTAGCAACAAAATTAATCTCACCTTGTAAAACAAGCAAGAGGAAAAACACAAAGGCTGTCAAAATTCCATGAGAAGCTTTTTGGAAGTCATGTTTATTCCTTGTCAGATGTTTTTAGTGTAATGTACTGATCTTAAAAGCTCTGTGTTTCCATGCCTATCCGAGGTTTTACACACATATGTGTATAAATGTAATGTCTCTAAATGCATCACGCTTATGTCTATGTCTTGGGGAAATTGCGACATTAATTAGTTTCTACATTTCTAGACATTTTTTGCAAAGAAGCAGTGTTTTTAAGTCTTTGTCTGTTTTGCATTTTTTTGTCGATTCCAGAATGCAAAAGCCTTCCTCAAAAGAAAACATTTCTCTAAGCACTTCTGTTAACACTTACCACTAAACTGCACAACTTTTATTACTTTGGGGACCGGCATTTTTGGCTTTGTTGTCATATTTGTCCATTTCCACAAATGTGCAAAAGTGTGAGCAACTGTGAATACACACATACACACTTCAATGCACACAACCAAGCCTCCTCTTGCACGTACAACCCATACTCATCCAACTGCACATGCACGTACACTCCGGTGGATACTATCAGTCGTGCTCAGCTGAGGCTCCGTGCCTGTCCGGTCCCCACGGCGTAGCGCTGACCAGGGGAGGAAGAGCTTATCTCACCCCCAAGTCCTTCCCTCGGCCCCAAACCTTGGCTTCAGTAGCAAGTTGGCAGATGCCATGCAGGCCCCTGGCGTGACGCGTTTGTGTGGCCAAAGCATATAGCGTATAACGCTTAAGGGACAGGCATTTCAACCAGACAGACGATCTTGCCTGTCTGTGCATCTGTGTGTAAATGCATGTGGTTGTGCTGACCACACAGCAGATGGAGGTAAAGGCTCTTAAAATGACTGCCTCGCACTGTCCCACCTGAATAGGTTGGCTGAACGTTAACCATGCCTGATGTTCTGAACACAGTCAGTGATATGTTAGATAATGAAAAGAAAGAGATGAGAATAACCATGACGTGTTATGCCTTTCAAAAATATTTATACCTCTACCTCTACCTTTGAAATCAAAATTTCAAAAATCCATGTATTTTATTAGGGTTTTATATGATATAAACCAATGAAAAGCAGCACATAATTGTTCAGTGGCAGAAAAGTGAAAACATTTTTTAACAAATAAAATCAGAAAACTGTAGTGTTTATTTACATAAAACCTGTCAGAATCAACTATGTTTAACCACCTATTGTTTTCATTACAGTTGCTCTCTGCAAGCTCAGCAAATTTAGAAGATAAATTTGCTTCCTAATCTTATTTGCAAAATAGCTCATGCTCAGTCATATTTGATGTAGATCATGTCTGGACTTTGAGTGTGGCCATTTTAATGAATTAATATGCTTTCATTAAAACCATTCCACTGTAGCTCTGATCCTATGTTTTGAATCCTCGTCCTGCTGAAAGGTGAATTAACGGGCTGTGTTCCCTGTCCATGCAGAAAAAGAAAGTTCCTCGCAGCATGATGCTTTCTAGTCTTGATTGACTGTAGAGATAGTGCTGTGAAGTGTGAGTATTCACATAGTGTTTTACATGTCGGCCAAAATATTTAATTTTGTCCAATATGTAAATACACCAAAGGAGGTGTTTTTACATGTTTAGATGTTTTTTGTATCGCCTACACACTCATTTGCTCATTGCAAATGAGTGTGGGTTTTCTAATGTCTGTCTTTCATCAGTGGCTTTCTCCTTGCCACTCTTCCATATATTTGTGGGGTTCACAACTAACAGTTGCTCTTTTGATGGATTATCTAACCCAAGCAGTAGATCTCTGTGGCTTCTCCAGAGTTACCACTGGAGAAGCCTCTTGGCTGCTTCGCTGACCACGTTGCTCGACATGTCGGTTCAGGAAGACTGCCACATTTTGGTAGGTTTGTAACAAGATGTATCTAACAATTGTGAAATTCTCCTTTTGCTTTTAGATAAGTGCTTGAATAATGCTCTTTGAGCCTGGATGTTCCAACTTTATTCCTGGCCTGGTATGTTTCATGGTCTTGATGATTAGTTCAATTATGTTCTCTAACAAAATAGGACTTCACAGAAGGTTTTATACATTTATTAAATTATGTTGAGAGAGGTACATAATTCATAAATAAGACGACTTCTACATGCCATACACCGTTTTATTTATAAAAGTGTAATAAACCATGTTGTATTTTTCTTCCATTTTGCAATTATGCATTGCTTTGTGTTGGCCTGTGTACATGATGCTGATCAAAAAATAGGAAAATCTGTGGTTGCTCCAAAACAAAATGTGAAAAGCACTAAATGCAAATATGTTTCTGATATCCTATACAAAGATAAACTAAGCTGTGCAGTTTTACAGAAATAGAGCTCACATAATGTTTGGAGATGCATTCACACAATGCTGAAGCTCAGCATTGTGCAACTGTCTCAAATTCTGGAATTAACGGCCATAAAATCTTTGTGAAACATTACACCATTATCACCAATCATAATCAACATCCTTCTCACAAAACTAGTTTGTATTTATAAGGCAGTGAAGATGAGAACAGGTGTTTTGGAATCCATGTCTGAAAGCTCATATGCAAGAATTACAGATATGAGGTTAACATCTTTGAAAAGCTTTTTTCATCTCGGCGGATTATTCACAAAACATTGCTCTAAATATAGGGCCATAGCACATTGCAGATTAGCCTGTGTCGTGATGGGTGTTGTTTAATATGGCAGCACAGTGCTGTCTTCTTTTTTTGATTGGTAATGCTTGGAACACCACAATTAAAATACGATAAATGTTTTTTTGTCTTTGGAAAAAAAAAATCTCATGTTCTCCTCCAATGTTTGGACACACCTGAGGTAGAATTAGCCTTTCCGAGAGACTGCAGCAGAATAAATGTGATGCCACTGAAGTTTATTTTTTGAGTGTGGGCATCTTCCCCTTGGCTGTTTGAAGGTATTAAATAGAGAATGACATCTTAGCTCTCTGGGCAAACTCTAATCACAGAAGCTTGCAGCGAATGAAAACATTGACTTGCTCGATTTTGCTCAAGTCCTGTTCCAGCAAAGACATCCATCCTCTAATACCGCTTTTTTTTTTTGCCTTTGATGTGCAACCACACATTCACGTGTCCCGCTCACAAACTCACCCAAGCACGATACATTTGCTGAAATAAAGTCACTGCAGTGTATGTGACCCATTTTGCAGAGGCAGGGCTTTGCTTTCATAACAGCGGAGTGTGAGGGAACGAACAAGTGTATGAATGCATAAATGGTGTATTCTTGCGCCGGGATGCTGCTGCACGACGAGCTTTTAAATCTTGAAAAGAAAATCATAGGTTGGTTTCTGGTGAGAAATGCTACTGTCATGCGTCCAGTAATAACGCCGTTAGTTATATTTTACTGAGGTTATGGGCTAGACAGAATCAAAAGTGGTAGCAAAAGGTGAGAAAAAGGGGAAGCATTATAATCTGTCACAAAAAATGTTAAAATATATTGCACGGCATGTAATGTGTGATATATTTCATGTTTCTTAAGTGTGGCGACAAGCCTCAAAACCCTTAAACATGCTCCTCGAGCAGTTAATAATCACTGTTTCACGGTGTTGGAGGACCAAAGCGTAGATAATGTTTTGTATTGAGATAACGCCGTGCCTTATTCCTGCCGCCTCGCGTTAGCACAGGAGACAAACGGAACAGGAGCATCGCCTTGAAGCCATCCAAATGAGGGTGTCTGCAATGGAGTGAAGTGAACTGAAGTGAAGAAGGAGGTGGAGAAGGCAGAAGAGGGAAGTGGAGAGCAGTGGGGGTGAGGGGTAGGAGGCAAGTGCCACAAAAATCAGGGAGAGGCTGTTCGACCCTTGCGGCGCATTACGGCAGCAGTCAAGTGAATGTGAAAACAAGGGAAAGCTTTGCGGAATATCGATTTAATGCTGCAGCCTGAGCAGGGGGAAGATGCGTGCTCCAGATTACATGCGCTCTATTTCCCACCCATACAGGATCCTTGAGCTCCTCTGTCTCCACACTCTGGAGGACCACAGAGAGACGGGGAGAGGATGCTCTTTTATGTGCCGTTTCCCTCTGTGAAGTCCAACTGTGTAAAGAATTAATGCGGAAATAAAGAAAACTGCGGGAGAACACAAATAGTAGGAACATTTTATGCTAATTTGAGGTATTTCAAAGAGAATACAAAAGAGGCCACTTTCTGGTGGTTACCTCCATAGCTATGGATTGCCTCCTTCTCTTTTAATTATCTCCACATCTCCTAAATAATAAATCAGCTTGGGACCTTATCAGGATGAAAGAAATCTATAGGAAAACCAGTGTAGATCTTGCTATAGCAGCAAAGCAGAAGGAAAATCTTTCAATTTGGCCTGTAGTTCTCTTGAAAGTGAACATGTAAATGTGTAAATGTCATTAACTGTGAGATATGTGTGATCAAAAAATTCCTTTTTTTTTCTTAGTATTTATCATGATTGTGAATATAAGTTGCCTTTGTGGTCTACAGAAGATGACTGCATCAAATATATTATTAAGAAAATAAATTCTTCACAAGCAACCATGGACCCATTAATGAAGATAATTATCCATGAAAACTATTCTGCAGATTGTGCTGGATGAGTCACAAATAGTGTCATGTAGAAATATTCTTAATGCTAATGAAACTTTTACTTTTCACGCTACATCAAAGTCAAGTCAACCCCCTCACCCCCTTTAAAAAGTGTTCGGAGTTCACAGGACTACATTTCAGACTCTAAATCACTGGGGGGGGAGTAATACAAGGCTGCCATTTCACTAAGGTGTTCCATGAGCAGATTTTCTGTGACATATTTAAGAGATTTGTAAATGTGAAGTTGGTCTCTAATTGAGATATATGTGCTAAACTCAAGGACTATTTTATTATATATTGAGGAATCTGAACTGTACTTAATAATTCCAAGTTCAAACTCTGCAATGGTTTGACTGGCTAAACCTGAACTAGAATAGTTCATATTTTGCAGTATGCTATATTTTAAGTGCTATGCATTCAGCACCACCACATTGGTAATGTATTTAGCCAGTTGCATAGACTAACTGCCACACCTGATATGTATCTTTTTAGATCAGATTTGAGGACATCGTTCAATGGCAAAGAAAGAAACTGACAGGATAATATTGTTTACTTATAATCAATATTGTCATCACAATTTTCAGCAACACTACAGCAATTAAATACCAGCTGTGCTTGAATTTGATTTGCTACCCTGACTGGACATCCTCACCAGAGGAGACTGCGAAGTAAAGCGAATAAATGTTCAGAAAAGCAGGTAATAGTAATCTGAGCCAATGATGTTTACCGAATATAGGTCAGGATTTACCCAATATATAGTCATATACGCTTGTCCGACAAGTTAAAATGAAAATATTCTTGTCTGTCTATCTATATGTAGATATATATATATATATATATATATATATATATATATATATATATATATATATATATATATATATATATTTTTTTTTTTTTAAACTTGTCAGACATGCCTACATGTATCCTGACCTCTTACCAAATCTGTCTTGGTGTGATTTGATCAGTGGGATTAGCATATTGTGCATGTCTTCTACTTTTATCACTGTTTAAGAGGAGGAGCTTTGACTGTGACGGCTTAAGCTCCTGTCACAGTTGACATCCAATGTCACAATGTCACTGGTATAAACATCTAACTTCATTAATTTCACATGTGCTCTTAGTATTTTTGTTATTCCTGAAGTCAGCAATTGTTTTCTTTCTCACCTCGACCTACTTATTGAGAAAGAATCACCTGAACCCAAAGATGTAAAAGCCTGGTGGAAAGTCAAAACATTAGTTTTTTGTTTGTTTCTTTAAATGTACAACAAACTTCCTTGAGGTATTTGAGGTCTGGAATTATAGCATTTTTATTTTTTACAAAACATTTATAATGTTCTGTAAAGAAAGTCTCAAATTGAATGATTAGGAAAGGCTGCTAGCATTTTATGAAATACAACTTTTGACTTAAATGCATCAGCAAAATTACAGGGACTAAAGATTTTTGATGTGGCTTTTTAATCTTTTCAAGAGTTGCATAAATAGGGTGGAATCGCAGGGATTCACTGTGGATGATATCCATCCAAGAAATCAAATTGCTCTAAAATATATTGAGGCAAAATTTAAAGCCATAACAATTTATTGAAAGAGTTGCAAGTGATTTTTCTTTTTTTTATTGTAATAATAAAAATGTTTTAAATGTGTCCTGTAAATTTATCCAGGAAACCAGCCAGGAAATTGAGGGTGTAAATGTTCCTCTTTCACCCTTGACCAAAGACGCAAACCAGTGGATGAAAACGCATAACATCTCAATACCAATTTGTTACTTATGCTCTCCTACCGCCCACCCCCTACCCGCTCTTGCCATGTTGAAAATTATGAACACTCAGACTCACACATTCTTGCGCACAGCAAAGTGAGGAGGCGCCTCCGCGTCCGTCCTGGGCCAATGGCGCGCAGGGTAGCCTTATCATACTTCTACCCGACTGGCCAATGGCGCAGCGCTCCCCGCTCACATGACGCCTTTCTGTGCGCTCTCCAGTCCTTTCAGGCGCTCAATCCCGGCGAGTGCAGGCATCACTGAAGACCTGACATCAGAGGAAATCGGACGTCCGCTCTTCTCTCCCTGCAACTGATTGACCAGGTGTTCATCTTAAACAAACTTTATCTCCTTATGATGAGGCTGACCAAGCACTCCTGTCGGCGGAGGATGAGCGCCGCTTTTGCCGCTGGAAGAGACTTTTTGTGTCCAAACGGGGGAAAGGCAGGCAGCGAGACAATAACACCCCGAAGTTATTGTAATAAATTGTAAGTGGCGAGATATAATATTTTCCTTTTTCTGGATGCTCTTGTTCGCAAAAGTAATGACTTGAAATCAACTTCGTTTTCAAATGCATAACTTGTTTCACTTTTGCATGGCACGAGTTCTGTTCTTTTTTGTGTTAATTTAAATAGATATTTAGACATAAAAAAACACCTTCATATGTTGGTATATCATAACATATTTGACTTAAGTTATTGTTTGAGTAATCTGAGTTTGTTTTTTCCTGTCTCTGCTGTCGGCATTCTTTGTGTGCGTCTCTGTGAATGTCCTCATTGTGCATGTGTGGTTGTCTCCGCGCAGCGCCATAGAATGAAATATAGATAAAAAGCACACAGTAAACCCGCTGACCCCAGTCAGGCAGACAGGCAGGCTGTGCAACCGGTCCACACGGCTCAATGAGGACAATTAGGGGGGGGCCGACAGGAGAAATAAATGGAGTACTTGAGGCGCACTGAAACAGGTCTGCACTTCGCTTCAAACCGCCTGACGGAGATGAAGGTGAATTTTAAGTCTTACATCGAGATAAATAAAATAAAAAAAAATTGTTTTTCCTCCCCCTCTTACTTGTTAAGTAAAGTACCTTAAATGTCAAATTTCAGTGAATTGGATTTCACCTTATTCACCTTATGGGGTCATGTCGTTCAGTGAACCTTTTTATTGATTGGAAATTAGAGGTTGCTGGGGGTCATAGGTGGGAGGAGGGAGTACAACATTTATGTACACTCCAGAGTCAATCCAAAAAATAGGTGCCCTCAGATTTTTTTTTTTGATTTTTTTTTGTATCTACCACACAATCAGAGGGAAAGAGCAGGGGACCAGGGCCATTTGATGTTTTGAAAGGCTTCAGATGGCTTTAATTAGGACCTATAAAATCTGTCTGCCCTGTTCTCTCAGGCAGCGGTCTGGAAAAGCAAGAAAGGGAGGGGAACGGGCAAGAGGAGAGAAAGAGGGAAAAAAGAAAAGCAAACCCGACACAGAAAGTCACTTCAGTGGAGGATCGTCTAATCAAAATTTTATAACCCTCCTCTTTTTCTTCTTGTCGCTCCCTCCCTAGACTCCCACCCTCTGTTTCTTGATGCTGGTGGTATGTAGGCAGCGCTTCTTATTCCCCTCTTTGTCTGGCTGCTGTCTTATCTACTCTCACCCACCCCATCCTCCCACCAACCCTCAAACCTAACTATCGCCTACAGTACACCGACCCCAGACACCTGAAGCCTAGACATAATGATCAAGAGAAGTTTCAGTCTGTCTGAAGTGCAGCCAGTTGTTTTTAGGTTTCCATCTTCTCCTCCCACTTTTTCCCCGCTCCTGTTCTCTTGCTGGCCTGGCTTGCCCTGCCTGTCCCTTGTTCCTCAACCCCAAATCAAGACGCATTATGTTGTTTGTGAATTTCTGTGTTTGCATGTAAAAAGGGTTGCAGTTTCAGTGCTACTGTGCTGCTGTCGCCGTGCAGCCTGTATGGATATTGGATGAATGTGGGTGACTCACAGAGCTGCAATAGACACACACGCAAACGCACTCTCATGAGGAAACATCAAAGACTTCTTCTGCCTTCTATTGTGTGAGTGTGTCTGATGCAGATTCTACTTGTGTTCTCAAGGCAAGCATAGTATAAATGTAGAGTTTTTGGTGGTATGCTCTGTGATTCGCTTTACATTTTTTGTCTAGTATTGCTATTGCTACAATTTTGTTTCCAAACGATCCACAGGAAACTTTGATCCATGATTTTTTGTCTTTTTTAAGGTCTTCCTTTTTTGGCAAAATTTAATGTCGATGTGGAATATGGTCCATATAACATCAGAACATCATTATTCAAACAGTAAAGTTAAGTACATTTTAAGTCTGAGTTGAGCACTCCATCTCTTGAACAAAGACTGATTGATGGCGCAGAGAAGTCCTTACAATGGCCTGACGCAAGCGTAATTCTGTTGAATAGTCATAGAAAAAACAACATTGCTCTCCATCTGAAAAACACATATAAGTATGAAATGTATATATATATACACATGTATGTCAGAAAGAGAGGATTGTTAAATCTGAACATCTGAGCTAACCAGTTGGCAAAATTTGGATAGCACCCTTGAGCTAAATTAAGTCATATTTTCAACATATTTTTGAGACCAATAAGGAAGACAAAAACAGGGCATGAAAACATGTCTATAGACATCCTGTGTTAAGGTAATGATTAAGGTCTTTTAGAATCTGATTTCTAAATATATAATATGACAAGCTAAAATATATTTAAGTTAAAAATTGGCAGACATATATTTCTTTAACAGACTTGTCTTCCATTTGAGCCTCTCTGTTTCTCAATGCGTGTTGGATGTTGATTACGTCATTTTGTGTCTCTCTGTACAGCTATCAAAAATATTAAAGCGGGTTGTTTTGCAGAATTGGTAGTTGGGTTAATTATTGATCTTGTCCTTAGAAAATATGCTCCATTAAACAGTAGTGTCTTGATATTATTAAACAACAGTTAGGTCTTTTTTAAGTATCAACCGAGTGCTCATCTCTTGAAGAAAGACTGATTTGACTCGCTGTGAGGCTTATACAATGACCCACTATTTCCAATATTGAATTCAAGTAATATAGAAAATACCTTTCTTCCTTTTAATCTAAATGTGTATATGTGATTGAAGAAGCAATGACAAGATGTCCACCTAAATACATTATTGATTTATAAATGTAGTTAGAGGGTGATGGGGCTTAATCAAATGGGCTAGCTGGATGGATGGATTTTATTTTATCCTTATAAATAAAGAATAAGGACTTGACTTAAAGACTCATAATATGATGTCCATAAATATCAAATGTTTGATGGGGACTGTCTCTCACCTGAAATGGAAAACATATTAAGTGCAAAAATATATCAAAATTTTAGTTAGTGATTACACTTCTCTTTGAAAGAGTTACCTTCAACCGTCCTTCCCTCTTGCACATCCCTTTGTTTCTTGATGTTTGTTCTGTGAGATTATAAAAAAAAATTCTCACAATTTTGGTATGTATTAAACTAGTTTGCCTTGCAGAAAATAGCTTGTTAGTTTTGCTTTTATTTAAAAGAAATATGTTATGTATTCAAGATTCACAAATAAGATTTTATAGGTCCTACGTTTTTGATAATATTCCTTCTCTTGAGCAAATTGGTGAAGCTTCTGAAGTGACCCGTCTAGAGCAAAATTTTAATGGTTAGGTATAGAAAATATGAAATTATCTTTCATTTAAAAATGTAAATCTTTTTGAAGAGTAAAAGACATCCATATGATAGACCTCATTTGATATTTCAACATGGTTACTTTGAAGCTCGAATGTCAGTGTTTTTTTTGTTCAGGCTAAATTTGGATAAGATGGATGAACTAAAAATACATACAATTTTCAATGTCAAATTTAACATTAAATAAAGAAAAGGACAACTCAAACTGAAATAGCCGTAAAAAAACATGTCATCATCTTTAAGTTGATGATTAATGTCTTGTGCAATTTGAAAACTACAAAATTAAAGATGATGGACATTTGACAGATTTTTCTTCAAAGCTTTTGCCATTAGACACCTCTTTGTTTTCGCCTCTTTGTTGGTTGTGCATTACATCATTTTGTTTCAGATGGGTTAGCTAGACACTAAGCTAGCTTGCCTCACAGAAAACGGTTCATCAGAGTCTTTGTTAGACACTCGTTGAAAAAGGAGATATTTTTAGCATGCCACCAGTTGTTTTTCTCGAATGTGTCCATTTTTGATAAACTTGTTTATCTGAGGATTATCCCCCGAACAACTGGAGTGGGGTGAGTGGGAAAAGGGGAGGGAGGGTGCTCTCGCTGTGCATCAACAACGTAATCTGTTCAAATGGGATGTTTTGAAGAACAAGTGTCTGTAAAATCTGTTACCGAGCTCCAGTTGCAGTTCTTCCTCTTGTTTTGTGTTTGTTTTCTGAAACTCTTTGCATCATCGCATCAGGGAGGTATGGGGCCTGTGTCTTCTTCTACCACCGCCCTTTGAAGGGGGAAGTAATAAAAAGCTCAATGGGTGCAACAAGCTGTTCCTCCCTCCTAGACTTTGAGGCTCTCTACCTGGAGATGAATAGGAGGCCCCTCTGTATCGAAGGAGAAAAAGAGAGCAGTTTATTGAAGGCTGAAGATGAGGAGGAGGTGCATTATAGCTTATAGACACTTGGTGTGAAATTGTCTAGCAGTGCCATTTTTGGAAAGTGCTTTTAGTTGAACTTATTACAATGTTTTGATCACACAATAGCTTGTACATAACCCCCTCTCTACCCTGGGCCCAACACAGAGACACACGCAAACTGTATTAAAATCTAGACAGGTGATTGGCTGTTTAGTTAATGTTAACAAATTGTGTAGTTAAATTCTGTCTAAGATAAAGACGGGTTTCACACCTTGATAGCACAACATTCATGGTAATAATGTTGAACAATCACAAAGCCGCAGATTAAGATTTTGGTAACCAGATTTATGCATGAAGAAGTGAAGTCATGGTCAGGAATGTAAATGGTGGAGTCATTCAATTACAATCATACCCTTTCCTGGGAAAAGTCCCCAGCCGTGAAGAGGTTAATTGTTTTTGAATCTCCATCCGAGGGGAGAAAATAGAGGAACAGGAGGGATAATTGAGCTGCTGATAGTTGAGTGGGTTATGGATTACTGTGCCTTCTCCAAAGGAGAAAAGAAAAGGAGGTGACCAGGAGAGGAAGGAGAGAAGGGGGAAAAGGAAGGAAGGGGGCGTGAAAGACTTGCTTGTGCGATGCAGCCGCGGGGGCCGTCTGGCCTCCTTAGGAAGAGGGAAAACTCCGATCCTGTTTAGCCCACGAGGTGACCCTTGGCCCCTTCACTTGCTCCTCCCTGCTCCAGGTGCAAGCCCTCACTGCTGGCAGCTCACACACAGACACTCATTGCGTGCCAATTCCTCGTACACACTGCACGGAGGGGGGAAACAGCACATGAAAATGCAGCTCCCTTTCACATTTTTCACCACCCCCCCTACCACCACCCCCTTCACTTCTTTTTCTACATGCTACTCTATTGTCTGGGGTTAAAGATCCAAACCTGCTTTTGCAGATGGGGTAAGTGCTGCCATAATATTTTTCCTCCAACCAAGAAGATAGATAACTCTTTTTAAGAGGGGAGTAAATGAGATTTTTACATGGTGTAATAATCACAGAAGTGCTAATCAGAGGGATGTCATGTATAATTACTACAGTGTTTGATATCGCCACAGAAAACTACCTCAGGCCATTAGCAAAAGTTTCCTGATGTTATTAATGGGCGTTAATAAAATTCACGAAAGCCCAGATTGAATGAGCCCTTTGCATGGCCCACTGGTTAAAGCACTGTAAGGTTAATGAACCAATTTACATACTTTCTGCTGCCATCTGGGTGGAGTGACAAGGCAGATGCTTCCCTGCGCTGCACTGCGTTGTTCAACATGGAGGAATGTGTCAAGTCCTCAGAGGTCAACGAGCACATTTAATGTTTGGGTTCAGGTCAGAAACATCCTAGAGTGAACTTGAAATCAATGCTTCTAAATTGAGGGAGCCTTGTTTTTTCTTGTTGTTGTTGTTGTTTTTTTTTGCTGTATATGCTTGTTTCCATTTATCCATTTCGCAAGAGGATTAAAAGGAACAATTGTTTTATTCAGAAATTAACTCCCAAACATAGATTGTAGCCTGACCTCAGGAGCCTCAGATAATACTGATCTTGACAGAGATGATCCACAAAATATCACAAAGCCCCAGACAGGGGGAAAAAAACAAGAGGATTAGGATCCGTCCATCTCCTTGCCATTCTCGTCTGGATGATCATGTTACAAATAGTGTCTTAGAAGCAGAGGAACAAACTGAGGTCTGTCAGTGATCAATAAAGCAGTTTGAAAGCAGAGGGATACATTTTAAAAAATGGGAAGGCTATGGCTGGCATGGCCGTGGTCTTGCCCCATTTGGTGGAATCAGATAAGGGGCTTTGGAGTAAAGGATGTTTAGCCCTGGGGCAGCTTGAATTTGTGGATATCCCTTTCACTGGCACCCACTGCAGAATGATTTCATCAGCAAATGGGCAAAATCAAACCAGAATGAAATTTGAGATCTATCTGGTGTCTTTTTAATACTGTACACATGACAAAACAATTGAACGATTGGATGAGTAAAATAAAACATGGTATATAATCCCACCATTGTGTAACGTGGAGCAATTTTTCTCTAAGCCTTGTGTTACGCTCCAAGGATGGTGGCTTTCACCTCAGCCGTCACTTTACGTGATTTAAAGAAAATAAAATCACCCAGGTTTTGCACTGACAATGCGTTCAAGCCAGCAAGTGTTTGTCTCAGATTAGCCCTTTGTGCCACGAGAGAAGGAAAAGCGAAGTGAAGCAGTGGGAGCGGAGGGTGGGGACAATGCAGCCCCAATCCCAGTTGAAAGAAATAATTTGCACAATTTTCTGAAAGCAGTATTTGTCCGGTTGGATGGTTCTATCAAAGCCCAGCAGCCACAGTGGAACGTGATTTTGAAATGACATGGTGAGCTACAAAGCCGCCGATATGTCGGGTTAGAGTCATTTCTCAGCTGAACGCTCTTCAGGTGACTGCAAGTAATACATTCTCCAGTTTCTTTTTTCTTAAAGAAGAATAATTTTTACTGATGGCTGTGACACCAACAGCTTCTGCTCACAGGCTTAGCCTTTATAGTACCTGCTGGAAGGAGATGAAAAGACATCAGAGGAACACTTTACACCTTTAAATTCATCTCTGGAAAACGCAAAGTAGAAGCTTTGAGTTTCTTGTACTTCTTAAAGGATTATCCATCACTTACTTTACTAATTTTTATCCACGCCCTGCTCCTCAAAGTTCTCTCACTTTTAAAATCGTCAATATAAAATGTAGGCTTGCATGAGAAGAGTGGGATTTTATAGATTGCAATCTGTTGTTCTCTTGCAGTTCAGATAAAAGAAGGCAATTTGCCTCAGTACATATCTGTTGTTATCTTAAGTTTCAAAACCCCCTACAGTTTTCATGGTGACTCACTTCTTTCCGAGCCATTTATGCTTGAAAACTTCCTAAGGATGAACAGCATATTTTCTGAGTTTTATCGTCAATGAGGGACCATTGGGCATAATGAAGTTCTGTTTCCCAGCGTGAGTTTGGAAGGCTCATGATTACAAATGCTCCTCTCATTGTCTCCCATCATCTCCTCCCTAATTGAAGACAATATAACGAGACAATAGGGTCTCGCTCATCATTCTGCATCAGCGGCGTGCCAGTCAGTTAAAAGCAGGATGGTGATGGTGGGTGGGACGTGTGAGTATATGGATACTTGAACGAGCTCAAGCTTGTTTAATTTGGACCAAGAATATGGACAATTAGACTACATCTCCCACGGGAGCTGTTTATTTCTGGTCAGGTTCTCCACTTCATGGCCGTCTGCCCTTGTAAACACTCCTGGATGTGTCTGGGATATGCCTTTGGGGGGAGAGGGGCGAGGTCTTGTTTGGCGGGAAAATCTGCCTCTGGAGGGGTTGTCTCAGACGATTAGGACAGCTGAGAGAAGAGGGTCCCTCTGTGCCTGGCCCCCTTCACCTCCCTAATATGCTCTGAATAAGTTCACCTCCTCCCTGCGTTTGTTGTGGGGTTTTAGTGGGAGGTGGGGGGATTATGTCTGGCTATGGTTTAGGAGTGTTTGTCATCTGCCCTCTTGAGGCCTACATTGGCCCCCTTTGTCTGAATGTCAGGCCAACAATGTCAAAACACACAATGTGCCTATCCAATCAGGCGACCTTGGGTTAAGAAGTGACCACAAAATGTCTTGGTAAATTCACATGAATTTTTTTTCTTCTTTAAATTTTAAACATCTCATTATTGCATGTTATTCATTGTTTTAAATAACTTCTTTTTTTTTTTTTTTTTTTTTACGGGTGACATCATTCTTTTGACAGCATTACTTTTAGCTCTGCAGTAAAGTACATTTGAATTACGCAGAAATTTTGTAACCGTATAATTTTTCCAATGAGTAAACAATGGGCTTTTGATATGAGTCACTAAATCAACAAACTCTGTGCAGTGCTGCAGTGATGCTCAGCTTTTACGAAAAGGAAAATCAA
The DNA here is from genome assembly GCF_003331165.1 of Xiphophorus hellerii. Classification (NCBI taxonomy): domain Eukaryota; kingdom Metazoa; phylum Chordata; class Actinopteri; order Cyprinodontiformes; family Poeciliidae; genus Xiphophorus; species Xiphophorus hellerii. Next base: position 10,237,421 of record NC_045680.1, read on the forward strand.
TCATACAGGCAGATGAGGTACTCATCAATAAACCGAAATGATTTGGTGTCACATATTTACAGCTAATGTATTATTGCCAGTAGGAGATCCATCAAACCTCTTAATAGTTTATTGAATTAATCAAACAAATGTGCTTCTCAGCCTATGTTTTCAACCTGAAAAAGTTTTTTGTTTTTTTTTAAATTCGAAGTTCTCTACCTTACACTAATCTATTTTTACTTGGATAAAGAAAAAAATATACTATAAAATGCAAGACTAAATGAAACCTTAATAGCTAATTACAGTTTATTCAGTATCATAGAGAAATAATGCTCTAATTTTATTGCATATACTTTAAATTAGCCGCTATTTGCAACTTGATACTAGCTAATATTCCTTTTATAGGTGTCTACATATATCATCTACACATCAGTTTACTGGTCTCAAAGGAGTCTCTATGGCTCCACACAGAGCAACTCTGTATGAAATTTGGAAGAAGGATTCATTCATCACTGCACAATGGCTAACAAAGAGGGTACTGAGTTCTGGCCAAGTATCACAAGTTATATTGAATGCACACAAAACGGTGTAGCAGTACAGTTAGGAGGCAAAAAAATTCTCAGTGACTGATAACCGTTCTGCAAGATTTAGCTTCTAAGGAAGAAAATAGCCTAAGTGGCTTTGCATTCAGGTCATTTAGAGCCCAGGAAATTACACACATTCCTCTTTTCTGTTACCAGAATATACTTGAAAACAAGTCACAAACGTTTTGTATTGCTATGTTCAAAATGTTATAGTCATTGCACTTTTCTTCACAGTATGATTTAATAATGGCAGGGCTGCATTTCCTCAATAAATTACAATTTAACAAAGGATATTTTCTATGTGTAATACTAATGTTTGATTTTCAGAAACAATATATGAAAAATAGATGAATTATAGTCATGGGCTGGTAGGAAGTTTCTCACAGTAAGTAAACCTTAAATAAATATTATATTTAATTAAAACATGGAAAACAAACATACAGAACATAATATAGTTATTCTTATTTAAAATAGAAAAGTAACAACTATTACTGCTGCTGTTGAATACATGTTTATCACCATTCAAATTATTAATATGTTTTGATTTTGATACATAGACTATGAAAAACTATAAACACATGATAAATTTAGTAGGTCTCAAGTGCGTATTTTGCCAATTTTAATGCTTTTCTACTATTCTGCTTTTATAGAGGAGCAGAAGTATAACAACCTCACACTAGCTGTGTAATTAGGAAGCATACTAATGCAGCTCCCCTTATCTTGACAGCTGCAGTACTAAAAACAGTGTTACTTTAAAAAGAGTGATTGTATTAACTTCAATTTTTAAAACATGACTCTTGGTTGTTTAATATTGTATGTGCTTCCAAACCCTGTCCTTGTAAGTATGTGGAAAGTTTATGAGCCTTTATCGAGTCAGCTGACTGGCATGAGATTTAAGAAGGGTACCATTAATCACATCAATGTTGCCCTCTAAGCTTTTTTCATCCCTCAGATCCTATCTAGCCTGCTTTATAACAATATTCTTTAATTTATCTCTCTCTTAAAAGTTGACGTTCAGTACAGCTTTGCTCAATTAAAAGTGGACATTTGATTGTACTCACAAAAAACACTCACCTATGATTTATAGCATTCTTCTATCAGGTTGCATTAGGTAAAACTATTTCCAACTTGTTGTTTAACGGGTGTCAAGATGGATGACTGCTGTTAAATCAGCTACATTTAAATTTATGGTGTTGTACAGGTTTTACATATAGACGCTCTAATACATCTTTGAAAATTACTCAATTCTTTTTCGTATGGCCACAGTATTGTAGTCACATTTTGCACAAGTATGACTGAGAGACTGTTGTTGTAACAGTTCCAGTTTTTTGTTTTTTTTATTTTTTATGCAACCAAGATACTTCAAAACATGAAATTATGAGGCGTTTATTTCTTTGGTGTCACATGAAAGGGGAAGTTTATTTTAGGTTTTGATTTAATTTTCTCATGGTCTGACTGTACCAAGAGGTATACTAAACTTATGAACACAAAGAGTTTCTCAGTAAGCCCTTAAGGCATGCTCTCTTTTTAGCTCAGGTTTTGAAAAAGAATTTAAATAAACACACCAAGAGTTTTGTGTGGGGGTGTGTGTGTGTGTGTTTCCAAGAACAGGTAATTACAGCTGTGTGCATGTCTGTGTATGCGTCTGTGCTTAAAATCAAGGATATAACTAAAATACAAAATGTTGATTCTTGTTCTCAAGGCTTCTACCACATTCAAAAAGAGGAACAATAGTTTGAGCATCATAATCATTGTGATTTTGGTGTTTACTTTCATTTTTTATTGAAATTTTTTCTACCAGACATGAAAGTGAGACAATGGTATAATTCTGTACAGAGAACCTAAACACAGAAGTAAAATCCCAGTACATACATTTATTTTTTTTGAAGACTTCAAGGCTTCAGGCCATTCTGGTTAATACAGTAGCAAACACAAGTCTGTTCAGATCATCAAATAGACAAGGACATTTTCTTTGCTTTTTTTTCTGGAGGTACAAGAAAGCAAATACAATGCAGATGATCTGTGTGGGCAGGAAGCCTTGAAGGTTCGCATCATGTCTGCCACGTTCTACCCGGGGGCATTGGAGTCTACGTGCATACAGAAACACACACAGTAGGGAATGCAAGCCACCGTTCTCCGTCATAGCGCAGCAGGAGTCTGTCTTCATCTGTCCTATTGATTAATGAAGCAGGCGCAGCGGGTGTCACAAGCAGGCAGGAGTCTAGATCAAGGCGCGAAGCTGCATCACTGTAGTCATGCCACACAAACACACACACTTTCACACTCGTTTTCACTGTCTATGACATGTTCTCTCTGTCTATCACAGCACATGCTCCACACACAGACAGCCATGACAGATGCGTGTGCATGGAAACTGAGAGACGTGGTTCTCGCGTTGTCATGGCTCACTTATACATCACATCCTCACACTCAGAGTGAATTAACATGCTCCCCCCTCCACCCCACACACAAAGCTGGGAATGTGTTTACTATAAACACAATGTTTGTAGATTACGTGGGGTTAATGATCCGATTTATTTCCTCCAAGTTGCCACAATGTTTGTGTGCTTTAGCTAAAAAGGTGCTGCTCTACCTCTTGGTCTCGCTCACTACCAAATGAGACATTCCCCAGACATCACTACAAGAGCAGTGTTTATGCTATTAGGGAGCTGGGTTTGCAGCACCCGCCATGGTACCAGAATGAATTAGCTAAAATTATGTCCTGACTAACCCCGGTGGGCTTGGACCTGGTATTTTTCTTTGCATAAATGATAAATTACACGTTGTGTACTTTTGACTATTTTTGCAAACTCCCAGTCGTACTCACATTATTTTTTCAATCATAAAATCCAATGAACATAGCTTGTTTTCAAAGAGAAGAAATAAGACTGAATGTTTTTCTTCCCCACATCTTTTCCATCTTTACTTTAGAGTTTAAAATTAGCTTCTCTGTCCAAACCAGCTGTATTCCTTTGGAAATTACTTTCTGTGATGGTAAGCCTAGAGTCATAGGGTTCACTGAGGGTGTGGTCACATGAACCCCACCTTCGTTTTTCCCCACAAATGCTGTCTGAGCTTGCACTCATCTCGGTCTGAATAAATACTAGAAAAGTACAGAAAGGAGAGAAAAATGACAGCAATTGACTATTAGAACCATACTTTTTTTTTCTTCCCCCCACTGACCTTCTTCCACCTATATTTTTCTCCTGCATTCCCTCCCTTCCTCTCCTCTGGCGTTCCTGTCGAGGCATGCCTCCGTCCCCACCAACCAGCATCACTCAGGGCAGGATGAGGGGGCAAGGAGAGAGAGGAGGGGAGGAGGACAGACAAAGGAGCACTGTTGCTGCCTTGTTCAAGGGTTGACACCAGACTGGAGGGGTGCGGTTAGAGGGGTCGCAGGCAACGAGAGAGTGTGACCAAGGAGGGTTTATCATTAAGAAAAAGAGATTCAAATGAATGGAGGGATAGCTGGGGTGTCTGCGCTGCCCCCAGTAATAAAGAGGACAAGCAGTGCCAGTCATTTTTCCACACTTGCAGCTGGCATGCTCTTTTTTAGCAGCGCTAACACTTGGAGCGAGTGTGTGCGAGTGAGTGATAGAGGAGAGTCATTGTTTTCTGGCTATTGTGCATTATTTGCTTAACCCTCGTGCTTTATCTGTGCAGCTGTACGCTACAAATGAGATGGCGAAAGGGAGGGTCTGTGTGCTCAATGGCGGCTGTCACAGCTGTTAGCAATTTCATCAGTGCACTGTAAGACGCCCCCTGCACGCACTCTCGCAAAACAAACCGTGTCAATTATTTCGAAGCAGTTACAGCCATGAGAAAATTGCCCAAACTGCGCATGTCAACACAGTTTAGGAAAAGAAAAGAGAGACGAAACGGACAGAGTAGCAAGACCAAACAGTTACCCAAACTATAAATGACACTTGTATAGTCATATGATGCCTAAATATTAATCATTCATTATGGGACTGTTCTTTACCATAAGCACATAAAACCCTAGAATTTGAATTGATTTGCAATTGTTTTTAGCTGTCTTGCCTTCCTTTAATGCAGGGCAAATAAGAGATTTAAATTATGCCCATCTCTTTAAGTAGGAAATTTATATGTTGTTTTTTCTCTCTCAATGCAAGGTGCTTGTTAACCTCAATGCATTTCACTTGAAGAGGTTCTTAATGATTTGTTTTCCCCTTTTGGTCTTTTTCTGTGTCAGGCCATGAAATGAGCTGACAAAAGAGGGAGAAGCTGAAGAGAATTGACAGTGTTGGCCTTCACCCAAGAGGCAAGAAGAGGAAGCAGAAGACCCCCTAACTCAAGCGGTGAACTACGAGGAGAACTAGACGAGGTGAGAGCTTAGCTTATACCTGGCCTCAAAGCATTTCTCTGTCCTTTCCACCTGGTTGCCTTAGTCAGGTGTTCAGCTGGGGCAGGTTTTATGTTTGCATTCCTGCATGTTTGTGTTTTTAAGTATTTAAGTGAGCATGGTGTGTGTGAGTCCCTCCCTCGTGTTAAGTCGCAACTAACAGGTGAATAACATTTTCTGTCCCAGTCACCATCTCTTTCTCTTTTTTGAATCTCAGTTTCCATGTTTACCTTGAAGAAAAGAAAAAAAAATCATGGTTGGTTGTCTTCCACTTTTTAACCACTTTGTATTTCTTTCCTCATTTATTTCCACAACGAATTCCTACAGACTGAAAATGTAAATACCAAAAATATAATAAAATGATAATTTGCAACATATAATTAGCTATTCCACAACACTGTAAAGCCTGAATAAGAAGATGTGATTTTTATATTAACCAGCAAAAACATTCTACCTAAATTAGCCCAGAAAATATTTAATCTGAACAGTTTGGTATGATTTGAATTTCACACACATTGGTATCATGACGATGATTGCTATTTTGAATATTGTGCAGTTATATTATTGTAAAATTAAAATATTGCAGAAGCATCTGAATAAATGGTCATCTTAATGTCTACATCACACTAAGCTCCCAGAGAGCACAGACTGAGATTTCTGTATTGATTTTTAGCAATTGTTCACACGAACATGAATATTTAAAAATAAATAAATAAATCACGTCCAGATACAGATGTTTTGGAAGAGACTTCCCAAAGTGGACAATATGCCATTTGTGGCCAACCCCAGTGAACTGCATCTCTGCAACTTCATGAAGTAGAAGTTAACAAGCGCTGATCTAGAATCCATGACAAATGTAGTTTTTCTTTTTAAGTTATCTGTGTCACTTTGGTCTGACTCGATTTCCATTAGAGTTCAAAGCACTAATTTAGCAAGGCTCAGGATAATCTTACATTTTTACATTTCTACTTTCTGCTGACACAGGATTGGCATTGCAGCATCTTTTGATCACAATCACAGATTACAGTATCCAGAAATACAAATTTTACAAATTTCAAATACTTAAGGTTGTGTATTTTAGTCTCACGTTCTCACCAGCTACAGTTCATACTTGTCCGAATACAAAATAGGGTTCATGTTTAAAATTACATCCAGAGTTCAATGTAGCGTTCAGAGCCCAAGAGTACCCAATTAATCTTAACAGTTTTGCTGGATTTTAAGACACCCTAAGTTTCAACCCTAACTTTCTAACTGGAGATAGACAAAATATGGTTCTGTTTTGAATAACTGACTCAGAGGCATCTATAAACACTTCACCCTCCTTCATTTATATAACTGAAGTGTTGAGCAGAGTGTAAGTCAAGCAGGTAAACGCAACCCTTAGGAAAGCTGTGGAGGTGGAGACTAAATTTGCATATTCATACATCCACGCATTATAAATGAGGCTAAGGTGTTGAAGTACATCTAAGCTGTTTTAAGTCATGAGGGGATTATTTTCGTCGGCAAAACTGTAGATAAGGAATTTTGAGGAATAGAAATAATATTTCCAGTGGTTTAATCAATGCGAAGAGATTAACTTTAAATCCACACTGACAGAAAATTTCATGGAAATTACAAAATCCTTACACAAGTGGCCCATGGTCATGGATACTTAATTAGGAAAGTAAGCAAAAAAAGTTTTTCATAAGAAAATCTCTGTCAGGGATCATTTGAAGAGACAGTATTCTTAACAATCTAAAGGGTTGTATGTGAACTCGCCTGTACAATTAGAGAATCTGTTTCATAGTTAGGATTTTTCTTCCAACCCCTATTAAAGTATGGAAAGCCTAACAGTACTGGGATGTAGAGAGGGAGAAATAAATCATTACCTTGGAGAACAGCATACCCACAAGGCAAAACACAGGAATGAACCTGGCAGAGGAGCCACCTTATTGTTTTAACTGTGTTTCAGCAGTTCCCAAAGTGTGTGTCGTCTCCGTGAGTAATCTTCTCACTCTCTGTGTGAAGCTGAAAGCAGCAGTAAATCATTTTCCTCCGTGCAGGCATGAACAGAACGGCCACCAGCACACACAGATAGGGGGGATGGTTAAAGAGAAGATCCAGCAAGAGGCAAAAGACAATGTTGTTTTTCTTAGTACATGTCATCCTCCCTTCTGATGAAACACTCTTCCACCTCAACCTTCCACCCAGAGGTTACAACAGCAATGATGGGATTCTTCTTCAAAGCTTTTCAGGGGTTTTAGTTTTTAAACACAAACGCTCCATCTATTTTTCTCCCTTTCCTCGAGTGTTTTTAAGAGTTTAGAAACTAGTAATACTTATGTTTTTATAGCATTAATTTATCTTTCAATGAATACAAAACTTCTTTTTCAGACTTTTTTTCCAAGACGATTCAGACATTTTATGTTACACTCATCCACTAAATATGTCAGCTTTTCAGCTGCAGGTATTACATCAACTTTCAATCCGAACTGCTGCTCACACTCATGTTCTGCAGGAGACAGAGCGAATTCAATTCCACGATTGCTCCATTTCATTTTAGGTTAACTCATTTTATATCAAACCAGCATAGATGCTCTCACCTCTCTCTTCTTGCACTTTGTCTCTTGCACTTATTTTTTTGCAGCAATTTTGTTGTGTCTAAACTGATTTTATGTTCTCTTGAGTTCTTTTATTTTTTTGTAGTCTCATATTTTTTGTTTGTTTGATCCATATGGAAGCAACCTTCGTCTCTATGTTCTTCTTTTACGTAATTGTTTCTATGACAGTATATTCACAAAGTTGCACTTTTTTATGATCCAAAACCATTAAAAAAAACAGAAAATGATGAAACGGTTTGGCAGGATTATGGGATGTTGAGCGATGGTTGTATCTATCTAGCAAGGCTGGGAAAAATATTTTTAAATAGAAGTGGTTTAGAACGTCTTTGAGGTAGAAATACCTTCTTTCATCATCCTTTTGATGGATGAACCATTTATCAACCACCTGGGATTAGTGGAGACATACATTGTAGCGTGATACACAATCCCATTGTTTTAGGGACTTGTCAAAGGATGCATGGGTTGTCTTGGGAAGAAAGGAAGGATAACGGTGGAGGATGTAAGAAAATATTCAGACATGCTGCTGCCTTTTCCTCTTCGCCCTTTTTCCCCCTCTAAAGACGTGACATGTTTCAGCAGCAGACGAGTTTGTCTAAGATAGCTTTGGCCCAAAAAGCAGCTTGAATCTCTAATGGCGTCCACTTAGTTAGAGAGAGGCGAGGTTAAAAATGCTCAAGTCGCAGTATGTCAGAAGGTTTTATTTTACGGATGTACACATACAGGAAGATGACAGGCAGACGAGCTCTCCGTCATGTTGTATCGATTCAGTGAAAGATTTTGAACGGACACAGTGGGTAATTGTCGGTTTCATGCTTGTGCCAAAAGAAAGAAAAGAAAAACAGCAAGTGATGCACAATGGTCATGGTCAGGACAGCTGGTGAACAAGCATGAAAACTTAAAAGATAAGTGAAAGACTAGATAGCATTTGTGTTTGCACAAAGGGCTTTTATGGCGTGAAATACCACTGCAGTTTGAAACTAGAGGTATCAGTGTGAGATTCTCAAAAAGAGAGCATGCGTGGTTTTGCAGACAAAAATTTACAGCGTGTGGAGTCAACAGAGAGAAAGACAGTGAGTGCAGTCCACTAAGTTTCCAAGTTAACTTTCAAGATAATTGAAAGACAGAAAGGATAATGTGGAACTAGTAAATCTAGAAGTGTTGAGGGTCTGCGCAGTGGAGTCTCTAATGTCTTTATAAGATCATAAAAGCAATGCACTTCCTGGCCTCTCTCTAATTGCTGTGAGGAATGGGATGGGGGAGTCTCAACACTATGTGGCTACTAGATGAAGCCTCCAAGTCCTTATTGCACAGCTTATTGGGGTGATTCATTGTTTACCACCATGTTGGTAAAACCGACAGAGAAAGAGAGCGGTGAAGCAAAGAAAGCTTACATTGAACATTTAGATAAAAATAATAATAAGACGGGAAAAAATTATTATGTCAGAAATACAGTTGAATGAAAGGTGGCAGAGGGTTAACCACAAGCTACAATCCAAACCCTGTCAGTGCAGCTTCTAACAAAAGCAAAGTTAGAATGTAGATAAAGCGAGATTATTTTGCTGACTGAGCAGGAAAATGACTGGGCATCCCCAAAGGGGCTGTACACAAAAATATGTGAGAAGTAATTGTTGACATAATTGAAAAAGACAACATTTCCATGTCACAAACTGCTTGTCCAAAGAATCGAGCCCCAACATTCAACTCCACAAGCAAGCACAGTGATGAACAAGGACTTTAAAAAAAGAATGTGTACAGTATTTCTTCTACTTCTTTGTACAAACACATACACTTTTAGCTTATCTTTAATAGATTAACTATATGGGATGAGTGCCAGCCTACTTAGAAAAAACATTATTATTAATATATGTTTTAAGTAGTAGCAGTTCATCTGGTAGAAAATGCTGTGGATCTTGGTAAAGACAAACAAGATCTGTTAAAAACAAAACAAAACAAAAACACTTCTGAAAATGTTAAATTTCATTTCAATTAATGTGGATTTTAGAATTAACCCAAAAAATGATCAATTCTGGTAAGGTGTGTTGGTGTACAGAAAGAAATCACATCGTGTCAACCCAGAATAAATTCTATATCCATTATGGTCCTAGATCATTTTTCTTGTACTGTCACAGCAGGTATTACTGAAAATAATTTTAAACTATGCTTCAAGCTCATGCATGTTGTTTTCCTCTCTCCAATCTATTCACTCCTCGTTGACTTGGAGCTTTGTGTTTTTGTTTAGCAAAATGTAAATTCCGGTCTTAATCTCCATCTTTTGTCTGCGACTTATGAGTTTTTGAGCTGCAGCTCTAACTTTGCTTTGCTTATTTTGTTGATGAGCACACAGGGCTTGGGGTTTTATTGTAACCAACCTCGCTGCACTATAGGAGCCATATAAGAGTTGCATTTTTTTTGTACCCAGTTTTATCAGTGGGTGAACAAATGAAAGAGGAGTCAAAGGCAGCCCCCTAAGCTTTTCATAATGCGTCCCGAGAGGAGACAAAGGCCTGCATTCACTGCTGGGTGTCGATAAGACCTATCATTAGCCTGCCATAGGAGGTATTACTGACACACACACAACAACACATTTATGCTCACGCAGACATACACAGAGTGCAGTAGGTACTTATTCTGGTGCTCTATTCTCTTTTCCACATACACACACACACACACACACACCCATATAAAATATCCATGTGCATGCCAGAAGTAAAAGAGGCAGCCATGCTCGACTTGAATCGAATAAAAGCTGAGGAGTGGACCCCCCGCTGTTTTCCCATCACAGCCGAATTCTCTCTGCCTCATATTGTGAGAACATCCATGCCTGGCTATACAGTGTCTATGCATACGTTTCGGCTTCTTCGTGTATGGCAGTAACTTTGAACTGTCGTTAAGCAGTTATTGGTAAGACGTGGCGTTCTCAAAAAAGACAATGAAAATGAAGTGTAAATGTTGTTTTTATGAGTCTTTACATGAAGAATTTATATAAAACCGACTTGTGGTCTGTTAGTGTCATGTATTTGTATCATCACTTTCAAATGTATTCAAATGTTGCCGAATCATCCCAACATATTTTCATTTTGTACATAAAAACAGATGTTTTCCTTCACATGAATGTATTCAAATTTCAAATTGATCATTTTCCATTTCTATCAATTGTGGTTCTAATCCACTTTTGTACTTCTATGAAATAAATAAACTAAAATAACAATTACTTTTGGTCCTGCTGCTTTAAGGCAATGCAAAGCACTTTGAATTGCCTTGTTGCTGAAAATGTGCTATATAAATACAATTACCTTACCTTAAGTTAATTATTGGAGTAAAACAATCACATTTTCTTACAGTAAACTGTGGTAGTATATAGACAATTACTTGAATTCATTCATTATCAAAGTGAGTAGAAAAAGTATGTAGTATTGAAACATCTTCATAATATGAGTGAAAAAAATGAGAACATTCATTTCAAATAAAAGGAAAAAACAGAACAGACGTCATTAGCCACTTACAATAAGAAGCTGTAGGATGGAACATCAAAGTAGAAAATTTCATTTTACAGCCTATGGGCCACTTGTAGCCATTTAGAAACAGTAGGTTTACCACACACACATTGTGTTAATTCTACAGCCAAATCTTAGTTAACTTCTTTTGAAAAAACAAATAGTTTTACTGTAAAGTTTACATCTTTCTTTTCCTGATTTTGGTAGCTATGTAAGCTCCCTAATGCAGTTCTCATACAGAATGTAGACTATTTTTTTAATCTAAACATAAACTCTAGACTTTGTTTATAAAAGTTAATGTGCTTGGTTTGTGAAAAACTGAGTCAGACTTATTTTCAGAATACAAGACTAATGGACATTTAGGCTTTATTGCTGTCAAAATACCATAATGTTTTTGCCAAAATTTCTTAGAAACCAGTTTACTCATAAAACCCACTTTGCATGTATGTATTTGTGTTAAAATTCCACTCCATCAACTATCCTGTGACATGTAAAATAGGTCTAGAAAGCAAAGTGACCCAGCAGACCAGGCGATGCCAACCAACCGGTTAAACTAAAGAAAAAGCAAATGGAAACAGCCTGCTATCCTAATGATGGAACTCCTTGTTTACAGTAATAATACCAATGTCTCAGAGTTAATAGACTATTGACTTATTGATGATTGTATGCAGCACACATTACATTTACTTAACAAGACAGGAGCAAAATTGGATGGGGAAGAAGAGTTGTGTTTGTGTGTCTTGTCGAGTTTTGGTTGGGGGTGGGAAAGAGTGGTAAGACAGCGCTGCTGCCTAGATCCTAAGTAGATGATGGACCGTAGCTCGTATTCCCATTCCCTCTCATTATCTTGGCCCCCTGAGAACATATGAGGTTACTTACCTTCTTTTGCTCCCTGCCTAATGCCAAGAGTCAGATCAGGGTCATTAGCCTCACTACTTGAAACAAATGGCTTTAGATAGTATCTCAGCCAAACTACAAGAAGAAGAGATTAACTCTTTTGTCCCCTTACTGCATGTTAAAAAAAAAAATAGCTGTAAATCTTGATTATTTTTATTTTTAGCATTGCTAGGTGTTAAATTGCCATTTATTTTTATTGAATTTTCACTTCCCCGAGCCTTGAAATCTTGCGGCATTCAGCTAAATATCACAGCTGTGTTATTGAAGACAAAACCCACAGAGGGAGAAGTGGGCAGCGGATCAAAGCGCAAGGAGGATTTGTCTGGCAGATAGTCACTGAGGTCCTGTCTGCTTACACTCTCGCTCCTCTTGTGTCTTTTTGTGCCTTTTTAAGTCGCTGCATGCTCAACCAAAACAGTTGCCCCCTCATATTCCCAACATAAAAATTAGAGATCACAGACGGGAACGGGTTAGCCTCCTCTTAGCCTCCCCTTTCAACAGTTGTTTTCATATCGCAGCTCCTGTGTGTGTCCACATCTACAAGCTGTCATGTTTTTCCTCCTGTTAATGAAGTGCTACACATTGTGCAGGTGTTTATTTCAGTTAGCTGCCATTCCTTTCCTTTAAATATCTTGATTAATTTAGCTGTAGTCCCTTTACAAGATGTAATGAATATAAGATCAGAATACCAAAAAAAAAAAAAAAAGAAAGGCTTATCTTGTTTGTTTCCATCCAAAGTAAGTGCGTTGACCAAAAAGTTCTTTCCGTAAAGCTTTGTCATGAGGTTTGTGGCCTATCGGTCGAGGGGTGGCTCAGATGTCTGTTTTGAGCTGAAAGTCACGCCCAGAAGATGGATATAATTAAGACTAGCGCATTTCTTTGGGGAGGGTGTTTTGGTAACTTCTCTGGGTGGTCTAGCTCTACATGCCTGTGCTAGTTTTATTGCAAACAGGCACAACATGGTAAAAGCACATACACACTGACAAAGCAGATTAGTGACGTGGTGCGGCGTAAACGTAATTCTGGAAAAAAAATAGGTGTGCTGGACGTTTCCTGCTTCACTACCTACTTCAGTTGTTTCGCCGGGGTGCAGCGGAACTGATCATAGATGCGCACTTGAACGCGACTGCTTCGCTTTACTAAGAAATGTAAATGTGCACCCTCCTACATTTCATCACAAAGCTAACTTTAGCCTCCATCCAAACCTGTATTTAGCCTCTGAATAGAAGCCAGATGATCCAAAACTGAAGGGTTACATTTATCTGTGTAAACTTACCATAAAAACCATAAATGCTTCTCTGGTCTTTGAAATGTTCTTACAGCGATCTCATAGCCCAGGGAGCCTGTGACAAAATGGCTGGATTTTTCTGTCGTCAACATTTCACATTATCACATATTGTACATTTCAAACCTGGGTGGCCCATTAGAAGAGGAACTCTTAAATCTTTATGTGTTGTTCTCCACTCATTGAACCACTTTGGACCACATTTGCTTTAGAGTGAAATGGCACAAAAATGTAACATGGGTCAATGGGAGGTTTATGCATCTCATGACTGCATGACTATTATTTTTGTTCATGACAGCATAAATCCAACAAAGCCACTGTATATAAACATACATTTTAGAAGGAAACCATGCATAGTAAAGCTTTTTAATAGAGTAGTTGCAATATATTAATTGCTTTCTTATAATTACATTTTGACACATTAATAAAAAAAAAAATTAAATAGCGGTAAGTCCCACAAGAAAAGAGCTTCACCAGAAAACGGTATGTTTTCTCCTTAACCAAAAGAAAAAGAAAACTTCCTGTGTTTTATCAAATGTTCAAGTATCCTAATTTGTGGTTCTTTTCACCATTAGGTCTATTGGTCTCTTTGGGTAGCAGGGTAAACATGGATCTTTAAGGTTGCATTTCATTTTGCAAACATTTGGGTGGTCCCATTCTTTTAAGGGGTTTACATTGGTGAATGTACCGGGGCTTTAATGATGGCAGTACTCTTCCCTGTTCTCAGCAGGCATTGAGACAGAAAAAGGGAAAATTAGGATACAGAAGGAAAAAAGAGAGCTTTTTCTAGCAACAAGATGTTGCTAGAAAAAGGTATAGAAAAGAGGATGTACCACTTTCCCATTAATAAGATATAAAAAATACATCTACATTTTGAACTGGCCAATGCCAACAATAAAACAGTATGAGACTCTCATGGTGTTATAAGATTAAATTTAAACCCCACATTTCATTGTATCATGCTTACACACAAAATACTAAAGCAAAAATGTAAAACATAGTTTGGCTGGGTTGATCTTATTACTGCTAAAATAACCTTACTCGCAGATAACAGTTAATAACATAGTAATAATGTTATTTGTAGCACTTATTTTATTATTTTGAAGGGTGAAAGTGTCTAGTCCAAGGGCACAACAACTGAGACAGGGTTTTGAACCGTCAACCCACCGCTTACTGGATGAACTCTTACAACCATCGCCCTTGTAAGCAGAAAAAAGTGTAATAACCTTCTTTCAGCCAGCTGATTAGCAGTGTGCAGCAACAGCTGAGAAAGAAGCAGCTTAAAACTGTAACTTTTCAAACTTTGATATACCTTGATACTGGAAGTGCCTAAACAGAGATGAAGTTTTTTTTTTATCAACATTGTGAACTGAGGACGGAAGTTCTTAGTTGGCATAAAAGGTTTAATTTCTCCTTTGTCTGCAGTGAGCAGCTTTCCTGTGCTGCCCTCTTTCCCTGCATTTAACATCAAAGAAAAGTTTGAACAATTGAGGCAATTTTTCGCACGGTGAAGGTCAATCATTGTTCTCCATCTGAAAATGTAGGTCCAGCTGAGAAGCCATGCTTCTATGGCATGTCTGCTTCTGCAAGCCACTCTTTAAACACATTTTAGGCAGATATTTATGGAATATTACATTTCTGCATGTTTTTCTTTCTAAATTTGATATTTGTTTTGTAATGTAGATATAATTATCAGAAATTTTCTGGCCCATTTGTTATAGCAGTGGTGTTATTTTGTAAATTATGTTTGTAAAACTTACCCCTATGCAACTCAGCGAACAAGATTAAAACTTAGATTAACATGAGGATAAGAATGGCTAATGTAAGTGTATTAACTTTGCAACACACTTTGATGAAGAATAAAAAGAATCGGTTGAGATATATGTACTGTGCTTAAATACATGATATTCTGACTTCTAGATATATTTAATAAGGAGTGCATGAACTTGCCATATCTAATTATGACCACTTGCTTTGCTTTTTGCCAAAGGGCAGAAATGATCCCAAGCCAGAAAAGATGGAAGTTTAAAAGGACTCTGTGGGACTACTTAAAACTACAAGCAGCAGGGTACTTGAAAAAAAAAATCATTAATGCAGCTTAAGTAGCTTCAAAAAAACACTAATGAATATGACTTCCACGGGAACTTTGATGTGCTTTACTGGCCACAACTTCACAGTACCACGTCTGTTATCTGTAACAATAGAAAGCCAAATGACACATGAATGAAATAAAGCAGGACGAGATAATGCAACTACAAAAAATGAAGTCTAAATAAAAATGTTACTTTTTTTCTGGCGTTCAAAACATAGCTTTGGATAATTACAAAAAGCAAACCTGCTTCAGGTAGCATAACAAGAAATGTAACTTTTTAAAACATTTTTTTTTTTAAATAGTTCAACACACCCAGAAAATATATTACACAGTGTTGCTGCATCAATCACCTCCTGTTACACCCAACACAATTTCATTCCTCCTTCTCAGTCTGGCCAGCTGTAGACTTTAGACTCAGAAATTCTTTTTGATAATTCATTCTGTCTCTCCGCAC
Source organism: Xiphophorus hellerii (assembly GCF_003331165.1). Lineage (NCBI taxonomy): Eukaryota > Metazoa > Chordata > Actinopteri > Cyprinodontiformes > Poeciliidae > Xiphophorus > Xiphophorus hellerii. The sequence continues at coordinate 10,253,169 of NC_045680.1, forward strand.
ATTCACTCTCGGCCTCATCCTGCTTCTTCAGCGTCAGACGCAGCGCTGCAGCCTATAACGCATTACAGCCAGTGCCCGTATAATCCTGAAATTCCTCAGTTTGTGTCGAACACCACATGAGAAGAACACAGTTTTTACAGCAGGTCTGTTAAAGGAGATAAAAACAGCCACTTCAATGTGCAATTTGTCGTGTGTTTTTTATCAGGTCTTGTATTATATAGACTCCAAAGATGTTGAATTCATATGTTTCTGAAAGTGGGGCCCTTTTGTTGCTCAATCAGAGGTTAATGTACACACCCAGCAGCTCCTTTTCTGTGCTTCCTAAGACCACCCAAGCTGTTGATAGGATCCGGTCCACTTCAGAGTGGGCTTTCTGCACAAATAAATTCATGCGAGTTATTTAACAGAGTTGAAGCAAACATAGTTTGCACATCATCTGTTGTTGAATAATTTAAACTCGAATTTAAAACTGTTTTAACCACTAGCTTCAGCACACACATCAAATGCAGTGTGCTAATTGAAATCAGTCGCCTGTTTGTATCTTGTCTTTTCTTTTTGAGTGCATGTGTCTCTTCCGACTCTCGTGTGTACGCAGTGGGATGAATGTGCATGTGTAAACATTTTAATAACATGCTTTAAACAGACGACACCTTGAATTTACTCTGTACTTCTGTTTGTTTTCTGCCCAGGTCCAGACATGAAGGAGGCACGCAAGGATACACACAAACCCAGTGCAATGGCACCTAGAGGCTGTCTGCGGTCTACCACCACCCTTCTGCACATGCACACAGACACGCACACCCCAACACACCCCCGCACTTGCACACAAAGACTGTTACAGTAAGGAACAACAGACCACAGAGTCACGATGATAATCGCAGTTGGAATTTACGAAAACACATTCATTATCTTTTGCTGCTTTCTTCTTTTACTTCAAAGCCAAATTCCAATAATGAAATGTAAAACTTACTGCAAAAAATGTATAGAAAATTATTGAGAAAACAAACTAGAATAGCATCGACGTAAAACCAGTTTTCTCCTTTAAAGTCTAGATGTTTTAAGCTATTCAAAATACATCTTATGTCATGTGTTAATGTTTTTGAGTGTACTTGCCTCAGGGAAATCTAAATCTGTTTTTATCCCCCTTTTTTATCCATCTATTGAACCTATCCATACAAGTTTAACCTCCCCACCGCACATCCCACAACACCTCCGTAACCAACCCACATAACCCACCCAACGCCCCTCCCAGGCTTCCCAGCATCCTGCCGAGCACACCCTCCAAAATAAATCCTTCAAGACGAAATTACAGTGCGGCTCTGTGGGAAAACCCTCCCTCTTTTGTATCTCTGCCCCCCCGACGTCCCTTCCCTAGTCTCCTTGTTAGGCTTCACTTGATTCAGAGTGCAGATAATTTTATTGTAAATTAGTCTGGACTATGGCGACCCACACTAATTTCAATCTGTAGCTACAGTTAACTTTAGAAGGTATGAATGTAGCCCTCAATAGAATCCACCTTTTTTGTGTCTGATTTTATGTGAATGGAAAGAGAGGTTGATAATTAGTTTGTTTTAATGTCTAAAAAGGGGTAAAAAAAATTCTTAAATTTTTAATGAACTACTAATTAGCATACTAATTAAGTTTCTTTGATTGTCCTCTTTAAATGTATCTTCCTGTTATCACTTTGAGCCACTTGGAACATACTGAAGAGGCTACAACTCCTCAGGCTTTTTGTGGAACAAAAAGAATGTGCATGTTTTAGTATTGCCTTCGGATTTTTAAACGTTATCCAGTGGCCACAGTTATCTAGAAATAAATGTGGCTGTCAAGAGTTAAGATCACCAAGGCTGTCAAATTTGAGCTAATTATACGAATTTGGAACTTAAACTGAATTAAAAAATAGTCAAATGCGAGCTATTTAGATGAGAAAGCAGCCCTGGTCATTTCCAGCGTTTGGGTTAACTGACGAAGCCAACCTCACAGCGGCCGTGTCACAGTTAAGCTTTAATGATACACTCCATCAGTTCAGCTTTTTTCCTGCGCGAGGCCAGCTTGGTTAACAGTCGGTCGAGGGTGTGTGTGTGTGTCTTGGTGTGTAGGGGTGTGTGTACCAACTATTAAAGCACTTGAGAATCAGAGAGGAAAGAACTCACGCTGCTAATGGATGTGTCTATTGATGTTCCCATTTGGCGGCACACTGTAAACGATAGGGCAATGATTGTGCTGAAGATGGAAGGTGGTGGTGGTGGAGGCGTGGAGTGGAGAGGAGAGCGGTTTGGCTTGGCGATGATAATGACAAGGAAGGTTATTATTCAGCACCCCATGGAGTCTCTCTCTTTTTTGCTGGGGTGTGTGTGTGTGTATTTGAGAGAGAGAGAGAGGAAGAGGAGTGGTACTCATCCTCCATGTCTCTCAGTGATGTTGCCTTCCCAGTCCATTGGCTATTATTAACTTCTCGCTTTTCCTCTCCCACCCTACACCTCTCCCGACATTACTTACTGTTGCTGCTCTTCATCCAATCATGGCTGTCTCTTTACCATAAACACCTCGTTTTCTTTTTGTAAACACTCCATATTTTTTTAATCTACTGTGCATATCATTCATAACAACGAGTAAAGTAGTCTAAAGGGTAGAAGTAAAAGACAATACTGTGAGCAAAGAAGACAGTTGCGTTCTCAACACAGCTAGGGCCAGTATGTGGTTAGGATAGGGTAAACTTGTTCATTGAAAAACTGAACCATATAGCATCATAAGACTGCTTTAATTTGAGTAAACTTACAGCTTCCCCCACTGAAAAAAATCAACTAATTTCTCATTATGGATGTAACTGTAATATTTTATATTCCATTTATTAATGGCTATTTTGGTATTCATAAATATACACATTATGTGCACCTATCTAAAAAAGAAAAGAAAAAATGTCAGCTAAATTTTGGGGTAGACTAAAAAGCTGGCTCGGTAGCCAGACTACAGTTGTTTGCTTATCAGTCATGTTGCTAGTAACTTGACATCTATCGTGTGAAAATAGTGTTACCTTTATAAGATGGCAAGCTGGTGCGAAATATTTTCAGCCAAATCCGTCTCTCTTGTAAAATACAGTAGCTTTCTTTCAGCCAGCTGACAGTCAACAAAGGGTGAGGGGCAGCGCTATTACTCTATCCATAAAAAAAAAAAATACTTTAAACTTGTAAATTGTTTTTTAATTTTTGTACCTTGTATAAGCAAACCTTGCCTAGTCTAACCAGTGAATCACTCTCCGGTAGATTTCTTTTGTTTTTTACCCAACTGTGTGCGTGTAAGAAGGTGTGTGTGTGCGTGTGTGTGTGTGTGTGTCTGTTTGTCTGTCCTGTCAGTTCCAATCAGTGTGTGCGTGTGATGAATATGAATAGTCAACCTCCCTGCAGGTTTGGCAGGAGACCACCTCCAGCTGGACTCAGACCCCTGCTCAAGTGTCTTGGTGTGTGTTTTGTGAGTGCGGTTGTACAAGTCAGTTTGTATCTGTCAGCGCGGTGACAACCTCAGGGGGAAATGACAAACTATGCATGCAAATCACAGAAAATGAATGCTTCAAGCTCATTTTAAAATGTTTATTTTTTAGATTTTTGTCATAAAGTGCATAGATAAATTCTGAGATCTGTTAAAATTGTTACATTTTTGCAAGTTTCACATCCATCTTTCCTTCAGTAGTCCCAAGTTTCTTTTTTTAGGCACTTTAATCTTCTTCCATATGAGTTTTTAGTCCTTTTTTATTTGTAGAAGATTTAAATAATTTCCAAAAATATCTTGTCCTTGCAGTAAGAATCCATCTATCATTCTGTGAGCGTGTGTGTCTATAATTGCAGTGCAGCAGATAAAGAAGGAGACGCCATTCCAGCTGTGAGGAGACAGAAAGCGTCGTGTACACACGGCCACAATAAACACTGCACACACTGACGCACTTGCACATACACACAGCAGGTGGGGGTTGAGTGCAAGCAGGTGAGCATTAAGTCAGGGTGCTAAACAGATCACGTCGCGGTGTGATATCTGCAGACAGAGGAGGCCGGTCTGTACCTGCAGGCTGAGCGCGGCGATTCGCAGCACCCTCGCCAGGAATTTCCTCCAACTCCTGGGAGGAGGGTGGGTTGAAGGTGAAAGACGGGTGCAAACTGCGGCTTCTGCTATTTTTCTTCAAAGCTACATCTTGTTAACCTTATTAAATCTGAAATTGCTGTAGTTAACATTTTTGAACAGTTTAAATTCATCTTAATGAGTAGGTTTTGTGGAAAAATTTTATTTTTAAAGATTGAAAACACTCTACAGTATGTCTTAAGGCTAATTGCACTTTTAAAAATAGTTTTACATTTTCACATTAATTAAGTTATTTGTGGAAATATTTGTTTTTCACCTTTAATGTTTCTATTTTAGCATAGAAACCTCGCCTGTTTCATGTTATTTTTAAATTTTATGCATATTTTCCCTCCAGGCAAAAGCTCACACTTGCAAGCCTAAAATTAGCTTGCGTGATGAAACGACGCGGAGAAATCAGATTGACAGCGGTGGAGAAAAATAGGTGCAAAATCTCCGCAGACGCTCCATGTTTTGGTAGAACACATATCTGTCCCTACGTTCTGTAAAACTCAAATAATGAAAGGACAGAAAAATAAATAAAACAGTGTGTTCACAAGTTTGTCAAAAGGAGCAAAATTCTCAGAGCGTTTAATCACCTCCTGTATGATTCGCCTGTCTGGAATTACTAGTCTGTTCTGACAGAGTCCACGGTGCTAATTGTGAAACGCTGACAGTGCTCATTACACAAACCTGTCTTACGAATTTCCTGGAACATTGTCAGGGCTCCCTTTTGTTATTTTCTTTCCCCTTTTTATCCTTGCACCCAGTCTGCTGAGGAAACATGGCCATTATCAGTGCCGACATGTATCACCTACTTCGCTACTCGACCTTAAGAAAAATCCTCTGTAGTTTTGTTCTGTTTTCTGCTCGTCGCCGCTCAGATGCGCTGAATCAACTGCATGGAGTATTATTGACAAGGAAATTTGCAATTTGAGTTTTGAAAGAAAAGGGACATTTCAGTTCATGTCTTAAACAAATTCGTTCTTTTCACTGGCTCTTTGGTCACAGCCTCATCTAGTCACCTCGTTTTAAAATGATGCTGTTTAATTAAGTAATTCCCGTTATTGCCCATACTCTCTGAACTCTTCTCTCTCCTTATTCTTCAGGGGTCAAATTAATAATTTTTGAAGTAAGGTTCTGTTAAGTGGCTATAAGCAGTTGCAGCTGGAAATAACTCACATGGTGTCTTCATTCTGTATAATTTCAGATTGCTTGGCCCCGAGTGCTTAAATGGTAAGTGGACTGAACTTATATAACGCTTTTCCAGTCATTTTGACCACTCAAAGCGTTTTACAATATGGAACAGAAACTAACTACTATCCAAGAAGGGCCAAGACTAAAGTGGACTTCTAGGTCCTTATAGAAACCCCAATCTCATAATGTTTAATGCAAACCCTATTTTATATACCTTTAAGCTCTTTGGACTTAGTGGCTGTTTTACAGCAGCTGACAATGATTTCCACAGGAAATGAAAGTGCAACACCAATTAATTTCCTGTGTGAAACTCTTATTGAGAATGGAAGCATGTCCATTCAGAGTAACTCTCTGATATAAAGGGAAGGGGTGTAAAACACACAAATATTAAAGCAGTTTATGATTGAAGGACCTTGTTTTGTATATATTTTTATTGATTTTTCCACTGGTTCACGTCTCTGTTACGTATGTACTTGGAAACACTTACATGCTCCATTTTCACGTTACACAGAGGAAGCCTGTGTTAACTGTTATAAATAAGCATTAGCCTTACTGTCCAATATATATGTAATTACAGTGTAGAGGTTCATAAAATGGTAAATGAATAGTCAATGAAGACAGAAAGAGTGTAATATACTTCTGATATATTTATGTGCTTTTAAACTTTTACAGAACTTTGCTTCAACAATCCTAAACTTTTTCAGTAAGATCGTTTTTATTGTCTGTTTCAAAGCTCCCTATATTTAGCCAAAGTCTCAGCTCCCCCCAACCCGTCCACTTATCTAAAAATGATTCAGTGGTTAAATGTCAGAGCTGTCCGTACCATTAAGGCCAGCGTGTTTGAAGGAAGGACACCTCCCCCTCCTTCTTCCTCTGTCTCTTTAAATCCCCTTCTCCCCCCCGTTAGCTCCCACATCATCCAGCACCCCCTCACCATCGCTCCAACCAGGCTGGTTAGAGGGCTGATGTGCAGGCCTTGTCATTCAGATTAAGGCCACATTGTCAGCTCAGGGCTCTTCTCTCTTTAGTTTCGTGTCCCGTTTCTTTCTTCCCACTGTCAGCCACCCCGTCCCGCGGCCAGAAAAGACCTTATAAAGCTACGCTCTCTCTCATCCACTTCTGTCAATTCAAACACTGTCACTCACACCACCATTGGGGGTTTGTCGCAGCAAGGACTATTTGTTTATATATAATGTTGGACATGTTTTTCTATGTAGATATATATTTCATCAGCTAACAGAGTTGTAGACTTGATTTCTTTTTTTTTGGGCGGGGGGGTTCCTTTGAAGTGAAGAGATCTTCGTCAGGTACAAATAAAATGACAGCAGTGGCATGAGATGTGAGGGTAAAAAGAGGCGGCATACTCCTCTCCACAAGTCTTAGTACTCTTTGTAGTAAAGACAGCAAAAGCTGTTATTTTTAAATCAAAGTTGTATGAGTGCAGGGGTATTTAGAGAGGGATTGGCAGGTGGTGACACATTCAACCAGATTGCCTTAGTCACTCCTTATCCTGCTCTGTTAAAGCATCCCAGAATGATATTTATCACCCAAATGAATCTTGACTCATCAGCGTAGTTGCTCTCACGTCCTGTCTTATTTACTACAGCAGCTCTGTGGCATTTGAGTTTCATGCTTCTTACTGTCTGCGCATTTTTCTTTCCTTCCCAAGATGAGCAATGATTCAGCACTGTCTAAGATGGTGGACAGTTTCTCTCTTGGTTTTAGTGCAAAGAGAGGAAACAAATAAAAAGCACATTTGAGCCTTTCAGTCCTCAGACTCAGGGGACCACATCATAACGAAACAGCAAGCGTTACTGATCGGGGTGAGTCGGCAGTTTCATACCCGTTCTCTCCCTCATCCTCAAACTTGCGCTGAAGCCTTTGAGGCATGTCGATGCTCCTCTAGAGGCCGAGCAGCTGTGCTTCAAAACAGGAAAGAAAAAAAAAAAGACAGAAAACTGCAGCTCCTGCCCAGGTGCTCTGTTAACCAAGAACTACTATGAGTCAGGAGTTTCAAGATGACTTTCTTTGTGTAACTGCTACTTTCAGCAAAGTAAGACATGTTCCCATGCACTCACCGTCTGTGTAATTTTGACCGTATTTCATGGAAGTTAAATCGTACTTGTATTACTGGTTGGTTTCTAAGATTTAAAGAAAAGGTGAGTCAAAGTTGTTTCTTTTTTCATGGGCTGCGGTGGAAGAAACTACTGGGGGAGGAAAAATCTTCGCAAAGTCATACACTTGTTTTTGTGTCACATTTGTTTTTTGTTTTTTTATTATTTAAAGAAATGTTTTGGATATTTCAATCAAAATGACCAAAATGTAATATGTTATTGTCATGCAACTGGGAACAACTCCACTAATACACAGTTATGTTATTGATACCCTTGGCAGATTTAGGGTTTAAGTAATTTTATCAACATGTTTCTTTTGTCTGTTATTATTTTGAAGTGACCCAGACAGAGTTCCAACTTGTAACTGATAGGGAATTTGTTGAAGGAACTAAAGATTAGGGTGATGGCATTTATGTCAAAGATTTGGAGCTAATCTTGGACAATAAATCATCAAGATGATGATTTATCATCTTGATGATGATGATTTATTGTTCATAAATCACTAGAAGCTCTTATTAGTAATTATAGAAAGGTGTGATTGCTTTAATGCTAATAAAGATCTCAAATTGATTATTGGGAAGAATTTGTACATGCTATTTATTTTATTAAAATAAACAAAACTTTATATATGAAATTAACACTTTTGTATTTTCTTATCTATCAAGAGAAGACTTTCCCATTTTCTCTTGGTCGAATGAAGCAAGTTTTATGTCTAAATCTGCCATAGGGATGAATAAAGTTGAGCTTTACGTAACCAGTTCAAGCATTGGTTAGCACATAATCATTAAATGTCCACGATGTTGTTGTCATTGGTAAAGCTCCCATGATCTTTTCTGTTTACTTCCAAAGAATGAAAGAAAGATTTAGTTCATGAATATGCAAGGTAAAAGTTTCTCCACCCACAGAGCAGCCACGCTTCGCCCTCATTTCTAAGCAGACTGTCATCTCTGGTCACCGTCCGGTTCATGCTTCCCTCAGTGAACATTCAACGCTGTCGGTGAGTTTGATTGTAATTTAACAAAAACCATCGACCGTTGACTGTACCCTGTGGATAGCTTTTGTCACTAGATGTATTTTTAAAAGATGAAGATAAAGCCCCACCATACGAATTAGAGGAAGAACGGCTGATGACTCCTTGGGAAGGAAAACAATCCGGACATACTTCCAGCTTTCTAAATCACAGCAAAGGTCACAATCAACATTCATTGCTGTCGGTGGGTTTGACTTTGTGGAAGAGCTCACTGAACGATGAATGCAACTGTGTCCCAGATTTCATCCGACCGTCACAAGGAATGTTGTCACGGCATGCTGATGATGGCGTTATTTATTTCGCCTGTCTCTCTCCCTCAGCTACCGTGATGCTGGTGGTGTGAACTGCCTTGTTGACAGTTTGGCTTTAGGAGCAACAGAAGAAAAGACAATAAAACTACACTTGGGACATGAAATACTAGACATGACTTTGTTGTGAACTTTGAACTAAATGGAAATGTTTTATTTTTTGTGCACATTGTAATTGGACTAGTTGGTATGTTAAGGTATAAAACGGCATAAATCAGGTGGTCTTCATTTCTGTGATGTTTCCAGGAATTAAGTTACTACGATACATAAGAATTTCAATTCACTCTGTGTTCCTAATTCTTAACACATCGCATGCACTGTCTTTGATGAATTTCAATAAATCATCACACTTTCAGATCTCAGTGAAGCTGTTGATATTCATTGATTTTCCAGGGGAACATGTGAAATTGATGATGTTGGATCTAGCATAGTCAAAGCTCCTCTTCTGAAACTTGAATAAAAACGATAGCTATCTGCAATATGCAAATCCCACCGATCAAAGCACCTCAAGCCAAGATGTAAGAAAAACAAAAAGTGAATGGAGTTGTCAAGATTTAGTCTTGTTAAGATTTTAGAAATATTGTAGCTAATTTTTGATGAAAATGTAAACTATGGAGCCCTCTTAAAATACCAGAAGTAAATTTGTGAAGTAAAAACATGACACCAGTTAAGTCATTCTAAAGCTTTTCTTCACATATAATTTGGCATTTATCTTTTATGACCCACATTAAAACTAATGTCTTCTAGAAAAGATTTTTTACAATATTATTTTATAAATTAGGCTCCATCAATATGTGTTTCCACAGTATTGCAACAGGATAATTGTAACAATTAAAGGTGGAAAAAGTTTTTGAATTATTTATCACAGCCTAATATTTTAATTGTGTTGGACCATTTTAACTTATTTTAAGAAAAATAAGCATAATTGCTCTTATATTTTTTACGTTTCACTGCCAAGCTTTATTTTTGGAGGTGCATTCATACATAGCAACACAATAGTTCCTACATCAATGTGCAAGCAACTGCATTTAATGTTGTTAAAACACACAATACCGTCTTCAAAAGTGTAACACCACCCGTTCAGTCCCCCAGAACTACACCTAGAACTAAAAAAAAAAAAAAAAAGCTGAAACTACATTTTATTCTACATGTTTACTTTAATTGGAGCACATTACAAAATCTAAAGTCTTAATATTTAGCTGTTTCTTCCAGTCTATATGTATGCAATTAAATTTCAAAAATATTGTGCCGGTGACATAGCTAGCTTTTGTTTCCCCCCGCAGACCACCGTACTGCTCAGCCAGGAAGGAACCTTCTTAAAAAAATAACTGAAGGGTGTTAATTCTGAAATAAAACCACATCGTGACCACAAACACTAACTGTCCCCTTTTCTTTTTGACAACTCAAGAGGTCATGGCTGTTCAAAATGGCTTTATGCTTTCATATTATTTTTATACTTACCTCTGCCTACGCTGCACCATTATAGATGATTTTTCACATCCCGTTATTATACAATAATTCTCATAAAAAGTAAATTGATGCTCTGCAAATAAGCAGTGACTGACGAGATCTGCAGCCCTCTCTCCACCAGATTATATAATGCGTCATTTGGGTTGCTGCTTTAGGATTAGCAGCAGCCTTAAAGAAAGGGCCTGTGGTGATACGGAGAAAATGATGACGATGATGATGATGCTGGTAAGAATGTGCTGCCTCACCATTACCAAGAAACTGCAGCTGAAACTGAATGAGTCACACTAACAGTAAAGAAAGCCGATTCTTGAAAAACAGATTCACCTTTGATTAAACAAAAACCATCTTACATAACTAAGTGGATGCACACAGTTCATTTCTTTGTTTACTTGTGTGTTTTTTGGGAGACCGATGCAAGTAAAGCTCAGGGTTTCTGCAAGATTTAATCAAGATGTCTAATTTAACTTTAAGATCACCATAGAGAAAAAATAGGTTAGTCACATGAAAACATATAAAATCTAAGCAAGACATGTAACTTAGGAAAACAGTTTGATGGTTTTCTACTCCATTTTCTTTTCATGCGGGTATGAATGAGACTTCATCTCATTTCAGCTCCTGATAAGAGGTTTTAAAATTCCTCTTTTCAGGTCAAACCATTTTAAAGATACACTTTTCCATGACGTAGGAGTCAGTTTGAAGAGTAGCAAACAAATTTTGCTTTTAATTGCTTAAACGTGCAATTTTTTATGAGGAATCACCATGCTTATTACACAGAAATAGTTTGAAGCATGTAATATTAAATAATTAAGCCAATTTAATATAAAACATGCAATCACTTTGTAAGATTTTAATTTTGATTATTTAAATTAAGATTTTAAATATTTTTTAAAAATAAATTATAGCAATAAAATATTAAAGTAGCAAAATTGGATCGAATTATCTGATCAAATTATGTTTGGATTTCTCAAATTCTTATAGTGATCAGAGATCGAGGGCGGGTACTAAATAAAGTGAACGAATGAAATCAATGTCATTTTTAGTCCACTAGAGGGACACCAAACAACAGGAAGCAGACACTGAAAACAGCAGGATCCAGATTAATGTGAGCTTCCCACATTATCCCTCCCTCTTCACAAAAACAGTGAAAGAAATGTGCAAGGAATGGAGAAAAGCAGTGATATAGACAGTCTAGTCAGGATGAAAGCAGTTTCATTAACTATAAAAACATTATTTTGTGATAAATCAAACAGATGTATCAAACAGATCAAAGACAGGGAGCTTTATTTTCAAACCACGAAAGATATCAGAAGTAATGCACAGATTTTTTTTTAGGGTTAGGGGTTAGACCTAAAAAAGTGTGCTTCTAGATTAATCAATTGCTTAAATGAAATCTTCCAAAACCTGAATTGTAGTGTTTTCTTTGATGTGCTTTACTAAAGTGGCAATTGTTTAATTTTGCTTTACAAGCAATGTAAAGCAAACATTCTAAAACACAAAGTCTGCATTTGTCAGTGCTAATGCTTTTTTAGCCGTGTGAGACTGTCAGAGAGCTCATCAATCGTAATTCCCTGTGGAGATAATGAGTGATTCGGAAGCTCACTGCATGGGTCACTGATGTGTAGTAAATGAGATGGTGAAATTATGGAGATCATAACACCAAGTAACAGCTGTAACCCCTGAGATCCAGCATGCAATCTATGGATCTTTCGCATAGGAACAAAGTTTAAACTGGTTATGCCAATAAACAGAAACATCTCATCTTCTACTTTCAAGCTATAATTTTCTCCTTTTACACCTCATTATTCTTCATCCTTCAAAATATAATTGCTCACTAATACATCACTTAGCTAACTTCTTTTTAATCAAAACTAAATTAATACAAGCTATGATCACTAAGCTATGTAAAAAAAGTCTCACATTTTATGAAACATAAAGTTCATTTGACATTAATTAACTGTGACTTTAAAAAAAAAAAAAAAAAAAGCACTGGGCTATAAGTGAAAATAAAGCTTAAACCTAAGGAGTAACATTTTTCAAAATGAGTTGTGGCAAAATTCCAGAAAGTTGAAATGCAACAGAAATGATTGTTTTGTTCACATGTCATGAAAAGCTAAGACAAAGTTATTGTGAGTTTCTCAAATTCCACAAAGAACATCCATTGAAAATGTATAAAGAGCATACTTATTAAAACAGAACAAGTCTAAAAATGCATTGTACAGTTTCTGCATAATGATAAACTGTATGTTCAGGCTGCATTAAAAAAAGGAAAACTGTATTGGTTTTAGGGGGAAAAAAACCATCCCTGATAAAGAGTTTAATGCGGCTCATGTAGCTGATGTCCATCAATGTAGATATTTCACCCCATCAGTGTTGGTGTTTTGCAGTTAATAGCCTCCCACACCTCCCCACTCCTATAGGGGTCTCTACTGCCTGATGTCTGCTGGTCTGAGCTGTCTCTCACCCTCAGCCAGGAAAATCTGCATGGCTCGGTATAGCAGATGGATCCCGAGCTCCCGTTTCCTCTTTAGCTCCCAGTTTGACACCACGCCATAGAAATCTCCTCGCTTCTGATTGGTCAGCATCTTTAGCCCTGGAATAAGGACAGTTTGGTCCAAAAATGTTGCACTCAAGTAATTTCAGACAAACTAAGCAAGTCTGTGACAATCGCTTCCATAAGACACTGGTATTGTCTACACAAGACACAACTAAATAAGTTAAATAAGTGTGGTCAGTCTATAAATTAATGGTATTTTCCTTACACTCATGCCATATACTTGGTCTACTCTGTCTTAAATAGGGAAAGACATTTTCAGCTAAAATATTTTTTTTACAAGATGTGTAAGCTCCAACACCAATCCTTCCTCACCAGTTAATCATCTCATTTCTAAATATCCATAAGTAGTGAAATGTTTTCTCCATCTAATCTCATTTTCTCTCCGAGACAAAAAACTGAGGAAGAGAGACGGAGAGAAAGGAAGGGTAGAAGTCAAGGCACTGCTGTTTTTTTTAATATTTAATTAAATTTTTGGACTGTCATTATAAAGTGTTTGTGTAGAAAGCTACATCAACACCAACACAGAAAAAGAAAAAGGAGATATTTAAAATTTTAAAAAGGACTAATCTTGCTTCTTTTTTTTTTAAACTTGAAATTTTCAATTTGGTTCTTTAATAATAATTTGCTTTCATCACAATGAGATCTATTTTTAAAAAATGCCACATTTTCCTACTACAGTGCATAGCTGTAAGAACAGGTAAACCACCAGGGACTAACTGAAAGGGATGTAGCTTGGGCTGGAGCCAGTTTGGGGGCCATTCTCACAAAAGTTAAATTTTATGCCTTACAAATTACAGTAATTTGGTAATTGTAAACCTTTCTGGACTGAAATAGACATACATTTTACAGTAAATTTCACTTATCAGTTATTAAATTTCTTTAAAATAATTTCTTTAGATTGAGGAATGATGTGTAACTTTTTGATTGTCTGGTACATTCTATTTAAGCAATTTTTAGAGGCCAAAACTCAAGCACAGTTTAGGTCTGTGTGTCGCTAGTAAAGCTTTCCCAAAATGAGGTTAGTAAGTTAATTTATGATATAGCAAGCAGTGTAGTAGCTTCTCAACATAGACCTCACTATATTTTTGGATAGCTTTTATACTTTAATAAATGAATCTGTAATATAAATCTTCATTTTAGTTACTTTTGTGTGATTTCAAATTTGCAGTGAGGAAAAAAAAATTAAGTATTCAACTTTAGAAAAAGCAGAAAAAGTCAGGAAGGGAGGAAACATAGTTTCGCTCAACACCATAAACCAATTTTCAACTCAGAAGCTCCTAAAAATCTATGATGGCATTACTTTTCATCAAACCTTCAAGGATATGACTATATATTCATATTCATATTTTTGTATTCAGATTTGCGCATGCAGGTGGGTAAAGGACGTCACATCAAACACTTGGTCTGACGCCATACATAGGTGATTATCAACGACAAGTTATGACTGCTCCTCACTCACCGATGGCCTCCACCATGCAGGCCTCTCTTGTGTACGCTTCCACAGGAATGACGTTCTGAAAACAGTGCAGAGAGATGACACCCTGTCCGGCAGTCCACACCTGGAGAATGTGCTGCACTTTTGGACAAAGTTTCTGTTAAAGGGAAGAAAAGCAGCCCTGTTACCTATTGATACCACCTTGGTTAAACGTCCTTATAATTTTACAAGACAGAGGTGTCTGGGCAGAGTTACTTTGGCGGATTTCTCCCCTCGGTAGTACTCTAAAGCTTCATACAGGTGACTGTAGGGGCGGGAGCGTTTTCCTTTGCCCACATAAAATATGGCATGGATGAAAGTCTGGAAACATTCCTGAGGAGTCATGGTGTGACTGCGGAACGGGAGGTTCTTTGTCACTCTAATGAAAGAAAAAGAAAAAGATGTAATACTACATATTGTTTGGTTTTTTTCATTACAACCCAAATCAGGGATTAAAACCAGTTTAGAGGCTCATTTTTAGTTAAGAAAATGGCTGATGAAAAGTTATCTGATTTATTGTGGTCTTCCAGTGGAATTAAAAAGAAAATGATATATTTATTATGTATTTAGTATTTTGCAACCATAAACGTAACTGGAATTCACAACATAGTGTAACAGCAGGGAAGATAAGTGGTCCCTGTTTCTTAAAAAAAAAAAAAAAAAAAGAATTACATCATGTTACACATTTTCGTTTTGAATATTTTTGTAAATACTGTGAACCCACTAGATTTTTACTCACTGTTATCCTATTGTCATCTTATACTGTCATATTGTCTCTTTTTTATTTGCTTTATTAATGATTTTTTGCTAATAAGAAACTCAAAAACATCAAAAATAAAACTTCCAAAAGAGCTATAGGAGCCTATATCACACGTTCAAAACAACGAAAACAAGTTAACACTTATCAAACTGTGAAACTTAAAAACCTTTTTGCGAGGCAAAAGGACTGCACCAGAAATCAAAAAGCAAAAAAGAGACTGTACCTTGGGTCAAGAAGAAGGTAGTTAAAGCTGGACTTGATGATGCCCTCCCTCCACTTCCTGTTTTGATCAGGTTGGTCAAACTGCTGGCACAGGGACTGCTCATCACCATGGGAATTGGGCAGCTGGAAAGTCTTCAGGACCCGACAGAGATCTGGACTATACCCTAAATCTAGTAAAGTTAAAGAAGAAAACAAGGTGCAACATTACTTGCTTAAATTCTCCTGAATGTTTTTTCACGTAATGTAATAATGTAATATCTGAAAATAAACATAACCTTTCTGCGGTTGGTCAGACTGCTTGTTGTCATTCTGTGTGTTGCAGTTTTCCTCTTGCAACAGTCGGCAGAGCTTCCTCAGGTAAGTTGGCCTGGTGAGGCGGCTGATAGGACCCGGGCTCTCTCCCAGTTCCACCAGCCTCAGTCTCAGCTCCCTGTCAGTCATTCCTCTAGTTTCTGGCAACAGTCTGCACTCAGATTTATCATCTTCCTCTTCCTGAGCCCGCATCTCAGGCTGTAGGTTCTCTTTAGCTTTGCTGCTCTTAGTTTCAGTTTGCAAAGCTCGCCAGTCATACAAAACGGTCTCGTCGCTGATGCTGGTACTTGTGCCGGAGCTGAGTGAGGTGTCGGACGTAGGTGGAACGTGTGTCTCAATGAGCTTGTGGCCCTGCTCTGTATCAGTGTAGAGATACTCCACTGGTTCATCCAGGTTCTGGATTACTGGACGCCCCCCAGGAGTGAAAGACAGGTCTGCTAGGCGCTGTGGTCGACGGCTCAACAGCCGGCTCATGCTGTATCTTGGGGTGCATCCGGTGCCTGGAGTACGTGGAGGGTCAGTGTCCTCCGTGGATGTCTTTGGAGAAAAACTGCTGGAGGTGGACGAAGAGGATGCAGAGTTGGACTCTGAGCCGTAGTCTTCAGTAACCCAACAGTCGTCGTTTTTAAAATCATCTACCTGATCTTCAACTGCCAGATGAGCTACTTTTGACTCATCCGAACCAGAAAGAGCCTCTGTTAGAAATTCCTCATCCTCAGAAAGATGGCTGTTCTGTCCTCTTATGGCAAGAATAATCTCCGCAAAATTTTTTTCATAAGCAGCGACCGAGTCGTCCTGGTTCTTGTCTAATATGTCTGTGTCATCCAAAGACTGTGATCCCTCAACAGAATCAGTTACTCTGTTGTGTAGAATAAGAGTATCAGCTTGGCTATTACTGACACTTGGACTTCTAAGAGTGCTGGACTGGGGGTCTTGGCTGTCCTTGGGTAGCGGGTCTCTTTCAGTGCACCTCTCCAAGTGGCGTGACATATAACTAGGTGTGTAAGGTGAGTTGAATCCATGCCCACTGCTCTGACACCTTGGTGTCTGCCGAAACATTCGAACTGGCGTTGGCAGCGTATCGTCAAATAAAGAAGATGTGATTAACATGCTCTCAGGGTTTCTGCTTGTTCTCATTGAGCAGCGGCTCAATCTAGACCGTGTCCTGCCGGTCACAAAAGGGCTAGGTGTAAATTGAAGTCCATTATTTTCTTCTGATGACTCAGCATCTTGCCTGACCCCATCAAGTTTTTTTGCAGTGCTTAAAAAAGAACCCATAGAAGCTTTCAATATATCCGTCTCTTCATGTTGTTTTTCAGATAAGGTCAGTTTATCAAGCAAACCTGATAAAGGTTGTACAGTTTCAGATTTTGAGTCTCCGTTGGGTTCTGTTTGAACTCTTAACATATTTTTATCTCCCTTTTGGAGTTCATTTTCAGAGTCTGTAGAATCCTGTTTGGTCCTTGTATCAGACTCTGCCTCCTCTATAAGAGGGAATGAATGAAGTCTTAGGGGTACAGGATCATCCAGACAGCTGGTGTACTGGTTACTTTCACAGCTACTGTAATGACTGCTGCGAGTCCCACTGCTGCTGCTGCTGCTACCCACATGGGCCTGCTCTTGTTGTTCAGAAGGATTCATTGGAGGTTCTTTGTTGCTCTGCCCTTCTGGTTCGTCATCACTGAGTTCAAGAGCACAGTGACTGATAACTGTTTTCTCTAGCTCCTCTTCTGTGCTCTCACTGCTTTCCCTAGAGAAGACAAATACATGGTCCGGTGATGTGACGTCGATCCCCTGCTGTGGTAAAACCGTAGCCATGCGTTCAGAATCTAGAAAGTCTGAGTATTCAGACATGTCAAAGGGTAAAGTGCACTGGCTGATTTCAGCAGAAGTGCTCTGTTTTCGAGTTTCTGGACTGAAAACTGGGAAATAGTCATCTACTTTTCTAAAGCTAACACTCTTCCGACTTGCTCGCCTGGATAAAAACTCTGAAGGAGCATTAGCTGAAGCCGCCTGTTCATTATCTTTAGTGACTGTTCCATCGTCACAACTTAAGGCGTCATTTTCTGGAGCTGCCATTGTAGCTACAGGTCCTGCAGCAGAAATGCGAGTGCTTGACAGTACAGAAGGCCCATTAAATGATACTCCCCTGCAACTTGGTCTTCCATTTATGTTAGACAAGGTGAAAAAGGATGAACGCCTCGTGCTGCTCAGTGGGACTTCACCAAAGCCACTGATCATGGACGAGCGGGAACTGAAGCTGTAGTCTGATTCAGGATAGCTGGACGTGTCAGTCTGGTCTGAGTACACAGCTGTGACAAGAAAACACACATTTTTATCACAACAGTTTTGAGTCCCTGCATATAACCACACTGTGTACATTTTCACTTAATTAATTTTGCAGCATTTGGCCAATGGCAACCAACTGGGTGGAAAAGTCAGCTAATCTTTGGTTTATTTATTACATTTATTACATAGCTTGACTTTGAATCTGCTGGCACATCCTCTTCAGAAAAACTATGAAAACAGACTTTACCATTTCACTCTAAATTAATTATTTATCATAGTCTGTAAGAACTGATTACAGATATTTTTTATATTACTTTATTACTCATTCTTGATTTACAGGCAACAATAAACTGCAAACATTATTTTCTTTTATAAATTTGTTTGGATAAGTACATATACTGCAATAAATTTGCAATAATATGCTACCACTTATGTTCTTGTTAATGGTAGACTTTTGTTTCAGCAGTTTGGCTTTTTTGAGTTCAAATAAATAATGATGAGAATAGTAATGTGAATGTGCTGATCTTCATCTGTTAAAAGTAACTACTTTTTAGATCATAATAATAATAATGAGAACGTTTTTTTTTTCTTTGTACATAAAGAATTGCAAATGTATGACAATGTACTTTTTCACATGAAAGTATCTGAAAACAAAAAGACCCCACAAAGTCCACAATTTTTAAAGCAATCTGCAACAAGGTAACATATCTTACAGTATTGAAACTGGGGGAGGTCCTCTTCTTCTGTATCAGCTGAGGACTGGTACTCATGAAGAAGAGAGGCACATTTCCAATTGTCCTGTTGTTCTGCTAGTTGTGCTGGTGTGTTCCCGTCCTGCACAAATAAACAGACTATAACGGTCAGATTACATAAATTAAATATTACAGCGAAATGAAATATTTATTCTTTAAAAATGTCTAATTCCTGGCAGTCACATTTGTCATATGGTATTTGGTGGTAAGCCGACACCTCAGGAGTGAACCATTGTTGTACAATGTAATGTGGTTACTCTGACCACATGAAGTAGTCCAGGATCCATAAGGACATTTTTACAGAAAAGCTCTCAGATCAATATTTGAGCAAAGCAAACCAACCTTTTTTAAGGCTGTGTGTTGAGTGAAGATATTATTCTTAAACTGTGTAATTTGAGGTCATAATGCATACTCTTTGTTTGTCCGTTTCCATAAAAAGCACACCTGGGACTCTGTGTTTGTCTAGTAGATGACCTCTCACTGAACCTGGTTCTGCTAGGAGTCTCTTCCTGATTAAAGGAAGCCATTTCTTTCCACAGTCTCCAAATACTTGCTCTGTATGAAGAACTGCTGGTAAGTCAACAATTTAATGCTGTTGGCTGGGATTTCTAAGAGCTTCTTACAAGAACAACTGTATAATCTTAACTGACTACACAATTGGATCATTTTTATAATTAATTTGAATTTGATATATTTCTGGACAGAACAAGATTTTATCAAACTGAATATGGTTTGCACATTAAAAGATGCCTCAACCATACAATAGACGTTGTATAACTAAACTCTAATCAAATAATCTAAATAATCTAATCTCTAATCTAAATAAATATATAAAAAAATATATTTATAAATAATAAATACCAATATGCTCACTTATGCTCTATTTGATTGCATTATATTTGCTTGGCTGTAAGAGCAGCAGCCTACGTGTCTATCTTCATACAAACTTGGTAAAGTGAGTTTCCATCAAAAGTGATCCCTGCCATCAAACATCATACAATGCAATTTAAGATATAAACTTGCCCATCTCTGTATTAAAACAGCTGTAATTAATCTGTTTAACTGTAAAGACTTACATTATCTTTTAAATTTGGGTTCCCTCCATTCATTAAGAGCATCTTGAGATTTTGATAGCATCCCCAAAGAGCAGCGACATGAAGAGGAGTCAGGCCATCAGAAGATCTAAGAGAAATACAGGTAAGAAATCAAGGTGTGCTTTACTAGAATATATTTGTTTACAAGATTATAGGTGTAATTCAACTGTTATCTGTAAACTGGTAAAACAATATACGTATTTTCCGCACTATAAGGCACACCTTCAATGAATGGCCTATTTTAAAACTTTGATAAGTTCGCTTGCTAGCGCTGTTGCCTTCATTCGAATAGTGATGATTATACTGACACTTCTACTTGCTGCTCTCTGTTCAACAACCTACTGTTCGAGTTTGTCCTCCAACTGTAGCCATCTCGCTTTGTTCCCTCGGAAACTCTGTTTAGTCTCCTTTACTTGGCGCAGGTCATCTTGTTGCTTCCTCCACTTCCGCACCATTGATTCGTTCATGTTAAATTCTCTCGCTGCTGCTCTATTCCCGTGTTCTACTGCGTGACTGGTCGCCTTGACTTTAAACTCTGCGTCGTAAGCGTGTCTCTTAATAGGAGCCATTTTGGCTCTTTACACAAACACACAAATGGAAATGAAACGGCACGCTTCACGCAGCCATATATCTCAGCGTGCACCGCGCGCTTCTTCTTCTACGGAGGAAAATGAAGTCGGCGGCTGCTTACCGTAGTTGCGAGACCTGTTGTGGCTCAATATCGGTCCATATATAAGGCACACCGGATTATAAGATGCACTGTCGGCTTTTGGGAAAATTGAAGCGTTTTAGGTGCGCCTTATAGTGCCGAAAATACGGTATGTTTTAATTTCAATGTATGAAACTATACCTGACATTGGGGTCAGATCCATGCCGCAGCAACATTTTCAAGCAGCGTATGTTCTTCTCTGTTTCGTTGCCGACAGCCAGGTGTATTGCAGCCACACCTTTACTACCCACCAGGTTTGGGTTTGCACCCTTGGAAAGGAATAGCTGTACAGATCTGCAAAGGATCAAATCACGTTACTTTCTGGTATTAATTTAATAATATATCACATACAAAACATGATCATAAACATTCTATTTATCCAAAAGTTGTGCGTCTTCCTACAAAGCAGAACAAATAAAAAATATTAAAAGCTACTCATTTAAATATACAATAGGTACAGTTAGGTGTTTGGTTTATTATGGGTGGCTTCTCTCTGGCAAATTATCTAAGAAAGCAGTTTTGCATTAACACCTACTTGCATCGCCAAATTTGAAAAACAAAAAATGCTACTGCAAATAGTAACTCCAGAACTGACTGACAAATAGTAAAAGTTAAAGACAGGATGCATTTAAACATTGTTTATTATATGGAATCATGTCCTTGATGACTAACGTTTATTCAACTGCACAATCATCACTTATTACAATACAATTATTTCAGCCACCGCATGGGAACGTCTGCTGGTTTATTACACGTCAAAGGACTCCAAACTTTGCATATCAAAGAGTGCCGATCGCTTAACTAAAGTTGTTAAAGAGGTGTTCATAACTGAACAACTCGAAAATACAATCCAGCATCCCAAATACAGTTGTCTTCTGCGTCTCTTTCAACTCAGGACATGCCCGAACAAAACAAAGAAAAGCCTGGATACTTGTTAACTACCTGGTATCTCCATTGTTCACCGCGACGCACAACTGCCTTGCCAGCCTCCCGTTGTTGCAATCCATGACCACCGATGTTTGCTTGCACAACACTACACTATGTTATTTGCAAAGTCTTTCTGCCTAGCTCATGATGAAATGAATCAGAAAACGGAGGAAAACTTTCAACCAAAGTTAGCTAATAGGGCTAATTCTGCAGAAACGACTCCACTTTGCGTACACTTGTTCGGCTAAGTTTATAATGCATTTAGCTAACAAATAATAGGCGAGTCATTTAATCGTCTATTATTTGGCTAAAATGTTTACGTAGCTTTGTAGTCCCAAATAATGTTGAATTTAAAACCGAAACCCAGATCAGGAAAAGCTGCGTTTATTGTTTTGATGGTTAAAGTTCCCTCCAAGCAAGAAGTCGGAAGACCCGCCCACGGGCTCTTCTGATTGGACAACTTGTCAACAGCGTCATCAGCATTTCAAATAAAGAAGCTCTGGTCACCATCACCATAGTAGACATAGTTTAATGTACTGCAATGATAATAACTAGGATTAATTGGAAAGTTTGACTGAAGTGATTTTTTTCCGTAAGTGCCTCAAAATTACACTTGTTGTCAATTGGTGCCATATAAATAAACTGAATTGAATTGAACTAATAAAAAGATTTGCAGCAAAATAGCAAAACAAATAGAAAAACTGACTTTGAGATGCTGTTCTATAGGTGAATTATATTTAGTGAGTTTGGTTGATGTCACAGAGTTTTTAAAATGTGTTTTGATGTTATACATTTACAGTTCGCATAAAGGTTGCCATGATGATGTTATTCTTACTAAACATTGGAATTTCAGCCAAAACTGTTGCAACATTATTTATTTGTATATGTTGTATTGCAAATTTTAAAGCTACCTTTAATCTGAGAAGGAAGCTTATAATGCACCAACTTTCTTGGGTCTTCAACTTGAGAATAATTTCTATAACTGTGTCAGAATACAAGTTTCCGTATACATATAAAAGTCTAGGATATAATTAAACATAAGAAGTGCAGTTAGCAATAAAAACCTGCCAAATAACAGTAGAAAATATCAGCAATTTTAAACCCACATACGTAATGTTTAACTTTAACAGTTTTTGTTTTATTTTCATTTTATGTTTATTCATGGAGGTAGGACATATTTTAAACAAGTTGATAGTCCAACACGAAAACAACGTAAGTTATTTTAAATAGAATTTTAAAAGAATCACAGTCATATTTTAGATACAAACATTTAAGAAAGTGTTCAGATTCACAGCTTCCATATTCAGCATTAATAGAAATACTTTTTCAGCTCAAATGCTGAACAAAAATGCTTTACTCTGAATGGCTGCATATGTCTTAGCACAACATTGAAATGCAATACAATAATAATTTATATTTCAACCAAAATAAAAGATTGTAGACTAATTCCAACATCTTAATGAATCCTGTTGGGACTGTGATCTCAGGCAGAGCACAGGGTAACCAACAAGCCCATCACAAGAAGCAGGCTAGAGTGAATTCTTCCACTGTGGCTTTCCAGTTGGCAATCTGTATAGGGCTCTATGCAGGCGGCGTAAGCCATGACATGTGGAATGTAGCTCTGTTCCTGAACTCCGTGGAAAAGGTGAGACATTGGTCCTTTGGCAAAGATGGCCACGTCTTCTATACCATGGGTCTCTGAGTCGAGAGGGACTGTAGTCTGCTGTGTGTAGTCATTTGTTGCTGTGAGAGAAATGGAAAGGTCTGCATTATGTTTAAATTTTCTCACACAGAATTGGCAAACCTGCCGTTGTGTGTGTGAATGTTTGAAGCCTCAGATAACATACTTGGAAGTAAAACATTATCTGGCAGTGACAAACAGGACCATAAATCATCATTATGTGTATCATAAGACTTGACCTGACTGAAATGTTTATTTGAGTTTCCGAGTAATGATGATATAATTAACAACTGAACTGACACAAAAGCTGAACATACAGTACAGGTGACAAGGCCAGCTTTACTGGAAACAAGTAAACTTATGTACATTTTTACACTTTAAATTGGTAGCAGAACACTCAATTTTTCTTCTAGTACAAATTGCCTTTAACATGTTGCCTAGACAAATGGTAAATGGCTTGTTTTTGTAAAGTAACTCATCAAGCTCAGAGGACTCCAAAGCATTTAAACTAAATTCATTAATTCACCCTTTCACACACACATTCACGTTACTGGTTTAATTAAACCAACAACATCAAATGGACTCTTATTTTCATATTGTGTATGTGTAGTATGTAAAATGTAACATGTCAGTCTACTAGGTGAAGTTATTGGCTTTTTTTTTTTTTTTTTTTACAAAAATCAGCATGTACTTACATGAAATTGATTCATTCATATCAGGGCGAGTTCCATTGACTATCTGATATCCTGGTCCATTGCCATAAACAGCAGTGGTAAAGTGCTTTTTGTCCGAGGCCAAGCTACGAGAAACTCCTGTGGATTGCAGAACACATCAGTGTTTTGTTTAAAAATACTAATTTGGACAACATTATGTTACTTTAACTTTGATATAATAAGTTATTTTCTCATCATATATCTTACCCACAACAGAGTTTCCTCTTGCAGAATATCCTCCAAAAGCAAAGACATGGGAGTGGTCAGCAGTGACTACAGTCAGTGTGTCCAGCTCATTAGTGAGTTCTGCTGCTCGCCCGATTGCACGGTCAAACTCTACAGCTTCATGAAGAGCTTTTTTAGCCATAGTGGAATGGTGAGCATGATCTATTCTCCCCCTTAAAGTTCAAGAGAAGCACACTGACACATAAGCATGACAATCCCATTTGTTTGTGTTTTTTTTAAAGATTTTTTGGGCTTTATTGACAGTTATGAAACAGAGAGTGAAGGGGGAAAACATGCCGCAAATGTCGTAAGGTTGGGAATCAATTCCAGGACGGTCTATGGTCTTTGTATGGGGACATTTTCAAAAGTTTTTGGGATGGACACTAATTGTTGCAGAGAGTGGTATTTACTGCAGGTAAATTATAAACTCATTATGTTTTAACAGAACTTGATATAAGAATTTCTACACTATCTCTTTAGGTAAATGATAGCTCATTTAAAACCAGCTAATGCCACTCATAGAATAATTTGTGTTTACAGGTTTAAATGCAGATTATTTAACATTGTCTTTATTAAAAAAACAAAATGAGATATTATATTGATAATAAGGGTCATTGACACATAAATCTATGCAACAATCTATGCAATTATGCAAACTTCAAAAGCAATACGAAGAGAAAAGGTTTTTGAATTTTGGGTGTGTACTTATCTTCCACAAACAGGAAATATCCTTTGGGATTCTTTTGGAGAATCTTGATTGCCTTTTCTGTCATCTCTGTTAGCGAAGGGTCCATAGATGTATCCCGCTCCAGCTCATAGCGACAGTCTTTGGGTTCAAACAAACCTGAGAGAGAGGACATTTTTTAAAATATAATTTAAAGCAAAATATGCTGGATCATGTAAACTTTTAAGTAAAATAAGTTATTGCTTTTTTGCTCCACGTAGCCTGATGAACACCCATAACTATGCCAAACTCTCTTCCCTTGCAGGAGGATAACCATCTATGCAGCAATCCACCAACCACGCCTGCATGGTAGAATGGCCAGACGAGAGCCACTTCTTCATAAAAATCACATGGCGGCCTGTCTGTAGTTTGCCAGACAGGCTGTCTGGAGGTACCTGAATGATTCTCAAACCACAGGAAACTAAAGTCTGGTCTTATGAGACAAAGATTGAACTATTTGGTGTGAATGTCAGGCATAATGTTTGGAGGAAACCAGACTTGGCTCATCATAAGGCTAATAACATCCCTTCATTGAAGTATGGTGAAGGCAGCATAATGCTATGTGGGTGTTTCGCAGCAGCGGGAACTAGCAGTCCTAGAAAGGTCAAACCAGACTCCAGACTTGAATCAAATTTCAAGCGAGATCTGAAAATGACTGTTTAGATATCCTCCATTTAAACAAAACTAGCCAGAGAAAACATTTAAGCAAGTCATGCCATTATTTTATTTCTTTTTAGAGTGCTTAATAAGAACTTACCAAGAAGGAAGTTTGTTTTTCGAGGATCGACAGCATCAAACTCACTTTTATTCCAAACATATTTAGCATTCTGCAAGTTGAAATAACAAACATATGGGTAAACTTTGAAATAAAATAAGATGATGTACAAATTCCAAATATATTTACACTACATTGGAACACCATACTTCAAATCAAATAATGTAGACGTAAAATATTAAATTTACTATTTTGTTTTTAGCCCATTCATCAATAAGATTTTTTCCGTCTTTCCGGCTTCCGGTTTCAGATGGGTACTCAGGATCTGGTGTGTCTCTTGGTAACATATACTGACGACCTCCACCCAGAATGACCTGCATTGAAGAAGATGACAAAGGTTATAGTCATTTTTAAAACTATTAAAATAGTGTTTTTGCTGTTCTCAGTCTGATGTAATATTCTAATCTTCAATGTCGTTCTTTTGCCGCTATATGCAGAAAATCCTTATGAATAACAGAAACAAAGGCTTGAAAACATTGTGTCTATGATTATATAGATTATTTTTATAATCTATATAATTTTTCTTGGGGGACTGAATTAGTGACAAATGAACTTTAAAAAAAATTATGAATAAACTGAATTCAATTTATCTGAATTAAATAATATGAACATGAGTGAGGAAGGAGTCGAATAATACATGAAGTATATTTAAAAAGCATGTGTCAAATTGCTGAAAGCTATGTTAACATTTGATTATGAAGACATTTCCATTACTATCCAACAAGGTTTGTTGCAATTATTGACTCAATGGACATCGCCGTAAGGAACTGATTCAAAAATTAAGACTCACATCTATCTCTGTGTTGTAAACCAGCTGATAAGCAATGTCACGACAGCCATTTTGGACAGCTTCATTAGAGAGGTCAGAGTCAGAATACCAATCTCTGTCTGCAGAGTGAGCGTAGCTTGCAGCAGGGGAAGCATGTTGCACTCTCGTTGTTGTGACAATTCCAACAGATTTTCCTAAAACAAATATGATAGTTGTCAGACCGTTGTAACAACAATGTTCTTTATATTTTGTCAACATTTCTACGAAATTAATCTACATGGTGATTAATTTGCTTAAGTGCCTTTTATACTGCCTCACGCATATAATAAAACTAATCTTCTTGACAAATAGATATGGTAGCCAAACTTTGTAGATAATGGTGCCTACCTGCATTCTTGGCACGGTGGAGAATTGATGTGACTTCATTGCCAAAAACAGCTTTACAGTCACCCAGTGGAGTGGCAGCAGAGACTCCAAGGGTCCCATAGTTGGCTTTTACCCCACATAAGTATGCCGTCGCCGTGCCGGCGCTATCTGGCATCTGCTGGTCTACGTTATAGGTCTGCAGGAATCAAATATTGGAGAAAAACACTGTGGAATTAATATACTTTAGAAGTATAATGAAATGTACAAAGAATCAGATTCAAATAATTCTGGATTTTCTAAAGTGCTTTCAAATATGAAGACGTTGCTTTTTCAAAACAAAAGCAGTCAAAAATAGAAATTGTCTATCAAAAGTTTGAGAGGGCCCATGACAAGTTCAAAGTATATATTTTTTTCAACCATTAGTTACGTAGTTTGATGCAGAAAATATTTGGAAGGGGGGACGGCAATCATCATCACCCTAAATGTAGATCAGACTCTTATGTGATAATATGCTGTTTGTTTGGCAATATTTATATATATTTTTTGCATAGTTGTGTACTATGTGCACTTGATTAAGATTACAGAAGGTCAAGGAATTCTCTTCAGATCATAATGTCAAATTTGGAGTGTGTAGTATACAGGATACTGCTACAGAACACACCAAGTAAAACAATAAAAAATGGGATGTTTAGTAACATTGTCCCCAGGAAAAATACCATCAAAATATTAATGTAGTAACTATGAATTTCTGACAGTTTAAAAGGCTAGATTTTCTTTGTTCATGGAAAAAGGTTATTTTCACATTTTAAAAGACGTTAAGATCATTTCTATTGAGTTCTATGCTTCTGTCTAGTACTTGTGCTTTTTCTGTCCACAGTAATGCTTATTATTAGCTAAGGGTTAGCTTTCACTATTAAATAATGTGTTTCTTTTTTATTTTTGATACATCGCCTGAGCAGTCAAAATGTGCTATCAAAGAGTGCTGACCTTTGACAGTGCCAGGTAAGGGAATGTATCCATAACCAAACTTCCCTCCTCTCCTGAATTTCCTTCCAGCTGGCCTTTGAGGATCCGGGCAGCTGTCACTGTTGGTATTCCCATTCCTGAAAGCAGAATCAAATGCCACAAAGTTAACATTGTACTTTGTGAACTTCATAAGACTTGGCTGAGTTACATGACAGTGAAAGACTCACAATCACAGACAGTGGGACGCGTGTGAAGTATGAAATCCACCATTATTAATTATTCTTTCAGAACTGCAAACTTTATTATATCAACATAAACTGATGACTTGTTGTCCAACAGTTGAACTCCAAAAACTGATTCACAATGGGCTAAATATTCACAATTCTTTTTCTCTGCATTTTAAATGTACAATAAAATATTGGAACCTTCTTCTGATTTCTCTTTATACAGTGTTGTCATCTGGTAATTTACAAGAGCTTACTTACAACGTGATTTGTTGTCATAAACATACCAGATTACGGGGTAATGAAGTATTACTGATCAATCGCAAACCCTGATAAAGCCCTGAATATGCCGCAATCAGCATGTTTTCCAGGAGGGAGTGGATTATGTTGTGATCAGAATTCTACAATGCTGCTGTAAATTTGCAATTTGTCCACAATCACAATTATGACCATGATATGGTGATATGATATGATGTTTGTTGAAATCCAGTTATACATAACCAGAAAGGGCAGTCCATTTCTTTATAGCTGTCTTTAGTAATGTTTAACAGCAAATTGTTACTTATTAGAGAAACCCGAGTGAGTGTCATCATCTGAGCATGGTGGACGTCTCACCATGCTTAGATCACTATCCAGCATTTTATGGCATCACTTTGTTTGCATTACCTTACAGGTTCATGAAAAAGTGGTTTCCCAAATCATGCTCCCGCAGTTCTGTTAAACATTCCCCACTACCTCAGAAAAACAGGATTTTGAGGTTCATTGCATTTGTTTTGGAAAGCAATGTAATTTTTTATTGGACTGAAAAAATAAACTGAGGTAAAAGGAACAAAACCAGATGATCCAGGAAAGGCTCTTGAATGGTAGAAAAGACTCACCGTCCCCCAGGAACAGGATGAGGTTTTTGGCTTGGTGACCATTAGGCTGAACATTCAGTGCAGTGTGAATAGCTTGTTTCGCTTTGTTGTTCCAGTATTCAGCATGAAGTTCTTCCTCTATGATTAGGATAAACACATCAGGATAGGATAAAAGTATTTCATTATAAAATAACAAATGGATAAGGATGAAGGTTTAATCAAACTGATATTTCATGGAAAGAAATATTTAAAAAAGCAACAAAGCTAGAAGTCAAATATGACCTTACAGAGTTATTGCATGTAAATACGTCACATTCTTTGTATACAATTTTTTTTTTTTTACCTCAAAATCACTCTGTCGTTGTATTAAACCATAAAACAGTTTGGTTTACCGATGTCATATGTTTGTTTTTCTTTGTATTAATTCCAAGTGTCACATTGTATTTATTCATGGTTTCTACAATTTTTAAGAACTGTTCTTAGTTGAATATTTAATAGATTCTTACCGATAACGCACAAAGTCCTCTGAGTCGATACAAATATTAATAATCCAGCAAAAATGAGGTTGTGTGTCTTTGCCATTGTGTTGGCTGCAGGCAAATTTACAAAACTTTGCTTGTGAGTTAGCTCAACTCCTTTTATACCTGCAGAAGGAGCAAAGGGCACATGGGAAATGTAAGAACAAGATTATGCTTAACAAGCAAGAACACACAGATAGGGAACTGTCCATGGCTCACCCAAAACATTCAAATAGTCAGACTCTTTTTTATTAGACTCTTTTCTATTATAGTTTGTCTATGAATCAAATGTAATAATATGGTTGTGTGTTGTTTTTTTTAGTTTTTATGGCAATAAGGCAGCCAAAATGGCACGCAACTGTATTTTTGACAATAAGTATAGCATCTTCTTTTTAGCTCATCAAGATTTTTATTATTAATGGCTTGTTACTTTTCTGATTCTTTACAGAGTTGTAGTTTTCAATTTAGATATTGTGCTTAGTACTCAGTATCAGATATCAGTGAAATATTAATCAGTTTAGTACTAATTGATGACACAAAATATGGGGTTGGTATTAATTCTTAATTGGATCAAATAAATGCATTACCAGTTTTTGATCTCTGTAATGATATTTGTTCCTGTAAAAACTCACTACAAATGATATTTGTTCACAATTATCTCTGGTTATCTGCATACAACAGAAAACTCTGGTAAACTTCAAGACACTATTAGTTTCTTAGAATTTTATCCTTATCATAAAACGTTATAGTGTGACCACATAATGATATTTTTTATGTATGCCGCCTTGAGTAACCCCTTCTTTCTGCCCCCTGACAACAACTAAGAACACACCAACTCCTCCCAACGAACCCGATTATGCAGAAAAAACTTTTTGTTATCAAACTCATCAAAAAGGTTTTGAGTTTTAAAAATGCTGGTGTGATATTGAAATACCTGCTATTGCAATGTAACATACTCAGTGCTTAGTGAGTCTGTGCAGAAAGAAGATTTTATTTTATTTTATTTTATTTTAACAGTTTGTTACTGGGTATTTTTTTCAATCCATTTTGCCAAAATCGGGCCATTTTAGGGCACTTCTGATCTTAATGTGGCCCGAAATAAAAAAATATGTTTAGAATAGGGTTCAATAATAGAATGTATGCATACATGTAAAGGACGTAAAGGTTTGAGTTTTGTTACGGTTTACTTCATTGGCAATTACACCTGTCTTATCTCTCACTGAGCGAGGGAGCTAGGCAACAGAAACCCTGCAAAGAATAAGCAAACATCTAAAACGGAACAATAAATATTGTGCTGTACTGCTGTGTAAGTGGTTTTTATATCACATAGTAGTTTGTAGTTCATTCAGTTTTCTCCAATCTGGCCCAATATTCTGCAAACAATTCTATATGCTACAAAATAAATGTATGCATGTGTATGCACACACGGGGCTGCTTAGATGGGTGATTAGAATGCAGACTAAAGATTTTAGTACTTAAATTCTCTTCTATCTAGTTCAAGGGGATACATTTATTGTTTGTTTTTCTCTGTCTATCCATTAAAAATAGCTTAGATTTAGATTCTTTATTACCATTTGTTGAGCAAAGAAGACCCAGTTGTTCTCTAGTACAATGTTTTTAAAGGTGAGGGCCACCAGGGGGCGTTATGGGAGTTTCAGAGAATTAGATGGAAGAAGGGCAAAAATGGGGAAAAGAAAAGAAAAAAAGTGAACGTTTAAATCTGAAATTTTATTTTATTTTTATATATAAATGTAATGTGTTTTTCAGTCATTATTATAAAATGTAAGTTAAAATAACTTATTCAAGATGGAGACAGAAGATAGAAATAGCCTTTATTGTCCCACAGAGTAAAAATTCAGGGAGTTTTTTTTTTTTTTTTGCCATGCTCATCTTTCTGATTGGCTTCCAGTGACATTCATCAAGTTGCTTTGCTCCTCAAGCTAGAAATGGAAAAGTGTCTGACAGAAGAAAAAGACAGAAGGAACCTCCTATCAGCCTTGCTGTGGAGGTCTCTGGTGCAAAAAACCTAAACTGTCAAAAAATTAAATAAATAATGATGAGATTAATATTAAAATATTACATATTTCCTTGTCAAATGAGGGGTTTATGGTGGAATATTTTTTTATCAGTTAATATATTATACATTAATGGTGTTGTTGTCAGTTGCTGTGGCTGCGCGTAGCTGCGCTGATACAGAGAAAGAAGTGGTTTTGAGTTGTACTTTAACGGTTTTCCCCTTTTAAAAAAACGTTAAAGTTATATAGTATTTATTGACCATAGGAGACCAAGTAAGATACCTTTTATATTGGCTCATTGAAGGTCATTTAATATTGTAACGTACAATGACAAAACAGTTCAAAGTTTGGGTTTAATTTACTCAATCAAGTCATTTTTTCCTTCAGTAAACGTATATCCCAACAAATGTACCACAAAGGGTTGTTGGCTTCAAGATATTCAGAGAAAATCTTATGCACACAGTAAATTTTCATTTCATGTAAATCCATGGCATAAAATAAAGAACTCTTAAAAACATCTCACTAAATCATGAACTTACAAGTTAGTGCAAGTCTATAGTCTCTTTGAAGTTGTACATTGATCAGTTGGAATGTTGGATGAGATATTGAGTCTTTAATCGTCTCTCTCGAAAAACTGTTTCAGTTTACAAAGGAATAACAGTTCATCATTGGATATTTTCATGTGAACAAGCTGTCAGTGCTCAACTTTTTATTGCTATGCAGCTTAGATTAGTTAACACTTGCATGCTCACCCCTGCATTGTAAATCTATGGCAAAACACTAGTGTGTGTGGATCAATACCACATGATCCAAGGAGTTTTTGGTAATAAATACAGTACTGTCAGTGTTCATCCATGCACTCTGACTTTTCAGCCCATGCACAAAATGGGCATGTTGGCATATTTACCTGAAAGCACTTAATCCATAGTCTTTCTTTTACTGCATGCAAATAATCGTAACAGTTTAAATGTATGTCTATTGATGAAGGTCATCTTAAAAACCAAAGAAGGACAAGCATATTGACCCAAAGGTCTAAATGTCTGTTCACACTCCCAGCTGAGGAACGGCTGTGATGGTGAGGAGGGCAGTTTTTGTATGGCTCCAAACAGGCTGCATAAGCCATAACATGTGCTACATAGTTCTGCTCCTTTACTCCATGAAACAGGTGAGCCATGGGACCTTTGGCGTAGATGGCTACGTCTTCTCCGCCGTGTGTCTCAGCATCCAATGGTACAGCGGCCTGCTGCATGTACTCTTCATCCACTGCAAGGAGACAAGTGCAAAATGCAAAAAAAAATCCAATACGTTAAAATGAATGTAATTTAATGCTTCTATTAGTGACCATTACATATAAACCAGCAAACAACATTTTGTAATATAAATATTGAACATATCCATTTTTTTCTCCCTAAATATACTTCTAATTGCCATATTGGCATGAAGTTCACACAGTATTTCTAACACCCATATCCAAGAAATCAACACAAATCTGTCCATAAATTAGGTAATTAAAATAAGCAGGAGTGAAGAAATAAGAATTAAGCAGAAAAAAGATGTATAAAAAACATAGAAAATCAGGACAATAGTTAGATTTTGTCTGTATTCTGAAAGCAAAACTACTCATTATCAGTGCAAATTCATAACTTGTTATTTTAGTCCTAACTGAGGACCAATGTTTGAGTGTTTCAGAGAGTCCTAATTAGCTTTTTTATAAAAACAATAACTAATGCACTCAACTGAAAGACATTCTATAGAGACTCACTATGCAAAATTCCACTTCTGAAGATAAAGTGTGTTGAAACTTGTGGAAAGTTTTCTATACAGCTTTCAAACAAGCCAATCAAATATTAAGAAAACATAGTCTGGTCATATTAGATCCAAACCTGTACTCTTTAAATATCACTGCTTACAACACATATATGAGAAACCGCATTGCACAATAAGTTCACACCTTCAAACGTGAAGTGTGAAGGTGTGAACATCATGATGTGGGGCTGTTTTTTAACACATGGTACAGGCACACTTCATGTAACTAGCAGAAAGAATTAAAGGGGAAATCTTCCAGGACATTACTAATAAAAATCTGAATGAAGTATATTTCAACTACCCAATGACACCAAGGTAAATAAACTCAAGTGTTCTCAGGGTAAAAAAAAAAAAAAAACACAGCTGCCTAGTCAATCAATTTAGTTAAATCCAACTTTTAAAAAATCTATGGGAAGAACAAAATAGAGTGTATATAAGAGCTCACCAGAACTACAAGTTTTTAATGTCTTACATAACATACCTGAACAACAAACACAGTAGTTTCTCTATACAAGACATTTTGACATTGACATTGTGGAAAAAATGTTTGTGTAACCTTCTTGGGTTGTGACTGACTCCTGGTGTGAATTTCATGTCAGTAACATAATTAGAAATACATTATTAAAAGACGAATGTTCATGTGTTTAACATTTATTTTCCCCAATGTTCCTTACAATATGAAATAACAAAATATAACAGAAAACTGAGTGTCCTAGATTTACTGTTTTTGCTGTTAAGACTTTTTTATTTGTTGTTCCTGCTTTTGCACTAATACTATTCTAACCTTTGCCTCATACATTTTTAGTAGTTTGGCCCATAAAATAGGGTTTTCCAAAGCTTCCATAATTTACTCAAACAAAACTAATTACAGCTTTCCAAAGCCCCAGAAGGTAATTGAAGTTCCTTTGATGGAAAATGCAGAAATAGTGGCTGACCTTTAAAATACAAGAAGCACATGTTGGACAGGAAGTGAGATAAAGTATTTTTAAATTATTATGATTAAAAATATTACAATCTTTTCTACACTTCAAATAAAGTCATTTTTTTCTGTAGAGTGGCAGAGATGGTTTGGAAAGCATGCTGGTGCCTTTTTCTTTCTCGTTGCTTTGTAATTTCACTGCATTGCTGTGGATAAAAGCATCAAAGTGCACATGTACTTCTTTTGCAATGCTCCCTGCCTCTCCAGATGGATACATTTTAAAATCAAATTCCATATGGAGTTGGGTTCAGTGTATAGCTATTAGACATGAAAACTTGTTCCAAAAAGTAATACTGGTCCATTTAGAAATGGTGAGCAAAACTTAGGGCTATAAAAGGTATTCTGTGCAATAACTTAAAATGCATGTGTATTTTCATTCTTTTCAACGTGTCACAAAGACATGCAAATGTAGTTTAAAAGTTCAGTTATATAAATGCAAAGGGTTATGCGGAAAAAAGAAAACAGATCACAATGAAATGAATGCATTATGTTTCATCTTTGTTTTTCAGACAAACTCAGGCATGAGTCAGCCATAACCACATCAGTTAAAACTGGCTGTACACAGATCAGTAGAGACAAGCAGCTGCATCTGAAAACCATTAGCATGGACTCACAGTAATCCACCATTGTGATGTTCCCTCTGGTTCCATTTACATGCACATAACCAGGGCCATTGGCATAAAGGATGCTGGTAAAAGGCATTTCGTCATCTGCTTTCTTTGGCGCCAGACCTGAATCATTGGATGGGAAAGTGAATAATGTTTGTCATGTAAGGTATTCCTCGATACTTACATATGCTTTGACGTCATATTGAAAGCAGATTACAATGAACTTAAATAATCTTTACCCAGGACTTTCTAGAGCTAAAAAAAAACAGAGTAGGTCAACATCTTCTAGTCTTCAGCTGGTCTTACATGTTTTTTTATACTTTCACTCAACTTTTAATATGAACAGCATCAAAATAGCTATTCTTAGAATCATACCAAAAATGGGGTTCCCTCGAGGTGTGTTACCACCAAAGGTAAAGACATGAGAGTGGTCTGCAGTTACCACTGTCAGTGTGTCAGACTCTCTGGTGATTTGCGCTGCCCGTTCAATTGCACGATCAAACATCTCAGCTTCAGTTAGTGCCAGTTTTGCAATGCCATCATGGTGTCCATGGTCAATTCTCCCTCGTAATACAACACAGAAAAGACAAATTTCAACAACTGCACATGATCATGCACAATCAGGATTCTGTGTTATTTCAGGAACAACATTGAAAATAAGTGCTTTCTTGTGCTCTTGTTTTGATTTTATATTCAACAACAATCCCATGATACTCATCTTCCACAAACAAGAAGTATCCTTTTGGATTCTTCCTGAGGATTTGAATTGCTTTTTCGGTCATCTCCACAATAGATGGGTCTCGTGTGGTATTCCGGAAAACATCAAATCTCATGTCCTTTGCTTCAAAAAGACCTAGACCCAAATAAAAGAGTGTGAAATCTCAGCATTGTGAGATTTACAGTTGGAGGCAGTAAAGACTCAGCTCTGTTCAGAAGCAATAAAGCTGTGAAAAGAAAGGCCACAGAAAAAAAGCATTCAAAGTAGGACCAATGAGAAAGTTCAAGAGTCTGAACTCCTCACATATCAGAGGACAACATGATAGTAAGATAATAAAGATGGTGTACTCTTGGTAGCTGCACCTGGATTACTGTTGTATGCATCATCACAGCAAGAAATGCACCCTTGAGTCTTTATCTCTATAGCTGGACCTGATAATGCTTGTTAAAAGTAAATTTACACACAACACATGACTGTTTTAAATGGCTGTAAAGATGAAAGGCGATACTTAGAGATAAAGATGTTATATATTACTTGTACACCCACCCATAAGACGATCTGTAGTTTTCACATTTATCTCATCAAACTCCTTCTTATGCCAGACATACAGTGATTTCTTGTTCTGAAAAACAAATCCATGATCCATGGTAACATATACTGTATGTTAGTAGCAGAAGTCCATAAAATGGTACATAATTTATCAAGCTAATGCTCATTAATCCTACCGGTTTAGCATTCAACCACACATCAATAAGGTTTTTCTTGTCTTTGCGGTTTCCCTTACGAGAAGAGGAGGTAGGATACTCAGGATCCGGAGTCCCTTTTGGTGTCATGTACATCCTTCCTCCCCCAAGAATCACCTTTAAGAAAATCACATGACAGAAGGTCGGTGGAGGCACTTTTTAAATACTTTATCTTTAGAGCTTCAAAAAATACATGGTGTACAACATGCAACATGTACTGTACAAGTTCTAAATCTTTTCAATCTAAACATCAACAGGATGAAGTAGAAATTATTTGGCAAGTTACGTCAAGCAAAGGAGTAGGTCCAGGAAATAAAAAATATAATTCATTTTTAAAATATATATGGGAGGTGGTTATAGGCATCCATGTGTGATTCCAAATATTGACCCAGGGTTTTGCTTAAGGTGTTTATTAAAAGATCCGCATTGAAGTAATTGACTTCTCTCAACTTTTAGTAATCTTACAACAACATTTGCTGTAAAATGTTCCTATTGAATAAGCCAATTTGTTAGCATGCCTATTGTTCGAAGTATTTTAAAGCAGAAAATGAAATAAAAAGATTCAGTGAAAGCAATTCAGTCACAACTTGCTAGCATAGATGTTTTCTCAAGATGACAATAAAAGAATAACATGGCTGACCACATCAAGGCTATGCAGATAACTAATGCAAATAAGGTAAAGCAACATGCAACATTTACAAATAGAGTGATTTGGATCACCAAAGTATCATTGTGGTTAATTGCCTTTTGCAGTTTCAGCCACCATAAGTCCTTCCATTTAAAAATAATATTGCAGAGACAGTGCTACCTGAACTGGAGGAAAAAATTAACCTGCTGTTACCTGCTGTTAATTTTATTTAATGTGACTGCTATTGACCTAATACAGGCTTTTGGAGATCAGAGGTTTGCCTGATGCCTCTATATAGCCTCCTGGCACACTCTATAGATTTAACATTGTCTAAAAATTAACTCTGCCACTTGCTCAGCAGTTCCTATACGTAACCAATGTTACCATAATTAATCAGTCTCAGAATATCTTGGAAGATAATAAGCTGTACTTTCATACATCAATGTCAAAGTTGGTGACCAGTTGGGTAGCAATGTCCACACATCCATGTTTTTGAGCACTGGAAGGAAGGTCTGCGTCGCTGTACCAGCTGCGGCTGACAGAGTGGGCATAGGCTGCAGCTGGTGAGGCATGCTGAACACGTGTGGTGGTCACAATACCCACTGATTTACCTGTACAACCCAGAGACACACTCAAATCAGAACTACATCTGTTTTTTATTAATGAACAAAATTACCAATACAAAACTGGACCACTGTAGCTATTCCTGTGCATTGCATAGAACCATAATAATGGACACCACATGCTTATCGGATGATTGTTCTACTCCAAACATTTTTCATCTTAGGTAAGTATGGTTAATCTGTATCTTGAGATAAGAGTGCAGTTTCAACTGGTTGACCTTTCCATGATGCAGCACAGCCACTATTGTCAGTGATCCACTGTATTTACCTTGGGCTTTCGCACGTCGTAGTACTGAGTAGACTTCATTTCCAAAAGTAGTGTTGCACTCATAGGCCACTGCTTTAGCACTGAGTCCAACTGTCTTGGCGTTGGCCTTCAC
Organism: Xiphophorus hellerii; assembly: GCF_003331165.1. NCBI lineage: Eukaryota > Metazoa > Chordata > Actinopteri > Cyprinodontiformes > Poeciliidae > Xiphophorus > Xiphophorus hellerii. Next base: position 10,290,806 of record NC_045680.1, read on the forward strand.
CCCACAGTGATAGGCCGTGGCCGTGCTGGCGCTGTCCGCAACCTGCTTATCCACACTGTAGGTCTTCAGAAACAGAATACAATTGTAAAAATAAATGTAAAGTGGACACGGTCTAAAAATAGACCCTTGTATGATTTATCAACATTTTTAACATGCATTCATTGTTTTCCAATTTCCTTTTTTAACTGTTTTATATTAATCTTCATTTCACCAGGAAAATCAATTGAGATTTTAATTTCGAGTTAACTCATGCTAATGGTGTTAGCTCTAGCTATTATAGTAAACAAAGCAGATTATAAGCCGGTTGTTTCAGCAGATATCTCATATAAAACGGCACATGAAACCATTGAGGCTGTTTTATGGTTGTGGGTTGCCCCCGTCGACCTCCTCTTTCTTGAATTCTTGTGTTTTGTTTCTAGACTTGAACCACACTTTAACATAACCACTTCATCCGCCTGGCATGCATTGTGCAGGTAAAAAAAAAAATGGCAACCCACTTATATGAAAAATATACAATCTTTGAAGTAATTGTGAGTTTTTACCCAGAAAACACCACCACTTTTAGGTCAATAAGTAAATTCTAACATATTAAGGCCAATATGCTTAACTAGTCATGGATCCCTTTAAATGGGTCCCTTCCATTTTAAAGTACTTTACAAAGCGCTGTAAAACAGCAACACAGAGTGAATTTGCACTAAATATTTTGAAATGTTCAGGATAAGTTTTTGGAAATACAGATCTTTTCGCTTTACTTTTAAGAAGATTCAGAAAAAATATGCAAGTACAATGCAACATAAGCACCTTGTCTTGACACCAGAGTCTCACAATAATCAATGTTACTTCTTCTTGGTATGTTACTTTATCTTGGTAAAGATCTCCAAGGTCAAATAAATAAATAAAAATATGTATACTTATCCCAAACAAAGATTTAATCTGTCTTGATTGTGGGTTGAGACATAAAACTACAATTAATAAATACTCAGCCTCTCCATAATGCTCAAGTTACAATAATTTAGGGATTAAGCTTGCCCAGAAAGCGATGTGAGACCCAGAATTTGTGATCACTACTTACAGCCTATTGTCAGCATTTTAATTAAAGGGTGAATTAACAAAATCCTTTAAATCTCTTTCAGTTTTGTGGTTTAAGAACTTAAGTAGCAGTGCATGCTCATTAAAAGACAAGATGCAACATGCTCTTGGAAAGCCAACTGCCACTTCTGTTTTTCATCTTCTCTCTCTTTATTCATAATGAATAGTGCAATTTTACTAAGCAGCCAAAACTAAGTTGGAAGATTTAAATGCATGCATGTGTGTGTTTAAAATTTAGCACAGCTCTCTCTTCACAGTCTCGTGCTCCAAGTGTGTCTGTGGTGGTAAATAAGGTAAATTACTTCAGGTTTTCCATTTGCAAAGCTAAAGTTTTACCATTTCTTTTCTGTGAAAGTGATTAGTATTCTATTATAGAGTTTGCTGGCTAAAGCAAATCTAAATAAATGAGCAAGTAAAATTGAACTTATGCTTTTGCATGCTCACCTTTATTTTAAACTTAGCAACCTTGCAGTTTTCTTGAGCTGTTTCAGAGGAGAGGGAAATGAGAACACTAATGAAGCAGCAACTCTGGAAATGTTGTGAGATTTTCCAGCCAGCTCAGAAGTAATACCTCTGGACAATCAGGGGATGTGAAAAACAAAGTTGCCAATGTTCCACTGTGTAGCTAAATGTGTGTTGGTAGGAATCATGACTTTACTTATATTTATGCTGTACTGTAAGCCCTTTTCCACTTGGTATAGTAACGGTCAAAGAGCTGCACAATTCCTGGCAAACTGTTAAGCACCTTAAAGAAACATACTTTTAACTAACTTTTTTGGCTGATAAATCTGAATAAGTGAAAAATGGCTATATAGCAGCAAGAATAAAAGATGACTGAGCTTTAATGGCTTCCTTGGGAGCTAATGGACAATGTGTTTTGAAAGAAAATACCAGAGTTCTTGGCTATTGAAAATTTCAAGGAAACTCCTGGTTATTTTAAACCACTGACATTTAATAAAAATAAGGACTAAGTGAGTGTGGATAACCAGCTCAGACAATTTCTTTCCATCTCTTGACTGAATTACCAAAGCGTCTAAAAATATTTAGAAAAAAATACTTTTGACATTATTTTTGGAAGAGCTGTAGTTTCCGTAAACATCTCACAGAATACTCTAATTGTTAGAAGGTTCCATTGGGAGTCTGGCAGTCTTTGCCTAAATCCTTCATAATTACTCATTCCATCTTTCTCTCCCAACCCCCAAAGAGTTCAATGTGCTCCAAAAGGTCAAATCAGATTCAGTAGACTGAGATGCACTACAATGAGAGATGCAAAACAAACTGTTTCAAGATTTTGTCAGGACTCAAGTCAAGGTGTGCCTGGAATTTGAAAACCAGACAAAAAAAACCCCCAAAAAACATATGAAATAAGTGTTACCATTGTTGAAGTAGATTGTGGTACATATACACTCTAGAATTACTTTTAAGCTGAAGCCAAAATTTCAGCCAGCAAAAAGCAGATTAACGTAAGTTGACCGAATCATGCCAAAAAGTAGTTGCTTTCTTTTACAAATGGGTGTGCAACTTACTTACAAATATTAAAGTGTGGTCATAACACCTCCTAAGAATATCTTAAAATGAAAATTTTAAGATTTTTTAATCATTTCTCTGTCAACAGTTCTACTTTGTGTCACTACCTTAGAGAGGGCAACATATGGGAAGGTGTCCATGGCCAGCACCGTTTCTTCCCCAGACCCGCCCTCATTCTGACCTCGCAGGATACGTGCTGCTGAAACCGTAGACACACCCATCCCTGCCGAAGGATGACAGACAAATAAAGTTCACTTTTATGTCCCATCTGCTTTTCTCATCTTAGTTATCTCAAAGCAATTACATGATTAATCACATATTTCGTCAGCAATGCTTCACACATCTGCATTCACCGCCCTTTGGCATTGCATAAACTCACAGCACATACTGTGCAGATTATCTGCCACCAGTTTGATAATATGAAACATTCAATCACAAGTTTATGCCACTGCCTTTGTAACTGCTTGGATAGTTTGTGTGAATACTAAAAATATTATGAAGTTGTAGATCTCTAAAGAAAACATGCAACTAGCAAAATCAAAATTTAGATTAAAAAAGTCTTTCCAGGTCAAAATAGAACGCTGTTGTGATGGAATTAATATTCCCTTAGTGAATTATGTGAAACAGTTAAGGGATTTGCTTTATCTTTGCCCCTTTAAAAGAAACAAATCCTAGCTGAGTTAAGGCAGCTGCAGCAAATTTAACTCAAAAATCACAGTCGTAAAACTTAGAACAGGCTCTGGGCACAGCAGACAGGGGAGATTCACAAAGAAAACTGAACGCGACCACCCAGAAATGTGACTGAGTTTGATTTAAAACAGATCCTGCAATAGTTAACTGGAAAACTGTTCTTTAATCCATGTGCCTTTAAACAGCTTCTCCTGCAAAGATGAATTTAATGCCTTGTCGACTGTAAATATAAACACACAATAAGAATTTCTATCCAATCCAGATGTAAATGGTCTCCTTTTCACTGTAGCTGTCTCTACTTGGGAGTGCCAGAAGACAAGGTTAACATGTCAGCACTGACTATAGAAGTCAGCAAACACAACACAAAGGTGCACTTTCAAGTTGGAAAATATAAAACTTTACAATGCAATTTCATTTCAAACTCACTATGTTAATGGATCATACATTCACAGTCAAAAGCAGTTGTGGCCAATGCCATCATACTCTTTACTCTTTACAGCTAATCAGCAGGAAATGGTGCCAATAAATGTAGCAATGGACCCAAAAAGAAATCAAAATGATCTACAAGGAACATCAAAATACTTTATAAATGTGTTTTAAGAAAGAAAATCTGAAAGGCATACAATAGACATCTGCTAATTTATTTTTATGAGACCAAAGCCGTTTCCCAAAAAAATCTACTTTTTAATCATTAGTTAGTAAATACATATGTGGTATTTTTAACCTTTTCTCCAACTGCAGTTAACCAGCATCACAAATTGCGATGTAGAGGTGGTGAGGCAGATGCTGTAGACCCAGGATACGATAAATAAATGATTTTAATAATGAATGTCCAGAATAACACAGTCCAACATGGTCCAAACAACGGGCAGCACGGCCGAGCGGAAGCCAGGGCTCGACGCCGGTAGCAACCGTTAACACAAAGGATGAGACGACGGACTGGGCACACAGATGACAGAGACTAGACGCCAAATGAGACGAGTAACGACAAGGACCCGACAAAACACAGAGACACAGGTGAGACTAAATACACAGGAGGTAATCAGGGAACGAGACACACCTGGGAGTAATCGAGGGGAGACAGGACAACGAAGAGACTCAAGGACACAGGAAACTCAGAAATAAATACACAGAAAAACACAGATCATGACAACCAGACTGTCATGCTAAATGACAGTCTGGTCTTTGAAGACTATACTGTATTTTGAACACAATATGTTTTTTTTTTTATTTTAGTGTATTTTTTGGATGGATGGATGGATGGATGGATGGATGGATGGATGGATGGATGGATGGATGGATGGATGGATGGATGGATGGATGGATGGATCTTATCACATCTTTTCTTGTAAAATATGTTTACAACCGTTTTCAGGTGATCTAATAAATGAGCCAATGCAAAGCTATCATGAGGTTTGTTGAATGGAGGGGTGACTCACAAAACGGCTGAAAGCAAAATCATTCTTTATCTTGAGCTGTATGACAGACACCTGACAGCCACACGGGTTTTACAACTTTATTTATCTTTATATATGAAAAAATCACTTACATCTGAAAAAAAAAACTAGCCTCGGGTCATGATGCTGCCACCACCAAATTTCACTGTGGACGTTGTATGTTTTTTTTAATGTTCTACATTATGCTTATGCCAAACTTACCTTTTGGAATTGTGTCCAAAGGTTAAAATTTGGATTTGTCGGGCCATAACATGTTCTAAAACGGATTATGTTATTTGAAATTCCATGCTTTTGTATGGAGCTCTACTCCTTAGTTCAGACTTGAAGAATACATGACAAAACATCCAGTTTTTGTAACGCCCCTGTAGTACTATATTATCTCCAGTTATTTAGAAAATCTTTATTCTACCATGGTACAAAAACATTGCAGTGTTTTTTGTTAGTTTGTTTTTTGCACCCTTCTTCTGATTGATACCTTAGCAGAATGAAATCTTTCAACCTGTTGTAACCTCTCTTCTCTCCTTTATGGCTTTGGCTAAAATGTAACAATAAAAATACTACAAGGATAGCAGAACCATTCTGGTTTATCATAATTAATATGGAATTCTAAAAGATTGACTACTGAACATGAATAAAAAAAATGTCTAAACAAGTATTACAACTCTGTTTTCATTTTTTATCAATATCCATTTTTTTTTACATTTTTGTTTATCAGTTGAGTCATACATGATAAATATATTTTGTCATTTATCACGGCCTAATTTTTCATTTAAAAAAATAGTGTGTATGCTTTTAAAAGCCCACTTAATGATTTAAAACAGTGGACAAAGTAATGCAACTGTACTAGTTGCATTACCTTGCGGAATTACTTACCTGTTCTTTGAAAATTGAGGAACACTTTGCTGCAATTTCAAAATACATAGTTTGTAGCCATCAGGAGAAAGCGCCATTATTGTATTATCCCACTATCTTGAGAAATGTCAAATTTTATTACCTTCAGGCTATGACAAAATTAAATTATCAGCACAATAAGAGCTTTCAGTGGTGGTCAGAACTATTCAACTGTAAGATGAGTCCTTCAATAACTAACCCGTAAACTATGATGACTCTCTCGTGTAAGCATTTTGAGGTTAATGGGTTTTAAACAATATTTGACATGATATGATTTTTTTGGTTTTGAATAGTATAAAAGCTTAGTTCAGATATCATAAATTAAGTATTAGTAAATGCTTATTAACACTGTTTTGCATACATTCACATATAATGCATGTATAATATGCCAGGGAAGGATAATATCTAATGAAATTGTCAGTAGTTTTGCACAAAAAGAGCATTTACCTACCATCACCAAGAAATAGAATAATGTTTTTAGCCCGGTGTTGTCGAGGATGGAGCTCCAGTGCAGCATCCAGTGTTGCCTTTGCTTTTGAGTCCCAGTAGGAAGGGTCCTTCTCAAGTTCATGAAAGGCTGTTCAAAAATAGAAACATTTTTAGAGGTTAAGAAATAAAAAAGGAGTGCAAGGACAGCATATGTGCATAAACATTTATTTGAGACATTTTCTGACATGTTGATGTTCACTTTGACCTAAGATAAACAAGAACAAGGTTTACACAGGGAATTAGCATAAACTGCCAACACAGTTGAAATTCTGTCCATTCATTCTCACTAAGAAGCTTCAAATTAGTGAAGTTAAAAAAAAGAACATTCATCCAGAACATCTTTAGGACAACGGAAAGTCAAACAGACGGTCCAACACTTTACATAAACAGACTGACACAGGCAAAAAATATCCTCACACAAGGCTTTGTTCATCTGCAGAGACTTTCCATGACACCCACACACCTGAGCCGTGACCATGCCTTCATGCAATTCTCAACAACATGTCTGTCGTCACAAACCCATACTTTCCAGCTTGTGGTTACCTGCTTGTATGCTCTAGTCTGCCCGCAAACACTACCAATATCCTGACCCTGTCATCTTCTCACCTTGGCTGTCCATAGCAGTCAGGCCTACAGGCATCATGATGAGGCCCAAAAGTATAACCTGAAAATTGCTGGACCCGCAAAGTTCCATCAGCATCACTAATCCAACCTGGAGACTGAGGAAGAAGAAGCAACAAGACCAAAAGGCAGAGACTGTGTGCGGCTGGTGAGACCTCCGGCCCTCTTTTATAAAGCCCCGCTGGGGTGTGTAACAAGGAAGGGCCTTCGCCAGCTCATAGGCTCAGAGCCATGAAAAAAGGGAGGAGGGGGTGAAATCTAAGAGAAGGAGGAAGAGACAGAGGAGAGACAGAAAGAGAATTTGAAAAGTTAGGACCACACAAGATTTGTGTGGCATTTAAGACCCTGGGCTCACACTGATTTCCAGAAATGCCCGAGCTCTGGTTTACTATTTTTGAGCATTGAATTAATTGTGGTTTTCCTACCTTCTCTGGTTTCTTGCTCTATGTATGGGAGATCTGAATTATCTTCTGATGTGGTAAAATTCCAAATATTCTAGCGTTCAGTAATCTATCTAACTGTAAAAGAAAAATTGGGCACCCAGTTTATGTTGGCATCCAGCGAGATATAAATCCTAGCTGGGCTCTTTCCATTACTTGCTCCGTCCCCATGAAAAGCAGTCTAAGGGAAGAAAGAGAGGAATTGTCTATTGTCTTAGCTATTCTGGAGAATATCACAATGTGCTCTGCTTTTAAGTCAGTTGGTCAGGTTTCCATTTCTCCCCCTCTTTGAATTCTTCTGCAATGTACGAGACCCCAATATTTTCCTCTTTCTAACTCATCTTGGCAGTTTTTTCTGTGGCAAGTGAAGCATTTTTCTTCTGTGAGGTAGTGGAGCTGACTTGCAAAAACAAAAACATCTTCTTTTCTACACAACCACAGAAGTTAATTTATGAAATGAGGTGTGCTAGGCCAAGCTTGTTTCACACAGTGATGGGGAATCAAATTCCCGGTGAACGCCTTTTTGCCTCGCGAACCCACAAGACTCAATCTTTGTTACGTTTCAGAACTCAGGAGGATCTTTGCTTTTCTCCAGTCAGTCATGTAAAGCCAGCAGGGGCTTCAAGTCAGTCACATGTATCTAATCAAGGCTGCAATAAAATCATACAAGGAATCGGGCTGAAGAAACCACGTGGTGTTGCCCACACAGCAGATGAACTGAAAATACCAGCAGCCGTGTGCAAAATCCGGAAAACCTGCGCAGGCATGTTTGTTTGTTTTGTTGTACAGTTCTGCTGCTGAGTGAGAATATTGATTGTTTTGTCAGATTCATTCTTATGTACGACAAGGGTAAATACCTGGTGGCTGTTTCTCATCTCAGTAACAAAAGCCATTGTCATGCCTTTGTTTAAGGAATACAGTTGAAAACAAATATTTACATAGAATTTTTAAATAAAAGCATATTCATTGTTTCATACTGTCTGAAAAATAAATAAGATACATTTTTTGCTGTTTTTGTTCAGTTAGCATTGCCAATGTTACTTTTCTTTGCTAAATGCCATAATCACAACAGACAGATTTTATTCCTTTTCATGAACTCAGATATTTACACATGCAGGGGTGAACATGTACACCCCCACAAAATATGTCTACAAATACACACCTGAACAAAGATATTTAATTTCTGGAAAAATGTCCTGTGGAGTGCCATATTGACCATTATGCGAAGTTAAGAAACAGCCTACAGATTGTAATGTTAGACTCATTTTTCATATAAACAAAGGGGATTTCCGCCTTGATTTAAGCGCTTTTGCAGTTTTCTGGAAGTTTGTTCCAAATTAGAGGAGCATAAAAAATGAAAACCACTTCTATGTGTTTAGTTCTGATTTTGGGGATGCAAACCAGACATAAACTAGAAGACCTGAGTGGTCTGAGAGGAGCAACAACTGATCCTCAATGCATTTTGGTGCTAAGCCAGTTGCGATGCAAGGGGCTGGCAGCATCATGCCGTGAGAGTTTTGTTGCTGGACAAAAGATAGTTGGATAGACTTAACAAAAGAGATGGCCTCATCAGTGAAACATGTTTTGTGGAAATACTGAGGTAACATCTCAAGGCATCTGGCAGGAAGTTAAAGCTTGGCTACAAATTGATCTTCTAAATGGATGATGATCCAATCATCAAGTTTGATCCAATCATCCAATCACCTTAGACAACAAAGTCAATGATTTGGAGTGGCCTTCACAAAATCCTGATCTCAGTCCCACACAGTGTCTGTGGACAGAGCTGAGAAGGTGTGTGCAAGAAAAATGCCCCACTAATTTGATCCAGTTACACCAGTTCTGTCATGAGAACTGGGCTCAAACACCCACACTACTGGGAGAAGTGTGTGGAAGGATATAAAATGTCTGGCCCAGGTCATAGCGTTATAAAGTTAATTCCATCAAATGCCAAGGAAGACGATGTCCACTTCTGACCAAAAAGCAGAAAGACTTTCAGGAAATAGAAACGGTTTTGGTAATTTTCCATAAAACTAGAAAGATTTAGTCTGATTTATAGACACGCAGAGAAGTTACACGTGTTTTTATACAGAGTGTGCAAACATCTGGCTTTAGCTGTGTACATAAAGCCTGAATATTCACAATAGAAGCAGAAACAAAACCACTTTAGAAGATTTTGAAAAACGGAGCAAAACACCCACAAGCAAACGAAATGTGTAACACATTTTTGAAATTGTTAAATTATTTTTCACTTGCTATCTCCAAAGGATGAATGATTTTATAGCAAACATAGTGATTTATTTGCACAAAGTAGAGGAGTAATGGTTATTTAACTTGGCTTCTGGTGAAGACTGAGAGTATATTTATAGCGTAGCAGATGGTGACTTGTGTTCACTACTGACTGAGATCACAAATCAGCAGAAACTGGACAGAAGGGAGCTTTGCTCCAAACTGGGACTGGTTTAGGTAAGCTTCCTGTTCTTTACAGCACAAGCAGAAAATGTCCATATGTATGAAAAATATCCGCCCCATAAGGGTAATTATTTTTCTGGCATGAGAACAGATGCTGACTGTTGCTGAAGCTGTGTTTTATATCATTGCTAGATTATTTGTATGAATGATGTCTTAAAATTAAAACCCACATGACACTAAACCTTGAAGCAGATCTGAACCAACAGACTCACCAAAACTGGAGAGTAACAGACAGGACAGACCCACATTCTGACATTTGCTTTCAACAGGATAATGCACCATATCAAAAAAGCCAGATCACCTCAAACTGGTTTCTTGAATGAGCCTTCATAGTCACTAGATTTCAATCCAGTAATGAACTTTGGATGAGTTGAAACTGGAGATTTACATCAAAAATGTTCAGCCAACAAATCTGCAGCCACAATGTGGCCCTATCATATCAATATGGATCAAACTCTCTGAGTAATGGTTTCATCATATTGTTCAATCTATGGCACTATGAATGACTTTAGTTGTGAAGGCAAAAGGCAGTTCAACTAATAAGTTACTTGCAAAGTGTGCCTAATAAAGTGACCTAGACAGACTAAGTGCAAGAAAAATAAGCATTTTAAAGCAGAATTTTATGTAGATAATAAAATTCTGGAGTCATGTGTTTGCATTTTTAACTACAGCTTGCTGCCAATTTGACATTTTTGGTTAAATTCACCCTACAGTTTGCTACTGTGTTCTCAGAACTCACTGATAATTGCTATACTCTCTCCCCCTTCCTCTGTGTAACATGCAAGGTTCCTTGAACCTATAGATTGTGTAAATTACAGTGGTTAGGTAGAGTTTGCGTTTAGATTACAGCTCATGCTGGGAAATGTTTAGGTTCAGGTTGTCAAAGCAAGGTTACACTTGTGGTAAGGCCAGACCACACAGCCCTAGTTTTTTTTTTTTTAAAGTAAGGGGAATCTTTCCCCCTAACTAACAACAGACAACTTAAAAAATAATTCTTTCAACTAACAAGCACATAGTATCTGAAAAGACAGGCTCCCATCTTTTAGAGAGAAACCAAAGTAGCAACTAATGGAACAATTAAGCTAAATCAGCAATCATGCCAGTAATCTGTTCTGTCATTGTCCCAAAAAACTTCCTTTAGGTACCAAAAACAATGCAGGACATGTGCATAAGAAATACTGAGATCTCAGAGTTTTTTGACAGTCAGTCATAAAGGTTTTACTGCCAACATGAAAATGAACAGGTGGGCACTTGAAGGTAAAGAACCACAAGCTACTCTCATCGGCTACAGCAAAAGGCAACTACCTTAACATCAAACAGGCTGACATCTTTGAAAAAGGGGCCTCTCTTACTTTTTAATTTGACTCATAAAAGAAATATGGAGCTATTCCAATTAGGCTACTGTGTGTGGGGGTGTACACGCGTGTGTGTGTGTATTGGTATGTGTGTTGACTAAGAAAATTAAAGAGACTGCATAACCATGAATTGAACATGTGAACATAAAAGAGCAGAAGAAAAGCACCTACTGAAGCTCAGACATAAGTATGTTGCTATATAACTAATAGGGATATATAACAACTAATGGAACAATTAAGCTAATTGTTATAATCCAACATGATCAGTTTTTTTAATCCAATAAAGTGGTACACATTAATATATAATATGTATATACTGTATATATACATATACAGTATATATATATACTGTATATATACATATATATACAGTATATATGTATATATATATATATACAGTATAGACCAAAAGTTTGGACACACCTTTCTAATTCGATGGGTTTTCTTTATTTTCATGACTATTTATAAGGCAATAAATCCCACTTATTAACCTGACAGGGCTCACCTATGAAGTGAAAACCATTTCAGGTGACTACCTCTTGAAGCTCATCAAGAAAATGCAGAGTGTGTGCAAAGCAGTAATCACAGCAAAAGGTTGCTACTTTGAAGAAACTAGAACATAAGGGGTATTTTCAGTTGTTTTACACTTTTGTTTAGTGCATATTTCCACATGTGTTATTCATAGTTTTGATGCCTTCAGTGTGAATCTACAATGTCAATAGTCATGAAAATAAAGGAAACTCATTGAATTAAAAGGTGTGTCCAAACCTTTGGTCTGTACTGTATACATGTATATATAGATATTGAATAAATATATACAACGTCTCACTTTGCAATGCTCTGAATGAAAGTGTATTTCATTTTTCATTTCAAATGTTTCGCTGTCAGCAGCTTACATGGGTTCAGGCCTTGTAGCTGGCTGCAGGAAATACCGGAACTGTTTCAAATGAGTCAATGTGGAACACAGTTTTTGGGATTGAGGTAAAATAAAAAAGAATTATGAATAATGCGCCAAACCATAGATGTTTAAAGTAAAGCTCAAGCAAAGTCTGATCTAAGGAGGATTTTAATTAGCTGACACAACTGTGGTCAACCTGTCTTGCATTCCTTGCTTCTCAATCAACTTGGCATTTATTACAAATGTACATTTATTAAAGAGGCTATAGTACATAAATGTTGACAGAGGCGTAGAAAATTAAAAGGAGGTCTAACAATAAATTTAAAAGGGAGACAGAAGGAAGGTGCAAGGATTGGGGCCATTAAGGCTTTTGGAGATATTTTCTGCTCTGAACACAGTGCACTCTCCTCTGGACTTGATAAAGCACAAATTTCTCAACAATTCTCAAACATTCTCAAAACCAATACTAGTTTTGAGAATGTGCAAAACTAGTATTGGTTCATTATCACAAAGACAGCTTATTTGTACATTCTGCATGGTTTAAGGGTCTAGTAGAGCATGTTGTTGCTCAGCCCTTTATATCCCACATGCACTCGTATGGGTTATTATTAAGAATTATTAAAAGAAGTACTGAGGCTGAATCATGTCAAACCTGGTTGGTCTCCAAGTACCGGTAGCTTAATTTATTGTAACTTTTTGCAACACAGCTACTACACCACTCAGACTCACACCAGGCAAACAGTTTTCTGCTCAGACTCTTTGGACGTAAACATCAGTGTGCCTTGTGCTTCTTATAAATCAGGCTCCCAGCTGTGGATTCATGGACAGTTTCAGTGCAAAATGCATCTACCCTTTAAGCATAGAGAAGTCCCTCAAAAGTATGAAAAACATAAGAATCAAATGAGGGATGTGTTTTAGGTCTCAAATACCCTGTAGACTGAATAAACATCTAATGTTGTTATTTGTCTATCATGGTAATACAACAAATAAACAACTGTCACATACAAATTAGAAAAAAAACCATTCTCATATCTTAAATAGTTATCTTAAAGGGACACGAATGATAACAAGGATGAGTCATAATACATTGAAAGCCCAATCTTGTCTTTCTCTTTTCCTCATTTCTTTTCTTTCCTCAGTTTGAAATAATCCAAAAAGTTTTTCTTTCCTTAATGACCACCCAGGCCTGATGTGGGAACACCGTGTCAGGTCGTGAGGTTAGAAAACTCTATGACTGGCGCTTGAGGTCAGACAGGTTTATTTATTCAGGCAAGCTTCTGTCCAAAAACATCCTTTGCAGTCTCCAGGTGCTGACCAGAAAGAGTGCTAGAAGTGAATGTGGTGGAGGTGTTGTGAGACGGACAGGCTACTTCACTCAACTACAACAGAGCTGTTCATTTCGTATTCCAAACTGAGCTTTAATGTAACACACTCACATATGGATTATCGCTCAGACATACCATGGACATTTTTCTGGAACCACAATGGACCACCCATAGAAATATGGAGATGTTTCTAATTAAGTGAACTGCTGACTTTATTGATGACCTGTGTGTAATGTAGCATTAATCGCAAGTTTCCCGCACCCTCTATCATCTTGTTTGTTATAGTGAACATTATAGTTTAGGACATTTAGGGAGAAATTTAGAATTTCTCCTCTTCACTGAACCACTTTGACTGTTTAACCAGGATGAATAAATTAAAATAAGATCTTGCTTTGAAATAGATGCTATCAACTTTCGTAACTTTTGCAGGAGATTTAGCAGCACTCTTGGTTTACCTTTATGCCTCACAGCAATATGTGTGTCAAAGACAAAAAGACGTGTAGGCATTTCTTATTTAGGAACAATAAGGGTTTATCCTTGAGTTATTCATTTTTTGTGAATACTAAACTGTTCCACTGTTAGCCGCTAGCCAAAAATGAATTTTAATATTTATGTTTAGATAATTTATTACTGTCAGATAAATCCTTTGGGTAAAAGGCCACTGGACTGATAACCAATAATTTTAACTCACTCTTACATTTCTCCAACAGGACAAATAAATTTCAATTTTGGAGCTCCAAACATTTCTGGAATTAAATACAGCTTAACAGGCAAAGTATTTGAATTTGTCTTGTGTCAGTGAAAGGAACCCTGTCATACTTAATCACGTTGCCGCGCACAGTCCAGCTCTCCAGGCACTTCCTTGGTAACATAAAACTAGGCAGCAAGAACATTCTGGTTGGGGGGAGAGGGTATTTGAGGAACCACCAGACCACTTATGTATAGCCACAGTTTGTAGCTGTATCTTTGTGCCAGAAATGTGAATTATAAATCAGAATGTTGACTCCCAAACTTGGAATAGCCTACATTATGAGCTGATTTTTTTTTAAAGTGTACACATTATTTCAATGCTATATTTTAATTCATATGTTTACAAAAAGCCTTTATTGAAGGCAATTAATGGAAGAGTTGGATGTAATACATTAATACATCCTGTTAAGAACTTAAATTTGAAATAAGACATTGTTTTGATATATTTTTAGATTTAAAAAAAAAACCTAAGTTGCAGTACTTGTTAAAAGTTTCAGGAAATAGGACTTTTAAATGTGGCATTAAAGCTGCTGTACGTAACTTTCGCAAAGGATATGTTTTTTACATATTCACTAAAACTGTCACAGTGTTGTGACAGTTTTAGTGTCACAACACACTAAAACACTAAAAAGAATCGATCTTTTCACTGATAATCTGTGAAAAGATTGATCTCCCACACCTCCTCCCTGAATTTCTCTTGCTATCTAAAGAAATGCACCTCTCCAGACCAAAAAAAAAAACAACCAGAGCCAGAAGGAAAACGTTAGAGAAACATCTTATCGTTAAAGGAAAACGATGTATCTGCCCTAAATGCTGCCCTCGATAACTGAGCATTCACAACAGGCTATGCTGAGCAGCAACACATGAGATTGTGATCGACAGCTTTAAGACCCGCCTCCTGGTTCTGATTGGTTGTTAGTTAGCGGCAAAGGAGGAGGAGGCAAAGGAGCTCAGTTACAAAAAATATTTTTAAAAACATTTCCATAAAAATTACACACTGTAGCTTTAAACAACAAATGTTCTCTGAAGTAGTTATATGTCCATTCATGTAACATTTTGTTTTTAAATAACACTGAATTGAATTTCATATAATTAACATTTGTAAGTAGAACTCCATGTCAATGAAAAATAAGAAAGAAAAAAAAAAACCATAAAATAATCTTTTAAGGTTGAAAGCCTACAATGACCTGGTTGTCTGCATGTTGTTTGCCCCATCATGCACACAACCTCAAACTAATACACTGCTAAACTACTTTTGAATTTAATTTTAGCATTTATTTTTTGTGATTTGTTTTTCTTTTGGAAGAAGTGTATCAGCCTGCCACAACTAGACTTGACAATACTTGCAAATTCTACCTCTAAAAAGGTTCTCCATTTTATTTATTATTATTGAAATGGATCAGCATATGTATAACTACAGTACTTACTTGGCAACACTGTCACCTGCTGGTTTGATACCTAATGTGTAAAAGAGACTGGCTTTTATTGAAGTATCTATATTCATTTTACTGAATACCTCGACATTACAAAAGAAATTCTGTGAAATGTTGTGTTTATTGTGCTTGAACGATTGAGAGCACCCATATTAGATTGAACATAATTCTTATTAAGCAGTATCATCATTCCTTTCAGACATGTGTTTTACATTTCATCAAATGTAAAACATTTATGGACTTTATAGGACTTAAAGGACTTTAACCTGAAATAGTTTGCAATGCCTTGCAAAAGGTCTTTGCAGTTTCCTGCAATACAAATTGAATTAGCTACATACTTTCTACTCACAGCTCCACACACACACAAAACCAATCTCAGAAAACATCTGTATGTTTCTGAGTAATGGTTGCTACTTTAATCTCTCATCTGAGGCCGTAAACCAGCAGCGATAAAGCATGTACTTTTGAACTGTGTCGCAGCTTTGTTTCATAAACGTCTATACAGAATATATGATGTGAGATTAAAATTGACGTAAATGTTGAAAGGTGTGCTGCATTGAAACTACACCTTACTTAGGTAGCACAAAGCGAATTTTTATTTAAATTTGAGAGTCAATCAAATTAAGCACTCTATTTCAAACTAAAAAGGTGGAGTTACATTTATGTGGGGCATTCAAAGGCCTTAAGATGAAAGAACTTTAAAGGAGTTGTGATAGAAAACAAAGGTACTAAAATGTTAAATATAATTTTCTTCAAGGATTTGAATAACAGAGAAGTTGAAGTCCGTGAGCAAAAGATGAGATGAATTGTGACTGATGAAAGTGTCTTAGCTGAGCTGGGAGATAGGAATCAACTTAAGAGTCCAATGATTTATACAGGGTAATAATTTCAGATTTTCTTGTAGTTCAAATTAAGTATTATTTTTAGTTTTTGCAAAGACATGTGGCATCATCATAGGCTTAGGATTTAGATTGTATGTGTATGCATGTGTGTGTGTATGTCTTTTTGTTCATTTGTATCACAGCCACAGACATAATGATGAGAGCATGTCTCGGGGCCCCACATCTGTCAGCATTTTCCATTTACCAGACTGGCTGTCATCGATTAACCCTTGACAAAAAACCACAACTGGGCTCTGCTGGGAAATCAATCATGAAAAGGTGCAGTGATTGCTAAAATCTTTATTTTATTGTTTAGAGTGATTGAGAATAGTAAAACAAATACTATTTATCTGATGTTTAAAGTTTTTGGCACGTAGCTCTGGTGTCGACCACTGTCCATCTGGCACCTTAAAACGCTCATCTGGCCCAGAGTATTAACTCAGCCATTTGACCTACATTGTCAGTTTTAGGTTGCCTGCACAGTTTCAAACATTTGTAAGTGACTTTAAAAGAATTACAGGAGAATAAATGACACACAGGTTCTTTTTGTCTTGATAAAGTACTATGAGTTATTTTTTAAAAAGGTTCAAATTAAAAAAAAAGAAAAGGTTATGGCTTCTTCTTATAGCCTGGGAAGAAAGGCCACCAGGGATGTTGACTTACCCAAATGCCAATTTAGCTCTTGTAGACAAGACGCTGACTCTGGAAAAATTGTTGGAACATACTGTATATTAGTGATCACTAAATTATGTGCAAGTATTTACACATGGCCCAATGAAAGCATAAACATGTAAATTGTCAGTTGCATATTTAGTTCCCAAACTTGGTTGAATCTCTTCAACAAGAACTACAAATAAACTGTCACTGTTTGCTGCACAAATTATAGCAGCAACTTTGGCTTCCCAGTGGATAGAAGTTTGTTTCGATACTAAGACATGAAAGTGTTCTGGAAATAAACTTTGAGATCAGTATGCAAAGAGAGCTAAGACTAGAGTAATAGTTCTCAAATGTTTCTATAATAACTCCAACCTCAGTTCAAGTTTTCCAAATGCCTGAACTCTGACACTTTAAAACAAAATTCCAACAGAATTTGTTGGAATTTCAACAGAATTTTGTAGCCATGTAACTAATTATCTGTTAAATTTTTAACCAAAAAGCCAATGTTTCAATTTGGAAAGTCAGAGGTTTCTCATCTTAACTAGACTTTAAGATCCATCATGTATACATAATAAAAAATAGGTCAGGTTTACCCCAACACTCAACCAAACAATGCTTAAAAAATTCCTAATATATAATCAAAATTGAATTATTTTGACAAAATGACATGTTCAGTGTGAACCAAATGAAGCATTCCAAAAACAGAATCTCATACCAACTGTGGAGCATTAAGCTAGGATCATAATGGTTTATTGATGCTTTGCTGCAGCATTCAGTGGCCAGAACACCATCATAGAACCCACTGTGAGTTATATCATGTTTTAAAGGTGCTGAGTAAAATGTGAGATCATCTGACGTGTTTACCTGCAATTAAGTTTCTTTCTTTTTCATAAAAATAAACACAAGCTTAGATGTTGATACATTAACATTTCTTAATGAATGAATAAAATGGAGTATCATATTTTTCATGACAGCTTAGTGAAAGCTGCAAGAGAAATTGTAATTTGCTCATTTACATGGCACTATGTAACATTTGAACAAATCAGCATATTCTAGATTGAAACATGAGCACAATTCATTTGGGTTAGATATCATTCCAAAATGAAAGTTCTGGAAGTCAGGGACAGGTACACTGCCACTCGCCTCAGTTCATCCTGATGCTTCATGAAGTTTTCTCCACTACTTATATTTCCATCAAAATACTTTCTCATCCTTTTAGTTTGGACTTGTTAGGTCTTAATTACAGTTAATTGTTTTGTGGTTGACCTGAATTTAATACCAACTTTTCTTCAGAGTATTTCTAAAACAGCCCCACTAGCAACAGTGATACTTATACAGCAGTTTGGGAACCAAGGGACTAGATTATTGCAATAAATACATAGGGTCGTGAAAAGCCACAGTTAATAGCATATATATAATACATAGGGTCGTGAAAAGCCACAGTTAATAGCATCTATATATATATATCTGTAACAGTGCAACTCATATAATAAAGGGAGGAGAAATTTCCTCAAGATTTAGCAATCCCACAGACATAAGTACAAAAAATATTGTTCATTAAAATCAAAAATTTGGTATGATGTATTGAAAAGCCAACTGTGTAATATCATGTTTACAGAAAAACTGACCTTTAGGAGCTCTACAGACCATAAAAAAGTTATTTTTCATTTTTGAAGAATTGGAAAAATCACAAGTATTGAATTTACTATCAGACTTTTAAAGAAAATAACTAGATTACTACATTCTGTTACTACTTTTTGTTTGCTAGTTTTTTTCCTGGCTTTTATTTATTTATTTATTTATTTTAAAAACAGGAACAGATTAAAAGCTATGCTCCATAATATATAAAGTACGTGTAGACTGTCGTCGCATTTTCAACACGGACCAGAAGGTGGCGGCTTTGCACAATGTTGTAAGCTTTCAGCATGCAAAGCCAAGAAGAAGACAGAGGAACCTAGTATTTTCTAGAAAAAATGTTTCCGGCCGACGGTATTTTGCCTTCGTACTTGTCGACGGTTTGCTTCGCGCTTAAACAACATTAATTTTTGGACAGTATTGACTTTGTACCATAAACTGTAATGGCGCTCCCTGGTATGTATTTTATTTCTGCTGTTTCTTGGTTACTATTATCGGAGTAATGCGAAGCAAAGGCTTGGACAATAACATTACAATTAAAGTAGTGCTAACCGGATGATATCTCCGTATTAATATGAAATACCAAATAGTTAACTAATTTATACCTGAGATGAGACCTTATTTTTCTTTTAAGCAGAAGGTACTGTTTGATGTTTGTATAGTTTTGTGAATTAACAAATGGTACAATTTAAGCAGGGGCCTTGGGGCTCTAAGGCAAAAAGATCTTTTCTATCGTTTTACTAATCTACCACTGGTAGTCAACGGATGTGTTATAAAAAAAATAGCTTCATTATTTTTGGTAAGGCCCACTGGTCTGTATTTAATTATTTGACTTTTTTGTTTTTGTTTTCCTTCAGGACCTAATAAAGACAACATCAGAGCTGGGTGTAAGAAATGTGGATATCGTAAGTAAAGCTTCACGCCACAATTTAGAGAACAAGTTTTCTGTACTAATTATAATGCAGTTTTGCTTCTATATGGTTTTGTTCGTTGTGAAATTGCAGTTAAGTCGAATTGTGCAGGTTATATTCACTTTATTGCCACTCTTGTTTAGAGCGTTGGGAGAAGGCAAATGAGAGGTGGCTAATAATTCTGACCTCAACTGTAAATATCACATATAGTTAAGTTGGGTGTAATGCCGTTCTGATGCCAGTGGTTCCTTTATCCTAATGCTCTCTTTTAATCTGTTTTGCAGCAGGCCATTTAACATTCGAGTGTCGAAATTTCGTCCGAGTTGACCCCCAGAAGGACATTGTTCTGGATGTAAGCAGCACCAGCAGCGAGGAGAGTGAAGACGACGTGCCTGCTTCTCAGCACAATGAGAAATTGGGTCGAAGTGTGCTGCGCCAAAAAGGTCGGATCCCATGTCAAGCATTTTTTAAGTACAAATTCTTATAGGTAATTTTCAGAAAACTATGCAAATACATTGCGCTGTTACTATCATTATTGCAAATTACATATTTTTGTGTGTTTATTATTGAATCAAAAACATGAAAACACAACTGAGCTCTAATGTGAAGTTTAGTTACTTATATTGCATCTGGAAAGTATTCACAGCCCTTCCCATCTTCCACTTTTTGCTATGTTACAACCATATTCAGCCTTGTTCAGAACAGGAATTACAGTGAGGCTTATATATAAATGCTCATAATAGTAAAATGTCCTTCTGAAATACACATGCTCTGTTATTAAAATATTACGGGGTTTTTTTCAAACACTGAGCTTTTCTTTCTACAATGTTTATGTTTCAGATTCTCGTGATGAAGATGACAGAAAAAAGAGACGTAAACCAAAGAAGAGCAAAGATAGAAAGTCAAGAAAAAGGTAAGTTTAAAAAACACATTTCAGTTTCAGTGAGCATGAAATCTTAACTTAAATGCTCTTGATTTGATGTGAGAAGAGTGCAGTAATATATATTCGCAATGGCACTTTGTAAGGTTGAAGTGCATACAGGACCTGACCAATAATTAAGCTGTCACTTTTCCATGTTCCTTTACTTAGATCTGCATCATCCAGTGACGAAGAACCAAGAAAAAGAAAGAAACACAGCAGATCCAGCTCCTCGTCAGACGAGGAAGACGGGAGAAAGAAAAAGAAACAAAGTCACAAGAAGAAAAGCAAAAAACACAAAAAGGAGCATGGGAAACATCACAAAAAGAAAGAGAGAAAAAGAAAACACAAGTCGTCATCCTCTTCTTCATCAGCTAGTGAATCATCAGAAAGTGACTGAACCACCAATCTGTAGCCTCAAGATGTCTGATGTTAATGAAGCAGATCATGTATATTGTGTCTTATGACTTTGGTGTAAATAGTTTGAATCACCTTTTTTATAACGTGTGTCCATACACTGCTGCGTCTTTAGATGGTGACATTATGAAGCCATTGTCTGTTGGCGCTCTGCATTCTCTGGTACAAGGCACACTACATGCTGTGATAGTTTTGCCTTCCTTTCCCAGGCCTATCATCATTTGCTGTATTTATGCACAATAATTTGAATTTCATCAGACGTACTCCATCATATGTGCATTGGTTTTACATGTCATAAAAGAAGACATTGTATTACTACACATAATTCAGGTTAATGGCTGTGCAGATTTTTGTTTTAACTCCTTTTATGTTTTTCAGTCTGTATTAAAAGGTCAAATGTAAACCAAACTCCTTGAGTTTTATATTACAGTGACTTTGTGGTGACATGTTTCGTGGTATAGATAGTGAGTTCAGTCCATTACTACTATTTATTAATGCTTGGTAACTATACTATGCGTCAGTATTGGAAAGACATCATTTTTTTCAATCTAGAAGTTTGGTTTATAATCAAACTGTAAATCCCTGACAGGTGTTGGTGTTAGTGCCAGTGTAGATGCTCATTCTCCAATTGCCTGTTGCTTCTACCTTTTTTCCATTACAGATTCTGTTTGTGATTCAATAGTATTTACTATTAATTTTACTCTCAGGTTCTTTCATAGGTGACTCCTTATACGTCTGTGTGCTTCCCCTTTGATAATTTTATGATGTTATTTCAGATGGACATTTCACCAACAAAATATAACAAAGACTTTCAAATTTCTAAGTGTAAATACAATACCTTGCTACCAAATATACATACTCAAATACATGTAAATACACCACTTGTTTGGTGACTGAGTCTGAAAAGCATTATGAAGTTTAACTTATATAATCATACCCTTCTTCCATTCAGTAATTCATAACATAAATAATCTTCCCATTTCCTGTATCCCTTCTGAAAAAAAAAAACCCTCAACCAGATGAAAATAATACCACTCTCATAATTTAAAAAAATATATTTTCTTTCAGACTGTTCTATTGTTTTAAATCCTATTAATTTTTTTACTGTAGTAGAGCAGACATGTGTAGTACAGACATATGTCAGGCAGAGGGCAGCAACACACTTCATTGTAAAGGCTGATTACTATGACGTGAGAAATTTCATTGATGATTTCTAAAATCTCCGTCATTGTCTTTGTTTAGTTTGACAAAAATTAGCTTAGTTTGAGTAAATATTTGTAAACAAGCATAACAGGAAGCAGTAACTCCCCTAACTAGCGTCATATGTGATGCGATGTAATATCATCTAGCTCTGAACCCCCAAGATAATAAATAAAATTAGAAAAAAGATGATCTTAAATCAAATCATATCTACAGTAGATGATTGGATTGCATCTTAGAATATGGCTCACAGTCTATGTATCCTGAGGCCCCCTAGTGGTGATTTTGGTGTAGAATTCATCACCAGAGATTAAAGTCATCATTTCTCCAGTTAATGTGCAATGGAAGCAATCAAACAGACAGATCCACAGAAGTTGTTATAAACTTTCCGACTCTTGTTTGACTTGCCAAACAATCGTGAATGGGCAACCGTGCTGCTTTGGCTTGTCTCCATAATGGAAGAGGCCTCTGTGTTAAACATCAATCTAACTACAACAAATGTTTGGAAGGATTTTAATGAATACAAAGAACCTTTTGTATCACATTCTCAGAGGGATGTCTAACTCCTGGATGCATGAGTCATATTTAATTTACACGCAAACTTTTCTGTCAAAAACTTAAAGAGAAAAGACACTCATCACAGTTTAATTTACTAAGAATGAGTCTGAGAGAATGAACTTGCATTGTGAGCCTGAGGCCAAACTACATACATACACCTCTAAAGCCTTGGTTTTATCCATTTAAGAGAACTAGCACTTGTTCAGCTTTAGAAACTTAAAAAAATATACAAATGACCGCAATAAATAAAATGACATTTCTTCTACTAAAATGGCAAAATCTTGCATCTTAACTAGCTCATCGGGGTGGATAGAGAGTGGTGCCAGGAGGAAGTTGGACTAAGAAACAACAATCATCAGATTCCAGCAACCATAGATCAGAAATATTTCTCAATGGGCTTTAGTAGTATGCAGACGTGGCATAAATGAGGAGAAGGTGAAATACATTTTCTTTTATTGGATTTAAATGACAGGGCCCAATGTGTAATATTAATTAAATTTTAAATGGCCTGAGTTTGTAAAGAGCTTTATCTAGCTCAGAGTGCTTTGAAGATTCCAAAGCACTTAGCACTAGTCATTCACCCATTCATGCACACACTCACACGATGATGGTGGTAAGCTGCATTATAGCCTGAGTTGCCCTGGGGCAGCCTGACAGACCCTATTGGATTTACTGAAATAATTTTGAAGGTTGTATCTACAAGTAACATGTGAGTTTACAACATTTCTGGTGTCAATACCAGGTTGTTTCATTTGCAGTTTTCTAACATGGATCTTTACATTTCAGCGCAGTAGCCTGCCACATTAGGTGTAGGTGGTTTTGCATGGTAGGAGAAAAAGTTTTATGGTTTTATCAAAAGCCTATTGTTTGTTGAACTTGATCTTTATACTTTATCTGCACCATTGTATTTTCCTGATCTCAGCAAACCACAGAAAAAAACTGTAGCTTTACTCTCTCAAATAAGAACCTGAAAGCTTCCTAGGGGTTAGGGGGTAGGGCTTTTTATGATATGGGCTACATGAAACAAATTTATAAGTAGATCATTAATTTCACTTTGCCTTGTGAAAGGGGAAAGGGACACTTCCTCCAAAAACTGCAGCAAAGTGCAAAGCTGATAAAAGATAATATGCATCCTTATCTTTTTCTGAAATCAAAATCACCTTAAATGTGTTAAAGACAATCAAGCCATCAGTAATCTATAATGTGTGTAGTCCATACACATACTTTGCACCTGCACAGCCCTTTTACATAAAATAGTTTTCCTGCTCCAGAGCAGTTTCAATGGTTTCCTCAGACTTGAGTCATTCAACACCAAGAGGTTAATAACTGTAAAATATTATGTAATATATAAATCTATAAAGTTTTTAAGTATTTCACAATTTAACATAAATTTCAGGATTTACTGTTAGAGTGTCATATTTTGAACACAAACCTTTCCATTTTATTCAACTGAATAGTTGCATTATTTGAAATGTTTGAAACACACTTAGAATGAGACAGTTATGTTGGCTAAAGTGATAGTTTGTTGACATTTTTGAAACTAAGAGGAATTTCTGAAGTTTGAGGGAAGTGTGTTTGGAAAATATTTGGGACCCTTCCACTGTACTTAGATATCATCAAGTGAAAGTACTGTCAACTAAGTGAGAGGGTTGATCATCTTTTCAAGCTGGCATTATTTTCAATTTGTGAGTTTGTTTTCTGTAGTTAAATATTTGGAATAAATATTTATTAATATTTAATTATAAATTAGATCATGGATTTTGTTACTTACTAGTTTTCGCTGGTTCTTTGTCTACTCTTATAGTGAAATTTAAATGTTAACTGTAGTACTGATACTAAATAGATATTATAACCTTAGAAAAATTCAAAAACCTGTTTCTTCTTTTAGTGTTCAGTAGAGATAACTTTTAGAGGAGTTTGTTTTGGAGAAATGAGACTGTTTGTTTTAGGAACATTAACATAAATATTCCCGACATGATATTTACTTCCAAAGGAGGCTGCTATAATAACCGACATGCAATTCAAAACATCTCTTCCACTTCTCATTGGCAATCTTCAAAAGAAATAAACTCTAGATGCAAACTTGAAATGTACCATTAAAATAACAACATCTGGATAAATGTTACCATTGACTACTGAACAAAGTTTTTGAAGTGTTGACAAAAAAATTTAAAAAATAAAAACTTAGCAAAAAAAAAAAAAAAACACAAAAAAAACAAACTTAAAAGCAACTTTAACAGTGCAGATGGCCAGAGGACAAACTTGATGCAGGCAGGGAAATGAAGTTGAAGCAGTGCTACCATGTGCAGCCACATTGAGAAAACCATATGCTGTTTGTATAAGAAAACAACTAGGTTTTCCTGTTTGCATCAGCTCATTGGTTTTTATTGAGCCTTTTTGGCTGCAGGAAAGTAGAGAGCAAATGGGACTCCATTGAGCCGTTTAAATGGAAATGAGATGGTCAAACTCATCACTTAGAGTTCAGCTGCAGCAGAATGGCAGCTCATCCCCAACAAAAACACCCTTAAGGCATTAATCTCAAACATTAAGAAAATATGTTCTTCAAATATGACTTACCTGAAACACTAACATATTCGTAAATGGTTTCTCGTTGTCAATAGGTGTATTTTCACTTTGTTTTGTATAAAAAAATACCTTGTTTGATGGTTTCAAAGACTTACAGGGTTTTTAATTTTGTGGATTTTGTTTTTCCCCCTTATTTTCACACTATCAGGAATTATCTAGGCAGAAGTCAAACCTGCAGCTTTTGAGTCTTGCTTCACTTTCTGATCACCATTAAGACATAATATCTCCCACCCCCACAAAAAAAGAAAAAAAATCTAAATCCCTTATGCAGCACTTTGGTGGGAATAACCCAAGCTGAGAGATGGCGCCGGTTTAACATCTGCAACCACTGTTGAAATATTATTTCAGAGGCAACCAGTAGGAGCGTATTGGACTACAGTGAGTACAGTGCTTGTGAAACACATTAGGGCCAATGGGCAGTTTGGAATTGGAAGCTTTACATTTGCTACCAATTTAGCTCCTTCATCTTAGATTTCGTTCCTTGCTTCCTCTCTTGGCCCTGAAACCAGGCCCAATGTTGCAAACAACCTGTAGGATAAATAGACAGCAGGTTACATGACCCCGGCCATCAAAAATGTAGGGTGTAATTAATACTACATAGCTGCACATAAAGCATGTTCAGCATTCTCCCAAAGCCTGCAGGAAAGGAAAACGACAGGGTGAATGGGGTGAGTCTCTCTTCCCTACCCTCTCTTTTGGTCAAAACCTCTCTTCTTTTTTTTTTCCCAGAGGTCTGTTATTACCGGCCTAGTTCCTGGGCTCTTCTCGGGAGCAGAGCTTGTTCATGTAAACCTTGTGGTTTTCAGAAATCGCTGGACTGACTGGGTGGCTTTCAACAGGGAATTAACACCAGGTCATATTGGATCAGAATCAATAGGCAGCAAAACCTGCCTGAACTGCTTGTGCAGCTGGTCTAGGCCTGAGAAGTTTCCTGACTCCTGAAATATAGGTCAGATCATCAAGACTATATGGTCTAATTCTATAAAATGTTAATTTTTCTGATGCCTTCCCTGTAGCAGAATTAAACCATTGACGTCTTTAATTGAAACAAAACTAGACTCGTTACGGCCACATACAGTATGAAGAAAAATATATGTATAAAACCGAGTTCTGAACATATCCAGAGATTTATCACAACTTCTCCTTGAACTGTTTTGACTGCTGCCACCAAGGAAACAAGATGGTAACACGAAAAACAGAACCACCAGGCCATAGCTTTCTGTCACAAGTTAGTTAAGAAGTTAAGATGATGACCGCTACAGAAACCAGTAGTGAAAAACCAAAAACCATGAGTTTTCCTTGTTTTCCCCCTTTTTCCTTCAAAGATGTTTTGTGGTCAAAAGTTAATGTACATAAGCTCAAATTTTGTTCAATTTTTGGAACATGTAAAATAACAGAAATAAACACATTAAAATCAGCAGCAAAGAGAAATATATAAACATACTGGATGCACATATTATAACACTTTCCACAGCTTGTTTTCTCCAGCAAGATACTTTAAAACACTAATCTGAAGGATTTTTGAATCGTAATAAAGCTTATGGCTGTCCAAGTGCCTACGAATTTTGGTTATGTTTATTTCTTTTCTTCATTTTCTTGGTCATTATCCTTTCCATATTTGTGAAACAAAACTTTTGAAGATCACAGAATACAACGATTCCTCTCAAGTACTCTAATAAGACAGGTCAATTTTTTGTTTCTTTCTATTTTGAAAAGAAAAATGAAATGAGACCGAATAAAAATGAATCATCAAGACAGAACAAAAACCAGAACATTTCTTGTTTGTCTCATTAGTTTTTCATGCTGGATTTCTGAGAAGAAAAAAACAACGAGGGCCAGAATTGTTTGCAAATAACATGGACATAGGAGTGTCTCTCTTGTGATTTTTTTTTTTTAAAACTGCCTGATTCCCTTTGCAGGGAGTTAGGTAATATTTCTTTAACAGAAGTATTCTACACATGTGCTTTATGTTTGGGGTAAATAAAGAGTATTCAAAGTTACTTTTTTAGAACTTAGAAAATAGCTATCCTTTTTTTTCTGCACATATTAGACATAAATATAATTGAATTGTTTGTTTTTTTTAGTTTCCTATCTTCATCTTCACATTGAGGTGTGTGATACATTTACTTTGCCACTTCATCTCATTCCTGGCTCCGTTTGCATGTGTCTTTGGTCAGTTAATCTCAAGTGTTCAGATTCTCAGACTCTAAAATGCATGATGGGAACTTGAGTTTAATGTCAGGCCTGCGGCCAATGCTGTGAAAGAATCTTCCAACTTAATGCCACTTTTGAAAAGGCCTGCTTTCTTTCTTTTACTTTAAAACTTGGAGAAGCTAGGCTGCATGTCAAGAATACAATCTTGGATTGTTTAAAAATATGACAGGTAACAAGTAGAATAGAAGCACTTTATCCACATGTATTTGTTCCTTTAAATCAACCTCTTGCACAACATATAAAGCTGAGAAGAAATGCCAGAGAAGAACTAAAAAAACTTTCCATGCATCCCTCAGTATGAGTTCCTTTAAGATGATGTCTTATGTTTTCATTTGTGCTTTTGACATCTGGGTTTCTTCCTCTTCGCCTGACATGTTCCATCTGTCCCCAAAAAGCCACAGAAGGTAACAGGAGGAGTGGCGCTGCTGACAATTAAGCACCAAAAAAAGAAAATTACAACAGAACCAACAGCTTCAGCATCACAGATCTTTTCCTCTCTGCTGCTCGGACGAAGATGGATGTTTTACATGTCCCCAACATCAGACGCATGTGGCTTTTTTGTAAAGCCAACAACATGGTGTCATCTCCATGTCGGGCACATCTGCTCACTCTTACTCTGGTTTTAGAGTTCTTTCCACTCCACATTTATATGGAAAAGTGTTTCATGCCTTTGTTCTTTATTCTGTGGGGGGTTTGTGTGTCTTTTTGTTTGAAAGAGACATCAAACAGGATCTAGGGGGCACAGGATGGCCTGACGCTGATGGAAATTATTTTTCATCATCATTCATCATAAGAACAAAACAAAACAAACAAACAAACAAAAACTCTAGAACAAACGTCATGACTGGATTTTTTTCCCCTCCCAGATATTTTTACACACACTTTGTGTGAGTGGCCTAAAACAGTGCTTTGGAAATCTTTTCATACTTGTTGAACTTTTTAGAATGTATTATTTGTACTCGGACTAGTGCTAAGTATGCCTAAATTTCAACATTTATAGATTAAGCTGATTTGTAATATCAGTCACTAGGTGGGCCTTTGGTCACATAACAAAATAAATGCATACAAAATTGAAAATAAAAACCAGTAATATCAGGATGAGAAATTTGTAAATCATACTTGACTACATCACAATTCTTTCTTAAGAAACAAATTCAGCTTTAATCTAATGAAATGCAACTTTGAGTTCAGTTTTAATTGTGCAGGAAGAGGATTCAACATAGCTCCTCATACAGATAATGTTGTTTAGCCCAGAGAAGCTTTACATATACTGTAGAAACCTTACAATTCCCGATGCTTCATGAGGTACTGAACTTCCTAAGCATGACCAAAAGGTCACTGAGTACCCTAGGAGTCTTACCATGCATGTTTGAATATTTTAAAACACTTTCAAAATTCATCAAATTCAACTTTTTGAGACCATGGCAGTCTTTATACAGAGCCCTTGTTATACTTGTACTATGTAACAAAACATTTTATTTTATTTTTTATTTTTTAACCGTGCTGTCTCATGGGGGCACCAAATTGTTTCTTCCTAAATGCAGTATCTACCTCATAAACTGACAAAAGTTCTCAAGGCAAAACAGGCAGACTCTGTAATTGTCTAAGTGGTCGGGCGTGTATAAGAGGGGGTGGGGGGTTATTAGGCAGGAATAAATCCAGTGTTGAAATAAAAACAGTGTGGGCTGTTTGTTAACGTCTGATTTGATGAAAGCAATTATGTATTCATTTGACGAGTTGAGCTTTCATTTCCGAACATCAATAGAGCTTAATTTGCTAGTAATTATTAAGCAAATTCTGGACTAATCATCTTTTTTTTCTTTGCAATATCACAGGGAACAGCTCTGTTATTCAGAAAAAAAACTGCTTTTGTATTTTAAGTCTCTATAAATAGGGACTTAAAATTAATTTTCACAAAGGCACATGAGTCTAATTCATAGAATAATAGTAAGACCCAAAGCTAAAAACATGAGGAAAACACGAGGAAGCATATGCATGTACAGAGTCAACCACTTAAACAAGCCAAGCAAGATTGGAATATCCATTTGGAACAAATAAGTGCAACTAATTATCTGGCAATAAGATCAGTTTAACAGCTGGTTGTTGAGAGTATCACGCCAAATTTCAAGCTTTTGAAAAAATTTTGATTTTATTTTATATTACAAAAAAGAGCTGAATTAATTGTCAATAAAACACAAACCAATAATTATTAGATTTTTCAGTTAATGTACCTGTGGTGTTCAGTTGAAAATTAAAAAAGTCACAGACACAGGATGACAGAAGTTGTCAGATACTTCTCAGAAAAACAAAAATCCCCAAAACCAGTAAGTATGAAAGTTTGGTAAAGAAATCCTCTGAGGTATTGAGTGTAAAGAAGCATCATGAATACTGTAAAAAATAGCAAAGAATATCTGTAGTTTAAGTCTACAGTCTGTAGCGTCTGCTCTGATAAATATACAGAGAAGGACAAATTACATATTTGTCAGTGATCATTTGAAATCATTGAATTTCAGTTAGCTAAATATGTCAATTAACTTTACTTTATCTATATAGTTCCAATTCACTGGAGAGACTGGTCAAACGACCAGAGCAACTGAGATCAAGTTCAATCAAAATAACCAATAGTCTTTTACAATAATTTCTTTGATATTTTCAGTTCTATGTTTTATCTACTGTTTCCATCAGCTTTAGCAAGCCCAACATACAAAAGTGTTTTGATAAAAGTGTATTTTCTTTTCTTCTTGAGGCTTCAAGAAGAAAGTTGTCTTAGCATGACTTCTTCTCTTGAACCTATCCACAAGCAACTTATCAAACCACCAGCTTTTGGCACCCACACTAATTACATTAGATTCAAATTACCTGATTTATTATTTTGTTTTCATAATTTGATCAAGATATAAAACTACCATAAAGTTACTATAACAACCCTGTTATTTAAACTTTTAAAATAGTTCAGGTTCTGCTGAAACCTTCAGCCTGTAACTCAGTTATTCTTTTCCTATTGGCAAAGAGTGTGCCTCAAACCTCACAATGGACTACAGTTTAACATTATTAAATTCGAAATGGGGTATTTTTGTTTTACCTCAAACAAATATTGTATAACTCTGAAGAAGGACTTTACTTATTCACTATAATCTTTACTACAATTTTGAATCATTCAAATAGGGAGTAATAACAATGAGGCAGCACAGCACCTCCCTAAAGTACTTATAGAAGATTCCTAATTTCTACTTAAACCTCTCACCAATAAGAAAGTATTGTTATTTTTCATTCATGACTTCAAACAAGCCTATTGTAAAAACTGGGAAAGAGTATAACTACAGAGATGGTGGGAACCAAAGATGTTTTCCCAGTAATTTCCTTCTGGACTCGGGTAAAACCGCGCCTGCACCGCATGGGAATGACAGTTCACAGCTACAGAAAAAACAGGGAAAGAAAAGTAAGAGATACTGAGATACTGAAAGTCTACACAGTTTCATTTGAGATTGAGCTTCAAGTAAGACTTCAGTGTGAATGTCATGAAGATATGGATGCTGTTCACAATCAAGATCTGCTTTACAAGCTTATCCTTGTATAGGCTGATGGCCAACTTCAGTAGTCACTGGGCGAAGTACATCCTTGACAGGAAGTCGCCTTCTATCACAGGCCTACATAGAGGACAGACAGTCATACACATGCACACTCATTGTGCAGGTCCATATACACTGACCTTTAAACATGACTCCATGCTCTTCAGAAAGCTCTAGAGGTAACGGGCCATGTCCGTCAGCCTGGTTTGTTCCTTACCCTAAAGCTAAGCTAAATACTTGTTTTACATCTATTATGAATTTTCTGTTAGAATGTCTTGTTTGTCCACAAAACAGTCCAGTTTCTGTAATTCCTTACTTAAGCTATTTGGCTATAGCCCTCTGGCAGTTCCTGGTAGTATGTAATTACTTTATATATGGTAATCGACCCAGTTCAGTGTCCATTTAGCCACAAAAAGGACTCTTGGTGAGTCAGTAAAGTAGTTCAAATGAGTTATCTGCTTTGAAAAGGTTATGGCCATGGCTCAATAGGAAGGTAATGTCATCATCTTAGGGGTAAGATCAGTTTTACCAAGACATTAGACCCCCAGTTAGATGATTTCTGTGCACTTGTACATGAATGGGCAGATATAACTTGTTGTGTGAAAGTGCTGAGTACTTGGTGAGACCACAAAAGCAATTTATAAATGCCTTTCCTTGCAAATACAGTGTAAAAGTTGAACTTTGATTGGAGGATGTTAGGACTCTTTCAATAAAACATGACATAAAGGTTTTAACTAAATTTAAGCTGAGTGTGAAATTGTGCCACGTTCATTCGTCCATCATCAAAGTCACTCGAAATAAACCTGGCTACTCGCTCAGTTTGGATTCAGTTGTGAAATGAAAGCAGAAACATAGTCATGCTGGTTGGGATGATGCTCTCTACTGCAAATCCATAAAACCTCCAAGTTTTAAATTACAACTTTCCAATGTGTAGCAGTCAAGTAGTTTTTCACTTTTTTGAGAACAATTATTTCTGTTATAAATGAAATCAATTACACTTAATTATCATGAGGGGAAAAAGAAGGGTTGTTTCTCAATTTTTAGGCTTTTACAGCTAATAGACAAGGCATCTTTTGAGTTGACACCTCGTATGACACGTTTTAGAATCAATGTTGTGATGGGCTCATTCTGAAACACAAGATAGATTTGTGTTTAACGTTATTATTTGTCAACATTTAAAACAAATGTTTATTGAACAATCATACCAAACTATAAGAAAAGAATATTTGTCTTTGGATACTACTATTACTAAATTCAAGACCCGTATAAGCTTTGTTATTGTGTTTAGACATTTTTCAATGCCATGCTAATGTGAAATTGGTAAAAGAAACTTATTTATTTATTTATTGTTAGCTGATTTTCAAGGATGTCCTCTGGTTTTGATTATAATAAGAGTGCATAAAAAATTGCTTGGCCTTCTTATGTAATCTTTCATATGTGCAGTATGTTCTTGTGTTTTGTCACGATACTTTGTTTTTCCATTCATAGCCACCAGAGGGTGCTGCCACAATAAATATTATTACAATTATGATGTGATATTTTTAAAATATCTTGAAAGAAAACATAAAATAAACAGACTACTACCTTTTTTATTGTCATTGTTTTAACCCATGATGGAACAGGATGAATGATGCTGCTGTGCTATCACAAAGCCTATTACCACATTGAAAAATCAGATGGAAGTCTAAAAATTTTTAGATTGAGGCATTCGTTTTTTATGTTTATTTGCAAAACGTTAATGCACTCTCTAAACAAAAGCTTTACATAAAAATAAGTTAGTCCTTACTAAATTTGCTTCAGCTGTGCAGTTATTGAAATAGTTAAAATTGTTTTAATGGCCTAATTGTGATGTATGTTTGTTGGCCTTATGTGAAAATAGTTTTCTGCTGCTTGGATCATAACGCAAATACTGTGCTGCAAATCACTATAAATTCATTGAAGCTAATCTGTTCTATTCTGCTCTGACTTCCTGATGAACTGATGATTACTTTACAAAGTATCTGATTTAAACATGTGAACCAGGAGTGAAGTAATCTTGTGGAGCCTAGGGATAGAGTTAGGTTTAGCAGAGCAGAAAGACAAACACTTTAAACTAGGCTTCATTTGTAGATTATGAGACATTTTAAATTGATGAAGCTGAAATTGACAAAGTGACTACAGATTACTAAAATATGACAAAAAATAAATTACATTGGAATAAAAAACTTAGCCAGAATGTATTGCTGAAGTGGAAACTTATTTAACACTTTACAGAACACAAATAAAGTATGTTTGTTTATTTTAAAATCAAGATAAAGTAAACAATGGTTTGTTAGGCCACTAGACCATTAACTGCAAAAATTGGTTTAGCAGTTGCTGGCATACAGTCAAAAACAGGCAACTATATTGTGTTTCTCACAACACATCACACACACAACTCCCCACACTGGAAATGTAATTTAATTACAGCAAGCCATCTGATTTCTCACAGTGATGTTGGTCATAAATTAGCTAATATGAATTTTACTGGAGAAATTCACAGCCCTTTCCTACATAAAGTATTTTTATGATGGTTGTGAAAACCATTACCAAACATATCACTTCAGAATTAATCATAGATGTTTGATTGGGAACGCCACAGCATTGTGTACATGATTCACAGTATTTTAGAGCCTGTGATTTATGGAACTATGGGAAGGGGAAGGGTTGTTATTGAGATCAGCAGGCTGTGAATTTAAGTCCAGTTTTTTCTCTACGACATGTTACAGTGTCCTTAGGCAGCAGGACACTGAACTCTGTGGTGCATGAATGCAGCACATGGCTCAGAACCACTGTTATAAGTTTAGTCTATTAATCACTTATAGGGTAAAACTTTTCTTCTGGTTTTCAAATTTGTTAAAATCTTAGTCAAAGCATTTCAATTTGAAAAATTATCAAAATTGTGTCACTGAAATGGCATTCATTTTAGATAAGTGTTATAGAGCTAATTTATGGCACTTTGGGCATTTCACAGCAACTATCATTGAAATAAACACTTATGAGTCCCTTCACATTCCATCATATACTTTTATGTATCATAAGATGGAAAACAAAGTGTGGTGCTACTGAAGCATGGATGCGTTGCCATTTTTTCCATTATTTCTTCTAATGAATTTTTTTAATGATTTTTAATGTTCCGTCCTATCCTTTACTCTGAGGTCCTGCAGACACATACAGAGGCTCTAACCTCTCCCAAACTGACGTTTGCCCTTTATACCACCCCAAATGACATAAGTAAGTATGACAACAGAGAAATGAAAATTGTACTCTGGGTGGAAAATAATCCAAGAGCACAATTTGTCCATTCAGTTTCTCAGATGTTATGGTTCAGAATAGGTCATGGTAATGAAACAGTAATTGAAGATTAAGTTAGGCTCCATATTCAAGATCCTCCCAAAATATGTTTTAACGATTCTGAATTGATGATGTCACTATTTTGACAATCGCGGTTCTTTGATCTTCAGGGGTCATGCCGCCAACTGCTACTTTAAAATGGATTTTGTAATCAGAAGAAGGCACTGGAATAAAAACAGCTCTGCCTTTGGTCTGTTTGTTTGATATATTGAAGTGGATTTCAAAGCAGTTGTTTAAAGGAATCATTTTCTTTTGGCTCAAAAGAAAAAACTGAAAAACCTACATTACTTGATAAAACGTTCTGCTCTTGATTCAGGTAGTGTGCTACTGTGGATCCGTTGGTACCTACAGTGTTTTGTGACAATATCCAAGACTCAAACTTTTTTCATTAGTTCATATACAATAATGTATATGAATATTATTGTATAAATATACAATAATGTATATTTTAGTATCTTAAAATAACCAACTTGAATGTGTTTATTTGGGTTATGTAACAGGCCAGCACAAAGTTACCATAGATGGGAAGCAGAGAAATATGAACATATTATTTTTTATTAAAACAAATAAAATTTTGGTTTAATTTATCTGTGTATGTATTTATTAACTTTGTGATGTCATGGAAGAGTGCAACATGTCTGTGTAGTGTAACCCCCTCTGTCCAGGGCAAATTTCTACCAAGGGAGAAAAATAAAGACTTTTATTCTGGAAATACTGTGCTCTGGTCAGATGAGAACAAAATTAAGCATTTAGCCAACATGCAACATGCAATGTTTGGAAGAAAACAAACACTGCACTTTGCCCCACACATACAACATTCCCAGAGTAACACATGGCAGTGACAGAATCATCTTGTGGGGATACATTTTTAGCAGAGATACACATCTGAACAGAGTTGATGGGAAGGTGGATAGAATTAAATACAGAGTAATAGTGGGAAGACTGCACAAGACTTGAGACTGGGGTGGAAGTTCATTTTCAAGCAGGACAACAGCCCTAAGCATACAGTCAGAGGACCAAGTATGAAAAAAAATCAGTGGTGTTAAACTGCATTCCTCGAGGGCCAGAGTCCTGCAACTTTTAGATGTGTCTCTTGTCCTGAATTAAATGGTGAAACTGCCTCACTAGCATGCAGTCAAGCTCTGCCGAGCTGCTAATGAGCATATATTGGAGCCAGGTGGGCTGAAACAGAGAGACCTGTAAAAGTTGCAGGAGATCAGCCCTTGAGGACTTGTGTTTGAGACCATTGATTTAAGTGAAGTTATATTCACGAGTTAAAATGGTTCAGTCAAAAGTTCTTTACTTTGATACACTAAATACAATCCAGAGAATAATTGCCTTCAGGAGTCGCCTAATCAGTTAAGAGTCTGCTGATATTTACTGTGATAAATCACAGTAAGTAAAGCTGTGCTGTTACAGAACATTAGTTATCAGACAGCATCATGAAGACCAAGTAGCACAGCAGGCAGGCCAGGCAGAAAACTGTTCAAGACAATGTTGTTTTTTAAAACAATATCCCAAGCTTTGATGAAATCACAGAGGCCAGTTCATGTGCACTCACATCGGGACCCTGCATCCCTACACAAAATCCAGCACAAACAATTGCCTTCTGATATAACTGTGAAATGATAAAAGGTGAAAATGTCCAAGCTTTAGTCAATATTTGGAAGCAATAATAAATAATAATTTTCCTGCATTAGCTAGCAGTTTGTACATTTCACCATATTGATTGTACATCAATCTATATATAATTGATGTACAATCAATAAGGTGATTGTACATCTTATTACTTCAATCATTATGAAGTAATGAGAACACATTAGTTCATAATGTGTTCTCAATATGAAGTAAAATGCAATAAAGAGATTGAGAAGAACAGTTTTGCAGTGGTCACAAACATGACACATAGGGCTGTGTGTTGTGTTTGGCCCCAATTTCCATCTCAGAAAAGGCTTTTCTTGCTGATCTCCTTTTTATCACAAACTCTGACTGAGTTGCTCTCTAAGGTATCAATAACTTTGTTACACATAAAGTGGTAAAGCCATTTAAGCTTTGGAAGTGAAATAGCAGACAGCTTTCTGAACAAAGTGAAAACAGAGTCATGAATGACGCCTGCAGCACATTAGTGATGCCTAAGTTGGTGGTTCTAGTTAAGGTAAACAGCTTATCTCCAGTCTGCTCCTGTCAGCGTAATGCAGCTTTTATCAGTTATGCCTAAATTCTTCTGAATTAATAAGCTGAACGTAGTAAACCGAATTGAAATAAATAAACCATCACCTTCATATGGTGGAGCGATTTGAACAGCTTTGTGAACTTGGGGGCTAAATGTTCTGGGGTTCCAGCCATTAATGGCAAATTGTCTTTCAGGAAGGAGTCAGACTAAAAACTAATCAAAGACCTAGAATGAGATCAGGGAGACCAGAACACTTCACTGGAAGCTCTATGGTGGTTCAGCTTTGCCTTCTGGGGCTTGACTGGGTACACTCCGAAAATACATGATCAAAGATAAGTGGAAGGGAAGACAAATGGGTGAGCAGAAATATGGAAAATATGGAAAATGGATTGGAAAATCTACCTTTTTAAAACTCTATTTTAAATATTTTTTTTAAATAATAGGTTACAAATGCAACATGCAAAAAGTAATGTATTGATAAAAATTTTTTTTATTGTTTTTTTTACAAAAGATGTTAAAGAATGTTGTTAATGGATCAATCTACTTATCATGTCTAACAAAAGCCTGAATTGTTAGAAACAGTTGTGTTGTTTAAGATCCGTTTATTACATATGTGTTCATAAAATTATATCTTGTATTAATTACTTTCATGTTGACTTTCTATCAAAGAAAAGTATTTTCAGCTAGACTTTAAAAACAACAACAACTTATGTAAGTTTCAGTGTAATGGTTAAATACCTAGCAATGTAAGACTAAAATTAACTCTAATGTAATAAAGTGTTTGTTTCACCGCAGATCTATAAAAAGGGGATTACCCACAACCCCCTTTCCATTCTGTGATATTTTGCCATCCCATGCAACTCCACGCCTTCCTTTCATTAACCTGAGGCCTCTGTGCTCATGAAGTCAGTATCTGTCCAGCTTTCCACCTTGTTCTGCCAAAGAACAAAGAGTTTTTTTTCCATTACTACCCTGGGAAAGTGAACAATTATAGGGATCAACAATACAAACAGTTGTGGGAAACTGTCTGTTGGTTGAGTGTATGTGCCTTTTTACACCCATATAAAGCTAAAATGTCATACTGTTGAGATCTTGGATATGACTCTTTCACTTAAAATGTTGTTTTTGAACATTTACATGTCACCTCATTATCTTTGGCATTATTCTGTTTTTTCTTGCTGCTTAAGGGTTCACTATAATAATAATAAATGCTAAAGCTGACAAGCTCTTAAAAGTCTAATGAAAGCGCTTGTTATAAATGATAACTGATCAGCCCTTCAGATGTGTTTGTGTAGAATTTTATCTAAAGTCTTTTCTAAAGCCCTTTCTACACTATGGAACCACATATGGTACAGAAATAACAGGTGTTTGAGAATGCATTTTCAATCAAAATTCTATCAAATTTTATTTGTATAGCCCATTTCAGCAACAAGGCATTTCAAAGTGCTTTACATCATAGAATCAACAATTAAAACATTACATTAAAGTCAAGTGCCATTGTTAAATTCATAATTGATTATGTTTCAAATACAACTCTAAACAAATGTGTTTTTAGTTGAGATTTAAAGAGAGACAGTGTTTCAGATGTTTTACAGTTTTCTGGGAGTTTGTTCCAGATTTGTGGTGCATAGAAGCTGAATGCTGCTTCTCCTCATTTGGCTCTGGCTCTGGGGATGGAGAGCAAAACCAGAACCAGAACCAGAAGACCTGAGAGGTCTGGAAGGTTGATATAACAGCAGATCTTTAATGTATTGTGGTGCTAAGCCATTCAGTGACTTATAAACTAACAACAGTATTTTTGATTTGGATGGTAAATAAGACAAATGTCATGACCAAAGGCTATGTCAAATGCAGAAAGAGTCCTACAATGGAAATTAGCCCCGTTACTTGATCAGATTCCCTCTTATGATGTAATCTGATCAAGTAAATTTGGCACATTTTGGACACACTTTGGCAAAATTGTGCCAAAATGGCAGCTCCACTTGGTACACTTCTAACTAAAGATTTTTTTTAGTTTTAATATGTAAATTTGAAAGTCTGAGCCATTTTTTGCGTGTTTTGACAAGGATTTTTGTTGTGTTTTACAATGTTTATTTAGAAAAAAAATTAGGTGTGGATCAAAAAAATTATAATTTACTGTG
This sequence comes from Xiphophorus hellerii, assembly GCF_003331165.1. Taxonomy (NCBI): domain Eukaryota; kingdom Metazoa; phylum Chordata; class Actinopteri; order Cyprinodontiformes; family Poeciliidae; genus Xiphophorus; species Xiphophorus hellerii. Next base: position 10,329,473 of record NC_045680.1, read on the forward strand.
TTTTGAACAACACTCTTTCATGTTTAACCTTCACACATGTACACAACTTTAGCATTTTGATCTCATAACTGTGGAACTGTACTTGATTTATTTTGTTACATATTTTCAGATGGAAATATAAGCCTAAGGGCTTAATGGGCTAATTATAACAGGGTTTCACTATTGCTGTCTTCTTGAAGCAATGAGTGCTTACTACATGCTCTCCAACACTGGCAAATTTATTCTTTGGAAAATATGAATTTCTTCACAATAGGTATGGTAAACATGCAATCCACCTCTCTGCAGAGAGCCCCAGTGACTCATCCTAGACGTTCAATTCACTCTAATCTCTACTAAAGTCCCAGATGGCAGTTTAAAAGAAAAACCACTGATCCAACATAAAAAAAGGAGACAAAATTGTCTGGGAAGAATCAAGCCCATTAAAAGACAGGAAGGGGGAGAAGGCGTCAAGACAAGTATTGTTCCTGGAAGAAAAAAAAACGCAAAAGCCTGCCATGTGTCGGCTCCTGAACTTCCTGAACAATGGGAAACCCCTTCACACAATTTATAACATGTTGAGGATTCCCTGCTAGCTTTTACCCACCCAGCACCTCATCGCTTCAGGGGATCAAGTTTTACTGTGAGAAGTTTCTATTCTGGATACTTGTTTTCTGCATAGTGGGCTGGATATTAAAATGTTGCAACAAAAATAACTCAATAAACTTTTAGTGGGAAAGTTTAATGCCAAATGTGACTCTTGTGTGGTCTTTTTTTTTCAGAATAAAGGGCTCATTTTCCACTCAAGCTTTGGAAACTCATACTCTACAGTAACTCCAGTAGAGTCTCCTGTTTGGTTCTACACAAAGGCCCAAAGCCAAGCTTCTGGTGGGAGATTGCTGCTAAATAAAACATCTACTGATGGACTCCTTAAATGACTTAAGAAAATGTTGTAATACTACCTGCTTTTTCTAAACTGTACAAACCACACTTGATTAAATGCTCCCAGAGATTTGCTCAAAAAAGCAAATCTCCAAGAGCATCCGTGCACCTCTCTAGGTTCACCAAAACAAGGTAAATATGGTACATTTCCATAGTTTTCTGGATGTAATGGTTTGGAAATGTTTCTAGAGAGATCACCGTCATTACATGTGCCTGTGATCTAAGATTTGTCGTTAGTGATATGTGCCAAGGATGCATCTGGCCTAGTGCTGAAGACAGTGAAAGTGATATTGAAGTTTCAAATATTCATTTCACACCTTTCTGTGCAGGTATATCACTGCTGACAACAGTGGAAGGGAACATCTCCATTTGAACAGAAAGAGACAGCCACCAAAACCAGGCACAGACAGGATGTCCAGGACTGGGGTCAAAAGAACTGAAAAGGGACAAACACAGAACACCAGTCAAGTTAAAGGAAGAAACATTATTTTCCCTCAACAGTCTGATTTTAGTAACATAAAGACATTGTTCACTTGGATGCAATATCTAAATATTTATATCCACATCATAAAGTTAATTTTGATCATAGTAAGATAAATGGAAAATTCTATATTATAAAATGTGCAAAAGCTACAGTTTAAAATCTCGAGATCATGTTGTACACCAAGAGTTAGCCTTTATGAGTGAGCATGGGAAAAAACTCTAACCAAAAGATAAACAATAAATTTGACAATGAAAAACAAAAAATGCAAAGACAAGGGAAAGAACAGAGAAAACAGGGGTGCACACATTAAGTGAAGATGAACTAAATGAAGGCAGGGCACTAAAGAAATCACAGGCGAATTCAAAACAAATCAATACAAAAAGAAACAGAAATAATAATCAAAGTATATAATTTTGAGAAACAGTGTCTCTTCATGCTAGAATAATATTTGAACATTTTATATTACATGTTATGAAGAACATATCCATCTCTCCAAATCATTTTGCTAATTGCTGTGAGGTAGGATTTCAAATCCTGGGTGAGGCAGAAAATTTAATAGAACGGAGCTTAAATCAAGACTTGCCTTAAAAGAAAAGAAAACCAGACCAGTCACCAGGATACAGACTATTGTTCCTTTCACATCAAGAGCTAAAATCTTTCAAACAAGCAATGTATAGTCTAGGCACAAGTTAATAGAGTGCAAATGTTCCCATGTGATTGGTTAGGTTTAAACAAAAAGCACATTGTTTGGAGAGAAATATGTTAGTTTCAGTGTTGTGATGGTTACAATGATATAATGAAGGTTAGGTCTGTGTAATAGTCACGGTTAAAAGACACTTTGACAGTTGTTTTGAAATGACAGTTGTTCTCAAATGGGAAAGGACTCCCACGTTAATAGTCTCCCCACCCAGACTCTGTCCCCAGGTTAACACTGTAGCACTGAACCTACGTCACTTCACTTTGTCCCTTGCTCCAGTCATAATTGCTTCAGTGATGAGGGCACAGTCAAAATGAATTATAACTGTAGGTCATAACAATCTGTTTGCACTAATGACCTGAGAAATAATCATATGACGATGAGAAAAGACATCGCATACTGGTACAGGAGTTCAAATCCAAGTGGCTGTCCTGCACATGTGAATCTGAGATCTTAAGTAAAGCATCTCTTAACTGCAAATTATTATAATATGTAATACATTTATGAAATATCATAAAGTAAAAACTCAAAAATATTGTGAAGGATTTTTATGAACAATATCTGTAGATGTTTAATGCTTGTTGATCTTTTGGCATAATTAGTTGTTTTGAAGACAGTTCTTTGAATCAAATTTTTGTTCCTACAAAGCCAAAAACGTACAATTCCAGCTTGCAGCAACACCTGCAAACAAAAATAGTCTAAATTATAGTCAAAGTTTCTGCTGCACTTCAGCTCATTCAGTTACTGCTTATGTGACCATATTTACATTAACACAATGTTAGTAAACAATACTTGCCGAAATCTACATTCCAATTGTTTATCATGCAACACACATGGCAGGCAAAACAAAAGGAGGTACTAGGCCTTTCTAGGCCTTCATCTTATTAAAGGGACAATATTATGTGATTTCCAGCCACATGTAATCATTTTATAACACAATCAACTAACTGTTATCTTCAGTTGTTATAAAATGCTCTATATATCTAATATGGCTTAGGAAGTCATCACAACACAATTCCAATTGTGCTAACCCTTTAACAATATTTTTACCAGCGTTGCACTTATAAGTAGCTTCTATAATGAGCTTAGCGGATGTGCAATTCCACCAGGTCTTTGCTAATTGCTGCTGGTTAGTCTGAAGGAACCGAGTGGGGGAGTTGCCTAAGACGGGTGCTCTGTCAGGTGGAAGCTTGGAAACTTAGAAACTGCAGCTTCGTCCTACCAAGCGTTTGCACAGTTGAATTGCTGATACAGGAGTTTAAAAGATTTCTCAAACATATATGAGTCACAGCAACAATCCAGGTATGTTTTTGATGAGGGAATAATATTATAACATGATGTAAAGCTAAAAAAAAAAGAGTTGATTTTACATAATGCTGAACCTTAAATAATATATATTCTACAGTTTTTGGAGCTTACATTTATAATGTGCTCAACAGAAATGCTTTTTGGGTCATGACCCAACTTTATGCTTTATCAACAAACACAATTAAGTATTTTTATAAGATGTGCCATTACTAGACACTAAACTAGTTCTCCCAAAGAGCAGAAAAATCCTAAAAGAAAAAACAAATTTAGGCCTTGGTTACACTGGTCATAATGCTGTTCCTATGTAATTATGTTTACTAGTTCCCTATTAAGATGCCATATTTCCGAGTAGTTTGCCTTCAGTCCAGTCTTGTGAGAACTATCTATTGGGATCAGACATCAGGAATTCCTTGTTCAACTGAATCAGGATGGATTATGTCAGAATAAAGAATTAATGAAAGGGCTAGCTTTCCAGCAGAGACTGCACAGCGGTACAGTTGGTAGCATTGTTACCTTGTAGGTCCTGGGTTTGAATCCCTGCTCAGGGTCTTTTTGCACGGAGTCTGTGTTCTCCCCATGCATGTGTGGATTCTTTCCTGGTGTCTCTCACACAGTCCAAAATCATAACTGTCTCTAAAATGCCGTTAGGTGTGTGTGTGGGGGGGGGGTGTGTGTTTGCGGGTGTGTGGGCGTGGGTGTGTGTGTGTGTGTGTGTATGAATGGTTTTTTGGCTTGTCTCTGTGCTACTCTGTGATGGACTGGCGAGCTGTTCAGGGTCTACCGTGCCTGTCGTCCAATGACCACAGGTACCTTGTGAGGCCTTGTGACCCAACATGGATGAGCTGGTGTAGACAATGGTTAGATGGATGGCTAGCATTCGTGCCATATTGTTTTCAAAGCTTTCTAATGCCATTTCTCATTGTTAAGTCTCATAAAATCAGTGTTTCTTTATTTAACACGCCAGTTTTTCAATATGAGCAAGTATGAAATAAGCAGTAGTAAAACTATGGTCTTAGACATCAATACATTTTTTGTGCCAAAGTGCTTACGGGCCAGACTTGTTGGCTTTGTATTGGATTTGTGGTTAAAATGTATTAATTAGCTGCTATAAATGTATTCAAAGGGAGGTATGCTGGGGTGTACTTTCAAGTTCATAAAATATTTTTTGAGATATAGATTTATTGCTGGAGACTCAAAAGCACAGCTGCCAGTAGGGTAGGCAAATATTTTGCCTTGTTATGCATCTTAGATTGATAGGCACTCAAAAGTATTAAACTAGTTCCATGAAATAAATGTAGCATGTCTTTTCCAATACTCGGTTCAGCTGCATCATATGGTTTTATTAACACAGGAAGAAGATTACCCAGTATGTTTACACTTCATAGCTTGTAACTGATGATTCAACTGGATTTACCTGAACTCTGTGCTTGAAGGAAGCCATTCTAGACTAATAAAATCCTTAGGATCCTGACTAGTGGCTGTAAAACTGAGTGAGTCATCCTTTGTAAAAGAAAAAAAAAGAAAACACATTCTCTAAATAAGACAGGAGACCTTTATAAACTTCTAATTTAACTTAATTTGTTCTCACAAAAATTATCTCCAGCTTTTTTGTTAGCTTTGCAATGTATTTGGTGCCAAAGTAACAAAAAATAAACGGAAAAAAAAGAGTTTCTTTATTTCAGCAAACTTGTCCTCAAATGTACTCTATAGACAAAGTCATAAGGTTTCATTTTTACCTTTTCTTTTAGTTCTGGTATTCATTAGATAGGTGAAAACAAAACTTATCTTACCTGTAAAATTTAATTTCACTGCAAATGCATTCTTAGAAGGATACAAGCAGTTAAAGTCTTAGCTCCAGTAGACTCCCATAGTGTTTTTATTTAGCATAAATCCAGATTAGCTGGTCCCAGAGGCTGAAGATAACAGCTAGTCTGAGGAGGCCTAAGATCAAAACAGAATCATGTCGTGTTACAAGACTTCAGTTTAAGAAAAAGCTCATAGCTTTTTATGTAAGCTGTTTTTCCTACAAAACCGTGATGGTCTTTCTGTTTAAAGCAACTGAAAAAAAACATCATCATTTATTTAAACAATTATGATATATTGTCTGTAAACCAGCTGCATATTTTGTTCAGAGGGTCAATCAACAAAAATGCTTTACATGTTCAGATGAGGTGCTGGCCAAAAAACAAGCATTAGTGGCCCCCTAATTCTATTTACTGTAGGGAAAAATTGTGAACATAAGTCTTTTTTTTTTTTGGCAAAAATGACTACTATATAAATGGTAATAAAAAAGCATACACATAAACCATAATCTCATTTTCAAGACAGTGGACATCCACTCTGATGTTAGCCTGTTGCTTTTTTCTCAGAAAATAATAATGAATGATTTGAAATTTGAGTTTTGGGTCAAATTTTTACCAGAATTTTATGATAAAGGTTCTGGATTAATTACTTCAAGTAAATTAAGAAAAACAAAAATCTAAATGAGATGTAATTTCAACTTGGAACTGTGGAGGTTTCCTACAGCTCTGTCCAAAACCTAACATCTACTTATCACACACAAATGTTGTTTGATGCAATAGCAAGTCTGTCAGTTTGTGTTTCATTTAAATTGGTTGTGTAATGTAAGTGTCTAAATAGATTAATATTCAGAAATACAATGTTATTTCTCAATATTAACCCAATGTTAGCTGGCACACAAATAGTTTTTTCAGCTTTCAGCTGGAGTATGACTAAGTTAGTCATGGGTGATTGTGAGTGATAGATTATAATCTTTTTTATGCCAGAGACACAAAAGTGTTTTAGCTTTTTTGTTCAAATCATCAGCTGCCCGATTAAATCACAATGCGTCTCATTTCTCAGAAACAGAACAAAAAACATACCAAAACCACTTGGTTGAAAAGCTGAATTTACACGACCTCTGATATGAGAAGCTATAGACATTCCCAGCACGCACATCCTGACAAAAGAAAGAGAGTGAAAGAATCCTGGATTCTTGAACTCAGTGATGACTGGGTACTTGGTACAAAACAAGCCAACCAATAAAGAAGGAATTCCAAAGGACTTGGAAAAGGCGTAAAATGTGGCGAATAGCAAAAAATAGCCAATGAGGTGACGTGCCAGACGGACACAAAGTTGCATTGTTTTTATGTTTTTGTTTGTAGCAGCAGGGGTAGAGCTGAGGCACATCACGTGTTTTGCCTCCACTAATGAAAGAGCAAAGAGACTGCCAAAACCAAGCCCAAGTGACTCTCAGAGTCTGTGAAATCAAATAAAGCCAGCTCATCGATCACTGATTCCAAAGCTTTTTCCCTCTTTTTTTCTTGCTTCCTTCCTATTGAATCATGGGAGTCTTTGATCGTGTACAAATGAACCTGTTAGAATAAGCTACTTTTCTACCCTTGAAAGAAAATCCATCAAGAAACTTAGTAAACATAAAAGTTTTACCCTAAATTTGAATATAAGGACATTGCGGAACTGACCAAATTGATACCAGAACAAAATCTACTTTTTTAAGATTTTATTTAATATTCTTCTACTCAGTCTACAAAAATATGTGGTAACACTTACATATATGCACACAGAAAACAGTGGTGTATTGTACCACACATTCAGATTAATGTAGATGAATATCTGTGGATTTTTTCCACTGCATACAGCATTTAGCTAGGATTTTCTCATCAGAAATCATTATAACTATGTTAAAGCTTATTTCAGCCTTAGGTTATGGCATATGTATCAATAGAAAAGTATTAGTTTAAAAATTATGGTAATGCATACTGAAAAAATGGATATAAGGGAATCAAAAACAGGGAGCCAGTTAATGAATGTTTCAGTAGCTGTTGTTAAGTGGAATTACTCATTGAAGTTGTCCTCACCCTAGCAATAGGGTGAGGACAATATTTCATAATTTTTGAAAAGTTGTTGATTGGGCTCACTTTAAACACCACATGATTCTAAATAAAAACACTACCTACCGCCAAATGAGAAAGATTACAACAGGTGGTATGATGGAAGTAAAATTAACTGGTTTTACAATTTTTTATTAAATAAAGAGTATGCCTTCTACTGGGAAAATACTTTCCTGGGACTGTGGGTCAGCACTGAAATGCACAACAAGCAGGCTTGCTGTTTAAATGAATTGTGTTGGGTTTTGCTAAAGGAACCTCCTCTTAGCCTTTTGTCTGAGTGTTCTCAATTAATTGCTTAAGCCATGTTTTGGTAAACCCAAACCACTAATCACTCTTGTTCACTGTGCCTTGCTCTTATTGTTTCAAACCCACCTATTTGCCTCTGTTTTGCTGTGGTTTCCAGCTGCTTTTCTCTCTTTCTCTCTTTTCAGTATTACTGCTTTCTTTGAGACAGCTTCCCCCCACCCTCCCACATTTCCGCTGGTGCAAGGAGCGAGAGCTCAGCCAAGGGTCACTGGTGTACTCTTGCTACCTCTGTCCCTTTGCGCCGCTTCCACTCTATTCATCTTTTGCCACAATCACTCTCACAGATCTGAATGCTTTCATCATCAATCACTGGTAGCAATGTACTACAAAGAACACACACTGTCATTCTGCTTTAGAATTACTATTTAAAATAATACCAGTTTTTAACATTAAAAAGTGCTTTTTAATGTTAAAAACATATGATGTGGAACCACATCATATACTTAAAGTTTCAAACTTCTGTTCATTTCATTCCTTTTACCAAAACAAGCAAGATGCAAAGTCCATGAGGTAATACAAGCTACCGTGCCATCATCATCATCATCATCATCATCATCATCTTCATCTTTATCATCACGGTGCTCACAAGAGTGCTTAAAAATAACCTATTTAATTCAACACACACCGGTTCAGTCCTTGATCTTTTCCTGTTACTGTAACTCTGAGCTTTCCAACTATTTAGCAAGCTTGTTTGGTCTGTCTCTGCATTTAGCAAGATTTTTTAAATGCCTTTCCGTACAAATATATCAAGATTTGTGTTACTTATTTTCAGCATTGAGAAAGAAGAGAAACAAAGATGTGTGCCATCTGCCTCTGATTGCTAATTAGAATTGTGTGTGCAGGTCATATTGTTCTGCATCATTCAGACAATAATGCAGTTTCCCAGAAAACCCTCTTTCAATTTATTTAGCTCTTGCTGTCCTGCGTCATTGTGAATAACACAGCTGTTCAGGGCAATGATGCTAGTAATGGGACTAACCAGGAGTGACTCTGGCTACAAGAAAACCCCCATATCCATACTTCCTCATAAACACATTACTAAAGAGCCGCTTTGCTTGCAATACCAATTTGTTTCATGTCATATTGGGGGTTTGGGAAAAATAATTAACCTTAGTTCATTCACTGAAGACAATTCTGTGAATTGCTGAATTCACAGAACGAACAAATCAACAGACAATACAAGTTTAGAGCAATGTTGAGTTCCACTACTAAATTATACTGTATAGTTATGTGACAGAAAAAAATGGTAAAATCTGTTTATTTTGATTATAGTGGTGGGTTCTTGCCTTTATGAGTTATTTTGTGAATGGCACCATGTCAATACTACCACAACCCCAAAACACAACCTAGCTTATTCTGTCCACATTTTGCTTTACATGGGTGGATCCGACTGACTTGACATGCAAATAAAACAACAAAAGTCAAAATCCTCAGGAAGAAATTACAAGTATTTGTGGTGGTAACATACACACAATTTAGAATGTAATCTTATTTGTGTTCTGTCAGATATTTATATTATCATAGCTCACCGATGGCAAAGGCAAAATGCTTTCTGTCTCTGAATTTTACAGGATTGATTAACTTCCCAACCAACGTGTCTTGCAAGGTGACTTAATTGCTGATGTTGGTTACAGTACAACAGTTATTTTAAAGTAAAAAAAAACTGACAGGGTAGAATAAAAAAGTCAAGCAGCACACTCAACATGTCCGGTGAAGTAATCACTCTGTCTTCTAAAAGGATAATACTGCATTCCAAAATTGGCTGTCTGCCAAAGGCTTTTTTCCTGGAGAATATCATCCCTATGTACAGTAGACCATCCAGCATGTTTTCCTTACCTAAATCCTATTGAAAACAATTAGAAATGTATTAGAAGGGAGGTTTACAGAGATGGATACCAGGTCTAGACTTCGAATGCCCTTCATGAACCCATCATCTTCACAAGGAGCAACATTTCCACCAATCTATTGGAAACATTTGTATGTATGTCTGACACAGAGTTGATGAACAGCTGACTACGTTGGATCATTGTTGCTTGGGGTTGTCAAACTGCAGTTAAACCTTTAGCAATATAGTGGTAATTTTGTCCAAATTAGGAATGTTAAGTTCTTGTCCTTGCTGAGCATTATTAATTTATTTACTTTTACATCTATATATCCAGTTTAGAAGCATAGGAGGGGCTTGATTCTATCCCAACATTGACCAAGCAAAAGGTGGGACACTCCAGATATTACTAGGCCATCACAGGGCAACTGTAGAAACAAAATCCAGACCTACGGGTAATTTAATTACCAGTTTAAATTACACAAAAAACATAGTATTTGAGGAAACCCCACACAGTAAGATCTGCAACAACCAAGAACTGAACTGGTGACCCTTCGATGTGGGATAGCTGTGAAGCCACTGAAAATATATTTTTTCAGATCAAATAGCACCAAAGCTGATGGTGAAACTCTTACTTTGAGACTTCACAAGCAGCTTGTCGGTTTCTCCGAAGAAAATCTTAGTAAGGTTAAATCAGGTCTTATCTATCCATTTCTGTGAGTGTTTTTAGGCAAACAATATAGTTCACCTATGGGGAAATATTTGATGGTTTAAAATTATAATATCGGCAACCCTAATTTCACTATGCATTGCCTCAGTTAAAACAAAACCTATAGCTTGTCTATATCTTTGTCTTTTATAGTAACACTCTTACTGTGGTATTCAGTGTAATGAGTCAATAATTAAAAAGCAATACTGTTAAATGTTCTTTCCAATTTGTTAGTAACAGTTTTCTGGACTGTTTCTGACAAAATGGTTTCACAATGTGTCTTAGAAATCAAGACATACAGTACAGACCAAAAGTTTGGACACACAGTTGTGTCCAAACTTTTGGTCTGTACTGTATGTGTGTAAATGCGTGTGCACGTGTGTCTGATGGTGTGTGTGTCTTACAGGGTAATCAGTACCAATAGCACCTTAATGGTTTTCATCTGTTTGAAAGAGTTCAAAACTTGACCCCCGCCCTCCAACCTTCCTACTCCTCAGCTTCCCCCTCAAAAAGGGTGTACCAATGGGAGAAACTGCTTCACCTGGACTGTCTGGCACAAAGTTGTGAAGTTAAGAGGAATATAAATGGCTGTACCCAGTTCCTTTTTACAAGTTTTGACATAGTGAATCAATATTTCATAATATTATTGATAATTGCATTAATTGCATACTTACACAAAAGACTTGGTTTATATTGCAGCAACAAGTCTATGTTTGTAATCTCTGGACCGCACTGTGATCACCTCACTTAAATGTCTTTTTTTTTGTGGGCATACACTTTGTTTAGCCATGATATCATACTTACTGGCAGGAACTGGAACCACTTTAATAACATCGATAAAGCTTTCTTTAACACTGCAGAGGAGATTAGGGTATTTCAAAGTTGTTTTTGATAAGATTATAGTACGTGCATTATCCTGCATCTCTTTTGGTAGAACTGGCAATTTTGTGCACAGGTTTGATTAGACGTTTTTACAGTAGAATCGATTAGAGAAGCAAAACCTCAAAACCACTCAAAAACACACACATTCATGAATGCACTCACATAGGATAAGGCTCCAAATGCATTTAGATGATAATAAAATGGCATAACCCTGTAAAATACATGTCAGAACAGAAAATTTCAACTTTATTTATGTAGTGATGACATGAACTGTGTAATTCCATCCATCCATCCATTCATTTTCTTACACCCTTCTCCCTAGAGGGGTCGGGAGGGCTTCTGGTGCCTTTCTCCAGCTAACATTCCGGGCAAGAGGCGGGGTCACCTGGTCTGTTGCAGGGCAATTGTGTAATTACCAGCAAATAAATTAGCATATAAAATTTGTGTTGTGTGAAGCCATTTACCTTTTCTATCAACTTTGAGCATCACCATCATCTGCTGGAGGCAAAAATATGCTTCGATCCATAATTGCCTCATCTGCACCTTCCAAAGAATGCAGTCTGCACCTTCCAAAACTTATTCAACCATACTGAGAACTTGGAGTGATTTCCACAACTCTTAAACTTACACTTGTGGTTAATGCCCTTAAAGGATAAAATACAGTTTAACATTAAAACTCAGGGACATGCTCCAGGTTTTAGTCAACACATCATAAAACCTTAGTGCAGTTCCATATTTAGTAGTGCTTTGCAAGAACCTTTCAGAAGGTACAATAGAAAGTAACTTGTTAAATAGAATGTCAGGATGGATCAACGGCATTTTGTCATATTTAAAAATAAAAACTCTTTACTGCCAGCTAATGCAACAAATGGTAACAATAGTTTGGCAGAGTGAATGCCAATGCATGCAGAAACAATCAGTGCTGGTAATTACAATCTTTGTTCTTTTCCTCCCAATTTGGGTGCACTAGCTCTATTAAGTAAAAGTAGTAGTAGTCCCGAAGAGTGTAAACAAAGATGTATGTGAGTATGCTTAAGGTCAGAAAAAAAAATATTAAAAGTAATCAGTCAGAGAAACTACTCCAAAACTTTATTGTTTTGTTTTGTTATACAAGTTTGATTGAAAAAATAAAATAAAATAACTAAAAAGAATTATGCTCCTCAAATTTAATGTGGGCATGGCTAAAGTAAGAGTAGAAAATTACTAAATAGATATGTTGAGAAATAGAGGGTGAGGACACTTGGAAATTTTTGAGGTGCTCAGATTTTGTATGTTGAAGACAAAGTATTTTTGTGTCTTTATGGCAAGAAGTCCAATTTTGAGGCCTAGCCAAAATCACACTCTGTCCAGCTTTGGATCAGAACCAAGTCTATTATTGCTTAATGCCAGAGCAAGTGAGGAGTTAATCTACAAAGATTACACTGCACCAACAAGAAAATTAACAAGCACATCAACATTTTCAAAATAATTCACAAAAGACAGATTACATTTTAGAGAAATCCTAGATATGTTAATATATACATGGGTATATGTAAATCTATGCTTTTTGACACGTCATAAACTTTTTTCTGCAATGCAACAATGCTAATAACTGTACCCCCTGTCTGTGTAGCCCCAAATAGGCATTAGTTCCATAGAACTTAAGAAAAAAAAGATATTACTGCAATAAATCATGAGTCTTAGAACATGTTTAGTACGCCCAAAAAATAACTGAATAATTGGGAACACGACAATAATAAATACTTGTCTTTAATAGACCTTCACACTGCCTTTGTAATTCAGATCTAACAACACAGCCTTTTTCCAAGGCATTTTATTTTTCAGGAAGAAACTGTTTATTAATGTTTACAAAAGCTTACCACATTTCTTTGTAGCTAAGTGCAAGTGGAATTTAGGTCTAAAAATTTGTGTTGCTTTTAAGTCTCTTCAAGTAGATCCAAGCCTCATCGTGACATTACTCACATGCATCCATCCTTCTTTTGCATCTGACTGGCAGCAGAGGTTTGGTGACGGGAGCTTAAATGCAGGAAACAATGACCTCAAATTCACACTGACGCTTATCAAACCTAAACACACCACCCTGGCTCATACCAGAAGCCTTCTCAGGCTCTGACAACATCCCAGTTGTCAATGCAGGGCACTGTGGGAGTGATGTATGCTCTTGTTTTCTTATCTTCAGTTTGTTGCTTTTGCGGGGTGGTGTACTGATATTTTTTGCACCTTTCCTGTAAAGGAAGAGGTTGAGATTGTCTCTAAGGCTTGGTCCAGGATGTAACTTCTTCCAGTAAAACTAATTCTTAAAGTTAAATAAAGGTACAGTAATTACTTTCAGACTGACAATTAACTCCATCTAGTAGGAAGATGCTAACTGTCTGGACAATTAAGAGTGTCGAGGAAGAAAAAACAATCACTGTCACTGAAGATTATGAAGACAGATGAAGAAAGGGCATCATTTACTAGAATGACACTTCTTGTAAAAAGCCATTTTAAAAACCTACCAGATCTATCATATGCCAAAGTGTGAGTTAGAAGTCTCTTTCATTCATGACTCACTAAACTTCTTTCTGAATGGTGCCCTTGAAGTCATTTTCCTTCATCAGCCTCTCGGGAGTTTCTCTGGTTGGCAGGGCCTTAGATTTATACAGGGGACTTGACCATTATTCATCCTCACTCATTTCACATAGGCATCCTTTTAAAGGTTAATTGCATCGACTAATTGCCCTTCCTGAGTTTGCTAACGATGCCATTCTCTTCAATGATGTCATTGACCGACTACACCAAAATATCTCTCTAACCACTATGGTGATGGCTGCTTTCTTTGAATGAACACAGCAGGGTCTAATCTGTTGTATTGGGGGGGAGGGAGATGGATAAGAGTAGAGGAAGGGGAAAGGAACAATGTATGTGAGCAATGTCCTGCAAGCATAATGCCATTTTCTTAACCCAGTTGAATTAATTCTTCTAAAATCGTCTGGATGACATTTAATCAAGTTAGTATTGTCCTTCAAGTTACAAAGGAAAGTCTTGTTTATGTCATCATGTACTGATTTCAAAGCACTTTAGTCAAGCAGTTTGTTAATGTTGAAACATCAATGGTCATAAAGTGTAAATTCATTTTCTAAGTAACACCCTGTGATCTCAGTGTGATGCTGATGCAGTAGATCAGTCATTTTTTAATGTTTACACCGTGTTCCAAATTATTATGCAAATTGTATTTAAGTGTCATGAAGATTACATTTTTTGTTGTGCTATTAAATTTATAGATGGCATTGTGTGTAAGGGCTCTTTGAATCACTATAATTAATTTCAGAGGTGGGTTGATTAGTTTGTCTGGTGAGTTCAATTAAAGGAAATCTACTTAAGTAGGATGTTCCACATTATTAAGCAGGCCACAGGTTTCAAGCAATATGGGAAAGAGAAAGGAGCTCTCTGCTGATGAAAATCATCAGATAGTGTAGTGCCGTATGACAAGGTATGAAAACATTAGATATTTAATGAAAACTGAAGCATTGTCGTACTGTGAAGAGATTTGTGGCTGATTCAGAACAAAGATGGGTTTGTACAGTTAAAGGCATAATGAGGAAGGTTTCTGTTAGACAAATTCATCGGATTAAGAGAGCAGCTGTTAAAATGCCCTTCAAAGCAGCAAACAGTTATTTGAAACTGCTGGTGCCTCTGGAACCTCAAGGTGGAGGACCTCAACCCTATTGAGAACCTTTGGAGTTTCCTCAAACAGAAGATCTGAGGGTGGAATGCAGTTCATATCAAAACAGCAGCTCTGGGAAGGTATTCTGACATCCTGCAAAGATATTCAAGCAGAAACTATCCACAAACTCACATGCTCAATGGATGCAAGAATTGTGCAGGTGATATCAAAGAAGGGGTCCTATGTTAACATGTAACTCAGTCTGTTAAGATGTTTTTGATTGAAATAGCTTTTAATTTTAGTACATGTGACCATTAATGCTGCACATTCAAAGAATGACCGTTTGCAGTTCTTTATAATCCATAAAATGTTTAGAAAATCTGCTGTGCATAATAATTTGAAAAATATCATTAGCTGTTCTGGGTCACACTATACATGTTAGATTTCCACTTCAGTGATAAAACTACCTGAAGTATTTTAATTTAATTAGTTCACTCACTAAACCTCAATTAATTTCATCCTTAGTTGTTTTATGTCTATACCACATATGGCAGGTAAAATGCAAAAATGTCTAAGATGAATTTTTAGTGGGTTGACAACATTTACAGAAAAGAACGGCCTCCTGTATGTTCAGACCCTTTCTGTAAATTAAAATATTATTGAAAAGTTCATTCAGTTCAGTGACTCAATTCGCTAATTGAAACACAATATAGATTAATTACAGAGACTGTTTTCAATTAATTTTGATCATTTTCCACTCACAGCCAATGAAAACATGACATTTCAGATTACAGTCCATCACAGGGCAACACAAAGACACACATGAAACTACTGCATTGTGGGCTTAATAAAGAGTAAAGGTTGTCATTTTCAAAAGGTAATTCTAAGCTGAGAAACAAGCCTCATTGGAAAGTATATTCTAATTCTAATATTCAATGAAATATGACTGTATAGTCCTCCCAGCATGTTTCTTATCGGTCTCCTCCCAATGAGAAAGTGTTTCAAATAAATTTTGTCATCTTGCTGCTTTAGTCTTTCCATGCCATTAATGTGTCAACTGTAGGAACCTTATAATTATAATCATAATAAAAATAATAAAAAAAACACTTGACATCTATATGTGATCAACTTGATTTAATTGTTTTTGACATATAACTTGGTCAGTTGAGGCTACTTCTATACCTTTCCAGCTGAGAAGAGTGTTGCAAATATAATTTTTTGACTGTTCTTGTGAGTGAACCTCTGCATCTCTGACAGACCAGGTGTGCCCTCACAGGAAATCATTTTTCTGTATCCATTTGTTACCAATGTAAACTCCAATGAATCTTGAAAAACTTCTATGTTGAATTATGAGGATCTACTTAATAATGTATATATCAGGCATCCCCAACACTCCTCTATCAGTCAGCATGGGGGTCCTCGGTGGTTTTTCTTACTCTTGCATTATGCCGTTGTGTTCATTAACACTCATGTTTCACTATCAGCTATCCAAAGAAATCACTGGACTCCATGGGCTTGTCAAGCAAAGTACCACATGCTTTTTAATATGGCTTCTAAAATTCTATGTTATTAGAATAGTCCAGAAGCAAATATTTATAGCTTTGAACTTTTGACCTATGGGTTCTCTGTCTCAGGTGCTTGATATAATTCCAACACCTTTTACAAAAGCAGCAAGCTGATACTGTGCTATTTAACAAAGACTGAGTTTTAAGGGGGAAGGAGGGTAGATCTTTGCAGGAGTGTTATTTGAGTTTGACCAATGTAGGTTTTTCCATGGGTGAATATGTTGAAAATTTGGAGTGTCTGAAGACATTTCAAATACAGTACAGACCAAAAGTTTGGACACACCTTCTAATTCAATGGGTTTTCTTTATTTTCATGACTATTTATAAGGCAAGCAATCCCACTTATTAACCTGACAGGGCTCACCTATGAAGTGAAAACCATTTCAGGTGACTACCTCTTGAAGCTCATCAAGAAAATGCAGAGTGTGTGCAAAGCAGTAATCACAGCAAAAGGTTGCTACTTTGAAGAAACTAGAATATAAGGGGTATTTTTAGTTGTTTTACACTTTTTTGTTTAGTGCATATTTCCACGTGTTATTCATAGTTTTGATGCCTTCAGTGTGAATCTACAATGTCAATAGTCATGAAAATAAAGGAAACTCATTGAATTAAAAGGTGTGTCCAAACTTTTGGTCTGTACTGTATGTTATCCTATATTTAGCTGCATGAGTAATAAAACATAACTGTTACATTGAATGGTCTCTGCCCTTAGTGGATGTATGTTTGGGTTTTCTGCGTGTCTTTGTGTTGCCCTGTGATGGACTAATGACCTGTAGACAGTGTACCTCCCTTCCCGCTCAGTGACCACTGGAAGTAGGCACCTACCCCCTCAGGCTCAGGTTCAGGAGTGTTTTGACATGATTATTGTGACTTTTTTTAGTCCATGTGTAGGATTCCCTGTGTGTAGAGGCTCTTGATGCACTGAATCTAACCTCAGTCCACTCATCGTGAAGTTTCCTAAATTATTCAGTGGAATTTGCCTGATTATCCTCTCAGGACTGGTGGACCTTTACCTACCTCAGTTTTTCCTTCTACTAAACTTTATATGAATATGCTTGAATACAGCACTCTGTGGACAACCAGCTTCTTTAGCAATAGAGGAGACAACTTAATACACGTAGTATATTTTATAGATTTGTTAATGGATTGCATAATTGATTGAGATAAGTTCTACACCACAAAGCGCAAGACTGGAATTAATGTTTTCAGAAAGGACTTTGTTAAAACAGGCACAATAGTGAGTTTCAAGAGCCGAAACAAAATAATGGTCACATCATTATACATAGATAACACATAGTTAATTCTTGATTCATTTTTCATTCTGCCAGTACAAGTAGAAAGATGTGTAACACATAACTGTCAATATAGAGGATTTGTCTCTTCTTCATGCATAGTAGCATAACACACTGTGAGCTTGGGTTACAGAGTACATGTAGGTACTTTCTCTACATTGCTGATTCCATATGTCTTATGTACCCTTTTCCAATACCAAATCTACAATAGACAAAACAATAATGAACTTTACCGCTGCAAGTGACACACAATAGAGACATCTATTAGATGTGACAGTGGCAATAATATTGTACAGGCAGTCTCCCTGTTTTACCAGTGGACCCTCCCAGTAAAATCAACATGATCAAACAGGACCCAGGGTTCATGTGTACATGTTCCAAAACATTGTAACACTCTGTCCTGCCCCTTTTTTCAAGTTTTTGAAGATTAGATTGGGCAGGGAACTCCCATGAAACACATGATTGGGTTCAGGTTTGAGGTTAACAAAAGGCAATCTTGCAACTGAAAACCTTATTTGACCAAAAGTTAAGACCTGTTAAGGTTTTTCCCAGGAACTGGAACAAGGGAACAGGATGGGCATGGGAGCAACGCTCTATTATTGGTATAAATCCCCCAAAACGTAGCATAGAATATGATTTATGTGAACAAACCTGCCTACAGAGGAAAAGATGAAAGATCACATTACTATTTCTATGTTTGTGCATCTGGGGTTCACAGGCAGTGTGTAACAGATCTCAGTGTACACACCTAGTGTTTTTGCATGGGTTGGCAGAGACACTTTTCAAATCATCAGATCATTTGACCGGCTTTTACTGTGATCAGACAAAATATAAGGTTGTGGAAAAATATAAATTTTAGGCTTTATGGAGATGGCAGAACTTAAGCAGAAAATATTACGGTAATTGTGCAAAGTGTAGAAACATTCTCAATAACTTATTAAAGCTTCTTGTTGCCGTTGACTTTTTGCCTATTTAAAAGAAAGTCTACATCTGGTTCTTCTGTTTCAATTACAAGAAACCAAATATCGCTGAAAAATACAGATAGAAATTGCTCACCATGTCATTAAGTGAAATAACTATTTGATCCTGTATAAAAGCATGATTTGATGATGAAAGCTTTGTTTGCCTTTATTCATGGCAAACCACTCAAAAATGTACCAAAAGACCCCAATCCATCCACATTGTTCTGGGGACGATTTGTTGACAGCAAGAAGTTTGCTGAGGATCTACCCAATTTGGTCACCACATCCTCTGAAGGGAAAACAAAATTGGTTAGCTAATTTTGTTAATTGTGCGGCAGAGATTATTGAGGTCATCACTGAGGTGGCCAGGCTAGAGAAACAGCATGGATTTCTTTAGGATTTGGAAGAGCAGGTTACATCTTTGTACTTGGAATGTATCTGAGAGAGCATGGTATTTTGACACATAATTTGTAAGTAATGACATTGTCCATTAACTGCAGAGTATTGAGGTTCCTATGCAGTATGCCCCCAGAATAACCTAAAGCTGTCAGTGTATTCTTACTACACAATTAAACTTGTTCCAAGCAAGGTTGGACTCTGACATGACTGCCACCTCTCACCATTCCCATTTGTGGTGTTCATGTACAGCAGTGGTACACAAATCCAGTCCCCAAGTGCTACTACCCTGCAACTTTCAGATGAATCCCTTCTCCAAAAGTTGCAGGTTAGTATCTCTCAGGGACTGGACTTAGGCATATGATCTATGGACTTCTGATACTACGTGGTCCAGTTGCTATCCAAATGATGCACATTGTGGTGCAAATGTGGTGCAGTATAAAAACAGTGGAACACATTTAATACAAAGATTTTTTTTAGTGGCCGGATGCTGCAGCCTCCATCCAAGTGGACATACTCATGTTTTTTTTGTTTGTTGTTTTTTTTTAAGGAAAGGAAAAATGTGAAACAGTTTTCCTGTGATGGACATTATAAACTAATTATCTCTATAGCTGGTTCTCTTTGGTGTGTTCAAAATGTCACTGTCCATCACTATGGACACAGAAGTTTGGTTCATGTTAGCATATCCTTTTTTAGCAACTTCAGAATTAGTTATTTCTTATTTGTCTATCCATCCATTTTCTGTACACCCTTGTCCCTAGTGGGGTCGGGAGGGGTGCTGGTCGGCAGGTTACACCCTGGACAGGTCGCCAGTCTGGATAAACAACAATGCCCACACACACACCTAGGGAGAGACCAATTTACCTAACAGTCATGTTTTTGGTCTGTGGGAGGAAGCCGGAGTACCCAGAGAGAACCCACGCATGCACAGGGAGAACATGCAAACTCCGTGCAGAAAGACCCCGGGGCAGGAATTGAACCCATGACCTTCTTGCTGCAAGGCAACAGCGCTACCAACTGCACCACTGTGCAGCCCTTATTTATCTATGTTTGGAAATAGCACAGTAAGCATTGTTAAGAAAAGATAACATTAAGACACATTGTTACATACTGTATGTGACTAGCATTAACTCTATTTTTTTAAACAATGAAAGCAGAAAATGTGCATCTGCATGTTGTGCATATATGTGCTTTAGATGTTTCTATTATCCAGCAGTACAAATCAAATGCAACTCAAATATCAATCTTGTGAGATTGATATAAAACCCTTTCCTGTCTGGAAATGATGTGTCAGCAAGATGAAGTCAGACTTCAAAGTCACTCAAGTTGAGAGGAAGAAAGAAGGAAATGAAGAGGGCTGTTCTCTCATCTTATATTACACAGTTCAAGGAGAATTTTACATATTTTCTGCTCCATTTATAAACAATAACCTAACTCCTTTGTATCCAGAATAGATTAAAGCTAGCTGGGTGTTTCTGCTGTGATCTTCAGATTTTTCAAGTAATTAACATTCAACTGACAATTTTATTTGCTAGAGATAACCTGTCTGCTCAATAGTGCCACCAATTACTATTTCATTTTGACATTGATAGTCTATGTAAGAAACTTTGTATTCCAACAAACCCAAAATGCTCAATTCTAGCCTTTGACAATTTCGGTAATTGATGTTTCTTTCAACATTAACAAAACACAAGTAGCTCCAGCACAAAGAGTTCACACGAGACAAAATCACAGCTGTGCCGTGTTGGTCTTTGATGTCTCATTAAGGGAAGGCAAAACAAGTGGAACCAAGAGTGAAAAAAGAGAGAAAAATAACACTTGGACATTACACCAGATCCAAGGAGGGAAAAAAGCTCAACACTGTACAGACCCCTGGAGTCCTTTGGTGCCTGGTTTTCTGCAGGACCACCTAAAAAGCAGCTCTGCAAACCCGAAAATACGTGAGAAAAATCAGGGCTTCTCTTTAATGGACAACACCCTTTCCATTTACTCATTAGGCTTTCTCTGAGCATGGAAGGTTCACACTCTTTTGATGTGGCTGAGGCTAGACCGTGAGCACACATGATTCAATTATGCTCAATCATTGTTGTGGAGGGCATTGACTTTCCCCAGGTCAGCTGCCTCTCTGATTTACAAGGAGGCGGGGTGTGCGTGTGTGTGTGTGGGGGTGTGTAGGCGTGTGTGTGTGTAGGCGTGTATGGGTGAATCCTGCAGCTGGTCCTGGATGTCACTTCAACAAGATAGCCATAACAGTATCTCATCCATGCACTCGTTGTCTTGGCTGAACAGCTCTGCGTTTACATTGTGCAGATGGGCTAATCTAATGCTGCTCTGCATTCTAACAAATCCATGTCCAAGACTAATATTATGAAATGTGCAGCAGAAGTTACTATAAAAATAGAGGGGATGCTTTAAAATAAACCCAAACTGATTTTACATTTACTGAAATAAGAGTTCATCTGAGTCTCCTTCAACATTTTTGACCGCAATCTCTCACTCACTTTTCTTCACCTTTTTAAGTCAAATGTAAACACCTGACCACAAAATGTAGTTCTTCTCTACAGTCCAACTGAGATAATGTTTCCTTTTCTTAAAAAGGTGGTTTGGATGAGAGATGTCCTAATACACAGGTAAATTTGTAGGATCTTTGTAAAGGGGAGTTGGAAAATATTACCAGTGAAATCATGACATCCTGACTGACTGCAACTTCAAGAGATCCAAAACTAAACTTTGATCAAAATCCAACTGTATACAGAAGGATTTGGGTCCAGACCCAAATCCAGGTATTAGGTTGGTGTGCCAACTCTGTCATGTTTGAATGATATGTGCTGTGACTTTGTAACAAAACTCAACTCCAGGTAGCTATTGCTTGTTGACTTTCTGTGATTATAACAACAGTACCCCAAATGGAATATGCCGCCCAATCTATTTTTTGTGGGCAGCTTGCAAAACTGTATTAGTCTAGTTATTATTTCTTCTGAATCTAAAAACACTCATACCAGCATTGCTTCTCAATGCTGTCTCTCTGCATTGAGAAGCAGAGAGACAGCATGTCACATGTCTTTCTGTGACATGTGATATGCTAACCCTGCTGTACTGAGATGATGTAGATAGCTGATTGGAGCCCACAAGAAACATTTGTCATCACATATTGTCATAGTTCTGAAAAAGTTGACATGTCCACACATGATTAACTGGAGCTGCCTGAAAATATGTAATAAACTAAATTATCAATCGTAGACATAATCAACTTTAACTAACTCAGCAGCAGTCTTGATTATAAATTAATTGATCAAGGGGCAGATTTACTTTCTGGGATAATTCAGCTTATGATCATTTTTAGCCAAAGGGTTTGTTTACTCCACAAGACTTCTCATTGCCCTAGACGCACATCCACCATAGAAACTATGTAAACCAGATGCCTCTGATTCTCAAATCACATTTGGCATGAACACAATGTAATAGATCACAATGCATTATTTAGATTGGTTAATAAGATGAATGACATTACTAAGTGCTCTGATCTTTTTCGGGTGGCCCCACCAAAGAAGCTGGCCTCTTTGGTGGGGCCAGCACAACCTTTGGATAAACGAAAGGAAAATGTTAAATTTTCACGTTTAAAGCCATTTTTAGGAGTGTTGGACTGAGAAGCAGCACGTTTGATGAGCTCAGTTGAAACGCAATTCCACCAGGTGTTTGTGTCATAATTTATGGTAGAGGTGGTGAGGTAGAACGCAGCGGACCCAGGTTGAAATGAATGATGGTGGTTTAATAATGAAAATAAGCACAAAACAAACCAAAGTCCAGGCAGCACAGCTGAGCGGAAAGGCTCAACACTGGTAGCAACTGGCAAACTAACAGACATCTAGCAACAGACTAGATGGAACAGCTAAACAGTAAAGACAGAATAAACAGACTGGTACGACAAGGACCCGACAAAGACACAGAAACACAGGTGACATTACATACACAGAGGGTAATCACGGAACGAGACACACCTGGGAACAATCAAGGGGTAGACAGGACAACAAACACAGAAAAACTCAAATCAACACAGAAAAAACCAAATCCTTACAGTTTGCTAATTGTTGCTGCCACTTGTCTGGAAGAGCTGAGTGGGGAAGACGTGGGATACAGAGGCTCTGTGAGGCAGAAACTTAGCTAGAGACTGCAGCTCCCAGGAGGAGCTTTGCAGAAATAGGTGGCACTTTGTATGAGCAACCGTTTAGGCACCCTTGAATGGCTGCCACCATTTCTCAGACATGCATGAAAAAAAAACAACTAAGCAACACTTCAAGTATGTTTTTGATGAGGGGAAAACATAACATGATATCAACCTCAAAAAAGTCTATTTTACACTGCCCTTTTAAAAAACTACTGGAAGTGGCACACATTAGTGGAACGTCACAAACAAACAGATTTGTTAATCAGAATAAAAAGTCTTCTATTTTATGCAACTACAAAACAGATTGGCTATACCTGATCCATTCATCCATCCGTCCTTCCATAATCATCTATTCACAACAATAGACAAACAACCAAGAACACCCATTCATCTTTAAGGGGAATTTATAAAGACCAAATGATATAACACACATAATGTTAGACTCTGAGAGGGCGCCAGACAGAACCGAGTCAAGCACACAGAAAACATCCAAGCTCTATGAAGTCCTGGCTGGGATCTTCTTACTGCAATACCACAGTTCATAAAAACTCTACTAGTTGAATATCTGGTAAAATATTTCACATTAAAAAAAAATAATAATCGTGTTACCTGGACTATGGGTTCATTATTACACACAAGCAAATGTTTTTGTTATTTTTGTACATATCATCAAACTGTCATTTTGTATGATAGGTTATAATCTGACACAACTGCAATGTTATTCTGTACCAACTAGAACTGGTTAGCTATGCAATCACCCAGGTTAATGATTCAAATTGTACTGAATCAAAATTTGCAAGTCTGAGTAGAAAAATGTTCTATTGTTCTCTTTAGATAATTTATCTGTAAGGAACCACAAGAACAAAAGCTGCAATGACATACTGTTTAATTGACTTTATTCACTCTCTTTTGTTATATTAATCTTTTAGGTAGATTTTTTTCAAACCAAATGCAGGTTATTCCCTGCTGAATCTTTGTGACAATGGTTTTTGTTGGGGAAGAGAACAACACTGAATTGAAAGACTTCAATTTACCATCTCTAATGCCTAGTGGAAAGCACCATGTGAAATCAGGAAAATGGGAAGAACATCCTGCTCACAACATCTCAAGTGTTCCCTAGTTAACCTCTTGAAGTCGGAAACTTGAACAGCCACAAAGAATGCTCTGCTGGCATTAACAGGCATGTCAAATAAGTGTGCTGGTGCTGCTCTCAGTCACTTCTCATATGTAACAAGTATTCATTTTACCACAAATAGAAATTTCTCCAGGCAATTGAACATTTAATATGGTTATCCTGCACTTGTTTTACACTGAGATTTAGGTTGAGGGAAAGAAACGTTTACTTATAAAATTCAGATTCTTAGTATGCAGTACATAAATAGAGGCAAAAATAAGTGGAGAGCTATTTTGGGATTCAGAAAAGCCACAGACTAAAATTAATTCAATTCATAATTTCCATTTTTGAGTTGCTGCCTAGCATAAGAAAACCAGGGACCCACACCATAACTAAAGTGGGATGGTATCACATAACAGATCCGTCTGCTTTACAAATGTAGTTTTGTGTGTTTGCATGTTGCTCAGCTACAGGGCAGATCAGTCTTTTGCAAGCCACGTTGGAATATATTCAGTTTCGCTCAAGTGCTAACCCCCTTTTTTTTGTCCAGGCCTTCCTTGCTTATTGGAAAAATTTTGAAACCAGCTATAATAATGTTCCAAAAATACATTTATGTGAATCTCCAAAAATGACTACCATTGGGCATCTTCTGGGTTTTTGACAAATGAAAGTGGTGGCGCCGAAGAAAATGGTGGAAGGAAGTGTTGTATTTCACCCTGTCCCAATATTTTTTTTCTGTCAACCTCAGTGTAACATTTACACAAGTGCAACTGGGTTTTGCACTGTTGGCGAGGAAAGTTATTTTGATTTGCATTACATGAATATGTAAAATAACATTGTGAAGAAATTAGTTATTTAGAGAAAGAAAACTTTTTGTTATTGAGTGATTTCTTTTGCCTTTATACATTTTTTCTCCGTGCAAGAAATATTATATAAAATTGACTTCTTTGAGCTTTATATTATTTTATAATGTTACTCCCTAATCAAAACCTAACCTAGAGAGTTGCTTTGATTCTTTCATGCATGTTTGAGACATCCTTGAATCACTGGTGGCTCCTTCCTTCACCAGCAGCAATTAGCAACACCTGATGGTACTGCAAGTCTGCTGAGCTCATCGTATGATCTACTTGTCAGTCCAACGCTTCAAAAAATTATTTATAACGTCATAGTGGAAAGGCATTGTTGTGATGACGTGCTGAAGGCGGAGTATTGGAAAGAGCAGGACTTTCTTAAAGAGACAGCCCAGTTTCAAGGTGTCATTAGCAAAGTCAAATGTCTTTTAAATTTTTTGATATTCCTAGCAATTTTTATAACAAATAAAGGTACGTTACATTATACTACACCTTAAAAATTGTGTCTTCATTAATAAAAACCCTTTGATGTAATTGGTGTCATTCACAAAGTCTTCTTTCCACCAAGCTGAGAGGACCTTTTTAAAAACTCTGCAGACACTACAGAAGAGTTAACGTGACACAGTACATGGTATATTTATTGCTCAATACTTCTACCATAAGTGGGCTATCTCTAACCCTTCACAGCTACTGGATGTTATCACAGTTGCAGCTCATTTGTCCCGCAACGCTTGGCAAAACTGCGGCAGTAGCTATGTTTTGGTTTTTTTCTCAGGTTTCGGCCATGTTTGTGGTTAAAACTATGGTGCAATGGATCTCTTTAGCTGTGCTTTAACAATTCCAAATGCAGCATTTCTGTCAGATTGCATATGTGTTACCAAAAAACCTCTGCTATGTATTAATAATGTGGCTTTCAGCTGTGTTTAGATATTGTTACACACAGTGTAAACGAATAAGGCCATGTCATGATTATATGATAACCACATATGCAAACATGGCTTTATCCACAGTTGCAGTGACATCTGTGTTATACCGAGGTTGCCAGTCATAACATAAACGACCGAAATATTTTTTTTAGGATGCACACTAATATTTTTTTCAAGTAACTGTGTTTCATTTTATCTCTGAGTAAACAAGGTCACAGCTCCCAAAATTGGTTAAACTCCATGTCCTTTCTCTTTTAGCAACCATGCCGCTGAGTATTTTCTTCAATGCCTGTTTCACTATATCTATTCTGGTCTTTCTCTGCATTTAAAGTAACTACCAGCTGTATGTGTTAGCCTCTGCTATGGTAACAGGCGAAATAAAACCCTGTGTTAAAATCATTATGATGCCATGATGATGACACTTTCACTGTCACTTTCACTTGGGAGGAATTCCAGGTGTGCTGCCACTCCCTTCAGAAATGTTTAATTATAGCTGCATCTCAGAGCATAAATATGTTTTCTTCCATGTCACGTTTTCCAGAAGTTCAACCTTGGTTTGTCACCATTGACTGGGCATCACACACGTGTTGAGTGAAGTTGTTTCTCCGAATTTCATTGTAATTATAACCACATTAACTTGACAAAGCTGTTAAGCTGGAAATCAGATTTCTTTTATTTACATGGTTAGGTTGCTTTGACAAATGAAAACCGAGGATTGAGCTTTCCTGTTGTACCCAAGAAACGCAAAACATAAAAAACCCCAAATGTTGTCAGTGTAGGGACTTGAACTGCAGAAAGGAGAGAAAAAGTTTCATTTGATTCACTCTCCCTGGAGACAGCATGTTTAAAAAAACTTCTATCTGAACAATATTCATTACCTGTGGAGGGTGACTAGTTATAAAAAAACTGATACATTAAACAAAGCATTCATTAAGAAAAAAGGAAGAAATGTAACAATCTACAACTAAAAAAAAGAAAATTGGCTGGCATTCCTGATGGTCCTAATCAAACCAAAAATTACTTAAATACCTTATTTTGGCTAAGTCTTTAAAAACAGCAATCTAGAAGGAGACTGATCTTCCTTACTTAATTAAAAGAAAATATTACCTGAAAAGAATATATTAAGGGGACATAAGGTTATTTGGAAGAAGAGTGGGGGGGGGAGACAGCAGAATAAAATATATCTGTTTAGTATGTGAGACTTTCTTATTGTTACCATTCAAAAGAACCATTTGTGTAAGTACCCAATAGTAATTAAAAACAAAACATGCAATATTCTTCTATTTACTGGAAGTCCAACTGAAAGAAATAAAGTTTAGACATTTTATCTTCTAAAACCTTATCTTTTGCACATGTGCATTTATCTTGTAAATGGCTTTGGTCTCTGAGATAGTGCAGGGCTGGAAACTATTCCTATCCGCAGAAAGACTTTGAGCAGCAGGTAGGCTGGACTCAAGGTAAAATAATTTTTAGTGTTGTTGAGGAGATATGGAAAAAACCTGTAGAGAGAATCAATGTGCATTCCCTCTTTTA
Source organism: Xiphophorus hellerii (assembly GCF_003331165.1). Lineage (NCBI taxonomy): Eukaryota > Metazoa > Chordata > Actinopteri > Cyprinodontiformes > Poeciliidae > Xiphophorus > Xiphophorus hellerii. The sequence continues at coordinate 10,356,960 of NC_045680.1, forward strand.
TGTACTTTATCTTCATCCATTTAAATTTACTAATCTTGTTCCTCCATTCTTTTCTGAAGAGCTACAGAGACATTGATTGTAATTACTATTTAATTAACTCCCCGTTGTCTATACTGCAGCAAATTGATTGGTCTTGTTATCAATTTGAGTGCTCTAAATGAGACCCCATTTATTAGCTTCCTTATCAGCTCTAAAGGTAATTAGAAAAATGTAACAACAATTAAATGCACAAGCAAATGTAATCAATCAGAGTAAAAGAACAAAAACCACCTACAAAATGTACTTTTTTCACTGAAGCCTGTGCAGTGTTTTATGTGTATACATTACTGTAGTTGTCTAGTGGTAGTAGCAGTAATTTGACAGCTTCTTGTGACCCTTCCAAACCTTATGGTGAGGGACAAAACTCCCACAGAGCATTTAAAGAAAGGCATTACATCATTCTTGCTTGAGGCCAAGGTAAGTAGGATTGTGTACGCTGAGTCAGGGTGACATCATGCCAGCCTTTCATCTGCAATGGCCACAACCGTGGAGCCGGTTTCCCTCAACCGATCCCCCACATCCTCATCTGCCACCTGATTGCTTTCTTCTTAGAATCGGAGGGTTCCATCTGTCAGCAATCATCCACTCTTCAAGCCCCACTACTGGACCATTGTTTGCCAATCGGCCCCACCTGTCAGTAATCTTCCCTATAAGGTTGCAGCGTTGGTTCTGAACCAGGGTCGTCATTTGTTTCCCCTCCGATAGTAATCACCTGTTTGTTGTGAAACTCCCCATTTCCAAGACAAGGCGGGAGACACTTTGCCGCTGTGTTTTGAGGGGGAATTAGATCCAAAAACTTAATGATCCGGGCCTCGTTGAACTGAACATACTCAGACTTGACCAAATGATCACAAAGATAGCTGCTAAATGGGGGGATCTAAATCACTATAAATTGCAGTTTTTAAATTATGTTTTTCAGATAAATGAACAGTAGTGGTTCTTTCATGAATGGTAAACGCTTAGCTTTTGCATCACTCCACACACTACCAATGACGCAGAGTCTGCAAAAAGCTGCTTTTTTTCACCATTTTAAATAATGGAACCACAAAAAAATTTTATTTTGCTTAAAGTCTTCTACAAGATGGAAAACACTGCATAAATAACTCCCAATCTGTGTTTTCAAGAACCCCTACTAAGGGTAGAAGAATCAAATTCCAGTTGATGAACTAGAGATGATTAATGCTGTCAGATATCAAAGTTAAGGTGGGTGTGTACACACTCGGTTATTTATCTTTCTTTTTACAGTCTCTGGATGTCCAATTCCACATGTATACATCCAGAATGTTTTTAAATCTCCACTTGAAATATATATATTTTTAGTCTCAGTCTAAGAAATTATTATTTTACAGAGCTTATGTTGCGCATAGCAATGAAGGCCACCAATTCCCATTGACTGACCCATTGACATGCAGTGTGAAGTATTAATGGCTGTTCCACCTTCGAAGGTCAAATAACAATAATAGTACAGACATGGTATCACCATGTAATAAACAAAACTGCACTATAGTAATTGTACTTTACTCTCATTTGGCATTTTCTACCCTATTTTGTGAAACAATCATTATGTGTAAATCTGCAGCTTTGAATAATATATTTTTTTTCCTGGTGTGGCAAAAGAATCCACATGTTTAAACAGTTGCTTCAGGTTCAAATTACGATTAAGATTTTCATGAATGCATTGTTTTTTTTTATCATGTTTTCCAGCTTTCTTACCTGGTAAGAAAAAACAGCCTCTTGTTCTAGGTTTTGCTTCGTACAGAGGGTCTACTTTCAGCTATTGAAAAATTATTGCTTACTGAAGGTGTGAATTGAACCTTTAACTGTTACTTAATCACTAGTGTTTTTCTGTGACGTATATAATGCACCAGTTTGACTCTATGAAGCTTACCAGAAATTGCTTGCGCTGCAACCAACCATACCCAAATGCAAAAGAGAAGTGCCAAGCCAAACAAGATGGCTGTTAATATTAGTTCTATATGTGGAAGTGTGGCCAATACAAAATGAATGGTTTTGTTCACTTCCTCCGCTACCATTGCTAAAAATACAGATAAAACTACAATTTCAAAACAGCTCAGAAAATTGACATCATTCACAATTCCTCCTTCTATTTGCTGACTGGCCTGGTTGAAATTCAACAGGAGAAATCCAACTCAATGGGAGAAATACCAGACTGAGATCAGAAGGGAGATGAGAATCAACCGGAATTGCATAGAAAGATAATGGGCAGGCTACAGTTTTCTCTGACTGTTGAAAAGCATATAGGTCAGGTTAAATGACCACTTTAAATTTCCCTTTGGTGTGAGTATTCCTGCCCATGTCTTGTTCCCCTGCCTTGGGCCAGTGACCCACAGTTATTTGGGTTAGTTATCCCACTTATCTACAGTGTCACCAGAAGAAACAAGTTGTAAAACAGTTATGTCATTAAAAGAGCACCATCTGAGATGCAGTTTTATGGTTAAATTCTGTTTTGGGATGAACTTTAAATAGTAATTAAAATTTATTTTCATTTGCCTTTGAATATCCCAGACCATTAATTTGTTTGGTGAAAGAAATATTTTGTTTTGTTCAGGAGAGAACTCATAAAGCACAGGTTGTTTAATAGCAAAGCACTAACCAAACAACCAAAATGTGCTTCACTTGATCTAATTGGAACACATATGAAAAAATATATCTATTTAAATTTCTGGACTTTTTATTATTGAAAACAAAGTGTTCATAAAAGTTGTTTGGCATTTCGGAGTGGTTTTGTAGGTTGAAGCATCATCAGCGTGTTGTTGACATGACTCATCTAGGTTGGAAATAATTTCTTTCCAATATGCAGAGCAAAAAAATAAACCCAAGAACTTCTGCGATACCGCAGCCTCACTGGGAAACACCACCATTAACAGTCAGTCATGGAATCTGAATGGAAACATACCCTGTTACCTTTGAAAACTTGCCCAGGACCCCCTTTTTAAGTGCATTACCACTCCAAGCAGTTCCCTGTTAAAAGCATGACCAGAAACGGTCTTGAGGTTTTATGAGTACAGTGGTTTTGATTTGGAAAATGGCAAATGTCACAGCAGGGAGGACAATTTCTTTAGAGGAAATTAAACTTGATCATACTCAAATGTTTTGGTAAATAAATTTTAACAGATCCATGTTTGCTACTTTCCTTCCCTGTAAGAAACTTAACTAGGTTTAGCATTTCCCTAATGAACTGCTGTCTGTGTTTTATCTGTGGTTTGCTAAAAACCCCGTCTTAGAGAACTAATTGCCTACATACTGTTAAATGAGAAAATTCAGAAGTTTTAGAGTCAGAAGATGCATTTAAAGTTGGAAAATAAGATTCTGAATCTGTGCGTACATGTTAAATTATTCTGTAATCTGTGGGTAATCTGTAGCAAGCACAACATCAAATTATTATACTTCTTCCACATTCACTAATTGCACAATTCTAACTGCCTACTTTGAAATCACATCAAGATTTCATGTTGATGTTAAAATGGAACCCGTATGCACAAACACAAGACACATGCTAATTCTCAGCCAGTACAAAATAATAAATGTGAAAACTCATAGGTCTTGGAACAAACACCAACCCAGTGGCTCTAAATGATTTGTCCCCCTCCTTCTGAATGTTTAAACAAGAACTAGCTTTTTTCCTAATTCTTTGCTTCTGTTATGACTGAACATGCTGGGATCTCTAGTTATGCAAAGTATCAAAAAAGCCAAATCCTGGTAACTTGGTAAATGAATAATAGGAAATGTACACCCTCATAAAGCAATACATGTGTTAGGGAAGAAAAAACATGTGGGAAAGGTAAAGAATGTAAAGTCATGTTTTTACTTATTAGCATTTTTTATTCATGCATGCTTTGATGCTTTTAAAATTAAACAAAGGCATTCTGATTGAATGAAAATGCTCATACTTGTCAACGTTGCTGCTATCATGCTAGATAGCAGCAATCTCTTTTTACAATCTCTTGCAAAAAAGGAGGTTTTGTATCTGGTTAAATAAAGGCTATTAATAACAATAATAATAATAATAATAATAATAATAATAATAATAATAATAATAATAATAATAAAGTAATAATAATAATAATAATAATAATAATAATAATTAATAATATAAAAAAACACCATTGAAAAACCTTAACAATCTGCATTTCTGTAATGCAGCCATAACATCACTGACCCTGTTTTCCTTTCTTTGACCCATGCACTATCTATGGAAACCTAAATTATCCTTAAAGGCTTAAAGATTCTTTGCCACACTGCCTCTTTCCAACCTTTACAAAAGCCAGGTTTTTCCATGTTTTTGCTCAAATTTCCAACACACTTTATGGTTACCCGTAATGACCTGATTATTTGTCTTCCCCTATCAAAAACAGATCCCCACAAATTCTTTCCCTTGGAAAGTCGAAGGGCGATTCCATAAAGGCCCCTTCTAATCTTAGATGGTTTATTAAAGCAAAACATGCTGGCATCAATTAAAAAGCACTACAGACTTCACACCAAGTGGAATGTGCTTTGATGTAGCTACATTTGTTCGGGGCAGCTTGTAACTCTGGTCCATTTGTTTTCTGTAATTAAAAAAATCACACGCCTATGTTGGCTTACACAAACCTAAAAGTGGTGGAATCATCTGTATTTAATAGAATAATATAATACTTTAGCACATAGTGGGTGAATACACCGTGACACACTTTGTTATACGGTCGGTAATTTGTATAGGCAGCAGCAGGATATTTTTGTGTATTAAAAAGTGTTGCTGTTTCTGAAGCCTTCCATTAAAGACATCAATTAAAAGCATGATTCATTATTTCCTCCCTGCTACCGTTGCCTATTAAAGACATGGATGGAGACAAAGAGGACTTCACAGCTGGCAGGCGGAAAACTGATAAAAACAAAATGGCAGCCCAGTGCCTGATGTGTGAAAGCCACCAGCTATGCAGCGCCTTAGGGCGAGCTTTGCTAAAAGATCAAATATCACAGTCTGCAAAGTCTGATAGTATTATGTTTTTTCACATTACTTACTGCTGGCAGGAAACACAGAGAACCCTCCACTGACTCAACAGATTTGACATACACTGCTACACTGACTGTGGGAGGTAAGCTCATGTTGTTGCTAATACTTGATGAAGTTCTTGATAACTGATAAACCTGTACGACAGTACTGAAAGATTTACACTGTTTATTTTGTGTTTTCTGGTAACTGTGAGAGGTAAACTTTCAGTGACTGTTTTCAGGAGTGTTTAGATCTTAATTCAAAGTTTGATTTCTTGCCGATTGTGAATGGTCTCAATTAAATTCCTGTCCAAACACAATACAGCAGAAATCTCTTTGCAGGAGAAAATAAAACTTCTTGTCAAGTAACCTAAAATGATTGACTTCATGATAAATGAATGTCACGTGTGTCTAACATTGTGTAAAGTTGTGTTAACCTAACATTTAGCAACTGGTACAATCTGGTGTTTTTCTTTCACTTTTTATCCTTTTATTTGCTCACACAAACATCCAAAGTAGATGTGACTTGTAAATACTACGCTCTGGAATTGCATGCCAGCATATCTGAACTCATCAATCCTATGTCATTTAAGTGTAATGTGAATTCTCTTTTAAAAACAAGATTCTTTGTGAATTAATGTAGGTCTAAACTATTATACCAAAACATTGTCTTGTACCATATTATTTCTCAGGAAGCTGTTTACAAAATGGCATGAATGGACCTCATCTTGTGTAAAAATAATAGAGAACAGCTTTGCTCTATAGTTTTAACAACAATGCATGGAGTATTCCGAATTTCACTACATTGTACTTAAAGCCTTAAAGCTATACGACCTCACTGAGACCAAAACCAACACTGTTGGTACATATTTAACATAACATCACCTTCCTAAAATAATGGCCCAAGTCATTATTTTGTCTAAAACATATTTTGGAAAGAAAGAGGTGGTGTTTTTTTTTGTTTTTTTGTCCAAAATCACTTTTGGCAAAATTTTTAGGAAACTAACAATGTTAATTTACCATTACCATCACTTTTCTTATTACCTAGGAGAAAGGTTTTAATCTTTGATTATTGGTGCCATTTTGAAATTACGCAAAATAAATTGATTCAGACCATCTCTGTGACACAACTGCAGCACTGACGACTTGCAGCAAAACTGTAGTGGGTCTGAAACCTAGCTAGTGATTTTTCTGTATAAAATTTGCATGTTCTCCTTGAGCATACATGGGTTCTGTCCAGGTACTACATCTTCCTCCTACAGTCAAAATACATGATTGTTAGGTCAACTGAATACTCTAAATTGCTGTTAGGTAAGAGTGTATGCGTATGACTGACTGGTGAGCTGTCCAGGGTGTATCCCCACTCTTGTTCAATGGCTGCAACAGCCATTGCAACAGATAAGCAACAGCTCTCCCATGACCCTGTAAGGATATGTAGGTATAGATATCTGATTACTGGATTTCCAAGAAAAAAAATAAAATAAGAAATACAGAGAAACAAGCCCTTTCACTCAGGAGTGAAAGCATAGTGAACTACTTTACAACTAAGAACATTCAAAATATCATTTCAAAATTGAAAAACTGAAACGAAATATGATAAAAACACACATTTTAATGTAAATAGAGTGCTTTGAATGTGATCTCATTGTTACAGATTGTAAGGAAATCCTTACTATCTTCGCAAATTATAACATCCCCCTCTTACAGTAGGTGCTCACTTCAGACCTCTGCCATTAGGTGACTCAAAATGCCTCCAATGTTTTGGTGTCTGAGGTCACATCCTTGAAGGAATTAAGAGCCCTCAGCCTCAATGCAAGGTTTAAATGCATTGATCTCACTCTACCAAGGGCAAACAAGCAATTTGTGACAGAAAATAACCCAGTTTCACAGTTGTTTGCAGCAAACCAAAAAGAAGGAAAAAAAGGTTTTGGCTGTAGGTTTATCAGCTGCTAAAGGAGATAAAAAGTGAGATACCAGAACCTTTCAGTTGTGTGTATGTTACCAAATGCAAGATATTTTATTTACTTTACCACAAGTGGTTTGTATCAAATAATTTCCAACAAAACACGAAGACAAACTAAAAATAAGATTACCTCTATCGAGTCACTATAAAGTATTTTCCATAGAAGCTACTGTGATGCAAGGCATCACTCCACACAAACATGGTTTAGAAAAACAAAAACCTTGATGTACACATTCCTGTGGTGCAATATGTCTTTCCAGAACATCATGCCGGTTGCATTCTCACACGTCATCCTCTCTTTTCCCCAATTTCCTTTCCTCTCACGACTCCATGTCTACTCGATAGACAGTAATGTCTGTGAATTGCGCTGTAATTAGGTCTATCTCTTATAAAGCTACAGATGCCTGCAGCACCATCTGGTTTCAAAGCTAGAGCCTGACATGTCCCTAGGAGACAATTGTTTTTTCTCATCAGGTAATTAGAGCAATTAGCCACATTGTACCTGATTACCTGCTGTCATTTAGAGTAATGATAATACTTAAAAACACTCTTTAAAGAGAGATATTGCTACTTACCAAGCCTCCATTTTCTTTGTTAAAGTCATTGAAAGGAAACACAGCAGCTGTTCAGCAGACTTTTCCACATATTGTTCACAACCGGAAGGCTTTGCACCTTTTTTCAGCACTAGTAGTGGATTAAACATGTCCTTTTATGTGACAAATCTTTGATCCATCTGTTTAAGGCCATAGTCCTCCAACTGTGGTACAATTACCATTGATGTTACATTGTCTGCCTTTAGTGGTACTCAAATGAATTTTTGTCATTATTTATAAGACAAATACATAATAAATTAATTATTGTGATGTAGAACTAAGGATTTCCACAAAAAAAAAAAAATGGAATTTGAGCACATTTATCTTTTCTCTTTTAAAAACTTTTCAAAAGATATGTTGGGTGGAGAACATTTAGAGAACTCCCAGTAATAAATAAAGTGGAAATAATAAATAAGGAACAAGCAATGGTGTCTCGTTATGTTGCGTTCATACTAACTTTGAAGAAGGAAGCAGTGGGAACAAAAAATGTTTTTCATGATTCAATTTTTTTAACCTTCAACCTTATTTATGAACTAAATTGCATTGATTTTATTTGATTTGTGGATTACTTTGATTATTGCTGACATTTGGTGTTCATTCAAAGTTTAGAAATATTAAAAGCACATTTTTTGGAAAAAAAACATTGTTGTATTCGAAACCTATTTTACTCACTGAATATTCAAGTACATGGCTGGCAATGGAGCTGAATTCTGCTCAGGACATTTCCCTGGCAGAAATGAGGGAAATGTCTGTTTCTCTGTTGCTTTATTTTCAGGTTTTAGGGGGTAATATGAATTTGAATATTTTTACACAGCATAAATATAAACAATGTACTCTCTAGTAGTAATAAAAGTAAAAGTTACTGAGGAATTCTTCACTGGCTTCCCTCAGCAAAGGATTATGGTGTCACATCCAGCTCAGCAGAGATTGGAATGAGGTAAAAGGAAAGTTGTTTTTTGATCTCCCTGGGGTTAGAGAATATTTTTTGCATTTTTTTATTTTTTAAAACAGGATATAAAATAAACAGACGTAAAATAATAAAATTACAAAATGATTCACATATGAATTATTTTCATCTGCTTCTGAGAAACATATTCAGCAAATAAACATTAATGTAAAAAAAAAAAACAAGCTAGTGGGGAGGAGCAACAGCACAGTTTCAAAGTGACTTCCCACATGGTGGTCTCCATTTAGAAACTCTGAGTAGTGTATACGTTGCTCAGCAATAGCTCCCTGTTGTCTACACCATTGGGCACTAATTGCCTGAAAAGAGCGGAGTCAGCAGCAAAAACAAAAATAAAGTCAGTCGTTCGAAAAGTCCTGAAGAAGTCTCTAGCACTTGCTAAGACATCAAAGTGCAGCTAAAGTAAAAAAAGCATTGGGATTTCTGCCAATCCAGGACGGGTCTTTAGACTTATCATAATGAGTGTGCAGTTTTGTCAGTAATCATCCTTCAAACTTAAGGGGCTTGGGAGCACAGAACCATGTCTTATAAGCATAATCTAGTGAGAAAAGACCCCTGCCAGACTTTCTTTTTTTATCAGGCCTGTAATTTACTCTGAACTTTTGGCACTTGCACTCTAAAAGATTGAGGAAGAAATCAAGAGCACTGGGATAAAGAATCTTCAGACTGCAATTAAAATAAAGCTTCAGATTTAAGTATGAACAGCATCTTCAAAGACAAAACAACTGTCTTTAAAGAACACTATGAATTACATTTTTGATTTTTTAGCTTTTGAACACTTTCAGGTACTTATTGCTTGCTTTGAAGTTACTGAATTAGTCATTTTTACAGTGTACACCTCCCATTGAAGGGAATAGCAAAACACAAGGGCATGGAAATAATCATTCAGCCTCCTTTCCTTTCCAAATACATCAACGTTCTATCAGAATTCCTTGAAAGGCTTCAATATTGAAAAGATCTCTGTGCTGGTTTTTAAATCAATATTAATATTTAGTTTACTTCTTAATTGTACTATGAGTTATGTTATCTATTAGTAATATATATATATATATATATATATATATATATATATATATATATATATATATATATATATATGTATTCTATGTCATGCCATTCAGTAAAAGTTACAAATAGAGCTCAGATTTTCTGGTATAGGCTATACAAGAGTAACATTTTTTCTTTTATTCAAAAATACATCATACATATGGATAACCTTTTCTGATACACACTTGAAACAAGATGTTCATGCAAACCATAAAATATAAACAATCTTTTTTTCTCTCTGACATTAAATTAGGCCAAATATTTCCTGTTGAATCCCTGAAATGACTGCTAAAGAATAGCAGTTGTACTCATTATCATTGTCTCAGTCTGTGTAGAGCTTTCAGCCCAAAATGGTCAGGTGAAGGTTCACCATGGAATGAGAACAAAAAGAGACATGAATGAAAGGCAAACATAAGTTACACATCCCTGATGAAGAAGTATACTGTACATTTTGCACCATTTGTCACACACACAGATGCATTATAATTTGCACATACTTTATATACATGAGAAGACTTATTCCTTTAACATTTGATTGTGTTAAGATATGCCAACATATGAAGAAAAAAAAAAGAGTCTAATAAAAGTTTGAAGAAGGAAATTTGGGGTTGGGGGTTTCTATATTGTTGACAACCTACTTTTATTTCCTTATTATTCACACTACTGATCAAAAATATTTCTAAAACGTATTGCACACAAACCAGAACTGGCTGCCAGGTTATTGTTTTTCTTGTCTTGATAAAGAAGATTTCCCTGTATGCTTGAAAAGTGAGAGTGAGGCATGGAAAGTGAATCCCAATTGTTTGCTCTGTCCACCTTTGTTACAGGATCATCACACAGTGTGTTTAAAAGAATGCTGTGAAATGTCTAAACTGTAACCAATTTATTCTTCCAAATAATTACCCAATTTCTGCTTCCTGAAAGTGGCCCAAATTACTCATAAGTAGCTGACTGGCAGTCATCCTGACCACAAAACGGAACTTCGTTGGCTTTCTAAAGTGTAGTACAGCAAAGGTTCAACTCTGTCTGCGTTTTTCTGTTGTTAGTCAGTCTTGCCTAATTCATTAAAATCAGATGCAAGATGAGCATGGCTTTGTCCATGTAAAGAGGTTATCTCAGAGCTAAATGGTAAAGCTTTTGGTCACACATGGGCATTTGGCTTAACATGATGAATGACTTCATCATTCATCATGTTAAGCCATGATGCTTAACGAAGTTCACAATAAGTATTTGTCCAGGACGGGAGTAGCTCATCATTTTCCAGCTTGTATATGGTTATTTTGAGTTGTCTTAGATCAACATACAGATATGGAACAAGTATTTCCCATTAAGTGAAATATGTTTTTGAATCCTGTTTACCCCAGAAATGCTAAGAAATAGTTTAATAAGTATTGAAATCTTGGGAAAGCAAGAAACGATTAATCAAATTACAAGTAACTACGGTGGCCGACAGGTGCAAATGCGCAGCAAAAGAGAAACATGCAAACAAAAAAAAAAACACGCGCACAAATTAAATGCGGCAAGCAAAAAGAGAGACGCAAACACCCCCGAATGAAATGCAGCAAACAAAAAGAGAGACGCAAACACCCCCGAATGAAATGCAGCAAACAAAAAGAGAGACGCAAACACCCCCGAATGAAATGCAGCAAACAAAAAGTGTTGAAAACGGAAGTGCTCCAGACCACTAGGGGGAGTCAAAGAAAATAGTATTCATTTCTATGGGACCAGATGCAAGATTCAGAGAAAGAAATTTGAAAGAAAGTAAAGGTATCTCTCTGAATCTTGCATCTGGAAAGTGTGATTATTGTGAGAAGTCTGAAACAATAGAGCATGTTATTTTAGAGTGTTGTAAGTATGAAGAAGAGAGAAGATGCATGCTGAGAGAGTGTGTAGGTATTAAAGAAAGGTTTAATTTAATAGAATTTTTGAGGAGAGATTTCGGGAGTAGACATATTCAAATAATTATTCGGTATCTTAAAAAAACAAAGCTATTTCATAGGATATGAGTAGAGCAAGTTGGGTGTGAGTGTGTAAAGAATATCAAAGAGGGGTATATAAAGCTATAAGCAAGTTGGATAATATAAGCAAGTGTGTATGTGTGGGGGTATGTTTAATCAGGAGTTAATGGAGGGAAAAGGTAGAAAGTGAAAGTTTATAGACCATCTCGAACCACACTCCATACTGGTAAGTGGCGGTAATGCTACTGTAAGTTTGTTGCCAACCGCCAATAAATACCAAGAAGAAGAAGAAGAAGAATCTTGCATCTGGTCCCATAGAAATGAATACTATTTTCTTTGACTCCCCCTAGTGGTCTGGAGCACTTCCGTTTTCAACACTTTTTGTTTGCTGCATTTCATTCGGGGGTGTTTGCGTCTCTCTTTTTGTTTGCTGCATTTCATTCGGGGGTGTTTGCGTCTCTCTTTTTGTTTGCTGCATTTCATTCGGGGGTGTTTGCGTCTCTCTTTTTGTTTGCTGCATTTCATTCGGGGGTGTCTTCTTTTTTGTTTGCGTCTCTCTTTTTGTTTGCTGCATTTTATTTGCTTTTTGCTTGCCGCATTTAATTTGTGCGCGTGTTTTTTTTTTGTTTGCATGTTTCTCTTTTGCTGCGCATTTGCACCTGTCGGCCACCGTAAGTAACAAGTCCAAAACTAACAAATAAAACAAATATGGATACTTAAAATTATTTGACGAAATTATTGATACAAATTAGGTTTATTTGCAGAATATAAAACTTAGCAGCTAAACAAGAACATTAAGGAGCACAACAAAAGAAACTTTACTTATGCACTTTCCAAATCAAACATAAAATTAAACCTTTCTCAAAATTATTAAACTCCTTCATGACAAGCATGTTTACTGTTTTATTGAGCAGCATTTTGTTTTTATGGTGTTTTGCAAAAGTGATTCACTGCCAGACAGTTCCTGGCAAAGTTTCTGAGAAATCTTAGTCCACTTCTCATGATCTACAGCTTCCAACTGACTAATAATAAATGCATGCTTTGACCCCGCAACCAAGATTTTCAATAATTTTCAAGGCAGGCATTAGTTTCAAAGATACTTTAGTATCTTTGACAGATAATAACTTAATTTATAGATTAAAAAAATAAAACAGTTTAAAGACAGATGAAATACCTGTATGATACAGATGAAATAAAAACAGTAAGAGCAATTAGTATAAAATTAAGGGACTAATGACACAGTAAACAAGTGGGTCTTTAACTTAGATTTAAAATACTTCACAGTGGTTAGACACTCTTTTGTAGTCAAAATTTCAAGGATGTTTATTTCCTCCCACTCTCGAATATGTAATGACACCTTCCTAAAACAATGGCCCAAGACATTTATTTTCCAAAAGTTACGTTTGCAAAAATCACCCCCTTTTTATTGCCAAAAGATTATTTCACTTTTGTTGCTTTAATACACTTGATTCAGAAGATTGCAGTCCAGCAAACACATGTAAATCAGCCATCAACTGAAATCAGCTGGGCTGGAGCAAGAAAAAGACAAAAACATGCTGGGCAGTATGACTTGAAGACTAGAGTTGGAAAACACTGTATGAGGGAATGCTAAGGTAATGATTCAACCATTATTACAACATGGCACGGGCTTATTATGGGCATTCAGAAAACAGAGAACAAACATACTATTGGTTTTGTTTTCATGTTTAGCACAGACAAAAGTACAACTTCTGTGTTTTTTAGGGAAATTATAAAATTAAAAATTTTAAATTTTAATTTTTAAGCCTGGTGCATGTAAGAGCACATCAGAATTCTGATGTGCTCTTCCGGTCAAGCAATTTTGTGCACGTAAACATACCTGCAGTTGCTACCATGCTTTTCTCTCTTTCAAATATTGCTGATTCATAGAAGCAAAAATGTCCAGATTTGATTTATCATTCCAAAGGAAAAAAAATCATAAAGCATTTGTTGCTTGTTTATCTATCTCTGAGTACAAGTAGATTTTTTAAAAATTCATTATATCATGATTTAAAATTACAATAAAAATAATGTTATGAGAAAAGGTTTTAATAGAATTATCAAGAACAGATTCCAAGTCCACGAGTTCCTTCATCAAAAAAGACTACCGTCGTTTGCACAATATTTTCAAAGTCCTGATACTGATAATAATATGAAGCTGATGTGTTAAAAGAGTGGTATTTCCATATTGGTAAAACGAATCACAAAGTATAACTTCACAGGATGCTCAATATTACTTATTTGAACTTTTAATTATTTTTCATATAGGAGTTAATATAAAATGACTTCTTCATTCTCCTATTAGAACTTCATTCTAGTAATATTTTTTCTTTATTCTCCTATTACTTCATTCTTATATATTGGCAACTTCATTAAGGTAGTATTACGACTTTATTGTCATATTACTTTATTTTCATATTATTACAACTATTATTTTTGTCATTTTAATACAAACACCTGAGAAATTTTGACTCTTGCCAATAAACCTAATTTGCACTGGGGAATAAATTGAATTTCGTGCAACTGTACTAATCAATTTCTTGACTTCTAACAGTAGTTATTATAGAGAAAAAGCCCTCAAAAGCGAGATCTAATTATTATGCACTCCCCTGAAGAAATAATTAGTGTTCTCCAATAATGAAATCACAATATTCCTACTCAAAAACTGAGTTACTGAAGTTTATTTGACCTTTTGGTCCAAAGCTTCACTCAGCCTTATGACATAACACTTCTGACTTCTTTCAGGTCTGTGGGGAAGGAAGCAGGGCAGTGTTCAAGTAATGGCTAGGACAGAGACAGTCGTCATGGGAATGTAAAACCGGGAATTGGTGTCACCATCCCCTTCCTGCCTGTCAGGCTAACTGCACAACTTCATCCCTAAGATAAGGCCACTGAGCAGTCTTAGCTCAACTTTATTTCAGTGGTTTAATGCAAAATCCACAAGTCAATATGTGGCTTCATACCCAGGCGGCAGGTCATTTTTCACCAGCACCAGCAAGTGACATGAGCGGATACTTTAAGGGGAAATTAGGGAAGCAATATTTGTCAGTTTTACATTACAAAAGTCTGCTGAGGAGGATGAGACAATTGACAGCATGACTCCAAAACAAACTGGCGCTATGCAAAACCACCGCTATGAGGTGGCTCCACGGTGATCCAAAGGTTTTATTATCTCATACGTTTATGTTTGCTTTAGATGAATGGGACATTTTGAGCCATGCTAATGAGTCACTGGTTACTCAATAGAAGAGAATGAAATGGTAACCAAAAACAAAGGTATTTTGTTTTGGTTCAAATGGCACATTGTGTTTTTTCATTAATATGAGTGTAACTGAACACAACCCTTATTTGAAAAATGTGTTGAGACATGTTTGCTATTCTTTCATACAATGAATTTTGACAATGACAATGAAAGAAAAGTATTTTGAAAACTGTAGTTGTCATATCCTGGGGGTGTTTGGATTGCTTTGCTTTTTCTGTGTTTACATTTTTACTTTCTTGTTTATCTGTGATCAGCCTTAGTTTCTGTTTATTCATTAGATCAGTCTTTTCTTGTTTTGGGTAGGTCTGTTGTTCATTCCTTGTGTATAGCTATTCTTTATCAGAATTTTATTTTTGCCTATTTGTTGTTTGCTCCTTCTTGCTGTCTTTTTTCCTCAGCCTATTTGTTTGGTCCCCTCTCCCACCTACAACTTGTTGTAAGTTGTTTTGGGGATTTCTTTAATGAAACTTAATTTCACCATTACCTCTGGATTCCACTTGCATTGAAGTAGATTCCAGTCAGACACATCATGACAGTAATAATGCATGTTGCATCACTGCAATATAGATGAGCCTGCAGTAGAATGTGATTATGCCAGGATCGTGATGATTGAAAAACCTGAAACAGTCCATGTAAAAAAGAAACCTGGCAATGGAAAATTAATTATTCTGCTTTGCTAGCTCCTACGATATGGGGATAATATTCTTCATGATCCTGGAGATGATGGTAAACTAAGTTTACATTAAAAGCGAAATATATATACGCATTGCCTGCTTTGTGTTTAAAGATGTATCTATATGTATAATTGATTCACACTTAGTTGCTTATGGTATAGTGAATTGGCAATTGAGAAAAGGAGTAGACTATACAAGATTTATTTTTCTTCAAAGTACTCCTTCAGATTAAAAAAAAATGTTTGTCAACATGTGACCTAGTTATTTTTAAACTGACAATTAATCAAGCAATAATAATAATAATAATAATAATAATAATAATAATAATAATAATAATAAAGAAGCAATGTTTGGTTCAACAACCACTTTGAGCCAAACAACACCTTAAAAAGTAAATAAAAAAAACACACAAAATGTGTGTTTACATACATACAGGCAATTAAGTAATAAAATTGGCAGATTCACAGAATCCTAATCAATATTCAGAACTGCGAAGACTGAAACAAACTAATAGGTTGGACAAATTTACATCTCTCATACTAATTAAACAATGTAATAGGAGTATCAGTTTTCAAACAGAAACACCTGCTTTATTTACATACTATTTATAGAAAAGGTCATAAATAAAAGGATTTATACCCTTCTCAATAAGCATTTCAGAATTTTGCACCTAAAGCCTTCTTATAATTGCTGACCAATCTTCAGCTTGTTTCCACAGTTTTAGCCATCTCTCCGTCATGCTATACTTTAGTTGTCACCACGGATTCTCTGTCAGATTCAAGGGACTGGGGGTTTTATTACATGAAAAGTGTTTTTCATCAGCTATGTGATGAAAAACATAGCTATGTGAATTGCGATCATTCAGGCAAACAGCTGTTCATGTTAATTTGCAAGGTTCTCCGGAATCAAATGGAAAAGGCCAGGAATAAACGTGAAACTGCTGTTTGAAAACTCAAACACAATAGCAAGCCTCCCCTTGCTCATTGTATCCCCAGTCTTTGCTTTGTAATGTGTTTGGTTATCTAACAGCTGAAAACCACAGACCTGCAAATCACATGCCATATGAATTGCGTTGAAAGTCCAGACAAACTCACCTCTCAGCACTGCTGCTTAAGAGACCTGATTTAAAATGTTGCCCTTATAGTTGTGGGGTAAGATTTAAGACTGCAGTCTTATTATTCACAAACCATAAAAATAATTTTAAACCTATATATAATAATGCTTTAAAGAGAGGGTATTGTGTATATTCCAGTCAAATAGTTATATTTTATAACACAATCAAGAAACTATGTTACCTTCAGTTGTTATGAAAATGCAGCATCTATCAAAAATAACTTATAAGAAATTTGACTTCATATTATAGCCATGGCTGATGCCTTGAAATTGGTCTCTGTCTCTTTAAAAAAAAAACTCCTACGCTTTCCTTCTGCAATGCAGGTAATCACTGCAATGCTTCTCCATTCCATCCTTTGAATACCATTTACAAGACTTCTTGGGAGAGTTGTAGTTCATATGATGAGCTCAGCAGACATGCAGTTTCACCAAGTGTTTGAGAAATTGCTGCTGCTAGTCTGGCAGGGCCATGGAGGGAAAGGTGCTCTGTGGGTCAGTAGCTCAAATGGGGACTAAAGCGCCAAGGCAGAGCTTTGGATAAATAGGTGGTGCACTGAAGAAGCAGGCACTAAGGCATCCCCAAAGAGCACCCATGGGAGATTCAAGGATTCCTTAAATATGCATGAATGAGTTAAAGCAAAACTCTGGGTATGGTTTTGGTGAGGGAATGGTATTATAACATGATGGGCCTCTTAATGACAAATAGTCATGTGTTACGATATGAGCAACAGGCTTTATAAATGAACTGAATTATTTTTTCTTTTCTGTGATGTCAGTTTGTGGTGCTGAGCTTGATTTTCCAGTGCCTGCACCTGTTCCCAAATGGACTTGCCTATTTTAGTGCAACCTATTACAGGTTAAATTCCATCCGAGTATCCAATAAAGTTGCTATTTAGATTTTTATAGACTGAATCTGTGCCGGCCATTGCTTTTAATGGGTGCTTTTTATGGTTTGGTTACATTTTGAAGAACTTTATCTCCCATTTTACTGCAAAACTGTACTTTTTCCCTTCAAAACTTCAGCCAAATCATCACTGTACTTCATGTCTTCAAGGTTTTGTAACAGAGAAAGAGTTCTTATGGGTAAAGCTTTCTTCTTGTTTGGTTAACAAAGTGTATTTATTTTGTTCCTCTTTTGACAAGTAAAAATGCACAGAAGCCTAGAAATATCTAAAACAAATATAATTTAACTAAGCATGGGTGTTGGTTGAGTTGAGACTATTAAGCCTCTCACCAAGAATGGCAAATCAATCATATTGAAATGTATTAATTAAAGGTATATTTTGATAAGAATAGATCATGATGGACACACAATCCCAACAAAACCACCAGGAAAAGTGACACACAAAACTCACAGTCCCTGGTTCACATGTCGAGCCTTCATCCTGCCTTCATTCAGCCTGAATTCATTATTTTTATTTCAATGATGCTTTAATGAAAATAAGGTTATCTAGAGAATTACTAAATAATTAGGACAAGTTGGGAGGATGAGGAAAAGCCTTATTGTTCTGAATAAAGGTTATCAGAGAGGGCCTTGCATCTACACCTTTTCTATATTGTTCAAGTTCCGTATTCTTAGGAAATTGGTGGGGTTCTTCCTGTCATGTATATTGAAGTCATGCTGATTGGTGTTTACTTAGACATTACTAATCCTGTTATCAAGAGGCTCTTACACTTGAGTCAAGAAGTTCCCATTAGTGTTTCAGCACCCCAAAATATTAGTGGCCTTATTGTGCTTCTCAGTTAAATTCTAAATCAAGCCAAGAACACAGTGTTGACCATGTTCAATATTCTGTAAACAGTTTCTTTATTAATAAACTCTCAGTATAAGTGTAAATCAGGTTTAACTTTAAATATACTGTATGGCCTTAACAGATAAGACCTGTCAATGGTTCTTTTTATGTGCTTTGAAGCAAGACAATGTAATCCTTGAACTCTGCTATTATCTCTGAATAGTGCACTGCTGGGTGTAGTTCTACGGGAAACTGCTCATGCAGACATTTCCTTTAAAGAGTTGACAGAAGCCTAACTCATACCCTTTGTTTTGGGAGTGTGTCAGTTTCCCTTGGGGTTTATGCAGAAGGATCAGCACAATGATAAGCTATACACCTTGTAGTCATACTATTGACGGTGTAATTTCTGTTGATATTTAATAGAGATCTATTCTTGGTTTCATTTTGGCAACATTCTATTTATGGTCGAAGACATCCAAGGTTTGCCTTTGTTTTTTAACACAATAAGAGCATTCAATCATGGTCACTGCTGAAATGAAGCAATTTTCAGGAATCTGATTGTGCTTCAACCCCTAAAGTCACTTATGACAAGTTTGTTTTATTAATTAAAAACCCATAATTGTCTTAGATAATTTTGGAGACATTCTCCAATGCCTATGAGGATTACAGTGGGTTCTCTGTCATATATGAGTGAGAGTTCCCCGACGGTTAGTCATATCACATCTGGTCACTGCCAGGTACCAAGCAAAAACATTTCACATTGCAGTTGCAATGGATAATACAAGCTCACAATAAGTCTTAAGTCAAGCTCAGACCCTTGACTTAAGGGTCCTGTTAATATGAACAATCAAGTCCATATTAACAGGACTATCCATTGGAGTAAGGTTCCTAGCTAAGGATTTAGATTAGGAGTCTATTAATGTTTGTGTTTTAAGAGAATATTTTTCATTAAAATCAATTTACCCTGATCCAAAAATTCCAGTTGTTTCATTATTGTCATTATCAGTATTATAAATTATGATATAATTTTATAAAAAACAATTTGGACATGCCGAAGACAATTTAACATAGCAAAACCCACATTAATGCGTCTTTCACACTGGCCACTCTGCCATAGTCCACCATCACAAGTGCTGCTACTTCTGTTTGTGTATATGTGTAAAATATGAAGATAAATAGAGTAGGGAAGGGTTCTCTGAGACACATTAACAAAGCGTGCAGTGGAACGGGTCTCACAAAGGCCAACACAGCTGTGCAAAAACAGTTTTATATAAAATAACAAACTGACACAAAACAGAAACATCTCAATGGAGTACCAAGGATGGATGATGGCAAAAGAGACGGCAACTTTGTGAAACTTAAAATGGAAAGTTTAATGTGCATGTAAATGGATCTTAGACCAGGTTGCTTCAGTGTTTCCCTTCGTTAATGGGATGGTTGCAAAATTCTGGCAAAAAAAGAGACCTACTTTGACAAAGTAGTTTTGATGCAATGGCAGTTTTAAAAAACTTTATAGACAGAACTTTTCAATTTTTCCTGCATGAAGGAGAATTGAAAGTGCCTATGTACAACAAAAATAAGCTGTATTTGACTTCATTAAAATAACAGTAAAATGTTTAAATTATATAATAATGAGACTTTGACAGTGTGCCTTCAAGTCAGTATAAGCAAAGAATATCACCTGGTTAATTCTGAACATTGCTTTACCTATAACTGTTTCAGTGGTTTGAAATAATAATCTGCATAAGGACACTAGTTGTCCTTTGCTTTTTATATATCAAAAAAGAGACAGCATGTACTGCTGTCTTATTGTGGCATTTCAACGTAACTTTCTATGGTTTGCTTTCCATTTATTTTGCATTTTCTTTAAAAAATGTTCCTTAATTGTGATTTTAAAAATCTATCCTTTAAATAACACCTACACTTTCTCTGGTGATGTAAAAAAAGGCATAAAATAAGGAATTGGAATAAATTTTAATACTGGATAGTTGCTTGTGTTTTTCTCTGTGGTTTTAATGAAATTCTTCCTAATCTGGTTTTATTTGTAGTCTACATGGTTGCAGCATAACCTGGGAGCACTGTATGGATTTCCAGAGTAACTTAATGAGAACACACACATGAAACAAGTTCAAGAAGCTCAACAGAAGAGACTAAATTGCCAAATGTTATCATTGAGAATGATAATCTACAGCAATCATTTTGAGCCTAGTTGTAATAAAAATCCTATGGGCTGGTTAATGCACTCCATTAAGAGGCTTATCCTAAAATTTTTAAATCCCAATTACAAATCCCTTAAGGGACAGAACAGCTGCATTACCCACTACTAAGGCCACATGACGTTAGTGCCAAATCAAAAGCTATAATTGAATGCTAACTTCAGTCTTCTGACTACGTCTGAGAGTGACAAATGAGTTTATGAGCCCAATCCAACCCCTACCAGTTATTCTCGCTGTACCTGCATCTACAATGTTTCCACACAGCACCAGAGGGAAGAAGAAACAGCCAAAAAACAAGCAAAACATTGGAAGGTGAATTTAGTTAATTCTGTATCATCTTAAATTTGCATTGATTGCTAAGTATTCCAAGCTTGAATGTACAATAATGACACAAATATATCACTTAAGTGCCCTAGAGTATGACAAAAATAGAACACAATAAAACAAGAGAGTACCAGTTTAGGTTATGAAGACAATCAGAAGCTAAAACCAATAGAATTCCTCACCGGCCATTTTAAGAAGTCAAAATTACTGAAATTTATTGATATTAAGTCAGCAATTATTATGTACAAAGCAAATAAGAGAAAAGAGTTATCAGAAAATATCCAACATTATTTGGGAATCACGACGATTTAAGAGGGGAATATACATTTTAAATATTAATCATGCAAACAACCTTAAAAAGTTTCTGTGAAGAGGCGTTTAATATGTACTCGGAGAGTAATACTGGAACAAAGGACCTGAGCTGATTAGCTAATGGGTTGTAGGTGTGTGGGGAGACAGTAGAAGGCGGACAGAGGAGAAAGAGAGAGACAGAGAAAGAGAGAGAAAGTGACATAGGGGGTGAAGAAGGGCACACTGGGGAATAGGACATTAACATTAAAAAATAACTAGTAAAACATAATAAACTAGAATCACTATGAAAGGACTGACTAAAGAAAACCCTTAAATGTTTCACTGACAAGTGAACTTTAGAAGGAACAGAACTGGAACAGCACTGTTGTGAATGCTTCACACCAAATATGCTGCCATATTGACAAATGTAGGAATCTCGAAGACACTAGCTTGAACTCTAAACCAGCTGGACACAAACTTCCATCCAAAGCATGTGCATTTCGCACTGGAGATTATATCATCACTGTTGCCATACCCATTTGCTAGTGACAGCAGAGTTCAGCTACATATAGTGGTATAACACATATGGGAACATTTTAACACAAGCCAGTTGGGGTAACCACTTGTGGCTGGACCTTGCGGTAGTCACACCAGTTTAACTGAAGTTAAACTGCCAAGTATGGTTAAAGTGACAGCAGATGATTTGAAGCTGATGCACCCATGTCTTTGCAAAACAAGCATCTGAGGCATTTGGTTAGCTCATGATGTGCTTTAAAAGGTGGTAAAGTTGGTCTGCTTTAATATTATTGTCTGAGTAACAGTTTCCAAAGATGCTGAGAAGAATTTGATGAGTTTTTTCCTGCTGTCCTTATTCCTGTTTAAAGGTTGTGGCTAACCAAATTGGGTGGGACCCTGTAGTTCGATTACTTTGCGACCAGCACTGAGTCAAATAAAGTGAAACATAGTGACATTCATCCAAGACTGCTGTGATGAAACTATTAAAGACACAGTGCCATTTTCATATACTGTATATATATATATGTGTGTGTGTGTGTACAATTACGGCACAAGCATAATTGTTATTTTTTCTTTTTTTAATGCAATTATTTCATGGTCACTTTAAGTGGATAGAAGTAAATGTTGGATGAACATGTACAAACAGTGGGGGAAAAAGTATTTAGTCAACTACCAATTGAGCAATTTCTCCTATTTAAAAAGATGAGACAGGCCTGTAATTGACATCATAGATATACCTCAACTATGAGAGATAAAATGAGAAAACATGTCTAGAAAATAACATTGTCTGATTTTTTTTTTTAATTATTTGCAAATTATGGTGGAAAATAAGCATTTGGTCAAGAACAAACAAGCAAGATTTCTGGCTCTCACAGATCTGTAACTTCTTCTTTAAGAGGCTCCTCTGTCCTCCACTCATTACCTATTGTAATGGCACCTGTTTGAACTTATCAGTGTAAAAAACACATGTCCACAACCTCAAACAGTCACACTCCAAACTCCACTACAGTGAAAACCAAAGAGCTGTGGAAGGACACCAGAAGCAAAATTGTAGACCTGCACCAGGCTGGAAAGACTGAATCTGCAATATGTAAGCAGTTTGGTGTGAAGAAGTCAACTGTACAAACAGTAATTAAAAAATGGAAGACATACAAGACCACTGATAATCTCCCTTGATCAGGGGATCAAGGGAGATCCCCTGATCAAGGGGATCTTGCGTGGATCTTGCGTGAGATCCACGCAAGATCTCACCCATGAGGTGAAAAGATAAGTGACAATGTATCATTCAATTTATCATTTTATCATAAAATGTGTTTCTCATACTTTGCATGAGGAACACTCATACAATGTTTCAGAAAGCAATTGCAAAGGGTACCAAGGACACTGAAAACAAATACATGAAGTTCTTGAACAAACTTCAGTTAGTAACAAGTTGGGAGTGATTGTTTTTTATATATATCAAAACAGTTTTAGGGATTTCTACATTTTATGAATCTAGTTTAAAGTGTGTTACATCATGGTAGGTTAGAGGGAAAATTGTGCAATTACCATGCAGCCTTGGACCAGTTAGATTTACTGCCATGTGGTTAACTTTCAGCCTTTTTCTATCGCAATATCTTTTTTTTTTCACCCCAAAATCCAAGTATTTATTACATGAGAACTTGGTGTGAAAAGCCAATTAAATAGAAAAAAGTCATATATGGAACATATAGTTCTCCATAGGTTTAGAAATAATTTAAAAGAAAAATTATTACCAGGAAAGGTATAGAAACTGTCTATCTCAAATAAATTATTTAATCCATATTATTTGGTGTAAACATAAAATAGCTCAAAAGTGAAGTTGGTATGTTTTCTAATTCCAAGCCTTTCAGTCACCTGCCACAAACATCCAGACAGCAACTAAGAACTGTTTTTATTCCCTGCAATCTATTAACATTGAGTCATGCTTTAGTTCTTCAGTGGCCAAACATGCAACAAAATCACAGATTGTCCCAAAAAAAGTCATTATTGGGCTTTCACTGAAAGTTGCAGTCATCAAATTAACACTTTAGCTGTTTTTTTTCATAGAAGTAAAACAAAAAAATATATATCTTAGGTAATCTTGGATTTTCATTTAAAATTTGCCAAACGTGCAGATGCTAAGCAGAAGCCTTCAATGATTTTTCCTCTGTTACAGCAATTCATTGATCACATGCAGTATCTACAATTCTCAAGCCACTCATGATCTTGGATATGAAGCCTATTACTTCACATCTCAGGTTCATGAGGATCTCAATCACTTTTTCACATTTTGATTTATTACAGCCTTATTCCAACTCATTTTTAATTAATCTCTTTCATCAAAATTTTACACACATACAGTGATGTGAAAAATTGTTTCCCCCCTTCATGATTTCCTTTATTTTGGATTTTTGTCACATTAAAGTGTTTCAGAACATTAAGTCGATTCAAATTTTAGTCCAAGACAGCAGCAGTAAACTCAAAATGCAGTTTTTAAATTATGGTGTTAATTATTAAGGGAGAAAAAAGTCTACACCTACATGACCTTATGTGGAAAAGGTGATTGCCCCTTAAACCTAATAACTGGTTCATTCTAAAAAAAAAAAAAAAAGGTCACGTTTTTGTTTTCATTATTAATTTGGTGGTTTCTGTTTTGTTTTAGATACAAGTCCAAGTCTCTTTCATATTTTTGTCTAAACATTGCATAATAGTGTATTTTTATATAACCAAAGGCCCAACAAGACACAAAAATTTTAAATTGGCTTAAGCTATAAATAGTGAAGTGTTTGATGACTCACTGTATGTGTAACCATGTTGTTGAGTGTATTCAATTCCATTATTAAGTCTTTCTAAAATAATTAGTCATATATAATCTGATAATTTACTAAGCCCCTTGTCCCTTGATACCTTTTCTGTGGCTGAGGCTCGACACTTTACTTTTCTTTCTTAGGCTATGGCAATTAGTGGACCTTTAAATTGCTGCTGATTTATTAAATCAATTAGAATATTACTGGAAGATTAATTTATTTCAATAACTTAAGCAGTAGACATATTCAAATAAATTCAAATTCAAAAATACTTTATCAAAAGGGGAAATTAAATATGAAATAAATTCATTCCACATTGACTGTTTTTTCAAACTTTTATTTGTGTTAATTATAATTATGATTTACTCGTAGGTAAAGAAAACATGACATTTAAAGTTAAAATATTACATCTGATATATTAAAAACATGTTTATGTGGTACCAACCTTACACAGTGGCATCAAAAATGCCAGGAATCAGAATTTGCATCAGTGTAAGGCTTATTTAATTATCAGTAATCATAAAATTAATGTATTATTAAATTATTAATAAAATTAAAATTCTTTAGTTGACCTAGGGCACCAGTTCCATTAAGTTTGGAATTATAAACCAACTTAGTTTCACGTGAATACAGACCACTGGCAGAAGAAACTCTTTGTTCTCACTAAAACCAGGAAGATAGAGCACATAACACCAGTTTTAAAGTCCCTACACTGGCTCCCAGTAGCTCAAAGAATAGACTTTAAAATACTGTTGTTAGTTTATAAATCACTGAACGGCTTAGCACCACAATACATTCAAGATCTGTTGTTGTTGTATCAACCTTCCAGACCCCTCAGGTCTTCTGGTTCTGGTTTGCTCTGCATCCCCAGAACCAGAACCAAATGAGGAGTAGCAGCATTCAGCTTCTATGCACCACAAATCTGGAACAAACTTCCAGAAAACTGTAAAACAGCTGAAGCACTGACTTCTTTTAAATCTAGACTACAAACCCACCTGTTTAGAATTGCATCTGAAACATAATCAATTACAAATTTAATGATGGCACTTGACTTAATGTAATGTTTTGATTGTTGATTCTATGTTGCATGACTGTGTTTTTGTGTTTGTTATGATGTAAAGCACTTTGAATTGCCTTGCTGCTGAAATGCGCTATACAAATAACATTTGATTGATTGATAACAAGAA
This sequence comes from Xiphophorus hellerii, assembly GCF_003331165.1. Lineage (NCBI taxonomy): Eukaryota > Metazoa > Chordata > Actinopteri > Cyprinodontiformes > Poeciliidae > Xiphophorus > Xiphophorus hellerii. The sequence goes on from NC_045680.1 coordinate 10,382,657, forward strand.
ATGATCACTGACATACTTATTTCTAGTCAAATCTGAGAATTTATAAGCAAAATAGCCCAACTTTACGGTTGAAATATTCCATAAACCTCTCTTATTGGCTTGCAATCTAGCTACTAATAAGGCAACATAAGTATATTAAATAATAAAATAAGAATCAAATCCAATTAATGAATGAACTGAGACAAAATGCAATGAAATACTGAAGACTAACTTAAACTAATTAACTTTATTTAACAAGAAAACAAAGGAAAATCCGATTTGCAGAACCATGAATGCAGCCCACTGTGTCGTAAAACAGAGCATCTCCCTCCCTCTGGCAAGGGAGGAGGAAGATCAAAGAAAAATGGGAATAGAAAGTGAGCCAATGTTAGGTAAAACTTCATTGCCTGAAGCTTTCCTTGATATTGGCTTTGGCCCTCTGCTTTGGACAATGGATCATAAAATTCAACCATATGCTTTGGCTAACCTCAAGCTAGACAAAGGACACCTAATTTAGACCAGATCATCGGTCTAAATTTGGTCTTAAATGGTCTTACTTTGGTTGAGTCAAGTCAGGTCAAATCAGTGTCCAGAAATCCAAAAAATGATGGAAAAGGTAAATACGTTCTTTTCAAGCATGTATTTATTTGTCAAATGACTCCTTATCCTAAGATGTTAACATTGACATTGCCATGAAATCAATCCTGAATTAAGTTCAGTGATCTCTGCCTTGTTAACAATGGCCTTCAGCCAGATATTTATCCATAAAGATTAAGAAACGCATTATCCATACTAATCATATTCCTTTCAATGAGACTAAGCCTTTTATTCCATCCTAAATTGCCCCAGTCAGATGCCTTTTGGGTGTTTCTTCCTACTCAGAGCAACAGTATTGGGTTCCAAGCCCTTTATTTAGTTCAAATCAACATCCCCACCCAGACCTCAAATGACTCTCATAACAGATTGCACAGTGTGAGCTCTTATCGCCTGCCGTGCTTCCTATAAGCTTGGATATAGCCCTCCAAGGAACCTTTTCTCATTAAGTGTATTAGCACACTCAAAGCACATATAAAGCTATTTTCTCATTTCAGATTAATTTTCCATGTCCAAATAAATTTAAAATTCTAGAAAATATTAAAAGCACCAGAAAATCGAAACAAGGCTAGCAATACTCAGAGGCTAGATTGCTTATCTCCAAACTATTGAAGATTTTTGGCTAACCCACATTGCTGATAGCCATTTTAAAGCTTGTCTCTGATCAGTGGTGTTTATTCAAAAATGAGCAGCCTTAAGGGGCTGTCAGTCAGATGGAGAAGGAATGGGGAGGAGAAGGGAACTCACCCACAGGGAGGATACGGCACTGCAGGAGACAACATGGCAAAGTTTTCAGGAACACTAAAAGTATATGGCCGACTGCCAGGAGTAGTTTGGTGGACCTCAGCTGACACAGCACTTTACAGCAGAGGCCACACAAAACTTTCATTGGTAAAGACATACAGTATGTAGGTTTGATCTTAAGTTTTCTCAGCCTTATGCATGTACAGCTGAAACCAGATATATACATACAACATTTAAATACCACGCTATAAAAACCTACTGTGATTTCTTTTGACCCAATTATAGTTTAAGTTTACTGAATGTTTTAGAAATGTAATGATTTAAATAAATTGATCTCTGTATGCTTTCATTTGACTTGGATCTGGGTATTTTAAATATCTTTTCAGAAAGATATCTTAATAAATGATTTTTATTAAGAATCTTCGCTGTGCTTTTAAGGTACACTAAATTGTACTCATCCATCCATCCCTTTTTTGTGCACTGTCATTAGCGCCTTGAAGCCCATCCCTGCAGGTCATACCCTATAAAGGGCAAAAGTCCATTCCTCCTGAGTCAACACAGAGACGCAAATTACAGACAGCTGTTCATGTCCATTACATTTAGAATAACTAATTAATCCAATATGCATGCCTTGGGACTGCAGCAAAAAGCCTGCATATAAAGAATATCACTTCATTTTATTTTTATTTGTATTTTAAACAATTACCATTTAGAGTATTTTAAGTTTGCCGTTTGTGTTTAATATGCTAATATATTTCATGCTACAACTGAAGCAAGAAACTGGGGCCTGAATAATTTAACTTTGAAAATAAGACAATTTTAGCATTTGATAGATTTATTTGGTTCAGTTTTAAAGAAAACATTTTGCAAACACAGAATAATTTATTACTTAAATGAGCCGTCAAAACACATCCGATTTCTTCATACATGTTTCTCTTGGCAGTCTATGGAGTCATATTTTTATGATATTTTTTCACATCTTACTTGCAACATTAGTAGCTTAGGGGCAAAAGTTAACACTTCTTGGCAGCAGAGTTGGTTGACACACCCTTTCCAAACTGTTTAATCGTTGCTTGGAAGTTGTCAGTTAATTACAAGTAGCTGAATCACAGTTTAAAAATTAACAGAGCAAAACAGGAGAAAAATATATTTTGGTTTTGACAAAGAACTTCATGACCAAAATGTACAGGATTTTTAACATTTTTGTGAAGAATTGCACAATAACAACAGTTTTAATGTGCATTAATTACTCTGTCCTCATAATCTGTTAAAATTTGTGGGAAATTAGTATTTTGTTTCCAACTGAACAAACCACTGCAAATGTAAAGCATGAAAATTCTGTATGTTTCTCAGATTAAGATTTGTTTTGCACCACTAAAATTATTACTCACTAAAAACATTTCCAAAAAGTTATTAATATATTCATGTATTATTTTATTATCAGTCAGACCAAGGTAAAATTAAAACAATATCAGGAGTTTCACACAAAAAACTGGATATGTTGTGATACAAACAAGAGGATTTATTATGGCCAATCTCCAAGAAGTTTTTATCAGTCTAATTGATGACAAAATTTAATACTGGCTCAGATAGTGTTAGCTTGTGTCATTAGAACTGAGTTTCTTTGGCAGTCATCTAATCAACCAATCAGAAGCAGACTTGAGAAACATTCAAGCCCTCCTTTGCTAGACTTTATTCAGTCTCTAGGAGAGATCAATAATGTGGACAAACTATTCTTGCAAATAATATAATTTTCAGAATGAGATTGTTTCTACATTAAGAATATTGTGTTAAATTAAATAGAGATGTACATGACAGACTTTATCATAGTAACCACTTTTTAAAGTTAAAAGAGAATATTTCAAAATATATTATTCCAGTAGGTAAGCAAATTTAGATAATTCATACAGCAGATACTTTGACACTGATAGCCCTTTAGACAATAATTATTTCAAGCATAATTGTTTTTAGTCACTAGTATTAACATACTCTGGCTTTACTGTCATGTATACTGATATCTATGCTTTGTGACTAAGGATGAATAATTTCAACATAGTAATATTGGCAAAATGTCTTAAAGAGCATTACAAGTCATTTTTAAAGTATTACCAGAATCCCATTAGTGTAATCTTCCTAAAGACCGACATGTAAGAGCACAGACAGGGATTGAGTTGGAACAAAATAAACAAAGATCTTATTTGCTCTTATTTCCAAGAGACAACAGCAAGTCAGAGTATGCAAGAGTTTAAACTGAACTAGAAAATGTTGAGCAACAAAAAATAATCATTGTGGGGATTATCATACACATCAAAAGCAAAGAAAAAAAAGCTCCAATACCTTTTTAGGAATGAAAGATTATTATCTACCAGTTCTCATTTTGTCAACAACATGCCACATCATAGTTTTAAGGCCTACGGGGTCCCGCAGAAAAGAAAATGATAGCAAGAACAGAGTCTGGAATCATGTCAACACTAGTAGATGGCACCCGTGTTATAATTGATATCTGAAGCAAACAATAAATCACTCTGTGCATGCCTAAAGGGGAGGGTATGTGAGGATAAAGCTAACCAAACAACAACCACAATTCGCAGTAGATAATGAGTTATTATAGGTTGGCTACTGTTTATATAAATGAATGCTTTAGTTTGCAACCGGTTGGTGGTGCAGCTTATCTCTACAACACCTAGGATAAAAATGAGCAAAATGAACTCTTATAATTACTGATGGTTGCTATAGTAAGAAGTAACCACTAAATGCCTTGTGAATTGTTTATCTTCCCTATAATGTACAAAGCCACACATATCATTGACATTGAATCATGTAGAGCGGCACACTATTAAAATTTCAAAAACTTGTAGAACACTGCACCACTAATGACAGAGATGGGATGAAAGCAGAACTGTCCAGTTATCTGAAGTTGAGTTTTTTTCCTATTGTTTTGTTTTATACTGATACCAGTCCTGCAGATTTGTTAGTAGTGAGAAGAAGAAAAAAGAAATCTAGGTGGAAAATTATAATTAGGCCAACAAGCTTGAGGATTATGCTCCTGCCAAATAAAAGTATGATTATTACTGGTATCTCAATTAATTCTGCCTTACAATCTGGAACCATGATAACAAGGCTTGTTGTTAAGAAGTTTGGGTAAAACAAAACCCAACCTTCTTAAAATGAAGCTTGTGATTTTAAGAGTTAAATGTTCCAAAAATCAAGTTACCTAAGACTGATTTTTTTTATTTAAAAATCTAAATATTAGGATGAAAATGCATTTTTCTTGGAAATGAAAGGGAAAAAAAGTATTTGCAGTTTCTCCTTAGAATTTAGATATTGAACTGAAATACTTTAGCATCTCTGTAATAAATATTTCGAAACATTTCATACTGTGAGTACATTAAATGTTAGTATATATTTGACTTAATTTTATTTCTTTTATCAGCTTTATTTTTTACCATGTCCACATACCTGGTTTTCACTGCTTATCAACACTCTTGTTCCTGGTTTGATCAACATTTCTCTGAATGTATGTGCCTCATTGCAGTTGCAACTCGACCTCAGAAATCACCATTACCCATCATATCATTTTGCAAGCAGAAAAGCCAGTGGGATTTGCTAATTCCATTAATGTCCAATGAGCAGACTGACTCTGGTTAGTAATACAAGGCAGTGAAACCTATTTACCAAATATGTGGCCAAATACTGAATATTCAAAAACAGATGGTGTATTTTATGTATATTATTGATTTAAAGAGATGGATTTTATCCAAAAAAAAAAGAGTTATTCCCGATGAATATCTTGGTAGACATCTTGGATGTAATGGAATCTTGTATTTTCCATGGTTAGTCTTTTAAAATATTTGGACTGGGCTTTTCTAAATAAATTATATCTAAATTTTAAGCCATACTTATTATTTAAAAAAGGTACACAGCATTGAATACAGGCTAAGCTACCTAAATATTTACTTCACACCTAGTCTGAATTTGAAATTCAAAAGGTCTACATACCTTTCTTATAACTAATGATGTGTTAAGCCTTAGATGAATGAACTGTTACACAAAATTGGTAGTAATTTTTTAACAAATTTCCAACTGTTGCTAGCTGATGGTTTGTATTGTCCTTAGTTTTTTTTTAAACTGTCAGGTTGAATTCAGAAAGTTCACCTTATAAGTACAAATGGAATCTTCCGGTATATCTCTAAGCTATTTTTTGCTTGCTATGTCCTTGTCTGGTTGCCTCAGAGAGGTGGTGTTTTACATAGCAGTCACTTTCTGTTTCAAAAAATTATTGACTTTAGCCATCTGCTTGAGAATGGTCCCCAAATTCATTGAGTTGTTAATATTTCACCAGATTGCAACAGTTGTAACAACATTAAAAGGAGGACATTTGTATACTCACCAATGTATCATTTGTATACTCACCAAGAACCAAGATTTGTCATTAAAAACGGAATCTCCATAGGAAGACATTCAGTTCTTCATTTTATATAATAATTACATTGGACAAAGCAGTATATTTTCCATCAGTGTTCTCTAGTCCTAAAAGTGGACCTAGCAATGACTTTTAGCCATTTTACTGATGGGGTTTAATATCTAACAATAATATGTAGTTGGCAAAGCTATGCTGCTGTGTTCCAAAATTTGTTGAGGAAAAAAATGGTAGCTGGTTGACTGGTGATCTTTCTCCTTGCCCATTTTTTTAATCCTTTCTATGAAAACTGATCGTGGCTAAACTGAAGAAGGCTTTATGTTTGCCCTGTAGTGGACTGATGATCTGACAGCTGGCACAGGATGGAATGCAGAAGGTAATTTGTTCAGAAAGTGAATAAATGATAGAAAAGATAACTTTATCTTTACAGGTAAAGATATCGTAGTGAGGTCAATTTATCCAAAGCTAGTTTTGATCTATCAGCACCTAACGGCAGCAGAAGTATTCTTTTAATGTTGGAAATCAGACACTTGGTCATGACTTGTGGGTTACAATCTCAATTGCCTCTTTGATTTTAGACTTAGTACTTTAAAAAAATATATTAAAAATTTTTTAAAAAGACTGCATTTAGTTACCCGACTGTGAAGTTTCTCTTTTTCTCAGGTCTTCAGCCAAAATGTTCTGTTTGATGAAAAACGATTGTGGTCCTCTGCTGTTTCAATTAGATGTTCCTTTCTGTGTGGCCATTGAGAGGTAAATAAGGCATATGTAAATAACACAATTCAAATACAATAAACTGATTCGAATAGTATTGCATCTGCATGGTCGTACAAGATTAAACACATGCATGGAGGTTGAGGCAAAATTAGTTTATGAACCAATTTCAGACATTTAAACACTCGCTCTACCAAGGCACAAAAAAATGCAAATCACAAATATTGTAAATATAAAAAGTCTGTATTTTGCTTAACACTCTTTTGCTCATTATAGACCTGTGTGGGCTCTGCGCAGGTCTACTCTAACTTGACGTCAAAGATCAGCCACTAAATGGGATGCACATGCACATTGAAAGTGAAAGTTATTGTAAAAACCCCATAGCCAGACTGGTTTGGTTTGTCCTATTTGGGCTAGACCTCAGTTGGTCACCATGTCTGTTGTCAAATGTTTGATCTTGTTTGAAATTCTGCTGTTGAGCAAGTAACAGCTCCAAGCTGTTGCAATGACTTCTAAATACTGGTTAGGGTGAAAAGAAAAGCCATCATTTCCAGTCAGTCAGAATGGTCACTAATTCTAGCTCCTCTGGCTTGCAGCCTGTTGTAGGTTAACATGACACCACCAGAGGTGTGTTAGTAAAAATGTTAATTTATGTTCTATACATTTCTTTGTAAATTCTTCTGTATAATTACAACATAAAAAAACTTGCATACAGACCTGCAGGAAAATATGATCACATTTATTCTCTTGGTTATTTACTCACTTGTGAACAGTTACAACAATCCTGCATTTTCAAAGACAGTTGAATACATGCAAGTTTACCCAAAACTTGCATGTTTTGGGTAAACATGCCAAGCTTACCCAAACAAACCATTTAACTGAGGTCTGGTAAAATTTCTAAGGGCTGTCCCAATAAAAACTTTTTTTTAATCTCCAATACCAATCAGAGTAACTTAAGAAAAGGGTTAGGGTTTTGTTAAAGCAAAATCTCACTCCATTAGATCATTAAAATCATGGCATATATGTTTGGAAGAACTTTAAAGTCACACGTCAAATTTATTCTGCATCAGCTCCCTGGAAATTCAGATGCTGCAATAAAATGTTTTTCTTGACATCATTAGATATGTTGTCCCACCAGGAGTTTCTGCCGGACTATCTTACCTTATTACACATATATTTGACTTGACATTTCTATTGTTTTTAATAAACTCACATCTTGCTTCTGCTGCTGATGTTTGTATCTTGAAAAATTTGCAAAAGCTTTAGGTTTACATTAAAAAGGTTCCTTTCTGCTTTGAAACGACTCACTGACAGTTTAGCTCATGGCACATTTAAGTGCTATTTCAGTTAATTGTATATGGATACTATTTATAAATAAGAAAAAATCCCATTCCGCAAACAGTGATTTGTTTTGAACATCATGGAATGTAATGATTAGTTAAATTCCTAATATATATATAGATGTCTGAACGCAGCTTGGAGAGCAGATCTCAGGACAAAAACTGTAAAAATCCAGAAGTTATTGAAGGAGAAAGAGGAGCTTAACTACTGGGAGCATGATAAGATGACAAGTGGCAGGTGGCTGATTGAGAAATGGTGTAGCTGAGTGAGAAGACCAGACAGGCAGGCTGAGGGAAGGCGACTAACAAACAAGATAGGGGCTGAGGAGAAAATAAATAATAACCAAGGCGAAACAGTGATCAAAGTGAAAGCAATAATAACTGGGCTGAATACAACAGAACCAAGTAATCAATAAGATTTATATTGAAACTAAATCAAACAAATAGTCAGAATACAAAACCAAAGAAAACTCAAACCAAACATCCAAGATCAGGACATGCACACTAAAATATTCTGTGACTTTGAAAATAATGGTAAAACAATCTGTGACAACGCTGTAAGATAAAGACAATTATTCATAATATAACATAAATTTTCAATCAGTTTATTTAGCAATTATCTACAAATTAAATCATTTTAAGCAGCTGCATTTTAAGAAACAACTAGCCTTTGTGGTGCTGACACATTCCTTGTTGCTCTTTAAGAGGAACAAAGTGGTGACCTCACATAAAGTGTCTGCAGCCCTGCTTTTTCAGTTCAGCTGATGTTTGGTTGCGTCAGTCCATGCATGCAGCTTGTCCTCAGACATTACGAAAGGAATGACTTCAAAAGACTTTTTAGTTGCAAGTAATTGTATTACACCCCTCCGTGTTAAGTGATTCTGTTTTTAAACTTTAAAAACAGTCATTCCAGATCTTGCAGTCTAGTAATTGCTTTGCTCTTTGGGTTTACTCCACAGACAGCCACATGCCACTTTTATGAGATCTTCCTTCCTTACAGTAGCTCAGTAGGTTTAGTTCTTCTCAGAACAGCTTGACATCTATGCTTAACTTTTTGTAGCATTCTGCAGGAGAGGCATAAGTTTAGCTTTAGCTTTAGCGTAAACTCAATACCCAGTCACTGGGTTAAGTTTCCATGTTTTTTAGTACCCTTCATCACTGGATTTGTTTAACACTTTCAGCATTATGAAACAACTGCAACACAAAGTGTAAGGTTCAGTTGAGCTCATAAATGATCAATATTATAAGTGACTCACTGCTATTTTTCAAACTATTTGCACCTAAATTACACACTGGGGAATATGGGTCTCAAATTAATCAGGGAAATATTGCATTAGCGTGTCAGTGTTTTAGTGCATCAGTATTTATTTGCAGTGACATTAGCTTAAGGGCTCGCCACTCACAAGCAAATTACTTGCAAGCTTATTATGTGGTTATATATTTGTGCTGCACAGTCCTGTTTCCATGTGGTTTTGTCACAGCGTACGCCACCCAAACCCCAAGTATGGATTATTCCACATTGGCTGAGTAAGTGGCCAACCTTACAGTGGCTTAAAAACTGTTCCAGTCATCACAAATGTGTGGAGCTAACTGCTCCTAAAAGTGAATATTTTTCACTTTCTTGGCTTTAGTACAGTTTGGGTTCCAAAATAGATGACCGTTAAAAAGATAATGAAATAATTTGCACACCTTTACATGTGTTTAGAGTCCATATGATATGCTGAAGTTGTTGGGACTTCCTTCAAAAACTACCATTCAGATAGCAATATATGCTTCTCCAAAATTTTCATTCACTGTAAATGAATTTTTGTCCTAAGTAGACCATGCATTTTCTTTTAATACAACAAAAATGTTGCCTAGAAATGATATAGTTCTTGATGCAATGCCACATGATAAAAACATTTTGAGTTCATTTCAGACTTGATCTAATTTTAATTCTTTTGTTTCTTTAAATATAATCTCAATATGTGCAGATGAATTTTCATTATTGGATTGGTGCCAATCTAGCTTCATTGATAAAATAGAGTTTATATCTTGAGAGTCTCATATTTTTATATTTTTGCATATTGATACATAAAAACTTTATTTTTCGCTGCTCCTTTCATAAATGTGTTTCAAAGTCATCTATACAAAGTTGTTTGCCTGACATTGCATTGATTTTCAGTATTTTTACTCAATTCAAACATGAATGTTCTGTTGTTAACTAAAGATCATCAGGAGTATTAGAATTCTTCAGACAAATTACCTGTCCAAACATTGGTGACATCTGTGCCTTGTGCATGTGCATTTCCAGGAATTTCTGCTATAAAATAAATCCACTAAACAAATAACTAAACAACTCTCTCATGGTTCAGATAATAGAATAAATCTCTGTAAAAACAGGTTATGATGCAAAAGCCTCTTTTATTTTTATTTAGGCACTGAAATCTTTTCTTTCTAAGATATTAAACCAGTGGTCCCCAACCTTTTTAGTACCGCGGACCGGTCAAGACTTAGCAAATTTGCTGCGGACCGGGGGGGGTGCGCGAGCATCAAGAGGACAGCGCGCGTCGAGAGGACAGACACCGATGCTGTTGCTGCTGTTTGTAACTCATTCTGCTGCTTGTGGGCTCAATGTTGGCACACAAGACGTAACCGACAGAATCCGGTTAAAGGATTTTCAAAATAAAAGATCCTCCAGACTCAATACACAAAATGGAAATATTTAATTATTTCTTGCGCGGCCCTGTACCAATTGGTCCACGGACTGGTACCGGTCCGCGGCCCGGGGATTGGGGACCACTGCATTAAACAATTATACACACTTTTTTGTATGTATGTTATTGTGGGCACACAATTAAATATGTGCAAACCCACATTTACCAATTACAAGATTAGAATACTTTTCAAATTAAAATTGTAACATTTGTCCTGTGGAATGTTTGGAATTATTTTTAAGCAGAAATAAGGGGTAACACATAACTAATAAAACCCATTCTTTTCTCATCCTATGTGCTTTGAAGTGACTACGCTTTTTCCACTTCATCCTTCAGCTTTTTCTTCATTCGTCATCTCTCTGTCTCCTCAAAGTTCATTAGTATGTTTTGGTTATGGAATTACAATAAAGACACTAGTGCATGCTTTGGAAAAAACAATAAAACTATATTGTTCATAAGACTGTATTCCACTTGTGGTTAATTCATTCTTCAAACATGAACAATGAAACAATATTATGAAAGTTTCCATCAATTTTGGATAACTCACCTCACATGCTGTTACACCAGCATTAGTTTTTGGCATGCACACTTTATTTGTTGGAGGCATGTTACTGACTTGTGAATTAAGTTAACTTATTGAGATGTAAAAATGACTAGTATAGATCATTTAAAGAATCTCACTAAGAAATATTTAGAATTTTCTTTCTCTATTTCTGTCAACAATACAACTTTTTTTTTTTAAATCCTAAAACACTCCACAGGTGTGTCTTTATTTAACCCAAAGCTTATGAATTTACCTATCTGAAGCTTAAAAAGTCATTACTTTGGAGTGACCTTGAGTGCGATAATATTCTAAAAAAAAAAACTATTTTGTATTATTTTGAAACAGAGCTATTTTCATCTGATTTAATGTCAGACAGCAAGGAAGAAAAAAGATTGTGTCCCTTACATGGCATTTGAAAAAAATCTGGCTTTAACTGTATCCATCCTTTTCCATTAGGTTCAAGCATGTTATGGCAGATGTGAAATCCGTCAGAGCAGTTTTGTAAAAGGCATTAAAATTCCACATGCAATAAAACTGTTATTTATAGAGCCATAACAGGCTTGTAGCTTTACTAACACAAACACCAAAGGAGAAACCAAGACACTGAACTCTCCCATACACACTCATTGAAGGGTCTTGTCCCTCTGTAAGCTTGTATTAATGCATAGTTAAAGTAAGTTAGCAAACCTAATTTAAATTCAACTACATGACAGCTAAAAATCACTAACTGTAAATTAAGCATATAAAAGTATTTATTTAAGTTGAGACAGATCAAGAATGATGAATAACAGGCAAAAGCATCAGTACTCGCCGGCAAGCAGTGTGATGTCATTGGGAAAATCATGTAATTGAAAAGCACAAACCTGTGACACAACAGCTGTGGTATTAAGGAAGAATATGTCACACACTTGTTAAATTTTTTTTAAAATTAATTAGTAATCAAGAAAAAATGTTTGGCTGAAAAATATTTATGACCAGAAGCTGATGAAAATAGAGGTCGAAAAAGAATTTGCTAGATATGAAGTGGTTCCACCAACAGAGTGAGCATCTTTACTACAAGTGCTTTACCTTTACGTTAGTGAAGACAAGAAAGCTTCATTTTGTTCTGGGGCTCATTAGTGAAGATTCTCCTTCTTCTGCCATTTGGCATTTGTCCCTTCACTGTAATAAAAAAGAATAAAGACTTGAGACCATTTTTGGACAAAATGTGAACCTAATATATTTGTTACATAGCAAGTACGTTTCAAAGAGAATTATGCAGGCTAAGTTGAACTTGTACTTGCTGGAAATATGAACAAAAGAATCAATTTGTCATTCAGATGTATGAGAATCCAGTAACGTCAAACCAATACTTCAATCAAGATGGCACCAGTGTACCTGGCATGCCATCTGACTTGCTTTCTTTACTTTCTTATTTTTGCTTTATTTGAGTATTTATGCTGTTACAGTGCCTCAACAGTTTATGATCATTAAGCACTTTTGGACATTAAAGCTTCAATGGATCTACATATTGGATATGGTTTGGGGAAAAGGAATTGAGGCTTCCAATTCCTCTCTCATGTTCCTACTGAACTGTTGGGTTCATCACATGCCATTCCAGAGAGCCGATTCCCTCAAAGACGTTGTAAATGTGAAAGCTTACCTGGCATTTCTTCACCATCCGGTAGGCGGCTTTCCTCGGCTTGTGAGGTATTGTTGTTTCCTAGTTGCTGGATTCGCCTCGCTCTTCCGGAGATGTGCTCTTCTCTCACAAACACCCAGGGATCCAAGGTGCTCTGTTTAAATCCAAGATCCATCATGAATTTTGTGAACTCTTTGTTCCAACAATGAGAAGACTGTTTTAGTCCATTGATTGCTTTTTTAGCTTGCACACAAGATGCTCCTGACCTGGTTTGATGTGTCCCTCGGGTTGTTCCATGTATATTTCTTTTTTTTTTAGGTGTCCATTTAAGAATGCAGTGACATCCATTTGACATACGTACATGTAGGTTATTCTGGATGGCAAAGGACAATAATGTACGAATTGAGCTAAAATTTGCCACAGGTGAAAACGTTTCAACCCCATCAGCACCATACGACTGTGAGTAACCTTTGGCAATAAGTCTGCAATTCTCAATCACTTTGATGCTTGACTTTGAACCCGATGACCCGATGACCTCTTTGCCTTTTGGTAGTTTCACTAGATCCCAGGTTTAATTTTCTACCAGTCACTAGAAACTGCTGCTTTTTCCCATTCTTTTACACTTGGACTCTTTAATGCTTCTTTTAGTATGATTGATTCTGTTACTTCTGTGATGGTAGTCACCTCTTTCTCTGGACAGGAAATGTCCACCTCATGTTTCCAGTCAAAATCTGATTCATTAAAGACGACGTTTTTGGAATCAGCATTCTTCTCTTTTCTTCATCGAACAGACATTAACCTCTTGATTAGGTTAATGTCAAGAAACCTGAACTTCACAGCTTTCTTGTCTAGTTTTCGTTTTTCAGCGTCTGGGACATGTACTTTAGCAACCCAACCAAACACTAACATGACTCACGTCAGGTTTTTTGCCAGCCCATTGTTGGTAGGGTGTCTCTTGCTTCAGAACAAATGTTGACAATCTGTTTTGTATGTAGGCTGCTGTTGCTACTGCTTCAGCCCAGTACATCTTTGGTAGCTTAGCATGTGGCAACATGCGTCTCGCTGCTTCGTCCAGTTTTTTCTTCCTGCAACCCAATTTTGCTGAGGTGTATGATGTAAAGACATCCCATGGTAGATATCTGGAGGATTCAAATATTGTTTAAAACTCACTTAAAATGTACTCCCCACCATTATCTGATCTCAGTCTTGCAACGTTGTGTCCACACTCATTGGACAATGTTACTGATGTACTATCACAGACAGGTGAAGATCATTTAACATACAACTGGTACAGGCCATTGTTCCCATTCCTTGAAGAGACCCATCCTTGCCATGTATGTAGCATGAGATTTTTTGAACTGCCATGTATTTCCTTTCCTTGTAGCAGCTCCCAATAAGAAAAGATTTCCAGACAACTTTGGAATGTACAGCACATCATACATGGTTGCAAGTTTAGTATCAGTGACTTTGAAGGTCATGTTCATTTTAACAATGCCAAATCCTTGGGCTTCAACCACCCTGCCAGCACCCAGTTTTACAGACTGTGTCTTTTAAAACTGCTGGTAGTCTTGAAGAATTTCTTTATCACAGGTCATGCGTTTTGATGCTCCAGAATCAACCAACCACTCAACTTGTCTTGGTCCTTCTTTAAGATTTGCGTTTTTTCAACAAAAGCACTCTCAATGGGGTCTTCTTCATTTTCACCGACCACATTTTTGGCTTTGTGATTTTTTAATCATTTTTTTCAGATTGGACAGTTACGGTTTATGTGTCTCTCTTTGCCACACTCTCCATGAACTATGTCTTTCAGTTCCCACTGGTTTTGAAATGTCCTGCATTTCTCTGCGAACTTGCATTAAAATGGCTGATACACCACCTGATATAGCAGCACTGTATCATTGCATCATTAAAATTGACTCATTTTTTATGGACTCTTTTTCTCATTACTTATTAATGCTTGCTGAACAAATTGTAATGTCAAAATTGTCCATCTTTGTTTACCAGTTCCAGGACCTGGCCAAAACACCTCAGTCATTATCTTGAGACATAATGAGATTTGGTAAAGTATAAAACAGGCTTTAATGCCAAAAATAATCAAATGTTACAAGTCAAATGGAAGTTATACAAATGGGCGTCCATTTGTGCACATCCATGAACAAATGGTCCAGCGCTGGACTCCACGTAGCACACCTTAGGGATGCAACAAAGTTAAGCGCCCTCTCTACAGGGTGTTGGCCTGCCAGTTTTTGTTTATGTGTGACTGTCGCCACTCTTATATGTTATGGCTATGTAAGCGTGCAACAGTGTGAGCAGCTAAAAGAGATAGAGGGAAGACAGAATAATGTATCCATAACATTTCTCAAGTGTCTCTTTCAAAATGTCCCAAGCCTCTTTTGGAGTTTGGTAGTTTGTTATTAAAAGTAATTGATTGGAGAGTACTCACATTCAGCACTAATATGGAAAATGCTCGTTTCCCTGTTTCTCGAATACTGCCCGAGTGTGTACGTTAGCATCCGGAATTAGCACTTCCGTCTCCGTTAGCATACCGCATAGTGGTGAAGCTGTAGCAAATGCTACATCTGAAACTTCTACATACGCTAGTTCTCTGGTCCGTTCAGCTGGTCGATATGCATCTTGTCCTCCTTTGTGAATCCCGCAAGTCTGTTTATTTGACTCAAAAACGTTTCTAACAGAACATTTTAGCGACGCACTGGGCCCTTCACAGGCGTTTCAGCGTATTCTTCTCTTCTCTTCAGAAAGGAACAGTACAACTGCAGTACTCAGAAGACACAGCAGATGGCAGCGTAACAGCCTTTCCATTAACAGCCACTGAACAAATTATTGCTTCATAATTCAACATAGCAGTACATCTACTGAGATACCCCAGACCAGAATAAACTAAGCTAGTATAATTATGAGTGTCATAAAAAATGAAAGTTTTAAATCTAGTCCTACTTTTAGGGGGTTTTAAAAGTAGGGATAGTTTGCCTCATTGACTAAAACTGCTGGTTCCACAGCAGAGGAGCCTGATAGCTGAAAGATCTGCCTCCCATTCTAAATTTAGAAACTCAAACCACCAACCTTTTTGATATTGATGTATATTTATTTTTTGTGAGAAGTCTAACTGAAACTTTCTATAGAACCATTTGATGCAGAGTTTATATGTTAACTTCTTTTTCGCAGTATTTATAAATGATTAAATGCTGAATGTTATTTTCCCCCGTGTATGTATTAATAGTGATGGAGCAAAAGCTTTCTACTCATTGTATAATATAATCAGGAAAACAACCCTGAACAGTTGTTAACACTGGATGAATATAATTAAAGTAATTCTGATTTTAGTGCTAATTGCTGTTGTAGTTTGTTCATTAGTTATTCACAGCAAAATCACTGGAGTGCCATTTCTAATTATTGAGTTTAATTTGAAACAATCGTAGCTATTTAATTTAGGTTGTACACATGTAGCAGACTTCTGAATGAGATTAAACAGAGAACAATATATTTCATGAGGTAAGTCAGTTAATAAGACCTTTTTATTTAGTCCCAGCAGATGCATAACCACACTTAAAATGACTGCACAGAAATGTTCTGCAGTTTCTCTGCTTTACTTGGATTTTTATTTAATCTGCTCAGTTTTTACCAAGTTTCATTCATTGATGCTTACCCCCCAAAAATTTGACTACTTAGAACTTTCCCCTGTCAGCACAGCAAATGCTGCCACTGTGTGTACCAACCCAGTTGCTGCCTGACACTCCCGTTCCTCTTGTCACTTTGTACCTGCACAGCTTCATTAATACACACTCAAATGAATTGAAGTTGCAACATTTAGATTTTCACAACCCCACCCCTCAAATAAAACATTACTATGATGTGTTTAGAATGTACAAATTCCATCTCTAACATGTTGATTTCATTAGGAGACTAAATTTTCAAGCATATCTATTCAAAAGAGTGGTATTGGCTCTTAAAAGATGTGCTTCTGTGCTACCACTATAAAACAATCTAACTTCAAAGTCTCTGCTTTAACCATTCGTGTTTTGTTTTGTTTTTATGAAAGATTCATTACAATATTTCAGACAAACATCCATGATATGGATTCAGTGTCCTTCATGCTGCCATTAAAATGTGATTGAGATCTGTTAAAGCAGATGGTGGGGTGAAGTAATGCCGGTATTTATCATCTTGCCTTTAAAATATTCTCCAGTGAATTTCTTAATAGCACATCAGATGGTTTTATGACAAAACTCTTAACTTTTAATCTCTGGGCCTGTGAGGTACAGAAAATCTGAACAAAATTGCATTAACAACTCTATCACAACTCTTATCACAACATTGATAAGGACTTCTTTACTAATGTGTCATCACTGCCACACTGTAATCCGATGCAATTAGGATAGATACTTAATGAGAATCTATCCTAGTTGTCTGTCTTAATCATTTAAATAAGCATAACACTGAAAAATACATTTATTTTTCAGTGTTATCTAGTTATTTTCTAAGGAGCCTTGGCGGAGGTGACAAAAAAGTATGTCTTTGACTTTCTGAGCAAGAAAACCTGAAAATCGCACCTGCGATTATCTGCTGTTTAGCCTAAACCTTCTTTTATTGTAACTTTCCCTCAGGTATATTGAAACAGATGCCTTCGATGGTGATGTCATTAGCCGACTCTTCTTTATGTAGAGATGCTTTATGTGTTGTAACAGTTTTTTGTTTGTACTTTGTTCTTTATTTCATTGTGAAATGTATACAAATTTGTATTTTCCTATCCAAGAAGTTTACATTTGCTCTGAGGATTTGCCTTTAGTGCACAATTCTTTAAATTTATCTAGTAAAATCACTGAAAAAGACTTGGCACTTAAATTTTAGAGGAAAATGTAGCTGTTTTATACTTTGTGCTTGTGTAAAGTCATGTTGGTTTTTTTGGAAAGTTTTATCATTGTTGCATTTTTATGGGTCCTTCACCAGGACGTCTGTAATCTTATTTAGTACCAATTCGGCTAGGGGTTCAAAAGTTAGAAGTAGGGGGATTTTTGACAGGGGATAGACGATATATCATTTCCTGTAAAGCCTCGATGACCAGAACATTGTATCATTTAATTAAACCCTGACATGACGTGCTCGGAGGCAGGTAGTGAAAACAAAGAATTGGCTTGAAGGAGGACCATTACGCAGGTTGTCGTGACATCATTGAGGGCTGGCTATAAAGAGCCGAGGACTGATGCGCAGAATTAGAACAGCAGTTCAGAAGCGTTGGGGTAAAGGACGCGTTCAATCCTGTTAGTGGCTGACTGACTGAACCGACCGTCCATCTTTCTAAAGAAGAAGAAGAAGAGGAGAGGAGTCCCTGTAAGACTTGACAAAATGAACTTGTCCTACCTGGTTGCTTGTGGACTTTTGGTCAGCCTGCTTTCAGAAAAGATGGGAGCAAAACCTTTAACTCAAGCGCAACAGAAGGTAAGCCGGTTGTATCTCAAATGACGCTTGGTGTTGCGTTTATGCATGAATAGTTGCTTTTTGATATAAGTCCTCCCAAAAAATAAATAATAATAAAAAAAGAACACGTCAGATATTATTTTAGCTCACGTTTGCCATTCTGGAAAAGCATTGTCTTCTCTTTGTTAATAAGTTAAAACTTGCCCAAGCTTTTCGCGTTTTTTTTGTTTTGTTTTACTAAAATAACATTTTATTCTGTAACATAATTTGTCACCATTCTATTTATAAGATAGCAATTTAAAGAGGTGTTAAACTGTATTCCACAATTTAGTCATCAGCAGGTACCGATGGCACTTATTCCCGACTTGAAAATGTATCTGTTGGAATCTGTTGTGTGCGTAAAATCAAATTATAATCGTAGCAAAGGACTACCCTAACTATTTAAAATAAGTTATGCAGTCATATATGCGTTATTAACAAATAAATAAATAACCAGGGTGAAGTGGATACCAAAGTCCAGACTAAATACTGTTCATATGCACCTGTTTCCCAGTCTGGTAGTTTTATTAGAACGCAGTGTCACTTAATAAAAATTAAAGTAGCACTTATATATGCGACAGGGGAGATTTATAGACTAGCAGTGATTTCAATTAACCTCTAATCTAATAACTGGAACATTCTCTTTTGAGGTGGAATTTGAAGTTGTTACCCCCGAAGGGTATAAAATGTTGAAATATCCTCTCTAATGCTCGCCGTTTATTTGAATATACTGTGTTGAGGCTTACCTCAAATGGTGTAAAAATATGTAACCTCTGCCCGAACAAGCAGTATATATTCTTGTTTGAGTTATCAGAGGTTTGAAAAAAAAAAGCAAAAAAAAAAAAAAAAACATTTACCGGAGGGATGCACTGCTCATCTATTTTGTTCATCTCACAGTCCCTCCGAAGTTTGCTGGGTGAGGAACTAGCGGAGATCCTGGAGTCAAATGAGAGGGAGCGAAGGATAGATGTAGTGCGCTCCCGGATGAGGTTACTGCGAGATTTACGCATGGACACCCGGGCCAGAGGGATGTGGGCACGTCTCCTCAACGACCAGCCCGCAGCGAGGAGGCACAAGTCGGGAAACAAGAAGGCGGGCTCCACGTCACGGAGTGGCTGTTTCGGACACAAGATGGACAGGATAGGGACCATCAGCGGGATGGGCTGCTAGGGCTCGGAGCTGCGAAGAGGCGGTGAGTTCATGGGGCATCCCTGCTTTTTACACTTAGATGGAACCACAGTAACGTCCCAGATGGAAACAATGAGTAAAATCTGTGCTGGTTTAAAAAAAGTGATATAAATAAAAGGAAAAGTTTTGAGTAAATGTGCAAACAGACGACAAAAAGACAAGAAAACGACTACATGTTTACTGTTGGGTTAGTGTTTTAGGACTCTTCCATCACCTTAGAAAGCACACTGAAGAAATACATAAGAAACTATCAGAGGTGTTCATATCTGGGAGAAAAAGTAAATGTGGTCCACAGGATGAGACAAAAGGACGTATAGCTATCTAATGTCAGGATGGTTCATAAGGCAGTATGTCCTGTTCTTATGCAATTATACAATTACAGAGTCAACAAGTAGACACGATGATACTTGCATTTTGCAATGAATTCCAGTATAATTCAGAAATTAGTTGCATGTCAGGAGTCACTCTCAAGTATGTTATTGTGTCATAACTGTGTGAATAAATCCTTGTTATTAAACCACCTGGAACATTTTAAGCCCCAAAGGATCCAAAAAAAGATAATGTATCAAATTAATACAATAATAAATTTTCTGTGATACTTTCTTCAAGGATGCAAACTGTTTGCTGAAAAGCTCACTTAAATTAGAGTGACATAGGGTGCAATCCTGTGGGTGTTTAGGAAGTCCACTCATAATCGTGAACAATCCCATTTGTTTCATTTGGAAAAACAGCGGCATACATCATGTTTAGGAAGTGGAGACGACAAGGAGGGATGGAGGAAGGAAGTGGCGAGGTGGACGAGCGCATACACATCCACGCACTGTCTTGAAAACGAAGCACTCTGCAGTGGTCAGAATCTTTCTGGGAAAGCCATTTTCTCCAAACCCAAGTGTTTTAACCAAAAGCAGGGAAGGGGCTGTGTTTGTGAATGAAGTAATGTGGAAGCTAAGGTGACACACAATTAGTCCTGAAGGCTGGGGCCTTTTTGTGGTTGTGGTGAAACAGTGAGATCCAGTGTGGGGACTTAAGAGTTTATGACTAACATGGAAGTGTTGGTCACTGGTTCACACCCAGAAATGTGAAAGTTTGTAATGGATTCCCAGTTCAAGAGACCAGAGTAAGATTTTTTATGGAGATTAAAACCAACAAGCATTCTTGGAAATCCCCAGGATGATGAGCAGCTGATGAATAGGCTCTTAAAATTATAGGATAAATGATCAAGTGTTTACAAACCTGTCTCTGACCGTGCTTTTAAGATTTTCTCTCCTGTTTCTCTTTTTTTTCTAGGTCTTTGGACGATGGGTTTGGACAACATAGGCTGAGTGTGTTGCCACCTGAGCGAAAAATGACCAACTGATAAGATTTTCGGTACGAACGAGCCCGCAGTCATCGTTGGGCAAAGACTGAGAAGACAATGCTGCAGAAGCCTCATCACTTTATATAAATAAATATGAATATATATACATAGTAAATATGCAGGTATATATTCATCAATGTATGCCATACAAATGGTCTACAAATACAGAGATGCATACTATGACGTTGTGGACAATGGTGTAAAAACTAAAAACCGCAAGAGCTGTACATTGTTGCTGCTGCTGCTGCTGTACATTCAAGTACTTCATTCACTCCTGCGTTAATGTATTTATGTTTAAAATATTTATATGTTTATAAAAGAGATATTTATAAATCCGAGTGTTATTTATGTAACATTTTTGAAAATGGATGCAAACTGCAGGTCAATTCTGTTGTTTCCTTTTACTTTTGTCTTATATAGTTGTGAATGTTTTAAGAAAAAATATGATAAAAATGAACTTCCATGTGCACATGCCATCCTTTCTGGGCGTCTTGTGTCTCACTAATGTTGTGAAAGAACAATTAGACATTTAGTAAAGAACATCAATATCCTGAACAAGTAGGAAACATTTGACTATTTTTATTTATTTTATTTCTTTTTGTTATCAGTGTTTAACTAAGTATTAGATAAGTCAATCCTAACGTTTGTTTCTGATTCGGTATTTAAGGTCTATTTTGCTCCTTTTTTGGTGCCTATTTTAATTCACCTTTTATAATAATTAGAGAAGTTATTTTTTCATCCATCCACCCATGCATTTTCTATGCTTGCGAAAATCTTTCAGCGTTGAGAGGCTGTTGGTGCCTTTCTCCAGCCATTAGTGAACAAAAGGCAAGTGTACTATCGACAAAAGTATGTTAGCTAAATAGATGTTCAATTTTGCCCATCACAAATACCTCAGAGAAAAAAAATATATTCATGCTGACTGTTATAACTAGAAGATTACAACCTCAGAAAAAAACATTAGCAACATCATGTAGGAGCATGAATAAAAAGCCAACTAGTGTGATCCCAAATCTTTATTCTTACTAAAGAATACTCCACCCTGCCTCTTAACTCAGCTTATCATTAACTTTTAGGGATATTTAGAGGAATATATTTGGCTTTGGTAGATTTATTGGGTAGAAAAGATGAAGCGCTATGTTTCTAGGTTTTTTATTGCTGCAATGTTTGGAACTTGGATCCAAACCAAATCTTTATTGCTGCAACGCCAAGTTATATATTGGTGGTAATAATAATTAATGTCTTTATTTTTGTGGCAGTTGTCCCAAACCAAAATTTTCCAAGGTAGAGGTGGGAAGAAGGAGGGGAGGAGGGAGCAAAAAACATTTCCATGAGGTATTCAAAACTTGCCAAATATGTGCAATGTTCAAAGAAGCAAATCATCAAAGAAATAAATGACATGGAAAGATATAAAATTAAGTCTATGAAAGTGTTTATGGGGAAAATGTGAAAATAAATGAACTGCAGTGTAAGTCTTTGAGAAGGGTAGTTTCAGTCTTGTGAGATGATCAGATTTAGATGTTACTGAAAGTCATTTTTGTAAAAGAAATTGAATAAATTATTTCCAAAAGGTTCTGACCTGAACATTATCATCGACCAATTTTAATTAACAAAATTATAACTTTGAAATCATGATTAAATGTTTCAGATTATATTATAAATGTATTTTGTATTGAACCTTTTTTTTCTTAAGAAAATGCTTTTCATTATACCACAAAAAAATTGCACTCACTAGTCACTTTAATAGGTATACATTTGCTAGTCAAGTCATAAAACAAATAAGACAATCATGTGGCACCAACTCAATGTCTTTAGGCAACTAGATATTATGAAAATTATTATTGAAGAACAGAGTAAGCATCATGAAACGCACCATGTCACAAAGCTCAAATAACATAAACATGAGTTCACTGTATTCCAATGGCCTCCATTATCATCAGACCTTAATCTGACACCTTTGTGATGCGGTGGTACAGGAGATTCAGATATCACAGATGTTCGGCCAACAGGTCTGCTGCAACTGCGTCAATATAAACCAAAATCTTTGAGGAATTTCCCCTATACCTTGTTCAGTTTTTATTTCACAAAAGAATCAGCAGCTCTCAAGACAGAAGAGAGTCCTACTTTGCACGTGCAATGTGTACTTATAAAGAGACTATTTGGTCAATGTCTATGATGTTGTGTTCTGTCATGTCACCTCCACTGGAGGGAGCTGGAGAGTAGTGACGAACCAGAAAAAAAAAATTGAAACCCATCTTCAATATAAAAAACTACATGACTTTATCAGGAAGATTTAATTTCAAGAAAAATGTTATGCAGTTAAATCATGTCATATATTTTTATGCATATAACCTAGAAAAGGTAAATACCATTTAACAGAAAGTGTAAAAGTGTTTTTCTCATTCCTAAAATATTTTCAAATGAGAAACTTTGCAAGGAATGTGCAATTTCCATATAGTGTGAGAGCATTTTTTTTTTTCCACACAAGAGGCAAATGAATCAATTCTAGACTCCACAATAAACTCCAGTATAGAATTTATCACTTTTGGGTACAACTCTTCTCTTTTTGTCGTCACAATTAATTTTCTTTGTCGTCTTGATTGAATGGATGACTTTCTGAATGAATATCTGCAGCAAATTTGATGCTGTTGCAAGAATGTGATTCAGGCAAGAATCTTAGAATTTAGCTCCATTAGCGAAGGTACTGTCAATGGAAAAAGTCATTGACATATAGAGGAACAGTAACATGATTTTCCAAGCTTAAATCTCCCTATGAGTAATTTGGGTGGCTGCCCAGAAATAATGCTTCTGTCTGCGATAAAGAAGGGAGACGCATAGAACCCTTTGGGGTGCATCTATTTTTCTCACTAATGCCTTCATTTGTTGGGTTCACTTGATTTAATCCACCAGAGCAACACAAGTGTAGGGGGAAGTGCTTTGAAAAGAGGGAGTAGTCTTGTATGCCCTCTATATTTATCTTAGGAGCTCTAGTGAGGTTTGGTTCTCTCTGATGTCAGAAAACTTGCATATGGTTTACTGGCACAGAAAGCAGCAAAGATAATTAAAAAAAACCCAAATGAGTTTGGATCAGCGTTTTTACAATAGTCAGTATATTTGTAAAATTAGAGAATGAAAACTTTATATATATATATATATATATATATATAAAGATATATAAAGTTACAAAAGAAAAAAAAAGCACATCCTTAGCTATGACTCTCAGAGATTTCTCTGAGATTTCTCTTAGAGTGAAAGATGTAAAATGCAATGCTGCCTCTGTGTGGTGTTCAGTGTTAATTACTCAGATGTGCTGTAAACGTCTCCTGATTCAACAAAATAAAAATTACTTGGTATCAGACGGATTGCTTCCACCACCAACAGCACTAAATACAACGAGCTAATTTAGGTAATGACGACATTGTAAGTACTCTGGAGGGCTACAGACTTTTTGGAGCCATTGAAAACAAGCACAGCCTTTTGAAACAGGATTAGCTTTATAATTAAAAATCTTTCTGAATACTCTTTGAAATTCCAGGAATAAAGTTGCACCTATACCTACCAAAAGGTAACATTGAGTCATTTTACATATAGCAAACCTGAATGTGTTTTATTTTATACAAACTAACAGACAGAGTAAAACATCTTAACCAACAAATATCTAGACAAAAAGGATGTGGTGTACAGTTAGCTTATGCTGTAGATTTGCACTTTTAGAGACTACTCAGTAAATTTGGATGGGGTACACCCTGGACAGGTCGCCAATCTGTCGCAGGGCAACACAGAAACAGACAGGACAAACAACCATGCACACACACACACTCACACCTAGGGAGAATTTAGAGACCAATTAACCTAACTGTCATGTTTTAGGACTGTGGGAGGAAGCCGTAGTACCTGGAGAGAACTCACGCATGCACAGAGAGAACATGCAAACTCCATGCAGAAATTGAACCCAGGACCTTCTTGCTGCAAGGCAACAGTTCTACCAACTGCGCCACTGTGGAGCCCCCTTCTTAAATACTTTGGTCTCAATGACTTATGTCATTGTTATCATCACACATGGTTATTTTGACTCAGCAGTTAAAATTGACATTGTATCCTTCAAATTTAAATGTTTATACCTATGCTGTTCAATCCAGTTGTGAATTATACACTATACTGCAAAAAATATTTGCTTGTGTACTGGCACATATGGACTTAACTGACTTTCCTCATTCATTAGATTTAATACAATTTCATCATTTTAAAAAAAAAACTTTGGTCATGGAAGTGATTGAAACACCTGAATAAAATAGTGGACTAGTTGAGCCAATACTTGTGTACACTGTTTTGTGTACCTGTCTAAGTGTACACAGCTAATATGTATCACATGAAGGTATTTTTAAATATTTCTGCAACAAAAATAGTATCAGCCATAAGGTATAGCAACCAAACTACTTAGTTTGTAAAGAACATTGCTAATTTGATTTCAGTAATAAGTTGTCTAATTCATATTAAGATGGAGGGAAATTCCAAATTCTGAAATAATGTTTGAAAATACCTCACAGGCAAATCATATTTTGATTAATCATAGTATTATTTTAATATTTCTGACAAATGTAAAGGCACTGTATAGTGACTTAAATGAGTGTCCTTACATTCACATTTTTGGCCAGTTTAAATAAACACAGATTTCGAAGTATTAATACATTTCCATCAGTTTTTTATACCTGTTTTAAAGTATTTGTATTAGCATAAAATAAAAGTAACAGACATTTTTTTTAAATGTAGACATTTGAGTCATGGCCGCTGGCGATACTAGTTAGGCAGACACTTGTTTACCTTTGATGCTGTTCTTGAACTTTTTAATATGTTTTTTCCCTTAACAACGCTCACATTTTTTAACAGAATGAAAGACAAAATAAACGTTTCAATAAACGAAAAACAACTTGAAGAATGAGTTCAGTGTTTTCTCCACAGTAGGCGTACACCACATGTGACGACGGTCCATAGCAGATGGTTAAATCCACGTGGTTAAAACTACATAGGTTTAAACGACGTTTTGTGTAGCTTAGCAAACTGGACTTTAAAACTTTAGTACTGTTACACCATCAGTACAGCTCTGCTAACATTTGAAAGTATTTATTTTGGACTGAATCACAACGCAACGCGATAATTTTGATGTTACACAAAGAAAAACTTAGGATCGTGCAAAGGATTTCGCTTCTCTCTGCGTTTGAGTAAATTGTACGTCATACGCAAGGCCCACGCACGATGCGAACACTACAGCTTGGGATTGGCTGATGCAGGTATGTGGGCGGGTCGGCGTCACAGCTTAGAGCAGGAGAGAAGCCGCGGCTGCGACATATCTGTCTTTTTCCAGTCCAATGTTCCATCGAGCAGACACAACCACGTGCATGTACTAGCAGTTTAGTTACCCGTCTTTACACATCGAGATTCCAGTGTTTCATTGAAACACGCAACAGCAGTAATCATGGTGAAGTTAGCAAAGGTAAGATAAAGTGTTGTGTTTTTTTTTTAAATTCTTTTTGCGATTACGTTGTATGAGCGCGCGCTTGTGGTAGATTAAGCTGTATTTACGCACGAGGCCCTTACGCTAAAGTTGCGTTTTTAAGAAAATTACACATTAATTCACAATAGAAACATGGGCTTATGTGCTGAAGCGAATTAATGGGTTATGAAGAAGTTTTTGCAAGTCGCCTAACTGCTAGTGTTTGGTTTATTTTTTTCGTAAATAACGTTGATCCTCGGTCGAAATAGCCGTGGATGTGGCCTAGCTTGGCCTGCTAACCGTAGCCAGCTTTGCAACATGGCACTCACGCGTCTCTGTTTTGTGCAGCAGCTTTTAGCCTTCGATAAAGGTTAATTTCAACAGCTAAGCCGTAAATTGAGACTTATATTTAACTTTTTTTTTTTTTTTTTACCTGTATACTTGGAAGCATGCACTATGCTAGCTCAAGCTAGCTGTAGCTTTGATCGGGTTTTCAGCGGCATTTTTTCCCCCCACAGCTTTCAAATTAAATTAAATGTATCTTTGATTTTCTAGAAATTGTGTGTAGTAACTTTGTTTTTTGTGTAATTTATTACTCATAAAAATCTGTTAACCTAGCTGATTTAAGCTTAGCCCATATGTTAGCTGGCCTGCCTCATGAGTCCCACGTGGGTGGGTGTACGCTGAGTGACACACGAGGCGAGCAACCAAAACCGAGTGTGTACCACAGCGTTCCAACGCAGATAACATGACGCTTGGTTGTTGTATTTGATATAATTAACATTATAATGGTCTAAATAACATGATTTTTGGGCACCAGTTTATATTTTTATTTGATAATCTGAAATGTTGTACATACAGTTGAAGAACTGTTTTCCATTGTGAATAAGGTACTAATATTTGTACCTCAAGTTTATTTTTTACTAAGACAAATGTATTTCAGTACTTTAAGTAGTTTTCTTTAATTCATCAAAATGTGCTATTGTGTCATTTTCAGGCAGCAACTCAAGCTCAAAAGAAAAAGGCTCCCCCACCTAAACAGGTGGAGGAAGAAGAGGACTCTAGCGAGGAGGACAGCAGTGAAGAGGAAGCGGTACTTTCACTATGATTTCAGTTTTCTTTTTTTCTTTAACATTTTTAATTTATTGCAGTGAAATAATTTTGGCATGTTTCTATTTTGCCATTAGGCTCCTCCAGCGAAGGTTGCAAAGAAAGCAACTCCAGCAAAAGCTGTCAAGAATGGTGTGACTGCTAAGAAGGCTGAAAGTGATGAGGACGACAATTCAGGTATTGCTTTGAACATCTCAATATTTTTTTTCACTCATTAGGTAGTCGTAACACTACAACTACCTATTGAGTAGTCGTACTCAATAGTCATACTCTCAACCCTAAAAGTGGCATTAATTTTGTGTCTGTTACTTATCAGCTAAAGCACTATTTTGCCTCCAGTTTTAGTGTTCACATATTTAAAATACACAATCTCAGTTATTGAAGTTGAGGCTAAGAATCGTTTTGCTACACTTTCACAATACTATGAAATTTTCTTGGAAAAAATGTCAAAATTTTAGCATCGTCTTAATCACCCCTACTGTTTTAAAATCATTTGATGGAATCTACAGAAGAGTCATCTGAGGAAGAGGCGCCACCACCTAAAAAGACGCCTGCAAAAACTACACCCGCAAAGGCAAAAACACCAGCTAAGGCAGCCAAAGCCAAGGAGTCAGATGATGATGAAGATGACGACGGTATGTGGTAGTGGAGTTCAAGCAGATGCAACTTTGTGGTCCACATATATGTAGGACTTGGAAATTTTGTCAAAATTGTCCCGACACCCTCCATTTCTTGGCATGCATGGGTTTGTTCAGTACTCATGTGTGTTATGTACGGAGGAAAAGCAAAGGCAGCGCTATGTCTTCGGTGCCGGTGCGTATTTAACTGTCTGCCGGTTCTATCCTCAATCGCTGTGACACAGTTTACATTTGCATCTTAGAATCTTTATCTTGCACGGCTACGATTAACATTAACTTCTGAACAGATGAGTCTGAAGAAGAGGCACCACCTCCCAAGAAAGCAGCCAAGGCAGCTGCAAAGCCTGCCAAGGGTCCTGCCAAGCCCGTAGTGAAGACCCAATCTGCAAAGGAGTCTTCTGATGAAGAGGATTCTGAGGAGGAGGCTCCACCCCCTAAGAAGGCTACTCCTGCTAAGCCTGCAGCAAAGGCACCAACCAAGGCTGCTGCTGCTGAAGAGTCCTCTGATGATGAAGATGACGACTCAGAAGAAGAGGCCCCACCACCCAAGAAGACCCCAGCAGCCAAACAATCAGCAAAACCAGCAGCTAAAGCACAGCCTGCTGAAGAGTCGTCTGAGGAAGATGATGACGAAGATGGTAAGACCAGGCCTGTTTGCTTTAATATAAAATTTATGCATTACTACACTTTTGTGATGATTCTAAGGGACTTAATACTGATCATGTATGATGTCACCTTTTTATATATCTGATGCAGGTTAATTACATTTGGTCATGTTTGTTTTTGGTTTTTTTCACAATGAAATGAGACTTAATAATGTTTACGTTCTGCAGACTCAGAGGAAGAGATGGATACCACTCCAGCTCCTGCAGCCACAAAGGCAAAGAAAGCCGGCATGGTCAAAGCAAAGGAGGAGTCAGAAGAGGAGGAGGATGATGATGAGGACGATGATGAGGACGACGAAGACGATGAGGAGGAAGAAGAGGGTGAGTTTAAAAAAAACATATTTTCCTCCCTGTTGATGAATAAAACCTGTATTTGGTTCTGCGGGCTCTAGATTTTCCTCCAGTTTTCTTTTATTATTATTATTTATTTTTTGTGACATCAAGTTTAAAATTCCTTCCTTCCTCTACAGAAGCCCCAGTAAAACCTGCAAAGAGAAAAGCAGAAGGCAAGAAGGAGACCCCACCTGCTAAGAAAGTAAAGTCAGATGGTGAAGGTAAGGCAGGATTTAATTGAAAACATGAACTAAATTTCTACATTGAATGCCGCTTCACATAAAACTTGTTAATTTTATTTAGGGCTCAGTTTATTTGTTGGAAATTTGAACTGCAACAAAGATTTTGAAGAGATCAAAGATGGGCTGAGAAAGTTCTTCTCAAAAAACGACATCGAGGTCACTGACGTCCGGCTTGGAATGTCAAAGTAAGCAGCTATTTTGAGTCATTGTCTTCTGTGTACATTAAAAGATTTGTGATTTTTGTGGAACGGGCATTATATTGTGTCAGATTAAACCTTTCACATTTTAAACTTGGGCACATTGAAGATTTCAGTTCTGTGGCCTGAATGTTTTAGCAAAGACAACTGATTAAATGGAAGACATTCTCTTGTTTTGGACAGTGTTAAAAGTGATGTGTCTTTTACCTTGGTAGGAGATTTGGCTATGTAGACTTTGCAAATGAGGAAGATCTCAACAAAGCGCTGGAGCTCAACGGCAAGAAATTCATGGGTCAGGAGTTGAAGCTGGATAAAGCTCGCAGCAAAGAGAGTTCACAAGAGGGCAAGAAAGGTAATAATTGTACCTACTGATAACAAATCTGACCTTTATTATGTGGGTTTCGTAGCTATATTTCTTTTTTGGGCTGTTTTTTTTTTTCTTTTTCTTTCCCGTTTCTAATAATACATGTTTTTCAGAGAGAGATGCCCGGACACTGTTTGTTAAAAACCTTCCTTACTCTGCAACAATCGATGACCTGAAAGAGCAGTTTGAAAGTGCGGTTGACGTTCGATTACCACAAGGCCAAACTGGTTCAAACAGAGGGTAAGCCATCTTTTTTCATGATTATTTCAACTATAATAATGTTTTTTTCTTCTTTTTAAAAGAAAAAAAGAAAGTATCTTGAGTTCTAAAATGTGACTGGCTTAAAATCTTGGAAACAAAGCATTCGTCTACATTTGTAGACAATGTTCAACACATATGTTCTACACGCAGTGGCTTGTTGTATTTTACACATATAAGGTGTATATTGTGAAGCAATATTATCACTACATATTTGGTCTGCAAAGTATTTTTTTTCTTTTAACAGCATTGCCTACATTGAGTTCAAAACTGAGGCTGAAGCAGAGAAGATGCTGGAGGAAGCACAGGGAGCTGAGCTGCAGGGGAGATCCATCATTGTTGACTATGTTGGAGACAAGAGCCAAAAAGGAGCAAGGCCATCTGGTAAGCTTTAAAAAAATATCATGCCAGATTAAATGTGACCATTTTATTTATGGTGCAGCTTATTTGCAATATGCAAAATATTAATATTCAACAATGTAAAGGGAAATGTTCTTAACTGTATTCATCTGACCACTTTCCTCTTGTCATGCAGCAGGTGGCGCTACTAGCAAAACATTGGTGGTGAATAATCTCTCCTTCAGTGCCACAGAGGAAGTGCTGCAGTCCACTTTTGAGAAGGCCGTCTCTGTAAGGATTCCTCAAAGAGACGGTCGGCCTAAAGGGTAAGCACTTTACTGAACCTCCATGCTTAAAGAGCTTTTCTACAATAATAATTTGAGCAGACCTTCTCATGAGCTCCTGTTAATCTGATCTATGATTATGCATGGATTCGCACGAGAAGCAGAGGCAATGCACAGTCAGAACTGGCCTTGCCCTATTTTTATATGGGTATTGACAAGGTCTACTGTGCTACAAGTCAATGCTTTTGTAATTTTCAACATGGATAGTTATTGTAGTTGTCAGTACTTTTTGTTTCTTTTCCTTTCACACTTGTGACAAATTTACCTTACCAAGGTTTGGTTTTTGTTTTTAGATTTGCTTTTGTAGAATTTGAAAACGCAGAGGATGCCAAGGAAGCTTTGGAAAACCTCAACCACACAGAAATAGAAGGTCGCTCAGTCCGACTGGAGTTCAGCCAGAACAGCGGTGGAAGAGATGGAGGTAGAGGAAACTCAGGTACATATCTACACTTCATTTTTATATTTGTCTTAACTTTTCTTTTTCCTCTCGCACAATTGGCGTGGCCAGATATGATGAAAACTTGATCTCCTGAAATTTCTTGAAGATTCTAAGATAGTCAAGTCCTGATCTGGTCTTATAGAGTGGGCTTAAGCTTCTTAGAACTGTTGTTTTTAAGGACAAAATGATTAACACTACTTTTTCTTTCTTTCTTCTCCAAGGTCCAACAAAAACTCTTTTTGTCAAGGGTCTTTCTGAAGACACAACAGATCAGACTCTTAAGGACTCCTTTGAGGGGTCTGTGGCAGCCAGAATAGTTACAGACAGAGACACCGGCGCATCAAAAGGGTACGTTTAATAGGAACAGACACTCTCCACTATTGGATGCTTCTCGTGAGCACCTATCTGTCTAATAGTGACAGTGTAAGGATTCGCATGAGAAGCAGAGTGAAGTCACAGTTAAACAGACAGCTTTCTAGGTGGAAGTTGTCCATGTCTGATGTGAGACAGTTCTATTTTCTCTGATTGAAATTTAAAATGAGTTCAAATGGTTTCTCACAGCTTTTAAAATGTAGCACAAGTTATTGAATTTGAATATTGGGTTTTCTCCTTGTTTATTAAAAACTGAACCCTAAAGTTGAGCAAGTTTCATAGTCTATGGTTTTGTGACGATTTTATCAGTAACCCAAGGACTCTCTCAACAGTTTTGGTTTCGTGGACTTTGATAATGAGAGTGATTGCAAGGCAGCAAAGGAGGCCATGGAGGATGGTGAAATAGATGGCAGCAAAGTGACTCTGGACTACGCCAAGCCAAAGGGTGAAGGCGGCTTCCGTGGAGGCAGAGGTGGCGGCGGCGGAGGAGGAGGACGAGGAGGTTTCCGTGGAGGCCGTGGTGGGGGATTCGGTGGGTTCGGTGGTCGCGGTGGCGGCAGAGGAGGAGGAAGGGGTGGACGCGGCGGACGTGGAGGTTTTGGAGGTAATCTTTAGGAATATTTACCAAGGAGAAATTGCAAGGTGGTCATGTTGACTTGGACCTTGAATTTATCTGCTTGATGAGGTTTCATTTTAATGATGCTTGCTCTCCTGAAATGTTAAAATGTTTGCTCTCTCCTCATTTTAGGTGGAAGAGGAGGCGGTGGATTTGGAGCAAAACCCCAGGGGAAGAAAATCAAGTTTGATGACTAAATCTTTGGTCTATTTTTTATGTTTTTCAATGGACTCTGGCTTCATCAGTTTTCAGAGCCTTTGGACATTCCAGAAAATGTCATAGTTATATTTAACTGTAAAGGGGCATTTTAAGCCCTTTCTAGACCTCCCTCACCTACTCTACCCTCCTGTGCCAGAATGGTACTTCAGACCTTTTCAGCTTATGTGCTATGTGTGAGAACTGAATGTCCCAAATGCAGACCTGCACCTCTTTTCCTCCTAAGGTTTTTCAGAAGGAGTAAAATGGAATATCTGAAAACCAAGTTTGTTTAACAAAAAGCTTGTTTTGTCAGATATATTGTGTAAATTTAAACAGTTTGTATGTTTTCATTTTACCTTTTTGTAAAAAAGAATTTACACTTGTATCCATTTTTATTTTGTCTTAGTTTTCATTAGTTAAGTTTTACTGTGAAATGATTTGTATTTTCATGGTTCGCCGAGTATCTGTCACGGTTCTATGATGGTGATAAGTAAGTCGCGGATCCAAGGGCACTGTGTAACAAAACGTGTATTGAGTAATTTTTTCTCCATCTCAAAACTTGATGAAATAAAACCTCATAGGGCAGACTTTTTAATGTCGTCAAAATTAAATCTGTAGTCTGAAATTTAATCGTACAACTGGGCAGTCATAAAATACCTTTACAGTTGGTTACAAAAGTTTTGATTCAGATGCCTCTTCAAATACTAATCAACAAATTTAGGGGGAGGATCCTCTAAGAAAAAAAAAAACATGTCTGTTCATAAAATCTTAAATATCAAAGGTTTATGTAGATGGGTTTCTTCAGAGTCTGATGTATGGAAGTTAATTAAATTTACAGGGTTGAACAAGTATCAAAGAAAACTACATTCTGTTTTCCATCATCTAAGTTGGTGTTTCCAAGTTCTTCTTTGCAGGAGCCAAAAATGTGTAGATAAAAGTAAAGATCGGTCACAATTTTGTTTTAAAAATACATCCTTTTTTTATGTACCTTATATGCTAAACATGCGAGGTTATAATAAAACTAATAATTGTAGTAAAGGAATTTGTAAATTTTTTTGAAATTGTTTCATGTCACGTGACTTTAAGATGGGCATATACTTTCAATATATTTTGGACTAAAATGGAAAAGTAAGTTTATGATTTCATGGGTCAGTGCTTTTCCATTTTTGGCTTAAATTCACAACTGTTCGATTTAAATAATTTAGAAAAATTTGTCGTTTCTAGCTTGCTATCCTTAAGACTAGAATAGCTTGAGTTAGTCCACTTTGACGTATACCTATTTCGGCTTCGATAGTCCAACTGGCCTGAAGGATTTTATCTAGCAGGTGCTTTTGTTCAGTAAATAGGGCCATTACCTTATCAGTACCCTGGTAATGGCCTCAACGCATCTCACAGTTGCACAATAGACTTAGACTTCGACTTAGACTGACTTTGTTGTCATTTTCAATGCACAGGGTGTATAAAGAACGGAATTTCGTTGCATACGGCTCAGGACAATGTTTGAGGTTCCAATGTATTAGCTGTTTTCAACAGGCGCTTTTGTTCCGTAAATAAAGCCATTACTGGCGCACCAAAGCACAATGAAATCATTATAACCTCCTGAGACCCAGATCTCTTTTGCTTACACTTTTTTCATGTTTTTTTGAGGTGGATCAACACAATTAATTTGGTTAGTTTATTTCTAAACTGTCATTTTATACCCTCTTAGCTTTATTTCAAAGAGAAACATTACTAATTTCTTTTAGAAAAACCTTTGCACATTTCTTGAAACATTGTATGTTTTGCAAACTCTATGTACATTTGGCAAAATGACCTGGATAATGCAGCACAACATCATGGATCAGCTGCAAAAGGTCACATCTCTCCAAAAACACTTCATGTATGCTTCAAAACTAAACTGAAGAGCACTACCTACAGGAGAGTCTACTGTAGAGCTGCCTCCATCATAGATTGCACCCACCCCCAACATGGACTATTCACATTCCTACCTTCTGGCCTGACGGTCAACGACCACATTTACAATTGAAGAAGGGATGCTAATTTGAGCCATCAGAGTCGTCAGGGTGGACTCCGGCCTTTTGGCCCTGGTGAGCCGATATGGGAAGGACTCGAAAACTGAGCTATCCTAGTGTTTAAGTGAATAGTTCACTTAAGGATAGGATAGTTAATTACTAATCAATTAACTTGATTAATTTTTTATTCCTCACATATTTGTCCACAATCTCCTTCCTTTCATACGTCTTTCCATGCACCCTTTTGTCCTTGTTTTGTCCTGTTTTTGTGTCCCTTCCTTAATGTCCATTTATATTTCCTTTCTTTAATTCCTTTTGTCTACATTTTATCTTTAAAACCTAATTGAACTCTAGAAATATGTAGGAATCCTTATGGGTTATTAATGTTTTTTGGCACACCCCAATTTATTTTAATTTTTACCTTGTAAGCACAACTGTTAGTGGAGGGTCACAGGTTTCCTTCACAATTTTGGAAAACTGCTGGAAAAGTTGGTAGAACAGTATACAACCTGTTTTTGAAATGGACCTCCTTAAAAATTTTGGTTCTTATGAGTTCAATTGAGTCAAAGGTTTCTATAAATTATACATTAGCTATGTTTTATGGAGGAGGGGTTTACCTGACTTGAGTCATCTAAAATTAATAAAAGGGTAAACAAAAAAAAATGCTCAGTCATAAAGCTGTATATTGGGGAGGCATGAGACAGCTAACAGATGATTATGAAAAAAATGTTTAAGAAAATTATTTTTATCTTTCATTTTTGACATTGGGGAGAAGTTGAGATTATAGTATAATACAAAAAGGGAGCAAATTATTTTCATTAATGAAGAATTTAACTGCTTGCCATGGTGGTGCCAAGTTGCTGTTCAAACATGAAGCTGATTGCCTGAAGCTGAGCACATTTCTGTGCTTCCATGATTTATTTATGAAACCTGGCAGTACATAATGCTCCAATCAATTTACAATAAAAGTGACTAAGAAATTAAAAGTAAGTTTAGATTTTAGATAAGCTTTCTGACCCCTCATGCTGAGCATCAGGATTCATTTATGCAGAAGTTCAATGCAAAAGGAGCTTTTAAGTATTTTCTGCTGCAAGTGGCTGAGTATATTAACCAGGAGATGGTGCAAAAGAGTAAATAACCTTGTTTTAGGAGACATCCATCCATTTTCTGTACTTGCTGTCTCCCTGTGCCTATTTCCAGCATTGAATAGATGAAGTGTAAACAGATTTTTTCCATTTTATCACAGGAACAAACCTAAGCAAATTGAAGTGACTGATTTAATTAGATTGTATGTTTTGGCCTGTAGGTCTACACTGGAACATCTAAAGTACAACAAGTCAAGGCTCTGAGAAAACACTAACAACTTTGCCACTACTTCTAAATATTTACTATGTCAACCTCATCAAGGTGCTAGGGGGACAATCAACAATAAATCCTGCATATTTGTGGCATGTACAGTAGGTAGTAGTTGTCTAAATCATGAACAACTTGCAACACTAGTGTGTGATATCAAAGTTGTTATCTCAGTTGTATTAGTCCATAAGATTTGTTAATCTTTCGAATCAAATGTATGCTAACTTCTCGGCGCATATCTTATAAAACCTCTGAGATATAGGCTCTTGGTGTGCAGGTAGTTTATGTCTCATGACTTTAATAACCTTTCTATTTTTGAGGAAAAGTTGCATCAGCACTGATGACTCCACCCCTACCTTCATGTTTCTAGGAAAAGAGGTTGACATTAGATGATTAGTGTTGACCCAGAGCTCTTGGCAAATCTGTCATGTCAGTAATACCACAGGACAGGGGACAGCTGCAGAAGTCAGTCACGCAGCTGAACAGGGATCTTTGTTGCTGAAGGTGCTTGGGCTGAGACCCTGATGATGGCACCAATGAATAACTCCATTTAGAGATCTGCTGCCTCCTCTGTATCACTGACAGAGGTCTACTATAACCTGTGTCCATTCTTTTCTGTTTCACCTAGAGACTGCGTCCAGGTCAACACTTTAGTTACTTTCTCGCTTGCTTCTTTTCTGTATTTGAAATAAATTAGAAAGTTCTGTGATGATTCAAATGCATTTTTAGCAAATTACTAAATAGTGCAAATGCAAAAATATTTAAAGTCCTTGAAACTTCTCACATTTTGTTACGTTATACTCTTGACAAAAACTGAACCTCTGCCCAAGCCTAAAGACTTATGAAACCCTTTAAAGATTTTCTTTCTAAATTTTTCTGTCCATCAACTCTGGCAAGCTTTTGTTTCCCGCTAAAGAAAAGGATTCCCACAGCATGATGATGTTTCATCCATGTTTTACAGTGTTCTGGCTTTTCACAAACTCTAAACAGAATTTTTAATTGCTATCGTCTAACAATGAATTTTATTTGACCACTTGTCCACTAACCGGATATACCTTTACTACAGTTGGACCTGCTAGCTGAGCTGTGGTTTTTTGCAGCTCCTCCACCACTACCGTGGGGGTCCTGCTACTTCTCTGATTAAGGCTCAGCTTAACTTTGGGTGAACAGCATGCAGCTGTGCGCCATGCTCTTTCCATTTTCGGGTGAAGATGAAAAGAGTATGGCACGGTAATAAATAAAGCTTTGAGTTATTCAAAGCTTGAAATAGGACCTAACCCTGCTTTAGCTTTATTATTGACTTGTCTGGTTAGTTGGTGTTCACAATGATGTTTGCTCACTAATGTTCTCAAACAAACCTTCAAAGAAGGTTCTGTGAAACCTTCACGGCTTCACAGAACTGCTGTGTTTATACTGAGATTACATTCAGAAGAACTCTATGTACTAATTAAGAGACTTCTGAAGTCAATAAATTGTACATAGGGTTATCAGATTAAATGGAACAAAAACATGCATGCTGTACTATTCATGTTCTTATTGGTTAAAAAGAAAGTTGAAAACAATGTTGGTCTATTACATAAAATCCTAATAAATATAACAGTTTTAGTTCTAACTTAACAATAGCTGAAATAAATGTTGAATATAGTGTGATGGTATCTAACAGATAATAATGGAAATAAAGAAGAACATCCATTTATTTTCAATTTTTTGTAATTAGTAGACATCTCATGGCTTCCTTAATTTGCTTCTGTCATAATGGTGATCTCCAGGATAAACAATGATGTCCCTTGTTTAAAGCTCTGTCATTTGTGGTGCTCTAGAATGATGGAGATCTATTGTGAAAGTTTGCATCCTCATCCAACTGTCTGTGCAATCAGACTGACATCAAAGGCTCCTGCTAATTAGTGCTGGCAAACACAAAGCTCTGGCCCGGATGCTGGTTGTGTACTTGCTGACACAGACAAACATCACCACTGGAGTGAGAAATTTTCACCAGAATATACAGCACATTCTGACAGCTGCTTGATAGATCAATTCTGTCACTTTTCCTGATTCCACTTAGCAGAGCAACTTTAGATAAATTAAAGCATGGTGCCCTCTTACACAGTAACCACCCTCTGTGGCTGGTGTATGTTCAAGCATGAAGCTGTGACTTTCATCCCACTGCCTACTACTCTATGTTTTCTGTAACCAAATTCCACCCGCACCCCTTTAGCCCAATGCAAATTCAAATTCAAACCACACTACTAAAGACATTCTTGCAGATTTATTTACTTTTTTTCCCTCTAATTCAAGATTCTTGCAGTGCCTTAATAGAGACACAGTACATGATAGGCACACACTTTATACACACTTGGACTTGATAAGCCACGCTGAAAAATCCTATAAAAGAGATAAATCAGCTCAGAGGTTTGACTCTAGATCACTTTAACATGTCTATAAAACAAGAGATGGTCAAAGGAGATCAACTTTTAGCTACTGGTTAGGCAAGCGCACTCTCATGAAACACAATCTAAAGATGATCCCATTCCTGTATTCCTTCTTATGTACTTGTGCTCGAAGGGGAAGGTATTTCTTTTGTTATGAAAATCAGCTTTGATGTTCATAAAAGACGTGTGTGTAAGTTTTGCTATGTAACCTAAACCTCACAGTGATACCGATCTCCTTTTATTAGGTGATATGATCTGAACTTGCACTGAGATTTCAGGAGCTGATAGACAAAGATAGCCAATGTAGGACATATTGATTGTTAAGACTGTGAAAAGGTTTATTTACAGATGACATCACATGTACAAACATTGTATGTGTGCATATAGAAATATATACACACACGTGCGCATGTGTCAATATTACATACATTTACATTACTTAGTCTTAATCACCACCCACTACAGCCCTGCCTCTTGGGGTTGTAATTACAGAAGTTTACATTATTACATTTAAATAAATTCAAGAACTCCCACATTTGCCCCCTTTTTTTACTGCGGGGCAACAGGTGCCATGCAATCGTACCAGCAACAGTTTGAAATTCACAGTGTTATTGTCACCTCCCTTTCATAAATTTATGTCAAGTATATCAGCACTTAAATCCACAGACTTAATGAGTGAAACAGGTTTAAAGATGTTTTTTTGAAGTTATATGTATCCAGT
Source organism: Xiphophorus hellerii (assembly GCF_003331165.1). Classification (NCBI taxonomy): domain Eukaryota; kingdom Metazoa; phylum Chordata; class Actinopteri; order Cyprinodontiformes; family Poeciliidae; genus Xiphophorus; species Xiphophorus hellerii. The sequence goes on from NC_045680.1 coordinate 10,421,447, forward strand.
AGATGTCTAGTTTAAATCAGACATGTTCCAAAGCAACAAGTGAAATGAATTAAGTTATCCAGGTGTTATTATAGCAATTTTATTATTTCTAAAAGTGGCCAGTGATATTGAAAAATTATGCCTCAATATGATACACTGAAAAACCCCATCTATAACACATGTTTGATTGATGTAACTAAAAATATGGTCTGACAACATAAATGTGTTGAATGACTCTTCACTAAATAATTTATTCGAGTTGTTCCTAAATCAAACACATACAAATATTTTTTTTGAAAGCCAATTAAAGCAAATTTAGTAGTTTATCCAGCTTAACTGATTTCTTTCAAAATTCTGCAATTCTGAAGTTTCAGAATAGCATACATAATGTTACACAATGTTTAAATTTTTTGACTTATTTTTTTTAAAAAGTATTTCAGTATGATCTCCAAAATATTGCATTTATTCAAAGTAAATCCAGCTATATATATCCAATTTAGATATTATTTAGGGTAAATAACATAACAATTGAAAAAGTGGCCAATTTCAAAGCATTGTTTTTGCTTTAAATCAGGTACAACTAAAAACAACCTTGGCTCGCAGTACACTAACTTAAGTAAACATATTTATTTGAGTTTAGGTTTGTTAAATAATTTATTCTTTCACATTTCTTAATTTTATGTTTGTATCTGTTTTCATTTAACAAGACTGATATAAGTATTAATCACAAAGTATGCCCGTATGGTGCGCTGTCTTTGTCCACAGAAGTTGGATTTTCTGAGTTCCCAGTTGGAAAAAAACAAGAGTGCCCAATATAACTCATAATTCCAACTCAAAAAAGTTGGAAGTAGCTGCATAATCCAGAGTTCTACGACAAATACAGCTGCAGCACAGATACATGTATGTCAGGCTGCAAGTATAAAATCTATGAGCAACTCTTGATAGTTTGTCTCTCCTTAAGCCACTCAGACCGTGTTTAAGGAGACACAAACAGATCGCTTAGTGCTGTAAAATCCATATCTCTAAACAAATTCCTTTATTATTTAAACACTTTTAGTGGAGAGAAATGCATAGCTTTGTCTTACGCTGCCTATAGTTAGCACCAATCCACCTAATAATTTCTACCAGTTTTCCAACTTGCCACTAGAAAACACTCAAGTGTGATGAAATTTCCGTAACAAATGAAACGCACCACTACAGATAAAATTAATTTTTCATAAAATTGTTTTTAGTTTAGTTTAGTTTTTTTCTTTTCAAATAAATATTGTTTGGGTTTTATTTGACCTGGTTTAAATGAATCAAACAAAACTCTGAATAAAAACGAAATACTTTACATTAAACCAGTTCAGCTGTATTATAACATATAACAACATAACTGTTTTGCCTGGAAAGAAAGTCCAAGTAGCTATATTTATTAATGCAAGTTAACAAGCTGTTTTGTTGTTTTAGTGCAGTTGTTTGTTCATCTGAAACTCCAGCATTTAGCTTCTATTACCCAAAAGGAGGCAGTTTAGGACATCAAGCTGCATGCTGGAGCAGAAGCAACCTTGATTTCAAATGAAACACTTCGGTCTTTTACTTATACATAATGCAGTTATACTTTTCTCTTGAACAAAGTTGCTTTAAAGCAAAGCTAAAACCGCATTTGTTTAGAGTTGCCTTTGATTATTAAGTGGATGCAAATTAATCCTAGTCTGCACTGCAACTTTTTACTTCACTTTATTTTGCCGCAGTAACATAAAGCTTCTTTTTTCTTTGCTCGTGGCGTTTTGTTTTTGTCATGTAAAGCACTTTGAACTGTGTGTTGTTGCTGAAATGTGCTATGCAAATAAACTTGATTTGAACTGCTTTCTGATGTCGCAACAAATACAGTAAAACATGTTTTGATATTGCATAGTGTGTGCTTTGGAAACTTAATGCAACTAAACTTATAAACTTAAGTTTATAATTAGTAATAGTCTAAAGAGAGGACAGTGGAAGAATTGTTGTTCAGACCACATAAAGGGTGAGGAGTAAGTCATCTATCATTGCTTGTGGCACAGTGAGACCATTTTTGAACATTTGCAGCAGAGCCTGCAGCTGCATATTATCAGAATAAAAATGTGATTGTGATAGATACTGTCTCTGAATTTGAACGCTAACAGAGTTCTCAGTACATACATATAAACCCACAATTTTTTATGAACTTTTAAAAATTGCAATAATTTACTTGACAAATTAAAAACGCTCTTCGACTCTCTCCAAAGAGTCATAAAGGAGAGTTTACTTGGAAGTTTGCTTTGTTGCTTGCTGCATTTGGCAGCATTTTCCTTTGGTGCTCTCTGTGGTAAAGTTCAGCTACGGGGTTTTGCCTTTAACTCTCCCGGAGCGATTGGAGTTCCACTTTCTTTGAGCAGTTCAGTTCACTGTTGACCAGATGCCACATGTGCATGAGGTCCGACGGGAGGAGCTTGTGCACTACTATCATGTTTTTGAAGAAACAGGGCTCTCGGTTCATTTTACTGTTTTTGTTTTTCACTAAGCCAAATGTCTTGAAGGCATTGTGCTTTACAGGAGTGACCTGCAGCACTTCCAGGCACATACCCAAGAATACATCGTCAATGGGGTAGATCTCAAGGGTCTCTGCGGCCCAGTGAAGCCTCCTTGCAAGCACCCCATGCATGAGAAACCCCCCACCTCCAGCATATGGAGGGTAGTAGGTTTTATTATAGAGAGCATGAGGAATGTAATATTTGTTTTCCTTCTTACGAATGGGCTTAGCCTTGAAAATCACATCCCCTACAAACAGGTTCTTGTCATGGCTGCTGCCTTCTAGAAACTCCAAAATGTTCTCCACACTTACAAAGACATCATCGTCCCCCTTGAAGACATACTGTACTCTGGGGCAGTAGGTGTGGAACCACTTGAGAAAATGAGTCTCTTTAAGTGTCAGATTGAAGAAACTGTCTAAGAAGTCCCACTGAAGAAGATCTCCATATATATAGTTCTCATACTCTACAAGTTTTTGATGATTAGCTCTTTCTTCAACATTTGAAGGCGTACCAAGCAGGAACAAGGTTTTTATCCTCTTCCCGTCGACCACCTGCTCCTTACCCCAGGTCTTTCGTATTACTTCTCTGCGGTCATGCTGGGTGGCCACCGATTTAATCACCATGAGCAAATAAATCTCCCCTGTGCACTTCTCTGGGTGGTTGAGAATCATAGGGAAAAAATGGCAGTGGCGATAAAGCATGAACTGCTTGAAGTTGTCCTCAAGCGCCCTGAACCAAGCCTGGCTTGACAGGTTGAGGTTGGCGCTGCAGTTGGAGCTGGTCACGTCCCAGTTACCGGGGCTGGTGTTGTTGGTAACTCCAGGCTCCTGTGTGGTAGCCCAGGCTTTGACTTTTGGCTTCTGCCTGCCAGCCTTCCAGAAGCTCTTTAACCCCAGGTGCAAGCCAGGTCCCTCCTCTGGAGGGGCTCTGGATCCATCTGCCTGGGAAGCGTGCATACGAGCTAGCCGCTCCAACTCAAATGGAGTCCCCATGTTGATGCTGCCCCTCTGGACAACGGTGAGCGCCACCACAGCCAGGAAGAACATGGCACACACCCTTTTGTACACTCTCCAGCGATCTCTGTTGTTCATTCTACAGGAAGTCAAAATCACAGACAACGTTAGGATTTGTTAACAGTATTGAATAGTACATTTTGATTTGAAATGTATTTGCAAAGTCAATGAGAGGATCAAACTTTTTTATGTCTGTGTAGATTACAATGCCTTGCTTAAATACCAATGTTTTCACATTAAAACCACAAACACCCATCCACTCATGGTCTTTACCTACATATCCATGAAAGGTTGCAGTGGTTGCCGCAGGACACCTTGGACCTGGTGGCAATTACAGAGCTACACAGAGACAAGCAGACCAAATAACCACACACACTATACCTAAAGGTAATTTAGAGAGACTAATTCCTCACCACATGCATGGGGTGAAAATGCAAACTCCATACAAAAGGCCCCAGTTCAGGGTTCAAACCCAGGACCTTCTTGTTGCTAGACAACAAGGCTGAACCACCATGCACTCAAATGATAAGCTCCTCTGTATCCATTTATTTATTTTTAATTTTGTATAATAGACCAGCAGTAAGGATGACTGTCAGCTGAAAATACATTTATATATGGTTATCAAAATTTTTTAATAAGAAAAAACAGAATACTGTGGCATGAAGATTTGTTCAACCAAATTAATCTGATCTATCTGAATACAATTTGATACAAATAGTTGTCCCCTGATCAGTAAATCCATTCATGTGTGACTTAATTTCAGTATAATCAAGCTGTTCTGTGAAAACTTAAGAGGTTTGTGAGGGAACATCAGCTACTAAATCACATAATGAAAACAAAGGAACATACTGGACAGGTCAGTGATAAAGTTGTGGGACTGTTTTACAGAGAAGGTCATAAAAACAATATCCTAAGCCTTGAACATCTCACACAGCACTCTTCAATCCACCATGTAAAAATGCAGTAAGATTGGCAAAAATACAAAACCTACTAAGACATGTCTACCTAAAATGAAAGATGTGGCAATGAGATTAATTGGAGAAGCCTGTGGTAACTCTGGAGAAGCTCCAGAGATTCAGAGCTCAGGTGGGAGAATATGTTGACATGACAACTGTTATTTTTGCACTTCCCAAATCTGGCCTTTATGAAAGACGATCAAGAAGTAGAGAAGGCAATGTTGAAAAAGACCAAGAGACATTGCCTTTGCAGGCCAGGTAAGGGACCCAGCAGCTGAGGAAAAAAACTGTGTACAGAAAAGCATTAATGGAATTCAAATTATATCCACGTATAAGAAAAACTCAAAAGTTCAGATCAAACTGAATCTGTTGTAAGACTTAAAATGTTTGTAGATTCCCTCTATTTTTCAGATCTTTAGTTGTAAAACCATTTATTTATTTCTCTGCTGAATAAAACAAATTGAGGTTTGTGGTTGTAATGTGACAAAGTTCAAAGGCTTTTGCAAGGCATTGACAGCTTGAAAATAAAACATATTACGAGTCTCCTGTTTATTTGGAATAAATCTTTGATGCAAAAAATGTTAGACTATAATATGTAAAGAAAACATTATGAGTATCTTTCTGTAATAAGTCAGCAAATACAACGAAACCCTAAATAAAGTGCATTTGATCAAAATCAGAACAAAAGCAGGGAGAAGCAAACAATGACATGTTTAAGAACACATTCTGCTTTACATATTTTTTTTTTCCCCTTGTGTACAATAACAGTTAAGATTACCATAGTGGAAAACTCAGCATGTAGTCTTTATAATCACACCAGTATATAGGTCTTCTGGAAGAACATGTGGAATGCGCTCCAGATTCTCACATTTCCAAAATGTCATCCTGGGGCTCCCTCTATTCACGACCACTGAAACAGTGGGCCCCCTTACCTTTGAGGGATTCTTTCTCCTCCCCGCCTCTTAATTATCAGCCAGTTACTGAATGTCAGCTCAGAAATATGTAAGTAAAAAAAAACCCCATAAAAAACAAAAACGAAACAAAACATAAAAATCTGAGATAAGTAGGAAAGGCTCTGTCTTTAAACAGATGCCTTTAGCTTTCTGATTAAAGTATATTGAAACAATAAACCAGATGTGACTTTTTGAAATTGCAAGGAAAAGGAAAATAAAATACTTTAAAATAGTTTTATTGATAATTACAGATATTTAAAATTCGTTTTTAAATCAAATGTAGAATGTTGAACACCTATTCATATGTTAAATTTGCCTTAATAAAAGGGTTTTTAGTTTTATTTAACTAACGATGAGGTGTCTCAGTTTCATCTGAATGATTTCCACAAAATATGGGTTGAATAATCTTTTACATATTTTACAGAAAGTCGGGTATATAACGATGACTCTAAGCGAGTGAATTTACTGATTTGACGCCAACGTTATCATAAAGAAGGGGGACAACTTACCTGTTCTGTCTTCTGCTTTAGACGATGAGATCGCTCTACCAACCGAGCAGATATTGACTATTTCTAAAAAAATACAACAGGGTTTCCGGAAATCCTTAGAGGCGAATTGGTTCTGATTAAGGAGGCAACTACAGAGAAAACAGATGTGCCATGCGAAGCCGTTTCTCTGCGCTCTGATGTCTACGCACCGTTGCGCGGTCACAGCTCAGAAGTGCTGTGCGCTCTGAGCCGCTCTTAAAGGCTCTGCTCCGAGCACGTGAAACAGGATGTGGAAAGTGAATGAACAGGGTGGCCACGCAAGCAGGGCAGTCAATCAAAAGTCATGCTAAAGCCTCTTAAGACAAACCAAACATTCAGTGTCTCGTTTGTAATGTTTAGATAACCAGATAAGGAGTAGCAGACGTGGAGTCCTGAACTAACAACCAGGAACACTAACTTAAACGGAGCTTTTTAAACACTATGGATCTTGATAACTGTATAGTCGATGATATATAAAAATCTAAGCAGGTGGTTATTGGTATGGCTCTAAGGGATGCATAGCAACTAGTTAAATTTACTCAGCTACATCTATCTGTCTGTCTGTCTGTCTGTCTGTCTGTCTGTCTGTCTGTCGATCTATCTATCTATCTATCTATCTATCTATCTATCTATCTATCTATCTATCTATCTATCTATCTATCTATCTATCTATCTATCTATCTATCTATCTATCTATCTATCTATCTATCTATCTATCTATCTATCTATCTATCTATCTATCTATCTATCTATCTATCTATCTATCTATCTATCTATCTATCTATCTGAAAAGCTATGCAAAAAATTTATTTATTTATTTGCTTGTTTTTCTTGTTGAATGATCTCCATAGTAATAGTGTGACAATAGAAAATGTAACATTCATGCAAGAGTAGGAGGTCAGAAACATTCTTCTATCAGAAATAGTCAATAAAATAACATAATGCCAGATATTTAATTGAAAATCTTTTTTTCCCTCCTTAAGCACATTGGTGTTTTAGAACAGTTTCGAGGGAATCATAAATACAATGTCAAGATAGTAAATCAGCACCTTGTTACCATTGTTGTGCTACCTTGCAATCAGACACTTTTATTATCATTACTCTGGCTTTGCAGCATTTACATTTGCTTCTGCTGTTGTTAGTATCACTACATGTCAGAGAGACTACAATGTACTAAACCTTAGACAGGTGACAAAACTTCCTGAATGTTGTAAGGTTTTTTTTTTTTTTACAGCAAATTTCCCAATCAGGCTCATTGTCTGTCAGCCACAGCACCAGGAAGGTCACTTGTATATTATCAATATTTGATCTTTACTTAGTAAACCAACAGTAGATTCCATAGAGTTCACATTTTCGACATGCAGTTTTGTTGAGAAAACAGGAGCAGTTAACATTTTACCTGCAGTAAAAAACAATGTTCATTAGCATGTTTTGTGAGTGGTCTCACTGGACTAACCTGTAGGTTGAAGTGGCAATCAGAGCTGAGCCAAGGGGAAAGCAAAACACTCAGCCATTAAACCATTAAACTGCTGTCATGTATACATTGTGTCTTTACAACTGGCCCTCCACATTTTTATGCTGTCCTGTGAAATTTCAAGTGCTCTTGGGGACTCCAGGCTAACAGGGGTCCTAAGCAGCTGCATACGCTGCTTCAGACCTTCATCATCTTATGGTTGGAGCCAAATGTGTAAGTAATCTATGCCAAAAAATGCCAGTCTTTTTATTTTATTTCTTTTGCACTAGAACAGCTAATCGTGATCGTGCCTGCCACTGGCTCCTCCACTTTTAGAGCTTATGTCTATTTATCAGAATGTTTTATTTAGGATGATAAAGTTTCAGAAACAATTAACAATATCAATAAATGGCACATTTTGGTTTTAGTCATTCAAGACAGCTCATTATCTGTTTATGGTTTTTGGTTTTCCATTTTAAAGTTTCTTCATTCAAAAGAATCATTTGAGTAGAAATAATTCAGCTGTCTTCGATAACTAAGTGTCTCTTCATCTTTTTGTGGTGTTGGGGAGGAACAATAAAAACTCCCTCTGCTTCAAAACTGATTTTTTTTTCAGTCGAACAACAGCTGTGATTCAAAATCCCTCCTTCCTTTCCATCTCTCTCCATTTCCTGAATCCAACCAGCCATCATTCTCAGGGCCATGTGCATCCTGTTGCCTGCTGGTGATGTTTTTTCCCGTTTTGATTTTTTTTTTCACTTCTCTGCGGTTTTCGTCCGCGCGTATTCTGGAGAAGAGTGAAGTGGTGATGGATATTACGGTTCCGTGTACTTCCTTAGCTGATCAGAAACAATTAGTCACTGAAGACAAACAAAGGCATCAGCCAATAAGAACGCAGAAGGATTTGTTGCAACATGACCCTTCCCATGGACGGGTCAGAATCACTCTCTGAGTCCACCAGCTGATTGAAGCTCAGCTTTCTTGACCGTCTCCTTCTCCCGCTGGTGTATTCAGGGACGAGGCGTTAAGGTTATCACATGTGGTTTTTCAGGAGAAAGACTTCTTCATATGGTCTTACAGACCCTGGTCCAAAGAAAACTATCTGAATATCAGATTATCAATTGTCACATTTTAACTTCATTTTGTCTGCCACATTCAGCTCAAATTTGTAAAGACAGTGCTTTTAACATAATAAAGATTGCATTTCTTAAAGCAAAATCTCTAGCAGAAAAATTATTTTTACTTAAATTATGTTATTTCCAGAAAGTGTTCAATGTAATTACAATGCAAAAGAGGAGTTTATAACATGCTATTGCAAGATTATTGTGGAAATTTGAGGTTTTTTGACTATGCTGACTTTTCCAGCCTCTGACAAAGCAAACAACTACTTAAATACTGGTTTTTGAATGTTCACTTCCAAAGTTCTAAACATTTCCAATAAGGTAGTGATTAACGTCAGACCTATTTTGCTTTATATCACACTGTGTCCTGATTCAAATTATTCCTGTACTGGAAAAAGTGATCAGAAGTTGGGTTATCAGCTCATGTGCTTTTCATCTAGTTTTAATCTCAGCCACTCAAACTGAGGCAGGAATAATCAGGAATATTTTAAAACTGAGATCATGAGTCCATTTCAAAGCAGTTAATGATTGAAAAGCCGTTTTCACAGCTAATAAACTTTAATCTTGTGTCGAATGAATGGCTGTAAGCAGGAAACAGAAACTTAAGTGGTGGATTTTTTTTCTCAGCACATTAAGTTGCATGAGACTCATATAACTTTCATTGTAAATTTTTCATGTTGGGACTTCTTGTTACCCAAGCTTTTGTTCTTGAATGTGAAGGTCCATTTGACAAACAATGATTTTGTACGAAACTGACAAGTTTATTTTTATTTTATTTATTAATTTTATGGGGACAAAGGATCCTTAGAAATGTTTTCCCCCCCTCTCTCCCACTGATTTTGACCTACTTGAAATGAATATTAATCATTTACTAATACTATTTTGGAAACTTGGTATCGTCAATGTATAGTCAGCACCTGAAACATATTAACAGTTTGGTTGGGGAAGCTGTGGAAACTTGAAATCAGCTTCCTTGTCTTGCTTTTGTGAAGCTTTCAACCAGAACCTGTGATTTTCATCAACACTTAAAGGGTTTTTATGTGCAACTTGGATGTTTGCCATTAATTGCACTTCCAGTGTAGTATTTCTTTTGCTGCACTGAGTAAATCCAGCAGTGATGGATGCGGGTGAAAAACAAATGTGGTAACACCTAAGAATCTTGCTGCAAGCATTTTCTCAAACATATACCTGTAAAATGCCCCTTGTGGTTCTATTGGCAACTTCAAGCCATGGCCTCTGGGTAAATTTGTTCTTCTGCAAATTCCCAGCCTACTTTTGTTCTCATGTGTTGCCATTTTGTCCCTTTCCTATTTTTTTTTGTAAAACATACCCATGTACTTAGCCATGGCGAATCAGTTCATCTTTGTAGTTAAGTGTTGGTATTATGGTGAAATGTGAGATTTTGATAATCAAACTAAAATGACTCCAGGTGACCTCCAGTTGGTAAATAATACTTATTGATGAAACTTAACCTAATTATTGTAGAGTAACCTATGAGCACAATGAACCCCCAATATTTGCAGGGATTAGGGATTATGTCCGCCCACAAATAGCTACAATCTGTGAATAATTGAGATTCCGCGTAAAATTGTTGAGAACTCCCAATTTGAATAGCACAAACACTAAATATGCCTTAATATGCATAAACAATTACAGAGCAAGCCATCTTGTCACTACCGCAGAAGCTAACCTTAACCCGTAGCCTTAGGATCCCCAAAATTAGCAGGAGAATGTTGATGGGGGAAAATATCTGCGTTTCCCCTTTAGTTACCTCAGTGACCTGATCTTAGAAAAAAGAAGAGCGAATGAAAGAGGGAGGCCTGGAGGTACGGATGGTGTCTCCACAACTAAGGGAACACATGAAAATGTTCCAACTTATTTAGGCTAAAATGAAACATGCTTTTATTCATTGTTTAAAATGATCCAGTTTCTGTTACAGTGATTCATCAAACATAGAAATAATTTTCAACTTATTTTCAAGCGTATTAATGACTTCCAATGCAAGCTAGCATTGCAAGCTAGCTTCACATTGTGAAAACGGGAAAGTTTTCATTTGAAAGTTTGTGAGGACGTTCTCGCGGTCAGGGATGTAAAATGTGAATGCCAAGCAGCTGTAAACTAGAGGCTGTTTGATGAGTGGCTCCTTTGACCTTTAGGGATACAGTGCACCCAAGAAGTTGTAAGCTTGCACACTAAGTTAAACTCAGCATGTCCTAAAAAAAAAAAGATGTGCCTGTACAACAAAGCGCAGCTGTGATGGCCGACTCTGATTCATCTGTTTGGACAAAAGAAAACAGGAAGTTTGGAAGACACAGACCTTGAAAGGTGCCTCTTCTTTGTTGGCGTCACATTTTATCAGCAGTGCAGAGGCCTGTCCACTGATAAACATGACTGGATGATTGCGGATGGTGCTGGTGACTTGTAGGGCTCCTTAGTGAAGGATGTTCCTGCTTTACAAGAATAGTTTCTGCAATTCTGAATTGGAAAAAAAAAGTCTACCTTAAAATCTATGTAGACTTCTTATTTATTTATTTATTTTTACTTCAACTAACTTGAAATGTTTCTATCTATAAACTCCTTCTTAATCTGCATCTGCACTTTTCTTTAGAGAGAAAATAATTGTTCCCTCTGTCCCACTCTGAGCTCGAGGGTTTCAGCATGGCTCGAGCTCAGGGTTAAAACCCACGGCCACCTGGCAGTAAGTGCGTCAGTCTGTCATGTGTAGCCTGTTTCCTCACATTGTGCTGGCCCTCACAGCCTGCATCTATTATGTTAGCTGTTGAACATGTCACCTCTCAGGGGGACAGCAGACGTGACCTACCAAAGCACGACCGCCTGGGTGTTTTTTATCCTCCATATTTGACAGTGCTAATATGTTGGTTTAGATTTTAGTGAAAGAGACGTAACTTGAGAAACACACTTGCTTTTCAAATTGGAAAAGCAAACATTAGGTTCTTGCTTCTTAAACTGTGGTACAAGTACAGTAGTGTGGACTAAATGAAAATGTTTGAAGTGCATGTCTTTTTTCAAGACAGCACATAGTGCTCAATCATTAAGGATTTTAAACTGAAACTACTGCCAGTACATTGGCAGTAGTAAATTTTTTGAAAACCCTGTGGTCAATGAAATGGATCAGAGTGCCGATGGCCACAGAATGGATAAACTCTCCATATGCTAACAACAAACAGAGCAAGAAGAGTAAAGTAAAATATTATTTGAAGTATCTCAGATTTTTATTCAGTTGTGAGGTGGGGAAAGCCAAGACCACAGGATGTGGTTGCTTTCCTAGCATCAAACGACAAGCTGCACCATATAATGAAGCATTAAATTTTGCATTAGGAAACTTCATATGATGCAAGCTGTGAAGAGACGAAAGCTGGTTAATGATGAACAAGTATTATTGTGGAACGATCCTGAAGAAAATGGTCAAACCCATCAAAAATGTGAAGTTTATTAATTCAGTCTAAGAATTGATGTATATATATATATATATGTATATATATATATATACAGTACAGACCAAAAGTTTGGACACACCTTCTCATTGAATTCAATGAGAAAGTGTGTCCAAACTTTTGGTCTGTACTGTATATTCAGAGTAAGAGTTTTATTGGTGAAGTCAGATAGGATCATTATAGCACAACTTGGGGGGGGGGGGGGGGGGGGGGGGGGGGCACACAGATGAACACATATTTCAGTTCCCAAACTCCTTAATCTTTATCATCAATCATCATTTGTCTTCCCAAATATTCAGAAAAATTTAATCTGAAAGTCTGTTGAAGTTTTGGTTGGCAGTCCCCGAATGAGTCTTTAAAATGAGCAAGACATGAGTGCATGTAGGGATGAAGCGATTCCTCGAATGATTCGAGTACCTCAATTATTAAAATTCCTCAAGGAAAATGTACCTGCCTCGTTAATTTATGTTTTATTATTTAGCGCACCGTGTTCCGGCCGGTTTTCATCGTTTCTGGGGGACCAATAAGCATCCTTAAAATGAATGGCGCGATGCCTGGAGTACGGCAGCCTTTCCAACTCCAGGCAACATTTCCCGTATTCTCAAACCCAAAGCTAGACAGATATGGGGCAAGGTGCTAATTAATCTATTCACTGAAGATGAATACATAAACTAAAAGCTGGATCATAGACATCTTTTTAAAAGCGTGTTTGTGAGCCTGCCTCTATTATTAAATTGAATAGAATTTCAGATCTTTATATAACTTTTTTTCAGGTTAACTTAGAAAGTGATCTGTTATTGTTATAGGTTAGTTTTCTAAACTACAAAAAAAGTAACTGTTGGGGATGCTCAAAAATGAAAAATTGGACTGACATTGATATTCGATAATAACACCGGGGTTATGCCAGATTTACCAATATTTTATTTTTATTTTTTTTTTATCCGATTACTCGATTAATCGTAAGAATAATTGATAGATTACTCAATTACTAAAATATTTGTTTACAACAGCCCTAAGTGCATGCGATTTAAGTAAGGCAGATACCTGTTAATTATAAGTATGAAAAACAGAACCTACATATTTGCCTGCCTGACCAGGCAAATATGTATGGTCAGAGCAAGTGAGTCAATTTATTTCTAAACACAAGAGCTGACGAAAGTGACACAGCTATAAGCACAAAAGAATGCCATTTCAGACAGAACAACATAAATTTAGACAGGTTTGAAAGTCAGTGAAATTAAATGGGTTTTAAATTGAGTTTTTAATTATCCAAATATGCAATGGTAGTCAATTCCAGAATTTTAGAGCAGCTTCTGCAAAGGTTCGCAGCTTCTGCGAACCTTTGCAGGTTTTAACATATGCCCTTGTTAAAACATAACAAGGGCATATGTTTTAAGCTGGATCTAGGAACAAAAAGATATCAGTCACATACTTGATTGGTCTAGGGGTGTCAAACTCCAGTCCTTAAGGGCATGTGTCCTGCAACTTTTAGATGTGCCTCTGCTGCACCACACCTGAATAAATAATTAGGTCATTAAGGCTCTGGAGAACTGATCTGCACAAGAAGGAGGTAATTAAACCATTTCATTCCAGTGTTTTGTACCTGTGGCACATCTAAAAACTGCAGGACACTGGCCCTTGAGGACTGGAGTTTGACACCTGTGGAAGTATGAGTACAGCAGTGATTAAAAAGTGAAAAACAAACAATGACTTCTGTTAGTTTTCTTTCAATGAGAATACACATTAAGAGTTTCAACGAGAACTCAAAATGTGTGGCTGAAAAAAGATCTAATTATTATACATCAAGGAGCAGGAACACATTTTCCTAGCCTCTATGGACGCGTATACGCGTCTTTTTTTACATGTCTGATTTGCTGCGACGTAGCGGCAAGACTCCGCCTCCCCCAGTCTCACTTTCAACTTGTGCTTAAAGTGCACATTTTAACTACACACCAGTTTTTAAATTGTGTTAATAGGCCAAGTAAAACCGGAGTTATGCTAAAATAAGTAAACCACATTTTTCTGAATGTCAGAGAAATGTTAGTTTAGTGGTTTCTGTTCTGTACATAAAGGATTATGTGAAGAATGAACGCGCAGCAGGCAGTGGTGCTCTGTTTTGAGCCGGAAGACGAAGAGGGGAAACCTTCAGCCGGACTCTGGGCGCAGTGAGGATTGCCATGATGACGATGGCTGATCGATCATTCTTATTAGCAACTGACAAAGAGTATCAGAGACTGAGAGTACGATGAGATCCTGGCAGTTTGAGAGGCAGCTACTCAGAGATCCAAGCAGGGGAATGGCGGCGCCGCTCAGCTGCAAGGAGTCGATCACTACGGGGTGAGGCAGAGCCACTCCCCCAGCAGCTAGTAGTAAACAGCTTACAGCCACGGCTAACTCTGGGAGCCAAGGTTTTTCCTATAGTCCAAAATACCTTTTTTTTAACCTTGTTCCCCCCAAACAATTACACATTTTTCGTCATCTTGTTTTGACCTATGATGTTTTTTCAAAAATTGCATACAAACAAATGAGGAATTGCCTTTATTTTCATGCTAATAATGTAAAACTGTGTTGTTTGCAATATTTTTTTTACATCAGTTTAAGAAATTTACAATATATATTGTAATTCTAAATTATAAAAAACATTTTTTGTGAATACTTGACATTTTCACAGTGAAAAAATTTACATTTTTCCAAATCGGATTTTGTTTTTCTGTGACTCAAGGTCCAAAATACAGCCACAGTATGTCCAAAAGTAAAAACTAAGTGTAAATTCATAAAGTTCAGATTGTCCTGAAAAAAAATGATACCACATAAGGCAATATTATATATAATATAATGGTTTCTATTGTGGTAAAATCAAAATTGGTCAAAAATGATCATATGTACCTGGTCCCCAGAGGTTTCTCCCCATGAAAAAGGTTTGGTGAGGTGATCAGTAATGTGTCACATAAATGGGGGATCATTTGAGTTAAGATAAGGCATCAATCAAACACACGTAGGGTGAGGGTTTAACAAGGGCATGAACATTTACAAGATAAAAACATTTAGAGAATGCATCAAACCTGTTATTTACTTCCTTATTAGAATATTTAAACCAAATGGACCCTTTATATTTCTTTTCCAGAGTGAGCAAAAGTGGATCCATGAAAATGAAGTGTTTTATTTTGATCACAAGTATCACATCTGAGATGAAACACCAGAAGCACATACCATGCCAACATAAAACAACAAAAAAAAAAGAGGGAGAATTTTGGGGAAGGGAAGAAGTGCAGCAGGAAGCTGATAATAAATAAGGTTAGTGTTTAAAATAGATAAATAGAACGACAGATACTTTATTGTCCCCAAGGAAAATAAATTATCTTGGAAGTTATACACTACACAAAGCTGCTTTCACAATGTGGTCTTGTGACCACAACAATAAAATCTAAAACACATATTGCTCAATAAAACCACATATTGGACTTTGTCATGTCTTCAGAGGTGGACAAAGTTACACAAGTCTATGAAAAGTTGTAATTTTATAATGAAAAACATAAGAACTATGCAACTTATGGGTAATATTAAAATGCAGTTTTTATATGAAGGAGATCCAGGAATCTCTGAGACTTTCAAAATTTTCATTTTAACCATCAATATCATTTGTCTTTTCTTTTTGGTACCGTTTGATTATTTATCAGCAAAAGATAAAAAATAAACAAAATTGACTTCGAGACCAAAAAAGCTTAAATAACTAAACTTCCTTAACTTAACGGCAACGATAGCCAGCAAGTCAGACTGCAAAGAAGCAGGACAGGTTACCAAATTTATTTAAAACCACTGTCAAATTACATTACATCAGAAACATAGCACTGAACATAAATATAGACATCAACATACATGAAATAGTGCAGGAGAACAATGTAAAGTATGCTGAATTTAAGAAAATCACAAATATTCAAGTCATTTTTTCCAAAAACATCATATTGAAAGTTCTAAACACAATTTAAACACTCAGGCAATCAGAGAAAAGTCAAACTACAATATGTGCATCAGAGACAGATGAGAAGAAGTCACTGCAGTGAGTTTTTTCCTTACAATTTTAAGCATTATATATTTTTTATGCTAGATATTTAGAATAATTTAAACCTTTAAAAAAATCTGAGTATTACTGACATACTACTTTCTGTCTTACTCTAAATCCTGACACAAGCCAAGTCTGATTCATGAATTAAGCTCAGAAAAAAATGAGTCCTTCATTCAATACTAAATAAATTAATACTGTTATTGAGAAATAAGAAAAAAATACTCCATCAAACAAATAAACATCCCCAAGACATAAGACCATAATACATTTATAAAAATAAATCAATGATGAGGAGGTTATTTTGTCAATCACAGTTTTAAAGATTTCAAAAATGTGTTTTATTTTGAAACTTTTATTTTGTTAAGCTGCTTTATGTATTTCAGACTTATTTGCAGTCACTCAGCTCACTGCCCTCCAAACCTGCCCCACAGAGAAAAAACCCGCCCCCTCATTCGACTAAGAACATCAGACTGAAATAAAAACAAAGAAAAATCCACAAATACGTAAAGTAGCTTTACAAAATACAGGTGTCTCAAAAATAAAACACAATTATGAAATAAGCAATGAAATAAAATCGTAAATAAATCATGAAATTAATAAACACTGATTGACAAAGTAACCATTCCTCTCCCTTCTCCCCCCAAAAAAGCAATATGGAGTATTTATTCAGTATTTATTAATAACATTATTTATTGTTTTTTACTTATTTAAGTTTGAATGAAATGACTCTTCATACCATCATCTCCAAAAAGAAAGAAAAAAAAACAAGTGGAAATGGTAACCCAGACTGTAAAATGGACCAAAAATAATTTATTTTCAGTGGTTCCAAATATTAATGCTACTGGGCTGAACATGAAATGCAAACTATTTGCACTGTTTGAGTTATTCCACGGAAAAATAAGAAACACACACACACAAAGAAATTCAGAAACGTCTTGATTCACTGAGTTGCTTCGCTGGTGGTTGTGATTGTTGTCTGCCATCATATCGTGTTGCCAAAGCGGTGTGTGCTGAAGCGGGGGAGTGTGTGTGGGGGGGATTTAGAGCCACAATCCTACACATTGTTTCACACACTCCTCTGCCTCCTCTCACTGCTGCCGTCGTTTCCTACCCGTCTCTCTTGGCCTGACCCCGATCGCAACCCGGGGGGGATAATGTTACAGGAAGCCTGACGTTCCTGGACAGATAGCGCTTCCCCCCCATGGTGACAGCTCCCTCTTCACCTCCTCTTTGAGTGCCTGCCTGGAGAAAGAGCAAGAGGAGGAGAGGATGCATGGATGGTTGGTGCAATATCTATCCAATCAGTGTTTTGGAGAATCTCACGTGTATGCTTAAATATAAAAATTTCAAAGGTTTACATTGGAGAAAAAAAACTATACTGAAGTATAAATGTAAATGGTATTTCCCATCAGGAAGTTCTAGATTATTAATGAAGTTACTCAACTCATTGAAGAACACAGATAAAAATGTAAAAATGCAATAACTAAAACGATTAAAACAGTTGGAACTGTGGTAAACAAGTGGGGATCCAAGTTTATCTTGCCAATACGTACAGTAAGGAGGATTTAACAGAGTTAAAAAAATAAAAATCTCCAAAATTCACCACTGTAGAACTGCAGCACATGTTTTTCAGTTTGAGATTATGAAAATGCAACATCATTTAAGAGTTTTTACTAAAGATGCACAGAGAAACTGCCATTAGACCTGAACTTTAAGAGCAATATTCAGCTTGACATAGGCTTTGGCTGGTGTAATAGACCAGACCAAAGTGTGAATGTGTGTGTGAATAGTGTGAAATGTTTTTGGGTTACTCTGGACTAGATAAAGCACCATACAGGTACAGGAAATTTACCATTTAATCATTCATCAAGTTCTAAAACATAAAATCATATATATATATGTTTACTTTTCAAGAGTAGCTAGTAAAAACACACACCAAAGAGCACTTCTTTAATGTCTTGCCATTGTGAATTTTATATGTCTCATTCTGGGAATAGAGAGAATGCTTCTGAGCAATCTGGGAGGGAACAAGATCTGACATCTTTATGGTAGTTTTCTCTAACAACAGGAATGAACAGTTTTATCAAATACTCATGTACTTCCTCTCCCTTATCTGTTTGCATGGCAACGGGAGGGGAACCTGTCACCATTTTCAGTCAGCATTGTCAACCTGTCTTAACTTGGATAATGATCTCAGTATGAAGAGAAGACAGAGGCTCTCCTTCCTTGTTTGCACTGCCCGAGTGTCGGGCCCACTCGGTAACACAAACACTCCCTCCACTTCTCCTTTGGCAAGCGAGTGAATCAGTCAGTCATAGCTAAAGTGCATACAAAAGGTGGGCTAACAGAAGACCTTGCCACTGTGTGTGGTTTGGTGTTCCATCCCTGCAGTGAGGCCAGAGTTGAACAAAACAAAGAGGCAACATTTAAGTTAATTAATATAAACAGGTTTGCTGAACATGAGAGCTCCAGAGGCTTCACAGCAAAACTGGACAAAACTTTAATTTTTTGCCAATGTCCTGTGTGTCTGCAATGATTACAGTAAGTGATTTCCTCTTGAGGCAATAAGATGTCAGACACTTGCCAGACCTCAAAAGTGCAACACACTCAAAGGAGGATGTGGTGGCTTTGAGTGACCATTAGGCGCTATTACATGCTTCATGGTAAGAGTCAGCCGGCGGAAGAGCCCGAGGTAATCGTTTATGAAATGCAGTTAAGATGCATGGAAGCAGGGAAAGATACTATCGCCACGGCTTAAGAGCACCAGATCCTCTCTGCTGTGACTCAAGTTCTTTATGCGAGATATGACATGAAAAGCTGATAAAGCTGATTGGGCCGGATAGAGTATTGACTTTGCTCGTTTAATATAAACTTAACTCAGTTTGACTTTCCTATTTGCTTATTTAAGAAAAAAAAAAAAAATTGACAGTCACTGTATTGTTCTGATAAAACTTTAAAAAAATTGTCTGGAACAAAAAAAAATTATAAATTTTTATGACAGCCCTATATAAACCATCAATACAAAAATTGACTAATAAAATAGATTAAAATGAATAACATAATATTTTGGTCTAAATTAAACTAAAGAAAGAAATCCTCGATAGGTGATCATTAGGACCATGTCATACATAAAAGAACTAAGTACTATTCTTCAAAGTCTAGCCTTTTAGTATTTTTATTAATATTATAATAACAATAATAATGCTGAAGTTATTATTATTCACAACAAAACTTTACACACTACTTATGATTTGCTTAAGTCTGATTATTATGAGAGAACTTGTCATGCTAAACTGCTATTTTCTATAACCTGACTGTTCAGTCTTGACACAGCCAAACACTGAAACATGTTTAACAAAAGACTACGGATAAGCTGTCAAAAAATGAAATCCAGGATTTTGTTACAGAGTAAAAACTGTAACTGAAGACATGCATGAGAAAGAAAACTGAGAAAACAGGGAAACTGGGGCATGACTCGGCAATTTTACAGTAATTACTACTTTTGTTGCGTTGAATGAATAGTATTCAGATGAGAGCCGGAGCAGGTTGTTACAGTAAAAGTCATTTGTGAAGAGCAGTGAAAGACACGCAAGTGTGTGGTGTGAGGCAGGAAGGAGGGGGCTAAGAGAGGGAAGACTGTCAGAATGAGACTGTGCCAGGAAGTCCAAACCTTGGGGTGTAGAAGAACAAAAGACCACATCTGAAGCTATGCTTTTACAGTGCAGTTACCAAGCAGAGCTAGGTATCTATTGTTTAATTCTCACCAAATTTGTCAGAGCTGAAAGGGGCATTTTGCAGGTCCACTATGAATTATGTTTGTCTGCAAAAATCTTTTGGGAGGGGATTAAATTAAACTTTGTAATGTCCAAACATTTTCAAAACTATTGTGTATTAAACAGAGAACTCTAATCTGTATATTTGAACAATCTTGACCACTGTATTTTTATTTTGTTTTTATAAGGACTAGATTTGTCAAAGAAATGAATTCCTTGTTATTATTGGCTGAGGTTAGTTTGCCACAACAATCATTTCTAGAGTTGTGTGAAAAGAGTTTGAGTTCTCCAACATAATTTTCAAAGACAACGTTCAAAATACTTGCTACAAATGGGCAAGAGACTCATATTTGAGAATAGAAAGCTTGCCTATGTCTGTTAAATTGGCGTAGAAGATAATCTATTACTGGCTTGAAATTTTTTTTGAAGGCACTGAACTTCCAGTCATGACTCGATTTCTCTCAAACTTGCTTGCATATTAGAACAAGTCATTAACTGGGGTAGGCATGAAAACACATGGCTAATTAACACTGACTCTGTCTGGTGTTGATTTTCACCCATAACTTATGCTTACTTCCACTCCCTCCTCCTCCTCCTGTGGAGCTGGCAGGCCGGCTGCCCTGCTGTGGCTCCGACTGGGAGAACCGGGGTGCCAGAGCAAGTTCACGACTCCGGTGATCACTGTTCTGGCTAATGGGGGGATCAGGTGTCCGGGGGATCTTGGAGGAGCTCACAAACCCAAGGATGTAGCTGTCACTGATGGTCAGAGAGCAAAAAGAATTTCAGAGTTTTGCTGTCATTAAAAAAATGTCCAGAAACCAAAAATCGCAACCAATACGGTCAGTATTATGGAACCAGATCCGCAAGTAAAAGATCTCTGACAAATAAATGACTTTGGACACATAACCACTTTGGCAATTTTAAATGTACTCACATGATTTGCCAGTAAAGTTTTTGAACCTACTTATTTTCTCAATAATTTAAAAGAGGTACAAAGTTATTAGCTGGGTAACGCTGACATGTAGGTCACATGACAAGTGCAATGCAATTTGAGTTGCTTTGGCCACCAATGCATTCTTCCTTCATTTTGTATACAGAATGTGAGATATAATGCAAGACAGACAGATCCTTTATCAACACAATGGCCCTCTAAATGATCTGACTGAGCAAATGTGTGATAATGGTTTTCACAAAGCTCTTAAAAACTCCATCCTCTTTTCAAATGTTTTGCTTTTTTGTCACACTTAAATGTTTCAGACAATCTAATAAATAATAAAGATAAAGGAAAAATAAGTTGAGCAAATGAGAAAAGCTATTTAAACCTGATCTGATATGAAAAAATAATTTTTTTCTTCTTGGTAAATCATATTTCTTGGAAAAGCTATTTAAACCTGATCTGATATGAAAAAAGAATTTTTTTCTTCTTGGTAAATCATATTTCTGTGATTAACTGAATTTTACTGTTTCACTGGCCAAGCAAACCCATTATAACTAATACAGAATCAAGAAACTGCACAAATAGAACATTGCTGATAAGATGAGGTCAAGCTTTTAAAGATCAGTGATCAAGATCAAAACTGCAATCGGTGCAAACCTATTGATGTTAACATTAGCTTCATGAGTAAAAACATTTAAGTGTAAAACAAATGTCACATTTTAAGGAATTAATTAGGGGTAAATAGTTTACACGGTACTGCAAAATAATCAAATAACAATTTCTGTGTCCTAATACTATAAACAAATACAAATATCTTAAATATTTTCAATGTTGAAGTATTTGTGAAATGGGCTGTAAAAAGTAATACTGTACAAGTTGTAGCTTTAGCACAAAAAATGATTTACTAAATAATTCAAGAACAAAACTTGAAATACTTTGTTTTCTGGCATACAACCTCAAAAAATATCTAGAACAACTACTTTCGTTTGGTTCAAAGATGAACTTTCATCCTTGATGAGGATTTCATGTATCATAAGATATAGCCAGAGTCAAATTTAAGCTCATGTGGGAGGACACAAAGAAAAGAAATCAGGACCGTATCACATATCAACTTTGGATAAGTTCTTGACCTTAATATTTAAAAGTATCAATTTCAATCAATAGCCTCAGTTTCTGGTGATACTCCACTGATGCCTGGTGAAACTTGAGAATCTATATTTAGTGTAATGATACTCAGGATGCAGGATGTTGTAGAATATTTTTTCAATGAAAAACAGGATTTAGTTCTGGTATGTTTACCTGCATATGCTGCTTTCATTCAAGTAACATCACAGATTATTGCTTGAACTGGACTTCAGTAGACTCAGTTTAAATTTTTTTTTCCCCAGGTATTTTTGTCACAATAAAACAAACACAAATGAACAGGAGTAAATAAAAACAAACATACAGTATATCTTCATTGTAGATACAGTACGTTTTGCATGTCAGAAACCCCATTTTCAATCATGTTTTGAGATGGATGTTGAAAACACTTATTCTTACTATATGTAAAAAATACACTGCTGGAGGATTTAAAAAAAATCTACAATGCACTCTAATGGATGTTTTTTAGTTTGCATGGATATTTATTTTGCTGCCAAGTTGTGTAGCAACATATGAGTAAAAAAAACAAAACCTGTCACATCTCTTGATGCTGAAGCACCACTCATCCACTTCTAGTGTCAAATCTGGTTTTACCTCAAAGATGTGCCACAAATCATCTTTAGTCAGGTAAAAATCCTGTGAGAAATTGAACAGGTGTAAAGAATCCATCCCTGATAACCTTTGAATGAGCACTGAGTGGGAATGAAATGAAATGTTATCAAAATGAATAAACAACTCCTCTGCATCCAGTTACACAGCGCTCTCCCACTTTATCGCGCTGCAGACAAATGGCTAACATCCTGTGCAGAAATCCTATACCATGTCTAATAGATGGATTTCATGCTTGTTTCTCCTCTCGATAATCACACTGTCGCCAACCACCCAGATTGTATCTCTGAACATAGGTGGAGGTGCAATACTTGCCATCTGCACAGCAGCGACATGGAAGAGGGACAGATGTAGCATTGATTTTCTAGCCTTCTGAACTTAAATGTGGCCAGTAAAGTCGATCGTTAGAGGAAGAAATGGAAACAGTGTTTTCCCAAAGTGTCACCTTATGCATGTCAATACATCTAAAGGACTATTTTAACATGAAAGAGCCAAATGTGTTTATTGGTGCGAAAACAACATAAAAAAAAAGGTACCTGCTTATCTGGCACTTGCCAAATTGCTGTGTTGCTAAGGCTCTATTCTCCCCAACATGAATGCCTGTTTCATCTCAGCATAAAAGACTTGTCATCCAGACTAATGAAATTAGGCTGTTCTGTTTAACCTCAGTCAGGCTGTATTGTGGAGGTGTTTTACGTTCCTGGGGTATGGGGGAAGAGGGGCTTCCTGGGACTCATTACTCTTGGCGGTATTTGGGAGTCAAGTTCCTCTGGGATTTAGAGGAGGGAAGACGCATGGGAGGTTGGACTGAATGGGTCCCTTTGTGGCTGCAGCTTGTTTAAACGCATGTCACAGTCTCACACACCAGCTTGGCAGTGCTGACTCACCCATTGGTGTCTGGCACTGTTGCCAACCCTGTCTGCAGACGCACACCTTTAGAAACACATGTCACGGCATACAGGGAGCCCTGTAGACCTCTGCTGCTAGGTTTACATCAGTTTCAAATGGATGAAATCCATCGACTCAGAAACCTTCAATGTTATTTGCACCTCTGGTAAAGATCTGAAAGAAGCCTTAAAGGCACAGTTATCTTTTATTTCAAAAACATAATCTCACTGTGAAAAGCAATGAAAATGTATCTAGTGTGAACAATTCTAATGTTAGAGGTTTTATTCTATTGTTTGCCATTATGTGGGTCTAAATGTGTGGAAAGGAGTCACTGTTTGTGAAGCATCGCATCTCGTCATGACTGTAATATGTGTGTCTCTACCGATGTGACCTCATTTTGTGCAGTGTGTTTATTCAGATGAAGGACTCACAATTCACAGGGTGCTACTGCATCAGGACAAGATATGATACTTTTGCTAGGACATCAGTCTCATTTTTGTCTCTTTTTTTCCACATTAGAAATCACCTGACCATCTAGGAATGAAAGCTAAAGTCCAAAGAGATCAAATAATTATTAGTTGAATTAATCAGAAAGTAGGTTTGGTAGGAGACAGTTGGAGCCACTTCGTGTTTTTTGAAGTGAGAGAATCTTCATCAGTCACTCACTTGGATAGAATAGCCTCAGAGTAAGTAATATTTTGTTTGGGTAATGAGCTGAGTTGCACGTGTGTAAATTCAGTAGCAGTGGTACATGTGTGTGATATATTTGTCATCTCAACATTTTGATGCTCTTTATATTAAATCCTTTGAACTGGCTAAAAAATCTGTGGAAACCTGGATTAGATGTTGATTCAATTGTGTACACATAGTGGCTGGTATTTGGTTACTAGTATTGCATTTGTATGAGCAACACCAGTCCTCTGCTTCTCTATAAATCAACTGCATTATTCTCACAAAATAAAGCATTAATTATGAAAGACTTTTTTGTTTTTTTTTACACATTTTTATCAGGAATGTCAATGAATGTGCAGGGTGCTGTAGTTGTTTGTAACTTCTAGTGAGCTTATTGATGGACTTACTGTAGGCTAGCAATGATACAAAACAAAAGTGATGCAATGTTAGTCATAATGGAGCAAAGGAAGACCCATAAGTCTGTGGGGGAGTAAACTTTGGGTATCATTTACCTGACGGAGTGCCCATTGTGTCTCTCCTGGGACCGTCCTTTCCTGGCTTGACCTTCATATGTCCGGTCTAACTGTGAATCCTGGTAGAACCGTCCGCATTCTGAGTCTGAATATTGTGAGACAAGACAAAGAAAGAGATCAATAAAGCTATTACTGGAATTTGATCAAACATCTGACTTTTTTTTTATTTTGAGTCAAAGTTTTGGTATAAACCAGTAGTCTCAAACTACAGTCCTTGAGGGCTGCAACTTTCAGATGTGTCCCTTGCCAAGTGACACTTTAAAACTGCCTCACTAGTATATAGAGCTCTGCTAATGAATCATATTATCATACCTGCAGGACATCATCCCTTGAGGACTGGAGTTTGAGACCAATGGTATAAACAAACAAACAAAAAAAAGACAGTCTAAGATTGAATTTTCCCAAACAACAGAGAAAAATTTGATTCTTGGCAGTTATTTTATCTTCTTGAAAGAAAAAGAAGTTCCTAAAGCCTTTGGTGCTTGGTTTGCCGATAAACGTATCCCTGAAGAAGAAGTTTCGAGGAATTTGCTGCAACTTCCTTGTCTGGAAGTGCCTCATGTTCCCCAAAGACATCGGGCATCACTTCAAATAAATCTGATACAATAGAAGGGAAATTAGATCTTTCCTCAAAATACAGAAAGATTCAGTGACTAAAAACATGTGATGAACACATGCCACAAAAATGTACACACACGGATGGATTATTTTACTAATCCCTGGAGTTGGAATACTTTTGTAGTTATGGAATAATTAGTGAATCAAATATGGAAAAAGAAAAAAATATTACAAACCTATGCTGTGATGAAGGGAGTCGGCAGTGCTGGGTGGGCTGCCAGAACGTGTCGGAGGTCGAGAGTTGTATGGTGAGGGGATCAGACTCCCTTCCAAACTCCTCTGTCTGTTCAGGGGGTATTCCCTGTTTCTACCCTCATCACACTGACTGCTGGGACAATTTTCACTAAAAATAATACAATCGTATGCAACATTATATAATCTAGATAGTGTTAAAATATGTCAACATGTATACTGACAAAGAGTAAAACTTATTTTAACCTCAACTTTGGTTATTTCTTTTATTTTTAAATTGCAAAATGATCTCTAAATGTATTCAGTGTATAAAGCAACACCTTCTTTTTTTTTTTTACCATGTTTCTATGGTGATGCTGGTGTCTTTTGTCAGTGCTCCATGGTTTGAATGCCAGGCTACTAATGTTTTCCCATGACAATGCAATTCAGACTTTAGAAAACATATTTAATTTGACCCACTATACCAGTTTCTTAGCCAGTAGAAGCTTTATTACCAGTGCATAACAAAAGATGCAACACAAACTGCAAAATGGCTCACTGATTACATAACAAGATGACTGTGCTGGTGTGAACTAATGGGCCGTCAGACCCCAGAAGTCAGGTAACTTTACCAAATTCTATGCTTAAAATAAAATCTGAAATCACATAAAACATACTGGTGTCTTACAAAAACTTTTAATCAAAAGAGACCTGACACCATAAAAATATGTTTTATGATAAATGGACTGAACTTACCCTGCATTTCGATGAGAACTCGGGGTGACTGGCCGTTGTAAGGGCTCATCAACGTTTGGGCACGCCAAAGGTGTTGACTTCCTCTTTACTTTCATCATGTTTGTCATGATCTACAACATAAGAGCCACATGCTAAACATTTGGCCACAGTTTTATATCTTCATTATTTAGAGGACGAAGACATTCGTTATCGTTATAAGTTATAGCTGCCACAGTTTGCCACTTTTTGACATGGAAACCCAACTTTAGTATCATTGCACATGTACTTTGAGAAACTGATGTAAAAATCTGTGTCTCACTTGACCCAAAAATATTTTCAACTTTAAGTTAAAGAACACACATTTTAAAAAGGATGTTGATCAGGGGAATATATTGGCTAAAACAACAACAACAAAACATTGATGAGAAAATGTCAAAACACAGCATAATTTAAATAAAGGTTGTGTCAAACTACACAATTTTTTTATAAAGAGCAGATAAAACAAAAGTGGCAGTATGCCATGTGATACTCTGTAATTGTACCGCCAATTAATATTTAAACTGCCAACACCTTCAGCTAATGCTTAATTAAAAATGTCGGGCTCTAAACATGTAAATTAAATTATCTGAAAAAGTTTACCTAACTTCGGAAAGAAGTAAGACCTTCCTCACTCCGTTGTTTCAACATTGTGTTGATGTGGTTAGAAAAGTTGTTCTTTAGACTAAACTTAGACAGTAAATAATATGAGTAAAAAAGAAAAAAACAACAACTTTTTACACATTTCTGGCATAAAGAAAGACAATGACTATCCCTTAAATGGCCATAAGAATTTACATGTCAAGGTCCAGTTCAGAGCTCATAGTTACTGCTGTTATACTGCACAGAATGGTGGAGGAATAACTTTTCTTTTTATTAAAGAAACTAGAAATAAAATTACCAAATTTGGATCCCTCTTTATAATTAAAGGTTTAAATATGTAGGTTAGAAGCAAAGAAAAGCTCAAACTGTCAAAAGTCCCAGTAGCAGATGATGCATCTTGAACACCAGCAGTACAACAGTCCAACAGTAAACACTGCTCATTAGGTAAAGGCAAAGACTAGTTAAAAAAAAAGAAAGAAAATAGCATAATTAACTTAATATTATGGAGCACAATTTTCCTACCCCAAGATACTCAGTGGTGAGCAGGGTCTCCCCAGACAGCTCCCTTTGCTGGGGTTGAAGAATTTCCTCTTTATCAAGTTCTATTTCCATTAAATCCTCCTGTAAAAATGTATCCACAGCAACAAGATCTGTTCACTGCCATCTTGAAGAACAACTTTATCAAAACATTCATTCTTTCACACATCTCCCTCCACCTTAATACACAACCAGATGTTATTGATATATAAATATGTATTTATGAGATAAGGCTTGTCTTTGTGATTGCTCTTTCTTTCATAAGGTTTCAGATTTATATACAATCAGAAGAGAGGCATATAATGTAATGATTTTTTTGTATTCTGCCTTCTAGACCAAGTTTTGTTGGCAAAACAAACTTTTTCACTCTCAATAAGAATTTCACTTTGCTATGTAAAGAATATAATGAGAAGTGTAAAATATATATATATATATATGTATATATATATATATACATATATATATATATATATATATATATATATATAAATGCCTTACATCATTGTCATCCTCTTCTTCCTCATCATCTGACTCTGGTCCCTCTTCATCACCTGGGTTAAAAATAGCATAAGGACTTAAAGAAATCCTTGATTGCTAAAATACTGAAGAATAACAAACAAACAAAAACTATTTGCATACTTTGCAAATTATATTTTGCAAACTATGCCTCAATATTGAGAGATGGTTTTCACAGAAGGAAAAACCCCATCGACACTGATCATAAAAGGTTGACTTTGTTTAGAATTGCCCATCGGATCTAAAGTAAAAATGTTTTTGAGTTAACTAACCTGAGTTGAGCTGCTTAATGATGAACTCAATCTGTCTGTTGAGGTCTGGGTTTTCCTCTCTGTTGTAACAACGAAGAATCTCCTCTACACTCTAAACATAAAGCATAGAGACAGACTCAAAGGTGAACACATGGGTAACGTTAAAAGTTATGCAAACACTCAAAGAGAGTAAGTACGAGCTAATAAGTGGTTATGTTACATTTGTAGCAATTCTTAACTGTATAATAGGTGTACTTTTTCAAAATGAATCAAGGATTGTTATTGTGCACCATAATTTACATTGTAAATCTATTTTCATCTCCATACTTTTAAAAACACAAGGTCTATGTGCTGAGATTAGGAAGGAAAATGGTCAAAACGTGTCTTTTCTCCAAACAGACGATGGTATTCCTGCTATCTCACCATCTCTTTGGCTTCCTGTCGCACGGAGGGAATACACAGGATACTGTACAGAGCTCCATTCACATATGGCCGAATCTGAGGAAGGCACACCGACACCAACAAACACAAACTCTGTCTTAGAGATATTCCAAAAATTTAATTTGGAATTTAATTTAAATGTAGATTAAGCATTTTGTGTGGAGTAAAATATGCAATGAAAGGGAAACAGGAAACATTAACATCGTAACTTCATTAGACTTAGGTTATTTAGGCCTGATAACAAATCTACAGTTGCAAGGATTACTTAATTCATTTATATGGAAGCGATATAGCAGCAGAAAATAACTTGTATGTGTTATATATAAAACTGCTCTGTGAGTATATTATTATTACAGTCTGTGTTCATGTGGTGACAGATGTGTAAATTACCTCATGGTTCTCATGTCCGAGGAGGTCAGTCAGAACTTTGAGCACATGCTTGGCGTTCTCCGCGCACTTCCTTTTTCCTACAAATGGACAGTTATTCAAAACAGACACACAGATTCTGTTGAACGCTACATCACAGCAGTTTTTTGTCTGTGTCAAACAAAGACTCCATCCCATCCACTTCCATCAAGCTTAATTACTTTGGTATTTCTAAACGTAGGATGCAGGGATACAAAACCTTTTGGTAAGTATATTCCTCTGATACTTTAAAGGTGATCAACTCTGTGTATTATTTCTTTTATTTTTTCCAGCTAAAGTGACCTCTATTTGACAGTGGTCAAACAGGAAGGCAGGTTGTGAGAGGGGGAAAACATGTGGCAAAGGTCAGTGGAACAGGACTCGAACCTGTGACAGCCATGTCGAGGACAAAGGCCTCCATATATGGGTCACACACTTTTAACCCTATCCCTCCAATGACAAGCCTTTCTGTCTTTTATTTCTAGCAGAAAATAAAAGACAGAAAGGCTTTTATTTTGTGTGTTTTCAAGTCAAAAATAAACTTGGTAACAAGTTAAGAAAAATAAAATCAGGATTTATTTGAATTATGAAAAAGTTTCAATAAGGTTTGAAGACAAAAAAAATATAGTCTTGCCATATTGAACATTTGAAATGGCAGATGTAGTTAACACACCCAAGTATTTCGGGAAATATGTAGAAAACAGAGGAAAAACACAGACTAACTTTTACCGGCTGGAGATAGCTCAAAGACAAAGGATGCAAGCCAGAGGCTGACATGGCTGTATGCCTTTACAGTGGTTAAGTAAAATCAGTTCACTTTTACTATTTGTGTATTTAATTTACTGTTTAAAACTCCAAAGGTTAATTTAAGATTAACATCTAAACTGAACCAGCAAAACTAAAACCAGGGGTTGATTCCTACAATATAAGTACAAACAGCTAGATAAAACCACATAATGCAGAAGTGATGAAGCAACGTAATGTTTAGATGCTCCAGATATTTACTCTAATGTTCTGTTAAAGAACCTAAGTTTAGTTTTGTAACATCTGAATTGTAATAACTATCTTTATCCACATTATGTTTTTCATTCTCTTACCTTTGGTTCGCAGACACAAGTTCATAAGCAGAGCTGCAGAATACTCCAGGGTGTAGTCACTGAGACAGTCCGAGTCCTGCAGCTCATCCACAAGCCAACCAATAAGATCATCTTCAATCATGGCTGTCTGCTGGCTTCTCCTAACAAGGGCACCGCAATTATTCATTCTAATCAGCAAAGTCTAAATTCTAATAAACAGGACATTCATGTAAAAAAAAAAAAAAAAGAGTTTCTGGATTCTGCTTTAACCTTTTCATTATTTAGGGTAAGAGTGTTATGAATCTTATCTGCATTCATGATTTGATACAAATTTACCTCAGAGTAACAATAACCAAGCTGATGCTAAAGACTTGATTGCTTTAAACTGAAGTACGTTTCATTCATGATTTCAACTTTATGCAGTGGAGATATCAAACCTGAGTGTTTACATTAGCCAGTTTAGCAGATTAATATACACTCTGAAAGCACTCATGTTGTCATTCATCTGTCCCCACCTGGCTTCATAGTTGTTCAATTTCTCTCCTTTATTTAATAAAATTGAGGAAATGTAACTTTATTAGTAGAGACGCTGAATGATCCTCCAGTGTGGGGCTAATCTGAAAAATGCATTGATCAGCAGAATCTGAGACGAATAACATATTGAGTATGGTGCTCACTTTTGCTTATATCTGAAGCATAGAATGCATTTAAAAAGCCTGAATGAGGATTGTGATGCTCATTGTCTTGTGCATCATTTTCAGGTGATTATTGTGATGTAGAACATGAATCTAGATTGAGCTGTATGATGGAAATTTAAATCCATAATAGGGGGTTGTGGTCACATGTTTATTGTGAAACAATGTTCCAGAACCTTCATTATGTTGTATCCATTAGAAAAAAACTGCAAATTTTTACCTAAGACTGAGCTTCTGAAGGGCAACCAGAACATTTTCCCGAGTCAGAGAGTCCTTCTCCTCCCTCCTTAGTGTTTCTGTCAGAAGCTTCACAAGAAGTGGAATTTGGGAGAGGTAAATCCGGCCTGTAATCATGAATACAGCAGGCAATAAAAAAAAAAACGTTATCTTACGTAATCTTGAACATTTTTGTTTCCACACAAAATATGAAATGACATTCAACTTAACTAAATTAGAACTATCAGCAATAATTCAGAAAACAAAATGCTTGTTAAACTTAAGCAAGTACGTCTTTACTCCTATAAAAACAACACAAACTTCACATAAACAGTATATTTCTAACAAAACCTGATTAGAGCCACAAGTTATACTAATGCCATATTTGGCATTAATATGACTAGATACAAGTCTAAGCCTTGAAGTCTCAGCTGTAACTAAAATGTAGTTGATTTGGCTGGATCATATGCTAATCCTTAAAAGTTTCCCTGTAACAGAGACAGAAAACTTTACTCCAGCCTCTTTATAAACTGCTTTTCCTTATTATTTGCATTCTGCTGCAGAGTATCATTAGTGGCTTCAGTCCTGAGGTCTTCGATCAATCTACATTTCCACAAGAAAGTTTAACGAGGCTATGACTCATATTGCCAAGAAATGAGGATGCAAAACCAAAGGCTATTAGGAACATACCCTCTGCAAGGGAAGCAAATGCATTGATGAGACGAGCAGTGTATTGACGGACAACCTCGTTTGCTGACTTCATCAAATGAAGCACAGTTTTCTAAGACAAAGGAAAAACACAGAGTCGTTTCTTTGCATGCTAAGCTTCAAAGTTGCATGTAGTAAAAAACAAACTTCCAAGCAACCACTATCGTTGAGAATTTTGAGTTTCTTTTCCTCTAAAGTCAACTTCATCTAAATAATCTGCAAGAGTCTTAAAACATTTGCATTCATCTCAAGGTTCAAGTGGACGGTAAAAGTTTGCATGCATGCATTGTTACTTGGTCACCCTCCGGCAGTATTGTATTTGTGTTTTCAGTTTGCATTTTTACTACTAATTTAAATGTAAGCAAGTAGGTATAAACAATTTTTGTCTTCATCCAGGGGTGGGCAATACGATGGTCTTAAATCAAGAAGAATTCAAAAGAAAATAGTGACAAGCTCCCAAAAGATCAGACTTGTCTGTAAGTCATATTCTTTATGCATTGAGTTTTATGCTATTACAAAGTAAAATAGTAATTGAGTTTAATAATTACTAGCATTAGTGTAGTTATAGTGGAAAATAATATACCCATTAAAACTTTTTGATCATCTATCAAACGCATCATCTCAGATGCAATGCAGGAGACGGGAGCAGAGGCCAATAAAAAAATGGCAGCAAAACTTAAATCAGCATAGAGCATCAAGTGATTCATGACGCTGAGCTGGACTTTAAAAAAAGCCTACCCTGTGCAATTCTAAAGAGGTTTGGTCCTCTCTCTGTACAGAGTGAAATTACAGGGCAGATGGTATATTCCTTTATTAGTGTTAGTATGTCAAACGTTCACCATAAAAGCCCTATTCAGGTATTAAACGCTCTGAACTTCAGATAGCATAAAGTTAATTAAACCAAATAAGATTTGTTATAATCGTACACATTTGCTTTAGGATTTCTACCTAATTCAAGCATTTCCACAGAAGCTGCTGGCCCACCTTGTTGGTGCTGTAGCATTCCAGCAGGTCGTTACTGATGTAGGCTTGAAGCACCGTGTCCCTCTGTTCACCAGGGAGTGAGCGAGTTATTCTCTACATAAACAGAATTCAACAATTAAAAGGTCTTCATCCATCATGTAAATAGATAAATATTATGCTATGTTTTTTTCAGCCACTACTTAAGCTCTCATGGTACTCTTTGTTATGCTAAAAAATTACAATGTGTAATAAGATGGTAATAAATATCCATTTTAGAAGAAGAGTTGCTGCTACTTCTACCAAGGGGACAGTTTCAATGTGTGTGGATGATCAGCAATTAATTAAAAAGGCAAGACTAAGCTGAAGGCTGAAATAGTTCAGTACCTGCTGATAAAAAGAAATGTAATAGAATGCACTCATTTGACAGAGACAGCAAACAGAAACAACAAGGACTCAAGCTTCTGAGAATTGAAAAAAGGAAATGAAAATTAATCTGCAACGTAACAATATAAGAATCTCCTAAAACTCTTCCTACCCAGCGCAGAGCCTGCAGCAGGAGACACTTCAGTCTGTCTGAGCCGACAACCAAGTCGGTCTTCAGTTTGTCATAGTCCAGAGAAGGCAGCATTGGCACCTCCTTAGGCCTCCTATATGTCAATGATTTATTTTTACATTTTAGGATCTAACTAAATAAACTGAACAAAAATATAGAATTAAACACTTACTGTAGTGCAATAGATGCACGTAGCATGGACGAGGCCTAAAACAGGAAGTACATGGAAAAACAAGATGTTAAGTATATTTTAGAAGATTTATTGTTTCAGTTTAATAACCATGATTTCAGTTTAGTTTACACAAAGTAGAATATAAAACATGCAAGTGTTCAAATTATTCCTGTAATCTTCATTTCATGTAGTTTCCACCAGCTAAGTTGTTAGTATAATATAATACATGCATTCATCATGCCTTATCTGAACATGCTGAACACTGATGTACACAGTGCAGGGGCTTGTGGGTAATACTGTCCATGCAGTATGCAACATTCAGGCAAAGAACCATCACCATACAGGTGGGGTAGTGTCCTCATAGCTGTTAGATCTCAGTTCAAATATATAATAAAGTATAATGAATGAACTTTTGACAAAAAGCAACATAATATGGCTCAAGACAAGGAAACAATCTGAATGTGTCTGTGGAAACAGGGTGAAATTTATTTTTACGCTGAGGGAAATTAGAACTCTGAAATAACTTGTTTCAGCTTTCTTTCAATAGCCTCCAAAAGAAACGAGATTTAGCGACACATAAAAGGAATATTCAGCAAAGAGTGAAAATGCTATTCCTGGAACTAACTAATAGAAGTTTCCTCAAACTAAATAATTCACAGATGAATAACAATTATTTATATTTCAAATTTACCTACTTAAAATTGATGTAACAAAAAAAAAGAAAAATTGAAAAATATGTGAAAGAAAAAGAGACTAAAAATTATAGTCCTTGCCCATATTGCCTGAAGAGTTCACCATTGTGTACAATCACTTTAAATGATCCAATTCAACGACCCTCTAAATCCACGAGTTATTAGAATTATTATTCTAGCTATTCAGTCTTTAACTGTGTCCATCTTTCTTCTCTGTGACTTGACCTGGAAAATGATCAATGTTAAACCTCAGACACTGTCACTAATACTGAAACATCACATTTATTGACAGTAATTGATACCATCTGACAGCCTGACTGTGGGAATAAAGCACTTTGTGTTGGCTACTCTCATTAAGGTTTTTATTTAACATGTTAAAAAAACATGACCAAAGAAAAACTGAAACTGCTTTTAAAAGAGACACAAGTAAGAGGTGAAAGAATAGGACACAATATTGAGGTAGAGTCTAAAAGACACTCTGGCCTTATAACTAGTCTAACAAAATGATCCTTAAGCAAACAAATAGAGACACATCTTTTTAAACTAGGGCAATCTAACAGAAAGAAGAAAAAAATATGGAAAACTAAGCATAGGGTCAGGCAAAGAAATGGATACATGTTGACAGAGAGCAGTTACATTTTATGATGTGAGGGGAGAAGATACAGAGTGGAACAAGCAAGATGGACAGTAGGGACAGAAGGGATGCTGGAAGAAAAAGATGTAAACATGAAACTTACATAGCCATCATCATAGGGACTCATAGAGTAATATCCCTTTGTGGATAAAAGCATCACACACAAAGAAAACACACACAGTAAAAAAAAGGCTCGTTCAGATCAAACCATACAAACACAAGATTTCACAAGAGGAATACAACAGCACGTCAAAGACCACTGACTGCAAACACCACTATAAGAATAGAAACTTCTGTAAAGCAGGTTAAGACCTTGTCCGCATGTAACCAGGTCTTTTTAAAACAATGTAGCATAAATTTGGAATCATGTTAATGCCAGTATGTGGACGTTGAACAGTATCATGCCTGTGTACTGGCAAGGATAGCTAACCACTGAACTCCAATCGCTCTTTCTCCTTTGCAACTCAACATTTTGGAGCATTGGGATCGCAAAAACAAAATAGCAAAAGGCGTCTGAACCAACGAAAAAATGAGCATCTCTGATATCAGTCATCTTTCTTCCACTGATAGTAAAACGGTTTGAATGGTCACATAGGTGACATCAGTCCTGCATCACTTGTTGCAGACTGTAATGCACTGATCTCTAAACTGTCATTAGTTTTTCGTGGCACCACATACAATCCACTGGACAGCAAAGCTTTTATAATCTGAGTAAATACAGATTATTAATTGGCATAAACACTAGTCTAGATTAAGACTAATTTGAAGTAGTGTCTTGCTGTGAGTTACAATGAAAGGCAAAGACAGTTACTCCCCTTTTACTCTCACTTGTGTATTTTCAATATGTAATTTTCCTAGAAGTTTTTTTGTATGAACAAAGCAAAACTAGGATCTCGGTTCTTACTTGCCGGATATATCCTGACTTATCGCTGACGGTGGAGTGTGCAAACAGAGACACGCACCATATCAGTTAGAAATCTTTAAATCCTTTTCAAATACCGCGTCAGTCTGACCAGCCCTGTCTGACGTGATTACTGACAGCCCTCGCCCATGTGGCTTTTACAACGCGCTTCATAAAGCCTTGTTCCAATCTTTGATGGAAGAGGTGGAACAGAGAGAAAGGGACGTGAGAAATAGCTGTGGTTGTGTGTGGTTCTTACAGTGCCAGGCCTTGTGAAGTCCGTGCTCTGAACAGCACTTTGCCTCATCTGGCTGCTGAATAGGCGAACACACACACTCTGCAGATACTCAGGGGAAATCTGTAAAAAAAATACACAAGGTCCTTTTTACGTTAAAATCTGCTCACTGGAAATTGTGTTTTTGTTAAAAAATTAGGATTAAAAATAAATACTATTAAACACAAATGACTTGTTTCTGTACTGCTCTTTACTTTGCAACAAAAAATAAAAAAAGAAACCCAAAGCATCATGTGTAGTCTTTAGTCTGTATATGCAACATGTACACTGAATAAAAATATAAACACCCCATGTCAAATATAAGTTTTATGAACATTTGAGTTATGCAATATATAGAGAAATTCAAAATATATTTTCAATAATTACTGATCTTTATATCGGCAGTGATAACATTGTGGTATGGCCATTTGTAGCGGACTGACAGTCCTTTGAACATGATACTGGTCAGGTTGAGGAATTTGATTTTGACCAAGTTGGCTTCTCGTAAACGGTTATGGTCAGTCTGAGGTGTGATGAGTCTGTTGTGCAGACCAATAGTCTTATCAGCTTTGTGTGTTGCTGGTCTTAAACGATCCTGCAGATGGACAAGCCGGACATGGCAACCTTGTGCTGGAGTGGTCACATGTGGCTGACGAGGATGAGGTCGATTTGCAGTAGTGCCAGTCTGTTGGAAACAAACTCTTAAACGGCCTATGGCCCGATAATAGCCTTGCAGCTAATGCTCCGGTGAACATCCCTGTATCCAACATGCCAATGGCACGCTCCCGCATAACTTGCGACATCTGAGGCATTATGACTTGTGACAAAATTGGACATTTTGGGGTGGCCTTTTATTGTCCCCAGTCCAAGGATTGTCCGGTTGTTGCTCATTTTGTCTGATCACCCAGTGGCCATACCCCACCCATGCACTGAGTAAAAAAACAACTCACTGAATAATGCTTATTGACAACAAGTTGGATTAAAAATTATACACAAATCAAGAGAAATATTACTTTTGTGCAGTAAAGTGTCAACAAATGCTGATTTACAGTTGTAAACTCCACATGGCAACAACATTTGACATGGGGTGTTTATATTTTTGTTCAGTACATTTTTATACATGCAATCAGCCCAGCCTACCATTTTTCCACTGACAGTGGCCTCCAAAGAGTCGACCAGCTCAGCAGTGATTCCAATAAGGTTATGGTAGTCAGCTTTGATCTTGTTACACTTCCGTACGTAGCTGGAGATGCGTCGCTCCGATTCAGCCAGCTGAAGCTGCAACTGCTGCATGGCTTCTGTGCGGTCACACAAACACAGTCAGACTGAGGTTGCAGTAGCTTAGCCCCAGGGGCAAATAAAAAATGTGCTGTTGCCTCTGAAATCTATTATTATTATTAATTGGAATATAAAAAACACCCAATTGATCATTTTTAAATCAAACAACTGTTTGCACTAAATATTTCACAATTAAACATTGTGTTTAAGTCAGTATTTATCTATTCAAATCTTTCATTACAACCATTTAAAATGGTTGCAAAATTTAGCATCTACAACAAATGTTAGTACAAGCCTCAGAGAGTTTATTCACCTTTGTTGCTTTTGAATCATAAACTGCGAAGATAAAATACTAACTCCACTAATCCAACAGATGCCTATGTGGTTAATGTTACTGAAACACAAAACAAAACTGTAAATGGGATTTTTTGTTGTAAATTTTGAAACAAAGCTTTAGACCTTCTATAATGTTCTTTAATGCAAGTAGGTATTTTCATGAAAGGAACACTTTCCTTGTATTAAGTTTCATTAAACATGGACATTTAGACAATCTGAAAATCTATTCAAAACTGTATTATCTGCCAACCAGTTATATACAGTTAACAGTGGACATCTTTTCACAAACAGAAATATGTATCAAATAATATTGAAATATTAATATATTTGACACAAATATTTACCTTTGGTAGTTCTTCCACCCTCCTTCTTCATAATGTTTATTAAAGAATATATTTATATATAGCTGAATTCTAGTAAAGAAGCTAAACAGCATTTATTTCCTCATTTTCTTATTTGAGTGGTTAATCTGGAAGTAAATGCATACAATCAGTTTAAAAGTATATACATCTTGCATTAGCAGTAGATACAAAAAAATCAAAAAAGCATATTATACATCCTGTTTGAGTAAGAATAATTAATAGATGTTTGAACAGTACTAGATTGTATATCTTGCTATGGGAAAAGACAAAAGATAGAGTCAATATTAGCTTACATAACCAATGAAGCAGTCGCGCATAACCAACGCCCTTTGGTCGCCCAACTGATCTAATCCAGCGTTTCTATAAGAACTCACCACTAAAGGCAGCATGTTAGAATAACATTTTAAAAATACTACCTGCATTTAAAGTTCTTCTCTTGTGAAGCATGTTTGGTATTGGAAAAGCTTTACATTAATAAAAATTTATTTTTAATTTTCTGGGATTTTTTTGTCAGGACTATTTGCTATTTTTATGATATGCGACCTAAATATGCAAAACACTTTGAAATGCCTTGCTGCAGAAATGTGCTATACAAATAAAATTTGATTGATTGATTGATTAAATTATCATTATTTATTAACTTATATAGTACTTCTGTATGAGTCTTAAATAATGTAGAAAATTAGATAAAAATACCTGTTTAAGTTTGTGGGCATAAAATACCAACTACAAGTCACAAATAAGTATCTTAGCTACAGTTATATTTTTGTAACAAACTACACTTTGTAATAATCATCTTAATGAATACATTGACAGGAGTAATTTGCAGAACTGTTTGCATTCTGACACATTTTGTAACCATAGATGCCTTTTTATTAAGACAAGCTAGCTAAAATTTTAAAACCCTTTACTCTGAACGCGAGGCTTTGAGATCACTGATGAAAACAACACTAAACTAACCACACCAAACCAAAGATTCAAATGTTCATAAACAGGAAGAAACCTGCCTCAGCAGCACACTGAAAATTTTCTCAGAATTTTGTCAGAGCCAATCGATGAGGCACAGTAAAAGGATACATATAAAGTCAACAGCCTTGGAATCTTAGTCGATTTTAGAGTCACTGATAAAAACTTCTCCAACTTGTCCTTCAGCTGTGGCATCCAGGAATCCTAGCCAAAAAAAAATAAGACATATTAGAGAAAGATTATAGAGAATGTTTGAAGGTGGTTGTGTGCAAAAGAAAAAACTATGAAAAGAAATGCCTTTTATAGCAGTTTGAGCACCTGAAAGAGATCTTTAAAGGACGGGTGAATGGTTGGATTGGGAACAAAAGGCAAAGCGTAATAAGGCAAAAACTCAGTAGTCTGGCTCAGAGCTGATCCACGAGTTTCAAGGTATTGCTTGAAAAGGAAAATCCTCTCCTCAAATTCAGCTCGGTCCTGCAGAGAGATGACAGTTGGTCAGTTACATTATTTATTTGAAACAAATAGCTGAATGTCACAGAAGCCGATTATATCATTAAAAAACTGTTCCCATTGGCTAAATGACTCTCGACAGTATGGTAACAAACGCTGAATAAAGGAATTAAAATAATGTAAGCAGCTCTAACTATAGCTCATAATTTTCTAAATAGCAATATATGTTTAATTAGAGTTTAGCTAATTAGAATCATAATGGCTAATAGAGTGAAAGATGTGCTGGAAGTTAGGAAAACAGTGCATGACCAATGTGCTTTCCTTAAAAAGTGAATGTGGCACCACCTAGTGAACACTTTCAACAACTGCAAATTATATATAATTACACAATTACTTATTTCAAAAAACAAATAAAACTATAAATCTACATACTTGTCTACTGGGGTGTGTCCTCAGTGGGTAGACAGTAAAGTGGATATGAAGGTAGAACTCAAGGTTCTGTGCTTCGTCATCTGAGTCTTTTACCGCTGAGGGAATGTTTTCTGCCCAGAGATCAAAGAACACTTTGTGGTCACCATCATCAAATGAGCTCAGAAGATCTTCCTGAAAAAGTCAGATTTAAACACACGGACATTTGAATAAGTAAGAACTTAGATGGGGAAAATTGGTTTTGTGCATATTTAATTGCATATTGCACCATTAAAATAGAACAGAAATATATTGGAATATTTGGAAATATTGTCTCACAATGGGGGAATTCCAGTGTACCAGCAACAAGTTAAATGAAAATAGAAGCATGCATATTCAAGCTAAGGCAAGACAAATATAAAAACAGGACAATAGGAAAGAGGGACTGTACAATAAGGGCAAATTTACAACATAAAAAAGTAATTCTGCACAGTTATTAAGAAATAGAATAATCAGATCAAAACAAATGTGCTACAAAGTACGGGCATTTAAAACGTTCAAAATGTGCATGTGTACTTTTGCATAAAACACCAGTTTCTGCTAGCACCAATCCACAAAGTCCACTTGAGTCTGTGCCCTACTTCTTACTAATCTTCCTATTTGATAATAGTCTGTACCACCACCAAAATTACCATAATGGAACAAAAGCTTCCTCAGCTGTTTCATTACTGGATCATGTACCTGGATGACACGGGTCTTTGAGTCTCTGAGAGCGCTACCACGAGGCTTCGACACAAGCTTCCCTTTGGTTTTGCATTCCTTGTCAAAAGTTTGAATAGTCTCTTCAAATTCTTCAAAGTTGAGGTACTACCAAAAAAAAAACAATAATAAAAATAAAGTTCAAATAAACTCA
Organism: Xiphophorus hellerii; assembly: GCF_003331165.1. NCBI lineage: Eukaryota > Metazoa > Chordata > Actinopteri > Cyprinodontiformes > Poeciliidae > Xiphophorus > Xiphophorus hellerii. Next base: position 10,461,963 of record NC_045680.1, read on the forward strand.
CATGTGGGACATACAACATACAAAATGTGTCTGCAAATTTTATGAAGTACCAATAGTTTGAGGTAAAATTCTAAATCACATCAATTCAAATTCAAAAGTACTTTATTAATGCCAACAAAGTGTGTGCTGCAAAAATGTGGTACCTCTTTGATCATCCCAAGAAGATCAGCTTCAGTTGCCAAGATGTCCCCCATCTTGGCTCGCTCCCTAGAACTCATGCGAGTACCAGAAATGTTCAAACCCCAAAGAGACAGGAAAGATTTCTGCTTTCATAAATCGTGTATGGAAATCAAAGTAGCATTGCTGCAGGCTGCAAAGACAGGACAATTTATTACCATTATAGCAAGTCAAAACAAAACAGCACACATACACAGACTAAATCGTTACTGTACGCCAAATAAGAAATGTTTGGTACAATCAATGATAAACCGATTACTTAAGTGAAATATTTGGGTTTTGTATCCTTATTGTCATTACATTGTTCTCGATTTTAATCAAAGCTGCAGGTACGCCAGACAATTCTCGCAACATCTCATCTCACATCTTTCAATCAATCAATCAAATTTTATTTGTATAGCACATTTCAGCAGCAAGGCATTTCAAAGTGCTTTACATCATTACAAACACAGAAACACAATGCAACATAGAATCAATAATCAAAACACAGCATTAAGTTAAGTTCCATCAATAAATTTGTAATTGATTACATTTCAAATACAATTCTTAACAGGTGGGTTTTTAGTTGAGATTTAAAAGAAGTCAGTGTTTCAGCTGTTTTACAGTTTTCTGGAAGTTTGTTCCAAATTTGTGGTGCATAGATGCTGAATGCTGCTTCTCCTCGTTTGGTTCTGGTTCTGGGGATGCAAAGCAAACCAGAACCGGAAGACCTGAGAGGTCTGGAAGGTTGATACAACAACAGCAGATCTTTAATGTGTTGTGGTGCTAAGCCGTTCAGTGATTTGTAAACTAACAACAGTATTTTAAAGTCTATTCTTTGAGCTACAGGGAGCCAGTGTAGAGACTTTAAAACTGGTGTTATGTGCTCTATCTTCCTGGTTTTAGTGAGAACGCGAGCAGCAACTTTAACATGTTAAACGTCAACTTTAACATATTGTCCAAGCTAGCTAATCAATAACGTCACTTGAGGATATTATCGTTATTCTTACCTCATTCGCCCATCGCTTATTGGAATTAATCAGATTAGAAATCCTTATTCTATGTATCCGTCCGTAACTAAATCGTATTAAACACATTTTCGACAGGGCTTTGTTCGCCCCTTTCTTCCCTAAATTTCAGTCAGCTAACGATTAGCTAGCAACTGTACACAGAAAGGACGCTAAAACTACTTAGCAACCAGATGAAGCCGGAAAGTGGAGGTAAATGTCGTGCACACCGTTTGAACACGCTTATGTTTTATCCAAAAAAAATGAATAAATGTATTTTTTTTAAAAGAAATAAAACCAAACCTAAGTTCCGTTAAGTGTTTTTTTCTATTTATTAAAATTAAAACGTGGAATACACTTGTAACATAAAACTACAAAAAATAAATAAAATTGTTAAGGTTAATCTATATTTGTCAATATTTAATTACTGTCTATGAGCTGACTGGTTTTTGTGTAATTTTCAATATTTTTGTCATTTTAAATCTCATCAGTTTTTTATGTTATTTTCTGTCCGGAAGTACTTCCCGTGTCAAAGGTTGAACACATTGTTCCTCCGCGGGTTATTATGGTTTAGATAGTTATGAATGAAATCGCATTGTGTTAACAAATTGAGTACTTATATTCAACCCTTGGGGCCTTTCGACCACCAGGAGTGGCTGTATTTTTATTGTGCTTATAGTCTATTTCAAGAACAGTGTTTGTGGTAGGTATAAAAAAATGGTCTGGGAAGCATGCTAAAATTAGCATTTAGCTTGAACATAGCAGCAGAAGTTGTAGTAATAAATGTATTTGTACGGGAGGCGTAAGGAATACGTAGCTATGTAAAATAAGATGTTGCAAGTCCAAATATTGGTTGAAAATCTTACATTTAAATCTTATTTTATATGTTATCAACTTTACACACCACGGGTAATCAATGCAAAAAAGCAAGAGTTGGAGTAAAATTGTCATATTCTGCTGAGATCACTAGCTTCGTTGTTCTGTAGTAATCTGAGATGTTTGAGGGGATTTTTTAGGCAGACCAACAAATAAGGAATTACAGTAATCATGAAGAGACAAAAGCATGAATGCGGTTTGAGCATCAGTGAAAAATACAATTGATTTTACCCAACACCAGAAAAGTAGACTGTACAGTTTTAGGCACCATGAATTTTTGTAAATATCTATTTCATTTTCTGTATGTTTTAAAAGTTGCTGTTATAAATTGTGTCCTCTTGTTGATGCTGGATATCTGTTATCTTGTGTTTTTATTTTTTGTTTTTATTTTATTTGATCTCTTCCAGGAAGTCAGACTTAACACAAAATGGCTGGAATTCTGTTTGAAGATATCTTTGATGTAAAAGACATTGATCCAGATGGCAAGAAGTTTGACAGAGGTATGTGAGATGAAATAAAAAACCCTACACAAGAGGGAAATGAAACAAAAGCGCATAATATAAGGCCTATACGACTGTATTGTTAATGGGTTCCATTGATTTATTGATCCTGTCTCTGCTTAGTTTTATGAGGGTGCCATGTGTTTTTTTCCATTGACTGGTGGTGACAAAACAACATAAAATAAGTAAATACAACTTTCAGGAGGATTGAATGGAAAATCTAAATCTTCTAGAAAACTTAATCGTTTAAAAGTGTGTCTCACTACCACACATATATTTTTAGATAGCATATGTTGTTTACCTGTTGTTGTTTTTTTTGTTTGTTTGTCTTAAGTGTCTCGACTACATTGTGAAAGTGAATCTTTCAAGATGGACCTCATCTTGGATGTGAACATTCAGATATATCCTGTTGATCTTGGTAAGATCTTAACTGCTTTTGTCCAAGATGGTTGTTATAAAAAATCTTATTTTGAAATAATGTTATCTAGTTAAATAGAAAGCTTTGTAACTGTTTTGCATGTACTTTTTTATCTGGTGTTTATCTTTTGTTTTATTTTTCAATTGCTCAAACTAGATGTGTAAAAAAACATAGGTGTAAAAATTTAATCAAGAGTAAACCTATGTCAAGGTATCTGTCAAGACAATAATGTCATCATTCTCTCATTTCATTTTCTATGTCATTAAGGTGACAAGTTCAGACTGGTGATTGCCAGCACATTATATGAGGACGGAACACCAGATGATGGAGAGTACAACCCTCAGGATGATCGACCGTCTCGGTGAGGCATTTTCCACTGCATACATTTCTGCATGTTAATGTAAGTGAGCAACACCATGCTTTTGAAGTTTGTACTCAGAGTTACATTTGATTTTGTAGGGCAGACCAGTTTGAGTATGTGATGTATGGAAAGGTGTACAAGATTGAAGGCGATGAAACATCAACTGAAGCAGCGACACGTCTGTAAGTAAACTGGTAGTGCAGCATGAGTGAGTGATAGTGACATTAAGTCAAATGAAGTTATTTAGTATGTATAATACAAAACATGACATCTTCATGAAAATATGGCAAATATGCCTATGACAAAAAAAAAAGTAATTTTATGATGTGCTTATACTTTCAGTTCTGCCTATGTGTCTTATGGAGGTCTGCTTATGAGGCTGCAGGGAGACGCCAACAACCTTCACGGCTTTGAAGTGGACTCCAGGGTCTACCTTCTTATGAAAAAGCTGGCCTTCTGAGCACTGGTCTACTGGCCCACCCACTCACTGCATTCTGCTGTCATCTATCTTTGAAGTCATAGTGAAATTCACATATCTAGATCTGGAGCAATTCACAGAAGTATAACATGGACTCTATTGGAAAAATACTTTTGGAAATATATTTTCTACGTGTCTTGATTCATAAAAATGCTTCAGCAGAGACATAGTACAGACTCAAGACTTTGGCAAAAATGAACCGATACAATCTCATGCTCAAGCAATTGTAAATAAATATTTCTTTTATAAAAACAATGTTTAGCAGATGATCAACCTGGATAATGTTTTGTTTTGTGGCTTGGTGTCCATTTACCAGGGTTTCTACACAGTCTTGATTTCAGGTCTGGATGGAGCTTTTTGTAGTGTATTTTTTACAACTAAAAGAAACATTCAAAGTACCAGACATTTGCATAAGGATCTTGATCTATTGTGGGCTTTATTCTTTTTTTTTTTTTCTCAAAACCTGCAGATATTCGCCTCAAACATCATATTTATTTGGATTTTTAACAGCATGACACCAGCGAGACTTGTAATAGTGAGATGAAACATCAAAAATGTTATCGGAGACAACTTCCTCCAATTCAGAAGTTTTGTTCAAGGGGATGACGGTTGATACAATTTAAGTTCGCATTTACATAATTCATTTTCAGATGTTACATTTTCAGAACAACCATTTTGTTTATTTCATACATAGACAAACCACTCAACTTAAAGATATGTAAGATCGACTTTGAATATTAAGTGGTGTGCCCATGAAAAATTCAAGATGGGGGACAAACTGAAATTCTATGATGCTGGGGACTGCAAATCAAATTAAAGGCAACAAAAAGCAGCTTTTGTGCACAAACAGAGCTGTGTAAGCCTGTGGTAATGAATGTCACAGGATAGAGAAGAGTTACCAGTGACTCGCACATTAATTAACATGGAATTTTCTGATGCAGTAAAACAGGCCTGCATGCACATCATGTACAACAATATACTCATTTTTTTAAATGAGAAATATTTTAGTTTTTCAGATTGAAATTAGTAAACCACAACATTAGATTCCCCAATTCACACAGCTTCTCACATAAATTTTAATGCATTTAATCTAACGTGTTCAAATGGGCCCAATACATTGCTTTACAAAAGTATTCATATCCCTTTGTTTATTTTTACATTCTGAGTTTCACAACAGTACATCTACTTTCAATTGAGAACCACATAAAGCAGTTCATAATTTTAAAGAACAAAAAAATGATGTCATTTTTCTCTTTTTTTCTCACATGTATACAATTTTGAAAAGTGTGCAGTGTATTTATATTTAGTTCCCCAGAACCTAATTAGAAGAACCCTTTTTGGCTGCAATTTCAGCTGCAGTTGGTTTTGGGGGCGATCTCACATTGGCTACATAGTGTCTGTGAACGCTATTCTCAATTGGCATTAAGTCTGGATACAGATTGTAGTGTGGATACACTCTTCCTAAAACACTATTGTTGTTTTGAGGATATTTTTAAAGTCACCTCAAGTCTCTACAGGGGTTTTATATCTGTGGTTGTCCATATTTAGATCTATCCATCCTTACAACTTTATCTCACGCCTGTTTGCTGTGTTCATGAAGGGGTTTGTGCACAACCACTCCCTGAGACATTTTAGACCCACACAGAACAACAAAATTTAAATTACACACAATTTGAATTTATTTACTAATTAGGTTGCTTCTGGAAGCATGCTGGTTGCACTTTATGTTTTTTGGGGGCATCAGATTAAATGGGGCAGAATTCACTTGCACACCGCACTTTTCAGACTTATTTGAAGAACATTTATTTTCATTCCATTCCATTGCATTAATTTGCAATGGTCAGATTAATTAACATTGCATAATATTGTCATATAAAATCACAATATTATGCAAAAGAAATAAATGAAATAAAATGTGAAAACGTTCAAGCAGGAATACTTTTGCTATAGGCACTGGAAGCACTAATATCAGCCACCTTAAAAAATCCCATAGTATTTTGTTTCTGTTATTCGCTGTATAGTTTTTGAAATAGAAATCTTACAATGACTGATGAGCTGTATGTGATGACAAAATTAATTAGATTTCAGAGAGGCTATTTAACTCCAGTCCTGAAGGGCCACTGTCCTGGAGATTTTAGATGTGACACAGGTACAAATACTGGAATGAAATGACTTAATTACCTCCTCCTTGCGTAGATAAGTTCTCCAGAGCCTGGCTAATGACCTAATTATTCTATTCAGGTGTGGTGCAGCAGAGGCACATCTAAAGGTTGCAGTGCAGTGGCCCTTGAGGACTGGAGTTTGACACCTTAAACATTTTTATATGTTTAACACACTTTCATATTGGTGAATTTTGTCATTTATCAGGTTTTTCAATGGTTACTTTCACAGACTCCATTCAAATGCATTCAAAATGCATAGGAATGCTTATTTGTGAAAACAGGAATGAAGATTCAGGTTACACTTTGGGATGTCATTAATTTTTTGCGACCGGAAGTGATGTAATCTGCCAAAAGGCAGATTTATACGTGTTTAGTGGCGTAGGGATTGGTTGCGGTAAGCAGGATCTGTTCTGAGACTTTACAAAATTGTGTCAAGTCGCTTTATGCTCATTAGCTGCTCTGAAAAGCAAAACACAGTGCGCTCCTAGTGGTTGTCTTTCTCCTGTCTTTCGGCTCCCGACAGAGTTAGAATCTCATCTCTGTCGGCGCTAATTGGAAGCACCCGGCACACGGGATTATTTCAGCAGAGCTTCATGTAGAGACGATGATGTCTTGAAAAATCAGTGAAGGAAGATTAAGTCAACCACAATGGACTATCAACGTAAAAAGAAACTGACATTCTCCACCATTGGACTCATTTTTCTTTTTAGCGGTGTGGAATATGGTAAGATGTTGAACTGCTCACTGACACTCTGTAGTATTAGATGGACAATGACATTAGTGTCTGAAAATGAATATATTTTGACTAGTCGTGTGAGTCTTTTAAAAGTCTGCAAAGACGCTAGTTGATTATGCCGTTTTGAAAGGTATGGAAGTGGATTTGATCATACATTCCGTTTAAATGCCATGCTTCATCTTCGGTTGCCGTATCACATGTTGGGTATATGTTCAATTTTGCTAAGAGATTTTATCTCAACCAACAAATGAACAAAAAATGCGTTATTGTTTTTACGCTACATACACTCCTAGATTATGAATTTAAATCACAGCTATGGCTTAAAAAGTGCAACTCTCTATTTATGCTACCCCCTATTTATAGTTTTAAACAAAATGATGTACAAGACGTCACAAACTGATCAAGTTTAAATTCTCTTTCAAAGAGAGGCGAGTTTAAAAGTTTAAAAGGACTTTCAATAGTGTTGAATTAAGTAAAAATGCCCCTAAATATCCAGATCTACATCCCCCCCCAAGATGATCCTATTTTTTTTATCAGGAAACTTCACCTCTTTGTTGCTTCCTGTAATATTTGAAGAAAATGTTTTGTACTCGAATGTATGGGTTGTCTAAAAAAAAATCCCAGAAAGATCTAGAATCTTCGCTCTGGAAAAGTACAGAATTTTGAATTGGAAATTTTGTGGGAACATGGCACATAAGCAGGAAAAACATCAAGGCCTTAAAACAAAAGTTTGAGCTCTGGACTTTGCCTGGGCCATTGCAACACTTTGACGTCTTGCTTTTTCAGTCAGGCGCTTCTAGCCCTTCCTACATTGTCTTGCTGCATGGCCCAATTTGGCTTTAGCTGTTACACACATGTTAAAAAGACAGGAAAAGATGCCCAAATCTTGTGGCTAAAAAAAAAATGTAAATGCATGTTCTAATATCTGACCATTGGTAAAAGAACTTTATGTACATCTGTATTACTTGGCTTTTACAAAATTTGTCACTAATGTTAAATATGTTGTACCAGATGCTACTAGCCTTTTGTTATGGAGTCAATATGGCTGGGTTACAGGTTTCTAAAAACACATCTGGACTTTGTCTAGTCTTTGTGAAACTCGAAACTCTTTAAAGTGAATAAGCAATTTCAAAGTCCTCAGTTCATATATAACAAGGAATGTACGAGTAAAAGCCAGAGGTAAATGTAGAAATGTTCTTCAGTTCCTTAGCTAGATGAAGTTGATCCAGATGACTTGATTTCTTCACAGAAATGTCAGAATTTGAGTCAACAAGATACTACTTTTTGGAATATTTTTACAGATAATTAAAAAAAACAAAACATGAATTGCTTGATGACAAATGGCTGTCCCAGAATTTCTCGACACAAATTTAGACCATTGGTTGCCAAATTGTTCAGCTTCCAACCCTCAAAATAACAGTGAAGAATGGGAATATGGGTTGAGGGAAATTATGTCATAATATAATTGGGAATATTATGCTGTCTATCAATTGAAATAAATGTCTATTCATTACACTTACAAGAACAAATATTGGATTCCAAATAGCTCTTCTGATAAACCCTCATATGCTTTTACTGAGAAGAGACTGTATTCCCTATATATATAGTATAGCCCTTGGTCAGTTAAGCAGGAATTTATTGACATCAACTGCAAATATATTGCTTTTTGTTTTCTATCTCTGCACTATGCATTGTTTGCATTAATATGGTTTGTCAATATAATTTCTGTCATGTAGTTTGGTTTTGGAAAAGTATTGCAAGACCCCACACTGGCTGATTCTTGGTACTCTTATTTTGAACTGCTTACCTAGAAACTTAAACATGGACTATATTTATTAGCCAAGAATAGTGACTTCTAAGGAAAAAACATACAGTTAGTAACTGAGTGGCTAAACAGGCTAATATTGAGCTTCACAATTAGCTTTCTCTGAAAGAGGCTTTATGCCTGAAAAATCAACAGATTATGTCTCTTCCACAAAAAGAAATGCTAAAATTTTATTTAAGAATACATTTAAGATTTTTTTTTTATTAGTAGTCAAAGTATGTGGTCATTGTTTAAATTGCTAAATGAGATTTAACAGAATATTTAATGTCTATTTATAATTTTTAAGGCTGGCTTTATTGGCTGTTTTTAGGATGCCCAAGAAAAATCATCAGTAGTCTTATGATAAGAGCTGTTTTGCAATCAGAGTTTAGTAAAATCAATGACATTCCAATTTTGGCATTGGCAAATATTCATGTCCATGTTGATGACTGTGTTAGAAAACTCGCACAGTTATCTTTCTCCAAGTGACAAAACATAGGCATTACCCAGATTTCAAGAGGGCTTGAGTAATCGCTTCCTCTATTCCATTGTTCCTCAGCATGATTTATTGAGCGTCACCTGACTTTGCCATTGAGTTTAGATTGCATTTACCTTGGTTTATCCTTTGAGTGATAATCCAGATGGACATTGGTGGAGAACAAGAACCTCTTCTTTTTGGAAAGTTTGACTGCAGTTCCCTCAGCAGAATATAAAATGATAAAATTTAATGTTGCTACATAATGACATCAACCATACAGTTATTTTATCCCAACCTCTTTTTTCTGTAGATTTTCAGTAAAGCAGAACTGATGGTTTTCACACAAGACTTGATTTTTTACTTTTTTGGGGGGAATGTTGATCTGCAGGTATCTGTAAAGCCTGTTAAATTCTTTAAGATTATCGAGATAAGTATTTAAATTTGTAAGTTTAACTTTACAAATTTAAAGAACACTTTCAAATTAAAGTTATAATGTTATATTTTGAAAACCAGCAATACTTCATTTTGTGCTGATCAAATAAAATGCTTTGCCTTTTTACAGCAGGAAGTCAAATTAAAATGTACATATTTACATATAAAAACCTGTTTTCTTATTTGTTTTCAGCTGTTATATTACCCACAATATGGAGGTATCTGCAGACTTTAGAGGCACCGCCTTATTTCCTGGGTTTAGCCCTGTCAGCCTTCAGTCTGAGTGGGCTCTTGTCTGGACCGCTGTTTGGATATTGGTCTGACCGGACACAGACAACAAAGAAAATAATTTTGCTTTGTAACCTTTTTGAGATAATTGGTAAGTCTTCAATTCCCCATATTATACTCATTGTTCTTGCCTACAAATATTATTATCTTCAGTTGTCTCCAACCTTTCTGTAAAAAAGGGCTGGAGACAAAAACCAACCAACAAAAACTACTACATACATGATTTACTAACATTTGTCTCTTGCAGGTAATTTTATGTATTTCATGGGCTACTCAAAGTGGCTTTTACTGTCAAGTAGACTGCTAGCTGGTAAGTCATCCTTCACAATGATGCCTATTAAAAAATAGCACTGCTATAAATCAGTTTTATAATTTACGATGATGTAACCCAACACTTTATTAACCTTTGAAAATTTATAGCACTGGTTGTAGATGAGATAATGGCCATAATTTGTAAACATTGCCACCGGCCTCATTATGTTATTGGCCTTAGTAGAATGTAAATGGGTGTAAAAGAAAAAGTATTTTCCCACTTATGTTTTTCTTTAAGTCTTTGGCTAAGTGATAACCTAAGTAAATACAAAATGCAGTTTTGGGGATTTCATTTGTCTGGAGAACAGAACTAATCAAACCTTCAGTTTATCCTGGCCCTTTGTAAAGAAAAAGTCATCAAAGCCCTTGTTAAATCATGAATTAACTGTGGGGTGATTGTGGACACGATGGTAGGAGGTTGCTGGTTTGAGCCTCCATTTCATCCACATTCATTGTGTCTTTGGGAAAGACACTTTACCCATCTTGCCTGCTGGTGGTGGTCAGAGGCAGCCACTCTTCTGTTGGATTGCCCCAGGGCAGTTGGTGCTATAATGTGGCTTACCACCATCAGCATGTCTATGAATGGTTGAATTAATCTCTTTGGGGTCCTCTAAACCTGATAAATTGCCATACATGTATACAGGCAATTTAACACGAACTTCCAATTTTTTGTTCAGCAGAAATTTTTCGATGGTTTAAGACAGGGGTGTCAAACTCCAGTCCTCAAGGGCTGGTGTCCTGCAACTTTGAACTGTGCCTCTGCTGCACCACACCTGAATAGAATAATTAGGTCATTAGCAAGGCTCTGGAGAACTTATCTACATAAGAAGGAGGTAATTAAGCCATTTCATTCCAGTGTTTTGTACCTGTGGTACATCTAAAAACTGCAGGACAACGGCCCTTGAGGACTGGAGTTTGACACCTGTGGATTAAGACCTCAACAATTTGCTGTCATTGAGGGGACCATAAACTTTTCTCTGTAGTAGAAAAACTGAAGAAGAATGTCCAACCATCAATGTCTGACCTTATGCTCAAGTGCAACTGGAGTTAGTGATCCAGAGCACATCACAAAGTCAACTTATGAATTACTGAAGACCACACAAAAGACACAGTCAAGTTTTGATATATGGAATGCATCCACACATCATGCCAAAATCAGTGTTGGGTGGAATTTGCCTGTTATTCCTAACTTTATAAGCTTCTATAATGCTGGCTTTGTTTTGGTTATGTTTTACTATTGAAGCTTGGCATAGGCTCCATAAAAATGGCGCATTTGTGTGGATTTTTAGACACTTACCCTGACTTTACCAACGATCCCTAATAAACTTTTTAAATGAACTTGGACAAACTTCATGCAATGACGTGTTCATTTTCAGTGTATGTGTTTTATATTTTGAGTTTAATGTAAGATGGTAATATGCCAAGTTGCGCAGGTTTGATTCTAGATTTTCTTAGTGGAAAAACTGAAATGTTCTTAGTAATGTGACCACTTTCCCTCAAATCAAATAGCACATTTTGTGTTTTCATTTGTAACTCATACCAAATCACAAAAGCACGAGAATCTTTTTCTCAATTTTTCATCAGGCATTGGTACAGGTGCTGGCTCATCAATTTTTGGCTTCCTGACCAGAAGCACTGCTTCAGAGGACCGGGCCACTGTATTTGCTGCTGTCATGGCTTGTAGGCAGGCTGGCCTTCTAATTGGTTTGTGCTTCTGTATTCTGCTATTATCATATTAATAGGATTATTTTATTGTAATCTTTCAAAAACGTTTAAATCATATCAAGGACAGTGTTTTATCTGATTCCACTTACCCAGAATCTGTCAAAGTGAAAATGTTACCTCGTTTCTACTTAGGTCCTGCATTCAACATCTTTCTGAGACTCTGTGACTTCCATATTGGTCCTTTTATTGTCAACAAATATACTGCACCAGGGGTAAGGATACAAAAAAATCCAAATTGTAATGTAAATTGATCACAAGCTCCCAGATGCCCGACAAAGAACTAACAATCCTCTTTTCTGCTCATTCCAGCTGTTTATGTTTCTATTGTGGATGCTCCTTCAACTGGCAGTGGTCTTCATGTACTGGGACTTGCCACCTACGGAAAGAAGGAAGACTGATAGCATTTCAGAACGCCATGAAGAAGAGAACGTACATGGTCTTGGCGAAGAAAACAACGAAGAAGAAGTCGAGGAGGAGATTATGCCGCTAATGACCTCCCAGGAGCTTGTGGGCTCCTACGGCTCTATGATGACATCCAGCCAGTGCAGAAGCCACAGACCGGATGAATCCAGCAACTCGCCCCGTCACAGTAATTCGCCACTTGAATCTCCTGTGGCAACGCCAACCGATGAGCTTCACAGTTCTTTCCAGAATTCCAGCACATGCCAAGGTAACTGTTTGATGGAGTATGTATTTCATTGGCTGAAATAATTTATTTTATTTGTTTATTATCTGTTCAATAGAAATCTTAAATTCATTTGCTGTAAGGTATCAAAAAATGTTTGCTTGATTTCTAGGGATAAGTATTAACATTATTTAACAATATATGACTGCAGATTTAGTTTGTAATTTTTAAAGTGATCTTAACCACTTTGTAGGTCATTGCGTATTAATATTTGTTGTAGCTTTTGAAGAAAGGCATATCAAAGTTCTTGAAATTTGGTTTTCCTGTAACTTTGTTCCGTCTGCTGTTTTTGTACCAGAGTTCCTGAGAGAAGAAGTGGTTGTGCTGTTGGCTGCTCAGTTCATCACCCTTTTCAATCAGACTGCACTGGAGGTATACTTGTATACAACGGTCATGTGACTTTAGCAAATGAAAAGCAAACTTGACTTTCATTTGACTAGTTCACTTTGGACCACAACATTGGTCAACTTCTTTTTCTTTACACCTATGTAAGACTTTTCTGATGTCATCTGTGATTCTGGAGTTGCTTAAAACAAGGAATTGTTTGAGTTGTACTCTGTGTCTTGTGTATGTTAAAAGAAGCTCTTGATGAACTGACCCCAGCTGCAGTTCAGATGTTTTAAATCTCAAAACAATTTATTTGGTTTTGCCTCACAATTTGCTCGTGGCTGCTCTTATCGCTGCTGTTTGTACACGTTTTTCAACCACACTTTTTCCCTCCACTCAACTCTTTATCAAGATATATGGAAGAAACCCTCTGTTTAAATCACATTTCTTTAAGAATTATCTTTTATGGCTCATTTGGGAATAACATTAAGATGAGCAATAATTAACAACATTAGCAAGCATAATCAGTTGAAACTTTTCAGTGTATAATTAATCTGTATAACGTAAGCGTTTTAATTTTGAGTGAAGGAATTACTACAAATGTATTTTTTGCATGATATTATACTCATTTAAGATGATGTAAATTCATGAAAACACAGCTTAGTAAACAACATAGTAAACTTTGATTTACTGTCCATTTTAATTTGAATAAAGATGAACTCATAGGAATCAAATAAAAACAGTAATGATATCAATACCTTTTACTTGCAAATTTTTAGACAAATTTTCCTGAAACAATTTTTTACTTTTTTTTTTCTCCAGACTATGGTGACACCATTAACCCAGAAATATTTCGACTTTAAAGAGCTGGAAAACAGTGTGATGTACTGCCTCGGAGGTGTGGTGGTGATTGCCGGCTTCCTGCTTGTGCACTGGCTAAGCCGGCACTTCACAGAACGGGTGGTCTTCACCATTGGTTTGACCTTTTGCAACATCTCCTGCATCTGGTGCCTCATCTTTCTCGCTAATCCGTTAGGTCAGTTTCAGCTTGTTGTACTCGTATGCATACTGGATGATGCTTCAAATCAAGTCCAGAATTTAGTTTTAGTTAATCATTTAAATTAATACCATAAACTTTGAGGAGCATCAGAAATGCTGTCACTAATTTTGATCCTACTCTTTTTCTTTTTTCTGTAGGTAGTTTTTCATGGCAGCTGACTGAGTTCATCATCGGGGTTTTTCTGCAGGCCCTGGGTTTACCTTTTGTAGCTGTGGCCCAGGTTTCCCTCTTCTCCAAAGTTACATCAGAGAGAACCCAAGGCGAGTAACACCGCCATCTAATGGATGCATAAATATCTGCTTCTCTTTGGATTTATGTCTCCTTCCTACTTACCTGGCTGCTCCCCAGAAGCTCAATCAGGTTCATCAGTAAAAGATGAATATGTTTAACTCCCTTTTTGCTGAAGTGAGCGTTTGTCACCGTCTCTACAGGCTTTAGTCAGGGAGTGCGTCGCTCAGTTGGGGGTCTAGCCACCATTCTGGGCCCTCTATGGGGAGGCGGTCTGACCGAGAACATGTATATAATGGTGGGTGTAATGGTGGCACTTCTGATCCTGCTTACGGTAGGTAAAAAATAATAAAATTGTACTAAGTTCTGAACATGAAGCATTGAAAATATCTCCAGCTTATGAGTTTGAAATTCAGTTCCATAATATCAAATATTCTTATTACAAAGACAAATTTGAACATTTTATTTGCATGCTCCATCTACCTTAACTGAATGTTTTTATTCTTCATCATTAAAAACGTGCAGCTTTTTACACCCCAAATGAAGATCTTATTTTAAGTATCATTATGTGTGGTTTCGTGTTGGTGGATTTTATAATTGTCAGTCTGTTTTGCATTAAGCATTTAAGAATAAATTACACAAAACTAGCTCTTATATTGGTGAATGGTAAATTAGTACTTCAAATAGGACCAGTAAGAACTTCTCTATGTATTCAGTCTGGTTATCTTGCAATAACATGCAACATTTTCATTTGGCCTTGTTGGTCACTTAAATCTTTTATATATATTCTTTTAATTAATCCAGATGACTTATTTGCACTTTCTACAGATTATGCTGGCTTTCTCATACAACCGGCTGGTGGAGCCAACAGTGGAACACACGGAAAGTTCGGAAAGCTCGGAACACGCGGAAAGCTCGGAACACGCGGAAAGCTCGGAACACGCGGAAAGCTCGGAACACGCGGAAAGCTCGGAACACGCGGAAAGTTCACAGCATAGCAGCAGCAGTTGAAGTACCTGAAACTGCTGCAGCAGTTGCAAGGTAAAGTAACTTTTAAGTCTCTATTGCTCATTTCCCAAAAAGGATAAACTATTGTGCACAAAGCGGTGACCCTTATTAAATAATTGTGTTCTTACCTATTTAAAACAAATAAAAATATTTGAATAAATCAAAATCATTGTACAGGAGATATTTTCCACAGACATGTTGATCTAAATAGTTTTATTCAATGAATAAAGGGCTGCTTGTGAAACTGGTTTGAAAACTTTTTGTTTTCTCAGGAATTCAAGTTATAATTGTATTGTGAATCTTTGTTTTATACATTTGATAAAAACACTTTATTTGCTAAGAAAAATCAGTGTAATTTCAAATTCAGTACAGACTTGGATGAGTATTTTCCAGTTTTTTATTTTGTTCCGTATTTTTAAAAATTAAACCAACAGTTTGAAGTTTAAGAAAAGAAAAACATATTTAATAAAATGAAATAGTTTATGGAACTACTGCAATTTTATTATTTTAACTTGAATGAATTTATTGTTACCTTTTATTATTTAAACTTGAATTAATTTATTCTTGTTACCTGTACAGCCTTTGTGGACACTGTGGAAACACTGCTTTCACAGATTTTCTGATTCTCTCCTTTTTTTTTTTCTTCCTTTTTTTTATCAGAACATGGTATAAGTATCTTGACCAGCATCTTTAGTCTGGGTTGGGACCAGTTCATAAGGTGACAACATCTCGCTAAAGAAGCAGTTAGCCAACTGAAACCTGGATTTTAGTGGCTGTCCATTTGAAGAGGTCTAATTGTAACTACTTGATTAAATGTTTATTTTTGTACATTTTATTAAATTATAAATAGTTTTCCAATTAGTATCTTACTGGCTGTAGTAAATTAAACACTAACCTATGCAACGTGCATCATTTTAGACACTTGTTCTGGTGGGGAAATACAAAGGAAGCAAAACTAACAAATTGTATGTACTAAATATATGATACCACAGTTAATGTCAAATTTGGAGTACACTTTGTGTGGTGTTTGTTCATTCGCTCTGCCATTATTGGAAAAGTGTTGTTTTTTGTCACTAATATTACATGTCTGTTCCTCTATATGTCTGCAATTTATTTTTTTCCTCCTGATTAGAATGTTCTGAATAAAATTTTTACGCTTTAAGTACACACTACTTCTTCCATGTGTTTAATGTAGTGCTTGCTTTTAACACGAGTGGGCGCCCTTAGTCTTTATTCTGTTCGTCATCCTCATTAATACTGAAACCCTCGTGCGGGGAGGCCGCAGCCAGGGAAGTGTGTCTTGTTAATCACTCATGTGTAGAACATGAGCTCTACTGACGCCGTCAGAACATGTATAAAATCTAATTGTCGTTTTCATAGACGGTACTGTAGATGAAATAAAGATTTCATTGGGTTTTACATGCACAAAAAAGAGAAAATATTAGTGACGCTAATTTTTTTTCAATTATAATTTATTATGGTTTACTTGACCTGTTGTAAGCATATGGTTGTCTTTGGTTAGATTTTTTTTTCCATATATAAAAAAAGAAGAAAGTGTCTATTCCATTTAATTATTTATCCAAGAACAGTGTTTTCCTGGGTAAATAACTGTGTTAGTTGTATTTTTATGTCTTTTATATTTAGAGATTTTATATATATTTTTTTTAATTGATTACAGATCACATCGAAGAAAAAAAATTGCTTTACTAAAAATATGTCTGACAGAATTCCTGAGTTAATTTCTAGAAAATTATTTTTAAAACAAATTAACCTTATTATACCACTTGTAGTGTATGGACCACACATTTTTAAAAACCTGTTAAAATTATGACTGGTGTTGAACTGAAGTGACCTTAAAGTGTTAATTTTTAAAATTGTTTAGAGAAAAAAAGTAATTTTAGTTGCCATTATTTGGTTACTTGAGGTTGCCCAGAATGTGCTTACATTTCCAGTTAACTTTAATTTGTTTTGTTTTTATATTGTCCAGCAATAAAAAAAGTACAATTTGACCATTAGAATTTTAAAATGTGACCTATTCATGTATATATTTATTTTAATCAAAAATTTAAATAAATGTAATAAACTAAACAATACATGGTAAACAGGATCAATGGTTTTACAATTTCGCAAACCTAAAATTATGACTTGCGTAACCCCATTATTTATTTTTCCCTTTTCTTAAAATAGATTTTGGAAATAAAAAAAGAATATTGATGCAATGAAACAATTAATAGTTTTCCTAAATACCCCAAAAATGAATAATTCTAATAGAATTGATTTTCAGTTTCTATCTGTTTTATTTTCAAAATTAAAAAGTCCTCAATGTTTAAGTAATATTTCAATTATTATTAATTAATTTTATTTTATTTTTTTAAAGGGCCATTAAAGCTCAAATATTGGTAATTTCTTGTGAATTGTTTGTGGGGGCATTGCACCTTAATGCACAATGACTCAACACCAATATAATTAAGGAGGCAAAAATGTTATAAAATTATAGAAAAAAAAAAAGTTCACCAATGAAGAAATTAATTTTCTTTAAGCATAAATGAACCACAAGCTTATAGGAGAAGTGTACCTTATAGAGGATGTTGGAAGCTTTGAAGACTGTGGGTTTGGACCCATCAGGGGTCGCTGTGACGTCGCTATCAAAAAATAGGATAAAGTGTGCTGTGCTTATGATGAAACATTGTGTCCATAGTGACGTGGTGGCAAAGAGGCGTAGCTCGTCACTGTGAACTCTGGTTGAACCTGTTTCCACGTTGGGCGGGGCAAGTACAGAGATGTTACGACACAGGGCCAGTAACAGAGATATTTTAGGGTTTTCCTTTTTAAAAAAAAAAAAAAAAAAAACTTAACTAAGACCCTGTGCTCATCACACAACAGAATCGCAAAACACAGTTGGCCTGGAGCAACACTCTGACCGACGATTGACCCCCCATATCAGGCTTGAAAGTGCAGAACACGTCATGTGTCATAACAGTTTTTCTGGGTAAATTTGGCAAGTAGGCTCCTCCTCTTTCCTCTCCAATCACAATCCTATGGTACCAAATTCCACTATGATGATGGACGCGTGAACTTTTGGTGAACTCTGTTTTACCTCGAGTAGACAGGGCAGCGAGGGCTTGCTGAGTTTAGTGGGACTTCAGTGTTTGTTATTTTTATTTATTTATTTTTTTTCAACTCCCCAGGCTCAAATGCTGATTGATCTCCTGAAACTGGGTTGGCGTAGTCTGGAGAGGGTGCCCAAGACTGGAATTTCTTTGAAGCATTAAGGCTTACTTTGTACAAGTAGTTTTTTTGTGGATGCCAACAAAATCTCTGACATGACCTATAAGCTTTTATTAAATTAATTTTAAAGAACATTTCCATCCGAGAAAAAGGAAAAAATCTGTATGACCAAGCAGCAAGCCAGCTAAGGGAATGAAAATGATCGCATTACAAAAATGCTTGCCCCGAATTGGATGTTTTTTTATTCAAAATGTTTTTCTTTTTCAGATATTGAGCAAAGTTAGTTTTGATTAACATTTAATCATACATGCACACAACAATGTGAAACCACCTGGTTTTTATGTTCAGATACATGAGACTAAAGTATTCGTCTGAGATACAATAATCAAGTCGCCCAAGATTGTAAAATCACATTTCCATTTATTCATTATTTTATCACAGAATATACATTAAAATTGTGTGTGAGGGGATCACTTCAGGGAAGCCATTTAAAAATGTATATAGTTGTAGGTTTCTTAAGAACAATACAATCTAGATATTGGCAGTTTCATGGTTCTTTGAAGATGAAAACTAGTTTCTGAACGACTTGGCGCATCGTACTATATTCTTAAAGTAATTCTAGTTATCTCAAAGTAAATGCAGACAGAAGTGTTCAGGCTTAAACACTTACAGTAAATAAAAACGGAAATGTATTGCTCTATTCACTAAAGGTAAACGGTAAAAATCATTGCTTTGCCAAAAACTTTAACCAAAAACAAGAATCCAGTCACCAAGATTAATACAAAAAATGCCAAACTAATATAATAAAAATTATTAAAGAGTTATTAGTTGAGGATAAGTGTCAAATGTAGGAGGGAGAAAATGTATTCTCAATAGTACGGTAATTAAGTTTAGTTTAATCACTTTATTGGTCTCCATGGGGAAATTAAAAGGTGCAGAGAGCATAATGTAAAATGACAGAACAAGAATGACGAAACACCACTGACAGATTTAACCAATGTAAAAATGTTCAAAATCTAGTAGCCTGACCTAGAAAAACTATGCTTTACCTATAAAAATATAACTTAAAATTGCATTGTTTATGATTAAATCCAAAAAGGTGCTAAGAAATTAATTGAAATTGCCTAATTTTAATAATGTAGCAGATTAAACAAAAATAAAAATTGCCAAACTATTTAAAAAGATAAAGTAAATGACACTACATAAATCATTCATGTGACATGATGCACTTTTTTTCATTTAATGAAAACCTGATAAATGTTGGGGACATCAGATTTGATGGATAAATGCATACAATTTGATTAAATTCATTAATTTCTCTAATATTTGTCTCTAAAATAGGAGAGTCTGCAAGTCAGACCTCAAATAAAACATGAAATTGATATTGGTCAGAAAAAGCCTGATAGGGGCAGTGATGCTTTTAAAGTAACTTCTATACAGTGAAGAAACTTAGAAACAATCTCCTCTAAAAATATTTGAATTGCCACCATGGGCATAAAATATTTAGTTTTTGCTCTGGTACTGGGGATTCCTAATGTTTTTGCACAGACCGTCCCTCCCGGGGTCAAATCAAAATGATGGCACCAACACCAGCGTGTGAAAGTCCCACAGTGGTAGCACTTGAAGTCCTGTTTAATAATACATGTGTCTCTTGGAAGGTGCGACATTTTAAAAGCAAGACGGTTATGGAAAAAAATGGACGAAGCAGAGTGCTGCAGTTGTGGCAACACAGACATAAAAGGATCCACTGCAGCAGAAGGACAATATAAGTCAAGCTCATGCTTTAGTTATACCATGACCCAGTTTTTTCTTTTTTAAAGGTCACATCGAAATGCTTACTCTGTTTGGTTTATGTAAAAGAGTGAACTAGTAAGAGGACAAAAATATGAACCCCATCTGTCACCCTGGGCAACATGACGGGAAGAGTTTTTCTTCATCATTGGTTTTATTGGAGATTCATGGTTGTGTAATACCTCTGCTGACTGAATAAATGAGTCTGCTCTGCCTGTACACAGGGTTATGCTCCACAAGGGTGTTTTATTTTCTAAAATGTGTCAAACTTCAACTGTTCTCCTCACTGGAGCAAAACTTCTGGCTACCTTTTTTTAAATTGTCACTTAAAACACTTAGCTTTTGTAATTCTGTCAACTTTTTGACCTGTGATATTATGAACTGTGTGGGTGATTAAAGAGGAGCCACTCGCAAAGAAGGGGAGATTATGAATATTTGCGTCCTATCCCATTTCAGAGTTTTGGAGCTGGTTCTAGGTTTATCTCCTCTTCTTTTTGTGTCACACATGTGATTTAATCTTTTCTCCAGGTTTCAACATCCCCTGTTTGATTTACATAGTAAAATCTGGCATCATTAATTAATATTTCTATGAAATTAATTTGCAAGCAAGTGTAGAAGAAAAAAAGTACACCAGATCTAATATGTATGACTTAGGTGTTAAGGTTTCAGTGTAAAGGATTGATTGAAAGAGGTTTTGAGTTTTTTTTGTTTTTTTTTCTTAACCAGCTCAAGTTTCTTAGAATAATATTTCTGGAACATAAGCATAAGTTGATATATTATTTCTTTAACATCCCTTGATATTTAATTGTTAAAAGTTTTATCTTCTCATATTCAGATCATTTTCCCTGTAATAACCAGGATTCCTATGTACTCTGCAAAAGTATTATGGAATTTGCTTTTATGCTTTTCCAGGTTTGGATAAGAATAGTCCTGTTTCTTTTATTTTCTAAAGGATAAAAATCTAATGATGGTTTAGAAATGCAGCAATTTATAATAAAATTGTTCATTTTCTATGAAGTGTGATGTAAAACCACAATTTATACCTCTCCTGTAGATTGGCCTCTTTACAGCTTTAAACTCGGATTGAAATAGACATTTGTTTCTTAATTGAGGTCTGGTTAAAATAGCAAACTGAAAGATTTTATTAATGTGTTTTTACAAACAGGAGATAGATGCCAGTGATTGAAATTTGTGTTCTCAAGAGTCAAAATTGAATGCAGGATACTTAAGTCCTTATTACTTCTCCAAGAGTTATACATTTTTAAACAGAGATTTATTTTCGTCCTAAGACTCAAATAGCACTGAAATGTCCCTTTAACACTCCCTGTTATTTTCTGGATGAGACCAGATTCATATTGACGTAATTAAAGGTCAGCATGTTATACTTAAATGCCAGAATGTTATAAAATATCCCAAACAAAGACAATTTCAGTCTTAAAAAAATACAATTTTAAAATCTGTGTGAATTCTGTCTCACGGTTTAAGGCAATAATAAAGTCTGAGTATTTCCCGTTGTTCCGATTGCATTCAGACTACTGGTTGCCCTCACAAGGTGCTATGAGCCAGCTTCCACTGGCCTCATGCGTCCCCTGTGCGCCTAGAAGGGAGATTACCAGCCCATCTGCATCGCCCGAGTCAGGCCACGCTAAGCCGATGGGAGCCCTGCTCAGCAAGCCCCTGCTGCAATTGTTAACCCTGATTAACTTGATGTGGCGCTCTGTTGAGGGAGCAGTGTGAAAATCAAGTCAGTGCCATGACCCAGTGCCCTGCTGCTGAACCGAGTGGAAATCGGGCAAACCTGGGAAGAGGAGGGGGATGAGAATTTGAAGCAGGGAGGGAAAAAAAATAAGAGGAGATAAAAACAAAATGGAATTAGGCACGGGAGAAGAAGCATAAATTCACGGACTAATCACTTTTCACCATTTTTTTCCTCCCCTAAGTCAAAAAGACTTCTTGTTTTGACTTTAACAAGGCATCAGTTCATGAAATGATCTCTTACTCAGGGAGACTCATTTGCAACACATTAGGGTATTAAATATGAGGATTGACCTGATGCAACATTTCCTGTTTAGTCACTGTTGTGCAGCACATCATATTACATTTTTGCTTCTTAGAGCTCCATAGCCTCTGGAAAAAATTTGCTTATAATATATCTGAAACAGGTTATTTCTATGTGTATGACTTAATTTAAATATCAAGTAGAAATATTTAAATGATCTGTCTCACTAGAGAAAATTATGTACACAGCAAATGTACAGAATGCCTGGATTAATCTGTGACTAAGGAGACTTGCACACCAAATAATTCAAAACATCGCTTTTCTCCATTCATCCACTTGCTTAAAATACACGCTTCATCTTGGTTTGAGCACTAATTGTTCCAGTTCTCAAAAGATAATATGAATTGGATAGGTCTTCCATTTAAATCTTATTTTTAGACAGTAAGAAAGATTAAAAATATACCTTAAATGGTCCGCAACCTGTGAGTATAAATTTATCTATTTAGCTAATGAGGTGGGCTTTACTGTACTTTGGTATACAACTTATTTTTGGACTAAAGCAATGATAAACAATGGAAATAGTAAATTTTCCCTGTCAACTGGATTTTTTTTAGAACAAAAGTTAGACAATAAAAGCCTAAATGAATTAATAATAATAAATCATAACCCCTAGCTTTTACTTTTTATTCTTTAAATCTAAAACTAAGCAGCCTATTAGTTGAGAAGCTTCTTTTTTAATTATTTGGAGGCCAGTGTGGCCTTCCTTAAAATGCACCAGCCCTTCATTTTATTGCAAATTTTTTTTCATCATATTGATACTAATATAGTATTACAGGTACTTCTCACTAAAGTGGAATGTACTTTGATAAGGCGTGTTTGTCAAATTAAAAGTACCCTTTGAAAAAAATACCTTTAAGCAGGTATTAATCATATGTTTCATTTAAGCCCACATTGCTATATTTTTTTATATTTTCTTAGAAATCAAATGCTGTGTTTTGATTGGCTTTAAGTGGGAAATCATAATTATTAACAGAAATAAAGGTATCAGTCTGTCCATAATTATTGTATATAATAATTTTGTGAAATTAACTTACTGAAATAAACTTTTTATTAATATTCTACTCTATTGTGTTACACCGTACTGATTTTCATAAACAAGAAGACAAATATATTTTTTAAATGGCTACATATCTGAGATTTTTTAATAAGACTAATCTGCAGTGAATACTTTGTGGAACAATAAACCCACAAAGGGAGAAATCTAAAGAAGAAATTAAATCTACATAAACAATGAATTCAATAAAAATACAATGTATTCAAAGAAAGAAAGCAATGTGTTAAATTCAGAAAAATCTTTAGAAAGTTTATATAAAACCAGAGATGAACTCAAACTTAAAAATAAGTTTCTAAAAGCAGCTTTAAAGTTCTGCGCGGACCTCATGTAGAAAAGCAGAAAATTTCACAAAATGTTTCTATGCTTGAATACATTAATATGTGGTGATAAAATAATGCAAAGGTACAATCACCTCAAATCTTTAGTTTATATTTAGAAGGATCTGAATATTGGACCTTACTGTTCAAGACACAGAGCAAGCAGAAATGTGCTAAAGAGAGAAGAGGTCAGACTCCTCCCGACCTGCAGGTGTGATTCACACCCCGAAAACAACAGCAAACTCTCAAGCTTATTGTTTACCAAATACGACAGCCTTTGTTGCTGGAGAACATTTTGGACAGAGTGACTGAGCATGCCGTTTGCAGGAGGTGCAGGACCTTAACAGAAAGAGACAGCCAGGTGAAGGAGTAGAGAGGGAATGTGTTTGGCAGGAGTCGGCACCACTAAGCTGGACTTGCTCTGCGAGGAAGGAGGATCCTGGAGCCGACTTGCATTATGAAGGGAGTGACCTGGAATTAAGGACAGTAGTAGACAAGTTATGTTGCTAAATTGCTCATTAAATCCAATTAGAGCGGGGTAAAAGGGAGATCGAATTGGGGGCGGTGGGGTTTAAACTTTGGTCATGATGCTCACGAGGGGGATGGTGTGCCAATCTGAGCAGGTGACAAACTCTACCTCTGAACTTCTGACCCAGCTTTGGGACTCCCTGGTTCTTCTTGCCTTTTTACTCTTCTCCCTTCCTCCAACCTTTTTACCAAATGCCCATTCACAGCTTTCACCTGCGACTTTTTCTTGCTTTGCACTGCCCCCGTGACATGTTGGGCTGTTGGAGCTGTATGTGATATGTTTGACTTATTAAGGTACAATCAGTTTAAGGTAGATACTGAATTCACTAATAGTCTAAAGTCTCATCTAATGAAAAATATGGCAGTCATGGAGTTTTCCACATTTACACACTGTATCAATCCACCTCGATGGCCTTTTCCTTTTAAATAAAGAGGAATTAAAGGAAAATAATAACCATGGGCAACCTCATACCAATTCATCCATAATTTCTGGTCATTTCAATTCCACTGTCGTTTTAACTCAGTCTTTAATTATAGTTTTATGCTCTATAACTTATATTTGTTTTTTTTCCCCCAGTTTTAAATTAATTGTTGTCTCTGGAACTTATTGCAGTAGTCAGAAACACAAACAAGAAGGGATTAGGCGAGAGTGAATAATTTTCCTCGTGCATTCTCATTTTGGTGTTTTTATCTTTGAGTTCTTGTTTACTTTCCAAATGCAGCACTGCTGCTCTAGTGGAGATTGTGTTTTGCTTTTGTTTTTCACAAGTCCTATTCCACTGTTTGGCCCTTATCAGTGACTCATGCACTGCATCTCTGTGAGGATTGTCCTTACTCATCCAAATCTTCTGTCTCTTTGCTGAAGTTTCTAGCCATGTTTTTACCTACACTTGTAATGTATTTTATGCTTGAAAGAATCTATTTCTATGCTTGAATACATTAATATGTGGTGAAATAAAGCAACGAATTTGAAAGTCTAAAAACAACCTTACCGTTCTGTTTAAGTTGCCTGCACTTAGTCCATAATAATTTAGCATTAACAGTTCTATTTATTTTTTAAATTATTTTGTACTACTGCTGTGTACCATGCCTAAAAGTCACCCCCAACCTGCTCCCCACCAAATAAAGATGTGCAGAAAAATGTGAAATGTGCAAGGAAAGGCAAGTAATTATGTTCTCTTGACTATTTGATCAGTCATGTTGATGCTGTTCTCTCGTCTTTTCCATTTTGAAGACGAACCTCAAGGAATAGGCATTTGTTTCACGAAAACAAAGGCGCATTACTTAAAATATTCTAGTCATTCCGGGCATCTTATATGAGTATAAAAGCCTAACATTTAATTCATGGGGCATGTTCTGGGTGCATATCCTATCTCTCTCAAAATGACCGTTAGAGATAGGAACCAGCTTCAACCCTGCTAGAAAAGACTGGTGTAAAAATGGATAGATGAATAGATGGATGGATGTAGTGCCAATCATTTTTTTAAGACTCTATGATCTTAAATAATCTCTTTATTTCTGGTTACAAACCTCATGCTCATTTAAATAATTTTATTACTTACACTTTTAATTTTTTAACGTGAGTTTTTTTTTTTCTTAGACAAATAAATGTACTCAAAATAAATGTTTATTTTTAAAAATAATTTTTAGTTTGATATTGTACTGGTGGAATAAAAGATTTATTTATTCAATGGCTTTTTATGCATTTTTACCTGCAACGCCAATAATTGTCCAGAAACTGTAGCTTTTACAGATCCAGCATTGATAAACATAAAACATACATACAACAAGGTTCTTTTTACCAGCCTCTTTGCATTTCTATAACTATAAATGTTTTTCATTTAAAATTTCCTTGACATCGATAAAATAAAGTGGGAGGCTCGTTTTCAGAACCAAATCAAGACGAGTTTATGTAAAGAAGCAAATCTCAAAGCAACCAAGCAAACAATTTGTCTTTCAATAGCTTGAAATATTAAAGCCTAAATATGAGGTTGATTTGTTACTGTCATGCTTTTTTAAATGTACATACTGTATGTTTTAATAAAAAATATTTAATTTTACCTGTAAAGTAGCATTAGTTTCACCCATTAGCTAAACACTACAACACTTAATGCATATATGCTAACAAACAGCAATGTACAGTTATTTATAGTGCCATATTGATCTAATTAAAATGTTTGTAGTGCATTGTATGTACACTTGATATGCACTAGCAAGTCTGGTTTTCATTTATCAAAGTGCTTCTATTTGCTTTCCTATTTAATGGAGTGTGGTTAATCTTACATTATCTGCGTTCCAATCTGCAGGTTCCTGTTATGATAATCACACACTGTTAAGCATTGAGTCTTGGTTTTGCCTGCGGTTCTCGTGTATCCCCATGTCCTCACTTTGTAGGTAGACATTTACTGGGTCCTTTTAGGCCTGTAGGTAGATTACAGGGATATTATATCGTTAAAATCCTTGGTTGAAACAACTTTTTATGGCCCCAGGAGTTTCTCTGGTTATCTGTCCCCAAGGACAGACTAAATTGATGCTGGTAGAGAGGCTTTTAGGTCTTTTTCAGTCTATAAGGCACAGGAAACTGATGAGAAACTTAAATACAGTACTCAGTCTCCAAAACAAAAATATTAAAATGACAAAATAAGGTATTCTAGTAGACTTTTTTTTTCTTAAAATATAATAAAAGATTATATTTTTAAAACAAAATGTAAATAATACATATGTAACTTTGGTACATGTAACATTCTTTTAAATATCCTTGTAATATATTTAATATATAGATATATTTTAATTATTTATCATAGAAATAATTTAAAAAGACCAAATAACTAATTCAGTAGTGAACATTATCTGAATACATAAAAAAAGAGAGAAAATATGTCAAAATACATTTTTATGTTTTTTATAACAAATATTATTTAATCTATGGTAGCATAATTAAAGTATAGTTTTTCTGGGCTTTCTTAAAAAATATGTAGGTAAATCAAAAATTACGTCCATTATATGTCATTGTCTTGTTATGAAATTAATAAAAAATATTAAAATTCACAAATAAAAAAATGGTAGATTAATATTTTGATGATCTAAATGTCTGTGGCCAAATATTATTAACACAGAGTAAATCAAAGTTATTATTTTAATTAGCAAAAAATAATTAAATAAAATTATAAAACACTGTCTATTTATAACAAATTCGTTTTCATAATTTTTAAAAGCATTTTTCTGTTCAGAATTTTGCTAAACCTGTCCTTTAAATTTGTGAACGCATAGATGTTATTATTAAAATGCACATTTCAATAATATCATATAAGATTTCAGTCTTACCTTACCAAGGACTGAATGCTGCCTTTTAGCTATACAATAGCGTTTTAATTAAAAAAAATTCAAAACTCAAGTAGTGCTTCACTGTTAGCATTTTGTTTCATATTTTAATATATTATTTCTGTGATAAGTTTTCAAAACTTGAGTTTACCACCTATACCACCAAGTGGCTCCACCCTGAGAGTTTTGTCCATGAAAAGGGCAGTTAGATCCTGACACGCCTGCATGTTCATTCAAACCTCTTGTTCCATGAAAATATAAGCATTGCCTCACAGACCATGCTTGAAAGAGGTCGCATCTTGCTGTTTTGTGTAGAGCTGCCAAGAACTTCACTAAGTGTTAATGTTAACACAGACCAGAAGGATACACACTCAAGGAACGAACTCTTCACCCTTTCATTTTTAACTTTACATGTTTGACCTCTCTTTGGAAAAGGCCGCCAGCATTTATACCAAAGACAAAGAAATGACTCGGATCAGTGGACAACAGGGTCAAGGTAGAATTGGTGGCTTAAACCACGTAGCAAGATAAGGGTTGCTATGTCTGTATTGCACGACTATACTGAGATATGCATCTGTATGTGCCTACCAAGGAAGTCCTAGGGCCATCCAACATGCTCTAAAGTCAGCAGAGCATCCATAACCTTTTCCTGACCTTTTCGATTCTGAACCCTGTTCATTGGGTTCTTGATTTTAAACTCAGTTGTCTCTGACTTCAACAAGCCCAGATCACTTACAGACATAACATCTGAGTAAGTTGTCCACATGCAAAACATCACAAGAAAGAGAGATGGCCTAATGGGGTTCTACATCATTGTAATTATTCTTAACGAAGATAGCTGAGCGGTAAAGCTCACTTCTTTGATTAGCACTTACAGAAAATAAAATATATTGCCAATGAGACTTCTAGTCCTATTTCAACTTTAAGACTAATGTGTCATGTCTCAGATGTTCAGTGGAAGAAGGTGGCTTGTTTTGGTTTGATGCTGCACAAGCACCATTACAATAGAAACCTGGGGGTAGGGGATTGTGGGGGCAATTAAAAAAAGTCCTATTTGGGATATTCCACTGTAGGGTAAACAAAGGATTGGACCTCATTAAGATAAGAACGTACATGAAAGCTGACCAGTTGTTATGTGAAAATGCTGCCGCAGAGGTTGCCGGGAGGCAGTGGCCCATTTTTCCCTGTCTATCTGTAAATAGCTCAGTGCCTTTCGACTGCATCGTATGTCTTTGTGAGTACCAAGCACGCTCATCAACATCTGCACCGCCCCCACAACCCTCCGTTCCCCTTCATCAAGTTCATGTTGCTCGTGGTCATGTGTGTACGTCAGGAGTTAGAAAACAATGATAAACTCTGACAAACAGGCCACGCTGTGTTCTTGCTGTGCCTCAGCGGAGAAAGAACAATAATGAACGATTTCTTTTTACAATATTGTAAAAAAAAAAAACCACTGTTCATTTCTGTGAAATCTGACTGTATATATTTTTATGTTAATTATAAAAATATTAATTGCAGTTATACATTTTTATTTTTAATTCTTAAATGTTATTTTGGAATGCTAAATTTTATTTTTGTTTTGCTAAAAAAAAAGAAAAATGCATCCTGGAAGAAAACTTTCCGGTTAAATAAGGCCAAAAGGAAAACAAAAACAAAACAAAAAATAACTAGAAATATCAACTAACAACACATCAGGAAAAACAAACTAATCAGAAGTGATGAAATTGCACCTGACTTTTGGTTGTAGCCGAGATGAGATTAAATTAGTGAACTTCATAGTGTTATACAAGGTACAAATTACAGAAACACAGCAGCCCCAATAAAGATTTGAAATCAACATCAGTTCCTTCTTTTATGTGTTTTTCAGAGGGAGACCCAAATGTAACTGTCTTGCAGTTTCCCATGTTTTTGTAACCTTATTATAATACTATAAAGTTGTATTATTTTATATTATTATAAAATAATGATTAAAAACTTGATTTAACTGTAAAAAAATGCAATAAAGCTAAAGTTATTTGAAAAATAAAATATATATATAAATATATACATATTTTTATATACACATATATATATATATATATATATATATATATATATATATATATATATATATATATATATATATATATGGTATAATATTAATGGTAATATTACTATCATCCTTTTGTAACTAAAAGGCTTTTTAAAATTTAGACTCTGTTTTGTCTGTTTAGACTCTGTTACATCTAAAACCAAAGATACTTTTTTTGAATTCAGAAAACCGAAAGTCAAAATGTGAATAAATTATAAAAGTCTACAACAGTCAAATTATTCAGAGTGGCCACTTGCTTCTCTGAGGTGTACATAATTTTGTTCAAACCATCAGCAGGAAGCGTGTAAACGATGTCCGTTGACATCATCATCATTGCTAAACGCTTGGAGCCAACAAGCAAACACTCTGAAATCATTAAGAGTATCAGGCATTTCTAAGCTTTATTATGTGAGAATACAAAGAAGCTTAGCTGTTAACTCACATTCTGTGAACTATGAATGACTCTGGGTTCACAGAGCGGTTATTGGATCAAAATTAGCTGAAAGACTCGCAAAACTGACTGGGAGTTTCTCTTAAGTGGCAGGTGGGCTCCTCTAGGGGGCAGTGTTCTACCTCAGATTGACAGAAGCTGTTATGATGAACAGTGTAATGAATGAACAGAGAAGAGGAGTAAGAGAGATATGACCCTCTGATGAACTGTAAATCTGCTGGGAGCTCAGTGGGGCAGTGCTGACTGGTTAAATGCCAACCCTCCACCTGCGAGAGGAGAACAATGACAATGATGCATCTGTATGCGAGTGAGGGGCTGTTAGTTTGTGCCCAACTGAATGTAATTCCCTTTGTCTGCTACAACCCACCCTTGGGATTCTGGTAGTGCTTAATAATTATGCTAACGCGTGGCTAGCCCTGGAGCATCCCAAATTTCTGATTTTCACAGTTCTATCTCATTACAAATATCCTCCTCTGTAAAAAAAAAAAAAAAAAAAAGCTTTACAATGCTAAACCATTTAAAAAAAATCTCTGCTGTTCTGCACATCTTTTGGCACTTTTCCCATCACTTTCCCCCCCCATATCTTTATTTTGTTTTCTAACAAAAGCCACAACCTGGAGGCACATGATTAGGCCTCCACTAATTGGTATCAGATTCACAGGTCTGGATCAGCACCGTACTAGCTGGAGCCAAATTATTGCTCACAGCTGCACACAGGGAGAGTGAGTGGCTGGGAACCTGAGCGCATTGAGCTGTTGGCCCACCATCAGCTTTCCCCTCGCAGAGTCGTGTACCCCTACCGTCACGCACAACCCTCCAGGGCCAGACAAGCTGCAAGCGTGCATGTATGACAGCTTTCATGTGCAAGCCAAAGTCTGATCAGAGGACCCCTGTATGGACACCTTTCATGGTTTGTTAGCACCTTGACAGTGAAGGAGCAGGACAGCTGAGATGTCTGCAGTGTGACGGAAAAGAACCCACCAGTTAATAGAGGCGGTCTGGAAATGGGGATTAGAAAAGGGGGTCTTGCATTCATGGCCCGGAGACACATAAACTCGCAAAAGACAGACGCATGCAACAAATATAAACATAAAATTCTAACATACACTTGTGGCCGTCACTGCTCTGTCAGAAAGCAGCATGCTTTCCTGAATGTTTAGGGAAATGAAGGGAGAATTCTGAAAATTGACTGAGCCACTAGATTTACTTTGGCAACCTTTTTTTCGGAAAACTTTTTCTTTGCCGCATATGCTGGCAGGACTCCAGTTTTGTGCTGAGATAATTGCTATAACAAGGTAAACAAGAAAATAATTTAAAAAAAACCCAACAAAAAAGAACACAAAAAAAAAGACAGTGAGAGTTAAGAGTATGCTCACATAACACACCTTCTTTGCCCAAGGGACTTTCTTGACCCAGAAAAAACAGTGTGTAGCATGTTGTCGGTGACTAAAGGGTGGTTTGCAGCCGTGAAGCTAGTCGAGCGATAGCCAGGTCACCAGAGCACACAGAGTTTGCCGGCAGCGAGGACTCAGAGGTCTTTCATGCCAGTAGTTTCAAGCATCGAACATTTGGCAGCTTCAGCTCACCTCTTTCATGGTTAACCCTTTATTTAACCTGACAGCCTCTCCAGGAAAACACATTTATGACAAATTAGATATGCATGAGTGGAACTGAATGAGCAGCATTCCAGACTTGGTGTGTGCATTTACACTCAAATGAATACTTAAATGCCGTGCCTTACCAAATACTTTGCGTCCCTGAAATATACACATTTTATTATTTCACAAAAAAAATCTGAAAAGTGTGGCATGCATTTTGGGCCCTGAGCTGTACAGCCACTGCTCCCTGCATGCTTGGTGTATTTCTCAGCTAGCTTTGCTGAAACTCATCTCTAACCCCAGATTTTATTATTATTATTACTGTTGTCTGGAATTTACATCTGGACTTTGACTGGGTAATTCTAAGACATGAATATGTTTCTGTAGTCTTTCATAAATTTTTTCTCCATATATTTTCGTGCTCTGTGGGGCGGAAGAGTTCAAAGTTGCATTCAGTGTTAGTTTTTGTTGTGCTTTGTGTTTGGGACCTGAAAAACGGGAAAAAAATGAAGGGGTATGAGTACTTTTGCAGGATTTATCTCCTGTAAACTTGTAACATATTACGTTCTGATTGATCAACATTATAAAAGATTTGGTCAGTTTTTTTTTAAATGTTTGTTTTTTTTAATGTTGCCATCAAATAATACTAAAAATGTTTTTATATTACATTGTAATTTTGGCAAAAGACAGCCTGTGCCAAGAGAAAAATTCTACCACACCACATACCATCTTGGCTGATAACATTCATTAATATCCTGACACGATCCATGAGAGCAGACTCCATTTCTTATTCATGCTGCAAAGCACTCGAGCTGGTCGGGTGAGTACACCTGACAACGTTCCTCCTAACTATCTCATCTCACACCTTTCTCTTATCACACCCCCTGCTAGTGCTTTCATCCTGCCATTTTCCCACCAGTCTAAAGAGTTCTTACTGCTCATCTGCATCTTTACTGCTGTTTCCCACTGGTATCGACTGGTGTCACACCCCTGCTGCTGCTTTATCTCTACCTCCTTCTTGTTGCTCCACCTCCTCTGGCATCATCTGTCAGAAGGTGTTAGCGGACTCTTCCTGAAAAGGTACAATTAATGGTGAAGAAAAACTGAGAAATTAGGATTTGCCTAAAGGTGGGAGTGAAATCTAGTGAATGTGTAGCTCATGAGATATTGGAATCAGAAATGGAAATATTGTAAAGAAAACACACTCCCAGGTGATTTAACTTTAAAATCTGAAGAAATAAAATATTCTAAGAAGTTCTTTTCCCCGATTATTAAAAATCAAATCTGTATTTGAAACAATTCTAACAGTATTTACATTTACCTAACATGCATTTAAAAGCTGGAGCATTGAAGAAAGAAAAAACCTATTTAGCTTCTTATACTTATGATCAGTTTGGCTAAAACTGGAACGCATATTCGGTGCTAATACTGGATACATTCTTTGAGACTTACATGAAAAACTTATGTCTGCAGAGTCCAGTCTTTCTAATTTAATCAACTTAGCCATAAAAGAAGAGCACCTTATTTAGATCCCCCGCTCTGTCCGTCTCTGTCGTTGTGTCCTTTAGCAAGACACTTCCCCAGACTTGCCTGCTGGCAAGTGGTCAGAAGTCCGGTGGTGCCGACTGTTTGGCTGCCTTGCTTCCCTCAGTCCGCCTCAGGGCAGCTGTGTAGCTTTTCACCATCAGTGTGTGAATGTGTGCATCAATGGGTGAATGATTGAATATAGAGTAAAGCACTTTGGGGTTCTCTGGACCAGATAAAATGCTATACAACTACAGACCACTTACCACTTACCATTCATATCGTATTTGATTTTCATACTCAGATTCTAAAATTAATATATTTCAGATAGTACAAGGCAGGGGTGGGTGTAAGATTTCCACAGCTGACCCCAGGCACAGACAGCCTTCAGTAAAAATACTACATCAGAATTACTTTGCACAAAATCAACAATTATTCCAATTATTATTAACATGTTGAGTATTAGAGGTAATATTTAATAATCTATTCCATGACATTTAGTATTTTGAATTTGAATACAGATTTATGCAACTTTAAACAAGTGAACATTATACACTTTTAACATGGTGCACTTTAATAAGTGACAGAATTATAAACTACTAGCTTGTTAATTAGTTGCAGTTTCTACTTATGTAGTCAGTCTGTAGTGAGCTACTTAACAAGTGTGCTGTGGGTAGATTGTCAACATACAATATAAAGCATTGTTACCTTAATAAAAGTGATGACTGGTATTGTGGTTTTCACACCATCAGTGTGTGTAGTCACTGTAAGAAGCAGGTCCCCCGTGTGTTTTAATGTATTCTCTCTTATATTCTTAACTCCCTCTTCCTATTAACCTTCTCACCTACCTCTCTTCTTTTCTTTTTTTCTCTTTCCCAATTCTTTTCTGTTTGCTTGTCTGTTGTGATTGATATAAACTCAAAGTAATTTCTAATAACGTTTATTTTTTTCAAAAAATATATCAAGTGAAAATAGAATAGCAAATGTTGCAATTCTCTATTTGTGAAAATAAAACTGTTAGAGTTCTTTTTGGCACTCAGACGATAATTCTGATTGTTATACTACAATATTGCTATATTAATTGATAACCAATATTCGCAGTATGACGTGTATAAAATGTGTATATGTTGAAACCAATGTTTAGCCTTGTCCAATCAAGAGACCTTATTTTATCTGCAGCAGCTCCCCACACTGGGCTGCTTTTGATTGCCTATTTTTTTTAAAGACTTTCATTTTAACTTGCTGTCAAATACCAGAATTATACTAATTAGTGCCTGTTATTAAGTTACAGTTTTGCTCTCTGTCTTAATAATAAAACTTTAAGAAATTTTAATTTCAATTTGTTTTAAATGACTTAAATGTAACTTGTTCTTTAATTAAATTAAAGTTAATGAATTTAAGTAAAGATTGTACTGTCACATTTTCCCAGTGTTCTGCCACTTTCCATATCTTCATCTTTGTGTTCTAATATTCTAAGCTGTTTCCAAGCATAACAACTCCTGACCGCACATAACATCAAGAAATAGTGATATCAAACAATCTTTATTTTTCTTCATTGTAAGTCTCGCCACCTTCCCCTCTAGCACATCCAGTCAAATTAAAAATGAAGGAAGAAGAAGTGGTCTGCTCTTGCGGGGGCTTTTGTTCCAAAATCTTTTAAAAAGAGTGAAGACAGGGGTTGATAGCCATCCACTAACCCCCATTACGTCTTGTAATCCCCAGCAGAAACCAAAAGGGGGGATAAAGGGCAGCGTTTGCTGCGTAAAAGACGCTACAATAACAGAGAGAAACCCAAGCATCTCTTTCATTATCGTGGCAATGGGAAATCTCCACAAGTGACAACACTGGGGTGCGCATTCGCTGTGTACGTGGATAGCCCACCAGCTCCACTCATGGGTAACAGATGGTGCCTTATCATTGGCCAGGATCAACCGTACAGCGTACATTCCTAGACGTGCCGGTAATGGCTTTTGTAAAGTTCAGTTACCGCTGACTCCACATAGCATTAGGCACTAAGACACATTTTGAGTGTACTCGGTACTCTCTGCACCATCAATGTCAAACTTGACAGAGCATGCAGGGAGTGGTATCCGTAAAGATAATTATTGCCTAATCATTGAACAAGCAATTACTTCTTCCTGTGTGCTCTTTTCTATTTACACATCCTCACAGCCAGGTCAGCATTCACTCCTACCGGTATTACCCGTTTGCTTTGTAGCATAAGTTCCTCCCAGCAACTTATACTTGCTCACCTGCTTGACCTGAAAGCTAGACCTTTAGTGGCCTTACTACCCCCCTCTACAGATTTAATAATGCCCTTTTATTCTTGAACACTTTATTAAACACTGTCACTCAGGCTAAATACCAGAAATAGTTGGATAAGAGCCCGAACAAGGATGAGGGGAAGGCCCATAATGCATCCTGAGTGATGGATCTTTGAGTCTATAAATGCTGGTGTTGTGACTAGAGAGAAAAAGGTAAAAGCTGAGAGGCTGGAGGAAGTCTGGATGGAGGCCAATTGTATTATGGTTGGGGTGAGGAGTTCAGGCTGAAGTGCAGTAGGGGAGGGCAGTTTTCACCCTAGATGTACACTGTGATAGCTGGTCAGCAGGGCTGTTGATTGATGCCTGATAAAACCTACTGAATGACTGACAAATGCTTCTCAAAGTCTTCTAAGTGTGAAATAGAATGGAGGTAGTGTCTTGGGTGCATAGTTGTATAGTAGTCATAGAGTCTTCATAATTTTCTTATTCTAATTTTCTGTTAAACATGTGGAAGAGGTTTAGATAAGAAAAGCAGTCCCAGGTCATGTATCAAACTTTTGGCAGCCAGACCAAGAAGTTAAATACATAATATGAGAATAAAATTTGAGCAAGCTTTTATGTCCGTTATCATAGATTAGTCTTAGCAAAATCCTAAAGAGAATTGTTAACTTTTGAATTGTTTTGTGGAAATATCAAAAAACAAAGGCAAAGTGAACGAGTCCTTTGAAATAACATGGATTTTCAAATTTACCAACAATAAAATACAATAAGCAATCACCCATAACGTAGCTTCTGAATAGCCTGTAAAGCTTTTGGGGAATGACTTTTCCCCTCGTAAGTTGTTTTTCTTTTAGGTACACCACTGAGTGTGACTGATTTAATTAGTTTTAAACTCAAAGACAAATAAATATTTTATTGGATAAACTATCATCACTACTGATGCATGAAGCACCCATACCGAAACTGACTTTGAAACTGCTTTGTGGTTTTCCAGTGGATCAAATTGCAACTCCTAAATGTTAACTTCTGAGTACATATGGGTGAAGCATGATGGGTAGTTGTTAATATGTCTGCCTCACAGTGAGAAAGATCCTGGTTTTGAATTTTGTTTTTTATTTGTGAAGATTGCATATTCTACCCTTGCAAAGATATATTTTCTCAGTGGATTCTCAAAAACATATATGTCGGATTAATTGATATCTCTGAAGGTGTGAATGTGTGCTTACATGGTTGCCTGTCCTGTGTGTTTTAGTGTTGGTTAGTGCGCTGGTGTTCTTTCCAGGGTGTAATTTCTTAATTTAGCTAAATGAGCAGTGCACAAGCACCCTATAAAGGCTACTGTGATTAAGCAATTAAATCAGTGACACCAACTATAGTAGTCTGTTGTCAGTTTTAGCTGAACCATAATTTTCAAATTTTCCACAGCTGTGTACCCCAATTAAATTTACTTACTGCTAATATTTACTTGCTTTACTGATAGTTGAGGTTGCAGGTAATCTACACTGTTTTCTTATGGCTCAAACCTTTGAAACTGTTGGATTTTGCACTTTTGGTCAAATAAAACAATCCAATTTTGGCATCTTATAAAACTTTCCTTTTTTTATTGTAAACTAAGCATTAATCCCTACTGTGCCATCATAGTCACTGTAATGAGAAAGGTATTCTTATTGATCTTAGCCTTTCCACATAACATGAATCATTCAGGCAAAGAGAGTACTTATAATGGGATATCAATCTATTGATCTATAATAAAAGTTTAGACGGATAGCACCAGATAATACGCTTACCAATGCCTATGTGGCAGTGATTCATGCTTGAAATACACTAACAGTTAGATTTAAAGACAGTCCTTTCTAAGTGTACCTGTTTAGATATTCAATAGCCTTAGTCCCCTCCTGTGGGAACCAAAAGGTACTATAGAGAAATAGGGGGGCAATGACAGGCTTAGTGTATATTGGACACTGTGAGAAGTGATGACCTGATGTGAAAATTAGTTCCCAAAGCAATGAGAGATTGTCCACGGTTTGTAGATATTGCCAAAGAGGGAGTGGGAAGATAGACACAATGTTCACCTGCTAGAGACACAGTGGATTATGAAGAATTAGGGGACACTGTGTGACTTGGCATCAATTGGGGGACCTGTTGAGGTCGGCACATAATCTGATCATCTGCCAAGAAACACACACACACACACACACACCCAAACTCTCTAAGGACAGAAAGTACACAGATGCCTGACGACACGCTTATTTGAACACAGGCATAAGGTAGGGACAGATTTCTGCTCAAATGCTTTTGCTGACACATGGCTGCAAAGACAGACACAGACCAGGCTCACAGCTGTGTGGGTGTGTGTGTGTCTTCTGCTTAACAGTAGCAACTGTAACAATGACAAGGCTTAGCAGTGTAACAGGAGTCATCCTGCAGATTGACATTTAACACCGCTTCTCATACAGGGAAACCATTCACAGCCACAGTCCTTAATAACTTCTTTTAGCAAACATAAAACCCAGCTGTACAGTATGAAAATTAAAACAGAAGCTTTTATAAATAAGCCACCAATCTACATTTCACCATAGAGGAAAAGCATTAGAATAACATGGATTTTAATCCATGGGTGTTTACACTGAGAAAGGGAAACCAGTGAAAATGCTGGCTTTCAACAAAAAATACCTTTGCCTTACAAAAAACAGGAAGCATAGGAAATTATGTAAGACTTACAAAATAATGGAATATGTTTTTAAAATGAAGTTAGAGTTATGTAGTGGGTTAAAAAGTATAGCTCACCTTGGTGTTCAGACTTTTTTTTAAAAGAACATCACTAAAAAGTGCGGCCATACATGCAACTCAAGAGACAAAACATGTCAGTGGGGTTAAAAGAAACAGAGACCACAAGACAAGATAAAATAAGAGAGTATCTTTTGGGGAAAAACAAAGAATCCTATTGTTTTGTTTTGTTACAGATGTTATTGTACTCTTATAAAGGCAAAACTTTTATGCTCAGTCCACTTTTGACTAATTAATACATGACTGTATGGCTAGAAAATGGTTAACAAAGCTCTATCATTGTGTTTTTACAAATAGAAGAAAAATTGTATGAAACTCAAACTGTATTTTATGGAATTTATGTCTAGCGCAGAAGTATCAGGCTCAGATTGGACCACTCTAAATATTTTAGCTTTTGAACCAGAAATTTAAAAAGGCAGTCCAGATTCCTCACAAACTATGAAATAGCCCTTTGAAAATCCTTAAACATAAGGCCAACTTTAACATTGTTAGCAGCAACAGTAGCTGGTCACTGTGTTCTTGGATTGCATAAAAATGTTTTGTATCGTATCGGTCACTCCTTTTTCATTGGGTAATCAAAATGTTGCCTCTTAAATGAAATTAAAGGAGTGCGGATCTACTGTAATGCTTTTGCAACTGACTATTGTTCAGTGTGATGATGTGTACTCTTTATTAGTTGACTATCATAAAACTGGACAACCACTCAATAGCTCCTTCCCGTCTTTCTTTAGAACAAGCCAAACACCTTTACAACGCAGTTACAATCCTTTCTTTTTATCCTTCAAATGTATTGGTGAGGACTGCTGCTAGACTCTTCCTTTTCTGTTTTATCAGACAAAAATGACGGTTTTTGTCCCTGAGTGCAGACGTAGTTTGTAATATTGCTTTTTATGTTGTTTTGGAGTCATGGACTCTTCCTGTCTGAGGGAATTTTCATCCCAAATTGGTAAAGGACTTGTTTCACTGTGAATAAAGATGCTCTGGCATGGATAAACAGATTTTGCACCAAAATACATTCATCTCACAGAAACCATTTCTTCATTACTCGCTATAACGACTGGAAACTCTCATAATCGGTTTGTTCATGGCACATTTAGGCATCTAGAAGCTGTTCACAAAGATTAGCAGTATTTGTTGAGGTTTGCAATTCTCTTCCTGATATTTTGGTTGATTTTCTTAGTTGTGTGTTGTTAAGATACCAAACAAAGAATTAATATGTCTGAGGTATACCTTACCAATAAGCCTGTAATGAAGAGATCTTCATTACTGGGACTATTTTACTGAAATCACTGTATTGCATTTTTAAAGTATTTTTGCACTTTATTAACAAGCACTTTATTTAGCACTGCACTTTAAGCATAGATTTGCACATCAGTAACAATTTGCACACAAGAAGTTTTAACTGTATTTATTGAGTATTTTTAGAGATTAGCATGCAGCCTTTGTTCTGGGCTCTGCACAGCTGCTCCTCATTGACGAGTGAGGTGGTTGCCTGTGGAGGGAGGATAATTGTTACTCAGAGCAATGAGCTACTGGTGGGTAAAACTGAGCAAATGTGTTGTGCATAATCTGTTGGGTGTGGAGTGCTAGTGTAGAGTGACTCACCTGTCTTTTCTGTGTCCTCTCCAGGGTGTTTGGACAAATACTGCCCTGGGGGTCCAGACACCATATATAGTCTCCGGGAGAGGCCATTGAAAAGTGTGTGGGGGGGAATTGTTTATGGGTTTTGTGGTGTTTCATCTGGTGTAATGATAAAACATAAAATATTTCTAAAAAGTAAATAGAAATGTTGTATTTAGTAAAAAGGTATTTTAATTAAATAAGTGGATATTGATGAATTGAGATTCCCCTGTGAATTAAAGGTGGTTTGATCCGTCACAGCTGGGACTATTTAAGACTGCAGTTTCACCTGTGAAGTGTTGTTGATGTTGTGTGAAGAATAAAACCACTGCTGTTTTCCACCTGACTCTGCCTCAACGCTTCATCGTCACTGTAAAATCCAACCGCGAACGGCTACCTTGTTACAAAGCCTCAGCCTAATTTACAATACATTTGTAAATTAACCTGTCAGAAGCTTTAATCTTATCTTATCTTATCATCTTATCTGGAATTTTCTAAAATGTTTTCAGGCCGAGGAATCTTAGTGAGAGTCAACTTCTGGATTTAAGAAAGTAACAAAAAAAAAAGTTTTTCTCTCCCATAATTCTGGTATTTAGCAAATATAAATAATTTTGATAATCCTAACTGACCTGAGAGGAAAAGCTTGTCCTGATTTAACAGAGAAACAGAGAGGGAAAAAAAAGGTAATGTGTCTTCTTATACAATGTATGCTAATACCTGGGCTCAACTGCAGATTTAAGATGTTAAGCTGAATTGAGGATCTTGGAGCACTCACAGTCATGTCTGAGATCCAAAATAATAGCTTAGAGTAGCAGCAATTAGAGAGTGCGTTGCTAGGCAGACCAAGACAAGAAAGATTAAATGCCTTTTTTTATAAAAGGATTTTATGCCATAATTTTTTTGTAACATCACTAAAAAGGCCTACTTTATACTGTGCACCTATAAATAAGTGAATTTACAGGCATCTCCAAAGATGCTAAACAGTGACACAATGGGACTTCCTCTCAAGCGGTATGTACCTGAGCATACACACCACTGCTGGATGACAAACATTCAATCTGCACATACAAATGTAATCCAGCTTTCCACCACCACATAAGGATTAAACCACATGCAAACTGAACACATGCACAAACCCATAAGTAGCACTTAGAAGCTCTGCGTGCCCATTCACATGCATTCACAAACAAATTGCAACAGGAGGCCAAAGTCACGCATATCTCTCACCCTCTGCCAGTTGTCAGTCAGTGCCTTTGAGCACAAGGCATGAGGGACCAGATTAAATCCTTCTGGAGACAGAATGACGGGCACAGCAGCCTGTGCTCAACATACACACACACCTACAATGAATGACAGCATGTCGAGCACTACCTATATCCACGCTTTAATGTACAGTGTTCCTTTCCATGATCTTGTGGTACATCTGCGAGACAAAACACATTTTTATTATCCACTGAAATAACTGTCAATTCAGTATTTCAGAACATAAATTAAAAACATTGTGTGTTTTGTGAAAATGTCCTTACAAGCCCGTTGGATTATTTCTCAGACCATAACAAGAACCAAACAGAATGGGATGTTTAACTTTTAGCCAAGTGTGACTGAAACCAGGCAGGAAATGAAAAACCGAGCAGTAAATATTTTGTTGTGATTCTCAGCAAATAGCAAAAGATAAAACAATGCAAACTCATAAACAATTTATTGTCTTGGCCTCCAGGAATATGACAACCAAAAGGCTAATTTGGTCTTGATCTGAAGGATCTAACAAATGACAGATTAAAGGTTTGATCCTGCCACACTTCATCTCCCACTTAATGATACACAGATAACAGCAGCAACAGTTTATGTGAATTTTTCCAACGACCAAAACTACTTTGAGGGGTGTTGCAGCAATATTGTCAGCTGATTTGAAACAATTAGGCTTGCCTAGTTGTTTTGTAGAGATCTGCGGTATTGCACTGTTGGCTGACAAAGAAGAGTTGGCAGCTGCAAATGAGTTATGGGCATTATTTCAAAGATACTTTGAAGTTTTTTGCTGGTCGCATCACAACATGGCAGCAGCTAGGCAACCATAAGTAAAAACCCTTTGCCTCTCCTGGCTTTGAGAATGAAAGCTATGTAAATGGAAAGCAGATGGTGATGAGATGGTGAGGATTTTTGGCACGGCACGTACCAGTTTTGATGCGCTCCTTTTGTTGTTCTTCAAGCGCTGACATCAACTGTCTTCTTGGCTTCACTGTAAGCGGACAAAGCAGCTGAAATAATACTGCAGTGACAGAGGTATGAAGGCTTTGCAATGTGACCTAGTTTCTACTGGGAAATATGGCACTTTACTGTGTAATTGCAACCTGATAAGGTTTGTAAATCATCTGTGTTTTATTGTATGGAAAACAATTCTTTGTGTGTTTGATATTAGCTGATAGCATTTTGTTGAACATAAAGAACTGGAATGACATGCAGTGCAACGTATGGCTTGCCTGTACTGTACTTTAAGATGATCCATGTTTGACACAGGATCATGGTGCACCATTGCAGTGAGAGAATGAAAGTATTTCACTGACAGACGGCATAATGTTATGGCTGCCTTCTTCTCCTCTCAGAAAACCCCTACATTTTCTTACCTATCAGGCTTTAAATTAACTAATCCCTTAAGAAGAAACTTCTTTAAAAAATATTTAAGCTCAAGTTATTTATGTTTCTTGTAGCATTTTCTTTCTCCAGAGAACGAAACAAACCCTGAATAATAAAACCAGCTTTTTCGGTTTTATACCTATTGGCATTGACACTGCTGTGTGTTCTTGGCATTAAAGCACACATGCGAATCTACACTTGCAGTTACTCTACGTCATGTGGGTGTAGTCCAAACTCAAGGGCACGGCCCGTCTATTTGCTGTCTCTCAGCGCCCTGTCATCTGGCTTCAGTAATTACACAGGCATAAATTTGGTCAGGAGAAATAAGTTTGACTGCTGAAGGAGATCTATGCACACATTTTGTGTTCTTTGAGCTGTGTGCTGTAAGTAAAGAAATTTGACTGAAGTCAGAATTGACCTGAGATGAACACTTAGACTAAAGTTTCATTTCAGTGCCAAAAGCAGAGATTTCATATTTTGACAACTCAGCTCTCATAAACAATCTTTATGTGACCAAGGAAGAAAGTAAGTGTGGATCATTCAAGTAGATTACTAAAATGCCCTCAAGGTTATATAGTGTTTAAAAATTGCTAATTGTTATGATCACATTATACTGTACACACTGTATATTGGTTCCTCAGTGCAGTATGCATCAGTAAAACTAGTTAATGTCAGCATTTAATGTTACCAACAAACAAATGAAAATGCAGCTGCACATTTCTAGAGAGGTCAATTTTATGGCTAATATTTTTTTTAATAACTTACAACAGTTAATAGTTAATTTATTAATCAATCAATTAATTATTATTATTCAATACTGCATTTAATCTTCTGAACAAGATTTAAATGCTAACTGATTATATGTTAAATTTAGCACAAAGTTCATAATTCTATTTTGCAACCTACAGTAATTCTGTGTAGCATTCAAAAGTGTGAATGTTTTGTGACCCATTAGGACTTGAATCTTCACTTTGACTTAGAGCAAAAGCCTTGAGGCATAACTTTGAATTGAAAAAAAATGACATGTGAGTATCACTGTTGCATGCATATATACTGTATATATGGTGTGAAAAATGCCTCTGAGAATAATAGAATAACGAGTTAACCTTTAAATCTATGTGGACTAATTCTAATTAGCTCATTTCAGAGGAGAAAAACATGTAAGATCTCTATGCAGAGATTAGAAGAATATAGCTATTTTCTCAATATGCTTTCCATCAAGAAAAGCCTCTCAAGACAAGGCCTTATGGGATCTTCTGCAAAATAAATAACTTATTCGAAAAGGTATGCACTACCTTCATGAAGCAGTGCGTGGGAGACTGTGAGCAAAGAGGATGAGGGACAGTTTTATTCAACTAAAAGAGTAACAATTTGCAGAAGCAATGAAAAGTGGACCTTAGAGGGGAGAGTAAAACATCTTAAATCTTCTATCCACTGCACTCCACTTTAAACAGCGGACATAGATTGTATCTTTATTTGTCACTGGCAGTAAAACATTAAAGTTGTTTGCATGTGGAATGGGTCAGCCCTGATCACAAGCCTCCCAAACATTTATGATGGCTTATTCACCTGTCTCATAAAGAAGACCTCACACTAAGAGTTTTGTTCAAACTATTTATAACAAAATAGTGTGATACGTGACACAGAATGAATGAAGCCATAAAAATGCTTTGCAAGGCCAACATTTCTGTAATTTAAAGAATTTAACGACAAGGTTAAATTCATTTAAAAATAAAATGTAATACTGACCCTTCAAGTGTTTTATTTCATGCACATTCACATAGCCTTGAAAGTTTTCATAAACATTGAACTGTTCCACATTTTTTTCAATAAACACTTTAATATTAATATTAAAAAAAAAATATTGGGAGTTTTATTGTGATAGACCATAATTCTGAAGTGGAAGAAAAGAAGGACATAGTTTTTAATTATATAATTTTTAGTTTTAATTTAATTTTAATTTTAATTATACATCTATATCTATATCTCAATATAGATATAGATATATAGAAATGTAAGATAAAATGTAATACCCTTTACTCTGACATCCCTATGATAAATCCAATGCAATAATGTTGCATTCATAATTTACCTTAATTTGTGAATAGAGTCCATTAGTTAATTTCAATATCAATACAGCTGTGCTGTGAAGGTCTAAGGGGCTAGTTAGAGAACAGACAGCGTCATGAAAACCAAGGAACACAGCAGACAGATTATGGATAAGGTTTTCAAGATGCTTAAAGAAAGATTAGGTTATGGAACAATATTCCAAGGTTGAATATCTAACAAAGCAATCTTCAACCCATTATCTGAAATTGAAACAATGACATCAAATTTCTGCACTGTTTTAGAATTGTTGACTGTCTGTAGTTTTAGCAAAGGTAGCTGAGGAAGTGAACGAAGCCGTTCAGTTCATGTTGGCCCTACATCTAAATATTGAATCCGGTTAGCTTCATTACGTTGAACTGGCGTATAACATATGTCACTGGCAAACCTTACCAATTGGGTAAAATTTAAAACTTCAACATAGTCCACACCTCCAAGAATCAATGTTTTTCAACATACAAAGCAAATAGCGCAGGATAAGGCTCATTATTCTGCAGAATAACCATGGT
Source organism: Xiphophorus hellerii (assembly GCF_003331165.1). NCBI lineage: Eukaryota > Metazoa > Chordata > Actinopteri > Cyprinodontiformes > Poeciliidae > Xiphophorus > Xiphophorus hellerii. Next base: position 10,506,863 of record NC_045680.1, read on the forward strand.
TATCCTACATGTGTTGATCTCTCTTTGACATGTGTTGGTCTATCAAATGGAATACCAATTAATTACGTTCAAGTTTGTGGTTTCAATTTAAAAAGAGGTAAATAAGTTTGACATGTATGTCTATATTTTCAGGTTTTGATCTGTAAATTATACATTATAAAAACAAGGTGACTGATAAAAGGTAATTGAATTCATAGAGGCAGCACCCACATTTGTGTACAGGCAGACCAAATATGTCAGACACCTCTGGGAGAGCTGGAGATTTGAGCTTCTGTATTGCTGATATTGACTGACAAGTGAACACCACACCCTGAGGCTTTGGCCTTTATGGTGCAAATAAAGAGGCCTGCAGACGGCGGACTAACGGAAACAGGTTGATTTTTTCCAGACACTATGTTAGGTGTTTAAGGTGGACGAGTAATGTAATATGGATTATGAAAATCTGAAAGCCCTAGGCAGAGTAACTACAGGCTTGCTGTTCAACCTGAATCTCATGGTAATTTAAGAACCTAAGCTAACAGAAGATAACGTTCAGCATGTGCTGTGGAAACAAAAAGTGCTGTCTCACATTTCTGCTGTGCAACAGTTTTATTCTTGTTCCTGCACATTTTTAGAATTGAAGTGTCAAATTCAGTTTATAATTGAAATTATGTATGTAATTTGACTTATTTTTCAATTAATATCAATATACATCAAAGCCTGCTATCACTGTGGGAAATCTATTATTGCAGGTGTTATCAATTTTACAGGAGAGGCATTGTGATTTTATTTATACCAAACAGCAGCAGCACATGAACCACATATGATACATAAACTTGCATCTATTTCATGTGAAATGTCCAAAAATAGAACTGGCAAAGTGCTTGGCTGAATCTGTATCTTAATCCAGAAAATATGGCCCAAACTTATAATTTTTTTTTTTTATTTCTTAGAATTTTCCTATTTGTCATTTTAAAACTTTCAAACCTATTTTTGGGAAGCAAGTCATATGTAACTATCTGTATGAATAAAACAGAGTATTACAAAACTTTTAATACACACCAAGCTCTGAATAGTTAAGAATAATCTAAAACAACAATAAATAAACAAATATTGTACAAGTTTTCTTAATGTAATACCAAACATTTATATTCAGCTTACTGAATGCTTAATTACGTTTCAATTATCCCAACCCAGCACCTTTGGACATCTTTTCAAATCCTTTTTAACTTTTTCATAAATTCAGCTGGAAAACAAATCAACCCCAATGTATACTAGTATCTGCTGACACAGCACACAGCTTAATATCGCTCTGTATTTTCAAAAGGTCTCAAACTCCAGTAAACAATGCTGAGTCATTATTTGCTCAATTAATTTGTGCTCCTGCAGATATTCTTTCCTGCGTTCTCCTCCCTCTTGTTCTGTCAGATTGAAAGTCTCTCTCAGTCCTTTTTGTCTTCTCTTGGCACTCTCCTCTTGGCAATTACTTTTGAATTCTGATTTAGTGTTTTTCACTTTTGTTCCATTTGGCCTCTGTCCATTCCTATCGCCTGCTTCTCATGGGTTAGTGTTTACTGCTGACCCGGCAGCCCTCCCTTCCCCACAGCTAATAGTTTGAAGCTTGAAGGGCTGTGGACAGTTGGAAGGACAACATTTGAAGTCTTAACCTTAATCTGATGGAGAATTTTGTCCACACATATGTTCCTTCTGCTGCTGTATGTTTGTTTTATTACTTGCCAGTTGTGTTAAGCACTTCATGGAAGGATGATGGGTCAAACTCATAAGACTGGTCTGACCTGTAAAAACCCCCCAGCAAAACCGCGATAAGACGTGGAAAGACTTCAAATATTTCTCTAACTATGGTAAATATTTTCTGAGGCATATGTAGAGTTTAATGACCCGAGTGAACAATACCAAATCATCTAGTTTATACTATATTCTTAAAGTGTTAGTTCAATGCTAAAGAGCCCTAACCAGACAGTTCAAGTGAGTCATTCACAAGTCACAATCTTTTAAACTATACCAGTTTTAATTTTCATTTATGATGCCAATTCTACTTTGAGTTGTCTTACACAATAGCAAAGTTTAAGTAATTCAGAGACAATTCAAACTTTGACAAAAAGCATAACCTCGTGATAATTACTTGTTGATGAGAACAGGAAGACCATGGGAGACATATTCAGAAACAAACTCTGCAAGATTCTTCAAGTTAAGTCATGAGATGAGAGAACTGACAGGACTACTGGGAACGTCTTAATCTCATTCCAGATACTAGATACTGGGTTAATATATCTTAGAAACTTTTATTTCAATAAAATACTTTATGTTGACATTGTAAAATTACTTATTTCAGCCATAAACATATAATTAACTGTTATAATGAGCTGCAGGACAAACAAGTATCTCCATAGTCTACATTTTGGTTGGAGTGGGCTAATAGCTTTTGAAATCCATTACTAGGGAAAAACCGAAGGTTTTTGCTTCTGTCAGACTGCCCAAGAGCAGCTGTGGCTACAATGTAACATACCACCATCAGTACATAAATGACTGCATGTAGTGTGAAGAGCTGTGGGGAGCACATAATTTATGTAATGTCAAAAAATAACAATATATTGTACAATTGTCCAAAAGGTATTGAAAGACCTTTGAAATGTTCACGTTGTTCAAGCTGCACAGTCAGTTGTCTTCATGGTGGCCAAATTCTTGACGTTATAGAACAAGCAGTTTTTATATTCTAACAACAAATGGTGCTTTTTGTAATTGAAACATTTTAGTTACTCTGAAAATATGATTTGGTGTTGCAGCGATCTGCTTCAGTAGTCATGCGCCATTCGTATCTAGGAGACTTCAGATTCATATGCATTTGTACTCAGAGGGTCCCCTGTACGTCTTTGCTAGTGTTTAAATCTATTCTGCAAGTCATAGCTGCCAACTGCAGGCTGGGGCAAATGAATCTTCCTAATTGAATGAGCATGTTAACCATACTCATTAAAACAAAAACACTATATCTTTGTTTAGGTTTTTATAGCTTTTTTTATAGACTACAGCATCATGCTGCTGTGTGTGCAGAAAGCGTTTTGCATCGAAGCTGTGGGCAGGCAGCTTGGGGTAATTAATTCTATTAAATCATTCCCTCTTTCCTATTAAGACCACATTACAAGAGGCCAAAATCTAGAGCAAAGTACACAGAGAGGAGGAAAAACAAACCACTCAACAGAGAATGGATCAGTTCTCTTTTTTTATGTTTTTGGGCAACCAGAAACAAGCTGGTCTTTTATTGGCTGTCAGCTCCCACCCCACTGCAGCAGGCAAACAGAGATGAAAAGAAGGGAAGAGAGGGGGAACATTTCTATATTGAGGGGCTAGAAGGGCTCATCCGGACGTCCTGGGTGAAGCATGAGAAAGAGAAGGAGGCAGGAAAGAAGGGAGATTAAGGATAGACAGACGGAGGAGATAGAAATGTGGGTGGCTTTAAATGTTTATAGCGGCAAGATTTTTATTACTGAAGTGTACACACGTAAAGGGAGGTTCTTTAGGTTAGAGTGGGTGAATGTGAAGCAATCTGCAGAGTGTGCATGTTTATAGATAAGTCTCAGGAGAGACTGGTTGGAACACTAAGCAGACCAGCAATCATCAGGTTTTAGCCAAATGCTGCCAGGAAAATTAAAGCGAAAGCCTCTCCCTGCCCAGCATTTCCCAGATTAGATATGAAACACTATAAAATGCTTCACTTTATCGCTTTTTTTCTCTTCTGGAGATATGCATGCGTCTTGTTAAGGTTTTGGTACACCTGTGGAACAATATGAGTGTGAGTTCATTGTGATTTAAGACTTTTAGTTGGTTGTTCCCAGTGATTCAGTTCACATGTTTTCAGGAGGCATTTAAGTGGGTGGCCAGAGCCAGAAACTTGTCATGCAGACGTATAAAAAAGTACAAAAACGCTAAAATGCCAATAATTTACCACTTGTAAAACTCTGCTAATAGTTATTCATACTAAAAAGGGAACTTTCCTAAAAGTGATGACTGACAAAACTCTGGCACTGAAATATACTCAATGTTTTCTAGATTATATGAACTCAAGGCATAAATGATAAAAAAAAATGAAATGCATAAAGAAAATAATAACTACAGTCTTTCAGATTTGTTCCATAACCTGAACTGTTAATTTTTTCTCCTATTCAGTGTATTTTTGTCAAAGCATACAGTGTATATTCAGCTTTCTTTCTTTTTTTTTTTTTTTCACCAAAGACCATGCAAGATAAAAGTTGATGGTCTTTGATCTATCAGTGTCGGGTCAGTGGGCCCAAGTCCGCAGGGTTATTGTTTTGGATCATGAATATTATAGGCAGTGCTATTATTGTAATTAGAACCAAGTTGACATGTTTTCTCATTTTTGACTAAAAGTGCAATGATTAAAACCTATGTAGTCTCATGTTGTGTGAAATGAGAGCATGTTTCAATAAATCAGTATGTCTGACAGAAGAGCTGCATCTCCTAAGTATAACCAAATCTCCGCTTTCTGTTTATTTCATCTTACACCTTTCTCTACTGCTGTTTCCAAATAGGTGCCAGATCACACTGAAAGGGAAACACCGCGTGACTGGCTTAAAAATGTTTCTGTGTACCTCATTTCTAATAAAAAATGGATGAGGCTAAGCTACGGCACCACAAATAACTTCCTTAAGCCTTTCTTCCTTCAGTGTTAGACTCAGTCCAGGTATTAGCTGTAAAATTTCTCAGTTTTGTTGTGATTGAATCCTGGCTGTCTTTATTACATTAGGACATATGGCAGAGCTCTTTCTGCATCGTTCATTTCCGAACATTGAGTAATCTGGATGAGCACAGCTGTGATTAATATGGTGACAAATCATATTTTCTTCTTTTAACTTTTAATATGATCTTGGCTGAGTTTACTGTTATCCCCCAAAACACCATATTTCTTGCTTTCCTGGTTCAGTAACTTTACAGTATCCTTCATGTTTTATCAAGCATTTTCTTACTCTATACCAATGTCCCCCACCCCCCCGATATTCTTTATGTTGAACTGAATATAGATTCCTTTCCTTTATTGACACAATTTATCATTTGTCCTTAAAATATATCCACCTTATGAACTTCTCCTTGGTGAGGTGCGATAATCTGCTGTCTGACTATTGCTTATAACTGAAGTTGGATTGAAATGAGGTACTCCATCCTGATGGTGTAACAGAATGAATTCTACATCCATCATTGCCACAATCACACATATCAAAATATGTGCACATCTGTAGCAGCATACACTTTATTTGATAAGACTTGATATAGGAGCTCTATATCATTTCTTCACATTTAGATGTAAGATGTGTTTTGGGGGTGTTAACATACACAGAATGACAGGAAACAACAGCTCAGTGGTTTTCCACACATTGGCACCTGTACTTTAACTAAAAAAAAAATAATGTTTCTAAGCGGCACTTTGACCTGCATAAAAAATGGTTCCTAAATTAATTTCTTAACACCTAAAATAAGGGCAAATGGACTAACAATGAGTTGTAGCACTCATGGCTCCAATACTCCATTAAGAAATAACTTATATGTATACTTTTTCATGCTTTTAAAAAGTATGTACACCCTACACATTTATTTTGTATTTTATTTTGAGTCAAACCTAGATGTTCTAGCTCATCAAAAAATAACTCCAGGCAAAAATAGCCTGATAAAATACAAAAATCAAAATCAATCTGCATTATTAAGAAGACCAAGATGGTTCTAGGATAAATATTTCCCCCTACCTGACACATCACAAAGTCACTTTGAGTAACCACATTTATTGTCTTACTTAGGGTGATAAAATGTTTATATTAGGTATAAAAATATTTACAAAGCACAAATGCAGCTCCACATAGAAACCAGAAAATAAATTTGCTTCTTACCGTCCCAGTCACAACTAATGGAATTCAAAATGCATTTATGCATGCTTTATTGGCTGGATTCTTTTGTGTTTTAAAACATTTGAATGTTATCAAAACATGAATAAAAATAGGAGAAATCTGTAGCTGCCAAATATTTTTGTCACAATTCTTTAACCTACAATGCAAAAAACAAAATAAACAGAAAGAGACAAATTCAAAAATAGTCCCACATCATTCAAAAACTGTCCTCTAGTAATTGGACTATCAAAGGCTCAATGAGATACTGTAGGTGTTAATAGGACCAAAAGGAGATATTAATATTTGGCAACATTGTTGGTAAATTTAATTCCAACTTTTAAAGTAGGCAATTTGACATTTAGGGTAATTTTTTGTCGTTGTTCTCAATGCAGGTACATAGCAAAACAAAACTTATTTATTTTAGAAAACTTTACACTGTGAACAAAAATCTGCATTTTTCTGTATCTTAGGGTTGAAATATGACTGCTTTAGTGTGCCTACATTGCAACACATCCACACAACTAAATTGTTTCCCTTGCTCCCCAACCCCTGGGTTGATCTCTTGGCCAATTGGCTACAGTGTGAGTGATCTGTTTACGGCGAGGACTGGGGCCCAAAGCGCTGAAGAACACAGTTATTAATTCCAGTGACGGCTTTATCTGCTTTGGGACTCCATGTGTTTACTGTATGTGGATGTGCGCATATGTGTGTGTTTTTAGTTTCTAATATTGTTTTTTTTTTTCAGCAGTCTGCATTTGCTATCTTTCCCTAATCATGAAGTCTTCAGCATACACTACTTGTCTCCATCAAATATCTATCTCCTGCCAATCGTCCACCTGCGCTGTGCTCATATAATGTGTATTTGTATGCGGCCTTAGATCATTTCGGTAATGGCCGGCCATTCCACGTAGATCAGCAGTGACAAGAGTAATCTGTCTATGTGGCAGCAGCTCCCACAGTGCTCTGCACACCATTTGCAGTCTTGGGCTCATCAGTGGAGGAGGTTGCACTACCAACACAGAGAACCTGAAATGGTTTTTAGACGGCTCTTCTATCATAAACCTCTAGTAGCAACACTTATCATTTCTGTAGAATTTCAGACTTTTAAAAAACAAAAGAAAATCTAACCTGAGTGAAGGAGCTGAAATAGAAAATTTCATAAGTTGTCCTGAGGATGAATGAAAACAGAGGTTTGGGTGATGTCACGCTATCAGCATGCAGGTGAATGCCTTCAGTCGTCACTGCAGGGCAATCCGATTTTTTTGAACATCCTGACAGATCCCCTGATTAAGTTGTTTGGTCATCAAAGATGGCACCAAATGCTCACACACTGCCTCCCTCCTTCAATCCCTACATGAGCATTTCATATGCTGCTTGTGATGGATTATCATGGTCCATGTCCCAGGGCTAAATGTTTAATTTAGTTTCAAATGACAGTACTCATGCAGCACCAGTTCTGAGCAGTTTGCTGAGTGTATCATCTTACTTGTAATGCAAAAAATATGTGGTGATGAAAACAGCATTTGGGTTGTTTTGTCTGTGGAAGAATAAAACAAGGAACCTCAAAGCATAAAGGAATCCAAACATATGTATGCACAAGCAGACTACCTCTGGCCAAGAATGCACTGTTCCATCCACAGCTATCTGGTGACAAACACCACGATAATGTTTCTTATTCAGGCTGGAGCTTTACATCAAAGAAGGCAGCTGTGGAAAAGTCAGAAAGGTCAGACAGATTCCTCTTCAAGGATTGCCATCTATGAGCTGTTATCATTATCCAGCATCTTAATGTGCCAAAGATGACTATGTGTAAAAAAAACATCAGACGATGACTCAAGTCTCAGAGGTCTACAAAGAATCTACATGCCTTAAGCTTTTTTCAGTTTTTTCTTTACAAGAGCAAACTTAAGCTTATTTTCTATTGAACTTGGCTAATAAACCAACATAAAGAAGTGCATAGCTCTAAATTGGAAAGTTTTCATTCTTTTTTTTTTTCAAAAGCTTTATAGAAGTTTTTTTAAAGTGGCAGTATTATGTAAAATCAACTTTTTAAAAGTTTTTCACCATGTTATGAAGTTATTCATTCATCAGAAACATACCTAGAGTGTTGTCTTGAATCTTTCATGCATGTTTGAGAAATCCTTTAATCTCCTGGAGCAACCATTGAGCTGTAGACCAAATGCTGCCTTGGAGATGTAGCTCCTCTTCGGAGCTGCAGTTTCTAAACTATGAGGTTTAAGACAATGAAGAGCTGTGAATGAATGGAGAGGTCTTACTGTTCAGTGTAAGATTTCCAGTGTAGACAAAGGAATTGTATCTGTGGGTGTGACTGTGCAAGATGCATGGTGTGTGATCTCTTCTTTTCCAGATCACAGGTAAGGTGGAGAGTGAGCAGGGTGAAGATGGCAGATGGTGGCAAAGCAGTGGAGAATGACTGGGAGGCTCAGAGAACAAATAGCCATGCTATATTTTTCACATTTTCAACTGCCATGAATCCTTTTCTCTTAGCTCCACTAGTAGACAATACTAGACACAATTGATACACTGAAGTTGGTGGTTCTACAATGGCAACATATAAAATAGTTCAATGCATGCCATGTACCAATGACACGTGACAAGATAATCATTTCATAAAATATAAAAATTACTATAGTGTTTGGTGTCACTATATTGACAAGTTTCTTAGAAAATGAAGTTTTGCTAGTCAACCAGGCTGAATAATTTCTGAGCGTGAAAGGATTGTCCTTATTATTCTTGCCAGAAAGAAGTTGTGACTACATCACAAAGATTTAATCAAAACTCAGGCTTTAGAACATATGCACGCACACACACACACCCCTACACATAATTTGCCACGTTTTCACATTCTTGCAGCACTGGGATTCTTGGTCTGTCACGCAACACAACAAACAGACAGATCCAAATCAGCAGATAAGGCACACCGCCGGACAGAAATCTGTCACTTGTGAGGATCCTGACGGCCAAGGACAGAGAGACAGGAAGACAGATAGACAGCACAGATGACAGCATGTGTTTGTTTCCCAGCCTTCAGCGAGCTCCAAAGCTGTCACTGGCAAGTTGGAACGGATGATTTTAAAAACCCAAAATGAGCTGTCAGGGAACAACTGTGATGGATAGAGATTTGGATTAAGGATGTGGAGCCTGTGGTGATGGTGCATAAAGCAATAAAAACAGCTGAAATGTGGTTTAATTTATTTACATCATTTAAACCCAAATAGAGGCTTTATGTTATTTTTTCTTTTCAAAGTAAATGTATGTGATATATAAACGTAAAAATATAGAAGCCTAGACAGCAGATCTCAAATGATAATGGCAGTAATGTAAGGAAAACCAAAGTGGGAAAATAATTGAATGAATAAGTAAGTAATAAATAAAATTCAATACAGCTATAAATGACTTCCTCCTAACACTCACACTTTCCAACTATTGACTGCAGTAGTAATTATAAAAAAAAGCTGTCAACCTGTGCTAACACAAATACAAATCCTGGCTGGGAGGCTTTTTCTATAAAGCTTTTAGATTTGCTTCCTATAGTTTGAAATATGCATGTCAGGTTAATAGTCTGTTGAAATTCCTCCCAGGGTGTGAATGTGTGCATGTTTGTTTGTCATGTGTGTCTCAGTGTTGGACTGGTGACCTGTCCAGGACAGGCCCAACCTCTCCCCCAACGATCGCCAAAGATAAGCACCAGTTTCCTGTACCTGGATGGATTAAATTGGTAGACAATAAATAGATGGACGATCCTAAGGATGTGGATTTTCTGTGCTCTCTCTTCATTCTCCCACTCTCTTCCTGTGCATCGACTCTCTGCTGGGAGTGAGCCCGAACGAATGCACCCACACATGCAGGTATTTCTACAATCATCATCTGGGTATTTAGAATCAGAGATCTTCTTCTCAAGTTGCCTGATTGTTATAGCTGTGGTAATCAAAATCTATTTTGGCTTTTCCTGATTGTAGCACCTGGTGGTATTTTACAGCATCTTTGTGGGTCTTGAAGTATCTTTACTGTGATCTTGGTGTTCTTTTGGTATTTTTTGGGAAATCACCACTGCAAGTAGATCTGCCGGGAAAATCACCTTCCCGTTTTTAATTAGGCAGCCAGCAAAAGGCAAAAATAAAATAGTTTTATTGTTTGTTCAAAGCTGAATACATAATTTGTTCTCCTCTCATCTGTAAAGGTTGTGATTTTGCAATAAATAAAAATAAATACATATCTGAATAGATAACAGTGCAGGCCTTTGAAAGGAAACTTTCTTTTTATGATTTTCACCCCTTTGAACAGATCACAACTGATTTAATACACAATTGCTGTATGAATTCTGTGTAGTAATGTTGTTTCCAAGTTCCTTTCTGTTTATGACTTTTGAAACTTTCTTTTCAGCAAAACAACATAGGCATTTAACTTTTCTTCCACATCCACACACGTTTATTAAGAGTGATTAAATACATCATAAAACACTAATAACATCTATTTCAGTGACAGTTCTAGGCCATATTTACAGAGGGGTCAGGGGAATTAGGGTGGAGCCAGTGTTTTTCCATGGAGCCAAAGAACAACAGAATTAAACAAAGAGCAATATTTCATAATTTCATGTAATAAGTGAGCCATAGAACAAACTAAGGGACTTTCTTATGTTGTGCATAAGAAAATGATTTAGTCTTATCAGTTCAGCACCAGTTCCACAACAGGAGCCATCACCAAGTCTACATGGGCATTGGCCCCTGTTGGCCCCTGTCTAGAGTCGCCCTATTTAATGTTCAAGCTGATCTATGGGATCAGTTAAAAAGAACCAAATGAATGCTTTTCCAGTTTTACTCTTTTAATACATTATTTGGTGAAAGAAACTATGTTACACTGGGATTGCATTGTTTCACTGTCTGTCCAAAAACCACAAAGCTTCTTTGAAAATTAGAATTTCCAAAATTATTTATATTTGTTAAATGCCAGAATCATGAGACAGTGATTTTCTGTGAGATATGTTATTACTTGCCTGAAGGTGCCACGTCCACATGTTCAAATAATTATATGAACATTGTGTGAATTTCCACCCACTATACTGTTAAGGAGACAGTTTCTGTGTCTCAGAAATATTTCCTTTACAAATGTGCAGATCACTTTCAGAACAAAAGCTAAATATCTTATGAAGATGCTGGCTGAAGATGGAATCAGTGATGAGTAACACTATCCAAAGTAAAATTTGTCTCATGCTTATTTGCTGAAATGCCAATTAGATATGGATACTTCAAATCCAACATGAAAAAAGTCAGATTACATTTTATAAATAAACTTATGGATGAAGATAATTTTGAACACATGTCCCGTGGTTTTATGAAATAGAAATTTAAGCTTTTGGACCACAATGACTATTGTTAGATTTGGAGGGAAAAGTGGGGAGCCTGGAAACCTTAGATTACTATCTCAGCTGTGAAAAACAGAGATAGCGGCAATGTTATGAGAGTATTTTTCTGCTCAATATCATTTTGAAGATTAATAACAAACACCAGTGAAAATACTGAAGCGACATCTCAAGATATCAGCCAGGAAATTAAAACTTGGGTACAAATTTGTCTTTGAAATAAACTACGAACCTAAGCCTACTGTCAAAATGGTGAGAAAGCAATTTAAAAACAAGAGACTCAAAGTTTTAGAGCGATATCACAAAATCATGATCTCAATCTTAAAAGAAAAATGTGATCGGAGCTGAAAAGTGTTGTGCAAAAGGGTTGTGTAGATACCTCATGTGGAGTAGGACAAAATATTTCAGTGAACTAGAGAGAAGCTTGTGAAAGGGTGCCCAAGTTGTTTGACCCAAGTGATACAGTTTTAAAGGCAGCACTAAGAAATACTTTGGAAAAACATGTAGAAAAAGAGAAGAAAAAAATCTCCCCCACATTGTCTGGCATTGAGGAAATAAAATAGTTCTAGAAAACCCTAAAGCAGTTAATGCAAATTGGGCCGAATAAATGTGAGACAGTGATAGTTTTCTATCACAGAGAACATAATCAAAAACCAAACAAGGTTGGTAACATTCTATTCAATTCAGTCCAGTTGAAATGCTCCTTACAAGACAAACAGTTCCAATTTATACCCAGAAATATATTAATTGTACACAAACACATGAAAAACATAAAAATCTCTTCAGCTTATTCGTTGTAAAATATCTCTTAAATGGAAAATCTTTTATCATTTTTTTAATATTACTGTTTCCTTTTTTTCTTCTCTTGCACTTACATATACAAAGCAGAGTTTCTTTAAAGATTTAGGATGTGTCATAATTTCACTAAAATTATACTTCCTCTAGATTTGGTTGGAAAAAACTGAGATTAAGCTGTGAAAGGCTCGTGTTTTGTAATAAAACTGTTCCAGAAGTGCACTTATGGCCACTAGGAAAAAGACAATAATATTGTCTTGGATGATTTATAGTATTATACCAAAGATTTAAACTCTGAGATTGATAGTAGAATGATGCATAGGTTCCAAGAGTGTTTCTGTATGTATTTGTGTACTGCAGTCAAAGCAGATAGAACCTAGTTCAAAAATAATTGGAGCCATTCATTAAGCCAGAACTGAAGCCAGATTGTGTCTGCTCCCTTGATCTGAATGTAATCCAAAGTCCCTCCCGCTCCACTCATTCCTCACTCCAGCCAAGATCTAAGGACTTGCTATGAACTTTGAGTGTCTTGCCTTAATTAGTGCATTGTTTCTGCACGGCACAGCATGCAGCTCTCTCGGCAGAGCGCTCCATGGGAGTTTGTTTAAACTGTCACCTGGGGCAAACGTTTCTTATAGACACACCAATCCCTTGCTCCCCACTGCACAGACACATTATAAGCTCTCTGAATGTTTCTCCCCACTGAAATATACCCGTATATATATACTCAGACAGATTTGTGACGCTATCTGGAGTTTTAATCGGCTTTTTCATCATTAAGGGTGGGGGAGGGAGGAGAGGGAATCAGTTCAGTTTTGATTGTTTTAGGCTGTGTTCACACTCATGCATAAGCCATGTCTAACTATATTCTGATGTTTTCTGTTTGGTGTTGCTCAGAGATTGGCTGCACAGTGGTTCAGTTGGGAACGCTGCTACAAGAAGGTACTGCGTTTGAATCCTGCCCTGACCCTCTTGTCTCCTCAATCAAAGCCAGTAAACAAAGTATTTAAAACGTAGCAGGTATATGTAGTTTGCATTGTTTTCTGTATGAGTAATTGATCTTTCTAAATTGTACAGAGGTATGTCTATATGGATGTTTCCTGCACGTCTCTTTGTTGTCCTTTGATGGGTTGGAGAAACCAGCCATCACCCCCAACCACTTTGACCTTGCAAGGATAAGTGTGTATAGACAATGGATGGATTAAACAGTGCTCATTTATATGTTCACCCGAGCATCTGCTTAAGATGTTGTTTATTAACAAAAGGCACATCTTTAAACTTATCAATAACTTTGACGCTACACCAGCCATCTGATTTGGTTCTTGGAGTTTGGGATGCAGTTTGTTCACTAATGTTTGAGGCTTTCAAAGAACAGCTGTATTCATTCTGAAGTTTATTTCACACAAAGGTGGACTCTGTTACTAAATAGGTTACTAAATAGTAACCTATTCAGTAAAACACTGACGGAGTGTGAAAACTATTCGAAACACTGGAAGAGACCCTTGTTCACACAAGCTTCATATGACGCAGCATATAATTTATTATCTAACTTCTATGCAGTAAGAGGAGTAAATGGAGAAAAAAATTAAATAAAAGTGACTTCCTGCATTTTCATCCAGTTTATTAGTAATTAGAGCAGATTTGAAACAGATCACATGCCTGATGAATAAAAACTGGGGCAGTTGGAGCCTCCCTGTGAATGTGGCTTTGGATGGAGAGCAGCACTTATCAGAGCTTTCCAAAAATCAGGAGGAAGGCCCAAAAAGACGAAGAGCCTCTCAAACTTTTGTCTGCCACTCTCTATAGCTGTCAAGTGTGAGGCATCAAGCTTTTGGTATCCACAGGAGAAGAAACTCGTCGAGCATGTTGAATGTACGTCACAGTCATTAACTGACAAAGGGATCTCAAGAGTGGAGCGCGTGAGATTTAACTGTTAAGGAGAAAAGGCTGCTTTTGTCTCAATAAACCCACTAATTACACTGGAGACTGAAGGATTTCCGCCACCGTTTGATCTCTGTAAATCAATATAATGTTCCACAGGAAAGAAGTGAACAAGCTCAGATGTACTGTAGAATAGGGAGACTATTGATGACATTTGAGATTAGGCATGCTTGATTACACCCATGAATGGCTTAATGGCATGTCTAGTACCACTCTGTTGACTGTAACATTTAGGGCAGACCGCAGAGAACAGATCACAGATAAAGGCTGACGCTTTGTAAGTGTCAAATGCAGGAAGAGATGAAAGTTGGAAGGTTGGGAATTGTACTTCCCACAATTCTCTGTTGAACATTGCCAGTAGGGGGAGCTGCCGTATTTCTAATAGGAAAACACAAATTTGTAATGGGATGAGACAGAATTGATTCGTTTTGCAAGTTTTTGTGACTTTGAACCATGGCTTTAAATGATTTGCAAGCAAAAACACCAAATGTGATCAGTGCCTTGGCTCTATTTCTAAGCAAACTCTCACCCTCACGAGAAGGTGTCTGCTTTATTATCTGCTCATGTTGATTGATCTTTGTGTTTTTTTTACAGAACTGTAATGTTTTAAAAACCAATCAGGATGATTCACATTTTATTTAAGAGAAAGGATGAATCAGAGAGAAGGAGGGTGGGGAAGAGACAGAGGTGAAACTTAGACTCATAAAAAAGATATTAAAAAACTTTCCACATCGCAGCAACCAGCATTCCTTCTCCCCGTGCAGGGAGGATATATGGGCTGAAGCTGGACTGCATAAAGCAGCGGTTGATTAAATTAAATGACTTGTAGCTCATTCACTTATTACATCTTGATCACATTAACGGCAATGGACAGTTAAATTCTTAATCTCCCATCTTTTACACTATTAATGCGATGCATGGATCATCAAATCAATTAGTGATGATAACGATAACACTACAAAATGATGGCCGTTGATCTATTGCAGAGTAGACCGTGTGGATTAATGCAATAAATTAATTGTTAAAGGAGCTGGTTGCAAAGGCTACTATAACCGAGGGACAAAAATGGAGACTGCAACATATATTCATCTCAAGGAGGATTAATAGACTTTATAATTGGATGGAATGTTTAATCGCAAAAAAAATGAGGCAGACATATCACCCGGTAACCAAAATATTCTGTTTAAGGAGTAATATTATAAAACTGTCTCATAATTCTGTCAAACTTGAGTTTACAAAGTTTGACAAATGTTTTATTTTTATTTTTTTTTGAGTTGTGATTGTGAATATAAAATGGCTGAGATACAAATATATTAAAATTATTTTCTGTTGTTGGTACTTTGTAACTGTATTTAATAAATGTACATTAAAGAAAATGGTTACTATTTATTAATTTTTGCTGATATTAATATTTTTGCAGAACAACTACTCTAAACCATGTCCATTGTAGTCAGCTGTTGGAAAACTTGGTAGGTAATTAGGTCATTGATTTCACTGAAATTTACAACTCAAAACAATTTTAAAAATTGATTTAGAGTATTTGCGTTTAATAAAAAAAACAAAAAAACCCTAAAATTAAGATCAAATATTAATAAAATAAAGCAAAACAGTAAGCTTAGGAAATCCATACTATTAAGCCCAAAATTATTCAAACATCTACAAGATTTAAAATTGAAATATTTTTTTTCTTATACTTAAAATTACAGACATTTCTATATATAAACAAGTCAATTTAAAAGAAGAAAAAAAGTTTTTATTTGAATTTTATTCATATTTATGTTAAAGACCTGCCAAAAAATGCATTTTTCTCATTAATCAATGGTCAAATATTTATTTGGCATTACACAACCAGATTCCTTTGTAATTGCTGAGCAGCTTTTAGAATACTTACACTGGTTTTGGATGATTTTTCTTCAGTAATGTACTCAAAATGTTTGAGGTCGGAAGGACTCTTTTGCTGATCTTTTGCTCCCTTCACAAATTCTACAGCAGATTTAAATAGGAACTCTGGCTTTGCTTCTTCAAAACAGTGCTCTTGCTTTTAGACAGAGGAAACATGTCGGTAAAATCAAAAGACAACCAAAAACTCCAAAAGGAGTAGCAGCGGAAATTCTTTCATTTAATATTCAAAATATTACATTAAATCGAAGTTACATTTAATGTCTCAAAAACTTAAATTAGGTTTTGACTGATATCAAATGATTTTATTTGTTAGCTAATGTGAAAAAAAACAATAGAATATAAATGGTTCGGATTTACAGTAATTCAAAATCATTTTTACAGTGTACACTAACTGATTTACTGTATTCTTTTATTTATTTCTTTAACTTACCTTGTCGGCTTGTTTTTAAACATACACGATGAACTTCACCACTAAACCCCCAAAATAACTCTACGTATAGTTGATATACCGCAGCCATGCTCCGTTGTTCAAATGTAGAGAGAAACCAAGATCTAGGTTAGGCATTTCCAAGTAAAAATGTCATGGCTGAGCTCTGGGCAAGAACACCTTCCCTCTCTTACTGGCTATGCAGGAAAAAAGAAGGTGAACAGTGCCAAGAGGGAGGAGATAACAGAGACCACAGAGTGAAGCAGAGCTGAAGGGCACATGACAGGGATTTGTTTGAAACTCGAACATGAACATGAAACAGAAGCCAAGTTATTTTAAACCCACTGGAAGGGATCTTGAGAGAACTTCTTCCGCTACCAGATAGATGTTCACGCTAAGGAAGGTTTTCTGTGCTGCTGACCAAATGGACATGTTGTCTGTTAGATAAGCCTATTAACTAACACTGTTTTTGTTCTAAAAAAAGGGCGTGGATGCTGATCAGTAAGTTCTGATCAGTATCTGTATTAAAGATAGACAATAAAAATATATAGATATATCAAGACTATTAACTTATGCAAGTTCATATAATATGCAAAATTTTGGGTGTATTTTACAATGTGAAAGAATAATAGAATAATTACAAATTTTTCTAATTTGGAATTGACTTATACAAGTTTGAGTTCTTTTGTCCATCAAGTCTTTTTTGTCTTCTTTAAAATATTTCGTCTTATTCACCACAAGGACTTTTCTCTTAAGCTGTTGAAGTAAAAACAAAAAAAGTACCCTAACCCTAAAAAAACAAACATTACCTTAAAAATATAAGTTAAACCAAGACTTTAGGGAATGTTTACCTTTTTTTTTTAATTAGATAAATATATTTTTTTCTAAACCTGGCTTAAAAAGTGTCATTATGTCAGTCAAAACAAATACATACTTTCCTTGTACTGTATATGTAACATAGCAAATGAAAATAAAATAAATCCCAGCAAAAACAATCTTTGGTAAATATTTAATTTTATTTTACACACATGTTCTCACCCAGGGATAGGGACATCTGCCCAATTCCTCTATGCTGTCTCCATCTCTCTCTCAGTCTCACAGCTCTATTCCCCTTGTGCCACAATCTCTCACCTCCCCACAAGATCTGTGTCATAAATCTTTCCCACCCCACACATCACATCCCCTGCTGCCCATTTACCTCCCCTACCACTCATTGCCAGCAAAAGCCCTATTAACCCCTTGCTAGGCTCTATAGTGTTGTTGAATAATTGAATGTGCCTCCAACCACAGTGAAAAGGCACTTAAATAATGAATAAGAGAGGTCGTCTTTAAAAGGTGGAAGAGCCCCGTTGAATAATAAAAAAGGCAAATCTGTAGTAAAACACACCTGTTGCAGAAAGAGAGAAAAAAAAGGGTCCAGACCAGTGCAGCTGTTTATTGGTGTAGCTCATCCCTTTTCTGATCTACAGTATACAGTTCTCGCTGGGGATATAAGGCTCAATGCATTGGAAGAAAATGACTGTTACATAAGCTTCCTTTAATATATATTTAAATTTTAATTCAAATTATTTTACATAAATAATAAAATCCCATTGTTTCCTGCTTAAAGCTGTAATAATCTTTCAAGCTCAATTTTAAAATATTTGTTTTTATTTGGCTGAGATTTGTTATCAAAATTTTTGCAGTCATGTTTACATGTGATTGAATTTTAGTTATTACATATAATAAATTCTAGAACGCAACAATTATAAGATTTTAAAACGCACTTTCACATGAGAAATCTTCACAAGTCTACCTAGAAAGTAGCAGTCATGTCAAAGAAGAACACAAGTGAAAAACAAACGTCGATATTTATACAAAATTCCTTTACCAGCGGTTATGAGTTATGAATGTTTATTTGTTTCTTCGGCTGTGTTTAAGGTAGAGTGACAGGTTTTAGCCTGCTGGTTGTGTCTGGGGCCTTTCTGTGGGGAGCGTGCATGTTCCGCATGTGCCTGCGTGGGTGTTCTCTGAGTTCTCTGGTTTCCTCCCACAGTTACAAGACCTTCAGGATAGATTAACTGGCTATTACAGATTGGCCATGCAAACAACTGAAAATCTGAGATTTTTGTCTACAAAAAAAAAAAAAATGCATGTCAGTCTAGCAGTTGCTCCGTGTTGGTCACTATTGTAATCGGCAAATAACATCTGTCACCATTGTGTGTGTTGCTTGGCTGGCCATTCCTCTGCAAAACCAGCTCAAGTGGAAAGTTTTTAAACCAAATGACTTTTTTGCCATGTTATTGGAACAAAGCTTGAGAAAATGTGTTTTTAAGTTCATTGTTAAGTCGAGGTTAGTCGTTAATTTGTTAACGATAGATGTGAAAATAGATTAGTATCAACAATAACTGTATGGCTAGAAAATAAAGAGAATCATGAATATTTCAATTAATACTAAACAATATCATAAAATTAAAAATGAATGGTTTAGTTTTCACTTCAATAAACCATTGGGCTGTATTGCTCCCTGATGTAGAAATAATATATTTCATAGATTTATTCCACATAGACATATCCTTCAAGCATGTTTTATTATTATTTTTTGATAATTATGGTTTAGACCTAAGCCATATCTTTCTAAGAAAAAAATAAAATACATATTACATAAAATTATAAGACATGTTTCTTTTGTTTGTTTGTTTTGTTTTGCAGAGTTGATAAGATACCGAAAGTACATCCAAAAGTACAATATGCACTTATAAGTTTGCCAGGACTCTTTTTGCATGAATAACCTCATCAGGGCGGTATGACATGGAGGCAATCATCTCGTATGCTGCTAAGGTATTAAAAACCCAGGCTGTTTTAATAGCAGACCCCAGATGGTCTATGTTGTATGTTGTTGAGTCTGGTGTTGTTCGTCTTTCTCTTGACAACAGCCTGGATTCTAGCAGAGCAAATATGGTCATTAACATTGTGGAATGCAAGGCAGCTGGCTTTGGACCTTTGCCTATTTTCTCTGTATGATTGCTGCTTGGATTCAGCTTATTGTTATTGCAAATGAGTGAGTTATTAAGGGCTATTTACCTTGTTGTTGCTGAAAGATGACAACAAATAGCGGAAGTAGTTTTGAACACTTTCATTGCCCCATCATCACATAATATGTATGTGAATGAAAAACCACAGAGATCCCAAATAGCAAACTGCTGTGGTACCTGGGAGTCTTTTTCTCTTTGCCTTGTTTTAGTTCTAGTTTTTAAAGTTCAGCAGATTTACATAATTTCCTTCCCCTTGTACAAAGGAATCCATGTGTTTAGATTTGAAATGAATGCATTTATTCTGTGAAAATTTGGACTAGTCTTTATCTAAAATTTTTGGTCTGAAAATATTACCCCTAGAATCCAAACCCTCTACCATGGCTTTTCTACAGCTGCTGTCACTGAAGTAGAAAAGACAGATGAGAAAATAAAAGGTTGGAGCAGGTTTGCTGTTGCTTCCCCTATGGTGCAGTAGAGAGCACATCTCAGTTTGGGGTCGCACTTACTGCTGAGAGCACATTTGTCAGCACACACACTATCACCCCCAAAAAACAGAGAGAAAGTTATAAAACAAAAGAAATCAGACATTGGCCTGTGGTGGAGGACATGACGGAAAGGCCCAGGAGGGAAGATGATCTTCTACAAGGGTATGCAGTTCTATTAGTTATTTTGATGATAAATAATTCTGGTTCCTCATGTTGTAGACAATTGGCTATTTTGTTTTATGATAATAAGTCCATCCTTTCTTTGACTTATCCGAAGTTGGGTTGCAGAGTCAAGAAAGGGAAAGAAAAACATCCCTTTGCTCAATGACACTCTCCAGCTGATTTGGGGAAAATCCCAAGGCACTACCAGGCCAGAATAGGTTATATTGTCCCTCCAGTGTTTTCTTGGTATATCCTGGTTTCTCTACCCAATCAAATGTGCCTGGAAAAAAATTCCAAAAGGAGGGTATTTGATCAATGCCTAGACTGCATCTATAGACCCCGTTTAATGAAGTTGAGCAGCAGCTTTATCTTGAACTTCCCCTCACAATGATGAAGCTCAGTCTTTGTCAAAGGTTACAAGACTAAACCAGGAGGTGAGTCTAACTCTATATTGCTTAATCTCACACACTTTTTCCAGTGCATGAGGTCAAGTTTTGTGTCCCAATATGACATAATTATCATTATGCCCCTCTTGGATACAAATGGCTGATCCATTTATGTCATACTGTCCCAATATGACAGTATGACATAGTTATCCAAGCCCTTTTTATATCACCCAGCTTTCGTGGCACCTGGCAGTAATCCATTCAGGTGGTGGGCCCATAGCGAGCCTCTTGTGAATTCTTTGGGTAGACCTTGAATGAACTCCACACTCAAGGCTCAACCATCAGACATTCACCAGTAAACTTCCCAAACTGGGATAAGCAAGATGTCTCACTTTTTAAGGCAATATTCAACTCTTTTTGATGTCTGTCATCTTATCAACAGTATGGATGTTTTGCATAATTCTAAGTGCAGGCATAATTGCATAAAGCCAAAACTACTTAGGCTAAGACTGTTCTTGTGTTCCCCTTTTTGTGTGTCTTCCCACAATTTTTGGACAGTGGTAAATAATATTTCAGCATTAAATAAGATGTCACAGTTAATCTTAATATTTGGTTTTCAGTCTGTTGAGGGAACTCCTAAACGCCTGTCAATGGAAACTTATTCATTGGTAAATATGTTTGTTCAACAGACAAACTAACAGTTATTTATTAACATATGTATTAACATATTCTATTTCATAATTTATTCTGGGAGTTCTTTTGTATAAGATTATGTAACTGGTAAAGAGGTTAGCAGTTATATCATCTACAAGTAAATGAAAAAAGGATACCAAAAAAAATTCAAACATTTTACAGTGTATTGTCAAAAGGTTCAAGTTCATATATGGATGCAACAGAAGGGAAGCTGCTTGGTAAAAATTGAGTGTTTCTTAGTTTTATCTTTTCAAATTGTAAAAAAAAAAATGTTGTAGCTTTTTTGATTAGAATGTCTTTGTCATTTCATACATATCCAATGTAGGCTATACCATAAAACAAAATTGCACATTGAAATCATCAAGTGTGAGGAGATTTAACAGCACTTGAGAAACCCCACTGTCATATTTATTTAGCTTGTACTTGTCTATGAATAAGTTTCATTCTTTCTTCAACAATGTCTCCTCTTAGCCAGGTGTTCTGTTTTGATGGTAGCCAAAACGAAACTAGAGAATTGGGGATTGAGGTCTACATTACTTGCATTGCTCCGACTCTAAACTCAGACATTGACAATGACAATAGGAACGGATTTATTGCTTTGTGTGTAGATGGAAGGATCTTAGGTGTTGTCCTGATAGAACATCCATTTGGAATCAGAGGTAATACTCTGGAAGTGGTCCAAAACAAAAATACAGCAGTTTCTTGGAGGTGTACATCCTTAGTGTGTGCTTGAACTCATAAATGACCTATCTGGTGATGTAACAGATAAACATTAGTAGAAGAAAAACTATGGTTCTGTTCAAACTTATTCTCGACTGAGTGTTTTGCTGTCAAGTCTCCTTTATTTGGTACATCTTATGTGGATCTTCACTTGGTCAGCTTTGTAATCTTGGCCAGGTAGCTATACCTTCACAATAGTTGGTTACACAGTTTTTCTGGAATAATGAGCCAAATATTAGTTTGTAAAAGTCACTGATGGTTTTTCCTTCATCAAAAACCAAGAAAACATCTCTATCCTAAGGCTTGGACCCAAAAATAAAAGATACAATTGGGGGAAGAAACTAACTTCAGTCAGGACAAGTTTTAATCTGTAAATTAGACAATAAGCTTGTTGTTCCTTTCTTTATGTCTTCTGAAAGTGATGTGATATCTCATGTCCTTTGCCTGAAGAAGCAAAAGGGACATGCAATGTTTTTAAGTTTAACGTCCCTCCTTAAGACTGACCTATACAGTCCAGTCAACTTTTCTTGTTGCTTTTCTCCCTTTTACTTTTCAAACCTTTCCTTGAGAATCTAAATTAGGAAGCACTTAACTGTTTCCAGTAGACATCAGTGTGACACAAGTGCAAGATGACCTGGTTCAGCACCTTGTGGCATACCACTGTCACCAGAACCATTGCCAGGTCAGGCGTCAAAGATGTCACAAGACATTTTAATGGAAAAAGATAAATCATTCATGAACAGACATTCCTGGAGCACTGAAAGGTCTTGCTATGTGAAAATGGGATTGTGCTTAGACAGTACAAAACTGTGTTAAAATTTAAGAGAAAGCATATTAAAAGTGGCAACTTGACATTTAGCTTGCTTCTTCATCGGTGCCTCATGCACTTCATTTAATCCTAAAAAAAAGAAGGCAATATTATCTTTAGTGATGTAGCTACAATATCTTATTTAAAGGTCATTAGACCAAAATTAAAACAGTCAAAATTCAATGGAATAGGAGTCATGACATGAAAGTGTGACAGTACCAAGTGTAGGTCACTTCAGCTAAAGTCGGAGGTGCTGCTGATTATCTTCCTGCCTGACCCACATTGTTACAGTCAGTGCTTTGTGCTGTTTTGGTGCCTGTTTGGCATCTTCACACTTGTTCTCATTCATAATGAATACAGACGGGGCTGCAATATTAATAAGCATCAGTGCCTAGGGCGCAGGGTTTATTTAAAGGTCGGGATAAAGAGGACAATAGTGGTGACATGACCTTTGTGGGTGAGAGTGTAAATTGGGATGTTTGTGTTCATGATTAAAAAAAATTATGTAAATTAACAAAGGTTTAAAGTGCCATAGTTTTTGGTTGTGCAAGATGGCTTTGTAAAAACACCAAAAGTACAACTGCTGGTTCACCAACAGGTACTGGTTTTGCTTTTTCAAAGCTCATAAAAAACATAGGCTTGATAAACATCCTGGATCTTAGCAATATTTATTTTTATTTATTATAAAATAAAATGTTCCCATGGTAACTTATTGTATCTTGGGTAAATGGTCACAAACCAATCAAAGGGCATCTTACAATACGCAGAAAAATTAGAAATCGAGTGCTACGTTTTTTGTCTGAAAGGCTTTGTGTTGGAGTGGCAGCCAATTTAGAGCGACACAAGACTGACAGCTTTCCAACAATGACATGCAACCTGTGACTTAAAAGGGCTGATCAGAAACATTTTCCTCCTTCTCAGCTGAAAACCTTCCAGCCACATGTGGTGCATTACTGATAAATCACATTATTAAGTGAGCTTCAACAGCAGGATGGCAGTTTAGAGACTGTAGATTAAATAACAGTTGAGCAGAGAGCAAGTTCTGTCTTATTTGACAGTCAAGGAGAGCAACATGAGAAAAAAATATTGAACATAAGTTAAATGGCAGTGCATAAAAATACCAGTAAATATACTCTGAAACAAAATGGTATAGAGGCATAGATTTTTTTTATATATCAGTCAATAAAATAATTTTTCTAATAGTGCAATGGCTTTCTACAAGCAAAAAAAAGGAATACCAGTACAGTTAATTACTTGAGTGCCTAAGCTTGTACAAGGTACCAAACAATTTGAAATCTTATAAAATGCGAGAGTAGTGATGCAGTGAAGCACAAAAATAATTTTAACAAATGCTAAAGAGAAGATGGAAGTGGAAAATGTCCATTTTGCATATTCAAGCCTGTTTACGGACAGAATCCATTAGTTTATGTACTCATATTGAGAAGGATGTTTAGTTTAGTGGCTCATTTGGCACCTTTAGTAGACAATTGAAGTGCACTGGATCTGTTATCAGCCACATGTGAAGCAGCAGTTCAAGTCTTGTTCTCAATAAGAAAAAAACTTTGAAAAAGTTACAGAAATCTCTACAGTCTCTGCTTGAACAGGAGGTGTAAATTGGGGTCTTGCTTCCCATGATGGAATAAAGTGTTTGTTTTTTTTTATGCCTGAAGAGATACTAAACTAAGTAACATTAAGTGCTACTTAAAAATTAAAAAAATCTATCCAATGAGATTTAAACTGAAAGTTACTCAGGTTTTTACCCTGAACATTATAGTTGAAGTTGCATGGCATTTTTTAAATTGCATTTCGTTAGACTGTTTTTTCCTGCTCTGAGGTTACTATACATTGTCCAGGACAAAAATATACTGTACTTATCTTTGACAAGCGGTGAGCCTTCATTACTTACAGGTCAAAAGTTTTGATGGGTTCACTCAGCAAAGTGCTTTTAAAGCATATGCTGTGTTCTATCACATGTATCTCAATGTAATTTACAAACTGGCGGTTAAAGCCTGAACAGAAATTCATGCGTTTTTTTCTTTCTTGCATAATGCATGCACTGATGTCTGACTCTCCTCAGCCATCACATCTTCTAAGATGTTATCTTATTGCTACATGCAATCACAACAAAGGATACACTTCATTTGATGGTAACCATATGCTAGAATTCAGCAGTTCAGAATATTTGATTCCAAGAGGGAAAACACTTGGTGAGAAAGCAAAGAAAGGTTTCATGAATCAGTCTGGGGGAGCAGAACCTGCACACACGTTACACAGATTCATACAAGCAATAAACAAGGATAAAATCAAGTTCAGCAATATTAAAACCGAGGCTATATCCTCAAGTGACCTTCTAAATTCTCCTTTCTTCATCAAACATGAGCATATTTCTTCACTTTCTGAACATGATAAATCTCAAGGTGATGCGTCAAGTCCAATAAATTCAACACTTATCAGATCGGTTTCTCCCGCAAATACAGAGCGAGCATGTATGAGTTTGAAAGGGGTAGCAGCTTTTCCCCCTCATTTTTCTCTTCCTTCAAATCTTGATTCAGTTCAGACTAGCAAAAGTTATCAGCCATGTGAGGGATAAGTATTGGTTCCAGAGATTACTCTGTGAACAGAGCTCTGATGTCATGGTATTTTTTTTCAGAGAACTCCTTTTGTTGGTCAGAGGCTTACACGGGACTTTACCAGGCTGCTACAAACACCTAGTCATGGGAATTACAGAAATGCACCCCATGTGTTCCTAGTTTTAAAGGAAAAGTATTTATTCATACATGATGTGATATATTTCATTTTTGTGAGCAATGGCAGACATCCAAGCATATTCATACTTAGACTTGCTGAAAGCTCCACAGCTGCTTCATGAAATGATATCTCGGGGCTAACGCAGGTTGAGCAACAATATGGAAGAATCGCTGAGACTAAATATGATGTTTATCTCACAGTTTCCATTATTGCACATACTCTAGAGATATTCTTCTTGAGAAACTCTACCTGATCTACAATCCTTTACCCTTTTGTCATGCTTTTGACAGAAAATTTAACCAATGTTAGCAATGTGTGCAACATCATTGTTGTTGTACTGTATGAGGATTGACTGATTTTTGTTGTAGTGAAATCCAAACTCCATTCAGGTTATCAATTTGTTCAGATATGCAGTGGTCTTGTTCAAGGTTTCTTCAGAAATTGGGCATCTGCTTTCAATTTTTCATATGACCTTAAAAAAGTAGTCTCCAGACGTTGCACTCTGCATGAGACTTTTCAAGTAAAATATGTTACAACTTTTTATGCTTGTTAAAAATCAAAATCAATCAATACACATTTCCTACTTTCATTTTCCAACCCGTTGTTTATTTTATTTAAATAACTTGCAGTTGAAATTGATGTCAGAAGAATACTAATTTCCTTTATAGGTAACATGGAAATATTATGCCCACTTTTACTCCCCCCATCAAAGGCAGCCAGCACAATGCTTCACGGATGAGTACAATGTAAACTGTAAATGCCAATGTATGAGTAAAGATATATACGAACGTCTCCAAGTGTGCACCCTTGGTCGTGCCACGGACTACGAAAAGGAAGAGGTGAGTGTGTAGGGTGATCCGGCTGTAGCAGTCATACAGATAGGGATGCATAGTTGGATTGATGTTTGCGCATGTGCCAAATTACAATAAATACCATCTAAAGGAACAGTATTAGACATACAGGCATGTGCCAAATTACAATAAATACCATCTAAAGGAACAGTATTAGACATACAGGCCAATTTATGTCTAGGTAAGTCCAGGTTCATATTTAAATCATAGCAATCCTGCTCATTCCAGTCCAATCTAATCATAGTGTCAGACTGAAGTTCAAGTACATATGGTCTAAAATATAAAACAACAATAAATGTAGAATTTAAAGACCATACCAATTATTATAGATTGATGAACAGCTTTAAGACTAACACATTTTCAAAATCTACTGCAATTAAAAGTGACTAAGATGACTTTACTAAGCATATCCTAGTAAAGCTTCTTAAGGTTTAACAAATTTGTCTAAAGATCTAAAGCAAACCATCCAATGATTCTCCTGGGCTCCTTGAAAGTAAAGCTGTGATCCAGTGCTTCTTTCACAGCAGATCGATTACAGTTGAAGAGTTCATTATCCAAGACAAATCCATTCACGTCTGTGCCACGTCATCAGCCGTTCCTCTCATCCGCTTTTTGCTCTGCCTTTTAATTGGCCTTGAATCATCAGTCATCTCAGCTACACTTGTTCCTCTAGCCACTCTGTCATTTCAGTCTAATGACACAAAGGCTAATTTTACACCCACCAGTCGTTCCATTTAATTACTGACTGTCCAGACCCCTCTACCGCAATCAATAGCAACTGTACCAAGAGAGGGAGAAGCTTTGGGAAAATGTCCATGGGGCACATGATTTAGGAGAAGAACGACAGTCCTTCATTTCAGTGCATAAGGCTAGTTAACAGGAAAAGATAGCAGGTAGCTAATTGGTCATCAGAGATAATTTGTGAAACATCTTTGGCATACAGAACCATGCGCATCATGCTTTCACAAAGCCCACAAGTATTTAAATTATTTCCCCAATGATACTGATTCTATTTGACAGTAAAGCCACAGTAAATTATTTAAAGCCTGCCAATGGAGTGATTTAATTTTACTTATCATATAAACAATTCAACTTACAGTACATCCAAATTTCTGTGAATAAAGAGAGATAACCTTGTGCTGTTTGTATTGTACTTTTGCTATTGATATGCCATCTTTTCAGAAAAACAACACTTTGTTAGAAAGAATCGGCCAACCCCAAACCCTACTACTGATCCAACGACAAGTATTCATCCAAAAAGACAATATAAAGTTAAGGTAACCATATGTAGACTCAGTAAATGCTAAAGTAAAATGGAAAAACATTCAAAACAGCAGCAAAATGGAAATAAACATTGGATGTTAATATCCTCCTATTTTTACCTGTTGGACTGAAGATTTGTCAATACCAATGTCAATGCAGAAATAGCATGCATTCCTGGTTAAGTGTGTCTTTTGTTTCTTCATAAACGTTGAGTTGCAGAATATGAATCTCCCAGTTAAGGCTGTTTTCTCTTCCTACAACATCAAAGGGATTATATACTTGAACCTGTGGGATGCAACCAGTAAGCTGATCATCAGTTGTTTCAAGAAACCCGGGTACTTCAGACCAATTGGAGATGACAGGGTGGGTAAAGGAAGGAACTGATGCTTTAACTTAGTGGTTGTGACACTGCTAATGGTAAACGAGAGGTAATTAGGGAGAAAAGAATGGTGCGTAGATCTCCATTCAGAGAACAGAGCAAGGAGCCAGCCTTCCCCACTACCTCATTTATCATCATCTGCTTAGCAGGTGGTTTAGAGTCAGGACAAACAGAACAATCCCCCTTTCCTCAATCTTTCTTCCTCCTCTGGTCTTGTACATTCGCATGTTCTGTACTTTCCATTTGTTGACACTTTCTCCCCCTCACTCTGTCTCTCTCTCTTGCTCTTTCACTCTCACTCTCTCTTTTTCTCTCAACATTTAATCAACTTTTGTGTCCCATGTGTATTTTCTTTCATCTCTTCATTGTGCTTTCTGTCTTTGTCTTTACCACCTGTCAAACCTTTTCTTCAGTCTTTTTAGTTTCATTTTCCACTCAGTAGTTCTGGTGCTATTTACTTCTTTTCACTTTCACATCATCCCATTGCGAACCATCTTACCTCTACCATTTGGTCCAGTTCCATCTATTTATTCAATATGCTTTGCCTTCATTGCTTTCCTGGTTTCCACTCTTCATTTCTGCTTGCAATTTCTGTCTTCTGTTTTCTATCTTTCCCAACACCACCTCACTGTGACCCTGGATGTTTTTCATTTTTGCTTTTCTACTCCAATTTGTATTTTCATTCTTCACTGATGTTGTTCTTTACTGGGCAGATTGGAACTCTTGTCCTCCCAATTCCAGAGGTTTTCTTTTGTTTGTTTGTTTTAATTTTATCGTCTTTTGTTTGTGCAAATTATATATCGTAATTACTTTAGCAAGACATATTTTCTATCAGTAAATTATTGTGGGTGATACATGCAAGAGGCTTGTATCACCCATAATAATGATACAAATACAGGTACAGGATGAGATCTATAATCTTTAATACCTCAGGAGTAGGTAGTAACTTTAGAGGTGACTTTGAACACATGCCTACTTACTCGGTGGTTTGATTTTAGCAGCATGTTTATGTAACATTTTGAAGAGTGAAACACAGCTGTGTCTGAGGTAGTTCTGAAACTTATTGATGCAGTATTTAATGATGGTGCCACTGATGGACATTTCTTCATTTTACAGAAGGACATTTTACAAGAAGATCTCTAATAAGTTTGAAAATAAACATTTTAGTTATGAACAAAAAACCTGAGGCTTTTGAACGCAAGGTCATGCAAAAGCATTAATACTGCAATACTTTTCCATATTTTGTCATATTGCATTTCATCATTGTGAGGAGGAAGGAAAAGACCACACATTTCCTAATGCAATACCTGAAAAGTCTTAACATTCACATGTAGCCTATAAAATGTATGCAGCTAGCTACCTTTAAAATTTCATTTTTGGCCTTGCTGTACATGTATTCCATTCTTGATTCTGGTTTTATATAGTTTATATTTTTATCTTTGTGTGAATCTACATGCTTTGATCGCCTGTCACTTTGCTGTTGTACCGGACAACAGAGGGTATTTCTATTTCATAATTAAGTCAGGACAAGGTCATCTATGTTGCACTATTTGTACATATGGTAATCAAAAGTGCAAAGAACGTCAAAGGAAAGAGAAAAAATAACCAAGCATAATTATTAAAGCATTGTAACAAAGTTTATAGTTTTGGATCTCAGAGTTATCCAGCACCAATTAAATCATCACAAATGCTTTTACATGGAGAAAAGGCTTCTTGAATTTGATTGATCATCATCAGAAGTTATAAACTGTTACAAGAAATGCAAAAATCAAACAAAAACACAAGATCATTTACAGACATCAAAGTTTGAAAACTCAAATTTGGTCATGCTTTTCTTCATGGATGCATGATTGGTATATATTTTTATCTTCATCATTCAAGTACAATACCAGCATAAAGGTAGGCAATAAAAACATCTGTTTGGTCCACAAATGTAATAATGAATTACTTTTCTTGGCAGGGAAACAGACAGAAACAGGGTCAATATCGATAATTGCCTTCAACTGGTGAAAAATGGAGTTTGGAAAAAAAGAAAACAGCAGGAAACACAAGACGTACAAGGTATAGCTCCAGAGTGTGGTGTGCAAACATTGCTCATTTGAGGCTGAAAGTAATTTGTATTACTCTTGACTGGTGGCAGTTGTTTCGAGAGGCGGAAAACAGATATACTAAGGTTCTCTAAATCATCACTTCAACGTTCGCCTCCTCCCCATGTCGCTTGATGGATATTGCCATTTTTTGCACTCCACAATGAGTTGTAAATTTCCAATTATACAACAAAAACATTTTCAGTGTACTCATGAATAATTCATTTTCCTTTCACACTTACATTCTTACTCTCCTTCCCAAACTTGACAAATCGATTGTATTACCATGATCATAATTAATACTTCAAAACATTTGTGATTAATAAGAAAATCTATTGATGTCTGTCCACAGAAGTACTTAGATAATAAATACAAAGGGTGCATAGAATGAATATATTTCTTTAGTGTCTGTTGATTTTAAATATCCTTAAGTCTCTATGTGGTTCATCTTTATGTTACCTTCCACCTACACATGAGAAGGTTTGCTCTTCAGCACATTAGCTCCAGTCTCATTGTTGGCTAAAGCTGTCTGTCAAGGTTTTCCCCACCTTGCCACAATTAGGAACTAAACTCAGCATCGATTAAAGCCTCGGCTATAGGTGAAAGCATATGACAGGTCACCATGACGGCTGTCATCTCAAACACGAAGGAGCTGGATGAGGAGTTAAAAATACTCAGATGCTTAAACCTCTCAGTTGACATTTTATACTGTGACATTGTGCACCTTTCAGACTGAGATACTGCAATAGTGAATGAACCTGTAATAACTGTCCAGAAGGACACTATAACCAAAACATGGCTGAGCAGTCATAAGGAATTTGACAGAGAAACAACACGGTGAAACTAATAGGGGCTATCTGCCATCTATCGCTTTTTATTTTCATGGGATAATTGTGGCAATAAAAGTCTTTCTTTTTCTTTTTGTACCAGTAGTGTAACAGTACAAATGGGTTTGCATCACTTAATGTAGGAAAATAACCAGTAGGTATCTGTAGGTGTCAACATTTATGAGTTTTTATGCATAAAACTAAAAAATAATCACATCTAGAGAAAGAAAAACAAAAGATCTGTAAATTTCGATAAGTATTTAAATATGTGTTGACAAATGTTAACACAAGTACACTTTATTGTACAATAATAAACTCAAATTGAATTACTCTACAAAATTGTGTGGACACCATTCATCCTTTAGCTAAAATATTTGTCATTGCAGTTAAGCTATCGGTTTTCTGAGAGTTCTTCCTTCTCATGAACCATCACTGAATTCGGGTCTGCCTGGTCAAGCTGAATTAAGTCTTTCCTGTAGATCATTGAAATGTCTTTTCTGGGCTGTTAGTTTATCCTTAGATATGAAAGCAGAAAAATAAAAAGTCATACTGTGAAGTTGCTGACTCTACCTACCTGGATTACCTGGTGGCTTCTGTTGCCCGCTCATCAATCCCACTGGAAAATCTTCTGAACCACAAATAAGTGGGAACATGAGCCAATACCAACAAACACATGTCTGCCCTTGACCTTCTTCTCCCTCATTATCAATCTACTAACAAACCATTTCACAGGAAGGCTTTTGTTTTATTTGTTAAATTATCTAGACCTGATCTAAAGATAATTTAAGTATACAAAGCATCTCCAACTCAAAGAATAAATTTATATTATGTCTAAACATAATTTGACAATTTATCAAATAATTAAAATTAATTTAGATATTTAGGTAATTTAGCCTGTCAGAGATATCAAATTTGATACCATTACTCTTACTAAATCAATGAAAAATGATTAAACATACTCCAATTTGACAAAAAGTAAATGGCACCATGGTGATTCCCAGCAGCATGTTTAAGAGTCGCTGGCTCTTTTTTCCTAATGTTTTTCTTAGTATAACTTTCAGATACTGCCTATCAAATGTGTCAGCGTTTATATTTATTTCACAGTTCTTTTAGTCTCCGCTTGCCAATATTTCTACTTTGAAGATACACAAACAACATACCCTTATGGTCAGACTAAATCATACAAAAGAATCAGTGACGTGAGGTCAGGGGAAGACTTACCTGTCATCATGGAAAAATAATATAATGATAAAATAATTTATATTATTTTATAATATAAATTATTTATTTTTTATTTAGGTTAAACAATTTTGATTATTTTTTCTTCAAAATCACTGAATTTTTGCAATTTCCCATTCAAATGCTCAGAAGTGAAGCTGGTGAGGCAGCAGCGAGCTGAGCCTCACCTTCGATTGCGCAACCTCTCGCTAACTGCGCTGGCTACCCTTCGATGGGAGCATGTTCCTCCTGTCTGTAGGTCGCCAATAAAATGGTTAAAAGAAATTTAATATATGAACTGATTTTCCATAATTTATCTTATTTATATAATGTACAGTGTTTTTGTCACCAACTATGTGTGTGTGATGAGGAGCGATCAGAAACGGCAGAGATCAGATTCGAGATGAGGCAGGCAGTTTTCTTCCCTCATGGCAGGGGGCGCTCATGATCCCAGACATTGTGACTCCACAACTGCAGAATAAGTGGCAGTAACAGCGAGCTAGCCATAGGTACAGTGAATAAGTCAAGTGAAGTGACATATTTATTGTTTTCTCCTCTTTTTTGATGGCAACATGGATGACTACATTTCTACACTTAAACAGTTTTCTAAGGTGGATTTAGAAAACTGTTTCTAAATTGAAGCAGGAGATAATAACTAAAGGAAGACCAACACCGGAGGTGAAAGGTTTACTTCGAGACAGAAGGGTACTGCTCTTCTCAAATGGAACGCTAGAAACTGTCTTTTGACATAAAGAATTTGCAAAGAAGCCTCAACAAACCTGAGTGGGCGACCACTCATATTCAAAACCCGGTCGCACTTACAACGTTTGGGATGCCGGGGATAGCCGTGGGTGCAATAGACTGAATGTTCTGTTCTTTGTGCAAAATATTTGAGTGTTTTTTCTGTATTGAATCCTAAAACATAAAATGGCATTGTTGTCAGTTGCTATGGCAACGCGTCTGCGTATAGCTTGGCCAGCACAGAGGGCGAGAAATAAGTGGTTTTGAGTTTTTCCCTTTGCTGTGGAGCATAGCACGGAATTGATAATACCTACATTTCCAAGTTTTATTGAGATAACAGAATTGTGATACGGCATGACGTGTAAAAGAATTGTTTTTTTGCCCTCCAGCGTTGTCCACATGCGCAAAATTTCTGTACGTAAACAATAACATGCAAGGTGTCTATATTTGTAAATCTGATTAAGTCAGTGCCTCACCAGCTATGAACCTTACCGCACGTCACTGACTTTAATATATCTTCAGATCACCAGAAGAACAACCAATTCTGACTTTTTAAGAATACATGAAAGCATCAGGAAATTAGCAGCAGTTTAAAACTTTCTGTTCAATTCAGCATTTTTAGGCTCATTCTATGTAGGAAAAAATGTCATTCTTGAAGAACAATAAATTGTTAACTCATTGTAGTTCTGCATATCAAATCTGATCTTATAGGACCTCTCCTGTGCATATTTATCAGTCCCTCAGTAATACCCTAATAGCCACTGTAAATTTGCTCATATCAGATGGCAGGCGTTCATTTGGAAAATGACTGTCTTAATCTATATTTCATCAACAGGGCTGAAGATATTAATAGTAGATATTCATATTAGGCCTTAAACCTCATCAAGATTGCTGATGTGAAACTCAAGTTAGAAACTTCCACAGAAGTCTTCTCTGTAATTTATTTCACTACATTCCCCTTTTTCTGTTCTTTGGCTTGCAAAGCACAATAACTATGTTCAGCTGGTTTGTAGTCTTTTCAAACCGCCTTTTTTTCTTCTTAGTATTCACTGGGAAACACAAATAAACATATCACATTGTAGAAATCTTATAAAACACACATGTGCTTCATGGTTGGAAAAAGTACAGATGGCTCTCAGATCAAGGCCTCAAGGTACTGTAGTTTTTAGATGCAAGAATGGAAATCTGTTTCATTCTGGCTGAAACTAATTAACTGTTCAGTAAAGAGAGTGACTTCATTCTTCAGCTGTGTTACAGAAGTTGGGCTTAATCCATTGGATGCATCTCATCTGAGGAATGATCCCACTGTAAATTGTAATTGTTAATAAGTTTAATGTCCCAGAACATTTTGTCCTGAGAACAGGAAGAAAAGAAAAGAAAAGAAACGTCACATGCATGAAGAGCTTTAAAATACAGAGCCACAAAAGTATTTGGCAACACATAAGTGTTTTTACTCTCTTAGTCCTTGCTCTTTTAGTTCTTGTTCTTTTGGGGATTTTGTTGATACACCACACAAAAGAGCTTCATTTTTAAGTGCACAACAAACTGAACCATAGTTTTCAAAAAACTATGTTATAGTTAATAATAATTGAAAAAATGTGGACTGCATTTGTATGTAACCCACCTGATTAAATTTTTGTTGTGGATCTTTTGAGGTATAGCTCTACCAGTTTCATTCAGCCGTAGATGCAATTTTCCTGTTCATTCTTCTTAGTAAAATAGTTTTAAACAGAAGTTTTTCAATTCTTACCACAGATTCTCAATTGGTTTTGGATTTTAAGTCATTGCAGTTCAGGATGAATGTTTTAGGTTGTTGTTCTGTCATTGTACAGTATTTTTTTCTTTATAGTTTTTTGTTTTGCAGCCTCAGGCTAAATATACATCCCTTAATTTGACTTAGTCAACCTTGCAATTAGCTAAGACTAGATTTCCTGATGCTGCACAGAACTGCTGTTCCACAGCATTATTCTACCATCACAATGGTTCACTGTGGGAATTTGGACCTTTTTGTCTGCATTTGGATGAAGGAGTGAATGGTACTCCATGTCGGGACACCCTCACTTTAAATTTCTCACCATGTTACACATGGTGCTATTTGTTCTTTAACTGCTGCATTTATGTTGGATTTAAATTTGACGCAGTACTTGCTTCATACTTAGTGATGTAGGTGACTTTTAAATAGCTGGTTGTACAGTATTTTGTTTAGGGCAATCAGAGTAAATAGGGCTGAATATAAATGTATCTCACACTTTTATTGTATTTTAGAAATGCAGTAAAAGTGTATAAAACATTCACATCTTTTTCACATGAAAAAGATGTGAATGTTTTTGGAAGACACTAATAAACAAAAAGCTAATAAATAATGTTTCATACATAAAAAAAGATTTTCAAAAAGGAGCGGAACTATTAATGACACGCAACAACATTCCCATAATGCTCAGAT
Source organism: Xiphophorus hellerii (assembly GCF_003331165.1). Lineage (NCBI taxonomy): Eukaryota > Metazoa > Chordata > Actinopteri > Cyprinodontiformes > Poeciliidae > Xiphophorus > Xiphophorus hellerii. The sequence continues at coordinate 10,542,021 of NC_045680.1, forward strand.
TTGATGCATACCCAGTTTTCACTTCTCCCCATTTCTTTACTTTTCTCCTCTGCTTGTCAGCCTCTGCCTGGTCTTATCTACAGTCACACCTCTGCTCCATCTTGAACACTTATCCCCAATGCCAGTGTTCGTCATGCATCTGTAAACCTAAGAGGGATAGGGCATTACACGGTGAGCTTGTCCCGCTTACGCAAGCTCTTGCAGCTGGGTGATTTCTGTGGACAACAATCTTAATTCTAAAGAGTTTTCTCTTTGGCCTGGACAAGGCATTTGATCATACCGCTTGCACATGTTTATCTGTGTTTGTCTGTGTGGCTCTGTGCCACCTATCACTTTTCTGATGAGACTTAGGATGATATGGCTGAATGATGTCTTCAATGCTTTGGAAAAACAGGGCTGCAAACGTGTCAAACACTTAAAATACAATTCTGTCCCTTAGGAAACCAAATGAAACTCTCATTTTTCCCTGTAGATGTGCTCACTACGTCTCTCTCTTATTCTTCTATTGTTTTAATTTACTTGTTAATTCATAAGTGGTTGAATCCATTTTTTACGTACTCATAATGGTGCTCTCTGTTTCAAAAACAGACAAAGGAATAAGGAAATTAAGCTACAGTAGAAATAATTGAGATTTAAACCTCCTACCTAGAATATGACAACAGCATGGTTCACATAGTCATGAAAATTAAAGAGCATTTTTCAGCATTAGTATCAATATTTTCTCTTATGTTGCTCCTGAAGAGGCTGAAAATATCAGAAATGTAACTATTGCTAATCAATGTTACCTCATACCCATGCATAAAAACAAGGAAGTCATAACACCTATAGGGGAAACAGAAGATAGAGGAAAATCAATGTGAAAAGGTTAAAGAAAGCTATACTTAAGTGATCTGTGGTCAGTTGTTATGTTTTCTGTAGAGTTCCTTAAACGGATCTGGAGAACTGAAGTCTGTATTTCACTTGAAATAATTTCTACTAACTTATATTTTCGCTTTATCAGATGGGATGGCCACATCAATCACAAAGACTGTCTCTTATTCTTATCAATGATCACAATGTCCAATCGATTGATTATCACCATTTCGTCCATTTGAATCTGTCCATTTAATTCTCCACCACCTAGGGAGGTGAGTCCCACTTTGACTTTGGGGTCTCCAGTTTGTATTCCGCACAGATGTTTCTGTACTCTATACCAACCTCTTGGTTATGACCCTTAATGTTATTCCTTGTCCGCTAGAATCTTACACCCTGCTGAGAGTTACTGGACTGTTTCTGGAGCGCCTTTGCACACCCTGCAGCTGGGATCTTTCCTGATGTGGTACAGCTGGGCCTCTATTGCTCCGGTTCTTGGACCCTGATCCTGTTCTGCCATGATCAGTGCTTCTGTGTTGTCATTCAGTGAGGTCAGTTTCCTTTTTTTTCTATTAATTGTTCAGCCTTTCCAGATAGCTGAAGCTCCACAAGCTATTAGGAAAAAACAAACAGAAGAAATTTTTTGAAATTCCCCAAGATATTTTGAAAAACATCAACCAAATATTAAATACAGCATTTAGTGCAATACAACTAATGGCTTTCAATTTCTGTCTGCAACAAGTTATCAAATCACACTGATAATTTGAAAATAGTGGATGGGAGTAGAAGGGTAGACCAAAATGCAGGCTGAATCTTAACTAAATTGGTAACTGCGGGTCACCGATGAAAGCTTTGAATGAATCTGTGACAGGTCATCCTGACACAAAATGCTATTGGCACAATACACTTCCAGAATGTCTCATCAGGGAGAAAAAGGATGTTAAATCTCTATCCAGCTCTAAAAGATATATTTTTTTCAATTCTAAAATTAGAAAATCATATTGCACACAAAGTTGTACATACAAAATCATCCAGTGAATAAAAATGCTTCAAAAGGGCGACTAGAAAAAAATGTAGCTCTACTTCAAACTTGCATTTGCAATTAGAACAAATCTCAAAAGGTTGAAAAGCTCTTCGTCTGGAGAAGCCATTGCCATTGCCGTGTCAGGAAAGTCATATCAGATACTGCATTAAAACAAAGGCAAAGTAAATTAGTTTTCATCAATGCTTTTGTTTATTATCCTATTTTCTTAGTCTTTGAAGGTAATAGGCCTGTCGTTCTAATAATGATGAATCTCTCCTGTCTACGTTGAAAGGGATCAGAGATGAAAGTGAAATATGAATGTACCAGGTTTGCCTTTTGTTTTAAAGACTTTAATTCTAAGTGTTTAACTGCAAAGAGTTTAGCCTTGGCAATGTTTTAAAAAAAGAAAATCAAACTGTCACAACTCTTTCAAATATCATTTTTTCATTAGTTACTCATCGGTTGCACCTAGACAAAAGCTAAATAACAAAAAACACAGTCCGCTCACATTTTCCAGGCTCATCTTCAAACACATTCACCTCCAACTCTTAATGGTAGGGATTTAAAAAAAACAAACAAATCATGCCTCCTTCTCACCTCCATGGCACAACACTTAATTAAACCTCTGCCATTATAATACCTTCTGGGTAATGCACTGTATAGTGCAATTATTCCTGCCTGACAATACTGCAGCTCATTTAGGCTTCTTATCAAAGGTAAGAAATTATTCATCCATGTGAAAGCAGCAGAGGTGGAAAAAGCTCAAAATGAATTTCATATCTGTATGATATCCACAACCAGCAATCCAAGACATGGTTTGACTTGACTATGACAATAAATTCACCCCTCGCCTGCTGCAGTGACTTGTCAGTAGTTGGTGGTTTATGTCTCAAGAAGAAATGAACAATCTTTGAGAGTCAAATTGTGTGCGTGATTTTATCAGTAAAGCAATGGGGCAGGGCAAGAAGACAGCAAAGGTGAAAGAAAAGAGTTCCAGACCCTCTTAGAGTGCATCTTTTTAAAGTGTAGAATGATTTTAAATGTACCTTTTTTTTGTCTGTGCAGAAATGATACAAAAGAAAAACGTAGTTATTAAAAACAAACGAAAAATAATAAAAAAAACCCACAGTGCTTGAAGTAGTGATTATCAAAATATGCATGCAATTACAAAGCTGACATAATACAGAGTACTAATTCTGGATTTAAATGTTTGTGTTTTATTTCTCTTTTGAATATAAAAGTAATGTATCACAACCTTACACAGAAAATAGATCTCATAAGAGAACATCGGTGTTTTTAACAAATGTATGCCACACTTTTTAGATATCCACGCTTACAAATCTCAGACTTTTTATATTGTTGTGACAATTATGCACTACCTAGAATTGTTCTAAAACATAAAATCTCAATAAAATACTGACATTTGTGAGTGTAATCTGACAAATGTAAGATCATAATGGGGTATTAATATTTTTGAAAGTCAGTGCATACTTAAACATTTTTTTTTCCTTTGGACTTCTACATTTATGCTCTTTCATTCCCCCTGTAATCATCACTAACATAATTACATCAGTGTGTTGTCCTTTACTTGGCATTATTTTTCCATCGCCTGTTCTGTTTTCTTAAACTTTTAAGTTCCTGTGCTGCAGAGCTTCGATTATCAGTTCATGAAATCGAAGCAGTTCTTCTTTTGGCTGCTTTATCCTTTTTTGTTTTGTTTTGTTTTTCTTCTTTCATACCCTGCTATGGTGCAGTGACCCAGAATGTATGCAGTCAACCTATATACAGTGAGCTGTGAGTGAACAGATTCCATCTGTAGGAGCAATCTGCTGTGTTTGGGTCCTTTCAGCTCTGCCATGTCTACCCACCCACTGCTTTCACCATGTTTCACACGTTACATGCTGAACTGGAGTTCAACTCCCTCAATTGGCCCTCCGGCTGTCTGTCGGGATGATGCCGAATATCCTTGGGGCTTGACCTTCCTGGAAGGCAGTGAACTGTCAAGTCTAGTTATGTTTTAGCGCTACTGCATCAGTGTACAACACATTCCAGAGTGTGCTGACTGTTGGAGTACCTACCTCACTCCTCAGGCCCGGATGTCATTAACAGACATCAGATCTGAACTTTTAAAGCAGCTATTTTAAAGACGTTCTTACTGTTTTGTAATATTTTGCTCATGTGCTCTGAGGCATTTGAGGAATCATTGACCAAACCTTGTAAAACTTTCTCATTCAATTGCCCTCCACAGGTCAGTGAATCGAAGAAGCAGAACACCTCAGGCTGAGTCAATAGAAACTGCTAAATTATGGTAACTAAGTAACTGTTTATGAAATCCTGTTCTCAATAGTCAGCAGGAAACACACACCCATTCCCTGAAATGTTAACTCCGGTATGCAGCCAACTGAATGAAATTAACAGGTCCACAAGCAATGGTTCTCCTTAATTTGGTTGATTTTTAACTGCCGTAGGATGAGAAAGGTGGCTACTGCTACTAAAGGTGATACTTGGAGCCTTCTACCGTGAGCATGAACCGTGACCAGGCTTTGTGAATGAATGGCTGTGCTCTTGGAGGGTAATTGGGATCCAGGAGAAAAGGGGAAACAGTCCACATTATTAAAAGTTGTGGTAGAGAGAAGATCAGACAGGACTTAGACAAGTTACTTTGTGATGTTATGTTACAAAAAAGTTTTTAAGAATGGTGGGTAAGCAACACCCTTAAAGTTTGTGTTGTTTGTTGGTCCATATAATACATTTCACATTTCAGAGATTGTTGTGGTTTAAATTTTGACAAAGTAGCCAATAGACCAAAGATGAGCCCAGATGCTCAGTAACTGACTTCATGGTTGTCTGAGACCTTTTTGGTATATGGCATCAATATTTCAGAAAGACTTTTTCTCAAGGGCAACCACAATTAAAACTGATAGGTAAAATAAATACCACACCATTCACACACATACACAGAACTGCAGCATATTCTGGAGCATAACGATTAACCAGAGAACAAGGTACAACCTTTGCAACCTCAAGGTTGCAGACCCAGATTTGGCATGCAGTCCCACAAATTTGCACTTTGCCCAACTCTTCTCTTGACCCAAACAACTATATTCTAGTAGCACCTATGCTGCTACTCCAGGCATCCATTGCCATTTTTATCATGGATCTGTCTCTCCCAAGACCCATCAGAGCAGTATGTGCTTGTAGGAATATGCAGAAAGTGTGTGTGCAGGTAATAAATAAATAAATAAATAAATAAATAAATAAATAAATAAATAAATAAATTGTTTACACCTTTCCTCTGGGCTCGTTTAAAAAAGAATTCCAGCTTCAATCTAATCTCCATCTAAAGCTGCAAGGGTGGCTATCCGCCTGAATAATTTTGCTTAGCTGCAGTGCCCATATAGCTGAAAGGGAACTTTCATTGTTTTATTACAGATCAGACAATCTGGGCCCACATTCTCTGCTTCTTGTAATAGCTTGTCCTTGGGTAGTTTTTTATGGCAGGTTATTTCAGTCATTCATACCATACCACAAAGATGATATTACAAATCAGGTTGAAGGAAAGACCGAATGTTACTTGTGCAACAATATTGTTAATTTATTGTCTTCATTTCAGCAACCATATTGGATCAAATAGACAACGTGCATGGCTGGAATTACAATGTAATATGCAGTAGGCCAAGTATTCATTTTTAGGAAATGCATGCATCCAAATGCAATTATCAGCTTAATTATCATTAAAAGATATAAAGTCTACCAGTGTCTATAAGTTCCCTTTTTTGCTGTAGAGGTAGCTTCTTGTCAGGTCTTCCCATCTCTCCTTCTCCAAAAATCAGATGGTCAAAGGCAACATACCTCCCTGTAGAGGTGGGTGAAAACTTAAGACATGTGGGAGTAAGCAGGCCCAGGAGGAGTAGAGCAAAGGTTGCTTGAGAATGCCACTCAGGTTTTCAATTGGTGCAAGCAGGGCCCTCTCTGGGATGACAGAGTGTCTGGCCGATCTGACGAGAAAGGAAACCCAAATGTGGGAAGGGCTGGTTGCCACAGTGCTGAGCGAGGATGCAAGTGATGGATGGAGGTTGTTAGATCCAGTAATTGTGTGCAGGTAATTGACCCCCACCCCCTAACCCGCTCGCTTCCTCTTCTCTAGGTGAGCCAAGCTCTCCATCTCTCTCACACTTCTGCCACACATATGGGAGAAAACGTAAGGAAAGACTTGGCAAGCTGCTTGTTTAGGAGTTTCAAGCTTGTACTTATGCTTGCCGCTGCTTCCTATTTATTTAGCTCATTTAATTGTGTGCAGTGTTATACAAGAAACTCTTATCCTTCAGCCTTATGAAAAACAACCATGTCACATCCAACATCAACAATTTGAAGTTTTACACCACACCTAAAGATAACGGGTGCCAGTATCAAATGACATGAGAAATAAAATAAAAAGAAACATTTTATGATTTGCACTGTAGACAATGTTGAGTAGACAACCTTTTCCCTCTGTCCTTACTAATACTGCCTCATACCAAAATGGTTGTAAGTTTCAGTCTCAACTGGGGAGCTCTTCCAGTTGAGACTCTTCTCGAGCTTTTCCAAAAATTGTCAACAAGCGCACCTGTCAGGATCTTTGTTTGTGTCAATGTTTTGTTGTGAGTGGTTTTTCCTACAGAAGGTGATGGTTGAATATGCCACTGAATACATGCAGATACATATGTTGCAATGCAACCTACAGAATATTAGTTGTTTTTTTTAAATAAATAAAATTAAGAATATGATAATAAACAATATGTAAAATATATACAAAACAACCAAAATAATGTGGTGACATTTTTAGGTACACTACAATTCATTGATTATGGGAAACCGAGCATTTAGCCCACATGTGCTAAAAATGTTATGATCAATAAATCATGCGTTAGAATACTTTTGCCAACATGATTATTATAGATCAGTCGAAAATGCATCACATCCTCACCATAAGTGAAAAATTTAATCTCAAGTGTGAAGGAAGCAGTGGCGAAAACAGAGAAGGATTGTTGACGCTGGATATGGAGAAGGTGATGATATACTTCCATCTTCATACCTCAGCAGGTTATGGCTGCATTCATCACTGGTCTCAGCTCCTGCGCTTAAAATCAGCCGGGTATATCTCAATCTACAACCCCTGATTTACACTTAGTTCTGCAGCAGGCTGACACGTTTTTAAACAGAGCTGAGCAATGTAAATCATAGCCTCAGTGAGTGTTAAGCTGATGGGTCCATGCTAATAAATTAGAGGGGAGAGAGGCACTTCTGTCTGCAAATAAACATTTGAGTCAATGCATATTTAACTACTTGAGAGCGAGAACAACTTGATGAAGTAGTTCATGCAGTACTCAGAACAGGTTTGGTGCCCTTGGTGTTGCTATTATGCTTCTACTACAATTAGAAATAACATTATGACAGTGTGCCGTTTCACTTTTTGCTGCCAAAGCAGCCCTTACCAGTTGAGGCATGGATTCTTTTAATTCCTGGGGGTGTAATATAATAGTGATGCTAAGATGTAAGCAGTAGGTGCTTTAGGTTGCAATGTGGGGCCTTCGTGGATCAAATTCATCTCTCTAGTATAGAGGTCCCAAACAGCAGTCCTTGAGAGCTGGAATCCTGTAACTATTAGATGTGTCCCCAAGTCTCAACTCCAAGCTGTTAGTTGAACTTCTCAAACCATTCCTGCATTACAATTGTTTGTGGCAATATGTATAACTTTGCTACATGCCACAGCTATCAGGGAATGTAATTTTCCTAAAATGGCATATGTATGTGGTCTCAACTTATCTTAATCGCATGGAGCATAATGGTGTCATGTGTTTCCCAGCTGGTCAGAACCTTTATATGTAAAAAATGTGATTAACTGCATTAAATTTACTCTTTCAATGCAATTACTCTTTCAATGTAATTAGATAATAATATAACTATAATAATATATGATTTTATATATATATATATATATATATGATTTTAACGTGTTGATATTATTATCTAATTACATTGAAATATATATATATATTGTGTGTGTGTTTGTGTAGGTGTGCGCAGGGGTGTGTGGGTGTGTGTGGGTGTGTGTGGGTGTGTGTGATATGCAAAGCAATGGGATGATGTTAACATCACATCTCATATTCTTTCAAGCATTATTCAAAAGCATATCTTGGAGTGTTACTGGGTTACTATTTTGATCATCGTCTTACAGATTGATGGTGTTATTGTTAAAAGGTTGCTTCCTCCTGTATTTTGAATTACCCTTTCAAGTCACTGAAAAGACATGTAGCACCTTACCTAAATCCCTACTGATTTTAAAAGAAAACCCAAATTGTTATTCAAACAAAGAATGAACCTTTTTTTTACCTTGCTGAAGGGTATATCACTTAGTTTTTCTGTAGTCTTTAATAAAATCTTTCAATTACAACCCATCTACTTGTTTTTACAGATCAAACCTGATTAAAAAGAGAAATCTATGGAGATTGTGAAATGACAAATAACCCATTAAATGTCTTCACCAAAGGAATTAATCTGGAAAAAATAATCTAATCAAAATATCCCTAAACTAAACTGAAATGTGATTAAATACATATTCCAAAGCTAAACTGAAACGTGATTGACATCCAATCATATAGAAAAGAACCAATCAAACTGGGATGAATTATCATCCTCTCATTTCTTTGTCCAAGGTTCCTGCTGGTCCCTAGGCAGTGGAGTAATGACCATACAAGCAGCGTCACACCATTCTCCGTTATCCACCATTTTCCTCAACATAATATCCATTTCATACTTTTCCAATAAAGTCACATTAAAGAAGCAACTTAAAACTTATCAAATGAAATTCATTGAAGCATTCTTGTACTCTCATGCAAGCCTTTTCTACTACATTCACAACCCTCAAATAGAATCTGTGCCCTGGCAGCACATCTTTATGCCATTTCAGGTGTATTAAATAGAGATGAGGGCTTTATTGTATGTCCTGTAATGATAATTTGGGCTAGCAGTTTATGACAGTTTATCCAGGCGGGCTGCCACATCACACTTCCAACTGTCTGACATTGCTATGACTCTATTAGACGAAGAGTTGGAAGTAAATGATGGAAGGACAGTGCTTGGCAGTGTCAAAGCCCGTTCATATCATCTGGCCTCTATCGATTTAGTAAAGGATGAAGTAAGGGAAAGGCAGCCCAGGTGCATTTTGTCCAACCAACCCTCACTTTGTCTTTTAAACACTGGCACATTGTGATTTAGGGAGCCATTTATTCTGAGCACCTCTACTGGTCAAAGGAGTGAGGCTAGGCAGGTGCACTAGCATGTCGCTGCATCACAAGGTCAAAGATCTGGTCAGATACGCAGTGATTATGTAGAATAGTATTAATATTACATGCAGATGGACATTGATATAGGTCTCTCCCACATACTATAGTAATAATGACAGATTAAGTAGGACAGATGGGTATTTTTAGAAAACAAGACATCACAACATTTAACAAGGATTTACTTTTTATTTTGTATGAAACAAGAGGTGTCCTGGCAACATGATGTACAAACAATTAACACACTGTATTTTCCTTCCCTGAAGCACAGAATGAAGAACAAAATGGTTTGTAACCCACCACCCACAAAAACAAACAACAACAAAACAAGCACAAAGACCAATGAAAGAAAATATACAATTTTTGGGGCTGCCACTAAGAGCAGGATGTACTTAGTGTAAAAGAATCCAGGCAGTATGGAGAATTATTAGTTATACAAGATGCATGTCAGTCTAATAAAGCTGAATGTTCTGAAGGGAGAAAGTGGTTCTAATGGATAATTCCTAAAACGATAAATCACAACAAAGATGAACAGAGGTAACCGCAGTAAAACTGAGTTTAAAACTACAAAACCAAGACAATCAACAAGTTCAGGAAAAACACTGGAGTAACAATGAAAGAACACTGCATCAGCAGCTGAGTTAACATTTCTACTTATGAATGGGAGTATGGCCTAGTCTTAACCATGCCTCTTATTACCAAGCGGCCTATTAATACTCAGATACAGAAGATACAGAGCAACCAGAACAAGAACCAACCGTCTCAGAGACAGTTTTTACCCGATAGCAATAACAAAACTAAATGCAATCAAAAACAACCATTAATCATCATCAGTGATGTATGTGAGAATGTGGCTGTTCTTATTTATTAGTTTTTTTTTGTTTGTTTTTTTTCCAGTGATTTGTTAATTCTTACATTGTGTGTGAATTGTGAGACAGTTATTTTTTGTTTTTAAGCATATGCACTGACTGATGGCACCTTTTAAATTTCGTTGTTCTTGTGACAATGACAATAAAGATTTATCTATCTATCTATAATCCATCCTTCAGAGTTTACAGTGTTGTGTCAGCAGGCAGACCATGTTCAAGCTTCGTTCACAAAGTAAAACTATATTCAACTCTTTCAGGTTAATACTCAGTACAGGTGATGCTCACACATCACATGTACTGTGATGAGCTGCAATTCAGCTCAGTATCTCACTAAGATGACCTGTTTGACATTAATCCAGCCAGAGCTGAAACAGCTCCATTCCTTGTTTTTAGATAAGTCTCTCCTAGTAACTGCCTGTATTTCATGACTCATTTTCTTCACTTTTAGTCATCCAAGAAAATATCTCCAGTGCAGTCAGAAGCTGCTCAGTAAATGCTGCCATCATTCACTTGGATGCAAAAACCAATTCTTTTGCTCACCTCAAGACTCTAATCCTTAACCAAGACTCAGTAGCAATCCACAGCTCAATATGCATTTCAGTCCCTTATCTTCACTAAACATTTACGTTCAGATTATTGTGGTCTGACCCATGCAAGTGAATTTAATGAAGATATATATATAGATTATTAGATATTTACTCAATTTTACTAGCAAAAATTGGGTAAATATGTGGTGGAGAGGAGTCGCCACATAGTGCTGCATCTCCTGCAAGCTCTCAGTCTTAAGTACTCCTACTTAAACCGTTGTTGCATTAACAGAGCAGGGAGACCAAAGGTTATGATTGTTTATATTTGGGTTAAATCCTAAAACCCATCATCCAGTTGAGGCTAAAGGTGATTTTCTAATGTTTTCTTTCTGAGACACTTGACTTCTTCTGATCTTCACAGCCCTGAATGATCCTCAGTTGAGCCCACCAACGGGCTCAAAAAGGCAGCTCTCACATGGAAAACACTGTATATAGTTTAACATATAAACATTGTGTAGTGGGAAGGGACAATAAAAATGTGTTGACAATACACACTGTAAATGACCTATAAAAACCTCACTGCTTCAAAAATTTTATATAGACTACTATGTAAAGTGGTTGCTCCTAGTCTTTTTAAGGTAATTTAAAGTGAGGTAATTTTTTTTAACTAGTATGTCTCTGTAGGTACTTTCAGCAGCATTTTTGTTTCGAAATTTCTCTCGTCAAAACCATACTATACACCAAGGAGAAACAACTTTTACAGCTTAATCATATTCTTGTTTTTAACATACTGAAACTAGTGTGCATCTCAATAATTGTTATGCAGTAACATAGAAATACATAACTTACTATATATAATGTGAGGCAGGCAAAAATGAAGGAATTTTGATTTTTCTGAAATCTCTTTCTAAGGAAGCAGAAAGGCATTAAGCCAAATGCTGCCATCATCAAAGGAGGAAAAGGGCAAAAAATATTTTTATCAGACAAGTTTTGGATTATAGCAAGGAAGGGAGTTTCAAAGCCTATTAAAGTATTGCTGTTTAGATTGCATATATTTGTGTTCAGCTATGACACATTATAAAATACATTTGTTTATTGTTTGAACAGATTAACCATTTGGGAGTGTATATAGGTATGTGTTTCTTTTCATGAATACAGCTAATGTAGTTTAAACATAGACTAGAGAATGTTCTATATGTTGTAAATTTATAATTACATACATTTTGGTTTTGTTTAGTCTATTAATCTCCATTTATAAGTGCCAAAGCAAATATTACAATGTTTGTATACCTGATTGTCAGTAATTATGAGCTAAAAACGCTATGCCACAAAAAACTTCTCTCCAAATTTCTTAACAAAACGCTTCATCTTCCATTTGAAATACTTTAATCACAAAACCTTTTAGCTCTGCTAGTACCATTCAAATGATCCACACCACAAATCTGACATTAAGTGCACAAAAACTCCCACAGCAGATTTAACCATAACACTTCTTAATTAAAAATGTCAAAGCCCTCAAATTAAAATGGGTTGGGCTGCATTTACCTTAACTGTATGTTTAAAATTGAGAATTGAACCAAAGAACTTCACCCACGTTACCTGCTTGTGGTGGTCAGAGAACTCAGTGGTGGCAATTGTATGGGAGCCTCGTTTCTGGCAATTTGCATCTGCGGCTTTTCTATAGACTACCGCCATCTCTGTGTATGAATGAGTTTGCAGTTTGTAGTTCTTTATAAGGCGCTATATAAGTTCAGATGCAAAAGTATGTTGAAAGTTTTGTTATTTGCCTTCTCTAAAATCTATTATTAGTCCTTTCAATGTAAAAAAGAGACCTGATTCACTATTAAAATAAACTGTTAAGTTGCTAAAGCCACTGATTCATTCACTCGAACCCATCGTGCATCTTACAAATTAAACAATCTCAGTTAACAAGGGGGTTCCAAATTGTAGTATATGTAGAAGGTGCTTGTTCAGTTCTTTTTAACTAACTGAATCAAAAACACTCTTTTCTCCTCACCAGGAATACAAATCCTAGAGGTGGAGAGGATGCAGCATTAAGCAAAAGCAAGCCAACCAGTTAGGGCTCTGGCAAGCTCACTGAGCATCACTTAGCTCAGCCTGTCGCAGTATTATCAGGACCCACACACTGGTTAGGCACTACACCTGATGTTGCCAGCTGTGCCAACACTGCTCTTGATTCTGCCAGCCAGTTCTAGTTTCCCGTGCTACTTCACAGGACAGCTGCACACTGAGAAATCAGTTTGATACCACCAGCATGACAGTGAGACTGATAAGAAGGAAGAGGATTTGCAGGTTCTTGCTTGCTGTTCAGCTAGGCAGGGTGGTGAATACTTGTTTGTTTATGTCTTCTGTGAAAATGCTGTGTGTGTCATTGGCAAAAAACCTGCCAGACTGATCAATGATGAGGAGTTACTGCTGCTGCAGCCGTGCTCGACATGCTCTGATTTGATTTGCCTGCTGTGCTCGGAGGTTAACACATTGATTTTCATGATCTTGAACTTGAACACAATTTACTGCTTGGATCAGAGCAGTCATTTATTTATTCAGATATATTAACAATATATTAAAAATGCATACTAACTATGAATTTTTCAAAGGTTGCTAGAAATCAAGCCATTTATTTAATCATAGGTTCTTTATTTTGGAACAAAACGGCAAACATGTTGCCAGAGTTATTCCTCTTGTCTTTCTTGAATTAAGCATTGCAGTTTTAATACATGTCTTCATCATTCCCTAGAATTACCTACATCCAAACTAGCACCAGATGGACAAGCTACATATGAGCAGATTTATTAAGATTTTACTTTCAAGTCTGTTGTAAATTCTGTCAAAGATATTTGGCTCCACCAAAAATAAATATCTGAGTCACTCTGTTACAATAATAAATATAAATAAACCACAGAATTACATTTGAACAACAGGTGCAGTCATCAGTTTTTAAGACTCAGAGATCAAAGCATTTCTTAACCCTGAATACGTCCATTCAGGACCTTGGCTTTTACTGCAGGTCTAATAACTCCAAAGGTTTAATAACCTGGAGTGATTTCCTCTCAGGTGAATGTGCTTGTTCTGACAGGTGCTCAATAATAGAGAGGGAATTTAGAGGAAATGGGGATACAAGCCTGAGCCATTGTAAGCAGGTACATGGAACACAATAGGATTAGGGAGTAGATTGATCCTGGCTTTATGTGCTGTCGTTTAGCCAGATTACCAGAGCCACCGTTTTATTGTGTGGAAATTGGACAGAAATTTGTTTTCACTTTGCCAGCCATTTGAATTGCATTTGGTCATGCCAGTTGAGTGCATGCGTGTGTGTGCGGGGGTGGGCGTGGGTGTGTGTGTGTGTAACTTTGTATTTGATACATTGTGAGGCCCATTTTCCCAACAAATAGTATGTTGTGGGGACCCACTGCTCCTTATCAGGCCGAAAGCCTAGGCACCATAAAAGCAAGACAGACAGAGAAGAGGCAAAGAAAACAGAAATGTTGTACATTACACAAAACAAACCAGTTTTTCTAAGATGACTAACTAAAGACATAAAATCAACCATATTCATCTGAAACCCTGACATTACATACTAAGGCTTGTATGGATGTAGTAACCTGGGCATGCAATCTAACTCAAACTCAGATTACCTCAAACAATGGAGAGCAGTGCAGATATAGCAGTATATGCTGTTTTCAATTAGTTCATTGAAATCTAGTGCTAGTTTGGAATATTTAATATATTGACCCACACTTAAGTTTTTTATAAGACACTGTTTTTCTGCTTGGAGAAGATCATCTTGTGCACAACCATTTAAAGCATAAACACAAAGCAGAAAAAGCTGGATTCCTGATTACATTTATTACGATTTTCTTTTCCTTTATCAAGTAGAATTATGTGACATACTCTCTGTTAATTTCCCATCTGTTTAAGATCTCCTTGACTGCCTGATTTGATATGCCTGGCAGAGATCGACATACCTATTGGGCATGCAGCACAGCATGTTTTTAATCAATGAGGAATATATCTAATGTACCATGAGGCTAAGCAGTGACATTGGGCAAACCTACCAAATCTAAATTTGTACAAAACCCAATAGCCTTGCTGGTAACCAAGTGCCAGCAAGGTAAACATCTTGCAAGTATTATAAGATAAATAGTATTTCAAAAGAGCAGAAAAAATCTTATGTTTTTTGAAGAGCAATATTTGTTATTAATCTGTTGCTAAGAGATGAGCTAAGTGCCACAAAGTAAACATCTGATTTTTACTTTTGCAAAATTTACCAACTATATATTTCCTGTCTTTAAGCAGATTAACAGTATTTCAAAAGAGCTTATGTTTTATAAACAATAATTAATTTGGTGTCAAGAGAAGAGTGTTTTTTTTTCTGGTAACAAATGGCCATAATGTAAAAATCAGTTTATTTATTTATTTATATTTATCACCAATGTCAAACAAAATAATAATAATTTCACTTTTCTGCACAATTCACCAACTGCACAATTCTTGATAAGTAGGAAGTAGTGTAAAATAAGTAGTTTTTCTAAAGAGCAGAAGAAATCTTATGTTTTTTGAACAATAACAATAATTGCTGTTAATCTCTTGCTAAGAGATGAGCATGTCTTCTGGTAACCAAGTGCCACAAAGTAAACATGTAATTTTTACTTTTGCAAAAGTAAAAATCAGAAGGCAGTGCATTAACATTAGCAGAAACATTGCTAATGTAGCTACTGCCCACATTAGCAGCAGCCTTTTCCCTAAAATGAGCTTTTTAGCTATTTTGTTTGTAGCACACTGAATGGAGGAAGTCAATGTAAGACTGCATGCTAGTTGTACCCCACATGCCACTGGCAGCATTTAGGCTGACATTAGCATTTTGGCTAATATTAGCTTATTCACCAATTTTAACATACGCAATGGAGTGAGTCTATGTTACTCAACATGCTTGTGATTTTACACATGGTATTGAGTACATTGTAGCTTACGTTAGCATTGATTCTAATTTTTAATAACGGAATGCTGGGTTACAACCGACGGGCCCACTTTGGTAGGCCCTGTTTCTTCAGAAATGTTCTAGTTTTGTTTTTTTTGTTTTTTGTAATGCAACATTAACCAAGCCATTGGAAAGTTTAAACTTTTACTGACTCAAAACAAATTTTATTTTTAAATGACGTACTGTTAAACATAGGCATACAGCATAACAGTATATCTAATTTACTGTACCAGTGATGGATGTTTCAGAGCTGAGCTCATCCAATTTATACTTGAGAGGCTGTTTTCTTATGGACACAGAGACCTTAGCTAGTCAAAATTTCTCTTCATAAGATAGGGATAATGTGTAGTATATCAATTAAATGAGATAAGACTCAGCAGAAACATTTTTCATGCTTAGACCGATAAGATAGCTGTATTATTACAGCAAGATCTTGTCTGGCTTTGCTTTACCTTCTCTCTGCTCTCCTTTCATACCTTGAGTTTACTGTTCAGGAGTCATGCAGTGTATTGAAAGAGATTGGCACGGAGCACATATCCATCTATTTGCTGTTATTATTTGAATTGCATTGGACTACGGTGACTGTGAATTGGAAATGGGAGGGGATGGGAGCAGATAGCACCTCAGCCCCAGTATTTTAGGCACAGTTCTGCCTCACTGAGCCAGGCTGATTGGGACGCTGTGTGGTCTCTCCTGTCCTCTTCTCTCCCACCAACCTTGTTCCTATGTTTTTTTGCTCTGCTTAGACTAAAACATTTTCTGATGGAAAACAGAGCCGAAATGTTTATGAAGGCAGAGCACATAAGGAAACACCAGCACAGTCACAAAATATCCAGAGACATATGATTATGAGAGATAGGATAAATGAGCATCTTGTGAATTGCCTAATTTTGTATTATAATATCTCTCTCTCTCTCTATATATATATATATATATATATATATATAAATATATATTATAATATATAAGAGAGAGAGAGAGAAAGAAAGAGAGAGACTTTATTGAGGTTTGCATCATGTTATAATGTTCTCTTCTCAAAAAAATACCTGGATTGTTGCTTTGATTCTTTCATGGAGGTTTGAGAAATCATTGACTCTTCCCTGGCAGCTATTCAGTGAGCACCCCTAACCTGCTACTCAGTCACTCAGGTCTTTCAGGCAAGCGGCCTCATCAATTATGAGTGTTGGAAAGAGCAGGAGCTTCTTAAAGAGATAGAGGCCTTATTTCAAGGCACTAAATTGTAAAGTCATAATTCTGTTAAGTCACGGTTGATATATACTGCTCAAAAAAATAAAGGGAACACTTTAAGTGTTAAACACCTGTTTAAGTGTTCCCTTTATTTTTTTTGAGCAGTGTATATATATATATAGCATTTTTACAACAGCTGAAGGTAACATAATTACTTGATTATGCTATCAAATGGCACAATGTGCTTGGAAAATGCATAACGTTTTTTTTAACACTCCTACCTGCAAAGAGATCTGATTATTTTTCAGTTATATGATAAAATAACTCAGTATGCACTTTTGTTGTTTGTAGTTTAGACATTAATGACTGTGTGTTGAAATATTTACACTAAGCTGTATAACAGTAACACTGCCATACAAGCTGTACATTAAGCATTTCACATTGTATCAAAGTGTCATATATTCACTTTTGTCCCATGAAGCCTATAAAATATACAAGCAAAAATGTGACATACTAGGATGTAAATCCAAGGGTTTAAGCCACCTGAATAAATGATAGCTTGTTTACCCAATCTTAAAGACTCAAACTGAGATTTTTTTTGTCTTCCTCTTTCTAATAAATGTGTTTTTTTTTCTTTTGTACTTTAATCTCAGTGGCATCAAATTGTTAGGTATTATTCTTAACACTGGTGCTGAGGAGAAAATTATAGTCATTGCCTCAGAGAGAACAGTACAGCATTATGTACATTCAAAGGCATGTCCACACCCAAACACCTTAGTTAGTTTGTATTTTCACAGTTTCTGCCCTGCAACACAGATGACTTCTGTTACTTGCCATCCAGCTGCTTTCTTTTCTGTCCCTTCAAGCTTAATATCACTGTACCTTCTCCTTTGATTGGACATTGCACTGCAAGGTTTACTGAACATTGAAGTCACTAACCTGTGGTCAGTGTATCTGGTTGAGTTGAAATAGAGAAAAGATTGCTTTTTTGTTCATACCAGTTCTATACGCTTCTATGTACAGCTGCATTTACTTTTAGCTTGTAAGTACTTGTAGCTTCTTGATAATGGTAACGACAAAACTGAAATAGACACATGCTCTTGAATGCCTGTTTTTGTCCTTCTACAGCCCTGATCTTTGGTCCCTTTCTTATTTTGGCTTCTGACACTAGCATACCCAGCTTCCTCTTCATCTCCAAGCTTCCATGTCTTCATGTTTGTCTGGCATCAGTAATGCATTTGGTAGAGATTAACAATGGATTGTGTGTTGTGTATGTTGAGTGTCTTTGAAGACTGTACCTTGTGGAGAACAAAACACTGTCAGTACATGACCAGGATTATTGTCATGTCTGTGGTGACTGTCTCCTTCACCTTTCATTCCTTCTCTCCTTCCCCTGTTTCTGATTTTATACTTTCGTGATCCTCAGCTTTCTCAATTTAGCTGCCACTCTTTCAGTTGCTATAAAATCTGGATTCTAAATTGCAAAAGGAGTAATAAACAAGATTAACTGCAGCCTCTCTATTGATCACTTCTCCAGTGTGCATTGATGATTTGTTATATCCCTTTCCTCCCACATAGCCCCTTCTCATCCTCCAGCAAGAAAATCCACTAGTCAGGGAACCCACCGACAAGAAAAATTATAATAGGACACAAATAAATTTTTTGCAACATTATAAGCTTCTTGTCCTCTCATAGACAAAGGGGTTTAAAGGTGGGAGGAAGAATTCAGTAAAAAAAGTAAAAGATTTCTCCAAAAATAAACCAGCTTGCTCCTATGCTGTTAGACTTCATTCAAATGAGAATCCATAAAATCTGAATATGGCTTTGCAATTTAATAACCAAAAGATCTCTAAGATAAGAAATTAAATATTTTAAATTTACTGTAAAGGGAATAGTGAGATAGCAAAATATACCTAGAGTTTTTAAACAGTAAAATTATAACTTTATTGCAACACCCTATCATATAATCATTGCCCGTTGAAGTTAGGTGTCAAACTCAGGGATGTACAAGAACGATGACGATGGCTGAGCAGGTAGGAGTTTATCTAATAAACAGTAGGTTGCCGGTTCAATCCCCCAGTCCGTCCATCTACGTCATTGTGTCCTTGGACAAGACACTTCACCCACAGTGTCTGCTGGTGGTGGTCAGATGGCCCAGTGACACTGATTGTATGGCAGTCTTGCTTTGTTAGTCTGCCTCGGAGCAACCTACCGCCATCAGCCATCAGTTGAACAGAAACAAAACTGAAGTTATTATTTTTGGACCTAAAGAGGAACGATCTAGAGTCAATGCACAGCTTCAGTTATTACAACTGAAAACCAGCGATCATGCCCGAAACCTGGGAGTAGTGATGGACCCTGACCTGAACCTCCAGAGCCACATAAAGACAGTTACAAACTCGGCCTTCTATCACCTGAAGAATGTTAGAGGACTTGTCTCAGCCAGATCTAGAGAAACTCATCCATGCGTTCATCTTCAGTCGTATTGATTATTGCAACAGCGTCTTCACAGGTCTGTCCAACAAATCAATTAAACAGCTGCAGCTGATCCAGAATGCTGCTGCTCGCGTCCTCACTAAAACCAGGAAGATAGAGCACATAACACCAGTTTTAAAGTCCCTACACTGGCTCCCTGTAGCTCAAAGAATAGACTTTAAAATACTGTTGTTAGTTTACAAATCACTGAATGGCTTAGCACCACAATACATTAAAGATCTGCTGTTGTTGTATCAACCTTCCAGACCTCTCAGGTCTTCCGGTTCTGGTCTGCTCTGCATCCCCAGAACCAGAACCAAATGAGGAGAAGCAGCTTTCAGCATCTATGAACCACAAATTTGGAACAAACCTCCAGAAAACTGTAAAACAGCTGAAACACTGACTTCTTTTAAATCTCAACTAAAAACCCACCTGTTTAGGATTGTATTTGAAACGTAATCAATTGCAAATTTATTGATGGAACTTGACTTAATGCTGTGCTTTGATTATTGATTCTATGTTGCTTTGTGTTTCTGTGTTTGTAATGATGTAAAGCACTTTGAAATGCCTTGCTGCTGAAATGTGCTATACAAATAAAATTTGATTGATTGATTGATTGATCAGCGTGCAAATGGATGAATGACTAATCGTAGAGTAAAGCGTTTGGAGCTCTCTGGACTAGATAAAGCTCAGGCCATTTACCATTCCTCAACATAATGCTTAAACCAGCTTCGGTGGTTGGCAGAAGATATTCCATGTATCTGGCTTCAACTGTTCTGCAAATCTGCATTAAAGAAGAGCAGAGCATAGCAAACTGGGATTTAATGAAGGCAGAGAGAGAGAAATAAAAGGAGAGAGAGGAGCAAAGAGGAGTGAAAACAAACAGGCAAAACACAAATCTAAAGGATTAAAGAAAAACTAAACACAAGGAATACACAATAAATGTGATTTAACCTAAATAACCAAGAACAGACTAATAAGTGGTAAAGAAATAAAGGCTGATCTAAATCAAAAGAAATCAAAAACAAACCAAAAAACAAATACAACCCAAGATCCTAACAGTACTAGTAGTATATTTTATCATCCTATCTTTCAATAACATAATGATTTCTGTATGCCAGTTGATCAACTGCAGACCACATGTACAATAAACTCAGTGTTTAAACAGTTATTAAAATGTAAGCACATGTATGACTCTTATTGAGAGTATCTGAAGGAAATTGTTTGCCAGTTTTTCTGCTATCATGATGCTATGAAACTCATACTTGTCTTACTTCCTTAGGCAAAACACCTCCAATCAATATATGATAGCTGTTTAGCCAAGTATAGGGAGATCTTTGGCTTAAACTAGAAACAGGTCAAACAAGGATATATTTATAACATTTTTCAGATGTGTGAGTTTGCAAAAGCCAACATCTCAAAGTGTATTTTAAGATTTTGTTTTCTTCTAGAGATGAAGCTAGAAATAATACTTGATTTATTATTCACATAAAACTTAATGTGTATCTAGTAAGCTTTGTAATATTCTTATAGATGGAGACAAGAAGGGTGAACGCAGAAAAAAAGAGGAACGGATCCAGTAAAGTTCAACCATTCCTTTTTCCTCTCTTTCATTTGGGTTTGCTTCTTTTCCCCTTATTACCATGTTTACAATTTGGTGGCTTTGGTAGCAGTGGCATGGAAAATAAAAGGGAAGGAATTTTGAAAACACGTCAGTGAGTGCACTGATATAAGAGGATCAGACATGCAAGAGTGGGATTGGGCTGTTAAGCTTTCCAAAAGAGAATAAAGAATGAATTATCATTTAATCCCATTCTGGTCAGTTTCAAGAAAAGGGATGAGAGGAGAGAAAAAAGGGTTTAAATACGTATTCTGCAAAAAAGTGAACATTGTCAAACAAATATTTATGGTGTAGGAGGATAAGTAAGATGGTAAGAGAGGGGTCATCCATCTGTGAGACGGAGAACTCACAGTCACTGAAAACATTCAGATAGGGAAGTTGATCTGGATAGAAAAAAAGAAAAAAATAACTACAAAAATAGACTACATCTATAAACATTCACTTTTAGATTCGCAAGTTATCACTAATCCTAGCATCAAAGGCCAAACAAACTGCAAACTGGTTTATTAGTTATTTGTAGCTAAATATTTGATAGAAGGAAAAAAAAATCATTGATATGCTCATATAGCTAAAATTAGTGTAGTTTTTCTTCTGATGTTATGTTTGACTCTTATGAAATATAACAGATTACAACCCAAAATAAACTACTTTATCACGTACACCTATTCAGTTGCTTGTCACCACAAACAACCAGTCAGTTACATAGCAACAACTTCATCGACCTGGATATCTTCAAATGGTGAAAGTGACTTGCGTGTGTCGTTACCACAGGCATTCCTCTGTTTCTTCTCTGAGCCTGCGCTTCTGGGCTTAGAGAATCTCATTCTGTAGATCACCATAATAATCAGTAAAATGAGTGAGCCTCAATTTTACGTTTGGTCAGGGTCTTTTCAGGTCTGGTGAGAAATATTCAAAACTTTCTTGATGGAAGTTGTAGCCACTTCCTCTATGGTGGTGAAGGAATAATGTAGGCTTCCTGTATCATTATTTTGTATTTTTATTTGTTTTCAGCCTACTCAGCTAGTTGATTAGCATCCTTTTAAAGGCTGATGCACACAACTGTTGCCATCCTTATGACGACTAAACAGCTAGCTCATTCTCTCTTGCTCGAACCTCCTGCTTGAACTTATGGTGGTAAACATATCAGTATGTTTCGCACATTTTTTGCATCGACTTGTAGGCTTCATGGCCCTTTTTCTTATTGTTTTTCTGCCATTTCCAGTCTTCTTCAACTATGTTCAGCAAAAAATGGCAAAATTTATAACTTCTGTCAAAGAGGATGGGGGTAAAACATTAGACTTAATGTTCTGAGTCTAATGTGCGGGGCTTGGTGTTCAAATTTGACCACTGAATTTTGTTAGGAATCTGACAGACCAATCAAAACAGGTCGATCTATGGAACTAAATGTCCATTCTTCCAACTTTCTTTTATTTTGCACGAACAATAATCAAAAACTAACAACTGGTATCAAAATGAAGTGACTTGTCTTGATTATGATTAAGGAAATTGAACAGAAAAAAAAAGGATCCTGCCCCAAAAATGACTTAAACATGTATTAACAGACTTCTTGAACATACTATGTCTTGAACATGTTTTGTGTCAGCCTGCTAACTGTTTCTCCTTGGCTGATTAGATGCCATTGGCAGAATATTCCTTTCACTTCAATTTGAAATTTTCAAGCTATGACTCTAATAACTAACTGTGAGACTCCATCGAGCTGTCAGGTACCTGCGGACATGCGTGAAAATTGCTACAAAATACTAGTCTAAATGTAAATGGACTTGGATAATCATTATCTTTTGTGAGTGGAACTTTTTCTCATTGACTACTATTTTTAGGGCATTTGAATTTATTTCTTCCTTCATAATTTAAATTAATGCTTCAGAAAAAAACTGTCATATAACCTGTCTAAAAATGCTTTGGGCTTTTTCTTCTTTATCCACTTTGTTTTTCTGTCTCCCATGATGCGAACAACAAGCATATTATTTTGTTTCATAAGGGACTTTTTAAAATGCTGGAGTTTGTTTGATGTATTATGACAGTAGCTTTACTATTTTGTTTAACTTCTGCACTCCAAATGTAGAGGACTATGAGAAAAAGAGCAGCATTTACATGATTCCCATGGATCTTCTGTTTCTTGGCAATACCTGTCTTCCCATCTGCCCTTTATTCAATTTTGGCATATATCTAAAGCCTCTAATATCCGTCTTTGTGGTAATGCTTAGTTAAACATATGATTTCAACAAACGTGAAATTATCTGTTAACCTTGAATTGAAGTGGAAAATGTGATGAACCAGAAACATAACATAATACTACAGCTTCTGGTAGAAAAGTGTGGGTGATTTTTTTTTCTTTTCTAGTAAAAATATTTACACCTCTTAAATATTTTTTTTCCACATTTTGACAATGCACCAACTTCACTATATTGTATTGTCATTCTTTATGATAGACCATCACAAAATACTGCACAAGATACAGCCTTTCAAAAATGTTCTAAAAATAAAAATCTTAAAATTGTGTCATGAATATGTTAAGCCCTCTTTTTAAGTCTTCTACCTCTAAACAAAAAATAAAGCTATATATTACCTTCAGAATTCAATTGGTAAATTAGTGGTAGAGTACTTCTGTGTGTGATTTATTCTGAGTATAAATACAGATTCTCAGTAAAAACAAAAAATGAATGAGCTTTATGAGAGAAAACTGGAGAACAAGCAGCATCATGAAGATAGATGAATAAGCCAGACAGCTCCGGGATAACACTGTGGAGAGACTGAAAGTACAGAAAAGAACATGAGAATCTTTAAACATTTCTCAGAGCACTGTTCAATGTATCATCCAACGGTGCAAAGAGTTGTCAAGCTACAATAACAGGCTGGACAAGGAAAGCATTACCATATTTTCCGAACTATACATCGCTCTTCAGTGTAAGTGGCATAAGTCAAAAAATGTGTCACAAAGAGAAAAAGAAGCAAACCACAAGTCCTTCTGGAGTTTAAGTCACATTTATTTAGAAATTGTCAAATGTGAAGGAGACCTAGTTTATGCAGATGAGATGTTCCAGTCACATCTTGTGTTCAGTTGTTTTTTAAGAAACAGATTGAAATTGTCGGCTTTGTCTTGGAAGTCTGCTGGCGATTTCTGACATACCGATGCCTGTGCTCTAAATCACCCTGGATTTACACTTTCTCTGCTCTGCTCTGCTGTGCACTTTGCTGGTGGAGTGCAGCCGTTCGTGTTCAGTACATGGAGCTCTGCTCCACTGCGAACCCCAGAAGTGCTAAGAGAAGCATGCGTGAGAAGTGAGAAATATCACAATAATGTGAGTGATAAAGAAGATGAGCGGTGTCATATAAAATACTGCAATTCTCAACTTCCAAAATTAATATTTTTGCCCTCCATAACTCTCCTACTTCATTGCCTTGACTGACGCTTCAACTGCAACATATGCGAGAGAAGTTGACTTAATATATTGCAGAATTAAATCCACACATTTTTGTTTACGCATAGCCGTAAATAAGACATGCTTACAGCAATGATATATAAATATTCCAATATGTCCATCAATGTAGTTAGTAGTTCAAGAACATGCCATCTGTCTTGATGAATTATTTTGAAAATATGGATGCTGTGCTTGTGTGTTTTCCAGTTGGAGCGGTGTGATGTTTGAAAATTGACTCAGCACTTATTTAGGCGTACAGAAAAAATAGGATCAGTGCAGACAGCTTTGTGATGAGGAGATGCTGTGCATGGTGCCACATGCATGCCTATGTAAATACTCTTGTATAGACTATAATGGGTGTGTGTTTACTGCGGAATCCGTTCCATTGCGGAGAGTAACAGGGGAGGGGAGATCCAAGCAGGGGGACAGAAACAACTCTGGCCTGCTGTAAGTTATACTCCACAATGATAAAGTTTTTTTTTGCATGGGAACTTGAACTCAGGGCAGCTCACAATGCTATTATTTTAGTGCCCTCTTCAGAAGTGAACAAAAAATGTAGCCTGCAATGTTTTGAGTTGAGCATACCTTTGGAGTTTGCTCAAACACAAAAAGAATTTCATCTCTAGTTCCAAAGCTTGAAAAAGTTTAATGAAAATATTGGGTACCGAAAATCCATTTAATTCCTAATTATATGTATGGTAACAAACCTGTTTTTTTCCGGCTACACTATTCAAGCTTTACCAATTCCCTTTTGTCTACAGAGGTTATATGTTATTCCTTTGTGTCTTTCAGTCTCTCAAAATCACACAAGATCATCCCCCTGCATGCGTCATGCGCCACAGATCCAGTGCAGATAAGCAACTCCAAACCTCCTTTCCCTCTACAAACACAACCACACACATGCACACATATATAACCCATAAAAACTGATTTAAGGTCTCCAAAGCAGAACTGTCCACACACGACTATCTTCACAAAGCTGCTACGCATGAATTGGTGAGCTGTCTCATTGATCTGCCTTTCCCTGCAGTCCGGCCTGGGCATTCACTCTTGTTTGCTACGCCTTAGCGAGTCCACTTTGGAAAACATTGCCCATGGGAGAGATGGAGGAGATTTTTTTGGGGAGGTGGAGGGGATTCATACCCCCCAAAAAGTTTTACTTTTGTCATCTTTTTTAGAGAGTACAAATTTATATGACCTCATAAATAGACAATTGAAAGCATGCCGCAAATACAAATCAGACATTATGTAATGGTGCATGTATAACTAGAAGAATGTATCTAATCTTCCATTGAAGACTGCACAAGGGTTAAAATGACCTTATTAGAGTGGAGATAAGTAATGTTCATCAGTGTACCCATGCTTGCTTTAAAGATTAGAGAAGTGGAAATTTCTTAACTGGCAGGAAAACCAAACCATGTATGGGAAATGTGAATCAAATAGTAAATTATCTGATCTCAGACTCACAAAAAGTGACATATGTCTCTATTTTCAGTGTTCTGCTTTTGATCAATAGATTAAAATAAGACCTTTTATATTTTCATGTAATACTTTTTAGCTCAAAATTGGGTTGAAAGCCCTGTCCTGGGTTTTCTTTTCAATAACTCTTCCCTAGGGTACACTTGCTTTGAATCAATTAAACCTGATCCCAGCCTCTCAGATATCATTTAAGGCTCCTGGCGTCAGCATTATCTATGTCATCAAGCAGATTCAAAATTGGTGCTTTTGTCGTATCTGCTTGCCGGCAATGTTAAAGGTCATGGATCAATGTTTATCGTCTAAACAAAATTGCACAAACTTGATATTATCTTATGAGAGGCAGCCTGTAAGCGCTTAAGTTGACTTGTAGCACAAAATTGTAAGCTCAAACAAACACGCAATCTGTCTGCTGATAAATGATGGAAACCTAAGTGTATCATTGACATGAGCAGCTGCTCTTTTTTATCAGATGAAGGACAGTGCAATGAATGAAAAGACAGTTGGTAGATGGTTAGTTTGAAGCTTAGGATTTAAGATCTGATAGAGTAAGTGTCCAATGTTTAGACAGTGGTTGGGCAAGCTCACTGGAGTCCAATGTCAAAGAAGTTAACAATCTGCAGACTCAACAGAGAATTAAACATTTAAACATGACACCCTAAAGTTTTTTTATTAAGCAATCTCTTCAGCCTATCTGTTTGACTTTCCAGATCATCGTACACCTTATTCAAAATCCTCCACCTCTCATCAGCTGATTTTGTGTGCAGGTATTCACATTTTACATAGGTATTTTAGTCTGCTGGAATCTGCCTGTAGTTTTCTTCGATCATTGTCAGGGAACGAACCGTATTATATGCTTATTATATGCAAAATAAACACATATCCTGGAACACTGATAACAACTTCTTCAACTAATGATTTGAAGCGTTGGCTTTAATGATTCTATAAAAAGTTAAAATATAATATTTAATCCTCAATTAGTTGAAAAGCAAGCAGAAGATGTAAACAAAGGTAAGCAAAGAGGAGATTGAGAAGAAAGAAATTCAAACCATCTCTTCCACCACATCTCTGGCAAACAACACAGATGAACTCAAAGTACTAACAACGACCCAGCCAGAGTATCGGAAAAGCAATGTTACATGCTTTATTGAGACATGGTTGCATGATCATGTCAGAGATTTACAGAGGAGTGTCTAGAACAAAGATGATTAGCAATAATTGTCAACATTAGATGGTGAAATCCAGGACATTATGCTGTAAAGTATT
The DNA here is from genome assembly GCF_003331165.1 of Xiphophorus hellerii. NCBI lineage: Eukaryota > Metazoa > Chordata > Actinopteri > Cyprinodontiformes > Poeciliidae > Xiphophorus > Xiphophorus hellerii. Next base: position 10,569,080 of record NC_045680.1, read on the forward strand.
GTCTCTAAAGCCCAGATATCAAACTATTAGAAGTAAGTTTTCATTCATCAATGTTATTTTGGCAACCAAACACATTCCAACATCAATGTTGCCGACACTGAATGTGATCTCATCAGCCCAGTTGTTGCTAAGCTATAGACACAACAGATATACACACTTTGGGGAATGTCTGGTAATTTTAGCCAGACCTCATTCTCTTCCACTGTCAGTAGGGAAAGAAATTCTCTTGCATGTTTTAGAATAGTTTTATTTGGATGTTTACAGATTTGTTTTTGCAGGCATTGATTGAAGACAGCTGATTGTAATTAGTTTGGCCCTATCTTCAAAAAGGACTAGGTCAGGAGCTGTGGCTGCCTGTAGAACAGGAGCTGTGGCTGTGAAGGAGCTGCTTCAGAGACTTCAGCTGGTGGGAAAAGACCAGTTTGGACAGTGGACAGGTTCTCTGCTCTTGGAGTGAGTATAAATAATCTTTCACTAAATTCCCCTTTACTAAAGTTTATTCCTGTTTTATACATAAGGAAACACCAAGCCAGCTTCTGTGACTTCTACGAGCATCATCGTACCAAGCTGTTCCAAAACAACAGCCTACGTGAGCCTTGTTGCCGACCACCTTCACAAGCAAAACATACCCATCTTCTGACAGCTTCTTCAAAAAAGAAAATATGCCATGTCAATAAGTTTAAATTCTATAGAACAAGCTAGAGAGTTCACTGTACTCCAGTGGCCTTCAAAGTCTCTATAATATAGAGCACTTTGGCCATGCACTGGAACAGGAGATATGCAAATTGGTTGTGCAGCTGACAGATCTGTAGCAATTTTGTGATGCTGTCATGTCAGTATGGACCAAAATTTCTGAGGTTTGTTTTTGAAACCTAAATGAATCTATGCAATTATAAATTTATACTGGGGGAAAAAATCATTTAAACTGTTGTATTCCGCTGGTATCAAACCCCTAAACATTTCTGTGACACATTTATTTGATAACATTAGCTACTGTAAAAAAAAAAAAAAAAAAAAAAAAGGTGTGGTGGTTTCCCATTTGTCATGTGGTATGCTTCTTTCTTTTGGTCAATGTCCTGCACTCTACTGGAATACAAAGGATTAATGAAGAGCTTACGTCTTCCTATATTTTTTAAGCAATATGTTTTCTAAATTGAAGGAAATACGAGAATCTGATCAATACTTTGTTACCAACAGTGGACACAAAGCTGCTCTGCCACTTTCTTTAATAGTCATTCCCCTAAGACCTTTACTTTCATCTGTTCTCTTTTGTTTTTCATCTTTGGCTCTACAGTGACATCAATGGAATCAAGCAAAATACAACTAGAGTTTGTTGCTAATCATTATTGCCCAAAGGCAGAAAAAACACAACAACCTTACACGATCACTCGCCTGTAGCAACTGGCCTTGTATGTACTTACATTGTTCTATTGTTCTGCCCATGTCCTCAGGGAGCCTTTTCATGCTTGATATCTACCTCAGGGTGTGTTTTAAAGATGATATTCTGGAGATCGATAAGAATGAGTGCGGCCCTTGGGAACATGGCCTTGTTTGGAACAAGTGCCTGGTAAAACTAGGGGATTGACTTTGGGCAGTCAAATCACATGACAGGCTCCAGGCTAAAGTCTGACTTCAATCTCAGAAAAATAAATCACTCACTTTAATACCTGCCCTATATAATATAATTCAGCCACTACATCTGTGACTTGAATGCAGACCTGAACAAGGTCTGAAACAGACTGTGCAGCACATACCAAGAAAATGAAAATAGTGGTGGGGTGGATGGCTGGTTGCTTTTGATGGGAGGCCAAACGCTAGAGCTGGGAGACATAAAGACAGGACTCTTTCCCAGAGTGCTGTTTTTTTTTTTTTTTTTGCCTGGACTGTGGATAGAAAAAGAGGATTGTGTTACTGTCATTTGGAGATTGCACAAGCAGACGCAGCAGACTAAAGGATGAGCAAGCTATGTTGAATGTAATTCAAGCTAGTTATTAGTCTTCAGGTTAATTGGCAGGATTAGAAAGACAGGTGTTCAAGGCTTGTAAAGGGGAACAAGTTACACCTGAGACACAATTATTGATGGACACTGGATCCTTGTAGTAAGTCGCAACATCAAGTAGCATTGGGTTTCAAATGAGGCATGTAGGAGTTTTTAAACGGCTCATGCATCCTTTTGCAGTCACTAACAGTCATTCCCTGATTTAGTCACCAGACTAGCCTTATATAGATGTTTTGACATAAGGTTATTCAAATTTGCTTTGAATTACTTTACATTCCTCCTACAATTTGTCCTGAATTGAATCTGAAATGTTAATGTTTATGCTTAAGTGAAACTTAAATTAGCAGGATCTTTCAGGGCTGTTATATATGCAAAATCTAAAGACTGGTAAGATAAGTAACAACATTCAAGGGTGAGAAGACATAGTTGTTGGAATACTTAGAAAAAAGGAACAGTAAACAGAAAAGTTGCTACATTCTCAATCCGAATATAAAAGAGATAATTATAGACATTTTCAAACTGCCTTTTCTGGTTGGTTTATTGCAACCCAAGAAGGATTTCAGGACAAACAACTCTGCATAATTTGAGGGAGAAGCAGATGTTTGAGGATCCTAAATTTAAGTGATTGGGGGTCTGACCTTTTCTGGAAAATTGTCACACTTTGTTACAATGTGAACCAGGCTCTCTGATTATCCTGATCTGCAATTATATACCTCGTCAAACCCCATGACAGAACAGCATTACAAGACAAAAAAGACCATTTGGTCAAGCTGGAGTAACACAATTCCTAAGGGTATTGAGCTCGGATATTAGTGACGATGCCTGGCCATGTTTCCACCAAGTCTCCTTTCTCCTAACCATTTCTGAGCTATACCTTTCTCTTGGTTCTTGTCATACTAAAACTGACAAAATCGTGTCTGAAAGTCAAGTGACATGAAACTGCATTTAATGTGCAGCCATAGTTCATTCTCGACCTTAGTTATTTGGTCTGGATATGGAGTAAGTGTGAAAATGAAAACAGACTCTGGCATCTCCTTTTCTATTTATACTGCTTCATTGTAAAATAGTAGTACCATGTGTGTTTTGGACATATAACTTGGACTTGCAGCTGTGTCCTCACGTATTGTTTTGCTTCTATCTAGCTTCTTGACTTTAATTATACATTATGTGCAATCTACCTAAGTAATTTCAACTGTATTAAGGTAAAGTGCAAAATCATTGATGCAGTGCAGACCCTTCTAATCCCTAAAATTTCTAACATTGCACAATTTTTGATGCAATTGGTGACATTTTTATACTATCAACTTCTTTTAAACATGTGTATCAACATTCTTTTTTTATATTCAGAAGGCAGTTAACAGCTATGAGCCTTGTGTTGTGTGACAGCGCAGCAATGGGTGAGGAGTGCATTAGAATAAAATTAAGGAACTGCAGAATAGGAATAGCTATAATGGCTGATATTAGACCTTTAAATCATCTGGCTCTTATACCGGTGCTTCTGCCGGCTGCTGTCTTATCACTTTTCACTTCCACTTATCAAAGAGACATTCTGAGGAGGGCAAGAGCTGGATCAGTCATCTTGCTCTCTGAACACTTTTTTGCAAACTTTTGAAAAATTAAGTGTGCTTGTATCACAGCAGCAAAGTCCATGTAGTGGGAAAAACACACCATTCACTGTTTTTTTGTTGTTTTTTTTGATCCAGCTGTCATTGTATTGATTTGACAGTTAGTTTGTCCATTTTTGTTTTAGGCCATGTTATAGTTCATGCATATGGGAAATGGCTACAAAGAGCTTGTAAGTTGAATGTCAGCATTTCACTTAAAAACAAGAGTCAGGAAGCACATTGAAATCCCTGTGATTTACAGATTATTAAACAAAACGAGGCTTAGACTCTTTTACATGAGTTGTTTGTGTTGCGATTATCAGAATTAGTGAAAGCAGCTCTGGTAATTATTTCTGCTTAAATATTAGTGAGAGGAAGACCTGAAAGCATTTAAAGTAAGCAGTTAAAGAAAGATGAATTTATGTGCAGGTATGTAGGTAAACCCACAAAGATTGGAAAAAATAAATTACCCTTGTGCCTTCAAGTCTTGTTTTTTGTGGTATTAAGAGGACTTTTACTAAAATAGAAAAAATGTGGCTTCAGTTAAATGTTAATAAATATGTTGTTTTTTAAGTCACAGTCTACTATTTATTTACTGATTTAGACTAAGGCACCCTTTAATTAGAGGTTCTGAAGTGGATTTAAAGAGACCACAGTCTTAAGTCGGTTGCTGTGAGATACTAAACTTATGCACAAAGCCCTGAATTTTCCACCACAATAAATGGATGTAGTTTAGAAAGATAGACTTTTGTACTAGAGAAAAATTATATAATTTCTATAAATATAGAAATTATACTATCGCATCCACAGTATGAATGTAAAGACATTGAAAACTACTCAATATACAGTAGTAACTAGCACAACTCTCTTCAGCTTCAAAAATAAGTCTAAATTTCCTCTTGTAGTTTCCTTCAAAATATTTACTCGGTATTTAACCAAATTTGGTAACATTTTTGCTAATTATATATATAACAAACAGCTCATTGTAAAAACCATGTATGGTAGTATTTATTGAGACTGTAGAAGCCTCTGGGGTGTCTGGCATGCAAGCGGATGCTGGGAGTTCTTTCTTCTGTGCAAGACCCTTTGATTCAGGTCAGTGAACATACAAGCAGCAGAAAAAATGTATCACTTAGCAAGAACAACTCTCTCTATGTCCCCTTAATGTTGTCACATACATGACATGGCAGAAATGCAGAGCAGATTTAAAAGCAAAGTCTTCTAATTAGTTGATAGTGAAACCTTCACTAGATTCAAAAGTCATAACAATAAATTGATCTTGCTTGGAGTACTCTGTAGCAGACAGCTGTGAATAGTCAGGTCCTCTGCTTACAGATTAAATTCACCAATAGCTCAGGTTTCATCTGGTTATTTTGAGAAAAGGGCATTCATTTTGCATGGCACAAATTTCCCTAAGCCAAAAATCTTTGTGACAAAGCTTCATTTGACATTTTGCTTTTGCCTAATTCAAATCAGTTCAGTTAAAATTTTAATGATTTTCTAAGCCATAAAATTAGTTAACATTAAATTCTACAATGGTAGTTGCTATGTTAGTGATGTTATTATATGCAGCAAAAATTACAACTATACTTTGATAAGTATTAAGAGTTTGATTCTTAGAATATTGTTCAGGTCCTATGTAGCAAAGCAAATAGGAGCTCTCCCTCATTTGAATTAGAAGTACATCCACTAATGTCTAAGCTTTGTTACCACATTCATTTTTTATAAGAAAGCATAGAGAAACATTCAAAAAACACTCATAAATTGATGTGTGAGATTATGTAGCAGAAGGCATTTATGTATTTTCTTTAGCATCACAAAGGAAAAGCATTTGTTGCAAAGCTGGAACGTATCCTGACCTTAGGGAGGACTTTCATTAGTACAAAATTGAAAACACATTTTAAACTGATGCAAATTCTTCGAAGGAGGAAAATTTGATTAAGAGGGTGGCAAGTTGCAACCTGAGGCCCAGTGCTTCGAACCAGTACTGCACACGTATAACAAGAATAAATTTAGCACCCTGTGTAGGCATTTTCTTAATCCTCCTCTGTAAATTACTCATTCGTCTCCCCATCTTTCAATTATCTTTATCAAAAAATGAAGTGAGGCCTGAGAAGCTCTACATGCAGGAAAGTTTCATCCAATTACCTGCTCCAAGCTTCTGTTTTTTCATCTCTATTAAAGATGAATTGGGAAGTTGTTGCAAAGTAATTTGAATCCCCCTTCCTGTTTTGGAAATGTGAAGGGATGGATAAGGTACCAACGAAGTACTCAAGGGCAATAAAGTTTAAAAGTATATGTGATGGAATATGAATATGTTAGTACCTGAATATAGGGATCTGCTTTGACAGAACAGATAATAATTATTCAGTCTTGATGTGCACTTGTCATAAACAAAACAATAAGAAACAATGTGAAAAGAGAAAATAAAGCCACACAAAAATTTGCTTTCCCACTCTTTGCCAGGCTCTTCTCATGAACACTTAAGTTAATTCTAAAGTCAGGCCTTTTCCTCTTTCTACCTGCCTACATCTTTCAGTTAAAGCCAATGTTAATACGCTTTCCCGATGTCTCAACTTATGATAAAATACAGCAATGCTGAGTTGAGTTCACAAGGCCAATCGTTAAGGAGATGGAATCAACTCCTCTGGGAGGAACCAAGGCCTAAATTGCTTTTTAAATTCATTAACAAGCAGCTGTAGACCATCCATATTCAGTTCCCGATAGAGATCCACCAACCTAGATAGGAGTCAAAGGTTTTGTGCAAAAGGATGCTGCGAGTTCACTGACCCTGCGCCCGCCGGTCTTCACTATGTGGGAACCATTAATCAGGCCGCCATGCAATGTCTCATCCTGGTTGTGGTTTGGCTCTTTATCAAATATGGATAGACACCTCAAAGTAAGGTGTTAATTAGGAAGAAGGAAGAAGACAGCTCTGCTCAGCTTGCTGATCAGTCTGTCGGGGCCCATAGGCTACTAACTCCAAAGATGGAACAGTCTTTCACTTTTCCCCTTCTATCTCCACCTCCCATTCTGTGTACATCGATCTCATCGGCATGGATCCTCGGTGACGGGAAATCAATCTGTGGAGTCTTCTTGATAAAGCCCCAGACTCATTCTGGTTCATTCTCTAGAATGAGTGAATTATACTTCAAACTCCTGGTGCCTTGACCTCGTGCATGTTGGTGAATCCGCACCTGCCAGAACTCAAGAGGGTCTACCAACACAGATGCTCCTTTCTTGCAAATGTTTTCTAATTGTATTATCTGTGACTAAATAAACAGAGAATTTGCCAGATGGTGAGAGCTACCTGAGAATTTTCTTAGCTGATTGCAAACATACTACCTAAAAGAAATTATCTCAGATTCCACACTGAATTATATAGGGAGAGTTAGAAAATGAGTGTTTCATTCATACAGTTTCATTAAGAAGCTTACAAATACATCATATTTAAAAATGTAAATATAATGTGTTTTTGTATCACTCCAACATGGAAGTGATACAACTTCAGTCGTTTTTAAGACAAAAAATTGGTTGCACAACTTATTGCAAATTTCTTTTCTAATTCCCAGTAGTTAAAAAATATTCATACAGGCTCAAACATCAACTCATAAAACTAGTGTTTTCCTTTATGCTGAATGGCAATTTGCAGATAAACCACATGCTTTCCAGTCAACTAGCTTTTTGCATAACTCTAGCTGAATATTTGGTTACTCTTTTTATTATTAATTTTTATTGATTGGTTTCCTGGTATGGTCCACACATAGTTCATTCAACATCAATTTTGTAGGGTATCACTTCTCATCTTTTTTATTCAGTTCACTTTCTGCAGTGCACTATTACTACTGGCTGCAAAACAGTTGCTACGGTATCGTGATTCCACCACAATGTTTGACAGCCATTACACTGTTCTTAAAAACACTGTCTCGAATCATCCAGTGTTCTTGTCACTGTGGCCAGATAGCTCAGATTTTTTCTTGTCTGACTATAAAATCTTTCTCCATTATAAATTTTGCTGTGGGCAAATTTCAATCTGTTTTATGGTTGATAATTTTAGAGAAGACAATTATTTTTTGGTTGGTACCCTCCAAGTTCACCTTAACATTAAACATCTTACACTGAACAGTGACACTATCGTTCGAGTATATTCCAGAGTCCACGAGTCTTGTTCATTTCTTAATTGATCTTAAACATCCTTACCAATTTCCTTTTTCTTAGGGTAGCGTTGTTATATTAATAAAACTGTTGGGTGCTTCAACCAAACACTAATCCCAAATATCAAAACCGGTTTTGCAACAGATAAAATTAAAGCCCCCAACTTCAACCTGGTTGAAAATTTATGGAAAATGATTAATGGACCTGCACGGCATAAAACTTGGCAGCTTAAAATTTTGTCAAGGGACAATACAGGAATTGTTGATGTAAGCCAGTATAGGGAAGTCTGGTCCTGTCTGGGTTAGCAAAAACACACAATAAAGCCAAACTTGTGCACCCAGTTCTTGGTTTAGATTTATGTTAAATATCACTGCAAACCTTGTAGAAGAATGGTTTCAATGTCTCTTTGAAAGCCAGTAATTACTATAAGATTAATGCTTATGATTAACAATTGTAATTTTCTGACCATGATGTTTCCCTAGACATTTTCTATTCACATTGTTTTTCCCTTACCAGATATGCATTTCAATGTTCCACAAGAACAAGGATCCACTGACTCCTTTCCCCAACATCAGTACATAACATTGCACAAAAACACACAGTAACAGTACACCTTAGCGAATGTTTGTACATTTTCACATATTAATATGTATTCACACATGCTAAACCTAGGCTGGCCTGGTCCACCACAATACAGGTAATCTTCTTTATCTAGCAGTGCAGTAGTCACCCGGTCTACTCCCAGATTATTCCTCTGTGTGTTGATGTGTTTACTACTTATCTTCTGGAAAATGTTTGTTTGCCAACAAGCACAGCTGCATCCATCATGGGACAGATATAAATACTGTATATCAGAATTCAGTTTCAACTTGAAGTTGTTTTCCATAAGACGGGGGAAGATACATTAATTAAATAATACAACGAGAACCCTGTTCATGTTCCTTGTTCAGGTTCTGAACCACTCTGATTTTCCTGGCAAGTGTTCTTTTCCAATAGCCATGTAGAGTTTAACTAAATAAGCCTTTGTATGCAAGAAAAAGATCCACACAAAAACTGCTGGCTGCTTTTTAATAGTGAAAATAAATATCCAGAACTCATCAAAACAACTTATTACAGGAGTGCAAGGTGGTGCTGTTGGAAGAACTGTTGCAAGCAGAATGTTTTTTTCTTTGCTTTTTTGTGTGCTTTTATGATGTAAAGCACTTTGAACTGCCTTGTTGCTGATATGTGCTATACAAATAAATATGGTTGATTGTTTAGAATTTCCTATATGCATTTGTCAGGTTCTGTGTTGTCTGTGTATTTAATTAGAGTTTTCTGTGTCCCCGAGTCTTTGTGTTGTCCTGTCTTCCCCTTGATTGTTTCCCAGGTGTGTCTCGTTTCTGTGATTACCCTTCCGTGTATTTAATGTCACCTGTGTCCCAGCGTCTCTGTCAGGTCCTCGTCTCGTTTGGCGTCTTGTCTAATGTGTTCCGAGTCCTTCGTGTTAACCATTTGTTTTAACGGTTGCTACCGGCGTCGAGCCCTGGTTTCTGCTCGGCCGTGCTGCCCGTTGTATTGGTCCATGTTGGACTGTGTTGTTCTGGACATTATTCATTAAAATCATTCATTTATCGCATTCCTGGGTCTACAGCGTCTGCCTCACCACCTCTCACCACCCGCACTTCATGACAGCATTTATACGTTGATTTATTGCATGGCTGCCTAATATTCTTACAAATGATTGTAAGGAAACAATCATTTGTATTCTTACAAATGATTGTAAGAATCATTTGTAAGAATGATTCTTTTTGGGGCTTTAAAAAGATCAGCCCCAAAACCAGTTTAGGCATTACATAGTGACAGAGTGGACAACATGGACACATACTTTAACAGAAAATAAAGATGTCTGAGAATTGACAAATTTGTTTTTCTTTTTTTTTTATTCAGACAATAACATGCCATAACTGGTTATAACACAACTAACCACGTGTTAGTTATTTGTGTTAACTAAAACAAATAATTCAAGTGGCTTGATGAGAAAGTATTTACATTGTACATATAATTTTGTTGATTAAATTTTATTATAACTAGTTCACAAAAACTAGACTAAAACTAAAACATTTCAGATAACTAAATTGTGATTACAACTAAATGATATTTTAGTCAAAAGACTAAAACTAAACAAAAATTTGCTATCAAAATTAATACTATTCACTGAATTAAATGTCAGGGAGCTGTCAGCCTCAATAGGGGGTGCTGTTGGTGCTCCATCCACAGCTATCATCAGATTGAATCAAAAGAAATCCTTCCAACCATTATGCTTCTCAACCACCGCTAATTACTGGTCTGTGACTCAATTAGGAGAATGATTTATGGCTTTCCAGAGAGCTGTGGAAGGATTCAATTATAAACAACTTATGGCGTCAAGCTCATCTCGGCTTGCAGTTTGGACCAAAATGGAGCAGATCTTTTGACAGATGTGGGAACTTCAGTTCATTTTGAAACATTTAGGGCTATTTTGAAGCTCACTACTTTGTAGTTTTAACTTCCTCTCCATAAAGCAGGAGCAGAGCATACAGCCCCCATAAAGCACGGCCCATTGGTTCCTGGCCCATTGGGGCGACCTGGCAAATTGCCTGAAGAAAGAACAGATTCAAGGGGAGCCTTGTTTATTTTTGTCCAAAGAGAAGCTTTGGATTAAACAATCTGTGATAAAACAAATGTCTTACTTGGCCAGATATCTGTCTGAGTTCCTCCCTAGCCCTAACCCTTGTATAACAAACAAAATGACATTTGAAACAGAACAGAGAAGGAAAGTTGGCAGATTATGGATTTGCTGGGAGTAAGAAAGTAGGGAGGTAGCCATACACTGTAGCTAGAGATGGATTTTTGTTGAATTTTTCTCTTGAGAAAACTTGTAGGTACCTTTAATGTAGAGACATAAAAAGTAAAGACTATTTCATATTAGACTAGTATAAAACAGAAGGACAGGGTCTGTCTGCTGTAGTACATAAACTCTATTTAAAGTGGCCCCCAACAGAGACACAATATCTCTAAATTCCTCCAGACCCTTCTTTGTCTTGTCTCCAAAAGGACTATAACAAGTCTGAAAGAGAAGGTAAATATTTGCATGACTACTGAAGCCTGTTGTAGCAATGTAACAGATCATCAGGAGGGGCCAACTCAGATTCAGTGTTTTTGGATTTTATTTCAGCTCAAGCATTAGCTCTAGCTACCTGGTAGGACTTGTTCCGTGAACTGACTTATTTTGTAAGTTGTTTAACAAGCATTTTATCACGTTTTTGGTCTATGTAATCTTCACCCGTATTCTTTCTAAAAGCACTACAGTGTAATTTATCTAGACCAAAACCTTGCCTAAATAACCTATTTCTTATTATGTCCTTTGGCATTTCATTTTAACCTAAGTTATTTGATTATCCTGGTTTCCTCTCTAGACATAATCATTATCTTCAAACTGACAAATGACAAATTCACGGGACCCTAAAACTATTTATAAAGCTTGGTGTTCTTTGCATTTTCTCAAGTTATGCCCACAAATTTCACAATGCAGTTGATAATATGTTGTGTGTATACCAGAGTAATATGTATTTCCTAAGCACATATCTTCATTTTATACCACAATTAAGTATGTTACCTACGGGAACTATGTTTTGATTTCCAAACATGAAGACTTTTGGTCTAAAACACTTCAGTCGTACTTGCTCTACTTTGATCTTCGTGTTTTAAAGTGTACATTCTTGTGTGTGGTTAGATTAAATAATACATTTTAGATAGGCTTTCAAAAGTAAAATTGGGCCAATATGAGAAACCTGTGTTTATTTCCATGTTGTCGCCATATGTGTATACGTTTCAGGAGAGAGTGGAATGGTCACATGATACTTATTCAGTTAAAGGACAGATGAAGTGATGCAGCGCAGGATAATGGGGGCAATTTCACAAAAACACGTTTAAAAAATTGCGTTTACTTCTAGTTTACGTATTCATCTTCAGTCAATTGAAAAGATTAACTCTCACTTTCCACAACTTTTATAATGTTTGTATCCATGTGGCCTACAGGGTCTCTTGCACCTTTGTCACAGAAACGCATTTGCCAGCTATCGAAATGATAAACTCCACCCCCATTCGTCGTGTAAGAAAGACATTTTTTGTGGTTCTTTAATAAGGTAAAGCTACACCTTGGTTTCGTAAGCATCACCTGTAGCACAGCAAGCTGTGTTTTGTCTCTCTGCTCTGCTCCGCCCCACCACCCACTTCGTCACTGTTTGCTCTGAACCACCCATTTTGGGACTAAAGTTAAAATGTTTAAAACATGAAATGAGAACCACCTGTACCCCCAATCACAGCTCTCCTTGACGACATTCAGTGGATCTTGCATGGATCTAAAGGAAGAGAATTAGTACATGTGGTTGGAGAAAATGAGTGCCCAAAACCCTAATAGTAACATGGGATGCCAAGCGACGCAAGCACACACCCTTCGAAAGGCATCAGTCATAATATTTATGCTCAGTTTGTCTAATGCTTACTTTATTTCTGTGTTGTGATGGGAAACTTACCATCAACTTTACACTGTAACAGGTACTCGTTGATACCAAAGAACCACATCTGGAAAAGTTATTCACAGCAGTTTTCCCTTAGGAAAAAAGAAATACTCTGCAAACGTGAAAATCTACTCTCAGATTTTCACTCAGCTCTAGCAAGTAGATATCATTGTATGTCAGTATGACATTACTCTTCCAGTTCTTGTCAATTTATTTCTTCGTCTTCAAAATCCAGTTCTCAACTTTATGGCAACAGGGTAAAGAACATAAAAAGTCACAGTAAACTCTTTAAATTTAAAGATGGAAACATTTATTTGTTTTAAGATAGCGTCAAAGTTAAAGCAAAACTTGTAATCGTTTTTCATATATTTGCCTTTCTTAAACTTTAATAATAGAATGCATTGACATACTTGAAAATATTTGGACAGAATTGTGAAATGTACGAAGTTAATACCGTCCCAGAAGTTTTCTCTCTTTGAAGGATAGCAGGAATGGTGCAATAATCTTTATAGCAGATCAGAAAAAACCCTCCCAGTCTGGGCTTTCTCTTTTTGGTTTTCCACTCACCCTTTCTCCATGTACTTCCTCAATCTGCTTAACACTCACATGTTTCTGTGTTGACCATAGATTAGTCTGATTTATGACTAAAACTGCACACTAGAGATTTAAAAGGAAAACCTACATATGTTCTTTATTTATAACCAACACAAATGAAAAGTGAGCTCATCCTTTCCTGCTTTGTTTTTTTGTCCTTTGGTGAGTTTATCTCACCATTCACCACCAGCACTCAGTTTCTTACAAGGAAGCATATGGGGTGACCACCATTGAGCCACAACAAAGCAACTTTTCTTCCTAAGACACATGTTGTTTGACCAAAGTAATTTGGAATGGACATGTGAATTTTGTGTCTTTATGGAACTTATTATATTGCAATTTCCAGATACTAATTTTCTTTACTTGCACACTGACACAATCTCACGTTGAAAAACGAAGAAAATTCCAGCCTTTAATTTGAATACATTTATTTACATTTAAGGAATAATAAAACAGACCTTCCCTGTTAAAGTTAGCTTTTTTCGTCTTTTTTTAAAAACAAAATAAGTAGTAGCATACATTTTAACTCTTCTAACAATTTCTATAAGATTAGTTCAATTTAATCAATTTATTCATTTATTTTATTGATATTTTAAGAATAGTTTGAGAAACATAAGAATGCACATCAATAGAACAGTATGAAATGGTTTGCTTATAAGTATGAAATTGAAGTAGAAAGGAAATTGAGGAGAAACTGGAAAAAGGAGTGATTTTACCCTGAGCTCTTTTTTTTCTTGCCAAAATGGTATAGAAGAGGTAAGGTGCAGACATTCCACTTTCCCAGAGGAAAAGCTTTTTAATTTTTTAATACTTCAGACAGATCTTTACAGTAAGATAAGAGAAACAAAATGGTTGCACGAAATTAATTAAGATCCACCAAAACGATTACTGGATTAGTCTAGCAGTAATTGAAAAAGCAGATGAAGACCATATCCCAAAGATTAGAAGCATCTGAGCCTCTTGTGTTCAAAGGAATAATATGAGGTGCCAATTTTAATTTCAACATTATCTGCAGGTAGCAGAGTGTGGGAATATTGTATCAATTAGCCCAAATTGGTATTTCAAGACTATTTGCAAAGCTGTCAGGTTATAAGAACTTGAAGACAGCTGAAATTAAATTATGCACAATCCACACAGGTCAGACCAATTTTCTTTAGATGTCTGCGCCTTGTCTTCTGTGGTTGCCAATTTTCACACAATACACTAAAAATAAAAATAAGCAGATTCTCAACACACAGATTTTTTTTTTTTTTGTAGCTATTTCAGGTTCCTGGCTTGCTAAGAAGACAAACACTAATGCAGTGCCTTCAGACATAGAGCGTGGAGGAAGGAGCTTACAGCCGTAGGGTTAGCAGGCTCCAGCTTTATTTTCTCTGAGCAGGTGCCCCATCACCATCCCCCAGCATCAGCCATGTGGGATCGCTACCTTACATATTGCTGAATGCAAAGCCGACGGCAACACAGTTGCCCTCCAAAGGCCTACCAGGCATGGCAAGTCTGCTCATCTCCTCAGCCTTCATGTTTCACACATCCAATAAATGTGATCCTCTGTCAACAGCATGCACGGCTGAGTGGAGGTTTAGTATATTTTGGCAGACATGGATGTTGGACTCACAGCAAGGTATGCAACTTGCTGAGATGAGGTCATTATTTACCTGAAGATGTTGTAGTTCTCGTTTTTCTTGAGGGCAAACAGGTACAGACCTTATCAGCTTTGAATTCCACGTTTTGTTCATGACAGCACATGAGCAATTCCATGTACATATGGCTTGCAGGAGAGATTATTTTTGCTTGTGCACTGTCTGTGTTTGGATTTGTAAGCTGTGGAAACAGGGTAGACACCTTACAGCTCCAGCCATCACTCACACCAACAGCGAGTCTTCGACTTGTCTGAGCCCTTACTCTCAGATAAGGCTTTGAATCCTTTGGCTCTGCAGTTTGATCAATCTGCAGATTTACAGCCACCACTGCAGCACACTGATGAACCATAAGAGCAGTAAATTCTACTTCCTTCATAGAACATTCTCCACTATCTCCCTCGTGTATTGATGTAACACCCATGAAATCATTTCTTTCTAGTTTGGGTGAAATAACTAGCAAGTGGCTGATCTTAATCAGTTAAGATATGTTCCTCACTCTATTTGTCTTCCTTTTACAGTTTTTTTTCTATCTTTCCACAAACGCATGCACTATATCTAATACTTCCCAGAAGTTGCAAGGTCTCTCATTAATATTCTTTAAAGCTGGGGACTCCACTTAGCCCTCTGCAAAAAAAAAAAAAAAATCCCATGAAACTGATTTTTTTCCTGACAGGTTTTTGGTGCCCTTCATATCTAAAGGGGGAGGATTACTATAGCACCAGGCTCTTATAAAGTGTATTGCAAAAATATCTGTCTACCTTGAACTGTTGTATTTTTACATTTTAACATTGTAGAACTTATTTTTGCTGCATTTGAAGTTATTTGTACATTATCTTTGCCACTTTTGCTCAACTAGAGAGTGAAATATTTCCGCATACAACTGCAAGACATAACTATCTTAGTCCTATTGCATGGATTGTGTGTGTGAGCATAAGTTCACAAACCTCAGGTTAAGTTACACACAAGTAGATTATTTACTAATTTGTTGGTTACACCGGAATTTATTGAAGGGTATCAGAGAAAAAGGGGGTCAACAAATGCATGCAGCACTATTCAGTGTTGCTTTTTTTAAATTAGAAAACCACATATAATCTATTTCTTTACAATTATTTGTTGGTTGATAGACCATTATGTGACTATCAACCACACATAATGGTGGTTGATAGACACCATGTGGTTATCCCAACCACACAATGTGGTTGGGATAAACACTTTATGTTTATCCCAATAACATAAAGTGAAGTATTTAATTTAAGTATTTAATGAAACAAAATGTTGGAAGGTTCAAGATTTAGATAAAGATAAGAGAAAAATCCTTTATTTCTACAATGTTTTTAAGTTTTTGTTTTTTCCTTTAATGTTAGAATGGGTCTTTATTGTTGATTTTGCTGACTAAAAAGAACTTGGCTTTGAATGTGGTGGTGTGTCTCCTTTCACTTGGAGTTTTAAAGCATGACCAACTGTCACAAGACCCTGAGGCAGACCATGATTACTCTGGAGAGATTATATTCCTCTACTGACCCAGGAGAGTTGGGGATCCCCTAGGAGGAGGTGAAAAGCATCGCTGAGAAAAGGGATGCCCAGAACTAACTTGCTTACCCTGCAGCCACAATATTGGGATAACTGCCAGAAAATTGATGGATGTTTCCAGATAAAACAACTGCGATGGGACAGGAAAAATGTCTATTTGGCTAGATAAAAGATCTTCTTAAAATGTAGCTGTGATAATGATGCTGACTGGGTTAATTTCTCTGCTTTGCTTAGGTACTGGTTGCTAAGCTGAAAATGGCCATCCTTTGGGCTGTTATTCGAGATGCAGTCAAGTCTCCTGAGCCCTAAAAGCACAGAGGTGATGAAGCAAGTACAAAGGCTGGATCCCTTCTTGTGCATTGTGAATGATAGAGAGGGGTGCGGTGCAGCAGTGCTGGGAAAAAGGATAAAGCAAAGGCTTAATGGCAACCTCCCTAACCTCCTGACCCTACTTTGTTGGTAGGGAGGAACCAGGGGTACCTTACTAAGACTCCATTCAGAAATAATGAAAGCACAAAGCTTGGATATCCGACATGTGGTTCAAATTCCTCCCATCTTTACAAGGACTTTCTGTAGACTTTGAAAAAGGTACACAAAAAAGTACAAGTCTTAGTCTTCCTATGCTGCTCCGAAGGCCAGATTTGATCATAATTAGAAATACAACATATCTTAGCATTTCAATAACATTGCTAGTTATAGCTCATAATTCTTTCTAAATGTTTGGCAGTAGTAGACAGCCCTTATATGTTTGATGTACACAGTTACAAATATGAGACAGGCAGGGCAGGTGGGGGGTTGGAATCATTTCTCCTGGGAAGGCTGACATCAGAGGCTCGGAGAAGGATAAAATCACTCTGATCTTCTTCCCACATGCTCCGCTGCCTTGGAACTTTCCCCGAACAGCCGGATTCCTCCTGACACTGGATCAAACAACCTTTGGCTCCCTGGAAGAAGAACTCCTAATTTACTTTCATTAAGGGGCATCCTTCCTTCTTCTGAAAAAAAAAATGCTGTAAAAATCTGAAATATCCTATATCGCTTGTGTCACATTATTCCTCATTAAGTGTTAAATATATGAGGTGTGTGAATGGGTTCACAGAAAAAAGACGGTTGTGAAGTGGCAGAAAAGCAAGACGTCAGAGTTTCAGTGTTCTTTACAGTTTGCTTTACACCTATTATACCATAGGGGGAGCCATGACTTCACACAACCAGCTGTCCTGCTCAAGCTCAGCTTCAAATTAGCTCATGTGTGTTCCATATTCCTTCTTCACATTATGCCTGGAAACCCCTGGCCCTGTGAGCACCTCAGAAATAAAATACACTTTGATCAAACACAATGCCTCCTGCATTTTGTATGACAGATGAGCAGCAGCATACAGTAAGTAATGAGACTTGATTGATGTACTTTTGCTTTCAAGATGGGCCTTAGTGGTTGATTAATGGACATCACTGTCAGTCAATCTGACTGCTGCTTTTCAGCAACTAAAATATGCGGTGGAGCGGAGCAAAATCTCATAGGTATGTACAGATCAGACCATCTGTAGCCCATTGTGAGGTAAAAAAAAAGAGCAAAGTTCTTTACACCAACTGACTTTTCCAGATACCAGAAACATGCACTTTGCACAGGGTAACAGCAGACAGTAGATCATTTGTCTGCAATGCAACATGTAAACTCTATCACCACTTTATAACTGAAGACAGATTTCTAAAGTTGCATGTGAGTGCTTTGGGCTGAATGCTATTAATAATTCTTCTGACCCCATTTGAGCTGCAGGCCAAACGCTTCAACCATGTGAAGCAAAAGAAAGGGTCTTTAAGTGGATTTCTGTTTCCAAGAGATAAGTTTGGCTCAAAAACAGCCCTGCTAAATGTAAGATAGAGATTCATAAAAGAAGGATTTCAGAGAGATATTATACACGGATGTGCAAGTGATGGACTTCACATGGCTCGTGTGACAAAAGACCATTGGCAAGAACACTGGGTGTTGTGTCTCATGCTAGAGAAAATGTTGTGCCTGTGGCAAGGCATACGTTGTCTTTGATCCCATGACTCGCTACATTCACATGTTGTGTCTGGGATTAGCTGTCGTCAGTGAGCCCTAAACAACTTAGAGCACATAGTTTAGGATCAATATATTGCCCCCAAACTGTACTAAGGTGAGTGTCAAAATTATTCTCCATGTCATTCAAAGAAACATTTATGTAAAAATTTGGCTATTACAAACAAAGTATTGTTAATAATTAATAAGTCATTATAAAACCTTAACCAGGGTAAAAATCTGTAGTGGATGTAGGGCTGCATACATGAAGCCAATATGTTAACTGAAGTCTATCTAGTTACCAAAAATAATGAAATGTCAGTGAAAGGATTGCCTCACCCCAACTTTCCTACAGTAGATAATGAATACAAATCTCAAGATAATTGACAATAGTTGCCTAGGTGTGACAGTACCTCATAGTTAAACCTCATCATCATTTAAAAAGCTATTAAAGGGTCCAAAAATGTGCTAAAAACACAAACCATAACCTTCCATGCTATAAAGATTCATTTCATGCTTGTATACATAAACCTTTACTGCTAACTCAGAAAGTCACGCACCTGAAAGACCAATGAAGCTGAGATTACTTTTTCCTTGCCTGGTTTGAAATAATGACCTGCAGATCAGTAACATCAGCAACAACTGACTCAATTGTGTGTATGGGTTTTTCCCACTGATAGAGCAAGTGGGACCAAATTCGTACTTTTGCTTCATCCACCTACCACATTTAAAGGTGGAACTATTTTTAAATTGTGTTTGACACAGAAGACCTCTTATGAGCAATGAACAAGGTCTTTCTCTATCTTATAAAACAAACTTCTCACATTTTTTGGCTCATTTCATCAGCATCTATTATCGACAAAAATAAGTTTTATGTGGGAACCACTGTCTTTTCTCAGTGCTTGGGACTACATGTAATTCAGAACAATGGGAATTGGGGGATGAGTGAGTATGAAAAAATAATAATGGAATATCAAATTATTTAAGTTTTTTATTCACTTTCAAAATATTTGTTGGCAGACTCTGGTGAGGAAGCAAATGTTCTTTAAATTATGAGAAATGCTCAAGGGGGGTTTGTTGGAGTATTGGAAAGAGATCATGTGGCATTACTCCAGAAATAGTCAAGTTTGCTTAACATTTACATTTAAAACCAACATTAGTTTCTAGGCCAACACATGCAAACCACAACTGAAGGTTTCTTTTATTCTTTTGTGTGTTTCTTTAATACCAACTTTCATACAGCCTCCTTTCATAACTATTAAGCTTAATCCCATAATTATATTCTTTTGTTCAGAAAGGTAAGCAAAAGGCTTTTCATGGACTTCTTTTTTGAGAAAAGCTATAAAGACCCAAACAAAATAATGTTCAGACAGGTTGTGCAAAATACAAACATAACTGTGTCAAAGAGGGACAGCTGTTGAGTAATAATTTCATCAGTTTAATGTAGAGGTTTGCAAATTATCAAAAGCAAGTGTGAAGTCTATATTTCTCTTTTAGAACATCCCAATTACCATAGTAAATGTTATTGATTCCTCTTTTATTGAAAGTGTAATTTGGCTTCCAGGATTGTAAGAATAATGTGAATGAGTTCTGTTTCAATAACATTGTTTATTAGGTGTTTTTTTTTTTTACTTCTTTAATTTAAAAAAAACTTTAAAGATGAACCCTATAATTTACCTTGAACATATCAGAAAAGAACATGAGTATTATTATCCAAAATATTTACTCAAGTTTGCCCATTTTAAAGAGAGCTGACTCACAAATATATAACAATGAGCTTACTGGTGGACCTGAATAGTTTCCTTCCATTTAGATTTTTATTTATTAAAAAATTAAGGGGGGGATGATTTCATATGAAGAACATTTTGAGACCATACCTCAAATGATTAAGGAGTCTTATAACAGTTGCTTCTTTTTTCCTCTCTATGATTTTCCCACTTTGTTTTCTTGTTCTCCATCTGCTTCTCCTTATTTACGGTTAGTGACTGGTATATGCTCAATTCTCCTACTTTTATTATGTTTGTACATTAACTCTTTGCCATCTGTCATGTGAGGTGTGAAAGACTGTTGGCTTTAGCATATTTTTTTGGATGTGTTACAATCACTAGCTGGTAAAAATCCTAGTGTTAAAGATTCATTCATATTTTAATCACTGGAATATTCACTGTGTACAAAGATTTGCATAACATCCATGTTTTAATTTTTATTCTTCAAAAACCTTTGTCCTGTAATTATTTTCTGTTTATCTCAGGTTCTTTGCAATTTTTTGCAGACCCTTTTATCTGGACATAAAAAGAAGCACCTTTTGTTCTTAGATGGAGCTTCATGTATGTAAAAGTTTGAACCATCTCCCTTAATGCATATTTCGTGAACTTGGTTTCTGGTTTTAATTTTTCATGCTCACGCTTTTGAAATCCTCTGCTTCACCCACTGCCAATTGTACCCAGCCCTCTCCCCTCTCTTTGTCTATCTCGTCGACTTGGCCCTCTGCAAATCTGGAGCATTCTGCAGCATGAGCAGATATTTCTAAAGCCAAGTAACACATACGTTCATGTTTCAAGCACCCATGACTGTGACAGACATATATATAATGTTATCAGACCCTGTCAGACATGCTGGGTCTCTACTGTCTGAAAGCTATTTAAGGTGTCAAACCCACGTGTGCTGGCTCTTTCCATGATTTTGCAGATGCTGAAAGTACATGAATACCAAATCTCAATCCATGCGGTAATGATTTATGAGAATTTACATAAAGAGTAATGATCTGTATTGTATTTAACATTGCATAAAATGAATTGCTATTGAAAGATAACTTTTAATTGCTTATGACATAGATAATTAAACATACAGTGTTCAAATAAATCACAGAAATGCCTGATTTTAAACCCTTTAAAGTTGGACGCCACATACCCTCCTCTGCTGTTGGAGTGTGCCCATTTCAAGTTCGAGGGCAGCGTGGTGTGTTTTGTTGTGTTGGTGGAGGTCCAAAGCAACTCTTGGAAATTAAACTGTGGAAAAGCCCCACAGTCAACATTGGCTTAGCTAGTGCCATTGGCAAATCAGATCGGATGTGCAAAAGTCACCTTGACAGTTTCTATAGCGGTAATGTCACCGCTAGACAGCAGTTTCATCCAAATAGTGGGTGTTAAGTATGTTAAAGGACACTGCACAGAGTCCAAAGGAGACACTGCACATAAAGGAAAATTGAGCTTGTGCCCTACATTGTTTTGCCACTGGCATATTTCAAGAAGATGTGACTATATGTGAGGATTTGATAGATGTTTACATTTTATTTTGATTTACAGACAAAACATTTAAGTCACCTGCTCACAATCTGACCTGGCATGCACACTTTTTCATTACAAAAAAAAAAAAAATCCTGATTTTTATTCATCACTACAATACAAAGCACATGTCAATCTGACAGCTTTGGTAGGTCAGGCTAACAGGATTTTACACAGTAATATGCAATCAATTCATCCTTGAGAAAGTTTCTTGTCATATTATGTGGGACTGAAAAGACATAACAAACAGTGACAATGTCTGTGATGAATGGTTCTTGAGTTGCAATCTGAACTTTCATTGTTTACAGTTCCTCAGATGCAGTTCAGGGTATAAATCATAATCTGTGTGTATGAGCTGTCAGAATCAACTCTTACATGAGTGGGAGATGCAAAATGCATTGCCTCCATTACTGCCAAAAGCAGATTGTGGTGGATGTGTTGACAACATATCTAGATCATGATACGTTTTCTTGAGATGATTAGTTTTCCACTCCACAATAATTTGAGCTTTATCACACTGGTAAAAATTTTAGCTGCTACTATCCAGCGTTTGACACAAAAGGCAAACAAAAGTGATTTTTTTTTTATATATTTGACAGTAAAATATAGCTACAATAATAAATTACTGTTAAACTATTTGAAAATGTTTTTTCATGATTCTAATATGGAGCTTCTGTATTTTTAGATCTAGTATAGTTTATATCCTGTATTCACAACTAATCTTCAGTATATGCCAAGACAGTCAGGACCCCACTCTTTAACCTGCAAATACTCCTCATTCTAACTGTGCAACAGCACTGAGTTGCCTGAAAGTCCTATTGGACTTGTGTTTGGCAGAGGCGCTATTGATTTCATTAAGAAGACGTGTGGAGCACATTACAGAATGATGACTGCTTCATGGGAGGTCAACAAGAAATCAATATGAAATTATATTACCGCTTCGACCGGCTGGGGTAAGTCCAGCCACCACTCGTTGCTGCCAATACTGAACTGGCAAAGGAGGGGAAG
This sequence comes from Xiphophorus hellerii, assembly GCF_003331165.1. Classification (NCBI taxonomy): domain Eukaryota; kingdom Metazoa; phylum Chordata; class Actinopteri; order Cyprinodontiformes; family Poeciliidae; genus Xiphophorus; species Xiphophorus hellerii. The sequence continues at coordinate 10,591,473 of NC_045680.1, forward strand.
ACGTCTCCTGCAGGCATCTCTTGTGGGAACAAAACATTGTGAGGTTAAAGAAAGGGTCCGAGGATTAACTGTGGCCCTGTCTGTCAGCACAGGGCTGAAGGAGTTGAAGTGGACTTGAAGACCAAAGAGACTAGGATCCTTTTGTGTTTTTTCCTGTTGGTTGCACTACCTAACTCCAGACCTAACTCCAGTGAAAATTAGCAGAGTGGAGGACGGTGTGTGAACATGTTTAATGATAAAGAAGAAACATTCCTGTACAATAACCAACATTGTATTCCTAATACTTATAATCTTTTATGTTACTCCATAGTTAATTTCATCTAGAGAAACTACTTATTACCTTAGATCAGCATTTAGGATAATCTACTTTATAGAATCAAACATGGAGAACCAACATTTAGTTTTATGCCTCACTAATCTTACCAAGCATGGTACCAATCAAGAATCCAGAGATCAAGAATTCAGAGAAACCCCTACTAGTTAATGTCATGAAGTGGTGATGTGTTGATGGTGAGGCAGATGCAGCGGACCCAGGTTAGATGAATATGATGATTTAATGATGTAAATAAGTCCAACAACGAACACCAGGCACAAGGAAACACTGACGACACAGAAGCTAACATTGACGAAAAATTGACGAGGACCCGACGAAGAACAAGGAACACAGGTGGAGTTAAATACACAGGAGGGTAATCACAGAGACGAGACACACCTGGGAACAATCAAGGGGAGGACAGGACAACGAAGAGACTTAAGGACACAGAAAACTCTAACTAAACACAGAAAAACCACAGATCCTGACAGTTAATAAATTCTTATTTTTTCTAAACATGGGGAACCAATATGTAGTTCTATACTGTTACCTTTTTGTAAACTTTTTATACTTCTATTTTTTCTTGTATTTCTTTTGTTATTTTGTTTGTATTTCTTCTAACTGATGTAAAGCACTTTGAATTGTTTTGGATTTCTTGCTGAAAATGTGCCATATAAATAGAATTACCTTACTTAATGTAATTATTAAATTGGTATAATCTCATTGAATAGTTCCTAAAAACTTTACTTAACTAACGTGAGTTTTCAAGTGTATTCAATCCTGCAAAACCTATTAACAAAATAAAAGTATTTAGATAAAGGTGTGGCTAATGAATTGGTTTCTTGCATTGTGACCCAAACAACCTCTTATAATATTCAATAGGAGTGTTCAGACAAAGCAAAGAAGAAAAAACAAACAACAAAAAACAAGTACTGTGCAGCAAGATTTCATTTAGTGTTTTATCTTGTTTTCTTGTTTTATATTAGGCTATTTTTATTTGTATGAAAAAGTAAAACAATCATTCAATTAGTGACACCCAGCTCCTTATTATTATATCTCTACATTATAACACCTCAATCCCTCTAAATCTAAGTAACGTAATTGAAATGTTTTATGCTACTCATCTATTTGTTAATATCAGAAAAGGCTATCATGATGCATGGTGTTTAGTAATGCATTCGTATTCTTACAGGTAATTAAATGCAACCCAGATAGTTTTTTTTCGGTAATTATTTTTCCAATCGTTTTAAGAGACAATATCAGCTACTGTTAAATTATATAATTTTGTAAATTAACACAGAATACATTTCAACTTTTAAGTGTCACTTCTAACTGCCTTGAGCAATGGGTGAAGTCAGGTGGTTGTAAGAGTGCACCCAATTTTTTGTAATGTAAAGGTCAGTGTGGATACATAATTTGACAACATGGTTTCTTAGTATTAATCTCCAAAGACTCTAGAACTTAAACCCTGAGGACATTATACAATAAGTGATTCTAATATGTAGCTGTAGCTATCTTTTTCTGACCTGTTTTGAATCTTTAGATTTTATCTAAGCAAGAATAAGAAGCTGCTAATCTGTAGTCCTTTCTTTATCCAAAATTTCCCCCCAGTTCTCTGACTTCTGGGCACTAGGACATACTGGAGTGCATGTGACGGTATGGCAGGGTGCTGAGGGCTTAAGATATTTCACTAGCAAAGCCATGAAGTCTCCATGAGGTAAAAAAGAGCAGAGTGAGTGACAAGTTAATTGGCAGGATCAGTGGACCTCAGGGTCTTGTCCTGATGTGGAAGCCAGACGGGTGGGATGGAATGCCAGCTAATCCTCCTTTGTCCTCTTCCTGGTATGGGACTGACTCACGAGAGAGGAAGGTCCTGTTCATATGAGTAGTACTTTAAATGTCTGATTTTTCCTCCTCCAGTCCTCGTATTGCAACAAATATGTTCACCATTTACTTTCATCTGGCTCTGACTCAAGTACATAGTTTATGAACAGTAAAGAAAGATATACAGTCAAATTTAACAGTGCTGGTCAGAGGCTTACATACAATAATAATCAGCATAAGTGTAAACAAGGCAGGACTTTTCATGCATGACAGCAACATGCATGGACTTAGCCAGTTGCAGAGAAACCTTTTGTTTCCCTCCAAGGTCACCAAGGACCTGGCATAATTCTGAGTTAGTATGTGACCACTGCTCAAAGAAGAAAAGGTAGAACTCATTTGAATTGGTTGTTCCAGGCATGGCAAGTTGAGATCAGGTTCTTAGGGAGGTCATTTAGGGAGCTTCATGTAAGATTTGGGATCATTGCTTTGGCAGAGTACCCAAATTTGTCCAATTTTTTACATCTTTCCAAAATAGACACCCCTTAGCTGAAATAAAATATCTTATGTTTGGGAATAACCAAAAAACCTCTGAGACTCCAGCAGACACCAATCATTGTCCACATACAAGAGAGTTTAACTTCAGCATGGTCATCATTTACAGAGGCTAACATGGACAATCTAAAAGCCTTCTGAAAACAAAGTGTTACTGTGAGAGCTTTGTGATGTGATGGACTGGCAACCTGTGCTGTGTTAACTTCACAGCTGGAGATGGGCACCAGACCACTCTGACTAACCTGCATAGATATTTGGGTAAACATTGAATGGACCTATGGGTGGACAGTCAGATGAATGGACATTTGAAATCAATGAACAGTCTTCCTATCAACTGTCAAGCAAGGTGAAGATTTGATGATAATAAGGTAATGCTTCGCTGCAAGTTGTACTGTTGCATTGCACAAAGTTGGTGGAATACTGATTAAATATACACATTTATTTAAGAAAATTTGCATTAGATTGAAACTTAGACACCTAATTATTGTTTTTTATTCAATTTTGTTGAAGGTACGTATTTTATTATCAGATAATAAAACACATAACTGCTGCTGTATGTAATTTTTATAAAGAATTTATCTTTTACATATTTGTTAAAACTGTCACAATGTCATGACAGGATGCCATGAGACAGATAATCTGCGAAAAGACCGATCTCCTCTACCTCCTCTCTGAGCTATAGGTATGATTGCTTTATGGATAATTACCTAAGGATCTGTTCATGTGAAACCTCACATTGACTTCTTTAGTGAATCTTGTGAGGGATTTTTATTAAATATATCAATTTTGATCCATCAATCAAGTATCAGTCTTATTTTATATACATTTTTATAACAACTGAAGGTAACACTGTTACTTAGTTGTGTTATAAAGAGGTCTATGTGCCTGAAAAATACATAATACAGTCCCTTTCAATAAACTTTGACTGGCTCCTGCTCTTTTTGAAGTGAATGTAAAGGTTTTATTTTATATTTTAGTTATCCAAATCTTTATTTGAAAATGTAAAAAACCATCTGGTTTATTTATGTTTTTTTTTCATCTTCAAATAAAGATTTAATTTATTCAATTAAGTTAGAGTAACATATAATATTTAGGCAACAAGCCATAAAAACATTATTCTGCTTTCTCAAATGAACTCTTAATCTCAGAATGTCTTGTGCCAGGAGAAAAATCAAAGTCAGGTCAAATACATTTCAATGGTGCCGTCCTTCTGCCTGACTGTACTTAATAAGTACAGGGATTCCAGTTGTTTAAAGCTCAATGAGTTGTACATTTCCGGGCATTACTGCGCTGCAGGAGACTAATTCCCTATAAATACTCACATTGTTCAGTGTTATCAGTAATGCTCCAGTATTTCAAGACTTCTTTTTACAAGCACAGTCATAAATTAGTGAGTTTGCTAACTTTCTCTCAACTTAACTTTCTTTCTACTTTTGCAAATTTCTAATTTCTGTTTTTCTTTTATGTTCTTTTTGAATTGATGAAAAGCTTTGAGATTTCAGGAGGTCAGACTGATGGTTAAATAGATTGCAGCATATTTCTTCATGTTTAGAAGAGCTAGTTGAATCACCTCTTCTTTCTCAACTGGGTGACCAAGTCTGAAAAGATTAACTTTGCTTCTGCTTTTCTTTCTTTCTTTCTTTTTTTTTACACAATGTCATTTAATCAATTTGCTGAAAACTGCTCATAGACCCAGATGTAAAGTAAAGCTTTATTTCAATGGGAAACAGTGAATAGGTTATAGTTCAAGGATAAGGCCAGTCAAACATCAGAGGTGGTATTACGTGCTTTCCTTTTATGCACTTCTGAAGGTGTAGAATCAAAAGAGTGAGAACAGGAGGGATCCAGACTATCACCCGCCGTAAAGAGAAAAACATTGAAAAGAAAAGCTGTGAGTCATTCATCACAATTTAGTTACTTAGCCCAATATTTGACACCTGAGTGCACAGCTTGCCACTAATGTCAGCTGCTCAGCAACATAAATCAGTGAGACGCTCCAGACTATCTATTGTGACGCAAAGGATTTTCACTTTGAAGATTAGATATTCTTGTTTCATTTTGAGGTGATTTAATTACATCCTAAAGAATCTCAGCCCAAAAATTTATAATAAATTAGCTTAAATTAAAATGTAGATAATTTATCTTCTGCTAAATTAATCTTTTTTGTTGAAATTATTTGCTACTTGTAATTTTAAAAAACAGAATAAGTATAAATTGAAGCAACTAAATTTGGATCCAGCCAAGAACAAAAAGTTCTAGAAGAACTCATTTTCGTTTCATATTGAGGACATTTATATTGATGCGGCTTTTAAATTTAAAACAACATTAACAAAGTAATTGATTTCAGCAATTCAATTCAAAAGGGGAAACATAAAATGCACCCTAACATTCTTGGGGAGGATTAAAAACCCGAAACTGACTATTACATAAGACCAAGAAGTAAAAATAATTTTAAATGAGTTCTTATTAAAAAGTATGTGAAGGATATGCAAGCAATGCTTGATTATGGCTATTTCTCATGAATTAATGCATAAATGTGAAATAGCATGAATATGATCATGAAGAACGACCGTTTTTTTGCAGTTTCTTTCCAACAAACACACTGCTACTCAGCAGCAGGTCTACCCTCACTGACCAACAAGTGTAAAATAAACAATAGCACGTGAGCGCTCACGGTACGATTAAAGACGTTCGGAAAACATGTCATAGCATGTTAACGATAGATTACAGGGACATTGGACAGTGGGCACAGAAACAATGGAAATTCTGTTTGATACAATATTTTTCTAACACCTGAAGGTAACAGTTTGTTTATTGTGTTATAACAGGGCAATATGTAGCTGCAAAATACACAGTACCACTCTTTTAAATTGACAAAATGTCAAAAAAAATGGCAGTAACTGTAACTAAAGTCAGCAAAGAAAAATATATATTCAGTCATTTATGGGCTGTGATAAGGCAGTCATACATTGAGGATTCACTTTTGTCGGACAAGCGTTAACGCATTATGGAGCAGAGAGGAGTTAAAGGGAAAGGTTGTGCATTACTATTTTCATCTGCTTGTTGAGATAAGATGAGTTCAGGGAGCCTCTTTGGCATATCTTTAGAACAGACCATTTGGAGCCATCCCACGCACAGGCTCATTTCCCAATAATTTGGTTATTGGAAAATGGGTTGCATAAAATCTAGAGGAAAAACAGAAAGTGATTGTTCTAAACATAGAGCATTTTTCAAGTGTGAGGCACCCTTATACTGTAATTACATTTTCTGCACGGCGTGCAGCCTCCAACATTCCCTGTTAACCCTTGAGGCTAACCATGCCGCAGGGAGAGCTCCTAAGATGGATTAAACAGCAATCGTTGAGGCAGAGGGCTCAAGAAGCTGCCCTCCTCCCTGGAGCTGAGTGCAGCCAAAATGGCTGGTCTTTTACAAAGCTTTTTCTGTATTGTTTTACTATCCCCACAACACATGACATTAACTCGAAAAACAAACTTCGAAATTTACTACTCTAGCAGGCTTGCGAAGAAAATTTCAAATCAAGATGCAAGGATTTTTACAGAAAAAAAAAAAGTTTGAATTCTGAGATTAAAGTCAGAATTCATTTTCTTTTCTCTTCAGTGGCCCCAATTCTTTTCTGTACACTTTAGAGATAAATATTCAGTTATTGCTGGAATAAAATATGTACTCTATGGGCACAGGTTGTAGTATTGAAGAAATAATTGAAACTGCAGGGTTGCCAGATAGGCCCTTAATTCATTGATGTGCCCTTAAGCTATGCACTGAAATCATATATGCTTCCAGTGACAACAGAGCAGCTCTTCTGTGATTGCTGGAAGTTGGTACTTGCTTGGCCCGTCCGGGGGTGACGAAGACAAAATGCAAAGATGATCCGTCTGTGTCAGACCCCAAGCTGCTTTGAAAACATTTTTAAAGTTTTACCATGAACAATATTTACAAATGTCTTTTTTAAAAGCACAACACAGAACACAGATAGCACTTTAGGATAAATTTCATCCCAAAGTAAGAATCAGAAATGAATCCTATAAAAATGTATAAAAGTACTTTTATAAAATGATCACTCCTCCACCCCCTTCAAAAATATTTGTACCTCTTAGAATTTTGTCATGCAACAACCATTAATAATAATCAAGCAAATTACTATTCTATGAGATGGAACAATGCACAATACTGTATAAAAGTGAAGTGGAAGGAAAAGGACACAGGGCTTTTACTCATAAAAATTATAACACTTTTGTATGGATTTCAGTACTTTTCTTGAAAATTAAGGTAAATCGAGTCTTTCAGGTTGAAATTTGTTGTCTGTAGAATTACAGCAGTTTTTGTAAAGATGACAAAGGAAGGAAAGAACATGGCATATGTAAAGCTACCAAAGCTAGGTTTGGTAGCTAGCTTTTTTAGCTACCAAAAGCTAGCTACAGCAAAACCAAAAGCTAGTGGTACAGCATACCACTAGCATACCACCTGAATTGATATGCTGTACAGTGAGAGAATTTATCAAAGAAGCTGACCAAAAGCTGTGGAGATCCTCAGGCAAAGTGGGACACACTCTTGAAAGGACATCTATTAGGTGTATAATCTAATAAAAAGGCATTGATGAGGGAAAGTTGCAAAAAGCACCAAAACCAAATTTGAACTACTTGGTACAGATTAAAGATTGGGTCCAAAGGTTTTTTTAACAGGCAATAATCCTAGGCAGAATACAGAAATCACAAAGTGTCTTAAGGGCAACAACGTGTTTCGTGTTTTAATTTGACCATCTCAAAGAACTGATCTTAGTCGCGTAAAGAAATTGAGAAAATTTACATTATAATAAAATGTATATGAGTTTATAAATTTTAAAAAGTTAAAAACAGTCATTAATAAGTTATCTCAGTTTTCATTCTGGCATTAATCCAAAATAAACTGTTGAGATAATTTCAACTGACCTAAAATAGCAAACATTTTGTGACTGATGACAAAAAATGAGAAAAATTGTTATGTATTTTTATACTTCGTGATTACTAATTTCTAACTTCCTTTTCCCCAAGATATCTATTGATTTGATTGTTTTTTGTTTAACTCTTAGCTTAAAACACAAACATAAACACTGTCTCAGATACCTGGGCTGAGTGAACATCTACTGGGTAACAGACCAACTAGAAACAATGAAAGCAATCTGCAGCAGGTCACTGATCTTACACTCTGAAGTGCTCCTTAAATGAAAAAAACTCTATAAAATCAGAGCTACTGTGCTGTGTGTCAAAAGTAAGTGCATTATTCATCTGTCTAAATATAAATAACAGATGTTTGTTCCCTCTAAACAAAGTACTCTCCATAATGCATTAACTCTCTGTCACTTAGTAACACCCCAGATGGTGTGGCCTGACAAGTCATCTCACACAAGAGAAGTCAACTTGTGCAGCAGAGCTCAGGACTGTGCCTCTATAAAATCCCTGGCAGTCTTTCTCTGTTTGTGTGTTTGCGTGCACATACTGTCCACAGCATAAATGAAGCTTAGCTGATCCGGCACAGGCTGGATGCATGACTTCAAGTTAGAAGCTAAGGTCAAGGGCACGTGTTTGATTTCAGTACATTGGTGGTCCTTTCAGGTTCAATTAAAAACAATTTTATTGCTTTATATCCAACCAACCGCATGGCATTAGATCATCATTTTCCTATGCATCTAATACTGTAGCATATATAAAGTTATTTCCAGCTTAGTCAGGTTATTACAGATATTTAGGAATGTCCAAAAATGCTGTAGCTTGAGTGTTAAAACTTAGAGATTCAAAATGTACTCCACATATGAGCTATTTAAATGCCAGATCAATGATCCAATAATAACTTTCCTTAATGTCCTTCTACACTATGCAAATACTCTCTTTGTGCTCATTGAGATTCACCCACCTCTGCATTGAAGTGCCTGACACAGCAGTGTGACTCAGTCAGGAGTCCGACCTATTCTGTGATTAATTCACGTAATATTTATTTAATCAAATAGGGACAGTAATAGACTAAAATAAATAAACAATTAGTTTGCTGATCAGGCAGCCAATGAGTATGTAAAAAGAAAAAAGTGTGCACATACTGTACATATAAAATGAGTGCCATCATGGACTTGATATTGTTTGAAGCTTTTTGTTCTGTTTTAAATTTGATATATTTTAAACTTTAAATGTGTTTGCACTCACATTTTATCAATAAGTCATCATAGTGAGAATGATGATCAGTGGCTCAGCAGCTTTAGGTAATGCTAAGAATTATAACTGACGAAAGACAGCTTACGAAATTGGGAAAGGATGGAATTGGATAGAAAAGTTAAACAGATTGACATAGATGATTGTGAAGGTAAGATTACAGGTAGTAAAAATACATAACATTTCCTTTACATTTTCGATTTGTAATCACTGAGGGGGTCAAAGTTTTAGCCAGAAAGGTTACGCTTTCTTTCTTTTCCTACTTGGAGACCTGTATTGTCAAAAACTATGGATTTATTCTAGCATTTTGAAAACCACATGTTTTAAACATAAATAAATTTAGTAGAAATGTGTCTGCGAAAATATCTTTTCATGCACCTGTTTTTCATCAGTGCACTCACATTCCAGATAAAATCTTCAAGGTTTTAATAATCTGCATATTTATTGTATTAGAAGTAAATTTTGGAAAGTTAAAGCCACATTTTTTCCCTCTTTCACAACTCTGTCTTAAATGTCTGTATCCAGGTCTCTAAGTTTAAATTTATAATGGCACTTGTTATAAAGCCAATTATGTTCCACCATATGAAAATTTTCCCAGGTGCCTTTGAAGGACTACATATTTCCATTGAGCTGATTCTTTTTTCCAATATAGCAATTTGAGATATCTTTCATTTAAAAAGAAGCTTCTCATAAATCAAAGAGGGAATAGCATTATCAAAGTCTGCTAACTGTGTTTCAGTGTCACTACATCTAATATATCTCTGCATATTTATGCTTTTGGGGACAACGAGGCCAGAAGTAACGCAATCTCTTGACTAATGTGTAGGGAGGGAAGTAAAGGCCCCCCAAACCCCCACACACAGGAAGAGAAGAGAACAGGATTCAGCTTAGATGAAAAAAAGAAAAATGAAGAGAAAAAGAACAAAATTTTGAATCTGGATTTGGAAACAGAGGTAAAAGAAGTCGGCTATCTCTGCAGCTTTTCCCTCTCTATCCCCAGACTTCTTCTTCTGGATCTGAAGGTTTTCTCTGAAGAGCTGAGGTGCTTGTACAGGGCATTGTCAGTAAAAAAGGTTTATTAACATTCCTAAGAAGCTACTGTAAGCAAAACTGTTAAGAGAATTTTCCTGGAAATGTCTAGGTGCTAGCAACCTGAAAAGGGGGGAAGGGAAAAAGTTTGATTTATTCTGTGTTTATACTGAGCTATGAGAAAAATTGGAACACATTTGATCTTTGGGGGGTCCAGCGAAATCCATCCTGTTTTTGTTTACAGATTCATCATAACAATAAAGACAGTACTGCAGTAAAATCAGTATTGCAGTATTGAGTATGGCTATCTTCTTCAAAAAGCAAGAGAGACATACATTTCTTTTGTCATCTTTATTATTCTGTCATTCTCAGTTTATTGCCACTCCCACACCAAAAAAGAAAAGAAAACGTGAGGCCGTTAGCTGCTTGGTAAAGCAGTCTGTCAAAGAATGAAATATGGGCAGTTAATAAGAAAGTGTTGTGATATACAATACCACACTGAGTATGCAACAATGTGTATGCGTGTGTGTGCTGACATAGGATGGCCACTGTCTGTCTGCTGCCCTCCTACCATTTCCTACGAACATGTCTGTGTTCACGGGACAAAAGGCTCCTTCAGAAGCCCCGTCTGCCCAGCCGTGGAGCAGTGGGGGCTTTATCTGCCGAGGGTTTTCTTTGCAAGCAACTGGTGTTAACCTCTCTCTGTGAGATGCACAGATCTCGCAGTGATACAGTACTTTTCTTATTTACTTGGAGGGTACTCGAAATGTGACTGAAATATAAAGCAATCAAACATGAACAGGTTGCAGGAATTTTGTCAGAATTATTCCTCTTGTTCGTATTTGTTCCAATGATTATAATGAAAAGAAAAGTATATGTTAAAGTGAAGACTGAAGTTATTAGTGGCTGAAGTGGTTATGTCATAGGATTAGTGTTTATACTTTAGGCAAATTTTTGGTTTTCTTTAAGTTTCTGTTTCTTTTATTTACACATTTTTATGATTATTAGTAATGTAATTTCAGCTTCTCTACTCTAAATACTTTGAATGATACATCAGTTGGAGGAGACATCGTTAAAACCAGAAGAATCAGAAATCCAAAGATGGAGATGCTAAACAGCTAAAACAGCACCTGATCAAAGATTCTCTCAAACAACTGTAGTTTTCCTTTTGTTTGATTTTGTTTACCGTTTTCTTTTAGTCAATGACTTTTTCACCGTCCATTTAATTGATTTAATAACAGTTTTGACCCCTACAATAATTTTAAGGTCCTTGCAAGTAGAAAATGTCTGTTTTCAACAGCCTCCTTTTGAGCTTTTGATGTTATTACTTTATGTTCAAACAGATTAACATTTTACAGTACTTGTTGGATTTGTGCTGCGCTATTGATATCCATTGTCTTCTTAGTAACCATAAAGTTAAACCTAAACTTATCTCTTGTCTTTTCTCTTTAACTCTAAGGGTAAAGAGGGAAGGAAAGAAGGAAGGAAGGAACTTCCTAATATCTGTGAATTCTTTCTGGTAAATGAGTCCATATCTTTGACTCTGTGTGTGTGTCTGCCTGTCTATGTTTCTGTGCGTGGGCGTTGAGATGACACAGGCTGTCAGGCTGTAAAGCACTGTGAGGAGTCAAGGGAGGCCCTGGGTCTGCTCTCAAATGCTCCCCTTCATGACCCTGGACCATAATAAATCTCCTAATTCCCTCATTCCACTGTCAAATGCAGCAATACTCTCATGTGCTGGAAATTCCCCAGTTACAGACTGATGGAGAACAAATTCTACAGTAGCCCCACAAGCAAAGCTCGCTCTCTGTGGAGCTGTTACTCTATGACAGGGTCATACACGTTGCTCAGAGTTGCTTTTCCTTTGTCAGCTTTAAGCCCAACAAAAATATTTTCTTTTAATACATAGGTAAATAAAAAAATATTAAAGAAAAACCTAATTCCCAAAATCTGAAATAAGGCACCAGTGGAGTTTATTCCACAGTAACAGGAAAGGAGGAAGGACAGAGAGAGAAGGGGAGAACATGCAGCAAATTGACTCTGAGCCGGGAATCAAACTGGGACCAAGTAGGTCGAGGACTGTAGCTTCTATGTATGCTTTGCTTGCTCTACCTCTGAGTCATAAAGTGGTCCACAAAATTGGTAAAATTTTAATTAAAAAGGAAAAATGAAAATGAGACCAAATACACTGAATTGAGGGCAAATCTTTTCCTTGGCTTCATCATGCAGGTGTAGCCGTTATGCATGCAAAGTTTTCAACAACTAAAATTCATAAACACCTATAGAATACCACAAATGTGCTAAAAAAAACCAGTGCTGGTCTTGTTTTCTTCAAAGCCTCTATCACTAAATGTTTTGACTGACTGTTGCTGAAAATAACAGCTCCTTGAAAATAAAATGGTAGATATGCTCATGGCTGGTATGATTTGGCACTAACTTACATCCACAGAGGACCATTTGTTCCTAGCACTCACTTTTTTGTCAGTGAGTGTTTGTTTATATAAATACTAAGGATACACACAGGTGATACAGTCAGTCTCTACTGATCAAATATATTATGAAGACACATAGATGCACAGATTTTATTTGGCATAGTCAGTATAATCCGACATTTATTCAGGCCACACACGTATCACTGGCCTTCTAAATCTCTTAATGTTCTACTTAGAGTTATAGTCAAATAAAAGTCAAATAGAACATATTGAATATTTTATTTGTATCATCACAAAATGTGAAAATACAAAGGTTTAGATGTCATAAAAAATGTTGAAAGGCATTAAAAAAAAAATCTGAAACAGCTTTCATGATCTTAGTGAAAACCCCTTTTAAGAACCAAATATGCTGAAAAGTGAGGATAAATTTAAAAAACTAAGAATATAGCAACAAAGGAAATGAGGGGTAACAAAGCTGGAAGGACCACTAGATTTAAAATGACATTCCAGAGATCATCTTTCAACAAGATTTGCTGCTTTAATATAAACTCACTTATTTTTATTGTCAGAGGAGAAACACTTGTAACATGCTCTTAATGGGGCAGCTTTGGTATCTATATACCTTTTAAAAGTGATCAGTATCACAGCGCCATACATGCTTTATTTGGTTTACTGTTTGATCAGAGGCACTCTACCCTGCTGCCCTTTGAGACCCTGGCAGCCAGGGAACCGACTTCCTCTCATGCTTCTGCTGCATTTATTAGCCCAATTCATGGGAACTTGTGTGGAGATTTACTACTCGCTTCATCTTGAAAGCTTTTTTATGGCTATAATGTTAACCCCAAAAGTACATATTAAGTATCAGTGGAGGCATTTATAACAACACAAGGGCTCTACCTTTTTTTTTTTTTTTTAAAGTGCTTTCTAATATACACACACCCACACACACACAAGGGAAAGCAGACATACCTTTTTAAGGCACAACCACACATGGCTTCACATCCCAGCGGCTCATGAGATACCACAGCTTCACCAGGTCTGCAGGATTAAAAAGAAGGATTAGTTAAACGAGTTACCTTGTAGTTTAGAGATTAAGTCATTTTTTTCTCCCTTTTATTGGCAAACACAAACGTATGTGAAATAATGGATGGTAATTAAGAGTGAATTATGCATTTTACTATACTTGTAAAAAGAAAATACACCAAAATATGGTCACTATTACCTTGCCCCCTAGTGAGCATGTATACTACATCCCAGCTCATAGCCAAAGTGTCATTTATCCTAAGCTTCAGAAAAAACATGCAGTGAAGTGGCACAGGAAGGCAGAGTGAGATTTTAATGGAGACTGAGAGGGGAAGGTGCAAAAAAGAGTTGGGCATTTCGACCTTGTTTCTCAAATAGTTTCATTTGACAGTCCTCTTTTGTTGAGGCCCATTTCCGTCCAGGTATCCACCAATATGGAAAGACATGCATGAGAAAGACATGCTTTGGTTGAAGGGGCTCAGAGGGTGAATGTTTTTGACAAAGGAGCTCATACTGTGGAATTTAAAGTGCCAGTGAATTGGGGTGGGGTGGGGCAGAGCAGCATAAATGGAGCAAGCCCTTCGGGGCGGCTGTCTCCTCGAAGCTGATCCCACCGAGTTTAATCCCTGACATCGTGTGAGTAAAATCCCAATGCTGCCGTTACTGTCTCCTCCAGACGGCCTGTGGATGTGGGTTTTATCAGCTCAGGGATGGATGTGGGGCAGCACATCAGTGAATTCTTGTATTTTCCTGCATTGAAAATGGGTACTTGTTGTAGGCAGATACTGTCAAAAGCCTAGGTATCTGTGACGCCTAAATAGTGTACAGTCCATTCCTCATGGTAACCCACACCTGGTATTTGTTTGAAAGTACCATTTATATGACACAATCTTAGATTTAAGGCTACTAAGAAGTATGTCTTTTACTGTGTCTCATTCTCCAATAAAGGTTCACATATGGTAGAAAACTAGTTTAAAGCTAGAAGCTGAAAAATAATCTAAAGTACCATATGTCCATTCTCCACTCAACAGGTTATAAGTTTCATCCATTGTGAACAAAGAGTTTTATTAAAATAATTCCTAATCTATTCAAATTTAATTTTATGTGTATCCATCTTAACTTCACAAACTATTGCTTCCTGTGTAGCAGAATGGGTCTATGGCCTCAACAACACAAATGCATTCTTCCAATTACCATAAAAATAAAAACAGCACAACCTTTTATTTAAAACTGCTTCCTCCAGAAGCTATTTACCATTAAACCATTGGCCTCTTGTGCAAGGCTGACCATCAAAGCAGCAAAGGAGTTAATGGCTAAACAGGGACAAACACTGTCTTGTTTGACTGCTTCACACCCACACAGGTGCTTTTATCTGCACTCCAGGTGCGCTGATCTCATCTGTGTCGGACAGTGCGACTTAACAAACGCAGAATATACATGTCAAAACATCTGTCATTGTGTGGTAATCCAGGATATTCATCTGTCACAAAAATCTTTGGCTGTGAACTCTGACCTAATCATAAAGAACAACCAGTGTAAAACCAGAATTAATTTTTTCCAAGTGAGTGTGGGCGTGTGCGTGTGTGTTTGTGAGTAAAATGTGTTTTATCACATCAAAGGCACTGGCACAATAAAACCACTTACATGATTTAAAAGATCGTGTAAGTACCGTGCTTTCATTCTGTGTACATAAAAGCTTTTAATAATAAAGATTTCTCACACTATTATAAATTTCATGGCATTGCACAGTGTTGCTATTAGCGTGTGTAGTAATTAGGTCAAATGCTGATGAAACCTTGTTACGTAATAAGAATAAGTCAAAACGTTAACTAAAGCTGGGTACACAGGAGCGAAGTTGTGAGTGATTTTTTAAGCCATATAGTTCAGGAAGTGACGACTCCAACATTTCTGGGGAGGAAAGGTTCAGTGGTCAGGGGTTAGAGTTGGACTCTAACTGTCATAAACGGATCTATTAATATAAAAATTATTCATCTTTAATTCTGGTTTAATTCAATCAACCCAGTTTCTTCAAAGTGACTTGTTCAAGTTCTGCCTGTGTTCCACATATGAGTTCAATTTTGTTTAGAATCCAAATCTGATTTCTAGATAAGGTGTGGAACAAGTGGTAACCAAATTATTTTTATTAAATTTACTTGGACAAACTAAATTACACTCTTTACCTACAATTCTGTGCTTGTGACCCAAAGGTGCTCTAATTTTTAACACATGAGCTCAATGACTTCTTTTTTTTTTTTTTACAATTTCTGATTTAAGCTTGTTTGACTTATTTTTTATGTTTCAACAAATAAATTGTATTTTCCATACACATAATAAAACACAATTTAAATGTTAAACAAGATACTTTAACATCAAAACAGTCTAGTTTTATTTTTCAGAATCTTGAATTTTAGGAAACCTAAAATAAGCATCAGGGCATGAATCCACAAAACCTTAAGACTTCAATAGAAAGATAACCTAAATTTATTTGGATTAATCTCACAAGTTTGCACAGGTCTTATAATCTCATTTTTAGCTACCTAATATTGTTACAATAAAAATTATCATTGTTTCATTTAAAATTATAGAAACATTGCCTATTGTAGGACAAAAACTCTTACTTAAAATTCACTCAGAAATATTATTTTCCAGCCTGTTTTTAACTACAAATAATATTTTGTTGACACAAGGTTTCTGCAAAATCATCTTTCTGGCACCAACATGTGCTTAAGTGTGTCTTAGAAAACTGTTGTAATATTCAATCAAAACCTTACAATCATAGCTATCTCACTATCAGAGTATAAATGACTGTCTTGAATACTCATGTCTTGCTCAGCTGAGTTGCTAAGGCGATGTTGCTCTTGCACTTTACATAGACCAACATCCATGTGTACTAACCCCTTGGTTAAAGTCACAAAATTACATAACACCATCACTACCAGTGCAATCGCTCCATCCACACTCATAACACACTTCACATGGCACCAAGTGGTCCGGGGAGCACCATAACAATTGGTTTTGTGAAAAATCAGAATTAATCATAATAACAAAACGTGTGAAGCATGTTAATAGATGACCACAAGCAATATGATGGTAACAAGTTTGCTCCAAAAATTGATGAATCTCATTCAGGCTTCACCATGGTGCCTTCCCTTTCCCACCTCCCAGTGGTCTGCTCTGTTGTGCTTCGATCACAAGTGTGGCAGACATTTGAGTTTGAACATGGCCGCGAAATAGTCAGGGTGGAAAAGTGAAAAGAAGAGACAATGAGGGACAATGCTTGCGTGTTGCTTACACTCTGTCTCTCCTTTCTGTCAATCAATCAATCAATCAATCAATCAATCAATCAATCAATCAATCAATCAATCAATCAATCAATCAATCAATCAATCAATCAATCAATCAATCAATCAATCAATCAATCTTATTTATAAGGCACCCTTCATGCTAAAAGCTGCTCAAATTGCTGCTTTTAAAGGCAATAAAGTTAAAAGATAAAAATAAACAATGCCCTTCCGCCAACATAAACAAACACATGAGGAAAATGGGCAGAAACCATCATTTTTAGGAAATGCAGATAAAACAATGGTTCTTGATCCTGCACTTAAAAACATCAACAGCCTCTGTGGTTCTCCTGCACACTATTCCACAGACGGGGGCCATAATACTGGAAAGAATCCTTCCTGTAAGTGTGTGTTCTGACTTTTGGAACTGTTAATAGTCCGTTGCCAAAGGACATTAGGGTCCGCAGGGGTTCGTAAGTTAATAGCAACTCTGCAAGATAGGATGGCGCAAGACCATTTAAAGACCACTAAAAAAATCTTAAAATCAATCCTGAGACTTGCAGGGAGCCAATGCAATGATTTTGAAACAGGTGTAATATGAGCCTGCCTTCTGGTCTTGGTTAGCACACAAGCAGCAGCTGAAGGCTGAACATATTTTTCTTAGGGAGACCAGAAAGCACGGCATTACAGTAGTCCACACCGCTACAAAAAAAAGTGTGAAATCTCACTCCAGAAAGACGAGGGAAGACTCTGGCTACATTATTTAGGTGATAAAATCCTATTCTGACAACATTGATATGTATTGAAAAGTAAGGTCAGAATAAAAGCGACCCCTCCTGGCTTGTTTGGAAGAATAAAAAGACAAAGCTTGTAATTTCTGAGTTGTATTTTCTCTCCAATCCTCAGGTACAATGAATGAAGCTTCTATTTTGTTCTAGCCGAGCTGTTGCCTTCCTGTGCTATTCTGCTCAATTCAAATCTTGCTTACAGCTCAGTCTGGGCCTTTTCCCATTCCCTGGGATTCCTGTAGCAGAATTTCTACCAGACCAATCAGTTAACAGAAGAAGTTGTGAACAATGACGTTGATTTTCTGCACTGTCCTAGGATAGTAGTTTGCCTGTAGTTTTAGCAATGGCAGCAGTTGAAGTAAATGAAGCCATTCAGTCTGGGTTATTCATGCTTGGCACTTCTCTCTGTGCAGTGGAGGATGGTTATTCACAGTACAGGAAAGCTTCATAGCGTTGAACTGGTGCAATACATATATCACAGATAAACGATAGCTATTGGGTAAAATTTAAAACCTTAACAGAACACACCTCCAGGAAGCAATCATTTCTCAATAGTGGACAGCCCAGACCCTCCGTACGAAGCAAAGCGTAGAACAGGGGATTGGTTTTTATCAGGCTAATTTTGTTCTCTGTTTGAGCTGGAGAAAGTTCTGTGCCATCCAGGTCTTTATATCTCCTCCTATTCTGTTTTTTTGTGCTCTTGTGCTTAGATAGTGCTCAAAGCAGCTCTGTGTGTTGCCCTGTAGCGGCTGGGAGCAAAGGAGGAATCTCTTAAATCACTGAAATTATTTTACTGTTGTAGACATTTAAAAAAGTGTGTAGGTGTTTGCAGTGTAACACAAACCCATTTTATTCTTGTTTAATTAACATTTTGTTAAATAAACAAGGTGTTTTTTGGTGTGTGTTTCATCAAGTCTCTCAATGAGTACAATGATACAATCTGTACCATTTCTATTTAAAATGTGTAAAATATAATAAAATCATCGTTGACCTGCTGCTATTACAATTCTTCCTGCTTGGAATTTTGTTTAAGAAAAGGTAATTACCCAAATTTCTGTCTCTGCATGGAATCAATTGTATCATAGTAATCCATATGCAGTAGTTTAATAATCAAGTTGTGTGGATGGAAATTGATGCAAGTTTTCAACTTCAAAATTAGCTAAACTAATTCACTTTTAGTCTCAAGTATGCTTCATGTCAGTGAAAGCGCTCACCTTAAGGTCAGTTACATTGATAATGATAATTACATGGTCACTGTCGCAGTCAAAATGTCAACACAGGGTGTGCCGTGGTGGAGTAGTGGTTAGCGTGACCCATATTTGGAGGCCTTGAGTCCTCGACGTGGCCGTCACGGGTTCGACTCCCGGACCCGACGATATTTGCCGCATGTCTTCCCCCCTCTCCTTCCCCGTTTCCTGTCAGCCCACTGTCATATAAGGGACACTAGAGCCCACAAAAGACCCCTGGAGGGGTAAAAAAAAATAATAAAAATGTCAACACAGATTTTCTCATGTAAGCTAGTCTGCATGGCTAGCTTAGTAGAAGTTGAGGACAACCCTAAATGCACTGGCAAAATCCGCACCACAATTACCTTTACAGTCAGAAATGACTGCTTTCATAAGGACATTATTGCTGTCAAAAGAGGAAACTTGAAAAGACTTGTTCTCTCGGCAGTCACGACTAATAGTTACACTATCACTGCAGAACCATTATAAATGTTCTTCTTGAACACTGATGGATTACATGATTCATTATTACTCTCTTCCTAGTGGGCTGCAATGTGGGGAAGTTTGGAGCTAGAGGGCCATTTATAATTCACCTTGAAATGAATGCAATGACAGAAGCGTAGCTGTACACCTTGATGATATTAGTGCCCATTGTCGCATGAGGCTTAATGGCTACTCGAACAGGATATTGACCCAAGCAGAGCAGGCCTGCTTGGCTTTATGATTCTTATCTGAATGAATGAAGCTGTGGATCCTGCTAAGAGTGATACTTTAGCCATCTATTCTTCCTCATTCATCACTGAGGCGGGAAGCAAGATTCCCATATCCATTAATGGAAGATAGATTCACAGTTCCCTCGTGGCCATTTAAGTGAGAAAGAACGTCCAGCGGAGGTCAGTTCTACTGAAATAGCCTTGAACCTACCTTGAAATCCCAAAACATTCATCTTAGAAGAACTACAAAAGATGATGATTGGTACACATTTTGTCACTTTTCCAGTTTCGTTTTATTGCTTAATCTTTTTGTTATATGTTCTGTAGAACGTATGTTGGCAAAATTTATAAAAGTGGTCATTTATACCTGCCTTGAGAACTTTTAAAACTCCCTGTTCTATTAGTTGCATGGGTTTTTTTAAATTGAATAATCATTTAAACTTTAATTTAGTCTTTAAAGTACAAGAATTTGCTCATAGTTTATTTTTTGTCAGTCTGATTACATAATTTTTAAATACATCAGGTGTTATGATTAAACAATTATACAGCCTTTCAATCAAATATTTGTTTTTTACCTGAGTACTTTCTTGAATAGCTACCGTTTACTCTCATTTGTTCAAAAATATTTTGAAATAGTTCTACTCTTACTCTAGTACATTTTTTGACTATTGTACTCACCTCTGACATTTAGTTAGTTCCCTGTAACTAAAGATTTGTTGTCAGTCAATTGCATGTAATTCAATAGAGATGGTTTAAAATTTTTCTTATTAAATATCTCAAGATGACGTATTACCCTTGCATGGAAAGCTCATTATGCATTCTCAAGAAAATAAGTCTCAGTCACAAAGGGACATTTTTTCTTCAAATAAGAAAAAATACCAATCAACACAAAATCTTGAGGAAATTGCATCAAAAGTAGAAAGAAAATCACATCTGTTCTCATTACATATAAATAATTGGGCCTACAGACAAGAAATCTCCAGAATATACATTTTAATACTTTTGAAGCTGGTTCATTATTCTTTCTCACACCCTTGTGTATGTGATGACTGCCTTGACTTGTTAAAGTCATAATTTTATCTTTTTTATTTCTACAGCAACAAAGCATGTCTAGACATGTTCCTGCCTCCCACTCCAAGAGATGCAGAGCTAAATGGCGTTTTGTATATATTTCTTCTTCTCAGCCCTACACACTCAAGGACATTTGCCGGCCATCTCAATTAATTCTTTAGAAATACCGTCTTATGTTAACCTGTGAAAGAAGGGTAAATTGAGGTGAGGAAATGGGAATTGAGTTTGAGTCTAAAAGGCAAAAACTTCAGAATCATAAAATACAAATAATACAAAAATACAAAAGAACTTATTCTGGTTATCAATGCTTCTCTGCTCAGTTAGTATAATTTGATTTGTTTGATTAATCAAACTAATCCATTTTTACTGACAGAAGCTGTGCAAGTCGTTCAGTCAATAAACAAAAATAAGAACAATACATAGCTTAATCATGGGTTCATTATGTATTACAATGAAATACAATCACAGAAAGAACTGTTTTTTTTCTGGTATATTAACAGTGAGCTTAATGACATACATGTCACCATTAGGAAGGACGACTTCAGGGAATAATCCGATTAGAAAAAGAAAGCCCGTGGCAAACAGAGGAAGAGCAGTCAAAGGATTGTGTTTTGGCACATGCATGATGACACGTACGTTCAACTGTGATGTTAGCATCTTTCAGAATACAGAAATGTGGATTTAGATCACGGTGAAGGATTTAGATACTTAGAAAACCTGTTTGCCGTATTATTTATTTTCTGAGAGCTTAGAAAGAAAGGTGATTTTGCCTTTTTTCAAAAACTTTGAAGATATATCATTTTGATCGCATTTTTACATGACACTTCAGTTAAGAATAACTAAGAATTAAATCTGTCCACCGGAAATCAGTGGCTAACTGATTTGGAGGAAGCAACTCTTTGAAACTGCTCGGCTGTGATTCTCCAACTCGCCCTATGCAACTCGTTCGCCTTTGTAAAAACTCGGCCACTGTGTTTGCCAATCTACTTTTTTGTTGTTTTGACAGCCAGTTTCTCAGATGCCTCCTTGCCTCTGATTCTCTGTTGGCATGGGGAACAAGCAGCGGGATGCCTTCACTCCAATTTGCCATCGTTTGTCATCACTTGCCCCTGTGACACCGACACATAAACACAAAGACACACACACACGCGTGCGCTGCCATCCATTTTATGTAGCATGTTGAAACTGGCAACCCTGTGACTGTTGTTCTAGTCTTTTGCTCCTCAGCTTTGTAGCACCATCTGTGGTGTTACTTTGGTGACTGCTGTCAGTTTGTGGCAAATTATTTGTGTTAAAATAATCTGTTTAATTTCTAATTTAAACTTTTTACCATCTCTAAGAGAAAAACACGTTCAAAATTAGACTGACATTTTCATAGACCTTTGACCTTTTACAAATAATGTAAACACTATGACCACAAAGGAAAAGGAGACATGACAAAAATGTAGAAAGCTGGTGCTCTAGTCAAACTGAAATTTAGCCTTTTTTGGTCTGCATGGAATAGACAGGGCAAAGGAAGACTACAACAGGACAACCCACTGAATACTACATCCCTATAGTGACACATGGTCACTTTTCTTATTTTGGGAGACTTTTCTCCAGCAGGACAGGGAAACTGGTTAAAATTATGGTGGACATGAATATAAATGGATGTCTTTGCAGTCCTGAAGAAAACAGCTAAGGACAGATTTTCTTTGCAAAAATCCTTCAGACCCCTTCCACTTTATAATTCTAAACTATTTTGTTGTTGTTTCTCATATGATCCTGTTAAAATCAATGAAAGTTTGTATTTGTGAAAAAGGTTTAAGGGTATGATAATGTTTATAAGGCCCTATTTATTGGGCCTTTAGGTTTATTGGTTGTATCATGTCTCATCTGACATTTACTGTTTCAATAATGTTTTGAATAAATTTTACTGCCTAGCCTCGAAGACGTTCATTCCAGCTTTATGTGTTTGGCTCTAACTAGAGTTTTTTTTTTATCAAAAGTGAAGTGAAACAAAAATTGTCACCTGCACCAAACAAAAGGAGGGGTAAAGATATGTTGTCACCCCAATCAAACAGTCCTGGATGAAAAGGATGGACAGATGGACAACTGTAAAAACCTTAAGCACATTTCAAAGAAAAATGAATTTTAACCTCATCACAAAAAGGCAGTTTTAAGCTTAGGGGTCACAGTTTAAAGAGTTTTTTGTGTAACTACAGTATTTTCAGTCTGTGATTTGGCTTGGTTGTTTCTAGTGTGTTTGTTAAACTGCTGATGACAAAAAGTGGTGTTGTGGTATGTGTTGGTTGCACACATAGCATCAATGTATCTCACTCTTGCTTGTCTAGTGTTTTAATCTCTTTCTTCTTTTATTGACACATGCTTTTGTGCAGTGTTCTCTGAACATGAGCCATCATCGATCCCAGATAGAATATCTATAGATTCCAAATCATCATTTTGTAGTGAAAGGTGGCACACGAGGTCCGCGCCGAGTTGCAAGAGATGCAGTTGTTGCAATAGTCCTGGTCAAAGTGTCAACAAAATACATAATTTAAAAGTCATTGAAGAGCACAGAATCAATTCATCAAAAAAAAAAAAATACTAGTTGGTGCAGCACCTAGTGTGAGACAAAGATTCACCAATTTTCAGATTTGTATTTATTTTTTTTAATTCTACAACCTCATGAGCATGAATGCAAAAATATAGTGAATATTATACAAACTCAGCCTTCGTGAGTTTCCATTAGATTTTGTTGCATGTAGTTTGTTTTAGTTGGTATTGCAAATTATTTACTTTGTATCTTCAGGTGCAGTTAAGTGAGTGTAATCCCCAGTTTTTCAGTTTTTATATGTATCAGAGGCGATTACAAAGGGTGTGTGTAGCACCATTCTTAATAGCTGCATATTGAAAAAATAAGTTGCCCTTTCTTTTCTCAGTTCAGCGTAGAAAAACCCACTGTAAAAAAAGAAAAAGAAAAACCCTAAAGCTAATTCAGTTATGTGTAGTTTTGTAAAAAAACAAACAAAAAAAAAAACACATAACACACTGCAAACTGCGTTTACATTCATGCCAAAGAGAGCAAAATCTAAATTTTAGGTAATCTCTTTAAATTGTTTGACATAGTATCGGCATTCATGCCACGAACGTTAAAATAAGTATGATTTTATCAACCCCTTCAGACCCTAATATAATTGTCTATTTTAGGCTTGTAGTAATCTTAAATTTGACAACGGCAATTAAGGAGAAAAAAGGTCTCATTAAACAAATTACTTTGCTGCTAAGAAGTCAGGAGGTTAAAAGCTTTCCTTGGCTGAGCCGGTACTCCTCTTCATCATCAAGTATCATCTAACCACTGGGAGAGGTCTTGGCTTCTGATTTCATTACACATATATTCCTTTCTATTTGCACTTCATTTTACAAGCATTGACGCTCCCAGGTTTAAACATGAATCACAGTAAAGCCTCTTTTTTCTAATTCAATATGTATTTCTGCTTTGCCCTTCATGTTGGAGGAAGTGGGTCAGTTTTTATACTTTTCTTCTTTTTTAATTTACCAAATATAAGACATCCAAACGGGTCATAAATCCAGCCCAGGCACCCCATAGTGTGGATTCATTTTGTTGATGGATGATGGTAGAGAAGACTCAGGAGGGGTGCTGGAAGTGGATTCTATCCATTATTTTGGTATCTGTGTCCTGGCTGGTTGTTGGCTTGGTCAGTCAGAGCTCCTGTCTCCTTTGGAGGCTGAGCCAGAACCCTGGAATGCAGAGTATGAGTGCTGACATTACGGCTTGATGCCATCTGGATGCAGGGATTGACACAATGATGGAGATAACTATCTGTATAGTTCAGATGGACATGAGGAGGTCCCAAACCCCCCACTGTTATGGCGTCGCCAAACCCTGGTGCTAAAGATGAATGGTTTCCAGTTTAGTGCACCATCACTCCCGCTTTCCAGCTACTCGACAGGCCAGAGAAAAGGGGTAACAGTTTGTGGCTATTGGCCATAAACTCATTAGGATCGAGTTCAGCTTACACTTCCTGCCTACCAGGTTCAGGATAACCACCCGCTGAGTGTGAAAAGCTGGTAAAATTTTGGCTGAAAAAATTGCACCAGTTTTAAACTGACACTGGTTTGTAATCGTCATAGAAATGTACTAAGAGAACTTTAAACTAGAATATCATCAGTAAATTTGATATTTTCTAAAAAACTTCTTGGCTGCACTGCAAAATAATTGAAACAATTACATTTATTACAACCACAAACTACATGCTAACACTGAAAAATATTTTAATGTTGGTGAGCACACTAGCATTAAAACATTGACAGAATGTTGCCATGGACAAAATAAATCTATTAAAGTAAAAATGATCAAAGTTTGAGTACTTAAAACTGTTTATGTTTATCTATTTTTGTAATATTTTTTGGAAGGCAAACAAAACATACTGAAAGAAACATTGCCTCAGCACTTTAAATTAAATGTCTAAGTCGCTCACCAGAATTGACTTCAAAATACCATTAACATAATAGGACTTTGTTCTTTATTGTTAACAGTTTGGCAAGGCTCAAATAACAGATTTCAGTAGCTTTAGCAGTTAATGGAGAAGTTAAAAAGGCAATGGACATGTAGGGGTGTATATGTGTGTATCAGGGCTTGAGGGATACTGAAGGAGGTTCCCAGGCAGTATTCATGGAAGAACCACCACTGATTAACACATACGAACTCATTAAAGTTACCTTTCAGACAAAGGGTAAAAACACAATTTTTCTGCAACACTACAATAACCTTACCACTAACCTCCAACCCACTTAATTAACATCATCTTTTACTTTCTTTCAACTGATTTATCCAGTACTAAGACATGTAGTTTTTTTTTTTTTTTTTTAAGGGTTTATTGGCTCTTGACGCCTCCATCTGATAGTGAGTTGACAGGAAAATGGGTAATGAGAGAAGGAGGAAGACATGCAGCAAAGGCCGCCAGGCCGAGAATCGAACCCGCGACAAGGACCAAGGCTGTCGCCACGACCCACGTGGGCAGTGCAGAACCCTTGCACCACAACAGCACACCCAAGACATTTAGTTTTGTTTCTTTAATCAAACTACATATGTTTACACCTAAGAAAAATATTGTGTTGCCAAACTTTAGCCAAATTATTCTGCTTGTAATAACTGGTCAAGCAGTAACTGAAAGACAGGAATGATTTCAGAGGTATAATAAAATATATGCATAAAAGTAGTTTTAAAAAAAACACAAAAAAACCCCAGAATCTCCCTTGCTTTGTTTTTTTTTGTTTGTTTGCTTGTTTGTTTCAAATCCTGTATTTTTCCTCCATCCTCCTTTGGCCTCTTGAATAGATTTTCCAGAAAGGTCACAACAAATGAAACATGAAATATACTTTGTAGGTATATTCATCTCTCTTTCAATTTGTGAAATCTTCACTAGCATCTTAAAGGTTGTGTGTATACAGCATGCAAAAAGTGACTAATGTTTTTGCTGGATCTGTGACATAGGAGAAGTCTGGAATGTAGGCTATCAGAGTTAGAAATCAGGCAGTGCACTGCAGCTCCAAGATATTTCTCCTTGCTCAACAGAGATCCATTTTAGAGTTGCTGATTACATCTTTGAACATAGTAGTTACAAATAGATATGTGATGCTGATTAGCCAACAGCAAATGCGCAAAGTCACTGATACTTCATTCTTAGTGGACTGTTGACATATTTGTCTGGGTCATTGAACATTTGCTATATGAATATAAATGCTACTTAGTTTTAAAATGTTTAAAACTTCTCATCAATCTAACCATACAGCAGAAAAAAAGATGATGCCTACCATAAGTTATCACATAGCAGCATCTCTTCATTCAATAATAATAATTATATATATATATATATATACACAGGAAGTGGTTTCCCCCACACAGCACATATAAACTCCAGGTTGCCAGTTTGCTTCCTCTGCTAATGGCAGATAAATAACCTGATCTTACAGGACAACTGTTTATCTGCTGTCATTAGTGGAAATACTGTGAATTCAAAGCAGATTCTGCTGTGAGGGAGGAACTGTAGTGGAGCAGAAAGTAAGGGGAAAGGTATGAGCAGCATCTACACATGCTTGGTTGACAGTGCTAAGACCTTTATCCTGGCACTCATTGGTTTGTTTTGGCTGGAAGAAGTGTATTTCTGCAGATGCTCTATTCTTTTCATAGATTATAAGTCGTATGTCATACTGTTAGGATGTAGGGAGTTTTAATAAATACGTAAAAAACAAAAAAACAACAACATGTTTTAATAAAAGTTAACTACCACAGGTTTAACTAAAAACTTATTGCAAAGATTCCAACATTAATTTTCTTTTAGCTTCTGAGGATTTCATCCAAGTTAATTTCTAAAAGTTCTGCTGTCCATATTAGTACCACTACAGGGGTTTTCACAGGAGTTAATATTAAACTTATTTGATCAAATAAATGATATTTTGCTGGTGAAGTCTGTCAGCACATAAGTTCCTTCTTTCTTCTGAAATATAGTCTTATCACACATATAAACACTAGCTATATTTTCTGTTTGTGTGGGCTCTTCCTCAGTATATTAACTGAGGCAACTGGAAGAACTACAGATAAACAGTGGAAGAGGAGGAGTTGCATGACTGTCAAGCATCATGACAAAACAACCCTCCAGAGTCCTAGAGTGTGAAAATTTCCTTGTGTGGAATCTTTGAGCTAAGTTGTGACTCCTAAGGGACATGAACCTTGACATTTACAGCAAAATTAATTAGAAACACAGACTCAAATAAATGTTATTGTTATTGTTTAATACCTTCAAAACAAAAACTGTATTGTATGCTCCAAAATCACAATAGTTAATACTTTTAAAACTGAATTTTGGTATTCATCTAATGTGGGGGAAGTATGTACTGAATGTGTAAAATTGGGCTCTTGACCTCAAATTCACACAAACAGTGTTTAAAGGGGTGGTGTTATGTACTTTCCAGGCACATAAAATACCATTTTATAGCACAATCAAGTAACTATGTTATCATCAGTGTTTTAAAAATGCTACATCTATCAAACATGACTTAAAAGAAATTTAACTTTGCAATTCGATACCTTGAAATTGGGCCTCTGTCTCTTTGAGAAGCTCATGTTCTTTCCAACATTCCGTTTACACGACATCATCAGAACAATGATATCATGCTCAAAAACGTTGATTTCAGATAATCCGCTGCCCCCAACTCAACTAATTCACACAAAGAGAGAAAATCAAACTTATTCCATAAAATAACTTAGGTATATGAGTTTTCTCATTAAACACAAGGAATATTAATATTTTTTAGGGGTCACATGATGTCTACATAATGCATTACATTTAATACAGTGTGAATCTTCTGGAGGATGGCTTTTAGTGGCACACATGTTGTAACTGTTAGAAGAAATGCAGATTTGATCATTCTTTGCTTCTGAAAGGACATCCGTGGATAAGGTCTGTCTGCCCACAGAGGACTAAAGAGGAATCATCAGAAACCCTCTAGGGGAACCAAATGAAAACAAAAGATAAAACCTTCCAGCTGTCAGTAAAAAAAATGCAGACAATATAAGAGGTTGAGGGAAACACTTTTCCTTATATTCTAAAGAAAAAATTCCTGCTTTGACCATATTAATATGGTCAAAGTGTGTTCATCAGTCATTATGAGTTAGACATGTCAGTAACCTCTAGAGTGTTTGCTATTTCAGTTCCTTCAATTTATATCAAATTTATTACTCAGGAAAAGAGTAATGTATACTTACTAACTGGAATATTTTCCCAAAATGACTTTCCAGACCCAGTTGGATACTGTATATCTGTTTTCTGGTTTGCAATTTTTCTCCAGTGTGTCTGGCAGTCATATTTACTACCACTCTTTTTGTTCCTTAGAGATATCATGCCTTTATTTTGATGGAAAATTGGATACCAGGTGTTCTCTTATCCATGCAAAAATCCAGCCAGACACAAAGACATGGCCTAGGCCCTCCTTCTCACAGCTTTTCATCATCTCTTAATTGGCCCATCTGCAGTCAAGGTAGTCTGGACACGCTTGAGCAACTTCCCTCAGTGGGTTCTACAACTCCTAGTGCCTTGGTGTAGTCTTGAAGTGACCCTATAATCTAACACAAGAGGTTTTTCTATGTAGTTTTTATTCTTCTGAGAAATGATTTATTTTAGTTTCAGTTATGGAAGGTAGAACTACTAAAGTGTCACAATATTTTAAAATTTGTGAGAAAAAAAATCAATGAATAAATCAATAACATAATATTTTTATGTTTTTCTTATTCTCCTTGGTATTATTGCTCATAGAACGTGCTCCTAGATAACTGTTTATGTGTTCTCCTGTGCTTCTGTGTTTTCAGATTCTGTGTCTCCCTTCTGTCCTCTCAAACCGCAGCCCATCAAACCAGATAGCTGTTTGGTTCCCTAGAAGTGTCTCGGTGTTAGAAATTTGTGGTATCAATTCATCAACGTATCAACGTCTCTATTACTAATTGCTTGCCTGAGTCACAAAACACTTCAAGTTGAGGATTAAACTCCTTATGAATGATTTTTCTTTTAAGCAAAACAAAGCAGTCTATTGCTTCATAGATGTGTGTCTTCTTATTTGTGATTGTACACTGTAGTGGAAAATAATGTTTCTGGAAGATTTTCAACTTTCAGCCAATGTTAATCACAGTAGTATTATCGTTGCTTATACAGTGCCACCTTGGACCTAAAGGGTTCCATGTTCTAACAATAATGATACATAGAGAAAAGTCATGTTAACATGCCTGATGTTCTTTAATTATGCATCTACGCAAGGAAAAAGAAAATGAAATTATTTCTTATTTCATTTTTTAAAAATCTTTTTTAATCAATTTACCTGACATGAGATGTCTGATGGACAACTTGCATTGGTTTTTAAGCTTCAAGCACATGAACCTGTTGTAGATGGTCATGTTCTGTCTTAATTATCAGCATCAGTTTTAAATTGATGAAGAGTTGTGTTTTCTAAGTAGTGGTTGGTGCCAAACTTATTACTTTAATTTATTCTGTTTCCTGTCACACTTGAAACACTTAAAGCAAACTACCCAAAATTACATGCTCTGGTTAACATACTGTATGTACATTGTCTCTTTCATGTCTGGTCTTCACTGGACTGGGTTATATATTTATAGTAGTTACCAGGCTGTGTTCAGAGCTCACACTTTTTTCCCAGCATTGAGTACTTTTGGTATTGAGGAGTCGTCTGGAATAAATCTGTCAATATCAAAGGTGGTTCCTTGGTCTGATCAATTTTCACTGGAGCTCTTGGTGCGTCTCAGACAAAGGAATCAATGGAGATGCAAACTGCCATTTTATTCCCCTTTGTCCCTTTTCTCTCACTCCTTTCTTGCGGCACCGTGAAGCTGAGTCTGATCTCCATTCAGTCTACCTTTCTAATTGCCTCATTTAAGAAAATGGAGCAATCAGGCCTTCTTACCTGCAACTTTACCATTCAATCTTCAGATAGGAGTACATAGAACAATTTAAGACAAGAATCTCTATAGTCATTATGTCTGACTTGACTCATTTAATCCATCACATTGACTGTGTAATTCAGAATGCCCTCATACGTGATTAAAAATATAAACATTTACTTATCTGATTAGCTATTTTAATTGTTAAAGCCAATCACAATTACAGTCAAATGTTTCTTAAAAGAGCTAGCTGAACACTAAAGCAAGGTAGTCACTTTCTCAAAATTACTTTAAAGTTAAATAATGCTGTAGAGTATTTTAACCAATGCTCTACTACAATTTTTAATTATGAGTTCAAAATTTGTTCAGATCATCATATGTTGAACAGAAGAGCCTTTAAATTGATCTTTCCTGTGAATTCAACACTATCTAAAGCCCACAGGCAGGGATACAAGGATAAAGATCTGCAAGGGCCAGATGGATTCAGAAAGTGCCAGCATGAGGAGAATTTGATACCGAATCCAAGAGCTGCTACCCGGTCAAGGAACTATAGTGGGCTTTGGGATCTGACAAAAACATAACTTAATATAGCCACAGAAAAAGACAGAGGGTGAAAATATACATATGAGGAGACAAAGACCAGCTACACTCTTCTGAGCAAGACTTATGTGTATTCACAACTGGCTATTGTAGGCCAAGCCGTTGAATGCAGGATTGAAATCGGTGCACTTAATGGAAAGCTATCATGTACAACTACAGTAGATCTCTGACAATAAGCCATACCTGAAAGAACATGACTGATTGTCTTTATAGACACCTCTCAGATGATATGGTGATTAAGGAGAGAGAGGGTACCCTAACCAACCAGAAGAGCTGTTGCACAAGCAGAGTGAAGCTAAAGCTACTCTAACCATGTGAGCTGACCAGAAAGATTTGGAATAAATGGGAAATATCTTGTCTGGCAGGCTCTAGCAAAAGATTGTCTTGATGATGGGAAAATGTCCAAACAACCAAAAGTGTATGGTCTACATGAGAGATATTGATTGACACAAGCAAGTTTATACATTTGGTAAGTGTAGTTTGACTAATGGGGTGTACAATTAGTTAGAAAAAATAAACATATTTTTCTTGGAATCAAAGTGTTATTATAGCAGGCACTTGCATACCTTGTAGCAACTTTATAAGCAACATCTAAATACAGAGGATGTTGTGAGTTTTTATGTTTACATGCAGGGTTTATAAGCATTCAGAATTCCACAGCAACATGTCCATAAGACAAATATTTTTCTTTCCCAACCAGTAACTTGACAGTCAAACAAAGCCATCTGCACACTTGCTGGTTCCCCTGATGTGAGGGGTAAGAGATGAGGATGGAGCGTCATGCCAATCTCTCCTTCTATGGTACATTAGGTCTTTTCAAAGTTTAGTGGCACTCAGAAAGTATGGGCATGGACTTTCAGCTGCGCTCTAATTACATTTGTCTCCTGGGGTAAGCAGAAATCGCATATCAACTCATCTTCTTTTATGAACTAACCACTGGGGCATTATCCCGCCTGCCTGTCACCTGGGACCTTGGCTGCCCTTAGTGATCCCCTCCTGTTGATACCCAGTATGGAGGGTGCAGTACAACAAACCGTTGGTTCTGTCTGCATAGACATCTGACTCTTCACATGCTAGGCATACTGGCTCAAAACAAGACCTCCCCGCCTTACTAGTTTTTGGAGCTTTTAGGGTCTCGGCACAGAACGTAGAGTCGATTGAGCAGCGGGAGCAGCCAACCTCATGTCAGGCCCTGTCAGCTCAGTGGACATTCATAAAGGCAGCCGGCATCTTTCAAGGCCAGCAGGGCTTGAACGATCCAGGCTGGGATTTCTGCCCAGCCAAAGTGTTCCTGCCTCTGAAATGCTTCACTGCACCCACTTTCTTTTCTAATCCAAATGGGTGTATATCACTGTGGTATTATTGGGGGAAGAACAGCTCTACAGGAATGTTTATTCATAGTCTGAAATGACTGACACTGAGGTTTTTGGGAATAAGTTAAAGTGTCATTTTAAATTTCCAGTCTTTAGTTTATGTCTTTATGTGATCAGATCAAATTTTGAGACTAGCTTGTTACACTCTATTTATACATCTCCCTACCAATATCACTTAAAACATAGCAGGCAGTGTATCTAAAATGACATTCAAATAAGTAAATTACTTCTAGAGAAAATATGTTACATGTCTCAATACTATTTACTTAATTTTAATTGAGGTGGAAGATGCAGTCTTGCTGTTTTAAAGTCATTATTAGTACGTCTTATTTTGGTGTCTGCTTATCTGACAATAGTCTGTGATAATAGTAGAACTAATCTGCGTTTGACCACAAGATAACTGTCAGTTTTTATGGTGGAAGAGTAAATTACCTTTTGCCCTTTGAAATGAGATTCTGCTTTGAGATAAAAAAATATTCTGTTATGTATTTTAATGGGACCCTGTGGATATCAGACAGCATCCCTCTGGCTGTCGAAAGTTAATGGGATCTCATCAAAGGAAGTTGGCCCAGCTGGAAAGAGATTATTGAATGGAACAAAGAAAATGTCCGTTGTATGCAGCAAGGGGTTAAAATCTGGAACATGAATCTGGGTGCACTGTGAGGACCGGTTGACCTAAAAACACTTCACTGGGTTAAATAATAATCAAACATAAACAATGCACACAATATTTATTGTTATTTTAATCTAATAAGAAATTAAAGCATGAAGGCGTGTGTGCGTGCATGAGCGTGTACACTTGAAGGTGTGTACTTTTGTGAGTTTGCTGTAGCTTTAGTTATTATGATGAAAAGTCTGTTAATTAAGGCCCCTTTATGAAAATGCGATGAATATTAATAGAGAAGAGAAGCAATTTAAATCTGCGTTACCCTGAAATTTCTTGCCGACACTCCCTTTGTAAATTGCAACCATTTATTATGTTATTTTCCCCGTCTCACTTGGGGAATCTCAACTCACTGTTGTGATGTTACATGGAAGACTGAAAATAGATTGTCGCCTAATTAATCAGAGACTACTTAATTACTTGACTTTGAGGGCTTCCAACAAAACCTGGTAAACACAAGGGAAACGTCAAAATTTACTCACTCACAGCTCTCTTAGCGCAGGAATTATACAATAATCTCACTCGTCATTAACACATCATCATGTATGAAGACCTGTGCAAAACATTTTGTAGAATGTTAGCATACATTAATTTCTTGTTAACGTGAAAAACTGATATCCACGAGATACAGGCAATGCTAGTAAAGTTGAAACACGTTTTTGTTTTCTTAATCTGGTTTCACTGTTTTTCATGTTAATGTTGTTGCACATGTAAGCACTTGCAACTAATTCTATATAGGACCTGTTTTGTCCCTCTTCTCAAGAATCACTGATACATTAGTATTATAGACTATGTGTGTTTGTGTATTTAATTTAGCCACCTATAGAATTTGTAATTCCTTTTGAATAAAAGAGGCTACACCTTAATTACTCATTAAACTGTCTTGAGAATGACAGTTTAATGAGGCTGGCTTTCGAATATCCTTAAGCTTCTTAAAAACATTTGAAAAAGATGGAGAGAATAAAATTACTACCACTTATTCAGACACCATATGCATCTATACCTCTTCAGTCTTTTTTCCTGGACTTGGTTCACAATTTTGGATACAATGAAAGGTGAGTATTGAACATAAAAATTAAATAACAACAAGCTGCTACACAATATATATTGTTGAGTATACAATTAAGATTTCAAACATCTTCTTTATATCCGCATCTCATCTCACTGCCCAAAATGTTGTGATCTTTTGGTACATCACTAAGATCCTATTTACACTGAGACAGTTTTCAGTGAAACTGTTTTTGTTGAAATTCAACTCTGTGATAACACCACTTCGATGATCAGACTGTCTGACACCAGAACATTTTGAAACCAGGTCTCAGATTGTGAAAGTGTGAAAGCTTTCATGTTCAGGATGCACGTCTGCAGGATTTATTTTACACCTGTACAGGTAGATAAAAACAGAAATGAACACCTGGTTCATTGGCGACAGAGACAGGTTACAGTTTCCTAAATTAGTTGGAAGCTAGTGAGGTGAAAGCTAACAGTGAAAAGCACATAAGCACTTTCACCGACATGCTAAAATCAAACAGTGGCCTGGCATGGCGACTACAATGGATTCTAGATGTCTGTCTTGTATAAACATGGAACTTTTCCCCTATCAACGTCCAAAAAATACCAGGAATTTCCAGGCAGTGGTCTCATGTAAACATGGCCTAAATATTAAAGTAAGGACAACTCAGCAGGTAGACATTTTTTCTCACAGCAGCTAGAATATGAAACAATTGTATGTGAACATGCAGCTGCTTTGCATTTTAATAACAGCAATTGTTCTGATAGAAAAGTTTCTTAATTTGATAAAGTTTTCTATTAACTCATTGTTTCTTTTAACTTTACAGTGTTTATCAAGGCTGGCAGCTAGTGTGAAACATCTTGGTGTGGACATGCAAATGAGACATAGACCATTTTTCAGCTTTCTGACACAATATGGTCTGATGAAGGAAAAAATAAAACCAATTTTATTTTACCTAAAATCACAGATGCATAAGGAGACTTGTCAATATAGTACAGGAAGTAGTACAAATGTATAAGATCTGGCGGAAGCTACCTTAATGGAAAACTACAGAAAATGTTCTAAATGATAGTGTTAGTAAACGACAGTTTTAGACAGATACAAACATGTTGGATTTTTATAATTTATCGTAAAAAACACATTAAAGTTATTATAATTAACTTTCTCTTTAGTAATTAAAGAGGGCTTATTTGAATATTATGCTCAGTATATGTAGTTTTGTCTTATGCAGATATATCCTGTTGACTATGATAAAACACATCACGCCATCACCACATATCCCCATTAGTTGCTAAAAGCAGTTTGCTCCCCCTGCCATGTGGTGTTAATGAATTAACGCATGGTGTGCTACTGCTGCAGCTGTAAGCCAGCAGCCAAGTCAGGGTTTGCGTGGGAGGAGGGTGCAAAGAGGGAGTTATAACACCTGCCTTGTAACTCCCCTTGGCTCTGTCATGGCTCCGCTCCACGTCGAGGTCAACTTGTCTTCTAATCTGCTAATCTGCTTCATATAATTGCGATTGAATGCTCAACGGCAGCATGTGTCCTGAGGTAACAGTTTTTCTTCCCTGATACAAGTGTTGTGATACCCAATCAGAGTTAATCAGTGCCATTGAACCAGTCAGACTAATGAATGTGGAAGGGTTTTAATTTACACACCTGGTTTCTGCTTGCATGTTTGGGATGCTACTTGGCATCTATGAATAATTTTGATTTATCTGCATCTGCTTTTGTGTACATATTGATCAATCTGATATGATTTTCTGCTCATATACAGGCAGAGTTTTTGCAGGACTGAAGATGTATTAATGCGAAAGTTTGTTACAAAGAAAACTTGTGTTTATACATCAAACCTTAACATGAGAGTTTGAAGCTGTGAGTCAAAATGTCTGAACTCAATGTGAGATAACTGAAAAAAACGTTGTTTGTAAAGGTTGAATAATGTTTCAATGTCTCAGAAAACAGCGGGCATTGCTGTTTCTGCAGTCTGATAGATGGAACATGATAGATGGAACACAAGACCAAGACTAGCATTTTTTCATCTTAGGTAGAAATGAATCTCCTGGATAAGAATTGCAGTAGTCATCTTAACCAGAAAATGGCTTGAGAAGGAAAAGGTTGCCATGGTAGAGGCCTGCTGTAAATCCTGGTGATTCTGGAGCACCAGGAAAAAAATAATACAGGTCTTAGAAATACTGGAAGCATTGCAACCAGGAGGACTATTTTACTGCAAATCAGATGCATCATCTGGCACTGTTCAAGAGATCCTTCACTAACTCTATATTGTGGCTAGATAAGTACACTGAATGAAGGTAAATGAGCTGTCAATATTTTAGTAAAATCTCACTTGAGATTTTAAGTCATATTATGAGTTGTCACTATGATGGCTTATTTTAACAAAAAATATTTCTTTGCAATGTGCTTGCAATGTAATCAGGAGGATGTTAATTTGTTTTTACAGTGAACTTTACTGTGAATAAAGCTTTTTGTACCATAAGGTTATTTGTTTTAGTTACACTTGAAAATCTAAAAAAAAATCAGTAATTTGTTAGATGCCACCTCAGCTCTTGGTATTGGTCAGTGAAAGCTTATGATACACAGTTTTGTCAGACAGGTTTGGGTTTGACTCTGAATGCATGCAAAGTGGATGAATAAGTGAGCTTCAAATTATTAAAGGCTTTATTTGTTTGAAGGTACATACAATAAAGATCTCAGAGTGAAGTCTGAGCCGTCACGCAAAGCCGAATGGTGGAGTTGGCTACAGCACAGACAAGTAAACCAAGTTTATAA
This sequence comes from Xiphophorus hellerii, assembly GCF_003331165.1. Lineage (NCBI taxonomy): Eukaryota > Metazoa > Chordata > Actinopteri > Cyprinodontiformes > Poeciliidae > Xiphophorus > Xiphophorus hellerii. The sequence goes on from NC_045680.1 coordinate 10,627,806, forward strand.
AGATCCTCATTCTGGCTAGATGAGAGCTAGAGCTGTTCTTGGGAGTCACACAAAAATAAAGACCGAAGTAAAGAGACTAAAGTCTCTTCCAGTCTCTTCAAGTCCTGTGATATTTTTTCTGTCTCACCTTCCAGCTTTTTCTACTTCTTCTTTTCACTGTCTTCCGAGCAAATGTGTCTCACTTTTTCTTCTATCTATCTGTTACTGTCCTGTCTTCTGCTGCCCACTCTTCTTCTTGGCCTCTCCACAGTGATTACACCTTTTTTCTTTTCTTCTTCTCTGCCTTGGTGTATGCTATACAGAAAGAAATTCCTGGCACTGGCAGTTGGCAAATGGTCCTTTGTGAAGTTCAAGGCAGTTTTGAGATTTCATTGGGTTTCATGAATTTCATAAAGAAAAAAAAAAAATTCCATGAAAGAACCTGTCCATTTTGGAGGTTCAGCAAATGTAGAATGTGAAAACTTGCATTACATGGAGCCATGGAAAAGTGCTATTGTGAAAACTGCTACATTATTTTAATAATAAAAAAAAGTTTTGATGATCATTTTTCTATCCTGATATGTCCTCGCACTCTTTGTGGCTGCTGTGGTACAGCAAAAGGCAAACGCATTTTCATTCTCTAAAGATGTTTTCTGCCTTTTCACACCAAACTTCTATCATCATTGACACCCAGTTTAAATTAAAGATTCACAATAACTCAAAGCTTTTTATGACTGTTAGAAAATATTTCCAGTGCCATCTGACATACCTCATCTTGAGTCAAAGAGACATGTGACTTTGGCTGTCACTTAGCCTTTGAAATCAGCTCAGTTCTCACAAACTACATTTTCTTTCTAAGTCTCATATGTAAAACATGTCTTACCACACCTTGGTCCCAATATTAAGGCAGGTCTTAAGTGTTCCAAGAGTGAGTTTAAAGTTTTTCAATTGTTGCAGAGTTGTTACATGTTTTTTGAAAACTAAAACTAGTAATGTTGATCCCAGGATGGCTAAACTAATCATTTGATAGGTATCTGGTGTTGAGTGAATGATCCATATTTTCTCCCTACAGTTGTCCAATATCTTTTTGATGTTGTTGTTCAAGTCAGCAGGGAGGTGAGCTATGACAGGTGGAGTGAAGAAGTGGGACCAAATTATTGTCTCCCAATAATCTCTGGGAGACAAAACTCATCTTCTTCCATGAGGGTTGTGATGATTTGACATTCTCATCATGCCTAAATTTGCATAATTGTTTGAACAGATTACCTGAAGGCAGCTGTCAAAGCAATCTGGACTTCCATTGCATATATGGATTCTCACAGGCTGAAAGCTTCCATGCCACAGTGCATTGATGCAGTAATTCATGCAAGAGGAAGCTCAGCTAAGAATTGAGTGCATTGAAACCTGCTTTTGATTGGTCTAATGTGATATCCTAATTTTCCAAGACACTGAGTTTTGGGTTTTCTTTATTTGTAAACCATAATCATTAAAACTGCAAAAAAAAGAAGCTTGAAAAATTGTACTCTTTTGTAAGGAATTTGGGTAAAAATACTGTTTCACTTTCTGAGATGACTGGCAAAAATTATTGCACTTTTACGCAATATTCTAATTTTCTGAGAGGGATCTGTGTAGTATCTATCACCAATATATAAATCTAATAAAATGCAGCAGTCTGGTTAAACACCTGTCCGTATAAGAACATCTTTAACTTCTTAAGAGTCAGTGGAGTTCATGAAGCATTGGGATAGCGGAAGAAAGCTCCAGAGCCTCGGGGCCACAGGCTGAAAAACCTAATCTCAATGTGTTTTAAGATGAGCCTGTGGTATCTCCAACAACTTCTGGCCAAACGATCTGAGAGAGTCTGAGAGGAACAGCAAATTCCTACAAATTCTGAATATGTTCAGGAGCTTGGACATGAAGTGCAATGAATGTCTGGACCAATATTTTAAACTGTAGCCTATAACATACAGGGAGCATATAATGTGATAATGTGTTTGCTGACTTGTCCTCATTGTTTGTGCAGTCTGAACTGGTCACCTAGACAGATCACCAAAATAGAGAAAAACATATAAAAAGCATATATCGTCCTTAATGAACTCTTAAAATTAGCTGCTATTGTTAATGAACTTCTGTGTCTTTCCATTTACTGCTGAAGCAAGTGGCAATTAATTTAAGTCTTTAGTATTTGGGACAGAAAAAGCACATTTACCTACTTCTTTAAGTGACCAATTCTATAAATTGGTCACTTTTTTTATCTCAAGACTCACAAACTTGTCATGCAAACTAGCCAAACAGAGAGGACCTGCAAGCAGATCTTCACTCCGGTCAGCCTCCCTCCCACAGACATACAAACACAAAGTCACAAACATTAAAATATACAACTGGCGTCCTGCTTTTTTAAAGCAATAAACAAGATAAAAGAATGGAAAAATGCCAGATCTGACTTTCCCAGGAATTCAAACTTGAGGACATTTTTCAAGCATGTACATGATCGCTCTACATAGCCAGTTTATTCACACACTTGTCAGATGAAATGAGTATCTCCAGATGTGTTCACCGCTGACAAATATTCACATTTGTCAAACAGGCTTGCGTCCTTTGAAGTCTTGCTAAACAGACTCTCACACTTCTGCAGCAGACACTTTGTCACGCTCAAACAGACACTTATTTGGTCATGCAACATAAACACATGTATACAAACACAAGATCACTCAGGAAGCATTGAGATGTGTTAACACTCTTGATGTACAGAGGTCAAAGCCAGACAAATACACAACAAAAATAGACTATTGTTAGAAGTACCCACCAGCGATTTATTATCAATTTCATTATTTTCAGAGAAAAATAAATGTCTATTCTGATGCTAATTTGGGATTCAACCAGTCTGGTTTAAGGTCTGTCTTCCTTTTTTAGACTTTGGCTCATACACCTTTCTTTCTTTCTGTCTGCCACCATGAACATTGTCAAGTTTGACACTTTCTAACCTTTTTTGCCAGAATCCATATGGCAGTAGCAGGAGTATCAAAAATGCTATGGACCATTAGATGTCATTATAATTTATTAAAGAAATGCCCATGTCCTTTAACTGAGTATCAAAAATATCATTTAATGTCAAGGAACAAAATAACAGAGCTCATTGTTCTGTAGGTAGCACCTTGAACTTTTGAACTACAGCTTTTTTATTTCATTCTCATTCAGTCTGAATGAGCCCCAAATTGTTTACCTCTCCTTCCCCAGAAGTGATCACATCCTGTACCTGAAAAGGAAAGCAACCTTGTCTTTGCATTTGCCACTTTGTGTTAAACTTTGTAATAAAGTAATTATTTTTGACAACTCATGTCTTGAGTGTGATTCTTGATGTTGACAAACATGACCTTTTAAAATGCAAATCATAAAAAGGAGCGATCTAAGAAATCTAATGCAGTTAAAAGATATGTCTGTCCATATTTTAACATATTTTCTTTTTCCATTGAACATTGCCAAATGTGAAAATAGTTCATGTGTTTTAACTCAAACTGGGGGTGTCTCTGCTTAACTAGGTTTCCATGTACCATCGTTTCAACTTGCATTTACTGAAAAACTGCCAAGAAACAAACAAAAAAAGAAATTAAACTGCTATTCAGATTTTTGTAATTTCTGATAATTTATTCATGAGCAGAACAATTAGTTTTTGAAGACACACAGTCATATTCAATAAATCTTAATACTCTTGAAAAACTCACTGAAACAAAAACCTGTTTCAGTGATTTTAGTGCTCACTATATAAAGTGCATTAAAATACAGACAGATGTTTCAAAGCCCTTTGGTTAATTATGACAACCTTCTACATACAGCTGATGGAAATAGAGCATTTAAAATTTATATTACGTCAGACCAATAAAAATATATGTATATAACAAAAGTGCCCTTAAAAAGTATGTTTAATACCTGCTTAAGGGTTATTTTAAAAAGATATAATTTATTGGAAAACGGTCTAATTTATTGACTATGACTGGTACTGGTACTAATATATTGTAGGTGCATCACTGCTTTTCCACCCATGTTGTTCTCATGCAGGTGAATAAATGATTGAGATTATGCAGGTATGACTGCAATCATTTTAAATAACGATGTTTACAGGAATACTGTGGTTATTCATGGTTACAGTCTATGACACAACAGATGTATTCCAAGCATGCATGTGATATTGTGTACTTATTTTGAAAGAGTGGCTAATGGCCTTACTTCTAATGGTCCCAGTGGGTGCCAGTGATTGTTTTGAATAGCCAATAGATCAGAGGCAATTGTCCTGTAATGTAATCAGATGAAAATGGCTTCATGGCGTTGTCTGCAGTCCTCCTATGTAGAAGACTGAAAAGCAGGTTTGTATTGAAGAGCGAATGGCACAAAGATCAAGGTAAAAGGAATTAAATCTGGACTGGCAACAATTTATTTAAAAGGAATCCAGTCAACTTACCGTAAGCCCCATTACTGTTTTTAATAAAGAGAAATGCCCCCATATAATGAGATTTTTCATAAAACTGTCTTGATTAAATTTACAAGGGAGTTTTTACTTGTAATTTGATCCCTAATCATCAAAAAGCTTATCGTTGAAGCCCAGCTTTTGTTTGAATTTAAAGCAGAAATAAACATTGTCACCAGTCACAGAAAGTTGGGTCACATGAATGTATGATTCAGGCTCAGTGGAAATAGACCATGTATGTCTTGCACTGTGAGGCTGCTCCATAATTGAATGAGATTGCTTAGATTGTGAGTCACAAGGTCACAGATTCAATCCACAGGCATGGGTTTTAACCAACATTTTCTCCCTTTGTCTAACACTGGTACCATTCTTTTCACTCAGACTGAATGAATTAAGTATTATCAATAGGTGGCTATTCAGGAAAAGAAGTACACCTCTTAACAGATTTTATGCAGCCCCTCCAAAGGTTCATCTGTGGTTGCCATTTTCACCTTACCTATCATTTTAACAGTCCACTTTTTATCTTATTCAGTGCATGGGCACCCATGCACATAAGCAGGGAGCAAAGTTCCTGAATTGGCTACAAAAGAGTGGGGGAGAGGGGTACAAAACAATTGAAACTGTGCCTGGCCTGGCCACAAGATTGCAGACTTTTACAGTCTGTAATAACAACTGCTAAATTGACCATAAATTTCCATTCCAGACTATCTTATATGTGGTCTTGACTGTGGGATAAGCATGTTTGTGCTTGTGTGTGAGTGGTGGTTAGTGCATGGAAACTGTCAAATGTAAAAACCTAAATGAGCAAATAACAAAGAGTATTGCCATGTCAGAGAAGTCAGGAGGGAACATAAGTCCTCTCGACATCAAGAAAGAAAGAAGGCAACAAACAAAGATAGAAAGAGAGAAAGAAAGAACAAAAAAGAAAAATCCAGTTGTTGTACCAGTCAGGGGAAATGCCAAAAAGCATGGTCAGGCCAGTTGATCATAGTGAACACCCACTCCGAGTGCCTCCGAGTCCTTTCAGCCTCCCTTTGAAACCATCCTTTCCCACCAAAGCCTCTTGTCACAGGTGGAGGACTTCCAGAATAATTACTTCCAATGCTCAAATGCTTCCCTTTTCTCTGCTCTTCTATTCTCAGTCCTTGTGAAATGCATTTCAAACATTAATTTTCATTTCAGTTTGACCCAGGAGAAAACACCTGCCATGACTGAAAACGGCTGTGTTTTTCTTCCCCAGCAGTCACTTAACTCAACTATTCCTTCACTTGATATTTCACCCAGTTTACAGCTAATTACATCTTAACGTTAACTTGATAGGCTGTGAGGATGGTTGAATGAAAATGAGAAGTGGTGGGCATGCCGTGGTGGCATAGCGGTTAGCGCGACCCGTATTTGGAGGCCTTGAGTCCTTGACGCGGCCGTCGAGGGTTCGACTCCCGGACCCGACAACATTTGCAGCATGTCTTCCCCCCTCTCCTTCCCCGTTTCCTGTCAGCCCACTATCGTATAAGGGACACTAGAGCCCACAAAAAGACCCCCTGGAGGGGTAAAAAAAAAGAAAATGAGAAGTGGTGACTAGGTGGAAAATATTGACTTTTTTTGCAGGCTTGGAACTATTTTGTTTAGTGATATCATTTTTAAAGGCAATTTAGTGACTAAAGAGTCTGTGCAACTGAATGTGTGAAAATGCACTTTGGCGTATGCTTCATGTGCATGTGTGCAGAGATTGTTCTGACCTCATACTGAAATTAGAGCGACTAAATTGTATTTAACTGCTGAGAAAGAAAATTGTGATTTATGGAAGCATATTAAGAAATAAATCAAATTTCTTTGTTTTTTCAATGAACTGGTGTTCCAAAAGGGTTCTCTTTTTCACTGAACCTACAAGCTTGAATATTTTCAGTATTGCTATTGGCTATTGTCAAAGCCAAAGGTCACTATAAATAGTTATTCTTGAAGCAGAAAGGATTTGATGTTGGCCCACAGTAACCGATGGCCATTTTTCTACAAACCCACTCAATACTAAGTTGATTTAAAATATTTGTTGAAAGTATTTGGGCCTTATAACAGTCAGGTGTAGGACTTATTAAGTACGGCTGTAGTTCACTGTTAGGAATTATGATATAAGGAGACTTGAGCCTTTAGCTCAATGGCAATTGAGATAAGTGACCAGATCCATCCCTTTAACAATCCAACAAGACACTGAAAAACTCCAGTGGAAAATAAATAAATATTCAAGGCAAAATAATCTTATCTTTGGTGGTCCAACAGAAAAAAAATACAAAAAAACATATCAAATCCCTATTTGATTACATATGCTCTGCTTCTCATATGTAGTGTTAGGATCCATTGCTAAAATTTGTCCTCATAAAGTTCTTGAATAGCTAAAAAAATGGCAATGTCTCATTAAAAATAGAAATGAGGTTTGTGAATATGGTATACTAGTCAAATCTCAGTAAGACCTAATATTTGGTCATCATATTTAGATGTATTTGTGAAGTGCAATGTCAATGTCAATGGAAAAAAGTCAATATCTACCTGAGGCACAGGTCTCAAACTCTAGTCCTCAAGGGATGCTGTCCTGCAACTTTTAGATATTTTGTGCTTCAGCACCTGACTCCAATAATAGCTCATTAGCAGAGCTCTCCAGAGCTTCATGGTATACTTGTGAGGTACAGTAGTTTCACCATTTAAGTCAAGTGTGCACGAGGACTCTGAAATGCAGTTTGAGATCCCTTATCTGGGGGACGATTATTCTTTAGACCAAAAAGATTTCCATATCACAGATGATTATTTAAATAATAATAATAAAACAAGCTAAATAATATTCTTTACAGATTTAAGAGTCCATCCATCAGCCTCGGACTTTGTGGCAAGACCTGTACAATTATACGATTTTGTACATGAAGTCTACATAGTTTGGCCTTGTCCATGCTGTCGTTCCAACATTTCTTTGCATGGGGACCTGCCACAGTATGGGATCACAGTTCTGATGACAGGCGAAAGGGCAAGTCAAGTCTCCCACAGCTTATGAAGGACAAAAGCTAGTCATAATAAGTCAAGGCTGATCCCTGGACCCTGGGCCCCAGCAAAAAGGAAGACAAAGCGTTGAGTTCTCCTCACAAAGGCAAGTTATTACAGCCGGGAAACCTCACGTTGCTACACTGTCACTCAAAGTCCGACCTTATAGAGAAGCAAGTCTGGGCTATTTTCCTTCATTTAATTTGAGGAAATCAAAGGCATTTTCTCTTTCACTCTCTCCAAACCTACTCCTCAAGCACTCTTTACCCCATTCCCTTTTTTAACTTTCTCATTACTTCCACTTGCTCCTGACTCTCCAATTACAGGATAGTCTTTCATCTCCACAGCCAAGGAATGGAGTGATAGGATCAGGAGGAAGAGTGAAGAAAGAGGCTTTGTGGCCCTTTAGCTCCCCCCATTGATACCTCAACCTGCCCTTTTAATAACCCCAGGGCCATTTGGGTCACTCCAGCACTGCGACTTACACAGGGTTGCCTCTGTAAAGATATAGCACACTGCCATATACTGTAAAATAACTCATCATGATGGTATTCCTACCTGACAACACCAGGACTTGAGACTGATGATGAAAAACCTTTCTGTTATTTCAAACAGTTTTGCAAAGTTGCTGTTGGCATAACAATGGAAAGGGTTTTAAAACAGTATTCATCGTTTGATTTTTTTGATAAGATAAATAAAGCATACGTCCATAGAGTAATATGTTTGTTTCTCACAAGGTTTTTGGAGTTATTAACAATGCTTTTCACACTGTCTTTAAAAGCCTCGGGTCTTGACTATTGTCTTAAAGCCAATATTCCATATATATGCAATGTATATGCATGGTGTATATGCATGCAAATATACATCATTTTAATTTAAGTACTTACAGTTTAAAAATATCCATGTTAGGTTAACTAGTCCCATTTATCCATGAGTTGTTAATTCTGAGTGTCTTGGTGTTGCCCTGGACTGGTAACCTCTCCAGTCCATCACAGGGCAGTTGCTGCTTCTCGCCCAGTACTGCTGGAGATTGTCACCATGGATGGATGAATGATTTCTTGAGTAGAAGGGATTCTTGAGAATGTGATTGAAGGCCAGATGCTTCTGTTGTGGGTTGCAACAATTCTCAGCAATGGGTCTCATACACCTCTTATGTGTTTAACTCTTAGAAAGGGGAACAATCAACACATATTTTATGTGTTGGGCTCTATATCACCCCCCTAAGCTTCACTCTGACTTCATGAATCAAAGCTTAGATCTGTGTGGGACATAGTCCACTCAATTGGAAATTTCTGACTGGCAAGATAATTGAAGTTTCGTGAAAGAGTCAGTCAACTACAGACTGATAACTTATAGATCTACTGTATGTTGTAGTCAAGAAAAGGGGTATAAACTGAGTTTTTTTATTGTATATATGCAAATGTCACCATTCACATTTAGAGAAGAGATTGTCTTAGATATGTAGAAAACAAACTTACCTGGTGTCAGCCAAATTACCTGACAATATTGTAGAGCTTGATCATGTTTTGTAGTAGTGGCCATGCTCATCTTTTTCTTCCCCTTCCTGGCCTGTAGCTTTGCTCTCTTCCAGCCTGTTTTTTCTCTAGTGCATGGAGCTGCTACAGGCAAGATAAGACTGGTCTCCCCGAGTTGGGGCTTAGCATAATCCCTCTTCCTTCCCTAAAAAAAAAAAAAAAAAAAAAAAAAAAAAAAAAAAAACAGTTCTCAAACTCATCAGCACACAGTTGAAGAAGAGAAGAGGAAGTGATGGAGAAAGAGACAGTCATGGGGTGGGTGGTGTAAAGAGTAAGAGGGCTGGGAGGAAATCAAAGAAAGTGGAACAGGGAGTATAGTAAGACTGCTGCCAAGTATTAGCAAAATTTCACCAGGCATGAAAATTGTACAAAGGAATGTGTGCAGCAGCAGTGGCATTGGAGAAAAGAGGAGGAACAGTTCTGCATTCCCGATGATCAGAGTATGAGCTAATCCTTTGACAAGGGGGTCTAGAGAAACCCAATCCCAATGCCCAAAGGCCTGACATGCCTAAAGCTGGCATCCCAACTCCAGTGGCAGATTTCAGACGATGTGTTTGTTAGCTGGTGCCATTTACTGCCACTGAATATGGTGGCGAGAACACAAAAAGTTAGTAAATGCGGTGCAGAAATGGGATAGATTCTCCACATCCATAACAAAACTTCTTTTGGTTGAACTAAGCGACTATGAATGGATAACTAGGGGGGACAAATAGATATAGAAAATACCCTTTCATGGAGTTCCTCTGCTTTAGGCTTTTTTGCCACTAAAAAACCTAAACCTATCTATATCTATAGATATAGATAATACCCTTTTATGGAGATCCCCTGCTTTAGGGTTTTTTTTTTTGCCACAGCTAAGGGTTTCAAATCAGGTAACAAATTTTATTGTAAGTCACAGATAACTCAAATAAACAAAAAGGCAGTTTTCAACATAATTTTCACGCTAACGTTTTTCAGGGACAATTTGTTTTGACAATTTATTATTTGATCAATTAAATTGAAAACATCTCTTTGTATTTACTCCAGTGTTCTTTGTCAGAAATGTATTTGATGACTCAGTATGTTTAATTGTCAAAAAATTCCCAGAAGAAATATGTTATGGGGCAAGTATTGTTTGTGCTAAATTCTATATGAAGGCATGTCATGGTGGGTGAATGGATTACAGCAGTACGAATTTAGTACATAGTATAAGACCCGATAGTCTTGTCCTATATTCAGTTGTCAAGAGATGCAAGAAGACAAAAGAAGAAAAACAAAAAGAGCTTTTGTCATATAAGTAGCTAAGAATCAAAGAAGATTGGAGACCTATGCAAATTGAACAAAACAATGAAAACAACAGCAGGAATGTGGCTATGAACACTAAACAGGACAAATTATTATTCTGACACAGGGGTTCAGTCTTGTGGAAGAAAGCATATAACATAAAAATCTAGTGTGGTTTTCATCTTTTACTATTGGCCACTTTTTTAAAGTAAAACCCCTTTTACTGTCAAAGAAAATAATAGATTATTCATCCCAAAATTGAGTGAAATACAATGATGTGGCAGATACAACGAGGTGTGACGATTTCCTCCAGCATTCTAACGTCAAGATAAATTGTATGGGGACAAAAACATAATTAGTGGACATGAAAGAGACATATAGGCAACATATATAAAAATAGCAATAATCTATCTTTGGTGCAAAACTGAGCAAAAAAGTACATGCAGTAACATAACTTTTATTTCTTGTGGATAATAATTCCATTACAAACTATGCAGTTTCAATAGTATTGTCACTGTCTTACTGACCTGATAATGTTGTGATGACTGACAACTATTTGGAATTTTTTGACATTTTTAGAGGCTTTTCCACTCTTGCCTCAAGACTCAATGGGTTCTTTGTTATGAAGCTAAATCAAGACAAGCATGAGACTCCCATTAGAAGTTAAAGACAGAAAAATGTAAGATACTATCATCTTTTGTTTTGACATTTCATAAAAGATTTCATTTTATGTTTTTTTCCCCCTTCGTGACACAAAATCCTATTATGTTAAGAAGCAAAACATTTGTTTAGTAGACAGGCCTTAGTTCTTTTGACAGCAGCAGCAAAAACACGAGGATATGAAAAAATATTTGACTAACTTTGGAGTCCACAATTCTCTTAATTTTCCCTTGATATGGAACCCTTAATTACATTCAGAAGAAAAAAAACATCAGTTGGTGATCTGAAGCTGACAAGTGATTGATTAAGGCTGTTTTATTGTCAACAAACAAGTTCCAATGACTGGAACTGTATGCAAATTTTTATTTGTGGTGAACTATGACTTGCAGAGCTTAAGTTTTTGACAATGAGTTTTCCTGAAGAGCTATCCATCATGTCGCTCTGTTGGCTGTGAGAGTATATCTGTGGCTGATTAGGTTTAGTGAAAGCTCATTTACATGGTAGTCTGAATGTGCGCAACTGTTACTCGGAGAGGAAACACTTTCACCTGTAAGAAAGGATAAATGCCACTTTACATACATGTGTCTTTCCTGGCTACCATGAATCCATACTTATGGTTTTCAAAACATGCTGAGTTTTTAAATGTCTGCAATGCTATAAAAAAGTGAAATTCATCGTTTTTTGTGATCTTTCCAGGCAACAAGTTCATTCACTTTTTTACTTATTCTTTATCCATTGTCACTGGTAGGAAGACCTTATATTGATGTGCCACCTTCAGATTTCATTATATAGATGAACTATAATTTCCATGTCAGTTGAGAATCAATAGAACAGCGTATTTTTCTTTATTAACAGAAAACAATAAGTATAGCCCTAGGTTTTTGTTTAGTACAGTTTCAAACTTACACAGAATCATAGCTCTGTGGAGTCACTGATTCCCCCATCCCTCAGCAGTAATGACTTTATGGGATTGTTTATAAATAAAATTGATTATATTAAAAATAACATCATTGGCATCCTCCTGAGTGGAGTGAGAAGTAAGTGCATCTTCACTTACTTCATCCTCAGTATGTGAGGCCACACTGAATGTAACTATAAAACTTGATATATGTTTGGAGTGTTTTGAGTCAGTTTAGCTTTCTGAATTATCCCAAATAATAGCTTCATCCAAACCTTCAGCTTCATTCAAATATTGGACCCAATCCCAACCAAAATATTAAAGGAAGTGTTCTCTTTGATTACTGACTATTCATCCAAACCGACTTGTGTGAAAAGTTGCAGTCAATGCACCCAAAAGGCCATTGCTATTAGTTGCGGTTTATTTTTATTATCTTCCTTCATCTTACTATATATAGTCTTGGGAAAATACTGTCAAAACCCATTGATGAATAAAATTGATGCATAGATGGCAGCATTGATTATTACGTCCGTAAATAGCAAGCTGATGTGTGACATTTACTTTATTCTCATGCACATGCAGGTCACTTTGGAGTTGTATACCATTCATACAGAAGTCTGACTGTGATCATTCATTAATATGAACGACAACACACAACAAATTGATTTCAGTAAATAGTCTAAATTGAGCATGTAGAACTGGTGTGGCAAAGGAACAGAACTCAGCTGGTTCAATTCTTATTTGTCTGACAGATTCTAGTTTTTTTTTTAAGTATTGTCACACTCCTTTATATAGATGATGCACGTTGCCCATCGTTCAGTGTTTAAGTCTATCTCTCTCCTTGACAAAACTATTGGCTGACGTTTATTGTGACTAACTGCATGTGCTCTCTTTCTTCATGTAATGTTTAAAACCAGTTGAGAGCTCCTGTTAGGATGTGTTTCTTGCATAAATTAAGCCGCTAAAGGAGCTACTACAGCTATGAGCTTCTTTCTTTTCTCTGACAAAGAAAGTACTGCAGGATTACTGCTTCTGCTTCTTTACTGTGTGTGTGATCTGTGTTCTCAAACTCAAACTAATATCCATTCACACTGAGCCAGGTTCTGCTGGAAGTTTCTTCCTTTTAAAGAGGGTTTTTCCTTCCCACTGTCGCTACATGTATGCTCGGAATGAGGGATTGCTGCAAAGTCAACAACACAATGCAAGTGATTGTTCACTGTCACTATGTGCTCATCCAAAAGGAGTGAATGACTCAATGCAGTCTTTGGGTTTCCTCAGAGAACTCTTTTTAACCAATTTGAGTAATAAAATAAAACCAGACTGCATTGTTTGATAGCTAAGATCATTTGAATGTATGTATGATTGAACTTGAATTGACTTTTGTCACTGTAAATACATTAAAACACAAACTGATTGCCAAGATCTATTTGCAACCAGTGTGGTCTGAAATGCAAAGAAAAAAACATGTTAGTGACTTTCTAATTATTACTTCTCCTCTAAGATGCCTTTTATACATAGTAGCTCTATAAAGCATTTGGAAAGGAAAAATAAATCATTCCACTGAGAGATGTTTATAATTGTTTCTCCATATGTATTTAGATTGGTTAAAGATTTTATAATGATTCTTTAATGCTTCCCTGGAAAACTCCCATGTTTACCTCGGTGTAGCTACTTTCTTCTAATCATTTGATTTATTACATTAAATCTTAAACACTACATTCTGGGACGTAGGGAAACCCCCTAAAATATGGCAGCATCTCAGATTTAAACAAATGTTTAAAAAAGATTCATGATTAGTGAGGGCAAAGATGGATTTGTTGTCTTGCCAGTTGGTCATCTCGGCTCCACGCAGAACCTGAGCTGAACTCAGAGTTTCCCAAGAGAGTCATTGCTTTTGTCTTGTGAGAATGCATGTATCCACAAGACGTCTTAGGCCTCAGTCTGATCTTAACAATCAGTAGTCAGGTCATAATTCATATTGTCAGGCCATGAGTTAATAAACAGATTTCATGAACAAAAGCCAACTTATTAACTGTATATTATATTGAAACATGAACACTTACGCTTATGCTCAAACTGAATACACATTTATAAATTCAGAAAAACTTATTGTGTAAGACATTATAAATTTCAAAATGATGCTATATTACATTTACAGATTGATCACATCATTCTCACATGTCCATTACTAAAACAGTAGCTTTAAGTACAGCATCTGTCATAATTCTATAGGCTCCTCTACCTTCTCCCTATGGACCTGCTGTCATCTGCACAAATACGCTGCTCCATTAGAAACAACCAATCAGAGCAGGGAGGCGGGTCTTAGTGCTGATTGATTGGTTATTTTTGACCAGGAGAGGTGCATTTCTTTACATGGGAATAGTAGCACTGGGTAGAGGTGGAGGAGCTCCATCTTTTCACTTATTATATGTCTCATATTATACTGTTATGGTGACAATTGTTACAAATGTGTAAAACTATATATTTTTGTAAAAGTTACATACTGCGACTTTAATAGGCACTGATACATTTATTTATTTATTAAGCTCACATGAGAGTATGTCTGGGCAAAATCAACTCTAAGAGTAAAACAAAGAAAAACGTGTTTTACCAATTGAGTTCTGTAAACAATCAACATCATCATAGTGAGCATTTGAAACGGTCTGTTCTTTAACTTGTTTATGTAATTTTAAATAAAATACACATTTGAGTATTTTTCACTACTTTCATCACACTTTTAACAAGTAATATGACACCATTGGACAATCTAGCTTCTGGTGGGTATCCTTGAATGAAAAAAAAAAAAGAAAAAAAATCTTAAATCTTCTTTTTAAAAGAAGCAGTGACTCAACTTCAAATGCTGGGCGTACTGCCAACCAAAACGTATACTGTAAAAGAGGATGTGGCATACCAGACCAGCGGCATGATGCTGGGAATATTTGGCTGATGTACTGGGCGTGGGTGGGGAAAATATGAAAACAAGCATAACTGCTGTTGTGCTCTATAATTACTATGTCTAAATGATGTCGAGGCAACATTCAACCTGCAAGAAAACAGGTTGGAGAGAATAATTAAATTGTCATCACAAGGTGATTTATCTTGTTAAAGGTACGTTTTCATAGATCATTAAAATACTTTTGAAGTTTTGAGTTCAAAGGAACACTGAAAAGCTGGTTCTTCAATTTCTTTTTTGTTTTGTTTTTTTGCAGAGCTTTAATAGTGCAAGTGTGGATTTATTGAACAACCAGATGGAAATCACTAACTCTTGCATTTCCCATTGCCAAGACAAAAATAATGGGAGAAAAACTAACAGAATTAATTGTTTAAATATGAAAAAAATGGATTTGCAACAACAGCAGAGTAATGGCAAAGCATTTTTTTCAAACATGTGGATAATATTATAATAATAACCAAAGCAGTAACCATTTCATAAACTTGAAATGATATTATGCAGTCTGGGAACAACAATAAAGAGACACCAGTTTGCAAAGGCAGCTCTTCATTCTATCTTTATAAATATCAGACAATATAAATGCAAGGGATAATTCATAGTCTTTTACATTTTATTAAAAAATGCTGAATGAGCTCTAAAATAAAATGTGAATTGTTAATACTGTTACTTGAACACATGCCAAAGCATAGCAAGATGTCCCTGATGCAAGTTAGGGTGATGCAGACATATCTCATTTTGGTACACATATCTAAGTGTACCAGGACTTGTATGTGTTGCTGGGAACAGATTTCTGCATGGGATAACACAGATATCATGTCAGCAAAGGTAACTTAGGAAGCCTTTGGATTGACCACAAGTTGCGTGGCAGATGTGACTTTCTGGTCATTTATGATTATTTCTTATAAGAAAACTAAGGCTATTCTGGCAAAATGTAGTTGAACATTACTATATTTCATTAGATAATAAACTTAAACTTCTGTATAATTTGTTAATATTTTTTTTCTGTGATAGCACTAAGTACCTGCATTATGCTTCATGGTTGCTGTCTGTTCAAACACCACATTCTTTCCTTCCTTAGTTAGAAAATAAAGTAAAAACAGCCAGTTGAAACAACAGCTATTACCTGTTTGCCTCTCAGAGGACTGAAGAAAAGTTGTAGGTTGGGCAAGACAAACATGGTATTTGTTTTTCTGATGAGGAACTGAACAAAAGAGGCCACAGGGGTCGTCTTTTTGTGTCACCATCACAAACACATTAAAAATCCCACTAACAAACCAAGAGAGATCTATCAGTTTCATGCAAATATTCACACTGACTTTCTTTTTTAAAGAAGTACCACAAAAAAGTTAAAAATGATCAATTTTGAACACAATATAGCTTATGTTTTATATTAGGTCCCCCAACTTTCCTTTACTGTTTCAATCATTGTTCTCTTTTTTCTGAATTCTCCATAAGACAATTTAAAAAATGTGCCTGACATGCTTTTTCATGCCTTATCTACACTGTGAATTATGCATTGGTTGTGTTGCTTATTACTTTTAAGTGGCATTAAAACCATTTCTTGTTCTGAACTTCTAAGTCCAAGTAAATTTATTTCCTTTTTTCACCATCTTTTTTCCAATTCTCATTGTATTAATCAGCATCAAGATCTTCCACCACAGATGTGGGGTAATGAAATAATAGTTCAAGGGCAAAATCACAAGACTTTCAAAGAAATTCTAAGATCACTGAAAAACAAGAGCACTCAGAGCAGTTGATCTCAAGTTATTCACTCACAAACCGCATGCTTAAAGAAAGATTGATTTGATAGTCCTATAGGGGGAGAAATAAAACACACGGTTTCTCAAAGTCAGTGTGTGCATCTTTTTATCGTGTGTGCATCTCTCAGTTCTGCTCATCAAACTTGACATTGAGTATGAAAACATCCTTTAAAGAATCCTCAGACTGTACTGCAAGATTAGGCAAAACATTAGCCAGTCTGTAAGTCCATTTCCAACAGAATGTTTCAAATAATTTTAATTTATAATATCTAACATATGTTATCAGAACAATCTGCTTTGCAGTTAGTGTATATTTATTACATCTTTCCAACATCGTTGCACACAGTCACCACATCTTACATTTTAAAATATATTTTTTCATTTCCGCCAAAGTATCTTAAATCAAATTGGTGTGAGATGACCAGTGTCTTTAATAGGCACTGATACATTTCTTTATTAAGCAACACCTTACTCAGTTAATCTACACAGGCTCCATGCTCCTCTTGATCTGTCTTTTTTTATTTGATCAATTCTGTATTTGTCCAAGGTTGTTTCTCTGATAGCAGTTCTGGTCAGTCTTTTCTTTATAGATGTATTTTTTTAATAAGCAGAGGAACTTGTTGCATGTGCTTGCTCGTAATAGAAATGTGTGCCCATGCCAAACATAAAAATGAGCTTTACCTTTCCTTTGTTCCAAATGATTGGAACCTAAAGGATGATGAGTCAATTATGACACTGCCTGCTGTGATCGACACAACCTGAAAATACAACAGACAGTCTATTGGAAAGAATTAGGTGCGCTTACTGCATTTAACTTCATCTGCTGCATTATTGGCTACAGCTATTGATTTTCCTTTCGTGATATGGAGATTCATTCACACGCAAGAGCCCATCTCATCCTTGATAACTTTTTAACCTTGACAAATATGCATGCTGACGCAGTCCTGAAAACATGTTTGGTCCAAAGACTAAACTGATGAGCTGGCATGCATTAGCTTAGTTTCCATGTTCCCTTAGGGTTTAGTAGTAGCCTAAAGCAGTTCACGTTATTTATTTTTTATTTATTATTTTTGTGTAGGTGTGTGTAGGGGAAAAAAACCCCAACACATTCTCGGTGTGCGTGTAGGTGTGTGTGTCAGTGGCCCTTCTAATGCAGGTGTGTGGATGCATGTAAGCCTGTCAAAAGCACTTGGAGAGGAGATGCCAAGGTGAGGGAGAGACTGACCCTCTCCACCTGTCCCTGACTCCCACCTCAGAGCTCTGTCTGCCTCACACTTTCCTACTTTACACATAAGTGTACACCCCAGTGATTGATTAAGCCAGAAAGCCTAAGGCTCAAGGGTGAGAAATAGGAAAACGGAGGTGGAAAAATTATCAGGTAGTAGAGCCTTTGTCCCGGTTAGTCAGGTCTGACAGACAGACGCTCAGACAACCTATGCATCCGGCTGTGGCGTCAACTGTCTGAAGCGTCATGGTGAAGTATGCTAAAAAAAATGCAAACCTAAAAACAGATCAGCGTTGCATTTCCATTCATTTACCGTGCACCATTAATCGCAGTGACTCAAAGGATGAACGTACCCTGCAATTGTATGAAAGGGTGCGGAGCAAAAACTCCGACATGTGACAGGCTAGGGCATGTTTCAAAGTCACGCTCAGGTGATTTGTTTTTGCAACAAGAGTCTCCATTTTTTCTTTTATTTTTGTCAAGGAGAAGAGGTTTGTCTGTCAGCTTCTAGTCATGGTGATATCCGATGACGTTTCTTTCTTTTTTTTCTTCCTCTTTTCCATCCAGTTTCCGAGCTTTAAAGAGCCTTGTTGACATGAAATGGGGTGAATCCATTGCAGATGAAAGAGAATACCTTGTCAGCTCGGAGAACAGCAGAGTTCTTTTCGAAACTTCGCAGACTTGGCATGAAAATGGCCTCTCCACACTCTGCTTCTCATATGTATGGATTTTCAAGACTTGTGAAAATAAACACTTTTCTTAGCAACTCAAGCACCATCAGCACACTGTCACATAACAATTAAAACACCTTTAAATTAGAAATGATAAAGGATCGTTGTCAGAGAAACAAAAAAGTGTTAAAAGATTTTGCTTTTACATATACAGTATATGACAAAATTTTATGAAATTGCTTTTTGTGATATTTTGATATCTTTTTTATTAGGGGGCATTTACTGACATAAATTCTTTATTACACCAAGTATTTGCAGATGTGGAGAAACAAATAAAGAAAAAGAATTATGTGCAGCATCCTGAACATTTTCCATAAAAATCATGTGATTCATATTTCTTCCAATATCATCTTCTGAAGGTGGAAAGCATGACTCTCAAGCCCTCATAGCCATCAATTTTCATTTTATGAGGTAATTCAATAAACTGCCATAATGGGCTCAAAGAAATTGACATCTTTCCTCAATGCTAAATTAATTTAACCTGGCAAGCTACTTTGTGTAAATATAAATAAATAACCCTGATATGGTGGATTAAATCAGGGAGTTTTGAGAAAGAGAGCTTCAGGACAACTAATTATTCAGGGGAAATGGGGGAAATGTCAGATACAAATTACCAGCTTTGTTGGCAACAGGAGCCTCTTCTGCTCAAAATGGAAAGCTCTACTGGTCTGCAAGGCAGAACCTGACACCAGGTTGTCAGTGCACATTAAGACTTACAAGTGACTTCAACAAAAGGACATTCTAACATATTTTCTGATCAATTTACAAGAAATAAATATTTGACAACCCAGAGGGACTCCCAGTCTGTGTAGAGAACATTGAGATTTCACTCTAGATGGTCAAACAATCTTTAAGACTGTACAATAAATTACAGTCTTAATCCATCCATCCATTTTCTAACACCCTTGTCCCTAGTGGGGTCGGGAGGGGTACTGGTTCCTATCTCCAGGGAACGTTTCGGGCAAGAGGGTCAGTGATATAATGTTATTAAAAATATTATATATTATAAGAAGCTTCACATATGCAAGCTTATTATGACAGAATGGCAGGGGTGTTAAAAAAGCTGTATGAATTGATAGATTAAAGGCAAGCTTGTCATTACACACAGGGTAGCTCACAGTTTTTACAACACATGTTCCTGCATGAACAAAGTGTAATAATATGGGAAAAAAACATATCCATCCATCTCAAACTTTAATTAATAAATTGTATTTGTTGACTTAGTTTCTAGTGTTTTTTTTTTTTTGATAACATCTAAACACTATTCCAATCACACAGGACCAGGTATTTCATTAAAATCAATTCAAAAATACTTTATTAATCTTAAAGGGGAAATAAAGGTTATAGCTCATTAATTCTTCAAAACGTTACTGAAGATGGTGATGGCTGTTGGCAGGAAAGATCTCTTGTTTGTATCACAGAGAATCTGCAATTATAATAGTATAATTATATCAACATTTTTATAATGATTATGATATTTTGTTATAATATTATAATTAGTAGAATATTATACTAATTACAATTATTTACTATAATAGTAATCTGTAATTATAGTCTAAATCATTGGAATTCATTTTAGAATTTTAATCATCATCTTGTTGCCAACAATTAAACATTGTCCTTCTGTTATTTCTTAAAAAATTCTGTTTATTTTTGTGTATACTGCTCTGTCTTCTCAAATGCCCAGTTAGTCGTGGCAGATGGCTGGTCGTACTAAGCCAGGTTCTGCTGTTTAAGAGGAATCTTTCCACTTCACCATCACCACATGCTTGATATGTCAATGACACAATGCAAGCAGTTGTCAACTATTACATGCTCGTCCATGAATCAGTGATTTGATTCAATCCGCTGGGGCTTCTATTCTATTCTATTCTAACCGTTAACTGGTTATTCTCTTCTGTTCTATATAGTACAGGCAGCACTGCATTTCATCAAAACCTCAAAGGTCACAAAGGCATTGACCTGAAAACTTTTGCTATTTATTTTGCATTGCGATACATGCCAACATCTGGGCACCATGCAGCCAAATTTGACAAGCAAACAGCAAACAAAGACAGACAAAGCGCTGCTCATCTATTCTAAACTCTAGATGGAAAATGCCAGGGACAAGGACAAAATGTAATTTATCTTTATGAGGATAGCAGTTCTCTTGTTTGAATTTATTCTCAAGTTTTCTTCTAATCTCTAAAAGAACATTTAGAACAGTAAAAAGTAAAAAAGTAAAAACATAAATTGTGCATTTATGCTTATGATTAAACAAAAACTTATTGGTTTTGCTTAATCCTCCATTAGAAAGTCAAATTTCCAATTAAAGTAGTTATTTCAGAGGTGGAAATTAAAAATGTTCTCCAAAAGCCACAGTGTCTGGTAGAGAACATTTTTTACCGGCCACTCAGGCATTTCATCAGCCACTGTTTTTTTTTTTCTTTTTCTTTTGATTATAAACCCCATAAGTACAAGCAAATTATAGAAAATGTATGATTTATTCTTAACTCTATGAAAACCAATTTACTGACAATAAGTTTACCATACAGATGTACATATACAGAATGATTTAACATAAAGCATAGTGCAATAAGTTAATTTGAAGTAATTACTAACGGCAAACTTTTAACTGCACAACCCTAACAGTTTTGCAATCATATGTTGAACATTTCCAAATTTTGGCAACAACTCTCCCTGATAGTATAAAGATGTGTCTAGTCATTTTTTAAATATTTTTAAATTGTATCAATAGCTGTTTTCTAACTGTTTTGTTTGTTTTCCCTTACTTATTATGTTTTTTATTGAAATTAACAATTATTACTAAAATATCTCAGAACGTGTTCATTATTAATTCCATGGGCCATCATCATTCTTGTGTTACTCCAGAGTTTTTCTGACTACCTGGAGCTTAGTGTTAGCTTCCCCCTCACACACACACTGCCTTCCTGCCTGCATGAAACTTTTTCTTTATGAACATTTTCACTCATTCTTGCAGCAGCAGCTAATCTGAGTTCTTCCTCAGTCTGCCCCTGGTCACGTCTCTCTCATCATCCTCCTGACAATAAAGCCCCTGAATCGCTAATTCCCTCCAACGGTTAAAGTTAGTGTGGTAATCAGAGCACAGAGTTAGTGTGGTTAGTTTGACACATTTTTCTGAATGGGCTTATGCGCTTTTTAGCTTTTGTCCTAGTTTTTCTGACCCGTCCCGTCTCGTATCCGCTCATTTTCTCGGACTGCGGTTAGCTGAAATGGCGCTATTTATAAATTTAGAGGGGAAGGGCGGGCCAAGGAGAACTGAGGGATTTCATTGAATAAGCCCAATGTCCGTCAATAAAATCAACCAATGGGTTGTTGCAGTCGATAAAAATTAGATTTAATAGAATTATTTTGTTAAATTGTGACAGCGAAGGACTGCCAGATATGGACAGTAAATGCAACAGTCTGGACTCTAGACGATCCCCTGGACAGAAGTTCAAACTGAATGCAGCTTTTTTTTTTTTCTTTTCAAATTGTCAACCCGCCACAGTGGCGGGTTGCTCCAATTTACACGCCACTTCATACTTTTACCCGCATTTGGCCAGTGACGGGTACTAATTTCCACCCCTGTTATTTTAAATAGAACTTATCACAAGGTTTATTTTGGCTTTGAAGTTTATTTTTCCAAGGTAACCAATTCCGAATACTCTACTCGAGACTCTGCCATAGATATTTTTGGGGTAGATCTGTTGTACTTTAAGCCTGTAACAATTCACATGTTCTAAATTTACCATACTGCACTCAACTTTTACATTAAGATGATGCGTTAGCCCATTTCATCATTTATTCATCCAGGCTAACAGTGTTGTCTATGGGGAGTCCATGATCCTCTCCTCTGAGATGCACTCCACATACAAAAAAAAAAGAAATCCTTGCTACTGCAAATTGCATCCTCATGAAGGAACAGGCCATTTTGTCACAAATGCAGTTGCTTGCTCTTGAGAGATTCCCTATGACCAGTAATTGACTCTGAGATAGTGTCCCTGCCATTTCCCCTTGTCCCCAGCCGGGGGGTTTAGAGTCTAAGTAGCAAAGAGCCGCATGCCTTGAGGAAGGCGAGAGCTGGATTAAGAGGTAGGTGGAGTAAACGCCATTAACACAACTAAAAACGAATAGCTCTCTGGTGTGAGGGCAGTGGCAAATGGCCTGGCACGGTGGCATTTTAGCATTTTGCTCCACAGGGACTTCTACACTCAGCCTTTTAGGCCAGTCACAGTTCTCCAAGTCCGCTGGATGCAGGACCAGAGAGTTACAGAAAAAGGCATATAAAAAAAAAAGAAATGTAAATAATGAGACTGTCCAGCATTTGGTAGCATATTTTCTCTTGTGTAGTAAAACATGATTCTGTTCATAGTAATATTGTATTATTTTTCTATTTTGGAAATACTAACCATGGGCAGATGAATCTAACTTGGTAAGAAAAACAGCTCTTTGTCCTGCTCGGTTTGCTTTGGACAGAGAGTCTGGGTGAAAAGATTGCTCAACGAGTATTTTTTTGCTGTTGTTTTTTCTCTTATGGAGAGAGGTACATAAACAGTCGAATGAGCTTCTTAAGGAAGATAAAGGAGCAAGATTGTCAGCCTTGAGATGCATGTTGTCAGAGAGGATTGTAAACTCACTGAGGGACGGAAAAGAAAAAAAAGCACTCTTCTTAAGATTTCTTTTTTAACAGCCAATCATTTTCATCACAGAAGAAATAAACAGTACTGCTTCACTAATCAGATCTAGAGAAGGTTGTGTCATTCATGAAATTGAGACAGAAGGTTATTGCTCATGCAGGGATGCTGAGATTGCAGTGTTTTGATCAAGTTAAGAAAAACTTCTTAAGTGCTACAATGTGTTGAGTACAGCTGTCTTGCAACTGTGATTGTGTGAAAGTGTCAGAGAGAGGACTCCAGCATCGAACAGTGAGAGACTTACTTCTTGCTGGCAGCTGGACAGGTGAGCTGTGATGTTGCCTCATTATATTCAAGTGCAGTGCAGCTTGCTCTATTCCAAGAAGGTTTTAAACTGAGATAAAGTAACACAAAGCACATAAACTGATTATTTTGCTCTTGACACTCACAAACTTTATTTCAAAAACTTAAAGCTACAGTATTTAACTTATAAAAATATGTTTTTTACATATTTGCTAAAACTGTTTCTATGCACAGACAGTATAAAATGATACAGCAGTGCTTCAAATGGGTCAGTGTGCAACGATATGTAGTGCCATCACTACTAAACTTGACCAGAGACCTCATGTATGAAAACGTGTGCAGCTTTCAAACTGTAAAATGAAAGTTGTATGAAGAAAATATTAAACTTGCACCGCACAAAACAAGTCAGATGTAAATAAATATGCATAGATGTGTAACTGCAGTGAACTTTGCCTTTATAAATCTGGATTTGTGGTGAATTGGGTGCAGCTGGATGTGTGATAGTTCTCTGCCCATAAATGCATATGCAAATTAGCATAAATACTCAGAATGCTTCACCCACCTGTCAGAGTAACCATGGCAATGACCTCTGCTTGAGTCTATTTCCAACTACATCAAATAATATAGATAGATTTTATGTAAAGGACATCTTTCAGAGCACAGAAGGTCATCTTTACAAAAAATTAAAGCAATAAAATGAAAACCTAGCCATACAAAAATAACAAAAAAGAACGTTTAGAGATTGATCAAAGACAAAATGCTTGTTTCAACTGATGAGTTTTCAGTCAGGATTTGAAAATAGATTGCCAGATAGTCCATTGTATTGAGTGGGGAGATAAACTATTCAACAGTATGAAGGACTCACGCTGAAACAGGTCAATGTTCCACTATTTGTTGGGCATAAATGTGCGTTACATATAAGTAACGTACGGTATACTTATGCCGTGCGTTTCTTATATGACTAATAATTGGCCTTATAGCAATATTAGTCTACAGCTCCAATCACGTTAGAAAATCGGCTCATTGCTGCAAATTGCAATTTAATTTCTGCCTGTTCATCTGCAGTGTAGGAGAACCTTATGCATCTGGGCAACATATGTTGGGAATGGCTCGGCTGAATTATGACTGTGATATTCCAGAACTGTCAGACATTTCCCACTAAAATTCTCCGTTTGCAAGAAATCCCAGCATAGTGAGAACTTGAACCGGTAACACACAGCTCCCTCTAGGTTCCCTCTGCAGAGTGAGGAGGCAAGTTCCACGCTTCAGGATGAATATATCCCTAGATGTTATTGGTCTGCTTTGCTTATTGTTATCTAAAAAGTGAGTTTTAATTTCTCCTTCATGTAGAAAGTCTGCAAGGTTTAAATCTTTGAATCGCTTTCATGGATTGTGCCAAGACCTTGACAATGCTTACGAATTATCTCTCACTCTTTTACTGAGCCTGTAACATGGCTCTAAAATGTGTGCAAATCACTAAGGATAGCCGGAAATGTAATAAGTTTTCTGTTTTGCTTAACTGCTTTGCAAATATGCATTTGTTATTAAAAGAGTAGCATATTATTTTTATAGTACAAAATGATAAACTTTTAATTGCAAAGACTATAAAATAAATGACAGAATTAAACCAGCCAAAGTAGCATTGCATTCACTTATCCTCAATTCCATCAACAAATAATGCTGTAACCTTGTTTGATTTTGTGTCGTGTGTGTCTGGGATTTATAATCTCCCAACACACACTTCTAAACAGACACACTCTGAAAACACTTGCTAAAAAAGATTTCAGTCTCCAGTGTCAGGAGCTTCCACTCTACTGAAGGGCAGCAGAGGTGAAAGGTGAAAGGCTAATTGTGGCTCATTGGACTGAAACAAACTTCGATGATAAGTCGTGTTCTTCATGTGCCCACAGTGGAGGTCAAACAGTCCCTGGATATACTGAGTGCCTCATCACTTAAACCGCAGGAACAACACCCAATATGTCAATGGGGTTCTGGGGGGAGAGATCATTTGGCTGGCACAACAATACATGTCACCACAAGCTGTGGGAGAGGTGATTGTTTTTTTTCCTCCAAGAAGAAATGTATCAACAAAACACTTATCCCATTAGAAACCACCAAATGTAAGGTACTTTGAGCAAAAAAAAAAAAAAAAAAGGAAAAAGACAATGAAATTTGACAGCACTTTAAGGTCCTATTATTTGTGGTGTTCTATACCTAAAACAATTCATTACTGCATTAAAAGCTAAAGGACACATGGAATAATCTATAGCACCATCTATTTACAGTAAACAATATGTGCTCAAAGGGCATTGTTGCATCTGCTAATGTAATGCATTCCCTTTGATTACTGATAGGCCATTTGCAGAAAGCCTTAACTGCACAATATGTCTTGCCGTTAGTTCCCTGACCTCATTCCGGCTTAGGGACAGCATTATTCAAGAGAGAGCTGAAGGAGACGAAGAGAAAGAGATATGAGGCCTTTGGGGAAAACGGTGCAAGCGAGGGTGGAAGTAAAACAAGTCTGCAGAATCCCCATCAATAACCCTCCTCCAGTTCTTGTGTATAAAGAAAGGAGAGAAGGTGGGAGGAAAGGAGGAAGGGAGTGTAGGAAAGGGTGACTTGGGGTTGAGACAGGGTCAGAAAGAAGTAACCATTAGCTTAAAAAAGGACCTGGATCAAATGCTATTTTTAAGTTCCTTATTTATTCTGCTCTCAACAGCTTGGGGTAATTTAAGAGTTGTCTAAACTCAGACATTGCGCAAGGAAAGAGGCATCCATCACCTAGAGAAGACACAAGGTGTTCACAAGGAAAGAAGGATGAGGGGCCCAGGAAAAGCAAGAGGGGAAGGGATAGAGGAAAGAAAGATTGCTAAGACAGAAGGCTCTCTAACTTTGCATCATAGTCCATTGCGTTTTGTGTGTCTGTGTTTGTATGCACTTTGTTCTTGAATATATCTCTACTTTAAGTTGACCAGGATTTCACACTTAAAACACTCTCACTTCTTGTTCTCATAAGAAAGTAGAAGGAAGACATCTTGCAACAGCAAAATAAACCCACTATTACCTCAGTGGCATTTTCTTTGGAATTATACTGTTAAAAAGTTATTGAAGGAAGGTAGATAGTTTTCTTATAAAATTTTACATTTAATGAATTAACCATATCCATACCAGTGCTCCAGTAGCAAGCTAAGGCCAAATTATGACTGCCCAGGTGTCCAAACATTTCCTTCATCAATATATTAATAACATCTAGTTAAATAAGAAATGTCTAAAAACAATGTCCAGAAAACAATAATACAGTTGGTATCGTGGCAGCACTGCCTCTGAAAAAGATGAGTGAATGTATAAAAAAAAAAAATCAAGAATACATCACACCATTGTCACACCATGCTGCTAATTCAAGCCAATATTAGTCATAAGTTTTCAAATTTCAAATCTTATATTGCGTGTTTTGTTAACAGGGCTCTAACACAACCAAATATGAAAAAGTTGTCAACTGGACTTTTTATTTCAACTAATTGCAAATCCTTTTGTTTGTGGAGTTCTACCCATATACAGTGACACAAACAGGTACATTGCAGCAAATCAATGAAAAAAAAACTATGCAAGTGTTCTGGTGAGATTTATATACTTCATACATTGAACACATCTTACTGAATTGTGGCTAGACAGACTAGATGCCCATGGATATTTTCTACAATAGTGATTTGTTACTATGTACTTAATTTCCCTTTGGAATCAGTAATGTATTTTTTATTTGAATTGAATTGAATGTGATGCAGAGAGTGAGGAGGACAGCTGGGCGACACATACTGTAGTAATTGTTTGCAGACTCCTCCAATGTAGGTTGTTAAATTAAAAGTCCCTTTCTCAGATCAGAACATCAAAAGAAAAGAAAAAAAAAAGTTGAGTTTAGAATTTTAGTCAAGACCAAATTTTTCCAAAGAGAAATCCAATGATTTCATGATGTTGACATCAATCTTTATAGCAACACATAAATGAATGCAGCAGTTGGTGTAGTAGTTCTTGCAATATGTAGTTAATTACAGCTGCAAGATATAAAGGGAAAAGAAAACAGTTACAAATTCTGTTCTGTTTTAAAATATTCTGCATGACTTGACTTCTCATAACAAATATGCATTGCCGGAGAATTCACCTTTTTATATGTTTAAACAAAAGACCGCCATGTCATTTATAACCAGTTGAGAAATGGAATGCAGACGCTCCTAAATCTAAAACAAATGCACTTTCCAGCTTGACAAATGCAGTGCACATCAGTGAACCTTTTCATAAAAAGGTATAGAACTTTTATTCAATGATGTTTATTGAGAATGACATGAACTTTGTATAGTTGGTTCAACTTCAGCTGATATCCAGTGGAAAGATATCCTAAAGGCTGCCTTCTGGTACTAAAGCAAACTGAAATATGTCAAACCAATGCATCTTTGTAAGATGACATCTTTAGCGCTTTGAGTCCCACCAATGCATGACATAGCATGTTATAATTAAAATTCAGTTACTGCTATACATGCCTGGCTAGCTGGTACAACTGAAATAAATCACTCATGCAATTGTAAAACCCTTCACTTCATGGCAACCCATGTTTTGCATTATATAACACAGCACTTATGCTAACACTTATTCCTCAAAGCAAAGCCTAAACAGAGTGCTGTAGATTGCCTCATATTTAGCTTGTTATAATCACAACAAGGCAAGGGTTAAACTACCAGTAAGTAGTAGTAGTAAGTAGTAGGAACTATTTCTTTTTTCTTAAGATGTCATGGCTTGTGATTAACTGGGCATCAACTATGTGATCATCTCGTTCACTTGCTCAGATGGTTAAAAGTTGTATTCAATGAATCAGAATATGAACAGACTGTGTGTCCAAGGCATGTTAATAGGTCTTCAGATACCTTTAGCCAAGAGCCATAGCTATGTAGGCAGTGCCATAAAGCATGTAGATCATCATCTGCTAAATCTCTTTTAGTCTAGGCATGTGTTGAAAAGTAAGTCTTGTGTAGTGTCCTGCTGAATCTATCCCTGTTCATTTATGTGTTTGAACAACTGCTGCTCAGAATTTGCTCTCTGACTGAAGAACTGTTTTTCTGACTATCTGTGCAACCCCAACGATCTGTCTGACATTGCACAGACAGTCAGAATAACGACTTTTTCACATAAAAAAACATACCAATAAAATTCAAACCAATCACACTATAGGTTCACATGGAGAGACGGGTGAAAAGTTCACCATTGAGTTTGTGGCAAGAAGGGGTGGACGACATGAGGCAGATAACAAAATGGCTCCACTTTTGTCACGCAGCTCCGACAGTGAGAACTGATTTCAGCAGTTAAGCTCAACCATACAGAGCCCTTTAATGTGACAATTGTGCCTTGGCTCGAACATCCCTCAATCCAAGAAATAGTCCAGGAGCAATTCCACTACCTAGGCCTGTCTTTTTACTTTCAGAAATATCAAGAGTAATCCTTCTGTAGCAAACAGTCTCCAGCACTAGGAGAAACTTCAACAGATAATATAAAACAACTAAAAATTATGAAGTGGTTGTTTTTCTGACTCCTTATAAAGAATGAAGAGTCGAAGTCAGGAGAGTTACTTCTCATGATCTTATAGCAATAATCTTCTCATAATAATCTTTCTGTTTCTCTTTCTGAGCCATTGCATAGATGTCTGACTCTCAACCATATATAACAGGTTGTCCAGCTTAAATCAAACACCATTACAAAGTATCAAGTAAAAACATTAAGCTAGCGAATTTACAGGTAGAAAAAAGCAGGAAAAGGAAGTCTTCAAGATGAAAAGGTAAACCACCTTGTCTTGTGTTACTGTTGTTCCTGCTTTTCTCTTTTTTGTCCAATTAGAAAGTGGGTCTTGGCCCATTTTTGCTGGCAAAGAATGATAACTTAATTCAGCGTAAAAAACTCATTATGCCACGCTACAGATGGACTCAGCCATGCAGAGGAACCTTTGTGCTCCCTACAGAATGCCCGATTGAAACAGGGGCACTATTAAAACTATAAGCCAACCATTTGTTAATGACAGTGATGTGCATCAGGGGCACAAAGAGAATATGGGAGAGAAAGAAAGAAACTGAAAAGCAAAAAAGAATAAAATGAATAATGAACAAGAAAGACAAAATACAAAGATTAACAAATGCACACAGTGCAGAAAAGCATATCACTATAAGCCAAGTTTGCTCAACAGCTTTGGAGGATTGAAAAGTAGTTTAAAGTAAAGTATTAGTCTTTTGGTTCCCTGCTTATTAAGATTTTATTTGTGTCACTTTTACAACACTACTTAGTTTTCTTCTGAAGGAGTGAAAGAGTTCAAGGTGTTCTTTTCACTCCCAACTAAATCCACCCATTGATCTTCCAAAGCCATTCTGGAAAGGGACAAGACAAATCCCAGATACCTTGTCAGTCTTCCCATTTTAAGATTCTCATACAACAAATACTTCAGCAAAAGATGACAGTAAAGAAATCACAGACAGTAAAAATGTAGTAAATCAACAGTCCCTCAAGCCAAAAAATAAAAAGAAATTAAACTCCTTTGAAGTTTGAGGCAGATGGTGGCTCCATGATAACCTCCCCACCCATGTGCCCTTGAGGCCAAGCAGGCAAAAAGCATGTAAACATGTTTTATTACAACATAAAACTCAGAGGAGGCCAAAGCATGTCTGGACTCTTGTTTTAGGGCTTTTTTTCTTGCCAGAAGAAGGTATGTGGTCTCTGAGTTCTTAAATGGCCATAAACATGTATGACTAACTGCACGTTAATGGAAAAAAGGTTAAGGAGTAATGGCCTTTGTAGAGTATCAGATGTAGCAGTGTCACAGTTTTAGTGTTCTTAAGGTAGGTCTTTAAGAGTGTGGTTACTCCATAAAATATCCAAAATGAGACCTAAATAATACTCATGCAATGACCCTTTAGAAGAAATAGAACAAGTTGATATAGTATTTGCTACTGAGAATCTAGCTGACCCTGGTGTTATGTTTTTAAGCGCAAGCAACTCAAGAGGTGGTGTAGGAATTTGAAAATAATAAATGCAGAATAAAAGAAGCATATGTTTTCCATGTAGGGAAGTCAGAAGTCATATGCTCTTTAAAAAGGAATAAAATATATAAATAAAGAATATATAAATATACATGTGAACCAGATGTGTGGATAAGAAAGTTTTGTTTTGGTCCAGGAATTTAAGTTTTAATCCAGTTGTAATTAGCTTAGGTGATGCAACAACAATATATGAGGTTAACAGGGTGCGGGGTCACTCGTGAAGCTTCAGCAACGTATCTTAGCACACCTTTGTCATCAATCAACTTAGCTAATATCAGCTACCTGGCTAACAAACTGTTGAGTGTTTACATCACAGCATTAGAGGCAGATCAGAGGCTGCCAAACTGCTGCATGAGATGATAGCAATCATGGCAGAAAAACACTCTCTCTCACCGCTGTAACAGTGCAAACTTCTCCAATGAACTTTCAATATTTAGTGCCCCACCAGGAATAAAAACTCACTGGACCACTGCTAGACAGCTATAAAAGATGCATATTGCACTGTTACTAGGGCCACTTTGGGACTTTCTGATTACAGTCTCCCTCATCTGAATCCAACCAATAGTCAGAGATGAAAAACTTTTCAGCCTGTGTACGGTTGGGAAGGGGACTGATTAGTCAAAGCAGATGTTACAAACCTGTTTTAATTAGGTGGGAGGTTTTGTGAAGCTTCAGCTACAAATCTCAATAAACTTACAGAAGCAATCACTTTCTTACATCAGTTTGTTTGAGGTCTGCATGCAGACCAAGACCTTTCGCATTTACAATAATAATACACTATGGGTCATTTCAAATATGAGAAAGCTGCATGTAGGACAGAGAACGATGCTAACAGTAGTGGGGACCAGGGCCTCTATAACCAGCCTAGGAACAAACCGAACAAGGAGCGCAGCTGGGGTAAATTTCAGTGAGAAGCTAAAACACAGCTTTTCAGCTAACAATCAAGCCACCTTTTAAAATGGTCTGTAATACATCACTAACTACTGAAGTTCCAGGCCTGTTGCTCTGTGGTCATGAAATCCTTTAATTAACTGTTGCTGAAGCAAGTGCAGAACATTAAACAAGATTCCTTGGTTCAATCCAGGAAAATGACAAGCATGTCCCTGGTTGGTTATATATGGTTGCTAGCAAGCGGATTGTCATAGTTGTCTTAATACTGTTGTTTACCAACTGTCAGTTGACTTTGCATACACTAACAATTATCGCCTACTGTGTCTGTTGTTTCAGTCAGTGAGAAGTAGAATAGTTAGAAATTAATCATTTGACTAAAAATATCTTAAATAATAGAGTGAAGTTAACAAACTTTATCAAGTATATTTTAAAATATGTCTTATATGTCTGTTAGACTAAAATTTTTTATCTACTCAAATAAAAGGTGTACACCATGCCAAAAAGCCCACAAATCCATCTTTTAAATTCCCAGCTTTACTAAGTACCAGGATGCAAAGCAGTTCACAAGACTCTGGCATATTTATTACGTGCTTGTTTCTGCAGGAGTCATGTTCCTGGCTTTTTATTGCATTTGTTTCAAGATACAAGGTTGCATTATTTTCTCTCAACCAACCATGTGAAATTGTTTCAAACTAAAAAAATCATTACACCTGTAGTCACAGCATGCAACTTTACTTCTTATAGCAACTTCATATTAGTACTAGTATATACAGTATATAGATAGAAATATCCCAACCATGCAGTATTATTCTGAAAAAATATCAAGAACACTCTACACCATATCAGCTTGATCCCATTTGTCAGTTTATTTAGTTTTCATGTTTCTGTTTCTGCTTGCAGCAAATTGTGTTATTGTTATTAACAAGACTCTTAAAAATGTCTCCGCACTTAAATCTGCAAAGATTGCTTCTAAATGTCTCTGGGATCCATTTGCAAATCTCTAACAGCAATTTCAACACCTAATCACACTCTGATACCAAAGTT
This sequence comes from Xiphophorus hellerii, assembly GCF_003331165.1. NCBI lineage: Eukaryota > Metazoa > Chordata > Actinopteri > Cyprinodontiformes > Poeciliidae > Xiphophorus > Xiphophorus hellerii. The sequence continues at coordinate 10,660,238 of NC_045680.1, forward strand.
AAAGTCATTAGTGGTGATATTGTAAGACGAAACCACCGCAGAGACGAAAACCCCAAAGCCCAAAACAATTATGGACATATGGCACACAATCCTCGTGTAAACAGAGGAAGAAAGGCAGCTTAACTCCATGGAGATACAAATCTTGGAAAGTCAAATCTTTCATACAAAATTGAGGCAAATACAAATCACTTTCAAAAGTGGAAATTGAACATGCTTAAAAAGTCACATGCCTTTTAAGGTCAATGCTGAGTTCATCACAGGTATGAACTCCCAAAGATCCACCCCAGACCTTGGTCTTTGTTACTCTTTAGTCTCAAAGTTAACCTTTATTTTATGTCAGGTTTTCTATTGCCTATGTTGTCATGGTGTAAGAGGAACAGCACAAGTGCCAGTCTGGGGAGTAGCTGACATTTCAGCGGTTGTTAAGGGTTTTAACATCTTACCTGCAGGATGTAGCAGGTCAAAAAATGAGACTATGGCTGAAGTAGGATGACCCAGAAGTCATTTTCGGACTTTCATATGGCATTCCTTGGTAGACTAAGTGAGGAGACCTTTTGAAAATACTAAGAAATTGTTAACTTTTAATAAGTAATAGGCATTTATTTTGTGCGAAGATCAAAGGGCACATCATTGCTATGGAACTGGGGCTAATTAAAAGAAAAATAATAATAATGAAGCTTTAAGTAGCATGAAACAAATGCTTGAAAAATGTTCAATAGTAAAATTATTACTATTTGCAAAACTGCTTTTATCAAGAAAAAGAGAATTAAAAAGGCACCTACGCGAAACACAGAGGACTCCCAGTTTTCACTGTACTCTATAGAAACCTCAAGGCTTTTTGAAGAAGCTACAAAGGACCGAACCAAAAGTTATGTATTTTTCAAAAGCAACAGTATTGTTCATCTGAAACAATGCCAAGGTGAATTTAAGCATCACCATTACTGAGAAAATCAGAAGTTGTCTAAGTGGCTACCCACAGCATCACTCAATTCAAATTCTGTACAGTGTGTTTTTTTTTTTATTAATCTATAACATGAAATCAATTTTTTAAATTGAAAAATATTTGTTACTTTTTACTGCTGATGGAAGTGAATAAAAATCATATATTTTTAACCACTAACGTCTGTCTGTCTGACAGGTCTCATTGTCTCATATATGATTTATATTGGGCAACGAAAGAGGAGGGCGTCTGCAACTATTGTTGAGTAATAAGATATAAAAAAGGAAATTAAACATGAGTGATGTGGTTCCTTGACAGTTTGTCTGGCTGTGTTGTCATGTTTTACTTCCATTGGAACTGTTCCATCATTGCCTCATATTTACACAGCTTACATCCCCGAAAGCATTTATTTATCTCCCCACACTCGATGAATGGATAGCAAAAAGCTGGATGAATTAATAACATAATGATAATAGTAAGAGCTAAAGCGTTATTGATGACTCAGTCAAGGACAGCACAGCTCTTGCCTGCATCTCTTAATTAGTAGCTTGTAAAATTGCATTTTATTCTCAGACAAATATGCTGATATATTGAGAAGTAATGTGGAAAGCTACCATTTTATTTTCTATGCCATGCGAAAGTATGTCAGTTTACTGGTACATAAAACAGGTTTCTTTAAATTATTTGCTTCTCTATGACAGCTAATGAAACAAAGAAATCACTCCAGACATGTTTTTTTTTTCCTCACAATACTTAGGAAAAAAACATATTTTTTAACCGAAAAAAATGCCTATTTTTTTTCGGTTAAAAGTCTAAAAAGCACCTACACCGCACATTTACAAAACACTATATGAAAAGACTTTTGCTTTCACACTGTGTGACATTAAATCAGAATAAACTTTACCTATTTTAAATCAATTAAAATTACCATTTTTTTTCTATTTGCTATGTGCCAGAATAATGACAGAGAGATTTTAAGGCAATTTTTTATTTTTTATTTTCTCAAAACTTAAAAGTTGAAATACACTAAGATTACTTTGCCTTTAAACTATTTGGGACATTTGATGGAACATTTTTTGAGGTTTCTGATGGGTTTATTGATAACATCTAGTTTAATTTGAGATACCTGTAGATGTACTATACCTGAAACACTGTGCTTCCTTGTGTAATATCATGGAAAAGTCGAAAGAAATCAGCCAACATATCCAGGAGAGAATTATGGACTTGCACAAGTCTGGATCATCCTTGGGTGGAATTTCAAAATGCCTAAAGGTGCCTCGTTCATCTGTACAAACAATTATACACAAGTACAAACATAGATGGGAATGCTGAGTCATCACACCGCTCAGGAAGAAGATGGGTTCTGTTTTCCAGGGATGAACGGGCCTACAAAAGCAGAAACCTAGAGAGAATTTTGGCAGAAGTTGATAAGTGTGTTTTTATCCACAGTTAAATGAGCACTGTGTCTACATGGCATGAAAGACCACTGTGCCAGGAATAAACCATTGCTTGAAAAGAAACACAAAAGAGCCAGATTATTGTTTGCAAGTGCACACATGGACAAAGTCCTCAATTTCTGGAGATGTGTTGTGGTCTGACAAAGCAAAAATTGAACTGTTTGACTATGATCACCATTGCTATGTCTGGAGGAAAAAGGGGGAAGCTTGAAAGCCTGAGAATACCATCCAGATTGTGGGGGTAACATCATTATGTTGTCGGGTTGTTTTGCTGCAGGAGGGACTGGTGCACTTCACCAAATAGATGACATAAGGAGGAAAGGTTATTATGTGGAAATGCCAAAGCAACATCTCAAGGCATAGGCCAGGAATTTAAAGCTTTTGGTGCAAATGAATCTTCCAGAAGGACAATGACCCGAAGCACACTGCCAAACTGGTTATAAAGAAAATTTATGTTCAAAGCTGAAAAGGCATGACCGAGCAAGGCGGCCTACAAACATGGCTCAGTTACACCAGTTCTGTCAGGAATGGGCCAAAATTTCTGCCGACTGTTGTGGGAAACTTGTGGAAGGATATCCAAAATGTTTGACCTGAGTTATATAGTTTAAAAATAAAATTTGCCTTATAAACTTCTCTCTCATTACTCAGGCAAATAGAAAAAAGAGTATTAAATCTAACTTACCTAAAAAAGAAGTTTGTTCTGATATCATGTCATACAGTGTGAAAAATGCATGTGTCTTTTTACATAGTGTATGTAAAGTTCTGGTTTCAACTGTACATAATTATGATACAAGTACTGGTGGCTCAAAAGTCACTCTCACACCAACGTGTTCAGTTCATGCAAGAGAGGGATGCAAAAACAAGATGAAAGAGTGATTGTCTTTATTGAATTTCTAAAATAAAAGGAATTTAAACTTTTATCCTTGTTGTGTAAATTGTATAAGCAGCTGTATTTTATTACAACCTAATAATAAACTTGTGGGAATGTTAGTACTATTAGTACTAACTGTGCTAATACTAAGTTAGTACTATTGCTTAAGAGCAGAAAAGTTTGGATGTCAGTTCTGAAGACCTTTATGGTTTGTTATGATCTCAGATAGGAAGTCTGTCCACAATCTGACAGGGAACTTTCTTTGAACAATAGATTTCTTCTTATCACTTTTCCATAAGGGCCAGATGAATAACAAAGAAATTTGACATTAAATTACACGATGATGGAGGCCATAGGTTGCAGTGTATTTTACTGAGGGATATCAGAGTAGCAGGAACTAAACAAAACTGCAGGCCACACTTTTCAGATTTGAAATTGTAAAAAAAAAAAAAAGAAAAGAAAAATTACAATAGGAACTAAATGGGGAAAACCTCAAGACATAAAGCAAATACTTTTGCATAGATCTTAAGACTAATTTGCTGATGTCCGCATTGTTTATTGTGAAGTTTTGAATCCAATGTGTACAGCATTACTGCAACTCTGAAAGTTTGTTGCTTAAAATTATCTATGTATAAAACGTCATGAGATGATAACAAGGTTACCACATATTTGTTTTTCCAAGAATAGAATAAAATTCTAAGAAAGAATTAAAACAGTTCAGAGAACAATTCCACTCACAGTTTGCCTTTCTCTATTTCACTGTCTGGCCAAGTAATGAATGACCTATCAGTCATGCCGTGTGCATACACTGCTCTGACACTGCCAATGTTTGGACAGGTGTGCGTCTGTGCACACGGGTGTATTAGTGTATGCTTTTTCTCTTTCTCTCCCAGCTTGTAAAACAGAATGGGTTTAAGCATGGTGTACCAGAGTAAACTTTAAATTACTTGCACCATATATTTCCCCCCCCCCCATTTTCTTTAAACATATCTGTTTAATGAATTATCCTCTAGTCTACCTTACACACTGAATATAAACTTTGATTCCAAAAACATTCAACAAACTAAAATTCTGAACATCCACCTTAGCATTTTCTTCTTCTTCTTCTTCTTCTTCTTCACTGATATGATCCAAAAACATATGAAAAACAGAAAGTCTAATCCAAGTTCTGTCACTTTGTTCCTATGTCACACAGGAAGCATTGCAGGTCCGCTGTGACCAACAGCCTTATACAGACTGCATTATCTGTAGTGCTCAATGCTGCAGGAATAAGGTTCATAAATGCCCACACAAACTCTAATGTAATCTGCTCTTCTAACCATTTAACTCCAGTTAAATGAACAAACCTTGACATGGATGCAACTGTGTGCATCCCTGGAGGATTCATAATGTAATAACTGTATTGCATCTCTGTGCAGATACAAGTTGAGGCAAAGTGCGCTTTCTTTATGTGGGAAACTTTCTCTTCAATTTGCACAGATCTTTATATCTCTACCTTTCTGTCCCGTGAAATATCCTCAAAAGCATTAACTATTAACATCTAAGAAAATGAATGACTAAAGAAGATGTTTCACCCATGTGTTTTCTTAATTGTGAGGGTTTATTGTGTCCTGATCATGGAAAATGTGACATCTGTTTGTGAAACATCACACTTTATGATTTATTTAGATAGGTTACGTTTTCCAGTGCAAAGCTGATGATGCTGGTGTTCTTTATCTCACACCTGCTCCAGTTCACATGAGAAAATCTAAAAGATAAACTCTGGAAGATAAATGTTGATACACAGCAGAGTCATCAACATCTAACATTTACTCGAAGATTTCAGCTTCACTGCAGAACTGGGTAATGGAAATGTAGTAAGTTAAATTTACTGACAAGCCCGAAAATGTCATGATTCCAGCCCTTCAGCTCTGGCTTGGCTGTGCTGATTGCTCATTGCCCTCACCTGCACTGAGCTGGTCCCTACTTAATCAGCTGCTCGTCACCAGCTCAGTGCGAGATCGTCTGTTGCCCCTGTCACAGCTTTCAAGCCTTGTCTCATGTTTCAAAGTGTTTTCTGGTTTCTGATCCTGCCTGTTTTTGACCACAGATTTTTGCCTAATCCTTTTGCTGTTGAAAGTCCTGTTGCTGAACCCTGCCTGTTTCTGACCCTGCCTCCTGCCTTCTGGATTCTGGATTTTCACTGCCTGAGACCCCCCCGTGCATGACCCTGGACCGTTTCACGACTCAGCCTCTGGTTGGTGGATTTTGCCCCTGTCGTCTGTTTGTCCCCTGAGACTCCCACAGATCTCCCCTTGTCCATTCACCCTCCCCTCCCCCGGCTGGACTCCTGACCCCTGTGGATTCCTCGTCCCTGACCCACTAGTGTGACCACATCCTTCTACACCATTTACTTTAGTAATAAAACTTTTTGGTTAACCATCCTCTTGTTGTGGCTGCGTTTTGGGTTCTGGCTGATTCTGCTTTTATCATTACAGTACGATCTCGCCAGTATGAACCCACAGCCAAATCCCGGTTGGTGTTCTAAAGTAGAGGATGCTGTTACCGGCCTAGAAAGAAATGTCCAGGAGCTTTTACAGGGACTTTCTTCTCTAAGGGATTCCCAAACCCAAGCTAGGCCCTCAGTTATGCGGCCACTCCCACTTACTGCCACTCCCATGGTTAACGCTAACAACGAACCCAAGATTCCCCCACCTGAGCGTTTTGATGGGGATCCTGAACAATGCAGACCTTTTTTAACCCAGTGTTCTCTGCATTTTGAACTCCAGCCCTCAGCCTTCCCTTCTGAACGGGCCAAGGTGGCCTATACCATCTCTCTACTATCTGGTAAGGCTAAGCTGTGGGGAACATCTGAGTGGGAGAGTGCTGCTGACAGCTGTGACTCATTTTTAGAGTTTTCTGATGAGATGAAGAGGGTTTTTGATCCTATCCGTCCCGAGAGAGAGGCTGCCAGGAGACTGTTTTCTCTCAAACAGGGCTCTCGACCTGTTTCTGACTATATCATCAATTTCCATGCCTTGAAGTCCAGTTGTCTTTGGAATAATGAAGCCATGTTTGACATTTTTTACCAGGGCCTGTCAGATGATATCAAGGATGAGATTGCTACCCGTGACCCTCCTGTGTCCCTCGAGGCCTTAGAAAGGCTTGCCACGCGGATTGACCAACGCCTTCGTGAACGTAAGAGGGAGAGGTCTCCATCTAATTATCAAAGAAGGGTCTCAACTGTTCAGGTCAGTCCAAGCAGCTTGCCCCAAGTCTTCACGCCCCCCCTTGTTAACACTGAGGAGCCCATGCCGTTGGGTAGGACCCGGCTTTCTGCTGAAGAAAGGGAGAGGAGGTTCAGAAATCACCTGTGTTTTTACTGCGGAGAGAGGAACCATCGAGCTCTTAACTGTCCGTCAAAAAGAACAGGCTCAGTAAGGCTCAGGGGGTCTTTACTGAGCCCTATCCTCAGACATCAGAACCATTCCCACAATCAGTGCACCATCAGATTCCCTGACTCTCCTGAAGGGAGGGAAGTTCCTGTTTTTATTGATTCTGGGGCTGATGCTGACTTTATTGATGTCAGCCTAGCTCATAAGCTCGCCCTGGAGTTGGAACTTCTAGAGAAATCACGTGAGATTTTTGCCATTGATGGGCATCTCATTGATACCATAACTCACTGCACTAAGCCTGTTTCTGTACTGATTTCAGGAAACCACCATGACAGGATCACATTTCTGCTGACCAAGTCCCCAGAGATTCCGGTGATTCTGGGACGCCCTTGGCTCATCAAACACAGTCCAGTCATTAATTGGTTAACGGGTGAGGTTCAGTCTTGGGGACCATCCTGCTCCACTTCTTGTTTGAGGGAAGCTCCCATCATGACATCTCCCTGTGAGATCAACCATGATTACCCAGATTTGTCTAGGGTCCCTAAGGTTTATCATGATTTGTGTGAGGTTTTTAATAAGTCTAAAGCCACTTCTCTGCCTCCTCATAGAGAGTACGACTGTACCATTGACCTTCGCCCTGGAACCACCCCACCTAGGGGCAGATTGTATTCCATTTCTGGTCCTGAAAGAGGGGCTATGGAGGAATACATTTCTGACGCCCTCAAGGCAGGACTAATCAGAAAGTCTTCTTCCCCAGCAGGAGCAGGATTCTTCTTTGTGGGCAAGAAGGATGGCTCTCTTAGACCATGCATCGATTATCGAGGCCTTAACGAGATTACCATCAAGAACAGGTACCCTCTGCCTCTCATGACTTCGGCTTTTGAGCTCCTTCAAGGTAGTACGGTGTTCACTAAACTGGATCTGCGTAATGCTTACCATTTGGTCCGCATAAGAGAAGGAGACGAATGGAAGACAGCATTCAATACCCCTTCAGGGCATTATGAATACCTGGTCATGCCCTTTGGGCTCACTAATGCTCCAGCCGTTTTCCAGGCATTGGTTAACGATGTTTTAAGGGACATGCTTAACAGATTTGTGTTTGTATACCTTGATGACATCTTGATTTTTTCGAAGGATCTTCCTACCCATATCAAGCATGTTCGTGAGGTTCTTCTCAGGCTGCTCCAAAATAAACTATTTGTTAAGGCTGAGAAGTGTGCATTCCACCAGTCATCTGTATCTTTTCTGGGGTTTGTTATTGCTCCCGGCAGGATTAACATGGATCCATCTAAGGTGGCAGCAGTCTTGGAGTGGCCAGAACCATCCAGTTTGAAGGAGCTTCAACGGTTTCTTGGGTTTGCCAATTTTTATCGCCGTTTTATCAAGGATTTTAGTTCAGTGTCCTACGGGTCTTCTGTTTGTTCCTGAAGAGATGGTGTCTAAAGTCCTTCAGTTCTGCCATGGCTCTAAACTTTTCTGTCACCCAGGTATAACCAAGACTCTAGCAGTGGTCCAGTCAGGATTCTGGTGGCCCACTCTCAGAAAAGACACACGAGAGTTTGTGTCAGCATGCACCACGTGTTCCAGAGTAAAGCCCTCCAGACGTCCCCCAGCCGGTCTACTAAGGCCCCTGCCTATTCCACATCGACCGTGGTCCCACCTCTCTATGGATTTTGTCACTGGCCTGCCTCCCTCTCAAGGTAACACTGTACTCCTCACGGTGGTTGACAGATTCTCTAAGATGACCCACCTCATTCCTCTACGCAAGTTACCTTCAGCACCTGATCTCGCTGAAGTGATGGCCCGAGAAGTGTTCAGACTTCATGGCATCCCCCGCAACATTGTCTCTGATAGAGGGCCGCAATTCATTTCCCGTTTTTGGGGTGAGTTTTGCACCCTTCTCGGCATTAACGTCAGTCTCTCTTCAGGTTTTCACCCTCAGACAGATGGCCAGACAGAGAGGATGAATCAGGAGGTTGAGTCCAAGTTGCGCATCCTTTGCATGGATGCTCCCAGTCACTGGTCCCAGAACTTACCTTGGGTTGAGTACGCCATCAATGGATTACCATCAAGTGCCACAGGTCTGTCACCATTTCATGTCGTTTTTGGCTATCAGCCGCCTATTTTCTCTGTTCAGGAAGGGGCTACCAAGGTTCCTGCTGCCCATTTATCAGCACGACGTTGTCTCAGAGTCTGGAGAAAGGCCAGAGCGACTCTCTGCAAGACCTCTGCTGTTTATGCCCGCAATGCCAATCGCCGCAGATCCCAAGCCCCTAGATACCTGGTGGGTCAGAAGGTGTGGTTATCCACTAAGGATCTACCCATCAAGGTAGAGAATCGCAAGTTGGCACCCCGTTTTGTGGGTCCATTTCCTGTTGCCAAGGTTATTAACCCAGCAGCGGTGCGTCTCCATCTGCCCTCTTCGATGCGTGTACACCCCACCTTCCATGTCTCCAAGGTCAAACCTGTGAGGTCATCCAGGTTTTGCCCTCCTTCCAGACCCCCTCCACCCCCCCGACTCATTGATGGAGCCCCTGCCTTTACTGTGAGACGCTTGCTGCGTTCCCGACGTTGGGGCCGTGGCATCCAATATCTTGTCGACTGGCAGGGTTATGGTCCTGAGGAGAGGTCCTGGGTGCCTTCTCGCCTGATCCTGGATAAGGGCCTCATCCGCCATTTCCATTGCCAGCATCCGGACCAGCCCAGAGGGGCGTCAAGAGCCGCCCCTTGAGGGGGAGGTGATGTCATGATTCCAGCCCTTCAGCTCTGGCTTGGCTGTGCTGATTGCTCATTGCCCTCACCTGCACTGAGCTGGTCCCTACTTAATCAGCTGCTCGTCACCAGCTCAGTGCGAGATCGTCTGTTGCCCCTGTCACAGCTTTCAAGCCTTGTCTCATGTTTCAAAGTGTTTTCTGGTTTCTGATCCTGCCTGTTTTTGACCACAGATTTTTGCCTAATCCTTTTGCTGTTGAAAGTCCTGTTGCTGAACCCTGCCTGTTTCTGACCCTGCCTCCTGCCTTCTGGATTCTGGATTTTCACTGCCTGAGACCCCCCCGTGCATGACCCTGGACCGTTTCACGACTCAGCCTCTGGTTGGTGGATTTTGCCCCTGTCGTCTGTTTGTCCCCTGAGACTCCCACAGATCTCCCCTTGTCCATTCACCCTCCCCTCCCCCGGCTGGACTCCTGACCCCTGTGGATTCCTCGTCCCTGACCCACTAGTGTGACCACATCCTTCTACACCATTTACTTTAGTAATAAAACTTTTTGGTTAACCATCCTCTTGTTGTGGCTGCGTTTTGGGTTCTGGCTGATTCTGCTTTTATCATTACAGAAAAATTGCAAGAGAATGTCAATTAATACTATTTTATAAAAGCAATTTGAAATATTTTTGTTCTTTTTTTATTTTAGCAACAAAACTGTGCTGCATTTTGTTTCTTTATGGTTTCCAAAAAAACAAGAATTCTGAATCTTAAATTCTATATGTTGAATAAATCAATGTATTGACATTAATTTTTTCTGTAAAATGTATTTGTATTGCACATTTCAGTAACAACGTAGTTTAAAGTCCTTTACATCTTAAAAACTCAAAAAGTACAAAGTCATTATCTCACACCTGCTCCAGTTCACATGAGAAAATCTAAAAGATAAACTCTGGAAGATGTATTTGTATTGCACATTTCAGTAACAACGTAGTTTAAAGTCCTTTACACCAAACAGTCAACAACTGAAACTTTACATTTTGTCAAGAACCATCATTATACATCAAAATGTTGGTCTGTGTATTATGGTTTAAAAACAACTAAACAGGTGGGTCTTCAGTCTAGATTTAAAGGAAGTCAGTGTTTCAGCTGTTTTGCAGTTTTTCAGGAAGTTTTCTCTCTAAGGAAACCCAGCCTACTTTGGATCAAGTCCTTCTCCTTGACAATCATTTGGAGAGACAGTGGACAGTTGATTGCATTGAGTTTTTACTTTTTACTGTGAACATATGTAGACAATAGAAAGAAAACCTTCAGTTTGAGAGGCAAACACCTCAAGTACAACCCAGCTCAGTGTGAGTGCTCATCTGCAGCAACTTTAATTTCATGGTATTCATGCCATTCACATTTGCTAATGTTGAGGCTTATGAGCTCAAATTGTAAGACGTAGAAATAGATGACAATTTCCTTTACTTTTTCCCTGTGGATTACTACATTTAATCTGAACAACATTATATGGTCAATCTACCTTGGTGACAAAATGTTTTCTGACCGAGTGTGCTCTCCTGCAACAGATAGTGATCATGCATGGATACACTCACAGTTACAGCAAATTAGACACCAACTAACTTCAAATGCATAATTATGACATGTAGGATTAGACTGGTGTCTGTTGACAGAATATCATACATGTCCAACTGTAGATCCTCTGTATGAAGAGGAGATACATTTGGAATCCGAACTCCAGATCACCTTGCTGTGCCATAACAGTGCTAAGAACAACCCAACTATGTAACCTATTTAGCACATTGACATTAATTCCCTAGAAATTTCGAAATTCTAGCTTTTCAAAAGTTTGGGGTGATTAAATCTCTTTATGTGCCATAAAAATCTTAAATATTAACTGTAGAAAATCCGATTAACTAGACATATATTTTCAGCTTTTGGAGTGATGGAAAGTGGAAATAGTTGTTTTAAAAAAAAAAGTATTCATTTAAATTCTGATATCCCCTCCTCTCTTCACAAAAGCAGACACCCCCTCTAGTAAAAAAAAAAGAAGCTCTCTTTCAGTTTGTGGGAACAGGGAGACTGAAAAACATATCTCTTCTTCTTTCTGCAGCCTAAATCCTCCCCACTACACACATGCTCATGCATACCCCTTTGCCCTCTCTCTAGTGGAGTCCAACAGCTCTCAGGGAACACAGGATTTTCTTCTTGCTCTTTCCAGATGACCTCTCTCAAACGTGGGTCCTGGGCTTAGCACACAGTAGGAGCACGAGGGGAACGGTGTTGCAAATTTGTCGCCCTGAGTGTTAAAATTCCCCCTGGAATGTTAATCTGGGCAGTCTTCTCCACTGCACACACACAGACACACACACCCCGATATGTAAACTTTAATAATTGTCAACTTTGGATTTATATGGTTGTCCACAAAACTACTTGTAGTGGGAGCAGGCAGTCTTTTCTTTGTTAAAAGCTGAAAAAAAAAAAGTTTTTTAAATGTGCGTTAGGTTACAACTTTCTATGAATGTGAAAAATATTAAAACTTTTAAATACTGTATGTCATAGTTAAATTATCTTTAAAAACACCCAACATTGTACCGTAGGTGGAAAATGAAAAAAAAAAATTCAATATCTGGTAACTAATTTTACTTAGAATAAATAATGCTGAAAAAATAAAGGTAACTAAAACCTATAGAACAGAATGCCATTTTTCAGTCTGTGTCCTCAGATTGGAAATAAAGTAATCCCAAAGGTATTTTACTTCATCAGTCCACACAGAAGTACTGTGAAGACAGAAAGCAAAAAGAGAGTTTAGAGTCTGTAATTAACTTGGAAAAAGTACAAGACTTTCTTATTTGCATAAGACCCTTCGTCATGACATGACATGAAGTAACATGGGCTTCTGGTTCCAGTTGTACTGGTTATGCTCCAGATGCCTCCACAACCACTTGAGACTTTATTAACAACCTGTGCGAACTCCAAAATGTTTGCCAAGTGTTTTTGTCAATACAGCAAACATGTTTTTTTCAACAGTGCAAAAATTGACAATAAGTCCAACCTAAGGCCACTGAAATTGTGAGCTGCCAACATTTTTTTTACTAACTAGTTTTGTGTAAAGCAGCATGTTCACATTGTAACAAGTCCCTGCCATGCATTTTACAATGTTTAAGGCTGATCCTGAGTGTTTTAACTCTTTACAATTAAGTTTTTAATCAAACTTTTCATGGAAACTTTTAATACACAAACACTGCAAATTAAAAGGGGAAAAATTAACAAATGAAAACAAGATTTGTTTTAAATATGCACTGGATGTTAATTATGTGCACTCAATGCAATTCTTTTAGAACCACAAAAGTTCAATTTAGGTCATTTCCGCACAACGGCATTGTAGCATGTCAGATTTTTTGAATTGCATTCCTCTGTCACTGTAAATAATTAAGAAGGCACGTGTTGTTTCTCATAGAATATAAAGCCATAAGTAAAGAAAACTGCCTGCAGGCAAAATAAAGGCATGTGTTTAGTTTATTTCTTCTTTTTTTTACTTTGGAAGATCTCAAGGGAAAAAAAGACCCTCCTAAAGTGAAAAGGTATAGGACCAGTAATTGACTTTCAGGAACTGTCTGCTCACCCAAGGTAAATAGCTGTGGATAAGGGAGCCCGTTTCAGACAGATAACCAACAAGCCAAAGGCTGGTATAAATGAGATACAATCTGAATTTCCTCTGTAGAAATGGGACATGCTTACAATGCAACTGAAATTATTGCAGCACACTACCAAGTTTGAAGGTTCACTTTTCACACCACATCTATCCTGAATGAAAAAATTCTATTAAATGCCTCCAATCAAATGACGTTTGTCAAGCAGACTTGAAAAACGGCAGATCAAAGGAAGAAGGTTTCAAGCTGTGCTTCTTAGTATACCTGCCTATGAAGCATGCGACTTACTGACGCAGGCTAATGTCTGTCTTTTCCATTGTTGAACACTTTAAGAATAGCAAAAAAGAAAGAAAAAATGGGACATAAAAAAGAAGTAAAATATTCTTAAAGAGTTGGCTTTGACTTTTTTGAGATCTTTTTTTTTTTTTACCCATATTAGAAATATATCATGTAGCTATAAGATTGCTAAGCAAAGTAAATACATCCTATGGAGTGGTGGAAACTAATTTAATGCAATATACGCTGAAAAAAAGCGTATATTGGAGGTGAGACAGGTTTTTCAAAGGGTTTGGATCATTTGACACTGTTGTGAGAAGTGAACTGCACCAACTGAAAATGTATTAAATGTTGCAATTTTGGTGCCAGTTACACCCAGTCTATCAGTGTTAGGTGTGATAAAAAAGTACTTAGTACATAAGTACTTAGAGGGGAGATTATTGAAACAAAGACCAGGTAATTATGTGAATATTTGACTTATGAGAGTAATTAGCTAACAGCAACTGAGCAAGGTTTGTAATAAAAAAAAACCCATATAGAACAATATCAAACATATACAACAGTATAAAAACATAACCAACCTAACGAGCAGGCATTAAGAAAAATCTTTTGTTTACAAAAATGTATGCTTTCCAGCTAGTATGCTTTTACAAAAGCATATTAGACAACAGCCTCAAATTGGACTCAATTTACCATCCCATCAACTTTCCTTATCTTTCTTTAATGTACATTATCAGTAATGATATTTATTTATTTCTGAGTGTGAGTTTGTGTATATGTGTATATTCTACCTACCTCCATGATTCTCCATTAAGATAAGTCAATGTTTACTTGCAGAATAATTTCATTGGGTTTGACTGTTTCCTTCTTATATAGTCTGTATTCAATTTTTCCATTTTCCAGAGAGAAACAGGAGGCAACTCAAAGCTTTTTAACTTCTTGACCTTCAAACATGATTGGATCTGTTCCGTTGCCAAGCCAGACAAAAGGCTTCTGAAAGCAGAGTCAGCTCATGACTTGGCCTTCATGTAGCCATGCACAGAAGCAGGGGGAGGGAATGAGAAAGCGTGTGTGCATGTGTGAGAGAGCGAGAGAGCAACCATGTTGTGCACAACATTTATTTATTCAAAATGTCCATCTGTTGGGTGGCTTCAGCTTGGCCGATACATAAACACACACCTCTCTCCCGCACAAAGACTGTCCCAAGGACAAGGGAACCAGAGACTGTTAAATCCTATTTATCTGTTTGGATCAGATCGCTGCGATAGCATATTCATACAAAACCGTAGTGGAGTCACAGCCATAACATAGACCTATTAATAATTAACATCCCCATAGGCACTGTGTAGCAAAGAAACAGGAATCAAGTCTCAATTGTTCTGTTTTAACTTAGTCGCCTAAAAAAGAACAAAGATTTCATACAACTATGCCTCTGTAGGAAATCATTATTGTATTAATAAAATAACCATATCTCTATACTAACTGGAGCCTATCGCATAGACATAAGTATATTTTCAAACTCTTCATATGTAACTGAATTAATTTAAGATACATTTCTATATTTCACAAGATAAGCAATGTAAGCAAAAGCATTCATGGAATTAAAGAAAGTTTAAGGGTTTACACAAAAGATCAGTTTTTAGATCAATTCTGTTCCAAAGGCAAAGGAGAACTGTTAAATACACGTGCAGAGATACTTTGAGAACACACAATGACTTTCTGGTGGTTTTTCTTGCAGTTTTGTCCTGACTCTGACCCAGATCTGGGCCAAACAATAAGTTATTCTGGATCCAGCCCACACCTTATGTTTACTGCATGCTCAGCTGAGGCTCAACCAATGGCCATGTGGTACAAACTCGAGCGCAGCACACTGCTGTCAAAAATTATAACATTCAAAGCAAAGCATTTATCTCATGAAACAGGGGAATGACTGTTTCCATCAGTTTTGTACACAAGAATAACTGGGAAAGTAAAGAAATATATCAAAATAAAGGAAGCAGGACACATTAACCTACCAGCTCATCCTGCTGAATGTCCTTAGAACCAAAATAATAATATAAGTTTTTTTTTCTTTTGCTCAGTTATTTATTTTTTTGTTTTGTGTTTCCTGTTATGTTTAAGAAACCTATCTAATTTGTTGAGGAAATAAAAGTAATTCAGCTCATGAAGTTAAAATTTCTGAAAAGAAGCAAGTGTTCATTATTCTTTACAGTCAAACATAATGATGACTTTTGATCTCAATTATGGGATTGAAGTGCTATTTAATTTGCTTTTAAGTTGTAAGCTAATTCAATAAAAAGTATCACTTATTGTTGTGGACCTTATTGTTTAGAAGTCAGATTTGGACCTTTGAATGTGAAGTTTGAGATCCTTTGATAAGTGTGAAATCTTCCATGCATATAAAACTACACAACCAACTGAATAAATAGATGAAACAGAAGGATATTATGACTGCTCATCAATGATTGACGATAATGCGGAACAGCAAATTGCATAAATGCCACCTGAAATGTATGTAAATAGTCACGCCATGTTATCAGGATTTTGCTTCTAAATACACATGGGTGGTGATGACAGGGTACTGTAGAGGAAGCAGCTGCACAGAGTTGGATCTGTAAACTGTCGTGACATAGTAATGTGTTGATGTCTCAACATTGTTCCTTTGTGTTAGTGCTCAACTGGTACACTGGTAAAGCCCTAGTGATGATGGTAGCTTGCTTCCTTATGTGACAGCTCTGTTGCTCAAGCTGTTGTGTTGTGGTACACATGGAAGTCTCATGAAGGACAAAGCTTGTGTTTACAATGATTTACACTTACATGTTGGGGCGCACATGTCACTGTGTTCAGTCAGGCAAAGTGAGGTGTGGAGATGGTGTCAAAAGACAAAAGGACAAATACTGAAAAGTTGATGGTAAATCAGTGTTGAAAGAATTGTGAAGCATCATTTAAAACGTTACAAAAATGAAACATCTGACCATTTTAACTTGAACAATAAAACATCTTAGCATGAACCAACCATGTACAATGGAGGCAGGACTACTTCCACAAAGAGAAATACACTGTGATTTAATTTTTTAAGTTTCCTGTTAAATTTTCTCATTTTGCTGTTTTCATAGCTAACAATCTTTAAACTAGAAGCTCAGAATCTTTTACAATATTAAGCCGACAAAGACTGAGATGTTATTTTGGTACAATATCATGCAACATCTTTTTATTTATTTATTTATTTTACTACATCACAGTAATGAGTGCTATGTGTATCTCTTTGGAAGAATTGTGACAAGTGGAAAATTCCAAAAAGAATGAGTACTTTGGCACTGCCCTTCACTTTCACAATAAAATGCTAAATAGTGAAGCCATGAACAACAAAGATATGATTTTAAAAAATCTCCTTAAATCACCTTCCTTTAATTGGCAGTTTTTCCACACATCAGGTTTTCAAAATACAGTATACTGTCACTGTGCAAAACTGTACCTCCAGGTCATTTGAAGCTAAGTCTGTTTTAATCCAAAGTATCAGGTGAGCTTTGACTAAAATTTATTAAAGAAAAAAAGAGGAGACCTGGCAAACATATCCAGTGTGGGCTGATACCACCGATGAAATGTTCTGGGACAGCATACAGCTATTACCCCAGCGGATGTTATTGCACAAAGCTGAATACGTGTAATGAAATGATATATGGCCTTTTACTGAGTGTGCGTAGGAGTCTGTGTGTACTCGTATGTCTGTTATGGCACATTTGTGTCTGTGAAATGAGGAACCAGGAGACACCATCTGCCTGACGGTAGCAACACCAGATGATGAGATTGAGTCCGGGAGGAAGTCTACTTCTGTTTGCCCTACGTTTCCCTGCTGCCTTACCTTTGACATGAACATTCACACACAGTGACTTTTTAAGGGTTCTCCTTGGCTTTGTCAGCTAACTAAAGGAGCAAAGGGGAAAAAAAAGTAATACACAAAAAAATACTGTCAAAAGTTGTTTGTGCCAGTTTTCACTTGTGTCTTTTATTAGGGTCAGCAAAACAAAGAAGTCAATGAGAAGCACTATCACAGAGGGAGCAAGTTACACCTTCGAGACTGGACAGACTAACAACTTGTCCCGCATTTCCTGGACTGAGTGGCTCTTTGTTTGACACCTCGTTTGACAGAGGAGCTCTGCCAGGCACTGGCTGACAAACAGCATACCCTGTCTCTGTTGCACACTTCACTGTCGCCCAGACAAAGCTTAGAGTGATGAGCGAATGACAAAATGGGAAACACAAAGTGGCATGGAGAAATTTAATAGAGCAGAAGTCCCCAACGCTGGTCCTCAGTGTCCTGCATGTTTTAGTGTTTCACTGCTTCTTCACACATGACTTAAATGAACAGCTGGTTAACAAGTTTCTGTGGCAATTTAAGGTATGCTAAGGAGGTAATGCAATCATTTCAATCAGTGTTGAAGGAGTGGGAAAACCTCAAAAACATGCAGGACACTGAGCCCTCAGGATTGGGGACCACCTAAATGAGGCCTGCATTATTGGGATATTTCTTCTTCAGATTGTCATATCTAACACAACTTATTATATACCCTTGGACCATCTCCAAGCTAACAGAATATTTTGTCCTTTCGTTCTCCCACTGGAGATCCATGTCAGTCTAATAGAGGCATAAAAGACTTAAACCATAAACAGAATGGCACAACTGTCTCTGACTAATCTTGTATTATGGTGGAGTTTACTTCTTGTCATTTGTTTTTATGATTGTGGCTTCACTGACAATACCCATAATAGAAACACCATCATCTTCATGGCACTTTTTTTTCTCAACTAAAAGCTGTCACTTTGCAGAAAGAAAATTGAAGAAGATGAGAGAGCAGGAGAGGGAAAAAAGGAGAAATGGGACAGATGGCTTACTATGTGTTATGGAGGTCTTGGCAGATGTTTACTTCTGGGGAAGGTGAAAACGTGACCATCCTTTGGCTGTGTTATGTTGGAGCCAATGGGGAGTAAGACTAAATTAAGGTATGATGGCTACATGCTGTATGTTGTTTTCAGCAAATGCTGACACCATCTAAATTTGGCTGCTAACTCAAAGACTCATCAGGACCAGACATTTTTCTAAGCTCTTATCGTCTAGTTTTGATGAGCCTGTGTAAACTGTAGTTTTAGTTTCCTCAAAGGAGAGGCATCCAGAATGGTCTTCTGAACTTCATGCGTTATATGTTTAAAAAGGATAATAAATACCCTTTCTTCTGCTTTCTGATGTATGGTTAGAATTTCAGTGCATCATCTTTGCCGAGTCTAGGGGCTTAAATGCACTGAATTTCCAGATTCATTATCTGTGTTGAATTGAAGTGGGCCATAAAATAAATTATCCTGTGAGTGTCTATCCCTTTGTATAATACTGTGGTTTAACCAAGAAAAAATGTATAAATAGTGGCAACTGTGCGTCACTGAGGTCTGGGCTGTGTGCTTTCAGAGATCAGAAGTATGTGAAGAGCCTTCCCAGGTCTAACAAACTGTGCTTGTATGGGCAGCTTTAAATTGGCTTATAACCAAATGGGCATTGTTGAAAATGATCATTCATAACAAATTCATTATGGTATCATTAGGTGCATCCAATGCACCTAATGATACCAGTCCTAATAATATACTCACTGGTGGAATTTAGATTAAGTTTTGTTGCTTTGCATCTCTTTGTCTATAGTGAAAGACATATCTGAATTTCAGTAGGTCTTGAATTAAATAATCTAAGACTGGAAAAAAAGAATTGTCACATGTTGAAGTGCATGGAGTGAGGCAAATACTGGGAACCCATTTCAAGTGGGGAAAAAAGCGAGCTGCAAGCTTTAAATCTTTTAAAAAGTCTTGAAGTACAGATGTAATGGTGCTGAAGATATTCCCGCTTTGCAACAGTTGACTTTCTGTCCTCTTGGGGAGAAAATAAACCATGCAAAATCAGACTTCCCCATCTGCCTTAAGAGTAAATCAAATAAAATGATGGGGCTGTTCAAGCAAATATTCTCAATACACTTTGTATAAAAGCAGAAAAAATGTCCAATTCTTCCTTTTGAATCTAAGCAAAAAATAATTAGAAAAGTAGAGCTGACCTGCCTGAAAGGAGGCAATGCTAATTTATGCTAACTTGCATTAGCATTTCAGGTTGGTTGGGGTGTGGATATGCCACGCATTTTGCAACTGAGAATTGATTTGTTAATACTGTCAACCTGAACATCGTTGCTGAACATGTCCATCCAATCATAAACACAGTTTTCCAGTATCCTTACATTTTATGTTTTTCTTGCGAACACTCGTCATTAATTGCTAGGTGTTTGGAGTCACCCTTTAAATTGAAGTTTTAACATCACATACAGTCTGCATCTTTGTCCAAAACAATATGATCCACAAGATTGCTTGAACAGGGTCAAGCAAACTTCAGATCAAACTGGACAGTATGTAATTCATGTAGGAATAAATTGTCAAAGCATGTTGTAAAGCTTACATTAAATCAAATTATCGCCTGTTTTAAAACAAGATTTAACTAAATGTTAGATTGAGAAAAACACTCAGATAATCATTTTAGAATTGCATAAGGAATGTGTGTACACATTCATACGACTGAATGAGCATTCGTTTATTCCAGTGTACCATGTAAGTTTGCTGGTGGGAATATTTTCAAGTAAATCCATTTTCTTCCCTGCTTCCAGCAGTAAACTCAGGTCTGCACTTGAAGCAACCACACCACTGATGGCATGCATTATGCCTGACTCTTACCGTAATAGTAGTGTGACGTAAGTAGGTGATCTCTAATGATATACTGAGGTGCGAGTGTTATGATAGACTTCAGGAATGACCTTCAACAGTCTTCACAAAGCTATTTCTACGAAGGAAAATAGACAAATGCTTTTTATGTTGGTGTTCAGAGCAATTGAGGCAAAATAATTGAGACCTGTGAGTCATGAGGTGAATAGCCAGATTCAGACATAACAAACTTGCCCACATTGTCTTAGTCATGGCCAAGTCTATTTCTGTAAGTTCTAAGTAAAATCCACAAAACTTAAACTAAATAACCTCAAGTGACAAAGTGAGTGCCTACCAAGTACTGTAATCGCAAATCCAAAGTATTATGATGCAACACCCTTAAATTTCTCACTACCCAACTATTACCTAACATTAACTGATATTAATTATGTAAAATTGTTTTAGAGATTTTCTTATTACTTTAATTTAAATCATGAAGGCAAACATTTTTGAGATCCAACACTTTCTCAAGATTACAATCTAGTTTAATTACTGTAGGCCACATGGTTTTGCATATCCAAAGCAATTGTTAATAGCTGCATTTACATATTATTGGCAAGAATTTTATACTAATTTGGGCATTTTACAATTTATTTGAAATAGAAAGGTGGGTTAGCATTGTAGTATCACAGTGTTAACATGACATAGCCCAAAGAATGATAATTTTTCGTGCCTCAAGTCCGTTTATAACTGTTACTTGTATTGTGCTCACTTCAGGTAATAATGTTTGAGGAAGAAATGTTTTTATTCAGATACTAAATTCTGATTTATACGCAATTCAAACCTGAAAGCGAACAATTTTCTTTCCAAATCGTTACATATGCAACACAAACAGATCTCAACCTTGCCATCGTCTTCTTATAGGTTTTCTTCTCCCATGGTCAGCGAATTTGACTGTAGTCAGGGAAAGTCGATTAATTATGGGTCATTGCAATCACAGTGTTGCTGCTATCATTACACAGTAATTAACATGCTAATGGATGTGAAGTGAAGAGAGAGATGGTAAGATGAAAAGTGGATGATTGGATAGGAGAAATAAAATACGGTGAGTAACCACTTTTATATCGCTCACACGTGAGTGGCGGCATTGCATCTCTTAGAGATTATATGTCAAGCCCTGTCTTTGCTGTCATTCATCATGGTTCTCTATGCCAGAACCAATGACATAGATGAAACTATTATGATAAAAGCTCTAAAAAGGGAATAGGCTTTTCTTTTTTTAATTCAAGCAGATAATCAGTCATCATGCAGTTGTCTCAAGTACTGGTATGGGTAATAATTCAGTCAAATAAAAGTTTAGTATACAGCGAAGAAATGCCGCAGGATGAGGACACTGCTGTATGGTAGTGCTCTCAGTTTGAAGCTATCGTTCACAAAACTTCATGTTCTATAAGGAAGGACACTTAGGGGAAAAAACCTCCACAGGTATTTGGTACCTAGATCTTCAGTGGGAGGTGTACCTATTTCAGACAACTTCAAATACCTATATTACAGCCACAACTGTGACACGTATGTGTAAAAGAAATATACAATACTCACTCAGTTGTTGATTGTTTCTGAATAGACCAAATTCATCCTCCTCTCTTTATGCAGGAAGACTTTAATGACTCTGTCATAGAGCTGATCTCTTCATTTCAGTTCCATCAACAAGTCCTCTTTGGCTGCCTGGGCCATGAGGCTAGGCTTGCTCTCACAAAGCACCATCTATTATCACAAAAATAGACCAATTTCAGGCTTGTTTTTGTGATAATAATACATAGTCAAATTTCTGTTAAGTCATGTTTGATATAGAAAGCATTTCAAACTTAAAGTAAAATAGTTACTAGATTGTGCTACAAAATCTTGTCTATTAAATACTTCATACTGACTCTTTAATAAGCTCTTGCTAATTAATCTTTCTCAGGAAAACACAACTGTCCTGATTATATGGGTCAGTTGCCTTTGTAAAGACAAGCATTTTATGTTTTTAGAGGTTTGCATCAAACAAGTACAGCATGTGAAAATAGGATGAGTTTTATTTCTGTATTACACTCCCCACAGCTACAACTAATTTATTGTAATGCGTTTTCTCATTCTAATCCCACACCAAAAAGAAATGTACTGAAAAATACTGAATGACCATTTCCATTGAAGGTCTGCAAGAGGGGAGTGCACAAAGCTTGTGTGTTTAGGTAACCTAAATGGCTAGCAATGGCCCTGATAAAAAGCCTTAAGCACAGTAAAAACCATCCAGCTTTGTGGTGGCAGCATCATGCTAAAGGTATGACTGCTGTCAGAAGAACTGAGGCATTGCACAAATTGAGAAAACTAACAATGTATGACTACTTCTAACTTGTAATAAGTTGTTTATAGAGTTATTGTGAATTTTTCAGCCTTTCAATGCTTCAATTGAATTATTATTTTATTTT
Organism: Xiphophorus hellerii; assembly: GCF_003331165.1. Classification (NCBI taxonomy): domain Eukaryota; kingdom Metazoa; phylum Chordata; class Actinopteri; order Cyprinodontiformes; family Poeciliidae; genus Xiphophorus; species Xiphophorus hellerii. Next base: position 10,682,701 of record NC_045680.1, read on the forward strand.
AAGGGATTATCTCTCATTGTTGTTCTGCCTCCAGTCCCTCCTTTTGACTTCATCATGTTTATTTGTCATCTCTCTCTATCTTTTTTCTCCCTCTCTTCTGCTCATCCTGCTTTTCCTCCAGAGCCATTGTGGTGGAACTGCAGCTGATGTTGGCCCTTCTTCTTCCTCTCAGTATTCCAGCAGGGCCCTAATTACTTGTGTCTCATACAAACACACAGAGCTGCTTTATCTCTAGCTGGCCACGCCACGCTTCAACAGACAGCTCTGCTACAGCAGACCGTCTCTGCCTCTGCTGTGCAAGCCTTCCTCCCAACCCCCTCTGAATCCCCTTCATCCAGCACAAACACCTTAAAAGACTCCAATTAAACCATTACAGTGAGGAAGAAGATAGGAGGCAAGAGAGAAACAAGGTCGATAAAGGAAGAGACCATATCAAAGAAAGTCAAAGGATGATCTTAAGATAAATAGGAAATAGTAAATTATTTTGGTTTGTTATGAAAAGTAAACAATAAGGAAAGAAGGAGATAAGAAAGAAAGGAAGGAAGAAAAGAAGGATGGATATTAAGGCAGTGATTTACTCTCCTTTTTGTTTTGGTGTCCATGTAACTTGGGGGTAAAGGAAATGGCAGTGAGGCACAGCTAGATAAGACTCTTTGTTCTCTGGAGGTGAAGAGATCATTACATTCCACCAGATAGCTTTACACTCCTGTCCAACTTGGGAGACTGGAAATGTAAAACAATATGTGTTGCTAACTGAGAAGAGCTGGCACAATGTTACTGTATTTCTATATTAAAACGATTTTTTTTTGTAAAGTGTATTCAGTGTTGTGAATTTGCACTATATAAATAAAACTGAATTGAATTAAAAGTAGACCCTCTTCGCTTTGTGGGACTTCTAAATGACTCTTTTTCTATAGCAGTGATAGACTATCAGCATTTCTATATTTCACAGGGAAAAAAATATGTTTTGTAAAGCTTCTATCTATCTAGACCAGCTCCACAATAAAATGTAAAACCTGGTCAAAAGTGCTTTGCAAATTGATTTGGAGGATGAGGGCTGGGTAAAGAACGTTGATGAAGAGGCAGATTGCTAACTAGCTAGGTAGCTTTGCTAGCATCCATCTGTGATCTAGCACACCTATCCTGGCAGGGTTGTGAGGGTGCTGTATGTCTCTCCAGTGGTCTATCTCCCAATGTCCCAATGATAAGACAGCCTGAGTCTGGAAAACCAGGGAGTTAGTTTGGCAACCCGTCCAAATTAACTGGACAGGTTGCCACTCCATTGCAGGGCAACACGAGACAGACATGAAAACAACTATGCATACAGACACACAGACAATTTTAGAGACATGTTGTTGTTGTCATGTTGTTGGACAGATGGAGGAAGCTGAAGTACCCAGAGAGAAACCACAGATGCACAGTAAGAATATTCAAACTCCATGTAGAAGAACCAAGGCTGGGATTTGAACCCATAATGGTCTCGCTGCAAGGCAGCAGTGCTACCAACTGTGTCACTGTGTAGCTCACTTTGGTGGTATCACTTACTGCTGTAAATTGTCTTTCTTTGTGCCTCCTTACTAAGCACAGGATATTTTATTAAAATGACCAAAATTTCCTCAAAAATAAACAAAGGAGGCTGAGTTAGACGTTTTGAACATCGGCAACCATAAATATGGCTATTTATTGGCAGATTAAAAATATAATGCCTACTGACAAACCATTTGTGAGATTTGAACTCAAAAGTTTAAGGTTATTAGTGAAGTTCTTATGCACATTATGAAAAAAATACTATGTCTACTCAAAAAAAACTGAATATCCAACTCAAAGTGGGATTTGTGAGTGACATATCAGATATAAACTGCGAAGTGCACTGTTGTTGATTATTTGCAATTTTCTATTACATCCATAAACACTTGGCAACCCTGACCCATTCTGAAGTTGGTGCCTAATCTGCACTGACTCACAATGGCAATGCAGAAAACCACTTTCATCATTCTTGAACCAGGATTGAGTGATGAAGCCATTCCCCTATGAGCAGACAAAGGGCTAAATATATTAGCAGTCTGACCACATGGTTATTTTTGGCCGAAAGCTACCTGGAGGGCTGGGATACATGATGATGCTTTTTCTCTTGTTTGTCATAAATTCAGTCTTTGTGGACATCATTGTTTGAGAAATACACCTGTTTACCCAGGGCAGTCAAGTGTTGAGCTGTCTCTGGTCACTAGTTCATATATTCAGCAACACACTATAAAGACATAATATCAGCTTTAACACGGTCAGGCTGGAAGTTAGACACTACGCAGTTCTATAGGAGGTAATTGACCAGATATGTTTTATTCAGATATTCTTTGTAGCCTTGCCTGGGGTTCTTCCAGTGTTGGGGCCTCTAATTAGCTTTAGTAGCTTTATCATTTTGCTTCTAATGTGAAGAAATTGTCACACAAACTTAATGCATGTAAAGGAAAAATATCTTGACTTTTTTTTTTTAAGTGTTTTAAGAAACAAACATTGAAATCAAAATTTTTGTCAAAGAAAGAAAATTATTTCGGAAAAAAGAATGGAGAAACAAAAAATAAACACATGATGGAGCAACTAAAGAGCAATAAATTAGTGTCTGGAGGGAAGTTGGGATTCAGTGGCCACCCTGAGGCCTTTTCTGTGTGCATATTTGGAAGAGGTTTTAGGGTTACATTTGAGATAAGATAAGAATGACAACAAAGGGCGGGGTTGTTTAATTGTGTTTATCCAGACCTTTGGGGGTTGTTGTGTGTGTGCGTGTGTTCTGTGGGGGGAGCAAATCCATGGGTCAACATGGCCTGGGAGTCATCTTCACTTAGCTTGACACCGGGGAGACGGATCACCATTGAGATGGGTGGAGGGCCAACACACAGAGGATTTTCACTAGCAACTGAAAGCATCCTGTCTCCTTCTCCTTCAATGCCGTGTGTCGTGAGGAGGAAGACAGACGAGATTCACCTAACTAAACATAAAATTGTCCTCTTGTGTATTTTTAACTACATAAATACTGCAATCTCTATTCTCCCACAATTTATTCAGGCAATATGGGATCATTGAAGACACCGACAGGCGAAAATACCATCTCTGGTTCAGTTAATAGCAAAAAACACTCCACTAATGGACACAATGGTTCATTACCACTTCAATCATCCCTGAAATGTGTATAGCTAGTCTTTTGTGAGCCTGTGTTTCACTGAGACATTTAAGTAGTCATTTTCTTGTGCAGTAGTGGGCAAACGCCCTACACTGAAACACTGATTTTACATGCAAGTACACTGCATGTAAGCTGTTTGGGCTGAGGGATTTTTATTAACAACATTGTCTACTGTCTTCGTTGAATGTTTTCATACAGTCATGTTGGTCAAATTTTCCTGATTCTATAAAAGTTTAAGTTAGGCAGTTTACTTTCAACATGGTTCTCAAATCTGCTGCAATCCAGCGACATTCATGGAAACTCTACTGGGAAATTATCGAGAATGAATGATACAAAATTAGCAATGGTTTCAACTGTTCTCACAGTCTTGTAGTTTATGTCTAGATACTAAAGATAAAATTATTCTGATAAAACAGTGGAAGCCAAATTTGTTTGTTTTTACCTACAAAAGTAACTGTTGCCACTCGGTGCCTTCAAATGGGTCTCTGTCTCTGGGGACCTCCTGCATGAAGGAATCAAAGTACCTCCTTATGTATGTTTTTGATTAGGGAACAACATTATAAGGTACAAAAACAATTAAAAGTCAATGTTACACAATATGTCACTATACATATATATTTTTTAAAAATCTAAAATTTAATAGTTAAATCTTTTTGTCATGCAGAGTTACTTAAATATCCCCCAAGCATAGCACAGGATTTTAATAAAAACTATAAAAATAAGGTGTTCATAACATGCAAAGTTGGCTCAGATGGTGGCTCAAACAAAGCACATCAAAACAGAACCGACCACAAAGAGCATGCAAATGGAAACAAAGAGCTCAGAGTATAACTGGTCAAACCAGAAACGTCATCCTAGAAGACCAAGCAGCCAATAAAAGCGTGTGACCAAGTCCATGACTAACTCAGGCCATGTTATTGCTCCATTGACTTTTAGAAAGGTGAAAACAAAAGCATTGAAAAGTCTCACATTGTTCATGACCCACATAAAGTAGTGGGGAAAAAAGGGTTTGGAAAATAGATTGACTTTAAGGGAACTATTTGTTGTGAATGTTCTCATGAGGTCACCTGTGATTGCAGAGTGAACAATTGGCCGCATCATATATCTTACTGTCTTTAGACATTTAAATGAAAAGGTATATTTAAACACTGGATACCGGCATCTACATTAAAGCCAACGACATTCTGAAAGTATAGATGACTAATGAAGTTGGACAAAGATATCATGGGATAATAAATACATACATAAGACACCTTGTCAAAACTCCACTTTTAATTTATAGCACACCTTAGAGTTTCTGTGGTAGAGGCTTTTTTCATTAGAAGAAAAACAAACATATTACACTCTGCTGCACTATGTGCCCTCTAGGATTTGAATGTTCTGTTCAACTGTCCTAACATGCCTGCCATTTCAATTATCAGGGAAATGACGGAACAGGCATGAGCATACACAGAAGGGAAATTCTATGCTAAGTAATTTGATGTTGATGAAAGATGACTAATTGTTCACAACCATAAGTATGAGAAGTGAAGATAAAACATCTCAAGTGAAGTAAATACTGCAAATAATGCAAGTAGAACATGTGCTTGTTCATGCAAACATAATCAGTTTATTTTCAGTTTATAGGTTTCAGGAAAAAAAAAGCTAAAATTATCAAATAGACGTAGTGCCAGCCAAAATTAAAACTGGAAAATTAAGATGACGTAAGATATCACTTTCCATTACATCAACACAAAATATATATTTCTTGTTGGCATTTACCAGATAATCATACAAAAATCTTAAAATTACACATATCGCACCAATGAATAATTCGAATAAAGGCAGAAATGTGCATACATGTCCTGAAGTGTTTGAATAATTCATGGATACACACACAGACGTAATATTATATATATATATATATATATATATATATAAACAACCTTATAAATGTTAAATGCTCTTCTACAACTTGTGAACAGAGATAAAATGTTTTCAGTTTTTCCTTGTAGCATAGGAACATGGAGTTTTCCTGCTTTCTTTTAGAGAAATCCTGTTTTTCTGTTGTTAAATATAAATAAGTATAAATATATATTTTTGTTTGTTTAATTCATTGAGTACACAAAATTAGAATGCCAATACTAGTATACTTGCTAATGCAGGTATAATGCAGGTCATAACCCATGTTTCTATGAAGATACCAAAACAACTTCATAGCTTAATAAGATTTAGAGCAAAGAGAGAAAAAGTAAATCTAAAAATATTAAACAGATGAAACCTAGATTACTGCCTGAAAATGATACTGTATTATGTAATTATGACTACCGGTTGGAATAATTAAAATGGACACTAATATTGTTACAAGGAAGCAAAACAAGGCTTAATGTAGTAACAATTTTAGTGCTAATTCATAAATTGCTTATGTTGCTGAGTAACATAAAAGGCTGGGTTGTGACTGTGTGAGGTGGTATTTGACTGCTCCATTCTTCCCTTCATTTTCTTGTTGTTTGTGTTAGAGATAAAAATCATAATAGAAACCTATACAGGATGAAAAACCTTTTAACCCATCAAATTTAATTGAAAATGTATGTTCAGCGAAAACAAACTCCCTTTAGAATTGGCATAAAACTTAATCATCACATCAGTTTTTTCTCATGAGCTCTCCTTTATTGAACAAGCTGACTGCTCTGACTGAGAGTGCAACAACGTGACTGATAAACTTGTTAGACAGCTACAAAATTGAAAAGTTATGATTTTCATTAACTTTGGGAAAGGACTCGAAGGCTTTAGAGAGGGAATGCTAGGAAATGAAATAACGTACCAAGCAGAACTCAAATATCAAAAAATATTATCCAACATTAAAATATAAAATAGCATTTACCTCATTTAAAATCAAATAGATCATATGTCGATTGATCTATTAGATCGAAATGATTTTCTATTTTGGATTTCCATTTTAGAACTACATTTTTTGCCATTCAATATTAATGCCATGCACTCTCAAAATCTACCATGTTTTAATTGAAATTACTGTGTTTTGTCTGACTTAGCCATCTGTGTTGAGAACATTAGGAAAAAAAGTGATGCCCCCAGTTGTGTCAATTTCCGCTAAGTCCCAACATGAACTGTAACATTGTGCATTAACACATTCGTTTCCTCTTCTTCTGGAGGTAAGATTGGAGAATGTTTGCAGATAGAATCTGCAGAGTGGATTACAATGAATGGTGTCAACCCCTCATGGGTATAAAAGGAAACAATGGAATTAAAATGCCTGGACAATGTATGCAAGAGACTGAAAACAGAATTGAACCTTTTCAAATTCAGAGCAGAATGTGGCTGAAACCTACATTTCCTGTTATCCAGAACTGATCTCTTCTTCATAAACTCATTCAAATTTGATTCCATTCATGCCTGCTTGTTGACTTTCTATCATTAAACACTGTACTCCAGCATAGCACTAAAGAAAGATGCTTAACTGGCAGTTTTACTCTCAAACTTAAATAATGTTCAAAGGTATTCAGTAGAGGAGTTCCTTTGTGTGATGGATGTGGTTTAAAGGCAACACTTCAAACTGGCATGGTAGCATATTTGTATCTGTCAATAACAACCATCTGCAGTTAACTAGACAATTTAGAACAGTCTTGCTGTAAGTTCAGTATATATTTAATTACAACTTGGTTAAACAGACAAGCAGAATAAAACCAAATATGGAAGTGACCATACAAAATGTTTCAGTATTTTATTTGTTTGTTAAAATATTACTGGAATCAGTTCACTTCTGAAATTCTGGTATTATTGCTGTGGAAATAGTTATAATAATAATAATCTATATAGTAATGAAACAAACATTATGCATAGAGCTGATGTGCATGCTGTAAATCTGTCTGCAACGTTGTGTAATATTGTATTTCTATTGTGCAATTTATTGTATATGTATTGTGTGTAGCCATTTAGTTTCACATTTCACCTTAGATATTAAAATGATGAAAATATCTTTTTATTAAGTAAAGATATAGGTCTTTCTACTCTTTTCAGTTTTCAAGTCTTTTAATTATGTCCTCCTGTTGTCTCGTTTTTCAGGCTCTACTTCCTCTTTATTATTAATGAGTTGATTCTCTACATCTTTTGTCAAAAAGTAAAAGAAATACTTTAGACTCTTAGAAGCTGATGCACCATTTCTAGCACAGTTTAAAGAGCAAAAGGCATTTAACTTTGAAGTTTGCTTTGACAGCTCCTCCCATTAGTTTGTCATGCCTTAATGGCAACAGTTAGTTCACATTTTGACTTGAGACACAATGAAAATGGGTACTTACTCAGTCACATAGAGTCAGATGGCATTTAACTAATGAAAGCTCTCCAACAGGAATCAGCACAGCTTAGAGCTCATCCAGTTGGCCAAATTTAAAGGACAACTGCAGTGGATGAGATGTGTCCAAATCACTCCAGAGAGCAAGCTCAGTCACAACTCAGTGGTGTTAACAGACAGAGAACGGGATCCAGTACTCTGTCTGTTAACAAGACCATGAGAAAAGAAAAAGGGAAAAGAGGAAGTGGAACATTTGTTTAGACTGTTGATGCCGGGAGCCAAAAAACAGCAAGGTTGGATGAGCATGTATTCAATAGGATGATGTTTGGATTTCAGGTAGGTGTCACCATACACAGCAATATATTTGTCACAGCTTTTCATATATTCATTCAAAGAAAAAGCGTGACTAACAGGTGGAAACATTTTTTTTGAGAAACAGTGGCAATGAAAGTGTAGTAAAGCTATTAAAATTATGCAGTATTAAAAAACCTTCTTGCCACTTTGCTGCTATATTTAACACTGATGCATGTTACAAACCTTTTGTCCACACCTAATTTCCTGACTTTTAACTGTAATACTTGCTTCTCTTTCATTTTTTTCTGGTGCCAGTTCAAAAATATTTTAATTACACAATGCTTTATAAAATGAAAAATGTCCAATACACATTCAGTTAGATAGAATATAAAATAAAGTCAATTAATTTCCTTCCAGACAATTTTATAAACATATTATGTTTTATGAAAATGAATTTAAGAGAGAAGTTAATTGTTTTTATGTATAATCTTCAGATGAGAAATGTCAATTTTTAGTTATTAGTTTTCTTTATTTATTTGCTTTATTTTATATTCATTTTAATGTCCATTTTCAATGTTTGTCTTTCACTCCCATGACCGTCCTGAAATGGTAGCAGAATCATGTATTTGGATCAGAAACTGGTAAAGTTACAGCATTTAAAAAAGCACAAATGCTAAAAAGAAGGCATGTTCTAACAATCAGTAAATTTTTAGTTAAAGGATTTTTTCCCATAAGCCCCCAGAATTGCATGTTCTCCTATAGCTGCATACGTAAACTAAAACCTGATATTCTATTGTGTCTTTCAGTTTTGCTTTAGCACCCATAAATTATCAGTCACTGGCATCAAACTCTTCTAGAAACTTTTAACTAGCAACGTTTCATTTGGCAAATCAATGTTGAGGTGACTGTATTGACTAGTTTTTCCAAATTATAGTCAAATGACATGGTTTTGAACTGAAAATGAATAATCTATTTGATGAAAGTTTTCAGCATCTAATCATATGCTGCCTAATTCAAATGACACTCTGATAGAGACATATAAGCCCTTTTTGCAATGCAGGGTCCGGTGTTATGCCGAGAAACGCATGCCTGCCGAGAATTGCATGCCCTGTCGCGGGAGCGCGCATCGCTCTAAACTCTCGGCAGGCATGCGTTTCTCGGCATAACACCAGTCTGGCAGCCAGATAGGAACTACAGCTCTCAGGGTTCCAGGGAGCCGAGTGGTACAGGGCTGGAAGTGCTAATGCAAAAACGATAAGCACGGCTTCAAAGCCGGGCTGGCCCGGGTCGACCCGGGTCCAGCGGTGCAGTGCGAAAGGGGCTATAGACAAAAAACAAAGATGAATTTTACAAAACAATATGTGCCTTCTTCATAAATGCATGCAGTCTCTGGTCTACAGTAAGATCAACAAATGGTTGAACCAATCTCTGAGTTTACAGACACCCCTCAGTAAAAAAACTGGCGTACATTGTTTTCTAAATCCTTAAAGCTTGAAGGAATTATATAGTGTTTCTACAATTGACAAGCCAGTCAAACTGTGTAATTCATTCAACATCTGCCAGGAGAAAATGGTCCTCGTTTTGCTAGTGTTGACACAAATCTCTTAAATAATGCATACGTAGGTGTACAAATTAACTTTAATGGGGGTTGTTAGGGAAGATTTTAAAAGTTTCAAGATCATTTTTACTATTTTTGCTTTGTAAATGTGACATTTCTTTAACCAAAGACAACCTGTTATAGATTATAAAAGCAACAATCATATAGTTGAAAATCACATCAGAAAATCATCAAAATGTGTAAAGTAACAACTTTATGGGACTAGGTTAAAAAATGACATGGCTGAAAGCAAATAGCTGTATCTTGGCCATGCATACAGGCTTGGGGCAGGATGGTTTTGCTTCCTTATTAAACTGGGCAGCTTTTATAAAACAAGTATTCTAAGAATTTTGGTTGTTAAAAGAATGGTGCAGTCCATGTCACGATGGTTATCACCGACTTTTCATCACATCATTTTGGTAATTTCTTATCTTGATTAAAGCAAAACAGGAATGCAGGAACGCAGATTAAGCATAGGCCTTCATATGCGTCATCAGCATTTTTTTAGAGGCACTGCAATTGACAAACAAAGGTATTATCAATAGAACGTCTAAATCAAAGCCAGGTCATGTGTTGTACAGTAGATGTTAAGTATTATGCACCCTTTATGGCTCACTCAAAGGCAAATGATTGCAAATACTTTGTCATAATGAGGCCATAGTGAAGCTCGAATCACTAAGCCACCACAAAGCTTGTGGCGGCTTCCACTAAAGAAACAGACTTGCTTGTAACCTACTGTATATGGTATTTAATGCCAAGCAAAGACTGATCATATTACACAGCCATTTTAATGAAACTCCCCTATTGTCTGAGCCAAGTCACTAATGATCAAAATGAAACGGTACACAAACACATAAAATGTTTTCAAGAGTGCCGTTAATAACTAGCTGCGTTGCTATGGAGGGTTCATAAAACTGTGCTAAACACTCTGTCTCCATTTCTCACGCAACAACAGGAAGCTAATTATTTCAGTATTGTGTGATGAAGACGACTGCTGCATGGGTGTTCACCCTATGGGAGCTCCTTTGATGCCGCAAATCTGTCCACTGTACAGCCTGAGATGCCAGACTACTAATGATTATTTGGCTCTGGGTGTCTTCGTCATTCTTCAGCACATTAACAGGAAAAGGCAACCACAGGCAAAACTGGTTAGACACAGACACACGCTGGCCCACGACAGGGCTTTATTGCAAATGCATCCTTTGATCAGTCCTGACATATGGTAGTTCATGTTTGGGTACTATGGAGAGCTTGTTGTGAAGCATTGTCATATTACATGCAATCAGCTTCTGGATTTATACAGTGTGAACTACTATACAATAAAGAATTTCAATGGGACACATTTTGGCAACACTTTGTAAAAAGCATGGGATGCTCCCACCTGAAAACCAGCACTAACAGTAGCACTCCATTGCTCTGTTCTGTGTCATGTGCTTTGTAAAATGCCACTTGAAGGATGTCTGTGAACCTCCCTTCCTATCAAAGCCAGCAGTCCACTTGAAACTCAAGCACCAACATACATTTCACACAACACCCCAAAATAACTGGAGCAGGTCACTGAAGCACTTGAAAAGCAAGAGGAAATTTGCAATACACCAGATACAACAGATAACAAACCTGTCTGCAAAAGTTCTGAGTTACCTTCTCAAATTCTAATATATTATGAAACTTTTGTCTTCTTTGTTTTCCATTAATTAATTTTAAGTTATATACAAAACTAGCAGTGTTGAACTGTACCTGTGGGGGTAAGTGCTGTTCTGAAGCACTAGCAGATATGCATAATCAGCGCAGTTTACTTATGGAGTGGTTTTCTGCTACAATAGCCAGTTGATGTTGAGTTAAAAATACGTAGTTCTTTTTTTTTTCCTAGAGTTATTCTCGGACCTTTGTACTGTACCAGCTGCAGGCAAGAGGATGACCGCCTTCTCAGCTTATTGTCATCCTCTCAACTGAATTACTTTGATGTTTTATTCCTTGCTGTTCCTGGGTTGTAATAAAATTAATGCCACTTTAATATGCATCACCCCCTTGTTAAGTCTGGGACTGGGGGATGAATGTACCATTGTTTGAAAGGGAGACCATCTGGAGAAAAAAAATGAACTCCACAAGGGTACATTTAATCAAATTATAATTAAATTCACATGTACTTTATTTGGATTTCATGTGATGGACCAACAAAAGTAGTCTATAGCAGTGGTCCCCAACCTTTTTAGTCGCGCAGACCGGTCAGCCCTTCGCAATTTTGCTGCGGACCGGGGGGGGGGGGGGGGGGCGCAGTACCGATGCTGTTTTGTTACTCATTCTGCTGCAAGTTGGCTCAATTTTGACGCGCAAGACGTAACCGGTAAAACCGGTTTAGGATTTTCAAAATAAAAGATCCGGAATTAGTTTATTATTTCTTGCGCGGACCGGTACCGGTCCGCGGCCCGGTGGTTGGGGACCACTGGTCTATAGGGATGCGGAATGTATAATTTCAAATAATTTTTATAAACACAAAGCTGGAAAGCATCAGGTGCATTTGTACTCAGTTCCCTAAAGGTAACACATTCCCCCTTTTGCTCCGTAGCTGCAAGTCTAACCTGCAGGGCCTCTTAACTGACTCTCTGATTAAGGCTCTCCTTGCTCAGTCTGCCAATTTAGGTGGTCAGTCATGTCTTGACAACTTTACAGTTGTACTATACTCCATTTTTGGATAATGGAATGCCCAGTTCCCCATAAAAAATAATCAAATGTTGGAGTATTGTTTAACAATCTAATCCTGCTTTAATCTTCACCACAATTTTATCCCTGACCAGTTTGTTGTCTTTCTTGGTCTTTACCCTAATACCCTATGTGGCCTTCACACAAGAGAGCCTATGCCCATAAGTGCCCAAATATTACACACTTTAGTAATTGTTGCTGCTCAATATATGCTGCCTGCTGTACATGGGAAGTATTTTATGACATATGACATAATGTCATGAGGATTGCACAGGCTTTACAACAATATGATAAAGAAACAGTTTTCTTATGCTTCTTACAAGCATAACACAAAATGTGTAAATACAAATTGAGTTAGTTTACCGGTAATACATTTTGTTTCTATTAACCAACACAAAAAGGGAATGCACACCTCAATCTGCTTGCATTTTCACATCAGTGTAAAGATGGATGTCCCATGCATTTAACACATATCATACATAAGATCTTCAACATTAATGAATGGACACAACTGTAGTTCAAGCCCTGTTCTTGAAGGGGCACTTTTGCTGGCTTTTGTTTCCTTAATTAAATCATGAGTCATCCCAAGTGTGACAGGTGAGCAAAACAGACGGTTGAGTTTTTTTTTTCCCCCAAATCCCATGGAGATGCTTGCATCTAGAAGCCTGACACTAATGATTTCATTAACATGGATAACAGGGCATCAGTACACCTGTTCATAGTCGTAGGAACAGGTTCCCCTGTAACCTTGAGACAACAGCTTGAGAGACCTGCCAGCTCACTTTTTGTTTAATAGTCGCTGTTTTGAACAGTTTTATTAAATGCTGCAAAAAGTTTTCATTTTCTTCAAGCTAAAAACACTGGCAGTCCTGTTTACTGCCAAACAGATGCCAGTAGGCTGCTTGATGAAGTGAAGTCAAGTAGTTTTTTTAATGAGTGGATATTATGAGCTTTATATCATGCTATAATTTTATTCCCTCATCAAGAAAATACCCAAGCTGGAGATGCGCAACTCATTTCAATGTTCTTATGATTTTTGAACTGAAAGGCATTTGGTATGACAAGCTCAGCATATGTGTAGATCCACCAGGTGTTTGCTAATTGCTGTTGCCGCTAGTCTGGTGGAGCTGAGTGGAGAAGGCGTGGCGGAGGAGGGGTTGCTCTGTGAGGCGAAAACTCTGCTAGAGCACGCAGCTCCAAGAAGGAGCTTCATGGAAATAGGTGGAGCTTTGTCAGAACAAAGATTTAGGCATCCACAAATGGTTGCCATAGGAGATTAAAGGATTTCTCAAACATGCATGAAAGAATCCAAGTAACACAAAAAGTGTAACATACCATTAAGCTCAAAGAAAGTTGTTTTTACATAATACTCCACTTTATGTTTTATATACAGCATACAACATTTTTATTACTGAAGACAACATAGTTATGGTTGTGTCATATAATTTTACTATGTGCATGAAAAATACACAATAATAAGAAAATCTTTGAAAAGTGAGTTTAGAAATTATTTATCACCTGGTATTTTTAGCTAAGCCTGTGCATTGCATGTGCAGAGACTTTTCATATTTAAAAAAATAAATAGATGAAAGCAGAGAATGCGCCTCCAAGTCAAAGTTGCTCCTACTTTCTCTTACTTATTCTTGATTTGAGTGTTTTGGAACATAATCTATCAGAAAAACCAGCTGGACTTTCAAGCAGATCTTGAGAGTTAAGTTTGAAATTTTTTTATTTATTTTTTTGTCACTTAAAAGTTGAAAATAAATTACGCATCTGGAGTTTTTCAATCTGAGTTTTTCCCTAATCCCTAGTTTTTTTTCTAGTATTTTTTTTGTTGTCGTTTTGGCTGGTAATTCTCCCAGTGGTACTGGATATCTCTCTCTCTCTCTGGGCCTGTTTTCCCACATCATCTGCATGATTTAATGTTCTGTAAACTGTCCAAAGAAAACCCTATCTGTTTCTTCCCCCACTCATCTGACAGCCTCACTGGTCTTTCCCCCTTTTCTACTTCAGAATGTGATCGATAGCCCCTAAGCCCCCCTTCTCGGCTGCTTTCGCAGGTGGATATCATTAGGGGTGATAAATGCACTATCAAACCATGGAATAGTCTGCCCACTTAATAAACTAAGCTAGCTGCTTACTGGAGTTGTAATTGAAAAATAGGGTCATACACAGAATATAATTTTGTAAGATGATAAAAAAAAGGCATGCTTAAAAAAAAATAAGTCTTCCACTTTTTATTTTTTATGTTTGCATTTTTGCATCCCACAAGTATATTGTATTGTTTCTTTTATTTCTATCCAGCATTACTTAAAAAATTACCTAGCTACAGCAGTATTTGAAAAGTCAGTATTTTTATAATCAAAATTATTAAAATGCAATCTGGATAGGTAGTGTTGCCATAAATAATGAATCCTTTGTCCTGCTCACACACATCTTATGAAAGAGGGGAAAAAAGCAGTAAAGGAAAGAAAGATGGACAGTTTTCCCAACTGATTCATAAATTTCCACTCTAGCACATTTATGAAACAGAATAGAGTACAAAGAAACACAAAGCTGAGTGACAGAATAGAAAAGTAGGGGGAAAAAAATATATAAATCCATGTAAATTGCTGAAATTTGTCTGAGCTTAACTGTTCAAAATTATACTCAAACTTGTTTAAAACTGCAATAAAGATTGTTGTCTGTGTAGTAGTATAGAAATGTGTATTCCAGTAAATATCAGCATGGTAGTCCTGATTCCGGTTGAATGGAGAGCGTTTGGTACAAAGGAAGCTGTGGAGCTCAGACTGGCATCTCGTATTCTCTCTGTGTGCCGATTGTGTATATCACACACTGGATGGAATTTGGTTGCTGTTGAACAACAGATTGCTGGGTTGGTGTTGTTGAGAATAAATAATTCTGTGTTTTCCTTCAATCTCTTTTAGCTAGTTGCTAAGCTAAGGTTAGAGGAAAGGACATGTTAGGAAATGCAAATGAGAGCTATGGGTAGAGGAAAGAACACACAAGGGAATGCCCTCTTTGGGGTGTAACTTAGATAGAGCCTAACAAAGGAGATCACAAACTCTTCTGGGGTGATTTTTTTGTCTGTTACCGCCTAAAGGTGGCAGGTCATAATGGACCAGCTGTATTTTGGTATTATGGAATTCATGAATTCAACTCACTGACTCTTCTTTAACCTCGTACATCAAGAACTCATCATGGAGAAC
This sequence comes from Xiphophorus hellerii, assembly GCF_003331165.1. Taxonomy (NCBI): domain Eukaryota; kingdom Metazoa; phylum Chordata; class Actinopteri; order Cyprinodontiformes; family Poeciliidae; genus Xiphophorus; species Xiphophorus hellerii. The sequence continues at coordinate 10,697,964 of NC_045680.1, forward strand.
GGATGATTCTCTACAGTGTATCATACCCAGTCTTTGCTCTCTGTTTCTTTGTACAAATGTTAGGTACTTCATTCTAGAACTTAAAGTGGTTTTTAAATTTGGATAAATGTGTTTGTGATACATACATTTACCATTGAAGGGCCATCAGGAATCCCTAACATACATTTGCTTCCTAAATTATAGCATTCATTCAATTAAATGTTAATTTACTTCCAAAAGTCAATTTTCTTTTTTTGTAGCATTTCTCTTGGATATATACAGTATTTGCATGTACAGACACATTTATGCTACCCTATAGAAGCCTATCTTTGTCTATACCAACACTAACACCGGAAACCACAAATCCAAACTCAGTATAACTATTGTGGCTTTTCCAGCAAATTCACAAGGACTAAACCCAACACATATTCAATAAAAGTAGTGCTGTGTTTTGTGAATCCAGCTGTTTCTGAGGAGAAAGTTCGGTTCAAATCCCTAAAACAAGAAACACATTCATTAAAGTCATGGGTCTTTTGCAAATCCTTACTGAGATCGTGCCTATCTTGTAAATGTACAGGAACAGATTTGCCTATGAAAACCACAGTATTCTCCTGTCACACACATGCATTAATTCCCTAGTCTGTGTCTTTGTATTAAGCCACCCACACAGGGAAACACACACAGATTGTAAGCATGAGACAGATGTTAGATCTAATGAATGAAAAACATTGTTCACTAAACCTCTAGAAAATTTAGATAGTTAAAGATAAAGTGACCTCTGAATTTAATAGTCTTTGTATTTTCCTAAATGTCAAGGGTTATAGCAGAACAATAGTGTCAGAGTCACTGATTATGATGTGTTTCCCTTTCTTAAACTTCTTTCTTACCACTGCTACTAGTTTCAAAATTAAATGCTGCACAAGCACTGTGTTGTACTAGTATGAGGCTATGGGAAATTTGTTGTATTGACATATCTCACAGTAACATTTTTAGTTGGTTTACTTTATTTAATATTTCAAAACTAGTTAACAAGGTTACATTGTTAATTTCTACTACTTTAGGTTTGTATACAAGTTTATATCTTAGAAAAAGGGAAAGATATGACTTTGACTCCCTGACATAAGGGGAGGAATGTATGTCTACAATGTCTGGAGTTATCAGGAGCCCCAGGACCTTCCCCAAGCTCTCTGATTCCATCTGCAAGAGTAATATATCCAGCAAGGAGGGAAGGGAGTAATGATGATGGGTGATTGCAGACAAGCGTGTCTGCCAAAGTCCAGGTTCACTACCTCCACTGTTTGACTTGGACTGCTGATGAGAACGTTGTGATTATCAAGAAACCCACAGCCTGCTTACTGGTCATTATCGCTATCTCGTTTATTTTTTTTCAAAGCTGTCAAAATATGATGTAGGAAATATGTTTAGGGAGGATGGATGTGTCCTGTTTTACTTCAAACTAATATCTTAAAAATGTGCAGAAATTCTGTTGACATTTGACCCTTCTCCTTTGGGATAGAGTTATTCATGCTGCCTGTCTGCTTCTTCAAGTATTTCTCATCTTCCTTTTTTAAAAAACAGGATATTTTGATATTTTAATCTGTTTCAATAGTCAAATCTGTGAAAGGGCTAAAGGCATAAATACTGGACTAGGGGTGCTTTCAATGAGAACCTACTAAGGTAATTGAAGTGCTGAAGGAAATAATAAGAAACATATAATTCCCCATATGAGAGTGCTTAGCAATCAAATTGCATTTACAATTTATTCAAAAGAAAAATAAATGAAGCAACTGAACATAAATTTTAAGGAGCCTTTATTGTATGCCATTTTTTTAAAAGATTATTTTTCTTTTAGTGTCATGAGGTAACTTAAAATATTATACACAGTTCATTGAGTTTTTAATTCCACTATAATTAGGATTCAGACCAACAAAGAAACACAGCTGAAGTACATGCAGCTGTGCGGCATGTGATCACACAAGATTTTGTCAGACTTGAATCGTATAATCTGAGTGAGATTGGATTTCAGTTTTGTATTTTGTGATGCAGTAAATTGTTAGGGTTAGGTAATGCTAAGGTTTTGTCATTTTGTGTTCAGTTACTGTCATCCTGGTGTTTCTTGTGTATTTGGCTAGGAATTCTCCCTCAGTACCTTAGGCTATGCTCTCACTCAGCTGCTCCAAATTATGTTAATTAGTCTCACGCGTTCCTTTAGCAAGTGATGATGTCCTGCTTCTGAACACATAAACTCCATTTTTTTCAGTCTTTCAGAAATGGGACCAAGTTGTTATTTTTTTAAACTGTTTTCCAACCAAGTGTAGAGTCAAGTCTCAAGTAAAGGCATGAAAGTGATGCACTGACTGTTTATGGTTCAGGCTCAACACTCAAAGATGTTGTGTACACATTGATGTATGTGATTTTCTATGCTCCGTGACTAAATTAGCATGCAAAAAAAAAAAACCTTAAATGATAAGCTTCTCTTTCCAAGACTTCTTTCCGAGAAAAGATTTCTCAAACATGCATAAACGAATCAAAGCAACACTCCAGGTATGCCTTTATATTATAACACGATGGACAGTTCAAAAAAGTAGATTTTACTTGATACTGCCCCTTTTACAATAACTATGGACACTTTTTTTTCATAAAATCTTAAGAGAGAAAGAGGTAAGGCTCATCCAAATAAATTGTTAGCATATTGTTGATATACTTTAATGAGTGGGTTGATCACTGTGTCCACAATAAGGATTTGTAATTTACAGAACTGGAACACCTGCTGAGTTTTATTTTCCAGATGTAAAAAAGCATTTCCACCGTCTTTCAGGATGCTAATTTGTGTGTTCTTAACTGGCAGTGTAAACTCTGAACCCTTTTGAATTGGCAACTTCACCACCTGGTCTGTCCTCATGCTTGTAAATCACTGGGAAAAAATGTTTGGAGCTCAAACACTTGCTGTTGTGTCCTGAGAAATATAAAGACAGCTTGTGCAATGCTGCACTTAAGGTTTACAGAACAAAGCTTTTATCCCACAGTTCCTTATCAGTGGGTCATCTGGTTTTATTACTGGAAGGAGAACCCAGTCTTACAGTACATGCATTATTCTCCTGAAGCTATTTTGTGATTGTGTTCCTTTTTTCCCTATGGTAAAAGCTCCAGGGAGTATTATTGGCTGTGCAACCCATTTCTCTTTATCAGATTTTAGGAAATACTCCCTTTTGGTGTTGCTATGGCAAAAACAAGCTTTTCTTTAAAGAGTGATTATCAGTCACTTTAGGATACATAGTCAAATTTAAGTAACAACAATGAAACAATACATGTAAATACATCCAGCAGCCAACAATAACATCTACAAATATATTAATTAAGACATCTTCAAAGCATAATGTGGCATGTAATGTGCAATATAAGTACTCATAAAGTAGTGTAGAGACTCCATACATTTCACCTTGCCATGCATCTTATTTTAAAAAATCTTACAATAAAAATGTTCTTTGTTGTCACAAAATTGCACTGTTGGTAGCACTGCTGTTTTACAACAAAAAGGTTCTGGGTTAAAATCCTGGCCTTGGGTCTTGCAACAGGGAGCTTGTAAGTTCATGTAGTCCAACTTCCAAAAACATGACTGTTAGGTTTATTGGTCTTTCTAAACTGTCACTTGGTGCAAGTGTGTGTGTATGGTTGTCTACTGTGTGTCTGTGTTGCCCTGCCCTATGTTGTGCAAGGTGTGCTCTGGCTTTGCCCAATGACTGCTAGAGATAAGCCCTAGCATCCAAATTTTGTTGCCAGCAATTTAAGTACAAACAATGCTAAATCATCATACATAATGGTTGATGATCCTGTGACCAACCATACAGCCTGTTTCACAGTCATTTAAAAGCATTGACAGATTGCTCATGTTCAGACTGAATAAAATGGGGGACAGGATGCTATCTTGTCTCACCCCAAGAGACCAGTGTTTGCCCATTTCATATATATTAACTGATTAGCAGACCAAAAAGCAGGATTCCTCACCATACATTTTGGAATGCCCCTGTTAAACAACTTTTGAAACAAGGTTTCATGGTTTACATGAAACCTTACATCATCAAAGGCATTTGATGCATAAATAAAACACATAAAAAGGCAATGCTATGTCTGTTGTATAGAAATAAAAATTTCCCTTAAAGCAAAAATGCATGTGCCTGTTCCATGTTCATGTTTAAAACCAAAGCCAAAAAAAGCAGCAGGATGAATGAAACCAAGGTAGTATAGTCTACTTATTGCAATGGGGATTTATTCTTTCACTTAAGCATAACCAGTTTATAGTTAACATTTCTACATTTCAAACTTCTTTTAGACCTTCTTGAATATGAAACCCTGGAAAACTGAGATGTTTGGTTTGAGACAATAAAATATTTTCTTAAGCAATTTTTATATTTCAAGCTTACAAAGTAAAGCATTGCGATTAACCACAAGTCTAGATTGTGATTAATCTGATGAAATGCTTTAATGGATTGACAGCTCAATTCTAATAACATGTCTATTTTACATTTTATCATGTTACCCTTCCCTCCGTAAAAGAAAGGGAAGAGATAACAGTGTTGGAACAAAAACTTTGTGGTTGAGAAAGATCAAGTGCAAGAGCCTGTTGGACTGTGCATACATCTCTCTGACCAACGTTATGAAGATTCTTGTTTTTTGATGTGAATGACACATTTCTTCTTCTATTGCCACCTTCCTCCTCTAGCTAGTCACATGAAGACCAAGAGGATTTTTTAAAGTCTTCCATTTTTTTCTTCATACTAAGATGACATATTTGCACCTGTTTTAATATTTGGAGGTATCTGGATGTAGCTAGTCTCCTTAAATCTTCATCACGGCTTCCAGTGCAACGGATGCATGTTTGCTTGAAGTTAGCAAGCCTGCCTTCTGGCAACATGATTCCCTCATCTTCTTTGGCTGGCCACCATTCAAGAACATTTAAGCAGATCAAATGACATTCCTCTCACTGGAAATCCTGGTAGGGAGGATCAATGAAACATTAACTTGCTTACTTTTAGCATGCATGTCATCCTTCTTCAGTCTTAGTACTATGTTTTAAATGATGTGTTCATTTAAAGAAAGGTACTTTTTGCAAATATTTTTCATTGAAATATGAACTCAGGTCAAATAAACTGACTTTTTTTAAACAATATGCTTTTTCTTACCAAAACAGCTCTTTATTCCCCTTCACTTCAACCTTTGAAAAGGATACTGCGGATTTCTTGAAAGATATTCAACCTATATCATCTAACTTTTAACCTCGTTTAAAATTAATTCATTTTGCATACGTAATTCTGCTATTACAAGTTATGCAACATAACATTTATGTCCAGCCGATATGTTTTTCAACATGCCTTTTATTCACAAAAGTAAAACTTCACATTTATCAGTCTAATATTTCAAGAATCAGTTAGCGCTACAATAAAGACAAAGAAAAAACACCACAACAACCAACCTCATTTCTGTATTTTGGAAGGGTGCTTTTGTCTTTGATTTCTTCATCAGTGATTTGTGATACAGCCACGAGAATGTTCCCTCTCATGTCAATAAGCCACAATCCCAAAAACTACCTGGCCTACTTGTGAAAGTGTTTGTCAGTGTGACCTTTAGAAGTAAGCCCTTCATAGTTCAGTGTGTGAAATTGGATAAAGCCTCTATATTCTAGAATGCTTCAGTTCAGCCTTAGATGTCTTATTTTATCTTCACCATCAACACAAACCGCTGAAATCTCCTCTGATCTAGTCCTACAGCTATGCTGTAGATGCTTATTGACAGTTTTACAACTTTGAAACCTGTCTGGAAATTGCTAAGTGTTGAAAAAGAGATTGCAATTGATAGTTGTTCAACCTTTAGAATTTATGGTTGTTTTAATTAAATATATGTGTGACACTCTTTGTCGTTATTCACTGTGAGAACAAAACAGAAATTGGGAACCCACCTTGTGTGCTGTTACACATGGTATTGATAAATTATGTAAAATTAAATGTTCAACAGCTAAAGGGGACCCTTTATTCAAAATTCACTTGCAGCATATTTTTGTACTTCCATTTGGGTCTCAACCGTTTATAGGAACAGTTCAAGCGCTTAAAAAATTACCCAGCCATTTTCTGGCAATGAGTTAATGTTTTTTGGTGTGTGGAAACCAAACTGCTTCAAAACCCTCTCGTTTATTAAGTCACAGCTGGAGGATTTTGCAAAGTTCAAGGTGACCAACGGCTGTATTGGTCAATGGATAGGGGAAGTCCCCACCACTTGCTCCAAATCTTCACCACTTTCTCAGAAGAAGGTTAACCATCAAAAGTACACAAAGATGTATTCAAACACATTGCAATACCAGTCAAAAAGTGGTGTAGCTGTTTTGTACAAGTCAGCCTTTAACTATTTCTGGAACACAGTTGTGCTGCATAGCCTCAGTCCCCTGAAGAAATCTAATTTACAAGTTAGAGCTTAATCCTTATAGGTTTGGTTCCTTTTAACAAACCAAAATTTTGTCATTAGGAAACATAGTTTAGCAATATTTTATTTCCTCTAAAGTTTGAACAAAACTTAAGAATTAAAGTTGAAAAATTAAAAAACAGCTACTTTTATTTCTTATTTGACTGACTTAGGTCAATTGCTCCTCTCAAGAGATAGAAAACAGGGAATGGTATGCCACAGTAAGAAAGATGTACTGACCAAAGCAATACATCTCCCTGAAGATGCTTCTGCTGATGACAAGGCATAAAGATAGAAAACGAGAAAGAGAAAGGGCATTGAAAAGGGGAGGCGAACACCTGGTACATGGAAATGAGTCGAATGTGTGCAACTCCTAGATTTTGGAAGACATAAAATCAGTCAAGGAGTCATCATTAGCTGCAGTGAAAATCACCAACATGCCCTTTTGTTCCAAGAAGCCACCCATTGTTTCACTGAGCCATTTCCCTTTTAAAGGTTTTCAGTTAATTGAAAATTAGAATGGAAAACGTTTTCACTTTTGCTGTAAGATTATTTTAGGTGTTTAGATTTTCTTAAGTAATTCTGTGGAATGAATATGATGTTTTTGTTCAACATATAAATCTGAAAAAGTCACTTACTTAGTCAGATGGGCCAGAGAAGACCTATGTCCACTCATCCAAGGAGATTAGCAGTAAGAATATTCTTCTTATAGTTTTTCTAGATTTTTTTAATCAGGTAGTGGCTCTTGGGAAGACAAAACTATGATTAATTTGCTTCAATTCAACTTCAAAGAGAAAAAAATAAACTACTCAAAGGGCATAATGAACATTCCACCTTACAAGTGGAATGTACAATCAAGTCAAATGCCTGTACCCATTTTATATACATTTGTCTATTTATTTAATTTACTTTCGAAAGCTTTAAAAAAAGTTACTAGCTATTAGCAACATGGAGAATGTTGATGAGGTTATTTTTGAAAACATGCCAATCAGCTGTTATTAATTTTGGGGGCCTTTAATTAGTTTAAGCACATCTTGGTGTCATTTGAATTTGCATATATGTATTTTGTAAAATTTTTATCCACTATTGACTACGGGGGACTCACTTAACTGTTTTCCTTATGTTTGTTTATTTTGTTCCAAAAAAGTTGTCTGTTTAAAGCTCCCAATGTTGCTTATTTTCAGTGCCTTCCTTTTTTATGCAACAGCTGCTTTTAAACAACTTTTAAACCATTTATATGTATTTAATTCATACCACTGGTTACTTTCGAGCCTGGCTAATGAAAACGATTTCAGTTCACAATCTGAGATTATGCCACAGCTATTCTGTGTGAACTTAATTAGCTTTTTGTCATAGTATGGAGATTGGGAATAACTTTTGGAAGCAACATGTTTCAAAACTAATCAACCTATCTTATCTAATTGCCCATTGTGCATTTCTTCAGTTTTTGAAACACCCTTGTGCTTACTTTTAACATCATTATGTGCATGAAAGTGTAGACAGTCTTATGAGACACATCTGTTTTCAGACATGTTGGTATGAACAGACATTTTTTTTCCCCAGGGTATTACTAAACTGCTAATGTAAGCAGTGAGGCTATTTCTTTCAGGCTCTAAAATGAAAAAAAAAAGAAAAAGAAAAATGTAGACATGACATCAAAATCTTTCGAATCCCTTTTCTATTTGAAATATGAGCAAATCTACCAAAGTAAAATCCATTTTGTCATAAGACACACATTCCTACAAGCTTGTCTTTCACTAAATGATATCTATTTAATCAAATGTCCAGTGCTCAGAATGTTCCAGCTGTCTATTTTGTCAAACTGGCTTTCAGGTTGTCATCTACATGTCTGAAAACTTGTGTAAAGCTCCACAGTAAGACTTTTGTCTTCAATGTGTCATTATGAGCTTTGAAAGAGCAACAGCATCTGAGGAATGAAAGCAGCTGATTTGGTTTTCTCAGCACGTTGGGATCTGACACTTGCAGATTGACAATGACTGAGTGACTGCACCTCTGGGAGACTACCAAAGGGTGTCAACCAGTGAGTGCCGAAGTGCGCGAGTCTGAGCTTGTGTCTGTAGTGTCTCAGCTTGTGTCTGTAGTGACAAAAGCACAGATGTATGTCAAATTGACAGAGAATTCTTGTCAATCAAAACAGTCGATAATACATCGGCAAAAGTGTGTTAAGAGTTGACACACTCTTTTTGTACCAAATAATATTTTATTAGAATTTGCATCTGTGGTAAATTTACATGGTCAGACAACTCCCCACTCACTCATTCACTCTCCCTCTCTTTCTCTCCGATTCCCTCAATGATTTTGATCCATATCCACTGAATAGTATCATGGAGTTGCTAGGTATTTGTCAGCTGCAGAGCCATGATTCGGGTGTATCAAATCCTAAATGTGCATTTTTCACTTGAAATCTGGAACCTAAAATTCTAATTCCTTTCCAAACATACCCACAGGGTATGTTTGCCTCTGAATAACACTGACATCTTACAGTAGGAAGGGCAGAAAAAAAAAAATTAAGAAAGCTGGTAATTGTAGTCCATAAAAATAATTTGGCATCAGCAAAAACTGGCATCAGTAGGTCAAAGCTCTTACATAAACAGAGATAAAAAATAAATAAATAAAAATTCTGAAACATCTGAGTGCACCTTTAATGATGTTAGAAGCAATTTGTTTTGATAAATGTGATGGATTAGTTATAAAATTTTTACATGAGTTTGAAGCATGATCAAAAATACTTAGCAGTAGCTTATTTTGTTATGTTAGTGTCTGTTTTATTTAAAGCCAGGCCTGCAGGAGCTAAAGATTAACTTGAAGAGTTTTATTCATAACTACAAAATGTTGTTTTATCAAATGTCTGCTAAATTGATCATTTTTCAAACATTTTTGTAAAAAAAAACTAAAAGAAAAATAGTAAAACTTACTTTGTCTCTTTGTGATTATCTTTTGAATAATGCAAGCGTACATGCAATGTTTATTTGACTCCATTTTTAGCTCTGTCACAATACTTCACTTACCAAACAGGTTAAAAAGTATTGCAGATTGATGAGAGACGCCCTCGGTTTTAATGCGGCTGCACCTTGAAATGTTTTTCCCCACAGGAAGCCGCAGCTGTGATGTTCGGCTTTGTTCTTGAGCCAAAATCACTCAAATAACTGTGCACACACTCATGCACAGACATAAACAAAGTGTAATGTTGCAGACAATGTTACCAAAACTGACACAAGACAAAACCACAACATAGATCTGTTGGGAGCTCCACACAAGCTCAGCAGCTCAGCGAATAAGTTTGATAGTCAAAAACAAGGAAGCAACTGTATCACAGCATGACTGTGCACTCACTGGGATATGTGAAACTGCACTACAATGTTGTCCCACTGCTTCTTATCTACCACAATAATGCACATAGTTGTTTGAAAAGAGCAAAATTTAAGGTTAACCACAGCTAATCAAAGTAGGCAGCTGGTGTCACTGCTATGTTCTTTTTTTGTCCTCTCAATGTAAAGCGGAGGAGCGGATCTAGCGTGTGCGTGTATTTGTGTGTAGTTTGTGCCAATTATACAGTAAACCTAAAATCTCGCTACAGCAAAATGAGGAGGAAGGGATTAAGACCAGAAAAAGCAGTGAGGGCAGCTGTAAAGTGGTGTGTTTGTGCCCAGTGGACCCTTTAAGTTTCTGCTTGCCCCGTTTGTCTGGGCATGTGCTGGCACAGACAAACCTAGCTTCCTGTCAGGGAATTTCTTTGTTTTTATTATTGTTAAATATTTATGTGACACATTTATTTGATCATGTTTATTTGGACACTTTTTCTATTTATTGAGGATTGATTTATAACATCTAAAGTTCTAGGCACTAGTAATCTTGATTGAAAATGGGTCTTTGCCCTGCTGTCTTGAGTTCAAGCAAAGCAATTTCTTAGGGAGCAAACTGCATAACGCCTGCTGCATTTTAAATACGCTCACATGCATGCATGAGGTAACCAGGGCATCACTTTTTCCACCATTCCTAATCACAAACTCTGCACAAGCAAGCACACACAGAGACACAGGCACGCCATCACCTACACAAACATATCTTTTATTTTTCCTTAAAGGCTATACATTGGACAGATGGTTAGTTCCACAGGTATGTTTGTGAACTCTGATGCTCGGTCAAATTAACTGTTTTACAGGGTAATGCAAAGGAGGGATAGATGGAGGGATAACTTGTGATGACGCACATAAAGGTAAAGGACAAGATATATCCACACTAGACTGTGTTGCTAATGTTTGTATTAAGCTTAAAATCTGAATGAGTTTGAGTCACTCTAGAGAAAAGGTCGCCTATCGCAGACAAGTGAGCTAAAATGTTTATTTTCTAAAAGAAATTAACATTTACAAATAAAAAGTAAAAGCTAAATATCAGTTTCTTTTAGTATTTCAATACTTTATATTATAATCATATTTCATTTATAATATTTCATGCTATATTTGTATTAGATTTACATTTCAATAAACTGAATACATTTGTATGTAGCTTTTCTAGTTTTTGCTAGACCCACAGTCACTCTAGTTTAGCATGAATATTTTTAGAAACCTGTTAATACATGTAAATATTTTATTCATGAACTCTGTAATAACCAGACATTGTTTCAATAAAATATCTACAAAAGAACATTATTGAATGTAATTACTGAACATTACAAGAAAAAGCACAACTGAGATTCAAATAATTTTATGCAATCTTGTGTGATAAAAAACACAGAGGAAAATTTTTTCTTGACATTATTCCAATATTCTACTTTTACTAGAATATCCAGGCATGTACAGTACAAAACAAACAAACAAAGCCTTCTCCGTAGGTCGAAAAATGTGCACAACACTATTTTGAGAATCGGATTTCCATAGAGCAGGCTCTCATTTATAAATGAACTGCAGAGGAACTGTTTTTTTTTTTTTTTTTTGTTTCACCAATCAGCTTTCAAATTTGCCTCACAGAGCCTGTTAGCAGGCTTACAATATTAGAAGTTTTCTTCCCACTGAGATGGATGGTCAGAGCATCCTTAATATAAATTAAGGATGAATATAATTTAGTGAAATAAATTGCCTTTCGATTCTAATTTATTAAATTTTTATGTGTATAAAAGACATTTTATATTCATCTCTACACAGGACGAAATGGCTGACTGATGGATCGGGTCTCGTGTTATTTTACTTTCTGGAGCACAGGTGTCAAACTCCAGTCCTGGAGGGCCAACGCCCTGCAACTTTTAGATGTGCCTCTGCTGCACCACAATTGAATAGAATAATTAGGTCATTGGCAAAGCTCTGGAGAACTGATATACACAAGAAGGAGGTATTTAAGCCATTTAATTCCAGTGTTTTGTACCCGTTGCACATCTAAAAACTGCAGGACACCGGCCCTTGAGGACTGGAGTTTGACACCCCTGTTCTGGAGGATCAGGTCCTTTCAAAGCTCATCAACCCTCTGATCCGATGGAGCTACTGCAGGAACACACTGATCCTCTAACGGGGATACTCAGATCCAGGCATCGATGTCTGGTGTCCTGCAACATTTAGATATGTCCTGGTCCAACACACCTGAATTAAATGGCTGCTTAAGACAGTCAAGTTCTCCAGAGTTGTGCCAATGACCTCTGACCCAAGTCAAATCTCATGATTTGACTCAGGTGTGTTAAAGAAGAGACATCTAAAGGTTGGAGGACACTGACCCTTGTGAACTGGAGTTAAAGCCCTGCTGTACAATTTTCACTCAATTGTAATTATATGTACTTCCATACAGTGGAAACTTTACCTGTGTTGAGGTAGATGAGGAGTATTCATAGTGTCTTTACTTTAAAACCTTTTTGGTTTCCATTTGTTGAAAGTAAATTATAAACATTTAGCCATAGTTTGACCAATGCTTTATGACAGAAAAAAGTATGAAAGTTTGATGTTCCTGCTGGTCCAGGTCTACCTTCAATACTGCTGAAGCAATAAAATACGGTTTCAGTGAGTGACAAGCATTCATAACTGCCATAATCTCCTGAAGATGCTTGGCGACTTCGGCATCATAAAACTAGATCAACCTGGGTTAAAGTTAAGAAAGACTATCAAACTGTGCTGAGTGTGACACTAAAAATACACGGACTTAGCTGCGAACAGCTACAGAAACATTAGCTCTCGCTAACAGAAACATATGAGGAGGGCAGAGTATCAAAATACCAGACATATAAAACGTAATCTGAAATTATTTATAATTACTCCATGTCTCATTATATTTGGAGAGCAAAGCCTGCAGACCACTGGAAAGCACCATCTTGCTTCTTGGTTTGCTTGCCTATTTTTCCGGCCAGCGAACCATTCCGCCACCCAGTGGTCATTTTTCAGACCACTTAGTCTCCTGTATCGCTCAAAAATGCACAATATGTCTATAAATAATTTTGGGACATTATAAGGAAGTGCTGAGACATCCCGTTTTCTACCGAACTAACGTATTTTCCACTTCGGCACAAGCACAGTGAGAAATGTTTAGAGGATAAAAACACTAGACTCAGAGCAAAACTCAGATGACCCAGCTTTCTACTAGCATGTAAACGCATCTACACACAAATCTGCGAGCTCCTGAAGCGTGAAATAAGTCTCAAAAATACTCGTGCACTCATAACCGGATCTGTGCGTAAATGCAGTTTTGTGTGTGTGTACCAGGTGACTTGTGCGTACTTTTTCAACATTTGTAAGCGTAGGAGAAGGTTTTTTTTATTTTTAAGGTTTACAAATTCAGTATTACACATGCACAGATATTTTTACACACGCACAAGTACTTTTACACATGCAGATATTTTGAGACTATTTTCATTCCATACATTTTAGGGCTCAACTTAAACTTAAACAACCACAGTTTTTCCAGTGATAATTAAGGCTAAGCTAGAGGCTTATCAACATACTTTTTATAGTTGTCGGCTTCAGAAATTGTGTTTTTTGGCAAATATAAGTAAGAAAAAAGAAAATAAAGCCCTGAGGAGTTCATATATACTGTGTCTCATCATATGCAGGGAAGCAGAAAAAAGAGGAAAGGGTTGTGGGAGTCTGTGATGCAGATCAAAGTCTCGGTGTACCGAGGGAAGGAAAGATGGAAGAAAGGTGGAGAAACTCTCACATACAGACAGTGTTTGCGTGTGATGAGCCACAGCGAGTCCTGTGAAAAGAAAGACCAGTGATCAAAGGAAAGATGAGGTGATGGAGACAAGGGGAAAAGGCAAGAAAGAGTGGGAGGTACAGTCAGTACCACAAGACCACTGCACACAGCTGCTTTATTGTTTTCTGTCCATCTTTATAGGAATAATTGTTTCTTGTAATAGTCTTCCCTCTTTTTGCCTGGCAGATGCGCGCACCACCCCACCCACACGCAAACAAACTGTCACCACCTCTCCTTCCAGTTTTACATCTGCCAGGCAGGGGGATCTCCATGGCTATAAAACTAAACCTCAAAGTTTCCTTTAGTTACAATGACCACAAAAAAAAACAAAAAAACAATAACACTGACTGAATGTTTCATACTCCATTCCATCTTTGCCATATTGCGTCTTAAAAGGGCTCACCTAGCTAATGAGTAAGACTTTTGGGGGCAAAGTAGCCTGGTAAAATCAAGCCCTTGTACTACACTTTGCTTCGTATAAAGGGTCTGGGCTACTCATCTTTACATAAAGAACAGGGATTTCTTTGTTTCAATAGGTAGCCTCTCATTGAAATGGACAGAAGTTACATGTAAGGTACCCTAAGGTTCAATCCTATGATCCCTTCAATTCAATATCTATATGCTCCCACTTGTTCAGGGTGTAACAGGCTGCTGCTGTTGTATCAACCTTCCAGACCTCTCTGGATACAGGTCTTCTGGTTCTGGTCTGTGTTAAGGAAGAAAGTTATTAGGTTAGCTTAATTTTGGAAAAAGCATGGCTCTCCTCTCCTCCTGTTAGCCGGGTCGCGAGCGGATGACATCACGGCTGCAAAAGTACGGCGAAACAGAATGACGTCACAGATCACAGAGTTTAATCTCATACAAAGCAATCGACAACAAAGCTGCAGAGATACAGAGATATACATTTTATACAGACTACACGAAACAGACAACACGAAACACATAAGACAGACAAAGGCGCCCACGTGGAGGAAAAGATGAAAAAACCTCCCCGACTCTCCGGTGCTGTCCTGAAATTTTAACCAAAGAGGCGTTTCCCTATTTAATATATGCAAAGAAGGCGTTCTGCTCTTCGACCAATTAGAACTCCCTCAGGCCCCCAAAGAAAGTTGTGACTTCCTGATTTATAGCAAAGGTGTCTGTTTTTTTTATCTAAGCATAGGCGGACCACTTCGTGCCCATCTCCATCCGACCCGGGCCGAGAGGCGCCAAGAAGTCTCTGACCCCTTTCGGACTGTAAATTTTATTGCTCTGTGTGTCAGCGGGGGAGGAAAAGGGCCCTGCTTTGTCTGCTGAATTCCCAACTGCTCAACAGAAACTATTCCAAATTAAAGTGTTGGCTATACCTTTACACATGTCGTAAGATTAAGTGTATTTTAGCATTAAATAATCATTTTCCTTAGCATCTGCTCTGAATCCCCAGAATCAGAACCAAACATGGAGAAGCAGACTTAAGCTTTTATGCACCACAAATCTGGAACAAACTTCCAGAAAACTGAAACGCCAAGATCCTTTAAATCTAGGCTAAAAACCCATCTGTTTAGAGTTGCTTTTGAGCCATAATAAATGCTCATTGCACAACATTTTGATGTGTAATAATCACACTTGGCAAAATGCAATGTTTGCTGTATTTCTCAATTGTTGACTGCTTGGTGTCTTCTGACTTTGTAGTTTTGTGTTTTTATGATTCAAAGTACTTTCAACTGCCTTGTTGCTGAAATATGTTGTACAAAAAAACTTTAACTTTACCAGCTCTTATTACAGATACTCTGAAGCCACATTCTGTGGTAAAAAAAAGTAATTTTAAAAAGACTTTTTTTTACTTTACCTTGTAAAAATAGACATGTACTCTAAAAATAGACCAATAAATGATGTGCTTTGTGCAAGATGATCCATCACTTTATAGTAAAATTCACCCCCAAATTACCTTTTTTTGCTGATAAACCACTTAAGAATTTTTGACCCAAAAGGTCAAAAAGCTATTAAGCAGTTTAATTTTCATACTGGTTGCAGTGGTAGTTTGGTACAACTTTGTCACTTTAGATATAAAAGCACAGTGTTCCCTCCCTTCTCACCCCTTTCTCGTCATGGTCATGACGACTGGCGAGAATTGATTGATAGCGTTATTCAACTTTATAAATTATTTATTTGTTATTTAATAGTTATTTATTTGAATGGGTCTGCTCTGCTCTGACTATTGGTGAAGGTATGTGTGGGACTGGCTGCACTGCTGAGGAAAAAGGAGAGGCTAATGGCTGACCGCTCTCGCTGCTCGCTCAGGACTGATAGCCCGCCTGCCTGCAGACAACCTGCAGAGCGCTGTTGCCATAAAAGTTTCCAGCAACACAGAAAAAGAGTCACTAGATTTATCACTAGTTGTTTTGAAAAGGGAAGAGTATGAAAAAAATGACTATATTGGATAAACTGACAACAGTGCTTCTTTTGTCCTGATTGCAGCCCTACTCACCCCCTCTGGTCAACCCCACACTTGGCTGTGTCTCTTGGCTCTGCCCACTTTGCGTGAGTTTTTAAAAATTTTTGCTTTCAGAGGGGAGTTAGTTACACTTTAAACTTGAACTGTTATGTCCCACTCCAGACTTATCTCTTGGCAGTCATATGCTCCCCATTCAAATTACACCATCAAACTGCAACTGAACAAGCTCTTGATTTACATGCATTCAAGATACAATGTTACTCACAAAAGGCACTGAGGGTCCAACTGTGGCCCGGAGGTTAGGCGGCTCCAGAGTTGCTGTGCTTCTCTTTACACTCTGTATGAATGATGCATGAATGATGGCTGGCAAGAGTTTAGCAAGTAAGAGACAGCAGCCACAGAGGCAAATGAGCATTGATCAAGGTCGCTACAATTACACCGACCTCAGCTAGTTCCTTCCAGGAGGTGCCCCAAGGAATGGAGGTAATGCCCTTAGCTGGATGGGATGCAATATCTGTGTTAAAGGGGTATATTTTCAACTATTATAAGTGTTACAAAAGCATAATGTGGCAATACCTAAAATGGAGCTTTCAGAAGAAGAAATTGATAAGGTAGGATAAGGAGAAGATTAGTAAGGAAAAGATAGAAGAGTGAGACAAAAGGGGAGGTAGACAATAATACAAAAGGGAGGAGAAGATGTGATATGCTGGGCAAGGGAGTCGACAGATTGATGGATTGCTTCACTGCAAAAAAGCAAAGCACCAACAGAGCTGGAATAACATTCACACATTATATTTCAGATATATCTCAGAGCATTAATGTACACATAAAAGTTGTAAAAGGAGAGATGATACAGTTACAGTAGAAGAATACTGGCTAAGCAGCTTTTAAAAACATGTTGCCTTAGTAAGTACCAAGATTGCACAATTCATACTTAAATATTCTACCAAGTAGATAAGTCAATAGAATGCTGCAATAATGAGTAACAATACCATGCAACATAAATAAGGTTGAATAAAAACTCAACATCCGATGATTTTTGTATTATTTGTTTTTGATAGGACTTTGCCAAGGCAGTTCAGCAAAACGTTTCTGCCAACTGTTTTGCAGACAGTTACATGAAGATCAATCAAAATCACTTGATAATAATAACCTTTATTTAACCATGTCTACTTTCTTGATATCAAAAGATCTCTTTTACAAGAGAGATCTGCCCCAGACTGACAGCATACAGTTGAAAACTCTCAGCTATAACTGAAGGTGTGAAGAATTTGTGAAATACCAAATCCTGATATGTCTTTAAGTAGGCGTGTTGCATTTAATGTAACTGTGAGAAATGGTGTGAAATTTACAGTGTTCTACTACTCCGGCATTGGGAATGTCACTTTTGTGTTGGTCATATGAGTATTAGCAGAAGTGATCAGAAAATGGATTGTACTGCCATCTTCTAAACACTTCAGTATTTTGAGGTGAGCTAATTTTTAATGCAGTCAAAGTTTCTGCATAGCATACCATACCAGATTGGAAGGAGTTGAAGGGATATGATTTTTCTCTTGATTCGATGTATGGTTTAGCTCGCCAGTCTGGTCCAGTTGGCTACAGACAATCTGAATCCTGGATCTGGGTCTGGAATGGAATCTGGATCTGAAAACAGGTAACTGGCCTGTGTAAAACAGGCCTGATAATCAACCCTGGGTTTTGTCAATATCAAAAATCATACATGTACATGTTTTCTTCTTGTCACTATAGTGAATGAGTTTATATTATTACAATAATTGAACTCAGGTGAGTACTCATTCATTTCATTTTAGCATACAATAGAAATAGTGTTTTACTATTCAAAGTATTTTCAATTTAAATGCTTCATCAAGGTAACAAAACATACTAAGATCAGGTTAGTTTACGCGGACCGAGCCCAAACAGTAACCAGGAGGCTAGCGCAAGCATACTAGCTCCCAAACAAAGAAACATTCACCAGTTCTCACTTGTCAAACAGGGTGATCAGTTGAAAGTTTTGATCTATAATCACGCATCTAAAAGTTGAGAGGCACATCAGTGAGAGATAGCACTATTAACATTTGCTAGAGGCTTACAAACGCCAGAATCCTACCTGTAGCAGCAACGGACAGCGTCTCCCACCTAGTGTTCTTCTTCTTCTTCTGTTGCGTTTTATGGCAGTTTACAGACTTTGTGCATTACCGCCATCAACTGGACGGAGATGTAACTTCAGAAATTATTTTTTTACTATACATCTTCAAATAATAATAAAAATAAATAAATAAATAATTACTAAATTATATTCATACTTATACACTCACACACCCATACATACTAAATCCTCTCAGCTAATTTTGTATCTTTTAAATATTTAATAAGTGCTTGAATTATGTAATGTTCCCACCTAGTCCGGTGAGCAGCAGCCATAAAAGCAACAACTGTCGATTAAGACGCTGACGTATGGCTGGTCATGTGATACTAAACCACGCGAGAACAAGTGTTTGGTTAATTTTTTTGCTTAAAAGAAATTAAGGAAAGGAGGATTTTGTTTTAAAATGAATCTTTAAATAAATAAGAGTGAATAACAGAAATGGAAAAAAAATTACACTGGTTAAATTTTGCATAGATGAATGTCTTCATTGTCACAGTATGAGTAGCAACAAGCACGCTGTGGAAAATATTAGACTCAAATTTCACATTCAAAATATTTGAATGTTTTTCTAGATTTTCTTGTAAATTGTTATACTAACTTGGAAATTTAAATTTGTTTTGGGTGAGTTTAGCTAAGTTCACAACAAAATAAAGAAATATGGAAAGTAAACGTGAGAAACTGAACTTATGTGGTATATTTATGCACAGACATGGATGTATGGTACATTGAACTACATTTAGCTTTCTTCAATTTAGTCTAACTGTGCACAAAAGCCAAGATTATCTGTGTTATAGTGCATAAATTTACACCTACATTTTTTCTGTGTGCACAACGTACACACACTTTTTAGCTTTACGGCTTTGCCTTCATCATTGCTTTCATCATTTCTACAGCCACTGCACAATCACTTTGTAATACATAAAAATATCAGGGGAACCTAAGGCTACACTCCCTCAAAGTGATAAATAACAGCCCTTTAATTTTCACCTAAATACACAATATAAACGTAATTGCATGTGTGAACAAGCACCCAAGAGGCAGAGCAAACACCAAAAATCCATTACTGGTCAGGAGGAGCAACATAAAACATGTTTTATTCTTCTCTAATGAAGAGTGTAAGCATACATACACAAGTCTCAAGTAGTCATACATTTACAATGACTAATGCAAAACATACACACATAATTATTTAGAAAGCAATACACACCAATGACAGTGTGGATATGAACATTTGGTTTTCATCAAAAGGGCAAATCACTTGAACTCATGTTATTAATAGTGACGTTCTGGAGCTTTGGCAGAGCCTTACAGAACGTTGATGATTGATTTTACCATTAAACCTATTTTTACTATATGTGACTGGATGACAGTCAGCAGAAGAAACTATACATGAGCCCCTGATGGTGACAGATGATTGAAACTGTGGGTGGCTAATGTAACTTCACCACTCTGTGTAAATTTTTGCAAAGCTCCATTTATTTCCTATGCAAAAGGGACAAAAATATTGAATCCAACACAGCAGAGTCATTGAATACCAAGTAATGTTCATTA
Organism: Xiphophorus hellerii; assembly: GCF_003331165.1. Classification (NCBI taxonomy): domain Eukaryota; kingdom Metazoa; phylum Chordata; class Actinopteri; order Cyprinodontiformes; family Poeciliidae; genus Xiphophorus; species Xiphophorus hellerii. The sequence continues at coordinate 10,717,715 of NC_045680.1, forward strand.
TTCCATTAGAGATGATGACTTCAAGAGCATGCAGAATGACAAGATTTAAATCACAAAGCTAAAAAAAAAACACCATATGAAAAATCTATGTTTTGGGTTTATTAGTTGCTTCTACTCTTAAGTATAATATGTTTGCTTCTTTCAGCAAAATAATCTATAAGCAGTAATTCTGCAGTAATTTAGTTTTCTGTTATTAATCAAACACTATTTGCCACTAATTGGCTATTCTTCCCTTGACATATCACACTGTTAGTCAGAAAATAAATAGGAAAACTGTATTTTTTTTTTCCTTTAGATGCAATCTTCAGATAATTAAGACTGTTGAAGAGCTGTATAATTGAACAAACACTCAATATTTTTATTTCAACTTTGGACAAATAAGTGACTGGCCACAACAAAGTCAGAAACAAGCCTCCCTCGGGGCTTGTTGTGAGATATTAAAAGATTCTGAAAATGTGGATTCTAAACTTTCTAATTATGTCAAACATGAAAATAAAGAAAATGAAGATATGGACATTTGAATGTTAGTGTTCTGCAAACAAAATCAGTGAGAAAACAGGCCTCAAAGTTTCAGAAAAATTGTTCCCAAACCTTGGATAACACCTGGGAGTGTTAACAATGGCTGCTCATTTACATTACGTTGCTATAACCCCATTCTCCAGCATTGACTGTTAACTTCTGTCTTATGAGCCTTTGTCATGGAGTCATTTGTGCACCTTAGGAAATAAACAAAACTGAAATACAATATGTTTGACAATTTTTTACTTCAGCCAAAGTATGCAAGACTTTGGGCTGAAGTATGCAGTTAGCCGGTGAGGCATGCACAGCTGCTAACCCAAGATGTGTCTGGTCACTGTCATAGTATGAATTATTCCAGCAACAGTTTGTTCAACAGGAAGGCAGAGACAAAGAACAAATGATATCATCATAGTCCAACACAGACAGAAATAAGGATTGCACAAGTTTTTTCTTGTTCTATAATATGCAACAGCTGATAGTGGCATGACCTACCTGTAATTTTGGAACCAGTTAAGTCTTATCCTAGTTCATTAAGAAATATAGAAAATAAAATGGGGTAAAAGTATAGTGCAGCAATCTTAGATAATTAAGGGGGAGGCGACATATTGTTTTCTGCAGTAACTCAGTGGATTCTGCAAGATTCAAAAATGCAGACTTCAAACTTTATCACCACAGTGAATTAAAATCAATATAAAACCACATGCTAGCTCTAAAGTTCTATAGACTGCTTTTTGTGAAGAGTATATGTACTTGCAAAGAATTTACATTAAACAGGGTGATATTGGAATCTGAACACACCTGTGCATACACACACTTCTTTTTCTGTTTGTTTGATCGATTATCCGGCAAGCCTCTCAACACTTTAATGCCTACTTATCTATCCTTTTCCCTCACACACACATATATGGACACAAAACATATATGGGATTGAGGAGGCCCCACTCATGGCATATTAGCCACCTGTGGGCAAGCCAAGCACTTTGTAAATACCCGCAGGGGAGAAGGGATGAGCCTTGGCGCCCTGTCAGGCCTGATATCGGCGGACACCTAATCTCCACAATACCCCACAGAGCCTTCTCCATCACTTCCAGATGGACAGAAACAGTATCTGAAAGGACACCATGAGTGTAGTACTGTAAAGAATTCCAGCATATTGTCTAGCAGAAAAGTAAAGTTATGATTGGTAAGTGTGAAATGAGCTGTGGTTTAATAAATTTTCCAAGTAGAATTAAAATTAACTTTTAATGTCATGTTTGCATTAGAGAATTATGTAGGCGTTGCACTACATTCAGAAGTTAATAGTATTTCTATGTGTGGGTGTATCAATTCAAATCAAGTACATCAGGAGAAACAGAACATTTATATATTTCAGGTAAAACTTATTGTAATTTTCAAAATGTAAAATGTGTTTAATCTCAACATTCACCGTTATCTTCTTAAAGCCTGAAAATCTTAAATGCCTTTCATCTTGTATGTTTTGTCACAAGGAAGTGACCTAGCAATTGTTTCCTGCCACAAGGCAAGTTTTCCCACAATTTCTACCTTTTTAATTGTTTATGCATGAACTTGTATTTTATGTCCGTAACCTTGAAGCCATTCCAAACATCGATCACCTGCTGCTTTCATGAAAACAGGTGCTATTCTGTCTACAATGACATGAAGTAACTGAAGTAAATATAAAACTGAAAAATGAAATTTTACAGAAATAAACATGCTGTATGTGACTTGTTGCCACATTTTGCATGATACGTGTTTCATGTTAAAAGAAAGTGTACATTTACAAAAAACAAAGAGACAGGGTAGACATGTCCCTACTTCTCTTGGTTTGAGGTGGAGGAGTGACCTTTGGTAGGAAACTTGGTATGTGTAGTGGAGTCTCACTGTCTCCTTATTGTTCTGTGTGCTGCTTGCCCCAGATTGACTTACATCAGTGGGGCAACAAGCTTCACAAAGATATCTTTTTACTTATTTGCTTTTTATCATTGGTAGTAGTAGTAGTAGTAGTAGTAGTAGTAGTAGTAGCAGTATTGATATTTCATCATGGGGTTTATCTATGTAAAAAAAAAAACACACACAAAAATCTAAACCAAAACTAACAACCAGCAAATGTGACTTTTAAATATTGACAATTCTTTTAAAGTATGCATTTTTCTGTCTTGTTTCTGTAATTAATATAAATGATGTATTATTGTTATTTACTTAATTTTTTTATTTTACTCAATTTTTCCTCTCTTCCTCTTGAAGTTGTACTATCATGAAACTTCGGCAAATCCAAAAAAGTGGAAATATCATTTTTCACTGCTAAAATTGGTGAGATATTAGAGATTTAGTTGGATTTTATTTGCTGACACAGAGACCTTACTACATTTAGTTCTTCTGAATCCTTGTGGAATCATGCCCTTAAACACTATGAATCAGGTTTAGTGTACATTGACAGACGTTTAATAATTCAGTCGAAGCTTCTGACAGACACCCAAACACCTTCATCTGATTTGAGCGTCTGTGTGATTAACAGGCCAGACATAATAAGTGGAGGGCTCAGGTTTTTGCTGGAACAAGCACTTTTGAGTGGAACTGCATCGGCACTGAACCTCCACACTAATCCAGCTACCCGCACCCAAATGTTCCAACTGTACTTCATATAGCTCTTGAAAGGTGAGTAGTATGGTGAGGGGGAAGAAAAAACAACAACCAATTTGCATTTTTCAAGCACTGCTCTGGCAGGTGGAGTACTAATGAACATTTCTATGATCCATTAATCGGGATCTCGTTTGCACATGGCCGCCATACCAAAGTGCCACTTGAGTTTGCGTGACTCCATCAGAAGGGCTAATGGAGACAATGCTGCTAATCAGTTCAAACTAAGCTCTCTAAATTCACAAGCTGCTAATCAGACAGGTAACAACAATAGACTGATGGGGGAGCTTGTTCTAATCTGTCACAGAGCATTATGAGTGGTACATAAATGTTCTTTTCTGCAATTCATATTATGCACAGAGGGACAGGAAGTACATAACTGGCTAAAGAATATATACATATTTCAATCAGACAAGCATAGGATGACATATGATTATTATTTTTTTTTTAATAAAGCTTATATGACTGAAAATGTTCATATTCCTTTCACAAACATGTTCCAGATTTGTATTTCTCTGCAAATCTTCTGCAGTGTTTGCATCAATCAGGTATCACCCAATGCAGAAAAGTGACATGCAGACATGATAACCTAACCCTGACCTTGTTGGATAACCGCTCCTTGCGGGCCAGATGGTAATAGGTGACTTGTTATGTCTGACAGAAGAAAGATGTTGATAACACCTTCGTAGCTGGTATGTGGTTAACCAAAAGAAGTTGTCCTGCTTTATCCCTCTGTGCAACCAAGATCATAAAATCCACAACTAGGAAAGAAAGAAATACAGTGGGGGAAAAGTATTGAATATGTTAACATGTTCTCTAAAAATACAATTCTATCAAGACTGTCCTCATAAATTTTATGTCAAATTTCTGTAGCAACCAAAGTCATTCACATACAAAAAAAATCCTTACAAATTTGTCTGTACATTATAATAAAGTGTAATAACACAGTAAGAATGGAACCTGATTAATGCAATTCATTTTGTGCTTAGTAGAAAACTTTAATTTATTACATTTTCATATCTCCTGCTTGGAGAAACTACTCGAATGCATTGCTAGGGTGTAATCCTTTGTCTAGTCTTTGATGCAAATTCTCCAACTCTTGAAGTTAGAGGGCCTTTTGTACGCATTTTGACATTTTTTCCAGAAATATTCTTTTGAATTCAAGTAAGTGCCCATGTTTCCATCAAGACGTTTTTTTTTTTAAATGCATAGTATCACATTAGAGAAGGTTGATGGAAATGGCAAAATTTGAAAAAAACTTCCTCAGTTTCGGAAATACGTTTTTACACTCACTTGAGGTGCTTTCTGGCTTTTCCAAAAGCAATTTATTGTGCAACAGGGGAGAATGCATTGCTACATTTACAGTACATGGAAGTACATTTGCTGAATAAGTTCTTATGTAGCAAACTTTCCCACCCACTGGTGGGTCAATGCATGAAACTTGGAAAAATGTCAAAGTCTAAACCTCCAGCACGGATGGGAGTGAGTTGGGGTGAGAGTGTTACTAACTGAACATTTTCTGTCTTTGTTTTTTTTTTGTTTGTTTTTTTTATGTGATGGAAAAGTCTGAAGGCCATCCATCATTTTGATGGATTACAATTGACATACCTTACTATTTGACCCATCCAGTGAAGGAGTGCATTCTCTCTCACTCGGAGAGTCTTGCTGACTTCCGATTGCTTCAGTTTGAGAGATATTCCCTGATTTCAAAACATTGGCAGAGGTGCCGCTTGTAATTCCAGTCTCCAGGGTGGCTGCATGTATGTCAACCCCATACAGCCAAAAATATATTAACAGCAGTTCCGTGACATGAAAACGTGACAGAGGATATTGTTTAATGAGTGTGCATGGTGAACTGTCACCTGTGCAGTCCTTAATAATTTATAGACAATGTGAAGATCCTAATGAGTCAATTCACTGATAAATAGTTACTTATACAGATTTGAATCCTTTGTCATTTTTGTTGTTCTAATCTGTAACAATTTATACGTACAATGAAAGAAATTAAATTAGATATATTTAAGAAACAGTATGAATAAAAAATGAAAGGTCAATCGTCAAATCGGTCAGAAACTGCAATGTGGAGGGTAGAAAAAAACATTAATCTGTCTTTCCGCAGTGGGATCTGTTCAAATTTTCCCATTTGGGATTTTAAACGACATGAAGCCCTGTTTCACTATCCCTCTCCTGTGCTCTTTGATACATGCTTGAATATGGTCCCACTGTTGGAGATGTGTCTTTTCCAACTGATGCACAGTGATATGCAAAGTGGCACCAATCCGCTACTGAGGAGGCACAAAGGGAGACAAAGCGAATGTCAAATTCTGTTCCCCTGAACCAAGAGCTGAGGCCCCTAGATGGTAGTGCAAAGATGTGGGGGTGGCTGCGTGTGTGTGTGAGAGTGAGAGATTATGCTGGCAAGGCTTAAGTACAGAGGCAGATGTGAACTAGTCTGTTTATACATGCATGTGTGCGAATGTTTGCATAAGCAATTAAAAGCTTCATCAGACACTATCTTGTCACTGTTATGTTTCCAATCCCAACACAAACCTCACAAGGCTGAACACTTAAAGCAAGGGGGGAAGGAGGGTGTCTGGCTTTACTGTGGGGCCCTAAGCTGGTTAATGACGCCGGGCACCAGAAGCCCCACAGATGGCTAATCTAACCATTGTCTTCCCTCCACAACCCTGTCAAAAACTCCTATGCCCCTGGACCCCCATGAAGCATGCTACTGTTTACCCCTATTTCAACGAATTCTAATCCTGTTTAGAAAAATTCTCAAACGTCTAAAGGGCCTTTCCCTCCTAAACTCTTCTTTCGCCTTTTGTTTTTTCAGATGATAAAAAGGACAGCTGGGTTGAAGAAGGATCACTGTTATCCTCACTTGTGTGAAGGGAAAGATAGGGACACTAAGAAAAAGGGCAGAGATAGGGGGTTGGGCTGAAAGTAGAACAAGAGGGTGGGAAGACCTTGGAATGTTCATGGATTCATTCAAAGCTGGTTCATGCCCCAAGCTAATTAGTGATTATTCCTCATAGATTCTGGATTCACTTATACACAAGGATGATGGATATGGTGCTGACATTCGCAGGCTCTTCGTGGAGCTCCTGGAGACTCCCCCCTCTCTTTCCTCACTTCATCTGTCACTCCACATTGAGTGTGCCAATCCAGGCCCCAGTCTGACCCACTGATACTGCAAGAATGTCTTTCCTTATATCTAGTGAGACAATTTTGTGTGTGAGGTCAGATAACATGTGACCATACGTGAACATATGCATATACAGCATCCTATAAGCATCCTATAGAGTTGGAGTGTGGCAAAGTAATATTGAGAGGTTCTGTAGATTGGGACAGTGTATTGACGATGTCCTTTCTTCAAGTCTTTGTTTTCACACGTCAAAGTTTTTTTTCAATTCTCTTGGTCAGCCTGCTAATATGACTCACTGCCGTTTATACTGATTTGAATAAGTGGATAAGGGATACAAAGGCCCACAGAGAATATGGAATGACTTCAAACTCTTTCATCGCCCACAGAAAGGGACATTGTTACCGTCCGACCTCACAGTTGAGCTCCAGAAGCATTTCAGCAGCTCGTAGGGATTACAGGCGACGAAAGAATCCACTTAGCACATTTTGTTTTGTATTTCAAGCTTTTCTTCCCCTACTATTTGCTCAGAAGCAAATGAAAAGGAGGGTTTACACCAAAATGGGATTGGTGTCTATCTGTTGCATGTAGGTATTGGCACACTACAACTTCAAAGGCTTCACCGGTGCTTTGAAGTGCAGCATGAAGAGAGACATCTGCTTTTTTCCCCTCGTTGTAATAATTGTTTGCCATGCTGATACTTAACACTGTACAAAATGACAAGCTCAGACTCTGTGAACATAACAGTTGTCCTGGGGTCAGAAGTCCCATTCACAGACAGGGGCCTGCAATAGGAAAGATCATAGAAGACACCAAATGATACCTTACTTTGGGGATGTTTAATGGGTTCCCACACCAAGCTGCCTCCAGTCAGATCAGAAACAAACATTTTTATAGCCTCCTGCAGGATGCAGTGTTTTTTTCTTTAAAATTACATGTACAGGAGCTTCTACATACAGCACAGAAGCTTGATATACCTTGATATACCTTTGAGTTTTTCACATGTTGTCATGTAGTAATAATTATTAAGTGGAAGAAAATTAGCAGTTTTTCTTTTTTTTAAAAATGTGATGTGTATTTGTCCCCATTAACTCTAATATCCCTAAATAAAATCCGTTGCAAACAAATACCTTAAGAAGTCACCTAATTAGTGGTATCCTGTAGCCTGGTAAATACTGGCCCCTTCTTTTAAGCTTTGCTTCGAAAACAGGACCTGGACCCACGATACTTTTGAGAAACAATTTCTTGTTGGAGATGATGACTGTGTTTTAGATTTTACACAGTCGTAAAATTCATGCAGTACAAATCTATGACAATTAAATCTTTGTTTATGTACTTATTCCTTAATGCTAAGCCATATTGTGGTTAAACAACCACAAGCTATGCTCTTACTTTCATAGTGTACGGAATCATTTTGTATAGTTTTGAAACTAGTAATGAATTTGTAATGGAGTTCAATTTGACACATTGCAGTCATTTTGAAAGTTCATGGAACATCACAACAAAGAGTTTTTTATGCTCAGAAAGAATGGCAGACCAATGGCATCAGGATCATTAATCAACAATGTGGTTTCCATGCAGAGCAAGTAGAGGATCCCAGAACAAAGACAAACTCTGTTCCCTCTCTGATGAGGCAGCAAAAACTGCCAGCTCCTCACTGAATCATTTCACCAGTAAATGTCCTTCACCATAAGCTTTTATGCAGCACAGCTCCCTCACGCAGACCTCAGGCACTGTAAACGACAAGCAGGGTCAGAGTAATTGAAATCATTAATCGTGTTTTATTCCACTTTGGGGCAAAGTAAGCTTGCATTTAAAAGAAGTAGGTAATGGCTTTGGATAATATGCCTACCTTTGAAGGAAGTGGCTGAAACAATATTGCAATGCATGTGATACTGTGTTTCTGGATAAAATGATGCAGATCATGTATTATTATGCCACCATAACAAAACCATTGATATTCATCTATGGAATTAACTTCACACTGAGATGATTTACTGCCATATATTCAAGTCAATTGTAGTACAGTGACTGCAAAGACATGCTACACATTCAGATATATTTTATGTTCTGACCTATTTTACAAAAGGCAATATCTATGTTTTCTGTCCTAAAAGGATGTTTTATTTGTGGTATTCTTTTAGTGTTTGTTTGGTTTTTAGTCTTGATTCTGTTATAGATACATCAGAAAATTAAAATATGTCAAATTTTCTTTGACCATTTCATTCTGAATAAAATATTCAGAATGAAATTAGGCAATCAACACAAAATATTGACTTACATTAACTATGTTGTAAAAAAATATTTTTATGTGTGGACTCTAAAAGCTTCTCTCTAAAATTCTAATAGACTAGGTATATAATTACTTTTACGTATCAGAGTAATGGACACTTTTTTGGTCTATCCTCTGATTCTTAGTGACACACACTATTCAAAAATTACCCAGCATATGAGAAGGTGCTGTAAGCCAAAAAACTATATTAACCTGAGGTGTCTTTGTTCTCCTAACTTAATCAAACTGATGATGTGTTTACAGCGTGAGAGACTTTCGTTAATGCATAGGCTTGGGTGATATTAGATTTTACCTCGGGCTTTACAATTTCAGACCAAGCTTGCTGATTTATTTGGAGCAGATCTGATAAGATCTTCCAGGAAGATGTGATCAGCACTTTTTGCTGCTTATCAGCTCTACTTTCAGCAACCTGGAGTTTAGAATTGGTTGCTGTTTCCTAGCACCAGAGGGATTTTCTGGAACTCAACAAAGTAGAAAGCAATTTGAGTTACTGTTAATCCTTAGTGGGGATGCTGTCTTCTCGCTGTGTCCTGATATGAGTCAGCAAGCTCACATAAAATATCAGTGTGTTTGAGGATTTTGGCATGTATCATGTGTGTTTCCCACTGATTGACAAAATGTCAAATTTTTACTGGTACATGTTGATTATATCCTTGCTTTTCTTCTGAGGTTTTTATGACCGTGTCTTATTATCATTCTGAGAATAGAATGTCCTCTCTTTCTCCCGTCTCCAATACTAATTTAATTAAAAATGGTATTTGGCTCCCATTATAGGAGCAGGAATATTTTTTGTTTTGATCATTTAATTTTACAATCATATTACATTCTTGGCCCTATTAGACAGGTATCAGAAGCAGGAGTCACTTGAAACCAACATTTTTAACATGCATTTGAAAAGATTTCCAGCGGCAAAGTTTGGACTCTGATACATTTCCAAAAATGTTTAATTGACTTATTAATGCCATGTGATGGCAGCGAACATTTCCTGAGCTCCAAAGACAATGAACAATCTATAACAGAAGTATTTTGTGTTTCATTTCTTCTTTATTTGTTTTTTTTTTCTAAGTAGTTAATATTTTTAGTACTATTGTACAAGGGACATCCAGTTTAAAAAACAGACAAAAAAACACCAGTACCATCATTGCAGCTCAAAAATCCACCACCTTCATTGTGACCTGTCCAAACTCAGACTTCATGCACTGCAGAACCATCTTTTATAGTCACAGGCTCCGCCCACAAGAAAATGCACAAAGAAACAAACAAAAAAACTTCTAATTCTAGTAAACTTTTATCAAAGTATACAAAGTAAATAAAATAACCATAACACTGAAAAAAATTAATCTGTGACCAGGTTTAATTGAGTGCTTAGTTTAATTTTAATTTAATAGAAAACACTTAATTAATACGTGACTGCATGACGTCATTGCGTATTCACGTGACTCCCTCCGATGCGCTTTAATCCGGAAGTAGCTTTGTTTGAATTTCTTAACCGGGAAAATGTTTGACACTAAAAATCACAAACTAGGAAGGATAAGACAACTGAGGCAGGAACCACGCGTGTGCATCCACGACGAACCGCGCCAGTTTAAGTTGAAACCAAAACGTAAGTTATGTCGGGTGTGCGTGTGTGTGCATGCGTGCGTGCTTGCATGTCGACACGAACTTTACTGTAGGACTACGTCCCAAAATGACTGAAAAATATTAAGACGTGCAATTACCTATTGTATTACTTTAATCATTGTTTTTTTTAATAATTTTTTTTTTTTGATAGAAAACATTGTTGGGGAAAAGTGTTTCTTCTTAATTTACTTTGTACTCGTCTACTATTTTTTTAAATGATTTTTAAATACCAAACTTTGCACATTTTATATATTCTGTCTGTCTGAAGACATAATTTTAAAATATCAAATCAGTTACTCACTATTTTTCCTAATCGCTTTTAATATGTTTATGTCGTACTTTACTTGCAAGTACAGATAGTGGATGGTTGGACTGAACTTGACCTGCAGTCTCTCTGAATGTTTTGATTGATTTTTTTTATTATTATTTTGCAAAGTTTCTTAAGGTAATGTGTTGTGAATAGGTGCTATGTACATAAACTGATTTGAATTAACAATATTGGGACAAAATATATGTTGCTGCCAGGAAAAGCAGATAGGAGAAAGTGCAGCATCCAAAACATTCCTAGTGAGAAAATTAACTGCTACTCTGTCTAATGTCCACTGTATAATACTGATGAAATACAGTATTATTTTACTGCATACACAGTGTTGATTGTAATGAACTATTGGGCTGGGGCTCAATGTCCTCAAATGACTATTCATAAATGACTCATATGGAGGATTAAAAAACAAAATCCTGATTTGGATATTGCAACTGCAGATTAGCTTTTATTATTCTGACCAAACCAGTGAAACCAGTGTTGATTTATTTTTTTGTGCTTTACTTTTAGCAAATTATATGAAAGCATTCATTCGAAAAGGAGGACACACTGCAGTGATATAGTTGTTTGTCCAATATGCCTTTTGCAAAGGAAAAAAAGTCAGATAAAATAAATAATCAGACTCAGGTTTATTGGCCAACATTCTGTGCACCAACCAGGAATTTGAATACATAAATGAAATGATGCAGAAATTTAGGCTGTGGTCGTGCAAAAAATATCCTCACTTTGTTTCATAGCAGAGTAACTGCTATGACTCAGGGTCGAGTATTTTATTATATTACACGTGATACATAGAATTTGGTCATCTGAAGTGAATCTGACTTTATAAACATGACCTCTCTTTGAAACATAGAGCAGGGGGCAGATGGCCATGGGATTAAAACCAATGCATCAGATGGGTGGAAAAAAGAGAAGGTAACAAAAGAGAAGAACAAGTTTAAATCTGAAGTTAGCTTTATTCTTGCTTCTTTTACTTTTTTCTCTTGCTATAAAAAAGAAAGATTACCATATTTGTTTCTATTCCACTTACATCAGATTGATTCCATTCACTGCTAAGAGAAAAATCACTGTTATTGCATTTAAGGTGAATCATCTAAACTCTTGTAAGCAAAAGTACGTTTGTGAATGAGTGTTACATGTGGGTGTGTTTAAGAGAGATAGACAAAGCTGTTTGTAAGAATGTTCCCCGGCAGAGGAAATGCAGTCTGGCAATAATCAACAGTCCAGTAAATGGCAGTATGTCCTGAGGAAAAGAAAGTCAGCACAGGCAGTAACTAGGGCCACATTATCTCAACTACACAGCCAGCTAAGAATGAGGAAATTGAGCTTTTTACCATAGTTGGCAGTTGAAACCAGTTTAAAACCAGCTGGAAAATTAAGAAATAGAAAATACATTTTCAGCTTTCTATTTCAATAATCTGCCTAAGACCTAAGAAATTTAATAGCTTACAATATCTGAAGATTTGGAGTTAGCAGCAGAGTCAAAACAAGCCTAGCTCTTCATGGTTTTGAGACCAACTGATTTAAAAGTAGTAAAATGTTATGACTAACTTCTGGACAGAGACTGCATGTCTTTTCACAAGCTGTGGCTTGCTTTGCATTAGAACAGCTTGAAAGTTTCAGTCTGCTTTATCATTCATCTAACATGAAGAAGCGAGATCTGGAGATATTATTGAACAACTTTTCTAGTTTAGTTTGGTAAAAGATACACAGCGTTTCTGGTTGCAAGGCATACATTTTTTAAAACTCCCAGCTCTATATATTATGTGTGATTTTATGATTCTTATTCATAACTAAACTAGCGAGGCGGCCAGTGTGTCAGATAAGATGAATTTTAAAAAACACATCTGAAGCAACCTAAGGCTATATGGAGTATTGGACAGAACCGGATGTAGTGTGGTGGCCCACTTACTCATAAGACCACCAATCAACCAGACACAAAAAAACATTTCAATACAGACAAAGCAGAATCACAAAATAGAGGGTAAGGTTTATTGTTGGTTACTCATAGAAACATTGGAAATGTGGCACTTATTTGTTGATATGTATTTGCAAACAGAATATTGTGTGTGAAAGGCAACCTCACAACAAAAACTGCAAAAAAGTTTTTAAAATGTGACTTTAAGCTCAAGAAAGTCAGAAGCAATGTTATGTGTTCTTCTCTTTTGCTTGATGATTACTTAATTGAACACTGTATACAGATGACACAGTAATATTTTCAAAAGCAAAACACACACACAAACCCAGATTTGTATTTCTATCCACATTAAGACATTGTAATCATTTCCATTCATTTTCGTTTGTGAATTTATGCCTAACTCTGACATTTTCCGTAACTCTGACCATTAACAGTATATTCCTAACCTTAACCAAAACCTAAATCACACCTTATCTCTCAACCAAACCCCGAACTGATGTTCTTAATCCAGATAGTGAAACTTCTGAAAGTTATGAGAAAAGCTCTGCAAAGATATCCAAATCCAAAATTTTCTCACAGTTTTACTGTGAGAAAGCGTTGCAATCAATTCCAAAAGGGGCTCCAATACAAAATATAACATTTATAAATATTTAGGCTTTGTTTAATATTTTGTCCTGAGTGACAGTTTGTGATTTTTCTTTTAATGCTTTCACTTAGTCGCACCTATATACAACCTGTGACCTGTGTGTGTGTAAGTGGTTACAGTTCATTTAGTTAGTATTTGCTTTGATGCTTTCACACTTAGTTGAAAGAGTTCAGTGCACTTCTTCAGAGCAGGCAGTTTTGTTGGATTGACATACAAGCGCTCTCCTTCCCTGTTGGGAGCAGAAAAGAGGATTAGTGGTAGGTTTGAAAAGGAAAAAAAAAAAACAGACATGCTTGACAACAACAATACAAACACGTCTTATACCGCACATTCTGAAATGGCCCCCGTGCGAAGTGACAAAAACTCTCATATGGGCTGAAAGGCATGGCAGGCAATTGTGAAACGTGTTCAGGCACGTCATAATCCAGTAAGTATCACCTCTCTTGGCACGCAACCCTGAACAACACAGAGATGAAAAGAACCTACACCTTACAAATCAGTTATATGAAAATAAATGCAGTCTTATTGTTACATCAACTAACTTTTTTCCATAGCAGAAAATAAGACCTTGAAAATAAGACCTTTTTGTCATTTATTTACTACAACCAGTTGTTTTCTTCCCATTAAAGTAAACATCATTTTTAGAATCAAACTGAATCAAACAAGCACTGGAAAACCACGGCTTGTATTTTCCAAAACAGAAGGTGGCCCATACAAGTACTTGCATTCTCAGACAGAACATAAGTCTAAAAACATCATAGCAGCTCATCTAAAGATTTTCCTGTTTAATTTTTAATTTAATTTGGTTTTAAGATATATTCAAATTGTTAAATAAGTTAGTTGTAAATCTAGAAGAAATGTATACAAGGTTTTAAGCTTATGGTAACTACATGTATAATATATATTTTTAAAAAGCAACAGTATTAATCAACACAAACATTTCACCACGACATTCACAAATATTGGTGAAGTCTCATTATATACATTGCTCCTTATTTTTCTAAACTGAATCAAGTTAAATATAATTCTGTTGAACACATTTCTGTGTGTTTTAAAAAGTAAGCTGTGACTCCATTGTCACATCAAAACACAATCCTGTATGTATTTTTTTTCTGCCACAAAAATATATGGATGTAGAACTCTTATTTATGGAAAAGAAAAGAACATGCATCCAGTTTCCATCACTGAAATGCAAGCATGATAACCTATTTCTTTGTGTGTGTGTGTGTGTGTACTTGTTTGGCTATGCTATTTAGGACCATTTCTGGCATATTTACTAACCTTCTGAAGATTGATGGATCTTATGGGCGCCAAATGCCAGTCCTAATACAATGGAGCCCCTTGTTTGAGGTTTGGGTTAAAATTCTTGTGTACTCATCTTGTTGTAGTCACACAAGCATCATTGCGCTAGATAATATTGCTTCATCAAACAACGCTTTCTAATGTAGAGCTGTGTTTATAGACTACTTTTGATGCATGGAAGATACCTTTTATTTCACATCTTCCATGTGGCTAATATGATGGCTCTAACGATCTAGAATATAATGGGATGTAATTGCCAAGAATAACTATGCTGGTATCGAAAGCCTTTGTTCTTTATTGGACACCATTTACACCCTCATACTGCACTCCGCTAAATTAGGCTTGATGCAAATCCTTGTTAATGAGCTATAAGTGAGTACTGTGTGTTTAGAATGGTCTCCATACGGCTATTAAACACAGCACTCGTTTTTGTGATGGCAACAGCTATCCTTAATGTCTGATCAGTTTATTTTTATTTAACGTCTGTCTAGTTCAGTAGCGATGGCTTCTCTGTTTACCAGCTGTCCCATTTTTTTTTTCTTTGCAGAATTGCTTTTTATTAAAAAAAAGGTGGAACATTTCACCCAAGATGCATTGTAAACTGTCCTTTGTATGACCCTGTCAGCCATGAAGTGAGGGTCTTGTCACGGGTGGGGTAAAAGCTTAACCAATTTTTTTATCAAGTGGGATTCATGTTTTGAGTCTGAGTAGCTGTGACTGGTACCAAGACTTAGACATATCTAGGGTAACATCATGCAATGTAGCTAGTAAATAATGTTAAAATAGCCAGTCTTAAAGAGTGAATTTGGACAGTGTCCATCTTCCTACAACTGTTTCTTTTCCTCTCCTTTTGTTTTGTTAAGAATTGGAAAGATCTGCGCTGTTCAAAGGTCAATGGTGGTCCAGAGAGGTGAAGCAGACTTCCTAATGAGTTAACACTTGGTCCCTCAGAAAACCACATCCGTAGCCTTCAAAACTACACAGCTGCAAGAATGTTAGCACATTATCTGACACCCCCTATTGTCACACCTTTGTCTGGCTGCCACCTGATATTAGCTTGCTTCACATTTTCCTTGTTAAAGGTCATTAGCAGGGTCAAGGAGAATGACTGAACACCTGATGGTCATCAAGAATGACCACAGTTTTGCATGAACAAGAAATTAATTTAGCCACTTACTCTAATTTTCTACTTGTTCTCTTTTTTGAGCAGATTTGTTACAGTTAAAACATTAGTTTAAAACATATTGTTAGTCAAAGTAAAAGTGAGTGGTGGAAAAATAGCAATATTAAAGTGAAACTTTCTTATCAGTCATTAAAAAGGCTTTGGCAATCACAACACTACCATATTCCACCCTGTGTGGCCTCTTTTCTAGATGTCTCACTTTTTGTGCTGTAATTATTCCTACCTCCTGCTGGCCGTGTTAAGCCTCAGGATGTGTATTTAGGTTTTCTTTGAAACTGCAGAAATAGTTTGCTTGCAGAATTCTCATTAAAAAAAAAACTGTCCATTCAACAACTTAAGCGAAACTTATGTCACTCAAAGTGATGACAGTAAACAGCATGATATATAATATCATGCCTCCATTGCTCTTTTGTTCAAGGTCTGTTCCACCGCTGCTGTGATCAGTGTTTCTAAGCTGCCCTTTATTTTCCCCTACATGATGGGGAAAGAATATATAATTTAATATATATAAATTGTTTGTCTATTAATTGACATCAGCCAAAAGTTTTTTGCTTGTAAAACCTTTCATCATTTTGTCAAATATTGCTATTTGGCTAGAATGTGGTTAGTCTTGATTAATTTGTTACAAAGCCTGACTAATTTAAAAAATAATAATTATGTACCACCACCAGTTAAAAGTAATCTTTTAATTTCACCAGTGTGTTTTTTCTGAATAATGTATATGTTTTGGGGTGACCCAGCCACAGTCCCCAATTTAATTTTTTTGACAATTTGTTGAAGCTAATGAGAGAGATGGCAAATTCCCCTTTCAACCTTAAATTCTTTGAACCCATCATCAAAGAAGCTGGTCTGGTCAGCTAAAACCAGGACACCCAAAATAACACTAGACGCTGGAAGGAGAAACTGTCTTTGAACGACTACATATATATGCATTCCACTATTTCAATTTACATCCATGCAGTACTTTGTGGTGGACTACAGAAAATATCAATGAAACACTGAGACTTTTGGTTACTAGGGATTGTTAGGTAAAATATTATATTATAGTAATGTACCGTTGGGTAAATATGGTATTTCTCAATCGATTCAAGAAATCTTTTCACCAGTTTTCACCGCCAGCTTTTCAAAAGATACTTTCCTAGACCTTTATTTTTTTCAACATAGACAGTTAGCACTTTGTTGAATGCCTGATGAAGCAAGTAGATTATTCCTTATTCCTAGATTTCTTGCTGAAATATTTAATCTTGTGCCGTTTCACCATTCCCAGAGATAAGGCAGAGCATGTGAATGTGCTCTTTTCTTTTCTGTCTGTTTCACACAGCTTTCAAAGTTCCTCAACCGTGCTAGAGTGTTTTTCCCTCAATAAATCAAGGACAGTTGGGAGGACGAGGTGTGATTGCTTTCACACACAGGAAGTAATCACACCGGACCTGTCACAGCTCTGATTAAGACTGATAAATATCGACGAGGAGTTAATGAGATGTCAGGATGGAACAAGGCCCTTCTCTTCATGCCTACCGATGACGAGGGGGGAAAAAATGACCTTGACTTGGCAATGTCGTGACCGTCTTTCATAACTACAAAGCAATAGTAATTAATTATTTTTGGCTGGTGTGTGTAATTATCAATGACGCAACGTGATCATTCACATTCAAGAAAAAGAGCCCAGCAGATGCTTGTCGAGCTGTTATTGTTAATAATTACAGCAGATAAACTGAAAATTATAGTTTTTTAAATTCTTATTTACCAGGTTGATTTTTCATGTAAAATCTTGAGACCAACATATATAAATAGCACCCTGCCCACAAGGAGATAAGCTAATTATAAATTATTAGTTGAATGTGTCTTTACACACTGTGAATTTATCCCCATAGTTAAATTTGAAGTGTAATATTTACCACATTAGATTGCAGATCATTAAACTCCCACAAAAGTTCACAAACAAAAGGCTTTTGAGTAGCTGTGAGAAAAGCCTCTCAATACATTACTTCACTAGACACAGAATATGTATGCTGTATGTGTGCTATTTATTTCTACAACTAGCACAAAGCATCATGTTAAGGATGTCTTGTGTTAAGCCGTGTGATTTATTCAACGTAGTACTTTGTGCTGTTTCCAGTAAATTAAGCCGCTATCTTCCTAACTATAGCTGTGAAAACATGTTATTGTCTATTGCTGACATCTTGCTTTGCATGTTCAGTGGCCTTGCTGCACCTGAAGGCTGCCATATCTTCAAATGTGATAGATCCCCACTGACTGCCCAGCTTTTGACCGTGAACCCAAGTCCCTTGGCACAGTCCTGTTAAATATTGTTTCCCTGGCAGACATGCTTAACCTGTCAGACAGAGAGACCATACAGTTGAACCTGAATGTCCAACAATAGGACACTTGTTTTAGTTTAAAAAAAAAAAAATAAAAATGTGTGGGGTCACCTGTTCTGGGGTTAGGGGCAATGTTGGTTTGTCAGCAAATGTTTTCAGGGATTTAAAAATAGGATTTTTCTTTGTGATGTATTTTTGTAAGAAGCTGGTCACTTAAGCATATAAGTAGATTTTGACACCATTTAAAAACATATCTAGAATTATTTGTATGGTTCAAAAATGAGTAAAGTTTATTTTGCACATGCTATGGTTGTTTTAATATTCAAACAGTAAACTAATTCTGTGAGGTTCTGCAGTTTTTTTTTAAAGGCACGTACCTGGTAGTAACATGCTGCTTGCATTCCTGTCAAAAGTTAATAATCAAGAAGTTGATCAAAGTTGGATACACCACCGAAGCTCACATTAAATATCTACAATTTTTATAAGAGAATGTTGTTCAGTTTGGGTTTGTTTTTTCAGTGGAAGAATTTCCATATTTTCTATGAGGCGTTTGTTGTTTGAGATTGCTGACTTCATCGATCACCTCAGCTGGTGATTCCTACAAACTCAAAGTGAAGTGTTATCTATCTACTGGATGTAAAGGACTATTTTCTCAACTTCCAAAGTTCTGTTTACTTAAAACGCTGCATCTATTGTAATAGTTAAAGTATTACAACTATCTATGTAGCTAAAAGCTTCAACTGGAAATAGCACTGGTGTTTAAAAAAAGAACAGTCAAGTTGGTGGGAGAGTATATAAAAAAAGTCTGAACTAGGCCAAACCAACCCAGCAAATCCAATTAGCGGACTGATGGCAGGATAACACTATGGCAACAACACATGTAATTAATACCACCATTTTTAAGGTGTTGACTTTTCATATGTGCTGCTGATTTTTTTTATGCATTTCATTTATTTCACAGGCTTGTTATTTCAAGTAAGAAAACGAAAGCACTGACAAACACGCACAGGGAGATACACATATTTCTTTGTCAGAAGTATTTGCCAATTAGCGAGTTGTGGGGCTGAAGTGGTAATTAGGCTTTCCAGTTGGTTGGTGTCTGTGTACAGCTTGCTTGAGACAGGTCTCAAGCTAAACGCCTTGCTATTTGTCCAGCAATTATGTTGGGTCCCCATGTCACCATACAGACGTGACCAATTAGTTGTTCCGAGCCAAAGTAAATGAGAGGGATTATGGCAGAGGAGATGAGAAACGATGAAGGAAAGGATGTGTGGGAGTTAGTGGGGAGCTCGTGGGGGGAGGGAACAGACTATCGGGACTAAGACTGAATGAAAGGAGCCTAGCTTTGAAAATCAGGAGTCAGCAAGGACGTTGTAAGAAAGACTTTCTTTTTTTTTTTTTAATGCTGTGTGATCATGTTTTTCATTGATCCTCCTCCTGACCGACATGTGGTTAAGGCATGTGAAGGTAACAATATTTATGCTAATGCTGCCTCACAGACCAAGAGGGGATAAGAAATTAATCTTTATTGACTTCTTAATAATTTTCCCTTGCGTTATATGACATATTTTGATGAAATGGACCTGCAGACAATCAATATTCTCCAGCTTGGAGTAATGTGACACTATGTCAATAGCTTGAGGAAAGTGTACAGTCCTCTTGTTCATCTTGGCATGTGTCCATATTTACCTCAAACTGACAGATTCTACTATGCATTGAGCACTGAAGTAGAAGTCGCTGTGTGAGTTAGCCAAAATAAATTTGAAACCTATAATATAGTCTCTTTGTTCAGATCGGGATGTTTACAGTTATTTTCTTACATGGGATTTGTAAGTCCTCTCTGCCAAAGCAGTCTCGCAATAGGTATGGAGATTGATTTTGAAAACAAATTACTAGAAAGAAGAGAGCTGTGTCCGTGAAACTGATCTTTCAGTTATCTGTTATCAGTTATCAACAATAGTTTTTTTTTTAAACATGGCTTTATGATAGTGCTAACATTTATTGTGACAAAAAAGTGAGATTATCTAACCTTTTTTCTGAGTCCCAAGAAGAGATATTTAAAAATATATGTTCTATCCAAAATTGAGACAAATTTAAGGCTCCATACTTAAATGAAGACAATAATAATAAGTGATATTTAAATGAAGTCCGATAATAATTTATGATTATCTAATATCTTTAATCTTCAGCCACATGCTGCTTTCTCTTTTACAAGTGACAATTATATTTATGGTATTTTGTCTATTGACTGAGGGCATGGACTCACCTGACTGTCCTGTGTTTCCCCCTCTCTGTTTTCACATAATGGTATTATCCAATACCCTCACATGTGATTGGCCCCAAGGTTCTCATGCTAATCAAAGCAAAGATCTTCTGTGAGTAGAGCAGACTTCATTCTGCTGAGTTGCAGAAAGAGTGAGAGCTGAGCAGTTGAAAGAAAAAAAGTGTGAAGGTGTCTCTCTGTCTTTCTCTCTCCTACAGTGTGTGCACTGTGCTACCAGTGGTATTGGGAAAAAGAAATTTAAGTCTGACTCTCAATATTCTACTGATTCGTCTCTCACCTTTCTTTATTCTTTATTACCTTTCTTTACCACCTACTTGTGTTAAAAGAACCCCTGGATCTAGGAACAGAATATTTTTGTATGCCAATAAATCTGTTAATATAATCTCCTGAGAGTTTCTTGCATGTGGGTCAGAAATTGCCTTAAAAAAGTTACAGTTTGATGGTCTTTAGAGAGAGGCTTGTCTTATTTTCAATCAGAAACAATAAAAAACAGTTAAAAAAAACTTTACCTGTACAATATTTAGCAAGTTTCTGGTCAGCTTTTTTCTATGATTGTGGTCTTTTGACTTTTATGAAATTTCGTTTTCTGTATTTTTAAAAGTGAAAGCTAGCCACTTTGACATTTCAAGACAACAGCTGCATTATGATGATGATGAAGCTACTAATTTTTGATTTCAATAAGAGCAGCTGCAGCAAAGAACTAAAGATCATATTAGAAGTGATGAACTCTGGATAACTTCTCAAAAGATCAATATTTACTCTTCTGGTGTTTGCAGCTAAAGACATCCCATAAAAAGCACATTTGGAAAATCATTGTTACTCTGAATGACCTCAGGCTTTCCCACTGCAGGGGCAACAATGCAGCCGAAATCCATGTGGAACACAAACACTGAATCTGAAAGCTTTTGATGGAAAATGAGTAGTTCCGTATGAAAAAGTGCAGTTACGTTTTGTGATTTCAGATGCTCTTTGTCAGCCAAATGTTGGCTATATTGAATAAAAAATGAAATTCTAATAAATGCTGCATGACTAGTCCTGGTAATAATCATAAAAGCAAGAGAATGAAAACATATGTGGTGAGATTGAATGTGTTTGTCTTGGGCAATTACTTGACTGTGGAGCATGAGTGTGATTATAAACTGGCACGGTATCTAAAGGACAGAGAACACTTTCCATGTGGAGGAATTATCAGTGCAAAGAAACAACACACAAAGAATCAGATGGGAGATAGGATCACATTTCTTAAATAATTTAATTGCAAAAAAGGGTCTTTAAAAATATTTCTACAAGAATGCATCTTCTTTTAGTAATTTGTTGTGTATGTCTGCACCATTAAATACATCTCAATGCTTTCCAAAGAGGAAGTAACAATTGCATTTCATTTTTCCAACCCCACTGTTCCTGTTTTACTAATCATGTACAGTACTCTCTGAAAAATGTTGCTTATTATTAGGGAAAAAAAGTAAAAAGTAACATAAAAGTGACCAAAAGACAACAAGTCTGTGGACATGTTAGAGGACATAAAAATGACTGTATATTTATTTAAAACAGACAAGTTTTAATGCAAACAAAGCTAGAGAGTGCTCAGTGTGTGTGGAGGGGTGACTGCTGTTCTTAGAAGAGACTTTAATCGGTGATAATCTGCAATATATGTAAAACGGATAAAATAAAGTTGAGGAATGTTTAGATAATTAGATTTCTATTGATGCACTGAATGATAACCATAGCTGACGGTCTATGCTCTGGTAATCAAGCAGTTTCTTTATAAAATAGCATTTGTTTTATTCCCACACACATACACACACAAATGTAACAGTCCATCGTAACTTCAGCCACATGCGGCTTGATGGATGAACACACAAACCAGGAGATATAACTCCTTTGCGTTTTGTGCACAGTAAGCAAATAAAACTTCCACGTTTGTCTGAAAAAAATGACCTACAGATTATTTGTTAGTAGTTAAAGTGAATTAATCTTTTAAATATGTGAAATTGCTGCCAGTTGAGCACATCACTCATGGCCAGTTTGACTCTACTGAACACAGCTCCAGACCTCAAAGCACCATGTGCACTTCATCAATAGTTCACGCTCCAGGCTGCCACTTCTCTTGAGCGTGCCTGTTTGCCATCTGATTGTGTTTAGCCCCTTTATCCTGCCCACTTTTCTGTATTTCAGTGCCCAGCATCTGATTCAGAGACACAAACGAGGTAGAGCAGCAGAGAAGCTAAAGTGACTGAAAGATGGACGTGCCTGGAGAAGTTGAAAACAATATTGGGAAATTGTGGCAATCTCAGATTCTAATTGCCATCACTTTACAAACATGTGCTATATCAATCTTTTCCAATAAACTGAGTCCTGGCATGAAAGAGGGCAGAGTATTTATGAATAACAATAAAAACCTCCCAGTAAAACACTTTTTCAATTAATTCCTGTCATGTTGATATATTTTTTAATGAATAATATAATTAATCTGAATTTATTAATTTGGGGATGACAAACTGAAAGTTCTTTATGGCACTGTATTAGTACAAAAACAAACTGCTATTGTGATTCTAAGTTTACACTAAAAGAGTTACAGGATAGGAAGCTCTACAAAGAGTTCAGCCACATTGGTAAAATTATCTGCACATGTAAAAGGGATTGTTACAAAATAGGGAACGTGTGCTGTTTTGCATATGATTTTTCTTAAAAGATCTGGAAAGAACCACTGCACTGCCAAAAACATTGCAATATTATAAAGATTTGGATTCACGTGTTGCATTGATTAACTTCAATGAAAACAATATGGCGGCTATCTACGAGATCACAGCAGTGATACCGCCCCACTCCCTAATCCACCCGCACCAAACACCCTGTTGTGAGAAGCACAAATAGCATGGCCTCAGAGATGCAGCTGCTGTCAGTTAAGATGAAGCTGGCTCCAGATTTTGGCTGGCCTGTATCCCTCGTACTGTTGATCCAGCTCTGTGCTAATCATGCAGCACCCGGAGCTTGAGACAGGGTGATTGCAGGCCAGACAGCAAATGAATGAGAGATAATGATATGTCTGCCTGCCCTGTGTCTGCAAATGCCTGTGTGCTGCACATTCATATCCCTGCAATGCCTGATTGGCTGCTGCATTAATTGAGCTGACAGAAAAAGACCAATAGGTTTCTCCTGCCAGACAGCTCCGAATTCTCTAATGAGGATCCTGTTGGATGGAGAGGAAACTACAGGTCCTGTAATAGAGCTCCTCCTCCGAGGCCGACCGAAATAACACAAAGGTGAGGCAACTAGTTTGATGCAACACTATCCCTTGGCTTGTTCCCTTACAAACCTCTTGACAAGCTTATGTAAAATGGGTTGGACAACGGTTGAGTGGTTCACGGGAGATGAAAATTATGTGCCTGGAAGACAATTAGTAACAGCCCAGTGCTTCACAAATGCTCTTTATGTTGAAAACAAAAATAGGGCTGGGGTGGCTGAGTATCAGGTTCAAGAGGCACACATACACTCGTATATACCTACATAGTCAACACTGAGATAACAATGTATGCAAAACAAAAACAAAAAAAAACCCAGCATGTTATTCAGCGATTGAACATGCTTGTTTTCTCTCTCCTAACATCCATTACTTCCTGATGAATTCACTCTGAGACAAACATTTTACAACAACTCTTTCTTTAGTCATTTATCTTACTTTTGTTACAAAACCTGTACAGGCTGTTTAGAACAACAACAAAAATACAAAATCCAATATATAAGCAATTACTTTATTAATTGTTATTTCATCAGGTGAATTCTCTTGGAGCTTCGTCTTCTCTCTGATTGTTTCACGTTCCCAAAACAGCCTAGTCCATCTTTATACTGATGAGGGATCACGGGTTGGTGGGTGAGGTACAAATAAATACACAGGGCAGGATGTCAAGAAACATAGAGACGATTTTTCTGATTATTTCTAAATCCAGATAATAGTAAAAATAAAAGCGTCAGTCATAATTGTGTGTGTGTGTATGTGCGTGTGATCAAAGTCTGTTTTTGGGATCCAATAAAGAAAGGTGAATGTTTAACAGCTGTCCACAGAATATAGCATAATTATTTCAGATATAGTGTCTGCTTATTACAGATCAGTTCATGCGTTAATTCTCCATGGTTTCAAATTACGGAAGCCATATTTTACAGTATATCCGTGTGCAACCTGGTGCACTCTAGCACATCCACTCATTATTCATACATACACACACTCATGCGCACACACACAAGTAGACACTCGCATTGAAAAAAAATGCACACAAAAGGCCAGGAGGTCTTTCAAACAGTGTTGCCAGAGTCCTTGTTTTCCCCTTGTCACATACAGTGTCCAGTTGACAGGGTACTGGTTGGACCGGCCACAATTCTCCCAAAAAATGTGTGAGAGAGACAAGAAAACGTCAAAAGGAAACATCACATGTTGTTTTGTGGACAGAGATCTCATATGTAAAAAACAAAACAACAACAAAACCCCCCCCAAAAAAACAGTTGATTAGTAGGTGTTCCCGAGAAGAGGAACAATCCTAAGTCACTTCAGGTTAGAGTGAAGAGGTCGCCTGGTGACCCAACAGTCGAAGCAGGTGTCCACAAAATGTGGCTCCCTTTCGTTTGACCTCCGTCAGCCTCTTAACCTTTGACTGCAGCACGATTACATTTTTTCCTTCACCACTCCATGCCTCTCCAAGCATCTGCCCTTTTAGGTAACACACCTTCAATATGAAGATGGAGAATAACACACATGCACAGTAAAACAGCATCTTTTGGGGAAATAATCGTCCTCCACCTCTTGTGGTCTGGCACAGGTATCTTTGTCACCTTGATTACTTTCCTGCGAGGGAAGTTCATCCTTTAGCGTGTCTTATTACACTCAGAAGGTCAAGAAACGAGGGTCTTGCATGAGGATCAGAGCACAACTAAGGCCAACTTGACAAAAAACATGCATGCAAACATCAACCCATTTTAGAGTTGGTGAGGCACACATGGGAATTAGGGGGAAGTCCTCTTCTTTCAAAAACATACTAATTCATTTTGGATGGAAGAAACAATGCAGGCAACAAAAAGTGGGGACAGGAAATGTAAGTGGTATTGAAATAAAGAAAAAAAATTCTTAGGCACTGCAAGCCAGTTTCATAGTGTCTAGTTGGCAGATAGGTCAGGCAGCTAGGGTTTTCCAGTGGCCTTCTCTGGCACAGTTTCTCCCCTTTTCCTGTCTGGCTGTCCTTTGACTGCATCCGTCTTGTGTGTCCTGCTGCTCACACCTGGACAGGAAGTGTTTGGTTCATCTGTAGTCTCATGTCCTGAATGCTACCAAGAATTTTCTTCTGATGACCAGCCAACGTCACCCCTATCCGCAGCAAGTCCCTGTGGTGAAAACATTGAGAAGTGAGAACAGGTGTCTGTCATAAAACAAGAGACTAAACAGCGCAGGAGTAGGTTTCACTTTCCATCACAAGTGAACACTCATTGAACCAGGTCGATTAAGGCACCTGGACAGTCATCCATAAAATGGCTTCCAGAGAGCATCTTAGTAAAACTGGGTGGGACAGATTGGCAGTCTGAATAAAACATACCTCTGTTACCCAGAAGATGGGCAAGAGGAAACGTGTCAAAAGGCCATAACCATAGTTAATGATTGAATAACAAACTTAGCTACTGTTTGGCAGGTGGAGATACCGAGATACAGAAAATATACAATTTTCCAACAGTAACTGAATTGTAAACTGGATATCTGGAAATGTTTTAGTAGTTCTTCAGAAAGGTACTACAGGTTTGTTTTGCTTTATGTGTGCAGGAAAGTACCAAAGCTAAAACAGAATTAAATGTCTAAACAGTATTTTAGAATCAACATTGAAAACGTCAGATGACAGACTGTGCTGAGGGACATGGATTTTCTGTTGTTTTTTTTTAAATATGTAAACTACAGAAATTTCAGATGCTGTTCATGTGCTTCAGATGGTATTGTTAGGCCTGACATTTCTTTTGTCCTCCAGTTGTTCACTTTCCTAATTTTTGGAAGTCTGTTGTGAAGCCTCAGATATTACTGATAAAAACTTACTTCACAAGAAAATAGGACTTTAGCAGACATAGCAAACAAAGAATGTCAGGTCTAATGCTTTTCTACATGGTGCGGATACTTTTAATAAATACAGTATGTGGTAAAATTAAGCTTTTATCCAAACTGAAAAACATTTCAGAGGACTCCTTGCGTTTTATGTCATTATTCAGATGGTGTAATTTAATAATAGCATCCGTTGCACTGTACAGCAACATCAAAGTACCCTCTCTCTTCCTCTCGCTCATTTGATGTCACCAGTCAATAGGTGGGAAGAGGGCAGATCTTGTCTCTTATTCTAATTCTAGATACAGACAGCCAATGACTTTGTGGCTGTGAGTATGAAGATATAAACTTACAGATTGGCAGGGACACATATTCACACTACATTCTCATTCTGTCACATCAAAGTGCATGGGACAAATAAATGGTGTATTTTTTTCCTTCATATTTTGCCGTCCCCTTCACCACAGCAACAGTGGATGAAATGATAATAAATGGGAACCATTAGAGGAATTACTGGCCATTAAGGGCAACACAGAGCCACAGTACGCCACACCTGTCAACCCAGCCAAATTGAAACAAATTACCCCCACCTCCACTGGCTATTATGCAGTTAATGAGAACAATTTATTTATCATTATATTCCTAATTCACTTATTTGATCATCACCAACCTTTGATTTACATTGTTTCTGTGACATCATTTCCTGTTTGTAAACATGACAGATACTGGGTTAGCCATAAGCTAAAAATTATAATTAAACAGTGGCTACAAAAGCTTAATAAAGAGACATAATGCTCTTGTATATCGCTTACATTTTGTATTAGAGGTGCTTCTTTATAAGGTTCAGGATTATACTAAAACAGTTTGTTTCTATCAAACAGGTGTGGACCAGTAACCAGAATCAGAGAATATCACAGTTTTCAACAGTGACAGTTTATACATTTCTGAAGTTTTTCATCATACCTTTCTTATAGTTCAAATGTTTTTATTGAGATGCCAGTTAGTGACTGTAGAACAACACTGCGCATCTCCACCTTTTGTCCTTGCTGACAAACATTCTGTTGTGTGGATATATTTGTGGTTATGAAAAACAAGGCTAGTAAGAATGACTAGTGCTCTGGGAGAGGTAACTCTGCCACACAGAGAACATAAACTAATTTTCCTACTCTCCTACTGCACACATATCACTTCGGGGTGCCAACTACCCACGGACGACTCATGCATGAAAGCAATAGCAGACTTGTTGAGGGTGAAGTTCACAGATAAGTTTCTTTCTTCTAACAGCTGCCCTGGGCAGTTGCCTATGTAGCCCATGTCAAAAATGTATACCAAGCATAACCTTGTAGAAACTAAAGGAGCACCACAGATGACTGTTATAAAAGCACTACTGTTTTAAAGCCACAGTTGGTGAGCTATGAGTGACACACATGCAGGTTAACTTCCGGAGTAGGTAGCCCAGCTGATTAACCAGCTCTTATTATCTTGACATTCTTGTGTTACAATACACAGACAAAATGGCAAAAAAGGACATACTTTTTTAGAAATAAGCACTTGAAAACTACTATGTTTAGCAGATGTTTGTTTTATATATTTGCAATAATTTTTTTTTTTTTTACCCCTCCAGGGGGTCTTTTGTGGGCTCTAGTGTCCCTTATATGACAGTGGGCTGACAGGAAACAGGGAAGGAGAGGGGGGAAGACATGCGGCAAATGTCGTCGGGTCCGGGAGTCGAACCTGCGACGGCCGCGTCGGGGACTGAAGGCCTCCAAATACGGGTCGTGCTAACCCCTACGCCACCACGGCACGCCCATATTTGCAATAATTTTAAAGTTAAGTACAATAATCAGTATGTTATTTTTGACATATTAAGAATAATTATTCATATTCAGTTTAAAACAAAAGAAATCTGATCATGTCATACACTCAGTCTTTGTGTTAGAATTGTGAAATAATAGTATCTTTACTCAAATGTGTATTGTGCCTACTTCCAAATCATACAGCAGAAGAAAAAATCAAGCCCATGATTGCATAGGCTTGACATTGTAATTCCTTTGGTTTTTTTGCTGAAGGCCAACTGCTTCCACACCCTTTTTAATTTATCCAAGAGGTTATTTTTACTTCCTCAAGGTCAATTTTTATAACTCTAATTTGACTCTCAAACTCGACACAGTCAATCACTTTAGCCCTGATTAGCTCCACTCACTCTGCCGTCATCTGGGCCACCAGGTCAAAGGATGCAAATCCGGCGTTGACAAAGTTGTCACGGTAGCGGCTCATCTTGATGGCATCCAGCCAGTCCCCCACAGTGGTGAAAGTGGTATAGTCTGGCACACAGCGATCAAGCAAGGGCTGGGATACCCTATATCAGGGGAGGAGCAGGAAAGGAGGAGAGAGAAAGAGAGACAGAGAGAGGGTTAAGGTCACTGCTCTATTGCCTCAACCGGCCAACCTCACCCCCCAAGCGCCACCTCTCCATTTCTCTGCATCTCCTTCTCTTTTCTCCTCCTTTCTTCCCCTCTGCTCCAAACAGAATACAAGGAGTTTTGTGCAATGAGGCCATGTACTTTTATGGCTGTGGAGAGACTGGCTGGAGGCTTGGGTGGTGGATGTTGGCACTGCAGCTGGTGAGGCATGGTCATGTGGTAGTCATTAATGGATTTATTAGTATTTCTGTTAAAGTCATGTAAAATATCCAGAATCCTCAAAGAACCCTGGAAACATCTTTTCCTCCATTCATTGTGTCTTCTGTTAAACTCCTTTTTTTTTTTTTTTGATGCAAGAAAATGTCAATGTGTACTTTTGGCACTGCCAACACAGAAAAAAACACCTTAGAAATTTGGTTTCTGTTGTTGGACACATTCACATTCTTAAACATTCTCACAAACATGATTTGAATCTAATCTGCAAAGAATTGATTTGATGTGGTTTTATTGGTCAGTTGAAATAAAATCTAGACCAGCTGTAAGAACTTGAGCCCAGCTCATATTTTATAAATGTTAGGCCTTTAGACACGCAATCATTGGATTTAAAGTACTTTCTGCAAGGACTAGCACAAGCAAAGGATGAGTGGAACACAGTCACAAAGAGCTGGACAGACATTTACTTTTTGTAAAGCAAGAACTATCTTTGGAATGTAAACACAGATGTTGTTCACATGTACTTGTTGTAACTTGTGACTGATAAGTGATCCTATGGACCCTAAAAGTAGTTACTTTCAACTTTTTGATTTTCTGCAACACAGCTAACTATAAAAGACACTGTGTACATCGAAGCTTCTGAAATTTCTCCTTTGGATCTGAAAATAAGCTTTATAGAGCAGTACTCTGGACATTTTTGCGCACCTGTTGACAGCAAAAAGAAGCACTTCCGAAAAAAAAAAAAAAATCAGCCCTGATCAACAATTACGATAAATGAGTCACCATGAGAGTTTAAATAAAATTGATCAACATCTCACAGTGAACGAGAGCTCATGAACAAGAGCTGAGGTGGAGGTGGAGAGGATGACAGGGAGGTGAGGGAAGGTAAATGAGGAGAAACAGTTGAGGGAGCTGGCCCAGAGAAAGAGCACCACTGTCTCTTCTTTTCTCTGCTCTGCTGATCTCTGTCATCCTTTTTGATGGCATTAAATTCATTAACAATTAAAAGAGGAATGGAGAGAGAGAGAGAGAAAGAGGGGAAAAAAGGCATAGAGGGGGGTGGAGGTAATAACAGAGATACAGAGGCTCCATTGAGTGGTGCAGATGGAGGGATTTTTAATAAGGCCTGTGCTCCGGAGCCCAAGGGCTAAGGCTGCAGTTAACGCCAGACTCTGGCTTCTCTTAATTGAGTATTGTTAGTCCTGCTTTTCTAAAGTTGGCTTAGGCTGGCCCCAGACTGTAGCTGGTTAAATGTAACCAAAAGATAGTGGCACAGCTGGAAAGGTGGTTAATCCTGTGAACTAGCTGCTAAAGACCAAACCTAAATTCGGAAGGGGCTGCAATGATCCCAACAGAGGTGTATCAGATTTTACAAACGGCTTATTTACTTCTTTACATTTTAATAAGTGTATGGACTTGATATGTTGAGTTTGTGAAGTTTGAATGAGGCATGGGCTTTTACCAATATAAAGGGTATGGTTTCAAAATCATTAAATTCTTACCTCTTTACCATTCCTTTGGTCTAAAGTCTTTTTAATAAGATGCTAAGAAGCAGTAGTTTTCTAAGGCTGTATGGAGAATAGAGTGATGCAGAGAAAGCTGACAGGCAGTTCTAAACTGCCTGTCAGCTTTCTTAAAGAAGTCTGCTACACTTATTCTGAATATTTCTGAATATTCATTGAATAGAAGCTAAAGGAGTTCCATTATCAATTAGAGGGACAGTGTTATAAGACTACAGTTCACAAGCTCTGAGAGACATATCTGTTAGGCATCCAACTGCACTTTCTAGCAGGGAAGTTGTCCTGAGTAACCAGCTCATATCAGCCAGTTAAACTTGTTGTAAAATAGCAGAAGAAAAAGGGATGAAATTCTGTGCAATCAGCAAGTTTACCTAAAATCAAATAAGAACTTATGAAGCATCATTTCCACTTGTTGGAGATAATCTATAAAAAGAATAACTTTAAGAATAACTATAACTCTCATAATCTAGAGTATAAGAGCATTCATACAAATAAATGGAGGTTTTCTGTTTTGTATAAAAGCAAGTAAACAATGATACATTTTTATTTAAAAATTTTAAAACTCAGGTAAATAAAACACAAAAGCAAAAGACATTGTGTCAGACAGTGTTTTTGAACCTGCAGTCTACCAGCTCTGCTATTCCACCTCTCACTCACTCCTCCCTTGTTAAGTTTGTCGGCAGGAGGCCACCCCTCCGCTGGCCCGTTTAAAATCTTGTTAGTGGCTAATTAGAAGGCGCTTGCATCTCTTTTTTGCATCGCCCTAATCGAGCTAATTAACCACAAGCCTAATCTTCTAAGAACGTCACTCCGATGGCCAACCGAGACCCTCTTCTCCCTTATGAGCCCAACCAAGGATTGTCTGAGGCCTTCCCTCAAGACAGAAAGACCCCGATGCAGGGACAGAAAGGTAGGTCACCCCTTTACTATATCATCCAACTCCGCAGCCTTCTGAGCTGTGAACTATTTCTAAGAAACAGGTTTCAGATATAGATAAATCAGCTAAATGTAGATTCAATGCTATTGATTCAACTCCCAGTTGGTGGATGAACTGCATAAAAGGCAGTATTGAGCAGTGGTAATTTGGATGTGTTTTAAGAATAGCTCTCCATTCGTGAGTTCTAAAGATTTGAATACACACTGTCTATGGCAGGGGTGTCAAACTCCAGTCCTCGAGGGCCGCAGTCCTGCAACTTTTAGATGTGCCTCTGCTGCACCACACCTGAACAGAATAATTAGGTCATTAGCAAGGCTCTGGAGAACTGATCTACACAAGGAGGAGGTAATTAAGCCATTTCATTCTAGTGCTTTGTACCAGTGGCACATCTAAAAACTGCAGGACACTGGCCCTCGAGGACTGGAGTTTGACACCTGTGGTCTATGGCCTTAACACACACCTACAGAGTCAGTTATGCATACTACTGTATATCAAGAATCTTCGCAAAACAGTTGCACTCAGGAGCAAATAGCTAGACCAAACCTAACAAGTCAAAAAGAGTTCCATAAGCTAAACTATTAGCAAATCAAATCAAATACTAAGAGCAAGGTATTTGCTCTTGAAACAAATAACTTGATAAAACTAGAACAAAGTTTCAGCACAATTGGACACCTCAGTGAAACAAAAAGCATGTCCCATATTTTTTTTTATTGCCATAGTATCGAAGACACAATGGATGAAGTGTTTACTTTGAAGCCCTTATAGTACTTATATGGTATTAATGAGAATTAATACTACCCTATATAGGACTTACCCAGTGGACTGTGTGCTGTTGGAGACCACTTTGAGACTTGCTGCATTGCGAATAAGTTTATCCAGCGTGGCGACAATCTGGGTAAATTTCGGTCGCAAGTTCCTTTCTTTCACCCAACAGTCCAACATAAGCTGGTGTAGGGCTGTGGGGCAATCCATAGGTGGGGGCAGCCGATAGTCCTGCTCTACAGCATTTATCACCTTAGGAAGAACAACAGAAATAGTAGTCTTCTGTTTCTTATTACCAAACTGGAAATGATACAAAATTACAGCATGGCAGAGATGCAGATCTTAAACTTGTCAAAAACTAGTACATTTCAGCTGATACATATGACTGTGAAGATAAATGTGTGATTTTATTACTTAATTTCAATTCCAGCAGTGGTTGCAATATTTATTGGTATCCAGATAAATGTACACAAAAAATGTTAAATTAAAATATGCTTTAAACGCTGGGATTTTTAAAGGTTCATAATCAAAGAACTAATATTCCAACATAATACTGAGAAACTCATCCATGTATTTAACTTTAGTCAAATTGATTACTTCAACAGTATCTTCAAAAGTTTGCCTAAAAAGTCAATCAGACCACTGCAGCTGATCCAGAATGATCCTGCTTGCGTTCTCACTAATACTAGGAAGATAGAGCACATCACCCTGGTTCTACAGTCCTTACACTGGCTCCCTGTAACTTAGAGAACAGACTTTAAAATACACGTGTATTTACAAATTACGGAATACCTTAGCAACAAAATATATCAAAGATTTGTTGCCTTTGTGTCAGCCTTCCAGACGACTCAAGTTGTCTGGTTCAAGTCTATGCTGCAGCCCCTGAATCAAAACTAAACCTGAAGAAGCAACATTCAGTTTGTATGCTCCTCTAATCTGGAAGAAACTTCCAGAAAACGAAATAACTACTGACACACCGAGTTCCTTTCAATCAAAGCCAAAAACCAGTTTATTTAGAGTAACAACTAGAACATAATAAATTGTTCCGTCAGCATTTTCTTAAACTTTGTAATGTAATGTTTTTGCTTGTTTGTTGTTTGTTCTTTTAAATCATGTTATAACAGTTGTGTACGAAAATGCTATGCCTTCCTAGTACCATTAAAAATAGCAAGGTCTCCAAGGCCTTTAGAAAAGAAGCAGGCCCACAACATCATAGATCCTCATCTATACTGTACCTGTCACTGAATGTTCTTCCACATATTCATTCAAAGTCCTAAGACACTAGGAAACTTCATGTTTACATTTGTGATGACAGGAAAGAAAAGACTGTCTGTTGGCATGTACAGTTGAGGAAATAATTCACCCTCTTTGGAGATTTAGTTTTAAAATGGTTTTCATTCAATTGAGAAGCTTGTACTGGGTTGGAAATAACACACATGTTCCAAAGCATAACAAAGCCATTTTCATAGGGGTATTTCTCAGATGGAAATTGGGTACCTAGCAAGGCTGCTGTAAAACAATAACTTCTAGTCTGTGGAAACATGAAGTTCAAAATAAAACATTACTTTGAAATCTACATCATCCAGGCGTATGGCTGAGTTTGAACTTTACTGTGGATAGCATCTAACAGTTCGTATGAAGATTTGCTGACCATGAGATGTCACTTATTGTTGCAGGTCCCCAACAGTCAGTTTTAGAGACTAGAGCATCTAAATAACACGCAGAATGACGTATCTAAATAAAAAAAAACCTTATCAAGTTAACTTACATCTTGATTGCTCATGTCCCAATATGGCCTCTCACCATACGACATAACTTCCCACATGACTATGCCGTAGCTCCAGACATCACTGGCTGAGGTGAACTTCCTGTAGGCGATGGCTTCAGGCGCCGTCCAACGGATAGGGATTTTCCCTCCCTGTGGATATGCGAATGAGTATGTAAGCATGAAATACTGGAGGGATGGAGCACAGACAGAGAGGCAGAATCACACACACACACAAGAGGGAAAGAGAGAGGGTGAGAAACAAAACTCCAAAGGGAGGTGTTAATGCACAACACATGGGTGCATGCCGTAGAACTCAAACACCCAAAACACACAAGGTTAGTCAACATTTAGACGAAAATGAGTACAAACACATGAAGCTTTGAGGATATTTATTGTGCTGCAAAATCTATTCTTTTTTGCACCATGATTCAAAATCCTTCCATGAAAATTGATGACAAACTGAGTTGTTAGTGTGATTTCTGAGATCTGATACTTGCAGTGTTTCTCAAGGTAAAAAATATGTTTAAAATTTAATAATGCTGCGTCTTGTAAACAGAAGATGTGACATTACTTGTTTGCTTTTTTGCCACATATAGCTCTAGGTGCACATACAGCTCTATTCTTTTTAGTTTGTTTTGTTTTACCGAACATGATATATATTCTTAAATGGATTTTTCAGTCAAGCTATTTCACAGCTCAATATCACAGTAAGAACAAAGGATTTTTATGTTTTATTATACAGTAAATATGAAAATCTAAATTAATGTAGTTTGGTTGTAGGATGTTATTGTTACTTATAACTCAAATTTGATTGGAATGAAAAAATGTTTCCTAGAAATCAGGTGGGATGTTTTTTTTTCTCTGTTACGGTGGATTGTACTGGCAAGAAAAGACAGAACAGTGAAGCAATGTGGGCATCTGTTAATTCATGTGTAAAAGTTGCTGAAATCAAAACAATTAACATACCGTTGTTAAAATTGTTACATGTAACAACTTTAAACATTGATTTCAAACACACATTCACCTTGAAAACACCCAAACACGTAATGTGTACAGTGACTCACCAGGGAACTGGTGTAGGTGGGATCTGTGGGGTCGTCTTCGAGAAATCGCGACAGTCCAAAATCGGACACTTTACACACCAGATTGCTGTTGACCAGAATGTTGCGGGCAGCTAGGTCCCTGTGCACGTAGTTCATGTCCGACAAATATTTCATGCCTGCTGCGATGCCACGCAACATGCCAACCAACTGGATTACTGTGAACTGCCCGTCATTCAGCTGGTGAAGGGAAACAGAATAACAAATTTTTAGTGGGATAGTGGATCAAAGCAATTCTTGGAATATTCCTCTTGTTTAACTTCTTATTTTGCTACATTTTTTTATTTTCAGTTTGTCCTTCTGCCTTCTTTGTTCATCTGCAATCATATCAGATTGTAATTGTTCTTTTTTTTCTGGCAACCTGTCCCTGACTCCCTTTGCTATATCTTTGTGTTTTGCTACTTTTTATCAGGCATTGCCTGATAGAATCATTGAAAAGTTATTTTGAGGCAGAGAATCATTGGGAATTTAGCTCTTTGTAAAGGTCAGCAGCAACACTAAAGCCTGATTTTTCAAATACCTAATGGGGACAATGTGGCTGACTTTAAACAGACCTTGCAAGGCCCAAAAGAATGCAACATGAAAATAAAATACTACTGAATGGTTGTTTGTTTAGGAGGGTTAGCAAGTGTTAAAATAAAACGTTTGTTTTTTAGAAAGGGAATGCGGAGTGAGGCAGTTGGATTACATCCACCAAGCAGCAAAAAGGTTAAGTGATATATCACTGGCTTAAAATCAAAATAGAAATAAAAGAGTGGAAAGACATAGAATCCATGTTGTTTAAAGTCTACTGTGAAGTTGTCAGAGTCGATAAAGATTTGGGGTTTCCATGTCATCTGCTAGTGATGGTCCAATATGTTTTCTAAAGCTTGTAGTCAAGGAAATCATACAGGAAATTGTAGAACACTTAATACTTCTTGCTACTGACAAGCTGTACAGACACGCTAGTTTCATTTTCCTTCAGGACTTGTGATATGGCCACAATGCTAAAGGTGCCACACTGCCAAGAGTCCCACAATCTGGTAAAATTACCACTGTGCGACTGTGAGTGACTGACCGGCAAACTCACCTGACCTGAAACCAGTAGAGATCTACCGGGTATTGTCAAGAGGAAGATAACAGACAATAGACCAAACAATGCAAATCACGTGAAGACTGCATTCACTGATCATAAATAGGATATTTTTTTTGACCAACTGGTCTGGGTTGATCAAGCCAAAGATCTGATTATGGCTGATAGACAAGTTCTCTGCAAATCTCAAAACAAGCCAATGATGTTGTATTTTTCTTGAAAAGAATAGCTACTATTAGAATGAGTTTATGGATGTTAAGCAGTGTGTTGGTTTGTGCTTTTTTTTTCTTACCCTTAGAAAAGAGTCCAGGGCCCCATTTTCCATGAACTCGGTCACAATCATGACTGGCCGACTCTTGGTAACCACACCCTCCAGTCGGATAATGTTGGGGTGGTCAAATTGGCCCATTATGGATGCTTCAGACAGGAAGTCTCGCCTCTGGCGATCAGTGTAGCCCACTTTTAGAGTCTTGATGGCCACAATGATTTCTCGGCGCCCAGGCAGCTTTAATCGACCTCGGCACACCTCCCCAAACTCTCCTGTGGGAGTCCAGGTGAGCCAGAAAAACAGCAAAAGAGGAAGAGGAGAGATGCAAGAGAGGCATGATGGAAGAGTGGAGGAGAGTGGGGGAAAAAAGGGGAGAGGGAACAGTTAACTGGTTAGAACCAAGGAGCCAGGGAAGGGTAGGAGGAAGATTGAGGCATGGGCAACTGCAAGAGAAGCCAGGACTTAGGGCTAGTCTTTGAGGGATGGTGGTGGAATGGGAAATTTACTACAAATTTTACTGTTTGACTAAACAATAACAAAAACATAGTGAAAGACAGATTTGATGCTCACAAGTGGAAAGTTATAAAACATTAAAAACAAATTTGAAAATAAAATCAAACAGAGAGGATGAAGTTGGTAGGATAAGTAAGGCCAAGGGATGGTGGGAATTGTGGATCAGGAAGGAGGTGCTAAGCTTCAGTAGGGCTGGAAAGGCGGGAGCCGGACAAAGACATGGGTGGAGACAAAAGTTTCGGAGGTTTTGCGGTTGTGGACGATTTATGTTTAGATTCTACACCAAGCGTGTGCAAGAAAAATTAAATGAGAGTAATGTGTCAATGAGTGCAAAGGTGACACAGTAGACGAAGTCAAGGAAGTGACAGCAAGGGGATGGATGGATGGATGGAGGGGTGGATTAAGGGAGGAATAAAGGAGAGGA
This sequence comes from Xiphophorus hellerii, assembly GCF_003331165.1. Lineage (NCBI taxonomy): Eukaryota > Metazoa > Chordata > Actinopteri > Cyprinodontiformes > Poeciliidae > Xiphophorus > Xiphophorus hellerii. Next base: position 10,754,972 of record NC_045680.1, read on the forward strand.
AGGGGACAGGGAAGACAGGGAATGAGGGTTTGTCACTTTAGAGGCGAATGCTGGAAAGCGATGGGTTTCAAGTAGTAGCCTCAGCAGTAGAAGAACTGTCGTAGTAGTAGTAGTAGCAGCAGTAGTATTGGTAGTAGTAGAAGCAGTAGTAGGGGATTCCCATCTCTGCCATCACAACGTCCTCCATATTTGCTCAGATACATATGTTAAAAAAAATCAATCTCACACGGCATAGTCCTGCAGCTTTTAAGCAGAGATATTACTTTTAAATATGTCAAGTTCATAAATTAATTCACTGTCTACAACATCAGGTAGGGAGTGAGGGCTTTTAAATTAAAGGAAAGACAACCGCATAACGGAAAAGGTGGAAGTGGTAAAAACTAGGATCAAATACAGTGATTTAGTGAAACTTCATTTCTTTAATTAAGAAGTTCTCAATATCATAAAAAGTGGAAAAGGATAAAGACAATCCTGGACAAGAGATAATGCATTATATTGTCCCATGATAAGATAAATCCTTTGTTTTATCCTCTTATGGGAAAGGAAATTATTTTAATAAAACTGAAAATTCTCTTAAGTGTATTTTATGCTAATGTACCAAATAGTTCAAATTCAAATAATCTACCCTCAACTTATGCAACTGGTGTTTGTATCAGGCAAAATTCTTCTCTTCAGTAATCAATCATGTCTGCATGAGGCTTGACATGTCTTGACATTATCCAAAATGTTGTTCCAGAGGTTTCAAAAATACTTCATATTTTTGTTCTCATCATTGCCCTTGTTCCAGGATTGGTTCAATATCAGGAAAAGAGTAAAATGGTTATCCATTTTACAAAAGGTTTTCAGACGTCTGTATATTTGCATAGCATGTAAAAGTGCAAGAACTGTGAGTCACACTAACTTAAGTCAGACAGAATTAATAATTACTTCATAATAAGGGGCTTGGGTGCTGGAGAAAATTCTAAGACTGGGAAAGGGATCCTAAAAGGTGACAAGTGTGGCAGGGGTGGGAGGAAGAAGAGGACTAACGATGAGTTGAGTGAAAGTACCGCTTGGTGTGAAGTCCTCTAACGGTATGGCCTGGAGGTGACTAGCAGTCTTCCCCCTGTAGCTCAGGAGCTTTGGTGGGTTACCTGCGCCAATGACCTCCTCGATCTTCACGCAGGACACGTCAATCTCCTTGGCAAACTCTCGCACTGCTTCATTGGGATCCTCATAGGTGAAGGGGTCAATGTAGACCTTCATTCCCGGCGTTACTATTGGGGATTCAGTAGCAAGAACAGGAAAGTGAATCTATGCTGCCAAATAAAGTTTGATCAACAAATATCAAAGTAAGCCAGTTTACTTTATGACAGTGTGAAACAACTAATGTCATGGGATGCTTTTGCAAGTTACGGAAACAGTTAGTCAACAGCAAGATGTACAAAAAGAAAGGGGATCTTAGCAAAGATACTTACTGTACTGCTGAAGTTTCTCTGTATACTCTGATTCTGAGCCATTTCTTTGTTTTCTGCAGAGAAAGATAACAACACAAACTAAGTCACATGCACTGACAGGAATTCAAGTAATGGGAACAAACAAAGGCAACAAGAGATAACAGATCCCAACTAATTTCTGATCTTGATATGAGATGTTGTCATACTATTGCATGCTTTGGTAAAAATGTTCAGATTCTTTGTCTGAGGGAAGGGATTCACCGATAAAGAATGTATCAGTGAAGTAGGAAAATGATTCATGTTTGGACACTCCAATGTAAGTCTGAACAAAAGGATATCATACAATAAAGAAGGAAGTAAAAGCTATTCACGCTGAGTTACACCAAAATGAGCAGCTAACACTAAAAAACCCCAAACAGCAAGCTCAGCTGTTTGCTTTACTCTCCCTACAGACATCACACTTTTCCTCCCAATTTAATTTGATTCAACTTGTCTCTACATGGGCTCTTACCCTCTAGGAATTATTCTTTCTCTGTATGTTTTTATTAGTCTGGTATTTTTTTCCACGTATGTATTTTCCAGTTTGTATAACCTCACCTTCCTGCATAGAACCTGTTTGCATTGCAAAAGGGGTGGGAACTACAGATAGGGGAGTGAGTTGTTGAAATTACATTTTAATGTGCTTCCTTTGTTGTCTAACCAGTAATCGGGGACAAAAATACCCAATGGTGATTTGCATCTCATTTCAATTTCTAATTTTGTTCTGTTATATGCAAGAGCTACGTGTTCCGTATTATCACTATTTTCTCCTTCTTCTTCTTCAGGGGCAGTCAGAGCTGTGGCTAAGCCAAGACCCTGAGAGAGACACAATGTGGTGGTGTTAAAATAGAAGAGAGCGAAGGCAGAATGAAAGAGGAGGGGAGGGGGGATCAGGGAGATTATTATTCAGTCTAGCATGACCGATGCCCACGCTTGTCAGCCTCTGCCTGAACTGGCTTGCAGAGGGAGCTCAGTGGGCGCCAGTCAGATATGGGTGCCAGTCGTTCACACGTACGCATTCACTCACGCATTGCATTTGCTACTTGACAAAGGAGTGGTGTGTGGGTAAATGAGTGCAGTTAGACCCAGATGATGCAGAATCAGACGTTTTGAAAGGTGTGACTAGCCATTCGCATCTTCCTAGTCAGTTGGGAGCATCTGGGTTCCTTGTGGTTAGGTATTTGCACAGTTGATTTTGAGTGCTGAGCTATGAGTGCAGGCCTATCAAGCTCAACAGCTGCTATCACAAGCAGCATTCAATAGGCACAGCAGCATTTTGGACAAAGCTGTTTACTATTCAGAGATACAGAGGGCTAATCTGGCATTCAGTAGCCTCACAGGTGGCCCAGCAATCCACTGAGACTGCTCTGCGGTTGTTTGGAGGACATGCCAACAAAGTTGACATTTGAAGCTGTTTTTCTTTTCTTACAGTTGAAAAAAATGCACAACTGTTATTTTATATTTGAAGAAGTGTTTTGCTCCATTATTTATTGATATCCTATTCAAGTTACTCTTTAAAGTAACTTACCTAAGACAGACAATGCCAATGACCACAACTGCAATGATGAAGACCAAGGCTGCTGTGATGGATCCAACGATGAGTGGCAGCTGTTCCTGCCACGACTTTGGTGGGTCGGCTATAGGTGTAAATTGGAACACTGTTAGCCCTCTTGGGTTGAACAGAAAGAAATCTGACACTAACAACAAACAAAAAAAGAAGTTTCTGTGTTACATACTTTGCAGATTGGTGCTGAAGTCCGCTGGGCTACTATAACGGCCATAACCAGCCACTGTTCTGGCCCGGACTTGAACCACATATGGTGTACCAGCCTTAAGACCCTCAATGCGGGCGTTGCTCCTTTGAGCAGTCATGGTGTGGGCAATGGCTTCACCTTGATCCTGTATAAACAAAGATAAGTGAAGAAAATTATGTACAACATTAAACCTATTCCTTTATTGTCCCCCTGTTGTTAAATAATGTTAATCTGGCAGGTGGGGAAGTAGAAAAGAACAAGGGACTAATATCAGGCAGTAATTTAACACAGTATTACAGGGCAACAAAATGCTCTGTGATAAGAGGATGTCGCTAGTCTTTTAACAAATCAAAGCTAGTAAGAATTTTTTTTTTTTTTCATACATGATATCGAGCAATGGCCTGACTAAGAACTGAATGTTTCTGTGTTTAACACCAAAGTATAGCTCCAGCTACTGAAACAATGACCTTTGCTGGTCCAAAGCAAATTCCTTTTCAAGAAAAATCAAACTTAGGGATATTGGAGATTGTACCTAAGTCATCATTTCATAACTTTGTAGGTCAGTATTTTCAAAACCAACCTTCGCTAGATATGAAAATGGAGGTGTTAAATGTTATATGTTGACCATCTGTCAGTTCATGTCAAACTTTTGAAAGTTCCATACCTGCTTTGAGAACCAATTATTAAAAGTTTTTTTGTTTTTTTTTCTGTTATGTCCTGTATGGGATGAGTTTTGTTTAACTTCATTCATATCAGTCAACTGACCCAAGAAAAGCTCTGAAGTCAAATACATGGCCATATTCTGTCATTTAAAATTTATGGAAAATACTACACAATTAAATCAAATTATCTGTAAAATTTAAGGATTGTTTTTTTTGACAAGATATCTCCATAACTAATTAAATTGTTAGAGATTCACTGACACTATTGCTTACCTTCTCATGGTACTTGATCTCATAATCCAGAATGATCCCATTTGGTTTTTCTGGAGGAAGCCAGGAGAGACTCATTGTGCTTGCTGTGGCTGCCATTAAATGGACTGTGGGGACTGCAGAAGGTGCTACATTGGGGGAAACAGTACAGGGAAACCTGGTTTAATGATCATTTTCTGTTCATTCTTTCAAAATTCCAAGCCTTTTTTTGTCTCTCCATGTAGTCCAAATGCATCTAATGTGAGGTTTGTGAAATACTGCTGACACTAGTTTGCATACGGAACCCATTCCAGCTAAATGCTAAGATTTTATGTCTCACAGTGCTTGACTGATGCCAAAAGAATCAAACAGTAGAAATGTGCATACATTTCTCCAACATATTGTAATAATTTTCTTTAATAAATCAGGCAAGGCCAGATTAGAAAAGCCAATCCAAATTGTGTACATATATAGATATTTCCTAATTACAAACACAAGCACGGTTTGATGGGTATATAGTCTGGGATATATGAAGAGAACTCCATAAACTACTTTATAAAACGTAACAAATACGTACACTGGTACTAGTTTTAAACACAATTCCAGAAAGCACAAAACACAGTGCCACTCCTCCCACTTGAGCTTTTTATGCCTTTTCTGGATCTATCTATCAAAATCCAAGCACTATCTGCCTTCTCAGACTTTCTAAGTTCAGTCTTGTTCTGTAGCTCTGACTCACTTTCCTATTGCTACATTTGTCTCTTAGCTTCCACTATCAATCTCTAGTGGCACCTTTCCTTCACAAGTAACTTGAGGCCTTTTTTCTTTGAGCACACAATCATTCTCACTGTTTTGTTAACACTTCCTTAGATCCATCCAGTTTGCCCTCCCCACCCTCTATATTTTCAGTCCACCCTTGTGTTTTTGACCAAGAGAGTCTTCTGTTTCTCTCACTATCTTTCGTCCCCAAAACACTAACGTTGCCTAAGCCCTTTCCTCCCTACCCAACCCAATTTATTTCTTCTCTTTATGTCTCTCTTTCTATAACAGAAGACAATACTTCCTAGGGAGGGCCCCTGGCTACTTTGGTGGAAGGATTAGAGGCCCTCCACTGGGGAAGCATGTTGCAGTAACCATGGAGGTAGCCTCTTAGGCTTATCACCACCCTTGGTATTTATTTTGGTTCTTAAAAGGGGAATCCACATGCCGGGATAGTCGTGGGACATCACAAATGGATAATCTTATCAAAGTTGATGCTCTCTTGCCTTGTTCTACTGCTCTGCACCTTATGCACTATGCAAGGACAGTCAACTCTGTCATCCTACTGCCAGACCTCCATATAAAACAATGAGGTCTCTCACATGGGGGTCTGCGAGACCTTCGGGTTCTACACTCACAAAAGCATTCCAAAAGCATCTTTTAGGGGCATGCACACAAGGTTAGAGGTGAGGAGGACATGGCCATGGATCGAAGAGAAAGGGGCTGAAGCAAGGCATAATCTGTGCTGTTGTCTGAGCCTAGCCAGAGCAAATTTAACATAGGGGCTAAACACATCCAAGCCACAACTTAAGAGCCCTGGGAGAGTCTCAACAAAGAGACTGCTCTTAAGAGCAAAGGTACTGAGTAAACTCAAGATCTCTGAATTTTATTGAGGTCATTTGAGGTACAATAAATCTTGAAAGAATTTTGAAAGGAGAAAAAAAACGTTTATTCTTGATGACTAATAGCTAATATAAAGAACGTGCTGCAAGCTGATGCTGGCTTCTAAATCATCTACATGCAAAATTGCTTAATCTCAGCCAAAATTACTATGGTGGCCTATTTACTGTTGTTGCTGGAAGATGAAGAAGCAGTGGGTTGAAACAAGTGGGCAGTTAAAACACTAAAGGTTTAATACACTGCTGAGCTGCTTCTATTTGAAGCCATTTTAGAAGACGGCATGCTGTGGGTGTGTGAAAAGGGTCCCTTTCAATGCTCATTCAACAACACCTTCCTTCTCAGCCTTTTTCTTTTTATTTAGCGAATATGTAACATACTCCCACGTGAATACAAGAATGATTTTTCCAGACCTTGAAAGTTCTGACTGCCTGCAAGATCAACATTGATCTCTGCCAGGTAAGAGCAAGGTTGGATATATGTACCCACCAGCCTGATTTGTGGTGATGTTCACTGCAGCAAACTGAGGCGTATAGGGGCTCTTGTTGGACACACCGTTGAGCGCCTGGATCTCAAAGCTGTACTGCGTGTGGGCTTGGAGGTTGCGAACTGTCACACGGCGTTGCGTCAAGCCAAGGTGGCGTGGAGAAATGTCTACATTGTCATCACATCGTGAACACATTCCTCGCTCAGGGAGGCACTTTTTGCAGATGACGCTATAGAAGACGTCCTCGCGGCCACCCATATCCCGAGGTTCACTCCATTCTAGCAGCAGCAATGTTTCGTTAACGCTCGAGATGACACTGCGTGGGGCCGATGGAACAGCTGTGAAAGCGAGGTAAATTCGTGGATGAGATGAGGAAAATTGCTTGGGAATGAGATCGAATTTAATCTCCATGCACAATAGGTGTAAAAAATTGTCTTGGTAACAGTACAGAGAAATCTTGACAATAGACAGTTATATTGTGGTACACAGAATACACATCATTACACATACATACATACACACATACACGTTCATTACTGCCAGCTGCTTTCAGCACAATTCATGACCCAATAATTTCCCTGGTGCTGTGCTATTAGTACATTTTTCATGAATTAACTACAGGATTTTTTTTTTCTTTTCAACTTGCAAGAGACTGTTCCAGCAGTTCTTCAGAAAAAAGGAGGACACAGGTTAAAATCTGAATTGCATGCTTATTTCCACTGTGTCTGAGCGTGTGTGTAAAGTGCTGCAGGGAAAGGGCAAGACAAACTATTGGCAGAGTCTTGGCAATTCTTATCCAATTAACAGAGCGTTATCTCACACTGCACTGTGGGAGAATCAGACCCTCACCCCTCAGCGGCAGAAGAAAAAAAGAAATTTTCACTCTCCGCTATTTGAATTTTCTCCCACATTTGCATGTTTGTGTTTAATGAAGATACAGCTATAGGAAAAAAACGTACCACTTTCTGCAGGTCGAGGGACAATAATACCACTCATTCATAGAGATAACAAGGAGATGGAAGAGGGAGAGCTAAGATGATAAAGGTCTGGTAATGTTGCAAAAGTAAGCAGTCTTGTTTGACATTTGAGGGACATGTTGGGAATGTTTTCTTCAGAGGTTTTATCAGCTACTGAAAACACAATTCAAACAGTGGGTGAACATTTACTATACCCCAGGCCCCAAAAATATGTCTTATGATCAGAACCTCCCTCAGTATCTGGAACACTTGAAAAAAGGCTTTACTTACTGGTGCACGGGGAGTCTGGAGTATCTGTGTCAGAGCGATAATAACCATTTCGACAGGAACAAATGCTGGCTGCTCCAGAGGTTGCTCGACTATTGGCTGGGCAGGGAAAACAGGGGCCATCCCCTTGTTTGGACTTGAAGGAGCCAGGGCCGCAAGCTGAAAGGAACAGATGAAAAAAATTAGATAAGACGAAAAGTGTAAATAACAATGCACAATATTTAATTCAGTTGCCCTTACGGGAGAAACTGTTTACTGTAAAAATGTATGGCATTTGGGATATATTGCACAGCAAGTGGCTAAGCATATGACAAAGAGTTGGGACAAAGTTGTTGCTTTGCAAGTCCCAAGTAAGCCTCAAGTCTTTCCACCTAAGTCACAAGTCAAGATCCAAGTAAACACATGAAAGTTCTGAGCCAAGTTGAAGTCTTAAACTTTTATTTTAGAGTATTAAACAAGCAATTTAACCCAAACCTGCAATAATTAGTAATTTTAATATTCCTGAAATGTGTTTGAAATGCGTATTCAAATTGCCCCAGAGCAGCAAGAGGAGCTAAAACTCAAAAACAGCAGAAAATCTATGCGGGTAATTATGACCCATAATTATACTGAAAAACTTCAGCAGATTTTTTTAATACATGAGTGCATGAGTAACATCAGATAATAAAAGTTACTAATCAAACTATATATTTAGTTGTGTAGAAACTACCTTTGACATCAAATTGATTTTTTTAGACATGATCTTAGGGCTGCTGTCTGCCCACCTGGATGCCCAGAGACTTGCTGTGCACACATTATATTTAGAGAAAATTTTTCAATTGAATAAGGAAAATGCAGGTAATGTTACCATGTAATTTCACTACTGCAAGCTTAGCACATTGCATCTGATTAAAAGACAATTTTATCTTTTTTGGGTTTACATCTGATTTAGAACCTTTTAAGCCTCCATAACTAAATTGATGAGCAAGATCATTGTTAAGACAATTAACAATTAAGACAGCATTAACCATACATTGGGATCTTTATTTTAAATTTAAACGTTTAAATGAAGTTAGATGTTATTGTCTCTACTGTAGTGTACAACTCATATATTTTATTTTCACAGATTCATTCATTTTAATTCTAGCTTCGTTCTTGTTCTTGAGTTAGTTGTGGGGTTATGAGAAGTTTCTATAAACTGTGAAGTAATTATTACAGCTAATGTTACCTAATTCTGTGACACTATGACATATTTAGAGGATCCTCTGTATTGTCATCATTTTAGGAGAAAAAAACATTTCCATTATGATTTCAGACTACTTTTGCAGCAAAAGTGGAATTAACACACAGTATGTATCAGGCAGTATGTCATAATTTTATATCTACTCAGTCTACATGGGCATTACCTTACCAGTTAAATGTTTGTGCTGCTTGTAAATAAAATGAAACTACACAATACTTAAAACTCCACATTGTGAAAAAGTGTCACTGTCATGTATTAATGTCAACACAATTTTCTCAAAACAAGCATAATGCCTTTTTTATTTTTGGGAAACAACCTTTCACAGAGTTCTACCTAAACTGATTGTTGATAAACTGATGTCTCATTAATCTGAAAACATCGTTATCCTTTGGAAAAATCCTATCTCCATTTATAGTGGCTGTTTGGAAGTTTATAACACTGCTGATAAGTAACATATGTGGAGTGTAACCATAACAGTGGCACTGCAATCCAGAATCCTTCGGTGGGCTTCATATCTTTCATAAACTGTCTTCATAAAAGATGAATGAGCTTGCCGCCATGCTTAATAAAAGAAGACAGAAGCAGGTAAGGCAAGAAGAGTTTACTAGGGCCTGTTGATTAGCTGACCCACTGGTGCGGTGGCTCGTCAATGTCAAGGACACACTGAAAAAGTTTGTCCTTCTGGATGATGATTAGCATTTAGCTTCTGTGTTGTGAATTTATGTCTCCTGCTGAAAAAAAAAGCCAGGGAGTCACTTCAACCCAAGACTAGCAAGGGTAGCAGAACGCTCCTGTTGTTCTTTTGTTTAAAAGCTTCAATATTGGCTAGAAACTGCCAGTTGGCTGCACTGTGTACACTATCACTAAGTGTATTTGTTCTTCTAGCATTAATCAGAGTCATCCACACTGCTGGCTACCAGGAAGTGCTGCTTGATAAACAGATAAGAAATGCCCACCAGTTACACCGGGTTGTAGAACAACCTCTTCGATTGGTATCATGACCTCTGTAAGTACATGTAGGTTCACCTAGCAAAACAGCAAACTACAAGAAATTTCCTAACAGTGGATGAAATATTAGTTCTTGAACACATTGGGTTTGACCAGATGTATTGAGTGAATTTCCATTAAAACAGGCTATTTTTCATTTTCATGAAAAAGGTTAAAAGTGCTGATCAATCACTAAGGGGTCATCCTCTTCCTTTCATCCATTTTTCCCTTAGAGGATCCATTAAAAAGAGAAGCAGAAAGACAGACAAGTAGTAGAGAAAAAGGAGGGGGATGGAGGCATAAAAATGCTAATCCTTTAACCCCCCATACCCCCATATCCTTTCTGCACTCCCCTGTGTCTTATCCTCTCATGCAGAACATAGAGCTTAAGGAACTGATTAGAATGTATGCTGAAATTGGAAAGTGTGAGGCATGAAGAAAGTAAAGAATATTGGGGAGTGAAAAATTTGCCACAAAAAAGGCTCATCGATTAATATTAATGCTGACATCCCGACTGTATCTCTGGTGGCTTATTAATGAGAGCAGCGGCCTTCAGATTAGGAGGGAATGGTTGAAGTAAGTACTTTCACAGGGAAAAGGATTCACCGCCTGTTGGAACAAGGACAGAAAAGCCAAAAAGGGTGTATGCACTGTAAAAATATGACGACAAATGAGCGTGAAGTCACAAAGTGGTAAAGGAGGAAAAATAAAGCACACTTTAGAAAAGGTGACATAAAAAAATTAAACAGGGGGATGTACCCCTCCTGGTTTTCAGTGATTAAGAAATGCTACATTAGGGCCAGTCACTGGAGTTTAACCTTGAGCTGTCATGTGTAAACAACAATGCTATGTTTTGGATTTTTTTCTGCTCTCATTTTCTTGCACAGACACTTTCTCAGCTGAGAATGTAATTTCAGAACCTGTCAACATAAGGTCTTCAAGATTTCCATGCCTCATCATGAGCATGGGTACTGAAGAAATTATCTTCTTGGCCTCATCTGTCTCTTCTGAGAAGGATGAGCCTCTAAAACCAAGGGAGTCCAACCCCCACAAAGCGAACATGCAAAGACATTGTGCAATCAGCCTTAGGTGATCAATAACGCAGCTTGCCCCTGTCCCTCTTCTTCAGTATTTTTCTGCTTTCTCCATTTGACCTACTCACTCTGAGCCCAATTTTACGCCTCATAGCCATCAACACACGCAAACAGTTTCCATTTATCCTTTATTCTTCTCCTGCTGTCACCTGCACTCTGGTTCGGACGAGATCATGCTGTTAAAGTTCACCTCTAGCTCAACCTCTTTTTGAAAGTGTCATGTTTTCCACTCGACCAGAAACCATCAGGATCCGAGCTTCCACAAACAGACAGCATCAGCTGCATTACCATTCTGTCAGCACCCAGCTGCAAAGCAAAACCGAGGTCAGAGAAGTGGAAAGCCTCCAGCTGACAATGCCATAAAGTCTTTTATTCTGCCCAGTAATTGCTGTATTAAGGTGTCCAATATTGAGGCAGTTACCTCACTGACAATTATGTGGCAACTGGAAAATAAGTGATATCATTTAATCTACACTCACTACAATTCAGCCTCAGTCTTTTGAACATTAATTACCTTGAGAAGTTATGCTTCCAGGAAGTTTATTTTGACCTGCTTAAAGCCAAATTACTTTTCTGTAGCTCCATTACTATCTTTGAAAAAGGTAAAAGCAAGAAAAGAAATCACTGGCAGGTCATTATGTAGAGCTTAAACCACAGATTTCCTGATGAGGAATATTTAACCTCCAAATACACATCAAACGAAGAGTTTTTAATCCACTACAATAAACAGTGGGTAACAGAATCCTCAACTGACCTGAGGTATTTGTAGTGAAAACACTCACCTTGACACTGGGTATCCTTCATGGCTGGTTCAAAACCAGCTGCACATGTGCATGCTCCTACAGGAACCATCCACTCTCCATCTCCGTTGCAGTAGAGCTTCAGTGGCACAGAAACCTCTAGGGCATTGGGAACACAAGTTCCTGGAGCAATAACCAATGAGGTTGCCTCAGCTCCCGTTGCTGTTTCTGGGAAAACTGCAAAGTTGGCAATTGTGGTGGAGCACTTTTTGTAAAACACCCTCACTGATATAAGTGACATGCAAGCACCAAGGTCCTGGAAGGCCAAGTAGAACCCAGCTTTGGAAAGTGGCCCAAAACTTCTGACCTTTGTGTTTACCCGTCCAGACTCAAGCATTGAGAAGCTCTCATCTGGGGCAATAGTGTCCACTTTCACATAAGGGTTCTCCATCCAGAAAGGGCTGGTGGCAGTGGCTGAGTCTGAGTCAGACTCGTAGTAGAAAAGGTTGAAGGTCTCTTTGCAGGAACCTGGTATGTTGGGAATGCTGTTACAGTCACGAACTGTGAATTTCATCTCTACGTATACACGCAGTACGTCTTTGCGTGGGATGAAGTCACTACGTAGCCAGTTATTCTGGTTGAGCTCTCGTACATTGCAGACTTGGTATGTCCGGATGGGATTCATGGCATCATCATAGCCACTCACCTCTTCCCACTAAACAAGAGAACAAAAAAAAAAACATAAATAATTAACAAAGAGGCTTTACATGTTTCTTGACATGTCGGGCAGCTAATTCATTTAATTTGTGACACTATTTAGAGCTTTCATTCAACTTTGATGAGGTACACTAATGAATATTTTATAGAACGCAAACAGTAGAAGTAATGTAGTAAAGTACAGAGCTTGTAGCTCGAATGTTTTCGTTCATATTTTAACTTCCACTCACTTCCTCTCAACATAATGTCCCTTTCATCTCTGATTAGTGTGGCAAGAAGCCAGGGACAAGAACTGCAAATTTATCACAATTACAGCAACCTGTCACCTCCTCACCACAGAACCACCACAGCATGTTTACCTCATATCTGTTTGGAAGTAGCAGCAGCCACATTGCTTCACAACCAATTACGCTTCAATTATGGAGCAATGACTGCAACGTCCTCTAATAACGACTGGAAAAAAGGCATTACTTAACCTTCATGCTTTTTATGTTTTCACAGACCTCTACAACTTTCAGCGCCACTACATTGCCCTGGAGAGTATTTATGGGAGATAAATTAGAATAAAAATTATAAACTTTGATTATCGGTTTTAATAGATGAATGAAAGCAATTTCTGTGACACTTAAGTCTAATCTATGTTTCACTCCTGAATGAAGCCACACACTTAAATCATTTAATTTCAAACAGCAGTTTCTGTGTGTATAATATCTGTGTGTCTACATGTGTGGTTGCTTTGGGCTATGTTACCCTACACTTCTCTATTACACAAAGAGTTGAGCACATTAATTTTCTTAGCTAAGCCTGGTAAGTTTATTTGCATGGCAAATTCAAAATGCAGTCCCACAGTGTTCCACACAACACACAAAAATATATCAAACAATTTGAGGAACAAACTAAAGCTATGTAAAGAGACAACAAAGAAAAAGTTCAGACTGGGCTTAAATTGAATGTAAATTTAATCTCTATTCATTCAAGACCTACACACGTTTACTTGCATAGTAGTGTAGATCTCCAAACATTCCAGATTTGATTATCCATCTGCCCTAAATGTCTTTCTCCAGCTTAACATGCTAAACATGCATTTGCCAAAGCTTTAAGTTTAACCTTTTTTCCCACAGGGGCTGTCCACAAATCTACAAAAAATTAATGTTATATTTGTCAAAGTTTTCTTTTATGTACTGTAAATGCTCTTTGTAAGAATAACTTGTAGTATGTGTGTACCTTATGCCTCAGTCATTACAAGTAATGTCTACAAATACAGTTTGTTTATTCTCTCTCAGACAAAAGAATCTAGTTGAGAAAAAGTAAAATATATTTTTCATTGGCTGTCTAATGTGATGTACATCTAATGTTCCTCTGATTGGTTGAACAGATCCTTGAGATGGAAGTTTAACTTCCCAAAAGGAGAAATGAGAAAAACACAATTTAACTTTTCTTAGAACTTGAGGTTTTCTGCAACTCAAAACTTGCAAACAGGCACCACTTTGTTGCCTAGAGCCTGATGTTTCACTTTGAACGGTGAGTATCTTAATTAGGGCTGTGATATGGATGTGGTGGAGACAAGGCTATTCATCTAGGACCCTGGTGGCCATGAGGCAGTGAGAGGGAGAATGGGTGTAGCTGGGTAGTGGCATTAAAACGATGGCTCAAGACGGAAGAAGCGACCAGAGGGAATCAATAATTACCACCTGGGTCAATGGGATGGCTAAAAGCATGAAGTGTCAATGGGTATTTAGTTCGGAGTAATAAATCACCCTTGCAAAAAACCAATGCAGCCAAGTGTTTGTGGGCGTGTGTATAAATTTGGCTGCATTTGTTTAAGGGGTTAGTGCGAGCCTGTCTCCCTGTTCTGTGTGGATGCTTGATTGTATACAAAGCTAGATGTGCACATTTAGATAGAGAGCGATCCCCTTCCCTAAGACATGCACCAGTGGACAAATGCTCTAAGTGCCTGCTTACCAAGCATGAATAAATTAGGCAGGTTCTGTGAAAAGGCCCAAGATTCTTGGCATTGACTCTCGTCAAGATGAATTGTGCAAAATTGGCAATCCACTGTATAGGTTTGTGTCCTTTCCAATCAAGGCTTTGAGTTTTACTTTCAGATGACACTGAACAACACGTAAGTAATGTAGAATGCCAATTCTTGAAGCCATAATGGAGCTTGGGAAATATATTTTGAAATGTTTTGCAAAGACATGCTGTTGATATAAACAGAATAGTGTTATGCATATACCTGTAAATACTCATGAAGAATTATTTTTGTATTACTCAAAGGTGAGGATAGCAATAAGTCTGGCGTGTTTCTAGTATGCTACCGCTTGCATACTAGAACTTGGGACTAACTCTGTGTCATGAGAGGAAACCACTTCTGTTATGAGTTTTGTTTATCAAAAATATGCTGAAAGTCACTTACACAGCCCAATAAGCACGTCCGTGCTAAGGTAATTGAATTAATTGTAACTGCTACTTTTTTAAATAACCACTAGCTATAAAGTAGCAGTATTATGCACATCTCTTTTAAGATTCACAATATTAAATCCTTGGAACTTTATGGGAATGTAAAACCTTTTTTTCTAATTGAAAACTATTCTAATTTTGCTTGTTTTATTTTAACTCTCCTGGCTGAAAATTGTCACAATGATATAGTTGCTTTGACAACTCCAGGCAACAACTGTTTTTTTTTTTATTATTTTAATATTTTTACTTTATTTTTTCCTGTCCACACCGAATCATTACTGGACAAAATCTGAAAGTATTAATAGTGAGCAAGATTGGACTGATCTGCAAAGAGGTGAGAAAGATGAGATTAGTGCTGTGACTGATTAACCAAAGAAATTCTAGTGTGGTGTTCAAGTGTGGTGTTTTGTGTTAATGCAGTACGTACTTTAAAAATTGTCTGGTTCATTAATGAGTTTAGAACTCGACTGTATCTTTGTGATTGAGTTTTTTGAATGTTTTTCCTTTTTGATCCCATGATTATGCAAATTTTGTTTCTATGATGTTAATTCTATAAAAGTTGTTTTCATGGGATTTATGTACATTACCACAAAAAGCCTCAAGACACTCTCAATGTGCTTTGTGAAAAAAGCATTTACACATTCATAATTGATAATCAGTTATTACAAGCAGTGAGGAGCGAAGGGATTTATGGTTGTTTTGGACATAAGAGCTTAGTGTGACTCACAGATAATGACAATGTTCTGCAAGAGCGCACAGTTTAATGCACTTTGGGTTTTATTGACTAAAGATTCTCTTTTACATGTTGACTGTTCCAGTAATATTTACTTAAATGGCTCCCCTTTTTCTTTTATTGGATATTATAAATAATTTCACCTTTTCTCCAGTAACCGTAGAAGAAAGGTGCATTCTTCTTTTTCAGCTTAGTTACCATCTCTTGAAATGTAAAATGCATTCTAAAAGATTTTATAAAAGCTTTATAGCATGTTTTCATTAGGCATTGACCATTTTATAATATCAAGTAACACCAACATTTTGAGAAACTACAATTTTAAAAACATCTAAAATTCTTTTTCATAAAGAAGGGGTATCTAAAATGAGGGTAGTGGGCCTTTTCCAGCCCTTGGAAATGTTTCTGTGGCCCCCGAGGAAAGTTAAAATAAAATAAAAATTTCTTCCATTTCAGTTTAATTTTAGTAAGACCACAATACTCCAAAAAAGACTTAAGTTCACTTAATTATTAAACTAAACTAAATACAGTAATTATTTTCAGAGGAGTGATCCATAAGATGGCAAAATGGCTTTTTGGAAATAGTTCCAGTCACAAGAAAAACTATCAGTTGTGTTGTGGAGAATAATCACCAATCACTCTTATTGAAATAATGGTGTTTTAAAGCAACATTTCCCAAGATTTAAGTTGCCCCTCTATTTAGCAACTGACAGCTGGGTTTTTCAAAGCAACCTAAGCAATCAGTAATAATTATAATATTACGCAAATTAAGGACTTGAAAACTATCACTTGATTTAAAAAGCATTTATTTGTTTATTTATTTATTTTTTACTTAATTTAATTGATCAAAATCAAAATAATTGTAATTAATTGGCTGTCACAACATAATTTTAACTTCATACGGAGTGTAATTTGCTGCACTCCGTATGAATTGGATAATGTTAAAAATTACATGTTTGTCTCAAACTTTTGTTTTGTGAAAATATGAAAATTTTCATTAATACCATACAGTGACAATCTCATAAACAACCTTTGCGCGTCAGTTTATAGAGATGGTGTAAAACCAACTCATATGGGTAATATAGTAGCTATTGTAATTAACTGAAAGCCTCATGTTTACTGAAACTGATTTTGAGGATGTTGGATAGACTTTAAAATGTGCTCTTTGCATGCAGCCTCTTTGTGCAGTTTCTACCTTAAGAATAGTCATTACAATAAATTCACAAGCCCACTTGGAATGTTGGTTGTGAAAAAGCCCTGTGGATACTGCTTCAAATCTGACAACCTTGCGAAAATGGAAATCCCCCTTTATCTTCCATCTAGCTTTTGGACAAGCCTACACACAATAAAAGATGGCTGCAATGAATTGAAATTAACTAAGAAAATACACAAAGACAAAGAAGGGTCATGAAGGTGCAAACATTCTACACAAAAGTGTATCACACACTATCACACAGCGGCAAAGCAGGGCAGATGGTGTGACTGGAAAATACTAATTCTGAAGACAGGGACAGAAATGAAACAATTTGATAAGAATCATGCACAGTCTGTTCCTAGAAATGAGATATGTGAAGATGAGTAAAGCATGCTTCAATTGTGGTTGTATTTTTTTGGCTTTATTTCTATGTTGTTTCCTGTCACTTGACGTAACACAGAGATGTTCTCATTTAGTTTTCTTTTCTTTCTATCTTTTAAGTTTGATTTACTCCTCTCTGCCAATGTATTACTTTCTCTTACATGCTTGTCCCCCATCAGAAAGGTCATGTCTTTTGCATTGGAAATATTCAAAACGAAAATAAACAATGAAATACATGCAATCCATTGTACATTATTACAGATGGTTGGAAGGACAAATGAACTGATGCTTGATTTTTTTTTTTAAATAGCAAACTAAAGAAAAGCACAAAAAATAGACAGATAGTAGTAGTTTTGTCAGTTTCATGATAAGTAATCAAAGAAAACGTCAAAGGAGAATATTTCTTCTATCTTTTGGCTGAAGATTTGTGGTATAGGGGATACAAAATATGTCACTGTGTGCTTATCTGTTGAAAAGAATGAACTGTTGAAATTATATTGAAATAGAGGATTTATATCATGCCTGTCCTGTAGTGGTGGAACGATCTCTGCAGCATTTTAGCTTAAGAAGTAGAAGGATGTGGAAAGATGGAAGTAGGAGAAGTAGAAAAAAGGGGAAGTAGAAAGGTCATGACAGGTCGAGACAGGTCGGGATTTGGCCCCTGATTGCTTACAGCTGAGTTGGCTAATGTGTCTGCCTTCGTCAGCTGCTAGGTAGCAGAAAGACAAAAAGGTAAAAGGAGTGTGGACTGCTAAGAACAGCTAAGGAAGGCTTTCAGTGCCAGTATTGTTGGGGAGACAATAAAATAGATATTGGGTCCATCTTCAAAAACCCAAGCTGCAGAGGACTGCATAAAAGTCAGAGGAGGAGCGCTGGCAACCTTTGAAGCATAGCTGAGGAGAGATCAAGATTTTATGCTCCTATTTGGCTCTTTATGAACACCACATGGGAACGCAAGAATAGGCTGTCACTGGCATTTTGTGTGTGAGGTAAATGTTGAAGTGGGGATGTGCATCGGTTAAAACTAAACCTATTTCAGCATTCAAAGAATTTCCTAATGGCCAACTTTTTAGGTGCCTTAAGAGAAATGATTGAGAAAAAAGAAACGTGAGACTGGGCAGCTAACATAAATTAGATTGAAGCAAATATTTTCCTAATCACTAAAAGCATATCCCAATGAAGATTATTAAGACAACGTTATGAGTCATTTTAAGTTGGTGTACAGCTGACCTAAGCATTTTCCAACTCATGGGCCCATTCGTTTCTTGGATGTCCTCTTGATTGCATAAAAATTTGATATCAAATGGGTTTTGAAATTAAGCTAAAAGTTTCCAATGAAAAACATCTTTTATTTTAACAGTCATATATTTTCTTATGTCAGAAGCTACAAAATAGCCATTTACACTAAGCTCATGCTTAGAAAAAAAATAAATAGTGATACAGCCTGACTATTTATTTTATTTTATTGTACTTTTACCCAAAGGTTGTACTTTTATCTCATGAATTAGTACTAGATTTAAAAAAACAACATACAATTATAAACAAGACTTCTATAATAATTTATGTTAAGTACCTATAACATTTATCCTTAAAGACGATTAAAATTATATCTATATTTTATTATTAAATACATACTTGTAAAAAAATTGTGTTTGCCCAAGATTTGGCCCTAAACAATTGTCACTATCATGCCCACACCAGCCCCTGGTCCCGGGAATGAAGAGACTGATTATCCAAACTTACCCCGGTTTCAGGGTGTGCAGTCCACGCTAACTCTGTCGTGGCCCACTTTGTGTCCATCAGTGTCTCTGTAAATTGGAGGAAGAAAGAAGGCATTTAGGTCAGACAAAGAAGAAGAGAGTAGGTCTATTGAACTTTCAATGGTTTTACAACAACGTCATAAAAATTGTAAAAGAGTTTCAAGCCATAGATAAGAGGCTTTGACTGGCGCCGTTCACAGATAACTGCAAGAATAACTGAACAGTTGGATACAGTTTCAGCACATTCAGTCCAATTAAACTAAAGCAGCATATTGTGTGCTTTCCTGTACGTAACAGGAACGAAGAGAAAGACCGAAATAGAAGTGTCTGATCAGCGAGGTATTGTGTAAAATGTTATTGTAGATTCTCATATGGATAATTAGTCTCAATTAGATGGTTGTTTTAAACTAGGCGGCAAAACTCAAAGAGAAGTTGTTTTTGTTTCCCACAGGGCGCTTACATACATACACACACACACACACACACGCACCCCTACAGTAAGCAGCATGTTGTAAAACTCCTGCAAGATATACAACCCAACAGAAGGCTTGAATGGAGCGAGAGGTAATAAAGTTTAGAGCCACAAAGAAGGAGATTGTGGGGGATACAGAGGTCAGAAAGCGTCAATCACGTATCACTTTGTGTCAGTAACTGGGTGTGGACACACTACAGGTTAAGCTCACTTTTTAACATCTATCTCTTGGCAAACTCAAATACACATACAAAGGAATAAACAAAATGGTGGACCTCTGAGGCAAATCCCTTCTTTTACTGCTGACTTTCCACTCTCTAATTTCTACCAGCAACGAGCTACCAGCTTTGTTAGAAAAAGGAAGGAAGGCTATAAATGTCGGTTCTTTTACTACCTGATGCTCTAGGCACAGTGTGCAGCCACAGTTATTATCTCAACCGCCACGCTGTTCTACATGATGGTAAAAGATGATGAAACAGAATGCAGAAAAAAGTGCGATTGTGCTGTATCTGTTCATTAAAAAAATGTAAGGTTCATTTCACTAATGAGGTTTCAAGGAATAGACCTGAAGAAAGTTCTTTTAGCTGCTATCTTTCTCTTGTTCTGTTTTTTCCTAATATTTTTACTTCACTTGGTGAGGTGATAGGAAATGAAACTCATGTTCAAAATCCAATTTCATGACTTTAAATGCTATGGTGACCAGAAAAGAATGACTTTACACTTGGCTGACTTGGATCAGTAATTGACCAGACAGAAACAAAACAAAAAAACTCTATCATCTTCCCCTGTGTGTCAATCTGAAAGGAACTACTCTTTAGTGTGTAAGTTATTACTGAGTGATGAAGACAGAGCTACTTTTAGTCTTATTGAAGTTTTCAAAAAAGTCAAACAATGCGTAAAAATTGTGAGAGGCCGCCACAAAAGGAGAGATGAGCAAACTGAGTTGGTATAATGTGAATGTCCCATTTAAGGTTAGATTGCATTTATTCTTTTAGGAAAATATACACAGAAATTATTGTTTATAGTTTGTAAAGGTACTTGTGTTAATTGCAGTACTTATGGTAAATGAGAAAATAAAATTCTAAAGACAGTTTAAACTGTGAACAATGTTACTTTGTCATTATCTTGATGTAGTCTAAATAAAAATTGATCGATTCACAGACAGTCTGCTCGAGGCTCTTTCATAGTCTCAATAAATAAATTACTTTTTTTGTTCCAGTATCAAAGTAAGTTGGACACGTTATTTATTGTTAAATGGTCTTATGAACTCACTACAGAAAAGTCAAAGTGAGTAAAAGTCTCTCTTAAGTGAGATAAAAAAGGTAAGTCAGATAAACTGCAATTAATTTGAGATTGGTTTTATTTATAGATGCTTTTGCTTCACAATGTGCAGTATGTCAGTGTCTTTGTAGATTGTAAGTCCTTCAGAGTAAACTCTGTAATCTTTGAATGTTTTTAAGATAGCATTGGTTTGTTTTCTGGAAAACTTTTATTATTAAAACATGTATCAGCATGTCAAAGTTATGCAAATTTGGTAATCAGAAATTGGATTCAAAATCTATAACTGATGCATTTCTGATTATAACCCAAGTTTCTCCCATTTCACCATATATTTGCTATCACAATCAATGCACTTAGGAAGACTGGCTATGACAAATGCCGAGCTCCTGATGAATTATGGCTAACTCTTAAAATGGCATTTTCCTTAAGGGAAAGAATTCCTGTGCTTTTACCCCAGCACACTGAGTGACAGTGTGTCTGACATGCACATTACACTGATAGCATATATCATCCTCATGTTCAAGATTGTTCTAGAGAAAGTAAAACATATTTGGTTGCAATCTCTTGTGATACTGACTTGTTCCCCTTGAGGAACACTGGTTGAGCGCTTGATTCTAAACCAGTTCAGGCTATTAGAGTTGGCAGTCAAAGAAATGCTTGAAGAACTGAACATTTCTTTTGATACTTTAAAATTGTAAGTGGACTAAATTTATAAAGCACCTCACACTGCTTTTGTGAGTGCCAAATGCACCCACAAAAGCAGACACATTCATACGCCCATACACAGATTGGTAGGTAACTTTGGGTTAAGGGCCTTGCCCAAGGGCGCATCGACAAGGCAGGAGGAAGCTGGGATCAAACCCACAACTTACAAGGCAACTAGTCTATCCACTGAAGCATGGTTGCCCAATTAAAATACGTAATGAAACTAATCTGCTGTTGCCTCCTCACCTAAATTACAGTTTACTAGTGTCTGTTTCTCAGAGACTGTCAGCAAATATTATGGCAAAACTTCCCCTGACTCATATTGTGACACTCTGTGATTTGCGGCTTATTACTGACAGATAAACAGGTATGCAAGCTGGTGTGGTGAAACTGATATACCTTCTCTGCCTGGTCTTTATTATTACAACTAGGTCGCATGTATGCAAGTCTGGATGTTACTCGAGCTGACCTTGCAGAAAAAAATGACAACACAGTGAAACCCAATGACTGACAGAGTTGCAACACTAGTGATGAGAATGAAAAAACAAGAACCGTGTGGCAGAAAGGCAGATTTGCAAAGCAAACAGATCTACTGCCCAGGCCTGTGGTCTGGGCAGTAGATCATTCTGGAGTGCAGGTGTTTTCTATAACCCCTCCTTTTTTGGTGCATGTGCATTGTTTCACCAAAACGAGATTGAGTCTATGTGTGCGTGCCTGGCTGGCTTTCTGTGCGTCTGTGTCAGGAGGCAATTATGTGTGTGTCTATTGGGAGCAAAGCCCCACATTGTGGTCAAAGTGGAGCATCAATCCTGAGTCAATGGGCCACAGTAAAAGCACAGAATGACCCCAATCTAACCTGTCGACCCACACACCCCACACACACTCACACACCCTCACCCTCTGTCTATGCACATCTGCATTTCTCATTTACTTAGCTGAAGCTTGTTAGTTGGTTAGAAAATATCGGGCAACACATGTGTATTGCTATTATAAAAAGCATTGGCAAAAGGCACACACAACATACCAAAAACAAAAAAAAGTGCATTAAGCTCATGAACAAAGGAAGGGTTTTCAGCACCAAACTGACAGATTTATTCAATATAGAAGATGAAGCACAAGGATTCAGACTAAGAAAGATTAAAGAGGGAAAGGTGTCTTTCAAAGTAAACAATCTTTGAAAACCTCTAAGAACACGCTGGAAGGTTGCCCAATGGGCCTGGATGAGGAGAAGAGAAATAGACGGTAAAGAAAACCAGAAGGGCAAGTTGGAGAAGAGAAAAAAAAGCTTTGTGAAACTAAAGAGAATAAGAGACTCTTCGATATAAAGAATTCTTTTTCTCTGTGTTTTATCTCTCTGTTTGAACTCTATTCTTCACAAGTATAAAACATGAGAAGGAGTGATTGTAGCTCAGGTTGTGAGTAATGGGGCAAAGAGAGTAAATCAAGTGAATGAACATGTAAACTTATCATGATAAATTACACACAGAAAAAATAATAATACATAAGTGTCTTTAAGCTGGAATTTAGACCCTTTTTTACTGTATTTTCTGAAATATTGCACTGGGATCTTGCAGTCAAACCAGAACTGGTAGATTAAAGTGAAAAAAAGCAAAGATGCACAATGTATGTAATTTTTTACAATTGATATTAAAATTAGACTTCAATCCTGGGTAGTTCTTTCAGTAGCAGTGGTACTAGGAAACTGAGCTAAAGTGGTAAGGTCTCACACCCCACCTTTCTTTTTGTCCTTTATTATGTCTAAAACTAATTTTATGTGTGGAACTTTTAATGGACCCCGCTGATTTTACCTCCATACCTCCTTAGCTATGCCAGCTGGAGTTTTGGAAGCTCACATGTGTGAGGTGTACTCCAAGATTAATTTGTGATTTATGAACGCCAGAGGCAGCTCAGAGAGGAGCCTGTCTTTGCAAGTTTATGACAGGATGGTTTTATAAAAGAGGCTATGAGGGTATTGAGGGGAGTACGTATGCCTTACACAAGACTGTTAAATATATTTAAGCCATATTCCCTTTTTGTCATCATTCCATGTAAAATATCAATCTAATTCATCGTTCTTTCATTCTTTCCTTCCATTTAATAATCTCATACTTCTACTTGGACCAAATTCATACCTTCCAGTCTGCTCAAGGATTGCCTTGACCATGAGGCCCGAGTGGCATAAATTTCACTATTTGGATGTGCCTGTTTTTAGGAGACTCAGCAGACTTTGGGATGCAGGCCAGACTTTCATGACCAGGACTGTACATATTTATCCTCTCATTCAGGGGGTGGGGGACAGAAGGGAGCAAATATACAATCAAAACATGAGCAGAAGAAGAAAAAACAATAATTATGCTTGCTTTTAAGAAATACAATCAAGGAGGCTGTGCAGTGGAGCAGTTGGTAGAACTGACATTCAGCAAGAATGTCCTGAATTCAAAACCTCTGTTGGGTTCTTTCTTTCTTTCTTTTTATACATGTTTCTTCTGGTCTGCATGGTTTCTCTCTGAGTGCTCTAGCTTCCTCCTACAGTTAAAAAACATCACTGTTAAATTAATCTGTCTCTAAATTGTCCTGAGGTATAAGTGTGTATTTGTGTGTATCCAATTTTTGGATAATTTTACTCAGAAACAGACACAAAACTGCTTTAACATGCTGGTGAGAAATTACTTTATTCTTGGTTTCTAGTTCTTTCGTCGTCTTTTCAGTAGACAGTTTACAAGCCAGCCTATTATCACCTTCCATAATTACAGCAAGCAGATGTGTTTCAGCAATCCCTGGCTGGTGTGTTTTTGTGGACACTAAGAAGTAAGTGGAGACCTGAGCTCAAATTTCTTGGCTTTATGCGACTTCTCCTCAATTCCCCTCTCTTTTTCTTGCAATCCTCTGTGTCATTGCTCATGTTTTTTTCGCAACACATTGATGGATGTGACACGCAGTGTATGGGGGACTGTTTTTTCAACCACCCATTGCTTACCAAGTCTTTTCAATTAGCAACTTACTGTTTGTGCAACCTGAGAACTGCTTTAGTAAAGTGTTATTTATAATAGAGGTCAAATGCACCTGGGATTACCTTAACAACTGGGGGGAAAATGGCAGAGACATTTGTTTTCTCAGCATGCTATGACTGTGTGAGAAAAATTGTAGTAGTACAAACAGGCTCGGGGAGATCATACACAAGCAAACAACTGCTTTCACGCACACACACACAAACATACACACACAAGCATGCAAAAACACAAACCCCTACAGACTAATCCCATAATGACAGGCCAGGCCTAATAACAGAGGAGGGCACTGAAGCATTCGTCCCTACGGCCGCATCTAACACACATACACACACACGTGAATGTGCGCGTGCGTGTACACACCCTCGCACACATCGCACAGAGTTACAAGCGCCTTAAAATATTTCTTTGTTCCAACAAGCAGGCTTTTTAAAAGGAAGAAAAAAAAGAGGGGCCAAAGGAGGAAAGGGGAAGAAGGGCTATTATTGAGAGACAGGCATGCATAGACTTTTTACAAGACCTCTGGTCTCAAGGAGCAGACAGGTGAGGGGTTAAGCTTAGATCTCACCATGACTGTTTGTGCTTTTTAGCATGCCAATTTTTGTTAGCGTGCTTCCGTCAGGTGACAGTTTAACGAAACCTTATGTTTCGACAACCAAAAGGCATGTGTCAAATGCTTTTATAAACATGAAAATATTGCCTAAATACTTCAATACTATAAAGATCTGGGAGCAAAATAAATACAAAGCAAAAGCAGTATTTTGTGTGGAGCATTAAACTTCCTTCGAAAAATATAACTTGCAGAGTGCTAATGATTCCCTCCTTGAATCTCTTCCCGTGATGCTTTCCCCCAGTTAATTATCGTCTCTCCACCTTTTCCCGAACTTGCTATTGTTGTGTTCCTCTACAGTCAAACAAACCAAGCACATGGCAACCTGGCATGGGGTAGCCACTCCATTAAAATACTGTGCTGTCTGGTTTCCAAACACTCCAGCCTCTGTTTAGCCAGAGAAACAGTGAAATGTGTCAACACTGGGAGCGAGGACCCCACGCTCAACTTATTAGCACTATTAGCCTGATTGCTTTGTGGGCCATCTTTGTTGGCTCCACTTTTGTTACCCAAACTGAAGTGAAGCTCAGGCGGTGAAAAGAGGAAGACAGACACAGAAGAAAAGAGGGCAGGAGGAGAGATGCTATTCAAATTCAAATTGTCCAAGCAGTCTTTTTGCCTTTGTCCGAGGCCAGAGGGCGATGATTAGGAGAAGTCCCCTCCATTTTAAGGAAAGGCCTCTACTTCAACCCCCACCAAACATACACACAAATACACACACATGCTTGTGCACGCGCACACGGTAATTGGTGACTGCAACATGGACAAGCCAAGGAGTTGATTCCTCTGTGGAATTCCTGGGCAGACTTGCCTCCCATGACAATCCCTTCCTATGAGCACACACATATGTTGACACACACTTCCTCAAGCTACCACTCACTGTCAGTCATCTCACAATGGCTGTCACACAAGACGTTTATCCTCCATGTGTGTCTGTGTGCCAACAGTGTAACACCACAGATAATGGGTAAATAAGCTCCCGTTCCATCTCTTCTTTTCTCCCACTTCCCCTTGATGAACCAGTGATGAAGTTTAATGAAATCAAGTTTTTGCCCTCTTCTATTTGTCACTGAGGGACATTACCGCTCTGGGTTTGCTTTTTCTCACTGCCAAAAGGTACATAAAGCTGAGTACTTTGCATGGATTTCAGACTGCATGGCTTTTTTGTGTTCCTGTTTAGCCCATCATGTCTCAAGAGGCAATTTCTGACAAACAGTTCTTACCCAGTGACTCTGCGACTTTGTGATAAATACACAAAAACAAGTTTTTTTGTTTGTTTTTCTACAGATTATTAAGCTGAGCTAGACAGAGCAGAGCAAAACTGTTTCAATACAAGGAGAAAGGGCATTGTTCACAGAACGAAGGACATAAGCTATGAAACACGTTTCCATGCTTGTGTTCGCGTGTGCATGTGTGTTTAGCTTCTGCATCTTTCAAAGGCAGATAATTTCTCTTTTAATTCCTGCTGTTGGAATGGGTCACTTAGTTTTTTTTTGTTGTTTTTAACATTCCTTTCTTCTTCTTTCTGCCTGATTCTCTTTCTCTCATCTCTTTCTTTCTCTTTTCCCCTATCCTCCCATCCCTTCCAACCTCCTAATTACAACCCACAGAGGATCTGACAAACAGGTAGCCCTGAGGGCAGCTGTCTAAAGAACCAGGTGTGCGTCTGTGTGAGGGAGCCTAAGTGCGTCAGCATGTTTGTGCCTGAATTTGTCCATTCATCAGTAAATGTATCTTTTGTTTTAAATGTGCTTCTTTCTCATCCGTATGATGTTAGAGATAAGCTAAGGTATAATTGAACATTAAAAAGAAAATCTGCATGTAAACTTAAAACAGTGTTTTGCCATTGCTTGTTTATATTCAATAAGTACCCCTAATGGGAGGTGGAAAAAAAATTTTTTGGGAAAAAAACTCTGACTCTGTCTCTAGAGAATAGTTTTTGATAAGTTTTTTCTTAAGTCTGTCCTGGACTCACATTGAATACCATTAGATTTTTTTGTTTTTTAAATAGATATTTCTATCTTTGTATTGAAAATAAATCATCTTTACTTTCTGAGACTGCAAAAAAAAATTGCTGTGAAACTTTAGCTACATTAAAATTCAAAAGAAGATAATCCTGAGCATGGATAAAGCAGTGCTAAGGTTCTTTTAAAAAATCGCCTGTCATTCACTTCTTCATCTTACATTACAAAATGGGTTTATTAAAAACAGAGTAAAAACAGTGGTCTAGATGAAGGAATAAAATATAAAATTGTTTATAATGATGATCTTTTTAATTCAGAATGAACCTCAAGCTTTTCAATTTTGGAAATGTCTGGATATCCAGTCCATAAGTACACACCACAAATAAGAGTTTTTTTTCAAATCAGCCAAATCCAACAACTTTTAAAAAAAATCTTTTTTACCAGAAACTCTGATTGTGTTTGGATGAGAAGTGCAAACAAAGAAAAACAATAGATCAAAATATGCAACATAATGTGGACCAGAGCCTCATCATTCAGGCGCAGAACCACCACAGCAGTTGCCACAGTGGAAAATAAGCATCAGTCTGTTTTCAACAATTGGTTCCTTGAAGAAAAATCCAGAGGTAGTAGTTTCCTCATCTAAAACTCAAATTACACATGTAAGTGTAAGTTCTAGGCATTTTTCAAGTGTATGTCACACCTTGCAAAAATAAAATAAAATAAAAAAATACCACTATTGCTTAAATTCAGTCTTATTCAGATGTTTACAAAAGCAGGCATGTGTCCAGACATGCTTTGGGAATGTGCAGAAAAATACAAATATGGGGATGCGCACAGACGACTGCAATCAACAAACACTCCCTTCTGAAAGGGCCTGCACAATGTTTACTTGTCAGCCAGATACCATTTTCTTTACAATTGTTCACCTGTAAGATAAAGACTTCACTTCTTCTCCTCAGCTAAAGATTTTTAAATGTTGCAACAGAAAGAACCCTTTACTTTTCAGTGCTGTGAAAGCTGCTCTTCACATGCAGTGCGAGGGGAATGTGGCCATCGATTTCTTTCCTATGATGTGTTTCACAACTGGGTGACAAGGACAGTCCACCTCTCTTCCCTCTTTCATTCATTTATCAATTTACCTTTTGTCAGACATGTCCCAGCGTGTGATTTACTGGGTTTTTAGTAATTCAAAAGTTCTGAGAATAAAACCTGAGGATTAATGACTGTGAAATATTGTCAGTTTGCTCTTGTATGTAATTAGAACTATTTTCACTTAAGGTTTAACAAAGTTCTCCCTGAAAGAAAACTTTTTGATGGTTTTGATTGTTTTAAGCTGGCTGCAAAATAATTCTCAGATTTATAGACAAACGATACCTCCAGCTAATGAAAAGGGATGAATATTACACAATACTGGGTCCATGACAGGTTTTAAGTTTCAGCAATAATTATCAATTAACAAGAATCAAATTACATTACTTGGTGTATTTTATTATCTAATTCTAATTTGGTGCTGCTATTAAAAACATTGCACAATTTTCTTTTTATGTTTTTGTAAATTTAAACATTTAAACTGTGTTTTAAAGAATATCTGTTCACAGTGTATTTGACCAATCACCTTTTCCACATTTTTAACTAGAGATGCTCAAAGACAGTCCTTTAAAAATCAGTGAAAGTTTACAGGAGACAGGAAGCTTCAAAGCGGATGCCGATTATATTGCCTCTGGCGTGTAACAGTTAACCAATAACAACATTCTCACAGAGCTCATATGTTATTCATATGTCTGTCACTGTTTTTTTTCTCTACCTAGAATATCCAATCCCGCCCGATTAAAAAAAAAAAAGTGGCGTAAGCAAACTGTTAATACAATAGGACAACAACCCAACAATGTCTTCTTCATTTTTTTCTTCTAAATAAGGGTCTAAATAGTAGAGCCTCATAAGAGTCTAATAAAGTGAGTAAGAGGATGGATGGATGGATGGATGGATGGCCAACAATAATAGCATACATGTATTTTTCCAGACATTGTCAGATGTGACAGTAATTAGAATTGCTTTGCAAGGCAGACTTCCTTATTGCAAGAAACATTTAGGAATCATAATATTACAACCCCCCTTGTTGCATCAAAATTACAAAGTTCTCTGTTGAAATATCAAATGAACTTGCAATCTACAAAGTACTGGTTGTTTTGTATCTTCGGTTTGCAGACTTTCATAGCGGAAAGACATGGTCCTCATTTTGAAATGATTACTTTAAGGACATAAAGTCTGCCTGTGTTTAACCACCCCAGGAAATGGGCACCACACCAGATTTCTGTAGAAACATGGAATGTTTATATCACCCAACATGGAAAGTATTGCCTCAAACTTTTCCATAAATGAAACATTTTTAAGCACATTCATCCAGGAAAGCTTTTGCTCATTTCCCCTCAAAGTTTTACAACATTTTATAATTAAGTCCGAGTTTTCTCTTTTTCCAATAAAACAAAACCTCAAATGCCAACAGAAAACATGATTTAAAGGAAATACAAGCTTATAAATTCAAAGTATACAAGCATGCACTATAGTCCTTGTCTGTGCACACCTTTGCGTGAGACGCTTAGATAGAATCACCCAATTTCCTGACTGATGACTCAACTAGCCACAACTGAAAAATGCAAACAAGCAAGTGAGTAGCACGTTTGGTTTTACCTGAAAGACGTGCATATGGAAATACCGACCCCATTTTCAAACTTTGTGTGTGTTTTGTGAGTTTGAAGCAATTTGTCTGTTTCTATTTGTGTGTGGTAGAGCATTATGGAGGGGTTGCTTTCACCCCAGTAGTTAATTTGTCTTATCTATCCCTCTTTGAATCAGCATTACTACATGGACTATAGTAATGCTGTTGATGTTTAACTATGATGTTTACAACACACCATAGTTAAGACTTCACACCATAGTTAAGACTTCAACCACAGCAATTTCTGACCAATTTATAGCTGTGCCACACAGATGAAAGGAAATCAAATGCACCCACACTGATACATATCAATACACATGCAGCAGGTAATGATTTTAAGCTTTCAAAACCAGAGCTTTGGACACAAATAAAAGTAGCAAGCAGGCAAGAAAACTTTTGGGTTCCCTCTTCCCTTTACATGCATTTGCAAAAAGTGTGTTACTTACGAACATGTTTCATCAAAGCATTCCTTTGTTTTTAGTAGTAAAAATAGGTTTGCTCAAAGGCAGTTTAGCAAAGGACAAACAGAAAGAAAAATGTGCAGCTTTGAATGGATGGATGGATGGATGACATATACTTAACAATCTTTTTTTCTTTTTCCATAAACATCCAGATGTACGCCAGATGTAGAAATAATTAAAATGCTTTTAAACAACCCAGTTAATAGAAAAAAACATAATATCCACTGAATACCCAGACATTAGCACTAAACAGTGAATTAATGAACAAGCAGCTACTTATGCAACATAAATTTAAAAAAAAACAACAACACATATCTCTCCTGAATAAATATTTATTTATTCAAAGCTTGTTACTGGTGTTCGTCTGTGCCTCATTATATGTTCATCCATAAAAGAAACATAAAAGGGGCAACAGAGCCATTTACTCAGATAAAACAGTGTTGATATTCTTTGATATGCGGCCTGCTTCAATGGCTCCTCTGTGGAAAGCGTTAATGAACAAATGACACTCCAGAGCTCCCAATCTGATAAGAATAACGTAAGGCGGTACAGAGAAACCAAGCGCCTCAGAGGTCACAAAAAGGGAGAAAGATAGACTATTATTTAATTACTCTTGAAATAAGCATTTTACTTACATAACAGTCTTATTTAAAATAAAATTTTAAATCCTTTGAAATTTCAATTAACTAGAGTTATTGCATGACATGCAAATATGAAAGGTCTAGGTAACACTTTATTTGACATGAATAAGACTGTAATGACACCATCATAAACATGACATAACACCTGTCATGAACATGAGTAAGTCTTCATGAATATTTATGACTATTGCCATAAAGTGTCATTCGGCAAGTCATGACACTTTTTATACAAAGTTGACATTATTCAAAATGTCTTCGTTATGACATCTTGACATTAACCAAGAAATCATGATCTGACATAAATTTGTTATAAAAGTATTACTGATTAAGCTTTAGCTTTAACAACATAAAGCTGCATAATTTTTAAAGCTTTTTAAAAATAAAATAAAGTGTTACCAAGGTCTATTTATACAGTGCCTGTGTAGGTCTGTCTCCACACAAAAATTCACCTAACACCTCAATTTAGTTCAGGTATTACTGGTGCACCTAAAACCGACAGGTGAGTGTCATGACTTCTTCCTAACACCTTCCAAGTCAAATTTAGAATATCATGTCAGTCGACAGTGGTTTTGTCAGGCCTCAATTTACCCTGACATCTCAGCTTAATCTCCTCCTACTCACACTGGTGCAGAATCCATGCCTGACTCTGAATGAAAACATTTCATTATCCTGATCGTCTAACCAATGATACTCCTACAAGGAGACCAAGAATAAAAAAATAAAACAGTGTTTTCTTAGTGATGACAAGCGATTCTGTGTCTGACACAAAAGGATATGAAGAAAGAATGACTCATGCAACAAAAAATACAGCATGGTTTTGTTTTATGGGCGTGTAATGATGCATCAAGCTCAGGTGAGGAGATGTTAAGCAACATTTTTTGTGAAAAATTAAGTCCCCAATCCTGCTACCACAAATATTTCTTCAACTCATATATTTTTCCTCTGCATCTGAAAAGCTCTGTAATCTTAGCGTGAGTGATTCCAATGAAATATGCTGAAAAAGCTCCGCTTTGGTGGCAGTAATATTGACATTAGCTGGATCTAATTTTACAGAGGATCCTGATCACAGATAAAGCAGTGCTAGACTAAGAATTTACACAAAGGTTGTAGCTCGTGTTTTCTTTAGCAATGTTTATCCTTTCTTCTCAGGCATCATTTTGTTTTAAAATTTACCTTTGAAGTTACATGGTAAGAACTAAGAGAGACATATGTGGGATAACATTCATATATCTATACTTTGGGACACTGGGTGAGTAAGTTAGTGGAGCAGGCACACCTTCTTCAGCGGCTGTAGTCCTCCATCTAGTTGGCCTAGGTAAATTTCTAGTCTCCCTCTTTTCTCTCCACATTGTTTCCTGTCAAATTACTGTTTAATAGGGGCCACTGGTGCCAAAAAAGGGAATTTTTTCCACTTT
This sequence comes from Xiphophorus hellerii, assembly GCF_003331165.1. Taxonomy (NCBI): domain Eukaryota; kingdom Metazoa; phylum Chordata; class Actinopteri; order Cyprinodontiformes; family Poeciliidae; genus Xiphophorus; species Xiphophorus hellerii. Next base: position 10,787,058 of record NC_045680.1, read on the forward strand.
TGTTCTGGATTCTATCACAGAATGCCAGAGTGGGAGTGTACAAAAATGAACCTCCATCTAACATGTTTTATATTATCTCCACATAAATAGGCCACAGAGTTTCCAAAAAAAAAAAGTATTCAAAAGGCTTTTAGGAGAAAAAAAAAATTCATTTCTGGACCCAGAAATGGTGGCTTCAGCTGTTTTTACAAGGCGGCCGCAGGTTAAAACCAACTGAATAGTGCAATGAGATACAAACAGAAAATATGGATTATCAATATTATGTAAATACAGGCCCAGCATTTCATTCTATCCCCAATGCTTTCAGCAAGACCCTCTCATTTCAACAAAGGAAATAACCTAATATTCTTGTTTTTCAAGATGCGTAGGAAGTGGCATGAAAACAAGGGATAAACAAGAGATAAAACCAATTATTTAATTATTCTGAGCTTTGGGTGTGGCTACCACAGCTTTCTCAAAAACAACTGAAAAGAAACGCAAAGAAAAAAAGTGGAGGAGAAAAAGTAAAACAAAAATAAGAGACAAGTTAGAAATCGAGTGTAAGATGGGACAAAAACCACAAAAAGAGAGCAGTGGAACAACTGACAGGTGAGTGAGGTAACAAAGGAGGGAGAAAAAAGGAGGAGAGAACACAGAGGAAAGAATAGGAGGATGGAGAGCCTATACACAGTGTCTTGTATTCCCACTTTTCCTGCACTCCTTTCCGTGCCACCGTGTTTCTGGCATGCTCACATGCATTAGACCTTCAGAGACATCCACAGTGTCCTCTGTGTGTTTATGTGTTTGCCTGCGGTGCGTGGACTCCACATGAAGCCTGTTGGGAAGTGTTTTTGCTCATTGCTGTACTGCAGTCCAGGGAGCCATTGTCTACATCACCACTGTCCTTTCCTCAGTTCTTCCCAGCCATTCTCTCCTTTCCTCGCTTTTCTCTTTTTCCATCCTCTCCGGCGTTACCTTGCTCCACTGCATCCATTCATAACAGCTCAATTGCTTTGGTAAAAGACTATCTGGAAGAAAGAAGCACAGACTCCCGGGCCAAACTCGTACATGAGGCTGATAGCAGCAACCGTCCTAGGGGACTTCCGTATGAATTGCAGCGGAATCGTTTTATTGATGCTGAAAGCGGTGTTTGCATGTGTACGCGCAGATTCACCTGTGTGAATGAATATTTGCTTGTATGGTTGGAAGCTGCCGATTAGTGGGTCTCAAAAGTAAAAGGAAATATAAACATCCACTAAAATACACAGTAATGCACAGTTTTTGTTTGAGAAGCTCTGCGGTGTTGCCTGGGCAGCTGCATTGTGCGTGAACTGCTACAACTGCTTTAATAGCAGGTTTCAGACTATTTTGTCAGCAGTGGCTGACTCAACAATCAAAGCTTAAACAAGCCTTTACAATATACTTACATAATGCAAAGGCACACACATTATACTTAATAGGTACAAATAAAAAGAAGACATGTTATTAATACACATACATATGCACGCACAGACACACACAAACATGCAAATCCTACTAGTTCACAGGGGGTATAGCCTAGAAAGAGCTAGAGAAATCCATTGAACAAAAGCCGTGGGTTTTTCAATGCCTGAGCACCACAAGAAAAGGGGCTTAGCACACAGCTTTGCCACTTTGTTTTCACAGACACAGAGTCTCTCACAAACACATGGCTTTTAAATTTCTTTGACTCTCATGGTGTATTTGTGCCTCTGCATCGCTGGGCCATTGTTTCACTTAATACATTCTCTGCTAACACAGCCATCTGCCAACGTATCAGCTCACCTTGCAATGCACTTCCAGGGCAGTGTGTAATGATTGTGTTTAATCTAATAAAAGATGGTAACTTCCTGTTCAGCCCGGAACAGCTGCCCCTGTGACTGCAGCAAGGGGCAAAGCCCCAATGCGGTCCACATTTTCCACATGCCAGTGGCTTCCAATTACTTTAAAATAGTTTACAAAAAATACTGTGGTGGTAGAAACCAACAGTCTTTGAGGTTTGCTTGTTTAATTTCTCTTTCTCCTTGGAAACTTGAACAGACATTATAAACAAAATGTCACTTGTGGGAGAACGGGACTAGCGATTAGCATAGATTGCAACTAAATACACTAAAAGCTATCTTTTGGCTCATTGAGCAAGAACTAATGATTTATGAAGACACTGCAGGTTAATTATCAAGGAAGTTATCATCACCAGTTATTTTACTTTTCTGGTAAGCAGACTTTTGCCTGTGTGAAAAAAAACAATCTTTAAGAAATTTAAGTGGATGAGCTCCACCCTGTGATCAAATAAATATTATCACAGCCTCACTCTTTTGTGCTTTTTTTTTCTAAAGAGGGAATAAGAGAAGTAGATGACGGGCAAACCCCGGCTGGCTGGTGCCTCTTACATCAGCTTTTTATGCATACACAGGTATTGTCAGTCTTTACCTGCTTTCCGTGCCATTGGCTTTTCAGAAACCAAAAACAAAAGGGACTGTGGGACAGTTAAAGTAAAGAATGCAACCAGCCAGGTCAGTGTTAGTGAAGGTACACACCCTTACTGTAACTATGTCAGAGTGCCTTCTTTTTTGTCTTTACATGTGAAAAAATTGTGTTTCTAAGTAGAATAACAGAACATGACCTGTTTTTAAGAAAGGAAGCAGTACATGCAAATGGAATGCAACAGGAAATGAATTAATTATATTATTCTATTTTTCTCTGTTGTATTTGTTGCTTCCTCTTGGCCCTGACTCCCTTGAATCTCCCTTGAGATTTTTATGCTGGTAAAATAAAGGTTAAATAAAAACAAAAAAAAAAATTACCAAGATGCACTTAAGCATTTCATTCTTTCAAGACCAAACATCTCCAAAGGTGGACTATGCATCATTGTTCACATGGTTCTATTCTTTCTTTTTCCCAAATTATTCCTTTCTTTCTCTTCGGTCTCTTTGTTCCTACATTTATGACCGGCTCTCCCTTTTATACATATGGCTACTGCTCCCATTTATCTTCATCCCTTCCTTCTTCCTTGATGTGGGTTTCTTAGCTTTAAATATCTAGCCACCCTTTAAACTTTTAACTGGAGTACTTAATGTTTCTGCCCTGCAAAAGCGCCATACTGGAGCTTCTTTTTGCACACGTTGGCAGCACAACCTTTTTTTTTTTTTCTTTACATGAGCAACATTTTATAGCCTATGATGATAAACAGCTGTATTCTATTCTATTTTACAAAAAAAGTTGAGTTTTTTTGGTGTCAGACTTTACAACTCAGGTTAGTGGTGTGGAATTGGTGTTTATTTATTATTTGGAAACATTAATTTAAAGTAAAAGGTGAGAGGGAGACATGATAATTACTTTGAGTTCTTTTTTTAACACTACCTAACTGCTAATGGCTTGATGATATTAATCACGCTGATCTGTTTTAGGTGGATGCTGTGTATCATGCTTTCTTTACCTCTCCTCTTCTCCTTGTTGGGCGTCTATCCTTAATCACTGTTGAGTTAATTAATCTTACACTTGGCTGCTGTAATGACTTGTAAGATGTCCTCTGTGCAAATTGACTTTGTTTCTTTGGTAGCTAAAATCACCTGTGAAGAACCAGTATGTAGAAAAGGATAGTAGAGAATGTAGCGAGAGAGTTCTATGTAGTATTAAAAAAATCAACAATTAGCGTATGTTTGTATTTTATATGTTTTCTGTAACATCTTCTCATAAGTGTAGTACTGGTTTGTTATGGAATACAACTTGGAATAAGGATGCAGAAATACTAAAACACTAATAGCAATGGTACAACTGCAGGCAGCATTAATTTCAATGTTAACATAAAAGTTGTTAATATTGTCTTTAAACAAAGTCAGTGTTCTCAAGGTAGAAATTGTATTGCAAGTGTCTAAAACAAATAATGTTCTATTGTGACTTCTTTTTGGTCAAAAGTTGATGAGGTTTAAAAAAAAATCAAGTCAACAAAAACAATAACAACAAAAAATAATAAAGAATGTCAACTTTGCTTTTCTTCTGCTCATTCCAAGCCTAGATAAAGAGTTGCAACTGTAACATAAAAAGACAAATGGAGACGAGGACGTTAATTTGTAGTTCCAAACAATTAAATGCACATGGCCAAATATTTGTTTTAAATGGCATTGCCATTTAGAGACTTGTAGCAACTTTCAGGACAGCTAAAAGGTGTTTACTAAGGAGCTGGAAACAATGGGCATTAGTAAAGCAATGCTAAGGCAACATTGACACAACTTTATCTTGTACTGTTCTGTTACACTGTTAACTTGTTCCTCTCAATCATATAACACAGCAAGCCAAACGTGGGGAGGGGGAAAACATAAAACCAACCTATTGTTGCGGTTACTTGCACAGAAACTGGCAGTGGGTATGCACAAAAAAATTAAATATGTACATTTTCATATACTGAAGTTTTAAAAAATATACCTGTTGTAAAGCATTTTCAAATGGATCTTTTTTTCTTACCAAAATTTCTGTTTGTTTGGGGACAAGAAGTGCTAATGCAAAATAAAGTCATAGTTTTTCCAAATAACATGGCTGTGGGATTAGTTATTGAGCAATTTGGGAGTTGAAAGGATAGGCAATTATTTTTTTTCATCTATTCAGTCAACATTTACCATGTCCATTTGACTAAATCCCCCAGATGATAACAGGCTTTTTGAATATTTCAACTTTAGAGAAACTCTTGTGCTTTATCTAGGCTTGGAATGAACAGAAATAAATATGAGATATTATTTTATCCAATTCATGTTTACATTAAAAAATTGCAAATAAATAACCAAACTGTTAAATTAAAAAGGAATGTAAATCACTATTAGCATACATTGACAGAAATTAGGGAATGACGACCAGACTATAACAGCCCTGACATCCTACAGTGTTTTTAGCTCAGCTCAGCATTATCTGGTCAATCTCATGGTCAGGGATTCATGGGGTCCCAAACCTTATTACATATTAATGTATTTAACCTATGGAGAACCCCCTCAATAGATAGCTACAGCACAGAATCCTGGCTCTGGGCAATTAAAAGTAATTGACGGATGGACAGACAGAGATCCAAGGCTGCTGGGGTCCATATGGCAGGGGGCTTTTGGAGGCCCACTGCAATTACATAAAGACCTCTGTGCATTGGCATGACACACAGAGAGTCCCCGACAGCAACACAGGAGAGAGAAGGAATAAATCAGGCTGCAGTTAGTCTTTCTTGCAAAGACTGATAAGGACACACATAGCATATACACACTTACACATGTACAAGTGGCAGGGAGCTAAGTCCCAGAATGCAGAAAATTCACACACTGTGCATAAAATGGAACAGAGAGAGGATTTTTTTCCCTCTAACTGTAAAAACAAGAAACGGAAACACATGTCACCTATAATTGTCAACGATCCTCACGACAAGGAAATCCAACAATCCCAAGGCCAAAAGATTATTCATTTCCTCCCCTGTCATCTAAATGCATCTTGATACACCGGTGTAGATCTCAAAGGAAGACACTGGCTGTTTGTCAAAACAAGGAAGACAATGACTAAAGTCTAAAATGAGTAAAGCTAAAACTTAATTGTTTGGGTGAGTAATCATTGATAATTTAGAGTAAAGATAGTTTTTTTTTCAGTTTACAATTTTTCTATCTTTTCATTCTTTTCATTCATTACTTTGAGGTATGAAGGAGAGATGTAGGCTACCACAGTTAATGTATTATTCACTCTTTATTGATGTGTAACTAAAACTAACAGTTTAAAGGGAGTGGGGTGTCACCAATTATCCAACAACACCACCACCACCACCTTCACTTTCACGTACAGTAGCTCTAGCCACAGGGCAGCCAGGCATGCATTGATTAGCATGCTGACAGAAAATGCACATTTATGCATGCAGATGTTTCCCTGCATCTAAGCCATAAACATCTGTCATACAGGTATCACTGAGTGTATTGAGAGACCTAAATTAGGCATGCTCATTAAAATGTTAGAATAATACTCCACTACAATGACACCAAACATCAAAAGTATGTCTATGCCCAATGGTTCTGTATAAAAGTGGGTGGGTAGGTGAAAATCTTTGTTAGAAAAACTTAAAAGAAAATAGTACAGAATGAGCTAATATTTGTTTTCTTCTGTAAGAGGAGACTGGAAACAAGAAGCACCAAAAATAATATTCGGCTGTCTCTTAATGATAAGTATGTAGACTTGCAGAACCACTTGTTGGTTGAAGTGAAAGAGGCAGGGTAAGTAAAGCTCCTTTCACAGGGTGTGGATCGCCTTGACCCAATTAGTCACTTGAACCAGCCAGGAATACAACTGAATCCTTAGAGATTTTAGTCTGTGTATCTGACTCTGGACCACTGTTTATGGGCTTCCAAAACCACAACACACAAGGCCACACTGAATAAGGACAGTAGCCCAAAATGATGACTTTATCAGTAAATGAAACAAAAAAAATGCTTTTGAAGTATCTAGATTTGAGGTTGGCACAAGATACAGAATTATGCTACTGAAAAAGCTTTGCTTAATGTAAGTGAATCAATAAATACAATGATGACTATGTTTAAAAAGTCCCTTCTCACTCCCATGACAAATAAGTTGTCTTTCTTTAAATATGCTTTAGTATTCCATAGCTGTCATGGCTCAACACATCCAGGCTGCTCTGGTCTTCGCCTAATGAACAGGTGAAGAATTCCTGACAGATGGCAATGGATATAGATTTTTTTTTAAGTGTGGCCTCATTATCCCATGTGGGGGCACTTTATCCAGTACCACAGAAACACAACACCAGACAGCGTGAGTTGTGTAACGTCAAGGTCAAATTGGGTGTTACACTTTGGTGGTGCACATTGACAAAATAGGGTCTAAAAATTGTCTGGAAGCAGAGCCATTAGTGAGAGACTAATTGGGGGTGGGGGCAAGTGGTAGGGGTCGAAGCCAAGATTCATAAATAAGTAAGTGCAGGGGCAGCTTGGTCGCTTAATTAACAAAGCGTGAAAAAAGGGTGTGAATCCCATGAGACACCAGCCCAATCTGGTTTAAGGATGGGCGATAGGCAGCAATCCTGTCTGTCTTTGTGGGATTGATTGATAGCATGCTAAATTGAATTTCTAATCATCACCACCCTTTTAGTTTCCGGACCCTTGAGGATTTACAAAGGCCAGAAGTGTCAAAGGAGGCAATGCTTTTGTATACCTGTTTCTAACACTGTTGCCATAAACACTGCACAAAACACCCACACACATACACACACACACAATCAACCTATGTTCGCCTGAGCATTCCCATCTGCCCAGGGTTTATCTGACCTCCGTGTGTGTTCTCGCTTGCACTTTCATGTGTTTGTCGATTGTTTTCACACTCTAAGTCATTTGCCTCACTATTTAAAACCAAGACATCCCCTTGCAACTCACACTTAGACACCCTCTTCCACCTAGAGCAACATCTTAAGTTACAGGCAACTGCGAAGCATCTGCTTATTTTTCTTTCTTTTCAGCCACTTCTTCAAAGCTAATCTTTCACATTGTCCAAGCTGACAGCTGGGGAATAATTTTTTTTTTTTTTTTTCTAAAAGCCTAGGGCAACAATGACGTGTTAAAAGCGCACACCAAACCTGTCATGTAAGTGTTGGTCTTTGAACTTCGCTTTCTTTTGTTTTCCTTTCCTGTATATTAAGTGCCATTTGGCTTTTGTGAGATGAAGAATACAATTGCAGCCAGTAGAATGTGCGGAACTGATATGTATCCCATAGCTTTGAGCTGCTACCTTACCTCTCCAGACAAATAACAAGGAGAGGTATAATGACACTGAAGATCTAATTAAGTACTAGACAGTAACAATACCACCTGTCTCCTACCTGCTTACTGTCAGGGTTGGGATTTTAGCATAGATAAAGGTTGTGTAGATGAATCCAAACTGACAGACTGTAAAGCCATACCTTCAGAAAATGCCAATAAGATATCTCTTTAGTTTAACTCAATTACCCCAGATGTACCCCAGTGTTAAGTCCAAGAAAATCTTTTACTATTTGAGTAAAAAGTAAACTGACATCCTATACGAGCAAAGTTATGGTAACCAAAGTCATTCTAATGTCCAACAATGCTCAAACCTTCACAAACATTTAACAAAAGCTAAGGTAGTATTGAACTATGTGGCAAAAAGGAGGGTTTGCTTTCTTGCTCTTTTCACTTGTTCAATTCATATTTTTGCCTCATCTTCCTATCCCTTCTTATAGCTCACAGTCTATAACTATGATAGACTGGTGACCTGTGACAGCCACAGCCTCGTGCAACTCTGCAATGATTAAAGGGAAATAGAAAATGGATGGATGGCTGTAAAAGCCACCAATTGGTTCAGTTTATATTGAAACAAAGCCTGCATCTAGAATTTGTGAGCAGAGAGGTCATGCAAGTTAAAGACTGTGGGTAGGCATTAGTAAAAGGCATTGGTAAAGAACAGTAGGTCTTGCATTTCAGGTCCAATTGTGAGGAAGGAAACTATGTTTTCCAAGCCAAGAGTTGGGTCTGTGTGTTGATAATATGTTGCACTGCAATTTCTTTCCTCAAACGGATCTCACAATAACAGCCTTCAAAATTATTTTGACTTTATTTTTTTCTAGACCATCTACCAGCCCTTCATTCTTTCACCCATAAACTCAGTGGAAGGATGGAGTACTATAAGCATCATAGCAAAGATAAAACATAGATGAAACTTTGCATCTTGTGATCAGATATTGATGTAATCTACAGAGTTATGAAACATGTGACTTTAGCTATAGAGTTAGGAAAACTTTAGAAGATGTCTTTTCTGATCTTTTCTGTTTGCACCATTTCATGCATACTGTCACATAACTTCAAAAAGCCACATTTCTGTGGCAGTCAGAAAATAAGGGGGTCTTTGGACTGCCTAGATGTTTCAAACCCCTTCCCCTTCTCTCAATCCTCGAGCTTCCCTGCTGCTCTGGCAAGACAGGGAGGAAGATCGATTGGGTCTGACAGAAATAAAAAGAACAGAGCCAGCTGATTGATTCATTAGCTGAGCTGTGAATGACTGGTGATTTCGCTCTGACCCTAACAAGAGGTTGTAAGGGTGAAGATTTTTTGAGGGTCTGAATAAATGTGTAATGTTTGGAGGTAATTTGTGCATACATTTGTGTGGTTGAGCAATTAAGCAACTGTCATTATTCGTTTGAGTTAGACTTGTGTTCGAGATGGAAATGAGAGGTCAGGAGGGACTCCCATCGAGTGTGAAAGGGGAAAGAGAAGCTGTTTATAGTCTGACTTGGCACAAAGGGTGGGGGTAAATCAATATAGCCCAGCACTTTCATCTAGCTCAATGTGGTTCACATTATCTGAATAAAAAAGGAGCTAACAAGGACCATGTTCAACAAATATAGCAATACCCTGAGAAAACAAAGAATTATGAGTGGTTTTCATAATTGCAAATGAAAAATTGTGGCATGCATTTGTATACTGTACTCCTGAGTTAATACTTTAGAACCACCTTTTCCTGCAATTACAGCTTCCTGTCTTGTGATGTATCTCTCTATCTACTTTGCACACTGAATGCATTTTTCCTCATTCTTCTTCACAATGTGCAAAGGTTATATCTCAGTTAGTTACTCTGAAGGGCATATTTGTACATTGGCTTTCAAGTCTTAGGTTGGATATGATTTTGACTAGGTCATTCTAACTTATATGTATATATACATTTCCCTAAATCATTCCATTGTAGCTCTGGTTGTATGGTTGGGCTGTTATCTTGCAAAAAGGTGAACCTCCACTCCAGTCTCCAGTCTCTTGCAAATCGTAACAGGCATTCTTTAGAAACTGCTCTGTGCTTAATTTGATCTATTTTTCTATCAACTCTAACCAGTTTCCTTGTTTCACTATTTTGCGTGACCAAATTTTATCAATTTCAAGGGGTAGAAATGCTGCCATGCAACTCAATGGAAATCTTCTTAATCAGTAGCTGATAGACAATCTTTTAACAGTTCTGATTCTATAAAACTAATGCATCAATCTGACCTCTAATTGCAACTAAAAACAGGGGGTTATCTCTTTCACACACACACACACGCCTATATATGTATATATACGTACAGTACAGACCAAAAGTTTGGACACACAGTTGTGTCCAAACTTTTGGTCTGTACTATATAGTATATATATATATATATATATATATATATATATATATATATATATATATAGATATATATATATATATATATATATATATATATATATATATATATATATATATATGTGAGTGTGTGTGTTCTTGGACATTCTTTATGTTGTTCTCTAAGAACACATATTTAAGCCTTTAAAGTTACAATGTCACTTAGACTTCGCATCAACCCTGGCTGAGGTTAAATAAATGTTCTTCGCAGCGGGCAGCTTCTGAGGAAGGTTGTGGTGGAACCATGGGGATTATGTAAATATCTTCACAAAGGTTGCATGTGATTGGTCCTGCTGCCACTGAAATGTGTTGGATTTGCCTGGGGTGAGCTGAACAGAGGAGTGTGTTTAGGAAGTTTGGGGGAATCTGCTGAACTGTTGATAATGGAACATGGGTCTGGTTAAACCTGTTGCTGTTACTCAGAAAATCCAGAAGAAAAATTATGAAAAATTTTACTGAAGAGGAAAGAGTTCTTCTTCCCTGAAGGTCTTTTGAAGTGCACATGAAGCGCAACTGGAAAGTGTTTTTGACATAGAGAATAAGAAGCATGGCAAGTGTACCAGCCTCCTTCTGCAAAAGCCAAACTCAATATGAACAGGACCGCTTTCACACAGTTCACCTTACAAAAGACAAATATTGACCATTTGAGCACCTTTTCTCTCAAACAGAAATTGCTGTTAATTTTCCCAAACATTTAAGCCCGTCATATCAGTTGATACCAAAGCTCTTTATTTAAAAAAGTAACAACCTTCGCACACAAGCTGACTCAGGATCTCCATTTAAAAATGCACAAAGGTTGCTTCTTTTTTCTTAAAAGGAATTAAGCCTGGAGCTAAGCTGGTTTCCTCAAAATATTGAGTTATTAACCACCCAGCTATGGTTCAATTCAACAAAAAAGTCTACCTGTTCTGCATTCTATTTCCTTCATTTCTCTTTTCTTACATTTAACAAGACCAGTAGAGGCTGAAACCAGGTAATTCCCCTCAAGCCTCTGTTTTACAGCTGTGTCCACTCTCCACACAGATGTAATGGGCCCTTTTTAAATAAAAATATCAAAGATCTCTTTCTGCTCCGTTGGCAGAAATTTGTTACAAGAGTCCGAGGCTCGTAAAGAAACAGTAGGAGGAACTGAGCTTGAAAAGCTGCTGGAAGGAGAAATCTACTCTTTTGAGCTCCACCCTTCGAGTCTGTGTCACACAGCCTAATAGTTGTCATGTGTCCATTCTCGGTAGTGCGGGTCCAACATGCAAAACCTTTATCTGCAGACTGGCAGTGGCGCTTAAGAGAAGTCCAGCATACATCCCTAACAAAGCTTATGTGCTGCGGTTATGCTTTGAACATTCTCCACTTGTGAGTTTCAACAGTATTCAGTGTCTAGAAAAAGAATCCATACCCCTCATCATTTTGTCATATTACAACCACAAACCCGTGCTATACACTAACCCAAAGTAGAACACGATTGTCAAGTAGAAGCAAAGGGAAACCTGGTATTCATTCAAAAAGGTGTATTTTGAAAAATATTCAGCCCCTTAAATGTAATACCTATTAACACAAACTACTGCAACCAATTTTCTTTAGAAATCACCAAATTAGTAAATAGATTCTACCTATATGTACTTCAGCTTTAGCATTAAAGCAGAGGTTTGCTAGCAGACATTACTGAACAAGTGGCATCAGGAAACCAATGAATGCAATAGACATTTAAGACACTGCAGAAATGCTAAATTTAAATCAGGGCTAGGTTGAGAAACAATTTCGAAAGCACATCACCTCAACATACAATCTTCATGATGAAACATGGTGAAAGCAACATCATGGTGTGGGGAGGCTTGTCTCCAATGGGGCCAGAGAAGCTAGTCAATAAATCAAAATGAAAAAGGAAAACAGGAAGCAATTTGAAAACTCCAATACAAATATGATGGAAAAGTTATCTTTTCTTGTATCTGCCAATAAGCAGAGGTAAGCTGCACAATCTTTTTTTTTTTTTTTTTTTTTTTTACAAAATACGCACCACCTTTCAATGGTATTTTTATGCACTGCTGAAATTAGAAGGACCCCAGGAGATTGATTGTTTTATGACTATTGTTAAAGACCAAGACTTGCCGAGGGATGTGAGGTCCGCCTAAAAATATTCCATGAGGGGATCAGTTCTTGGCCTGTGGGTGGAGGTCATGGGGCGTGGGTTTGCCGTGGGTGGAAATCTCAGCAGGTACTAACTCAGTAATAATCTGGACAGTTTGACACATGGTAATCTCAGCTGCGCTTTATGGGCATCCGGTGCAGACAGGGGCTATAAAACATCAACTCTGATGGCCATTAATATTACGCTGAACATTTCACCAGCATTTTGAAAGTCGTTTATATATTTCAGTGAGAACCTCAGAGAATGCTCTATAGTAGCTTCCTTTCATCTGTACTTGTACAGGAACCTTCAATATAAGTTGATTTTTCAACTAAAACCATAAACAGCTAAAGTGTACAATAAGTCAACTAACTTAATTCTTTTCCCACACACTAGATTGTAAACCCAGATGAGGGAATGTAAGTCTAAAAGTGTTTGTTTTCTCTAACCAATTGTGCGTGGATTATCTACAGTTGCAAAGAAAACAAAAGTCACTCTGGTATTATCCAACCTCCTTTTTCATTTATAAATGCTAAAATAGTATATCCATCCCGCTATGCAGTTATCATGTTGCATCTTTTTTTAATCCTCCTCACTTGACACCCAGACACACTGCACCCCCAGCAATGCACACACATAAAAACACTCCCCTATCTACGTATCCCAACCAATAAACACACTCCTTCTGTTTAGATGTACCACCCATCTTGCACTCCCTGCAAGCGCAAAATCTCTCCCTGGCTCTCTTTCACTCCCTCCGTCTGTGTCTCTTCCTTTCTGTCTCTGTCGTTCTGCTTGGCCGCCTGCAGACAGCAGCAGTGTTTGCGTGTGTGCGGGTGTGTGCGTGTGCGGGGGTGTGTATGTGTGAGAGAGTCAGAGACTGTGTGCGTGCATGGTGGGCAGGCTCAGAGACATTCCCCCTCCCATGCTTGCTCTCAACAGTGGGTGTCAAAGACCTGCCATCCCACAAGGCCCCTCTGTTGAATGCCAGGATAGACTTCCCAAACAAATGTCACACAAATGATTCGTCCATAAAAACTGTATACATACTCTGAAATTTTGAGTGCTTCAAATGCAAATTCTGTTTGAGAAGACCCTCATGCCACTTTAAACTACTAAGAATAGTTTGTAAATTAATACTGATATACAGTGACAAAGGTGACAAAATCTGGAAACGCTGGTCACATTCATTTGACTTCTTTCTCAAACCTACATCTAGTTAAGTAAGGTTGATGGCACAGTAACTTGTCACCGTCATGTGGATGAAATATGCCTGCCTCATAAATGACAAGGTCATATAATTAATGGAAATACATGCACAATATTTAAATATGCTGCAATCAGATGTATTATTGGGAGTAAGATGAATCAGATCGTTACCTAAATAGATCTAATGTGTACTTTTAAGAACCTAAACTGTAATAAGCAGCTGCTTTATGACAGCCATGAGGCTTTATGAGATTCTGACAGGATGATTACTCTGAGTAACAATGCCAATTTCACAGTTTTATGCATAGATTTAAAAGATAAATGTAAGATATTTACTGTATTTTATCTTACACGGACAAGCAATAAGTCAGGCTATTGCTAAAATAAAATCACATTACAATTACAATTTTAACAATGTTATCTTAAGAATGTATTTATGTTTTTTTTATTATTATTTTAATAGACAAACTTGAGTAAAAAAAAAAAACAATCATATAAATCAAGAAGTGTACATAGTGTGTAATATTACTTTTTTCAGTTCTGCACCTTATAAGGAAACACAAGTATAACAAGGTGATATTAAGTGATAAGTTTGTTGGGCTACATAAAGTGGTGTGTAACTTGTCTGTCACTGCTGAAGAGACCTAGTGTCCTTGAAGAAGCGTTACTGTAACATGAGTGACAGCCTGTGACTTTCACAGTCTGATATCTTCCCCAAAACACTATTTTTTTCACATTTTTAAGTAAACAAAGAGCAGCTGAGCCTTCTTTCAGCCAGTTACCGGGCAGTGTGTATCAAAACCATCGTGCTACACGACATTGGAGAAAACTGGTCACTCAGTGGGATCTTCTTAAAAGGACTATTTAAAACATTTTTTTTTAAAGTTTGATACTTAAACAAAATTTACTGATGTAGTCTTAAAGTTCTAAAAGAGTACTTCATTTTCTTTCTCACTGTCCTACTCTCACTAGTTTTCCTAAACCATCCTTTCCCAGGTGAACCGACACCCCAGCAGGCCGAATATGGCAGCAGATTAACTGCATATGAAATTCCAGTGTGGCGACGTCGCCATTTAATTCATGAACCATCGGTAGGTGAGCATGAGCGCTTGTTACGTGCCTGCTCGATCTGAAAAGACTGTCAACTCTGCTGCAGATCTCTGGGCCTATGACCCAAATCCGCCCCTCAAACCCAGCCACCATCACCAGTGCGCTTCTCCCACAGCAACCCGCCCCAACTCCTCAAAATGTCGTCATCCACTCCTCCATTTTCCCCCCAGAACGCCCCATACACCAATCTGAATCTAAGTCAAAGTACATCTGTTCAACATGGCGTCAGTCTATAGCATATGACCCGATGACTGGCTTGAATCCCCTGCCGAGTTCAGTATAAAGGGACACTGACGAGGGTGACAGACTGGCACAGTTGTTGTATCTCATCTCTTTTTGTAATTTCTATAAATCATACTGTTACAAACAGCATGGACGATAATCCAAAAAATATTTTAAGGTACAGTAAGTGATGACACATTTTTAAAACTTTTGCAGATAGATAGATAGATAGATAGATAGATAGATAGATAGATAGATAGATAGATAGATAGATAGATAGATAGATAGATAGATAGATAGATAGATAGATAGATAGATAGATAGATAGATAGATAGATAGATAGATAGATAGATAGATAGATAGATAGATAGATAGATAGATCACTTTAAGTGGCTGAATGACTTTGCTTTTATTTTGCAAATTCACTTTCACGCCTCTTTAGCCCAATTCCACTCAGCCTTGAATAGCCTGTGTAATAGCCACCACAGTCACTAATACTTCCCTTTGTTACTCCAACGGAGACCCTAAATACATTTGTTCAGTAATTTGCCTCTGAATGTCATGTAGAGGAGATCCCAGAGAAAAGTTTGACACAGCAGCTTCCCGTGTGAGCCCCGCTGAGGGCCCACACAGCCTGATCCTGCGTCTATAAGCATGGAGGCCTTATGGCACAGCGAGCACGCCGGACAAATGGCCCCCACTTACTCTCTTTATTGCGAAGGTTAATTGTTCTTAGCGAGCAGCGAGACGCCTCAGATGATCTATTGGAACTAAATTGTATCTTTTATTTCTTATTGTAGAAGCGACTAAGTTTTACTAAGTATCTTTTAGGTCTGCTTTATAGATAAGTAACAAAATGTATACCTTTAAAATATTGCTTTAATTAAGTTGCATCCAGTTTATGTATTTTATATAGTTAATTTTAATGTTAAACTCAGTATTTTTTTCTTTCTGTTTTTTTTTTTTTTACTTCGGAACGATGACGACGGTCAGGTCAGGGCGGGTATCCCTTGTCAGAGCGAGGGGGAGAGAGAGGAGAGGAATAAATCATGAGAGAACTGTTCGATGAGAAATGTGCCAATTGAAAACAGGCACAAGAAAACTCCTGTGGAGGTGTGATCTCACCCACATAAAAACATGAACGTGCGCCACAAAGGCCTGCTTGTGCGTAATCATGCCACGAAATAAACAGCCATAAATAGAAGGGAAAAAAGGCACAGAGCGGGGAAATCCTGAGCGGTGACTGTAAGGTCCGTTTGTCTTTGTTTAGACATAAAATGTTGAAAGCCGAGTTTAAAATTCGCATTAGACTACGGTCACACGCATATTGCTTAAGAATAAAACGCCTAACTTAGAGTAAGTTTTTTTCAATCTTAAATATTAACATAAGCGCAAAACTCCCCATTATTCAAGCATTTCCTCTGGAGTGTTGCTTTAATATAAAGCAGCGGGGCATTAAGTGGAACAGTACCAAAGTGTCCTGGGTATTATTAAGTTCTGGTTAATACATTTTGTTTTTACTTTCTTCCTCCTCCCATCACAGGTAATTTACACCGAATGGTAAGCAAACTGCCTCTGCAACCACATTGGACTGTCATCGAAGCAATTTGTCTCCTCAGCTTTCCAGCAGCTGAAGGTTCAACAAGCCAAGGCCTCATGCATGCAGCTATTCCCCACCGAGGAATACGGTGACCCTAATGGGCACCGCAACAAGCCACGTCGCACTTTGATCAAAGCAAGAACGGCATGGATTTGCAATCTAATTAAAACCAGTAAAATAAATAAATAAATAAATTTAAAAAAGAGAGAGAGAGGGAAAAAACGAGACAGGAACCAGAGCAGTAAAAAGTACCATAAAAGATGATTCCTTAATTTGAAAATGAATCAGCTTGACGTCACATCATTCAGCACAATGCGTAGACAAATTGAAAGAGAAATAGCACATTATAAGCAAAGCACCTATTATTTGGATTTTTTATTTAGATTATCATTCCCCCCCTAAGCAATCACGTTTACCGAAACCTCTCCGTGTAATTGTGTCATAATTGCATTAGAAACAGTAAACTACATCTGCAGGATGAAAGAGCCCGGCTTTCATTATTGCATTTCATTTAACTGGTTATACACAAGAAACGACACGGCAAGGAAAACATTAATTATGTCTTCGCGAGTGTCGCCCGGGTGCCCCGATGACCCGGAGGAGACGCGCTTCGCTCCCTGGTAAACGCTCCCCGGTCGATTCCTCCTGTTTCCCTCGACCTTGTTGTGTTCATGATGCACCACAAACAAGTTCCAGCAGAGGCCCATAAATCATCAGCTTGTATTAAAAATCTTAACAACATCCTCAACCTGGTCAGTCGGGTGCAATTTATGGCATAGGTCACGCAGGGAATAGACTGCTATAACGAAATAGTTCAAATACACCAAGCGCGGTCCGCAGCAGCGCGAACCGAGATCACTTTCTTTCTGTTATTTCCTATAATGCCCGTCTGTATCTACCTTTCTAGCTCCCCAAGAATTCATTCGTTCAAGCCATGTGTTTTAAGTCAGCGGTTCCCAACTGGGGTCCGGTGACCCGCAAGGGTCAGAGAGAAGGAGCCAGGGGGTCGCAAAGAAAATAATCGCCAACATTTTGCCCAGAGGAACCAATAAAATACATTTGGGTAGGTTCTTTCTCTTGGCAAGCCGTTTAAGAAATCAACACTTTTTTTCATGATATTTTTTTTTTTCCCAGACAGGGGTGTTTCATTGTTTTTCCTGTGTATTTTTGTTTGCCAGGTCCGGGCAAATTAAGAAAATGCAAGAGTAAAAATTAGTAACAAGACTTATGTTCACAAAAGTAGCACGAGAAGTTTTCTTCGGACGTAATGAATAACATCCCTGGTCTGAATACAGCTACAGTAAAGCCATCGCTTAATTCACAAAACGGTTTCAGAATGCACTTCCATCCTGTCTCAAATGAAGTACTGTAAAATACATAAATATTTCAATGAAAGCGCAATTCACTTGCGCTTACACGATAAAACTTTTCAGGTGGGTTGTGGAGTCAGATCGAGAAACAAACAGAATAATGAAAAAAGAAGAGCTCACTGAACCAGTGGCCCACTGTCCTACTTTCCTACTGGCATCGGAAACTAATGTGCGCCTTGCCCGAAACGCAAGCATCCAGAGTTCAAGCTCCAGGCCCCTTTCTCTCAGCCTTCTTTCTATCATATCTCACAAGTAACATGGAGAGATGCACCAAGCGGTACTAAGCAATAGAGAAAGAGAGTAAGTTGCTTAAAGAAACGACAGATTGAGTTTCCCATTGATTTTACGCACTGAAAACATCAGGACTCAGCTAAAACAGATGGTCCCCGTGTCGAAGCAAATTACTGTAAATAACCAATCAATATTGTTTTACTATATATATATATATATATATATATATATATATATATATATATATATATATATATATATATATATATATATATATATATACACACACAGTCTTTGTGAAACTTTTCAGTCATTCTGATTTTCAGTCTAAAGTTTGGCATTTTGAAAATTCGCAAGAACCAAACTTTTTATGCTGTACTTTCACTTTTTTCTTTCCTTTCTTCTCTTTTTTAAGACCACTTAAACTGATACGGAGTCCAGATGTCAAAAGACCACACATGCAAACAAGCCTAAAATACACGGAGCCGACCTGAAGGGAAAGTGGCAGTGGGGGGCGGACTGGTGGTGGAGAGGCCGCCGCCACTCCCCGATGAGACCTGCTGTGTGTAGCTAATTTCCCTTGAAGTGAAGAAAAAAAGCTAGCAAATTGCTATCTGATCTTTACAAAAAAATAAAGACAGTCTATCTATAATGTATAACTGGAAGGCGTGAGCTTTAATTGCATAACAATTGCATATTGAATGAAGCCTGCCTTCACCGGTGCGCAAACTCATCAAAAACAGTTACTTGAAAAATAAATAAATAAATACTTTAGTTTTAATGTTTGAATTGAAACAAATAAAAATTGAGAATGTGGGTCAAGATTAGCTTTCGGGGTCCTACTAGTTTGGAGTGGTGAAAAAAAAATACGCTCAGAGGCGAGCCTGCGACGCACCACAACACCAACAGAACAGAAAGAAAAAAAAAAGATCTTACCTTCAACGGCGGAGACCACGGACACCGAGAGGCTGCATAAGAGCAGAAAGTAATCCATTGTCATAAAGTGCTCAACTTGGACATGAACACAGAGCCGCGGCTGAGAAGAGTGTGGAGGTACAAAACAATCCCGGGGTGACCCAACGCTCCACGCACCCCCAGTTCCGTCCTAGTCCCAGTTGCTGCGTCAATGCTCCAGGTTCAGAGTTATCCTCATTCAACAAAACACTCAGAGGCGAGAGTTCGCAGGAGAGTAGCTCTGACCTCGGAATAAAAATGTGTAAAAACAGAAGCCCTTCTCGCTTTTTGTGTTATTTTCACTGATCCCCAAAGCACCCTATTAAACCAGAGAGCACGCAGGCAGCGGGTGCAAGTCTCCCAGTCCCTTTCCTGCGCACTGAGTAAACAGACGGAGAGCAGGTAGTCCAGTCCGCGGTCACCATCCAGACAGCATTCCCGTTTGGAGATTCTGCTACAAAACAACAACCTGCTCCGGGAGATTCCACAATACTTTTTCTTTTCTGCTGGTCAGAACAGAGGTATCAGAGCCATGGCGAGTGGTCCCATATGAGCATGTGGGTGCTCACGTGCGTCCGCAACCCAGTGGTATTCCCGTAAAGAAAACAGCCGCGCAGTTCACAGATATTTATTCCCTGAGCGAATCTTTCCTCTTCTGGCTGCTCCGTTAAGCCGTCTGTCTCGCTCGGATCGTGCACAGGAATGAAGCTCCAGAGAGAGGAGGAATAAGGAGTGTGAGGAGAGACAGGGAGAGGGAGAGAGAGAGAGAGGAAGAGAGAGAGACACACACACAGGGAGAGAGGAGGGGTTACAGTGTGAGCAGCTGCGCTCAAAAAATGCCAACCTAAAAAATCACTTAGTTTCAATCTTAAAGTAAAAAGTATTTTCGTTTAAAAATCTAAATCTATGTATATTCACTCATTTTGTTTGACTGTTTTTTTTATTATATCTCTCACTCATTTCCCACAGCACAGAAATCAATACTCCTCTCTTTTCCAAATATTTATGGTATTAAAATATATATGTTTTAATATATAGGGAAATGCTTTCTTTAAATCATTTGATTTTGCAAATTTTGCCAACCACAAGTTTGCTCTTTTAAAAAAAAATTTTTATCTATTTGTACCGGGCCACTCTGGCTGTTTCTCCTCTAAAGCAATGGACACACAGCGCCCCCCTGCGGATGCCTTTCATTTTAGTAAAGAGGAGCTTTCATTTCCTTCAGCTGCAGCACTTTTATTCTCAGTTTACAAGATCATCGAGATTTAAAGGATGAAACTGAAACCGTCAGTCGAAATCCGCTTATAATTTTAACTCATAATCAAGTTCCTATAAAAGTTTGCCTGTGGTCTAAAATAGCGCATATCAAAGTCTATCTTTACTGTATGCAATCTGGTTGGACATTCACCTCAATCGTTGGGGATGTATGTTTATTTTTCCCGGTCATTGAGTGACTTGAAGAAAAGGGGGCGCCTATCACGACTCATCACCAGACTCTTTTTTTTTTACAACCTCTCCCCTTTGAATTGTAGTTCCTTTGGCTTTAAACACTTGTGGTGTTATCGAGTCAGAAACAGCAGTCACCAAAGTGAGAAAAAAAAACAAAAAAACATCTTCAATCGTGCTCGCTCCTTTCGATGTCCTTTGTTGCGGCGTTGCTTTAATTGATTTGGTTTCCAGCAAATTCAAAGTAGCGGTTCCAAAATTTCCCAAATGTTATATTAAAATCAACGCCTTTCCAGTTTCTCCGATCTTTTAGTTTAGTGAATATGTATTTAATTAACTTGAACCCCATATTGCTATATAAAAAGAAGGTATACAGGACAAAAGGTGGGACTTAAAGTCAACCTTCAAGTTGCCTTGCAAGTTTGACTATCAGTTATGAATGCTTAAGCGTTCAGTCCTTTCGAAACTGCAACTTCATCTATAGATGAAATCGTCCTTCACTGTAAATGTTTTATCACAGTGATAAAACATTTACAGTGAAGGACGATTACACAGGTTTATTATCTTTTCAGTACAACTTACGTTATGCTTTGAAAAACGTAACGATGTTAAGAAGATATAGGCTACAGTTAGCGAATATAAAATTATGTTATTGTGAGAAATAGAGTTTTCAAGTAGACAGATGTAACCATATCTGTTGTATCTCACTGTTGTGTTGTTTGGGCTTTCTGGTACAGAAAAACACGTATTTTCCTCACCTGTACTTCTAAATGTAATGTAAAGTTGTTGATTCCCCCCCCCCCCCCTCTAAATGAAATTGTATTTCTTGAAGAAAATGACAACTTGCAGTTTTAGATGTGGCCAAAAAATAATACTGTCGTTAAAAATTTCACTTATATTTGAAAACTTTAAATGAACACCTATAGGAAAACAGATTTCATTAAACTACAGATATTATTCTGAGTGATGTGAGTGAAATGCATCTTTATTTCAAAGATATATATTTTTTAAACTTGTAAAATTATTTTATGTTTTATTTATTTTGGTACATGTGTTTGGTGAAGTGGCAAAACAGCTGCAATGACCCAAGCAAGGACTAGGAGACTCCATCATTATAAGTAGCCTAAATAAACTAATTACAGAATTGTACTAAATGTTCATCTTGAAACAGGAATTGTCCTAGTTCCAAGTTATCGATGCACATTGTTATCAAAAAATAAATAAATAAAAAGTACATATTCAAAAAGCAAAATAAATAAATAAATTAAGACTTGTCAGTTTTGTTCAAGACAATTATTTTGCAACGTTTTTTCAAATATTTATAATTTCATAATGGGAATTCTCAAATTGTGATCAATAATTATTCAGAGAAATACATTTCTCTGAAAAAATATTTTCTTTAAATTTTAAAGATTGTTTTCTTTCAATGAAAGTGTCATTTATTTATGGTAAGTAGCTGGGTCGTATTAGGGGCATCTTTGTTGCTCCTAAAATGTGTTGTTTTCTCATTGGCAGGACATTTGTAGAATCTGGTGTAGTATCACCAGTGTGCCTGAAAGGGAAATCATCCAGTCTGGCAAAGTGACTTGGGTAAGAGGAAATGTGGCAACTTCAAAAAGGATAGTTTTTATTTGTTGCCAAAACCACAAAAGCCCAGACTCCCCTGCCAGATTGCTATTAAAGGTTGACCAGGCGTGCTCTAAGTCATGGCAGCCACCTTCTTAACTTCAGTGTGTTTCCTGTTTTACATAAAGGGAAAGAAGAGCAGCTTTGTGGTAGAAAGCACAATCTTTGTTTTATTTATCTACTTTTTTTCACAAAACCAGGGAGTGAAAATGAAGCTGTCAGCTCTTTTTTTCATAAACATGAAAAATATATATATTTAATTCTAAATACAAGCTTGGTAAAAGCCAATAAGCTAAGAAAGTTTTTTTTTCTTTTTTTTCCCCCCAGAACCTAGAAGATCAACATGATTTTATCAAACTGTTGTTTTTAGAGCAGTGGTATGGTTTTGCTAAACTTAATCAGAGTTATTTATCTACATGTTACAGAATATACTACTTGCTTTTCCTACTAAGAGTCCTCCTACCAAAGGTAACAGGAAAACTATACCATAGGCCTGTTTTTGTGTAATGACTGAATTTTACAGCTCTGTGCCATCTGTGCGCTCCGTACACACAGATGGCTTATTTTGGGGAATATTGCATTGACGTTTTCTGCCTGGACACCCAGCCTAGCCATTACCCTTTTCTAAACCATGCTTTTATTTTGAAGATTTACCTTACCTTTACTCTGTAATTCAGGCCCCACGAGGAAACGGGATATTTTAGCCGCCTTTGGACGCAACCTCTGTGAAACCAAATTGTGGACATTGATTTTGTCCCAGTGCAGCGTTTGATCTGGTTTGAAGTCCGTAATTTGTTTCAAATGCGGGTGAAACAAATGCATATAAACACATACTGCGCACAGACACAAGGAAATGGTCCGCTAAGTGCTCCTGAGAGCGTCCCAGCAGCACCTGGCACACATTAGAAACCCAATAAGCAAAGTGGCAGACATTTTACTGCCATATGGAAATTTCTCAAGCTTGCACCTACTGAGCTCTCGCCAGACCCTTGCTAACCTCATCCATCCTTCCTCCCACTCATCTTGTGCCAGGATATCAGTGTCTCTACTTTCTCTCACACAAAAACACAAGACCTTGTCTGACGCACACTGAACTTCCCTTTCAGTTCCTCCCCCTCGAATCACATGCCTGGATGCATGCACAAACACACACATGGAATCAGCCTATTCAATGTATATAAAACTCCTCCAGACTTCACCACACCAACACACACATACTGTGGCTCTCATGTCTGCGTCTGCTCTAATAGCAGCACTAATGTGATGTGAGTGTGAGAGGATCGCTTTACGGTGGCAATATTAACCGAACAGCAAGATCTTGGTTCTGTTTTGAGTGTCTTTTGATGTGTGTGTGCGTACGAGTGAAGAGGCAAAGTGTATTGGTAGTACTGGTGGAGGAGGAGGAGTTGGTGGTGGGTGGCTCTGGAGAATCTCACAAAAAGCTCAAAGCTGGAATCCAGGAAGAGAGTGTGTTTGCGTGCAGGGCGGGTGCGCGTGTGTGTGTGTGTGTGTGCGAGGGACAAAGAGGGGGGCTGTTTCGGAGAGTTTTAGGACTGGGATCTAATCCTCCAAGCCTTCACCGCTGACCGACCACTTAACACAGGATCCCCAAATTCAGTCCATACTGAACCCCTCCCACATCACCATCACCCACCCTGTTTTACACAAACATCCACTTGGCTTCACGGCCACTGCCGCGACTTCAACAGCAGCCCTGTTGTTAAATCCCACCTCCCCTGTAACCTCAACAACTTTCACATCTCTTTGTCATTGTCTTAACTTAACCCCAATGTCTGTAATGTCTGTCTCTAGTGACAATTTTTTTACGTTTCACCATTTCTCCTCAAAACCATGAACACATATACATCATTATCTCAACTCACAGAAGATTTATGACTCAAACTGCAGTCACCATGACCCTGCAGTCTTTAGCCAGACAAATAGTCAGAAAGCCATTTAGGCCGACAGACAGTCACAGATAGTCAGTCAAATGCATGCATGAGGATGACGATATCTTGCAGGCACACGCATGCACAGCTGACACAGAGCCTGAGCCTGTAAATTATACACTGTACAGACAACACGTGAGAGAAATAACCTTTCAGCACCGTAACAGGATTACGTAGAGAACACTCAGACGTTTGACAGGGCACGTTAAAAGCTGAGGATGAAAAAGTGAGTAAGTCATTGAAGCTGCTTTTCTTGCAAAATGAGGTTTGGTTCTCAGCTTTACATGGAAGCTTATGAATATTTATTTTAGGAGTGTTGGACAGTGATGTTTCTCAAAAGAAGCAGACAAGAAAACAAAACATTGACTTAATACATGTAAATTCATGTTTTTGCATAGGATCTGGGAAGCGAGATCAGAAGTTTTTTGAAAAATACGAGTAAGTGCAAAGATGTCATTAATTTTTTTATTTAATATATTTGCCCTTATTTATTTAAAATAACAGGCACTTGCTCTATTGAGACTGAAAATGATTTAGTTCAAATAATTTCAAATCAGTTTAAATTATATGGGGCCAAAAAATGCCAATACACAAAGCAAGCAATATGGCTACAAAATCAAATCAAAGAATCTCCTTCCAAGATACACACCTTGTCTACCATAGAATATTGCAGGGAATTATTAGGGAAGTCATGTAAACATTCACAGACAATCAACATTTCACACTGTACATGTTTGGGTGGAGCAATAATTTCCCATATATATATACATTGTTCAATATAATCTCTAATTGTGCTTTTACACATTTGATTTCAGGTGCACAAGGTCTCTCAAGCATCTCTGACTGTACTGTTTCTGAATGGTAGTTTCCATTTAATTTCCTTGTCAACTTTTACACAAGTATTCACCTTGAAAATTGTAACTTTTTCAGAAAAAAGAAAAATTTGAATTGCCACAGCTTTGAACTGTTTATACCTTTAGCTATTGAGTACATTAGTGTACATTTAAAATACAGTGCTGATATATTTTATTGAGATTTTATTAGATATAGAACAAGTGTGGTGTCTATTTTTATTTAGTCCCCTTTATTGTGAAAACCCCAAATAAAGTCCAGAGCAACAAATTGAATAATCATGCTGGTACATGCTTACAGTAAGATTCTGGTGGATACCTCTATCTACACACACACCTATCATGTATCCTTTTATTTTTCAGTTGAACCCAAACTCTCTTCCTACTCTTTTGACACCAGACCTCTGTTCCCTGTGTCAGTGTGTTTTATGTGACCTCTTTGGCAAAGTAGGTGGAAAGAGGTCAGCTTTACAGTACGCTTCAAAGCTTTTCCCATTAACACAACAGAAAAAATCCCGGTCAGTGCTTTTTGAAGCTATCACAGAGAAATGTACTGCAACGCATATTTTTTCCTAATGTGCGACCTACTCCGTCTCTGCTGCTGAGGTATGTCCTGCTTGCACACTCCAGATTTACAATACCTTCATGCGTCAATGGCTGAGACTAAAATATCTTAAATGGAACTTGTGCCAACAGAATTTTTTTAGATTCATAAATTATTCTGGATCGTTCCTTCATTGCTGTGGATTATCATCATGCTGGAGAGAGAAAGAAAAAAATCACTCAATTTATTTTTAATAAGTAAACATTCTGAAGATATATAGCTTTGACAATTTTCCGTGGAGGGAGATCAGACATTAGGAAGGCAAAGAGGTACATGAGGCAGCCATTTGACATCGGCAGATTTCAAAGGCCCTGGATGAATAATCACTGGTGCTGGTTCAATAGTGAAATGATTGATTGGCCCAAAGCTTCTTACTGTCTGAGATAACATTCTTCAAAGTGTCCGAGCACAATGTCAACACACTGTCTCCCCTGTGAGCTTTATTCTTCTTTTCCAGTGTCTCCTCACTTGACCCTTGACATGTCAGCATATTCAGCTGCAGAAATGCAATTTTCTATGCAGCCACTGGCCCAAAGGCTGGGCGCCAGAGGCAGCGGTGCTCTTGACAGTGGGTTACAGAAGGTCAACACCAGTGTTCCACAGAAACAGGTCTGGAAATGAACTTGTTAAAGCAGCTCAGAGATATTTTCAGCCATTTGAAATCACATCAAAATTTGTGATTGGGTAGTTACTGCTGCCTGCCCGTCTCACATGGAGGTCAGAAGCTTCACTTGTCAACTTTTTATGAGCATTAAATCATAACAAATCACTCCCTTTCTAGTTACTGTCATTCAACAGAAAAAAAGGATTTTCTTCCCCTTTAGTGTCCAGATCTATGTCCGCTCTCCCAGAAGTAGTTAGTCATGACAAAGTTTCAAACCACAGAAGCACATGGTTTTAGTTTAGCTCTTGCTACTATTCAACATGGCTTCCATCCGCTTCTACTCACTCTCTCTGTCTTTCTTTCTCTTTTTCTCCTTCTTTCCCCCTCACTCTTTCTGCACTACTTGTATATGACAAACCATGACCAAAAAGATGCATAACAAGAAACAGAACTCCTTCACTGCTGCCAAGTCTGGGCATTCAATAGGAAATGTCACCCACATCCGTGGATAAATACTTTCATACTTAATACATGGTACGTACTAATAGCTTTGCCCGTACGGGTAAAACAGTTCTGCAGAACTGTTAAATGGGAATATTTTTTTTCTGAAAAGGTGGCTGTGGTTTTTGGAGTCAGCTGGTCAATTTGTTTGGTCTGATGTTTGCTAAGTCTCCACAGTGCATGTGCATGTGGTGAGAAAACACCTGGCAAGCTGGTGTAAGACTTTTCTAATTCATTGTGAATGTCTGTGTGCATGTCTGTGAAGGAGCAGAGCCCTTATTACCTCAGTGTGGGTGAGGTGGTCCATTTATATGTGTGCGTGCTAAGTTCCTATTAACCTAGCATATGCGTAACATAACCAAAGCCTTATTACTGTGGCAGAACACAGTGTGTAAGTCTGCTCAGATTAGCTTCTACCTTCATAATGAATGACACAGCCATCAGGAACATTAAGAATAAGTAAAACTGGAAAGTTCCATATAAACAGACAAAAAAAGAAAATGTTTGAAGTGTGTATTAAATGCACAATTCAGTGTAGTTTTTGCCCAGTTGTCACTAATTTGAGGATTTAAGTGATTCTGAATGTGCCATCGTTGTTTGTGACAAATAGGTTGGTCTGAGAATTTCAGAAAGTGCTAATTTGCAGGGATTTTCACATTTAACCATCTCATAGGTTTACAAATAATAGTCAAACAAAAAGGTAAATTGTTAGTCTTACGGCATTAGCTACATAAAAATATGAATCTATCCTGCCTTAAATCAAAAGATCAGGTTGTTGTTGGTGGCATGATAATGTGGTGGATGCCTTTTGGTACATTTTGGGCTCCTTTGCACGGAGCCTCTTTTTAAATGCCACATCCAACCCGAATATTGTTGCTCACCATGTTCATCACTTCATGAACAGAGTGTAGCCATCATTTTATAGTATCTTACATCAGAATAATGCAACATGTCACAAAGCGCAAATCAGCTCAAATGGGTTTCTTAACATGACAATCAGGTGAGTGTTTTCTACAGTCATCAGACCTTAATCCAGCTTAACACTTTGGGAAGTGGTGAAACAAGATATTTGCTTCATGGTTATGCAGTAAGAGCAAGCATTTCACTATGGAACCAAAATCTCTCAGGAATGTTTCCAACACCTTGTTGAAAGAAATTAAGTTTGTCTGGGAAGCAAAAGGTGATACCTAATAAAGAGACTGGAAAGTATATGCCATAGAGAATATTCTTGCTTAAAAAGAGAAACTTTTAAATTTAGAATAATGTTCAGACATATTTGAAATATGCAGAACTGATGGTGTATCTTACTTGAAAATATACTTAGTAATTGGACCTGACAATACATCAGAATAGATTTTAGTAAGCATTAAAAAAGTATGTATTTTAAGTTGAAATATAGTACACATTTTCCCAGAATTAAGTATGATATTTAGTATTCAGAATTACAGTATGTATTTTAAAAAAAAAATCCTAATTGAAAATAATTAATATATCAGAGCACTTAAGTGTGAACCTTACAATGTGTATTTGCAAACTCTGCTTCTAAGGTCTAAAAAGTCCTTCCCCTGCTTCACAGAAACAATTACGACACCCCACTCTTCAGAAATGTAAGGCTGAAGGCTAAGAATGAGCAGAAAAATGTGAAATAAAATTCTAACTTTTTCTCTTTTATTTTGGCTGAAGAATTTCACAATGGAATATACAACAGATAATCTAGAATTGTTCATATTTTGTCTCTTCTGTCTACACATCATATATACATGTAATAAGAGATCCTATGGTGTTTTCAATAGACTGATAAGTTATGCATGTAACGCACATCATCAGCTTTGCTGTTAGTGATGCTCTGTTGCTTAGAAGAAAGTTTAAACTTAGTGAGGCTGAAATATTGGCAAGCTGGGTTGGGGCAGTTAAAACTGTATATACAGTACAGACCAAAAGTTTGGACACACAGTTGTGTCCAAACTTTTGGTCTGTACTGTATATGAGCATAACTTTGAACTTTTTAAAAAGTCTCTTTTTAGCATGTAATCTTGCAGTTTCTTTCCTCCAAACGTATAAAATACACCCATCTATCACTCTTAGTAAAATAAGTGGTTCTTTTTATTGATGCCGACTCAAATAAACACTTACAATTCTGTATGAAAAGGTAAAGTCTAGGTATGCTGTAAAACACAATGAACCCAGCTGCCAACCGTTTTACCAGTTTAAATTCCATCCTTTATGGAAGTAAAGTCAAGTGTTCTCTGGCTTTCATGTAAATATTGCTGCAATGAATTCCTTGACGATTTAATGCCTAGCCGCAAATGAAACAAGTACTCAATCCCAGAGTTTCGCAGTTGTCTCGGCGTCGGCTCAGAAAACAAATCACACTGCATTACTGTTTGCCTCAAGGCTCCGACATGTCTATGCAGTTACACATGATTACATCATCAATATTTAGAGCAACAAGTGAAACTAGTGCTGCTATGCCAGCACTCATAAAATCCATCCTAACTATGAGTCACGGCAAGGAGGCTGCTTAGGAGCCAGGTGACCGGTTCTGTAAGACGACAAACGTATCTTGTCTGGTATCGGAGTGAGCTTGCTTTATGACCTGTATTTATAGACTGACTGCATATGGCTTGCAGCAAACTATCCATCCATAAATTTTACGGATGAGCTTGTCCCTAATCTGGGGGGTATGGAATGTGGGAGTCTATCCCACCAATTAAAAGACGACAGGTAGGTTACACCCTAGATGGATTACCCCTCCATTGTTGGGCTAACCGAAACAAAGCTCTCATAGTAACACCTGAATTAATCTAACATGATCACATCAGCTTTGAGTTTTGTATTGTCTGAAATGTTATGTTTTGATTCACTATGGTGTTTTGTTATTCTGCTGTTTATCAGTAATCTATACATCTGTTTAGTTGTAGTTCCCTGTTGTTTTATTACCTTCTCAGACCCTCCCCTTAAGCTTCCATTACTATCCCTGTTATTTGTTGCATTCTATGTGTTTCCTATCGGTTTGCTCCCAGTGTTGTCCCCGTAATTTTCCTTCAGTTGTTTCATGTTGCCCTGTTTCATAAATGACCTTAAAAATCCTGTATTTCTAGATGTGAGACATTACCAATCACAAGAACGGTTATGGGGATTGCAGAAACTTGGGACCCTTTTTTACACTTAGTTGTTTTAAATTTGGAAAGTAGACATTTGAGTGAAAGAATATTGATTTATTTCTAATGAAGCCCAAGAAAAAAGTTTGAGAATAAGTTCATGGTTGTTTCTTTTCATGTGCACCACACTGTTAGTGTTCTTTACAAAAACAGAAGGAAGAATTTGTAAAAATAAGCTTCATCCAACTCTAATGTCATGCAGATAATGTTTTCAACAATGTTAGAAAAAATGCATAATACCTCTCTTTATTTAAAATAAAAACATTTTTCTTCATATTTCACCCATGGCCAGGCACTTTTAAAGGTTTTATTTCTAATGACCAAAAAAAAGAAATCTTTCAAAGAGAAAATTACTCACTAAAATGGTTATGTAATTTAAGAACATTCTACCACTTAAAGAAAGGCCTGTGCGGTATGGCAGAAGGAATGAATGAAAGCAGTTATGCTGGCAAATACACAACTGCGCCAGGGAAGAATTTGACAGGCAGCAACATACAGAAGGTGGCCGAGTTCAACCCCTTTCCTGTCTTCAGTGGCATTTACATGACAAACAGGTTGACATTAACACAAACAAGCCAGTAATTTTCACAATGTGATAGCGGGACTATCTATGAAAACATTAAAGTCACACTGAAGAATATATTGATGCTTATATTCGTGTTTAGTTGCACACTCACAAACAAAATCCTTTTTCCAAAAGCAAAACACGTCATTTGAATTGTAGTTCCAATTTAAAATTGTGCAAATGGAGGAGAAATGCATGTACAGTGAATTTTCTTATCTTTTAAAATGCACATCTATGTGAGTAAACATACACAAACACTCACAATTGCTTCACTAGTAGTTATCCACACACACACATCCCTAACCTCCATTAATCCGCTTTATGGTCGTCATTGATACAAACGGACAACACAAAATGCTCTGCCAAGAAGCAATCAGTCTCAAAGAGCGCTGTGGTGATTTGTTATGAGCAGGTGTAGTGGAGAAAATTGACAGGCAATGTTTTCTCAAGACAGAGTGATTTTAAAGCCAAAAAATTGATAGCAGACATAATGAAACAATAAAAGTGTCTGCCAGGGCAAGGTACTCTTGAAGCTACATGTACTCAAGTTTTGCATGTGCATTTGGTGTGTGGGCATGTGTGTGTGTGTTTTAGCATTTCTCACCTTATGAAGTCCATTTTTCCAACAAATATTATGTTGTTGAAGACCCTTGTTCCTCTTGGGGCCCCTTAAAAATAAGTTTTGTTTTTGGGCTAGAGGTTGAGTTTCGGACTAAGGAATGAATTGAGTTTAGGTGAGGTTTAGGACTAGGCATGTACTGGAAAAGGTTAGGTTTAGGTTAAGGGTAAAGGCAGTGGCAGTTCTTGATATGGGCTGTATGGACAATTGCCCAGGGCAGCATTAGAAAGGAGCAAAGCACCCAAGAATTAGAAATAAATATTTAGACCTTATCTGCTTGTTGTGGCCTGAACATGTTTGCAGTGAAGTTTGTTTCCCATGTTTGCTGGTAAGTACTGGGAGACTAGGTTGCCTGTTTTCTGCAGAAACAAAAATCATCTAATTACTTGGATTTTAATTGGTTGGAGGAAGGCAGAAGAAGGTGCTTGCTGCACAATTCCGGCAAGAACCACCACTGGGTCAGAATTCGGATATATGAATGTCTGAAAAATGAATGTAAGTCAGTGCAAAGTCCCTGTGAACATAGACAGACATTCTATGTTTCTCTGTGTGTGCGTGTGTGTGGCGTGCGCGTGCGCGTGTGCTTGAAGAGATGCAGGGGGAGATGTCCATTACTTTGCCATTCACCTATCCCCCATTACCTTCTTTCTCTTTTATAACCCACTGTTTTCTTAACTGATAAGGAAATACTTGAGCAGTTTGCAAACAGAGAGGACAATAGAGCTATTCAGCAGCTATACAGAATAAGAACAGGTCAATTAGAAGAAAAGAGAAACAGTGAGGATGGCATGTGTGTGTGCGAGTAGCACAGCAAAGTCCACACAGAGATTGCTCACATCGCCGTAACAGACCAGTTAATTTATGCGCCTGTGTATGTGTGTGTATATGGAAATAGAGTACAGTGCCTTATAAAAGTACAGGTATACCTTGAGCTTTTTAACACTTTGTCACAGCCACATGCTTTCGTGTATTTTATTGGGAGAATGTGTGATAGAACAACAAAAAGCGCTGAACCCCTGCAGACTGAAATCTTTTGTCAGTTGTCTTTGCAAAATTACCCGGCTTCAGAGCGTGAACTTTTTTCAGAATGGATGGAGGAGAAATGTCAACATTAGATTACAAGTCTTATCAGATTCTCACCTGGATTTACGACTGGACTTTTACTGGCCTATTCAAACACATCTGATTGTTTGTTTTTGGTCTTTGTCCTTCTGATGCCTCAAGCGTATGTCTTCATTTACCTGTAACAGTCATGCCACCAACTCTGACAGGCTTTCCTGTCTGTAATGAAAACACCATACACATAATGTTGCCACCACTACATTTCACCATGGCGATGGTGAAAATTTCTTTGGCATAGTTTCTTCTTGAAGTCTTCTTCTGCTGTTCCTCCAGTGCTGCCATTAGCCTCTTGGGTGCTTCTATGATAAATGCTGTCTTGGCTTGTCAGCTTGAGGGTGTCATGTTGGTTTTAGAGATGTAGTAGGGCCTTTCTGTTTTTGAATGATGGATTGAACAGTGCTCCCTGAGATGTTCAGAGTTTGGGATATTGTTTTGATATTTAACCCATTTTTTCCTACAAATTTCTGCTTGGCATGACTGCTGTGCTTTGTGGTTTTCTTGTTGATTCTCTTTGTGTGCTAATATTTTAGCAGACAACTCAATACTCATTCAAGCCTTTACAAAATTCACAGATTTCAATTTAGATAAAATTGCACTGATGGAAAATTACTAATTGCAAAATTGGATGCTTTTGATTTTGCTTTGGGGGTATTGGTGTAACAGAAATGCACACCACATTTTTTTATTTGTGAAAGACTTTGAAATGTGTCATTTTTCTACCACTTCACAATTATGCACAACTTTGTGTTGAACTGCCACATAATATCCTAATAAGATATTTGTGGTTCTAACAGAACAAACTGAAAAAGCTAAAGACATGTGAATGCTTTCGCAAGGCCCTGTATGTGTGTGGTTTGTGGGGTCACAGAATGGATGCTGTTCAAACAAACAAACTTTGCAAGAGTGGCTAATTGTGAGCATTGTTGCAATATTTCATTTTTTCCTGCTGCAAGTCATCACAGTATGTTTAATTTCTCTGCACTGCTCTCTCTGTATTCCATACCTCTCCCATGACAGCAACAAACACACACATATACACACGCAGGTCAGGCACCAATGGTGATGTGAGCCATCTCTGTATGGACGCTGCTGTGCTGCTCAAGGGGGCATCTGGTCTTTTTCCCCTCTCAGTCGCTGAAATGTAAACACCCCAGTTGCCTGGATTTGCCAAATGAGCACCTGGTATTTCAAAGTGGCCTCCTTGCTGTGACTTTTTTTTTCTTTGACTTGGGGTGGGAGGCAAGGCTGTTCTGCATTATGTAGACTTACACACCAGCAGGCTTGCGCACCCCCACATGCATACACACACTTCCCGTTGTTCAGCACAGGCGTAGAGTGTTATAGTGGAAGCACAGGGTGAGACAGGCCAGCAGGCCCCACACAGACACACATACACACATTGATATGGCTCCTTTCACACACACAAAAAAAGGCATGCTCATATACACCAACACTATGACCTCACACACACACACACACCCACGCACACGCAGCACTCTGTCATTCTCTCACCTGGCCTTGTGTTTAGTCTGTATGCGGTGTAATGGTATACGCTGGGATTACTGCGACCCTCCGAGGTGCTGCAGTACACCGGTGTGGTGTGTGTCACGACTGTCTGTCGTGTCCCTGTGGACTGCAAGGACCTGTCATCAGAACAGTTAGTCACACAGAGCTGAGCCAGGCTTCACACATCACACTTTAAAGCTGAAAAAAACATGTAGTAATCACACAAAATATCAGCTGGGAAAGATATACATGCTGTACATATACTGTATATATATATATATATATATATGCGTGCGTGTGTGTGTGTGTGGGGGGGGGGGGATGTTGTTGGAATTACAACAAAATGCAACACAAAAAAAAGTCAAATGCTGGCTGAAATTTCATTGAAATAAATTCACTGTGGTGAAAAATGGAAACCCTCAAAATCATATTAATCCAGGAATTATACAACATCTAATCACAGTTGTCAGTTGTAGGAATACTTCAAACTAGGCATCACAATTATTTTTGTGGCATTTGAAAACTAGAAATAGATTGGAAGGACCAGGAGCAAGAGTTGATTTGAGATTGGGCTGAAATATGCAACGTGTAATGATCCAATTCAATACATGGGGACAGTAGATTTAGGGATAAGTAGAAATCCATGTTGTTGTTTTATCTTTTTGAATGAGGCCACGCTTCTCTTTGTGTTTGGGTCTCTGACTTATTCAGCACAACTTTGGCACACTGCATAATGAACATTTGGTTATATTTATCAAACTATCCACTATTTAGTTGATAGGATTATATATGTAGTCTGACTTCAATTTACATCATGAGCTCATCAGATAAGTTTCTTCTTTTAGGTCTATGGCTGTTTTTGACTATGCCTAAATTTGTGCTTACATTAGTGGAAATAAGGCATGTGCTGTCAATTTAAGTTGATCTGATCTTTACAAACTACAGGTGTCCCTGTTTCAAATGGTGTTCCTCAGATTAAGAAATGTTTTATGCTTAGCATTTTTCATGCAGCTTTTTATTTGAGGTGGATGATAGTTGAAGACAGATCTGATGGAATGATAGGGTGCAAAAGTGTTATTGTTAGTGTGCTCTTAGAGTCCTCTAGGAACATTTCCCAAGCAAGAAAATAATTTGAACCAAATGGTGTGTCTGTAAAAGAAAGAAAAAAAAACAAGCAAGCAAAGGCAATGCGAGTGTGCAAAAATAAATGTTTTATGCAGTCACAAAATCTCAAAAACATAGTAATGTTTTATGATGAAACAGCAGTTTGGCAAAAACAGACACAAAAACAGACAACATCACTTTCTGGCACTGCAGGCTATTTACTCATCCCCGCAAAACTCTTCCTAAAATGGAAAATGACTTGCTGCTAAAGCTGCCGTGATTTGCAGTCTGTTGCTTTTGAGGCTGGTTCACGTTCATGTGATAACAGATTATGTCACATCAGTGCGTGCCTCGGCATTGACAGCGTTGAACCAACATCGGGTATCTGTCATCGGTTAACACTAACATATCCTGGCCTACACCCATGCAGACCTGAATGAGGCATCCTGGGTAGACCATGAGGTGTCTCTGTTTTTAAGCCACACAACACATTTCATGGCACTGAATCACCAATGGTGATGTGAGCCATATCTGTATGGATGGCTCACATCCAGAAGAATCCATTCAGGAAATAAAAATTTAGCTAGTGTGTATTATATATGTGTGTATACATGGAAAATTACAGTAGCATATGTTTATTCAACAGAGTAAGTGAGTAGAAAATAAAGGGTGGGTGAATGAGAAGGCAGTTTTGTGGGTGTTTTATTGTACAGATCAAAGTAGTTTTTAAAGTCCTTGTGGGTCCGCGTATGAGTGTCTGTATGTGAACATTCTCACGTGTCTCAGTGAACAAATCAAATATTTCTCCTCTCCTACTTTCGAGAAACTTCTCCCCAGGGACAGTGATAGCCTCTTTTACTGACTCCACCACAAAATGATGTTTTGTCTTTGTAGCCAATCCATGTTTTCTCATTTGACTACATACACTGGGGAAAATAAAGCAAATTCTGCAGAGAAGCATAAAACAGACCCAGACAAAACAGAAAACATTCACTGATACAGAAAGTGTAGGAACTTTGAGTGTAGGAGTTTTGTTTTTCCCCTCACTTTTTTGCATTTGTGTGTGAACACAGAAATTCCCATGGGTGCTGTTGGGAAAAGTTCCCAATAACATTTTATTTAGACTCTCCAAGGTTTTGCGGAACTGACTCTTTTCTTTCCTCTCCTCTTCTTTTGTCCTTTCCTTTTCCTGCTTTTCATACTAACTTTTTCTAATCTGTGCTGGGGGCAAAGGTGTTCTAGATTAAAAGGAGCTTTGAAAATTAAATTCACACCTGATGAAACAAACAGATTTGCATGTGCCTACCCACCTGAGACAGTTTGGCCAGCTCCAGGCAAAGAACTGTATCACCTTCGAACAGCGTAATGCACTAAACTAATTAATTGTCTCATATTGGGAAAATATGTCACGAAGCTCGAGGTGAGAGCATGTGGAGAGGTGTGACCTGAGAACAAAAAAAAGGTTAAGGTCTTTGATAATAGTCTAGAACCAGGTAATTTCCAAATCCATTTAGTTTCATTCTTTTTGACACGTTATGTCAGTCAGTTGACCTTATTCAAAAACCAGAAAAAAAGAAACTCAGTTCTTTGGTGTACAGATCCAAACAGGCATAATTTCTTAGGGATTTTGATCCATAATACCAAAATAGCATCACACAACTGCCATAAATTTAACTTGATAACCCTGTACTGGTTCAATTTATTTAAAACTAAGAAAATATTACATATGTTTTTGGACACCTGTCCAGAGTGTACCTTGCCCCTCGCCTAATGACTGCAGGAGATAGGCACCAGGACCCAACCACCCCACCACCACTCTCCTGCAAAGATAAGACAATGGATGAATGGATAAATATACTGTAGGTATTTAGCAAGCTACTTTATTTTAAACAAGGCATAAATGGGATAACTCCCTACCACTAGATGGCAACAAAGGGTTCTTTACATGATCTGTGGTGTGTGTGAAATTCTGATCAACATACATCAGCTGGATAAATACGCCACGTCACCTGTGTTGGGTTTAGTTCGTTGAAGTAGTTTACAAGAAAGGCAAAACAGAGGATCTACACTAAAAGATAAAATTATTACACAAATTAGCACTGATTGAAAACTTTGCACTCAACTTCAAGCAATTTGAATTCTCTACCTCTACACTCTTTCTGTAAAATCACAGACCTTGCTTGCCAAAGGAAATGCTACATTTTCTTTTGTCTGAAAAGTGAACGTTGCCCTACTTATTTAAGGTAAAACACTTCTGATGTTGTCTTTGGAAAAGGAGGAGTTTGACACAAGAAATGTGTCAGTTGTGTCTGATGTCCTGAATTTGTCTCTTAGTCTGGTGCTCTTAAAATATCTGAATCCAGCTGCTGTTTATTCATTTGGGGGGGAAAAAGTGCATAAATGCACTTTGTTTCAAACTCCTATTAAGGTCATAGTTCATCCAGCAATGTTTAAAAAGTACTCTGTCGCTCTTGTATAACAATAGTATATAAATTGTATAAGATGCTTTAAAGCTATGTTGTAGTGGCAGAACTGTATTTGGATTGAAAGCAAAATGTCTACTTTTGTTTTTAAGAAGATGAGACTAAGTATTTTATGTCAACATGCTATGCTTTGCTGTGTTCACAGTGTGATGATCTTTGATTCCAAATTATTTTTCTTCATCATAGCTTTTTCTGTAATGCTTCAAGTCACATAAAAAAACAGCAGCATTTCCTCACTGCTTCGTTGCTCTTTATGACAGCCTCCCTGCTGGTTGCCAACAGAGGTCGTGGGGAGACCGGTTGGGCATCAGCGACTACAGATAGCCAGTCCACTGTCTAGAGGTATGTCAGAAAGACTCAAGAGGACTAGTGAGGGCAGACAGGCTGACGCGTTTCCGCCTCTTCAGTGTCTCTTCAGCCATTTGCCAGACGGAGATCCCGTCTAAGCAGGAATTTCACACCCTATTGACAACGTGGCTGCTGTCAGCTGCCGCTCCAGCAGCTATTAACAGAGGCTCATCCTTCCGTTTTACTCTTGTTGCCCTGTATGTCTCTTCCTGCCTTCTTCTAATCCTTCAAGGGGGTTCTGCCCTCTCTGGTGTGAAAAGAAAAGTCAGGAACCTGACTAAAATCAAGCAGTGATGATTGGTAGAAGATGTGTTCGGGGCGTGGCTTTGGTTTTAATGTCCTGGGTTTGTTTAGTTGGGGGCTGGGAGACTTGAAAAGTGCTAAAAACCAACAGAATGATAAGTGGCATTTGGACAGTGGACGTGTGACCATGCTGGGAAACATTTGAACAGCTGCTGGCACTAACTAAGCAGGGCAATTTGTAGCTTCCACCCATCCAAAGCTGTTATTCTCATGAAGGTGTTAACCTCACAGTTTGGCCAACTCCTTGCAGAATTTCCTGGAATGAACTAACAAAGTGTTGCTATTTAGGAGGGGAGGTTAATGATATTACAGTTTGCTATGGAGATAGAGCAGTCATTTATAATGTAAAGAGAATTCAGTGGACAAGAGGGAACAAGTAACTGGCATTGATAACCCAATATTTACCCTACAGGTAAGGAGTTAACAAGACTTTTCATGAAAAAGATTTAGGAAATACCAATTTTTAGGCTTTCAATGGGAAAACAACAAGCAATGTCTCCAAAAATGAAGCGTACTACGAACATATATGTGAGTTAAACTGTAAAATGTGGCCTTTCAGTGTTACTTGAAAGGCACATGTAAAGAACTCATTACTGTTCAAACAATAAAATGTTTGTGCACCACACAAAATGTAAGAATACTATGTTTGATTGGCTGAATGCTTTGCTTTGATAATACATTTTGCTAGCATAAAACCTCAGTAACAAAAACAAGAAGGACATTGAGAAAAACAAATGAAGCTATGTCACATATCCCAATTTCAACCCCAAATTTTCTGTTTCATGGTTTAAATCTGGTTGAGGTAACTCTGAGTGTTTTACAAATTCACATTTTCAAGTTACTGAACTAACCAGAAAACACATGTGGCTTGTAAAATCAAAGAGTGAGTCTGTGACACTACTACCAAGGCATCTTAGGTATTTTCACCATAACCTAACATGGTGTGAAGTAAATCTAACACCCAGGACAAGTCAGCAAATGAGTATATATACTCATTTATATATTGGACCAATATATATTTGGTCCAATGTTCCCTCCAAGTTCTAATATGTAGGGTTTTCACCACCTACTTTACATCAGAAATATTTTTGGACTGTGAATCTAAATTTTCACTTAAGAAAGCATGCTGTAACTATTTTTCATTCAAATCTGTGTTTTTTAGATGTATTGAGATCACCGGTACAAAGTAAAACCGTAGTAAACTGAAATAAATGTATAGATTGTTTAAAATTTATTTTGTCATGAATTACAACCTGAATTGTTGTATGCATTTGTATTTATCCCCCTTTGTCCCCATATATGACATTAACATTTTCACAAAAATGTATAACCATTTGGCTTTGTCCTCATTGAAAGTTCATATAACATACTACTGGTTGGTATTGTTGGTGCTGTCATAGTGTTGCCACTTCAGTGTTAAAAAAATGCTCTACTTTATGTTGGTCTCACAAAAAAACATCTGAATGAAATACATTAAAGTGTATAGTTGTAATGTGACAAAATTTGGAGAAGTTAAAGGGTGATAAATACCTTTGCAACATGCTCTGCTTTCAGGCAACATTATTTTTGAACTTTGGCTAAAATCAAAGTTTTGATGCAAATATTTGCAGTTTATAAGATGTTACAGCACTAAGTGGATGTAAGGTCTTTGGCAGATAAACAGACATTTAAAGGCTGATGACAACCAATAATGTCTACCAGGACTTCAGGTCACCTCTTTTCCAATAACTTTTTATTAGCTAGAGATAAAGCTATCTCTAGCTATCTCTAGGAGTTAGCATAACTCCTAGAGACCTAGAGTTGCCTCTATGAGCATTAACTAAATATAAATATACTACATCTGTCTGAGTTGCCATATGTGAAAAAAAATCATATATGACCATAGCATATAAATGGGAGATAAAATTCATTCCCTTTACTCAAAGTGTTTAAAGATCTTGCTGATAACATGGAAGTTCTTCTGTGAAAGGGAAAGGTCACATCCTCAGTTGTAATGATGTATGTGCTTGGAAACAACAACAGGGTATTGCTTTTTTTTTGCTCTGTGTGTTTATGTGTTGCTCTAAACACAGAGAAGTGAACTTAACAGTGGCTAAAGTGTGTTTATTTGAAATTTTACCGAGCAATCCATGGTACGCCCTGTGATTGATAGACATGTCAAAGTAAGCTTAGTTCAAGGTGTAGTGTTTTGACTTTGCGATGGAAATGTTGTGTGCTGCAAAGCAAAAGTAAAGAAATAATATGGCATGAGTGGAATACATGGAGGAAACTTTACACCAGCATTCATACCAACAAAACATTGGAGTCATAAAATTATTTTTGTTTTGTAATAGACAGCTGAACACAGTGTTTGTGTACAAATTCTATAGTTATATGGTTCATTCCACACATAGAATAAACACTGAGACATAAATAAATGTATTGCAGTTATACCGATATATTGTCATGTTCCGTGTTTTTCTGTGTATTTATTTCGAGTTTCTGTGTCTCAGTCTCCGTGTTGTCCTGTCTCCCCTTGATTGTTTCCCAGGTGTGTCTCGTTTCCTTGATTACCCTCTGTGTATTTAACCCCACCTGTGTCCTTTATTCCTCGTTGGGTCGTTGTCGTATGCACCAGTCTGTTTTGCGGTCCCTTTATTTAGCCTGTTTGCTACCGATGTTGAGCCCTGGCTTCCGCTCAGTCGTGCTGCCTGGTTTTGTGGACTTTGTTTTTGGACTGTGTTACTTTCTGGATTATCACCATTAAACCATCATCTTCTCATTTCAACCTGGGTCTCAAGCATCTGCCTCACCACCTCATCCACCATTTCATGACATATATATTTGTAATGTTTCGTGTCTTCTTTTCAGCTGTAGCTGGTGATGATTTCTTTTTGGTATTGTTTTCACTGCCAATATTTTTTAGTGACTTGATTTATTACATCTTGATGTTTTCCCACATAGCAATAAAATTGCACATCGTCAGATTACTGGATGAGTTAAAGGCTAATAAAAATATTATTATTATTATTTTTCTATTTTAAGAAAAAATAGAATCTTGTATGAAAACACTGAGCAGCATGCTGGTTTTCTCGGCTTAGAAATGGTCAAACTTAAAACACTCATATGGTATGCCACTTGAAGCTTGACTAAGTCCATATTGCCATGGAAACAGAATATTTTTGGTCTCAGAATATTTGCTGTAGTTTTCTTTTTTTTTGGCGATGCAGTTACTTTTGAAGCCAAGCCACCCCACCCCCATAGTCACACATTGTTCACATGAGACCTGAGAGCAGAGGGCTTTGGTACAGGGTTATTGTGTTAACCTTAAACATTATTAAAGAACTGACGTAACAAAATGAAATTCAGAGAAGGGGAAAGGCTTAATTAGTTTAATAAGACTGGGGAGAGTGGGAGCGGTCGGATGTGAGGAGGTGGGGGTAGAGCGGATGTTTCAGAAGGGGTGTCTGTGCCATTGGGTGTCTCTTGGAACATGCCAGGGGTACAACAGGGGCATTAATCCAGCAAATTGAAAGGTGTTTGCAGAGAGGGGAGTGTTCACCAGAGAGGAACTCCCTCTCAAATCCCTGGAATAAAATTTTTCAATCATCAGAACCATCTCCACTTAAGTTCTCTCTGATTTGCTTGACTGAATTTGTGAGCACTTGTTTTATCGAATTTCTTCTGTAAAAAAAGAGATGGATGTTAAGGAAAAATACAATGAAACATCTGTGAGATGACTTTATATTAGGGGTGTCTGAATCTAGTTTTTATATCCAGTTATATTTATTTTTTTAGTTGTTATTTTTATATAATTTACTCATTCCCACAGTGAGTAGATTCAGATGTAACAACAGCAAAGAGACAGAACACCGAGACACTTCACTTTATTTAATTGTTTGGTTTTCAAAGAATTCCACAGAATAAAGACAATATGCTAGTTGGCATGTTTCATCCTAATGTTTTATGATTGCTAACATTATTTACAGTTTATGGATTTTACACTCTGACATAATATCTTATGAGCAGGGCAACATCAGGTATCTTTCAGTGTAGATACTTGATCTTTGAGTAAATTCAAAGGCATTTGATTTCTTCATATGAAGATCCATAGTTTTAATAGGAATTTAGTTAAGTCCTAATCTGTCATGAACTGTGGGATTATGTTGCTTACAGAACTCCATAAATCATTCACTTCTTTGTTGCTGTTTTTGTTTTCTGGTCTTTGTGATTTGATTTAAAATCTTTGATCTTTAAATTTTGTTATAGTAAAACTCTACTAATAATGAAGAGACTTTCGCAATATACAGCTTCCAGACACTTCAACATGCCACACTTATTTGCTCAAACAGTAAATAAATGTTTGAGCAAATAAACTGGAAAGTACATACATTCCAGAATGTACTTTAGACATTCTGGAATGTTCAGCAATCATACCGTACTATAGCTCAAAAATGAGAAAATTCCCATTCAAAAAGTGTGTATCATCTTAAATATTGAGATTTTAGTCTGCTCAGTTTTGTGCTCCTTCAGAACGAGCTGTTTTGGGGTCTCTTGCCACTTTAAATGCTGGCCACGCCCCCAACTCAACATTTACTATGGCTTGGGAAAATGGCAGCAAACAGATGCGCAATTGTACAACCGTACGACTTTGGAAAGCAGAAGTAAAGCGCCTGGCACAACTATCAAGAATGCAGCAAGTGGTTTCTGGATGATAAGTCAACAACAAAACACTTGCCTTTTCCAGCAGCAGCTTATTGCCAAAAAATGGCTGGGAGTTTTTTTAAGTGCTCGGGCTGTTTTTAGAAGCAATGGAGACCCAAATGGAAGTACAAAGTGTGAATTTTGCATAGAATTTTAAGACAGTTAAAACAAATGTATCAGTTCTAGCATGAACAGAAAATGAAGGCCAGATTGACCCTTTCATTAAACAGTTTTTTCTTTTTTTATAAAATCCATCTTTATACCAGAGAGGCATTTTCTCTGCTAAATCTAACAATTTAGGAAGTGGGGGCTGTCTGCTCTTTGCCTGTGGCCACCGTCAAATCAGTTACAATCATCGACTTGATGTCAGTTGTGGACATCCTCTGTTCTTAGACTCACAGGCAATAATTGTGGTTGGAGTAAATGACAAAGTGAATTTAGAGGCTTAATCATAGGAAGCTTGATGGATGATATTCCAGTCAAACAGACCAAACATGAAAAGGGAGATTAAAAATGGTCTTCCTTTCCGTTATCCTCACAGACAATCCCATTTTTAATCTTGTCTATGTAATACCAAGATTTCCTGTGTCAGATCCTGGTTTAAGTGTCTTTGGTTTTTCTCTTGTGAACTTTGTTTTCTCTAAATATGTGGTGCACATGTCTTGTCTATAGATTTTAAAAAGTCATAGCTTTCATCTGTACTTAAAAAATGACAAAACAATTCAAAAAAGTTATTGGGATAATAACTGTTTCATCACCATTTGTGATTGACTATTTGTGACTTTTGCTATTCTAGTACAACATTATCTGCATGATTCAGTTCAGAGATTGTCAGAATTTTTAAACAGAAACAGTGGTGATCACTGGAATCACCCTGAGCCCACAGTGATTCCAGTTATAGACAGGGGTTTTACAGCATTCAATTTTCACTTATACAGTGAAAGCTGTACAGCTTCATACTGAACATA
Organism: Xiphophorus hellerii; assembly: GCF_003331165.1. NCBI lineage: Eukaryota > Metazoa > Chordata > Actinopteri > Cyprinodontiformes > Poeciliidae > Xiphophorus > Xiphophorus hellerii. The sequence continues at coordinate 10,830,481 of NC_045680.1, forward strand.
ACATCATGTCTGACTTACAAACTTTGTTTATTTATGATTTACAGTAAGTGTTAGAGTGGCATGTTTTGGTGCATTAGCTTTCTCAGGCACTTTTTTAGTTGTTGGAGAAACTCAGGATTCACCTGGGAGCAATTTATGAATTGAGGACAGATGAAGGGGAAAAAAAGTCTAAGACAAGCATGAAAACCACCATATTTAAAGAGTTCAACCTTTGGAAACATTTATTCTGTTTATGAAAGAATGTGTTTTTGGTTTTCTCATAAGTATTGCTAAAATTGCATCTCATTTCATTTTTGTGAACCCAGTATAATATATATTGTCTTAGCTGATTCTAACATCGCATGCCTGCTGTTGTATATATTTTTTAAAATTTAATATATACCATTATCATTTTGGGAACTAAATGTTGACTATAGCAGAAAGCATAAGAAAAAAAAACTGTACATCTAAATTTCAGCCTACTGATGGTCCCTGTCTTTTATCTTTGGGATAATTTGAAAAACATAAATATTGTAGGTTGTTCTGAACATGCCCGTTTTATAGTTATACTACCTTGAGGAAAAAAAATGCAATTACAGAAATGAAAATGTCTTGTATTCTGGCAATATTAAATGCCAGAAAGGATTTTAAGTTATAAGAAGTAAGCTCAAGTAAAGTAAAATATTAGTAAATTAGAGTAAAATATTACTGAAAAACTTTAACAATCCTTTTTCAGGTCACATCGAACTCACAGAATGTGGTTGAATTCTAACTGGATTAATACTTAATGTTCCTTTCAACAAATTGCTATGTGTGAATGCCAGAGGCATCCTCACAAACACAGAGAGAAGGCCAAATGCCAAAACCTTACAGTCACCCATTTCTCCAGTAACTTATTTCCTGTTTCAAACTTGTTCTCTGTGCCCACAATTCATCTGTCTGCTTCTCATTCTTTCCACTCATATCTTCCTGTTGCCCTAGAAAACAGTAACTAAATAATGCACCTTATGATTAAATCACAGTATTAATTTTAAATGTTCTGATGTAAATGCAGAAGGAGCACAAAGGGCTCATACTGTTAGAAGAAGAAAACAAAGAAACTTTTCCTATGGAAAATCTGACCTGACTCTTCAAAAAGTCTCATTTAGTTAGCTTCCTGTCACAACATGTTGATTGCGACTTTGTGATTAAAAAGCAGCATCTCACTGAAGACAGATTCTTATCATATTTCCATTATTTACTAAAGGGGGGTTATTATGCAGTAAGATCATGTGACCACCCAAAAACCAGGATGAAGCTCAGAGGAGATTGGGGCTTTTTTTTGACACCTAAACTTTGGAACAACATGCTCTCTGACGTTAGACAGGCATCATCATCTCTTGCATTTTGTTAATCTCCTTTAAAAACACCTCTGTTTTCACTGGCTCTTAATACATCTTAAGTTGTTGTTTTTCTGATACTTTTACTCACCTTGTTTTCTGTTCGATATCTCTGACCTATTTTGATTTTTTTTTTTTGTTTTAATCTTTGTTTTATATGATGATGGTTGGTGTAAATTGTGAAGTGCTTTGGTCAACTGCTGTTTGAAATGTGCTATACAAATAAATTTGGCATTGATAACAATCCTTTAGCCCCCCACACCAAAGAATCACAACCTTTACATGGAGGAAGGTTTTGAGCATCCCATAATCCTTGGAGGTATGTTGCCTGAGGCTCTGGCTCCTGTTAGTGTTTCTTTACAAGGGACACGCAGAGGAAGGGGGCTAGAAGCAAGGCTAAGCATGGCCGAACACATCTCTTAGGCTTGGAAGAGCAGGAGAAAAGGAGCACCCTCCTAGGTTGTGGGTTGTGCCCTGTGCTCCATTCTTGGCTCCTTGGTTTTAGCTCAGAATATAGTGAAAAGTTAGAAGAAACATCAAGATTGGATGCTTTGTGAGCTGGGTGGTATTTGAGGGTAGGGATCTGGGCGTGCTGATCCCTACCTGGTAGAAGACAAAGATACAGATAAAGGATAAAGATTGAACAGATTAAGATTGAACAGTTCTTCCGTAATTCAAATGCTGGTCTGGACTGCTGTGATGAGGAAGGAGCCAAAAAAAATTCCCAAAACTCTTGATTTTTAAGGTAGTTTATGCTGCATAACCAAATACAGTGATGAGATTATCGATCATCACTGAGAGAACAAGGTCCTGTATGCAATTAAAAACATCAGCAGGGTCTTGAACAAATTTTACACAAGGACTATCACTGAATTGAATATTGCTGTTGTCCAAATAGTGATTTGGGAGTAACATTTATTGTTAAAATTACATTTGATCTAGTTTATGTTGACATATATCCTTGTTTACAAAATCTGCTGTCACTTTAACCCGAGAGTGGCATATATTTTTTGTGTTTACAGTTGTCTTTATGTTCAGAAAATATAACAATTTTAAGGTGCCAACATTCAATGTTTAATGTTGGCACCTTAAAATTTTGGCTGTGAGTGTGACAGAATTTTATGTGTGTGCATGTGAAAATATATTATTTCTGGTTCTTTTTTTAGATCTCCTTTTCAAATCTTTTGTAATAATGTTATGTAGTGCAATAAAAGGTTTTTCATATGCTGATATAATAATAAAGAAAAGAAATATTGGAATAGACTCAGCCTTAGAAATAGGTTGAAAAGTTTAAGCTTTCATCCTTGCTGAGCTCAGACGAGAGTTGCTCTTATACACATAATAAACGCCTGCTGAGGTGATTTGGGCATCTTTTCAGGATGGAGGCAGCGCACACCCAGAAGCTGCTGAAGGGACTGAAAATTCCCACTTGCCTGAGAACACATTGGGAGAATGTTCTGGTGAGAACTGGTTAATTTCCTTCACGAGTCTTTACCCCAGCAACTTTATCTAGAATAATTAGAAGACGGAGTGTTGGGGGCGGGGGGGTCTGAAATGAAAATTCTCCAATTGAAATTCCAACTTTGGATTTAAATGTCTGAGTGGAGGCTCAGTGTGGATTTGTCATTGAAATGCAAACCGCTTCCCATGCAGTGCTGTACACTGAGGCATGAAAATTTACATAAATTTTGATTTTCAACACATAAAAACCAGCACCTTTTCAGCCAACATGTGAGGATTTGGAAATGCATTTATTCAGCATGCAGTCATTCATTATTCATGTTTATATGCAGGCGCCTCATGATTGCTTTGTTCAGAGTTGGGTCTTGTGTCAGCGTGGAGTCTTTTGACGGCTTACAGCTTAACTCCTTGAAATGTAGCTGCTTCAGATGTAATGAGTGTCTGCAGACACTCTGGCTCAGTCTGCCAGGTCCACCAGCTGTCTGCACACAGCTTGGCCACTGTCACTTTGAAAGTGAGTTACACAGGACGTCCTGGTGGCCAAGTGGCTCAAACTTCCTCCCTCATCTGTCACCTCAGGTTTTATAGCCCATTCTCTATTATGGCAGTTTGCTTCAAAGCACGAATTTGTCTGGTATTATAAACCACTAACCCCTGACCATTTGTGCCTTTTTGTCCCTCTCAGACCAGACATTTTTAGTCAGATTTTAACAAATGCTCTCTTCTGCTGAGTTTACATTCTTCCTTTAAGCACAATGTAATAAGTGACCTGGTTAACAGGTAATTAAAGATGGAAATTGGCTTAAGCTTAAGCCGACTTGGGGATTATTTTTTCCAATCTACTGTGACTGTTATTAATGTTTTTACTGGGTGACTAAATTACTTTAATTTGATTAATGGGATCGCAACAGTCCAGTAATTTTATTTCTCAGCAGCAACCATTATTCTGTTACTTAGGAAAGTAAGAGTGGACATGAAATTTTTTAACCAAAATCACTTCAAAGGCTCCCCGTATCTATTTTGATTTAAAAAAAAAACGCCACACTGAGTTGATACAATGAATGTAGTCTAAAAAATAATCAGACCGGTACTCAGTAGTATAAAAAGAACAAAATACAAATCAGTTATTACCTCCCATTTACTTTGCATTTCAAAGGAAAGGACCTTCCCAACTTGTCACACCCTGGTTAACAGTTTAATCCTGACACGGATGAACCACACAGCAGCCCCTTTGTGTGCAAACTCCTGAGTGTCTTTTAGTTGAATGGTGGGGAAGTGATGAAATCAACAGGAACGGATGGGGAAGGAGGGAAATAGAGGAGATGATCCGAGGCTGCTCCGGCAGAAGTCACAACAAGTGATTGTCATCAGTGAGTCGAAGAGATTAGCCAGGGGGTGTTGCGTGCGCGAATAGAAGAAATAAAGTGTCCGAGCGAGCTGAGAGCCAAAAAGGTGAACAGATATTAGAGCTTTTATTTTTCTTTTGTTCACAAGAATTCCCCAATAAAGCAGTAAATGTAGTGTTTAAAATGTGGCTTGTGCTTAAATATGAACAATGCTTTACCAAAGTGTTCAGACTGTTTCACATTTTGTCATGCTACAAACTGCAATGTACTTTACAAGGATATTATGTCAAGAACTACACAGCATCTGAGATAGTTGCTTAGGGAAAGGCCATTCACACATGGTTTTTAAGCTTTTTTTTCCAAAGGGAAAATCTGAAAAGTGTGTTGTGTATTTTTCTTTTTAGCTTATTAAGTCAACACCTTTTTGAGTTACTGCAATTCCAGTCACCAGCTTTAAAAATGAAGTGCCTGACTTTTTTGTCTAGTAATTTTGGATGAAGAGTGTGAATATTAGTTTTAAAGTCTTGCAAAGGTTTCTCCATAGGATTTCACTCTGATTGGGACGTTTTAAAAATTTCAGCAAATATTTGAATGTGAACATTTCCATTGTGGCTACAATATGGCTGTATGTTTAGATAGAGGATTCTACTATATTTAGATCTATCCACCTTCCCATCAACTTCCAACGTCCTGCTGAACATAAATGTCTGCACAGCATGATGCTGCTACCACCATCGTAGCAGTAGTAGGGATGGTGTGTTCAGGGTGTTGCACAGTTCTAGTTTTCATGCCCTCATGGCATTTTGTCCCTTGATTAATGATCTTCTTACACAATGTCCAAGCAAGTTGTGTCGTACTTTTTTTTTCTTCTTTTAATGTGTCCTGTTTGGTATTGCGTTACTCAGAACTGCTTGATAGAATAATAACTTTGTTGTGATGATGTGCTTAAAGCGGAGCGTAAAGGAGCTTCTTCAAGATACAGAGCCCCAATTTTAAGGTAATTTTTCAATTGCAAAATCAAATTTCCCTTTAGTCATGCTTGATATATACATTTTTATAGCAACTGAAGGTAACACTGTCACTTGATAATGATATTAAATGGTACTATGTGCCTGGAATACATACATAATGTTTCCCTTTTTCAACATGTTTTCAATTGCATTGCACAAAGGCCACTACTGTCCAATTATATCATTACAAAATGTATATTAAAAAGCCTCTCCTTCCATTCCACACTCCTCACCCCCCAAATATAAAATAAAATAAAGATTGTGTTATATTGTCAAAAAAGTTAGAAAGTTTAAGAGATGACCTCATGACTCAGGAAACTGACTCATCTGGCACACACAGTATGAATAAAGGTGGTAGGAGACTGTGTGCACATTTGCACAGGTAAAAGTTTGAAATGGAGCCAAAAACAATTTAAAGATAACAACAGAAAACAGCAAAAGTAGATCAAAGAAACACACAAAAAAAGTTTTTATACATTTATTGACACAATATCAAAGGAACTTTTCCACACATATGCCAATGATTGCCTTTGTAGTCAGAAGAAAGGAAATTTAGATTTCTCTCTGTTTTCTTCCACAAGTCTAAACAGATCCATATTTAACTGCAAGTCTTCTGTTGTGGACATAGATGAAAAGAAAGTCATTGTAATTTTTAGTGTGTTCCAAGTTGAACTGAGAAACGTAAAAAAAAAAAAACAACCCTCCTGCTCATTGTTAGAGAAGCCTCATAACTCCCCGCTTTTTACAGCCATAATGTTGTGACTGAGTTTGAAATTCTGTCCTGTGCCTCCTGTGGAAGTGGACTTGATCGCTTAACCTCCACCCTGTGACCTCTCCTGGTCACATGGTTGGCTAAGCAGTGACCTGACTTGACCCCATTGCTGAAAGGGTACACCGCTGTGTTGGAGAGGTCACTTAGAGGTACTGCTAATAACACTTTGCACACTTTTGACTCTTGGATCTGTAGGCTAACGTGGCTAAATCATTTTTGATGTAGAGATATTTCAAAGCAGACTGTGAAAAACATAGAAAAAAATGGAGATCCTGATAATAATGATAGGCAATTCTAGTAGAATTTTGGCCCTCCATGACACCAACATTTTCAATGAAAATTATTTTTTGCCATTCCCTTATTGACTAACTGCATATTTGTTGATTTCCATATATTTTTTTGGAAATCAATACAGCTAAACAGAGACATGGATTGTCTCTGTTTTGCGCTATAAGACAGTGTTGTTAATTGTTATTTTTCTCCATTAAGTTATAACATTACACAGTCACTAAAAGCATTTTTGTCAATAATAGCTGCATGCTCATAGCAATTTAGCTTCAGCTGCGCACACCAGTGTTGTAGTCAAGACCACCTAACCCGAGACCAAGACAAGACCAAGACCAGAGTGTATTGAGACGGAGACAAGACCAAAATTGATAATCAAATTGATCTGAAAGATTCACATTCCCATAAAAATACCTAGATATTAAATACTTAGAGTTGAAATAAATTTAACCAATATTAAAAGCATAAGCTTATCTAAAAAGATAATGCCCTGGGCATTTGCCCATATCATTTATGTCATAAATCATCACTGTCTGCACTATTAAACATAGCAATTAAGGCAATTCCCCGATGTTAAACATCGCTGAACTATGAACACTGACCAAACAGCAACAAGCAAGAAGTAACCAAGCACAAGGCGCTCATCATGACTGTTCTCACCCTTTCTCCCACTGCATGAAGCCAGGCAATACAATGCACTTTGAACAAAAACAATCAAAGAGCAATGCACATGCTCTTTCGTTCTTGTGTTTTATTTATTTGCTAATTAAATAAATATCAACGTATATAATTAAATAAAATAATGATAGCTACTGCAGTGTACGCAGAGGATTACAAGAACAAAGAACAGCTCTCAGTGAGGCTCCAGTCCTAACTTCTTAGTAAAGAGAAGTTCAGGAGACTCGGATTGTTCGTGAATGTCACATCACTGTATTGCAGACTTTTGGACACAGTATTGTCCCATATATGAGACACGTTAGTCAACACCTCCGCACAATAATTCAGCGCAGTGAGTGACTTTTTTTCATCTTAAATGCTTATGTATCTCTGTACAACTAGCTGTGCTAACATCACGTCAACGGAGCTTATCTTTCTTTGAGCTTCTTTTCTAAGTGACGAAAAACGTTAGACGTAGTCCCCACCGTCTGTGAAAGCGTAGCGCTGCTGAATTAGCTGTCGCCATCGGATTTCTTAAGATGTATGCAGCGCAATTATATTACTGACGATTAGACAGGCATCTTCTGCCGCTCAAAGAAAACCATTGCGCATGTCTCAGAGCGCTGCGTGCGAGTGAAAGGTGGGGAGAGGGTGGGGAACATAACTTAAACACATAATTGGTAAGTCATGTTATTGCTTGGATTTTAATCTGTGCGTTTTGCATCCATTGGAAACAAACATGTTAACAAATAAACTGGACAGTATCCTGTAAGTTTAGTGATATTTTCACAGTTGCAGTCTTGACTGGTCTTGAAATAAAATCCCGAGTCCTCAGCGCCCGAGACCGAGACCATCAAAAATGGTCTAGAGACCGGTCTTGAAATAAAATCCCGAGTCCTCAGCGCCCGAGACCGAGACCATCAAAAATGGTCTAGAGACCGGTCTCGAGTACTAAAACACTGACGCACACATAGCTAGACTATATAAATTTTGTTCTCCAGGTGTGGCAGCTTTTGATCCAAAGCAGGAAGTGTTTCAAGACGTGACATTAATAAATCAAAGTGAAATTAAAAATACTGGAATTGGAGCCAAACCTCTGTAGGCTTCTCTTGGATTTTAACTGCTAGTCAGCTACATCCTGTCTCTCAGATGTCTCTCCACAGCCACTAACACACACACACAAACACACACCCACGCAAACTAACCTTCTGCCTCACAGTGTGTTACTCTATACAATCGCATGCTGCTGAAGTTACTAGATAGCACAGGAAACGTATTTATACAGAACACTTAATGATCAACTTTTTTTGCATTCCACCAAAATCCACAATAGGGGTGGTGGAAGATTCTTTTAGTATTATTTTTTTAATTTGATCTATTTATATAAAAAGTTCGTTTGAGAATTCAATTGGAGTTGTTTCACCAGTTTTTAACCATAGGGCAAGTCTGAGTGCAAAGTGCCATTTGGTTCTGTTCATTAGTTTTACTTGGCAAAACTTAGAAATATTTTTGCAAAGCAGACGAGCAATAGCAGTACAAAATCAGCACCAGGGTCCTGGTTTCTGTCAGGAGAATGAATATGGTGTGATATTGGGGTTGGTGCCACTTGCCTTCTATTTCAATGCTATAATCAGAAAAACATGACTGTTTTCATTTCTCCTTGTACATTTTCTGAGCTATGTAATTACCCCTGTCATCTGTACTGCAGTGCCACGTCATCTGAGCCAACACAAATGTACAACAGCAAATTGGAACTGGGTTAAAAAATTAAATATCTTGGCTCATAAAATTCTGCTAGGAGGGGGTTTCAGTCTGTTTTTCTTTGTTCAAAGTGTTCTACAGAAACCACAGACTGCCCCAAGAGCTTAATTCACTTTCTGTGCCGTCAGTGGAAGAAAGGGGTGGGTGGCCTGGGGAATGCCGCACAAATAACATGTTTGTTTACGCTGCTTGGATGCAAATGATAGACCGAGGTCACAAACTTGGAAAAATGTGTGGAACAAAAGGCGTCTTACATGGAGCCACACTCTGTGGATGGGATTGGAGGTTCATCATTACTCCCTGAGGGGTATGTTTGATCTGGCCTGTCTTCGCCTTGGACTGTTGTGCATGGCTCTGTTAAGGCCGCATCTTCTATGCTTTACTGAGGATCGTTACAAATTCTGATTCAAAAAGTTCAAACAAGCAGTCCCTGAGGAGAACTGCTGATTCCAATGCAGAAAAAGAGAGTCAGGGCACCCCGCCAAGACTTACTCCCGCTTTTCAGAAAACTGGAGAAGATGAGGGTGGAAAGGGGGTCTATAGGGAAAGAGGAATGTTTGAGTGGTTGATTATCCTCCCATCTTCTCAACAGCTGTGCAGAAGGATAGGCCATAGTCCACAGCCTTCAAATGTATACATGTGTGTCACTGATCCAATGTTAGACACATGGAGACTAAAGGGGGAAGAATGTGGAGTGATCTCAGATTGAGAAGAGTTAGCGAGCAAAGATGATTATTGCGCATTTTTCTAAGCCTGTGTGCAACATAAAATAGTGAACAATAAACAAATGTTAAGTGTGCAGGAACAAAAATTATGCACATGAAGTAACTACTGCTTCTGCAAAAAATAAAAAAAATAAAAATAAAAAAAAGGAAAGTAATTTAGCAGATTAACCCAATTATGCTCCTAAACTGGTCTCAAAAAATTGCAATGGCAAACTAACTATGGCTTGTTTTTGGTAGTTTCAGCTGCCAAGTTGCAAGAAATATCCTGTTTGTTGTCTGGGATTTTATTATTCTTAACTGTCATCACTTTGGTACCCTTTAACATAATGACTGCTTACTTGCTTGTTAGCTCAGTAAACCTCAATGAAAGACTGACTAGATATTTTACAGTTTTTCCAGGCACTTTGATGCAGTTCTCTGATCACAGGAACAATTGTCATAACTGTTTGTTCAAACTCAACAGCAATTAGTCATTACTGCACATCAAAGAAGCATTTTCTCAATCATTCTGTGAAATTGAGAATGTTTTTGGCATCCATCAATTCCTTACACACATTTCACAGCTTTACCCAAAGGGATTTTAAAGAGAGTCTGTTCCTCCCTCCGTGGAAAGATCCATTCATAATTTTGTGCTTCACCTGGGGTCGAGTCCTGAAGATAGCTGCCTAAATAGAGAAACCCAGACTTTCTTTTCCCCAGGCACATGGAAGAGCTGCACTGGGGGAATCCTACAGTTCCCCATGCCAGCTGAAGAACATAGATCGCCCAGTGTGTCCTGATCTTTCTTCTTAGTCTCCTTTAACTGACTCCCCTTGATGTGGAGGAGCAACAACCCTACTCTGAGATCATCCGGGATGCCCAAACTTCTCATCCGATCTCTAAAGAAAATATTTTCAGCCACTTGTATCTGTAATCTCATTCTTTCGGCCACATACCCAGAGCACATCCAGTAAAAGTGTAAAGTATTCAGTGTCTTGTTTTCATTTACCTTACTATAGTTTTTCTTGATTGCTTTAAAGAACCTAGAATCCACTCAGTTTTCATCATAACTAGCTCAGCAGAACAGAAGGCAGTTCTTGCACAAATGTGTATGATTTCTCTTGGGTTTGGCACATTTTCCTCACTCTTTTGGGAAATTGTAAACACAAATGCAATTCAGACAGTCCAAACTCCATTGTTCTAACTATGGTAGCCAAATAGATAGTAAATAAAAAATTAATATAATACATGTTTCTGTTAGCCATTTTAGGTTAACTTCAATGCTAATGTGCCTCAATTTATCATCCCTCATTAGCAAACAGCTTTTACATTTCACAAAAAAATAAAAGCATTTTTTTTTTGTTATTGCTGACTTATGCTCCTGCAATATTTCTGAATTGCTTAAACTCATATTAAATGTTTAAATATGTATGTAAAAAAAAAAAAGAAGTACATCCACCTGTGGTTGTACAGTGCTTATGTTCTGTGTCAGCCTGGGTGATATAAACTAAAAATGGAAGATAATGAGTGCATTTTTACTAGACTGTATTCAAAGCACTTCTGCTGTCTCTTGAGAAAACTGCATGTACAAACAATGTCTCTGTACACTAAGACTGAAATAGATTAATTTGTGTTTGACATTTAAAGTCATTTTGTTACCACGTCTTTTGTTTGGAAGGTGCACACACTTTTGGGGGGGTAAGTGAGGAAGATGAGAGTGGAGATGGAGGGAAAAGAGAAAAGAAATGGATAAATTAGTGTTAAATTGGGAGCTTGGTGAGGGGGATGCTGGATCCCCTGGAGAGCCTGGCCATGCATTAATCTTCTCCCTTTGACAGCTCACTGAAAGTTTCTCAAGAAGGGCCATTTCCTTGAGCTATTATAATGCTTCACTCAAGCACAACTCCTTTGCTGAGAGTTTGGTAAAAAGAAGACCTGATAGATGAGGAAAAGACTGTGGCAAAACCTTTGAGACCTTGGGAAAGAATATAAAGGATCATTTAATGTATAAGCAGTGAACTGTCACACAGGAAAGAAGGAAGGAAAAACAGCTCATAAGGGATACGATGATGAGGATGCTCATCATGGAATGATCTCATTTCCCAAAGAAAATGAACCATTCTAAACAAATAGTAACTAGAAAAAAAATCAAATATTGAAGAGGGATTTGACATTTCTCTGTCTTCTCTGGTCTATGAGAATGTTTTTACATCAATCCCTGGAATATTGCACGTCTTTTGCAACTTGTTTTTCTGTATTTCATACCACGCCAGGTACAGAAAACGTATTTGTGCTGGTCAATACCAATTCAGTGCTTATGAACAATGTCAGCAGATTTTTTTACACAAAGGAGTGCGGACTAGCAACATGATGAGCACTGCCGACAGGAAAGGCTGGCACAGATCATCTCCCAGGAAAAAACAGCCATGCTACTGTTACCCAACTCTGACGTCTGTAATTATAATTCACCACAGCTTGCACAAGGTCAGGGAGGGCCACTGGCTGGGCCAGGTAGCTTCCAAATCAGTCAGCAAATTAGTTTCTTGTCCTAGGTCCAAGTTCAAGGACAGCAGCCTCCCCTGAGGGCCTATGGATGTTATGGTGGAGAGAAGATTGGGTGAAAAAGAACTGAATTGTGGAGGAAAGATTTACACCTGGTGAAATTGGAGAAGCACAAAATATAATTTATAATGTGATACAGATCACCTTAATGAGGAAGAAGAGGCATTTCAGAAATAAAGTGGTTGAAAATAAACAGAACATTATTTCATGTGTGAGTTTTTCTTAGAGTTTACGTTTACCAGAGACCAAAACACAAGAGACAGGACATATTGTGTGATTAAACAAGGTAATGTGTTTATAATATAATACATGTTTTAGATTATATAGACAGCAACTACGTTTTACATTCAAATTCAAAAATATTTCACTAATCCCAAAGGGAAATTAAACTCAAATAAATCTGAGAGAGCTTTTTTGTTTTACAACATGCTTTTTTCACTTTTAGCATCACCGTAAAATCAGGTTGAAAATTAAAGTCTTAAGACATTCATTCAACAGTTATTTCATAAATGACCATTTCTGATAACATATATGTAATGTAACAAAATTCCCACAGTTGTCAATAAGTTAAATGCTTTTTATTATGAAGCAAATAAATGTGGCTTGCAGAAATTGCTTCATAATCTGAAAAGTACACCAAGCGATCATCAAAATCCCATGGTGGGTTAAGTGGTTAGCAGTATTACCTTACAGCTTCCACATTGCCAGTTCCAAAATCTTGGCACAGCTTTTCAGTGTGGACTTTGCATGTTCTCCCAGTGCATACATTTTGTCTTTTTTTTAAGATCTCATGAATCTAGGTTTAGTAATGAAAAAAGAGCAATTTTCACTAGCATTCTCCAGGCACCTGGGTATTGAAACTAAAAGGTGAAGGTTTGGGTAAAAAGACGGCACATTGTATGAATAGGTGTTAAGGGAGCCCCGAATGGCTGCTGTGAGAGATGCAAGGATTTCTCAAACATGTATATGAATGAGTCTAACCAACACTCCAGGTATTGAGTAAACTCCACCTGTTGCTTTTTATAGTGTAGGGTTAATTTCTATCAGCACTGATGGAGCTTTTGCAAATAGTTACATGAGATAAAGCATTACTTGGTCATTGCTATGACATTTCAGTAGATTTTGCATACATGCTGTAGCAGTCGGATACATGTGTATAATGAAGAACTTGCACTGCTTTGCAACCAAACTATCTCACAGAAGGTAAATACAGCATTGACAATGACACTTCCAAATCTTTGTGTTTAAGGTGGACATCAAGTAAGTACATCGAGAGATCTAAAGCTGAAAATTCATCTTGCTTTGACTGTGATCTGACACAAGAGATAGATAACCTGTATAACGATGTGTGACCGTCAAGGAAATTGATACTTAATAAATCGAGATTCACTCTTCATTATCCAAACCATCATTCAGCTTATGGAAGAAGCAGGACCTACTTCAGTTTTAAGATCAAAAAGTTTTTTTCGTCACGGTGGAGGGATAGAAAAAACCCGCATCTTTCCTGACTCTGGAGAGCTCTGATCATCAGTCTTCAAAAGGACTTCAAATGGGCTCTGACAGAAAGGGCCAAGGCAATCGAATTCAACATTTATGATGGATCAAGAGCTTTTAGTCTGTTTTTACTTGTCAATTTGTGCTATTTTAGCTCCAGATAACAACTTAAGTGTAAATAGAGAGTTGCGATTTGAAGAAATAGAAGCCCTAAAATGTTTTTTTTATGAATTTCTTTTTGGGGGCAAATAACCCTATAGTAGGAGATAAAATTCTGTTTAGCATTACATAATGCACACGGCTAAACATTCACATACATACATACTTGAAATTTGACCTAAGCAAGTTCAAGACAAGGCAAGTAATATTTGGAGTCTGACCATCCTAGGAGATCCATTGTCAAGGATATTGGCATGGACAGTTGCTCTGAAGTCCACCGTCTTTAGATGTTTCAGGACTGTCAGTTCTTTTCATGGAAACTGAGTTGAGGCACATCTGTTGCCCAGAAGGACAAACCCAACTTCCCCTACTCTTTGCAATTAAATGATCAATAGGGAATGTAATCTATAAATGTTCATCCACTGTTTTTCCCACACATCTGCAACTGCAGTCACAACTATCAAAACTTTTAAAGTGGTGAAGGGGTGTGTCAGCACATCTGACAGTTGTGTCTTATCTGTGTATGAAATAAAATGATGACTCTGCCACCTGCAGTTTAGAGAATGCAGAGAAGTAAATTCAAATGTGTGAAATTTAATAGATGAATTCAAGTTTCTTAATCCACACACAAGACCTTATGTAAACTGATGTGTTATTTAAAGCCTTTAAGGTTTGTCACATTTTTTTGCCATGTTTTGGCAAACTTCAAACTGTTTTATGTAAGAGTAATCCACTATTGGATACATGTCACTCTAAATTTATAAGTAGTTAAGATATTGTGAGATACATAAACGCAAAGAGACATGATTTGTGTGAACATCAGCTTTCTTTTACACGTAACTGGAAACATTTTTTATTGTGAATGTCTAAATAAATATAATGAACAAACTAAATGAACAAACTTAATAACTTAATTCCACTTGAATTCCTCAGTTCAGTTTGTGTTTCTGAGATATAAAAAATTGAGAGGATTTCTGAGGCAAAATATTGCAGTGGATTTTATTTAGGGGTATCTAAAAAAGAACTTACAGAAAAACGTACAGAAAATCATAAGTGCTTTTCTGTTGACTTAATAATTGTGAGTTCAAATCTTAAACTACATTGAAAGTTGTAGTTGTTACTGGACAAACTGTGGAAAAGTTCAATGATATAAATTCATTTGATAGGCACAACAGTATCTACCCAAAACCAAAAAGTGTTACTCAAGTATGAAAACTGCTTTTATAAGAAAATAGTCTCTTTTTTCTTGCCTGCCAGTCAGGAACTAGATTAGTAAATTGATGTATCCAGACATACACTAATTAAATCAGAGTGGGAAATAAAATGTATGCTATATGCTCATGATTAGTCACTGTCAACATCTCACCAGAACTGTCTTTTGTAACGGACTACATGCTATTGCTGATAAAGTAAAAATAAAATCCTCATTGCAAAAAGGCGGTATACAAGGAAGGTTGAAAGGGTCATAAGAAATGAACATGTTGAACCAGCATAGACATGCTGTACAAGGGGCTCTAAATGTGACTGAGCAGTGATGGGGCTGACTGCTGCGAGTAATGGCTTCTGTGTGACAGGGCCTTGGGAAATGGAGTTGAAGCGATCAATATCTTATAATGTTAACAACGATTCCTCCTTCCATTGTGCTCCCCGAGACAAATCTATTAAAGATTCATCCCATCCCATCTTCACCATCCACTGCCAACACAATAGAGAAGAAGGAAAGCGGGAGAACAGAAAAAAATAGAAAGGAAGCAGGAACAAATGCCAAAACACAAAGCAGTGCTCAACACTTACATTCAAAGACAAGACTTGTTTGGGGATGGGGCATGCTCTGGTTATATGCTTTGTTCGATTTGCAGCTCGATAGAAGGTGTTTTGCTGTGAAGTGATCCTCTTGTCACCACAGTGGCTGGCCGATAATGAAGGAATATTGACAAACACAGACTCTGACAATGTTTTGGAAAAAAAACCCAAAAACGCTTGACTTTTTAGTATGGGTAAAAGAAATGGAAAGCCTTTATAGCTCACAATACATTACAATGCATTTTTTAGTTTTCTTTTTTTTCCTCTTTGAATGTGTGCTTGTGACCAGGATGTGTGGTGACGACAGCTCCCATCAGCCAGGTCTGATTTGCCACATGTGGAATTTTCATTACAAGGAAAAGTCAAACAGTCACACTTCCACGGAGCATCATGACAAGGATGAATTGGGGGGAGATGTGGTCAACTGAGGGCTGTTGAAGTCCCAGCTGCTTCATGGCCTTTTGGCTTTACTACAACCACCACCCACACACATAAACATTTACACACAGTAAATTTATATATGTTTAAGACTTTAGAATGGCATACTTCTTTTAAAAAAAAAGGAAGAACTAAATAAAGGATACCTGTTCTGTAATCCAGCCTATATTAAAGGACAAACTATGAAACGTAAAATAAAAGCATGCCCAGAAACAGGCAAACATGTTGACACAACAATGGATACAAATAGTCTAGAGGCCCTGTGGATCCCCCTGCACCCAAGCAACTGTACGTTCTGAAGTTTTACGATCTTGACCTCACATGCAAGTGCCACAAGCTCATATAGATAGAATCAATTTAAGTAAAAATATAATGGCCCTGGCTAATCCTTCCTGCTATAACACCAAAATCTGGACAGCAATGAGGTTAAACCCCTCTTACTCCAGATGTGAGACAGGGGTGTCTGTAGTTGGCAGTAATTAATGTGTCTTTATGTGCATGCATGTGTGTGTGAAAGTGGGGCACACTCCTGTGTCAGCTGTGTCATACCCCCTGGCACTTGACGCCACTGGCCTGTCCATGAGATAGATAGGCCTGTGATGCCGACGATAATGTTGGGGCAGATCCGTTTACACCCTATGATGTCTCACTTTCCCTTAACATGCATCTCTATGGTGGCTTTGCCAGAAGACGAAACCCCGCCCCTTTACTTTGAAACAGCATGGTCTCCCAATGTCTCTTCTTCAGCTTCACTTTGATGGTCTCTCACCTCAGACATCTTTATTAACAGCTTTATTTTGGGCTCCACGTCCAGTCAGAAAAGTTTATGTCTGCATCCTGAATGTATACAAAAATTAACACTCTACTCTGGGCAAAACTGTCAGAGTGTCTTGCAAAAGACATCAAACTAAAACCACAAACTTTAAAGTGGTTTATTAGGATTTTATGTGATAGACCAACGCAAAGATGACCATATTCCAGAGCAACCAGTTGTTTTAACACTATAGATGCAATTGTCCTGGAAAAGTCTGAAATAGTTTAATGAAGATCAAGAAACACAGAAGGCAGGGAAATGATAAAGATGTGTACAGGTTTAAAACAGAATTAGAACATAAAATATTATACCAAGTTTTCAATACGTCAGATGACCACTCAATCTGTCATCTGGAAATGAAAAGAGTAAATTACAGCTAAAAGTGGCCTAAAAGTAAGACTGGACAAAGTCTGTGGTTACTCTGGGAGAATCTGTTGATAGGAAAACTTCTAGTTGTGAGCTTCCCAAAATTGTCATTTAAAGAACAGAGGCAAAAAAAATGTAAATACAGCACACGTCATGTGTTCTAACCTTGAGTCCGTTTTTGTAAGTGTAAACATGGTGGTAACGGCATCATGCTGAGGGTAATGTTTTCTTGAACAGGGACAATAAAGCTGGTCTAGTGGATGAGTGTAAATATGGAACACTTGTGGAATAAAACTTGTTGGATGATGCAATAACAATAAAACCATATTCATGTGTTTATGTGCAAACTTTTCAGAAGAACAATGCTGATAGAGACCCTATCGAACTCGCAACTGTAATCACAAGAAAAGGTGATTTTAACAAATATTGACTTACTGCATTTTTTTAGTGGTATCAAACACAAAAGTAGATGCTGTTAGATTTTTAAAATGATTAGTAAATAGCTTTGTTTACCTTGTATAATTTTCCTTTCACTTTAAAATCTTGTGCTACGTTGACCTTTGTTGTACTGTATAAAAACTATAGTGCATGCATAAGTTTGTGGTGGTAATGTGACAAAATGTTCAAGGGTTCCAGAGGTATGCAAACTTTTCCATGTACTCTGAGTTTTAATGGATTCCAAATATAGAAAGATTGAATTTCTGTTTTATTTTTGCCACCAAGTTTATCAGATTTCAAACCAACATTTTCAACACTAAACATGGCTTTGACCATTAATCAATAAAAATGCCAGATTGCCAACACCTAGAAACCTCCCATCTTTTAGCCACTTAACTATTTAAATCAGTAGTAGCTGGTGTTATGAACTTTAGAATAACCAATAAAGATGTGTCATTACTTCTAACGTCCCAAGTCCTTCCTAATGCAGGATGGGTTTGCATTTCAGTGAGTGATAATTTATGTTCACAGCACCCAGTCATGGTCAAGTTTCAATCAATAATATAACACCAGCATGTGGGATAATCCCCACCATCATCAGCAGTTTGATTAGGTTAATTCCATTTAATTGCTTTTTTAAAAAAAAAATCTCAAGTAGAAATCATACTGTTGCAGTTTAAAATTATTGAGGATGATTTGAAAAATGAAATTAGCTGAAATCCAATTAGAAGGTTTAAAGTCTAGAGAACCATGCTTGAAATCACTAGAGATCATGAATGCACTGTGGTGTTTGGCTACAAATTTTTATTTTGAATCTCAAATTAATTTGGTATATTATGCTTTTACTCTTCTAAATTGTGGATTAGTAATTTAAAGTTTTAATGACTTTTCTCCAGGATGATTTTAGCTGGCATTAATAGAGACTGAGAGGATTTTGCGGTCTACTGACTTAGTTTGGAGGAATTGTTAAAGGTTTTTACTCATTATCTGTTTTATAAAATAAATTATTCTGGAGACTAAAGAGTTCATTCCACTTAACGCTTTAACAAAACTCTGTCTGTGTCAGGAAGGCGAGACATGAGTCCCTTATTTTTGTACAATTGCACACACACACCCAAGGGGATAGTCAGACAGACAAATGCCCTCAGACAGATAAATTTTCACGCAGAGGGCCTCCAACATTCTCAGCAAACCCCAGAACACACAATCACGCTCACACAGCCTCTCAGTGGATATAACCTAACCCTTAGCCTGTTATATCACTCTCATGTAACGGAGCAAGCCTAATGAGCGTGCATACACTGTGCTCCCTGTACAAATTAATACCTCTGTGCTGCTTGGGTCTGTGGGAAGCATCGCAAAGCATGCAAATCTATGTGAGTACACATACATTTGTCCAAAACATTTCCTCTGACAAGAAGATACGCCCACACAGACAAATGGGCTCATGGACAGATAAATAGAGCCGTGTAGACATTCTCAAGAGATATACTATCTCATAGGGTGAATCTGCTTGAGACTGATCTACAGATATTAGCATATGTACTATGGCTGTCACACAGAGGAGTCTCAAGATGATTGGGACATATTTCTATAAGTAACACGGCACTCAAGAAATGCGCTTAAGGAGAATCCTAACAAGACAGGCGTGGCCGTTTAGTAAACGGGTGTGCTTCTCAGTGTGCCACACGCATATGTTTTCTGTTTCACGGCAGAGTAGAATAACAGATTTTTGATTTAGAGTAAAAGCTTTGTAGCTGTTCCTTGAGAGACTGAGGGAGAACAGGTGGACGCTGCAAAAAACAGAGGAGTTCTTAAACTGTAAAACATGCCCCTGTTTCTCACAGAACTGTGTCTTTAAAGGACATCTTCGCAACCAAGACAAACAAGTCTGCATGCACTCAGGCAGATATTGTTATGGGCATATCAAAATTAAATTAGTCAGTGCTATTGCCTTTCTCCTTGGCACAGCAGAGCCCATCTGCAAACATGAAAGAACTCAGTGGTTGTCTTTGTTTAAAGCCAGCTCTCACCTCCCAAACCCCAACTTAATAAGCGCCCATGTATTTATACAGAGCACATTTTCATTAACTGTAGCAAATTGCATTTTAATCCATGAAGCCCATTTCGTTGTAGAAATCGTTTGACTGGTTTGAGATTGGCATGAGTTACTGGCAGACAGAAGGCGAGGAGACAAAAGTGAAGGATGATAAAAGCTGTTATTTGTTCTTGGTTGTGTTAAAGGAAATTAACCAGATATGGGAATCCTAAAGAGGGTTCAGAGCAGTAAAAATCTATGTAAAGTGGAGGCCATCTAACCAGTTTCTTTATTTCACTTTTAATCCTTGACAAGTCAAAAAATTTAATTACCCTAATATCAAGCTGTCATATACTATGTATACATATGTAAACAATGTTTATCTACTTGTTTTATAGCATATCTGACAAGTTGCTTAGCAATATTTGGCACATTTTTAGACAAATCCCCTTTGGTTCAAATATTATCAAACAATATATTTTCAATGGTTTGGCTCCTATTAGACCAGACTGTTGTTGCTTTGTAAATCTCCAGAGTGGCTTCTCCTCCTGTCGTCTACTTTGATCCCTAAGCCGTTTCAGGGCCTTAATTGCCCTTTAATTTGTGTGACTACTGGACCTTGATGTTTGAGGCTGATAAAGACTTAAAGCTCAGCTGAGTAAAAACAGTGACCCACTGTGTGACATGGGCAGTATGCTTCACTGACTCACACAGATCTTCAGCGACCCTGTGATGCCCACTGAGCCTGAAGGGTGTGCGGTATATTGACGAAACACCAGCAATGGAGGTTTCTGCCTCCTAATTAGCAATGTCGGATGGGCAACTCAAAATTTGAGCAATCCTCCATAACAGAAGTCTTCTCTCTGGAGAGTTCTGCTTGAGGTGCTTATAATGAGGATTCTCCCATGAGTTTGAAAAAAAAAAAAAAAAAAAGACAACACTGTGTTGTTAGACAAAGTTATTAGGAAACTTGGGTCCTCGTCCAGTCACTGTTCCAGTACAACTTTTTTTAAAATTTTTATCATGGTTCTGATTGTTGAGAAGTTTGGGTAAGCAGCTTTTCTGAATGGATTAGTAAATGTTCCTTGACCTAATTTGTAAAATTTACAGTAGTTTTCAGTTAAATTTAATGTATTATTATTGCAGGTGCCATTAACTATGGAAGCCCATTTCCGCCATGAAAAAAAAAAAAAAGACCAACAGGAAGTCATAATTTCGACTTTCAAAGTCATAATTATGAGATTCAAAGTCATAATTTCGACTTTCAAAGTCATAATTTCGACTTTTAAAGTCATAATTATGAGATTCAAAGTCATAATTTCGACTTTCAAAGTCATAATTTCGACTTTTAAAGTCATAATTATGAGATTCAAAGTCATAATTTTGACTTTCAAAGTCATAATTATGAGATTCAAAGTCATAATTTCGACTTTTAAAGTCATAATTACGAGATTTAAAGTCATAATTTCGACTTTCAAAGTCATAATTTCGACTTTCAAAGTCATAATTATGAGATTTAAAGTCATAATTTCGACTTTCAAAGTCATAATTTTGACTTTCAAAGTCATAATTATGAGATTTAAAGTCATAATTTCGACTTTCAAAGTCATAATTTCGACTTTCAAAGTCATAATTATGAGATTTAAAGTCATAATTTCGACTTTCAAAGTCATAATTTTGACTTTCAAAGTCATAATTATGAGATTTAAAGTCATAATTTCGACTTTCAAAGTCATAATTTCGACTTTCAAAGTCATAATTATGAGATTCAAAGTCATAATTTCGATTTTTCCAAAAAAGCAGACATGCTGTCTTGTGTGACATTTACACAGTATTCCATTTGATCTGTCTAACCAGGAAAACACAGATTTTTCTCCTATTAATGGATTATACACAAATTGAGGAGTATTTCAGATGTGGTTTAACCAATGATGAAATTCTTGCTTTGCTGGCTGAGGTTCATGGGGTTATTCTTAGCAAGAGGACACTAGAAAGGATTCTTAATAAGAAGAAACTTTGGCGCCGAAAGAACAAAAGTGATGTGAGTGTAGTGGCAGCTTTCATTCGTCAGCAACTTGAAACCTCTGGACAATGTCACGGATATCGATGGATGCACCAAAAATGCTGGATGAATGGTATTGTTACAGACAGGGAAACAGTTCGAGTCCTTTTACGCTTACTAGATGGTGAAGGAGTAGACCTAAGGTCAAGAAATCGACTGAGGAGACGGATTTACTATAGTCGTGGTCCAAACTATGTTTGGCATATGGACGGCTACGATAAGCTCAAACCATTTGGAATTGGGATCAATGGTTGCATTGACGGTTTTTCCAGAAGGCTAATATGGCTTGAGGCATACAAAACAAATAACGATCCAAGAGTCATTGCTGGATACTTCATGGATGCAGTGATTAAAGCTGAGGGTTGTCCTGAAAGACTTAGAGTGGATTTAGGGACAGAAAATGTTAATGCAGCTGACATGCAAAGATATTTGCATCTTACAGAAGACCAACCTCAAAGTGATAATGTAATATTTGGTCCAAGCACTGGAAATCAGCGGATTGAAAGATGGTGGTTGACCCTGCGAAGTGAATGTATCCAGTTCTGGATGGACCTCTTTGACAAACTGAAAGCAGATGGACACTTCTCGGATAACTTCTTGGACAAAGCCTTGATCCAGTTCTGTTTTCTCCACATAATACAGGTGAGCTTGATTTGAGCTGCTCTGTCTTCTCACCTATTGAAAATATTTATGATTGCTATAAAGTGGTTATAATGTGCAAAGATTTATTTTCTGAGTATGATACTAAATTAATAGCATATCTTAAATATTGCACAGATTGCATGTTTGGGTAGTTGCTTGATTTAAACTTCCCTGGTTTTGGATAAATAACAGTCATGCTAGATTTACACTTCCGTTTTACTTTTGAATGTTTATTTCAAAGCTATGAGTTTAGTCTGGTTTTTGTTTTCTTCTAGAAAGAACTAAATGAAGTTGTTTCAGCTTGGAACCACCACAGGATACGTCCAACACACAATTCACGAAGTCCTCATGGGCGACCATTCATGATGTACACAGTACCTCAGGTGTATGGAACCAGAGACTATCTACACAGCATTGATCTGAACAGGGTTGAAGCCTGCTTGGAAAACTGTGTTTTCAAAGACTTTCCATGCGATGAAGATGTCTTCAGTATCTGTGTGGACCTGATTTCAGAGCATAACCTGAATGTCACAGATGATGTGTTTGCAACAACTGATCTATACATAAGACTCAGACAGCTGATTACCAGAGATTTGGAGCTGCATCGATAAA
Source organism: Xiphophorus hellerii (assembly GCF_003331165.1). Taxonomy (NCBI): domain Eukaryota; kingdom Metazoa; phylum Chordata; class Actinopteri; order Cyprinodontiformes; family Poeciliidae; genus Xiphophorus; species Xiphophorus hellerii. Next base: position 10,853,263 of record NC_045680.1, read on the forward strand.
TGTAAAAACATTTTGTTGCGTTGACAGTTTGTTACCTCGTCCCTAATTTGGACTTCAGTAGATATTTGATGACATTGTGAGAGTGGCAGCATTTGCTTCAACACATTGTTGCACCAGTATAAAGATGGGTCAAAGCCATTCACAAGCTCTGTAACTAAGCAAGAAGAGACACTAAAATAAGATAAATCATGCTGAGCTGATAAAATAAGTCTGACATTAGAAAAATATATTGATGCACTGGACAGATGATTTTTGGTTTTGATATTTTCCCTTTATTATCAATATCATTGCATTACAGTTTGAACATTATGCTGATTACTAAACAGAAAATAAAGGAATTGAGAACTGCTGTAGAAACCTCATTATTTTTCAGGTGTGCAACCCAATGCTGATGTAAAGCTTCCCCTGCCCCAAATAAATCACACATATAAACTGGAAAAAGCGGTTTATTGAACTTCAAAATTAAAGTCTCTATTTAGCTATTAGAGAAGCCTTTGAGTGTTTTAAAATAATCCTTTAAGATAATGACAATGCTTCAAGGTGTAAAAAAAAAAGAAAAAAGAAAGTGTTCTTTTTCAGTTGTTTTCTGGTTAAATCTGATATTGAGCTACTGCAATGGCACCAATCTGTTATTGAAAATATTTTAAGGTTATGTTTACTTAAAACAAAAATACAAATAAAATGCTGAGTAAACAAAAGAAAATTTTTGAGGAATAAGGGTAAATGAAACACTTTACTCCATTTCTTCCAGAACTGCATTCAAACAGAGTAGCAACATGTTCATCCACTGAACATTTAAATTATGTGACTAATATAAGAAACAAAACATCAGAAATTATTCATAAATTATTTATGCAACTAAGAGCTGCTTGTTTACAAGCGCGGCGGCCATATTGTATTTTTAATTGTGTAACAAACCAGCTTTTGCAGCCTCAAGTAAAATTAAAAGTAAAAAAAATTCTAGTAACAATATAAAATATTTCAATTTAATAAACAGAAAATATTGAGAAAATACATTTTACTGCCAACTCAAATTTATGCTTTAAACTTTAACTTTGGAGTACTTTAACAGAAACCCCCCCCAAAAACACTAGTAGTAGAGTGCCTACTATGACATTGCAGAGAAAAATAAATTGCAAAAAGTAGAATCTCTGTGGAGTTAAGATGAGGTAAAAAACTTAAGATAATGCTAAACTTTGAAAGTTTAATACAAAAAGATTTGGTAACACTTTAGTTGAAGGGGTGTGCATAAGACTGACATGACACTGTCATAAACATGACATAACATCTGTCATGAACATGAAGTGGAATATTTATGACAGTGTCATGTCAGTCTTATGCACACCCCTTCAAATAAGGTGTTAATAAAGATTCCTTAAACTCACATGTTCTTCAGCTGAAGTCTGTTAGACTATATCCATCACCCATACACTACTTTCTAGGACCTTGTTTATTTCGTGTCGAAACTCTGGATAGTTATCATAATTAACTGGCAACTCTAGGTAGCAACCGCATGTGTGGGCAACTGGCCGTCTCTGAATACCTTGAAGTTGAGTGAAGCTAACACTGATAGTTTTTTGAAGAAACAAATCAGATCCTGTGCAGAACCGCAGAAAAAGTGACAGGTGTTGTGAGTCTGATTCTCTGAGATAAGAACTTAAATATTTGCTGATGTTTTTTTGCTGTGCATTCATGACTACAGGGTATACAATTGAATTTATAACCTTTCTTAATGTTGGCTGGAGATTTTCATATGCAGCTGTAATACTTTCCATCTCAGACCTCAGCGGGGAAAGGACAGTGCTCCACTGCTCAATAACAAAGGCAGGTTCCTGAATGAGCTTTTGGTGGGCAAGCTCCTCAAGTAGTAGCTCTATGTTATCAGCTGTTGGTACTCTTCGACAGTTATGGATATCCATGATTTCCAGAAGCTCTTCTTTGTCAACACTCTGAAAATCTGAAAGGCAAGATTCAAACACCATCCGATCGTACTCTGTAACATACCTTAAGAAGCTATCAACAAGAGGACTCTTTATAGAACCAAGAACTGCTTGTTCCAGTATTACTGGAGCAAGTTTTATAGGCAGGTACTTCTGTTTTTGCCAGCCAAAGGCAATAATTCGGCCAATGCTTTCCCATTGTTGCTGTCCAAAATCATGACGCAAGTAGGGCACCTTAAAGTTATTGCCCATTGTACACTGTTCATAAAAGTCCTGCCAAAATTCTGAGAGGACATCCCTCAAAACTCCTCCATCATCAACAGCCTTTTCTCGCCTTCCATCAGGGAGCACCATTTGAATACATATGTCCTCCTGAGTGACACCTGGATCACAAAAATGTGAAATTAGTTCTTTCAGGATCTGGCCACGGTGAAGAACAAGGATTTTCTTAATCCCTTCTCTCTGAACAATTGGCTCGTTCAAAGAATCAAATTGTGAAGAAGAAAGCACTGGACTAGATGGCTGTGGAGACAGAGGAAGGGTGTCATCAAGACTGACATTATCTGTGTCAGAAATGTGTCCTGTGAAAAAGGTAACAGTGCCACTGTCTTCTAAAATGTCCCCATTGATTCCTGCATCTAGCTCTTGGACATTGGACAAATCACCCATGTCATCACTTAAGTAAACTAGGTGAACATTATTACTGCTGCTGTTTGTCAGGACACTGCTGGTTCCAACATATGTGGCATCAATGCTGTCTGGTGCTTTGGATTGAGTCAGTGGTGTGCAAGCTTGAGAGTGAGTAGAAAACCTTAAAGTGTCTTGGTCATTTCCACTGGGGTTGTCTGGTTCTGAGTCGCTGCCAGTGTCCTTCTTTTTGGTTGTTAGGTAAAAACGCAAAACAGGTAGTTTTGTCTGCTCATAAAGTTCTCCAACTGTAATATGTTCATCAAGTGAATGTTCCTGGAAATCTGTCATGTCAACCTCAAAATCTGTAATTCTTCCATGTGAATTTCTTTGAGACGGAAAAAACAAACCCACTGCCTTTTCAATTAAGTCATTTTTTCTACAGTCCTTTGACACATCAATTTTTCTTGTTCCACCACCTTTCTTTGTCCGAACTTGTAAAAGCTCCCCATCTCGAGAATTCATCCATCCTATCTCAACTTTTCGAACAGTTTTTTGAGCATTTCTGATGCTAACATTTTCTGAGATCTGCTTTTGATCGTTGCCTTTGTTCCTTGAAATCTTGGCTCTCAATCGGTCAAAAAGTTTTGATTTCCGGCCAGCAGGATCATTTTCCCTTCGTCTGCAATATCCGAGAAGTGCCAGTCGGTCACCATAAGATGGGAGATACTCCTTAAGCTGCTCATCTGTCATGAGCAGAAGGACACTGGAGTCAATCTAGAAAACAAAAGTTAAAACAGTTATTTAACCTATAAAAATGGGGGGGAAAACCCAGTAAAAACAGCCACATGATAAAACTGATCTGTCTTCACCATGTCTCTATAATAGTGTTGTATGATAACTTCTAAATGTACTGATTTCCTTAGCAATCTAGCTACCTTATCCTTTTGCAGTCGTTGTATGACTTCCTCTGAAACATCCCGTGATTTTAAGAAGTCATATATCTCATCCATCCTGTGACAATTACACACAATAACTAATGAATAATGTCTAATAAAACATAACATTCCAAAAAAATTATTATGAACATGAGAATAGGGTTGAATGATATTACTGAAAAACATTTCACGATACAAGCATTTTTTATTATTTTATATCAATTATTTTTTTTATATCTGAAATACTGCCAAACTGGTGATGTGACCTTTCCCATTTTATCCACAGCTTTCACACCATAATGTTTTTAAAAAACATTTATGAGGCACGGTGGTGAAACATTAAACTGCTGCTCCGCAAGTTACTCAACAGCTTGTTGCTAGTTCACCAGTGAGTTAAATGAAGCCATCAAACTAGATGAGCTAGCCTTGAGAGGTTGAGAAGCCTTGACTGTGCCTACAACCTCCAGAATGGTATGTGGTTCTGGATCAGAGTTCAGAGAATATTCTATTGAATATTCTGTCAGACTTACTATCTATTGATATTGATCACGTGTGTATCGTGATACATATAACTGATTTATTGTCCAACCCTACGAGACAGACAGAAACTGTATTTCAGACTCAAGCTCCTGCTAAAATAAAGACAATAGACAACAAAACAGCTGTACAGATCTGCAAAAATAAACCAATACACAAAGAAACTACATAAAAGTAATAAAGAAAAATCTACCAGTGTCTCCACAACTAAATGGTAAAGTGTAGAGCTTAGGTCTGAAAGTTCTGTTTACATTTTTCCCCTAAAATATTTCAATGGTTGAACAATTCTCAAAATGAAATTCCCATCTTTATAAAAGAGTCAAGTGCATGGACATCATCAGAATGATTTTAGTTTTGATCTTAATTACTTTCATTTAAACAGATAAGATGATAAATTGGATTTTCACAAGCGTTGCAACTTACCTCTGTTTAGGTTTAGGTTCAGGTCAAAGGAACCTCCTCTGTCTCTTTTGTAGGTATCCTGAAAGTTGAGTAAAGTTGAGGAGTTAAAATTTTCAACAGGGCCTGCCTGTTTTGGGGATTTTTTAAGTTCCTTGTTTTTCAATTTTTCTTATTTTGAATTGCTTTTGTAAATATTGTCAATGTAAAGCTGTAGATCTCCAGCATTAGCATAAGTGTACATGAAACTGCTAAGAAAACAGTTTGAAAACTGATGCATATTGTACTTCCATATTTTACTCTAGTCTATGTATCGACAAAAACAATTTAACGGGAAAGATAGTGAATCACATTATGCATAACAAAACGTGCATACAACAAGCTGTGGAGCTTGTTTTAACCTACTAGCTATTGCTTGTATTAATGCCACAAAATAATTATACATATTAACTTATTGAATTTTTGGAGTATAAACTTCTTATCGCACTCTGAAATAAAAACAATCTAATTAACCGACTACTTAAAAAAACCCGGTTAAATATGCTATAACAAGGTTAGCACGCTTTGACGGTTAACCTGCAGCTAGCTCATGTTGCTAATACAACGAACGATGTACATAACACCACACGATCAAAAAGCATTCAAAACGAAGGAATCTAAACAAAATCAAAAATCAAAAAAGGCGAACCTACCTTTTACTGACTCTTAACGCAGTAGCAAAGGTTGGACCTTGGATTTAGGATCATATTTAACTGGGAGCTGGAGCGGAGCACGCTGTTATTCTAAGGAGGCTTGTCTCCAACTGCTCCGGTATCTCATAATTATGACTTTGAAAGTCGAAATTATGACTTTGAAAGTCGAAATTATGACTTTAAATCTCATAATTATGACTTTGAAAGTCGAAATTATGACTTTGAATCTCATAATTATGACTTTAAAAGTCGAAATTATGACTTTGAATCTCATAATTATGACTTTAAAAGTCGAAATTATGACTTTGAAAGTCGAAATTATGACTTTAAAAGTCGAAATTATGACTTTAAATCTCATAATTATGACTTTGAAAGTCGAAATTATGACTTTGAATCTCATAATTATGACTTTAAAAGTCGAAATTATGACTTTGAAAGTCGAAATTATGACTTTAAATCTCATAATTATGACTTTGAAAGTCGAAATTATGACTTTAAATCTCGTAATTATGACTTTGAAAGTCGAAATTATGACTTTAAATCTCATAATTATGACTTTAAAAGTCGAAATTATGACTTTGAAAGTCGAAATTATGACTTTAAATCTCATAATTATGACTTTAAAAGTCGAAATTATGACTTTGAATCTCATAATTATGACTTTGAAAGTCAAAATTATGACTTTGAATCTCATAATTATGACTTTAAAAGTCGAAATTATGACTTTGAAAGTCGAAATTATGACTTTGAATCTCATAATTATGACTTTAAAAGTCGAAATTATGACTTTGAAAGTCGAAATTATGACTTTGAATCTCATAATTATGACTTTGAAAGTCGAAATTATGACTTCCTGTTGGTCTTTTTTTTTTTTTTCATGGCGGAAATGGGCTTCCATAATTAACAGTGATTTCAGTTAAACATGTTTTAATAGGCTTCCCCCCCCCCCCCCCCCCCCCAATGAATACAGTCTTTAATGATAAATCAAAATAGAATCTTTTGATGAGGATCTGTACTGCCCCCTATAGTTTGAGTTTGTTTTAGTTGGTCCTAAAAGGCTCCTGTAGTTTGGGCAAGTTCCTGAGTAAGGCTGTTTTGGCAGTGATAAACTTTCCCATTATGCTTTGCTGACTACCAGGAAACATCTGTCTGTGAGTATTCTGTCGATATAAAGTGTTGTTGTGTTAGACACTCATATTAGGTACTTTAAATTGTTTAGCCCTGAAAAACCGGAGAAAAACAACACTTTAATTAGCATTAGCATCTCTATTGTATTTCCAATGCAAATTAGCTTCATGCTATCCGTTATTTGTGGTCATTTGGGCAGCACTTTAACCGGATTAGATGCATTTTTTTTCATGTATTATTTCTAATGTTAACTTGAGTGAGTGTGATTTATTCCAGTGACTCTAACTTGAATACAATTATGTTTTTGTGTGTTCTTCATGTAGAACATTCACAGTATGATTATTCTGAGTATTAGTTAGAGCCACTGTTTGCTACCTACTAAGCTAGTTTTACACATTAGTGAAAACAGAATAGGCTTTTTTACATAGTTTCTAAGTACCTTTTGAAAATAAGAAATTTTAAGCAGGTATTAAACCTACTTTTCATTAGCCCACATTTCTGTATTATAAATGTTTTCTTTAGGGGTGCACCAATTGCAGCTTTCTGATCGCTCACCAATCACTGATCTTTAAACCTGACCTGCAAATTCTGATTTTGTCTGACTGTTGCTAAATACAGAAGGAAAGTTACTGAGCTGGCAACAGTGGGATAACCTTCATCAAAGTGGATAATATTGGCTTCACATGTACGCATCGGCCAATTCATGATCTTCTGGCCGATTGTGGCTGTATGGTAGAGTAGTTGTCTTGCGATCGGAAGGTTGTAGGTTCGATTCCAGCTTTCTCCTGCCACATGTCGATTTGCCTCTGGGCAAGGCACTTAACCCCAAATTGCCTACAGATCTGCGTATCGGTGTATAAATGTGTGTGTGGGGGTGAGTGCGAATGGGTGAATGTGACTCTAGTGTAAAGCACTTTAGGTGGTGAAAATGACTGGAAAAGCGCTATATAAGTTCAGTCCATTTACCATTTCCAAAATTAAGGAAATCATGGCTGATTTATCGGTGCACCCATAGTTTCTTTAATCGATCTAATGTAATATTCTAATCCTAAATGTCATTTCATTAGCTTTTAAGTTGAAAATCCTCAATATTAAAACAAAGGAAGAAATTAATACACATAATGTTTCATTTAGTAAAGTGAGTTACTAAAATAACTCATAAAACTACAGATAACATAGTTTCTTGATGGACCTGAAAAATACACAATTCCATCCTTTAACTTCTCCTATTTGCCCATCTGACCAGAGATCTAGACTAGAAAAAAATGTTTTAAGTAAAGTTTTATTATGTCAGCTACATTAACAGCCAGAAAGACAGTTGTACCAGTGTTAGCTGATATCAGCTATTTAAAACAACTCAAAGCGAAACTGTTTAAACCAACAAGAGGTAAATAATTTACCCCTTCACAAAATATCAAAATGTAATTTGGCTCATTATCAGCTTTATTGCAACAGAAATGTATGCTGGTAAAGGCTCTTGTTATTATTGACCAGAAGACATTGAGCAGGGCTGGACTAGGACCACAAAACAGCCCAAACATTTTTGGTCATGGCAGCCCACCATGATTACAGTATTTATACAATTTATGCACTGGGTAGAAATCCCAGGACAGGTTAAATTCTGACTCGGTGCCCGATTTTGTTGATGGTGCAGTTTGATTCTACAAAGCCTCTTTCCCATTCTAGCAGGGCTTACCGTTTTGTCTTCTCTGCTGTTTTTGCTTCCTTCCACTTCCTGATGTGGGACTAATCAGTACAACTGGGAGCTCCTGACCAGTCTTCTCAGAGGGGTTTATATCCGCTGTTTGAGTCTGCCTCGACCTTCTCTTTCTTCTGTCACTGTGTTTGTTTAGTTAGCTGGAGACCATGTTGGGCTTTTGGTCTACAGTATACAGTAGTTCCAACACCAGAGCTAATGCACTAATAGTGCCAATTGAAACACCCACATTTCTCAATATGTTTTGTATCTGTTCATTCTCAAGTCAAATCTGATTATTGTGCTCAATTCCAAGATATGTCTCATTTGTTCTTGTCATGGCTCATGAGCCAGGATGTGATAGACACATTATGAAGATTTCACCAGATTCGCTATGTAGTTCCAGCATCTGACTTGTCTGGTTCATTTGCTTCGAGCAACATAAAATGTGGCAATAGACATATGGAGTGACATTCAGTGAGGGCTGTCAGTCAGCACTGTGAGTAGGCATGCCTACAGCTTTTATGCTTCAACTTTACAGCTCATCTTCTGTTGATTTTTCTGTTAAGCTCTCATTGCAACAAAAATAGTTTAATGATATTGTTTGCAAATGTAGTCCATAAGAATTTAATTACTAAAGAATATTTAGCAATAATCCATAGAAAATGTTTACTCCTTGGAGCTGTGGTTACTGAAACGAAATCGAAATAAGCAATTTAAATGTATATCAACAGCTATTTGTACCTTATACGACTAAAAAATAAATGCTTTATGTACTAATAATACATTCTGTTTGCAAAAAAACAGGTAATTGGGTTTGTTCTGACAAAAATATAGGCAGAGTGAAAATTTTGACTAACAATTCTTATTTTTTTTATCAATCATTTCAGAATGAATGTTAATCTAATATGACCTGTCCAGCCTCTCGCCCAGAACGTTAGCTGGATATCAGCACCAGCACCCGTCCCAACCCCTCTAAGGGATAAGGGTGTACAGAACATGGATGGATGGATGTTAATCTAATATTTGCAAAAAAAAAAAACAAACACCTAAAATAACATAATGTTACAGTACAAAATATGTTTTAATGTTGATTTGCTGGGTTACATGTTATATGTGGAGAAAATACAACACCATAGGAATTTAAGACCACTATTGCAGCACAACTACAACAGACAGTATTTGGACTGCCTGTTGCAGCACATTTAGGAAATTTTGGTATCACCTATTACACAAAACATATGAAACAGTTTAGCATTAATGTAAAGTGAAAAAGCCAAGACAGATAAGTATTTCAAGAACATACATTTGTTTTTATACCAGACATGTAAAATGCAGTGGAGACATTTTGTCTGAACTCCTTTACTATATTGCCTTTCATTTTTCTCTTAAATTGGAAATTAGATTTAGATATGTCATCCAAGTTTTTTCACTAGTAGTTATTCTTTAAAACAGCACAAAAATAAAAATATGTCACTCAGCAGAAATAAGGAATTAACCTTTTCATGAGATCCCCGTTACCAAATTGATGTGTAACAGAAATGACCGTAGGTAGCAGCGTGGTGTTGACCATGCATCGACTCCAAGCGTCCTTTGGTTCTGAAACTTTCACTTCAGTTTTGGGAGCTCACATGTAGGGGTGGCTTTGCAGGCTTGATTTTGTGACTTGTAAATGATCAGAGGCAGGTTACGGAGCAGTTTTTCTTTGCTGGTTTATGGTGGAGCCATTTTGTAAAAGCATATTGGGTCGTGTTGTTAGGTTGTTGAGAAAACTGTTTTTACCTATTGCAATTCTGACTTAGGGGTTGGAGGCTTCAGATTTTTTTTCAAGGTGGAAGTCAGATTTGTATATATATATATATATATATATATATATATATATATATACAGTACAGACCAAAAGTTTGGACACACTTTCTCATTGAATTCAATGAGAAGGTGTGTCCAAACTTTTGGTCTGAACTGTATATATATATATGTATATATATCAAACATACAATACAAACATAACACTGTTAGTTTTTTTTTCCTTTCTTTTATTTATGCCAAAATAGGAAAGATAACGGGGGACGTTGTTTTAAGATGTCTTGACAGCAAGGTTGTGTTAAGAAAACTGTAGTAATAAGCAATAAACTGAGTTTCCTCCATTTGGTTTGTAAGAGGTCTGACCTAGACAGAAGTTCCAAAATTTACTTTCTAGTTTGCTTTTCAGTTTCTTTTTATATATTTAATGAAGCTGTGAAACAACTATTGCTACTTGCTTTTTGTTGGATCTTGTTAATGACTTGTTCTCTGAAGTGTGGACACAATTGCAGAGGTGAAAACACTTTGCCATACTGCAGACATTAAAATTGAAAGTAATATGCCTTCTTGTTCAAAAATCAAAACAGGCACTGTCAGGCAGTGGGATATAATATTTCTGGATTAGAAACAATTTGAGCTGATTGACAAGAATTCAAGACTGCAAGTTTAGCAAAATCTAAACTATTGTATTATACTTTGAGGTTAAACGGGAATGAGAAAAAGCTGTAAACTGCTGACATTAAGTTGTTGGATTGTTCCCTAGTTGGGCATTTTTGTGGCTGTCTATGGACAGGTCCTCCAGGCATAATCATGAAGATGACCTGAGAGGCCAACATGCAAGTTTGAGAGGAGTCGAGTTCTGTGCTAAGCCATATTATTCCAAGCCTTGTTATTTTGGACAGTCCAGCCAGAGGGGTCATCACAGAATGACTTGTTGATGATGTAATAGGTGGAAAGCTGTACATGTGCCACACTATCATTTCGTTCCTTGGCTTGCCAAGCCGAGAGACAAATTTGAGCTAGAGAAAATCCCCAACTAATAGCTGTTTATGAGTGGCTGAGTCACCTTAGTGAAATCTTACTTCTGGCCAATAGCAGCATCACTCCAACTGCTTGATTCAGTGATACTTGCAACAAAGTTTTACAAAGATCCAATTCCTCTCAAAAATCTAGAGCAGAAGCCAGAATCAACATTATGGCTCCTCTTTTTATTTAAAGGCCTCCTATTTGCTCCCATCAGGCGCCAGTGATTTGCACAGAGCAGGGTGGCCGTGTCAGCAGGCCACCCCCGTGGTTACACAGATATGCAGACAAATGAAACAGAGATCAAGACACACAAGGCACTGGTGTGCTTTCAAACCGTAACAGCATCATTTGACCCAGAGACATTTGGTCATATTTTGTCTATTTGTGATGAAAAAAAAATGCTAGCTGGAATGCCTTGTTTTTCTCAATGATCTCAGTGAAATCTGGCATTTGTTATATGACTCGCTCAGACTACTTTCTCATTTTTCATCAGGCGTAACTGCTGCATATGAAAAACACTCTTAATCCAGTTACAATCAAGCTTCATAAAGAATTTCTTGACATTCATAACTTGCATAAAGTACAGTTACATTACATTGGATCCTTGCAGACCCTTCACTGTCGTCACAGCCACACCTATTCCCAACTTCATTTCCCTGCAAGTCCATAAATTCCACTAACTGCCACCACTTGTTCACCATAAGCACAAGGAGTCACAGCTGCTGTCTCCCTTACTCTCAATAAATACCTTCTAATACAACGTCATTAACTCTGATTGGGGTTTTGTTTTTATTATAACCTCTCACTAATGCAGAGAACTCTTTATTGCAATGTCTGCAATGATTTTCTCAGCCATGCTGGCAAGGGCTCCATCTCCGTCTTTACTCGATCAGCCCAGCCTCTGGATCACATCAGAAACACCTTTCAACTGTACATCTGAGTTCCAAGGTCCATTAACCTGATGCAGAATTGAAGGTAGTTAAATGTAACTCACCTACTGAATGATTTGCAAAGTCTTCTTACAGGACAGCTGAGTGGTACAATTTGAGGCTGAGCGAGAAAATGTGCAGAGGAGAAATGAACCATTTCTTATGGGTTGTTCTTTATCTAACCAAGGTAATTACATTTAGCTGAACATTTCCACCTTTCCTATTACTTGTGAACAAGCAGCAGCTCTCCTGCAAACTTCTTTCTCAGTTGATGAAGTACAATTACTTTATTGTCAGTGGCAAAATTTGCAGAAAAGTATTCATACCCCTTAAATTGTTTCACACATTGTCACATTAAAACTGGATATTTTATTCTGGATTTTTTTCTGACTGTTCAATGTATCAACATTTTTTAATATAACATTTATGCCACAACAACATTTTGAAGACAGTCAGGTGTGGAGAAATTTAAAGCAGGGGGTAGCTTATACAACACTATGTCAAGCTTTCAACATCTTTCTCCTCAGTCCATATTCTAAAAATTGAAACAAAAATCATTAACATTTTGCGTTTTAGACACAAGGCAAATTGTAAGGAATCTCCGCAGTATTCCATTTTGTGATTCATGAAACTTAGTGAAGTGTAAAAATTTGCTAAAAGTCAGACAAAGTCAAAGAGGATTTTGTTCATATCAATTTCAGATGTTATTCTCGCTTCATATTATCGAATGCCACATCTAGTCGGGAAGATCAGGACAAAAAAGGCTCAGGTGATTTAGAGGCTTTCCTCTTCATACATCGTTGACCAGGAAGGGTGACTTTAAAATGGAGGAACATTTGAGACTGACTGAGACTCATTATAACTTCTAATGACTTTACACTGGAAACAATTGCCCTTGGTCTCTCTGGTGACTATTCCAGCACAGGTTTTTAATTGATAGAATATAAGAAATGAGGTGTTTTAATAAAACAGGGAAAATGGAAAAGGAACTTACTGTTCCATTTCCTAAACTTCTTCTAGTCACAAGAACAAATCTGGACAAATCACAGTTTGTGTCATGGTCACTCTGGTTTGTCTCAAGCAAACCAGGAGTCTGAGAATGAAGAAGATACAAGAAAATGGGAAAACTGAGAGGTCTTTCCAAAGGGGAAAATTGGAATAAGAAAGGAGGGAATTTCTACCAGAGTCTTGGGAGTAAAAGTTGGGATATTCAGCAGGAGAATGAGAGGGACAGGGGAGAGATTTAAAGGGAAAGAGGGAAATTGAGAGCCCGCATAGCACTTTCCTCTGTGAGCTGACAGGGCTTGACGCTCAACTAACAGGGCTGTTTTGACAGGTGTCAGATGGTCCATATTACTATTTCACCGCCGGGCCCTTGGGACCCTGCATCACGGGCCACAGCAGGACTGGCCAAGCAAGAAAAAAAACAGTGAAATGGCAGGAAAAGGAAAAAAAAAATCCCTCACTTGACTTCCTTTCTGTGCAGCTCAGTGACTCTACGTTCTTCCAAAGAATGGACATCTCCTTCGTCTTTTCTGTGTGGGCATAATGGAAAAGGTTTGTGTGGATATAGAAGAGACTTTCTTTCCAGCAATATGTATAAGTGAATTGAGAAGAGGTTGTCAGAAAAGAAAATGTGGAATTGTTAATTTTGTGCATCTGGAATAATTTGTTTGCAACCACACACAGGTGGAACAAATCCCATCATCTCTGAAAGAGGTTAAGCTGTAATGCTACAGGCTTTCCTTAATGTGGTTACAAAGATCTCAACAGGTAATAAAAATATTGATCCAATGCTTTTCATGCTGTAATCTATCTATCTATTATCTGTACATAAAATGCGTGCACAGGCAGTAATAAGTAAGTAAAGGGTTGTATAATTTGATTACAGCTTTTGACTTTACACGCTCTGTGATGTTAAACCAAAAGTCAACATGAAAGACTGCAGACACCAGAGCTTACAGATAATTTGCTTATCAATATTGTGATGCTAGGCAGTGCTTCTATTGCTAGATTACATAGCACTCTCTGTAAGTGACAAAGGGATTCTTGGGTGCACAATATACTATGCTGCCTGCACCACAACAAAAAGATAGCTATTTATATTTCAGATATTCAGGTTCTAAAGCATCCCAAACCACTTGGATATTCTGAAAACTCCCAAATGCACACAGCCATGATTTACAACAAGTTTATAATTGTCTCTTGTTAGAGGGAACACTGCGGCTGCGGCTCCGAGCAGAACTGTTGCAAGTACTTGGAGCATGTTTTATAGTTACCGCATGAAACGAGAGAGTTCCCGCTTGCCTGATGCACTGGGACTCTGAGGGTGGATCTGATTTTGCTTACTGCTGCTGAACAAAGGCCTGGCATGACCAAAAGAATGATATGGTCTGGGATGTTGTTTTGAAAACAAATGCAACGAAAGACGGTCGGCATTAGAACCATATGAGCTTGTAAAAAATATGGATACTTATTTTTCTGGTTCATTCATTGAACTGTAAAAACAAAATTTTACTCAGACTTTTACACTTATTTATATAGGCAAAAATTATTAGCAAAAGGAACTGTGCTGACCTATTAAACCCTTTAAAACAAATTTTGGAACAAAATATTGGCGCTTTAAGGTTTAAATATATTAAGCTTTTAAATATATACTACATAGCACTGATTGTGCTACCTTTAATCTGGTTCTGGACTTGGTATCCGTAGATATTTGATCTTAAATGAGTCAAATTGGAGTCGGGAACAAAATATCATGATGCTCACAGCTTCAATTAAAAGAAAAAAACAACAAAAAAACATTTGCGAGTTAGTAATTAGTTTGGGTGTTTTCTTTTTTCTCATGGACTTGTGTTCATGAGAATTTACTGGATCTGCATACAGGAAAGCTACTAAAACATTTTGACAATGTATTATCTAAACATGCTTAGGTTTTCTAAAGACATATCTGTCTTACTATAGTCTTTAATAAACTCACATCTTGCTCCTTTTTAATAGGTCTTCCTGTAGAGTAGCTTGTGGAACGGCTGGACTAAAGTTAGCATATTTTATAAATAATTAATAAATAATAAATAATTTGTGCTGTTATCTTTTAGACTTTAGCTTTGAGTTTTCCTAATTCTATCCGTATTTCATATGTATTCATATTCCGCTTACTTGTTCCCTGTGTGTTCTTCAGAAATGTATCCCATCAATTTTGCTTAAAAGGGGGTATTAGACAAAACAATACTTTTCTGAGCTTTATATCATGTTATGATGCAATTTGGAGGGGGGCTTAAATGACTCGTCATATGATGTGCCGCCTGTTTACCCGAAGCTCTACCTTGAAGCTTCAGTCCCCAGCTGATCTCCCACCTGATGTGTGTGTCTGCCGAGCATATCAAAAACCCCTTATGCATGGGCATGGCTTTAATCCGTTTTGGCGAATATTGTACGCAAGCAAAATGATTGAGTGTCTGAAAGGGTAGGAGGTTTCTAAAGAAATAAATGTCAACTTCAAGGCATCATATACAGGCTGTAATGCCAAGTCAAATTTATTTAAGATGTAAATACATTTATGTAACAGGATTCTCATTACATCTGAAGATAATGTAAGCACAAGCGGACAAGAAGGCGCTTCAGAGGGTTGTTAGGGCAGCAGAGAGAACCATAGGCTGCCCCCTCCCCACTATGGAACAGATTTACACTTCCAGGCTCCACAAGAAAGTTTTGGACATTTTAAATGACTCTTCACACCCTGGCCATGATCTCTTCCAGCTGCTGCCATCAGGCAAGAGATACAGAGCAATAAAAACCAGGACAAATCGCCTAAAAAACAGTTTTTACCCAATGGCAATCATGGCACTAAATTCAAAGGCATAAGAACTTCTGCTCTTGACACCACTTTGTTAAAAATGTAAATTCTGTTGAGACACCTCCAGGCGCTGCAACCATCTTCTGATGTCTATTTATTTCTCATTTTGTACTATTTATTTCTTTATCTTTGTATATTATGTACATACACATAACCTGCATCTTAACTCGAGTCGAGCAAATCTCAATCTCGTTGTAATCTGTTGATGACAATGACAAATAAATCTTATCTTATCTATAATGTAGTTTCTTGATGGACCTGGAAAATACATAATTCCGTCCTTGAACTTCTCCTATTTGCCTTCCCTCACAGCTCCACTTTGTTTCTGATCAACCACCTGCTCCTTGTTCATTTGTAAACTCTCCAGCTTTAATAACTCAGTTACAGTAGATCATCTTAAGGTAAGATCATCTTGTTATTCACACAAGCTTGTTTGAATAACAAGTGTGTTTCTCTTGTGAGGTGTTATTTTGGATTTTGCTCTGGATCTTAGTTTTTGAATTTCCTATTTAAATTAAATATTTTTGGGGGATTTGGGGGTAATTATTAGTTTTGACTACATCCAACTTATTTTAACACTGGCTAAGCAAAAAAGGGGAAAAAATGACAAAAAATTAGCTGAGTTGCTTTCTTTTCAATATTTCTTAAACTGAAATAAATTATTCTAACAGGGTTGAGTTAGTAAGTTAAATAGATTCAACTTATTTTAGCACTGGCTAAGCAAAAAAATGAGGGAAAAAACAAAAAATAGCTGAGTTGCTTTCTTTTCAATATTTCTTAAACTAAAATAAATTATTCTAACAGGACTCAAACTAGTGACAACCAGATTGTCACTATTGAGCTAGTTTCAACATACAGTCTCAACTCAAAGTGTCAATTTTTTAAAGTAATTAATGAAGTACATATTTATCAATATTTACTTAAATTCTAACATTTTGCCATCAAGAATTTTTTTGGGATTATCACTGTCAAAACTGACAGCAAAAAACAACAAAAGCAATGCGTGCTCTGTGTTTAAAATCCCATTAGGTAGACATGAAGAAATCAGTAAACTACATAAAGCACTTTAAGAGATTGCATTCTCTATTAAATTACTTCAACCTCTATGATCTCATATTAACTCTCGTAATATACTTTTATTTTTGTTTGTCCTTTCGTCTTCCTCCCTCTCTCATCCATGCTTCCTCTAATCACTCAAACAACAAGATTAAAAGGGGAGAGTTGAACCCTCTTGCCAATCAACAAAATGGACAGTTAAAGTAAAGGTGTTCCATGACTCTATAGACCTTTGCCCTTGTTTTTGTCTGTCTCATCATACCTGCAACCTCGCCTTACCTTTTGTCTCATTTGTCTGAAAACAGAGAACTTTTAATATCTGCCGAATCAATGTTAAAGAGAAGACCGATAAAATGCCCCTGAACTTTGCTTCATTATTCTTCATTCCAAAGCGAGCTCTGTTTTTAAAAGCGTCTGATTCAGTTCCCCATGAGTATGTTAAAACAGGAGGCCATTTTCAGGATTTTATGGGGTGTCCTGTTTTTCCAACATACCTCCTGTGATTTAGGCAATATGCTTGAAATAAGAAGTTCTGAAGGGTAAGAGGCAACTCGGGTTTTACTGCACCTCCTTTAAAAACTAAAATAAAAATAATGTGAAATAGACAAATGACAGGCCAGAGCATGTACTCTCAGGGGCAGGATTTGTTGTAATGGCACTAAAGAGACTGCTGTCCCCAGCCCCGTTATTCAGCGTCTCGTGCTTTGCCTTGAGATCACACTTTTGCAGAAGTTGGCATTTAGGCAACAGTTTTGTACAGTGAATGTCACCTCTAGCAAAATGTGGAAAACAAATAAGACTTCAGAGCATGCAAGGGACGAGAAGAGGGTGAGAATTTACGGCAGGCTGGGTGAGGTGAGCTGGTTCTCTGAGCACTTTGGCAGCCTTGAAGCATGTCGGCCTTCCAAGTTAAACACCGGTTCAGTTTCCTGAGCACGGCTATGTTCCAATCACATCAGCTAAAAGTGTACACAAAGAGAGTATTTACATCTGTCCACTCAAAACAGTCTTTTTTTTTCTTTCTTGGCAAACAATTTTTGCTTAATTCACCCTGTCTGATCAAGGTTTAGGAAATTTTTAGATTTTACAAAATGTGAACCGAGCCATTTGTCATTTTCATGTGCAGATTATTAATGTTCTTTTTGTAGAATTACATCCACATAAAATGAATAGTCCCAACTAACATCCACTTCTGGAAAGTAAAGAAGAGAAAAGGGCCATAAAACCTTATAATCACAAGCTGAGAGGCTCTTCTTTTATTCATGCTTTTAAGCTCTTTATGTGTCTGTGGGATCTGCTTAAAATTCATAGCTCAACGTCGAAAAACCCTAACATGAACCCACTGTCCAAATATTTAACTTCAACCAGTGATACTGTATTTCAATTAATCTCTGCTTGTTTATTGGCTTTTATACTGAAGTTCCCATTTAATCAGCATTTTATTTGTTTTTTCTGTCAACGTACCTCGGTGTTTTCATCGATTTACATTCTCCTCGTGTCTTGAGTTGATAAAATGAAACAAATCCGAATTGCTAATCAGCTTGGCATCATTGCTTTCTGTTCTCATATATCTTACTATGGAACATCTGCCTTTGTTCGGCAAACATTTTAAGCTCTTTATACGCATTACGTTGTTGTCTTTTACAAATTAGACCTCTGGCATAGGGTGATTTGTTGCAGGAGCTCACACCTGCGTCTGGAGGAATTAAATAGGTTTCCTGGCACTCTTCCAGTCCTTTTATGGAACTTCTATAATTCCAAGTATATCGTTTACTGTGTTTAATGATGCTCTGTATTTTTTTTTCTTTCTTTTTTTTACTGAATCCCTGTTTTACCATTGCAGGCTAATGAGAGGGATCAAGACTAAAGCTGAAGCAATTGGAGATGGTGATAAAAGTAGTTTCTGGCTGCGTTACATATGCCGTAAAATATTCGGTAAAAAAATAAAAGCATAAGTGAATGTATGTGCAGTAAGGCTGGACAGCAATAAGAATCAACAACCCTTCAACCATTTGTAAGAGGCCTGTCAACATAAACTGCTGATAAATATGCAGACTTAACTAGCAGGTCCCAGGGTGAACTAAATAACACATGTAAAGTTTATTGACTCCATAAGTTTAACAAACCTAGTAAAATACCTCAAAATAAGGTAGCAATTGGTGTTTTTGAACAAAATATTTTGTTCCCATGATACAAGGAATGCAACCTAGCCTGAATGAAGTTATCAGTAATAATTTTATTAACTGCAAACTTCATTTGTCCTCTACAGGTCTGAATGTCCTTGCTTCAAGGTTATCTATATAGGTAGAATCGGAACAGATTAGCAGAGGACAAGCTGCAGATAACTTATCCTATATGTAAACGCATCAGTGGTTTCTGAGTTTGACGAACGAAGGTGCCGTAAATATCCCGTATTCCCCCCAGCACCCCCTGTTCTTATTTTCGTCCCCTGGTCTACCGGTCGTGTCTCCCCCCACTCCTCACACACATATTACGTTTGTTCGTTCGTATTTCCACGCCATCTTACGTACATAATACATAAACTAAAAGCTGGAGTATAGACATATTTTATAAGCATATTTGTGAGCCTTCCCCTTTATTATTCTATTTAATAGAATTTCTGATCTTTGTATAACTTTTCTTCAGGTTAACTTAGAAAGTGATCTATTGTTACAGGTTAGTTTTCTAAACTACAAAAAAGTAACTGATGCTCAAATATGAAAAACTGGACTGATATTGATATCCGATAGTAACACCAGTGTTATGCCAGATTTGCCAATATTTTATTTTATAATTTTTTTATCCAATTAATCGTAAGAATAATTGATAGATTACTCGTTTACAACAGCCCTAGTTGCAGATAAGTCTAAAGCAGTGGTTCCCAAACCTGGTTATATCTCTGTTCCAGCACACCTGATTCAAATGATTGCATGACCATTCCTGTACCTCTTCTGCTGCTCAAGCCTGTTAATAACACAGTTATTTAAGCCAGGTGTGTGGCAGCAAGGAGACGCCTTTATTGATTCTCAGCTTGCGAATCATGTTTTCACTCTGTGCGATCCGATGCTTGGATGTGATCTGACTGCTCACGCCGTATGTGCGCAGAAGACATATTGGACACATGAATGTGGAACTGCAAAAAAGATGGCGATAAGAAATAAATTGAGGAGTTATTTGTTTTTGTTGAGAATGCTCAACAAAAATAAATTTGCTACCTTGGAAATCCTTGCCATTCTGTGTTGAAATAAGTGTCAAAAGTGTAAAAGAGCCCTTTTTTTCACTTCTGAGTGAAGACCGCTAGGTCCTCTTTTTGATGACATATGGCAAGAAATAATGACAACATTCTTATCGGTTCGGTATAATAATGAATAGCACAGATAACATGTTTGGTGGTATGGGTGTTTTTATCGGAAATGGTACCGAAAACGTTATTGTTTATCCCAGAAAAATAGCTTGTCGAGATGTCTTACAGGGCACTTCTGTCAAATTTACAAATGTTATTGCCTTTAAATTCCAAGATGAAATCATTTTTGATGACAAAAAAGCCAATTACAATGACCAAGCACTAAAAAGGTATTGTGATAATGTCCAAATAATAAAGAACAAAAGTTGTA
Source organism: Xiphophorus hellerii (assembly GCF_003331165.1). Lineage (NCBI taxonomy): Eukaryota > Metazoa > Chordata > Actinopteri > Cyprinodontiformes > Poeciliidae > Xiphophorus > Xiphophorus hellerii. Next base: position 10,873,504 of record NC_045680.1, read on the forward strand.
ATGGTGGAAAAAAATTAAATAAGAAAAGGCAGAATAAACATCAACAATAAAGTCAAAAAGAAATTGGTGCAAAGACCTGCAAAATCCATGCCTTGTGTGAATGAGCAAGTTAGCTTCATATGTTTGATTAGAATGCCAGTTTGTTGTCTTTCATCCTATAAACAGTATATAGAGCAGCTTCTTCCATCCACTTTTTCCTCAAGACATTATTTCTACTTTATTCTTATTATTTTGACTTTAATCACAAAATTTTTAATTAATCCTCAAATTTCAACTTTATTCTTGAAATTCACTCTTGAATATATTATATAAATAAAAAAATCCACCATTCTGTTTTCCCCCAAATTACTATAATACTATTTGGTACAAATTACAATAAAAAAATCTAATGCAATGTTTAACCTCAAAACAGGCAACGATCATGCAATAATCATTGCACTGTATTCAGTCAAACCTTTTGAGAATATGCAATAAATTAACTATCTGTTTCACATTTTCCCTACATAGCATCAGATTTAGATTAGCTTTAAATCTGCTAAATTTATATAAAAAAAGTTTTGTCAGTTTATACACACTCTCATAAAATTCAGTTATGTTTGATGCCAGGTGACAGCATTTCCACTGAGTTGTTGACATATTACAGCAAAGCTGCACCCATTTTCTGACTACTGTTGAAACAAAATCACACTAGTGGTTCTACAAACTTTAAACATTTTTCTTCCACAATTAGGAGGCAGATTTAGACCTGTTTTTGGAAAGCTTTCACTTTGTGTACAGAAACTCTGAGTCTGAAGCCACACTGGTAGACTGCAGCTCAAAGTCCATGCAAAGACATATCACAAGAATATTTACTCTTAACAGCAGGGGGTTTTGTGACCATGTGAAATAAATCCAAAAGTACACGCGATCGGTAATGAGGACTGGCTTGCTGTTTACTCTGACTTCATCGGGTGCTGTCATCATGTGGTTTCAAAATGCAGGCTAGTCCAGTTGCTTGACTACAAATGCTTGTGAAACAGACAGACATATAACGCAGTTGCAATAAAATGTACAGATGCATTTTTCCAGCTTGCTACACCCACATTAACTCAGAGAACAGCATAAAATGGGCCAGACATGAAAAATGAGCTGCTTTCTACAAAGAATTAACTGATGGCCTTTGGCTGCATAAGCTTTGTTTTAATTTCCTGAACTTGTAATGGTCTCTGCTTGGAATTTAATATCCATATGGACAAACTTTTTTCCCACATTAAATAGATGCAAACAAATGACCCCAGACACTTCCATAAATAATGTTAGTTTCACCACACAACTCCTTGGAGTTGTCTTTAGAGTCAGTTCAATTTTAATAACTGACTTTACTCATAAAACAGGATTTCCAGAAAAACATAAGCCTTCTCTTGTCATGTTGCCTATAATTTTTTTTCATGATGATTAAGTTACCATATTGTGTCCATAGGATTATGGACACAAAAATAAATAAAGAAAAAAAAACTATTAACACAGAGTAATAGTGTTTCTTGTTAACAAATTATGACATAAACATTCATCCTGACTTGGTTACTTTAAAAATCATGATATTCTTTTTTTTGTTGTTGTTAAAATACTGTTATGATTTCCAGTTGGCTGCAAGAAGCATTTAACCCTCTCCATTTATGTTACCGACTCTTGCTCTGACTAATATTCGTTAATATTCGGGCCAGACCTACACCAGTATCACATGTGGGGAAATCATGCTTTGCTAATGTACCATATCTCCCTGCTTGACCCTGTCTCCCATCAGGTTAAAATCTCCCAGTTTCCCACAGCTCCTCTTTTTTAAAGTGCCTTCAAAAATGACATAGACCATGCAGTCATAGGCAGATGTTCTGTCATTTAATGGTGATAAACAGCGATAGATTTTTCACGGCCATATGAATGTGGAAAAAAAAAAAAGGCCACTGTCAGTAACTAAAGTAGCAGATGAAACAAAATGGAAACTGTAACAATTTGAAAACTATTTCTCCGAGATCATTATTCATCGTTTTTGGGAAAAAGCTACACTTACCAGGTGAAAATACGTGTTTCCAACAGACAAAGTTTATAAGAAAATGGTGGTTTTAACAAGCACAAAGCTGTTTTTCTTGGTCCTGCCTGTGATTGCCTCCCTGACCACAACCCCCTGACACACAGGTCTGGTAACATCATCAGACCCACACAAATCCATTAATTGACTTGGTAAGCCCGAGTCACTGCATGTAAAGTGAGCGTCATCTGCAAGCTGTGTTATATTTGGACTTGAATCAAAAAGGGGCTTATACAGGCAAAACATATATCACTACTTTCTCTGCATATATTTTATTTCTTTAAAACTATATACATGCAGTATAAAAGCATTTATATGCCTCGAGTATTTTTTTTATTATTGTTGTAGTTGGAATTTTTGACTGGCTACAATCATAAACTTCCATGCATTTTAGGTGGTTTATGTAAACAACCAACTTTGCAGTAAAGCAAATAAAGTAGAAGGAACAGGACACATGGTTCTGAAATATACATATTTATTTAAATGATGGCCCCTTTAGTCAACACTTTGGGGGACATCATGTGGTATAGTTTTACAGTGCACATCAACAGTACTCACCCCTTTGGTTGTTTTACTTTTCCTATTGCTTGAACAAATCAGTCATCATCAACATTTTTTTTTTTAATTGACAAAAAAAAAACAACCCTTTATTTCCACAAAATAATTGCAATTACGTAAAATAATTTTACATAAAGTAAGCGATTACATAAATATTCACTCCCATCACATCAGAATCAGATTTTTTTTTGCAGGAATCACAGAATGGAGTCTGTGTGGATAGGTCTTAATAAAACTTGCAATTTTACTCCATACTTCTCTGCAAAACTGTTCAAGTAATCTCAGGTTGCATTCGGATCAGATATGAACAGCTCTTTTCAATTGTAGCCACTGTAATCAAGAATCTTGATTAACCAGTGAATTGACACAGGTGCTTTTATACCACAATTACTTGAGACACAGTCACTGCACTCGGGTGATCTCCGTTCCACTCATTGTGTGAGTACAAGCATCAATGTACTGAACCTATGCTGATTTAGGTCAGGCACTTTTAAGTTTGTGATGGACAGGTTGCCAGTCCATCACAAACTTAAATATTTACAGGACACAGGGCATCACACGGTAGTTTTAGATTCCGCTTGACTATTGCATGTTTTTTATGGCTTCCAGCAAACTTTGAACAAAGCTCCTATGGCTAACATTCTGCATTGGCATTTTTCCTTGTCACTCTTCCACAATAAATGCATACATAAATGTAATGTAAAAAAAAAAGATAAACTCTACTAATATTATCTAATATTTGACCAAATGTTGACATTGAAAACTTTGTGTAAATTACCAAATGTTTTAGTAAAAAAAAGGTTTAGACTTTAAGAGCACAGATGAAATATTGTGCTCTTAATAAAACATGTTTTATTGTCATAAAGAGGGAAAAACAAAACTTAAATATGTTTCTAACAAAATTAGATTTTTTTAATGTTAAACTCAGTATATCAGTTTAAAAACAGGAAAATCTAATTTTAACGATAACCCTCATTGACCTTATAGAAGGCGAAATACCCTTTTTTACAGTTTTAGGCCAATCTTGCAGTAGAATGTCATATCTACATTTGCATACATTTAAAAAACTGAAAAGTTTGACTTTTCAAACTTTGCAAACAATGTTTTGATTTTTCTTATTTGTATCTTCCCTAAAGTTGACATTTTACACCTTGTTACATAATTATACCTTGTGCAGTTCAACACAAGGTTAACTTGGCTACAAAGGAGTTGGATGGTCTACAAGTCTAAATAGGTTCTGTTACACTTTTAAAATGTCTTTACTATGAATGAATTGAAGTCACATTTCTTTCTTTACATACTTGCAGTTTTGGAGTAGTGCTGTTGACCATGTCTTCTACCTAATAGAAGTTTTGTGTGCTCCAGTAGTGTATGGTTTTTGTACTGCAGCACCAGAGCCTCCACCTTCATGAGCTCAGCACAATAAATCGTGTGTAGTGATAACAATCACAACCCACCCAGCACAAATCCTTTTTTAATCACTTCTAACAAGAGCAGTACACATAGAGAGGCCCCGTTTTTAGTAGGTGCCTTCAGTTTTCCACCACATTAGCAAGGCCCTGGAGCAACAGAGCAACACCAGGGAGGACTATAAGAAAAAAAAAAAAAACAAGGAAGGAACACGAAAGGGGAAAAACTGAGCAATCATGACTGTTTATATGTCATACAAACCAAATATATATGTACACATCATAAAATTACACTCTACTTAAAAGAAGAAAAGCCATAATTTTCCCATGTAATCATCTTTTTAATCACACACATGCTTTCTTGAATAATTTTCCAAACCTTCTGGTTGTTATGAATATACAGTGAAACCGAACAACGAGCCGGGCGTTCTGACTCGCTGCAGCTGTTCAGCCTTCACTTGGCATCTATAAAGTTGACTGGACAAAAAAATTATTTGCAGTGGTGGGTGTAGATTTTTTAGACTTACTTTGATTTGACCTTTTGTCCTAAGACTAAAGGATTAATTTATCTTGATGATGCTGATGGAGCCTCTCTCAAACTTCAGCTGAAGTCTCTATGGTAAAAATCCTGCTTTTATATTAAGTAACTACAGTGATCCTGTAAGTAAAATATGTTATGCTTAATTTTACTACTGACAGAATAAGAGACCCACACTGCAAGTAAATGATAAATTCTTAAAATCACAACTTCATAAACGATGATTTATAAAGATGCTAGTACATACATTTCTATACACGGTCAATTATTTTTCACATTTCTCTTTTGTTTGCTTGTTTGTTTTAATTTGCATAAAATCACAAGTTTTACGTGAAATATAGGCAAAGCTAGAACACACTAAAAAATGTTCTGAATGCTGATGTGTGACCTATCCTGTTTTCAGCTTTGAAATCATTTCAGCAATATTCAAAGCAATGCTAATGAAAGTCAAGTCTGCACATCATCTCCATGAAAAGGTAACAATCTGCTTCAAGCATGCTCTTTACCATTTCACAGCTTTTGAAATGTTGGTAGCAGGGAAAACTTTGTCCTGCTAGAAATGCTCTCAGCCTATGTGTTCGTTCAATAGGCTCAGAACTTCACATCCCTCGCTATGTTAAAGGTACCAATTCAAAAATAAGAAGACAGATTAGACTGAGGTGAGAGGAAAAGTTGATCAAATTATATATTTAAAGGATTTTAAAAAGCCTTCATAAGTTGTTTCATCCAAGCTTTTTACTGAAACTTCCATAATCTACAAGTTTAAAAAAGAATTAACTATGTATACGTTTTCTCTATAGTCTTCCCCCAAACAATTTTAGTGATGTCTCAGTGTGTGATTCTCAAAAGAGAAAGGTTTTTTAAACTTTTTTAAACTATAAACATTGGTTACTTATCAGCTTCATCAGCTTATTCCTTTTCAAAAAGGTACATAACTTTTAAACTTTTGTGCAAAATTTGCAACAATATAGATTATATGTTAGCTTAGCAGAAAACATGAAAAATGCATAATATTTTGCATTGACAGTAAACTTAAAGGCTATGTAGGCTTCACAGTGTTTCCTGTACTTTTCTGCTCGCTACAATAACTTGTTTTTTCATGGTCACAAACTTCTTCATCTCTTCTCTTCTGACAGCTCTGTACACCAATGTGCTTGTGTAGGCTACTTCCTCGACTGAGTGTAACAGGCAGTCTGTTGATTAGCTTGACTACTGCTGGCACTTTCTGACTGCCATGCAAGGTTGGTGGAAAGGAGAAACATTACTTTCCCAACATTTCTCCTTGTAGCTGGACTAGACCATCAGATGCCCACTGGCAAGCTCACCCACAGGTTAGCTCCAGGAGGGACTTAATCTGAAATTAATCTTTTTTGCAGTTTCGTCCAAATCTCTGAATCACTAGCTTGATCCCTTTTGAGACCAATTTGCCATGAGAGACCATAGCAGAATTTCAGGACATGTTTCCTCAGGGTCATAGGGTTTTAAACCCTTCGCCCAAGTTAATGATAAATGGCCTGTACTTGTATAGCTATTTATCAAGTTCCAGGACTACAAAGTGCTTTACACTACAATCAGTCATTCAACAATTCCAATTCACGGAGGTAAGCCACATTGTAGTTACAGATTACCCTGGGGAAGGCTGACATTTCCAGTTGGCATTAGCTGACAGAAGCAAGGCAGCAATTCAGTCGGTGCCACCATGCCCTCTGACCAGTTAAGTATCTTACCCATAGACACAACAACTGAGGCGGCAACCCACCAGTCAAAGGGACGAATCTCTCCCTCCAGAGACACTGGCGCCCCACATGTTAAGGTGAAGATTAAACGGACAGGGACATACAGTATATTCAGTAGTATCAAAAATATTTGGACTTTGAATTTGATTCTGAAACAAAAAATTGTATAAATGTAATTATAAATATTGGTTCATATGATGGGTTCATATGATGCATTTATTCAACAGCCTTTCCCAAACCAATTTTACAACTTGACACATAACACTCTGAAAGTGTCGTATTGCTTAATTTTCCCTATGTTGAGTTTTTTTTTTCCGAATAATAAACTTGCATGGTTAAGTATGGAGAAAATACTTTACCACCAAAGCAGCATTTTTTAGGTTTGAGGGAGAGAAGACAAAATGTTTAAAACATATATGAAATTTTTGTTTTTCTTTCCTGACCTTGGACTTCAGCAAAACCAATTTTCCTGATCTTGTTGTTTAAGGAAATGTGTTTCGCACATGTACATTGAAGTGGAACCAGGTTTAATTGCCATCCACACACAGCCAGAAGACATTACTATGTGAACGGCTACCATTGCTATTTTTCCTTGAAGAAAATTAAGATTTGACAGCCTAGGGTTACGATTATGTGAGGATGTTATTCATCAAAGCACCCAAACGGAATGAGGGCATTTATGCAAGCCTGAAAAATAACACACCTAAAATTCCTAATTGTTTACAAGCCTTTGTGAATTGGTTAAGAGTTTTGGTTTCTTTTGGCTTAAAAGAAAGCATGTTAGCCTTGACAAGAAACTCACAATAATGCAGGATGAGCTATATTTTGAAGAGCAGTGCTAATATTTTCATAACAGTCCAAAATACCTTGCTGACAGTACCACTTTTTCTTGGGTGAATTTAAGGATTTCGAGAAGCATCCCTACATTTTTCTGTTCATTAGTCATAAAATACAAGGGCCTCACCTGAATGGAGTTTACAACATTTGGCAACACTCCAATGGATGAAAACCATGACTGGAGAAGACACTGTTCGAGGGTCGAGTCCACAGAGACAGGAAAGCTTATGAGCATCTTGGAGACATATGGTAGAGATTGTCTGGAGTGTAATAAGATCAAGGTCCTAAATTCCCACCTCCATGCCTTAAAGAAGCAGCAGTTGGAATGTGATTGTGAGTAAAACACAAAGTTTTAGAAGATTTTGAAGTGAAACAAAAGTTATGCATGGCAAATAAAATAAAATGCATAAATAAAAACCTGCCCATATATTGTTTTGCTGTGTTTAGAGAGATGCCTTTCTTACTTCATGGTCGAATGAATGAAAAATTTTGGTAGATTAAAAACATTATTGAAAAATAATTGTGCATAATATCCTAAAAACATTACCCACCAAAATTAAATGTAGTAATGGTGAAATCATACTATTGAGATAATTTTCATTAGCATGTACAGGGATAATGGTCAAAGTTCATGGGAAAAAACATAGAGCCAAATTCAGGTAAATCATGAAAAAAACTATTAGAACCTCCAAAAGGAGAGTTAATGAGGCACTGTATTTATAAAACAATTTTACTCAAAAATATAATGTACATTTTATGATCTATTCTTTTCCTTTATAATTCATCTCCATTGGAAATTGGCTCCACAGTACACCTACGTTGCTCTCAAAAAGATCTGGAAAATCTGTGAGACATGATCATATTCATTTTACATTCGTTCTGTATAAACACTTGTCTCTACAAAAAAAAAAAAAAAAAAAAAAATCAGACACAATCATATTACTTTTTTAAAGCATTCTATATAGTTTTAGAAAATAGTAAATGTTGAAAAAAACTCAAAACAGTCAAGTCTCCTGTTAACCTACTATGGTATATTATTCTTAAACATTTATAGTACATTTAATTTTAAGACAGGTATTGGTGTTGAAATGCAAGTGTTGAATGACTCAAATGGACTGAAAAAAGAAAGTAAAGTTGTCATCTTTATAAAATTTGTACAATTTAAATTCCTTCCTTGCTCAAGTTTACTTCTGATCCATCGTAACTGCTGCATTATGATTAGACCGACCCAACCTCAAGGAAATTTACAAGCTCAAGAAACGCAGACAGCTCTCTTGTTCTGTATTGCCTTTCTTCTAAGTCCTGAATATCAGAGCCCATGATCAACTGAAATCTAATTAGGGGTAGCAGCAGTATCATTTCCCTTGTGTTTTTGTTCTTCCCCTCCTGGCTAGAATTAGATCAAAATTCAGTCCTGTCCTCTCCCACCAAGTGAACCCTAACAGTCCTTTCCAGACTTCCAGATTAAATTACAGATCTTCACACTCCTGGAACCCCCTCCCCACCCTCTGCCGATGCTCCGTCTCTCCCATGCAGATGTGACACTTTCCAGAGACTGCGTTTTCTCATAACACATCTACACTGTTGGGGATGGAGACGAAGGATAAACAGGAGGAAAGGAAATGTCTCTCCAGTTTGGAAAAGACAAGTCAGTCTCAGATACTAGAGAAAATACTTTTTCATTAATTCCATTAGTTTTTCCATTCTGATACAAACCTAATACAAAAACCTCAGTAGGCTGTAATATTTTTTCATGCATATAAACGATAAACAATAATTCTCAAGAATGAATTTAATAAAGTTCCAAAACACTCTTCCAGTGGGTTATTTGACTAGTGTAACATAAATAAAACAAAAACAAAGCTCATTTTATGGTATTATAAGATGTTTTGTGTAAAAACATAAATAAATATGATACACAACACAAAAGTATTCAAGTCCTTTGAATTTCTTCACCTTTTGTCACATTACAATCTCAACATTCAAGTTATTTGAGGATTTCTTTTGTGATAATTCAGCAAAAAGCATATTTTTGGAAGTAAAAAGATAATTCATAATTTGTGCAAACAAAAATCTGAATAGTTTGTATTCAGATCCCTTTCACTATAATACCCCTAAATAAAATGTAGTGAAACCAATTTCCTTAAAAAGTTAGTTGAACAGTAAAAGGAATCCATCTGTGTGTAATTTAATCTCAGCATAAATACTGCTTTTCTGTGATGGCTTTGGGTTTTTCTTTGGAAAACATTTGTGAACAAACAGTGTCATAAAGACAAAGACACACAGAAGATAGATCAGAGACTAAATCGTGGATCCGTTTAAATCAGAGTTAAATTACTAAACAATTTCCCAAACTTTGAACATCATTTTGGACAGTGTTAAATTAATCATGGGACAATGGAAAAAGTATGACACAATGGTACATCCACCAAGTCATGCCTTTCCACTATGGGTAAGAAGAGTTTAATAAGAGAAACATCTCAAAAGCCCTTTGTAACAATAGAGAAGTGACTACCATAGTTCAACAGCAGAAATCTGTTGACAGTAAAACTATCAATAATGCACTCCACAAATCTGGGCTTTATGGAAGTGCAACAAGATGAATCCCAATGTTTAAAGAAAGTCATGAGAAATGCTGTTTGGTTTTTGCCACAAGACATCTGGGGGAACACAGCAAAATATGGATGAGTTACAATTTTCCGGATAAATCAAAGCAGAGCTGGAATAAAATTTTTAAAAAAAATAGCTGAAATACAAAAACCTGTTAGAGACTGCAACAGACTAGGTGCTCCTCCAGCTCCACAATAAAACACAACCAAGGTTACAATAGATTAAATTAAATCATAGTGATGTGTTTGAATTGCCTAACTGAAGTTAAAATTCAGAAGCTGTAGCAAGACTTAGAAATTTCTGTTCAATCCAGTATGACTGAGCTTAAGCCATTTTGGTAGAAACAAACGCCAAAGAAGTGTATTTGTAGAGAAATCAGTTCTACAAAGCACTGACTCAGGATGGTTGAACACAAATGTGTGGTAAACATTTTGTCAAAATACTGAAAATCATTTATATTTTCCCACCAGATCAAAATTAGGCACCACATTGAGTTGGTTTATCATGTAAAATCCCAGTAAAAACACCACAGACAAAAACACCACAGTCCCTCCTGACATCATGCATTAAGCTTTTGGCAGTGCCCTAAATCATTGATCTTTTGCAAACACAAAGAGGTGTCTGAAAATACAGTTGTAAAAAAAAAAACTCAAAAAAACATTGAAGTGGTTTCATATGTTTAAAGCTTCGTCCACATTGCCTGGAGGATGATCTTAGAAAAACCAGCTAAAGAGGAGGATGGATTACTACCATGTGGTATTCATCTGACAGGAGAGGCATGCTTAGCATCATTTACAGTGTTACCCGTCTGTAGGGCTGCTGTTTTACCTCTCATACTCAGAGACACACCAACTCTCTCTCTCTCTTGTAGCGTTTCCTCCACGTGCCTAAAGAGACAGCTATCCTTTTGCTCTGCTTCCCTTCCACCCTGAGATATGCAAAAAGTTCAGGATATGATCAGGAAAACGGGATTTATGCAAGCCAGATGAGCTAAATCTCACTCGTGAAGAACAGTCTTAAAACTATAAATAGTGCATCCACCTCCAACTTCACCATGCTCACGCTTACACACATATGCGCACCCACACTCTTTTTATCCTAACGAATGCATTCTGGGAAGACAAAATTCTTTAAACATCTTACCTCAAAGTGATGTTGATGAATGGTTGTGCTTGTGCAGAGTACCCTGCAGATCTTTCATTCATACATATTCATACAGCATACAGCATCTAATGAAATATATATGTGGCATGCATACACAAGAGCTTCTCTTAGATGCAGTTACTTGCAGACTTGAATATATTTTCCTGTGATTAGAATTAAGACTTCCTTAGTTAGAAATGTGGGTAACACTTTATTTGACGGGTTGTGAATAAGACTGTCATGACACCGTCATAAACATGACATAACACCTGGCATGAACAAGAGTAAGTCTTCATGAATATTTATGACTGTTGTCATAAAGTGTCATTTGGTAATTCATGACACTTTTAATATAAAGCTGACATAATTCAAAATTTCTTCATTATGACAACTTGACATTAACCAAAAAATCATGATCTGACATAAATTTGTTATAAAAGTATTACCGATTAAATTTTAGCTTTAATAACATAAAGCTACATAATTTTTAAAGTGCTTGTTTTGCACTTTACAAAGTGCAAAACAAGCATATACAATTTAGGAATATACCGTCAATTAAATCCAATCACCTAAACTGCCTGAAAGTCAATCACCTATGTTTCAGTTAAATCCCAGTTATAAAATATGCAGTGAAATTATGCAGTAAAATGATGATATGATTATGCCAGTTGGTAAAAAGATCCTACCTCTCCATAATGTTAATCATTTAGAAGAAATCTCCTAAGAAACTTTGAAAATGTCTAATGTGTCTGATTCCATTTGTGGATTTCAAAATATAATTGAATTGGACTGAATTTGATTGAATTAAACTCAACTCAATATATGTCTTTTAACAAGACATTTTATCTATACAAACTTTGGCTGGAAGAAACAATACTTGGAAAACCAAGTGGAATTCAGTGAAGTATTATGTTATTTTTTGTTTCACTAAAACTTTCTAAAGTAGCTACCTCCTGTTCCTCAATTACCTTTAATAGCAGAGAGACCTCAGTTTCGGCATTAAACAAGTTTGTTGCATATTCTATTAGTGAAGATACTTAGGTCGTTTGTTAAATCACAGTTATTTTCGGTGTAAGAAATGGGACATTGATAAACAACCTCCAAAAGTTTTGCACATAGTATGACGTGTACTGTGTACAAGTCAAGAAAAAATAAAAATTGAGGTAAAAATAATAGCTGCAATAGCCTTACTGGATAAATGTGCACACCTCTAAAATCATATTTTGTAATGTACATGTAGATGCAATTTCATCATTCGAGATGAGACAAAAATGGGTTAGAAAGTCTGCCAAAAATCTGACAGTAACACTAAAAAGAGCAGCAGGAAATCCTGTTTAGTTCTGCTTGTTTTCTCCTTCTGACAACAGCCTCCTGTATTCTCCAGATGTCTGAACAGAGGAGTGGAGAGACAAAGGACTCTTCTTCCAATGAACACATCCAGACTTGGCAAAAATCTTTCAAAGTTTTGTGGGATGAGGTTTTGGGCAGCAAATCCAAAGATCATTTCTGCATAAAAACAAAACAGTACTTAATAAAAAAAGAAAGAAAGAAAGAAAATCTAATCCATTGGGAAGCATGGTGGAGGCAGTATCATGCTCTGAAGGACATTTCTTCAAGAATAACTAGACTTTTACTCAAGGGTAATGATTCATGCACTAAATGTGAGCCTGTTTTGAACAAAAGCCTTGAAATATCTACTGAAAAGATAACAAAGAAGAGGCATTTTATCGGTCAGCTTTACCTGGGACAGGTAAGCTTAATTGAACCAACTCAGAGGTGAACCAGAGGAGGAACTAACATTTAGCAATTGTTTGCAATATTTATGGTCTGTTTGCTATTGTAAAAAAGTATTACAAGTTCTAAGAAAGACTTTGCAAACTTGCAGACTGCAGGAAGTTCTGATATTTCATATATTTGAAAAAACAAAAACAGTTTTTTCTTTTTCTTCTTGTATTCATTCATCTGTTAGTTTATTCATATCTACTCAATTATGCGGCAGCGAACTAAACTTAAAAGGTATTCGGACAAAATACGTTCAAACAACTGATCAAGGTCAAAATTATGTATTTTTGCACCAGTACACAGAGGAAGTAGTTTGAATTGTAAAATAAACTTTTAACCTAGCTAAAGAGACATCTTCACATCTGCCCCTTTCTTTATTCAGGTGTGAAGTAACCATGGTCTCAAATGAGCAGGCTGTTTGGATTCCAACGTCAGACCTTGACAATTTGATCAAGGTCTTATGGATAATGTCCAACATTCCTGAAGTAACTTTAAACATTTGTTGGCTTTGATTTATGCCCAGATACACTCAATCAAACATTTTCTGTTGGCACAAGAGAAACTTAATCATACACCCAGTAGATTCTCTATACGGTGGTAAGAGCTATTAAAATAGATTGGTCCTCCTCCACCCAAAGCTGGATCTTAAACTGCTCTCAGACACGCTCCAAGGCCACTGACTGAAACATTAAGGCAAAAATCAGCAAACATATACAACATCCATATAAGCTGACCTTGTGACCATTCAGAAAAAATAGTAGAATGAACAATCTTTGCAAAACTCAAACTCAGCACAGATCCTTTATCTGTGAGGCCTTTTCTCACAGAACAAAAAATATATATTTGGTATAACATAAAGAAATGAAGGATATATGTGTCCAAAATTGAGTTGGAACAACTATGTAAGTTTAAGACTTCCTGTTTATTCAATTGAAAAAAATTATATATATATATATCAAACATGAACCAGATTTGTGCAGTAGCTTTAGCTACATGAGCAAGCTAAATATTTAGGTAGCAACCTCAATATTTAGTTGGCAAGTTAAGTATTTAGATCTGGTGTAAATATTTAGTTTGGAAAATAAAAATTTACTTTGGAACTATATATGTGTTTTACAAACTAAATATTTAATTTGGAGCTGAATATTTAATTTGCAAGTTGCTAAATATTTAGCTTGGACATGATCATTGGACATGTCTCCAGGAATCAAGATTTTTATGTTGTGTTTGTAGTCATGGCTTTGCTTTCTGTGTGGCCTTGCAGTCCGTGTTTGTAAAGTACTTGCTTCATTGTGGATAACAATACTCTCAAGAACTAAAGGCAACATTTTGGCAAGGTCTTTTGCTGTATTTTTTGACACAAATATTTTGCACGAAAACACATTAAAGAGACAGGTTCAGTGTCCCACAATATTATCGCTTGACATTCCTACACCATCTGAACAGAAAAACACGCCAACGAAAGGCATCTGCCAACTGTACTCAACAATAAACCAGTATGATTTCTTGGTTGATTTCAATTTAACCATGATGGCAAGCAAAGAAGCATTATATTCACTATCCACAGATGAGCCTCCATTTACCAGAAATGTATTAAATTAAGTCATTAGCTTAGCAAACTATGGAATCATCATATCGACCTTCCCTAATTGCTTAAAGTAGGAATCCTGCTGTATCAAAACTAATGAATTTGAATGAAAGAATAAAAAATTCTTTCATTATTGGATTTAGCAAAAAAAATTCATACTTTTTGTCATTTCAACTGGCCTAAAATAGAAACAATCCAATCAAATTTAATGTCAACAAAAAATACAAAATGTATCTTTCTCTACAGTATGTAAACATCTGGTTTCAGCTGTTGGTGCCATTCTACTTCCCTTTCAAACATATATTCCTCGAAGCATGAGAACATGCGGGTCTCTGTTGATTTTCTGTGAATTTCCAAGATTGCGGTCTCAAGAAAAACCGGAGAGACTGACTGGAATGAAAACACTTCCTGCAGAACTGAACTGAGCCTTTGAGACACACAGTAGCATATCCCTTTTTGCAATTATGCCTAAATGCTCTAGAATGATTACCCAATTATAAACCAACTGCCCCCCAAGTCCTTATGACCTCAAATATCAGTGTTTGTCTGCCAAAACAGTATTGCAAACAAAACCAAACTTTTTAACAAGGCTGAATGCAAAGATTTTCTCTCTGCATGCTGAAGGCATCACACAGAAATATCCTTTCCTGGCAATCACTGATCTAGCTCAGATTTCCTTGACCATACACACAGAGTCCATAATAACTCAGAAAGAATGGGTGCTTTGCTGCAAATCCATAATATTGAGCACCTACACTTGATCGAACAGTAGAGACTGAGGAATTCTAGTTGTCCAATACATCCTCCCTACTGATCCAAATCTCTTTCCTAATAGTTTCCCCTATTTTTCCAACCAGCTGTGTCTCTGATCCTCTCATTGCTTCAAACCCAGATCCAAGCAGCCCTGTTAGCCTGTGGAGTGAGGAGCGAGCTAATCTGACTTGCCTCAGGGTGAATAGAGTACACTGCCATGTTGAGCTGTGGATACGGTTTAAGGGGAGTGACATAGGCAACTGGTTTTCATTTTGTCTGTATCTTTACATCTATAATTACTGTTGTTACTAAGATCACTGTGTTGCATATTTACTGAATCTTGGTGTGTTTTTGAAAGAGAAAGGCCTTAAAACAGCATGTAACACCCCATACTATGAAAACAGTATATTCTATGCACTGTGGTTCTGTTTGCATTGATGTTTTATGGAACGTGAACAAAAACAAACAGAGTCAATGCCAGTTATTAAACTACTGATTTTTAATACAAATAATTGAGAGTTTGTATCAGTGGATTTTAACTTCAATCCAAATGCTGACAGTAGTTTTAGCCTTCAGGAAGAGTAATCATTTTCTTTGGCTCAGGTTATGTCAGGCTGGTAAAAGTTTTCACTTTCCCTCTTCCTTTCTCCCTCCTTTCACTTCGTTTTTCTCACTCCCCAACAGCATAAGTCGGAAATTCCTATTTTGCTTGGTCACCCAGGATTTATTGGACACTGGCTCTTTTCTTAGGATGTGGTTCTCAGCAGGTTAGCATTCAGAAATACTGCTGATGAGTAATGGCTTCTGTCAGGAAGGTGGCTGTTTTTCATTCCTTGATATGCACTTCGTTACATCTCAAACACCGTATGCTGCCTCTGGCCTTTAACCCCATATGCACTCCAGAGTATTGTGGGTGCAAATACTCAGCTGCTTGAATTTGACTCATTCTGACCCACTTAAAGGAAAAAAAAACATATCACAAGAAGTATTGAGTAAATAGTCTTCGACAAAATAATTAAGCACAAAAAGAAGCACATATAAAAGAAAATAGTGTCCTGCAAAAGTAATCATATCTGTATTTGTCCTTTTTCTTGATACAGTCACAAACTGAAGAATTTATTTGTAAATTTTTGCAGGACAGCAAAACAAAAATTTCTGAAATAGAAGAATAATGTAACGGTTTTCAACAAAACCAAACAATGTGAAAAACTTTGATTTGAGTGGATGTTTTGCCATATCAACAGCTGGCACCGCTTTAATCGAAATCCAAATGAGGATCTCTGTCAAGACTTACAATGAACTGTTTACATACATTCTCCTTTCAATATTATTGCATTTCAGGTATGTTAAAAAGACAAATGGTGAAATTGTTGGTTGCTTGGTTGCTGAGATACTTTTGCAAAGCACAGGAAAATATATTTGTTGATACAGACTTCAAAAGTAGTATGGTACTTCTGAGTTTATATTCAGAAGTATGTGAGACTGATGCCTGACAAAATCATGTTTATCATAATTAACACAAAAAATAAGTCAATTAATCTCATCCTCTGCTATCAACTGTCTTTAGAGAGTGAATCATTTGCTGCTGCTAAATGTGTATCACAAATGCTTTTAATTGAATAGGCTAATTAAAAGTGTTTTGTAGAGTAAGCCCTCCACTGCTAATGAGTTAGCCCTAAATGGCTCAATTAAATCAAATTGACAGTTTCAAACTCTCCTTGGCATTTACCTACATCCTTGAAGAACACATATCTCAATTTTTCATGTTAATAGAGCTCATGAGTATGATTAAGAAACTGTTTTTCATTTGTGCTGAGCGCGCAAACCAAAGTAAATTCTTAAAGTCTGCTTGAAAGCATTTGCATGCAACATGTTTCTCGATGATGTGAATTATGTACTTCTTGGCCCACATTGGCTCAGCTGACAGCCAACGCATGTGGCGACAGCTACAAGTAATTTACTTGTGGCTCTTTCACTTGAGAGCATTTGGACAAACTTGTGATCCCTCCCATTCACACAGCAAAGCATACACGCACCATCACCTTCATCATGTACAAAGCCCTCAGCAGTGCTGACAAGCAAGGGGCAAACATGAGCGGGGAGGTTTCAGCTTCTCTAATTAATAAACAGCACAACTTCAAAGTTGCAGGCTTGTCAGAGAGACGCCCACACTAGCATGAGCAATTTCCCAGATAACAATTTGACATGGCAACATATCTTAAAATTATTATTTCAGTATTTTTCACAAAGTATTATTAAAAGATTGGAAGAATGTATCCAAAATCAGAAATATTAACAGGAAATTAATATACAAATGTTTAAAAAGGCATTGACATTTTCCTGTTTGCACATTGTCTGTCATTAAATAAAATATAAAATTTCTCCTTTAATTAAAGACAGTTGTCATGAATCTACAATTTGCAGTGTTGTTAAAAATGAACTTACTTTAATTAAAACATGATGTTTCTTGCTATGTCGACACTGAAATTTGCTTCAGATAATTAGGTTGTGCATACAAAAAATCAGTAATGAAGTATATGTTCAATCAACAAATGTTTTACTCTTGTTCTATACACTGTTGTTTCTTGTGATGGTCATTAACCCCACATTCAGTTACTGTTTTAATAGTTGCGTACTTACTGGTTTATGTCTTTGAAGTTTCCTCCACTTTAGTTTCTTCGGTAACACAATACTATATTCCACTGAGAGTTTCAAGTTGCTCTCTGCAAACAAAGGTTAGATACAGTCCACTAAAAATGTGGTTTGGATTAAAAGTGAGGGTAAAAAGGTAAAGTTAAGTTTTTGTCAGCAAAGACATCTTGACAGTCTTCCCAACAGTGTGATTGTTTTTTTGTTGCAGGCTCCTTCTCCTACTATTTCTTTGCTGGGTTTTTTTGTTTGTTTGGTTTTTTTTTTTTTTCAAATCTGAGATACGTACTGTCCAGCAAAGTAAGAATCAAATTTGGAAGAATGTCTAACAAGTGAAAAAAAAACAAAAGAATAATAAAAAACTACATTTCATAAATTTTTTACATGTTGGAATGGAGAGCAATCAGTGCTGGTCTTTGAATATTTTATACCAGCCTTGACATTTGCATGGAACCAAAACATTTCATGACCCTGATTCTATTTCTTAAATTTTTTACCTATCTCTTCATATTATATCAATCAATCAATCAATCAAATTTTATTTGTATAGCACATTTCAGCAGCAAGGCATTTCAAAGTGCTTTACATCATAACAAACACAGAATCACAATGCAATATAGAATCAATCATTAAGTGAAGTTACATCAATAAATTTGTAATTGATTACATTTCAAATACAATTCTAAACAGGTGGGTTTTCAGTTGAGATTTAAAAGAAGTCAGTGTTTCAGCTGTTTTACAGTTTTCTGGAAGTTTGTTCCAATATATGTAATGACTCCCATCCCCAGGGCAAAAGGCAGTACACCATCCAAACAGTACGATGGGAGCTGCTAATGGCATGAACATTAAAACCAGCCAGCGCATGGACACATGTCTTAGTTTCCCTCCCAGTCTAACCAGCATTGCCTCGGGCTCTCACACTCATTGAATATGTTAGAGGTGCTGACAGAGTCACAGTTAAAGATAACTGACCAGGTTTGTCTTTCTCTTTTGTCTAATGATGAGTCTGACTTCACTGCTGGCTGTAAAGAGCATTTATTGCAGGATAAAGCAAGTGTGTTACGTTCTGACATATTTGTAGTTTTCTGTTCCAGGTTGTCATTTTCCTAACAATGCGATATCTAAACTTAAAATTTGAAGTAATCTCCAATTAAAATTTGTATTATTATTATTGTAAATTTTCAATTCAAAAATTTAAATTGGAAACAATATATATATATATAAATATACATATATATTATTTATTATTTTTTTTAGATCATGCACCTCACCCCATCACACCTCCACCCAAAAAAGTGACACGCGAGGGACAGAAACATATTGAAAAACAGACGTCATGCTACAGGGACAAAAAGCGAGGCAAAAATAAATATATCTGAACAAAGGGATAAAGGAGTATTTTTCGTAGTGCGAGAGAAATTAGGTGAAAGGTACAAAAAAAAGCACAACTGTTGACAGTTAGAAAATGAAACGATAACAGAGAAAAACGATGGTGGGACTGAGGGCTGGCGTCCCAAATATCCCACCAGATGTTCACCGATGCAGAGGAATTCTTCTCCACATTAACCTAGCTGTATTGTTACAGATGTGTCTCCATTGGCCTGATTTACATGCAGGCACCAAGCAGGTTGGACTAGCCTCCCTGGATCCATTTCAATCTAAATGTCACAGGAGGCAGGAGGGAGCTGTAGAAGAAGTGGCAAACTGAGTAGTGGGAAAAGGTTGGAGAGAAAAGTGGGCACCATATTGTGTCATAATAATGATTCCATTCCAAGCAGCTGGTCTTTGGAACAAATTTACTGGCTGTTTTGGAAAGCTGAAAGAAAAAAAAGCTGAAGAAATGTGTGCTTGGTTTTCAATGCTTCTGTCCAAAGGTTTTGCGGTGGAAGGCTGGAAGGGATATCAGGCTGAATTAAAACTAAGATGCTCCTTAACAGTTTTAAAAGGAACAAATTAATAAAACAATTGCTTCAATCACAGAAGATCATAATTTTAAAATTATCTGTACACATTTATGGATCATAAAGCGTGCCTATGAACAAGGTTGCACTTCAAGGGTTTTGTCCACTTGGGCATAATGCTTTTGGCGGAGTTAAGAGTGAAAATCCTAAATTTATGGATGGGACTGAAATTCCTGCTTTCAGTTGACCTCTGAGTAGCTGCAAAAAAAAAAAAAATTAAGAGTGAGTATCTTGCTTGAGGATGTGTCAACCACAGTTTGCTGAAATGGGGAGGAAAGTTCATCACCAAACTAAATTTTCCAAACTCCTATGGAAATCTTTGACAGATTTATGAGGCAGTGGTACCGTTTTTTTTGGTTTTGGAACTATGGGATGAACTTGAAGACACTGACTCAACAACTTATATGTAAAGAAGTCCAGAAATTACGAAAAAATATATGTGAGTATATTTTATATTTTGAAAAACAAAACATGGGCATGGTTAAAGTAAATCAATATGTTTGTGGTCAAAGTAGTATTTGGTATGTTGTGCTTTTTGGTTACTTTATTTAAAGAATAATTGTTTTCTACGAAAAACATAACAAAGGCCATGTTTTTATTTTTATTTTTTTACTTTAGGTAATCAAACACTTTTATCAGTCACTGCTAATATTTATGCTTCATTGACAGTCACTATTTACATTTTGATTTGTTGGCCAAAATTTCTTTAAGAGTTTAAACTTCTGATTATCTACAGTTTAATACATTGATGTTCAAGTTAATGTGACAAAATTAAGGCCATGGACTTTCATTTTGATGAGTTAATTGCATAAATCTTAACGTGTTAAAATTTTTATCCAATTGATTGCATTTTCTTCCATCCAAAGGAATGAGCCGGAACCTTTCCCTGTAAATCTAACACACAATGTCAACAAATAACAGTGTAGGACGACAAAACCACTTTTCTTGGCCCACTGGGGTTAAAGTTTTACATTTAAAAAATTATCTGAGGAGACGCTGGAAAAGACTATTGTTGTGTGCAAGTTGTGCAAAGAGGAGTTGGCCTACAAAGCTTTTCAAGCCTAAAATACCATCTCAATGCTAAACATGTTGCAGCAAGCACAGACTTCTCTAAGTTAATCTCAGTGTCCACAGTTCACATTTCTAAAGAAGTATTTTCTCAAGAAAGTTAAACGAATGATCACAAACATAAGGGATATAACAGCACTTTGCACCAATCTGATTGCTGATTAATCTAAATGACTGATTAAAAACAATAAATATCTTTGTTATGGAGCTCATATGTCTATTTATTCAAATATTTAGCAGTCAAAAGGCTTCTTGAAATGAATGTTTTTTTATTAAAAAAAAAATTACATCAATTCTGAGTCATTATTTAGAGACCGCACAATTAACTTGATTAAAAATTATAATTGAGATAAAAAGTTCATTGGGTTTGAATACTTTGTAAGGGCTTGCATAATTTGCTTTGTCTTGAAGTGCCACTTTCAGTATGCCTGCTTGACTTGCCAACAGTGAGATGAAGGTCTACAACATAAAATTGTAACTACTAAAACGCAACAAGAAGAATTAAGAACAGGAATCCTCATGAAACTGTAGTCATAAAATTAGTTCCTACCTTGAGCCATAATAACTTTAGTTTTTTATGATTGCTATAAAAGAGTTCAAATGTTTTGGGAGGAAATATCTATGAAAGTATATCATCTGTTAAACGCTAACTCCACCAATTTTATCTCTTCTTATTTTGCACTTGACAAAACAAATTTGAAGTGCTGACCTGCAGCAAGATGACGACAACATGCAACAGCTTTTCATTACAAGATCTGCAGCAGAAATGCAATAAATTCAGGAATACAAATAAATACCAATTATTACCCTGTCTTCTGGTCATTAACCAATGCTAAAACAAAGTACTAACACATGTTGCTCCTCTTGGGTTTCCTGTTTTGCTACTTTAGTTTGACCACAATTAACTATGTTCCAGGAGAATTATGGGAAGTGGGTGGTGTATTTGTGCGTTTGTGGGATGCATTCCTCAGTGCTCATCCCCTACTCATTCATTTTACTCTTCTTGCTCTCAATTCTTTCCGTTTTCTTCCATCTCTCCATCACAGCCTGAGGCTCCTTCTAATCGTCCTCTGCTGTGCTGATTGGACTTTTCATTAGTCTTCTCCCAGAGGCTCTACATGACCTCCTCTGGGTCACAGCCTACTGATTATACCCTTTCTATTCTTTTCAGTGGTGTCTTTATCAACTCCTTGAAGAAGTCAGATGACACCTACTTTATCTGCATGGTTACGTCTGAAATCTGAATTTGTCTTAAGATTTTCATGTATATATATTTAATAAGGGGTAGAAACTTGAACAGTATTGTAAAAACTTTTTTGGGACATTTGGATGAAAGGTTATGGTTTAGCTGTGGTGAAACTACAACTTGCCAAGAAAAAGATTTAAGATAGGTCTCCAACATGTCGACTACTGCTTGGAATGGCTTAAGCTGTCTCTGCATATTTGCTGCTTGATGCAAAACCCTTATTGGATCTTAAGCCTTACCTACTGCCCGTGACATGTCCTTGGAAGTCAACAAACCACCAATAAGTCAGTTACCGAAGGGATTTTAATGATGCAGCTATATGCCACAGGCTGTCAGCTGAGCACGTCTGAGGGCTTGTTTTATCGTCGTGTCCTGTTTTCTTTCTATGAATGTGCTCTAGGTTGGAGGATATGTTTTTGCCATGTGACTAACCATGACCTTGTCCAAATGAAGACCTTAAGCCACACATCCACCCCAATCACACACTCTCACACACAGACACAGTTTCATCTCTTTGCCCCAACCCCGGCACGCTCCAAAAACTGGAACAGATTACTCCCCTATGAGCTTGTTCAAGCTCTGATTGCTGCTACATCCAGCTAGGCTTTCAAGTGGCCTCCTGTGTTCACAGCACCCCTATGGGTTAGGGCCCACTGCACTACACATGGGGACCATTACCCAGGGCTGTCGAGGCCAGCATGGGGCACGCCATGATCCCTATCCGCGCCACAACACTCTAAACACCCATTTCCACTCCCAATCACTGCAGTTAATTACAGTGATAGCTCTGTCCACAGTTTTCCTTTGCAGTGGAGTGTTCATGCTGTCCTGTCAGAGCAAACAGAGTCGGTAGTCAATGACAAGCATCATCTGAGCTTGCAGTAGGTATGTTTAGCACTTCCTGCACAGAACCTTTGTCAGGATTTAGAGAAATATTTCCCTGTGTCTCTCTGGTGTCATGAATTTATTGTTTCAAAAAATAATCAGGCTGATTAAGAAAGTGAGATCCGTTGAAGTTTAAGTTTGCAAGGTACTAAAACATAAGTTTGTATTATTCTTTTGTTGTTTTTTGTATGTAAATAATTAAGCTGATAATCAGTTTGATTTAGTCGGTAGTAAAGGCTTGTTTCAAGTTGCCTGCTTTCTAAACACCATCTCAGTCAGACATTTAAAATGTAAAGAACAAGTGATTTACTGATCACATTCTTAAAAACATACATATTATTAACAACATACTGACAGGATATATTGAAACAATGGAAGTAAATCCTAAAACCTAAAGGAAATAAAATCCTTAAACATCTTGAGCTGAGCTTTGAGGTCACGCAGCATGTGAGTGCTTACTGAGCTTACTGTGGACTAACTCCTACATGTAGACAAAGAGCTTCCATGGCGGTAAACCACACTGGGAGATTTATGACAAGTGAACATAGCATTAATGTTGTCTACATGAACCTGATTTAATCTGTACCAATTTAAAATAGACACTGACAGAAAGGCAGAAGCATAACATGGGCAGAGCCAAATTTTCCCAGTCACAACATAATTATTATTTGGTAGCCAGAAGACAGGAAGCTGAAACAAAAAAAATGTGAGTCATATTTGGAAGGTAATAGTTTATTGTTCAGATTGAACAGCGACTCAGAACACCGCTAATGCCTCTGTGTTGGATTAAACTCTGATGAACTGGTAAAAAAACACAAAAGAGTGAAAGGTAAAACGTTTTTGGCAAAAGAAATGTTCAGCTTCATAAAGTAAAAAGAATATCTGGAAAAGGAAATGATTCCAATCCTAACTCCCAATTTCCCCAAGTGCAATGTAATTTATAGCCACTATATCACATCCAATCAACTCCACAGTTATAGTAGTCAATGTTGATTACAATATCGCCTTCCATTTTACATTTTCGTCCTCTACTCTTATGCCGTTTGCTTTGATTTATAAGAGTAAAGCTAGTGTCAGAGGTTGCTATTTGCAGCTGTTAAGTTGTCATTTTTGCTTGGCAGATCTTACTGTATATGAAGTAAGAAGTGCTAAAAGCTAACATTGCATCAGTCACAGGGGTAGTCAAAAAATTTTGAATACAACAATGGATTATTACATTTCAGAATAATAAGAATCTACTTATTCATGCAATGAGAAAGAGAATAAATGGAAGTACATGTTAAAGAATTTTATTGTATAACTTTTAAAAATAGCTTACTAAAAATGGCACAAAATATATATTCTGCAACTCTGCATCATATTTAATTTTATATATCACACACTGGGTAGGTCTTGTTTAAGAAAAGAGTATAAAGTCCCACAGTCTAGGTTTGCCTAGCACATTATGCATGGTGAATTTTATGCTTATCTCTGTGTAATACCTTAGTGCCACAGTTTATTTCCAATGAAATGGAAAAATTGATTTCTTTTTTTTTTCTTAAGCACATTCTAAATTATATACAGTTTGTTAACTGAAATGTAACCCCAACAACACAAATATATTTAGGTTTTGAGTTAACAAATTAGGCATAATAGTCATAACTGACATCTAAATGGCAGCAAAGTGTAATTGTGGGTTTTGTGTAAATATGGATTAATAGGCTATAGTCCCAGTGAGAAATAAAGCTGATTTCAACACTAAAACAACACATAGGCCTCATTTAGACATTAGTCGTTGATGGCTAAAGTTTAAATGTATATGCAAACCTTAGCTAGCTATTTTCAAGGTTTCTGCAGAAAAAAAAAATAATTTTGATAATTCAAGAACCCAAAATTTTGAAAGTAGTAGGATATATGACAAGATTCAATTAGTAATGCACATTTACTGGTGGAAACAACAGACATTTTAACCTAACATGTGGTAATAGGTTTGAATTGAAATGATATAGCTCTCACATAATATCTCTGGGACATGTGAGAAACAAATAATTTGTAATTGTTAAAGGAAGTCTCCAGTTCATTACAATACATTACAAAAGAACCATGATCAATAAGCAAGATGTCTCCTGGACGAACATATTATTTGTGCAGTTCATGGTATCCAGTTTTGTTGCTTAATTGGTTAAGTCACAAAACCAAGTTTAGCCTCGACATTTATGAACCATTTAGACATTGTTTGGACATATTTCCATCTAAGAATGTTCACTGGTGTGGTATTTGTACACCATCTTGGTTGTGATGTGGTTTGAGGTGAATTCATGTCAAAGGTTTACAAGAGTTACTCTTTTCTTGATGCCAAACCAGCATCTAAAATGCTCTTTTTGTAATTTCACAAGTGAATATAAAGATCCTAAATCTTTAAGATTTCAAATAACTTTCTTAAGTTCTTTAGCATTTTGGAATGAAAGTGACAGCTCATTTAAAAACTCATTTAAAATTTACGAATAACAACAAAACAACAAAAAACAAACAAAAACAATTGTAAAATACCCGTTAAATTTTAAAAGGAGCTACTAAAACAGGATTCTTAAATAGCCTGCCGTGGTGGACAGTCATATTTTCCTACCGTACTTACACTATAATATACATAACTCCAGATTGTACCTTGTCATGAGTGACTGGAAATAAAGCCACAGAAAACTTTTTTTAGGCGCAAGTGGCCAATCCAACTCCCT
The DNA here is from genome assembly GCF_003331165.1 of Xiphophorus hellerii. Lineage (NCBI taxonomy): Eukaryota > Metazoa > Chordata > Actinopteri > Cyprinodontiformes > Poeciliidae > Xiphophorus > Xiphophorus hellerii. The sequence continues at coordinate 10,899,046 of NC_045680.1, forward strand.
TCCCCCTGACACAATGGCACCCTGTTGAAGTGAACCGCATCACTATTACAACAAAAAATGTGTCTGATTCCATCCCATTTAAGCAGGAATTGTGGTCGAATTCATATGTAACAAAGGTTGTATTGTAATCATAGCATATGTTTGCCTCATATTTCTCAGTGATGGAGGTTTGTGCAATCCAGGCAAAAATCTGACACAAAGCTTAACAGAACAACTGGCTTGTGTCCTCAAAGGAAGGCTGCCCCATTAGAAGTCATCATTCCGTTTTGCTCATGACTCGGGGTTACAGTGCTGCATGTGACCTCACCTGTCACCATTTAGCTGACAACCACAGTATGGTAACCTTGTTAGATGCAGGGCAGGAATTGCCCTTCCCTCGTAGATAACAATCAGTGTGTCTGTGAACTTCGATATGACACAAATATGAACAAAACTGCAGCTCTGCAGCAAAGCCCACTCTGGAGAACATCAGGCGTGGACAGTTTCACAGGGCAGTTCCCTGTCATAAAACCCTGTTATGTCTGAGAGGAATTTGGCTGGTAATGTCTCAAACCTCTTTAGAGAGATGACAAAGTAGAAAATATTTCTTTTCAGTCTTTCTCTTTCCTCATGATATTTCTATTTTTTTCCCCTTACTGAACAAATCTTCCTTGTGTTACTGATGTGTGCCGCTGGATCTGTAAACATCACTCACGACAGATTCCACTGGAGAATTAGAAACAGCTGCAGTTTCTGTCTATAAGCTGGGAAAACTGAGTGTTCCTTTTCACCTTTGTTAAAAAAGTCCCCCTCAAACAGCTATAGAGGTGGTGTGGCAGCGGTCTGCACTCTGTCACGATCACATCACCCGTACTGTGGGCAATTAAAAGCTATGCAGGTCAAAATAAAGAACCAGTCCTTCCCTCTCAACAAAATGGAAGGCCACATTCAATGTTCTTTAGAAAAACATAATGTTTTGATTTATTATGTGTCTATAACACATTTTCGTCTCTTTTTAATATTTTTGAATTGTGTTATAAATAAGCTTTGAAGAATGAGAAGAAAATGATGAGTTCTTACAAAGCAGTTTGAATTAAATTCCACTAGAACTCAAAGACAACCATTAGGGATGTAAGCTCTTACAAATGTGTAAATTTTTGAAGCACAACTTTAAGTAGTCAAATATAAATTATATTTTATATGGGTTTTTAAGCACAAGACAGTACAAGACCAAAATGAAAGAAATCTCTATTTTCTTTCCACTTCCACTGCGCAGCCCTGCTCTGCTGCTGATCTATTTATCGTCAATACACTAGGAAATGTGATATACAGCACCTCAGCAATAGCTCATATGCTATCAGTGATGTCATTAATTTACAAGAAACTCAACCAGCTGTACATTGGTTTGATTCCTGTGAACCTCCCTGCTGCTGATTATGCTGAAAGGGACAGATTTATTAATGGCTGCTTGTGTGGCATTTATTTCTCTGAGAAAAAAAAATCAATAGTGGCAAGTTTAAAGAGAGAATAAGAAAAAGCATATGCTTGGCTTCCATACAAGGCCATTTTGCATTAGTCAAGAGGAAATATACAACAGATAAGTACTAAGTAGTCCAAAAAATATGATAGAAAACACCACTCCAAAGGGGCTGATGGAAGTGAAAAGTAGAAGTGAAAAAAATACATATTACAAAAAAATAATTCCCAGACTTCCCCTCTTTCAGCTAAAGGGAAGAAGTTTGGAAAACAAAAAAGGATTCGCAAAAGCTGTGGGAAAGTGTAATTAATCTCAATATGCATAACTGATTAACTGTGTCAAAACCTCTCTGGAAGAAATAAGGGAGCATGCCACACAAATTCAGACAATCTGTTCTCATTGCACTGACTGGAAAAACAAATAGGGAATACCCACGGCTTTTCTGTGGCTGTTTTCTTCAGCTCAGGAAAAATATTTTAGTCATTTATTTTACTCTGCCTTTAAACCCATTAAGACCCAAACTTGTTTTTTTAAAAGAGCCCCCTAAGACAAACATTTTTTAATCCCACTATTTACCACAGTAAAAAAATGACAGAATAACTATAACTATAAATTTGCTGAACCTACCTTATTTCAAAACTTACATTGTTTTGCACTGAAGAGATATGTAAACATGGAGGTCTGGATGTAGCCTTGCTTTACCTTCTTTAGGTTTTTTACTTGTCTTAGTAGAGAAGCAGAGTGGTTGGAAGAAAATAAGTTTCAGCTAAGACTTTTGCTTTGAAATGCCATTCTATACCTGAAATACTGAACTGAGTATTTTCCCTTTCTTATAATTGTTTTTTTTTTTTGTTTGTTTTGTTTTTTTAATTTGCTGGCTGCAGCTGGCATCAAAACTGAAAGGTGCTCTACTGCCACTTACTTGATTGGAGTGCAAATAGAAATAATGTGTGCACTTGGGATAGGGAATTGTGTGTGATTTGATATGGTAATTTCCTGGCCCCGGATTTAGTGAGTCAGTTTTTGGTAAGAAATTTATGAAATTTAAACTGGTTATTTCACCACTAACTAACTACCATGATACACTCTAATTTACAACTGATAATTTGACTTTGTACACATAGATAGGTACATTTATTCTCAGTGGAACTCCTTAACGTTAGATTCTTAGAGGAAGTCGCCATACCTCTTGTTGGAAAAAGCCTATGAATGCACTTTTTGAGTGGGAGTTGTATTCTGACAATATATAGCAATGTGGTTTTATATACTTCTTACTACTGTTTCATGTAAGTGGAAGTGACACCTGCAATATGGCCCTGATCATTCCCTATCACCAGACTTGCACACAGCAACATTATATCTGCAAACCACATGGCCTCAGATTTCAGCATAAAACCAGAACCAGTAACTTGATAATGATATACGCCGATAATATTTGAAGAAGGATTCTACCACAGTTCTAATTCACCTCCTTTTAGAGTGAATCAGCCATAAAATGCAGCTCTAGCAGCACTGTCCCCTCTCACTCTATTTCTTGCTAATGAGAGGAAAATTCTTGGTCTATGGTGATTTCTTGTGGGACCCAAAATGACTTCATTTTCCTTGAGTATTGACCTTAGAACAACAATAACATTTACCAGGGATATTTTCTCAGTAAAACCACAACTGCGAGACCACTAAAATATCTGAGTTTTATTGAAAAAAACGTTCCAGACAAACTTTATTTTGTGTCTCCTGTGTCTCAAAAATCCAATACACACATACACACTTTCCCTGTGTATTTAGATGGAGATTTGTGTTTGTGAATTTGACTGTTTGTGTATTTTAATGTGGGAGTGTGTCAGTTTAAACTATGTGTATATCTTCCTCTACACCATCATAAGAAAAGGAAAAATAACTTTCTCTCAGCCACAAAATAATTGGCCCCCAGAGCCATTATGAGAGGCTCACCCATGTGAGCAAAGAGTCAGGGCTGACCAGCACTTGAAGATAGAAGTTAGAAAACATTTGTTGGATTTTTCTCAGCTATGGCAAGCCAGACCATTTTAATTGATATGGATTCTCTTCTTGAGCATAGGTTTTCATCTTTTTTCCATTATCACTCTAAACTTACGAGAAGGCATTTCTACAGTGTAGTCAATGTCAAACTCTGGTTTTGAGAGAAGCAGAGTGGCTGCATATCACTGGACCAGATCTTGATTATTGTACAACTTCTGAGGATGTCAAGAAGCATTGGTTGTTTGGTCCACCTGTTTTGTAGATCTGGAAAAGCTAACAAACTTGTCGCTTGAGGCACCAAACATTCTTGTCTTGACTTTCTGTGGATTAAGTGTTGGCCTCTTCATCCCCATGACCATAAGTGGGTACTGACATTGTTCAGAGCAGAGGGTGCAGCAGCCAGGATGACTGTCTACTCTACAATCTCTGAGGCCATGGTTTTCAAAGGTGGATTATTTCCTGTGGGTGGCAGGTCAACTTTTGTATTTTGGTGTCTTGTTTACAAATGATGGTTGGGTATAGCAGGAGATGAAAAAATGCCATGGAGCTTCATTTCCAGTGCTGTGGGTGATGCATTCAGTCTTCTGTGATAAAAAAAGAACTGATCAAAAAAATCAAGCTTTTTTATTCAATTATCTACAATCCTAAACGTACCCAGATGATGATTGAAAAATCCAGAACTCGGATAAAAGCGGTTGAAATAAGATTCTATCCAAGGGTGCCTGAGTTCATTGTCAGAGACAGAGTGATAGGGTCTGTCATTAGGGGAGTCTGGTGTAGAAGTTCTGCTCCTCTACATTAACAGGAGGTAGTTGAGGCAATCCATGAATTAGATCAGGATGTGTTCCAGGGGGCTCACTTTGGAGACCCTTCCACTTTGGAGGTTTCCCAGGCATTTTCCTCTAAGAAGAAACCCTGTGGAAAATTCAGAACTTATTGGATGGTCTATGTATCTTCTTGACCTGGGAACATCTTAGGATCCTAAAGCTGGAGAGTCTTGCTAGGCAGGCATATGTCTGGGTTTCTCTGCTAGACCTGCTAGAATGAACATTTTCCAACATTGATTTTTGAAGTGTTTTGTTTACTTATTTACCTTTTTCAATTGTGTTCCTTATGTGCTGTCTGCTCTGAAGATTATATTGTTACGAGTGTCAATCATCTCTGCGCTGCTCCATTAATCCTTCACATGATTTCAACTTATTACTTTGTCAATGCGGGCCTTGGAAGTAAGACGGGTCTTCCCTTGGTGAGCTGCTACACATGTGATTTACACTATTGATCCAACATCCTGATTAGAATTTTTAATTAACGAAGGAAGCTAACCGCCTAGAGACAGGAATTCGTATGACCCTGAACACGCCTGATGATTTTCATAGCGGCGCTGAGTCTATGTTAATTGCAAGGCTGATTTGACTAGCCTTGCCAGAGATAATATGCTGTGCCACGTTTGAATAATTGACCTCTCTCTCTTGCTATTTAAAAATCATACAAGCCATGAAGGGAATGTGAAGTTACATGTATCACTGCCCTAACCAAAATATGAATTGTGGCAGGTTTTACTGTGCACCTGTGCCCATTGTGGCTAATATTTTGCTTGTTTAGCTAATGAACACAAGATTCAGAGGGTTGGGAAATGGAAGGGGAGGGCATGCATTTCACAGACTTCAGTACCTTGACAATAATCTGCGCATTTCCCACAGCCAGGATAAGGGCCACCAGGGGTATTTCCACAGCCTAAAGGCCTTCCATTAACTATTAATCTTCTCCTGGAGTGCAGCAGGGGAACCATGGAGTCACAGCTGCCATCACACTGGATCTTTTTTTTTTTCTCACCCCTCCTTTCCTCTCCACTGGCAAACAATCCACAGCTATGAGGAAGGGTAATTAATTTTAAATAAAATACATGGTTGTGCATAATTTATGCCCTAAGCCCAGAGCTACTGGTGTTAGACAAATACACAAACTCCATACTGAATTACCAGCCATTTGAGCTGAAAGGAAGAGTGTGGATTGTTGCATTTTTAGGGTTGTGGTTATCCAAACAAAACAAACATTTTAAGAAGTATTATTAAAGGTTCCTGGTGTTTTTACAGTGGGCTGGTTTGGAATGAAGAACCATTTCCACACAGTTTATAAAAGACAGTCTGTTTGGTAAACTAGCATATAGGGGTTATAAATTGTTTCTACACATGATTCCAGATATCTTACTGCCATTCTTCCATGAAACTATATTTATGGAATGCAAGTTTTAATAGTTGTCTTATATTCTCTCACCTGAGATATGGATATCTGCAGCTCCTCTGGAGATACTTTGGGACAATTGGTTGTTTATATTATTAATGCTCGGTAATACTCCCCTTCCTGCCCTGTTATTCTTTAGGTATACAGTCATCTGCTGGAAAGTGTGTAGTTGTGTTATTCTTTGTCACAAGTGAACTATTTAGTAATTTGGTCAGTTTTGAAGGCAGGTAGGAGTAATCAAGTAAAGGAGACTGAAATAGCTTTTTGCATGGGTATTTATGAAAAAAATGAAATAAATGTAATATTTATCATCCTACAACTACACAGTATTCTATTTTGGCCAATCACATGAAATTACTTTTAAGTACAATGAGGGTTGTGGTATAAATATCACATACTGTACACTGGCTTAGTAAAATATCTTGTACTAAAATTTCTGTCTAAAACCTCCATCTCTTCCTTATGCATTTCGATTTTGGAGAAAGCAAATATTCCTAACCATCTGGACCGTGTAGAAATGAAAAAAAATGAATTTAATACAAATTATATGTCTAGCTTTAGATGTTTTTGTACATTAGCAAACATATTCTGGATGTGTGTCACTCAAGGTCTACCAGTCAAACTTTGCTCTCAATTTTCCATACAAGTGGATGAACGTTGAAGTACTTCATATATGACTGATAAATCGGTCACAAGACAGAATATGTTGATATTTTAATGGGGAAATTAAACTTTTATCAAAGAGATAGATAAATTACATTTAAAAAAGTAAAATGAACCACATTAAAATTTAACATCAACATAATAAAAGTACTTTTCTAAGCCAATGGAACATTCTAAAACTATCAACAGTTATATAAAAATGGTAAAGAAATTATAGGAATGTTTTTGTTTTGATTTCAGAGACAGAATGACCGTCTATCAGTTTGGGATAAAAAGAGACAGGCAGAAAATTAAGAGGGGCTGCAAAGGAGAAAAAATTGTGGAGGATTAAAAAGAAAGAAACATTCCCTAGCTGCCCCTGTTAATTGCACAGAATTGGAAGCAGATGCTCAGTTGCAGTGACGTTATCTGAGTAGACCTTGAAAGGCCTTCTGGTTTGAGGGCAATGGGAATTGTACAATAGATAGCAGGAGAGATGACAGGAAAGATCAAATGTTTTAGCTTTTGGAGAAAGCAAAATAACATATAATGAGTCTAGTGCTGCAACTACAGCTTTGATGGTGCAAAAACTTAAAACCAACCATGAGAAAGACTGGCATACTGTAAGTAGTGCCTCTTACTACACTACATAAAATTGGTACAGTGAAGAATACAGAAATAATGGTTCTAAAGGATGGTCAGTAACGGAATACCTCCAATTGTCAAGGTTTTGATATTTCAGAAGAATGAGGTTTTCTTTACTAGATAATTTACAAGGGACCAAAATGCACTTTCAAGATATACTAGTTACTCTCATGAAGACTAAAAATATGTTTAAAATGGTGCTGTCAATCAATTAAAAAATTTTATAAGATTAATCACACTCTGGCGCTGTCAATCATTATGCCTAACGTTGCAAGCTTGAAACATAAATAGGAATGGAGTTTTGCAAACCCCTCCTGTTGCTCTCCAATCAGTTAAAATGCAAGCAATAATCAGATTTTTTTTTAGCAGAAAGCAGGTAACTTAGTTTCCCAGTACTCAACAGGAACTAAGGGAAACTTACTCCTAGTGATGGGTAAATGAGGTGTCATGAAGCGTTTTGACCCATATCAAAAGTGTATTGATACTGTGTCGATACTGTGTCACTGAATACTGACACCTGCTGGACATTAAAAATCCCTACAGGCAACGTAGTTGACAGACTGATTTGATGACCTAGTCTATACAATAAGATTTAAGTCATTGTATTTTATTGTATATTATATATTGCATTATGTCATATCTTCAGTTAAATTCAAAATATATTTGATATTCTTTGATACAGTCAATAAATAAAGTGAACATGTACCAAGTGATGAAAATTTAAGTGAACTTGTTTCAAATGAGGATACTTGTGGACTGGGGGGCAGGGGGGGTGTTCACAAATTTTCATTCAAAAATACAAGTTTTTCCAAAATTTTGAAATTTAGTCTGTTATGCTTTATTGACACAACTTCTCCTGCTGTAGAAAAAATTAAGTAAACCACACATTTCTATGAAATAATTTATAAAAAGCAACTGAGTAATTTGTAGAATGGCTGTATACCTGGGTTTATCCTAGATGTGTCTGGGACTTCATTCTGATGCCTGGCCCTATAATACCTCAGCAATGAGGAGGTGGATTTATTTAAATAAGATAAGACAGTTCTGTCAAATATATGCAACACTTAACCTGCAGAATATAATATGAAAGTAAACTAAGAGTTAATTTCAGCTGAATATGGATTCAGATAAATCAAGTAGAAACTGAAAAGAAGCGGATGAAACAACAAAGAAGTGATAACCAATACCTTATTTTCTGGTGTAAGATCAAAATGGTCCCAAACTACGAAACCTTTCGTTTGATGTGGCTGCTCCATATGTTGATGCTGTTCTGTAAAACATCAAGAATTATTTTGGCAAATGCATCCCGTTGACAGATTTGCTTCCTTATAAACACAGTTTGGTGCGCCAGTGTCATTTCAAAACAGTTCCTGTATCGGTCATGTGACTTGCTGAAAGCAATAAGCGCACCGACACGGGGTTTTGTCTAAGGGCTTGACGCATGCGCTGACGCATCGGTGTTGCCGGACCTATCACTACTTACTTCACTAGACTTTTAAGTAGTAGCAAACCTGTTCAGTGGACAACTGACAGATAAGACATAGTTTGTGTGCCCCATTCCTTTCTGATGCTGTCATGGCAGCATCAAAAAGCAGGCTGTTAATTCAACACAGTGAAAAGGTATTTGCATTTTGTCAAATAGTTCAGGAAATTAAAGATAACTTGAAAACTACAAAAAACTGTTTTCAAAGATTCTAATAATCCTAAGATTATGTATAAATTAAATAAATGCAGAATATGATTCAGTATAATTAGTTTATAGTGAACTTTACTACAGGAAAATCTTAATTATTTCATAAAGTTAGGCTCAAAATTATACATACCTGTTGTAGATTAAGATTCAAAGTAATATTTAATTCTTATATAGAATTGAGGTAAAGGATAGGGTGTTGCCAATAAGGTCCTCCAACCTTAAACACTTATAGCTCTTCACGAAAGATATGTCACTAAAACACCAGCGAAAATGTGCAAGAAGCTGGTCAAAAATTATACAAGTTGTTGCTGTGATGCCAATTAAGAATTTTCTATATGTTATTATTGAGGTTGCTATTTTGTTGCTAAATGTTTAGAAAACTAAATACAATATTTTCAAATCCAATACCTGATTTACATTGTTTTATTATCTTTTGAGAGATGTCTTTCTCATTTCCTACTGGAAACAAACTTATTGGTTCACTGGAAATAATCTTAAATCTCAATCTGCCAGGGGAGAAGAATAATTTTGGGCTTAACTGTGTATTACTTTTGAATCTGACCTTTCCACGTTAAGGGGTTTTTGGTTCAGTTTTTCAGGGAAGACATCTCCTGTGCCTGAGTGCGAGTTGTGATTAGCAAATGGATCTTAGAGGGACGGGGCCTTAGGGCCCTAACTCCTATAATTACACTCCATCCCTGGAGAGGGACCCTGGAGTGACAGCAGTGTAGTTCCCATTTTTACCAGGTCAGATGCTGCGATTGAGCACACCTTGTACTCATGGCCCTATCCTTTTTAAAGAGCAATTCCCAAGGACCCCAGGACACCGGGAAAAGCTCCACATTGCCAGTGGGCAACTATTCTACCAACCTACTTTAATGCTGTGAGGCCTCTGCTCTCTGGCGCTTGTCTGTGCCATTAAATAATGATTAAAGGAGAGAAAGTTTGGACACATTTCAAATGCTAAAAATAAAAGTTCAAGAAAAAAACTCAAAGTGTAAAGGTTAGAATTATAATGCATACATTAAAAAGGTGCTTTTTCTTGCAGCTGAAGTTTGTTCCATCTTAGATGCACTACCATTATAAGAATGACACACTGGAGTTCTCACAGTATGCATAAACCGTTTTCATATTACATAAACCTTCCCTGGCTTCTATTTACTCTAGAGAATGTTATATTACACAACCTGTCAGTTGGACCTTTAGTTTAAGTGTTAAGTGTAAGTGCAGGGCCTCTCTGAAAAGGCAAGAAATAAAATCAATAAACCTAATATCAAGAGTAAGATTTTTAAAGAGGAATCTCCCTTTTAATAAGTGAACCAATTTTTTATGTGAATTTAATTAATCATCATTTTGTTAATGTATTTCACATAACTACAGAAAGAAATTACATCACTTTATCAGACAGATGAAGTTATTTTTTTTTTTACCTTTTTTATTTTTGAAAAAGGAACATTTCTACAGTCAAAACAAACAGGTCTGGTCAAGACATCTACCTGTATTTCCCAGTGTTGCATACATACATGTGCAGACTAAGTTGCGCTACACATTAAAACCATGATCATTATTGTGATCATTATTGTGGTGCTTGCTGTGTTATAGATGTAGATCCAGTTCAGTTCAAAACAATTTAACAAAACTTTATAAATCTCATTTGAAAATTGAAAGTTGTAGCAATTCTTACAATCTAAGCTTCTTTAGAGTCAATATAGGTATTACTAGGTGTGGGCAGGAAGACTTCTCTGTAGGCTCTAACATGTTCTCCAGGAGTTTCACCTACAATATTAAAGGGTGGTATTATGTAAAATCGACTTTGAGCATTATATCATGTTATAAAATTATTCCCTCTTAAAAAACATACCGGAAGTCCTACTTTGATTCTGCCATGCACAGTTGAGAAATCCTTAAATGTCCTGTGGCACCCAGTCGGGGGTGCCAACCTGTTGACAATAAAGAAGTAATGATGTTTCCTCCAGAAGATCAGCTCTAAGCCATGTCTGGCTTTTGGCTCTATAAACTATAAATACTCTATTTCAGTTCGCTTCCTCCTCATGATTCAGTTTATGTTCTATAACATTTATGTTCTTGTACTATGAAATATTATCTTTATGTCCATCCAAAACTAAAATACCTGCACCGTACTGCATGGAATTAAAACAAATGCTTTACTTTTCTATGGTCATTGAGATCATTTTTGTCAACAACTTGTCGAAACAAAATGTAAAATAAAAAAAACCCTTCCTATTTGATTTCTTATTAAATTTATAATCCCTAAAATTACTTAGTGTTTAAAATTATACATCAAGAGACTGAACTGTTTCCCTTACATGAAACAGAAAAACATCTTTTCTTCCTCTAGTCCGCTATATAATCAAATATTTTATCCCCGATTGTCAAAAGGCTTCAAGCTTTGAGCTGACTGTATTCTATTAATCTCAGATTGGATTTTACAAAATTTGACCATGTCTGGAATCTATCTATGTCAGTCCATGTGAGACTCCCAAGTCACCAAATCTTTTGTCTCCAAAATGCCTCACCATGTTGACAACATAGACTTAACCTTGGAGGCTGATGTCAAGCTGAACCTATTAATTTATGTCCAGGCTAAAGCCACTTTGTCACTGATAGCAGTAGGAGTCTGACTTCTGTGGACATTCAAAGACAAGAGCTGCTGACTTTGTTCAAGCAGTTGTGATCTAATCCGATTTCATTTCATAAATTCATTAAGTAAAAAAAAAATGTTACTGTGCGTCAGGATTTACAATTTATGGTCTTCTGTGTAACTAAATACCCTAAAACATTTGCAAAACTTGCTCAGACATAAATTAGTCTTTCTGAATATGTAGTGTATAAAAATGAACACTAATACATTTAAAAATGTTTTTTTTACAACTACAGTTCTGTTGGGTTTTTATCGGTTAATAGTTTTTCTATTAACCGTTCTGCCAACTTTTACTTGACAAGATGTGCTTCAGTGAGATATAGATGGAACTTTGGGATTGAAAAGTTCACCTCATGCACTTAGTGTGTTAAGATATAAGATGTTTAACATATTTAGTGGCAGATGGTTGCAGTTTTGCCCTCAAGAAACAGATTGACTCACAAATCTCCCTGCTTCTTTCTTGGCAGATGTTAAGAGCATCTGATGTTTATGGCTCCACTGTAAATCAGCTGACTACAGTGTATAGCCATGTTTTATCCCTGCTATTCCCTCCGTTTTCTAAAGTAACAAAATGAATCCAAAAAAATAAAAATCTTTACATGGCTCCCAAATTTGGTCCAAATTAAATGCATTCATCATAAAATGGTGCCGTAAACGAGTAAATATATGATGGAAACTGTGAAACATTTAGTACAAAGTTGTGTGGATAACAATCAGATTGTATTTTGAGAGAGTTGAAGCACTTTAAAACTGATGTGCAACTAAAGAGAACAAAAGAGCAATAAACAGATGTAAGTAAGCTAGAAAAGGACAACTTGCAAATACTTAAGCAAAATCAAAATTAATGCATGCTGTGATGAACTGTAAATTATAAAATCTTTATTGAATGAAAATATTCTTAAATATATGAGTTTATTTTTCGACTGTGAGTTTAGTCAAAAATACTTACCTAATGGAAGATGATTATTAATGAAATTTGGTTTTTTTTGTTGCGTGAACAGGACTTACGGATTGTTTTCAATGATAATGAAATGGCAAAACACTGATTATAAAACAAAAAGCAAAGTCATTGTCACTGGGATCCGCATTTATTCATCCCAAAGACAATATTCTTGCTGCTCCATAGTCTGTGATCCTTCTCAAGATGCAGCTTTATTTTCACATAAAAGACATTTTCAGTGTGACAGAACAGTCAAGCGTGCTCACTCTGTCTATATTGCTCTGCTGGTGACAACACTTTAAAGATAGAACTGATGTGTCCTATTGTGCATCACTATAGCTTAGAGCTTTCCAAAGTTTCATCATGTATTTCTACATCAGTACTAGCGTTTCATGCATTGTAATCCCCAGATCATCAGAGACTTGTTTTTCTTTCTTGACAAGAACCTGGATAGATTTCTCATTTTAGAAAAGAAAACTTAATGTCCCTTTCCAAATGTAAGTTGGCTTATGGACCACAAAATATGGGCTCATTGTCTTTTTGTCCAGCTGAGGTGAACCTTTGAGATACATTTGAAAATTAAAATTGTTTAATATCCATAAGTGATTAGCATCCAAAGAGGCAAATTATGGATGTTTTATTTTTCTTCTTTGTACTTTTTCTTCTTCCTTATACTTTTTTCTGCTAAATAAAGGTTTTAGTAAATAGAAGTTGTTGTTTTTTTATAATTAGTGATTAGTTTTTTTAGTAATCAAAAATTTTGTTTTTATATCAATATCTATGTGAAAGAAATGTTAGGATGAAACAGCAGAAAGAACCTGTCTGTAAACGTACAAAGAACTAAATATTTCTGCATAAAGTTCAAGTAGATTGGTAGCCTCCATGTTGTCTTTATTTCTAAAATGTATTCCTATGAAATCAGATTTTTTAACAGTTATGCAAATGGAAATTTTGCCAAAAAATACTTCAGTTACAATTACAATGAAATATTTTTCATTTATCTATGACATGGTAAATAACATTAGTTTGAAATTTTAGAGAGAGAAAGAGAGAGAGAGAGACAGAGAGAGAAAAAGAGAGAAAGAGGGAAAAGTTCCATTTAAATTAAAAATCAGTAAGATAGTTCTAACAGATTGTCTTTTGTAACGGATCTCGGTGTAAAAGACACAGAGATCCGTTAGTTGCAGGTGTTTTTTTTTTTACCTACTGATTACTGATTTGTATCCCTGAACAGAATGTATAGTTTCCACTTTTCACATGCCACGTTATGCCTCAGATAGCCTATTTTCACTAGAGGATTTGAATATACATAATAAAGTCTTACATTTTTCCTTCACTTAACTCCTTTATACCTTTCATATGCGTTCCTGTTGGGAACCAGAAACATCTGTTTCCTCTCCATACCACGATTTCCCAATAGAATTTCACTGGAGAAGGGTACCAACCACTGAGAACACATCAAAAACCTTCAAATACATGCAGCCAGTCATTCATCTTTTTGCTCATATTAAACCAGAGATAACTTTGTACATTCAGCAACCACAGCAAAAGCACTCAAAAGACTAAATTCCAACATGTTCTTCTTATCTGTACTGTCTCAGCATGTCAACATATCTACCTAAGCAAAGAAGAGGACCTGGGAATGGAAAAAAGCAAAAGCACACAGTAGTGGGTCAGAGTTCATCTAAAAGTGATGAATGAGCAAATAAATATGTGTCCAGGATTTGGGCCTCAGAGACTAGCATTCCGTTCCACATTCCACTGCTGAAGACACGGCTCACTGCAGGGTTCCCTATAGGAGCGCTGCTCAACGCTGAAAAAGCTGTAGCCTCAACCTGGAGCAGTTCAGCAGAATAGGTGGAAACACATGACATGCTCTATTGTAATTCCATGCTGTGTGTTTCAAACTGTCTAAATAGAGGCAACGTTGTTTCTGAGTGAACACACTTGTGTCTTACACAAACCAGAACTCTCTCAGTGCCTCATTTTGCACCGCAGCTCTTCTGCATTTCATATGACTCAGATCTGACATCACATTCTGTACGTCAATGTACACTTACAGTAGCTGCTGGTTATTTGTGGCCTGTTAAACCATAGACACAATTTTGCAGCAGCTCATCTGTCATGTATCTTTCTGTTCTGCAGAACTTCTCTCACCCGTTGACAGATCTGACCTGCAGTCAATAAAACTTTGTGAGACACTGCCCGCTGTAGAGAACCGTCAACTGACAACACTTTATGTCTTCACAGAAATTACACTTTTCCAGGGTATCTGAAATTTTGTGATAACTGTGAAAGAAAATGGAAACTATTTAGCCACAGACGAAAGTCTAGATTTGCTTTAAATTTCAGCATCAAGTCATTCCAGTAAGCTCCTCCTGATGGTAATATATCAGTATTGTGACTCTGACCGATGAATATTGCACATTATGGTCAGAATGTCCCTTAACTGTAGGTTTGTGATTGTGAACAGGCATTCTGGAGATTAAGATAAAAATCGAATAAAAATCATTGGCATGAAGGCAAAGAACGCCTTGTTTTGGAAGAGAAGCTGCATGACTAACTGCCTTGCTAACAAGCCAGCCAATTACAGGTTGCTCTTGCAAATGAGACCTTGTGTCTCAAAGAGCTTTACCTGTATAAATAAATGTAAAATAAATTCAAGCAACTGACCATTAGTCAAATGTGAGGATCCACAAAACACGGTTTCCTTGGAAATGGAGACCCGGCAGCAGAGCTGTGAGCCAACTAGGACTTTATGCAGGAAACTACAGTATAACTGCTTTGAATGCTAAAGTCCATCTTCTGAATAAACTGAAGGTCATTTATCATGGGAAACATACACTCAGCATGCAAACCTGCAAGCGAGGCACTCCTGTGTTTTTTTTTGTTGTTTTTGTTTTGACCATCTCCAAAGCAACATCTTTGAATCCAGCTAGAGCTACTTTCTAGCTGACTGTTGATAACAACCCAGTGTATCTGCTGAGAAATCTAAACACTCCTGCCATTTTATGAGGTGCACCTCACCAGTACCTGATTGGACCCTTGCTAATCTGCAGAATACACTCAATTATCATCAATTAATAGTAATTGTTAAAGCTGCCTCTGAGGTTTTGGTCCATAGTGACAAAATTGCATCACACAGTTGTGGATTTGTTGGCTTTCCATTCATCATTACAATCTTCTGTTCCACCTGCTCACAAAAAATAATAATGAAGACTACCACTGTTAGTCAATTAGAGCATTAGAGCAGCAGGTTACCTTGGAGACTAAATGTAGTGCAGTTGCCAGATAATGCTAATACAAGATTTACACCGGTTTATTAAGAGGGTTCCCCTACTGCGCCTACCACATCAGGGGACGTGGTAGGTATCATGAACTTTGATGTTTTCTAAAAGAAGTACTTGATCTATGTTCTCCAGAAAAGACAAAAATGCCGAACTGTATTTACTTCTCATTTGTTATTAAACTCGAACAAATACATTCAGCAAGGGATGCACAGGTTCCATATGCCAGCACAGCTTGCTTCTGTGTCATTTTGTTTTCATGAAATTCCTTATCTTTGCATTATGAGCAATGTGAAAATTTCCTTGCCTAGTAATTCTCTCTAAGTTCTCACTTGGTAGAAGTATGCTAAAACCCTCAGGAGTGCTAATATAGGAGAGGAAGCACCTCTGTGAGATTGGGCAAAAGAATATGCCAGGAAATTTGAGCTTCAGAAATTCATAAAGAGATGGAAAAAGAAGGTGGCATCTGTTTATGCACAGATAAATGGTAAAAGCACAACCTGTCAACCAGAGCTTGCAGTATTTTTCTGTCTTTAAGTAAAAATTCATATATCATTATATAAATATACAATATGTACAAAGGAAATCAATTAGTTTCATTTGCAAGAGATTACATTGTATTTACACAAAAGAAGAAATTAGTAGAAAACCTGGTTAATCCAATTTAGTTGCTAGTTTCTACAAGCAGATAAAAAAATATGTCTAAATGGGGAACTGCGATGGCGCAGGTTTAAAGCACAACCCATGTATGAAGGTTTTAGTCCTCGATGCAGCCGTCACAGGTTCGAGTCCCAGTCTGATAACTTTTGCTGTATGACATCCCCCTCTCTCGGATTACCCACCTTCTTGTCTGACCTCTCTCAAAGAAAGGCCACTAGAGCCAAGCAAGACTTCACAGACTTCACAACATACTCTTATTAAATGTATATTTTATTTGATCATGTCCATTCTTACGTTTTTAGCATTTCACGTATCCTTTTCCAACTGTCAAATATGCCCAGTTGTAATATTTTGACTTTGAATGAGTTATTGAGTTATTTTTGGGAAGCAATTGAACTATGATTGTAAATTGAACTGCAAATCAAAATCCTGTGTAGACAAAAAAAAAAATCACCCAGTCCATATCGCTTGATCAAAACTCTCCTCAGCATAATTTCACAGCACCATGCAACCATGCAACTTCTGCAATCTCAAATTCCGCTCAAACTGAACTGTGCAGAAAGAGATCCTGCATAAGATTATTGATGGATATCAATATTTACACATAGGGCATAACAGAAGTGCAAATTCAAGCTTTTTCATGTCAGCAGATCACTCCGATATTGCCAGAGAGGTAAAAAAAAAGAAAATTCAATCATGTTGAAAGTGTCAAAGAATCTGGAGCAGGAAAGAAAACTGGGAGGACAAGGTGGAACCATTTGACTTTGAAATGAGGGGGTAATATTGAAAATTGACTTATGTGGTTTTAAAGTAGTTGACAGTCCTATGTTAAATAGCCTATGTACTATCCAGCATTTCTCTGACCTGAAATGTAATTCACTCAAAGCACCCACTTTTTCTCCTTGCAAATATAATCCTGAATACCTAAATGTGCTATCAATTTGTTGCGGGTTTGTTCCACAGTGTGTTTCTGGCAGGGTTTTGTGAGTGGTAGACATGCAAGTTAGTAAGAAAAAAAAAAGAAGTGTATTTTGGTCTTGGAAGGCATAGCTTTAGTTAGGAAGCTGCTACATGACACCGTCTCTCCCTGATGTAATGAACTGGGCCTTTTTTTCTTTTCCTTGGGAGCTTTTGTTGCCAATTTGGTGGTGCCTGTGGGATCCAGCCCGTTTTTCCCCTCTTCTTTTTTGTCTTTCCATTTCAAAGAAAAATCACCTGGGATGCAATTAATTAATTAGAATCAGTGTGCCAATCTGGCGGGTTCAGGGCGGCAGGCACATGTGACTTAATGGTGCACCGTGGTTGATGTTTTACGGGTGATTGGGATTAATAACAGGGGAACCAATTTGGACTGGGAATCAACATGCTTAATACACATAAGGGAAGGTTGAGGGAAAGAGTTAGAGTGGGTGGGTCTTAGAGGAGCACAGACCCCCCAGTCATAGAAACAAAAGGATCTTTGTAAGGACGCAACATTACAGCATGTTCTTTAGTTGGAGATACTGGATGCCAGCTGTGGCTGTAGTTCTCCCCCAACATAGGCAAAATACTTTACTATCAGTCAAGCAAACATGCTTAACCAGTCTTCATATGGTTAACTTTAGAAACAATATTATCTGTATTATGAAACCATCAAATGTTTTTTACTCATATGATTAACTGTGTTGGTAACTTCCAAGTTAGAAGAGGTGGAAATTAGTGGGTGTACACATACTATCAAAATGCTAATGCACATTATTAAAACCTTGCTTTGAGATGACCTATCATTTTAGATCTTTACATCCTTTAATAGGAGGAAACATCCCACAAGAAGTGAGGGAAGCCATGTTAATCATCTTATTTAAAACAAGTCAATCAATTGCTCCAAAATCCTAAAATTGTCTCTCTTGGTAACGTAATCAGTCCTGTGGTCAATGAGTTGATGGTACAGCGAAGTAATAAGCTCTTGTAAGATCTTGTATTTAACAGTGTCATTTCAGAGCTTCTGAAAAGGAAAATATTGTTGGAATTGGATAACAAAGTTGAATGACAAAAACGAAAAGAAATACATGGCTACCTAAGACCAAAGAGATTTTTTATCCAAATAGATCTCCATGTATAAAGTGTACACATCCTTTGGACGTTCTTAATTTTCATGATATTTTAAACACAGAAGCTTTGTTTTCTTGGGACCACAAGAAAATATGGTGTAAAAATCAGGTTTTTCTTTGTTAGGAGCATTATTCACAGATCTATCTGGACACTAGCAGATTATATAGATTATATCATTCCCTTTCCAAAATGATAAGTGAATAAAACACCTTTGAGATTAATAAGACTGCAAGCCAGCTCTTGTAGTTCAACATCATTGTCTGACCTCACAATGAGCTTCTGGAGGAGTGATGAAAAATCCTTTTTAACACACCCCCAAGCCCTTCCAGAACAGTTGAAGCTGCAGCGGCAAATGAAAGACAACAAAAAAATTAAACACTATAGATTAAGAAAATCACTCAAATAGTGTGTAAAGACTATTGTACTATTGAGTCAGTGTATCAAGACTCATGAACAAATATGTTCTCAAAAAATTATCACTACATATCAAGTTCTATTAACTCAAGTCTGAGAAAATTTTCTATTTGCTCTTATATAGTGAAGATTACTGAAATTATTTTACATTAATACATTTAAAAAGTATCAAATTAAAAACTATAACATTATTAAAGACTGTAGCAACTGTTTCAAAAATACAACCATACAAGTGTTTTTCTAAATGAAGTTTCTTTTAAAAAAACAACATAGTCTACAGTTACATGTTGTCCATATCTTATTAGGTTTCTGGCCTGCATGATGTCCACAGATTTCTTTTGTCACCGTGTTGGTTCAAAGCTAAATGAATTAACATAACAGTTGCTTAAACATGTCATGAATCCACAGAATGTGCATGGCTGCCTTCCCCTCCTCCTTCTCACATTCACAGTGCTCCCACACATCAAGCTTGCTGTCATAGTATCAGAGTGAATTTGGAGGGCTCTTCATCTTCACTCTGTGTTGATATATGCATGTATGAGAGTCCTACATGATTCACTTTGGATGCCACTTCCTCCCCCACCTGACAATACCAAGATTTTAATGTGGTCTGTGTGAGATTGTTCTAAAGATGTAAATGAGATCAAAGCCTAGAAGAGGCTATGAACTGAGGCTGCTGTGCATTGTTAACAATTTAGTGTTGGAAGCATATCGGCCAGAATATCAAATCCCTTACAGACAGTTGTATGATGGATGCATTGTAAAAAAAAAAAAAACAGTGCTTAACTGAATCATTCAAAAGACAGTAGTACAGCTGTTATCTTATATTTAGATATAACTTTCCAAATACCTTCTTTTACTCTGATTAACATCTTATTTTAAAGAGATAAATTCGTTAAGGAAAGTGGGAAATTAGCAATATTTGCAAATATGTAATATCAATGAAGTGACAGTAAACACTAATGGGTGGCTAATTTGCATATATATTTTAAATATATGAATCCCTTTCAACAGTGTGTTTCTAATTTCATAATGTCTATAATTTGTCAAGTTTTTAAAACTAACTCTCCAAAAGTTTTGGCAACAACAGGCTCTGAGCTAATGTGATGCAATGGGCAAAACAGTATTACAATCTGTGCTTTGCACAGATTGTTTGACTGGCTTATTAAGATAAAAGTGAATATAGCAGCAACTTGCCATAGCAACTCGAACTGATGTTCAAAGTGTGATTGGGAGATTAAATGAATAAATATTCAAACAAATATTCAAAATAAATATCCATCCATCCATCCATCCATCCATCTTCTTCCGCTTATCCGAGGTCGGGTCGCGGGGGTAGCAGCTTCAGAAGGGAGGCCCAGACTTCCCTCTCCCCAGCCACTTCTTCTAGCTCCTCCGGGGGAATCCCGAGGCGTTCCCAGGCCAGCCGAGAGACATAGTCCCTCCAGCGTGTCCTGGGTCTTCCCCGGGGCCTCCTCCCGGTGGGACGTGCCCGGAACACCTCACCAGGGAGGCGTCTAGGAGGCATCCTGACCAGATGCCCGAGCCACCTCAACTGGCTCCTCTCGATGTGAAGGAGCAGCGGCTCTACTCTGAGTCCCTCCCGGATGACTGAGCTTCTCACCCTATCTCTAAGGGAGAGCCCAGCCACCCTACGGAGAAAACCCATTTCGGCCGCTTGTATCCGCGATCTCGTTCTTTCGGTCATGACCCAAAGCTCATGACCATAGATGAGGGTGGGAACGTAGATCGACCGGTAAATCGAGAGCTTCGCTTTTTGGCTCAGCTCTCTCTTCACCACGACGGACCGGTACAGCGCCCGCTTGACAGCAGACGCTGCGCCAATCCGCCTGTCGATCTCCCGCTCCCTTCTTCCCCCATTCGTGAACAAGATCCCGAGATACTTAAACTCCTCCACTTGGGGCAGGACACCCCCCCTGACCCGGAGAAGGCACTCTACCCTTTTCCGGCTCAAGACCATGGCCTCGGATTTGGAGGCACTGATCCTCATCCCGGCCGCGTCACACTCGGCTGCGAACCGCTCCAGCGAGAGCTGCAGATCACGATCTGATGAAGCCAAAAGGACCACATCGTCTGCAAAAAGCAGAGATGAGATCCTAAGGCCACCAAATCGGATCCCCTCAACACCTTGGCTGCGCCTAGAAATTCTGTCCATGAAAGTGATGAACAGAATCGGTGACAAAGGGCAGCCCTGGCGGAGTCCAACTCTCACCGGAAACGAGCCCGACTTACTGCCGGCAATGCGGACCAGACTCTGACACCGGTCATACAGGGACCTGACAGCCCGTATCAAAGGGCCCGGTACCCCATACTCCCGGAGAACCCCCCACAGGGCTCCCCGAGGGACACGGTCGAACGCCTTCTCCAGGTCCACAAAACACATGTAGACTGGTTGGGCGAACTCCCATGCACCCTCCAGGACCCTGCCGAGGGTGTAGAGCTGGTCCAGCGTTCCACGACCAGGACGAAAACCACACTGCTCTTCCTGAATCCGAGGTTCGACTATCCGACGGACCCTCCTCTCCAGGACCCCTGAATAGACCTTGCCAGGGAGGCTTAAGAGTGTGACCCCTCTATAATTGGAGCACACCCTCCGGTCCCCCTTTTTGAACAGGGGGACCACCACCCCAGTCTGCCAATCCAGGGGAACTGCCCCCGATGTCCATGCGACATTGCAGAGTCGCGTCAACCAACACAACCCTACAACATCCAGAGCCTTAAGAAACTCCGGGCGGATCTCATCCACCCCCGGGGCCCTGCCACCGAGGAGCTTTTTAACCACCTCGGCGACCTCGTCCCCAGAGATTGGAGAGCCCAACCCAGAGTCCCCAGGCTCCGCTTCCTCAGTGGAAGGCATGTTGGTGGGATTGAGGAGGTCTTCGAAGTACTCTGCCCACCGGCCCACAACGTCCCGAGTAGAGGTCAGCAGCACACCATCCCCACTATAAACAGTGTTGGTGCTGCACCGCTTCCCCCCCCTGAGACGCCGGATGGTGGACCAGAACCGCCTCGAAGCCGTACGGAAATAAATAAATATTCAAAATAAATTAAAACTGTTAGTAAAAAATTATTGATCAATACTTCATCAAATAAGTATTGATGATTGTGGGGACATGTTTATTTCATGTTTCCATGAAATAAACAAAAATGTTTTTTCAATGTCAATTACAATTTGACACACCATCCCCACCCACAGTAAACAGTGTTGGTGGTGCACCACTGAGAGTACAGATAATAATCTCTTAATGGTGTGTTATTTGTCACAAGTTTGAGTTGAGATTTTGCAAGACAGAAACTACTCTAAGGTAAAAAAAAGTTAATCTTACTTACACAATTGTCTTTTCTTGGTATGCAGCTTTCTTTCATTCTCTGATTTCTAGTTTACTCTCCTTGTTTACTGTTTTTAGACTGCTGCACCCATCTAAAACTTGCTTATGTTTGTCTTATGCTGTGTATCTTCTCTTCAGATTCTTGGGTCTCATGCTGTCTTACCTCACCACAAATGAGCAGTCTGCAAGTGTACACAGCCAACATATCAAGAACCCACATGGGAACCCCTTCACACTGCACTGTAGCACAGTCCTAATTAGTCTCAAAACTACAAGCTTCAGCTGAGAGACTGCACGGCTCGCCCTCCCAATCCCCCGTCCAATGCTGTTTTTCTGGATGAGTATAGGTTAATTACATCCAGTTCACTCATTACTTTTCCCCTTGTCTCAACCTTTCTGCCCTACACTCAGCCAGAAGTTTGTTTAGTTTTTATTCTTGCTTCTCCATTTCTCTCAACCATAACATTTATTTTATAAATGTGTTTGAATAAGCACAAACTCTAAAACTCACAAAATGTCTTAATTTTTCTCTGTTTTTGCACTGCCTGACCAAAAGATAATTGTCACCAAAAAAGGTCACACTGTATTATTTTGTTGGAGCTTCTTTAGTTCCAACAAAATGGCACTCACTGTAGCAATGTTTAAAAAGCTTCTGCAACGTTACAACTTATTTCCATCCAGTATTGCTTTAACTTTTCACAAATATCTGTGAAAAATTACAGATAGGTGTGTGGTTGTGTGTGCATCTACATAGATATAACTATTAATTCTAACTATGAACTATTAAGGGGTCATGCATTCAGGTAAATCAAAACAAAGTCAGCATTAACCACACTCAGTATGGTCTTTACAATTTTCAGCAAAAGTATTGCAATTGTTTATTTTTGTGATATTGTGCAATTCATTCATAATTCTTTGAAAGTTAAAAAAAATTACAAAATAAATATATTCATATTTTTGCATAAGATATCTATTTTCCACAATTGGCAAATATTATTCAGTTCATAACTGACATTATAGGTAGCAATACACAGAATTGCATTTGTTTTTTGTTTGTTTTTGTTTTTCTTGTTGTTTTTAAACAAGAAGGGGTAGATGCAATAATTAAAATAAGCACATAATCATAAAATGAACACAAAACAAATTCAATCACTGCAATAAAACTAAAATAATAGGGAAAAAATATCAATGATGCTTTTCAGTCAAATCTGAGGACACATCCATTAACATTCTGTAATCCAGTGTATTTCTCTACAGTTTGAGAGGTGTAGTATATTAAAAGAAACACCTTACCCAAGACTGAATTAATGTACCTTAAATATGATAATTTTTTATGAACCAGTTCTCAACCAGTGCCCTAACCTCCACACAATTGTATGTGCAAATAGAGCAAAAAGTTGATTTTCTAAATATGTGGGAACCTACAGCTTTAATAGAAGCCACTGCCAACTGTCTGCAGGTGCCAAAACACAAATATCATTCATCTTTCTGAAAATGAAATGCCAGAACTTCAATTGCATACCACATTAAAGTAAAGCCATCATTTGAAAGTCAAAATGTACCACATTCTTTCAGATGCCTTACAGTGTAAACATTGCAGAGTTCTCCATGCGAATTATCATTCAACTATTAAAAACCCGCTATGATTTTTATAAACTCACCTTTTCAAAACTCTGCCTGTAGTCCTCATTTGCTCCACCTACTAGGTTTTAAAGAATTCACTTTACACAAGAAAAAGTGACAGAAATTTTAGCAAGTCAATGGATGAATGCAGACATAGCGAGAGAAGAATGTGTTCAGAAAAGCTACAAAATCACAAGTTTTGTGAGATAGAGCTTATGCCAGCAGACATTTTGTGAGAAATGAGCAAGGTCAGCAAACTCAGAGTTACTTTCATTCATCAGTTTTTGGGTTTCCACACATCAGGTTCAGTTGTCGTATTGTAGGGCCGAATATTTTACAAGCAAGATCGGGACCACTGACAATGACATAAAATAAATGTCTTGACTAGCATAGCTGTGAGGTAACCATTTTAGTGTTTAGTTGTTTAGTTATTGCCATCAAAAGCATCTGCTCTCTGATGGAGATATGAATGCATAAAGTTAAGAATGATCAGGGAGGCGAATACAGGCCGTGCTGACTGTGAGAAGAACCAGATGACTCTGCCTGTTGATGTGTGTGTGTTTATTTGTATGCAGGTTTAAAGACATGCATGACAGAAATATGGAAATTGTGTAATGTCTTTCCTTTTATCATAGCATCACTTGCCTTGTCTGTGCGTGTTTATAGAATACATCAGTTTTAAATATTATCAAGCTGTGGAAGGCCAGCTGTATAATTTTATGGAATTTATGGACCACCAGCACAGTAGCTTAACTGTAGAAAGCAGACAACAAATATCACTCTAAAGCCCCAATGCTATATAGAGATCTAATATGCATATGTGTAGTTATAGTTCTTTGCACAGGCCACACAATTTTCTTTTAAATTGTTCACCTTTTGTTATATTACATCAATAAACTTCAATTATCTTCATGTTATTAACCAACTTAAGGTAGCATATAATCGTGAAGTTGTATAAGCATTTGTTTTCAGCCCCCGTTACTAAGTCACAACCAAATAAATTCTAGTAAAATCAAAAACTATGCTTTGGGCCGACATGCAAAACCACAGTGACTTTGGTAACCCTATATTTTCAAAATCACTCTGAACACACCACCCTTAAAATCAAATGCTTTCACCATCATGCTGGTTCTTTTTGGTAAGCAGGGACTGCAAGTGTGGTCAGAGGCAATGAAACAATGAATGAAATCAAAAACAGAGGGATCCTGGGAGAAAACATTTTAAAAGCAGCATCATACTTTAGCCTTGGGTGTATTTAGCCTGGTTAATGCCTACCTATGCAAATCTTGCTCAGTTTTAATATCTTTTCTCATCTTAGTCTGGACTTTCTCTCATTGAAATGGAATCCTCTGGTACAGTTTCAGTCTTGGCCAGGCTTCCAAATATTCAATTAACATTGATAGGCATTTTTTGGGTTGGCACTTACAGTGCAGGCAATTTGCAGTAAGTTTCATAGCGTCGAACTGATGCATTACATCACGTCATGGCACGGGTAAAATTTAAAACTTGAACAGAGTCCACGCCTCCAGCAAGCAATCGTTTCTCAATAGCCAAGAGTCGAAACCCTCTGTAAGAAGCTAAGTGTAGAACAACATAGAACTGCTTTTTACTGTAAAAATAGATCATCTATCTATCTATCTATCTATCTATCTATCTATCAAAATGATACAAATAAATCTGTAGTTGTAACTTGACAAAATGCAGAAAATATCAAAGGGTGTAGATACTTTTGCAAGTCCCTGTATATAAGGTACATTATTAGGGGACTTAAATGTATATGTAAAAAGTCGCAGTGCTTCGTGTTGGGTAATGAAGAGAGCAGTATTTTTGGTAGGGTTGACAGGGGTTAAGCCAAGCTTGTTTGAAACAGGATTAACCCGCTAGCTCTCATGTTGACTCTGTGTGTGAGGGTGGCTCATGTTTTGGCCTTTCTCTCACGTTCACTCTTGAAGGCTGCCTTTAGACTGAAATTTGATAGGATTTCCTTGCTCCTCCAAATGTGAATGTCCCGATCAGGGTTTTACTTTCATTTAGACAAAAGCTGATTTAGATTGTCAGTGCAACAAGCCTTTTCAGCTGCATATTTCACCGAGAAGCATGAATTTAATACACACAGACAATTACATAAAGACTCTGGAAGATGATGAACTCCCGTCAAGGTTGGCTCCATTGTTTTGGGCCATTTGTGTCCAACTTCGGTTTTCATGGGTTCTTTCATTTTAGATGTATCTCTGCTCCAACACAGCTGATTCAAATGGACCAACTAACTTTTTCATCATGCCAAAATGTTCTGCAGAGCCCTGCCAATAAACAGGTGAGATTTGATTCAGGTGAGATGGACCAGGAAAAGAACTAAAACATCCAGGAAATTGGCCCTGGAGAACTGACTTTAGATATCACTGCTTTAGGCCAACAACATCAAATAAACAAAAAGCATCATTTTAGATGTAAAATGATGCATAAGTTTTTAAACTGCTTTGGAAGATTTTGCTACTAAAGAAGTTAGGGAAAGAAAGTTTTCTCGTAGCGGAAAGTTGTGTAAGGTCAATGGTAGAGTCTACAAATTGTATTCTTTAGTGTTATAGTATCCTTGTGAGACATTTTCTTTCATTGCCAAATATTGCATCTAGTCTAGCAGGTGTAGTTTGAGATAGCCAGGGAAAAATTTATTATTTCACGAGTTCTGAATTATATAGTGACTTATATAGTGAATTAAATAGTATGCTTTAAGAGGCATCCAGATTAGGTGTAGTAGCATGTGGCCTTGGTGCAGCTGATTCTTTCTAGTTCAGCAAAAGCAAACCTGCAATGGGCAACATTTTAGGAAAGGTTTAAATTTTGAAGTTTAAAATGAAAGAAAAGATTAGCAATACAGTTAACATTTCTACTGAATTTGTTACTAAAAGTATTACGCGTTAATTTTAAGAACTGATGAAATACTGGAATTATGTGGCATGCAAAATACATGCCACATAATATAAAGCCATGCCATAAAGTGGCATGGCTTTATATTATCCTTATAGAAGGGTTTAAAAGTCCTTTGTTGCCCAATGAGCCTGTAGTTCACCATTGTTCCAAATACTGTAGTTTTAACCACTATGATTCCATCATCAATCAGAGATGTAATTTCTGATTTGGTCTGACCAGTAGTGTTACTCTGATGTACACAGCCATGTCTCAGCAACTTTTCAGGTCTGGTTTCATGTTACAATGGTCTCTGTATATTTATACCTAGAATGATCTTTAAAGCAATTTTATAATCAACACTTATGTTACACTGTTAACATAAAAGCCCCACTTTGCAATGCATTGCAATGTACTGCTAATTAAGCTCCAGTTTGTTTGCATACCAACATGCAGAAAGTCTATGGAACATCCCACAACTATAGTTTTTTTTTTTTTTTTGTAGGACAAATAAACATGCTAATCTTTGTTTGGTCACTTGTCATTTTTTATTTCCTCTTGGGTTTAAATAAAGCTATCATTTCCATCTGTTTGTCAACAGGGGAAACCTCTTTTGCCACATCCGAATAACAATATATTATTATTTAAAGGGAACTGTTAACAAATTTTCATGTTTTTGGTTTTTTTGCTTGTTTTTCTCCCAATTCTAA
Source organism: Xiphophorus hellerii (assembly GCF_003331165.1). NCBI lineage: Eukaryota > Metazoa > Chordata > Actinopteri > Cyprinodontiformes > Poeciliidae > Xiphophorus > Xiphophorus hellerii. Next base: position 10,926,362 of record NC_045680.1, read on the forward strand.
TCTTAACTACAGTCTACTTCCTTGAATTCCCATCTCTTTCAACCACTCTATTTTGGTCCCCTGGTTATTTAGCTTGATGTGGCTGGAAAGGGTTTTGTGAAGGGTGAGTATACGGGTTTGATGAAGTAGAAAATGCATAAATAAAGCAAAGCAAAGAAAAATAGGAGGAAAGTGACCACAAAATGAAGCAGTGTTTGGTCTGTTTTTGTTTGTGTACTCGCCTACGCATGTTTATGAGCCTACCTGGATTGTGTATTTGTGCCCAGAATGAAAAATTAAGATAAAAATTTCCTGAAGAGTGTTTGTCAGCAATAATGGGAGACAGACTTCAGTGAGATGGGAACTGAGCATTCCTGACACAGCGGCTGTAAATAGACTCAGAGAAACTGGAAAAGAAGCAAGAGAAAACGATCTGCACGCAAAGAACGTGGTCAGTTCTATCTCTTATTTCTTCTTTTGGTATAAATAAACATTTATTCTCATACAGTTTTGTAGTAAATTGTGAAATACACACAAAATTAAAAACATATTATACAAGCAGATGGACACAGATGTTTGAATGGGGATTTTTCCCTCTTAATTCTAAGCACATGTAATAGAGTAACTATAAGTTGAAAGGTTGCTTTTGTGTCTGATGTGTGCTATATGCAGATGGGATGACATTCACCACTCCATTGAGCTAGAAAGATAGATTTAAAATGTTTGCTGAATGAGATGTTTTTAAGTTATCAATTATCTAATTTAAAATTATGCAACGTGGTCAGAAAACCAACCAAACAAAAGTTGAAGGAAATAATAAATATATATAACATTTAAACCATTTGTCACAGAACAAGTCTGTCTTTCTCCTAGTCAAAGTTTAGCAGAAATTCGGGCTGCAATGAAAATGTAATTGGCAATGTCCACTATGAAACATTTACTGTCAACAAGTCAAACATGACCAGTTTTTTTTTCTTTTTTACTATTGTCTCTATTAAAAGCAGAAGCAGACAGTTAAACAGATTGCTGGGGAAGTTTGATGAAGTGATGACAAATAGCCAGACTCCAAACAAGTCCAAGTCAAAGCTCATGTCTTTGAGGGTTCGATTCAAACTAAGTCTATGTAGAGCTTTGATGTTTTTTCCCCCTGGCTGACTCCGAGGATTTTCAGGATTTATACATACAAATATAGATATATAGATGATAGCATATTCCGAATCTACATCTAAGACGTTGTAAAGTCTAATCTGTATATATGTTGCAGGCTACCCAAAAGATGCACCATTCACAAACCAAGTTGAGGGTAAATGAGATAGCGTATCAAAGTTTCTATTGTATTTTAATGTTGATTAGTGTTTTTGTAATGACGCACATCTCTTAACAAAGAACGGAAATAAGCAAGTTATGTTTGTTATATTTGATAGTCTTTAGTTGAAGAAATATTTGTGTGGTAATTATTATGAGGTTAAAGCTAACCTGGAGCACATTGTTAAAGCCATTACAAGCACATGGTCCTCAAACAGCAATGACTACATTAAATCAACTCAAGTTCAAAATATTAAATATTTAAAATAGTGAAAACTAGACTGAATTGTTTCAAATTAAACAGGACTCCTTAGAACACAATTTCTGATTTTTATTTTTTTGTATTGTTTTTACAGACAGAAGACTGTTTTTTAAACTTGACAAGGTCTGATAAAACATGTGTGAGGATCAGGTCTACCTAACCTATTTGTAAAATTGCCTTTTTTTACCCTAAAATCAAAACCCTTGTTTTTTAAGCACGTATTAATAGCTGTTATCATTTTAGTTTTTTTACATATATTTTGCAGATTGTAGAAAAAAAGCTAATGTTTTAGTTTAGTGAAAATGTTTTTACAGATTTTTTTTCTGTATGAACACATAAGACCATGTCTTCCAAATTCACTTTAGCTGAGTGGCAAATTAATATTCGTCAACTATTTCCCATATACTAAAACATGCTTCAGGTAAGAGGCAGCAAACATCAAGCTCTCTGCAAAAAAAAACAACAAAAAAAAAAACATACACTCCAGTTCCAAACTGTAAAAACTCTCAGCAACTGAGTGATCTCTGCCATGCTGCTGTAGCTCTTCTCGTCAACATATTGAAGTGACTCTGATTGATATTCCAGAGGAAAATCTGGCAGACAGCTCGGGTGCATTCTACAGAAGCTTACTGCGCTAATGTGTCTAATTTACCGTGCTCATTGTAACCCATCCACTGCAATTCATGATGATTAGCCATGAAAACATACAGTAGCACAGACACTCAGTGTTGCACAATCTGCATTCTCCAGACTCTCATGTTTGGTTCCATAGATTTTATTAAGGTTCTTCACTTGGGGGAAGATTAGATAAAATTGAAAATCCACAACGACCTTCTGTGTGTAAAATGTCTTGAAACTTTGTTGGCATGCTCTGAAGAATAGTTAATTTTATAGCGTTGCAAATGCAGTCAAGATGGGAAAACAATGAAAAGGATCCAGATGTAGCCAACCCTGGAAGGTTAGACTGATCAATGAGCTCCAAGGGCAAAAGAAGTAAAGCTAAGCTGCTACGTTTGTTCCACTAAAGTGTACTGAAATTGTTTAAATTATGCAGCAACATAAAAGAGAATGCTGATTGTTTTTTTTTCCCCCACCCTTTCTGCATAATGCTGTCATACAGCTCACAGAAACAGTTTCTGGTTTATGAGTGATTAAGGCCTCACAGTGGGAAATCTGAAGCTGAGAGTTGATGAGCCTAAGGGAGAGAAATACAAGAACTTGTTCTAAATTATCTGCCAACACATGTCACATCACTGTAATGTTTCACAGCATGCATGCCAACAACAGACATTTATTCTGCCATGGAGCCTTTATTAGCTAGAAATAAATTAACTGGGGTCAGTCTTGCAATGCCAACCTAGTTAGTAAGTACTTGGTTTTTCACAGTAAAATTCAAGTGAAAACCTATAAACTGCAGGTTTTGTTCTAACCAGACAGAGATGAAGATGAAGATGAGACCTTAGAAAACATGTGTTGTGTTCAGAGCACTGTAAGGGTCCGAAGTCGACTTGCAATTTCCTCGCTTGGGCATCCAACCCAGTTAGATTATCTTCGCCTGATAATTTATTGGTTGAAGTGTGACATAAACATAAAATTGCAAGAAATTTCTAATGATGTAAATAATTTTTCAGACTTTATTTTTCGGTCAAGGAGTTTTTTTCGAGGGTTGTCTTTCCCTTCTGCCAGTTTTTTTTTTTTACCAGCTGAAGCCTCTGAGGCCCAGAAAGCTTTTTCTGGTTGGGGTTCAGAAGTTACTTTCACAATGGCTGTCACAAGTGGTTTCAGCTCCAGTGGTTTCATTGTTCATTGCTTCCAGAACACTACCTTATTATACTGACGATGTGGTGAAATTTAGATAAAGTGCATTTGTTTTTGCATGATATGAATTGATTTGAAACAAATTGTAATAAGGGATTTATTAAAGTCAAATAATAATAATGTGATTTAAATTGTGAATGGGCTGCACAGTGGCACAGTTGGTAGCACTGTTGCCTTGCAGCAAGAAGGTCCTGGGTTCGATTCCCAGCCGGGGTCTTTCTGCATGGAGTTTGCATGTTCTCCCTGTGCATGCGTGGGTTCTCTCCGGGTACTCCGGCTTCCTCCCACAGTCCAAAAACATGACTGTCAGGTTAATTGGTCTCTCTAAATTCTCCCTAGGTGTGAGTGTGTGTGTGCATGGTTGTTTGTCCTGTATGTCTCTGTGTTGCCCTGCGACAGACTGGCAACCTGTCCAGGGTGTACCCCGCCTCTCGCCCGGAACGTAGCTGGAGATAGGCACCGGCAACCCTCCCGACCCCATTAGGGACAAAGGGTGAACAGAAAATGGATATATATATATATATATATATATATATATATATATATATATATATATATATATATATATATGTAATTTTTTTTTTCTAAATCACTCATATAGGAAATTTATTTAGGATCAGATTAAAAATTTACAGATAACTTGCTCCAAGGGAGAAGATCATCAGATTGTTGCTAGAAATACTTAATATACTGTATTAAATACTCTGTTTCATTCATATACAAGATTTTATGGCAGAGATGCTGCTTCAGACTCATTCCATAACAGTAAATAGAACATTGAGTAGGATTAGGCGAAGTTAATGCTATATGACTTGAATATCAAAGGTTAATTATCTATCTCACTTCTTCCTCTCTTCTTTTTCTTTATTTCTTAAGACTGATAAAAACTGCTACGTTGAAGTTTTAAGGGTTTTTTAAAAAAGTCTTGCAGCCCGTTGATTGTGCTACCAGTGATCCAACTAACATGTGCTGTGCAGTTACTGTGGGAACGTGCCTCTGTGGCTGTAGACTTTGAATGTGTGTGTGTGTATGTCAGGCGGTTGGAGGGTGTGTGAGTCCATGTAGGCCGTGGCCCACACACGCTGCTGAGTTTGTAAACGCCTGTTTCGGGATCAAACGCCCGCCTATCCACAGACATACTTGATTAGTGAAGGGCAGCTCACAATAGCTGCTAAACCAGATACTGCTGGACAGATGGACTTCTTTCTTTGTGCTGTAAATACTGTTGGGGCTCATTGTGTTTTACTTGGCATCCTGCATGCAAAAAAGGAAAACAGGCTGAGGGACCTGAATTTACTTTACCATGTAGTAGTTTTATTAAAGTTTTTATTTGTACAATTTTCTCTCACACATGATTTTATTAAACAAAAAATTATTTTAATCGGAATTGTGTCACAGAACACAACTGTTGGGCTAGACCATTTTCAAAATCCATGAAGCTGCTCAGTTTGGAAATTGATTTTTCCTTGAAAACACACTCTGCTGGGCGCCTTGAAAGTATGATGCATATTTCCAGCACTGCTTGCCCTGTTTTTCATAGGACTCTAGGTTCCGAATTTCTGTGTGGGCTGAAGAATGTATTTAAAAATTAGTGTAGCTACATATGTGACAGAGAAAGGGTCTGAGGAGTGGTGAAATTATGTGCAAGTCTCTCTGTGTGTGTCAGGAGTCTGTCAAAGTCTGGAAAGTATCACAACTCACTGCTAGCATTGACGACGTGTTCATATAACACTGGCTCTACCCTGAAATGGAACAAGACATGGCAGAATATATTTGTAATGAGGTAAAGGAGAATGATAGATAAACATGCTTAAATTGTATGAAAAAAATCATTCATCCATTTTCCCCAATTGAACAATTTGTTCCATATACCGATCTAATAAAGATAGTTGCTTGTTATCTGGGAAAATATCACTTCTTTCTCATTTATGGATAAAACATATTCAAAACATGTTTAAAAAGTTGTTGTTTCAGGAACCTAGATCCTCAAAAATCACATTCAATGAAATACACACATAAAATTATCTAAATGATAAAACTGAACAGAATTTGCTCATTTCACCAATTGCATTTTGTTAGGTGCTCCCAGCATTTTTAAATGTCAGTGTAGAAGGGGTGCCGATTTGATTTTGTGATTGTCTGTCCACATACACTCTGAAGAAGCTGTTTTTGTGGATTTCAGAGCATAGTCAGAGCCTTGTGGCGTGCTGACCTCAAAAACACTATCCACTTCCTGTCTGGGTTGAGGTTCTCCTGGCCGACATAAATCACCCTTCCCCATGCTTTGATTATACGCTCTGCTTCTGTCACCAATCACCCCCAAACAACTTAAAACCTAATTGTTTTTGACATAAACTCACCATTAGCATATTGATATGTGGCTTGTGGGCTTAAATTTTAAAAAAATATCACTTGGAGCTTGGACTAAGAAGATGTGGTTCAACCAGGAAGACTGAAGCAGAAATACCCTAAATGCTATAAATGTGCTAAGAATATAGAGATATATTTCATACTTCATGTTGTTTCTTAATCATTATCTATTTAAATTCAGGTAAATTCAGTTTATTTAGATAGCGCCGATTCCCAGCACGTCATTTCAAGACATTTTACAAAAATCCTTTTGCAATCCATAAGGTGTTTTTGAATTTAACTGAATTTAAAGAAAGCCAATTTAGTCCACTAATAGGAGTCACTAATGCTGTAAAATGTTCAGTTTTAGAGTATTTGATTGTCTGCCTCAATGGAGATGCAGAAAATGCTTATGCTTCCTCTGGTGAGTTATTTTTTACTAAGGATGTCTGATTTTTATCTATGTAAAAGATAACAATATTGAGCAAGCTCAACAGTGCTAAATATTGTTTGCAAACCAAATTTTAAAACTGTTGTTATACATTAAAGTTAGTAGGAATTAAGAAATGCAGAGGGGTACAAAGTTGGAGATGATCAAATCAAAATACTAGGGTATTCAGTCAATAAAAAATGTTTAGCATCCTCCTACAACAAAGCTTATCTGTTAATTCCCAAAATCCCTACCTCCTTACCTTGTTTTTTATTTTTAGATAAGTTCTACAGGATTGCATCTGTTTTAGTCCTGGTATCTACATTGGAAAAGAATCTTGAATGGAACTTATATCATATCCTAAGATATTTACCTGCAGCATGTAAGCTATTTAGTCTCTGTAATGTCTGAATAGAACCTCAGAGCCTTCAAATATTCAGATGTTTCTTTTTAGATTTTTCTTGGCAGATTTGTATGTGATATTTCCATGTTTACCGCAGGTAACATTTGTTTATCAATGCACATATTCAGAGTATTTTAATATTGAAATATCCACTTTAACCTAAGGAAATTAGTTACTAGATACACTTTTTAAAATAACTGATTACATTTTATATTCAAAATGAATGAGAATTGCAAATGTAGCCAACAGTGAATAATGCATCTGTTGTGCAGCGACACTGTTGAAAATACAGAACCTTCAGCAGAGGCTTTTCTTCAGCCATAAACAGAGCCTCTTTGAGATGTCCGCCACTTCTCCCTAGTGTTGTGAATATATATCCATCTAAGTATTAACAGGACAAACTTTGAAGCTTGGGCGATGATTAATTTAAGTAAACAGTTTGGAGTGGGTCCTTTAGTCCAATTTGCTGGCTACAAGTGTTAGTCTCAAAGATGTGCTGAAATACATGCTGTATGTATTCCCAAGTGACAGGCAAAAATCAACAAGAAAAATCATCAGTGTTGAGGGACATGAAGTCGTGCATCCATCTTTATTAAACTGCCTGCTCATTTTGGAGGATCCTGCACGTCTTTCGGTTGTAATCTTTTAGTGAAAAATAAATAACTGGTGGAATTTGTTTTAGTTTTAAAAAAATCAAAAAGTCTAACTTGTTCTTAATCCCTTTTGCAAACGGCAAAGTGCTAAAATGAATTGTGTTGTAAAACACAACATTGATGTTATTATAAATGGTATCAACAAAGCATATCAGAAACATACATTTATTTTGACGGCAATTTTTGATGTTTTACTTATTTGATCATTTCTTTATTCATTATATTATGTTAAGAAGAGATTTGAATACTATGAGAGAAAATAAAACATTCATCAATAATGAGATATACCAAAATTGATGGATTGCAGTTAATGTAAGCTTAAGAGTGTTAGGCCACTCTTAAGGAAATCTTACATTCAATGTAAGAATTCTGATGTTATAGTGTCCTGTACTGTATGTCCACACACATTCCTTTAAAGCTTGTGGTTGTAAAAATAGTATTTTACATTTGCCTGTGTAAGACCGTTTAAGCAATACATAATGTCATTATTTACTTGCAAAATGTTCTTAAGAACTTGGTGGACATACCACATTGAGAACAGGATAATAATTCTCATTTGCACGCTATACTCAATAAGCACTTCATTGAATGTCTGATTGTGTGATAAAAGAGGTGGAAGAGATCCCAAAGCCAATCATCATTAAATCACTGTGTGTTTATTTGTTTAAGAGACCATGGCTCAGAAGGAGAGCTCACAAGAGCTGGGGTGGTCCACAATCTCCTTTTGTTCATCAAGATGATAAGCTCACAAACTGACTTTCTGTTTGATTTGAGATTAAACGCTGTAAAAGGGGAACAAAAAGTTCATGCATGGACAACTTCTTTCTGGGAAAATTACGTAGTGTATTTTACTGCATGAAATGAATAGTATGTTCTATAGTTTTAATAAAAAGTAGTCTTTATCTAATAAGCAAAATAGGGTTGGGGCTATTTCAGATTTACATTGAGTGCTTTCTTGTTGCTAATAGCTGCAGTGGGTAAATTTTAAAACTATATTTACATATTTGTTACAACTGTTAGTATAATATGAGACATAATGCATGACAAAATCGAGCTCCTGTTCCTCCTCACTTTGGTTCTACTGTCATTTTCAGAAATGCCCGCTCCCGGTCAAAAACAACCAATCAGTGCCAGGAGGTGTGTCTTAGCAATGTCAATCATTCTCTATTATGCGTTGCTCACACTCTCCTTCTCTGTCGCACGAGGCCCACAGGGTGAAGGTAGACGAGTTTGCTTTTGTCAGAGATTATTTGTCTCGCATTAAACTAGCAGGACATGGTGATAATTTTACCAAATATGTAAAAAACATATGTTTATCAAAGTTACCTGACTCTTATTTTGTTTACCCCAAAAAACTAACATTGTGTTACACATTTACAGCCTTGTTCTTTCTATTCCTTCCTATCCCTTCTAGCTCCTTATGAAATCTTCTTCACGTTTTGTCTGCATGCACAAAATAAACATGGGTCAGGAATATTAGTGATGGGTTGTCAAGGTTACGTTAGTCATCTAAACTCTCTCAGGACTCCATATACCAACCTCTCCGCTCCCTTTCCTTCCTGATGTGACTCAACAGGATTTCATTTTTCTCAACTGCTCCTACTCCTCTCAAAGTGTCAAAAAAGGTCATTTTGAAAGCATCTGTGTCTATTGCTAACTATCCACATACTTAACACTCAATTATCTTCCTGTTCATCTTTATTTATCCATAAAGCTCCCTTAGAAAAGAGTGTGGTGGATCTTCATTGGTTTCAAATTTGCAGTGCTCTTACCTTTCAAAACAAACACTTTTGATTACAGGCAAATACTTTGTTTTGTTGCATAAAGGAGAACCTGAGCTTTAAAAATGAATTAAGTATTGTTTGGCTCGGGGGACAAAACAATAATTTGCAACACCTTTTGTGACTATTATTGTAGGTAAGTTTTAGTGGTTAGTCAGAAAGAAATAGTGTGATCACCACCCCATGTTTGTGAAACACTCCCTTTGAGACCTTGAAGCTTAGAAATGAACTCTCAAAATCACAGGAAACATCCAGAGGAAAATGTCTATTCTCTCCCTCTCCTGCCTTCCCCTCCTCAGTTCCTCAACAACAGTGGATTTGGGACCAGAAAGCTTGAGAAAGGTCAAAGGTTATTGAAAGAAAAGCACAGATGACTCTCAGATGGATTAACACTGAGTTATCTGGGCTCTCCCACGCAATCACAACACCTAAGAGGTCATATTCTTGAGATGCCCACTAGGGCAACTGGGGGACCAAGGAATTCCTATTTTTTGTTACCTCTGTCAAACTGAAATTTTTTTCTCTTGAGTCTGAAATAGTTATAGCATTAGCACAAAAAATCCTGTACTATAGCTTCTTAATCAATCTGCCCTGAATAACATTATCAGAAAATTAGTGGAGCATGAATTGCTTGACAAATTATGTATTCCAAGTTGGAGGTGGGAAGCCATCATTAATCTTACACACATGTGGAAAGCAAGAAGAGTGGCTTAACACTCTTAAGTTTAAATTAACGGCAATCCATCAATTTTGGTGTATCTCATTTTTGCAGGAAAAGGCCGTGATAAGACAGAAAGACTTCTTATCAAAATCTAAACACTGTACTCATTTGTATCTTTCAAAAAATGACCAAAATCCTAACTTCCCAGAGCACTATTGGAGTTCAAGCAGGAAATCTTCCCTCAATGTAGCCTTCTCTGGCAGATATTTAAACGCTAAATGTTGTTTGGAGTTTTCAATGACGTAAATCATGAGCCAATCAATGAATGCAGTCAGATGTCAATAAGATGGTTTCAGTGCCATACCCTGATTGGTCCTACTAGTAGGTACTAAAATCTGAGAACAGTTGGGCTGAACCGCACCGGATTTGCTAATGGAAAAAAAAAATCTTGCTGAGGCGGACCGCGATCGTACTGGTTAAAGGCTGGCTAGTGGAAAAGCGATTACAGAAAATCTGTGGGCAGAGCTGATACTGTAGATTAGGTGTGTAGGGTCAGGATGGCCCATCAACCTGGCTCTCAACAGTTTCTTTTAGAAGTAATGGGTTAAAACATAGCAATATATTGCTATGAGAAGTTTGTGGAAAATGATACAAAACATTTAATCCAATTTATACTATCTAAAAAAAAGGCTACCAAACTTTGTGGCAATCTATGTAAATCTTTTAAAATGCTTCATTTTCTGGTATTTTTAAAATGGAAGTAATTTTAATAATCCTAACTAACCTACTACAACAAAGGCTCAATTTGATAAAATGTAAATCTATGAAAGAAAAGCTCATGCGTTTTGTATACTAGGTACGTAAATACACTGCCTGGCCAAAAAAAAAAGTCGCCACCTGGATTTAACTAAGCAAATAGGTACAAGCCTCCTATTGGATAAGTACTGCATAGGCGATTATCTTTCAGCTGGCAACAAGTTATTTAACCCCAGCTGATGCAATGGGTAACTCCTCATTTCTTAAACAACCATGGCAAAAGACACATCCTGTGGTCGTGGAAAAGACGTTAGTCTGTTTAAGAAGGGTCAAATCATTGGCATGCATCAAGCAGAGAAAACATCTAAGGAGATTGCAGAAACTACTAGAATTGGGTTAAGAACTGTCCAACGCATCATTAAAAACTGGAAGGATGGTGGGGAACCATCGTCTTCCAGGAAGAAATGTGGTCAGAAAAAAATCCTGAATGATCGTGATCGGCGATTACTTAAACGTTTGGTCAAATCAAATCGAAGAAAAACAACAGCAGAACTCAGGAGTATGTTTAATTGTGAACGCAAAAGCATTTCCACACGCACAATGCGAAGGGAACTCAAGGGGTTGGGATTGAACAGCTGTGTAGTCGTAAGAAAACCTCTAATCAGTAAGGCTAACCAGAAAAAAAAGGCTTCAGTTTGCTAGGGAGCATAAAGATTGGACTCTGGAGGAATGGAAGAGGGTCATGTGGTCTGATGAGTCCAGATTTACCCTGTTCCAGAGTGATGGGCGCATCAGGGTAAGAAGAGAGGCAGGTGAAGTGATGCACCCGTCATGCCTAGTGCCTACTGTACAAGCCTGTGGGGGCAGTGCTATGATCTGGGGTTGCTGCAGTTGGTCAGGTCTAGGTTCAGCAACATTGTGTGCCCAAAGAATGAGGTCTGCTGACTACCTGAATATACTGAATGACCAGGTTATTCCATCAATGGATTTTGTCTTCCCAAATGGAACGGGCATATTCCAAGATGACAATGCCAGGATTCATCGGGCTCACATTGTGAAAGAGTGGTTCAGGGAGCATGAGACATCTTTTTCACACATGGATTGGCCACCACAGAGTCCAGACCTTAACCCCATTGAGAATCTTTGGGATGTGCTGGAGAAGGCTTTGCGCAGTGGTCAGACTCTCCCATCATCAATACAAGATCTTGGTGAAAGATTAATGCAACACTGGATGGAAATAAATCTTGTGACACTGCAGAAGCTTATTGAAACAATGTCACAGCGAATGCGGGCTGTAATCAAAGCTAAAGGCGGTCCAACAAAATATTAGAGAGTGTGACCATTTTTTGGTGGCGACTGTTTTTTTGGCCAGGCAGTGTAGCTTCAACTGTATTTAAGATTTGTGTTTGGTGGAATATAACATAATGTAATTTTGTCAGGTACTGGTTTTCCTTGCCAGTGTTTCATTCAGCTGAAAATTCCCACATTAATTTTCTCGGTTGCTGTCCGAAGGAATAGTACTGGCTTGAAACACATCAGGGCTTCTGCATAGCAACAGTTTCCCAAACCAAATAAAAGCTATTTTTGTGTCACTAAACATTAACAGATGTCCTTCGGCATTAACAGTTTATAGTTCACAACTAATATAAAACTGTCACATCATTCTTAGAGGCAAAGAAAAGAAATAAAAACTGGGGCAGTTTGAGCTCCGGTGTGAATATTGCCTCAGTCACAGTACTCCAGCTCCCCCTCTCTCCTGTGGAGGACTTTCTCTCTTTTTTTGCCCTTTCCTTTCATTCAGACCCCCCTTCTCACACTCTTATCCTTCTGCATCTCTCCCCTATACATTCCTCCACCCCCAAATCGTTATCCCAGTTTCCACTCCACCCTTTTTTCTAATCAAACACATTCATACATCAGATTCTCTTGAAAATCCAATATTTCTCAATCTCTTTATCAGGCACTCTTCTCGCAATGTCCCCACCCTTTGTTTTTTTTTCTCTTTCTCTCTTTCTACAACCTTTTTCTAAGATTGCACATTACCAATCAAGACAGCAAAAACAAAAAAAAGCTGGTGGCTGGAGTGATGGGTATAGTAAATTTATCCCAGTTCATTGTTTTAATTCAGGTTTACTTAAATCTGATAATCTATCCACTCACTGCATATACCAGCCTGTCTGTGCACTGTAATGGGGGGTTGGGGAAGTATTGAGTACACTTTAGATAGCCACCAGTCATCACAACACAAGAAGACATAAGACAAACTATATACAGTATATATATATATATGTTTATACACACAATATTAATAGTATTTAATTAATTGTACAGTGGTGTGCCTCAAAAGACTCAAATGACTTGCTGCTAAAAGTTTTTTTTAAAACTACAGTCATTTTTTTTCTATTACTGTAATAATTTAAAATAGCAGTAATAGGATCAATTTGACCTTTTCTAGTTTTTGATTAAAGAAATTAATCGTTAGTTAGCATTGGCTAATAATGTTAGTTAGCATTGGTTATGCTAACTAACATTTCTGTAATTAATGACAATAAATTGCCTCAAAGTATCATAATGTTAGTCAACGCCTACTATATACTAATTTTAAAAATCTTCAAATCATCACCACATCAGCTTTGGATTAAAAAAAAGTATTAAAGACTCAGAAGATCATGAGAAAAACCTTAGCTGGCACCAATGAATGAGAAGTAGTTACAGAGCATGGTAGATAAGAACAAATTGTCCTTTACTTGTCACCCATTTTCTGTTTTTACATTTGCTCTTTTGTGGAAATTTTAGGCAGAAAACCTAATCATTTTGCTAGGGTAGAGTTGTTGGCGGAAAATTTTCCCACACCACAAAACATTGCAAGATGTTTCACTTTGTCATTGCCTAAACATGACACATCCAAACCCCAATGACCAAGCCTTGCCGCCATGTGATATTAATTAGTGCTTGTACTTTGCTAATCTCTCTTAAAGTAAATAGAATGACTTGCCTACTTTGACGAAAGTAGGTGAAGTCATGCCAGGAAACACTGACTCACATTTTAGCTATGTGAAACTACTCCTATACTGTAAGCCATGTCTTTAATTCCCACCCATCATCTAGGCATGAATTCTCTACCTAAAAGGTGTTTCTCTTTTCTTCTCCTTATTTCTGCCAACATATCAATGAAACTTTCATAACATAAACATTTTCTTTTTGCTGTGAGACATTCTTTCATTCACTAAAGCTCGTTTAAGGTCTAAGACTGACAGGTAGCCTTTGGGTGCTCTTAGCAGGATGTGGTTTGTTGTTAGGTCAGGTAAGCTATTTATTCTCATTAGTGCTGATAGTGGAAGACTGCTTTATTCCTCTTTTGCCTGTCATTGCTGACAGATGTAAGTATTTTGCCTTTTGCAACTAAAACAATTGACAACAAAGTCAAACACATCATAAAGAGTTGGGCAGTCTAATTGGTTATGCTAACTAACATGTCTTTGTGTACCTCATTCATATTTCTATGAGTGTAGATTCAGCTCATCCAACAGCTCTTGGAAAAACATGATGGATGGAGCCACTTTGGACTAACAGCTCACAAAGTAAATTTTATGATGAGGACATCAGTTCTGGAAGATTTTCCTCATGCAACAGAAAACTTCACTTTTCTTTTTTATGCCCAAATAATTCCATCCATTATGATAGCAATTTATGAAGAAGCTGAAAGACTTAAGCTTCTAATTAATTTTGTGTTTGTATTCAGTAATTCTGGTTTGCTAAATTGTGTGGGTGAAGTTTATGTAGGAGACCGATGCGTGCCAAATATGACTGACTCCATTTTTTTGTCAACATGTGCCTCTCACATTTTATCACCAACAAACATTCAGTAATAATCTAATCTTATCAAATGGAAGGATTCAAATGAACATACCATGGATACATGCAAAGATATAAAATGGATGTCTCCATAACAATATGAGCATTGACAGGTGATGGGAATAACAATAAGTATGTATAATGGGGTCTGTTAGTAGGGAGGATTCATATAATTCTGCAGGTAAACAATTTGTTATCAGAGGTGATGGTTTAGAAGCACAAATTTTGGTGCATGGATAAATGAGTCCATTTATCCATCCATGATCTCCAACACTGTAGTTCTTTAGACATGTTCCCTGTCCACAGAGGTCAGTATCTTTCACAAGTAGTCCAACAATGGAACAGTGGTGAACTGGTGTGAGGGTCAATTGAGGCCAAAGCTCAAGGATGCATGTGGAGAGAAAAGACTATCCCATGCAGTTTGGTGCATCAGACAAGCTAATTCCCCAAATCATAGTTTATAGGCAAAGCAACTGTAATGTTTCAGTTGTTGATTTGTTGTGCTTTTATGATGTAAATTACTTTGAACTGCCTTGTTGCTGAAATGTGCTATACAAAAAACTTGATTGATTGATCGATCGATCGATTGATCAGACAAAATGCCCACATTGACCCCTATTCACTGTCTGGACCATGAAGCACTGTCCCAAACAATGTTGGATGTAACATGTTTTCTTTTGCATAATACATCCAACATTGCACAGAGGGTTGAGTGCACAAACAAGAAATTTGACCTTATTTTCAGCGTTCACAGCATACAAACATTAAGCATGGATATATAAACTTGAGAAACAAACAAAATAAAGGATAAAATGAACAGTATGTACATGCATGTGTATGTAGAGCCATTTTTCTATATCAATAACAGAAGAAAGAAATGCAGGTTATGAAAATATGCTTATTTTGTTTCATAGCAGAGCACCTCACTACACTACACAGGCTGCAAAATACTCTTTGTGTTCATCAGAGATAGCTAGGGGGGGGAACTGTCTATGTGGAGGACATTTTTTGCAAATAGTAGTCTGTAGTAACAACCTGAAGGTAAATGTCTAGTAGACAGTATGTGTCCAGGATGTGTGTGGTCTGCACACACATCCATTAGACCTGTACCTATACAACCTTAACACAAAGTAGCCAACCTTTCAAGCAGTCCTCTATGATAGCAATGGAAAAACCAACAGGAAAGAAATTGATCTTTTGTTTGTGTTTTTACTTAGATGTCATTGTGATGCAGAGATGGTAGGTCTGACCATTCAGTGAGGGCATAAAAGACTAGATGAATGGTATTGATTACACTAGAACATGAGGTACTACAAACCACTAATCTGTTGGTGCATCACCAGTCGTACATCTTCATCTATCATCCACCGTCCTGTCCTTCATCACCATGGCTTAGGGGCAACCCAGGAGCCAGAAATGCTAAATTCCCTTCCTGCGCGTGCACTTCATGACTCAGCGCCTGTGCATCCATCAACCTGTCTTTTTCTGTTCATTGCTCATACAAATGTGACTTAAAGATCGGTGCTCAGTTGATTAAGTCCTGGATAGCTGGATGACAGTTTTATTTGCCCTCCAAAACAAAAGATAGGAAATGAGTGTTTTGGCTTTCAACTTGGATCCAAATGAGTTTCTTGCAAACATCTGTTTCCTGCTTTATAAATATCTGTTGCTGCTTTGCCAACTTTTGCTTTAGGTCAGACTTTTTGTTTTATACAGTTCATAAGGCAGAATGTTGCCCTATTATCTACGTTGCTAATTACCTCAATCGTGTCACTTAAATGTAATTATTGAAATCATGTTATAGTTTTTCAATGAAAATGCATTTAGTCAGAGAACTTGGGAGGGATTCTCCAGCTTGGCAAATGCTCCACCGATCCAAAACAAAAACATGCTTTTAAAATGGGATGCAGACTTTGATGTTTTTGATCACGAAAAACTGGGATGAGAATCTTGACATCTGTACTTAGCAGACTCCACTTTACGAAGCCACATTCTGGATCCATGCACTGAGTGCTGCTAAAAGGTGCAGTATGAAAGCTCAAATTTTTTTCTCCCAGTGGAAATAAAAACCAGAGCTTTGTGAAACTGAGTAACAGAGACCTTATTTCCTTAACAGATGGCTAAAGTACTTCCTTTTCCACCGACATTAACATGTTGATCAAAAGGAGTTTGTGGTGGTCAGGGAGTAAGGGGCCTTCTCACTGTTATCACATGCTGCTGAGAGACATCGTCTGATTCAGAAACAGTGGCCCATCCAGCTTTGAGGCAATTACACTGAAAGCAGAGAGGTCAGCGAGAAGAAGAGGTAAGAATGGGTCTGCTGGATCTGCTTATTGGACAGTCAGGAAACACAAGGAAAGCTGAGGAAATTCTCTACAGTTTCCTCAAAAGTTAGGAGAGTTGAGTGCAAAAGTGAAGGGCAAAGATCATACGTTATGGTTTTGTTTCAAAGATTTTAAAGCAGTGATGCTTTAAAAATCTTCTAAAGTAGCAATACTTTTAGAGCACTCTGTGCTGTTATATTCAGTGATAACATATCACTCTCCTAACAAGTGCAGTGATGAAAAGTTTAATTAAGTATAATTTGCTTAACCTATCAGTGGTATATGTTTGAGGTTTGCAGAACTTGGAAACAACTAATGAGAAAAAAAAAGGCCTGTTTGCGAATGTCAAAGATCAACTCTGCTTTTCTAGTTATTTTCACGCACGGACACCATATGCTGAATAGAACATATTAAAAATTACTCATCATTGATCCTGACCTCTAGAGGCTTTGATCCATTTTTCTCTGGCTTTTTGCGGTTGCCACATGTTCTTTTGCGCCACACAAAACTGTATCAGCAAATTTTTCTTCATTGTCATCTGCAGATTGTATGAGTTTAGGTTCAGGAGTTCAACAATACGGGTTGACAAAATGGCTTGTCCATTAAAGCAGCAGCCGGCTACGTCAGAATAGCTTCCACAGACTGAAACCAAATGGCCTCCGGTTTTATTGGGACATGGTACAGAACAGTGGAAAGGCAGCTAATGAAATGCTCAGGACTACCACTTCCACCTGAGGAGAACAAGAAATGTTTCTCTAAAGCATGCTTCATATCTCCTCTATTCATCTCTTTTGTATTTTTAAAGCAGTAAATTCTTCTGCTCTACCTACTTAGGATGTGATTTAAAACACACCGATCTCGTAAAAGTGTTTTTGCTTCATACCAAACCTTGTTTCTGTCCCTTTGAAGATACAATCCTCTCCATCTGTGACCAGCTCATTCTCAAAAGTCTGTCTTCCCCTCACTTTGTCTGCAGTTGATAATGCCAGAAAAGAGCTCAAGGCTTAAACTATAAACAGGCTTTGCTTTATATTATCTTGCCAGCGTGTAATGCACATGATCTCCATCTAGAAAATGTGCATATTTATTCTGTTGACATAGTCAAAAATGTTAAAAACCTGTTTCCATTAACTGTAATCTGTGCAATGCAAAAAGGAAGGGAAGTGTGTTTATTTTGACTCAAGCAAAACAATCTCCAATTCCGTTCCATTCTTCTGGCAGATTAATTGGTGCATTTGACTTTTGTTTGCAACACAAGGCTGAAGGCAGACTCCTTGAAACCGCCGGCATGGCAGCCAGGAGCAATTGGAGCGCCACGTAGCAGTTACTGTGACGAGACGACGGGGCGAGCACTCTAGGTAATTAAATGCAGTTTAAGAGGTTCATATGTCTGATCAAAATGACTGCAACAATGCAGGATTTTTACCTTCAACCTTGATTTGAGGAAACTTCAAGACAAAAATATACATATATATATCATTCTGTTTATCTTTGCTGTTCAGGTGTGGACACTTTTGTTGAGAAGATTTGTCAGTTATGTGCCAGGCTCTCCATCAACAACTCAGCACTTCCTTTTAAACATTTTCTCCGCTGAAGTGGG
This sequence comes from Xiphophorus hellerii, assembly GCF_003331165.1. Classification (NCBI taxonomy): domain Eukaryota; kingdom Metazoa; phylum Chordata; class Actinopteri; order Cyprinodontiformes; family Poeciliidae; genus Xiphophorus; species Xiphophorus hellerii. The sequence continues at coordinate 10,944,538 of NC_045680.1, forward strand.
GATCCATCAGCAAAGTGTTGGGTTTACAGGACCCCTGCTGACATATATGGGACACCCAAGAGATCTCCCAGCTCTTTTCTGACTTATGACCTCATCCTTCAGAGGTTTTTGTTGCCTTAGACAAGCTCTGACCCCAGTATCACAGGCATACTTGCATACACACACAAAAAACAAAAAAGTGGAAGTTATCCCTTAATACTGTTACTGCTTCAATGCTTTTAAAAGCACATAGATGAAAACAAACTCTCTTCTAAGGCAATGCATTTTAAAGAAAGGGGGATATTTGGGTGGCACTTGAGGTGATTTTATCTACCCACTGGAGTGTTTTAGAACCAGAAATTATGCAAAACATTAAAATATTATCTACAGGCATAGCTGTGTACAATTTATAAGACGCAACAATACACAAAATAGGAATAATGAGAAAGTAAACATTTGAACCAGTTAGCCCCACCATTACTGCAGCTACAGTACAGTCTGTCTGTCTGTCTGCAGTATAGACAGACTGTATATCCCAGCCAATATCAGGGGGAAAGAGAACCAACAATAAAGTAAACATGATCCCCAATATGTTATTAATTACAACATGAGTGAGAAAGACAATTGAAAATTTAGATTGAAGCTTGATTCAATTATATACAACTTATAGAAAGAAGTCCAGTATTATTCTTACATTTTAGAAAAATCCTTCATGTTAGCAACAGTATGTTTCTGTCTGGCTGTTGTATTCGTATTACTATATTACTCACATAGTGAGCTGAAGCGATAACAGATAATCACATAAAAATATTTTAAAAGAAATACAATTAGATTCAGACAAACATTCGTCTGTATCAGAGCTGCTTAACCTCTTTGTCCAAATAGCATCTATCACAGCTTATGGATTGTCTGAGTCATATTCTGTCTCATAAAGAATAAGTTTAATGTGTTGCAGGTGGTCCCTTCCTTACTTTTGTCATTTTATTTTCCATCTGCATCGTATATTTTAGAGAAGGCTTGTACATTTTTTGGCTGTGCACAGAATGCACCTCTGCCATTTTCCTAAAACAACAGATTTAAATGCAGAACAGAGGTGTGACCTGCTAAGACTATAGGCAATACAAGTCAGTTAATTTATAAAGCACCAATTCATAACATGTCATTTTAAGGCACTTTACTAAGGCACTTTGAAATTACTTTGACTAAAAAGTAATTTCAATTATTATTATTATTAATTATTATTATTATATTATAAAGAATAATGCAAAAAATGGGAATAACAACAAATACATTAGTTCATGCTGCAAAATAATTTAATTAAACTTTTGTTAATGATATCTTTCATGTTTTTATTGTATCTTTCTTATTTTACATATTTACTAAAAATAGCAAACTTTTACTTTAGTTGAGAACTTTTAGTTCTCAAGGTAAAATGCTTATTGTACAGAAAATTAGAACTTTGTGTCATTGCTATGTTACACTGTATGAGAATTCTTTCAGCCAAATGACCATTGGTGCACAGTAGCAGGGGAGGGACGGAGAAAGGGAGGGGTAGCATTGCAATGCTCCATCCAGCAGGAAAATCCACAGTCACTCCAGGCGCCTGCTCTTGCATCTCATTACAAAGAACTTATTTGAACTTTAGTAACAATATAATGACAATTTTGTGATCTGAATACCTGTAACAGGTCCACAACTTACTTTGATTTCCAAAGAGTAATAAATTACTTGTGCTATTTTTTAAAAACCACTTCAATCTTTTAAAGTACTTGATGTCGCTACTTGTTTTTATATCACAGCTAGTTTGTTAAGTGCTTTGCTGGAATAAAGGTTTCAGCCTATTATCAATATCACAGTTTATGTTAAGAAAAGAGTGTACATTGTACACTTGGAGCTCATCAAGTTCCCTACTTACAAATTTTCACAAAGCCATCTGGTAGCTATTGAACAATGTTTTGGATTGTTTAAAAAAGAGCCCATAGCTTACTCATTATCCGACATAGACTTGTTTCGGGCACTCCGCTCTTTCTGACTGCCTCCTATTCTCTCACTCGCTCTGCCTGTCTCCAGCTCACTAGACCAGTTCACTTAGGCAGACACATTACTTAATGAGGTAATTGGTCTGATGTCTCTGGGGTACAATGAAAAATGCCACAGGACGGCATGCTATTCTGGTTAAGTTTTAGACCTAAAATCACATGCTCTTTTACATTATTGGATGTCATGCATTCTGGGTATGTCATACACAGTTTCAATCATCCTGAATTTAATATTACTTTAACTGTATTAAATAAAGACCTAAGTGGCGCTGTAAATGTCGGGGGCACATTTGCAAGTGAAGCATTTTTAACTGGCCACTTTCCACAGTTACAGCAACACCGACAGCATAACAATGTGCTGCCGTCAAAACGAAATGCACGTTCCACTGTGGGGGATCCTGATTCCTGGTATGTGACCTTGTGGTTGACATGGAACCACAAAACTAGTGATCCCTTTCCATCCCTCCGCAATTTTCCATCCAGCTCCATTTGTTTTTCATTTGGAGAAACAGAACTGTTCACCCTTTTCCTTCTGTGAAAACATGCCATCCCAGAAGGCTTTGCGGGAAGTATCAATCACTGAAACGACTGTATTGTGATTACCTCAACACGCCGTATCAGACCTGCCCTCCAAAAGGAAAAACACTAGACAGTGTGGTCATGACAGGCAAGATAACACGCTGTGTTGTGAAGCACAAGTAAAGAAAAATCTTATCTTTGACAGGATAGAAAGTCTACGTCTTTGTGCAACCTCAGTATCAGACAAACCAAGAGCATATAGAGTATTGATAGATGAGCAAAGGGAACCTGTCAGAAGATACAGTGCCTTGTAAAATATTGAGTCTGTACAGTGAGGAAACAGTGGAAACAATGTAAGTCTACAAGTATTAATCCGCCTGCAAATGTTTTGGGATAATTTAATTATTGCTGTGATTTATTATTATTTTTCTTCTTTTGTTGTTTCAAAGGCAAAGCAAATTATGCTGAGAATTACTGCAAAAAATAAATAAATAAATAAAATATTACTAGCAAAGTCATTTGGGGTAAAAAAGTAACTTTGATAATCATGTCTCCAACTTTATGCTCCAGTTTAAGTCATTTTAAGTAGCTGAATTATCAAATTCTTCTTGATTATACTGACTGCTTTCATTAAACAGACAACAGGAAATGAGTTCCTCTGCTTCTCATGGACTGCTCTGTCAATGCTATGTGCATGCATAATGAATAAAAAGAATTTGCAGAGTATGCAGTCATTTTAGCAATCTACTGTGGTTTGAGTTGATAATCTATTGCTATTGTCTAATTTAGCAGTTGATTCATCAACAGCCCAGAAGTTCCTTTTCAGGTCAAGTGGATTCAATTTCAAGAGAACTACAAAAACTCTTTGAAATTACCAGTTAGAGAAGGACTTATTGTGTCTATTACCCCTAGAATGACCTTTGACCCTCAGTTCAAAAGCCCAGAACCAGATGACAATCAGATAAAGTTATTAGTGTTTGTATATTTTTGTAGAGCTTTACACAAATGCATATGGGAAAACTGTGACTTCTCACCAAACAGGGAGAACAGACAAATAATGTGGATCTGAAACATGTTCTCTTGTGTTACCGCAATGAAGAGTGTTATAACTGAAAACATAAAAAACTATACAAAATTTTCATCACTGAATTACATGACATGCTGCAATTAATGTTAGTGGAATGCCCAGACTCTCTTTATCTTACATAAACATCCTAACAGCCAAACAATGTACTATAACAAAGTCGGCCTTCTATCACCTGAAGAACATTTCCAGGATTAAAGGACTAATGTCTCAGCCAGATCTAGAGAAACTCATCCATGCGTTCATCTTCAGTCGTATTGATTATTGCAACAGCGTCTTCACAGGTCTGTCCAACAAATCAATCAAACAGCTGCAGCTGATCCAGAATGCTGCTGCTCGCGTTCTCACTAAAACCAGGAAGATAGAGCACATAACACCAGTTTTAAAGTCCCTCCACTGGCTCCCTGTAGCTCAAAGAATAGACTTTAAAATACTGCTGTTAGTTTATAAATCACTGAACGGCTTAGCACCACAATACATTAAAGATATGCTTTTATTGTATCAACCTTCCAGACCTCTCAGGTCTTCCGGTTCTGGTCTGCTCTGCATCCCCAGAACCAGAACCAAACGAGGAGAAGCAGCTTTCAGCATCTATGCACCACAAATTTGGAACAAACTTCCAGAAAACTGTAAAACAGCTGAAACACTGACTTCTTTTAAATCTCAACTGAAAACCCACCTGTTTAGAATTGTATTTGAAATGTAATCAATTATTGATGTAACTTGACTTAATGATTGATTCTATATTGCATTGTGATTCTGTGTTTGTTATGATGTAAAGCACTTTGAAATGCCTTGCTGCTGAAATGTGCTATACAAATAAAATTTGATTGATTGATTGATTTGATAACACAGGACTCTACAAGTCCAGCTTCCGGGCTTAAGTAGTGCTTGAGTATTTGTTTTATTCTTCTTTGAGTACCACCTGAATGGGATTTACAGGACCACTTGATTGAAAATCCAGAACACTATTCTGCATAAGTGAATGTAAATGAACAAGTAAATAAATTAGTATTTATCCAACCTGTGTCTTCATATATATATATTATGAATATGCAATATTGAAGTAGTAATTACTAGAAAAAAGTTTTATATTTTGTGCCTATCAAAAAAATGCACACAAATTATGAAATCAGATGTTTTACTTAATTTTTTGATGTGGCTCGGTTAAAAAAACCGAAGTCAAAGTGATCCAGGGTCATACTGCCTCCCTTAACAACATACTTATTACCAAGCACTGCAACACATTCCTTCTCCTAAATCTTTCAACACAAGAAGTAAAAACTAGTGTTCTTGAGGAAGTGGAGAATATGAACCGCAATGGTGAGAATTTCCGTTTTATGTCTCCAATAACTCCCTTGTTTGTTCTTAAATGACTTCTATCCTATTCATTATCATCATAGTAGCAGACTTCCACAACGAGGTAGCAGCAGGACAAAAGGTTAAATTTATTTAAACTCAAAGAATACCTTGTTGTTTCCCTGGCTGTTGGCGTTTCATATTTATTTTCACATCATGCAAGAAGGGTTAACTGTTAAGGGCAGACTATTTCTTCAGTTGTATAAATGATGGTATTTGGTCTGGCATTTGTACAGCTGTGATTTATAAGCAAACTAAAGGCTAGATAGTGAGTCCCTAACAACTTAATATGGCATCTAGGAATTTATCCCTGTCCCCTTGGTCTCTGTAAGTGATATCTTACTAACTAGTTAAACTTGTCTTGATTTTAATGTGGATTGTACTCTGCTGGAAAAAAATCATGCCTTGCTGGAGATGCAATGCATCTATTTCATGTCCTGTTGTTTTGTCAAGCCAGAAAAATTTCCCAAACTATCACCCAATGTCACTTGTCAATGTCACAAACTAAGATCTTATATTCATCTGTAAAAAGTTGGCCACACAGCTTGAAGAGATAATCCTATGAATTTTACAAAGACTGAGTTTAGGAAAAACTATCATGATATAATTTTTGACCCTATGGTCAAAAATTATATCATGTATGGTCATGAGCTTTGGGTCATGACCGAAAGAACGAGATCGCAGATACAAGCGGCCGAAATGGGTTTTCTCCGTAGGGTGGCTGGGCTCTCCCTTAGAGATAGGGTGAGAAGCTCAGTCATCCGGGAGGGACTCAGAGTAGAGCCGCTGCTCCTTCACATCGAGAGGAGCCAGTTGAGGTGGCTCGGGCATCTGGTCAGGATGCCTCCTGGACGCCTCCCTGGTGAGGTGTTCCGGGCACGTCCCACCGGGAGGAGGCCCCGGGGAAGACCCAGGACACGCTGGAGGGACTATGTCTCTCGGCTGGCCTGGGAACGCCTCGGGATTCCCCCGGAAGAGCTAGAAGAAGTGGCCGGGGAGAGGGAAGTCTGGGCCTCCCTTCTGAAGCTGCTACCCCCGCAACCTGACCTCGGATAAGCGGAAGAAGATGGATGGATGGATGGATGGATCATGATATAAAATAAAGCAAGAAGACGTTGCACTATTCCATGGACTTCGGGGGAAGTTCTCCTGAATTGGCAGACTGGGGTGGTGCCCTTTTTCAAAAGAGGTACTTCAGTTTAGATAACAGATTTTGTTTTGATAATTTCTGTCAAAATGATGGAGAAAATTCTACGTCTTTCTACATCTCTTTTTTTTTTTTAAAGTCAGGCGTAGAGTCACAAAGATGATTTGCTTCAGTAGATGGAGCATGCCACTGGATTTTGTGTATAATTCAAAGTATGCAGATCACAAATCTTTTAACAAATTTCATACCATGTATCATTTTACCTTCATTTCAAAATTATTAGCTAATTTGTGTTGTTCTAGCAAATGAAGTCCTGGTAAAATTCAACAAAATGTGTGGTCAAAAACTATTTACACACTAGTAAAGCACTGTATTTGACTGTATGCTTACCAGGAAATCCTGTTTTCAAGTCTTGAATCTGAGTTATGTTTGCTCTGAGATATTTTTATTGACTCTTGCTACATTTCTCTCTGTGTCTTTGAGTTTATTTGTGTCCGTCTCCATTGCTCGCCTGCAGAGTGACACAGACGAAGGTGACGCCTTCAGGAGTCAAGATACTGCAGAGCTAATGGATTTGTCCCAGACGTCTAAGTGACAACTGAACCTCGTCTCAAACAGGACGAATAACAAAGGCAACCAGTTCAAACGTGACTCTCTTTCGTCTTCGTTTGGCCCCAGAAGGGATGAAAAAGGAAAAGGGAGCAAACGTCTCACATCTCACTTCATCTACACCACAGCATCCATCCATCATCTGTGGCAGCCTAAATTCCCATTTTTCCGTCCCCTTAAAGAAGCATAGCCGTTAATGCAGAGGGGTTTCTTACAGAAAAGACTGTTCTTTATATCCTCTAAGAAAAAAATACCACTCAAAGTAATCTTGCCTCAATCTATGTTAATGACCTTGTTTTAATATTTCAAATAACCATGTGTTTCTTATTTTCTGACAGTCTTCAAATTGCTGAATCAAGTGCAGATCCAGCTGTACTGGGTGTTGGATTATTTAAAAACATCCCGCCAGACAGACTCAAATGCCAGATTCAAGGCAGATTTGGATTGAGAGTCATCCACAGTGAGAGAGGAACGAACTCACCAAATGACCCCAAATATTTATTTTTGAAGAATCCTCTGTGTAATTTCACTTATATTACTAAAATAAACTTTAAAGATCTCTAGTCAATAATGGCACACACAAACTCAGCTCTCATGCATTCAGCTTAAGTTTTGGTAGAAAGGGAAATGTGTTTTTTTCATTTACTTGAAACTCTAACTTTGAAAACCCTTCCTTCAGCAGCACTAAGGTGGTAATAACCTCCACCCCAAAATCCCATAAAACTATATTTGTTTTGCATGTCTTTTTAAAAATGAAGCATTTAGTGAATATCAAACTTTATTTTAAATAATCTATGTGCATTGTAGATGCAAATTCAGTGATGTGTAAGCATTTTAGATTTTGACAGATACGTTCCTGAATTATTGAGAAGTTAAAAGTAAAAAAAATGCTATTAAATAACCCCTTACTGAAGCACCAAATCTGCAGTACAATCAAACTTCTTACTTTGTTTACATTACACAAAATATTATGTACATTTCCTATTGATTAGATATGCAAATAAGCACTGAAAAAACAGATTGTCATCAAGGCTGTAACTGACGTCCTGGTAAATGGAATAAATTATATAATTACAGTGTTTTTAAAGATTTGGGTTTTTTTACATAGTTGCAAAGATGAAATGTATGCAGTAAATTTGTCAAATAAATATGACTTCGGCTGTTGCACCCTGCCACTCTCCTTCAAATTGTCCAAGGAAATCCTTGAAATGCAATTGTAATCCATCCTTTGTGATGAAATATTGAAGCACATATGACCTTTAAGTTCAAAATCAAAATGTGTCAGAGTGTTTAACTGTTTTCAAACATGAATACCAGGAATTAGTTTTCCGTTGTTGCTTGTTGAATAATGAGTGGCACAAGTGTAATGCATTCCCGTGCAAACATTATTGATTTACTTTTCAGCTCAAATCCATTCATAATTCATATTTAAGCCCCAAGCCTGTCCTTGATAGCCCAGAAAATCCCTTTAAGACCCAGGTGGGTAGGCACTTGGGAGACTCACAAGGCTGTTAGCGAAAACTGAAGCGACAGGAAATGAAAAGGGGAGCGAAGTAGCCAATCATCCAACATTCCAGCAAAGGTGTACTAGGCGGTCGTGAGGTCAGAGGTGAGGGCTTTTTGCGTTGCAAGCACAGCTGTGTGCAATGAAGAGAGTACGAAGCTGCCCCAGCATGACCCCCGGAGTCACGGCTTCCACTGGGAGTTACCCATAACACATATGGGCCTGATTCCCACTAGCAGACAAGTATCACGGCAGAACAGAAGGCCCCCTTCTCTCTTGTTTGTTTGTCATATATTAACCTCATCTCAGCTTCATCGTACCCTTCTCATCAGAGATGTGATTGACAAGTTAAAATGCCGACCTCACCAGGAGACACTTTTGGAAAAAGCTATATATGAAAAAAGATGTTTGAAAATATAACAAATGAATGTAAAATGTTTTAGCTTTATTATTTTATGAGGTACCTGGGTATTGTTGGATGTAATGTCTTTAACATCACCATTAAATGTACCGAAAACTGGTAAGTCGAGACTAAGGAATTAGTTTTCAGTTTCCTTTTAATATATCCTTTTAGCTCCAAAGGCACAACCATTAGTGGAATGGAGTCTCTTTGACACCAAAGACTGATAATGTGTGCCGGGAGACCAAATGCATGATGAATTGCTCGGCTCCCATTTTTTAGATGAGATGCCCTCCAGTGCAAAGACCTTTGACCTCTGGTCACCTCTCACATTGGCTGTGTGTGTGCTTTTTTGGGAGAGACTGAACTATGGTGCTTGTTGTCCGGAGTCTTTATTTTTGCCTTGCACGTTGTCTGCATGCCTGCATGTGTAAAAGATTTCAAGATGTTAGTTTTAATTCATTCTCTCTCACCCTCCACCCCGCCTTCCTCATTAAATACACATTCTTCATTTGGCTTGATGGTAGAGTGCCTGTCCAACTTCTGTCCAGCACAAGGCCCAGGGTTTCAGAAGAGTAATGGGATACACCCACAGAGGAAGCAAGCCTCCATCTGCCAGCACCAGTCAAGCCAGTATCTGTGGCTCTTATGGCAGTCCTTCAACGCGGCAGTTGATTTGCATTCATTTTAACAAATAAGCGTTTTTGAAGTCTGTATTCAGACATATATGCAAATAAACTGACAGTAGAAGATTAAACATATGCCCGCATTTACACATTTACAAGGGGGAAAGAGGTGCTTCACTGTATTTATGTTTTTAATGCTTGTGAGTGTGTGCATATGTTTCTCCACCATCCACCTCCTAAAGTCCCATCTCTCTGAATGTGGGCAGTGCAAGCCAATTCACTAATAGTCACATCTCTTCCTTTCCTCAGTAACATTACCATAATATATTTTATTTATCAAACAGCCTGACACTCATGTCTTCTCCCGCCACCTGTTAGCGATGCTCTCTCCATGTCACCAAATGCAAACTAGACCTTGGCACCACACATAATTGAGCAACGTGACACATCTTCAAAGCAGATGCAGCAGATGTCTCTCATCTCCCAAGACCTTATCTAAGAGGAATGGATAAATAAGATATAGGTGTACAAATGCGGATGAAGGAGTGGAGGGAGTACAAGAAGAACAGGGTGAGGAAGACAGACTGGAGCAAGAGAGGGCAAAAGGCAGAGGTGTTGCTTCAGGTCACAATGTGTGAGAGTGAAAATAGTAGTGTGGATTTGAGTGTAAGTTAGACGGTGTGAGAACCAGAAACATATATGAGAACAAGCTATGAAAAAGTAACCATTAAGATGGATTGTAAGTTACAGCAGAAGAAGCACTCTTGGCTGTCAGGTTTGAGTAATATAATCAAACTTGAATCTGGATAATGAAAAGCTTTGCCTATTTCATCTCACTAGTATAAAGAAACTCCCCTTTTCTTCAGATTGACTTCATGAAAACCTTAGTAGGTGTTCTGTGAATCACAAATGCCTGTTTTGACATCTGCAGCACTGAAAAAAAAAAAATCAGGACTGTCACAAAGCTTTGATGTGATGTGTGAAGATGTACCTGCTTACAGCAAAGTTCTAATTACTAACAGCAAGCAAGACCTTCAGATTTCATTCTGTTTTTATGCTTTTTTTTCTTGTTGTTGCTATGTACAGTATATGAGCTATGTATATAAAGAGTCACAGGTGATCTCTGGTTACTTTAAACAATGTTCTCACAGATGGATCTGGTACCTTAATGCCATTACAGGACCAGCGATGCGTGGGATCCAACTGCAAAATTCACAAAGTGTCCTGGTAGGGAAGAGGCAAATTATACTGCATTTAATATTTTTCATAATCCAAATTTCTTATGACATTTGTCCTATACAATTCAGCTCAAAAATGTCAAATGTAATAATGACTAACAATAAAAAAAAGCTATAATAACTTGGTAACATTTAGTGTGCACACCGTTAAGCACTACTTGTTGAACCTTTAAACTCTCTACAAGCATTTGGTCTACTTTGGTAGGAGACTATTGACATGATTCATCTTAACTAAATCCATTTCTTTGTTCACTTTTCCTAAATTATCAGATCGTGAGGACATATCTTGTCAACAACTCTCCTCACGTGACCTTAAAGATCTTCTGTCGCATTTGGTTATGGGCGCTGGCTGTGACATTCCAAAACTTCCATTCTCTTCAGGGTAAGTAATTCTTTTGACTTAGATGGATGTTTGGATTTTCTCATCTGCTGAAAAAGGAAATTCCTCTGACTATAGCTGCATCTTTAGCAGCTATAATAATTTTTTTTGACACTCATTTTACAATTGTGGCTTGGTGGGATTTTGATAACTTGCTAAGAATTGTCTGATTTTCACCTTACAAAAAAGTAGACTTTTAGCAGAAGTATATATACGTTTTAAATCGACCATATATGGACTTTAACTATGACTATGCAGCTTTTTGGTTTCTCTCAGTTGTGATTTAAATCAGTCAAACACGGAGCCTCAGAAATGATTTATAAGCTCGTACGATAACAGCTAAAAGAGGATTTCATTGTTAGAAAATTAAGGTAATAGAAGATCAACAATGATTCAAGTCTTATTTTCACCACCATATATAAATGATAAGTTTTTGTTCTTAATCAATATTTTGTTGTTCAAATCTTGAGTCTTACTGTCACATTTCAATGGACCTGGAAAGCCCAACTCATCGCACTTTTAAACTTTAACATGTACGTCTTTAAGCACAACTTTCGCAGTACATTGGAAGTAACAGTAAGAAACAGCAAAACATATAAATGTTTGCTTACACTCTATTTACCTGCATGAATCGATTAGTTTATTTACATTTTTGAGTTTTAAAATCTAACAATTAAGATAGTTACAAGGTTTATTCTACAAGATTTTGATTGGCTTTCTTTAGAGCTTTAAATTTGCAGTGCCATAATTCCAGCACACTTTGCTCTATCTGAAAAATGTTAACGGTTTCTGAAAGGGGAGACATTGTGTTTTCCTTCCAGTGTCGGGTTATTACAGTAATTTCATCCTCGCCGTAGCAGGATGTGGAATTAATCTGAGAGGCACTCTTTTAATACACGGTAAATTGCAAAAACAACTTGCTAGATGTTGAAAGCTCCAGTTGTTATGGATAAATGGGCAAATATTTACTCACAAGACATTTAAGAACTGCGTACAATTAAAATAAGCCAAAAATATCCAGGCGGACATTATAAATTTAGGACATAAATTAATCTAACATGTAGATTGCAATAGGTTTCATGAACTAAATGCTAAATGCTTCCACCTATAGCCTTCCCTTTGTTGTTTTAATGAGATATTAAGACCAGGCTTATTCCTAGTGGAGCTTCTCAGCAGCGTCTTGGAAGCTTGTTGGGTGTGAGGAAGAGTAAATTAGCAATTATAAGACTGGCTCACAACTTCTGAGCCTGGATAGAGTCAGCAAAATCCTGCTGCTTTCCACCATCTCATTAACAAGCAGTCAGGAATATGGAAACAAACTGAGTATCTGAGGGTGTCTGACGTTACTCCTGGTAGGAATCTAATCAATGAAATGCTCATCCTCTGGGTGCTGACGAGGTATTAATGAGCTCCCAATGTGAATGAGAGCCAATTATCAGCCTTCAGGAAGAGGAGAAAGAAAAAAACAAGCAGTGTTGACATAAAAAAACAAACAGAAAAAGCACATTTTTGTCCATCAGATACTGGAAGATTGAGAAAAATGTTATTGTGGAGAAAAACAAATAAACTTCCATATGAAACAAGAGAGACAAAATCATTCCGTTCAAGAATATTTGACTCCTTCTGTTGTCGATGAGTTTCTTGTACTTTAAAAGTTGGATGAACTGAACATCAGAATATGACAAACCTTTCTAATATGTTTTTTAAAGGTAAGCATAGTTTTAGAAGGATATTTAAAGCAGTGGCGGGCCGTGCATTTCACACCTAGGCCTTCAGTAGTGCTCTGTCTGAATCAATCCAACCCTCAATAACTATTTTATGGCTATAAAACGTCTACAGCTGCGACACACATAAAAAAAGCATCAAAAATAACCTGATAAAATTGCAATATTATTTAGGAATATAGCAACATTTTACTCACCAAAAATCCTGATTATTTGTACACAAAATCCATCCTCCTTTCTTTCCTCAAGAAGATTTCAATTACTCTGTTGTGCAGATTATCCGTGCGTTTCACTTCCATGAAGAAGTCCTTTTCTATCGCCATCGAAGCTAATGCTGAAAGTCGAGCCTGCCCTGTCGTATTTCTGGCATAAGTTTTAGTTAGTAGACTGAAAGTGGCGGACAAATCCTTTTCCTGGTTGTGACAGGCTCGCTAGCTCCGGAGTTGCCCGACCTTGCTTAACAATGTCCAGCTTTTCTTGAAAAGTCCGTCTTGAAAATGGCTTTGACAGTAAATCTCCAACCAAATCCATTTCTTCTCCTCCTTTACCCATTGTGGGTTGACAAACCAGCTATTAAATCAACACAATATCTTTGCTTGTGCAGCTCGCTACAGGTGCAGTTTACTAGCTCTGGCTAGTACACTCTTTGACTATCCAATCAGAGCGTGTGAATACGCTGACGTTTCCGTACGCCTGCTAGAAGGCCTTGGTGTCGCCAACTCAAAATCTGATTGGTTGAAGCAACAGTTTGATAGACATTTATTTTATGCTACAAGGCCTCCAGGCAGATTTCTTTGACCCTGGCAACAAATAGTGGCTGAAATGTGATTGGTTAAATGCTTAAATATGAAAATACTCGTCTGGAAGCAGCGCAACCAGGGGACTAGCAATGAAAGGAAGCGGACAGACCATTTGGATTTATTTAATACGTATTCATGGACAAAATATAATTAACATCAGTCTGTGATGCAGATATTTTTAGGCCAGCAGAGAAGGCCTTGCAGGCCCTGACGGCCCACCACTGATTTAAAGTCATCCACATTTATTGTCTTTTTTCTCCTATATCCACTAAGCATCATGTTGTTTTATTTTCTTGAGAAAAAAAAACATTGTTGCTATTTCCCACATATAATGTCAAACAAGAGTGATTTGATCATTTTACCACATTTGTTAATTGCCAATTATAACTTTGCTGTTCCTTTTTCACCTCTTATATAGCTTACATTTGGACATCAACACCATCCTACATAGATGGAAGGTTATTGATATACTTTCTTAGATAAAATGTAGCTGCCCTGTTACTTTAACTTGTTGGTTTCCCAATATGTCTGTATCTTCTGTAAGTGTATTTTGCACATATCATCATTGTATAAAACGTTCTGGCAACAGTGAATGCTGTATTTCTAATTATGTCTCTATTGCACTGCATTTATGCATACAGATTTGCTTCATTTGCTTAAAGGGGCAGTACTATGTAAAATTAACTTTTTTGAGGTTTACAACAAATTATAATGTTATTCCCTTATTAAAGACATAACTGGAGTCTTGCTTTGATTCTTTCATGCATGTTTGAGAAATCATTTAATCTCCAGTGGCAATCATTCAGGGTGCATAAATGCTCGCTCTCACCAAGCCCCGCCATTTCCACACAGCTCCTCATTGGAGCTGCAGTCTAAAATTTCAAGCTGTTAAATTGCTAAGTCAAACTTCTTTTAAGTCATATTTGATATATACATATATCAAACATATATAGGCTACAGCATTTTTGTAACAACTGGAGGTAATGTTAGATTATTAGTACTTAAATTCATGTAAAGAGAACTGTCCTTTCTTTGTGTAGCAATGACAATAGCCAGATATAGGAAACCCCCATTTTCCACAGTTGTTGAAAAGCTGCAAAGAGTCTATGCTTTATTTTGAAGTTCTTGCTATGTACACTTAGAGAAAGCCTTTAAGGACTCACATAGAAAATAGTTCAAACCAGTTTGGTCACACATAGTCACATACTGACCTACAAGAGACAGAGCTCCGTCAATGAAACCAGGTGGAGGCTAGATAGGGATAAAAGGCTGTACGAGTCTATGTACAGGATTTCCCTGCCGCAAGGACAGAGGATAACATGTGTTCATGAGTAACCACCAGCAGGCTGCTTATTCTGTATTATTTCTCTGCCTTCCATTCATATTAAAATGTTAAAGTTAAGTATTGTGAAAGTGTTGTCTTTGGAGGGCACAGATAATTAATTCTCTCTAGTAAAAGTCCCGGTTCAGGCAGTGGCCTGATGGGAGGTGATAAAAGTAACATTGTTCCTTGATTGTGCTGTAAAATGGCAATATATGCCTGGAAAATATATAATACTGCCCCTTCAATACTGTGAGCACAAGATGGGCTGATGCCTATCTTCAGCATTCACTGGGGAAAGGTTGTAGTTTATCCAAGTGTCAGATAAATTAGTTGCCCCCGTGCACAGAAAGTTACTTTTAGAACTGCAAAACTCTAGATGCTTCCAGTTTATGGCTTCTATTTAACTTTTTAATACACACACTAGGCCTGATGATTATATTTCAATAATAAATTATCTATTAAGTTGGTAAGACGTTATTGCTTGTTTAAAAAAGTGCAAACAGTAAAGGCAGCAGGCTAGGATTTATCGAAGTCACATTGCTTTAAATAAAAGTATACGATAATGAATATCCTGAGTCATACCAGCGAAAACCATTGTGGCTTTTGACACCCCCCTCTTCCCATTTAATATAAAACCACAGGAACCATTTAGAGCAACAGAGGATGCACTCGAGGCTGGTAGAATCGTGACGCCTGGCCACATGAAAGCATGCCTGTGACTGGCTGTGACTGCAGTGCCAGTGTTTGTGGGTCCTGGAGAGGAATACTAAACACACAACAATGCCTTAAATGTTCCTGAAAAGGGCCATATGCCAGGGTGATAACACCAAGGGTACCATCTGGCTTTTCTTTCTTTCTTTTTCTTTTGACACTCTTCGTAAAACATCTAATTTAAAACCACAGAGAAGTTCATGTTGGACTTTTCTGGAATGTACTTACAGGAGGGACCAATATAAGTTTGGGGGCGTATATTTTGAAATACACAGTCAATGTTTATGAGAAATTCCACTACTCATAGCTTCAAAAAACACTAATTATGGAGAATTCATCATTGTACTTTGTTTCTTGTACTTTACTGTTTTTTTCTCCTAATACACATCTGAAACATGTAAACTTTTCCCATTCAACTCTTTTTTTTGCTTGGAGACCAGACCAAAAAAAAAAAAAAAGAACTGCAAAAAGACCATTTGTAAAACTGTAAAATGTTAAGATGTTTTTACACCAGAGAGACAATTAGAGATTAATTGTATGATAAAAAAAATGCAGAGTAATTTGAAATGTATTTTGCTATTTCTCTTTTCTCCAGCTTCCCCTGGATTAAGAGACTCTGCTCAGTGTTTATCAATTTACAAGTCAAATCACTATCAGTGAAACTTAATTAGACTTGTAGATGCAATAGAACCAAAGTATCTCTATATTTCTTGAATAAATTGTTGTTGTTGAATAAATACAGACTATTAAGTCTAAAATATTTAATCCAGTGTTCTCCAAAGTTGGTCCTCAAGGGCCGGAATTTTGCATGTTTTAGTTCTCTTCCTGGTTCAACACACCTGGATTAAATGATAGCTTGTTAGCAGGTCTCTGCAGAACATTGACATGCTGAAGCAGTAGCTACCACCAGGGAGAGAACTTGTAAAACATGCAAAATACCGGCCCTAAAGGACCGACTTTGAACAGCACTGTTTTAATCAAAGGAACTGTACAAAGTACACAAATCTATATTCTGTCAAGCTAAATTTGTGTTTCACTTACTTACTTCACATTATTGCAATTCAAACAACTCAATTAACTTTATTTATGTAGCAACTTAGGTAAGTCTCAGTCTGAAGACCACTTTTTGATGATCGCCGTCTCATCTCGGACTCGACCGGGTTTGTCCTCAGTCTTGTCCTGGTCTTAGATATTGAGGAATCTGGATTTCACTTCAAGACCATTCCAGACTACAATTGTTGAAATATCACTAAACTGTCTAAATTGCTTTTGAATATGAGGGGCATGGACAAATATTATTGCTAATCCTTACATGGATGCTGGGAAATGGTGCCTAAAGTTGGGATTTTTGCCATGAACTGTTGTAACGATATTATTTTTACTGTCATTGTTCTGCCCTTAATAGTTGTATATAAAACAATGGTGAATAAATAGTGGATTTTTGGCATATCCACTATTTATTCTATCTTAATCTGAATTCTCTGATTCAGAGAACGTTGTGGCAACGTTTTGTGTTTGACTCTGGCTGTTGTTTTTGTTACAAAAAAGTTATTACTGTTCTTTACAAATAAAAACAAAAATCAATCACACTCAAAAATCAATGTGTATACTGTGTGACTGCAAATGCATGATAGAAGTATTGGTTGGAACTAAAAATTAGGAAGCGAAACTTACAGTGTACCAAATCCTAAAAACTAGAATACAGCGGTTCTTAAAAAGGAAGCACAATGAAAGGTAAACTAAGTTTAAATAATGTTACCATAACTAACTAACAAACTAAACAATATTCTCTTCTAGCATTACTTTTGCATGAATTCAAATGATAAAATAGTAAATGGCCTATACCTGTATAGGGCTTATGAGCCCCAATGCACTTCACACTATATTCAGTCATTCATTCACACATGCACTGATGGTAGGAAGCTACTACATCGTAGGCACAGCTGCCCTGGGCAGTCTGACTGAAGTGAGGCCGCCATGCACCACCCTACCTGCACTACCAGCAGGTAGGGTGGTCAAAGTGTCTTGCCCAATGACACAACACCGGAGATGGATGGAGCAGGAACTAGAACTGGCAACCCACCGATTACAGGACGAACTCCTACCACCATCACCCACCAATTGAGATAGTTTCATAGCCACTTCTTCAGTCTTTGCATTTCGCCTTCTTTAATTAGTCTCCCTGATTGTAAAAAGACAACGTTCTACTCCTGTTGCTCCTTTCTCGACATTTGTAAGCTTCATCAAATATTACATATTCATCAGACTCACATTTTTTCTCATGATTTCTATGCTTAAATAAAGTAAGTTATCCAACAAGGAAATTTCCACTATCCAGACCTCTTGTAGAGCACATCTGCTCTGACACAGAAAACCCAACAAGTGACATCATTCTGCTTTCCAAGGCTATTGGGACCAGACATGGGGAAAGGGAAGACTTGCTTTGAATTCTAAAATGATTTAATCTTTGGTAAGACTTGTACAAGTCTTACTATAGCTAATTTTACATATACTAAATAAGAAAAAAAAAAAAAGTTTAACTCAAAATGTATTCAATCTTAAGTAGTGCTATAGTGACATAGCAGTTGACATTTTAAGAAAAATACTTCAGTCTATAATTGGAAAAATGTTCATGTGTCACTTTTAACTAACTTTAAAAACAGTAAACTGGCATTTGGAGTTTTAGTAAGCTGCATAGTAATTACTCACAAATCAAAGGCCCTCTGATGGCAGCAGATGTACTGAACAGCTGTGAGGTGTGAATTAACTTCAAATATAAAGAGTGGGCTGATTTTCAAAGTAGCAATGTTTTCGTCTGCTACACAGTTAAATCATAAATTTGGACAAAAGATGAGTTTTTGTTGTCATTTTAAAACACATCAATACGCAGGGTGGACCTTGCTTAGCATTTAGAGTCTGTTTAATGAAACTCATTAGTCAAACTGGGCTTTGGGTTTTAATTATTAAACTATTAAAATACATAAAGAAAACTCCTACTTTGTTTCTAAAACAGACATCTAGTTTAGATGTCTTGTCATCTAAACTAGACATGTATAACTTAAAAAAACTTGGTCATTCATCTCTTGCACTGTGGCGTCAACATGTGTTTATTGATACAGTTTCAGCTCACTTTTCTTTTATATTAAATTGCTTTATTTTAGTCAATTTAAATGATAAGCAGTAATTTTAAATGATATTTTTCACTCATCTACTCCCTACGTTCTTCCTTGGTGTGCTTTATGATCTAAGACAATATTTTTTGTCTTTTTTGCTTCAGTGGGCTCACTAGTTCTAGATATTGAAGCCTATCAATACCTGGACAGGCTTCAGGTATTGACTATACCTGAAGCCTATCCATTGTTTCCCCTGATTCAAACCTGACTTTGTAGACCTGAAAGTGCCAATCTATAAACCTTTTGAATATGGAACAATTACAATTCCCTGTGCTACTGGCCAGGAGGCATAGGGCCATCTTGGCTTTCCGAGAAAGGACGTTTTAGTGCCTGTAATGGTGCAAGTACTGTATGAGCATCGTCCAGTTTTCCTTTTACAAATCCAAATACCTCAAACATGGTTCAAAGGCTTGCAATATGAACTTTTGGATGCAAATGTATTTATAAACTGAGTATAAAAAATGGGATTTTCTGCAAGCTTCCACATCTGCAATCTTTTAATTACATTAAAATGTGTTATTGTTTTGTGTGCACAATTTAATTATCAGTGTTCATGCTGGAAAAGGAAGCAGACACAATGAACTGTTGCTATCAGTTTTAAAGGTTGAGTGCTTGTTTATAACCGGAAATAGTTGGAGTGAGGGTCCAGGATTCCAACACATGCGTGGGCCTCTACAATTACTAAAAGGAAGTGCAAGTTCCCTTCATCTGGGAAAAGAACGTGTAGTTTTATGCATTGCATAGCTATTTTACCTTATTATCTTTGTTATGACTGCACCAAACTGATTAAGATATGATAAAGAAATTCATGGCTTTATTATAAGTAATAGCACCATAATCGACACGAGCAACTCATGTTGGAAGGCTTTATTCTTGCCTAATGTACTGTGGGCGATAAATTACTTGTAAGCAAATGCTCCTGTTTAGGCGACTGCTTGCTCTGAGGAGGAAGTTGCTTATTGCCTTGACATTTGTATGTGCCTTTCTGTTTGAACAAAGGTCAGGGTCACCACCTCTCAGTGCATTTTTGTTTAACCACCTCAGTTCCATAAATGAATAGGATTGGAGAAGCCGATAAAAATGCTTGACATGACAGAGTAATGAATGAAAGTCTGAATGTGACCTCTGGGACGTGGGGTCATAAACACTTTATACCATCTACATGCGAGAGTAAAAGCTGGAGGGAAAGCACAGGAGGTAAGAGCAAAAATATTTTCTCCCCGCTTGGGAATAAAACAACTCTAATGTGGTACATTGTGATGAAATGTGTGCACTTGACAACTAAACTAAATCAGATCTCTCAAGTTACTTATCCATTTTCAAATTTCTGCAACATCCGATCCTTTGGAGGATCTTAATTGATCCAGGGCAATTCTCAGGCTTGATCTACGCTGTTTATTTTTGAAAGGATGTACAGGCCTGTGGCATCCCTGAAGTGAAAAAGTAAAAACAAAAGTTGTAGCATTTTTTTAGCTTGATGAATTTGCTATGCAGTTAGAAGAGACGTCTCCCTTAAACGTGGATAGTAGGTTTTCCAGAAAAAGTGAAGTGGATAAATGGGTCTAACCCACATGTAATGAGAAAGTAGATTACTCATGCATATAGGCATGAGTCACAGCCTGCTACAAAGCCTCTGTAGCCTTGGACTGAGCATAGTGCACTTGGTGTACTCTTCTGTCCAAGAATAAGTGCAAAACCAAAAGCTGAGATAAGCCCAACACTGGGGAAGCAAGATAAGACCAGACGTTGTCCCTCATCAGAAGACAAATGTGAAGTCTAACCTCTAAAATTTAACAGTATCCAGCCAGATTTGGCTCTGAAACCACTTCCCATCTTCCTTCCTTGCCAATTTCAAGAAAAAAAGAGCATATTTTTCATATTATGGAATATTATTCTAAAAATGCATTTCCATATTACAAAATAAAAGCAGTGACCAGAAGATATATTCATACCTCTTTGTCTTTTAGAAAAAAAAGTAAAATTGAACCACGCAGGAATCCCTGGGAAACCAAATCAAGCAAGTTGAAAAGAATAACTTATAATGAGAAAAAGGGCTTCCACTAAAGATGTCTGCTCATGCATTAAATTGCAAACCTGAACCTTAAAAACTCCCACACAAAAATGTCTTAATACTTTAGATTATGCCAGTCAAAAACTCTGAAGAAGATAATGACTTCTTAATCCTTACAAGGACAGTTTTTCTGCAGACTTTTAAGACCGGTACCATTAGAACAGCATTTAACTGGAGTTCTTGTGGCATATTTCTTATAGTGCATTCCAAAATACTGGATTTATTTGGAATATGTAAAACCCAGCAGTTTTGTTTTCTACAATAAGGCTGAATTCTGTTTGTTTATGGTGGTATTTTTGCTTCTCACCACATGCATGTATGAGAAAGTTGCTGGATTTCAAGGGACTTCCCATTAACGATGTACATAAGTGGGGGGACACACTACAAGCTTTCTTCACACTTCTACAACAATATAGAGAGTTTGTCAATGACCTGGAGATATTTTGCC
The DNA here is from genome assembly GCF_003331165.1 of Xiphophorus hellerii. Taxonomy (NCBI): domain Eukaryota; kingdom Metazoa; phylum Chordata; class Actinopteri; order Cyprinodontiformes; family Poeciliidae; genus Xiphophorus; species Xiphophorus hellerii. The sequence continues at coordinate 10,965,672 of NC_045680.1, forward strand.
CTTGTTTTTCACTCTCCCTGCTATTGAAGCTCACTAAGGTTTTTCCAAAAACATGGAGCAATGAAAAAGTGTCAATATCAAGAGCAATAAAATTTTTTGAGTAATGTAAAATGAAACACAAGCATGTAAGCTCAGACACATAGATAGATGTCCAGTGTTTTCTTAATATGTAAATCATATCAAATGATTACATGCAAATTTAGTCAAGTAATCCAAGATTTTTGGGGAGAATACATATGAAATACTACAGTAAAACAAGTCAAGTCTCACCATTTAAACACATGTAGCATGTCATGTGACAAAATGGCACACGTCATTGGATTTCAGTAGCAGTTTTATCCAAAGTGGTAGGACTTGAAAATAGAACTGCTCCAAAAAAGCTTGTTTGGGTGTTTATCTTTGGTGGTTGCCAGAGGTAATGGGGTGGGTGCTCTTGTTAAACCGTGATGTAGCCACTTATGGTTTGACTCATGTCCTGTGGACTTTGCAAGTCTTTTCCCTTCTTTCTCTGTTCATCTTCCTGTCTGACATGGCCACATTTCCTAGTGCCATCAAATCTTAAAACAACACAAAGCTGATTAACAGCTAGCATTTTATAAGGGATGTAGTGGATAGAATTCTTGACAGTAAAAGGAAAAACAAAAAGACAACACACATGGACTGGGAGGACATAGAAATGATTAAATCATGCATCTCTCTAGTCCAACTACAGTGAAGTTTTTTGATGTGTAGCAAAGATTAAGGATTAGCACTGGGGCTTAGTTGATGAGGTCCTATGCAATACATAGTGCAATTCTGCACTGTGTATGTTACTTTTGTCACCTTTATAAAGAAAGCAACCTGTCAGAAGAGTGATTTTTAATGTCGCTCTCAAAATAATGACCCTTGGCTGAAAAGTCATGGTTTTTTAGATAAGGAACTAATAAGGAAGAAGTAATCAAAGATTGGCAGTCATGAAGTACATGGCATTTGAAGGAGCAGGTTTTAGGTGAAAGTGTACAAATTCATAAGGCTCCAGACAAAGGGAAGCTCTTTTAGTGTGGAAGAGCAGTGTCATCCATCTAAGTATTGATTTGATTCAGTCACAGTTGCCCTTTTAAATGGAAGCTGTCACCTGACATTTCCTGCTATTGTGATAATGAGGACCTTAAAACAAAAGGGAGAAGCAAGTCATTTGATGAAAAATGTGCTCTATATCATTTGAAGTAGACTCTGATGGAAGTCTGTTTCTCATAAAGTCAGCAGATGAAGATACAGTTGAATCCTGATATTATTTACACTTCATAATAAGATACATGACACTTTTCCCCACAATGTGACATCAGACCAACCTTTCTGTGTTTTAGGTCTTCACACGCACACCTCTCTCTCTCTCTCTCTATATATATATATATATATATAAAGATATATATATATATATAGAGAGAGAGAGAGAGAGAGAGAATAATCTCAAAGATATATAAATAAATCTTGAACTGTGCTTTTCGAGTCTGTGTTGGAGTGGTTCTCTTGTAGTACAAAAGTCCAGTCTGTTACCAGCAACAGGTCTGACCACAGCACTGGAGCCAAGTTTAACAGCAAAACCTGAGTAAACACAGTGCTCTTATCTCGAAGATATCTGCTGACTAGCCGTGTGCTGTGACACAGCCCTTCAAACAAAACTGCAACATATTTAAACATTTACTGGCAGTGGAGAAAAAAGGAGAGGCTGTAAGCCAAATGTTGCAATAGCTCTTTCATGCCAGAATAGTTTTAGGGCGCCAGAAGCTAAATTAGTTTACAAGTTGATGCCTTAGAAAAACACTAATGGAAACATAATCAAAAACACAGGGGCTAACCCATCATGTTGGTGAAGCCACGTGTATAAATCTTAAATGTGCAGATGAGGAGAACTCCAGAAGGCTGTGTTAAAGACAAATAACCATCACATTTCTGAGAGTCAGTTTGTAATTTAGGCCGTCATTAAAAAAGACCCCTGGCTCAATAGTCAGAGGTGCTCTATTGTGCTTTTCCTTTTGTGGTGATAAAGGAATTAATCCAAGTATTTGTCTAGGTTCAGACCATTTAATTTAAGGCTTGAGGCAGGTGTTTTATAAAGTCAGCACATGTTTTGTGTGTGGAGTCTCTTCTGCAGTCTGAAATCAGAGGAAGCAACAGATTAAAGGGACCTAACACTCGTGGGACAATTAAACAGTTGGCATTTTCACACACATTTTTTGTGGAAACCTATTTAAAATTTGGCACACACAAACACAACACAAAAAATTCTTACCTGTACATGAAGTCCTTTGAATAAGTTTGAACAATAATGAAGACATCATCCCCAGTATTTAAAAAAGCATTTAAAACTACATTTTTCAGATTTAAAACGTAACAGTAATTATTTGTGCTAACTTTAGATTAATATTAAACATTAAGTTGTTTACTTTTACTTCCTTTATTGATGCTAATGTGAACATTATAAATGCAAGTCAACTTTAAATGTAGAGTCTATTGGGTTTTTCTATATTTACAGTAAATCCATAAATATTCTAACTATGAGCTTCCGTCCTCATTCTCCGGACACACTGTTGAGCACAGAAAAACTCAAAACATCTGTATTACAAATTGGCTAAAGACTTAAACTAAGCAGAGCTAACAGCTACTTCAGACATTTTCATGAAGACTTTCAGGTTTTAGTGACTTTAAGTAATTTGCTGTCATAAATGGGATGTTTTCATATCTAAAACTCAAACATCACATTAAGATGACGTGTAACTGTAGTCTAAAATTATCCTTGTCCAACATCATTCGAAGCAGAGAACCTCTCTCTGTGGTTTTATACTGTAGCCGTTCACATCGATTGGCTCTATTCCGCTTTCTCCTCTCTCACCCCATCTGCAATTCTGATTCCACCACTGTGCAGCCAAGTGTGTCCTCTCCAATCCCTGACAGGTCCTTTGAATTTGCACAGGTAGCCTTTCAAAACTGCGGAGAATGACGGATGGCCAACATACCACACTGGTCGGGTACGCTCATGTTTAATTCTGTCTGCAACCTTTCTTTCCAGCCAGTCATCCAGCTGCTGAGCCCAGGTCCCAGTCTGTGCCACCCAGGGGAACTGCAGAGAGCCGTGGTTCTGAGAAGAGGCCCTTTCTGTCCATCACCTTCAACATTTCCCTCAGCAGAACATTCAATTTATTTTATAGCTTCACTCCACTTGATAGCACTGACCTCCCAGATCCCTTGGAGAGTAATGAGATGGCAGGACTGATCTGAGCGTTGAGACCGCCCTGCTCGGATCTTCAGGAGAGTCACCCTGTAATAAAAAGGGAGAAGGCTGAAAAGGGGATTAATTTTGTTCAAGCTGTTTTGTGCTTTCAAAAGAAACTCCTCTCAAACCCCAGAGAACCTGCAGTAGTGTCCCTTCTCTGATAGGCATGTGTGATCGGTTCGTCATGCCCATGATTCATCTTTAAAGCTAAATAAAAAGGACAGGTTGCAATGCAGAGCTGAGTCTCACATGACAGCATGTCCCAGAGTTGACTCAAAATGTCAGCAAGGAGCAGAACTGTTTAGAAAGAGGTCGGATTTCAATTAGAAGAGTGCCATACTGTGGCCAGAGGAAGAAAATGCACCTTGAATTCGTGGAAACAAAACACTTTTTGAAAACTTTGGCTTCAGAGTGATTTGTAAAAGCTTTTATTCATTGACCAGATGACATAGATTGCATACAAAACCTCAACATTTAGGCCGATGGGGCCTGTGTTGGCAGTGAAGCTACTCATGTTATTAAATGACCAGCTCATTGTGCTTAGATACAAACAATGAAAAAGTAAATTCAGAATTTATTAAAGATAATTAACAATTAACTAAAGCACCAATTTTAGCTGACATTTATCTAGACAGGAGGGACACACATGGTCATGATAAAATGTTTAGCTTTTTTTCTCATTCAAAAATGTATAATACTACAAAGTTAATGAATAAATGAGTTTTCTTTATATATTTTAGTAAAACTTTAACTCTGTTTAATTAAATATGAAATACTGTATCTTATTTCAGTTATTTGAGACACACATCACTGATCTTTGTTTTTACACCAGTCTGTCACTCACACAGGTCACAGCTGTATTCCTTCCTGTCCCACTGATTAACAAAAACATTAATCAGACCTTCAGGTGATTACTGTGTATAAACAGCATTGATACTCCATGTGGCCTTGATGTCAACATGTTTCCCTGTGTTTATGTCAGAAGATGGCCATGTGTCCTTCACCTGTGCATAAGCATCTCACTAGAAAATTACAGTGGAACCTTATTCCGAGGAGAGGAGAGCGTGTGGTGGCAAAGTTAGATGAACAGAAAAATAGGAGACGGTTAATGGCAGAGAAACTTGGAAGTTAAAAGAGATAAAGTGGAAGTGAAAAGGGAAGAGAAACGTAAGACAGCAACAGAGAAAAGCTAGGAGTTAGGCATGAGGAAGTGGCTGAGAGCGTCAAAGATAAAGAGGAAGATAAATCTGGCAGAGTTTGGAGTCCTTGAAGAAAGGAAACATAGAGTAAGACAACTGCGGTGGGCGAGGACAACTGTGTCCTTTTGATGACACAGTGGCAACGTTTGAGTCCTATCTATCAGAAACTAGTAGCATTTAGTTTCCTCCTGTGTCTAAATACTTTTTTTGTGATTGACATACTCATAGGAAAAAGCAATACTTCCCATGAATGTAGCAGACTGTCAATATGGCTGTTTTGGGAAGAAAATAAATGTATTAAATCCCAAACTCAGCTGGGCTGTTGAATTTCAATGATTCTCTTTGGTGTTCTTACGCATAATGTCTCGACAGAACTGAGCCGTCAGCCCAGTCTGAGGCACTGCTTCAGGCTTACTGCAAAGGAATGCAGCGTAGAGGCAGCTATAAATATCCCATCTGTCCCTGCAGTAAACACAATTAAACTCCATTTGAAGTCTTCAAAATCGCAGGTCAGAAAAAATACCTGCTGTTATTAGTGTGGTATTGTTTGAGCTCAGAGTTTCCACTGCCTCTAATGTAGCATTCCATGGGATTTTGTGTAGCAAAGATGAGAAACCTTTTGATAAGAATCAAGCTCATTGAGACAATTTAAAGCTGTTTTAAGGGAATTTTTCTTCCTAGATTGATTCCTTTGAACTGGGGAAATTAGCACGGAAACATTATTTTCCACTCCATTCCCCAAAACAAATGGGTAAACACATACAATGTGCTCTGTCTGTCGAAGAACAAAAGAAGCATGTGAAGGAATAGGAAAATATCAAGAAAGGACCAAGAGAAAATAAAACTCCATTTAAGGACTCAAAGTCTTGGATCAAACAAAAAAGAAAAGTGTATTTTGATTATATGTGATTTGATGGATGATAATCATCATAAACTCAACTTGTGTGTGTGTTTTTTTTTAAATACTGTGTCACAGCTTCATTTTAACTAGGAGACAGAGCTTTGCTCTGGTTTTGCTGGTAATTTGTGTTGTGTGCTTTCACACCCAGGAATACGTTGTTACTGGGGTGGTCTGAGATCCCTTTAGAAAAACACATTCCCGACCCAAGATCCTGATTTATGAAGATGTGATGATATCATTCGGCACCTTCCAGGGCTAGTCAGCTCTACCCACCCTGATTATTAGATTAATTTCTTTCTTTTTCTGGAACATCTGGAAGCCATAGCTGTGGCTAACAAGGGCTTTTAAAATCGTGTACTACAGCAAGTGAATCATACCAGAGGGTATTTATAAGGCTGCTGGGACAGGAAGCTGTCATTCAAAACTCAACATTATTTTTCCTTAACTCTTGGGAGTGTGTGATTTGTTCAAAAGTTCATCATACACTGGATTGCAGGGTTTTTCTATACCCACTCATCTCATTTAGACAAAGTTTAAGAAAACATCTCATGATTCCATTTACAATACCTTTAAAAAGTATTCATGACATTTTATTGTTTTACAACCACAAAAGTCAATGTGTTGTCTTACTGGTGTTTAATGGATGTTTGCTACAACATGAAGTAGCACATAAAAAGAAATAATAAAATAAGCTTATGATAGCTACTGTTTTATTTTAAAAAGCCTTCAGACTGTCTTCACTAATTAGTGTACACTGTCTACTTGACCAGCTACTTGTGTGTAGCTTCATTAATACAGCTGATTTGTGAAAGTGTCAGAGGAAGAATGTCATAACAGAAAGCCATTACCGAAAGAAAGTAAAAGAAATCCTGTTAGCCACAAGCCTTGAATAGGACACATAAAACATGTAGAAGGAGGTGCTCTGCTGGGGTAACACCAAAACTCAACAATCTGTAAATGTGAAGAGAATGTAAAACAGTGCATCACTCCGACTTTACAAGCCCACTTTGAAAAGTGGTGACAGTATCATAGTGTGGGGATGCATCTCTTTAATAGGGATGGAAAAGCTTTTTACATTGGATGAAGTTGATTACAAGAGAGTCCAGGAAGAAAGCCTGTCAGTGTCAGAAGTGTTTCTTCCTCGTCTCCTGTCTTTGCTTAATTAACACTAGAATATAAGGAAAAAAGATTAGAAATTATCTTCGTTCCACACCATTTCACTGTTAGCTATTATCAGCAGCTAAACTCAAACTTAAATACCTGCTGGAGTAGGTAGGCACTTAAGAAACACATCATGATCCTGAAATACAATTAGTCTTGAATTTGAGTTGATAAAAATGACTAAAAGTCTTAACTTAGTTACAATTCTTCAAGAAAGAAGCAGTCAAAAGATTTTTCATCTACACACAAGTTTGAAATCAAAGCAGCTTATTTGCTCAATTTTCCCTGCAGTAAATATGTCATTACTCCTTAAACAAAAGACAATGCAAGAACACAGCTCTAATGACGCAAAGAGAGTTTGAAAATAAAATTAGCTTAGAGTGGATAAGAAAAGTGCCCAGCCTCGTTCAAACCTCTGAAATAAATAGGGCAAATTTAATACTCAATGAAGCAGAGCTTAATAAATTAAAGCTATAAACAAGTCAGTTTCCCTAAATTAAAACTACTTTGCCATTTTTCTGAATAGAAAGAAATACTGCAGAAGAAATAAAAATCTGCTGATGACAACTTGACAGTTATTTGAAACACCACAAAATATATTTTTATAAGTTTTCAGACCAGATCAATGTCACATTATATTGCCTCCCAGGCTTTAGAGTTTATCTTTTCATTCATCACAGTGTTTCACAATAACAATGAAAGCATAAAATCTAATATTTCGGGCGTGGGGCCTAAGCCTTCTGGACTTTTGTTGGAGTATGACAACTTCCAAGTCTCTTGGACATTTTCCAGTGAATTCTAGGGTTTGCTGATAATCTAAGGCCGACATCTTAAAGTCTTTCCTAAGTAGATCATTTTTCTTTTATGGTGTGTTCACTGTTTTAGGGGAGTATTGTTAATCCATTCAGACCTAAGTTGTTTTCTCTGCATTGACGCAAACAACTTCAAACTGAGCTGCTTTCTATACATTGACACGGGACCTGTGAGTCAAAAACTAAACTAGCCTTCCAGAAGTCTGTGTGATTTTGCTTTTCTCTCATCCATTTCTCTATGGCATACTTCTGTTCATCTTAAATGACCTCCACTTTATCTAATTTTCTCTAGGAATTTCGCAAGTACTCATCTTTCTGATCTCAGTTTAATTTCCTTGAGCTGGTTATCAAAGCAACACTTGAGGCGCCTGCCTGCACACCACTTGTCTCACCTCGGTATCCTCTGGACAGTTATCTCCTCATAATCTTTAAATCAGGACAAACAAGGGCCTTGATCTGTATCCCTGCAGCCACAGACTCCCTAGCCTTGTAAGGTGTTTTTAATTTTGCACAAAATGAAAATGAATTCCCTTAGTTTGCATTAGGGTTTTGGTCAAAAACTGCAGTTACTATCTTATTTTTTCCTTTTGGGGTTAAGTATTTCAAATGAAATTAACACACAAATTAAACTGACTTAACACTAGAATCTGATTTTATTTGTTTTATTTGTATTGTATTAAAGGGGCAGTATTATCTAAAATCAACTTAACATTCTGACATCAGTGAGATTTCATTACCAAAGTCTTAGTCATGTCCATCGCTTTAATCTTAAGTTCCCTCTCAAGAGTAACAGTTGGAGTGGCTGGGTCTCTCTAAAATATTTATATTTTAGTCAGAAGAAGCTTATTGGTAAAATAATAAAAAATAAACTTTAAACCCAAATTGTTTGTGGCTATGAATATTTTGAACATGCAATTTTTTTTTAGATTAACTTTCAGACAAAAACATTTTATGTAATTCTACTTTCAAGATTGTATAACTGGTGATAAACAATGATTTTTATTTTAATATTTTGTGTAAAGCATTTTGTTGTTTTTATAATTTTAACATAGACACATAAAAATAATAATTGTGACATGAATTAACATAAAATTGCATACTACAACAACTAAATGAAAACAGACTTCAAAGGGAGGTTTTCATAATGCCAAAACTATATGAGTCATTCTGTATGAATTGCACAAAACTATGCAAGTCTTACAAACTATATAAATATAAATATATATGTATTATTGTCCACGAATAATGTTGTTTTTCAACAACAAAGCATTTGGCATGTCCTCTTTTAATTAGCTTTAAACAGTGCAGTGTTTGAAGTCAATTCATACAACATCCAACTGCATAAAAGAGTAAATACAAATTTGATATACTTGCTGGAAGGAACAATTCCCTGAGCCTTTGTAGAGGTAGAAATACCAGCTAATCACTGTTTTTTTTCTTTTTAATTCCCTCTTGAATGGCAATTGTGTATTTTAAAAAGGAGGATGCTGGGGCTTCTCCAGTTGCATGGTTAGAGTCACCGGTGTGTGTGTGGAACCAAATGGACTGTGGGATTGATGGTCAGGAAATGAACACACAGGCTGAAATCACTTGGCCATTCATTGCGCTGCCATGAACAAAGCTACTCAGATTCCTTTTTGGAGCATCGCCGGACAAGTGCCGAGGATCGTCTGCCTATGAAAGTTGAGGTAGTACAGATTGTATGTTTGGGTGTGTAACTTTATACAGTATGCACACACACCCCCGCACACGCCCATATAAGGAAACACAAGTGGCCTTGTTAGAGCTTTTCATGGCCGTACATGATCTATGCAGGAATGAAGCTCTCATGCTGTAGTGCATTGCCCCTGAGCATTATTGCTCCCCTGCTGGCTGCTGCTGGGCATCTTGTGATTAGCTCTGCACACAGGATGATGAGATGTGACTGCTAATCTAGTGACACAGACAGACGGAACCCAATTTTTATTCCAGCTTTTTGTTGCTCAAACATTTCAGTTAAAATCTTGAAGTTATGAAGTTATAACTTACAAGTGGCAAAAGTCTTAAACAGTGTGTGACATATGAATTTCCTCTGTTGCTACACGCATTCTCTGTATGGCTTGTTGCACAGCAAAATGCTTCATGTCAGTGACTCAATCCAATCTCCTGGGTGTCCTTGGATGGAAAACCTTCTAACCAATTTGAATAATAAACTCAACTTGACTGGATTGTTTGATAAATAGGATCAAATTGAATGTGTGTACTTGACGTGATCTGATTGAATTGACTTTTTTTGCAATGAGCCGTGAGATGACATGTGTTGTGAATTGGCAGTATATAAGTAAACTGAATTAATTTGAATGGACACTTCACTCTGCATACTTCATAGTTGAGATGATGCAGAGCAAATTTTTTCTCCTTGTACACCTACCACTGAAGTTAAAATTGTGAAGCCTCTTTCTCTACATAAGGGTTGTTCAAGTCCCGTCCTCGAGAGCTACAGCCCTGCTACTTACCAACATTGAATTACCTTCTTAGTATCCAATCAAGTTTAGTAGAAGCCTGGTAATGAGCCATTCATTTCATTCAGGTGTGTTGGGGCCTGGATGCATCTAAAACCTGCATGACAGTAGCTATCAAGGACTGGAGTTAGAGACCCCTGCTCTAAAGGCATCCATATTCATATCGATACTCTTGTGACAGGGTGTTTTTCATCTGCACCTGTGATAGCTGGGTGTAGCTTAGCCTCTTTAAAAACAGCTGGACAACTGACTGTGAATCAGATTACTCTGTAACTATTGTTTAGAGCAGTCATTAGGCAGCTGCGCTGATTGTTTTAAGGAGATGTTAGTTTTATCTTGTCAGGTAGGCATCTTCTTGTTATGTTGGGTTTCTGTTCTGTCACTAGGTGACATGATCTTTTTTACAGATGCCAGTTTTGCAGACTTTGACGTAGATCATTCGAAAGCCCTTCTGAGTATAAGTGGGTGAAGATCACGGTCTGGAGGTAGCCGTCATTCAAGCCGCTTGAGCAGGCTGTAAATTCTTTTTTTTTTTTCTTTGAAGAGTGTCCTTCAGTATCCAGTCTCCCTTGACAGAAGACCTTGACTCTTCTGTGGGTGAGTGCAGGGAAGATATACTGTTGTTTTTTCTCCTGGTTATTTGTTCTGCCAAAGTCTCCAGTTTTGGCCGTACTGTCTGTTGGCTCCACGCTCTGCTTGAAAGCACATGTGCCGAGGTTACTGTGGACTGACTCCAGCTCGCCAAAACTGAATTTTACTTTTGCCTGTGTGCTAGTGGGAATTGTTCTAAATTTGCTTTGACTTAATAATTTTAATTTGGTAACTTTGTTTTGTGCTATTTGTTGACTTAACTGTTTTTTGTTAGCAGGTGCAGATCTCATCAGTCGCTGGTTATTAGATTTTTCATCATAGTTTTGCAGTGATGAGCACATTGAGTGATTTGTGCATTGTGTTTTCTATTCATGTTGTCTTCAGGTATGGCTGAGTTCCTATTATACCCTTTCATTTGCATTCCATCTGTTAACCTATAGCATGCTGATAGTTGGGTTTTATTTGAAAAATAAAATAAACTGAAAACCTTTGTAGACATCTTTAGAACATTGTAAACTATGTTCTATACAGCAGGCTGGCTGATTTCAGTTTTGCTTGAGACCTGCCACAATGTTTTAGTTGAAGGCCCCAGACAGCTCTTTTGCTCATACTATAAAGTTTTGCATCCGCAGTTGGGAGTATTTCCCAACCCTAATTAACTCATTAATTGGGGTTTTAGTCGAAGACAGCAGTTAATATCTTATTTTTCCTTTTGGGGTTAAGTATTTCAAATGAAATTGAATTAACACACAAATTAAATTGACTTAACACTAGAATCTGATTTTATTTGTGTTGTAGTAAAGGGACAGTATTATACTATAAAGTTTTGCATCCACAGCTGGGAGCATTTCAGATGTATTGCCTAAAGTTTAAACAGTGCAAGCCTGCATCAAAATTAACAGGTTAACGTGTTTAACATGAGTAACATGCTCTAATCACATTAACTTTAGATGACATACCTATATGTAAGCTTAGCCATTTTAAGTGTGTTGGTTAGTGCTTTATCAAGTCCAAGGACTTCAAAGAGGTTTACACTACACTCATTCATACACACCCCCACTGGTGGTGGTAAACTACAGGCACAGCTGCCTTGGGGCAGTCTGACACAAGCGAGATTGCCACAACGTCCTCTGACCACCGCTAGCAAGTAAGAAAGGTGAAGTACCCAAAGACACCACAACTGAGATGGACGGAGTGGGGGGTTTGATTCTGCAACTGGACAAATTGAAGACTTTTCAATGTCCATATGTCCAAAGGTAGAGTAACCTTAGGGTGTCCTAATTTTCTCATGACTTTAAATGGAAACATTTTAAAGGAAGAGTTTTGCATATTTATGTGGAGTTCTGCAACTACTCTGTCTGACTAGCTATTAGTTTTTCCCTATTCCAAGGTTTTATTTAAATCTCCCTTATTTGTGCAGGGAAGAACTATGACTGATTACAACTACACAAAACATAACTTCCAAATATGAGTTCCAATGTCCTTCTTGTCCATGGCTCCCTTTGCAACAAAACACCTGGACATAAAGACGTTTTTATTCCACAAAGGTTTTTGGAAGATTCTTTTCTCCAAAAAGGCACATAATCAAGCGATTGTGTGCAGACACATAAATCTCACTGTACAATCATTGAACCATAGCTACATTTTGTAGAAGATACACACAAGAGGCTGTGAAGTCATACTGAGTTCTCTTCCAAACTTCAAATCGAAATATAACAGCCAAAATCGTACTTTGCTTAGACTAAAAAATTCGGAGCAGAGAATACTGCAGGACTGATGCCGTTCACTGCCACAATGTGTCTTCTCATTTTACATTAGCATAACTAGATTTTCCTTTAACAAGGGGTCTGGAGCAGATCTGAGGAGCGTATGTAACATGTACAGGAAAGCAGTGACAGAGTTCTGCAGTCTTGAGTTACTCAAAGTCCAGCTGTAAGGTTTCTGCAGGCCTGGAGGCATTGTTGTTTTATTTTGCTTGGAAAGGAGGTTTTAGTCAAAGCTTTTATAACATTAACCACAGTTAGAGAAGCGCATCATTATGAGGGTTTGGCTGTAGGAAATAAGAGAAGTAAAGAGAATGAGTAACATGAGATTTGTTTTTATTGGTATTTTTAACATGCTGCATTTAACCCATCAGGCCTGCCTCCGGAAACACACATTGTGACTTGAGAAAAAATCTAATTTTATTTTCTAGATTAAACAAGATCATCTCATCTCCTCCTTTCACATTTCTGTCTCTTCCTTCCTTATCCTGCTTTTCCTGCCCTTCCTTTCAGATACCTCTCTGTGTCAGCCATGCGATTTTGAGACAGAGGAGTGGACCTGAGGTCTGTTTACAGCCAAGACTTCAGGAAGTTGACATCAGATAAGCAGATTCCTTGGATACACAAAACAGGCAGATACAATTCCAGGGAGACAGCTCTACAAAAGATAGAGCCTAAACGTTTTTCCCTGGCACAGGACATAAGCAGAGGGTTCATGGGTGATGAAGGTCATTATACTTGTTTGAAGAATCCCAGGTTCAAAGCTAGTTTCTAAGATTACAAAATCTCATCACCCCTTTGGCAAAAAAAGGTGCGATGGACAAAATCTTGACCTACTTGTGTCATTGTGTTATATTTTTGCCTTTTTGTTCCAAATCAATAAATTCTCCATACACTTGCCCTCGCATGATACCACTTTTTAAGCCAGAAATTGGAATCTAACAATAAAATAAATACGTCTCTCTCCACCTCATGCTTTGCGCTAAATTACACAAAAACAAGATAATCTATTCCTAATCGATTCCAGGTGCTTTCTCAAGAGGGAAGTCATTTTCTAAAGGATTAAAAGGAAATGCCATGGGAAAGATTTCTTGCATATGCTTCACAACTGTCTCCTGTCACAGCCTTTCATAATTCTTCATTCTCCACTTTAGGTATCAAAAGGTCAAATTGAAACATTACTAAATTTTCTCATCTTTTTGAGACATGTTAAAGAGATAATTTAGATTTTTGAAGTGAAGTTCTACATTATTGGAAGTTCAAATACATCAAAATCACCTGGAGATGCATAAAGCTAAAAATAAAAACCAATATCTGTTTAACTACATCAAATTACAATGATGGATGAAATTAATTTGCTGAGATCAGTTCAGATATCACAGTTGCCAATATGAATCCCCCAGAAATTCATTCATTTCAAGCAAATGACAGCGATGATACAAAATGTTTTCTTTACTCTTGGTGGGCCAGAGTGAACCGACAGGTTGCAGCTGGTCAAGTGGATCGATACAACTGCAACATCAGCAAATGTAACAGACATTCTCAGGAAAGAAAATATAGTAAACCTAAAAATAGTCTTGCAGATGTTTATTCCTCGGGCGAACATAAAAATTGTTAGCTTGAGTGGTTTAAAATGGCTAACATCAAATACAACAGCTGGTCCCAGTGACTAGCTGTTCTCCTACATGAAGAATCATGTTCATGTCATAAAAGGCATACAGTCTTCTACTTCAATGAAGAAATAAATGACAAACCCAATAAAAATAAATAAATGAGTAATTCTATCATAATCTTGTTAATTTTATCTTAGCCTCTCTGCATGAGGGAGAATTGTAAATTTCTTTGGCCTGACCACCCTTCTAAAAATTTTCTGGGAGCGCCACTGCTGTCAACCCAATCTTATATAATTTGAGCCAGCACACACTTCAATATTATATTAACCTGGGCCAGCAATGTACTATGTGATTCTTATTTTTGCCAACACACCACACCTAAATGACGACTAAAACATTATCCTTAAAGCAGAATATATTTACCTTCCATTCTTGTCGACAAACTCACACGCTCTGATCCAGCTGTTTTCCTGCCTGACAGATTGCTTCAACCTTAAATATGATGAAATATATTCCCCTGGAGACTATCATTTCTCTGTACCAGTCAAAGTAAAGGAGAGTTGAGGCGAAGTGTAATCCTTCTCCTGAGGATCACAGTCCCATTCAGACGTATCAACGCTTTGTTAGCCTCTGCATGAGGGGGAATTGTAAATTAAAGCAGCCATACTTGCTGTGGTGTGGATTTTCTTTATGTTCAACACCTAATAAATATTTGTTTTCTAACAGATGCTTATGAGTTATATCACATCCCAACTAAAATGAGAATCTTAAAAAATCCTGCCTGAAAATGTTGTTTTTTTTTCAAACAACTCAACTTGAGTTTTAGTCAATTTAAGATAAAGTATTAGCTATTCTGCTTCTTAGGTTTCATGAGGAGAAACATTGGCACTATATACATTATGTATATACTGTACATTGGCTCTATATTTAGGTGCTATATATATAGCACCTAAAAAGTTTACATAACATAGTTCTTCTGTAAGAATTTTACACCAAACCAGTAACTGTACTATAACAACGCTGATGCGTCAAGCCAAATCTTTCTGTCTCATGACAGAATCCCCCTAATTTTAGTGCAATAAAGTTAACTCTATTCTGGTAGTACCTTTTCACAATGCATAGGAAGGAGTCGCTTTCGTCAGGGGCTGGCTCATGGAGACCAACAACCAGTCAAATTGTTGTTAACATTAAACTTTCCTATTGCCCAAAGAACTCAGTCATTCAGCCAATTTGATTAACTGAACCAAAGAATAGTTTAAGATAAAGTGTTATCTTAAACTTCTGGTTATTGTTTTTCCCATGATAGCAGCATAAATGTGTCCACATCTGTGGTTCAACAAAAGTCACAGACAATTGATAAGTGGAGAGTAATAGATTCGGAAATACAAACTCAAAAGATGTAGAAGATTTGCAGTATGAGAAAAAGGGCCTAATGCAGTATAGAAATATCTATCCACTGGTCAACAATTCTCACGTAATAGCTGAGTCCTGCAAAATATATCTGTCATTTCTGTACAAGGCTGGGTTACTAATCTGTGAAAAAAGTTTTCTTCTTTTCCAAAAATATATAAATAGCCTCCCTGTAATGTACTGACTTTTTTCCTCAACTCCTTCCTGTGTGGTCATCAAAGAGTTTAGTTAATCTGCAGTCTGTTTCAAGCGTGCTCAGCATTCTAGCATTTGCTTCTCTCTAGGACCTGTAGTTTCTCGCAAAGAAAATAAAAGAGACAAGAGTTCACCAGGGAGAAACTCTATGAAATTTATTCTTTGGTTGTGTCTTCAGCAAGAATTCTTGCATAAATAACCCCACACACTTTCTCATGAATTCTTGAGACTCTGGACTCCAAGGCTAGGTCTCTAATGGGTGCATAGCATATTCTGGCCCTCCAAATTTTAAGTGGATTTTGTCTTGTGTTACGCCAACATTAATTTGAAGTATGCACACTATCTCTCTAAGATGACACCCAACCTATTCATTATTTTTTTATTGTCCTCATTTATATTTTTCACCACTGGTTTGGTTAATAATACTGCTGTCACATTTAAATTCCTTAAAGTTTGTGCAACCTTGGTAGTCTGACGCATCATGTAAAGACTTCAAAGGGAAGCTAAGTTCAGGTCCCACTCTTTGACCTGTCTTGAAAACTGTAACCAAGACCAAATGTATTTAAAACAGTTTATGCATTTCTTCTTTCAGGTGCACACTTTAGAGCTGTCTAGCTTTCTAACAGCCACCCATCTGTTATGTTAATTTTTAACCTATTTTGTCAACTTCTAATAGATTTCATAACATCTTTAGCTCTGCCTTCTGTAATTTTAGTGCCCTCATCTACAAACCATGGAGCTGTCATTGCTACAATCATATACACATTTTCTTCCAGACAGATAGATAGCGATAGATAGATAGATAGATAGATAGATAGATAGATAGATAGATAGATAGATAGATAGATAGATAGATAGATAGATAGATAGATAGATAGATAGATAGATAGATAGATAGATAGATAGATAGATAGATAGATAGATAGATAGATAGATAGATAGATAGATAGATAGATAGATAGATAGATAGATAGATAGATAGATAGATAGAGCTCATTCCAGCACAGCAGTGACCTCAACAGCTCTTCAGTTCAAGTGTTCTCATTACACAAGTTACATTCTATAAGGCTACTGGAATTGCCAAGCCATTTCAACATGACCTTACTTGGACTTTTTTCAAGTTAATGGCTCTGCAGGGTGTGAATTAAGCATCCACTGTGATGATTTTCTTCTGTGAAAATAGCAGTAGTCTGTGACCTGTTAATTGATCACTTCTGCAGTTCTGCTCTGCAGGCAACTGAATGTTTTCTCTCCTGCGCATGGAAAAGAAAGGGCAGAATACAAGAACTTCTTATATTCTATCTGATCACTTTGAAGAAGTCTGGGGGAGATGAAGTCATCCTTTGCTGATTTCCAAATAAAACAGAAGACAACAGCTTAGTAAGCCAATGAACTGGCTTCACTCAGTCACCCAGCAGCATGCATGACACATATAAGGGAAATGCTTATACAGGCCAGTATGTGGTCTTATGGTCGGTTAACTTCCAGAGGGGTGATGAAAGGGTCTCTGTTTGAGAGCGTTGGTAAGTGATAAATAAATGACCAGTGATCAGAGGAGAGTTTTCATCACTCTTCGGTTTCCGAACTAACTGGTCTCATTTTACTCATCAGATTTTACTCTGTCCTTTATATTTTTCAACATTTATCATGTGCAAAATACAAAAAAGTGCACAAGCCTTCTTAAATGCACCATTATCTATCATGATGATTTCAGATCATCATGGTAGATCATGGCAGAAGAAATAGCAGAAGAAAAACGTCACTACCTACCTAGGAAGTGACATTTTCAAGTTCTAAGTAATGACATAGTGGCACAGTTATCCTTCATCAGTAAGAAGTAAGAAGGATACAGATAAAGATATCTATCTCTTTGTTTTAAAGTTTCTTTCCCATGTAAAGCCTTCCCAAAAACTGGAGCTCTGTCTCGCACCTGAACAACAGAGGGAAACCACATATGTTTCCATTATAAAAAATATGCTCCCCAAGACAGTTATTTGTGAAATGACACATGTACACGTATCTCACTCCAATACAAACCCTTTACCATATGGGAGCAGTTAACCCCATTCCTAAGCGCTGATTGCTACTTGTGCAGAATCAATGGACTAAAGCTTGCCCATTTGTCCATACTTCGAATAAAATCACTGAAAACTTTATTTAGAAGCTAAAGATTAGTTACCTAAATCAGAGTGTTCTGCCTACCGTAAAAATTAACCAGATCATTCACTGCTTTATGGGATTTTTTGCATTGGATTCCTTGCCACTCCTGGCTAAAGAGGAGAGAACAGGGGGATATAATGTGGAAACTCCACAGGAATGGTGATTACGGGCCACTGAATTGAAACCAGCTAGAAAGAAACTAGATCTGAGTCTGAGAGATGTATTATGGTAGTTAAAGCAAATAAAAGCTTCAACCCATCACAGTATTTTCTCCCATCCTCCCCCTATCAACAATGGACAATAAAAAAGAGATGAAACAGAAGTCTGTAAATGGGAGAAAAAGATTTCTTTGAGCATTCAGTGGTCGATAGATTAAAAGGAAGCTAAAGAAACAGAAAAGCAGTAAAAGGTCAGGTAAGGAGTGCTGTGATCTGAAAACGGAACCCCATTTGTTGTAGTCATTACCAAGAGTTACCAGCTTAAATTACAAGCATCACAGAGAACTACCCAATTTAAATCTAATTCCTCTGACCAATCACAGCCCACACATGTCACTCCTCCTAGTTCATAGATTAAAATAAACACTTTGAAACTTTTACCACCAAAGAAATGGCTTTAGTCAGACTATGAGGGTTAACACTATACGTACAGCTCTGGGAAAATTAAGAGACCCCTGCAAAATGATCAGTTCTCTGATTTTACTCTTTTTAGGTATATGATTGAGTAAAATGGACATTGTTGTTTTATTCTATGAACTACCGACAACATGTCTCTGAAATTCCAAGCAAAATGTTAGTACTTATTTGCAGAAAATGAGAAATGGTCAAATTAACGAAAAAGATGGAGTGCTTTCATACCACAAATAATGCCAAGAAAACAAGTTTATGTTCATTTAGAAACAACAATACTATGTTTTAACTCGGGAAGAGTTCAGAAATCAATATTTGATGGAATAACCATGAGATTTTCATTGGGGGTCAGTGCAGCTGTCTCTTATTTTTTTTCCAGATCTGTCTGTTTATGAATTTGCAATATGCTAAGCAGAAGAAAAAGATTTCACTAATATCCTGCATTCATGGATATTGATTGATCAATCAGTTAAAAATAGGTTCCGTTGTTTAAGCCCACCTGTTTTGTGTATAAATACACAAAATTATTTATGACCCCTGAACTGACAATTAGAAATTATAAAAGTACCGTAAACATGGAAAAAGTGACTGCTATACACAAATCCAAAGTCATTGCTTTTATTTGTGAAAAAACAGCTTTTATTTTGAAGGTGGGTGTTTCTGATTCTACACTGCCCACATGTGCAACATTGTCACTTCATGTTAAAAGAGACTGATACATAAAGTAGAGTTTTTTAGCAATGCACCATTTTCAAAGAAAGGGATGCACACTATATCATTATCACTGTCAGTGTGCACATTAATAATATTGCAAAAGACCATTTGGAATGCAATATCTGCTGGTTATTAACTCCAGATGTCATGAAAACACACTTTGCATGCCAATAAGATATTAGGCCTGCTGGATCAGTTTTACTGCAGCAGAACAAAAACTAAAATAGGGCAAGTCGCAAAGATACTAAAGGTCACAGAGAGTTTTAGAAGCAATAATATTAAAATGAAGCCTAGGCGCAAGTTCAAGCTGGAAGACTTCCGCTCCACCCATTCCATCTAATTACTGCGTCATCTTCATCACTGGACCTCGACCCGCCTTCTCCAATCTTCAATCAAGCTCTGTTAAAAGGCTCCACACCCACGCCGCCAGTTGCTTTCCAGCTTTGCTCAAGTTGGTACGCGTTCGTCATGTCTGACTTCGAGTCCGATATCCCTCCTGGTTCTCCGGTCGCCTCTCGTGAGGGTCCGGCTCCCCCCTCCTCCTCTCCCGTCCGCCGCAGCTCTCGTTTGGCCATGCGCCCGGACCACCTCTCCCCAGCTTCTTTCCTTAAATCCAAAGGCGTCTCCCTCGCCGCTGGCCTTCAATCTCCGCAGGTTGCCTCTCTCGCTGCCCTCATGCCGTTCATCGACACCTCTCCGCCCTATATTCCTCCGTCTCCCCCTGCTCCCCCTTCATCAGTCAGCGGGAAAAGATCCTGCAAGTCCGTCGCTCCTCCAGCCAAGCGACGCAAGGGCCGCCCCCCCTCCTCTCAGTTGTCCTCTTGTTTACCTGGGCCTCCTTCAGCTCCACCGCCAAATCCTAATCCTCCTCCTAACGCTCCCGTCGTACCTCCAGAAGCCCCCGGTCCCTCCTCAGGTCCCCACTCTCTGCCTCCCCTCCCCCCCTCTTCTGACCTGGTCCTTGCGTCCTCTCTCGTCGCATCCATGGATTCTCTTCAGCGTTCCGTATCAGCGCTGTCCTACCAGCTTCAACACGGTGCTTCTAACTTCGCGGTGGCGTCCTCAATCCCTTTCTCTGCCGCTCCAGTTGCCCCTCCTCCCTCTCTTCAGCCACCTCCAACGGTGTTCACCCTCGCTAACGCCCGGCCTGCGCCGCCTTCAGGTAAGTCCGTTTTTCTAAACTTTACTCTTGTTTTCTCAATCGCTCTGATTTTTCCTCGGCCATATCCTTCCCTTAACAGGTGCGGCTTATACGCCTTTGCACGCCAACATCTCTCCCAGACTGCGCTCAAAGATACTGCAAGGACAGTACATCAATTTAGCTTCCATTCTCCTTCCCTCTCCCGTAGTCGACCAAAGTATTGCTTCATCCGATCAATTTTCAGCAATCATTAAATCTTCGGATCCCCGCCTAGCGAAAGATTTGTCTATCGGGCAGTTCCTAGCCGCATTCAGTGTCTTTAGGGATGTCATCTGTTCAGTTTACCCTGAGCGCAGAATAGATTTGGATGCATATTTGGCATTGATCGCTGATCTTCATTTGCAATATGGTCGATCTCTATTTTATCAATATCACAAAGCTTTCGCTACCAAAGCTGCCGCCGTCCTCTCCCGCTCTGGTCTGAATCTCAACTGGTCTACTCTGGATACGGAGATTCTCATCATGCTTACCCAAGCTGTTTCATGCCACCTGTGCGGCATTTCGGGCCATCTTAGCGCCTTCTGCCCATCTCTCCCATTTAAGCCAGGTCCTCCCGCCGCGGCTTCTCCGCCATCTCTTCTCAGAATCCCGTCGCAAGATCGTCACGGCAGACAGGTGCAGGTTCATAATAACATGCCTATCTGCAATAACTTTAATGAAGGTGTCTGTTCATTTCCCAAATGTGCTTTCCTTCACATCTGTAGTTTCTGCAGGGACGCTCATCCCAAGTCCGTCTGCCCCCGCCGCACCTTTCCCAGCAGAAACCGTCGAGGTTTCAGGAATTAGTTTTCCAATTTCTTTCGACTCCCATTCTAGTTCCCGAATTGGCTTTCCTTTTACAGTATCATCCCGATCAATCATTCGTTAATTTCCTAATCACTGGTCTCTCCCAGGGTTTTTTCATAGGTATACCTCATCCCCCCGCTTCTTCTATAGTCATTCCAAATCTCCAATCAGCGCTGTTAGATCCGAGCGCCGTCTCCCACTTATTACAGAAAGAGGTGTCTAAAGGTTACGTCATCGGCCCCTGCGTTTCCCCTCCCTTCTCCCTCTTTCGCGTCAATCCCCTCGGAGTCGCGATCCGCAAATATTCAGGGAAAAAACGTTTGATTCTTGATCTGTCTGCGCCTCATTCTGGTTCCCACCCTAGCATTAATAGCCTTATTCCGAAGCCACCCTTTTCACTCTTTTATGCCACAGTAGATCATGCCATAGCGTTAATAAAGAAAGCCGGTCCAGGAGCGTGGCTGGCCAAAGCCGACATTACTGACGCTTTTAAGATCTTGCCCGTGCATCCCTCGCAGTGGCACCTGCTGGGTGCTAAATGGGACGAAAAATTTTATTTCTTTGTCCGTCTGACTTTTGGATGCAGGAGCAGCCCCAGTCTCTTTAATTCATTTTCTGAAGCTCTCTGCTGGATTTTGCTAAATGTTGTCAAACTTCCCTCCGTGCTCCACCTCCTTGATGACTTTCTGCTTATAGATCCGCCCCACCCTTTTCCCCGTTCGCTCAGCAAATTGAAAGACCTTTTTCTCCGCGTCGGCGTTCCCCTCTCCGAGGAGAAAACTGTTGGTCCGCGAAAAAAATTAGACTTTCTCGGCATCTCTCTGGACTCGGTAAAAATGGTTGCTTCGCTGCCAGCCGATAAATTAGCTCGCATTCGTGAAATCTCCCAAGCTTATCTTTCATCCCCGACTCTTTCCAAGCGCCAGCTTCTCTCGCTGCTCGGGCATCTTAACTTCGCCATGCGCATAATCCCTCAAGGTCGCTCTTTTATCTCCAGGTTGCTCGACCTCGCTAATTCAGTTCCCTCTCTATTCGATCGAATCGTTTTGGATGACGGCTGCCGCTCTGATCTCGTTTTTTGGTCCTCTCTGCTTAACTCCTGGAACGGCATTTCTTTTTTCTATGATGACGTCATCCTCTCCGCTGATTCCGCCCAGTTTTACACCGATGCTGCTCCTTCCGCAGGATACGGGGGCTTTTTTCAGGGCAGCTGGTTCGCTGAGAAATGGCCTCTTTCGGTTCCTCGGTCAGAATCTTCGGCTTTTTATGAAATAGTCCCCATTGCTACAGCATGCTGCCTCTGGGGAAACCAGTGGAAACGCAAGCACATTGTCGCATTTTGCGATAATGCCGCAGTTGTAGAAGCTATTAGTAAAGGCCGCTCTTCTTCCAAGTCTATTATGCCTTTTCTTCGTCGTATTACATGGCAATCCGTGATCAACAATTTCATCCTCTCTGCGCGTCACATTCCAGGTCATTCTAACGCCATTGCCGATGCTCTGTCTCGTCTTCAATTTCAGACCTTTCGTCGCCTCTGCCCTTCAGCCGACCTCCTCCCGACGCCTGTTCCCTCCTTCGACAACCTCATCCTGAATTAATCTCCCCTTCTCTTTTACCCTTGCTCCAGTTGGCTAACTTTTACATTAAAAATGGCCTCGCTCATTCTACGTTCAAATCTTACACCTTCGCCTGGCACAAGTTTGCAAACTTCTGCTCTGTTCACAAGACCCCACTTTATCCCGTTCAAGTTAGCTCAGTCATCGCTTTCATTACCCATTGCTTCGTTCATCTTAATCTGAAGCCCTCTTATATCCGCAGTCTCGTCGCAGGTATAAATTTTTTCTCCCAACTTTCCCAGTCTTCCTCTTCTGTTAGCTTTTTTCGTGACAATGTTATAAAGCTTCTGTTAAAGGGTATTTCTAACGTTCGTCCTTCCCTCCCAGATAGTAGAAAACCTATCACCCTTCCCATTCTCATTAAGTTACTCAATGCCCTTCGACTCAGTTCCTACTCTCCTTATCTCCAGAGCCTCCTCTCGAGTTCGTTTCTTTTAGCTTTTTATGGGCTCCTTCGTCTAAGCGAGTTCACGTCCCCAAATACCACATTCATCCCTTCTAGAGACTTAGCGGTTTCTGACCTCAGTTTCCACGTTAATTATTACAGCTTATCCCTCAAGCATACTAAATCTAAAGGCGCATGCACCATCGTCATAGCTCGTACCGATGGTCCGTTCTGCCCTTTTTTAGCCATGTTCAAATTCGCGCTCTTAAGACACAAATTGAGTTTTTCCCCCGAACCCCTGTTCCTAACCCCCGAAGGTTTCCCCATGTCCTCGGCCTGGTTCCTAAAGCACCTGAAGCTACTTCTAGCCGCATCCAACCTCCCTCCTAGCCAATTCTCAGGCCACTCCTTTAGAATAGGAGCGGCTACATCCGCAGCCGCGCAGGGTATTCCCACGTCAACCCTCCAGCAACTCGGCCGATGGTCGTCTTCAGCTTTCGCATCCTACATTCGTCCAGACCTCTTAGCCGTTCTCGCAGCTCAACGGTCTCTCAGTGCCTAGGTAAGCACTTCGCAACTCGCTGGTGGTGGATGGTTCACCCCATTTAAGAGCTCAAGCCCTGAACTCATAAAAGCCCCGCTCATCCTCCCGTGCTGCCACTTTCAGGTTCCATTTCAAGCAATCCCACCTCTTGTCCCTGCCGGCTACCAACTTTATCCGGTGAGTTTACTCCCAGCTTCGCTTAGATCTTCAGCTCCCGGTTTCCTGGTGTCTTTCTTCCTGTCTCTAGTCTATTACTACCACCGGCTTTCTTTCACCGACTTCACTTAGTTCATTTTCTCTTTTCTTTTGGGGCGGCCTCGCTAAAATTCTATGTCTATCAGCTTACTCTTAGCTTTTCACAAGTCTTCGCTAACTCGTATCCATCGGCGTCTCTTTCTCTCTCTTTCCTTTATGAGAATCGTAGCTATTCTTTTATCCAACTCTAAGCATATTCATAACCCCAGCTACCTTTTTCCCCTGCACGGCTCCTCATCATCCCAGCCTAACGCCGCATCATGTCAGTAACCCCTCAGCTGGCCTACATCTACCAGCCCAACTTCGCGTCACGCCAATAACACCCCAGCTGGCCTTCATCTACCAGCCCGACTCCACACCAGGTAAGTAACCCCTCAGTCGGCCTTCTTCTATTAGATGGCGCGGCGTCATCCCACAAGGTTTTCACTGCTATCCGTCACCTCGATTTCTCCCATTTGCATTTCACCTCTCGTAGCAAAGTCTTGGCCTCGGCCCCGGCATCTGCAAAGAAGTTTTGGGGGGGAGTATCCCTATTCAGCGTTGATGGGCTCATCTGAATTCGCCGGAATTCACTGCTCAAATCTCCAGCCGGGGCCCGAGCGCCAAAGAATTGTTATTCATCTTTTGTCAATAAATTTCCTAATTGTTTATTCTTTTCCGTCTGAGTCTCTCCAGATTGAAATGAAGCCTAGGCGCAAGTTCAAGCTGGAAGACTTCCGCTCCACCCATTCCATCTAATTACTGCGTCATCTTCATCACTGGACCTCGACCCGCCTTCTCCAATCTTCAATCAAGCTCTGTTAAAAGGCTCCACACCCACGCCGCCAGTTGCTTTCCAGCTTTGCTCAACCCACCTCCTCCCCTTCTCCACCAGCATTTCAAGTCGTCATCTTTCCCAACCTCCACCACCAGTGTCGGGCCCCGGGGGAGTATCCCTATTCAGCGTTGATGGGCTCATCTGAATTCGCCGGAATTCACTGCTCAAATCTCCAGCCGGGGCCCGAGCGCCAAAGAATTGTTATTCATCTTTTGTCAATAAATTTCCTAATTGTTTATTCTTTTCCGTCTGAGTCTCTCCAGATTGAAATGCTATTTCCTAATATGGTGTCGCAGTTCTCCAAAGTATTTTTTAAAGTACGGAGGGAGTAGCTTTATTTGACAAAAACATACCGATGTTTTCAGAGATTACATCTAAAGTTAACATTGTGACAATAAACATATAGTGAAATACTTTAATATTTTTGACAATTGTCTTTCTAAAGAATACTTTTACAACATAAGATAAGGACGTTTTACATTTCACATTTCATTATTCATTTACAAAACTATTATCCACAGCAGCTAAAATTAATTAATTTATATTAGCTGGTGCTGGAGGCGTACACACTGATGGTGGCAAGCTTCTATGTAGCTACAGCTGCAGAAGAAAACTCTTGCATGTTCAAAAGCACGTGCAAAATCCAAACATCAAAATGTAGTAAAATTGCTCTCAATGCCTACAATCGTTTTAACTATTGTTAATCATTGTTAAAAATATCGTAGGTGTTTTAGAGAGAAAACTTTCAGTTTTTGCTGCAGACATTTAATGTCTGCAGTCTTTTTTTTTGGAAAGACTTTTCAAAAAAGTCTTTGTATTGCTACTGGACTAACAATCTAAATCCAGCTCCAGATAAATGTTTAATTTGTCAACTTTTACACTTTAAATTAGTCTTTAGAAGCATTAGAAAATCCAGTATGTGGGGAAACTCATGCACATTTTTGTTGAACTTGTGTCCCTTTATATGGTCCGTAGTTTTATTTGATCAAAAACAGCAGCACTGAAGGCAAGAAAAACAGGATACTTCATGTTTTAGCTGATGTTTTTATTTTCTCTCTTCCTGCAGCGTTGCACCAATAGCTGTGGAAAATCTTCAAAAGACCACAGCAACACATGCATGTGAAGGCAGAAGTTTAAGTTAACCCCCCAGGCCCTATTCTTCCATTTCAGAATTTTGAATACTTGACAGCATATTATTTTCATCAACATAGGAACCCAAATCCTGGAAGAAAGGTGCAGAAACAATTACATGATTGAAATTGGAGTATTCTGAATTTGAAACATGTGATATCAATGAATTAAGCTTAACACTATTGAGAGAAACCGAAGGATCGTGTTGATGCTTGCTTGGTTGCTCTGGAGTGTGCGTTGAATTTCAGCGGGCCCTTCTGCTGCACCCAGCGGCCTCTGCACCTGGCTTTAACACCGTGACATCACCACTGAAAACGGGACTGTTTGGTTTATCACGGCTGTGCAGTGAAGAAGTCAATCAGTCATCCTCCTCCATGGATATCCACTATCACAACATCGCCTAATCAAAAGATTAAAGGAGGCTTGTAATTTGTCCAAATTTGTGTCGAAAAGGATTGCAAAGGCAGGGGGAAATTGTAGATATTATAAATGTGGCAAGGCTCCATGCAAAATATGGAACCTTGAGGTTTGCTGTAGAGTCTACAAGGATAAAATGGTTTCACATGATTTGGATTTTCAAAGTGCTGGAGGCAGCAAGCTCAAACTCAACACAGTGATGGTGACTGAACTAGAGAGAAAACTTTCCGTTTTTGCTGGAGACATTTATTTAATGTTTTACATTTTTCTACAACATGAATTAAGGTTAAGAACTGGAAATAAAGCAATGCTATGACATATTTTTACTTTTATTTGTGAGAACCTTTGTTTGCCTTCTTACATTCTCTGGTAAGATATACAGTAGCTCACTGTTACATATTTACTGGAAACAAAAACATGCATGTATGCACTAAGTAATCAAAAATTTTATGCATTTACTAAAGAACAGAGATAATCTATTGTAACTCAATTCATTAAGTGAAAGACATTATATGGCTAAATTACACACAAACCATTTGTTTATGTTGATTATAATTTTTTTTTTCTTATAGCTCATGAAAACATGTCATTTAAGATCAAGATATTAGATTTAACCAATAAAAAAATAAGACAGCAGTAAAATGGAAATACAAAAAAAATTTAATAAACCTTTAATCTAGATTTATTTCCATTTATATTTATTAACTTCAAAATTTTTGCTTTCATATGTTCTTTAATTATACAAATATTTTTCATTTCTTTTATGAAAATCACCAGTGAAATCTGTAAAATTTCAACATTTACTCCCATTGTGATCATAGTCTGTTTTCATGATTTATGCAAAACCTTGAAACATGTAAGTTATTTGAATGCTGTTTCAGAACATAGCTTTCTTAATGATCTTTCATTAAGATTATTAATCTTAATGAAGGATTAAGATTAATGATCTTAATCTTAATTTTAAGATTAAGAAACTTGAACTTTGATTGAGGGTAAAAGACAAGAAACACTCAAAATTGAAAAACTTGTGAATTTATGTAAGATCCAATTATTATCAAATACACTGGACAGGGCATCTCAAGTTAAACACATACAGCAGAGCCTTTCTTTATAACGAAGGACCTGCTATGCAGCTGTACAAGTGGCGCATTTGGAGCTGACTCTGCCTAAAATTAAGACTACAGATAGAACTCCTGATCCAAGAACCACATAATGACACTCTTTACCAATTATACAATTGCAATATTGCAAAAGATAATTATTACATGGTAGATGTAAATAATTTATTTGGCATGTTAATCAGTGATGTTACTGTAGATTTCAGTTGGTGTTTAATAAAGCTGTAATATTTCGGACTAAAATGTTACATCTGACTGACACATTTCAAAGACCTGAACTGAACTGAGAAAAAGGAATAACAATAAAAAAAGATGTTCCTTTAATCAAATACTTATTTCTGTCCAAAACCTTATGCCAGCCATTTATTCATCCCAACCTAGTAAACAATATCTACACAAATAAACAAATAAATCCCCACTACCATGTCATCCACAGCTTAGACTTTTCTCAACACTCGCTTCTGAAGGCAACTCTGGTTAGTGAATGCGCTTCATCTTTTGAAGGTAGTTTGTTCCAGAGCATATGTTTGGATCCGATCGCTGTTTGAAGGCAGATGTAGTTCCTGGCAGCATCCTTTCAACAAACTGCCTCCTGGTAATTGGCCATTACTCTAGAACGGAGAGACGTGCTGTCCAGAGGGCAACAACACTTGTCTGGAAACAATCATGGAGTTAGCAGGCTGGCAGACAGCCTTGTCATCGGATTATGCCTCTCCCGCTGAGGCTGGCTTCTCCTGGGAAGATGAACTTTGACAAAAAAAAAACATTGGATAACATGCAAAATATAATTGCACGCTTCATCAAAATCAATTCTATATGCAAAAAGGAAAACATCATCCATAAAATGTCCTTTATTGGTAATGTTTGCATAGTGTCATACACATAATGAGATTTCTGTGTCTAAAAACATTCTCTCTAACCTTACACAATATTTGTACTGATTTAAATCACACACGTCATTGGATAAAAACAACGTATAAAAGTATCTTCACTGCCAAAATGTGTGTGCGGAATCAGAGGCAAACTTTGCAAAGCAGGAGACTTTTTTATGTGTACCTTCAACACAATCCTTTGCAATCATGTTCAATGTTATTCAGTTTAAATTGAACAAATAGTTCAACTTATTTAAACAGGAATTAATTAAATAATCTACAAGAAAAAGCTACAGATTATTGTGAAATGAAAGGAAAAGGATACATAAATAAAACTCTAAAACGTTTGGAATTAGTAGGCATGGATTAGTATCCATCCTAAAATATCTAGGCATTGAACTTTATATTTTCTTGTACTGCCTCCTTTCTCTGCACCCTACTGTGTACTGTAAGAACAAGCAGCTATAAAGCATGTTATATGTACTTTTTTGAAACACTATGTAGCTTTAAGTAGACCTCCCACGCCCTCTGAATGTTGCAGGTAACATAATGCTGACTCATTTCTGAGACTTGAGGCAATGTGTGAATACCTGAGGACTCAGCTGAATCCTAGTATTGCCACCTTTTCAATCTTGAAAGCATTGGGTTCTTCTTTTCAGGTCTGTGCAACCAGGGAGGCTTTCTTTTTGTTCCAGCCTGTTCCCTTCCATCCTTCCCTTCCGTCTCCTTCTTCCCCAACCTCTCACTCCCCCCACATCCTGGATACTCTCTTTGATAGTCCCTGCCTCTGTTCCAGTCTTGCATAGTTTCTTGGTTACCTGAGGATGTTTGTTTATGTATATTTCAGCTAGTACTTCCCTCACTTCTACCTCTACACTTACAGGCAAACGTCTCTTTTTTTCTTTCTCAAAGATGTTATCCTATGGTGTAAAACTTTCATGTCGTCTTTGCAGTCGCCACCTGGTTGGCTTACACTGCTGCCGGATGTAGTTCTGATCTCCTTTAAGATTTTGTGTAACCTGCTTTGATCTAATGTTGGGAAATATTACAAGGAAGAAAACGTGTAGATAAGTAAAGGGTCGGGGGAAGAAAGCTGATCTGACATGATTCAGGGCCAGAGGAGAAGTTTCTCTTCTGAAACTGTTTAAGTTGTGAGTAGAAATATATTACTATAAACTTAGTAGTTGAAAATTCTGAGTATTTAGACTTAGCTTGAGAAATGTAAAAAATGTTATACGAAATGTTTACATATAGTTAGATTCAGTTTGGAATGTGTGTCCACTTAGATTGATGTCTAAAATCAGTTTTTAGTTGTTTATAGAAATATCAATAGATAAGATTGACCAGCTTCAAAGAAAAATAATGTAATCAGCCAGACACAAACTCTCAGTTCAATGTGTTTAGGAGATGAGCTTCACATCAGCACACTCCATAATGCATACATAATAAATAAGTCAAGGACTCTAATGTACCACGTAATATTTTATTGCCAAAGCAATAGATACCTGACAAAATCAAAACAAACCCTTTCCTCTTCTGCCTTAGAGATATTATATCAGTGATGCATCATCTCTGTGTTTTATGCAGGCAACTCGGTCACAGAGGTGCTGCCACAGCATGAGAGTGTACTAGTTATTTAAATTAATACAATGGCATGATAAATAATGCAAGCCACATGTATTGGAACCTCTAGTGATCTTTTTCAATCAGTAAAACTTTAAAGGGATAAAAGTATTTATCCTGAGTACTTGACTCTGAGCTTGTTTTTATCTGAGTTCTGGGTTATGGCTTTTGTATTTAGAGTTATTTCTGTATTTTTTATATATATTAATCTGTTTTTTTTACCTTCTGTGATGTTGTTCCAGTTGTCCCTTATTTCTATTATTCTCTGTGTCATTAATCAAGATTCATCCATCCAAAGTTTTGCTGTTATTTTGTCAACTGCATGCACTTAGTTTTAACCCCACTGATCCTTAGCATTTAATACTTACTTACCCTAATTCATTAATTGATTCTTCTGTTTTCACCATCCAGGTTCCATTGTTCTGATGATCTGGGTTTATGTGACTCTAACTTGCAGCAATTTTGTCATGAAGTTATCTAGCCCTATCATTACACATCTGCGTTTGCCTTGTTTGCATTTGGGTCCTAAACGATCATCAAACTGTAGTCTAAATTCATTTTTATGAAGGTGTTGGAGTCACTGAGAGTCTTAGTTATTATTACATATGCAAATACAGCTGACAGCTGATGAAAATATAATGGAAACAAATTGAAACCTACCTTATCTGGACAACTCTGATTAGCAAACCATCAGAATAAAGAGAGAAAATTTAATAGGCGCTGGAATATGGAATGACAACTAATCAACGTGAACAATTGGGCCAATGAGATGTTATCAGAACAGTCATTATCAGAATAAATTTGTGCTGCATATTTTTTCTATATTGGTCTCAAGTCTTATCTCAGTTTGCTCAGTGTGCCACATCATATCCCATCTTAACATAATAATCCACAACAGTTTTAGTTTACATTTTTTAATTTTGTGAGGACAAAGTGTAGAAAAAAGTTGTATTTTTGGTAAGAAACTTCTGCCGATAGTGTTTTATTTCTGTTTCAGTTGTACGGAAAATTGCCTTCTCCAATCTTACAGGCATAAAGGTCTTCTGGTCGATTTGCGATACCTTAGAAGAAGGCCATGTCACACCTAAATTTGGCTTTTTCTTGTCTTTGCACTCTATGGGGGAAAGTGCTTTGTGAGATTTGTGTGTCTACTCTGTCTTCATATACAGCCGCTTATACTGACCCTTATTTTAGTGGCCGTTCCTTTCATTATAAGGCGGTCATTACTTGTACCTGTCGCCACACGCTTGCTCAGGAGTCGAGATTGCTGCAAAGTTAGTGTCTTTATGCAATCAGCTGAGCTTTTTAGAAGGACTTTTACTAAATGTCATAAACTTAGCTTGACTGTATTGTATCTAATTGGGATTTTATTCATGATTGGAATGTCTTAATTGATTTATTGTATATTTGTAGATATGAATTGTGCCTGTTTATCTTGTAAAGTAAGATGACAATGTGAATAAGTGTGTTTCACATAATTTGAACAGAAGTGAAAAACTGGTTGTTGATGCTCTCTTTCATTAATTAGTCTTTTATTATTTAGTTAACGTAAAACAATAAATGAATCAAATGTTTTAAAACTAATCAAGAATAACAATTGAAACAGATTTTTAAAAAGACACACACACACACAATACACTGGGCAGACTTCTGTCAGTTCATTCAGCTGCTGAGCTGCAGAAGTTCTTTTAGAAATGTAATATTTTAAAATTTTCAAACAACCTTCACAGAATTTGGGATTCTGTGAAGGTCCTACAGACCTTCACAGAATATAATGTAAAAGACATTGTAAGTCTTTTACATTATATTTTCCTCATTTGTCTTCTATAAATGCATTTCTAATGCATTTTGACCACATTTCTTTTCTTTGTCATACTGTTTTCTTTAACTGGTTTCCTTATTAAATACATTTTAATTACCTTTAGTATGAATGCAGTCATAAAAATGAACCTCCCCTTGCTTGCAGACTCAAAAAAACAGAATATAGATTGATGGATGAGATTTTCTTTTTTTATTTTCATTGTTGAATCTAAACCCCTTAACCCTTTCATGACTTTAACAAGCTTTAATTTTTTGCAAGTATCCATATTCACATTTGCATGCCTACAAGTCAGTGTAAGAAAAAACATTTTATGGTAAAAAAAAAAAAAAAGGATGTTAAAGACAACTTTCAAACTTGTTTTGCATTACCTTGTGGTTCTTGACAGATTAATTTTGTTGATGTGCTCCTTCATTTATCTAACTTTTAAAAAAATATGAGATATAATCCTTGCATTGATTTTTCTTCCAATTAGCTCAGATGGATCGAATTCCCTCTAGAAACTGTTAAACCTTTCTCCCAGTGTTTACAAAGCTATCCTAATTAAGCAGAAAAAAATAACAGTCCCTCGTCCAAAAATAATAGCAAGGCTCTGTTCATTCACACAGATTTTGTCAGGGTAAAAAGGAGCATGTTCTGAAAGACCTGTAACTAATATTGCACTGGGCCTATTAACTTTACAGTAACACACCAAGCCAGATAAGTATGAGCTGTAAAATAGATTTACAGGGTGGTAAACAGCATGAAGAGATTCAGTCTGTTGCGGGTTCCAACTTAGAACGTGACTTTGAATGACAGCAAGGACGAAATAGAGCTGGTCATGATTTATAGCCTTGTGGG
Source organism: Xiphophorus hellerii (assembly GCF_003331165.1). Taxonomy (NCBI): domain Eukaryota; kingdom Metazoa; phylum Chordata; class Actinopteri; order Cyprinodontiformes; family Poeciliidae; genus Xiphophorus; species Xiphophorus hellerii. The sequence goes on from NC_045680.1 coordinate 10,997,998, forward strand.
CTCAGGTGTTGAAGCAGACATGTGGTTTATTTGTGTAGCTCTGCGGGGCAATAAGCAACTTTCATTCTAGGTGAAGAAATGATAAGAAAAATGTACCTTGTCAATTTAACCAGCCTAATGCAAAAAGATCAATTGATAGGAAAAGATGAATGAAGAAATTTGCTGAGGACACAAATTGTCCTTTCTCTTTTTTGCAGTAAGGTATAACCAGCAATAGCATAAAACCTGATGCTACTGCAGACAATATTAACAGATCCATCCATCCATCAGCACAGCAGAAAAAGAATAAATATTGTATTTTAAATTTGAAATGTAAACATATTCTTCCATAATTTGTTCATGTGGACATGCATTATTTTTCAATGCGATTTTAGTTGGAGAATATTTCATGAGAGTAGGAAGTAGCATTTTAAATAAATCATATGTAAATAAATGTGTTGTTCAGCAAATAACCTTTGTTATACCTGAACACTACTCTTATTAAATTAGGAGCTAATAAACATGAGATTTCAAGCACAACCTCAACTCTCAGCAAAACCGTTTTGCTAGGTTATGGAGCTCGGTGCTGTTCCTGACGTACATTTTATTGCATAAAATTCATTTTGCCCTGAAAGCAAATAAAAAAGTGACTTTATTTAATCAAACTTTTTAGATTCTGCTCAATCAGCATTTATTATTTATTTTTTCATTTGTTTTGTTTCTTTACTTCCTGCTTCCCCTCAGGATTTGGTCTGTGGTGCGATCAGAAGGAAGCGTACACAGACAATTCAGTGAAAAACTGACCTGCTAAATTTTTGATCTGCAGCTAAAAACATGGTTTAGCACAATGTGAATGCTTCCTGGTAACAATTGGCAACAACCTTGTTTCCATTTCAGTTTTGGCTGCTAAATTTGTCCCAAAGATGGATACATAGCCCCAGGAGTTTGTCCTTGCTTTTGTATGTATTATTTGAAACTCTATTGAGAAAGAAAAAGCACATTAATTCAGAGAGGGAACTAAATCTGTGTCAGATTTTCTTTTTTTCCAAGCAATTATCGGGATGGTCATGTGAATGTTTTTGAGCATTTGTCCATCCTTTTATGCACCTGTGTGTGTGTGTGTGTGTGCGCGTGGGTGTGGGTGTGTGTGTGTGTGCTCGTGTGTGTGTGTGTGTAACTACAAACAGAAAGAGGTGGTACAGGTTAAGCAGCTGCATTTGATCTCTTTGGAGGCGAGGTAGCAGTCCTAGATGCACATGTTGTGTGACATCTGAGGCGGCCTCAGGGAGGAGAAACCGCAAAACTTTCTAATATCAGAGCTGCATGGAAAGCAGTGGGATGACACACTTCAAACCACCCACTGTGATTTGTACACACAAGCACACATAATGAGAAAAAATACACACAGTCATGATGGGTCACTCCTCTAACACAGACGGTATGTGTTTAACATTTAAACATGTGCACGCTTACACTTAACTTAGCAACATGACCCACCATCGACAGCTCGTCATCAGACACATTGTACCCCAGAACCTCCCATGTAGCCCCACAGGCTCCAAAGCATCTACAGGCCACTTGCACCATTTGCTGTTCTCAGTGTTATCTGTCAGAGGCCCCATATATGTCTTAATTATCAATTTGCAAGGTGTATTATTTCAGGGGGCTTCCTCTTTCCTGAATCTGCTGGAAAAGCTCCACCAGGCCATCACACAACCAAAGGAAACAGTGCAAAAGTTGAACATAGTTAAATGAAAGAGATGGATTTTCCTTGCACTGAGGCTGTTTGTGGACAATGTAAATGAAACTGCAGAGAGTGCATTTTTCCACCTTAGTGTTGGAAGTACTTTCATGGCTTTAGCCAACTTAATTAATCTCTGTTTTAGTAAAGAGAAGCTAAAGGTTGTATATTGGCGACTAATAGTTCTAAACGTGACTTGCATGGCCTAATATGTGTAAAACTAACATTTAGGCATGAAGAAAGCTAAAATAATAAGAAATGGTTCCAGATACAAATAAATATTTATAAAACTGATAATATTTGGAAGTTAATAGAACTCAATACAGCACTCATGTGCAAATCATATAATAATCTCCTTTCAGTCTGCTTTTAAAAATAGTTGAAATTTAAGAAATAAAGTGTTATCTTACAAGAAGAAAACAAAATTGTATTTGTAATGCTGATTTTAAAAGTGTACATAAGAGGTACGACTCAAACAATGACAAGCCAAAAGGGAGATCTGATTATGACTGATTATTATATAAAGTGAACCTCCAGAATTAGCAGCCAAAATCTGTAAATACTTTAGATCCCCTCTAAAACAACACATGTAACTGCCTATTTTACTAGACCAACACCAAATATACCCTAATATGCATCAATACCCACAGAAACTTAATTTGCACTGCCACAGAAGGTAACATCCACAGTCCTTATGGACATAAGAATATGTGCTTTCTTATCTCTGCTCTTGGGGGAACAGTCAAACAGTATCAAGTAAAGATTATTGAGTAGTACTGCACTGAAGTTTGTCAGTTTCCAAAGCTGTATTTTCTGTCAAATATTTTAATAGACTTGGCAAAAAAATCCAAGCATAGGCATTTTTTGCAATTAATTTGGAGATATTTTTCACAGAAAAATGTACCAATAGGTAAATCCGTGAAAACTAAATCGTGAATAAATGGGAGTCCATTGTAGTTTTTTGCATGAAGGGGGTTGTTTTGCAATAAACTGGTGAAATGTTATTGCTGACAGTGTGTTGCAGCAGCAGAGAAAGTGTTCTATGTGCAAAAGCTATTGATTCTCAATGCTGTCATTTGGGGTTCAATTCCCACCCTTGACAGTTGTTGTGAGTCTTTCCTCTTCTTTCTCTGTCCATTTCCTGCCTGGTTGCTATCAATACATGCCAATAGTCAAAAATGTAAATTCCACTAGTTATGTTGAAGTGATTGTAAAAAATAAATAAAAGCTTAGGCTTCTGTGCAAAAAACCCTTGGTGTAAAACTCATATTTTTGCCAGCGAACAAATACTGAGCTAATAAAATCATACCTAACAATATCAATCAGCAATATTCAAACTTAATTGTCTAAAGGTGTGCTAGGTATTGTCGAATGTGTGAAAAGCTTTTCAGGGATCTTTTGCTAGTTTTAGGAACCTTATTACCTTCAAACCTCACAGCTTCTTGAATGTAACTGAATATTGGGTTGGACATTTTTGGTTTAAGAATAGTCTTGCATTGAGACTGCCACTGCGCAAACAACTGGTGTTTGCTCAAGTGGAGCCAATTACTCAAAATAAATTGGGTCTTCCTCTCTAGTCTCTTCTTTGCTCCAACCAGCTCTCCTTCCCCCAACTCCCTCATTCCTTTATTTTTCTGTTAAGAGTGTTCATTTGTAAACCAGGTCAAATCCACAATGAGCCCCTCCCTCCAAATAAACAGGCTAGTAATAGTTGTTTACCCAGAGTACAAGAGCCATTATTTGCTAGGAAGTTAAACATCTCTGACAGGCAAAATGGCTACAGACAAATCACTGTTGTCCTTTTTTGAGGTATTGATTGGAGGAATGCTGATGTTTCCTTAACTGTTACCAGCAGCCTTGTGATGGCTTTTCAAAAAGCATGCCAACTGAATAATGTAATGATCCAATCAAAAGAGCTTTTGTTTATCTGTAATTATGCTGCATAGTGAACAGATGACCTCGCTGAACATATATTTCATCATCTTGGTTGCCTCGGAGGTGCAGTCTGTGCTATCAGAACCATTGGATTTTACAATCTTTTATATCGCCTCACAAAACCTGGACACAACCTGGAAATTTAGTAAAATAAGTTAATTAAGAATATGTCTAAAAAGAGAAGTGTAATGAGTTTGGGGTCTATCCCATGAGGTCATTAAGAGATCATATAATTGTGCAAAGCACTGTTGTGTGACTCCCCATTTAATTGGAAATGAAACAGTAGGGTAAACGGAACGATGCATTTGTGGTCATACATGTGTGGAGAATCAGCTGCATTAAATTACAGCCTGCTAACTAGGTCATAATGGAACACTAGATAATGAGTGCCCAGTGAATAATTTATCACAAAGCATTTATATTTTGAAGGTCAGGAAGTTTTAGGGAAGGTAAGAAAATTACTGCAACCTTAATATGAAATGTGGTGTCTCAAGCAATTAGCAGAGGCAAGGTGATAATTTTTACCTGAATGGTTGTATGTTTGACCCTTTTAACAGCAAAAACCTCCTTTATGATTTTTATTTCTGTAGGCAAATTTCCTTAATATGTGCTTACAATGCCTTTGCTTTCCTAGAATGTATGTAAGAGGCCATTGACTTCAAATAGACTATTATTATAATTTATGGACACTGTTGGTAGTTCTGCACTAACATTTATTTTTTGTCCACCATTTCCTTCTTACCTTTTGGGATGGAAACATAAACGTGTTGTTGGATGGCATGTTCTCCTGTCTTCCCTGTTATAAGAAAAATGGGTTCAAATAATATCTACTCCCAGGAAGTCAAGTGTAATGAATGAAAGTTCCTTGAGATTCGGATTAATAAAAAAAACAAAAAAAACACTGAAAGATTCTTAAATTACCTTTAATTTGTGGGAACTGGGAGAATTGTTGGGTTTTCTATCCCAATTCTACCCCCCTTTATTGCAACTTATATATAATTATATGTATAATTTAACTAATAACACATTTTATCAAGGAAAAGATATGAAAAACACTTCAAATCTTCAGCAACCTTGGACATAAGTCTGCTTACCCTCAAGCACAACATTTCTGAATAAGTTTTGATTCTACATATTTCAATCTTTTTTTAGGGGAATCTGTGAGCTTTACACATCTTGAATTGCCAGTATTCTCCTACTCTGTAATAATTAAATCTATCAGATTGTGTGGAAATAATTTGCTCGTAGCCCTCATCAGGTGAGTCCCACTGATTTCCATTTGATAGAAAGTAAGTCCCATGGATGAAGCTACCACCATCAAAGTTAAAGTTTGGATTCATCAGATCATACCAGATTCTCCAACAATGTTTTGGGAGATTTGGGTCTAGATTTAGCATTTGGAGGAAAATCTTATGTCCTTCAACCTTATCCAAACAGCTGGAAAGTACAAGAGACCAGTGTCACTTGTATTTAACAATCACTACTAACCAGAAATTCCTGCAGCAACTTTCATGTTAATTTTTGTCTCCTGACAGCTTTTTATCTTACAGACTGTTTCTATTTTTTTTTTACATGTTTCTCTCTGACAGATATATCTACAATATATCTATATCTATATCTATATATATATACCGTATATACAGTACAGACCAAGAGTTTGGACACAACTGTGTGTCCAAACTTTTGGTCTGTACTCAGTTCAGACCAAAAGTTTGGACACACCTTCTCATTGAATTCAATGAGAAAGTGTGTCCAAACTTTTGGTCTGTACTGTATATATATATATATATATATATATATATATATATATATATATATATATATATATATATATATAGTGCAATAATACAAAATATATGTCACAATATTGATGGAGAAAGTTTGGGAATAATTTATCATTGCCTATTTTTTTTTTCTTATTTTATTCTGAAAATTTGTACCAGGGTAAATACAGTTCTCAGTCATTACATATCACTTTGGCAAGCATTTACCCCAGAAGAAATAACTGTAAGACAATGACCCAGATTTAGACATAGAAAGTTAAAGTTATGTTATAGTTTTCCTTTTTGTGAAAGAGCATTTGAAAAAGAAATCTAATATTGCCAGAGCCATCAATGTAAGATTAGTTTGAAAATGAAAAATTTAATCGAATTGTCAAATATCTTCATTGAATACTGCAAATTTGTTTTGAACAACAGCATCAAAATCCAAGGTTAATCAGCTATACAATCTTGTGATGCAGCACTGCTATGGTATGAGACTTATACTTCAAAACTCAAGCTCTAAAGCTGTTTACAGTTACAATCATGGTTTTTGTTGGAGTCAGAAGCTGAGCAACTCATGGATCTGGGTTTTTTCTCTCACTAATTTAAGCCTCCAGAGAAAGCACAATGGGCTGAGGCATGTTGTAATTGGCTCTTCGCGAAAAATTCCGCTTCAGAGCGGTCAGGCTTTCTTCAGATGGGTGTTGCCTTAGAAATGATTCAGCCCATCATCAAGCTCAGAGACAGAAGACAGTTGTACAGTTTGAGCTACAAATCCTGGCATGGCACCCAACAGGAATTTCTTGTCTAGTGATTTTCCAAATGAATAGTTCATATAATGGCAGGATAATGCTTCATGCATCCGGTGGAAACATGTCGTAGAGCTCCTGTTCGTGCTTTGGAACCCAGTTTGTGTGTTTTCCTGTAGTCTCCATGTATTTGTACAGTACGTAGTGCATTAAAGCGTACATTCTTCTTGCCTTCGGCTGTCACAGTGCCAACCAGCCTTCAACACCTGGATCAGCAGGTCTGCTTCCCATGCATATCTACTCTTACACACTCCACTGATCTCACTCTTCTAACAAAGACACAGAGTCTGCACAGCTGCTAACGTTCCCAAGACTCTTTATAAAGTCTCATTCTGAACCAAGCTGTTTTTACAGAGCCCTGGGAAGACGCAGGTATCCCAGCATACCCTGATTCTGTGTTTGACTATCTGCTGAATAATACATATGTAATTACTTTTTTTCTTGTATAATGTGAAATGACAAAGTGAATTTTAAGGTTCTTATTTCTTGAGATTTGTTATTAGTAGATGCCTTGTAACCTAGATACTGCTCGGTCAGTAGTTAAGCACCCCCTTTGGGTATCGGCTTTGTTAATTGTGCCAGATTACTGGCACCATAAAAATACCCTGCATTCACATGCAGTGTAATTATACAGTGGGGGAATTATCATCATGGCATTTATTTTCTCTCGCTCAAGCCTTTGTTGAATAATGTATTCCTGATGTTGGCATTCCAACACATTATCGTTCCATGCATACAACAGTCTAAGTGTGCCAACAGACTCCGTGAGTCTGTTCAGCTCAGCCGCTAAATAAAACAGGGGGAAAAGTCTACATTTTTCTGCTTGTTTGGCAAATTCTTTATGTATCTTTAGTGAGATTAACCATAATAGACAGTTATAATAGACATACATTATAACAGACATAATAGACAGGACTTCCAAAGTCTCCAATGGTGTCTTTTCAGCTGGCCTATCATTTATCATTGCCTCTGACTAAACTTATTGGTCAGTTTTCAGAGAATGCATCTACAAGAAAAAACAAAAAAACACATAAATCATGCTGTCCTCTGGTAGAAACTGATGAATGCACCAAAACATTTGGGATTGTGAGAATCATCATATTTTAAAGAATCAGGATGGGTCATGCTACGTTTGCCGTGACTTCATCATCTCATTTAGTTTTCCAAATTTAAGGATCAACTGACCACCTAAGAATGAAGGTTCATTGCTCTGTGCTTCCTAGCAGTCACATAATTAGCTGAATCAATCAGAAAGTAGGTCAAAGCATTCAACATGGGAAAGTAAGTGAATATTACACAGTGTAGACAGAATTTACATAGTGAGATAAAATAATGTAATTATTGGATTACCACAAAGCTCTGTAACATTTGTGTGAAATTTAAAGCAGTGTACAGGTGCATTATAAATGGTGTCTCAGAACTGGGAAGCTCAAACTTCTGACCAAAAAAAAATCCTGCTTGTCTAAACATAAAGTTGTGTGAGCAAGGAAGGCTAAGCTGAAACATTGCTTATGTTTACCACCTTTTGTGAACTACTGAAATTCAAGGAAAGACAATGGTGCAATGGGGGAAAACTTTCTTTGGACCCTGTGTTTCTTTGGAGTGTTTCTTGCTCCAAAGAACCACAAGTCCTTTGGAGTAATGGTGGATGGTGAACACTTGTTTAGTGCTATATCAAGAACAGAAGACCTCAAAGTGCTTCACACTGCATTCACGCACACATTCACATGCTGATGGTGGCAAGCTACTGCATGGTAGCTGGTGCAGTCAGACATATTATTGCTGCCATGAAGCCATACCTCCAGACCATCTAACCAACTCTAGTAGGCAAGGTGGGTGAAGCATCTTACCCAAGGGAACAACGACTGAGACAGACAAGGTGGGGACTTGAACCAGCAACCCACCTCTTCCAGGATAAACGTCTACCTCCTGAATCATTGTCACTTCCAAGAAATGCCAAGAAGAAGAGCAGGAGAGGCTAATAAAGGACTTATTTCAGAGCATTTCTGTGGTGATGGTCCCACATTCATGGTAAGCAATAACTTGACTTGTATTTTGTCCAAGGAACTGTAGATTCATTCATCATTGCTTTCTATAGTTCTCACGAGCAGTTCAACAAACTTCTACTGGAAGTAGTAATATATCACTGTTGTGAGTTTCTGAACCAACTGAAAAGTATTCTCATTAGGGAGAGCATGAGTTTAACACCAGCATATTAAGCAAGCCACTAAAAATAGCCTCCCTGCCATCCTTCAGCCCTTTGAGGATCAGAGTTGAGCAAGGCAGCTGTGCAAAGCCTCAGTCCGTGGACAGATGTTTCTGGGAACAGGTGGCTGGGGTTGTCCCCTGGATTTGCATGGCTATGACAGACACAGAAGACCTCACTGACTTCAAAGGGTCGGAGCATGACTGCTAATGATCTGTGGAGAGAAGAAAGAGGAGTGGCTAACCGTAGCCAGCTAGCTTTACAGGCGCCATGCAGACAGGCACCTCCAGTGTTAAATCCAGGGAAAACTTTCTCCTGCTACTGAATTTTTTCCATAATGAGGTCATGGTTTTTCACTCTTGTCGGAGGACAATATGAGTCTTTAAACTACATTGTCAAAGAAGGCAGAATATAATTGAACATAGTTTAGTTTACAAGTAGAGTCTTGCAAATTACAACACTAGAATTCCAATTTATTTTATATAGTTAAACATTAATCAATTTACACAACTAATCCTTTACGAACAAACACTATGTCACACTGAAAAGGCATATTTGCTGTAATATCACTGGATAAATTTAATTATGCAATTTATTTTCTTTCAAGTAAAAAACAGTTTCAGAATTAAAGGTACCATTTAAATCAGCCTTTTTAAGTGGAAGAAATTATGCTAATTGGGTGTGAAGATACATTGTGAGGAAAGGCCATTAAAACCCTCACTGAGTGTGAAACCGTGTATGAACTCTTCAAAATCCAAGTTCATGAGGTTCCTTCTTTCAAAGCAGCAATTAGATCCGACAAACCAAATCTTAGCATCAACCCCTCCCCATCATCTGTCATAAATCCAGCTTTGATCTTTGCTAACGCCATTCATTAAGCAAATACAACACACCGCTACTTACAGTCTGCAGTAGATCCTTTAACATCTAATAAATAATGCATTTAGCCAAGATCAAAACACAAGATGAGCCCCAAGCAAAAGAGGGGTGAACACAGAGGGAGTTAATATGCTGAACAGAATAAGAAAAGCAGCAACACACAAATAAGCAAAAAGACCTACCAGCCTGGCATTTGATTATGAGAGATGATTATGGATGCAGTTGTTTCAGCCCATCAATCTGATGTACAGGACATCAAAGGTGATGTACAGTTCTGGATGAAAACATTATGATGCTTTTTAAGTAGTTTGAGCCTGAGTGATACTTGACCCAGTTGTAGCAAATTCTTTTTGAGAATGTATTGCACACATGTGGACTTGAAATACTGCACTGAAAATTGCCTAAATTACAAATGGAGTTAAAGTATAATGTTGCTTCAACCAAGTACAAAATAGAAATGGAACACACACCTAAAGCCAACAATCATCCTTCGTTTGGTCATTTACAATAGCATTCAATTGATACAAATTTTGACCTCATTATAATAGAACATGAAAGTGAAAAGTATAATCACAACAACCAAACTTAAATAAACTAACTAATGATGCAGTTTTGACATAACAGACATATTTTTTGAGGAAGAAACTAGGATTGTTACAGTCAAATCAAAGCAATGCGTCAATAAAATAACCTCAAAAACGCTCCTGACCTCAATGTCCACTTTGTAGGTTCAAATTAGAAAGCCAGTCAAATTTCCTCATAGTTGTCCTTACTGACTGGGATAACTACTGCAAGCAGAAAAAAATGATAACACTCCACTTCTCTGCAACTTCACATAGAAATGTTGTTTATGTCTGTGGCTTGCCAGAACGGCCATATTACATTCTTAGATCAGTGCTGGTGAGAAACCGCTGATATTCAAACTCAGATTATGAACTTCCACGATTGTGCTGATTAGTACAACCCTTGACATCAATCTATGACTGTCAACTGTATTGTATTTTTTTTCTTCAGTAGAATAAACATGTTTGATTACTTTGGGCAATGAAAATGAATGTGATTTACTCTCTTAAAGCCCACAAAGGTGCACAGTGGACTTTAGTTGTACTGTGATTTTTTAGTGTTTTAGAAAATAATTTAAAGTTCCTTTAGGGATCCGGGCTTGACTATAAAATGGTTTCTTAATACCAGTTCTCTCTCCTACTTTTTATATCAATACACTAGGCTATATATTACTTCATATGGCCAGAGTATGAAGACTTATCCATTTAACTTACTCTCTCATAGTAAAACCTCTCCTCAAATACAAAGTTGTTATATACACACACTTTGACACTATGGGACCTTCAGGTACGATATAAAAATATTAAACCCTAGTAATCTCCCAACTTGACATGTAATGAACATAAAATATCTACACATCCTGTTAAAATCCATTTTTTGTGTGTCTAATAAATAAGACAATACTTAATGTGTTCTGTTTTCAATGTGACATACGTCTAGTGTAATTCAATAGAAAACAATATTTTGTTAGAGGGAAATATATAAATATAAAAATCTACAATAATCTGGTTGTTTAATTATGCATACCTCTTCGTTTCATTCAGTGTCACTATAATTGTCTATAGTGAATTTGATTAACCATTTGTAAAGCTTTGTGCTAATTGGTTTTCTTAACTTTTGCTCACTTATCTAAAGCCATGTCTTATAGAGATGTTACAAAGGATTAAAATAACCTCACTGTCCAATTCGTAGAAAACGTAACAAAAGTTGTTGTTTTCTAAACACATATAGAAATTTTCTCATCCAGTCTATTTCTATCTGGGATCTTGTTGCTTTAGTCATGATCCAAATCTCATGACCATAGGTCAGAGTCAGAACATACAGTTGATGTTCTAGTAAATCGAGAGCTTTGCTTTTCTGTTCAGCTCCTTTTTCAGTTCAGAAGGGAACAGCACCTGGATTTCTGAAATGCTAGCCTTACCTCACCTGTTCATCTCATCCAAACATCACTTGTGAAAAAGACACCTTGAGACGTGAAATCCTTCAACAAGGGCACCGACTGACCTCCAACCCAGAGGGAGCAGTTCATCTTTTTCAGGTCGAGAACCCTGACCTCAAACTTAAAGGAGCTGACTCTCAGCCCACTCTCATCCATTGACACTCAGCTGTGGGTCAGTGAAGATGATCAAACAGTCAATAGGGCCACATCATCCACAAAAGTAAGACTCTGAAGTTCCCAAACCAGACATACTCCTTGTCAGAACTACGCTTTGAGATTCAGTTTGTGAATATAACAGGATCAATTAGTGACAAAGGCCAGTCATGTCAGAGTCTAAGTCGAACTTCTTCCCAGTGAATCAAACATTTCAAGCTTGGACAGTTATCTCTTAATTACGCAACCCCTGTTTTCCTTAAATCAAGTACTAGCAATCGTATTTGTAGTAAATTGCACACGACTATTGTTAAATAACAATGTTAGCTTCACTGTTAACATTCTAGCCAATGATCTCTCACACACAGGACTATTTTAAATCCAGTTCTTAAAGCAAGAATTATAGTGTTGCACAGACTATGTTTATTCTGCCAGAAAAGCTTAGATATTTCAAATCATTATAGTATTTTCCAGCAGTTTAGACAACATACCAAACAAGCTATTCTTGATAATATAATGTGGCAAGTGATCTTTTTCTTGTGTGTCTGTGTGAATAGACAAAGAACTTCCTCTGATTTCAGTTCCAGAGACTTTACTGAGGCAAAGTGACCCAAGCCAGCAGGGAAGCTTTGACCACATCTTGACTTTATTACCATCACCTAAATCTCACAGTGACCCCCTTTTCTTCTGTATCTTGTTCAAATAAACATCCAGACAAAACTATTATTCCTCCCCCTGTCCACTAATGCTCTTAGGGTCCCCTTCTCATCCTTCTCTCTTTCTGTTTGTTTTTCTTACCTTCATCTTCTGATGGGAGACATGCCATGTCCTGATGGTGCACCACTGTGAGATTCTTGCCTGCCCAAGCCATTTCTATCGCTCACACAGACACACACATAGTGAATCACCTTCATGAATCATGTGGGTTTAAGGAGATGTGGTGATTTTATGCCCTCTGAGATTTACTAAGTTCCTGTATATTCATGCTCTTCAACATAAACAATCATCAAAGCACTTGAATGGAGTTCTGTTTCTTGCTCACATGAAGTAAAATTTACTTTCAGAAGAGATGGAAATGTTTTTTTTCCATTTGTCATCCACACTGAGATCAAGAGCAACGCCTCAGCAACATTTCAGTCCCAGGCTTCTAGCATGCTGTGTCATGAACAACAAAACAATGTGTGTCTCCCTTCATACTGGTACATTTAAACAAATCTGAATATTGTGTAAAATTTCAATATTTTTGGCCATTCAGAAAGTTAACTGGCCATTTTAAAGATATTCATTACACAGAGAAAAATATTTCAAGATTATTTGCTATTTTAATGATTATTGCTAAAAAGTAAAGATAACTCAAAATTCAGTGTCTCAGAAAATTAGAATACCTCACTAGAACACCAAACTAAAATTTATATTTTAAGCACAAATATCAGATTTCTAAAAAGCATTAATATTTATATGCCCTCAAAATTTAGTTGAGCCTCCACTTGCAAGGATTATTGCATCTGGCTGCTGAGGCATAGAGGCCCAGATTCCTTAGATACAGTAGCTGCTTACAGGTCATCTGCCTTGTTGCAGAAATTAGGTCAAGGCCTTATTGCCCTTTTTTACAATAGAATCAACACTAGCTAATTTCATTAGGATTAGGTATTAAAATTTCTTCAGCTCCAAGTTGATACGATTAATTGTAAAGACCACATTGTCTGTTCCAGACCTAAAAAAACCCCCAACATTATATGAAAAACGTATGCCTGCACCCACAATGATTTTGATATCAAGTACTGAAAATATGGTACTTTGATTTATCCACTTTGGCAATATAGTGGCATATTACCTCTTGGAAGCAATATGCATCCAAAAAGAGAAGGGAACAAAGTAACAAATGGTATGGTGACATTCACATGTGAATACACTTGGACTTAAGTTGTCGACATACACAGTATTAGGCGTAATACCCACCCCTGACTAAAGTTCATCAGGCCTGTTTTGACAAATTCTAGCACTATAAACTCACCATACAGTAATAAATGTATGATACCTTTTCAGAAGAACATGTTGACCAATACCTAATTGCAACAGGCACCTTATTTACTATGCATATCTTGGTATAATTCAACTGAACAAAGAAGAAAAAAAATAATTTGGCTGATGTATTTTTTTTGTTTGTTTTTATCAAGTAAGTCATTTGCATTCTGTAGGCTCATACATTTTAAAAACTCCACAAATTCCATCTTCAGTTTATACCAGCCTGAAACTGTTTTCTGAGTTGCTATTCCGACTGCAGTCTGAGTAGCAATTGAAGCTAGATAATATCTATTTTTGGAATGAAGCTAAAGTGTTTTGCCAGCTGAAGAAAGTAAGCATTCAGATGAGCATAAAATGTATTTACGGTTAATACTATCCTCAAGGTCAAAGATATTAACAGTGAGGGGTTGATCTTTCACAAAATCCATTTCCGAACTACATTACTGACTCAAAACCGTAATAAAAACACATTCATTGTAGAGAATAAAAGCTGCAAGGAGCTGTTTGCATTTTTAGCCTAATATCACTCTTCATGTAAAATTCCATCCACATAAGTATGTAATTTCTTTCCATAGCCAGAAGAAATCATAAAATAAATTTAAATGTTATACAATGTGCCTGATAATAGTCAACCTGAGGCATATACATATTCTGAGGCATATACATAAATTGCTGAGTGTTCAACACAGCAGAAGGGTGAATGACTTCTCACCATTTGGTCTGTGGCAAATTACAACGCACTAAATGCATTCGAAACAAAATGAAATGGCCAGTTCCGAATGAAAAGAAATGAACGTCTGAAAACATAGTATCTCCACACAGAATTGTTCTCAAATCTGTCAAAGCTTAGGCTGTTTAAGGCTTGTCAAATTCAAATGGACAGACAGATGGTAGTGTGAAGCAGCACGTGAAACATGATCCGTATTTAAAAGCAGGATAGCTTTGAGCCAGCGAGAATAAATATGTAAACTCAACCCACTCTGTAAAGCAAACATGCCTCCTCTCATTGCCAGTACTATGGCGCCCCGTGTCATGCTTTCGGGGTCCATTAGATATAATGAAGTGTAAAAATAACCTTCAGTGCACCTTTTTTTTGCAAGGCTATAGTGGTATTTGGCCCAAAATTCCAGGAAATCATTTCAGGATGGAGAAAAAAAAAAAAGAGAACCTCGTTTGTCTCTGGCTTAAATCAAAGGCTTACGGAAATATGTCCCGATGGAGGTAAACTGTTCTCAATGGGAAACATGTGACCTCCAAAGTGGCCGGGCGCTTTGAGAGAAGTCGAGCCCTTACCTTCTCTGCTCTTGAGAGGTGTGACGTGAAGTACCACAAAGTCTGCAGGGTGCCTCCTTTTGTTTGCATTACGAATGCATCGGTGTAGGGTGAAAGGTCAAAGCGATAATCACATATATAAACACATCACCCCTCCTGTGCACTGCTTTGGAGAGCATTCAGCTTGACCCCGCCGTATCCAGCGGGTAAACGTTTGCAATACAACAGCATGCAAGGCAAGTAGGGCGAGGCATTTATTGGGCTCGGTTTTTCAAACAAAAATACTGAGGCAGAAATAATGGTACATGGAAGGTTCTCACAAAACCATATATGCAAGCAAGCATGCATACTTCCGAAGACAAACACACACACACGCAGCTCTAATTAATAACTTCTCTGCCTTCTGAGTCTGTGAGGCAAGTCCACCCTAATCCCTTGGCACTTAGTTCAGAGTAATCAGCAGAGAGCAAACTCTGCCTTTGGAACACTAATTAGCATCATTGATTTTTCTCCTTAGACTCTTACATACAAATAGCCTAAAAACAAGCCACTTTTTATTGGATCCTACCGGTTATTACAGCTTGTTCTTTCACAAGATCTAGTTCAGAACACTTAAAAAATGTGGACTGAGGATAACACGAATGCTTATTTGTGAAAGAAAAAAAAAAATTTATCACTATTCTCTTTTACTGACAATTTGCAGCTAATTTAGCAAGAAGGTTTGTCAGTCTAAACAGCTTTAGGTATGTTTACACTGATATACTAATTAAGGTATCTCTGGTGATTACTTTGCCAGTCAGTTTAACAACTTCTCTCTCTGGTAAACTGTGAAGCCTCATTCTAAGATGAACGAGCGAGAGAGGCAGCTTCAGTGAGTACTTCCAATGTCCACGTGCCATTGGGAGAGGTAAATTGGAAGTAATGGACTCTTACAAAGTTGAGATGTTTATCAGACTAAATGAACAACATCACACTTGGAGAATGTCAGTCCCTGCATGGGTGACAACAAGCCAGACAGAGTCCCAATTAGGAAAAGATGTTTGCAGTCAAGACTTGTTAAAAGTTAGAGACCTACAGAGACTGTTAAAAACAGCCTTTTTTTAAGCATTAAAAAGGGTTTACATGTGAAATCAACGTATTTGAGCTTAATATTATGTTACAATGTTATTCCCTCATCAAAACATACTTGGAGTGTTGCTTTGATTTATTCACACATATTTGAGAAATTGTTGAACCTCACTTGGTAGCCACTTGGGGTACTTTAATGTTTGCTCTCACAAAGCAGCAACTATTTCCACAAAGTTGAGTATGAGAAAAGAGTATGAGCTGCAGGCTCTAAATCAAGCTTCAGCCTCACAGAGTAACCACCACCCCCTTGTCTCTCTCACTCAGCTCCTTCAGACTAGTAGCAGCAGCAATTACCAAACACCTGGGATACTACAAGTCTGCTGAGCTTTTCATACAAACTACTTCTGAGTCCAACGCTCCTAAGAATGGTTGATAACAGCATGATGGAAAGGCAACGCTATGATAGTCAGGTGGATAGTCAGAAAGAGCAGAACATTCTTAACGATACAGAGGCCAACCTGGTTGTACAGTTGCAACTCCATAAATTAATGAAATATACACAAGAGAATTTATTTCTTTATTCAAATCCAAAAAGTCCAAAGTATATATTACATACAAAATCATTACAAGGAGAGTGATTATTTCAAATGTGTGTCATGCAGAGTGGAATGGTGGTGATCAGATTGTGACACGGTGGGGGAATCGCAGGATATCTCATAGTCTTCAGCTAATTGGTTCTGGGGTTTATCTTCCTCTTGAAAACATTTTATAGATTCTTTTACTGTCCAATCAAGCCCATTGATACCATGGTGACAAAAGCAGCTATTGGTATTATTGGCAATGTGAGAAGGTGCCAAGCTTTACAGGAAAATGTAAGCAGGATGTCCATAAAGCTTGTCAGCGAGAAGTGGCCTAAAATTTCGTGGTTGATGATTGTGGTGATTTTGGACCAACGGCAGCAATAATTAAAGACTTCGAAAACTTCACACAATACCTTTATACTTTCTCTAGATTTTGTGCTCTTGACTTCTAAATTAATGTTACTTTTACTTTTAAAAAATGGACACTTTTGGGGTGTTGTGGTGGCACAACCCAAATAAGGAGGCCTTAGTCCTCGACTTGGTTATCGCAGGTTCTATTCCCAGCCTGGTGATCTTTGCCACATGTCTTCCTTTTCTCTCATTAACCCTACTTTCCTGTCATAGCACTTTCAATAAAGGCCATTGGAGTAAAAAAAACCTTTAAAAAAAGGACACTTTTTATTTAAAATAATACTTTTATATTTTGTTTTTCTGCCACAGTAGAACCACTGAGTAACAGTCCAGTTCTGTTCCTTACACAAGAATGGCTTAACCCAAAGAATTTGACAGTTGTAGCCCATGTTCTGGGTACGTGTTTGTGTGGTAGCTCTTGAAGCAATGAATCCTGCAACAGTTCATGCTTTGTGAACTTTCACTGCTCTCTCGGGGCTGTTGTTTGCCCTGCTGCTTGTGCATCATTCTTTACTACTGCACTTTTTTCTTTGACTCAACTTCTCAGTATTATGTTTGGTTACAGTGCTCTATGAACAGCTAGCTTTTTTAACAATTACTTTCAATAGCTTAACATCTTTGTAGAGCTTTTTGGCAACTGTCTGTTACCAAATGGCAAGTCAGCAGTGCTCCTCATGATTGTGTAGGCTATAACATCACAACATGGTTCTAACATCTGTATTTAAAAATGCCTTGATTTCTGACTTCATGCAACTGAATTTTGTGTCTTTAGTGTATATTCTGCATTCCTTGACAATGCATCCACAACGTATTTCAAATTTTTAACCATCATACTTAAAGGGGAACTGTGTGCATGTTACTGGGTTCCTTTGCAGACCTGAAAAGTCTGAAATAGGATTTCAGTATCTTCCGCATCTAGATATGTTTCTCAAAAACATAGGAGCAATATGTGGGTGCACTGGTGTATTTCCACAAGTTATTCCCTGTCTCATTGCCTAAATCTTCCCCTATTCCCATTCATGAGCCATTTCTCAGTTGTTCACTTCCTCCCTGCCTTTCCCATCTCCTTCTTTCCTTCATATATTGTCCTTCCTCCATTTCTTCCTCCTCGTCTTGTCAGACCTTTCTATCCTTGCATCTTGCTTTTCTTTCTTTCTTGTGTTCCTTTTTCATTGGTTCCTATTGTCCTTCCTTCCTATTGCCCTAACTTTCTCCATCAAGCTATTCTTTCCTTCCTTTCTTGTAGCTTTCATTTTTTTCTTGTGTCCTTCCTCCCTTTTCCCATAGTGTCCCTTCTTTTCATGGCAATAGTATCTAGTTTTTGCAGTTTCTACATTTAAATCTTCAACAAAAATGTAAGTTTTTCATAAGTTTATGGTAAACTTTCAGATCTTATATTTAAAAATTATTCTAAAGGACTTTGGAATCTCTAGAAGTGATTCTGGCAAAATGTGAATTTCTAATACTACAGTGCATTACAATAAAGTAGTATTTCTCAATTCCGGCTCTGACGTGCCCCTGCTCTGTGTGTTTTGCAGTACTAGATGGTCTTGCAATCATTTGAATCAGCTGTTCTGGAATAGAGGCACATCTAAAACATGCAGAGCAGAGGGGCCTGAGGACTGGAATTGAGAAGCACTGCAAAAGAGCAATAAGGTCTTGAAATCAAATTCTGACCCAAGGACTTTCTGCATGCAGTTTGCATGTTTTCCCATTACATACGTGGCTTTTCTCTGGGTACTCTAACTTCCTCCCACAGTCTAACAACATGACCTTTGGTGTGTGTGCATGGTTGTTTGTCTTTATGATGGACTGGCATTCAAGGGTCAAGGGTACATCAAATGACTGTAAATAAATAGGCACCAAAACCCCAAAAACCTACAACGACAAGTGAATGTAGACTATGGATGGATGGACGTGTGGATCCCAGCAACAAGTGTTAGAGATCAGTTCAGTCTGACCACAAGACTATTAGATGATTCATGGCTTTCTTCTGCATGAAAAAGTATGAATTATATACTATTGAAATGTGCTCATGTACGGTTCCTTCAAAAAAACAAAACATTTTCATAAGTTTTAAAGTATACTGAAATTAGTAACACTGCTCATTCATCTGATTACTTAAACACATTTGCCTCTATAGCTCATTTGGGAAATTGTAAAATGGCAGAGTCAACAAGACTCAGCTTAGTGTGAGCTGGGCTAGCTCTTACTGGGAAAACAAATCCTCATAAAGACTTTGTACATGTGGTAAACAATAACTCAGGTATTGTATCCTAAAATAAAAAAGGGACATTTTAGTGTTATTTTCCTGCTAATTAGCTACTGGCACCATGTCAAAAGAAAAAAAGAATCAAAATGGCCACAATCATCCTATGCTTTCTTAACAAAGGTTGGCAAGAAAACCATCACACCGTGACTTAGCCAAAACCCTCCACTGGCAAATCCATAAAGAGAGGGACGAACAAGGTATTAGGGAGATTTTCTGTCTTCCAGATACACAAGCCAGACGGCAATTTATTGCTCCTCTCTTCCCTTCTCTCTCTCTCTCCATTTCTGTATTTTCTTCTGTCTTGCATTCTATTCAAGCTCTCCGAATTTTTCTCTAGCTTTCACTGCGCGTGATTGCATCCATATGCTCTCCAGGGATAGATGGGGTCAACACCCTACTTACTCACGCTACAGTGAGGCACTGACACTTGTGAGAAAACTCTTGTGCACACACTCAAGCACATGTATTCTCACACATACATTATGTGCTCGCCTCCGTGCAGCAGGCCCTGTGCTGAGGGGAGAGGATAGACTTGCTATGCCAATGCTTAATTCCCCATCAAGACCATATAGAGTATGTTCCTTTGCAGTGATCCTCCTCCTTCTCTCTGATCCATTTAGGATTGGCCCCTGAAAAGATCTGGCATCAATTAGGTGGTGGTGAGAAGAATGGGGTTTGATGGGGCCCAATGGATCCTTCTGCCTTCAATCCCCTCTTTTTGTTCAGCAAAGCCAAGAGAGATCATAAATTTGAACCTGAAGACAGCGCGCAAATTGCAGTCACACTTGGAAGTGAGGGAAACCAAGGCCAGAAAAGAGAGAAGGAATTAGGCTGACCCATACTAGTGGACCAAATCTTTTCCTTTTCCCCACTCAGACAAAAAAATAAAAATCACACAGATAAGTCCAAATAACACATGTTGCTCACTAAAATCATCTGACTATATCCTATCCTTACTTATCTTTTTACTTTTCTCTGTTTCATATGCTCTTCTATCTGTGCTCCCACAGATAGAAGGGAGTACTCATTTTTCCACATGCACACACAAACACATAACTGAAATACACCAATAAAATTTCATATGATGAACACCTCTTGTAGATCTTGCCAGTGACCTCTGAGGGTTCTATATAATTTACTTCACTTCTTACCATATTTCTGTCATAACTCATAAAATATAGCAAAGAATTGGATATTCACTGATCTTACCGGCTTATATCTTGTCCATAATCAGTTCAAATGAACAGGTTAAAAAAAAAAAGCAGAGTGTGCATATTAGAAAGCAGAAAGTATTTATTCTAAGTTGTGTTAATTTTCTCTTGTTGATGATGATGATGATTATTATTATTATTATTATTATTATTATTAAGGGCTACAATTCCTGAAAGTGGACACTTTCATTAATCTGGTATCCAAATATCTAATTTTCTAAAGTCACTTTGGCAGGGGGAAAATAAGTTCCTTTGCATTGTATTTACCATTCACTCAAAAATTGCACATCACACATTTTTTTTCAAGCACACCTATGTTTATATATTTGCCATGGCAAAATATAAAAATTACATTTGTTTAATAATGTCCTGTCACTTTGATGCTGTTGCACGTGAATTTTCCCACCATGAGACAATAAAGGATTTTTTATGCTACTTTATTCTATTCTACTGTAATTATGTCTCTAAATGAGTTTTGTTTAGCTGATATGAGAGCAAAAAATGTTTTTTGAGGATAGTAGAGGATGCAGGTTTACCAATGTGACAGAGGATAAGCTATTCTGCAAAGGCACATTGGCTGAAGTTTTGTTTGTACTATGATCAAATGTGACAAAGGAGTCTAGGTACTAAGTAAGTCAGTGTACATGAGTATTTCATGTAAAACAAATTTTGATTATTTCAAAACTCAAATGTTTCTGACTAGGCACTTGTTATTAATAGGTGACATAAGTTGCATGCATGTTGTCCCAGTGACCCTGAGTGAGCCAGGTGCTCTGTGTATCAGAGGCATTTTCATCTGGGGAAGTAGCAGTTTGCTCAAGAGGTCGCAGGGTTAAACTTATTTTAATAGGGAACTGCTTGGTGGTTTGCTACCTCAACCCTAAAACTCTAGTCACAAGATCACACAGGGGGCTCCCGGATTAACACGCTATCCATTTTGAGAAATAACGAGTTCACCCTGCTGTCTTAATCCTTTGAGAGAGCAACCTTGGTCATGGCCTTGACTTCTCCGACCAAAGACTTAAAAGAAAACTTTGATTTGTCAGCGATGACCACAACAAAGGGGGTTGTGGTCCCCCCTGGCTGTCAGGGTCAACTCTGCTTCTGTGTTACACTTTTCACATGGCTCGTGTGAGGATGAGATCACAGTGTTTTACGACATTTTCGATGTTGATCTTTTCAGTGTACTACAAGAAACCTATTAATCCACCGGATTAGCAAATAATCTAACCTACATAATGAAAACTTAAAACTTAGTTTCTCAATTTAAAGTAGACTTTTTGCTGTTTTTTCAACTCAGAGGTGCATTAGCAAACTAGTTGATGAATAACTAACAAACTAGTTGGTGAATAATTAATAAACTAGTTGGTGAATAATTAACAAACTAGTTGGTGAATAATTAACAAACTAGTTGGTGAATAATGAGTGACAAAAAATATTCTGCTAATTAAGAAAGTTCTGAAACTATATGTACAGTAAATTTCTGCAAACAGTCAAAAACTCTAATAAGAAGAAAATACGTGAACACCGACAACACTTCAAAACCACAAGGAATTTGGGATGGCAGGGGGCCAATGTAGCAGCATGACCTGAATATTCAAACATCAATACATTTTTCATCTATACTTGCTTAATTCTGATCAGAGTATTTGGGTATAGTGTCTTAAAAAACACTTTAAAAAACATTGACAAAGTAACAACCAGCTTGTGGAATGTTTACTTGTGTACTTTAATATGAAAATAAATCTTTTTTTTCATATAAAGAATTCAGACCCATTATTAGGTGTAGGATTATCCAGCTGAAGCCTGACATGAATGTCATATTTATTTATTTATTTTTAACCAGGGATGGTCAAATGCACCACAGACTTCTTAAAACTACTGCAGTATTGCTTTATTAAACATTACTTGATAACTAGGATTAATTGTAATGTATGTTTGGTTGAATTTAAATTACTTTATTATTTGTAAAGTCCCTCAATATGAAATTTGCTCTGAATTGGTACTATATGAATAAACTTTTCAATGGAATAAATGCCAGGAACTGGCTGTCCTGTAAAGGTCATAACAATTAAATTTAAGGATAGTCAGTGTGTCTTTGTTGTTATTGTTTTTTTATGATATTACTCACATCATCTTATCTAAAACTATTTTGAATGAAGGCATTTTATCTTCTGAAACCTATTAAAATATTTACAAACCAGAATATGAGCAGGCCTTCAGCTTATTTGCCTAAAGACCAAGATAATTAATTTACCTAACTCGCTAATGCTATCACATTTTAACAAAAATAAGAATTCACTTGCTAATTTAAGTTGCAAGTAAATTTGTAACCATTGGTAAACTAACCAATGGTTACAAAGTCCCAGAAAGCTAAGTAGAAATAACAGAATAGCTTACTAGGGAAACTGAAAAAAGAAAAAAACCCCACAAAAAAACTGACATTTTCTCTCTAATTTATTTTTCTATTTACTGTCTAGTCTTTAAGGCATTTATTGTGACTGTATGAGGGATTCTTGGCTTCAGCATGACTGCTTTGTCTAATTTGAGTAACAGGTGCTGCAGTGGGAACTTGATGAAAAGCATGCATTGTTCAGTCATGTAAAAAAAAAACTTTTTCAAATTTGTGGCTTTTAAGTGTAAAACCATGTCGGAAAATCCAAAGCATCTAAGCATTTGTTAGTGATATTAGGGGGATTGTTAAAGATGCTTTTTTAATGGTTTTGTAACTACTTTGTATTGAACAACATAAAGGATTAAAAGTTGAAGTCATAGCTTTGCAAAACTCTTCTGCAACATTGTATCCTGCACCATATTAAAGCACAAAGAAAAGCAAAGTTCTCTTTGTTGTTTGTCCAACAGCTCACATTTCATTGAAGGTGACGTAAAAACCCAAAGACCCACTGCACAACATTACGGTGACAGGTTGGGATCAGAGGTTCATGAAAGTCCTTTTATGACCTACCAACACCACCATAAAATATTAGGCAGCAGACTGTATGGTTTACACACAATTACATATAACAGAATCCAGAGCCATTATCACTGTGTTTGCAATCTAGGAAGGGTCAAGGGAAAATGTAAGGGGTTGGAAATAAGTGTTGTAAAAGAAAAAGAAAATCAGGTCATACTTTAATTTGAAATATCCAGGATGTAAGCTGTTGCACTGTATAAGCCAGACTGTTGACATTTACCATGAACATCCTGCATCTATTACTGTAAAACATGAATGAATCATTGTCACAGAGAAATACAGGCAGCAATTGGTTGGAATCTAGTTTATCCCTGAACAGGACACACCCATACACACACGCAACATCTAAATGCACAGAACTGATGAAAACAATGACATGGAGCCAAATTCCTCCACAAGAACACCACAGACTTACACAGCTTGAGTTACCTTGTAACCCAAGACACAGCAAGAGACACAGAGAGACTCACACAGAGCTGGGAAGACAGTACGATCGTGTCCAGAGGTGGTCAGATAACACCACATGCATGCATGAAAAGCTGGACCAGATACTTTATCAGCAAATAACTGTCAGCTTTTACTACACCTGCCTCATGGAACCAAATGAATGGTATTAAGCCAGTCATAATAATGTCAGCGAAAACAGAGGACCCCATGAAATCAGTGCACTGTGCTGTGTATCTGTGTTAAGTGATTTATTATAGTTATTTAAATGTCCAACCTCTTAGACGCAACACATTATGGCTGACTGAATGAGCAAACAGTGAAGCAACCATAGGGGGAAAGCAATTCAGGAAGATTGTGTTTGCAAAGCAGCGCAGCAGAGAAAGAGTGCATCAGTATGATAAAAACAAGACACACAATCATACCATTATGGTGCCACTCATTGTTGCAAGTAATAACCCAGTCATTACCAAATTCAAAAATGCAAGCAAGTGACTTTGCAGACTTTTGTATTTACAAATTTGATGAGACAAGTGTAAAATTGTCAAGTTTTTTTTTTTTTTTTGTTGCTGTTTTTAACCACCTTCTCTTCTGGTGATAAGGATAAGGAGTCTTATTGCACTTCACAAATCCCCCATGTGTCTCTTGTCAGTAGAACCTGAGGTGGTTTGTTTGCCCTTATCCTTGTAAACTCCTTACTCTGAGTTTTTAAAATTCATCTGACTCAACTTGTTCAGCTTCAGTTCTCAAACTCATCTCTTTCTACTGCTAATGATATTTCAATCTACAGCAGTTTGCTGAAGTGGTAACACTATCATACTTACTCTGTTTATGTTACAATTCATTTACATTATGTAAATGCAGTTCCAGTTAACTGTGTCTCCTCATAGCTTAAAGTGGAACGTTGCTCTAAATCAAGGGTATTCAAATTCAGGTCTTGAGGGCAGGAGTCTTGCAACTTTTAGATATGCTCCCGGTCCAACATACCTTAATCAAAAATGGCTGAATCATCTCAGTGCAGTCAAGTTCTCTGCTTATAAGATTTGTTGAAGCAGAAGCACTCCAGGACACAGGCCCTCGAGGACAGGAGTTGAAGACCCCTGCTCTAAACCTTCACAAACATTATGCTTTGCTTTGAACATCATAGACTGTAATGATGAGTGTCTCAACTCCTTTTGCCCAGCTTTCCCCACCATGGGCACTGGTGAGAGCACAGTTTAGATAAGGTCACATCATAGATAAACATGAAGCTATAGAAGTCAACTGTCCATCTTTCAATGTGAACACTATGTAAAGGATGAGGAACACTCAGATTGGTAGGGAAATAATTTATAAATGAAACAAAAATTGCATATGCTTTACAATTTTAAAGCTGTGTACAAAAATAGACGATATCTCAATATTTTTTAAAAACTTTAATTAGGCACTCTAATGTCAGTCATTAAAGAATTCCTTAATTTAGTGGACAAACCCACTATAACCCCAAATTGTACCTTGTATATTGAAATTGTAAATTTTAGAGTTTGGTATTCTGTTGTCTTTGAAAACAGACGTACCAGTGTGAGGATGAAAGAGAAGAGCTGCCATTCTCAATTTAACACATGTATGTACCTTTGATATCTAATATCCAGTTAATTATGGAGTTATTTATAAAAAGAAATGATTCCATGCAGGTTGATTAAGAGCAGTAAATCTCACTTATGATACTGCAATGACTTCTGAGAAAACTTAGTATTTTATGAGAGAAAAGAACAGTTTTAAATTGCAGTATTCTGGAACAAAAAATATTTTGCTGGAAGTAAGTGCAGATCTGGAGAAGCAAATTTAGCTCAAGTACCATAATGGCTTTTTGGAAAAGTTACCATTTCATGAGAGACGTTAACACATTTGAATTGGGACCCGGAAGATTTCCGAGCCAGTCCTTATTAGCTGGAGAGGTTACTGCAGTTCAAGGCACTTCTGCAGCTTCACTTCTATCACAGGATGGCCATGTCCATTAATTCTGTTCAGAATTAATCATGGAGTATCTGGCATTATTATTATGACTTAAGTGTTGGCAAATTTTCTGTTTATTGCAGTGAGAGAGTAAGTTTTAAGAAATATCAGCCAGGCAAAATTCTTTGGCGTTGGAGAGCCTATTTTTCGTTTTTAATCGAGCATATCCGCAGCTTTCATGAGTCCTGATCTGTGCAGGAACCCCTTGTGCTTATAAAGATAGAAGAAACAAACTGATCAGCAATTAATTCAGGTATTTTATTGTCAAAATCAGCACACCATATTCATTGAATTGGCTTGAAAGAAAGCATAAACTAAATAAGGCACAGGTTGTACTTGGCTTTATTCTTGTTGCATCATAAACATATAAATGTTTCAAACCTAGTTAACAAAATTAACTGAAGAAACCCTGCAACTGACCCTTCCCAATGTAGACCAGGGAGCAGCGCTGTCATCAGGATTCTGCTTTAACTCACCACTGACTCGGCATCATAGATGTGATATACTTTTGACAAGGTACAACACAGTTGAGCCAGATGAGGGAATCCAGACATGTTTATTCCAGGGGTTTCCCTTTGGGCAATATGGACTCTGGGGCTTGTTTGAACTCCCATACTCTAGTCGTTTTGAGCTGTCTGAAATGATGGGATGTAGAGGGTTAATCCTTAGGGGTTACATGTAGAGCTGGCGGTCGGTTGGTAAGCCCTGCTTTCGCTTCATACAGGAATTATTTAAACTTTTTGAACCCAGTTGAACTCTATCTATAGAAAAATATTACTACTGATACATTTTCCTATAGTTACATGCTACACTTCTTAAGTATACAACTCTGGACACACTTATTTTTCACTCCTGGTAAAGTTATGTTAAAAAAAAAAAAAAGAAGAAAAAAATATATATATTTTTTTAGCTGCATAAAAACAAAGAAAGAAAAATTTAGCCTTCAAGTAGATTAACACATGAAGAAACTTTCATGCTGAGTAACAATTGATTAAAACATCCCCAGTCACACAATTACTGACATTGACAGTCATTATACAGTACACTATTTATATGCAAACCTGTTATTTGTTAGCAATGCCAGAAACATATGAAATGTATTGACTAGACAGGAGAACATAATCCTTCCATGGTTATCCCAGTCACCAAACCTAAAGCTTGTAGAAAGTCTGTTGTCTGAGCAGTAGAGAACAGTGCATGAGAGGATGTTAAAAGACGGTGCAAATAGAAATGGTGGAAATAGAAATTTCCACCTAGTGATTATGTTCAAAGCATTATTTAATAAGTATTTCTATTAAGGGTTAGATTTCAATTTGCAATGAAAGATTTAAGTATTTCGTGATTTTTAAAATATGTGCTAGTCTACAATTAATATTGCCATTTAAATTTGAATCTGCTTCATCTTTAGTCTCTACCAGCACCTCCAGAAGCTAAGCAAGCCTTGTTTCTGTCACCACAGCTAAAGATTAACTTTTCAACGTACGTCGCTAAAAGAAGAATCAATATAAACCATTTGCTTGGCACCTACACTTATTTTTCAACAGCCCTTGCAAATACTAAATAGCCAGCAGGAATAGATTAAAACACATGAGCTAGTTTGACTAGGATGTGTATACTATTAGTGGGTGTTGCTAAGAGATAGCTGTTTACTTATTTGAGGAGTTATATGTCCACAGGGGTCCCAATTTGGGTTGGAGAACACATCCGTGTAATAATAATAATCCAGTACAATCCTGTGGAACTGAGGTGTTGCATCATTAAAGCTGCCCTGCAGAAAAACAGGAGAATGACCATCATGCTTAGTGGAGACAAAGACCTGCATGAACCCTCTGAGTTAGATGTTTATTGCAGTGATCTGTTTGCTATTTATTTCAGCCAAGTGCAATAATTGCTGTCAGCTGTGTATTGATGCATATGTCAACAATTTAAATTTCAGCACCAGCTATTTACAGTACGGCTAAAACCATGTAACATTCACACACATCTACAACAGCAGGCTTCATCAGATACATTATCAGACTATAGTCTCCACAAGACCTTTAGAGGACCGCACGTCATCCTCTGATATTTCCTGCACAGTTGCACATCCCTGCCATATTTTCACACTTCTAAAGCAAATGCAGAAACAGCTAAACTGCACTTCACCCTGGGCTTGTTTGAATACATTTGCATTTTAAGCATCAACTGATGCCCTCACCCAGAGCAGCTATCAGTAAGAGGGCAGGCAGGGTTTCACAGGGCACCTCATCATGCTGCACAGTCAACCAGAATTAGCTAACATGAGCTCAGCTTTAAAATGTAAATTCCATGCACGGTAAACAACACATTAAAGATTTACAGTAGGAAAAATACATTGGGCTAAGAAGATGCAAGGTTTTCCTTCAGCAAGGTATGGGATGTTGAATTTACTGAGCTGAAGGTGATTAGTTTTATGTTATTTTATATTTGCACTTGTGAATTATTTATGTAGGTCAGTGCTCATAATGGGTGCTGCATATCTTTCTTTTAAACAAAAAGCCTGTCAGGAATATTCTAGTTGCAACATAATGCAATTGTGTCAATTTTACCAAAAGAGTCAGCTGATTCAACTGAGTACCTGGATAATTTTAAGCTTTCTCTTATTTTCATCATTTCTGTCCCTTGCCCCCTTACTGGATCATGTTTATTGGAGCATGTTTTTCCTCATGGCTTCTGATTTCTTCAACAAATTGCATTTTAAGCAATCTTAACATTACATTTTGGGTTATTGTCACGTATTTCTCATAATTATCAAACTTAGCTAAGTTAGCAAGCAATTTTACTCATCAAACCTGAGTAAAACAAAAAAAGTATAAGACCTACACTTTCATTATTTTTCAATGGTGTAAAGCTCTCCTCAAATATGTCTTCTGCATATTTACCTATGAAAATTGTCTGAAGCAGTGATTTGTTTGTTTTTCTAACGTTTGAGCTGAATAAAGGAAATCCAAATCCATTTTAACTTTTTTTTAACACATATGATTAGCATTAGCTAGATTACATTTTTTAAAGCATTGACACATAACGTATTTTCCTACTTTTTTCTGAAAGCACTACTGCCTTCTAATTCAGTGCATTTAGCTTTTATCCACATCCTCTGTGGGTTGCCTTGCAGAAGAAGAAAAAAAACAACCAAATTTGAAAAGGAAATTCTGAATAATAAACTATACCACATCGTTGCAGTAACCCACACCCTTCATTATGATAAAATAAATAAAGTATGAGTTTCAGTCAGGTCTGAGACCTTTATACGTTAGTTCACTATGCTGTATTTTTTGATGACCTCACTGCATTTCTGTATTTTGACAGCAGACATTTTGACACGGAAGAAAAGGCACAGATGTGACCAAAAAACAAAACAGTGCATTCCATTTAGCTGAGACGGATCCTTTTTCTGTGCATGTCGCATTTATATGGTTTCCTGGGCCATTTGATGGACATCTTGGGGGTCATTAAAATTGGTTTTACCCGCTTTATATGCAATAAAATGTCTAAAGGTCAGTCCTATAAAAAGTAACAAAATGTTGGTTCATTACTATCGTAATTTAAAAGACCAGAGAATTCCTTGCTTTTTGTTTTATTTTTTATTTTAGCTCGACAAACTCTACAATCTGTTATACAGAGTTTAGAAATGGCTCACTAATATAAGCTCCTGCCACTTAAGCTCATCCCTGCACTGAGTCGCCAGCATCACAGGAGCTGGTCAAAGCTTTGCCCGTAAGTAATTACTCTTTCCTAAGGAGAAACTTTGAGAAGACATGCGCTCATCACTCATTCACTAAAAAAATCTCAGTGGTCTAGAATAGCACCCAGGAGGTGTGTGCAATTAATTGATAAACGCCGGGACATGATGTCGCCTCAGATAGTATGGATAGGCGGCTAAAAGAACTTACTGGTGTGTGAATCAAAAACTGAAAAATGCATTAAAAGAAAGTTGGTGAAATACCATTAACCTACCAAAGCCCTCAACCGATAGTGATGGGCAAAGGAGGGAGTTTTAAATTGCACCAAGCCCTGGAGATTATGACAAAGTCTGTAAGTCTCTGCTGAAAAGCTGCAAACTCTTCTTGATTGCTTCTGACAGAGACTCATAAGGCTCCATCAGCAAGACTTTGAATTGGAAAAAACATCATTAGGGATGCAGTAAATGTCTTCTGACCTCGTGATTATTGTATAAACACATACTAATTTATAATCAGACAGACAATTTTAGGAAAATATCATACTTCACATTGGTTGCTTTCTTTAATACTGTGCTCAGGCCACAATGACGACATGTGTCCAATAACAGCATTCAGTCACTTCCCAAAAGGCATCATCAATAATCCTGAGGGTTTAATTCCTTCTCTACATAGTGGATGACAAATCAGCAGACAAGGAGAAGACCACAAGTACTTCCATCATGCAGATGTGTGTTGTTCCCTCTAAAAATGTGAATAAAAACACATTCTTCCTTTGACAAATTAGCACACGCACAGATAGAAACACACATCCTTTCCCCTCATTACTCTGGAGATTCCCCTGGTTTTCATTAAACTCTGGCGTCAGGGGGATGCTCCTGTGTTCATGCCCCAACAGGCAGGTTGCCCACACCACATCTGGAATCTAGCTTCCACTTCAACACTACTACCCAGGAAAGGTCTTGAGTATCAACCAAAAGCTCCACCTAACATTAAACACCTCTGCATCATTTACAACCTCATTTTAGTCCACTGTGAACTTTTATGTCAGGGTTTCAAACAGTCGTTAGTGACTCAGAACACCCTGTTGACACATTTTCGATTGGTAATAGGACTCAGAATTTCTAACAAGTTATGAGCCCCAAAAGAAGACTTTTGAACACAGAAAGTCATTATGTATTTAGAAAAAAATTATAAATTGCCTCTCGTCACTGTTTACAGTTGAATATCAGTCAACAACTATAAATACATACAAAATAAAGCATTTTCTTCTATGGTGTTTGTTTTTAGATAAAGGTATATATGATTTCACGTTATAAAATTTTATATTTTTACTTTCTTAGATCAAAATGCATATTATTATTCAAGTTAGTTGCTTTCATCTTGCTTTTAAAACCAAAATAGGGAATGATGTTTGCTTGAAATTAGCACCGCACTGCTGTGAAGCATGAGAACCCTGCTGTTATGCAGCCTCAAAAGATTAAACACTCAGAAAGAATTAGTTGTATCTTCCTCATATGTGTTGGACATAATAATTTCTATTTTGTTCTTCTAATTTATTAACTTACACAGGTTTACACAAGAGAAACACTTTGAAGGTTCAGTGGAAACTGAGCCGTCAACAAAAGACAAATAGTTGATGGACTACGTGGCTGCTGCATATTAGACCTGTTAAGTGCAAATCAGTGGTAAGGGTTAGCTGGGAAAGGACCCTACAAAATGATTTCTCTCATGTTTGAAGGTAGGTGTCAGATTCTGAATGGGTTATGTCTCCAACATCCACTGCAGATATGGTTTCCAAGAGCTGCGACCTGAAGGTCATTAATGGACACTAGCGGTGATAGAAGCTGCAAACTGAAATACAAGGTCTTCAGGGCTTAGTTATCTTTGGGGAGTCTTGAAAAAGCTGGCAGGTAGACCAGAATGCCTTTGGTTTCTGTGGTCGTAGAAGTAAAGACTTGGACATGAAGGTAATTTAGAGCTATGGAAAATGACTTTGAAGTGGCCTCAGGGAAATTCTGGAAAACCATTCCATGACTCAGAATGGAAGAGCAGCAACCATGGCAGAACGGATATGGTTCGGAGGGAGACTACTGACACACAAGGACTTTGTTGGGTTATTGTGTTGATGGATGCAACCTCAATAAACAAGGTAGTCTCTGATAACTAGGGTGAAAAAACATGGGCTAACCAGGTAGGTTATAATACAAAAAGCATTTGGTTTAAATAGTTGACATCAAGTTAATCTTATTCCTAGTGCAGGTTGGATTCTGTTAGTGCTCCTGCTTGTCACCAAATCTTGTTTGTGGTGTTCGTTGGAACCTCAGGGTCTCATCATTTTCCAGATTCAATTCAGTTCAGCTCAGATAATTTCTTTAGTACCAATTCACAACAAATGTCGTCTTGAGGCGCTTTACAAACAACATAATGTGATAACTAAGCTGTGAATGATTCAAAGCTGAGTGTAAAGAAGGGGAGAGTCAGGTCCCTTAAGTCTGAAGCCATGCTCTCAGCTGTAAAAGGGTTTGTAGGATCTGGGTGGGAAAAGGATATTGACTAGGGCCTCATCAGTGGTAATGAAAGTGCTGCTCTGTGAAAAAAAGAGAAGAAAGAGCTGAGGCAGAATATAATGCTTTAGATTTACCTGTCCATCTATGTTCGAACATTTACCCATGGTCATGAGATATGGAATAGGCCTGAAAAAAAATAATAATTTGGATACGTTTGACAGAAATGTTAATGTCCTTTGTCCCTACCAATTAAATGAAATTAAATTAAACTTGAACAGCAGTAGGCATATCCCACGCCAGGGCAGCAATTATATGTCTCTTCTGGCTGGGAAATGTCTTGAGATCCTCCAGAATAAACTGTGAAGTGATCCATTTACCACACCTGACAGTAATTGCAAACCTTCAGTCAGATTTCATGACATAAATTATAGCAGCATCTATGAGTTAGAGTTGCTGTTAAAGTAATAAATTATGTGATATATTGGCAGTTTCATGGGATTGTTCTTGATGTACAACTGGATAATGCTGTATCTTTGCTGTGGTGTTATCAAAGCAAGGTAATAATATTTAGGTTATTGATTATCAGTGTACATATGTGAACAAGGACCAAAATGCAGCAGTTCAACTGAGGACAAATCTAGACTATTTTTGGCTTTAAACTATGCTGATGACTATCCAGCCCAAACACACCCAGTTTGATGCACAGTGACTTGATTTTCTTGTACGCTCTTTCAACACAAGCAGAACTTATGTTAAACCACCAAACCCTCTGAGCCTTTGTATCCAAGACATGGATAATAAATTCTACTGAAAACGCCGTCACAGAGCCATATATCAGAATGTAAAAACAGACATTAGTCTTGTAGCTGAATTTCACCACCATATTATATTTACAACTTGAGCCTTTCAGAAGTTAATAATATTCAGTCTGCAGTAAATGTGTACTATATGTGCTTGTATTGCCAGGAGTAGCCTTACATCTCCATTCTTCATGAATGAAAGCTAAGTGAATTCAAAAATATTGTGGGAATGAAAAAGAATCTTTACCAAACCAGAAAAAAATATGATAGAATGTAGCTATAACCACAATCATTTATTTGGCATCTGATTTTTAAATAAAAGTAAACATACAATAATTTATGAAGTTACAAAATCCATCACTTTTAATGAGCATTCTTACTGAAGCAAATGATATAAAGCTGAAATTAGAAAATAAAAGATTTAAAGACACAAGTTGTATTGTTGTACACTTCAGATTGAATAATTTAAACAAATATCTTTCTTTTAATGTGCAGACCATTATTTTTGGAAAGAAAATACCAAATTGTTCAAATTCTAACGCTTTTCAAATGTTCAAATAACGTGACAGAGAAAGGTTGTAACAGAGGCAAGCCTGTTCTGACTGCTCCACTTTGACCTTTTTTGTGAGTGAGAGACATTCCACCTTTCATTCTCAGACACTTGGTTAAGTCAACATTCTCCCTCCCCTCAGACCAGTGTTATCGTGAAGTGTCACTTGCTGCTGTCAGAGGCAGAGGAGATTGTTTTGTTCCTTCATGTGTGTGCCTGGGAGTATTTCATATTCTCTCCAGTTATCTTTCCAACTGGGTTGTAAGTACTTGTGTGTCAGGGCATGCCCCAGTGTGACTGTACTACTGCATGGAAAATCTGCTTTGGTCTCACTTATGACCCAATACTGCCACTCAGTGGGCTGATGTTGGAAAATAACAGCAGAAGATGGAAGCATAAAGAAGTTCTCCTCTGAGACTCCATTACCTTGTTGGGAGCAGCTGTTACCATATGTACCGTATTCAATATTGTATCAAGTAATCCAAGTGGAACTGCTCACACTAAGGAATAGCCTGACTGATTTCGCAACAAAAGAGAATGACAGCTGAAAACATTCTGTCCTAGACTACTTTTCTTATTTTTGCTCTCTGATATGAATGGTTTAAAACTGCCTCCAGTTGGTGGGTACCTCAGGTTAGCACAAAATGAAAAGGACATGATAAAAAGATCATAAAATTTTAGATAAATAAAATGAAAGTATCTGACTAGTGGAGAGTTGTATCTCCTTATGTGTCACTTGTAAAAAGAATACTAGGATCTATTATCCAATTTAGTTATTTAATGGGCTTGAAGTGAAATTCCTTTATTCTTCCCTAGGAACTTTTGCAGCAAATGCTTTCAAGCCTACTGTCTTGATGTTGTGGGCTTCACTTTATTTTTAAGGCATCTTTTTAGAGCATAAATTGCATTTTTAGGTGACTTAATGCATAGCATTTAACTTCACAATAATGTTTAAAAAGTGGCATGAGGCCTTAATGCACATTCCTTTCAACTCTGATGACAAGGTCACTTAGATGAATGTGAATCAGATGTTATGTGTGCCAAGCTATCACTACTTCTACCAGCCTCCTTCAATCGATAATATCATACCACTGAAGTTTTGTGAAATTATGGAACTTCATGCATATTTGGAAACAGATTGTGTTCTTGATGCAGCCCAGCTGACCCTGCAGAGACTGTTGTATGTTTCAATGAGAGGGATCTCTAAGATCATTGGATATTTAGCAAATTTTAGAATATGATAACCATGGAGCATAACATTTCCAGACAAGAAAAAACTTTCCTTTGAGCTTTGAAGCTCACTTTTTCATTGAAAGCCATCAGTTAGTTTTCTACATTCACTAATTGGAGAAGTTTGGGACCAGATATGAACATATGAAGTTTACGATGAAACAACAGTGAGCTAAAAACAGAGATAGAGAGGAACAATGTAATGAAATTGACTACAGTTTTAATCAATAAAAATGGAGCTGAAGTTAACTAACACAAGAGAAGAAATGTGACCTACCAAGCCCAAACCAGATTAAATGGACACATACAGTATGAAAACAGAATTGGAAAAATAAATGTTCAGAGGGGGAAGGAACTCACAACAAGAAAAAGGATTAAGGGAAGGACAAATTTACACAAAGAGGAACTTTGGAGGAGATGAG
Organism: Xiphophorus hellerii; assembly: GCF_003331165.1. Classification (NCBI taxonomy): domain Eukaryota; kingdom Metazoa; phylum Chordata; class Actinopteri; order Cyprinodontiformes; family Poeciliidae; genus Xiphophorus; species Xiphophorus hellerii. The sequence continues at coordinate 11,032,928 of NC_045680.1, forward strand.
TGGGCCAGCAAATGGAGAAGATCAGTAGAATGAAAAAAGTACATTTAGAAAACAGGAGATAGGTAAAACAATGAAGTAGTAAAGAGGCAGATCAAGAGCGTTAGGCAGTAAAGTAAAAGAGGGAAGCAGAAGAGCAGGGGAGAGGCCATGGTTTGCCTTCCTTCAATTCAGATGTGGAACAATGGCTGCCCATCAGTCTGTCAGCACATAGAGGCACAAAGGGAGCAAGAGGGTAGAAGTGAGACAACGCTAGCATCAGCATACTATTGTCAGTGCATGAGTCTCTGAACAAAATCTCATTCAGTTTCCTATTAAAATATTTCAGAGCTGAGTAAGAACTTGAACCAAGGACACTGCTGTGCCTTAAAGCAAGCAAACTCTGTGATTATGCTGATGTGTGTGGGACACATGTGAATTCTTTGTCCTAACGTGACTGCGGCCCACATGTGCAAAACAGTATCTTGCACTCATGCAGTAGGTTTGACAGACAAGCACACACACAAGTCTGCTTGCACGACCACTGAAAAATGAAGTCCCTAATTATTCCCATTACCTTCCTTCAAGCAAAAGCCCTGTTTCGATTCAAAGGTTTGTTTGTTGACAGCATGCACTGAGAAACAAAGGAGATAAATGAATGTTCAGTCTGTGAGCACACTTCCCAAAAGGCCAACAAGCATATTGCTACTAATGCAATTTATCTGTCATGCACCAGTGTCAAACATGTTCACTTGCTGTCCTTTTAATGTTTGACCTCCAAGACTGATAAAGGGGTTGTAAGTATTTTTAGCATTCAAGCTGGCTTATTTAATCAAATTTAGTAATAAGACTTAGAGTGAATGATTGTCTTTTAATCAGGTTAAAGAGCTGACTGACCATCTCTTCTGCTCCTCTATTGTGTCTCAAATCAAATGAAGCCAAATGTGGGACAGTGTTTTTCATAATCTTTTTTTGTATGAAAACATTCATATGAATTCGTTCAGTAGTGCAACTCACACTTTTAAGAACTTTGAACTAACTGATGCTGATGTTTACATAAAGAAATGAAAGTGACCAGAGCTCACCCTGATGTCATTTTAATTGGCATCAAGAGAAAACAGGAAGTAAAGAACAAAGAGAAGGAAGCCAGGCAGTAAATAGAGATTGAGAACCCACCAACAGATAAGACCACACTATACAAGAATCAACAAAAAACAACTTAACCTCCCAATCAACTTCCAGAGCCACACCGCCAAATCACAATCCAGACAAAAGAAACCAAGGCTAGATTTACAATTTAAACAAGACACTTTTATGTGGAAATCAGATTTCACTTCATCTAAATCTCAGAGTAGCTGACAACCCAACCCATCATAGAGCTTCTGGACCAAATAGCAAACTACCAAATAGCAAACTGGCAGTAAAACTGGCTCCTCTCTCAGCTTTACAACATGCTTATCAAGAGCCAGCTGTGCCCCGATGGTCTGCATAAACCTAACAAGAACAACAAAAAAAACTTAGGGGGAGAAGAATTCTCTGAAATGTAAACATTGTTGCATGTAACATTTCTCAAGACAAACAGAGTGTCTGTATGTGTTGACATGTGGATAAAATTCAGCTGTTGTCACACAAGAAAAGTTTTGTGAGGGACAATATTGGTCATCTATATCCACGTAGGTCCTCTAACTTTAAACTTTACTATGCCACTTTGTGCTTTCGCTTTGCTAAATATTATGTGTAGAACATACAGAGGTATATACTAAAATGTACCAACTAGTTCAACTAGTCAGTCCAAATGATACTTTTGAGCCAGAGTACAGCAATTCTTCATTTTTAACATAGTTCGCTGAGCTGTGTCCAGATGCTGCTGCAGTAAGAGTTCAGATAAGAATTAACATAAAATATCAAGTTTCACCAGTTTTAGATCACTTGGAGCAAGAACCCAAGCTGGGGCCTATCTGTGGTGAGTTTGCATGTTCTTCTGCTTGCCCCAGGTACGTTGGCTTCCCTCCTGTCAAAAACTATACATCACAGGTCATATGTCCTTTACTCTGCTTTATGCCATCTGACTAGAGGCGGTCCTGGAGATAAACAGATCCCTGCAACTCTTCAACGAATTAGTGGATAACTCAATTGTATGTAACTCTGTTTCAACTCAAGTTCACATTGTTTATATCCCACTTTAACATGACTTCAGTCATGCTGGTGGTAGACTATGTCAAGCAAGTAGCTAAACCGCTCCTTGGAGTCTTCAGCATGCTGTCTCACAAACAGGAATTTGTAATCACTGGGAGGTTCTTGTTTAAGTCAGTTATCTCCTATTATCCATCCCTTGATGTTCCATAAGGCCCCCTCCTTCCTTTGCCTTTGGCTTTCTGAGAGGGTTACTCATCAATTCATTCTGGGGAGACCTTGACTCAACTTCAAACCATGAGACTTACTTCAAGAGAAGCCTGCAGTCTTTTTTACTTCCTTTTCTTTTTTTTTATCTGTGTTTTTACATCCATGGTCAAACAAATGAACATCAGGTAATTATACCAAACTCTACAGATCAACAATTACAAAAGAGGAGCGGAAACATTTTTATAACTTCATCAGCAGCTGAATAAATATTCTTATTATTAGCTCTGACAAAGTAACGATTCAGATTACCAGGGTAATGCACAGAAACTATTGGTTTATTTGACTTCCGCTCACTACATGTGAAAACATGGCTTCTATGTGACCCACTAATATCCTAAAGTTATTAGTCAGACTACATCCCAGGTTTGCACACACACTCTGAGCTTATGTCTACATGCAGCTGTATGCCTTGTGCTCTATTCGAAGGCAAAGTTCATGTGGGTCTGGTTAGCAGGAGAAGCAGACATTGAAAAAATAGACGGCCATTTGTCAATGTTCTGATTTAATATACTACTCTGAAATGTACAGAGTAAAATAAAACTATACAAATGACAAAAGAGCATAGGCCGATATGAAGATTAAAGAATGGATGAAGAGGTTTCTTGTTAAACTTATAAATGTTAGCATGATTTTAGTACTAGGAATGTGAAGAGAAAAGTACAGAAAAAAGCAAGCTATATGTTTGTTTGCCACACAATCATCCATTTGTTTTGTTGAAGTAAATCTTTAATCCATAAGTCTTACAGCTGTTTTTTTGCCCTTTAGTTTTGAGGTTTCAATGTATAAAGATTTATAAAAGCCGCATGTAGAAAACCAACTAACAGTGTCAGAGATTCCCTAAACCCTGATGTCCCCACATTCCCTCAACTTTCCTCCTCACTAGCAACAGCACTTCTCTTTGATTTCTTATCAGCTTGTTATCTGGGCAGTTTCAGAAGCAAATGGGATATATTACAAACTCTGCACTGGCTCACCATTAAATATGCTGTTCAAAGTCCATGTTTTCTTGAATAAAAGTATCCTTCTTTTCATAGCATTTAATTTAACAGCAGTCAAAGAAGTGTGAAAATTCATGCAAATTCATTGGCATGTGGAGGAAACGCTCCTTAGTTAAAAAACATCTTGATTTAATGACAGCTTTGCGTCACATTATGCTCACAAATAAAGCATAGAACTGATATAACTTAGACTTAGACTGACTTTATTGTCATTTTGCATGCACATGGTGAATACAGAACGAAATTTCGTTGCATATGGCTCAGGACAATGTTTTGAGCTTTCAATGTTGTGAGGTTACTCCAGAATAAAATAAAATACAGTATAAAATATGAATATAAATATAAATATAGAATATAAAGTGCAGTAATGACAGTAAAATATAAGTTATTTAGCTCTGTACATGTGCAAGGTATAAAGTGGAGACCAGATTTTAAGTGCAGTCCAGTTAAGAGTTCAGCAGTCTGATGGCAAGTGGGAAAAAGCTGTTTCGGAACCTGGTGGTCCTGCACCGGATGCTGCAGAACCTCTTTCCAGAGGGCAGCAGGGAGAACAGTCCATGGCGGGGGTGTGAGGGGTCACTGATGATGTTTCGGCCTCGGGACACGCAGCGCTGGGATGAAATGTCCTGAATGGAGGGAAGGGGGGCCCCGATGATCCTTTCTGCTGTCCGCACCACTCTCCTCACGTTCTTCCAGTCGGAGGCGCTGCAGCTTCCACACCACACAGAGAGGCAGCTGGTCAGAATGCTCTCTATGGTGCTTCTGTAGAACGTCTTGAGGATGGGCGGGGGCAGGTGTGCTCTTCTCATCCTCCGCAGGAAATACAAACGTTTCTGTGCCCTCTTGGCCAGAGACGTGGTGTTCACAGTCCAGGTGAGGTCGTTAGTGATGTGCACCCCCAGGAATTTGGTGCTGCTGACCACCTCCACAGCCGAGCTGTTGATGAGCAGTGGAGCGTGGCTGGGCCGGTTCTTCCTGAAGTCGACGATCATCTCCTTCGTCTTGTCAACGTTCAGGATCAGGCTGTTGTCTCTGCACCAGTCCACCAGCTGCTCCACCTCCTCTCTGTAGTCCAGGTCGTTGTCGTCTCTGATAAGGCCCACCACCGTTGTGTCGTCCGCGAACTTCACGATGTGGTTGGTGGCGAACCTGGGGACGCAGTCGTGTGTCATCAGAGTGAACAGCAGAGGGCTCAGGACGCAGCCCTGAGGGGAGCCTGTGCTGAGGGTGATGACATCGGAGGTGTGTTGTCCGATCCGGACTGACTGAGGTCTGTCGGTGAGGAAGTCTAGCAGCCAGTTGCGCAGGGGGGTGCTGAAGCCCAGGTGTTCCAGTTTTCCTGCCAGATGCTGTGGGATGATTGTGTTGAACGCTGAGCTGAAGTCCAGGAACAACATCCGCACATGAGTGTTCTTCTCCTCCAGGTGAGCCAGGCTCAGGTGTAGGGCAGAGGAGATAGCGTCCTCAGTGGAGCGGTTTCGGCGGTAGGCAAACTGGAACGGGTCGAATGTGGAGGGGAGTCTGGAGACGATGTGTTCTTTTACCAGCCTTTCAAAGCACTTCATCATGATGGGAGTCAGTGCCACAGGCCGGTAATCGTTGAAAGAGGTGACTTGAGGTTTCTTTGGCACCGGAATGATGGAGGCAGTTTTGAGACAGGCTGGCACTGTGGCTTGGTCCAGTGAGGTGTTAAAAATGTCTGTTAGGACACCAGCCAGCTGACCTGCGCATTCCCTGAACACCCGCCCAGGTATGTTGTCGGGGCCTGGGGCCTTCCGTGGGTTGACTCTTTTCAGGGTCTTCAACACATCGGCTGTGTCCAGGCAGAGTGCCTCCTCTTCCTGGTGGGGAACAGTTTTCTTTGCCGGAGTACTGTTCAGTGCCTCGAACCTCCCAAAGAAGTTATTGAGTCCATTTAGAAAGTCGGCATCAACTTCACCCACTGGGGGGGAGGATGGATTGTAATCTGTGATCGCCTTTATGCCTTGCCACATACTTCTGGTGTTGCTGGTGTCGTGGAAGAACTCCTGTATTTTTCGACTGTGGGTTCGCTTTGCTAACCTGATAGCACGGTTCAAGTTGGCTCTCGCTGTCCTCAGTGCCTCCTTGTCGCCAGACTTGAAGGCTGAGTTCCGTGCTTTTAGCATTCCACGTACCTCCTTAGTCATCCAGGGTTTTTGGTTGGCCCGGGTGATAATGTTCTTAGTGATGCTGACGTCCTCTGTGCACTTGTTGATGTAGGCTGACACAGTCATGGTGTACTCATCGATGTTGATCTGGTCGTTGTAAGTGGCTGCTGCCTTGAACATCTCCCAGTCAGAGCACTCAAAACAGTCCTGAAGTGCCTCCATGGCCCCCTCAGTCCACACTCTCACCTGCTTCACTGTAGGTTTTGTTTTGATCAGCAGGGGCTTGTATGCAGGAATTAGCATAACAGATAGGTGGTCTGAAGAGCCTAGGTGGGGGTGGGGGGCTGCTCTGAATGCTTCTTTGATGTTGGTGTAGGCCAAGTCTAGAGTGTTCACTCCCCTGGTTGGAAAATCCACATATTGGTTGAAGTGAGGGAGAACAGTCTTCATGTTGGCCTGGTTAAAATCCCCAGCAATGATGAATACGCCCTCTGTGTGTGAGGATTGCAAATCACTGATGGTCCGGTAGAGAACACTCATAGCCTCTTTAGTGTTAGCACTGGGGGGCACATATACGGCAGTGATGCTAACAACAGTAAACTCCCTGGGCAGGTAGAATGGTCTGCAGTTAACAGTCAGAAACTCAATGTCCGGGGAGCAGTAACTGGCGACAGTAATGGCATTTTTACACCAGTTATTGTTGATGTAGATACACAGCCCCCCTCCTCGGGTTTTACCGCTGAGAGCGCTGCTCCTGTCTGCGCGGAATATACATTTATATATATATATATATATATGCTCTGATATAACAGCACATGTTGCTATTTCAAATTTAGAATAGAATGGCAAAGCAGGTTTTTCTAAAGGTCTAACAGCTAAATTAGGCTTATGGCTTTCTCCTGTGGCCGGAGATGAGATGTCAGGTGTGATGGATGGGATAGACTTTGACAGGTATTTTTTTTGTTGTTGTTGTTGGAGGGCTGCTAAAGGCTCCGTCTGACACTTTTCTGGTGCTGAATGGGAGAAGAAACTCCCAGGCCTGCTGAAACTGTAATTTTGGCCATTCTGTGTCCAACACTCTGTTCCTGATGATTGAAAACTTTGACATCGGTTTCTCCTAAAGTTCTGTCAGCTTAAAGGTAAACGTGTTCTAGAGAATGCAAATGCATGCGTCCAAGATCATGATTATTTTTTTTCTATACAGGTATTGAATGAGTCCAGAACCTCGGGGTAACTTGTTGACCTCATCATAGCATATTAATCAGTACTGTTAGACATGGCAGTTTTAATGTTATAATTTTGGGGACCTCTGTCTTGTGCTTTGCTTTATTTTAGAATTTATAAGTATTTGTTTTGTATGTTCAGTTCATTCCTTTTGAAATTCTATGTGGGGTTTTTCTTGGTATTTTAGCATTTTTTTTATATTTCTATTCTGCTCCGAGTTGAAGTCTTTAGCTATCTTTGATAGATCTTAGTTACTGGTTTCCTGTTTCTTAACCTGTAGCATTTGAGTTTTTGTGTTTTCTTAGGCTTGTATCTCTATTTGTTCTTGCTTCTGCTGATGTATGTGTTCCCAGATCAAAGCCTTTAAAAGACTGTAAAAAGGAAACAGACCCCAAGTTTGCTTTTGTCACACTGAATCCCATCAAAATAAGTTGAAGTTTGTGGAAGCAACCAAACAAATTATGGCAGAGTTCTTGAGGCTTTAAGCTGGCGGTATTATGTAAAATGGACTTTTTTGAGCTTTACATTATGTCATAATGTTATTCCCTCAACAGAAACATACCTGGAAGGATGCTTTGATTCTTTCGTATGTTTGAGAAATCTTTTAATCTACCATGGCAACCATTCAGTAGTGCAAAACGCCTGGGTGGAAATAGCGCTGCCTTCAAGGAGCAGTCCTCTCCTCACAGTTTCCCCCTCTTAGCTCCTTCAGACTCACCAGGAGCAATTAGCAAACACCTGGTGGAACTTCGCACCAGCTAAACTCATCATATGAGCTACTTAGTGCAAAGCTGGTAAAAACGTTGTTAAAGGGCTAATGGGGGAGCAATGTTGTGATGACTTCCAGAAAGAGCAGGAGCTTTTAAAGAGACAGAGGCCTATTTTCAATTAATTAAACTGCAAAGTCAAATTTCTTTTAAGTCATAATTGACATACATAGCGTTATTATTTTTATTTTATTATAACTGAAGGTAACATAGTTACTTGACTATGTCATAAAATGGAATTTTGTGGCTGGAAAACACTCAATACTGGCCCTTTAATACTTTTGTACTTTTCTGGACATTTTAAAGTAATGAGATAGTTACTTGAAATTAAGCTTACCAACGGCCACATTTATAAATGTACAAATTAAAAAGATAATATGATGATAATGCAAAAGAGGGTAACTTTGATCCATTTGCTTATTTCTTCTAACGTTTTTCTTAAATCTGTCTTTTACATTGTCACATGAGTAAAATCACCCTGCAGCTTTTTAAAAAAGTCAATATATTGTATTCAGTCACTGTGCCCTGGGGAGGAGGCATCGCCACTCTGAAAGAGATGCGGTTGGACGGGAGAGGATTTTCATGGTCACAGACCCTGTAAATGTCATTCCGCATCTTGCGAGGACCAAATGATAATTAGGGACCAAAAAACAGTATCAACCCAACGACAATGTTATCCACAGGTGATCCGCTGCGACAACTTTCAGATTTAAATCGAATTTCTCTAACTCCTAACCCCAAAGCAGTGTCAGAAGTGGAGATTAAACTGTGAAGCTCTGCGGCTCAAACCAACATGCCCTCTCACTATACGGTCACAAGAATATTCCAGTAATTGCAGTTTGTGGAAGTGGAGACAAGAAAGGCTGGTGGTGGTGTAACTTTCCATGGAAAGCTCTTCAGGAGGAATAGTGTTTCAAAGCACGTTGAGGCTGGACAGCCTGATCCTGGTTAATGTTGGTCATAATTAAATAAAGCAGGAATCAAACCAAACAGGAATCTCAGTAAGGTAACCCAGGAAGGAGCTGGCTTGGGAAGAATTTGAAAATGTTGAGGGTTGATCATGTTTCTGTTTGTGGAGATGTCTTATTAGCAATGGGGAAAAATCAAAGCTAATATTTCTAGATGATTTATTGCCCTTCTCCAGTCTTTTTGGCACAATAAAGTGGTTGGTGTTTTTGTGCTTTGCAAGTTGAGACTTGAGACTATCCAGAGTATATTCTGATTATCTATCAAAACAGATATTGTATGCTTAGAGATCACTGGTTCCATTAGACATCATGAGAATTTTTCAGTATGTACACTGCAGGACACTGTGCTGAAAAAACTACGCAAATAAAAAAAATGATCACATTATTAAGGATTTATTCATTTTCACATGTATTCATCTGGTACTGTCCTCACTGAGTACTTCTGTGTAGTTATGTACCTCTCTACTTTGCTTTCATCAAACCAGAGTGATAATAATCAGTGGTGCTAATGATTACTGATAATGCAGTTAAAGATAGAACCACTTATCTAGCTCATACTTTTGAAGAAAAAACAGAGAAACACACACAGACTTTGGCAAACTTTATCCAAAGAGCAGGACTTCCCACCAAGGCTCTACTAGCACTGTGGGTGTCTGTGGCCTGATGCCCTCAGGGCGCAGGCCTATCACTCTCCCTGCAGGGCCTGGCCGGCCCTCGGAGACCCAAGGGTAGGTGCTCCTATAAGCCGTTTTCAGCCATCACCTCTTCTCTGTATTATTGATGAGCACCCTGCCCCGCGGAGCTCTATGACAGCTCCAGCACAACCCATAATTTCTACTAGAATCCACTGGTAAAGAAGATTAATTCCAATGACATTGCCAGACCTTCTTTTCCCACTTGATATTTATATAGACTGCTTAGCCTTATGTTTGCTTAGTACAGAAAAATACAGTTTTAATATAGAGCACCCTGAAAACATGCTCCTTCAATAATTTCATATTTTCAAACTGTACAACCACAAACTCCAGTGTATTATGGGGGGGATTTTATCAATAGACCAGCACAATAAACTGCAGACCTGTGTAGTGGAAGGAAAAATGATTCTTGATTTTCTTTAATTTTTAAAATAAATAAATAAATAAAAAAACATGTGCCTTGCATTTGTGTTCAATCCTCTCCACCCCAATACTCTTAAATAAAATCATGTGCCACTTATTGCATCCAATTACATCAACTCAATTTAAATAGTAAGTTCAGTTGTACAAAAAAATACAACTCAAGTTGAGTTACTACGTAAATAATCTACTTAAATAGTAAGTTATTTTAGTTTAAAGCAGTTGTGAGCTGGGCCACCTTCCCAGATGAGGGGTGGAAACAAATAACCCTAAAAATTATCTCCACCCATAGTCTAAAAAAATTTATTAATAGTTTTTTATTAACATTGTGTGATTAAATTAAGTTTGCATTATTTAGACAACATTTTCACCAATTGAATTTCCCTTCAAGCCATGCTTCATGATCCAAGAGAGATCATCTGTTCCCTGCCTGTCTCTGGCCACTGCTTTTGCCTTGTGTGCGAGTAAAGTTTTTTTGGTCTCCCATAATTGACCCTCCATTTGAATTATATTCTGGATTTTTCCTTTGCCTGAGACCATCCTGTGCATAACTCTGGACTGTTTATAGACGACAAATTATCAGATTGTGGATGCACTAATCTCTGCTTTCAGATGTCCTTCCTTGCCATCAGCAGATTTTGGCAGGCGTGGTGTAGGCATCTGAAATCCTGTTTTAAACTTATCAAATTATTTGTTTTATTTGAAAAATCTGTTTAATGGAAGAGAACATCAAATACAAAGGTATTTATTTCTCTTGTATGAGAATAAATAAATTGGCAGTGAGATTTAGGAAATCGTGCAGGTGATGCAATCAAATGTCTGCTGGCAGTTTCATTTGTCACAAGAGTTGCCCATTTTTTCACTTGGGCACCTGCCCCCTACTTTGTCTGTGCATGCCACTGCCAAGTAGTATTGCTGTTTACTGTTTTGACCTTTCTTAGGATTCTAAGATTTATTTTTGTTTTAATAAGACATAAATCTCATTATAACAAGTTTTTTTTAACCTCATTAAAAGAAGATACTGCTCCTGAATTTATTTCCAAGCTCTGGCAGTTAAATGCTTCTGAACAAAGGTGGCAAACTCTAGAAAATTATTTCTTAAGTCATGCAAAAAATATAACATAAGTTTCAGATTGTAATATGACAGAATGGGTAAAAGATCAAGAAGTACGGAAACTTCAGCTTTTCCATTTTGCCCAGTTAGCCTGTTTTTCCTGGAAGTGATGGGTGTAAAAAATTACTGTGGGACAAGGATGGAAATGTTGATTTGCTGCCTACCGTTTTTTCTAATTTTATTCACAAGGAATTTTAGGGTTTCAGCCAAACCCTTAGTATTATAACTTGAGCATATCCAGAAACTTTTAAGAAAAACAGAATGCTGTACTTTGATCTACACGGAAAATGGCAAACAAAAACAACCAAAAATTCAGCAGATTATGTTTTCTTTTATAAAGAATATCTTGCCAATGCATTGCACTGTTCTTCTGTAAAAGAAAGTTAAACTCCATTATAAAGAAGAGTAACCTTGGGAGCAACTAACTGGCAGGGATAATGTAAACATTACCTTTTAAAAGTCATAAATCAATGAGGGTAGACTGTTCATTTTAAATAAATACTGGATTTAGGAAAAAAGGTGGGAGTTTGGGTTGAGTGTGAGGCAAGAGGAGTCAAACTTTAGGCAGAGCATATGGTGGTAAATTGTAACTACAGTGATAAATGTGAAGGTTTAATATCACCGATACAGTAATTGCTGTTTATTGTTTTAATTTGTTCAACACAGAACAATTAATAAAACACAGGACACAACCAGACCTCTATTAAAAGAGGCCTTTTGAATAACTCAACACTAACACTCTTTATGTCCTTTGCTATGTCCTTTAGTTGTTTCTTCCTATTGTTTACATTCTCCTTTCATTTGTAAGAGGTAAACCTTTGTGGCTTCTTACAGAGGTGGAGAGTGTTGTGTGATTTGGAAGAGGATGCAACAGCTAAAAAGTTAACTATAACTTCAGCAAGAAAGTTATAGTTTCTTATGGACCACAAATGTAGCTTTATACCAAATAATGCAATTAGTGCCTATTAATAATTTGTAACAATTGCAACATTAGTAATCAAGTTCATTTAAACTTTCCTTGAGTTAACATGGTGTTTTCCGGTTGTGAAGCTAATATCCACCACACTTCAAACATCCCTGCTATTTTTAAAAACTATCCTTTTAGTTTGAAGTGCTACCAACAGTAACATCCTTCCTAAAAGAATGACCTGATTTTTTTTTTTCCAAAGTCATCTTTTGGCAAAAAAGGGTTAAAAGAGGTAAATGTGAAATGTGAGAAAGAAAATGTAGAACATATATTTATAAATTGTGAAATACATGAGCCTTAAAGGGCAAAAATGAAGAAAATAGTAAGAAGGGCAGCACATGAATGGAGTCTTCAAGGAATATGGAGAACCGAAGGAAATATGGAAGATTTTTGTACATTAAATAAAGCATTACTTATTTATCTTCATGATACAAAATTAAAATTAATGTGAGTTAATGTTGCTACACACATGAACAGTAAGTGACGGTATGCACCTTGAAGTTGTTTGAAAAGAAGTCAAATGCACACTTATTTTAGGATAAATGTTATATGATTGTGTAAATAAATTAATTCTAAACCATAACCAATTATTTCATAATATACAATTCTCTATTGTAGCAGTGTGATGAAGACATTACCGAATTTCTGTGGCTGTAATTGCAGCCATTACGTATATACACATACTTTACAGTAAAGAAATACATAAAACATAGAATGGTACATGAAATGTCAGGTAAGGAAGATAAAACTTCCAAAACAAAATTAAACATTAGGAAGTATAACGCTGTCTAACTAAGCATATGTAAAAAGAAATGTTTTTTTGTTGAAATGTTTTCTTTTTAATAGAAAAATGAAATGTTTTTCTATTAAACATTTCTCCCGATCCAGACTGTGGATTGGGAGTTCCACAGTCTGGGTTCTACTGGTACAAATCAGTGTCCATTTCATAAAGTTAGAAGGCTGAAGGTTTCTTTCTTTTTCTCTTAATCTTTTAGTTGCTCTTTCTCCAAGCTTGTGCACTGCATTTTATCAAAAATATACTTTGTAAATAAGAGAAAAGATTGATTCTGGGCATTAAGTGAAGGTTTGCAGTCTGCAGGTCACTGCAGCCAAGCTCAGCTAATGCCTGTCTTTCTGCTTCCTGCTGCTGCTTATGGGCAAAGAGCCTGAAGACTGGGGCCGTCAGGCCTTTCCTGAGACGCCAGGATCTCTTCCTTTTTGTTGCCCACCCACAATTTCTCTGGCTCCTGCTATCCTCTCCACCACGTCCCGTGATGCTGCCCCAGCATCCCCAGCCAGCAGGCCAGCACGGCTCCTTCAACCAATGTTTTGACAAGTGCTTTAGACATAATGTCACGGGGAACCTGCAGGCTGCCAAAAATGCTAACTAACCATAACACTAATTAGTCAGTTGGAGAATGGGCTTGGAAATTGTAGCCTTAACAGGGTGCAGTACTGGTGGCAGCCATTGTGGGAAGACTTGGCTCTCATCCTGATTGACAGAGGGAAAAGAGACCGTGGACAAAGAGAGAGGAGGGAAGACGTATGGCTGGCCAAAGAGGATTCTTAAGGAATTCATTTCCTCAGTTCACAGACAGCCAGTTGGACAGCAAGGCTTTGACAAGGTGGGTTGGGTTTCTTATAATCTGTCCCCAGTGTGCTCCCGTCTCGCTTATCTCAGGGGCCATCAATGTCAGCATAGCAACCTCTCTTAAAAGTGTTTAATGGTTTCATCACCCATGTTTTGGAGAGATTTTTATAAGAAAAACAAAGTTCTTTCTCAGGTTACTTAGAGGCTCCTTTTTTTATAATCCAACCGGATCTTCTTGAGCCAAAACGTTAGACCTGTCAAAGAAGATAGATACTGTAGCAAAACGTTTTCATCTCAAGCAACATCTCGATTAATGACCATTTATGGCTTTTAGTACTCCAGTTGGAAAGTATACAAAGTAAAATGGCAAGAAATTAAAGGGTATATTTTATATCTTAAATCCAGAAAACCAAATAATTTCAAAGTTTGAACTATTAAAAGAAAACAATTTTTCTGGTTTTTGATGACAAAGTCATTTTAAAGCTCAAGCGTCATGCTAAAATAGGCTTTTAGTTTCAACTATAAAAGGAGGAAACTACTTTATGTGGATGAAGTAGTGCACCATCTGCATTGTACCTTCTAAAAATCTTTCAGGAAAATCACAGAAGGGATGTCTTTTTTTTTTTTTTAAGTAAGGTTTCTTTCTTTAAAACCAAAGACCAAAGGGTGTATTACAACTAAATGGCAACACACAAAAAAAAATGCTACAAAGTCCATCCATGGATGAAATGTTGATGAGCTTTCTGGAAAAAATCAGGCATGATGTTTTTTTTTCCTGACCCACCATAAACTCTCTTCATAGACACATGAACAAAATACAGTTAATTAACAATATGGTATTACATCATCTTCTTAAGTAAAAAGCAAGAAGTGGTATCTCTTCCTGGTACATAATAGTCTACACAACTCTTAGACAACTTAAAGATTATTGTATAAATCAGTAGACAAGTGATGCCCTACAGAATCGCAAACATCTTTTTAGCAGTTTAGTAATCTCACTGAACCCTATGCCTACATAACAAAGACAGAGATCATCTTCATCTCTAAGTCTTGTCTCCAGGCTTTTTAAAAACTTGTTTGGGTCACCAAGAGAGTTTTGGTGCAAGGAGTTCTACACAAGAAATACGCATCATTTGTTTCTATTGGCTCGCTGCAGCCACTGAAGGAAAACAAACAACAATGTTATTTATTAAATTTGTCACAAAATGTGTCAAAAGCTAAGCAAGCAAATATTTTGCATAAAAGTGTCCCATGAAAATAATAAACATGTCAGTGATCCGCATTAGCTTATCCGAAATAAATTACATCACATCGAGCATTTTCTACATTTCAGAACTAGTCATAGATGCAGGATCTGAGGCAGCTGAGACTGTGCATAGTTTTAAGTTCTGTTATATCCAACAACACATGAGGCGCATCAGCAGTCAGTGCTGCCGTCTTACATGTCACCTTAGTTTCACTTCTCATTACATGAGACAGAGGTTGTTTACGAGATCACAAGATAAGAGTTGCAGACCACAAGTCTTCCAGGGAAGGTCCATTGGGAGCAACATGTGTCATGCGTGTTTTCCAATTTGAACTATTGTTTATTTGGTTTTTTGTTTGTTTTTGGGGTTTTTTGTTTTCTTTTTTGTTTTTGCCATGTGAGGCTTTATTACAGATGGATTAAATGGATCATATTTGAATGATTCATCAGCTTACAAGCTTCTACAAAGTTTTTCTCAGGCTTCTGTCCTGTGTCATACTGAGACGTCGACACCTAAAATCCACCAGAATGATGTAAGCTGCATAAGGTCTGATATGTCACATTTACACATTTACAAGTAGAACTGATCACTCAAATACTGAGGTCACATCTTGAAGGACCAAACACTAGTATCATTTTCTTAGGGCTAAGAAACCAAATATAACCATTTTTTTGTTCGTTTTTTGTAATTTGTACCACATGATGAGATAGACAAAAGGATTAAACTCATGGCTGAGGGTCAACCCCTCAGTGCAAGATAATGGGAGGATTAATAACAAAGAAGATTTTTTTTAAAAAGCAGGAACCAAAAAGAGCCTCAAAGCTGAAAACAATTAAAGCATTAATGTGTCCAACCCATTGTCTGGTTTGAGTATGGACCAGTAAACAATTCTCTCAGAGGAACAAATGTATACTTCCATCTGTGTATAAAATAGCACAATGGGAAAGGGAAAATATGAAAAATTTGCTTTGTTGTCTGAGCTGGCACAAAATGTTCAGTTTCACTACACAGTTATCTTGAACTTGACAATTACATCATCCTGCTCACATTTACTGTTTCACTCACCAAAGATGCACTTTTGATTCATCTGCAAATTAGATCCAGAATGCAACTAATCACTCCCTGGGAAAGAGTTGGTCTAAATAATAAACTTCCCTCTGTGGCCTCAAAACATTCTTATAGTTATTGTTGTGCAAGAAGGAAAGGCTGAATTAATTTGTTGGATCTGAATGGTTATTTCACCAGAAACTGCAAATGTACTGTAAAAATGGAAGCAAATAGTCTATTTCTTTTCCGAGACATTCGGGTCGGAATGACTTGGATCAGACAGGGACATCTTAGCTATGTTACCAAGATTGTGACAAGGCAGCAAAGCATTGTACAATAGCAGCACTGACAACATTTTATTAATAATAATAGCTCAAATTTTATGATCATACTTTGCAGAAAATGGGGAAATATGCAATAAAAAGTTGAAAGATGAGGTGGAAAAAGAACCAAGCAAATTGTCTAAAAACATCCAAACTCCTAGGTCACTTTTTGACCCCACTATCCACTATACCATCCATGTAAGAAAACCTAGGAGGGTTTCACTTTTTATTTAAAAAAAAAAAAGCATTTTGACAAGTTTTGGTGTTATCCTTTTTACTGATCAGATTAAACTAGAGCTTTTTGGATAGTCATGTCAGCTCTGTTTACAAAAGAAAAAATGAAGCCGTCATAAAAAAGAACACCACACCTACAGTGAAACATGAAGGGGGATTTTGTCTTGTGTTGGGTCTGCTTTGCTTACCTGGCATGGAGAACCTTGAATTTCAGCAGAGCACAATGAAGTCTTATTGACTGCCAAGACTTCATGCAGCCAAACATCCTGCCCAGTGTCAGAAACCTCAACCTCAGCAACAGCTCATAGGTCCAACAGCAGCATAGCGACCCAAAACATACAGCTTAGTCGGAAGAAGAAAAAAAAAAGACATTGGTCAAATTTAATCATATTAAAAATTTGTGGTAACATCTGACATTTGCATTGTGGATGTTTTTTCAAGCTTTTTAATGCTTGAAGGTCTGGCAGTTGGTAGATGCACAAATCTCATTGTAAAGTATTGTGTGAAGACAATGGGTTAAAGGACTAATGTCCCAACAAGATGTAGAAAAATTCATGTACGTTTAATTTTAGTCACATTGATTACTGGAACAATGTCTTCACAGGTCTGCCTAAAAAGAAAAATCAGACAGCTCTTGTTAATCCAGAACGCTGCTGCTTCTGTTCTCACTGAAACTAGGAAGATGAAGCACATCACCCCAGTTCTAAAGTCCGTACACTAGCTCCCTGTTGCTCAGTACTCGTGTTGTTTCAGAGATGTGCAGTTAGGTCTTGTGGTTCTGCTCTGCATAGGAAGAATCAGAAGCAAATATGGAGAAGCAGCATTCAGCTTCTATGCACCACAAATCTGGAACAAACTTCCAGAAAACTGTGAAATAGCTGAAACACAGAGTTCCTTTAAATCAAGACTAATAACCCACCTGTTTAGAGGTGTTTTCGACCCATAATCACTTAAACACTGACCAACATATTTGATGTGTAATGATGATTTTGTTGATAGCACTCGACAAAATGTAATTGTTGTCACTGGTTTCTCAATTCGTGACTATGTGATGTTTTTTTATGACTTCTTACTTGTGTGTTTTTATTATGTAAAGCACTTTAAACTGCCTTGTTGCTGAAATGTGTTATACCAATAAACTTGATTGATTAATAGTGAATGCTGCAGATGGTTGTGCCGTGAAATATTGCATTACTGGTAATTTGACTTGTCTATAGACAAATGGCAAGCCAGATTTGTTTTAAATCTGGAATAAACTATATGGGATGCATCTAAATACTTTTTTTGTTTGTTTCAACTAATTTCAGGTATACCTTTTGTTTATTGGTTGCTGTTAATTGTGGAAAACTACTAACAAATTTCACAAAATCACATACATTGGTTAACAGATGCACACTGTTCACATGAGCGACTAAGCCGAGATTTAATGGTCCCTGAGAAGCAATTTTATATATACTGCAAACAAGTAAAGACCCACACAAGCAGCTCCATGTAACATAGGCTTAATGTCTTTTGGCCTGCTTCTGATCCAGGAGGCCAACAGATGCCTCCCTGTGGGTGTTTTTCTGTAAATACAATTTATATAGCTTCTAATTTATGAGGCTACTCCAAGTAGCCAAAAAAAAAGACCTTTGACTTCTATTCCCACAGTTTTTCTCCCCTCCATCAGCAGTTCATTGTAGAGTCCTGTTCATAAATGGTGTACAAGCAGAAAACCTATGTAGGAGTTTGTGGAAAGGACAAAAAACATTGTGAATGGTTTTGACAAACTGTTCTGCTAGAGAAGCAGGATTATTTACATACCACCCCATAAACTGAGCCAGAACATTCTGCTGATATTAGGGCCAGATAGTTTTTTTTAAAGCTATTAGACAATATTTCTCTGGCAAAATGAACTGCATCCCTCATTGGATAGAATTAATAAAGGTGAGACAGACTGCCGTAAACATGAACAGCCTGGCACCAGATACTGTGAAAAAGTGGCATCCAAAACTTACCCGGCTTACTGTCAGGTTGCATTAATGAAGATGAAAAACTTGCAAAACTAGGTTTAACCAAAGTTTAAGTGCTGCTCACATTTGTCATAGTCACTCCCACAGAAGTGACAACTATAAAGTCTTGCTGTTAGATTGAAATCTTGTTGGAAGTAAAAGGTTGTTGTCTATAGTTGAATGGCAAGCCAGATTTGTTTTAAATCTGGAATAAACTATACGGGATGCATCTAAACACTTGCAACAAAAATAGTGTTTTGTAAAAAAATTAATAAAAAATAAACAAACTCAACACATTTATCATCTCAAGCAGGAAGAACACACTATCCACATTGTTAGGAAACCAGTTCACTTGCTGAACTTAGGCAGTTCTAGTAAAAAAGACCTGAGTGGAGATTTACTGACTTTTAATCTGGCATGATTATAAATGCCTGACAGGCTGCTGTGAGTATTTCAGAACCTGCTGTCCACTGGGGTCTTCAGGCACAACCCTCTTTCAGTTTTATAGATTGCAGTCCAAAAAAAAAAAATCCAGTGGGTCAGAGGACTGACTGAGTTTAGTATACTCCAATGGTCTCCATAGTAACCAGACCTCTGTTCAAGATGTGCAGCTGACAATACGCAACATCTGCATGATGGGGGAAATATTAATACAGATGAAAATCTCTGAGGAATGTTATAAGATCCTATTGAATCAATTCCATGAAAAATTAAAAGTAGTTCTGAAGATAAAAGTAGGTCCAACCCAGTGCTAGCACGGTTTGCATAATAAGCAGGCTAGTGATTGTATGTCAGACTAATAAATGAGATAATTTGGATACTTGGCTCTATCATCTTAACATTACTCCAAGTCTTTCTTTAAGAAGCAACATTTGCAGCAGAGAACTCAGATCTTTGACAAGCGTCCAAAATTCCCAAGCTATAACTTGATTGATCTAAATTTGATAAAAGATAAGAAACATTCGAAGCATGTTTGACCTAATGTACATTTATTGTTACTTGTTTAAAATGGCATTTCTCCAGACGCTGAAAGAATATGAGTATTATCCTTTGCTCTACTGATCTACCTCCCATGTGTTTTTTATTTATTAAAGTGAATACTTTCAAAACTTCCGATGTGATCTTAAATCTTGTTTTCAAATATTCTTCTTTTGTAGTTCAGAAGGTTCTGCGGAGCAAAAGACTGATTGATCTGGGCTCCATTTTCTAGGAGAGCCTCCCGGGTTTGCTGTGTTCTCTGATGCTGGCTGGATTTAAAAGCGAAGGAGGCCAACACCAGCTCTCAGAGGGATTTTGCGTCTTGTAGATGGGTGTGAGGAATCCTCCGGGGCTACACTGACCTTTCCGCTCCTTCCAAGTGATTCACAGTGTGGCTGTCGACACCTCCTACTCATTTCTATTTCTCCTGATCTTTTGCCATCTTTCTCCCATTGGTGGGAAGTTCAGTCCACATCCTTCTCCACAGCAGTTTTATTTTAAAATTATCCATCTATAAAAATGTGTGTACACACACCCGAATCACAAAAATCACATCATGAGCGCCGTCACAAACATGTGCTCTGAAGAGCACTTTTTTGATCCACAAATAAAAACAGAAAATAATCTAAATATTATGTTCCCCATTATAAATGAGAAACAAACTAATGAACCACACTAGAAAATGACAGTTTTAATTCTGTTTTCTTAATCTTGCCAGCAGCTGGGAAGCAAAAATCAACCCCAAGTCACCTCAATTTCTTCCCTCAAAGCAAGAGAAGATTTTGCAGACTTACTGAAAATTACTGGTTGAATTAAAAGCCCATTTAATCTGAAAACATAGAGACCGTGAAAGAGGCAAAATATTAGCACAAAAGCTCTCTTTAGGCTTACAGCTACTCCTACAACCAGCACGAGCTTACATTGCTTTATTGTCTCAGTAAAATAGCTTTTTTTTTCATGCCTCAGCATTTCTATTAATTTCTCTTCTTGTCTTTTGATAGATTGTTTTCGTCAAACAGAGAGGAGATAAACACGCATCATTGCATTTTTACTCCCCAAAACTTTTTTGGACTTCTGATTACTTTTATTTTCATTTATTTGTTTTTCACAGCAGCACATTTCCCAGAACAGATTCGAGGCGCCCATCCTAACAAATCTGTTTGTTTAATTACTCACCCTGTATATTAAAATAGCTGCAACACTATCATACATGCTAACTCATCTTCACCCACAGTGAGGCATATTTCTACTGAGTCACACCGCTCATGCTGACCCACACACCCACACAAACCTACCTTAGATGCTGGACGAACACACACATATATACATTGTGTAGAGCAGGATTAACTGTTCATGACTTGGAGTCTTTTGTTGTTACAAAGTCAAGTTGAAACTCTACTTGCTGAAATAATGTGGTTAAAATTGTTGATGCATTGACCAGACTTTGCCATTTCAAACTGTTATTTAAGTTATATGGTGCAAAAATGTGTAATGCACTTTAAAGTACATTTCTTCAGATTTTATTATTACGTGATCATCCAAAGTTTTCTTTCACAAAACACCCTCTCTGACCCACACACACGCACACACACACGTTCGGAAATACCACTAGCCCTCACGACATAAACCAGATGCACTGCAACAATGTGTTTCATAAGGAACCGGAATGGCTGGAGGTGGATGAAAAGCAAAACCTCTTTTTTATCTGCAGGGAGCACAGCAGCTGTTACAACAAAGCACGTAATGAACTCAAGTGGCTGAAATTAATAAGAACAACAAGCACCAGCAAATTTCTACAATTTTCTCATTAAGGCTACTGTACCGTTAGCCCTGAGGCCTTTATTCTCAAATTTACATGATGAAAAATCCTCAGTTCATTTTAGCTCATGCTCTTCATTCTATGTGCTGAAAGAAATTATATAATTTCCTTTTTGTAGTTGTTCTTCCTCTCTTATCTTCTTTTTTCTTTACTTTAATCAGCTAAAAACAGTGATCCAATAAGAAACCTTATTTTGAAGGAAACTGCTAAAGCTACAAGAACAGATCCTTTATTTAAACTAATTAGCAGACATTGAAAAGGTTTGTAAGACAAAATTATTTGAAAAAATCATTCATACTCCTTTAACCTCTTTGCATTTTGTAATGGTATAACCACAAGCTTTGTTGGCCTACAACAAAACAGAATCCATAAAAGACAACTTACAGACAACACAAACTACACACAAAATATACATTTCCCATTACCTCAACAGTAATTTGTATCCTCAAAACAAATTATAACAAAACAAAGAATACTAATGCAAAAAAAGAAAAAGCAAACATAAACATGCAAAGCAAACGAATAATCAACAAAATAGCAAAACAAAACATGCAAGCAAATGACAACTTAAACCTGCATGCAAAGGGAACAACATCAAACAGCAAGTAAATATGCAACAAAATAACAAAAAGATAAAGGACTCACCATGAGCGGAGTGAGCCCTTGCCTAAATAAAATTAAGTTATTAATTGGGTAGTTGACAACCCAGCTGTAAAAGACAGGAAGCAGAAGGACTGGGACAAAACAACAACGACTCCTTCAGGAGGAGGCGGCGGCTCTGACGTGGCTGCGCACGTGCGCTACGTACCTGCAGGGTCAGGTGCGCGCACCAGGGGGTGGGAGCCGCGGACAATTCGCGGCCAAGGCCCGCAACAAGCCAACTGTAGTCCAGATCCCAAGACAGGTCTGACTGCAAAGAACTAGAACAAAATCCAGACAAAAGGAAAACCACAACACACTAATCTGGAAACGATGAACGCAGCGTTTGGGGAAGACACGCTGAGAATGAGATATTTTGGGATTCTACAGCACGGCGTCACCACAAAGCTCAGTAGAGATCGTATGTGTGGACTCGCGTGCGCGGATGCGTAATACACACCTGGCATTAAAGGCTATGTTGGTGCCACCCACCACTCACCTTAAAGGTGAACCTGGACCAACATGCCATACAGGAGGGGACACGGCAAATATGTGCTCAGACGGTGGCAGAAAACGAACACTGAACATGAATCTAAACACTCTCTACTGTATATAATATAAAAAAAAGCAATGTGGAATTTTTCTTTAATTCACTATTGTGGATTAATGTGTTTTATCACATGATATCACATGAAATCATACACTGAGGTAAGAACAAGGTGTGTTAAAACATTCATAGAGAATTAGTACTTTTGCAAGGAACTTAAAAGTCAGGCTGCACATTTTAAAAAAGGAAACCAACAAATGTATAACTGAGTGTGTTTTAATGTTCAGTGGGTGGCATAATGTTTTTTGTGGTTTGCATTTCTGCCTCCAAGCAAAAGTCTCTTATTTATTTTATTTATTTGCTTAATGTTTTTTTTTTTCAGAATAAATGGGGGAAAAAAAGAGCTTTCTAAAGATCTGTCCTTATATTTCAGTTTGAGAACAAATGCAGGAAGAGTAAAATACCTTCCTCCAACAAAGTCATTCTAAAACTACATGAGAAAAGATGGTTAATGACCCACAATTCTGGAGGGTACAGGGTGATGCACATGTTTCACTCCATTACTTGCTTCTGGTTCTGCCTGATATGGCCTTTCTGTGGCAGATGTCTTTTTTTCTGCCTTCTCACATTTTACTGCAATTTGAATGTGTTTTGTTTAGGATCACTGCCCTTGGCACTTAGGTTTCAAGTTGAGCTGTGCTGTTCACGATGTTGGCATTAGGTACAGAAAAAATTAACAGTGCTTGAAGGGAGATGTATATAGCCTCTTGCGAGATGTACTGTCTTTTGCACACTTTCACTCACTCTTTAATGTCTTTAAATATTCCTAGTAGAAGAAAAGAGACTACAAATAGAAAAGAAGCAAAAGTCCTAGACGTATGGTTTTGATTTACATTAGGCCCTTTTTACTCAGATAAGCTTAATTAAAATCCAGTTCTGTGTGAGTGTGAACTCTTGTTACTCATAAGTCACAGTAAGCAATTTATTGATGTATATATCTGTCCATCCTAGCAGGTTTAGGGGAGCTGGTGCCTTTCTCCAGCAGTCACTGGACAAGAAGCAGTATACATCCTGGACAGGATGTGAATAATTTCATCTCAGACAAGTGCACCAACACCGGAGCACCACAGGTATGTGTGGTAAGTCCACTTCTGTGCACCCTAAAGCCACACATCTATCACGGTTGGTGAAGGTGGAGACAAGAGAGAGCCAAAATATAGGTCATAATATAAGTCAAATTGATTGATTGATTAACGTTTCTCTCATCATTTGATATACTTATTATTATACATATAAACATATAACTTAACTATGATCCCCCACCTAAATCCCCATTGATATTTAAAAAATTGTTACTGGTTTCTAAGAATGTTTAATGCATTACATTACATTTTATTCCACATTTTTTACAATAACACAGGGTATATTTTTTTTCATTTTAACACCAAGTGTATTTTGTACCTGAACTGAAGCTGTTTTTATAATCCAGACTCCCAGTGGAATCAGACAGCAAGCCCCCTTTCCTCCCACATACACACCCAAACACAAATTTTCTTTTTGGCCTCACTCTGAGACTCATTCGCCCCACCAAATCCAGTCTGTCCAATCGATTAGCCATCCCTCCGCGTGCGCCTCTCTAGTGTTGGAGCTGTGAGAGACCGCTGTGCTTCCCACCTGTTCCGTGGAGATAGGCCGTCCTGACGCTTGTTACAGCAAATTAACGTCCAAGATGTACAGCAAAAGCGACATGTGATAATGTGTGAAAGTCTTAATGAATTCATGCCAGGGGCTTTCTGTTGCTCCTTCATTAGTGAGGAGTTTTGTCTCTGTAAAAGAAGCAGTTCATGACAAAAAAAAAAAAAAGCAGAGCAGCATTCATCTGAGAGGAACTGATAAGACACAGGAAGCTGAGCTTACCAACTGAGACCACTGTGTTCTCCCAAGTGCTCCTAGTTGTGAGACACATCCTTTTGTTCAGACAGATTGTAGCGGTTGGGTGCTACTGTGATGATGCTTCTGGAAAGTTTATATTAAAGGTGACTTTCTTGAAATATTTTATTTTATTAAAAAACACACACACAAAAAAGAGAAATGATTTCAATTGTGCACCGAAGGAATAAGGAAATCTGACACCAACAAACAAAGCTAATCAATAACTGTCTCAAACCAATTCATAAGTAACTGACATCTGTTGCTGCTGACCTATTGACAGGTTACAAAATAACTACTTTTTTTAATTTCAAGAGTTGTGTTTTTTTTTATAAAAAATAACAGCATCAAGTACAAACTTCAGTTAGAGGGCACGTTGTAGTGGCATTTCTTTGTCTATAATTTCACAGAAAATGGCCAAATTTCATAAAACATGATGAAAGGAAACCATGAGGAACTAGTACTGGCTTCTAGAAGTTTAGGGGTAAGTTGTTGACAGAGAGCCATCTCCTCAAGTGTAGCCTTCAATGATTTTAATGGATTTTTCTCCTTGTCATATTCAGATATGTCTGGTTAATGGCCTAAATGCTCAGCAAATCAATAACTAATATGGTAAATGCTGTGCAGTTTATGTATGGAATAAGTAGTGCAGCAATATTTGGAATACAATAAAAATAAGAATCTACTGGCCTCTAAATCCAGCTGCAAAGCATCCCAGGTGGACATGCTCTCAGTATTTACTGGAACTGAGTCAGAAACAAAGAATCTGAACTTCAACAGAATTATTTTTTTATTGCTGCTAAAAGAAGTTTTGGCAAAGATGTTCATATTTCACAAGAAAGGCTCTCTGTTGGTTTGCAACAGAAGTTTTACACAGCTTGTCATTTTTGGTGTGAATTTGTCACAATAAAATTAACAACTTTCATCACTCCCAGTCTAACATATGCAAACTATTACAAATGAAAGTAGGTTACAGCTTATCATTGTTTAAATTGAAATCACTGCTATACACTTATACATTTCATTAAACACACCACAGTTACATAATATAAAGCAAATAAAGTCAATCTATGTTTGCCTTTTCATGTGAAATTTAAGTTTCCTTGGCAGACATTAGGCTAAGCAAAGGAAGTCGACAAGACCCACAAGGAACACTGTTGTCTGAATTTGCAGGTGTCTTGTGGACAGCAGAGCAGCGGCAAGTCTCCACTTCCAGCAAAGACAAACAGTTTATATTATCAGTAGTCCATTAGCAACATGAATAGTGTTTCATTAATAATATGCTGCTTCCTGTGGTCGAGTGTGGATTCTGAGAGGTTTTTTCGCACCAGTAATCTTTGCTTTGTCAAAAATGTCAAAAACATCTGACAAAATGACCCTGAGGACTTAAACAAATCTGGAGCGACTGGGCTGAGCATTGGAGGTGAGTTTTGACTGGCCAGTGGACAGAACAAACCCACAGCAGTATTAGATAGACGAGAGGGAATGCATTCCCTCCTGCAGCTTTCTGCTGTTTATCTTTGGGAACCTTCATGAAACCTTGAAATCTTGAAATGTTTTTAGAAATACAGGCTCTTGCCAGAGTGTTCATACATTTTAATGTTTTGTTTCATTGCAGCAACAAAGTTTAACTTGTCTCTACAAAACAGCTCTAGCTCAATTGGACTGAATGGAGAAAATCTGTGAATTGTAGTTTGCTACAATTTATCACAAGCCAAGTCTTAAAATTTGCTCATTCGGGACTCAACTACTCTCACTAGATTTTAACTAGGGGTGTCAATAGGAACCTCACTGTGCTGCATGTACAGTTAAATTTGTAGGAAACTTCAGGGGCGTAAATATATTTTACAAGTCACTCTATAGAATATTAAAATATTTATATAAGGTCAGTAATTTTATTTTAGTTATCCAATAAAATTAAAGAGTGCAATTAATTGCAGCAAAACATTTCAATAGGAGAGACTAAGATTAATTAAAATAGCTTGCATTGATATTTAAAATCAATGGTTATCAAAGTTCCTACCATATAGGATTAAATATAATATCAGCAGATCATAGTCGAAAATTAAAACCTTCAAAAGAAGTTGAAGCTAGAAAAGAGCTGGAAGATAGTTTGTTCATTATTATTTAAAACAACAATTATGAAATATCACTCAGTTGTTGCACTCTTGCTGACATTAACTCTAAACAACTTTGAGTTTCACTAGTTACTTTTCAGCTATTGTCTTTATTCCTTATGTTTGACAATATTTTTTAAACCGACTTTAACCTCCTTACACTTTGGAAAGAGCTGCAAAAAACATTGACATTTCTGAAACCAAGGTGAAACGGCATGGATTCTGACACTGGAAGCCTTGCATTTTTTAAAAACAATGCTGTCAAATGTTAAAAGCCAACAAACTGACTGTTATTGGAATGTAAATTAATTCATTTGCTGTGTGTTTAAAAAGGCCCTGCTTCGACCTGAAGAGCATGGTTTGAAATGCCAGCAGGATTACCAACACTGATAAATTGGGTTGAATTATGGAGTCACGTCAGTTTATCTTCTGCTGTGGCTAAGATGTGGAACATCAGTGAAAAGTTTTAGTCTAGACAAAAGCCAGATGAAACAGCACGGGTCACTTGTATGCCTCTTTTGGAACTGACTGCTTGAATGCTGATGAACTGCGGTGAAACAGACGGCAAACAAACATGAACCCCGGCAGACTTTCACTGACTCATACCGTGACTTTTTCTGCATGAGTGGAGATCCATATCGTGTGCTGCTGCAGCAGGGGTAGAGGGCAGATGGTGCCTTTGAGGTGGGAGGTTGAAGGTACACAAGAGGAGTGTGGGTCAGTCAGGCTCTGGCTCAGGTTTTTGTGGTACAAACATAATCTACTTCTTTTTTGACCCGCGTATCGAGTTGAAACTAGAGATTTACATTGACCGTGTACAAAGACACATAACCTTTCATTCTCATTTTGCCTCATTCAGTCAGACTGAAGTTTGTTTTTTTTAAGGTCATTAAAGATTACAAAGATTATTTTATTAGGTAAAAGCCAGAAAAAATATTTTTAAAAATATATACTATAACTTTCTTCAAAGTCAGAAGTTTATATACTACACATTTCATTGGTATTTGGTAGAATTAAATCACCTTGTAGAATTGCTTAGGTCAAACATTTTGGGTTTCTTTCCACAGCCTGTGGAATAGGCTCATAATAGTTTGTTGGAGTTGTGGTCCGTCCCTCCAGACAGAACTGACGGAACTGTCTCAGGTTTGTTGGATGCCCTGTTAAACCACAGTTTTAGTTTTACCCTGAACTCTCCCAAATATTTCTGTTATCCTTAAGCCACTTTGTAGTTTATTTTGGTGGTATTCTTAGGGTCATTGTTCATTTGGAAAATCCATTTGTGCCCAAGCTTTAATATATTAGCTCATATCTTGAGATATTGATTCAGTCTTTTCACTTAATTTTATCTCCTTGTGATATAATCTATTTTGTGAACTGCATCAATCTTTCCTGCAGGAAAGACATCCACATGACATAGTGCTCCCACCCTCATACATCACAGTTGGGTTAAATCTATGGTCATCATGACTAAACACATGCCAAGTACATTTCTGCAGGAACGAAGGTTTCCGTCCCAGAATAAATTTGCAAACTGTAAGCAGATTTTCATATTTCTTTTGGGTTAAAGCTTCTTCTTCTCTTGAGTGGCCTTTTTTTTTTTACAGCCAACATCTATAAAAGTTTTTGTTTTGGTACTGGAACTGACATGAATATTTTGTACCAGTACATATTTATCTCTGAGGGACAGAACCAGTCTCCTTCCTGAGCAGAATGATGGCTGAATATTCACATGGTTTATACATTTCTACATGATTGTTTGAACAGATAAATATGACACCTTCAGGCAAGAGAAAAGCAACTTTGAAGGTCTTTATTTCTATTTCTATTTCTGATATCCTGACTGGTTTATATAGGAAAAACATGACATCTTAATCTGAAATTTCCCAAATTGTTTAAAGGTGCAGTAGTTGTAGAATATATGAATATCTGAAGAAAGTAATTATTGTTGATTTTGTCAATTAGAAATAAATGGGCAATCTTAATTGATATGAAATGTTCAAAGTTTATTCTGATTTTAATATCACACAGTAAGGAAAAACATGTATGTCTTTTTGAATGGTGTATTTAAATGTCTAGTTTCAATGGTATGTTTTATAGTTTTCCCATTTTTAAGATGTACTTAATGTCAACTTGCATAAATGACAAACCTTTGAGAGTTTGTGTAAGATCTCCGGCTTTTGCTAAATGCTGAGTTTAAAACACTCTTAAATGTAAGTTTGAAAAGCTGATTTACTACAGAGAAGCTTTCTGTTCAGCATATACAGTACAATGAGGAGGAGGATAGCTCCATCTAGAGTTGAAATGATTTATAATAACTCTTGTCTTCAGTCTATCTTTATCTTGTATGAATCTTTTGAAAGATGTTGAATAGCCCTAAAATTCATCTTAAAGTCACTATATTCTAGTTATTTTTAGCAACATGCGTGTGGCTTTTCCTGAGTTCAGTTGTCGCCATATAAATATGTGTTTCTGTGCTTTGAAAGCAACCAAACATTGCTTTTCCTTTTTAGAATACAAATGCTGTATTTCTTTGTTGTGCTTTTAGGTGTAGTTTTATTAAGTTTGGTTTTACTATGCAGAAAATTCTTAGTGCATCATAATTTCAAGGTAAGATGTGTGTGTCTGATTATAGTCCTTCGGCTTTTAACAGGAGTGCTTTTATTGACAATGCCCCATTGTTGTAGACAGGTCAAGGCACATCAGTTTCAACTAAACAAATTCCAGACTGATGATACTGAGGAAGCAGCCAACACATCTGGAGAGCACGACTTCCATAACCTTTGTTGTAAGCTTGTAAAGAAGACTGAGTGACTTCCTGCACAGACACACTGAACAGCAGCCCTGCTTGTCATTTGTTAAGGGGGGGATGGTGGGTGACAAAAACATGAACTTATCCACATATTTCAGTCAGAGTGCAGACTGAAATATGTGACAGTACATCTTATTAAAAAAAAAAGGCATACTGTCAGAAATATAATGAAACTTTCATTTCAATCTTTCAACTTCAAACACTCTTTGCTCTTCTGCCTACATTAGCTGTCAGCTTGACTGCATTATTTATCCAAAACAAAATATAGTATCTTTGTCAAAACTGCAAGCTAGTTTCTCAAACTGTTATTTTTTATTTGAAAGCCATTTATAGCTGAATTAGGTATCACAAAGATAACCGTCTCATTTTCTTTTAACCTCCAATTATCTCGGAATTCATCACAAGGTTCATTACTGAATGCTTAAAAGTGAAACTGCTTTTATTCAGCAGAATAATTATGTGTTTAAATAGTTTAAACAAGCAATATTTAGTGGACCGTTTATCTGAAATATGATGAAATGTTGTGGCTAAAAATCTCACCATTGCTTTCTTCCTCTGTGATGCTGGAGAGACTCACATTTTAACAGTGGCTGTTGTTTGGCTGGTCCTCCAGAGGGTTCTGTCTGGTTTATATGAGAAAGTTGTTTCCAACGAATAGATTCAGTACAAAGCTTTCATTCAAGCAAGAAACTGGACTCAGACCAATCAGTTGGACAGTTTTCTGAGTTGTGGTTGCTACAAATAGTTGTCATGCATTGTACGCTAGGCTGATTTCTCCATTTTGAGTGAAACTACGCTGGGTTTTTTGCAATTATTTTCCAAATATCTTACATGCATTTAAGTTTTCAGTAAGTTTTTGAGCACATCCTCTTTACTTTAAAAACTTAGATTCAAAACTAAAGACCTGGCATAAATTACATTTTTCAATTTCAATTTTCAAACAATTTTTCTCTTAGTTGCAGTCTGATGGAGTTTTTTATAGCCTATTTTTCTGATGAAGCAATTGAATTAGGAAACCTTTACTCTATTTGTGGAAATTCTTACACTGTATTGAGACAACATTGAAAAGCATAATATAATGACCACAGAAACCTCAGCTGAACTGATTCCAGAAGCCTTCAAAACATCTTGCAAAATATCTAAGAAAGCAGGGGATTCATCAGTCTTCAACATGTGCCATATCAAAGGGTAGATTGAAAAATTGCATTTTAGACTTATTTGCGTCTCTGGGCTTTATAATTTAAATAACACCAAAAAAATCTCAAATTAAAGAAGTGTTCTCTTCTCAGGATGAAACAGAAACAAAATGTTCATTTATGTAAAGTATGTCATTCCATCAACTTAAACATCCCAACTTTAAATTTTCAGACTGCAGATTCTGCATTAGTATTTCCATTAGCGCTGTGCCTACCTTCAGATGTGGTTACACAAACAAAAACAATCATACTATGGTTTTACATTTGGAATTACAAGTGTAAAACATGACTTCACTAAGTAATGTAATGTTTAATGTGGGCCAAAAGGTGAGCCTGAGAGAGGCAGTGGTGTTTTCATCATAAAACACTCCTCTCCTCATTCTCATTGCAGATGTATGAAAGCTGAAACTTATTTCTTAATCCCCTCAAGCGCTTTCTATCCACAGCACGGGCAGCCGAGAAAGCTGATTACTCTAACTGCAGCCACATTAATCTATAAATTCAACCATATGTAAGCGAAAGCATAATGTTGGCTGTGAAGTTAACGAGTTTAACCTAATAACCTAAACTTTACCATCTGTGTAATTATAAACAGCTGAGTTGATTAGGACTTCATCGCTGAGTAACACTGACAGGTCTGCATACCTATGCTGAAAGCTGAATACTGTAAAATTTGACACGCTGCAGATAGAGCTATTGCTTTTCCTTTCTACATGGTTGTCAGCAATCAGTGAAGTTCATTCCAAAAGAAGTCTGTGCTGCGACAGTCTGTAGTGCTCTTAACATTAGTTATACCTAACAGAAACACTGAAGACAAAAAAAAAGAAAAGTATGTTTTCTCTTAGTGCTTATCTCAATGACTAGCATTTAAACAAAGAACATGTGACTGTTCTGTCAATCTTTTGTAGTTCAATGCAATGTTAAGAGAATGTTTTCGACTTGCACCTTTTTAGGACGTAAAGACTTTAGTGATAATGAAACATTTTTGATTTGGAGATATGTTAAATAAAAAAAAGATTGTTATTCCATTTTCATCCTGCTCGACTTTAGCTTTCGCCACTATTAGTACAGTGATATTTTAGTTTTGTCAAAAAGCAGCTTGGTTCAAAATTATTTGGAAAAGGTATTAACGCAGCTCAGTTCAATCCAGTTTTGGACATTTATCCATTATCTACCTGCTACTCCTTGCAGAGTCACAAAGGGACAGATGGACTTTAGACGTTGGACGCTGGACGGGCCGCTAGTACATCACAGGACAACATAGAGATACACAGGACTTTGCTTTCTGAAATGAAAATTATTTAACTTTTTCACGATTTTCAATATTGCTATGATGTACTTTCATTTATTCCCCATTTAAAGTTTTATTACAGTGGAGTTGTAAAAGCTACCACACGAGGGCAGTATTACATCATATTTTATCCAGACTGCTGATCTGTCAAAAGCTCACTGGAGGTGTGGTGTCATTCTACATTCTTAATCATTTCTGAAAAAAAAAACTTCACTTCACCTCTAATCTATTCAAATGATAATTACATTGATCAGGAAAACATGTATCTTGTGTAAGAGATACAAATATGTTGCTGAACAACAGCAAAAAAAAATCACAATCTGGTAACTAATTTGCCAGATTAAGATGTGCTTTGCTTCACAAAGCACATCTTAATGTGCTTTGTGTTTACTTGGACTGACCTTTGTACAGTCAGTCATATAAGGCATGTTTGGGAGTAAAATTAATAGTACAAAAAATCAATCATTTACCAGGAACCAAAAGACGTTACATAAGAACAACATACATGTACAAATCAGAATAGTTAAAGTTCACCTGATGACTCCATGTGATCATTTTATTCTGGATCCTGAACATGAAGCATCTCCTACATAAAGTGTCAACTTTCAAGCACCTCATCTTTCACTTCCACCTGGTTTGGTTGAAATACTGTACACTGAAAAAATATAAAAGCATGTCCAACATAGACGGATTAGCGATAATATAAAGATGGAAAAAAAACAAAAAACTTTTAAGCTATTTATTTGTAAACCATTGGAAGCACTAACTTTAATTTGTGAAAGTCTTGTAAGAATAAACATTACTAGAAAGAAAACTTTCTAACAAGGCACAGAATTCATAGCAGAGATTCCAGCATTTGTTGCTTTTTTAAAAGAAATGTACAAAAGCAAATCACTTCTCCTCACATTCAACATGTTTACTGGGTTTTCAAACAGGGAAGCTTAAATGTCCCCAAATGAATGTTTTAAATGTGGACCAATGTTTTATGGAAGAGAAATTACTTCCTTCTTAGTGAATTTTCTTTTACACAATCATCTTGACATAAAATATTATATTTACTTGGAAATCAAATACACAAGTGCCTTACTATATAATAAATAGTTATTTTAGTAAAGCTTTGAATACTAAAATAAAAGGCATTGTTCACAAATGAGCGCCTGTTATTTAGAGCAAGTCTCACTGAAGTGCTTAAAACAAAAGACTTGACTCCTTAGCACTCAGTTAATCCAGAAACTGGTGAAATATTCTCTGCTAATCATATTTTACGGATAGGATACGGTTTCAGGTGTACTGTATCTCAATAGTTAAAATATCATTCAAAATTAAATTGAGTAATTCTATTTAAAAAGTGAAACGCAAATTCAAAGCACATGCACTGATTTGTTTCAACAGTCTATAATAGTGTGATCTGCACAGCCAAAAGAAAGACTGTAGTGTGAAGTTTCCACAGTAAGTGATGCTTTGGGGAGCCACGCCATCTGCTGATGGACTTTACTGCTTATCGTCAAGTCCAAAGTGAGGACAGACACATCTACCAGGAAATATTAGAGCTCTTTATGCTTCCATCAAAGCTTTACAGAGATGCTGAGTATATTTTCCAGCAGAAGAAGGCACCAAAACCTACTTTAAAGCTAATAGTATCATCGTGCTTGATGGCAACAAGCCTAATCTAAACACTGCAAAAGGATCTTTAGTGTTTGATCAAGAAGATAAGGTAGACCAGAACCAGGGATGCAGACATTACATAGTTATTTGAGCAATCTGGGCTTTCTTAGCACCTGAGCAAAACTGATCACTTCCATGCCATGATCCAGTAATTCCCTCCAGAGAGGCCCAGACCAAGAGAATTAACTGTACACTATATGAAAATATATCTTACACTAAAACTATTTTGTTTTTTACATAATATTCTATTTTATTTTGGATTTTAATTGTCTATATGTCATAATCATATGAATTAACACTGTGTATAAATTATTATGCCATTACTAAGTTATAATTTACTGAAGTATTTCTTTCATTCATTAACTAGAGTTAATGAATGAAAGTCTTTGAATAGAAAATTAACATCTTTTTCTATTCAAACACTGAGCTGAGCAGCATGGTCAAACCAAACCTTCTCCACATGCTCTTTTCCCAATTCCCAGACTTTCTGAAGGATCTTAACTCCCTTTCTGGAAGTGATCATGAGGTACTCTTTGTTTTCTGGGTGCAGCATCACGGAATACCGAGCCATAACCAGCGACTGGCAGAAGCGAGAGAGCACCAGCACATAGAGGCAGTCTTTCTCGTCCTTGTTGAGGGGGATGACGCTTTCCCAGCCTGCGAGGACAGGCCCACCCACCTCGATGGGATCAGGATGCTCAATCATCATGTACATTATGGTGATGGCAAGTTCATTAATGTAGTAGCCACTGTTCATGTCCCCGAAGTCAAGGATGCCAGAAATCTTGTAGCCATGATTGTCATCGGGTTGCATGAGAATGTTGAGGTCATTAAAGTCACCATGATTAATACCTTACAAAAAAAGGAAACGGCTTTACTAAAACCTTTAGCTCATCTTTGCCTGCATTAAATCTTCAAAAGGAATTTAATTTTATCCAACAAAGAATCAAGCAAATAAATGTACTCACATTTGCGAAAATTGGATCGTCTGGGGATCACAGAGTTTTTGTACTGATCAATAACAGATTTCACAACCTCCTGAAGTGGATCTCCATCTAGTACACCCATGTATTCTTCCAGGAGACAAATGTTTGACAAGCTCCATATAAAGTTCTCCCTCTCGAGAAGGCTGAGATGAGGGTGCTCCATCTAAAATGAAAACGAAAGCAGCTGAATAAAAATAAGCATGTACGTATTCAGCTTGTTTTAGTTTTGAAAGCTTAGCAATGCAAGATATGCTTAAAGTAATGTAACAACTTCAAACATTTTCATTAGCAGCATTTTTGCTTTAAAATAAAATGTTAAAGTTTCACTGGAGTGTATCCATCTTACCTTTTGAAGGACTTCATCCATTCTAGCAGCCATCCTGCCAGTCTCATATAATAACTTTGGTGTAAGAGGAACCTTAGAAACAGTCACTCCAGGTAAATAAGTCAGCAGCCGGACCAAGTACTTCTGACAGCCATACCCACAATCTATCACAGAAAAAGACAGAAGTAGCCTTGCGATTATTTTCCTCAATCTTCAACCATATAAATAAAGAACTAATGTGCTGTGATCTTTTACAAGGACATGTTCCTCATTACAGCTGTACTTGGATATTAATGTTAATGAGGCTGTGAACTTGTGATCTTGAGAGAGAGAAAGGGCTTAGAGAGAAACAACAGACATTGTCGTTTTCTGTATGTAACTTCAACCAACGCAGGGGGTCTGACACGCCTTGAGTTGGGGATCAAGGTCTCTCACCGCAGCAGATAATATTAAATATTATTCTATTTTACACATGACTGGAAAATAAACTCATTACAACATACAAAATTTCAGAATTTAAATAATTTAGTAAAGCAAACTGAAGTAGTTACAGTGCCTCGCAAAAGGTATTCACACCCATTGCAGCGACAAAACATCCATGTGTTTCATTGAAATTTAGTCATCAACACTAAAGATTGCGTCATATTCGAAGCAATCTGTAGTGCAATTTCTAAAGATGTAGCTCAGTGAGTGTCTCTCAAAAACTCAAATCCCCTTTCAAAATGAGTTTGCACCACTGAGATCCAGTGTTGTATAAAGTACTGAAATCTCAGAGTCAAGTAAAAGTACAAGTACCTCTCCAAAATATGACTTTGGTAAAAGTCCAAGTCACTGACTGAAATGTTACTTGAGTAAAAGTCTTAAAGTATTTGAAACTTCTTGTACTTAAGTATGGAAATTACTGTAAAAATGGATGTACTCAAGTAATGTAATGAAAAGTACAAGTAAAAAGTAAAACAAAGCAAATGCAGTTTGAATGACATTTTTTATATTTTGGTAAACTTGTCAAATACACTTAAAATAATGTACACAACCAAGTGCAGGCAAAATTAAACCTGCTAATAGATATACCTGCAGGCATCATTTAGTTAAGAAAATTAGGTGCTTTACCTATAGCACAAGGTTAACTTAACCGGCTTTACAACTGAACCAGCTTCTTAGTAAACCCTCCAGGACAGAAAATACAAAGTTTTTGTAAGCCTTAAGTTTTCCCTTCAAGTAAGGTCAGTGCTGAAAA
This sequence comes from Xiphophorus hellerii, assembly GCF_003331165.1. Classification (NCBI taxonomy): domain Eukaryota; kingdom Metazoa; phylum Chordata; class Actinopteri; order Cyprinodontiformes; family Poeciliidae; genus Xiphophorus; species Xiphophorus hellerii. The sequence goes on from NC_045680.1 coordinate 11,068,560, forward strand.
TGAGAAAAATAAATAGTACAGAAAATGCGGCCAACATGAAGAAAAAGAGCTGTTACGATTACTCTACTTCACAAATCAGTGAATCAGTCAATCCTACAGTCAGTAGGTGGTGCACACAACTGGTCATTATGCAAAAGAAAAAAAGAACTGGGAGGAAAATGCAGCTTATTGGCATCTGTAAACCTGGTTTTGAACTTGCTTGCCTTTCCTATATTCGTTAAATTTAGTCTAAATTGCTATCGCTATGGCTTCTGTCCCCCCTTGAACAGAGGAGTCTAGGTAGCCTGCTACAGTCAACATTAGGCCTAAGCTAAATACACCACGTGTGGAACTGAAACAATGCCAAACAAAGTTCATTTATGGTCAAGATTTCACAATACAGTAGTGCCTAGTGACCAAGCTATAGTTACTGAAACACGAGGATTATAACCATTTCATAAGAAGTTACCTCGATGTGTTTCTTCAAGTTGGACGGGGAGTTTTTGTAAGATAGAATTTCCATGTGACTGCTACTGATTGCGAGACTTGCTTTGTGTTTAATGGGAGAAGCGAAACAGGTGTATCCTAATTAAAAGTAAAGAAATCAAGAAATGGCAAAAAATGTGGAATGAAGATAAGAAAGGAAGAAGATTATATGAAGTACAAAAGTCAGTTTGAATTCGAAGCATTAATGAACGAAACAGAAGAGAAGAAATAATAATTAGTAGATTAAGAGTAGGTCATACCTACTTAAATGACATGCTTTATAAAATAGGGAGGAAAAATAATGATAAATGTGAGAGATGTGGAGAGAAAGAAAATGTAGAACACATATTGATGAACTGTAAGTCAAATGAACTCAAAAGGGAAGAATTAAAGAGAATAGTTAGAAATATGGGGCATGAATGGAATCTTAAAGGTATATTAGGAAATGAAGGAAACATAACAGATATTCACAAATTAAGGAAAGCATTGTTTATTTATCTTAAGAATACAAAATTAAAAAGTAGAATTTAATAGATATGAAGTAATGCTTCTACACACTCATGTACAGTAGGTGGCGGTATGCACCTTAAAGTTGCTTGTGATCCGCCATAATAGAAAAGAAGAAGAAGAAGAAGTATCCTATTGGTGGTGATGAACAAGCCCAGGCACTTTGTTCGGTAGCCTACTTGCTAATCAGTAGGTGGGGTCAAAACACTTGCGTTTCTCTCTCTCGCTTTTTTGTAACGAGTAACTAAACCACACATTGAAAATGTATCGGAGTAAAAGTACGCAATTAAGTTCGGAAATATAGTGAAGTAAAAGTGAAAGTCATCAAAAATTTTCATACTCCAGGAAAGTATGAAGTACTCCAAAATATACTTAAGTAAAGTAGTGAAGTATTTTTACTTCGTTACTATACAACACTGCTGAGATCACAATGGCAATTTCAAAAGCAGCGTGACCTGAATCAATGTTTCTATGAAAGAGAACTACAGCTAAAACTAAGCTAGCATGAATCCATCTTCAAGAGAAAACATACACAAAACTGATTTCAGCTACACTCCACATATTTGAACCGATTCTTGACTCATACCTATTTCTTCCAGGCTCATGAGTTGTCCTGAGGTGGTAGGCATGGCTGTTTGAGCAGGAAGTCCATTCTGGTAGAGAAAGGACATGGCATGGGTCTGCAACTCAATGATGGTGGGGTTCTTACTGTCCTCCGTGTTCATGATTTTTAGGACGTACTCGCCACCCTCAGTGGGAGCCACATAGAGGTTCTGGTCATCATAGCTGGGCAGAGGGCGTATTTCTGAGGCGGTCAGGTTGTAGAGCCTCTTCATGATCTCAGACACCTGAGAGGGGCTGAAGTTGGGCTGGGCGTTCTTCACTGACATTTCTGACAAATAAAATCAACATATTAGCAGAGGAGGCATTACTAAATGCACATGTATTATACTAAATCTGCATAAAACCACTAAACACCAAAGTTACAAACTATTTTGTTGTTGCTTAAGAAGTCAAACTACATAACCGTACTTCAATTAAATATTAAATGCAATTATTTAGCCGCCGTATGTTTACGTTCATTCACAAACTTCTTATGAACACAGCTGTTTTCACTTAAGGAAGAATCCCTGCTCCTGAACACGCTGTAAACTTTGAACTTCGAGCAAAAAGACTCACGTACTTCGGACCGTAATGTCATTACATTCAAGCAATAAGCCTATAAACACGGGAACTATTAGCAGATATGCTACCCTTATTAAGTAACCTACCTTTAGCGGAATAAAATCACAGAGATAACTGTCAATGTAGTCTAGTATTTTCCACAAAATGAACAATGTGACTCATGAAAACAACGACATCCGGTAAGTTCCTTCAAAATAAAATCCTTACAAATATGTTGAATTTTGGAAAGAAAAAAAAAAACAGCGTAGGATACTGATTCTCTGAAATTTGTATATTTTGGTTGCTTGTCTGTACAGTTGTTAACCCTCCCCGTGCATCCTTGTGTTATCTCCGGGTTACCCAGCTTCCTTCCACAGTAAAAAAAAACATGCATGTCAAATTAAATACTGTACTACAAATTTCCCGTTTTTGTGTGTGCATTTGTCCCATGTGTCTTTGTCCTGGTGAGGGACTGTTGAACTGGCCAGGATGTACTCTACCTTTCATCAAAAAGATGGATAATTATTGTTTGTAGTAGTAGTGATAGTAAATGTAGAACTATGCAAAAAGTATTCATTAACAAGGGCCTCACCACAATGATATGGGCTTAAAGTTTTGTTCAAGACAGGGGTTGAAGGGAAGGATGGACAGGATGTGGAGATGGTTCATGTAGGAGACTTGCTGTTGAAGGCTTTTGAGAAGATTCAGAATATGGTGGCAAAAGTTTTTCCAGCACTGCTTTTTCTGACTTCACAATAATACTCTAAAATATTCTATTTCACCTAATTCTGCCAAAAAGGAAAGATATGTTTGAGTGGAAAAAATAAAGAAAGTATAAGATATTTCTCCAAAAGACTAATTTTACTGATGAAATATTGACGTTTACATAACCAGTGGGGTTTTTCTTTGATTTCATCGTGTTTTTGCAATTCAGTTTATTGTAAATTACTTTAAAGTAGCATCAAATAGAACTGGGATTTTTTGTTATTTTTTTTTATTCTGTCAATGAATGCTCATTTTATCTTTCATTGAGGTCTCCTCTCTGAAAAACAGACCCATATGGCCCCTAAATGCCTCACTAACTGTTTTCCAGCTTGTTGCTAAATTTATCTGTCTGCCTTTTGAAGCTGGGAGGGAAGCTGACGGTAGCAGATCACACTCCTTGTTGTTGCTAATCTTGCTGTTCGTGTGTCATGTTATGTGAAGGTTCTAATAAAACCTATAACACTAAAAATATTAAATCAAATAACTTTACCAGTGAAGTATTTCTATTACAGCTGGTGATAAGTTTAATAAATAAATGTTGAAAAAACATTTAGAATCAAAAGATTTTTATATTTCTATGTTTTGATGGATACAGGTAATTGCTTGCGTGTAGGAAAACAAATTTTAGAAGAATGAACGTGTAGTGAGTTAGTTGCATAGAACCCAAGCTACAGAAGATTTATTTCTGGTCACTGCTCGGTTTAGGCATCTATTTAGTCTTATTTAGGAACATAAAAAATCTTATTACAAAAATGTACTTGTCTAAAATTGTTTTGTGACATGCAAATTGTTTTTGTCTGGATTGCAAGTAAAACATCCTCCACAGCCAGCATAACCTGTCCATTTTATTTGACTGGCTAATCTTATTTAGCATGCCTGATCTTTCTCCTCATTGGATCGACTCGGGTTTTATGCAAATTTTATGGCTGTTGTTGTGGGCTTTTCAAATGGTTCACTACAAAATTGACGCTTACACCTTGCACAACCCAGAGCTATTGGGTGCCCAAGAGAGAAATTTGCAAAAACAGAAACACCTAAAAGAAAGAGTCTGGGAGAATTTTACCGGCAAAATGGATGTAACTCAAAGTATAGCAGTAGAAATGAATGAGTATTTTACTTTTGCGAGTGAGAGGTGGCTTCTCTAGAGAACTTTTCCACACCTAGAGCCATAGAAATATGTCTTAGTGCCCTGTGATCTAAACACTACTAGCTGAAGAGTAGCAGTGTATGTAGCAGATCTCAAAATTGTCTAATTATTCAAAGCACAATAAACACTTCATCTATAGGCGTAAATCCCAGGGAGGATGGGGGGCCGATGGGGATCCAGACCCCTCTTGGAAAAGTCTAAATTGTCCCCCCCCAAAGAAGTCATAAAATAAATCTTTGTATTTAAACAATGTCAATATAAAAAGGCAATAGAAACAAAGAACAAAATAAATCTGCCATTCATCTAAGAAGAAAATAAGAATGAATTTTAGGTCCCCCCCTCCCATTGTTAGAACAATGGTTCAGTAGAAAGTGTAGGAGGAGCAACAGCAGTGCTGAATGGCACAGGCTCCATCAGAGCTGCTGAATGAGGAGCTAGTTGTTGCTGTGGCTCTGCAGCAAAAGTAACAAACCCTCCAGTAAGTAAATGCTTAAAGCAAAAGACATGTTACACATTTTATTTACTTTCACTGCTTAATAGGAAGAAACACATCAATTTGTTTTTCATTTTGGCTGAATCATGATAAACTGCCACCTTATGCCTTGGAAATCAAAACTAGCAAAACTGCTTCCCAATACTTCCCAAATATTCATTTGCTACATCGCTTTCATAGACTTGGCTCCTTTTTCTGTCGAAGGTAACCAGTATTTCAATTATATTTAGCTCTTTAACTCTTACTTTAATAAGAAGAGTTTGAAACTGGAGAAAGTGACTGAGTGTTAGCACTAGCCGACAGCTCTGTATGGGAGCCGAGAGCAAAGGAGGTACAGCAGCTGACAGTAAAACAAAATAAAGTATGCCTTTATTTCTTATCATCTTCAATGTAGAGCCTTTAAAACCACAAAATAAAATCTGAATATTTTTCTAGAAAACTCTGGTGCTGACCCTTAAGTTTAAGTTATGATACTTCCCAATTATTCAATTTCTACATATTTATTGGTTCTCAGCCATCCAAAGACATGAAACATGAAAACATTTTTAAACCACATTTTACGTTACATTTGACTGTAACTTTGCCGACCCCCCCAAAATTGTTCTTAAAAAATTTCCCTGTTTATGGTTCCCCCCAATAATGAGATGGGATTTACGCCCTTGACTTCATCTTTGGATTTTTAAAGTGTACACTAAAAAAAATCTATCCTTTGTGGCATATAGACAGATATACTCTTATTGTGCTGCAATGCATGGATGGTCTTAAACAATGAATTTATTTATGTTCAAACTTAACTTTACAGTTTTAATTTATCCTTATTAATTCCTGGCTAAAATAACTTTTAACACAGTAGCAACAGGCCCTTTCCTGCTGCTACTTGCCCAGCATGCAACAAGTTAAAGTGGCTGCCTCTGATATAATCAGAGACAGTGTTCTTTAGTTTGATGAATCTGCTTTATGGTACTGGGGTGACATTATAATTTGCTGCTATAATCACAAACCCAGCAAGTATGCTGCTTGTGACAAGCGGCACAAGAGGCACATTAAGATGGAAATTGGATGAGAGCAGTCCAGCTCACATTTAATTATATTTTAAAAATCTGATTGCGTTTTCACACACTGTTAAGGCATCACAAATGATGAAAAGGTTTTAGCAAATGATACATTGGTTTATGTTTACTTATAGCTAAATAAAAGGTAGCTTTGTGAAATAGAGGCAATTTTATTGGTCTAACTCATTCACAAGCTCTTCCACCACAAAGGGAAATAGCTTAAAAAATCTTGCCTGTGGATAACAGTGAGTCTTGTCTTTGGCTGTGTGTGTCTACATCTTTTGAAGTGCTTTGCCAGATTTGGGTAGGGTGTGTATGCATGTCATGCACATTTCAGTGATTGGCAATGAGGTTCATTGCCCGCAGTCATCTTCGACAACCTGTCACAAAGCATTCTTCCTGAACAACAAGAGGCAAGGCTCGAAAACTGCGTCAGTTGGTTAGGTCGAGCTGGAGCTTTTCTGGCAAAGCACAAGTCTACAGTTCATGCCACTGAGGAAGAAACCTTCATTTGGGAAACATAAACAATGTTGCAATTTCTGAATGAAGACGGATTAATTTTTCAGTTCTAACGACACTAACAAAATTTTGACAAGACCTTAATTTATTGTTTATGTTGTTGCTGTTTGCATCATTTAGATGCTACTGTGATGAAATAATGTGAGCCTTTAATGCTCATTTTTATCTTGCTTTTATAAAAATGAAAGTTTAGTGGACTGCTCTCCGTAATTGAACCCCCTCACAGAGAAAAGAGATGTGCTCATAATTAACATGCAATGTGTCTCTAGACTCCATCTGCCTTCTTCTCCATATTTATGAAATGGCCTTTGGCTTGTCTATCCAGCCCCATTATACACTCTCTTCTGCTCATGACTTGATCAAACACGGCATGAGCAACACACGTCTAAGTTGGTAATTGTAAAACAGACACCGCTGAAAATCAGCTTTGGTCTCTTGCACATTAATTTGTTCCAGTAATAAACAAAAACAGAACATTGATCGTATTTCTTGACATCAAGGATATAGCTTACATTCTGCCATGCCTAATTAAGTGCAGCTTCAGCAACGTTTCCACAAGTAATATGACCCACACCTCAATTAAAAAATCTCTAGATTTTCATTTTCAAGTTTTCTTTAAAGCATTTTTAGGTAAGATACATAAAAAACAGTCACCAAGTTAAATTGAATGTTAAGCAAACAGGAAGATATTACTTGGTCTGAAAATCAAAGTTCCCTGCCACTGATGAAAATTGCTTGTTTTAATAGGTCACCTCCACAAGCCCAATTAATAAGTTCAACCATTTCCAGGAAAAAGATTTTCTCTAATGTTCAGCTCTTGCACCAAAACATAATTTCTGCCACACAAAACCTGTCTCTTTACTAAGAACTGTGACGGCTGAACACCAGTGAGTTCAGGGGAGGCAGAGCCTCACCTGTTATCATGAAAAAATAATATATAATGATAAAATAATTTATATTGCTCTTTTCTCCCCGTGGTTTGTACTATAAAGCACCTATTTTTTATTTACCTTAACCAATTCTGATTATTTTTTCTTCAAAATCACCAAATTTTCGCATTTTCCCATTCAAATGCTCAGAAGCGCAGCCGGTGAGATGTTAGCTGTAGCACTGAGCTGAGCCTGACCTGAACCTCTCGCTAACTGCACTGGCTGCCATTCTATGAGAGCATGTTCCTCCTGTCTGTACGCCGCCAATAAAATGGATAAAAACCTTTTAATGTATGAACTGATTTTACATAATTTAGCTTATGTATATAATGTACAGTGTTTTTTTTTTGTCACCAACTGTGTGTGTAACGTGTTTCGTGTGCCAAAGAGTGATCAGAAACGGCAGAGAACAGATTCGAGGTGAAGCAGGCAGTTCTCTTCTCTGTTTTCTGTTCTCACTGTGCTGTAACTTGAGTGTTGAAATCAAAGGCAAATTTTGGAGCAAGAAATTATAGCCAACACTGACTGACATAGCTGGGAGCACTTACACTTAATCAAACAGAATGCACTTTGATAAATCTGTACATATATCTCATCTTCCCTTAACCGCAAGTCCAGACTATTTTTCCCTATATTTACTTTTTATTTACATCTGCAATGGTAAAATATGTTTTTCTGATGTGGCACCGGCCTGCAATAGAGGATTTTGTAGAGAACGACCCAGGGCTGAACCCAAGAATTGTCTGTTCTAATTAGGTGTGAATATGACACTGATGCAGAAAGCCCAACGCCATGGAAACAGCTCCAAATGCTGTTAGAGATATTCTGATTGCTTCGCTTGAGCTTTTTTTTGCTGAAACTGAGACGTAAACATTTCATAAATCTAGCTTGTTTCGCAGCTAGCTGCTTGTTTCAAATTGAAAACGGCAAAGTCTTTTAAACCTGCATAGAAAATTCCTAAAACTGTTTTCACAGTCATTTTTATATTCCGTATAGCATCCACTCTGCTTTTGCAATAAGCCTGAAATAACTACACCTTTTCTGTCAAACACCGCTCAAGCTTATGTGAACTAACGTGACTGTGGCAGTTAAATTGCTCCTGCTCACAAAGAATTGATGAGAATGTATGAAAGAAATACGATTAATCTGAAGTGCATCTCAAATAAAAATGTCAATGCACTTGCTTCTGGCTACCAAACTAAACGTGAGGAGATAAATTATAAATTAATATTTTCTTCAAAACAGAAAACTGTTGATTTCTAAAATGTGTCAGTTATTTCTGTTCGTTGTATTTGTTAGAAACACATTAAGAATATACATATCACCTGAATACAACTTCTGACTCTAGACTTTGCAACAAGTCAAATGCATGTTCATCCCACATCAGAACAGTATGGCCACAGGGACAAGACTCAAAGCATAATAATAGCAGCTGCAGGTCACTAGCTATAACGACTAATAGGTGCTGCCAGATATATTTCAAGGGTTATGGAGGCTGCTGTTCATCAAATCACTTGCATGCCGTACATGGCTTGGTTCAGCTTGTACTGCCACTGATGTGGTTATTGAAACTGGTAAAAGCTACCAGGAGCTGCTAAAGGAGACAAATCTGGTCATGGTCAACTGAGGCAGAACCAGTAAAAGCCGCTCCTGTGGAGCAGTGGCTAAATTCATATGGTCTGCAACAATGCTTTGATCAGTGGTACATGTCATATATATATATATATATATATAGAGAGAGAGAGAGAGAGAATATATACATATATATATGGGCTTGTTATATATATATATATATATATATATATATATAAAGTAAAACCCTTGCTTTTTTTTCTTTTACTGTTAAATTGGTCACAGAAACCACCAAGAACATGCCACTGCATTGCCTTAATACTGAAACCCTTCAAGTATTTCAATCCTAGATGTTTTTAGGAATTTAGTAATTGTAACAGGTACAATTACCTGTACCTGTTACAGTTACAGGTAATTGTATATATATATATATATATATATATATATATATAACAAGCCCAGGTGTTACAATTACGAGGAGTGTGCAAACAATTGATTGGTGAAATCAGCATTGTTTTTGACAAATTTTCCAAAGCTGAAGTGTGGTTGAGTTAGTAAAAACATTTTGTAATGTTACTTGAAATTTCAGCCTTTCCTTTCTGTTTTCTGGCATTCAAACAACCTGGCCTGTAGAGGGCCTAATATTTATAGAAACAGCTCAGTAGTTATTAATTAAATCAACAATCCTATTGTTGTATTAATTGGTGTACCTATAAGAACTATAGGTAACAAAACATATAAAAGGCATGACGATAATGAGGTGTGGGCTGGCAGTAGGTCCATGGTGATGCTTCTCACTGATTAGCCACTAGAGATGGGCGCCAGTGGTACTGGTGACCTTGACAGAATTAAGCAGGTACAAAAAATGAATGAATAATTTAGTTGTGGCAGCAGTAGTGTTAGCAGATATGAGCTGAACAATTTAAATGGCTATGCTTGATTCGATGGTATTTGTGCCGAATAATTTCGTATTCTTGTCTGAAACCACATTATTATCCCCATTTATTGCGCTGCCATTCTTATGCTAGATTATGAGACTCTCACGCAAGATTATTGCCTTATCAGTTCTATATAAATCTACCACACAATCCATTTCTGAAGAAAAGGTAAAAACATGAAGTATTCACAAAATGAGTTTGAAATGAAATGGGATGTGGTTGGATCGAGGGCACCACAATGTGCCATGCATTGTGAAACCATCATTCACTGAAAACGATGAGTGTAAGAAGAAGAAAAGAAGGGTGATCGCGTATTAACATCCATCAGGGCTATGGAGCTTTGGTTATTTTCTGTTCCAGAAAAGCATGAATGCCATTTCATACCTTTATATCAGGAATATTATTCACTTCTTTTGTCTGCCTGTGTCTGACCTGAAATGAGGACCACCACATTGTTAAAATATAAAATTGTAGGATTATTGCCAAACAATCTGGTCCTATCATGATGTGTGACTGCAGGTATACATTTATGAAAGTAATGTGTGACATGCATTGTGTATATCTCTATTGTAAAATCCTCTAAGCTGTTTTCCTTTCAGAAAGTTCATATTTTGTGCAGACAGTTTAATCAATTGAACTGATCTTAAGATGAAGAATCACACCTGAAGGATGGAATTAAAACTGGAATCTTGAATTATATTTCATGTTTGCAGTAATAAAAATGTAATTTTTATATTTATACTTAATGGTAGTTCAGTAGCCTGATGTTGGCAGTAGATATATCAGCTTTTTTCTCCCTTCTCACCGTAGGACATCAACAAGTCATTTATTGCAAAGTGCTGATTCAGCCCATCACTTTGTGTTATTTAAAGTGATGGGCTCTGGCACTCGAACCAAGCAAAGTTAAACATTTTCTTGTTAATCCATATCAGAATCTACCAACTATAAATGCACCCTATCACTGAAATTACACACCTAACTCATTCAGCCTGTGTGTGAAATTTGTATTTTTCATCCTTTTGGTAAATATTACAACATGCAACATCACTTTACAAAGCCTAGCAAATGTATTCATACCCCTTAAACATTTTATGAACAACACAAAGTGAAATGTTTTGTAAACAAAAAGCTTTAAAAGTGGCATAAATGAGAAAATGTATATCAAACTTGATATCCTGACATCCTATGATATTCTTAATAAAATTCAGTGCAACATGTGGTCTTCAGAAGTCACAGAACTTGTCTATCTGTATGTAACTTAGGCCAGTATAAAGGTAGCTGTTCTATGAAGGCCTTGGAGGTTTCCTGGAGAACATTAAAGAATAAACAGCAAGGAAACACTACAAGCAGGTCAGGAATAATGTTCGGATAAGGAGTCGCCCAAGTGGGACAACTGCAAACCTACTAAGACCTGGTCATCCAGCTAAAATGACTGGGAAAGATTTTTACATTACAACCAGCATTGACCAAAACTCACAAACACATGACTACAAATGTTCCAAACTTGAGTAGAAGAAGACAAGTCAACACTATCAAAATCATATTTACCTGTGGTTCAAATTTAGATAATTTTAATTTGCATTTCTTTTTTTATGGCAATGTGGGACAGAACAGAAATATGAAATGTCCAAATTCTGAGAAGATATGCAATCGCCCCCAGTTGGTTCTTCAAATTGTCAATTTTGGATGTTTCCACGAGAGTTTGAATGGCTTAGCTAGCTTTAGTTGTCTTGAAATATTCTGTGAGCATTACCTACGTAAATTAACATTGTCCAACAAAAACATTAAACTGTTGACTGATGTACTTCTCTTCTAACTCAGCAAATATAGCGTCTTTAAAAAGATCTTGAAAACCGCAGTGCTGGACATTGTGAAAAAAAAAATTGCGATGGAAAAACAACTGTCTGTGCACGTGCAACATATTCTGACAACATTCTGACCAAAGTCTGCAGTAGTTGTGTTGGTTTTAGAGCAGAGACATCAGGAGACAGATGAGAGCTGAATGATTTAGAATTTAAACCTGATTCCATCATACTGCTTTTCTCAACAAGTAATTGCATTTCTATCGTCTGCATGACTTCACATCACATAATGACTGATACTCACAAGGATAAGTATGGGGAGAAATCAGTAAAAACATGTCACTACAAACTCTAGCCCTTATTTTCAACAGTTTGTTCTTGGAAGTAAGTTACAAGGTTGACAGGAAAAATAGTGTGATTATCTCTGTTGTGAGACATCATTGCCTGAAGATGCTGCCAACAAAGACAGAAAAATGAAATAGGTTCTGAAAATGTGAGCCAAATTAAAGATACATCAGAGACACATATCAAGGTTCAAGAGTCTTCTGGAGAAAACAAATGAGAGCTGAAAGTAGTTTGTCACATACATTCAATTTTGATCACAAAATATTGGCTACACAATGTCCCTGTTACTTGCCTTTAATGGAGCAAAAAATGAAAACAATGCTTTTATTGAGGGGTGGCGTGATGATGGGATTCTCCCCATGACTGTATGGATTACTCCAGTGTTCTCCTGCAGTCAAAAGCATTCATGCTAGGTTCATTGATATTTCTAAATGGACATTACTAGGGTATGAATACATGTATGTTTGTGAGTTTCTTTTTTTTTTTTGCTGTATCCAGCTTCTATTATCAGCTTGGAAAAACTTAAATAATTGGATATAAATTAATTGTATGCTTTCAAAATATTTATAAATGATGAAAGTATCTTAGACTCTGGTAAATTCTGAAGTCTTTGCTTAAATCTACTGTGCCAAGTCAAAAATGCAGAATTCAGTCCAGAAATGAAACTTTAGAAACTATAAACTACGAATGTCCTTTCTAACAGAGTCTGATGCATTTAGGAGGAAAAAGAAAAATCAACATCTATGTAGCTCATAATTTATACTCTTGATGTGTAAAATTACAACATTAGAAGTAAAAGCTCTGACAAACCTAGTCATGTGTTAGATATTCGCAAAATCTAACACATTGAATTGCCAAAGTAAAAGTACTGGCTTGTGTTCTGAACTATGCAATCATATGACATTAGAAGATGATTCATAGTGAAGCATTCGTGTGAATATAGTACGTTACTGACACTGGCAATGAAGTTAGTTTAAAAAAATACACCATTTGTACTCTTGACTAAAAAATAATGAAGCAAAAATACATTTTTCCTGTAGCCACTGTGCCTTGCTAAGGTATTCATGTTATTTCTACATTTTATGACATTACAAACACAAGTTCCAATTTACAGGACAAAATTATGAAACAAAAGGAAAATGATATAGCGTTTTCAATATATATATGTTTTTTTTCAACTAAAATGTAGAAATTGTGCCAGTTTCCACATTATAGTTCCATTTATTCTAGTACCACAAAAGAAGATGCAGCATCTTCAGAGATCACCCAATTAATATTTCATGTGTAATAGAATCTCAGTATAGATTAAGTTTTTCTCTTAAGATTGTTTTAGAAAACAATGGTGAATAAATTGCACCATTAAGACCAAGGAACGCAGCAGACAGATTATCCCACAATTGATGAGCAGCAGTAGAGAAACCTCTGCTCCCTCTGAGCTTCCTCTCAGATCTTGGTAAGAGCTCCTGCAGGAGCTGCTGTTCATCTGTCCTGGTGGGCCAAAAAGGTAAAAAGGGGTGAAGAAGTTCAGGAGGTAAGGCGGGACAAGGTCATTCAAACACTTATAAGCAAAAACAAGAATTTAAAATGAACTCTAAAATGCACAGGCACCTAGTGAAGTGAGGTCAGAACAGCAGGGATGTTTCTACCAGTCAAAAGGCGTGCAGCAGCGTTTTGACAGTCATTGCTCTCTCGTCTGTGGATGGGAGAGCAATGACCGACTCACTTCAGCATGAAGTTCATCACAATAATCTAAGTGAGATGAAATAAGAGCCGGGATCACTGTTTCAAAGAGAAACATGTCAGTTTTGCCAGCTGTCTTAAGTGATAAAAATAGGATGTTACCACTACTCCAAATTGCCATTTCAATAGAAGATCAGTGTCTAACTTAAAGGGGCGGTGTATAGATAAATAGTTTTATAGTCAAGTTTATTTGTATAGCACATTTTGTATGACACATTCTCATGTGATTTTATGACTTTGTATTTTTGTGTTTTTGAACTGCCTTTTTTGCTGAAATGGTGTATACAAATAACCTTGATTGTTTGATTGAAGAGGAGCAGCAGCGTTTTGGATCAGCTGCAACTGTCTGATTATTCTTTTAGGCAGACCTGTGAGGATACTGTTGCAGTAATAAATGCAACTTAAGACAAAAGCATGAATAAATGTCTCTAGATCTTCCTGGGATACTAGTCCTTTAATCTTGGAAACGTTCTTCAGGTGGTAGAAGACCGACTTTGTAATTGTCTTTTTGTGTCTCTGAAGGTTCAGGTCTGAGCTTCCAGGCCTGATTACTAGTATCTCGCTGTAATAGCTGAAACTGTGTGCTGACTCTTGATTGTTCCTCTTTATGTCCACAGATAATTACTTCAGTTTTCTCTCTGTTCAGTTTGAAAAAGTTATAGCCATGCCTTGATATGTTCTAAGCATCTATTCAGTGCTCAGATGGGTTGAGTCACCTGGTGACATTGTAATGTAGAGCTGTTTATAATCTGCGTAGCTATGGTAGCTAACCTTATTACTTGTTATAACTTCAATGGTATAACTTCAATGAAGTGAACATTATTGTGTCAACTGTGTTAACTTATCTAACTTTAGCAAGGAATGTGAGCACATAACAGGAACCACAAATAGAAGAATCCAACAAGGAGTGAAAGAGAAAGAAACAGTACAAACTGAGAGAGTGATTAGTGGAACAATAAACAGGGGAGTTTGATTTTCTGAATGTGTTTTATCTGTGACAATGCATGAATAGTTTTTCATCATGTTGTCATAATATCATCTGACTACAATGCACATCGAATTTAATTAATCTGAGAAAGCCATTTTGATAACCACACTGTATGTTAAATAAAAAATTAAATTCAGACTTGGTTTTATTCTTATTTACACCCTATTAAAACTTCTCGTGACTCCTGTTTTTCCTGACTGGTTCTTATAGCCTTTAGTCTGTAAACCTGTAAGATTCTGTTACTTTTTGCACTGCTATTCACACACTCGAATTTACCCATTGTGGGACAATAAAGCATTTTATTGTTACTTTGTTCTATTATAGCTTTGTACTGACTACTGACTAGGTTGAAATATATTTCATCATTTTAAGATTTAGAATTCACTCCAACTCTTACCAAGAGAATCAATTATGACTGAGCTGTGACCTTTAGAGCTCTCTGATTACAAACAAGTATTGTGTTTCCAGCATGAACTGCCAATAAGGGAAAATAGCAAGCACAACAACCATCTCTACCTCCTCAGCTGGATCACCCATCTGTTTGTCACCAGTACAGAAAGATTTGCAGCAGCCCACGACACATCCTGCCGCACAGCTCTTTTTTCAGCCACATTGACCGACTCTTCACTCAATCAGCGCAAATCTTAAGAGAGATTTGTGTGACAGTTCCTTTGCTTGTGATTTGTTGATGGTTGCATGCATATTTAGTTTGAAAGCTCACCTAACGCTGACATACTTACACTTCCAAAGTCCACCCTTTGCTCTTGCACCTTAAAACACACACAACAGTGAGAAGGAGGTGTAGATGGTGAAAGCCACAGAGCAGCAGGGTTTGGGTGTAAAGCTTGAAAGGCCAAAGGCATTCCAACAGCAGGAAGTAAATAAATAAAAGGTGCATGCAAATAAAGACAAAGGAACCACCGATTTTGATTTTGAGTGGCAGGCGGATCCACTCGGGGGGTCTGTCACCTTGCTGTTATGAGTCGCTTGCGCAGTTGTTCCTGAAGCACCATGTTCCCAGTTATGGGAACAAGCCTCTGTCCTCTGTAGGGGAGACATACTCACATCGGCAGGAGCAAAACTCCTGCACCGTAGGAGCTTCTTCTGCTTCCTTCCTGCAGCAGGCGAGTAAAACACTGCCCAAATCCCACATCAAGGAATAAAGAAAAATCCACTCCACATGTGGTGGAACAGAATAAAGTGGTAAAATATACTTTTTAGAAAAGCATTAAAACCTGATGCAGCGGGGATTTCTGACATGACAAGAAGCGCCGATCAAAATATCATATTCTCACTTATAACTTCAGTAATCGCCTAAAGCTGCAGAGGAAGTGTAGTAAGAATTGAACATGTAGGTTTAAATTCACGTGTGTGTGAGAAAGAGAGAGAGAGAAGGAGAGAGAGAGAGGGTGAGGGATAAAAGAGAGAGGGTGTGTATGTGTGTGTGTATTTTATGTATGTGCATGATTTGCAGTCAGGCTTGAGGAGAGAGCAACAGACGAGGTGGAGAGTGGACTCAGATGACACCACACCACAGCCTCTAATCTCTGTTTACAGCAAGGACCCTCAGCAAAGCAACTCATTGCAGGTAAGGAGATTTATGTTTTCTGAAAAACATACATTCTGAGTTCTGGGATGAGTTACTGTAATGGATAGCCAAAATCTACAAAAGATATATATATATATTTCAACCTTTCAGTTTATATCCTTCGTTGATGTGTGGCATATAGAACCTTGTATCTATCACATTATAATTGAGCAAATAATATCCAAAAACCACATTTACAAGTCACAATTTTACCATATTCCTGCTATATGATAAAATTACTAAGTCAAAATTCTGGTTTCCTTTGATGTATTTAAATTGATTTATTGCACTATTTTAAAGTTAGAATGAATTTACTTGGGTTTATACAAAGACAAACTGACATTTTATCTTTTTTATTCATAAAGTAATAGGTTGAGACATTATATAGGTTCAACAATAGGGTTGTAATATAATGCCTGCCAAGTCTGTATATCAATAATATGAACAGTGGTATTATGTTAAAGTCAACCATTAAAGCCCACAGAAATCTCTTGAATAGCATATAAGCATGATTTTGAGATTAAAAACTGGATTTTGTTTTTGTCTCTGTACCTTATTGTGATGTTGCTGCCTATAATTGCATTATTGAACAAATTAACGTTAAAATAAGATGTATTTGTATTATGTTTTTTCCTATGTAGTTGTCCTGCTTTAGAGTAAGGTGCTTTGGAAGAAAAAATTATAATGAGCAGTGAAGCTGTCAGAAAAGCCTCGCTTTCTGTTTGAGAACAAGAAAACTGGAAATATCTAAAGAAAAAAAAATATATATGTGGTTCTATTATTTCTAAATAGAGAGGTAGATCTGTGCTGTGTCCTCCGCATGCTTCACGGACAAGAACTGCTTCATACAAATGAGTTCTTTGAATGAACCACAGTAAAAATGGAAACTTCCTGTTTGGAGTAATGTCCTAAATCTATTTTGACCCTGAACAACAGACACTGTTAAAGAGACAGGTTGCTTTTATATTTTATGATGGGTTCACTTCTTTCAAGGCAGTCATTTATAATTTCAACTGCTAATTTTGATTATTTATGACAGGATGTGAGAGAAAGAACGAAGACAAAATGTATAATACGTTCAAACTTAAATGGATTAAATACTAACAGTTACATTGTTATGTATAATTGCAAAAGAAAAAATGTTGCTTTAGAGGATATCAGATTTATTTTTCTCTGGTCTTCTCCCAAACTAGGGAATCAGTTTCCTTTTAAAAATCATTAAAACGGGGTAAAAGTTGGTTTGTTGGAAAAATATTCACCATTGGGAGATCAGGTGTGGCAGCTGCTTCATGTTTTTTCAGAAAATATTAACTTTCTTTAATCATTCTTGGTTACTGATCAGGTTTTCCTGGACTTGATTTAGGTAAAATGACTCTTAGGGGGAAAAGAAAATTATTGTCATTAAACATGCTGGCTTGCTATAAGCCCAAAGTACTTTTTTTGTTCTTTCAAGTTAATATACTTATTTAAAGTGTTGTACAATGAGTAACTGAAATTTTAATCCTTTCACAGGCTGCTGTTTTATGCAGAATTTCAAACCTGCCCACAGGGCATCTTGGTAATTACAATCTAAACAAATTAAAATGTTTTGCTAACTAAATATATTCCTTCTATAAAATGTTACAAGATATTATCCTATTTGCTTCACACAAACACATAATTGACCTCTTCCTTTTCCAATTTCATGCTCATGCAATTTCAACCTCCGCAGAGTGGATGCTGTCATATCAATCCTTAGCTTGTGCCAATGTGCTCTGCCAAACAATATCAGTTTATTGCTCTTGGTAATTGAATCTTTTTGTTTAACTATGAAGATAAAGCAATCATAACACTGCTGAAATTATATGCAAGACTGTATTTATTCTTTTTTACTTTTGAAGATTTTATAGAGTACCATAACACTATTAATTGTAATTTTATTTTCTGAAATATGACCGATTATGCAGGATGATTGTGTTTTCATTCCATACCAAGGGCTTTAGTCAACAAGAACACACTGTTCCAACATTATAAGGCTAATGGAAAGAAAATAAACCTCAAACTCACATGAAAATGAAAGGAAAAATTCTTCCTACACTTTACTGTTGCTTGCAAGTAAAATATTTATTGAATTCCTGTTAAACTAGAAAAAGTAAATGCTATATATGCCACCAATCCAGAAAAGTGAAAATTTTCATGTTAATATTTCCACATTTGTATTAAAAAAACTCAAAAATCTGTAAAAAAGAAAAAAAATGAAAGAAATTGTTACCTGTTCATATGAAGAATCGAACATCTTTTTAATTCTTTCCAAAATCATTTTCTTATATAGATGACCAATTTTACAGTGATTCACATCCAAATATCCACCATTATTTGTACTCAGTAATTAAAAGTTCATTTTTCAATCTTTATTTGTGCATTTTCAATTAGATTGTTTTTTGTCAAAGATTTCCAGATCATGCAGTAAATTTCATTCATTCATCTGTTGTCTATACTCACTTTTCCATGCAGGGTCACAGTGGGGCTGCAGGAAGAAGCTGGAGTACCCAGAGAAAACCCATCCACATTAAGAACATGCAAACTCAAGGCTGGGAGTTGAACCCAGGACCTTGTGCTACTGTGCAGACCCATGCAAAAAACAGAAACTTTCTTCATAAATGTCTCTTTTTGAAAATAAAGAAATAGAGTAATTACCTTATAGAGTAAGCATTACCTTATTATAGGTAATGCTTATTACCTATAATAATGTTTATTATTATAGGTAATAAGCATTTATTATTACCTATAATAAATGCTTATTTTAGGTTTTAAAAAAATCTCTAATTTCAGTAACAAGAACTGAACTGGGATTGTCCCGCACTGTAGCTGGTGGCTCTGTTACCTTGCAGCATGAAGGTCCTGGGTTTGAATCCAAGCATAAAGTCTTTCTGAATGGAGTTTACAAATTCTCCCCATCCACGTAAAGCTTCTTTCCAGGAACTCCTTCTTCTTCCCACAGTTCAAAAACATGGCTGTTCAGTTAATTGGTCTCTCTAAATTACTGTTAGGCATAATTGCGTACATGCATGGTTGACTGTCCTGTGATGGACTGGCGACCTGTTCAGGGTGTACCCCGCCTCTTGCCCGATGACTGCTGGAGAAACCAGCTCTTGTATAAACAACAGATGGATGGATAAATAAATTGAATTGGAATGAACTCACTCCAATTTGTATGATGGGACTTGCGAAACACGCTGAACAGCTCAGTGTGCCAGGAAAACCTGCTCTCTTAATGATAACACTGACAAAGAGTTCTGGACGTCATAAACAAGGACACAAACAACTGAGTGGAAGTTGGATGTATGGAATAAGAATACAAAATTGTATAAATCATTGTTTAGACTTAACAGCTTTTTAAAGTAGCAAAATTTTCAGTCCTCTACTGTCCAGCAAGCTTAGATAGTTTGTTCACTTTCAAACTATAAAAGTAGATCCCGCTGAGATACTGGCAGCTCAGGTGTGACGTCAATACCCTTCCCCACCGTTGACTTCTGGAGTAAACAGATCCCAGTATGAGTCCGTATTTAGAAATGAAGTCAGATGGTCCATTTATTAAATAACCTTATATGCCATTTGCACAGGTGATGGTAGACCGGCATTGTCATTAATACACTGATCTTCAAAGGCCGTCTGTGTGTAATGGAAACAAGCACAAAATCTCTCTAAGAGCTTTTTTTTGCAAACCCATCAGAAGTTTCCACCAGTAAAATATTTCCATTAATGCTTTCAGTTCAAAGAGGCAGCAAACAGACATGTTTGTTATTGCATATGTTTTAGATCTAAAAAAAATAAATAAATCCCATTAACTGACCAAAGTTAAAGTAAAGCACAATTTTTGCCTTTTCTTGTTCAGATAGTCACACTTAAAATCAAATATTTACATATTTATACCCAGTGAGTGAATGCATTCATGTTTTTGTTCTCACAGACATTAAAAACTTTTCATGTTTTAGGTTTGTTTGAATTACAGGTATTACTTCTATTTAGTAAAAGACAGAATATTGAGAGCTGGAACATTTTATTATTTTGCGTATAATCAAAAGTTTACAAAGTTACTATCCCTCCAAACAATTTGAAAAGTACCAGAATATGAACACAATATGCAAACGATCTTGTGAAGAGGATGGCAGAAGCAGCTGAAGTCAATGTCCACAGTTAAGTGACTAATTTACTGATTTTGTCTGAAAGGGCACTCTGTGAGGCAGAAGCCATTACTCTTAAAGAAATTGAAAAACTCAAAGCCTACATTTTTGGTGAGATGTCCTGTCTGTCCAGAATTTGACTGAGAAACAAACTGAGACAAAACTGAAAGCTAAATCAAATAAAATTACCTGAACATTTTATCTGGAAAAAAAATGGTTCTATTCATTATTACTTAAAAAATATATTTTTTAAAAAACAGCATCTTTTAGAAAATATCAGATTTGAGTCTCTTCTTGCATCCCTTAAATGTTTACATCACATCCACTGACATCAACCAAACAATGACTCCCATCAACTTTCTGTGCAAATGAGCTATGAATATGCTTGTGCTCACTGAATTGTAGTCTCAAATTAGGAAGATTTCTGAACCATATGGCTTCCTAAACTAATTCAATCACCCACTGTCAGGAGTGAACCTCCTGATCAGAGTAGACAACAGTGGATGCTGATCAAATTCAAAGTATGGAGAATAACATAATGAAAAGAGTAGAAAGATATAAATCAACCACTTTCTCAATGCAGGGATGGTTGAAACGTTCATCTGTTAAATTCTAATTGTGACTCTATTTTTGTCATTACCAGTCATTCTTTA
Organism: Xiphophorus hellerii; assembly: GCF_003331165.1. Classification (NCBI taxonomy): domain Eukaryota; kingdom Metazoa; phylum Chordata; class Actinopteri; order Cyprinodontiformes; family Poeciliidae; genus Xiphophorus; species Xiphophorus hellerii. The sequence goes on from NC_045680.1 coordinate 11,089,390, forward strand.
TTCTTAATCAAGCATGTTAAAAATACCTCTGATGAGAAGTGATGCAATTAGTTTTAATGAATCATTAGTTTCTTAATTCATTCACAGTAGAGGAAGTGGTACAGCACACTGAGCAGTTAAACAATATCTCAATTTTCCTTTTTTTCCATAATGAGTTTAATGCACAAGCTTAATGAGACCTTCACCGGTTACACACAGTTCACAGTTACAGTTGGGACAAGAAAACAGTAGGATTTTAAATAAAATCAACAAATATAATTAAATCTGTGTCTCAGTTTGTAGTATTGCTTGATCTGTGTATGACCAATTCCCCTTAGGTTTATGGTTCTTGAAGTTTTTTGATGTCCTTTTGTAGCGTTAAGAATATTAAAAAGATAGATTTGATAGGCTTTTTTCAATAATTTTTCTACTTAAAAACCAAAGATGCTACAGAATCTTTAAAGAAAATATGAAAAAATGTGGTTAGTCTTGATTTTCAGCTGCATTGAGTTAATGAACCAGCCTTTCCACTTCATATTTTCAGATATGCAGAAATGTGCATTTTTAGTGATTTACATTTTTGCCCCTTTCTCTTTGCAAAACAGCTCAAGCTGAAACCTAACTTACTCTTTTTATATCTTGCCACTGATTTTCAATTCAGCCCACTCTTGTATTTTGATCTGGCCATTATGAAGATGTTTTGAGTGAAATAATTGCAAACTAACTTCCTCGTACCCGGAGAAGGAAAGCTTGCCCATGGTACAATGCTACCACCACAGATGACAGGTTTGATGTGTGCATCCCACATGGTTGCTTTTCTTGTAGGCCTAAAAGTTGAATAAGATCATAATCTTCTATGAGCTTGCTTCAATCTGTACATGTGTCAAAATTTAGACTTCTTGAATTCTACTTAAGCTTATTACTAAATATATACATTTCAGATTGGTAATTGTAAAAAAATATAGAAAACAATTTAAACCTTTTGTTTTTTACTTAGCAGGCAGGCATTTCTTGGTGTTGATCTGTCACACAAAGTCCCAATAAATTACATTTGAAGTTTGCAGATGCATTGTGTAAAAATGTAGGAAAGTAGCATAAAAGCATCGATGCAAGTGCAGTCTTGAACACTCTGTGACATTTGATTCCCGCTTTCCATCTCTGCACAAACACAATATCTCCCCATCTACAATATTATTTACGTATCTGTCAAACTGATTTGTGACTTATGATTGTTCCTGTTTCCATATCGTCAGACTTGTTGTTTTATAATCTATTATGAAGTAATGCAAATGTCACGCTTTTACTTTTGCTTTTACTGTTTTCCAGATCCTGAGTCCGATCACATCCTCACCATGTCAGATAACTGCTCTTTTGATCTAATGCCTGGGAATGAAGAGTGGCCTTGTCCTCCAGGACAGCAGTGTGTCAATATGACTACTGGCATGAATGGCAGCCATATTGGCATGGATGATTCATGTTTGACAGAGGAAGGATATCTAGAAAAATATCTGGGGCCTCGTAGATCATCTGTGTTTGTGCCTGTTTGCCTCACTTATTTGCTCATCTTCTTGGTTGGCGTTATGGGGAATGTGCTGACGTGCACTGTCATTGCACGCAACAAGGTCATGTGGACACCAACAAACTACTACTTGTTCAGCTTGGCGGTGTCAGACCTGTTGGTGCTAATGCTTGGTATGCCACTGGAGCTGTATGAACTTTGGCAAAACTACCCATTTCTCCTGGGGAAGGGAGGCTGCTACTTCAAAACCTTCCTGTTTGAGATGGTCTGCTTGGCATCCATCCTCAACGTGACTGCGCTGAGCATCGAACGATACATTGCTGTGGTGCACCCACTGAGAGCAAAGTATGTAGTAACACGTACTCATGCCAAAAGGGTCATCCTCACTGTGTGGGGCATGTCGGTGCTGTGCGCTGTGCCAAACACAAGCTTGCATGGGCTCTTCACCCTCCATATTCACTCTGCCGGTCCTGCTGGCGACATAAACCTGGAGATTCCTGACTCAGCAATCTGTACGGTGGTGAAGCCACGTTGGATGTACAACCTAACCATCCAGGTTACCACCTTCGTGTTTTTCATTCTGCCCATGATCACGATCAGCGTTCTCTACATGCTCATCGGGCTGCAGCTGAAGCGTGAAAAGATGCGACAGGCACTGGAAGCCAAGTCTGGCTTTGGAAACGACAGTTTCTGCAACATCCGCACTCAGCAGCAGAAAGCACGACGCCGACAGGTCACAAAAATGTTGTGTGAGTTCACGTTCTGTCTAACAGATGACATTTTTAACTTTTTGAAACATCTTTATCTTTACTCAATACTGCGTCATTTTCAGTTTTTCTTGTTTTTGTTACACTTTAAGATGCCACTTGAAATTGATTTCTTCTTTTATAAATATAATGAAAGAAGGTGCATACACAGCCTTTAAAACATTTTGTCTAGCCTTTCAGCCATAAGCAGAGATTATTTATTTTTATCAGGGGAGAAGATAACACCAGCTAATGTGTGTGCGAGTCATAAAATATGATTTCACAGCTTTAATTAAAACAGAGAAAATATAATTAAAGTGTTAACAATGTAAGCTGTTTTTAGCTTCTGACAGTTAAGCTCAAAATGATTCCAACCCCTGGAAGATTTAGATTTACATCTGCTAGAGTAATTAATCATTAGCCTGGCAGATTTAATTAAACATGCTGGTAATTGATAATTATACCAACTTGTTTCTCCTGACTAACTGACCCAGACTTGAAGCTGCTCGAGAATTTGTGTAGGAAGCTAAAATTAGGGTGATGGTAACAAGACCTTCCAACCTCACAGACTTGGAGTTCATCACCAAAGATAAATTGTCCAAATACCTGTAGAAACTATTGAAGGGTTTTGATTGTTGAAATGCAGGCAGGCAGAAATTGTTTCACCAAATATCAAGTTGGGTAAATAATTTTCAGGATGCCATGTTTTCCATAAAATGTAAATAAAACAGATAACTTTATATTCCTTAAATCTGTTGAATTTTAGATTTCTTTTAAATTGATGTAGTTTTGTACAGACATTGACTTCCTCACCTAAGCTACTTCTTGAGTCTGAAGGTTTTCTTGGTAGCAAATTTTGTTTTGCTTTATAACAAAATTTGGTGAGTTTTCAGTTAAACTAAATCTCCAAATTGTAGTATTTTGAATTTTAAAAATGGTGGATTCGTATGGTCTCTAAACCGGAATTATGGAGAATTCTCATTGCTTTTTTTAAGTTGAAAATTATATCTAAATTACATTTATATATATAACCTCAGACCTGAGTTCGATAGCAAATGTACAGTATGTGAACATATGTAAGAGAGAAGTATACAAAGTACAAGAAATTATGATGTAAATATCTTTTTTATTTCCCCATTATAGAAATGCTTCTGGCAATCTTGTATTATGAACTAACAATATCATGTTTTCAGTAACATTTATGATCAAGTGTTTGTGCTCAGTGACTCTTTCTAGAAGAATATTATCAATTGCAATCTTTAATTTGATTTTGGTTTCATGTTTTCCAAATTCTTTTAATCTGTTAAACAAAGCCAGCATTCAGAAAGACTTTAAAAGTGCATCGGTAAAGGTGCAACATGAGGATAGCAGCTGTTCTGTTGTTAGTCAGCTTTTGGTTTTTAAAGCTTTCCAGTCCTGATGTGATTTAATCCTTCTGCTGAGCTCTTGTACGAGAGCTTCTCTAAAACCACAGGAGGGTTTGAGGACGAGCTCTAGGGCCTTCATGAGAGGGATAAAGTGCACATGGATGCACTTTCGGTTTTTAGACATCTTTTACTCTGATGTGAAGGATTAAAACAAGTCCAGAAAAATAATAAAATGTTTCATCATGGAAGCATAGCCCTCAGAGAGGCTTCATATTTGAGGCAAAATATGCTGGCAGCATTAATCATTGACTTACTTTCAAGATCCTTGCCACACACGTCTAATACTCTTTCTCTTCCCTTTCTTTCAGTTGTCTTAGTGGTGGTTTTTGGGATCTGCTGGGCCCCGTTTCATACGGATCGCCTCATGTGGAGCTTCATCAGTGACTGGACTGATAGCCATCATAAAATCTTTGAGTACGTGCATATCATCTCCGGCGTGTTTTTCTACCTCAGCTCAGCAGTCAACCCGATCCTTTACAACCTCATGTCCACCCGCTTTAGAGAAATGTTCAAAGAGGTCATGTGCCATCGGCCGCATCATATCAATCCGAGAAAACACTCTCTGAGTGTGACCCGGGTGACGCTGCGCAGCACCCTGAGTGATGCACCACTCAGCAACGGCGCTGTTGTTGCTGAGGCTGACATGGTGGCAGATGGGGAAGGAAAACAGAAAGATGAGACCAGTTTTTCATGTTGAAGAAAATCCTGTGGGGTCATGTGAAAAGGGAAGAGCCTGTTGTTTAGAAAAACAAGCTTGTTCTTAATCAATGCCTCCATTATCCACCATCAGCAGCAACGTTTACATGAATATGACAGGAAAATGTTGTCTGTGGAGATGAATTATGTGAAAACAGCACAACTTTCTGCTAACTGATGGAAAAAATTCCTAAAATATGCTAAATGTGTTGTCATGCTAAAATGTAAAGAGTTGATCAGTAACTCATCTATCACCTATACGACCGCTAAGCTCATCTGAACACATCAAGACATGAAGAACCATGAATGTATTTTAGAATGTCTGTTTCAGGTTCCCCACATTGAAGCCTGTCTAAAATAAGTTTCACAGCACTTTAAAAGAATAGTTTGTCTTATTTTAAATTTCTTTCTTTTCATAAGTTGAAAGAACTTGAAAGGACTGTTCAGGATTTCTGAAGTGCAGCTATAACATGAACTGCACATCAGAAAACCTGGACTATCCCTTTAATGCTGTTGGAAGTGTAACGAATGTTTAAATGGGACACTTATTGAAAATGTTGTATTCTACAGCTTTTATAAATGGGGTGAAACAATGATTAGCAAGAACTCATTTGAAACTGTGACACTGTATTTTCTCTGCATCTCTGTATATGCCGGTGTAATAATTCTCCTTATTATTAAAATACCAACAACCATGACAGATTAGTAGTAATAGTAGTATCAGTAGTGTTAGTACAAAATAATGAAACATCATGGATGTTATTGTGGAGGATTAATCATCAAATTTGTGCCTGTATCCAATCAGTTGTTGATATATGATGGTGTTGTTTGGTTCTTCTTTTAATCATTTCTGCTAATGTTTTAATCTTTTTAATTGTTTGTATTTTTACTTTAACAAATTAAAATGTGATCATTTTAATCATTATTGTGTTTTTCTTCTGTATATATATATATATACAGTATAGATAGATAGATAGATAGATAGATAGATAGATAGATAGATAGATAGATAGATAGATAGATAGATAGATAGATAGATAGATAGATAGATAGATAGATAGATAGATAGATAGATAGATAGATAGATAGATAGATAGATAGATAGATAGATAGATAGATAGATAGATAGATAGATAGATAGATAGATAGATAGATAGATAGATAGATAGATATTGATATATATGAATGATTTTGATCTGGTTTCATTAAAAGTATATTTAATATGGAGGTTGTAGGTCAAATACAGACTCAAATAAGAAAAGAATACTGTTTACTAAAAGCCCAATATGAAGCCATTATGAATGTAAGAACACTTACTGAGTTAACATTCAAAAGAAATGAAATCTCCTGAAGATCTTTTACAGAAACTGGAGTCAAATAACTTAAACCTGTTCAGCATTTTCTAATGAAAAAATGAATACATTCAGCTGCCTTGACCTGCAATCATTCCTCAGGCCACAGACAGTCAACAAAAACACTTAGTAGGAGTCTCCACAAATTCTAGGAAATACAATTTCTGCTGCTTCCTCCTTGAAATAAGGGCATCAATTGAGGGTCTCAGCTATACTCCATATAAGTGCAACGCAGCACAGCCAAGGCTTCATTGCAAATTCAATCCTCAACAAGAATCTTGTGTAATAATATAATTACTGAGGTGGTTTTTCATAGAAAAGCTGGAGAATTTATTCCATCCGCCTGTCTGAAGCCGCTTATCTTTGCTGGGTCATGATGGTGAGGCGGTCAGGAGGGCCTGGTGACTAACTCAAGGAAAACTTCAGACTCAGAGTGGATTAGCTGTTCTCACAACAATATTTTTATTCATAAATGTCTTTCTGTGATTAATTAAGGATTAAAAGAAAACAACAGCTCATCAAGACATTAACAAGCATGGTCAGTGTGGAGGAGAGAGACGGGGGAGGATTTCGCTTCAGCGACGCCAGCAGCAAGAGGGCGAGAGGAGCGAAAAGAGACATTTAAGATAAGTTATACACACACACCCACACACACAGCTCTGACACACACACACACCAAAACTGCCAATGCACTGAAGACTGCTTGCTACTAACCCTGTTAGACCATTCTAAGCAAAAATATGGTTTTGAAATAAAAGTTTTAAAATAAATAAATGATTAAAAAGCTGAACCATTGTAGGTTCATTTGACCTCTGCCTAAATGCAGTGTGTGAAGTCTTCAATCTTGTCAAATCATCTGGAGACTGCTGCACCGCGACTATGTGTTAAAGACGTGATGAATGGAAGGCTCCTCCCCATGTAATTCATGACACTGTTTCTCAAAACCAGTATCCACAATAAGAAGCTATAAAAATTTAAGCGGTGCGCATAATACAGATTAGAGATTAATCTAATTTTCCTAGGAAAATTGGATTTTGCAAAGTAAAAATCTCTTTAATCTTACATATCAGAGAAAAGCGTTTGGAACAGCTGCAATTCATGTTCTCTCTCTTTTCTGTACTGCATGCTGTGTTCTACTTTGTTCATTTTGTAGATGTGTCCAGCAAAGGGTCCAGCTCAAAGCACTTAGATAAGGTGCTGAGAAAAACACTGCAATTTCAGCAGGCGAGCCTGCATCAAGTGCCATCTTGCAGCATTTCCAGCAGTGACAAAACACCTGAAGATAATTTCCTGTTGTGGAGTGCTGGTGTCAAAAGTTCATGGAAAAAAAAAAAGAAGAAGCTTCAGTACTATAGAAAAGCGAAGGTAAAACTAAAATACCTTGCCTAAATTATCATTTCCTTTTTTACATTTTGCTAGATTGCAACTTCAAACTTCAGTTTTTTGGAATTTGATTGATTTTAGGTTTTTAAATGATGACCAATACAAAGCAGTGCAGAATTTAGAAGTGAAAGGAAACTCATAAATGGATTTCAATCATTTTATTTGCAAGATGAAATGTGTGGTGCATATGTGCAAAGACACCTGACTCAATACTTTGTAGACCTGCTGTGATTACAGCATTTTACAGCCTCCAGCAGGTGTTTCTCCAGGATTTACAGGTACATCTGTTTACCATGGGTATCACAGAGTATCAAAGGCATTGAACAGATTTTACATTGTTTAAAAATAATCATGAATGCTGTGTATCATGTTCCTTCCACTTCCAAATTAGTCACTACTATGTGTTGTAAAATATAAAATAGAGTTTGGGTTGTGATTTCACAGTAGTAACGTGAAAAGAAAACATTTATGAGGCAATGAAAACATTCATTTCTGATTATTTGTACTGGAGATTCTGGGACCTGCACACTCCTCAAATGAACAACACTAATCCTTTTGCAAACACACTTGTTTTTCTTCCTCATAAATTCAGGGTATTACAGCTGCCAGCCTCTTAAAGAAATGCTGAAACATGCAGCAGGAAATTTTCAGGGTATGAAAATTCATCTCGAAACCCAACCATGGTGTCTCCATGCTCAGGGTCAGATAATTAGATTAATTACAGTGACGCTTGACTAAAACTTTCACCTTTTGTGATTGCTTAAAACCCTCAAATTACACCTTTTAGATTAATGAGACTTTAAGTTCTCTCTCCAACAAAATCTTATGGTTTGAATATGAAAACCGGGTGTGAAATGGTACTGAATAGGGAGCTGAATGCATCCATCTTTAAGATGAAAAGACCATCTATTCACCTTTGACTTCACTTGACGGGACTATTGTCTGTGCTTCTCGTGTTCCAGCGAGCAACTGCTCAATTTCTGTGCTCACGTGAATTTAATCTACATGAGGAAACCAAACATTCTGAGCTGAAAAATAACTTATTTTGCAAGTAAATTATGTCCTTGAGAACTAGAAAATAAATAATTTCTTCAAAAAGGAGGAATTCAGGTTTAGGCTCTGGAAAGTGACAAAAAGAAAAAACAGTAACCCATTTACCTCCTTACACACACAGCTTTCTTATACATACACCTCCATACCTATAAGCACCCCTGGCTATGTGAATGAATTAATTGATTGTTTTGGGGGAGGGGGATTATTAATTGATTTTTACATTGAACAGTCATTGGCCTCCTTAACCATTTCTTTGTTTATATTTGTCACACTTAAATGTTTGTGATCACCATTTTTTTTTTCTCTGGACAAAGAAAACCAAGTACATGGAAAAAGCAACTTTACAATTATTTCTTAATTCAGAATAAATCACATATTTAACCCAAACATTATGATGTATGAAAAATGTGTCAGAGTAGAACATTTAAGTATTGCACTTTTAGCAGGCTGGTATTCAGGGAGTTCAAGACCTGCTAAAAAAAATTCATTTTCATTTTCGTGCTCATTGTTTCCTTCTAAGGTAGAAAGCAAGAGTATATGGTGGCAATTGCTGGTGTTTGACATTTGGATTTATTTGTAAAATTAAAATACATATTAATAACAGCCTTGTTATCACAAAATGATCAACTGTATGCAGCAAAAACGGTTTTATGAGACTTCTTAAATAAACATCTTTAAGTCACACAATCTCTGGCTCTGCATTATCACTCTTGTAATTATAATGTAAATACTGCACCCAAAGAATAATTAAAATACCATTAAAACACACAAAAAATTAGTTTTAACTTACAAAAATGTAAAATAGCGTATGAAAAATTATTTGAACCGTTCATTACTACTGTCTGCACATTTTTTAAGGCTCCTCGGTTTGCTGAGATGATTCAAAGGCATGCATGTTAGTTTAATTGGTGATTCACAACTGATTGCAGTTGTCAGGAAGAGTGTGTATGGTTGTTTTTCTGCCTGAGCCAGCTCTGCGATGAACTGGCAATCTGTGCATGGCAAACTTTCCCTTCATTTAACATTGGTTCTTACATTCTCCATTGTCCAGTGATGCTGGATAAGAAAAAAAATGATGAATTCATGCTTGGGTTGTTTTGCACATCTTTTCACGACATCATGTGATTAGAGTGGAAATGTCCACTCTGAAAGCCTGCAACCACTGTAACCCACTCACGCAGGATGAATGTCATTAATCGGCCATCAGATACAACGGACTGAACCATAATATCAACCAAGATGTCAGAACATTACTGGCAGAGTGATATGTTAAATTTTCTAGATTACCAGGGTGGTGGTGTCCTCCTGGATGCTTTCACATGCAATCTTTTACACATTCTCAAAAATTAAGTGCCACTGTCGTGTTGGGTAGAATAATGTGTGCAATAGAGTAAAAAGTGACTCGATGATATGGTAACGTACACACAAAAAAAATCACACACAATATAACTATTGATGTTGATTCTAGAAGATGACTATTATTGTTTTTAAGGTAAGCATAAATATGTTTAGAAAGTTCTGGACATATTAACGGTGTGTTTAATGAAAGTAACAAAGTTTATTGAAATGACTTACAAAATGGGACTTAGCTACAGTCATGCTATAAAGACAACACATCCTATGTTAATCCTAGGATTCAAAATAGAAATAATCTGGTTTTAGTGGCTGCACAGAGCAGCAGCTGCTCGCCTTGCAACAAGGAGGTCCTTGATTTTTAATCCTGACTTGAGGTCAGGATTCTAAAAGTTATGTTAAAAAAATTAAGAAATTAAATTCAATTTATGTAATTTTAGACATAAGAAATACTCTGATCATAGAAGCTTCAAAATTATACATAAATGCCTTTTTTTTTTTTTTTTATACAACTTATTAGCAAACTGGTTTGGCTTTGAAGTGAAAGGCAGTAATGCCTCTAACACTAACTCATCCTTTATTAGACAATGGAAATAACTGTCAAAGTCTGAACTTAAGTTATGAGTGATTTTAGATGATCATTTCTAATTCAGCACCACTAGAAACCATTATGCTTTAGACAAGCAGCACAAGCGCTCAAACAATTACTCAAGGATCTCAAATCTGAAGCCGACAATTTGTGATGATGTGAAGAGTGACCATGTTTCACAAGTACCGATAGCACACGAAATGCGACACTAAACATCAAATAATTGACTTTCTCAGAGGATCCAGCGAGACTTGTTGTCACATACGGTGATTGCTGATGAACAAAGAGCAGCGACAGACCCACAGTGTTCAATATCTGATAACAAAAGCAGAGAAATCACTTTTAAAGGGCCAATTACCATGCTATGAAATCCTATAGAACAAAGGGAACAACACACTCAAAGAACACACACACTGCAACCAGCCATTTTCTCTAATTACACTGACAGCTATCTATTAATGGCCAGCTTGGCAATTATGGTACCACTTTAGGGATTGTGAATCATACAGTTCAACAATTATAGTTAATTTATAAATATAATTAGAGATCAATTTATAGTGGCAGCTGGATTCATTGCATCACATGAGAATGAGTGAGTCCCATAGATATTTTTATGAAATCCAAAAATTGCTTTTTTGTGGTCATTTTGTTTCTTCATAAATGGATCTGCTTAATCACTACAAAATTTTATGGGAACTACTAGCATATGATATGATAAATGATATGATAACTAGGGACATTTGTAGTTTGCTTGTAAACTTCAAATAGCAAAAAGGGGGAAAAAAGGCAAACTCAGTTTTTTTTTAAAAGTTTGATAGCATCTCATATTGCAAGTGACAGGAGCTTGCATTTAAAATCTTTCTGTTTTCATATTGGCATTGTGCCTAATAGTATTAGTTTAAATTCTACAAAATAAATGTAAACATTCTTGTTAGATAAGAATTGCAATGCCTTGAAACTGCTTTGAGTAAAGCTCATAAAAAAGGTTAAAGAAAAGCATAACTATGATTTCCTCTTGATTTTTAAGTGGCACCTACACATTTTCATTCTCCAACTATTTGCAGTCTAATGTTACTAAAGATGGCTCTCCTTTTGAATTTCAGCAGCAGAAAATATCTACAACTTCTCAAAAATCAGGACATCCATGTCTTCTATGTTATTCAAGTAGTAATAAATAATAGCATGGATAGCATGGAACTCTGTTTGTGATAGCTACTGATTGTATGAATAGCATGTAGCAGGTCATCTGGATCCATCAACTTTTGGAGTTCTAGATGAATTTAAACTAAATAGGCCCAAAACAACACATGTAACACACAGAACAAAAAGCTCACAGAAATGGGCTGATTACTTTCCTCATCTGTTGCATGAACACAAACATCGCGCAAAAATACAGCTTTACAAATTTGAAAGAGTGCCCAATTTTGTTTTTAACTATAAAGCTCTAGTGTAAATAGAGTACTACTTTTGGTCTAAACGTTTGGGGAAAAGAGGATATAATATCAAAGCTTTACACAGAGAAAAGCATGTTTCTATTTATATCTGCATATCAGATTATTCCAATTTTTAGGTGTAGCTATAGGCGCAAGCATACGGTAATATTGCTTCCAAAAAACTTAAAAAGGAAAGATTGAGCAGGATATGACAGAGGCAGCTGTTGCCATGATAACAGACCCAAGTGGAGCAGGACCCAAAGGTCAGCATCTGTAATCATGTATTCACAAGGAAACACATCTAAAGCCCTGCTTAAGATGTAAAGAGCTGTTTTTGAGACTCAACAACGAAGTTCTAAAAGAACTTAGGAATTAAAAATACATATAAGAGATTTTTTTTTCCTTTTTATTGACAGATGACAGAATTCAATGGGCTTACATCAACATAACCCTATAGGATTACAGGACTATTTTTATTTATTTATCATCTCTATGTTTGTAATTTTTTTACCATTTAAAGAGAATAAAAATTTTGTTTTTTTAAAATATTTGTCATTAATTACATTTTTCAACTATATATATTTAATTCTCAATATTTAGACAGTTTTAATGGGGAATGTTTTATTTTCTTTTTCAAAGAAAAGAGAATAATTACAAATTCAATTTTCAATTGCAGTTTTGTGCATTTATATTTGGATTCAAATAATAAAAGCTTTGAAATATTTATATCTGTACTATGCATCATCTACATTTATGTTTCCGTATAAAAAAGTATTTAACAGATTAGACGTTCATTTCTACTTGTTAGTCATCACACCTCCCCTCATATCATTTTCTTCATTTGGGTCTCCTGCAACGACCCCGGATTTATTACACCTCAGTTCACTGAGCTGTTTTGATGGTTGTTGAGGCTTTTTAGATCTGGAAGAAATTATTTCAGGTTAATTTATTTTGCTTGTCTCCATGACTGCACCAAAGAAATGTATGCCCCATGTCATAATTGTCATCCCAGGGTGTCATAAGGAAATTAGTCCCAATGTTATCAAGCAATCAGCACAGTATTACAACATCAAAACAATTTTCTGAAAAGGAATATTATCAATATTTTATTTATGGTTTCTATAAATGTCCAACAAAACCTATAGAAGAAAAATCACCTTTCAGTCAAGTTTCTGAATCCAGAAATAAACCTGCAAGATCCTCCTCAGGCAATGTGTATATGTAATGAGCATATAGGTAATTTGCCTAATTGACTCTGGGGGTTTCATCACTTCACTTCTCCTGTCTTGTTACACTTCATTCTCAAATGCTGCTAGATTTTCCGCAGGGGCACTTTTCTGAAGTCAGGCAGAGAAGTTTATGCATAAACACAAAAACAGAAATGTCTGAAAGGTACTCTACATCTGATTTAAGACAAGTCTGTTTCCTGAACAAATTAGGAAAAGAAAGTTGACAAACTGCTGGACTGTGATCCACAGATAGGTTACTGAAGTTCAAGTTCAAGGACAGGCTCGATTTCTGGATATAAATGTGGATGAGGATTAGGATTGTTTATTTTGTGTGTATATATATATCCATAAGAACAGTGTGTTCTTATATATATATACATATACATGTATATACACACGCACACAAAATAATCAATCCTAATCCTCACCCACATTTGTATCCATAAATAAATAAATACATATATATACATGTACTGTATATATATGTATATATATATACGTATATATATATATGTATATATATATATATATATATAGAGAGAGAGAGAGAGAGAGAGAGAGAGAGAGAGAGAGAGAGAGGATTTGACTTGGCATGTTTTACAGATGAGTATAGAGCCAGCAACAAATTAAATTGACTACATGACAGTATGCTTATCATCAGCTTTCTCACATTATTTAATAGAAATATTACTTCTTAAAAGGTAAACTAAGATTTTTTTCATTACTTAATTTCCATAGTAACTGCCGTCATAGCAACTGAACAGGCTTTTGTATGGATTCAGGGAGAAGAAACCATGGGAGACTTTGCTTTTATTGGCCTGCAGGAAAATGTTGTCCTAGCTCAGAGTCAAGCAGCTGAAATGAGTACATTTTTAAATGATCATAAAATTATATATTTCACTTTAAAATTGTACATCTCAATAATTTGGAGTATCAGATTTAATTTAATCATTAATTTCATTGAAAATGTGTACCACTTTGATAGATTGATATATTCCTAGCAGTTATTTCTGTTTGTTATAATTATGGCTTTCAGCAAAGGGGAACATAAAATTTAGCTGGATTGACCAATTTTTAGTACATGAATATGTCACAAAGTTTATATTCTGACTTGAAATTAGTCCAGCCATGAAGGTAAGCCTCAATAGGTTGATGGTAAAAGATGATGGCTGTTCAGAGTAATGTATGCAAGAGCAATTACCGTAAGTGGAAGGAAAAAGTGATGTGGAGAAAGATGCATGAGCAGCAATAACTTTTTATTATTCTTATTCTATTGTTCTGACCAATTTTTGCATATTTATGAGCTGTAAGTAGCTGTTATGAAATAATTAATTGAAATAGTATTAGCTTCACTTTCAAATTTTACTACTGAAATAATAAAGTTTTAATGATTAATTATATCATCTATTTATATGCAAAGCACATGAAGTAAAGCATGGCGTAATAATGTCAGATCCTCAGGGTAAATTATAAACAAATATAGAATGATGTCATATCCAAAAGCTAAATGTAGTCCTTATGAACAGCACTGGACATATTAATAGAAAATAATCCCAGATGCAGATGCAGTGTGTTCTTAAAGCTCTCAAAATGTTTTAGGAAATACGAAAAACGTTGGTTCTGAAAATAACTGCACTTCACTGAGTAAACTAGGACAAGTAGTAACATAGGAGAACCAATATGAAAACTAAACATTTGGCCAATTACTGCTCTGGAGCCTTCAGGTGTGTGATAAAATAATGACAGCACCAGCTGCAATTACTGACAAAACCAAAATAGCCCCCCCTCTACTTAAAAAGGTTTTTAAGGTCATTTTAAAACTATTTGAAATCTGTTTTTCTACTATAAGACGGATTACTCACAAGCAGAAATGTTTAGGACGTAATTTTCTCAAGAGACCACATAAGACATAGTCCACCTATAGGTCAGTCCATATAATGCAGCAAAAATATTGTCCATAACCTCAGCGTCTGCAGGTCTCAGTTAGAGCTTTAAATGATATAGTTGAGGACAGTTAGACAGTTAGAGGAAAACTGAACAAGTGAGGCTGGACATTTCCAGAGGGACACTGTCTGCCTTCAAAGATCGACAAAAGACCATTTTAAAGAGCTGCTGCACATGTAAAAACTTAAAATGAAAAACATTGTTTGAACAGACGGAAAGTAAGATGTAAATACTGTAATAGAAATATTACAACAGAAGACACATAAGGTATTGAAAGAATAACAGTGAAGAATGTTTAGAAACTATGAAATGGAGAATCACTGAACAGCAAATTATCCTGGAATAAAATCAAAGGCCCCAAGGTTCAATAACACCAACTAAACCGTACATGCATTACCACAGTGGCCAGAAGCACAGCAGTAAACAAGAAAATCTGCTGAATAAACATAACCCAGGGATATATGCACAAAATTATTTGCCAGTGTTTCTAATTTTGAAACTGTTGATTTGATCTGCTCCTACCGTAGCCTGACCAAGAAAACATCCCTGTGTGCTGATGTGGTTTGCTCACATTTAAATGGGTGATTATGCATTTAATGTAAACATATTAAATGACTGATAGCAGATTACTGGGAATTCTCCTAGACCAGGGCTGTTTACATTATGTAGTTTGCTAAAAAATAGAAGTAATATAAGTAGAGGAGAAGAACATTTCTACAAGCTCGGGGAATCCTACCTACCCACAAACCACTGAGTTATAGTGATGTTTTGCTGCAGCAGACGTCCTTCATTATGGAGCAGTCTTAGCCAAAGGTATGGTCATGACCAAAGGATGATTAGGATATTGTTCTGTCGCCAGACTCTGTGCTTACATCAGCAGATAAGGTATCAGTGACAAACACAGCATCCAGATCAAAGCCAAGAGATAACAGATTGTGCAGAGATAAAGAAGACAGGAAGAAAAATTAATCAGTGAGTTGGATTTTTAAAACATTAACTAAGAAGACAATTGATTTAAAGCTTCGCTGGGAACGAGAAGACAACAAAATGCGTATTTTCATTTTAACAAATGATTACAATAGAAGAGTATTTTGTAATTTCCACATTAAGCAAACCTTCAGTTGAACTTGCACCAGGCACTCAATTTGACAGCAACTATCTGTAAAATATGGAGTTTATGTGGAAATTTAGGAAATGAAACGGTTAAAAAAAAAGTAGATGTTGAATTTTATTGGATTAATTTAGAGGGAAATGTGAGACAACTCAGACATTGTAGGTAGAAGGCGAGAGTCATTTTGTAGGAACAAAAACCTCTTTTCAGTCATAAAAAATGAAAAGTCCCATGTGTTTAGCCTAGTCTGTTTTGTCAGCAGCATGTAAGGATATAGTTTCATTTTTCAGTCTTTAACGTCCATTAACGTCTTTACTTGGCTATTTTTTTCAGCTTAAATTTGATGACAGTATTATTTTCCAAATATGAACAGTTTCTTTAACCCTTTATAGAAGCTGTCTGTGTAGCTCTAAACATTTAAATTGCTTAGACATAGAGAGTCCAAAAGAACATTTGAATATTCCCAAAAAACTAAGCTAAAACATAACTGTGAAGGAAGTACTAAAATTTGTAGAATACAGAATAAAGTGGTAATAATTGTGATGCTATCCAGATATGTCCAAATATCCAGATTTGTGTTGTCTTGTTCTATAATTATAAAAGTTGATTATCATTTCTGTCATGATTCTGACATTTTCTGATACAGCAGCTCCAAAACATAAACAATAACATGTGTTGGTTAAGATAATTTATTTTTATTGAATTATCTTTTAAAATAAAATGAATTTGGGAAAGTTCCTTTGCCCAGCTGAGCTGACACCATCTTTTCAGCACCTGGGAGTCCAGGCTGGCACATCATTAGGTGCAATCCAGAATTAGCTGTTCAAACAGCTTCTGTCATCAATCTCTATCTTGTCAAGTCAGGAAATTACATTGAGAGCATTCATTATATTATCACTACATCAGCAAAGGTCCTATACAGGATGTGTGAGAATCATACTTCTGAAAAAGACAGAAATGACATATTTCCACTCTCCAGAAGCTGAAGAGCTGGCAGTGTGCCGTCTCAGAAATGTTCATTTCATAACTCTATATATAAAAGGATTTGCTGTCATCCATGCTTCAAGTCTTCAGTAATAATAGCTTCCAAAAACTGTCACCACACAGAACAAGCTGTCCTATGGGATAGAAACACATGGTTTAAAAAAAAAAAGAAACATTCTCAAAGAAACCTTTATTGTGTTGATTAAATCTGGCGGAGTGCTTACATTCATGAAAACATCTTCTGCATAGTTGTCCGTGTCTGCGTCCCACAAACACCTAGCAGACATCCTGAAAAAAAATGTGTCAGGAAAGTACATTCAAAGCTGCAGAAGGTAACTTTTATGTTTTAACATATTTATTAAAACTGTCATTCTGTCCTAATAGTATGAGACGGATAATTTTTGAAAAGCTTGAGCTTCTTGTTACAAATTCTGATGAGATGCTAGATGCTGACTGTCACTTAAAGACTTCTCTTCCCTTCTTATGTACCGTTTACTTACATAGATACCCTGGAACTTTTAAATGACAGCCGTAACATCAGTTTTATTGAAATCTTTTGTAAAAGGCATCATTGAGAAGTGGGGAAAAAAAGTGATTTGTGATTTTAACCGTTTTTAAACAAATAACATTCTGAAAAGTGCGGCATGCATTTATTTTCAGCCACCTTGAGTCTTTACTTTGTAGAATCTCATTTTGTTCCAATTACAGCTTTTAGCTCGGATTTTTTTCAGAACAGGCCTGTAATTAACTCAGCCTCTTTCCTTATCCTTCTCCCAACTGAAGAGCAGTACCGCCGCATCATGATACTGCCACTTTTACAGCAACAATTGCATTTTCAGGATCATATGCAGTGTTAGTTTTCTGCACAGATAGTGTTCTACATGTAGACTTAAACATTTTATTTTGTTGCCATCTGCAGGGAACCTTCTTCCACATGTTCACTTTGTCACCTACATGATTAATACCAAACTGTGAATTGGATTTTCTGATTACTTTCTTTTAAAATATATTTCTTCTTGTCTCCCTGTCACAGATTTCTGAAGTCCACAACTATTCAGCCTGAGCTGTGGATCTCTGCTGGTCTTCCTGCATTAATGATCTTTTTGCCTGGCAGGCACATTAGATGATTAGCCATGCTTTTGTTGGCTTGTCAAATCTTGGAATATTTTTCAGATGCTTCTTTGCATAAAAAAAGAAAATCACATAACCATTTTTTGTCACCTCAGAGTTATGTGATGTGTAAGTAAATCAATTAGATTCCCTACTTGTAATATGATAAAAAGTGAAAAAAACACACAGAGAAAGGAACGGAAATAATATGACAAGCATTTTTTAACATTTCCCTGGAACACAATCAATTTAAAAATACAATTAGAATATATTTTACTTTGAAAACTTTGCAGTGGTATTAAAGTGTTTGTGTCACTTTGGTGGCACCAAGTTTAAGTTAAGTACTCAACATCAGAAAAATGTGCAGAATATGTGCAAAGGTTTGACAGTCTGTCAGACACTGCTTAGCTAGTAGTCTGTTTTCTTTTGCTCCAGTTAAAGAGTCTCCTGCTAGATACATATATTCTATAATTTTCTTCTATTTAGTGCTCTTTGCAGAAGGCAAAGTGATGGCCTTCCTATCACTTTGCTATATTAGGCAATATTTTCAATGATGATAAATATTGTGTCTCTTAAATGAAGGGACAAAAACATAGAAAAGACACAATAAATGTCTTTTACCATAAATTTTTACCATTCTCGCTCCACTGCTCTGTTCTGATATAGATTCAAAGTTGATGACAGGCACTTTATAGTAACACATGTGTTTGTTTAGCGTTGTGCTTTATTCCATTCCTTCCTAACGTTTTTCTTTTAAGAATTAAGGGCTTTCTAAATTGACTGCATGGTTTTTAACAAACAACTCAGTCTGTTTTTTGTTTATGAGTAATGGATATAACTTACTTTACTCCTTGTCCGCGTTGTTCTCCAATGAGCACCTGCACAACAATCTTGTATCTGTCAAATTCTGCAGCTGTGCACAAAACAAAACGAAGTTTATTTTAGTGGTTTATAAAGTACAAGCCATAAATTAAATAAAAATAAAGTATGTCAGAGCTTGTATTACATTTATAAGATGCACAGACATAATATTACAATGTTGCATGACTATTTTTCTTTTTCATGATAGATATTTTGCCGGTGATGTAAGTTGTAGGCTACAAAAAGTAAGCTAGTATATTCATTCTGATTTTATTTATTTGTATCTACTGTTGTCTTCTCTCAGTTACATAAATTGAAAGCATGAGCGGAATATTTGGTTTACATTTTATTTTGCTTGTTGTGTGTTGACACTGCAGAAATGTCACATCTTGCTGAAGTTCAAAACATTTTAAGAAAATATCAACTCATGTTGTGGTTTCAGTGATAAGACAAACACTACTGGTTAGGAAATTGGTCTGAACATTGTATTTTTCACAGCGTGCTCAGGGTAAAGCCCAGGAGGATAATGCAGAACTAACTCTTCACTTTGTCCTTTACGCTCTCTGCCAGTGAACGGGTCAGCTCTGCGACAGTCTCTGGTTCGTACTGCACATCAGAAAGACGCTCCCTCACAATATTGCGGATGTATCCCTTTACGACGGCTGGTTTAAACCTGAAAATTTAACAATTCATAGAAACACAAGAAAAGAAACTTTAGTCTCAGCAGAGGTCAAATATTAGCATCTATTTTTACCTACTATCCAACATATAACTAATCTATTTGCCCCAAGTAACATTAATATAATATTATTGTGTATATTGAGTTTGACATGATTGTGAATTCATCAACTTAGTGAAACTCTCATTCATGGTGACACAGTGAACACTAAACTCTATTTTTCATACACAGAACTAATTGCAAGCAAAGACCAAAAGCTTGTCAAATGCTTTGATTCAGATCAAAAGGCAAATTAGCTAACAGTATTAATTTAAAACGTCCTTCAAAATTACCCAGTTGTTTAACTATTACTTGTGCTCTGATAAGCTGCTTGCTTAAGAGCGTATAAATATCAATTTACTCAAATAACTGTACATAAATATTCCAGTAAATACACATACAGAGGAAAAGAATGAAACAAAATGGAAGTTTATTTATTTACAAAATTGTAAGCACTATCGCTTTACCGAATGTAACTTGCGATGCAATAAGTGTTATCTTAAATTAGCACGACCAGGTTATATAGTAAGGTAAACTTTGTACAACAATTGGTTTATCAATGGTCCGACTTCGAAAAGCTGTCGTTAGCCAAAATCTCGCTAGCAACGCTTGATATTTCAAAAAGAAAAAAAAAACAACATGAAACTACTTCAGCAAACTCACTTGAACCGATGGTTAGGTCGGATGTGGTATGTATCTGATTCCTCCATCATGTTTGACTGAGATATAGGGTCACGAATATAAAAAAACAGGCGAATGTGTTCACACGCTAACTTACAAGATTATAACCGTTGCTATAGTGACGATTGACGCCCATTTCCGGTTTCAAAATAAGAGCACGTACCAGCGTCATAGAAATGGAAAAAGAAAATACAGCTAGCAGGCTTTAGGGTGCTTTTTTTTTTTTATTGAATCCGTACTCAAGTTTTTGGCCTCCTCTTTTCTATGGAATCAGTAAGCACTACTCCAGTTTGGTTAAAATCACATAACTGTAAATAAAAAAAACATCAATTATCAGTTGTTGTTACCTTCAAAAGTAATGATGCTTTTTGATTTTGTGTATGTGTTTTACTAAACATATACATTATACCACTCTTTTAAGGTTGTATAATATGCCAACACAAAGTTGCACAACTGTGAAGTGGACGATAAAGGCTACAAGGTTTTCCAAAACGGTCAGAAATAAAAATCTGGAGAGTGCGGCATGCTCATTCATTCAACCTGAGTGAATATTTGAAACACTGTTTTTCTGAAATTACAGCTGTGAGTATTTTGTGGTATGTAGGTTTCCAACTGTTATTCTAATACATGTAGTTATCACTTTGACCAGCAGGTGGAAGTGTTTCTCTCAGTTTTATCACCTTTAAGTTTCGTTTCTGTATCTACATTTCATAAATTGTCTTATTCTGAATAACTGAAACTTAACGCAGTGTTTGCCCACTTTTAAGTTTCGTTTTCCTGAGTGCCGCATCCCTCCCTCTGGGCAATACTGAGTCACATTCACAAGCTGTTTGACAACTGTGCAGATCAGCTGTTCCAGCTCTGACTCTTCTTCAATCATCTACTTTTAAAAGATAAAGATGGAACAACAGGAATGGATCCGCATCTTTCAGATGGAAATTGAAACACTTAACCGAAATGAACACACTTGGCATTTGGAGTTTGATGAAAATATTGACCCTGATAATCCAAACATGGGCTGGAAGAAGTACTTCAAGAAAACAAGTGCAAGGTTAGAACTATACTGTTGATTCATTTCTTCTGCTAAATTTTGGATTTCAAAAAAATTGTAGTAAATTTGTAAATTTATCTATCTAAATATTCACACATTACATACATGTTGAAAGTATTTTGCACTAGATCCATAGACAAGTGCTTAGACAATTCTTACCTCATTTTTGTATGATGAATTACTGTCTTTAGAAAGTTAAACATCTTATTGTCTGGCATAAGTAATTTACTCTGCTATAAAATCTCACTGTCTAAAGATCATTCTAGCATTTTCACTCAGAAATTGAACCTGTTGATCCAGTGAAACCAGATAGTGGTTACTGAGGAAGATAAAAAATAGATTTACCGTAAAAATCCACAATCACATGCCTTGTAAATCAACATAGCGCAGCAACAGTTGTAGCCTCCTGTTAAAAGTGACAGATCTTTCTGATTTTGAAATCAGAACAAATGGCTCTCTTTATATATATATATATATATATATATATATACACAGTATATGGCTGGAGGAACAGCATGCATGCTCATCTGGCTTCAAAAGTGTAAACTTCTTATTGAAGTGTCTTTTTTTTTTCTTAAAGATTCAGCTGTACCTCATGCAGGAGAAGTTGGCCTTCAAACCAGGTCATGGTGGTTTTCCACATGCGTCTTATGAATGGGCGGGGCACCGTCAAGGTGAGGCCTTTGCGCCAAAACTGCAAGACATGTTCCAATGCACAGATGGTGAAACCAAGTGTGGAGTCCGACAACATTCAAGTCCTCATGGAGACCCTGATGGAGAAAATAAGAATTAAGTGCTACCAAGAAGATCTTGGAGAACAGAACAGGAGGCCCAGAAGCCTTGATGTGAAGAGTCCCCATGAGCCTGCTCATTGTGAGGGATGCAAGCTAGGAATTTGTACAAAACAATGACCTAAACACAAGTTCTCTCTTTCTCTTTCTCTCTCTCTTTTGCTTTCCCTCAAATTCAAATGAAATGTGTTTCTTAATATATGTAAATATTACTATATACAATATATTAAACACATTTTTGTAAAGGCATGTGTCAGTGACTTGTCACTGTGGTAAACTGAAGAATAAATAAACATAAACATAAGAATTTTTTTTTTTTTTGCCTAGATGAACATTAAAACAAAATTTTAAACATTTGATTTCTATATATTGTTGTAAAAAAGAAACAATTTCAGAAAACATGTAATGCATTGTGTACACAAATAGGTAAATTTGTCTGGATTATTGTTAATGTTGTGAAACATGCAAATAAAAAGATGCTGATTTTAAAAATGAAACAGTCACTTTTACTTTTGTCAACAAAATGTGTGCAGGATTTTAGGTAATTATAAGCCTTTGGTGCAGGCCCCTTGTTATCTTAATTATATATAAAACGTGTATTTAAGAAAAAAATGTATTTTACCCTTTTCTTTTAAAAATACATAAACATTTTAACAGAAAGCTTTTTGAGGCAAACCTATCAGGGTCCCAAATACTGTTAAAAGATTTATTATCTTTTGGCATTTGAAGATCTATTGTTCTTTCCAGGCTCACCTGCATTATGCAATCTCTGCACCTCAGGTGCAGCACATCAGCATCGGACCACGCCTCATTGTAACCACTCAAGTTTTAACTCCAACTCCTACGCGCCTTCTCCACCCTCGTTCTCACGGCTCCATCGGGCGTCCACCCACCACTAGTTTACGAGCCCTGGGGGAAAGACATCTCTAATCCTCATCCTAAACTCCCTATCCATGTTTATCGCAATTTGCAGCCTCTACATGTGGTGCCTGTCCATAAGCTTTTTCAGTTGCTTTTTTGCCTTTATGAGTTTCTTCGATTTGAATTAATAAACACTACAGTTTTTATCCCTGTACACGTCCTCAAAGAAAGCATCGTCTTGAGAATTAATTCGAAAAGCAAATTTCAGCGATGACAGCCTCCTATACATGGATAATCCATTCAACCCAGCAAGACCCTCACCTAATTTGTTTGTTAAATCTATAAAATGTTGGTCTGTAATTATTTCATGCTTTTATTGTGACACCTAATAATAGATGTCTCTGCAAAATTTCTTTTTTGAAGCTTTTTGCATTAGAAAAACTGATATATCAGAAAGAAAATGCATTAGACAAAGGTTGACGAATTGGAAAAATATTGATCTTTCAAGTGGAAGCTCCTCAGTTAGCTGAATGGAAGCTGCTAGCTTTGCCTCTTTGCTTTTACATCCAAGCACTTGAGACCTCATAACCCAGAGAGGTCCTGACCCTTACAATGGAAAGCAGCACTCTAAGGCATCATATTTAGAATATTTATTAAAGAACAAAACTAATGAATCACATCTAAGTATGGATAGATGATTAACATGTGACATAATGTGCAAGATGTTTGCTAAATTAATGAAATGGTGCAGAAAGGTTTCATGTTTGGCCAGAAGCCAGACACTTCTCACATTCTGTCTGCTGTTTATTTGCCTATAACCAGCAGCGCTGGTGTCTGACAGCGCTGTGGTCAGTCTTAATGTCATGCGAGTCGAAAACCAAGGGGCATCATGTTAACTGTGGTTTTTGTTTGCTCGTCCTTGAGTTTGGTCTCTCCAACATTATTTGTATAGATGACCATCCCCTACTCTGGTTTTACATGATGTTTCAATTTGTTTTCCTATTCCAAGATAGATAAGAGGAGAAGAAGCTTCATCCACCTGACAGCTACTAAAATTCAAGCGTCATGGCGTCAAAGGAAACTACACTCAAGGTAAAGCATATTCTCCTCCTGCACAATCTGGATATCACAATTTGTCAGAAAATAACTTTTTAACATTGATTTACTCTCAGATAGTAAATATCAATCAATCAATCAGTCAATTAATCAAATTTGATCTGTATAGCACCTTTGAAAGCAACACGGCATTTCAAAGTAATATACATAAAATACAAAATTACAAAGTCATAGAACACACAGTCAACATTACATTTTGCACATCAGATTATTGATTAATGTTTCATGAATAGGTTTCAAAAGCAACTCTAAACAGCTGAGTTTTTAGTCTAGATGTAAAGGAACTCAGTGTTTCAGCTGTTTTGCAGTTTTCTGGAAGATTGTTCCAGATTTGTGGTGCATAGAAGCTGAATGCTGCTTCAATTGTTTTCTCTTTTTTAGTGGGTTTTCCCATCAGCCACTCTGGTTTTTCTCATTCTTATGATGCCAGGTGAGTCTTTTAATGACAAGTGTCAAAGTTAGTTTTTTTTTTTTTTTGTGAGAGCAGTTTAGAATCTGAGACAATCCAAAATTAGTAGTGCTAATTTCAGATGTATTCATATTTTGGAAAAATTTAAGATATGCATGTTTAAATGTTCTATTTTTGCACAGTTGTAATGACTATAACACAGCCTACAAATGTGGCCTCACTTGCCTATGAATTGTCCTCATCAGGTTTGTGCAGCTCATTTAAGGTTAACTGCTCCAAACCAGACCAACCGAGCCTGCTGGCAGCTCTGAGCCCTGTCTTTGACCTGATGGCTATCCGGCCCGTAATGAACCAAACCACACACACAACCATCACCATGTACTTCACTCTGTACGGGATATTAGGAGTGGTATGTTCAGTGTCATATTATTTCTAACATAAAATATGGACTGAAGGACTCATTTTATAAAAAGAAAAAATGCCAGGCTCCAAGTTAAAACCAAAGTAATTTTTATAATGATTGCATCATGCAATATAACATATTTACTCATCAATGTCTAGTTTACTTTTAGTGAGATCTTAATTTTGGTGTCTATTTTCAAAAATGCACAATAAGAAAAAATTCTATTTCAACAATTTAATGTTTTGTCTTTCAGGACGAAAAGTCTCAAGTCCTCACCACTTACCTTTGGATGCACTTCGTAAGCAGAACACTATCAATATCATAATCAACCAGCTTGATTTTTATAGTAGTAGATTTGATTTCCTTACTCATTTTATTTGTGACAGAGATTTCATGAGCCACTCTGCGTACTACTATCATCACTCTTTTCTTCTTCTTGCAGTGGTGGACGAGTGAGTTTAGCAGGTGGGACCCAGCTCAGTGTGGCACGAACAACATTTCAATTCCCAAAGAGAAGATCTGGCTTCCAGATATTGTCATCAATGAGTTGTGAGTTGATTCCTAATAATCAATACACTTGCAAGACACCTCTTTGAAAACATGGATGACTTTCTAAATTTATTTGTATGGTCGCACGTGTTTACTCACCCTGTGCTATTGGGAATGCACAATAATATAAACTTACTGAAATACTTATCTTTTTAATGAAATATGAGCTGTTTTGAGCAATATTTACCCACAGAAAACCTTAAATCAGTCACAATTATTGCTTTTTATAAAGATTGTAATTATAATTCATATTTGCCTGCTTTGCTCTTTTAGCATGGAAGAAAACAAAGCACCGTCTATACCATACATGTACCTGTTCAGTGATGGTAGGGTACACGAAGCTCTTCCACTCAGAGTTGTTAGCTCCTGTAATCTCGACATCTATGCCTTTCCCTTCGACATACAGAACTGTTCCCTAACTTTCAACTCCTACATCTACTATGGTGAGTCACTGCAACAAAATGTTGCATCTTCTATAAAAAAAATATGCAGTTTTTGTCATTTACAAAATTTCAAAGTCTTTCATTATAGACGTTAGAAATAAGTTCACAACAAGCTGTCACTGCACAGAAGACTTTAACAATTATAGACCACCAAAATTAACATAATTATGAAGTGGCAAGAAAGGTTTTCATTTTCCTAGCTAATAAAAATCTGAAAAGTATTTTTATTTAGCCTTTTTAGTCTGATATTTCCTCCCCCCAACCCTCCTGAAAAAAACACATTCAGTTGTTTGGAGAAGTCAAAATCAAATCAAATCTGTTTATTAATCACCTTAAAAGTAACAAGAAGACCAAAGTGCAAACAAGAAAAGTGAAACATTATAGCAGAAATTATATAAAATATTTAAAACCAACACAAAAGTGAAATGGGAACATAGATACTATTTTGCTGCATTATTTGATGTTGAATAAATGGCTTTTAAGAATTATCAATAGATTTGTAGTAGAACTAATAATGTATGACATGCAAATTGCATAGTGGAAAATTTTATTTTACCTTTAGTGTTTATTCCTTTGTTTTTATAATGCTAGAAGTGAAAAAGTTCAATTTTTCAATTTTAGCAGTTGTTAAAGATTGTCATTCCTTCAGGTCTGACATTGTCTTAAAGACCAGATAGATGCCTGATTTGCAGAGGCAAACCTCTCCACATTATCTGAACTGAGCAACGATAGCAAAAGCTCTTCCACCTCTGGATTTATAACAAACCTTGGGTACTATAAAGCATCTGATGTGAACTTGGTGGGGGCATTTTGAACCAACTGTAAACAAATAAGTGAGTATTTTTCTCATCTGGCCTGAGGAAGTCTGGGCCTCCCTGTTTGGGCTGCTTCCCCCACAATCTGACCCCGTATAAGCAAAAGATGGATGGATTAATCTTTGCTAGATGCCTTAAAGAAACTAGACTTCACTGTCATAAAATGGTGAATTACATGACGCAAATACAGAGAGGAGGTAAACAGGTGAAAGTCAATAGCTTACTTAAAAAAAATAAGACAAACCAAAAACTTAAAAAAAAACTAAAGTCAGATGACTCCAAAATAATACAGCACAAGGGAAACAGGCATGTGGTATGAGAGATAATAACAGAGGGATCTCAGCAAGAGCTGTGTGAGTGGGAGATTATGCAGGAGAGTTGATTGCTGAACAAGCAGCAGATTGATTAGAAATCGTGTGCAACTGTAAGGGAAGGCAAGTAACTGTGATATTTTAAATACACAGACATATCCCAAAATCCACACACCCCAGAATTGTGACGGTCACACCTGAAGTCAGTTGGGTGTTTCACGTATCTCAAGTCACATAATTATTGTATGAAGTATGAATATATACAGCTTTTAGGGCCATAGATGTTGGACAATTGTTCTATCCATCATCTAAATAAATTAAAAGATTGGAGTAAATGCAAACCAACCATGACAAGTTTGTCAGGGTTGTAATGTGTCAAGAAGAAAATTATTGTTGAAAGAAAGTCATGAAAAGTCATCTTTGCAGCAATGTATGAAGCACAGAATGAATGCCCTATTCACTTTTGGTCTGTCAAATAAAATCCCACGCAGTTACACAGAACTATGTGGTTGTGATAACAAATTAAACCAAAATTTCATCTACTAATTATTTCCAATAATGCTGCCCTATTTCATTCTAAGTTCACATGGTCTGAATCATTTCATAATATTTAAATTATACTGTTTCTCTTTGTGGGTTTTCACTGATCTTGGTTGTTTGTGTTGTTTGTTCCCAGCGATTGAGCTTAAAATAATTCTTGGACGAGACGCAGAATTAATGACCGTATTCTCTAAGGGCGTAATGACCACCATGGGTGAATGGACACTGGTGGACATCACTGCACAGAAAATAGAGATAAATGACAAGTCGGGTCTTTACCCAGACATGCTTGCATTTTACGTAAGTTTTTAGCATGTAAAAAAAAAGGACTGTTAATTATATTTAAATCTTCAAGGTGTGCAAAAGTATCCACCCTGGATGAATCCTGATTATGATCACTCTTCAGATCCGAGTGCAGCGCCGCTCCATCATGTACGTAGTGACCCTGCTGCTCCCCAGCTGCTTCCTCATCACGTTGGACCTCTTCAGCTTCTTGCTGCCTCCTGAGAGCACAGACAGGTCCTCCTTCAAGATGACCATCATCTTCGGCTACACGGTGTTCCTGCTCATGATGAACGACCTGCTGCCCATCACCGGAAACACCATACCTCTGATAAGTCAGTCTGAGCTTCAGATAATTACTGTACAGTGCACAAGAGATGTCCTCTAGGGTCCTTGAACCTTTATATGCATCTCTATTTCAACAAATCAAATGTAATTTAAATAACTTTATCTATTTAAGCACAAGTAAAACAAGTATGTTCAGGTAATTCTAGCTAAATTACTTTTGATTCAGGCCTGCTGAATCAGGGAAACTTCTAAAAATTACAGCATATTTTCAACACTCTTTCTCTAATATATAAAGAAGTCCTGTTATAAGTCTTAGCTAAAATGTTGACATCACAGTTTTCTGTTCCTAGATGTGTTCTTCTCTCTTTGCCTGGTCCTGATGGTGGCCAGTTTGCTGGAGACCATCTTCATCACCAACATATTGATCAACTCATCCGACTTCTCTCCCGTCCCTCGATGGATTCGGATTCTTGTTCTGAATGTCCTTGGCTGTCTCGTTTGCATGCCGCGAAGGAGAGAGAAACCAGAGGGTTCAGGTACAGAAGCTGCAGAAGGCAAGGCAACATAATACACATTACATAAAAGCAAAAACCAGAAGACATAATCACAAAAGAAA
Source organism: Xiphophorus hellerii (assembly GCF_003331165.1). Classification (NCBI taxonomy): domain Eukaryota; kingdom Metazoa; phylum Chordata; class Actinopteri; order Cyprinodontiformes; family Poeciliidae; genus Xiphophorus; species Xiphophorus hellerii. The sequence goes on from NC_045680.1 coordinate 11,118,033, forward strand.
GAAACATTGATATGGTAACATAAACAAATAAAACACAAAGACAATTTAGAAATAATAAATCAATTTTTGGCCTTTATGGATATGCTGCAGCACAAAGGCAAGGTTATCGGTCCTGATTTAAACAGCCAACAGCTAATCTAGAGTATAAAAAATAAATGTTGCCTCCCCTGGTCTTCACTTTGTTTCTGGAATAATCCAGGAACAAAGTGAAGACGTTTCTGGTGACCTGAGGGGTCAACATGGTTCACACCTGACCAGCAACTCTGAGTTTGATTTAGGTCCAAAACCTTTACAGGAGATCAACAAGATTTAAGCTTTATTCTTGGGCAAACAGAGAAGCAGTGCAATGATCTAAAGCTGGTGTGATGATCTAGTTTTCTATTAGTCAAAACTCTGGAAGCTGTATTTTAGATGCACCTACGTTTTTGGTTGGTCTGTGTTCTTTAGCCAAATGAAATCTATTTAGAGTTAGATTTTAACCTTGCATTTTCAGGACCAAATCCGTTCTAGTTAAGTGATTTAAAAGAGAATAATCTTCGTTCTAGTTCAATAAATATCAATAAGAAGGAAAATAAATTAATCAAATAAAGAAAATAATCTTGACTAATTTCATAAAGTTCAGTCTCATTGCTTCTTACACACAGATCCAGGAACAACAAACAGATTTGATGTAAATCCTCTTGAAACGGGGGAACCATCTGAGGAAGACGAGGCCCTGATGGAGCTGAAGAGCCTGAGCCTCGCCCTGCAGGCCATCCGCTGTGAGGTGGAGCAGCAGCACAAAGGGAAGCAGAGCTCTGAGGAATGGATCCAGGTGGGTCTCATCATTGACCGCCTGCTGTTTGGCCTCTACATCGTCTTCATATCAGTCAGCTTCATCACCATCATCATCCTCTGGGTTAACTCCTGCAGTCAGTAGAATAATGCATGTTAGAGGGACTTACTTTTACTCAGAAGGTTTTTGCAGAATTTTGTAATTTTTTGGAGAATTTTAAACATTGACTTATTTCAGGAATGATGTGATGCAATATGCAATATATTAAAAAGTTACACAATTGTTTTGAATAAATAATGTAATAATTGATTTATTGGATCTATATTTTGCTTAATATATTAAATCGCTGAAGAAACACAGTAATAGTATCAATGACTTCTACACAATACATAGTTATAGTTAAGTAACTATATGTTTTCTCAATTTTTATGTAATATATTCCACTTTTAAATGTTATTTAATGCTATTCTTTCATAGAATATATTATATAGACAGATTGAAAATGATTTGTATTGATATTGATTTTGAATCATGTTTGTTTCTTTGCATTTTATACTGACTGTTATACATTATGATACATGATATGATTATGATATGATATGTTAAATTCCTGAATACTTTGAGTGTTTTGATCTCTTACATGTTACTGAATGTTGACTGTTTAAAGGTGTAAAGTTAAATGAGAACCTGGACATTTTTATCTTGTTTGTGTCTTCATACATATTTTGTTTATATTGTAATCATCAGGACTGGAGAAAATCTTTAATTTGAAGTTGAGTGTCTAAAACTGATTACACCAGCTTCTGACTCTGACTTGAAAAATAGTTGAAAACCATGATTTTTTTTTTCTCCTTCAGAACTATGCACTTTTGGTTTTTAGTCCTCTCACCAGAAAAAAGAATATTGAAGTTGCAACATTACAGAAGATGAACACAGCAATGATCTGCAGCTGTTTGAGTCATAGACAGTCTTTTTTTTGTTGTTGCACTGTGCCAGGGAGTAAAGTCAGATCCAAAATATTTTCAAAGAATTTTTTTTCTGACAAACACAAGAGCAGCATGAGTGGGGTTGAACTAATCTGAAAGTTAACATAAAGTGATCACCTGTGGATGAAATCTTTTGTCTACTTTGACCTTCTTTGTTTAGACCTCCATGTACAATGCCAGACAGTTTTGAAAATATCATTTAAAACTTTTGCATTTACTCAGGTTATCTTTGTCTGGTATTGCAAGTTGCTAGTTATTATTTCTTACAAAAATAATAAATTTTAGCTGCATTATTGGCTGCAATTTTTGAGAAAAAAGAGAAAACACCTGTTCCTTGCATGGTGTCCACCCTTTATTTTCCTATAACCATGAGGTGTGACTGTGACAGCGCTGTGGTCGGTCACCACAGTCACACACTGAGGTGAAACCCGTCTGCTGTGGTTTGTGTTTGTTTAATGTGAAACCAACTACAAAGAGAGCAGCTACCCTGTTTTGTGTTCTACTCTCCCACATTATTTGCAGGGGGACGTGTCCTCGTCTCGCTCAAGTCATAGTCATGTTGTTTATTTCTGAGCAATCAGAGCCTAAATGTAGCAAGGTGAGTTGCAAGAACACTTCACTCTTCAGTAATACTTGATCAGGTTTCAAATTGAGGTCCAAACATTTTTTTTTCTCTTAGGCCTGAAAATATTTAACTGACAACAGCTAAAACTGAACTTTTTCATTTCCAATATTATGAAATCCAAGGAATATGCATCAAAGGTAAAGTATCATCTCCCATTGCACAATTTGCATGTCAGACATAGCCTGTTCTACAACAAAAAATCTGTTTATAACTTATAAGCTATTTATTTAATATCAAATAACTCAACACAAATTGATTGCTCAATGAATTTTTATTTTATTTTAGTGGCTTCTTCCATCAGCCATGTCCACTGTGGCAATTCTAACCATCATTCTGCCGGGTGAGCTTTTAATTGAAACTATGATTATTTGTAAAGTTTAGTGACACACAGCAAAATGGAAGTGTAGGTAATAATTGAACTCTGTGCTTTCAAACTTAATTGCATAAAATGTTAAACACATTTAACATTAATTCTATGAAATTGGGAAGTACTTAGATTTAGGTAAAGAAGCCTCACTATTCTCCTTGTTAGTTTTCTGCGGTGCCGTTGAGGTGAACTGCTCCCAGCCGGACCATCCCAGCTTCCTGGCGGCTCTGTCTCCTGCCTTCGACCTGAGCGCCATACGACCCGTCGAGAACCAGAAGACCTGCACCAACATCAGCGTGCACTTCACTCTCTACGGGATATTAGGAGTGGTATGTTGAGCTTCAAGGCATTTACAAATAAAAAAACATTACTTTAATGAAGAAAATTAGTGTACAGATTAATGTTTTAATGTTGTCTTTATAATCTAGGATGAAAAGTCCCAACTCCTCATCACTTACATTTGGCTCTACTATGTAAGCTATGCAAACATTTATTACCATTTATGTGTCAACTTTGTTGCTGTTTCTTATTTTTATTCAACTGTTTACTTTCTATGCATAAAGTCTGAAAACTAACTGAGATTTTTTTTTGTTTTTTTGTTTCAGTGGTGGAAGAATGAGTTCATCAGTTGGGATCCAGTCCAATGTGGCACCGACAAGATTTCTCTTCCCAAGGAAAAGTTTTGGATTCCAGATATTGTAATCAATGAATTGTGAGTGGTCAACAATTTTAAACTGTAATGTTACAAAAGATTTGTTGACAAAAAGGTACATTTTTTACCTTTAAACCACACATGTTCAAGCGGAAGTTTTAATTAGTTAAATTTTCTTACATTTTTATTTTTCTCAGCTACAATCTTGACAACATATCTGTGCACGTTTTTGTTTTCTTCTGACAGTATTTTCTACCAAATAAGCGAAGACACTTTTTCCACATGAATGTTCTTAAACTTGTCATGCTCTGATTTTTGCTCTCTTAGCATGGAGGAAAATAAAGCGCCATCAGTTCCGTATCTTTACCTGTATAATGACGGTAAAATTAAGGATACGTTTCCTGTCAGAGTTGTGAGCTCCTGCAACCTGAATATCTACACTTTTCCCTTCGACATACAGAACTGCTCTCTGACTTTCAACTCCTATGTGTACTATGGTGAGTCTCTCCCATTAAGTCTTATTTACTTTCTTTAAATTGAAATTGAAACTCAAGTATATTTAGATCAAAATCATCAATCTATCTGGAAGTTCAGATGCAACACAATCATTCACAAAAAGGTTTAAAATAAAAAATATATATTTTTAAAAAATTGCCAAAGACAGAAGTCATAGAGGAGTGATGACTTTACGACTGGAAGGCAGGACTCAAACTCCAATGCCACACAATAGACCTACACTAGCTACTGAAGTTGAGTGAAGCAGAGTCTCATGAATGAAGCACAGAGTACGATCCCCACTGTGAGCATCAGTGAAACCAACGAGCTAAAATACAATCCAGATACAACCGTCCTTGAGATGCTTGGCAATAGCAGTAGTAATTGCGACCTTAAGAGATCACTTCATTACTGCGAGAAAGTAAGGCAGATAAAAACAAATACATGCCACACTCACACAGCTCTAAGCATTGCAAAAAAACATAAATGTTTAAGGATTGGAAAAGTGAAAGGGTTGAGTATAGATTCTTAAAGCAGAGAGTGTTATGTATTTTTCATGCACATGGCTCCTGTTAAGGAGAAAAGTTATTATGTTAGCTTAAATTTTGGAAAAAGCATGGCTCTCCTTTTCCTCCTGTTAGCCGGGTCGCGAGCGGATGTCATCACGGCTGCAAAAGTACGGCGAAACAGAATGACGTCACAGATCACGGAGTTTAATCTCATACAAAGCAATCGACAACAAAGCTGCAGAGGAACAGAGATATGCATTATATCACAAAATAAGACACACAAGGGAAGACAAACGAACACAGAGACAGACAAAGGCGCCCACGTGGAGAAAAGATGAAAAAACTCTCAGAGACTCTCCGGTGCTGCCCCTGGAATTTTAAACTAAAAGGTGTTTCCCTATTTAATATATGCAGTCAAGGCGTTCCGTTCTTTGACCACTCAGAGACCTGCCCCGGCCCCCAAAGAGACCCGGAAACTCCCCTCACCACAGCTCAGCTTCCAAGGTGATCTGCTTTTTGTCCAAGCGAAAGGGGGGCCGCTCCGTGTCCCTCTCCGCCTGATACGGGAGAGGCGCCAAAGAGTCTGTAACTCCTATCGGAATGTAAATTTTATTGCTGTGTCTGTCAAAGGGGGAGGAAAACAGGCCCTGCTTTGTCTGCTTTCCGCATCTCAGACGAGACCTGTTCCAAATAGAAGTATTGTATATAACTGTTACACATGTCGTATATTGGCTATATTAAACACCAAAAAATAATCATTTTTCTTAACACTCCTTTTTATAGAACCAGCAAGTAAACTATATTACCTTTAGTTATTTTTAAAAAGCATAACTGATAAGAAATTTGGCTTCGCAATTTGATGCGTTGAAATTGGTCTTTGTCTCTTAAAGCAGATTCTTTTCTTTCCAACACTCCACCTTCATGCCTTCACAACAATGTTCATCCATTATGCCACTCACAACCGTTCTTTGCAACGTTGCACTGAGAAGTAGTCCCTATAATGAGCTTAGCAGATGAGCAGTTCCACCAGGAGTTTGCCAATTGAAGCTGCCGCTAGTCTTAAGGAGATAAGTGGGAGAGTCAAGGGGAACAATGCTCTATGGGTTAGAGGCTTGACTTGGGTCTGCAAGTCTAAAGAGGATCTTTGTGGAAAAAATTGGCACTTGGAGAGGTCAAGAATTAGGCACCTTGTATTCAAAAAGTGTTAGTTTTATGCCTCAAATTAACACTACAGGTATGTTATTGACATGGGTGTAACATTATAACATGATATAAAGTCTAAAAAAAAAGTTGATTATACATAATTTGCCCTGGCCTCGCTAAGCACTGTGACTGTTAGCAGTAACTCAGCTATACAGGTAGCTAAACACTTTCCCATCCGTCCACCAAGAAGCACTCCATTTGGTTCTTTAGCAGGGTTTAATGAGAATCGTGTAAAACTGTAACACACAAAGGTACAGAAAATGAATGCCAGCTAGGCTAACACATTGGACTGACACAAGTAAAAATGTCTATCTTCACATAAACATGTCAACGGGTTACAAATTATAATTTATATGACAAGCAAATTAAAACAGTACTTACAGACGATGCTGTTTTCCCTTTTTCGCACTTAGATTAAAGAAAACACAACAAAAAGTGCTTCTTTCAGAGCACATGGATCAACAGGCCTTCTTCCTTTCTGGTAAACAAATTGTAGTAATAAAAGTGACCACAAGACGGCATCAGTGAACCAGCAATAGACAAAATTATAACATTTGCCACTAGGTGGCCTCAGCAGATGAACTTAACATTAAATAACATTAAATTAAACAGGTTTCACTACATAATTACTCCACTTTAAAAAATGTTATTCGGTGTATTACAATGGAAAGAATTGAACCACTTGCGTTGTAGTGAAAGACCAACACAAGGAATTCAAAATGGTTTTATCTCCACCACTTTTTATATGTTTTATACTGAAACAAATTTTTTACATGAATATATTTGAACTGTGCAAAAGATCACCGTAGTGGGGTTATTCTTAAACCTATTGTTTTTCCTTTTCTGTCTCCAGCTCAAGAGATCAAAGTTTTCCTCGGGCGAGACCCGAAAACAATCACAGAGCTCTCCAAAGAGGTGATGACCACCATGGGTGAATGGGAACTGGTGGACATCACCGCGCAGAAACTAGTGAATAATGATGAGTCGGGTTTTTATACAGACATGCTTGCATTTTATGTAAGTTGATATAAAAAGGTGCACTGTCTCAGAGTTAATGACAATCATCCAAATCTAAATCTGTAAGTTATGCAAAATCCTGAGCATGTTTTCTGCACAGGTCCGAGTGCGGCGCCGTGCCACCATGTACGTGGTGAATCTTCTGCTCCCCAGCTGCTTCCTCATCACGTTGGACCTCTTCAGCTTCCTGCTGCCTCCTGAGAGCACAGATAGGTCCTCCTTCAAGATGACCCTCATCCTGGGCTACACCGTCTTCCTGCTCATCATGAACGACCTGCTGCCAGTCACTGGAAACACCATACCTCTGATAAGTGAGTCTGAGCTTCAGGTCATTGATAGTTGTGCTTCCTGACTGTGGGATTTTACTTCTTTTTTTTTTTTTGGAAAGGTTTATCTTTATTCTTACATCAACATGTTGTTCCTTTTCGTCATTAAGAACTTCTAATATAAAGCCAGACTGAAATTCTGACACTTCAAAGTTTCCTTTCCTGCATCCTCTGCTCTCTTTCTACCAGATGTCTTCTTCTCTCTCTGCCTGGCTCTGATGGTGGCCAGTCTGCTGGAGACCATCCTCATCACCAACCTGCTGAGCAACTCGCCTGACTTCTCTCCCGTCCCTCGATGGATTCGGATTCTCGTTCTGAATTGTCTCGGCTGTCTCGTTTGCATGCCGCGAAAAGCTGAGAAGCCCAAAAATTCAGGTAGGGTACCTTAAATATTAAAAATGAGAAATGAAATAAATAAAATCAGTAATAGGTAAATGTCATCACTGTTTCTTGAAAATAGACAAGAGGACGATGTCAGTGGTCGCAGAAATGAAAGCCGATGAAGGAGCAGGAACAGAAGGACCAGCTGAGGAAGACGAGGCCCTGATGGAGCTGAAGAGCCTGAGCCGCGTCCTGCAGGCCATCCGCTGTGAGGTGGAGCAGCAGCAGAACGGGAAGCAGAGCTCTGAGGAATGGATCCAGGTGGGTTTCATCATTGACCGCCTGCTGTTTGGCCTCTACATCGCCTTCATATCAGTCAGCTTCTTCACCATCATCATCGTCTGGATTAAATCATACAAGCAGTAGACCGCTGCATGTTGGAGACCTGCAGTTATTCAGAATGTGCTTGCAGAATTTTGTAATTTCTTTTAAAAGAACAATAAACATTGATTCATTTTGGCAACAATCTGTAGGGAATTTATATCTTATGCAATTGTTTAGAAATGACACAGTTCACATTAGTTTGTTGTGCTTTAAATGCTTTCATGTAATTCTGTCCTTACTCATTTTTTTTCATTAAACACATTATAAATGTTTTATGTGTTTAAAATAAAAAAAAATTCATTTTTAAATGGAGGAAAAGTTTTCCTCAAAAATAAAATGTACTTGAAAATGTCTAAAATCTGTTCATTTCATTAAAATGTATTCCCACTATAGAGAGATGTTTTATTCAAAATTAAACGACTATGCAAAATAAAATCCTGTTAATTGTTGTTAACTGTAGATAAATAATTAAGAAATATCACATCAACTAAATAAATGTCCCAATGAAATAGAAACCAAATAAAGGTGAAGAAAAGTGATCTGTTCTGGGAAGCTTCTTTTATCAATCAAATTCTATTTATTTATTTGCTTGTTTGTCATAATGGTGTTATATTTTCTAAAGATACTTGACAACAATCGTGAAAAAAAAATTAAGCTTCTCTAACACAATCATGCTTGTGTTAGTAGTTCTACTATGTTCTACTAACACAAGCATGATTGTCAGCGTTAAGACCCGCCTCTAGCTCAGATTGAATGTTTCTGACCGAGTGCTGTAATTATGCAGATTGCAGTAGGACCACAGGAAGGAGGCAAAGGAGCTTGATTTGTTTTTCAGTTTATATCTGTCTCATGCTGTGTATATGTTACTGAATGACGCTCAGTGGACATTTTCCTTCCTTGATGGCACTGCCATATTCCAGGTTGACGAACATCTAATGGGCTCAAATTGGGAAATGATTGCTCAGTTTCTCTTGATTGAGAAAGTGTCACTTTTAAACTGAGGATCTTAGTGTACTTTTACACACCTAGCTTTATAGATTTATAAAATAAAACCAGTGAATTGCTTGGTCAGCAAATGTTTTCAAAGGCACACATAAATCCTCAAATATTGTGCATTGAGATGGGGATATTTAGTTTCTGATCATAAAACTTTCAAAGAGGCTTAATGACAGGAGAAATAACATTGAGAAATAACATAACTTTAAAATAACAGCTTCTTGATTCTTTTTAAAATGTAATTTAGAAAAACTTATACTATATTTTATCAATTTTGCCAATACTTCTCCTTTGTTCTGAGAAACAATTCCATGTTGAACAAAAATTTGACAAATGATTACTTCAAACAAATATCTTGTGTAACATGTAAAAAAGCTTTGATGAGAAAGCAGACAACATTTGCTTCTCGTCTGGACTCCACCATTTATTTGCCTACCTCCATCAGGTGTGACAGTGAGCCTCGGTCAGTCTTCACCACAGGTGAGTCGCACAGTGAGGTTCACCGTGTCAACTGTGGTTTGTGCTTGTTTCATGTGGAACCACCTGCAAAGAAAGCAGCTGCCCTGCTCCCTGTTTCAGCTCTCCCACATTATTTGCAGGAGGATTTATCACATTTGGGTTGTACTGGTGTTGTGTATATCTGGGCAGTCAGAGACTGAATCCAGTTCTTTAAGCGTTAGAGAGCCAGGAAATATACCATAACAGATTTTTAAACTGAGGTTCAAAGATTTCTATTTCACTTAGAAATAAAGGACCGAAGAAGCAAAATTAAAACTTATTCACCCTCAATGTTATGGCATTAGAGGAAACAACAGCAAAGGTAAAGCATCAACTCTATCAACATTTGAAATTATTCACACACCTGGCAGATTCAGATTTTAAAAAATTATCATCCAAACCAGACACTTTATTTTTCCTAATAGAAATAGTAAAACAATGTAACAAGGACTGATCATATTTATTACAAATGCATTTTTAAATAGACTGTTAAAAATTATTCAGACCTTTCTCAATATTAAGTAGATTTTTTTACTGTCATTAAAACAGTCAAACTTTTCTTTGTTAAGCAGCGTTTTGAATTTTTCTTCAGACCATCAATCTGTGGTGTTGAGCTTCAAGTCTGCAAATTTCAACTCGAGACTCTGCACCACCTCAAAACATCATTACATCCATTCCTCAATTCAAAACACATTCCTCAATTTGCTTTAAAGTTTCTTCTGCCGAGGCATTGAATTGTAACGTCAAACAATTTAACAAAAATCTAGAGATAAACTGGGTTTTATTTTATTCTCAGTGGCTTCTTCCACCCACAATGCCCTCTGTGGTAATCCTCCTCTTCCTTCTGCCAGGTAAATGTTTAAAAATAATTGATTGATTAATATTGAAAATAGTCATTCTTAAATATTATTAGTAGATTGTTTGCACAGTTTAAAGGTTTAATCCTCATTGTTGCCAATAAATTCTCCTCGTTAGTTTTCTGCAGTGCCGTTGAGGTGAACTGCTCCCAGCCGGACCAGCCCAGGCTCCTGGCGGCTCTGTCTCCTGCCTTCGACATGAGCGCCATCCGACCCGTCGAGAACCAGCTGACCTACACCAACGTCAGCGTGTACTTCACTCTCTACGGGATATTAGGAGTGGTATGTTGAGGTTCAAACCCTTTTAAAATAAAATATGATTTCTTTGATAAAATAGAGTCTACAGTTTAAATTTTTATTAAATGTAAATTTTGTTCAGATTAAAGCTGAGTGTCACATTCATATTCCAGGATGAAAAATCCCAACTGCTAGTCACGTACATTTGGCTGAACTATGTAAGCTGTGAAAACATTTGTTGCTGTCTCTCATTTTTATTCGACTGATTACTTTCTATGCATAAACTCTGAAAGCTAACTGAGATTTTTTTTGTTTGTTTCAGTGGTGGAAGAATGAGTTCATCAGTTGGGATCCAGTCCAGTGTGGCACCGACAAGATTTCTCTTCCCAAGGAAAAGTTTTGGATTCCAGATATTGTAATCAATGAATTGTGAGTTTAGTTTCAGCACTTTAAATTTTGAACAATAATGTTGCAAATAAGTTTGTTAAAGGCACAAGGTGACAAAAAGATACTTTTTTGGAATTTAGTATATTTTGCACAACTTTAAAGGCTTTGAGTTGTCCTTTAAAGTCAACTCAAGTTAAGTTTAGCACATTTCAGCAACAAGCCAGTTCAATAAAATTGTAATTGTTTTTCAGTGGCTCTGAAGGTTCAGGTCTGGGACTAATCACTAGTTTATCTCTGTAATAACTGAAGCTCTGTGCTGACCCTTGATTTTACCTCTTTAGGTCCGAAGGTAATAACTTCAGCTGAACATAATTTTACTGATCTTTTCTAATCATATGTTCAGTGCTAGAACTAGTTCAGTCACCTGGTGACATCATAATGTACAGCTGTATATCATCTGTGTATTTCAAGATGAATGAATGTGCCAATATTTTCATCTGCCAATATTTTCTGCTAAATATGGTCAACATCAATATGGGTTTTCCTAAACTTGTCATGTTCTGATTTATGCTCTGTTAGCATGGAGGAAAATAAAGCGCCATCAGTCCCATATGTTTACCTGTGTAATGATGGAACGGTGAGGGATTCGTTTCCTGTCAGAGTTGTGAGCTCCTGTAACCTCATCATCTACACTTTCCCCTTCGACATACAGAACTGCTCCCTGACTTTCAACTCCTACATCTACTATGGTGAGTCTCTCCCTTAAAGTCTTTCTTTAAGTTGAAGTTGAAACTCAAAACAGGTTTAGTATATTTCACTGGGATCACCTGTTGTGCTGTAATCAGGATGTAAACTACAATCAGAACAATCAAAGGGCAAAACATTTTTATGTCAAACTGTGTCCAGGCTGCAAGCTAATGACAGTCTCTAGTCATTTAGTCCTATTGAGATGCGGTGGCATAATTATTACTATTTTATGTAAGAAATCAACATGTCCAAAAAGTTGTGTTAAAGGCAAGAACACAAGGTTCAATTCCTAACTCAGTGAAATGTGAGTCTCTAGAGGGAAATTGATATTATATTTAATGTATCTATTGACTTGCAATAACATATTTATACTTGCCTGTGACCTACCAAAATCCCTATCAATGACTAGGTGATAATTAAAAACAAAAACTATATATATTAAAACAAAAATTATATATATTAAATATCTGTAATCAAAACTGTCAACCCTCATACTTACTTTCAAAAGCTTGGGTAAAACTTTTCGAAGTATGTTTTGTAATCTTGTGTCTAATCAGTAAAATGGCACAGTGAAGTTTTTAATAGAACCGTCACCTTGTGCAATACAACGTTCCATCTTTTCTGCATTAATTATCATTAAATAGCACATTGTGAAGGACATAACTCAAAGTGATCATTTGTCTAAAAAGTGCATGTAACAGTTACTTATCTCATTTCAAAACTAATAGAAATGTTTTGACTGGTGATGCCAGTCACTGGAACAACAAATTACATTTTTTAAACGTTGCATAATTTTCGTAGGTATTCCAAAACTGCAAAATGATTAGATGTGGACTGTAACTGTAGAGAAAGAAATTCTGTCAATATCAGGGAAATCAATGTTTGTCTTTTTTCCCCTGTTATTCTTAAATATTTTTTAAACTATGAAATAGATGACCATATGTTAGAAGGGTGGAGCTTTTATTACACTTAATGTGCGTCCTTTTCTTTCTCCAGCAACTGAGATCAGAGTTTTCCTCGGGCGTGACGCAGATCTAATCACAGAGTTCTCCAAAGAGGTGATGACCACCATGGGTGAATGGGAGCTGGTGGACATCACCGCAAAGAAACTAGTGAACGATGATGTGACGGGTCTTTATACAGACATGCTTACATTTTATGTAAGTTAGTAGTATATTTTCAAATGATTATATATCATTGAATTACATATGATAGTAAGTGGCCTTTCAGTTTTAATCCTATTCTCCGTACAGATCCGAGTGCGGCGCCGTGCCACCATGTATGTGGTGAATCTGCTGCTGCCCAGCTGTTTCCTCATCACAGTGGACCTCTTCAGCTTCCTGCTGCCTGCTGAGAGCACAGACAGGTCCTCCTTCAAGATGACCCTCATCCTGGGCTACACCGTCTTCCTGCTCATCATGAACAACCTGCTGCCAGTCACTGGAAACACCATACCTCTGATAAGTGAGTCTGAGCTTCAGGTCATTGATAGTTGTGCACATCTGGTCGTTGTGTAGACTGCTTTTTCACTGACTGTAGGGTTTTATTCTTTTCTTTCTGAGGGATTTTCTTCATTTTAAGAATAAAATAGCCTACCTTCACACAGCAAGTTTTGATGAATCCAATTCTGTTTTTAAAGATTGTTCATACTATTAATTGCTATGCTCTACGTCCCTGTACATTGACATCACACAGCAGCACACTGTTTATGGAGGTAATAATGAATGGAGCCTTTTATGGGTCAATTTTAAAGTATCATCACAAGATGAGGGATATTTGTTTTGTACATGAGAGAAGCTAACACAGAAAGCACAACCAATAGCAAAAGCCTATTTGTGGAGCATTGACTGACATTTCTGTAGAGAAATCTGTCTGGATGTGTGGTGAGAGAAAGGAATGGTGTGATTGTTATGTGATGAGCTTCACTGACAGAGACTTGTTTAATAATGTCATAATCATAATTTTTTTTTTTTACCATTGTTTATGTCCTTATTTACCACCTCCTCCTTTTTCTGGTGCAGTAAAATGTGACATGACAGTTCAGACATCAGATGCTTTATACGACATATGTATGTGGCACGGAGCGGATTTTTTATTTATTTATTGAGTAACTAGGCCGATCAGACTGCTATGAAAAAGCCGATAAAGGGTTGCATATGGGCAAAAAATATATATATATATACTGTATATATATATATACGTATATATACGAATCATTTCAACGATTCTAATAAACCAAACCACTTCCAAGTTTCCTTTCCTGCATCCTCTGCTCTCTTTCTACCAGATGTCTTCTTCTCCGTCTGCCTGGCTCTGATGGTGGCCAGTCTGCTGGAGACCATCCTCATCACCAACCTGCTGAGCAACTCGGCTGACTTCTCTCCCGTCCCTCGATGGATTCGGATTCTTGTTCTCAATTTTCTCGGCTGTCTCGTTTGCATGCCGCGAAAACCTGAGAAACCAAAAAATTCAGGTATGCGGGGAACATGAAATAATAAAAATCAAGTGAGAAATGAAATAAATGCAATCCGTAATTGGCAAGTGTCATCACTATTTCCTGAAAATAGAAAAGAGGACGATGTCAGTGGCTGCAGAAATGAAATCCGATGAAGGTCCTGAAGGAACAGGAGGATCAGCTGAGGAAGAGGAGGCCGTGACGGAGCTGAAGAGCCTGAGTCGCGTCCTGCAGGCCATCCGCTGTGAGGTGGAGCAGCAGCAGAACGGGAAGCAGAGCTCTGAGGAATGGATCCAGGTGGGTTTCATCATTGACCGCCTGCTGTTTGGCCTCTACATCGTCTTCATATCAGTCAGCTTCATCACCATCATTATTGTCTGGATTAAATCATACAAGCAGTAGACCGCTGCATGTTGGAGACCTGCATTTATTCAGAAAGTGCTTACAGAATTTTTTACCAGAATATTGTACAGTGATTTATTTTAGCAACAATGTTAGTGCCATATACTTAAAAAATTGCAACTGTTTAGAAAGTTAATGTACACAATGATTTATGGGGCTTTAAAATCTTATTTATCAATTTTATTTATCACGTATTTAATATTTATTATAGATAATTACAACGCAACATCTAATGTAACATTGTGGAATTTTAAATGGAGGAAAGGTTTTCTGCAAAATAAAATTTACTTGAAAAATGTCTAACAGCTTTTCATTGAATTTTCTTTCCAACACTTTATTTTATTTCCAACTCCATTATTTTAATTTATAAAGGCTTTTACTGTGAGATATATTGAAGTCAAAGTTTCACCAAACATATTTAGTGATATTGAATGAGACATTGCAGCTGCATTTTAAGGTTATAGATAACGATGTTTCTCCAAAGCAAAATAAAACTCAATTTCAACTCAATCTGAATTTTGGTAAGCTTAAATATGAGTGTGAAAAAATATTTTGCTTCTAAATGTGGTGTTTATTAAACATGTGATCAATGGAAATTGTAAACGTTTTAAAAATTTAATATGATATTGAAAATAATCCCAATCCCACCAAGTCTGATAATTTTGTGTTTTACATCTTTAGCCTCCAGGTTTTAAATGGCTTTGAATTAATAGCTCATCCAGATCAAATATTATTTCTTTTTTTCCTGATGTTATGTTGGATAAAAAATCCTAAAAGAAAAACAAACAAACAAACAAACTGGGTAATTGAAGGGATTTTCAAAACAAAGTGCAAATCATTTTCCACAGAAAAATAAATAACTCCTTTTTTTAAAACTTTTTTATAAAGAACACCTTCAAATCCCATGCACAAATCTAACAGGACAGCCCTCACCACTTACACATCACTCAGTCTAACAACTACTGCTGACCCAGTGTTAATGTTTTTAGTGCTGCCTGCTGAAAGTCAAGCCTTCTAAGCAACTATTCATCCTCATCTCTCTGCTGACTCTGGGTAAGTACAGGACTTATTTCTTTTGAAGTGGTTGAGTTTATGCTCTTGCAGTTCTGCTTATAAATAGGGAAACTATACTTTGAGTAAAAATGTAAGTACGCCCTATATGAACTCTATCAGGGTATAATAAGACTGACCTGCTCTTCCCCAGGTTATGAATTATTTCAACCTTGAATGTCCAAAAACAGATTCTACACTGTATGCTAATATAATAAGCAAAAACACAAATACTGTGTGGAAAAAAGTAAGCACATCTCATAAAGCAATGGCTTGTAGACTGCTTTTGTCAGTAGTTACTTTAAAAATGAAGATCAGTCTCTAGCATCATTTCAGAGGAGTTTGTGGCCCCCTGATACAGCATTATGTGATTGTCTGTATGACCCTCAGATAGCTGAGAGTGATTGGTTCTTTCACATGTTGTCACCATATAAAGTCTCCAATAACTCCGGTAAGGAGAGCTAGATTTTACGCTAGTCGCTTGTTTTAAAAAAAGCCGCTAGAGGAGTCTGAAAAGTCTCTAAATATAGGGACAAAGTCATTAAGTTGGCAACAGAGCTTCCCTCATCCTGACCACATCCCTGCTCATTCCCACACTTGATCACTGCTGATGTTTTTCCATCGTTTTAAACATTTGTATGTCCCAGACAAGCGAACTGCTGACCTTCTGCTTTTGTAGAAAAGGTCACACTAATTATTGCTCAACTAGTGAAATGATTTACTCAGAAACTCCTGACTTACCTTCTTATTTTGTGTTTAAACACCAAGGATGTATTTAGCTTTATACTCAAATTTGTATTTTTGGCTTCATCTTTGTTTTATAAACAATCAAAGTCTGGAATCTGTACATCTAGGGTTACTGTAAAAACTCTATTATGCCCGGAAACTCTTCATAAAAATCACATCAAACTCCAGACAGGAAATAGCTTCCCTATTGAAGAAAATGTGTGTTATTGATACATTAAAATAGTATATTTTATTTTTTGTCATTTGCAGCCCCGTTCAACTCCGCCGTTCTGAACTGCTCCCAGCCGACTCCAACTTCACTGCTGAGCTCCCTAAAGCCAGTGTTTGAGCTGAACGCCATTCGACCTGTAATAAATATGTCGGTCCCAACCCAAGTTAGAATTTCCTTCACTCTCTTTGGCATTTTGGGAGTAGTAAGTACAATTTTTTCTGTAGTTTTTTTTTTTCTCTCATTTTTTTCCCTTTGCTGTTTTTGTTGTATCATTGGCTCTATTTTGTCACTTTTACTTGATTTTGTGAAGATGTTTCTTAAAGGTACAGTAGGTAACTTTTACATTTTCATTTTACATATTTGTGTATGCATGATTGGTTGTTTCTGACCGAGCGGTGTATTTCTGCAGACAGCAGTAGGACCACAGAGAGGAGGCAGCAGAGCTTATTTACCTGTCTTGTGCTGTAACGTCAAGACATACAGTTAGTTTTAACAAATATGTAAAAATATATATATATATAATGTTTTTGTAAAAGTTACCAACTGCTGCTTTAAAAAATAATCTGAAAAGTTTACTGTTCTTTTCAGGATGAGAAGTCCCAGGTACTGACAACTTTCATTTGGGAATCTTTAGTAAGTGTTTTCCTTGAAATCACTTTCATAAGTAATCTATCAGTGATTCTAAATTATAATATTTAGAGAACCAAACCTTTTGATCACACTGAATCTATCACTGTGCCTTATGATGTAAAGTACAAAGCCTGTTGTTGCTGAGGTAAATTCTGGTATTTAAATTTAAAACATGTAATTATGTGTACAGGAGTGGAAAAACGAATTTACTATTTGGGACCCAGTGGAATGTGGCGTTGAATGGATTGCAGTTGCACGAAACCTTCTCTGGGTGCCAGATATCGTCATCAACGAGTTGTAAGTTTTTCTTTGGATGTGGATGAATAACTTGGGGCATAAAGATCTCAAGGTTTACACAGGAGATGACTTTAAGTTACCTTACGTATATATATCTCACTATTATTACCTACTTTGTGTGTGTTTGTTGCATAAATTTTGTACTTTTGATGTAAGAAAATTGTAAAAGGCATGAGTGTTTTAAAAAGCCTCAAGAATTGCCAATTATTGCCTCAAGAAACATCAAGTTGCTGATATTTTCCATTCTAATTAGAGTGTTCTTGTTAGTTATTGTAATTCAACCAGGTGAAAATAAGATATGTACTGTATGTAACATTATCTGTGTCTGACTTTCTGCAGCATGGAGAAGAACTTAGCACCAAGCGTCCCGTACACCTACCTTCATTTCAGTGGTGTTGTTTATGATAGCTTGCCTGTCAGAGTTGTGAGCTCCTGCAGTCTCAACATCTACCTGTTTCCATTTGATATTCAAACTTGCACTTTCACTTTCAATTCCTACGTACACCTCAGTAAGTACAAACTATGTTGACTATAAAGCAGAGAATAGATGAGTTTTATCCTCATTATCATTATTTAAAGGCATCTGCTAAGCTAAGTTCATTATATGAGCTACTTCTCAATGCAATGCTGGTAAAAAAGTTATTGAAAGGGTTAATAGAGGAACGTAGTTGGATGACTTCCTGAAAGAGGAGTGTTGGAAAGAGCAGACATTTTTAAAGAGACAGAGACCCAATTTCAAGGCTTTAAATTATGAAGTTGCATTTTTTTAAGTCATGTTTGATATGTACAGCATTTTTATAATAACTGAAGGTGACATAGTTATTTGATTGTACTATAAAATGGTAAATATTTGCCAAGGAATACATAATACCTTTCCTTTAATAAAATATTCTCCATTTGCTGAGCATCTTTATCTGGCCCAACATTTTATTGTCCTTACAGGTGATAGTATACAACTTGAACTTAGAGACACAGACCAGGACATATTTCAGGCATCGATAGACGAAATGGCAACGATGGGTGAATGGCAGCTAGTTGGAATCAAATCAGAGAAGGTGTCAGTGCCAATCCTAGAGGGGTCCTCTTATGATGAGCTTCACTTCTTTGTAAGAAAATTATGCAGTTATTTGATGTTTGTTGTTAACTAATTATGAACTAAGTGGGAAACATCAGTAAACTTACAGAAAACACATAAATTCTTAATTTAATCCATCAATAAAAAAGGAGATGCTAAAAAATAGACAATTTTGTATTTGCATTAAAATTGCATTTACAGCATTATGTAAAATTAATACTGTGAATACTTGTATTTACAGCAATGTAAATACATTGCTGTATTTACATTGCTGTAAATTAAATTGTGCTGTATTTAAATTGTGTAAATTAAATTTACACAAAATCAACAGAACCCCATATTTTTTTTGCATAATTTTGCATTTATTGCAAATTTTCTTTAAAATGTTCAAAAATATTGGGTTTAACTCCCATCAGCAGGTGGACGTCTTTCATACTTCTACTCCACTGCTGCCTGAGCCTTACTTGAGGTCAAATTATAGTCCGTGATTGATATAACAACAAAAAGTCACATTTACCATCCCACATAAGCCCAAATGTTGCAAAATTCCTTGCAAATATTTCCAAAGTTGCACCACAAAACTAATGATTTTCCATGCAGAGAATCACAAAAATAATTGCAACATCCTGGAGGAACTGATTAGATTAAAAATGTTACTTTTCACCACAAAGTTGTTTCCACAGTTTTACTGATTATGATTTTTTTGTGTGCTCTTTCTATTGACAGTAAAGTTTTGTATCTGTCTCAGATTTACTGTCTGCTTACATGCATTATTCTGCTGCAGGTCTCTGTTCGGCGCCACTCCACCATGTATGTGGTGAACCTCCTGATCCCCAGCTGCTTCCTCATCACTGTGGATCTCTTCAGCTTCATCCTGCCCATCCAAAACATTGACCGGTCCTTGTTCAAGATGACCCTCATCCTGGGCTACACAGTCTTCCTGCTTAGCACCAATGACCTGCTCCCTATCACTGGAAACACCATCCCTCTCATCAGTCAGTTCTTAGAAGCTCTGCTGATTTATTTTACTGCATGTGAAGAATGTATCTAGTTGTTAATGCAAAATTAAGGCAATCTGATAGACACAAACATTGCATGGGGAAAGTGTTGTAAGTCTGGGCTGCAGACATTACAGAACATAAGATGAAACCTGAGATATTTCTCTTAAAATCCACAGAAACAGAAAAGTTATGTATAGATTGAGAAAAACCTCTTCTTATAAAATGGGAATGCTTTCATGAACCAAGCACAGTCAACAAATCAGTATTTGCACAACTAAACGAACACCATTTTTAGGACAATGTCAGTCTGGTCGTTTTGCGGGGCATAAAATGCTTCTGTAGCAGAGCAACACTTGGAAGCATGTTTGCAAAAACCACCTCCAAATGTTATTATCTACGTAATTATCACGAATATAACATGTCAACCTTTTATGTGAGTCAGGTGATTGGCTTCAAGATTCAATATCTTATTCTAAAGCAAAATCTGTTAAATAAATTAGATTGCGTAAATCCTAAATATTTTTTGGGCTGTTGTAAAAACGTTACAGTCCTAAAACTGCATGTCCAGGAAAACATGCTCCTTTTAGTAGATAACACTCCTACATTGTCCTTTTCATCATTACATATTCCAGAACATATAGCTAGATAACCAGCAAAGCCAGTTAAAAAAAACATCTTCTATATCAGCATCACAACTTTGCCATGTAAATCACGCATGCTACAACTTTAACTAATTTGTTTTTAGGAAGACAATGGTAAACAATGCAGATGGACATTCTGCATTGATGAAGGTTCAATCACTTCTGCATGCTGAATGCTTGAAGTGGCTCCAGCTGATGCCAGCCCAACGTGATGTCAGATCATTTCAGCTAATATTTTTCATTAAATTTGAGGCACATATAGAGCATGAAATCTATCAACCCAAAAACCTTACCTTGTGTAAGGTAAGGGTTTTTTTTTACCTCACACAAAAATATGTAAAGTAAAAAATGTTGTAGTGAAAATAACATAATACAGCCCGAGGCAGCTGAATGCTGGGAATTTTACACTTCTGATTCAAATACACATTCAAAAAGACTAGCTAGCGTATTCATGTTTTATAAGCCTGTGTAACATAACAGTGTGAGAGCAGCTTAATAAATAGTTACATAATATAAACACAAGGCACCATTTCCAGTTTTACTTTTCATGCAAAATCATGCAATCAAAATAAAGTGTAAGTATTTATATTAATAGACAAAGCTAAAGGCAGAATGTGTATCTCAAAAAGTTTAATTTCTGATTTTGTTCTTTTTGTAAAACAACTACAACGTGCTAGAGCTTTTTCTCATCACTGCTCCAGATGTGTTCCTGTCTCTCTGTCTGACTATGATGGTTACCAGTCTGATGGAGACCATCTTCATCACCAATCTTCTGCGGGGCTCGACTCACTACGCTGCTCCTCCTCTTTGGCTGAAGGTGTTTGTTCTTCGCTTCTTGGGTCAACTTGTGGGGCTTCCACCAAAGCCTGAGCCACAAGAAGACCTGGTGTTTAAGAATCCCGACACACAAGGTTGGCCACAGACCCAAAATATGGTTTTTATCTCCATCATGATCTATTTTTGCTCATTTTGAATTGATAATAACAATTTGCTTTCTCTGGGACAGAAATGGCAGATATCTCCACAGAGTCCAAAGAGAATGAAACGATAGAGAGAAAGGAAACACTAAAGGAGGCTGAGACCCTCCAGGTTCTGAAGAACCTCAGCAGGGATCTCCAGGCCATCCACCGCCATGTTGTCCAGCAGCTGAAGGGAAGTCCCAGCTCAGAGGACTGGATCCAGATCGGCCTTGTCATCGACCGCCTGCTGTTCATCTTTTACATCTTCTTCATGTCAGTCAGCTTCGTTTCCATCATCATTATCTGGGTCGCCTCATATTACTCTGCATAACTTCTGGTTCGTTTTACTGCAGTTTTATTTAGAATTTAATATGTTCTATTAAATCACAGATGTTACTTACTTCAGAATATAACTACTTCAAGTTAAAATCAAATCAATCAATCATTGACTTACACAACCCAACTGCCATCTTCTGTTTCTTGCAACGTCAAAAATATGAATGTCCTTGTTATCAAATGTTTTTCTCATGATGTATTTTCAAGGCATGCTCTATCACTGCAACATATTAGATTGTGTGAAACTAAATTTAATTATATACATTAAAAACATTTAATTCAAGTTGTAGTTTACTTATCACTTTTAGATTATAATGTTATAATGTCCTAATGTTCCATAAAGGATGGCATGTAATTACCAAATTGTAAAGTTAGTGACATTCAGTTTGAATCTCAGGATGAAATGAATCAATATATAATAAAGTATACCCAAGAGAAAAGACTCATGCTAACATGAATTAAAAATAAATACAAAACATTTGACAGAAGTCAATATAAAATTAAATAAAAAGTTTCCTATCAACTTCAACCCACTCTGAGACAGTCAAAGAAAATGATCGGCACATCTGAGAACCCACAAAGAAACCCCGAGGCTACAGCATTTCGAACAAGCTGGACCTGCAAAAACGAGGATGCCATATTTACTTAGACTGGACCACAAAGGGAGCAGGTGTGGAGAAAATAAAAGATCTGACAACTGAACCATGGAGAACACCACAAGATAGAGATTTTCTAGTTAACAGTAAAATCGACATACTTGTCCAGAAACCTCTCTCCCTCAGGTAGAAACAAAGCTAATCCAGTTCTGTACCTTTAATCAAAAATCGCCTGTCAAGTGATCCAAAAGTGCAAAGATCATAATGCTTCCAGTGTCATTTTAATGGACTGCTGGATTTATGGTTCCATTTATCACAACAAGTCTTCTGGGTCCTAAAGCAGTAAAACATCCCCACATCGTCACACTACCACCACCATACTTTACTCTTGGTGTGATCTTTTTATAAAATATGGTGTTACTTGGTGTTAATGGGACACACACACACACCTTCCAAAAAGTTCAGCTTTTGTCTTTGTACAGTTTCTGTCAGTTCACAGAAAGTCCTTCTGGAAAAATGAGATGATACCAGGATATTTTTACTTTTTTCTAATGGTAGAGGCATGACCTCTAACCTTAACTGGGGCAAATGATGGCTGCAGTCCTTTGGCTGTCATGGTGGGGTAATGTGACCTCCTGAATGGGTGACCGGCCAGGTGTGATAAACCACAGTTATGTTTTAACAAGGGGAAAATTTTTTTCTCAAAGAGCCATGTGGGTTTGGGTTGCTTTAATAAACCCCTTTATAAATATAAACTGCATTTTGTGTTTATTTGAGGGAACCTAGACTTAGACTGACTTTATTGTCATTTTGCATGCACAGGGTGTTTACAGAACGAAATTTCGTTGCATACGGCTCAGGACAGTGTTTTGAGCTTCCAATGTTGTGAGGTTACTCCAGAATAAAATAAAATACAGTATAAAATATGAATATAAATCTAAATATAAAATATAAAGTGCAGGACTGACAGTAAAATAGAAGTTATTTAGCTATGTACATGTGCAAGGTATAAAGTGGAGACCAGATTTTGAGTGCAGTCCAGTTAAGAGTTCAGCAGTCTGATGGCAAGTGGGAAAAAGCTGTTTCGGAACCTGGTGGACCTGCACCGGATGCTGCGGAACCTCTTTCCAGAGGAAAGCATCCTAACCTACATCCTTGAGACCTAATTAAAGTTTATATATTTGCCGATCATGACGACAGTCGGTGTCAAAAAAATTGTGAATAATTAGTTTTTCAAGCCCACTATAAATCCCAGATGAGTCCATAATTAATCAATGCAGAACTGGAACAGGATGTGATTCCCTGCAGGTGGAGGTGCTGAAAAATAAAATGGGTGAATGCTCATTGTAGGTGTGAAATAACAACTTGTTTCTGCCCTTATTTTGTTTTTGGTCCATAATGGATTGTTTTATTATTATTATTATTATTATTATTATTATTATTATTATTATTATTATTATTATTATTATTACAATTAATATGTACTACTAAGAATTAAATGCATTGAAACTCTGTCAGTGTCTGTATTGATTATAAAATCTACTTTTTGACATAATTAATAAAAAAGAAAATAGAAAATGCAAGCACAGATTATGTGTATAATGCATAAAATCAAAATCTATAAGGAATTTTAGATCCAACATTTTTTTTTAACAAAACCTATAAATGAATTTTAGGTGAGTAATTAGGTGTAACTTAGATTAAATACCTGGCCAATAGATATGGGTATGGTTTAGTCTCACAGGATTTCCTTTCCATGGCGATGTTCAAGTAAGTAACAAAAACAGGAGTCTCAGTGTGTGAGCTCAATATTAGCAGGAGTTTTTCAGTGCATGCTATTAAACCCGTGTTTGCAGCATGATTCTGCTTCAGCAGAGGCTCAGCTTCACTTCAGGGTTGCTCTTACTGGCAGGTAATTAAAACCTCATTTACTCCTTTTTCTGTTGTTTGTCACAAATTACATATTTTCTATTAAATTGATTTTAAAACATCTCATGTTGTTTGAGTTGAATCTTTTCTGTATTGTTGGTTCAATATATGGGCTCAACTTTCAAATCAAAGTTATTAAAATACATTTTTGTGAATTTCCACTTAGGGAATAATATTGATCAACCTCCTTATTTTAGTTTTAAGTTGAACAGTGTGTGTTTATAGCTTGATTGTTTTTCTATAATTTAGCCTTGATTTACTGCTTTCATTCTTAATCTAAAAATAGAACGTAAAATTTTTATAAGTGAGATCATAGACAGGTTATAGACAGTTTTATTTATTTCTGCACAGTTACAACATGCTATGGTAAACTGGTGTGTGAAGAAGGCCGAAGTGGTCCGACTCACGATTCCATGCAGGCCGTGTTTGACATGCAGCCCTTCAGGCCAGCTGTAAATCTCAGTAACCCCACCATCACCAACATCTCCTTCACCCTGTACGCTGTCCTTGGAGTGGTGAGTAAATACATGCAAACTGAGAGGAAATTAACCAATAATCTAATAGGATATACCACAATCATTCATTGTTATTTTCTGCTTTTCAGAATGAAAAAGCTCAGTTACTCACTACATTTTTGTGGCTCAGACTGGTGGGTTTCATAGATGCATAGATAATTCATTTTACACTGATTAGGAAGTCACTGACATTTATTCCTGTTTGCTGGCTGCAGTTCTGGCGCAACGAGTATTTGGTTTGGGAGCCTGAGGAGTGTGACGGTGTCGCCAGGATTTCTCTCCCTGTAAAAGAGCTGTGGTCTCCAGACATCATTGTTTATGAGTTGTAAGTTACCTGTTTTTTTTTTTCTTGATTTACTTTTCAGCATGCATGGACCTTCAACATTCATTTAGATAGTAACTGAATGTCATGACGTTTTTATAAAAAAAAAAAAAACATGCTGCCCTTAATATGTGTCAGTTGATAAGGAGTCATGCTGCATACATTTTGCTGATTCAGGTAATCCTTTGGCTACATTCAGGTCCTACTTCATTTAGTGAGATCAGATAATTTACTTTTTATCAACTTCAGTATATTCAAAGTAAGTTGGTAAAAGTTACCTATCCTTGGACCAATCACTCATCCTGAAAAAGGAAGAGGTAACAGTGGAGAGGAAAGACCCAATTTCAACAGCAGAAACCAGCCTCATCTGTTACCACCAACTGGGGCAGAAGATTTAATACTCAAAATCAATCAAACTTGGATTTTATTTTCTCATTACTGAAATTCTACCCTAACAATTTAGTTTCCGCCAGAAAATTACTGTGCTAACATTATTTTAAGGAGTACGTCACATGGGATGTGTTTTCTCTATGGTATCTACAAATGAAGTGGATGTTGAATATGCTGTATTTCTCAAGCACGCAGGGTAGCTCCCTTGTTTGCTTCCTGACAGTGAATTTTGCATTTCAAAATAAGGTGGATCTATTCCTGCTACTGTTACTTGAGAAAACCTGTATTTAAAAAAGTCAAAAAGCTAAAAGGTTAATCAGACTTGCAGCAGAGTGATAAGGGAGTGCAGACAAGCATGGAGAAAAGGGAATTACATCTCTGGCTTGAGTTAGAGCTGCAAATAGGCCTGAGACGAATTAAAACCATCTACCATTAGAGTACAACTCTAATGGTAACAAAATATCAAACTACTAAACCAGATTTTGCTTGGAGAGACTATATGTCCTGCTTGGGTTGGGAACGTCTGAATAAGCTGGAGGAAGTCCCTGAGGAGTGGGATGTCTGGTGTTCCCTCCTGGATCTGCTGCACAGATCAAACTCAGAGAGTTTCTCCTAAAACACAACAGAAACATCTTGAATGTTTGCACCTCTCATCTGGTGCCTTATAATAAGGAGGTGTGCAGTTCATCGTAAAGATATCCAGATCACACAAATAAAAAAACACAGGCATACATACTAGGGCCATGCAGTAAACAGAAGTTATGTTTTCTGTGAAAATACATCTCCTAATCTATTTCATTGTCCCCTGCTGTTTCCTCCTCCACTGCCTTCCAAGTGTGGATGATGATGTTTCCCAGGCGTGTCCTTACGTCTACGTGAACCACACAGGACGCATTCGCTGGGACAGGATGCTGCGGCTCGTCTCAGCCTGCAACCTGGAGATCTTCAGCTTTCCTTTTGATGTGCAGAACTGCACATTCACATTTGGCTCCTACATGCATACAAGTAGGAAAGCTTTCTTGGTGTTTTAAAATAAACAGCGGGGAGCCAATATCAACATTCTTCTTATTGCTGCACTCTCTCACACTGCCTGGTAATTCTTGTTCGCAGTACGTGACGTGAGAGTCAGTCCAGCTCTGACCTTTAGAGAGATGTCAGACAACTCAAAGCAATACCTGGAAGCCAGTGGAGAGTGGGAGCTGGTGAACATACTGGGGGAGACGTCCATCCTGAAGTTTGGGGTCGACGAGTGGGACATCATCACCTTTTGGGTTTGAGAAATTCATTTTTACTGATTTTACGAGATTTAAATGTACAAATCCTGTTGCTAGGGAACTGTGGTTTGTTGTCTGAAAGATTGGATTGAAAGCAAGTGACTTAGAAAATCTGGCATGTTGACAGTATACTAGTAAAAATTGTTGCCTAAGAGCAGCATTACTTATGATTTTTGCTCCTTAATTGAGAGGACCAGTTCAATATCCAGCAATAGATTATCTTTTGAAAATACTCAAGTCATTTGCGCTTCCGTACAATCAAAGTGGCGGCAGAGTATCAGGGTGTAGGAAATGTGACGTCACAGCTAAAAGGTCATGAACTTCCTTTAGGATTCAGCATAAATCAAAACCACAGGTGTGTAAATGTGCATAAATTAAAATTAGCACACTTTAGGCTGACTGTTTTTCTCTTGTCCATTAGGTGGTCATAAGGCGGCGCCCAGTGCTCTACGTGGTCAACCTGCTGATCCCGAGCTCCTTCCTCATGCTCATTGACATTCTGTCCTTCTACCTGCCCCCCCACAGTGTGGACCGGGCCTCCTTCAAAATGACCCTGATCCTGGGTTACACCGTTTTCCTGCTCATTATGAACGACCTGCTTCCCAGCACAGCTAATGGAACGCCCCTGATAGGTCAGGCCTTGTGTTAAGGGCATACTGTTATAAAATAAGGTCTGTGTTGGTTAAAAAGTGTTTGTTACCAAACTGCTAGAAGATTTTGTATCATAGTCAAAGTTGCAGAACGTAACTTTCGTAAAAAAAGTGTTTTTATATATTTGTCAAATTTGACAATATGAGAATATAATATAAGATAATTTGTGAAAACGTTGAGGTTTCTCCCAGAACCTGCAGAAATGCACCACTCAGTCAGAAGTGACCAATCAGAGCCAGGAGGAGGGTTTAAGTGCTGTTAATCACTCTTGTGTTCACCGTTTTGCTCTTTGCTTTTTGAAAAGGCCATATTTTTAACGTGCTGCGTGTTCCTCTTCATCAGGTATCTATTTCTCTGTGTGTCTGGCTCTCATGGTCATCAGTCTCCTGGAGACAGTCATCATCACCAACGTCCTCCATCACAGCTCCATGAAGTATCAGGAGGTTCCAAACTGGGTTAGAATCGTTGTCCTCAAATATATCGCAACCATGATCTGCTACCAGTGGCCCGAAGGTGTTTCTCCCACTCTTAAAAGACGGGAAGATAAACCTGAGAGTTCAAACGGCAGCACAGGCGCGTGGGTCATCCAGCCAGTCAGCCAAGCAGCCGACAGGCACCGAACCTACAGTGGAGGTAAGCAGGGAATTAAAATGTACATCAGATTTTTTTTTTTACCTTTTATTAAATCATTATATTTTTCAGAGATAAATAAAAACTGAATTGGAAATATCAGGAAATGTATATTTTTATTTTGTAAGAAGGGTATCCTAATCTTTTTACATTTGCAATGTGCAAAACTGTTCATTTTGAGGGTGAAAATAGCACTACTCTGGATTCCGTCTCCTCTGTTGTAGACACAGTTTCTCTGCCCGAGCTGCAGCTGATCTGTCAGTACCTGAAGGACCTCCACGCACATCTTCTGTCGGTGCAGAAGGAGAGCGAGCTGCTGGACCAGTGGTGTCACGTAGGATACGTCCTCGACTTCCTGCTCTTCCGCATCTACCTGCTTCTGATCAGCTGCTACGCCATGGTCATTATCACCATGTGGTGCATCTGGATCAGTCAGACCTAACTGGACACGGATCAAATGTGTCAAATAATCACAACCCGATGTAAGGTGTATTTATGCAGATTATTTATTACAAATATGCCCAGACTTGCATTTTAAGATACTGTGGTTTCCTAAGATAGTGATGGAGTTTGTGTTTGTTGTTGAAACTGTATGTATTTTGTGTTTTAAAGTTATAATATGTCCAGCAGTTATAAAAAAATATATACATTTTGATTAACAGAAAATTGTGATTGAAGTCAATTTCACATTTGTTTTAAAGTTTATTTTGTCAGAAAGTTCTTGACTGTTACCATTTTTTTCTATTTACTCTTATGTACCATCCATATTTTAGCAAACACATTTATATATGTATATCAGCATGCCATGTAGAGATCAATCAATTATCAATTTTTGCTGTTAATCAACATCATTTAAATAAAATATGACAATAATATAAAATGAAAAGTCAGAGCTTCAATTATGTTATTTTTTTTGTATGTGTGTACTATAATTTTAACCTGAATGATTGCATAGTTGTATATTTATTATTGTGTCTTGGTAGTTTTTTTAAAAATTGTCCATTATTTTTAATGGAAGACGTTTGCAGTTTGAATTAGTGTGTTCTTGATTCATATCATGGAAGTGTATCCAGAAAGAATTTAAGAAGCAGTTGTAAATCCAAACACTATCTTTATGCAAATACAGCCATAAGAGCTCTTATTACAACTATCGAGGCAGTAAAGGCCTTGAGTCATGCACTAGTGTCCCAAATTGAAAAGTCAATATTAGCTGCTGGAGGAGGTAATAATTACGGATGAAACCATGTGACAAGAGCAGAGACATCTCCGGTCGATAAGCTAGTCTACAGAACATAGTCTAAGGAACCTGGTGTGAAAATTATGAAGATTTCAAATATCAAACCTTTTGCACTGATCCTCATCTTTTTCTCTCTGTTTCATGGTAAGACAATCTTTTAACGTGTACATTTCGTCTTGTTTTTATATTTCTACATTAAGTCTTGTCTCAATAGGTACATGCAAATAACATAGGAAGTAGAATTTTATTTTATCTGCTATAAATTATGTTTTAATTTTCTGTCTCTTTTTCAAAGGTTGTGTAGCAGCTTTAAACTGCACCAGTCCATCCCCCGAGTCCATGTTTAAGGAGCTTGACGACCAGCTATTCCGTAAGAACCTCATCCCACCTGTCGCAAGCTTCTCAGAGCCGCTCAACGTAACAATCAGCCTCACTGTGGTTGGGATTTTAGGAGTGGTGAGTCTAAACTATTCATACACCGAAAATAAATTTTGCCAACAATGTAAACGGGCCAGCATGTGGTGAGAGTGGATGGTTAATTACGTCGAGTTGCTAACTTATATGGTGACATAGAAAAAAAGATCAACTTCCTTTAAGAGAGAAAATCTCCAGCAGAACCGGGCTGTACATGCATGGGGTTTTGAAAAGACAGAGCAGACCCACAGGCCTCGAAGTAACTATTGTTCTTTAAGATACATATTTACCTATGCATATGTATTTTTGAGACTATGGTTAAATTAGCTTTCTGTATGTATTCAAAAGTACTGAACAATGGTCATATTCATAATTGTCTTGCAGTAATTCAAAAAATGTTTCATTTCTAGGATGAAAAAGTCCAAACACTGACAACTTTTTTATGGCAAGTTCTGGTAAGAGAATAATGATCTAATTGATACAAAGCTCAATATAACAAAGATAATTTCTGTAGAATGTCGACATTTTCTCTATAAATAAGTTTTTTGTTAAATATACAATGTGAAATTTGATCTAATTTTAAGTTGTAATGATGATGAACTTATTTTTAATGTGATTAACCTACTGAGCAGGGTTTTGCTTGTAATGACATAGGAGTGGAAAATAGCAGGACTCAGCTGGGATGAGCAGGAATGTGGAACTGAAAGAGTCTCTGTACTTCGGGAAAAGCTTTGGGTTCCAGATGTTCACATCTCAGAGTTGTAGGTCTAATCTATTTTCATTCTTTGGTGGGGTTTCTATTAGAAATATTAAAGAAGTCTTTTTTAACAACTTTATTTCACAGTAACTTAGTATTACAAGGGGAGTTTTGATCAAAATGTTTTTAGAACAGCCAGGAACAAAGCTGAATTTATTTTGTCTTGCTTTTCTTTTTTATTTCAGTATGGATGAGAACAAATCTCCTCAAACTCCCTACGTTTACTTAAACAACACAGGTCATGTTTATGATGATAAACCCATGAGAGTGGTCAGCTCCTGCAAGCTGGAAATCTACAACTTTCCATTTGATATCCAATCTTGCTCACTGACGTTTGGGTCATATTTACACTTTGGTGAGACAACTATACAACATTTCCATTACAAAAGAATAATATCTGAACTCTGCAGTGCTTCATTGTTATATTTAGATCTCAAAGCAAGTTTTTACCTATGAAATATTATACATTTATATTGTAAGTCTACAGTAACCAAGTGTTTGACTTTCAATGGTTATTGACTGACTGCTGAGCTCTGAAAATGAATGTTTGTCAAGCTTCGGAAATACGGCTGCTTCCTGGCATGACAGGAAAAGAGATTATGAGGGAATCCAAACGTGTACTGGAGACGAACGGAGAGTGGGAACTCTCCGACGTAAAAGTGGTTCCATCCGAACTGGAACTAGTTGCAGGAAGCTACTCTGAGGTCCAGGTTCAGGTGGGCTTGGTTTTTACTATTATACGTTTCTTTTTTCTGTAAAAATGTATGCATATCCAAACTGCAGTTGCAGTAGTTTCAGAATCAGCATCCACCTCCCTGAAACAAGAAACACTTATTTAAAACAAGGGACAAATGTATTACTAAAACAGATTCTGCTTTAATTTTAGCTTTCTATGCAAATGATTCTTCTTTGAGGAAAGAAATTGACAGATTCAGAATTACAGCAAAGCAAAATATAAGATTGTCCAGCATAAGATATTATTCTGCACATTATGTGATGGCCTGGTATAGTATAGTATATTACAGTAAAGTTTAGCATAGTATAACACAGCATAGTTTAGCATATTATGGCGTAGTGTGGCATAGCTTACTGTGGTATAGTGTAGTATAGCGTAACATAGAATAGCGCTGTGTTGAATAGAATAATACATTAGCAGAGTAGAGCATAGTATAATTTAGTATATTATAACATAGTGTGGCATAGTATAACATGGAATAGCACACCATAGCATAATATAGTATAGTGCAGTATTGCATAGCATTATGTGGTTCAGTGTGGTCAATATATAATATACCATTGTGAATAAAGTTTAGTAAAATGTAACATAGTGTGGTAAAGTACAGAGCCGTATAGTATAGATGAGCACAGTATACATATACTATCGCAGTGTCCTTCCTGTGTATCATCTGCAGCTGATCCTGCGCCGCAGACCAATCCTTTATGTGGTGAACCTCCTGGTCCCCAGTTGCTTTCTCATCACTGTGGATCTCATCAGCTTCCTGCTGCCTCCTCAGAGTGTGGACAGAGCCTCTTTCAAGATGACCCTCATCCTCGGCTACACCGTCTTCCTGCTCATCATGAATGACTTGCTGCCGGTCACAGGAGACAGGACACCCCTGATCAGTAAGAGACACCTTAGACTTGGTACATCTTCAATTTTGCATACAATACAGCTGAATTGTTACTCTAAAAGGTGCATGTCAGTTACAGCTGCAAGTACAGTCAATGATATTTGACAGAAATAGAGACTGAAGTATATTCAAAATCTACACCACAGTATAAGAAAACTCCAGTAAGAAAAAGTACTAAAGAGATGCAATTAACAATCACAAACAGAGGCACAAAACAGCAAGTCTTCATTCAATGGCATTATGATTGTTTCTTTAACCAGATAAAGTTTCCCCTTCAGTCTAAATGTGTTGGCTCAGCCTCACACTTCACCATGTTTCTACTGAACAGCACACCTCATCAATAGCAACGTTAGCACAGGCATCGTGTTTATTGACTTTAAATACCAGATCTTATAAGGAAGTTCTGATCTAAACAGAAATGAGTCAGTGACTTTGCTCTCTGTGTGTGACAGACACACCTCTAAGATCAAGTCAACCTGCTGTCTATAAGGAGATGAGCAGCAGGTTTATCTGGTTGTTATCTAAACTTTGTTTCCTGATCAGGTTTCACAAATAAATGAATACAAACATACAAAAAGAAGCGTGATGTATCCTCCAGCAAAATATATTTAACAAACAATCTCCTCATTGAGGATAAATAAAGTCAGATTTAATAACTTGTGTCAGTCTTAATCGCTCTGATGTTTCCTACAGACGTGTTCTTCTCCATCAGCCTGGCTCTGATGGTGGCCAGCCTCCTGGAGACGGTCTTCATCACCAACATCCAGTTCAGCTCCAGCCAGTACAGTGCTGTGCCTCACTGGCTGAGCGTACTGGTGCTGCATTATCTCGCCGTTGTTGTTTGCATGTCTCCAAAGAAGAGCAACAGAGTTACAGTCTGCCTCAACCCGTCTTACAAAGGTAAAGTATCTTGTGAAATAAATAAGAAACACAGCAAACGCCATATTTGTTGTGAAGTTTAGGATTTGAAGAAATTCTAAGTAGTAGATTAAATGCAGGTTTCATATCTCCAACAAAGAGCATTTCAAGTTTTAAATATATATATTTATTTTCCCTTTATTAACAACTTTTGTGCACACAGAAATATCTCCATACTGTATATAAAACACCAGGCAAAGGTTACAGAAAAGAATAAGGACAAAGACCCTCTGCATAGAAATGAAACTCACAATTATTTTGAAATGAACCACCGGATAAAGTTTCAACACTTTTGCTGGCGTTGCATAAAAAGTGCAACACTGGCACATTTTTTGTCTCAGATGTATTTAGATGTTTTCAGTACAGAAAGCAAATAAAGGAAAGTGCAACCAAAAGCTACCTTCTTTCATCACAATAAATATGTATTACAGAAATCAAAAATGAATTTGGAAAGGCTTTAAATCAAACAATACACACATTAAAAAAACCAGAATCACAAGACAAGTTTTTTTCTTCCTGAAAAATGTTGTTAAAAATTAACTTTTCTTTGCCTGTAGACAGATTTTATGGCCAGACTTTTGGCTGTTTTCAATTGCATGTATCAAAAATGGTTTAAAGCCATCAGAAATCCTCTTGTTTCCTCAGATTCAACAGCAAACACAAACTCCGTCACTATCTCAGGAAACCAGGGCATCTTAAAGGAACCACCTCCAGTGAAGGCGCCCACCTCTCCTGCGGCTCCCCCAGAGCCGGCTCTGGAGGAGCTGAAGAAACTAACCAGACATCTCACAGCCATCCGTCTCCAGGTGGACAAACACTTCCAGGGGTCCAAGACCGCAGAAGAATGGCAAATGATTGGAATAGTAATCGACCGTCTGCTGTTTTACTTGTACATAGTCTTCATCATTGCAAGCTTCATCACCATTACAGGTATCTGGATCTGGAATAATACATATGCTGCATAAGTTATATCTGAAGGGATAAAAACACCAAGAGTTTAATGTTTTTATTTCTATTAGATCTGCTAATTTCCATAAAACCAAATCAAACAGAGGTTAACTTTATTTAAACTCAGTTACATACAATTAAGCTTCTCTTCAGGTAGATTCTATGTAGAGTGGTGAAAAATTTCACAACAGATTTTTATGATTTTATTCATAGCATCAAAATGATTATAATACTTTATGTGAAGTAATGATTTTATTCTTCTTCATTTTCCTGAGCTTTTTGCACCAATGTAAATTTTGTTTGTAAGACATTAAAAGTAATATATTACAAGATTAGAAAAGCGTTTTTGTTTGTTTTTGTTTTAAAGCAATGATCTTATAAAGTTAAACTCAGTGAAAACATAAGTCTGAGTAGTAGAAATAATAAGCATATTTCACAACAGCTGTAGCAAACATATTTTTTGCCTAAAAACTGACTAACAACATATTTATGGCTGAAAACGATACATTAAATTAATGTATTTGGACGAGAAAATTGCCTAATATAAAACCATCTGCAAAACATTGACTGTTGTTCCATGCTGACATTTTGTCATACATCTGTGAATTTAGAGGTGAAAATGCTCTCATAGGATAAAGTGAATGCATGGCAGTGGTGAAGAAAGCAGAGACCCTGCACAGATTTGTTACACAGTCGTATTCAACTCCAGTCCTCTACCTCGGCTTCTGTTTAGGTTTTGTTGTGATGGTTCTGGTCTCACCTCACTGACTGTATTCAGCATAGCAGTCAGTAACTGTCTATACTAGTCTATACCAGTGAGAATGTTGGCTGCTTGTTTTGACCACCTGTCTAAGTCAGGGGTCAGTAACCTTTCTCAGCTCAAAGAGCCACATTTCACAGTAGTTTGTAACCGCTGCTACAACATAAAATTTATCTAGAAAAACCAAAAAAAGCTTTGAAAACTGAGGAAATTAAGTTAAAATGTATAAGTAATTAAACTTTTTCAAAGAAGGCAATGGGCCAGCAGAGTGAGCCCTTTCAATAAATATGGAAAATGAAGATTTACAACCCATTTAAAAATGTAATGAAAATAGTTTGAAGCTAAAAAATATATTTAGCATACAAAACGTACAAATCAGAGCTGCTCCAACATGCTGCCACAATGTTGATCCAGTTCATGCCATGTAGATTAACAAAAAAGAAAAACACAGACAAGCTCCTCCTAGTTTTAAGAGCCATATTTGACTCGGGAGTCACCTGGTTTCATTCTATAGGACAGAAGAGTCACCTAGTGGCCACCCTCTTGT
Source organism: Xiphophorus hellerii (assembly GCF_003331165.1). Classification (NCBI taxonomy): domain Eukaryota; kingdom Metazoa; phylum Chordata; class Actinopteri; order Cyprinodontiformes; family Poeciliidae; genus Xiphophorus; species Xiphophorus hellerii. The sequence goes on from NC_045680.1 coordinate 11,152,738, forward strand.
CTCTGACCTTTACCTAGCTTGTTTATGGCTATAAACGTGCTATAAAAACCTGCAACATGAGCACATTTTGTATAATTCAGATGGCTTCTGTTGACACACAAGAGGCTGCTCTAATGTAAAACTGGTTATGTTATGTTTGAATTAGGAGTTTGTAAAAATGTATGTTAAAACCTATACATTCATTTGATTCCATAATGTTTGTAATAAATAAAAGTATATTTCAAAGTCACACTGCCACCACTAGATGGCACCACTGTCTACAAAATGTGCTGATCATTGTTATTCATGATAAATAAAATGTAAAGGATGACTCTCCATCACACTGATGAAGCAGCTCTGGGTTAAATGGATCTTTAAAAAACAGGTATGTTGCCATGGAGAGCTGGGAAGTCATAAGAATAAAATTTGAGTCCATTTTAATGTTAAAATGATTCTTAAAGTACTTCAGTCAGAAAAAGCTAAGCAGTCTGACATATTACAACTTAATAGCCACCATTTATTCTCTAACATTTAACCCAGTCTTGCATTTTTGTACTTTACATGTTTTACATGCAGAAAAAAAAATCTAGGATATCAGTTAAAAATCTGGAGGAGCTTAAATGTAATAAAACGCATTAGCTAAACATAACCTGAAAACATTTTAAACTTCAAAGAACACCGAGTGACACCAGTGTTTAACAGTCTTGCCAGTCATTTATTGTGAACATCATTACATACTCAAAGCAAATCAAGAACAACAATTAACATTTTTAATAAAAAGTTTTTAACTCTGTAGTGCACTTTAAACCTCTTCACTCCTCCATAACAAAGGCAGGTCCAAAACAAAGCTGATCAGAGGAGCTGGGCGGATACTTTGTTCAAAAGCTTTAAACTGAAAAGTTTCTTTAGTAAAAAGAAGAAAAATCAAGTGCATAAATAATGAATGGATCCATTTTGAAGAGATTAGCTGTTAGTAATGAGACTAATCAGATGTACTATTTATCCAGTTAAGACTAATTTTGCTGATCTAGTTTATAACAAAAAGAAACGTTTGTTAGCCATTTGAAACCTCAAGAATAAATATAACATAAATTTCTGCTAATTTACACTGGTCCACAAATGAAAAATATGAAAATCTAATCGTTAACATAAGTGCAAAAAACATTTCTAAAAAGTCTAAAATGCAATTTTTCACCTAATCTCATTTCTTTAAACACATGGAGTTACCTGGAAAAAAAAAAAAAAGTCACACAACCCCCAAACATGAATGTGACGATAATTTTAAACCTCACCTCTAATGCAGTCAGCCAATTTGCTAAAACTTGAGTAAAAACTGTTTAACTTAAGTAAGTGATGAATTATGTTATTAGAACATTAGATCAAAACCGCTTCATGCATCATTAGTCAGTAACATTTCAAGCTCAAAGTTCATGTTCTTAAAACGAACATTAGCAGAATTACATCCAAACACACCGGATCAGGGCAAAGAACCAAACACGCGGCTATCTCAAAAGCTGCAACAATAGAAATCAGCAAGGGCAGCAGGTAGATATGCACACCAGCACTCATTCAAAGTCCACCACACACACACGCCCACACACACACCCACACACACCCACACCCCGAGCAGCAGGACAATTGATCATTTCCAGTTTTACCGATAACGTTTGCAACAATGACTCCTGTTCCCATTCCTGCAAATTCAGCTTTGCTGAGAGACTCCACCATCGTTTCCATTACATGCTCATTGATCACAAAAGAAATGTCTAAAACAGCATAAAACACAAAACATAAGGCTCAAAAAATAGAAAAATACATGGTAAATATTTTCTTAATATTCAAAATAAAACAAAACCGAACCTGAAAGGACCATTTATACTATTATTATTCGTCAAATCTTAAAAGTTATGCATTTTTAAACTTCCAGTGTTCTTCTCACAAATAAATTTATCCTACCATGTTAGGTGTCAACAAAATGTCAAACTAATAAAATAAGCATCTTACCAGTATGTGTAAAGAGGGAGATGCCTCAGGGCTAAATGAAATACTCTTATTATGTTGACAGATTGGTTACATTTCACAACAAATGTCACAACAGTGCTGAAAGTTAAAGATGGTCTTTGGCTCGTGTTGCACATAAAACTGCAAAATTATTAACGTCAAGTAACTGTGCAAGGCCGCAGGTTTGATCTCTCATGCAGAGCTGGTCTATTTGTACAGGAATGATTCAGCACTGTTGAGGAAAGCTGGTAAGGAGGAGAAGAGTTACACAAATATAATAAACTAAATATTTTTTTATCAAAACAATTAAACTCAACAGATTTTTGAGAAGTAAAGGCTGAATTGTTAGCTTGTTATGTTTGAGAAAATAAATCTGCAATGTGTCAATTTTAAAGAATGCCTTATTAGGTTTTTTTTCCCACATTGTGGAGAAAATTAAATAAAATTTGCATAATCTATATACTTTTCAAGCATTAATAAAAATAAAGTGCATCTCTTGAAGGGGCTTGTAGAAAACATTCATCTCAAAACTCCACTTCCATACGTGGCGATCTGGTCGAAAACAGTTTTCTCTGGTGATCTGAGAGGAATGAGCTAAAGACGGGAAGAAGGTCAGAGACTACAATCATCGTCGATTTGTCCTCCACTTCTTCTTCTTCTTTCCTGAGGTCACCGTATTGCCGGCACTAAGTCCCTCCTCCTTCGTCCTCTTGCTCCTCCATGTTTCTGCGCGCCATCCTCTCCCGACGCTCCGCCAGCCGCCTACACCGGGGGCAGTCTTTACCTGTCCTGAAGCAGCTCTGATGGTAACAGGCGTGGCACTCTGAAAGGGGAGGAGGAACATAGAAACATTAGCAGGCGTAAAGACAATCGCATGTCGGACTGCATGCAAAAGCCAGCCGCAAACAGGTTCAACCAGTTCGCACACCATAAGGTAAGTTGCACAAGAAAAAAAGTAGCCAATCAGAAGCAGAGCTGAGGGAGGACGGGAGTATAAAAAGCACAGAGGTGAAAGGCAGCGAGGCAGATGGGAGGAAGCAGTTCATGCCCTGAGAGCCTCAACATAAAACTGCATAGACTCGTCCTGACTTGCCCTCAAGCTAATGACTCACTCATTAGGAGTGAAAGCAGTTTCAACCTGTGCAGCACTTAATTTCATTTGCCCCCATACGAGATAATGTGAAAAACAACATGTCTAAGACGATGGATTCATGAGATGAAACTCAAAGTGAATTTAAAACACGTTTATTTCAGGTTGAAATGAAGATAAAAAAAATAAATAAAAAGCCACAACTGTACAAGGCATAAATAATGTCCTCAACATCACAGATGAACTCCTAACAGCAAACCAACAACTAGCAAATAAAGAAAATCAAATAGAGAGCAACGCAAGTGATCAAACTAAAATCTTCCACTTGCTCAGGCAGAAAAACATAAGTAGAAACCAACTCTGACACGCATCCATTTTGAAATCCAGAACCAAAAGGAGTTTAAAACTGTAAACACGATAGACGGGACGCACACCGTCTGTGACGTCATTTAGCAGCATTATTTTTCTAATGAAGGCAGCCATTCAAAGCTAAAGAGAAGAAAATATGACAGCTATACCTTCTGGAACCAAAACTAAAATGTCCACCACCATCTGGCAAAATATCTACCCACCACCAGCTGTGCAACCAGAACAGCCAAAACCAACACCAGCCCAGTAACACCAGGAACTCAAAACAGTAAACGAGGAAAAGGTAAAGATTCCTACACCACAAGAAGATCATAAGGGTGCGAAACAGCAGTGAGAGATGCCTAAAATGGTTGAGAATATTTCCAAAAGACCATGATGCTCAAGCTACTGCTCCACCCACTGTCCCATAACACACCAAATTACAGTTTTATACACCTTTAGAGTGGATAAAACAATACATTAAAAAGTTACTAATAAAGAGGGTAGGGATGTCCTGATTCAATCAGTTATCGACTGTCAGTCAATTTAACATATCTAATCTAACATACTGAAATGTACATATTAAATGGGTCTAAACTTGAGGAAATTAGAGGGATTTTGTTGAAAATTAAGCACCGTCACATCTATAAAGACAGGACAGAAACTCCTGATACAATCCCATACTGCATAGTGTATGTGTATTGGGATCAAGGGTGTGCAATTAACAGAGCTAAACAGTGCCATGAATGCACATTAAGAATCGACTGACCATCTGTGAAAAAAAACTAATCTTTGAGCCATCGGTTTCATGCAGCTAGCATGCCGATGTGAGTGAAACATGATCTGTGCAGACAGCACACCGTAGCACAGGATTAAGTAATGCTGTTGTTAGTCATATGGTGTGATATGACAGTCACAGCTGCATCACTTCTGTAACAGTGGCACACATGTGCACAGATGCAGTCCAAGCCTGTTTGGCGCATTGGGCGAACCACCCAGGACAGCTTAGTGTTGTTTCTATTACAATATCCTGCCACCAATATGACGATCTACCCTCAGGTCTCGTCTACACAGAGTTCATTTCCATATCAAAATAGAGAGCAAATATTATGGCTGTTAGTGAAGCATTAGTTAATTGGCTCAAGCTGTTAAGGATAAAAATACAATTTTGCAATATGATTGACAAAGAAGTTGTGTCAAGATAATTGATTAGAAGTAAATAACAAAGATATGTTATATTAGTAGATTTTCTTTGTTAACCATGTTTAAGAGCTTATTGAATCTGTCCAGTAGAGATTCTGTCACTGTTAAGAAAAACATAGGAGAGGACCGTCCAGAAGATTACTGGTGAGCGAGTTAAATGCTACACATTCACAGTAATGCAGACAATGCAACACTGTAATAGTGTGGCATTTACTGCACTGTAATGCTGTTGAGTCATAACACACGTGGAAGTGGTTTTAAGAAAACAGCAAACTGGTACTCTGTTTTGGCTTTATCTACTCAAATTCACATTTTTAAAAAAATGAAAAATCTTAATCAGGACATCCCTAGTTTTAAACCCATTTTCTCCAATTAAACAGCAGGACATGGCTTTGAATTGAACAGATTTTGATAAGGATATTGCTCTATCTAGAAAAACCAGTCAAAATCTCTACAGTCAAGTCTCTAAATTGACTATTGAAAAAAAACAGTAAAACAAGAGAGAAAATGTAGAAAAGTATAAAATGTGTAATAAATGGAAAAACAATCTTAGATAAAAATATAACAAGTCTTAAAACTGTTTTGCATACGGCTCATACTTTTACCTGGTAGTTATAACAAAATAGTCCTCTCTAATTTCAAGAAACAGGCTTTATTAATCTTTCCAGATAAAGAAATATTCCTCAGCATCTACTCTTGACCTCCAACTCCTTCATCTCCATCCTCAGTCTCTTTGTTCTCCTCTGTCGACGCTCCATCCTCCCCTCCACTCACCCTGCTCTTCCTGCCTTTATTTAATCTCCTGGCTTTGCGGGTTTTTCGATTTCTCCATTTCGTCTCGGCTGCATCTGCTGTACATTCTTGGTCTTTCTTTACCACCTCCGTATTTACTACCGCGTCACTTTCGCCGCTCTCTCCTTCCTTCTCCTCCTTGCTTTTGTGTTTGGAAAAAACACTTGCTAGCTGATGTGGTTTCAGTAGCTTGAAGACGGAAAATTTTTCAGTTTTAACTGAATCTGTGTCTTTCTGAGCTTTCTCTTCCTCCTCTGTTTTTACCAGTGATCTTTTTATACACTCTTCATTTCCTTCTTCCTCTTTCGATTCCATTTCTTGTTCATTCTTATCTTCTCTTTTTGAGAAACTCTTTACTCGATTACTCCTGCACCCTTTCCCCTCCTGTCCTGCTTCATCCAAACTCTCAAGGCTGCTGCACTTTTCACTTGTACCCATCTTCTCCTGTTGCTTCTCACTTCCTATAATCCAGGGAACTGAGTAAACCATCTTCCCAGTACTAAAATGTTGAAGCGTTCCCTCTCTCGCGGATGAATCCCTGGAATCCGCCTGTTTACTTCCTCCATCCTGCTGCTCTCCGCTGTTCACCTCCTGATCTACCCCCAGCTCCTCTCCACCCTCCCCTTCTTTCCTGTCTCTGGAAAGCGCTCTCGCCAGCCTACGAGGGGTCAGGATCTTCCAGTCTCTCCAATTTAGTTGAAAGGAAATGCGGGGTCTTGAGGGCTCACCTTCGCAGCGCTGGCACTTGCTGAGCTGGAAGGGGAAGATGATGTCTTTGTCGTTGTTGCAGAACTCGCAGACAAAGCCCTTCGCCTGACACAACTGAGGGAGAGAGAAAGCAAAAATGATTAAAAACAACTGGGAGAAGTACCTGACAATGTGAAGTAAGGCTGAAACGATTAATCGGGTTCATCGTGATGAAGCGATTATTGAAGTAATCGTCAACTAATTTAGCAATCGATTAATCGTTAAGCTGAAGTATGCAGGCTCATAAGAAGTCCTTTATGCTAAAAGAACACACTCAGAGCAGTAATTAAACTGAAACTGTACAAAAAATATAAACATTTTGCCAAAAAAACTACATCTGTAAACATGTTCAACCCAGAACTATTAGAGTAGCATAGTTTTAGCTTCACCTGATTTAAATTCTGTTAAAAAAAAAATCCAATTATTAATCAGTTAATTCAAATAATATTCAACCCTACACTGTATTCATGTTAAGGCAAGCAGAAAGGACTGGACTTTTAAGACACATCATTTACTATAAATGATAGAGTATACACTCAAGGAATGCTGTGTTATTGCATTTTTTTCCATTTTAAAGATGGAAATGAAAAAATAAATTCCTCCTTTAAAGTATTTATTATACTGTCAAAAAGGCTTAAGTGTTTAACTGAAAAATCTGCAGAATGTGCCAATTTATATTTTTATCCAGAAAATCATCAGAATAAGCGCTAACTATAATAATCAATAATTGCAGCACTAATATGAACCAGTTGTCAATCAGCTGTCTTACCACGCAACCAGCTACATGCATGGTACCAAGCTTAAGCAGCTCTTTCAACCGAGGAGCCAGTTCTCCGTTGCGAACAGCAGTGAGGTCGTTGAGCGAGAAAAGGTGAAGGTCCTCGGTCAGGTGACCTGGCACGCTGTCCAACTGGTCAAGAACCCTGAGAGGAAAACGCAGAAGCAAACGGGTGATGTTCTCCAATCCAGGAGCTTTTTCCATCCCAAGCAGGCTTTGGTTAATGTGAACAGAGAGGCTTACCCTCTGGCAAAGCGACAAGTCTTGAAGAGATTTTTCATGTGAAAAAGCTGCACTCTTAAAACCTGAAGAAGAAAAAAAAGTTATTCAAGTATTCAATAGAAATAAAAAATAACACACAAATAGAATTAAACACTTTTAAAGAGCTCTGGTCTAGAGCATTGCTGAAATCCAAATCCAACCCTTTTCCATTCAGTAAGTGCTACAAGCTCATGTTATCCACAACACTCTTCAGTATGGACACTACTACTGAAAGAGGAAGACTCAAATTTAGCCATTTCCACCATCACAAACCTGAAAACAGCTAAAACTGAAATCAGAGGAAGCAGAAAAGTGATAAGAAGCCATTTTAAAAAGGTCATTTCTCACAGAGACACGTTGACTGCTCCTTTTAAACAAGGGGTAAGACTTCAGCAAATAATAAATTATCTGGACAGGACCAAAAAAGAAAAGGAGCAAAAACTTTGAAATATGTCCAAAAAGCCTCGAGTTACTCATGAAAAAATTACCATAAAAAACGTCAGTAAAGTCTGGCTCCTGGGAGTCTAAACATCATTATGCTTTCCTTCAATCGGTTCATCTCTCAAAGAAAACCCTGAAAGAGTCAAGTGATCTAGTCAGCTGAATAATGAGCTTTAACTAAATGTTAACAGCTAAGTCTAAATCCTAATGATGAAAAAAAAAATATATAGAAACAGCTTCAAAAACAGATTTTTAACACTTAAATTTTGTCAATGTATTTACTGAATACGTTTTGAGCTTTTCTTTTTATTTTGGGGTAATTTCTGTTTAATTATTAGGCATAAACTTTAGTGCTGAGAAGTATAGGTTGCCTCACTGCAGAATATATGTACTTGAAGGTAAAAACACAATAACATAAACCTTAGATATTGTTGGTGGTTTTAAAAAAAAAAAAAAAAGTTCTTTAGGAAGAATCTGTTTTCCATTGAGCTGCGTGAGAAACATTCAAATCCTGTTTCTGGCTATTTCTTTACTCACACTGCAGCTCTGTAATGCTGTGTGCCACTGAAGCAGCATTTAGAGACTTTTTTAGCATCATTTTAACTGCAGCTGATAAATGCTGAATGTCTCTATTCATTCCAACTCATTACTCAAAATGCAGCAGGTCACAAGTTTGCTATTTAACTCTTTAAGGACTTGATATTTCTCCCTCTGGGATGTTTGTGAGGGGAAGAAATGTCTCCTTTAGCTGAATGCAACCCATGAATCTTCGTAAACATCAGCATGGAAAATGTCACCGCCTGTGAACTCACCCTGACGGACTCCAGAGACTTGATCTTCTTGTACAAGCCGTTGTTGATGTCACTCGGGTTGAACAGAGGGTCTCCTGAAATCTTGCTCAACAGGTCTCGGGCAAAGTTGCTGACATAGTACTTGCTGAAGTCCCACTTTCTGAGAACTCGGCCGGGAACGATCGCCTGGGCGTTCTCGTGGCAGCACTGGCAGAAGTAGCGGCCGAGGTACTCGCAGTATCGCAGTCGCTTGATGTAGTCTGAGGCGAGGGCAGCCAGCAGAAACACAACAGGAGTAGAGAAGACGTATTCAAAAAAATAAAATAAAATCTAATTGTCACTTTTTGCATAAATTTGACCAATGAAGACAAAAAAAAGGGAGTCTGATCAATCTGACTGACTCAAACAGGTGACAAACAAACTAACAACTATAACTATAATACAAAATCAAAAAGAGTATTTTTAGAATCAGAGAGTAGTTATTAAAATAATTGAGATGAGGAATGAAGCTATTAAAAGCAAACAAGTTTTCAAAGAAATGTGAAGAAGAAGAAAAAATATTAACAGACTATAAATGAAGTGTCAGACAGTCTATTAAGCAGGACATAGCAGCAAATGTTTGATGTCTTAATGTGTTGGAAATGTCAGAAAGGTAAAACCCAATTTAAAACCATCTTGCACTTTATTTCCAGTTGTGCATTAGTATTACTGTGACTGCAGGTCATACCTGGGTCAATTCTGGTGCCACATCCAGCACAGCGGTAGTTCTGCTTGGCAACAATGATCTTCCTCCTGAAATGAAACAAAACACCAAACAATTTGGCTATTTAGATTGCAGTGATATTATGCAAACTGACATCTACAATCAATTTTCAAATAATTTTTAGAAATATCTTTAAATGTGAACACAAAGAAGACTGGTTTACAATATGGCATAACTAAAAATATTTGCTTGTTAGTGCTTGACTTTATCTCGTGTTAAAAGTTTAAATTTCAACTATTTTAAATAAATCCCCAGTGTTTGTTACAGTCTGATTTGGCAGGTAGCTCTGAGAAAAGGAAGCCCCACATGTTGCAACCAAGTCAATACATTTTATGAAAAGCTTTTCAGTAAATAACGATTAAAACAACATATTTAAAAAGGCAGCAAAATTTAAACTTATGTTTAAATTTAAGTTTAAACTTATGTTTACGGACTTTGGTGCAGGATGAATGTTGAAGATGATTTGTGGTCTCGGCGGCGCCCACTCAAGGTTGCCTCGAACTCGAATCCTCAACTTGTAGATATCTGCGTGCTCTCCGTCATCAGGAGAGATGGGCAGAGAGTCGGGAATAGGCAGCAGCTGGTAGGAGACGAGAGTAAAGCTTAGATATGCTCCACTGCTTTTCAGAACATGTTTGCAAAACACAAAACCTATAAATATTGTACAAGGGACCATCATGTTTTAGTTCAGAATAAAATGAGATGTTGCACCTTCTGTGGAGCATCGTGCTCTGGAACCAGCCAGTCGAGCTCTGAAGCTGCAGGAAGCTGCATGCCCTCGAACTGCCTGAGCAAACCCATCGCCACCGACTCAGCTGAGTTAGACTGGAGGAAGGAGGGAGAGCTAAAGAAAAACAATAAGAACAACATATAAATACCTCTTAAAAAGGAAAAAAAAAAAAACTTTTAGCCACACCTGTTATCTGCTAATTAACAGAAGCTCAACAAAACCCCAAGTCTGGTTAACGGTGCAGAAAGGTGCAAATTGATATAAAATGAAAGTTCCTGAAAATGTCTCTGGAGGATAGATGAGGGGTTTTCTCTGGTTTCATTGTACCAGTTTACTTTATCCGAGAGATTTAAACTTCCGAAATACAAAAAAAAAAAAAAACATTGAAGAGAATAAAAATAATTGTAAAGATCAAAAAGTACCAAAATTCAAGAAAATATTGGAACAAAAAGACTTTGAGTTAATGCACACAGATGTAACTTACATGGACTCTGAGCTCAGGAAGGACCTGCCACTGGAGCTTACACTGCGCTTTATATCGGCATCTAAAAACACAGCGAGAACAGAGCGGTTTAATGAGAGGACAGCAGAGGTTTACAAGTTTTAACCTCCTAAACAAAGTATCCTCACTTTTTTTGCACCACTGGTAGAGATTAGTTAAAAGCAGTAAAATAAATTAATCTTGGATTACAGTACAATATGTGATAGGTATTTTCCTTTCGAACCTAAATAAAAGAAAGAACCACAGACAACGTATATGAATTTTACATTGAGCTTTTGCAAAAGGAGAACGCTCTGCCAACTCTTCCTCCGAACAATTCACAGAGCATTCTGATCTGCTCTCACATGAGCTCCTGTTTTTATTGTCAAAGAAGAACAGGCAAGGGGGCAGTCAGGAAAAACAACAGAGGTCGTAAAGCTTCTAACCCAAACATCTAACAACCCAGTTCCAGATGTGATATCTGATCAAAGGTCTGAGCCCGGTTCAAATCTCGGTCAGTACTGTCAATAAAACAAAATATGACTGCTCACAGGTAGTTACTAAATTAGGAGGTGTTCTTGCAAAAGGATTTAAGGTCTGAGAAACTTAGTGTTATCTATTTCTCGTAAAGTTGAACAGACAGTAGTGACCTCCATACACACGTAAGGAAGAGAACACTTTAAACAGAAAATCACAATGATCTATAGGCTGAATGTGAACTAAAGTAAGAATAAAATGATAATACCAAAAAATCTCTAATGATATGAAACTGTTTTTACAAACTTAGATACTGCCACAACCAGAGAAGCGCCCAACAATTCCTAATAAATGGAATTGTTAGGAAATGAATCTGAAGCATTTTGGTACTTTAAATCTAATTTAAAGCTGACCAAAGTGTTGAGAAACTTTTAAATTAGTAAAAATTGTGACTCGTTTCCCTGGGGGAATAAATATAAAGTGAAATAAAATTAGAATTTCTTTATCGTCATTGTGCAAAACCACACAACAAAATATTAATAGTTAGCAACTCCCAAAGGTAGTGTAAATAGATAAATAGTTATCCAATCTTCAAAATGGGAAAGATAAATGAACATCTCATTCAAGTAACAAATGGTGTTTAAAGGCTTAATAAAGAACTCAGTTTATTTTGCCACCATTCACAGCAAAGCATATCAAATAAAAGTCTTCTAAATTTTATTTGATTTATTTTACACTAGTACAGATCTCTACCAGAGGTGCTACTAATTGTACAGGGTGATGTACCATAAAATATTCAAAGTATATCAGGGATTTAAAGACTTCAATGCTACAAACAGCAGGAAAATAATTCTACAGCAAGTTAAAAAGCAAAAGCTGGAAGAAGTTTCTCATTAGCTTTGTTTCCCCCATCAGGAAGTTAAAAGAGAGAGAATTAGCTACAGGAAGAGTACAAATAGCCATTAGAGAGTTAAATTGAAGAATTATACCATTTAAACTTTACAAAATAAGGAATCTACTGAAAAAAGAAATCATTGATTATTAAATTAAAGCAGTAGTGTGCAGAAGCTTGACAGATTTTTCTACATCACCAAGGAAAGGAAATAAGTAGAACAGGTTTGGCAGAGCAGGAGAAGGCCTGCAGGGGTTTTTGCTTCATATCAGTTTCTCTTTATCGCAGGATCAACATTTCGGCTTGTTGTCACGTAGCACAGATTACACTCGGAGCTTTTCACACGTACAATACAGGCAGATGTTCTCAGCAGCAAGAGCCAGTTATCAAGTCAATAAAAAGGCTTTTTAGCTCTGCAGAGGAAAACATCTGCATAATTAGAGAAACAGAGTTTGATTTGGCTGAGACAACGGCTCTGTTTGCGCCGATTATTCAGGCAGGTTGGTGACTGAAATTTGACACATGACGGTTTTAGTCTGTGGCAAAAAGAGGAGTGAGGTGCAATCATAGCAGAAAAATTAAGAGGCTTTTTTTGAGGAATCTACCATCTACAGTAGGTGAGGGATGCTTTAAGTTGAGTGAAGCAGAAAATAACTGCAGGTTTTGGGGTTTTTTTAAAGAAAAAATAAACAGTAAACACTTAATATGTTGCTTCCTATTTTAGATATTGAATCCCGGTACATACAAGCCACAGTGTTTACTTTTATTGAAAAAAATAAAGAACAAAATGTGCAGGGAATGTACAAGAGGATTATAAATACTCACTACTATAAACATAAAATAATGAAGTGGATGGATTATGATAATGGAAGAAGCCAGTTACAGCATGACGCCACTCGTTTCATTCATCTCCTCCTTTAAAGCCGACAGATACAAGCACACCCGTCTCCTGCACCACCAAAGCCTTGAAGTAGCGGAGTAAGAAGCACACAGGTCAACTTAGGTGAGGAGGCAGCTGGCTCGTCTCCAAACAAGACAGAGTAACGCAGCAACTAATCTCACCATTAACAGCTACTTCTACAGAAAAAAACCCAAATCACTCTCTAATTATGATGTTGGTCGGAATATTGTAGATGTTCAAATATGTCTATTTATTACCAAATTATAACACAATTTTGAGCCTGATGATCAGGCGTTTTACTTTCAGTAACTATTCTTTCAGAATAAACAAGACATGGCCATTGTAAATTTAATTAAAAGAATAGGCATATTTATTTGTTCCGTACTTTTCCTAGAACCTTCTAATTGTTGTGCACAACTACAAACTATATCACAAGTCCAGCAGAAAAGAAATACCATCACATAATAATATCCTAATAGAAATGTGCTTTTAGATGAATTTATAGTAACTTTCAAAATAACTCATACCACTTAAACTTTTTCGCATGTATTTAATACAAAATAAAACCTGGTGCAGTTGAAGAAAAATGATTCTTCAGATTTTTGTTTAAAAAAAAAAAAGTGAGTGGTGTGCAAAAAATGTTAAAGAAGGTTCTCTGATCAGGATTATAATCTTGCACTGTAGAGCACCCTGAACATGATTCCCCAAACAAAGATGGTGGTGGCAGCATCATGCTTTGGGGACGCTTTTCAAAGCAGGAACAGTGAAGCTGAACTGAGCTGATAGTGAGATAGATGAGGCCATGCAACAAGAAAATGTCTCAGACTCAGCAAAAAACTCGCTACTGGAGTAAAGCTTCAGCTTCAAAGTCAGACAACTAGCCTAAAGATAAGAGCTACACTGTAATGGCACATGGCAAAGTGCAATCATCCAATTATGAATCTGTGGAAAGACTTGAAAGCGGGTCTGCACAAATTTTATTCAAATCTGAAATTTGAAATTAGACGTGACAACCTATTAAAGACAAGCTGAGGTTGTCGTACAAACTATTGTACACCGATTGGCGTACGCCATTTATGTTTATGTTATAATCTAGCCCTCACTGTTCAGTATATCGTCCTTAAGTTTACATTTTTTTAAATCTTTGCGTTAAACTACATGTCTCAATGTTCTGTCACTTTGTTGCTGTTATACGTGAATTTCTCCACTGTGGGACATTAAAGGTCATTTTATTCTACTCTATTGACTCTAAAAATGTGTCAAACTCCCAGGTTTCTTTAACAAAAACTATGCCACTTTCATTTCAGTTCATAATTACGGTCCATTGCCTGTTAAAATTTCAAGTACTTTCTAAGTACATATAAATTTGTGGTTTGAACATGTCAAGCGGTATGAATACTTTTCAAAGTCAATATAAATTACAAACTCTTCAAAAAGTCCAGTGAAGTTTAAAGCTGGTAATTTTTTCCAGTTTGGATCAGAGCCACCCGCTTTCTCTCTGTATATAGCCATACAAAGCTGCGTCGGCCGCGAGTCAGCCAGCAGATACCTGAGAAGAGGGAGGCGAGTGACAAGGAGAGGCCGCTCTGAGACACCGCCAGCAGGGACTGACCCTCACAGCCATCTGAGAGACAGAAACTAACACTCAGCACTGTCACTGCCCACAGGAGCACACCCACTCAGACATTTCACCCCTGGACACAGAGGTGTGTTAGTGTTCCAGCCAAACATAGTCTGCACTGAGAAGGGAGCTGTGAACGTCAAAGGTTAATAAATCAACAGTACAGAAAAATGTAATGAAACACACACAGGTTTAAGGAGCACACATCCAAGAGAATCATTAATTATCGACATAATGCATGTTTAGATGTAGATGTTCTGTTAATCATCTCGTGTTTTCAGATGACGGGAGATTTTATGAAGCTTTTACACCCCAAGGTTCTATATGAGCCCCTAATGGGCTCGTCACGTGTCACCAGTAGGAATATTTTACATCCACAATCAGCAGACTGGCCGCTGTACTTTGACCTACAGGTTATAGGAGATGATAAAAGCTGATTGGTGAGCAGCCAATGATGTTATGAGATGATGAATCATGAAGAAAATGGAGGGAAAAAGAAATCATTTCACAAAAAGAGCTTTGGGAAGGATATAAATTAAAGAAAATATTTTCTATTTGGATTAAAGTAATAAATTTAGATCTTTGAAAGCAGCCAGAAGTGAAGTCGATCCCCTGCATTATTAAATTACACCTCACTATACTGATGAAATTGATCAACTTTTTCTTTTGTAGAAAATAAACCATCAATTAAATTTGTAGTTCTTTTGTTCTTATCCCTCGTTCCCTCTCTGTACCTTGCAGTTCACACTCCTCCACCTCCTCGGCCGAGCCGGAGTCAGACAGGCCCTGGTAGGAGTCCTGAGAGCTCCTCCTGGAGCCTCCGCTGTCAGTGGAGTGGAAATCTGAGCACAAGTAAATAGTTTCAACATGTTATGCAAAAATATCACAAATATGACTTTTTCTGAACATGTGCGGATGATTACTGGTAAAAAGATTATTAGGTTTTCTCTCATGTTTTGTCCCACATCAGAAAGTTAAAGCTCCCCCTTACCAACAGTCATTTACAGAATTTAAGTTTTATGTAAAATGCTAATCAGTTGAATATTTTGAGAGAGAGCTGGGAGCTGAGTTGTAACTTGGCGTACGGTGCTGGGAGGTTGTGTAGGGTGGCAGACGGCTGCGGCGGATCTGCTGCCTCCTCAGACGGATCTTTTGTTTGAGCTGCTGAATCTCGGAGTCGCTGTCTCCCTCCTCCTCACCCTCTTCCTCCTGGCGCAGCATGTTGTATTTCATCAGCTCAATGGCGGCGATGAGGGACTCTGAGATACTGAAATGAGCATTTTCCTGCAAAGCATGGATATTACCCAACATGTTATCTCCCAAATTAAACTCTTCACGTTCCTTTGTAATCCTGCTAAACCATGACCCGAGGTGAATCAGGACTCTACCTTTTCTAGGTCAGCACAGCTGCCAAAGTCCTGCTCTGACAGATAGCTGATGAGGCTCTGCCCCTTCGATGGCTTCCTGAACATCCCATCCGGCACACTGCTGTACTGGGGCCCATCTGATGTCAACACAGTATGTACAACTTTAAGTCAATATGCAAAACATACAAACAAAGGAAAAGATTTTATGTTTGATTAAGCTTTATCTTATTATATCTATGAATTTGCTCAAAGCCATTTATAAACATGTTTTTTTTACTGCAGAATAAAAAGGATGAATTTTCCAAAACTTTTCACTGTAAGATTTTACTTCTGAGAAAAATTAAAGTCATTTATTTTAAGAGTTTTTCCAAAACCTGCCAAAAAGGTTGTTTTTCTTAATCAACAACAAACATGTTGGAGTAATATTATGGGCAACATTTAGGTCATCCAAACAGCAGAAGCTCAAAATAAACATTTATTTTGAATTTATGGAAGTAAAAACTTACGTCAGCAAGTCATTTTATAGTCACATAAACAATAAATGTTTTTTTCTGCTGCGAATCTCATGTTTTCTTGTCAGCTTAAAAAAGAAATTAAAATCTTTTTCTTCCAAGAAATATTTCCTGAAAATTTCCTTTTATGGTTTATTGTGTCACTGCAGTGCAAGCTTGGAGCTCTTGATCTGAACTAAAAAAAAAATTCAGTGAAAAAAAAGTACTTAGTCATACCCGATACATTAATTATCGGGTATGTGTTTAATTATGTGTTGTGTAGTAAAATAAAAACAAACTTCTGCTTCTTTCAAAAGCAACAAAATACCATTAAAACCTGAACATGAAGAAAAGACTAATCTTTTCTAACAGGATATGAGACTCACAGGACTCCATGTAAAGGGAGCTGGGTGTGCTGGTATTGCTGCGCTGAGGAGAGAAGGGACTGTAGTCCTTCATGCTGGAGTCTTCGCTTGCTGATTCTGAAAAACAAAAACACAAACGTTTTTATAAACTATAAAAATACCTTATTTACTGGAATTTGAGCTGCATTCTACATCCCTAATGGAAACATGTATGAAAAAGTGATGGAAGACAATGAAATGCTTAACTTCTTTTTGATCTTTGTTTATATAAATCATGTGCATTGCCTGCATGGAGAAACATGTAAAATAATTTAAAATAAGCATTGAACATCAATTTTCCTCAATAAATACCTTTCTAGTCTTTCCATTGACATGATATTCACATCACATGTCTGTAATAAAGAAATTTGTTCCTAAAAAAAAACACCATGCAAGAAGTCCAGTCTGCAGGTGGGAGCATCATAGTGTGGGCTGTCTTTCAAAAAAGGACAGTTCAGTCCTTTCTTGATAACGAGTGTGGGTTTCCAGGATAGATAGGAATCCCAAGCACACGGTCAAGGAAGCTCTTAATAAACAGAACGAGTCAATCATCTATTTTGACTGCAACTGAAAATCTATGGAAAGAACTGAAGACAGTCTGTGTAGAAGAATGGGCCAAAATCACTCCTCAGCAAAGCATGTGACTCAGTTTCCCCATAGAGGCCTGGAAGTTGTTTTTAACTAAGCCAGTTTTGTTTCACTACATACAGTACAGACCAAAAGTTTGGACACAACTGTGTGTCCAAACTTTTGGTATTTATCAAAAGCCTGTGTTAAAATCTGTTATTCCACCCATGACTTAATGTGGGGATGAATTTGCCTCGATTGAATTGTAGGTGAGGATATCTTGAGCTGTTGCCAACATCTGGTGGGAATTTCCAGTCACTGACCCCATTAGAAATATCTAAACTGAGAAAAATGTGTTTAATACTTGCTGTAACTGAAGTAGATACTATTATACTTGGACTATGGAGTAAAGTGTTTTAAACTAAATAAAATGTTGGACTTAATCATAAAAACTACTGAATTCTTGATTGTAAAAGTTCTTTGCCTCACCTTGTTGAACATTAAAAAAAATGTAAAATTAAAAATGTCATAGTCCTGTAATATTTCCAATGAAATGCTGGGACAGGAAATAGAAGCCAAATATGTGCATGAAGAAAAGAAAAGTCACACTAATTTGAAACAATTTATCAAAATTAAAAAATAAAATAAAATACAGCTCCTGAGGAACAAATTGTACGCTGAGCACAAGACTGGAAATGAGAAGGGTAAAGTTCATAAACATGCAGTAAAACAAAAATTAAGGGAGGGTGAAATGGGGTCAAATGATGGGAGTACAGGTAAACTGCACTGCCAACCTGCTACTGGATCCTCTATTATTATGGTGATTTTTCTGTGGCCTCCTCCTTCGCATAAAGAGTGAAAAGAGAGTAGAGAGATAAAAGGATAAAGACAGTTTAACTGGAGCTGAAAGGGAAAACAAGTCTGAGCAAAACAGAGGAAGTTAAGTCAATTTTCTAAGGCTTTCAGGCAGGAAGTCACAAAGTCAGGGTTCCTACATATTTTACATGTTATCAATCATGGACAAACAGAAAGACAGACAGACCAGCACAGCAAAAGAATGGATGGAGAGCAATATGGATAGACAGATAGATGGATATAAACTTAGGGACCAAAGTCTGAATATGAAAACATTTTTCCAAACTTTTGCATCCAAATCTGAAAAACACTCCAATCGAATTCCAGACTTTCCCAGATTGTGTAGGAACCCCGCAGAGGACAGTCGGAGCATCTCTGATAAGGAATCCGCCTCATTTTTACTGCCAGCTAACTATCCAAGTAAAACAGCTCAACATTACATGATGTCATCAGTAAAACCATTACATTATTTAATATATTTGAGCATTTAGTCGTCTGGCACATTCAGTCCTCGTCACTCACCATTCCTGAGTTTTTGACTGATCCCCGTGTCTGAAAACGAGCGGGTGTGTCCTTTGGCCCCCCTGCCGGGGCCCCTCTGGCCCTCTGAGAAAGACGAGCACCTCGGCGGGGTCGAGGTCTGGGAACTCTGCTGTGTGCCAGGTTCCTTTGTCTGGTCCTGCTCACTGCTGTGGATGGAGCTTCGAGAATCACGACTTCGTTGCCCCAGGTTACCAATAGCCAGATACTCCGGTCCATCGTCGGAGTCACCGTCGCAGGAGTCCCCGGCCTCGGGCTGAACGGAGGAGGATGGGGACTCTGACAGCGAGATGTGAGGGACGGAAATTGATCCAGGAGACGGCGTCACACCTCGCTCACGGTCCCCCGGTCTGGACACGATCACCCACGGAGTTTCCACGGTGCTGGCTGGAGAGGTAGTGTCTGCATCACAGCATCAACAAAATTATTACCACAGAAAATTGCAGAGAAACAGAAAAACATGTTTACTTTGGTTATTATATTGTGCATAAAGGTGAACTCTGCTGTGGTTGTTACTGATGCCAAATTTCAGGCAGGGGAAGAAAAGCTGTACACCACATGAAAAGAAAAAGGAGTGAAGAAAATTACATTAAAAATAAGAAACAAACGTATTAAGCACTAAATAATAAAGAAATGTTAGAGTTAAAAACAAAATACGATACTAAACTGAATGTAAACTTTGACTTTTATGGGTAAGTTGCAGTGAATCTCTCGAGTCCCAATTTAAACATGACATTAAACAACATTAGTTTTTGCACAGCTCAGGTTTCTAGGCAACTTGTTCCAGTGTTGAGCTGCCTCACCTCATCTAGCTCTATAGCTCTGGCTCTGGGACACTGAGTGAAGAGATCTGATGATCTGAGCGCTCTACACGGTCAATGCCTGAGAATCGACTCCAAAACGTATGTAGGTCTGAGATAATTCAGTGCCTTGAAAATTTATGTTTTAAAATCTCTCATTTCACAAACAGTAAGACTTCACTTCCCTGGTGTTTGTTGGGATTCTGGCTGCAGCACTGTGTACTAGCAGCATCTGCCTGATTACTTAGAAATACAAGAATAATCTAAATTTAAAAAATTTAGACTATTCTAAATTTTAGAAAACTCTAGCTTTTCTGTCTTGATGTATAAAAGAAACTCAACCTGATAGTAACTTGATGAAGAGTATAAAAAATTTCATTTCCTGCTTGAGAAAACATCGAAACAGTTTCTGTTCAGTTGTGTTCAGATATTGGGTGGCTGCGTCTACACATTCCTCAAATACTGATCTCATCCGCAAACAATTAGCCTTCTGTATGTTTAGTTCAGTCAGTCAATTCACAAACAAACTGTTGTGAATTCACAGCAACATAGCCAATATGTTTACTAACATTTGCTGAAAATTCGTGTGAAAAGACGACCATCTACTATTAGTCTAGCATAACATCATTGACGAGTCAAAAAAAGTGGCATCAGAGAAGGAGAAATAAGGATGAATCAATAACCTTTGTTCTTTTGTCAACCATTGGAAAAGACGAAGAACTCACACTCCAGAAACCAACAATAGATTTTTCGCCTATTTAATATTTACCCTAATAACTACAAAGAAAAAACATAAATGAACAGGACAACCTTGTAATAAACCCTTTTGGTACATCTTGAAAACATGACTTAGATATATTCAGGGACACATAAAACCTACACTTGGTATTGATGCTTTCCTCACTCATGTTGTTGCCCTTAACGGATCTAGCTGCTGTAGTGTTTGCTGGCCTGTGGTTGGCTGTGACCGCTTCTCGCAGGGAGCAGTTTGAGGTGGTTAGTCTGCGGTTCAGAGAGTCTCCTCCAGGGGCCGTGTCGGCGTTCCTCCAGGTCCCCCCGGCCCCTGGCAGCACACACAGGCTCTGGCTCTTCAGCAGACTAAGACACGGAGAGCCTTTCAGCGGGGAAAGCTGAAGGAGGGAAATTAACACTTGAGGTGATTCCTTTTTATACTCCCTACAAATTACACTCAACCTTAGTTGACTAATGGAGGATAGTGAACTAATTTCTTCCAAACAGAAAGGCAGTTTGAAGCACATGTGAAAGCTTGAGTAACCCACCCCAACAGTGTCTACTTGGGCCAGCAGTTTGGGATTATTCTGCTCCACAGCCTCCAGACACTGAAACATGGCCGTCACATGAGGCTCACTCAGCAGGAAGGCGTCGTCTGAAGGGCACGGACACAAAAAAACAACAACAAAAAAACATGTAAACAGGAACCACTGGAGAACATAGAAGGAGTAAACAGTGTTTGATTTTCACTCCCAACCAGTGCGCTCACCGTTGTAATATTTCCGTGTGTTTCCCAAATGCCTGAGCAGAGGTTTGAGCTGAGCTGACAGCTTATGAACCTGCAAGCTGTGCAGCAACCAGCGCTCGGCCTTGTGGCTCTCACCGGCTCTGTGCACCCCGCTGCTCAGAACCGGCTCCAGGTGACTGAACTGAAAAATGAAAACAAAAAAAAAATATATCCAAAGCAAAATTATTTATTTTGAAGCTCTACAAAACATTAGAAATCAACCAGAACACTTTGGTAGGTGCACAGCTGCACTTAACTTGAACTAACAAGAACAGAAAGCAAGAGATCACATGACTGTTATGTCAAAGTTAAGCTCTGCTGATCAGCAACATCAGCAAAAATTAGGATAATTACATTTCAGCTAATAATAGTCCATCTGTTGCTTAAAAATCCCACAAAAACAAAGAACTGTTTCCACAGCTGGGGATTCATTTCATTCTCCACATGACATAACAATGAAACACGCCTATCACGTTACATAAGAAGATTTAGGATGCCTGACATATTTTTATAATTAATGATTTTTGCCCCTCCAAATGCACTTTTCTTCTAAAGCGGATTTTCATCCTTTTTCCTACGTGAATTAATTCACACTACAAAGAACACATTGGCATGATTGCAATTTATTATCCTTTTTATCCTTAGTGAACTAGATGCTATAGTAGCCCTCATCTAATTGATGAATCCCTGTGCATCCTGTATTACAAAATAAATCGTTTTCCTGTCTTAAATTACCAAATGAGGAGGTATATCATCGCAGCAAACAGTCCTAATTTGCAGTAAAAATATGTTCAAAACCTAGAAAACTACTTTGTTGTTTAAACAAATACAGAAAAATTACCATCCTTTTCTTGGCTAAAAAGGATAATAGTTTTAGCCATTATCCTTACACATTATCATCCTTGTTGCTTAACTTTCTCAAGAAACTTCCAAACTCATCAAGCAAGAAACTGACACAAAGTTTCTAGGTCTAGTAATATGCACATTAGAAATGCAGAACTGAAAGAAATCACCCTCTCTTTTTCTAAGTTTACATTTACAGTAAATTTCCCCAAAGATTTGAACCTGCTGCTATGATTTCCCTTTTGTTCCCCTCTCTGAGAAGCTCATACCTGTTCAACGTGCATGGCGAGGTGGGGGCTGATGTAGCGAACACACCAAACAAAGGGCCAGTAGTCTCGCTGTTTGTAGTACATCTGCAATGGTAAAACAGTTTTTAAAACACTAAGAAACATCAGTTTTCATAAATAACAAAAAGCAATTATAAAGAACACCGCTGTAATAAAGTGTGGGATGTTACCTGATAACAACAATGCTGGTTAAGTCTAAGGTAAAATGGCCAGTATCAGTATCACTTTATTATCATTATTATTATTATTAGGGCCTCCTTAAATTCTAGTGAGGTTCTTTGGTGAATTACTAAGAGAAATGTTTTGTAAAATGGCTAAAAAAAAGAAAAAAATACTTTCCCCATGTTGTATTTTCAATCATATCACTTGTCAACGTAATAACGTTTCAGTTGGCTAGCCAAGTTGACGGTTAGGTCAAAGTTGACCAAAAAGCTGCAACTTCTGCTCAAGTGTGAGAACGCAAATTGATGAAAAATGAAGTTCATCTTTAAGAAAAAGAAAACTGAAATAAAGCTGCATCCCCTGACCTGCTCGTTCTTCAGTCTGTGACCGAGGATGTTGTTCATGTCCTTGTGCAGCCTCTGCAGGCCGCCGTACCGCGACCAGACGTTGGGGTTGTTGGTGGACACGAGGCCCTCCACCGTGGTCTTCAGGCTGGACAGCAGCTTCCATTGCTCCCTCCTGGAAGCACAAAAGGGAACCGGGATGGAGAGGGGGGGGAAAGACACAGGGTGAGGAGGTTAAGGAAGGAAGTATAGAAGTGCTGGTGACAGCAATGTGGTTCAACAGATCAAAACACATTCCACACAAAAAAAGTATGTCTCAGCAACTTAATGAATACAGCTCAGAGTCATGCTGGTTTAAATCCAGTACTTTCTTTTTACCCTCTAATGATACATGGCTGAAAGAGGAGAACAAATCTGTAGATGGTATCTGAAGGGGACAGTCTAACTTTGTGCTTTTGTTAGGTTATGAAAAAGACAGAAAGATATGCATGTCACAATGTAAATCTAAAATAGACTGGATTTAACATTTAATGGATGTTAAATATAGACACATTCTATCAGACTAGATCTGATAACTCTGATAGAGCAGAGGGTCACATTTATGAGAATAAATCTTGTCAGTGTGAAATAGCTTGTTGTGGTCAGCCACTAATCAAATCACATCATGTAACTGGCTTAAAGTTAGATAACATTCGTCACATACTGCAGAGCCTTCTGACGTTAGGCAGCAACAGAGGACTGAGTGTGTCTAAAGGCTTGTACAAGAGCAGAGAAATCTGTTTTTTGCTGGAGGTGGAAAGAAGAGGAACAAAAAACTAAAGAAAATCACTCCTGGAAAGTCCTCCTGCAGCAGTAAATGAAAGTCACACAAAAAAATAGCCCAGATGATGTGTCAAGAACAAGCTGTAGGAACTCCCAAACCATTCTCCCAAACTGCAGAAATACTCAGATAATTCTGCAGTCATCAGGTGTTTCAGAAATGGACGAGAAGTTAAGTACAGAGAGCAGGTGGATCAGTTAATGTCATGGAAACAATCACCTTATCTTGAATTTGAACAAAATAGAGGAGAAGATTGTACATTTCAGAAGAAACAGGGTCAGGTCAAACACTATTTCCATATTTGGAGAATAAATGGAGGTGGAGGGGGAAGTAGAAATACCTGGGGGTTCAACTGAAGAACAGTGTCTACACAACAGTGTAGCAATTTACAAGAAAAGACAGAGCAGACTGTACTTTTTAAAGAAGTTTAGGTCCTTCAGTGCTTCCAGCAGGATACTGTAGATCTACAAGTCTGTTGTGAAGAGTAAAATCTCTTCTGCCATCATATGTTGGGGAGCAACATCAGAACCAGAGACTTAAAAAGGTTTAACAACCTGATAATGACGGATGGTTTTGTTCTGGGGACGACTATTGAACCATACAGCAGAGTTTCAATCACAGGTTTCTTTAGATTTGCTGTAATACAGACAGCAACAGAAGTCTAAAGCCATTTACAACAACTCTTTAAATAAATTGTATAAGTTAAAACATTTAATTTGCCTCTGGAGTTAATAAAGTACTTTTTAATTGAACTGAGCTAAATTCTTGCAGCTCTGGGAGAGAACAAATGTCACTGTTTTTGTGCAGGTTATAAATACCACAAGTGTTAATCTCTTGTGTTAAAAATCCAACCCAAAGAGGCGGTTGACATTTTCAATAAATTACGGCGGATTGTGTATTAAAGCGTGCATGTAGAAATTTGTCAAACATTGATAGAGATTTTACAGTTAAAACATCTTCTAATATGTGAACTGACAGAGAAAACCCAATCTGCTTAAGAATACAACTTAATTAGTTGGGTTTTTTTTTGACATTACCATTCACTGGAATCACATTTGTCAAACTTTGGGGAAAAAAGTGAGTAGTAACATAACTGTCCGAATTCGTATGTCTAAAGGCAACAATATCACGGAGAGCCTGCAAAACCTTATTTGACAGTTAGCATTAGCGGCTAGCACAACTTGTCCAGGATTAGCATTTATCTATGAGCGCTCAGTTAATAATTGGCAATAATAAAGCTAATGGATAACTAGAACTCATTTCAAATAGATAACGTAGCGAAACTGCCAAAGTAGTCAAACAGTGTCTGATAACAGCTTCACTTTTAATGTCTGGATAGAAATGTCCACTAAGCCTTAGCATCACAGCTAAAACGCACGCTAAATGCGCTTCTTTAATAACAACAAAAAAATACATTTCTTGCCACCTTTATCTAAACAGTCAACAAAAAAATAATGTCGATGCGTGTTTATCTGTGCTGTTTATCTGGCGAAACCCATACGCAAACCCAACCCCGGCTATCCGGAGGTAAAGCTGTCACTTGCCTGCGCTCCTCCGCCTCTCCCTCCGCCGTAACCTCCATCGTGTCCTCCAGGCGGAGCCGGCTGCCCACCAAAGCTGCCAGCTTCCCGCTAACTCCAGTGATATTATGCTCAAAAAAGTGTTAACGCTACTGCAAAGGTTGCTGGAGGGAGTCACCTAAACTCCGAGCCTCCCGCCGCCATGTCTGTGGTACCTGCTATACCCGAGCCAACAATCAAAACACAACAGGCCGCATATCAGCTCTCATCGGCGGATGCTCCATCAGCGAGTGGGAGGTGCAAACGGCCGCCGCCCTGCCTACTTTTCCACTGTAGAAGGAAAACTTGTAAAATTAGATAGTGGCGGTTTTGTTTCGTATAGTCTTTTTAGGTGGATGTAAATCAATATCTTTAATTGATTTCAGTAAGTTTTCAGTTTATCCAGTAAGAGGTTTTAAAGTAATCAGTTACCGGTTAGCTTTCTAGACCTTTCTATGCAACTTCCAGACGAACCTTTGGCATGTACTGCCCCCTGGTGTTTGAAAATAGCAATGTAATTAGTCCATCAAAATAACACTTATGACGGGGTATAACTTAGCCATTAGCATACGTATTTTTATGCTTCTTACAAAACAATTTAATTTATCAAGGTTGAAAAAGCTGACTTAAAAACACTCCATGATGCAACAGAGCTGTTTTGCACTATGTATACATTTTGTTTTAGTTTGTCTTTTGAATGTCAAATTGTGAAAACGAAAAATGTTGCAACATTTCTTTACACTAGATCCATAAACTCAGTTTTTTTCACTTGTTCTCATTCACATAGAAAAAAAAGTCCTAACAACTGTGAACCACGTATACCTTTCTTCGTGTTCTTTAAAAAATATTATAGATTCACTCATTCTGTTCTGGTTAAAACATTCCCAGAAACTGCAATCTAATTATTTATGAGAAGGCAGAAAAGTCAACATGTTTCCTTTTTGTTTGTTTGTTTGTTTGTTTTTTAATTCACATCAGAAAGGTTACTACCATGTTATGTCCACGTGATGGCGCCATTGTGCTGAACTGGACCAAACTGTTTGGCTTAAGAAAAAGTGTATTTCTATCATTAGATGGCAGTGGTGTGTAAGGACCAAACGCTTTATATTTATTATACCGCTACAATAGAAAGAAGACGCCATACTCTTGGGTTTTTAGGGCATTGATACATATTAAAAACCACCTGTTCTTTACCACACTCTACAATTATTTTAACCTAACCTCAAAAACCACCCAACAGGCTCCACGCTCTCATTATTTTAAACTAAATCAAAATAGAAAAGCTGTGTGGACAAACAAGACATCCCTGTTGGTCCTATAGTATCTGAGGGGAAAGTTAAATTAAAATACTAAAAGCAGTTTGCAGCTCTAAAACATACAGGTGTGTTAGAGCAATGTCAAAAATAAACAATGATCAGCAATGACCTTACAGTACATCTTGTGATAAGAGTAAAATGGCAGCAATTGCACAAACATCTCATGCCAACTGTGGGGTAGTGATGATTGCTGTCAGAAGATCTTGGCCAAAGTTTGAACTTAAATCAGGTCATGAAAGCAGTTAACCTATATTGTAAAGAAGAGCTGCAATAAAATCCTCCATAACAAAGTGAGACACTGGTGAAGAATAACAGAAATTTATAACGTCCCATCATTTCCATGATGTTGAATCACATGCTGCTTTTCTGGGGGTGTTTTTTTCTAGTAAATAATTAGAGGACAGCTTTCACGTTGTCCTTTTGACAACGTGAAAGCTGGATGAAATGTTTGAGCTCCAGCAGACATTTTTAAATCATCACAGTATGATGAATCTGCACATTTTAGTTTAAATCATAGACTTGTTTTTGTTTTTGCTGTTCCTCATTGTCAAACTCACAGCTAAAGGGTTTCCCTTCAGCTGTGAAGGGATACAGAAACCTGTTTTCTCCTACATATTATGTTGTTTTTAAGTTATTTAAGTGCCCAAAGGTCTGTATTATTATTATTATTATTATTATTATTATTATTATTATTATTATTATTATTATTATTATTATTATTGTTGTTGTTGTTGTTTTCACTGTGTTTTTATACACTTGAAGTCAGAATTAATATAAGAACATAAAGAATAATTACACAACTGAAAGTGGATGTAATTTCTTTTACAGGATGTTTATTAGGCAAGACTGCATATGACCGAATGAGTGACTGTGCTTGCATAAAAAACAAATGAACTCATGTATTTACGACACAGAACAATGTCAGCAGCACAAATGACAAATTCGTGGATTGACTAAGCCTTCCATTGTCTTCTGACATTACATGAAACCAGAGACTCCATACTGCTTTACAATCACTCTTTGCAATCTCTCAGAAACTGTGTTAAAATTGTTATGTAACAAAACATTTTTTTCTGGGCTGAAAACCAATGCCATAAATCTTTTATATATTTTGCTCCAGATCAATTGATAATACACAAAAGACAGATTTGCATTGTCTGCCAGCGGTGTTTAATGTGTCACATATGAAAAATGAGCTTCAGGAGCCAGAACATGTGGAGACAAAGAGAGAATAAAGCTGTAGGGCAGTGAAACATTCATTCATTCATGGTATTAAATATACTGAAGCACTTTGCTCATAGTGACGTTAAAAACACCCTCCCCTAATCTTGCACAATGCTAATGGGGCCTAAGTGACTCATCACTATGAAGTGCCGCTGCATGAACACACTTGATCTGTGGAAAGTATGTGAAAAGGAAGGTCTGCCACTGTGACGCAAAGCCTGGCTGATCCAGTTTATGACAGCGTGCTGTTAAGAGCCTGATAGCGCTGCTCTTGGAGTTTGCTCTTTCAAAGTTGTGTTTGTGGCGGAAGGTTGACACAACCAGGTCTACGTAACCCCAAATGAGGCAAAGCATGCTGTTTAATCAAGTTATAGAACGGATCAATTTTCAGCGCATTGTACAGTTCAGTTCTCCTTCTTTCTGTTGCTCCATGCAGAATGCTGCCTCAGGATTTAACGGCGAACAAGTGCTTGTTTGAAATGGAGCTTTGGGTTTCACTTTTATGCCAAGATGGGATCTATGATTTAGGAGTGTGTCAGAAAAACTGAGCTGGATTTATTTCAAATAAATGTCATCTGCAGAATAAAATGTTCTGGTTTTATGAGGCTCCCTTCCACCATGTTATGTAACAAAAACTAAATTAATCAGTCAAACTCAGAAAATGTGAACAAGGAAAGAACTCCTTGTTCACAGTGAAAATAAAGATCTGCTGTTTTGCTTTTCCAAAGCAAAACAGCAACAAACTCAATAAAATAAGCAACACATCATCCATAGAAACTAGAAGGCCATCCATAGGTCAGTAGAAACACTGGCGCAAAAATAGCCTCGAGGCTCATTCCTCCTTTTATTGGATCTAAATGCAAGATGATGAGATTAAGTGTAACTTTGTAAAAGAGAGAGAGAGGAAACTGGATTCACATGACATGACGGCACCTGTAAATACAGGAGCCTGGATTCCAGGGAAGCTGATCTTTTCAATATTCAAGAGCAAATAGATTCATGATTTTTACATTTTAAAATTACAGCTATTCAACAAACAATGGAATGGTTGGCATTTAGGGTGGATTTTAAGTCATTTTTATTGAATAGTTTCAGATTTTTGCCTAATATTTCAGAATATTGCCACTTCTGCACTGCCTGCAACTAAAATTAAGCAATATGTATTTGAATGCAACAAGGCAATTCAAAGTGCTTTATATGAATAGTAGGAAAATAAAACAACAAACCAGCAAAAAAAATCATTACATTGTAGTGGTAAAGTAAAAGGAAATGAGGACAGGATGAAAAACAAACTACACTTTATGATGTTCTGGTTGCAATTAATCAACTGTACACAAATGGCCGTTAGCATTGATTTAAAGGAACTCCGTTTTTTTTAGCAGTTTTGTAGTTTTCTGTACGCTTGTTCCAGATTAATGGAGCATGGAAACTGGATGCTGCTTCTTCATGTTTGGTTCTGGTTCTGGGGATGAAAAGTAGATTAGAACCAGAAGACCTGAGTGGTATGGAAGGTTCATACAACACCAGGTTTTTAATCTGTTTTACTGCTAAACCATTCAGTAATTTATAAACTAAATTAAGTATTTTAATATCTGTACTCTGAGCTCAAGGGATCCAGTGTAAGGACTGTAGAACTGTTTTATAAAGAACTGTACATTTTGTACAAACCTATTGTTTTGGGAAAATGTTCCCGCCCTCCTGACAGTAATGACAGTTTTTGCTCATAACAGAAAACTACGTAATAAGTGCTAACAGAGGGGAATGATTAAGGTTGGATCTGCTTGCACACAAACATAAACATGCAGATAATTAGAGGCAGAATATTCTGAACACCAACACTAACATGCTCTTCTGTCTGACTGTATACTAATGGACATATTTCTATTCAAAGACAAGTTGCAAAAAACAAATAGTCAATATCAGGTACAACATTAAACTTTATCCTATAAAAATATCTTACAGTTGCTGTGCCTTTCATAAGTATTTTTACAGTTCAAATTTGAAAGGGAGGTGCATTTTTAATTGAAATTAGATCTGGACTTTGACTGGGCCATTCTGACACATGAAAATGACTTGATCTAAACTAGTCCATTCTAGCTCTGGGTGGATGTGTGCAATCTCTTTATTGCAGTATTGTCCCACATGCATCTTATCAGTCAATTATGACCAGCTTTTCTCTCCCTGTTGATAAAAAAGCAAACCTACAGCCTGCTGCTGCCACCACCACATTAACTTTACTCCACATACAGGCATACAAGAAACAGATTTAATTTCAGTTAAAACCATTCATTTGATTTAATTTTATTTTGCTTGCTGCAAATTACCAGATTTTGCAGGGCACAACGAGTAGTTAACAGATTCCTCCACCTGAGCTGTGGATCTCTGCAGCTCTACTAATGTTACCAGAACCCGCCAGGCTGCTTCTCTGATTAATGATCTCATTACCGAGTCCCTCAGTAGAAGTGGTCAGACATGTCTTAGTGTGTTTATGTAGGTTTGTAGCATATTGTTTCCGCTTTGAAATGATGGATTGATCAGCGCTCTATGAAATATTCAAAACTTGGGATGTTGTTTTATT
Source organism: Xiphophorus hellerii (assembly GCF_003331165.1). Classification (NCBI taxonomy): domain Eukaryota; kingdom Metazoa; phylum Chordata; class Actinopteri; order Cyprinodontiformes; family Poeciliidae; genus Xiphophorus; species Xiphophorus hellerii. The sequence goes on from NC_045680.1 coordinate 11,182,710, forward strand.
AGCTAAACCTGATTTGAACCTCTCACCCTCTGTATCTATGACCTGTCTGCTGTGTTCATTGGTATTCGGTTTGCTATTTGTTCCCTAATGTTCTCCAGCAAACCTCTGACATTTGCTGTCAGAGCTGTTCTGTTTCACAGAACAGCTATTTTTATATTGACAGCAATTTAAACATTGGTGGATTGTAGGCAACTGATTTCGCCAGGATATCAGAGAAAAGAAAATACTTTAATATTAATGCTTATAGCTGTAAATAATTTCCCTGTTTAAATAATTTCCCTGCTGGGATGAATAAAGTAACTCTTAAAACAGTGCTGCCATCTTACCATGTCTCTCTTGAAAAATTGATTGTAGATCTCAGAAGCTTTATCTGGTTAATTGTTTAACCAAGCTTTATCTGGTTATTGTTATACTTATCCACTTTTGAGATTCTTATTTGTAAAATGTCGAAACTCATTAATTATTGTCTGTGATAGTTACTCACTATGTCTTGATCTAACACATAAAGTCCTAATAAAATATGTTAAAGCCAGGTGTTAACATTAGCAGCCATCCAGCCAGAATTCATTAAAAAAGAAAAAAAATATGAAATCTGATTTGTATTTACACTCTGATTTATGTGCGAGTCGACACGTAGCTGACAAGTGGCTGAGGATGGCGTCATCTAGGATTTTACACGTACCTCTGCCTGTTCTGGTGTCATCTTCCTTCTTCCTCTGTATCAACAGGGGAAAAAAAACACAAAAGAATATCGCTCATCTCTAAGGAAAACAGGTAACTACTTCCTTCAGGGCAAAACAAGTAAATTCCTCCTAACCAACAATCAGATCAGATTCCCAGGAACATTATCAGAATCCAGCTATGAGGAATTTAGAGAAGGCTTCACCTCTTCTGAGGGTATAATTATTTTAATGTTAGGTAGGGATCATAAAAAAATATATTCTGAGTTCTATTTATTGTTGTGACAAGACTGTGATGTAATTTTTTGGGAGTTTATGATTGAATAGTTACAGTTTTAGAGTTAGGGCATCTAGGAACATAACATCTAGATGACATAAGCTCAAAACAAAAAAACAAAATATATATAGATGACAAATCCCTGGGTAATGACTGCTCTGAAAATAGAAGGAAGCACGTATGCGACAGCAGCAGGTGAGAAAAAGTTCTGACTAACAGGAAGCTACAGCAGAAACAGTCTGGGAGGGGAAGGCCTTGAATAGCTGGAGATGAAGGGATAGAGAAAGAAAACCTGAAAAGGAGACACTACAGTTAATGTTTAGTCTAGAGATCATGTAAGATTCAGTTCTAGCAAAAGATCTCTGTATTTTAATGTTTTATGGGTCTTTACATCTTGTTTTTTTTTTTGTCTGTTGTTCTCTATTACAATTTTATATTCAGTGTTTTAGTCAACAGGTAGAAAATGTCTGCACCTGCTAAATCCAGAACTAAAACCTGTTACACAAGAGAGCAGATTAAAGCTAAAGGGTTCTCCTGCTAATCGTTAATAGGAAATACAGAATTTGTAAGCCTGCTTTCTGGGTGCAAAGTGCTCTATGGTGAAAATGTGAAACTAATGGGGGAACAAATCCTGATCAAGATTCCTCACAATAAAGAATTCCAAAACTGCAGAAAAAAATATGAACCTCTTGGTGTTTTTAAATAAGACTAATAAAACATAACTTTACCTGAAGGGTTTGTCCTTGCGATCATGTTTACATTTGACCCAAAGTTGATTTTTTGTTTGCACATCCCACTGTTTACAGTCAGAGCACGTCTGAGGTCAGAGATAAATTCAAGAGAAACTCCAGTATGTTAAAATTGAAGTGTTAATAAATACACCGACAGCACAATGTGGTAAAACAAGTCATTTATTTCTGAATGAAAACTAAAATTTTCTTTAACAGCACATTACAAGGGCATTTGTTTTGATATTTTCTCCTAGGCTCAGTGATCACTTTCATACAGTAATCTGGCATGTACGCGGCGTCTCCTTCAAATGAAGAATAAAAAAAATAAGAGGGGGGCAAAGGGGAAAGAAAGCTATATATATATATATATATATATATATATATATATATATATAAAGATGTCTGATTGTACATTTACCAAGCAGCTTGGTTTGGTTCTAAGCCACAGAAATGGACCGAGCGGCCCGCCGACCGAAGGCATCGGCACCAGAGGCACAGAGACGTGAAACAGACAGGACATCCCATAATAAGCCCAGCGGCTTTAAAGTGTGAAATCTTTTAACAGTTTCCGCGGATATTGCTCTCTGGTCTTTGTATGCAAAGTGCTGCACTTTACAGATGAAATCGTGCCAACAACGTTCCTCCAAACATGAGAACAAGAGGACTCCTTACATCTTATGCACAAGGTTTGCTCCCTTCATCGCTAAACAAAATACATCTCCAGCCTTTCTTTGTTTTGCCGCCACAAACCTTGTGCGTCAAACATTTTACTTACTTACTCCACCCCTTCTGCTCACAATTCCCGTTCTTGTTCTCAAATTGTCTAACAATCATTCACAGACTTGATAGAAAACTAGAGTGCTGGAACTTTAAAAAAAATAATAATTAAAAAAAATGAGGTAAGAAGGTGGTCTGGTTACAGATCATGCAGAACATCCAAACCCGCAAAATAAAAAAACAAAGGAAGGAGAGTTAGAAAAAAAACGTGCATTTAATAAAAATGAAAATAATGACTTAACACAGTTTGAGTCTTTGGTTACAAAGTAGGTTGAACAATTTTCACAGCTTTTCATCTCTTCCCCCCAAAAAACTAAACCCCAAAAGTTTGTTTTTGTCTCGACAAAAACATAAAAAAAAAAAGCCTAAAAGTAAATTAATAATTTCTTTATTGAAACATCCCATCACATATGCTATATCATAACAGGTATTGTCCTGTACAAACCCTCCTCGTTTTTAATACTTTACAAAATATACATTCAACCTGGATTTCACCTCATAAAATCTCATCTTTAGTGTTACCAGTTCTTGAGAACAATTTCAACCAAGGAACTTATTGCCTACTCATTCACGTTGGAAAAACCAAAGGATGTTATATCCGACAGATGTTAAAATACCCCAAAAAAACTAAAGTCATTTTGAATTTGTAACTTCATGACATTGTTCATTTTACATTATGAAAATAGCAGCCCTGAAATAAATAAATGAATTGCTAAAACTGAACAACTAAAGAGTATTTATTACGATTAATGTCAAAGTACAGAGGCTTTGAGAAACCAAGCATTCGATGCAGCATACATGTATTTTTAAAAAGCGGAGGTTTTCGTCTCGCTCTGATGGAGTAGAGACAGCCGATCTTGTCCTCCGCTCAAAGAGGACGTTTTCTTTTTTTTGCTGATTCCAACCAGCGCCATGTCTGGCCTTCTCCTCTTCCAGCCCTGGAGTGTTGTGGGGAAGTGGACACATGGAGGACAGTTTCAGTCTCATTTGACTTTTTCTTCGCAGGACTGCTGTTGCAACACCGTCTTCCAGCACTGTTTGTCCCCACAGTTTAAACTCACCAAGCTCGTGAACTCCCCCATCCCTCATCTCCTGCTCAAGGACAACATTCAGTTTTACGGCTCACACGCAGCCAAACACAGGACACAATAAGACTTCAAGTGTTGGTAAATGTCTTAACAATGTGAGGGCCCTGCGATGGCAGCAATGCATGCAAATGCACCGAGCAGAGCCGAGCCTTTTGCTTTAAGGGCTGCGAGGACAGTTTGTTGACATCTTTCCCCAACGAGGACATTCTGCTCCCGTCCGTGGGAGGCGTGTCTTTAAACACGGGTTTAAAGGGGAAAAAAGGGAGGGTGAGGGGGTTCACGCCGAGGTGATGTTTGGCTGATAGGAGACCCCCTGGCTCCCCTCGTGGTGAACCAGGGAGTGGGTGCTGTTTTTGATGAACGGGGGCTGGTGCAGCTGCAGCGGCGGCGACGAAAGGCAGCTGAGCTGGTTGGACAGCTGGCTGAGCTGCTGCGTGTTAGCCAGCGACTTCAGCACGGCGTTCTCGCGCTCCAGCACAGAGTTTCTCTCGTACAGCTCCTTGATCTGCTCCTTCAGCACCTCCACCTCCTCACGGACAGCGTACATCAGGTGGCTCTTCACCAAGTCCTGAGAAGAAGAAAAAGAAAGAGGAAAAAAAAAGCGATTTAGCATATAGCAAATACAAATAAAACACATTCCTGATATCTGAGATAAAGCAGTGATGTCTGATCTATTTTTAGAAACAAGTTAACGGCACAGGCACCTTCTACATGTGATTACTTATCTTAGATCGTTTCTAATCAATGACGATTGATGAAACAGTTCAAACTGCAGCTCAAAAGTCAGTTTTATAATCCAACTTGTTAACAGCGGAAAAGCTTTCATGGAAAATTAAATCATTGTTGAGGCATAACAGGAAACCTGTGCAGCCTGACCTTGTTTGTGTGTTGAAATGCAGAAAAGAAGAAAAATTACCATGGCCTGCTCAATCTTGTTATCGATGGCGACCACGCTGGCACCAGATGCACTGTGGAGAGAAAGATGGAGAGATAAGACGACTATTCAGCATTTATCATGAGCTTCAGATTCCTATCAAATATTTCATATTCACTAACAACATTAAAACACACTTCCTGGAACAACAGTCATAAATCTGGAGGCCTTTTCAGGTAAGCAGTAGAAGCTACAACATGTGAACAATAAGAGCAGATTTTGTCACTTTTCAAGTCTCAAGGCAGTTAATATTTGTAGTGACAATACTTTTAAATATTTCAGTGCCACTGGAGAATTTAGTGAAAAGAAAAACAACAGATTGAGGCTAGAGGTGAAGAGCTCACCAACTAAAACTTACTCAGTCCAGACATTCTAGATTAAAACAAAATCTCCTAAATGGATGATGAACCTTTGAACTCTGACAAAACCAAGTCTAAAAGCTGTATTTTTTATTATTTTTTTTATTTATGGGAAGGGAGGAAAACAACAGCAAATTTACAGGCAACAAAAAAATATTAAAAACAAATCTAAGTGTATTTTTTGCAGCAGTAAGCACTTCTAGATAAAGTAAATATCCAAAAGCTATGTGTCTGGAGACAAGCCTCAATCCATAATGAAGCATGGATTATACATGTGAGGGGGGAAAAATCTGTTAAATCTATAATTTTCCGTCCCCTGTAAATAGGCATTACAGTATTAGCAGGAAGTCTTCAGGTCATTTAATTGAAGCGCAACACCTCTTTTGAGCCTAAGTATAAACACCACATCATGACCTCGCTCTACCTCATAAAAAACAGACCACATTTCGACTTTTCCCCTCAATCACAATAGCAACACAAGGGACCCTTTAGTAGTGGAGGCGTGAATAGGTGTGAATAGAGAGCCAATGGAAAACAATGAAAAAAATCTGAATAGTATGATGAGAGAAAATACAATGTAACGCTATTGAAATGTAATACAAACAACTAAACGCAGGCACATGCGAGGGCAAACTTCTCAAATACAATCCAACAACTACAACCTTGATCACTTTCATTATAAATAACGTTTAAATTCATGTGTATTCACGCTTATAGGGGGTGGGAGGGTTGCATGGTCTGCTATTGAATCCATTATCTATTTACGTCCCGCGTGCAGAAGGGCACGTACAGCTCCGCTTGGAGCCCCCAGACCGCAAATGACAACCACACAGCAAACAGATGCCACATTTTAAGCGAAAATTAGGAGTACGTGTCCCAACCAGACACAAACCAGGCTGCTGTTCAAACACACAAAGTGGATGGCTTAACCGGAGAGCAACAGGAGCCGACTGAGAGTGAGAGACGCGTAACAGGAGATTAAAAATAATTGTAAAAAAGTTTACCACATGGAGGTAAAAGCGGGATCGTTTACCTGACGCATCTGGATCTGTACCGCATCAGCCTGCCTGAATGCGGAGAAGTTGTTCCCGGCGAGCAGGGAAGACTGTAACTCATCATGCAGCGCATGCTTCTGCTTCTTCAGATAGTTTTTTTTATTAAAAAGTTTACAACCGAGCGAGGTTCAAAACACGAACGAGTGTGGTTTGAACACGAAGCGAGAGTTTCTTAAACCCCCGCTGGATCACATGGTCAGAGTGTAGGGAGGCGGAGTCCAGCCATGCGCTCCTCCTTCCCTGCTCGCTTCGGCTCTTGAAGGAATACATCCACTGCCACCGTGTGCCAAGAAGCTTTCTGAAGTACAGCACGACTCATTCTAAAGACTCGGTGATAATTTAACAAGAAGAAAAAAAAGAAGAGGCAATGCTTTGCATGTAGAGGCAGCGCTAGTCAAGCTGAGCCTGTTTTTTGTGTAACGGACATGCTGAAACTGTTTTAGTAACCAAATTATCCATTTTCCACTACAACCTGGAGGCTTTTTCTGCTTCCTACAATGCATTACTTTCGTTTCTAGGTCATCTTCTTCCTAGGTCTTCTTTCCTTTATCGCCATTTTTGAAATTATACAAATGAAAGCTAATAGAAAATGTTTCAACCAGGTCAATTGATTTAAACCAATTGATTTAAGCCAGCCATTGTCTCTACACCAGTGGTGTCAAATGCCAGTGTCCAACAACTTTCAGATGTGTCCCTTGTCCTGAATTTCACGTGTCTCGATCAAGATTTGTGGCAGCAGAAGACATTCCTCCCTTTGAAGTAGGCACATACACATCTGGGACAAGCAACGAGAGGGAATGTCCACAAGATCTTGCTGGAATGTGTTTTCATCAATAACAAAACACAAAAGCTATGCAGGTTGAATCAGATTAACAAGTTAAGCAACTTAGAGATGTGTCCAGAAGGAGTTACAGAAAATGTTAGGAGGAGAGAAAAGAACATTCCTATTTGGCGTTCAAGAAAAACACAGTAAATTGTACATTTAATTCAATGAGGAAGACATGTGGTGGTTTATATAAGAACCACTTGCTGAGTTACCCTCCTCGTGGACCTTCCCTGCAGTCTGCAGCAGCGTACATTTGCACCGGTTCTCTCCTTACAGGAAAGTCACCAGGACAAGGCGACACATTCCAGCTCAGGACACCTCAGGACCCGAACATCTGTAGCTGAGCAGCCCTCACGCTGGGACAACACACAGCTAGCTAACTATATTCACAAAGTCTGCTTTAATCGTCCTTTACACCATCTTTATGTGCTGCCACACTTCATGATACACATGGAAAGTATCTCCTATCCCTCTCAACCACAGCATTACTTTACATGATTGGTTTATAGTTTCAGAAACGCAATGTGTTTTTTATTAAAACCACAGATGAACCAGCACACGTCCCCGATCCCTAAAGCCCACAAACAGGCACTGTGGGGGAGGCAGCTGAATAAATCAAGGCTTGGGGCTTACGTCTCCCCCCCTCTCTTCGTATTTCAAAACAATAACTGGAGGATGGGGGCTGACGACTCACTGTTATTCTCTTACAGATGCAAACAGCTCTATTTTGGCAAAAATTGATTAAAAGCACACAGTTCAGCAGTTCCACCAGAGGGGGGCAGTAGAGGTCCCAATCAACAGGCACACAATAAGTGAAAAGCAGTAAGTTCCCATTTAATGAAAATTCTCTATAAGATATCATTCAAGCCAATTTATGCATAACATTTTTATAGAAACATTTAATATCTTGATACTTTCTATTCACTGTTTATTAGGAGCTACAGAGAATCTCTCTGTTTTAAGTAGCAGAAAAAGTAAACAAAAGCGTGACCCCATCACTCTACCGAGACGACCCCTCAACACTCTGTTCAACTAATGACCATCCCATCTGAAAACAAAGGAGCAGCAGTTTAGAAGCCTGGAAATCCTATATGTTCACATCTATCTGCATCAATTACATCAAGTCAACAGAGGAACAACTACTCAAGTTTAGAAACTTATTTCTGAAAGGTTGAAGCTTTATGACGATAGTTGCATGTTTCATAAAATAAATTTAAGTTATATTTTTTAATCTATCAAGTACTTTCCTGTTTATTTTTCAAGCTCTTCAAATGCTTGAAGCTGTTCAAATGTGAGATGCTTACAAAACAAAGTCTGCTACAGTTTCCCTTAAGTAATTAAACAATACTGTAAGAAATAAATTTAAATGGTCAAAAAGCTGTGGTCAAGAGACATTTCACTTTTTAACCTCCCCATATCCCTACAAAGAGAGTGGGATTGTAAATTTTTTATTATTATCTTACATGTATTATGCACAAAGATGAGTTACTTGGGGATAGGACTTAATAAGCAGCAGCTTTTTCCTACTCATTTTAAACTAAAAATTAAAGTTTGTTTTGTGTTTAATTATTATAGTTATCTAGAAATAAAAACAGGAACTTGTTAGAAATAAAAATGTTTCATTTTGATGTAAAATGGCATGTTTTTTTTTACATTTCAATCTCCATCATTGAGTTAAAACCCACAGAAAACACAAAAGACTTCATGCCTGCTACAGCAGCATGGATGCTGAATGGTTGTTGCTCTCCTTCAACATGCCATCTTTTTAATATTCAGTGTCCTCCACATAATCACTAACCAAGAAACAGCAAAGACTGAACAAACTAGGACATGCAGGAGTAAAATGTCATTTTTCCTACAGTCAAATCAGTTATGGGTGGTAGGTGTGTCTGCTGTCACCAAGCTTCCTCAGAAAAAGGCCTCAGGCTGCATCATGGAGCTGAATCACTAAACTGACATTAGCAACTGTGTCCCAATGTGACACACTGGAAGCAGACCAGCATGTGTAAGACATGGACAACTCCGGTAAGTGCAGAAGTGGATGATGGGAGTACAAGGGGTTTCATACCGGCAAAGATAAGACTTTACCCATTCCTGTCCATTTAATCCTTTTATGGAAGCCCCAGTTATTTCAGGCTGATTAGGGGCTAAAATAATGACCAGCAGGGAAGTTTTATGTTGGCTTCTGAGCAACCTCAGCTGCTCCTGGAGAAACCCTAAAGGAGCTACAGAGTAACACGATCACCAAACTCCAACAGAACAGTGGGGGATCTCAGGGGGTCCTCCAGCCTGAAATAGCAGTTCTTGAGGTGTTAGCTTAAATATTGAAAAGTGAAAGAGTACTTTTTTCCCCTTAGTCTTCTTATTTTGTCATTTACAATGTTTCAGGACAAACATATTTTAACATCAGGCAAAGATAACCTGAATAAAAGGTAATTGCCTCCTAAACCCAAGAACTAGTTGTGCCACCCTTGGGGGAAACAACTGGCAACAAGTGTGATGACATGCAATTAGTCTCCAACAACACTGTGGAAGAATTTTGGTCAACTCTGTCCACTCCTCTTTGCCAAATTATTTTAATTTAGGGTTCTCAAGCAAGAACAGCCTGTTTAATAACCATTTAAATGCGCACTTTGACTAGGCCACTCCAAAACATTCTTTCAGAGGTGGACTTACTGATTTACTTTGAATTTTGCCTCCTAAGCCAAACAAACTGATCACAAACTGATGGTTGAACATTTTCCTTCAGTATTTTCTGATAAGAGAACACAATTTATGGTTCCAGCAATTACATGCAGGTCCTCCATGTCCTGAACCAGCAAAGCAGCCCTCGGCCATCACACTGCCACCACCATGTATGCCCATAGGTATGATTACCTCTTTCTGTAGTAATATTCAACAAGATAGACAATGCATTATAACCTTTTTTTTTTTTTTATAATTTTTATTTTTTTTTTACCCCTCCAGGGGGTCTTTTGTGGGCTCTAGTGTCCCTTATATGACAGTAGGCTGACAGGAAATGGGGAGGGAGAGGGGGGAAGACATGCGGCAAATGTCGTCGGGTCCGGGAGTCGAACCCGCGACGACCGCGTCGAGGACTCAAGGCCTCCAAATGTGGGTCGCGCTAACCCCTACGCCACCACGGCACGCCCACAATGCATTATAACCTTATACGCAGCATATGAGGTCAACTTTGTTTTTGTTTTTTTTAGATATTTTCTACATCATGGAGAAGAGCTGGGAAACAGTAGTGTTAACATTACTTTGTTTCATGTTTGCACTTTTAAGTAGTATTAAAAATGGGTGAAAGTGTCATTAATAATCAAAGTCTTGCAACAAAAAAGACAGAAATCTTCAAATGCACAGTACAGTAAGTGCCTCTGTATCCAATTCCACCACTTTTTTTAAGCCATAGTGATTTGGGCCAACTTTTTGACTCCTTCTGGATTAAAAGCCCACTGGAATGTGTTAAGTGTAATAGAGTTACACTTGAGGCTTTAATAGGAAAGTTCTGGCAGCTCACTGCAAACAAGCCTCTGTATTCAGTGAAGCAATTATCACAAAATCAAGGGTTTATCCTCTCTCTCTTTCTCTACGGTTTGAGTCACAATATTATCTCTGAGAGCTTTTGCTGGAAAAACAATGAGCAAACTGCAGATCACATCTGTTTATCCACTGCGGGCTGCATTTGATTATCTGTAAATAAGCATTAGTATTACTATGTTTTGGACATTAGATCATGAAAATGAGCAAATGACAACCAAATGCTGAATTTTTATAGCAAATGAAACTTCAGCAGCGAGTTCAAAATGTAACAGTCAGCCAAATATCCAGTTAATTTACAAAAACAACAACAAAAAATAAATTGCAAGACATTTTTAAGAACAATTCAGCGACCAACTTTGTGCATACCAATTAGTCCTAACTGTAATAAAAACTGCAACAATAGTAATTTTTATAAATATTATTCACACTTAACACCTATTCTGTCAAACTGATCCTGGCAGAGTCAAAGAAATGTGATAACAGTTAAAACACAACAGATGTATAGAATTTTGTTCAAAGTTTTGCATTAAATTCCTTTTTTTTTGAGAGGAAAAATGTTTATTTGTCGTGTGTTAAAAATATTAATTAAACTTAAGGTTGAGTGCTAAATTTTCAACCTTCAACCTTCTCATTTCAACCTTAGCTAATGTTGAAATGAGATTTTAAAAAATCTCAAGCTGGGTTTTAACAGTGTACAGGAAACATGTCGGATATCTTTATGAAAATGCTTTGTTTTTTTACATGGTTGTGTTGGAAAGAGGAGAATCCCTGCTGGGCAGAAATTTCCTAGAGCAATGCAGGTCAAAAGTCACTTCAATTTCCAGAGATGAAGCAGACGGAGTGAAAACTCCACACAGTACTATCATTTAGACATGTTGTGTGTTGAGCAAGTGGAGTTATCGTTGATGCTTAAAATCGCCATCCATCAATTCCCGTCTGCACAGAAAAAGCTTGTTAAAGCTGAAACGAGACCCCTGCTCCATGTCATGTTGCGCCATATGCATCAAAGCTCTGCAGTCAGAGATTTCGCTGGAGGGGGTCTTCTACACAACCGCCGAGTAATCCGTTCAAAACTGGGCTCTTATTGAACAGAGAGATCCCGAAAGTAAAAATGGGTTAGGTCCTCTGAGGATATGTCTCAGGGCCTGTTAGCAATTACAGTGTTCCTGACTGCGGGCATGCTTTCCATTTGTGTGCAGCGAGAGCAACTCCAACTGACAATGTTTAAACAAATGCAGAAGAAACTATGAAATAAACGCTTCATAAAATACACACAGACTAAAAAGTGGAGTTTTAAAAAGCTGCACATTAGCTCATAAAGGAGCCAACTACCAGAGTTCTGGCTTGTCAGCATAAAAAATGTGAAACTTCAGCTTTTTATCCACTAACTTTGCTCCTCGACCTACAGGTAAATGTTTCTGTGTCGTAAATAGCGGCCACATTCATGGTCTGCATCAAATAAGGCTTTAGAACTCGGGTGACAGCTACTGATTAAGCTCACTTAGAGAAAATCTAAATCCACAGTCATAAAGTTGATGATTGTAGAAAGAAGGCAGTAAAAGGGTTTCTGCTGCTGAATATTGGGACAATTGACCCCCTTTACAACCAATCCATTCAGCAAGCTAATGCTTCCCTGGAGTGTTTACCAATGCAGACTATAACTTAGAAAATGAAGTCATTCTTTGAAGTCAAAATTTAATCTGTTACCAGAGATAAAAGTCCTAATGTGTAGGGTCAAATAACCATTTAGGATTTTAGGATAGCATGCATCCAATCATGTATCCCAGGCACTTTTATGGAAAATTAGAGGTTGTCAATCTGTTGAAGGGACAAGCCTCGGAAAAATAAATCCATCTCGTTTATTATCATACAAATTCACAAGTTTTAACTTGAAAATAATACTTTCATTAAAAAAAGACCGTTATTCAGAATATAAGTAATATTATTAACAGGCACATAATATTCAGTAGCTCTTCAAGGTTCAAGACACAGGGAGAGAAATGTGAAGAAAAAAAAATAGTATTTGTAGGTAATGAGTATAATAACATTTAAAATATTTTGACAAAAGAAACAGTCACAACTTACTGTTTCTTTTGTCTATTTTAGTGAGCCAGTTTCCTAGAGTAAGTTGGGTAGCAATGGGCAACATCACATCATGTATTGTTAAATCGAAAACTGTGATAAAAACTCTTTGTTCTTTCGGTGCACGTCTATTCGCAGTTTAATATTTTCAGATTTTTCTGTTCAAAGCTAAACTTGGCTTGTCTCATATTTTTCTGTACAGCATATCTAAACTATTTGACAGAAAGCAGCTTGGGGAGCTGAAATATCTTGGCACAATGCTGGCTGACATGCTATTGGATGGCGTTTGCATAGCAGCCAATCCAGGTGCGGCAGTCATTTACCTTGGCACTGATAGGCTCAAGAGCTTAGAAAAGAAAAAAATGTGGATATTAGCTTCTGTGGTAGAGCAAAGTTGATTAAATAAAGTTTTGAATGATACTTTTATAATTATTGGAAAGATGGGCACAAAGCATCAGAATTATATTTTAATTAGTTGTCAATCCCTAATTTGAGATTTCTACATTTAGCTTATTTGATTCCATGCGATGGCTTTCTTGAAAGTCTGCAGGCTGGGTAAAAACCTTAATGTTGTGTAGTGCTGAATACAAATGCAGGCCAAAACTTTACACTTTTATTCATCATAAACTGTGACACTTATGCATCTTTTTACTGTAGTGCTACAATTATGCACGACAGTGTGTCAGTCTATTACATAAATACATAATAAAACACATTGAACCTTGTGGTTCTAACCTTCCAAAACGTTCTGCAAGGCACCGCACTTGCTGCTTCTAATCTACAGTATGTATCTATGACTATTTGGCATGCAGTCTTACTGTCGCACTTTTTCAGACAACTTAGGTCACTTTAATTACCATTCTTTAAAGCAGCTCAGCTATTTCACATGAGTGCAGTTGTAGCATATACTAGCAAGTGAATCTGTAAAGACAAAGGCATGCACATGTTGATCCTCGCACTGCTGGAGAAACCTGAATTAATTATATTTGATGAGAAAGCCCACAACCGAATTCAAGTTTTAAATTACTCACAAATCAATCACTGAGAAGAATGCTCTTCCATGCCCTCAGTCTGTTTGTGAGAAATGCCCCATTCACTCCCAACAAGTCCAACCTTGCAGGAGAGCTGGCCCAGGACAAAGGAAGTTGGAATGAGGCGTCTCCCACAGGTTTACCTGCGGTTAGTTGAAAAGTTTTGAATAAAGCTGCTCTGTTATAGAGCCTGAAGGCAAACAAGAGCTGGAAGAGGAACAAACAGTCTTTCTAGCTGAGAGGACAGACACACACACGCTTGCTCAACTGCTACTGTTTCTCCTACATAAACATCGATGGATTGTTGGGATGGATAAGGCTTCTATATAATCACAGCAAAATAAAGACTAAGACCTTGTGGAATATCTTAACGTTTAAATTAAGACTGTCAATAAAAGTGTCCTGTGTCAGTATAAATTAGTTTGGAACACTGAAGCAAAACTTATACTGTGAACAATTTTACAGAAGCAAAAATAACTTAGAGACTTGAAATTGAAATAATCAGGACAGGATTTCTTTTAATCAAAAAACTTTTCACTAGTCCTGTTTGGTCAAGAATGAGTCTGAATCAAAAGCACAAAAAATGTTGATACTATCGTTTAAAGAAGCAAGCTAGCCACAAATATTTGTATATTCAAGAATTTAAATTACAGAAAAAAAAAAATAACATTTTCCAATGTATTTTTCTTGCAAGCCAATTTGGCCTGAGAGGTGCTGGAACCAAATTGTGACCAGTCAGAAGTCCACTTCCAAGTAATAACCAACAGGCGTTCCTTTGCCGAATAAACTGATATAATTAAACAGGAATCTTCACGCTTTTGAGTTGCTGCTGTTCACGCTGAATAACAAACTGGAAGTGGGTAATAAACAGATGTGGGTGAGGTAGCCAAAAGTTGTACACAAGCAGGAGTAGCACTACTTCAATATATTTTTACTCAAGTACAAGTAAAATATCATTTGGGCTTTTTTGTAACCAAAATACATTTAGTAAAAAGGCCACTCCAGTACTGAGTCTTCGGGTATTATGGCTTAATCAAAACACCTGATTGAATTAGTGAAAAAGACGATCATACAAACCAAAACTAATTTGTTCTTAGGAAGCATAACGTTCACAAGTCCAGTGTGCAAACCACCAGCTTTGTCGTCGGAGCATAAAAATGACTCCAGACACTATAGCTTTTCTTTCTTTGTAAATGCAATTTGCTTTTTCAGAGCTCCTGAACTTACAATACAATAAGGAACGATAAAGTTAGGAATCTGCATTTTTCAAACATCAAGTTGCAAATATGGTTTTACAAGCAGGAAAACCAGCTGAATGTTTAAAACCAATTTAAATGCCGTCAAGCATGTTGGCTTGACGGCATTTAAAGGATGTTCTAAATAGTGAAAAAAATTGTTACACAGATTATTTTTTAACATGTTTTCAGAAACTCTGCCTTTTATATCTAACATTTATAACATGTGAAATTAGATGTCATGTTGACATCTAATTTCAAAGAATGTAAATTATCCTTAAAAACCAAATTATTATTTTTGAATATTGAAATAGTTTTCCTGTTTTTTTAAATTAAGATGTCAAAGAGAAAAGTTTAAGCTAGTTGGACTGAAAAAAGATATTCAAGTCTCCTTAAATGAAGAAACAATGACTTCCCCAACAACTGAGATACTCCTTAGGATGGAAATTTTGTTGCAAAGGGGTGAAAGTAGTGCAGGGTCTGGTTTAGCCAGCCAGTTCAGGCCACACACGTGTGTGTAAACACACCCGAGCTCATAGCTATCGCTGATGGGCTTTGACCCCGTAATCTGCTAAGCCGGAAAGCCTGATAGAAAGCAATGGATGGGTTCCTGCATTTATGAAGAACAGCGAAGACAAAAGGGAGGAGAAACATGGGAGGAAAGAGAAACACATGTAGACTGCGATGGCTTAAGACATACAGGAATTTGAGTGAGATTTATGAGAACTGAAAAATAGGGACAGAGAAGAGACTGACAGCAGATTTTTAAGATTTACATGCAACAATAAAATGCATTTCTGGAAGCGTGAACAAAGAAATCTTGAAATGTTGTGAGAAGGATCAGTTTTCCTGTGTGAAGTCTGACAAATATGGTCCAAAATTTAAAGTGTACAGAAATATGATGCTGCAATGGGAGAGATCTATGATGACTCTTCTGCAGTTTTGAGTTCTTATGAAATAGGAAATGTTCAGACAGAACTATGTTCTTGTATCTGTTCTTGGAGCACAAGTACAGGCCTCAACTCTAAAAAGAAGGATGGAAAAAACGTGTATTCTGTTTAATGATCCCTTGAGAGTGACATTTTTAACTCAATAAAATTTAAAAGCATTAAATGCATGTTATACATATTATAATACCCATCACAGAAATATTTCATTGAAGTAGCTTTATAAAAAAAGCTCCTGATAGCGTGAGAATCTCATACAGCCCAAAGGAATCAGATCGAATTAAATAGTCCAGTGAGCTAAATTACACAGGAACAAAGTTATAATTAGAGATTTTTTTTCAAGCATCACTAGCATTAGTGGAGGACAGCAAATAATATGTCTCTGTTGGATACTAGTCTCCAAGCAAAGGGCTTAGTCAAGTGTCGCCACAGTATATTATACGATCTTTTAATTTATGGTTGAGCATGAACTGTCTTTTTTTTACCCAACACAAAATGGGAAAGAATATTAGTTCTCCTCACTGGTGTCCAGACTTATCTAATAGGGCGACACTGAAAAATGACGCAGCTGAACACACATCGTATCTGACGGCCTCAACTTGTTTGTCATGATGCAACTTTTACTCCTGGACTGGATTTTTAGAAAGTTTACACAGTACACTATGCTCAACGTCAGACGCTGTTGAACAAATATTTCCACATCACCTTTCTAGTGTGACTACATACGTTTTTGAAGACGAAATCTTCGAAGACAAAATCTTTTAGTGATTGTTGCATTTTATAGTCATCGTGAAGCGATGTTTTGATTTCTTGTATTTGACTGTCCCAAAACAAAAACTGACGAGAGATTAGCTGTTATAATTCCTATATTAGCTGCCATCCATCCATCTATACATACATATAAAACCCTATTAATTTTTTCAGTTTATTTTTTGTTTTCAAACAGTTAATTTGCTTACTTTTTTTTTTACATATTTCAAGTTTACTTAAGTATTGAAACCAATTCTGCCCAAAAACAGTTGCAAAGTCACAAGATGTAAACTACCCATAAAAAAAAAAAAAAGCCAGAAATGGTGAAACTGACATAATTTAAGAGAGTCCATGTTGGGTGTTGGGTTTAAAATCCTGTCAGGCGTTCTGCTGGATGTAGATGTCTCGTCATGCATGAAGGAGCAGGGGTGGTCTACAAGATCGGGAGTTACAAATATACACAATGCCCGGAGGCCGAAAAAAAAAAAAAAAACACAAAAGTCGGCAGGGTTAAAACGACTAACATGGGGTTAACCATCTACTACTGTAGCGGTGACTGTCGGGCCTGATTTATGACCAAGTCTTTATATCTAAGCTTTGACAGATTTATCTCTGCCACACCTCACGCACAGCAGCTCAGGACCTTCGAGTTTCCTGAAGCTCTGCTGAGCTATTTAGACAATGCAAGTTTAAAGACCTTGGTTCAAGAAAGCAGCTGTGACCTGAGCTCCTTGAGCAAACCAAACTACAGGGTTTGACAAGAGATATGTACCAACTATTTATGTGGCAGGACAAGAATGACACACAGAGAGAAAAGCAATCATTTAAAAGTCAAGGCAGGAGAGTCTGGGAAAATTGGGAATTTTAATGAGTCATTTATTCTAAAGCCAACTCTGCAGTCAAAGACAAGAAGCAAAGTCAATGTTCTGCAGCACACAGCTCTGTAAAGTTTACCTTGAACATTTTTTTTTACAAGCAGGAAAACCAGCTGAATGTTTAAAACCAATTTTAAAGGATCGCTGGATTGAGTAGTTTTATGCAAGTAAATTTACTAAACCATCTTTGTTTTACTGAGTTGTTGTAAATGTTATAATTTGTCCCAGAATGACTAGAAATATAAAACACATTTTGCTTCACCGAAGACCAGAGGTACTCTTTTATCAAAGTGACACTTCCTGCAATGGTTAACTAATCAATGATATAAATCCAACCTTGAGATTTATTTCAACATTACCATGAAAATCAAACAATCACTCACTATAGCAGTGGTGTCAAACTCCAGGCTTCAAGGGCCGGTGTCCTGAAGTTTTTAGATATGCCACAGGTACAAAACACCACAATAAAATGACTTAACTGCCTCCTTTTTGTGTATATAAGTTCTCCAGAGTCCTGCTAATGACCAAATTATTCCATTCAGGTGTGTTGCAGCAGAGGCACATCTAGTTACAGGACAGTGGCCCTCGAGGACTAGAGTTTGACAACTCTGCTCTATAGCATCTGAAGAAAACTCTACAAAGGAATGTAAATGCAGTTTTACTAAGATTACCACTCCTACTGATCCACATGTTTTCATATTGACTGAGTTTTAAAATTAACCTCCAAAAACAAATACACAAATCCTAAAAAAAACAAACAATAAGCATCAATATCAATTTACAACCAAAGGTTTAAAGTCTGCTTTTCTAATTGAAGCCCAATGCAGCAAAAGCTATTTTGATTTTGATTAGCATAAAACATTTAGATGCCGTTTCACCAGAGTTCCTAAGCTAAGGTTTGCATTGTCAAGGTTTCACTTCATGTTTTTAACTATACCAAAAAAAAAGAAATATATATATATAAACCTAACATTTTTGCAAAATTATTGAGCTTTGAATAAAATTCCCAGAAGATCATGCTAGATACCAACCTCAATTTAAGGTTGAGAACAAAATAAGATCTCACAATATTACAGTGCCAGAATATTGTTGGTGTTTATTATGAAAGCGTAAAAAATGCAGCATTTTTCAATGTCTTTTAACATTAGGGCTCCTTATATTAAGACAATGATACAAACCACATTCAGATCAGTGTTTCTCAATTCCCCAGGACCACTGCCCTGCATGTTTTACGTGTTTCCCTTCCTGACCTTAATAAATGGGTGATTAACAGGCTTCTATAGCACTTGATGGCATCCAGAAGCTAATGCTATCAGTTGAGTCTGGTGCGCTGGAGCAGAGACACATCTAAATATGCAGGTCATTGGTCCCTGAAGACCTGGATTGAAAAACACTACTCTAGACAAACCAGAACTGAATGACCAATTACAGATCCCTTAAAACACAAATTGTGGTTTTTGAATGCCTTAAGGTGTTTGTAAAAACAAAAAAGGCTCATTTGTTTTATTAGAAAACATTCCGAAACCCTGACCTCACGAAGTCCAGGATTGCGTATTATCAGACTGATGAATAATTACTCCTCTACTTCTAAACAAAGGTCAATAAGATATTCTACAAAAAGACATAAATGGAATGTTGTGTTGAAATTGCTGTTGTTGTTCCTTATCTCATGATGAGTGCTCAACACTGGATTAACCAGCCAGTGTTTATCAGTACAGCAAGACAAATCTTTACTATGTAAAAATGCCCTGTTAATGCAATCAACTGTAAATACTTTAATCTAAAATGGCATTGTTCTTTCAACAAAGATTAGACATTGAAAGGTCATACACTGGAGATGTAACATCATTATTTTTGATCAATTCAGACCCACAATACAATGATATTAAAACCACAAAGGCTGATTACAATCATGCTGTTCTGCCCTTCAAACATCCAAAGAGGTAAGCAGAGTCTTAAGACAAGGCAGAGTGACACAAAGGACCAAACCCAATGAAAACGGAGTTCAGAAATACAGGCTGTTCCTCCGGACTTGTTTTTCCAGCAACTACCTCTTTGATGTCAATCTCCACGCATGTAAAAACACGTGTAGAGATCTTGCTCTGAAAACGCTCCCCTATTTTTGATCGTAGAAGTTACATTTGTTGAGTTTTTTGGCTGAGAAGCAATTCGGGCCTGAGCGCCGACTAAAATAGACTTTGGGAAAAGATGTGACCCAGCAAAGTGCTTGATTCTCATAACGGGGCGATTAGGAGAGGCTGTGGGAGTGGGGGGGTTGGGGAAAGCTCAGTGGCAAACATGGACTTGAGTCTCTGCATGGGGCAAAGCCTGCAGTCATAACCAACTCAGGCAAGGCCCCAGCTGTGCAACTAACCAACACTGACAGCACACACCCCACCCACTCTCATATCGAAGGCCTCAGTATTCAGGAAATAAAGAGCAGCTTGTTGGAGCAGTCTGTGACTAAACTTACAAACCCTGAGTAAATAAGAGCATAGCTCAGGCTTCAGCTGTGGCAGGCCGCGACGTCTCTGCAGGGGCTGACAACAACCATGTAAAGTCAGAAAAAGATAAGTGAAAATATGTCACACTGATACGAGCATTCTCGGAAGCAGAGGTTGTTAATTTCTGCTCAACTTACACATAATTGTTACCATGAGCACAGATGAGTCAGGATATTCCCTCTCAGGGGGCTCAGTCAGCTGTGGGGCAAACATTCATGCTAAGCTACACAGGAACACCAACTATCTGCTTCATTTCATTTCACAAGGCTCAATCTTGTTTACTTCTTTGCTTAAATAAGGTGTAGAATTGGTTCCTGAGGCATGACAGCAGCCTAGTGAACTTTGCCACACAGATGGGCAGCACTGTTGTTATCAGAGCTCGTCAGCTGCTCTCCAGCAAGACTGGCCTGTCACATGCCAGCGCCTCTGTTGGGGTTAAGTGGGCAGGCCGGGAAGCTAATGAGCACATACAGTAACAGCCAAGAAATACACAAGACATAAGCGAATCAGTTACACTTTACACTCTGAGGAAATGTTCAGATCATTGATGTAATCAGACTTTAGCAAGACACTGTTTAAAATGATTAAACTATTAAAAACATATATTCTGAAGCTATTCTCAAATCCAAAATCAAAACTAAAGTTAACCATACACATGTCCATAAGGAATGTAACCAGCTGATGCAAATGTTTATCTCAAGACATTGATCAAAGGTCTCCAAACTAAGACTTAACAGCTGCTGTGTAGATGAGATGACTTTGTATATCATATCTAGCAGATTCCTGTGACAAATCACAGTTAACTCCTCTTACATACCAAGCACATGCTGCACACTGGGTGTATCGTTAGGGCATTACATTTACTGCCCCATGGTGAACTTTCCATGCTCAGAGTCTTTATCAGCTACATGGAGCCATAGTTAAGGTTCCTTATAGACATTTATGGTAAAAAGTCAAAACAACAATGAGATAGCAATTCAGAATGTGGAAATAGGTTATTATATACATTACATTATTATAACTGTAAAACAATTTTTTATATGTAAATTACCATACTGTTTTTGTAAAAACAATGATCAGAATTGTGACGATAATAGTGATACTCAGTCCCAATGCTAGCAATTAGGGTGCCTAAGCACAAATGCTTTGGGAAATTTGCAATAATTCTGAATTTGAATGCATTTTCCTTAGTAGTGGAAAATTAAGACTCACAAAGAAAACACATTAAAATGAGGAAAAGTTAAATAAATGAAATCTAACAACAAGAAATGTGATACAGAACTAGGATTCTTAAAACTCAAATCGAGTTAATTGCAGCGTCTGTAATTAATTGTATTTTAAATAAAATGATATATCGACAAAATAGGCAACATTTTCAATTCAAAAACGTTTTTTTCTGCTAAATAGCTGAATAAGGAATTTAGCAGAAAACATCTATGTCAACATGTTGTTGACATGAGCTCAACAACAATATTTGTTTTTAAACCGTTATGTAGGCTATTCAATCTGCAGATTGGTGCAAAGTGCTATTATATCCACTCAGTATTCAAATATTTCAGGAACTCCTACTGATTCACGAAAAAAATACTTTCGAAATGTGAACTGTGGATGCTGACATTAGCATTGGGAGCAATTTGTTGCAACAACATGTGTTGCATTGAGATGCTATTTTTAGATTGAATAGTTTCGGTGATAGGCCCCTTTTGCACAACTTGCACACAATAGTCCTTTCCAGTGTTTCTTCAGAAACCCTAAGAGAAACACCTTTGTCGTCCATTGCTGTTGTCTTCAGTTGCTGTTAAGCGTCAGATATAGGGGACTACCAGAAACACATTACAAAAGTTTCAGTTTGGGACTTTTTTATGTAAAAAATTTAATTGAAAGTAATTGCTCAAAAACATTTGAATGCATCAAAATCTGTGTAATTACTTATTTAAAATTAGCACAATAAAGTTCCCAGCTCTAGTTACAGACATTAATGTTCAACTGGTTGTCAAATTGCAAATTCAGTTGCAAATTATTTTAGATTAACAGACTAACGCTGCTCAAAGTAAATCACTTTTGAAGCAGTACAAATGTAAAAAGCTGAACATGGGATCATTTCTCATGTCTTTGCTGCTTGTGTGTTTATCGTTTTCATTTGTTCAAAGCACTGCATCTTCTCCCTATAAATGGTAAAATAATTCCAAGGCTTCTCTCTGTTTTTTTTTTAACTCTCTACGGTGTTTTGTCCAACCAAATGGAGCATGCGGTGACCAATCTGTGAACACTTTGATACTGATGTGAGTGCATGCATCTATGTGAATGAACAATAATTTGTGACGTACGCGTTTACATAACACACACTTGATCAATAGTTTTTTGGTATGAACTCATCTCTGATAACTCTCACTCTGCCAGAACCCTGTCAAGCCTGTAAGCAAACATGGTAATTTGCTTACAGGTTTGACAAAATGGTAAGAATGGTGACAGAATGAAACGGTAATTCACAGGTATGAAATGGGTGTACAAAGTGGCAAGGAGGCTAATTCAACCAGAACATTTGCTACAAGGTTTGTTTTGTAAAATGATGTCTCTATTTAGATGTGAAGACATCATAATGGCAGCTGCCAATCAAGATCAGGGCCGAAATAAAAGCCTTATTCTGATCCAAATTAGTCATTAGATTCCTGAATGCTAATCTCAAGAGAGCACTTAAGTTGAACTCTTTTTGTGTGATTAATTTCCCTTTGGGATCAATAAAGTTTTTTTTTGTTTTTTTTTAAGGAATCCAAGAACAAATGTCCTTTTTTCAAGTATTGAAGACTGCAGCAACTCCTACATAATGAATAAGTGCTTCAATGAGCAGATTTGTGTTGAAATGCCAATGTGTTACCCTTCCTAATCCCAACTGCTGTCTGTCTGCTTGGTGGGGATCATTCATTGACAAGCACAGGATGTGGTGGCTGAAATATTTTCCATTGTTTGGTATGGAGGTTTTTAGTTGACCTTGTTCTGGGCCAAAGCTAAGGATAGCTTAGGCCCAAAGCTAAGAACAGTCAACAGCAACACTAAAAATGAAACAATCTGAGCACAATGAAGTGACTTGTTTAGATTTTTAAGAAAAAATTTATGTTTTTTATATTAAAAACTGTTTTGGTAGATCCTCATCTTTCCGCTATTTTGATCACTTCAGCTGATAGGAATGTTGTATAATTCTGACAAGTTAAAACAGTGGATGAGAAATGAAGAGGCGGAAAAGTGTGACTCAGCAGCATAAACAGGTGATCCCACCTCCCTTAAGTAATGAGTAGAAAGTCAGTTTATATTGTATTGATCAACTCCTGAAACACTGAAAAGCTACAGAAATCCAGCACCTTTGGGCCTTTCAATTATATGAAAAAGTCATAACTTTCAACGTAATGGTTTAAGTTGGACATTTTACCTTGAAACAACCAAAATGGACCCACTGTTTTACAAGGAGACAACGATGATGATGATGATGATTAAGACCTGATTAAGTAAAAACAAAAAATATGCTTGTGCCATCTGTTTGACACCGCTGTTTCAGTGTAGTAATGGCTGTCAGTCTACACGCTACAGTGACTCACATCCGCTTCCTTTCAGAAACCTGCTTGTTGTAAGGCACGGGAGGATGTACAAGGACCCGCTGTGGTTCAACGCTGACAAGAGGAGACACTTCAGGCAAACTTGACTCGGCAAACAAAAGAGGAAGAAGACGACAGGGGAAGTGATTGACAGAATACAAAAGCAGACATCAAAGCGAAGAGGGAAACTGAGGTTCTTACAAAACTGGCAGTTTTCAACTGACTACAAGGGGCCAATCTGATTTGCTTGCATGGATGTTAGAGTCTCTTCAAAGAACAAAACCTAGGAAGTTTAAACTGTCTTTACTTCAATTACAATTCTGTTAACTTTTTTTATTATAAGCTTTATACTTAGCAAATAATAAAATATAACCTAACATAATAAATTAGAGTTTTATAATCAAATACTTTCAATTTCAGTAAAGCTGTAAAATATAGTAGCTTACAAAAGTCCCAGGTCACTCGTTATTTTTGCCTCCTGTGAGGTAGATTTTCTTAAGATCTTACAACATGGTTAACTGAGGAAATCTGAATGTTTTACAAAGTTTTCTTTTTGGTTTAGGAATTGGAGAAAGTTGGACAGTTGTTTGTGTTTGCGCAATAACTTCTCATCAGATTAACAGCATTCAAAACGCAGTGCAAAACAGTCCCAGAAATATATATAATATGTATTGATGCCATGACATGTTTGAGAATTCATTGTTAAAATAATATACAATGACAGAAAAAAAAATTGTAATAAGTTTATTAATGGTTAGTGGTTAAAAAGAAAATTAAGTGAATAAATAGCATGTTTATTTTACAGCAAAATATGTCACAAGCTAAAGGTTAGAATAGATTATGTATGAGCATTGTTAATTTATAGCCATTTAGTTAAATATTTCTAATTCTCCAGAGTCAGCTTTTAAAAGTAGGTCAATGGATTTTCAAGTAATCCTAATTAAAAACCAAGACTGACAACTTTTAAACTTTAAAACAAGTATGTGTTGCCTTGTTGTGTGCAAACAGATAGTGACTGAATGGTCAGCTGTCTATGTTTGGTCTGTTTACACAATCAGAGTGCAGAGAGCAGCGACTTAACAAGAACATCTTTTTGCACCAGTGCAGGATGCCTGCTGA
Organism: Xiphophorus hellerii; assembly: GCF_003331165.1. Classification (NCBI taxonomy): domain Eukaryota; kingdom Metazoa; phylum Chordata; class Actinopteri; order Cyprinodontiformes; family Poeciliidae; genus Xiphophorus; species Xiphophorus hellerii. Next base: position 11,207,113 of record NC_045680.1, read on the forward strand.
GTGAAAAAATGCCTTCTGATAAAAAGCTGTACATAGGCAGCTCTTGAAATCAACTTTTCAACTCCAGCGTAGCAGTTTGATACCACAACACACAAAGAGAGCCAGAGAGCATACAAGGAGTCAAAACCGCCAGAGAACCAGATTGGACGATGGGCTTCATTGAAAATTCGGAGAGAGGATGCATGACTCAAGTGCAGCTGCCTGCCATGCTTTCCACACATCCTCATTACTCACAATGAAGACATGCAGAACTTTGGGAGGGCCTGAAGCTCTGAAACCTCATTGTTCAGCCCCATTTGAGTCAAACTTAACACAAAGCTTCACATTTTGAAACAGCATCTGCTCAACATTTTTAGAGTTAAAGACATTTACGGTATATGCCACAGACTTCCAGTCGACACAATTTCATTCCTAAGGGCAAAACCCCGATATGTGGTCGGCCTTTAAAATCTTCTTCCACTCAAAACGGCTCAGTCATTTCAGTACTACAACAAAGAACATCTAAAATGCCTTTCACAGATCTCTATTGCTGTTTCACAGAAAATGGCAAAAAAGAATGTGACATGCAAAATTTGCTCTAACTGTGGCATTCAACTCTTGCAAAGTAGCAGTCTATTAACAGACATAAAATGGCCTCTTTCTTTTTCACTTCCTTAATCCTGTATCAAAATATCTGCTTAACGGTAAAGCAATGAGTAGGGCAGATGATCAAAAAAGTGAAGACAGATTTCTGAGGAAGTGGCCTTTGACGGACCTTTGTTGATAAAAAAAAAAAAAGAACTGACTTATTTTAGACACAGACTTCAGTCTTTATTCACGTAAGCCTGACTGAATTTTGCTTAACTCACCTAAAGAAAGAAAGTTTTCTTCTGCTTTTATAGTTGAGCAAGCTGACAATGATCTGCACATAAAGAAGCAAATTGACTTGAGATCTTCAGACACCTAGGCCTCCCAGATATCCATCATGTTGGGCAAAACCATATGCAGCATGTTTCACATGTTGGGGCAGAGCATAACACTTCAGAATATTAAATTGTTGAGTCTTTTGAAAACTATATTGAAGAGTCATCAGATTGAGCTTCAGTGATTGAATGTAAATATATGAAAAACTAATTCAGTTTGAATATTAGCACTCACTCGGGTGCCTGAGCTAACTTTTTATTTTCTCACATAAAAATGTGTAAATATGCATTTCCTAGCCCTTTGGATCCAGTGAAGAAAACACCTCTGATGCCACTACTCTGCTTCAGTTAAACATCCAACAATCCAGAGTTGTATCAATGTCACTGTCACATGACCAAACAAATGCCACATGGCCCTCCACCCAAAAACAAACACACAAATGAAACCAAAAAGAAAATAAACACTAGTTATTAATATCGGCCCAGTTCTACTATTAAAACCAAAAAATTACCAACATCAATAGATACCAATGTTAATGCTGATATGTTGTGTAACCGTAATTTAGGCTAGGATTGCATATTAGCCAGAAAACTTCATATGTGCATATTAATAAGCAGTATTTGAATCCAGATTAAATATAATAGCCTACCGAATATTGTACCTAAGCAGTCATTTATGATGCAACACTGACTCAGTTTATCAGTTGATCTACACCCAGGATAGATCATCCTTGTTCTCATAACATGCTGCTTACTGATTCAAAAAATAACTAAATTAATAACTTAACCTAGCGTAAATAAATAAATAAATAAATTTTTAAAAAGTGAGCCAACAGAGTTGTCATTTAAAGTTTTTTGGTGTGGAAAAATGTTGTTATTTTGGGCTATTTTTGAGTCTTCCTTGTCTCACATTTATTTTTAAGACATCATTAAAGTTGCATTAACTTAATCAAAGCCACAGAATTTAAGTATCTTTGGGAAACTTATGGTGTTTTCACACCTGATAGTTCAGTAGACTCGGTTTGATCGGGAATCAAAATTACAACATACTGTATATTACATGTTCAGCTGGTTCAATTTATTTTCACACTCCACTGTCACCAAGCCAAAACCTTCGAGCAATAATCTTCGCTTGTGGTGGCATTGCACCATAAACTACGGAAGGAAACGACACAAAAAAATAATACTTTTTTTTTTTTAACTGCAGATGAAGACGTGAAGAAGTGATTTTCTTCTACATGAGATGCAAAGAAAAATGGAGTGGTGTCAGATCTTAGTGGTTGTAGGATTTCTCTCCCACTAGTACTAGACTCAGCCTTTGTTTCAGTTGTATTTACCCAGAATACCCTGTTGTATAGTCCGCCTCCAACTTTTGGAGCGCGCTCTGGTCGATTTGCAATTCATATATGCATTTGAACTGCACCACGGTTCACTTCAACCAAACAGAGACCTTGGTTTTTAAGCGAACCAGAGGTGGCAGTTTTTGGTCGGCACCAAAGTTCGATTTTACATTCACATGTCCCCAAACAAAGTGGACTCTCAAGGCAAACTAACTACAGTTTGATTAAACAGAGTGAAAGCAACCTTAATTAATGACCAATGATTCTTGTATAAAAATACTCCTGATTCGACAAGTTCAAATTGATTGGACTAATTGAATGGCTATATCTGACTAAATGAAATATAGCTATAATGAAAAGCCGAAGTTGTGCATTAATTTGGACATAGCATAATGCTTACATTCAGTACACTCCTCTACTCCTTGTAACAAATGAGAAGATGCCAAGATATTGTTTTGCTTGCAGAGCATCTTCACACATACTTCATGTGCTATATCCACTTGTAATGAGAGATTTAACCTGTTCTGCACTGACAGCACGTTGGAACGAGAACAAAGACCAACATGTTTCACTTGCCGACCTTCTTCTTACAACAATGCAATTCCTAACTGATTTAATTACCGTTTTCCAGCATGAATAAACATAGCCTTAATGGAGAAAAAGAATCACAGTTGTTTACTTGCCACTACAGTACAGAGTCACTCTGAATGGAAGTAATACCCCAACATCATCTGGATGGGTGTACGGCTACTTATTCAAACTGTTTTTCTTTAACTTCTGGACATTTTGGAACCAAAAAAGAAGAAGGAAAGATTTTGTAACGACTGGACAGGACATTTGGGGGGAACCATCAAAAAAAGGAAAGTCCTGCCCTTTGCCTTTAGAAAAATCATGGTTGTCATAGCAGGCATGAAAAACAAAGTTGAAAACCAGAAATGAGCAATACTAGGGCAGTTCCAGGAGACATAATTATCAGCAGCCAAAGCTGGTGAACTTATAAAGCTGCTGATTGCTCAACGCCTAAACCCCAACCACAAGTTTAAAGCCAAGTCCAAGTGCCAAGTCCAAGTACAAACTAAAGCTTCTAATGAAAAGCGGCTTTGTTATTCACAAAAAAAGGAAAGACAATGATGTGAATGGAAAACTGTCTACAACATCGGGAACCGAGAGAGTGAGGGGTTAACCGTTTTAAGGGACATAAGAGGGCGGCAGAAGGGGGGCAGTTCCCGCGGTTCTGGGCCAATAAACAAAAGCGTCTGCTCAGGTCCTCCTCTGAATCATCATTCAGTTACAGCCATTAAGCGTTCCAGAAACATGTCCCCAAAAAGTAAATAAATGTACAAAGATATCCGCTGCCTTGAGCTCACATGTAGCAGAACCAAATCATAATCAACCAAACAAGTAATGGTAATATTTACTTGAATGATGACTCAAGTAAATATTCAATTTACTTTATAACAGAATCATACTGCTGCACAAGCAATCTACTATACTCATGTTCTCTATGACACTTCATTTTTTTCCACAGGCTTAAAATAATACAATGCAATTTGCTGGGTTTCCTTAGAATGTTTTTTTTAAACAATTTGAATATTTAACTGGACTTAACTGCATTGTTTGAAGGATGGGATCAATTGGAATGTATGTATAATTGGACTGAATTAGAGTTATATAAATAATCTTGAACTGAATTACATAGGAATGATGAGGGGAGCTCCTTTAGCATCACATGGCTGTATTTTTCACACTAATATTTCCCAACAGCCAAATTCATATCTGTTTTACACAAGAAGAAGGTGTATAAATCATCTTTCAGCCATGTGAAGTTAAGTGCACAGCAACATGTGTTCATATTTAAACAAGAGAAAGATGGGCTCCCATTTTGTGAGAGAAAAAAAAATGGAATAAAGACTTTGTCTTCTAATAAGATAGCCATTTAAGGTGTCGCTGCACCAAAATAATAACTTAATACTCCCATCAAGGTGTATTAATTGAAAACAGGGCATATATCTGCCACTGAAATGAGAAAACAACCAAATAAGCAACAATTATCATCTTCAAGTGAAGTGAACTTCTGCATTACTTTTAGAAGTAAATGCAAATCAAATAAACTTTCAGTTAAATCAATTAAGATCGGTTATGTTATGGGGACTGTTCTGGAACCTATAGAGATGATGGTGCAAAGAAGGATTCGTCAAAAAATTAACAACATTATGGATGACAATTAGTATCCTCTTCATCAGACTGCTACACAACAACAGTATGTTTGGTCAGAGGCTATTAGAGCTGCTGTAATAAAGACAGCTACAGGAGCTCCTTCTTGCCCACAGTCATCACAGGGGTGTCAAACTCCAGTCCTCAAGGGCCGGTGACAATGCAAACCTTAGCTTAGGAACTCTGGTGAAACGGCGTCTAAATGTTTTATGCTAATCAAAATCAAAATAGCTTTTGCTGCATTGGGATTCAATTAGAAAAGCAGACTTTAAACCTTTGGTTGTAAATTGATATTGATGCTTATTGGGGTTTTTGGTTTTTTTAGGATTAATGTATTTGTTTTTGAAGATTCATTTTAAAAGTTCTCAGTTTATATGAAAACATGTGGATCAGTAGGAGGGGTAATCTTAGTAAAACTGCATTTACATTCCTTTGTAGAGTTTCTTCAGGTGCTATAGAGCATCTGAAGAAAACTAGAGAACTAGAGGTGTCAAACTCTAGTCCTCGAGAGCCACTGTCCTGTAACTAAATGTGACTCTGCTGCACCACACCTGAATAGGATAACTAGGTCATTAGCAAGGTTCTGGAGAACTGATCTACACAAGGAGGAGGTAATTAAGCCATTTCATTCCAGTGTTTTGTACCTGTGGCACATCTAAAAACTGCAGGACACCGGCCCTTGAGGACTGGCATTTGACACCTGTGATCTACAACAACTGTGAAGAAACTCGAATAAACTGAACAATATTTAATTTAATTAAATTTTGAGTTAATCACATCCTCTGAAGCAAAACAATCTGCGTAGCTACTTTGAAAATAAATCACTGAATGTTGAATTTGCACTATCACGCTTCAGTTTTTTTTTTTTTTTTAATATTTGATTTTATGTGCCTAACAAAAACTAAAATATGCTACTAAATTTTTAAAAACCCTTATCAATTATAAAGAAATATTGGTGTATGTAGAATATTATATATCAAAAAAACCTTGCTTACAACCACAACCTGATACTTGAGGTCGGAAATCCTTGCTTGACAGTACAGTATAATGTGTCCTCTCAAACAAATCTCCATTTGCTTTAAATGTAGGGCGGAACACTGACAAAAACAAATCACACAATGTCAGAAACTTTAAACTAATCCCTAGAGAACAACATCAAAGTCATGTCAATCCAACTCCGAACTGTACTTCCCACAGGGTTGGTAGATATTGCGAAAAACATGCTACAAGTAGGCCAAAATGTACCAAAATGTTCTTTCGCAGAGATTAAAGCAAATCATACCTGCTGGACTGACGGGTTAAATAATACCTGTGATACAGAGTGTTGTGATCTAGGAATCAGTAAAGGTTTGCAATAAAGACAGCTGCCAAACTCCAACTAATCCTCAAATCAATCAAGTTCTTGTTCTTTCTTTCTTTTTTTTTCTTTTTTGACAGCTGCATTAAAACGATTCGTGTCAGAGTTAAAACCACTTTTCTTTTATGAATTGAATTAAGTGTAAATCATTTTAAGAACTGGTCCAAAGGTGGTTATTAACAAGAATAAACCCCATAAATCACCTTCACTTAGCCGTTTGTGTGACATTTAAGCGTGTGAGAAGACCATTTTATTTTGTCTGCAACAAAGTTTTCCCTTTTTGGCGGTGACATCACATGCAGGCAATTTGATAAATCTCAGGAGGTTTGGCAGCTGGTTAATATTGTTGACCCACGGTAACTGACTCATTGGTGATAAGAGAGGTAATATTTCTATCTACATGCTTCTGACTGTACAGCTGTTATCAATCTTTTTCAGGGAGATACATATGCCTTTTTTTTCCCTGGATTACACTGTATCGCTGCATAGATAAAGCTCTTTTAATGTTACTCTTGCTCATCTTTGCTCATTCATACAGTTCAAATAAAGGCAGAGTCCATTCATTTCTGCCTAGGGGCAATAAGTCCTCTAGTGTTCACAGAAAATGCTTCTTTTTAATATATTCCACTCTAAAGATGCTTTCCTGGAGCCTCATTGTGCTATATTTATAAATTCTTTCACATTCAGCCAAATTATGCTACCTACCCTGCCCACAATTCATAAATACACTGTCATCGACATACTGAAAACACCAAAACCTCATTCATTTTTCACATTGTAGTGCATGCTAAACCCTATTTGTGAGGGAAAACGGGAAATTCATTGCATTCTTGAAGCATTCAAGTAGATTTCATCAAGCATCTGCAAAAACTACCCATGTGTGAAGGGGCCACATGGATAACAGACAACATGTGATTGCATCACAAACAGGAATCACAAAGGAAACAGAAAGTCCATCAGTATATCTCAATGCATCACAGACCACAAAGAGTTTGCTGCCAGCTTCATGTGGTTAGTATTAGGCTTGAGAATGATTTGGTTACATTTATTGATGATTCATGAAAATTACAGTAAAAATGACCCATACTACGCACAAGCGTGGTTACTAATATCAAGGTAAATGAAGGTTTCAAAAAGTTCCATTTCCAAAAGAGCAAATATTTTCCATCACATTGTTCCTACGCCTCAAAGTCCTTCCAACTGAGATCCCAGAAAAAGGTATGGAGGGAACAGAGATGTTCCCAGCTAACATGGAGGTTTGAGTAACAGAACCATTCCCCTCCCCAACCTGTTGCTTTGCACTGCTGACGAGTTGGCTAAATAAAAGAACACAATCATTTTCCTTACATACAAGGTCAACTTCAGCTCAAATGGATTTTTTTTCTTTGCTTCAGTAAATCATATTGCGAAACTCTCAGTCAGCCCATGGCAAGTCTAGGAAAGTTTTTGCATATTAAACACACTTTACATTAAGCAAATGTTTTTTTCTTAATGATGCCCCCAAAACTTGCCCAGAGTATTCACCACAAATGAGCATCAGCACACGGGCCATGTGTACACGTGAGGCACGGTAACGTGAAAGATGACTTAGCCTACAGGTGCGTGCAATTATACGGGTAAGTTACCAGACAATCACAACAGAATGATATTCACGTGCTACTACAGCTCCGAATATGTCACGCTTAAGCTCACTGTAATTATTTTTTCCATCATTGTCGCTGGGGACACTTAGAACTTCAATCAAAGAAAAAGGTCAGAGGATAAAAATTTGTCAAAATGCTTCAAGAAAAATATAAAAAGGAAAATATAAGACAAAATGTAGAAACTCTGACATCCCCCGTGGAATGTCAAACTGAAATGAAGGTCAATGATCCACGGGGTTTTTTTTAGGTTTATTAGAGACATCCATGAAGACATACAGATGGGAAGATGAAATGCACATCATTTTAAGCTATAATGTTCACTACTTAACACTTTAGGTATTTTGTTTTTTTTGTTTGTTTTTTTTAAATGAAATTTCTGGGTTTAACTGAGTCCATAAAAACACAAACTTTAGACTCTTCATTGCCGAGTGTTGTTGCAAATGACATCATTGGAGCTTTGACCACAGCCTCTCTGTGCTCACGGTCTGCTTACACTCCCACTTTCCTGCCCTTATTCACACCCTCAATAGTGAGGAACAGACTGACAATAGAGACACACCTAACTTGGCTAGAACCCAACCAGACATTAACCAGCTAGAGTGAGACTTGACCATCAAGAAGGGGCTTAAACGAGGCAACAAGCAGCTATGTTGAAGAGGCAAGTTGGGTTTGATAGATTTCTTTTCTCCCTGAATAAATCATAATTAGTCTACAACTCATGGTTGTTTGATGATATGAAAACATACAAGTGTCACAAAATAAGTCGTTCAATGAAGTGTGCTCCCCTCTTCACAAACAAATGAAAACCAATCAAGAAAAAGTTGCTTCCACATAACATTTACTCTGTTGTGTAACTCAGCCACCACTGTTGATTCACTTGAGTAAATGTAACGAGCTATGAAGTAATCACCATCAATCCACGCTCAGACAGTAAAGTGAGGGGTGGTCTACCCAGGGAAAAGGAATTACAGCAAAGGCCGAGTGCTCCGATTAATGGGAACCAATTTGTCCCTGGGGGAGCTTCATCACTCCACTTGGCAAAGATGAGGGGCACTGAGCCCAAACCCAAACCATTTCAAGCTGAAGGGAAATCATTGTTATCTCTCAGCTCCACCCCCACAGAGCCTTGTTCCACTTTGTGATGAACTCTAATTCAAAACAGAACAATGAAGCTCGGAGCAGATTCCTCAGGGAGACCGAGTTTGTACACAGAACAATGGTCCCGCTGCCAAGAGGAGAAAATTTTAAAAATCCCTGTCAAGTCATGTATGGGTGTGTTGTTTGAAATATGTTTGGTCGTCAAAAACATTTACAGGAAAGTTATGAGTGAACAAGGCGTTTTAATTACAGCTGAAAACAGTTAAAATTGTGGTTCTGGCTGCCAACTTGCCTTTGGGTCCACAAACCTCCCTGGAAGTTTTGTGGCTTAAGATATGAAAGCATCTGGATTTCTTCATAAGGAGCTAAAACAATCCTTTCTCACAGAGTGAGTAAAAGATAAGACATATTAAGGTAGATAATTAAATATTTTCATATGTCTGGGTTTAGACAAGACTATTAAAAAGGAGCTCCTCCTCATTTTTTTTACAGTTGCATATATAAGTGATGATAAATGCTTAGAAAAGTTTCATCTATTCCAGGTAGGAAGGCGTTGTGAGAATAGAGGATAATGGACACTAGAACAAAAATATCTTCATGAAAAAGGGGTTACATTCCAACAGTTATTTAAGTGAATAAATGTTTCTGAGATTTAAAACAGCCAAAAGTTTCATGACGGGCTTTAAAGTTCATTTGTAGCAGAAAGAAATGCTCATCTACTGAACCTGGTCCATCCCAAAACCAAGATTCAAAATAGTTAAATCTATTCTTTGGTTTTAGCTTTACAATAAGCCCACATAATTATTGAAACATCATACTGCTTTAAAGGGAAGTGTCAAGACTTCTTGAATGAGGGTCTTATAAAGGCTTTAAGCGGTCAATATGTAACATACATAGATACTTTTCTTTGCACCTTTCTGAAGTTTTAGCCAGACCAGGTGACAAAACTAGCAGCTAATCCAAGTAGAGTTTAGAACTAAATGGACTGCTGTTTAATAGATTTATTTTTCTAAAAATCCCCTCTCCAAAAACACCAGAGTTTAAGTGAAAGTCATTTTTTGAACCACATCAAACAGAACTTGATGATTTGTTTTATTTAGGAGGCATCAATGAGCTTCTTGTGGTAAATCTGTACTTTGAACATAACGTGAAGCATTTTCAGGCAGAATACCCATCAAACAGAAAAGAACAGTGTCACTTAAACCTCCGTCATATGTTTGATTCTTACACTGATTTACTTCTGTATCAACCAATTACTCTGACCTGAGAGACTCTTTATACCCCATTATTAGGTTGTGTTAAGAACAGGAAGATCATGGTGGTGTCCAGCCTCCCACCATCTCTTGTGTAAGTAGTCATGGGTTTATGTGCAAAATAAAATGACATTTGCAAAAACAAAAATATTCTTTTGAAAGCTTCTGCCTCTGGATCAAATTATTCTGGATTTATACTAAATGAAGATGCCAACAAAGTTCTCTTTTGTAGATTAGATATTATCTGCTTATAAGCTTTTAAAAGGACAATTGGTTCAAAAACCTCCTCTATAAACAATGTACCCAAGGGTTTCATGTTGCTGCGATCTAAAGGATGCGCCAGATCAGATCAGTTGAATAGAGGCTGCTATGTTTTGCTGGCTTGGCCTGGACAGGTTACACAGCTTGGTCTGGACTTTTAAGGCCAAGATAAACCCTTAAGTGCATAGTTTTAAGTAAAGCCAATTTACAATCTCATATAAAAACAGGGAATTCGCAGGAAAGAAGCAAAACTCCTCAAAGGTGGAGCACGAGTCAACACTACGTTAAGCTTATGCTTCAAAGCTGACAGCTCCTTCTGGGCTCCTTCAGAGAGCCAGAGCAGAAGGCAGTGAGCATCCTGCTGGTTCAGTCTGGCCATGTCACTGCTGCTACGGAGCGGATTACGTGCCAGCTATTGTTGCAGCAAGTGTGTGTTAGAGAGATGTCCATCCTGTCCCTCTCTCCAACATGCCCCGTCCTGCCAGGATCTCTCCAGTTCCCACATACACCCACTGATATCTCTGCCTTTCATGCATTAAAACAGATGAATGACAACTAAATTGATAACAGCTGTTACTGTTTAAATCAAACTCTGCGATGTTTTCCACATAATCAAGATAAAGCCAAACTGATGCTGCTTGGACAAAGATCTTTGTAAATAATAATTAACTCGGTGTTCTAAAGACCATAAAAATCCCAACTCAGCATCACATATTAAAACACAAATTATATCCCACACACTGACTGGATCATTCATAACAAGTCCAGAACAAAGCGCACAGACAAACACAGAGGCCTCCACAAGACAGACGATGCACGTGTGTGGACGCCAGCCCTCATTTTAGGTTATTCTTGGCTCAAGCATCACCTCGGCGGCAGCACAGCTCGCAGCCAGAGTGTTGCAACATGTCAGCTCAAGCTCCAAACAGTCCTAAATAGAGTGTGTACATTACAGGAGTCCTATAGGAGAGTCTGTATTTATAGGGTTTAAAGTTAGGAGGTTGGGAAAGGTGCCCAGAGTAAACACACAGGCTGTCTTTCCCCAAGCAGAGCAGAGAATAGAAGCCAATCTCTTTATGATTGGCACTTACTTCAATCCCAGTAGCAAAGCACAGGTTGTCTTGTAGCATATACAGGGGATTTTTAATACCCAGAAGCCCCAAACACACTGGTAGAGTAGCATAAAGAGAGAAATTACCATTCAGTTTAGGCACACAAGCTGCTGAAATCTACCGTCACACCCTTTTTACAGTTTAAATTTGTCTCAATGAGAGTTCAGAGAAAGTATTCGGTTTTCTCTGGCTGGATGTAGCAGAAAGTAAATCTGCTTTACCCCTCCCCCACTTGTTGCTTCACACTGCTAGTTAGCTGGCTGAAAGAACGCAGCTGCCTGCAGTTCTCATTTACAGACAAGAGCTGTTTGGAAAGAAATCTTACAGGTCACAACAGACACATATTCAAGACCTAGAAACAAAATCAATTCATTATATAGTTAAGTCACTCAGCTAACGTTTCTTTTTTCTTTTTTTTTTTTACAGCAAACAAACTACGAGCTGCAAGTCTGCCAATCAACCAATAGCTGAGTAGGTGGACCTGCAATAACTCTGAGAACAGCCCATCAGCAAAAAGGTATAACATTCATAACATTCTGCAAAAACTACAAATAAATTTAGCACATTCATATTTAATTTATTTATTTATGTCAATGTATCAAAACAATAATATAGATAGCATTTTTATTACTGTAATAATCCATGTGAGGCTGTTTAAGCAGCAGAAGTAAAAATTGTTACTCTACTAGTTTTAAATAAACTATGATAATGTTACACATTTTGCTTTAAAATTTTGTGTAATTATCATGATATTGAGGTATTTTTATTCAATGTTATCACAAAATGAGAATCTCATACTGACTTATGCCTACCCTAGTGTTTAAATTCCCCATTATTGGCAAAATATAGTAGTAATAAAACGCCTAATGTAAACTAAGTTCAAGTGAGAGGCATTTTCCACAGTATTTAGTGCTATAGAGTAAAACTGAGATCTTTAGTTTAAGGGCAAACTTCCATTCAATACTTTATTCTATAAATAATAAGTTCAAGTGGTATAATTTTCCCCTGACACAAGGAAATAAAGGCGTACTGTATTACTGATTGCCTACAGGGAAAAACACGGATGATTGACATGAAAAATAAACCATCAACTGGATTTATAACCTCTTACCCGTCTCCATCCTCATTCATTGTAATCTGGATGCCGAAAAAGCTGTTGACAGCCGGACTGGTCAAGCTGAGGCCCTCGCCAATAGGAGACTGCACATGGTCTTTCACTGCCCCCACACCAACACTCTGCTGAGGTAGGGCTTCGGTCATCTTCCAACCATCCTCCGCCGGATTAACGACTCCTCCGTACGCTCCCTGCAGCTGGATGAGTCCCACTACACCAGGCGCCTGACTGGACACACCTGGAGGTACGCTGGTCGTATTTGGCACTGTGGCAGGCACGTTCTGGCCACCGCTGTGGATAGAGACGGCGGTCGCGGATGGTGCAGGGGCGCTGCCCGCACCCCCTGAAGGCTGCTGTTGTGTGCTTCCTGAAATTACATGGGCCATGACTGATGCATTGGCCACCTGATGCATGAAACTCAGATCTCCACTGGGCCCTTGTGCTCCTGGACCAGCAAGGGTGAACTGAGGTGATGATACCTGACTGGTGGAGCCTATGGAGGAGGACGTAATAGGAAGATTCTGGGTGCTTGACCCAAAGTGTTGCTGGCTAGGAAGGGGAGAATAGACAAACTGCTGGGGAAGCGAAGCAGGAGGTATGATGGCACCATGGTGCACACCATTGAGGCTGTCAGGTATGAAAGTCTGGGGGGTACCGGGCAACATGGTTACCTGAGCCTGTTTGGATTGCTGTGATGCTGCTGCTGCTGCATACCCCGTGGGCTGGAAGGCACTTGCTCCACTCCCAATCTGAGGAGACAAACTGTAGCCCTGCTGCAGAGACTCTGGAGCCTGAGAGTGGGTGTGGAGTCCAGTGGAGACAGAGTAGCCACCATCTGTGGAGTTCTCCAGAGCCTGTGCAGGAAAAGCACTGCTACCGACAATAGAATTACAAGTTGCTCCTAGCCCACTGTCTCTGTCCACACTGTGATCGACGGATGGAGAGGACTTCAGGCTGTCCACAGTCCGATGAACTCCTGAATCCGATTCTTTCACATAAAACTCAGTACAAGTCCATCTGCCCCGTCTGAAGGGCTCTCCATTACTATGGTCGAGTTTAATGACTCTAAATCGAGAACTACAACTGTTGCTGGGCGCTGTGTGGCTCATGCTGGTAATAACAGCTGTAGCACTGGTTACTATGTGGGAGCTGGGGGCAAAAGGCACACTCCCCCCTACATTATGTGGGGTGTTACGACCACTGGATGTAGATTTCATAGAGATCCCCCCGATAAAAGGGCTTGTAAAAGGCAGCTGGCCCTCCTGATTCTCCCCAACGCAGTTGTTCAAAGTGTCGACTGGTGAGATCCGGTCACACCCCCCCGGCGACCTGGGATCAGTCCTGGGTTCCTGCGGATCGTCCAGCCGCTCGCTACCGTCCCCAACAACGATCCCGCCCGCCTCCGGCTCACTTTTCTGAGCCGGAGTTACACTCGTAATCTCGAAGCAACTTTTCTTCTTTCCTGTTATTTTCGACATCGTTAGAGATTCGGGTTGCCCAGAGGAAACGGAGTGCTGCACTAACGTGTTGCGAAGCAGTTCACAGCTGAAGCATGGGATAAAGGCACGTACCGTCACAGCACATTTCCTCAGAGTTCATCTTTCAATCTGCTGTCCAGAAAAAGTGTACAAACCCCCAAGGCCGGACCCCGAAGAGAAGGCTCGGGGTGTGTGGTCCCAGTGTATGTCGGCCTTCCTTGTATCCGGGCAGCGAAGTAGTAAACAGGCCCTTGTCAAACTTCTGTCTGAGCAGCAACCACCGGTACTCTAGTCTGAGGCGGGCCCAGCCTCTCAGCGGTTCAAGTATTTCTCACCACTTAGCCAAGATAGCTGCTGTCGGCTACTTTCCTCTGCCTCTGTTGGAGCATATGCGCCATCGCGATGTAAACAAACTCAGTCGCAGTTTCAAAAAATTAGTACACAATCCCAGCAGCAGACGAAAGGGAGCGTTTCTCAAAGTTTCTCCGGAAAGTTTGCCTCTCTTCGCGTGAACAGCACTTCTCCGGCAGGTAGCTGACAGAAACAGCTTCTTCCCCCCCCCCCGCAGCGGCACCGAGCTAACGGGCAGCTAACTGCTCCTGACTGCCGCTCAACCGCTCCGCAACATGCCAAGAACCGAGAGCATCACGAGGCGGGAGGTCAAACGCATCCTCTGTTACCTCCAGCAACTTCATTCAGTCAGAAACTCCAACTGTATACGCCCTCCATGGAGTTGGAGCTCCAAGAAATTGCGAAATTAATTTTAAATGGCTAAGAAGTTAAACATTCACTGTCGTCACTTCCGGTAAGCGTCACACCCGGTAGTCGGAAAAGGGCTGTTAGTTAAAAAAAAAAAAAAAAACTCTCTCATATTAATTTAACTTTTTTCAAATAAAATATTTATATTAGTGAAAGGGGAAATTATACATTTATTGATAATATTTTTTCAGATAAAATTCAAAATGCCAGCATTGCTTCTGTTCTGTTAATTTCTTTTCATCAAAGCTTCTGCTTTTCCAACTTTCCTCTCTATACACAGTAGAAGCGTTTCTTCCCGGTTGTGATTATGTTAGAAAAAAAAGTTCACTAGAAAGCACACGATAAACTGAAAATGTCTGCCATCATATAACTGAGTTACTTTCCTCCTACATTTCCATTTCCTTGAGCTTGATGTCGCTCACTTCCATCCATCCAATGGATGAGGGGGACGTATTCAATAATTGAAATATTACTGAAAAGCCCCAATTATTTTAGGAACTTATCACAAAGTGAAACATATTATATAGACTAATTACACATAGATGGATGTTTGAAAGCCTTTATTTCTGTTAATTATGAGGATTTTTTATGGAAAAAAATACCATTTAGAATTAAAACCTTACATGAGATATTAAAAATATTTTAAATAGAAAATTTGGGTTTAATGAAACTTGTGCTTAATATGTCCTTATAGCTTGTTTCCTTCAAAGGGTACTTTTAGGTTCATCTTATTAAATATGACTGTATAGGATTAGATAAAAACTATATACATATCAAGTTTATTTGTGTAGCACATATCAGCATAAAGGCAGCTCAAAGTGCTTTACATCATAAAATCACACAAACATACAAAGTCATGAAACACAATCAACAATTGAAGCATAACATTTTGTCTGGTGGCATTATTACATATCAGAATGTTTATTAATGTCTTATTTATTATGTTTCAAAAGCTATTCTAAACAAGCGGATTTTGAGTCTGGATTTAAAGGAAGTCAATGGAATATCATAATGATTAATTTAAATTAAAAAGAGAAATTTCTACTTATTCAATATAAGTTAATATTGTGGATATCAGATGTGAAATAAATGCACTTATTGCAAATTTTCAAATTTACCAAATATGACTACATATTTGTTCCTTGTATTTTTAACAACACGTTTTCTATATTTGCCTAGCCTGACACTAGCCTGTGTTGAAAGCTTTTAATTGGGTTTAAAGTGAGAAGCATTCACCCTGTAAACATGCAGATCGACACTTCAGCTGAGTCCACTTGAGTGAGTCATCAAAAGACTTATTATGATTAATCACATAAGTTTGAGAAATCAGGGAATGTTGGCTGACAGGGCAACAGGTGGATTCTGCTTGGTTGTAGTCACCAAGTTAAAACAAACATCCTAATAAAGCTGATAAAGCTGATATGCATCCAGTCATTCCCTAGAAACAAAGACACTTTACATTTATGGCTTATGCTTTTGGCTAAAGGTGTGTCACAAAACCAAACCCATGAAGAAGTTTCAAACAATTTTTTTTTGCAACTTACAACTCTTGGAAATGATTTGTCACGATAGCTGTGAATGATTTATGTTCCTGAGAAGTAAATGTATCCTTAACAACTAGCTGTAATCTTCATTTTCCAGCTCATTTCAGCCAGTTTGATTACTTTGAAGGTTAAATCTCTAATTATTGCAATTTCCTCTGGCTGCACTGGAAGGATACAATATAACTTGTAATTTAATTGCAGTTATTCTTTCCAATGGCAGGGCACACCCGTTTTAAACGCATGGTTTGAGTCGATGAAGTCCAAGAGTTTAAGAGATTACCACTCTAAAGACAGAAACAACTGATGTTTTGATAGAAACAAGGAAAAGGGTGGAGCGGGTTGTGACACATTTTATATCTGGATCTTTTGTTGCCAACCTCACATATCTATCGTCATAGGATTTCAACACCTCATATTAACACAGTGACTCATCTTCCATGTGACTATCTGTTCAACCAGCATCTGATAACTCGTCACGATCCCGTTTGAATGAATCTGAAAATTTATCATGCTTCTATCTGCTTTTTTACCTGATTTTTTCCCATACTCCGTTATCTACATTATTCTCTGCAGTGAATCCTTTGCTGTCACCTAATGAGAGGTTAATTCATCTGCAGAGGCAATCACTCCATATTACATTCAGCTGTGGGAAAGTATGTCACAAGATAAGAGCATGATGCAAACACAGAGAAAAGGGCCATAAAGTTGACCTATTTTGACTCACTCATTGATATATGCAGAATTTTGCATGTATTTCATTTTGACCATGTTATGTTGCATCACTGTCTTAAAAAGTTTTTATAGAGGAGCCAAAGGTTGGAAAATATTGTCTTCAACTGGAAGTTCAGGAATTATCACATCTTGTACTTCAGTAAAATAGAGTTTTTAATTTTGACAGTATATTAAAAATATCTAAAGTGCATCAAATTATCCAGTAGTTTTAATTTAAAGAAAAGTTGCCACATTTCTTACTGCTGATAAAATTAGATCAAAAATGTTTTCATACAGTTATTATATGTCAAGTTTAATATCTTTTTGTTACAATTTCAGTACCCTAACGCAAAAGTGTTGAATAAGTAACTTGTAATTTTACTTGCAGTTGTGAAGCGCTTATTGCACAGAATCATATCCCTTTTTGCAAAAGCTGATTTTAGGTGTTTAAAATATCAGCCTAAGTTTATAGCTTGCCTTCTGTAGTTTTTAAACAATTGCCTAATAAAAGTGGCAAGTGGTAAATATGGGCATCATAACGGCCCATACTTTTGTGATCATGTATATTTTTAAACTTCCTTACTTGTCCTGAATGAGAGAAAACTGTAACAGTCTTATCCCAGCCAGATGACAGATAGCATGCAACAACAGGTTGGGAGAGAGAGGGGCAGTGCCCTACTATATCCTCCTTCCTTCTTTATCGCTGGCATCTTATTACAGGGCTTTCAGCCCAGCTTTAAAACCTTAATATACTTGGATACCCGAAACTCACCTATGCCAAGTCCTGAGAGATACGTTTTAAATTCTGTATTTACTTCTGTACTGTTTTCACAGAGGGTCTTCAAATGGTGCATTTGTCTATTACATGTTTTGATATAAGTAATATTAGCAAAAGGACTTAGGAAATGTATAAGTCTAATCTTACATGTATTTTTATTATTTTGTGGGTAAAAATGTTTTGTTTTCTCATATACTAAAGATTGTGACTGATTTCATCGTAAAACACCTTTGAGGGTTCTGAAAAGCATTTTATGAGTCTGATGTCATTTTATTTTATTCCATAAGTCAGAAAAGCCCTTTACTTTTAAAAGACCAGTAAAAATGAAATTGTCAAATTATTCCCCTGTCATTTTGAGTTTTATTTCTGCAAGTTCATTTCTGGATTTCAGTGTTTTACAGCCTGACCTAAACACTTTATAGGTTAGTTTTATGTTTGCACATGCTGTTTAAAGTGTTTTCGAAGTCTTGTGGGTAAGAACTCTGTCTTTGGGTCCTTTACAAACAGAGCATAAAACCATTAGAGAAATCATTATAAAACATGTACACAAAAGAAACACTCATTATAGTTATATTTTTTATTGTATTGAACAAATGTTTGTAGTCCAAAGCTCTCAGCTTTTCCGGGGTTTAAACTCAACACCAGCCATATACACTGTTGGCTAAAAAGTTTAGATACACTCAGCATGAGCAAGTTTGTAACTTTGGACTAGCTATGCATTTATCTGTTGTTTTTTGGGGGGTCGGTGGAGGAAATGTTCAACAAAAAATAGCTTCAATTATTGTTTTTTTCAGAGGGGAGTATACATGTTTGAATTCAATGAAGATTTCACATATGATAAATATAGTAAATGTTGTACAGGCTCAAATGTATACACACACTCCAACTTCTATTTTCTTAAAGAGGGGTATTATGTATTTTCCAGGCACATAGTCCCATTTTATTCTGCAATCAAGTAACTATGTTACTTTGAGTTGAAAATGCTAAATATATCGCAAACAAATTAAAAGAAATTTGACTTTGTGTCATTTCTGCCCTCAACTATGGTCATGAGCTTTGGGTCATGACTGATTGATTTTCTGAGATTGATCCTCAGGTCAATGTCAAACTGTGAACAGAATTAAAGTTGGGGGTTTGAGGAGGCCATTTCAGAAACTCAGTGTTGGGTAGATTTATCCTAATCCAGTTTTTGCTTATGTATGGGACTCCTTTCCAGTTGAAACATCTGACTGTGTCCAAGTTTCAACCATCACCACTGCTGCCGCCATCCGTAGGGATGCAAATTCAACCTCAACAAGAAAAGGTGTGTGCCAGGAAAAAGTTGACTGCACCAAATCTGACATTGTCAATTAAAATGCACAAAGGCTAGAAGTACTGTATGTTTGAAGAAGTCAAAGTGAGGCTAAGAACACTGTTCCAAATGTCCAGCACGGTGGTGGTAACGTCATGCTAAGGGACTGTTCAGTTACGCTGGCACTTCTGGACTGAGCAAACCTGGATTCAGTGTTTTCAACAAAACAATCAAGGAACATATGTCTTTTTTTTCCTTTTGTTTTGTAATTTGCAAAGAAGCATTTATCCAGAAAGAAGAAAAACTGAGAAAAATAACAATAAAATCAAAGTTATGCAAAGGTTTCTAACCACTTCACATCACATTTTCCTTGTTTTTATTTTTATGGGTGCTTTATTCTCAACCACTGAATTATTTTGTAGGATCAGGCAGCATGCCCAACTCCATTCCTTCAAAGCACATTCACAGTGACATGGAAAATAACTCTACTGTATTATTCCAATGCCACAACTCACTAATCATTGAATTACATGGTTACATAACATCCGGAAGTGCCTCATAAGGTCTGTGTGACAAAAACAAACTCGTGCCCTCCTCAGATATGAGAGAGTAGATGGGAAACAGAAGATGAGCAGCAGGACATACAGATCTATTGCGTGGAGGGGCTTATTAGATGTCATCAGACTCTGATTTGGTTCATGTAAACAGTATAGAAACCAAATTGGATGTGTCTCTTGAAGGTTGTCAGTGTTACGGATGAGGAGCATGTCATATGTAGTGTTACTTGTTCATAGACGCATATATTTCATACAATAGTTCCATTTAAGTTTATTCAAGATCAGAAAAGTTTTTCTATTGGCTAAACAGAGCAGATTTCCTATCTCCATACATCTGGAAACAGCTCCTGTGAAAACATTGTTACAATATCAGCCCTGACAAACCCTCTATACTTAGATGCTCCCTCTTTAGGAGCATGTTGCACATGGGCTTTCCCAGACCCATTCAATCTGTTTGTGTAGCTGGTTGAGTTTATTTGCTCTGGGCTGAAGGCAAAGACTGCCAGACTGTACTGCGGCCTGTCCCAGTCCAACATGCCTGCTCCACTTTCAGTAAACCACCTCCATAACAACACAGACATTGTGCAGGTTGTATTTTTGGGGTCTGGTAGGAGGGGGTTGGCCAGTGGTCACTTTTAGCTGCTGAACCTGAGAGACCTCTGGCCTTCAGCAAAGACTTGTGGGGTTCGAGAGGGCATGATCAACAAACAATCTGACCTAACATCTCTCAGCAAGTGCTAAAAAAAGGGCTTCCCAAGAGCAAAAAAAGGTACAAGGGATTGGTTCAGCTCAACCTGACAAGAATGAAAGTGAAATCGTGAAATATGCTTGTGAACCTTATGTATCTTTTCTGGTTTAGTGGGTCTCATTTCCACAGAAACACTCTTTAGTTTGTTAGCTTTGACCTGCACCATTTATTTCCCCATGTTTGCCTTCTATATAAAGCATGGAAATACCACTATAAGTGTTTTTTTAAGGATGCGGTTCTGTTCTGTTCACACAAAAATGTTCCTGAGTAGAGTAGGACTTGATTTGATTGCACTTTTTTATCATGAAGTACAGCTGATGTGTTGAGGCATGCTTTCACCCTTCTCATAAATTTTAATCAAGCATGTTCTATAGATTTATATTACAGTGACCAAGTAACCCATGAGCATATTGTAGGAAAGCTGATGAACAGACTCAACAGGCACAAAATTATACTCACATAGCTGTGTTTCCACTCTTTGCCCGTATAATATAAGGTTTTATTTAATTTCTGTTAAATCTTTTTCATTGAATGTCCCACTTCTTGCTTGTTGATTGATTCAGAAAAAAATGGGTCAAAATTATGCAGGTTCAGAACATGAGATCACTCAAAGCAGAAATAAACTGACTTTAGGGCCCTCAGACCAGCAGGGGCCCCCATAAAAACATAAGTGTTAGGCTGAACATATATATTTTTTTAAATGGAGTGTGAATACCTGTAACTGCGTGTGGATTCTTTTTTGGAGGCCGAAGCAGCAGCCAGATGCATCATGTGAGACAATACCTTGACACAGACTGATAGGCAGAGGTGCTTGCATGTTTTTCAAGCCCAGCAGTGGACGTCATGCTTGAGGTGCAGTTGTGCGAAAATCTTTCTAATTATGGAATGTGAGACGTTCAGAGATTTGGATGTAGTTTTATACCTTAACACAGCTTTAAGCTTCTCTGCAACTTTATCCCTGACTTGTCTGGTCAGTTTCTTGGTTTTTTATAAGCTGTTAGTTTTCCAATGTTCCCTATACTATAGGATCTTCTGATGCCTTCAGAAAATAGATTCTACAGTGGACTCTTGTATTTGCAGGATTTAGGGGCCACAATTGTCTTCAAATAGCTTAAATACATGAGCACTACAGACACCTACTACAAACCCTTATAAATGCCTATTTTAATAGTTCAAACACCAGACATACCTTAATTATATAATAAATCAATTAGCACAAAGGACAATGAATGGTGCTAATTGGCACCAATCATTGTCCTTATTGGTGTTTTGTAAACACCAACCAACAGTAGTAGCATTTCCTAGGTATTTCAGCTTCCCAAGCTGCATTTTCTTTAGAATATTTTTTGTTAGAATATTTTTTGTTACACATACTCTGCAGATGTCAAAAAACAAAACAAAAAAAAATATATTGAAATTCCATATTTGTGCAAAAACATCTCCTACTCTTTTTACAAGCAAATACATGTTTGGGAAGATGCTCCACATAGTATTTAGTTTGCCAACTTCCTTATAACAACATTACTGTTGATATTATAAGGAAGCAGGATGAGAATATGAAAAGATTTCCCCGTTTAAGCTTTGAATCAGAAGTTTTGAATCCCATAACAACTGCATTCAGTTTCCAAAACACATTACGACACTTTCCTCAGGGGGAAAAGCTTTAAAATGATACAGAGCAATGCATGTTGCCAGCAATACAAATTCACCCCCTTAGCTAATCTGATGCACAGTGATACTGTTCATCAAAGTTACATCAGAGGTGCCTGCAGGATTGTGATCCCACACTGTCTCTGTTGTTGCTGCAATAAAGTCTCTCAAAAATACACACAGATCAAGATTAAAGCAGAAATGCATAGATGTTTGGCTGCAATAAAAATAAATTAGCATTAAACTCTCGCTCAGGGTTATTTTTGTTTCTTTTACCTCCCATCTTTTATTTTCCTACTGAGACTGCTGAGATTAATTTTAGCACCTGTTCTTCCATGCTAGGAGTCTGTTAGCATCCCACATCTTAACTTGGTAATATACCTACTTTATCAAGTAACAGGTCCCCAACTCTGTCAGACTGTCAAGACATCTCTCTGCAGCTCATCCCACAGATTTAGTTGAATTTAGTTCAGAACATTTGTTTGACTGGACTAAAACTTTAATTTTCCTCACTTTTTGTATAACTGGACGCATGTTTGGATTAATTGTGACAGGAAAAGTAAAATCCTTCTCCATCTTCAATCACATGAAGGGTTTGGATCAAAACTTGCAGGTGCTTTGAATTGTTCATTGTAGCATCCAGGTCTGTTTTGTATCAAACTTACGTTTTGAAATTGTTTCCCAAAGTTGAACGTTGGTTTCTTCAGACAGCAATTTCCCTCTCACTAGTTTAGCCATGTCAGGATGATTTCAGCCATACTAATTGGTCCAGACACAAAGAGAAATTTCTTCCGCTCCTTCATTGACGTTGGCTATTGGCAGCCTCAGACCAGTTTCTAAATAGCTTTTTCATCAATTTTGGGAAGTCTTTCTGTAATGTCATTGCTGACCCATAATTTGTAGTTTTAGTTCTCTTAAATTAACAGATACATTTGTATCAGTAGGCAGTGAATGATGACTGTAGAAAAGCACCTGATGACCTCCAATACATACAGTGGGACCATCTGTGAATCTGTGGAGCTGTTTCTCTTTCACAGGCCCTAAAAAAGCTGCTCGAGTGTATGACCTCATAACACCAGAACTAAAAAAGTTTACTTAAGGAACTACAGCACAGAATTTATATTATTCTTCCTTGTTAGTTGCATTGTTTTAGCAACCTTGTGTTGCTTCACCCTTCTTCACCTTTGAACAGCTTCGGTTAAATCTGTGCAACAGATTTAAGACCCGCATGTTTAAACCAGAGAATTAAAAAGAGGTTCTTAATATTTTTTTAAATCACTGATAAATCGTTTCTAAAAGAACAAGTCCAAAGTGCGGGACGCTGGAGCCTTAAAACTGTTACGACACTGAGACTTACACCTATTAGTCTGAATGCAGGACGGAGGAGTTGCTGACGAACATATTTTTTAGCTTATAATCCTGAGTGAGACAGAATCATTGCTTCACAGAGTAGAATTACAGCACAGACTAAAGCAAACAACAAAATTCTTGCTTGTTCAACCAGTTGCCCTGAGGGATTATCCATAAAAGGTGAGAGAGAAGGATGTGAGGTAATTCATAAATCCGTATGTGTGAGCATGGAAACAACGCTGCATGCTTACATGCAAAACTTTGACTGCGTCTGCATGTTTTGCATGAGAATATGAAGATATCTGAAGCAGAAAAAAACTTTCCCCATAATGATTGGACTTTGGGTGTTTTAGAGTTTTAATCTACCATAATATGTCATGTTATCTAAAAAGATGGGTATGAGCAAGAATGTGTGATGAAAAGGATAAGAGAAAATTATGTGGAAAACTGATTACGATCCCTCCTATCTGCATGTGTGTGGTCGGATGTTAGTCCAGATCTTTCAGCAGATTTGCTGGCTTTTCCCTGCTTGTTTTGACAAGGAAATGATGACCCACATTAAGAAGAGATACTTTATTTAGAAAGAAAAACAGGGACATGTAGGTCAAAATCGTATTCTAAAGGGGGTGAGGTGTAATGTAAAATGTACTTTTTTGAGCTTTATATAATGTAATAATGTCATTCCCAAATTAAAAACATTCATGGAGTGTTGTTTTGATTCTTTCATGGACGTTTGAGAAATCCTCGAATCTCCTGTGTCAGCCATTAGGAGGTGCCTAAACGCCGCCTATTTCCACAAAGTTCCTCCTTGGAGCTGCAGTCTTCAGCCGAGCCTCCACCTCACAGAGCGACCCTGCCCCATGTCTTTCCCACTCAGCTCCGCCAGACTAGCAGCAGCAGAAATTAGAAAACAACTGTTGTGATAATATGCTGAAGGCATCGGAAGTGTCAGAAAGAGCAGGAACTAAAGAGACAGAGGCCCAATAGCAAGGTGTCAAAGTGCAAAGTCAAATTTTATGTTTGATATAGCATTTTTATAACATCTGAAGGTAACATGCTTAATTGTTTGTGCTATAAAATGGCAATATCTGCCTGGAAAACACATAATGCCATTTAAAAAAAAAAAAAACATTCACCCAACTTGTTTCATGATTAGTATGTTTTTGATGACAGTCAGTTGTTTTAATTAATGTATGACAACCAGTTTCATAATAAAAGGTATTATTTTATTCCCTAAACTCTTTATTTCATATATGTGCCCAAGTCTGGACATTGCAGTTACAGAAGACATCAAGTCAATGAAAAGCATCACTTGAAATGGATAACTAATAACTTGATGATGATTATTTTTTTCGTTTGATGTCATATTAATCTACTGTGTGTAAATCTACTAATGGGCTGAACATTGTTCTTTTCCGGTGTTTTGGTGATAATGGAGGAAAGAGATCTCTGACATGTCAAACGTTTAAAATTGTCCACCAAATTGGAATGAGGATTGTTGACTGCAGAGTTTTACATAGTTTTTACACTCATAAAGCCATTCTGACCTCTTGTGTCATGGAGATGTGGAAAAGAGACCACAGACATCAAAGTGCCATTTCACTTTCCTCCAGCTCCAGGTGAAGGCAGAATTTCTCACAGTTTTAAAACATTTGTTTTGTCGCTCTGCTCTTTAGACTCAAGAGACGTATCACTGACCCTGAATGTTCACCTGGATGCATCCTTCAGGTCCTCAAACTGCTTCCTGGTTTAGGAGCACTCACTTTTATCCAGAAGAGTTCACCACAGGTATTTTCACTCACCTGCCAGCCCATCCTAAACCCCAAAGTCCTTCTGGAGATTAGAATCAGAAACATGTAACAAATGATCACCTCTTCTTATCTGTTTTCTTTCTGGCTCATCACCACAGCAGATGACATATGTACTCCTACAGTGACGCACAGGCGGCTGGTCCAGAGTTTAATGCTTTTTACAGTCCGTTGACTACTGGAGAGTTGAGTTGGAGTGGGTGGATTTACTTTGACCTTTTGCTTTAATGTCTTTGGAAAAAAACAACTACGATGGGTAGGATGGAAAGCAACATTCTTCTGCTCATATAACCTCAGAAAAGACATTTAAAAAAATATTTTGCTCTACTTCTACTCAACATGAGGGTGAAACATGAAATGTGAAAAGATAGGTGGCCTTACTTTTCATGTATTTGAACAGGATACATTTTAACTGCTAAACTCATGATTTAGCTCTGAAGTAGCTAACAATAAACTGCACTGAATTTAGTGAATGCATAAGAATTTTTTAAAATAACTTTCCAATGTAAAAAGATGAAGAAAATGTGTGTGTGCATGGGTGGGCGTGTGAGTGTGTGTGTGTTTTTGGCAAAGATGCTTAAAGATAAAATGAATAACAAAAAGGTAAACACAAAAGGGGGCACCAGAAGAGTACAGTAGGTAATACTGTTGCTAGAAGATCCTGACTTCAAATCCTCACCTGGGATCTTTCTGCATTGAGTTCCATGTTCTTCCTCTGCAGACATGGGTTCTCTCAAGGCAGACCAGCTTCCTCCAACAGTTAAAAAAACATGACTTTTATACATTTGTTGTCAAATTTATTTATATGGCACATTTAAAAACAACAACGTTGACAGAAGAGCTTCACAAAAGGTAAAAGCAACAATGCTAAAACCAAACAAAAAATAGAATAAAAAGACTTAATTACAGGTCAACTGAATACTAAAACTGTAAGGATTTGGTTTTCTTGGTGTTGATTTGAGTTTTTCTGTGTGTTTATTTTGGGTTTCTGTTGTCCTGTCTGCCCCTTGATTGTTCCCAGGTGTGTCTCATTCTGTGATTACCCTCTGTGTATTTAGTGCCACCTGTGGTTCTATGTCTTTGTCGGGTCCTTGTACCAGTCTGTCGAATCTGTCTAGTCATGTCAAGCTGTCTAGTCTGACGTCTTGTCTGCTGTCAGTTATTTTGTAACCAGTTGCTACCAGAATTTGAGCTTTTAGCCTCCTGCTCAATCTTCATCCCAACCTAGGTCCTCAGCGTCTTCCTCGCCACCACTCACTGCAAATCGTGACAAAAACCTGACCTGAGGTATGGTCCTTTTGTATCTCTCAGTTGCCCTGTGATGGACTGACTCATGACTGCTGGCAATGGACACCAGACCCCCAGAGCAATGCTGAGAGGAGAAGCAGGTTTAAACAATGCATGTATGGAAAGTATTCAGAATATAGGAAACAAAATCAAACTTTAAAGCATAATGTTATGGATTTGATGAACCTATTTCACAGTTTCTAAACCAAGTTTAGTTTATGGGATGATGAAAGCAAAAAAGATTTACAACAGTTATGTCAGAATAAAGAGAGGCCATCTCCAAACTGTCTCTCAAAGTTGGAAGTTTAACATTTTCAGAAAGGGCCATCCTGACCCCTGAAAGAGCGCCAGACCATAATCCCCCTTATACTCGTCTGACACAGTGCAGTCAGACGAGTGGCGTTCTCCTGGAAACTGACACACCCAGACTCCTCCATTATATTGCTACACAGAGACATGAGTTGTCACTCTAGAGATTTCATCTCCACTGCTGTATGTACTAGCAGTGTCCTTTACACCTCATCTGACGCTTTGCGCTGCACTTGGTGAAGTCGATCGGCCATGGAAACCCGTCCATGAAGCTGTCTGCACAGTGTTCAATCTAATCTAGAAAAGATCTTCAACTATTGACTTTCTTTTGACTCCACTCCAGGATTTTTCATGGCCCACCACTTCATGGCTGAGTTGCTGTCATACCAAGGCCCTTCCACTAATACCACTAGCAGCTGACTGTGGAATATTTAGCGATGAGGAAATTTCCCAGATGGCATCCTATCACACTACCTCACTGGAATTCACTGAACTCCTAAGTGAGACCCCATTCTTTCTAAAAATATTCATCGAGGCACTCCTCAGGGCTATGCACTGGAGCTTACAAACCTGAAAGTATTTAGAACACCTCAATTCAATTAATCATGCTGAAAACAAACCAAAAGCAAAAATTAAAAACAAGTACTTTATAATTACACACCACACTTGGTGCAGCAAGATAAATCCAATTATGACCAAAGAAGAGGGAATCAGGAGCGGCCAGTGAACTTTAAACCTGCGGCGACATTGTTTAAATAGATCAAAACAAAAGCATATTCAAATAAAACTAGCAAACCATGGCCTGACCCTTTCAATTTCCTTATCCTCTGTAAACAGCATGCTCTAACTTTGACAATACTCTTTCACCAGTATCAGATAAGATGATTCTCTTTTTTCACAGCTTTAAACAAAATACTAAACAAACATCAGCATCTGAAGTACAACACAACAAACACATGCAGCAATGTGATCTGATCAGGAGAAACAGTGCGTGTTACCGTGAACACAACATTCCCACTGCGAAGCATTGTGGAGGCTGAATCATGCTAGGCAAAGAATCTTTTTCTTTTCTTTCTTTGGAGTGTGAGAGGGGTCAAGGGTCAAGGAAGCTCGTCACTGTTTGACTCTGCAAAAGACTTGAGACTTGGACAGAGGTTCACCGTCCATCAGTACAACCTTGCAATTGGAGAATTTAGATCAGATCATATTCATCTATTGGAGTGGATCAGTCAAAGCCTGTAGCTAAATCCAACTGAGAATCTGAAATCTGGTCCATAATTTTAGCCTCCAGGTGTCTTAATTAATGAGAACCCAGATGGCAAAATGTACAGAACAGGATAATTATTAATACAACACTAACTGCAGAAAAAAGGTGCTTCAAAGTGTTAAAAGGGTGGTATTGGTTATTTTGCAGGCACATAGTGCTTTTTTATAGCACAATCAAGAAGCTATGCTTCCTTCAATTACTATAAAAATTCTGTAAATATCAAACATGAATTAAAAGAAATTTGACTTTGTAATTTGATGCCTTGAAATTGGGTCTCTGTGTCTTTAAGAAGCTCCTGGTCTTTCTGCCACTTCTCCTTCAGCACCTCATCACAACGATGCGCCTCCATTAAGCTGTTTACAAACATTTCTATTTCACTCAGGACTTTAGATTTAAAAACTTAGAATAAACTTTACTTAAATTACACAAAATAAAATCATTCGCAGAGTTTCTCATAGATTAAATGCACTTCTTCTTCTGTGTTCCAGAAAATGCATTGACACATTACTTTTTGTCTCACAGGTAAATTCTTGTGTTTTGTGTCTAAATTCTGAGTTTGCCTCCAGCCATAGAAACAGGGTTTGCAACTAAAGGAGGGAACATAAAGTACTGTACATGCGGGTGCCTCTCCACCCATCACCTCTCAAACACATGCCTTTGGCAAGATGTGTAAGTTATTTATGTGAGCTTAATTTCAAAGTAAGTTATCCTATATGTTGCATCCTAAGAGCTGCTCTGCTTCAATCATATATAATTCAGCCTGAAGCGGACAGGAGCGCAGAGAGCAAAAGTTGAACGATATCACCACTCTGTGACAGGGACTGTGGGAAGTAATCATAAATTTGTCAAACATGATATCAGTGCTCAACTCTCTTAGTTTCAGCCCACATAAATCATAATTTGATCCTAAACATCAGAGTCATGAGCTTTATATTTCTCATTTTCTAATTAGAACTATCGACCTTTAACCTGTGCTCATACCCCCATGTACATACCGGCCAACTTTTAATCCCTCCATTGTATCCTAAATCCTGAGTGACTTAATTTCCTAATTGTTCAGATTGAAGGGGATTACGGTGTCTCAGAGGCCAGCGGGCAATCAAGGGGTTTAGCATGGGGTGAGAGATGGGGGAGAGGTCAGAGTGTTCAACCTGCAAGAACAGACGAGGTGGACACACTGTGATCAGTGAGCATCACATTCTGAGCTCAGAAACAGCTATACAGGTTGTAACTGCAAGCCGTTAGGTTACAGGGACATTTCAACAATGATTTGGGTTCATCTTAAGGCTGCACCTGGAAATCACTTCCAGCTGTGGCACAATGGGAAAGTCAAAAGAAATCAGTCAAAAATATCATTTCCAGCTGCTTGAAGGTGTTGTGTTCATCTGTTCATCAAGTATAAGTAACAAAATGAAGAAAAAAATCTAATGAGGTTTTCAAACACTGCTTTTACTATTCATGCAACAAAGGCTTTTTTTAATCAGTAATTTTTTAATATTTTGTGGCCTAAAATAAATCTTTCAGTAGTTTATTCCTTTTCATCTTTAGAAAATGATGCCTGGATAAGACATTTACAAAAAATTAATGCACACTGTAAAAAAAAAAAAAAAGTCTCTAAATTACAGTTACATACCGGCTGCCGTGGTTTCCAGAGTTAACTGTATAAATACGGTAAAATCACAGCAGCTGGTACCATAAATTGGAGATGCAATCTGTGCAATCTCAGCACGGTTGTTCCTGCACAAATGTTTTTAACTGAGATGCTTTAATCCTGCTTCTCTCATAAAAGGTCTTGAAAATAGCAAAGGGCAAATATTGCTTCATTTTTATGACATCCTTGAGGTTTTTTTTTAGTTGAAATCAATCTATTTTGAGTTGAGTTCAAACAAATAAAAAAACTTGCTAAAGTTAATGCAAAGATTAGTGCATTGATAATATTCATTGGAGGTGTAGTTTTTGTTAAAAGCTGGATATATGCTTAATTTTGATCAAATTAACTTAAATGATTTTCCTGTAGAATGAGACTAAATGATAATTACAAAAACTCCTTCATGAAAATTCTTCATAAAATTCCTGTTCGCTACCAGTTCAGAGAAAAATAAAACATTTCATTCTCTGCAGAAACTATGTACATCAGAACTGAAGCCTGAAAGCCTGCATTGTGACACATTGTGACTTTCTGTGCCATTTCAGTCTTTGTTGCCTCCATAACACAAAGTGAAGCACATCAGCACTTGTTTTCAGGCAACTGATAATTTGGAAAAAAAATTTGACACTGGTTTTAATTGAATTTTAAAGAGGATATGTTGGAACAGAATAGGTGAAATAAAATAATTATTATTCGCACGGATTTGAAAATATGAAATTTAACACCTAGTCATGACTAATTATTGTTGAAAATATCTCTTGCCTTTGAGCAGGTAGTTTATATTCAAATGAGATTTACTTTCATTTGCTTATTGCTCCTTATGAAAAATGTGATTTATGTTGTTTGAAACAGTGACAGCTTCCTCCTCCAACCAGTTTCTGGTTTCTTTGATGAGGTTTGTCATTGGCATTGCAGCTCAGTTTATTTTGTTGTTGTTTTTTTGTGCAGCCAGTGCTGTCTCCGTTATTGCTCCTGCTCCTGCCCCTGCATTGAATCAAAGCTGTAGGAAAAGTTTTCAGCCACAAGATGTCACTGCAGAGCTGGGAAACATCATCTGCTGCCCTGACAACCTCTTTATTTGTGCGTTTCTCCTTATCGTCTTATTTCAAGCGTGCTCATACCAAAGTGTGTTAATGATTGGGATAGAATGCTAAAAATAAAAAAAGAGCTTGTAAGTACTTTTTATAATCAATTCAGTCTATTATTTAATGTTTGCAAATGCTCTATTTTGTCTTTCCCTTTAAGTCTGAGCCTTTTAGCTGTTTATAACTCTTTAAATGTTAATAAAGATAATTGAACTGAACTGAAAGTACCTTTATAATACCACAAAAAGCTTTTATTACTTTCTCTATGTGGACATTAGCCTGTTTTAGGATCATTATTCTGCAATAGTATGGAGCTGAATGTGTACTGACTTTATTCATCCTTCTGCTGCTGACATGTTGATGTGCTGCATGTGAGCATTTATTAAAAAGCTCAAAATGTACATTTGAAAACAGATATTTACATACACTGAATAAAAAGACACATACACGTTTTGTTCTCTCTGCCTAAAGTTAAACTTTTCTTGTTTTAGCTTAGCTGTAAGAACCACATTTTTTTTCTCTTTGCTAAATACCAGAAATCTGGAGAGAATTTTTTTAATGATGTTTCTGGAACTTTCTTTGAATTCAAAAGTTTACATAAATTTGGTCAGTATCAGGGATAACTATCTTTTAAACTGTATGATCGAATTATACCATTAAGACAAATCATTCAGTTGACTTGTTTTTCTTGTAAATACCTTCTTAAATCTGTTCGAAATTCATTGAAATTCTGATGCATTTCCAATGTATATTTTTGGTGAAGTGTTTCAATATGAACACAACTCTGTGTAAGACTGACATCTTCAAAGAATTTGTCTGAACTTTTGGAAGTATTTCTACTTTTGATTGCATATCAAGTGTTGGGTGTGCATAGACTTCAACTTAAACTTGTTGAACTGCCATCCCCTTTGGAGGAATTTTTCATGCATCAGCTTAGATAACGGATTTCTAAAATAATATTTAAAGAGTATTATGATCAATGATAAAGAACAGATACAGAACTACTCTTGGCTGTCTTAAAAGGAAACATTCTGAGACTACATCCTTTTACTTTAACCTTGTTCTTCAATGCTCTCTGTGTCCCGCAGTACCGATATGTATTTTTCATTTGTCCTACAATGGCGATGGCTCTTTAAGTAACTTCGAAGTCGATGTGCAGGTGTGTACGCCTACAGAGATAGGCGGGTTTGGAAGTGGCCATGCAGGTTTCACAATGGGTGTTTTGTATGTGACCTGTAAACATATCAGTGGGTGTGGTGAACAAAGCTGAACCAGGTGTGTTGAAATGTTGACTCTATCCAATTTGGTCCAGGAGTTTTGCAGTTTGTTAGCAACCCATAGACACGTGACCTATTTGACAACAAAGTGTCTGTAGTGCTTTAGTTTTAGCTTCCAGAATGTGTTTCATCCCATATTTTAGTTTAATCTAAAAAGATTTTGATTTAAATTTTTGATGTCTTAAGGTGCATTGATGAAAATGATTGCAGAAAAATGGATTAAATAGTGCACTAGTGTTGCAGAATGAGCTCAATGCTTAGCTGATGCAGGAAAAAAATTCCTTCTTATGTATGAACCCTGACTCAGCAGATTTGAAAATATACCATTTATTTTATTCATATTTTACAATATTATTTCATTAATAACCAGCAGGAATGCAGTTGATTTTGCCGAAGAGACCACATGAGAGCAGTAACTCATTGCAGAAAACAGAACTATGAAATTATCAAATGAATAAAGAGATTGAACTTCTCTCTCCTGTGTCTTAGAATTTGAAGCTTTGCACAGTACAGTGGCACAACATACATTTCACCTGTTTTGTTTACAATAATTTAGAAAATTTGGGAACAATAACTATTCAAAACCATTTCAAATCATCATTTTTACATATTCAGAAATTGCAATGCAAAAACAAGCTATAGAAGCACACAACAATCTGCTAAATCATTTGCGAATTTAAAAACGTAGCTCCTCTGAGTTGAAAAGCAAATAATCTCAAAACACTTTAATAACCCCAAAAAATTTGACCCATACTGTTAGGCAATGAAACAGAAACAAGAACAGATGTTCCTAAGACTGTGATCATCTTCAGACGAAACCGGACTTCATCTGCATCCTTATTGGTCTCCTGATCGCCTGCAAAAACATACATTTGTCAAATAAAACACAATATCTACTGATTATTTCAATTTTCGCTTCTAAATGTATTGTCATTATCAACCTTTTTACTGCAGAACAATCTAACATTGTAATATTTTTTCTGCATTTTTGCCATAAAAGCCTTAGAATGAAAACTACAGAAAAGGGAATCAGAACAAAGAATAAGAATAGCACAAGTCAGCTTTTCAGAAGACCAACTGTCTGTAAAGTTACTGCTCTAAAGCAATTCAATAGAATAGAATAGAATATATAAATGAATTATATGTGTTATATATAACATGCTACATTGATAAAACGTGATTTAATATTTCTAACAGTTCATGTCTTCAGAAAATTGCAATACAATCCAAAAAAATAAATCTTACCTTTCAGAATGTTTGCATTTTTAATCCTGTACACAGAAAGGAGTTCCTGATCCTGAATTCTAATTTAAGAAGAAATGCCTTAGAAAAAGCTTTCTTCTTCCTAAAATCAATGAGCTCAAGAGAAAATAAACTTCTGCTGTCTGTTCATCATCATGTGAAGTGAATAATTTTTGGCAAGTGGGGAGTGGTTTGGGGTTTTATGATGTTTTTTAAAGAGTGTTGGATGGATCAGCCAGAAAAATAGCACCACCTACAGAAACTAAGGAGGAAAAAGAAGTAAACTCTAATAACAAATCATCTAAGAAATATAAAGGTAAAAGCTTCACCAATAAAACAGATCAAAGATATGCTTATGTTTGATTATTAAGATACAGTAAAATACTCAGCAATTAATGTTGAGCTCATGATACCTCATTGTTTGCATTTTAAGATTTGCCAGATATGAAATCATCTAGGAATTCAAACTACTTCAGATCCACTGAGAATGATGTTGTGGCTTGTGTTAACTGTTGCTGCTAAAACAAACCACTCCATCATTTTCATTTCACTGTTTATAATCCAGCATTATATTTTTAGACTCAGACACAGGTCTGGAAATGTTTTATGATGAATCACAGACTTGTGTCGCTGTACGTTCAGATCATGATGAGAGGTGTGGAAAAAGAAGCCTGCACAGCACAGAAACTGAGTTCACAGAATAAAAACCATTATTCAAGCTGAGAGTCACTTAATGCCTGTCTATGAATCATGACTATTCATGCTTGCAGAACAGTGGGGCTTTACATCCAGACTGTACATTATCTTACTGATGCACCACTGGGAATGCAAGGACAGAGCTACACAATTACAACTATGTTCTTCTGCACCACATAAAAGAGGTTTTGTCAGATAAATTATACATTCTTTGTTAAATTAGCATCAATTTAAAGACTTTATCCAGATTATGATTGGTGGGATGTAGCATGCTCAGCCACATTCTCTTTCCTACCACCTATATTTCATGGTACTGCTGCCCAAAGTTCTTCATGGAAGGGTCATACTGAATGATGCACCAGCCATACATTAGCGATATCCTCCCTTCACTCACACCTGCAACCCTTTAGCTCATCAGTCTAGGTCCTTTCTTTCAGTATTCAACCTACCAGTATTTAAGCGCTACATTTTCAGCCACTCCTTGCTGGATCCTCTCGTCTACTCCAGTCATGATCTCCTTGTGTTATCCTTGTGTCTCCCTCTTGGTTTCCCTACTTAGATTTGTATTTATTCCCGCCCTGGTTAGCTGTTAACTTTGTAAGTTTGCTTTTCATGAAACCTTCACATTCATTTGCCACCTCCATATCTCGGCATTTGAGTCCAACTTCAGATATAAGGTTCTTTCATATTGATGCCATATTTTTTGTTTCTCCTGCAACAAATCACCAGCACAGCATCATGAACAAAAACAAACCAGGCAACCGGGGGTTTGTCAAGTGAATGTAACTGTATCATTCAGATCTAACTTATAGAAATCTACTGAACTTAATCATTTTGATCCCTTTACATATTATTGACCAAACAAATGTGATATTTTAACTGTAAACAAATCTGCGGCTTCAGTTTTTCCTCTGCCATGCAATGCATGTGAAGCTCTCCAGCCGCATCCTCGCTATTCAAATCCAGACTAACCCTCTGCCCTCTAAGGTCTGTTGGACTTTATGTAAACTTACCTTTCGTATATGCGTGCCGACTGTGTGTGTCGTACACATTTGAATAACAAGTTGGCTCGCACAAGAGAAAAAAGCTGGGTGTGTGCAAGCTTTTCAGGGTCGATTTGCATACTTGCGTGACGTCCTTGTTCTTGGTGATGTAGCTCCATTCCACAAAGGGGCGGAGAGCGAGTCTCTGAAGAGGCGACCTCGCTGTTTGCACAAGCAGAGTGGCTGCTGGACTTGTAAACGGACCAGTTCACTCATTTCTTTGGAGGACAAAGGTCACTGTAGCTATGCAAGGGTGTAGTATAAGTTGTACGGGTGTACTACGGATCACAGTGACTGTTCTCTAGTTCTACTGGATGAATTTCGGCATTGTCCTTCTTCATGATAATATGTTTGCACATGTTCCCTGCAGAAGCAGTTATAGCTCAGAGGTTTAATCTCTGCAGGGGTTAGGACATGTTTTTCCAGTTCTCTCGAAAAAAGATCTTCTTTCAGGGTGACAATCCAACCCTGCAAAACCAGGAGACATTTTCTGGAAAGAAACTTATCATCAGCACTCTATCTTCTCTACCTCATGATGTTCAGTATTTAAGGTTCCATGTTCGAGCATCTCCTGAAAAGGCATAACAAAAAAGACATTTTGTTTTCAATTTTCTTTTAAAACGAATCTTAAATAAATCTAAACCGGTACGTTTTATGCTATCCAGTTATTGCAAAGACATTTGTCCAAGTCCTCATTGATGTATGAGGCTACCTGAGAGCCTTCAAATGCATGATATAAAAATATCTTTTTATTCTGCTGCTGCAAGACAGTGAAGGAAGCAGGGGTTATGAATAAGTAATTTGGTGTAATTGTGGTGAAAAATGGTCTGACCTGTATTTGGCTCAGTCTTCACTGTAGAGCCACCTATAAAGTCATGAAGGAGAACAGAAGGTTGATTATCTCAAGTTGTTTATGAAGATTTTCTCATGACTGTCAGAAGGACAATTACATATGTAAACAAACTGTTTACAGATCAGTCTAATTTTGCTTTTATGTATCTCTGAAAAATAATTGTATTTTATCTGAGGTATACAAGAAAACTGCACTTAATATGCACTTATTAAACTAATGTTAGGACACCCTACTCCCTAATAGTGGCCCTTTTGTGGAAGCTAATCCAACCAGACGCTTCTTGTAGCCATCTAGCAGTGTCTGCTCAACATACAACTCTTTCAATGGTTTTCCTGTCAGGTTTTTTTTATGTACAATCAGTCAAAGGTCACCCCAGAGCTGCGTTGGGCTATCACTCTGCCAAGGTCTTTCTCTGACAATCTTTTGGAAGGGAAGTCAAACTTATTTAGTTTCTTCCTGATCATGCAAGCATA
The DNA here is from genome assembly GCF_003331165.1 of Xiphophorus hellerii. Classification (NCBI taxonomy): domain Eukaryota; kingdom Metazoa; phylum Chordata; class Actinopteri; order Cyprinodontiformes; family Poeciliidae; genus Xiphophorus; species Xiphophorus hellerii. The sequence continues at coordinate 11,243,261 of NC_045680.1, forward strand.
TATGTTCATATCAGCAGCAACAGCAGTCTGCTATAAGTCCCGTGATAACAACTGAGGGTTTCTGAAACTTCTTTTAGCATCTTACGTTCTGTTGTTGAGGTGAACTCGATTGGATCGTCAGATATGTGCATGTTGATGCAGTTGTTTTGAATGTCTTCCACTTGCAGACTGTTTTATTTACAGTGGAATGATTGACTACAAAATCTTTTGAGACCTCTTTAAACCACTTACCAGACTCTTAAGCTGCTACAATCTTCTTTCTGATGCCATCTTTACATCTTACCATTGTGAGATGGTAAGATGATCTCACTCTAACACTAAGGAGCACACCACACTAAATAAAGTTTAAACACAATACATTTTGTGACCCTGAAACTCGTAAACAGAGACCCTCCTCCTGATGACTACACCCTGAGATTTTGTCTATAAACACCACAACTGACTTGATTGTGCTATAAAATTGCACTACATGCCTGGAAAATACATAATATCACCCCGTCAAACTGCAATTGATTGTTTCCGGTCGCTAACATGCGGCTGTGGCGTGCAATGCTCCAGCTCAATAAAACTTACCGGATATTGTGTGTGCTGTAAGGGCCATGACATCTTTGCCAGCATTAAAATGTCTTAAACATTCCTCTCACTGCAGCTTTAATTGCTCAAAATTTGAAAGTGTGTCCAACAGCAACTGAATTGCTCATTTCACTTTCTCCACTAAACTACCATCCAAACTACAACCAAACTGCAACCCTACAAAGGTAGAATACATTTCTAAAAAAGAAAATCAAAGTCTCTGTTCACTACTCCTCCTCCTCTTTGCTGATCGACCCAGTTGAAATCCACTTCTATAGGAGAAATACCAGATGGAGCACTGAGGGGAGATGACAACTGAGCAGAATTTCATAGCAAAGCAATGGCCAGTAATCACATAGCCTAAATTAACTCTACAATTAAGGTAAAAAAAAAAAACAATGGTCAAAAACCTTCTTTAAACCTATAAAGCATCAGCGGACTGGAAAACTTAACTACCAAACCCACAGATCTGATTCACAGCCCCACAGCCAGAACTAAAGGCATCCTTATCTTCCTGAATCTGAGGTTTGACATTGATCCTTTCCAACATCCTAGATTAAACTTTATACACCATTCTTCTTTTCCAGAAAAGGACTCTAGTTCTTCAATCCCAAACCACTCCTATTGATTTTAATCAGCTGAAATGACCAAACTTGCTTTATCTTTCAGCGAGTCTGCTTGTGTACATATTTCAAATTTAGATTATCACTGATATCAATTATTATATTTGGCCACTACCCACAAAAGCAAATCCAATGCTCTGCCACTGTCTTCAAAATAAAAGCTAATCACATGCTTTCTGAATGCTTACTTCCAGTCTTAACAATTTAATCCTCTCACTTCGGAGATAAACACAATATATTGATGCCTTCATGAATAGGAATATGAGAGAAAGGCTGGAAGACACTTTTGTGCAGTCTTCGTCATAACTATATGGTTCAAAAGCAAGCTTAGACTAAAGCAAACAGGTTAGCCCTTCTGCTGCTGAATGACTCATACGCTGCATGGATGATAGATGCAAGTCAAATGATTTTGACTCAACATAGGTGCCAAGCAGAGGTGACCATGGAAACTCCTCCATCCAATGGGAAAGAAGGATATGGGTGTGGCTCTCTGTCTGAGCGACAGCTTTTCTTCTTTAGTCGGGTGAAAGAGCAACTTTCTGTGCTCTAATTCTTCAGCAGGCAAAGACAGGAGGAACTCTGAAGAAAGATAAAACTGTCATACTTCTAACATACTCAAGTTCACTTTAGTATGCAATTAAATTAACAGGAATTACATTTTCTTTGGCATTGAGTGGATTTGTCTTCATTACGCATATTTTATTGCAGTTTTTTTTCTGCTGTAAAAGTCTCAGAATCATGGTTACTGTTCTAAAAAGGAGGTAGTTCTTGACTAACCTTCTTTATAAGTCATGTCCAGAAAAAAAAGGATGTGACAGGGTGTAGAAGAGGGAAAACAAGTGGATCATGAGATTCATATGGTTATTAATGGTTTCCATGGACCAAATACAAATACAAAGGTACACAGAGGCCTGCTGGTTTGATGCTGTCGCGTGGAAGTCAAAGGTTGCATTTCAGAGCTGATATCACCACTGGGTGTGTCTCTCCTGGTGAGCTAATTTAACCTTCTTTACACTGATTGTTGTAATGATTTAGAAAGAATTGTTTCTTGAGTCCAGCTGATTGTATACTCTGCATAAGTACTGTGTCTCTATGAACACCTGAGAAGTCTTAAGCAAGAGGTTTAAGACTTTTAAAGCAAAATTAGGTCATGAAACAGTCTTCTGAGGTTTCAACATCTCACAGACCACTGTTCAATTTATCCAAAAACTAAAATAGTGTGACACAACTGCACAAATACCAAGACATGGCCGTCCACATGACCTAAGGAGACCTCAAGGAAAGTGTTATTAGGAGAAAAAGCAAACACCCAATGTATTTAAAGGAATGCTCTGTGGAACAAGTACAAGAAGAAAGGGATTGTTGAAAGAAAGCCATAAAAAATTATGTTTTCATTTCACCACATGCCATGTAGGGACACAGCAAACGTGTGGAGTAAGAGTGCCCAAGTCTAGTCCTAAAGAGTTACTATCCTGCAACTTTTGCATCACTACTCTAACGTACGTGAATCAAATTCCCTCATCAAAACTCACTCATTCAGCTCTGCAGAGGCCTGGTAACAAGCTGCTCATTTGATTCCGGTGTGCTTGCACAGCGATTCATCTAGATGTTCCAGGATGGTAATTCTTGAGGACTGGAGTTGCGTACCACTAATGTAGAGGAAGGTGAGGTGGTTAGATAAGACTGAAACTCTAAGAATCCAGTCAGAGCAAGACTGGATTCTTAAACCCAGGTAAACTCGTATTTATGTGGCCCAGTCAAAGTCCAACTGAGGAAAGACTTGCCATTCATAGACATGCTACATCCAACTTGGCTGAGTTTGGGTTGATATAAAAGAGGAATGGACAAAGACTCCAAACTCTGTATGCGTGAAACTGGTACACTTTGTAGCTGTAATTACATCATTTGATCCACTTCACAATCATGATCTGCTTTGCCTAGACAGACTACATAAAAGTCCCAAAGAATTCATTCAACTTTAGTTCAGTGCATTTTTTTTGAATAGATATACATTCAAAGTTTAAAAAGTGAGGGACAACACAGTGTGCCAGAGCAACATCAAATATAAGTTCATATTTGATTGGGAGAATACCAGCAGTCTATGGCATCATCAACTGATATTACTAACATCAGTAACACACTGTATATGGAATAAATGAAAATAGAAATTAGCCAAATCAACCCCAAATCAATCAGATATAACTCCTCCTACCTTGTCCTGAACAAAAGAAAGAGTAATTGTTGTAGGGATGAAAGAGTGCTTCTATCTGTTATTTTCATACAGAGAAGAGAAGTCTGAGCCGGAGGAAGAAACCGGAACTCGGTGTGTAAAAGGCGAGAGCTATCAGCAATAATGACACTAGTTTTCCTGATGATCTGTCTGTTGAAGAGTTGTGTAAGTGTGCACTGTTCAACTCCTAAGACCTTATTGCATACATATACAGTACCTGTGACAAGTTTTCTGTTGTAATGTGACAAAATAAAGGGAAAAAAACTCAAGAGGAAGGTATAGTTTTCTAATGTATTGCATATACTTATAGCGTCTGTGTGAGAGCTTTTCAAGAATGCTTCTGGTCGTGTTCTCACTAAAACCAGGAAGACAGAGCACATTACGCCCATTTTAAAGTCCTTTCACTGGTTCCCTGGCTAAGAGAACATACTTAAATACTTAATACTTTTATTATTTCATAAATTACTGAATGGTTTAGCACCAAAATACATTAAAAATATTAATGTATTTTAAAGATATTGTTGTATCAACCTTCCAGACCTGAGTGGTTTGGTCTGCTCTGCATCCCCAGAACCAGAACCAAACATCAAGAAGCAGCATTCAGCTTCTATGCACCACAAATCTGGAACAAACGTAGAAAAACCTGCAAAACAGCTGAATCACTGAGTTCCTTGAAATCAAGGTTTAAACACCTACCTCTCTAAAGTTGCTTTTGAGTAGCAGTAACCGGAACATTGATCGTCATATTTGATGTGTATTTGCTTGAGGATTTTAAAAATGACATTTGTCAAAATGCAACGCTTATTTCTTGTTTCATAATTTATGACTGTATCATGTTTTTGTGATGTAAAGCACTTTGAACTGCCTTCTTGCTGAAATGTGCTATATAAATAAACTTGACTTGACATGTATATATGCAACAGTTTTTACTTGGAAATGCCACACCCATAAGTGCCTGGAAAAACATAAAATGGATTTTCCCATGGGGTTTTGCATAAACAGTTCGTGAATCCAATCAGTTCTGTGTTTTAGATAACAAGTCTTGTACCCTACTGATTTAAACTTGTAATGCACCAAAACTGCTAAAGAACAGTGTGAAGCGGAACCCTAACGCAGAGAGGAGGCTGCTTATCTTTCAAATAAATCTGTTTTAAAATTAAAAGCTTTACTGAATAACATAAAAAAAAATACAAAAAACAAAATCCAGGGAAACTTATGGGAAGACCAGAAGGCTTTCTATGCCTTCTGATTCTGGTCAGACTTACTGAAAGATATTTAAAGGGGCAGTACTATCTCTTTTCCAGGAACATATTTTCATTTTATAGCATAACCAACTAACTATGTTAACTTTAGATGTAAAAAAAAAATGTGTATCAAATATGGCTTAACAGAAATTTTACCTGGTAATTTAATGCCTTGAAATAGGACCTCTGTCGCTTTAAAAATTTTTGCTCTTTCTGAAACTCTGCCTTCAAAAAGAAATCACATCGCTCCTCTATTAACCCTTTAACAATGTTTTCACCAGCATTGCACTGAGAAGTAGCTGGTATAATGAATTCAGTTCCACTAGGTGTTTGCTAATTGTTGCTGCCAAGTCTGACAAAGCTGAGTGACGGAGAAGAAAGCTCTATGAGATGGAAGCTTGGAAGATTGGAATCTGTAGCTCCAAGGATGAGCTGCACCTTGAAGGAGGCACTAGGTCCACCCAGGCTTTTTGCAGAGCACAGTTGAATGGTTGCCACAGGAGATGAAAAGATTTCTCAAACATGCATGAAAGAATCAAGACAACAATCCAGATGTGTTTTTGAAGAGGGAGTAACATTATAACATGATGTACAGCGCAAAAACGTTGATTTTACATAATACTGTCCCTTTAAAACTAAGAAAAACACAAACAAGTCCTAAAGATAGTAAATGACTTGCATTTGTACAGCACTTTGTCAAGTCTAAAGGACTCCAAAGCACTTCACACTACATTCAGTCATTCAGTCATTCACCCATTCACACACACATCCTCACACCGACATGCTGGGAAGCTACTGTATCATAACCACAGCTGCTCCTACCACCATTGCCACTGTCGTCCCAAAGATAATGACAAGAACAAAAATAGTCAGTTTAATTTTACTTTACACCTAAAGTGTGGTTTTGTATTTCTTGTCTAAGAAACTACATACAGATTAGGCTTTTATAATGCAGACAGCCTGAACCAAATTAAATGGTAAATGGTAATTGCCTTGAGCTTATATAGTGTTTAATCAAGCCCAAATTAGTTTAATTTCTGTGTTTTTGTTATTTGAAGTTTTTAAAAAATAATAATATTTGTTTTGCTTCTTGAGAAGCATTTGTCTGTAAAACTGAGTAAAAATATCACTACTAGGGTCATTAAAAAATAATTTTATATTTATTTTTGTCAGATGGTGATGACAAAGTTCTGGGTCAGGTCCATTAAAAATGTCATTTTCAAAAATATTTTGCAACTGGGAGTCTGCACCTTAGCATCTTTACATTTCCAAAACATTATTCGTCATATTTGTATACATATGCTTGAGGAATAATTAAAAAAAAATTTGGAAAAATTTAAACCCATTTTGTCCCTCTTCTCAAGAATCACTGGTAAACAAAAGGGAAGGTTATGTTCAGTAAGACTTGGACAATTATGTTACTTAAAATTGATCTTTAAAATATTTATAATATTTATGTTTTGTAATTTACAGTCCAAATTCTACTCAATTCCAAGAAAATAGACCCCCCGCCCCCTATCTTAGGGAATACTAAATTGTTATTGTATTCATCCGCGGCGCAGTATATCATGCACCGAAGGCGTAGGGCGAAGAACGCCTGGCGGAGTGATTTAGTAAGGGCTACACCCAAGTCTGTGTCTGGTCGCAGTGGCTGCTCTTCGTTGCCTAGACCAGAAGAAAGCCGGGACGTGACAGAGCCGGGGGTTGAGGTTGCTGGATGCCCGTTAACCATCAAAAAAATACTGCTTCTTCTTCGTTGGAGAGACAACCGTGATTTATTTTCACTTGCCGTGCTTTATTCCCCGTCCTAGAACTAATATCAATAACATGTCCTGGCAAAGCTACGTGGACAACCTGATGGCTGATGGCAGCTGCCAGGACGCGGCCATTGTGGGCTATACGGACGCCAAATACGTCTGGGCATCGGTTAATGGCGGAGCCTTTTCCAACATTACGGTTAGTGTGCTCTCTGTGTCCTCTGTATGTAGATTAGAACCCTGTAAAATACGCTGTTGATTTAAAAAAAAAACAACAAAAAAACGTTTATCTGCATAGCCTGGCCTTGTTGAATGAGTGCGGTACACATGGTATGCAGTGGTCCACCACGAGATGTACACGAACTAGCGTGCATACTTGCTTTTTAATCTTTCGTTACTATTCAGTTACTCGTTTTATGTTTTTAACCCGAAAGGGGTTTCAATTTCCCGAACTGTCCTTATACATGCCCACTACAGTTATCGGAGATGACCCAAGTGGTCGGAAAACTGTAGCTAACGGGGTTAGCCATGTTTGCTTCTTATACCGGTCATTTGTTTTGAACATTAAGTAGCCGGTGTGTGTGTGTGTTAAACGTTACCCATATATAATTTTACATTTTAATACTAGCTTAGCTAAAAATTTATTTTACAATTAAACCTCTGCAGCTGAGAATTCAACCTGAGGAAAGCTGTATGTCGGCATCGGTAATCAAGCTAACGGCTTAGCTCAAATGGGGGTGGTCATCCTCATTGGAAAACCGTTGGAAGCTAATGCTACGAGCTAGCAGCCGTTGGTCTTTTTTTCCTGTTCGGCTTCTGTGAATCTCACTACCGCCCCTTTTCTCCAAAATGGCGGATACACATTCAGTTTCTTGTCCCTTTATTTTCTATTAGAAAATGTCTCTTATTCTTACTTTGGATTCTGGTGTCTTGACACCAGAATCTTTGTTGAACTGCTGTCGGTTTTAAATACGTTTTCTTTTTTTCAATATCAATCGATTGCAGCTATGGGTTTAAAATCTTTGTCGGTTGTCCTTCGCGTTTTTCTCGAGCCACCATTTTGTATAAAAAATGTAATTATAATATTACGGGATTTCATGATGCTATTATGGATTATAACTATATTTTTACGCTTTGATGTGCATTGTGTAACGCCATAAAATGCTGAGCCATGCTACAATACATGAACGTGTTTTCCGCCTTTAGCTAAAGCTACTGGGAGTGTCCACCCCTTCGATCTAAAATGTAATTTTCTCGTCTCTGTCGATCATAATCAGAAAAAATGTATTAATGTTTGACACTATGGAAACCACGTTTTTGAGCTAAGCCTTTTTCCTACACTAGTAAAGATGGATCTTTCGAACATTATGGCGGAGAATTGCTTATAGTCGTCTTTCGATATATAGGGCTTCCCGTGATAGTATGTACTTGTACCCTTATTTTAAAACTCCGTCAAATGTGTATTATATATATATATATATATATATATATATATATATATATATATATATATATATATATATATATATATATATATTATCAAACTGTATACAAGTCTATCTGGACTTGAAATATTTATATGTAAATAAAACAACCTGCACATTTATCTGAAAGTTATTCCAAATAACTAACATTTACAGTTGCAGATGTGATGTAGCCATCAGACTGCAGAACTCAAACATTTTGAAAAGAATTTTCATGTTATTACTTCTGTCTTCAGGCAAATTGGATAGAAATCTTTCATATACTTTACCGGCATTGTAAATAATTGAAAGTAGAAAAAAATGTGTTCAGATATGAGATCCAGAAACTCTTTTGTTTTCTAAGAATGTTTATATAGATAGATAGATAAAACAGAAAATGACCAGTTTGATTATGGTGAAAAAGTGTCTAACTTTAACTGACCCTTAAAACATGGACATATGCCTCAGTCCCTTTTTAAACATGTTATATTTCACAGACAAGGTTTTGGCCTGAGATAAGTTGACATTGCAACACAGAAGTTCTGGTTTTGATCAACTCTGTATAGCAAGTATTCATGGTAATCTGAACAAGACTTTTTTTCTTCTTCCTTTCTCCCCTGTCCCTCTTCAGCTCTCTAGTGCCATGACTTTGCACTTTGGGCCTGTACCTTTTTGATTTGAGGTGTTTAAGTTTTTTGAAAGTTTCCATTTTTATGCGAGATTAGCTTCTTGTTCTTGGGAGCCAGGATTATCTATTTACACTAAGATTTAATACTTTACCAATTAATCTGGCTTTTAATTTTCTCAGACCTTACTTGATGGTCCTCGGTGTGTGTGTGTTTTGTTTAATTTTTTTTTTACTGCCGGCTTAATAGAAAAAAGTCCATGTTTGAATTCTTGTGCCTTCTCTTCTGGGATTGGAAATAAAAGCATCATTGTTAGCCCTTATTCAAATTTAGTAAAGGCGACATTATTTCAAGACTTGAATATCTAAATATCAGGTCTCCTTGAGAACATGTTTTCTGTCTGAAAACTTGTATCTCAACTCTGTCACGATAAAGAAATTTGCTTTACATTTTTTCTTTTTAGGCATCAGAAATCGACGTGTTGGTAGGAAAGGACCGGGAGAATCTCTTCACCACTGGGCTGACCATAGGCACTAAAAAGTGCTCAGTACTCAGAGATAGCCTGTCAGCTGAAGGGGACTGGACAATGGACGTCCGGACAAAGAGTCAAGGCGGAGAGCCAACATACAATATAACTATAGGCAGAGCAGGCAAAGGTGAGTACAACATTAACTATAGTTTACATATTTTCTGCATTAAAGTTCTGTTTCAGTCTGCATTTATTTAGTATTCCTAGATTTTCTTTAGTGGTCGTGTTGTGAGTGCATGTTGTGGAGGTGTTGAATGCACCCTTTCCTCAATATATGATAGGTATGAATTCTTCTCTTTGGAATTTTGTTATGATGGGGGAACAGTAGTACTGAAACTGTTCTTGCTGCAGAAATGTGTTTTTCAACATGTTTTGTGCAGCACCTTAAGAAGTTTATTTGAATAGAAAGGCATTTTGTCTTAACATTAAATTTAAACTGAATGTACGTGTTAGCGTAGGCTAAGGACATTTTTCTCTCATAATTTAGTGGTGCTTCATAATGTCGCAGCTTTTAGTAGGAACATGTTTACATATTTATGAATCATTACATATTATCAGTTTATGTTGGTTGTTTTAGTAAAAATTTAGTTTTTACACTTTCCACCAATTGTTGCTACTGAGAAACTGCATAGTCTAATTTACACAAATCTGGCCTATTTAAAAAATAAAAATGTCATGCATAACCTGTTATAACAAGGTATGGTTACAAGTGTGCTCAGAACTGATTTAGATGCATAAAGATTACATGCCACATCTCTCAGATTGCATTGTCTCAAAGTGCCAAGTGGCCTTGTAACCTCATTTGGTCATTTCATTAGTGAGGCAAAATCAGGTGAAAATGTTATCCTGTACAAATGTGCATCCTGGAGGAACTCCTCCCTCTTCCAACAGACCAAGCACTACACTATGGCCCTGTCTGTCCTAAACCAGTTGGTAACATGGCATCATCTTGTAGCAGTCATTCGGTGCATAGGCCACTTTGCCATTCCACTTTGTGGAAATGATTACCTGTATGGGATGGGGAGGGGGCTCTATTTCAACTGTGGGAATAACAGTGGTGTAGAAGACGTTATTTTTAGGTTCTATCAGGTCTAGAAGATTTAAAACATCAGACAATTTTGAGCTGTGTGGGGAGAAAAGAAAATTTCAATAGAGGTGTGCTGATCGATCAGCCACCAATCAAAATCAGACGATTTCCGTGAAAAAGTGTATGATGGGTGATCGCTGATCACCAAAACCGATCACCTATATCTCACTTCGCAGCCTGCGTGTGCAGCTTATCTCCTATTTCCTTCACATTATGCAAGCGCGTGGCAACAAAACCTAAGCGATGCCGTGTGGAACTTTAATGCTTTGAGAGTGAATGGGGACGTTTGCGTGTTGCGGTGGAAAATTCAGGGTTGAAGCACGTCAAAATGCATCAACACAACGAATCTATTATGAGATTTAAAAAACGGATTGGAATCGGCAGCAAAAAACCTTATCGGAGCATCCCTAATATTGAATAAATGGCAAAACCATTGACACCTAGCATAGTGCTGTCTCTTTAGTATGCTACTGGCAATAGTTGTTGCCATGGTTGCATATTAAAAGATGCATGCAGGGACAAAATTGTCATACATCAGTAGATAACTACTTAAAGAACATATTTACAATATATTCTGCTTTGTTTATTGAAGCATTTTGACTTCCTGTTGTACAAGTTTGAGAAATTTACCTCCAGGAGTACTGACGGGAAGTAAAGAGGTCTTGGTCATGTGACCATTCACTCTAGCCACATGAAACAGTTGCTGTGAGCGGGATTAAACGGGTTAAATATCAAATTGATATTTGCACTTTTAAGCTGTAAACTTTTTGAGCTGGATGTCTGATGCTCAAAACAAAGCTACATGATTTTTGTCTTTCATGACTCAGAATTTAAACTTCTCTTTGGACCAATAAACAATCTGGCAATTAGGGTAGTGGTGATGACTAAAACTGTTTGGTGTCAAAGACTAGCCTATTTTAAGTGAAATTAAATGATTACTAAATTAACAGGTCCTCTCTATTGCCCTTTTTTTTAAACATTCTCCATAAAATAGTTGCCTATAAAATTAATTCAAGATGCCTTTATGGATTTGTCTGTCATGGCGGTTTCTATGTTGTCTGTTTGAACCCATGTGCACCGTTTCCTCTACTGTTAATGCTTTCAGGTGAGAAAAACAGATTTCTATTTTCTAACTGAAAACCTTTTCTGGGGGAGGATTTCCTTAAGCCTCCATGAACTGCATGCAATGTCTGCCTTTCTGGTTAACACAGCCCACTCTAAAAAGTAACTGTTCCCCTGTGGAAGGGTTTGGGTGCTTCACGGTGCCCACATGTATTGAGGAGAGGTACCCTAAGCATGCTGCTACTTGCATGTGTCTTTGGTGATGTTGGTGAGAAGCTTCATTATCTTCCCTGCTGCTGGTGTAGTGAATATAACAGGCAGCTGTGTATAGAACTAAGACACCCAAAAGGGCTATGTGTTGTAATTTAATTTAACTAAGTGATAAAAATGTGATACATTTTGTGTTCTAGGTTCTTGAGATAAACTCCTATTTCTCATCAAATTTCTAAAGTTTACTTGGAAAGTCTTTTGTCTAGGAAATGTAGACATATTGTAGGATATAATCTTGGTATGTTTGGGTAAAATTTCTTGCTAATCACTAACATAAATTACAAAACAAGTGACCAAAAGGAACAATGAAACCACCATTTTTAATGCTCCAGTTTCCTTTAGATGACAAGAATTCATAACATTTTTCGCTTTGGTTCAGCTTCAGCAGTGATATTAACATATTTGTGTGTTCACAATGTTAGATTCTAAACTTTATAATTTATTAACGTACTTTGAGATCCTTGACTGAATTGGCTCAGTTTGTATGCAGCTCCAATAGTTAGCGCAGTGTGCATGGACATTTGGCAAAAAAAAAAAAAAAGAAGTAACAACTTGCTTCTACCTATTAAGTAACATGTACCGCTTTAATCACAAAATCTCTAGCTTCTTAAAAGGGCAGTATTATGTAAAATCAACTTTTTGAACATTACAACATGTTGCAATATTCTCTCATCAAAAAGGTACCTGGCGAGTTGCCTTGAGTATTTCATGCATATTGAGGAATCAATTAATCTCATTCGAGGTGAGGCTTCTGTCTGGAGCTGCACTTTCCGATCTTCCACCTCACAGAGCATCCTCCCACGGCTCCTTCAGACTAGCTGGCAGCAATTAGTAAACATGTAGTAGAACTGTGCATCTGCGGAGCTCAGGATACTATTGAGTACAACGCTGGTAAAACTGTTAAAGGAGATGTGCTGTTATGACTTCCAGAAGGTGGAGTAGAAGGTAGACAGTGGTTCAATTAAAGACACCAAATTACAAAGTCAAAAAATTTTTACGTCATATTTGATATATAGCATTTTTTATAACTGAAGTTAACGGTTACTTGATTGTGCTATGAAATAGCACTGTGGCTTGAAAATGCATAATACTGCCTTTTTAACTGTTTTAATTTTATTAGCCTTTTATACTCAGAAATTTTCCTTGAAGCACCATTCTTAAACAAAATGGGTCACTTAAACTCTTTGTGAAAATGCTGAGCTTTAATTAGGTCTTGCACAGACTTGCTGCACTATGCTTCTGCTTGTTCTCGTCCTAACGAAAGTACACTGTCAAACAGGTTGCATGCAACACATCTTCAATCATGTCCTACTCACTCTGTCTAATTGTAGTAATATGTCTCATCACCAACAGCACTGATAAGAAAATTATGGTTTCTCCCTCATACAACCTTCCAACCAAAGGCGCTGCACAGCTTTTCATACAGTTCTTCGTCTTGCTTGCTGCTTTTTGGCTCTGCTTGTTTTTTCTCTTCACCTGTGTGATCTCAACATCCCTTCTAAATGTTCCTTCTGTCTCTTTTCTTTCAGTCTTGGTCTTGGTAATGGGCAAAGAAGGGGTCCATGGAGGCGGATTGAATAAGAAGGCATACTCGATGGCAAAATACTTGAGGGATTCAGGGTTCTAGATTAGAAGTAGCTTTTGTGGTGTACTAGAGGGAGGAAAAAAATTAAAGGAAAACAAAAAAAAAAGCAAAAAAACAAAGCTCAAAAGGACAAAAAAGGTTTCTGTCAAGCTCACATCCCCCCACCACACACACACCATACATACACAGGCAGTCTCATCAAATAAACCCTCCAGGAGCATTCAATGGTGCAGGGCTCAGACCCAGCCTCAACAGTGTAGTCCCATGTTTATCAGAGGTAGAACAAAGTGTTTTTATTTTCCCATCCCTGCTCTCATCATGCTGCTTCAATTTTTTTTGTCCTTTTGTGTACTCCAGCATTGGTTCTTGTCATGGGAAAAGATGGTGTCCATGGAGGACAGCTCAACAAGAAAGCATTTCTGATGGCTGAGTACCTGAGGAAGGCCAGCTACTAAAGCAACCTGTAACCAGCTACCTAGCAGTTCACCCTTGCCACCCTGTTGCATTTGACACTACTTCCAGTCCTAGTTTGTAGTTTGTTTTTCTGCCTTCTCTCCTCCCCATTTCTTTCCTCCCTCCCCATTTATCCTCGAACCTCTTCCCTCCACACATTCGCTCTGTGTATTCTTATCTCCTTTCAAGCACTCTTATGTTTATCCATAGTAAAAATGAGCATGTTGCTAAACAGGATGTCATGACAAATCTGTACTTTACCAAGACCAGCAAAAAAAAAAAAAATTGGCAGAACTTAGACAAAGGAAGCTATAGCATCAATTTGTAAACTATCCTTGCTTTTGTGTTTTATGGTACTCACCACTAAATCTTCTCATATCACACACACTCCCTCCTTGAGCAGCCTATGCCTTTGGAGCGTTTGAGCTCTAACGAAGCTCGTCATGTCTTCCTTTATTTCCTCCATGTCCAGGAGAGGAGACTGTCTACATGTTATCCTCAACAAACATCACACTAACCTCCTCCTTGCCAAATTATTTAGCTCCCCCCATTATTTTGGCTTAAATCAGATGACACTAAATCATATCTCACCCTTTATTGAACACTACCCACCTCTCCCAGCAGAGTTGCTGTACTGTCCTGAATCAGTTTTGATAGAAGTGGGGTTGGGATCAGTTCAGTTCATGACATCCAGATGCAGTTAGTCCTCCCCATTCCCCCTTCCCACCCTGGCATCACAAACTTCCCAGCTACACAAACTCCATGGACATTCCACAGTAACAGGCTCAGGCACTTAACACTGTTTTGTTTGCCATCTGTTAAGTTTTTTTTTTTTTTTGGAAAGGCTGCCATTTTTTTGGACAGTAGCTATCCCAGCATATACCAATCTGGAGTGTGTCCAGTTTGATTTTGTTTTTGTTTTTTTATAGGACCAAGTGTAGTTGCAGCCCGGGTGTTTATACAACTGCTCCAAATCATGTGAAGGATGACTAACTTTTTCTGATGAAGAAAAACTGTGACCAGGCAGAGATGTTGTGGCTAAAACTAAAAGGGGAATGGGGGGGGGGGGGGGTGTACAGGGCAGGTAAGGGTGGGAGAATCTGGAAAATTAAAAAAAATCCTCACTATTACTGTTGAAACAACTGCATTTGTACAAAGCCATGCTGTGTTGACAACTGCATAACTGTGGAATAAATTGCCTTTATAGTCAACTGAGCTACGGGGGGCGTCTGTTGATCTGTCCACGCTCAGAACTGCTAACTTTAACGTCCAACTGAGAAACACCTAATTTCTAAAAGTAGAAATGACACTCGATGGGAGACGAGGGTATTGGTTGGAACAAAGATGCTCATGGTTGTCTTGTTGAAATATAACTACAGAACCTGTGTATCCTGTGCCATAATGTAGAGATCTGTAAGATGGATTTTACCCACTGTTGGCTACGGAGTCATTTCATCGGCACTTTTTTTTTTTTTAAATTTGTAGCTTCAGCTCCACTGTCTTAGGCCTTGTGGGATATGTGTACTCAAAAACACTGTTCAAGTCCTGTTAGCTGATCTGTTCATTTTCTTTCCTCACCACTTTATTTTTTTTTTCTTGCATCTGGGATACAGTCTTTAATTCATCTGATGTTGTATGCATAAACCAAGAAATGCCATAAATTGATTTATCACCTTGTTTACAGACAGATCAAATAAATTTATTCCAACCAGATAAATGTTTACTCTGTTTTTTTAAATGTCTTGTGTTCATTTTATGGGAAATGTGGTCTGACCTGCTCTAATCAGACCTGGGTGTATGCACTTCTAACTGCAGATTTAATCAAAGTTTTCATTGCAATTAAGTTTTAACACTTGGTATTTTCCTGTAGAAATGTGAAACTCTTAAAATTGGTTATGTTGCATCTTAAAAGTATCTGTTTAAAAAATTTAACCAGTGTATGTTTTCCTCTTACTGTAAAGTCAGATTGTTGGTCATTTCACTTGTGCAGCAGCTCCTGATGGCTGCTTTCAGACTAAACAACTCAGGGTCAGCTCTCTGAAGGGCTGCATAGTTGCCAGGGTCTTTAACTTTTTCTGGCTCCATGTCAGCCTGAAAATGCGTGAGGGGCAAGAGCTGATAATCAATGCTCACCTTGCAGGGGTGGGCAACTCCAGGCCTCCAGGGCCGGTCTCCTGCAACCTTTAGATGCATCTCTACTTCAACACACCTGAGTCAAATAATGATGTCATTAGCAGAACTCTGACTGCACTTAGGAGGTGATTCAGCTGTTGGATTCAAGTGTGTTGGACCAGGGAGACATCCAAGAGTTGTAGGACACCGGCCCTCGAGGACCAGGATTGCCGACCCCTGCTAGAGCAAGGTCAAATTTGCTTTTGTTCTTTTGGGTTGAAAGCTGCTGTCCAGACAGAAGGGAAAAGTCCAGTCATGTCTGAGTGAGTTTTGAATTAACTTGAGAGGCCATATCTGATTACACTAGCATTTAACTAAATTTCATTACCCACTTGACAAAATTCAAACTGCTTTAAAAAAAAAAAAAAAAAGTCTTTAAAATCAGACTTTTAAATTGGGATTGAATTTGACCTAAAATGCCACAGCACAAGTTAGAGGAAAATGGATAAATGTATAGGAGGAAGGATAAAATGAAGACACAAAATTTAAAAACTTAAATCAAATGAATCTGCATTTAGTCTAGGGAAAATGATCTGTTTTTGAGAGTTTCTTTTAGTGACAAGGTTTAACTAATGAAAAAATTAAAAGTCAATACTTAAACATGGGACTTGTTTTAGAAACGAGCTTGGAAAACAAGTGGGGAACCCGATTAAACTGTCGCAGTACAATGTTATGAGATGGTTCTGCCTAGGAAAAATAAAATCCAATGGTTGGCCCATATGACTCATCATCCGACCACTAAAGAAGGCAATGGATGTTTCAATTTGAATTGCGTCAGCACAAAAGTTTGTGGTCTTGAGATGTAGGGGATGCTAAGTGACTAGAGTTCCTCATAACATGATCAGCAAAGACATTTATTCAACGTTTTTGTCTGCTATTGTTTCTTGCTTCTACTGTGAGATAAAAGATTAAATAGAAAATACAACAAACTTGGAATTTAAAAAAAATAATGTAAAGTCTGGCTGTCTGAAAATCCCCCTGGAATGAGTTTCTTATTTTTGTCTTAAAATTCCTCATTTTCTTTTTTTTTTAACACACCCCACCTTGAATTTAACAGTTCTGCAGTGAGTAACTTGCTGAACTATAACCTATAGATGCAATAAATACTTTTGTACACTTTCTCTTAAGGTCTAGTTAGTTTGTAAGAGAATATAGGTCCCAAAATGTCCCATGTGATGCTTTTACAAATATTTTAGATTTATTGTGACACAATTCAGATGCATAAAAAGTGGTGAAATTACCCTTTACTTTAAAATAAGAAGCTAACTTTAATCACACCTTTGAAAAATGACCAAGCACTTTCACAGTAAACATTTTGTGTCATCCTGAATTGTCTTATTTAAAAAATGAAATCTAGAAATCTATGTAATGTGTGAATAAATAGGAATATACAAGTTCACATCCACGACTTTATATTTCTATTTGTTGCTCTGGATTAGAGGTACTATAGCGTATATCCATCTTAAAAAACGTGTTTTGCCTTTCAAAACTGCAATGTTCTGTTTTAAGTCAGTTTTTCCTTCCGCTCAACTTTTCATTAATATGCTTGAAAACAAAACCAGAACTGGTGGATGGAGGCAACTGGATCTTTGAAAATGCTAGTAAAACATTAATTTGAATCAACATTTGTAGTTCGGGGTTATTTATTGACATGATTTGTTGAGAACAAATGTACATGAGCAGGAAGAAAACAGGACAAAAATGCAACTAAAAAGGCAACAGGAATTATTTTATGAATTAAACAGGATAATCCTGCACTTTTCCTACAAAACATATCAGTATGAGTCCATAACCAGGTTTATAAAAAAAAAAGCAGCAGCCAAAATATGTACCACAGGGAGTGCAGAACATTGTAACACAAAACAAAATGTGATGCATCATAGAAAGCACATTCTTTTTTCTTTTTGCCTTAAATCAGTCTGTCGATCCAGACTGACTTGTGCTTCACTCCATGTCAGTCAGTGGTAACAGAAAAACTGTGGCACAAAAGACGTCGGTGTCTAAACTCCCGCAAACATCAGGCTAGAAATAAAATGGCAACACAGTACTGCTGAGCTGAAACGCTGAGTGCTGCATAGTGGTTCAGTTCATGTCAATGTGCTTCTATGTATATACATGTAGGACTGAAGATAATCAAAGGTTAATATGGAGCTTCTTGTGATTTATACTTTATACAAACAGACAATATCTATGCTGCTCTCTGTCAGGCATGGTGAGGGCAGCAGGACCCTTTTCATGGCTCTTTTCCATGAATAAATACAGTGTAGCAGTCTACTGTAGTCGGGTTCTCTCAGGTTAAAACATGTCTGAACTCCTACACAGGACAGGAGCCTAATGTAAGCAGTGACAGAAGAACAGAGATGATGGATCTGTTTTCCCATAAAGTCTCTGCGGATATGAGGGTGCCAGTCAAGCTCGCGGTAAGTCGTGCTCGTCGGAGCTCGGCTGCTGCATCTGCACCACAACCGTCTCCACGGTAACCTCCTCCTCGCTGTCGCTGCTGTCCAGCTCGTCGTCGTCGTACTCGGAGGAGTCCTGCTCCGAGCGCGACGCTCCCGACATGGTGCCGAAGGAGTGGGCGCTGGTCGAGGCCTGGGAGCGCAGCAGGGGCGTGCTCTCGGACACCTCGTTCTCGTCGGGGCCGCTGTCCCCCTCCTCTGAATCCGAATCCGAGTCGCCATGAGAGGGGACCACCTTCTGCTTGCACACAGGACACGTCTTCTTGGTTTTGGTCAGCCAGGGGTCCACACACTTGCTGTGATAGGCTAGGAGAACAAGAGCATCGGGTTTAGAAAACACAAGCTTCCTTTCCGCACGTCAGTATCCTGGCCATTGCCTTCCTGCGCGACTCCAAGAGCCGAGAGTTTAGACCGTCTGAACAAGGGACTGATTTCAGGAAGTTTTATTCTCCTTGGTGATGTCTTTTTGTACTATGTGGTAATTTTTTTACTTTCGGTTCAACACTTTAGTCATTGTTTTTAAATATATCATATTGATAAACTTGAGCATACTCACCATGAGAGCACGGCAGGACTCTGAGTTTATCTCCATCCTCATATTCATCCAGGCAGATGGCACAGACATCATAGTTATCCCCTGAAATGAAAATATTTACCACTGAGCAGTTTGATATGAAGCTTTTGTATCATTTACTGATTTTCCCACAAGCTACAAGTAGGGGAGGTTCACTGCCAAACCAAGTCAGACTTGGTCTGATGAATGAAGGGCTGAATTCAGCTAAAGAGGCGACTTCTGAAGGCACTCTGTGGTACCGGATTAACTTTAAAGGTATCAGAGTAAAAGGGGTACAAACACATCACAATTTGCATATTTGTTAAAAAAAAATTAATCTGGAAGGGTTTTTGTCCTGTTTTCTGTGGATGTCTCATAAAACACATTGGTTTGTCTGGAGATTTAAGATGACAAAACGTGAATACTTGTATAAGGCCCTGTTAAAGTCCTCTGTAGGAGATCAAAAGCCTAGAGGCAGCTTCACGACGCACCAGGCAATTAAAAACTCTGCTTCCTCACAAGTTGGGTTTCCCTCCATTCTTTGTCCAAATATGTCCCTGATCCCACCCGTCTGTCCCACCCTGCCGGACTGGTCCATAGCCAGCAGGCTGCACAGCCTCTGATGCAATAAGTGCTGCAAAGCCTCTGGTGCGCGCGCCGAAAGTTCAGGAATTTGTCTTTGTACTCCCTTACAGATTCCTCAGAGTTCCTCTTCGTTTTTCCTTCCCTTTCTCTTCCCTGCTGGGGGGCGGAGGCCTGCGTGTTTATGTAAGCTTTAAAAGAGTATGTTTTCCCTGACTGGACTCTGTGTCCGTGCCAGGGCTGCATGTGACCGTATAAGGAAGGGGAGTCGCATCGAAACCGCCTCCCCTCTTCTTTTTCTCTCCAAGCATCAGCAGCTTGCCCACGGCCCCCTTCCTCTTTACATTTTCAGCTCCGTTTCTTTTAGATCTCGAGCAGAAATAGAACCACTGTCCTCATCAACCGTCTTCATGATCAAACCTTCCTCCTCTCCAACAGGGCTGGACAGTGGGGGTGAATGGGAGACGGCGTTAATGCAGGCACGGGTCCAGAATACACTCAGGAACTGCTGATCTGTAGCAATACGGGAGCTATTCTAAGAGAAGCAGGAAAATAAAAAAAGTTTGGTGGCTTTCTGAACTCTGCAGACTGCAGAGATACTGAACAGGGCTGCTTATCATCTAAACAGTTTCTTCTGTTTGGACAATGTCTAAAGATGAATATTCATATTAATCATTAATCATCAATCATATAATCATCAGGTTTCAACCTGATGATTTTAAACGCTTAAAAACGACAACTCGTCACATATTCACACACCCAATTCTCAGCTTCTAGTACCTTCTAGGTGTGAGCTGAGTATCTGTTTACACAAGAGCGGCAGATAAAACCAACAGCAGTTTGAATATAAATCTGATCTACAGTAAGTGTTTATAAGAGGTTCTTTGGAACATACAGTATTTTATGATATTTCTGGTAATTATGTATTTATTGCAGTATTGTAATCTGACTTGGAAGAAATGTAGAAAAATCTAACCTTTAAGTAACAGTGGTGAAAATGTTCTTCCTTTAATTTAGTTGGTTTTTAGTAAAATCCTTCACTTAAAAAAAGTAGTTCAAATATATATATTTTCAAATCTCTATTTTACTATTTTGAAGTCCATCAAAAGTTCTATGAACCTCTAAATAGTAATACATGATTCTGTTCTTCTGGAGCATGCCTCAAACTCAAGGCCCTCAGGCCAAATCCGGTACGCCATAGCCATTTTTATGGCCCTCTAGATTGTAGAGAGTCACAAAAGGAAAACTTCAGGATAGAAGTTGTGTGCTTAAATATTATTTTATCAGTCAAATAAAATCTGTTTTTCTTTGTACCGTGTTAAGGAACAATGTTAAAAGGTTGGATTTTAGAGGGTGGCAGACATTAAATGCCAATCGGCTACACTGTTTAACTCACCCGCACACCTACAAATATCGCTCTCCCACGATGATGCGTGTTCATGTTATCGTCCCGTACGTCTGCTTCCATGAAATCTTTTTGAAACTGCTCAGGGGCTGATTGTTTTCTGTTAAAGCGCTTCAGAGTATATTGATGTCAGAGGCAGCGGGAACTCCCAGCCATTCATCATCTGAGCACCCAGCACAGACCATCTCCCTCTCACTGTGAATGAGGTACAGATGTGAATCGCGGTATAATCAATGCAAAGAGATGACTCTTGAAAATAAGATCTAGATCTCAACGTGGTCTACCTGGTTAAATGAAGAAAATTAAAAACACGCTTGATCATTTTTCCCATACCTCTTGTGGTTTCTGAGAGGGAAGATGCTGATCAGACTGGGGTTTTTTTTAGTCAAATTAGGTGGCTCAGATAGAAAGACCTTTATCTGCACCTGTGTGTATCTCTCACAGGTCAGTTGACAGGCTTATTAATTACCAAATCAACAGAACATGGACGAGGATAGAGTTCATAACCGGTTCTGGTGACTGGCAGAGTCAAAATGACAGATGACCAAAGAAAGTAGGTTCCATGCGACTCATGAGACTTGGACAACCTAAACACTGGACTTATTTCAAAATAAGACCAACACATACCTACAAAATAGGGTAACTGCAGCTTTGGGTTTTATATGACTGTTTTAACCCAACCAATGTTACACGTGCGATTGGTAAGTTTTAAAAATGAAGCTTACTCAAATTTTCAAAACAAAAGCATCATTGTTTTTTATCTACTCTACATATTATGCTAAGAAAAGGAGTACAGTGGGATACTGGCTTAGAATATAGGCTCCATGCTTGTGATAACACACATTCTAAAGGTAGTATCAACATGCTAGTTGATACTGCATGGAGTAGTATCAACTCTCCGTGCAGTATCATGCTAGTTGATACTGCATGTATCAACTAGCATGATACTGCTATCACTAGCATGTAACATGCTAGTGATAGTCCTCATGCTAATGTTAGCCTTATAGCTAAAAGAAGTACTTTTAGCTAATTTTTTTAATCTAAGCTAAGTCTAGCATACCGAATGGAGTGAGTTAATGGAAGCCAATATGATAATGAAAGCCCACTGGCGACTGACGGCAATTTAACTAAACTTTTATTTAGTCAACATTAGCATTTTAGCTAATTAAACCTTATACACTAATGTTAGCATATTGAATGGAGTATGTCTATGTTAGTCAATATGCTAATAATACTCCACTTGCTATTGAGAACCATGCTAACCTTAGCATTGTTGCTAATTTTATCATAGACAATATTTTGGATACTGAATGGATTAAATTATGCTTGTTGTAACCCACATGCTATTGACTACATTTAAGATAACCCAGCAATGTTGCTAATTTTGATGTGGGTGCAGCCGACATGCACAGTTAAGTGGCCCCCATTCAAATTTCTTCAGAAATTTTCTAGTTATCAATTTTTGTGGCAGTAGTGATGTAAAAAAAACAACTTGATTTAGTTTTACCCCTCTATAGTCAAATTAAAGCTGCCATTGTTAAATTTTTCCGGTGTGTCTCATGCTACTGTGCTAAAAGATGAATTTATTTTACAAATTTTTTTCCCCATGGGAGCCACTAAATGTGGCCACCACTGTATATTTTACTTAACCTAAAGAGATCAGGATTTATATTCAGTTGCTAGGAATTCGTTGCATTTAACCGTTTGAGCCCAGATTGTGCTTGTAAAGCTCTAGTAGCTCCTCTCTCATTAATCGCACAGGATGTCAGCATTCCTGGCTCTCAAAGGAGCCACGCTGGCCCACTGAACTTGGGATGAGCGATGAATGTGTCTGGGGGAGTTAGAGCAAGTGAGCGAATAAAAGCAAGTGTGACGGAGAAAAAAAAAATTGTATAAAGGGGGAAAAAAAACATCTCCAGCGTGTCACAGCAGGAACCAACCAGACCGGGCTGACTGGCACACACACAGAGAGAGAGAGAGAGCTTCTTAGAAGTGACATCAACATGCTCCACACACACACTGCAGCTGGTCTGCTCGCTCTGTGGGTGTGCTTCAGATCTCTGCCCACTGTTTGGATGCAGAGCGCCGCAGAGAGGAATGGAGTGAGTCATCATAACCAAGGCGGGATCAGAGGAACAGTCCAGATTCTGTCTAAAATGTTCCGTCAGAAAGCCAGTCTGAACAACCCAAACCAGCCAGTGAGTGAGGATGATGTAAGGCTCTGTAATAAACCCTGAGCATAAGTCAAGTTAACGGCAGGGCAGCGGCGTACTCTGACAGCCAGGACAGCAGCTATTACATAATCCTGCACACACTGACACAGATCCTCTGTTGCAGGACGCTGCTCAGGCTGTTATTGTGTGCTAATTACATGGGTGGCGTGATTTCCATTAAGGCATTGTCCATACAGAAAGACACACTCTGTCTGATATTCATGTCAGCCTGAGGTTT
Organism: Xiphophorus hellerii; assembly: GCF_003331165.1. Classification (NCBI taxonomy): domain Eukaryota; kingdom Metazoa; phylum Chordata; class Actinopteri; order Cyprinodontiformes; family Poeciliidae; genus Xiphophorus; species Xiphophorus hellerii. Next base: position 11,266,385 of record NC_045680.1, read on the forward strand.
TCTGTTCACATACATGCAAGTTGGATGCTGCACATCAGCTCATCTTTAGAAATGCATGATATATTCATAAAGAAGAATGTTAGAGATAATTAAAGTCGAAACACAGCTATTGGGGTTTTTTTTGTTAGAAAGAGAAATCAGCCAATTTTCCATCAGATTTGACCCTGATGCAACTTTTTTCCCATCCTTAGAAAAAAACAAAAACATGACAATCAAGTCCAGGCTCAGAAAGCCAGAAATTGGCATCGGGGTGTCTGTAAAGATCCAAACCAGTTTCTCAAAGAAGCAGAATCAAGAAATGTGTGAAACAACCGTGAAGGTGGGTAGAAGTGTTCATCAGCAGGAAGAAATCCTGCCAGCACAGCAGCAGCAGCAGCAGCAGCAGCGGGGGACGACACCTTCACATCTCCACAAACAACTCTCTAGAAATGACTAGAAATGGTCATTGTAATTTAATGAGTTGATGTTAAAAAGGTTTTGTTCAATGTTTTTGACAAAGATGCACCAATCTATCATTTAGAGATTGGAATTGTTACATTTTCCAATGATAGTCTCTGATTGAGGATCGGCAGGTCAAACACTGGAAAAGTTTTATTTTTGTTCAATAAATGCAGCAAAATTCAGAACTTCTGTTTCCTATGTAAATGTAACAAAAAAGGAGAGTTGCAGCAGTTTTTTTCTGTTTCCATGCAATATCTGCACAGGATGTTAACAACAGAATGACACTAATGATTGAGGGATTTGTTTATTATTATTTTTGTTCTTTTGGCAATATGAAAGTTTCCTTTCATCTAAAAATATTTGTTAGATTTTAAGGTTTCATATTTTTCTTCGTACTAAAACCTAAAAGATAGAAGTAAAATAGTTTTTTGTTTAAAAATTCAACAAAAAATAGATTAACACAAACAATTTTCAAACAAAATGTAGCTTTTGCAACTTTAAGCAAATTTTGCAATACGTTTTGCTTTAAATTATTTGTTCACGCTCTGCTGACCATGTATAAGCCAGCATAAACTTCAGGAATGAACTCCAAAAAGGTGCAGGATGACAACAGCAGAGGCAGAAAATGCTGCAGATTAAAATCTGCTCTCTTTCTGATTCTAAACTTCAGAAACAAAGATGCTAGAATCAGCCAAGTCATTTTCTTCTTAGCTGCTGGACGTTACACACTTTAAGACAGCATTGTCCAAATGTTTGCCCATGAGACTCAAAACTGCCAAGATGAGAGCAACTCAAAAAGAGAAATATAATTAGAGAAAAATTAAAATGGAAAAATACGTTTCCAGTCATTTTTTAAATAATACGCTAAATATGCAAGACATTAATGATGAGAAAAATAAAGTAGTTTAATTTTATAAATAACAAAACAGTGTCTCTTTGCATCAACCATCTGTGCTGTGCAGGCCAGATTCACTGTATTTGTTAATTTTGGTCGAGGGCCACAACTTTAGACACCCCAGATCTCCGAAAACTCCAGCAGCGCCCCAGGGTCAAATCACAGCAATGAGTTTGTGCCAAGCTAGTGCCTCTCCAGAGAACGGCTTTAAAAGTGATTAGGCAGAGATTTGGCGTCCCCGTCCTTTACAGCCAAACGCTCTGACTCAGCTGGCAGAAAGTGCAAACGAGAACCCCAGAGCCTTTTTTTTTTTCCTGGACTCCCTGTAACAGAGGCCAAAGCAGACTGTGCAAACCCTGCGTCCGATCGCCCACAGACGCAGCCATGACTCGGCTAATGTGAGCAACAGTCATGGTTCATAGCTGATTGGCTGCTGAACGTCTGTGCTCTCTGGGCGGGTCCTAGTGGCTCGGCTCAATCAGCCACTTCACTCTGAAGCTTTGCAGCGGGGGAGAGAGGGAAATACTTATTATGCACCACCTATTTTCTCCAAAGCTCCCCCGGTGTTTCCCAGCACGGCTGACTGAAGTCACTGCTCTCCAGTCTGCAAAACAGAGCTGCAAGAGGAAACGCAGCAAGCAGGGAAAACCTCCACATGTTAAGCCTCAAAAAGGACTTTTCATAGCTTATTTAAAACCCACAGAGGGTGTCGTCTAATAAAACCTCAGAAGAAGCGGCAGTTCGATGCAGCAGCTCCTTTATGACATCTTCTCTTCCTCAGTCTGTCTTTACAATAATAAAAAAAAACAGCTCAAACTGCCTCAAGAAAACCACCAAACTTTTAAAGTCACATTCCAAATCAGCAGTCATGTGTCCAGTTTCAACAGAGACGAGCTCTAATCTGCAGCAGTGGGCTTTGTGGAGAAATCAAGCCCACATTAATCCGATTAACTCCAAGGTGCGGAGCTGTGGTGAGGAGAGATGTGCCATACAAATGGATGGATGGTGTTTTCTTCCTGGCTCGGATCGCATGAGGAAAAGCTGAGGAAACGGCAACGCTACTGAATGTTGACGAGTAAACGGCTTGATGTCTGGACCAGGCTCACCAGTATGTTTTTATGGGAATAGTTTTGGTGTGACTGGTTCTATATAAAGTGGAGAGTTGAGGTGTTGTCAGGCAGTCAAAGACATTCCTCGAAGAGGGAAAAATGTTTTTTTCTCTAATGTAATTTTCCATGCATTATCTTCATTTTTTTGGTTTAATATGCAATACCACATGTGCTTTGTGGATATTTAGATTATGCTAAATGTTACTGTTATTCTCACTTTGATAGATGATGTTTGAGGATGCCTTACCTTTCTTGAACTTGTGGATGGGAAGTTTCTTCAGCTGATCCTTCCTCAGACGACTTCTCCGAGCTCTGCGTCGATCCTGGACGAACTTTGTGATCTGGTTTAAACGGGAAACAAAAGACCTTTGGGATTTTAGGGATAAGGAGCTAAAACAGACCCCATCACTAGAAATGCACTGAGGAAATTGACTGGTGACCAGGAGTCAGATGATTTTTGGATTGAATCTAAATTGGTCCAAAACTCAATAATCTGATCTTTTCCCAAGCAGCGAAGGCATCATATTTAAGCAATAACCAGACTGACCTAAAAATAACACTCTTGAATGTGGAAATTACTACTAAGGGAAGAAGTTGGAGTGTTTTCCACATCAGTCAAGTGTTTAAAATCAACATGGAGCACTGCTGAAAACTGCTTTGTAGACAAAATAACTAGCTGCTGTTTGTTATCACTACACATAATTCAGTGAGGATTTCCTCAGCTTCTGTTCGCCAGTAAGACTTGTACTCAAAACTGTGCCAATGTCATGTTTGCCGTTTATTCACATGACAGGAAACGTATAAAGAGGACACACACAAACACACCAGCTGATCTTAATTATTATTAAAATTATATATAATTTGCATAACTGACCACTGCATGTAATTTTAATGTAGGAGAGAGGATTAATCATAGGACACAAGCAAAAACACCATAAAATGTGCTTTATTTTTTATTTTATTTCCAAAATAAAAATGTTGCCCATCTTGATACAGCTGTGATGGGTTGCTACAGGAGGACTGGGCCGCCTTCGACTGTTTTGGTTCTGTGTACTGAGAACGATATGTGCTTTCACATAAGTCTCCAAAAGTCTCCAATAACAACATAAAAAGTGATCAATTTGATACTAGTTGCATTTTTGGAAAGAGTGTCGCTAAATAAAGCAGCGATGTTTAAGAGGAAGCTTTTTTTAAAGGAAACGGTATTTTCTATGAGATGTGTGCAGGTCATTCTGGCTGCAACAAAGCAAGCGAGAGCAAGACTTTCGTTTATTTTAAAGGGATTAAAAAATTAATGATCACTGATATTTCTGAATATTGTGCCTACACCTTTGTCTATTACAACACTTGAACAAGAATTACAATTGTGGTTAAATTTATATAAGCAGGTCAAAAGAGCCAGATATCATAAATTAGTTCCTTAAAGAATAATCTCTCATTTCTACCCGCAGGGCATAAAAAATACAATATAATGAACTTGGAAATCAAACTTTGGCCAGTCAGACCTCAAAGCACACTTTAATGCAAGTAAAATGAGTTTAGAAACAAAGGCTTTACCATGAAAACAACGATGAGGATGAGGCAGATCCCCACTATGATGAGGAAGGGGATCAGGTAGTACTCCAGAGGCAGGCTGAAGTCTGGGATCAGGACCAGGTGTCCTCTGGTCAAACAGGCAGAAAACACATAAAAAAAATCATCAACCTTTAACATGTCAAAGCTACATCATGGCAGCAACACTGAGGCTAATTTTATCACTGGAGCTGTTCGTATTGATTCTATCACTACACATAATTCAGTGAGGATTTCCGCAGCTTCTGTTCGCCAGTAAGACTTGTACTCAAAACTGTGCCAATGTCATGTTTGCCGTTTATTCACATGACAGGAAAAGTATAAAGATGACCCACACAAACACACCAGCTGATCTTAATGCTGAGCTCACAAGGAGACCTTACAAAACCGGAAAATATCACATCAGCAGCAATGACGATGTTTCACAGTGAGATTCAGATACTATTTAAAATGAGCATCAATTTTAGCATGTAGCTGGCGAGCTAATGGGTTTGCAAACAGCATTTAGAGAAGATGAGAAGGAAATGGTTTCTGTTAAAATGGACCATTGGGCTCAGACTCACCCTTTGTCATACATGTAGTCGTCTTTGAGAGCATTGGCGGTCAGCTCACTCACAAATACAGAGGGAATAACTATCTGCTTCAGAACATCCACTAAAAAGAGAAAAACAATACATTCATCATGTGAGTACAGGCAAAAAGAAATAGTGTGTTTACAGAAAATTAGAAAAAACTGCTGTTTAATATTTCTAAGTTATGTTTTAGCTTTTATTATAGAGCTGATGCTAACCTAATCTCAAAATGTTATGTGTGTATGTTAAAACAGTTTGACTAATAAACTACAGCCTATTTAGGGAATAACAAGCCACCTGCTCGGCCGCTTTTCTAATCAGTGCTTATCATTTGGTAATATATTTTTCCAATGAAGTAATTTTTATCTCATTTGTTCTCAAAGCTAATCAATAGACCCATCATAAAATTATGCAGTCTCAGTAAAATCAGTAAGGTGGATGAAATTTCAGGTCTGTTTATTTCAATTGTGCTTTAGTTCAGGGGATACGATAAGAATAAAGAAAATGTTTTCTGTTTGCTACCACTTCTGCACTCATTAAACAATAACTACAACTTTTCAAACGGGAAGTCAAATGGTCAGTTTAAGTAAAAAAATCACTTTGATCATGGCACATTGACACATCTGGTTGTTCAAAAGAACAGAAGAAAAGTGGTGCTACACACAGTCTGTGACATGAGCTGCACCAGAACCTCGCGACAGAACATTTGCTGCTGGACTTTTTCTCTGTTCAACAATCAAGATACTGAATATTCAGGATTAGTCGGCATGTGAGGGCTAAAACAGTGCATTAACTTACAATCGTTGGATCCCATGCTGATTAAGTCATCAGAGTCCACATTGTGAACAATGGCTGCCTTATATCCAGCTTTTTGTGCATTGAGGACCTGAGTGGAGAGAAAACATTGTGATGAAGGGAAAACACACTTTTGTAGAGAAAATCAGAGCACTGTTGATTAATGAGTTACAATTAATGACAGAAAAATCAACTGCAGCATTCAAGTTAGGGATTCCAGCCAAGAAAGTTAGAGTATTATCAACCTAAACTTTAAAATCCAATATGGATGCCATTACGGATGGGCAATAATGACCTAAACGTGTATTGAGATATTTTGTGGAATCCATTATGATAACCTTAAGTGAGTATTAAAAATTGTACGCCAGTTTTTTCCAGGCAGAAGATTGTACGGCTGGTCCTGGTTGCATTGGCCATTCTCGCCAGAAATTCAACACTAACTGGGATTTACGGTTTACTCTACAGGCCAACTTTAAAATAAAAAAAAGTTTCAGGTCTGCTGCATCATGAATGCAAGGGAAACTGGCATAATGACGAACTTTGCACCTGTACGGCTGTTTTTGCTGCTCTCACATAGAGGAGCTACAGTATCCTGTTAGTCATTGTTAGAGGAGCTCTCACACAGCAGATGTGAAGAAGGAAATAGGATGTGACAGCATAACCTCACAATGAATCATTGTGTGTTTTAACACAAGGAAATAAATGTGGAGCTGAAACCTTTTCTCTATAAAACCCAGAAGAAAAACAACCAGAACTGATTTAATAATAAAATAATCGGCCAGTTTATTCAGAGGTAGTGTCCAACATCAGCAACTTCAGCAACTTGATCATAGATATCAGGATATGCTTTTTTATTTTATGCTCTAATCTTTGTTAATCTGTTTCTAGTTAGTTGGAACCTTAAGGTGGATGTTTAGCATAAATTGTGGCAAATTGTCTGGGAACCTTTCAAAAGTGACACAATACTTAGCCATATTTAAATGTGAAAGTACACTTGGACTTCAGAGTCATTGTAAGAATCCATTTAGCATAAATATGCCATAAAAACAACAGATCTACACAGGTCAGATCTGTTCCAGAGTCAAAGCTGGACAAAGTCACCTTGTGCAACGGCACCATAAAACACAAATGAAAGTAGTGATTGATAATATTTAGCCATAAAAGACAGCAGAGTTGGATTCTTTTTTTTGTCTCTATCATAACCCTTGTGACTGAAGCCACAGAGGAAAGGCTGATGTTAATCATTACTCAGAGTCTGCGTGTCGCCTTCCTGCTGTAAATTAACACACAGAATCAGACGGGGAAGGTGAGAACAGTGTGAGAACAGTGAGAGTCTGCGCCGCGTCGAGAACAAAGCGAGAGAGAAGAGGAAAATCTCTTCAGTTTGAGTCACACTGTAGGATACAAGTGTCGTCTGATGTTTCTTAAAAGACAAGGGTTCTCACTATAACCTGGGAATCAGCTGTGTGTGTATATGCATGAGTCCAAGCCCTGCAGTTCAAACAAGACTCATTGTCCTCTGCGGCGATGCGAGGAAATCCATTTAGACCTGCCGGGTTGAACACTGCGAGCGTATCGGGGCCTTCATGGACGCCAACAGTCCGGCCTTTTGTCTGCTCCTTGTCAGGCTGATTTTATGCACAGGCGTACGTGAAGCAGGGCGTATGGTAGTGGCTGTATTGTTGTCGCATGTGTTTGCCTGTGAGGATGCTTTGTGCGGATGCATCAATGGCTACTAGTGTGTGTCTAGAGGCAGGCCGTCTGGACAAGAGAAACACACAATAAACCATGTCTGGACGCATTTCTGTGTGGCTGTTTAAAGATGCAAAGTCCGACGACTAGAGAATAATTTATGCACGAAAAGGCTATGAATTTAAAAACCTCTTTTTATGAGAAATTGCTTTTATTTTATATTTTATATAATCACAAATGTGTTTAATGATCATCTTGGTAAACAGGATGTGGACCCTCTCATTGTTTTTCTCCTGTATTTGTGTAGCACCTGAAGTAATTTACCTCAAATCTTATAATGTCACCAGCTTTACCCAGAGCCCAGTCTTACAGAACCTGTCCGAAGGTGATTAATAAACAACAACTTTAAAAATTCTTAAAAATATAAAAAGTCTAGGCTGATCCATTTGTCTTTTACTTGTCTTTTAGGAGTGTGATAATGGAGGCTGTAAAGTTTCACAGCATAAGAGTAACATCTGTTCACAGCTGATAGTCTGGTAGACTTGGTTGGACTGGGGACCAATATGGCAACTTTGTTTCATTTTTCAGATTGGGAAAAACCTAAGAAATGCTTTTTTGCCAGTTTTTTTTTTTTTTTTTTTTACAAAAACCTTTGCATCTTGTGCACCAAGAATTAAAAGAAAACTATATGAAAACCTCTGAACAAGACATGAGTGCAACTTCCTTCTTCATGAAAAGTAAAGAAGAATGGAATGTCCTCAGATTTCAGTGGTTCTGTATGTTTCTTTTGTCTTTAGTGAAAGAAAATGAGCCATTCCTCCCACTAACACAAGACTCTAGAACCAGACACGTTTGTTTTGGTTGTATTTACCCAGAATGCAATGCACTATAATCCGCTTCCTGGGTTTAGAGCGTTCTCTGGTCCACCTATGTATCCGAACCGCACCAGAGTTCACTTCAACCGAACCAAGACCTAAGCTATTAGACGGACCAAAATTAGCTTTTCTGGTTTTCATCAGAGTTTGACTTCACACTTCCCCAAATGAAGCAGTCTTTCTAGAATTCAATAAAAGTGGACAAACCCTTAGTTGTGCTGGACAGATCCAATCAGACTTTCTTCAGGTCTTTATAATAAAAGGGTTTACTGAGCTATTAACTTTACATACCATATTTTATCAAGTTAACAAATAATAATAGTAGAAAAAAAAACAACTAAAGCTTCCATGGTGCCACACACTGGCACAGCCGGTCCTTTTAGGGGACTTTACAGGAAGAATGAGGATCTGGTTCTGGTTTCAGGCTGTCTGGATGCCAGTTTGTGCTGCAGTGAGTCTGACTGGGTTCTGCAGAGAAACTCGACCTCTCTTGCCGGCTCACACTTGTGTTTGCATGGGCACAGATAAGCACATTCTAGGCATTCCTGAGACGAATGAGAGGGAAGAAACGGAGAGAGGAGGAAAAAGAGACACAAAGGTCACTGGGAAGGAATAAAAGAAATCAATAATGCAACAGCCAGAAATACAAAAACAGGCTAATTTGGAAATCAGGAGAGGCGTTTCATTTCCACACCATCAAAGCATCATGATGAAGACAGTTATCTCTTGTAAATATAAATAACAATATTATTTTAAAGAATTCCTTTTATCACACGAGGAAATATGTTTGTGCTCTAATTTACACATGCTACAGTTCAAATGCTTGCAGAAAGTACGTCACTTTATCTGTAAAATGAATTAACAAGCATAAAGCCATTTGGAGTTTCGTCATGCGGGGGACACAGCTAACATGTGGAGGAAGGTGCTCTGCTCATATTAAACCAAAATTAAACGTTTTACCCAATATTCAAATTGTTACATGAGCTGCACTGTGCATAAAACATGGTGGTGGCAGCATCATGGTGAGGGAAGACTTTTGCTTAGCTGGGAAAGGGAAAGGGAAAGCGGTCAGCGTAAATGGGAAAATGGAAAGAGCTAACTATACAGCAATCTTAAAAAAGTAAAATACATTAAAGTGTGTGGCTGTACTGTACAGTAACATGTGGAGAAGCTGTGAAAGTATGAATATTTGCTGTGTTATTTATACGTTGTGTTAATCTTTGACATTTTTCCCTTCTAAGTGAATGAATGCCAGATATTTTTTTAACTGACTGTGACCTTCAAACTATTTGCTACACGTCCTTCTGGCTGAATAAAGCTGCTGTCTTGCGGCCAACAGCAGTCGACTTTGCTGTATCGAATAACCAGTAACTGTGTGGAAATGCTAGGCAATGTGCTGCTGAAGACAGGAGGAAAGAAAAAAAAACATGGTTCTACTCAACCGTATAATGGAAAGGAGGCATTTCAAAGTTGTTTCTACTGCAGGTCAGTGCGCTTTCGATACTTTTGGCGGATGTGTGTGTGAGTGTGTACAGCTGGTCTGTCTGGGTCGTCTCAGGGAACCAGAGTAGGAGTTTGAATCCCTGTTTTTGACCCGAGTTTGTTTATCTATGTACCAGATGAGCTATAGATAAATTACATTGTATATATCTCAACCGTCTGATTATATTTGGTTTATTTTAAACCAGGATCCATATAACACCGTGTGGAAACAAGACTGCTGATAGCATCACTAACTACTGCTGCATCACCATGCTTTGTGTGTGTGATTGTGGGTGTGTGTGAGTTTGCAGTTCTTTCACTGCTGTGTGGAAATCTGCTGCCAGCAGTCTCTTAATGCAGCGCTGCAGCTAAAACAAACAGTTTATCCCTCCTTTTCTACCTTCCTTTTTCATCCACTTCCTGGTTGTTTTTTTTTTTGTTTTTTTCCCCAGAACCTGTTCAGTTCAGACCACACGGAGCTTGTGGCAGTTCTTGGTCTGGATTTGCATAAAGCAGGCCTGACCTCAGCTTTTTGTAAATGAGTTGAAGTAGCACAGCAGATGCTGGACAAATCTCGAAACAAACTACACCTTAGCAGACAGAAACCAGAATCTAACCACATAACAAATCAGAGGATTTTCTCTTCTCTGTTCCACACTTTCATGTTTTGTCTCCTCTTCTCCCTCTAGTTTTTCTGTTCCCTCCCTCTCCTTTCCCCTCTCACTCCGTCTCTCTTTATGCCACACTTCCTAGGTAATTTCTCCTTTCCTCTCTGCCCATCCCAACCCTCAAACTCCACTTTTATCTCCCTTCATCGAAACCAAAGTTAAATTCCCTTCCCCGTTTTCTCATTAGCATCGGTAAATCGCTCAAACTACCGTCTTCTTCAAAAGTCTGCCCAACCCATCTTCCTGGTTTCAGCGACGACCAACCCCCCACTGTGTTTCAGAGGAATGCTGGTTGGGTCTTACTCTCAAGGTCCAGAGACGGTTGATAGATAAAGGGTTCAATAAAGCTGCAGGGAGGGGCCACGGGTCCTGATAACAAAGCACAGCTGTAATTCATGCAATGCACCGTCGGGGTGTTGGAGAGAATAAATGTTTGAACTACAGGCGCAATAAAGATAATTCAAGCTCCCTTTATTGTTGCTTCCTTCTCATAGTCAGGTGCATGCCAAGCCAGCTCTGTACCAGAGTTGTACAGTCTTTATCAGGTTAAGCTACAATGACAAAGTTCACTTTCATTAGACGTTCTTGAAACGTACCAACACAAGTAGTAAGGATATTTTTTGGACGGAAGAATATGAAAAGTGTGGCGTGTATTTGTAATTATTAGCCAATAGGAATAAAATAGTAAATCTGAATTTCACTGTAGCTGCAATATTGTTTGGGTGCAAATCTAGTCAGTGTCATTTGAGTTCAATCCTTGGGACGGATTAAAGTGTGAGCATCTGAGAACAGAGCATTCAATAATTTCACTGAACTGATCCAGAACCACAAAGCATTCTGGGGGATGTAGGCAGAGAAAAAGCTTTAACCGCTCAACGTCTCACCAAGTTGCCAAGTTGGCGGCATCAACTAACTCACTCACTCTTTGGTTACCTAGCAACAATCTGCTGGTCCAACAGCAGTGTCACGTTTTGCCCCCAGGCCTCATAATGGCTCAAAAATAAAAAACAACAGCATGGAGTGAAAAATCAATAATCAATAATTACCGACATCAACTGATATGAAATGCTTGTATCATGATACGTTGTTCAACCATGTCGTCCTCCAGACCTTGATTGGTCTCTCTTAAAAATTCTGCTAAGAATACGACGACGTCTGCAGCTTTAATGGAAAAATACGGAGATGTTTCTGAAGGACAAATATATTTTGAGCGCTTTATGTTTTTGCGCCTGTGAGTCTTGGAGGTCAGAGATATCAAGTCTGAGCCGTTTGTTGCCACAACAAATTGCAAAGACATAACGCCAGCCCAGAAAGAGAACCACCAATATGAGATCTGTCCAGTTCCACCGTTTTCTCACAAACACATTTCTTCAGCGAGTCATACATCCAGTCAGCCGAAGTCATACCCTGTCATAAGACTATGAGCGTGTGCAGGAGGCCATATCCTGGTTGGAGTGAAGACAGAAGTCTCTGTGTGTGTGTGTGTGTAGGGGTGTGCGCGTGTGTGTGTGGAACAGGGAGGGTGCTAGGGGCGTTAGGTCACTGCACTGCAAACAGGCTTCGCTATGAAAAGTATTTTACTGGAAGGAAGAGCTGGGAAAGAAGAGTGGGTTAGAGGGGAAATCACTGGCCTCAGGGCAGATGCTGACACAGTTGCCCTGCTGCTGGTGAAATCAAACACCCTGGCTGACTTAAATTGATGAGCATATGACACCGTTTCATACCTGTGACTTAAGTAAACTAAAACTGAGGTGTTGTTTTAAGACCACTCTCTGCTAATCTACATCTTTCCAGTCCTGCTTTATCTGCTGATAACAAACTAAAGAGGAAGAATCTTCATGAGACGGTAACTTCAAGTGAGTTAGGGAACTTTGACCCTCACCTTTCTGGGATTTCTTCTCTTTCTCTTTGACTTCTGTACCAGCAGAAACTGGGAGGTGTGCTATTAAACTGTTGGTACTTTTCACCTAGTCGTGGATTATTTCAGAACAAGTACTCTGTTGTCCTTTTCCCGCTCAGGTTAGCCTTCAACTTGTAAATAACAGAATGTGACCTAGATAGATAAGCATCACAGTCCCATAGCAACAATAGGTATAAAGGTGTAAACATGTCTGAACTCACAGGACTGGTCCAACCAGTTTTCCACATCATTGCACTCATTTAGTTTTTACAGCATTCTTCAAAGAACCATTACCTTCTGGATAAGTAAAAATAAAGTGGAAAATGAAAAGGATATTACTTTTTTAAAGTAATATCTTTTTTAATAAATACACAGAATGAAATAAAATAATTTAGATCCAAGGTGCCTCAAACTGTGGTACGAGAACCACTTGTTGCACTCGGATCACCTTTATCACCACTAAGAAGAAATGTATCCACTATTCAAAAGGTAAATGTGGAGCTAATTAGCTAATAAGCTCTTTCTTTCTTTGCATTTCATTTATTCAAACACTAGAGCAACAGATTCACTTACATGCCTTGTACTGTATGAAATATTAAATGAGACATAAACCAGGGGTACAAATAATCAAAAATGCAACTGTCAGGATGTTTTAAATGTACACTATTATGCAAAATTCACTTTTTGCATGTTTCTGTGCTTCCATATGGGAATCTCCTGCTTCAGTCAACAGTCAGGCAGAACTGATCGGGTGAAATCTCAATATCTGAGAACGATTTTCAGTATTAAATGTAATGAACATGTTTTGTATAACTCACAGACCTATCCTGTAGTTTGGTGGGAGATACCGCAGACTTTCTCATACAGAAAGTTTCCGTTTAGTTTAATTAGAAATTAAAGTATCCTCCATCCCAATATACAAATGGACAATGAATATTTTAAGTTATGTCATGTTTAAATGTTTTGAAATGAGTGTCGGTATTAAAATAAAACTTATTATTGATACTTTTTACAAAAGGCCATGGCTATGGCATACTTATGACAGTGTTGGATTTAAATTAAAGTTTTTATTAAAATCTAAGTTTGCGAGGGGTGTGAATACTTTAGGCTCAACTGTGGGTCTAACCAGGCTATTATTCCTTTTGTTCAAGTAATGACTGCTATCTCCTCTGTTCCTGTAACTATAGAAACTCATCTTGTTGAACTGATAGTAGCTGCAGAAGTGTCAAAGTAATGTGCTTGTGTAATTTTTTAAATGTTGCTCCCCTTTCTATGCAAATGCTTATTGAACACACGTGCAGAAACCTGAACTGTGCAAGCCACACAACATTTCTCATCCAGTTTTAAATCTAACTACATGTGCATGTTTCTTTGTGAACAATGTTGCATCAGCACAAAGCGCCTTGCCGACTGAATCACAGCACGACCAAGGTCTCAAGTTGGGAAATTTCCACCAGAGGGAAAAAAAAAAGCTCAGCAATCCGGTAGGTGTTTTTTTTGTGTGTGTGTTGTTTTTTTTTCACACGGCTATTATGCAATATTTTTTTGCACTGCGCTTCTAACGTATAATCATTCATCTTTGCGAGACAGAACAAAAGAATGTTTTGGTTAGCAAAACGAGATTGAATGATTACACAGATCTTGTATCCGAGTACACCGTTCTTACTCATTTCTAAATAACATTTCTGCTGTTGTTGCACATGTTTTCTACACTGATATTCTGTATTGTAAATAGCCTTTTTCTTTTTTAATGTTCAATATGAATATTATGTAAAATTTTTGAAAAACGTCACAATGAGATTGTGAGTCAGATTCATTTTTCTAATAAACGCACCGTATTTTTATGTTATAGTCTTGTGCAGTATATGATTATTACTATTATTGTTCATCTTGTTTATTATATATATTGTTTTAACACTTTAGGAACTTTCTTTTGTGATCCTTTATATGTGATGCTGCTATTACACCCAACTTTCCTTTTTGTGGTATAATAAAAGCTGTTTCTATTCTACAATACATACAGACAATATTCATATATACAGATGTGCTGGTGTGTCTGTCATTAAAGAGAAAACGGAGCTGAATGGGTAAGTCAACAAGAAATGCACGGCTATTAAAACAGGGTGTTGACTTAAGGGAAATTGCAGGGGGAAAAAAAAAGCTCTGGAGTTTCCTGTGCGACCCCCTCCCTCCATGTCAGAGAGGTCACCACCGAGGCGCTCCCCCAACACCTCAAAGAGTCCCGGCCATACAGGAAGCTCAAACCCTCACCCTCTGGAATTGTTTCAAAAAGAGCAGCCATGAAGGAATGCACAAAGAGTGATTATTAACATCTCTCTAATTGATCCCTTTTGCTCCCTCTCCAACTCTAACACACACTCCTCGGCATTTGACCTCACACTGGGGAGGGCATGCCTGTAAAAGTCTGTATGCATCTTCTGATGTACTCCCCCTCCCCTTAACATGCAGCCATACTCCATAGAGGTGAAATGCTAACACTTTAAGGAAGGTTAAGTGGGTTATCGTGTTTTTATTGGCCATTACGGTCACGGATCCATTAAAACGCCATTGCGTCTGGATGCTGCTGAAGGACAGAAAGAATATATCAACACAGTGAGCTTGTTGGAGGGGGGGTGGGCGACACCCCTGGACTAAACACCCACACAGACAAGTGGCTCTTCTCAGTCAAGATGGGATCTATTATCCCTTTGTTTCCCTGCAGCTTCTGGGGAAACAGATCCCGGCTAAGAGAGGAGAAAAGAGGAAGGAGGGAGGGTTTTCCTTTGTATGGGGTGTGTGTGACTGAAAGGACGGGGTGGAGGGTCGACAGCGGCATGGTAGTATCAATGTGTGAGCAAGAGATGGCCAACAAGAGTTAAGACGAGGGACAGCCAAGATAAGAGGAAAAAGGAAAGCGAGTGATGGAGAAACAAAGTCTGCCATGTGAGGAAGGGAAGAAGTGTGTGTGGATGTGTGCGTCTAAGAGAGAAGAGCTGTTAGATTGTAGCTGTGTGTCCGTGTGATGATGTCTCCAGGTATGACTGATCATTATGGCAGAGGCTCAAGCCAGATCTCCCAGACAGACTGAAGAGATGTAGAAAGAAATCAGGGAAAAAAAAGAGATAAAACAACAGAAAAATTCTTCCCAAAAAGAAACAAATCTGCAACCAGTTTTACCTTCACTGCAACTTGAATTTATGGCAACATTTAGAGCCAATTAATTTTTAAAGACTCACTATTTATAGACTGAAAACAACATTAGGAGAATAGATCATGACTGCACCTCCTCTATGCAAAAGCATCTACTTAAACCAATTTCATTAGAGACAATCTGAACCTTTACTAATTTTGTCTCCTTGTCGTACTGAAGCAGAGAAAACTTCGACACAGTGCTTTGTAAAAGTATTCATGGTTTATTAGGACCGTATATGAAAACAGGGCTGATTATATGCAGCTCCTGTGAGTCAATGTGTTGTAGAAAAACCTTCCCCTGTAATTGAAGCTGCAAGTGTTTCTGATATGTCTCCAGCTTTTAAAACTGAAATGTTATCAATTTCTTAGCATAATAGCTCAAGCTCAGACGGACTGGATGGGTAGTGTCAGTAAAGATCAATTTTTGAGTGAGTCTTTGTTGGTTTTAGGCCTGGACTTTATTATTTAGCATTTAGCTCCATCCACCCCCCAGCATTATGCTGCCACCACTATGTTTCATGGTGGGGATTATGTGTTCAGGCCTAAAAGTTCAAGTTTGGTCTCATCTTACTCTTTGTTTGCTGAACACCCACACATGGCTTAAACCAGGTAGTTGCGCTGGGTTTTATTTAGGGGTATTAGAGTAAAGGTGGGTCCAATTCAAAATATTCATCCACTTTTATTACTAACTTCTTTAATATTTCATTAAATCTCATTGAAATACATGTTGAGACTTTCATTCTTGTAGTGTGAGAAAGTTCAGGAGGCAGGAATAATTTCACAAAGCACTGCATCAGCCCGGATCGGACCAGATCAATACCGATATGTTAAAAATGACTAACATCAGCCAATATTTATGTTAATGCTAATACAACATGCATCCATAACTATAAAAATTATCTAACGGAATCAGTGACCTTCAGACGACTGTAATTTTTGTTTAATTAGAACCAGATAGGATGCATTAAACTGCTCCACAATGGAGGGAAATGCCGACGTGTCACACAGTTCAGCAAGAAGCTAAAAAGACAAATCATGTGACAGAAATGTTGGAATGTTTTACAACATACTGAACAAAAGTCAGCCAAACTTTCTTTAAAAGTTAATCAGATGCTGTTGTTGACTGAAATTCATCTTGACATAGTTCAGTAAAACTGACACCATCTACAAGGTAAGATAAACAAAGCCACTTTATTGTCCATTAAATGTACATAAAGTGGCCATTTTCCTCTGGAATATAGCAAGACCATACAAGTAAATCCAAAGCAAACAAAGCACTTTAAACATGTACAGACTCACATGCTGTCATTTATGTGAACACACAACAAAAAAAAAAAAAGGCAGAATGAATATGAAAGAAAGGAAAGGAAGAGAATAAACTTTTATCACATCACATGAAAGTTGTTGAAGGTTAAAGAGCCAATCAGAGGCAGGTCAGAAAGCGTGCACAGTTATGTGGAGTCTGGTTACACTCCAGTCCAGGAAACACATCACTGCCCAGTCTGTCAACATGTTTCTGCGTTTGTGTGATGCAGTTCGACCTTATAAGGCCGTGGCTGCAACCGAGTGAAATAACAGCAAGGCGGAGAAGACAAAGAGCGATACGGTAAATAAAAAAAATGGAAAATGTTAGACTCTGTGGATCAGACTCAACACAGAGTGAAGAAAGCGAAAAGAACGGAAGTGGAAAAGTTCCTGCTCAGAGAGAAAGAGTGAGCAGGAGAGCTGGAAAGCAGTTCAAAGACAGATTCCAAGCTTCTTATTACTCATCTCAGCTCTCACTATTTTAACTCCATCTTTCCCTCTGTTCTTCATTTTTTTCCCCTCACTGTTCTGCCATTTAGTTAGAGAACTAAAAACCGGTCTTTTGACACAGGTAGTTTGAAGCTCCTGTGTGAGGAGTCAGTTCTCACAGTCACAAGACAATTCACAAGGCCCAGGGGGGATTTTTTCCACCAAACCAGTTCCACCACTGGATCTTTGTTGGCACCACTTCCAGCAAGATTAAGCAATTCTGTAACATTGTCTTGGGTCACGTAGTTGGAATAACACATGAAAGGTGCAGACTTTTACCTGTGTGATGGCAACAGGAATATTTTATCTACAGGATAAATTAACACAACTTAAGTTGAGTGAACAAGAAGTATATCTGCCGTTTGAGTGTGCTTAAAAAAATGGCTCATTATTTTGGATCACTGCATAGTGTAGTTTTGTCTTTATTATGGTTTAAGACAACAACTCATGAGGAAAAAAACAGGTAATGACAAACTTCTCTTGAAACTGTCACCATAAATCACCCTGAGGCTGATTAATAATGTTTCCAAATTCCTCACTGTAAGCCAGAAGTATTGGTGGAATTATTTACCTCCGTTTATTGCATGATTACCCTTACAATCATGGTTTTATAACTTTTATATTTTTGTTCTCCTTAATCATTCAACAATCATACAACAAGCGCCCTTTACCGCCCATGCTGTCAGTTTCACATCTGATAAAAATGTCTCCAACTCCTTTGACCGCAGCATTAAAAAAAAAAAAAAAAAAACTCAGGAAAAGCCCGAGAGGCGACAGAATGAGCTGGACAATCATGCAGGAAACTGTATTTAGGGAAATGGCTACTTCCTGTTTTCCTGCCTCAACAAGGGCGATCTGTGAGCAGACTAACTCAGAAACACCACCTGCTGATACGAATGAACAGAAAACCAACACAAACTGTTCTGTGTGTATCAGGTTTTAGCAGCCTTACTCTATAAATTCACAGCTGAATAAATAAATTTTACTCTAGAAATTTTTGTCAGTTTTATTCATTTTGGTTTCAAGGAGGATATATTTGAATAAACTGCTCAAGACACCTGCTTTCAGATGTAAAGATAAAATTTGATACGTCTGGGAATCATGCTGCTGGCGTTTCATGAAAGAGGATTTCACAAAAACCAGCAAGTCTGAACTTGGTACCTTCATGTCGAAGTTGCAGTCGTATCGCTTGATGAGGACGATGAAGGCGCCCGTCAAGTTTTCCCTGGGAGGCGGTTCGAGGGGCTCACACGCATTTTCAGGTCGGGCACCGATCAGGAAACCCTGTGGGAATGGCATGAGTGCAGGTTAAGAGGAATACTTCATCTGTCCCTGTTTATCTGCACATTTTCTCCCCAATGACACCAAAGAAAGAATTTTTTCGATAAAATACATAATAAAAGAGAAAATGCATAAGCAGCTATGCTTATTGTTAAAAACTCATAAAGGATCATTTTAGTATTGTAGAGTAACATCTAAAATGAAGCTAAGCAGTTGTTTATTAGCGCAATTACAGGCTTTATTTCAAACATATGTAGGAACATATAATTTGCAATCAGATAATTTAACTAAAAACATTGTTAATGTTACTCTTACAGAAAGCCGAGTTTTAATCTGCAACTTGGCTTAAAAAGAGATAGAAATAAATCTGGCAAAACATGAAAGTAGATACTTTTCAAACCAAACTAAGAAAAACTACACATACGAAATATTGTTAGCTTGATGTCAATAAAGCTTTTGTTCATAGATTTTCCTGGAAAAATTCAGACTCTTCCATTTCACTATCACAGCTCCTCTCTGCGACTTCCTGTTTTTGTTCCATTTGCAGCTACAGCTTTGAAGAGAGTGATGAGGAGATAGAGAGAAGATGAGAGAAGAGGGGGCTTTTTGGTGCGATGCCGTGATCAAGAACAAAAGGAGAAACAGCAGAGAGACAGAAATGAGACAGTTCTAGAACGACAGGGGAGAAAAATAAGATAAAAATAGTTAAACCAACTCAACAAAACAACTCTCTACAGTCTAAAGAGGAGTAAGGTGTTCTAAACAAGAGAATAGAGTATGGCCTAGTGTTAGGAACATTTCAAAACCTCAGCTTCGCTTATGCAAGTGTAACTAACACCAGAGGAAGACAGGAAGTGTGGATCGCAGTGGGACTCTGCGTCTACCTCTCTCTTAGAAAGCTGGGGCTTTCAAACCTGGCACAACAAACTGAGGAGTCAACTCTTTCTCTCACACACATAAGGCCCGCGTCAGCTTGCAGCAAACCCATTTCCTCTGAGCACATCTGGCTGGATGCCACACTGACGTAGTACTAGCAGCAATTGAATAATGACCAAAGTGATGCATCGCATTCACACAGCCGTCTGTAACCCAGCAGGAGGACGAAATCTGCACCGTGTCGCTGTGGTTTAACTTGAGCAAAACTTGAGATATAGAGACTACATTCTGCAGGAAATGGAGAAGAAGGAATGTGAGGAATCACCCAGTGCCTACAACAACATCACCTCTGGGTGCCTCCAGTGCAGCCGCTGCTAAATGATGTCACTGTGCCACTGCCTTACATTCCTATTCCAAACAAACCAAAAGCAAGAGTGCCCTCTGTTGAGGGAAAATAAATACTGAGATGCACATGCAAACACCGCAGGATGCAGAGACAGCATCAGGCTGAGAGACAGGAAGCTAAAGGGGAAGGAGGAGCCATCCTGGAAACAGACTGGGAGGAAGTTTCTTCTTCTTATTCAGTAAAGATATTAACTTTAGACAAACACTGGGATAAGCACGGCAGCCTAATGAGGTAATTAGAGCTAAGAGTTAAGCATTACTTAACTCTAGAAATACTCATGAAGCTCATGAAGTAAGCTTTCTCTGCAGCTTCTAATGAACAAATCAATGTATCTGAGAAGGCCAGAGTTTAAGGAGCAGATAAGTGACGAATGCGTGACTCGTGACAGCACCATGTCCAAGAGATGAATCATTAAACTATCCATGTCTAAAAGGCAGAAAAGAAAAGCATAACTATTTGAGAATGAAACGTTCAGCCACAGTTTGAAAATGTTCTTATCTGAGATCAGATTTTTGCATGTTCTGCTGTGATCGAGTCATGAATCCGATCTTTAAGGGTTATTAACTGTAATTGTGCTGCCTGTAAGATCTGGAGAGACAAGAACTGAGGAGCCAAACGTCTCACTGCTATCATCTGCAATGAAAAATAAATAGCTAAATACAAGAAACTGTTTTTTAAGGTTAACACCATTCTGTAGGTAAACATTTAAACACAAACTTGAATTCTGTGATAACTCATTCTGTTTTAAAATGTAGCCAAAGTTCCACTACATAAAAAAGATAATTGCTAATATATTAAAAAAATAAAGTCGTCTGGGTCTGGTCCAATTAAAGTTAAGCCAAAATAACAATTACAGCACGACTGTCACTCTTCTGCCGATGCCAGAGTCGTTTTGTGCATCACTAATAGATGTCCTGTCACCAGATTCTCCCTCCTGAACCTCGAATCTCTGCAGCTCCTCCAGAGTCACCATGGGCCTCTAGCTGCTTCTCTGATTGATGCTCTTCTCGCGTACAAGGTCCGTCCATTTAGGTAGACGGCCATGTCTTGCTTGGTTTGCAGTTATGTTGTTTTATATCCTAGTCCTGTTATAAACATTTACGTAACCTTCTGACTGACCTGTGTAGAGCTGCAACTAACGTTTATTTTATTTTATCAATTATCCTGATAATTAATCATATAAACAAAGTTATTTAACCACTGCATCATGCAATGCAAAATACATTGAATGATGCAAATAAAAAAAATCCCATTCATTTTTTAAAAAAGAAAATGAAACTCAAACATGAGTGTGTTGTCCTTTCAGACCCTTTTTTTTGAGTCCAGTTAATCAATTACTAAATGAGTTGACCATCATTTCAATAATCGAGTCATTATAATTAATCCGATTAATCATTTCACATCCAGACCATTCCTGTGGGTATGTGTTTGGTTTCTGTTCATATTTGTTCATTTTTTAAAATGTATCAACTTTAAAGAAGAAACTTAGAAAACTGGCTGCACTGGACTTTATTGTTTAGAGACAGTAAAGGGAGCCGAATGTTAATGAATGCTAATATATATATTTTTTTATTTCTAAGTCATTCTGCAGTTGCATTGTGACAAAATGTAAAACGATTTATGTGATATGAATGCTTTATACCCACAGAGCTGACAAACAGAGGGGATTTCATGTTGCTCCGTCGCTCCACAGGCGAGTGAGAGGAGGGGAGGATTTCTTCCAAATGATTTCACAGGGATTACATTTAATCCTGTCAGAGCGATGCACCCTATCAGGCTTGTTTGAAGCTTTGCTGCTAGTTGGAAGACTAAAATCAATAGATTTGGTTAGATTGCTGGAGGACTGACCGAGGCTTCCTGAGAGCAGGTTAAGAGCTCGAGCGACCTCAGGCTCAGATTAGTTGATGTTGGGATCCATAGCAGACTGCGTGCACACAGAGCTGCAGAGCTCATCTTTAGACGCTCGTACAGACCGTGCATTTAGCCAACAACAATAATTATATGACTGCACAGTGTCTACATGTCCAGGATGCTTCACGGACCACAAGCCCTCTTACTGAATACCTTTATAGGTGGGAGGAAGTGAATGAACGTAATCTGAATCATGTTGTGTCTGGGTTATAGTCTGCTGAGAAAACATGGATGGAGAATGAGGACATTTTTCTGGAAATCCCCTAAAGTAGGTAGAAAAACCCAGCGAAACCAGAAATAAGACTTGATCACTTGATCGGGCCAGGACTGATCCCCCACATTCACTGCATGAGCCACTTAGTCAAACCACAGAAGCGAAGTGTTTGATTTTGTAACTTCTAGCAAAATTGTTTAAAACAGGAACAAAACTAAACACTTCCCTCTGCTTTGGTTAGCGCACACAGATTCCGAGATTCACAAAAAACCTTCTCTAGAGACAATTTAGTGTAGTATCTGTTAGCATCACATCACCACATTTCCTTACAGTGAAATCTGAACCTTATGAAAAATGACTGGAAATCACCAGCTGGGACACAAGGTTTCACTTAAAAAAAAAAAAGAAGTACAAAATGGTAAAAAAAAATGCTTCTTTGGCTATAAGCTGACCTATGCCCTAGTAGAAAGTATACCTGGCATGTTGGCGCAGAGAACTAAGAATTTCCCTCCAGATGCCCCAGCAGTTAGTGAGACCCACAAAAATAGGAACTGGTCCATCTGTGCTGGTTTCCAAATGTACAGGTCTACAATGGCAGCTGACCCTGGCGCTAATGTCCGCCATGTTTTCTCCAGCTAAAACACTTGTACTAACAAATTACTGGGATTACACAAGCAATCCAGAGATCCAGACAATTATAACTTTTCTAATTTTCTCTCGTGGAAGACATTCATATAAACTGGAAACACGGGCCTTTCACTGGCTCTCGATAACCTTGGATAAAAGCAAGAGTCAACTAATGCTTTTATATCATATGGTATAATAACAAATGCAGGTTTTAGCATTTGTTATTATACAATATGTAGCTTTATTTAATCATGACAGAATGATACTACAAGTGTGTTTTTAGCATTCTCCACAAATATTAAAATCCCATGTTGGAGTGAATGAGTTATATTTAGCTGGACTTAGTGCAAAAGTGTGTTTGGTTGTAAAGGTTGCAGACGTCTGTTGCAAACTGACAAAAAGCAGAACAGAAGAACTTGCAAAAACAATGCCCCGCTTTCTGTCCAACACCTGGTTAATCGCGGCATGCAGCCGATGTGTCAAAAACATCTCCCAGCAAAAGCAAGAAAGGGAGGAATTTCCAGGCTAGAGAAACTTTTCTGCAACAACCAGTTCAGCTGGAGTACAAAGCTTGCTTAAGTGAGTAGAGGTGATCAGGTCATTTCTGTGCTTTCGCCAGAACAAGAAAAAGAGACACGTGACTGCTGCAGGCGCAGAACGGCAATAATGACTCGCTACTGACTAAACTGTTTAAGTGCTTTCACGGTTTGAACATTTGACATTTCTCCTGGAATTGAAATGAATTCACTTATTTGCACACTTGAGCAGGAAGCTACAGAAAACCCAGGATGACCTCAGGGCTTTTTGAGATTTCACGCCTCAATTTAAATATAATTGAGCAAGAAATGCCATTAGTGCGTGAGCAGAACTGGCTGCCGGAATTGCAGTGTAGTGAAAAAGTATTTTCCACCTCACAGATTTTATCTGTTTTAGTTTGAGTTTTGCCATACACAAATGTTTAAAGTGTGGCTGCATCTGGCTTAAAACTAACAGCATTTTAGAAAAGTCACAATGACACTGAAACAGGGTGGTGGTAGTGTGATGATCTGGGACTACTTCAGGACCTGGACGACTTGGTATAAATATCAGAGCCCTAAAATCTGCCTCCTAGCAGAAAATCTTGAATGACAAAGTCTAGCCATTTGTGCTCAAGCATGCTTTAGCTATGCATCAGACACCAAAGCATAGCAACAAGTTAAGCATAAGTGGTTTAAAAAATAAACACAATAAAGGTTTTTAAGTGGCCTAGTCAAAGACTGGAATTACATTTAAATGAGATGGTGTGGGATGACCTTAAACAAGCTCTTTGTGCTCCAAATTGATAGAATAAAATTAATTCTGCAAAAAAATGGTGAGAAAAAATTTCCCCTGAGTAAAAAAAAGTGTGAATTGGTAATATAGAAGTAGACCGAGTAAAAAAAAAAAAAAAAAACCTGGACCATTTGAAGCTAAACAGCAAGTCAACAGTTTGACTCATTGTTTGCACAAAGCTTTTCTGTTTGTACTGTCACCATATTGAGTCTTTTGTCTGTCAATTTGTCTGACACTCTGGACTCTGTGTGAAAAGCATAGTGCTGTTTTTAGTCTGCATGAAAACAAAGGCCTAAAATCAAAACTATTTAATTCTTTCATGTAGGTCAAGTGAAGCAAACTTTAAAAGCATTTACTAAAAAAAGCTACTGAGAATCACTGAGAAATAATAGTAACAGATGCAGTTTGATTTCTCTGTCCCCTTCCATATTTACAACTTGTAGAAAAACATTCAGAGAGAAATCTGACTTTTGGGTTAAAAATATTGTATTAAACATTTATTTTGGTTTATTTCACAATGTTTTTCCTACCTGTTAGTAACAATGTCTTTAATTAATCAGTGTTGCTAATGACACAAGCTTTTAAAAAGAAATCTGACAGACAGTCAACCGTTTTCAGAACTGAAAGAAAGCAAATGAATAGAACGGAAACAAAAAAGACCAAATTAAACATAGTTCTGCTTCAAGAGGATCAGGATTATTTATAAGCTGTGATTTTATATGCACTGTCTAATATAAAAACACCTCAAATCAAGCAACTAGCTTGATTTTTCCACGTGAACGAGACCTTCGTGTTTGCTTTTACGCCGAGCCTTATCTAGAACACCCGTAGAAATTGGGAACTTAAACAAATCCGATGTTTCTCAAGGAAATTTTTGCAACAAAATCAACTCGCCACCTCTAAAATCGCATGGTACTCTAGAAAGTTTTTAGCTTTAATGAAATTATTTCTAGAAAAAAGTGAAACAATGACTTCATAAAAAAATGTTTTGCATCTAAACTTAATTATGCCAGCAGGCATAATTAACAGAATTAAAGTTACCAATAAAACGGTTTGATCTGGTGAATACATTTGGTGAGCAGCACAGGCCTAGAGCTGTCTGGAGCAGAGGCTGTGCTGATTGTAAACACAGAGTTGTGCAACTGGAAACAGGAAGGGCTCTGTATGCAGCCGTCTTCCCTGTGGGGAATCATCAGGAAATAAACAGGCTCGTGTCGTCTTGTGATGCCAAATGTTTCTCTGGAGATTAAAACAATTGTAAACTTACAGTATTATATTACAATAAACTTTTAGCAGTTCTTAGTAAAGAAAGTAAATATCCAATACACAGCCTTAAAAAATGATTCACAGCTCTTGGGAGATTTTCAGATCTTGTCATATTACAAACTCAAATCCTTTGCTTTTTGCTGGGATCTAATATAATAGAGCAACAGACAAAGTAATGCATAACTGGAGGACTATAGTCCTCCATAACTGGAGGACTATAGTCCTCCAGTTATGCATTACTGCAAATCACCCTAAACCAGAAGTTTGAAACCTAACTTTTCCCAAACATGTCAAAAACATGAGCATTTTTTTAGGGATGAACCAATATGAAAACACAGATTTTACAACTCTAGGCAAATGTCCTCCATGACCAGAAAAAAAACAAAAACTTTCCTTCTCGAAGTTGATTTCTGGGCTACATTGGACAACAAAATGTTATTCCGTGCAGCTGTAAAAATCACAGACTGTGACAGCCTGCTGCCAAACGCAACCAGACAGAGACAAATATAGGCAGCAAGTGAAGGGAGTAATTTTGGAAGCCCTCAGACACCTGAGCAGCGAGTATGTGTGACGTTGAAGCTTTTTGTCCCTCCGAACAGCAACATGAGGCCAGAGGTAAAGAAAGGAGATCGATGAAACACAGAGATTAGAAATAATTTAAAACGGAAAACAGAGAGACTAATCCTGTTGTTACGCAATACTAATATTCTCCCACACATAAACAAAGTGCATTGACTGTATGATAATCCTTTTAGTTTTTCTGGGTTGATGTGAGTCACTTTCAAACTGATTGAAGTACAAAAAAAATAATCTCCATGAGTATTTTTGATCTGAGAAAGAAAACCTGGTAACAGGATGGTTATGTCATGCACTTTAGATAAAGGTGTTAACTCGTTTAGGCTTCTTCAGATGTTCAATCTATTTATAATTGAAAACACAGAGAGAAATGAGCTGTTGACTGGGAACAGATGACTTTTATATTATTTATAATATTTCTTCTTAAGAGCTGCCAGTCTGTACTGACAACAACATTTTACAGAGTGTAAGCTGTTACTGGGGAGAAAATTAGATATGGTTGATACCAGTTAGGTGTTAAGAATTAGGTCAGAAGAAGAAAAGATGTGAAAAGCTGTTTAAAATGAAATTGTTTTTTTTATGTTCAGACATGTTCCTTCAGGCTGCAAGAAAGCGAGAGAAAGCTTCCAGGAAGACTAAGTGAAATGCAGCAAAGTTGATCTTTTTTATGGTTCCTACCTCTGTTTGAAGCATGTTAAAATTACAAATGTGGACGGCCTTTACAGATCTCAATTTATATAATTATATTTATTTTAAAGGGGATGCACCCAGAGACTGCTTTTTCTTTTTTATGCTAGATGTGCTAACCTCACCGGTCCTTAATATCAAATGCTAACGAAAATCCATCAGCAAATAATTTTGTTTTTGTTTTAAAATACAAAAAAAAAAAAACTAAAAACTGTTTTACGACTACTCTCTAGTATAGACAGACCTTTGTTTTAATCTTCCCTTATTTTATACCTTTAATTCTTGGAATAGACAGATTAAAGCTTTACAAAAACTGCATATCAAAATATCAGCCACAAAATCCCTATGAGTGCATCTGCATTTATAATTATCCATCTGATCATAAATATTTTTCTCCACTTCACAGGTAATGAATCCAATGAAACTGTATACTTGGAAAAAAAATGTGACAACGCAAGACTTTCAAATTTAAAATCATACCTTGGTGTCATTGCTAAGATTATAGTTTACAACACACATAATGATGATAAACATTGCACACACTAATTTGTTAGTGTTACAAACTGTGATTGTCCAAACACCAACAAACATAAAACAAGGCATTACATATTTCTCCATCAACTTGTCTATTTGAATGAAAAGCCTTTTTGTGCAACATCAACAAGTTCTTGCCTGTGGGAATCATTACAATGGCCAGCTTAGATAGCAGACATGAATCACCCCCTCTGTTTGGGAGCTTAGTGGATCAACTTCTGTGAGGGCTGCTAATTATGGGATACAAAGAGATCAAAACAACAAAAACAACTGAACAACAACACATTGAAATTAAATAGTTTTGACTCTCTAATGAAGCTTTCTTAAAGAGAATCTGAAGGTTTCTACACTTTTTCAAATGTCACCATGGAAATTTTACAAAACCTTTAAAGGTTTACTTTAGGAAGATACCCACTGTTACTGCATTGAGTTTGCTTGAGTTTAAATGTTGGAGACTTTGAAACCTTCAGAAAAGCATTAAGGAAATAATAATAATAATTCAATAAAGAACCAATTTCACAATTCCACATGTCCAGACATACCATTGTAGTTTTTTCCATCTGTTTTTGTAACATTCTGTATTTTTAAACGTAAAACTAACTTTGTCAGATTTTTATCTACAGCTTCCACAAATCACGAAACAATACAACACTGAATTATGTATCTAGTTTGTATGCGTGGTAAAGAGTTACTTTATGGCTTTTGAGGCACCTTAAAAAATGGATCAGCATACTTATACTTGTAAAATCATGACTTATGAATAGTTATTTATCTGACACTTTTGTGGCTAAAAACCCTGTTTAAGAACATAAAGGTCCAGTTCAGGAAGACATAAAAATAAAAAATAAAAAAAACCTGTGAAATTATCCTTTTGTGATTTTGAATGTGTGTGCATTTATTCTGTCTGATACTCAAAAATCACAACAATAACTGACTTGGACCAAAACCTGAGTTTTGATGTGGTGAATCAAAGACAAACAATATTACCTGAATACAGATCAGTTTAAAAAGATCAACTTATTTATTTATTTTATCTGCATCCATTAAATCATTGATTAAAGGAATAAAGTCTGGGCAGATTCAGTCAGTGTTCCTAATTTTATAAATGGTAAATAAAAATATTAAATATATTTCAAGTCTGCAAGGGATCCCCGAAACTCAGAACTGATAAGAACAACAGCTGATCCTCAAACACTCACCTTAAGTCCATCGCTGGGGAGCCGGTAGCCGAACCGAGCAGGCATGTCGTCGAAGGTTTCGGTTTTGTTATC
This sequence comes from Xiphophorus hellerii, assembly GCF_003331165.1. NCBI lineage: Eukaryota > Metazoa > Chordata > Actinopteri > Cyprinodontiformes > Poeciliidae > Xiphophorus > Xiphophorus hellerii. Next base: position 11,294,332 of record NC_045680.1, read on the forward strand.
AAAGGAGTACTGAAATAAAGCAAAAATAAATTCAGTATTTAAACACAACTGCAGCACAATGACTGCTCAAAGTCATAAAACACAACAATAAATTAGTTATTCTAATCTGATCAAAAATAATGTCAATTTGTGTGTTTTTTTGTATCTTGTATTCCTTACAGCAGTGATGTCGGCCTCCACTGGCAGCAGGTTGAGGAAGGCGAAAAGCTGGACGGTGAAGATGGTGTAAACCTGGGTGGCGGAGAGCATCAGCATTCCCAGAGACAGCAGCATTTTGGCATCACCTTACAATCCCCAGCTTCTATGCCACTCGCTCATTAACATACAAAACCAGAAGCACATATACTCAAATGGCCACGCAGACTGGCCAGCAGCAGGGCTCCCTGATGTCAGCTGTGGTCGTCACACCTGAAAAAGATAGAAAATACAGGGATATTTGTGTAAGTAGAGTGAGACTGTGTTGGCTGCTGCAGCTTCCTGTCTGTCTGTGTCAGATGACCTGCTTAATGGGAGCTTGGATGTCTGAAAGCAGCGCTAACGGTGCAGCTGCAACAGTAGGTATTAAAAATGTTGGCATTCCAAGGGAAGCACAACATCCATAAATGTGAATAATATATTTTCTGTAAGTTTTATCTATATATAACTAACCACAAAAGTAAGAAAAACATGCTGCAAACCAAACTGTTAAAGAGTCACATAAAAAGCAGAGAGAGAATGCTAGCAGTAGCAACTTTAGCAAGCTTTCCTGGATGAAAACATCATATGCAAAAAGACATTTTTTATTTCCTGAATGTGGCTTTTCTTTTTCTTATTGGAAAAACTAACGCCAACCATTTAAAATACTATTACAATTCTAATGATTTCTTATTACTCCTAGCCTGAACTCTATCTTCTTATAATTATATGTCAGACACACATGAAAAATCATTTCACTTATGTTTAGTACATATGTTATGATTATCGAGTCTGCTGCTGACATTCAACTGCTTGATTGTCGTACAGTTGATTGGCATTCCCTATATCTCCTGCATAACAAAGGCTCTATAATAGGGAAGTGAGGACAACATCTTTTGTAAGAGGAATGGTCAAATGATGACTGAACATCAAGTGACCGTGATCACATTTTCCAAAGTAACGATGAGATCATGATCTGATTACTAAAAGCCAAGAGGGGAAACCGCAAATGACAAAACATGGCCATAAGTCTAAACTACCATTAAACTAAATCGGACATTAATAATTACACGCGTGTCGGTGCAAAGAAATTGATACAATCACAATAACGCTAAGCATTACATGATCAGGACAGTACTTGTGCAAGAATCAATGTTTACCCTCTTAAATTGTTGATGTCGGCGACCAAAACAGAGCAATTTAGCATAAGGCTAGCACAAGCAGCTAGCCCCCTTTCTGGGTGTTTACCTCTTTTTCTGCACGTATCTTTGCCTTTTCCAAGAAACTACCAGCTGTCTGCGGCATTACAATCTTTTACTGCGCATCGCGTTAAGGAACAAACCCAAAAGTGATGACAACAGATGCTACACATTCCGTTTGGACGAGGAGCTCGATGAGTATGACCATAAACGTTACAGTTTAATCCTCGCCGTTAGCTTCTTTTCCCTTCTCATGTGAGAGCAACAACTTCCGCCCCCTGCGGCGATCCACCCTCAGCCTCTGATTGGACGAAAGTCCCGTCAGTCATCCAATCCCGGAAGAGACTAAGGACATAAACAGATCCACGTGACACGCTAGCAACAATCCGCTGCCTTTTGCAGTCTCATGAGCTGAGTGAGAGGTCGATATTTGACCATCAGCAGACCTGATCATTGTAATAATTGATTTATTTAAGATAAAAGCAAGAATTGCTCAATAATTGCACTTTACTGTGAGGGCTTACAGTACAACAAGAAGAGTAAAAAATTAACCAGTGAACAATGAGTTTTAAGTATTGAGCACGATCTATAGACAATAAGATGCAACTTCGTTATTTGGCTATATTAAATTACATTAAATTGTTATTATTCAGTACATTGACAATAACATGGGGTGAATAATGACATCATTGATAAATTGCGTATGTTTCTTTGATTATCCTCTACTTACCTGCTTTAGAAGGCAAAGGTCACAGCTCCAACATAAACTAATCAGACACGTGGAGAGCAATAATAAGGACATCATTGATAAATTGCGTATGTTTCTTTGATTATCCTCTACTTACCTGCTTTAGAAGGCAAAAGTCACAGCTCCAACATAAACTAATCAGACACGTGGAGAGCAATAATAAGGACATCATTGATAAATTGCGTATGTTTCTTTGATTATCCTCTACTTACCTGCTTTAGAAGGCAAAGGTCACAGCTCCAACATAAACTAATCAGACACGCGGAGAGCAATAATGATTGATCCCAAGACCAAAAGGTACACACCAGGTTGCAGCCTGTTTTCTTAAATTCTTAAATTTATAGACTTTAAAACGCTGCACAGATTTTGAATAGTAGTAGGTCATAATTACACTGAATTACATAAATCTGGAAATCACTTTTCCAGTGATTTTTTTACTATAGCTTTTCAAAATTTATTTCAGATATATGCAGTGGCAGGATTCATTTGGTTTGTTTGCTGACATGAGATTCGACATGTTTTCAGACTCACTTCACCCTAAATAAAATGCATTGTGCCTCTATTGACCTTCAAAGTTCACTTAATTATTTAATAGTAATTTTAAAACTCCAAAAACGTGCCATTTTTCATCCACTTCAGAACATTATGAGCTACTCTATGGTAGTGTGTCACATAAAACTCCAATAACATATATTGATATCTATATTTATACTTATTTATAATGCAACAAAATGTAAAAAAAAAAAAAAAAGAAAGAAAGAAAATAAGCAAAAGGTATGAATACTTTAATCAAGGCACCTAATATAATCCCTTCAGCAAATATTTTGTCTGCCCTAGAGTTAGGAATGGGCAAAACAGACTTAAAATATTGTCACATTTTATTGTGTATATTGCAATGGTGACATGAAAATCTAAAAAGTATTTTGAAAGTTATAATTTCTATCAGGAGTTTTTGTTATAAAAAAAAATAGCATCCAAGAATATTCCTCTACTGCCACCATGTGTTGTCATTTTGTTCTATTTTATTTTATTTTTTTTTAAATATGCTAGTTATACCCCAGTTAAATCGGACACATTTTAGAAAGGGCAATTTCTGTCAAATATTTTGCCACATTTTTTCCAAGCTTCATGGGATTCATCAAGTTCTACAGGTCAACAAAGCTGGGTTAGACCTCATTATATCTTGTGAAACTGAATCCAAACATTTGGTTATTCAGTTATTTAATGCGTTTCACATATAGAGGCAGTTTGCTTTGAGTAGCTTTTTTCCTCCTTACTAAATAAATGTAATTGTTTTTAAATTGCATTTTACATTAACAAAGTTATCTAAAATTAAAACAAGCAAAAGCAGAGGAAATCTGTAAAGAAGCAAATATTTTTTCACTCCACTACTTATTATGTAAATGAAAAGAGAACAGCGCAGCAGTAGGCTTGAAATAAATATAGCTTTGATTTGGCAAAAGAACAATAAAAGTGGATGAACAAGCGAAAGAAGAAAGGAAGAGAAGGAAAGTGGGAGAAAGAAGGAAAGAAAAGAAAGAGAAAGAAAAGGAAGGGAAGTAAGAAAAAAAAATATTGAAAAAGAAGAACGAAAGAGAAGAAATAAAAAGAAGGAAAGAAAAAAAGAAGAAAGAAAGAAAGAAAGAAAGAAAGAAAGAAAGAAAGAAAGAAAGAAAGAAAGAAAGAAAGAAAGAAAGAAAGATTTTTTTTTTGATTTTTAACACCACATTTATTTTTCAATAAAAATACATTTCGACAGCATTTAGTTCATTCTTTCATGCAAACATTGGATTGAAAACCAGCTTTCTATCAACCACAGAACATATGACATTATTAAAACACCACAAAGAAAGAAAGAAAGAAAGAAAGAAAGAAAGAAGGAAAGAAAGAAAGAATCCACCTCACTCAAACCTTCAAAACAATGATGGATTAGATCTGTTTTGTCTGAAGAAAAGGCTGGTGTGGAACCGTTGGGGTGTGAACCACATTTCCGATGAGACTCGCTCATTCAAGTTAACACACTTGTGGAACCTTCAGTCTTGTGATCGCTGTCTCTGCTAATATGCTAACTCCTGTCCTGAGCTGCAACTGGAAAACCACTGAAATAATGATAAAGCAATATTTATACACAGTCAAGATAGAGGAGAAAATTATTAATACTGTACAGAATTTGTATACAGGGTTCGTCAGATACTCTTATCAATACTGAACTTGTGTGTGTGTGTGATATTTCCTCGCAAGGATGAATCATTGAACTTGGTCACAAGGTGTCATGTGCAGGAAAGTGTTATTACTGCTTTAAGATAAAAGAAAACTGGTCATGTGTACAGTTGATGGCCATATGAAGCTTCAGTTTGGAAAAAATGTCCTGTTGTAAGTCGCAAACAACTTGTTTGTGATGAACAGAAATGCAGATGTTTTCACTTTATCTGTGTGTGCTACAAAAACATTTCAAAGCCTTTTCATTGCAAATCAGAGAAATCCTGGGATGTTATGGATATAATTAGGGACTATTCTCATTGCTAGCAACATACAGATTCCATATAGTTTTCATTTAAAGATCACGTCAAATACTTTGTCTTGTAAAACACATCATCGTTCACACTGGTTTGGATGGATGAAGCAGGCTGACATTATCTTCTGAAAGGTCGCTAACCTTAACCCTGTAGAAAAATTATTGGACACTGCAAGAAAACCAGTTAATTTAATGAGCTTTATTTCTGATGAAAAGTAATACTCAGCCAGAATTATACCAGAACAATGTTGATGACTGAAAAAGTGTGTGTTTTTTTCTGCAACTTTCCAAATTTCCAAATATTAGTTGGGGTATATGCATGATGCTGTATATTTACTTTAAAAAATTGAATGAATTAGAGAAAATCTATAAATTCAAAAGTGTGCATGAAATTTTTTGTCTCTTAAAACCAATAAAATTATTTTTTGTATGACATAGGCAACAGATGGTTCATTAAAATACCAAAAAATAATATAACATTTTTGTGGAAGTTGAATGGATTTAAAGGACTATCTGGAACTGTAAGTGAATATTTTTGGCAAATGCACAGCAGCTTGTTTTGCAAATATGTGTTACTTATGGTTAGTTCTGATTGTATGGAGGTTTGCTATTTGTTATTTTTCATTCAGATATAACTAACAATTTTGGGTGAAGAAGCTGAGTATGGACAATTGCCAAAAAAGAATCCACTTATGAATCCAAGTCTTGCATGACTGCAAAACAACATAGTCTTTAATATCTAAACTGCTGAAATGCCATAAGAGACATGAAGGATACTTAGCTAAATATGACATTTTAACTGATTATATATGCACCATTTTTTGTCTGCATAAAAAATATGAAAAACAATAAGAAGAAACTAGTTTTTATTAAATGTTGACCAAAAATGTACATTTCTGTAGTAGATTTAGTTTACCTCCATGAAATTCAATTACTTATAAATGTCCTTCTGAACAAGTGGTGTTATTACTTGCCACAATGCAAAACAACTATTCAGGGGCGACGCCAGGAGTCTTGGGACCCATGACAAAAAATTAAATTGGGTCCCCCCTGGGCAGCTGCTGTTATAATTTCTTGAGTCTATCTGACCCATAAAAAGCTTCACAATTTTAAAGGCTTTCAACTGCATTACTTTCTTTGGTTCAATACTGATACCAGCACAATATTTACTGCTCGTGAATTTTACATGAAACAGTCTCCATACAGTTTGCAAGTACTGTAGAATGCTTAAATTTTTTCTATTAGTTTGCTATGTTGTTACATTTTATTCAAGCTGCAGTACATAACTTTAATAAAAAATATGTTATTTCTAAAATATATCTCTCCTGTCTTAGAATACATGTGTTTGTTGCAGGTACTTTTATAAACACAAAAAATAGTTACGTTTTTATATGAAATTCCATATGGAGCCAGCAGAGGGCGTCATGGTCCGCAGTTCGGAAACCTCGCGATGTTTTGAGCCGAACCACCCGCTAGTAGGGATCTTGTCCAGTAGACAGGCGATCAGGAGAGTAGGCATGCTGAAACAGTGCATGCAGGAACCTGTCTGTTATTATCCTGCGTTTATTAAACAGCGTTGAATTATGAACGACTGCGGCTTTAAATAATAACCCGCATAAAGGAAATTATCGGTAAGCGTCACTGAATCCAGGGACAGAGAGAGAAAGGCACATAACAGAAAGCAACCGGCGGGTCTGGCTCTCTGTGTCAGTGTGTGTGGGAATGGCAGCTCCCCGACCGATTAAAGGCATCCTGAAAAACAAGAACAGCGGCAGAAACCTGAAATCCTTGTCCGACGAGGCGCCGGCGGAGGTGACCGAGCATGGCCCGGGACTCTCGGAGGATGACCACCAGTAAGTTTTCCTCTCAGCTGCGCTCAGGGTGGTACCCTGGTAGCTAAACACTTGTTAGCCGCGCTCTGACATTTGTTTGGCGGTTAACCAGCAACCTCCAGTCCGAGTCTAAAAGCTTCCTGGGTCTTTTTTTTTTAGAGTATCAAATGACATCTTTTCCCCTGATATAAATTTTACCTTTCGTGTAATTGTGATATTTGACTGACTTTAGTAAGGCTCATTTCTGGTTAGCTTAATCGTTAGCTAAAAATAAGTTAGTCACGTCACTTGATGTGATTGTAACCGTTAATTAATGATTGGTGACATTTCTACAACAGCAAGTCTCATGAGTCTGACAAGGTTATTTATAGTGTCTTGTGAATGTATTCTTATCTCTTAATTTTTTTCACTTCTTAATTTTTTTTCACTTTGTCATATTACAGCCACAGATGTTAGTTTGTTTTATGACACAAAAGAAAGTAGTGAATAATTGTGAAGTGGAAGGGAAGTCATGCTTCCATAAATTGATACTCCAATAAAACTCAAGTGATTTCAGAGGTCACCTAATCGGTGGTTAGGTTAAAACACAGTCAGAGGTGGGTAGAGTAACCAAAAATACTCAAGAGTAGCTCTACTTCAACATATTTTTACTCAAGTAAAAGTAAAAAGTAGCCATCCAAGAAATTACTAAAGTAAGAGTAAAAAAGAGTATTTGGTAAAAAGTCTACTCAAGTACTTAGTAACCAATCAAATTATTAGTAACCGATTTAATATTTAAAAATTGCATAATCAGACGGACCAAATTATAAAGTTAAGTGTAAATGTTGGTATTTTAAGGACAAACATAACAATGATTCGTATCAGGCAAAAGAACATTTTTCCAAATCAGTTTCTTTCAATAAAAAACTTCTGAAACTTTAACAAAAGTTGCAGGTGTATGTCTTTATCTGGTGAATTTTTGGTTAAAACATACTTGTTCTTCATTCAGTGAAGTTACTCACAATAGGTAGAGAATCCAGAAATTTTACTCAAGTAAGAGTAGCGATATGTCATAATAAAATTACTGAAGGAAAATTAAAACGTACAGCATAATAAAAATACTCTTATATGTACATTTTGTCAAAAAAAAAGTCACTCAAGTACGGCAAAGGTAATTGAGTTAATATAACTAGTTACTATTTGATTCTGAAAACAGTGACTGCCTGCCAAAACCTGCAGACTGGGCCAGTGGGAACATTTAATAACATAAACAGAGAATCAGTTGTGCACTCAAAATAATTGGCCTTTATGGAGGAGTGGCAACAAGAAAGCCATTGTGAAGTAAGATGATCTGGTCAGATGAAACAAAATGTAACGTTTTCATCTAAATTCAAAGCAGTAAGTGTGATGGAAAACAACATCCCCATTATGATGAATCATGGTGATGGCAGCATAATGCTTTGGAATGATTTTGCTTAGCAGGAATAGGAAATATATATGAGATAAAGATGTAGCAATCCTGGAAGAAAACCCACTTGGCAGCAGCAGCAAAACCTGAAACTGCAGAGGAGATTTTACCTTTCAGGACAGGACAGCGACCCAAAACATCCAGTCAGAGATGTAATAATTTATATCCATGTACTTTTCATGTGTTGGAATGGCCCAGTCAAAGTCTTGTGCTAAACCCAACCGTAAATGTGTGGCAAGACTTAAAACCTGTTGGCAGGTGCTCTGTATCCAGTCTGAATGATCCAAAATTGAAGAAAGCTGTGATTGCAATGAGAGGTTGTTCTCCAAAGTATTGATCCAATACACAATTCTGCCCTATTTTGTGATTCTCTATAACCTCAAATTAAAAAAAATGTGTAGAATTTTGTCGTAAAGTAGACGTACTGTGGAAAATTCTTTTCAGGGATATAAAAATTTATTTGTATTGTGTTGATTCACTCAATACAACAAAAAGCTGCAGTAACACTGATCCGATGTATGAATATTGTGTGAGCATTTCATATAAATATATGCAGCTCATTACACAAAATGTAAAGTTGATCTTTATTTCATGCAACCAAGACATAGAATTATTGCGATGAGGCAAATCTGAATGGTTAACATTTCCTTTAACTTTTGCACTTAAGTAATAGACTTGCTCTAGCTCATAAAAGATGAGTTTATTTGTTGTATCATGGTATTTGTTGTAGCTGGTGGAAAAAGTCACTGAGCTCTTTAGTCCAGTCCCGATCTCTATTATGTTGTCCGGGATCTATTATTTTTAAATACTTACTTCCACATTGATTACCAGAATGATCGCTCATATACGCCGCCACAGCAGTGTGAGATGGTTGGTAAATGTAATTCAGGATTGATCTAAATCGCAAAATAATCATAGTATGGAGTATAAGTCTGTCAGGTTGGCAAATCTTGTCTATAGTTTCATTCAGATCATTAAAAGCAGGTCTGGTTTAGCCAAGTCAGCTGTTCTGTTGCCCAGTGGGCACATTGCCGCTTGGTTCAGCTAATAAGTGTCGGAGCGGCGGCTTCTCTTGCTTTGCAGACGCTTATGCATCAGTGTCTCTGCCAGAGACACGTTAACAGTTGCGGTGAGGTGCGCTGCCATAAATCACTGAACTCGCAAAGATCTTTCTGTTCTTATCTTCTCCATCGCAGCCATCGCAAAGTTCTCTGTTTCATGTTTTTTTGTATAAAAAAAATAATTTATTTATTACCAAAATAGTTAAAAATAACAAAGAAATGACTTGCACACGGAATTTTAACAGCATTTACGTACAAAAGATGATGTGGATATTTTTAGTTTTCGCTGTTGCTTGGGGAGTTACACTAACATTTCTGAGCACAAAGAAACAACAGTTATAGGTCCTCTACAGGTTTGAAGGTTATTCTTATCTCTTCTTGTTACTCCATAGTTTGCATTTTTGAAACTCTGTTCTCTTGAGCACGTTGGGCGCAAAGCAAAGCCCTTCCTCCAGGTTGCCTTCAGAATAGGATCTGCAACACTCGATGACATCCAAATTGGTGTAATCATGTTTTAATCTAGGGGCTTACAATATGTTAAAGTGTTTGGGTCTAAAAATAAATTCACTCGTATGAGAGCTTTTAAGGCCTAATACAAGCTGTTTAGTACAAGAGCTTCTGCATAGAGATGAACAAACACCACCCACCTGCCAAATGCTGCTAAATGTTTGATGCTAGTTGGATTTTCAAATGTTTGTGTAGATTTTAATCTCTTTAAAATAAAATAACATGCAACTTTTAAATGGTTTGCACTATAGACTATGTTTTACTACAGTGGACAGTCATGTAAGGATATCCGCGGTATTCTCTTTTTATTTCACTGTCTGATAATTAGGAGAAGTAGTCTGAGTTGCTGCATGAGAAATTAGGCCATAGAATGGTAACGGTTAGGATCCCACCCCCCAGCAGTGAATCCAGTGTTTTCAGTGTTGCTACAAAAATAGTCTCTTTTTGAACAGCAAGGAAGTGGAGGAAAAGGAGATTTTAAACGGATTCTGTGTGCAGCCAAGTGCCAAATCCTCTAAAGGGAATGAGGGCTGACCGTCGTGCTGCTGCTGTCAGCTTTAAGTTTAAAATATAAAAAATAAAAAGACTGTTTATGCAGGGGCTGGATTGTCTGTTGGGTAACACAATATTTCCCTAGATTTATTTGTGCCATTGTTATATTAACAAGGAACATATTATGTTCTTTCATGCTTATTTCATGATTTATCTTCATTATTGTTATTGATTGAACTTCAATAAAGCTCTTTTTAATTATTAAAAATAAGAAATACATATAAATCCTCGGCCTAGCTAGACAGAATGGCTGAAAAATGTATCACGTTACAAGTATTTCATATGTTTTGATACAGATAATCATTGATTTAAATATTTGAAATATTAATGGTGTGACATTTCCTGTTTTATCCAGTTTTCATTCCACCTCGATTTTTATTTTTAAGCAGTTATGAGGCACCGTGGCGATACCTGAAAGTGGTACTGCGTACGTTACTCAACAGGTTGTTGCTAGCTAGTAACTTGTAACTTGCTAGGTAACCACAAGTTACCTAGCTGGTTGTTACTAGGTAACCAAAGAGTGAGTGAGTTAGTTGATCCCACTGACCTTGCTTAGCTGGCCGTGAAAGGTTGAGCAGCTACAGCCTTTCCTCGGCCTACATCCCCCAGAATACTGTGCAGTTCTGGATTGAAGTTCAGTGAATACTTTCTATATTGAATCTTGAATATTCTAGCAAATATATTATCTATTGGTATTTGTCATGTGTCTATCTCGACATACATTGTTATTGATTTATTGTCCAGCCCTAGTTTCTCATGAGTCTAAGGGACTAAACTTGAAAACCTTTCATGCTTTTGTTGAAGAGCTGCATCAATCAGACACTTCTTCAATTTTATCTGCTAATTTTGACAGAATCAGATCTGTTATTTTGTTTTCCAAAGAGCAAGAGAGGGAAAACATGTGCTATATATTCTTGCTATCAAGAGAAATAACAATAACTAAAAATGAAGTTTTTCAGTTAGCCTGCAAATCACAGATCTGAGCCATTCACGGTCAAACTAGCCAATAACAATTTTTCAGTCTGATGTCTTTATGTAGTTGGTAACAATGCAAATTAAAATATAATACTTAGTGTGTGCAATCACAACTTGTTTTATACAGACTATATTCAAAAGGCTTCGCTTTGTGTCTGCTGTTTCTTTAAGGCGCAGCATTCACTAACAGCCGTACAAACTGCTTCCCCTTTCGCCTGCATTAATTGTTCAGAACAGATCACATCGCCCTCCTAAATCCTTCTACGGTACCTGGAGGATGTCCTATTCTGCCTCTACAAACATGTACCATCCAGAGGGGATTTATTTGACCACCTGTCTGTTTTTGTCGTAAATTTCCTGTCAGGATCTGGTGGCCTAAAATCTACTGCTGCGGTCTGCAGATGCACGAAGCTGCTTAATGAATGCTTCTGTACGGCCTGAATTGCAGTTTTTAAAATTTGGGTGTCTAGACCTGAACACTGCTAGCAGCTACATAGAAAACAGTTTGTTAGGTTGCTAAAACAAACAGGCCACATAAGTTTTAAATAAAATATATTTAAAGAATGGTTCTTATGCCAAAATGAAACCTTCAAAATTACATATTAAATGTTTTTTCCATTATTGATTTTAGAGCTGCAACTAATGATTATATTAGTAATTGATTATTCATTCCCTTACAATGATGAATAATCAATTTAAAAAACTGACACCATCTAAAGATTTTTCATTTAACCACCTAAGCTTGTTTTATGCAATATTAGAAATACATTTAAAAATACAAACAAAGAAGTCAATTCCTTTTTTGCTTAAGAAAATACAAATTTTATTGCCAATAACTTAGCATTCCTTTAGTGTATGCTTGATCATTTGTAGTAAAGACCGTATCTTCACCTAAAAAATACTTTTAACATCAACATGTGAAAAACTCATCCCTTTCTAACATCAATACAAAGTAGGTCTGATTTTTGTTCTTAATGCAAAATGTATAGATTGAGTGTGTTGTTCTTTCAACAAATGGCTATTGAGTTTGTATACTCCAGTTAGCGGTCAATCAATTTCTAAATTAGTTGGTTGTTTCAATAACTGATTCATCATGATGAATCGTATTAGTTCTAGTTGATTCGTATTACATTAGTCTGCAGAAGCATATGGGACACCTAAATAGTCCAAATTATTACACACCCCGCATAACAAGAATGCTCACCACTGTTGATTCATCCATTCATTTTCCACACTTCTTTATCTAAGTCAGAGTTTTGGGGATGGTTGGACTCTATCCCAGCTTTAAACATGAAACCCTGGACTGACAGAGTCCCTGTCCACCAAGGGACCAACGCAGAGACACTGGGAGGTTCACTGACAGGAAGCTTGATTACAATAACAAAACCAAGTCATGCGCAGGGAGGATAAGCCATTTCAGAATGGAAAAGCCTGCTTGGTCAAACTAATTAACCTTGTATCTCTGTGGTGAGAATACAATCGCACCACTGTGACACCCTGATATGTGTCACTGTTGATATGATAAGTAGCCATGTGGTATTTGTATTGAATGCTGGCAGCAGAGTTGTAGTTGGTGGTCATCGATCCAAAAGCTCTTGGACAGTAAAAGATTCTCTGCAATCCATAGAAGTATTCGACTGACATTTTTCCAGCAGATCTGTTGTTGCTAAAAGAAATCAGAGTTATTAGAAAATGTCACATTGAACCAAAATAAGCACCAAATATTAAAACAAATGCAGTTATTAATAGTTATTCTGATTGTTTTGAATTTGGGACAGGGTTCAGATGTACAAAGGTCAGAGATCTGCAGTCTGTTGCTATGAAGCTGCATTGTTGCTCTTAATATTTTCTGGCCAAAATAATAATGAACTTAGCAATATTTTCAAATACAAAGTTATACAATCTACTTTTTGATACGATTATAAACATAGAATTCCAGAAAAAAATTCTGGAATTTATTCCAGAATTTTTATTCTGTTTTTTTTAAGACTTAAAATTTTCTTATTCGACAATCTTAAAATGTATACAATTAATGTTAAATACTTATCCTGTCTTCTAGTTTTTCACTTTCTAGCTTGAGGGGTCTCTAGGGCATTTGTGAATGAGTCTTCGATCTAATACTTACATTTTCTTGCAGTTTTAAACTACATGAGTTGTTATACGTTTGTAAAATCAGTGTTAAGGTTATTCTTGACACCTCTGTGTGTCGGGGCAAAGTGGGGCTTGTGTTCTGTGAATTACTTGTCACCTTTTTTGTTAGCTGCTCTTATTTAGTTAATAGTGACTTGTAGGCCTCACACTTAGTGATGCATATTTTATGGCTGCTTCCATGAAAATGAATCTCTCCTCTCTGAGTGATGGGCCGTTTGAGTGACTCTCAGTGAATCTGACTTTCCATAATCTGACCAAGAAAAGCACAGCTTGCATCTCACTTTGCAAAGGTTATTCAAGGTGGGCAACCCAGTTTCTGTTTTGATGAATAGCAAAGGAAATTGATACAGAGATAAAAAGAAATGATGTGATTACTCGGATATGGAAGATAATTTTGATAACTGTTGAAATATAGACATTTTTTGTTTTTACAAATAGTTTTTCATTGACCAGCACAAAACCTTGTCTCTGTAGTCATCTACAATTAAATATAATACAATATTAAAACATATTGTATCGTGAAATAGAGCTGCCAATATGTCAGAAAATTTAGCTTCCTTTAAATATTTAAAGCAGACCAAGACACATTTCATATTTAATGAAATCTGTGCCAATTAACCAGAGTCTTGCAGTGAGACGGGAGGCTTGAATGTGAAATTGATGAGCTTTTCCCTCTGGCTTTTGCTGGCACCAATTTTCTCTTGGTTGGGTGCAGTATTTGGAGGCAGCATATTTTCTACATCATGATGAGCGCCTTTCTCCCGCGCAAAGCAAGCGTCGAGTGCGGTGTTTTTGTGCGGGGCACCAGGCTCGACCTTTCCTCGCCGTACGTTGGCGATGCTACCTGATAGTGCAGCTCGGCTCTCAGAGATGACTCACTCTGTTTAATGAGTTTCCCTGAAGCGTTATGTCGCCAGCTGTTGACCACCCTGGAGAGGTAGACCTTGCGCTCTATATTTAGAGTCTACGAGTGTTTAGTGAGCAAAGTTGTTTTGTTTTTTTTATGTTACAGTTGCTGGTGCTCCATCATTGTGTTTTAGTTATGATGAATATATCCGAGTCATTTAAAGGAGCTGACGCAGTTTAGCTAGAGTAGAGGTTTCTGGTTCATGTTGTGTAACCAGATAGCACTTTTTTCACATTTCACATCAAAAATGTTGATGGTTTTTAGTGGGATTTCATGTGATTGACTAATACAAAGTAGCATGGCACGGTGATGTGGAAGGAAATTTAATTTCTGTTTTCAAGATAAAAAAAGGACAATCTGGAAAGTGTGGCATGCATTTTGCTCTTCCTTTTCCAAATGCAGCTAAACACTAATAATGCTACGGTATCAAGCCAACAATGTCAGTCAGATGAGTTTACTTTTGAATTTGGAACAACTGGTGAATAAGTAACAAGTTGTTGCAAAATGTTCAGAATAACAACCTTCTTTTTCTTTGAGTAGCCTAATTAAGTATTGTTTATCTAACCAGATGTTGAGTGGCTTTCTATGTCTGCTAAGGCTGGATGTAATGACTCATTATATTCACTTTCAAAATGTTTGGTACAAGCTGTCAAAATTTGTTTTCTGAAAATATGAGATATTTTTGATGAGGAAATCTGTGGAGTCAGTTGATGAAAAATGTCTTTTCTGAGCTTGAAGTTCTTCCTTGATCAGCTGTCTGACAGTATTTCAGCTTTATGTACTCTGAATGGATCAGTTCTGACTATAAGTGGAGGCTCATTCAAGACGTACAGGCAGCAGGCGGTGGATTTAGCATCCTTCTCTCCCCCTCTGCTTTCCTGTTTCCTGTGATGCTTTCAACCTTTTCCATGGACCTATTCAATGAGTGTGTGCTGCAGCTTAGCTTGAATAAGAGGGAAGAGATGTTTTCCGAAGCCTTAAAAACAATGTATAATTACTTGCTTAGGAAATTAAACTGAAGTGTACAAAAACGTAAAATGTCCAACTAAAAATATCAAGGTTAAAAAGAACAAAAATACTCTTTGATATGAAGAAAAGTATTAGAAAGAGACAATTTAACTGGATTGTTATGTCCTTTAGAGTTTCACAGTTGATGACAAAAAAAAAGAAAAAAAAACAATAAGTATCTCACCCCATAATCATTCACTTATTTTTGTACCAGAGACGTATCAGGGCTTTTGTCTGTGTGTTCCTAAATTTATGCAGTTTTACTCAAAACTGGGCCACGTTCTGCTCTAGATTATAACTGGACTCTGTCGCCCCTGAGGTTTCTGTGCAGTGGATTGACGGTCGGTGTGTAGCCGTCCTCGCACAGTGGGTGTCTGTCTGTGTTGGGCCTTCTTTTCTTAACACCGTTTCCTTTTTTTTTCTCTTTGATCTCTTTACAGAAAGAAATCTGCCAAATGGGATGAGATGAACATCCTAGCGACATATCATCCTCCAGACAAGGACTACGGCCTGATGAAGATAGATGAACCCAGCACACCTTATAACAGGTTAAAAGCCTCATATTTACATGCTCATAATATCCAATCTATTGATTGAATATTTTTAAAACAGCAGTCACTGTATTTTTGTTCAAGTCTCCACTAATTTAATATTCAGGGCATGCTTTATTTTTTTGATTATAAAATATACAGTACAATGAGAAGTTGTGTCCAAACTTTTGGTCTGTACTGTATATGTTAATTTAGAGACTTAGAAGTAAATGCTCTAAATTGCAATGTATCTGGGATGTATTTACAGTACAGTGGAATTTGGTTCTGAAAATTATGAACATAAAACGTCTTTCAAAGTCAAAGAAACTTTAGCTCCATTCTTGTCCCTGCTGATCATTATTTGATGTTCCTACAGCTTCACTGGAGTCCACTTGTGGTTAAATCAGTTGATTGGAGATTATTTGCAAAGGGAAACCCCTGTCAGCCACTTCAAACTGCATGAAAATGTGTAGTATGTGCAGAGTTTTAAAGTTCTTCACCTTAAGGAAGAAAATACTTGAATTTGTTCTGGAAATGATAGCATAACAAGATGCAGAAAAAATGAAGAGGAAGTGGAAGCTTTCTAGATGCTCTGTGCTTGCAGAGAGAACTGCAAAGCTCAAAGCAATGGATTAAACTGAGATTGTTGTAATATTGTAAAGTCAGCTTCCTAAACCTGACGACTCTGTACAACTGTACATGTTAGATGCAGAATTTAACAAAATAAGATTATTGTAATAAATTAAGTTTAATTGTAATTGGACTGAATTGCTTTTTAAAATAAGACTCAAATTAAGATAAGATAAGATTTATTTGTCATTGTCATCAACAGATTACAACGAAATTGTGGTTGCACTGTAAAAATCCAATTTAGTAAAATTAGATTATTATAAACTGAAGAGGGTTATAACTTAATTTAACTGGTATTTGGTTTTTAAATTGAATAGATTTACTTATTTTGCTCTAGAATATTTTTTTCTGGAAAATTAGATCTATAAATAACCTGAGATCAAATAATAATAACAATAATAATAATAATAAAAATCTTTTTAGCTTGTTTCTATCCTTCCTCCATTCTTCCTGTTGATGTTTCTGGTTGTTTTTCTCCCCTGCTGCCCTTCTGTTTTCAGGATGGTTGGGGACGACGATGATGAGGGGACACTCAGTGACTCAGAAGGCCACGGCGGTGGGCTCGAGCCTGATGACCTGGCCTCAAAGTAAGGATGGAAACATGAATGCATGGAGACAGAATAAAATCAGAGGGAACACAAACAAAAACAACAAAGAAGGATCCATGATGCTGTGGGCCTGTTTCAAAATATTTACAGCTTTAACAGCAATCAATGTGAGACCAGGGATTTTGTCATTTTATTTTATTTTTTTTTATTTTAGTTTAAATTAAGCAAATGACATTAGGTAGTAACGCTCAAAACACATTGATGTTAAAGTTTGATCATTCTGAAATAAATAAACAATGGAATAACAATGAAAAAATTTTATAAATCTGTCTAAATAAACAGTCATTGGCCACACAAAGATAATTGCACTGTGGGAAAATGTTTCTGCTATTAAAGGACATGACAAAGACAAAACATATTGCTCAGAGACATAAAAAGCTAAATTCTCCTTGGCCCAGTCTCTAGATATTGAACAGAACAGGCAGATTGGGCCTAAAAACTTATCATCTTGTTGTAGCAAAACCTAGACAAGGAAAACTTAAACATTTAAGAACAAAACTGCCTATTGAGCGTTTTTAGCTTGCTGACAGCTGATTTGGTTTTGCTGTGTGTGCTAGTGTTAGGTGTCAGTGTTATTCTCCTTTATACAATAGAAACAAATCCCACAGCTTATTGTGAGTAATTGATGTCTCTGCCCAAGTCATGCACAATCCTCTACTTTAATTAAATGAGATCTAAGAACAAGGGGTTTAAGAAAGCTGTAATACTGCCAGGTATCAAAACATACAGGACATTTATTAAAGTTTTAAGTTAGAAATGAGGGTATTTCTCCTTTAACAAACTTGGGGGCAACTTCATGTTACACTACAGTTAAACAAACAACTGTCTCACTGGCAGATGCTGCAAAGCAAGCAGACATGTAGCTTCACAAATAATGCAGACAGTTGTTCAGCTGTGAAGCCCCAGTGGTACAAAGTAACTCAGAGTCAGCAGCAACATGCCGAGCAGCCGCAGTGACAACCCAGGAAACAAAGACTGGCAATGAACCAAAGAGGAGAATCAGCAGCAACAGCAGGCAAGATGGGCCAGACTTGGTGTCAGACTGATCACGCCTGGATACTGGAACATTTGTACAATGAAAAAAATAGGAACATTTAGGTTTTATAACCACATGTTTGAATTAGTTCACTGTTTTATTGTCTTTTAACCCTCCTACAGTTTTAAGAGACGGGGTTGATTGGACACCACAAACTTTGTACCTTGTGCGCAGTCCAGCAGGGTCGCACTGACCCTGCGTGCACTTTTACTAGGTTTTTATTTCGTGGTTTTGGGAGCTGAAGGTCTGATGGGACAATCCCTCACTACACATGGATTGTGTTATGTGATCAACTGTTTGTTTATGTTGATAACATGGGGAAGACTCTACCCAGAAAGAGACTCTCCCATTAGATAGTGAAGGCTAAGTCTCTAGCTTATAGCAGCAGGAATCTCCCAATGCACCGGGGTGTGAGGGTTCTCTCCATCAGGGGTGTAGCAACCTCCTGGGCTCTGTTTAGATGGATCCCCATGAGGGATATGTCCTGCAGGCAACTGGTCTTTGCCACACACATTTGTACAGTTTTATTGTTCGAATGCAACAGCTCCTTGTTTGGCTCACTCTGTTTTTTCTGCTGAGTCTAAATGGATTTGTCCTGCTGACAGACTCTTCCTCTAGAGCTCTGCAGCTCCTCCAGAGTTAGCAAGGTCCTCTCTGTGTTTCCTTTAATTGAGCTATGAGTTTAGATGGGCCGTCATGTTTTGGTAGTTTCGCCACTTTAGAGAAGAGTATTACATAAATTAACTCTATT
Organism: Xiphophorus hellerii; assembly: GCF_003331165.1. Classification (NCBI taxonomy): domain Eukaryota; kingdom Metazoa; phylum Chordata; class Actinopteri; order Cyprinodontiformes; family Poeciliidae; genus Xiphophorus; species Xiphophorus hellerii. The sequence goes on from NC_045680.1 coordinate 11,312,963, forward strand.
AAGTGACTTCGGGAGCCAGTTGTTTGCACTGGGCTTTATTTGAGATTGTCAGAGCAAATGCATGCCACACCTTTGACATTTTTATAAATGCAAAACCATATATTTTCTTTCCTCTGGTCTATCACAAATAATCCAGAAAAAACACATTCCAGATTGTGGCTGTAAGATGTGAAAACATCTTGCACATCTTAAGATTTTTAAGATGTGTAATTACTGTTTAACGTATGAAACAGTAAAACGTTTCATATGTTTCAGTGTGTGAAATGTGAAAATATTTAGTTTTGGAACTCAATGAAATTCCATACGAGTGCAGATCAGCCAATAAGCAGGGTGTTTCCCAACATTCCTGCTTTCCAGGGATGTGATGTCGAGCTTGCAAGGAGGCTGTAAGCTCGACGAAAACAGTCCTGAACACGTTTCCTGCTGGAAACACGTCAATGCTGGAAGGCATTTGTGTTAAAACAGTCCATATGTTCTAATTTAAATTGTTTTTTCCCTTTTTGCTGCCACGATCAAAAAGCTCTTTTTTACAACCTAATAAAGAACAGATGTTTTACCAATTCAACAACTGTGATGCGCTACATACAGCAAATGTGAATAAATGGATGGATTACATCTTCTTTCTGTGTCATTTTAGGTCCTAATGGTCCATTTGGGTTAAGAAATATTTATCTGCCACTCTAAGCTGTCAGCAGAATGTTAATGGGAGCCTGAGGAGTGTTTTTCGCTCTGGGCCATCATCCTTACATAAGTGCATTAAAGCTGGGATTGGATGAGGCAGTTTGGATGCTGCAGAGAGCTCAGTGATTAGCTTCAGGCTTGCAAGTCAATTAGCTGCCGTTGTTTACTTTTGTAATGAATGCCTTGTTTTGTTTTACACTAAACCCATCAGACAGTACCCACAGCTGCTGTTCTTTTCCTTTCATCATCCTCCCATCATTCATGCTTTTACATCACAGATTCTCTCTCCTCCTTTTCTGTCTGTCTTAGCTGTTCTATCCCATCCAATTTGACCCATCAAACACAATTATTGGAGCACTTTGAAGCTGTAGTGAAATGTAAACTCTTGACCTGGAGTGACTCGTGCCAGCTGGTTGGAGAGCAGTAGCACAGTGCAGGGGTGTTTCCCTCAGGCGCTTCCACATATTCACCATAAGCCATTATTCATTTTGTCTAACCCTGTTGAAACATTTAGTGGGGCTGAGAGGTGAGAATAGTAAATTGTGTTATTTTTTTATCTCTTGAGTCATTAACGCTGTTCACTCTGCCTTTTGTTCCATCATTTAATGTACATTTTTTCCTGCTAACGTCTTCCTCTTACATCTATTTCTATAGTGAGATGCAGCAAGAGCTTGGATCTCTTTGCATTGTTGTTGAAGGCTGGTGTGTTCAGTTATTGTCGACGTGCTTCTCGGAGATATTTAAGACGGCTTTACTTTGTTCTTCAGGCTGGAGGAAGCTGAGGGGGTGGAGCCACGCTTCATGAAAGAAGCGGAAGAGAGCAGCGAGGAGGAGGAAGAGGAGCTGACTCCACAAGTGCAAGGTGATGCTTCATTTTTTTTTTAATTTTCCGTTTTTCAGTCAATACCGTCATAATGGTGAGATAGTAAACAGTGCCTTACAGAACTATTTCTACCTCATGAATTTTTTCACATTTTGTCACAATACAACCGCATAATTATACTAAGAATAGATTACATTCACAACATTCACTTGGCAGCACTGATGCCTTGCAGAAAGAAGGTCCTGGGTTTAAATCCTAGCCTGGTGTCTGTGTTTAAGAGGTTTGCATCTTCTCCCTGTGTATGTGTCTCTTGGTACTCCAAAAATATGACTGTTGGGTTAATCGGTTTCTCTAAATTTCCCTTAGAGGTGTGTGTGCGTGCGTGTATACTGTATGTGAATGGTTGTCCTGTATGTCCCTGTGTGACACTGTGATTGGCATCCTGTCCAGGTTGTACCTGCCAAAGATAAGCACCAGCCTATAAAGCAGATCTGAAGAAAGCTCTGACTGAAAACACTCTTAGAGTTTCCTGAAGAGGAATGTCTGGGGTTTTTAGTTTCATCTTTATTTTATAAAGCATCGTTTCTTGTACAATCATCTCTAGTGTCTCCAGAGCAGAACAGAGCTCGCCTTTTCATCAGCATGCTGAGCTTTTTTAAGTCACTGACTCTGAATCTGCCAACCCAACATCTAAAGACTTCTCTATAATTTTTTTTGCAAATGATCTTAATTTCGGCTAGACTGGATGGAAAGCATTTGTAAAGATGAATCATTTTCTCCTCTTTGGACTTTGGCTGTTTGCTTAAGGTTGTTGCCCTGTTCCACAGCATGATGCCACCTCCACCATGTTTCACCATGGTGTCTAGGTGTTCAAAGTGTAGTGTCGATTTTCTTTCAGGAATAGCATTTTGCACACTTAACTTCTGTTTTGGTGTGATTTCACCAGAGCACCTTCTTCTACATACTTGTTGTGTCCACTTTATGACCTGTGGTGAACTGGAAATGGGATGGTCGCATGTTGGACAGGAAATGCTCAAAGCTTCGGATAATGTTTTAAGACCTAATGCTTCTTTAGGCTTCTCTACTACATCCCTTCCCTGTCAGGTCAGCTCCTTGCTCTTCGTGATACTGTTTGTTCACTAATATTTTGTAGCAAACCGCCAAGGCCTTCACAGAGCAGCTGGATTCAAACTGAGATTAAATGACACACAGGTGGACGTTTACAGGCAGTTTGTTGCACTGGATTCATTTATGGGTATCAGAGTTTAGGAATACTTTTCTACTATATTGCTGGTAGATTCTGGATCAGTATCAGTAGTTGCAGGTTTCATTTTCCATCTTATCAAGGGCACCCCACTGTTCACCTTTCTATTTATAGCCATGGTCTTAATATAAAGCGTCCTCTGTTGCTGTGAGGGTGACTCAGTGCTGCTCCACAGTGGAGTGTCGGCACAAAAGGTCTCCATCAAAAGTCATCAAGTGGTCTTTGTGATCCTTTTGACCTTTTATTCTGCTCTCCAGACAAAGACGCATGCATTATCCATCCACAGCGTGTCAGCAGGATTTTAACCAGTCCGTGACCTCGCCCGTCTTCGAGCTCTCGGGTTCATAATTTAACCGACTGTGGAGGCGGAGCAGGACACACACTGTACTACCACTGAAATAATCCACTCAGACCGATCGCTGGGGTTTCAGATTTATATCCGGAAGGTTGAAAAAAATAAATACATTCTGGGAAATCTGCAAATCAAGTCGATATCACTCAGCATCACAGCTGCAGATTCAGTAAATGCTGATCCATGTGCCGATTAACGCCACCTGCTGGAAAAAGATGAAAGTGTCGACTGCTCACGGAAATACTGGATGGTTTTCTCACCCAGTTTGACAGCATTTATTTTTTCTGATATATTTAAATGCTTTTTATGAAAGAATTTCTTTTTATTGTATTTTTTTAGATGTTTGTTACCAAAACACGCTAGCTGAGCAGCTTTCATCACCTTCATCAGGTTCCACACACAACCATTAAGACAGACTGCAACATGTGACCCAGCAGCAGAGGCCGGGTCAGGTGAACAATGTCAGCATGCTCTGTGGTACCGAGTGGAGGCTGATCTGTGTCGCTCTTCAAAGAGGAAATATGCTGCGACTAAAACTAATCTGAGGATTTTCTTGATCACTATGGGGTTTAATGTTGATGGATGAAGGTTTTGCTGTGGTTAAGCGCATTAGAAATAAAACGTCACGGTGGCCTCTTTTGACTGTTGAGTCTTGCTTTCTTGCTTGTATTAAATGTACAAAGTTCAGAATCACATTAAGTTTTTCAGACCAATTAAGAACAATTGCTTGTAGAGACGATTAAACCGCAAAAGCAGCTCAGTTTTCTGATCCGTCCGTCGTCTTTTCTCATTTATCCTTAAACAGTAGTAGAGGCGGGGCTGGTGCCGATCCCCAACGGCTGAAAGGCGGGGTACGCCATGGACAGGTTGACAGTCCATCACAAGGAATCACAGAGACACACAGGACAGACAACTACACACACTCAGACCTGCAAGCAAAATTCTGCGTTGTAGAAAACTACCGCTGTTCATCGCCCTGAACACATCATCCTCACATTGTCAGTGGTAGTGGCGGCATCATGGTGGGGGCATGCATTTTTCCCCAGCAGCGATAGGGGTGCTCGTGTAATCTGATTACAATATAGATGGAGCTTTATCCAAATGAATCACAGGTTTTTGAGTTTATGCATTATTACACACAAGTCAGCACAGTCAGTGTTTTCTGTTTTTTTTTTAAGTAATTTTGTTTTTGTTTCCTTTCAGCCAAAAAGAAGCATTTTCAGATGATGAGGAAGATGCACTATGATGAGGGCATGAACATAAGGCTGGCTCGCGAGCTCATTGCTAAAGAACTAGAAGAAGATGATGACGATGAAGAGATGAGGGATGACACAGAGGATCCAAGGGACAACGCAGAGGAGACGGAGGAGATCAGTGTAGACCCGCCACAGGAAGGTAAGGAGAAGGGAGACACTGTACCTTCGCACATCAGAGCTTGTAGAAAGGGAGCATCAGAGGCCACTACAGGAATGAGTAAACATGTTGGTTAAAATGATCAGACATAATGGTTTTGCTCATCATCATTAGTGTAAATTTCATTACGCTCCATTTCTGCTTCCCCATGGATTATATTCCCAGACACTAGAGCATCAGAGCGATAACTCATCGTCATGGTGACTAAAGAGTGTTGTGATCGCTCAGTGTGTATAAAAATACACACGGCCTTTACGGCTGAGCAATTTGACTTAAAAACATCAGATTTTTTATACCAGATCCGATTTTAATTGATTAGTTTTTTTTTTGCTTTCTTTTCTAAAAACAAAAATACAGATGATAGAAAATATTTTCAAACAGTGGCTTTTATATCAACGATCACTTCCATGACTTGTACAACAGAGGAATAGGGCCAGGCTACAAGAATTTTTGTTTAATTATGAGATATATAGCCATGATATTAGCAGAATAAAGATGGGTTTTTACCAAAAGAACTTCATGAAATTATGAGAAAAGTCTTTTTAATGAGATAAAAGCTTTGATTATATCTTGAAGTTATCAAGATATATTGTGACCAGCTCAATATGTGTGGTTCTTTCTTCGAAATAGACTCGTTGTTTGCTCAATCGTTTCAAAGTCCTTCTACTGATAATAATTTGTTGCCAATACCAAAGTACAACTTCGGAAGATGCTCAACATTCCTTATTTAAATTATTTGTTATTTTCGTGTTGGAGTACTCATAACATTAATACTACATTCTCCTAATACAGGGGTGGCAAACCGCATGCTGCGGCTCTTTGACGGATCCTGTGTGGCTCTTTGATTCTGAAATTTCCCACACCCCTTGAAGGCAGAAGCAGCGTAACGTGCAGCGCAGGTTGTGAAATTAATTCTATTAAGATAACGCTACAAGTCTGCAGTAGTTGTTGGTGTAGGACAGTCTTTCTCAAACTGTGGTCCCCGGTCCACTAGTGGTCCGCGGGCACTCCCTTGTGGTCCGCAAGGTATTGCATGCCGTGAGGTTAGCTCAAAGTCCGACTCACACACTTAGTTTACCAAAGCTGAAGGTACCGGTGGGAAATTTCTCAGGGTGAGTTGCAGAAGTTTTGTTTTTGAACACTATTGCAATAACTAGCATGCCACCTGCATGCAGATCTAGGTCTGCGGCTGTACTGAGTCTGATATGACGCTGTTGAGGCGATGAGCAAAGCTGCACCCCTTGCTGACTAACTGCATCTTAACACCTAAAATAAAGTTTTTATGTAGGGCTGAAAGAAAATGTTTGTTTTTGCCAAAACAACTCCAGTCTATTTTTCTTTTATTATGATTCTTAATTGCAAATAGCCCTAAAATGTTATTAATGCACACAGCACTTGTAAAGAACTTTTTTGATTTGTATGTGTTTTCTATCATTGGAAAGCTTAGAATCTACGCTTTCAGAATCAGTAAATAACTCAAAACATCCTGAGCAGCAGTAGTTCATGGTTTTATCATTGCCATTCGCGTTTACAAAACAGCACTACCTTTCACATTCGGATGAATAAAGACAATGGGTTAAGAGACTAATATTTTCATTTCAGGTTGTACATATAAAGATGTTGTTATTGCGGGGCCAATTTCATATTATGTGGTCCGTGAGTGTTTGTAAAAAGGTTAAGTGGTCCTCGGCCTGAAAAAGTTTGAGAAACACTGGTCTAGGAGGAGAGATTTTAGGTCTAACCTGAATCGTTTATGAATATAATCTGTTTCCATAGTAACAGTTTTCCTCAGCAGGTCTCTATATTTCTAGCGGCTGCATTATTTCACGTCGGTACACTTTGCGCCGCACCCAAGCTCAGAGGATTGTGGCGCAGATGTGGGAGTGAAGCAGAACAAGCTGCTGCCGCTGCTGCGCAAATAAGGGAACATGATGTCAGAGTTTGTACAGCAGTTTCTGGTGCCACTAAAGGGAAAAGTAAACCGGTTCTGATCACATGAACACAATCAATGCTGTTCGCATTGCGGTGACGTGAAGAGTGGAAGGGTCACTTCCACAGAGCTCAGAAGTTTTCTTTATGTCTTTGAATGAAATTTTACTATGTTTAAACAAGTCTTATCATTGTGAAAGAGTTGCTTCAAATGGCTGTAACAGAGTACAAACCAAACCCAGAGATACTGGTAAAAAAAAATAAACACTGTTAGGTGGCACAGTTAGCTTTAGGAACTAAGGACAAAACTGTTTCAGCAAGCAATGCGGTATAAAGCTAATCTTGAAATTGCTGCGTGGCTCTTTAATTTGGCTCTTAATGCTGAACTAGTTTGCCACCCTGTCTTAATATTACAATATTACTCTGGTGATATTAAGTCTAATTATCCTCATATTAATTAGACTTTGCTCTTAAAGTATTCTAACTTTATTCCCATGTGTAAAAAAAAAAATTATAGCCCTATGTTGTAGAATACAAGGTGTAAAAAAAGAGCTTGTCAAACAAGATGGCGGCAGCTGACATGATGACATGGTGGCATGTCAGGGCGTGATGACATCAGTCTGAACCAAGGAGTGCAATGAGGGGAGAAAAAAGGTTTTACTAGGGAATATTTAAATCTTCGTGTATACCAAGCATCTACCTTTGTTTATTCCTGTGTGTTTGTCCTCCAGCTGATTCCCTAGAGTCGTAGATGACTTCTCCCACTGTCAGCGCCGTGGCAGATCAAGATTCAGCGAGATCCGCCCATCGGACCTGTGACTGAAAGCAGAGACGTTAAGGCAAACACCGCTTCACCACCTGTCCAACATCTCCCAGCAGCCAATAAGATTACCGGTCCCCTCTTTGTCTCCACTATTCCCATAAAACTGTGCAATATAACCTCTATTTTTAATTTTAAAAATGGTTTTCAGCTCCAGGAATATATCCGAAATGCACACATGAAGGCTGTTGCTTGTCCCTCCTCCCTCTCCTGCTGCCAAGAATGCCCTCCTCTCACCTCTCCTGGACTGATGTCGCACTGAAGAATCTATGACTCAGACACTGGAAGGAGGATCAAAGTCTTTTTAAAAATAAGAATAAAAAATGACAAGAAAAACCTCACAACATTGAGCTTATTCTGGCTGAAACAGCTTGTTGGTTGTGGAAGAAGCCAGGGGGAAACCCCACGGCCTCTCTGAAGGGTTTTATGTCACATGATGGAGTTTCCAGTGGCTGCAACTCGGATCTTTTTCTTGTTTTCCTTTCTGATCAATCACACCGCTGCATTTTATTTCTACTGGCTGTATGTCTTTAGGAATAGTTAAATTGCTAAAATAACAAGGCTTCTCCACATACAATATTGAAATGACATGATTACTGGTTTGGGGAATATATTAATCCAAATTGTGTTATTAAAATAACAGGTATTTTTCAAGGAAGAACATTGACTCATTCTTGATTGTCCCACTTGGATGCTCATTTTTAGTTTCTCATTTCCAGTTTACAAGCATTTCTAAATGTCACCAGACATCTTGAGGTACATTTTTCATTCAATGGAATCCTTTTTCATCCCTTCAAGATAATTTTGTTAAAGAATAAGACAGGACAAGCTGCTCGGTCGTCCGTGTTTTCCTTCCTCTGTGTAAAATCCACAGTATTTTTGATTGTAAAGTTGGCGAGAAGAGACTGTATGGAAGTGCTGCTGCTGAACTTTGGTATGTGCTACTGATAGACCTGGCGAATAGGTATTAGATGAACAGTCTGAGCTGTGCCAAGTTATTTGAAGGAAAGTCAGAACAATGTTGCTTAATGTTTTTGTTTTTTTTTTAACCTGGCTTAATCCACGGTTTTGTTTATTTTTTACAATGTTTGATCTGCTTGCATGACTCAGCTCAGGATCATCATAGGGCAGGAGGAAATGATTGTAATGCTACTGACTGAAGTCGGAGGACTTTGGAGACGAATTAAACCACTACAGCTCATTGGAGGTGCGTTGAGGACTTGAGTTCTCTTTCAAGGTTCAGCCATGTGTCACTGAATAGTCTTAAAAGGAAAAAGAAAGCCAGTCACTCTCGTGTTGACTGTAGGACTTGGCTGCATACGCTGGGAACTCAGTTAAGTATGGAGTAGAAAAAGCATGCAGGAATCATGAGCATGTCTTATGTTATCTCTTTATTTTCCCCGTTGCCCTTTAACGCCCCACTGTGACCGGACACGTCGAGCTTTATGTTGCGGAAATACTGCAGGTCACAGCTGTTGGTACGACTCCTGCCAAAGTCTCTGTGCATTTTTTCCCCATGTTTAGAAGCAAACCAACAAGTATAGAGTTTGGCAAATGGAATGAGTATCTGAGCAAAGAAACAGAGATTTTTGACAATACGGCTGTTTTAATTTGTAAACTTGTGGAAAAAGTGTGACTCTAGAGAAGCAGAGATGATACTTTTTCTCATTTTAGACAAAACACAATGGACATGAATCATCCTGTAGGTGGTTGTGACCTGACAAATGTGCCTCTAATGACTTAATATACTTGTGTGTTTAGTGAACAAGCTCCGTGATACTTTTTGCCTCTTTTTTTCTGTTTTTGTTTTGCATTACACCTGCTCTGTTGTGTTTTCTAAGGTGGGTAGAAGTTTATGCAGTCATCTGATCTAGAGATGCACCGATCAGATATTTTCTGGCAAGTTTCCAGGTTTTTTTTATTTTATTATTATTATTTTTTTTTAGATCTGACTTGCCGATTCCAATTATTTTCCCCAGGGATTATAAAAAGTGTTCTGCAAGTTGTTTGACAAAGTTTGTGATAAATAAAGAAATTTCAAGACTATCCCCATTTACATTTGCTATACATCAAAGCAAATGTCTCAAACCTTTATCTGATTTTTAATAAATCAGCTGCTTCAAAGTACTTGATATTAGTTGATGCATTTATGGACCTAAAGTGGTGGGACTTAGTTATGGTGCATTTAATAATTTGAAAATTAAAAAAAGAAAACAAAATGTATTAATTGGTTATTGGTGTTTCTCTACTTATGGCCATCATATGTCTCAAAAATGTTCTCTTATAATTTTCCGTCTGCATGTTCTTACTCATCAAGTTGTGTATATTGTTTTGTTTCTTTCCAGTCATTAAACAAACATTGTTAGAAGCCTGTGTGATGTTCATTTGCTTTGGACGTAGCAATTTGAATGAGATAAATGCAAGTTTTGATTTGGTGATAACTTACAAATGAGCAATCAATCTATTCTGACACTGATAAAAACGTTTTGCTTTTATTATTTTCTAAATGAATTTAATAGTCACTTTTTGTGAAGTTCTGGTCTATTTAAATAAAAGTGTAAACATACAGGAAACCTCTTAATTTTGAGTGTGAAAAGTGATAAATCAATTGCAGAATTATTTTAGAAAGTTCTTTTGTTTTGCTTGGTTTTGTTATCTAAATTGCCACCAGATGGCGCTGTTACACAATCTTTCGTTCCCATAGGCTTTCTCGTAAGTAATGGGATAAAGCGTGAGACTGATCAAATCAAAGCGGGGAAACCTTTTATTTAACGCAGTGCGTCATTAAATTACAATAGAAATGTTCAAAGGTATTTAAGCTTTGCTTTCATTGTTTGGCAGTGCGCAGATGCACAATGAAGGGGAGAAGATTAAAAATATTAAGAAAACGGTTCCTGAGTGTTTTTTAAGGATCAGGAAGCTCCTGTCAACTGACGCAAAGATTGTGTATTCAAAGGTAGACTTGTCACTCGTTTCAATTCTTTAACGCTGGCCCTTAACATACAGCACACACTAAAAAATATGTTGCAGACTTTCTGATACTTATGTAGACATACAATAAATACATGTAGATCATCTATCTATCTCCTTTTGTGTGTGTATGGTGCAATTGTGTCATCAACTGCACAACTGAATAGAATTGTGCATGTTCAACAGAAGCGAAAGACCACACTTACCTCCGGTTAAAATGTTCATATAAATAACATACTTAACGCATGTTTTAGTTGTGTAGCTGTCTAATATTATCAAATTGTCAGTTGGAAAAAATGCATTACGTAAACACGACATTCAAACACTTCTTGGCGGTGGGGGAAAATACGTTTCAGAGTGTCCGACTGGATTTTATAGACCCATTTCCAGAGCCGGTGTGCAGTCTTTTCATATAGACGATCTTTGTGTGTAGATCTGTTGGAGAAAAGCTCCTCTCCCGCGGACTGCTATGATAGAGCTACTGGACAACACTTTCTGTTTTCAGTGCCGACCTCCGCTTTTGGGACAGTTTAGTGACGGTTTTTTTTGGGGGGGGGTGGTGAACTCGTTCACAAAGAAAAACGTCGTTTATGAGCGCTGTCCAGCCACTTCTTGTTGGTAGCTGCTGGCCTCTGAGGCTAGCTGGCTTAGCGGAACGGTGACCGAGTGGAGCCAGCTGGTCGGACGGAGAAACGGGAACGTTAGCGAGCAAGCTAATTAGCCAGAAACACTGGGCTTGGATTATTGCCTTTAATCAAACATAGAGAGCAGGTTGTGCAGGCGCAATTCACTGCGGCAAAGATGAAAATAACCGTGGACTTTGAGGAATGTCTGAAAGACTCCCCACGCTTCAGGTGAGCGACTATAATTTTCGTCTTTTCCCTGTTTATCTGGGTATTTGTTTATACGGTGTAAAGTATCCAGTTAGCGCGATGATCAGCAGTAAGGAGCTTGCTGGTTGTTGCCTGCTGCTCTTCTATTTTTGTCCCTTAAGAAAGCCGGATCCAGACTGGGAGGCTGCTGGTGGGGCAAAGAAACCAAACAAACTCAATGAGTTGTTCGGTGAGACCAAACGAAGGGAATGTTTTTTCACCATAAATTATGTAGAGATAGGACAATGTATTAAATATGAATGTTGGGAATTACTGGCTGTGCCAGTAGCCTGAACTGACACGACAGTGCATTGTACTATATCCTTAATTATTAATGATGTAGCATGTTGCCCAAACATATTACTCCTAGACTACAAGCACACTACCTGTATATTACAGTTTAATAATGTGCACAGTCACAACTTTAAAGTCTCCTCTGCTGGTTTTAAACATTTTGAAAATATTTTAAAATGTAAGTTTTGAACGTTAGAATGTTAATATTTTCTATAGTAAAAGTGCATCCTTAATCAACAACTGCTCTAATTGGTTGATACCAATGTCCTGTAGGTTTTTCCTATAAAAGAAAAAAAATTGAGCCCATCAAAAAATGAAGGAATGACAAGATTCTCCTGATCTATGCATCAAAAACATTTCCTGAACCTTTAAGTAGATGTTTATTGAATCTTGAAAAGCATAAAACTGATGGTTGATGCTTTTTATAAACCAAACAAACTAGGAGTTGAAAAATTTGAGATGTTTAATGGACCGAGAAAATTAAGATTGTTCAGTTCTTTATCAATCAGATCTGATCAATTGAGAATTCAGATCTCTAGCTGACTGACTGGTGTTGCCCTGCTTTGTTGAGTTTATTAAAAAATATATATTAGATAAACATCTTGGATGCATAAATGGGAATAATCTTGTAATTCTTGGACTCAAACAGTTCATCTAAGTCTTTTAAACCACCATAGCACATGATCTTACAAAACGACAGACCTGCATGAAAATTGAATCAGTTTCCTCTGTAATAGCAGGAAGCACTGTTGCCTTGCAGCAGGAAGGTCCTCTGTCAGATCTCACCCTGGCGTCTTTCCACATGTTGTCCCTGCACAAGTGTGGATTCTTTCTGGGTACTTTAGTTTCCTTCCACGATCCAAAAACACGTCTGTTAGGTTTTTTGGTCCCTCTAAAATGTCCTTGGTTTTCCATGGATGGTTGCATGCTGTGTGTCTCGCTGTGTTGCCCTGTGATGGACTGGCAACCTGTCCATCACAGGGCGGGTATAAACAATGGATGGATGGAGTAAATAGATATTTTCTCTCTCCTTTGTTTCCCAGCTGTTGTGATGTTTCCAAAGCTCCCTCTCTTTTTAATCGTCTTTGTCAGGTGTATGCAGATATTACACCATGAATTCCTGATATTTGAAATATAATTGTAATCAACATAGCTTACTAAACAGTCATTATTCTAATCAGTAATGGTTACACTGACGCTGTAGCAAAGTTGTATGCTGCTCTTGTAAGTGTTGGCGATATGGACCTAAAATTTTATTTTGATATTTACTGTCATTTATTGAGATAACTATAAAAGTGACAATAAAAAGTTTTTACAACTTCTTAGCGGTCGTTTTTAAGGTAACCTTAAGGTTGGGTATCACTGCTGTCAAAGACCCACAAACACAAATATTGGAACACCAGATGATTTTTATCACGTTTTTCCATGTAGTTATTGCTTTTAATCATGTTTTCAATTTTATTGATATTTATTAATGCTTTCATGGAACCAACAGTGGAAAAAATAGTAAAAATAACAAATCTGTGTGACTGATACAGTCAGATTTTGGAGCCTCAAATGTCAACTGAAATGTATCATTGACGTGATAAGAAATTTTTTACGATGGCAACAAATGATATAATAAATGTCCTTCCTCATGCACTAGTGGATGTTACACTTGAAGTAAAAAAAAAAAGACCAACTAAAGTTTCCATAAATGACAAGATTAAACTTGCTCATTCCTACCAATGTTGCTTTAGCTTGGTTTTCTTGTACTAGTCATGTGTTTTTAGACCATATTGTAACTCAAAAGTCATCATTTGCAGCTTTTTCTCCCCACTTTGTCAACCCTTTGGGAGGTGTTAAGTTGAGTGTTTGTCCTCAACCACCCCATCCCCCTTGGGTTGCTTTGCGTTCAGTGTTTTGAGAAAAGCATCTCTCTTCTTCCTGTCTCTCACACTCTGTTGCTCGAACATCCTCCCCCAGCCAAACGAGGAACAGATGTTAGAAAGTTGCTTTTTTATCAGCGCATTTCCTTCAGGATCACGTAAGGGGGGCTGGAGAAGAGGGGGACTTCCCGCACAGTGGAGTTGCCTAAACTTGTAAGGAAAATATGCAGTACATGTATAAGAAGTGAAAGCATACAGCCAAACTGTGCTAAACTGCTGACAGATGGTTGTTCTGTTAGTCTAAGATGGTGGCTTGACTTTAAAGCCTCTTCCTTCTTAACATTAATATAAGGAGCTAATTTTAGATCAATTGTGAACAACAGAGGGGCTGAGTCACAGCAGAACTGGGTTGGAGTGGGCTGCTGTACCACCAAGGCACAGTTTTTGGAAACAAAGAAAGGAAAGTTATTAATGAGCCACATTTCTGTAGCATCCCTGAATTTCACTGAGACCAAGTAATGCATATATACTCTGGGGGGTTTTCTTCAGTCACACAAAGAGATAAGCAGTTTGAGGGAAATTAGTACACTCAGGAAATAGGAAACTGGATTACTGGTCTTCTGATATTAAAGTAAGAAATCTATATTACAGAGAGAATACCTGGAAGTTTAGTGATAAACAGGCAAATTTCAGATGTAGTTTTCTGAATAATAAGCTGTGTTACTGTATATTCTAATAAACGCTAACTTTTTTGGTGTCAAAACATTTAACAATAAATAAATAAAAAATCCTGTTGCTTTCCAGATCTAAAGCAAGTATTAAGTTCAGAATACCTCCAAACATCAGACTCAGCTTTATTTAATAAATGACACCATCAACTTTGTAAATTTCCTTTCACTTAAACCACTGGCATAAAATATTAATATGTTGTGTTTAGGAATCTTAACAGCCTATCATGCAATTATAATAAAGATGAATGTGTCTTCAAATTGCTCCTCAGGTACAAATAAAGTTTCACTCCATTGAATTGAATTGATGAACACTATTTCTTCAAAAAGCCGGCGTCCATGATGGTGTCTTAGTGCATCTGGCTAACATTAAATGCACACTCTACTGTAATCTAATGTAAAAAGCTGCTACTTTTACTTTGAAATCAGGCACAGGATACTTTGTTTTTTAATTAGTTGATGCCTGTATGAACTAGCAATCCAATATCATGGAAGATCTGAATTTAAACAATATGAACACTGCAGTCTGTTTTTATTGCTAGTAATATTGTTTTTCTGATGCAAAGTTTCTTCTCTAGAGGTCCAGCGATCCCCCACTCTCCATCTTTGTTTTCATTACCATTGATCTTTCTCAGAGCCGCCTGTCAATATAAACTCTGCAGGAGTTCTGTAGTTATCAGAGGCAATCGCAGCACAGTTTCAGCTCCAGTCCCCGCTGCTTTCATCACATTTTTCCAACCTCCCTCCCAATGAGTTAAATTTGGTCAGGAAAGAAGACAGTGGCAGAGACAGAGGGGATGGATGACAAACATTGAATATAGAAGCAGCGCAGAGCAACTCCAGCTTGCTCAACATCTGTTTCCATTTTGGTGTTTACTTTTAACTTTGTGCCAGAGAATATGGAGCCCTGAAATGTGGAGAAGGTTTTTTTAAGTGGTAATTTGGCACACCCTCGTGTGTCTTTTTTTTTTAAGCTCTCATCATTGCTTTAGCTGAGAAGCTGTCTTTGGTTATAGACCTCGCTCTTAGCCTGGGGAGAGCACAAACACTAGAGAGCAAAAAAAAAATCAGTATTTTTGGCATAAACCCTTGTAGCCTAGTTTCCCACTTGAGGCTCGGCCTCATGAGCTCTGTTGGCTCCATTGCAACTATGAGAGTTGAAAAATCCTTCCAGAGAGCTGTGGCTTCACTCCCCACATGTGTAGGAACAAAAGTTTTACATATTTGATGACTTTCCATCCCTACAAAGCCAGTTGCCACAACATAGTTTTCATATACAGTTAATGCTGGTTGGACGACTGCTATTGTGGAGACGTTTTCATCCTGCTTAGAGCTGACTTGAAAGGTCCAGAAAAGTGTGGGATTTTTTAAGTATTGTCCAAGTTTGGCTGGTATGGAAAAGGTTACCATTTTCAGACATAATTCTCGACTTTGTTGTCTGTGTGATGATTTCTGTGAATAAGTTGCTCCTATCAGCAACTTTTATGCTGGTTTTATTAAAAAAAGACATATAATTACAGTCAACTTTTCTTCTTCACGCTATGCATTAAATCTTGAGTTTTAAACACCTTCACCTCATGTCTTTCACTATTCATCTGTCCATCCATACTTTAATTCTGTCCATTAATTTGTTAATCAGTTCATCCTTTTCTCCTTTACTCTACCTCATAGGCCCAAATCATGTGAGTTGTATTATTGTAGGATTTTTATGATCATCAGCAATATTTATGTATTAAAAATTAGGAAGTTATATTGATATCTTTGGGAACAACATGTAGTTATTGGCTACTGGGCATATTAAACCTACCATGCATCAGTTAATACCTACTGATAGGACTACTTCTTAATTTGCATTAATAAAGCACTTTTACTTTGGTGGATAGGGCACCAAAACGGGCTCCAGCCCAGGGGCCCACATCCTTGTAAATCCAGCCCTGTAAATGGGTGTAAATAAAGTAAATATGACCTACTGAAAACTGAGCAGAAATTCTTGCTCCATTCAGGTTCCTTTGATTAATTATGGTAACATTATGTGCTCCAAAATAGTCTTGATGAACTCAGTGGTGGAACATGTTCTGTTTCAGTTTTACTTTATTAGAGCTGCTGAAGAGCCAGCAGATCAGGGAGAAATCTTCTGATCGCTGACCAGAGCGTGATTGATCAGTTTATCAGGTCTGTTTGAGCTCATTACTGCAGCTGTGCTAAAACCCTTAGTGTTTATACAAGAACAATTTCTACCCTATTTTAGTTTATTATTTATAATTTTCAATTGTAATTTTGGTGTCTTGGGGATTTTTTTATTTTTTTGACAGATTTCAGGAAATATTAGCAGTTCATATTCAAATTATTTAATTTTAGCTTTCATCTGAAACACAAGGCTGTCAGAATCATTTCCATCGTCGTCATAGATCCTGACAATGCTGTAGTTTCTCCCTCCTCTCCTCAGTGTTTCCTTCCTGCAACATGTCAGTGACGAAGGATCAATCGAGGATCTACGCCCTCTATAAAATTACCCCTAATGTTCAGTCATTACGACAGCAAAGAAAATTTCCCCAAGCTTGTAAGTGTTTATGTTAAAGTAATGACTTCATCTTGTGGATGTTGTTGACACTGTGTTGTCTTAATGGGGTTTTTTTTACCACAGTGGGACCCTCTTGCATGTTGCCTCTGCTTCTCTTTTGAACAATCACAGGATCTACGTCACAGCACCAAAGCTCACCCTATTCTTCACATTTCCATCCACAGCAACAGTTTCACTGAGTGGGATTGTTTTCCATCCTCCACTACTGTTATTTCAGACCCTCTTCATTCTCCTTGTTCAGCTTTTGTTGCAGAATTTTAATTCTTTAAAAATAGCAAAACAGATTTATTGACGCCAATTTCCTTAATTTTGGGAGATTGATGATTGGATGATACTTGCATGTGAAACTGTTCTTATTCCCCGCTCTTATCTACCTCAGCAAAAGCCTAAAAATCAACCACTGCTTCTTCTGCTCTCTCGTGAGAGAGGTTTGACTGATACACTGGACCACCAATTCATGTCTGCAGGTTTGCAATAGTCATCTCACTGTTTCCAACTCAGTGACTTTCCTGCTATATTTCGCGACATTTCAGACAAAAAAATTGGTGTCCAAAATCAGAATCGGCAGATGAAGCTTTTTAAAGATTGGTAATGGGGGATTAGTGCAATTGGTGCACTACTAGCTAAAACCAATTTAGCTATTTCCTCATATGTAGGAGGCAGATAGAAGGAGAGTTGATAAAGACAAAAAATTGCTGTGGGAAAAAAATCATAGCTTATCTTAATAGTATTTGTTAAAGCACTGTTAAAGTAAGCATGTATTAGGATGGCCGTGGATTGTTTTGAAAGTGTTTTAATAGAAAATAATTTCGGTTTCATTGGTTTAAAATGGGGATGTTCAGTTGGTAGCTCTATTACAACAGGAAGGTTCTGGGTTCGAATCCTGGCCTGGAGTTTGCATGTTCTCCCTGTGGATATGAGGGTCCTCTCCGGGTACTCCGGCTTCCCCCTGCAGTCCAAAAACATGACTGTTAGGTTGATTTAATTATTCTCTCAAAACGGTGGCATGAAAAAGCAGCAGGCCCTGCAGAATCCTTCATCTTTCTCCGTACATAACAGAAGGCATGAGGTGCTGTTTTTTTCCCTCTTAAATTTCAACTAGAAAACCAGTTTGCCTCTAATGTTATCAACTAATTGTTGTAATGGAGACTTTAATTTCACAATTTCGATAGGTGATGTTGAAGTAGCTCTGATATTTTAGTTCTGATATTTTATAAACTTTAGTTCATAATTGTTTTGTTTGAGGTGTTTCATTTGTGGACAATTTTCCCCACTGACTTTGAACTGTTGAAATAGGATGTGTAATAATGTGTTTTTATTGTTATACCTCCCTTAACATTCTACTTACTCTGCATGCTGGCAAGATAAACCTGGCTCCTTGTTTCCTCTTACTAAGAAAAATGGGGCTCTTCGTCATGTCATGTTTTACCTAAGGGAAACAGAAAATCATGAATTATTGCAAGCTCCTAGAAATTATGAACTACTTGAAATAGTAAAATAAAATGAAAATCGTTCAGTTACATTAGTTTCAAAGGGATGCCCTGGGGTATTTTCAAATATTGGTCTTTTTACATACAAAGAAAACAATACAGTGTCAGATTATGCTAGTGCTTTCTTTCACACATTTGTATCTGGAAGTTAAATTTGACCATGTCTCTGGAAAGATTATATAGAGAGGATTAAATAACTAACTTCATTAGAAAGATCTCTTAACATTTCTATCATTGATGATGTCAGATTTTTACGTTTTTGTTTTCCTTCTGGAAGATGTTTTGGTTTCTCTTTCCCTAATAATGAAAACCAGAGTAGTTTAGAGTTAACATTTTCATCTGATCCTTATAACTGGAGGAAATTCAAAATAAGTGTATAAGAGATGGTTTTGGAGTATTAGTTTGTGAAGCCTTGTAGACTCCATCAGGCCAACAGAATGAGTTACAAATCTGTCTCATCTGCTCACTTCTGAAATCAGAGCATAAACAGGTCGGCAGCTGGTTGCCAACAGCTGCACAGAGCTTCAGAAGAGGTGCTTTCTGTTTCAAATCGAGTCATTAAACCACTGTTGTAGAATCAGGTGTCTGTCTTTAGTTAAGATTTTTAAAAAAAGAAAAAAAAAACACATCTGCAATGAAGTCAAGTTTTTGTGGCCAAGTAATTTATTCCAGTAAGAGTCCAGAGCCTTGTCTTATTTTTGTTCTTGGTCATTGGCAGTGAGAGTGTTGTAGTCACCCGCTGAAAAAATAGCAGTTTTATGTGAATGTTTACCCAAAAACCACCTCAACTTCAGTTACACTTAGAAAGAATGGAAATTTGAGACGTTTATTTTTTAGACTCATTTGGAAGAATGGCCTGAAACCTGCAGCTTTTGTTGAAATTCTCAGTGATTCAATATTGACTTATAGAACGAATGGAATTGATCGTTTAGAACATCTGCATAGAATTGTGCTGCTGAAATTTATTTCTAATCTAGTCAGCTCCTCTGTCTGGCATGTTGTATTCATCAGAATCCTTTTATACACTCAGTCATCATAAAGAGAACCGGGGCCAAACATTTCCTCAGTGATGTTGAAGAGGCCTGTTTTTAACTGATGTGGTTCACAAGGCAAGCTTTTTAAATTACTCTTTTCATGGCCTCCAGTCTTTCTTCTACACCACATATTTCTCTTTATTTAACTTCACCCACCCAGCCAAACGCTTACCTCAGGATATCCAGTTTCTCAGTGTGTTTTTTACTTAATGTAGTTAATGAGCTTATGTTTCTTTTTGTACATTACTTTTTTCTGTAAAGTTTACCATCTCGGATAGATTTTCTTGCAGTTGTCACAAAACGTTTTAGTCAGTGCAGCAATAAACGTGGAGCTGAGTTATTTTGTTGTTTTGTCCAATATCTTGGGAAGCTTTTTAGTCAGAACAAACTCTAACAGGGGATGTTTAAAAAAATAATCAAGACTCTAAAGTTTCTAGAATAAAATATTAGAAAATGTGACCTCTCTCAGACCAGAGAAGAGGGAAATAACCTGTATATTTCTGTGCTTTCTCTAATCTGATTACTATATTAAACATGTCACTGATACTGAAAATAGCTTTAAATTTTTTTCAATATGTAACACCACAAAGAATGCAATCGACACAACCTGGAAGTTCCTGGGTATGATGCTTTCCCTGATAGGAAAAATACCTTTTAGTCTTTAACTAGATGGAAAAAGCTGGAAAACCTTTCACCAGCCAAACTGCATTTCTAATTAATTATGTTTATATACCGTTATGTTACTTCAAATACTGACAGTAATGTGATATTGTTGTATATTATTGATATTGTGTTGTATTATAATGGAAAAATATTTGCCATTGCATTCCACAGTCTGCTTTATTGTTTATAATTACCTGGATTACAATCAGATAATAACCATTAAATAAAATTTTACATCATATTTTATTGCCCTTTACTTCAGATACAAAAACTACCTAAAAATATTTTTTTGGTTCATTGATAATCTATTTAAAAAGGGAAATCTTCCATAAAACTTACCTCTAACCTATTTAAATGTGCAAGCTTTAATGCATAACATTTGACTCAAATATGTTTCAGAAGAAAAAGAAAAAAAAATGTTCCGCATGTTGTTTGGTTTCTTTTCTTTTTTTTATTTGTCGTTTTGATTGGATAATCCTCTTATTGCATTATTTACACTTCTGTCCAGCTGCTTTCCTGGTTTGACTTTTCTGTTTCTCCAGACCTGGAAGCAGAATGCCTGCATCATCATCTATTCTTGCTTCTTATCACATCGTCTCCGAGTTATCAGACACGTTGGTCCTGAAGAGATTAAAGCAGCTCATGAAGTAATCTAATTTTGCAATAATAATGTGTTATTATTACACTGTTGAGAGAACCTGAATAAGCATCTGAAGTAAGCCTTTAAAGTCTTAATCCCATCACTTTTTATTTGTTTGACATTTCCAGATATTTGGTAGCAACATATAATATCCACTGCATGATTGAAGAGTGCTTCCAACCACCTTTGAGCAGCAGTAACCTTTAAGTAATAGGTTCTGTGTAACCTTATCAGTATCTGACAGCATTGTGCTGCAATTCTTTACCCGCCCTTCTTTAATGTGATGTTACAGTTCACTGAGCTTTGCAAGGTTTTGTTTATGCATAACTTGCATAAAATCAGTTGGGTTCACGTCTGGGTTTTAAGAGAACTGTTGCATGACTTTAATTGTTTTCTTTTTTTAGAAAGAAAAGAATTTTAATTCTTATTTAATTGGTGTACTCTGAATCATAACCCAGCCATCCAACTTAACATTAATCAATGTTTTGTTGTAGCACAAGTTGTCTGGTGCAACTAACCTTTGTATAAAAAATATTTTGGACATAAATGTCAATGTGCTGATAAGATATGCTCCACCTTGCTAAGTTAGTTAGTTAGTTTTCCCCAAGTTTGACGCTGTATGTTATGGTGTTGTGGTCAAACACTTCAACATTTATCCTAAAAAGCTAAGTTCTTCAGTAGCCGCTGGCTGAATTTGATAGAAATTGTTAAATAATATAGGATACAAATTGTAAAATGTGTTCTCTTTAGATTGCATGTTCATTATTTTTGGTTGTAAAGTTATGTCTACTTAGTTTTTGTTGGGGGTTAATTAAATCTTAGTTGATTGTTTTTTGATGAAAATAAAAAAAACAACTAAAATGGACTATTCTATTTTTTTATGTAAGAATCTGGATGGGAAGCATCTTCCAAACTGAGTTTCTGTCTCTTTAAATATCTGTGTTTATTTTTGGGCCTCGTTCTTTCTTCCCATCTGCTGAAACCAATTATTCAACTTGGCATTGCTCTACAGTCAGAATATCAGAGTCTGTTATGGATTCCAGGTTAAGGACCGTCAGTGTTTCCTTAAGGATTTCTGCTTATTCTTTACATACTTTCTGCCTCCTAATGAACAGTGTTTCTTACTTAAAAGAGGCTTGTGCGTGCTTGTGTGTGTGTGTGTGCGTTACATTGAAAAGCTTGAAGCTCTTGTTCTCTTCTGCTTTTTGCTCACTCTCCAAGGCCAGATATGTAAGGCAACAGCCCAAGTTTTCATTTTGAGTGGGCCCCTCCTTTTCTTATCCTCTGTCAGCACTTTCACAACCTCACCACACCGGCTTAAGTTTCAAGATTAAGGGGAAAAGCTCATGCAATGGTGTTTGGCTATGGAATGAGTGTGAATTTTAAATGAGTTTGAGTTTTGTTCACCAGTACTTAATCTAGTGCATTAAATAATTTTAATATCCTTTTACAAAAGTAAAATCTCTTTATCTCAGTGATTTTTTTATTTTTATTTTTTTCGGTGAGTGGCCTAATTGATTCATTAAAAAAACTACTTTGCCTACTACAACAGATGAGGGTAAAAAGTTCACATAAAATGTTCTCAAGTTTTGAACACAGCCAATGTCTGTGTGTGAGAAGCATGCTCTTTATTGCTTTTGACCCCGTTTCTGGCCTTTGAGTCTATTTTAGCACTAAAGTTCATCCTTTTTTGTTTGGGTCACAGAAGCAGTCAGCTCTTTTCAAGCTGAAAAGTTATCTATTGAGCTTAAACCTACTTTTTTTATGTCTTTCAGGTTGTATGCATGAGTGTGGAAGATTAGTTTTTAGACCTACAAATGTGATTTTTATGTTGCATGTTGGATCCATCACTGAGAGTAGCAGCTGTGCTATGAATTAAGAATTTAGAAAAAGCAAATCTTAAAATTAGACAAACTAAAAATAATTTGCTAGTTAGGGCTTATTCGGTAGCTTATTGGTAGTACTAGACTACAAATCAGGATTTAAATAATGATATAACGTATCTTGAGGATGAAGCAATGATCTTTAGCTTTTTGATGCATTTTATGAGTAAAACTGGTGGTTTTTAAACAAATAGTGTGAACAATCAATCAATAAGTTTATTCACTCAACAAAACACATTTCACCAATGTACAAAAACATTGTCTTGTAACAAATCATCTACATGAGTGAAAGGGAGCAGGATGAAGAAAAAACTTTATAAAAACCTGCCCCTTTCTCAGTAATTACAAAATAAATCTTTTTGTTTTCAAGATTAGTCATGAGAGAAGCTGCAGTTTGCATTTTGTTGTTAAGGCGTACAATACAAGGAGCTTGGAGATTACATGTTCATGTTTTATAGCAAGTGAAGAAATGGAAAGCAATTTGAAAAACTACCACTTTATGCGTTGTGAAACTTCAATGTATTTCCACAGTGATAAATACTGGAAATTACTTTTTGTAGATTTTTTTTTTGTGGTTGGACTATTCTGCTGAGTCAACCTTTAACAGTCGTGCTGCATTTGTGCAGAGCACTTTAGCTGAATGTGTGCTGAATGTGTAGCTGAAAAAAGATTTCTCTGTGATTGCCGGATTCTGTCTGATGGTTTATTTACATAATTTTAGGTTGTGAGCAAAGATACAGAGAGCAGACAGAGCAAGAGTTGTCATAGTTGAGCATTTGTCAGAACGCTATTGAGCGATCGTTTTGATATTTAAAGGCACATGCCTCAAATTATTGTTCAGTAACATAGATATGTGCGCTCAAATCAATCTCACTGATTGAACAATGCACACTCAAGTTAGTGGCATAAATATAATGCCATAGACCTCTAGGGGTGAGTTTTACCTCTGCAACATGATCCTACTCTTGATTATTTTTGCTTTAACTCTCCAACATAAAACAGAAAAGGATCATTTGTATTCACTGATTGCTCTTCTCTTTCTCAGCAGTTTACATCATTTATTGTCATATAATTTCAGTACAGAAAGCACAATTTATAAAAAAATATTTATTATAAGAAAAAAATGGTTTTCAAAATAAAACTTGTGATATAGACATATGATATGCCATGTAAATATTATATATATATTTATATATTATCTAAGACCTTAAAGTGGAGTGAGGGGCTATTTTATGAAAATAAATCAATATGTTGGTTGTTCTTAAAATTTTGGTTTATTGTTCTCTTTTTACACTATTTCTCATTTAGAGATTTCCAGTTTCTCATATTTTAATCACAAGCTTGCAAGGGTTTCTAACATTCAAGTACAGCAACAGTAATGTGTTAAACTGTGCACATTAAGATGTAGGAGAGCAGAGATTAACTCAGATGGAGCTGGGATGAGTCATTTAAGTCTCTTCTTCTCTACGTGATATTCTGCAGCTTGTAGTCTGCTGATCCTGCAGAGACCCAATCTGTGCTTTGTCACATTTTAAAGGGCAGGATGCCAGTCCTGATTTCAGCTCAGAGGCCTGACCCAAAATGGCAGCTCTCTCTTTAGCTGCCTCCACCAGTTTCTGTGTTTACACATGCTTGTGTCAACGTTCCGCAGACCCCTAATACATGTACTGCGACTGTAGTTTTGTGAAGTGCTCAAGTTCAAACTTTTATGTTTTGTTGGTTTTTTTTTTCTCCTCCTCACAGAGCAACCATAGAGGAAGTGGAGGGGGATGTGTGTGAGTTGGAATCCAAGCTTGACAAAGTGAGTACCACCCATGAAAAACATTGCTTAATTGTTCATTTGCTCCACGGTGAGAGCTGGCAGCTGCAAACGGACATTCTGTGAGTGGGAAGGTGCAGGTTTGTCCCAGCCCTCCTCTACTGTATATCCTCAGGCAGACTGCTTTAGCAGAAGAAAAAAATTCATTTAGACAATGTAACTAAGATACGTAAGATTTAGTTTGCATTAGTGAAAGTGCATGATTGTAATTCAGCTGTGAAATTCTGCATGATAATGTCAAGATAAAGAAATAACCTCTACAATCTCAATGTACATGCACAGTAACTTACCTGACTTATTTGTATTTGATTATTCAAGTCAAAGATGGTTTATTCTAACAGTTTTGCCAATCAAAACTGAGAACGTGAGGAGTCAAAAATGCCCTATTTAACTATACCTGTAATATAAGAATGCATAAGGACAGCATTCAATATTTTTTAGTCCTCCTTCCATTGGGGACTCATATTTTTTTCTGTACTAGTAGCATAAGATTACTATGTCAATAGTCAATAGTCTGAAACACTTTTCAGACTATCTCATGAAGGCATTAGAAGCTGCTTCGCCGTTACTGAATCTGGAAAAAGGTTGTGGTAGGTAGCACTGCTGTGTAAAAAAAGATGGTGTATGAGGATTAGCATTATTTTTAAACTGTCTTTAGCATTACATATTAGCGATTAGCATGGGGATTGTTGCTAAAAAAGCTTACATTGAGACTGGAGATCAACTGATCAGTTTTTTTTTTTATGGTGTTTTATTTTTATTTTTCTTGGTCAGAAAAGCCAAATTTTGTTGATCATAATTGTTTTGTAAAAGCAATAAAATGGTATAAAGATCCAAGCTGGTGAATACATTTTAAACCCAGATCTGAAAACCATAAATTCCCCGACATCCACCGCCCTGCAGCTCCATGCTGCAGAGTTCACTGGCTGCGTTCACTACCTGAGAGCTGGGCCGCGATCCCGGGAGAACCCACTGCATTGTTCCTGACTCTTACAGTCTCAGAGCCCCACCTCTGTGACTCAGCCCCGGCCTCACTTCCCCTCTTGCTGTGGAGAGGAAGGATCTGCCAGATAGTGGGTGTGTTTGCGTGCATGAGTGTGGCTGTGACAGTGTGTAATGTCACCCATGTCTAGGGTGGAGTCCTGCTTCGACAGACCAAAGTTCAGCTCTTTTTATTTGGAGCTCGCAGTTTGCCCGGCCAGTTCACACACAGGCATGTTGAATAAAAAGTAAACATGCTTTCAGAGCGGCAAAGTGAAAGCCTTTTATTTTTAATGATGTGGATTAGTATTCTTTACTACTGTTGACTTTCTTTAAAATCTTAAAATGATCTAACAGTAACTTGCATTAATCTACCTGAACCATGTGTATTTTTTACTGTTAAAGAAAAAGAAGCATACAAAATGCAATTTACTAAAAATTGTATTTATCTTTTTATCAGTTAATTACGGTAAGTTGCTGCTCTTTGGTTGTAGTTGCTAACACTTCAGCTTCATGGCCAGAAGGGCAGCACTAGTTCAAATCTTGGCTTTTGGCCTTTCTGTGTATAGTTTGCATGTTCTCACTGGTTTCTTCCCACCATCCGGAAACATGCATGTTTGTTTAACTGGAACATTTAAATCACCCTTTGGTGTGTATGTGGGAAAGGCTGTGGGTACCGTGATGGACTGGCTGTCCTTGGTTTACCCTTTTGCTCTCAGTCCTCTTTACAGCATGAATAGGCTCAAGCTCCCAGTGACCCTGGATTACTATTTAGCAAATGTAGAAAAAGGATGAATGATTAGTTCAACAATTTCTTGTTATTTGCATTTTCCTGAAGCAATTTAGCTGCTTTGAACACAAGCGCACACTTATGTTCTTTGTCATATCTGAGAAAATATTACAATTCATCCTGTTTGTAGATGTTACAAATTTATTTTGTTCTGAGAATGATGATTTCTCACATGACTAAACTTAAACTGCAAACTTAAACTGGAAAAGAAGTCATGATTCTATCAGAATGTCCATAGATGAAAATTTAATGGGAGGAGTAATTTTTAGGGATTGTTTTGGATTAAACTTAACTGGAAATCTCATATAAAATACAAAAAAATTATTTAACTTTTAAGTAAAGTAAAGAATATTTTAGAACTACCAAAAGTCCAGATATTATATTACGTGTTGATTCATAGCTGATTGTGTAGAGGTATGGGGCAATACATGTAAAACCAAAACTAAATATTTGTGACACAAAAAAAAGCATAAAGTGAACACTAGACAACATATTCATAAATTGTTTATTCAAATATCTTGAAACTAAGGAACTTGGCAATTTAAAAATGCTATTGATTATGTATAAAGCTAGAACGTAATTATTGCCAGTTATTTTATAAAAGTTCTTTGCTCTAAGCTCAAATAGGACTGGACAATAAATCAATAACGGTATATATCATGATTGACATATGATCAATATCAATAGATAACACATCTGATAGAATATTCAACAGAATATTCACTGAACTCCGATTCAGAACCAAACAGCTTTCTGGGGGATTTAGGAAAAGCTAAGCAAGATTGGTGCCATCAACTACCTCACTCTTTGGTTACCTAGCAATGACCTGTTGAGTTACTTGCAAAGCAGCAGTTTAAGGTTTTGCCACTGTGCCTCACAATTGCTTAAAAATAAAAAAACAATTGTGTTCTCTGTTTGTTAACACAAGCATCCATCAGGTGGCATCTACTTTACTCGAGGTGGACACCCTTTCTTGCTGTTGTCATCCGGAGAACAATGCAGTTCAGAAATAATAACATTTTTCCTATGTAATTAATATGGCTTGAAACATTGCTTTCTGCTTTCAGCGCATTGCTTTCTGTTTCTGTTTTCTAATATCCTTTGTTAACACTTAACTCATCAACTTCGCCTTTGTTTCCCCAGCTGGTGAAGTTGTGTATTGGGATGATAGATGCTGGAAAAGCCTACAACGCAGCCAACAAGCAATTTGTCAACGGGATCCGGGAGCTTGCCCAGCAGTCTGCCAAAGATGAAGTCATTGAGGTAAACAATAAAATAATCTAACCCGAACGAGATCAAAGAAAGTTCCCAGCTTCAAGGGTATTTTTGTTAGATCTTTGTTTTTTTTTTTCCCTCTTCCTGGTTACTTTTTTCCTTTTTATTTAACACATTTTTTTCCTCCATTAAATGTTTTGGATGAGATAAACTATGCTATAACATGGCTCATAAAAGCCTGTGTCCACTTCTTGTTGTGGAGACCAGATGTTTTGTTTTCTCTTGTGAATTTCTTTCTCTCTGCCTGAAGTTGTCACAACTTCACTCTGAAATATGAAATTCAAACTCTGCGTACACCCATATATCATAGACCTTAACTTGAATAGAAAATAGTATTAAGACTGTTTCTTTTTTCATCTAAAGACTATGTTTCCTTTAGCTCGTATATATGATAAATTGTGTTTGTCCAACCTTTGCTGATTTGCTTTGTCTTCTGTTTTTGCCTATTTTCATTTTCCTTTTTTTCTTTCTTTCTTTCACAGTCCAGCCTCACAAAGTTTGCCGAGAGTCTGCAGGAGATGATCAACTATCACACGGTACTCTGTCCTGTCCTGTGAAAACCGGATGAATTCCCAATAGTTGTTCTTTTTCTTTCAGCTGTTGGCTGATGACAAACCCAGATGGGCAGATAATTCACCACAGCTGTTTTACTCTCAGTTTCTATTCACTGCTGGGAAACCCAGAAAATTTCTCCAATGTCTTTTAAAACAATACTTTGTCTTAGGATCAGTTTTTAGTAAACCTGATGCTAAGATTTAATGTCTGAGTTAAAAGCCCCAAAGCTTAGCGCTGCTGAAAACATGTCTAAGTAGCTAACACTATCCACCATAAAACAGTGGTTAGCTGAAAGCTATTTGGGTAGAGTGCATGTTGTGGAGCACAGGAATTTAACTGTTAGAATAAATTATGCATCAGTGGAGTCAGCATGGTCATGGTCAATTTTTTATGATGCGGTTATCATCCTTCAGGACAATTCAACACTTTAGAAGAAGTATTTAGATTTTAGATGCGAGTTTCTGTTGCTCTTACAGATTTAGTGCCGTATTGCTGCAATAAGTCTCACTTTCAAATGTGGGATATTTGCTAATACGTAGCAGCCATTCCCAGGTTCTTGAACTTTTTAGGCACCTGCATTGACAGATTTCATTATGTGATGACTTTGATTTAGTCACATCCTGACTTGTTAGTGTCTGATTGGGATTGTAGTTGCATGTAAAGAAGAAGGCACAGCGTTCCACTTTATTAATGCTAATTTAACCGCAGAGAAGAAGCACAAGATGAGCTAGAGGCTCTTCTTATGCAGTGACTGTTCCAATGTTGGTCCTCCTTCTCAAGTATAAATTTTGTTTCTTTAGGTCGATAGCTATTTTTCTGTTAATTTGAAGATACGTTATGTGGCCAATTTTTGATTTTCAGTTTTTTTGCTTTTCTAATACAAATATTTTACAAATTACAATTTCTGTATTTTCTCTCTTACGTTTTTATATTTGCATAGCTGTCATGATGTGTAACTGTGGCAACAAAGAATTGTCTTTACAACTCAGAGCAGCTAATTAGCATCTTAAAAGCTTAAATACCAGAACTACAAACTCAAATCTTTCGTGTCCACAGCATCACTATCCACAACAACCTTTAGAAGATACTTGGATGGTATCAGTTACAAACGCAATTAATTTACCACTCGGATAAATAAAGTATTTTTGAATTCAATTGAATAATAAAGATTTCAAAATATTTCTTTGTCGTGCCTTCCTTCTCTTATTGGTCATTATTTACTTATATTAGGACCAGAAGCTTCACTGTGCAAGTGTGTGAGAGAATATCTGCTGTAACACAGGTTTTCAATAATATTTTAGAACAATAATAAAGTAAATAAGGAGAAACATTTCCAAACTCAGTTTTTTCCATGGCAGACATTCAGCTTTGCTTGTTGTGTTCAAACCTCCTGTTATCTGCTGATAATTTCACTCTCTCACAATTTGTCGCAGCCTGAATGAAACACAGAATATGTTGGATAGCTTCTTAAATAAGCTAAAAATAGGTAACTTTGGGGTTTCACTCAGTAACAACTTCCGCACCGAAGACAGTTGTTGCCAATTTGACCTAGAGATTATGTATGGTGCGGTCAAGTTTAAAACTTTCTGATTTCAGTCACCAGCCAATTTCTCAGAGCATCTCCAAGCTAATGTTGATGGATAAATGATAAAACCTTGAACCTACAGAAAGTACAGACCATTTTCCTAATTTAACCAAACTAATTTATTGGTGGCAACTAGATTTTCCCAGCTGTGGTTCTTGTTGTTAAGTTTACCAGTATTCTTTGACGATCCAGATTTAGATTGAGAATATACTTGAATTGAAGGATGATTTATCTGTATTGCAAAGGAAGAAAACTATGATGAGCAAACTTCTCTGTTACAGGTGCTAAGAAAAGATTGATTCTATGTTGGATATAGATGCTAGCTGCCACTAATCCAGTTGTAAGAGATAAATAGTAACAAACCTGCTCAGACTTGGATTTTAAATAATGAAAACAGAACTTGAAGTCCATACTGACTCAAGTCTGGTTCCCTAAAAGCCTCCAGGAGTCGTACTGTGAGCCTGCGACTGTTACTCATCTGAGGCGACTGTGGCTATATCAGCTGACTGCCTGATTGGTTTTTGCCACTCAGCGACCTTTCAGCACATGATCTTCTCAAACACAGAGCTCAATCTGTTAGTCAGTGATTGCCTCTCCCAGGCACATTGCTCATATTGTCTTCAGGCTCTACTTAAAGTGCTTGTAGGGTTTTATTTTGTGCTGGGAATCTAATTTTTTTTAAGGAAGCGTGCAGGTTAATGAGAGTATGACTCACCAACAAGAATAAACAGTTTGCGTCATTCCTTGTGTTTATCCCTTTATGAGGGGAGTTTACAGAGTCGCTCCGTTTGTGTAAATTTAGTTTCCTAATTACAGCCTGTGATGTTAACAAAATCCCTCCATAACTGAGATGGTGAATGCTAACTGGTTTGAAAAAGGAAACCTTGCTGTTTCTGTGGTTGTTCTGGATAAACACACGCCATGTTAAATGTTTAAAATGTTTCTTTATAGTTTGTCAACAAATGTTGATAAAGGAGCAAAACTCACTCTTTTTTTCTTTCTTCACAGATATTGTTCGATCAGGCGCAGAGATCAATCAAGACTCAGCTGCAAACATTTGTGAAAGAGTGAGTGTCAATGAAAGAAAAGGGCAAAAGCAGGAAATACTCTAGAGATTAGATGTGAACATAAATAGCCAACATTTAGGAAATGTAATGTTGGGAAGAATAAACAGAAAGAAGAACAGAAATGTTTTTTCACAGTTTCGATTTACAGTCAAATGTTTTTTTTGGTGCCTTACAGAAGTATTAATTCCTCCTTGCAGTTTCTTCCATTTTTGTTGTTGTGGGAAAGCCACATTATTATTTTATGAAGACCAAGACAAAGTAGTGTTTAATTTCAAAATATAGGGAACTGTCAAAAAAAAAAAAATTTGAGAAAAAATCTGAAAGTGTGATTAATTTTTATTCATCCCTCTTGAGCTAAAACATTTTCTGGAGACGGGGATTTCTGGCCAGTCCAGTTTGCAAACTGTCTGAAGCTGAGAGGGGATTGAATCTTTAGGTCTTCTTCATCATCCTAGTTGATTACACTATCAGCTTCTGAATAATGGGGACTAAATATAAATACTTGAAATACTTTTTGGATTTTTATTTGTAAAATATCAAAATACCAAATAAAACCCCTGTTATAATATATTTTTGGTTGCTGCTAGAATACTAAATGTGGAAAGGATAAAGGTGTATGACTATTTTTTCCAACTTGCATTATCATATCTCTGTGTTTTAAACCTCAGCTTGAAATTTCAGACCATTGGCATAATTACAGGAAGCAGTCACAGCTCGGGATTAATTCATTAGCAGGATTAACAGTTTTAGCTTCAGGCACGCCAAGACTGAACTCCCACGTTATCAGCTCCAATACTTCTAAGGGGAAGCTAGAAGTTGTTCTTATTTATTATTACTCCCAAAAACCTCAAAGTGAAAAGGCTGAGGCCCTTTGCTGAGAGCTTTGATAATAGCAATGGAAAATATGTAAAGCAAGAGTTGACCTCCAGAAATTTCCAGAATTACCTTGGACCTTAATGAGTTTGTTTTTATATGACCTTGCTGAAAGATGAGCATTTCTTACTTCAACAAGTCACTTTACCCATAAAAGACCACTGAAGATAATGAGAAACACCATAAATTACTATTTAATGAGGCATTATCCACATATTCTCTAAAAATATAATTATTTCATTATTCTTTGATTTAATAGTCTACAGAGGCATAATTTAGCAACCTGAAATTCAGAGTCTAAGTATGAGCTTTAAGCTTTTATTGCAGCTAAACTCTTTTATAAACATTTTTTGTGAATGTTATTACTTTTATTAGGTTAGAAGTAATAGTTTTAAAAGCCTAATGTGTTTCAAAGATATATCAGGATAACAAAATATGTTGCTTAATTGACACTAATAGGATATAAAGAGTTTTATTGAGATTACTTTTAGAATTAAATGTTAATTTTAGCAACTGTCTGCACAGGCTAAATTATAACAGCACAGTGACTGTTGTAAGAATTCAAGCTAAATTACCATCTAATGGTAATTTGTGTCATGACCATCATTTCCTTTTTTCTATATGACTTTAAGAGTGTCTTTGTTTTATGTGTAAATATATCTGCTTGAATTGTTGGTTTTGCTTCCTAAATCTGCATCATCTGCCACAAAAGTAGTTTTTTAACAGCTTTGTTTTAAGACTTTTGCTTTCAGCATCCCATACTTTGATTTTCTTTTCAGTTTTAAAATAAACTTGTTTGAAAAGCTTCTAATTTCCATTGTCCTTCTTTGCAGTGATCTGCGAAAGTTTAAAGAAGCCAAGAAACAGTTTGACAAAGTTAGTGAAGAAAAGGAGAATGCGCTTATCAAGAATGCTCAGGCTCCTCGCAACAAGCAGCATGAAGTAGAGGAGGCCACCAACATCCTGACCGCCACACGCAAATGCTTCCGACACATTGTCCTCGACTACGTCTTACAGGTATGCTGACTCTGTGGGATTTAAACACAGAATAACGGCAGTGCATTAGGGATCAGTCTGATATTTCTACATCATGTTGCGACAGAAATTTTAGTTCAAATCTTGTACAAAACATTGTGCTTTGTCAAATGGTGCACAAGTAATTTTTAACAAGGCTTTAAATAGAGTAACATTTTGCTGATGAAAAGCTTAAAAAATGAGCTGTGCTGTCATAGTACCGTTTTTATCCTAACTTACAGATGTGTGGTACTTTAGCGATGTCAGCCTACAGTGCCTTGCAAAAATCAGCATATTATTAAATAAATTTATTTATATATTCAAGGGATTTAATGTGCTAGAAGGCCTACTTGTGAAGTGGAAGGACGTTTTTTTTATATTTACTTTCACAAGTGGAAATGTGAAACATCTGGTATGCATTTGTGCTCAGGTCCTTTTCTCTGATTCCCCTGAATAAAATCTGGTGCAGCCAGTTGCCATCACAAGTTGAATTATTAGTAAATAGAGTGCAGCTTTGTGTGATTTAATCTGTTTAGATCCAGTTGTTCTGCGAAGGCTTGCTTTTAAAGGAAACTGCCAAGAGACAACAACTGTTAGCAGAAAACTAAAAGTGCTCTGGATGATCGCTTGTTGTGGTGGAAATCTAACAATGCATATCAATCAACCAAACTCTATTTATAGAAGATCTTTCATGTTTAAAACAGACAAACAAACATTCAACTTTTAGAAACACATAATGAAATGATCAGAATGGTCAAACAGAGTAAACAATAAGGAATTAACAATGCTACCCTATTTTAAAGCCTGTTGGTGGCAGCATAATTCTGTGTGGATATGTGTTACACAGGGTAAGAAAGTCTGGTCAGTGTTGACTGGATGAAGCTAAATTCAGGGCAAAACAGGCAACGACCTCTTTACATTGATACGTCGTTTACTTAGAAACACAGAGCCCAGAAAGACTGAATTGTTTTCAATCATAGCATATCTATGCGTTAAAATGGCCCAGTCAAAGTCCAAAAATGAATATTTCTTGTAATCTGTGGTAAGACTTGGACATTGATATTTATGAATGATCTGACTCATTTCACATAACAACCTGCAGATTTTTTTGTAAAGGTAATTTTATTTATACGGCACATTTTCAGCAACAAGGCAATGCAAAGTGCCTTGTCTCTAGTGTGTCTCTAGACGTGCAACACTGATGACACTTGGAGCTATAATTACAGCAAAAGATATTTCTACAAAGTAATGACTCAAGGAGGCTGAATACAAATAGATGCCGCACTTTTCAGATTTACAAGTAAAATTTATTGAAAACAAATGATCATTTATCAAAGTTATGAACTTTGTTTTGTTGTCACACAAATCTCAAAATGTGACAAAGTATGAATACTTTATGAATACACAGTAGTAGTAAAATAATCAATTATATCTTGTGAAACAACTTAAAAAATCAATTGCGAACTACATCTATATACTTCCTCTCAGGTAGATGGCTAATTAAACCAGTACCAGCTGCTGCTATCTTGTCAAATACTCCCATCTGAATGGAGGATGTCCCTCTGCTCAATTATGTTGATGTGATTTAATTTTCATTTAACTCTGCGCTTGGAGTGATGGCTATAAAAAGATCCGCTGGCTGTCATATTATCTCTCATTTCTCCCAGCATCGTGTTTGGTAACAGTAAGGAAAAGACAAATGACTAATTTCTTCATCAACCCGTTAATCGAAAGTAAGCTGAAAAGGAAATGAAAAAAGGGGAAGCTTGCAAGAAAACAACTGAAGTGTTTAATGTTAAATAAAAATATCTGTTAGGTTTCACAAGAAATGCATTTTCATACATCAAGATTTAACACTTTATTTCCAAGACACATCACAAGGCAGGTGTGAGAAGTGTTGCATTTTTGCAAGTTTTTCTTGCTGTAAAGTACTTGCATATAGTCCATCGCATCAGCTGTGTCTGTGAGTCTCAGCACCTCTAATTACTTGGTGATTTCTGATAAAGCAGCTGCCAGCACTTTCCATTCAATCTCCTTCCAAAGGAACTTGCACTGCTACATTAGTACCATTTTCCCCCAAAAGCAGACTTCAACGTTCTGCTTCAGCTCTGCATAATCGCTGCCTTATAAAATAAAGCCTGACTGTGTGGAATTAGTTTAGTTTTTATCAGGCTCTTTAGTTTGCTTTCAGGAAATCTTTAAATGAGTTGCTAGCTCAGCTGATTTTAAATGGGCCTTTTTAATGCTTTATATTTGGTTAGGGTTGTCAGCATTTTAAAACTCCACCCTCAGGCAGTGCTTACTGGCATATTTAAGAGATTTCAGCTTTATTTTTTTCATTTCTTCTAGATTGTCTTTGCCCAATTATGTGTTATGTAGTTTAAATTGACATTCTGGTTAGTGGAGGAAGGAGAAAATATAGACGAGACATTGTACTTCAGTTATATTAACCAGACTGTGAGGAGCAAAGCTACATGATAAATAAAACAATAATTAAGTGTTCACGCCTTTTCAAACAGAATAAGTAGAGTTAAGCTACTTATTTTGGTCTTGGTTATGTATATACATGTTCTTTTTCTGCCTACTGATTTCTTGTTTTCTTGTTTTCAAAAAACCTGTTTGAAATGAATAAATCAAATAAAATGCTAAACATTCGGGCTTTGGATTCATCTACAGATTCATGAAAAATTTCCTGACTAGTTTCATCTTTTCATCCCTGAAATGAACACCAATTCTTAACATTTAAATAAAAATCGAAACCACAGGAAACAAAAAGCTGTCAACTCTTAACAGATAAGAACCTGAAACATTAACTTTTTTTTGTCTCTGTCTGAGATTAAATTAGACTAAGCTTTTCTTGTTTATTTATTTATTTTTTTTACTTTATTCAAAATCAAAAGCTTGCATAAATTATTTGGTAAAAAAAAAAAAAGTATTTTGGTAATCACAAGTGGAATCATGAAAAGTTTTAATTTGATTTAATGTTGGACGAGAAAAGCAAACTGTATATGTTAATGTAAATAATGGTTCCCACTATATATAGATTGCGTTCAGCTGTATCTGGGCTTCTTTGTTATTTATAAAAGTAAACACTTTTTGCAGAATTTGCATTTGGTGACAGTAACTTACTGAAACTGACAGACCCTAAAAACAGAGACAAAATCCATAAAAAAAAGATATATAAAACGCTTAGACATGTTGTTTTTTTCTTTTCAGAACATTTTTATATATTAACTTATTTTTAGCCTCCTCTGAGCTGAAACAAAGGCAAATATGGGCCTAATTGCTCTAAAATTCTGTTTCCCTTCCGCACGGCAACATGCGACTTACCACAACTGAGCAACCAGTTGCAATTGCCTGTAACTTTTGCCTATGGCTGTTGTCTCAGCCCCTTGTTGCAGCAGTCTAACTAAATCGCCGTCGTTTTGACATGCTACTTCAGGCACAATTACAAACTGCCTGCCATCAAAAGAGAAGGGGAGGGTGAGGCTCATAAAAGCTGTGATGCTTCAGTTACTGTGGCAAAATAATGACTCTTTCCAGGATGGAAGTTAAGATCTTTGTAGGAATACAGCTGTGGTCAGTGTTGCCTTACAACCATGAAATTATCGCCGGCCACAAAAACTAATCCAAGCTTTTGTTTTCTGAAGTACCGATGATTTGGGAGCATGCTTTCCTGACCACAAGCAGTTCCCTGTGTGCAAACAAGCTAACCTGAGAGTTTAGAGCGTCTCTCGTCTTTTCTAGCAGCTAAAAGCACCACTTCACCCTGGAGTGACCTTTCTGTCTCAATAAAATGCATCTGGATAGATTAAAATGCGACTCTGTTTTAATACAAAAGTGAAGCACCAATATATAAATTCATTGCACCCAGAGAGCAAT
Source organism: Xiphophorus hellerii (assembly GCF_003331165.1). NCBI lineage: Eukaryota > Metazoa > Chordata > Actinopteri > Cyprinodontiformes > Poeciliidae > Xiphophorus > Xiphophorus hellerii. The sequence goes on from NC_045680.1 coordinate 11,349,109, forward strand.
GAATTTATTTATGATAAAAGCTTTTACTTAATGGGAACACAAAATTCAGTTTCTCAGAAAATTTGAATAAATTAAAAAAATATATAATAATAATAATAATAACAATAAAGAACAGTGAGCCTGATGGAAATTATTGCCATGTAGTGGACATCATATGCTCTCAATACGTGGGTGTGCCCTTTTCTTTTAAGAATTACTGCATCAGTTTGGCATGGCATAATGTGTGACGTTATTCTGGTTTGCATCAATGAACTCCTGCAGGGATTTGCTTCATAACTATCAAAATATGTGTAGTTTCTTGTTTTTCTGTTTCTCCTCTGAGCCTCCAATACTTTGTGACTTTTGGCATCGTGGTCAAAGTTGCGTGTATCCAATGTGATTATCTGCTGGCCTGAGACTTTCTCCAGCTGACTAATTACTACATTAGGTCATAACACTTGGAATGCACTACCCAACAATTATTCTACTCAGTTATGCTTAATATTGCACAGGCTGATATTGCTATGACAATATGTTTGCAATGTATTGTGCAGCCCTAACTGCAGTTGTTTTTGTTGTTGGTTCACCATTTTCCTTCCACTTAACTTTCCATTAGCGTGCTTTGATACAGCACTATGTGAACTACTAGGATTTTTGGCAATGTCTGTTTTTTGGTTCATCATCCAAGTGAAGTGTTGTAATGTGCACAGGGAAGACATGCAAAGTCCACCCTAAAAGCCCCAGCTTGGATTTCAACTCATGACCTTTTTGCTGCATCTAAGCCATCAATAGTTCAGCCCCAGTTATTGGTTCCTGCCTATGAATATAGGCTGGCAAGTATTTAATAATTCTTTATGTATTTTTCTCAATTTTGTATGCCTTCTCTGCAACATTAACCTGAGATAAACTCCCCCTGAGAAGTTTACTGCCATTTGAGACAGTAAACTGCTGCACACAGAGTCATACATAAGCAGGAACACACGAGGCTGAAGTTCAGCTGGATAAGGAGAAAACGACCATGTTTGTGTGACTTTGGGCGCCCCCTGCTGCTGAGAAAATGAAGCACTGACTGGAAATGCTTGCAGCAAATGGTGTAATAAATTTTATTTATTTATTTATTGGCTGGTCTTTGTTTAGCTTGATCTCTATAATCATCTTTGTCTGTATGTATTTTTAAGTTTGTTTTTGGTTGTTGGTCCTTTCTCTATTTGTAGCCTTAACATCAACTTTACTTTCTGTTTCAGTTTAGGTCAGCTGATTTTATTGGAGAAATAAAAATTCATTAAAAATGTTTTCTTCCATTTATTTAATTCTTTTAAATGCGCTTTATGTATTTTTGTGTCACATTATGTTGTTGACTCTCACTGTTTTGCTTTTATTATTTGCAGATAAATGTTCTACAGTCAAAGAGAAGATCAGAAATCCTGAAATCGGTAAATCTACCTTCTAATCACAATAAAGCCAATTGAATAATATTTGTTGGGGTTTTTTTTTAACGTCTGTTTGAACAATCACTGTTTTTTGTTTGCTTTTTATATGTAGATGCTGTCCTTCATGTACGCCCATCTGACTTTCTTCCATCAAGGTTACGACCTCTTTAGTGAACTGCAACCTCTTATGAAGCAGCTGGGTGGACAGGTACGAGCAGCTTTCTGAAAAACATTCAGATTACGCTGTTACTTATTCAACTATTGCGATGTCATGTTTTGGTGCAAATCCTGCTGTTTTTATGTGTGGTGACCTACAAAAAATCATCCATGTTACTTGCTGAATGTTTTTTTTAGGTTTTTTAGGATCTTTTTTCAGTTTGGACACATTTATTAGCTCCCATGATGGAAGTATGAAATAAAAGCTTAACGTTGAGCACAACCTCATTGAACAATTGGAAGAAGACTTTAATTAGAATTTTTTAAGTTAAAAAATTATTGTTGTTTTAGTCTTAGTGACTGAATTATTGAAATAGTCTAGCAAACACTTTAAGATAAATGTAATTGATACATCTTTTAAATTTGTATTTTTAATTTTTAAAATTGCCAGTTTGCAAAGAAAGCAGGATGTTAACAAAGGCAAACATTTTCAAAACCCACTGTCAGATAACTGTAGCAATTTAGAGTCGCCAAATCTCCATTTCAGCCTCAGTTTGGTCATTATTGAACTGTGCAGGTGTAGATCTCCATTTGGACTCAAAAGAACTCGGGGAAAAAATAAATGAATTGACATATTCACCTTGAGTTAAAAATAAAATCCTTTCTTCAGTCACACCTTCCATGCAGGTAAAAATCATGTTAATCCTGTGTTAATTAAGTGATACCACAAACTGCATTCTGCAATCTGTTATTAAGTTAAAATTGGCTCCAAGACAATCACCTCGGTACCATTTACATATCACCTGGTGGTTCATTAAATAAAAAATACCTTCTTGAATCCTACCATTGCAAGTTTGCTTCTCTGTCGTGAGACTTTACCTCAACATGTCTTAAGAGTGACATGTTAGTAACAAATATTCTTGAGGGTATGGCATGAAACAGGATAAATATTCGTAAAGTAATACTGTTGGGTACTGTAAGAGTCATTTCTTTGTATTCAGATTATTTTTTCATGGTTTTTATTTCACTCGTGGTGTTTGTACAGCATATTTCAGCAACAAGGCGGTTTGAATTGCTTTGCATAATGAGAAAACATCATAAACGCAGGCAACACTTGTGAAAACCAGCAACAGACATTGCATTTTGTCATGTGCAATCGTTATATGTTGGGCAATGTTGGATTTTTTTTTATGGGTCAAAAGCAACTTTGAACAGGTGGGATTTTAAGTCTTAATATAAAGGATGTCAGTGTTTCAGCTGTTTTGCAGTTTTACATCTGTGGGTTGAGCTGAAGAAAAGAGGAGCCAGGACTCTGGACAATCTAGAGATTAATCGTTAACTAGGGTTCACTGACCAGCTTCAAATTCTGTCAAAGCATATTGCCTAGTACGCACGTTTTGCAGTTTGATTAGTAATTGGTTAATTGAAGAAAAAAAAAAGAGTCAACAGATCAGTTCTACTCAGTATTGATGTGAAGTCAAGCAGGAAGAGCTGATTAAAGGGCTTTTAGTTATTCACTTGTCACATGTGATTTTGTTAAAAACATTATTATTCTTAGTAGGCAATCTGTAGATTAAAATTTATGTGATGATGTCAAACAAGTCTGTTAACCAAACCACATAGAAGGTACTTTTAAATTGTGAGATTTCAACCCAAAAGGATCCACCCTTACAAACTGTTTCTGTTCCTATCTCATCAGTGTTTGTGTGAATCTGAGTGTGTGTGTGGTGTGTTTCCGCCTTGTCTGTATTCATGCATCCCCCAGCAAACAGGGCCAGCCCTCTGGGGCAGAACTCAGCCCAAATGTGACTTTAAGATGATTATCGCAGTGGAGCTGCTGCTGCAGTTAGCAGGAATGAGGAAGGTCCCTCTTTCCGCCAGGAGGCTAGAAAGAGGGTTTTTTCACAGATTCACACGGTTGATAGTCAGCTGAGCGAACGCAGCGCAGAAACTGAAGGATGATGCTCAAAGTTGGAGGATATGGAATGTATTGAATCAGAGCTTTGAGGCAGGGATCCTCAGCAGTGTGAGATAGACCTTGGAGAAAAAGTTTTTGTGATGTTTGAACTAGATAACTAGATATTTTTTTACATTTTGAACAACAGCGTCTTTGGGAGCCACATTTGAAAATATGGAGCAGTGGAAACCTAATTGAAGGGAAGAGCATTCCTTTGCTTCCCGAACATCCGATGCAGTGATGTGAGGACAGTGACAGGAGCAAACTTTCAAATGCAGATTTTCTTTTCTGGAAGGAATAAAAGGAACTCTCAGGGTTTGAAGGAAAGGACTGTAAAAAGACCCAGACCTTGAAGAGGGAGGAAACAAAAAGCAAGAGACTTTGAATTCAAGCTGACAAACAACTGGACTGTAACCCTGCTGTGGATTACAAGCCTGTCGCTCTGAATTTGAAAGAGAGCAGAAAGGAGAGGGAGATCAGCGTGTGGGCTGTGGGAAGCCGCGGCAAGAGGATTGTGTTTTCTATCGTCTCTCATCATGAAGCTGAAGAAGGTGGAGAGACTGTGCAGGGAGGTGTGGAGGAGCTGCCAACAGGTATAAAGCATTGTCAAGCAATTTAAAAGAAATATATTTGAGAATTTAAGAAAAGAAACGTAAAATAAACTTTGAGAAATGTTGAGGGAAGCTGATTGGTTTGCTGGTAAGGTTTCTGATCTTCTGGTTTTGTTACTTTTCATTCATGCTCAACTGGCCCCACAGATCTAATCGTTCTGATTGAAACTTTCAGTGACGCACAACCTTATGACTTAATGAATTCACTGGCTATGTTCAATTAGAGGGATTTTCTGTATCTTTTCCATGAGTCATAAAGCTTGTCATTGTAGTTTTCATGTAAGCACAGATCTGTGGTCAGTCAGTCAGTCATGAAGCATCTGCCACTGCTGAACTCTGTCATGGGAGCCATGAGATGGAAAGACAGATATAATGTTAAATACAGGTTTATGTATTTAACTCTCTGCTGTTTTATAGAAGGCAGCAGAGAGACTGAATGGTTTTGACTGAACTGGTTATCAAAGCATAACAGAGAAAAACATTTTCCATCCTGATCTTATCAGCTTGCTGCACTCTCGTCCACCCATTTCCGTTCTAAGCAAAACAAATACCCACTGCAGTCCTGTCTTCTTTAAAACAGCCAGATAGCAGCAAAATCTGTGTGTACTTTATGGAAGACGCCATTTTAAGATGTTTATTTATTTATATAGTCTTCATTTACTAAAAGAAAATCCATTGATGTCCACAAAAATTAAAAATGTTACGCCATGAGGGGAATAAAAGTGAAAATACAAAAGTTGCTACAGCTGACTGGCTGACTTTTGTTCATTTCTTTTATTTTCAACCTAGAAAGAAACTTTTCTAAATGATCCCCAGATCAATTCAGCCCTTTGGATTTAGCCCCATTTTGTATCCATGAGTTGCCATTTCCCACTTACAGTCTGTATCTGCATACCACGTATACATTTATTTATCTTGTTCATTCAGTATTATCATAAATGATGAAGATAAGTAGTCCAATAACTAGATATAGCTAACATACAAAAAATTTGAACTGCAAGTTAAAGTCTCAAGACTTTGCATTACACGCTATTCCTAGTTCTTTTGGTTCTGATCCTTTTGTCTATCTAATCTTATGAAATATGGCAGAGTATGTCCCATGAATAAACAAATTAGATTTAAGCGACTTCCTGATAGATAGATAGATATTTTGGGACAACAGCTTTCCTTTTCCTCCTAGCGAATGTAAATGGACGTACAGTCGACATGAAAGGCTAGAAAAATGACACAATGTGTGTTTTACTGTGATATTGCTTTAACTTGTTGCTTTCAACCATCTAAAATGATTAAAAATTATTTTGTGTTCTGAATAGAGTTTTGCACAAAAAAAAAGAATCTGGTTAAATCTGCTCATGTCTTAATAAATGTTTAAATAGAAGCAACCCTAAGTTAAGATTTAATTTCATGCAGGACTATGAATATAAATGGAATATGAAAGTTGAAGGAATAAAATGTTTGTTTTCACTTTTGTTGCACACATTGCACCATGAATCTTTACATGCAAACCTGTTGCTTCTAATGTTTGAATCATAAAATGGAGAGATGTACATTATGCTGATAATAGTTAGCAACACAACAAGCAACATTTATTGTTTTTCTGATGTGGAGCTTGGGTGTGAAGCCATTCCTTTATCCAAGTTCTGACTCCAGAGGCAGTCAATCTTTTATTAACATTTCTGTTAATTGTCCCTCTGTTAAATTTTCACATTTATTTATTTCTTTAAAATTTGTCTGTCAACTTTCTTTCATATTGCAGCCAGAATGTTTGGCAAAACCAGCCCAGTCATTCGCTGAGAAATAACTTCATGATGTGATTTTAGGGGTTTTTGTTGAAACAAAATAAAGATTTTGAATTGTGAGCTTTCAGATAACCACAAATGCTTCAGTCTACTTTAAAACTCCAACATTACTCAATATCTGAATATTTAGTTTGCAGAGGAAATTTTGAACCTTCTTCATCACGCCTCACATTCCTCCTGCAGCCCCTCAAACACTGACCTCTAATCAGATACTGATTCTTTTGTGTTCAAGGCTGCAGACGGCATAATTTAGGTCATGCCACAGCAACAAACCCTTGAGAGACCCAGTTAAGATTTCACAGCTTTAAGGCAAACTGGCAGATTTTCAGCAGCAGCCTATGAACCCCAGCTCTTTATTGAAAACTTTTTTAAGTTGCTGTGTTCTCAAAGGAGCCCTTGTTTTCCTCCCCGCGTGCAGTTTTTACTGTAAGGAGTGAAATAAATTGATGATTTCTCATTAATTTCACCCTTGATCAAGCCAGCTCTACACAGCCCATTTTGTTTAGAAGAGAAAACTTGCCTTGTTTAAGTCTGATCATTGCTCGATCAGTATAAAGCTGAAAATTTGCCTTTTCAACACATTTGAGGTCAAAAATAAACCTCACTCTCAAACCATAAATGGTTGTCATTCCTCAGATTCTAAGCGCTGCTATTTATCTTTGCGCTGGGAGATCATTTTGCTCTTTATGCATAAGCTAAAGCTGTTTCTGACTGAGATGCTTGGCTGTTTTTGACCGGTTGGTTTGGTAAACTGAACTATATTGTTCTGTCTCCTGCAGTTGGACCAGCTGGTGGTCGATGCTGCCAAGGAGAAGAGGGACATGGAGCAGAAACACTCCACCATCCAACAAAAGGTAAATTCACATGAATGCTGTTTCCTCATCATTCTTTTGGGTTTAAATCAAACATGGTCCGATGGTTTCCATACCAACACACACTGTAATGTACATGTAGTGTACCTGAAATGTTCTCACTTGTTTACCCATTTTTCTTTTCAAAATGGCTTCAGCCCTGATTGAATGGATGGAAAGTATCTGTGAACATACATTTTGTAAAAACTTGCCAAATTGTCTCTATGCTGTAACTGCGAAGTAATTTCCCTGCTAGGATGAATAAAGTACTTCTATTCTAAATATTCTTAATTGGATTCACATCTGGACTTTGACTAGGCCATTTTAACACGTCTGCTGTGATAAAAGCCATTCCCCTTTGCAGCTCTGGCTGTGTGTTTACGCTCGTTGTCCTGCTGGAAGGTGAGCCTGCGCTTCAGTCTTTTTCAGCCTCTAAAATTTAGCTCCATCCATCAACTCTGACCAGCTGAAGAAGGATATCCCTACAGCATGATACTGCCACTACTATGTGCCACAGTGAAGATGGTGTTTTCAGGGCCATGTGTTGTAAAACGTTTTCCATGAAGGCCAAAAAAGTGATTTTTCTTCCTTGTTGGCTGTGTCCCCTGAAGAACACTCAAACACTTACTCACTGTGTCATAATAAAGCTGCATTTTGCATATTTAGTAACTGTAACACTATTTTGTTTGGCTGTTTAATTATATCAGGAATCTGATAAAACTTTGTAAAGGGAGTCAGAAATAAAGGAAGACAATGCCATACTTGGGTATTAACTTGTTCAGTTGAGTGTGTGTTTGTCAATTGAGGGAATGGCAGTAGTAGTCCGCCCTCAGGTGTCAGGTGACGATGATCTCAGCTACACACACATGCATTATTGACAACGGACGGGAATCCGTTGCTAAACAAACTCGGTTTGGTTTCAGCGTGCTTTCAGATCTCCTGATTAGCAATTGTTTATTTCACCATTCAGTTTCTCTGCTTCTCATTTTGCTAAAGCATACAGCAGATCAGTGGCACATCTTCTGATCTGGGACTCCTGCATCTGTTGAGTTTGATGATGCCCTTAAAAGATAGTGAGGCCGGGAGCTGGTTGTTATATCCCAGCATGTAATGGAAGTTATTTGCCCTGTGGTTTAGTTGTACATCACACAGCATCATTGAATACAGAAAATAGTTACTTACCCAGCTGTTCTCTTAATGGGATTTTCTTATTCCACTGTCTGATAACTCAGCTGGAAGAAACACATACTGTATGTGTTTCCTCCTTCCTCTTGTATTCTCCTCCATCTATCTTCATTATGGCATCTGTGCCAACTTCCAGCTATCCTTCCTAAGTTTAACTGGATGCTATTTTTATGCGTTCTTGCTCTCTCTGTCTGGCTGCATCTACCTACACCCTTCTAATCATGTTGTCTTCTCTTTCCTTCTGCTTTTGCTCTTCTTTCATCTTTATTCTAATCTCTCCAGGCTGCACTCCAGGTAAGTGGTGTTTCTTTTCCCTTTTCCCTCATTTTTACTTCCATGCAACATCTGCATGAACATAGTTTAGTGTTGGATCTCTGGAAGGTCAGAATTGATTTCTGCATGTCTCACTGTTTAGAAAGACTTCAGTGATGAAGACATTTAATTGGCAATGTGGATAATAGGTTGTCATATTTGAGTTAAGTTGCCAGGCATGCTTCTGTGCTTTGTGCTGTTGATGCGTTTATGAGTTTGCTGAGTTTATTGAATAAGTTAATGCTGTTTTGACGCTTCAGTCGGTTACTGCACATGACTTCACATGGTGTGTTCATCCTGAGGCAGGTTTGGTCATTCACAGTTCTTATTCGGTCTTTAAAAGAAATGCTTTTCTTCACATTTATTTTTGGTTATCGCACATGTTTTCTTCCAAATCAGTTCAAGCAAAGCATTCAGTTAGTTAAATTATTTACTCCTGACATAGTCCCTCATTTTGTGAAAACAAGGCTAAGCAGCTAACGCTTTTGCCTGCTATCCTTGGCGTCATATTATTTCACTCCACTTCATTCTGGATATACAATGCCTTGAAAAAGTATTTTCCCTCAATTTTATTTTATTTTTTTCACATTTTGTCACATTACCTTAATACCTCAAGCCACATAATGTTTTATCAAGATTTTATGTCATATACCAGCACAAAGCAACACATAAATGCGACGTAGTGGATATGATGTACGGGTTTCAACATATTTTACAACTAAGAAGCTGAGAAATTTGGTGTTCAGTTATAAATTAAATGCAAACGCTTGCCTTTCTAAGTTTTCCCATTAATAAACAGAGAATCCAGGCCTTCTTGTTAGAAAATGCTGGAAAACAAACAAAATCAGTGAAGATCAAGGAACAGAGTGGACATGGCAGGGAGAACGATTTGGAGGAATGTAAAGCAGGATTTGGTTATGTAACAATATTCCAGGCTTTGGATGTGTGGACTGACATGTTCAGTTTATCTTCTGAAAATAGAAAAAGTCATGCACAACTGCATTATATGTGACCATATGTGGAAACATTCAAGGGGTGTGAATATTTTTGCAAGGTCAAACCTAAAGCTTCTGCTTGTGTATGGAAATATTTTGCCAGAAAGTGTGAATTAAATATATAAGACCAGTTCAAGGCACTTTTTCTATTAAAAACCATCCACATCATCACTCAGTCGTTTATCACGTTACTTCCCCATTATGCAAGAAGGAAGTCTGCCAGCCTAGAATGTTTATTTTTGTGCACAATAAAAAAAATGTCATCATGATTCTGCTGTTGAAATCCTTATGGGAGTTTAAATGGGTCCTAAAGTTGTATTTAGTATGCCAACTCTGTGCCTGTGTGCATTGTTCAGCAGAAACTGATGTCACACCATGACACAGCTAAAGTGCCTTTAAGAAATGCAGTCACGTGCTGCTGGACCATTCTATCTATATCTTATTTAAAGAAAATAAGTAGGGATCAATGGTTTAAAACAACTTCAGACATTTTTTATGTGACAATAAACTAGAGACTTCTATGACATAAATTCTTAATAATAAGCTTCTAGAAGAGGAAGCTGAGCGTACTACTATCAAAGTGAAGTCATGTTTTATTCTCCAAGTCCTCTGTAAAACCAACCCCAACACACACAAACACACCCCTCCACACACACACAAACAGGTGACCTTTTGCTTGAATCCTGAGCACTCTGAAGGAGGAGCAGCTGCTCTAGTTGGATAGACGTAGCGACAGGAGAGGCGGGGAGGTGATGGTTTGTAGACACGATGATCCACGAGGCTTCAAGTGACTTCAGTCACTGAGATGACACAGACTGAGGTGCTGACCAGTGTCAGCTGTACAGGGAAACTCATACAAGTTAGCAAGGAGAAACTGAGAAGAATGAAGATTTTCAGCCGTTTTCACTATGTGTGGTATCTGGTGAGTGCATGTTGAGCATGTAACGGTGTCACTCTGCCAATGTCCACTCGAGTAGTGTTTTTTTTTTTGCTTCACGTTTTCTCTCATTTGGACTGCCTCTTCTTCCTTTCTTGGAAATGCAACCTTTCTTTTCTCTGTGTGGTTCTCTTGCTGTTTGTGTGAAATTTTAGGAGGTGACAGAGCTTGACTTTTTACCAGACCATCGCAGCTTTTGTGCCTGGAGGTCGACCTCTGTACGTAGTCGATGCATTGACTTCCATCTGATGTCTGTGTTGTAACCCCACCTGCCTCAGCCCATCATCCCCTCGTCAGCACATGCCTGGAAACTGCATTGCAGTGTTCGTGTAGATGTTTGCATCTTTGTCCGTTCCCTCACTTTTACAGCCCGACACATGCATCAGTGTTGCTCTCCTCATAATGCAGCATGTCAGTATTGTTGTCAGTGTCTGCGAAAGGGAGTTTTGATTGCTGGTTTGATGTGAGGGTTGTTGTCCATTGCCACATTTTAGTCCTTTGGTTTTTAAATGACAGGACCAGGAAACCACAGCTTTGAAGAGTTTCAGTATAATCTCTTTATACAATATACAGCTGCAGATCTCTTTTAGATCTGTATATTGTGATACTACAGTAAACTCCCAAAATAAGATAAAAACTTTATTAATCCCATAGGAAATCTTTGGAAACACAAATCTTAACCCTTAAATTAAAATGAAATCTTTTTCAACACAAAGCAGCACACAGTTGTGAATTGGAAGGAAAATGATTTTCAAGGTGTTTTACATCTTTAAATATATCTACATATAAAATACAATGTGATTAAAACACTTTCCCTCACCCTGAACCTGCTAACCAATAAAACACGGTAGTGTCAGTATGATGTAGTGGGAATTAGAGATGTTCTGCAGAAAGAAAGGAGTGACATGTACATCTCCAGACATGTACTAAAAGGTACTTTTACAAAGTATTGACTTGGGGGATTGGGCTGAATACAAATGCATGCCACATTTTTCAGAATTTTTGGAGGGAAAAAAATTAGATTAGCATGCAACATTTTCCTTTCACGTGACAATTAAAATCCCATTAAAACACCTAAATGTTTTGTGCTACAATGTTACAAAATGTTAAATAGGTATGGATATTTTTGCAAGGCACTCTGGTTGTCTAGAAATCCAAAACTGACTTATTGATGTGCAGGAAATAAGCAGGAAGTGGTGACCATTGTCACAACCTGCTGTATCTCTGAGGTCACTTCCAGTTGACAAACAGTCATCGGCACTGAAATGTTTAGACTCCTGCAGGTTTATGTTTGCTTTGTTTATGACTGTGTGATGTTTTGGTTTTAGCCCAAGGCTTGTTTAAGGTAGACTTGCATTGTTGAAATGATAGTTTTATAGCTATTTTAGAACATTAACAGTACTTGATAGAAAATCCCCAAACAGAGAAACCATTTAGTTCCTCTTAGTTAAAATTCAGTAAACTAATGCCGTTTTGAATATATCGGCTTGCTTACGTTGACAAAAGCGCTTTTCTAACCCAGGAGGTTTGTTGGAAGACATTGGATGTTTCTGGAAGGACAACAGATAAGATGATCCCCCTGCTTGTTGCAGGAACAGGTCTGAAGACTTGAAGCTGTAATTGCTTATGGAGACGCTGATGCTTGCTGTAAATTGACTCTTCAAGGACACACACACTATTACACACTCTTGTGCAGTTGTACAGGGTGGTGCCTAATGTCACCTGAAGCTGAGGAGAGTGTGGCAGCACCTCGGGTAGTTAACGCTAAGCAGTCTCATAACGACACATGAGACTGAGTTACAGCAGACATGCAGGATATTCAGAGAGAGACTCTGTGATGCCTCGCTCTTCACTATGCAAACTACAAGCAAATATGGAAAGCAGCAGCTTCATAGTCTCACTGGTTTCAGATTTTCTTAAATATTTGAGCTGCTCTGATTTTGACCAATTGAACATATTATTCTAAGAGCTATAACAGAGCGAATTAAATAATGTTCTGGGTGGTTCTGTTGGTAGCCTGTATAACTGGTGTCGGAGCAATAAGTTGGGCTCATTTCCTGTGAGAGATGGAGTTTGCCCAGGTTTCCTTTTGTCTCCGTTTCTGTTCATAACCTTTATGGAGAGATTTTCTTGGTGCGGCCATAATGTTGAGGAAATCCGTTTTGTGGCTTTAGGATTGGGTCTCTGATGTGATTCTGACCAGGGTGTCAAACTCATTTTCATTTCGAGTCACATCAAGATCATGAATTTCCTCAAAGGCCAGTTGTGGCAGAACGCATTAATGGAACTATCAGACTGATAATATATTATAGCTTTTTCTGTATTCGGAGTACATCTTAAAATTACATTAATTAATCACATTAATATACTCTGACATAGTAAAAATAAAAAGTGATTTGATTTGACTGATAAAATCATAAACTTGGCAAATCATACTACCATAATCTTGACGTTCTCTGGAGTCCAGAGGGCTACGTAAACAGTTATGGCGGCTCGGCCTTGATAGAGGAAGTAGTTTGGAATCCAGCAGGAAATGTAGGAATTACAGGATCAACCACATTTATGCATCCATGCAAATACTTTTTACTTTTATTTAATTTATATTGAACTGAAAAAAAAAAGTGTGAAGTATTTGACCTGCCGACCTCCAATCATAGACAGTTGAGGGAAAATTGGTGGTTTCCAGTCTTTGGTCGATTGTTGTTGTTTATGCTTTGCATAGATTTTCCTTCAAACAAATTTTTGTCTATTGAACATTTGAATTGAACCCCTAATCTGAAGCATTCAACCTTACCATTTATTTATGTCACAGTTTATTTTATTAGTAGGTTGGTTGTAAACATTTATGTATTTTTTTTCGCTTGATACCCTTTATGTATTGCTTGAGGCAAATAAATGGCAAATGTGTGTTTCTGTGTTTCAATTTGTTGCATGCAGTGGTTATAATTTAAAATAGCCGCTGTAAGTCAGGCATGCTGTCTCACTATTGCTTGATTTTTTTGGAATATATATTCAGGTCAGGCTGAGCAGCAGCTACCCTCTGAAAGACCACTTCGCTCTTCTCAGTTATGCTCCAAATTAGTTTCATACCACTGTAGAAAATAAGCATCATTGAAGATTTCATGCTGATTATTGTTCTTTTACTTTTTTTGTTTATATGTCAATGTTTCCTTTTTTTCCCATGTAATTTCCAGGATTTCTCAAATGACGACACGAAGCTGGAGTATAATGTGGATGCAGATAATGGCATTGCAATGGAGGGTTATCTATTCAAGAGGGCCAGTAACGCTTTCAAGACATGGAACAGGTAATGACACAGTTGAACTGGTGGCTTAGAAGTAATCTGTACCAGATATAACTTTATTAGTTTTAAGACTGAAACATTTTTGAGTAGATAAACAAATATAAGAAGTTTTTTGCTCTTTTGCTTCAAAATAGCATGTATTGTTAATATTTTATGAGGAATTAGTAATGACTTATAGATTCAAGTAAATGTGTATTAACTGGGTCAAAAGAAACATGGCACATGTTAACTTTTTTGGTACAGAAATCTCTTCATCTCCTCTTACATTCAGTCTGATCCTGCAGCAGTGACTGTAGGGCTCTTTACTGCTCAGATGGCAATAAAGTTTAAAATTACCACAAAAACAATCTGACTTCAGCCCAGTGAGAATGTTTGTCAGTCTTTGAAGACAGAAATTAAAGTTTCCAAAAAAGCGATGGTTAAAAGAAGCTGCTTCAAAGCATCTTGAGTAAAGAAATGCAATGACTTCCAGCTTTATTAATCCTAAAACTTATATCTCCAAAGAATTTGCTTTCAAGTATAGAAAATAATCCTGACATGCTTTGAAAACAGGTTCAAAAGTGCATTTTTCGTCAGGGTTTGTGCACAGTTTCGCCATAAAACTACAGTACCTCCATAAGTCACATTCCTTAACTATCATTTTTCTCTTGATTGAAATCTCAACTAATTTAACAAACTGATAATTTTCTGGTGATGCATTACTACTTTAAAATTAAATTTGGTGTCCTTTGTTTTTGAGAATAAAAAAAGTTATTTATTTAGTCATCAGTTTCTCTGGACTTCCCTGTGAGATATTTTAGCAGCATTTCTGCTCATTGCATGCGACTGATTTTCCTCTTAAATACGTGCTCTCCTTTCAGACGTTGGTTCTCCATCCAAAACAATCAGCTAGTTTACCAGAAGAAATTTAAGGTATGTCAACTGACTCCCCACACCAACCACACAGAAAAATGCTTCTGTTTTGTTTTTTGTTTTTTTGTGAGTATTTTTAGTTTACTGCTGTAAGGCAAAACTTTGAAACTGTACTATGTGGAGTAAAGCACTGCTGCACTTCAGGATGGGTTTCTGTTTTGGTTATAATTTTGAAAAGTATTTGTATTTATGATTCAGTAGAAGATAAGCACATCTATTTTTCACCCTTGTTATGAATGTTATGCATATTTACTACTAACTCAAAATTAGAGTGCTTGATACAATGGTAGTAGCGTTTTTTTTAAATTATTTTATTAGAAACACATCGCTCAAACCCAGTCACTCATGTAGATTTACATGGTTTAATAAAATCTTCTACCCTCATTTGTAAATTAAATGGATTGTGAAAGCAAAGTGACAGTACATTCTCTTTAAAAGTAATAATAGAACGTTTTAAATGGTGTTCACATTGCAAATACCAGTTGTCTATTAAAAAGCGATTTCAAGAAACAAGGTTCGTAACTACGTGCGTGTTTTGGGTTAATGCTCGTTTTGAGGTACTTAATGCTGTCTTACTCTTCAAAACCTGAGAAAGTAGAAAAAAATCTTATATAGAAGTGATTTAAATGTTGTTTCAGAATCTCAATGTTGGCATTTAGAATAATGTGTTGTAATCCTGACCAGGATCTATTTAAAAAGCAGGCAGGCTACACATAAGTCTAAATCTGCATGTGTTATATATACTCAAGTTTTTTAAAGTTGCATATTTCTATGAAATGACTTTACATAAGTTCTAAAGTAATTACTGTAATAGCTGTTTGTTTTCAACTATTGGCTCAGGGTAGCACCTTAACTTTGTAAAAGTGTTGAGCAATACTTTCCTTCTTTGCATGTGTCTTAGATGTGTGAGTGGTATTTTGTTTTTCTGCCACCCCACAGGACAACCCGACAGTAGTGGTAGAAGACCTGAGGCTATGTACAGTCAAGCACTGCGAGGACATCGAGCGGCGCTTCTGCTTTGAAGTAGTTTCACCCACAAAGTAAGACAGAATCACATGAACATTTCTAGCAGTCTAAGAAATACTGAAGTCTATCAGAAATGCATGTGGAAATGAAGGGTTTGGGGCTGGAGGAGCAGCAAATCTATCATTTAAGACACACAAACAGATTTTCTCACAGCTGCTGTTTGATGCTTGTGTTCCCCTGTGAAGGAGCTGCATGATGCAGGCCGACTCAGAGAAGCTGCGGCAGGCTTGGATCAAAGCCGTCCAGAACAGTATCGCCACCGCCTTCCGCGACAAGGGAGATAGCGGCGAGGTAAAGAAAAAAAAAAAAAAAACTTGAGAGCATGAATCTATTCAAATATAAAAAAATGATGTCAGAAAGATCCAGATGTTAAGTCTTTTAACAACACAGTTGAATAGGATTTCATTTTAGAAATGTGTGTGAGAGGAGAGATGTGGACTTCTGGCATAGTTTTCAGCTGTTTATTTATTTAAGTCTTGATTTTAATTTACTGTCTATTCTGAACACTGACCTGTTTCCTCATGCAATCTCATGCCAGAAGCTGGACAGGAAGTCATCTACGTCAACAGGGAGTCTGGACTCCGGAGGAGAACCTAAGGAAAGGTCGCTGAAAGGAGAGAGCGCTCTGCAGAAGGTCCTGGCCATTCCTGGCAACGCCTGCTGCTGTGACTGTGGCCAGCCGGACCCGCGCTGGGCCAGCATCAACCTGGGCATCACTCTCTGCATCCAGTGCTCTGGTATCCACAGGTAGAGATGCAGACGCTTTCCACACACCGATAAATGCTCTCAAAATGCAGCAGGTTTTTCTACATTAAAAAATCCAGCAAAACTAATAAACCAAGTGAGCACGTTGAGTGCATTTTATTTATCTTTTAGAGATCTTACATAATGCAGGTCATGTAGAGTTCACTTCAGCTCTGTGGAAACAAAAAATAATTAAAACTTGTTTGCTTTTGTAAGTTTGGGGAAATATTTCCTGTTATGGTGTGAAAAGCTTTGGGATTTGTGAAATGTAAGCCTGCGATTACATAAACCCTCAATGTGTGTGGGATGTTGTCACAACATTTAATTACTTTCCATAGCAATGTTAATTAAAGCTTAATATGAAAATGATTTTTCCCACAATCTACATTATAAAAAAAGAATCTAATGGCATATCTTTGTTTTTGACTCTTGCACACAGGATATATTCATAGAATAAACTTCACTACACAAAGATGAAAAGAGTGAATAGAAAGGAAATCTTGCTTTGTAACTTCACAATGCAGGAAAGAGAGTCAAATCTGCTCTGTAGCTCAATTCACTTGTGTTGCTGTAACAAAAATATGTAAAGTGATCTTTTTTTTTTTTTACTTGTTCCCCCTACAGGAGCCTGGGAGTGCATTGCTCCAAGGTTCGGTCTTTAACTTTAGACTCATGGGAGCCAGAACTGCTGAAGGTAATTCAGCTTCATTGTTGAGATTCATATTATGTCAAGTCTTGACCCTGCTGCAAACCGTATTTTATTCTGATTTATGCCAAGTTCAGTAATTATTGTTTTTTTGTTTTTGTATGAATTTCACCAGTTGATGTGTGAACTGGGAAACAGAGTGATCAACCAGATATATGAAGCTCGACAAGAAGAACTAGGAGCCAGAAAACCACAGCCGGGAGACCCCAGGTATAAAACTGCCTATGTTGTTATTACATTTTAGGTAATGAAATGTTTATTTTCTTATTTAAAAAGGGAATGTAATTATTATTATTATTTTTTGCATCTTTTAATGTATATTTAATATTGTACACTGGTAAAACACAATATCTTACCAAGTATTTTTGGTCTAGTTTCTAGTGTAAATATTTCAGAAAACTTTAAATAAGCCCAAGCTAACTTACAAGTGACTTTTCAGCAAGATACAGTAAATACCTATATAATATTTTAAGTCAATAATTTCTTAATACTGATGAAAAAGTACTAGTTATCAGTGAAACAATCTACCAGTGAAGCAGTCAGACTTTTTCATCAGTATTAATAAATTACTGACTTTCAGCCCCTGCATCTGGCTGAAAAGTTACTTTTAAGTTAGTTTTGTCTTATTTCAAATGCACTAAGATATTTGCACCATAAACTAGAACAAACATACTTGGTAAGGTTATGTGTTTTTGCAGTGTATAAAGAAGCTTAAGTGGCTAATTAAAAAAATCTGCAGAATGTGGCCATTTTTTAATCTGATTAATTGTCAGAATAATTGATAATTTTACTAAAATAATTAGTTGCATCCCTAAACTGCTGTTAGTTTTTCTTTTACTGAACACCGTAATGTGCCCTGGAAAAATATTCATAGCTTTTGACCTCCTTTGGTTGCATTAATCAGCCTAACATGTTTGTGTGATTTGCCGGCAGACACGAGGTGGAGGCTTATATCAAAGCCAAATACGTGGATCGGCGTTTCGTCCGCCGGCCGTCAGATGAGGAGCTTCGTAACAAGGTTGTTTCTCTGAGCAAAGAGGAGAAGAGGCTGAGCAGCAGCTCGGACCACCTGCCGCCTAAAGCACCTCCACCCACTCCCAAACTTCGGCCGGGCTCTCATGCCGCTGGACAGTCAGGTCGGTGCCTAATAAAAACACCATGTGGCTCTTTATCTAACTCAACTTTCAGAATAAGAAAAAAAACATTTTAATGTCACCCTGACTGCGATCTCATTATATTTAGAAGCTTTGAGAGCGTTTCAGGTTTACCTGGCTGTAAAATGTTACCGGATTTAGATGTGGGGGTGGTTTTCTCATCCAGACTGTTGACTGACAGCTGTGTGGTGTTTGTAGCCCACCCATCGGCATAACATACGTTCTTTGTGAGCAGCATATGTCTGCAGCCTCTTTGCTTCGCATTGCTTTTTGCAGTCTGTCTCTTCCAGTGTTAGCCCAGCCTGTAGTCTAACCATCTGTTCCCCTACCTTGCTTTCTTCTTTCTCTCCTCTCTCATTCCTTTTACTTTTACTCCCTTCATTCCTTCCCTGGCTGTTCTGCGCTTCTGGACTAACCCTTCTTGTATTTCTGACCTCAAAACTCTACAACCCCACCCCACCACCTTAACTGCACTTCCCATCATCCCTTGCGTAGCTGCTGCCTGCGGCAAAGAGGCCCGCCGCGACTCTCTCTTCTGTCCTGATGAGCTTGACTCGCTCTTCTCCTACTTTGACACCTCCTCCAAGCTCAGGAGCAGTAAGTAATAAAAGCTGAGTATTTGGCTTGCTTTCCGTCCCCCCCTCTGCTGTTCGTTTTGAATTTCACAGTTTTGGGAGTAGCAGCCCTTTATCCTTTCTTCTCTTCTTTTCTCATCCAGACTCATGCTGTCCTGTAAGCTTTGCAGAACATGACATGTTACTGTGTTTATAAAGGAGGAGGGCAGTATTTCTCTCACTCAAACTGGTATTTGCACTTATATCTGTGTCATTGTTTTGTTTTTTTCTTTCTTTTTTTTGTTTTGTTTTTAGGGACCGGGATCTTAAGGTGATGGAGGGAGTCTGTCATCCAGGGCTCTGTTTTGTTTACCGTCATGTAGTTGTTCCCAATAAGAAATATTAGGTGTACCTTCCTAATCAGACTGCACAAACCTCAATACTAAAGTTCATAAAAACATTTCATTCAGGCACATCTGGAGTGTCATATCGATTATCTCAAATCAAAACTCATCAGCTGGAAGGTGCTCCTTTTATTTCATACTCTTTGGCAACAACAGTTTCATGTAGTGAACCACATGTAGTGAATCAGATTGTTTGTTTTACAGTGAAAAGTGCGGACAGCGGCATTCAGAACAGCGCCGATGGGAGCAGGGAGATGCTGGCCACCACTCCGTCCAGTAACAGCCTGCCAGATGCAGGTGAGAGGCCCCAACCCCGATGAGTTGCTTTTTGAGATTTTTTTTGCCTACTTCATGCTGCCAAACATGATTAACAATTTATTCACAGCAGGCAAATGTGACCTGTGATTCTTTTTGTTGGGTTTTGCAACATATGTCCAACTTTTTCAAGGCTGTCTGAACGGTCCAATCAAGATTTTTTTCACTACCAAGCAATCAGATTTGTTCCACTTGCACATGTGGTGCTGAATCATGTCAGTTTGTCTTTAAAGTGTCTGCAGTCATGTTGCATTTCATCTGACTTTTACGTCATTGACATGGAACGGATAATAATTTTGCACCAAAAAGACATCGCTATCACTTGTCCTCTCCTTTTTTCTTTGCTTCCCGTTTAATAAACCTGACAACACTGTCACCTCTCGTTGCTCCACAAATTTGAAATTGAACCATAAACAGCAATATACAATATATATTACTTCCATAAGTTGTACGCTATGTGACGTCAATGTTGTTCTGCACATGCAAATCACTTTGTTTAGTAGTCCCACTGCAGTTGCATTGAATTAGAAGAATAACGACCACGTAAAAAAAAAAAAATCCGTAAAAAATCTGAATTGAGCATCTAGATCTGCTGTGTGAAATTATTTCTTGATTTGACAGTAATCAGGTTTTTTTGTCGCTGTTTAAATTGAGACCATTACTTTTTCACATTAAAAGTAAATATTCAGATCAAGAATATTTGAGTAACTTTGTTCTTTAATAAATGAAGCCATTGTTTAACAAGTTATTTTTGCATGCAGGTCACCAGTTTGTTTGACCTGAATCGTTAAAGTTTGACTAAAAAAAGCAAAAAATAAATGTAAGAGGGCAAATATGACACAGATCTTTCCCTCTATTTTCCAGAAGCTGCAGAGTCTCCCCCGATGCCCGCCACGCTCCCGACCGCGTCTCCCTGTAAGGAGGTGGTTTTCTTCGAGCCGAAGGAGTACAGCCCGGGTCTGCAGCTCTACTGGGCGTCCTTCAGCCGCAGCCTGCCGGACATGGCCGAGGCTCTGGCCCACGGCGCCGAGGTCAACTGGGTCAACACCGAGGAGGACAAGAGGACGCCACTCATCATGGCAGTGCATGGGGTCAGTGTGAATTTAAGAAGTCCTGTCAGGCTTATTATATATTTATTCATTGATTAATTTGTTAGAAATGTCATGAATCCAGCAGAAAACTTACTCAAATATACAGTACAATTAGAAAAAAGCCCATCATGATATCTTCTCCAGGGCTCACTGGTCACCTGTGAGTTTCTGCTCCAAAACGCAGTGAATGTGAACCAGCTGGACGCTCAGGGCAGAGGGCCGCTGCACCACGCCACCATGCTGGGACACACGGGGTTCGATCACACAGCCACGCCGATCTGCCTCTAACGTTTCTAAAAACAGAGCATCTAACCAACTTCTCTCTGTTACAGCCAAGTTTGTTTGTTCTTGAAAAGAGGAGCAAATCAAAACGCCGCCGACATCGACGAGAAGACGCCGCTGAGCATAGCAGTGGAGGCGGCAAACGCAGATATTGTCACATTGTGAGTTTTATTCCTTGTTACTCAGAAGTTCTGTCCAATTATGTTTAAAAATGTTGAACACCTGACCTGGGTTGGTCTATCAAATATGATTAGAGGTATGAATACTTTTGCACTGAGTGGTAAAGAGATTGCAGTGTTACTGAAATCTTGTTAAAGCTTTCATAGGTGTAATTTCTGTTCTGATTTACGTTTCCGACTTGTTGCTTTTCTCCGTCAGATTGCGGTTGGCCAAGATGAACGAGGAGATGCGGGAGGCGGAGGGACCCTACAACCCGTCAGGTCAATATAACTCCAACAGCCCCACCGAGATGCAGTACAGGAAGTGCATGCAGGAGTTCATTAGCCTGCAGCTTGACGATGAGTCTGATTAGAGGTGTAAAAGCTCGGGCTTCAGAGTTGGGCTCAGTTAAAGCGGCAAACCGAGAAAACGGAGTCTCTGAGCATTGTCACATTTTCTTAAAGGAACTCTGAAAGGAGATCTGTGATTAGAGTTAGCTTAGCCCAACTCTGTTAGCTGAGCTCCTGCTGGGAGCTGAACCGGCCTCTGCACCATTTTTCATCAGGTGTTAGACAGGAGAAACGTGACGCAATAAAGCCATCAAATCTGAACTCTAAGCCAGAGTTTTGCTTCCAAAAACGAGTGACTTTTCCTTTCTGTGACTGTTATTCATGTGAGATAGCACAAAATGTCTCTTTCTCAATCTCTGTTTTTGTCAAAGGTTTCCTCTTTGTTGGAGGTGCTTCTCTAACTTACAGCCACGGTCCAGAAATGAAAGTATTTATTGCTACAACGCAAAGTAGCTGCCTGCTGAACTCAGTGACTTCATCACAAGATCTGGCAATAATCAAGACGTTTGAATGAAGCTCAGTGTAGGGTAGCATAGTGTGTGTCTGTAAACTATAAACATCCATTTTTAGAAATTATGCACATTCCAGTTGTTGGTTATATGCAACTACTGTACCTTCTTTCTTGTGACTGTCTGGTTTTAAGGTCTTAATTACGTTCAGGGCTTGTTTACTTGTTTTTACGGTCTAAATATATGATCCGTCTTGCTGTTTCTACATGCCTGGAAAAAAGAAATCTATTTTAGATCATTTTTCTTTTCTAAAGTACCTTTAGGAAGCATGTGAGAGCTATTTTCACTGTATATGTTGTAAATAATTCATGTGTATAGTTTGTGATTAACAGAATGCGTTAGGAGGGACTGTAGCTGCAGGGTGCCATGAGGATGTTGTATTCACACCCTTGGGTACTTTCATTTTTTTTTTTTATTTGATTGAAAGGTATTTATGAAGAGTCAGTGTCCTTGCCTGTTGCTTATGCTCACAGGAAATCTAAAATTGTAAGACGATCTTCTGGAATGTTAGCAGATTTCTCTTCAGATATACAAAACCCATTTAGGGATGATGCATCTTCAAGTGCAATAGCCTAGAAAAAGATGGATATGTAACTGTGTGAAGCTTTTTTTAAAATCATCTTCTAGCCCTAGCTTCTCTGTGTGAGAGTCACGTGGGAGCTTTAAAATTGCAACTTATATCAAAATCTTCAGAAAGACTGTGGAATGAGCTCAGCTTGGTTTTGCTGATTGAAATATACCCCAGTTTCATCTCATACGTTTTCTTCATGCTGCATGAAATCATCAGAGGGCTCCTGAAGCACTTTGAATTAATGGGAAGGGAAAGAGCGCCCCCTGCTGTACAACATGAGACGTTTAAAAAGACAAATGTCGGTGAAAGAGCCAACTACTTCATCACTGATTTATTTTTTTATGGAAATATGTGAAGATGCTGCTTGTGATAACCACTGGAGGGCGCACTAAAGATATGTTTTTACGCTGATTTTTTTTTCCATTTTCTTCATCACATTTGGAACTGATTGGTAAAAATAATAATATACATACAGTGCTTTGAAAAAGTATTCATTCCTTTTCTCTTTGTACATTTCTGTTACAATAGCAGACATTTATTGGATTTTTATGTAACAGACCAATGCAAAGTAGCATATAATTGTGAAGTGGAAGGGAAAATATATATATATATGTAATTTTGTATTTATTTGCAGAAAATGAGAAATGGTCAAAATAATGAAAAAGATGCATTGCTTTCAGACCTCAAATAATGCAAAGAAAACAAGTTTATATTCATTTAGAAGTAACAATACTAATGTTTTAACTCTAGAAGAGTTCAGAAATCAATATTTGGTGGAATAGTCATGAGGTTTTCAATGGGGTTTAGTTCAATGGGCTCTTACTTTTTTTCCAGAGCTGTAAAAATATATAATTTAAAAGTGTGGGATGCATTTGTCTTCATCTCTCCTGAGTCAAAACAACTTTTTCTGTAATTACAGCTTTCAAGTCTTCTGGGTTGTGTCTCTACCAACTTTGCACATTTAATAAAATTTAATAGAATAAAATTTCTGCCCGTTATAGTTTCAAAGACATTGCACAGAGCACAGCAGTGAACTTTAAGTCTCATCAAAGATTTTAAATCAACTATATCCTTAGTTTCAGTTTATGTCATGCTCTCCTCTTTATTGGTCTGTATAAAATATACCAACAAAATGCACTGAAGTTTGTCGTTATGACGTTCAAAGGGTGCAAATACTTTAGCAAGGCATCACACATTTTTGTTGAAGTTTTTAACTTTTGTTGTAAAAATGTGTAGGAGGTAAATTAGCAGCAGAATAAGCATGTTGTGTCACTGATGGGTTTTGTTTTTGACTTCTACTTAGTGATTATGAGAAGACTGATGGATAATTAGGTGGAAGGACGGTGAGGAAGGTCCAGCCTCATTGATCCTCCATGTTTTTAATGGAGCCAAGTTGATCTTTGTTTGAGGTTTAATGAGTTGGAATAAAAAGCAGCAGAGTGGTTCTGAATCTGAGAAATGGCATTGAAGTTAAATACTCAAAATTCTGCAACAATAGTTTTAGAAAACCTAAAATGAAGATTTATTTTGTCAACTCAGATTGAGAGCCACTTTCCTGACGCAAACAGTTCTTCTTCTCATCTTGTTCTCTTTCTGTTTTTGTATTTTGCTTTTCATTTCTCACTCTCCACCCCAGAGTTTGTGCCTTTCTTCTGTTCTCTCTGTTTCTTTGGGGTACTGAGGCCAACACAACTGTATTTTTGTATATAAACTCCTGCACTTTAATCACAATACAGTTGTTGAGGAAAAACAAATGTCTGTGGGCTTCTTTATTTCCTCCTTAGTGGAGCCCTGCTGGCTCTTCCTGTTCTCCTTCTCCCCTCTGTGTTGTTTTGTTTCATTTTCTCGAGCCGCGACGACTCTCTATCAGGTAGGGACGACTTTTTCCTTCTCTGTTCCGATGAAAACTTTCACTGCATGAGCTTCTCAACTCTGACCTGTCCTGCTGCTGACCTGGAGCTCGTTCCCCACACTGTCTGGAAAAATTTGGAATTTGATTTGGGAATTTCCTGGTCGGGATGAATGTTTACAAATATTTGTATCTTCTGACTTTTTTCCTTGACTCTGTGTAAAAGTTGCGTCCAGCTGTCTATTCTAATCCATCCCTATCAGTAGATGCATCCCTTTATTCATCCCTCCATCCTACCCATCAATTCAATTGTCTGTCCATCCATACATTTGTCCGTCATTCATCTATTTGTTCATTCATCCATCTCTCCTTCCATTGGAATATTTGTTACAAATTCATGTTTTTTTTTTAAAACTGGACCAAAAAAAAAAAAAATGAATCAACGCTTTGCAAGTCTGAAAAACCATGTCTAAACCCTGAGTATGGTAAATGTAATTCCTCATTACTTTCGTCCAAATTTGAATTCTGTCAGACGCTGTTTCACTTTGCGGCAGCAGAACTAGAAAGCTGTAATTTGTCAGTCTGAAGGATTTTAGTAACGAAAAAAAAAATGTCTGCAGCTGATTGTGGAAAATAACTTGGCGCTGAACATCAGAAACAGCTGCAGGGCTTTTATTTTCCTACTGTGTTTTGTTTATGTTTGTTCCACTTGTTTTTCTTTTCTTTACAGGGGACGAAACCTACCAGGACATCTTCCAGGACTTCACCCACATGGCCTCCAATGACCCGGACAAGCTGAACCGCTACCAGCAGTACGACCCTCAGAGACCCTGATGCTGCAGTGCCGCCGCACTTAAAAAAAACCCCAAAAAACACAACTACGGGCCTGGAGTGACGTTGACTTTCCTTGCAGGATCATTCGGAAAGAATCTCATGTCACTTCTAGTTTTTGTAAGAGTCTGGTAGCACTTTGGTCAACTGAATGGGGGGGAAAAAAACCCTCACTCATTCGTTTGCTTTTCAGTTTGACCTTCCTGCTGTCAACGAATGGTACAGCGTTAAAGCTGTTTGAAAGGATCTCAGATGAAAACTGAACTCTGAATGTAGAGCAGTCATCGTTCTTTGACCAAGTTTAAATTCTCCCATCCGGATCTGCGAAACATATGTAGAGAAGTTATGGGGGGAAAAAAGCCTTTATTGTTGATGCATATCAGCATGTTTTTCATGAAAGGTTTGGCCTGTACATGCTTTTACTTTATTTGCACAAGTCTCTTCATGTACTGGAAGCAAACCTGTTAATATTTCATTTGTAATTTTAAAACATTGATTTAAGTAGATTTGTAAATGTTAGGAGTTTTAATGTTTTGGTGCCTGCAGATTGTATCATTGGAAGATTTGGGGAAAAACTTTTTTTTCCCCCCAAAAAAGTTTTTTTTTGGGGGGGAAAAAAAAAAAGCTGTGCCACAACTAAATGTTGTGGCACAGCAAGAAAACATCAGCCAAACACGTTAATTGACAAGTTTCGAGGAAGGATTTTTGTTTTGCAGTTGATGCTAAAGCATCTGTTAACTGAGCGTCTTCCACATCAATGACACACCATTAAAAAAAGACGAAGCTACTTTCAGCACTGAAAAGGTGTCGAACTTAAAAGTTTCAAATCATCAAGTTTAATAATCAGGTGAGTAAATACAGAATATGGTTTATACAGAGTATAAATCTGATCAAATCAACTTATCCTCCCTAGAGCCAATACCTGGCAGAAAATTGAATATTTTCCCAGATGTTTTGGGATCCTTAAGCTGTTTTTGTGCTAATATGAGACGGGTCTTTGAGTTCTTTTTCCCCAGTCTCTTTCTTCCTGTTGAATAGTGAACTTTGACCCTAACCAAGACTCTTGCTGCTCTTTGAGTGACTTCACTTCTCCATGTTTTCTCCTGTTTTGAATAATGACCTTACTGGAATTCAATAGAATAAAACTTAAAAATGACTTTGTAACCCTTTCTAGACTGACTGACATCATGACTGCTTTTGTTTTCTTAAATGCATTTCGATCAGGGGATGATGAGTTGTTCTTTTAACCTGCTTCGTGTTGTCAGACAGGTTCTTGTGTCCAGAAGTGAGGGATCTTTTTAACAAGGGGAGTAATTGTGAATTCACATGGGGCCAGCTTTACTCAGCTTCTCTTTGTCTTGAGCTAATGTTCACTTAATGATCTGAAACATTTAAGTGTGCCGAACAAAACAAGAAAATCTGTAAAGAGAAAAATCCTTTTTTCACTGCAGTGCAGCTGTTACCTCAGTGGTGTCCGAAGTCGGTCCTCGACGGCCGCTACCCGCATGTTTTAGCGCCTTACCTGCTTCAACACACCTGAATAAAATGACAGCTCATTAGCAGAAACACAAGGAGGAGGTGATTGGACCATTTGAATCAGCTGCGTTGGAGCACTAACCGGGCAGGACACTGTCTGTCCAGGGCAGGACGCCTGTCCCACAAGTGAAGCTTTTCATTGAATGTCAAGTTTTCTACGCCACAACACTTGGCTAAAGAGTTAATGCTCCTCTTCTTGCTCTTCTGCTGCTCGTCTTGCAGAAGAAAACAGAGATCAACCCAAAAATCAGAGTAAAAATGTCCATGTTGATAAATTTGCAGACTGTAACAGTGCATTGTTTGTAATTATTCTGCCGAGTCGGAGCTGATGCAGACAGCAGAGGGAACTGATCATGAATGAATTTTCTCTTTTAATGACTGCATTTCTTTTTCAGTAGAGGAAAAGGAGCTTAAAGTTTAGAGTGTTTTTGTTGAATAAAATTCAACTCAAAGTTTGAGTCTAGGGTCTTGTTTAGGAATTAGCCTCCACTTCTGAATAAGTTCCCAAATGTAGAAATTCAGCTTTAAAGTTTAGATGGTGATTTCAGCATTTTGTGCTGAAATCAGGTTTAATATAATACAGCTCTGTTTTATTTTGTAAGTTCTCGTTTCACTCTCTCTCTTTTTTTTATTAATCTTTTTGATATTTTGTGTAGATTTTTCTGATCAGAGGACAAATCTGTCCAAAGCAACATGGGATACAGTTTTTGTACATTTTGTACAGATGATTTCAAATTCTCAAGACTGAAGTATGGAGTTAGAGGTACTTGAATGATTTAAATAAGCTTTTATATATGCTGTTTGTATCCTTTGATAGCCATAGCCTGTTTTTATATGTGCCGTCTGTTCGCCTGTATACATGTACTGTATAATACACCTGTAATATCTGCAAGGTCTTAAATACACAGAAACAAATGATAAACCTCTGATTGTTGGGTCTCTTTTTGGTTTGAATGGGCAGGAATGCATGGATGCTTTTTGCTGATTAAAAAAGTTATTTTTGTTTTTATTTGTTCAGGTTCTTTTTAGTTTGCCTCTACAATAAGCTACATTCTGAAATTTGTCCAGCAGGGGGAGAACTGCTTCCACTCCCCTTTCATGCTGTGAATACAACCTGGAAATCAAAACTCCTTCCATCCCTCTTTATTTTATTTTTTTTTACCTTTTTGAAATTCATTTTTATGTTGCCATCTGCAAAAGACGTTTACTGGCAAAAAAAACAAAAACGAACTATAGAGTATGAAAGTTAATTTCTGCCATGAAAATAACATAAAATCTCAAGAAGTAGTAATAAATTTTACTTTCAAAGTCATTTAGAGTCACTGTTTCTCTAAGGAGTCCTGCTCCTGTGGAAGCCCACATTTCATAATCGTGACTTTATAGGTCATATTTATGACGTAGAAAGTCAAAATTGTGACTGAATCTTAAAATTGATGTCTTCATATCTCATAATTCAGACATTAAACGTCAAAATTATGACTTCTTGTTGGACTTTTTTCTTTCATGGCAAAAATGAGCTTGCATAGTTGAGATGTACGGAATTACGGACAATTTTAAAATGGTTTTTACAACAGTTAATGTGGTTCATCTGTTTCCTTACGACGGCTAACATAAAGTAGACTCCACTCCTCTTATTACTCCACTAATGTATTTTTTTTACAAGGTTATTAAGATTAATAATCCATCCTTTGATTAATTGCCCCCATAACTAATTCCTTCTGTTTTTTACCGTCTCTGCAGATTAAACCACATCTGCCTCATGACCCTAATGACCTAATCTAGCAGCGTGTTCGTCCCGCCTCGGTGTCCACATGGATGAAAACCGACCCGGTGCCCATTAATACGTGGCACAGGCTCCTTCCTGCTTTAATAATCACATGGTGTTTATTTCTGCAGCTGTTTCAACAAAGCCCACCACAAACTACTGGGTCTGCCAACAAATCTGTTTAGTCTGCTGCGAGCTAATGCTCCTCACAACAAATGCCACAATAAAACTCCACCTCAAACACAAAGTGCAGGTTAGTTGCTGCTGCTTGTCCGCAGATCACATGCGGCTGCAGGGCGACGTGCCGCCATCTTATTTTATTGGCCGGTCCGCTCTGAGACTTGCCTTTCGTTCCCAGGAGCGTCGGCGGCTTCAGTTCAGACGCCGCATTCCCACCTGGAAGTCATCCTGCAAACATGCTGCCTTAACCACATTTGAGCATGACTGAGAGATAATCTGATTTCTGGATAAATAGCACAACATGGGGAACTGAAACAAAGATGTTGCAAAAGCATTTTTTCAGCTGAAGGGTAAACGTGAAACATTTCCTGATGCTCGTTTTCCTCCAAACGGTCAAGTCGTCGACCTGTTTCCCTCCTGTCCCGTCCTGCCTGCCTGCAGCTCGTTTCTCCTCGCCCTCTGCTCTGAATCTTCTCCTTCCAGGAAGTCTGCGGTCTGCTCGCCTGTGGAGAAACGAAGGAGATGTTTCCCCCCCATAAAAACACCACGTGAACAACTGCTCAGAGGGCCAAGCTCCCATTAATCCTGCTGTGACTGCCAAGGGCCCAAACTGTGCAGCGCAGTCATGTTAACAAGTCGCTGCGTCCGGCGATAACTGAGGGCTTGTTTTCTTTAAACAGAGGAAGCGCGCAGGTGTTTGTGGGATTAGATCATTTCACCAACTTTACATCCACAAGCCAGGAGTGTCTTGAGTTCAGCGCCGTGTTTTGGCGTTGCCGAATGTCAACATGCCGACATGTTCATGCTGCTCAGATTGAGCCGCAGGTTCAGTCTCTGCTTTCGCCACTTCCGTTCTCCCGTCCAGGGCTTTTCCACCTTCTACAGTTTAACTCGGTAAGTTAACAAAAGTACAAACTTGTGCATCTTTAAGTCTGTAAGGATTTAATAAAAAAAAAATAATAATAATAAAGTGGTTTAGTGCAAAAGTCTGGAGTCGTCGCTCATGGCTTTATAAGGTGCAAAAATAGAGAGGTTTTATTTTATTCAAAAGAGGGGGAAAAACAGACAAAAAGGTACATTTTAAGACTCGCCTCTCTTGACATTGACTCACTGTGGTTCAATGGTGTGTCAAAGTATTAGAAATGTCCCTGTATCCCTTTCAGACCAAAAGATGTGAACAGGTGTTTATTTGTTCTTGAATTTCTTTAGATCAGGGGATAATTGGTCAAATTTTGAGATCTTTCTACTTTCTTCTCAAGTTGTTGATTCCACATTGTGAAATACCTCTTGCAACTCTTTAAGTGAGGGTAATTATTTTTTTAAAAAAAGCTTCCTTCATTTGCTGCCTTATTGTGGAAGAAGTGGATCTCGCTGCAGCTGATTTAGCCTTTGGTAGATGGTTCACATTTTCCACAAACGTCCTCTGGTTTTTAAAATGCTGAGGAATAAACCAGGAGGCTCAAGGTTGCGGTCAGTGTTTGCAGCGTCCAACGCCTGAAGGATTACAGTTTGACAGTAAACGGCGGATCGCCGAGAGTCACCTCACAGCTCTCAGCCTCCACGGTGTTAGAGAGGAGCCGTCATCCTGTCAGAAACGCTGAAGAACATTTGTGCTGTTGTGGTCTTTAACTCCTCCGCCCTGAGCTGTGGTGTTTACACCGCCAGCGCTCACACCGAACCGAACAACTCGGGTTTCATATTCTGCAGCGGCCTTGTGCCGACAATCCAAACAGTCCTGCCCGTTTTCTCCAAGTGCTGATGATGAATGGACGGCGGCATGAATAGGCTCAGTGTTAACAGCACATGTTGGTGGAGCAATGTGCTGCACCATGCGCTGCCGTCACCTCCACCCGTTCAGTTTATGTCTCTGCTGCGCGTTTCCCAGAATGAACACGCCTTATTTTCCCCCAACAGGAGCTTCCCTGGAGAGCAGTCAGATGTTTCCAGCAGGTTTCTCCATCTGAAGGGGAAAAATGGGCCTTTTGCTGCTGCTGCTTCTTCCTCCAGCAGGTCTTCCCTCCAGCTGTTGGACACCAGAGTCCTACAGTCTGGGAAAGACTGGAGGCTGGCTCCGATATTTTCCAGGTCTGAAAAAGTTTGGAGGAAGAAAATTTGAGTATGAAAAGAAGTGTCCTTGTTTCTTCTTTTGTGTCCCTCTGTCTTTCCTTACCCCTGTTCTTCCTTCATTGTGTCTTTGCCTTCTTCTTTGTGTCCTACCTTCCCTGTGCCCTCATTTTCCTCCCTGCTTCCTCTTCATTCCGTCTTTCTTATTTTCCTTCCCTGCCTTCCTCCCTAATTGTTGCCAATAGATCTATATGTTACAGAAAAATACATTTTTACATAAAAAATATGCAAATATATGAAGGAGTTTGAAGGTCTAAACTTTCACTCTGCTGGTGGGTCATCTGTTATATTCTCTCAAAGCAGCTGTGAACAAGTGGAAGAATAAATTTCACTCCAAGCTTTGTAAACAGCTACTGCAAAAAAAGACAAGCTTGTCTTTTTTTTCTCTCTGTTAACCTCCTAAAGCCAACAATAATTCATATTCTCTCTGAATCAAACGCTAAGGTTTTTTGTAACAATATACAAAAAGCTGTTTGGTTTAGGGGTTTTTTTGTATTTCAGTGTCTGTACATAAAAACATTGGATTCAACAAAGTCACACTCAAAATGAAGTTTAATTTAACAAAAACACTCATCCAGAAAGTTACTGAAGAACCAAAAACATCTAAAACTCTGCAGACCTCACTTGCCTCAATAAAAGATTTGTTTGTGATTCAACAGAAAGGGTAGAGATCAATTTTAAAACCACTGCTGACCAAAACAAACACAGTAGCCCATCCTAAAACTTCCCATCTTGATCTTAAGACTCGTGCTAAGGTATTTAGCAGAAGCTAATGCTATTGCGCTAATCTCGATGCAAATTGTCCTTGAAAAACCAAAAACCCGGAGCACCAATTTAATTTTCACATTATTTACATGTTCTACTGCTCTAGATATTGTAGGTGATTTATGTTCATATCTTGTTCTCTATTGTCTTTTTTTAGTTCCTGTATGTTTCTTGGTTAAATAAAGTTATGGGGGAGAGAACGCGACGAGAAATGGAAGAGCATGACTATAATCGACCCAAATAATTGGAGAGTTCTTAATAGCCAATAACCCAAATGTCAACTAGAAGTTTACAAAACAGTCAAGTAAATTAGCGCTTAAGAATTTATCCAAAAAATGAACTTGAGGGATTATAAGCGTGCTAAACGTTTTCGAAGTTAGCAGAAGTGCTGAACGCAAAATTAGCTCCGCTGTCAGCTGAAGTGTGCCCACCACTGCATCTGGTTTAACACCAACAGCATTTCAGAAAACTAACGCCTCTCCGTTCAAAGTGGTGGTAATGCTTTGGTGCAGCAAGATCTGGACAACTTGCTGTAATTGATGGAACCATAAATTCTGTTTAGTAGCAGAAAATCCTGATGGGCAATGAATGTCCAGACTTCAGTAATGACCTTGGTATTAAAACTGCAGGGCAATGATCCAGAGCAAACCAGAAAGTCCACCTGGGAATGGATGAAAAACCCTAAATGGTTCTGGCTGCACCAATTCGAACAAACAAAGAATAAATAAAAAATGTAGTATTATTGAAATCCGTCCAAGGTGGCTAAATTAAAACATAGAGCCTAAAATCTCCTCACAACAAAAGGGTCATTCAGTTACAGAAACTGAGGATGGCTCAGTTATTATGTTTAGGGAGCTACTACTTTTTGGTCATAAGACCAACATGTTTCATATCTTTTTTTCCCTTAACGCTCATGTTCTGCTCACATTTGTCTGATAATTAAATGCCTTCGATGATCTGAAGCATCTGTGACAAAATAAAAGTAACTTTCATAAGACTTTACATCAAATGGAATTTTAATTTGAGACATTTCTGTAATTAAGCCGATTCCAGAGTGGTGACTTTCATCTCCACTGTAGCAGTTTTTTTTTGGTTTTTTTTGTCTACATGGTAAATGCTGGGAGGAATCCAATCTGGTCTCCACAGTTTCCACGCTGGAGAACCCAGAAGTCAGCCTGACTTCACACGGCTCTCCTCCCCCAGCTGAATGAGGAATTCAAGAAGCTTCAAGAAGCTAATTAATCAGCGAGGAGCTGCTCAGGGATCAAACACAGGGTTCACACTCGCCACTCGTCCTGCACAGCTGCTGCAGCTGACGGCTGCCAGAGACGACAGCCAGCCTTATATAACTCTTTTAAATGTTTTGACATCGGCCGCTTCTCCCTAGTTCAGGCTTGCCAAGTGAAGATGTGAGCAGTGAGCTCTGGGAGCCACTGGGACAGGGAGCTTCCCAGTGGCTCCCAGAGCGAGCACACAACCTGCGATGCAATAACATAAACTGTTTCCTGTCACACTTATTCACACGGTGCCTTGCAAAGGCGTTAAACTCCTTTTTCACATGTTCATTTAGTGGCAAGAGCCCAAAGCAGCCTGTTTTTAATGCGTTTTAAATGGTCCTGATCATGAATTCTGAGTAGGCCTTCAAGATGATCAATTATTCTTCAGGTGATGTTTCTGAAATGGTGAAAAATAGGCACTTTCTTTTTGTTTTTTACCCTGAAGTGTTACAGGAAACAGTGGCTCCAGCGGGTGTTGAATCAGGATGGTTGACGTGACGGACCAGAGAAATCGGGACTGGCAGGACATCAGGTGCTGACTGGAAACATCTGGGCTCCATCTTCCTGCTCTGTTTAAAACTTCTGACATGTAGAGTCGCTCTCACTCCTACAAAGGCTTGCCACTCTTTCAACTTGTGGCATGCATTTTATAAAAAAAAAAAAAAAAAAGATATTGAAAATCCTTTCCTTCCATTTTACAACTTTGTGTTTGTTTCCCGCATAAAATGCTGATGAAGCACATACAATTTTGTGGCTGAAGTGAGGAAAACATTCAGTGTTATAAAAACTTGTGCTAAAAATATCTTGTATTGTGAGGAGCGCTGAATCCACTGAATGCTACCTGCGTGTTTGTTTTCAGGGAAAGCAGAGCTTGCTTATGCTGTTGATCGTCAAATTAATAAACAGTTTAGATTTTATGAAGTTTTTGCTTCTGAATCAAGAAAGTTTTCAGGACAGCATCTGGGTTTCTGCAGGTTCCACCAACTGGAATTTAAGACTTTTTAAATCCATTAAGAATTAAATTTAAGACTTGCATCAGGACACAAATGTACAAAAGAAAATCACGAATTTTATGTAGTAGTAGTGCCAAGTTGTTGTTTTTTTTTTGTTTTTTTTTTGCACAAAACGAATGCAGCGTCGTACGGATTGGCAACAGAAGTGAGAGAATGGCAAAAGCAATTGGCGATAATTTACATTTACCAATAACAGTCATAAAAAGCCAGCTAGCTAGTTAGAAAAGATTTATTAGCAGCTAATTACAGCCTCAACCGCCTCGAGTCACAGAAGGTCACGAAGATGTCAAACGTCCTGACAGAAAAGTCTCACGAGAAAAATAAATTACATAGAATAAACACCAAATAGTCCTGCCACGACAAAATTTAAGAACTGTGATTAGGCCAACTTCACATTTTCTGGTTCAGTTATGACATTTTAATCACTCCTCAATTTTATTAATTCGGGTGCAGAATGCACACGCACGAGGGATATTTTTTAAAAATACAATGAAACAGAAAACAAAGCTGGGGTGTGTTTTATCTCTTCAAAATACTTCGTTGGTGGTTTTTATCTTTGTCTGCGATTAGAGGAAACATATCCCTGAGGCCAAAATCCACATTATTATGTTTTTTTTTTTAAAAAATGTGTCCACCAAGAACATCCAGAACTCCATCATGGACCACCAGCACATCACTCGCTGGTCCCACAGAGCTGCCAGGAAGTCTGCGAGACCTTGACCTGGTGGAAGCAGGTCGGGCTTTCTGGTGGGTCGATTTGTTTGCTTTAACCGAGCTGCTGACCCCACTTCCTTTCATCGACTCAATCGCCGCCATCACCGCATCCACAGACGGTGACTACATGCTCCGTCTGCCGGACCGCTCCGTCTCCTCGACAGCTGCTTACAACCAGTTCGTTGACAGATATCGGCTCCTCCCCACAGCCGCAGCATCACTTTTTCCTTGTAAGGAGATTTGTAGCTCTTCTTTGGGGCTTCAGGGGTGCAAATGTTTTTTTTTTTGTTTTTTTTTACACCGCAAACAGCAACGGTTAAAATGTGGTTTTATGGGTGTAAGAGGAACTCGTCTGTTCCTAAACAGGTCGTATACACCTTTTTTCATATCAAAACCACAAACTATGGGATTTTATGTAGTAAACGGAATTAAAAAAATACAAATGTAAAAATTGTGTTTAGTAATTTTAGTCACCTTTCTTTACTGATACCTCCAAATAGAATCCAGTGTCTACTACAAGCATTCACTCCACAAACTTGGCCTTTTGGAAGAGTTTTTAGAAGAAACCATAAGTAGGACCACTAGCAGTTTTTCCAAAAGTAATGCGAAAGATCTGCAACATACAGCAACCTGGCGAAACTAATTAAAAATATACACAAGTTTAACACAAATTATAATGACCCTAATTAATAGAATCAGATATTTGGTTGTCAGCATGCGTCTTTAGTTAGAGGCCTCTTCAGATTTGTTGCAAGACTGACTGCTACTGGAGATCCTCCCAGCCCACAGCATCATCCACAACTGTGTGGCTTTGAACAGAGGCAGATGCTCCACAGATCTGCAGCTAATCCCAGCCATGGATTTATGGAGATGTACGGGAAGTGAAGGTGAGGGCGGACATCAGTTCATGTAGGATGGAAAGGGGTGAGAGTTGGAAGCATGACTTAAGACTCTGTGTTGTTTGCATGATCACACCTCCAGGAATGCAGCAGGAAGCTGTGGGCTCTATGTGTGGGATGTTCTGAGTGGCAGGGATGATAGATTAGAGATTGAAACTCAAACTGGGAGCTGGAGTGACCCGCTGCGCTCTGCATCAGGTCTTTGTTCCTGAATGGCCAATTCCAAGAGATCCGGAAACAAAAAGCTTGTTAAACCGCCTGCCGTGACAAGAGTGTGCAGGAATGTGGAGAGGAGAAATTGATTAGACCTAAATATGTCTGGCCAGAAACTCACATGGGTTTGTTCCGTGATGGGAGCCGACAAGCAGCAAATCACATTTTTAGATGTTTTTTCTTTGCAGTCCAATATATGATGCATAAAAGAGCTGCCGGTGTCGTCGTTTCCTATAACATTTCCAAACCACTTTTGCTCAGGAAGCTTTGTTTAACCAACTGACCGAACCCAGAGCCGGGGAAACCAGCCTCTTGAGACGATAAACTTTATCCTGTGTCAAAACCCAACCCCCCCCCCCCCCCCCAAAAACCACAATGAAATAAAATAAATTCCTCTGCAATGAGGAGTAATTTTACAACATGGAGGGTTGGAACTGAACATTTCATTTCATTGCTGATTGATTTTTTAGGAAACATGTCCATCACAGGAAAAGGAAAACAGTTTTCCAGTCGCTCTGAATAGTTTCAGGTATTTACAAGATTTTGCCTTTAATGAGTTTTACATTGAAACTGATAAGAAAATAGAAACATGGTAGATCACAATTTTAAACTGGTATTCTTAAACCAGATGATGGTGCTGTGCAAAAGGAGCCATGTTTTATATCAAACTATTGTTAAAGTATTCTTCTTGAGAAACAATTGACCAGATCAATATAAATGTAGGTCTGCTGATGTTGTATCAACCTTCCAGACCCCTCAGGTCTTCTGGTTCTGCTCTGCATCCCCAGAACCAGAACCAAACAAGGAGAAGCAGCATTCAGCTTCTATGCACCACAAATCTGGAACAAACTTCCAAAAAATTGTAAAACAGCTGCAACACTGACTTCCTTTAAATCTCGACTAAAAACCCACCTGTTTAGTTGTATTTGAAACGTAATCAATTATAAATGATGGCACTTGACGTAATGTAATGTTTTGATTGTTGATTCTATGTTGCATGACTTTGTTTTTGTTTTGCCTCGCTGCTGAAATGTGCTATACAAATAAAATTTGATTGATTGATAGGTCAAAATCAACCTTTTAGAGTCAATATGTTGTCATTTAGGTTCAGAGTAATCAACCGGGCCAGACTTTAACACAGCAGCCCAGGGCTCCAAAGGTTTCCTTCTATTGTCATGGTTAGTAGATATCTACTCATTGGTGCATCCACATCTGCTTTTAATCACCTTATTTTGAAAACACTTGCCGTAATCAACCAAGTTTTAATAAAGACCGAGATAAATCCTGTTTTTATTGACGAGAATACATTCAACATTTTTTCAGTTTTCATCAATTTAGCTCTAAATAATAAGCTAACCGGATGACTTTCATTTAACAAGGTCTAGTTTATTGTTGAGCAGATTAAAAAAACTGCATTTAGCTGATTTTAATTTTAAAAAAATTATATTTTTTCTGGTCCATGATAACTTTTGAACTCATGATTTTGGCTCAAGTGACAAAAAGATTGGACATCCCTGATGTAAACACACTGAACAGACCAACACTACAAAGTCTTTCATCTTCACTCTGCACTCATCGCAGTCCATTCTGTGCAATATTTATATAAATAATAAGTCTGGTCACACTCTTCTCATATTCTGCAATTCAAATTTAGATTTTATCTGTAGGTGATTCATTAATATTCAGTTTATGTTGTGTTTAAATATTTTTAAACTATATATACTGGGGTATATTTTAATTACTGAGCTGCTGTACTACTATTCCATTGCATTTTTCAGTTGGATATGTGAGGATTAGGTTATGAAGGCGACTCCTCGGCTCCCAGTACTCCCAGTACTCAGCGCTAACGTTCTTACAGAAACATCGCCTCAGCTGTAAAAGTAAATCCAGATCAAATGTATGACATTAGAGAAACTCCCTCAGGGCATGGATGGTGAAATAAACACCCACTCTCTTCAATTTTCATTTTTTCTTTATTGAACAGAACAGAAAAAAAAATATACAAAATGAGAACGTGATATATTCTTTGAGTAGCCAATGAGCAGCCAGAACACGAAGTAAACGTGTAGAAGAAGTGAAGAAAGGATGTGGCTGGATATGAAGACACACACACACAGAGGGGAGCTAAGCGTTGCTATCTGAAGTCTTCTTGTGTCTGACGAGAGAAAAACAGAGATAATGAAAATTAAAAAAAAAAAATCAATAAACCTCCTAGAACAGAACTGGGAACGTTATTTTGAAAATTGCTGCAATTTGCTGAAAACATTTTCTTATTTTTGCTGTTGGCCAAAAGAGAAGAATGATCACCTTTTGGATCAGGCAGTGGTCAGGACGCCATGACTGAACATGTTCTGTGCATTTAACCTGGACCTTATTAAACCTTCAGCCGCCCTCAGATCTGTTTGCACCATCCAATCCAAACCCATGAGGTCAGCCGGCTATCCTCCCTGCGCCCATTAATCCGCCACAGCGCTTCAGCCTCGTGGAGAGACGATACGGTAAGGACCGAGGACCTAATTTGGTCATTGACACCTCATCGGTCTCGCCACATGCAGCCGTTCACCCCGATAGAGGGAGACGGGCAGCGGACTGTCCAACACAAACACATCAAGCAGCCAGGAATCCTTATGGCGCTTGAAGACAGATGAGTTCATGAGAAGGTTTCTGAAGGATGAGGAGTT
Source organism: Xiphophorus hellerii (assembly GCF_003331165.1). Taxonomy (NCBI): domain Eukaryota; kingdom Metazoa; phylum Chordata; class Actinopteri; order Cyprinodontiformes; family Poeciliidae; genus Xiphophorus; species Xiphophorus hellerii. The sequence continues at coordinate 11,387,249 of NC_045680.1, forward strand.
CATGTTCACCGTATTGAGCTTCAGACAGCCTTGATTCCTGTAGCTTTGTCAATATTTGACCAATGTCGAAAAAACATAATTTTGCAAATTGCTGCGTGTCCATTAAATAAGAAACACATTTAAAATCCCAACCCTAATTCCACCCTCGCCTCTTATCCTTTTTCTAGCCATCCTGTGTGCAACACAAGGTTCAAATGTTAAGCTAACCTGTTTTGATAGCAGTTTTCCTAACAAACTAATAATAGATTTCAGTTATTTTTGCTTTTTTTTTTTTAACCACAGGTGCCAGTAAATGTGGAAACTTTTTTTGGCCAACAGGAGAAGCAAAAACTGCAAGAAAAACATTCACAAGGCTCACGTGAACATACCATTCCTGTGGAAACATTTCTACTCGTCGATGTACTCGAAAGGCTCGGGAGGCTCAGGCTCCTGCTCTTCCTCTTCTATTTTGGGTCCATGAGCTGAGACGGGTTCCACCAGCTCCTCTTCCTCCTCGCTGGTGTCCTTCAGGATGATGATCCCCCCGGTGTGAAGCTGGTCAGAGAAGGATAAGAGCAATCAGTAACGCAGCAGGCTAACAGGTTAAATACTGAGTGATATTTTAAATCATCAGAGCCTCAGAAAGATGGTGGCTTGAAGCCAGCTCGATATGAACAAAATCGAAAAAGTCAAGCAAGAAAAAAATAATCTCCACCAAATTAAACAGGAAATCTCTTAATAAATGCTGTTACATTCAACAGATTTCAAGATAAGTCTGTAAAACCTCTCCACTTCCTAAACCCGACCGTTAAATCAAAAACAAACCCTTAAAAGGAAGGCCGCACAACTGAACTTCAGACAAGTGCAGACAACCTTTTGGCGCTTGACGCAGCGCTGCGTATAGCGCAATACTCTGAAGCTTTCTCTGCTGGACACAAGAATCAAACAGAGCTTCCTCTTTATGAGACTGGGGTGAGCTCCTATTGGGTGACTGCACGCTGTTCCTGCTATTTACTGCAGAGATGTCAACATTTACAGCAGGAACGCCGGATTCTGCTTTATAGCCACGGAGAGGAAGTTTCTAGACTTTTAGATACGAGTCAAAAGCTTAAGAACCCAACAAACCTAGCAGTTTGTTTTGGAGGACATGTCCTGTCTGAAATGTTTTAGGTAAGAAAATTATATGGGAAGCATGTCATTATTAAAGTGAAGAATTGTTTAGATGTTTCTACACATGAACATGGAGGCTGTGGTTACCGGTTTGAAAGGCTGGTAGCGGCAGGACTCCGGCATCATCAGGACCTTGAGCTGCGCCGGCATCACTCTGGCCGGGTTCTCCAACAGCTGGAAGTTTGGCTCCACCTCTTTCTTCTTCTCTTTTTCCTTCTCCTCATCCTTCTTCTCCTTTTCCTTCTCGCCCTCCTGGACTTCCTGTAACGGGAAAAATAAACAGAAAAATGGACTGACTTATTTCTCACGTAAATGCCTGGAGAGAGTAATGATATCCCTTGAGCTTTTCTAAATCACATTGCAACCACAAATTAAAAGGTTTTTGGGGGATTTTATGTGACAGACAAAAACAAAGTAATGAAAGGAATCCATCGTCTCAAATTAGAAGGTTAATTTGCAAACCTACCAAGACATGGCTACCATTCTTACCATGGAAACATGGCCATCAAGAAAAATTTATTTCTGCACTAAATTTGCCAATTTTTATCACAGATGAAAATCATAGATAATTTGATCCAGAGAAATCATATATATTTCCTCGATTTTTGTTTTTTCTGGTGGATATTTTCACCATGGCCACCATGGTTGTAATAGAGAACAGAGAAAATCGTTTGGTTTACTAACCACCAATTCATTTAACAATGCTAAATGGCTAAACACAAAAAAATGACCAGATGCTAAAGTTAAACAACCACAAAAAATTCGTGCGAACTAATGCTAAACATTAAGACAACTTTCAGTTTGTGTCACACATCTTCGTCTCCTTCCAGTTGACAACTGATGTGAGATTTGTAAAAAGCAAAGTCATCAGTGGGCGTCTTATCTTGTGACATTTCATTACTTTAAAGTTGCATGAATAAGATGATCATTGTGGAAAACATACAATGTGACAAAGTTCATTCAATTAAAAATGGGTAACATTTTATGCTATTAAAAGGTCTAAGAGGCTCAGAAATGTCAGCCATCTTGAAAAATGGCCCCATGTGAAGTTAAAACTTGAACTCCGAAATTCAAGTTCAAATCCAGTCAAAGACCTAAACTCATAATTACTTTGTAGTTATTTTCCGTTCCAAGTTGATCTATGGCATAAAAACCAACAAATACATGACATTTCTGGTTGTAACTTGCCAAAACGTGCAACAGTTTGGGTGGGATGAAAACTTTTATGAGCAGAAAGGTCTCTGTTACATTCAGCCCAGCAGGAATTAAAAACCTCAGGAGGTTAACGGCCCAGACATTTGCAGGCTCGTCTCTCAGCCCCGTAGCCGAGATTCGGCGTGGCAAAGCGAATCAAACATGCAGCACACACCCAAAGAAAACCCCGGAGTAAGTCTCTACCGGTTCTGGTCCATCTCAAAGATCAAGAAAGGCAGAAGAGAAATGAAGCGAGGTGTGTGTTCAGAGTCGGACTCAGAGAGCTTAAGTGGCTGAAGAATGAATGTGTGCTTCAAATACTCCAATAAAAGACCATTTAACAGTTATTTTTATTAGAATACCAGAGGCATTCAGTAAAGGGTGTAATAAAGTTTTCCCATTAGCCAATAAAAACACAGAATACATTTGAACATTTAGTGTGAACCTCCCACAGGGGTAGAAATCTCCCAAAATGTTACAACATCAAAAGTATCCTATAAAACGTAAATGCAATTAGGTTTATTTACATCATGTTTAACCCAAACTGCAATAAAAGAATCCCTCTTTTAAAACCACAGCGATATAAACGCAGGACCAGTGAAAACGAAGGTGCTTATGGAGGCTTCCACTCACCACTTCCATCTTCTCCTCCTCCTTTTCCTTCTTCTCCTTCTCCTTCTTCTTGGCTTTGGCTGTGATGGAGAGCACAGCGGTGGAAACCTGCCACGCAAACAGATGGAGACATTTCCACGAGGTAAGACAACACCACAGACAGTTCAGACCTTCTACAAAAATTGCTTTAAAAGCACAAAAGCTAGCCGACCACAAAATAAACATCTGCCGCTACGTTCTCCACTACGTTCGGAGCAACCGAGAAGAAACAGGCCAGAAGATGTTAGGCAAATAAACACTATGGGGGAAGGAAATGATGAGTTCTGCCAGTGGGTGTGTGAAATCATTAACAAATCAATATGAAGCGAGATCGTTTTTCCCGGAGTAAAAATTTCAGAAATGCGCCGTGGCGCCTTCGTTCTCACCTTCTCCTTCTCCTTCTCCTTGGGAACCTCCAGAGCCGGCGGGTAGGCGAAGGTGGAGGGCTTACAGTTGGAGCGGTACTGCACCTTCGGCATCTGAACAGAGGAAGCAGCAAAGATGACTTTTTAAGCAATAACAAGATTTTTATATCCTATAACAAATGTAGCATATCCGACTACTATGAAATTCTTGTTTTGTTTTTTTTATTAGTATTTTTATTTCCAAAACATGCCTTGGTGTTTGGAAACCTTTGTTGCCAGGCAGGCTAAGACGCTTCCTGCAGGAGGTCATTAGGATTGAAGACATATCAGGAGGAACTCTGGTCCGTTCCCCTTTACGTTTCTTTGCTGCTGCTTAAAAACCTGAAGCTTCACCGCAAACCAAAGATTTTCTGCAGGACTGAGATCTGGACACTGTCTGAGCCACTCTGTGACCTGCTATGATATGCTTCTTCTCCATCCACTGTTTTAAGTTACTCTTTACATCCAAGACCAATCTTGAGCAATCTAGCGGAGTGACAGTTCTCACCCAAGATATTAAGTGGTGAAGTCGTTCAGACTGAGCAGAGTTACAACCCTAGACCTCAAAAACCTCCCAACTGTCAAGTCAGAATCAATGGGTTCTGTGCCGTTACCTAGCAACCCTACTCAAGTTCAGTCCTGTTACCTAGCAACCCAAGGAGCTCTAGAACATTTGGTCAACAGGTACAATGTCTGCTGGAAAAGTGTTTTGAAATCTCATTATCTAAGAATGATTTTGTGTAAGCAAATGTAATGGACCTGTTCTGTACAGTCCGTTGAACGATTCTAACCTGCCTAAAGAACAGTAGGTACACTGAAATTTAAATTGTTAAATAAATGGTTTTACTTAAAATCAAAAAGGAACAACCATACTAATGCAACAATAATATATTGGTTATTGTACTATGACATTTTAAAATTCATTTAGTGTTATTCTGATCTATTTATTGAGCAGGGATCTAAAATTTCAGTTGTTCTCCTGTGTTTAGATGCATCCCTGGTCAAATGATTGAATGATCTCAGTACGAGTCCTACTAATGACTTAATCATTTAATTCAGATGAGGTGAAGCAGACAGACAGCTAAAAGTCCCAGAGGAATGGAGTTTGAGACCCCAGATATGCCATAATTACTTATAATTAGTAATTAGTCAGGCTATCTGGTCTGGTACAGCCTGCAGTCAGCTGCTCATCTAGAGGCTTAAATCAAGGTTGCTGCATTAGAAACTCAAAGTGTCAGAAATGCACCAAGTCACCGTGTAGTTCTGTTGAGCTTTGACATAAACAGGTCATATTCAAAGATACGTACGCTTTCAAACTGGTTTTCTCATATTATAATCAAAAACAAACGCTAAAAAAACCCAAAACAATCTTTCTTTCAATTATTATAGCGAGTGTTGACAGGCATATTGTATACAGATTTCTAACCTGGCTTGGCCACCTGATTATTTTTTTAAATCAAATATTTCTTACTAATGCAATGACTAAAATGAAAGAAATTATAAAAAGTGTATATTGAAATGTAATATTTCAAATTACCTTTTAAAAAAATATTTTTCTATCGTTCATAACTTTGCTCAAAAAGACATCAGATCCACTAAAACACTTCAAAATTAGTGAGAATGAAGGAGTACAGTGTATGGCAAAGAATGACAATAACAGCATTCAGAGGAAAGAAATTTGAAGAAATATATAGATGCAAAAAAGTTTTTCTGGAAAGCATTATTTTAAGTGACCAAAGACCCAGGGATTTGATTTAGAAACTAATTTACAAAAAAATCACATTTAAATAAAGATTAAAAATGAAATGCCCAATTTATGAAAAAACAAAGTGACATAAGAGGGATTTAAACTTTGGAGAATTAATATTCGTTTCGTAATTAATAATGGCAAAGTCATCCAAAGGACTGAGGTGAAGCAAAAATGAAGAGTTAAATCCATTTCTAACCAACTTTCTGTGACAATAGCTTAAACCTCAGTTATTCATTTCTTCTAACAGCAGCAGACTTTATCTTCTGTGAAACTGAACCAGGGTTCTGTCATGAAGCTGCAGCTGCTTCTGTTTAGTGTAAACCTCCAGATTAAGACCAGTTCACTAAAGCTAGATGATTTAAGCGACTCCAACAGCAGCGTTCTGCTGCAGTATGTGGAACCAGCAGGTTTTACTCCATCTCTGATGAAGTAAAACAAATCAATAACAAATCGATAACTTCATTTGTTATCGAATCAAAGAAATGATTCGATAACAAATGAAGTTATTTTTCAGTCTACTTGTGAGAGGTTTGTGCTTTGTGATTCAACCAAAACTATGCAGCAAGTTGATCTGACAGCCCAAACCTCCCGGCGTTCCTACATTCTTTCTGTATTATTTAAAGCAGATTCTCGTTCATATGCAGCTCATAAAGTGCCCTGGATATCAGGTGCTCTTGATTGGAGAAGCAAAGAGGAGATAAAGCCTATTTAATGTCAGCTTAAAGCTGCAGGATGTCACACTGATCCGTTGGCACCGCTGTTCGAATGGCTGGAGGCCAGAACAGGCCCACAGAGAGGACCGCCATAGACGTTCTGCACTAAATGCACAACGGGAAACAAAATCACCGATAAAATGTTGTCAAAAGTGATTTTAAAAATAATTTTTACACCTTTAGATTGGTCACATTCTGTCAGGCTGTAACCAAAAACATCAACATAAAGCAATGCATAATTGTTAAGAGGGAAGGAAATGATGCATAACTTTTTACATTAAAAAAAAAAATGAAAAAATGAAAATGTGGTGAGCTTTGGTCCCTTCACTTCGATGCCCATCAAATTAAATCGTATGAACTAGGCGCCTTTAGAAATCGGCATAATATTAATATCCACCAAAAGTCCAGAAATTTAGACAATGGATTTTGATGAGGCTCACTGGTCAGACTAAAAGTAGTTTTTGATGATAACGTAAAAAGCCAGAATTAATTTTTTTTTGCATTTAGCCCACATTTCTGCATTAAATGTGTGTTTATTGGTCTAATGTTATATTCTAATCTTATATGTCTTGTTTTCATTTGGTGGAAGCAGAAAGTCGTCATATTTAACAGTAATAAAGACTTAAAACATCAGTCTGTGTTTAATTCATCTATAAATTGTTTCACTTTATAAATTGAGTTAAATAAATTTCAATAATATTTTAATTTAGTAAATGGGTTTGTATATGTACTAATTAGATACCCCATAGATTATATTTAGGGACATCAGAGTTAAGGGGCTGACAAGAAATGTGTCACAGTTTTGAAAATCTGTTAAGAAAAAGTTAGTAATTTTTAACTATTTTGTGTTGGTCTATAGCAAAATATCTGAATAAATCATTTTGAATATTTTTCATTTGTATTCAGTTTTTGCTGATCTGCAAGCAGAACAGTAAGTCAGCCAGCGGTCAGAGGCAGCGGTCGCTGTTTCAGTACCTTCAGATCCTTGTTGAGGCCGATGATGGCTGTCGGTGTGAAGGCCAACGACAGGAAGTGAGACAGAGGGAACCAGAACCAGAACTGAGTGAAGACCAGCAGGCCGACGACCGAAGGCATGTGAGTGTGGCCGGTCCTGGACTGGAGAGAGATGCTCACGTTGCGTCCACCTGGACAATGGAAGACGAGAGACGTTTCAGGCTGAGCAGAGACACAAGTTAATATGACTGAGAATGGAATAAAATATCAGGTTGATTATGTGGAAAAGAATGACGTGAAGGTCTGTGAGAGATAGTCCAACATATCAATGTAATAAAGTCCATATAACGGAAGGATTCTTGTGAAGGTCACTTAAGCCACTTTATAACCACATTATCTTTATGCTGATGACTTTTCTCCATTTGAAAAACAATCTGTGCCCAAAGTTTTACTTCTGATTACTTTAGATGTCGCCCCAATATTTCCACATAATGTTCTCATAATGTGCTTTCATAGTTCAGTATGTAAACTTCTGATTTTGAAGATATTAATAAATAAATCTTTGACATTCTTTCATTATTGTGGGATTTATCTAATGGAAATAATTTTGGAGATTCTAACTGATCAAAAACAAGAGAAATTTAGTCTTATTTGACTTCAGAAGTAGAAAAAAAGGTGCATGTGTGTCTTTTTATTCGGTGCACGTAAACTTCTGGTTTGAACTGGATATTGAGACTGACAGTCGGTGACCAAAAAAGTTCAACTTTTAAAACAGCTGTCATCCGTCCTGAACCATTTTATACCAGTCGTGCTCTAAATGATGAGATGAGGGACTGTGAGGTTAACAAGGGCTCATTCCAGGATGTTCACCACCCAAAGTTAGACGTGTTCTGGCTCCGATTTGGGATGTTTTGGTCATAATTAACAAAGAGATTGTGTCAAGCCAAGTACACCCAAACAGGCACTGCCTCCTGCATCCTGTGATCAAACCAGATTCATTATCTTTATCTTAGCAAAACAGATTCATAATTCATCTACAAAGCAGTGATTGAGGACAACTGACTACTTTTAATTTTAGTTACATTTCTAACTAAATAATTTGCCAGTCCAACACCTGGATAAGATGCAGACGTCTTCTCTGATGGCTGATAGATGATGAGCACTAGCGATGCCAATAGGAATATATCTTTACATCCATCGTTACCATTTTTTAATATAATTTGGATTAAATTGAAGGGTGTGTAGCAGCTCAGCTGACCTTATTTGATGTCCATATATAGAAATATTAAAGATTATATTTAAGCAACATGTGAACCTTTTAATTGTTTAACAAGATGCCATATAATCATTTATAAATTAGGTATATTTACTAGTTTAGGTCAAAAGGAGCTTCATGTTCCAAACAAATTAGTAAGTCAGAAAAAACATCTCAATTAATTTTCATTCGGGTATTTTATTTAAACATGACAAACTATTTTGTAATACTTAGGGGAAAATTTTTCAGAACAGCATGACTCACAGTGTAACTGTGTGCTCGTCTAAATTACACAATGTCACATTTATCTTTGGTGTCAGCTGAAAAGGTGAACGACATGTCTGGCCAAAGTTGCAACAGAATCCAGTGTGTTTCTGTCCAGAACAAACAAAAACCAGAAGACAAAAGGAGGGGAAGAACAAGCAGATGAACTCGTCATCTCTGTGGGCGAGAGAAGAAGCGTATTTCACAGGGGAGTAGTTCTTCCAACTAAAAATGAACTCATCTTAAACAATACCACTTAAATCACGTGCTGTCGTCTCCCATCCATTCTGGTCTGAGGTCGTTGGGATGACTTCAACACAAGAGCCTTATCTTGACATCTGAACCTCCTTCCTCTGCAGCAGATTGAACGACGGCCAGAATCACTAACGAGCTCCGCTCGCCACGCCACAAGCCCGTACTTAAAAGTCTCTTAAATACTTAAGCGTATGAGTGGGCTTCACAAGGAGCCCCCACCATCTCCTCCCGCTGTTTTTGCCAACTCTCAGATTGGAGAGCCAATTTTCATTCCAGGGAGTTGTTATGGGGGGATGATGGGACAGCGGCGATCCTTTAGCGGTGTAGCGTGACTGTATGAACAACCAAAGCACGTATTTGACAAGAGAATAAAGTCAGGGCTTGTTTTTCTGGGTAAAACGGCAAATTAATAGTCTATATCAGTAAAACTGAAGAGTCTGCCTGTGGACGCTCAAACTGCTGAGGTGAGAAAAAGAAGACTTGAATATGGAGAGTGAGGAAGGACGAGCTGGAGGCTGACATTTCCTGCTTAATGAGGACCAGTGATCATGAAACTGAGCTCTAATCGCTTCCTCCAGTGAAATTAAATACAATTTCCCTGCACCTCAAACACTATTAACGACCTGCAGGACCCAGAACACTTAAACATTTATGCTGCAAGAGCCTGAACATGCCTTATGTCTAGTACATATTCTCCATCTGAATATATTCCGGTATTATGCAGCAGAATATGATGTAGAGGAATTATGAAACCCACAAAAAAACACCAGCGATCTGAGTCTAGTCTGGGTTTATTCTGCTGATTTGACAAATAATGTAGGTCCTGAAACAAAATAACCATCCTGGGCTAAAACTAGACAGATTGAGGAATTCAAAAGGAAATGTGGAAACTAGTAAAAAGAAAAAAAGAAAACAATCAGCAGCTTGAGCCATGTTTATGTGGGAGGCAGAAGTTGTTTGTTTCTCTTTTAGCAGGATTGCTAAACTGTTTGACTCTTTGTAAAATTACAAGATGGGATGCCCGACTGTGAAGTGATTCACTGCTTGATGTCTAACTGGATCCAGAACTGGTTTTATATTGAGCCTTAGCAGCGAGATACTTTCATCCAAACTGTTCAGTGCTGACAGGAAACCCAAACAGTGATCCCAGGCTGAAGGTAGGTACCAGCTGAACATCTTTTAAACTCTCTACATTTGGTCAGGCTGCATAACCACACACCTCAGTGGATCTCATTGAGATTTTATATGACAGACCGACACAAAGTAGGTCCAAATTAAGAACAGTGAGTGTTTTGGTGCATGTCTTTACTGCGCTAATGTGAATTTTTCACAAACTCTTTTTTGCAAAATAGCTAAAGCTCAGTGTGCTCAGATGAAGAGTATCTGGGAGTAACATTTTCCAAGCTCAACTGCATTGAGATCTTGAATCTCAAAGCAGTGGGCCATTCTGGCCATTCTGACATCTATATGCTCTGATCTTGCCTTCCTACTTTAAGGTGAACCTTCAGGACAGCCTCTAACAAGTTTTCTTCCTGGTATATTCTGTATTAGGCTGCAATCGTTTCCCCAAAGAACTAAAGAAAAAATATCCTCCCACTTGAGCTTCTCAGAGGTTACCCTTAGGCTGCTTCTCTTAAAGGGGCAGTATTATGTAGAATCAACATTTTTGAGCTTTACATCATGTTATAATGTTATATAACATGATGTGCTCATCATAAGCACACCTGGAATGTTGCTATAACTATTTCATGCATGTTGGAGAAATCCTTGAATCTCCCTTGGCAACCATTTGGGTTGCCAGGTCATACAAACCACTGCCTATTTCCACAAAGCACCCCTCCTCTATACCACTCCCACTCATCTCCTCCAGACCAGCCAGCAGCAATTAGCGAACACCTGGTGGAACTACACATCTGCTGAGCTCATCATATGAAATACTTCTCAGTTTAACGCTCGTAAGAATAATGTTAAAGGCTTGAAAGAGGGGCAAAGTTGTGATGGGGTGTTGAAGGTGCAGTCAGAAAAAGCAGGAGATTCTTAAAGAGACAGAGGCCCAATTTCAAGGCGTTAAATTACAAAGTTGAATTTCTTTTAAGTTATGTTTGATATATGCAGCATTTTTATAACAACTGAGGTTAAAAGTTTCTTGACTGGCACTATTTGCATGGAAAATACATAATACTGCAATTTTAATAAATGCCCTCGTTGCCTGCCATTTTTTATTCCCTCCCCCCCATTTTCATTTTTTCCCTTACTTAACATCTGGATCAGAAACTGCTCACTTATCTCTTAATCTCTACATGAAGATATCTTCATAAAAGAAAAGCTTGTGCAAAATATTTGGCCCCAGAAAATTGCATTTGTGGTTTTAGCAATCTTGGTCTCTCAAAACTTAACCCTAATATCTTTACATCTGTCAGTCTAATCAGAGAAAAGCTTTGATATGTGTGACATTTCCTCTAAATGCCCAGCTGCAACTACAGCCAGCTCCTCTGTCATGGTTTGGAATAAGAGATGGTACAATCCACCTATTATCTACAGTCATCTGGACAAACCCTGCAGCACTGTTTGTTTGAGGTTTGTTACTTACTTTGTCAAACTGAACTGAATAATTTAATAAAGTCTTTGTTTGGTGTTTTTTTTTTTCAAATATTTCTTCATTTCATATGTGTGTTTTTGTCATGATTGCTTCTGTGGAAAAAGAAAAATATTCTAAAAACTGAAATGGAAGCTTATTACAAATTTATTACAAATAAGTATTTTCCATCTGGAAACAAGTCAGTGACAGAGCTGCTTTCTGTCAGTGTGAACTCACCAGTTCTTTTGTACATTGAGGGATTGTGGGATTTGTTTGAAGCCCTCTCTATATGATGATGTACAGCTCTCATGGACCTCACACACACACACACACACACACACCGACTGCTTGCTTGTGTCCACAAACATTCACACAGACATACAAACACAGAGACTCTGAGGCAAACAATAATCACCAGGTGGAAGCCAACGAGAGCAGCGTAGAGCTGAGGTAGGACCCCCGGGCGCTAACGCACCTTAGCCTGATCTGTTCCAGAAGCGGCGCACACGGGTGGTCAGCACCCGGAGTTACTTTGTGTGGTGGAAAGGCGCAGAGAAACCACAAAGCGCAGTTTGCCTCGTGCAATTAAGCAATGCAGAGCTTTTTGTTCCCCCTGAGGGGTGAGACCACTTAGAGCATCTACAACCACCAACTGTTTTAACCTTTCGCTCAGTGAGAGGTGAGGGTAAACCCGCAGCCGCTCTGATTGGAGACTGACCTGCGTCGAGGATTCCCTGGGCCAGGATGGCGCCGAACTTCGCCATGACGTCGTCGTGCTTGTCGTTGATCACTTTAGCGTAAAGCTGCCTGAACTGATTCACCTAAAAAGAAAATATGTTCGTATATGTTTTCAAGGTTTATGCAGTTTTCCCACGGTAAAATTCAAGCACTCTCAAACTTTTACAGCACCACACTTTGGAGACAAAAACAATACAAATGAACTCAAAAAGACAGTTTCAATTCACTATAACATTACAGTTATTACTGTTAATGTTATAGTTTTCTACATAGCAGGGCTCACATAAACTATTTTATGTTTTGAAATGTCTCTTTCACAAATAAATCCTAAATTAACAAAAAAAATCCTCCAATATCAATGACTTTATTATAAAATATAAGACAACCTTTATTTCAATTACAAAACTGTGTGGTTTGAATATCAAGCAGTTTCAAGGACTTTACACAAAAATCAAGAACTTTCTACAAACACCCAATCGAAATTCAAACATTTTCAAGGATTGCAAGCACCAGTATGAACAACGTGTTTTGATTTATGTCATAAAAAACATCTTTCCAAAAATGTTTTGTCTGACAAATTACATATTTTTCAGGCAAAGCAAAACTTTGATGTTTAGTCATTTGAAACTTAAAAGAAAAGTTTCAAACGACTAAACGTTTGAAAGAAAAGTGTTCCTAGCACAATCCTGCATACCAGCTCAAGCTTTTAGATCTGTTGCTGTGCAGATGAGAAGTCTTTGAAAATGTGTCTGGCATTTCTTAGCAGTCAGTGACAAAGGCCGGGGCGCCTCAAGGCCGAGTGTGTGCCGTTATGCCAGCTACGTTCTCTGTTTTAGTCTTCCCAAATAGATTCTCTCCTCCGCACAAATCCGATGTATTTTACTTTCTAAAGTTTTTCTTGATGAGGAACACAAAAGTCTAGATCAACTCACTGATCCAGGCTGCAGACAATAAAGCCAGCTTCCCGACTCACTCACCTTGGGACAGGTAACCTCAGTCTGCTGGATCATAATGAGGGCCGAGGCAATGAGGGCACCTTGTCTCACGTAGTTTACCGGGTCGTTAGTCATGGGCTCCAGCAGATTGATCGCTTCCTGTGAAGGAAAAATATAAAAGTGGAAAACAGAGGAGTAAGTTAAGCTGCATGTCATAAACCTTGAGGTGGGACATTATAAATCTATAATCCAAAACATTTCCACGTGGGAGATAAACGAATTGAATGATTAATGATAAATATTTCATTAATATAGTTTTTCCACAAAGGACTGTCAAGGATTATTTGACATAAATAAAGGATCACTTGGTACTTTTTCCATAATTTGTGTAGTTTGCTTTATCTTCCAGGCCAAGCAGTATTATTGCTGTGGTTTGGAGCTGCAGTTTAGAAACAACGGACCTGAGACCAGAGCAAACCGAGCCCAAGTCAAGACCAAAACTTTCAGGAAGGTGAGACCAACGCCAAACCAAATGAGGTACAATTTTCAAAAACATTGTACTTGCAATAATTTCATTTTTGCTGCAATCATTTAATGAAAATATCCATGTTGCAGCAAGCTAACCTTTAAGACGGCTCCAGACTACCTGGTTTCACTGGCTTAACTTCTTCAGTTTGGTGCATCACAACAAACCTGAACCAGAAGGGAAGCAGATCAACAACTACCTGCCGTTAGTCCAGTAACTCCCACAGTCTGGTAACAACAACTCTGAAGAGCAAATGCAACCAGCCAAACAATAACCAATTTAGCTGCCGGTGGCAGACTTAACTCACTTAGAATTCTTTTTTCCATGTGGTACAGTCAGATAAACATTCAATTATTTGCACTGCAAAATATTTCTTTCCTTTGCTTTACTCGTCCTCATTACATTTTCAAAGTGAAAAACTTTGCTGCATTTGCAGGAAGTCCAACAGATAAGAGACAGAAACAAGACTGAGTGGTTATATTTATCGCAGCTTTAAATAGGCAAAACGAAGTCCTTTGTGAATCAGCTTTAATTCACAAAGGACACAGCAAAAACTAAATCTTATCAATTTTTTGTCTAGCTTCTAGTGAAAATATCTCGGTACACTTTAAATAAGACAAAACTATCTTACAAGTAACTTTTCAGCAAGATATAGAAGGTTGTTGTAAGTCAATAATTCCTTAATATTGATATAAAATGTACTAGCTTTCTCATGTTACAAGTGAAAGTATCTGCCAGTGAAACTAGTACATTTTTTAAAATGCATTTTAAAGAATTATTGACCTAAAATCTTGCTGAAAGGTTACTTGTATGTTAGCACACTTGATACAAAGATGTTTGTACTAGAAACTAGATGAAATAAAAATCCTTGCAAAGATTTTGTGTACCCAGGCTTTCACTTGTGCAAAAACAAGAATCACAGTTTTGCTTTACAGTTTGCTTTCAATCGCTTTTTTTGTCAACAAACAGATCACTCCAACAGTGCTACTTTTGTTTGGTTAAATACAGGAAAAGACATTATCAGCAGAGGCAAACAGACCTCACAAATTAATGACATTAGTGTCATCCATATCTGGTTTCCCAGGACAACAGAGTTAACAATTACTCTCTTCCCATGAGTGGTGTGAATGAGGGAGTGAACGAGGGAGGACAACCTCTACGCTCTCCTCTGCTCTGCAGCCAGTCTATCATTGCAGCTTTTATGTCTCTTGAGTAGTTATGGCTGTAACTAACACCAGCAAGCCAGGCGGGAGGTGTCAGGCCCACAGAGGAAAGAGCAACAAACCAGGATGATGACAGTGGAGGTAAAATAAACGATGTTTCATCAGTGCTCTCGGCCTAACTGGCTGAGACGGCTGCGCTGTGAGACGATAAGTCAGCGTGTAAAGCCAGTGCTCGTCTACCACATCCTGCCCACCCTGCGTTGAGGGAGGGGGGTAATTAAAGGCATTTACTGTCTTATCCAATCAGCAACCCCGGTTGGCTGCTAAAGAACGCATTAATTAAACTGCTGGGCTGCTTCCTTCAGTTTTTGCTCCCAACATTAAAGTTCAATATTTCTAAAAGCTGTCTGGAAGCTTATAAACAACTGGATTGGAGCATAACTCATTCAACCACAAAATAATTTCTCTATTTATACAAATTTGTGAAAACAGTATCTTGTGACAGAGTGCAGAAACAATGAGAAATTTTCTTCCTATTTGCAAGAAAAGCTGAAAAATAGGTTGAAATTTTCCTAATGGCACAAAATTAGCATTTTTCCTGAGGCGACACTGATCCGGTCAGAAGAATATTCAAACGCTAAGATGTTGAAAAATAAACAGCTGATCACGTGCAAAACATTAACTTTAGTGCCTCAGTGCTGATCAGCCCTCATAATTAAACACGCCGTGAACTGGCAGCACCCCCTACATCTGCCTTCCTTGCTCTGGTTTCTGGACTTCAGAGAACCCGATCACAAGCACAGAGTAAAGCCGAACGACAGCGTGCCAGCTCAGATCACTTTAGAAGCTAATCTGCAATGAACTTTTCACATCTGAGTTTTTCTGTGCTGGCCTGCCATTATAATGCCAAGAAATGTCAACAAATCAAAAATCTAAATATTTTCCACCAGGTTGTAATAAGTAAAAGTATACAAAGCAAGGGGAAAAGTAAGTCAGGAAGTTTTGGACAAGTTCCTTCCCTGCAGGGGTCAAAGAAGGATAGCCCAGGCTGAAATTTTCTGTTGTATTAATTTCATAAACAAGCCAACAACCAGCTGCTTCATTCAGCCTGGATTATCTTTACATCAGTGACGCACACTTTGTGCCAGGAGGAAAGAAAGATGAACTTGAAACATGAAGATAGCAAGGTGGACAAGCTGGACCTGTGATGTGAAAATTAGCAACAAAAAATACAGCTTTTTGAAAATAAACAAAGATTCACTAATCATTTTTAATGTGTAGCGTTAATAATCAGCACCTAATCAAAACCTATGAAGAGGATCGAATAAACATGAAGAAACAAAGGATGAACTGACTTTGTTGCCTGTCCCAGCACAGCAAATGCCCAGAGCCATAGCCGCCCCGCAGCGAACATGAGGGTTGTAGCTTTCTGACAGGAGAGATACCACACTGGGGCACTGCTCCGGAGTCCTGGTCAGAAAAACACAGGGGAAAGAAATGATTAGAGTCCACTTTCTTTTAAAAAAAAGATTCAGCTCAAAATAATCAGTTTCAAACCCGCACCCACACTATAACATGGCCCCCACTCAAAACAGAAGTGATTTCCATCATATTAAAGTCATTTAAATAATGATTTGACAAAAAACTAATAGCTTAGTTATTGTCTATTTTCTCTCTCTTAAAACTCTGCCTTTGTGCAAACCTGAAAACGAGGTATTTACTGAAATGTTTCTAAAAACTGATAAAATGTTAGACTAAAGACGAAAATTACCTGAAAAAATGTCAACGAAAGAAACAATTGTCAATGACTTAAATTTTGTTTAACTAGTTCAGTGAGTGTTTTCGCTGTTGCAAAAGGAAGCAGGAATACAAGTTGTTTAAATGATGATGCTGGGTAATGTGTAACAATCATTTAAAGAACACATCATTTGCTCGCCTGCATCCATTACAAGCACTCATCTAAACACACAATAAAGAACCTGGGTTTTATTAGAAAGCCAATAAACTAGCAAGGATTTCCTTGTTGACACCTGGATTTAATTAAAGTTTAAGCCATGTCCAGGAAGTAAAAAAAAAAAAAAATCATAAATAGGGAGGATATATTCTGGATAGTATGCTCACATAAAAACAAACGAACAGACTGCCAGAATGTAAAAAAATCCCCCCCCCCCCACAAAAACAAGGTTTCACGTCAAACTTTTCATGTCACAAAGCATGGTTTGGGAGTACAGTACACCAAATAAAAAGCAGAAAATGCTTTACAACACATTAAGAAAATACTTTACCAATTAAGGCATTTTAAACTCTATACTTTGTAATAAGAATATGTCCCTATCATATTTACAGAAATCTCAGTATTTTTTACCCATTTCTACAGTTTCTAAAGGTTCTGCGTCTCTTTGTACAAACAAGGAAATATATGCAAAAAAGTGGAAATAAAACACATTTATACATATCTGAATGTCTATTTGAGTGCAGTTATAAGCATATTGTAATCTTCAGATACTAATTTGGTTATTTGTGCAGCATAAATAATATTTTGGTATTTTATGTTTTCATTATTCAAAATGAAGCCAGCTACATCTAAATCTGTATCTCCATGTGTCTCAACAATCAGAGGATTGGCTCAACCTCTCTTTGCTTGAACATCTGAGTCCAGTGGGGACAAAAAGGGGGAGAAAAGCTTTATAGTACAACCACAACAGAAAAAGGTTCCCCCCCATAAACCGCTGTGGCCTCCCCTGGGTCACTGCTCGTTTCCAATGGGGGAGAGAACACAGAGTGGCAAATATAAACAGCGGGACGGCTGTGTTGAGGGAAATTACCTCCCTGAACCGCTGGCACGTGGCCAGCAAGAAGACATTCATCTGTTTCGTATCGAGTCTGGCTCGCGAGATGAAGGGGTGGGTGGAGTGGGGGGTGGATGAGACGGCGAATGAGACAGGACAGAGTGCGAGGCGATTGCAGACTGCGAAGCAGAGCCGGCGAGAGAGGGAGGCAGCGGGGCCACAACATCTGAAAGTTTTAAACCTGTGATCGCTTCAGGTGATGCAAAGCAAGCCTGGAGTTCCTTCCAGCATGTGGAGGGAAAGCCAAGTCGGCATCATGGATCGCTACAGTCTGGGACAGATTTAACTGCTGCGGCGAGGGGTTCGGCTTCATTCTTATGTGGAAAACGTTGCAGTAAAAGGAAGCAATAAAAGCTGTGGAAGAATATACATAGAAAGTTAAGATTGAAATGCATTTGGCTTTGAGCTGCAGCTTGGGAAGATACTTAAAGGACTGAGAAGCAAAAGGAGCTCATCAAGCACCAACCTGGGAAAAAGGTAAGAATTTGTTGAAGTTTTTGACATTTTCAGAAACAGCGGCATATTTTAGGACATGGATTTATTCTAATAGACAGAAACTACACTGATGAATTAGATGTAAAACCAAGTAAGCCATATTCTTCTCCATAATATCAACATGGGGATACATTAAGGAACAAAACGTAAAACTTTTTCTGCTGTTTTAAGTGGATGATGGGAGAATTAGCTGCGTGGGAAAGCGAGGACCTCTGTGTTCGTCTTGCTGTGGAAGTTCTGCTCGTGATGGGATTATTCCAGCTCTGGAGTTTACTGCAGTGGCCCTGCTAACTTTGCACCCTAAATCTTTCAGCCATCGTAATTTCAAAGACTTGTCATTCTGCTCACGGGACGATGCATGTTGTGCACCGGCCCTGAGCGGCCCCAGCAGACCCTGCGTCTTCACCTGCGGGACCCAGTGACCATGCTGACCGAGCGTCTGACAGCACAGAGATCAGAGCCACCGCCCACGCTCAGGCCAGCAGCGGCATCAGCAGCAACATGTTTCACCCGCTCAATAACAGTTCAGATGCAGACGAGGAGCCCGAGGCTCAGCTGAGATGGGCCGCCCTCCTCATCGTCATGGTGATTATCCCCACCATAGGAGGAAACATTCTGGTTATTCTGGCCGTGTCGCTGGAGAGAAAGTTGCAAAATGCCACCAACTACTTCTTGATGTCGCTTGCGGTTGCCGACCTTCTGGTGGGACTCCTAGTGATGCCCATCGCACTCGTCACTATTCTTTATAGTAAGTATAACAAGATATATTATTTTATGCCATAAAATGTGTCCTATTGAGACAAAGCAAAGTCTTCAAACGGAAAAGCTACATTTAAGTTTTCTTTTTCCAACTCAATTTAACTTGTCAATTAGAAAAACTGGCACTGAAAGTGGAAAATACCTCTAGGAAGCACCAAATACACTCAGTAAAGCACAGAAAAGTACTTGAGAGGAGCTAAAACAAAAGAAATTAAATTCCCTCTGTAGCTTAAGCAGTAAGGCCTGTACTGAGCCACTCAGCACAGGCACAAAATATGAAACAATATCTCCCATTTAAACTTGTTTACCATTCTGAATAAAAACAGCGGCGTGTCCGCCGACTTACAAATTTATTCCACGTCTTCTACACAACAACACAGTTCAGGGCGAAGTACTGCAATGAAGCTGTTCTTCATTAATTCAATTAGAAGGTAATGGGCCACATAGTAATTGTGTATCTCTCTCTCACACACACACACACACACACACAAGAGTGGAAGATGGTGTTACACAAGGCGTCCTCTATCATAATGGTTTTCAAAAGAACTGGATGTGTCTGCTGCCTCAACACGGACCCTGTTCAGTTTTTCCTTTTTGACATTTTGAGAAAGAAAGGAAAAGATGAAAGTCAACAAAGTTAATTTTAAGATTTTCTGAAACACATGAAGCCTAAAAGAAATCAGGATGACAAGAGAAGTTTAAAGTACAACCCTCCCCTCCCAAACAGCTATATGGAATTATGTTAAAGTAAACCAATAAATATGGTTTCAGTAATTTTCTTTAATTCCTTCACTGCTGTTTAGGTGCTTTTCACCTCTGCCATCAGTAAAGAGGAAGTCTCTTTAAACGCTGATGATCTTGACAGACAGCTGTCTTTAGCCTCCAATCAGAGAAGATGCAGCACCAAGTGCTGAAATGTGCAGGAGGTCAAGGAGGAAAAAACAGGGACATATAACATGTACATGAGGCCGGGGTGAGGCATAGCAGAGCTGACTGATCAACATGAAGCTGCCAGGAGGACGTTAGCAACTAACAACATTTAGAAATATGTAAAAGATAATATAAAATAAGTGGAATCTCTGTAAATCAAACCTGCTTTTAAGTGGGCTGTCTTTTGAATATTTAAGCAATGCTAAAAGCGACGCTGGCCAAGTGGCCAGTATCGGTTGACCGATACTTTGTGTATGTGCAATGTAAATCCAGACAGGTATTCTAGAAATGTTCCTTAGCTTTGTGCTAAAACCAGAAACTAAACCAGAAACTCTGTTTAAACATTTAACCCAGTGGAAACTGGAGATCAAAACGATTTATATTCAAGTTTCTAAATGTTTTTAGAGTAAGAAAAGTGAAAAACCTTCTTACCCATTAACTTATATTCAACTTAGTAACAAAGGCACGTTAAAATTTGAACTTTATTAGCCTAAACAGACACTTTTTTGGCTTGTGGTTCACACATAAGTTACTAAATTTCATCCCTTAAAGCATATAATATTTAAGGGTTTTAGCAAGCTAATGTGATTACTGTTTTAATGGCAACTCTATAAATACACTCAAAAATGAAGAAGCTGGTGCTGAGCAATTTAAGGAGAACATTTTCATTTTAATGCCTAATCTGAGGATAATTTCATTTCATCAGGATTTATTGCTTCAATGCATCATAGGGCTTGTAGTTTTGTCACACCATAGTGCTGCATGGATTCCTCACTACAAAATTACAGAAGAGCCAAATACTGCCAGTACAACTGTCATGAAAAAGATAAATAAATAAATGCAAACAAGAAACAATGAGCACACTTATAACTAAATTATTAATTGTTCATCTGTTTTAGTTATTTTCTTGCATGTATACAAAGAGTAAAAAGACCAGTGTTGCCTACAATCACCAAATTTAAGTTCTTCAGGCTTGCTACTTTTGTTAATATCAACATTGTGATTCCAGAGAAGAAAAATGTCATTTAAGAAGTTTCTATGCCATTTTGTATTTTTTCTAAGTTTCTAACAATAATAAGACACACACACAAAACTACACTGCAATGCTCAGAGCTCTGTAATTCTTAATGAGTACAAGTGAGGACCAGAAAATTCTGAAAATTATAATAACCAGTGATGTTGGGTTGAAAAACACATAAATGGACAAATGAAAGAAAATGAAGGCAGTTAAACTGCTTTAAAATAAACTGAGAAGAAGATAGAATGCTTCTGTAAACTAAGTGACCACAACTGGGCAGCAGCCTGCTTACAAAGTTGAATATTATAACAAAGTTGTATGATTCATACGTTCCTGTTTCAGTTTAACGAAATGAAAAGCTCGCCTGTGGCTAGGTGACTTTCACAGCCTATTCTGTTTATTCTCAAGACAAATTTAATCAACATTTCAAAAAAAAAAAAAAAACTCTCCAGTGAGCATCCACTCAAGGAGAAAGAGAGCTGTTATTCATCAATGAAACCCTCCCAAACTGACCAAAACTGTGAGTCAAAAATCCCCCCCAGTATGAAACATAAGTGAATATAATCATAATAAGAGAAAAAAATACAAAATATTTCCACAAACAGGCTTTTGTAAAGTTAATGGAGTCAGAGACAAAAGCCAGAACAAATTTCTTGCCAGTTTTACGCCTGGAAGTCAAAATAAACACTACTGTTGAGCTGAGTCTAAGCCACAATCTACATGAAGCACTTTTAGCTCCATAAACAGGCAGTGAACCCTCAGTTTCCAGTAAAGACATTCCTCACACACATAAACAAACATCAATTTTTTTACATGACTGATGTTTGTAATCTCTTCAGCTGCCCTGAATCTCCCATAACAGTCAGAAAAGGATTTCTTAATACAAGAAAACCTAACAAGCTCATTAATTTAGCTGCTAATTTTAGACATAATAAAATCAGTGATAGCTACTATACGAGGAAATAGTTGATAAGATTAACCTCTATCTCGTCTTCTCTTCAGACTCTAGGTGGCCTCTTCCAGATTTTCTCTGCCCAATCTGGCTCTTCCTTGATGTGCTCTTCTCTACAGCGTCCATTATGCACCTCTGTGCCATCTCACTGGATCGCTACATCGCCATCAAGAAGCCGATTCAACACAGCCAATACAAATCCAGAGCCAAAGCCCTGGCCAAGATCGCACTCGTTTGGCTCATATCCATTTGTAAGCTTATTATTTATCCTTCCTCTAAGTAAAGAACTGGGTATTTTATGATCTCTGGACCATATCCTGTCTTTTAGGTGACCCATGAAGAGGATTAGTGTTCGTGCTTGGGTTGCTATGTTAACTAGCTTTTAGAGAGCCGTGAAAAAGTTATTTTTGTCACATTTAGATGTTTTAGATCAAAATATTATATTATCAGACAGAACAAACCTATAAAATGTAATTTTCAAATGATGATTTTATGTTATGTGAAAAAAAAAGAAAACCCACACCAACTTGATGACTGTTTGACCTAATGAATCAGAATCACCTAATATCTGTCTGGCACCTTGAAGTGAGCTGCAAGATTTCAAAAAGCAACTAGAACAGATGACGGCCATCATTCTTATAATATATATATATATTTTGTGGAGTGCATTGAGACAACAGTGGTTGTGAATGTGGCGCTTTACTAATAAGCTGAATTCAACTGAATTGAAATGTAAAGCACAAAACAGGGAGCGTCTGGGGTTACAGTAAGGGTGGGTGATATGGACTTAAAGTCTAATTACAATATTTTGGGTTGCTATTGTAATAACAATAAAAGTGACAACAAGAACCATTTATTACTTTTTTTTTTAGGTAACAGTATGATTGTGTCACAGCAATACGGCCCCACAAACATCAATTATGCTCTTGAAAAACATTCCCATTTGTAAATGCTTCTTTAGGACACTAGTCACGTAAAGAAGTGTAATTTATATTACTAAACTGCACACAAAAGCAGTATTTTCAAATGTATTGGTATTTATTGATCTCTTCATTGAACAGTGGAAAAAAATAGTAACACTATACTTTTACATTAGTTGGAGTTTATCGTGACAATAAATCTAAATTCTTGTAAGAAATTTCTCATGATAAATGATAATAAAATAAATGCCCACCCCTATATTACAGCTTATTTTAATGAGTTTGAAAAGACAAATATTTACAGTAAAACATTAAGTTATAGTTGTTAATAAAGTATATCAAACATTCGCTTCAGCAGAGCTTAATATCAAATATATAATTTGAACTATGAACCAATCCTAGTTTTTCATGTGGACTTTTAGGAAAACGAATTGCTCACCGCTGCACCATCCATTTGTCACACAAATCTCTGGAGTAGTCACATATTACTCAGTAGTTTTCCCCATAAGAACCAAGTTTTTGATTTAGGATTTTTGGCAGCTCAGGTCAAGAGTCAAATATCTGTCAGCTGCTATAAATGAAAATCTTTCATCTCGGAAAGAGATTGGGTAGATGAGTAAACGGATGGAAGGTTGTATCGTGGCCAATTTATCCAGTAAAGTTTTTCCATCGTTCACTGGGTATTAACAATGAGCTGCCAACAAAAACAATAGTGTTGTACTTGACCAAACATACCATAATCTCCTAGATTAAAAAGATATTTAAAAATGGCTTCAGAGAGTTTTTAGTGTTTCTTTTTGCCAATATTAACAGTATTTTCCATTTTCCAGGTATTGCAATCCCAATCCCGATAAAAGGGCTGAAGAATCTTCACGACAAGAATATCACCTTCAACAGTAATCATACATGCCTGCTGAAACCAAACACTTTTTCAGAGTTCATCATCTTTGGCTCCCTGACAGCATTCTTCATCCCTTTGACAATCATGATGATCATCTACCTTCTCACCGTGCAAGTGTTGCGCAAAAAGGTTTATTTGCTGCGGTCAAAGGTGAGCCAGCGCTTTAGCTCCTCACCGATCTCCACAGTTTTCCAAAGCGACCCGGCCTTAGCTTCTCCTCAAACTGAGCAAATGAACATGTTGGATATCAGACTTCCCAGGCATCCAGAAAAACCAAATGCGGAGATGATGACCGCTCCCACAGAGAATGAAATATCCTTCCGCAGAATGTCGACGATGGGCAAGAAGTCAATGCAGACTCTGAGCAACGAGCAGCGCGCCTCCAAAGTGCTGGGCATAGTCTTCCTCCTGTTTGTCGTCATGTGGTGCCCGTTCTTCATCACAAACATCACCTCTGCTCTGTGCTCCAGCTGCGTTGAGAAAGTTATTTCCCGTCTGATGGAGATCTTTGTCTGGGTTGGTTACGTGTCATCAGGGATCAATCCTCTGGTCTACACACTTTTCAATAAAACCTTCAGGGAAGCTTTCACGCGCTACATCACCTGCAACTACAAAACCTGCACGAGGGACAGGCTGGGACGGCAGCTTGGCTCGACTGCTGCAGACTGGAATCTTACAAGCATTTCGTTTAAATCTTCCATGGCAGAGAACTCAAAACTGTTCATGAAGCGGGGAATGAAGAACGGCATTGGACGAGTGAGCTACCAAAGTCCACTAAGGTGCCAGCAGGCTGTGCAGTCACCAGGCGGTGTTCTGCTAAATACAATTCTTTTGACTGAAAATGAAGATTTTAAGCAGGAAGAACATGTGAGCTGTGTATGAATAGAGACAAAGATGATGTGGTTTGGTGCATATTCAAATTCAAAGACAAAGGCTTACCCACGATATGAAAAAAAAGACTAAGATTGGAGTCTGCACCTATGTGACATAATGATGAGGCAACAAAACCTACATTTCCTTGCAAAAGTTTTACAACCCCTTTAACATTTTGTCATAGAGTACTGGATAATTATGAAATGAAAGAAAAAAGTTTACACACTTTTACAAAATGTTTTACAAATTAGGATATAAAAAAGCTCTGGACATTGACAGGGGCATCCTAACAAACATAATTTGATCTAAACCTCAGTCTGTCTGTCCAGACATAGTTGAGTTCCTCAGGTTTATTCTGCAATTAGCACCATCTACTTTCAAATCCACATTCCTATTCCTAAGATGTTTCCCCAAAGCATGGTGCTACCACTACCATGTTTCACCCTGGGGATGGTGAGTTTAGGGTGATGTACCGTCTCTGGCATGAAAAGTCAACATTCGTCTCATTTGACCAGAGCGCCTTCTTCCCCATGGTTGTGTTGCGCCCCCTACAGGCAATTTGTTGCAATTGATTTCATTTAGGGGTATCATTTCTTTCAACTTTACAATAATCAAGGTAATCTTTATCACATTAAAAATCCTCAGTACAGTGCATTAAATTTTGAGAATGTAACTTGACAAAAATAAATCTGAGGGCTTTCAAAACTTTTGCAAGTCAGTGTTTCTTGTTGCATCATCTTTGCAGCGGGCCTTTAAACACATGTTATTTTTACCATGTAATTTGTTGACATACTTGAAGAGAAAGCTTCAGTTTCCAGACAGTATTCAGAAAAGAGCTGGGAAAAAAAGCTGCAACTGTTTCACTAAACGAGCAGAATATGCTGAATAGGAACCCGTTTAGGCCAAAAGACGTGACAACCTGGGAAAAACTCTGAATGCTGTATATAATAATATATTCCTCTGCTGATCCTTAAATTTGGACTGTCTAAATATGCTGTAAACCCTCTCAGACCACATGCTTACATTTTAAAACAATATGAATCTCTTCTGTAAAGGGCAAATTCTTTGAACTCTTGATACTTTTTAAATTTGAGAATGATTGGGACGTTCTCCTGTATGTGTATTGCAGCCTGCTGGTTTGAAATGTTAAAAATGGTTTTGGAATGGCAGTCTGTACATATGAATGAACAAAGAGATAAAATGGATTCTGAATGTTCTTTAATAAAAAAATACTTCGTTTTGCCATCTTCTAAAGCAAAAACTGTCCAAAGCACAACGAGATGCCAAGATGCTGCCTTCTGAAAAATGACTAAATAAATAAAAGTTTGAGGGGAATAGAAACACAGTCAGGCAGCAATTCCAGTGTCTGTAGACTTAAAGTGCAACGGCATTAAGACTGGTCGATATTCGAGTGAGAAGTGATGCTTATAGTGTTGGTACATATTGCGATAAGGATATCAGTTGTGTCAGTTGTGACATTTGTCCATTTTCTTCTTTCCTCTTTTTCTCATCTCTGCTTCCAGCACTCTGTGACCTTTAGCCTTTTGTGTCCTGTGAGAGCGCCTGCTGCTGTGAGGACGTCCAACTGATTAAATATTACATTAGCCTAAGAAAATGCATGTTCATAACACTTGGGATGTATTAGCCAAGCATTATTGCTCTCCTAACAGCATTATCCAGAATCAGTACTGCATACATTGATATATCCGCAATGTACTGTGCAACCATACATGTATTCAACTGCAGCTAATTATTTGTATTAATACATCAGATGATGACATTTTTCAGGGGCAAAAACAATTCAAACACAAAAACACTTCTAGTTTAGATTAAACTCAGCCTAACTGAGAAAATAGGATTAACGAGAAAGAAATGCCAAGTTTACACAGAGGTAAAAACGAAGCAGAAGAAGAAAGTGTGATCCTTGCTTAGACCTCCGACTCCTTTCAAGAGCTCCATTTATTTATAATGAAAGAGAGAAACACGGTAGACTCAAACTTGGAGTTGACCTGATTGCCTGGTTGTGCACATGACTAAATGAGTCATTGGGGTTGGAAAAGTGTGGACTAAGTGTAATCCTGTGGTTCATGAGTCTTTCTAAACAAAGGAGATTTATGGAGGTTTTTTCAAGCAGTAAATTGATCACATACACCATCCAGAACCTTTTTTGGACTTCAGTGTGTACACACTGATTTTTATTTGACATGCCATTAAACAATGCTTGGATTTAATGATAAAATTCATAATAATGTAAGAGAGAAAAGCACATATAAATACAATGCCTGGCAAAGATATTAAAGGTATTCACATACTTTATTGCTTCCACTTTTTTCTGCATTGCGACTGTCACAATGCAAGCCCTGAATGTTTTTTATTGGGATTTTATGTGATAGATCAACAAAATCTCATTCGTAATTTTGAAGTGGAAGAAAAATTACAGCTTGTTTCCAAATTTCATCAAATAAATATCTGCAAACAGTGCTGAGCATAAATATTTATCTTCATAACAGCTGCAGGTCTTTAGCAGGACTTCTCAACCAGATTTCAACACCTATAGTCTATAAATGTATCCTTAATAAAATGACTGCAGCTCAGTTAAATGGAGAGCCTCCAAACTGCAGTTTTCATGCCTTTTCACAGATACTCCCACAGCATGATGCTGCCACAGCCAAGTTTTACCATAGGGATTATTTCTGTGCAAGTTTTCTGCAACATATAGCTTCTTGCAGGCAAGCCAGAAATTTTAATTCAGGTCTATCTGGTATAAAGAAGATATATATATATATATATATATATATATATATATATATATATATATATATATATATATATATATATATATTTGTTGCTGTGAAATAACTCTACTTTATGCAAACTGTAAAAATAAAAATGAAAACATAAAAATAAATCATAAATTGGTAACTTATTCTCACTCTGGTACCAATCACACCAAAAATACATTTTACTAAAGCAAACCTTAATGTGGTCTTAGCTTTACAAGACAATGCATCACTTTGATTAAGCTGAAAAAGGCCTTTATGGAAAATAAAAAGATGGCTGGTGAAAGCTGAAGGAATTAAAATGGGATCCTACCTGAAGAGGATGAAGCCAATGGACTCGACAGCAGCTCTTCTAACGTCATCGTTCACGTCACTCACCTTAATTAAAATAAGCAGAGTAATTAGATCAAGTGGAAAAAACTGACCTCTTCAGTTTTAGTTTTAATGATGTGGCTTCTCATAAAATAAGCAGCTCCACTGTCACACCCATGCACAAACTTAGCTTGCAGAGAGCACCCCCTACAGGGCAACCAATAAAACATCAGTGATTCAGTATAAAAACTTAGCGGCAGGAACAAATTTGATTTTTTTTTCTGCTTTGAACATAAAGTTTCTGAACCTTCAAAAAGAATCGTGAAAATCTCTTTAGAAAAGGTTTAGATCAAACAGAAATCAAAATATGGTTAATACAGTACAGTATTCTCTTTTAAAAAGCAACTTTGCATGTGTTTTACAGCCAGGTGGATAAACCCGCCACCTGCCAGTAGGAGAGCTTTACAGATGAAACTCACAGCGACATGCAGCAGGCGTCGGATGGCCTTGTTGTTCCCAGAGCCGCAGTATGCCATTCCAACAGTGTACATACCAGATCGCCTCAAGATGGGGTCCTACCATAAACAATGACAGAAAGCAGAGAGTTGAGCTGTTTGTTTGGGTTTGAGTCCCTTCCCACCGCTAACTTTAACAGAATGAAACCTGGCACAGAGTACAAAGCCTCACGTGACATAAAGTAAACAGTCTGCTACAGAGTGCTCAATACATCAAACATATGTGCAGTGCATCAGCCTAATAAAGAATAATGGCTTTTAGTTTATTCTCAAATTGTTTAATGTCCTCCACATTTCCTCCTCGGATGATAAATCAAGCCAGTTTATTTAAAATCTACTGGGCAATATGTATTGTTCTGTTTTAAACAACAAAAGTTAGTTATCCTCTTAGTGGCTCGAAGTCGAACCTTGTCTCTGCAGAGGCTCTCGATGAGGGCGTCGGCCTCCTCCATGCGTCCGTACATGACCAGAGCAATCCCCACAGCAAGGCCACGCAGGATCTTCTCGTGCTGCGTCTCCTGAGCGTAGCCCACCATGTCCTCGATCGCCTGGGCCGACTTGGAGCCCAGCATGACCAGACCCAGAGCCAGGCCTGCAGCTTCGCCTGGAGTTCATATCAAACCATCAGCATGCTTTGTTTTGAACTTTACCTCATTAAACACATTGGTATAAAAAATAAACAAGTTCTAGGGCTGCTGTGACTCACTGACATAATCAATGAGGTAGAGAAGAAAAATCTGTTGAAACATCATATGTATCGCGACATACTGTGCAGCCCTAGTTTGTACTGCATAATTTATGCGTTTCATTTTGTTGTAGCGTGAAATAGCCACCAAATTTTGATGTTAAAAAATAAACTAAAATATATATATTTTTTGAGAACAAATTATTTAGAATTCACAAAAGTTCTTATAGTGCATTTGCTTTGCCAGCCATGACAACAGTGATTTGGTGATTTCAGCAGCTTACCAGTGACGGCGTCATCCTGGTAAAGGTTGGACTTCAGCAGGTCATAAACATCCTGTCTGGCTGTTCCCAGAGCAGCTAAACCTAATCCAAGGGCTCCGCCGTGACGGACAATCTACAAAAGAAAAATAATTAAGCCAGACAATTAGGAAAACATCTGTTTCTCAAGCAACATTATATATTAGATTCTGAAAGGAAATAAACAATATAAAAAGATGGGGGGAAAAAAACCTTACATCATTGCTGGCATTCTTGAGCTGACCGAGCAAATAATCAATGATGTCCCCACCATGATTGGCATGAATGAGGCCCAGAGCATACAGGCCTCCTCCCTCCTGGTAGGCGGAGCCGGGGGAAGTGTCTTTAGGCAAATAAGTGGCCATTAACTGGAGTGCCTCTTTCTCATGACCCTGAAATTCAAAGTCAAATCACAAATTTAAAGGAGCTAACAGATTAGTTGTTTCAAATTTCACTTTATAATGATTCAGTCTTACCTTATGAATGACACCCAGACTTGCTGTGGCTGTAAACTTTGCCCAGTTAGTGGCTCTTGCTAACCACTCCAAGTTTTCTCTATAGGAGAAGAAAAGTTAAACTTGTTTAAAATGATATGTGCTGCACATATTAAACTTTAGTGTCTTTTTATTTATGTATTTTTTTACCTGAGGAACTGATCACTTGTGGTTCCTGTGTGCATAAAGGAGTTGGCGATAACTGTAGCTGTGTGACACACCGAGTTTCGAACTGCGTCCTGCAGCACCAAAGAATTAAACATTAAGCAAACTTTAACAATGTGCCAATCATCTGAACAAGTTTGCAGCAGTTTCTGGGGTTCATCTCAGCATTTCCTACCTTTGTGTTTTTCAGAATCATCAGATCTGTGTTGTTATTTCGGATGAGAAACTGTAGGTGTAGCTCTATGGTCATCTCCCCGCTAAGAATTTTGATCATTTTGGCGTTCTGGTCTTTGGGTTCTTCCTTCTAGAATGATTCACAGAGGCCATGAGGAAAACTGAAGTAACGGTTTTCATTATTTAGACAGAAAAAAGGCCAGCATTGTTACACAACATGAAATGCTTACAGTTTCTGCAGCCTTTCCAGCTGGTGAGCTTCCAGCCTTTTCATCAGTCTCCATTGCTTCACTGGAATCCCATCAAGAAATATTTTAATTAATTTCAGTTAGTTTACAAGTTATTGGTCAAGCTGGCCAGAAAATGTGAACCTAAATATTTTTCAGCTCTTTGTACCTTTCCTTGTCTGCTGTGGGAACAGTGCCTGTGTTTGTGGAGCCAGGCACTGCAGGGATGGGCGTTCCTACAGTGTGCAGGTTCTGAATGACAGAGGACAGGAACTGCTGGCTGGCGCTTTCGTAGAGGTCGAAGCAGATCTGGTAGGCCATTAGCAGGTTGTCCTCTTTTACTAGCTTCTCCAGGATGTCGCTGACAGCCTGAGGGTCATCCAGGAAAATCAGGCACTAATGGGGAAGAAAGAAAGCAAAACATTAAACGTTGGCACTGTTCAGATGTTATGTATGGAACTAAATGGAGAAAAGATTAGTGTTTGATTGGGAGGCAATAAGGGATCTGGGTTTTATTTGTTGTTGTTTAAAAACAGTAAAATTGTGATTGTACCACAATGTAAGATCTCTAAAATAACTATATATCAGGATATTTAGGCCATAATTATTTTTTGGACAATTTTTTCCAATTTTTCTACAATCTTGCCAAATATAACTAGACAAGAAAAAAAACCCGCAAAATGTTTTTAATTACATTTATGAGGAGGGAGAAAATAATACTGATGCATCTGTGCAAGAGCACAAAACAGCTATACACAGAGAGCATTTATATACAGGTATAACAAAAGACTTGCAGCAAAAAAGAAAAGAAAAAAAAGAACAAGAAAAAGCCTGGACCACTTGAGAAATGTACTCTGCTCGCCCCCTGGAGGTGTGCTGTGGTAACTGGAACCAATACCTGCAGATCCATTAACTACTATAAATTGTGATGTTGAGTCCCCCTGTTTCAGAACTGTTCAATAAATTCCCCAGGGAGATTTGGAGGACAAATTAATACCTCAAACTCTTTGCTGTCAACAAAACATGTACATGGATGACAAGACCCAAGGCTTGACAGAAGAACATTACACAAAGCATCACACTGGTTCTACAGCTTCTTCCCCGTCATCTACCTGCCGTTGTACGTCCCTCCCAGTAAGGGGTGCAAAAACACCCCACCTTGTATATTAAGCCAAGAAAAGCACTGTTCACCAAACCAAAACAACTCTATACGTTCCTGATGGATTTTATGGTTTTAAAATGCAGCAGATTCACAACCTATTGTCAACAGAATGATAACAACCCTCCATCGAACCCCAAATTCCCAATTTTAGCTAATTTTTTAGCTAACTCCGGCTTTTACATGTGTTTTTTCACACTGCATGGAGTATGCTGCTATAGGTCAAGATGCCTACAGTCCTAACCTACCAACTATATTAGCATTTCAGCTAGATTTAGCTTTTTAGCTCATTTTAGCTTAGACACTGTTGTGACCATACAGTTTAGCTTTGTAAACTATGTTCCGCACCAATTTCTAAATCTCTTCAGGTGGGATTTTTGCATTGACTGAAAGTTTTCACTGCTATTCTACAGTTTTTCTGTTTGCATTTAGCAGGCTTTTGCTTTATTCCGCTGCTCCTGTCTATTTTTTACATTTCTGCAGTTTACTTTAAATTGTTCTGCAATTTTTATTAAAAAAATATTCAGCTTGTGGACTTCCGGTTTGCCATGCGGACAGGTTAGACGTAGCAACGGACTGCTCCGGAAAAATCCAGACTTTTAACTAAATTCACCCCACAGAAAACTAATTCTACGCCGCCTATCAATACAAAAAACATTCTTGGCAAGTATTTTTGATTATTTGCGCACTAGAGATGGCCTGTAAGAGCGCGAAAGGAAGTAAGAAGGAGGACGCTAGCTTAACGCTAGAGGCTATCACCGCACTTTTTCAGCAGCATGGTGAGGATCTGAAATCTGAGTTCAAGTCTTCTGTCAACATGCTGAGCTCCAAGCTAGACCAGGTGCGGCAGGCCCTGGAGGAACAGGCAGAGCGTATCTCTTCCTTGGAGCTCGCAACAGAGGATCTGGGCCAGCGAGTGGCTAGCCTCGAAGACTCATGTGCTGCTCTCCGTGAAGACAACGCTAAGCTAAAAGATAAAGTGACTGACCTAGAGAGCCGCAGCAGACGGCAGAATATTCGCATCCTCGGTCTGCCCGAAGACACTGAAAGTGGGCGCCCTACTCAGTTTTTTTCCAACCTTCTCTGTGAGCTATTTGGGAAAGAGGTGCTCCCATCTCCACCAGAGCTCGATAGAGCGCACCGTTCTCTGGCAGCCAAACGGCCCGCAGGACGTCCTCCCCGCCCGGTGATCCTTCGCCTGCATCGATACCTGACTAAAGATCTCATCATTCGGGAAGCCAGGAAGAGAGGAAAGCTCGACTACAAAGGTGCGTCTCTTCGTATTGTGGAGGACTACAGTCCAGACGTCCTGGCCCAGCGCGCAGAGTATAAGGACATCATGGCGGAGCTCTACAAACGGGGCTTGAAGCCGGCTCTTCTCTTCCCAGCCCGTCTCCGCATTACGCAATCCAGCGGTGCCAAAAAATTTTTAGGTTCTGTGGAAGAGGATCAACAGTTCATCAAGAGGCTTCCAAAACCACAGGAAGACCAATAAAGGAGCAACGTTTTGCCGAGGGCTTTCTTCAGAAACACAGGCAGGCTGCTTTTCCTCAGGACGCAGTAGGTACTGTAAAAATAGACTTGTCATATTGCCGTATTTCCAATGGACTTTTTCTGGCCATCCTTTTGGCTGGTATTGGACTTAATGAATGGAAGGGTAGCTCTGTCTTTCCATTTCTTGTGGTTGCCTCAATTTGTATTGCAATACTACTTTCCTATGGTGTTTACGACAACCAGTAAACTATGTCTCAAAATCTATATCAATGTGGGGGGGTCTATACCTACTTCATACCCACTAGGAGCAGTGGTTAGTTTGCTATAGAAAGTTCAGTTTTTTTTATTCCAAGGTTATTGGTTACTGGAAGATTGAATCTCTAAGAATGTTAATTTTGAAGAGCTTGCTGCTACATTGTTATTTTTTGTTTAGCAGCTGTTTATGTTTGGGGGAGGTTTTGGGGGGGAGGCTAAGGTCACTGCCAGGGGTCCTGCAAGGTACTGCAACCTCTCTTCACCTCTTTTGTTCCAATCTCTGCCTGCCATACTGCTATCGTACTTATCAAAGTAGGACAACATGTACACTCTGAAATCGTATTAGTCAGTATTTAAATTTTTTAAGTTGGAATGTCAAAGGTTTAAACCACCCAGTGAAGAGAAGAAAGGTTTTTTCCCATATTAAACGATTTAATACAGATGTGGTGTTTCTGCAGGAGACTCACATCAGGACCTTGGACGGGGGTCGTCTCCTGGCTTGCTGGAAGGGACAATGTTTTCACTCCCATTTTCAGGTTAAGGCACGGGGGGTTTCTATACTGATCAGCCAGGGTACTCCGTTTGAGGCCGATAATGTGGTGGCTGATAAACATGGCAGGTTTATTATCGTAAGTGGGAAACTGCATGGCACTCTGGTCGCCCTGGTCAATGTTTATGCTCCTAATACAGATGACGAGAATTTTTTTAAACAAATATTCTCTTTCCTACCTGACCTCAATAAATACTCACTGGTCCTGGGGGGTGATTTCAACTGTTGGTTGGACCCAGCTTTGGACCGCTCATCCCTTAAAAGTAATGCCATAAGCAAATCTGCATCAGTCATCCAAACCTTTTTATCTGAGTACGGGCTGTGTGATGTGTGGCGTACTTTAAATCCTGACAAGAGGGAGTACTCATACTTTTCACATGTACACAAAACTTACTCAAGAATTGATTATTTTATTACAGATTCTAAATGGCTGCAGCAGATCCGTTCCTGTGACTATCATAGCATAGTTATCTCAGACCACGCCCCACTCACTTTGTCCCTGTCCCTTCCTCACCTCCCCCTAAGAACTGGATCATGGCATTTCAATTCAACCCTACTGTCTGATGAAAACTTTGTAAAGTTTATTCAGGATGAGATACGTTTCTTTTTCGCCACTAACTCCTCCCATGAGATCTCCAGCCTTGTGGTGTGGGATACTTTTAAGGCCTACATTAGAGGCCAGATTATTGCCTACTCAGCCAAAATTAAAAAACAGTCCACCTATGAACAGAACAACCTAATTCAACAAATCAAAGAGGTTGATATAAAATATGCTCTGAATCAGTGTCCTGAACTGTTCAAAAGGCGCGTTGAACTTAAAACAAGGCTTGACCTCTTGACAACACACTCAGCTGAACGCCTGCTCTTACACAACAAATCCAAATTTTATGTGCATGGCGACAAACCCGATAAACTATTAGCGACCATGCTCAAGGGCTCTAGGGCAAGGCAAAATATCTCTAGAATTTGAAAACAAGATGGCAGTATAGTAACGGATCACGGTCAGATTAATGATGCATTCAGGGACTTCTACGAGGAGCTCTACAGCTCACAATCACAGACCAATTCCAACATGACTGTTGATTTCTTGGCTAAACTTCACATCCCTGTAATTTCACCAGAACTCAAGAACAGGTTAGATGAACCCATCTCCCAGGCAGAAGTCTCCCTAGCAATAGCCTCAATGCAGTCTGGCAAATGCCCAGGACCGGATGGTCTCCCCTCAGAATTTTTCAAACAATTCTCAGACTTACTCTCTGTGGAGCTCAGCTCCACCCTTACTGACTGTTTTAAACAAGAGTCCCTCCCTCAGTCATTTTATGAGGCTTGCATCACTCTTATTTCAAAAAAGGGCAAAGATCCAGTGGAATGCACCTCATACAGACCTATCTCTCTCCTAAATACAGATGTCAAAATCTTAGCCAAAATTCTTGCCCGTAGACTTGAAACTGTTTTACCATCGGTTATTTCAAAAGACCAAACAGGCTTCATTAAAGGTCGGCACTCATATTTCAATGTTAGAAGGTTGCTTAATATCATTTATTCCAGCGCCTCAGAGTCAGATGAGTGTGTTGTCTCTCTGGACGCTGAAAAAGCCTTTGACCGGGTTGAGTTTGACTATCTTTTTGCGGTCCTTGGTAGATTTGGCTTTGGAGGAAACTTCATTTCATGGATTAAACTATTATACCAGCAACCGTCTGCCACAGTTCGTACCAATTCTCAGACCTCAAAACCTTTTAAATTACAAAGAGGCACCCGTCAGGGCTGTCCTCTTAGTCCCCTGCTTTTTGATCTGGCCATAGAGCCCCTCGCCATTGCACTTAAAACCAGTAAAGAGATTTCCGGCATTTGGAGGAATGATATGGAACATAAAGTGTCGCTTTATGCAGATGACCTTCTACTTTTTGTTTCCAAACCATCAACCTCATTGCCTTTTGCTCTCGACATATTTAGCCAATTTGGTCAGATTTCTGGGTATAAGCTGAACCTCACCAAAAGTGAGCTTCTCCCAATATGTCAGATTTAGCCAATCTGCCGTTCAGAATTGAAAGACAAAAACTCACATACCTTGGTGTCACAGTGACAAAAAAACATAAAAACCTGTTCAAAGAGAATCTGATTCAACTGTTGAACCAAGTGAAGGGGTCCCTCACAAAGTGGACGCCCTTTTCCATGTCCCTTGTGGGACGTATCAACTCAATTAAAATGAATATACTGCCCAAATTTTTATACCTCTTTCAGGCATTACCTATTTTTATTCCTAATACTTTTTTTAATGAGCTAGACTCGACTCTCTCGTCTTTTATTTGGCAGGGTAAACGCCCAAGGCTTAATAAATTACAACTCCAAAAACCTAAACAGCAGGGGGGGTTTGCCTCCCCCAATTTCCGGTTTTATTATTGGGCCGCCAACCTTAGATGCTCAGTGTTTTGGTATTTCTACTACAACCTGGGTGACTGTCCTGACTGGGTGGCTATGGAGCTGCGCAGTGGTAACAATATATCCATTCCTGCCTTGCTCTGTTCCCCACTTTCACTCTCTTCAGTTAGTGCTATTTCAAACCCTGTAGTGAAACACTCACTGAAAATATGGGGCCAATTTAGGAAATACTTTAAACTTCATGACTTTTCCCTCTTAAGTCCAATTGCACTTAACCATTTTTTCAAACCATCTGTTCAGGATGGGGTGTTCCTAGAGTGGCACCGGAGGGGGCTTACTTATTTTAAGGACATTTTTTTAGAGAAGAATTT
Organism: Xiphophorus hellerii; assembly: GCF_003331165.1. Classification (NCBI taxonomy): domain Eukaryota; kingdom Metazoa; phylum Chordata; class Actinopteri; order Cyprinodontiformes; family Poeciliidae; genus Xiphophorus; species Xiphophorus hellerii. The sequence continues at coordinate 11,423,334 of NC_045680.1, forward strand.
GGCATCCTTTGAGGAACTTAGCACTAAATATGGTTTACCTAAATCCCATTTTTTTAGATATTTGCAAACCAGAAACTTTATTCAGTCTCACTTATCAGGCTCAGTTTCTCTGCCAGAGTTTACACTATTGGAAACCATCCTATTATTGAACCCGACTCGTAAAGGGCTGGTTTCTTGGCTTTATGATAAAATGTTGAGTATGAAAGAGACCTCCTCACCTGAACTTAAAACTTCATGGGAAGAAGATTTGAATATATCTATACCAGATGAGACATGGGACTCTATACTTAAACTGGTGAATGCAACGTCTCTGTGTGCGCGCCATTGTCTCATTCAGTTCAAAATAGTACATAGAGCCCATCTCTCCAAAAGCAAACTGTCTCGTTTCTATCCAGAAGTCACCCCATACTGCGACAAATGCAAAACTGCTGTAGCCACACTAGTTCATATGTACTGGTCCTGCCCCGCTCTTGGTCAGTTCTGGACAGATGTTTTTCGTACGATGTCAGGGTTGGCCGGGGTGGTGGTAACACCTGGCCCCCTCTTGGCTCTCTTTGGGTTCAGTGGTGGGGGGTTGCCTTTGTCGGCCTCTAGGCGGCGGGCCCTGGCATTTTGCTCACTGATAGCGAGGCGCACAGTTCTGACCAGGTGGAAGGGTGCTGCCCCTCCAACTCATAAACAGTGGCTATGTGACCTTATGTCGTGTTTAAAACTGGAAAGGATTAGATGTTCTCTTCAACACGCAACTGGTAAATTTGAAAAAACATGGGGACCCTTTCTTGACTCATTTCAAAACATACAATAAGGCTCCAGATTAATTAAGTTAATTAATTTTATTAAAATGTGTTCCGTTTCTGTCAGGGATAGGAATGTAGTGGGTGGACCTACTAGGCAGTGACCTGGGTGGGCTAAATGGGATTACTTTGGAGGGATTATTTTCTCTGTGTGTATTATTTTATGTATGTGTTAGATACACTTCTTTGTACTCACAAACTGTATGTACTAAAGGAAAAAAAAACTCAATAAAAAGACAGTGATTAAAAAAAAAAATATTCAGCTTGTAGCATTCATTCAGCATTTTTGCAACACTACAATGTTTTGTAGTTGTTGTTAAGTTCAAGTTTAAAGACATTTTTACTGCAGTTACCTGACAAACGTTGATGAAATCTGGTTTCTCCAGATTCATGTACAACTTGACCAACACCCGCAGAACCTCGTTACGGAACTTCTTGTTCTGCATCAGGGACATGCAAACCTTCAGGCTGTAAGCAAGGAGGCCGCTCACATCATTCTGAAAAGGACAACCAAAATAATGAATTAATATTACCAACAAATCTAGACAACAAAAAAAATACATACAAAACAACTATAATGTAATGTCACAAGACAGAGAGAGAGAGAAAGAGAGAGAGAGAGAAAACACTTTCACAAGTTAAATTTGATTAAATACATCAATATTTGCAGAACAAATCTGACCATTACTTGAATTTTTGATCTAAAAATGCAATATATTTCACAAGATATAGAGCTATTAGGAAAGGTTTAAATTTGCAGTAAATATTACCAACTGTATACATGAATGACAAAGGTACTGACCGATTCAAGGATGGTCTTCTCAAAAATGTCAAGACGCCTGGTCTCCAAGGCGATGCCAATAGCCTGTTTGTATTTGTGATCATCTAAGCAACGCAGGAACATCTTGTTGACGATCCCCTCAAGGCGAGGGTCGATGTCCTTCTTCTCCTCATCCTCCGACAGCTCAGCATTTTCCACCCGCAGCTTGGTGTAGTGATCAATGCACTTGGCTGAACAGAATAAAGGGAATACATGCATTAACTCTGCCTGAATAGGAGTAATATGACACAATATGATTTTCACTTCCACCAGAAAAACGACTGTGTAAACATTAACAAATAAAGATCATCATCTCACTATGTACTAAGTTTTACAGTAATAACAGAAGTATTCTTGTTTCATCACTCACCGATGATGGTCTCCACATATTCGGAGTCATCTGTAACACTGAAGAGATCCCCAGCTCCGAGGGCATAGTTCAGGGATTCTTCAAAGGCCCCAAGATGATAGAAAACCTTCGAGGCCACCAGGGCAGCAAATTCTCGGCTCCGAAAAGATTCATCCTCATACAAGACCTCACTGGACATATAAGAGAAGTAGTTTTATTTGACAGAAAAGGGAAACACTGAAATTCACATTTGTTTTTCTGTAAATGTTTACTCCAATTGTACACTTACGTTCTTGCTGTCCCGTTTTCATCACATTCAAACTTATTAGTTTATACTTACATTTTATCTACAGATCCTGAAATCTCAGCCCAGAAGTCATTCACAACGGAGTCTAGTTTATGCAGAGCAAACTCCTGCAAATTAGACAAAAACATTGCTTACAACTTAATTCATATATTTTAAAGCTTTAATCAAAAAAGAAAGGAAAATCTTTTTCTACTAACTTTTTATAAAAAGGTCTTATACTAAAACATGAACTGCAAAGAGTTTCAGGAATGTTTACCATCTCAGAACGTTTGACAGATTACTGTGCAAATAATATTTACCTTTAGCTTTGGCTCCTCTTCATCAAGGAGGGAAATAATCCCAGCTTTGTAAAAGACAAACACAAAGAAACTTTAACATCCTGAATTTCTGCAAATGGAAAAAAAAAAAAAAAACACTCCACCTCCCCACGCCCTAAGCAACATTTAAGCACTTCATTTCCTAGTATGAAATACAGAAATTTTTACTTTCCATAAGCAGTAAAATACAGAGAGGCAGTAGATTATTTCAGACAGCTAAAATATTTGGTGCCGCAACCCCCACACATGACTTTGGCAAGTAAACATAACTTTGGCAAGTAAAGGACAAATATTTCAATTCCACAAAATTTGTTGTTCATTATGATAGAAATGAACACAGCTGAGGAGTTTCTGAGAGAATGATTAGTTCTCATGTTTTGGGGGAAACAGATTATTTGAGACAGTTGAAATATTTGTTTCCCCCAAAATAAATATTTTACTCCGTTAAACCTATTTGAACCACATGAAGCCCTCCAGACGGCTTGTATTGTCCGCTGTCACCGGTTGCTAGTACCGTGTGACTCAGCTAATTCAATGGCAGCTAGCTAAAGTTAAAACTACAAAATTAAAAACCTTCTTCTGAGACTCACCGGCAGATGTTATCATGACTGCTTCTCGAATAAATCCCCGGATCCACTAATTAGATTTAAAAAGTGGACGTATTCACGGGTTCTTGGAGAGAAAATATAAGATTTGTTATATGTGTAAACGCTCTGAGCCAGCTACACTTTTTTTTGTCCAATAATATCGTAAGCCCCCGTTGGAAAGGACCTTTGTTAGCTGGCTTCCCTTCTGCCTGATCATAAATACACACGATAATATTACTTTATTTGTCATATGCTCATTATGTCCAATAATTATCAATAAATAAAAAAATTAATGAGAAAAAATAATAGTTATTTTGTGTGTTTTATTTATTCAACTGAGTTTGAGTGTAATTGGTTTATAGAAAGGCATTTTTAAAGACGACCTCTTTCGTTTGACAAGACTCCTCCTCTCCTATATCAATCAATCAATCAAATTTTATTTGTATAGCACATTTAAGCAGCAAGGCATTTCAAAGTGCTTTATATCATTACAAACACTTATGTACATGCTACATAAGTTATGTTAATTTGCAGAAGGAGGAACTTTTAACCACAGATGTTAAAATATAATAACTACTTGCCATGTATGGTGGATTCCACAACAGATTCAGCACCTACAGAATATTTGTACTAAGAGAAAGAGGCAGGGGACTATGGAGCCATCATCCAAGATGAAACATCCAAGGTCCAAAAATACATCAGAAAGATGGCCCCAATTAAGAGACAAAGTGCTCTGTGAATGTCGCATGACAATTAAAGTAGAAGAGACTTAGCTGGATGAACCATCATGGAGGAAAAAACTGTCTACGGAATCCACCACAGTCAGATAGCTAAAGCAGCTGAAGTGACCACATTCTAATAATAGCTAGAAGGGGCAGGTCTGAAGAACAGTGCAGAATCACTGATCAGTCAGTGCAGGAGGCGTTGAGCAGGTGAGCAGTACAGGTCTAATCTACCAGCTGTAGGCCACTGGGTTTGGCTTGTTCATTTAAGCTCAGCTTTCAAAAAGATGTAGCTTAATCACAGTTAATTCATAATGTAACATGGTGGACAATTACTTTTTCTTATATACTGTTCCATAACATACAGTCATATTTGTCTCGTTTGTCAGACTAAAAATACCTTTAGAAAATAGCAATCTCAAAGCGGGTATTAAACATATTTTTCATTATGCCTACATTTTGGTATGTAAAAAATATTTTTTATTGGTCTTATAATATTTTAACTTTAAATGTCAAGTTTTTATTGTCTGTAAGTGGAAAATTATCTTATATAGCAGCGCTAAAATATCTATCTATGTTTAATTATTCTACATAATGTGTTTTTGCTTAGTGATAAGTTCCTAAAATAAACGGGCTTTTCAAATTATATATTTTTAATGGACCTAGTTCAACACAATAACCATATTTCACACACAAAAAAATCCATATCGATCCATGTTAAAGTGTTTTTATTCATAAAGACAGTTAAACTGACATTCTAAATAAATACTTAAACTTTAAACAGTTGCATTTTGTTCCTGTGATAAACAATAGTTAAAACAGTACTTTGTCTAAGGCACAAAGTTCTACTAAAATAAAAGCAAAAGCATAAACAAAATCACATTACTTCACAGCATTTAAAAAATGAGCCCTTTAAAATGTCTGGGTCATTTATTTTCTGTGCAACAGATGGAGCTCTTCTGGGTTCACAGCGTCACCTCAGACAGTGCAACAAATTAAACTTAAAAAAAAATGGAATAACATAGATTTAAGTACATCATTTAAGTGTTTAAATTAAAGTATCAAGTAAAAAACAAAAGACTTCAAGAAGAAAGCTCACTTCGGTTCCAGGCTGTTAAAATAAGAGCTGACTTCATTGTACCAACAACCAGCTATTCTGTTGCTCATTTCAACATGTGCTTATTTATGTATTACACCTCAGTTGATCTCATCAAATACCCTGTTAATGTGGTGTTACAGTAAAACTATACAGATACAGTAAATCATCTTGAGGTTATTTATTAAGAACAAGTTGTCAGGCAGCATCTTTCAGGGTAGAAGTCTGGTTGGCTCAGTGGTCATGGTTTCAGCATCATGTAATAACCAGGCTGTTACATGACATAATGTTTTTTTTTTGTTGAACTTCCACAGTGAGGATGTCCACAGTGATAGGTCTACAGCTGGCCACATGTATGAACATCAGTGGTCCACTGCAGCTTTCACATGAGGTTCAGCAGAGAAGACGCCAGTTTTCAGAGGGAGTCCTTCGTCTGGGCTCCCATCTTCGCCTGAAATGTTCAATTAAACCAAACAAGATTTGTTTTTAATTAAGTCACCATTTATGGCTTTAAAAGTCGTGAGAGTTTAGATGTAACTACACAGATGTATTTTCCATTTGTTTTAACTAATTCAGCTTCTCTGCTAGAAAGACCAGAATGAAAGCAAAAAACTATAAAAATAGACCAACACAACGCAGTGAATAATTGTAAAGTGGAAGGAAAATAATATGGTTCTAATTTCTATTTTACAAACAAATATTACAATTTTTTAGAATGCATTGTTATACTTTACTCTGATAGCCCTAAAAAAAAAACGTTATGGAGAAATTTAAGGCAAGCTTAGGTTGTGAAACAATACTCCAAATTTTAAACATATTCCAAAGATTTGTACACTGTCTGAATAAAAGTGTGGTCTGACTGGAAACCTACAAAGATGTGATCACCCCTCTAAGCCATGCCAACTCTGAAGGAGCTGCAAAAACCCACAACTCACGGATGAGCACTTCACAAATGTGAAGTGCTTCACAAATGTGAAGTGCTCATCCGTGGCAAAAACAAATCCACTGTTTAAAAAAACAAGAAGTTCTATTTATAGGTTGCCTTCAGTCATGCAAAATGTCTTCTATTTGAGGGAGAAAACAATCACACACACATTCTCAGGTAATGCTGCGCCACACCATGCTATACTTAGTGTTGGCAGCATCATGCTGTGAATATGTTTTCCCCCTGCAGGCTCAGGGAAGTAGGTTGCTGGAAACATGGATGGAGCTCAACACACAGCCAGAGCTGTAGCATGTCTGACAACAGCCCAGTAAAAGTCCAGGCCTAGCAGTAAATGAGAATATGTGCCAAGAATTGAAAATTCATTTTCACAGAAACTCTCTATCCAGTTTGGCTGACCTTGAAGCTACGCTACAAACAACAATGGGCAACAATTCCAGTCTCGGTTGCTGGAGACATTTCCATAAAGGCTTGCAGCTGTAAACGCAGGGGATTCCACAGAGAGTGGATTCAGTGAGTACAAATGCAGGTCACATTAAGTTTTTATTTTTACACTATGCCATTTTTTTCACTTCACAGTTATGTTCTCTTTTGTGTTGGTCTATGACAAAAGTTAATGACCATAAGTAATTAAGACAACCCTACATAGTGTAAGCTAACATGAAGAAAGGACATAATAAATAAAACATCATTTCATAAGTATAACGCTGCCACCTTCTGGTTTGCAGTTCGAAGATTTGTTGTTGGTCTGCCTTGTGACTTCTCCCACCTGAGGCCTGAAACAACACTGGATTGGCCACAAAGTCTGGCTCCCTCTTTCTCCGGCATTATCTGAAAAGTAATAATAAGAATTTAATGGTCTGGCATCACATCCAAGAGCCTGATTGTTTTATGAATCCTGCCTTTGTTCGATGGACTTTGCAACTATGCCTGGGAGGGGAAAAGAATGTGTGCAAAAATGTGTGGTCTTGTGAATGTCACACATTGACCCACATGTCACGGTGCATGCTGGTCTGCTTTAGGACGATGTGGGGCCCCTCAGCTATGAGCAAGTCTTGGTCTCTACCCACAAAAGTTTCTTTAACAAATTGCAGCAGCCAGATAAAGACTCTTGGGTAAACAAACCCAGAGATTTTTTGGCCAGCTGTTGTGTGTTTGGCTTTGGACAGTCAGTCCAAGGGGCCATGATAATTTCTAACATCGTATAAATGAATTTCCAATAAATTTGAATAAATAAATTGATATAGGCTTATAGTTTTTCTTTGATAATCTCTAAGAGAGAGAGAGAGAGAGAGAAACTGCTTTTAGACTCCACAAAACCTCATGGTCTGGGTAAAGTCCTGCCCAAAAGAACCCTTCAAGAATGTGTCACTGTTATCCTAATCTTTAGTCAGTTTTAAGTCTCGAGTCAAACTAAAACCAAAACTTTTGTAACTGTAACCAGCTACTAAGGTTTAAAATAAATAAAAAAAATAAAAAATAAATGTTGTAGCTCAGTGACCTTCCCTGTTTTTAATTACCCCAAAACACAGATGTATGTCTCTGTAAATAAATGCTTTCCAAGCACAGTATTTTACAGTTTGTCAACATTTAGACCCACCTGGCTGTGAGGTGTTTAATTAATTGGATTTTGACATATAAAAGCAACATGCAACTATTTAAAAACAATAATGTCCTTCTAATTAAGCCTTTTATAGGAGGACTTTGTACAACAAATACTAAATTTCCCTAAAAGCAATAGATGCTTTAGGATGTCTTTTTCATGCCCGTGTTAGTTTGGTCAGACTTTGTTATTATTTAGCCCAGAAAAATATGTTAAAAACTAGATTTTGTTACCCAAATCTCCTGTCCAAATTTAGCCAACACAGAGATATTTGAGGCAGGCTTGCCTAGCTCATACAGTATGATCAGCTCCAAACATATTTCAGCTGCATTTGAACATAAAAAAAAGTATTTTCACTGTTCAGCAAGCTCTGCTTTGTGAGAAAGGCCTAAAAGTCATATCCCATACAAAGAAAATCTAAATAACAACAAAACTGTGTAGCCATCAAAAACAAGCTGTTGCCCAGGGGGTCCACAATTTCCTAAGTCCAGCCCTGGGGCCAGCAAATTAAGAGAGGTGGTCTTACTGCTAAAACTGGATTCAAGGCTTTGTAAAGCTAATTCCAGATATTTCACTTTTATATGCTGCACTCAGAGGCTGTTCTTGCATGAATTGTGCCCTAGGCAAGACCTCCCGTCTGTATTCCCCATATTAAATTAAGAAAATTGAGTAATAAATTAACTTAATCTTAAATTAATTGATGTCTACACCTGCTGTTTGGGATGCAGCGTAAACAGCTTTGCACGTGTTTTTCTTGACGCTCAGGATTCTGTCTTCTGTCTTCGGGATAAAACAGCCGACCCAAATCGTGTCTGGTGAGTGTTTGCGGAACACGGAGCGCATCAAAAGCTCCAGGACTTGCGCACAGCGCTGCGTCTCTGCGCTCTCCTGCGTGGTGTGTATTAATCCAATCAGAGCAGGCCGGGTGACCGGGCCACGCTTCGTGCGCGCCTTTACGTCCTTCAGGATCTCCAGCAGACACAGCTCGTTTGAAGTTCTGCTGATGAAGGTCTGTCTGAAGATGAAGACGATGACCGGGGAGTCTATAGCCCGCTTGGAACTGTAAATATTAAACCTCCTGGTTGCGGTTCTCTGAGGGTTGCTCCTCGGTCGTTTCTCTTTCTCTCCCTCCTCCAAATCCTTGCGCTTCTCTGTTAAAGGTATGTCGTTGCTTTTTCCGGACTCTGCCTTGCCTTCAGTGTCGCCCCGATGATCCCTTGGCGCACAGCATGGGAGCTGTCCTTCGCTGATGTCAGGGCTGCTGTTGTGAAACATGTCACGTATGAACTCCTGAAATATCCCGACGTCATCTCCGTCCACCTCCTTACTTCCACAGACATCACTGACCAGATAAATCCTCTCCTTTCCTCCGATCTGAGCCACAGCCTTCTGAAACTCCCTCTCCTCCGCAGGCAGAGACTCCAAAACGGACATTTTACGCGCGATCACGGCAGCGCGGATTTGCTTTTTATTATAATTTTGAACTAAAATAAGGCATTGAATCCGTGGAAACCTGCTCCACTGGCCGTCAGCAGAAACTTCCTCCACGACCACAGCGAACACCAATGAGGAGGGATAGGGCGAAGGTTCGCTGCACGCTTCTATTGGCTAATATCATCGATGGGCGGGGCTAATAGTAAACGGGCTTGTTTGAAGGTGATTAGGTTAATCTTTAATGAACGGCCAAATGCAATTACTTAAGTTACATTTGCGTTTAATGCTTCCTCTGTAATTCTCATGCTTTAATCACAAGTATATGCTGCATCTAAAAAGTTTTTTAGTATCATTGAAAAGGTTTTTTTTGTATTTTATCGCCTTAACTCTATTACACATTTTACATCATTACAGATATTTTGAGCGCATATTTCTGTAAATTTTTGTCTTATGAAAACCCCAAATTCAAATGAGGGGTTTCATGGCTCCATGTCTTTATTAGCTAGTATAGCTAATAGGAAGTAGTTCAATCACTCAGCAAATCCAACTGGTTTTTCAACTTTGAACTAAAACATGCTCTATGTCATTACTAGATCTAGTCTGGGACTACAAAGGTAGTCTCTGAACATTTGAATATTAAAAGCAAAACAAATTATTGAAACTTTTTTAAGGTTTTAATGAAAAGGTTTTCCATGTGTTATATAGGAAATACTTTTGGTGTGGGCTCGTTTTACACAAGTTCCTGTGTTAATGCAGAGTTGCATTGAAATGGTCAGTTTGCTGCTCTGATGTAATGTAAAGGAAATCCATATTGCTCCACTACTGACCTTCAGCTCTTCTGTATTGTTGGTTCTGGGGTTTCTCATTGTCCTCTTTACAACACTCCAGTGATGAATCAGTTTACTAGCCAGGCAGGAATAGTGGTCATTATATGGTTATAACCCCAGGTATTGGTGACTTTGGCAGTGTTGGTTTATGAGCAGAGTGAAGAATGAAGAGCTCTAGGTTTTCCTAGACGATCAACAAGAACAGATGTCATGGCTCCATGTCTTTATTAGCTAGTATAGCTAATAGGAAGCAGTTCAATCACTCAGCAAATCCAACTGGTTTTTCAACTTTGAACTAAAACATGCTCTATGTTATTACTAGATCTAATCTGGGACTACAAAGGTAAATGAAACATTACAAAAGCAGCCATAAGCACTTCCTGGCTCACTACATCAACGGAAAAGATTCCAGTTATGTTTACATGGATTTCTGTGAAATTATTTAATCTTGTGGGACAGCTGTTGGTGGATGATGAAATCTCCTGCCGCTCACTTTCTTTAATTTCACAACTCTCATGGTGAAGAGTCCCGACTTCTGTCCTATGTTGTAGATATCAGGGGTCTCAAAGGAAAGAAGAGACACACAAAACATGACAGTCATCGTAATGTAGACTTTAACCTGCTTTTGTTAAAGCATCCTCAGAAATGTTTCACTTTCCTGCAAGATCAAAAAGCTGTTCGACCTGAAAGCCTGCTGAGTTTTCCTGACTCTAATCCTTTAATCCACTCACGCCAGGTCTGTAATTAAATGGACATGTCACTCTAAAATACAGCTGATTTCTTCATGTGGAAAACCAGATTAAGTTAGTGAAGCTTCAGATTTCACCCATGCGTCTGTTTCGTAATTGTTTACAAATGAACAAATGATAAACTGTATAGTTTGACTTTGACTAATACAAAGGAGCCGGTCTTTGGCCTTTGGACCTGTCAAACATTGACTGGGTGGGTGCTGCAAGGGTTGTCTCACAGTTCTTTCTGCAAAATCTTAACATGCTTACTTTATTACACCGAATAGGAGAGAGCAACAACAGTGCTGTGAAAAAAGTGTTTTCCCTTAGATATTTCATCTGTTTTTACGTTTTGGTCACACTAAAATGTTTCAGTATGTTATTATGTTGTATGCTGTTGTTGTTTAGAGCCATTTGTAGGTGGACTTCAGATTACTGCTCTACTGCACAGCAAAAGAGTGCCTGAGCTTAAAGTTTTTATCTGATGATTCGATATTCTCCATTATTTACTGTTAGAGCAAGATTCATGGTTCCATCAATTATAACATATTTTTCTGGTCTTGAAGCAGCAAAGCAGCCCCAGATGATCACATTATCAACATCATGTCTGATGACATGATGACATCAGAATTTGTTTGACAATCTGAATTATATAATTGTGACAAGAAAAGTATAAACAGAAGAAATGTGAATGTGGCAGATACCTTTTCACATTGCTATTATGATAACCTTTTGCTGCAAGCATTAAAAAAAATCTCCAGAAACTTAGAAATAACCTTTAGACATACTGACCTCTTTGAGAAGAAGAAGCATCTGGGAGTCCAGAATCTCACTTTGTCCAATTAAAGAAACATGGAGGCTTAGGCGAACTGTAAAGAAGAACATTTGATGACTCAACAGAGAAGATGACTATCTTTCACTATGTCTCTGTTATTTTAGTCACAATAGTTAAAAAAAGAGAACAAATGTTGAAATTAAATGTTATCTTTTGACTGTCAAAGTCAATATTGTTTGACTGATTAAATATTGGTCTTACTGAGTCGACCTCTGTATTTGCTGGACTTTGTCAAATAACAAACATTTAGCCTGTTATTATTTGGGACCATTGGGTTGTCACTTAATTGGCAAACATATGAGGTTTTTGAAATTGGGCAAAACCTCATATGTATTTCTTTTGAAAATTAACTATGCTAATTACCCTTCATATCTGTCTTATTTCTTATTAAAGCACATAAAGTGAAAAGTATCAAAAAGAGCCCTTTGACCAACCAATATAAATTTAAATAAGAAGTTTCATTTTGGCAATGCTAACCAACAAGACAACCAATAGTTTTGCATTTATGAAACAGGGGTATGGAAAGGTGCTCTGGTCAGATGAGATCAAAATGAAATGCATTGGAATAAGTGGAGAGCGCTAGGTTTGGAGGAAAACCCCGAAGTCGCCATCTGTGTCGGCTTAAAGGGCAATCTGAAATGTTGTGTTTTGCTGCCCTCTTGTGGTTAGACTTTCACACCAACCCGATAGGAAAGAATCCACAGTTTATCCAGCTGAACTCTCAGTTTATTGGGAAATATTCAGATTATCAAATGTCAAATAGTGTGTAACATTACTCAAATATGCATTTAATTTTCCCTTCTTTTGTTGATTGTTAATTAATGTTGGTGGACCTAGATTTAAACTTGATTTAGGACACATTTTTTTTAATCACCTGTGATTTTTCTGTCTGATAATAGATCTCTGAGAGCAGAGAGATGAGAAGCTGTCAGAGTTCTCACAGAGTCTCCAGCACCAGCAGACCTTCTTGTTCTCTGATCATTATTCTCCATTTTGTTGTTCTGTGGAACCTGAAGTGGGGTGAGCATTGCTGTGAAGCACATAAAAGAGAGGAAGGTTATCTATTTTTGTTTAACGTTAAACATCGTAGTGAGTGGGTGATATAATTCACCAGAACTTGCTTGGGTTACTTTTGTTTAATAAAACTGTGAAAACAAAATCTTATTCCGAACTTTATCACCAAACAATAGCTTTTACTTTCACGTCGTCTGGAAACCGAGACTTTTGCAGATTTAATTGATACAGGCAGTTTGAACTCAAATTTGGCTGAATCACTTCCTATGATTTTGTCAATATTCAGTTCATTTAAAAGTGAGGATTACTTACTGACAAACATGGCTCCAAAAATCAGCAAAAACAACCAGTATTTCAAATCCCTGAAGCAAAATGTGCTCTTTGTCATTGTGAGGAAAGCTAATGCAACTCCGGGAAGAAACACTGTGTTAGTGCCCCACTTTTAGACAAAACACTCACTGACAATACTGGGTGTAACATTTCAACCTGGTTTTAACTCTTTTGAAAAAGGTTCAAAATTCTGGTTTGATTCAAAACACGGTTGAAAAGTGCAAGCAGTTTCTCTCAGAAGTCTCTCAATTCTTAAATATTGTCCTCCCTTGTGTTATATAAATGGAAAATCTGTGCTAATAATTGCCTACATGCAAATTGATGTGCAGCACAAAACTCACACTGCACATCACCATTAAGACACCATGTAAACAAGGCTTCAGCAGGGACAGGAAGCAGGTCAGAGTTGGTGGGGCAACCAATTAGAGGCTAAAACAGAAACTCGCCCTCCTGCAAGCATAGCAAATCTAAACAAACAGCCTGAGCTTCAACTGTAGTGAATTACGCATCAGCCCACTTCTCAGTTATGATGGATTTTGTGTTTTCCAATAAAAGCCAATAAAGGTGTTAACAAAATGGGGAAAACTGATATATTTATTTTCTCAAGACAGTCATGGACTCCTTTCAGCTTAGCTGTCATTAAAACAGAAAGAACGGAAACAAATGTCTTCTTCTATTCTTTTGAATTATTAATAGTAAATTATGTTCTCTGCCTGATCTGCTAACCCCAACTCATGTTTCATGGTAGGCATTTTTTCTAACAAAAAAAAAATCCCTTTAAGCAGTTAATGTAATTATTTTACAAGTTTAGTAAAACACTAAAGATTACAAGGTTATTTTATTTATAATAAAATTATAAATAAATGTAATGTTTAATGTTTTGTTATGTTTTTTCCCCTGCATATCAAAGAAATGAACAAGTTTGAACCAAATGCTTGTTATCTTAAAAAAATCAAACGTTGCAGGAATCAGGAGCGGTACTAGAACTCAGGATTAAAGTCACAATCAAGATTATTAAGCATCAGACGACTGAACACAGATCGACCACTAGAAGGAGCCATTTCTCTATTTAGAGTATGTTAGATCTGCCAGGCAAAGTCCCTGACAGATTAGAAACATCTACTACAGATTATTGCATTAATCTCAAACACTTCAGCCTTCTGTAGTGCTCAGTAAACTACAAAGTGGAACAAACAAATTATTGACCCTTTAAAACAAAACAGGCGTGTCTTGAAGAGGAAATATTGAATATGAGTGAAACAGACTCCCAATGAGTATTTCAAGCCAGCTCATCTTTTTTTGTGTGGTGTCATTACTACAGACTGAGTCATGAGTGTCAGAGAACATCCTGAGTGTGAGGACACCACAGCACCATCTGTGAAGGCTTTGGGACATGCGTTAGCTGGCCAAGCTGTTGATTTGTACTCTGATCGCCAGACGGAATTCAAACCGCACAGACGTCACTGAATTCCCCTCAAGAAATCTTCCTCAGTTTGAAGGTCTACCTCAAGTGTTGGCGACTCGTCTCCAGGTTGAAAGAGGGAACATCCCATGTGCACATGGCTCGCTCTGATGAAAATACAGAGAGGTTTAAATCTTTTACAAGTGCTCATAGGTATGTGTTGGGGCTGTGCTGCACATCAGTAGCTAAACAGATGAGAGAACTGATGCTGCACGCACACACAGGATTTAGCTGAAATAAGAAATGAATCGACAATTCGGAGCTGATGGGAGGAGCATGTGGACTTCAGTTCATGACGCCTCAAGCTGCACTGAAGTAAAAAGTAACATGAACTGCTATGATATGCTTACAGTTTGATTAACCCCCCACAGTTTCACCATATTTACAAAGCAATAATTAAATAAAACTACTTAAGATATTGATCAGTGTGTTATATAATGTCAACACCAGATTAATTTAATAGTAGCTTTCAGAAACATATTGTGTTAATCATTTTTGTGGATTTGCAATTTATATAGTATTACCAGCTGGTTTAGTGCTTGTCTTGCTTGCTGTCAGCTTCATAACAGACCTGCTTTTTGCAGATTGTCAACTACAGTTTTAAATTAGTGTTACTGTAATAATTTAAATTTAGTGAGTCAAGTTTATTCATATACTTTTTATAAATGAAGTACACATAAATTAAAGGTTTAAGTTTTTCTATACAAAAACTCCATCAAGTGGTTTGGAAAGGAAATAATAGTGAATAAATAGAATTAATCTTTTAGGTCTTCAGCTCTGCCATCTCCAGCTCCAGCGCTTGTCCTTTTCTCAATATCTTTTAATAATATTCTTTCCATTTCCACCATCCTGTAAATATTTTTTTATTCTTCAAGCTACAGCATCTTGAACTTTTCCACATTTTGGTCAAGTTACAATCACAAGTCTCAATGTATTTCATTGAGAGTTTTAAGTGATAAACCAACTTAGTGCATGGTTGCTAAAAAGCACAATTTACAAATAAAAATCTGAGAAGTGTGGTGTACATGCGCATTTAACCTCCTTTTACTCTCAGACTCCTAAATGAAGAGTGTAAGATTTTTGAAAACAGGCGCCTTCTTTCAGCCAGCTGAGGAGCAATGCACAGAAAGAAAACTCTGGTTGCTCCATCATTTCTCTGGCATTTGATTAAAACCTCATTAAAATTGTCACAAAATAATAAACCATAAAATACAAAAAGTCTTCCTCCCTAAATTAATCATATTGGTAAACTAAAGAGTTGATAAACTATTAAAGACACACAGGCTTCTTCCCCAACTGATGTTCCAGTTTTAATACAAGAATATCTATGGTCAAAGTAAAGAAGCATGTCTTTAAGTGCCTGCGAGTTTCACAGCACAAAGTCTTTAAACAAAGCTTGTTTTGTTTGGACCCAGCCTCAGAGGTCATTGTGTTAAAAGTTGTAGGAGGACAGAGCTGCAGTTCACTGGAGCAATGTTCATCAGAAAAGAAAGAACCAGTGTCCTCCAGGCGTCCCTCTCTTCCAGCAAACCTCCTGGGGTTAGACGTTTACAAAGCACAACAAACAGTCCACTGGAAGCAACTTTTCCAGCCCAGTGGGCCCGGACACGGAGAGCTGGAGGGTTGGGGACGAAGGAAGGCACAGATGATTACACCTTGAATATGCGAGAATAAAAGGTCAGGGACAGTGAGAACGTCAGAGAAAAGTGCGCAAACTGGAGTAGCCAAAAAAGATCTCTGTGGAATAAAGAGCAACTAAAACTTGAAAAAAGTGTAAAGAGTTCATTAAGGAGAAGAAAATGCTTGAGATGCACCAGTCAGTTAGTCAGAGTGCAGAATTACCACGTTCTTCTAATTAGCTCTGTATAAATATAATACATCACCTTAGTGACAATAAATACATTAATTAATTAATTCATGAACCGGTAACATATCAAAAATCAGTTTTGTTTTCTCTTAAAAATGTCCAATTTCCTACAATTAACCTAAATAACTGCCTCAATATGTACTGTGATGTGATGCACTTTTTGAGTTTAATAAAATTCAAATAAGAGTTAAAGACAAATGTTTTGATGGCTCTGTGAGGATAAACTTGTAATTTTTTTCATATTCTGTTAAAGGTATCTGCCTCTATCAGTGCAACTCAATATTTTCTTTTATACTTCACAGAAAACCAGATATCAGAAAAAAAACTAACCTAAGCTTCTCTGGAGAATATGTAATGTTTGCAGATAGCAATGAGTAACTTAATGGAATGAAAACACGTGAATTACCAACGTATTTTAATATTGTAGGACTAAAAACCTAAATGTTGACCAACCAGCTTTTCCTCCAAACTTACAAATTTATTGTCATTAAAAACATCCTTGAAAGCCACAAACTGCAGATTGTCCATAGGCAGACATTTTTTTTAAAGATACATAAGAAATCGTTAGTGATTGGTTGGCTGCTGCAATGCATTATTTTCAAAATTTTGATTGTTCTAGGCAATGCATCGTCATCATCATCAGCAATTCTCGTAAAATGAATTTTGCAGAATGAACATTTAACTCTCTGGGGGTCATTCCTTTTTGTGCTCCACCTGTGCTTTTTAAAAAAAAAATTCTATATAAGATGCTATTTTTTAAACTGGAAACCACTATTCAGCATGATTGAAAATATTCTCACAATTTCTGGCTTCTAGGGGGATGTAGGCTGTCATATCATACGCATTGGTAGTGTTTTCAATAAATGTATAATGAACAGGAGTCAGATATTCACAGGGACATTACTGACCTAAAAACTGAAAAATTGATGTTGGTAGGGCTTTAGGCAAGCTGAAAACAACAAAACAAGGGTAACAAAGTCTTTAGTTCACAATTAATACAAAATGACTTTCAACGTATAAGCAAATAACCTCACATCAGACTTACTCTATAAGCTCCTATTTGTGAGGCCAAGTTTTAGAGGTGAAAAATCCTGACAGATGAGCTGACTTTGAGCTGTCATGAACCATTTCCATGAGAACACAATGACGACGGCGTGTTGTCGAGGTAATGGCCTTGTCTGAAAATGCTGCCGTCCTAATATTTTTTAAAAGTCTAAAACATCGGAGGACCTTCGGCTGTCTGGTGACGTTTTATAATGCAAATTTTGTAGATGAAAAGGCCAGGTTTTGAATTGCTGGCCTTGGCCACATTAATTGAATTATATCCTCTGAACTCCAGGCATGCAGTCACATAAAAGAAAGCAACAGAAAGACATAGAAAAGGCCCCAATCATTGCCAACCTTCTCATCTGCAAGAAGTAACTTTGTATTCTCACAGCGGGCGCAACGATTTCGACAAAGCAAAAGTAATACACTCAGATGCAGGTCTTTATTGTCTTGGCTTCGGTTCCACCCGCAAGCCACAGAAAGTGAGAGGAAGCAGGGAAAACGTCTAGCAATGTGCCTAATTCACCAATTACTACCTCTAATTGCTGCCTCCTGAGGAGAGGTTAAAGAGACGAGCCAGTGGCTCCCTGGGTGCGGCTGGCTGGCTTTCTGCCAAAACGTCATCCATCCCGAGGCCTAATCGAGTTATCATATCAACAAATCTCCCACCAGGGGCCCCACAGTTGACACTCCCAAAGAGACACCCGGAGGGAGGCTACAAATTTCTAGCAGTGGGACACTGGAGGAGACGTCAGTGAAAACTACCTGCAGCTCCAGATCGGACGCCCCTCGGAGGGACACTAACTGGACACTCAGTGAACAAGTGGATGAAGAACGCATAAAATTTAGTGAAGAGGTGGGGGGTGGATGCACTGTGGCATGTTGCAGAGTTTAGAGGTGAAAGAAGCCCCATGTGGTGGTGTCGGAGGACAGGGGTCAGATTTTAAGAGCCAGTCTGGCCTTGCCTGGGGAGTTGGTTAATCTACTGTTGGCGTGGGGTCAGAGATGCCCCTCTGCTCTCATACATCTTCACTGACAGCACCGAACTGTCAGAAAAGCGCCGCATTTGCTCTGTTCATGGGAGAGCAAATCTCCACCCTCACTGACTCAGGCTGGTGTTGTAGCAACTATCTAAGAACCGATGAGGGGTTCCATCAATCTGTGTATATTTTTTTTGTCTCATTTTGGAATTACAGCAGGGATCTAACTTGTCATAAAAGTTCAATTTAATTACCCGCTGACATAGAGGAGGGGATTTTGTTTAATTTTCAACAATAGTAATTGCTGTTTATGTTGAGAATGTGTGTACAGTTTAGCAGAAAACCATCATGTGAAATAAAGAGGTTGGATTAACTTGGTTTGTGTTTAATGGTGCCTGCTTATGAAATCTCAGGCAATATAAAACCACCTTTATTCATATGAATCATTAATTGTATTTTATTCCACATTCATTAAAGTTTCCCACAAATGGTGCATCAAGATTCACACACCCCTTGAACTTTGTTCTTTTTGCATTTTGTCCCATCCCAATCAAAAACTATATTTTATTAGGATTATATGCAATAAAGCAGCTCTAAGAAGTACACAGTTGTGACATGAAACGGTTTTATTCTGGCAAATAAAAATCTGAAAAGTTTGCCATGCATTTCCACTGAGTCGAGGCGTCTTAGAGTCACCTTTCACTACAAATCTGACAATTTATTTTTTTTGGGGATATGCGTCTATCATCTGTGAACATGTAGATACTGGTTTCTATATATCGTTGGTGGCAAAATGGTTCAACCTAAGTCAGACTGAATGACAAGTTTTTCAGTGTTGCTTCACATTCTCTAATTTGTATTGAATTCTGGACTTTGCCTGGACTATTTTAACATGTTAAAATGCTTTGACCAAAACAATTGACTCTTAAAGTTTAATGACATCTCTGAAAAGGTCTCAAGGAATCAAGATCCTGGACAACTCCATCAAGGATGATGGCCTCTGTATATAAAGCGACCACTCTACCACTACGCCACACAACCACCGTGTTTTAATCTTTTTTAAAGGGCAAAAAAAGAATAAGACACAAATGCTGAACTTGTTGTTTGGAACTACATGATGAGTTGACGTGTGAGTTTTAAAAAATAATCAAGAAATGAGCTGAAATGGAAATGCATGTTTAAATCATTGTTCTGTTGGAACATGATCACTTTTTACTGGGTTTTTTTTCATCCATCTTCCCATCATCTCAGTTTTCTGACCCTGGTCAATGAAAAGGATTTCCATAGCCTGATGTTGCCACCACAATGTTTCACAACGGGACTGGTGGGCTCGTGGGTGTGCAGTGTCACTTTTCATCTGAATATATCATAAGGTGCATCAGTAGATGGCTCAACAGGGTATTCTTTTATACTTACTTCACAGTTATGTGTTGGTCTGTTCAGGTAAAGTCTCAATAAAACAAGCAGAAGTCTGTTGCTGCAACTTGATAAAATGTGGAGTGTTGATATTTGGCAAAACTGGACATCTATGTGCTGATGGAGCGTACAGGCCTGAACATTCCCTGAATCCACAAGGATTTTAAAACAAAGCAATGGGGGTGAAGCCTGGCTCAGCAGACTCTCCGCACACACACAGCCACCCGCACACCACCTTTATGATCTTCACCCGCATTCGCGATGCTGATAGTGGAGATGTAATCAGATGGGTTTTTGTTTTGAGTGCACGATAAGATTCCTATCACACTTGAGTGCTGAGATGAGGCCCTGTGAAGTGCAAAGAGGGCCTCTAATCGCCCTGACCTGCTTCGCTTGTTACTCTCTCTCTCATGTGCTCATTAATCGAATTAACTATTCATCGACAAGTGGGGAGTGCACTGAATTAGTCTCTTCGCTCTGCTACCTCTCAGCCCTAAGAGTCTCCGCAGTAGCATGATGACTGGTTTCCATTGTTTGAGCCTCCGACTCTTTAGTGGAAGGGGGGGATTGGCCAGGGCAGGTATGGAGCAACCACAGGGGGGCTAACCTTTGACCCTGTTTGGGAGAGGAACTTGGGTCTATCCAGCCACACAATACTTCCAGCATATAGCCTTCTGTGGCTGCCTGCTGCTACCCACAATTAAGTCCTTTGCTGGGGTCTCACTGGGCAGAAAGGCCCCCTGGAGCGCTGACTGCTATCCGGAGGTCTTTCACCACTTTCCCCCTGATCCAGCTCCGGCTGCCATCTATGAGGAGAGGAAAAAACTCAATAACGGAGAAGACACAAGGGAAACAATGGCCTTTAGAGGGGCATCTTAACCCGCAGCAAACAGTGTCAACATCTGTGAGGAAGCCCACGGATAGATGGACTCTGTGTCCGCCACAGCCAAGAAAAAGGTCTTTCCTTGTGGGCAGTCAAAGTGAAAAGGCTACAGTGTTGTTTTGTCACATATGAGAGGGATTTGGTACCCTGTCTCCTTTCAGCTGGAGTTGATGCCGGAGAAGCAATTTGGTCTCGGTGGAGAGCCGGGGCAGAAGATGAAGCAAAAGCCTGGAGAGCAAGGGCCTTTCTTCCCATGGCCCGCTCCTTCTGAGGGGTGAAAAAGATTATTGTCAAACACATTGAGCAATGAAATGCATCAAAGTCGGCGGGGAGCGTGGCCCGGATTGGGAAAGTGAAGGGTTGATGTTACGAGGAGGGGAAGAACACGGACACATGTAGCGTGTTTGCATGTGTGTGTGGAGGCCACACACCAGCAGAGACGCGTGGGAGTGGATTGGATTCTCATGTGCCGTCTGGGAAAGACACTGTCCCTCTCTCTGCTCCTCTATCTGCTTCCTTCTGAAATGTGCAGTCTGCTCTCATGTGAACACACAGCTAGGATAAAGAGTCTCTTCATGTCCCTTTGCAGCCTCTCTCTTCCATCCCGAAGTGAAAAGGATTCTTTCACTCAGGCCCCGCGGTCTAATTCCCACTCATCCCAATTTATCAGTTACTGCCAATTGGAGCTAACTGGGAGCTTGTGGGAATCCAGGTGCTTATCATTAATGCTGCGCTTTTGTGGTTTGTGAGGATACGCTGCAGGAACTGTGTGTCATGTTCCTGCATGCCGGCAATGGGGGGGCTTCGTCAGACTGTGCTTCCCATGGAGACTCAGCATCCAGACACACACACGCCCACACATGCAGATGCATAGAGACATGCCTGCGGTGACTGTTGTCAAGCCGAAACATTCAGTAGCACTTTATCTGAAATATCTTTGGAGTGTGTAACTTACACTTCCTCTGCATGCGGATCCATCAGTCTCCTGCTTCGCTCACATGTGCTTCTGCTCAACGTCTACTAATATTATTATATCAATATATGCTTTTAACTTTCCTGGGGTAAGCATTCAGTTTCACATCGAAACGTGAAAAGGGCACCGCGTTTGAAACCCATCAAAGAAAACGGGCCTAATGACGAACAAAGACAGGCTGTGGCTAGCTGTCTCATCTGAGATCCAAATCTCCTTGAAAAGCCACATCCTGAAAAGTCATGGCGGCAACAAATGTATAACCCGGGTTAGATTTCCTGCAGGAAGTTTTAGAAGTGACACAACTAGACACATTCATGCAGAGATCAAAGCTCAAGTTGTATGAATGTCGGAGGAATTTTCTTGTACGTTCAGCATCTTGGTGGTGGGGAGACTTTTCACAGCTTAAGCTCCTACACAATCAAATAACAGACATGCTGCTTTGTGCTTGATTTATTTATCTGTTACTGAAGAGACTTTGATGTCATCATTATTATGATGTTGATCAATAGTCTTCTGTATTTTCTGAACTGAATAGAAATTAAAAATACTGTTTCTGTCCAAAGAAAACTTGTGTAAATTCTTAAGAAATTTGGGACTATTAATCAGAATATTTTAAAGAACTAATTGAAAGTAAAGAAATCATACAATGCCTTACAACAGTATTCATATCTGTATGCATTTGCGTTCATTCTCCTTGAGTCAATGCTTTGTCGAGTCACATTTTGCAGTGATTACAGCTGAAGTCTTTTGGGGTAAAAAAACTTACATTTTACCCATTGTTTTTTGTAAAATACATCAAACTTTATAAGATCTGAGCTTTAAGTCTTGCCAACTCACTTTCTAAGCTCTAGCTGATTAAAAAAAGTATGTCTCACAGCATGCTGATGTAAAGCAGCATGAAGCATTCTGCATGCAATTTTGGGTAGATTTGTTGTCTGTCTAGTAGCTGTCATGTCCTGTCAACAGATTTTCACTCCTGAATTATGGTTCTCTGCAGCTCTTCCAGAGTTTGTGAGGCTGTTAATTTATGTTCTTTAACAAAGCTGATATATCTATGTACTAAACATAGCAGTATTCCATGACCAAATTAGGTTCTGAAGGCAATTGGTTGCACTGTATTTTTATTCAGGGGTGTCAGAGTAAATGAGGCTGAATCCATGTTAACCAAATTTTTCAGACATTTATCTTTGTAAACAATGTTGGAAACTAAACATGTTCATTTTCTTCTACTTCACAGTTGGCTTGCCATATAAAAATCCTTATTAAATACACTAGTTGCCGAACACACACACACATCAAGAACAGTTATTTCCTGTCCTCTGGCAAAAAAAAGCACATACCTAAAAAGTGAAAGGCCCGTAAAAGAAAACACTTTCCATGAGGTTTTTCAGCCCACTGGGAAGCTGCAGGGGGCGGGGAAGGATGAATGCCAACAGCTAGTGTCTTCAGCCTTTCAATGAACCACTCGGTAATGTTCATTAGCGCACCTAGAGTGCAGGCAGCATGAATGGGGAGGTGCACCTTTATGTTCTAGCTCTGTGTCAGGCAGGGTCCGGTAGCATTAGATATGGATGACCTGAGACGAATGTTGGCTTTGGTTTGGGGCGAGAGAGTGCCAAAGCAGAGGATGACGAGAAAAGGAGAGGGAACACACTCCAAACTGATAATCTTTTGTATTCCTTCCCCCTTGCTGCTCCTTATTTCCAGCACGCCGCTCCCTTTCCATCTCCTTACTGGTTAAGCTACTTAAGGCCAAATTACAATTATTGCATGTGAAGGTGGTCCCCCCAGCTCAACGTTCTCGTCATCACAAGATCCAGTAGGAAAAACTCTGCCTCATACACACATCTAATCAGTTGTTTGTTGATTGTCTGCATTAACTATGATTCACTCATGTGACTCAGTTGATTTTTCTCACTGTGGCTCACAGAATTAAGAGACTATTTAAAGAAAAGAAAAAAGCAAGGCAGCATGACAGAGCAGCATCCTCCTCTTCTAATCATCCAAGAATTCAAGGCGATAGATTTCACAACCGCAATGTATCCTATTGGGACTTTATGTGACGGACTAACACGAAGTAGTGCACCATTGTTAAATAACAGGAAAGGGATACATGTTGATGTTTTTAAATGAAAACCTGAAAAGTGTGCTGTAAATTTCTAATTCCATGAAGAAGCACAAGGGCAACCAGTCTGCTTCAGAAGTCACCCAATTAGTAAACTAAATTTACATGTAAGTGATTTAATCTTGTTATGAATGCAGCCGTTCTGTGAAAGCCTCAGAGGTTTGATGGAGAGATAGTTAAACAGACATCATAAAAACCATGGAAACCAGTGGACAGGTTAGGGATAACTTTATGAAATTTGAAGCATGGTTAAGTTTTACAACGATATATTGAATGGTGAACTTACCGAGACCTGGTCGTCCACCAAAACAGGCAGGATGGACAAGAAAAGCATTGATCAGATCAAGAGGCTCTTCAAACGTAACTCTTGAGGAGCTGCAGAGATCCACAGCTCAGGTAGGAGAATCTGTTGGCAAGACAACCACTAGTTGTGCACTTCAGTAGTCTGACCGTTTTTTGAAGAGTGGCAAGAACAAAACAATGTCAAAAGAAAGGTATTAAAAGTCCCACCCAGGTTAGAAGCACATTAACATTGATGTGCACAGATGCTCTCTGTCCAATCTAACAAAGCAAAATGGAAAACACATTTAGTTTTTACATATGCAAAGCTGGTGGAGACATTCCCCCAAACCAATGCATGCCTTTCAAATCCACGTCTTCTCTTCAGATTTTTATTTGTACTATTTTTGAGAATCAAAAATTAAAATTGTGACGGTTGTAATAAAATCAGTAGAATAAATGGGAATGCTTTTCCCATTAATTTTAGGCACTACAAATTTCACACATGACTGTGAAACACATTTTAGAAATATGTTCCTCACACCTGAGAACATAATGGATGCTGTTTTGGAAGAAATTAAGAAAACAGCGCAGCGGTAAAACCTCACTCGCTG
Organism: Xiphophorus hellerii; assembly: GCF_003331165.1. Taxonomy (NCBI): domain Eukaryota; kingdom Metazoa; phylum Chordata; class Actinopteri; order Cyprinodontiformes; family Poeciliidae; genus Xiphophorus; species Xiphophorus hellerii. Next base: position 11,447,686 of record NC_045680.1, read on the forward strand.
AGGAACACTAAATTGCTTCCTGCAACTACTCCAAACACTTGACTGCAACAAGTTTAGCGTTGGGAAGACGAGCTATAAACATAGGAAGTTATTTCTGGAGAGTCATTTTTACACATGCAACAATAAACGGCAATTTAAATGCCTGAACAAGACATCTAACTAAATCAGTGCCTCCTGTCCTGTTCATACAACCCGCAGTTCAAAACCACAGAGCTGGTCTGACCAACCTTAATGAGGCTTGAGGTATGTGTGCACATGTGTGTTTGCAGGAGCTAACACCTGGTCCAGCTGCTGCCTATAAAGCTGGGGCGCTGTCAGGGACTATTAAAGCACCTCGTGGGCAGCCATCGCTCTTCCTTCCTCTCAATCTCCAGCGAAGCCTCTAAAATCACTTAACAGCATCCTCCGTTAATGGGCCTCCATAAATTGGGAGCTCACATTTTAACATAAACATGTGCATTCTCCCACACTGTCATATAAAACAACATACTCTCACGCACTCACCTTCAGGTGAGTCCAACTTTGCAAAAGCACATAGTTTTTTTTTAGTTTTTTTTCCATTTATAGCCTCTCACAGCAGAAGCAGGCAGCGGGCGCTTCTCTGTCTCTGTGTGTACGTAGATGTGTGTGTGTTGGAGACAGGGTGAGGAAGCAGGCTTATCTGGCTCAGCATCAGCACTGAGATGATTTGTTCACAGCCAGCCTCGTGCGGGTGCAGAGATAGCGCCTTTGTGCTCCTGGAAAAAAGGGCGGGCGGGATCGTGCCTCAACAACCACCAGCTCCCAGAAACAAAATTATCTCATTACCCAGAATAATGTTAAGGAATTAGCCTCGACGGTGTTTGCACAGGTGTGAAAAGACAATGAACGGAAAGGCTTTAGTCGTCCTCTTTTCAGAGCTGACGACATCCTGCTGTAGATGTGCTGTCAGAAAGGCAGCCCAGAATCACTGTCTTAAACATGGTTCACTAAAAAACTCATTCGTTTCTTGCACTGCCTCTAATCTGAAACATTTAAATAAAACTCTGTGGAACTAATTGCCTATAGGATTAATCTAGGTAGAGACTACTTGTCTGTAATTTAATCCCAGTATGAATCCATCTGTTCTGTTACAGTCTCAGAGGTTTGTTAGAGAACATGAGAGGACAAACGGCATCATGATGACCGAGAAACGCAGCAGACAGGTCAGGGAGAAAGTTGTGGAGAGGTTTATGCAGTAACTATGGTGGCGACAGAGCAATTTTACATTGGATCTGTTTGTTCAGAAGGGAAATGACAGAACCAATGGGAAGATAGATGGTAGATGGATGGATCGTTTTCCAATCCTGGAAGAAAACCTGTTAGCCACTACAAAATACCAGAGACCGCGGAAACACTCATTTTCCAGCAGGACAATGATCATAAACATGTAGCAAAACCTACAATGGAATAGTTTAGATTAGAGGTTAGAGCATATTTGTGTATTAGAATGACCAAGTTAAAGGCCTAAATCCAGACCTAAACCCAGATCAGAATATGTAGCAAGACTTAAAATCCGATGTTCTCAAACATTCTCCATCCAACCTGACTGAGCTGAAAAAAAAAGAACGTTCAATGGAACAGCAAAGATTGGCTGTTAGTGCCATGAAAAATTACTGAGTCTAAACGCAAAAGCATAATTTTCTTAGTAAAAATTTTTAAAACTATGCCACTTCACAATTTGGGAGGGTAACGCTTTATTTACATAAGACTGACATGACACAGTCATAAACATGACATAGCATGTCATGAAGACGTCCTCATAGATGTTTATGACTGTTGTCTTGAAGTGTCATTCGATAAATAAAGACACTTTAAAGGTATAGTTGACACAAGTTTTAATAGAACATTGCATTAAAAATAGTCACTATTTACCAAATAATGCAAAGTTGACATTTTTAGTGGAATTTTGCATTAAAAAGTGCCATTATTTACCAAATGACACTTAATGTTAACAGTAGTAAAGATTTATTCATGCTCATGACAGGTCATGTCAGTCTTATGCACACCCCTTCAAATAAAGTGTTACCTTAGGAAGTATTTTGTTTTGAAAAAAACTTCAAAAATGAGATCTAAAAACTTTTCTTCTGTTGTCTGACACTTGACCTCAACTGAAACGTGGTAAACCCCCGCACCTGGCTCTCCATTAGGAGAAAAACAAACAACGAGAAGCATTTGCAAATGTTATTTGACTCGGATCTGCTCAGCAGCTCAGCTGGGTGTACGCCATCCACAAGTGCGTGTCATCATCAGGAAGATTTACAGCCTCCGAGCCGGGGGCCCGTTACGCTTAGGAGTGAGACGCTGATTGAGTGAGTATGTGCTGAGAAAAAGGACGTGGGTGCTTTAGCGCATGTGCGTCTGAGACAGAGAACACGAGTAAGAGGGAGTCTGCTGATGACGTGACAATTGCATGTGCACTTGGACTGTTTTGCCTCTCAGCAGATGCATGCATTCCTCTGAGAGTGAGAGATCGCAAGTATTTGTGTTTTCTTGGAAGCCAAACAGCAGAGGTTACTTTGGAGTCTTTTGGGCTGCTGCAGAGTTAACAGCTCATTAACGCCGAGTCATTTCAGTTTCCCTCCTGGTGCTCTGCAGAGAAAACAGTCACCCATCATCTTTCACACACATCACAGAGACTTAACTCAGCAGTAAAGGACGGGCAGCAGAGTACGCTATGTATGAACTCTTCCACTTGTTACCTTGTGGTTTATTTACATCTGCAGGAAAATATATGGGCCTCAGGAAAGCAGCACATGCTGTTGGAAACACACACACCCCAGCACACCCACACACACACACATCTTTTACACCTCAATGTCTGTCCTATTGTGTCAAACAACAGAACAGTGTGTTCAAGATATGGCCTTAAAACACATCCACACGTGTGCCTCTGATTAACTCAAATGTGTCAGATTAGCTGTCATCCAAAGCCAGGAGGTCATCATCTGGGCTTTCCCTCATTGTTTGCTTAGAAAGTAAAGATTCTGTATGTAAAATTCTGATTTTAAAGACATTAATAAATAAAGCTAACATATTATTTTTCTAATTATTGTGACATTTAAAAAAAAAAAGTTTTGATAATTCTGACGGGCCTAAAACAAGTTTGGTCGGATTTAACTTTGACTTTAAAGAAGGAGAAAAAAAAGAACCTGTCTGTGTCTTTTTATTTAGCTGTACATTATATCAAACCAAATGTCATTTTGTTATTTTGTTGCAGAGGTGTAAAGCTCATGAGACGAAACGAAAAGAAGCACAATACTGGGTTCATGGAAACATGAAGAAGGAAGATTTTTGCAACATTTTTGGGAAACAATGGCCACTGAACGGCCACAAATCCATATATTTTGTACAATAATTGACCCATATCTGACTTTAATGACAGTCTGACCGGCACAAATCTTTACTGAATTTTCAAATAAGACCAGGTTACTTTCATATGTGGTCCTTAATCAGATAAACATCTTTTTCTTTTTTAAGATCAATCTCAGTCTGCATTTTAGCCTCCATTTACAAAATTAAAACATGTCAGCTTCACATTTCATGCCGAAGGAAGAGGAAAACTCTGATGTCAGATATGATTTTGTCAGCATAACGTTTCAGTATTTGATACATAGCATATGTGGCATCCATTTTTACATCCAAAAATACAGCATGCCATGTGTGACATCACGTCTTATTCTGGAAATGCAGGTCACTTCGGGGTCACAAGCAGTTCACACTGAAGTCTGAAGGCAGTCAATGTTGAAATTATAATATGAACTGCCACACAGATCACAGTGAAACAACTGAATTGAGATTTTACTCTCCACAACAGAACAGATCTAAGCTTCCTCAAGAATCTTCCTCTGTCCTTTCCTGAAAACGGCTTCACTCTTCAGACTCCAGTCTGGTCCTTGGTCTTCATCTTTGTACAGATGAACACCTGGGTATTTATGCTCCTCAACCAGCTCCACTTCTTCTCTCCCATGATGGAAATAGGGTTCGATCTAACCCTGTTTCTCTTAAAATCTATAATCCTCTCCTTTGTTTTGTTCACATTCAAGATGAGATGATAAAATGGAGCAGCTGCAGGGGCGCAGAAGCGCTCAGGGAGTATCTCCGTCGATCTGTGCATCAGATATTCTGACCCTCTCACCACCTTCATTTGTAACACCGGACAGGTCCATGCACAGACTAAAGATCAAAGAGGCAGACAAGAGTATCAGATGCACAGACACACAAGCAGGCTGCAAGACCATGACCTTTGACCCTACTGAGACTGCACTTTTACATGTTAAACAAAGAGACAATAATCTGAACATAGTTTGCAGATGCATAGTTATTTGGCTTAATTTCTTTAGAGAACGCAATCCTCAGGAAAGACCGATCAGAGGTCAACCTCGGGAAAACGTTTCGACTTCTTCCACACAATCCGCTTGGAGCTTTGTACTTCTGTCATCGCTCCTAAATTTTAGGACATCCCTCAGTTACAATGGCATCTGATGGCCCTCTTGAGGACTATCATCTGTCCTGCTTCAAACGCTGCCCTATTGTGGAGAAAGGGAAGAAGAAAAAAAACACAATCCTTTTATTATGGCCCAAATAAACAGCAGCATATGGACTTGCCACTCACAATCCGTTCCTAGCTTCTTTATAACTGGCTTTGGGGGCAGTTTTAGAGCAAAACGTATTTAGACTTTAGCGGAAGGGTTGATGAGGTGAGGGATCGTTACCTCCTAGGGTTTTATTTTTTTTCTTTTTCTTTTGAAGCCTCCATTTCCTTGACCTCTAAAATGGGAAAGAAGAAAAGCCATAAAACCTATTTTCCATTACGTCCCTTTAAAGTGGTGCCCGCCAGTGAAGGGATGAAGGAACAGAGAGAAAAGAAAATTGGCTTCCAGATACAGTTTACATCACTCACATGTCAATGCAAATAAGGCGATCTGGTCGCTCAGGACTGTGTTTTACCCCCAAAAACAGAGACCATCAACAAGGTTCTTTGTATCTCAGATGGTGTGATGAATGCATCTGCCCATATATCTCCTTCCCTTCTTAATTACAATAAGTTGGTGCCATAATAGGATTGTCAACGACCAAGGAGTGACAGCTTAAAAGAAATGCTCTCCAGTTGAAATGTGCCTTTGAGGACCGATTTTCCAGAGCTTTCTTGCTTCACTTTAAAGCTCCATCCAGTTCGGCAGTCCTTTCAGTGTAGCTGGGATACAAATCCACGCTGCTGCAGCTATCAGAGGCCCAGAATGAGCATAAAAAAGCTGCATTACATCTTGCTTCATTTTTAAAGGTTCCCTTTGGCTCCTCGAGTGCAAAGCGCCCCACTTTGGTCTGCCAAGTGTCTGTGTTACTGGGATTCGTCATAGGGAAGTCAAAGAATTGCTGTGTAGACAATGCTTGCGGCCATCTCTTCTCTCCACAGAGCAGTCTCTCTATCTTGGTTCAGAAACGCCACTGTCATCTAGCTGCTTGCCAGATTTCCATCGCTTTGCCAGCAACCAATCAGCCATCTGCAGGGTGATTTCTTTTCTCAGTTAACCGTTGTGTGTTTAAAGTTCTTAACTATTACCTCATCTTCATCAACAACTTGACAGGTTCCAGGAGCGTGTGTGTGTGTTTTTTTTAAGGCCCATGTGGCTACAAAGGCTGTGGTGGCAAGCGATAACCATCCACAGCCAAGGGCTACTGCTCCGCTTTCAATGCCTTTGTGGTTGATTTCAAAGCATGCGATACTGCGCCATCCACCAGCTTTAAGGAAAGGGACACATTTTGCAACTTTCAGCACAGATGTGCCAAAACTTTAATGAAAGAAGAGGGGGGGAAAGCAGACCTGCTGATGATTTGCACTTGTTTGGTGATAGACTGTGTCAAAGCAGAAACAGATGTAGGTAAGGAGAGGAAACATGCCCTGTAGCCCTTCATGGTGCCAACCATGCAAGTGCAGAAGAGAGAGACCATACTCTGGTCTCTTTTGGAAGAACATAAATGTTTAAATACATATACATTATATACATACACCCATGCCCCATGAACTCATTTTTGTCATGTACAATCACTTCAGTGTGTTTTATTGGATTGACCAACACTAAGATTTGACATATTGTGAAGCAGAAGTGGTTTTTAAATTTCCTCACTCACTCCATCCAAGTCAATGCAGCTTCAAGTCTTGGGTTTTGTCTTTACCAGCTGGAACAACTGACCATTCTTCTCCAAAATTTGTCCATCTTATTAAATGAAAAGCCTCTATGAACAACAAATATCAAGTATGGCCACTGAATAGAATTCAGGCTTGGACTTTGACTAGGCCATTCTAACACATAAATATGCTCTGATGTAAGCCTCCCTATAGTAATTATTGCAGTTAGGGTTGTAGTTATGCTAGAAGGTATTTTAGAGACAGTACTACCCTGTATCTAGCTCAACTTCCCACTTACCTAGACACCAAATAGTGAAAAAGTGTCCTTATTAACTAATGTTTTTAAACAAGAAATAGTATTGCATTGCCATGATGGCATTTTTGTGCGCTTAAGATCTTTGAAAACATCAAGGAAAATCATCTTTATTCTAAGAGTAATCCACAAACTGTGCAAAGAAACAACATGCACTTGCCATGTGCTTCAAATTATATGTTTTTCTCCAGTGCCTGCAAAATAACACCAACAGAGGTTTTTGAGAGAGAAAGTTCCCAGCACCTCATTTACCTCCTGCTCCCCTCCGGCTTCCTAATCCACAGGGCTGATAAAGTTTGGAGGCCCCCACAGCCATGCGCTACTAGACGTGGGAATGAGAGGGCAACTCGTAAAGTATAATTGCGCTTTATGAGGGCCCTTCAAGTGGTCTGTTGAAGAAATGGCTATTTCTGAATTTGCTGTTCAGCCCTAATCTAATGGGGAGATGGAGATTAGAGAGCATGAAATTATTGCAACCTGGAATGGAAGATGACAGCAGGGAAAATGTTTTCTATATAAGAAAAAATTGGAATTGTTTTTCACAGCTATTTCCTTCCTTCCTCAATTCAAGGATTTGAGACATTTTGCATTTGTACAACTCAATTTAATTTCTGTTGGGTCTCCAAATAAAATTTAAAGACACTTCCAGAAACAAAAACCAAAAGTATTATTTTAATGTTGTTTGAGTAGCAATATTTCTATTTAGGAAGTGGTCCTCCCTACTGTTGTGCCTTTTATTATGAGCTGCTTTACTCCTAATTAATGGCCTGTGAAAAGCTTTCTCATTATCAGACACAGAGCATTTCATGGTAGGCATTCCAAGCAAGAAAGAGAGTTGTCTAAGAGACGAATACGGCTTGTAGAAATCTTCAGAAAGATTAGCAGGTGTGAAGTTTTTCCATGAAAACAATATTTGATGCATTTAACAGCAAAGACGTCTATGCACCCTCATTCCACAAAACTCTCCTACTGACGAAAAAACAAGTTTGCTTAAATTTTGATTATTCTGCGAGTATTTGATTGTCTTGCCCAAATGTTGGGCAAGACAATCAAATACTCGCAGAATAATTCCGCTTTAATAAATAAACTTATTTTCTTGAATAGTTTGTTGTGATTTCTTTAAATGCGTGGGTCATTTGGGTTGTTGCTGAGATCTGGAGTAAATTTCATCTCAATAACTTCATGGTAAATATATTTACTAAAAAAACATAGATGTATTCCATGATTATTTTCTCCATTTTATTATTTGCTGTTGCTTTGGATCCTCTATCAGCTGACCTGCCTCCTCAGTGGTCGACTATGTAGCATCTCTTCCACAGCAAGTTTAGAAATGTTACCAGGTAAAATGTACAGATATGCATCTAAATGTAAATGTACTGATTTACATTTAGATTCAGATCTAAATGTAAATCAGGTGTCAATTTTTGGCTAGTCAATAAAGCACTCTCAGTGCAAAAAAAAATAAAAATCTGTAACATTTTATTCACTTCAGAGTTCCTGAAATAAAAATATAAAGTGAAATTAATTTCCAACTTAATAAAATTTTATTCAGTCTTTTGGCTCTACTGTATTTCTATGGTTTTATAGTCATTTAGAGGCAAATTAAAAACAGGACTTAAAATTCACTTTCCTTTAAAGAAATTGCTTTTGGCGGCACAAAACTTGTAACAATCCAGACGACTGTATTTGCATTTGAAACAGGCCTTGTGCACGCCTAATCAAGATTAATAAAAATAGACAAAGGATAAAAGAAGCAGGCGGGTGAACACGAAAGGCAAGATGCTGAAAAAAAGGATGGCAAATAGAAAAGAGGTGGACATATGTGAGGGAGAAGTAAACAAAGACGGGGAAAAAAAACTCTGTGTAAGTGGGTTGGTGGCGCTAAGGAGGAGCCAAGCCCCTCAGCCATCACCTCATCCACATCACAGACTCGTCCAGCCTCTGGCGCTGCAATAAATACATTTTCAATTACAAGTACTGGGCAACAAAACAGAGGAGAAGAAGGTGAGGAAGGGTAAGAGCCCTGAAGCCTCCCAGAAACTCCTTTGGAAAACACCTCAGGCCCTTGACTTAGATGTGCTGCAGAGAAAGACCCCACCAACATGCCTTGGCACACAAGAGCACTTTAATCACTGCTTAGCTCTCTGCAACCAGTCAGGCGCTTAACAAAGCCCAGAGGTGCGCACTCGCCAGCATTTTGATGGGACACCTGCAGTGAACTGAGGTCTTTAGTGGACAGACTGAAACCTGAACCTCACGCAGACGTTTGGTTTAAAGGACAAGTAACAGGGTCATGATCTCATGGACTCGGCGACAACACGGCCAAAAGGTTTTGAAGACTATTACAAGTGCCTGTTGTATTGTTAGAGTGATATAATGCTGACGTTAGCTCCACTCAATATGAGGGTGACATCAGAAACTTGAGACAGTGTGGCTGTACATGCCCACACCCTGAGAGCAACTACTATATCTGAGTTAATGTTTGATTTTTTGACACAAGGTTTTGTCTGAGAGAGTCAGTAAAGGCAAGTTAAATTAGATAACTTAAAGGGGGTTATTAGGTAAAATAAACTTATTGATTTTTATATTTTTTTTATGTGATTCTTCCCTAATCAAAAACACATATGGAGTGCTACTTCAATTCATTCATGCTTGTTTGAAGAATCCTTCAATCTCCAGTGGTGACCAGTCAGAGGTGAGGGTTAGCTTTACACACTCGGCTCCTGCAGCCTAGCGGCAGCAACAATTAGTACTCACTTGATGGAACTGTGCAGCAGTTGAACTCTTCATAGGAAATGCTTTTCAATCCAGCGCTTCTCACAATGGCTGTAAACAACATAATGGAGAAGCATTATTGCGATGATGTGTGGAAAGAGACAGATGCCAATTTTTCAAGGTATCAAATTGTATACTCAAATTTCAAATTTATAACAAATGAAGGTAATATAGTTACTTGATTGTGCTATAAAATGGCACAAAGTCTATCCATCCATCCATTTTCTAACATGCTTACCATTGCAGAGTCACAAGGGGGGGGAGGGGTTGTGTATATCTCCAATTGGCGAGAGGCAGAGTACACCCTGCACAGGTCACCAGTCCATCACAGGACTGCCCCTTTAATAAATAATAATATATTTTTTATCTAGTTAGTTATATTTGTGTAAATAATTATTTTTGATGATCTGAGTCATTTATGAGGGGATTGGGTGGGTGCTGGAAAGGTGGTTTACCAAGGGCACCAAACAGATTAAGGCCGCCTCTGTATTTACATGTGGCAAAAACTCAAAAATAAACAACAAAAAGCTGTAATGAGGCAAATCCTTTTTTTCAGGACTGTAAGTAAAAAACTGAAGGAAAGAAAGGTGGCTGGGAGAAGTTAATGCAATCAGATGACAGCAGCAGTCATTCTCTCGTTCACGTGGCTCGTACTCTCAGAAAAAATTACTCGCTGCTGCAGCTAATTATCGTCATTAAAGCCATGAAGTGGAACGGACACCACTAGATATTTTATATTCACATAGGGTACATAAAAAGAAAGAACACGGTGAAACATTTTGTTACCCAAGAAACTTCACTCTTCCACACAACCAACCAGTCGCCTCAATGGACTCTCTGATGGAACTATTTGTGGTAAACCTTGCTATAAACTGTGCTGTGTCCTTGTTCCTCAGCCTTATGTTGTTTGTTTCCTTGAAGTCAAGATTCTGCCCACAAATGAAGTGTTGTGCAGGAAACAACTCTATCAAAAATAACAGAAAAACGCTGTTTGCTTGTTTGGTGGTGGTTGAAGAGAAGTTCATCAGTGTTTGCCTATTTGCTTTTATAAACCTTACCTTGACTTTATTGACTTCTTCATTCTTTTCTCTGTTCAAAGGCTTCCATTGTGTCCCAGAAATTAAATAACTGCTTAGAAAACAGTGTGAATGATGTAGTGCTGTCAAGATTTGTAAATTAAAACATAAAGAATCATTCTATTTAATAGAAAAGCCCCTTTTCACCAGCCTGATGTTTTAAACAAATTCTAACCTGGCAGTGTCCATAAGGTGTTTATGGAGGATCCAAATATGAGCTGAACCCTTTGCGTGAAAAACATTAGCAACAAACAAATAACAGGCCTGTTTGTTTAGATCCTGATGAGCTAGCAAAGATGCAGAAGATACTGTGGTGGTTCACACCTGGAGGCAAAAACAAACAGGTTGGTTGAGCTGCATAGATGTAGCACTTTTGTGCTGTACAATGACAGCCTATAAGCAAAGAAATAAAAATAACAACAACTGGAACAAACTCTGTCAAATGTAAATTGACAGAGGTTTTTAAAGTTGGCTGCATCTTAGAAACCAAAGCAAACATCTACACAGGACATTTTAAGAAAATATGTTGACTGAAAATATTATCAGGGCCTGTCTTTCACGCATTTAAACTTTCACCAGTGTTTTTCCTAAATTTGGCTAAATTTTTATGTTGAAAATTTTGTCTCAATGCTGGTGATACATGTCAAGTCTTTTTTTTAGAATTTTAATTTGTTAATTTTAAAAAAATCTCAATCTTTGGAAATAAATCATGATTAATTGTAACTTTAATTATTCATTATTGTTGATTTCTTAAACCTGTGCCAATCAGTGGAACCAATATTTTGCATTTAAATCATGTGAAACTAGCTTGGGACTATTAACCAGAGTAAAAATGAAAGTTTTTCATTTGAAATGTGAGACTCAGAGAAATCTGTGGTGCATTTGCAAGAGTGTACAGTATTTGAAAGTGTTGTAATGGACATTTATAAATAAACAACCAACCCTTTTAACACTGATCATAAGGAATGATGTAGACTCCATAGAAATGTTGGGTATCCACCATTTGACACAATGTACCAGTCAGCAGTCATTAATCCGGCCAAATACGGGCTGCTGTGGAGGAGTCAGTGATGAATTTGTCGGCAGGTCTGGTTTCGGCAGCACAATACAGGGTGCCGCCTCAGATACTCGGAGCCTGTCACTTCGTACCGCCCAGGGTCACGGTCTCTGCTCCGAGCACCGTGACCGCCACGGCAATTACCTAAATTGGTGAAGAAGGAGGGGAAAAAAAGCCGTTAGCATTCCATGAGTGTCAGATGGGGCTGGGTTTGTGTAGGCAGAAAGTGAGTGGGATTCTCTGATTCCAGGATACATGTGAAGGGGGTTTAAACACTCAGGAATTTTCTTCTTTTCCTTGTGCTCCTCCTGTCACCACACCAACCATCACCCCACCCATCCCTTGATCTCCCTCTGCTTCCCAACATGGGGAGAAAAAGAAGGTAGGAGGGGAGAGATGCACTGGAGGTCAAATAAATTATATGTCCGGCCCTCCCTGGCCAGTACAGGTCAATATAAGTTTATCTTGGCTTTTGTTACAGTAAGAAATGAAAACCTAGGTAGAAATTAGCAACTAGTAGTTAAAATAATGAAAAAATCAGCAAATTAGCTTCAATCATTGACCTCAAACCTAGTTATGTTTCCCTGCCTCCTGGCAGCAGCAGCAGAGGAGTGTGCTCCTCAGGGATGACAGGGGCGTTAGCTTGTTATCATCAGCGCTAACAAGGACCATGCTTTTTCCATTTTCACCAGGCAGCAGGCCGGTTAACTGTTCCCAGACAGGGCCCCCATTTCATGCTCAAGGTGTGTGACCAAGCGTGGGCCCCAGGCTTGGTTGGGGGTATGAGAAAAGAATAATGTGTATTTCTGTACATAACATATGTGCATGTGTCAACTATTCTGACTTATGAGGGTACTGTAGCTCATTTTTGGACTACAATTGATCTATTTGTAGGTTTCATACTGGAACTTTCATGTCATTTCCTCTTTATCCAATCAGGAGCTCCAGTGGGAATGGGAGGCACCAGTCTCGCCATGCTGGGGGTTGTGGGAAACACTGCCTGACTGCAGGAGTTGATATAGGCCTTACTTAAAAACACAAAAACAAAAACAAAAAACAAGCTATTCTAACAGAGGTAGGTCTCCTGCGTAGACTGAGGTCTGCAATTACACAGGACATGAACGCTGTGTGCCAGACTGGAACAGGAGAAGCTGGCGCTCTAAGGGCCCCTGGGAACCAGCAACTTTGTGGAGTCTGGCAGTCATGGTCATCACATGTCTGTGGTAGAGAGAGAGATGCCCATACAGTAGAGAGTATCACAGAGAAACTGCACTGTGAACATTTCTGCCCTGTGAATTAGATAAAGGTGGTCCTTTGCAGTAATGCATGGTGTTTCGAACACAAATTATTCAGAACACATTGTATGCAGAAATGTTTCCATTTCCAAAAAAATAACAGAGTTCATGTTTGTGACCAAATGTATGTCTTATATCCATGTTGTTCACCCTTGCAGAACATAAAATGTATTTTTTTTTTTTTTTAGAAAACTAAGTTCTCTACTTTATATGAATTTTTATAAATATGTAATTCTTTGGATTAAATATTAATCAAAGATAAAATTATGTGTTTATGCTGGTGGGATTAAATTTTTGTAACCCTCATGTTAGGCTTCATTGTTGGATCTGTTTTTTTACGCACACAAATGTAATTTTCTTAATTACCTCCATGGGTAATATTATAAGTAAGATCAAACTTAAATGTATGTAATTGAATTGGACTATGTAATCAGATTCTGTTGTATTGATCTAATTGTTTACATGTGGATATGAATTGGACCTGCTGATATTTGGTGTCAACAGACACAGAAGATTTCAGCATTTGAAGTTTAAGCTGATTTGCAATGCTTGTTCCTAGATGAACTTTTGATAGTGTACAATAATAAAAACAACTACTGAAATATACAATATTATTTTAAAAAATGTCAAAATAGTTAGTCATATTTGTGTTTTTTTGATAATCAACTCTTTTCATCAACCTTCACATCATTCTGTGTGTTTAGAAGTGTCTTTAAGAACGTATTACTGCAGTGTAAATTTACATTAAAGTAGTTAGATATGTATAATTTTCTTAAGTTATATTTTTTAAGATGCAAAGTTTCTGTCCCACAGCAAGGAAATACAAAAGAAAAATTCACACCATAAATAAAAAAAATTCCCTTTTTATAAGGAATTATCCAAAGGGAAGAATATATGTACAAAAGAAAATTTGCCCAAGCACTGAGTCCTGTGGTACTCAATCACAAATTATGAGAATTATAATCCAGGCCAGTTTAGTGCTGTTACGTTAATCCCTACATGTGTTGAGCAATTTCCCATTTTAAGTTAAAATGTGCTCTGGAATACTCTCTGGCGTCTGCATTCATAACCTGCAGTGAGTTTCAAACTATTTTCCATTTAAATTGACTAAACAAACTTCATTTGTGGATAGAATGCACTGTCTGCCTCATTATTAGCAGTAATGAACGAAGCGTGGGTCTCTTCTGGGACTTTTCACTGAAGAAGGCTGAATACAAATACTCCCTAAATGGATGTCAGGGTGCAAAAAGGTTTTTGAGCTGCAGTGAGTGTTTCCTTGAGGATGAAAAGGAGTGATGCTGAGATCATATTCACGCATCATTCAGCCTGCTTTATGTAGGCCCATCATAAACGTCATATACAGATAAATCAGGGACAGAAGTAGAGGTCGGCAGACCTGAGCATGTTCTACACAGTCATTTCAGACTGGGATCTGACACAAGCATGGAAACGCAAATAACCTGGCAAATAACCTCTTCAAACGCTGCGTCCTTTCAAAGATGGGAGTAGGAGGAGAAGACAAAGGTTTACACACACAGAAAGGTGAAGATGGGCATTAGAGCTCACCCTGCATAGGCGGGGTTTTATTTGGTTCTTTTCCATTTCATTGTTATATTAAATATCAAGGACATTAGAGCGTGTGTGTGTGTGCGTGTGTGTATGAGGGTTCTGGGTGGAGAGGATGGTGGTAGAATGAGGTCTGCGTGTTGAGGCTTTCCCTCACCTGCCTGACGTGTTAGTCTTACGCTCAGTCGGGCTCAGCCAGGCTCCCCCGATCAGTCCTGCATGGTGTTTGTGCACGTGCAGGGGTATGCATGGAAATGCTGCATCCCTTCTGAGTGCATCTAAAGTTCAACAAAGGATGTCTGTGTTTCATTAAAACCGTGAATGCTCCTCCACTGCTAACAAACAACGATGATTATAGATCTAGTCCCAACCCCCTGAAACGTGAGAGAATTTGGACTGCTGAGACTTCTAAGAGCTTTTTGCGGCAATTTTTAATGTACACAGAGTTTATCAGCCCTCGCAACGCAGTATTTGAAACCACAAGATTATTAATGATGCAGCGGGCTAATTTCCATGTGATGGAGTTGTTAGCAGCATCATGAAATCCTGTTCCACACATGGGCTGCATACCTCTGTGCTCAGCCTTTAATACAGACATGACGTGCACTCAAAACCCCGTTCAGCGGCAGGAATGTTCCCAGCTGTGTTTACGTGTGTGCGCATGGGGGGGGGGGGGGATATATAGGCGGGTGGGTGTGTGTGTGTTTAATATGGGCTTCAGAGTCATTTCCTCCACTTTCCATCCCTCAGTGCATCTTCACTCCTTATCTTTTCATATCAAAATACTCACGCTCCATTCCCAAGAATCATGGTAGCCTTCCATTTACAAGTGAACACACACACTTTCATGCACAGAGGTATGCAGAAGGCACAGCCACACACCCCCACACGCCCACCCCCACACACACATGTTTGCGCAGCTATCTTTGCGGGACTTTCCATTGACTTCCATTCATTTCTACAGCCTAAACCTTACCCTTATCCTAACCAAAACTCAATTCACACCTTAGTCCTAAATCTGATCCCTGACCCAAAAACAGCGTTTCCCCTTGTGGGGACCAGGCTTCAATCTCCACAAAGAGCACTGTGTCCCCACAACGTAGTATATGTCAGGAAAATGGTCCCCACAAGGTATTAGAAACAAACGCACACACACACCCACGCGCACGCCCACACACCCATGCACACGCATGCACACACATGGGCATGCTGCACCCCATTGCCTTCGGCGGTCTGGTTGTAAGATGATACTTCATCCCAAAGCATTTCGCACATGCCTTCCCGGACAGTTCCCACACTCCGGCTGCCTCAGCCTGTCTGACCTTTGCCAAGCCAGCCACCCTCCCTTCTGCCCCCCTGAGCTTTCTTCCTCCTTCCCTGCTCTTTCCCTCCGCCTCTTCCTCATCTTCTCCCAGGGCCTGCGGTTTGGACAGCTGTGGCCAAGCTGGCTGCTCAGCTTGTGGAAAACATCCGCTGCACATGGAGGACTGTGGTGATGTTTCTTGGCCTCCACTGGCTTGATGGCTGGTTGGGTAACTGGCTGCGGGGTTGGCTGCCTGCTTCCCAATCAACACATCATTCGAGTCTTGCACCCTTCCATGTATCCCACTGCCTTATTCCACAAAAGCCTAAAAAACAGCATCTTGTAAAAGAAACTGGAATTTCGAAAGCTGTTACAAAAGTTCACAAGTCTTGATTTTATTTAATAAGTCCCACGTCAAATTAAAGTTGCTTTGAATAACCTCTGGAATTAACATAATATTATTTATTGTTTTTATATGTATTCATATTCCTTGTTGAAATGTTGCCATTTCTGAAATTGGCATAATCAAGTAACTTCAAGTAACTATATTCCCTTTGATTATTAGAAAAATGCTGTATATATCAAACATGACTTAAAAAATTGACTTCCCAACTTAGTGCATTGAAATTCGGGCTCTGTCTCTTTAAGATGCTGTTTCTGACACGCCACCTTCAGTATGTTATCACAACATCAGTCCTCTATAAGTGTTTAACAACATTATTACCAACTTTTTACTGAGTACTAGTTCCTATGACAAGCTCAACAGATGCACAGTTCACCAGATGTTTGCTAATTGCTGCTGGCTAGTCTGAAGGAGCTGTGTGGAAAAGGCTGTGCTTGCTTATACCACTCGTTTTCTGCCTACAGAATGGCTACCAGGGGATATTAAAGGAGTTCTCAAACAAGTATGAAATAATCAAGTAACATTCCAGGCTCAAAAACAGTAACAAGCTCAAAAACGTCAATGTTACATAATACTGTCCCTTTAAATGGTGGCTCAAAGTTCTCTTTTAATTAGCATCAGATTAGGTAATGCTATTATTCGGTCTTTACTGGTCATTATTGGGTAGTTTGAGTAGCAGTCTAGGTTGTTGCCATAACAGTGTTGCATAATGTGTGACATACTTGGTGTGTATGGTCAGACTGGATCAACTTGTGATCAATTTCCTCTGGTTGTAGTATTAAATGTGGTAAGTGATGTGGGACCACTATTTTCTTCCCTCACAACTGAAACCAGAGACTTATATGCGGTAGTGTGCCAAGGGTAACATTAAAACAAATGTTGTTAATTACCAGAATCAATTGTGGTTGCTTCCAAAAGACTTAACAAAAAAGCTGATAAGTTTATTACTAGAAAGTAAATGCTACCAGTCCTGCCCTCTGAAATGTTCCAGGCATTTATTTTGTGAAAAATTGTTTCTAAAGACTGGATGCAAGTCAAAGTGCTTTTTCAAGGCTGATATGTGCAGCAGTAAATATCTAATGGCCTTCAGCATACGCTCAGTTTAAGGCCTCAGGATTAACAAAGCACACTGGCGAGACCCTCAGTCACACAGCACATATATACTGGGACCCCCTATCACCACCACCTCTCACAGCATTCACATATGAAACTCATTTTGTTTTGGATCCATTTTCTGACCATTGCTCAACATATTTTCCCTTGTGCGCATACACTAAAGCTAAACAGGCAAACACACACACGCAGATAGATATTCTATTGCCTGTGCATATGAAGTAAAGCTAACATAAGGGTTGTAGAGCATATTGCTGGAGCACTCCACCAAACTGTAAAGACTAAATATCTATATTGCATTGGCAGATATAGACTCAAGCTCACTTTGAGCCCCTTCCACCGACATGCTGCTGGCGACATCCTCTTTGTGGCTCATGCAGACACAATGAAGACTTTCCTCCAGTTTCCTCACCTTCCTTTCTTCACACAGGGATGAAAAATGAGGTGTGATGAATAGAGGGAGTTGTGTAAGAAGGAGGATTACACCCCTGGATGGAATTTTGAAGGGAGTAGCTTTACAGTAAAGACTGAAAAATGCAATCTTGATGGTGTTGCCGACACCTTGCATCACATTTTTTCCCTGTTTGAGAAAGGATTATATTGGGGAACCGGATTCTTTGCAGGGCGCACACAGCCTGGCCTGAGAATAAAATTGAATTCAGCCACCATTTAAAAGCACCCGCTCCGTCTATTAGGTGACTAATTACTGGGAAATTTATTCTATGTAAAGACTTATTCAATTTTCATCATTTTTATTTTGCTTTTGCAAACAGGAGTTGTGAATCAAGGTTCTGACTAAAAGAATTATTGCACTAGAAACCTCTGACGGGTTCTAAACTGAGTGCAGGGGACAGTTTGCGGCTCTGCTTAGCTCAGCACAACAGACGAAGATCCAAACAGAAACAGTGGTGGATATTTTTTATGGTGGTTAAAACAAAGGGTGTTTATAGTTTTCACAACAGACTCCATTGTTGCTTGTTTTTTAGTTGGATGGTCATCAGGGTAACACAAAATGCACAAATAAAATAACTTATTTTAACTTGAACAATGTACCGACTGTGCAAATGAAAATGACAAAGTTTGTATCAATGGGGGTCTGGAAAAACGAAAACTCCACCTTATTTAGAATAAAAAAAACTGAAATAGGGGTGGACAGACTATCCAAAGAAACTTCAAAATATGTGATAAAATATATTACAAACGCAAAACAATTGCTGTGTGTGGACAAAACATAAAGGAAAGGCTATTCTCCTCATTCATAAACTGTGCTTTTCTTTGAAAATCAGAGTGTTTAGCTCTGTGGCAGACAGTGTCTGAACCTGCTGTGTAACTCATTAAATAACACAAAACAGCAGCAGCCAATAAAATCTATTGCAGTGAAAAGAGTTTAAGGACTCTCACATGAAGATCAAATTTGTTAGAAAGATCGTGCATCTGGTTTTCAAAAATTATGTAGTGAATATTAAAAACTTTCAGCACATTGACCTGCTTAACAGCTTTGGCTGAGAAAAGAGCAAAAATGACAATACAACAGCAGAGTGCGAAAGCCAAGATTAGGCAGCATCATGCTGGGGGGAATATACAGCGAAACTGTTTAGAGTTGAAGAGGAGACGTATGGATGGAGAGGACTCTTCCACTTCACTCTACTTCAATTGTGCACTACTTTGAGTTTATTGTGTACATAAAATCTTAATAAAATACACAAAGATTTCTGAAAAATTTCAAGCTATATGGATACTTTTGTGAGATGTAGCAACTGGAAAAAACCCCTAACTTTTAAAGTCAAGGATGAAGTAAAGCTCTCTTAAAAAACCTGCAGTTTTTTGCCTACCAGGTCTGTGTTGTCTTTGGATCTTTGGTTACCAACCAAACCGTTTAATAAAAATCTGAGTGACCTTGCCTTTTGTGTTGAAGAGAAATGTTTCTTATAATCATTCCCTATTTAATTTGTTTAATCAAATCTTTAACTGCCTTTCATTCAGTGAATCCCATAAAAAAAAAAAAATCAGAGGAAAATACTAGGCTGTTATTGAATGAAAAGATCTAGATGACTGCCTTTAAACACAGATTAAATACTGAGATGGTCCAACAAAATAAAAAAAGCCCCTGCACACCTACATTCAGGCTGCTACCCTTCAACATTCACAAACAGACACTCAGACCCACATCTCTGTGCCCTCCTCCTCTTCAGTACCTCCATTCGTCCACCCGTCTCCCACGAGGAACTCTCGCTCCAAGGCTGTGGTGCCTGAGAAAAAAAGAGCTTTCCCTGACGATGGAAAACTGATATAAAAAAGGATAAGAAAAAAGCGTGTAGAAAAGAAACGTAGAAGGAAAAAAGTGTTATGTTGAAAAGCGAGCATTTTTCTCTTGCTCTGAGCTCTTGGTCCAGGCGCTGAGCATCCCTGGATGCCAGAGTCTTTCATCATTTGGCAGCCTGGCTCTGCAGTTCAGTTTTACCTCTTGGCTGGAGGCAAGAGAGGCATCGTTCGAAACAACAAAAAAAAAGAGGGAGAGATGAACACAAAGGAAGAGTGGGTAAAAAACAGCCTTTCATGCAAAAACAACCTCTGGAGTCATCCTCGGCCCCGGTCTTTTTTGTTCGACTGCTTCTCCATCTCGCTTCCGTTTTCTGATGTGCTTTTGCACCAGAAGTAAAATGCTTATCATTATATAATGTTCAGCAGCGGATTGCTCCAAGTGATGGATCTGTTGAAAGCAGTGAGGGGGAGGGAGACGGCAGTGAAGCTGAGCAGTGTGACCTCTGCTGCGCTCCCCTCCTTTTTGGATGGAGGCAGAGTCTCGCTGGTACCATCGCTAAAACACCAAAAAAGAAAACAGCCAAGTTTGAGGGCTTGAAGACTGCATAATCTGTTCAAAGCCCACCTGCCACCCCGCTTTTTGCCTGCTGTGTTTCTCTGAAACCAAAACTCAATTTGAGTCCTCCAGGCTGCTTCATCTCGACTCAGTCGAACTGAGCTGCAACCAAACCCACAGCAGCAGTTAATGCAGCCCTGGTCAGATGGTTTCAGCAAAACTGATTAGAAGTAAAAAGAACAAATGAGCAACTGTGCATGCATGGGAGGGAAACAATGCAAAGGGAAATAAGATCACAACCTCCCGCCAAGCGAGTAAACGGCGCCAACTGCGCTGATCAGCGTTTAAATGCCTTCCGCCGCTGAGAGCGAACACAGGTTCCCACAGGGCTTCATAAAGCACCCCTACCACACGCATTCTTCCGCCACGGATATGCCACCATAAACAAGACGTCCGGGCATGTCAGGCCGGGCTGAGAGGAAAGATGGATGAATCTCATCGTTGTTCCCTGATGGCCTTCCCCTGTGGAGAAGATGTATGTTTCCACTGTGACCCAGCGGGACCCAACTGGCACCCCGCTAAGGCCTCTGGGAGTGAAGGCATCTGGTTGAAAACGCATGCCTCTCATGCAGACATAATTATTCTTACGCATGTGTCCTGAGATCTTCATTTAGGAATGCATATATACATATGGAGACACACAGACAAAGGCCTGGTGCAAAACGGGTGCAATGTGGCCCCCGGGGAGCCTACCCGCTGCCCACGGCCCCTGCTGAGCTTGCCCAGTGGGAGCTCCGGAGCTCGCTGCGAGATGCACAGTGGGGTGTCTGGGAGATGGTATCCAGGAGACTTAAAGCCTAGGACTGGTGTTGTGACCATAAAGGCCCTGTCCCTTAAGCTGAACGTTTCTCAGATGCAGACATATACTCCTAGACGTGAACGATTGTGTCGACGTCTGTGCACCCGCTGTTCCCATGGCCTTATACCGAAGGGTCCTGAGAAATTATTTCACTGTTGTTAATCACGATTTTCATCTCTAGAGGTCCATGAATAAAACAAAAAAAAGGGAATCAACTCTCAACATACTTCACATGTGCCAAAGCAGCTGTTGGTTGTCTGTGTCATCTCTGATGAGAGTTTAGACAATGTGTTTAAATCCACAGTCACAGTGATTTTAAAGAGAAGGGAGGGCAAAGAGCTTTCTCATTTCATTTACTCTTTGGGCTTAACATCGCTTTGACATGTAACAATATCATTAAGCGCATAAAGATCCCCAAAATTAACCGTAAAAGATCAGAACTGGGAGGAAGATTAAGAAGAAGACAGTGTGAAGCATGTGTGTCTATGGCTAGCAAACCGATGAAAATGTAGGGCAGAATATATGTATATGTTGAGTCAAACTCAGAAAATGAGAATTGTTTCATCATTAAACAGTTGTTCTCTATGCTTTTACTGCCAATGATTTCACGTTCTTCCTCCTTCGCAGCTGTTTTACAGGACTCTGCTGGGCTTCCTACATGCTGACCAGTCTTGTAGAGATGTCTAAAATGCCTTAAATTATATTAATCTTTTATTGTAGTTGTATAATATCTGAAAGTTTTAGAAAAATCCAACCTTTAATTGGAGTGCATGTCTTCACATTTTCAACAAAAACTTCTGGTGATGACCAGTTTCAGTTTAATGGGAGAGGCCACCAGAATTACACACACAATATACTTATAAAATTACCTAACGTTTTGGAAAATATGAACCAAGTCAATCACATAAAGCATCAACCTCCTAAACCCTGGGGTTTTAGGATATATGCTTTAGGATATATGCTTGTAAAGTTAAAATATTTAAAAAATGTGTGCTCAGAGTCTCTGAAAGTCTCCCATAATTATGAAAAAAAAAGTAGTCAACATGCTATTCGCGGCTCAAACCTGCACTTTGTTACGAAGAGGCAATCTACAAAAACAGTCCCGCTTTAGACCAGGCAATGAAAACAAGAAACAGCCGTAATGTTTAAAATGGTTCCAGGAAATGACAAAGACTGAAACACGATTTTAGACTTATCTGATTGAATCGCACAGTTCCAGGGAAAGTGACAATATTGTTTAACAACCCCACATGTTTATGTTATTGATGGTAGAAAAGATTATGTATTTTTCTGGCATGTATCTCATTTCAGTTGTCTTTCAGATTGTGTCTAATGGTTGTCACGGAGACTTGATGGGCAACCACTTTGTTGTAGTTCTCTAAATGAGAAGGTTATAGATCTGAAGAAAACGAACTTGGAAGCACTTCTAGGAGTCGTTTACAAACACATTGCTGCTCATTGTATCCTTCAGGTATCTTGGTTTTTCTCAGTCAAGCTTCCCATTCCTCCCATTTTACGTTTCCAGTTTCCAGTCAGTCCAGAGAAAGTGGTCGAACAAGGAGAAAAGCACAAGCTGGTTGGTTGGATTTTAATTACAGAAATTAGAGTAAAGGGGTTTTAATACAAACACATGCAACCCTTTTCAGAGTTTTATCAATAAAAACTAAATTAAAAACTATGAATAACTTTCTTTTCACTTCCTTCTGATTCTGCACTAATTCGTACTAATTTACCCCATGAAAGTCAGATAAAACACAATAAAATTGATTTGAAACTCCCTGCCCCTCGAATCAATAACCCAGGAGGATGTATTCACAGTTTTGGTCTGTCATTGTTTTGGATTTCACAAAATTCTTGATATTTTTTTTTTTGTTGCTTTTATGCCAAATTATTTTTTGTTGAATTTGTTGAAGATGAGCATCTGTAAACTAGTTGCAACATTTGCAAGTCTTTAGCGTTTGCGTCGTATCTCCAGTGAGGTTTGGCCAGAGACTGATGATCCACTTCATCACAGTTACCTGCCACTGTTTAGAGAGCACAAAACCAATGGGCTGGGCCAGAACTAACTTAATTCTTGTCATCCGCCCCTTTGCAAGGTATGGGAAAAATGGCCTGAACTGAGGAGCTTGGGAGATGAGAGAAGTGGGGCTTGAATGGAGCAAAAAGGAAAAAAGAACCAAAAGGAGAAGAAACTTGGTGAATGGAAAGGGGACAGCGAAGGCTGAATGCTCCATTCCCTGGTCCACAGTGTTGATATTTCCCTTTATGGTCTCTCTAAAGTGAATGTTTTAAACCACCTCGACACACTAAATTTGCCCTTTGTGCACCAGGAGGCCCCTATATGCAGTGATGCAAGGTGAGGAGGCACTGGGGGCAGATGGAACCTGCTTGTCACCTCAATGGTCTCTATTCTCCCCCTGTATGCCCTCTGTGGCCCACCACGCCCATCAGAACCATTCACCCAGCACTCCAGTGGGAACGTCCAGAGATCGGGCGTTTTAGGACGGCCCCATATAATGAGCCCCTCTGGATGGCTTGAATGTGGCGCTATTGTTCTACCCGGGGCCATTAAACCACCTCCTGGGCAAACAAGAGCGTCCCTCTTCCTTTATGGGGCCTGAGGAGGCAACAAAGAGAGGAGTCATTGAGACACAGTGGGGCCGCCCTTTGTTTGGTGTCCTTTTTGCTGCTCCTCAATGCCTGGGCTGGGAAGGGGAGGCTCCTGTTGGTCTTTAGCGTTCCTCATTTCGCTACAATCCCTTGTTTGGCCAAAGTGGAGATGTGAACTTAATTGACTTGAGTGGCCCCTGTGCACCATGTTGCGAATAACCTGGAGGAGATACAGAGAAGGTATTGTGCATATGAAAGTATCTTTGGCTGCTCAACTAGTGATGAAAACCTGTGAGGAAAGTTTTATGGCCTGAGTCGTTCCAGCTAATGAAACCCTGGAGAGTTTCATGCCACCTGATTTTGGCAGGGAAATGTAGCTAAACAGCAGTCGATGACAGCATTTTAGAGGCGATGACATGATTGGGAGGATCACAGGATTTTTTTTTTTTTTAAAGATGTTCTTCAATTCAAAGGGTGGCAGTTTCATTTGTGTTTACTGTATTGCAAATTTCTGATAAAAGTACCTCATGCAATGAACAATTACAGCGTCATTAAGTTTTATAAAAAACAAACGAAATTATTAACTAAGCAAGTGAATATTTATTGCCCTTTTAATGAAGAGCATGTCAAGGGACACATCAAATGCTTCACATGCTTTCAGTGTGTGTCACTCTGGAGAGAAATTGCAGCCAATAACAGAATGTAAATAGGGAGAAGTAAGAGCTTTGAAACTGGAATTCCCCTTTCTGGAACCTTCTTCAGCTTTCTCCTGGAAACATTTTTAAGGCAATTAATCTGTTTGAGAGTGAGTAGCCCATCATCAAAGGTAAAGTATTTCCTGCCCTGTAAGCTAGAAAAATAATACTTTTTTTTTTATTTCTGAAGGATGTTGAAAGGCATTGAAATGTTGAAACTGAGTGTCTAGATTGTTTCTAGTCTTGATGGTTCATGCTGCTTCCTGTCTCACATTTCACAGCGTTTGTGTGAAAGTTTGAAAAAGTATTGAATTTGATTAAAGTATTTCTCAAGTTTGGATAAGTATAAAAGAGTCCGTCCGTCCATCCATCCCTCCCTCCCTTGACCCCTCTCTCCCTCCGTCCATATGGAATTTTTGTTAAGAAAAATGTGCATTACTCTAGTTTTCAAACCTGCAGTTTATGCATTATTTTTGAGTCAGTACACTGGATCTACTTGTTTCTTACAAGTGAAAAAGTCCAGATGATTTTCAGAATTGATTAAAAAGCAATCACTTAGCTGCTTTTTCAAAAGCGTTTTACAGATGCATTTCAGAATACTTTTACCCAGGCTTTTAAAATCAGTGCTAAGTGACTCCACCTTCCTGTCGGGTTTCATCATTCCTCATGTTCAAGCAGGCCTTCACTTGTCCTCTGGGCTCTGATCTGGGCGGAGAGGCTTATTAGCCGAGGGCAGGTGCAGAGCGCCAGGCTCCTGAAGAGAGGTTAAAGAGAGGAGTCATTGCCTTCCCTGTGTGCTGCTGACTGGCCTGCTGCCACCGTGTCATCCATCCTGTAGTCTAATCGAGTTATCATATCAACAAATCTCCCATCAGGGGCCCCACGGATGACACTGTGAGAAA
Source organism: Xiphophorus hellerii (assembly GCF_003331165.1). Classification (NCBI taxonomy): domain Eukaryota; kingdom Metazoa; phylum Chordata; class Actinopteri; order Cyprinodontiformes; family Poeciliidae; genus Xiphophorus; species Xiphophorus hellerii. The sequence continues at coordinate 11,472,619 of NC_045680.1, forward strand.
GAGAACTAGAGGGGGCCGACAAATTTCTAGCAGCGGGACTCTATGGAGAGGAGCTGGCTCGGCAGACTGGGATGAAAAGTACCTGCAGTCTCCGGTCAAACTCCCCTCTGGGGACAGCTCTCACACTGGGCGCCATGCTGAGGCAGTTATTCGATTAGGCTGCGTGCAACACGGACAGCTCCATTCTGCAGCCCTTTGGCGGCGAGAACCACCCACTAGGAAAAATGTTCATGTTTCCATGGAAGAAAGAAAGAAAACACTCCAGGAAGAAAAAGCATCAAATTCTTAGAGCTATAATATGAAACTCATGGTGACTGTGACTGAAGATGTATGGTGCAAAATAAACACAGCTTTGTTATGCTTCGTGGAGTACAATGGTGTATTTCTCAGGACAATTAAAACATATCTTTCATTTTGTTTGTTTTATTTAGACAGTCCAGGTGTTATCACACAGGATTAACAAAAACCTATTTAAAAACTAAATTAAGAAAAACTATTTTTCTTCCTTTTTAAATTTTGGATTTATATGAATTTTGTACATTTATGTCACACTCCTGTGCACAATATCACCCTTTTACTCATGCAGAGAAAATCTCAGCAGGGGTCAGCGGGAGAAAGGGGGTTTTTGGTGCGGGGCCGGGAGTCGACCTGCCACTTCGCTGCTACCTGCTGCTTCAGCACAAAGGAGCCCCTCAGCGAGCCAAAGAATGAGTCAACTCCAGCTCAGCAGAGAAGAAGACCCTCGTCTATCCTCCATGACCACTCTGTCATCCATGAATACCGTTTACGCCACAGGAAGTCTTTCCTCCAATAGAACCCCCCCCACCCAAAACCCTTCAGCCCCCCGCCTGCACCACCACCATCACTTCATTCACAGGAACCCTTCTTATCTTCTATGTTCTGTCTCATCCTTTTCTCTCACTCATTCCTCTTTTTTTTTACAGGCTGAATCAAGAGAGATGCTCCCTAAGCATTGCAAATTGATTAAAGCACTGAACATTTATTACATGACAGCTGGGGGTCTGCCGGGTGGAGATGCACGAGAAGGGGAGTGCGCTAGGGAGAGGAATGTGAGCTCACCCACGGGGACATGAGCGTGATCCCACGCTTTATCAGCGTCGCAGATGACAACGGCTGCATGCACGCTTTGCAGAAGAGACAGTGAAAAAGTTAGACAAACGATTTAGACACACTCATGTCTCATCCTGTCTCTATCAATGCATTGGTGTACGAGGGGTGTAGTAGATATTGCTATCCAGTTAAATACATTACGCGTCAGAAGATTAGTGCTTGAACCTTGAAGTTTCAAACTACTTTTGCTGTAAGAAACCACATAGATTTTGAGTTGACAAGCTTGTTAAATGTTGACTATTACCAGTTTATCCTTTATACAAAGCTTTGAAGAAGGCTCTACCTCATGTAAATCATTCACGTAGCATTTTAGAGAGTCAGCAGCAATGACTGAGAGACAAACGACTAGCAAGCACGGGGAGGATAGCAGGCCTTAACTGTTAGCCACTGACAATAATATTGTTTTTCTTAGTATCTTTCTATTAACATAAAAATATTTACAGCATTTTAGATGTTTTGTCAATGAGCCTAAGCAACATTTGACAATCAAAATCCAAAATCTTCACATGGTTCAAGCTAAACAGAAAATCTCGAAAACACCAAAGTTTCCAAAATTTGGGAGGAACCTGGAGGGAATCCAGGTTTGCAAGTGGGTTCAGTGTGTAAAAGTTTGGATCCATATCCTTAAAGAATCCTGAGACTAAAAGTAGCTCCTAGAGACATAATTCTGGGAAAAATCTTAGATTTTTCTTAGAATTTTACAATGGTAAGATAAAAATCATTCACAAAGTACCTTATGCTTTAGAGAACTCCTAAAGTGACAAAATGAGTGTATTTAGAAGGGGAGATGTGTCATCAGACACTAGTGATCACCAGAAAGGAGATGTATTCTCTGAATAGCCTAATAATTAAAGATCTGCTAACAGCAGGTACTGCTCCTCTGATCTGCCTGCCTTTTAATTCCTTTACTCCCGATTTCCTTTGGTCATCTTGCCAGATCAAACCAGTTTAAGCAAGCAGGCGATCAGTGAATTGCTGACAGCTGAGTGTCCACAATAATATGAAATAGATAACATAGCAAAATCACCAGCATGGCGAGAAGCCATGACAAATAAAGCAAATAATAATAAATAATATTATTGTTCTATTCACTTTGGAACCTGATGCTTTAAATAAGCAAATAAACCAAAGATGTGGATCAAACTCTATTCTACACTGATTACAGATTGTTCAAAGCACAGTTTGTAGTTTGTGAAACTTGTACTTGTTTTTGTTTTTAATTAGCATTTTGTTCACATAAATCCAGTATTTTGTATGTTATGTTGTGAATACTTTGCTATATAATTCCACAAAACACATCTGTCCTACAAATAAATGACGAATTTAATGTTTTTTGATAATAAAAATCCCTCTGAACCGTTATAAGGATATCAGTTATGCATTTCAAAATGAAAACGTTAAACTTTAAGGATGAAACCTTCTCATTTATAGTTGTTATGACATGAACCGACATCCTCTCAGTAGTTATTTCAACTTCTTGTCTCTCAGGTGGGAAGTTTGACAACAGCAATGTAATAATGTCATCATGCCATGGTTTCACCTGATACTTTTCATGACTCCTCTAAGCAAAGACTAAAGGCAGCGTGGGTGGAGAACTGCAGCATATTCTCTGGGGTCTCTCACTCACACAGCAGTCTGTGGCTGCCATTCAATGCAATGTAATGTCACATTAAAGGGACTGTCTGCAAGACTTTGTTAAGTGTTAAATGTTTTCACATCATAATTTGATAAAAGTGTCAGTTCACTATAATGCTCAACGTCAGCCTGGAAGTCACGTATCCTCTCTATTTGGATGTTTCTCAGACAGGTACACTTATGGTGCAAACTAAAACCACAGTCTTATTGCTAAGAATTTGTTATCAGAATAAAATTATGATCTGGATCTCCCAGGTCTTAAACTATCAGGTTTTATTTATGACGGTGCCAAAATAAAAATGAGGGATGATAAGAAACTGATCCACTTTACAGACAAGCTTTTAGAACAAAGCAAATATTTAGTTTTGTTCTGGTAGAGTTGAATCAGGATGTACTCAGGAAAACAGAAATCTCATATTGAAGAACAACTTACAACTCTGGAAGAGACACAAGATGAATGGAAAATCTGGGAAGGACAACCAACTAGTGAAACTAGTGAAACAGGAGAGCATGAAACCTGGCATGGTACCAGAATGATCTGAAGAGGAATAAAGAAACCCGACTGGCTCATAACTGCTAGGGAGAAGATCAGAGACGTGGAATCAGGTGAGCAAAATCAACAGAATATAGCAAAGGGCTTGAAACAAGAATTTATGGGAGAATGGAAAATTAACCCAGAAATACAGTACAGACCAAAAGTTTGGACACACCTTCTAATTCAATGGGTTTTCTTTATTTTCATGACTATTTATAAGGCAAGAAATCCCACTTATTAACCTGACAGGGCACACCTATGAAGTGAAACCCATTTCAGGTGACTACCTCTTGAAGCTCATCAAGAAAATGCAGAGTGTGCGCAAATCAGTAATCACAGCAAAAGGTTGCTACTTTGAAGAAACTAGAATATAAGGGGTATTTTCAGTTGTTTTACACTTTTTTGTTTAGTGCATATTTCCACATGTGTTATTCATAGTTTTGATGCCTTCAGTGTGAATCTACAATGTCAATAGTCATGAAAATAAAGGAAACTCATTGAAATAAAAGGTGTGTCCAAACTTTTGGTCTGTACTGTACATAATTAGGGATGTAAAAGGGTCGTAATTGGATCTACAGTAAATCAACTAAAGTTAAAGACCAAAAAAAAAGAAAAACGAGAATCTAAACCAATAGTTAAAGAACAGATTAAAAGTAAAAAGTAAACCCTATGAAATCAAAACAAAATGAATAAAAATACAAAACTAAATTGACTAATAAAACACAAAGATCCACAGATCATGACAGTTAAATGCTTGCTTGTACAATGTGTCACCTATTTACTCAAAGCTCTTTCTTGGAGCTGAAGTCTCCAGCCAAGAGTCCGCCTCACAGAACATTTTTCCCCCTCACCTTCAGCTCCAACAGACTAGTGGCAGCAGCAATTATTTAATATCAGGTGGAGCTGTGCGTTTGATTATCGTACGAACTTCATCTCAGGGCAAAACTATTTAGAACGGTTGTAAATGGCATCAAGGATGAGTATTGTCATGATGTGCTGAAGGCAGAATGTCAGAAAAAAAGAGATTCTTAAAGAGACAGTGACCAATTTCAAGGCGTCAATTATTGGAGTCATATATTTTTAACATATACAGCAATTTATATGTTAAAAATTGTGTATTTTATAAAATTTTATATGTTAAAAATCCACCTTCTAGTGGGGACAATCACTAGAAGGTGTAATTGTAATCACTTACAATTACAAAGTGATTGTCCCCACAATCACTTTTGTGATTGTCCCCACAATTGTGGGGACAATTACAAAGTGATTGTCCCCACGTTACAATCAAGTAACTATGTTACTTGATTGTAACGTGGGGACAATTGTACGTTACAATCAAGTAACGTAGTTACTACGTAGTAACGTAGTTACTTGATTGTGCTATAAAATGTCACCATGTGTTTGGAAAATATATAACATCCTCCATTTAAGCTTTAACTAAAAAAAACAGTGGATTACTTTCATGATAAAAATCACAGTCTTGCAAAAACACGGAGGTATTTGAAGAAATTATTTAAAAATTGGTATTTGGTTTGGGAGCTAATATTGAGCCCATCTTCAACCAGAAAAGGTTCAGTGGGTTCATCTTTAAGAATGCCAGTCCATACTTATCAGTGTCTTAATTGAAGTTGACCTTTGTCCCCTTTTCTGGTTCGGCCATGGACCCATTCATTTGATTCATTAATAGTCACTTTCATCTCTATCAGTCCATAAAAACCTCATCATCAAAAATTCTTGGCCAAATCTTGATGTTTCAACTCATATTCAAGAACTGCACCGCCCAGAAATACAAGGTGTTCAGTACCCAGACGTATTACTGAAAGGTTGAAACCCAACAAGACAGATAACAGCACTGGGTTAGAGTTCAATTTATGACTTTTCAGAAACAGTTAAAGGCCATGTTTTGGCCTAATTTGGCCACCTTGGCATCAGATGTACAATAAATCTCCTTAAGCCACATTCTTAGGCAGAATTACACAAATACACATCAGCTGATACGATTGCATTCAAAGAGCCTTCAAGTTTATAGAGCTTATCACTGAAAAACATGCAGAAAATTATGATATGGTTAAAATTCTCACTAGTGTAATAATTGTGCACACAGTGTATATTTGTACCAAATTGAATTAAATGGAAATATGAAATTGTATTCGTTACTCTACACATGGGCAAAAGCATTATTATTTATCAGGAAGTCAAAATCAGGATAAAAGTAAAATCTGTAGTCTGCAGTAAACTCGGCCTATTGGTACACTGACAGCATCATGTGTGCAATCATAGAAATACAAGCTGACAGCCATAGAGGACACATTACTGGACCAAATAGTCTGCCTAAGATTAATCTTTAATATTTTAGATTAAAAATTTTTCATGAATAAGAAAAATGAAACACCTGCTTCCTCATTTGAGTGTAAAAATGCCTTCCGAGGTTAATTGAAATGTAAAACGTATTAAAAAAAACCTTTGCTATCATTGGCCTACCGCTCATTGGCCTCCACAGACAAAACACCCAAATGAGAGAGCAGAGAGATTTTTTAGGAGACCTTCATTGTAGATGGTTTTAATCCTAGCTGTGGCACCTTCTAGTGGGGACAATGGCATAGTGAGCGGCAGGATGCCAGTCTCCAGTTCTCCCAGTGCTACACACAAAGCCACTGCCACAGCGTTATGATAAGAACATCAGTGTGTCCTGCAGAGCTCTCGCTGGGTAGGACGCAAGATTAGACCCAAGCCAAGCCAGGGCCCCGACGGTACTTTGAAGAATAGAGAGTGGGTGAAAGAGAGGGCAACAATGAATACCAAAGAACCCCCATTCAGGGAGACCTTGAGAAGCACAGGTTGCCTCTGTGGTCGGTCCTCCTCTCTTCTCTCGCTCCTTCTGTTCTCTTCTTCACCTTGGGCTGAGAATTTTTGCCGAGGTCTGCAGCTTCCAGAGAACCTTTTGAAATGGAAAGAAGGACTACAAGACGGGGGGCTAACTTCTACAGAAAGGCTTTGTCAAAACTGGCGCGACCCAGACCTGGCCCAAGATGCTCGAGCTGCTTCTCTAACAGCCCGCATCAGCAAAAAGACAAAAGGAGCTCAGCAATGATTCGATTGAAGGGCTGCTGTGAACTGGGAGGCATAAACAGATGGAGGGGTTGGGGGGTTAGCTGAGGTTCATCAACAGACGAATACCCATGGCTGAAATAATTAACCAGAAAGTGCTTTCAGGCTAAATGACGGAGCCTGAATTAATGGATATGGTTCAATCATTGAGCTCAGGTCCGCAGTGGAAAATCTGGGCTTACAGTTATGTGGCCATCCATGACACAGGGGAGCAGACGCCAAAGTGATTAAACCACAATGAACCATCTTCACTGAGTACAAAGTACAGTGACGGATGAAGTGAAGCTCTGTGAGCACAGAGTGAACACCAATGGGACAGAATAACGGGTAATCTGACAGTGCAGTTTACTTGCTTTTTGGACACACAGGAATTATTATAACAAGTAACAAATGTACCAGAAACAAAGAGGGGAAAGTAATCACCAAAATTAGTATCTTATAACGGTTGCGTTTATCTGTTTTATCCTGCCTGCTTGTAGTTTTTGATACATGAAAACACCATAAATCACCTGGGTACACTGACTTACACAGTGCCCAGATTTTGTTTGGATTTTGTGTGTTAGACCTACATGAAGTGGACAAAAATAAATCCAAACAGTACTGCATACTTTTGTGCTTTGTGACCCTGAGTCAATACTGTGTAAACCACATCTTGCAATAACAGCTGCAAGTTCAAGTCACCCGGAATATGTCTCTACTTGCTTAATTCAAATAGTGGCTGAAATTTTCTTCCATTCTTCATTGCAAAACAGCTCAACCTCAATCAACTCAACGATTAAGAGAGTCTGTGAATTTTAGTTTTGCAAGACTTGTTTCAGATTCTTAGTTGGATTAAGGTTTGGACCTTGTCTGGGCCACTCCAATACATGCATATGCTTTTACCTAAATTAGGGCTGAAATGATTATTTGGGTTAATAGCGATGAATCGATTATTGAAATAATGGACAACTAATTTAGTAATCAATTAATTGTTAACCGGAAGTTTAAATTCCTTAAAAGAATGCTGTGTTTTTGCATTTTTGGTAACAAAATGTTTATTTTCTTACTTTAAAAGGGAATTTAATTAAATTATTTGTTTATTTGCATATTTTCATGTATTTCTAACATTGCATAAAGAAAGCGTTAGGTGATTAAATAAAAAAATATGTAGAATGTGACAATTATTCTACCCTATTAATCGATTAATCATCAGCATAATCAGTAGAATAATCAATTACTAAGATAATCCTTAGATGCAGCACTGGTCTAAACCATTCCTTTGTCAATCCAATACATAAAAACATAGTCAACATAAATACATAGTGGGATTAGAAGTGTTTTCAAATTCAATTCCAATTGAAATAAAGATATGCAGCCAGAATACAAATTCATCCTCGCCCCTACAAACAGGAGTTCACATAAAATATGAAGAAAATACAAAAAATGACTTGAAAAACTATGTAATAAAAACATGTGTATCTACAACCTTAAGGAATTTGCAAAAAAAAAGCATTTTAATAAAATGTTTAAATTAAAATCCTTCCTGTTTTCTCCTACTACATTTCTACACAGCTCAGCGATGTGAATCAACTTGTTGTTTTATCTATGTGAGTGGGGAGGGGGCAGAGGGAGGACAGGGAGATACAATGAACACATTTTAAGAGGCAGTTGTGGGGATGTGGTACAGTATGTGGCAGACCCCTGGCACACACGCCACCTCCACTTTCCACGCCGCTCACTCTCCTGACGCAGCGCTCACCCCGTGCCCCTGCCCTCCTCTAGGCACCGCTTTGTGTGCCCGCATAATCTCCGAGCAAAGGAGGCGACACAGGTGGTCCCATCTCAGTGAGGGCTCAGCTCCCCCCTCCGCCCTCTACCACGCTTTTTCTCTCGCTGGCTGCCTCTTCTTGTGTCTCCTGGCTGCCTGCATCCTCTCCGGCTTCAGCCCTCAGCATGGCGACACAATGAGACACCTCCGCGGTGGAGATAAACCTATTTCAGAGATGCTGAGAGGGATGGGGGTGGTGGTGGTGGGAGGGAACCGATGCTCCCCCACCTCCTCTTCTCCGTCACCTCTCGCTCTCTTGCTCTGAGGGAGAACTGAGCTGCTTTGGGCTTCAAGCACCATTAGCGCCACAATGTGTGTGTGTATTTTTGTGTTTATGTCTGTTTGTGTTTTCAGTGTATGTTAAGAAAGATCAAAGGGTTGTGGCTACTGAACCTGATCCATAGGAAATTAGGAAAGTGGGGGGATGGGGAAAGGGGAGTGTTTACTCTGGAAACAGACTTTGAAACAATGAAACCCCTTAAGTAAAATACAATACAGTACATTTCTTTATACTTTCTAAGTGTTTAAAATGGCCTAGATCACACATCTTCTATCTCGTACATGACCATTTTTAGAAGAGGTGTTTGCGTCTTAAACTCTGACCTATGAGGTCAACGGATAACTTATATTTTGCCACCTTTTTCCCCATGTAGCCATGGACTCTCACCGGGTACTCCAACGTTATCCCACATTACAAAAAACATGAGTGTTAGGTTAATTGGACTCTCTAAATTGCCCTCAGATATGAGTACATAGCTGCATGGGTGTCTTGTCTGACGCTGTTGCCCTATGATAGACTAACATATAGGTACCAGCACCCCCAAAACCCACTACACACACACACACGAAAGGATACATAGGTATAGACAAATGGATGAGTAGCTTAAAAGATGAAAAATAGAAAAACAATGTGGTTTGTGGTGAAAACCTGCTCAATGGATCAGTTGAATTGGATAAAGCATCTTTTATCTGTTGCTGGATTCTCCTGTTTTCTAAAGATGCAACTTTCATAAAGTTCATCTGCCTTAGTTATTTAGAACTACACTTTTTTGTCACGCATTTGCTATGTTTCCCAATTTGGTTAATAATTGAGAAACATACACACTGTACGATTAGTTTCAAGGACTGGACAGAAAATGAAAGATCCAGAGAAAAATGGAAAGACCTTCAGAAAACCAGGATAAATATTATAGAAAACTATAATAAAAGACTGTAAAACACTCTGGCTTATTGCAAGAAGTCCATCCGTCCATCTCCCTGCTTATCCACCCAGGATGCCTGGTGTGAGGGGTTACCTAGTTCTTACATGCTAAGACATGTCAGCAGTGGATTCAGACTGTGTGAGAGAGAGACAGGGATTTTCAGCAGATAACATGAAGGAAGAGTTTCTCTCTCTTATCCCTTTTAGCTTTCAGTCCATCAAGAGACATGTTGGATCTGGAAAATTGCATCTCTCCCAGTGGGAACATAAGCATGTATGTTCTCCAGCAAATACACATAGAAACTGCCGTTTTAGCAATGCTAGCACCCTTATTGCTATTTTAAGATGCTAAAAAAGGTGAAAATGTTAACTGTAATTATTTTGTCTTTGTTTTAGCATAGTGAAACCTTTTGTAGTCCATAATAATATATTAATAAATTAAAATGCAAACATCATGTTAAGTTCACTCAGAGGACAAAGTATGATATCAGTGTAAAGTTGAAAATTTATTACTTTATTTTCAGCAAAAATGCTTCAAATTTAAAAATACCCAAAAGGTTAGAAGTCAAAGCAGCAATACATTTGTGAGGAAAGAAAGATAAACTCCATCACAGCGCCACCACTGCCTGTTCTCAACCTCAGAGCGCCACACAACTCAAATTTAACATAAAACTGTGAGCAGTAATTAACTCCGCCAAGGATATAAAAACACAGTCCATTTTACTTAGTGGGAAAAACACCGCCATTGTTTCGGTTTGCCCTTACATCATTATCACACACAGCAGCCCTTCAAATCAGACATAGAAAATTGTCTGGTATTCCCCCTTGGGTGCTCCCAATCACAGCATCAAAGACGTGACGCAAGGCCAGAACAAAATGGAAGCCATTATGGCTAATTAGCCGCTGCCCTTTTAAAGCACAAGGACCTGCCTGCTGCTGGAACTCTGTGTGTCAGAGCGAACGCCGCCGACAGCTCCCACGCTACAGAGGACGGCCAGGGGAGGAGGGAAGGATTAGAGGGAAGGTAGAAAAGGGAAAACTCATCTCATTTAGTTCTGAAAACTGCATGGAAGAAGGTCCACAGGAGAGAGAGAGAGTGGGGTCACAGGTAGATGGAGCAGAAAAATCTGGGGTGGAGTTAGGAACGCTGAGATACGTGATGAAAGAAGCTCCTTCTTTCCCTGCCAGGATCTACCTGGGCATTCTTCAAGCTCATCCAAGCAGAACTCTACACACACACACACACCCACCCCACCCACTTGCATGAAATTCACTTCACTTATGCCCCGATGCATCCTTTCCATCCCACCTCGCCTTTATCACACACCTGAAGCTCTGCCTGCCTGCCGCCCCATTAGCCAGCCCACCCTCCCTTCTCCCTGTCTGTCATCGCCCTCCTACAGTTACAACGCTAAACCCCACACACACATATGCACACCCCCACTGATGGGAGCCGATAGGCGAGGGACACACATGGTTAAACACACAAACACACACTGCAAATCAAACACATGCCCAGTTAGTTAAACACTGCATGCCTGCACCCAGGCTGGCAGCTCGTCTCAGCCTGCACTTACAGGTATTACAAAGTATTCACTTCTTCATACATCGGTCCTTTTCTATCTGGTTCCTGTTTAGAATTTGTGAAGCAACACCAGGATATTTTTAGTTGAACTTTTGCAACAAATACGGCACCAAGAGTGCTCACATAAAAAACTAAATAGCCTTTAAAGCTTGTAAAAATCACACTGCGTTCAAAATTCCAAATGTGATTTAGTTGTAAAACAGAAGATGTTGAAAAATGAAACAAAATACTTAAAATGTCATTAACAGAAACATATCACTGAATCACGCAGCTGCATGCACACAGACTTGGTAGATGTTTTACGCCGGTTGCGCTTCCTGATGCAATCCCCGTCTCATTAAAATATTGCATGTTTAATTTACTGCTGAAAATGTAAAATGAGAAAAAAAAGCACTATAAAATTATTTTATGTTTATCAAAAAAAGAAATCTGAGTACTTTTACTCAGTAAACACCATCACTTCAGAGTGGCTTACTTTAAAATATTTTTGTCCTTTTTTTTATTTTTCCTATTATTGGACATTTAAGACATCAGCACCTGATTGAAGTAATTTCATTCCCACTTTGGTCCAGACTTAAGATTTCCTCAAACACAATAGCTAGTCCGTTTCACATAGCTGAGAACCTTCTGAAGAACAGAAGCCAAGGCCTCGTTTTCCCAAGCTGTCCTTCTCAATCGAGCGCCGACGGATGACTTCCTGCGAGCTGAAATCCTGATCGTTGAATTCTCAGCAACAAGGCAGGAAGGAGACTTGAAAGTGTGGGGGTTAGAGGTCCGGCATCTTTTCACACATCTTTGTAAAAATAAAGAGCAAACAAACCTTGGGTCTTTATCGCTGAAATCTAATGCCCCCCTGGCTGATTTCATGTCTGTGGGTTGAGGCTGGGGATGGGGGAAGCAGCGATGACCACCTGTTCTCTGTTTCTTCTCGAAGGCGCTTTTGTCACGGGCTTTACATTCTTTCAAACCATTCCAAGCCAAGGATGAAACTTAAGCTTTTGCCTAATTTCTCCCTCTCTGTCTTCATCTATGGGAACCTAGGAAGGCCACTTTCAGAGGCTCCTCATGCGTCTGTCTCCATCTGAAGGAAATTAAACACAAACAAAAAGGATCGTCTTACATGTTTCTTACAGTTTCAGGGCGAGTTTCACAATAGTCACTTCTGCTGGATGATACCGGAGGGAAATTTCCTTCCAACAAAAGCACAGATTTATAGATTTATAGGGGCTCTCCTTAGGGGCCAGATAATTCAAATAAACTGAGCCAAGGTAGCATTTACTGAACATCAGCGGTTTAATAGTAGACAGTGAAAGGGGTTCCTCATGCATGCAGATTCCTGTACCCAGCTATAAAATCTGGGGGAAGAAGAGTCTCATTTATAGGGTAACGTGGTTACATTTAACTGGACTGAAGCACCGAGGCTGAGCAGGAAGAGAGGACGCCTCCTTTGTCTGCGGCGACCATGCTGCAGACAATGACTGAGGCGTGCGGAGTGCAGGAATGTCCTTACTGTAGACACTCTCGGAAGTTGGGTTCGAGTGCGCGTCTGTCTGTGGCTTTGTCCACGAGTCAGTGTGTGTCCATTTTCATGACAAACAGGACTGTGGGAAAAATGTCCTTACAAACAGCATCCATTGTCTGCCAGCTATTTATTTGGAGAGCAGTAAGTGATGGAGAGAACCGTAGATGAGACAAATTCAATCCAATGCATGAATCACTTCTGATTAGCCTCAATCCGGCACGGCCGAGCCAATCGCGCCGAGGTCCCGCAGAAAGCAGGACTCCTCATCCCATTGAGCGCCAGTCACTTCTCTGTCTCCCTGCCGAGGCGTTTGTCAGCCGCAGTCAGGCCTCACTGTCACTGTCATCACTTTGAGAGCCATTATGGACTCTGACTATTATTAATACAGAGCTTGAAGCACTCGCAGCCACATCCAAGAGCTGGCCATAAAATATGTTAATAAAATCTGGCCCCCGGGGGCCCGCTCAAAGGGAACTTTAGCACAAACTGAATATCACTGATGGCTCTGTAGGAGGGGCTGCTTTCCAAAAGGGGGAGGCTCTAACCCTGTTAGTCACACGGGTCGAGGCTCAATGATGCTGCATATTTCCAGTCACTGTCAATTACCCTGATATGGTCTGTGGAGGGTCGCATGCAGCCTGCACCACAGGAAGGGAGGGAGGGCGCTCACCGCTGGAGCTGTGGAGGATGTGGGAAAATCAGAGGTGCAACTGTGTGTGCATGGGAGAGAGATTGTTGCTCCACAGCACAATGTCAGCAAAGGATCACACACTCTGATAGCCCCACTGTCTGCTGGCTGAGTGGAGGACGAACAAAACTTTGCTGTTTTATTTTTAGATTAGTTCATCAAATAATTTTATTAGGCATGATGGGATAATAAAGATGGTTGTAAAAGTTTAATCTTGGATTTCAATCAAGCGGTGGTAAACAATTTCTACTGGTTACAATAAGAGAAACGGCAACCCAACATAACAAACCTGAGACACACAACTGCATTAAAAAAAGGTGAAGCTTTGCAGTTTTCTGCTTTAATTTTGACCTAATTACAATGAACACCAATCTTTGTCATAGTAGATCTTGATATCCCACTTCGGTAACACTTTATTTGAAGGGGTGTGCGCAAGACTGACATAATACTGTGAAAACACAACATAACAGCTTAAATGAACTTGAAGGAGTCTTCATGAATGTCTATGAGTGTTGTCATGAAGTGTCATTCGATAAATAATTACACTTTTAGTGCAAAGTTGACTCTTTTAATGGACTTTTGTTGCAAGTTTTAGAAAACTTTTCAAAAAAAGTGTCAACATTTACAAGATAATGCAAAGTTGGCTATTTTAATGGACTTTTAATGCAACATTTAGTACAATTTTGTATTAAAAGTGTCATTATTTATCGGATGGCACTTCATGATAACAGTCTTAAACATTCATAAAGACCCATTCATGTGTTATGTCATGTTTATGACAGTGTCATGTCAGTCTTATGCAAACCCCTTCAGATAAAGTGTAACCACACCTTTTCATTTAACCAATAAGTTTAATTTTGATGAAAAATTAGACATGCATTTCTAAAAAAAATTCAAATAATGTAAAACCAACAGCAATTATTTAAAAGCTCTATTTTTTTTTAGGTTTTAACAAAAGACAGCATGTCAAAATATCTTCTTTTTATTGTTTTTCCAGCCAAATAGCTTTTACATATTTGGCTGAATTTTTGAAAATTGATTTTTGGTGACGAACTGCACACTGCAATTTTGCTCCCTCCATAGATTCTCTATCAGATTCAAGCTTGACCACGTTAAGACGCTGATATTACTTCCACAGGAGCAAGAATAAAAGATTACTTTTAGACCAAATCTGCCTGAAGTTATTTTCCATTGACTTTTGAGACAGATATGAAGTTTTTTCTACATGCCATTTTTAAATGAGATGTAAACGGAAACAATTTTCCTCAAAATAAACTACATTTTACAAATTTATGTCTCATTTCCTATCAGAAATAAACTTCTTGGTTGAGTGAAACAAATTTTAAATCAAAGTCTGCCAAGGGGGTGAATAATTTTGGGCTTAATTGTTCAATTTACTGTTCACTTCTCAATTCCGTACAACTTGGTGTTGGTATAACACATAAATTCCCAATAAAATGCATTGAGGTCAGTGGTTATAACTTGTTGAAATGTGAAGAGTTTAAGTTGGAAGGCACTGCAAGTGCTGAGTGGAGGTGTGAGGGGGACGTTATTTACATGACATAACAAAACCCATAGCGTGAGGCATCTTGTAGATTTATTCAATTATCTTCAGGATAAACTAAAAAGACATCAAGAAAAGTTGCTGTTGCCAAAGTAAAAACTAAAGAAAACTTGGAAAAAAAATTATATTTGATCAAACAACGCAGCAACATCACAAAACTGCAACTTTATTCTCCTGAGGTTTAATTTCCTGTGCCCACACTCGCTGGTTTCATTACAGCTTCTAGAATAACCACCTTGGACACATTTTCCTGAGACACCAGGATTTACAAGGAAGGACGGCATGGACAACTTGCAAGGCAACAAAAGTTGAACATGGTGACCACGTACACACAGGCATTAGTCTCATTTATGATGCAAACTAAAGCTGAGGTAACAGGGTCTTGTAGGAGTTTTTGGAAGCATGCTCAGCAGAGTTGAAGTTGCACAGACAAATGAAGTGGGAGGTAAAGGGCACACACACAGAGGAAAAACACCCTCTGTCTTTTATAAATTCACACTCTGGCTTCTTTAGTGTATTCAGAAAGAAAGATCAACATCCAAACACACTCTGCATCATCCACTCACACCTTCTAAACGACACAGACTTACTCTTTATTCTGCAGACCTTCAAACACTCACGCTCACGGGCTCCTTTGTTTACACTGCGTCTTGTGGTCATATCTCTACGACCAGCTCCTCTGTGGTTCCTGCCACTGCATCCAAAATGGGAAAGAGGATTAAGCTCTGGACCACGTCACCATTTCTGCTGCTTTTGTACAGATGGGAAAGAAGGAAGTGGGATAATGCCATTTCATGTCTCTGAATACCAACATGATGCAATATGCCCCAACGCTGGCGCACACCGAACAATCAGCAACCAAACTGAAGCACACAGAAAACAACAAAAAAAGTCAAGTTTCAGCAGACATAAAAGAAGAACAGGGTCGCAATCAGGAAGAAGTTGGTAAAATTTGGGTTCAAAGGGTTTCAGAACATCTGGACCTCCTATAATCTCTGGGTCTGTGTTACCCTGCAACCTCGGATGGCTGAGGGTAACGTAGTAGATGATCTTCCCTCAACGTGTGATGCTGCGATATAGAAAAGACGAGACACACATGTTGATCTCCTTTTACCTTCAACAGGAAGATTTATTCTTCTCTTAATGACCGTACTCCATATACAACACTACATATGCAATACTTCATATCAAATACTTCAGGTATCACTGT
The DNA here is from genome assembly GCF_003331165.1 of Xiphophorus hellerii. Taxonomy (NCBI): domain Eukaryota; kingdom Metazoa; phylum Chordata; class Actinopteri; order Cyprinodontiformes; family Poeciliidae; genus Xiphophorus; species Xiphophorus hellerii. The sequence goes on from NC_045680.1 coordinate 11,488,605, forward strand.
ATAACTTCAACAAACAACCCTTTGATTAAGTACATTAAAAATGACTGCAATATCCCTTTAAACCGAACGAGAATTATTTTAACATGCTCCATCATGAATTTTATTGAATGACAAAATATTTTAGATAGCTTTTAATTCTCCAAACCAATTAGTTTTGTTTTAACTCAAATATCCTGTCCCTTTTCCTCAGACCTTTTGTATTTTTAACTGTCAAAATAAAAATATATGGATTTGCTTTTAACTATTTTAATAACTTTTACAATTTTTATTCTGCACAAAATATACTTTAATATTTAAGCAATGTAGCTTTTAACTGTATCCACTGTTTTAACAACATTACAGTATTTTATCTCTTACACAAAAAAACTACAAACTGCTCCGTTAATACTGTCTCTTCATGCAACCATTTACTCATTGAGTTTGACAACAACATTGTTTCTGTGTTTGTTTTAAATAACCCATAAAGAAAAGACATCAGAAAAATGTCTTTTACCATTTCAAAAGTGAAAAATACAATAAGTTCAAAATGAATTCAATCTCTAGTCCTTCAACTGTTTCTCAGCTAGCTCAACACATGTACAATGTTCGCCCGCATTAGCATAAGTTAGCCTCCCGAAATACGTCCCGTTTTCTACACATTATCAATCCAAAGCTGTACAAAGTGACCCACCAGTTAACTCTCGAGTCTATAACCTCTTGACTCTTAAAGGACACCACATTTATGCATCAAAATACATTTTTACTGACCTGCGATATAGAAAAGACGAGACACACGTTGAGCTCCTTTTACCTTCAACAGGAAGATTTATTCTTCTGGCGTGCTCAATCTTTTCTTGGTCACTAACGCGTCACCGCCCCTAGCGGCCATGTGTAGAATTGCACGGACTAACTGAAATAACACTGCAGAACTTATTACGATGAGAAATTAAAGATACAAAATGAAAAATTATGTTGGGGTGCCTATTTTCTTACTTCTTGGTTTTGTTTACTAACAACTTGTTTTTCACCCCTCTACATCTGCAATATTTTCAAACTGTATGATTATTGTTTTATAACTTAACCATCTTTTAAGCTTCTCTACAACTTTATTTCTTACCTGTCTCTTCCCTTCAAACTGTACACTAGTTTCTGTTGGTCTGTAAAATCCCAATAAAATAAATTTGTACTTGTCACTGTATAAAGAAAAGATTTATGAATAGTGTTGCAGAGCACTGTATAATTAGAATATAATATTTTTTGAAAGACCTGGCACTTTATTTTTTAAATGTGCATAAGTAAACATGAAAGTTAACAAATCAGTTAGTAAGTAGATGGTGTTCTGGTATTATTCTGGTCAGATTGAACAGTGTTGAGGTCACAGGCTTAGTTTAGCTCCCTTTGCCCTGTAGGAGTGGAGGTGTAAGGTTGCTGTTCATTTTGAGCACTCAGTAATGTTCTAGTTTTTATGGTCAAGGGCAACCTCCAGATGTTTTTAAAGGAACAACCAGATGAGAGAGATTTATGATGCTGTTGTCGTCACATACAGGGAGCCAGACCTGAGAATGAAAGGATAAGTGGGATGGTCAGCAAGTTTGTAGGTGTGGCTATTAATGCCCCAATGCTGGATCCGCTACAGATTATTGATTTTTTATTTGAGAGGAAGTATGGGAAACTGGAGGCTGTTCTAGTTATTTTGCCCACTGATTTCATGGAATGTAGCAGCAACTAAACATACACTCAACATAATGCTATCACCACCATGATTTATAATTGGGATGGTGTTCTTAGGTTTGAAAACCTCACCTGACTCTTTTCTTATTTGGTCCTAAAATGTTTCTAAGAAAGCAATTGTCCTTCTACATATTTCAGCCAAGTTCAGTGACTGAAATTTGGTTGATATCAGTCTTGAAGTATTGGCATCTTTCTTGGTCCATAATGATGGTGATGAAAATATCACTTCACCATTCAAGTTTATGATGGAGTTACGGGTAGTGGCTAGTTTGTTCTTGAGCATGGATTGGATTTCTTTTCATCTGAAGGTGACAGTTTGGGTCAGGCGGTTCATAATTGGACGTAACTGGGTGCTGGTGCATGAAAATGACCCCCCAAAAAAGAACTTGTATTAGGATGGATACAGCAAGGAAACTGTCAGCTCTGACATCAACAGGACTAAGAATTGTACTTATACTATATGCATTTTATAATCTGTGTTTTCGAACCTGAGAAAAGAGTTTGGGGGTCTCAGTGCACCATAGAAAACCTTGGCTTTGAGAGATCAAAGCAGGTCCCCCGAGTGGTCCGTGAAGAACCTCTTTGTGGGTTATCACAACCAACCCAACTGTCACCGTTGGCAGTTGTTTGGACGGTAGTGTGGTGGGAACTTGTTTGCCTGTTCTATTTGTTTGTTGTGATGGCCTCTGAGGGAGGGAGACCTCCCACTCAATTTGCCTTGGGTCCCAGAGTAGCTGGAGGACAGGTCAAACAAAGGCGCAGTTTGATAGGGTCATCACTGTCACCACTCAGACTTGAGGGATGTGCCAACTTTTCAACTGACAGCCACATATGGTTGCCATGTCAGGCTCTCCTCAAGTCACTCTGCTGTTAAACTACAGACCACAAACAAGAAGAAAAGAGATATTTACTAATTAAAACTCAGAGGATATGCTAGAGGGATGAAAGAAAGCCTTCTAAGGAGTGGAGAACATAAAAGAAACTATCATCTAGCATCACAGGACCACCTTCTGCCTGCACTCTTGTTCTGGAGTGCATGTGAGCGGTGAGAAACACCGTGGATTTACATAGTGGCCTGCGACTTCAAACGGCACGGCTGACATTTGAATGGGCTGGCAGTGGGAGCCTCTGGTGGGGTTTTTGTTGTCATGCAGGGTGAGCCAAGAGGAGTGGGCACACAGCTTGTCCTGTTTACTGGGCCCGCAGGTTACCATAGGAGCTCGGCACCAACCGGGCTTGTAAGAGACAAAGACAGTATGGGAAAGAACGACAGGAACTCTGGGAAACAGCAGCATGAAGGGGGAGGAGGCATGTTGTCTGGAGTTAAACGGGGACTGAGTCATTATAGGTGGACAACTAAAGGGACAAAATAACTTTTATGACTGATACACTAATAATAGTGGAGTGAAGATTAAATCCATGTGATCTGGATGCCCTTTTGCAAGCAACCAGACTTCATTTCAAGCTCCCTCTCTCTGTCCCTGACAACATCAGCTTTAATAGACGAGTGTCAAATGTGAGCCAAATGGAACATGTTATTTATTATTAGCCATAAGTAAGTGCATAGGCTTCCAGTTTAGAATCAAGAAGTCCTGCATTTAGGGCATGGAAAATAAGTCTAATGTAAACATTTAATCTAATTGGTTCCGAGTTCCAGTTTTCCTGTGTAGCTGTCCAGAATTTGGAGAGTCTGAATGAGTACTGGAAAATAAAAGACTAAAGTACTAATATAATTTCTGCTTCCAAGCCTTTCTGCTTTCCATTTTCCAGATGATAATAATCTAAATGTCTAAAAATAAAATGCTTTTAAACAGCACAGTACCTTCCAACCTGACTGACACCAACACAGATGGACAATGTCTTGGTTGGTTCACCAAGACCACAAACACACATAATTTTCAAATTGCTTTTCTTGTGTGATGGGTGGTTGCTAAAAAGGTTTTTAGTGTAGTTTAAGTTTTTAACCATTTTTAGATTATCTTCTCACCTGAATGACATCATGGATGACGTTACTGCTGCATTTAATTCAGTGGACTCTGCTTTTCCGCTTTTCCTTTAGATAGTTTTTTACTGACACCATTTGTTGAAACAAAAAATTACGAATTTTGTCTGAAACGTTCTGTCATCTGAAAAAGGGTGTCCATTTACCGGACTTCAATCTGTCTGAATAAGAACAATTAGTGAACTGCAACAGTACAAATGTATGACCAGCCACCTGAACTTGCAGGCCATAAAGTAAAGCATTAATCAGAGAAGTAGCCAAGAGGACCTTACTGCTGAGATTCACAACTCAGGACAAAAGTATAAAAAAGAAACCTATTGTTGAATCAAGGACCATTTTCAAAGGTTTTCCTAAGTCATTTAGGGGACAGAGTCAACATGAGGAAGAATGCACTCAGGTTAGATGAGACTTAAGTTGAACTTTTTGACCAACATACAAAACTAACATTCTAGATCACCCTGAACACACCATCCACAGGCTGAAATATGGCAGTGGCAGCATGAGGCTGCAGGGATCATTTTCTTCAGCGGGTATGAGGAAGATAAACAGAGTTGATGTGACACTATGAAGGTCTGGATCGAAATCCAAATGAGAATTTATGGTTATACTTGAAGATTAATATTCACAGTCTAACTGAGTTCGTCCTGTCTGACTGAACTTCAGCCACATTGCAAAGGAAAAATGGGCAAAAAAAATGAAAATATTTAATCTTTTTTCACTTCACTTTACAAATATGTGGAACTTTGTGTTGAGTTGCAGCAAAAGGTTGCAAAGGTTTACATTAAAGTTAGTTGTTGTACACTTCAAAAATGTTGAAAACATACAAATTCTTAAAATTTTTATAAGGAATTATACATCTGTGTCCAGTCCATTTCTGGCTTCCTACAGTAAATATGCATGCAGACTCATTTTTACACTGTATATCAAAATTACTTATCACCACTACACACTCCTGGTCTGGGCCGACAGACATGATCCTCTACATCTGTTACACTTGGAAACAAAAGAGCTGGTCTTCGCTTGATATTGAGTTAATCAGAGCAAGTCATGCGGATGCAGAGCAATGATTAAAAAAAGATCTTGGAATATTTCTGGACAGCTGTAATTAAACTTCTGACCACATCCAATAACAGTGTCAGCCTCAGGAGGGGTAAATGTTAGTTCAGCACACAGAGAACCAAAGAGAGAACCATTTTCCTTTGACAGAGAACACCTGTCCTGACTGGAATGAGAGTGAGCATCTGGGAGAGAGAAGAGCGTCTGTGAGCAAGTGTGCACATGTGCACACTTGCTCTGTCTGCAAACAAAATCTGTGTAAATGGAACATAAATGAGTTGAAACCAAGGAAAGTAAAGCTGCAAACCTAACTATGCAGTGTTATGCGTGCTTGGGTCAGGATTCTCAGTGCAAACACACAACTCGATCCACTTCTGCCCACACAAGTCCAACACTTCATCCTCCCCTCCCACAGCTTTCCCTTTCCCTGCCTGGCTGGCTGACGAAGCCGAGCCGCCTGCCTCAGTGGCGGTTGCCCCGTCTGTCAGTCTATTTCCAGGCTCGGGGCCCAGCGCTGAGGCAGGCGGGCAGGCAGTCAGTCAGGCGGTGTGGTGGAGGGCAGAGGGGTTGATGCGTGTGTCAGAGAGGCGCTCTCCCACATTCCCCCGGCGGCTGGCAGCAAGCCGGGCCTGCGGAGGGGGGTTCGCCTCTTTCTCACGACCTCTCAGGTTCCTGCGCTCATCTGGGAGCTATTCATTTCCTGCCAGAAAACAGCCTTCCCTTGCAACTGCAGGAGAAGGCGGGGGCTGCAAGGGAACTGGGAAAAAGAGGGGAGGGAGAAGAGTTTGGCTTCAATGCGAGTCCAGGGCTTGGTACAGCAAGCTCTGGGCTTAAATCATAAAGCTCTCGCTTGTCTGGGCTGCAATCAAAGCCAGCCGCAGTGATGGGCTGGGAGAGAGATGTAGAGACAGAAAGGAGGACTGTGTGAGAGAGAGAAGCAGAGTGGACCATATGGTAGCACTTACGGAGCCAAGGAGGAAGCAGAGGGTTTTTTCTCCCCCTATTTTCGCTCCCTGAATGCACGCGGAGTGTGGGAAAACTTAATGGACACGCATGGCAGCTAACCTCTTGGTCGTGTTGTGACATGTGTGCGGTCACTCCAGCAGCTCGGCCACTGCACTGGGTAATTGGAGAGGCTCGTAAAGCTGCTTCCAGGAGGGGGGAGAGCGACCACTGAAGATGTCGATGGGTTGGGGAGGGGAGAGGAATTGGTTGAAAGGCAGCGAGGCAGGGTGGGAGGGCTCAGCAGCTGGGTGTTGTCCAGGTCACACCACGTGCCTCCCAGACGTCCCGTGTCCAGCTGTGGCCCCAGGGGCCGGGAGCAGGAAGCTCGACACCAGCGCGAGCGCAGCTGGAATGCTGTGGGAACGCTTCATCCAGGCGTGTGTGTGAGGGCCTAAAAACACAGGATGCTGACTGTTAGCCTCCGCAGCATGCAGGCCTCTCCTTGAACTCCACTCATCCCATTTAACCCCCCAGTGCCTCACCTCCCTCGTGCCCTTTAGCCAGGCACGTCCACACCCTGTACAGAAAGCATGCACACACGGACATGAGCACACACATGGCTTCAATCACACAGGGTGCATGCCCCCCTTCCTCTGTAAAAAGGTGTGATGGAAATTCAAAATGATGGCACTTATCCACACTTTGTGCCTCTTAGCACAGTGATAATTGCAAACACCTGCACCCACCTCCTTACCCCCCACCATACCCCCTTCAAAGAAGGGCCACACTCGGATAGCTGGAGGGGGCACACACACCTGGGCAGAGCAGAGCGCTACCACATGCTCAGTGACGATGTGTTTATCGTGTCATTCCTCCGTCAGGCCCCCTGGCATCGAGGAACTGAGCCCTGATTAAAGACGCAGCCCGAGGCTCCTCTCTGTGCTTCCCCTCCACGAGATTAATGTTGCTGCTCAAGAGAAAGCTGCAGAGATCCCCATTATGATGATGCTTTATCGGCGCTTGATCTTTTTAAGATTGTTAGAGTAAATCTTTGGCTGTTTGCCGAACACAAAACACCCAAAACATTCAAACACTGCCAATATGGTACCTAGAAAAAATGTATTTATATCTCTTGAGGTTTATATATATATATATATATATATTTTTTTATCACAAACTTTACTGTATTTATTGGAATTTTAAGTGATAGACAATGACAACGTGATACTGTGCAATGTGGTGGGAAGTAAAAGATGACACAGTTATTCTTTTTTTTTTTTACAGATGTTCTGTGAAGGCAAGAGGTGTTTGTTAGAGAACATTAGTGAACAATCAGCATCACAACGATGAAGGAGCTCACGCAGAAAGCTCAGGGAGGAGGAGAATAAAAAAGCAGTTTTTGTTCTTTAAACAATATCCTGAGATTTGAAAATGTCATGGAGACTCATCAATCCACCGTCTGAATATGACAATACTATGATAAAGCTGAAAACCTACTGATTAAGCATAGAAACAGTCAGAAGGTCCATAGTAACTATCTAGGAGCTACAGCGATCCACAGCTTACATAGGAGAATCCAGTGATAGAAAAACTAAAATTGATATTCTATAAAGCTGTCCTCTATGACAGCTAGAGAGGCAAGAAGAAAGCCACTATTAAAGAAACACAAGTTAGAGTTTTTGGAACTGACTAAGTGAAATCCAGCAGACAAAACAAATGTCTTGTAGCCAACATGGAAAACCATCACCATCTCCTTGGTGAAACATGGTAGTGACAGCTTCATTCTGCAGGAATGCTTTATTCAGCAGCAACTAGCAGGGAAACCTACGAGGTGTGAATGTAAGGTAGTCATGAAAAACCATTCATTTTCCAGCGGGACAAACAAACCTAATACAGCCAGAGCTACAGGGACATTATGTGTCTGAATGTCTGAGTCCCAGTCCAGATCTACATCCAATTAAGCATCTTTGGAGCAATTTCCATATCAGTCTGTTCATATTTTAACTCATTTTGTTTTTAAAACTATGTATCATTTTCCTTCCGTTTCACAATGGAAGGAAAATGCTGCTTTGCAAAGGGACATATAGCAATAAAGACTTGTGCCTGTAACAGAACGGAAAGGTGGTTGTAGAAAGTATTGACCTCATTTGTAAAAATGTCATCAGCACTACTCTGATCAAATCCATGTCAAAAAGAAAAATCCAGAAAATACACTGAGGTTTGCGGTTGTGTAACCTCAACATATTTCAAGAATACTTTGCCAGGCATTTCACCGGTTGCTTTCAACAACTTTTGAATATTAATATTGAACATACTGAATTAAAATCTCCCATCCATAGTTTATAAAAACAGTGAGCAGTTAGTCTCCCACTCTCTCTCTAACATCCAAGTCTCTTTAACTTATCACACCAGCAGCCACTTATTGTGCTTGACTCTATCGATCCTACTGTGCCAATCAGACTGCAGTGTCGTTTTCTGCTGCTAGATGGCGTGAGTGACCTCTGCTAAGCTCCAGAGCTTCTTCAAGAAAGTCCCAACAGCTGGAGAACCTGCGCGTAACACCACAAACAGATGATCTTGCACCCCTCCTCACTCCCACCCCAGCCCATCCCCCACAACTTGTTCAGCTTATTGATCTCTAATCGGACCTTCGTTGGTTGATAACTTTTCCGCAACGCCACTCACAACCCACTTTAAATTAGAATTTTATTTATATATATATATATATATATATATATATATATATATATATATATATATATATATATATATATATATATATATATATATATATATACAGTATATCAAATATTTGGTGCATTCTCATAAAATGCAAAGTCTGAAGGTTGAAACAACGTGTAGTTACAATTCCAACACAGCTGCTGTTCCTATAATTATGTCTAAATGTACACATTTTAACCAACTTCTGGCTCTTAAAAATGCGTTTATACGGCAAACAATTACTTAATTAGAAACCTAATAGACCTAAAGAAAGTTCAACTTGTTGGCGCAGCTGAAGTGAGCTTTCACCCACAGAAACTTAGTTAAGCAAACTCCCAACAAGTTAAAAACCTTTCTTCTACAAGAAGCAACGCTTAGACCAGTTTTTCCGTATCTTTACAAATTTATTTGTCTTCCAAAACGAAGAACAGCATAAGAGCATTGAACATATCTTTGGCGTCACACAGTAAAAAAGACAACTCAAATATATATATAAAAAATGCAGTGAACGGACTTCCACGATACAAATCTCATTTCAATATGAACTTTACTCCCTTGTTAGCTGTACAAATATAGTGCATACTCTTTCCATTTTACAAGAAAAATAAAAACAGGTTTGAAACAACTTTCTATTGACCAAAGATTTAAAACTAGTAAGTGTATAGCTAGTCTTTTTTCCCCTCCTGGTGCTTCTTTTTTCACCAGGGTCGCCACACTGAGTCTGTGTTGGCGGATGGGGCTCCGGGGGACACTGCGGCAGGAACAGGCACCGACGTGCTCATGTTGTTTGCGTACACGGGGATAACGGGGCCGTTCGGCGCAAATGCCGCGTTGGGTATGAGGAAAGCGAACTGTCCGTCTGTGGCAGGTACGATCTGGAAGCCGCCGTACACTTTGGTCGCGTCTGACGGTAAGCTGGCCGGCGGGGAGCCCCCTTTACAGGACGCGGGGTTCATTGGGAGCACCTGCGGGGAGGAATTGGGGATCTGAACCATGGACTGAGCGAAGGAGGGGTGCGTCGACCCGGCGGCTGGGGGGAGCTGGTGCTGGTGCTGATGCTGGCTGGGGTAGTTCATGGCGTTGATCTGCGTCATGCAGCTGGCCAAGTGGCCCAGGAGCCGCGTCCTGACTTCGGTGTTGACGCCCTCGCAGGTGGAAAGGAATCGGGTGACTTCATTCATGCATTCACTGAATCCTGCACGATATTTTCCCAATATGGAGGGGTCGGTGTTCAGAGCAGCTAAAGAGAAACAGACAGGGGGGGGGAAAGCACGAGGATATTATTAGGAAAAGTTCGGAAATGTTGAAACAAGAGTGACTTTTATAGATGCGTTCAAAGTTAAGAAATAAATCAGAGTGGGATGTTGAACTTACCGGTCATCTGAGCTCTCTGCAGGTTCCGGAGGTGCTTCACTGTCATCTCCAGGATGTCTGCCTTCTCCAGTTTGGAGTGTCTGGAGCTCTGCGGGGGCGCAAAGCGCACCTGGTTAGCGTTACGCGCACAGTTTTCCCATGGCTGACACAGACTGTTTGGACGTTTATTAATATCCACGAGGACGGCTGAGTACTTACATCTTTTTTGAGCGCATCCAGAATGAGAGTCTTTAGCTGACCCAAGCTCTCGTTTATTCTGGCTCGTCTCCTCTTCTCCATGATCGGCTTTGATGACTAAAAAGTGAAAGAAAGCTATTGAAATCACCACTTCCCGCACAGAGCTCAGAATTCCACCATAATTATTATTGTTAACAATAATATGATTGTTTACAAATACCAACCTTTCTGTGTTCAGATGCTGTCTTGGGCTTGTCAGGAGTTGTGTTCATGCTCGCCGGCGTCGCAGCGACCGGAGAGGATGAGGATTTTTCCATCATATCGGCAGGCATCTTTTCTTTCTTATTAGAAAAATCCAACAAAATCACAGCAAACTTCCATCCACTTGTGTAGAAAAATGCAGCTGATATTGTCAGCTAGTATTTTAAAGTCCGTCTCTGTCGGAAGCAAATCCCGGGATGAGTTAGAATCCGTCAGTGATGCGCAGCAGCAGCAGGAGCGGACGCAGTTTCTCTCTCTCTCTGTCGGGCTCTCCGCGTGTGCCTTGTATTTATATCTTTCACTGCACGCGAACGGCTCGTGTGAAACTTCCCAAACTTTCTTTCCCACAGTAACTTTCAACCAATCAGGACGAGGGACACGAGGCCCGAGGGAGGACGGCTCGTGGTCGGCGCCCTCCCATTGGCTGTTTGGCCCTGCTGGAGCTGGCGGCCAATGGCGCACGGCCCGGGCTGAGGGCTCAGCCGGGGAAACTGTCTGCAGTCTTCAATCATCGTAGCGTTTACATATTAACAGCGGAGCCGCTGACTGAGAGAGGCGCAAGGACCTCCTATCTGCCAGGCACGAGTTAGCAGCAAAGAATTAAAATAAGAGAAACGGCAACAACTCTGTCTTCGCACATTTTCGTGTTTCTCATTAAACGTAACAACGTTTGAAACCCCGTTCAGAGGAAATCTCTGGGGTGCCTCCAGAAAGTTTTATGAGGGGTGACCAGATGGGGGCCACTAATAATCTCAATGTGGACCACCAAATCCAAAACCCATAACAGAATTTCAGTTTTGTTTAAAAAATGGCTAGCAAAATTTCTGTAAGTGAAGGATATGAAGTAAGCCATGTACCAAAATCAACTGAACAGAATTTACCCCCCAAAATGGTTTTTTCTTCTCTTAAATTCAGACATAAAGAAGATTATGCGCATAAGGCCATGAAGACATGATCCAAGCTTACACCAGTCCCCAAACTGTTGACCTTGACTGGGTTTCTTGTGACTGCTGAAGAAAAGCTTCCCTATTGCATGATGCTGCCACCACCATGCTCTTCTTTAGGATGACACGTTCAGGGTGTGTTAGTTTTCCTCCACATCTAATGCTTTTCGTGTTAGCCATTAAATTGAATCTTGGTCCCATTTGACAGAACCACTTTCTTCCACATGTTCAACTATATATTCTTGAAATAATTTAATCGAAAATTTCCATTAATTTCCATCTGCTTTTGACAGTTTGTTGTTGACTGTCATTAGTTGAAGAGAAGTGCAGATGACTACAATATATTGTGTTATTGGAAAAAATATATATATGAAAAGTTACAAAAATCCTTTTTATGTTTTATTCATACTGATAGCCACATGTTAAAGCCATTAACCCATGGGTGCCTCCATAAAATGTTCATAGGAGTCAACATGTATTCTTTGGAATGTCACCCTAACAACCAGAGTTTCATTATACCGTCATCATACATAAAGGGATTTGGAGACGGGCAAATGCTTTAAAGTCAACTTTAAAGCACAAAAATGACCCATATACATCAGGTAATAAATATTGAGCAGTTTCAGTAATAATCGTTGGCCAGTTTAGTGGTTTTCATATAAAAGGATTCAGATATTTAAGAGTAGTCGTAACCCTGACTATCTTGTGTGCATTTTTAAAATTGTCAGGCTAAGATGAGTTAGAATGACCACCTTCTTGTCCCCATATACTGTATATGACTACAATACATAAAAGCCAGGAAATTCTATTATGTTTTTTTGATTTGGTCTGCTAACTCAAAATTATCAAAGGGCCCAATATGGCCGCCTCTATGCAATCTTGATACACCAGATTTCTGCACAATAACAATACTACAATCTGACACCACAAAACATTATTTTAAAACTAGAGTTGATCAAATGTCTTCTCAGCTCATCAGAAAAAAAAACCTTTAAGTTACGACTCAAACTTGGAAGGTCTGTTAGGCTCGTGCTTCACCTAAATTCACTTATAGGAACAGCCGCATGTCCACTTCCACCTCAGGTCAGCCCTTTGCAACAGAATCACAAGAGGGCCGAGTTTTGGGTTCTTTCCAACCAACTGGAATAATTACATTTGTAAAGGGAACAACTTGGGATGACAACTCATGACGAGTTTAAAACCTCATGAGAGGAACACATGAGAGGCTGACCTCTGCCTCGAGTCTCCCTTTCGTAGACGAGCGTGACCCTGAGCGCGCGCATCACTTCGTTTCCACGTTACACTGCAGCTTCTATAGGTCTGTGGTGCAGAATCTGCCACTTAATCATCCGCCGGTGCTGTGAATGTGGAGCACGTGCCAGGATGTTTTATGAGCGCGCGCTGGTTGGAGGTTTTGGCCGCCGGGCTGCAGGAGGCGGAGGAGGGTGCATGCGCGGTGAGGGGAGGGTATGTGGCGGCGGCGGTGGTTTACATTAGAGGGGAAGGTAAATAGCAGCTGCTGTTTTAAAAGCCTGGGAAAACCACGCCCACAGAGCGAGCTGGATCGGGCTTCCTTATCGGAATGTGAGCCAGAGCAGAGATATTTCTGAGCCTGCAGAGCTCACACCGATGCCTCCTCCTCTTTCTCCTCCTCCTCCTCCTTTCCGCCTGTGGCCGTCCCACGGCGTTCAAGGCTTTTGTAGATATCAGGTCATAATTTCATTTCCTTATCTTTATTGTAGTTAGATAGGCGAAAGAGCAGACGGACATAAAGAGAGGAACACGATGCCAACTATCGCCCTTTGGGGTTTATAGAGGAGCAGCAGCTCTGCTGCATTCTTAAGGTTGTGCAACTTCACAAACAAGAACCCTTTTAAACTTGCGCTGTCTGTCATTGCCTACACTAAAGTCTTATCTATAAAGATGTTACTCCCGAGCCTTAAACTTACCCGGTCGTTAATAAAATACAGAGAAATGAGAAGAGAAATGGAACGTTGCTTAACTGCATTTTGTTTAGTTTTTATAAAGCTGAAAACACCGTGCGTGATGTTCGACAAAGATTTTAAAAAAAAAAGTGATTAAATCAACATGAAAGAAGTCAGACTGACACGCACAGGTTAAACCCAGCCTCACACACTTCCAGCTGGTGCACAGACCGCGACACGTGGCGCGCAGGCGACGGGGGAAGGCGCTGCTCTCGCCGGCTTGCCGCCTGGATCTGCGGGGCGTCGCCAGCGGTTCGCCGCAAGATACTGAATTTGAAGGGCAACCAGGAGGGGGCTGCGCGGGTATTTAGACAGTCGACTGAGCAGGAGCGACGCTTCTGAAACAGTTTAGCTACTTTATTTGTCACATTTTCTTGTTGAGTGACCAAATACGTAAGTTTTTCAGCTCAGACCTTGAGGTGAGAGTGGTGCGTGCAACTAAAACACACAAGCAGTAAAACTGATTCACACAAAAAAATAACTTTTTATAACTTACCTAATCAGAAATATTAATAAGAAAAACAGTAGGGTAGATAGAGATTGTGTGGTTTTTTTTAAAATCAAACAATAATAGTTTATTGAATCTTTAACAGTCTCTAGTAAATAATCCATACTTTTAAATGTGAATACTTGCTATTTTGCCCTAGAATTGATCAAATCCAAACCAGACTATAATGAGGAAAGCTTATTTTCCATTGTTCTTTGCTGTATGTTTTTATACAGTGCATGTACTGTGCTCACAAGGAGAATGTACAAGTGAATAAGTAGAAATCATAATTGCAGATGTTTTTATCGTGACATCCTGGGCAGAATGCCACATTGACCAAATAAAAAAAAACAAAAAAAAAACAAACATCGCTTGACCTTTAAGAGTTTAGTGAATATAGTTTTGAAAAAGCAAAACTATATTTCACAACATGATTTGCAACAGCTTTTTAAATTTTCTTCCAATGTAATTTTGTTGGTTCTTCAAGGAATGCCCACAACCACTCTCCTATACAACATATAATATTAGAAAAGTCCATAATGCTCAAAATTTAAATATACCCAGTAAAGTTGCCCTCATTCGAAAACTTCCCACAGTCACTCCTGCCAGGTTTTCCTCTAAAATCTAACAATGTGGTTATAGTAAGAAGAGATATTTCCTATTGAACTACTGAAGAGTCACACACGTCTTGTCTGCGTAATTGACAAAGTGATGCTGGTGCGTACATGCGGCCGTAAGCCAGCTTTAATTCCACATGTAAGCTACCTACTGTGCGCTGCCTCTGTCAAACACATCATCAACATCTCCTATTGTTGCGAGCTGGGCACCTGACTCATTCTTTTCCCCTTGCATACAATGGCACTGACAGAGCTGCTAAACAAACGTCTTGGTGCTCGGCAGACAGGGTAGGTTTTGAAACACTCTCCGCCTGAATGACTTTCTCACGCTCATGTTGCAAGAGGTCTCCGGCTGTGAACTGAGTCACGGAGCCCTGGCTCTGTCAAGCCCTCCCACTTTTCCCCCCTTGCAGGCTGAAAGTCTTATCGGGCACACCTGGCCGCTCTGTCGGTCCCCGGAGTGTTACCTGCGCACCAATCTGTGGGAAACAGGCGGAATCACAGCGAACCGTGAATCTCTTTTGTGAAAACCTTTGAGAGCGTATTGCTTTGAGAAAATTGGCTTTTTTTAAAGAAAACATCACATCTCTGACAAGAAGCAGTCAGAAAAACAAAGAGGAACTTAATCTGAATGGTTTCCTCCAACCCTGATCCTTTTTTTATCATTACTGCTCTTATCTCTTGTTTTATATCAGCTCTCTCTCCATTTATCTCCCTCTTCCTCTTTTCATACCTCTGCTCACATTTTCCCAGGACTCATATCTTTATTGGTCTCTCTTGTATAAGGACCGCCACATACTGCAATATTGTACTCAGCCAAGGACCTTCGGAGTATATATGAGTGAAAAAGTGTCTCACTGCCACACAGCTCCTTAATGTGTAAGCTTTGGCTGCCAGATGTGGCTGAGAAAGGCTGGATTAGAGCTAAATGGCAGATTGTGGCTAGAAATCTGTAGCGATAATGTGGCTGCTGCATGCAAACTAAGGATGGCACTGGTTGGAAACAGTATCCTGTCCCAAGAGGGATGCCAGAAACAGTGTTTGACCTGACTTATCCAAGAGCCTACAATGTGATTAACACAGTCAACAAGACCTGCTTTCATTTCCTAGAAGAAGTTAGCAGTGAATGTGCAGTCGGCTGCAGACTGGATTTTGCAGTTTTGTTTGTAAATGCAAAAAATAAAAAGCTCTAAGTTCTGAGGCATTGGAGGGTTTGTACTCATCTCTTCATTTTCCCAAGTTTTATAGACCAGGTTTCCATCAAGTGAATAAGTGATGAATCAGAAAGAAATTCCATTGGTAAAAGTAGAAAAAAACAATAAATTTAAGAAGAATAAAAATAGTTTTAGGTTAATTACTTCGCATGAGAAGAAGCTAAACAAACTGTCAGTTAATTGACAGGTGACATAAGGTACTGTGCCAACTAATTTATTTTTCTTTGCTTTTGAAGTCTTTAAAAGTCATCCTGATGAAAAGCCTCTTTTTCTTCTGTGAAGGTTTTTCAAAGTTTTTGTGTTTGTCTACGTTTAGTCCAGAGTCCAAGGAGCATCTCAGAAAGCTGTTTGATCTGTCACATGAAAATGGAAATCAAAGCACAACTATAAACATTTCAAAACATGGCAGTCCACTTACATTAACATTGACATTGATTGGGAAGTTTAGGAAGAATCTGAGAAGCAGCCAAGAGGCCCATGGTGACTCTGGAGGAGCCGCAGAGATCTACAGCTCAAGTGGGAGAATCTTTTAACAGAACAACTACTATGACACATTTCCAGTAGCAACAACTCACCGCTTTGTAGCAATAATGGGGTTAGCATCCTTTTTTTCAAACCTAATACCCTGCAGTTGGGCTAAAAATGCAATGCCAGAAGACTGCTGACCACTGATCAGCTAGGGGGTGCCGTCACTCTCTAGCCAAAAGCGACACAAACAGTCACTTTTGTCTTCAAAAGCAACTATTTACAATACTACGACCGCCATTTGAAAAAACTCACAGCAGCCACTGAGTCTGACAAAAAGCCACAAATCATGTCATACTACTTTTCAGACTCTGGGGCTGCCCAGGACCACCTCACCCACTGGAGCTGTTCCTCAGTTGTAATGGAAAAGGAAACTGTATAGAGTAGAATAGAGCTGAGTCAAGCTGTGCTTCTAGGTGCTAGTGGCAAAGGGCTATTAGTTGTACACTCTATGACACTCATCTTCTTGTGATGAAAGAAAGCTACAAGAAATACCATTTTCAGGTTGGAACAATCTATGTAGAGGTTACAGCAAACATGTGAAGGGTGGTTCTCTGCTGAGATGAGACCAAAAGTGAAGCATTTGGAATACATGTGGAGAAAACCTTACTATCTCCATAGTGAAACATGGTTCTAAAAGTGTCGTGCCATGGGGTTGCTTTTCATTAGTAAGGATAGGAAAGGCAGACATAGTTGATGAAAAGATGGACAGAGCTAAATGCAGGACAATCCTGGAAGAAAAACCTGAGACTGATGTAGAGCATGGAATAGCTTGGATCAAAGCTTCAGTCTCTACATGTACAAAGCTCACATACCTCAAAATATTTGTAACATTTTTTAAATTGTGTACTACTTTGTGTTGATAATTACATTAAATCCCAATAAAGGTTCATGATTGTGACAAAATTTGAAACACTAAATATACAACCTTGCATAATGACACAATACTGAAGGTACGTTGACCAATTTCTACTAACTTTTATACTTGTTGATGCTTAAAGGCTCTCCAGAAAGAGCAATGAAAGGGACATAAATGTAAACATATACAAATCTATATATTCATCTATCTTTCTATATACAGTATATGTATATAGATATGTGTATCTATCCATAATGTTGAAGTGGATTATGCAGAAGCTCCTAAAGTCTACCAAGGTTATGTTTGCATGAAAGCCAAATGCACCACCGTTTCCCATCATGTTTAAGTCATGATGTTTAAATAATCTGCCAGCTTCTGTATGGCTGCAGCCTTACAGAAGCAGTAATCAAATCTGCAAATTACAGACTCCTTACACTTTGAAAACAACACACTGTATCTAAACAGAAAGCCCAAGAGAAGCTTTTCTTAGGAGAAGTATCACCCACAATCAGCCAGAGTGACCCATCACCCAGGGTGCTCGAGGTGTGAATGTCTGGTTACAGTTTACAGTGCGCCGTGCGAAAGCGATTAGCGTCCACAACTTACACAAGATGATAGCAGAGTCTGTTATTAGTGATTCTGGAGTGTGCTACCGAGGGCTAAGTGAAGCAGCGAGTGAAAGTGTGTGGGGGTGTGTGGGTGTGTGTGTGTGTGCGCTCTGGCGCTTCATCCCAGTGCGGAATGAATATGTGTTGTTATAGTGGGAGTGAAGCAGGACCTGTGCTCAGCTGCTGTTAGCGAGGCCAGCCAAGGCTTGGAGAGCAGGATCAAAGCAGGGACAAAGAGAGAGGAGGAGAACTGACAGATCCTCCGAGCAGAGAGAACAGAAAGAGGAGAGACGGGAGGAGATGAGGGTTGTTGTTGTTTTTTTTTTTTTGGAGGCTCTCCAGATGCAGCCGCACACATCGCCTGCCTCCCCTCAGACACACAAACCGAAGAGCCCGAAGCAGCCTGGGAGCAAGGAAAACATTAAGTACAGTAAAGGTGCTCGTTTTCCCCCGTACGAGCCAGCGCATGCACGAACAACAACACACAGAGAGAGATCAGGATGGGTCACTGAAAGCCTCGCAGACACAGGAGCTGGGATCCGTTTTGGCTGGCTTCAGCAGGAAGATGTTTTGAGGCCTCAGTGTAGGGCTGCAGAGCAGAGGTTCCCCAGACAGCTGCCATGGCCTCCTTCCACTTCAGAGACCAAGAAGCTTCCTTTAGGGGTCCTGCTTCTCCTCCTCACAAGCCTCAGCTCCCTGAGCTTCCATCCTTCCACACCGCTCCTTCTGCTTGTTCTCGTTTCTTTCCTTCCGTCTTTTTCTTTTTTTTTTTAATGCCTCCTGGAGCAGACCGGCGCTATTTGCATGTGTGGGGGAGGAGGTGTAGCGTCGAAGGTTAGAGGTCATGGTGAGTCAAACCCGGCAGCAGTGAAGAGGAAGTGGTTAGGGAGAGGACCAGTGAGTTGGCCTCTGTCTCTGGTTAGCATGCCTGAGGCAGGAGCAAACTGGGAATATATCTTCTGTTGCTTCTTTGTGATGCGAGAGTGGGGGTGAGGGCCACTCATGCAAATGAACCGCAGTTTACTGGATGCTCTGACCGCGGACGTATTTTTGAACAATTGAGCAAAAGGAGAGATTAAAGATTTTAGAATAGATTCCAGCTAGATGTTCCCAATCTCAGTTTCTTTGTTTATGTATAAAAAACGTTTCTGGCCAATTGATGCAACACTGCATGAGTGAGTGAATAAATGAAGTAACACAATAGGAGCAGGTACAAACACTGCACCCACTTAAAATAAGGTCTACACTTCATTTTATTTTGGGGTGTTCCCAGAGTTGCTCTTATAGCATTTTCAATTTCTTTTATCCTGGTCAGAAATATAACTTCATGCACATGGTGTGTTGAAAATTGTTCTATTCTATTAAGATTTTATGTAAAAGACCAACACAAAATTGTGCTTGGTAAGTGGAAGGTTGTTTGAAATTTGGTTTTCAAAATGTTTTCCAAATAAAAACCTATAAAAGTCTAGCATGCATTCATATTGATTCTTCTTTGCACATGATTCATGCTCAGAACACCACAAATTTCAAGTCTCATCAGAGATTATTCCTTGATGTAGATCTGGACTTTGACTGGACCATTTTTTCACATTAATATACTTAGATTTAAATCATCTAACTGTTTCTCTGACAGTATGTTTAAGGTCAATGTCCTGTTGGAAGGACATTGACCACCCATCTAATCCTCTATAAAGTTTTATTGATCATTCTGTATGTAGATGCAGAAGGATCAGCTTTCCTGTTCCTGCTATTTTTCATGTGGGCCAAGAATTTCAATTTTGCTCTGATGTTCTCAAAGCGTTTTCTTCCATAAGTTTTTTGAGTCTCCTACCAGATGTGTGACAAACTGCTAACAGGGCTTTCCTTCAGTGTCTGCTTTCTTCTTGCCATCGATCAATAAATATTAGATTTGAAGATTGCAGAACTAATAGTTTTACTGTCAACAACCTATCCTACCAGAGCTGTGGATCTTTTCAGATCCTCCACAGTCACCGCCAGGCACTTCTCCTCTTTTCTCATTAATTCTTTCATTACCTGGATGTTCAGTTTAAGTTAACACCCATTTCCTGGAAAGTTTGGCATTAAATTACAGGTGGTTGAATCCAAATGTATTGCACAGTTTTAAAATTTTTACCTGTAAAAATTCTAGAAAATCCTGCATCATTTCCTTCCTTTCCACAATTATGCTACTTTTTATACAGCTATGATATAAAATCTCAATAATATACTATTTTGTGGTTGTAAAGTGACAAACTTGAAATGTCAGTAGGTATGAATATTTTTACAAGGCACTACATTTTTACATTCCTGTTACCCAGCATATTTCACTTGTGCTGTTTTTCCTTAAAATGCTTTCAAACACATCTATTGCTTTCCCAGATTTACTGCTCGGAGCTGAATCAATGTTTAGTCAGGATTAATGTATTTAAATGTGTTCATACAAAATCATGTTGACTTGTCTCAAAGCTTGCAGCTAAGGGGGCGGGGGGGCACTTAGGCCTTTTTGTTAGTGATTCAAACATTTCACAGTTCTTCTCCATTATCCCATCAATTATGATCAGATCCACATTAAATGAGTGAGAGAGGAGTTCCCCTTGTTTACTCTCAGCACATTTGAATTACAGGTTAACGAGGCTTCCCAGTCTACTTCTGAGCAGACTGTTTGTTGACTGACGGTAGGAAGGCCAGCCTTTGAAGATCCAGCTAGCATACACACAACTGACAGCTTGGAGCCGTGAATCAATTATCTCTAATAAGCCAACTTTGGTGTCAACAAATACAGCCAATATCAACAAACATCTCTTTGTGACTCTAAAACACTGATTCAATCACACGTTGAAGATGGGTTTTGTTACTTCACAGGAGAATGAAGAAATGTTGGGTTAATTAGTGGTGGACTTCACAAACCTGACCTGCAGAAATGGCAGGAAGTCAGACACTGTTGAAAAAGAGAACCAGAAAAACTTCGCTTAACAGTTTGAAAGTCAGTCCTGGAAGGAAAGCTTCTAGAAGTTGCAAAAAGTCCTGCTGGGTGAAGGTTCACCTTCCAGCAACACTAAACATAGAGCCAGAACTACAACAGAAGTTTTTAATCAGAACATATCTATGTGTTAGAATGCCCTAGTCAAAGTCCAGATCAAAAAGTGATCTCTGGAAAGCCGTGAAAACTGATGTTCTCCCTCTAATCTGACAGAGGTGGAGCTATTTTGCCAAGAAGAATGGGGCAAAAACTAAGAGAGCTGCAGCTATAACTGCAATGAAAAGTGATTAAAAATTACAACAACTGCATCCCAAACTTTTCTAAAATTTTATTGAGAACAGTTCTCCTTTAATTTGCCAGTTTTGCATCACATTGTATTTGTCTGTCACAAAACATACAGAAGTTTGTGGTTATAAGTAACAAATTATCAAATATAAACTATCAATTAGTATGAGTCATTTTTGCAAGGCACTGCATTTATAGATAAAGCATTAGTCCAAAAATATTTTCACAGTGGAAATCAGCTGAAAATAACTTCATCACCTTGTTTTGCTTGTAATGACTCCAGTTAACTTTTATGAAATTTCTTCGTTTCGCTCCTGTGCAGCAGAGATGCCCTGGGAAGCCCCAGAGCCATTTATTCACCTCCTCCTCCTACCTGGGCCAAGGCCAACCTTATCATACAAGCGGGTCTGAGGATTACTCTCCCCCTCTGAGCAACAGCCTCCCTCCAGTAGAAAAAGGGCAGGTTTCTCTCCCTCCTCCGTTTCACCTCCAGCCCTAACCCCGTCCCTCCCCCCGGCCCTCAGCACTCCACCTTTCCCGTGGGAGTTTGGAAAGCCAGGATAACCTTGAGACCTCAGCTGGTATGCTGCCAGAAACATTAAAGTAATTCCCTTCTTTTCTCTTTCTATCCTCACCTCTCCTGTACACCTCTCACCCCACCTCACCTCCTCGCCCTCCCCCTCTCCTGATCATCAGCAAATTACTCAAACTGCAATTTTTCCCTCCCTCCTTTTCGCTCATCGTCTTCTTCCCATCAGTTTAAGTTCCTCTTTTTTTTTTGGCTTCTCAGCCTCCTCTGATTGTTGCTAAGATTATCCCTTTTCCTCGCCTTCGACGGGAGAGAAAGGGCGGGGGCTCGGGCAAAATGAAAGAAAAGGCTTGTCACATGATCTCCTGCGTAGCTGACTATTATCTGTAGATTGTCGAGCTGCCAATTTCAATTTAGCCAGCCCTGTTATCAGGCCAAAAATAAACGCCTCATTTGAAAAGTGAAAATCAAACTGTCCCGACAGGGGGGATGACTGACGTTGATTGCAAACTAACTGTTTTGGTGGCAGCCTGCACTTTGTGTGGCTTTTGTCTCTCGCTCACATCTCCCCTCCTTATGCCCCCATCACGTTTCTCTCTGTCGGCTTCACGGCTGTCATATTCCTTTAGTGCTGGAAAGGTCAAGTGCCGCTTGCTGCATGCAAGATCTGAGAGAGCTGGGAAATCTAGCCACCCCTCCCCTTCTCCACCTTACTTTGAGCCATCCATGCGTCTCGCTGCGCGTCCCCTGCCCTGCCACCGGCCAGCAGCAGCAGCGGTGGTAGCAGGTCGAGTTGCACAGGAATGCGTTTATCCCCTGTAGTTAGTTCGCTCCTTTCATGTTCCCAGGTCCTCCAAGTTGATCTGTTTTTCAGCACTGAAAGGGGAGGGCCCCAGTGCTCCAGCAGGACAGCAGCAGGGATCTGTTCACAGAGTTTATGGACAAGGGAAATGATAAGTAGTGAAGACAAGAGGGAGATGGGCGAGCGAGAGGAAGAGATGGAAAGAACATCAAAGGAAAGAGTAATGATTTACATCTTGTCCAAGCTGGAGTACATTTCCACTTGCCTGCTTCAGCGCAGTAATGTTACAGTAGACTCCCGATGGGGGGGTTTTGTTCAGGAGTTCAGACCTGGGCCTTTAATGTGGCCGGCAGATTCCTGCAAGGAATCAGAAAGAGTTTACAAACAGCCAAGGTGGGCTGAAGAGTTTCCCATGACATCATTACTGATGGGGCGTCGAGACGCTGTGAACCAAATCCTCTCTGAGGCTTCACACACAAACACACACAGGTATGACCTCATCAGCAGCACATTCCAGGTTTCACGTTACTTCTCCACCAAAAGTGTTGCTCCAGTCACATTAACACACTGCAAAGTCTCCCCACTACCACACCCAGCTCAGGTCCAGACTGACCTTTTGTTCAAGAGGTGAAGAGTCAGGTACCTGTTAGCTCTACTCTTGTGATTTGAAAATATAATTATTTTCTTGGTTGGGCCTATTTTTACTGGGACTGTTTCTCATCATAAAAACTTTAAATGTAGCTTTCAACATATTTTTTTTCATTTATTAAGAGAAAAAAAGTTATCCAAATATGCCTATTAACTGATAATACCACGTTTTGGCTGCAATACTCACCACCATGTGTTTTACAATATCTGCCAATGAGTCTTTTACATCACTATCCTATTTTTTTTTTCATAATCTTTTAAGTCAAGCAGGTGATTTTGCAGGCACAAATCAATCAATCCACAGCACCTCAATCAAATTTATATTCAGAAATAAATTTTCAGAAGTCTACTTGTTGATGTGCCTTGGAATATTGCTCTGTTAAATAAAGTTATGCTTGAAGTCATGAACTCAAGGACAGACGTTCTCCTTCAGAATTTTGTGGTTGAGAGCTGCATTATGGGAAATTGTGCTGGCCCTAATGTTTTTCACCCCAATGTTTTTCTGAAATACTGTCTTAGTTTGAATGGGGAACATATTTTCTAAGAAGTTTCTACTTTTGTCTTGTTATTTAGACAGCAGGATATTTTCTGAAAAGTCTAGGTGATCATCAGGGCGGGTAAAAGTTGTCATTTTGTCCAATTTCGTAGTGTTGGTCACAAACATTGACCTTAACTGAGGTTGATGAGGCCTACAGAGCTTCAGATGTTGTTCTGGGTTCTTTAATGATCTCCGGGTTGAGTCAGATATTTGCTCGTAAGGAAATTTGCTGTTTCCGTAGACTGACCACTGCTGAGGAGGTTCCCCACTGTTCCATGTTTTTGTCATTTGTGGTTAATGACTCTTAATGTGGTTCAAAGTTACCAAATCAAGAAGTTTACTAATTGGGCTTTGGAGTACCGGGCAGGTAATTTAATCCAATAAATAATAAAAAAAATTAAGTTTAACTTAAGTCAGGTGTTGGTCTCTAAGGGGTAAATGTCAGCACTGCAAGAAAGAATTGTTTATTCTAACAAGAATGGAAATAACTCCCAGTGTGCATAATATTAAGTTATGCAAAACAGAGCCACAGTGTGTTGACTACTTCACAAATGCATAAAAAAAAATATTCAGATTTATTGATAAATTCTTTCTACATTGCTTAAATGAAAAGCTTACGTGGGTAACATGACCCAAAGGATCAATAAATGGAATAACTTATTTGAGGCTTTGTTTAAGATACACCAACATATTCATGAGAAGCAGATAGCATCTAACTCCTAATGCATTGCATACAGTATTCTAGTTCTTTGCTTCATGATCCAACCTTTTACCAAAGTAAGGCACTGTGAAGGAGGATATTTTAAGTAATGAGTAATTAGGTCAGTAATTACACTTTTTCAACCCTTGGCCATCATAGTTTTTAGTGTCTTACAGACAGTGCCTAAACAATAGGCATAACCAAAAATGTTACAGCAAATTTAAAATCCATATGTTCTCCCTCAAACATCCCACCATCCCTTCTAACTCTTAATAAACCTGAATAATGCCCTTTAAGGTACCATAACCTTTGAGGGCACTCATTATTTGACCACCTGCAAGTTTAATGATATCTTTAACTTTTATGGTTTGTAAGCCACTACTTGCATTGACACTCGAAATATTTACTTGATAGTGGAAGCTAATCAAAAACGACACTGACCACAGGATTTTCTCTGGAGGTAGAGAGGAAAAACACTCCCTCTTGCAGGGTGTCTAGGGTATTAAAAATAAGAGCAACAAAGAAAGCAGTAATTTTATTCCAAGGTCTTGTTTACAATTTTAAAACGTTTCGGTGGAGCGAGGCGCTACCTGTCCTTGCTTTCTTTACCAAGTGAGAAGACATTACCATTTCTTGTTGTGTAGTTTCTTTTGCCTGTGGCACAGTTGGCGTGGATCGTAGGGGGTGCAGCTACTTCTCTACTGCCTCCAACTTTCTGCCTTGTCCTCTGACTTTAATGTCAGGACATCCACGTCTTGCTATGCTGCACTGAAACAACTGATGAGGGTCAGTAAACCAACATGTTCTGGTTAGTGTAGTGAAAAGAGCAAAATACAAACTTTTACTTCTGGGGAAGTAGAAGTTCACCTATTCAGACTTGTACTTGTGCTTTGTGAAAAGAAAAAGCACCATTTCAGATTTCTTCTGTTGCGTTTCCTGTTTTTTCAGGTTATAAGATTACATTGACTCCACTAATTCGGATTTGGATGAAATCATTCAATTTATCCCACTGGTTTTCCATCTGGAAACTGACATGGTCATGAAAAAAGGTTGATTTTATGTCTAATGACATGTGTTTTGTTGATTCAACTAATTTCCTTTTTTGTTGGCAGAGACTATCCGACTTAGATTCGAAATATTGTGGTATGTCAAATAGCTCATGTTGCCTTTCACTCTAACAAAGTTTCAAAGATGTTTGGAAAAAAATACCCACAGCATGACAGGTCCTCCACCCAATGCAGCAGCTTCTTTTCCACATATTTTCCCTTTTTTTCATGCCAGACATTCCTGGATGTTTTGTCATAGAACTCAATTTTAGTCTCATCTGACTGAAGCACACAAGTCTTACTAGTGTTTGGGAAAGTCTATGTTTATATATTTTTTTCTCGCATTCAAGCAACAATGGGTTGCTTGAATCTAAAGGCAGTCATAGAGATTTTGCCATTCAAAAATTATAATTATCAGTCAGTACAGCAAGATTGTTGAATTAGCAAGAAACAATGTCATCATTCGATCCCAAAAGCAATCGTTACTCTGACTCAGAGTGATTCTGTTTGTTCTGCCAAGAGTTCATAAAAAGGGCGTCTCTGTGGAAGCCAATGTCCTGAAGGAAGGTGCTTCTGAAGGATTAAACACCAGCCTATCAGATCCATTTGAGATAACATCTGTCAAATGAACCACTTTACCGGCTTGCCTGACAAACTGCTCTGGCCCCAGTTATCTCGAATTCAATCCTCATGTAGCGCACAGATCCCGAGCAACTTGAAAGAGTTTGCCTTTGGCACAGTAAGCCACATAAGAGCAGTCGTCTCAAAGCAGAAAGGCAAAGTGCAGGGCAGGGACACAGGTTGTTTGCCACGTCACTGCCGAATATTTGACGTCTTTGCCCCACCCCCACCTGTTGAAGGCCAGTACAGGGCGTTGCAGGTGTTCTCAGTGGAGCAAATCACACATTGTAGGAAATAAAAATTTTAAAAAAGCCAGTGATATGGGATTTAGTGATTTAGTGGCCTGGTAAAGGTCAGCGAACAGTGGGGAAGACTTTCAGGCAATTATAACATACCGCTAAAAAAAATACAGCAAAGATGCAGCAAAGACGGTAATTTAAACTTCTAAACAAATGCTTTATATCTTACACTTTTTTTTTTTTACAATTTGTTGGCATAAATTTCTAATTATTATTTAATTATTATATCATGTCACTCCTGTGCATACAAATGCCTGACAGTATAAATGCAACTATTCTGTGGATCCCTCAGAGGTTTGGAGGAGAACAATGGTGCATGACGAGCATCATGGAGACAATAGTCTAAGCTGCTTATAGACTGCTGTTCAGTGCATCATCCAAAGGAATGCATACGGTACAGCTGCAAATCTAACGAGACAAGGCCATCTATCCAATCGGACAGATTGGACAAGGATAACGTTTCTCTCAGAAACGGCTTAGAATAGCCCACAGTAACTCTGAAGGAGCTGCAGAGATTCATAGCTCAGGTGGGAGAATCTGTAGGCACATCTGACCATTAGAGTGGACAGAAATAAGATATTGTTGATGGAAAGCCCCGAGACGTCCTGAGTGGAGTTTATCACATGTAAAAGTCACGGAAAACATGTTAGAGCAGGTACTCAGTTCAGATTTGGCTAAACAGAAAATTAACACTGCACACAGTGACGTTAGATACATTTCTGTTTGTCATGCACTATTGATCCTTGTAAAGCACTTCATGATTTCATATCTTGAAAGGTGCTACATAAAGAAAGTTTTACTCCTGTACTTAGAGTAAAACTGAAAGACTTTCAGTAAAGTTTCACAAAGTGCTTGCTTTTGGAAAATTCTATATAAAAATATATTGTTATAAACAATGAATCATTTTCCTTCAACTTTGTGTTGGCATATCTTTTAAAATCTCAATATAACACGCTATAGTTTATTGGCAGAATAAAAAGAAGGTCAAGGAGAAAGTATATTCATTTCAAAAGTATTCAATTACTTTTGTTTGCATTGATGTGTAGCACTAGAACTGGCTTTTGTTTCCCACACATCAGCAGAAGACTCCCCTGAGATGGCCGTTAATCTGCCTCCGCCCCCACTCGGCATTTGCCCACCTAGCCATTCCCTGTTCAACCTTCGACAGAGGGGCCACAGCTTATGGTAAAATCCTCACTTAAGCAACAAAGTAAAAGGCTCCAGCACCTTTGCCTTATCCCTTTCTGAGCTGAATGTAGACACTCTGTACACCCTGCCCAAAACTCCCACTCCCATCTCAACCAATGAATTATTTCTGCGCTTTTAGACACAATTCCAGTCCAATTCTCTGACTCCATCTTTGGTCCTCCCCTCTTGGTCCTCTTACTAAGTAACTTTAATTGTCCTGAGAAAGTCACGGTTGGTCCACAAGACACAAAGCACCAGTTTATAATTAATGTTACAGAGGAGGGATTACAGGAAGCGCTGCACAGACTGATCTAAGAGGCTGTGACGGGGAGAGTGTGTGATCTTCCTGCTTCAGCCAGACTCACGGGGTTTGTGTGCAATCCATCAGAACAATTGAGGGGGGATCCCCCTTTTGTGCTCAGGCTAATTTATGCCTTCATCTCTTAGACCATCAGACATAAAGCACATCCTCTCTAAACAGCACAGGAATGTGGGCAACAGGTTTAATTTAGACCCAACAGTTTAGATTGTGTGTCAGAAGAAGCAAAGAGGGGTCCCACTGTCTATTCCTCTGCTCGGTGAGGGTTAGTGGGTGGCTGTGGAGGTGGGAATCGCTAGATGAGAGGTGGAACCAGAACTCCCATCCTGCCAGGTGTGAGGCTAGCGGCTATGCATGTAAAAACAAGAAGCACTGCACTCCACTGCACAGCTGAGACATTATATTGACCATGGAATATTCATGAGACAATCATTTAGTTTCTGTAAAGAAAACAACAGTTTTTAACTCATTTTTTCATGAAAATATTATAAACCCTGAACCCTTGACCTCTTTAGCCCTGCTGATCACAGCTGCCTTCTGCAATCCAGTCAGATAACTGAAAGTCATTTGAAATAAATATAAGTGCAGCAAAAAGGTGGAAAAATTCAAATGACGCCGATGCCGATGAAGACGGAGGAGGCAGAGGTGGAGGATGAAGAATGAGCGCGCTCTGATCGGGTCCCGCTCTCTGGCACCAAGACAGGAGCCCGGCTGCCTGTCTTTCATCATCAGGTTGCAGGATCAGAGCGTGTCTCACACACAGCTCCACTGTTTGCCCGGGAGTGTGTGTGAATACATCTGTGTGTGTAACGAGAGGGCACGTAAGGGCCCAGACTGCCTGCAGGCCTCCCCCCCACGCAGATGAGCCGGGGCACAGGAGCACTTGGCAAGCTGAGGGAGTGTGTTCATAAGTGTGGGTCGGTGCATGTTTGTGTGTGTTCTCAGGGGAGCCATGGTATGTGTGGTTGAGAGCAACGGAGGGATGTAAAGGAGAGAATGAGTCAGCCAGGGAAGATGTTTCATGTTTCTCCCACCCTACCTCTCTTTTCTTCATCCTCACCTTGCGTTTTGTTTCCTCATCTCTCCCCTGATACGCACTCATTCCCTCCATCCGTCCTCCCAATCAGACACATCCCGCCGCCTCTCACTCTCAGACGGCAGCAGCCGGGGGGCCAGGAGCCTGCTGGCGGAGCACTGCATCGATTGGTTCCCATCTGTGGGGGTGGCTGCAAGCACACACCAGCTTCGGAACCTGGAAGTGGTGGCAGCACATGTACAGTAATTGGCTCAGGGCTCCACCTGGTGCGAGTCACCAAAATATGCAAAAGACTGAATACAAATTGCAGGTAACTCCTGGTCACACACAAACTCACAGCTGGCAATACACAAAACAGATGTAACTGTTCAATAAAAGGCAACCGTTTATTAAATTACAATACAGTATGTCGCAAAAAATGTGAAATACCCAACTTTATTGCACATTCACTAAGAAAAATCCTGAAAGTGTGATAATGTATGAAAACCCCATTAATTTTACTATTTTGTAAAAGTACTTTTTGCAGGAAGTGAAGCTGTAATTCTCTTGCTCCGTCTTTATGGCAGATGTTCACAGCTTCAGGCTGAATGTTTTTGCAAATACTTCTTTCCGCTCTGTTATTGAGAGTGGAAAGTGTCTGACATTGATTTTTAAGCCCCATCGCAGATGTTGGTCTGGACTTTGACTGGTCCTTTGTAACACATGTATATGCTTTGATCTGATCAACTTCATGGTAACTCTGTCTGCTGGAAGATAAATCCCTCACAATTAGTATACCTTGATACTCATAACCATCTAATACTTGCAATCTACATGACTCTTTATATGTTAGGTTGGTTTTGAGAGAGATAAGATAGAAACTATTTATAATCAGGCAGAAAAATAATTCAGCTCATGTTGTTGAAGTTGGCATCTGACCTTTAACAAAAAAATATTATAAGATGCAGACTGGTAAATGTAATAACTGTGTTACTACATTCTCAGGTTTAAATAGTCTAAATGGCACCAAGCCACCCAAATCACCCGTTGGACGCCTCAGACCATGATGATGTTGGACTGTGAAAGAATGACAATCAAAGACACCATACTTCAGATTAGATCATAGAACAAAACTTTAAGAGAGATGTGTGCACATATCTATGTGCTTTTTTAAAAAATTCTGCAGAATTTGGTCTGGAGAGAGTTTCTAGTAACAAAGCTGCCAACATCATAACCTAATCTCTGCAATATGCCCTGTAATGGTTCAATGCTTCTCATTCATTGGATGCAGCAAAAGAAAAGCGAGACACATTGGGAATGGTTGGGGGCTAAGGAGGGGGTTTAATCCTACCAAAGCCCCAATCAAAGTGCAAGACATAGTCAAGGGGGGACCGAAAGGGGAGGAATGGAGGCTTTTAGAAAAAAAATGCGGGCAGTGATGAAAAGCCAAATATGCGACATTCACAGAAAAGGAGGCCCGTCGTCGGTGAGCGGAACCTTTGAAGAAGAAAGAGTGGAGTAGAGGGGGTATGTCAGTTTTGAGGCAGTGGGGAGGGGGTCACTGTATTGAGGCACATTATGTCATAGCAGTCAAAACAGCGTAAGTTGACAGGACGGGACCCCTGCCGGCATAACACATACACACATGACCATAAGTCCTCCCCTCCTCCCCAGCCCTACTGGCAGTGGAGCATGCAGAGTGTGGGAAACAGTGGCCAAGGCACGCGCCAGATAAGATCTCGCTTCTCCGGGCCTCTCTGGAGATGCAAACAGAACCCTGTTGGCATGCAGCAGTGCTTCCCCCCCTGCACCCTCCATACACACATACGCACGCACACACCAGAACACCCACCCTCTTTGACCACTGTAACCCCCACTGACCCAGCACTGCCATGCCACAGAGTGCGTGTCCTCCACTTCCTCTCTTGTCTATGTTTATGAAATCACTCAGCCCACAGATTGCTCTTTTCCGACATCCTTGCCTCCTCAAAGACCACCCAGTCAAAAATGAATGAGCTGATGGTGAAATGTTCACGTAAATGAGGTGTAAAATGTGTTTACTAGGAGCTGACTCTTTTCAGGACAGTAACACCTATACCACTTACAACAGTATATGATCTAATGTTGTTAGTCAGATCTGATCTGATGGGTTTTTTTTATTATTTCCAGAGGATTTATTTACTCGACAAGGATAAGTGTGTAAGATAATGGATGGAGAGATTTATTTCCTTTTGTTCGAGTAAATGTAGGTCTTAGCTATACCAACAGAGAAATAAATAGATGAAAACAATTCTGAAATAATTTAAATCTTACTTTGTTAAAAATTGGATTTTTACACATCATTACCTTTTCAATAACAAGACAGTCATTTTAGATAGAATGTCTTGCATTGGTATGCAAAATAAGTCCCAACAAGGTAAAAAAAAAAAAAGAACAAAAAAACACAGTGGTTAGCTTGACTCGCCTACTAGAACTTCTCCCAGATTCTCCAAAATTTGAACTGCTCAGCCCTGCGACCCTGAAAGGATAATCACGTACAGAAGGGTGGTTGAAACTGGCAGGTAAGACACTGATTACTGAGAAGTACTGTACAGAATACTCCTATAATATGTCTATTTTTTAAATAAGAATTACCCTCATTTGCAGTTTGAGAGTTTAGCAGTATAAGCAGATGCTTTGGTTTAAAATGTGACTTGTACCTGTAACGTCACCTGATCCATCCTTCAGAGGGAGAAGCTGACATCACAGCTTGCCAGTATTGTCATGATTTTGGGGCAGACAGATTGCTGATGAATGAGGCTTTCAGTCTGGTTTTGAGCTTCAGGTAGACAGTGACTACAATCAGACGGAAATATCAATGTCTGTGTTAATCAAATAAACACAAAACTCCTATAATATAGCAATCAAACTAAAATAGAAAGGAAACTATCAATTTGAGTTTGTGAAGGGATAGTTGGGTTTTACTTCAAAGGAAAGTTCTTGCAGTCTAGTTTTTAGATGAAAGATTTTACAATGCATTTCTGATTTTTTAAATCAATGAAACAAGTCACTACTAAATTACACACAGAGGAAGTAGTTATTTTATGGCGAAAGTGCAGCGCTACCAGTCTGAAGCTCAGTTATTTAAGACCCAGCAGTGGAATGAGGCTGTTGGTTAACTGCAGTGCAGTGGTAATCCTTCATTCTTTTAGGAAAACATTCTATGTACACAGACACACCCGCACACGCAAGCACACACACAAACCCTGCAGAAATATGTGTATATTTTTACTCACACTAATACTCACACACTCCACCACACACCCCTCTTGTACAAACAATATTGGCACGGAACACGCAGCCAGACGTCCTCTCACACTTTACATGTTCACTAACAAATTCAACCTCTTCCCTTCCCACAAACCAAATATTTACTCCTCGTTCAGATACGGGCCAAAACGATGGGGAGGCATTTCAGCACTCTCTTTTAGTTTTCACTCTCTCTTATACTTGTTTTTAGCAAACTGCTGATTTTTAAAGGTTTGTTTTTGCACATATTTGCATAGGATTAAAAAGCTCCTCTTTCTCTTTTCTAAAAAAAAACAGTGGCTATGACATTTTATGAATATTTATTCAAAATCATACCTAGCAAAGGTGTTAGTTATGGTGACTTGAATGTCTGTATTGTCCATCCATCTATTCTGAATAGCTGGCAAATAGGCCCATGGTAACTTAGGAGGAGCTGAAGATATCCACAGCTCAGGTGGATGCTGCCCAGTGATTATACCGTTTATTGTTTATTGACAATTTGATTATATAAAAATGCAGTAATCTATTATCTGTTTTGGCTGCTGCTCAGCAAAAAGATCTTTTTCAATATGCCAACTAATTTGGGATTTTTACCAGCAGCAACAGTCTATACACAGTTGACATCTACACCGAGATACTTCCTGACTCCATGTATAGCCCTATTTCTATTATATATTCTGATCCTGTCTTTACATTTCAGGCTTATCAACATGCACATCTGAAAACCTGCAGTAAAGACAATCAGACATCGAGTGTTAATGAGAGTTAAAGGTGGATGGCGAGGTCATTTGGGTTGTCGCAGTGGATGGAGCCCTTCCAACACGAACGCACACCCCACCCTCTCTCTAAGCTCCCCTGTGGTAATTGGGCCCTCACATCAAAAAGGCTTCATTAGAAGGACTCCAGAAACCACTAATCCTGTGGCTTCACAAACACGGGACAGAATGGTTTTGTGGTTCACGGCATCCACCGAGCTAAACAAAACATCATAAGGAAACATCAAAGCCAACAGCATCCAAGTTGCACAAACTTTAAGACTCGATTGTATGCGAGTCATTGTACTTCTGCTATCTGCTCATGGTGACGGCTGAGTGAGGCAGACATTTTCTTTGCTGGGAAGTCATCTGGAAACAAAGGAGCTCTTCGACTAGCTCTGAGAACATCAGACTTCAATGGAGAGCAGATGCCACTTGTTCACCGCAAGGTCATAAATTCACACTTTGGAACAACCCCATTACAAAAACAACCTGCTTCACAATCGCAAGCGCAGCTAATGCCAAATTCAGCTGTCTGTGGAGAAAAAAACAATAATTATCTGAGATATTTCATGTGAGGTTTTTCCTCACCTCACCTTTTATATATAGTGTTAAAAAAGGCTAATGCATATGCTTTTTCAATGTCAACATCAAAGAAAGATTCCTAGAATAAATGCACCTTTTTTTAAAATATGATTTTAGTAATAAAGGGAAATTAAACACTGAACCTTTGAGAAAATAACTTGCCTTCAAAACCATATTTGAGTGTCTGTGCCACTCTTGGATCCAACAGCTCCCATCATTCATTCACAATACCTGCCATGAGTCTTTTACATCACTGTGGAAAAAGTTTGATCTGCTCTTTGAAGAACTGTTCCGCCACAGTGGAGGGTTTTCAAGCATAAACAGCGTATTTAAGATCAAGTTACAGTATCTCAACTGGATCTCAGTTCAAACTTTCACTTTTTTTGTTTAAACCATTCAAAAATGGACTTGATGATGTACTTTGGTTCATCGTCCTGCTGCACAACCCAAGTACAATTGAGGTTAAGATCATGAAGTGATGGCCAGACATTGTCCTTCAGGGTTTTCTACTTGAGAGCAGAAAATGGTTTCATCCAGGTCCTAAGGAAGTGAAGCAGCTCCAGAGCAGCACGCCATCACCACTGTGTTTGTCTATCTGTCTGTATGATTTTCTTTCATGCCATGAAAATTTCTTGTCTTGTCAATCCACAAAACATTTTTCTGAAAGTTCTGGTCAATAACAGTCAATTGACAATTTGGGGACAGGAGAGTATATTTTTAAATGGGACCAGGTTGAATTAATATTTCCTCAAATTAATGCACAAATCAATCTGAAAAATATCTTTGACTGATATTAAATTGTGTTTAAAAAAAAAAAAAAAAAGAAGAAGTCTGGGCAAATACTTTTTCATGACATTGTACAGTAAATATTTTCAATGCACTAAGCTGTTTGCCAGCTGGTTTCCTGATGCCTGTACATACATAAACAGACACAAAGAAGCTGGCAAAAGATGAGAGATGAAACCACACCTACAGATCAGCCACTACCCCTGCAAACCTCCTCATACTCGTACATCTAAACAGAAATGTTCATTCCCACCCATCCCTTCCTATCTCGACTGCCCCAGCCACAATGAGGCCACAGCAGTCCAGCTGACCTCTCCAGCCTCTGACACAATCACACACACACAAACACAGAAGGACTGAGGATGTGCTGAGAGGCAAGAGACCTCCAGCTCTTAATTAGCAGGAAGTTGCTGTGTCAAGGAGTCACGGGCATGCAGTGCTAAATGCAGGGAACCAAAGAGGCTTGTCCCTCTTTGGTTCTCTGCAGGGATGCTTTGTTGTCATCTTCCTACAATCAAATCTTTGTGCAGCCTGGATTGCAGAGGTTTTCCTCCCAGCTGTGTTGATGCTCTGGTAAATAAAAAACACATAAACCATGAGGTTCACATGCTGACCCCAAAGCAAGAAGAGGAAGGGCTAGAAAAGAAGAGCGGTAGGACATCCTAATTGGCACTTTGGGAAACTCCAAAGCAGCGAAGGAAAAGATGTGGCAGGGGTCTCTTCATCCTCTTCTTATGCCACCTCCCTTCATGCCAGGATATTTTGTGACCATTTCCTCTCCTGAAAGGCAGTAACATAATCAGGCATGAATATGTGCATGGGATCAACTGTGGTGGCTTCAGAAAGCATCTCTAATATTTATATAGATTTAATTTAATTTGGTAGGGACGATGCACAGTATTTGACATATCTGTAAATGTGCCAGATTTAGCCAAAAGGCTAAATTGCACTTATAATAATCAACTCTATAAATGTAGCCTGCACAGTGCCTCTGTTGAATTGCAATAAGAAGGTCCTGGGTTCAAATCCTGGCCTGAAGTCTTTCTGCACATGCTCCCTGTACATTTGAGGGTTCTCTCTGGGTACTCCGGTTTCTTCCCAACAGCATGACTGTTAAATGGGACCAGGTTGAATTAATATTTCCTCAAATTAATGCACAAATCAATGTGCATTAATTTGCCTGTTACCTGTGTGTTGTCTATATTGCTCTGTGATGACTGTCAACTGGGCCAGGGTGTGCCCTGCCACTCGTTCAATGACTGCCGGAGATAGGCACCCTGCCAGATGAGTAACTACTCTTCAGTTTCCTGAGATTCTGCTTACAATGTCATGTTTCGTGGCTGGCTATCAGACGGCATGCATGAGTCAAGAACAACTGAAGCAGAACACATACTCAAACACAATAAAACCGTCACTGTAGATTATGTTTCACCTTGTGTCATCTTAGGTCATTTATCAGGTTAAACCAAGTTCAATGTGTATTCTTCTATGTATAATGATTGCTTGTGCATTCATAGACAAAGTAGATAATGACAATTTTATTTCTAACTGGATTGTCCAAACAAAAACAGAGAAAAGAACAGGAACAAAGGGCAAAATGAGCTGAAAAAAGTTTTAGTGCCCCAGGAATTAGACTCACTTTAGTTAGATACCTTGATATCTGACATTTTCTCTGATCAGTATAGAATATTCCAATATATTTGGGATTTTAAAGCACCTTAACAACACCCTTTCTCCTTCAACAGGTGTATTTTTTGTGTCCTGACCACAGTATAAAATATACAGTGAAATGATTGTAAGGAAGTAGACAATCAAACAGCACTTGGGAGTATATCAGCTGTAAAAAGGATGGGAGATTGGCTAAAAATCAGTGGGATCAGAAACACCAATTCACCAGTCCATGTTTAGCTTCCATGGTAACCTCCTGTTGTACTGGTTAATAGGTGGTGGAAGTACCCACAAATTTTTTTGATCACAACTTTTGAGCATAAATTTATTTCCGTAATTCTAATTTGCACAATTTTATGGTTAGTGGAAACACAGTTTGTAAGTTTGAAAAGTCATTCAAGCTGCTTTGCTGTATACCTGCGGGCTGCACCCTGCACACGGCAGCGGATGAGGGTCAGAAAACCTCCTGGCTGCTGTCTGTTCGGTGGCTGTCAGAATGACAGGGTTAAACACCGGGAAGCACATGTTAAAGACACACAAATGTGGAACACATCTGAGCATGCTCCCTCTCCTCCAAAAGCATGGGGTCTGTTTCTCCCTCTCCCTGCTTCCCTGAGTGCTTGTGCTCGGCCGGCGGCAGGACTGAGGAATGTGTGAGAGCCATGTGTCAAATCCCCAGGCTGTGGGAAAGTGCTGCTCTCTGCTGAACTCCCCCCTCCCACCCTTCTTCCCTCTCTCCTCTCTCGCTCTCTCATTTCGTTGGACGACTCCAGGCGAGCGCTCTGGCCTGCTCCGTCGCTGTGTGAGTACGTGTCTGCATGTGTGTGTTTATGCGTGTGGCTGTCTGCCTCCCAGCACACAGGAAGTGAGCCGAGAGTGTCTGCCAGTGGCATGGAGCTGCAGCTTCCTGCAGACAGCTTCAATGCCAACACCAAGTTCTCAACACACACACAGACACACGCCTTCAAACTCAATCAGGGAACTTACTCGACTTCTCATCAGGAGATGAAAAAACTAGAAGGGAACCTGTTCTCTCTCTCTGTTTATCTGTATCCCGTTTCCCTTACTTTGCCTTTTCCTGCCAAATACAAACACTGACATCTTTCACTGTATGCTTACACAATACTCGTTGTTTAGAGTTTCTCTGTATCTTGCCAAAAAAGTAAGTTAAATAATACAAATCACAATCCAGCACACTGTATCTATGAATCATGCTTCTGTAAAGCACACAGATTTGAAAGTCCCCTACCAGAAGGGAGTTAATTTACCATAAAGCACCTACACAAACAAATAATGCATTATTACATGCTGGAATCTTACAGCATGCTACTGAAATGCTTACTTTGAACCATGTTGTGTGAAACATGAACAGAGCAGGCTTCCGCCGACAGGGATTTTTCCCTCTTCATCAGTGTTATTGTTATTTCTCCAGTCAGCTGGTTTTACAGCAACACATGTGTCAATCATCCCAGCCTCCTCCGCAACAGGACCTAAAAATATCCTCCTCACACCTGCCGTGCTTCGCCCAGCCTGCCCACATGTCGTAAAACAAGTCTGTTCCGACACGCATATGCTTACAGATTTGATCTTGGACACGCTGCTGCGATCGCTTTAGCAGACCTCGTCTTCCTCCAGATGACGAAAGAAGATCGGCTGTTTCCTGTCTGTAAAATCAGTGAACAACAGCAGACCTCAGCTCAGTTCTCACAGCCTTAGATCTAAAACATTGTGCCCCAATCACCCAACTTAACCTCAATAATGGGAATTATCATCTGGGGTTTTTTTACCAAACTTTTGCCATGGTGTTTGGATTTAACATTTGTTCCCTAGTAAGTGCCACAAAGTATTTAAGCTTCAGTCTGCAGACAGGAACTCCTGAGAATGTTAATCTTACATTATCATGGATGGATGCATCTCTTTTATTTTTTTTTTTTGCATAAATCTTAACTTTAAACAACTGTATGAGATGATATGATGATAGGAGATGAAAACATAACAGAAAATCTCAGGTTAGCAAAATATCTTATGGTGTTTATAGGACTCTAGACATCTATGTTTTTTCATTTCATGTTTGTTAGTTACCTTATCCTGCACATGATCAAACTGTAATGATAATTAGGGAAAAAATATTTTTTTTGCTGAGCTACAAATGATGTGGTTGTTTTTGTAAACCAATTAAACAAAGGATCAGGAACGTTAGATGAATACAGTGTGTGTATTCTGGTTTGTCAAGGGAGGAAGTTTCCATACAGTGTCAGTACAACAACTTTCCTGAATCCAAGTTAGGGGCCAAATGCAGATCTTAAATTACAGTGGACCACTGCCTATTCCCTGTTCATTTTTCATGGATTTTACTGTGGAATGTCACTCCAAATTATTCATAGAAAACCTGCTTATTTGTGGATTTTTCTGTAGAGTGTATCTAAAATATTCGAAAGCAAGTGTAGCTTGGGGAGCTTAAATATCTAGGTGCATTTCTACACCACATACTTTGTCCTGGTATTTGCAAAGCAGCCAATCTAGGAGAGCCATTCGTTTTCTTCTGAATTGATTAAATGAACCCATAACAGAAGAAATGAGTGCTAAAATGGTTTTCACTCTGCATATTAAGTATATTGGTGTTTAGTTGAACTGATGAAATAGGCAACTCTAAGCATTTTAGAGTCTCAATTATTTGCTTATTTTAGCAGGCAGTTGTGGAACCTAAAGCCCCAAATACCAGCCATCTACTATATTCTAGAGATCTACTGACACAAATATTTGTGACAGGCACTTTTTAAAATAAGGATGGATGGATTTGGATTTGTGTGTGACTTTTTCTTTTTTTTTTTTTTACCAGTGAAGGCCCCAGGATAGGTGTTTTATATCACTACCAGTATGGAAGATGAGTGGCCAAGGATTTCACACTCACACAAACAGAGAGATCCCTGGCTTCCTCTACTAGATGAATAAGCTGTCTCTGCTGTATTGGTTGGTTTGGGCCTCCCCCTCCTTGCTGGGCTACCAGCCCTCAGTCTCATTCCCACACTCCCATATCTGGCTCTGGGACTGGTGCTGGGAATCCCCACCATCACAGTCACACACTCCCACAAACACACAACCTTCCATCAGAGACAAATGGGGGTGGTCACTGAGTCTCTTCAGCTTTGCTCAGCTCATGTTGTCCCCTCCTACATGTTGGCATTTAATCAGCACAAAGTAAAGTAGATGTAGTTGTGGGTGCCTTTGTGGTTCTTTAATCATGCATTCTTGTTCTCTAGAAATTATCCCACATTCCCAAATTGTTTGCGGCTGACGTTTTGCCTGCTGTTCCCTCCAAAGTGCAGAGCCTATGAATTAAATCCAAGGCACATACAGTTCTGGTCAGAGGTTTACATGGGCTCATCATTGCTATAAATGTCATCTTGATTTTAATCTTTTAACAATTTATTTAAACCATTCTTTTTCCTTTGTGGATTGATTGTACATCTGCTATGATTTTTAAAAAAGAAGGATTGGTGCACAAGTTTGAATGTTATGTGGATTTTCCCTTTTCCAAACATGGTCAAAATTGTTCAGATTCAAATAGAGTAATTTTCAAAAGCAACAAACTTCATTCCAACACCAGGTGTTTGTGATGCAAATAAAGCATGAGACCATCTTGTAAAATGTTCTTTTATAAGATCTAACAGATCTTACAGATTAGATTTGAAAACCTAATCTTTATTCATCCAATTCCATCAATTATTATTATAAGGATTATTCCAAGATGCATGTCTAAGTAAGCTGGTTTTCCATTTTCTTCGCAGGTCTTTGGTGCTGCAATGCTAGGTGAACTAAAAATCTCCCCCAAAAATTTAGTTCATTTCATTTTTAGAGTAACTGTTTACTTTTAGAAATTATTCAAGACAAAGTCTAATTTTTACTTCCAAATTACCAACATAAGTCTTAAGTATTTAAGTTTTACTCTTCATCCCTGTTTTAATTTTGACATCTATTTAATTTATTTTGCTTAAATGGTACATCTTCTTGACCTTGAAAAGTTGACCGGTTAGGTAACATACTGCAGACTTAATGCTTGGTAATCATAAGTCGCTCTAAAGAAATAATCCTGATATCCACTTGTCATCTTTGGTCTGAGCAGAAATCAGATGTCATAAATAACATTTATGAATTTTAGTGGTCTGCAAAATGCAACCCAACGGTGCATGACATGGAAAAAATGCCAAAGACCAAAAGACTTTAAAATAAAATTACAGCTGTAATTGATATTTGATTTGGAGGCCTGTTCTAAGATAATCCACTGTCCACAGCTGTTTAGTAGCCTTGGATTTTGTGTGGGTGTGTAAATGCGACCTTCATTAATAATAGCATAACATTGTTTCCTTCTTTTCCTTCTAGGTCTGTATTTGACTGATAGGAAGCTACACGCCCCACATACCACAGAGAAATGGCATCAGTGTTTACACTTCAACTTACCAAAATGCATGCTGGTGATCCAGAATGAGAAATCCTTCTGGTTTTAGAAGAGATGAAGACAGATAATATTTTTGAGCTACTAATCATGTTTATTTTAGATAGTCCAAACTATCAGTTAGAACCAAGTGGATAGCTGAATGCAAATGTTGTGGCTTGGATTTCCAGTTGTTTTGCATCTGTTACAAGTCGAAGTTTAGCATCAACCTTTGTCTCTACCTTATGTTTAATGTTCCACTTTAGCACAAGAAAACTATAGAAGTCACTCTTGCTCTTTAACGCACAACATTTGAGTCTACGCTAATTTGGCAGGCTTTTCACCATGCCTCAGAAGTCACTTCTACTGTGTGTCCAAAAGCTAGCTGTGGATGCCAAGGTAGACATTCATCCTTTTCAAGATATTGAATCCGTCTAAAAGACTGATCAGAAAAGCAAAGAGCAGAAAAATCTGTTTGATGCCTGCAAAAGAACAAAGCGTCCATCTGTTTAGAACACGCGTGTCAAATCCTTCCCAACATAAAGTAGGGCTGCATAAAACATAACAGTTTAGTGCTTAAATAGTATTTTATCAATCAAATCAAAGATTTCATCTATATATTGCCAAACTACATCAATG
Organism: Xiphophorus hellerii; assembly: GCF_003331165.1. Taxonomy (NCBI): domain Eukaryota; kingdom Metazoa; phylum Chordata; class Actinopteri; order Cyprinodontiformes; family Poeciliidae; genus Xiphophorus; species Xiphophorus hellerii. Next base: position 11,529,213 of record NC_045680.1, read on the forward strand.
TTAAAAATATGTTCAGTATTTAAATTTAAGTAGTATCAATCAAGTGCAGAGATGACCATTTATTAGCATTTTAACGTTTGTTAATGGGTTTTATCAATACATTCTGCAACAACTGACCCGTTAAGGATATTCATTTTCTTTATATGGCCCAAAATGAGAATGAGTTTGACACACCCGATTTAAGGAAAGAAAATATATTTTTTATATGCCAGTCAAGTGCAGCGAGAAGTTTCTAGATTTGTTGCCCGCTTAAGGTGTGGAGTTTGCATATTCTCCCCTTGCATTCGTGGGTTGTCTCACACATTCCCTAAAACAATCCTGAGGTTAATTAGTCACTCTAATTGACGCCTAGGTGTGAGTGTGTTTGGGAAAGGCAGTTTGTCATGTCTTTGCCTGTGTTGCCCTGTGATCAGCTGATGTACTTCTCTCAACCTTTGACCTCCTGCCAATCCTTAAAAGATTAAGGGAGATTTGGAAATTAATAAATTGAGAGATTTAATATTATATTGGAGATTAGAGTACAGGTAATCCTGACTTCTTCTTCTCTTTTGTTTATCCCCTAAATTTACTTATTGAAACGCCTATTATTTAACTTCATAACTGGTTAAGATGAAAATGAACTGCATAAACAAGAAACTTTCTGCTGACCTCACAACCAGGACTGACATGGCAACAGTTACATGTCAACACAAGTGACAGGATGATTATTTACCATGGACACACTAATGTCTGTTCATCAACTGTCCATGCATGTCTCTGCTTAAGGTGTGAAACTGACGACTGAGTATAAAGTTACTGAAGTTAATGACAGACTGTTGTGTCATCAAAGCTTTGACAAATGTTTCTTAACAGGTTTCAAACTGCCCTCAAAGAACAATAAACAGATGTACAGAATAAACTCCTGATTGTCAGAAATAAAAACAAATCCGTCCTGAATCTGCAAACTGCTGGTAGCCAATATTTCCTGTAGCAATACAGCAGGTTTCTACACCTTTAAATTTTTCACATTAAAAACAAAAACTGTAATGCATTTTTGTGAGCTGATAAGACATGCCAACACAAAGGCTTGGAAAGCTGAAATGAAAGAAAGGGGATATGAAGCTTTTGAATTTTTACAAATAAAACTAATAATAGGTGTGACATACATTTGTGGTCACCTCCCTTTACTCTGATATAAACCAGATCTGTTGCAATTGTTTTCAGAGGTGAGCTAACGAAAAGAGTCCACTTATTTGTAATGTAATCATAGTATAAATCCAGCTTCTCTATAAAGATCTCACAGGTTGTTCAAGAACATTAGTGACCAAACATCATCATGAAGTTTGGTCATGATGGCGTTTACCACAACAGACAGGTAAGGGATACAGCTAAGGTGAAGTTTAGAGATTTAATTTATGCAATAATATTTCAAGCTTTGAACATCTCACTGAGGCAAATTGTATCTTTCTTTCTACAAAGCTGGTAGAGACACAGACTTTTTATTGCTAAAAACTTGGAAACTCTTTTGGATCTTCTCCCATTTCACAGTTCTATCAATTGGAACTCCAATAAAATTTGTAGTTGCAATAAAATTTTAAAATATGCTTAAGTGGTATGGTTATGCTAACATGTATTAATTAACTCTAAACATCAGCAAATAATTTACATTTACTGCAGCTTGTGTTAGAAAAACTAAAATATTTGAATCTGTTCAGGCTGAAACTTGCAGGCTCTAATAAACACCACTTAGCAGTCCTCCCAGACGAAGAGCGGCTTTATTGTAAGGGTCAAGAGAGGGGCAATGATTTACAGCCAGCAAAGGGCTGGGCAAGCTGAAGCGCCAGTAAATAATTTGCTGAACTGGGCTTAAACAGTCTCAGTTTCCAGCTTTATCCATTAATTGGACATTAAATCATGACGACATGGAAATAGCCAAGATAACTTCAAAATCTTCTCTGGAAAGGTCAATGGAGGTATACTGAGGAGAGAAGCTTATTTTGTCTAAGGTTGAGGTTATAATGGTATTGTGACAAAAGGATTAGTTATATCTTGCTATGAAAGGTTTTATATTTACAGTTCATGAAACTAACTTGATGATGTCTGACCTGGAAGATGCTTTTGCGGTGACTCTTGTAGCGCAGATGAATCCCTAGCATGACAGAGCTCGGACAGATCAAATAAGTCAGGAGGCTGACGAGGCAGAAGGATGAAGAGAAGCAGTGAAGGAAGGAGCGGCCGGTGGGGGAGTTAAAGGGAGGCACCTCTGTCGTCTTATCAGCTCCGTGAGCTGTAAGTGATCCAAGCAGGCTGAGAGAGGAGAGGAGGGCCTCTGCTCTGCCCAGCAAGACTGTGCTTTTATGGCATACTCCTGATCTCTATCAGTGTGGGAAAAGACTGGGAGGCCGGAGGAAGCGTGTGTGTTTGTGTGCATGTGGGGGTGAACATGTTTGTTTAGTTAGAGTGCGGTTTCTGCCACTAAAGCAATCAAGAGGGCAGAGGCCTGTGTGCACAAACGTGGAGTGTCTACGAGGGTGTGTCGTATCTTAGTTTCTGCCACTAAAGCAATCAAGAGGGCAGAGGCCTGTGTGTTTAGACCATGTGTGTGCGTGTGTGCGTGCACTTGGCTGCTGTGGAGACTGATAAGGACTATAAACATGATCCAACAGCAGGCGGGCAGGCTCTCCAACACTAAACAATAAGACAGAACTTTGACCACTTTCAGGAGTATAACCGACCATTTAATTCACACACACAGAAACACACACGCAGAGCTGATATCAGGCCATAAAGTGAAATATGTTTCTGTGTGCCCTCCATTTAATCTAGCGTCACTCCCATTCCATTGCTCCAAGCGCCCGGGTCGTTGCGAGTCCCAGTCATCTGAGCGTCTTGCCGCCAGATGGCTGTAAAACAGAATGATCACTCATTAGTAATGTCCTGTGATGAAGGCTCCAGACTACTAGTGATCATTCATGTCTGCAGGCTTTAACTGCCATTCAGAGATGATCGTGCTGATTATACGGCGTAGGCCCACTTCCACTTGGCCAAAAAATGTGTGCATTGGTCCGTGGACAGGCTCGCCTACTCAGCATCCACTGCTCAATAGATGCCAGCTGAGTGAAGCACACTCTGCCGGGCCTAAATAAATGCACACCAGGGCCTGGGTGCAGGGTGAAGAGGCCACGGCTAAATCGGTACCCTGTTCAGCTCTTAGTTGAGTCACAGATGAGTTCATTAGAAAGAGGGTCAGTTGGTAAATCATGCTAGATTTCACTGATGCATTTAGGAGTGCTGACGTAACACAGAGCCAGACCCAAACAGACACCAGACTCCGCGGTGACACACTCCATCATGGCAGCAGTGAGTCACCTGTGCAGGCCGGTAGACAGGCTGCAGGAGGCGAGGCGAGTGTGTGCGCTGCACGCCTGGCTCCAGTGATATCATCTCCAGGAGACGGCGAGGCCCGGGCAGTCTGATGGACGGCACACTCCAAGCCCCCCCGACTTTCACCCAAAATGAGCGTCTTCACACTACCTCATAAAATAATGACAGGACAAAGAAAGGGGTTAAAGAAGATGAAGGGAGCAGTAGGGGTAGGAGAAGTGGGCTCCAGCAGCCAGGTCTTGGCCCTGTGTTAGACAAGTGCTTGATGTGTCCATGGGGAACAGACCTGAGCTGCATTTGGCAATCAGCAACCATTTAGACATTAAACCTAGAGTGGACATAGACATTAAACAGCCATTACATCAATACAGAAAAGAGCCTCACTATAATGGTGTTTTTATCATTTCTTTATGACCAGCCATAACTAGGATGAATAGCAGATAGATTCAGATAAAAGCTGCAAGTAGGTATGAAATCACCTTCAGCACAATACAGAAAAGACAAAACCTTTTCAAATAACTTTAGAAGTTTCTCAGTTAATAAAAATATATATAGTGTCTTGAAAAAAACATTCAGACCCTTTGAACTTTTTCCATAATTAGAGACTTTTTGTCCTTGTTTGCAAAACAGCCCGTCTTGCCACAGTTTCTCAGTTGGATTTAGATTTGTAATTTGACGATTCAATTGAATTCAGTAGAATAATATAAGCAGCAATTCACAACAAATGTCTCAAGGTACGTGTTCTTGTGTGATTTTAAAAAGGTGTGATACAAATAGATCAATATTTCATGCATGCTCCATAATGTCACAGCACCATATAACTGAGTTTTTCCACTATACTATGGCTAGCACTCCACCATTATTAATCAGAAATAAAGTGTAACTTAAAATATTTAATGCTATTTAGTTGTTCAAATCCAGCTTCAGTTTGTTTCTTTCAAAAAAACACCACACTGTTTGAAATGCTGCACAGCGTGTAAGGACAGGCAGATACTTAGGTGAGGTCTAATTGCTGCAGGTGCATCCCATTGCCTCCATCCTTGTTGCTCTCTCATTAACATATGTCTAGCTTCAGCCTGCTGCAAGTTTAGCGGTGCAATTAGGGTGGGAAACTGCAAGGCAGCAGCGAGAGCGGACATTAGATGAGACGGTGAAGGTGCAGAACTGCTTCATGGAGAGATATATTGTTTCTAAGAAATTCTAGCTGTTTCTCTTATATCCTCCAGTTTTTAGGCTTGCAATAATCTCTTCAAATATTTTGTGCACCCAGTATTAAATAGAATATATAATATCAATAGTCATAATATTTCCAATTTTTGCTTAAGATAGGCAAAAAAAAAAAAAATTTCTATCTGTTTGCAAGACCTAAGGCTTGTAAAAGAATGAATCTTTCGTGGCTCTGACCTTGCTATCTGTAATAACGTTGATCAAGTTAAATGGTACCACAAAGTGGGTCATCAGCTTTGGATTTTTATCCATCTTTTACAACTCTGAAATGAGTTTGCTCATGTTGTATGGCTTGAGCTTTCATAAGTACAAATCATGAACGTGAAGAGAAACCTGGTCCAAAAAGTAAGATTAAATTAAAAAACTCCAAATATTTATGTGTAAATTATGATGCCCATCTATAGTAGTCAACAGTTGGGAGCCAGGGCCCACTCTGGACAGTTTCCCAGAAGACCGATACAGTCTCTTCAAAAACAATTTTGAAATCAAGCAAACATTTCTGATACACAGATAAAGTCTATGACTGCTTACAAAGAATGTCCTCACAATCGCTTTAAGTTATATCTTTCAGTTATTATTCAGCTTGAGATGCTCTTAAATGTGGCAAACTCTAACTCATAAGCCTCAAATGCTACAGAACAGATAAACTACAATATGATGTTAACAGGTCTAACGTGACCAAGATTTGCTTTCTGAGAACTTGGAAGCTAATCCTACTTTACATCACAGTCTTCTTGTTTCTGCGGTAAACATGTTTACAATGAAATATATTGTGTTTGTCTCCCCAGTTCATTTCAACAACCAGTCTTATTGTTCAAGAGGGCCCTGTAGTGATTTAAATATGTTACTGTCATCTCAGCCCCCAACACCCTCCTTCCTGCTAGCATCAAAACACAAACCCACATGATCAGACCTATTTGCCTTTAGCTACTTGTGCAGTAAGCCCCAGACTGGAGCACAGCCAGAGGAAGGCCATAAAGTGGGCACATGGGTCACAGGACTCAGACCTCATCATCACAGATGTTATCAGACATCAACCCCTGGCTGTCACGGTATCATGAACTGCAGGTCAGCTGATGCATGGTCAGCGTGTGAAGTGGTTAAATAGATAAAAGCTGATTGAGAGGTCATGCTGCTACATTGTGAACTGTCCTTATACACCTGGGGGCTTGTAAGGTGCTAATGTGTTTCACACCTTGAGGCTAAAAGTCAGTGGCTTGCGTCACAGCTTCCTTTTGCAAACATTGGCACCCATCTTCTCAACTGAGGCATTGTTCACTTCAGTGAGGCCCTCAGGCTGCGTAGATGTGTAGTTATCAATGCTGTCAGTCTTCTCTCAATTTAGTCAGGATCCCATAATACAAAAAATATATTTAATCACTGCTGCCTTTAAAGAAACTTCAAGTTTAATGTAAGGTAGATTCTTCTGTCATGCAGTTTAAATGGAAGGAGGTTACATTAAAAGCTGCACAAATAAGAATGCTAATGTTCCCCAACAGTGAGCTTTAACAAAGTAGCCTTCACTACAGTCACAGCTGTGTTGTAACTAAGGAAGTAAGGGAAGAAACAATGTATATTGGAGTGGGGGAGGGGGGTTGATTAGTTATTGAAAACACTCAAAGTGTCTAGATAGACGGTTCACATGTAAATAGCATTTTAATACTGTACCTGGCACAGGTGGTGAATAAAAATTTTAAATAGTATCCTCTTTTCCATTATCTCTCAAGGCAGTACAGTCATCTCTGACCATTATCTTCATAAGAAACCAATATCATTAGGCTACAGCATATTTGTTTCAAATAGAATGGTGTACAAAACATTGACATTGTCAATATATTTCAGACTTTTGAAACATCAGAACATTAAAAAAAATGTAATTGCACTACATTAAAAGAAGTGCCTTTTCTGGGTTGTGTCATTTCATGTGACCTGATCTTGGCTTAGACAGATGTTCTGGTGTGCAACTAAAGCACCTTGTCACTAAATAATACAACATTTGAAGGAAATCACAAAGTTTATGAAGCAGAACATTTTCTGTGAGTTTAAAAAGCTCAACATTAACTGGGACACACCAAAAGAACTGAAATATGTTACAACCTAATTATCAAATGTGTCATATTAGAACACAAAGTAAATATACTTATTGTAGCCAAGCATATCAGCAAACTGTTCCTTATGAAAACTGACTGAGGACTGAGTCTGAGGACTGAGATGTCAGTTTCCTGATTACTACAGCCATATAGCTAGTCAGACATTTATTCAGCAACAAATAAAGCAGTACTCATTTTAGGAGTTGTGATGTCACAACATTTTCCTAGCTTTAAGTGAGTTTACGCCATATTGGCATAGCATATTGAGACTGTCCTACAAGAAGTCTTCAACCAGTTGCAACTAAAACTAAGTCTGTTTTTTTCTTGTTAAAAGGGAGTTGTTTCTATCTACTGTCACCAAATTCTTCCCATTAGGAGGGATTACCGCAAAGTCACTAATTCAATACAATAGTTGGGCTTTCTTATACTTTTCAACAATTGGCATTGTGATCAACTTCATTTCACTGCACTGTATTATAATGAAGTAAACTATAATTTATGTTTGATTTCACTGTATTGGAAAGAACTGGATTAATTTGTACCCAAATTTCATTTTATATAATTGGATTTAATGTCTTGTAAACTTTTTTTGTTGTGAGTGGGTGGTATTTAAATTAACATATTTGATTTATATAGGCTGGGTAAAAAAAAATTAAACTGAATCAAAATATGACCCATGAAAACACCAGCTTTTTAAAACTGCTTGAAATGTAGTTATTTTGATATTTCTAGCTAGGCCCCACTGATTAGTTGCTCTACACCTTCTTATTACAATTAACTTTAATGCAGAAAGAAATGTGTTTAAGTTTTAAATGTAAAATAATAACGACACTTTTATTCAAAAAAGACCTACAGTTCAAATTTGGATTATAAAGCGTTACTTTCTCTTCCTCTAAGCAGCTCTGTGTCTTTTGGTCAACAAGTTAAACAATTCACTCCCAGTGTAAATATACATAAAGCTTCATTAAAGCTCATCCTAAGGCAGGTCATGCAAATCCATGCAAACAGCAATTCAAAGAATACTTGTGACAGGCACAACTCCAGGCCCAAACGACAAGACTCTCCTCAAACAGCAACAGCCGATCAAACATCGAAGGATCCCCTCTGACATCCACCAAGCTCTTTCTGAAGTTTGCATACTCTCCATCTAAACCCGTCTTAGAAAAAGGAGCATTGCCTCTTATTGTTGGAGTGACAGAGTGGCAGAGAGAGAAGCATGTTGACAGAGAGGATGGAGATGGCGGATCGGCTCATGCTTCGCATCTGCCCTTCATGCTGGGGCGGCCCGGTGTAACAGATTTGAAGAGGGATCGAGGTCGTTCTCAAGTGGGCTGAGGCCAAGCTAAGGTCAGCGTGCTGAAGCGCCGAGTGATTAAAGGCTGGAATTAGGAGGACAGCAGCAAACATCAAAACAGAGGCAGAAACCTACACTGTTAGACCTTTTATTGTAATTTTACAGTAACTTACTGGCAACACTGTTGCCAGCAAGTTACTGTATTTACCATTCTACAGTACCCTTACTGGCAACAGTGTTGCCAGTAAGTTACTGTAATTACCATTCTACAGTACTCTTACTGGCAACAGTGTTGCCAGTAAGTTACTGTAAATACCATTCTACAGTACTCTTACTGGCAACACTGTTGCCAGTAAGGCAACAGTACCCTTACTGGCAACACTGTTGCCAGTAAGGGTACTGTAGAATGGTAATTACAGTAACTTACTACTGTAATTACCATTCTACAGTACCTTTACTGTTATGATATTTCACAGTTAATTTTTACTGTGAGTGTGCTTTACAGTTATAACTGCATTACTGTAAATGTAGTTTATAGTATAATACAGTAATTGTATTTTATAGTAAAGCTGGTCTACTGTAAACTTGTTTCACAACATAATGTCAGAGTTTTACTGCAAATTAAAGTTTACATTTCTTTAAGATAAGAATATTTTACCATAAACCGAAAAATTTCATAAAAGAAATTTTAGTCCAAGTACTGTGAATAACAGGTATTTATTTTCAGCAGATTTGTAGAAATAAAATCCATTTACATATTCGCAATGTCATAAAAAACAATGTCACAATACAATATAATGTGCTGTAAAACAACAAAACCATAGAACACATTTCCTACATCAGAAGAACTTTTATTCCATTCGTCAAACAAAAGCAGTGGGATCCATCTTGTGGAAGCTGAACTGTAAAGAATAAGACAGACAATGTGGGAGGTCATGAGATGGTCAGGAAGTTATCTACATTTTCAAATCGACAGGAAGTTGACAAATTAAGCTGAAGTGACAATGTTCACATGCATAAAATCTTTGTCATAAAGCAGCATTAAGTTGATAATTTGTTTTAAAGAAAAAATCAATTGGACTGAAGTGATAATAGAAGCTGCATAAAGAATGAGCAGGACTGGCTTCACTTCAGGTTTTTGGATTGTTTATGGCAAAAGCAGTCAGTCAGTCAGTCTTCAGTAATTCAAAAGATTTTAGTCATTTTGTTGGTGCTGACGGATTACTGCAAAGGTGTGCCTAATAAACTGAAAACTGCATAGTATAAAAATACACCACACTTAAACGACTACACACTTATACATTTCTGTGATTTATTAAGGGATGCAGCGACATCCACTTTTTACCACGGACACAGAAACGATGCAGGCTACTCTAAAGGGCTATTGTGTAGGAATCACATGCCATTTATAAATAATCATTAAAATCATATTATAAAGGGTAAAGTAAAGTCAGAGCATGCAAGATAGGAGGAAAAGACAACAAAATAATAAACATTTACATTTGGTAAAATACTTACCTAGTTGGAAGTCCTCCATTCAAATTCAGCAAGTTGTTGGAAGAAGGTGGTGATCTGGGAGTTGACACTGACTACTTTCCTCTTGACAAGACTTCCCGTCTTGCAGCTTGTACCGACTTTGGCTGTGCATTTGGTACCAACATCTGGATTGATCCTCACAAAGAATCTTTTAACAGAAATAAAATATATTAATTGTACTTTTTTAATGAAGACGTACAATACAGCAATCAGCTATGGTTCTTCATCATCAGTCAAACTGTCATTAAATTTAATTCATAAATGGCTTGGTGTAGAGTACTTACCGTTGTATCATCTCCAGCGTGGTGGATGCTGACTCCTGATACTCCAGATTGAAGACATAATATGACCCAAAAAAGACAGCAAGGACGCTGGCAAAGTCATGTAGTTGCTCAGGCTGGAAAAATACCTTCTCCTCCATACTGACCATCCACCGGGTTGCAGACATCAAGCTATTTCCTAAAATAGACAAACCCTTGTCAGGCTAACGCTAGTGAGTAAAAGTACAGACTACCATAACAATTACATACATTGCTACGAAAAAATTATAGTGATAGAAAATATTCCTCTTACCAAGCATGATTACCCTTGGTGTAGTGGGTAAGGTCATTTCCTGTTCAACAGACATCTTGGTGGAAGATACCTTTAAAACATAAAAGGAAAACTCTCTTAAATATGAATTACTGGTAGTAATTTATATTTAAAGGGCCAGTTCACCCAGATTACAACAGGTTTTTGAGAACCTCATCCCGGAGACTAGACTAGATTTTACCCCTACATCCTGCTACCACTCTGAAACAGCGGATGTGAATGACAGTTTGTGGGGCTAAATGCATTTTTTAAAGCATTACATTCCACAAGTGTTCAGTCTGACTTCTGCAATGGCGGTGACTCCTGTGCATGTGGGACCTGAATGCAGAAAATGTTCTGAAGGAAGCAGGACATTGCTCTATTCCACATGCAAACCGATAATTAGCTGTGTGTTGATGTTTCTTCACATGACTACAAAATTCTGTAAATTCTGAAGTACAAATGCTGCAGAATTTACACCTGTACATAGTTGCACCTGTTAGTACTGACTTAACTTTAAATTGCAGGAGCATGGTTTAAACATGTGAACAGTCCTTATGTGTAACCAGGGTTGGAAATTAACTTTTTTGTCCACCTGCCACTGTGGCTGAACAAACTCAAAAAATAACAGAAACCACTTTAATGTTTTTCACCTTTGTCCTCATTTACAGACTCTTATACACTATGTTGGAGATGTAATGGTACTTTAGCAGGCTAACCAGCTGTAGCAAGCTCAAAGTTATAGATTAGGTTAGCTGCTCCTCTACATTTCCAGACTATTTTGTGGCTTCAAATATGTTTGAAGAGCTGTCTTTTTACCTGTTGTCTTGTCTTTTGAAGAGATGAAGCTATGTTAGCAGTCAGCAGGACAGAACTGCACAGCCACTTGGAGGGAAAAAGCTTAGGAGTTTAAAAAAAAGGTCATCTGAAGAAAAGGAAAAAAAAGAAAGTTAGAAATTCATCCTTGCTGACCTACGTAGCTAATCTGCACTTTTAACATTTGCAAGATCATGGTTTAAACAAATGAACAGTCATTAGATGTAAAAAAAAAAAGAGAAGGGGGGGGATCAATTATCAGTTAAGGTTATATTGTTCGACAAAGGATGTAGCAACAATGCTAACAGACACTCAGCACTGAGCTCATCTCAACCCAAAGCCGCCCGAGGAAGATTAAGCGGTAAAAGTCAAGCTAAAACCTTCAACGGTAAAATTAGCACCTTAGCTAATGTTAATTCCGAACCAGCTCAAAAAATAACACCATCATATTTTCCTTTCTTTCACCTCATTTACAGACACATAACTTATAAGGTTGCAATATGCCAGTTATATAAAACACCAGAGTTAGTAACGTAAAGGTAACGTTATGTTACCAGGCTAACCAGCACAAACCAGCTATAAGTTAACGTGCTATAAGCTACGTTAACTCCATCTAAAATGTACATTTCCAGACTAGGTTTTGGCTTCAATCAGTTTTCTAAGAAGTGTTTTTTTACCTGTCTTGAAGAGCTGAAGCAGTGTGAGCCCACAGCACGGAGACAGAGCTGCACTTGCACTTGGAGAGAAAAAGCTTCGGAGTTTAAAACAAACGTCATCAGAAAACAGTTGGAAGCGAAGCCACGCTTGATGACGTAGCTAGATAAACTGCATGTTAATGTTAGTTAGGATGTGAACAAAACAAAAGTACATGCTCTCTTTCTGCCTTAAAAATATGTTAACCACTAAAGGAGTAAAAATACAGAAATAGGGAACCACGATGAAGCAGCTATGATGACCGTTGGAAATCAAATATAATTCTTACTGTATATGATAAGTACAGTACCACTACTGTAATGTGTAAACAGTAAATTACTGCAAATTCAAAACATACAGTAAATTACTGTAATACTATGTACTATACCCATAATGCAATGCAAACTACAGTAACTACTTGTAAAGATGTCTTATGGTATGGTGACCAAACGTCCGTATTTCCCGGGACATGTCCGTATTTCACGTCCTGTCCCGGGCGTCCCGGGTTTTTTTTAGAAAGTGAGGAAATGTCCTGTTTTTTAAATTACCTTCATTGGACCATTAAATTTACAGGCACTAGGGCACTGCGCACGGCCCTGCGTGTGACGTAATCCCTGAGCCGCGTCAGTGCGGGCAGCCCTGTTCTTAATCAGAAGATAGATAGCGTGGCTGTCAGTACGCCAACAACATACGAAAGCGCAAATGTATGTTTACCTACTATTTACAAAAGAGTTTCCCCGCTTTCAGACGCCCCCACCCCCCTCGCTACAACGTGTCCTGGTTTTCCCAACTGAAAATATGGTCACCCTATTTATGGTAGTTTTACTGGGCATTTTGTGGTATTTAACTGTAAAAAATACAGCAAAGGCTAACAGTGTATGATGACCGTTGGGAATCAAATATAATTCTTACTGTATATTATAAGTACAGCACCACTACTGTAATGTGTAAACAGTAAATTACTGCAAATTCAAAACATACAGTAAGTTACTGTAATACTATGTACTATACCCATAATGCAATGCAAATTACAGTAACTACTTGTAAAGATGTCTTATGGTAGTTTTACTGGGCATTTTGTGGTATTTAACTGTAGAAAATACAGCAAAGGATAACAGTGTATCCATCTGTGAGAATTTGGGTGGCTGAGATTAGACGTCCTCAGTGTACTGTATTGTCCACCACCTCTCTAATACAAAGTTCGCTTTGTTACTTTCAGCAGTCAAAAGACCTCCCTGATGAAATAAAGAAGAAGCACAGTCTTCTTTTAAAACGTAGCAGTTCTTCTGATCCCATCTATCTGTTCTTTGTGCCAGATTGGTCAGATTAGCATCCAAATAAGTGCTGAAACCACCTCTGTTAGGCTGAACAGACCTTTCACAGCTCTGTGAAATGGCATGGCGTATTTCACAAGACTACCACCAACCAAGAGAACAGATTGAAGTTAACCAAGGAAAACCACATCTGCAATGGTAACAGGATTCTGATCTTTTCTGATTTGTTTTTCTTAAAATATTCATCCATTTCCTACTAATGTTTTCCATCTGTATCACATTGTTGTCTATTTACCAAGAAATGTGTTTTTTTTCCCACTTTGATGTCCACCCGACTTCAATATTTAGCCTAAAAGATTTAATTCCCCATGAGAATACATTCTGAAATTGCTGTTTTACTGAAGAAGCTCTTCTGTTGCCTGTATCATTGCAATGAAAGACATATCTTTTCCCTTCCTTTACTTTTAACAACGCCTTCTTGTTATCTAGCTTTGCCTCTTAGGGATGTGCCTCCTGCTCAGCCTTTGAAACTAGATGCATTCTTTCAGGCAAGGTTCGCACTGAGGTTATGGGTAATTGCAATAGCTCTTTTACATTTCAATCGGCGGAATAATCTCCAAGCAACCATCTTTCCCAATACAAAAACACTGACATTCACCCTAATTCAGTCATTTAGATGTGATAACGAAGGGATTGGCCCAAAGTCTGTGAGGTTACACAAGGAGTTGCAGGATTTTAACAATGTTTCACGTGCCACCTTGGAGGCGGAATTTGTAATTTTAGGTAACTGATCGTTAAAACACTTTTGTTGTGTTTTTTTTTTTTTGTTTCATCTGCAGCTTCCCCCTGCTCCCCTATTGGGGAATTTAAAACAAGTTGCATTCTTTATTCATTACTTCTATGAAGTAATTATTTTTCCACTCACACACTCAATATATAGAAAACTGGTTTGCGTGTTGACTGACTCAAGTATCTTCATATTATGTTCATTTGTCACAAGTATCTAACTCTCTGTTCGTCTTAAAAGTTGACCACTTCTCATGATGTAGATTAGGAGCTCTTGGTCCTTGACAATGAAGGACCCTCAGGAAAACTGGAAGGCCCTTCATCACCAAGTTTGAACCTTTTATTTTTATTTTTCAGCTGGACGGAGAGTGCTTGTCTTCAAGATGTCCTGAAAATGACCACTTCACAGAGCCTCCTTCAATTCTCTGGTTCCCTCCTAGTAATGACTTTGCCTCCTTTTTACTCAGTGCTTCAATAAAAACCCTCTTTGACATGACTGTTGGCTCTGGGTGAATGAGCATGTCCACAATGGACAGTGGGCATTAGAGTTAGACCTCCTCACTTTACAGTCCATGAGGTCCAACAGACAGGACAATTGCTCTGCCTAAAGACCCACTGTTTTTACATTTCTGTGAAGCAACTCATTAGCTAAGTAGAATCCCCTCTTTCTTTCTGCATGTTACCTCTTTGTCGGTGGGCAGCTCTTTGTCTCTCCTAAATGATCCCATACAAGGCCCATTTTCTGGTTAATACATATTTACAGCCATGTCAGGTTTTTGTGGGAATCCTGTAGTTTTATTTAGCAGGCCATAATTCTAGACACCATAAAACCATTACCAAGCTGTTGAGTGTAATTGTATAACTGTGTAGTGGCTGCATTTGTGGAGCTTAATGAGTCAGCATCTTTGGAGTGGACAGATGGCTAGACAACACATGCCTGGGGATTCCCATGGACAACCTGATGCATTTACAAGCCTGACTCACATTCTGCTCTTTATGTTAACTGGAATAAGGCTATTTCTAAGCAAAGTGTATAGTGCTATGTTAAGCAAGTTTCTAATATCTTCACACTTCACTTCCAGTAAGATAACCAACCTCAATATCTTTCAAATCACATTTCATCATTAGGTTTCACCGCAGTTGGATTTGGACATTAGGTATCTAGGACAGAAATGCTTCAATAAACTGGAATTTCCTTGTTTCTTGCCTCTCACCTGAGACCTACAAAGTTCTAAGCCTCTTAGAAGTAAAACATCCTAAAGAAACAAAATAAGACGTCCAACTGCCTTCTATCCAAGTGTTTACAAATTTTATAAGCCTTCAATGCAGTGATCTCAAACTGCAGTCTTCGAAGGCAGAATATCCTCCAACTTTTAGATGTGTCCCTTGTCCTACGCACTTGAATTAACAGCCAAAACTGCCTCACTAGCATTTAGTCAAGCTCTACAGAGCTCTGCTAATGAGCCAGTATTGGAGCCAGGTGTCCTGAAGCAGAGAAACATCTAAAAGTTGCAGGAGACCAGCTCTTGAGGGCTGGAGTTTGAGACCACTGCTTCAACAGGCCTCTAACAGTTTATCTTGAGACTTTGGCTGCTACTTCTCTCAGTTTGAATGACAATACATTTTAGAAAACATTAGCATATAAAGGCATGAGATTAAAGCTAGATAAGTAGTTTCTATCTTTACTCTCATTGGTAGGTGGGAGTCAAACACCAAATGTAAAGAAAAGATTGTCAAGAACAAATACAATGAAAGTTGCAAGAGCAAGAAAAAAACAAACAATTTTGATTCATTTTAATCAAGCATGAGAGTATCTTAAAAGATGCACATTAGATCAACTGTCGACACTATGCCAGTCCATTCCTTCAGGTTTATATCTTAAGGATAAAGACAAAAAATAAAATTTCTCTGAAAATTGTTAAGTGCCAAAGGACAACTTAAACAAAGCTTCAGAAAAAATATTGCTTGATCATGACCACTTGCTTATATAGAGATACACAGACATTAACAGGTGGTATAAGGAAAAATCTGATCACCACTAAACAGTGATCAGCTGTAGCTGTATGGAAAGCTACAACTTTAATGTAGTTTTCCATACAGCCATGTAAGAATGAGGGCAGCAACTTTTGCTGTGACGCTTTGCTGCCCTAAAGCATGGGCTTCATATAAGAAGAGGGGCTGTTTTTTAATTAGGGGATAGGTTTAGGACTAAGATGTAAATTAAATTTAGATGTCATGGTTGGGCATAAATGCAGTTACTAAAATGAATGGAAGTCAATACAAAGTTCTCAGTTTGCATAGAAGTACAAGGATGTGTATGGACGTGTGTACAAAGGAGAATGAAAAAGAGTGTGTGTAAGCATGTACAGTATCCTCATGGGGGGTAGGGTCACATGAGTGAATTAGCAGGGCCAGCTGTGATACCACCTGAATGGAACATGGAGACAGACAAAGAAGAGACCCCTGAACTACCCTAAAAGACAAAAGAAAAAGAGACAAGAGGCTGAAACCACACAATCATCTCACCATCTCCAACGACCAAGCCCCTCTAACAAGCAGGATCAGGGGGATCTGCGAGCGGCTAAGCCGGCTGAGGCCACAGATTTCAGTCCAAGCCATTAATTCCACTCTCCTTAACACACGATTAATTTCACTCACATGCAACAGCTCAAAGCCTCCTAGATAAGAAGAGGGGTGATTCCAAAACCAAGATTAAAAGGTGAGGCAGTGAAAACTCTAAAACTGAGCAGATGTTCGTTGGTAAAAGAACAGAGAAGAGACTGCTAATGAGAAATACTAACCTAGGAGCACGGCTACAAAACAAAGTAACTAATACAGTAGAGAAGTTTTACAGTTTAGAGAACAGCCAGAATTTGCTACCGACTCTCATACTATTGGTATACTACTAGACGCAATTTGTTAGCACATAGTCTTTTAGTATTATGCTATTATTGACATTGTGTGAAAAGATCCATCAGTTTAAGTAAGATTTGGATGTTATTACACAACGAAAGAGAAAGAGGAAACAATAAATGTAACCATGCAGAAAAAAGGTACCCCACTGATTTCTCCATCTGAGCCGATGGGACCATAGATAAACCTTGTATGAGCTTAACTTGGTGTCAAAAGTGGCCAGACCGTGAGGGTAGCTAATTGTTTGATGAAGTTAAACCACCTGCCTGAACCAGGAGGAGTTTAAGAGCTGGGGAACTTTTGCTAAGCAGAGCCCGAGGAACAAGATTAGAACCCCGGAGTGCAGACATCCTCTTGGCTCCCCTTGTCTTGTGCCCTAATGGCTACCCTGCAGAGCACTGTGATTTCTGACTGTAGGCAGATCTTTCCCTTGCCCACTGGAAACATCATACAAATTAAAACCCTGTAGAACATCAAATCTTTAATCTTTATCTAGTCTTAGATTCATTTGTGTCACAACAAAGACATGTATGAAGTTGTAATCTCTGAAAACAGGCAGGTACTGATCAAGCATATGTCACTGTGTGAGAAAATATTTCATACACATAAAGTAGGCATGGTTGCAACCGAAAGCACCATTGAATTTTATTGATAAAATTCAATGTAGTAAACTTCAACAATAGCTGTTTTGATTAACTCCTAAAGTTAATTGAAAAAGACAGATTCAATCAGTTGATTGTTTTCCATAGTTCACAAAGTTTATATTTAATTTGGGCTGATAAACAGGACAGCAATAGACATACAATGTGCATTAAATGTGTGAAAACAACAAAAGGTGATCAGAAAGGCAGAAGCTGGACACACAAATTTACCTACAATGACAATATAACGTTAGATTTCATGTTAGCCACACCTCCAGCGATCTGCAAGATTGCAATGTGCTCAGTCTATTCTTTAAAACCACAGCCTGTTTTCTTGTGAGTGACTTGCAAAGCAGTAGCCATTGAAGCCTATTGAAAATATTTTACAGACCTAACAAACCTGAGGTTGTGAAATTGTATTTCACCCTTTGCAATTATGCACACAAGAAAAAAAAGAATGTCTTGGCAGCCGCAGAGTCTTTAAGTTTTGAAGTTTTAAATGATATGAGCTCCATTTCAAAATGGCTTTTTTTCACTCATCCTAAAGCCTGATGTAACTCTGTACATTCATCCATCTCCATACGCTGGCACATACATGAAGGCTGACAACTCTTTGCCTGTGGGCCAAGGATGGAGAAGAAAGTGGTGACCTGGGTTTACTTGATGACTGATGCCCCACAACCAATCGATTTGCCAGAGATGGTTGGAGATAAGAAGCTGGACCTTTTGGTCAGCAGAGGTCTCTGACCCCTCAACCATCCATCTCTGTCCCCATCTCGTACTGCAGAACTTTTGGCTCTCTACTCCTCCATTAGATTCTCTTTTGCTGACAAAGCAGGCAGATGCAGGCATCAGTTAGTCCAGATTGGCCCATTAGGAGAAAATACAGACCCACCTCCTCTCTCTCTCTGTTGCTCTCTCACTCTCTTTCTGCAGCTTGGATACTATGACCCTTGAGGGACATTGTACCAACTTCTTTATAAGGGCAGGTGCCTGAGCTAAACTTCTCCAAAGATGAGTAATGGGATCTACTGGCCCACACTGAAAATGTTTCAAAGGTGGTCAACAAGGTTTTGAAGATAATACAAAGGCCAATTTCATAGTAGGGTAAACGAAAGGGAAATCTGGTGAAGCCTGCATACTTGTCCCAGAGGAAAGGCACTCCCTTCAAAATTTGAGCCATTCACTGAGAAATAAGCAGCAAAAGAAGACCATGAATAAAACATAAAACAAAATTTTTGACCATACTCAAGGGGAGATTAGTCACAGAAACATGTTTACAAAACAAAAAATATTCCTTAAAATAAACTAATGTCGTTTATATTTGATACATATTTTTTTTCTATATGTTCAGGCTATTTGAAATGCAATACTACATGATCAGTGTGTAGTAAAAGAGCAGCTATGCAATGTCCATGAATTGATTGGCAACTAAATTATTTATGCAATAGAGGGTGCTAATTTTGAGGTACATTTAATTTTTCTCAATTTTGCCAGCAAACATATATCCTTTTCATTCTGATTTAACAATTTTGCACAACTTTGTGTAAGTCCATCACATTAAATTGTAATAATATATATCAAATTTTGTGGTTCAAAGTGACATTTTGGATAGGAGTGCTGTTGCGAAGCATTTGCAGCATTTATTAGTGTCATAAAGCTAATGTCCCAACATTCATTTATGATACATTTCCATCTGAATCCTTATCTATATATGAAACCTCTAACACACCAGCTGGTGTGTATAAACTTTCGATGTAGGAAGTTGTAAATCCCTCTTTCAAGAAGCCATCTTGTGTAAATTTAGGCGCGCTTTATCCAGGTGCTCGTCTTTCTCACGGTGTTCTGTAATGCAAACGCTCCCAGATGTAATTCGCTCTGCCTTTATGTAGGCCCAAACACACTCCGCTCGCTCCCCAAACAAACGATTTGCCTAAGCCGCCTGTCAGTTGGATGCATTTGTGTGCACTGAGAGTTTATCTCCACAGGGTATGGAAGATGTTAATTGTGTTAGCTTGGAGGGGGTTCATCAGGTGTATTTGTTTGGACAGAAGGGTGGGGGCATCTGTATGAATGCAGCAGTATGCCTGTAGTTTACACAGAGCTTGGCAGGGAATTACTCGTACACTTTTTTTATTGACTGGTGCTCAGTGGTCCAGGTATCCTGCAGAGTCTTAGATGAATTGGTCTAATGTTTGTAATTATGCAAGCAGTGTGAAGCTCAAGCCATTAATGCAGTGGTAGAGACAGAGGGAGGGATTTTCATCATGAGTCTGGATTTGGGCATTTATGGAGCAGGATATGACAATGTAAAGAAACTTAAAAGAAGAAAATAAAGGTCTATACATGAAGATAGCA
The DNA here is from genome assembly GCF_003331165.1 of Xiphophorus hellerii. Classification (NCBI taxonomy): domain Eukaryota; kingdom Metazoa; phylum Chordata; class Actinopteri; order Cyprinodontiformes; family Poeciliidae; genus Xiphophorus; species Xiphophorus hellerii. The sequence goes on from NC_045680.1 coordinate 11,548,774, forward strand.
GTGGTAATAAGTGATCTCTGACTCTGAGACTTCTATTGAGCAACTCTAGGTCAATTTAACTCCTGATTTCCCAATTCGTACACTCATTTTGCAAATACATAGTTATCTTGTTTAAGTTTGTACCTGTAAATAAATCATTTCATATGTAAACTGTATTTAATTGTCAAAAGTATTCTCTCACCAATCCAAATAGCTGAATGTAGCTGTTCTAGTCACTTCCTTGGCATCAGGGGTATACAGTGCAGCACTGAAAAATGCCCACTGGTTCTGCACACATTAGTGAAAGAATTGGTCACCTTCACTGAGGATCTGAAATTCACTGAGGATTTCAGTGAATTTCAGTGCGATACTCTGATAGGATGAATCAAAAAGTCCTGTTCTGAAATTTCCTCACTGCTAAATATTCCACAGTTAATTCTGAGTGATATTATGTCAAAGTGGAAGAGATTAAGAATGACAACAACTTAGACACAAGATGGTTGGTAACTACCATAGGGCAGAGTCAATAATTACAGACCTACAAACTTCATGTGGTTTTCAGGTGAACAGTGTGAAGTGGGCTTCATGGAATGGTTTTCCACAATCAAGCACCTGCAGCTAAGTCTTATGTCACTAGGTGCAAAGCAAAGTATTGGACACAGTTGTGTACAGCAAGTTACCTCTAGACTAGAGCAGCAGATGTGACGAATCATGCTTCTCTGTCTGGCAAACAAAACAGAGAAATCTGGATTTGGCAGCTGCCAGGAGAACAGCACTCGCCTTACAACACTGTGTCAAGCTTGTTGAAAACGGGATCACAGTGTGGGTTTGTTATTTTTCAGAAGTTGTAATCAGCCCCTTAGCTTAAGTGAAATGAAATCTTAATACCCCAGCATGGCAAAAACTTTTTGGCAGTTTTATGTTCCGAACTTTGTGGAAAGAGTTTGTAGATTGTGCATTTCAGTTCCATCATGACTGTGGACCAGTGCACAGAGAGAGGTCAATAAATGCATGGATGAGAGCATTGGTGTTAGAAATCCACTGGGCATGACATAAACCTGACCTTAAAACAATAGAACCTCAGAGATACATTAAAGCAGTGACAAGTCGTCTTGTCAATCATATGTGTCTGACCTCACAATCGTGCTTCTGGAAGTATGATCAAAACTTCCTATAAACACACACTCAGCCTTCCCAGAAAAGGTGAAGGTGGTATAGCACCAAAGGGTGGGCTGACATCACCCAAAGGATTAAGAATGGGATGCCACTCTGGTTCATGTCTGTGTGAAGACTGAGCAAATAATTTAGAATATAGTATAACTACAAAAGTTATTGGGAATCTGTTTACATTTCTAAGAATAGAGACATATTCTCACAATATTCAGAAATCCCCTATTATATAATTTTATGTAATCATTTTCTGAACAGGAACAGTAAATAAACTAAAGTGACCTTGTTAAATAATGTTCTCACGGACATTATTTAACAGTCATGTATTTGACATTAGATTAAATGTAAAATTTAGAAAATTACTTTAATTTATTGGTCCTCAAAGTGAAATATTCTTCTAATGGGTGATGGTCAGTACAAGATGTCCTGAGGCAGGCAGTTACATTTTGTATCCCAAAATATCTGGAATTAAATGACCAAAACCACAAAGGTACAACATGTTGCTGGGGTGAAATGACCACCTACCTTCTTTAATGAGTCACCGTTAGTGTTTACCTTGTCCCACATCCCATGCATTGCAGCTTTCAGCCAACTTTAATACACGATCTGTGTTAGAAGTCAAACACACACAAAGGCATTTGTGACTTGATATGAAAAACCTGCTTTTCTTAAGATTCAGTCAGATCTGAATATAATGTTTCCTGCAATGGGCAAAATCAGCCGTTAGAGTGGTCAGCGTGGATAATTCAGTGTGCTCCATCATTCTGATGGCTGTGTCCAATTGCTTTATACAAGAGCAGCAGGTAGCCCTGGCTGGCGGGGTCGCAGCTCTAATGGCCTTGCCCCATTGGCCCAAGGGCTCCGGCCAAGGTTCACGGGTCAGGGCCTCGTCCGGACACAGGCTTGGCTCTTGGCCAATGGGTCAGCAATGGGGAGCAGTGCTAGCTGTATGATTTATAGACGCTGGATGAAGGGAATGCTAAGAGGCTGCACCTAAATCTGGCCACAGTTTTTGTTTATATCACCAAAGGCACAATATGTTCATGTTTTTCTCATTTCAAGCCACAAATGTTTGACTTGAAGTTTCAGGATTTTAAAGATTTCCATTATACATTTAGTGTAAAAAGGATCAGATGATATTGAGTCATCTTTTATTTTTCTTTTGCATCTTTCTTTTGGGGCGTTCGGCTAATGGGCACAACATGGGCAAGATCATATCTTTAGAAATGTGGTTTCTATACCAAGTGTTGCCAAAAGTAAAATCTGTCATCTTGTCGCAAACTGTTAATCGCTTGCCAACATATTTAAGTAATTCCATCAAGCCAGGACATTTCAAAAATACGTTTAAAGACTACAAGGTTTTGTGCTTATGGAAGACAGGCAATCCTTGTTTGCCCTGAAGGGCATTTTGTTCTTGTTAGAGTATTATGAACATATGGACCTCTACCAAATCAAAGATGGCATTTGTTTTCTCATGTTGCATGATTTTAGGGTTGCAGAGACAAAGCAAACAAATCCCTTTTTAAAGATGATCTCACAAAAATCAAATCAAGAGGGATAGTATGATACCCAGGATTTGCTGATGACTCACTCTAGTCTCATTTAGCTAAACCAAAAGAGAGTCAGTAGGAAAAGTTAGAAATGATCAACATGACAGTTAGATCTGCTTTGTGTCATCACACAAAATAAACCATGACGCCATATAGCATCAGTGGAAACAGCTGCATGGCCCATACAACAAATAATGTAAACCATGAAAGGAACAAACTGCCTAACTCTATATGATCACAAAGACAAACTACTGGGCAACATTTTCTACCTCCAGTAAGTCATAAACTATCTTGTGAATGGCCCTGCATGTGGTTCATTTTTAAGGGACACGCTTAAAGGTCAGGCACTAGTCCACGGGAGTCTGCGCATGTGTTCTCTGGCCAGAATCAACAGCTGCCATCTGAACGTGGGTGGACATTTTGTCTAAGACCTGAAGCCTGTGGCCATGAAACCTTGCTGCCCTTTCAGCTAATTGTTTGTGGGTTGCTTTTAGATTTTTTGACAGTCTTGGTGATATAGTACTTCCATTGTGTCCTCACGCTATTGTGAAGAGCATTAACTAAGGTTCCCGCTTCTCAGTTCCTGTGCTCTGTGGCTGACCAAGAGGCCAGAGAGCAGCGTGGTGCCCAGCGGGGGCACCCTCTCCGTGGGCAGGAGGGTAGACCTTTACAGGTGCCCTGGCTCCTCTCTTAGCAACGCCCTGCTGCTGGAAATTTGTTGCCACCCTGTGGGTGTCTTTCTGAAGGTGTCAGCCATGGAGCCCCTGATGGGAGATTTGCTGGTATGATAACTTGGTTAGGCTCCAGGATGGATGACATTGTGGCAGAGAGCAAGTTTGCAGCTCCCCGGGAGGTGCTGGCTCTTCTGCTTAACCTCTCCTCAGGAGAGCAGCATTTTGAACGAGTCAACTATATGGCTCCCAAAAGCTCTCGCTTAGATCCCAGTAATCAGCGTTGCAGGCACAAGAACGGTTTGGTAACTGAGAAAAGAATCCCAAACCTTCTGTAATTAAGATAATTTAAAAGACTTCAGACAAAGGAGAACTCAGTAATTAAGCAAAGTTCCAGATTAAATGGATTTCTCTTTCGCCTCGTATTCCTTGTTTTCCAGGTTCCATCGCCCCAATTAACACAAAAATTGCTTGATTTTCACCCAAAGTTGGCACCAGATATTGGCATGAAGCTTAAACTGCATCTAATGATGATGTTATAGACTCAGTAAATTACTAATTAATTTTAAGCCATCAAAGCACATCTCTTTTGGTTGCTCAGAGAGGGATATGGAATGAATCCCAGGTAGCTGAGCGGGTATTATTCAGTAAGACACTAAGAATATACCGATGTGCTCCCAACAATGCTCCTCTTTTGGAATAATATCTGCTCAGTCGTGTTGGTATGGGCTGCATTATGAACTCTTTTTACCCGGTAGTTAGGTTGGAGTCTCAAGGTGGATTTATATCAAAAGACCAGCTCTGCCTCTGTGAGGCGGGTAAAAGCTCTGGCATATCCACTCAGGTGAAGCACGGTCAATCGGGAACCTCCTGAGAGTTAATTAAAGATAAAGTGCATGCTAATAGAAAGGCCTTGTTTCACTCCCACATCCCATCAAACACTAATATACACAGTTTCTTTACTTGCAAAGCACCTTAGATTTTTAAGAACATATATGCATAACACACTGTGAAGAAGTTCTGGGTTATACCTCCTTTCTTTAAATTGTGAGCCAGATTTTCCTTTATTCCCTTATTTTTAGGAGGTCATGAATAACGTGTGTTTAAGTTCCCTAAAAGTCTTTTAAAGTTTTTCACATTTTCAGTTCCAAACCTTGAACATTTTGTTGGTTAATATCTGTGAATTGTTTAACACTCAGGTCCAAAAACATCTGAAACTGTTTGTTTCTTCATATATAGGAGACCATTTTAAATGTAATGTTAGGCAGTTTTCTTACAAGCAGCCAAAGTGCTAATTTATTATTCATTTCTAATAATACTTAGAAATCTGCTAAAGACAAAGTTTGTCACATTAAATTGTATAGTAATACCAGCAAGATAATTCCCAACAAACTTCAAGACGAAACACAGTAGATGATCAGCTTTGGATGATGCATCTGTCAGATTTGTGTTAGCTTTTCTTCCTGTTTCTTAAAACCATGACTTTGATTTTCGTAAGCCCTGACACTTTGTTTATCTTCCACATTACTCTTTAGGCACACATTGGCCAGTATGTTGTTTTCACGAGGCCTACGGTGTCATGAGGTGGTGTGTTGAGGTGGTGAGGCAGACGCAGCGGACCCAGGTATGATGAAAATGTTGATTTTAATTATAAATAAACCCAGCAACAGGTAGTACACACACTGACAACGGATAGACTAGACATTGACGAGGACCCGACGAGGAACAAGGAACACAGGTGGAGTTAAATACACGGGAGGGTAATCACAGAGACGAGACACACCTGGGAACAATCAAGGGGAGGACAGGACAACGAAGAGACTAAGGACACAGAAAACTCTAAATAAACACAGAAAAACACAGATCCTGACAGTACCCCCCCCTCAAGGGCGGCTACCAGACGCCCAAAAAACAAAAACACAACAAGGGTGGGCGGAGGGGCGCTGGACGGGGGGCCAGAGTCCAGAAAAACAAAAAACTACCCACCATCGTGGGCGGAAACACAAGAAGGGCCAAGAGTCCATAAACAAACAAAAAACTACCCACAGGGTGGGCGGAGGCAAAGGAGGCAGGAACCACGGAGGTGGTCCGGCGGTCGTCCGCGGCGGCGGGAACCACGGAGGCGGTCCGGCGGCCGTCCGCGGCGCTGGAGGCGGGAACCACGGAGGCGGTCCGGCGGCCGTCCGCGGCGCTGGAGGCGGGAACCACGGAGGCCGTCCGGCGGCCGTCCGCGGCGCTGGAGGTGGCGATGAGTCCCGGGGGCCGCCCACAGACGGCGACGACGAGCCCCCCGAGGCAGGGTCTCTGGTGGAGCACAGGGGGTCTCGGTCGGAACGCTGGGGGTCTCGGTCTCGGGTGGAACGCAGGGAGTCTCGGTCTCGGGTGGAACGCAGGGGGTCTCGGTCTCGGGTGGAACGCAGGGGGTCTCGGTCACGGGTGGAACGCAGGGGGTCTCGGTCTCGGGTGGAACGCAGGGAGTCTCGGTCTCGGGTGGAACGCAGGGAGTCTCGGTCTCGGGTGGAACGCAGGGAGTCTCGGTCTCAGGAGGAACGCAGGAGGTCAGGGTCTCAGGAGGAACGCAGGAGGTCAGGGTCTCAGGAGGAACGCAGTAGGTCAGGGTCTCAGGAGGAACGCAGGAGGTCGGGGTCTCAGGAGGAACGCAGAAGGTCGGGGTCTCAGGAGGAACGCAGAAAGTCAGGATCTCAGGAGGAACGCAGAAAGTCAGGGTCTCAGGAGGAACGCAGGGGGTCTCGGAAGGAACACAGGGAGTCTCAGTCGTCTCGGAAGGAACGCTGGGAGTCTGAGTCGTCTCGGAAGGAACGCTGGGAGTCTGGGTCTCGGAAGGAACGCTGGGAGTCTCGGAAGGAACACTGGGAGTCTCGGAAGGAACACTGGGAGTCTCGGAAGGAACACTGGGAGTCTCGGAAGGTGCGCCGGCTGGAACGCCGGCTGATTCGGCCTCGGGTGCGCCGGCTGGAACGCCGGCTGATTCGGCCTCGGGTGCGCCGGCTGGAACGCCGGCTGATTCGGCCTCGGGTGCGCCGGAGCGAAGCCTTGGAACCGGCCGCGTAGGCGAGCCGCAGCGAAGCCTTGGAGCCGGCCGCGGAGGCGAGCCGCAGCGAAGCCTTGGAACCGGCCGCGGAGGCGAGCCGCAGCGAAGCCTTGGAACCGGCCGCGGAGGCGAGCCGCAGCGAAGCCTTGGAACCGGCCGCGGGGGCGAGCCGCAGCGAAGCCTTGGAACCGGCCGCGGGGGCGAGCCGCAGCGAAGCCTTGGAACCGGCCGCGGGGGCGAGCCGCAGCGAAGCCTTGGAACCGGCCGCGGGGGCGAGCCGCAGCGAAGCCTTGGAACCGGCCGCGGGGGTGACAGCTCCGGAAGGCGACGAGGGGCCGGGTCCACCGGCGGCTCACGTCGCTGTCTCCGGGCTGACCGTGGAGGTGGCGGCTCCGGAAAGCGACGAGGGGCCGGGTCTGCCGGCGGCTCACGTCGCTGTCTCCGAGCAGACAGCGGAGGAAGTGGCTCCGGAAAACGACGAGGGACCGGGTCCACCGGCGGCTCACGTCGCTGTCTCCGGGTAGACAGCGGAGGTGACGGATCCGGAAGGCGACGAGGGGCCGGGTCCACCGGCGGCTCACGTCGCTGTCTCCGGGCTGACCGTGGAGGTGGCGGCTCCGGAAAGCGACGAGGGGCCGGGTCTGCCGGCGGCTCACGTCGCTGTCTCCGGGCAGACAGCGGAGGTGGCGGCTCCGGAAAGCGACGAGGGGCCGGCTCCACCGGCGGCTCAGGTCGCTGGCTTCCCGGACGGAGGTATCGACGGGGGCCGTATCCGGGGGGTGCCAACACCAGCCTTGTCCCCCGGAATAGCTCCCGCTGCAGGTCGGCGAGGGCTTCAGCTAGCTCCGTCTCCTCCCTGCTTGATCTCTGCCTCCCTCCGCTCTGCCTTTTTGGAGGGAACCTCACTCCAGCTGGGTCCATTTTTTTAGCAGCCTCACCGTTCGGTATGGTCGGATCCTTCTGTCATGAGGTGGTGTGTTGAGGTGGTGAGGCAGACGCAGCGGACCCAGGTATGATGAAAATGTTGATTTTAATTATAAATAAACCCAGCAACAGGTAGTACACACACTGACAACGGATAGACTAGACATTGACGAGGACCCGACGAGGAACAAGGAACACAGGTGGAGTTAAATACACGGGAGGGTAATCACAGAGACGAGACACACCTGGGAACAATCAAGGGGAGGACAGGACAACGAAGAGACTAAGGACACAGAAAACTCTAAATAAACACAGAAAAACACAGATCCTGACATACGGACTGGATAGATAGTATTTCAAATAAAAAGGTAGCCAAAATCTGAAGAAAAATATGGCGTACTGACAGAAAGGCTTGGTTCCAAAAACGACATCACATGTGTATTCTGTTTGAAAGCCTTCCGAGCACTCCGAAGTGATATCAGACCTTGAGACCTTCCATTGCTTCTGGTCTGGGTTGCTGCTCCTAACTCTTAAGATCAATATTTCACACCTCATCCTCATCCCAGTTTTACTGACCAAACAAAGGTAACATTTGGCCTTCGGTAAAATGGAGTAGAGTGACGGATCATCACCGCTGAACCACATCTAGAAAGGCAGAAAGTGAATGTTGATTACAAGACAAAAGCATTGCTTCCCCCTCAGAACACACATTTACCCTGGATGTTATAATGTGAGGATCTCCATCGTTTGAAAGAACGACAATGTTGAGCAGAGTGTACCATGCTCTTACTTAGATGCTGAGTGTGAAAGAGAAGCTTTAAAGCAGAGTTTTTTTCCAATAAAACTATAACAAGTGATTCTGCCATTGAAACTACAGTTTATAGCTTGCATAGTCATTATAAACTCCATGGCAAGGTGTAGCTCTAACACATTTTAACTGGATTGTGCAGACAGGAACTTCCGTGTTCTCTCACTTTTAAAGCGACCGCAGGGAAGAAATGAAGGATAAGGACTACTATTGGGGTTAAAACATGTAATGAGTACCAAAGCTTTAAAATTGAGTTAATCAAAGTCAGAGTAGTTTGTAACATTCATCTATGTAGCACTCAACCCCAGTAGCTACATAATAACCATTGGTCAAGGTGATGGTACTCTGGGCGGGGTCCTTGGAACGTCTCTCTAAAAAATAATTATTCGTAAACAGGAGAAACAAATATTAGTCAGTTTTTAACCTGCTACACTTATTTATGATTTTTAAATATGGTGGTGCCTCCAATAAACAAAAAAGGAGCTACTTTATTTTAAAATATTTAAGAATAAAGAGTATTATACCTGTAGCAATAAAATTAAGACAACTCAGAAAAGGTTAAACATCAAAAGTAGAATTTATAAAATAAAATATATTATTTGGACATACAATAAAAATTAAGATCTGGGATGTGTGGAATATCAAGGACTATTACTAAAAACAAAAACACAGAATATTACAGTCCAATAAAATGGTTCCCCATTAAATTCAATAAAGCATTTTACTGAAATAAGCAAACTGGCTGCAGCCTTTGTAGAAGCTTGTGCTTGTTGTGACCCAAAAACGCAAACGGTCGCTTCCCCTTAAAGCAAGCAGAAAAGAAATGCTCCTGGTTTAGTTTACTCACAAATCCTTTGGGTTTGCATCTGTGAGGGGTGGATGAGGCCTTGTCCATGACCGCTGGTAGCACTCAACAGTTGAGTGGGAATCAACTCGTGAAATAAAATAAAATACAAGAATGACAGCACAAGTTAGGCTTGTTGTGCTGTGTTTAACTTTTTTTTTATGTAAGTTTCAAAGAGAATCCACATTTTTATCCAAAATAAATGACAAAGCTTTTGGTGGATTAATGTATTTTTTAAAAACTATTAATGAACTATTAACTAATAAATGAAATAAATGTCCTTGTACTTTTAATCCAATTTACAGCATTTACCCAAGTTAATACATTTATTAACACATCAACACTCCAGTAATAGTACTCATATTTAGCCTTCTTAGTCTGAAAGTAATATCAAGAAAGTAAACAGATTACAACAGACAGTTGTAATCAGACGATGATTTTAAACAGTGGGATATAATATTATACCCCGCTGTTTGTCCCATTTGTTCAGCTGCAAAATGGAGCATTTTGCACTGCTAATATGATCACTTCCGGTAGAATGTAACAGGTCAGTCGTTTGTCATAGGTATCCCTTCATGCCACAATCAAGCACTTGTCCTGGCTTAGCACCAAATCAGCTTACAAAGGGTTGAAGAACCTGTTTGATTTCCCACTTGTTGGATTTGCAAACTCATGCACATACAGTACAGACCAAAAGTTTGGACACACAGTTGTGTCCAAACTCTTGGTCTGTACTGTACATCTCTATGGATCTATTTTTATCTTTTGGAACTTTACTAGATTTTGTCTGTGCTGCCTTTTCATACTCTAATAACTACATCTGTGACTGATTTTCTTATTTCAAACAATAATAATCACTGAAGAATACATAGTATGATAAAAAAAAACATCGCAAGGTACCCAAACTTACTCCAATTGACTCCCTAAATATAATTAGCAATTAATTTACAATTTGTAAAGATGTATGGGTGAAGAAGCAGCCAAACCAACTATTGCTTGTAAAATTACTTAATATAAAAAATAATAGGGTAAATCAGTTTGCAGGGATACCTTAGTAAACAAGTTTATGTTAATCATAATTGTCAATTTTTTTTCCTCAATCAACTTCTCTTATTGAGGCTTTGGGTGAGCCAGAAAGATGGTGTCAGTGAATGACTGATTCAACCACTGGCTCCAGTCTAGCAGTCAGAATTTCACATTGAAAAGGGATAAATGAGTATTCAACAACAAAAAGACAAAAGAATAGGGGTAGTGATTAATTACTTACTCACAACAATGGTGGATCTTAAACCCCCATCAGAGCAATAAAACATTTATAGATACTTCTCCCACTCTTAGGAAAAGTCTTGAACTCCCTATCTCTAGTTAGATAAGATACACGTGGTCTACACATAACTGGAAATTTATATTTGTAGAGACAGTGACCATCTCGGTCTGAAAAAAAAACAATGTATTGATTTCTGAGGTTGACCTCTGCCACTGAAAGCAGGCAAACATCAGACAATGACTGGTTAATGTGTGCCTACTGTCAAAGGTCAGTAATCGGGTACGACCATTATAAAGAAGTTAGAGAAACTTATTTGTAAATTAAAGATTTCATGTTGTTGTAAAGTTTCCAGGTACATTTCAGAACACCCATTTGTACATTTAATACACCATTTATTAGAAAGATGCTAGACACCAAAAAAAACAGGTAAGAACTGAGGAGGAATAGGTGAAGGTCTGCTGAACATCAACAACAGTAAAAACAATCAAGATAGACTAAAGGAACAAAAAAGATAGTAAAAACTGGAAGAATGATTGTCCTTGACTTCAGTTTCTATGCAGAAATCTTCCAACATGTGCAACAAAACACCAACTTACTTCACGAGGATGAAAAGCACTCTCGCCATCCTCCTACCTCACACTACAACACCTTCTGGTGTTTTCACACAATCACAACACTTTGGTTTGCCGTGTTAGTAGTGACGCAAAGAGGGACGTCGTCAATCAACAGCAGACTTTAAAGACAAGATGACTCAAAATATTTGTTATTTGGCATATTTACATGAAAAGAGCAGTGCTACAATGGAGCCTGAGATGATGGAAGCAAAAACAACAAATGCACAAAACTGACCTACGGAGGGGTCTACTTCTCAAGACTCACATGACAAGTTTAAAATTACTTATATATACTAGATTTGATAAAAAGCTGAAGCAGCAAGTTAGTATGAACTAACCATGTGCTACAGATTCAACCTCATTTGTTCAGCTGAAACCAAACAGCATTAACGCGTTTGGACACACACTTATAAAGCCTCCACACACAACAAGCATTTCAGTGACTCTTACTGCTTCACAGTTTCTGTTTTATTAGAGTAAAATGTTGTTTTGCATGTGTAAAAGCTGCATAATGTCACAGCATGAGCTGTATCTTTTGCAACTAGTATGCAGTTAATACTGCAAGAAAAAGAGCAAAACTTTTAGAAGATAACAGGAAGGTTGAAATTATTAAAGCCAAGTTGTTCTCTTTTTATTCTTTTGCGCTTGGAACCTCATATAAAATATTCTGGATTTGAAATTATTGGTAGCCTGAAATCTCAGAGGTTGAGATTCACATTTACAGGGTAATACATAGACATTGCTCTTTTAGTAAGTAATGTTGCAGATGGCAATCACTGAGTAGTGTTACTGAACACTGATACTTTGAAGGTTAAATTTAGGAGAGCAGCGTTTATTACCCTTGGAAGATGACTTGATTTATGAAAGAGCCCAGAGTTGTCATAGGAAATGCACAACTTATTAAACGCTGGTGCAAAAAGCCAGGCACACCAATAACTCTGATGCCAATGAGAGATTAAAGTACTGCAATCAGTGCAACTTATATTTATTACTGTAATTATCAATTTACTGTAGTAAAAATTCACTGACAGCATTTTATATCTAATGTTTTTCACCTTAGGTTTATTACCCAAGTGGAAGGTCAGAGCATCGATAGTTGGAACATCTTGTAGTCCATCCTCATCCAGCAGAGATTGTCTCTGTGGTATTTGAGACACTTGTTAAAAGGCCCTTTTCTTCACATAAATCCTATTATTACGTTTATTTCTCTGTGCAATTTAGAAAACTCTATTCATCTAAATGTTAAAAATGAAAAAAATGTAAATTTGGAGACAAGCTTGTGGCGAACCAGTGACTCATTCACACTATCAACTCAGTTTGTAGGCACAAGCAGTCTGGCACCAGAAGTAATGCATGACTTTACCACCATTCATCCTGCAGAAGTGAGCGGCTATTTCAACAAGTACTTCACAGACGTCAACACCTATGAGCGCATCTAACCCGTTTAACGCACCATCGTGACATAGTGCAAGTTACATGCTAAAACTGAAGTAGTTTGTGGTTAAATATTGCCTTCAGACAACACGAGAACGAAGAACGTGAAAATTCTGGATTTCTTCTCCTACAGCAGTAAATACATGCAAGTTTGTTATGCACATCATCTGACACTGGAAATGCACCATTAAGAGATTTTTATCACTGATGTACAGTCACAGGTTTTCTAAAGTTCTGTTGATTTCTCCTTCAGAAACATAAACGACAAAAGAGTTTTTTCTCCTTTCTATATTAATTTACATTTTAACCATCGTAACAAATTAAATATGTATTGATGTAGCAAAATAAAATAAATGGCAAAAGTTCCACTTCTGTCTCTTTCTGAGAGGTATACATTAATATAAAAAAACCAAAAAAGAGTTACAGGATATCTCCTTTATTCCTTCATAAGACAGATCATGGGTCTCTGAATTTTTGTAATGTGTACCACATCCCAAGGTATTCTGTGTATCCTACCAGATTGAATCAGAATCTGTATGAGTGTTTATCACTATTGATAGGGTTTGGATCCCTAACAAGTCCAAAAACTGCCAATATTTCCTAATTCACAATTATTCATAGCAAACAGAATCAAACTCTTCAAAACAGATAAACAGATAAAACAGAGCAACATGTTCGGCTTCCTGTTATCTGCGGATGTCCATCTGCTTGTTGAAGCAGCTTGAATGAACAACAGACATTTCTCTGCAGGAAATACAGTTTGCTTCCCAGAGGTAATTTTTGATTTCTTATGCCAACTCTCATTTCATTACACCTCAGGAACTCCGAAATAAGGTAACTTCTTCACATTGTAACAACGTCCACACTGAAGACGGTTTTTGCTAACATGACCTCCTTATACTAATGTGTAACTTCACCAACTGGAACGAGATTGGATTTTTAGTTTCAGGGAATCTGGACTAACACCAGTCACGGTCAGTCCAGTATAAAATCAGCCCATTCTCATCATCAGCTGATTTTTAGGTGCATCTCTTTTTGAGAAAGTCCTTTGTGTTGTACGTTATTCTAGATCTGTCACAACAATGGCTCAGAGATTCTGTAAAATTACATTTAAGCCCTAAACACCCCTGAGCGTTTTTGTTTCAAATGTTGAGAAACCCTAACATCTGGCACTAACCACAACCCATGGGCTTTCTGGTGGAATATAATGTGCGTATGTGTTATGAAGATCTAATCTTTTTCCTTCCCTCTGGCCTGGAAATGCCACAGGACGCCTCTCCAGGAGGCCCTGGATAGCGGCACAGCTTGGGAGGAGGACGTCTCCACTAATCCACTGAAATCCCAATTGCAAGAAGTCGGTGCAGATGGAATCAATGGAGGCATTTTCATAATCAGTGTAAATCAATGTGGACAGGTCGTCCTTTCAGTGTTCAGTCTGTGTAGGTTATGAGAAAGAAAGTGAGCTCCTGTAAGTGCTTCAGATCCCGCAGTTCAGCGTTACCGGGGGAATCCATTTTTCATGTATTTCTCACATAGGTAGGCAGAAAGATCCAAATCCATTGTTTGCTGGGGAAGATTGTGTCTCAAGGTGCAGGAGTGTAAAACTGCTTTGAGACAATGCTTAAAAAAATCGTAGCCATGTCCCCTTTCATGATCCCTGTTATTAATGGCACCAGAATGAAGCATTTCAGCGCTGCATTAAAGACTTCTGCTATTAATAACATCTATCAAAGACGTTTCAGAAGTGGGCTGGCTCGTATTTAGACTTCAGATAGCAGAAACTGCACTGACACCGAACAAGTTAATCACACACAGACTATAACACATTTCCCTCCGCTGCCGCCTTAAAGGAACCCGTCATAGTCAAAGAACCCAACAATGCAGAATGGTAAATCTGTTGCAAATGTTTCTATGACATTTAGATTAGAAAAAAAAACTTTCATTCCTTTAGAGGAAGTCACACCAAGATTATTTACCAAAATCAAATTCCTCATGAAACAAATGAAATAGCTGCCTTTACCCAAGGGATGGCTTTTCCTCTGGGCGCATCCCAAATGAGGGGGGGTCAGACAAGTTAAGGCTTGTCCCAAAACGGACACATGTTCTCCATTGTCAAGCCGACCTCTTTCCCAGCCAGGAGATCAATGTGAGCTGTCAGAAGTCACCCACTTGCTGTCAGAGCTCAGAGTGATGCTTTTAGAGGAGCTGGGGTTAGCAGCGGGGGGAGGAGGTTGGCAAATTATGTGGAGGAATCTGTTAGGGCTGAGTGCATTTCTGCATTTTAATTTCAGGGGAGGTGTTAGGGGGTAATGTTTAAGAATTGAGCCCCCCAGGTAACACAGATTGGGGTCAGAGATGGTGTGGCAGATGTGACAGATACTGTTTGCTGTGTAGGGGGATATAACAGTTCAGCTCTGGTTAGTTTTAGGTGGCACAGTTGAGTTCAACCAGTTCAGGTCTGAGAATTCAGGCCCTCATTTTGCATCCAAATGAGGGGGGGAGTTTGTTTGGGTGCAGCGAGTCTGATGGACAGCTGCCCCTCCTCATGTCCCGGTCATCGCACCTGCTCCGTTTGTCAGCTCGGCTGACTCGTGTTCCTCTTTGTGGCCTCATGCAGTTTCCTCACAGCCAGACTTGAGGAGGGCATGAACATGCAAACACACTCAGGGCTCTCACGTTATACTGTTGACTGATCTACAGGTAGGACGTGGCTGAAGGAGCAAGGATGGCGTAAGAAATGTTGAGAGATTTGGAAGAGTTAAAAGAAGACAGTAGACAGAGGTACGGTCTAGTATAGGTACTTATGGAGCAAGTCAAACAGCAACACTTAGGAGAGTTCAGCAGGCAGACTGAGTGGGTGGAGAAAAAGCTAAGTAGTACATCATCTGTCAACTCTACAGGGTCCTAACAGATGAGCAAAGCTGGAACAGAGAGGGCTGACTGGAGGCCAGAGGGGGCAGTGGGTGGGCAGCTGTCTGTCACCCAGTCAGGCAAAACCTGGGGCACACCTGTGCGCCTTTTCAACTGGTTGAATGGCTGCTTTAATAAGGGGTTGATACACAATAGTCTGTTGAGTAAAGCAGAATGAGAGCGCATATCAAAGAGCAGAGGGTACTCACTTTAGTGACAGAACAGGTCTGTGAATCAGAGGCAGACCTTTTGCATTTTGTGACTTTGATTGTGTCAACAGTTCATATACAAGAGAATCACCTCCTCTGGATGCTGTAAAGCTTTCCAGAGTCCTCCTAAGGCCCTCAGTATTTGACTCGGGTGTGTTGAAGCAGGTACACATTTAAAAGTTACAGGACACTGTGACTTTTAAATGTTAAACTTTTAAATGTTCAGCTCCAGTCTCCCTTAAAAACTGGAGCAGAATACCCCTGAACTATACATGCGATTTAGTTAAAGATGATGCCATGATTTGTGGTTGTAGAGGGTCGGACCCAAAAGTGGAAAGGTAGAGGCAGCAACTGAGGAAAATGATTTAATGAGGAAATCCAGTGAGTACAAAGACCAGGCAGAACAGGACTTTGGCAAATCTCTAGAGAAAACACAGTCTACTAGACAGCACAGGACCGACAACACAGAGACTCTATTAACAGAAAACAACACAGAAACCTAAATCCTTACAGATGAATATGTTTTTTACAGTAGTCACGCTTTTAAACTAATACTTAGCTGCCTCTTCAGATTCACTGCTGTCAAGACTGAAACTGATCAGGGAGAGTGCCAAAAAAGACTGACAGCAACAATTTCAGGAAAGCACTAGCTGTGACCAACAACATGTGACCAACAAGCTTATGTTTTCCAGGAGATTTTCCTTTATCTAATAGGAAGTAGGGCTGCAAGACAGAAGCCTTTCTCATCTAAAGAAAATATCCAGGCCTGGTCAAAATATCCTTAAGTGTTGTAGGATATCCAAACATTATGAAACCCGACGTAGACTTCTTTTTATGTTTGGTGCAAAAACAACTCTGCAACTAAAGAAGAATAGACCTGCAGCGTAACATGGTGGTGACAAGTTTATGCTTTGGGATTACTTTTCCTCAAATGGTGACGTGGATTTTGTCAAAGAGGCTGAAATACCAGTCAGTTTGGACTCAAAACTTTTAAATGTATATTAATAGAGAGCTGGAAATAGTTTCCCTTTTCAGCACAAGAGCGCTCCTTCTGACAGACTTAAAGAACTGGGAGAGAAATTGGGAAAATATGGGAAGGACTGAGAAATCCACGATGAAGGCCACAAGTCGAAGTGAGTTTGTCGGTATATTAAGCTGATTTCTCAGCACTTCAAGTGTTGCTGAAATCATCTCATTACCAAATATGGCAGAATCAAGCTGTGACAGGATGCACTCTGTGTTCCTTTTGGCCAGCTGTAATTATTACCTCCCATGGATCCCAGTGTCTTTGTCATCCTTCATGAACACGGATCTTGGCTGAGGGAAGTGAAGTGTGATGTGTTTTAGATGTTCTGGTTACATTTGTGACCTCCTGGCTGAGCAGCATATGCACTCAGAGTACTTTTGGTACGGAAAGGTTGAACTCTGGTTCAGGTTTTCTCAATTTGTGAATAATGGTTATCACTGGAGTTCAAATGCTGTAGAGTGGCTTTGTGGCCATTTACTGATCGCTGTCAATGACCCTGTCTCCTATCTTTTCTTCAATTTCTTTAGATTGGGGTACAATCTGTCATTTTCAAAGATCTTTTAGCTCACTTTATGTTATGTGGTAATTTTTATTTAAGTGTTTTACTGACTCTGCAGGTCATGCAGTCATGAGTGTGGGTAGTGGAATTGAACAGGACTGTCCAATAAATGTCTATTACTGCAGTTAATTCCTGATTTTTCAGATTTACACTTTACCTTGAATGCATTTTTGTTCAAAGATCTTCAAAATTATTATTATCATTTTGTATTTCCACCTAAACAGATTAATGGTGTTTGTTTGTTTGTTTTATCCATTTGAACTGTACATAATCTGTGTCAAATTAATAGTGGTCAATATGTAGTTATGGATAGTTTAATTTTTTTGTGCATTATTAAAATCTGGCATTTTAACATCAGTGTACACTTTTTAGATTCCCACATAGAGTTATTGCCCACAATCTACAGAAGGATGATATAAAAAGACCCGCATAATGACAGAAAACCGATCCAAATTAATAACTCACTCTAAATACAGTGCTTATAACTCCTTTTGAGTAACATCGTGTAGACAGTAAACACTTCCCGTCATTTGGGATCTTACAGACCAAAAGGAGCTCATTCAGCCGTCAGCGAGTGCTGAAGAACAACTGTACGACAGGAGTAGGTGTGGGAACGTGACCCGTCCATCCAGTACTCATCATCAGCAGATTTCCTCCCCCCACAGTTAAGGCAGCTGTTGCACGGTAACCTCTGCCGTGCAGCTCCCTCGTTGATCAGAGCACTTTCCCCATTGTTAGGATGAAAAGCGCCGCAGCGGTGGTGGCCCCAGTTCTCAGGAGCAATGCCTGGCTGGAGATTATTATGGTTGGGCTTGCCCAAATAAACACACCGGGACCTCGCAGCCGCAGCTGTGGGCCTCTCCCTGGCTGACCTCCTCTCCTGTGAGTCCTCCCGCTCACACAGAGAAGCAAAGGGAAAACAAGTGAGGAGGAAAAGAGACAACTTGCCTGAGCCAAAGCTTGCAGAGGTTAGAGGGGCCAAATGCTGCTTATTATCAGAGTTAGGTCTTTCCCACGCCTGCGGGCCTGCAGCCGGCAGCGTGCCCGCTTGCCAGAAAACTGTTTAGCTAACTCATCTACAGCCATACTCCCACCTACAGAGGGGGAGGAGGGTTGGTTTTCTAGCTGCTGAGCGGAGATGAAAGTTTATTCAGCAAGTTTCTGTACCAAGACGTAAAACTTAGAGGGACAGAGGAATGCAAAAGGCCAGTCTTCCTTAACCTCTCACAATGGAAGAGAATGTGAATTTGCAGTTTGACAGCTGAATAAATTGGACTAATGGGCTGAGCATACTGGTACTGGAATGAAGGTCATGGCTTGGCTGTTCCTACAGCCTTGCTTATGGGAATAACGCTATAAAGTTGCTCGTTTACTCAAGTAGATGAAGGCGTGCTGACGAAACACACTCCCCAAGGTGACATCTAAATAATATGAAGAGTTCATCCAAAAAATATCCCAGAGCTAAATGTTTCTTCTACTGGGGTAGAAACCTGACATCAGAACAGACACACGATCTTGCCTTGCAGGTTTTCCATTTTTCAAATGCAAGTTGAGGTTGCTATATATATTATTCACTTCAGGTACAAATAATTGCACATTTGACATGCTAACGAACATAAACACTGCAGAGATGACAAATAGCTGATTCCTTAAACATTCAAATTTATTTATCCTTTCAAATGTTTGTTTCGAAAAAGTAACTCAATATAAATTGGCATTAGACAAGGTATTTCATTCATTTTCACTTTTTAAGTAGTATAAAAGCAATCCCTTGTTCTATGATTTGCTTTGTACAGAGGATTTGACCTGGACTACTGAGAAACTATTGTTTCCTGCAGTCGTGGACTCTGTTGAAGTTTTAAACTATTAGATCTGATTTTACTCAATTGCTAACGCTTAGCATTGATGTATGTAATGCACCAGCTCGATCATGAAAGAATCTATAAAGCATAAAGTTGACTGGAAATTTTATGCACTGTAAACAATCATTCCTGAGGGAAGTAGGACATCCATCCATCCATCCATCCAGCCATCCAGCCATCCAGCTGGTGCCTATCTCCAGTGAGACCTTTCGGGCGAGAGGCGGGTTACGCCCTGGACAGGTTGCCAGTCCATCGCACGGAAGTATGAGAAATGAAATAGAAAATTAAACTTTAAAGGATTTTGATGAACTTGTGGCAGAAGGAAATAGCAACAGATTTAGCCAGGAAATCCCAGAGAATAAATGCTACTAATTACCGATTTCAATGATTAGCAATAATAAAAAGAGGTTATAGCTGATGTTATAAACACTTTGGTGGAATTATGTAACTTTTCCTTGAAAATCTATATTTAACATCCAAATTTTGACATGGTTTGTTATTTTAGGTCATTATGAGGAAAACACTCACTGACACCCACTGAATTCCACCTGTATTCAAACCCACACACACCTTCACATCCCTACACAGTGATCCACCTACACGCATACAAGCACCCACACACACACACCCACATTCATCAGCACAGATGAATGCCTCAATCTCCCACCAAGTAACTCCCACACACACACACCGACTCATTCCCTTACAAAAACAACAGCGGACATCCTGGAGACCCACGCAGACACTCCTACACTCCTGAACCCCCTGCCTTGCTTCGTTTGCACTGTCGGGCTGAGTCAGCGGTCCCCCGCTAGTTTGCATGCATGGAAGGCTCCAGAGGAGAGGAGGGACTCCCCTGCAACTGCAACGCATGAAGGGGACAGATGGGCAGAGGGAGCTCCTGGGCAGGTAGTCATCCGTAGAATGTGGGGGCGTCTCAGGGGGGTCTGGCCAGGGGCTGAATAGCCTTTAAATGCTCTCCGCCAACACCCACAGAGAGCAAACAGACAGAGGGGCAGAGAGATTGTCACTAAAGACTCCCCCACTTCCATTCTTCTTGTAAGTCACATAGAGATCGCCGCCCACAAACTCACCTGCAGGAAAACACCGAAATAAATGTGAAACACAAAAGAATCTGAATTAATCTGACCTTCGTGGTGGATTCTGTTGAACTGCAAAAACAACATGAACTTTTACAACTGCTTTTAAAGCTGCCATATGAAAATTTTACAAAAAATAATGTTTTTTTTTTTTTTACATATTTATTAAAACTGTCACTGTTAATTGGTGAAAAAAGTTGAGCTCTGCTGCCTTCTCCTACAGAAATACACCCCAAGGTCAGAAACAATCAGGAAGAGCATCTTAGCGCTGTCAATCAAGCTTGTGTATGCACCACTCACACCTGCCCCCTTGCTCTCTGTAATGCAACAGCTGGTTCACCACAAGATAGTCTGCAATGGATGCTCAGGCTGGTTAGCATGGCCACCGATGATGGTGGATAAGTGATCTTCCTGGAACTGTGAGTTGCTTCTCCGCCATTAGTACATTGAGCAGCGCGTGCACGAGGGTGATTGACAGTGCTAAGATGTTCCTCCTGGCTCTAATTGATTGTTTTAGACCGAGAGAGGTGTATTTCTGTAAATTGCAATGGTAGTTCAGTCTGAAGGTAGAGGAGCTCGATCTTTTCACAGATTATATGTCTCATGTTTTACTGTGACGACATGGTGACAGTTTGAATAAAAATAATAATAAAAAAAACATATTTTTGTAAAAGCTACATTCTGCAGCTTTATTTCTTGTTAGATTTGCTCTTCACCCAGCAATCTGTGTAACTTATCCAGAAAATAATCTCATCCAGAGACAAAGTTCCCTTACAGAGCAGAAAAAAAAAAAGTTCAGAAGATCAGGAGAAAGGCTGGCTATTAAAGCTCCGGTTCCTGTTCTGTCAGCTCAGGCAGCATCGTAGATCCATGTCAAAAATTACACATTCGCTCCAGCTAGGAACCAATTACTGAATTGAGCTTGTAGCAGAGGCTCGTGTTGGTCTGACTGGCACTCTCCTCACAGATGAAGAAGAATTTACAGAATTAGAAAAAGAAAAACAACTAAAGACCAGTGCTGGCTCTCTTTCTTGTTTCTCATGGTCGTAATGAAATTAAATACAATCATTCCGGCCTACGTTTCTAGTTAATGGCTGTGATTGAACTCAGCCAGTGAATGATAGACTCAGAGCAGAGGAACAAGCAACAGGAAGGGTGAGAAGCTGAGAGAAATCAGAGGGAAGATATAACAGTCAGAACTTGCCAGAGACTCCGTCTGGGCTCAGTGGCGGGCCTGATGGCACTGTGTCAGCATCATTACGTGGGCGTACGGTTCAGGAGCGGTTTCACTCCAGACGGACGTGACATACACACTCAAACGCGTGTCATGAGGCCACCCACGCCTGACACGGGGACACTGCCAGGCCCTGACACATGAAGCGTGGTGAGGCGACAAGTTCGTCAGGAGACGGATTGGTGCCTCCTTGCCACATGTCAGTCATGTCTCACTCTCGCACTTTTCCACACCTTGCCCTCCCTCCATCATGTGAACATACATGCATGCATACATACAGCTTTTCGTATTGGGATTTTCGTATTGTGTTCAAGTAATTTTTTTAGAGAGAAACAACTGAAGTCATTTAATGAGGACATTCTCCACACAGGCTCAGAATTGCTCAAACAGGATCAAATAGAAACATCTTCCCTCTCAAAAACTGGGTTAAATTGGCAAGTTGTAGAGAAATCCTACTTTCAGATGTTAACAGGTTATCACAAATTATAGGACTCTTTTAAATTGCCTGTTTTCCTAACTCAGCCGTGACTTTTATGCAGCGCTGGCTTTATCCGTTCCAAAACTAGTTTCGATGTGTGTTCGGGATTGTAATCTAGTTTGGTCTCTAATTATGCTGAAGTTTCAACTAGCTGACCCAAATTGTCACCTTCAAGGAACAGGAAATTGGTTGGGATCTTCAAGAACAGCCCAGGTCCTAGTAAGACTCCAGCCTTAAAGTGGAAGATGGTTGAGCACCGATGCTACTGTCCACAGTTATGAGTTTAACGTCAACGTCTTCAATTGACACCTTCAATTTAGGTTGAAATAAGATGCTGCCATGTGGACATGCCAAATACCTTCTGAAAACATTTCTACACAAAGGAGATGCAGATTCAGCTACATGGCCTCAATAAAAAGGAAGTAGGTTTCGACTAGTCCAGGATGGAAATCTCTAAAAAGTAGATTTTACATAATATTGTCTCTTTAAGAAGTACAAATCAAATGCAGAGAAAACTTTAGTTCAACAGTTTGTTAATAGGTGGATTTTTTCTATCCATTCTGTCACAGCTGGTTCTTTCAGGATGGTCATGATCTTGATGTGGCCCAGAATGAAAATGAGTTTGACACCCCTTTGTTAAACTATTTAAGTTGTTCGTTGAATAATCATCCCACTCTGACAAACAACAAAAACAAACAAAAAATAAACAACAAAAAAAACATTCCAATAAATCACCAGAGGTTTCAAACAAAAAACATTCTTGCATATATGTACATTTCTGACTGGGACTGTTAGTAATCATTTATGTTTAGTGTATCTTCAATGGAATAAAATGAACATTATGTGACCTACTCAGAGTATCATTTTATGCTCCAAATCGAGATGATAGAAAGCTCACGTTGCACAATATGTCACTATGCATAATTTACCGTAACATCACGAGCAGAACTCGTTTTTCAGATTAAATAATACGAGACAAGTCCCAGATGTGGACACAGGGCCAGCAGATGATAGCACCAAGTGTTAGTAATTTTTTCTCTCCTCATGTAGGACCCCCTCAATTCAAAAGCGCTTGTGACTGTGGACCAAAAAAAAAAAACTTTTGCGTTGTCTCTTGGGTTCTGTAGTTAAAACGTAAATTTTGAATCAGCTCACCTCATTGTTTGTTCCAACTAGTAAAGCAAACAAAAGGCACACTCGGGCAGGCGTCTTAAACAAGCCAAGGAGTGGAGGAGGTTTCCAGAAATAAACCAGAGCATGCTGTAAAGTTCTTACCAAGGGAGGGTCAACTGTGCTGGATTTCAAAGGGAGCTCATAAAAAGAAACAATCTGCTTTTCACATTTCCACCAAAGAAGCGAATGTGGGTGAGATATCACGCCGCCCGCCAGCTCTTACAGTAACTTGATCTCTGTTCATGTGTGGTAATTAACCATCTTTAAAACAGCAGGATGAAAAGAGCTAAAAAAATAATTATGGTTACAGTCACCAATTTCATAGACTTTTGAAACTGTTGGTTCACAATTTTTGTTTTGTTTGACTTTCAATTATACAAGATCTCAATGAGACAACAGAACTCTCTTTTGATAAAACAAACACCAAATTACAATCACAGCAAAAAAAACAACAACAAGTAATTAATAAATCCGAATAAGCTAATAAAATATGAGTTAAAGACAAGATGAAGTTTCATAACAATATTTCTATTTTTGTATTAAATTTACTTTCAAGGAAGACAGTTTCTGTAGCACCAAGAAGCCCTTCGGTCACCTCTCATCTCCATGAAATACCTGCTAACTCTTTCCCTCACAAAGAGGGAAAGAGTTATGAGACCTCCACTCCTGAACCGACACACCGATGGGGATAATCCCTTGTCAACATGTTGTTGATCCCAGGATTGGGATGCCCTGATCTCCCTGGTGCCTACCTCTTCCCCTCATCACCGTGTTTCTTGGGCTGACATGGCTGACAAAGCCTTAATCCATCACCTCCTGTCAGGGAAGGCTGCATTGCAACACCCCCCCATTCTCCTGCCCAGGCCTATATTAGCCTAATCCACTGATTCTGGCTTCCATGAGAATGCAGCGTCCACATGGCCTCACCCCGGTCCTGTTTACTCGTCCCATCTGAGTCAACAAGCCCCCCCAGGAGGACACACGCCACAGAGAAGAGGGACACCATGGAGTCTGAGTCTGTCTTGAACCTTCTGCACCAATCAGCAGAAGAGGCTTTACCTCCAGCGATGATGCAGGCCTCTGCTGTGGTAATGCAATCACACTCCTGACTACTAAATGCTCCATACCTGCTCACTACAGTGATACATGATAAAAGTCAGAGTTAGGTAGTAACTATTTAAATGTAAATATAAATATAAATGTATATTTACATTTACTTGAGTAACTTGTTGGGAAAAAAATAACTTTTAGGAGGTTTTTTTTTACTTTCTCTCTCTCTCTCTCTCTCTCAACTTTTGGTTATTCTCCTCACCTCTGGTTATAGTCAGCACCTTCAAACTTCATCTTGTGTGAGCTGCTCCCAACACAAACTCAATAAAACCAAGACTCATTAAACCCTTTATTTATCTGACAGAAAACAGTTTCAGCCAATAATATGTGTAACCCAAAGACATGAACAAGAAATAACATGAATGAATAAAAGAATTCAGCTCTCAGGCTCACCAGGTGTGAGCAATTTCACTAAGTGCCTGCGTCATATTAACTGTTTATAATGTTTGCCGTGTTATTATCCGCAATAAAGCATGCGTGCTTGTTGGAAAGACGCCGCCATCAGTCTTTATCGAAGTAAGCATTCAGAGCCAACACTTCCCTCTAGTGGTGGAGGCGGGAACAGCAGTCACCAGTATTCAAAGTAAAGTTTGCTCCTGCTGTCATCTTTAAGAAAATTTATAATTGTAGCACTACTAATACAAATAAAGTTTCTCACCTTTAAAATGTTGAAAAGTGTTGTTTTTTTTGTTGTGTTTTTTCATAAGTAGCATGTAAAAATAAACAAGTCAGGGTCAGCCTGACGTATAAGCAAAGTTTGCACCTGCTGGTTAGTGGGCCTCAAAAAGGACTAGAGTTCGGCTCAGGTTGAAAAATGCAACATTATTCACGTACTATTGAAATCTTCCATGTTAACAGAGTCATAATTTATGGAGTACGGTCACTGTATCTGAACTGTGGTCACAGTCTATTCACACTGTCAGAGGTAGAATAAATCAGCAAGTAGCAAACATGTAATTATTATCAAATTTTATTAAACTTTACCTTTATCTACTTTTCATTTTAATTGGAGGTACGATGCAGTAATAAAAAACAAAACAAAACAATATTAACAGCTGATGAAAATATACCACTAAACTTAGAAAAAGCTTTAATTCATTTTTCACTTACAGAAAAAGAGGGGCTACTATGGTTAGCACCGTTGCATAGCAACAAAAAGGACCAGGGTTTGAATCTCAGACTCTTTCTGCATGGAGATTGCATGTTCTCTCTGTGGATATCTGGGCTCTCTCTGGTTACTCTGGTTTCCCCCAGTCCAAAAATTATGACTTTTGGGTTTATTGGTCTCTTTATACTGACATAAGGTATGACATACAAAATCTAGTTGTTACTAACAGGAAGGCAGACAGGTTAGAAGCTGAACAGGAGAGTCAAACTGACAATATGAAAGAAGAGACAGACAGAGCAATGTTTGGAAAAAGCCCAGAAGCAGATGACACAAGCTGGACTGATGGTATGGTGGACACAGTTAATAACACTTCAGTGGAACAAAGAGAACGGGTAGAAGGAGTAGTATTTGACTGGATAGTGTTGATGTGTGAAGTTGTTAGCACTGTTGCTTTTCAGTAATATGTTCCTGGTTTCAAATGCTGGCTGGAGCCTCTCGGTATGGAGTTTGTTCTCCTGAATTTGACAATAAAT
The DNA here is from genome assembly GCF_003331165.1 of Xiphophorus hellerii. Classification (NCBI taxonomy): domain Eukaryota; kingdom Metazoa; phylum Chordata; class Actinopteri; order Cyprinodontiformes; family Poeciliidae; genus Xiphophorus; species Xiphophorus hellerii. The sequence goes on from NC_045680.1 coordinate 11,574,390, forward strand.
ACTCAAGCATTAAATGTTAAAAATGAGTGGTTTATGAATAATTTTCTCAAAGTAAGTGGCTTCATACTGTTACACATCCTCTACAGGAGGAAAACTCACACCCGAGCCAGGAGGTGTGGGAGCCACGTGCAGAGGGAACTGTGCTCAGGTCTTATTTTCCTTGACAGAAAGCCTCTGGATGTCTCTCTCCATGCTTGAATTACCTTCCTTTCTAACGTTAACCCACCCACCCCCTTCCTCCTCATCCCAAACCAGTGAGATGAGGAAACGTCCCTCAGGGCACATCTGCATGGAGTTTCACATTCTCTCAAAATCACATACTGTCTGGTCCGAGATGAACAGACAAGGAATTCTTGCAGGAAAAAGGGGGTTTTGCTGCCTGAAGCCAGAAGAAGGAGGTGGTAGTCGAACATTTTAGGATCTCCCGTGGCTTTGTTGGCATCCCACACGGCTTTGTTACCGGCTCCAGTTGGGAGTTAACGGATATTTGAGGAGAATACTGGGCTGGGAGAGGGGAGGCTAAGGCTTGATAGTGAGCTACACAGAAAATGTGCGTTTGATATTTTGTTGAATACTCGGGATGGCTACATTTACAGGAAAACACACACACACACATCTGCTTAACACTTTTGCTGCTAACATTATCAAGAGAATCTGAGTTCATATGATTCTACAAGTACACAAACAAGCATCTTTCAGGACTCACTGCAGGTGTGTTCATCATCTGGGGACCGGAGTTAAAGATGCTGTCATACACCTGCTTTAGTAAGCTCTCTGTCCGATGGACGAAGCAGGCGATACTGGAAGCATCGTCTTCTTTGGTTTTCCCAATGCATCTAGCAGATTTCAGCCTGAAAAATTGTGAAAGAAACTCCTGAGAGTAATTTTGATTAATGATAAACACACCACCGTTTGTGAGACCAAAGAGTTGGTCAGCAGCACAGGAGCACCACAGGGGACTGTACTCTTTCTTTTCATTCAGTACATGTCAAACTTCCAGAACAAGACAGTGTTCCATCATCTGCAGAAATATTATGAAGACCCTGCAGTCATCCGGTGTATCAGAGACATTGAGAATATAGAGCAGGTGAATTGCTTTGTGGCATGGTGTGGGAATAATCATCTCATGCTGAATATGGACAAGACAAAGAAGATGACTGTGGATATTAGGACAAACAGGAATTATGTCAAACTCAATTTTGTCATGGAAAAAAACACCTATTTGTGGTCATACTCCACTACATGTTTATCAAACATAAACATGTATTTAAAACCTCAACAGGAGCTTAAGTCAGAACTGTGGGCTTTGGTTAGGCGGGCCTGACACTCAGCTTTTTGGTAACGTATAAGTAATTATTTTTGCAAAATTTGAATCAGAACACATTTACCTTTGTTATTCATCTTCTTTGAATCCATGACCTAGTGGTTTTGTACAACAGAAAAATGCGTGAACACCAATCAGCTGGAGAGCAGAGCCGCTCCCAGGCAAGAAAACTCAGCAGCTAGATCTTTGCTTTGAATAATGAACTGATAAAAGACGGGTAATTAATCACCAACGTGAAACGCAAGAAGCAAAAATCAGCACAATGGACAAGCAAGTAGTTCAGTAAAATAAAAGTCAAGCAAGTGAAAACACAACATGAAACAAAAGGTTGGCAAACATTCACACAGGTTCGACTATATAAAAAAAAAAGAAATAAAAATAATGAATGACCTAAGGAGCCTCTGCCTTACAGCACTTTCACCTGTGGAGTGAAGGCACTTGGGATGATTTGGGATCACCTTGCATCGCCGGCAGCTTCTCTGAACACCCAGCATCAACTGTAATGTAATGTAACGAGTAACAGTGTGTGTGGCAATGTGCAGATGGTAGAGGGGCTGGGAGTGTGTGTGTGTTTGGATAAAATTTGTGTGCATAACTCAATCTTCTCATTCAAAGTGCCGCTTTGATCTGAGGGTATTGGGGATAACGTCCAGCCTCCCTTTTCTCTGTCATTCAGAGGAATTTCCCCATTAAAAAACTTGCTCACTGAGCTGCTCTTGTCCTTACTTTAATCTAGCCTTTAAAGTCTCTAATCGTTAGTATGGTACTCTTGCGCACAATGAGAGCAATAGAAACATAAAGCCTCTCTCAGCAAGCAAGCACAACACTCCAGGACAGAACCCACTCCGGCCATTGTTGGCTCCTGAATTATAGATTCATTTTTGCTGGACGTGTGGTCAAATTCGTCCCTGGGAAAAGCCCTCGGTGTTCCCCTCTTTCATCCCCATCTCATTTTCAGGGTATCTAATGGTCATAATCGAAGCGGCCATGCTGGGTGAGTTTGAAGGAGCGGTCAAGGAGCCACTAATCCTCCCTGTGCCCCGTTTGTAGTGGTGGTCCACAACACAAGAGCTGATTTTTGTTGCCTAACACAGACGGAGAAGGGGGGGGAGATTATACACCCACACGTCTGCAGAGACACAAATACACATGCAGGAATTTCACAGATGAAATTAAAACTCCAACAAAAGGATATATTAACTTTTACTAAAAACACTCTTTATTGAATCAGATTTTGTTTGTTAGATATTTCATCAGACAGCAGTTTCATATAAGGTTTCTGCAGAATAATTGTGTATTAATAATCACACAGTGCCTGTATGATGTCGAAACCCCTTGAACATTTTCAACTGCCGTCATGTTTCGACTTCGAAACAAGTCCGTTTTCCTAAGACACGGAGTGGTGGATAATTGTGGAGTGGAAAGAATGAGATACAGTGATCTCAAACTGTTTCTTAGATGAAACTCTGAAAAGTGTTTGTGGTATTTCCCCACCAGCTTTGCAAACTCAGAGACTTTATTTCCCTCATTCTTTGCTAAACAGGTCAAATGCTTACGTGTACTGTTGTCATCTCAGTCGCAGAGAATGAAAAACACTAGACAGTTTTTTTTTCCCAGAATTGTTCTGTATTTTGCTTCATTCTTCTTAACAAAAACACTGCTCAGCTTCTGTCCCTGCTGAAGAAAAACTCCTTCATCATGATACTACCACCTCTTTGCTCCTCTCTTCTGCATGTGTGTGTGTGTGAGAGAGAGAGAGAGAGAGAGAGAGGACCCGCACTGCTGAAAACCTGTGGGGCCTCTTCAGACTGACAGCGGCAGGGTGTCTGCCTCCTAACTCTCACCTGCGGTGATCAAGTTCACCCTCTTCAAAAACACCTGGACAACCTGCCACTCACATCACAAAGGAAAGGAAAGGAAAAGAGTGGCTCCTCTTCCTATAAATCTGCTCATGCTCAGCTCTCCCTCGTTTCCTCCTGTACTCCCATGCCTGCCCGTCCCGTGGGGGCTGCTGGTTTCTGGTCCAGCAGACTGGGACAAGGCCACCATTAACTGCACGGCTGTGCAGAGGGCACGTGGGACAAAAGGCCCAACACGCCGTCCCTGCCCTCAGACAAGGCCTGAAACAAATGTTACAGGTCTGGCACAGAATGGAATCATCCGGCCGGTGTCACTGAATACATTTACCTACCTCAGAGCTCTTTCAGCCCAGCGCTTTGTTTTAGCCCAGAAAGAAGGGTGGGCGTGAATGGAGGGGCGGGAGGAGGAGGAAGAAGAGGAGGGAGCTCGGGGGATGTCAGCATTTGTGTGTGTGCATGCGAGGAGGGATGAAGGGGGGGCATGAAGGCATGAAATAAACCAAAGAAGCTCCAGGTTTCCACAGTGATGGCTCGAGCCCTGAAAACACCAGAGTTTTGTGGAGGATTGGAGGAGGAGAAGGAGGTGTGTGTGTGTGTGTGTGTGTCCTCCCCCACAAGGATGCCAGGAGGTCCTGTTGATTGTTGTGTTTTGTTTTGCTTTTGGCCTTCTTTTTCTCTCCTTTTGTCTCTCCTTCCCTTACCAGCTTCTCTTTAGGCTAATTGGAGACCTGGAGAGCAGAGCAAACTCAAGACGAGACGTCCTCTAAGCTCCTCGACGGCAGCTTGGCCAAATAATTACCAGTCAGAGAGCGGCATTCTCTGGAAAGAGGTGGAAGTCAGAAAGTCAGATTGGAGGTCTGAGTGGCTCGTTGTTGTTCCTCTGAAAGTCTTTCACTTGAGTTTGGATTCCTCACAAGCAGAACAGGGTGAACTGGAGCACTCGAGCAGATTCTAGTCAGGAGCTTTACAATAAAGAGCTGCATTTAAGGCAGCATTCATTTCATAAATACAGTGAAGGACATGCAAATTCAGTTTGTCTTGTGTGTGTTATTTTGCAGCAGCAAAAGGGAGTAAATACTGTTTGAAAGTAAAAATTTAGCATAAGTTAGATGCTAAAATTGCTTTTAAACCAAGCTGTGTGTGAACCTTTTCTTGTTAAAACTATTTGAGATTTTTTTTTAATGTGATAGACTTGCATGTTGTGGTTTATAATTATGAAGTGAAAGGAAAAGGATGCATGTTTTTATAATAAATCAGAATCTGAGAAGTGTGCTTTGGGCCATTTATCATATCGTTTATCATTTATGATAAAAAAATTCTTATAAGAATTTTGATTTATCATTGTCTAGATAAATTTCAATTAGTGATGTTAAAAACAGATCTGGAAGCAGCATATTTTTTACTATTTTCTCCATTGTTTGTTCCACAATCAATATTAGTAAATTTGATATCTGGTAACAAATCAACGATTAGCTCCACCCTTCATAAATCTAGTCTTTATGGGAGAGTGGCAAAACGTGTCTGTCCCTTCCATGGAAAATGGTGGTGGCAGCATCATGCTGCGGCGAGGCCTTTCACCAGCTGATGGATGGAGCAGAATCCAAGGCAGTTGGCGTTTTACGTTTTACACCAATAAAAATATAATGAAGTTTGAGGTGAGAAAATGTGGAAAAGTTCAAGGGTCAATGACTGAGGCATCCATACATAGGTTGCGCTTATATCCTGGCGCCACCGTCACACCCCAGATTGACTTTTTTTTTTTTAAATAAACATTTTTGCATCAGCTTTAAAACTCCTCTAAAATGTAAAACAATAACTTGCTAAGGAGCTTGGACTCTGCTTTGGGTCCCCTAAGTGTATTAAATGAAATGATTGTGAAAAATTGTATCTAAAGCATTTCCCAAAATGTTCCCACCTCCCTTTAGGAAAACCCTTTTCACTCAAAATCCCATCTCACCCCAAGAGAAAGTAATTAGTGTGTCATTTCTCCTATAATCCCTTCAGCTAATCTCCTCCAATCCACTGGGTTTGATTCAGTCATCTTTTCTCTCATATTCTAATCCATTTTGCCTTTGAGTTTTTGTGCGGGTCGCAGTGCGCGGCCCTGTTCACAAAGAGCAGTCACTGAGCTATGACATTAAAGGTATTGTTGAGCGGGGTTTGGCCCAGCAGCTCCCTTATATGGGCTCACTGTGCAAGGAAGCACGTGTTTTCATCCCTGTTGTCATGGCAATGGACACACACACTGACAGCAAATAACCGGCTCCTCCCCGAACTGATTTTAACGGACATAAATTCATTCCTTTGCGTAAAGCAGGCCTTCTCACCTCCAACCGTGTAGCTGCTTTCAGCACCTGAACCCTAAAATATGAACCAGGAAACTTTTTGTCATACAAGGCAGATGGGAGGGGTGGGCGATGAAATATGCTTTATGATGCTGCGGGGGCCTCAGAATGAGAAGAAAGGCTTGAGTATAACTCAGCCCGTGCCACCGGATCCGACTCCACACTATTTATCAGGCTTTCAAAGGAGTCACGGAGGCCAGATGAGAAACAGAGCTGACTGCATTACACGGTTAAACTTGACCCCCTCAAAGTACCGTCTGTGAGTGTGAATTATCTGTGAAGTGTGCATGTGAGCATGTGGTGCAGCATGCATTCACCAAACATCACTCAGCGAGCGTGAATGTGAGGAAACAGTAGTATTGTTTTCATGAGACGTTACAGCGTTTGAAGAATTTTGCTCACATCAAATAATATTCGGATTCAAAATAATCCGATTTTATCACATGTAATACACATAAAAAAAACAAAAACAGAAGGCACAGTAGAGACTATTTTGCAAAAACAACTGTCAAAATCTAAAAGGAGATCGTTTGACATAAATGGGAAATTTTGTATAAGTTTTGGTTTGTAACAAGAGAAATTCAGAAGAAAAATATTTCCAAGATGCGTTTAAATATATTGATCCTGCTTTAAAAACTCATTGCGTAACATATCCATCCATCTGTCTGCCCATCCATCTTCTGAAGATGTTTTTGAATGATTTATTTTCCAGCATTTTGTAGTGTCTAATTCTCCACTAATTCTCAAACCCACTGTAAACAGAATGAAGACAGTTTTATGTAGCATGAAAACAAAATCATGACTTTCAAGTCATTTGGTCACAATGACCAGAAATATACTCAATTCAATTCAGTTCCGTTCATTTGTATATTAGCAATACACAACAAATTTTGAATATCAAGAAGTGTTAATCTGAGCCTTTTTAAAGTCTTTTTTAAGAGGCCAACCATAGTGGCGGTAGTATAATGCTGCGGGGTTTTATCTCTGCTATTAGTTCTGTTGCATTTAATTCATTGGATTAAATTAATGTAAAAGTAACATGTAACTATTTCAAGCTTGTTTTGAAATCTGGGTTTTTCTTAATTACATAGTTAACCTGCTTGTAAGCTAAACTCCATCTCAAATATAATAGAGGAGAATAATTAAGACATTACAAGCCTAAAAAACACCAAAATGAAGATTTATTAATAGGTTTTTAGGGTTGATGTTTAGTAATTCAATAAATAAATGGAAGATTCTTATTTATTGCAATTATTTAGGCTTCAAATGACAAAAATACAGTCTTTCACATTAAATTTAACATCAATTTAACGTTGCTGTATTAAGAAATGTATTTCTTTTCATTAGATTTGACTAATTTTAATTGTACTAAGATAATTTGTTTGTCTCTGCTGTTGCTGTCACTTCACTTTCCTGCCTTCCATCTCTCCCTCTCACAGAGTCAAACTGTTTCAGGACCAAAAAAAATATGTTTACCACGCATCCACTGTGGCCGTGTGTCAAATAGAGGCTCTATAGATGCATGAGACACCTCCTTCAGACCTCTGTGCCGGCTAATTGAGTGTGTCTATGAAGCATTCATTCACTGTCAGAGAGGAGAGCCAAGTCTCCCCCTCGTCAATCTTTCCCAAAAAGTCAACACTGGGCCAGACGTGCTCACACATGCACTGAAAGCACACCCTACAATGCAGCGCCGAGGGGTCTGGGACATCCCGCAGACAGCATCCTGTTCCCACTGAATGGCTCTTGTGTCACAAAGGACAATTTGGCTTCTCCCTGACGCAGCTACCTGCGTGGGATCTGAGTGGCTCTCCGGCTGACTTCCAACCTCAGGTTTTTGTATTTTGCTTTGGGAACATCTCACCCTTCTTTCCTCACTGGCCTTCTTTTTTTACGCTCTTGTTTTTCTCTTCATCTCAAGTGGTCTGCAGAAGGGTGTCCTGGGAACCTGGCTGGATGCCCCGCTGACAGCCCTACGAACCCAGACACCCTGCCCATGAGGATGGACGGCTGAATTAACCTCCGTAAGGCCACTGCCTGACGAGCAGACAGCTACATACCTTAAATATACACAATAACATGTGAAAAGCAGGACCATTAACATGCATAGTGACAAACCAACATGCAAACTCCCAGCAATGCCAGAGTTTTAATAAGCGGTTTTCCAGATTCAGTCCAAGAGGGAAGAGAACAATCTGTCTAAGTGTCCCAAATAAAACAGTCAGACACAAATATAACTTGTCTTTCTTTTCCTCTGAGGGACTGAAGAATGATTTCAAAAGCTTCTGTTTTGCTGGTTTACTTGATGTGGAAAATATCAAACGTCTTAGTTTTAATCTTGAAGAAGAACTCGTGATTGTTGTCAGTGATATTTAGACTCACAAGCTTCAGTTTTTGGAGGTTGTTTTTCCTTCAGCAATGCATTCAGCCTCATACATAGCTGTACAGAAATGATTTTCACATTGGATGCATTTTCACCACTTTAATCCCACATCTTAACAGTTTCGGAAGCTTGTGGTACGTGGAGAGGTGAATTTAATTTCACTAGTTGTACGAAGACCTAATTGATGGCAGATTGGTAGAAAAAGACGTTCCTTAAAAATAACCTGACTGACAACATGAAGTAGACTTATAGATCTCAAAAAGCAACACATCATGCCGTCAATTAAGCAACAACAGATACGAAACAAAGTCATAAATATCCATCTGTGCTGAGCGGATTAAAAAGCCTTGTCTATGGTCAGCGCTCACGATTCAACAATAAGAAAGAGAATAGGCCAAAAGATATCGGAGATGAGAAAGAGTAAAATCAATTTTAACCTACAAAAACATTTTTAGGATCCTGAAGACTTGTTGTAAAATATTCTTTAGACTATTATAATCAGCATAACACAAACATAGCTTTTCATTTAAGTAACATCAGACCAACATACTGATTGTAGTGTGACAGTCTGAGGCTGTTCTGCTGCTTCAGATGCTTTGCTGAAATTGACGGCACAATGAATTGTGTTCTCTGCCAGAAAATCCTGAAGAAGAATGTCCAGCCATCAGCTTGATTTCAACAAATCCATATAAGAGTGACTTTAAAAATGTAAGTAAAAGCTCTGGAGGAGTCACAGCATTTTGTTCAGATTTAAATCTGAACGAGATGCTGTGAGATGACCTTAAACAAGCTGTTCATTCTAGAGGGAAACCTTCGGAGAGAGTCTTTTTTTTTCAAATTTGAGATTCAGATTTATCAAGCTCGTCCATCAGATTGCTTATCTCAGTTGTTTTTGTGACACTTAACTTATTTTTACTCTTTCTGAATCAGGAATGTGATGTGTTGTGAGTCCAGCGGTGTTATTCTGTTGGTTTTATAAAGCAGTGAGGCGACTGCTGCTTTCTTATTATCTCAAATAAGTCTGCCAGATCTCCAGATCTCTAACGTCAAAAAGGTGTTTTTCCTTCCACAAACTGTCACTCACTAAACACCAAGCTATGAGTGTGTGTGTAAACCTCAGCGGGTCAGCTGTTTCATCATAGTCACCCAGAAACTATGCCATGTTCATAGTCACATAAATCCCTTTTCTCCTCATTCTGATGGAGCAACTCAGCAACTCATCTTTGCCAAGTTGCTGCAAAGTGATTGGCTGATTTTCTACATGTGTTAACAAGAAATTGAACAGGTGTTTCTAATAAAGTCCCAGTTTACAACAGAAGACTTCTCATACCTGTTTTTTATTCCATCCATCCGAGACAGAATTAGTAATGGATGATTGTATTACTCTATATTAGCAGTTATATAGGCCTGCTAACACACAGCAGCTGTTTATCTGAGACCGCCGGGACTACCTGCATGTTTTACTGTGTCTGTATCTGTAAGCGGAGGAGAACGTGGCAGCACACCCTCCCGAGGCTCCTCGCTCATTACCCAGAGGTCACAGCCCACGCCTGACCACTTCCTGCCTGACCTCCCAGAGGACAGCAGAGCATGCTGGGCTGTGGATCACACGTGCTGATCACAAACAATCCTACTTCCTGCACCGGATCAGCAGAGAGGAGCAGAGACAAACAGAACGGGAGAGAGGGTCCTGGCTTCTTTCAGCCACTTGCTGTTTTCACTTCCTCCACTCTCACGCTCTCTCAGCATCTCGCTCTCTTTCATTAGCCATCTGACTATTCACCCCGGCCCAGCTCAGCCTGGCCCCAGCACTGGGAACAAAATACTCACTCCCCATCTCGTTCCAAACTTCCTCCCACACTCCTCCGTTTAAAGGCATGAGTCACATCGGCCTGGATCACGCATGAAAGGGGAGATTTGTTCATCGGGGACGTTCTCAACCTACTGAAGAAAATTTGTGAACTATTTTAGTTGGCATCGTTTGATGTTAGCTCTGGAGCAGGATGCAGCCTGGCGACGGATCACTCGTTACAAGCCAAAGCTGAGATCTAGGTTTGACGTTGAAGATGCTGGGATATTTCAGTTTTTCAGGGAAAACCATGATAAAGGCTAGAACACAATAAAAACAACGGTAATGAAATTTAAAGAGCTGAATTCAGACAGAGTATGTACACCTTGTCATAGACACTCCCACTAACAAATGGGAAAACAAAATGTTGAGTTTTTCAATGATGCCACCTGATTTTGCGTCAATATCTGCTAATCCTAAAAAGAATCAGGGTGGCTTCAGCAGGGGTGCACACTCAGTGTTTTAAACATTTAAAATATGTATTCAGCCCCCTTTCTAATAAAAACCAATTGGAATTGCCAACAAAATAAGTAAAATTAGTTCACTGAGTGCAGCTATGTTCTGATTTGACCTCAATAAAGCCTTTCTGTGAATACTGAGGTTTGTTGGAGAACAGTATCGAGCAAACAGATTCACAAAATCCAAGAAACACAGCAGACAGGTGAGGGATAAAGCTGTGGAGAAAGAAAGCAGGATTAGATTATGAAACAATATTTTTAGTTTACCAAAGGCCACGTAAGATACACAACCATCAAAAAAAGCTCAACCAGATTTTGACAAATCTTTTCTTTCCTCAGTCATATCACTATAAGATTTTAAATCTAGACAACTGATGCATTTAGCTCAAAATAATAGCAGCGTATTGCAGATTCATAAAGAAGAAATAAATGTGCTGAATAACCTTTCAGAACATCCTATTAATGACAGATGGGCTTTGTGAAAACTAATGTGAACCCCAAGAAAGAGACCTTAGAAAAACATTATTGTTAATGTGGCATCTGTGGCTTACATACCACCGTCCTGCAAATTAGGCTGCATCGGCAGGGGTGCGGCTAAACCCTAGCTTTAACTCTCCTTTGGCCCCTGTGACTTGACCACAAACCCTTTGTTATTGGCTACTGGCTGCTACAATGAGCCGCCAGGAGACTGACCCCCTGACTCACCGCAGGGAGTCCAGCCAGCCCCGAGCAGGGTCAGACCAGTAGAGGCTGGGTGCCAGAGGGCACAGCACTGGTGTGGAGGTCACCCCAGGGTTGTTGACTCTGGTACCTGACCCTGGCTCGCTGCATCCCTTGCAGGTCAGGCCGGGCGCTCAGAGAGCTGAGGTCTCCTGCAGAGACCAGGGGATGAGCAACCATTCAGCACAGCTGATCGAGACGCAGTGTCCCGTTCTGAGCTGACCACCTGGGACCGAGCAGGTCAAACCAACAAGACTCCTGCTGGTGACCACAGAACAGAGAGTGAATGGAGCCATGCTCATTAGGGAAGGTATTCTGCACCAGAGATATGTGTGAAAAGTCCCAATTAGCTGGAATTAGGTTACATGGGGCAATGACTGACTAACTCAAATATGGATCAGACATTCAAATAGAGAACAGTCCCATTCCAAAAGATCTACAATTTAGTGGCACAGGGAAGCTACACTACGGAGCCTCCAACTACAATACATATGAAAGCTTTAAAACATGTAAATTGTTGTAACTTGACAAAGAGAAATTCTCCACAACACACAGTATCCATATCTTTTAAATGTTTTTTTTTTTTTTTTTTTTTTTACATTTTTGACATCACAATCATAAACTTCAATGCATTTTATTGGGAGTTTAATTGATAGATCAACAAAAACCAGCTTAAGTTCATACTGACTTGACAAAGACAAGTTGTCAACATTAATATAAAAAAAACTACCACATATATTGAATAGGTTTTATGCCTAAAGAAATTTAAGTCTGAGCTTATCTGACAGAGTGTATATATCATGTCCACAGCATGACTTGTCACAATAAATCTATCAATCAAGTTTATCTGTATAGCACATTATTAAAGGAACTCCAAACAACTTTAAGTAACACCAAACAGGACTTTTTGAGGTTCATCAATTTCTATAAAGGACAGATATGTGATGTGAATTATTGCTATTTACCCCATTATCCTCCTGAGCTATAGATCTCTGCATCTCCTCCAGAGTTACCACATGGTTCTTGGCCTGATTAATGCTGATTAATGATCACCTTCCTGATCAGCCAGTTTAGGTGGAAGGCCATATTTATCAGATATTTAAACATTGGAATACTGTTAAATAACCTAACTTTGCGTTAAAGTTGTCTAAAGTTCATTAGATTGTATTTAACGGTATCAGGGTTTGGGGATTTAAAAAACACTATCCTTCTTCCTTCTACTTTACAATAATGCAGTACTTTGGGTTGATCTGTCATCAATGAAGTTTGAGTTTGTTGTTGTATTGAGGGAAAATATGAAAAATGTTAAGGAATATGAATATTTTTGAACCGTGGAATTATTATGTTTTTAGCATTTCATTGTGATTTCCTTTAGAAACATTTCAGTCTGGATTGTGGCTGATGGATTGACCTCGGCCCTTGCAGTTGTTTTGTCAGTGAGCCTAAAAATACCCAGACTAACATAAATGGCTCCACCTAGTCAAGCTCTGCATCTCAGGAGGGAGGAGGAAGAAGAGTGCAGGGGTCATGAGGTCAACTGATAACACTCAAGGACAGGCTGTGTCTTGTTCCTGAAGACACCTTCACGTCTGTCTAACCCTCATCCATCCATCCATCCACCCACCTACACATCCATCTCTCTCTGTCGACACGTTGTGACTGGGCTCGGGCTGGGAGAGGAAGCCCCTGTCAAGATAGAGTTTTTATCATGACCAGGGCGAACCTCCCCATCCCCTCCAACTCATCTCTGTTCCCCTTCATCCATCAGGCAGCCGGCCACCTGGACGACTACTGACCCTCACCCCGAGCTGATTGGACAGCCAGTCAGTGGGGAAGAGATAAGGTAGACAATAAGTCAGAGTGCATTCTTACTTTCTTAATTTTAGAGGAAAAGTTAAGGACTTGGACTTTTTTTCTGTTTCGGACGGGATATGCTGAAATTTTCAAATAAATGACAGTTTAAAACAACCCCTGAGATATAAATTCAGGCAGTTTAAATTATTTCAGCCTGCTTTTAGATGCCCTGAATGGTGCTTTCTTGACCGATGGAGATCTCCTCGCAGATATCCATGTTCCTTTCGTGCTCTTCACCTCCTCCTCCTTTTCTGTTTATTGTGCTTCTATAAGCACCCTGCAGGACCAAATTATGGATCAATGGAGGAACATTCATCTTTATCGCGCCTTAGTCCCCAGCTCATGCTAAAATAAGTGGCCAATTAACTTGGTGGTTACCATGCACGCTTGTCCCCATCTGACTGTAGATTAATGACCAGCCAACGCTTTCCCTCTCCAGACCCATTTATCAGAACCAGCAACCAGGTCGGCCGATGATTAAACATCCGGACTGCCAGAGCCCCCTGGGGCCAAGGTGCCAGCATTACCACAGGCTTCGATTGGATTTAATTGCTCTCTTTTCCTCCTTGTGTAGGGAAAAGAGACAATTTTCATTGGCAGGTCTCATTAGCCTTTGAGGGGACCAGACTGGAGGAGTGTGGGATGTCGCGTTTCCTGAGAGGGTTTGCTTGAAGAGAGCTTATCAGTCCTGGAGTACTTCATTAAAATGCGCTCATTTAGGGTAACTGGACCTTCCACAGACTCTATTCATGTCACTGTCTCAGCTCGAGAGTTGACCTCCTACCCAGAGTTGGTGCTGTAGGAAGAGGTCGGTTGATGAGAGGGCTGCTTTTCAGACTTTATTAGAAGCAGTCTCACTTTTGCAGTTATTTTTCCACCATATATAATATGCAAAAGGAAAAGTTAGCTACTGATATTAGGCTTTCAGGTCATACAGGTTTTTAAGATTTCCTTCTTTCTTCTGTGGAATATTGTCAAAATTAGAAATGTCCTGTCTGGGAGTGATGCCGATGAACAAGTCCATGCATTCGTTGCATGTTTTTGCCAACAAGGCAAGAGGCGCACTCAAAGTGAATACAAAGTCAAACCTGCTTTGAAATTGTTTATAATAAAGCATATTCATGTTTTAAAATGTCCCAGTTAAAGTCTGCAACTGAATCCTACTAAAAATCTGATGCAAGACTGATATTGACATTCAAAGATTCCCTCCAGAATGAGTAAGACTGAGAAATTTGTCAAAGAATGAGGAAAAACATCCGTCTGTCAACGTTCAGAGCAAGTAGAGACTGCTAGCTGTAATTCCAACAAAAGGTTTTTCTATGAAGCTATGATGCAGGGGTGTCTAACACTAATGCACTTCACACTTCTCTGATTTTTATTAGAACTATCTGCCAATCTGTTTCGGTCTACAGTGTTTCTAGCCCTGAAGCACCCATCAGTGCCTTTGTCCTCCTGCTAACTCCACTGACTGCTGAATGGTGAAGGTGCCAAATGGATGCTTGATAAAATTAATCTGACGGATAGATCTCATAGAAGCAACTCGTGTGAGGCAGTCTCGTAAGTTGGCCTGAAACATTAGCTGCAGTGTGAGTCAAAGTGACTCGGTGACTAGTAATGCAGAGGCATGTCTTGTTATGGGACGAGACATTCCTAATCTGGACAGCATTTTGTCACAGCAAAAATTCATTTTTCAACTGAAAAAATAAAAAAAGAACAAGAACAGCATCTTGAAGGCTGAATACCACATATGGCATTTATATGTTTCATAGTTTCAGCCATAATTGGTGCTTTAGACTGGACTCGTGTGCACTTATCCATATCTAGATGTTCGCCATGCAGAGCTGACCACAGCGCAGGAGGGTATTGATGGCGTTTGAAAGGCGACGGAGCGCTGCAGCCAGTCTGACCCTGTGCTGCCCTGGCCATTCAGACCCAGCAGCCCTTTCAGAGGCAGCCGGACAATGACGACCGGCCTCCGGCTGGCCTCTGAGCCGATTAGGAACTGGACCTGCCACAGCGGCCCAGAGCAGCACTCCGACACCACCCACATCCAGCGAAGAGAGGGAGGGGGTGCTTGGCATCAAGGTCAGCAGCTAGATTGACCTCTGATCTCCCGCCATGTTTGGACACGTCCATGCACAAAGGCGCGGCCTGGACATGCTCATTAGAATATGTGGCGATGAAAGAGGGAAAGAGGGCAGAGGACTGTTGCAAGCAGTTGTTAGTTAGTGTGTATGTGCATGGTTGGCATGGCGACCTGGTCAGTGGCTGTTGGACCACCGGACCTTCCCTGGATCCCCACTTCCATCTCCTCCCCCAGATGTGCAGCTCTGGTCTCTTTGTTGGGGGCCAGGAGGGAGGAATTACACCAGGGATGATCCGGTATTACTGGGCCCGCCTGCCTTTCAGCTCCAGTTTAGTTTTGTTGGCTGGGCCTGTTTTCATTCTCCTCCCAGTGACGCCACCACTGAACTGACCCCTTTGATGTTCTTATACGCTGACCACCAGATTGCAACATTTCACATTTTTAGATACTTTTTTTTTTTTAATCAGTGGGAAAGTGTAAGAACTGGCCAAAAGGTCAAACACAATGCAACAGATGTGAAGATAATGATAATGATTTTCCATACAGTTAAAAATAAAAGGATGCTCAAGAAAATCCAAATACTGTGGAATACTGAAACCATATACTTTTATTCACCACTGCAAACTTATGCCCTCTTGCACCAATGCTTACTGAATGTAAGATTTGTAAATAAGAGTTATGTTTGTTGGTGTTTTCTCTTTTTCTCTTTATGCCACAAGACAAATCATGACCGTCTGCTGCTGGTTCTTTACATCTTTATATCTGAAGCTCTTAGTTCAGGAGAAGTGTCATCCATGGAGGGGAATATGTCGTATTGATGCAGACCTCATGGTAATCCTGCACATTATGCATGCACTGGAGGGATTTTGAACATGATAAAATACATTATGACCTCTTTGACTCACAGTTTAAAAAGCTAAGATGTGGTCATACCTTCAGTTTAAGAGATATTGTGCAGTATGTGTTCAACTAAAAAAATACATAAATAAGAAATATATATTCATTGCACATAAATAAACATTGCTTTGATCTCCCCAGCTTTTGTTTTTTTTTTTTTATAGAATATGAAGTGAGGTGGTCAGCTAAAATTGGTATTTTTTATATCTTACACTTGGCAAGTCAGCATATTTATGTGGGTGAGGTTAGGAGTAAAACATGAGCCTTAAGAGTTTTTAAAATTTATTTTCAATTGTCCGACTCAATGGGACATGTTTCACCCAGAGGTCCAAACCAAGCCCTCTGAATCTTTGCAGCTGTTTTGTCCATTTGAACTGTATTAACCTGCGACCCATCACTAACCCCTCACCTTCCAGCTGCAGTGTGAGTGCTGGGGTGTGTGTGTGTGTGTGGTGTGTATGTGGGTGTGTGTGGGTGTGTGTGTGTGGATATGCCTTGTCTGTGACCAGTGGTGCATTTTTACTGTTCAATTTACTTCACACAACCAGGGGGGAATGTGTGTATGCTTTTTTCGTGTGTGTATATGTGTGTTGCTGCAGAGCAATAACAGCAGAAGGTCTCGCTCTGACGGCCCTCTGTGTGTACTCATTCAGCACAGGGGTTGTGTGTCAGAGGTCAAAGGATCTGTGGGGGTGGGGCACCTGGTGGTCAGTGGTGAGTTGAGGCTGGGGAAGGGGGAGAGGTGTGGCCTACATGCCTGAAGGTATGATAGACTATCTTAATTGGCCTTTGGAGACTTCAGAGAGTGTGTGGACGTGTGGACGCAGATAAAGCTGCTGCATCTCTGTGGATGTCAGATTAGAAAAGAGGATGATGATGATTTATGCTTGGGAGAATCAGTGGCAAAGTACAACAGATGTCAATGTGAGGCACTTAACAAATTAAATAATTTCTTTGATACATATCAGTGCAATAAAAATATTCTTTTGTTGCAGATATCGTTTTGTATATTGGTTTTTAAATGTTTAATCCACCAATAGATGGGAAGGAACTGAAACAAGTCCATAAAGAAGGCGTCTGATTTCATATTGTTTAAATTAACATCTCAAAAGGAATGGATTGTTTTTAGCCCCCTTTACCTTAACACACATGAAGACATTAAATTAACAAAAAGTAGGAATGGTACAGAAGTTTGTTAAATATGAAGACCAACCAACAAAGCACAGAAAGCAGAGAGAAAGTTATGAAGAAGTTTCTCTCCGCTTTAGTTTATATTCAAAGCTTTAAATATCACATATAGTCCTGTTCAATCCATCATACAAAACTCTATGACGTTTTGTGTAACAATAAACTGACAGCAGGGCTTGAATCAAAAAAGCAGCTATGATCCATCTACAGATGGGATAATCGACAACCGTTAGTTGTGCACGTCACAAAACTGGCCTCTACTGAAGAGGTTCAAGAGGAAAGCAACGCTCAAAGGAAAGCCATAAAAAGTCTCATTTGAAGTTTTCCTACAACCCACAAATTTTACACAGTAAATATGTGAAAGAAGCTGATTTGGACAGACCAAACATCTTTGACCTTAATGCAAACTGGAGAAAACTGAAAGTCCACATCCTAGTCAACACACCATCCATACTGTAGAAATGTGGTCTTGGTGATAGTATGGTGAGGAAATGCTGGGAAGATAAACTTAAAAAATAAAACTGATCACACAAACAAATAATGAGATTTTGACATTACAGTCTTAGGTTAGCATGCTGATCTTTATGTCTGTGTTTGATATACTCAACTATGATGAAAGCTTAAAGTTGCTGATTTCACTTGAGTTTAATAAAAGACTAAATATGCATAATTGTGCTTCACTCTCTACAGCTTCTGTTCTCTGAGAGCAACTGGCCCTTTAATTTGTGCCATTCCTCCATGTTTGCCCAGGGACAGTCGGTCTTGTGCCTAGCAAGCACATTATCCACCTATTAAAGTCCTTTATTTACCCTCCTTCTCTTGAAAGGACAGGCCGTGTCTAGCTGATGAAAGGAGGCCGAGTTTCTGCTCCTCTCAAAGCCGGAGAGACGACTACAGTCAGTGAATGTTGGCAGAGTAAACATTCCTGATCACACACACGCACACGGGCAAACACACATTCCAGGAGAGGGAAAATACATACACACAGCTCAACACACATAATGAAAACTCAGGAAACAAAATAATTCTGTCTCAGTTTTCTTCACAAAGCTTAAACATCGTACACCGCGTATGTATGCAACTGTCCTTTAAACATTTGATTCATTCACATCTGGAGAAACTAGAAGCATGAAAACTGTAGAAATACTCAGTTCTACTCACAAAAACTGATACCTTGACGATAAAATAAAGTTAGCAGCTTTTTTTGGAAAAAGGAAAACCGCAAAATCAGCAAGTGGGGGCTGTAGTAACCAGTGTTGTATAGTAACGAAGTAAAAATACTTCACTACTTTACTTAAGTATATTTTGGAGTACTTCATACTTTCCTGGAGTATGAAAATTTTTGATGACTTTCACTTTTACTTCACTATATTTCCGAACTTAATTGCGTACTTTTACTCCGATACATTTTCAATGTGTGGTTTAGTTACTCGTTACAAAAAAGCGAGAGAGAGAAACGCAAGTGTTTTGACCCCACCTACTGATTAGCAAGTAGCAAGTAGGCTACCGAACAAAGTCCGTAGCCTGCTTGCCTGGGCTTGTTCATCACCACCAATAGGATACTTCTTCTTCTTCTTCTTTTCTATTATGGCGGATCACAAGCAACTTTAAGGTGCATACCGCCACCTACTGTACATGAGTGTGTAGAAGCATTACTTCATATCTATTAAATTCTACTTTTTAATTTTGTATTCTTAAGATAAATAAACAATGCTTTCCTTAATTTGTGAATATCTGTTATGTTTCCTTCATTTCCTAATATACCTTTAAGCTTCCATTCATGCCCCATATTTCTAACTATTCTCTTTAATTCTTCCCTTTCGAGTTCATTTGACTTACAGTTCATCAATATGTGTTCTACATTTTCTTTCTCTCCACATCTCTCACATTTATCATTATTTTTCCTCCCTATTTTATAAAGCATGTCATTTAAGTAGGTATGACCTACTCTTAATCTACTAATTATTATTTCTTCTCTTCTGTTTCGTTCATTAATGCTTCGAATTCAAACTGACTTTTGTACTTCATATAATCTTCTTCCTTTCTTATCTTCATTCCACATTTTTTGCCATTTCTTGATTTCTTTACTTTTAATTAGGATACACCTGTTTCGCTTCTCCCATTAAACACAAAGCAAGTCTCGCAATCAGTAGCAGTCACATGGAAATTCTATCTTACAAAAACTCCCCGTCCAACTTGAAGAAACACATCGAGGTAACTTCTTATGAAATGGTTATAATCCTCCTGTTTCAGTAACTATAGTTTGGTCACTAGGCACTACTGTATTGTGAAATCTTGACCATAAATGAACTTTGTTTGGCATTGTTTCAGTTCCACACGTGGTGTATTTAGCTTAGGCCTAATGTTGACTGTAGCAGGCTACCTAGACTCCTCTGTTCAAGGGGGGACAGAAGCCATAGCAATAGCAATTTAGACTAAATTTAACGAATATAGGAAAGGCATGCAAGTTCAAAACCAGGTTTACAGATGCCAATAAGCTGCATTTCCCTCCCAATTCTTTTTTCTTTTGCATAATGACCAGTTGTGTGCACCACCTACTGACTGTAGCATTGACTGATTCACTGATTTGTGAAGTAGAGTAATCGTAACAGCTCTTTTTCTTCATGTTGGCCGCATTTTCTGTACTATTTATTTTTCTCATTTTCAGCACTGACCTTACTTGAAGGGAAAACTTAAGGCTTACAAAAACTTTGTATTTTCTGTCCTGGAGGGTTTACTAAGAAGCTGGTTCAGTTGTAAAGCAGGTTAAGTTAACCTTGTGCTATAGGTAAAGCACCTAATTTTCTTAACTAAATGATGCCTGCAGGTATATCTATTAGCAGGTTTAATTTTGCCTGCACTTGGTTGGGTACATTATTTTAAGTGTATTTGACAAGTTTACCAAAATATAAAAAATGTCATTCAAACTGCATTTGCTTTGTTTTACTTTTTACTTGTACTTTTCATTACATTACTTGAGTACATCCATTTTTACAGTAATTTCCATACTTAAGTACAAGAAGTTTCAAATACTTTAAGACTTTTACTCAAGTAACATTTCAGTCAGTGACTTCGACTTTTACCAAAGTCATATTTTGGAGAGGTACTTGTACTTTTACTTGACTCTGAGATTTCAGTACTTTATACAACACTGGTAGTAACATGGGGGGGTTAGTTTGTGTCAGCCATGATTGGAGTCAGGGGGAACAACTACATACTTTCTGAGGTGTATGCGAACATGTGATTGGCCTGTGACAACAGCCTCAGTTGTGAGGGTTGGGGAGCATTGTTGTTGTCCCGCAACAACAATTTAGCTGACCCTAATATTTTTCGTGTTTTGTTTTGGTCATTATTATTACACTTATTGTTGAGATGTGTGTGATAGATGTGTCTATCAGACATTTATAGCAATACGGAATCAATCGCGTCCCGTATTGGTTCAATACGGGGCGGAGACAACAACAACCACCTGTCATTTTAGGCTAGCTTAAGCTAACCTGAATATTTACAACTCTCTTGCTGAAATACTGACATTACTTACCTTCTGTCTTTCAACCACTTTGAAAAGCTTTTCTTCGTCTCTCCAACATCTTTATCCCTCCCCCTTTTCCGTTTTCTGTTTTGTGCCCCGGAGTTTTTTTCTGCAGCCCCATCTTTAGCTCCTTGTTGTCGAGTGCACTACTGCAATTCAAATTTAAAAGAAAAAAAAAAACGCGCCTCGGGGACGCATGCCCAAGATACCTGTATGGGAGGGGAGAGCGGCTGGCAGGAGGGGAGGGGCGAAATGATCCTGTTATTGATCATTTCATACACAAACAGCTGTTAAGTACATAAAATGCTGACTAGAAAACAAAATTCCTCACATCGTCTTTGCGCCCCCTATGTGTTGCGTACAGTGCATACCTGCTTTATGCGCCACTGCGTCTTCCACAAACTCCTCCCACACATGAATAAGTTAAAGCTACAGATATATATGCTTTTTACAGGATTTGTGTTTTACAAAACATTAAATACAATAACTGAATGGATACTTGCGATAGCTGCAACAAAACACTAACCGCAAGCTTTAAAATTAATTTCTATTCAAATTGATGCAGTGCGAGCTTTAACTCCCTGACACGAACATCATCAGGGACCTGCCCCAGCCTGCTGAAGCACAGTGGCGGTAGAGCTGCTCTCCGGCAACAGCCAAACACTCAGTGGACAGCAAAGAAGACTTGACTGACTGGTTCAATATTTGTCGGTCCAGAGAGTAGGCGTGTGGAGGCTGCAGGAGGTCAGAAGGTCGGTGGGTAGAAACTGTGGCCTTTCGGCTCAGACGCGACTGACCAGCAGGTGAGCAAACACTGAGACTTGACCTTAAGGGGGAGCTCATCAGGAAAGTTCAATTTTAGACTCACTGTGTCACATTAGGAGTATACAGTACTTTACAAAAGTATTCATACCCCTTTCATTTTATCACATTTTGTCCCTTTACAGCTACAAACCGCAGCATATTTTAATAGGTTTTTAAGTGGAAGGAAAAAACACGTTCCTTGTTTTCAAATAGAAACTGACAAGTGTGATCTACATATTTATTTAGCCACCCCAGTCAATGATTTCTATAACTGGAAATTATCTGCAAATTTGTCAGCACAAAAACTGCTGATGTGCAAAAAGTTGGATGTCATGTTCAAATGTTCATTTGACAAAGGGCGTCTTATTTTTTTTTTAGCCAGCTTTAATTTTGTTTGAATCAAACACAACATGGTTTGGGTTTTCAGAAAAAAGTGGAAAATTCGGAAAACATTTCCTTTGTGGAAATTTGGATGAAAAAAAAGAAGTTTGTGGTTGCAGTGAGATGAAGTGTGGAATACTTTTGCAGGACACTGAACACACTGAAATCCAAAAGAAGGAATAAAAAGTGTTTCATGAAAATCAGTGCTAGATGCTTGATGAAATGTCTCTCTCTCTGTGCTGTCAAACATTGAGTTCAACATCTTCTTAACTCTTCTTGAATCTGATTTCTAGCTCATTCTTTCAAAGGTCATGTGAAAAAACAGCCTTAAGAGCATTTTGTGTGTGTCAAACAGAAGTGTGAGAATTCCTGAAAGCAGTGACCATGTAACATGGCAATTCTCTTGTCTTAATCTGGTTTGACGCCAGGCAGGTTGAAGTCCAAATGCTCTGGGAAAACACACCGAGCCATTCATGTAGCATAAGCCTGTTTTACTCTGCAACACATGTAAAACAGGCATGCTTGCATATGCAGATCTAATTAAAAACATAAGCTGAGAGAAAATAAGATCAGAACTTCCTGAAAAGAGACAAAAGCTTTATCACTTTCCCAAATGTGTTGTCATTTCTGCTCTTCTTTTCACCGATAACAGAGCCTCGCCTGGAACAATCACACTCGGCCTTGCTGCGTGTTTACTTTAGGTTTAGTGCCTGCTAAGATACTATTGATGGCCAGTCAAGTAATGTCGCCCGACTGTTTTTCGTCTGGCCTCAGTGTGGCACTTAGGCGATGAAAGCTGGGTCCTCAGAGTCCCACCAATCCGGCAACAAGTGCAGCCCCCTCTCCACGCTTCGCCATGAGAGGAGGCAGCTCAGCTTGACTGACGTGAGTGGCGTGGACGGATACAATTTCAGCCTGGCAACACAGCCAGGATCTGGCAACCCTCCTCTCTGTTTACCTAAAGGCTGAAGTCAGCTGAGCCCAGACCTCACCTGCTGGCCTCACTGGTTGCCATGAGAGACCACATAATCTCTCTGAGTCCACGCAGGATCAGAGCTGCTTCTGGTGCAAAAAGCTCCACATCCCTCCCTCCACTTGATTCACAGTTTGTGAGACGACTGCGTTTTTTTTTTTTTTTCATGCTGGTTTTGCATATATTTAGAAAATGTTTGTTCAGAAAAACACACAGAGATTTTATTTAATGTCTGTAACTCCCCAATTTCAGACTTCTTGCCTGTTTAGGCAACAATTTTAACTTATAGATGTCAGATCACACCAGTAAACACACTACAGTTGTTTTTCAAACAGTAAATATATTAACAAATCAAAGAGGTTTATGATTAAATCTAAACTCAATTAAATTTTTTTGTGTTTTTATTACTTTTAAAGTTATCAATAGTTTGAAGATGAATCACGTCACATTATTAATTAAATTATTGCTATTCAGTCAGAGTAGCTCAGCTTATAAAGTATATCATAGCTTTCTTTCGACTCCAACATAAAGGCCAGGTTTATAAATTGCACCAGGTTCAAACACATGAGCTACAGATTTCTGCAGCTCCCCCAAAGTAGCCATGCACTTATTGCCAACTTTTCTGATTGATGCTTCTCTTGCCCAACCGTTCAGTCCAGAAGAGCATCCATGTCTGAGTAGGTTTGCAGTGGTGCCAAACTTTATGTAACAGGAATGCTTTGTATGATATGAATCATAAACCTTCTGTAGCTTTGTGACCCTCCCCCCAAAAAATATCTCTCACAATTTTGCACCCTAAAACATGCACTCCAACATTCCTTAGTGTTTTTATTAGAGGAGTCGATGCAGTATTCACTAAATCAAAACTTTACGGCATACTGCTGAATTATCTTTAAAAAAAAAAGTTCCTGAAAAAAATAGAATCAAATAGATGATAATTTAACAGTGGTTAAAACATATTTTAACCACTGTTTTAATATATAGTTTTAATATATAGTTTTTCCTCTCCTGTTGCTAGTCCAGATGCGATGCGGAGTAGGAGCGAGGTAGAAAAACACAGCTCATCCTTCAGGGATTTACCCTCGGCAGTCTGTTTGGCTCCACAATGGCCTGATTCACAGACGACGTCCTGAGATACAGCGATGCGGGACGATGAGGTCACTTTATGGATGGATGTCAGCCGTGAATGGTGAGAACGAGCCACACACAACACACTCATGGAGATACAGGACCACCGCAGGATTCACACGCTTTACCCTCCTTCAGATCCTAAACTTTAGCTGCTGCGATAATTTATAGCTCTCACGGAGTAAGAGCAGGGCTCCGCATGAATGTGTGCGGGACAGGGAAGGTCACTGACCTCAGTGACTCGGCTAAAATCCCCACGGGCCCAGTTCAGCATTGGAATGGACCCCACAGCGCAATGGGAAGATGGCTCCAACATAATGAGCACAAAGGCCAATTGTGAAGCTATTCTCTGCAGGGCAGAAAGCAGCGGGCCCCGGGGACAGTACAACGTTTTGTCGGCTGAAACGGAGAAGGAAGCCTGTTGCCTTAACACGTCTCTGATAACATTCAGCAGAAGTGATTCAACAGGAGCACTTTGTCTCCTGGGACACAAAGTGTTAGATTTACATCCACTGTATTTATCTGCACTTGGAGACAAAAGTGCTGATAAGTGACTCTGAAGGGCCAAATTAGTCTTTTACAGTTTATTTTGCACCAGCTTCAGTTACTATCTGTAAAATGCATGCAAATTACATTCTACCGGATTTTTATTTTGTCTTTGGTAGAAATCAGAAATGGAATTATATAACTTATGCACACACATCAAAATTTTAGAAAATATTCACTGTTTAAAAATAAAGCCATCCCAAATCACACAAGTAACATAGACCTTTATACTTATGCTTAGTTACATTTGCAAGTATTTGGAAAAAAATTAAGAGGCAACTTAAAATGATCAGTTTCTCCAATTTTACTTTTCTATATGTATATGTTTGAATAAAATGAACATTGTTACTTTATTCTATGAACTACTGACAACATGTCTTTGAAATTCCAAGCAAAATTTTTTTATTTATTTGCAGAAAATGAGAAATGGTCAAAATAACGAAAAAGATAGAGTGTGCTTTCAGACGTCAAATAAAGCAAAGAAAACAAATTAATATTAATTTAGAACAATAATACTAATGTTTTAACTCAGGAAGAGTTCAGAAATCAATGTTTGGTTAAATAACCAAGAGATTTTCAATGGGGTTCAGTGCAGTGGTCTCTTAATTTTTTCCAGAACTGTATATATTGATTGATTGATTGATATATATCAGAGCAATTAAACGGGAAATCCAAAGTCCATCAAACAATATAAGTTTTTTTGACCTAAAAACCAAGCGTCAAAATTCTATTTTCAATGATGTCTACTGAAATGATGTGGGTAATGTTTTCAACGTGTATCAAAATAAGCTCATCTCTCCTTTCTGTATTTGCTTGACATCTTACATTTATTGGGAAAATCCCTGCCTTCTGTTATTAATGACAAATAATGTAAATGTCCTGACCAATGTTTGACCACTTGGTGGACACTAAAGGATGTTTTTGGTGCTTGACAAGATCTGATCTGATGGTGACCACCACATTCATTTATCTGGCCGCCTCAGTTCCTGCCTCTGCTGTGATGTCAACCATCAGGATGTTAACAGAGGAGAACAACAAATCTGGTGACACGGACAAGGAGGCAAACAAATGCTAACACCGCCTCTTTTGCCAGAAAACGCCCGTTCCTGCGACTTATTGCCTCTTTTCCAAGACTTATTCAAAGTTTTTGTCTTCTACCGACCCGCCACTCCCCCATGCCAAAAGATTCTCGGTCCGTATGATTAGGTGGAGGGGATAAAATAAAATGAAACAACAAAATAAGGCCTTTCTTTTCCTTCCAAAAGACTAGAAATGGTGCTTTGTGTGCGTCCGCTGTTGTGGCACATTTGACAGGTCTAGCTCGGCTGCTTTTGTGCAGCCAGAATAAAGGCGATTGACAGAAAACACAAACTGAGCCACTGTGCTGTTGTGAGCTGGCTATTAGTCAACGTGATGGCCTTTGCAGATGCTAATGGCTTATGGTGCATCCAGGTCCAGCCTCCTCCACACAGAGCGTGGCTATCTGATGGCACAAAGACCCTTTGCTCGAGGTTGACTTCTCCCCCCGCTCTTTTCATCATTGCTACAAAAGTCATTAGGCTAAAAAAAGTCATTTCTGAGAATCAGGGGGATATAATAGAAGCGCACAATGAAACAATTTCATAAGAAGCAGCTATATTTATGGTTAAGGCCCCAGGTGATGAAGAGGAGGCTAGTGAAGCCCCTCTGAGTAATGTGGAGCTGTGGTAACAGCCAGGCTCTTGTGAAAGCAGAGATGATGCCCGGGAGTATCGGACCTCTGGACTCCCGACTTATTAATCAGTCAGACCCTCAGCTGCGTGCCTCAGGCTGCAGCGTGCCTTCAGCCTGCTCTGGGACCAGATAACACCTTGAAGACTTACATACTGGGAGGGTTTTACCCAGACCTGGAGCAGAGGCCTCAGCTCATCAGCACACAGTTCACCAAGTCCTGCAGCAGCAGCAGCGGGAGGATTGCAGCATCCTCTACTGCAGGGCTGAGAGCAAACACATCAAAGATAATTCTCTGTCTATTTTTTTTAATTTATTTTACTCGTTGTCTAATCAGTCATTCCTTTCTGTGAAATCAAGATTTAATATGTTAGAAAAGTAAATGTGCTGTCAACCTCTATCCCACAACTTGCCATCTCTTGGGACAGTCGAAATGTGACAAAATGAATCACGTCTCAAAACTTTGTCTCTTGGAATCTGTACCTGTTTTGTATCATGTATATCCAAGAACCTCATCAACTAGGGATGTCTGTGATCTATTTAGCTAGGTGGCTAAATAAGGCTTAGCTATATTAGTCAGGAAGTCGCCGGTTCCATAAATGGAGTAAACCTGTATCAGTTCAGACAGAACATCTGCATGGTGGAGCACGAGATAAAGCACTTTTAGGCTACTGTCATAAAAATCAATGCAAACTGCTTTGCTTATATGCCTGTTGATGCATATTTAACACATACCAAGGATTGTAATGGATTTTGCTGTCCTCCGGTGGTCAGAAACAGGCATAACAAGCTCTACTAACAAGTACTTCATTACTACTGCATCAACAATTTATTACATCACCAAAAAAGTTCCTCAGTCAGCTGGATCAGTATGTGTATGAGCAGATTACTTACATAAATGATGTATACACATTCCCCTACAAAAATAAATAAATAAGGAAGAAGCTAAATTCTTTTTGTATAAAACATTTTAAACAGTTGTTGCACAAGAAAAATTTAAAAGACAAACGCAAGTCATAGAAATACACAAAACATACAAGTGACGTAATTTAAAAAAAAAAAGTGGAAAAAGTTAAAATGAGTTCAGTCAACGTCTCATACTGGGCTCAATGTATTTTTAAGAAAAATTAGATTTAAAAATGGTAAATTAAGATGCAACAAAAGCTCTGTCATCTGTGAGATTGCTTCCTATATTAAATACAGATACTTCACAAAGTCAATCAGTGTATGCAGTTTTATAGCAGCTTAGACCTGACAAGAAAGTAAGAAACGAAAAAAAAAAATAGAATAAGAGATGTTTTGTAGAGCATTCATTTTATATTCAGAATTCTCCATTTTTACCTTGGGGTTGTGAATAAGACACATAGGTCCATTTCTCCCACAGACTCTTCAAAACGGGGAAAACAAAAACACACCACGGCTCTTCACCTAAAATTGAGCATATCTACAATTAACAAGAATTACAAGTTTTAAACAACCTGAACTGGGACCAAAGTTAATCTCTCCACCAGTCAGTGAAAGGGATGACAGAGGACATAAAAAATATCTGGCATAAGCTACAGTAAGCGGTGGCTTCATCCAACAAATCTTCTAAACAATCATTAGATATTATCTACAAGACATCCAGCTGCATGGGAGGCATACTGTGTAAACAGCCTTTTTCCTACCATCAGAGATATAAATGTGAGCCCTTTGCTACTCTTTATATTTAATTGTCAAATCAGGATAAACACTGGTCTGATATGTAAAAGAAAAAAAGTATGAATTTGAGCATAACCACTTCATTGCCACTATTAAGTCTAAAGAACAGTGATTAACTATTAGAAATATCAGTAAATTTCAAAATAAAGTCTGATGGCATCTGTCACATCACTGAAAATGGACCATCATATTGATTCAAAACATGGTTGTCAATCAGCAGCGTTTCATTTCAGGTCTTTGATCTAAATCTAACATAAAACCTGTCGGCTAAACTGAGGAGAGCATCAGAAACAACGCATTATTATCTAGAGATTCTACAGAAATGACTCGTTAAAGATCCTTCTGTTTGCTCAGATCTTGTGAAAATATTGACAGATGGGGCACCAAGGAGCAGCAGTGCTTATGGCCAAAGCAATTAGGTACAAAAATAGGTACCTAATTGCTTTAGGTACCTATTTTTAATTTAAGGAATTTGTTTTATAGCCAAGTCAAAAATAAAATTTGCTTTTCGTCTTGCCAAGTTTTAACCAGCAGATATTCGAATATCAGCAAACATTTGCAAACTGCAGAGACAAATCAGCCTTTACTAAAGAAACAATAAAAGAACAAACTGACAACATAAAAAAAAAAAAGACATTTATTTATTGACGTCAATTTTATTTTCATTTAAACACAAATTAAATAAATAAAGCACATCTGTAAGGGGGTACACCATGCACACATTACTTTCTACAACATAAAACATGTCTTAGGACCAGCTTCTTAGCTCTCTGTTGCGCAGGTGTCTCACTCTGGATCCTGGTGCTGTACATGATAGCGGCTCCCCGACTGCCCACTCACTTTGTCTGTGCAGGAAGCACGGTCTGGATATTTATGTACACATACCCATATACACATCTGAGTGAATGAAGGAGTGAAGGAATATGGGTAACGTATTCTCACGCCTCCATTCAGGCAAATACAGAAAGAAGAGAGCAAGATGTCGGTGACGCGAAGATTCTTAAAGGTTCAAATGAAGAAGGTGCAAAAGGATGAGAATCTGGGGAGCGAGTGGAACAGTGAGTCCTGAACAGTGACTGGAACGAAAGAAATTATAGTAAGGAAGATTTTCCATCATTTTGCCATCTTAGAAACCATTCAGACACAAAGGTAATTTTAAGTACAACAGCTTCTGTATTGCATACATCTTGACCCACTGCAAATGGCTGACAAAAGATGAGAAACCTGGTGCAAATTCAAAAAACATCTGGAAGAAAACCCAGTCCATTTGTAAATGAGCCCACTGAATCAAACAGTACTGAGAATTAGATCAGCTTTTCTAACTGGCTCCAAAGGCAGAAAACTAACTATAGTGGGACAGACTCTAAAAATCTAATCAAATTTAACTGCACAGGTGTTGAATGGGCATTTTTAAAACCTCAATGACAACTATTTAATTTTTTAAAAGACATTTTATAATTAGTTTCCTCTATTTAGTGTTTCAGTAAGAGAGCAAGAATTACATTTGGGACATGAAATTAAAATAAAATTGCTTGAGAAGTTTGTTGTGCACTTTTGGATGGATGAAACAGATGTCTTAATGAGGGAATAAACTGAATAAAAATAGATCCAGCTTTATGAGATGCGGACGCTCACGAGTAAGGATGGTGGAGAGTGTTGGTGAATGGAGAGCTGGACACTCAGATGAGCTTAAAAGTGGAATCAAGTGCTGTTAATCCTAAATGCAACTATTCAATATTTTAGAAGATAACTGGCTATAATTTTTGGATGAGACAGAAAATCCAAAATATCAAAAAGAGCAAGAGGACATGTCAACAGTCCTCAGCTATGGGGCACAGGTGCTGCTTAGCTTTGCATTTCCC
Source organism: Xiphophorus hellerii (assembly GCF_003331165.1). Taxonomy (NCBI): domain Eukaryota; kingdom Metazoa; phylum Chordata; class Actinopteri; order Cyprinodontiformes; family Poeciliidae; genus Xiphophorus; species Xiphophorus hellerii. The sequence continues at coordinate 11,603,990 of NC_045680.1, forward strand.
CTTCAATCTCAGTATGGTTGGGTTGTTGTGCTCCTCTGGTGTCGAAACAGCCAGAGGAATTAGAAATAAAGGAAAAAGAAAAGGAACGGTTCTTCATTTGTGTTCATATCCATCGCTCCATCACTGTCTAAGAGTCACCGATAGTAAAACCAGGGAGCTGTTTAGATAGTGCCAGAAAGGGGTGATGGCGGAAATTTACAGATGTGTTGTCTTTGTTCAGTGCAATAATCTGTAGGAATAGAAGAAAAAATAGTAAACTGACTTGTTAGGATGAAAATGTCATCCTAGAGAGAAATACCTGGATTCGTTACTTTTCCTTATGAAGAGCTTCTATGAAAGCTTCAAGTTTCTCCTGAATCTCACGGACTTTCTCTGCAAAGGGAAGAAAATAAATGGCTTCAATTTCAAAATCAAATCTAAAATAGTTCAGCTTGAAAATAAAGAAAGAACATTTTGTTAAATTATTATTATTGCTGAACAAATAAGACATAAGAAAAGATTTGAAAAGTTTTTAATGTATTCCCTGAGTTTTTAATTTATAGTCGAGTTAAGAATAAATTTTTGCTGTAATCAAAAATTAATTCAGAAATGTCATTAATATGAATATTATGGATTTATATACAAATAAATACATTTGACCTATATGTGTATATTTTACTTTTTCTTTATTAATCAATACATTTAGTATTTTTTAAAATAAATTATAACATTAAATTGTGCAGAATATTATACTTAATAATTATTTGACTTACAATCTTTGATACTGATATTGATACCGATATATTTTGTTGAAATATACCGATATTGATACTGATATATTTTGATACTGATATTGATCTTTAATACTGAAATATTTTCTTTTTAGTAACACTAAGATTAGACTTGATGCATATCAACTTATCCTCTTTTCCAGAATGATTAGGAATATTTATTTCTGGGTGTTAAGTCTTGGGTGATGAAAGAGACACAAAAGTAATTAAACACAAGTAACTCCAGGATGTGTAGTAATTTCTAATATCTATATCCAGAATTTCTTACTTTGACGTTTATTTCCAGATAAGAAGTAAAAAAATCCCCCATATTTTCACATAAAAAACCAAACAGCTCTCTTTGACAGTGACAGCCAAACCTCAAGGCAGACCTACTTTACACATTTGATGATGAAGACTTATGAACCCACATCAAAGCTCTCACACTCTCCTTTTTATGGCAAGTACCTCCTGGGCACATTGCTAATGGACGGAAGGCGACACCTTAACATCATCTCAGAGGGGAATGGAGGGGGCGAAACCGGGGAGAAAAAACCCCTCACTTTTTTAATATAACTACTATTGTCCATAGAGCATAATACGATCAATCCTTTCACCAAACATGTAGCGTCACGCGAGATGGGCGAGCCGTCTAAAGCAGTCTTAATCACTGACTAAACAGTGGCTGAAGGAAGTCTGTGGGCCAACGATGGAAGGAGGAAAAAAAAACTAAACCGTAGCTCGCAATGCCAGCTGCACCTCCAGGGCCTGGCTGACTCTCCAGCTTCCCCGTCACCCTCGCTAATCTGTCTGCATCTCCTCCAAGCACAAACTCAAACACTGGCTTTGAAGAACAAACCAGCACCGCTCCATCCTGATCAATCAGCAGCAAGAGATACACAGGAGAACTATTGTCGGTTCTGAAAGATACACAACTAAGAGTTACTTTCAGGAACATAAATCAAAAAGGTTTGGACTGAGAGCAGCACCGCCCAAAGCATCTATAATGTCAGCGTAGAGGTGATAACCCGATGTTCCTTAGAGGGAAACTGAATATCATACTCGGGGGACTTCTGAGAAGCCCTGCTTTGATAGGCGCACTAAGGTATCTTTTTCTTGATGGATGGATGTTTGGAGAGAGAAAGCCACCCCGCCACCTGCCTCCTACAAAACTGGCGTAAGAACAAGAGACATGGTGGAGAGAACACAAGAGCCGGTCCAAACCGAGTCAGAAACGCTGGCTGTGAACTCCTGTCCTACAAACCTGGTAGAGCTGTACAGTCATGCCACTTCCACCTCCGCTCACCCTCCAACATGTTCCCGACTGGCAGGTGGCAGCAAAAAAAATTCCCAGCCTTTGATACTCTTATAATGCACTCAGACAAAATGGCAGGGTGTAAGGAGGGGATTACTACACCTTATGGAGGCATTAAAGGGGCCTGTGGAGGGGGAACGCCGACAAGTCACACCAGCAGGTGTGCAGCTGAATGAAACTTAAACCTGTGGTACGGCACTGCGACAGGCAGCCCACCGCAGGGCCCGGCTCAACGCAGCAAACAGATTAGGCGACGAGCCCCGACCACAGGGCAACATGACTCAATCCAGGACCAATAAGAACAGGATTACAGACATCTGCCTGACCTGGGGAGAAGAGCTGCGAGGCATTGGGGGTGTGGGGGCGGATGGTGTGAGGGGAGGAGGGTACCGACTGTCAAATCGTGAAAACATGGGAAATCCCCTGGCTCAGGCTTCAAAGTTTGTTATTGGCTTTAGATGTGGATGTTGATAAAGTGGCTCGACTTGGATTTCAAATATAGAACGCTCAAAACTGGTCGGCCATTAATGATCCTTCCAATGGAGGGCACAGAGTGAGCTTAGAGGTTGAGTTAAAAAGCGAGAAAAACACAGCTTGGACAGGCTGTAAAGAGGATCTTTCAGGAAACTCGAGGTGCATCACCAATCCAATCCTGTCATACACAAGGACTTCCTCAACGTCCTATCACATAACGTCATACCACATTAGTTTTTCCCCTAAAGTTTCAGAAAGACTGAAAAAGTGTTTTCTATTGATTCATCTTAAAATGTGCAGAGAGGTCATCACAATCAGCCAATTGTTAGCTTGCTTGGCTTTGAAAAATGAGTGGCTGGGTGGGAACTCAAGGAAAACGGCCACAAAATTCAGACTTCTGTTCGTTGTTTTGTGTGCTATAACTGAGAAAGGTAGAAACAGAACAAAGTATCACTTTGCCTATTTCAACCCTAACTGAAGGATAAATCCATCAGGACTTGGCTCAGTCTAGGTGGGGATCCACTTTTGGAGTCCAACTGACCACCATGATGAGTCGTGGTATACAGATTTTACCTTTGTGTCACAACATCTTGCAGAACAATTCTTGTTACGAAAAATATCTCAATTTGTCTTAGACTACATGTAGTCTAGACTGTAATCACAATATGATATACTGTATATATCTTGTTTATGAATCGTCATTCCCTTCTTCTGTTATATTTATTGTTTATGAATGAATGCATTTATTAATTAAATAAAAATACCGTTAGTTTCTTACAGGTTGATGCCCCCAGCAGCTCTCAGGAGCCTGGAGGTTGCGGCCGAGTATGAAGTGCTTTCTGAAGACTAAAAACTGTGAAAGACTGATATTTCTTCCCCCTAACAGCATCTGTTTGCAACCAAAAGACTGAAGCATGATAAAGAAGAGGCCATAACAGGTCTTTCTTTTCACCATCATGTGGAAATGAAACAAAAAGAAAAAAACAAAACAAAACAAACAAAAAATAAAAAATCAGTGGTCAGAGTTACTGCTGTCCGTTTCTCACTGTGCAAAAAGGGAGTAGCGGTTTAAAACTCCATTTAGGCTCCTGTTTACTTAAGAGATGAGCCCCAAAACAGTCATTCAGCCGCTCACCCCTTTATCTGGTCATGAATATTCCCATAATCCTCAACCCTCAATCCCAGAGGCCCTTTCTTTCAGATGATTGTGTGTGTGTGTGTGAGAGAGAGTTGCAAAGGGTGGAGAAAAAAAAAGTGGGAAGCCTTTCCCCAAATCCTTTCTTTTAAGGCCTTTCCTCTGCTGATCTCCACATGAAATGATATCTCATTCACTGCCCCATAAGTCTGCAGCGGCCGGAGCGCTGGCAGAAGGAGCGCTGAGCCAAAGAGCATTTAATTGAACAGTAATTAGACGAAGCAGTCCTGCTGGACAAATGACCAACACAGAATAAAGAAAAAGATGCGAGAAAAAAAAAAAAGAGAGGGAGGTCTGCAAACTAATCCTTTTTGACTGAAGATGGACAAGCTTCCTCACAGGATGTGCGAAGAATTAAAGACAAAGAAGTTGCTGAGGAGAAAGCAGCAGTTCGCAGGACAAGGAGAAATTTCTTGTCCAAACCCGTCATGATTCACGAAGAAACTTTTTATATCCCATCACTGCCAAGGTCAAACTAAACCGCCACTGAAACCGGATCTTTTAATGTAACAAACAGAAAAGCTTTTCCCCCAGCATGCTGCTTGATTCTTTACTAAATCTGAATCATCGTGCCATAAAATCTAAGCCACAGGAGAGGTGGATGAAGGGAAAGTGAGTCTGTCAGCAGCCAGAATGCCATGTCAGTGGCAGAGCAATGAATCAGCCCCAGCACTCAGGGGTCTTATCTAGAAAACAGATGCCTGGGAGTGACGGGTCCGACCCAGGGAGAGGGACGCATAAGTCTGAATGGGTCAGCGCCTGGGGTCAGCCAAAGGTCGGACCAAAGGAAAACACCAACATTTATGGTGAAAATTTTTTTTTTGAGAAGAACCAAGTGATTTAACTGGTTGTATTGACAAACATTGTTAATAGTTCCAAAGTGTTAGATGGCAAAACTTTAGTTTGGGTTGCAGATGGTGATGGTCGGAGGGTCATCTGGATGTAGCTGAACTCTATCCAGTTTTAAGGAATTATCTTAAATCAAACGTGTAGGCGACACCCAGACAGACCGGTTTTCTGTTTTTGGAAAGTGATTGAAGGTGCAGAGGTCAGCCTGTGACTCAAAGTAGACGCTACAGAAGGTCTGGGCTCTGAAGTTGTCCCTCTTGAGTCCCAGATGATTCTGGTAATAATCCACTTTTATTACTCAGAGGAACTCCTCTTTCCTCTTTGTACAAGAGTGTGAAAAAAACACACTTTTGCAAAACATCGACATGCAACAAGGAACATGTGCTGGGAATGTGTGAACAGAAACCTGGATGAGTTTCCCTTCTGATTGCTCCTCATCGTTTGTCTTTCCCACACTTGACCTTCCTGTTTCCCTCTACAGGAACGTGAAGGCTTCAATATTTCTTAGATGGTTTTATTCCAATTTCACCACCTTAGTTGTCACCTTTTAATGGTTTGTCATACAAAATACAAGCTACCCCAAGTCCACCCAAGTCTCTTTTTTCTGAAATAATTAACTATTAATGTGCATGTGTTATTATAATACACTGTATTGCTGCAAGAGAAAGATGTTCCTAGATCATGACACCAGAGTCAGGATGGAGGGGCCGAAGTGAGGAGAGAGAAAAAAGAAACAAGGGTCTGGGGAATAAAGGAGAGACAGATGATGGAAATGATGGGAATGATGGAAAGAGAAGCAGCTCAGGACTTTGGTAAATTCCAGCAGCTGGCCAGTCAGCACTCTGAAGATGGAGGGCAGAGAGTCATAAGTAGAAGAAAATCGTAATTTGGTAAAGAAGTTCAAGAACTTTTTTTTCTATCACAAAAGTAACATGAGGAGAATGTGGTTAACAAACGCAAATATAACTAAAAGCTCTTCCATGCTTTTATTTGAGAACTACTCTACCCAGTAGGTAGTCACCTTGCAATTGGAAGGTTGTGGGTTCGATTCCAGCTTTCCATTGACACATGTTGAAGTGCCCCTGGGCAAGACACTTAATCCCAAGTTGCCTCTTGATCTGTGTATCTGTGTACAAATGTGTGGGCAGTAGTGGGTGTGGATCGGTGTAAAGTGCTTTGAGTGGTCAGTATGACTAGAAAAGTGCTCTGTAAATTCAGTATATTTACCATAGAAGCATGTTAAAAAGTGGAAGACAATATAAATGTGGTAAATCTTTACAATTTTCTTCCTCTGTTAGAAAAAGACAAAACTGTGTATTAGTTCAGATATACCTCAGACTGATCCAGGTTGAGTAGAACATGGTAATGTGGAAAAGCAACAGTTTAAGAGCAGAAACTAAAAAATGGCTCAATAAATGAGCCTGGAGTGCTCACCTGCAAAAATCACAAACAACATTTTAGCAATTTTTAGCTGTAAACACTTTGGTGGCACCCGCAGAGTTTCAATTTGGCGGTTTTGGTCCATGTGGCAAAAGGTCAGAGTAAATGTTTAACACTCTCTGCTTCCATCTATCCTGCTCTCAGGAAGATGTTAACCACATCATACGTTAAGATTGTACGTCACCCCTAAAGCTGGGGCAGAACAGAGGAGCACTTCTCCTTGAGCCCTCACTAATCACTGTGAAGGAAGCTGCTCAAAGGAGGCGGCGCAGGGGGAGGAGATGAAAGGAGACAAAGTGAGCGTGAGGCTGAGAGGGCATTCCGCTGAGCAAGCCCAGACAACCACAGCTTTATTGTGTCCTGCTTCCACACCAGAAAACGGAGAAAGTTACTGCACGCACAGACAAGCCAAGCACTTCACACATTATTTCCATTTTCTTTTTAAAGGAACCTCTGTTGACACCTCTTGTTCCCTAACCCTCAGATAACCCCGCTTCACGTAAGCTCAAATCCATGATTCTCCACAAATTGTTGCATTCATCAGTTCCAACAAGCCTCCAGTGAAGATTGTAGGGATTACGGTGAGAGGTTGTGCAGTGGCCAGGTGTTCTTCTGAATCAACTCTTGTGAGTTGTGCCAAAAACTCAACTGTGATACTAATTTTTGAGATGTGAAAATGCAAGAAGCATAAAATCCTTAATTTAAACTGCTAAAGTGATTGTACTTTATAATGATTCATATGCAAATATATTAAAATGTGAAAATACTGTTAACAATAAGGCTGATTCAAGTAAGACAGAATGACTAATACATTTGTTTTAAATTAATTGAGATATTTATACCCAGCTTCTAAATCTCTGAGGAGGTACAGCAGCATTAAGAGCATGTTGTTCATATGCCCGAAAGATTTACGACGAGAGCATTTGTATTTCATCTGAAAATACAAATGCTTTCCCATGTTCTTCTTTGATACATTTCCAGAGCCGGAAAAATTAAAAACAAGATTTTCCAGTCTGCATAGAAACCCTGAACTTAAAGGATTGCAAGAAGATGAAAACATATCTGTTTGATCAGCTTTCATCCAGTAATAAATGTCACAGATAGCTCTTAGATATATTATTGAAAGCTATTCCACCAGGTTAAATATACTACTAATATGTAGTATATTTCTTCAGATTTTTCTATTAATACTATTAAATCCTGTTGTTTTGTCTTAATTTATCTGCTCTATTTATTCTAGTGATTGTGTCTGTGAAAGGATCACAAGCTCAATATTTAAGATAAAGCAGAGAAAACAATAAAAATAAAGAAATTGAGAAGAAAATGGGTTGTTCTTGCTCACATACAGTCAAATTTAGGTGATTGGTAAGTAACACATTAGGAAGTTCATAAGCAAAGTGAATGGAGGCAAAAGGTCAAAATGAACACATAAAATAGTTGAAATGACAATAACTACAGCTCATGTTTTCTATCAGTAATACTTTGCGCTCTGTCACATCAGGCACAGTAAAAGTAACTGAAACCACACAAACACACAAAGGACAGTTTCCAAATTTGGGCAAAGGAAGAGGCAGCAGTGATTTCTGCTCTGGGTTTGTACATCACACTTGGGCTTTGCTCCAGAGGCGGCGCTGTGCCATGCAGTCCATCTGGCACACGCTGACCGTCACACACACACACACACACACACACACCTCTCTGCAGCGCACACTGTTCTTCATTCATTAAAAGGCTCCTTCACACTCCCTCAGTGACGCACGCACCTGACCTCTATTTGTAACCTGAGCGGTGTTGAGGCTGTCTGTGAGCAGGCAAACAGAGCTTAACAGGAGCCTGCCCCCGGGAGAATATTTCTGCCTTTGTTAAGTGTGTTTATCCTTTCCCCTCTGTCTCATATCTCTCTGTCTTTCTCCTTCTTTGCTCCCTCCTTTTTTCTAACAGAAAGAGAAGTCAGGTGAAGGTATCCTCTCTGATATCCTATTCTTTCTGTCTAATTCTGTCAAGAGACGAAACAGAATCTAAGAGTTGCTGAAATAATGAAGGAGAATGTGGGGAGATAGCGTGAGTTTAAAAAAAAGAAAAAATGACACCTGGATTAAGTAACCCTTTGTCTTAACCTGCTGACCTGTGGGGGTGAAGCCATAGTTTGAGCTCTAGGCGAAGTGACCTGCTGTCTTTAAACAGAGAGATAAGCAACATTTTTGAGGAGAGATGATTTCATAATGTCGGGAAAACAGTTGCTTCCCACACAGGGAAAGTCTCCTTTCCCGTAGAGCTGAGCTCATCTCAGAAGGTGTGGTTGTAAGTCCCGTCAAGGGCTCTTAACCCTGGATCTGAATAAACACCAAAAAGCCACTGCTGTGGTTAATCTGGTAGCAGATCCAATGTCTGCTAACAGCTGACAATAAAACACTGACATTAGAGAGTAGACGAGCCTGATATGTGATGCAAATTTAAACCAGATGTATTTTGGTAAAATTAAGAACTCATATTTTATCTTCCTTTTCATTTTAAATAATAATTAAAAAAGCAGTTGCCAAAAATAAAATTTATATACTGGCCATAAAGTGTTTATACCACATTTTGTCATGGAGTGCCTTTGTGTGGTCATGCCTTTTGGGGTTAACCTCTACCAGCTTTAACATCTACAATGGTTCTTCCCAAAACAGCTAAAGGTCAGTCAGATCAGATGGAGAGTCTCTTAATGATTCTGTTGTAGATCTGATGAATGTTTCAGATCTTCCTGCTGGAAGGTAAACCCAGTCTGAAGTCTTTCGAAGTACCAAACAGGTTTATATCAGGACAGACCTGTAGATAGCTTCATCTATCAATTCTGACATGTTTCCCTGTTCCATCAGAAGAAAAGTATGCCACTGCATTTCTTAAAACACAATCCAATATTCAACAGATTTGTGGAGTGCAGAGCTGATAGCCGTCTTGCCAATGGACTCTTCCGGCTCTGCTGATGCTTTAGGTGGATGGCCATGACTTGGTAGGTTTCAGTTGTCTTACTGCTTAAATTTTCTCTCAAATCTTGTTCTCAAATTAAACCTGAGGCCAAAAGCTGGATTTACATCGAGAATAAATGACACACTAACAGACTCCTTTAGTAATTAGGCCACTTGTAAAAGGAATTGGTAGCTCTTAATTAGTTAAAGATGTTCAAATCCTTAATTTTGGTTGTTACGTGTCAGAGCTGTTGTGAGGGACTGTAAGCAAGTACAGAGTTTGTGCTAAGGTGTGTTTCCATCTAATAAGGTTCCGTGACAGAATCAAACCAAATTCCCACATCTATCAGACACGGGAGGCTTTGGTCGAGGGAAGTGGGAAAGCCACGCCTGTTTGGAAAAGTTTGGGATCGACTTGCCTTTTAGGGTTTACAAGGCCAGGCAGGTTTAGGGGGTTTTACACGCAGTGTGGTACGGACACAGGACTGTGTGTGCTAGTTCTCTCTTTCTACTCAACTCCCTCCAAAGGAACAACAATGACAATATAAATACTAGAGTCTGTCTATATTATTTACACACAACTTTATGAAGCTGGAGAACAACTTGTGTTATTTTGGTTGTGCCATATTTTCTGAAATATGTTATGAGCTTATTTATAAACATATGAGTTGAGTTATAAAAAGGCTAAACATGTTACTGTGGAACTACAACTGTTCCACATGAAAACATGGCAACCAGAGAAAGACATGAAATGTGTGTAAATACAGCATTTGTGTCATTTGATAGATCTTTAAAACTAAATGAATAAAGCCACGACTGTTTTAGGAGTTACATTGTCAAAACATAATAGCTTTCTTAACCCATCACTCCTAATTTCTCTTGTAGAAGAAGTAATAATTTTAACATTTCTATTTTTAATTAGGCTTTAAAATATTCATTTCAATAATAACATACATTTTTATGTAACCATTTTGATGTAACCAAAATGAAACAATTAATATTTACTTTGAGTTGAAACACAATGAGAATCTCATTCAACACACAATTACTAAAATGTCAACATTTAAACCAAGTTTTCTGAAAACAGTTAACCACATATAAAGCAGTAAGTACCATCAGTGATACTGTTAAGATACGAGTAACTACCCTATATAATATGCAGCAATTAAAGCCTCCAACTACAAAACAGAAACTCACCTTCACATGTAATAAGCATGTTCATCAGAGACGTGGGAAGGTATTTTTAGTTTTAATTCTACCCACTAGTTTGATATTTTAAAAATGTGCCTAATTTGAGGTGATTGTGGCATATCAGAGATCAGCCAAGAACCTGAAAGGACATTGAAGCAAACCCTCTTTAAAAAGCAACTGTCTATTTGAACCTGACTGCACTGTCAGCTGTAACTACGTTAAGTCTGGAGTAGTTATCTGAAACACTACTGCCCCCTTCTGACCACTGAAAGAACTTCATTTTTTATAGGGGTCTCAAAAACCGGTCCTCAAGAGTCAATCTTGCTACTTTTACATCCTCAGCATGTTAAAGATCTGCAGAGGTTTGATACTCAGTCTTTTATTTGATTTAGGTGTGTTGGAACAAGGAAGCAGCTAAAAAAATTTTATCCGTGCTTTAATAAATGCTACAGAAGCAGTCAATTTAAATGTAAAAAAAGCAAAGAAAATTATAAAAAGGAAAGCAGGAATATTCCATTTTAACTGAAGTGTTTACTGTGTGGTTTTTATCTTACTGAGATCCTCAGCCAGCTGGACTCTGCGGCCAGTGATGAGTTGAGTCTTTTTCTCCAAGTCTTCTCCAAAGTCATCCAAGACCTCTTTGACATTTTTCTCCAACCGCCGCACTGCAAACAACCAACAAACCTCACATAAAACCAATGCTAATTTAGACTTTTTAGGGGTGTTCCTTTTTAAAGACATTTTATTAATTAAAAAAAAGGAGACAGAAGGTGTTTATTTGAACATATTGATTCCAAAATCAATATCATTACTAAAGGAAAGAGTTTCAAGCTGCAGGACTGAACTGGCTGCATACTTTTCCTTTTTATAATGTATGTACAATGTAAATTTGTTCCGATAAATATAAAGCACTTCAATAGAAATAAACTACAACTTCCAAATAGTAAAAAACAAAAAAAACATGTTTCTAGAAAATATCCAACACAAATAGATAAATTGCTGTCAACCAGGTTTTTTCCACTTTAAACCTTTTCTGATGAGTGATATTTTAGAGCCACTCTCGGTTATAAACCATCCTCACCCTCAGTATTGGTAAGCTGCTGCCGGAGTGTGTTAGCAGTGATGACCAACATCCTTTGGATCCTCCAAAACAACACCACATCATTGCACTCCAGCTAAGATAAAAACATAAAAACACATGGATGTATTAAAGGTGTTAGCATGAAAAACAAAGGCAGGTACATTATCATTCACTGTCCCTACTGACCTCAGAGTCAACAAAGTGTCTCTGGTAGTAGTAGAAACCTCTCTTGCAGAGGCTGCAGTGAGTCAGTGCTTTCTGCAAGAAGTGTCTGCGATAAAGCTGATGCCACGTGTCTTTGATCTGAACAGGTAGGAAGTATTCCAGTAGTTATAGAAATATGCTATTTAAACCTAAACTTGGTTAGATCATTTGTCTTTGATCCTACCAGCACTGGGTCCACTTCTACGCCCCGTCCCTCCAGGTTCTTCCTCACTGTGGTGACCTCATCACTGGCCAGGTAAGCAGTGTGGTCATCATGCAGCTTCAGCAAGCGATCCAGCTCATTTTTTGTTTCATTACGAATGTGCTGCAAGACCAGAGATCATTTCATCATGATGCTGAAACTCGTTTAGAAATAGACAAAGTAATTGTGAAACTCTGGATCTGGACATTATAGGGTCTATTGCAACTTTTCATCTTTCCAGCATCACATCTGTTTATAACAACACATGGTTCTTACCTGTTCTGGTGTCCGGTTCACCCACTTTAGCCACCTCTCTGTCCAGTCAGGGCCCACCATGTCTTTGATCACAGATTCATCTTAAAGAGGAATAGCAAATAAAATATAAAGAAACATGGAAAACAAATTGAGATCTTAATGCATGTTACAAAAACTCTTTAGGACTAAAGAGTCATAAAGACTCTTTATTCAAAGGCAGGTACATTCTGACCTGCCTTTGACTAGGCCTTTGACCTTGCTTTTGACTAGGTCAAAGGCAAGGTCTAAAAAAGGACTTTAATCCTTTTTTTTTTTAGGACTAAAGTCCTAAAGAGATTTTGTGCTGAATGCCAGAATGCGCTGATTTTCATTTTGATAAAAATCAATCTGAAAATTGATTTTAAGATATAAAATCAATTTAAATTTTCAAAATTCTATCTTCTTCCCATCAGCAAGTTTGTACTTGTAACAATACTCTTCAGTGTTAAAGTTGTTACTGAGGGAACAAGACCCAGTTATCCATTTTTACCATCAGTGAGGTTTTTAAAAATTAGGTTGATTAAAAAACTGTTTATCTTCTCACACACACCTTCTGTTGATTCATCATCTAATATAAATAACTGATCATCTATAAAAATGCTGCTACAATAAATAAATGGAATAGCAGTTTATTATTGACCATCAGTGAATCCAATAGTTTTGTTCTTATACTAAAGTTAGAAAAAAGCCGTTATTTTAATTGGACATTGTTGAAAAATATTAAACGTCTCCAAATATTAATGAATTTGCATGTTTCGATGTGTGCATAGAAAGTTAATCAGATTTATGAAGGAGATGCGCTGCAGCATAGATACCGCTGTTCAATAATCTGGAGGAGTGAACTCTATTTATAGGTTTCCAGTGATGCAGAAGGAGACAGATATATTCTGATGCAATACAGAAAGTAAACTAATCCTATGTAACAGCAATAATCAGTGGGGGAAAAATAATCACATTTAAAACATGAATAAATTATACCGACTTACAACAGTTTTCTGACTTTAAAGTATGTGGAGATTATAATTTGTTCTGCAGTTTCAGTTTCTTGCAGTATGAGGTTCAGGAGGCACTGACGGTTCTAAACTGAATTCTGTTTAACCTTCCACAATCTATACAGATCTCTAAAACAGTGGTTCTGACAGAAGGACGTTGCGGCTAACATACTGTCTTTGAGGCGTGACTCCAGCGTTTCCTCCATAAACTGGATGGCAGCATCCCACTGAGGTTTGTCGGTGATGGATCGGTCTTCTAAGGCGTTGTGCTGGATCACCCTCTGACAAGCAGCAAGAAATATAAATACATTACAAAATGGGACGAAAAGTATTACAGCTGAAATATACATTTAGTGCTATATGTGGCCTTAGTCAGAATAGATCAAAGCTATAAAGACCATCTTTCTTTAGCAGATGCCGATTATCAGAAAAAAATTTTATTTGAAAAGTTAAATTGAGAAGCGTGGGAGTTTCTGCATTGCACCCTAAATGAGTTGACTTTCTGTGTTTACCAGACTGTCCATGGCTCTCTCATTCCACTTGTGCCTCTTGATGCTCTCGTCCTTCACTGCCTCCTTCAGCTTGTCAAAGATGTCGTCCTGGTCTTTGCCTTTGTATTCAGCCATAAAGCGAGCAAACTCCTCCTGCAAAGTCTCCCAGGCAACCTGAAGGGGGGAGATTTGGCAAGACAGATGGAAGAAAAGATGGTCCGTCTGCAACCAATGCATTTAATGCTTCCTACAAAGTGCCAAAAGTGATCAGCATTAACTAAGCAGTAGTAATTAAAGAAACAAGAGGGAAGATTTGGAATTAAGACAAAGGAAATTAACCGATCAATCGGCTACCAATTGAAGATAGTAAATTTTTCCTTGGCTCAGCAATTGACTGATCAAAATCAAAAGTAAATGCAAAAACCAACAGCAATGTCATATTAGAACATCTTATGATGGGATAATATTGGTAAATACTGTGATGATTATATGATTTGTAATATATACTCATTTTCTTTATTCCTCTGCTTCTCATCTGTGTCTTAAAAACTAGAAAAAAGGTTCAAATCAGATTTTCCCAGTAAGACCACAAAGAAAATCGGACAACAGAATTACCAAAAAAAATGTAATTTTTCCAAACTTAAGTATTAAATCAGGCTCAGAACCCTAATTACAAATATCAGATGAACAGCTATCAAGAATCAAAGACTTTTTGCATTTATGTAGGTTTTATTTTAATATTTTACCTCCAGTGCCTTATGTGGAAGCTGCTTGTCAGTCCACTGCTTCAGCTTGATGTCTACAGTTGTGTTAAAGGTCCCAGAGTCCATTGTTTGGGCAGCAGGCAGATAGATGTTCTCGATGACATGAGTGGAAACACGTTCCCAAAGTTTTTTCTGCAGAATAGACTCCCTGTGTGGAGCAAAAACATGGAAGGCATTATTACTGAGCTAAATAATAGCTGTTTGTTGATTTGTAACACAGTTCTTATGGCTGTTAAAGTCTCGGTTTTCTGCTTAAACCATGTTAACATTTTCAAGATCTGAACTGTCCTTTTTAGTTGCATTTAGTAGCATTGATCCAACATAAATGTGCCAATCAAAAACCTCTATGTTTCCTGTACAGCTCAGTAAAGTAACCCACTGGGACAGAAAGACAACAACAATAGAGAGATAACCCACAGCTGGGATGCTTTTATTTTTGTAGCCAGAACTACGATGACTCTGTTAGCAGCATAAAGTATCGCAACTTTCCTTTATGGCATGGCGACTCAGGAACAAAACTGAGTCTCCCTGTAACCACAGCAGTTTTGCTCCTTTTCTCATTAATCATAAACATTTCCTCATATTTCATGCCGTGTCCCCTTTGTTCCAGCTGGCTCTGCTCTCTGTCAATAAATGCTATCTTCAATTGTGCTGGCTGGCTAACAGGGCCACCCCTGCTCCTGTCCACGGGCCATTCATCAGATTATTGATAAAAGTAAACTGGAGGCACGCACACAGGGGATGGCCATACCACAATGCATACATCTCATTAAAGCAAGCTTTTTCCTCATACTAGATGAGATAAGCTGTATAGTCATACAAAATGTATAAACAAAGATAAATGACCAGTGGTGTATTTTAAAAGAAATTTTAAAAAACATGAGATCTCCTTATGTGGGATAATAACTTTCAACTTTGCTATTAGGAAGAATTTTAAATAAATGAGAGTCTATGAAGGGAGCAATAAATGCTAGGAGCAACGCAAGAGATGATAACGAGAATATAGATAAATCTAAAATATTTTTAAAAGTAAAGACAGTTTAATCATTCAGCTAACAAAGTGAAAGTCTGAAAGTACAAGTCTTCACAATAACAAGAAGTTATATGACAGTAGAAGAAACAATTTTAATGTAGAAATACAGAAAATTTAATAGTCAACAGACTGAAAAGTGTCATCAGGTGCTGTATGGAATAGGCTCTGGCCCAGCCTCTACAATACACTGCTGGCTCTGGTGTCTGTCATATTTGTCTCGACAGTAATCCATTGATTCTCTGTGGGATTAGGGTGAGCGGAGTTTTCTGGCCAATTAGGCAGACTGATACAAACTGAAGCAGCTATTAGAACCTTCAGCCAGTGAGGGAGAGTGCCAAGAACTACTAGAAAATGAAATCAGCACCTCTAAAACGTTTGTCACCAGAAGCATAAAGATTTCCTGGTAGATGGCTGCACTGACATTGGACTTGATAAAACATAGTGGACCAACACCAGCAGATAACATAGATGCAAAATCATCTCTGAATGTGGAAATCTTAAGAAACTTAAGGAGCTTGGATTCTGTGCCTCTTCCCCGTTTGTCCAGACTCTGAGACCTTGATTTCCCCAGAAAATGTACTTTAGACTGAAAAGAGAACTCTGGACCACTGAGCAAGAGCCCAGTCTTTTTAGACCAGGTCAGATGGTTCTGACCTTGTATACGGTTCATGAGTGCTGTTTTAACCTATGCACCTGCTATGTCTGTGTGGCTCTTGAAGCAGTGACTCCAGCTGTTGTTCACTCCATGTCCAAACTCTAAAATGGGATTTGTTTCACCATCCTCTGAAAACTGCAGTTATCCCTGTTACTGGTGCACATTTTTTCAAACTCACTTTTTCCTTCCACTCAACATTCTATAACATACCAGGATGTAGCTGAGCAACCAGCTTAATTAACAATGACCTTTTGTGGCTGATTCTCCTTGTTGACGGTGTCTGGGACTGTCTGCTAGATAACTGCAAGTCAGCATTGTGTGGCCATGACATAACGGTTATGTACTAAAAATATTTGTTGGTCTAATATTATTAAAGAATTATATGAATTTTCTTGGAAATTGTATCCTGGTGTTTCATTAGTTGTGAGTCATATTATGTAATGTTTCACATTTCTGATTACAATTCTGAGATCAGTTTTTGTTTGAGGAATATATCCATTGACATTTCACTATAAATGAATGACAATCTAACTTTATCAACGACTTACCAGAGTTGGGGAGTCACTTGACTCAAACTAATGACTTCATCCAAAATTTCATTTTTTGCTTTTTCAAAGAGTTCATTCTGCAAAAAGACAAAACACCATAAGGAATCACAGCAGAGTGGAACACATTTCAGAAAGAAATCTGAGATCGCTTTTCCAAGAATATTAACAGGGCAAATAACCAATCAAATGAGCTTTAAAGATAAGTTTACTAAGAATCTTTTGTATGAAAGAAGCATAGAGAAACATGACTGTGTTCGCCCTACCCTGTCAAGTTCTCTCAGACGAGGATAGTTGTTCTTCCATTCAGTCTCCAGGTTGAATCGTGATGCTGTGGAAAGATGGGACTGTTATAAAGATTATCTGATATTTATCACTAAATGATGATTTCAAGATGGGTTGACATATACACCCTAATAAAGAACTTCCTCATAAGAGATTGACAGCCATTTAACAGCGTTCTAATTTTAGCTGCTCCGATGTATCCAACAGTAGATTTCCACAATCAACAAGCAATAACCATCGGCACACACAGCTCATTTAATTTCCACATAGTGTGATGTAAAAGACACTTTCTGGTTGCTAATGGTGGCCATCCTTTAATAAGAGAGGCTGAGGACACTTTGCACACTCTCTCCTAACTGGTCCCTTAGGAGGTGAAGCAATGGGGCCAGTAGCCTACGCTTCATCAAAAGTCAGAGTTTTAGCTCTAACGTATGCACAAAGACACACACACACACACAGGTGAAGCAAGCCTGGTGCCTTTTCCCTCAGCTCCCTATCCACACTGCAGATTAGTCTAATTGCAGCTTTGTGGCGCCAAGAATGGAGGATGAAAGCCGGCTGTATGTGATTTGATAGGATATAGATCGATATGAAACACAATGGGTCTATGGGAACTTTAGTCTCACAGCTATAAATCTCCTCTGCTGTTAGCAATGGCTTGTGATTGTCTAGACTAATTGAAGCAGGCAGAAGGGAGGGACCGGGGAAGTATGGCAGGGTGGGCTGAGAAAGACCTGGAGACAGAAAACTCTTAGGGTGAAGAGGAAGTATTGTCTGGTTCATTTACAATTACTGCCTCAGAACTTTTGGTCGAGATAAACATTTAGTAAATGTCAGGCGAGCATACCTTTAAAAACATCAGCTTGCTGCTCCACAGACTCTCTGACCATCTTCCAGAAGCAATCAGAGACAGCCAGACTCAAGTTCTTTGTGGTGACCTGATGAGCCTTCAGCATACCGTCCCTTTTGGCACAAAAACGTTACTTTCAATTTCACAATTATTCACTTTAAGGGACATGAAAATTTGTTTGTTGTAGTTTAACTTGCCTCAGCAATCTGGAGTTCTGGAAAAAGTCCTCTTCATAATCTTTAATTGCATCTATGCTCTCCCCGGTGCCCCCTTTGAATGGGGACATATACAGTCAGTAAAAATCTGTGAAAAAATAAGAAAATAAACACAGCAAGCCGCAAAACTCTGGATGAATTTTTACCTTTTCCTGTTACCACAGCAAAATAACCAAGAGCTTTCATGGGAAACAGCTTTCCTTCAACAATTTGCTGAATCTAAAAGAGAAAAAATATTTTTTCAAAAAGTATTTTAAAAGGCACAGATCAAGCTGTAAGAACTCCAACTTAGATTACAAAGTTCACTATACATAAACAGTATATAAGATCATGTCTAGTGAATACCACTGATTATCTCATCATTGCATACTTTTGTGGGTGGTATATATGAGGCAAAAAGTGAACCTTTTATACCCAAACCTGGTGAGTTAGAAGAAGGAAAAATGGGCAAGTGTGGAGATTTTAGCAAATCTGCAACGACTAAATTTTGATGGTTGGACGCCTCGGTCAAAAAGTAAACCAATACACTATAAGAAAGGTGGTCATAGAGTTATGCCTGATTGGTGTACAGGCCATTAAAAGAGATTGAGCTCCCTCTAGTGGATCACCTGGATATAGAACAATATTGGTGACTAACATTTTACTGGCTTAATAAGTGAAAATGCAGCATCAGCATTACTATCTTTAATTCAGCAATTGAAGCAGATCAATAAGAGAGTGACTGCAGGGTTGGATGGGTGCCTCCACCAGGAAATTAAACCAAAATGAAAAATATTTATAGTTAGTCAGTGCATAATTATAAATATAAAGCACCACTTGTGTACGAACTGCTCAGATCTCTTACTCTGCTAGGACTGGCCAGATTCTTTTCAGCCAAGTCTACTTTAGTTAGAACAAAGATGGTCCTTCTGCCATGAGGGTCCATCTGGCTGACCAGGTCTGTTACGATGCTGCGCTCTGCATCCACACTGCCGTCTGGGTCGAGGAAGAACAAATAGATCAAAAATGAATCTAACAAACCTGGAGTCCAGCTTTTTGTTGCTTGTGGAAATCTCAAGATCCTTCCACAAATACTGTTCCTAGTTATTATATTATGTTCCCTCTACATCAGGCAATGGAAAAGCAAATGTCTCACCGCTCATGTCTCACCTTGAATACAAAGAATGATAGCATTAGGGTTTTGCATGTAGGCCTTGCTCATGCTGAAGATGGTCTCCTTAGTGTCTGATGCCATGCCCGTCGTCACCGTCTAGAAAGTAGTTTAATTACATTAATTACATAAAATCTTTGTTTTATTAAAAAAAACATGTATCTATAGCACTAGGGTCCCTCCACATTTTCTTGGAAAAATTTCATCTTGCACCTTGAATCCTATATATACACACACAAATATGTTTATATATAAAAGTTGGGATCTTTTGTTTGTTGGTTCAATAAGTCATGAAACATGATAATGAAATTGGCTTTCAATTCAGCACTGGGATAAAAGGAAATTGGTTATTTTAATTTTTGGGGGGCAAAAGAAACCAGTTTTGTTTTAAAAATCAACTGATTAGTAAAATGTTTAAAGCACAGTTCATAAAAGTTCAAGTTCATTAAAATTAAATAATATATCTGTGTCAGTCTGAGAAAGTTTTATTACTCACACTGATGACACCAGGTAAGTCAACAAGAACCATCCTCTGAATACCCGGTCCTTTAACACTCAAAGAGATTGTCTGTTGTGGAACAAATAAAAGTATTTTATCAAATGTTCTAAATATAAATAAAATAATGTTTTTGTTAACAATCCAGATGTAACTTTGTCCAACCTCAGAGCTGACTGTCTGTCCCTCCTTCACACTCTTCCTCATCCTCAGCTCAATCTCATGCCTCAGAGCAGCCAGCTGCACACAAACCAAGAAGAGAAACATACATGCTGTGTGAAAAAGCAACTAGATTACAGTTAATCCTTAAATAAATCAGATGCATGTGTGACCTACATCCTCCTCCTTACAGAGGTCGAACTCTCTGCCACTGTCTTTGAACATGGCCACATGATGGGGACCTTCACTTAATGTTACCTATAAGGACAATATAGAGGTTATTCCAAAGAAAAGAAGGAATCGAATCCAGGCATAAAACCACTCCGTCCTTCACCCACCTTCACAGGAGAGCGTGTCATCATCTCTCCTGATCCCCTGGGGAAGATCCTGGCCTGGGCAATCATCTCAAGCACGCTGGTCTTCCCAGCACTCTGATCGCCAACCACAACCACCTGAAGGACAGAGAGCAGGAGAGACGTTGGATAAACTACAAATTAGGTCATTAGTTACACCATGAGGAATTACATGATACAAATGGCATCAGCTAAATACAATAAGACTGAATAGAAAAACATGGGGAACTAATATTTAGTGTTTTAGTGATATAAATTACAAAGAGCTAGTTCATAACTTTCAGGAGTATAAAATGCTAACATTATTCAACTAATAAGGAAATTTAACAAAAAAGGACCAAAATGTTGCTAAAGAAATAATCTGAAATCTGTCTGAGGATTATAAATTGTGCACCTCACCCTGGGTAAGTGGTCCTGGGTGTTGTAGTTGGAATCATAATCAGACAAGATGTCGAGGACTTCAGAATAAAGGTCAATAAGGGATTTCTGCAAAACAAATTTATTTTAAAAACCCATTAAATGGCATTAATAGTGACAAATGTAATGGGTTCACAACTAAACAACCTTAACAACAGCCACGCCACAGGCAGAGATGGAAATCTTAAAATATTGTCAGTATTGAAGTATTTAAGGTTCACCTCACCTTCACCTTCCTTTGATGAATCCCCTTATCATCTTTTTGCAGCACCACTTTCCTTAACTCTTTATTTTCCTTTTCCAGTCTTTCCAGCATGCGCTGATACTTTAACTAAGAAATAAATAATCATATTAGCAGGCATATTACAAGGTCTTATTATTATTATTATTATTATTATTTTTATTTTGGAGATGCACTACCTGAGTTCGAAGAAGCTCCTCTTGGAGCTGGTCAATCTTTTCTTTGTCTGATGACTGAAAGTCACAGCACAAACAAAGACAAACAAGAGAAATGGGTAAAATTCACACTTCCTTTCAGCCTTTGGCTTGTAGCTTTCCATTATGCTCAGAGTACTATTTCAGAAGAGAAAACTCCCACCATCACCGCAAAGTTTCAATACATGCAAACTGTCTTACATAAAGAATCAAAAAGGAAAGTCATGTTAATGCATAAAGATCCAAACATTTCAGGCAGACAGTTCACATATGACTAGTATAACCCAGTTTTAATTTCAGGGATCCACAAACAGGCAGAAATTAAAGAGTGAATCCTGTAAAAATCAAGCCAGGTTTATTTACAAAATCATTTTGTTACAAAAGACTTGATTTTGTTAAATCCCATTAGGTTATAGTAATTGTATGACCGAGTGTTATCTCTGCATGAGAGACAGGAGAGAAACAGAAGACAGGAAACAAGAAGAAATGGAACTGGGAGAAGGTAAAATTAACTTAAAAGACACAGACACAGCAAACTACATGAGCAGAACTATTTCTTCACTAAAAAACTGTTTTGGGATATTTTCCAGCAATATGCAGAAAAGTTCACAGCAACAAACCAGTTCCTTTTGAACTAACAACTTCAATCTTGACTTAAACTTCAGTTCATCCCAGAGATTTTCAAAGAGGTCAGCTCACACCATGCAGCTGGTTGCCACACAGGTTCATGCTGTGCTCCCAAATATTAAATGAGACAGTTTATGATCATCCAGCTACATCTATGGTCATGAGAAACTAAATCCGTTGTAATTGTTCTAGAACTAGGCTTTAAAAGATTCATGCATGTCACGCAAGAATTACTGGAAAATCTAGGCCCAGTGATACGCATTTAGTCAGACGTGGAGACTGTTGTCAAGTTTTTCAGAGAAGGCTAATATGTCGAGATACAGCACCTTGCACAACTATTCATACTCATTTTAGTGTTCAAATTTGTCACATTACAGCAGGGGTCTCAAACTCCAGCCCTCGAGGGCCGCAGTCCTGCAACTTTTAGATGTGCCTCTGCTGCACCACACCTGAATAGAATAATTAGGTCATTAGCAAGGCTCGGAGAACTGATATACACAAGGAGGAGGTAATTAAGCCGTTTCATTCCAGTGTTTTGTACTTGTGGCACATCTAAAAACTGCAGGACAGAGGCCCTCGAGGGCTGGAGTTTGAGACCCCTGCATTACAGCAATGAACTTCAACATATTTACTCAGATCTTATGTAATAGAAAGGATTGCAAAAACTGAAAATGAAAGAAAAATGAAGCACACATTTCAAATTTCTTCACAATTAAAAGTCTGAAAGGTGTGGCATGCATTTGTATTGAGTCAGCTTGAGTCAAGTGCCAGCTTCACTTTGCAATCACTGCTGCAGGTTTCTGCAGACAAACCTTTCTATTAATTCATCTTTGCAAAACAGCTCAAGCTGAGTCAGATTGAAAATATAAAATAGAAATTTGCAGCAGGTTATTGATTTAGTTCTGAACTTTAACTGGGAACACATTCTATTGCAGCTCTGGCCTTATCTTTACTGTTACAGTTTTTGTTTTTCACCATTATGGTCCTCTATTTTGCTCAATCCTTGTTTGCTTGCAGTTCTAGTTTTCTGCCAAACAAAGAATGCTGCAACATATTGGTAACAACCTTCTTCCAAAGAGGTCAGATTTGTGGAGCGTACAACAAATCGTTGTCATGTTGACAGATTCTTCCACCTGAACCTTGGTCTCTAAAGCAGCTCCAGAGCTCTGTGATGTGTTCTTAGTTTGAGATACGGCTTTAAAAACTCCACACCTTCATCCCTGACCTGTCTGCTGTTTTCTGATAAACTTATTCAGCCTTTAATGAACCACTGAGTTTATACTGAGATGAAGTTAGGATGCTAATAATTGATTTCTTGGGTTCAAAAATCAACTACTAGATTAGTTACATGGTTTTAGTCTTTTAGTTAAAAGAGACTAAAACCATATAAATGCCACATTTTTAAATAATCCCAATAAAATACACTTGAAAATTATGGTTGTAATGTGAAAAGGTTTAAAGATATGAATATGTTTGCAAGGCACTCCAGGTTTGTGGCATCACTTCTACAAATATAACAAAAAGGATAAAGTATCTTTTTTTTTCATGAGATATGAAATAAATACCTAATCTGCCAGGGTTAAAACCTTCCAGTTACAACGTTTGTTATGCATGACAAAAGCAATGGAAATTCTTTTTTTTTTTTTTTTAAATAAACACTGCTGAAATTTTCTACATTTAAGCAACCAATCTATGTAAAACTTGACTCCAGCTCAAATTAATATCACTTCACTTGAACCAAATTGTCCCTCCTCTGTCCTTTAGCTGGACGTTTTTGGGAGTTGTTGGTGGGATTGGGATCAAAGTGAGGGAGGACCTTCACCTTGCGTGTCTGTGTCGAGGGGTTGTGGTTCGCAGCACGCTCTTGGGGTGAAGTACGTGCACTATTGGCTGCAGCGGCCCGCTGGACCTCCTCCTCGTGCCGCTGGATCTGCTGCTGAATAAAAATCAGCTCTCCGAGCAGACCCTGCTGGGTGCGTCAGAGAAACGTGAGAGAGAGGAAGGAGGAGGAAAATAATAATAAAAACCCATGAACAACAACCGGCCACCGGGTTGATCCATGCCATGTGGACCAATGATTGCATCCCACTGTAGGAAACCCAGCCGGGGCAGCTGGCACTGGTGTTGTTCAGGTGGAAGAATCAAAATTCAGTCAGGATTTGTTTGAAAGAATCAAGAAGAATCTTTCACTTTCAGAATCTTGCCACCATCATCAGTGAATAAAACAAAGTCTGTCTCGGTTCAAAACAAACTTTGCCAGACTGAGGGCAGAAAAGGCAACTAATACCACAATCAGTGCCTTCCAGCAAGCGGCAGCAACAGTGACTAGTGCTCCTTATGCACCATAGCAGATTAAGGACAGCATCATAATTGTAACTATTCTCTTTAGGCGTTTATGTATTAAAACAAAACATTAAAATAGTTTTAACTCACCTGATCTGTGAATGCTCAAAATGAAAACTAAATCAACAAAGCAAGCATTAAAATCTATTGAGACGAAGCAAAAAGCAGGTGGAATCTGTCTAGTTTCAAAGATCCCCATCATGAAACACAGAGTTTGTCTCATTTTAGAGCTCTAGCTTTTGCATTTGGATTAAGGCATATAATATAAAAGTTGTGTTCATGTTGGAGACTCTGATTGTAGGTAGAAAGAGGGAAAACGGCAGAAAAGTTTATTAAACCTCCCGTGGTCTTAAAGAGATGGGATCATTTGAACCTCAACAGTTTTTTACTCTGTATGTGGTCGCGGCAACTCTGCGTGAGCTTTTATGAGACGAGATAGTCTGACGCAAAATCTCCCTCCCACTCCGCTTTCCTGCTGTCCGATCTTCATCTGCAGCGCTCCTCCTGAGCGTCGCACTAAGACCGCGGGAGGGTTAAAATGCACCTTTTCCTAATTCGTAGATTTTCAGGTTGTTTTTATATTCGTTTTAACTTTGCACGGTTATGAAAAAACACAAAAAGATAGAAAATGGTGACACTTAAACAAAACATGAGAAAGTATGAAGGAAGACAGGAGGAATGAATACATACCAAAATATATATTTTTTGCAGAGACAATAAAGGATTAAAGTTCAAAAGAGTAACCAAAGTCAACTATCATGTATAAGTTACTCGTTACAGTTAGATGTTTTTTTTATTATTATTATTCACAATCAGAGCTAAATAGGTATGAATAGGCAATGGTAAAGAAACCTGAGTGTTTTCCAGCTCTCAGTAAGACTGATACCAAATCTAAGCGGTATGTTGTATAATTTCTGGAAAATTTGAAAATGTCAGATTTTAGAAAGTGCTAAATAAAAAAGGACATCACATCAAATCAACTGGATGAACCGAAAGCAGAAATTTTACTATTTGAGGCCCCATTTTGAATTTAATGTGGAATATTCTAAGCACAATGTCTGAAAGTATTATTATAAAGTAACTTTTAATGAATGTATATTCATGTATCATTGATGGCCATTTGATTGAACTAACTATGGTTGAAATGGTGACAGCCAATTAAAGGACTATATCATCATATTTCAGAGCCACGAAGTCCACAAATTTCAAAAGCATAAAAAATAAAAATCACCGTATGCTTTTCCATTGGTTTCTAAAAGGGTAAGTACATTTAAAACTTCCTTTTCTGATACAACAGTCTTCTTAGCCACAGCTGCTAAAATAGGAAGGTGCTAACATGATGATTTGTTGCCTGGAATTGGGATATGTATGATCTGAGGCCACTAATTGGCAAAAATGGAAAAAAAAAATACAATAGAAAACATTTTTACTATTGTAGTTTTATTTAAAGAAAGAGTCAACCGAAAGATGAAGTAAGAAAACACCACACAGCTGATGACCAAAACTTGAGCAGAGTCAGCTGCCACTGAACAACCAAGTTTTAAACAAGTCATCATTCATCTCTGTGGTGAACTGCAGGCAGACAGGGCTCAACACCAAGAGCTTTTAAATCTCTCCTTAGGGTGTTTGTGTGTTGGGTCTCAAACCCACTGCTCTCAGATTCCACACCAGTTAAGTCTCCTTAAAAATCCATGCTCGACTCAACTTGGATTTGACTTCAGTCATAAAAATGAATAAATTGATTATGAGATATAAGCTTGAAGACAAATAATGATAAAAAATATATATTAAAATGATGATATAGGCCCTTTAAATGATAGAGAGTGGTGCATTGAGAGAGCATAAAAGCTGTGAAGTGTAAAACAGATTTTAAACACTTGCCTTTTTGTACTGCTTGTCACTGGCATCATGTGCAGCTCCAGTTGAAGAATCTGTAGCTTTTAGAGCAGGATCGCCGGAATTTTCTAACAGAGGAAACAAAAACAGGACATAAAAAGGTAGTGACAAAAAAAAGACACGATAATGCTAAAAGGCTTCAAGGGGTGCTTGATTTAAAAAGCCCACAAATTTGTGATTAAGTTTAAATGTTTGAAACATTTTGCTGAAATCCTTGAGTTTGTAGGTAAGTAAAACAAATTTTCTAAGGTAAAATATGCATTAGTTAGTCGAGATATCCTAATGACAACACTGATATGTTTATTGCTGATTAAATAGTTTAGTTCAAATCTAAATAAGTTTCCTCTGAAAGAAAATTATATTTTGGGTTCATATTTAGATGAATATTATCTGACTTTAGATTAATATTAGTTTTGTGGTGCAACATTGTTCAAATCACACTTGCTTAAGATGTCAAAAATAAAAACAATAAACGACACTGAAATTTTTTTGGTTGAATGACAATCATTTTTAAATCTTAAACATTACCACTTTGCTTATCAACATAAGAAATGTGTTTAACACACAGAATATAAAATTAGTGCAAATTACATAAGATATGTTTATGAAGCCATTGACAGCCATAAGAGCAATTAAGAGATAATAATAATTGCAATGGACGCTGCTGTGCTTTTCTATGACTCACAGCTAAGGTGTGGTCTGATGTGCCCTGGCTTCATAAATGAGCCATATAAAATTCAAAATAAAAACTAAATTTTTCAAAGATTTGAGTGGCAGAAAGCAGAGACAGAGGAAGATTGCTGAAAAGGTTAGTAATGAGCATGTGGTTAAAAGAAACCCACATAGGCCAGGTGAGAGGAGGGCTTGAAGTCAAAGGAGGCAAACACCTAAAAAAGGTTGGACAATATTCAGCCAGAGAGGCAAGTAAAAGGTAGAGTAAGAAAGGAAGAGAAAAACAGACAAACAAGAGAGTCTTTTAAAGTCCTTTTGTGAGAAATTCCTTCTGCACATATGGAATATGGTTGCCTACTTTGCTCACTGCTAAATCTAAACATTAAGATAATTACACTCCTGTGTGATGTCATTGAAGAGTGACAGAAAGAAAAAGGGGTACGGACAGTTCTACTAGCATACGGGATTTACACACCTAACAGATGCAGGCCAGAGGCTCCTTTGACTTCACTACCCAAACTCACACCTGTGAAGAATTTGGAGGACAGGAGAAGAGGAGAAACGAAGAACACGAGATGTAAATCATGAAGCAGACACGCAGAGGAATGGTTGTCAAACCAGGAATTCAGCACAATAATGATGAATAATGAAAAGCTGTGGCTGAGCAGAAGCTTTAGTTGAAAAAGTCACTTAAGAAACCGATAAAAGAGTTAAATCCTGACCTGGACCTGATCTCTGACTGACCTTTTTTTTGTTTACTACAAAAAAAGTATGTTATTCAAAGTATTTGTGAACTCACAAAAGTCTGTGGAAAGATTGATCAGTGGATATTAAAGAAGCACCAATCAATTACATAATATTCTTCTTAAATGGCTCAGATCAGTAATTAGTTGGTCAAGAATATATTTTTATTTCCCCATTCTGAAAAATGCATCAAAACTAAAGTCTTCGCAAAAACATCAAAACTACTCCCTTATGTTTTTCAGTGACTCAGTAAATTCGAGGAAAAGCATTTGAAACAAGAAATCTGGAGTTTAATGACAAAGAAAACTTTGCAACACTACAAACATGCAGTGACGCAAAAGAAAATTCAACATAGGGAGAGAATGAATAGTGAACTATTTGATTTCATGTCAGTCTGTCAAACAAAGCAGCAGTACATAAACACGGACTCTAGTAAGAAAAACAGCAGAGAGAAAGTTATTCAGGAAGCAGGCCGAATAACATGTTTGTAATACTGAATGTAGATCAAGATATTCCTTTGAAGGCACCCAAAGCTAGGTCATAAATCAAACATTAAATTAAAATATCAACCAAAATATAGACAGCAACCTTCCTCTGGAAATTCAAATTCATCCCATATGTGGCATTTATTTTCTTATTTTACAGCATCCAGCTAATGTTCAGTTTACTCACCAGAGGAAAGAAGGCCTTTAAGGAAAGTGAAGTTCTCTCCAATCTTCTCAAAGTCAGGCAGAAGTTTAGCAATTTCTTCCATCTCTGGTAACGCTTTTGCCAGTTTATCTTAAATGCAAAAATGTTGGTGAGGTATGAAAATCTGACATGTGATTGAAGGATAACAACGTAAAATAAATTGATCCATTTACAATTTTAATAACAAAGATTACTGATTAAAAAAAAATGAAACTTACCAAGATCAATATGTTCACTCAGTTCCCACACAAAGTCAGGGATGACCCAGTTGTACTCACTGAAATCAGGCAGCATGTCTTTCCACTCTTCATAGGTCTAAGAATTAAAAGAGACTTTTTATTTAAATGACCTGCTGTGTGTTTACAAATATGCATCAGTTCACCAAATTAAAACCAATAATGAAGGATTTTTGCTTCATTGTCCACAGAATGGACTTTGACACAACATAGTGATAATAATTAGCACTGACCTTCTTAGCTGTGTAACCTCCTCCAACTGCTGTTCCCAGCAGGATGTATCGGAGCCTCAGCAGCCGGGCTGCCAGGCGGGCCACCCAGAAGTTGCGCTGCTGTTGGTGCCTGTGACCACCAGACCCCGGAGGGGGCTTCAAAGGTCGCATGGGCAACCGGGACATGGAGGTAAAATATCGCGCTGCTGTGCGATGAGGAGTCCGGTGAGGGTTATTGTTTCCAGAGTAACGATGGTGAATGGCACGAGACAGAGGATGAAGCTTCTGCAGTGGGATCCGGAATTTCACCCCCATATTGTTTGAGATGAGGCTCCTACAAGCCACGCTGAAATAGCAGAGGAATATGGCAATTAAAAACTAAAAAAGAAACAAGCGGTGTTTGTTTCCATTTTATGATTCTATAATTTTGGAACTTTTATTATGACCACCTGCACCAACTGTAAAGACAACTTCTGATTTATCTCCTTAATAAACAACAGAAGAGGAATTATACTCACAACCACATTTACTATTTACAAGTTGTACACTTTGTGTACAAGTCTGCAGTGCAAAAAAATCTAACAACTAAGTTGACAACTGTTACAACAGTAAAAATAATGCAAGATGCAGCAACATATAGGCCCATGATTGTCAAGTCAATCCTTGTCATCATATCCTGAAACTGGAGTGAGGAAGATGATGAAGTGTAAATGAGAACAGGATCTTGCTCAGTCAAAGCTCTCTCTTATAGCACTGGAATCCAATGACTCATAGCTAAGGTGTGGTCATTTGCAGGTAGCAAAGCACAATAATGTTCAAGATATGAGACATGTTGGAAGTAATAAATTTGGGTCACTTGTAATTATAAACTGTAGATGACAGTGTTTTGGATCAGAGGTTCCATATAGATTCGAACCTTTTTTTGTTTATAAAAATTGCACCACATTTGTGCTTCACATAGCTATGACCAAGAGTAAGGCAAAC
Source organism: Xiphophorus hellerii (assembly GCF_003331165.1). NCBI lineage: Eukaryota > Metazoa > Chordata > Actinopteri > Cyprinodontiformes > Poeciliidae > Xiphophorus > Xiphophorus hellerii. Next base: position 11,633,176 of record NC_045680.1, read on the forward strand.
GAACAAAATTTCGGAATATCACACCACTTTTAAAGCTTTGTTGAAGTATTATTACGGTCCAACTAATTTTTTTTTTTTTTTTTGTTATTTACAATATTAATTTGTTATCTTAAAATTCTACTGTATATCCATTAGGCACATCGATTCCCAAATTATCACAAACATTTCTTAGTAAAGAAAAAGTGAAAAACTGTTACTGATTATTATTATGTGTTCATTAATGCTGTTGCACTGTTTTACTGTCAGAGGAGTTTGGTGTTGGCTGATTTATTCCTTACCGGCTGCCATATTCAACCCCAATAATGCTGTTGGTTTTGCTTTTTGTTAAAAACAAACGTGTCTGGTGCCTGGGTGTCCTAACAGAATGTCGCAGTACTTATTTCTGTGCATTGCATAAAATCATTTAGACATTAATAGTTGGTTCTTATTTTTAGTTAAATTTTGCAGATTCTCTCAGTAAGAAATTTTCTACATTACATTATTATAGTTAAAGTGTAGTTATAGGTAGCTTCATAGTTGATTTGTTGATACTGTATTCGTACAGCACATCTCAAATTCTTACAATTCTGTTCTAGTATACAGAATTCAGTATACTAGCTTATACTGAATAGGTCCATGAACAGGTCAGTTTAGTATGAAGTAACAGTAGGTTATTAAAGTCAGATAAAACAGAAATACACTCACCAACCACTCGGGTTAGCTGCTTACTGTCGGCTAGCAGTTAAATAAACTCAGCACCAACAGAACCAGATGGAAATTCGGTTTAAAGCACATTTAGCATAATACACATCCGGTAAATCCGTGGGATTTCAGGCTTACATCTATTTAAACCAGGACATTAGTTACCAGTCTCAAAACAGAGCTAACTATAATGTCATCAGCTGTCAGAGGACCCCCTCCGCTTCATTTCAAGCTAGCTTGTGCTACCGTTACTTTCAGTAAAACTGGACTCACCAGGCAGCTGAGCTCCCGACACGCAACATGGTGCTGCTAACAAACAGGTGAACGTAGCTCTCTGTCCGATTTTATCTCCCGTCACAGCTCAATACATCTTTCCAATCAGGACACATTTGCCTGCCTCTAATGGCAACTCACAAGCCCGTTAGCTAACAAGGACACAAGCAGTGTGACAGTTCCACTTCCGGTGAGTGGTACTACCTCCAAATGTGCACTGACAGACACCGTAGTCCTATAGTTCCGGTGTATTAAGGTGTTTATCTGAGGAAAGCTGTAACAAATTGAAGAACATAAGGGCCTCTGAAAAAAAGAACTCTGACTTTGATTCCGACCTGTCGAGGGAAAAAATCACTTGAATTCAATATACACCTCCAAAAAGAGTTCTCCTTCTACACAACTCTCATCTTTGTCATTGAAGCCAGTTTCCTCAAGATGTCCAGTCCACCTTCATTAAAGTAAAAATTCTGAAATGCTTAAAATACCTACATCGTAGTATGTAATGACTTTATACAGGTTTCACTTTTTGAATTAAATTACTGGAATAAAATTACTTTTATTGATATTACCTGGAAGCCTCTGGCACAAAGGTCCCATAAAACCCACTAGTACATTTTTGTGTGCACTCACCTCTATTGAACTATGAAGTTAATTGGTTATTACTTAAAGTTTGTTAAAACTATATGGGTTTTAATGTCAAAACTTCTGATGCAAGGATAACTTCTGTGCAAACCAAAGAAGCACTGGTTAAACTTGCAAGGGCTAAACACTTTTCTGAAACTGGACATTTAAATGTGGAAACTGATAACACAACTGTTGGTGGTAATTTGAATAAACAGGTGCACTTCAGATTGTTAAGGACAATCTACATTGCAGGGAAGGCTAAGAACTAACAGAAGCACAAGTCTGTCATGAAAATGTGTTGGTGGTTGCAAGTTAATTCCATCACCATTAACTTGCAATGGTGATGCAAGTTATAGGAAGAAGTTGACACTTATTGCATAAAGTAAGACCTCTGTTACAGAAACCAAATTATCCAACAGTATATTTGGTGATGAAAGTCTTGCTTATCAATAGCAAATTTGTATCTGAGAAAAATATTAATTGGTGAAAAAAACGTGGGGCTCTTTTAATGTTAAGACCAAGGTAGGTGTGATTGATCTGACTCTTGGCTGCCACTGGCCTAAGTTTCATAAATTATATGGCTGACATTTCCTTTATACTCATTCAATAAATCTGTGGTTTTTCTGAGTCTATTTTCAAGAATAAGCCTAAACCTTTCTATTTTGATTAGGATACAGAAAGATTGGTGAAGGATCCTGAATCAGTTATGCTGCTGTGGAGTTCAGTTTCTGAAGGATGTACAGATGTGTCTCAAATTGGAATTATTGAAAAGTTCATTTCAGTAACTCAACTCACTGAGGGAAACACTTTAGATTATTAAACAGACTACTATTTCAAGCTTTTATTTCTGTTGCGATTTCTGCTTACAGATAATGAAAACATCGGCATATTCCTCCAACAAAACAGATAATTCCACCAACGCAGCTATTGATGCTTTCCTTCATTTATTTATTTTTTTCCAATGAAGTACTACTGGCTCATTGCAACTTTGCTTACCTGTCATCAACAACACTTTATCTGCCAATAACGTTGAATAATCTTTTCCCCCCTCCCTGATATAAAACAGTACTGGACCAGTTGTGGGGCAGGTTTTTTTTTCCTTTTCTCCCAACTGTCAGTTTCTTGAGGCTAATTGTATTTAAAACAGGTCAAGCTGACACTTGTGAGCTAGAAATTTATATATACATTGCCATATACAAAATATATATATTTCTGCACAACTATCTCATAAATACATTACATTAAAAGTTGATGGAAAAACTCAGACCCAAAAAAAGTTGCTTATAGAACATTTATTGTAAAGAAAAACAAATCAACATAAATCTATAACACAATCTTCAGAGGAAAAAAAAAAATCAAAATAAATACAAATAAATTATAAAATAGAAAATTGTCAAAATATTATACATCACTGACAATAAAAAAAATACATATATCCCAGGTGAGGAGGTGAGGGAGCTGAAAATAATGAGCACAGAAAAAAAAACTATGAACTAAGTTGCAGGTAGACTGGTTAAAAAGATACAATTAACAGCATTTTTCTGGGTGAAGCATTAAGTCTAATTTATTTATTTCTAACATACAAGTTGTTCATCCACACCTAGACCCTATGCGAATGCCAGGAGAAAACATGTTTTAACATTATTTTAATATGAACTCTATGGTGAAGGTGCTCAGAAGTCTCTGTTGAAAGTTCGTTGAATTAAAAAGAAAAACTACGCAGTAGAAAAATGCGAAAGTAGCATTTACACATTTATCTCTTTTCTAAATAAATGGTGCAGATATGACACAGATGAGTGAATCATTTTGCTCCTAGCAGCAGTGTGATGCAACAAGATGATAAACAGCAATGGACATTTTATTTGCCAGCTACATTTCACATGGAAGCAAAATAATGCGTTTTTTTTTTAATAGCTCAGAGAAAATGTTAAGACACACCTTGGATGATTAAACTAAAAATATGAAGCGGGTTGAAATCCCTTCCGGTTAGCTTTTTTCTTTTTAATAGTTAGAAAACTTCAAGATAAAGAAAAGGGGAAACTAGACAAAAATCTGTCCAGACTTTTGGAACCTGCAGGAGCGAATTATTCAGGTTTGATTTATTTAATCTAGACCTCGAAAACAGACATTGGCTGCAATTTGTTTATCCAAGTGTTCTCACCAGACTGAAGTAAATGCCCAAGATACCCAATTAGAGAACACAGACAGTATGGTTACATTACACGAGTTAAAACACAAAACAGTCCAGAAAAAAAATCAAAGACTGACAACTGATTGTGACAGTACCAAAAAGTAGAAAATAAAGCAAAAAATAAAACACACCAGCCCTTTTATAATTCAAAATCCATATATCTTTATAATTAAATCTTTAAACTCTTCCACAGACAAGAGAAATGTACACCCATATATACACAAACAAAACCTTGTATTATTTTAACCACTAAATGTCTACTTGATGTGCTCCATCAAATCTCATTTGACACACCTGACCACTGGTTAAAAATCTAACTTTTCTTCTCTCTCATTCACTCTTTTTTAAATTTAAGCAACCAGTAAACATATGAAGAAATATCTTTGGAAATAAAATTCAGTAATTGTGGTTTTGCATTGCATTACATTTTGTTCTCGACTACATTCAGTCTTAGAAAAATAATGAATTTTCTAAATCATGGAGCACTCTTAGAAATGTTAGTGGCCAATATCTGGTCACAATAAATACTCTATATAGATTAAACAAAAGTATTGGGTATGAGTAATCTGCTTATTTGAACATGTCATTGTGGCAGCAAATCCATTTTTATTTTAAACTATTTCAAAATCAAATATAAATATGTATTCTAATCACAAAAATGCTCACATTTAAGCTCTTACTGCTGTTTTTTTATTTTACATGTTGAATAAAGAGCACTGAACCCAACATATAGCCCTTAACTCTATGCATGGAGGATATGTGATGGACATGGAGGGAGCCATTTAATCAGGCTTCATCATTCATAAATAATTTTTTAGGACAGAAGAAAAAAACAGGGGAAGCACACAGAAAAGATGCACAATTCTTTACCCTATTCACTAATTTCAACTGTAATCAATCTTCCACAGGAAGAAATGTTGCTTAAAAAAATCCATACTTCTGATTTCAGGAACGTATCCAAAGATGCAGGAAGCTTTACGTCATCTAGTCTCATGCTTTTGGTTAACAGTTTACAATAACCAACCAGATGCATGCTGTTTCTGGGACTTTTGCATTATTATTTACGCCTCTAATATACAATGTAAGATGTTAAATGTTTCTTAATTCCTATAGTTATGCCACATGCTTGAAGTCAAATGCGTAGCATCAGAACCGTCAGGTGACCCACAGGCAGCTGGCTTCATGCAGGTCTCTGAATGCTGAAGAGCGTTTTCACCACCAAGCAGGCACCACTTCAGTCTGCAAAGAGATCACTGCATACTAAACTGATGGAGGAAATGTTGAACCAGCCATGCTTTTCATAAAGGTTTAGTTAAAGGGTAAACTGTTATTCTGTCAGAAGCACACAAAGTCAACATTTTAGCATTAAAAGTGTAAGAAATGACAAAGATTAATGTTATCGCTGTCAGAGTTGACAAGGATTCGGCTGTTGGTTTAAAGATGCTTCCAAAATCCCAAAACTATAACAGTTTGTGCTAAATTTGACATTTCTTGATCAATTATTCAATATTGTGGACAGAAGGTGGCCGATATGGACATAGAATAAATAAAAACTCTTTTACTCCCATGTTTTCATTGCTCAGAATTAAACTCCTACAAATAAACATCAACAATTACGGTGGACACCATGCCACAAGAATGAGCCGAAACACTCAAACAGTTTGAAACTGTTTTTAGAGAAATCTAAGAAAAAAGCCACACAAAGTCAATCCTGTTATTTATATGCAATTGTTAAAGATAACGTTGTTCAGTTTAGAGAGTAGGTAATTTTTCTTAAAACAAAAAGCATTTTTTCATTCTTCAAGGGATTTAAATTAACTTTGTGCTCACACAAAATTAGTAGGCATTTGAGAACAAGTATACAGTTCATAAATCAGCTTCGTCAGCTCAAACTATTTTCTTTCCTCAAACAAGTCATGCCATTTTAAAACCTTTCCAAATCTATGCACTATGCCTTTTAAAGACAGAAAAAAAAATCTATTCTTGTAAATAGCTAAAGTGTACAGGCTTTATGCTGATCTAGAGGGAGATCATTCTGCACAAACAAATCACTTGCTATAATGTAATAGTACTTTTTCTTTTTCATGTCCCTAAGCTAATGCATAAATTAGTTAGTATGTATTTTTGAATAGACATGTATTTTAGGGCTGCTTTGAGTTAGCAGGTGATCATAGTCAGCCAATTTTAGGCTAAATGGGCTCTCTATGTCTAGTCTGAAACTCAAATTGGAGCTTTTTTCAATTGGTGTACACACTATACTTAAGAGCCAACAAGTGGCGCTTCAGAATGGAAGTTCTAATAGTGAAAAGAACAAGAGAAAAATTAAGGAAATTTGCATTTGGTTGATTATTTCTTTGTGGTAATACCATTTCTGAACAATTAATCCTCTACTGTTAGAAAGTGTTTATTTGCCCATGAATTGTGACATATTTGAATAATTCATTTCCGATTTAACAATGCATTCCCTCACCACTGAGGGCCCTATAAGAACCAAATAAAGCCACAATCCCCATTTCCATTTCACACGTTCTTTGTGGGCATAATTCTGCTGTGCTCCCTACAAATGACTAATATATTTAAATGTGTCAGTACGTAATGAGAAATAAACGGGCATTTAGACCATATAAGACATACTGCCAAGATGCACACTTGCACAAAAGGAAATATTCAGCCAAATAAAATAATTCCTAATTTTTAATATAGTAGTTGTTGATGACTGTTACACAGCAGTAATCAGAGCCCATAATCATCAAATTACTTTAGTACATCTTCTAAAAAGAGATGAACCATTTTATATCAAGTCAATCAATATTTTCATCCATTAACTTAATCTTTTTTTAAAGTGCATTTCTTTTCTTCTATCCTCCAAACATTTCAACTACAACCTTTTTATAAAATCAATATTTTTATTCAGAAAAGGGTAAATCTGAAAGCCTCGCTCCTAGAGCAAAATGTCGTCAATCCTACGCTGCCCAGCTTCACTCAGAGTTTATTTGTACTTTTAAAGATTTTCACAGCTTCTGTCAATCACACATCGGTTATTAAGGTGTAAAATAGAACCTGACGTTTATAACAATCTTATGAAACATGTTTTATATTTGCGAGTGAATACACATTTCTGAAGTGACCTTTCACATGGTTTTCCTCAAACTGACAGGATGTTTAACCTGCACCACAAGGTGTCACTGCACAACTTTCACTTTGATTGCAAGCCTTTGTTTAATGCTACTCTGCTTTTATAAACAGACACAAGGAATGGTGTATGAGTAAAAGAGCAATAATGTTTTTACAGAAATGTCAAATAATAATAAGACCTGAGAGCATCAATATGGAGTGTGATGGAGAAAGCAGGAGTAGTTTGAAAGTTAGGAAGGTACTTGTTTTGGTATTTGTGAGGAATTTTGGAGTTTTTGCATGAAGAGTGAAGGCGATGGAGAGAATGAGAATGGGCACTTCCCTTAGTACTCCTCATATGCAAGTTTCCTGTTAGAGAGCTGGGGACCCCATAGTGTTTGGGAGCGTGGCGATGCTAGGAGTGGGCTATGATATCATAGACAGAGCCGTTTTCAGGGCGGGGCTTGGCCTCTGTGGTGGTGGTCGGCTTTGGGGGCCAGTCTGGGTCCAAACTCAGTTCCTGGGCAAGATGCCTGTATCGAGCTTTGGGCGTCGTCTTGCGTGGACACAACCTGAACAGACACTTGTATGCCTGCATGTCAATCATCCCCTAAAAATCCCCAGGTTGTAAAAAAAAAATAAAATAGATGCATTAAAAGGAAAAAAAGAAGAAAAAGAAAAGGGCATTAATGCATGTTGACTTGATCTAAAAATCTGTGGATCAGGTGTTTGTAGCTTGCTACATTTATTGCATGCCAAACATCAAACTCAGGGATCCAGTTCTGTGATAAACAGATAAAATCCATACATGCATGTTTTTCAAACCAAAATTTAGCGTGAAGTTAACTTGAAGGAACTGGTTGTCAACAGTTGAAAAGGCTGAGCGAACTCCTTAAAACAAGCTCATGGAGACTGAACAAAGATCTTTAAAGATGGCCACAAAGACACACTTTAAAGATACAAACAGAGTATTTTCGCTAGCTCTATAATGACAAATAAAGGGTCAGGCTTTCTTGTTTGTTTTTAAATCATGACATTCCTGAGGTCATACACTGATAGTGGTGACTGACATGCTTGGTTGGAATCTAAGAGAAACTAGGATAGGTGCAGCAAACAAGCTTTAGATCTTCAAACAAGAAGCTGGCAGCACAGCAAAAGGGAAGGACAGTAGCAAGCATGAAAAAATACTCAAGTCTGGCAACAAATTAAGATTATTTAAATATAAAACAGCCTTTCTCACAAAAAGTTTGGAAGTTAAATAATTAAAAAAAATGCAACTATTTGAACAGAATTTAAATCCATGTTTGGCTAAAAACTTTTAAAATGTTGACATTGAACATGAATTTTAATGCAGTACAAAGTTTCCTCTGCAACCACAGATACTATAAGATGTCAAATCACATCTGACCAATCATATCCTTATTGGCGTCTGGGTAAAGCCCTTCAAACATTCCCCACATTTTTCAATTTTTGGAAGACAAATTTAAAAGTTTGTTATTCTGTCAACATTTTGTCAATAAAACTGTTATCTATTGCAAATCATTGCAATCCTTTTGTTTTATTCTACATAGGACTGTTACTATTTATTTTAGAAAACAAGGCTGTAATAAAAATAAACAAGTCTGCATCCAATAAGTTTTCTCTGCAATGTGTACATCTGCGTGGAACTTTTTAAAGGTGATGTATATTACTTAGTCACATAAAGAGACAGAGCATCAATTCAGTCTTTATAGTGCATGGTGGTGCAATGCATGTCACCTTCTAAAGTGTTCAATTCACAGAAAAAAAAACACTTTATAGAGCGCAATGCTAGGAGTTCAAACTCCTGCATCCTCTCAGTTTGTATAGAAGCTAGGAGAAATAGTGCAATATTTGCACTTTTTGACTGAACTTGTGTAATATTTCCTAGACAGACCGTCCACAAGGAGGTAATAACATCGGGGTTGCTCTCATGCATGTCTCAGGCAGCAGTTACATAAGAAAGATGCGCTTCGTGACAAAGAAGGAGATAGGACAGAAAGAGGAAACACCACACATGAGCAACAAGAAAGGGCTAGAGAAGAAGGTGTCAGATTTTCCCAACCTGTGGTGTCGGGGCGGCAGGGGTGACGCCATAGTTGGCCTGTTTGTCTCTGCTGAGCACAAGCTTCCATAAGATGATGTCAAGGATGAAGGTCTAAGGAATAACAGCGGATTGGGCAGGGAAAGAATTAAAGAGAGGCGAATTTGACTCCCCACTGCTCCTGCTTTTATTTTGGCACAAAGGTCTTCAAGCTGATCTGGCAACAGAGCTTTAAGAAATCATGTATTTGCAAAGATGAATTCTCCAAAGGCTGCGAGACAGTAATTAAGTTTGGAATAAAAAAAATTATGTGAGAAGGAAGTATATATAGCGATTCTTCAGTGTTAGAGAAACTGAAAACATCTGATTATGCAAAATCAATTAAGCTTTATTAGTTAATTCGCTTCAAAGATCAGTAGAATTTGCACTGGTAGCTCAGAGGCGGGGAAATCTGAGATGTTTGCTAAGCAGTGCGTGTTTTGAGGGCAGCCATCTAAAGGGAAGGAGAGAAACTGCGATTCTGCTCAGGGCAGGTTAGCATAAACTACTGATCACTGACTAAACTTTATTCTATTTCTAAAAAGCCTCTGCCAATGAGTTAAACTTTACTCTAAACATATGTAAAATCCTGTGGGAACAAAAGTATGGTCTAAAAATAACCACATTTATCAAAAACAGTCAAAGGGACAATTTTCCATTTATAAAAACATTTTCTCATCACAACAAAAGATTGATCCAGCTGTAAAGTTGCATAAGACAAAGATGAGCACATTGCATGAAAAAATGAAAACTGAACATGGCAAAAACATCTACAACTGCAAGTGTTACCATGTGTGTGTGTGGGTGTGTGTGCGTGTGTGTGTGGGTGTACCTTACCTCCACCAAAACAGACACTGCAGCATTGACTACGATTATCAGGAAAACCTTTAGCCTCCATTCAAAAGGGACACAAACAATCTGTACGGAACAAAATAATAAACTGATATTTATGTGCAGAAAAGTTAACAGTTCAAACTACGCATGCGACTACACACAAATATGACTGGACCCCTTGAAGAGAGTTTTAAAAAGACTTTAAAATAAATATTTTATTGAAGTAGAAAATTCTCACACTGAAAAAAGCATCTTTAATTTGATTACATTTAATTAATATGGGAATAAATGCAGTGTGTATAAAGTATGAAGAGAAAATAAAAGTTGGCTTGCTAAAGCAGTCTGTACCAGAACTCAATACCTGATATTTATCTTCACTTACCTCTAGAAACTCATCAATGCCTTCAACAGGATGAAACATGATGAACAGCAGAAAGAAATACAAACTCACAGCAGATAGAACAAAAGGCCCTGTTGAAAAGACAGTCAGTCATCCATTAGAATATTTAAATGCTAAATATTACAGCAAGGCAGCACTGAGAAGACCGGGCCTCACAGTTCTTGTAGCTCGGCTGCCTGAAGGGTTTGCCTTTGGAGAAAACGATGGCGACAATGAGATACTGGAAGGAGGAGACGTAGAAGAGACTGGTGTTCTCAAAGTTTTGGATGTTGTGATCATCCACTTCTGTGTTGTTGAATTCCGACACATTCAGGTGATTCGAGTGATTGCAGACGCTGGGAGTGGACAGAAATATATCAAACAGTGTCATTAGAAACTGCTGACAGGAGCAATGTAGCATTATCCCTGATGAGCCGCTCTATGCTGGACACTTACTTTGTAGCAGGCGTCCAACGCTCGAACCATGGCTGCTTTTGGACCCAAAGAAACGTAATGATCTGGAACCCCAAGCAGATGAGGATTTGGGTCAGCACAGAGAACAGCAGAGGCCCTGAGATTAGTCCTGATGGGGGACGACGTGACACCAGTTCTTTCCAAGCTGGGTTCAAACTCACTGAAGAGACAGGAGAAATATTAATTACAAAGTTTATGTTTTTAAGGAAAAGTCAAGCCTTTTCTGCAATAATTTTCCAAAACTTACTGGTGAAAACAATTAGGAGGATGATAGCAATGTCAATAAAGAGGAACTGGAAATCTCCAAGGTTACTTGATACCTAAGAGACAGAACGAATATGGATTGGTAAATATTTTAAATTTCTCCTGGTTTTCACTGTTGTTTTATAACTGAGGAAGCCACACTACTTACTGAGTAGAGGAGAGTGACACTGATGTACTGGATGATGCTGTAGAGAGCCATAAACTTGAACACACAGAAGGAGGTGATCAGAGCAGCGCGTCCCTCCCTGTTAAGACAAACAATTTCCATCTATAAAATACATAATGAGAAAGAAAAAAATGCTTCACTTCCCACAGAGCAGCATTTAATGATATCACTGAATTAAGAGAAAATTCTTCAATAGATGAATAAAGAAACATCAGAAGATTGTATTGTGGGCTATCATGTAATTACTATATACATGTTGCTAAAATACTGCAAAGAAGTATTTTTGGTTTTGTTCAGTTTTGGAGTGGTGAACAAAAGCAGCCCAAAGCATGATGCTACCATCACTATGTTTCACAGTTTAGATAGTGGGTTCAGGATATGAAGTTTTTTTGCAATATTTTCTTGCAATATTTAATTTTACAAGCTTTGCTCTCATTTAGAAAATGCTAAACCTGCATGTTATTATATCTATTCTTAAAAAACATTAGTTGTTTTAAAAAAAAATATTAGATAAAGATATGAAAAGTCATTGTGGAAGCTCCTAAGAGACACCTGTGAATCTGGAGCTTCAGGTTGCAGCCCTCTGCTTTGCACAATGATTTTCCTCTTTCCAACATCTCATGAAAACTACACTAGTGGTGTATGCAGGACTTAATGTTTAGCAGTAGATCTCTGCAGCAACATAAGTGGGCTCCATTTAATATTTATATGCCTTCTGAATGCAGCTGGTTCCAATGGGCTTCATCCAGAGGTATCAGAGTAAAAAGTATGCCCTACTTTTTCTTTTAATCAGCAAAATCATTCATCCTCTTCTTTCAGTTATGCAGTACTAGGAAACTTTTGCAATAAAATATATTAGAGGTTGTAGTTAGAATGTGCATGCTGAGAAATGACGAGCCACGAGGCACTGTAAAAGGGAACAAACAGAAACCTGATCAGGCTCGGGACGCAGGAGATGTTGGGGGTCCTGGAGGTGAAGGGGGAAGCCACTGAGGCCTCCAGCTCTGACAGAGAGATCCCACTATGTGCCCTCTTCAGCGCCTTTTGTTGAAGAGAAGAACTGCTTAAACGTGTTGAATTACAGGTAGAGCTGTACCAAGTTGCTGTTATAAATAGACAGTATTACGTACCCCACAGTCATTTGCACCATCTCCACACATTCCCACAAAGTAGCTGGCAGCAAATGATAGAGTCACTGGTTAGTATCAAAAAGTTGATGTAAAAGATCTAACACCATGATTTTATCTAAAGAAATTTGCTCATTTAATCCAGATTCTTGCGCCTGTGTTGTCATAATTCAGTGTAAAACTTTAAGACTCACTCTACTCCCTGTAGTGTCTCGACAAGCTGGGTTTTCTGGTCCGGCGCCATTCTGGCAAACACTGTCCCGTGCAGCACAAGCTGCAAACAATAACACAAGGCTCAACGTTCATGAAACGTTGGGATCGGTTTCAACATTCCTGCGTCTGTTTCAATAAATACACACAGGATTTCCAGTTTAGTAGAAGATTTGTCGTACCTTCTGAAGCATGTCTGGGAAATGCTCAGCGATTATAGCGAATGATTTTCCATTCATTGCAAAGTGGTAGAGTGGTTGTGTTTTGGGCTCCTCAGCATGACCTTCATCCTCCAGGCTGATGTTAATTTCCTGTTGAAAGTCACCAAGTGTGGCTTAGTTACAACAGATACATTTTAGAGATACTGGAAAAAAGCTACATGTAGCCCTCCACTTACATAAACCCCGACTAAAATTTTCTGCTAATGACAAAGGTTTGGGAAATAAGCGGCATAATGTCACCACATGCATTAAAAGTAGCTCTACTTAAAAATCCAAGATGGTAATTAATTTCCCCTCAATTAAAAAGTTTTAATTTGAGAAGATGGAGCTGTAGACTTGAGCTCAGTGGAGAGTCTTTATTTTCTTTACCTCGAGTCGTGTGGTTCTGCTGGGCCTGTCAGCGTATCTCCATGTGATTTTGGCGGCTTGTCCATCATGAGGAGGAAGGGCATCAGCAATGATGACCGTGTCCCCGGCAGGGATCATTCCACAGTCACGGGCCACAGAGACTGCCGTCAACATGTTGTCGCCTGGAAAGTGGAAGAAGAAAAAAAACATTCACAAAACTCAAGATGTGTTTTTCATATTATCAAGCAGATATTTAGGCAAGACCAAAGACTTGAGCTAGTTTTATATTGATTATGTGTTTTTTCTAATATTTAAAGATTTTTTTTCTGCTCTCACCAGTAACCATGACGGTTCGAATGTTTGCTCGATAGAGGTCTTGCAGCACTCCTGGAGTTTCAGCCTTCAGTTTGTTCTGCATGATGATGAGTCCCAGAAACTCCATGTTTGCCTCTATGTAATCCCTGGTAGCAAAACAACAACAAAAATTATACAACAAAATATCTAAATAAATACAAAATAAACTTTGTTGCGTCAAAACCGTAAACTTTTCGATGCATTTATAGAGCGTCTTATCTTAAATCCTTCACAAGTTGCATAATGTTTTTAACTACCTGTTGACGTTTTGGACTTTGTGCCAGTTGAGTTTTGATCCGAGTCGCCGATGAGCCAGAGCGATCACTCTGAATCCCTGCTTAGTGTAATCCTCCAAAACCTCTGCAAAGTTTTCCGGAACTGGGAAAAATGTTTGGTTAGACAGTGAATTCAAAGGAAAAGCATCTCATTCTACAGCAATATTTTATTGCAACGCTGCGAACATTATAAAATTTACAGAAGTTGTATAAAAACAAATATACAAAGCGTTGTCCAAATCATTTCAAGTGTGTCTTTTTGTGGGAACTGCTTCAGCTTCATGATTTAATTCGACTCCTAAGCAGAAACTCATGTTGGTCACCTCACCCGTCTCTCTCTTGCAGAGACTGGCCACCACCTCTGGTGCTCCCTTCATGTAGGCATCCATACACTTCTCCCCCAGAGTACGAGACACAACGCTCATCCTCTGAAGAGCCGAGGAAAAAGGAAACTGCCGCACGATACCGATCTCGTATAATGACTGCAGACAATTACATACACATACAGAAGAGTATCTGATTTATTTAGTAATTATGAGTAGAGGACATTTACACAGTTTTATGTATGTTTTAAGATATTAATGGTCAGTTATTGTTTTTAGGCCGGGTGTTACAAAAAAAACTACAAAACCTGAACAAGAGAAAAGCCTCAAATTTCAATTATTTAAATAACCCTAAAGCATCACTTTAATCCAGAGGAAAATGATTATATCTAGCGATCAAACATTTCAAAATATGTAGACACTACTTACTGAAAGCTCAGCGAGTTCCTATAAAAACAAAAAAACAAGAGAAAATAAATTTCAAAGTCAGAAAGTTTTTTATGGATAACTTTACAAATTTGGACATATTTTCTGAGATCTTCTCTATTGAGTAAGTTATTGATACATAACTGACTCGGTTCAGCTGTTGAAGTGTTACGTTTCTGTACGTACCATGTCCTGCTCGGCCGATTCATCGGGCTGGGAGGGCAGCAGCTGCTTTGGTGGTCGGACGACGGTGGGCATGATGCGGTTATGGAGAGCAGTTTCCTCCTCAGTGGCTTCCTCCAGGATCTGGAGAAGAAGAAGTTAAAGAAAAATAAATATTTGTACATTAATTTAGCGTTCATTTTTACATTCCAAACATAAGACTAGTTAATTTTTAACAATAAAGTTGTTTTCATATGGACCTGAGCATTAAGGTTCCAATAGTCATCAGACCTGGGTTATGCCAAACAAAGCATCAACATTAAACATTATGGTCACATGGTGCCAAAAAATAATAAAAATAATAATAAAAAAAATGATGGCACCTGGATTTAACTAGGCAAACAGATATAAGCCTATTATTGGATAATTACTGCATCGGTGATTATCTTCCAGACGACAAAAAGTTGTTCAACCAACTTTTGCAACAAATAGCTTTTCATTTCTTAAACAAGAATTTCAAAAGACACATCTCTTAGTTGAGGAAAAGATGTTAACCTGTTTAGGAAGGGTCACATAATTGCCATGAATCAGGCAGATAAAACATGTAAACATGCTCCCATCATCAGTACAAGATTTTGGTGAAAAGTGAATGCAACATTGGAAGAAAATCGTGACACTGTAGCAGCTTATTGAGAAAATTTGATCTACAATCAAACTTAATGAGGTAAAATGAAATATTAAAAATGTGACCTTTTTGTTCGGAAGTGATTTTTTTCCTGATGTAAAAGCCCCCATAGAAGGATTGTTGTCCACCATATGGAGGTATCTCAGAGCAAATCTGGCCATTCAGCATTCAAAGAGGTTTGTTTTACGTTTTAATTTACACATAAACATAACCTCATCCAATCAAGTGAAATTGAAGTTGTAGTTCATACTGAATCTCACACTGCAAGCTTTCAAACGGAGGAGGATTCTGGATCAACACGGTGTTACTGGATATACTCAGAGCAACTCACCCAGCCTGTAGCCTCAAACATTTTGAGGTCCAGTGGATCTCCAGACAGCTGGCCTTCTATTTTGGTTAGCGAGTGGCAGGTGGCCATGCAGGCCACAAACTGGGACTTGACAAGATTCTCCTTGTGGGCACTTTCCTCTGATAGGTGAAAACTGATCAAGGAAGAAAACGTGGTTATGGGAGAGGAAAGGCAACAACACTCCTATTAACCTTGATTGTGACTTTCACTTCTGATTTATGGCCCAGAAATACTCTGTCCTGAGCAAATATCAGAATGTGCCTGGACTTTTACAACTGTTTTCAAACTAATCCCAGAGCAAATGCAATTTGGACTCAGGTCTCTGATGTTTCCATGTTTCATAAATCAAATCCACATACCGGCCTCCTTCAACTCTCTGAACTCCCCACATGTCCAATCCATCTTCTGTTAAAGTTCCCGTCTTAAAGAAGAAAAATGTAAACAAAAATATCTATTTTCCAGTCTAGCAACCGTTCATGCTGTTGTTGTTTTTTTCAGTATTGTCTAAGAAGACTTACTTTATCAAAGCAGACCAGATTAATCTGTCCACAGATGTTGATCCTCTGTGGGCTGATACAGAAAATGCCAATCTTTTTAAGACGCCGCTGGGCGTACACAATCCCAGCTGTCATGGCTGCTGGCAGCGCTGGTGGCACAGTGATGGTTATGATGTCCAGAGACTCAATGATGATGGTTTTCACTTTCTCCTGGAATAGAAGAAAATGCAAAAGATTTAAGTTTTTCCCCATTGGAATAATTTCTTATGTGCTCAAATCCTTAGTAGTGTTTCAAGGATCTTTTATACTAGTAAAGTTATTTCCCAAAATGAGCTACAAAAGCAGTGAATGCCTCACCATGTCTAGTGTTTATCTTTTACAATTCAAGACTCTGTATATTTTGTTCACCAAAAGCTACAGAAAAAGTTCTGTGATGCTGGGAATAAACCTAAAATCCTTAAATTAAGCAAACAGTCTTTGATCAACTGCACTTTTCAAGAGTAAAACAGTAAGCTGAAGAAAAGTGTAACCATACAACAAACGAAGCATCCTAAAAATTAGGAAGAAAGAAGCAGATACTGACGATCACGCCAATTGAATTTAAATTTCATGTTTTAGTAACAAGCAAAATGTTTTATAATTAGCAAAAAAAGAATGAAAATTTATTGATTTGTTACATTGGTTTTGCTATTTAGTTCATTTTAAAGCTTAGACACAGAACTGGTCAACTACTAGACTGAAATGCTCTCACTAGCAGCCTTGCTAGTAAAAAATAAACTTCTCATAAGGAATTGTTTGAGAAACAAGAAAACAGCTTGCTCTGCTGGTTTCCCTGTGCATTACCCCATTCATGACACTGAGGACGATTGAGTAAATGAAGCCGATTCCAGCCACGGCCACCAGACACAGCAGAAAGAGGTAGGCGTCACGATACAGCTTGAAGTCGGTGGGTTTGGGATAAAGAATGGAGCGCACCAGTTGGCCTTTGGCTGTGCTGAAACCTGCAAGAAAAACAATATATTTGTTATTATTCTAAATATTTTTTTCATCAGATTGAGTCTACATTTGCTTAAGAGAAAATGAACTGATGACACTATAATTTAAAAAGTCTATTGTGACTCGTAGATTTAGAAGAATCGGATAATATTTTGGAAACCAGAATTAAAAAGGTTTTCTTTAATGTTGAGCAGTATTGTGCACCACTTGTGCTGCAAGCTAACATTTAAATTGTTTTTAGGAATAAAGATAAGTCAGTAGAGTTACATCTGAATGAATAGAATATCATTAAGTTATTTTTTAAAATAATTTATATTATTTACTCTGTACTACAGAGTAACAGCAAAAACATCCAGAAAACAATCAAGTTCCTGCATCCAGGCCCCCCTGCTGACCTGTGCGGACCACCACGGCTTTGACCAGTTCTCCTGTGTAGAAGCGGGTTTGGATGACGTTGGTGCCGCAGAACAGTGTGTGTCTCTTATGCTCCTCGGCGTTGTAGGCACTGTCTGCCCCCTCCCGCTCTCCTGGTAGTGGGTTGGGGAGGTTGGTTTTTGTCACAGGAACACTCTCACCTGAGGAAGGGAATTCTGTTATTGTGCTGTACGGAACAATGAACCTTGCTGTTAGACAAGAGTTTACCTGTGAGCATGCTTTCATTGACGATGCAGGTGCCGCTGATCAGCACTGCGTCACATGGCATGATGGTCCCGTTGCTTGGAATGACCACCACATCACCAGGTACCAGATCAGTAGACAATGTCTCTTCAACCTCTGCCAGGAGAAGCAGGAGTTAGAAAAAAAAACACATTTAACTGCAATGCAAATAAAGTTTGAAACATGAACAAAAAGTGAGCACAGAGGTGGTTGATCTGCAAATTTGCTGCAAATCCATAGAAATACTTTATTTACATTAAAACTAAAATTAAATTAAATAAAGGCATTTTAATTTCCAACATATGGGGTTACTCTGGTTTGAATAAATCTATTTAAGAGGGCAATAAATAGATAAAAGTGTACAAAACCCATAAAAAGACAATATAACTTATTGACATACCATTATTGGCTCGGCAAACAGATACACGGACAATACTGTGAGCTGCCACCATATCATGAAGCATGATGTATTGCTGGAGAAAGGAGAGATTAACAGTAATGAAAACAATTTGCTGCTTCTTTGTTTTTAAATAATGAGTAAAATGACTTAATATTGTTAATTTATGTCATGTTGGAGTTGTTTCTTGTACCCATATGAAACTTATTAACTTAATGGGTCTTTGATTTATTAAAGGCATGCTATAAATGTCTAATTGGGGATTTTAAAATGTCTAAAGAAAATTTAAAAAAATTAACTGATTTAAATCAGTTCAAGTGAAAGCTTAATAGATTAACACTAAAAGAAGAAAAATCAAACATTTCTGACTAATTTTACAGAAACTAGAAGTTTAATGTAGAAAGATAAACTAAATAATTCTGACTTTTGGCAAAGATAAAAGAAATATAGGTGGATACAAAACTACTAAATCCTCTAAACCTGTCATTATGCGTTAATGTTATGTAGATTCAAAGAAGAAAACCTGAAAAAACTTTAGTAATAATCAATGCTACAGAATATGAAAATAAACAGGGCAAAATTCAAGATTACTTTCAATCATACATCATTAAGTTATTAGATGTTTTAAACTTTAAGCATTAGTATCTCGTGTGTGATTTCATAGTTGCATATTTACACACCAATTTGTAGAACACGTCTAAACTGCATTTAGACAAGTTAATTAGTAAGTCTTACCTTTTTGATGGTGTACAGAGAGGTAGCTATGGATATAACCGACATGAAAACAATGGCCACAGCATAGTAGTAATACTCATCGGCACTCCACAGGATTACGCTGAAGAGCTGGAAGATGTAAAAAGGGTTGAGGACCTGCAGGAGGACATAGAGAAGAAGAGTTGCATGTCAACCTGGAAACAAAGACATGAAAAAGACAGAAAACGTATGTTTCAAGGAGTAAGAAAATAACTGGGGTTTCTGCAGTCTCCTAACATGCAAGTTACTCAAGAGTAATCCACCATTTGATCCTTATTTAATCAATTGATTACATGTTTATTAAAATAAACTGAGAAGAATAGGAGATATAGAGATAAAGTAGATATAACTTGTTTCATGAGGTGGTCTTAAAGTAATAAAGAGGGAGAACAAAGAGAAAAGGTCCGGACTCTGAAGAGGATCACATATTCAGGATTTAAAGTCCAAATGTACTAAACTCATTTAGTACCAGTTTACCACTGTGTTGACTCTGCCAGTCAAGTTTTACACACAGTGAGAATAAATGGGAATTCAGACCAATTTAAAAAACACGCAGGTTATGTTGACTGAAACTGGTTTTTACCTCTTTGATAAGCAGCTTGAAAACAGAAGGCACTTTCACTGCGATTTCATTCACTCCGAAGAACAGTCTCCTACCAAAAGGAGAGAGAAACAATGAGTCCAGCCACACCTATGAGTTTATAGCAACTTACACAAAACACAGCAGAGCGATGCAAACAATATACCAAAGAGCAGTTTTTATTGGGGTTTGCTACAGAAAGTAAAATATATCACAATATTTTCACTAGTTTGGAATCTATGAATATAAGCAATTACTTTTGTGAGCTCAAAACCCTCAAATTAACCAATTCTCCAAAAATATTCTGTCTCCATTTGAACAAAAGACTTCTCCAGGCTAAATACTTGAATTGAAGTTCAAGTCCTTCAATTTTGTTTCAAAATATACAAAAAATAAAGTGCATTATGGACCTATGGGAGACGTTTCCTGGGTGGAAATGGGTTAAAAATAGCATAAGAATAAAACTGAAGCTGGAAGGAATGAAGGAATGGAGGTAGGACACGAGGAAGAATAAAGTGAATGATTTCAAGAAGGAAAGAATGACAAGAAAGGGAGAAAGCAGAGAGGGAGACAGGAAGCAAGGAATGAAAAAAAAACATAAGAGAAAGAAGGTAAAAAAAAGACACAAACACAAGGAAGAAATGAAAGATGCAAATAAAGAAGGGCACAGAATAAAGGAAAGACATAAAGAAGGAAAGGAGGAAAAAAGAAGGTAAGGAATCCTCCTATCATTTGATCTGTTGTACCTGTACTCCTGCTGGTTCCTGGTCAGGCCTGCACTGTGCTCTGAGTGGACGGTAGAGCAACTGACTTCAAGATCCTCCAGGCCGCTAAATAATGTGTGCCCCAAAATAAAACAAACAAAAAAAAACAAAGACAAAGTTGACAGATTACACATGAGGAAACAGATGATAGAAGTTTAATGTTTCAAATGGCTGCAAGCAAAGCATTTGATCAATTTTCAGTTATGATTATCACAAATTGGACTCCAGCTTATTTAATACGATTGAGGTAGATTGTAAAAAAATCTTACTTTAAAACTTTAAAGTTCTGCATCTCATCATTCCAGTAATACTTTGTGCTATGGAAGGTGAAATAGCGAATCTAAGAGAGAAAAGGGAACAAAGGGGAAAAAAAATAAAGATGAGTTACTAGTAGCCACACAATCTAAAGTGGGGAAAAACTTGCAAACTAATTACTTCCTTATTATGAGCTCATCATAATATGTCATGTAGTGAACAGAAAAACAACTGAGTGGATGATGGATAATTTAGGGTTAAATATGAACTTCAAGTTAATGTTTAACAATTGTGATATGAAATCTGTATCATAAAACAAATATCCACATGATTAAAATATAAAACATCCCTGATAGACACTGGAAGCCAAACACAAATATGCGGTCAACATCACTGGCGCCTGACTGTGGTTTAAAGTGGAGGAGCAAAGTCGAACAGGAGAGCCCATTAAAAAAGTTCATCAAAAGTTATCTGATTGGAATATTGCTATTGTTTGTGTAGCATTAATGCGCTTGCATCCAGGATCTTGTATCTTGCACCGCCAACCTAATCTAACCTAATATTTCCGGATGCAATAGTGGCTTTTAATGCCAACAGTTCAGTGCCTGATCACCCGCCTATTTCCACAGAGCTCTTCCTGGGAGCTGCAGTCTCCAGTCGAGCTCCTGCCCCACACCTTCCCCACTCAGCTCCACTAGACAAGCGGCAGCAACAATTAAACACCTGGTGGAACTGCGCATCTGATCAGCTTAAATAACTACTTCTCAGTTCAGATTTGGTTGTAAATGGCATAATGGAGGAATGTTGTTGTGGAGACATCTTGAAGGTGGAGTGTCAGAAAGAGTAGGACCTTCTTAGAGAGAATTTCAAGGCATTAAATTGGAAAATTACATTTATTTTAAGCTATGTTTGCTATATACAAAATTTTTATAACAACTGAAGGTAAAAGTTACTTGATTGTGCTATAAAATGGTACATTGTGTGCCTAGAAGATACATAGTAGCACCCCTTTAAATAACAATATAATATATTTCACCACATTATAAAGAACGACTGGATATCAATGGCACCTAAATAATAAGTTGACATTTATTGTAAATTCCTGCACAATATGCATATTGCAAACACAGAATCTTCTCACAGTCATATAGAACCCCTCTAAGCATTATTGCAGACCACACACATCTTTTCATGGCTGTGGCCTCTTTCAACAGGATTATGCACCCTGTCACAAAGCAGGAATGGTTCAGGAATGATTACAGCAACAAGTTTGAGCTATTGACTTGGCCTCTAAATTCCACGCATGGTCGGCCGCTCCTCGCCTATTGGGTCTGCTGCTAACGTCTTGGTGCCAGATACCACAGCAAACCCTCAGGGTGAAAAAACTGTGGGAGCAGTGAGGGGCCCCTTTGCTCTATGTTCAACATCAGCTTCACGTTCAGTAGGTTTTGTTATGCTGTTGCAATGAGAGATCTAGCTACCTGTGTGGGCTGGTAGTAAGAAAATCTTCTAATGAGCTCCTGAGCAGGGCTGCCATCGGAGGGGTGAGGTGTGTGTCCGTTGGCCAGAGGTGAAGGGGAGGGGCTAGAGAAGGGGGAGGAAGGGGAGGAGGGGGAGGAGAGAGGGGAGGTGGTCTGGGTCTCCAGGCTGTGGAAGGGGTTGCTCCCCGGAGCAAGCATCACTCGTACCCTGGCCAGGAACCAGCGCCGGAACTCATCCTGGTCAACAGCAGCAAGGAGAACCAGCAGTCAGTAAATACACCAACACAACATCTCACACACACACACACACACACACACACACACCGGAAAATAAAACTGATTTAACAGAAATAGGACTGAAAACACAGAATTTCCTTTGCATTCATGCATCTGTGATTGTGTAATAATCAGTTGGTCTCAATGAATCCACTCATCTGAAACTTGATTTCAGCCGTTCTTTTATCAGACTTTAAGCCTATGAGCCTCAAGAATCAGGTGCAACTTAAGTAGCTGGAGGAAAAATTAACAATTTAAATACCCGATTTTCCAAAATATTACAAGAATCAAATAGTAGCAATTTTATCATTATTCTGCTGTGATGTTTTAAGTTGCAACCTTTGAGCAGTGGGTGTGTCAATACAATCAAAAGGCAACCCACACATATGAGGTAACAGGCTTTATCGCACATGACTCAGTGATTATCTCCAATTTTATCTTCAGTAGACTGAGTCAAATTATATTAGAGTTATTGTTACTACTTTAGTTTTAATAAAAGATTGCTTTTTTTAAAACATACTCCTGGCTCAGTGTGTTTGTGTTTTTATTTTTCCAGTAAACCCTTCCTGCCTTCTTAATCCCCAGCTGGTTGCAGAAGAAAAGCCTTCATCCTGAGACTGGTACTGCTTCAGGTTTCTTCCTGATAAACACCAGCTGTTCTGTTCCACTGTCACCACATGCTTGATCAGTAGGAGGAGCATCAACTAGATGCATTAGGCTGGCCTTCATTGAAGAGGTGACATTTTACTAAAAAAAAAAAAAAAAAAAAAAAAATCACCCCAGTAAGATCATCTGATGATCCATTAGATCATCAACTGAATATGACTGTATTGTATTATAAGTTAGCACTGAAATAGACTGGATACATTGCATTGCAATGAATTGGATTAATCTGAAATTACGTTGTGGTGAATTGGCACTTTATAAATAAACTGAATAAAACTGATTTGATTCAGGATTCCTGGATCTCTCAGCACATGCCACAAAGCACGTATGAGGAGGTGGCAAACAGTATCACAGTCACTGGATAGATAGATGAAAGATGAAATATACAAACGGGCAGATTAATCAGCACGAACTCGCTTCCTACCGTGGAGCGCAGCAACACCACTTCGGCATCACGGACTGTGGTACGGGTGCAGGTGGACTTGACGCACCATTCTGGCATCCAGTAGAGCAGCAAGAGAAGGAAGCCTCCGGTACAAAGTACACCGAAGCCTACAAGGGCCAGTCGCCAACGGCAGAGACGGTAGCCTTGCAGCTCCTACGTAAAGACAGGGGAAAGTTTGTAATGTGGAGAGAGAAAATTCTGGTATAGACAGTAACCATGTTTCCATCAAGATTTGTTTATGTGCATTTTGAAATATCACATTAGAAATGCTTGATGGGAACAGTAAAATTTGAAATGATAAAAAAAAGGTTTCATGCTTGCTTGAGGTGATTTTTGGCTTTTTTGAAAAAGAATTAATTTGCTAAAGGGAAGATGGAAATACATTTGCCGAAAAAGTTCTGTAAAAACTTTCCCATCCACTGGTAGATGTGTACCATGGCAGTTAGGACTGTACTTGTTTCTCAGATGTGTGGTTCATCTACTTTGAAACCTTTACTTCCTGTTTATTACAGCCATGTGTTTGTCAGTTGCACCAACATCTGACAAAATTACACTCCGCATAGCCTGGTTGATTTGCTCCCAACAAGAAGATCGAAACACACCTAATTCACATTTTCTTTGTTTGCAACATTTTAAAAGTTCACTGAAAATTTGCATGGCAATTGGATGGAAATATAGCTAGTGATGTTAAATCAGATGGGCGTACCATCTCCTCCTCTTCCCCCTTGTTGAGGATCTTCATCTCACCCTTCTCCATGTTGCAGAACAGTTTGTCGAGCCCCTTCCTTAGTCACTAGAAGCAGCCAGAAAGATCAGAGATATCAGTATAAAGCAACATTTCAGCTCCACTTGTTTGTTACTGTAGAACTAATGATGACTGAAAAGAGGATGGACAGATGGCTCTTTAGAAATTCCTTCACTGATTTTCTGATTTAAATAAAAACACATATTATGGATGTTCATCAAAATTTAGTCATTAAAACCTTAAACATTAATCAGCCAGATTATAAGTAATAAATACCACTAAACCATTGGAGGAAACAGAGAACCAAACAGTGGACAATGAATTACAAATTGTGATATACAAAAATTTTATTTCACTTTCATTTCCTTGTTTTCATAATCCTTTGAAATGATTCAAAGGATTATATACAAACATTGGTATCAGCTATTTAAAAAAACTAATTAAATATTGACAATTGAAAAAACACTTGAGTCTTGAAAATACTAGTAAGATAATAAATAATATGGTGATGCTTCCTGTATCTCTGTGTTGTTCAAAAGCTGCACTGTGTTATATGAAACCTAGAATTAAACAGTTTAACTCCCAGCAACCAACACTGGAGGAAGTTTATCCATAACGTCCAAGCATGCCACAGCAGAAAAGCAGGAAATAACAAATAAGATTCAAATCAGCTTCTTGCTACTTTGTTCACACACAAACTTTTCAGTGGCTCAAGATTGAAATAATAAAAAACATTGATGTAATTTATAGTACGTCAATGCAAAATGAAATAAAAAAAATAACCTGATAACAAATAAGAGTGAAGCTACAAGATAATAAAAGTTAAATGTAATGAAAGGAAAACACAGAAAGTCCTGGCATCGTCACCCATTGTAAGGCAGCAAAGGCTTTCCATATCATATCTGGACATGTTTGCTACAGGGTGACCACTCGCTGTCCTCCACTCCCCCTTTAAAACACCCAAAAATCCCGTGATTGCACTAAAACTCAGATCTTATCAGGCAGCTACACCCAGGAGAACCTTTTCAGTGGCATGCTCTGGGATATTTTACTTAGGACCAAGCCCTTCCTTGTATTTTCCAATGGCAGCCCTCCCCCTGGCCACGGTGGGTGCAACACAAGCTCAACATTCCTTCCCAAACTACTGCAATGAGTGGAAATACCAACAATAGTGCATCACTGATTAAGTCATTTGCAAAGTTTCTATTCAGGAATAGTGACTCAGAAAAAACCGAATTCAAAACTGAATTTCAAAGTATCAAGGAATCATGGGCTGGTTGGTGGTATAAATGGAAATGAAGGTCATGAACTCACACTTTACATGCTATATAATATTCAGATTGTTAAATGGAGTCTAACTGAAGCAAATCCTCACACTTGACAAAGTTGACAGGAAAATCTACTAAAAGTTTGAGTTGGAAGCACAAACAAGAAAGAGAAAATAGAGAAATATATCTCACTACTGTTACTGTAGTCTCAGATACAGGTAGTAATTATAGAAAGTATTAATCTGTAAATATCTCATCTGTTTTGATTCCCTAGAATCATCCCATCCTAGCTGTCTATAAACTGAGGCGGCTTGGATCACAGACGGATTTTAGCTGCATGCCTGATGGTTCACTTCTGGGTCAGACCACCCCTGGATATACCTTCATTAACAGTAAGTTACATATTAATTCAAGCTAAAGTTCACAGGTTTCTTCACATTATTAGCGGAACAGTTCTTAGAAACCCTGAGCACAGATATAGATATAGCATGAAACTAGAACGAATTAGTCATATTTGTTAATTTGCTCTAATAAAGCAAACAGTAAAAAACATGGCAAGTGCAGAGTGTAAACAAAAAGCATGTTTGACATTAAAGCCCTTTTCAGACACACTGACGTCCATAACAATCACTCTGGTCTTTCACACAATTGTGTTTCACTCCAACAAAGACGAATTTTGAATAGAGTCACAGTGCACAAAAATTACTTTACAAGTTCAAAGTTCATTAGGGAGTAATGTATTATATGACCAGTTAACTCATCACTGCTCATCTTCACTTTTTATGTTACTTTAGTAAATAAAGATTACTGCAAACCCTAAAACAGATCTGTGATTTCAAATATCTGTCTCACCTATTCACAGATTGTTCTGTAGAATGCAGCTACAAATTATTTGCCAAAATCTGCCTTTTCGTAGAGTTTTTCATAAAGCATGTGTAAAATATAAAATTTTAAAAAGTGCATTTAGGATAGCTGAAGTAGTTCCGCTACTTTTGAGTTTTTATCATGTAAAGCACCTTGAACTGCCTTGCTGCTGAAATATGCTGTACAAATAAACTTCATTGATTGATTGATTGAGTACATGCTATTGGACGGCGTTTGCCAATCCAGGAGCTCCATTTTTACAGCACAAAATCAAGAGGATCAAATTATTTCATAATAGGTTAAAGTTTCTCATTGGATTGTTTGCATTTGTCAAATATTGACCAGCATGTTTTTTTTCCGTGACTGATGCTGATTAAGCTCAGTGTCGGACAGCCCTTTGCTATATCAGTATTGCAATATTTCTTTCGCTCAAGTTCCTATTTTGCTTCTATTAACTAAATAAATGCCTAAATGTTGGCACCACAGAGAAGATGTATTTATACTACACACATTCTGTTTTGACCACATTGCACATTTTTTTCAGTTCAGTTATTCTAGACTTATAAACTAAAAGTTTTACGAAGCAAACAATTAAAGGCTACGTATGTTAAAATGATAAATAACTGGACTGATCATTAGACCAACTCGATACTCAGTCTACGACTCGCTCCTACCTTGAGAACAAGGGACACGATGCCCCAGGCAGTCCACCTCCCCACAGGTAGCTTGCTCTCTCACAACACCAACCTGGAACCCTGAGAGGGGAGCAACACAAGAGAAGAAAATGATTTTATTAAGGTTTCTTAACATTTCACTAATAGAATTACATTTTCCATAAGCTTGAGTTTGACGTGAGATTTTCCTTAAACAGTAACAGACCAATCAGTGATTTATTGAGCAGTCACAAAACCTTTTTTAAACCAACAAGGCAATGTCAAAGCAGATACCACAGTGTCATGAATACATCTGAGCAAGTGTTTTGTATGATCTGAAATTCAACTAGAGTTCAGTTAACTTAACTTTTATCTTGACTGGTTAAAATGAACAGGTTTTGAAAGCCCAGAGGATGTCCTGCATGTCAAATTGGTTTAATCTATTGAACATTTATAAAACATTAACAGGAATGGGTGACAGTTTGAACAACTCTCTATCAAAAGTTAGTTTTTATCAAACTTTACCGTATTCGAGGTGTCAGAATCGACACAAAGTCTGACTCTGATCTAAAGTAAAAATGTTCATATCCACACACTTTTTACATTAGAGGCAAAACACATTTATTTCAGGCCCTATTGCAGGATTTCTAGTGCATGAAAATCTAATGGGATTAATGCAAAAACAAATAAAATTGTATAACATAACTTTTCTATTTATACAGAAATAAATAAGCGACAACCATTTATAAATATCGTAACATGTGGCTAAATAAAAATTAATAACTTACAAAAAACTTATTTTAATTTTATATGGTGCATAACATAATGTTATGTCTTGGGTAATTTATTCTTTTAGAATAACTCTAGGAGAACCAACAGCTGTCATAAGCAGATAATCTGTAAGGCTACCTGCTGTCTGTAGTCATCTGCTTAGCAGACAGCTGGTTAGCAGGTTGTCAAAAGTAGCATGAAACAGTGTTGCTTTAATAAGAGTGGAGAGTGTAGTTTTCAGACAATGACTGTATTTTTGTTTTAATTTTCTTCAATGTAACTGGAAGGAAAGTGGAGCAAAATCAGTTGGCAGCAACAAGTTGAGGAGCAGCTGCTGTGCACCATTATATCCTGCAACAGTCACAGAAAACCCATGCTATAAAGCAATAGAAAACTTGTTCAAAGCACACCTGGATGATAAGTTATATTTTTAATTTGGTGCTTGATCATTTAGAATAATCCCAATGATGACACTGCACAAATTATTTTGTTCCACAGCCGAATAAATCCCAACATACTGATGAATTAAATAAACTAAGGTAGAAGTTTAGCTTCACATTCTGAACCCAGTACTCACCAATGAGGAGAACCCATTGATTATGACAAAATGTGATTTAAAACACAGCAATACCACAAATACAGCATTACTTATAATGGTTCATTTTCTTTGTACTGGGTTATTTGGCTTCCCTGTTGGAAATACACCAAGAACAAGCCTGTAAGCAGCAGAGTGGCTGCATTCCAATCAAACACTTGGAATGCGTGAAATTAGCGAAAGAAATTGTTAACAGCTTGTGTTGTGAATGTAGGAAGAACTATAACATTAGGCGATCAACGCTGGTTTTACAATGGCATTAAAGAAATATGGAAAAAAATGTATAGCTATTGTTTTTTTCTTCCCAAAAGAAGATGACTGAAGTGCACTGAAATCCTCTTTAAAATCCTCTTACACTTAGACTTGGTAACTTTTATTTGTTTTCGTCCAATCATTACTTAATATTAAACAGAGGTCATATTTCCAGTTTCCCTAAAGGGTAAAATGAAATTATCTGCAATGTAGTTGCCAAGATGATGAACGCTGCCCTAAGACCTTAATCATGGGGCAATAATAACGTGACAAAGTAAACTGTCAGGTGATTTAATCCAAATAAGCCTTACAGTCGCTGTCTCACCACAACGCCACTGACATATTACTGCAATTTTATTGTCCTGCAAAGAAAGTCATCCTTAAATAAGTTTTATGTTCTACAGCCAAGGCCAGCAGAAAAAAAAATCACGGCTTTTACTGGAACTGGAGGCGCCTGTTTGAGGTCCATAGGAGTCAGTAAGACCTTTCTGTTATTTATAGAGTCCTGCAGGCCAGCCTAAGGCTACATTGTTGTCTCTTGTTTGATTAGTCTACTACTGTATCAATAAGCAATGCTGGCCTGATGGAAATTTAGAAATAGACAGCTGTTTATAATTTGTCAAACAAGATTCTTATCACTTTTCCTGAAATGGGGGAAAAACACCCACTAAATGCAATCAGTGAAACTATCTGCTGAATATAAAACTTTGAGTTTGAAGTTTTTCTAAACCTTTACAAAAGATGACATTACATCAATAAAAACAATTAATTAGCAACGACTGTGATGTCATCACCCTGATCTTTAAATCAACAAATGCCCACCACCATATTGTCAGCAATATGTTCATTAAAGACCAGATATATTCTCCTTTCCTCTTTAACTCAAAGACAAAAAAGGAAAAGTAAACAATGAGTCATGGCCTAATGACAGAGGTCTATAATTCATGGAAGCATTTGGAGGAAAGCGTTTTGTTGCTATCATACTCTGGACTCAATGTGCTTTCTTTATCACTTCCCGTCTCGCTCATAGACTATTACAGCCAAGCTTTGTTTACCTCCATGAACCAGTGAGGTTGTGATTTTCATCTCTGTTGCCTCTGGACTTCCTTAAAAGTTTCTCATCATTTGCCTTTTCACCATTGGCTACTGAGAAACTGACGGCTTAAACAGAAACAATAGACTGATGGGATTTTTCTCCAATTAACAAAAAAAAATTATTTTTCAAAAGTTAAAAAAAAAATTATAATATCCCATAGAGTTAATACTAAAACAGTGAATTTGTTTATGAAATGCAACACCTACTTTTGCAAACACATAAGAAAGACTCTACTTTGAAGCTCATGCAGTAAGAAGCTGAAAAAAAAAATACCACACATGTCCCTTAATGAAACAGCACACATTTTTTTTATTCCAAAATATGGATTTTAATTAATGGTTTTCAAACATTACAGGGTTTGCATCTCAAAGTGTATCGATACTTGAAAAAGGGAGAATGTTAATGTCTGACAATTTGACACCTTGAGAAAAAAACTGAAGGGAACAGCTTGGGAAAAAATTTTAATCCCATTGATCAAAACCTTTAAGTCTGACCACATGCTTTTGGATTAACAGAGAAAGTGCTGGACGATCTATAAAAACCTGCTTTTCCCACTGTAAGAGAGATTAAACATGTTTTGATTTTTAAAAAAAGGGTTTTCCCAATGAAAGCTGATCTTGAGTGAGAGATGCCAAGTCTATAACCAAAGCTTACTAAAATGTTTGGAGGTTTTAGCATTCAACAACCAGAAAATAATCATTATTATAAATAAGACACTGTTTGAAAGGTCTGAAAATGAAGTTTGCCAGATATCTGGCCTTGTTCTTCTGCCAGAGAACAGTTACTGAATGCAGAGATCTATGAGGTGCAAACAGATTTGTAATGCGATGTTAAAGGGATGTTATGCAGGATGGCAAATTTGTTTGAATAATTATACAAATTTTTTACCTTATCCTACCAAACCTGTAACTTCACTGCTAAGAACCTGACTAGTATCCTATCTTTTTCCTCTACAACTGCTGGGTGGGTGCAGACAAAGAGTAGGCTTTTTCCCCTCAGTAAGATAATGCATGTGCTGCAACGGGAAATATCAGTAAAGCAAAAATCTAAAAACAAATACGGACTGTAAAGAATGATTACTAGCTGGTAAAATCTGTTAACTGCTTTAAGAAATAAAAAGGTTACCTCAACTTCAAAAATATGCAATAAAGTCTCAGGACTCGTATAAAGCCCCAAACGTTACACGACTTGTAATTTTTTATAAACATCTTCTAGTGGAACTTTCTTGTCATTTGTAAAGAAACGTCATTTTTACTACTTTTAGGGCTTAAAATAAAGAAAACAAACTACCAACATTTTCTTTCATGTTGGCATTTGTGGAAAATTATCTAAAAATAAAGTGCATAGTTTTCAACCTAACGACAAGAAAAATAAATCTAAAAAATATTACTGGTAATTTTAGTGTCATAGGGTTAGGATGAAAATTTAATGCAAGTATTAAGTGAAAACAAAAACAGAAAACCTCTGACAGCATGCATTTATTTTCACATTTATATTTAAAAACACTATTAAACATATGTGTAGTAGCATTTATTAGTCAAAGTTCTGAAGAGCCATTATGGAATGTCTAAAGAACCACTTGCTGCTCTGGAACCACAGGTTGCAGTTGCTGATGTAGTTTATACAGTCAAATTTGTCTTCTTTCAGACAGCTGACAGGCAGTATGCAGGATTGGGCAACACTGCACTACCCATTTAATATATTTTAAACCCTATGGAACAGTATAAGGGATTTTTTTTTTTTACTTTTTAGGGAGACCAGCTTTTAAATAGCTCCGTATTACTTGATAACATCGGCTGGCCCATCCCTACAGCGATGTACATATCGCTCCTTTAGCGCAGAAACCAGTAAGAAGCAGAAGGTTCCAAAAGATGTGGCACATACCAAAAAAATACAAAAGGGACAATTACCACCAACAAGAAAAATTGAGCTTTGTAAAAACCATTCGCGAGTGAGGATGGTATCGAGTTTGAATCTCAGTCTGCCAGCAAACTTTCAGAGTAAAAAGTTTGCAACTTTCAAACGTCAGGATACACAGAGCCATAAAACTCTTTTACAACCCTGGAGTTATCTCTACTTTATACAGAGCTGTTACTTTTTGCAGTTGTTTGAGTTTTTATTGAATGTGTTTTCACTTTCACTGATGAGGCCCTCTGGGTTATCCTGTGGAGGCAAACTGTGATACCAGCTCCAGAAAGATGTGTTGTTCTATCACCCTGCTCTGGGGCTCCCACATCAAAAAACGCTGGGTTGTCAAGAGGGCTTCTGTCATGTCAGGATATTTCTCATCTCTACTCTGAATCCACCTGGCAGATCTTAAATCACAGGCTGCTGTGTTTGAGCTCAACTGAGAAAAGTCTTAAAGCGTTGGCCAAAAGGCCAGAGGCATATCGATGCCACATTTGTTAAACTGAAAAAACTGTTTCCAAATGCCTCTTGTGAAAAGATGACAGCTCTCACAAGAAACTAGATCAAGTGTAAAAAGAAAGGCTATTTCAGCCTTTTAATCTGAATCTGTCTCTATTTCAAATAAGCTAATTAAAACTATATTGTAGCAGAAAGTGTTCAGAAAGACCACAGGACAACATTATGTGAAATATGAGAGGTTTAAATATCCTTAGGAAGACATCTAACCTACTGCTGTGCAGGCACAACTTGAGATAAGTTATATTTATGTAATTAGAGGCAGCAAGGGTGTAATATCTGGTTTCTAAATTGTTAAAAGGCTTCAGAGGCATGAAAGGTATTGCAAAATAAATAAATAAATAAAAAATTAATGCATGTAGATAAGAGTCATTTCCTATCAGAGGTAAAACAACAATGTATCTCTGAATCCAAGAACAATCAGGACGAGGAAACAACAAACCTACAAACTGGATCTATAAAGAGGTACAAAGTAAAAATGAGGGGAAATACAAATTTTTAAACAGGATTTTGTCAGACATTTGTTTTATTTATTGTACTTGTTTATAAATAAACATGTTTGTAGCAATCTTCAATAAACAGTTAATTAAAATTGCATAGTTATTTTTTGGTGTTACTTGCCTTTTGTGACATGTCAAATAATCAAATAAGTAGCCAAATGTATTACAGTTGAGCTGCAGGATATTAGAAAACAAGCAATAATGTTGATAAATGTTGCAACAACACTGATTTGCGATAAACAAGCAAATTCGAATCTGTTATGGGTTCATTGCAAACATAAGACTCCAGTTACTGAGAAAAAAACACTATTATTTCCATTTCAAGCTGTTTATGGCCCACACCTGTTCTGGAATTGAAACAACTTAGATCAAGTTTTTTTTAATTACTAAAATCATCTTACTACCAGTTAATCTTCTAAATATGTTTATGCTGCAATAAAGAAAACAAATTTATTACAAATATAGAGGCTGAGTGCATCGTAGCAGCAAACAATCAGTTAACGCTCATTTCAGTTCAGGCAGTACCCCGAAATATGCATATTTCTACAGTGATGTTGCAGTAACAATAAATTTGTAATACTTTTGATATTACATCCAAGCAGTCCCTTGTAACTATGATGGTACATAAACTGGCAGTGAAAGAATCCTTTTCACAATTGTCCCATTTAATCTTTTATTATTGCAATACAGGGTGGTACTGTCATTTTGAGACCATTTCCAAGTAATATATTGATAATGGCATAATAATGCACATTTCCCTTTCAAAGACCAATAAGCTTTCATTTTATAAAGATCCCTTAACCCTGGAACTGGAAGACATTTGGACAACAAACAAAAACAATAAAACAGAAATGAAAAAAAAAACACCTTGTTGCAACAGGATTAAGTGCAGTTCCATTTCTGATTCAATATATTGTGACACTCTCAATATTTAAGTATAAATATTAAACCAGACTTTTATCAGACTAGATAAGTCAAGAGTCTATAGCACCTCTACAGAAGCAACAGGAAGAATTGTGAGAATGAATGTTTGCAAGAATTTTTAAGATATTTGTAGCAGGATGAGGATCGGTCAATGTACAAGATATTTCAGTAGCTGCACTAAAATGAGAGCAAATCTGTCAGAATAACTTGGTCCTTTTTATTAGAAGTTTAGATGTTTCGTATTTTCAATAATCACTTCATCGATTATTAAGCATCTCAAATAATTGTGATTACTAACCAAAATAATGGTGTTTACAATGTTTTTCATAATCGAGCAGGCTAAGTGGACTTCAACCACATCTACAATGTCAAAATAATAACCTGGTTACATGAACAAGGAACTTAAAAATAAACAGCCTCAAATCAATAATTAACACAGCAGCATAACTTGGCAAATATACAAATATGACTTGGACTGACACCTTTCTGTTGATTTATTTTAAACAGGCATATCAGGAAAACATATGCCTGAAGCAACATGTCTATATTGTGCTTCTTTTTAATTGTTTAATTGCATTTTTAAAAATCCTTTTCCACCCTGAAACTATTAATAGTTGAAACAAATATTCTGGAATATTTCTTTGTATTTAAGGCGTCATCGATGTAGGTTAAGTTATGGTGATCCTTTAAAACTGACAATTAATCTACTTCTTTTCAGAGTTTACAGTTTTGTTCAACTGCCTGTAATCCTAATCAAGTTGTTTTATGTAATAAAATATTCTTTCTTGCATATTTTATTACATAAATATTCTTGCAGCTGCTTTTGATTTGTGAGATAATTATATTTCTTCGATGGAGATTTGGTTGATGTATTAAGAGCAAATGTAGAGACGAAATCTGTGTCACAGCAATGGGAAGATTAAACAAATGGTGATCTCTATAGCAGAACAACTAGTGTGAAATTACAAGCCTGGAAACAAGTCATCAGTTCAATAACAAACCCAAACAGATGAATGACACCTGTGAAATCTGAATCAAAGTGCTAAATGGTTTTAAGAAACAAATTTATCAAGGTTTATTCTCCATTTACTCTTTTTAAAAATATGTAGCATGACACCAGGCAGGTGCATGTTGGCTGTGAATCATTACCACAAACCACTATGAGGTAGAAACATGTCTCAGCATAAATTTGAACAGTGGTTCCAACATCTGACCCACAAAGTAAGAACGGCAGAGACTCAGGACTCAACGACTGAAACTTCAGCTAAACAAGGACTGTTAATAAGCCAAGTGAACAAGGACAATACAGAGATCCAATTGGACTGCAATACTGGTTTTATTCATTTATGGACACAGTTTTATTCTGCCATAACAACAGATATGATAAGTCTCTGTTATCTTTGCTTCAATCGCTGGACTTGTGATTTCACAACCTGGCAGCTCCATCCCCACTATGGTAGGCTGATGTCAGCTAGATTTGTTTTCTTCATTCAAAAACCTTTTATCTTAAATTCCTGTAGCGCAAGATCCTCTAATCACGCATGCTTTGTAGCTAAAAAAAAACTGACATCTTCATTTAGCGCCTTTCAGAGGGATTCCTATGCAAGTTTCGGACTTTCCAAGGGCACACTTTTAACATAAACCGTTAAAAAAATTAACAGATTAACATTTACCTTAACCACTTAAGCATTATGCAATATCTGCTGAACATTTCACTGAAAATAAAAACTCAATATGCAATATGTTTTAATATAAAAAAACATCATTGAGGAATCCAAAAATCTGAGTTTAAAACACAACATTCATACATGATACTGATGTCATTTAAAAGCCCTTTTCTTTCAGCAATTTAAAAAAAAAAAGTTTGCTAATATTTCTAACAAATCTAAAAATACAAAGGACCTACAGCTCTACAACCCTTCAATATCTAACAACGGATATGTTACATTCACAAATTCAATTAAAGCTGCCATCCACCTTTTAATCACCGGATTAGTTATTTTTGAACCCCATAACATTCCTTCAATGAAAAAAAAAACAATGAAGGAAAAAAATCCTTGCTGCTGATAGAGGGCTGACATGAGAAGAACTTCTTAAAACAACCCAACTATCACTTTCCTAATGTGGTCAAAATCAAATTCAGCAAAAAAATACATATATCAAATGTGTCAGCAAATATATTTCTGACACCAGAAAAAGCTGGTGTCCATGTCAAAAGCAACCTATTACTACTGTTATATATTTCCTTTTCAAGTAAAGTATTAAAGTTGAACTGATTAATATTGATCCTACTCAAAGATATTTTGCAACCTTCAAAAAACGTTTTAATATTAAAAACTATTAAAAGAAAGCTGATGAGTATTTATCCAGAGCATTAAATCTCTAAAAGAAAAGCAGCAGAAAACTAGCCTAATATTCTAATTTGAGTCACAAATTTGTAGAACAATTTTAAAAAGAAGACTGAAATCATCATTCATTTTAACCAATTTACATGCTGTTATTAACATTCAGAAGATTTAAAGTTCTTTTAAGTTGTTTACTAAAACACCTAATTACATTTACAACAAAAAAATAAGCTCGCATGTTAGCGTTTCATCAGTCAAATTAAAATTTGTGAAGATTTCAAGACCAAAACTTGGCGTTTTATGGCCAACATTGGGGTCCTGGTATCAACTTTGAGACTCACTGAACTGGAAGACACCGTGCTAGCTGGCTAATGCTAGCCAAGCTAAGATGTTAGCCTTCTACTTGGTCCATGTGTCGTCCATGCTTCTCTTACTTCTCAGTCTCATTCTCTCATAAACGAAACACCGTTTCAGTAACACATGCTGTTCATCAGCCAAACCAAGGGGAAGAGACAGACACCTGAACACTCATCGCTGAGCTAACATTGCCGCTTTAGCCTTAGCTGCGCTTCGGAGAAAATAACACATGGTGGTAATGCAGAAGGCGACCCGCGAACATATTTCAGATCAACACACTCACCCAGAGCCACCTGGAAACTCTGAAGATCACCTTCGTGTCATAGTGAGAGGAGAGTCTCTGTTATCTGGAGGGAACCGTTGCTGAAACGTGAAGCGGTCCGAGTTTAATAGAAGAATGTTTCCACAGCAGCGGAGAGCCAGCCGGAGTGGAGGAAGATAGCGCGCCGTGTGTTGACAGCTCTCAGACAGAACCAAGCTCTTTACTACAGAAGCGGCGAACTGGACTGAACTGGCTGCCTGACTGACTGACTGCAGGAAGTGACATATCCTGACATCACGCATAATCACGCAATCAGCGGCCGAAAGTAAATATTAGTACAGTCGAAACAGGGGCATCATTCACTCACTGTAACATGCGTTACAATACTGGATAAAAAGGACTGACGGAAATTATGACATTTCAACATTGCTGTTGACATAAACTAACGAAGCTTTATTTGCGAATGCAAGGATGAGCTAAAAATAGCAATAAAATTTTGATTGTTGTCTTTTTATTTTGTAACGCTTCTCGTTTTATGTGTAGATCAGCTCGAATCAATGCATGAAAATGAAGAAATGTAAAGTGTATGAAGGATTTGTGGTTTTCAAACGTTTTACAACTAAAGATCTGAAAAGTGTGGCGTGTATTTGGGGTTTTTTTCTAGAACCACCCTTGGGCTAAGTCTACTAGCTGTGCACATCTAGAGACTGAACTCTTTCCTCATTCTTCTTGATAAAATAGTTCTGTAATTATTAAATTTCAAGTAAGTATTTCTGAAGAAACTTTGACTGGGCCATTCTAACACATGGATTATGCTTTGATCTAAATGTTGCACATCTAGCAGCAATACATGGTGTGGTCTTGCTGGAAAGTATTCCTCAACCTAGTCTTTCAGTAGATTTTCTTTCTTGGATTGGTATGAATTGTGCTCCATCCAGCTTCTCACCAACTCTAACTCACTTTTCTGGATGTGCTAAAGAAAACCAACCCTAAAGCATGATGGGGATGTTTATGTTAAACATCAACATGTTTAACACAAACAAATATTACAGAAAAACTGTGTTTTGACTCTTTTTAAATTTTTTTTTACCTACTTACATGATCTTGGTATCATCTAAAAGGATTTTAAAGATTTTTTATACATAAAAAGCGGTGCTGCTCTTTATTCAGTCCCTCTAAATGACTATTTTGCAGAACATTCATGATGCTACCATCATGTTTCATGGTGGTCACGTGTTCAGAGTACACTGCTAGTTCTCCACCACACTACATACCATTTTGCAAGGAGGAAAAATGTTCAATTTTGGTCTAATCTGTCCAAGGCATTCACTTCCACATGTTTGCTACGTTTCCTACATTGCTTGTGAGAAACTTTAAACACAACTTCACATGCTTTCTTTCAACAAAGGATTGCCACTCTTTCATAAAGGTCAAATTCGTAGCTCACAACTAGTTGCCCTGTCAACAGATTCTTAGACCTCAGGCGCACATCTGCAGCTCCTCCAGAGTTAATATCGTCCTCTTGGCCATTCCTCAGTTTGATGCAATTTGTCAGAAAATGTCCATCATTCTCTGGCAAACCTCTAAGCCCTTCACATGACTTTTTAGACTAAAATACACACAAGTGGGCATTCTTTAATTAGAAGGTGATTTCTGTAGTGAATTGAATGCACTGAATTCTTTCTACACATGAGACTAAATGGAGCTAAATACAAATGTTCCCATATTTTCAGATTTTTACTTGTACATGTTTTTTGTGATTGCTGAACATAAAATAGCATAAATTTTTACATAAGAGCTCAAGGCCAGAGACATTTTAAATTAAAATCTTCCAGAGTCACATTTTCATCTTCAGTGTTTTTGACCAAAGTCTTACAGCAACTCACCATTATATAACTCTACATTCTGAGTTATTCAGCAACAGCTAAGTATTGATTCATGAGTGCTTCGTTTCTGATTTGCTCCGGGTGAACTTTTTTCCAGGAATGGTGTGAGTTATGAACATCTTTCCAACGCCCTCCTCCTCTCCCGGCCAACATGCAAGGTGAACAAAATGTCCAGCAGGCTCAAATGAGCTCTGCATCTTCCACGTCCTCCTCAGTTGGATGAACAGTGACGCACGGGCCAAGAAAAACAGAGAGGCCTGCTCCCCGCTGCTTCTTTGAATGTGTTAATCCAGAATCTTCTCCATTTTTTTCAAATAGAATTCCACCTTTTTTTGCGTGTGACGCACATTTTGTTTTGCTTTAGCCCCATCTCTGAGAGGAGGCCCGGGGATTGAGCAATGTCTACTGATTTTGATGTGGGATCTCACTCCTTTGAGGTCCAATCTATGTTTTGATCTAGTTAAAATCACCCAGAAAAAAAAAACTATTAAACTCCTAAGTAAAGCAGTGTTTCAATTATTTATGGACATCCAAGAATCCTCAATATAGATTTTTCACCCAGTTCACCTTCTGGGTCATGTTTTTGAGAAGAACGAGGTGTTAGGTTACAATAGTATCTACTGCTGATATCAGCAATTACTTTGTTACGTCTAATTAGTTATTTTTTCCTAATACAGATAAGTTACAAG
Organism: Xiphophorus hellerii; assembly: GCF_003331165.1. Taxonomy (NCBI): domain Eukaryota; kingdom Metazoa; phylum Chordata; class Actinopteri; order Cyprinodontiformes; family Poeciliidae; genus Xiphophorus; species Xiphophorus hellerii. The sequence goes on from NC_045680.1 coordinate 11,672,155, forward strand.
GAAATGTAACAGGGAGGGGTTCTGTGTGGTTCCTACCTTTCCTCTGCTCTCTGTATTGTGTAGTTATCAGCTCTTAATAAATGACCACGTATGTTGTTCTCTCGTCGTTTAGAAAGCCCCTGAGCCCACAGACAGAAAGAAAGGGCTGATGAATAATGGAGAGGACGAACAAGCTCTGGCCTTCCAGTCCTGTCCTTATCTGCTCTTTTCTCCAGTCCAGCCCTGATAACCCGGATGAGTAGCAAAATACAGGATGTGACCCAATAACCTTACACTGTGGTAGGGGGGAGAGATATTGTTTATTGGGGTGGTGTTCTCTGTAATCCTTCAAAGAAGATTAAAGTTCTCAGGAGCTCAAGGGTGACTGTATTTACCACTACAAATGTGTCGCTAAACCACAACTAAAAATAAGGGAAATAGACCGTTGAAATACATCCCTCCGTTTGTAATACTTCTAATTTGGGTACTTGGATTAAATTACTGAAGTTCACCTTTCCAGGATGAACCTGTGTGTTTATGAATGGGCCCAAGAACAAACACAGTAAGGTTTATGAAGTGACAGAACTTGTTTGTATCGCAACTCAAAACAGGTCATGTGAAGTTGCTTTCCAATTCGTACTGAATCATAAAACAGTCAATGGTTGCTTTTGTTTTTAGTAATTCCAAACCAGTTATATCAGATGTGCTTGCACTGAAGTTCAGCTCACAGCAGAGCTGCTCTCATTTGCAGAACACTGACTCTTCTGCGGGAGTCCAGCCATCGAGCAAAAGCAGACTCTGAAGGGTTTGGGGTTTGTTGGCCAGTCTTGGAGCGGGAACTTGTCCCCGTCCTGTGGTTCTGCTGCTGGTTTACTCCACTGTGCAATTGCAGCTTCAAAGTCCCACTGGAAAACAGAGAATTACAGGAGAAGGGTTGCGTTATGTAATGTTCCTCCAAGTTAAAATGCAGTGTAATAAATAACTGCAGTTCTTTGGTTGAACCTTTTGGCAATCATGACACGCCAATACCGAGTATATAATATCTTCTTACAAATAACAGAATAATTTTGCACCAAGTCGTTTCCCTGTGCCGGGGGTTTTTCAGACTTTGCTCCCAGTAAGACAGGCATTATTGTAATCTTTTATACTGGTCTAGTTAAATACTTATTCAGGCTCACTGAAGATCTCTGTGCATTTTTCCTGCTTTTTCCAGTCTAATTTCTGCCCATTTTCAGAGGAATATGTTTGAAATCCATTCAGGAATAATAAGACTCAACCCAAATAGGCAACCCTAAGCTTTGAAATACATGCAGAGCTTTTAAGATAACCCATTTTTAACCATAGCCTGATTTTTTTAGTATTTTAGTAGAAGTTTTCTTTAGCCATATCAGAAATATATACATTTTTTTTTAAAAATTCTCAAAAAGACATCACATATCCATTTTGTTGGTCATAATGGTTGTCACTAAGAGACAAACAATTAGTGTGTATATTAAGGAAAATAAAAATACATAAAGTCATCACCCTACATTGCCAAAAGTATTCACTGGTTTGCCTTCATATGAATATGAATATGAAATTAAGGAACATCCCATTTTTCATACATAGTTTAATATGAACAGGGCCAAACTTTTTCTGAATAGACTTTCTAAAAGGTTTAGGAAAGTGTTTATGAGAATTTTTAACCCTTATTTTCAGAATTGCGCTTATGGGGTCAGGCACCGCCATGGGACGAGGAGGCTTAGAATGCAGTCTCTGCTCTAATTCATCCTAAAGATGTTTACGAGGTTGAAATCAGGGAACACTAGCTCATTCAAGTCAAAGCGGACATTGCTTTGTGCACAGCATGCAGTCATTCTAGAACTGAAACGACCAAGCCAAAACTTTTCCCACAAAGCAGGGAGGAAGAGACATGTTTTAGGATGTTGAAGCATTAAAAGTTTCTTTCAGCTGAACTCCGGCAGAGCATACCTTCTGAAAAACAGACCACCATAATCCCCTATTCACCAAAATTTGCACTCAACACAATGCGCTCCAGCAAGTGATGGTCTCCTGAGAACAGTCAAAGCCAGACTTATTCATTTAGTTGCCAAAGAATAAGGCATGATTCATTACTCTTGGAATCCAATGCTTTACAATGTAATCGTTGAGGTAAGACTGGAACAAAGCTGCTCAGCCATGTCAACTCGTCATGAAGCTCTCAGTTACAAAACCACAAGTTTTAGTATCATGAAATAATTTAATATTTTATTTAAGAAACATTTCTGTATTTACATTAATATAGTCACAAAATTTGTGATTTTTTTGATAAAAGGTTAGCGATGCAAAGACAATCAACAATTGTTAACTAATAATTTCCTTCAAAACTCAAACCAAAAACTGAACCTCCATAATAGCTGTTGATCCATGTTACAAGTATTTTATTCTCGCAAGGGTCTCATATTACACGGGGAAAGGCAAGATATTTCAGGTGGCTTATTGTTTATGGCTTACAGGACACCATCAACAAATACTGTATATGGCTGCATATTTTCAATAAGCTTCAACATGCTCCCCCCCCATAGTGGAATCTTGAGCAGTAAGTTTGCAAAGTAGGCTTTGCAATTACTGGTTAAGTACATCACTTATTGTTTCATGGGGAAAAAAATGAATTAACTCCGTATTTTTCAAAATTAGTGCAAATGACCCTAGTCATTTGTCAGTTTTCAAGGACAGTTACTACTTCCACAGCATGTCTATGTTCTGCAGAGGCCTGCTAATGAGCCATTGTTTGATCCAGGTGTCTTGAACGAGGGTTCGGGTGGAAAGAACACAATAACCATCGATGGCTCCGAGCGAGCTCACTAAAACATTAGAATACAGAAGTACATCTATGTCAGTATGTTTTGCAGAAATAAGGTTGCAAAGGTCTTGAGAAAGCACTTTGCACTTACCCAACGGGAGACGTTTTTTGTGCAATACACTGGCAGAAACTTATTCATAGACTATAATTTAGGATTAACCAGCTGGTAGAAATCCAACAGAGCTTGGTTGTTTTCTAAGCTCTAACAAATATCAGCCACTTTCTTTGCTTTCCACTTAAAACCTCATTTTCTTTTTGTGGTTATGTTTTCATTACTTACTCCGTGTGCATTTCACTTTATCAAGCATAGTTTAAAACAAATCTGTTTACTTCCATTTATTTAATTGAATTACTTGGGCTGCTGTGAACATCTGGAATGAATTCCATGTCAGTGGGACAATTAAAATCCAATTTCCCCTTTTTCAACTCGTCTCCAATTGTTGAACCAGATAATATGATTATCTACAAAAAACCCTATAAAAAAGAAGCAGTTAAAGACTTGTATTCAACTAAGCTGGCTGGTTTAATTAGAACTCTTGTTGGATGACTATTTTTACAATCTCCTGCTCCTTTTATTTTTAAAGATTTGGGAAATAACATGTAATCTCATTGTGTGAAAGTGGTCACATAATTCTAGGTTAAATATATTTCAGTTAATCTCTGAAAATGATTTGAAACCTCAGCTGCTTCTCTCAAGCTTTAAATAGGGCCTTTATCATATTTCATAAAAAAAAAAAAAAAGTATTAGGTGAACACCTATAACATGGGAGGTCAACCATTGTTCCCACACCGCTAAATTCCTAGCCAGCAGGCATCAGAAAAGAGACCATAAACATCTCCCAAAATAGCAGGGGGTAGCTCTGGCCCCCTATAGACAAGCCAACCATTCTGCACCACTTCCTAAGCAGACAGACCCAGCCCAGTGGTGGTCTTTAATCAAAGATGCATTACAGCAGAACAATTGGACCACATGGTTGATCTCAAACAATTCCACCCATCATTGAAGCCCCCAGCTTCACTCCCGCCAAGACGCAGCACTCAGCAGAAATGTGTACGAAACATTCAAGACAAAAGAAATACCAAGCTGCTGGCAGCAGCGACAGACCAGTTTATAAAGCGATAAAACAATGTTGTCGCCAACATTTTGAATAGGACTTAATGTTAAAGCACTGTAATGAAATTAAACAATCTCCCTCTCCACTTTATTTGCATGAGGATTAAACATTAGACACAAAGTCAAACTGAATGGAAACCTCTTCTACATTATGTCACCAAGTAAACCGCCTCTGTTAAGTTTAACCAGGAGCTGGAAGTTTTAAAGAACAAGGTTGTACTCTCTGAATGCACTTCCAGTACTTTTTATTCAGAGAGCTACGGTATATACTGTATATATATATATATATATATATATATATATATATATATATATATATATATATTGAATTCAATGAGAAAGTGTGTCCAAACTTTTGGTCTGTACTGTATATATACAGTATATACACACATTTACACACACACATTTTAAACACTGATCAGTCAAGATTCTTTTCAAGACACAATTTTATATTTTCTTCCAAATGTCTTGTCCTAAAAACAAGGAGGTTTACTTGGAATCTACAGCAGCAGGCCACTAGCATTCTTCACTGAAAAATTAATCTATGTGTGTGCATAAATGCATTAAGCACACTTAAAAGTATATTATGGACACTGTCAAGCCTCCCTCCATTTTTGAAAATAAGACATAAGCTTAAAAACATTCAAGTTATTTGTGTTTTTCCTGTTTGGCAAAAAGCATCAACCCTCAATTGTTTGTGCTTGCCCAGTTTGCCTTTGTTTCTGGATAAACTGCCTCCTACTTATTCCTGCAGCAGGAGTCACTGTTTGTGGGAATCTAGCTGATATGAAAATCTTGAAATTTCACTTCCTTTGCAGACTCTATGCAATTTAAAGAGAGACATGGTAAATGACATAAAAGTCAGCCATCTGACACAGGACTGGTTTCTGCAGTGTTGCCAATAACTGACCCTTTGGCATAATGGTACTCTGCAGAGCACAGTTAAATCCAAACCCTGCACTGCTCTTTTCACCACATCCATGGAGTTCCATGTTTAAACATGCTGACCAATGTCTGCTTACAAGAAACTTTAATCACCATCTGACTTACTTCCCCTAAAGTCACATGTCAAAGAAACAAAGCATGAGTGATACTCACCATCTCTTAGTTTCATGAGCCCCTTAAACTAATCTCTTTCTAATAAAACAAGTGACCAAAAACACTGTAAAGATGACGCAGAAGAAATCTAGCAGCACTGAAGGTAACATCTGGAAGTATAAATTCGTCCAAAAAAAAAAAAAGAATCAAAGTTTGAACTTTTACTCACTTTAAAGTTTTACTCAGAATTGAGTCAACACTAAAGTTTAATTGAGGTGACAGAATCATGAGCACTCTGACAACTATAATTTTCAACCATATTCAGCAGACTTCATAGTTCCAATATCCACAAGCTGTCACCACCTAGTGGTAAATTGTAAAAAGTGCATTATATTGCCTAGTGTTTAAATGGTTGTGGTGTTTTTTTTAATATGATGACTTGCAAATATTTATGTCCCTTAAACATTTCACATTTGCTACATAACAGCAAAGTTAAATATTTTGTTTTTATTTAATGTGACAGACAAACATAAGGTAGTGTTAAACTGCAAAGCGGACAAAAAAGAGGTCTGCAGCTTTCAAAATCTGTATATATTTTTTTATATAAAATTGAAAAATAGTCGAGGAACAGTGTCTAGAAGAAAGTCATTGTAGTAGAAATCCTGTTTGCTACAAGGCAAGCAGGGAACACCTGGGAGAAAGTGCTCTGGCCAGATGAGACCAAAACTGAAGCTTTTGGCCTACAGTCCATGCAAAAGATTATATCATGTTTGGTAATAGGCTAAAGCTGAACATCACCCAACACACACTATTGAATCGGGGACACATGGTGGTGAAAGCATCATGCTGTGGGTTTAGTCAGACGTTTGTGGGTGAGATGGTTGAAGTTAAATACAGGGTCATTCATCTAGTTTGGGGGAAACTCAGACAAAATACAGTTTGTGGTTGCAACATGAAATGTGGAAAGGTTTGAGGTGCACGTTTAATTTTGGCAGGGGACATTACTGAGTCAACAATGCACAATGAGGGTAAAAAAGGGGAAAATATCTGACCTGAACCATGTCTTAATTGTCTGCTTTGATTGGTTAGTTCATATAAGTTATTTTTGATCCAAATTTCCACCCACCTCCAGATCAGTGCTGTCTGATGAAGAGCTATAGGATGTATCAGAGGAACAAAGACCATCAACTCTCACTACTCGCACCATCCTGTGAGGAGGTCCGACGTCTAATCCATCTTTAGACAGTGTCACTTCTTTAAGGGACAGTAGCTGAGAAAATAAAATAAAATAAAAATCACACAGTAAAGAAGGAGTGTTGATTTAGTTTTTAGCTAAATCAACACTAAATCAGATTAGCTAAATCTGTGTTGCTATGGTTTTGAGTCTGGATCAATACATTATTTACATACTTTAGACGTCTGTTGACCACTGACGTCCATATATTGGCCCATCTCAGTCATCTTCTGTACATTCTTTGTCTTTGAGGAAACGACTGAAAACTTTAATATTTAACACAATATGAGTAAAAAACAAATTAATGACACATGACAAAACATTAATTATTCTAACAGCAAAACATCTGAAAGAAAATGCACTTTCAGATGTGCAATTTCCTGACCATGTTGGTCAGGAAATTAGTAAATGAGTGACAACAAAATAGAGAAGATGAGCGTTTAGTCCTTAATCTTATGAGAGTCATTACAAAGATCTAAATTGTTGAAAGTAAACCTAGTTTATAGACAAAATATGTATATTTTTCAGTTAAATATGATAACTCTTTAAAACTGCATTTAACATGGGGTTTATTTATTCTCACCTAAATAACCCTTACACCAAAATCAATTAGAAACTCTGACCGCAAGAAAAAAGCCCAATTAATGTAAAAATAATTAAACAAACTTACTTTAGTTTGTGCTGATGGAGGTTTTTGCTGTTTTGTCTGCTGCTTCATGACAGCAGTATGTTCAGTGTTCATGCCTAAAAGTCCCTCCATATCTGGTGATAGTTTCATTGTCTTCTGCCTGGCTCCTATCTTGCACCAGTGGATCACTAAAATCTGTCATATCTGAGTTAAAAGTCAACATTTAAAACAAACATGCAAATCCTAACACAAGGAGCAATTATAATTGTAATTTCTGTAAATGTACAAATCACAAACGGTATCCAGGTGCTTGTGCAAAAGGATACAAGCAGGTCCAGGATGACACAGCCAATTGATGACAGCAGCCAAGGCATAACTCTGATAAGAAATCTGAACCGGACGTCATGTAAGAGGATGGCTGCAGTGTAGAGGGCACCAGATACGGAGCACAAAAATCCAGAAACAATAAACGTCTGGGTCAGGTTCTGTCCTCTCCTCTGACAGAAACAAAAACAGTTTATAGGAGCAGTTGAGCTTTAGGAACATGGTTCTGTGACGTTCTGGTGCTGTCTCTTACTGCTCTGCAGAGTGCAGGGAACCTGGAGGTCCAGGCAATAACAGAGGCCAGAAGGCCCAGGATGTAACCAAGGATTTCTTTACTGTCCTTTGGAATTATGAGAAGAATTATTAGCATTTGAGCTTCACATAAAAGGATCCTCAACTTCAAGGATGAAACAGTGTTTTGAATTTAAGTTAAATTATTAATTTAGTTTTTGACTTGCAGAAAATAACAAATACATAATTTGTTCCCCATTGTTTTACCTGGGTCTTTTAAAAATACCAAACATAACACAACAAAAACAGCACTTGTGCACCAAGAATGTGTTTCACTAAGAAGTTTTCTTGGAAAACATAAACCAATGATGGCACTTCTCTCCAAATCTGTCAGTTCTTTACTGGAGTTTTTCAATGGCATTTCTTAAACAACCACAAACTTTTATGTGTTTAGTTAGAATTTTATGGAGCAGACCAACATAAATTAAAGCCCAAAATTGAAGAAAAGCAATGAGTGGTTTTCCAACATGTTCAAGAAATAAAATGATGAAGAATTAGTTGTGCTTTGTATTCAACATGTACACCAACATCACCATCATCAGGCTCCAGCTGGAGATTTGAATGGAGCTGTGCAGCAGCTTCCTTCCGCTGATGGATCTAATCGTTATAGGTTCATCAACTCTGGACTTCAGGAACCCTCCTGCAACCACCATCAACACACCCACAGCCAGAAAATGCTGCCTCCTGCGCCTCTTCACCGCCCTCAGCCTCCGCTCTGCAGGAGAACACCAGAGAATTGTTCTTTAAGAAAAGGGAGACTGGAAACAAATTCTCCATTTACTCATTTGTGTGTTTATCAGGAGGTTTACTGATAAGTTTCCTTTTAGGTTTGTCCTGCGTGAGGCCAACACTTTACACACCTGAGCTACTATGCTGCACTCTGTTTTTTGCATACTGTGAACAGGTCATATTGTTTGGAAAAGATGGAGTTTTATTTTAACTTACGAGTTTTGGAGTTCCAAGACAGGAACACCGGAAGGCAGCACAAGATACAGTGCACACCATCCATTAAAGCAGCAAAAGCAGCCATAGAAATCTACAGACAGATATAATTTACATCAGGTATATTTTAAAACTATACATTTTAAAATGTATTTTAAAATAAAACTATGTTACCTGTAGGTGAAACTGCCTAGCCAGAACTGCTCCCACAGTGCTGCACAGGTTACCCAGAAAACTGTAGAAGACTATCATGGTTTCTTTCGAATATTCTCCTCTTAATTTACACTTCCGACACACGATCCTGAAATGGTAACATTGGCTTTATTGCCATTTCTGCTTCTTTAAATCTCCGGATGGGATAGGGGATCCCGCTGTACTTACAAGAGGGAGGAAAGGAGCAATAGGACAGCAGAAAGCAATGTAAGACCAGCGGGGACGCACAGATGGGCCGCGTCTGGAGGCCCGCAGCTGGCGACCGAGTGAAGCCAAAAGGCGCCGAGGCTGGTGAGGAAATGATCAGAGCTTCCTCTGAGCTCATCCTCAGCGGTCGAGACACCTCCATCCATTTTACCTGCAAACTTCTGCTCATTCCGCGTACTAACTAATCCATGCAGCTGAGACGCTCAACAGCAAACAGGAAGGATCAGCACTATTCTGAGGGGCTTGGTTACCTGGGACGCAGCTGCACGTTAAGGTTTTCAGCCAATTACCGTAAAGCAGTGACGGTAGATGAATTTATCACGACTTATATTGACGTATGCAAACGATATTGCACTTTATCAGCATTTTGGACACTTTACTGCTTGGTTTTGCAAAGAAAGTTGTAAATTAAGTTTGTTTTACAAATACATTTGTATGTTATTTCACATACCCAGCTAAATTAAAGTCTTCTAAATGTGTTTAGTTATCTAATTCAACAAGCAATATACATTAAAATAGAAGAAAGAAATCAAATGAAGAGTTTCTGGCCAAGGTTGATGCAACTTATTTATTTCAAATCAATGTTTAGATGAAAGTCTTTCAGCAAGGACAAACATCTTTTCACATTTTAATGAGAGCTTCTCTTCATAGAAAAACATTAAGATATTGAATACCAATTTATGGGGCTCAACTTGGGGACAACTACCACTCTAGGTAAAAAAAAAGTCTCCTATCCAGAGCAATTAAACTGCTTCATAAAGACTTATATCGTTCGTAAGTAATTTTTTTCTGAATAATTGGTGCTTCAGCTCCTATAGTCATGATTATTCAGATTATGAATTCAGCTTTTACAATCTTCAGTTCAGAGCACTTAACCGCTTAGATCAAAACCCTCTCCACAGCCACAGATGCATGCATCCATCTACATCAGGGTCCTTTAGGATGACATACAAGCTGCTCTTCAAGACATTTCATTTAATCTGAAATCATGTAGGTTTAAAAGAGTTTAGACAATCATCATCAACCATCCAGATGCTTTGTGACCCGTCGCAGTTTCTCCTTCTTGTTTCTGTTTCCGTGTTTTTTCCAGGGCTTGCCCTCCATTGCCTCCGACTCTGAGCTGCCTGGGCCGACTGGTCCGCTGCCTGGGCCAACTGGTCTGCTGCCTGGGCCAACTGGTCCGCTGCCTGGGCCAACTGGTCCGCTGCCTGGTTTGTAGCCCATGATGGACTTAACTCCTTTGGTGAGTGCTCGGACATTATCCTAAAAGGAAAAGTTCACCAAAGGCAAAGAGCTTTATCTCATGTTGTTTTTCAGAGAACCAGTGACAAGTACAAATAGTTGTTGCACTTATTTTACCTGGTGGAAGAAGTTTTTGTCAACAACATTTTCAATCCTTTTGATTTTCTGTGGTCTGTTTGTTACGGCAGAGACGTCCAAGCTGTCCAACGCCCTCTTCTGGAATTTGCTGTGCTGAGACTGAAAGTCTTCAGGATTAATGTGCGGAGGAGGATGGCAGAACAGGAGCTTACCCTGTGAGAAGTAAACAAAGTCAGTAAGGGGAGGTTTGATCAACTTTAGAGACTAAAAGAAAAAAAATTACTTTTATTCACAGAATTGCTGCCTGTTGGTTAAAAAGTGGAACTTAAAAAAATAAATGAGATGTTTCCACTTTTTCATGAAGGACAAATTAGTGAAATGTGTGAATACTCAACTTTCCAACCTCAGCTACGCAGCTCATCCCAGGTTACCATGGACTCTTGGCTGAATCACAAATAAACTCTTTCCTTGCCCTTCCTGTCAATGTTTGTGACCAGCCATGACTTGGTAAGTTCCAGTGGAGCTATGCTTTTTTATTTATTTTTTTATTTTGAGATGACGGACTGAACAGTGATCTGTGGGATGTTCAAAACTTTGGATACTGACTTGTAGCCTGACTGTTGAGCTGCCTGCTGTGCTTCTCAGTCTTCATGATACTGTTTATTCTCTAATGTTATCAAACAAACTTGTTACAGAATAGCTGGATTTATACTATGATTAAACGAAGTGAGTTCTATTTAGTACTTTGGTGACTTCTAAAAGCACTTGGTTGCACAGTATTTAATTTAGGGCTGTCAGAGTAAATAGGAGGCTTAATGTAAATTAAGATTTTGAAGAAACATAAACCACACTTCTTTAATTTCACAAGTAGCAGAGAAACTTCACAATATTGCAAAGTGTATGGGTAAATGTGTTACAGAATGTATTCGTTTACTTTTACTGCCTTTAATAAAAGTCCCTAAAATTGACCAGTTAGTAAAACTTACATTGACATAATCCTTGAGGATGTACCGAGCTGATCTGGGCTGATCAGGTTGGCCGTGCGACGTCATAAAACCTCTCATATCTGTAGCAACCAGAAAGATACAACTTTGTAAAATTCCTTTAAAAAAAGGTTAGAACAGGGAAAAGGAAAGAAAGAATGTGTTCTGGTCTCACATCCATACGCCGTCAGCAGCTCCTCAGAAGTGGGGGGTCTGTCGGGGTCTTCATCTTCCCGCGGTCTGATGACGTTGATGCCATACGTTCCTTCTAAAACATGTCGAGGGATTGTCTGACATATGTGACAAATCCATTAAGGACGAAAGACATAGATGGTAATGCTTTATAACATTTTCTATAATGTTCTGGAAAGGATATGAGAGAGACTGCAGGTACATGATCCCTCATCTGGTCGATGGGTAAAATCCCAGAGCAGATCATCTCCGCTTTGGTAGAAACAAATGAGGGCATCACCAGACCGGGGCAGTCACAGAGACACAGACCTGGCTCCACATACAGAGTCTGAGAGGAGGTACAAGTAGACCCACTTTAAGCTTTTTACAACATATGAACTAAATGTAATGCCATGATTGGATTTATACCTGAAAGTGCTTAGTGTGTCCTGGTGTTGCTGAAACAGACACCTTCTTGTTTCGTAAAATAGTGTTGATGGTGGAGCTCTTTCCCACATTTGGATACCCGACCTGTTGAATCAAAAATATTAATCTATTTCACAGACTCATTATAGTACAAGCTGTAGAGTTCCTAAATGAGATCAAATGAAGACTATGTCTAAATAGAAATTCAGCGTTTTACTAACCAGTCCTATTGTCAGTTGATCTTCGTTAAACCTGGGTCCATTATGTGACGCTTTAAACATCTCTAACAGCTCATCTTTGTGCAGCAGTCGGCTGGAGTTATGGAAGGATTCACCCGAAGAACCAGCAGTCTCTCCTTCAGCTTCGTCCTCTTCTTCCTCCTCCTCCTCCGAGCAGGTTTGCCAGTCCTCTTCATCGACGTTTACATTGTCTTGCTGCTCTTCTTCTATACCACTCTCGTCTCCTTCCTGCGCTTTTTCTTCTCCCTTCGACGCTCTTTTGCTTAAGTCCAAACTGTGTGGCGATTCATCTGCTTCTGGATCACTTTCTACACTTTCTGGATCGTCAACTTCCATCCCCTGAGAGAAAGACACACCAGGCTGCAGAGTTTACAGGAAGCAGGAATACGAATCCACCAGTTTATCTGATACATTTATGTTGCAGCATACTAAATGTATTCAATTATAGTTCCTCACCTTTTCTTCTGCATCCAGCCTGTTACTCTCAGCCAGAGCAGACCAAAAAACAGCCCTAACACCTTCCTTCTCAAAATACTTGGCCCAGACTTTCCTCTGCTCCCGGGTTAAAAGGTCTGCCTTGTTCACCAGAAGCATGTTCACCTTATTTTGCGACACTTCTTTCACATATAGCTCCTGTTGGGGAAGAAGATTAGTATTTAATCCCAAACATCATAATATAACCTTGATGTCAGAGTTCAACTGATCTTACACTCAATTTTTATACTCAACAAATTCATTTTTGGGTCAGATTTGACATTGTGTTACTTCACTTATTGTAAGAAAAAAAATCTTGTTAATATATTTTGACAAACAGGTGACAAGCTGTTTAGCTTCCTTTCTAACTGAATCTCTTGGGATTAAGTGGGGCCTCACCAGGTCAGGACATCTGAACAGCAGAGGATTCCTGGCATCAACAATCTGAACGACGATGTCACTGAAGGAAAACATAACCATGAACGTGACTTCATAAAGGGCAAAAATGCTTTTCAAAAGTATCCATACCTCTTAATATGAATCAGCTACAACCACAAACTACAAAGTATTTTTTGGGAATTTTTGCGCGACCGGATCGCCACAAATTACTGCTTGATTGAAAAGTTAAAAAGAAACTGTGACATTACATAAAAATCTAAAAAGTGTGGCATAAATCTGATATCTCTAATTAGAATCCAGTGAATCAAATGGGGTCAACATGTGGCAGGTCAGATAAGACCAAGATAAGACAGATAGACATCTCTGTGATTTGGACAGAAAGGGGAGGAATCCGATATGTAATTAGGTGTTTTTTGTTTTCTTGGGAGCATTTTTATTTGCTTTTGGCTGAGAATGGAAGTTGCATTGAAGTGCATTGAAAACCTTTTGGGTCCCGGGCCAGCGAAACTCTATCAACCCGTAAAGTATGGCATCACAAAGAAAAGAGTCAAGAGAAGGAGCAAAATCAGACGCATATGGGGGCTCGCACCATACATTACACCGTGGTATGAATAATTTCTTCTGTTTGTTGCCCTCAGTAACACAGTACATAGCCTGAAAAGTAGTTTTCAGTAGAATAAGTATAAATATCAGTCTCAGGCAAAGCTGGTAGAGGCATATCTCAATAGATGTAAATGTAGTGGGGCTCTGTTCCCCAATACTTTGTGGAACCGAGCCCCAATGTATTCTGTCTACTTTCTGTTTCACATATAATCCCAATAAAATACACTGAAGTTTGTGGAACACATTAGAAAAAGTTTAAGGAGTATGAATAGTTTTTCAGAGCACTGTATGTTTCATTGAACACATATGTGAACTTAATTTTACCTTCTCTCAATGACTCTCCACAGCTGTCGCCAGAACTCAAGGTTCCTCTCAAACGGGGTAAGAATTAACTTCTGTTCCTCCTCCAGTCTTTGGAAAATATCACAAGATTAGATTACAACCAGGGAAATCTGACACAAACATAACAAAGTCCAGTGTCCACAAAACCTTTGAGTTCTGTAATATTCGGTTGTTTAACATATTGCTTTACTGGTAAAGTCTAGTGTCAAGACAATTCCCTTAGAAACAAATTACTGCATACTGAGCAAGTTCTCGTCTCCACTTCAAGAAGCTGTCTTTCTCTGCCTGCTGGAGTAAATCTGGGGTGGTGCTTTCATCCCAGTGAGGGCTGGAGAAACACAGAGCAAAACACTGTTGAAAGCAAAATGTGGTCAAATATTCATATTGGACCAGGTATGTTCAGCTTACCGTCGAGGAATTCGGAGGAAATGTTTGTTTTCTTCGTGCAGCTTCTTTAACCTGCTTTTCTCCTCAGCTGTAAGCAGGCCTGCTCTGGCTTCAGCTGGAACAAACTTAATGTTGAGTTTCTCTGAGAAAACAGAAACAAAGAAATGAAAACAGAGAAGCTTATATTTTTTATCTTGCCTGCAACAAATTCTTGTTTCTAGGGTTAGAATGTTATTCGTTGCAATGGTATCATTAAGGGTCAGACATACAGTTCTCTGACAAGAACAGTATGTGTGAACTGAGTTGTGTTATACCTGCAACAAACTCTGTTCCTGCCAGTTCAGCTGTGGCGAGGAAGTCATCCATAGAGCTCTGCTCTGTCACTGACTGCAGGTTCAAACGACCCCAGTCGTAGCCATCATTCAGCTCACTGGTGTGTAGCTGGAAAAGTGGGACAAAATTTTAATTCCAAACCTGACACAGCTTACATACTGCTCAACCCCAGTTGATCTCACTAATTTGCTGTCCTATACTTTTTCTTTAAGCCATGGTAAACTGCCTGACATCTATTTCCACCAGTATCTGCTGCTAACTGCGCTCATGTCTTACCCATGAGTCGACCCTCTTGTTTCCCCTGCTCGCTTGCAGTCTCTCCTTCATCAGAGCTCTGCCGAGTCCAGCTCCTCCTCCCGCTTTCTTCTTCCCCATAACAATGTCTGGAAACGTTCACACCGCAAAATACCGTAGAAATACAAAACCTAAGTAGGGGGGAAATAAGTTGTCTCCGTCACTAATAGCTGTGACACATGTGGACTGTCTTGCCCTGAGCTGTGGAAGTGGAACCAACCAACTGAGTTACACTTCCGGTATTTACTTTCAAGCAACGGAAAATATTCCCAGTAAACTTTGTTTTAACAAATAATTTTATTAGAAATTATACACATCTTAAAAGATTTTAATATGATTTAATAAATTATTTTGTCGTTGGAATACTCAATAAAGTGGCTCTTTCCGATGAGGTGTCCAGCTCTTAAATGTGCTCTGAAGAAACGGAAACTAAAATGATTATAGTTCCAACTGTACATCAAGCAAAAAAAAAAAAAGCAATATAAAAAAGATCCAATGTTGATCATATAGATATAAAATAATTTTTGGCATATGAACCTTTGAAGAAGATTTGGATTACTTTATCTTAAAAAGTGTCGTAAATTATTTTCCCTAAAAGCGCTCACACATAAGATCAGCAAACACTGTTCAAGGTAGAACCACTAGATGGCAGCATAAACCAGCACAGAAGGCCTTTTTGTCGAGAATTGTTTTCAAAATGTACTTGATTAGCTGGTACTTAAAAAGGGTAATTGGTTTTCTTTAATTTATTGTTCATATTTTTTTCCTACTTAGACATTCAGGCACGTCCCGTAAAATATACCTTTAAGTCTTAAAAATATATTTTCACATAGGAGAACAAGGGTCTGGTTCTGCAGATGTGCTGTATTTTACATATTGACAGAACATTTACTTTGTAGCATAAAATGAGGGAACTCAATGCTTATCTTCAACCTCAAACGTAAACATTTTCTTCATAAAACTACATTAAGTTTTATCATTATGTTTTTATATTAAATCTCTGAATATTGCACAATCAGTATGAAAATAGAATTATTAATGTATTACCGAACCAGGTTTTGCCATTGGTTGTGACATTTCAGCTTTCTGAATACAGTAATTGAGAAGATCATCAAAAACATAATTTATTTCCAGCATAAGTTTCAACAAGTGAAACAATATACAAGTTCATTATATGCACAATAATACATTTGACACATCTATTTTTGCCATTTTTAAAATCATGACTT
Source organism: Xiphophorus hellerii (assembly GCF_003331165.1). Classification (NCBI taxonomy): domain Eukaryota; kingdom Metazoa; phylum Chordata; class Actinopteri; order Cyprinodontiformes; family Poeciliidae; genus Xiphophorus; species Xiphophorus hellerii. The sequence continues at coordinate 11,688,167 of NC_045680.1, forward strand.
AAAGTTATTGAAAACTTCATTCAGTTTGAGAAAAATTTAATTGTACAACATTCCAGGTAAAATGTACATTTTCAAAGATTTTATGTGTTTTTCTTGTGTCTGAATTGGTTATTTTGAAAAAAAAAAAGTTACTTATTTTTACAGATTTTGTATTTTATTCTATAAAATAGAATTTACACACAGTCACATTTTTGTGTCTGATATACTTAAAAAAAAAAAAATCAGATGTTATGAAGAAGTTCCTCAGTACTAACCTTTTTGTCATACACTTTTTGACTCTGGAGTCATCTTTGAATGATTACATTTTTATTTTCACTTCAACAAAACTGAAGTAAAACTACTTAAAATCATTTGATGTAATGTTAATTGTTTTTATAGAAACTGTGTTTTCTGTTTTCACAATTCTCAAAACTAAATGAAGTGATTTAAGCAGAATGCAAAAGGGCGAAATCTGGTTTTCTTTCTACCGCAATATAAAGATTTGTTGAACTATGGCCTGAATATTCTTGTCAAGAATTTTTAAATTCTCAGTTTTTATACAAATTATACAGGGAATGAACATCATTAAAATGGTCCAGTCCCCCCCCCCCTACCCTCATGCTGTAATGGTCTGTCCCTGTATATAACAGCGGAATCTGCTCTCTGCACAGCATATATCCTCTGCAGTGAGCATTTGCAGCGTTGCGCAGATAATGGACAGGGGCTCTTCGGGTGATGGTCAGATAAAGTACGTTGTCTTTGCGCTCAGCACTCCCAAAGTTGCTCATACATGCCCTGATAGGCTCCCCAAACGCTTCTAGCATTTTAGTAGTAACTTCAAGTTTTTTTTTCTTTCTCCCTCAGTGTTGCTGTTGAACGGGAACAGCGGTAAAATGCTGCCGTGGAAGAAGAACAAGTTCGATCTGATCGAGGAAGACAAGCAGTCCAAGCAGAAGGGCTATGCGGTGAGCCTCAACTACTCCGCGCTCACCTCCTTCGCCAAGTCCTGCCCCGAGAGCGCTCTCAACCGGGTGGGCAGCATGTTCAAGTCCAAGCGGAAAAAGGTGAAGATCACCAGCGAGGACCCCACGTACACGGTGCTGTATCTGGGCAACGCCACCACCATCCAGTCGAAGGGGGACGGCTGCACGGACATGGCGGTGAGCAAGATCTGGGGCAAGAGCGAGATGGGCAAGAACGGCACCAAGATGCGGCTGACCGTCAGCTCGCAGGGAATCCGGATGGTGCATGTGGACGATAAAGCCAAGAGGCCGGGACACCTGTACCTGCTGCACCGCATCACCTACTGCGTGGCGGACCCGCGGCTCCCCAAGATCTTCGCGTGGATTTACAGGCACGAGATGAAGCATAAAGCGGTGATGCTGCGCTGCCACGCCGTGCTGGTGTCCAAGCCGGAGAAAGCCAAGGCCATGGCACTGCTGCTGTACCAGACCTCCGCCACGGCTCTGGCGGAGTTCAAGAGACTGAAGCGAAGGGATGACGCCCGGCACCAGCAGCAGCAGCTCATCGGGGACCAGACCATCCCGCTGGTCCCGCTCAGGAAGCTGCTCAACGGACAGTGTTACTACAAGCCCCCGGTGGAGCGCAGCCGGAGTGCGCCCAAGCTGGGCTCCATTACCGAGGATCTGGTGGGAGAGGAAGAGGAGGAGAAAGCGATGCACTTCGAGTGTGAAGACATTTTAGACTCGGATTGTGTCAACGAAAAACACGAGTTAACTCAGATCATTAATGACTTGGGGGAAATGAGCATAGGGAACGACTTGCAGAGTCTAAAGGCTGACCTCAGGGTCACCAGACTTCTCTCTGGGGAGAGCACAGGGAGCGAGTCCTCTATAGAAAGCAACCAGGAGCTCAGCAACGGGCTGGGGGAGGTCAAGGTGCTGGAAGTAGCCTGAATGACTATTGTCTGTGCCTCCCTGTGGCTTTGTTTTTCTGAGCCACATTTTCTCCTTGAGCAACATTTGTAGAGATGCACCAATCAGGCCTCTACCAGATTCCAGTTTTGACCAGTTCAGATTTTTCTGAGGAAAAAAGGTGCTGCAGGTTCAAACAGATAATAATGGAAATTAAAGAATTATTTGCATTATTGTGTTACTCTCTCACTCATGTTCATTAAAGTATGATGTTGCTTGATGCCTTCATAGGGAGTGGGAGTTTATGGTTTTAAGCTGTTGTTTGCCTGCATATAATTTATGATTCCAATCAAAGGATGGATTGGTGCATCTCTAAACATTTGTGCTCTTTGTTGGGGAGCTTTTGTCTGATATGTGCCTCTACAACCAAAGGAGAGAAGCTCACTGTAGGTTTTGGAACTACTGCCACACACAAACTCCAAATCAAGCTACTGAGTGACACTTTAAGATGTTATAAACACAGAAACAGTGGAAAAATGCATGCACACCTGAGATTTGACCCCTAGTGTGTCTGAGGACGTCTGCACTAAATCATCCTCTTTTGTTTTAGAGGATTTCTTGTTGCAGCGGGCTTTTGTTCACTTAAGGTTTATTTCTCACTTGAAACATTGTGATCCAAAAATTCTGCATTCCATTTTTTTTCCATTTTCAGTGCTACTGTGGGTCTGAATAAGTCCCTCCTCGTTTTCCTGTCAGGGCGCTTCTGTGACATCCTGCTTTATTTTTGCACTGTTGTACATGTACATAATGTGTGCCGGTATGTTGTCTCTGACATAAATGTCATATCTTTGCTGTGCAAAAGAGGAAAGAAACATTTATGTACTAAGTTGTAAATTATGTTTTAGCTATTAAAAAAATTGTATTTTTTAAAAAAATATATCAAATGTGGTTTGATATGTGAACCTCATGGAATTCTCAATAAAAAAGAAAACCTAAACCTGCTGCATCCGTTCCTTTTGTCATATTTGTATAAATATGAACGAGGACCTGCAAGAGCTTTGAGATCAGGTTTCCTCTGAGGAATAATTATGTAAAGAGCAAAAGGCCATTTCTCCCTGGTATTTGTCAGGATTGCAAATGTGCAGTTCAGTTAAAAGGCTTCAATAAATCTTTATCATTTCTAGGCAATTGCCATCCAGGGAGGAGGATGGATAACATTTAGCTAAGCTTCTGGCTTAATGACCGTCCGGTCATTCAGCCAGCCTCAGAGCAAGCAGGCCACACACAAGGACGTCAGCACAAGCTCAGATTGCTAGAGCATCACAAGGATCTGCTAATATCAAACCAGGTGTGACATCCCAGGTTGTCTTTAGCAGTTTAAACCCACGTCCTGCAAGGCGGATTGCATTGAATAATTCACCTTTCATTCGTAAGTCTGTGGTTGTTGATGTGTCGTCTGTTGCTATGACTACACAAAAAAATCCCCACTGAAAATGAAAATGCCGACCATAAAATATGAGCTCAGTTCCCTTTATGGGATATCACAACATTGCGTTGATGTGTGATATAACCACAGAGTTGCATCTCACGCCACCTCATGAGACCTTTGGTCAGAGGAGGGCGTGACGCTGCGACTTCTGCTGCAGCTCTAAATGTGGACGAGCCGTCACTTCCATTTAACAGTGAACACCAAATGGAAACAGGTGATCCATAGTTCTTCAGACTTAATCTTTTTCTGCTGATGCTCTGTTCACATTAGTGTTGCAACTCTGTGAATGACATGACAGCTCTTATTACCAAATTAAGTGGCAACATTTCTGTATTCACACCCCTTGTATCTTTTCATTATTTGTCACAGTAGAATCAGCCACTTCCATTCATTTTATCATGGGTTTTATGAGATAGATCAACACAAACTATTTCATAACTAAGTGAAAGGGGAAAAAAATGATTCACAGAATTGTGACAAATACAATTGTGACACGTCTGTTTCATTTGTATTCAGACTCCCTGAGTCAATACTTCGTGGAACCTCCTTTCACTGAAAATACCGCCTAAAATCTTTTGCGGAATATTTATTTTTATTTCTTCTTCATTCCTTCTGGCATATGCAAACTGGCAACACTTTTCAAATCTTACCACAGAATTATAATTAAATGTAGGCATTCATATGTACCTGCCTGATCATTCCTGGACCAATAGCGGTCCAGTTCCAAGGACCGCTATTGGAACTGGGAGCCACCCCCTTTACTTCCCATGCTACTGCCCTCAAACACACACACTAGCATGATGCCAGAGACGATCGAAACCATTCCATTGTAGCCCTGGCTTTCTGTTTAGGGTTGTTGACCTACTGGAGGGTGAACCTCCATCCCAGTCTCAAGCCTTTTGCTGTGTGTTCTTCTACTACTGTGTTCTTTTTCTAATGCCCCATATTTAGCTCCATCCCTCTTCCCAAAAACTCTGAACCACTTCCCTGTTCTTGTGGAAAGAAAGCTGTTCCCACTAATGATATTGCTACCATCATGTTTCTTCTTGTCAGTCTCTATAAAGTCATGACTTGTGGATTGTGTGAGTAATAGCTAACTCAAACTGTGGGCCTCTGCAGTTCCTCCAGAGTTACCACGGCCCTCTTGGTTGCTTTTCTGACAAATTCCCTTCATGGTCTGTTAGTTAAGGTAGACAGCTATGATCATGTGCATTGATTCTCTAAAATGGTTCCACCGGATGCCATTGAAATCACCATCACTCTTAAACAAGAGTGGGTTTGTTTCAGCATGTTGAACACAGAAACCCACAATTATTTCTCTTCCTCCTGTGGTGCATTTTCTTGTCTACACCAGCTGCAGCTTCTTGAAGTTCCCAAAACCTCAAACCACAGTAACTGTATGACATCATCAGCACAAGCCCATTTTAATGTGATTAGCAGAGAGAGAAAAGAAAGCCAGAGCCACTGGCCTCTTGTGTGCTGTTCATGCCTCTTACAGCCGCTCGCTGCTTTTACAGGTCCGTCTTTCTCCTGACCTACATTCTGACAAAGGATTTGTTGGGTCCCGTCTCTGCAGCGTCAGGGGTTAACTGGCTATCAGCCACTCGTGCAGCCGGCCCATTTGCACAACTAAATTTCTCAAACCGTTTGCACAACACGTTTCAGGCTGTCAAGGTGAAGCAGTTTCCCTGCTGATAAGAGGGGATTTGCTAAATAGAGCTTTTGACTTTAACTTTTCACATCCCGTTTGAGACAAAACAAACACTCAGGTATGTACTCAGCCTACTGAATGGGTGAGCCTTAGGTACGACTCAAGGAAATAGTTTGTTCAAAAGTTAAACTACAGTGTCCTGCAAAAATAATGCCATGCTTTGAACTTTGTCACATTTTGTAGTGTTATAACAATGAATTTTCTTGGGATTTTATATGATAGACCAACACAACTCAGTGGATAGTTTATTATGGTTGATTTTTTTAAATAAATAACAATCCATTCAGACATTTCCAACTTTTACCACAGACTCTGAACTGGATTTAGGCCGAGACTTTGGCTGGGCCATTGTAAAACATGAATATGCTATGATCTAAACCATTCCAGCTCTGGCTGTATGTTTAAGGTTGTTGCACTGATGGAAAGTGAACCTCTGTAGCATCCTCAAGTGGTTTGTAAACCCTAATAATTTTTCTCCCAGGTTCACCCACTCCAGTCCTGACCATCCATCTTTATGTCAACTCTGACATGTTTTACTTTGTCTGCTGAAGAAAAACCTCACCACAGCCTGATGGTGCCTCCGTCAGGTCTGTTATTTTTTGCATATAAATTTGAACAGTATGTATAATTTTCCCCAACCTTACAAATATGCACTACTTTGTGTCTTCCATATAAAATCTCAATGAAATTTGTGATTGTATCTTTAAAAAATGTATAAAAGTAATGTTGGTAATAATTAGGGGTATCAATATTTTAAAAACTCTATATTAATGCAAACTAAAGCAACAAGAAGGATCAAATATATGTTTTCTTTTGTTATGCTCTAGTTCTCATTATTTTATTTTTTTTTATTATTTTTGAGCATATGTTTATAGTTTGTTTCCAAACAACACAATTGTAAAACTAGGATATTTAATCTTTATAATGCTCTGGGGTGAACTTCTCATTTTAATTTAATAGTTTGTCATCTATCATTCAGAAAATAAGAAATGAGTCAATTATTTTAAATGATTTTGGTTTGTATGTTCTGGAAAGAATCAAAACAAATGAAACAATTTTACCAAATGAAGGATGAACAAACATATTGAACTCTTATTACAGCTAGTCCTCAAAATGAGGATGGATTTAGTTGATTTATTTTATGGAAAGCAGAAACAAATAAAAGGGGCTCCTGTTACTGACAACAAGATTGATTCAAACCACATGCAATGGACATTACTACATGTACAGTCAGGGCAGAATCCTAAGTGAAATAATTTCTTAAAGGTCTACAGCATCTAATCTGGAAAAAGAAAATCCGACTCTTGTTTCTTATTCATGGAGAAGCATTGTTATGATGATGTACTGAAGGAGGAGTGTGGGGAAGGATAAGAGGTTGTTAAAAGCCCAGCATGGTCAGACCAAAGTCAGACTCTCACCGTCTACATGATCCACTGAGGCAACTCCTGTCACAGTAGTACACATGTGTTTTGGTATATGTGTGCTTTACAGCTGAATATAAAACATGGTTTTCAGGGCACAGAGGAACTAATATTACAAGTTCACAAGTTTGGAGAAAGAGGAAACAATGATTGATGAGCGGCAAAATCTCATTTTATTGACAGAACCCACAAGTCTGTTAATAACCCATTAATTCAGTTTTAAACACATGTGGGCATGTTGAATCTTGAATGTGGAAATATTCTTTAAAAAGTAGACCTGCTGTGTGTTATAACTATCTCATAGAAATCAACATTAAATCACACTACCATGCTCATAAAAAAGAAAAAAGAAAGGGCATGTGCATAAAGATAAATGTTCATATTCTAGAGGTCATATATACGGTTATAACTGGGTTCCTGCTAGCTGCTGGGTCAACACAAGGAAACCATTTATCAAAGGTAACAACACTATGATTTTCAGAGGAAGTGGCTCGGAATACAGTGTAAGTACACTCAGTTTTCCCACAGACAAACGGTAAATAAGCCTGACAGTCAGACTCTGACCTGACAGAGGCACAAGAGTTGAGCTTTCTAATTAACCACTCACTGAACAAAGCCACAGGCGATCACTGTTCTAGATCAGCACTACTGCCAGGCAGCCACACAGTTTAATTTTAAACCATTAAATCTTGTTGTCCATAATACATGAGAGGACCTGGGAAGGCACAAGGGCTGTCCGTGAGTGTTCCCAGCTCCGATTTCACCCGAAGCGCGAGAGACGTCAGAGGGGTTGAGTCACAGCATGGAGGTGTGGTGACCTTTCCTTGGTGATGGAAAGAGATAGATGCATCTCATGTAAGCCTAGCACAGAGCAACATGTCCCAGCATGCCCTTGGTTTGTAGATTCATAATTAGATACTGTATATAGAATTTACCTCAGAAATAAATGCAGATGAAGAGGATTTGGATGCACAACTCTGCAATTTGTGGTTCAAAAGTTTGTAATCATCATAATCCTCCATGATGGAAACCGCTGCTCAAGGTGATTTTTAGTGTAACCATACCATTAGGTGGAGCACACTGTAGCCTATGTGGGAATGAACTTCGGGTGGAAGATGTGCTTCACCTCTTTTTTTTCTCATGTCCCACACTGTGACATGAGAAAAACATGTCACAGTGTGGGTGTGTTAGTCAATTCGTGACAGTACCAGAATGACAGCCGAGGAAGTAAAAAGGACAAACAGGAAGAGAAATTCTGAGTAAGGTTGAATGTGGCAGCTGTCCTCAGTATGTTGGGCATGTGTAAATATGATGGTTCATGAAACCTAAGCAATTGTCCAGATTAATGCAAAACCCCCCCCCCAAAACCTCAAAAAACATCAGCGCTATGATAAAGAATATGTACGTACTTACTGTTTCAAGTGTTGGAATTTCTTTTTAGTATGACAGGGAGCCATCTAAAACAGGACGTCTTATAACAAGTGTGCGTCAGTGTTCGTACTCATCAGGGAAACATTTCTTAATCGGCTTCAAACAAAATCAAGTTAATGTAATATTTTATTGTCTACTAATAGTTCACAGTAAAAGATGTGATTTTATGTGACTACAAAAAGTAAAATATTCCAGCAGGAGGTTTCTTGAAGTTAACATGGGTTAATCAGAGGTCACAATCTGTCATATTTTCTAAGATTTAACTGATCAACAATACAATCAGAATAAGTTAGATGAATGGAAGCAGAATGCATTTAAGTTCAATTATATGTGAGATGTGTTTGCTTTATGACTTACTCCATAACTAAAGAAAGTATTGAACAACAAAAAATAGCCTCATGGTTTAGAGAGACAGGTGTGAATTTGAAGCAAAAAGGAGAGAATTTTTAACGCCTGGTTATGAAACAGTAATAAGTGTCACAGGGTAAGCTAAAATTAAAATTGTGAGGCCTGTCAGCCCCAATCAGGTCTTTTCTGGCTGACACTGATTATCTGTTTTCACCGTGGTCCAACATGCTAATTTCAAATGACCTGATATTGTTTTCTTTTTCTTGGAACTCATAGCAGAGAAAAAATATGCTTCAGCTTCTTTGATAGATTATTTCATAATCTATGTACCAGTATCCAAGTATTTTCATCTATGCATCAAACTAATTCTTTCAAACATTTATTTGTTGTTAAAACTGAATTAAAGTACATGTTGATCAATTTCTTTACAAACTGAAAGTTACGGAAGGTTTTTGTTTTGATGCATTTAGTAATCTGATTGTTCAGAATGCAACCTGATGACATCCAAGCCAATCAGGGGAAAATTGCCCTATTCTGATTTTTGGTTGATTGATCATGACATCCTAATATTAAAATGTAGGAATAACACATGGGAGTCAACAGAACTTTTATTTAAGATAACTCCACCAGCAACACCTTAATGGTTTGAACAGGTGCTAATCTGGACATGTAAGAATGCTTTCCTCCTTATGGGAAACAGCATAATTACATCTTATAGACTGTGTCAGCAGATGCCTGTGTGCAAATAGGTAATAAAATGTTGAAAACATTACCATAAAACACACAAGGCACTTGCTACAAAATAAAAACTATTAATTCACAAAAATCAACCAACTTCAACAGTAGGACTGCTGATTTGCTCTGCGGTCACAGCAATAGGCTTTGAAATGTGCATTGGTTGTATGCATAAAAAAGTGAGGGTTTATTTACAGTTATTTTTCCTAAAACATACTGCTCCTAATAAATGATAATAAATCCTACACTGGCAACTGGATTCTTTGTTAAGCCAGATCATAAGTTGACCTCCTTATCTCATATTAATGCATTTCAGTCATTCTTTTAGCATGAACTGTTAGATGGCAAAGCTGCAAAAATGTTATAGAGCATCCATTAATTTTCCAGTTAATCTCTCCATCCTCACATCCCACACACTCTTTGCAGAACCATTTCATCTGTGAATCCGTCATTAAACTTCAGGCCAGACTGTAGCTCCCAGTTTCATCTGTAAAATACAGCTCATTGTCTCATATGACACTTCTCAGTGGGACTCCACACAGCCTGACCATTTAATGAGCCGTGTCTGTATCCATGGACCAAGCCGCATGAGGCCTTGAAACTGTAGCTCCTGTACTGTCCCATTCAGCTGGCTCTGCTCTTGTTTTTTTACTTGCTCTGACACAAAAGCTTTGCCCCTGGAGAGCCATAGATTTCAGCAGGGTTATTTTTGGTCTTTCCGTTCACACAGAGGAAACAGAATAATAACAGAAGAGCGAGAGAAAATCATAACGTGAGCCCCAATCCTGACAGTCTAAGCAGAGGCCTGAAGTCAGCTTGCAAAGGCCTTTAATTGAAGAGAGGCTGAACTTTTTCAGACTGTCACTAATGTGAAGAAATAAGGGCACATGTGCGAATTTTCTATTTTTGACAGATGAAGACCTCATCTCGCTTTCCAGGCATGTTGAATGTTTTCATTTAGACTGCTGTAAAAATATCCTTGTTGAAAATGGCTTGGTATCTCAGTATCCAACATTTTATTATCAAACCCCAAAGACCGCTCTATGAGATTACATTGAAAAACCATTAGTTCATGCATCCGCTTTGGTTTTCTACAGCTTGACATATTTTGCAAGGCAGATTTAGGGAGCTAGTAGTCATTGATTAGGCAAATCCAGCTTGAATTTTCCATTGGATTTGTGACCCGTAACAGGAAAAAAAAATGTTACAGCCCAGCCTTTATGTACTGATCAGTTCTGTGCATGTCTGTATGTCACCGGGATCCAGCTTACATTTGCAGAGACCTGAGCAAGACCGTTTGGTTTGGACAACATTTAACTCACAAAATCATCAATTGACATCTGAGCATATATTTTGCTTAATATATATAGGTTTAATGTTGGCTATAAAAAGGAATTTCATGATGCATTCATGTACTTTGCAAGCATTGTCCTTAAACTGTGGTTGAAATGAATAGTGACGAACACAGGCAGGCCAGACAAACGGAAATGTGTACAAGACATATCTTAACCTATCATATCTTAAATCTATCATTTGAAAATGGAAAGAATATGATAACAACTGCAAACCTACCAACACATGGCTGTCAATGTACTATTAGATATAACAAATCCTGGTTGCAGTTTACCAAATTGGGCACGTCGTTGAGCCAGCAGAGGAAGACAGAAAATGTAATCTGGGAAAGTAAAATCAAAATGTTGCTTTTCAGTATAAATGAAAACTACTGTGCTTATCAGAAAGCTAACACTGCATGTTACTCTGAAAACACTAAATGTATTCTGAAGCAGAGCAGCATCATGCGCTGGTGAGCAATAGATTTTATACAAGGCAATATGGTTGTTATGTCCAAAGGGTTGTATGCAGATTGGTATTTATGTGTCTCTTCTTCTCATTACAGGGTGTGACAAGCAAATGCAGCTGGAGTTGTTAAGGTTCATCAGGAGGAGGAGCTTAAAGAGGAGCAGTTCCCTGAGGCAGATGACAGATTGTTTAGATCAGGGGTGTAAAACTCCAGCCCTCAAAGGGCCTGTGTCCTGCAACTTTTAGATGTGCCTCTGCTGCACCACACCTGAATAGAATAATTAGGTCATTAGCAAGGCTCTGGAGAACTTATCTACACAAGAAGGAGGTAATTAAACCATTTCATTCCAGTGTTTTGTACCTGTGGCACATCTAAAAACTGCAGGACACCGGCCCTTGAGGACTGGAGTTTGAGATCCCTGTGGTTTGGATTGATTGATAATCAGAGGCACTTCTTGTCTCTACCAACGTTTCTAGAAGTTCTTGTGTTTAGTCCTTTGTTGTCTTCCCATCAGGAAACCACTTTCCCTGTTCAAGCTCAGTTCCTGGTTTCTGCCTCCAAATTAGAATCTTTGGCAACAATTTTTACACTTTTATTTGTGGAAAAACTTAGAATACTCACAAATATGGTGGGTTTTAAAAATCCTAAGAGTTCCCAAAGCTTCTTCCTGTGATGTCAAAAAAAGTGAACTAACCTCCTTAAAAGAGATTGCACTGTCATGCAGTCATGTTCTTGTCAGGCAATGTCTGCTGCTTCTCTCTGGTTCATTCTCCATGTTCCCAGTATCTTCAGCCGTTAGCATTGTTTGCTGGATGTCAGTTTAAACCATCCATCTCCCTGCAAAACTGTAGAGACATTTCTGTTCTGTTGCTTTGTTGAAATAATGGCACAATGAAAATAAAACCAGTGTGAAACTTTGCTGCAGATATAAGGAACAAAGTTTAGGATGCCTACACGCAGGGTTGATTTTAAGCCCAAATCAGGTGAAACACTGTGATCCTCTTCGAGGGTAGAAAAGGAAAACGGATGATTGACTCATTGAATGAGTGGCAGATTGGGTACAGGTTTTTGACAGGTATAGATACTATAAAAAAGAGAAGTCATCTTCATATACACACCAGATGAAAGAGCTTCAGGAGGCATCACACCGCATAAGCGATGTCAACATATTTCCACCAACCATATGTGACTGGCTGTTCGGGATTTAGCCAGATGGCAGCTCATCCCTTCCAAGCCTGTTAAAGCCTCTTAAGACACAGACCATGAGCCACAGCAGACAACAGAGCAACCTTGCTGGACTTCCACATCCAGACTGTAATCTCACAGTGACCGCCCAACCCCACATGCTACGTTACCTCCATGGAGTTAACACATCATCATGCCTCAAGGCACACACAGTTAACCAAGTACACATTGTTCTTGGCTACTATCCTCACATTATCTGCTACCTTACCTGGAGGTAAGCCTTAAAGTGGCAGTGCATGATTTAATGGGTGTTTAATGGTGCTGAACACAGGGTTTATCGGAGCTGATTTACGCAGCAGTTTCCATACATTCTCAGAGATATTTGTCTTTCCTACAGGGTTTTTATTTTTTCAATTTGTTTTTCCATCTACAAAGAGATTAATTTTGTTCCATGCTGCAGATTGTAGGAGCATAAAATCTGCTCACTTCCTATTTACCAGGACTTTTTTTCTGCAAAGAACTACCTTACATCATATGCTTAGAGCAGCAAGTTTTAATGATACAGGCGGACTTTGCTTATTTATTAACTGAGGGTGCAAAGTTTCTATTAGTCATATAAACCAGTTGGATGTATGATACAGGATTTACCAATGAGAAATGCTATGCCAATGCATCGGATTGTCTCTAATTTACTTAATGTACATCTTACCATGGGCGTAGGTTTGGGTATGGACGGTCGTGACATGTCACGACCAATATTCAAGGGATATAAAATAGTCCCGACCAATTTTTGCCATATAAATTTAAAAAAAAACAACATATGTATTTTTTAACAAAAACAAAATAAATAAACGAAAATCTACATTGATTAGTTTAATATTTCAATATACTACGCAGTGGTAGCATTCATTTTAAATGCTGGTGAGTTGGTGAGTAAGTTGTAAGGTCCCACCAAAACTTAGACCAAACCTACGCCCTTGCATCTTACAAATGAAAAAAACATGTCTTCAGTTTTCATTCCACTTGATCTAATCTTTAAACTTAAATGATGTAAAATCTAATGTGTTGCAAAATTTTTATTGCTTATATGGTTCACCAAAAGGCATTTTTGGTGAACAATGTTTTTAATGGAAAAACAAACAAACACACACAAAAAACAAGAAAATAAATATACTTTATTGTTATTATTCAGGTAATTTTGGAATTGGGAAAAGCTACATCTGTATGTTCATTAAGCACATAAAAATATTCAACTACTTTTTGGTGCCAAATAGGGCACCAAATAAATTAATTTTCTATGGTCAGACAAGACCAAACTAAGATTTTTGGTCTAGATACAAAATTATGTGTGGAGACAATTGTGATTCTTAGATGAATGATACCCTGGCAAAGCTTCTGCTACGCCTCCACTTTTATTTTTACAAATAAAGTCAAAGATTACGCTTTGATTTAGCGCTGTTGACTCACTCTCTGCTTCATTTGCTGGGAAAATCTGGTCTGTTTGGTTGGAATAAGCAAAATCTGGTTTGCCTAAAATGTAGGACTTGGTCCTCTTACACAGATTCTAATGCAGGAGGTGGACTTCAACACAATGCATCATGGGTAAGCACAACCAAAGCAAACACACATGAAGTAAGACTGCCAGGGGAAATGACTCATGATCATATGTGGATGAAGTATGAATTAAATGTGAGTAAAGAAATGTGGTCAGATGAAAGTTTGTTACCACTGCTGGTATTGTGAAAGCAAACTCGGACCAGAAGAATGTAGCAGCCCAAGACAAACTGGCTCCTCAATTGTACTGGGTTTTCTGGACTATAAACCCAGTACAGTCCAGTACTGTACCAGGTACAGTACTGGGTACAGTACTGGACTGTACCCACCTTTACTGTAAGGTTTAAAAACAACCTTAAAGAATCAGTGTAGACTAATACAGGCCAGGCTTAATGCATATGCATTATGGTTTCCATACTGTAGAAAACCATTTAAAATGATCTTTTTGTGTTTTCAATAACAGGATAAAATCTTTGTAAATCTCAAGCTGTGAATCAAGAATCTCTGCTCAGTGTAGAAGATCAACCAGTTCAGGTTCAACTAATCTAAATATTGAAGGTTTTGTACTCCAGTGGATCAAATGCAGTTCATAAAAACAGTGAAAAAACCTTTAACCTATCGAATGGCTTAGATTAAAGCATATTCATGTCTTAAAGTGGTCCAGTCAAAGTTCAGTAATTAATCCGATTACAAATCTGTGCATGAAAGTAACTCTTCTTTGATGTCAAATAATAATAAAAAAAGCCTTGAGTGTTTAAGTTTGCCAATAATAAGCTTAATTTGAAGCCAATATTCTGTTGCAAATCATACTGTGGTTGTTGCAGGAAATGTGCAACTTGTTTTTGACACACCCAAAACAAAAACATTACCTGAATGTGGTGGCACATGAGAAGCATTACATCTGAATCAAACAGAGGGATCATCTGTTTATCTTCCTTTGTGCAGGAATGAGGAAAGCTCTGTCTGAGGAGTGAGATAATCAATCATAACATTGTTAAGTGATTACTTGCTCACACACACACAAAGTTATGCACATCCATGTAAGGGTTTGCAATAACAACAGTACTGATGACATTCCTTCAGTGACCTTTCACCTTCCCTTGAAATTCCTTTCTTGTTTTCGGCTGTGTTTTTTTGGATGAATCATGCTTTATCAAAGAGAAGTCCTATTGAATCAGGCTGGCCTTTCTGTGATTTAAATCGCCAGCGCAGCTGATCGGGTGTTACTGGCTGGTTAAGGCAAAGAATAGCAAATATGCCAAGGCTGTATCTGATCCAGAGCTGCAGTGTTTTTTGCTGTCAGTATGTTTTTGCTGATCTCTGGGTTATCAGAGTTGAATAACTCGCTTCCTACACTGACTTGCTCTGAGGTTTGAGGAGAAGTTGTTTATTTGGCCTCAGTTAGGCTGCTAAATGTTTGCTAAATGATTGTTTCACCAAACCGGTTGTGTTGAGATATGTCTTCAAGAACAAAACTTGAAAGCAGCTTTGATGGGTGTTTATGTGGTTGTAGGGCAAACTAAATGATTGCTGAATGAAAGACAAACTATACTCAAGACTTGTATGTAACATACTATTGGTGACAAAAAACAAACCACATTTAGCATTTTCTGTATCATCTTTCTTCCGTTTTTATCTGCTGATGTGTTTCTCAGTGTCTCTTTTATTTCAGTCTGTCTTTCAGTTCCACTTTATCTCTGCATATCTCTACTGTCTTTTTTCCTAACATCAAAATCTTAATATCATTCAATCAATGCCTCAGACTGTGTTGATTTTCTCTAAGTTGACAACAACAGAGTGTGGAAATATGTATTTGTGAGCTGAAGTTTCCACACAGGACGGTGAAGAGAGAACGGCAGTTTGCAGTCTCATGGAGCAAACATTTGTCATTTCCTTCCCGTTTCCTTCATTTCATTCGATGGCCTCCTGCTGCAAACTGCCCCCTCTTTCCTCCTCCTGGAAACACACAAACACAGACACACAATATCAGACAACACACAAACAACCTCGCAGAGTCCCCGTCTCACATAGGAAAATACTTCTGAACACAGACAAAGACAAAAACAAGCTAACACAATGTAGTTGCAGCTGCAGAATACCTTTTACCCTCAAAAGAAAAGGAAAGAACAGAAAAGAAAACAACAGTATTTCAGCGATGCTGCACCAGTCTTGACTCAAATGTTAAGAAAGATACTTTTGTTCCAATTTAATGATTTATTTTTCAGATTTAAGTTTAAGTTTGTTTTTTTTAAGAATCTTTGGGAGCAAGACAAAAACGTACTTTTAGGGTTATGTTTTTGGCTATGTTGTGATATTGGTGTATATTACATTCCTGGGATGGATTTCGAATAGTTTCAACAAAATCTTCTTGAGAACAAGGCCATTGTGGTTGAATTGTGGCCCAGTGTCTTCATGGCAGAAACTTTATCTGACTTTCAAGGTCTTGCTGAAGTTTCTTGGCTCTGGGAAAAATAACTTTTGATTATTTTTTTAAATTCTCCATCAAAACTCTTGAGAGGAGCACCTGTCTGCAGCTGGTTTACAGTGAAATTATATTCTCTTCAGTTCCGAATTATTATGACTCCAGTGGCACTTACCTGAACATTTCAGCTACCACCGTTGCCATAACAAAGTTTTGCAACAGCGGGAGTTTTTATGAAGGTCCACTCAATAACATGCTTTGGTAATGAGAAACTTTTTTATGGGCTATCAGATAATATTAAACAATATATTTATTTGAACGCAGTAGCAGGAACACTTTCTAAATTTCACTTCCACATTTCAAATTTTATTTTCCTCTTCACACACTAATTTGCTTTTATTTAAATTTTTGTATGTGTAGATTTGTTGGGATGTTGCATCTGTTGTGAATCTCATATCAGTGACTCCATTTGAAATAATTAAAGTGAAAAAATATTGACTTGTTCAGCCCTTATTTTGTGAATTGTTTTTGTTTTAGCTAGAGTTACTGAGTTCATAACAAAGAGTCAGCAATCATGTAAAAATGACACAGCAGGGAAGATTTTCTGGTGCAGCGAGTAATCAGAGCAGGTCTGAACTGAGGTTCATCAGCTGTAATGCAGCAACAAAACCTGCAAGGGTGGTTCGTCGTGTAAACAGAAGCACCAGTGGTGCTTAAGGTTAAGCAGGGAGATTTTTTTCACATAGTCTCTGCCTTTGAAAAATAACACGCAAACTCCTCTGTGTTTGCATTACATTAATTCATTTGTCACTGCAGCAGTAAACAGTTTGTGTTAAAAGTCCATAAAGCATCTGCAGCAGAGTTTAAAAGAATCAGGCAGCTCCTTTGATAAAGTCTCATGCATCACTCCTGCCTGCTAGATGTGGGAAAGCAACATGTTGGACTGGATGCAGAGGATAAGCTCTATAATCATTCAGCTTACGAAAATGAAATTGACAGAAACCATTGTTTGCTCTAATAAGCAAATGGTGCTAACACTGGGTGAGAGGAATGCTCCCAGTCAGGATTCCTGTTATTGAAGGAGACTGTTGCTCTGTGTGTCAGTCTGTGCGATCTTGTTTCAGAGTGAATCTGGAAATCACTGAACTACTTCTCTCCTGCTTAATCGAGAGTTCAGCTCTTGTTGACTGGATTTGCAGAATGTGTCGACATACTGAAGTTGCCTCATGCGCTTGAACATGTTTGAAATGTGTTTTGAAGAAACACACACCCTTCAATAGATTAAAAGAACTTAATCTCAGCTTGATTAATGTACAGGTCAAAGCAACTCCTGTTTGTTTTCTTTTGTTCATAACTGCTCTTCAGATTCCCACATTTTGTGAATGTCTTGCACAGCTGGCATCAAATTTAAACAGGAAGTCGTGGTCTACTTTATTGTCAAGCACAATAAATATCTTTTATATTTTATATATTTCTGAGCTTTAAATTTAGTGGGTTTCAGAGTCTTTAAAAAGTCTAAGGTGCTTTGAAGTGTAGTAAATGTGAAAAAGCAAGCTGGTTAACAGTGGGAGATGTAATGTCAGGGGAAAACACATGCATCTTAACTGCTGATTCAATGTCATTCTACATACCACCAGACCTTTTTAAAACTCCCTCAACATTTTTTTTCAGTCTGATTTTTCTATTTTACAAAAAACAATAAATGTTAAAATAACCAGAAAATATCAGCTGTTAGCCTAATATTGCTTTAGAAGTTATTGTAACTATATCCGTGGGCTTGCATTCAGGATTTTTCATGACGCCAATGAAGACATTCATACAGATTGCTCATACTGTCTGTAGTTTTCTAACGAATAAGCAACAAAAATACTGCCTCATAAACAGTTTAAGAGTGATGGAGGGTTCTCCTGTACTTCTCTACTCCGATGTTGCCAGCCAACCCGACAAGCTGACGCCGTCATCAAAACAGGATACCTCAAAAGCAGCGTCTTCTCTTACTAATAACTAGGACTGTCAAAAAATATCAAATCTTCAATCATTCACATCCCTGGTTGATTAATAATTATATATAATAATAATAATAATTTCCATCAACCAGCGAGTTTGTTTCTGAAAGGAAATGAGAAAAACATCTCTCAAAAGACAATAAAACTAGTTTAAAAATACCACATAAATCACCAAGGAAAAATAGCATTTACCCTTTATTGACTTGTGCAATCAAACCTTATTATTTATCTTTGGTGACAAACACAAATCTTTGAAATTGGAAGGTTTTCTTAGCATCACCCCAATCTTTAACTTTCTCCATAGATTTCTCTATCAGAATCAAGTTAGTACTCCAAACTATTTCTATTACAAGTTTTCTTTCAAGCCAAGACTGAAAAATGAAATACATTTTTCTTTGCAAGCGTTTCTCATAGTGTTGGACTGAGCTGACCAGAGGTTTAGAGGTTGTGGAGACAAAGGGTCATTGCTCTGGGTCCAGTTCCCATCTGTCACTGGAGACGTCACGAGCCTCCACCAGCCGGTCTAACCTGTTGACACAGACATACAGGCTGGAATGCAAAGCTGCCTGTAGCTTTTCAGAGGACTTTTACATTCCTCTATAACTTGAAAAGAAGAGAGGAGGAAAAAAAAGGAAAATAGGATCAGACCAGAAAAAGAAGAGCTTATAGAGTGGAGAAGGAATTTCTCCTGAACTGGTGACTCTACTAAATGCAAGAACTGGAAATGGTTCAGAACGTAGATTTAAAACTAATTGGTTCTGGCTTTATTTTCTTAATAATTTCAGGGGATGTTAAACCGTGCAATGTAAAATTGAAGAAACAATATTGACTCTGTAGGACATTCATTAAAATGTTTTTCAATAATTTAGTAACGGAACTGGGATATCTTGCATAACCCAAATATTTATATTTTCATTTTATAAAAAATCTAAAAAATAGATGTTGATTGAGAACCAACAATCTACCTGTTTTTAATATCAGCATTTGTCCAAAATCAGCAGAATGTGGTTACATAAGTGAATGTTTTAAAGTTGTAAGACTTAAAAAAATCAGCAGCTGAAGTTTAGCTGATACAGCAGCTTTAACAATAGGGTTAGTGGTTCAATTTGAACTTTGAACTTTTAAATTTAGGCCACTTGTGTTCAGATAATTAACCTCTTAGGAGTATCACTCACTGTTGTACGTGGCTCAGCAGAAAAAGTAGCTAGTGGCTGTCCTACCACTTGCATAATGATATAATTTGTATAAATAGCCATGATGGAAGTGCGATGGTTGATGTAAAAGAGACGATGTCATGAGAGAGTCAAGAACGCAGTAAAAACAGAAATATGTAGCAAAGCAAAGCGAGCTTATTTGTACACCTGCATTCTTACCCAGGATTTTTCACCAAAAAGACAAAAAAAAAACACTACATAAAAACATGACACACAATCACATAACAGAAAGAAATACTGACACATTTGCAACTAAAAAGCCCAGGCAGGTTTTAAAAGATAAAACCCAATGTTCTACTTTCATGCAGTTGTTTATTTTATACGAAGAAAAACAGCACATATGCAGCCCAGTCAGCTGGGCGGCATCTTTGCACATGAACAATTGATTTTCTATTTGGACTGGGGTTGTAAACATCTCCTGCTCCTCACTGGTCTGCTGCTTTGGTAAAGACCGATGGAACCACCTACTGCTTGTAAAGAGTGAGTAGCAATGATATCTTCTTTTACCTCAGAGAGACTTCAACTAGAAGCAATTAGCCATCTCAAAAAATCAAGTAGTTGTTTCTGGCAAAATGCAATAGCAGCTATTAAATCAACACTGGTCAGATATCGGTCCACTTTCACAAAGCCTGAATCAACAAGATCTCTACAAAATATGCATGACACTTCAATTAAAAAGGGCATATCAGACAGTATCAGGCATGACATTTTATTTGGTGCAAATATCTTATGCAGGCTAAAATTTAGAGCCAGGAAATAACTGTATTTTTTTTTTTTTTTACATAAATCTGAAGAAGTAGCTTGACACATTTGTTCACCAATTGTCAGGGCAAGTCCCAGTTAGGCTTTGATGAGGCCTTTTAAGTTTTATTCATGGTTTAGCACATTTAGCAAACCACCCACTTTCCTCCCCTGCTTCCTTCTTCCTTTTTATATAAAAAAAATAAAAGGTAGCCACAGATGAACAAGATTACAAACAGGGTGAAAGTAGATCAGAAACCTTTTTTCCATGTGTTGAACATGCAGAAGCAAATTCAAAGTGCAGATGACAACAATAACCAGAAGACAGGAGTCTGCTGCTCAGCTCATGAGGAAGTCCCACCCTTTAAATTAATACTTTAGCTGCTGTCACCAGTCTGCTGTTATGCGTCACTCCCTTAATAAGTTCAATAGGGTATGAAGACTTAGATGATAAAGAGATGATTTGACCTCAGCAGAGTGTGTCGTTTGTGTAATTTTGTGTGCTTCTGTACATAAATTGAATTGCTGAGATGAGCTTATCCAAAGTGATGTAATGCAGGCTTTGACAGCACATTTAAAACCAAATGAGATAATTTTAGGGGGTGAAAAAAAGAGCAATGAATGAAAAGTAAAACATAAATAGTGGGTTGGGAAAAAGTATTTGGTCCCTTGAAGATTTTTACAGTTTTTGCTCCTCTGTCGCATGTAAATTTGACATCATATTACACTGTACTGGCAGCTAGTGGGACATTAGTGTCCTTAGTAATTATTATCTGTAGAGGAAGAAGGGCAGAGAGAGAAGGGAAAGATATGCAGTGAATGGCCCAGGCCTAGGAATCAAACCTGGGACAGTGGCATCGAGCAGCGCAGTCCCTGCGTGTAACCTGGATTACTTTAAGCTTTGCAGGATGCATTTCATCATTTATTGATTTGTTTGTTTGCTTCTCAGATGCTTAATCACAGAGGTGTTTATTCCACCGCTGCACTCTGATAAATAACACTGTGAACTAAATGGTAGTCCAAGAAAACAGAGATAAAAAGTTTGAAGAGCTCCTTTGCACTTCCCTCCCAGTTGTTCTCCAAGATGATTAACTTTTCAGCATTTGGGCAAATATTTCCTACAATATTACTTGTAATGTTCTGAGATACACGTTAATCATCTTCCCGGAGTCTGACTGGGTACTTTGTGCTTTTTTTTATTATTTAATGTTTTTAGACACACTTAAATGTTTGAGACCTTAAAGATTATATAAATAAATACAAAAAGAGGCTTTCAAATCAAAATGTTAAAAGTTTAACATTTTCTAAAAACTATTAACTGGTTGTGCCTCCCCTTGGCGGCAACAACTAACATCAATCAGTAACTGATTATGAGCCTTTGGCATCACTTTGGAGGATTTTTGGCCCCAACTTCTTTGTTAAATTGTTTTATTCAAACACAGTGGTGTGTTTTTTCAATCTGACTTAAATCTCGACTTTATCTAGGCTGCTCCAAAACGTCTACAGTACAGGTACACCTCAGCTTAAGGCCAAAAACTAGAAAATTTACCTCATCTCCAGGTATGACGGCTGCTTCTACCAAAATGCTCTGTTAATTTTACAGTACAAAATGGGGGCACACCTTCCAAAACGTTTTAGTTTTGAATTGCCAATCTAAAGCGTATTTTGCAAAAGGTTTTGAGATGTGTCTCTTTGCTCAACATTGGTTTTGGTTTTAGCTCTGCTTCAGCTCCATTTTTATGCTGTTATTTGTTTTTTTCAATTGCATTTTTTCTCATCTGTTTTTATTTTATTAAATTTATTTAAATTGGAATGTAATTCAATGGTCAATTTTTCAGGTCTTGTTTCCTTTTTCAGATCAGTTTTTACTTCAGAGTTTTATTTTTTTTATTTTTTTGTTTTGAAATTCAAATTATAAATTGCAGACTGCTTGTTGTATTATGTCGGGCCATCTTTGTTAGATTATATTAAAAATGTCCTCTGTCAACAAAGCAGAAACAGAAAATGTCCGTCTGCAGGCAAACAACGTTTCGCCGTGGTAAATAAGAGATCTCCTGACTTCCTTTGACTGCATCACAGCTACATGAAGGTTAGAAAATGCAGTTTAAAAAAAGTGAAAATAGTAATGTGAGAGGAGAGGTGAATGAAAGATGGCAGGAAGCTGAAGTAACACACAAACAGATTCACTTGAAACACATACTGAAAACTTCTGTCCTGTTTCCTGTTTACGGTGTCCTGTTCGCTATTTCTGTCTGCAAGATGTTCAAAGGGAGGACTTCAACCTTAACAATAGAGCAGTTCAGAGTCGTAACACTCAAGTTAGTCATTCATGTTGGTTCTTCCTTTTTCTGGTTCTGCTCTGCTAGCAAACGTGAACAACATGCTTCACATTTATCCATTTCTTGAAACATTGGCGTGCATGTTCTTGCTGTCTTTGGATATTTTATTGTTTTTATAATTAGCACCAAGTTCCGTTGTTCTTACAGGGAAATCTGTACGTTGTTCCACATGGTTCAGTTTTATGAAGAATGTTGACTTTACAGCAGTAGCTCAGGAAATTAGGCAGAGGGTCAGTGTTTCCTTCTTGCCCTTTTCCAGACGAGTTTTGAAAACAGAAGAAAGAAAAATGTCCTCTCTCTATATTTAGTGGAAGGTCAGTCATCACGCCACAGTTTGAAGAACACAGGTCACCAAATAAAGGGAAACATCTCCGTGCAGCAGTCTGCTGTGGCCCCACTGCCATCCGCCACGACGCCTCTTTATTCATCACACTTCCTGTCCTTGTGAGCGAAAGCGCGCGTCTTTTAGCATCTGTGTTCAAGTGTTAATGGGTTTGTGTCCACATTGCTCAGTCTTTGTCCTCATTCTAGTTGTTTTTCAAACTCTGCCGCCTTTTCAAATGAACAAGGAGACGCAGCATCGATCAATAAATCTATTTTCACACAAATGTACCATGTGCTGTATAGAGGTTAAAAATATAAGACAACATACACAGATAAAAAGAATTATTTTAGAGATCGGGCAACTGAGGAAAAACATAAAAAATACAAAGATCAAGAATACGGTGGATGTAATGGAAAAACGCATAACAATTCAATCAAATATATTTTACAACACTTCCTAAAACTAACCTTTGTATGATTTTAATATGATTGCCCTGAGATTCAAGTGTTAACACTTGGGCTAAAACTGTGTGATGAATCAATCAGATTTAGGAACACATACAGTATGGCCAGGGTCTGACTAATTTGGTTTATGTTATTCACATGAAATATCTGGGAAAGAAAGTCATATTTATGTCTTTTATGGCTACTGTGAGGAAAGAAAATGGCATCTGGAAACACTTTTCTTATGACAAAATCAGTAAAATAAGTGTTATTCAGGTCCAAATACCTTGCAGTGTCCCCATAAAAACCTGAAGGAAAGAAGGAAAGGAAGTAAAAAAGAAAGAGCGAACAAACAAAAGAAAGTAAGCCAGATAATCCATATAATACTTGAATATTGAAATCAAAATATATTAATACAAACAAATAGATATTATGTTTTACTAAATTCAAACTGAACAGATGCTTTAAAAACAAGTAGAGTGAACACACACAACCTCAGCTGTTCCCAGCAGATCATTCACAGCTGTGTGAAAGTGTCATTCATGCCTGCGAGGCTTTAAGCTGAGCTTGAACATCTCCTTTCGAGTTCAGAAGAAAAATGGAAAACAAAAGAAGATAAAAGACCCAACCACATATCGTTACCTAGACAAAAACAACACAGCTACAAACAGAACCTTATTACCAGGTATTGAAGATGAAAAACAAGAAAACAGAAACGCAGGCATCATGTATTCCGATAAACAAGGAGTGCACAGTGTATACAAACTGTTAATAGATGACTAAATATTTACATGTAAATACTCAGAAATGCAAAAAATATTCCCAGTAAACAGTTTTCTCGGAAGATTTTTGTTACTGTCTCAAATAATTATTGAATAAATGTAACATTTAACACTATAAAACATAACACCTGATTTATATTTCGCAACAGGAAACTGTCAGTGACTTAAGTGTTAAGTTTTCATGTTGTAGCTTGGTTTTTATGAGCAGCTAATATTTCACTTCCACATTCGGTGTGACAGCCCAGTGAAACTCTGACTGGCGGCAGACTCAGCAGCAGACAGCTGTCAGCCGAGTTGTCCATAAGCAATCTATGTCAGGAAATTTCAAAAAGAAGTTATGAGCCAATCAAAAATCACATCTAGCATGCCAGTTAAGTGAACCTTTTACAAGTTAAAGGTTCACTTAACTTGTAAGTCGCATTTTATTTCCCTGCATTTCGTGGGGAAAATTAGATATGGCTAGATATTTGTTGCGCATATAAATTGACAAATAAATTGAAACAGAGAATATAAGAATATAGTATGCCAATGATATCAAGACATCTTTTCACACCTTCTTGTTCAAATATTGCTATTCAAATTCTGGCATCATCAATTCAACACCATTGTGTCCCATATTAAGGACCAGTTTTTCTGGTTTTCCAGATTTCACTAATTATACTAAAAATCACCTTACGAAGCATGACTGAATTCTCTAACATTTAAAGGTTTGTAGAGTTTCGCCACTGTTCCTCTCCTCTGACCTCTGAACAAAACCAGTTTGAAACAAATTAAAACATTTTGCTCACATAACAAGAATGCTCAGAGAGCATATCTCCCATTTTTCGTCCAGTTCTTTATTTCTGTAGAACTTCCCAGGTTTTACAGGCCAGACCAACTTGAGAAAGTTGGTAAGTTCTAAGGCATGTGTTATGGGACAAGTGGCATGTAACAAAAAAAGCAATTTTGTGATTTTTGCAAAGCTACCTGTTTATGTGCAAACACAACACAAAATGCTGGCTCATGCTGGTAGGTTTTTGTCTGTTTCGAGGAAGGCGTAATGACCTTTGGGGGAATGGAAAGAAAAAGCCTTGTGACCTGCATCTGACCCAGAAGGACGGACTCACCAGATGTTTCTGGTCTCAGCAGGTAAACTTATAACTGAGAACCATCTTTCTATTTGAACTAGTGACCTAGATACCACTAGAAGTGAGGGGAAGTCACAAAAAAAGAGCTTTCCCAAGTTCACACATTGTTTAACTTTGTTTGTTTAAGGTAGGCAGGAGAAATTTACTTTTTAGTTGTTTCTTGTGCTGGTTTTAACCATAGTACCACCACTCCTGTGTTGCCCTGCACAAACGGAGGACTTTTCTGTACAGTATCTACACATTCCTGTGTCCTACGCAGTGTCCCACATTTTGGGTACCTTTATTTACTGCCATAAACTGCAGTAATCCGTATGCACCTCAACATCAAAGCAAATTTGGTACATTAATCCCAGCTGGAAGCTTCATACATCGTACCAACACTCTTTCAGGACCTGCTGGTGACACAATTTGTAGAAAAATGGGCTTGGAGCCAATAACTTTTCAGCAAAACTGTAATTGTACCCTGCATGTGCGGATCACTTTTACTCTGACGATATGACTGAAGGTGTGTTCTAGAGTAAAATGGAATAGATAATTTGTGACAATATCAAGAGAAAATGAATAGTTATGCAGGTTAGTCAGAGTGAATTATTTTCCATGTGTTTATTAAGGCGTCTTGAGCATGACAAGATGAAAGCTGAACAGCGCCACTCCCTTTTCTGTTTTTCATGAGTACAAACATGGAGAAAACGAGCAGAGACATGGAGATAACTAACGCTACATACTTGCACACACACGCAGACACCCCCACACACGCCTGTCGCCTGCCCCGCCCTGCGGAGCTTGATCTGTGTCTGGCTTCTGCATCCTCCTTTGTCTCTGCTGATTAGCAGCACAGCTGAGGAAGTCTTGCAGGAGATGGCCGCACAGGCGCTGAGCACCAACTTGGCCTGTGTGTCTGGGCTATTTCCAGCCTCCCGCCTGCGCAGCGTGGGGCTGCAGCCCAGGGAGGCAGAAGAGAGAGCGCAGTAGATTCTAACTCTTATTCTGCCACAGCTTTTGACTCATGTCCTTACTGACTCCGGAAAAGACCTCGCTGGTGTTTAAAGTTGAAGTCAACAACCTGGTGGTGAACTCCAGAAACTTGTTTGAAAGGGGACAGTAATGGATTGCTCTTTTTGATCAAATTTTACACAAAGGTCCATTCATGTTGCAGGATGTTTTTGCAAGGTGATGTCTTTTGCAGTTTAGCTGATTCAGAGCTTTTTATTTGTTGAACTGCAGTTTTGATGTTGAGGAAATATTGCTAACCTCTTGCACCTAAACTGATTGTAAAATTACATTCATTTCCTTCTTTTAATATTTAGTTATACAACAGTACACAATAGTATTAACTTTAAAGTAAGTCGAATCATTCTGAGAGTCAGATATAAATCCTTTAATGCAGTGTTATGAAGTTATTGAACTCTGTATAGATTTTTTTTTTTAAGTTTAAACCAGTTTTCTATGCACCCTCAAACATCATGGACCTCTTACATTTCAGTAAATAATAAAAAGTTCAATGCACATTCATGTAGCATTTAATCCAGTCTAAAATGCTGCACGGCACATTGCATTTGGACAGACAGGTGAGACGCTTTTATTCAAAAATTCAAGTACAACTTGTACTGCTGACTAACCAACTCCAAAATGAATTAAATATAATTTCGCAGTCTTATTAAAAGAGCCCTCAAAACCAAAACTGAACATTTCAAAGTGATTTTATTGTTGTAAAATCTATCTGGTCATTACTTATTTCTGCTCATCTTTTATAAATAATAATAAAAAAAATCCAATCAAATATTTTTAAAAGTAGTCAGTTTTTAAATGGAAATAATATAATTAAATGAAAATATTTTCAGAAAAATATTTTGTTTAATGTTGAATAAATAACCCCTCCCCTCCAAATGTTTAATATGTATAAAAATGGCCTCAAACCTCCCCAACTGTTGTGGAACTGCCTCAGTTTTCCAGTTTCAAATAGTTTGCTTCAGCAGGTGTCTTCCTGAGTAATTTGTGTTTTAAAATAAAAACCCATACTTACTTTGAAGAACTAGGCTCTGTCATCATCTTTATACAGGATACTACATCCTGTCTGTGACATCTAAATATTTTTCCATTTCTGCTCTTTGTGGTTTTGCTTTTGGTAACCGACCATTTCACAAGAAGATCCTATTAATCCAAGGAAATGGGGGTGTGCATGTGTGTGTGTGTCACAGTTCTGAGTGTGTCTCCTAGGTAAAGCTTGCATAGTCTAAATATAGGATTCTTAGCAGCAGCTCGGGTTAAGAAGAAGACCAAGAGTCAAGGATAAGCACAAGAGGCCTGACTTCTCATGCTATAAATCTTAATCCAATGAAGAAATATTTAGAAAAAGTTGATCTGTTTTACAGTTTTCTCATGTTTTCTATTTGGAAAATTGACTGCATCCTGTGAGCAACTGATTATTTCCACTCTGCTGCAGGCATTTTAACAAACTAACATAGTAGATGTTTATCAGTGTCAGTGAGCAGCAGAGCAGGTGGTGGTGAGAGATCCTTGGAGAATCTTGGTAAAAAGTCAGCATTACCTCCCTTCTACTTCTTAGGAACATTGCTCATGGCTTGAAGAATCTATTGCTTACGTATGATAAAGATGATGCAATTGCTGTGGAATGTTAATTATTATTATCAATATCTGTAACAACTTCATACTATTATTATTTTTTGTATATCCCATAAATCAGAGATGGGAAATCCCAGTTCTTAATGATTGTCTTTTTGCAAGACATAGATTCTTTCCTGCTTGAACACATCCAAGTTTATTGAATGGTTTATTAGCAAAGTTCCTGCAAGAACTTGCAGCCATGTTGAGAGGGTTATTCAGTTGATAGAATTGTAGGAGGGACACATCTAAAAAAATGACAGGGCAGCAGCCCTCCAGGACCAGAATCAATGATTTCTGCCATAAATGAATTTATTATTGTTTGACTGTCACACTTTCTAAATACTTTAACAATAAATAATAAATTATTTTAATAGGATTATAAAATCTTTGCCTATGTTTTGTGTCTCTTCACTATATTTATCATTATTATTGTAAAATTAATTAATCATTATTATAATGAGTAGCTAAGTGAATTTTAGCTACTTGTTCCTGTACATTTTTGAATTTTTTCTCCTTGTTTATCTCATTGTTTCTTTTATTTGTCACTGATCTTTTGGTTTCCTGTTTCAGCTCACTTTGTGTTGTTTTCACTGTATGAAAAATGTTCTATAAATAAAGACCGGCTGATCAATAAAAAGTCCCAGATGAATTGATTGGGCGTGTAAAACCCTTAAATGTATAGATCAGACTTGCTTTAAAAATACCTTATTTTATAACTACTTAATGTTGTATACTTTACAGTACCGATATTGTCAACATCGGTTTCACTGTATGTTTACTTGTTGAAGGATTTAATAAACATTGAAAATTGAAAACAAAAAAAACCTTCTGAATTTATTTATGTTTGTAATTGAATGTCATTGACAGATTAAGTAAAGAGTCAGATTAGTTTATTAATTTCATTTTCAGTCTAAAAATCTTTTACTCACAGACAACAGTTGCTATCATTTATATCATTTACAGAGATACATAATAAGGTTCAAGATCTCATTCTGTAAAAATGGAGAGTAACATACTGCACAGGATATACTGAAGGGACAAGTGGGAAGTGGAGAAAAGGTGATTGCAAGTGACAATGTCAATTAAAATGGATATATTGTGGTTCACCTGACCTGTACTTGATTTGATTTTGGAGTTGAGCAGCTGTAAAACCAAACTTCCACTTCGGGCTTCCTTCTTACATTGCTCTATTGTCCAGTTCTCGCTCAAGTTGTTTTTTTTTTGCAGCTATTTCTGGGAAGGAGGGTGATTCAACAAGGGAAAACCGATAAAAAGACAAAACAAAAAGAAACATTTTCCTCATTTTCTTTCAACCAGCTGCAGTTTAGTTACATTGTGTAGTAGATCATAGTGCTCAAAGAAGTATTCACACCCTTGAATTTCATCACATTTTGTAAAATAGGTTTTGTGACATTAAAGGTTTTTTGTAATTTTGCTTTTGTCATAAAAGCAAATTGTTGATCATGATTGATTTGTAAAAGCAATTAAATGGTAAAACATCCAAGGGGACGAATATTGTTTATAGGCACTTTTCCTTCTGAAAGAAAAAAAAATAGAATCATTTTGAAAAAGATTCAAATGTCAAAGAAACACAAACCTTACACCTGACCCTTCTTAGATTTTTCGCTACTTCTAGAGAATAACTCCAAAAAACTGTGGTTTTTCCTTCAACTGTATCCAGATGAACAGATTTCTCTGCAGAGACCCTCATCAACCTGTGTGAGAGTTTTTAGTGTTTAACTGCCCCTGGCTGCTTGCACAATCTGCTGACTATAAGAAAACTTCTGTAATCACTGTTACCGCCTTGATTCGGCGCCAGCTGACTCACAGGCTACTGCAAGTCTGCTGAGCAGTAACACCTACTGGCGAACGCACAGTGACAGGCAACGCTTTCGTTTCTCACAGTGAAGCGGCTAAGACTCCAGAAAATAACTTTACAACAATCAGCTCATATATTTAGCTATTGGACAGTTCTGAATCCACTTTTTGCCTTGAATATAAGGATTATTTTTCTCAGATTCCACCTTGCTTTCTGTCAGAGTCGCCAATTTTCTGCTGAAAGTGATATGTAATCTTTGCCGGGCAGTGACTGGAGTGGCCTTTTTTTAACATTACAGTAACCCCTGCGTGACCCAGTGGGATGTTTCAACATCTTTACTGATGAATTTCCTCCTGCTTCCAGTTCATTTACTTTACAAACAATAATCATAGAGCTGATTCATAATAATAATAGGCAACTCCATTTATGTTAAGGCCTGCATTTCCTCTGATGTCTCAGTGCATATGTTGATTTCTGAAAATGGGGATATTTTGCAGCAGCAATATCTTCATTTATTTTAAATTCTATTCTGTCTTAATAAGGGTTTGTCATCACAAAGTAATTCTGTCAGACATTTGTAACAGTGTACTCCTTCATTAAACTGCATGATACATTTTTAGGCATTATTTTATCTAAACATTTAAAGATGAGTGTAGGTGTAAAGAATGTAATTTTTTTAAAATAGAAGTGTAAATAGCTCCAAGTGTTCAAATTATTAACTTTTGCTACATTCTAGGCAAAAATGAAACAGTAGAGAGATTTATTTTTTTTAATGTTGCAAAAAAATTGCTCACTATTTAGGCAAAGGCTTCTATGAAAGATTTTTAAACTATCGTGAAATTCATTCCAAAAGATAGAAATAATGCTCAAATCGGTAGAACCAAATTGTTTATGTTTACTTTGAGCTCACTGCACTGGCTGACAGAGATGTTTGTTGTATCAGAGATAGATAAGAAGCCGAGTAGGAAGAGCTGCTGGACCACTTTATGGTAAAGCATAAAAACAATAATCTTGTCTTGAACATGAACAAAAGATAAGTGATTATTTTCAAGATGTTTTGATAAAAGAAACAGGGCTCGGTTAAATACTATTTCAATCACTGGATATTGAATTGAACTGAAGATAACCTGCATTAATAGAAATAGCTGTTTTGAAGCAATGATGTCATTCAACAAGAGAAAACATTTTGCAAACCCACCTGGTCTTTGTTAGGTAATGAAAAACATTTTTATAGATTCGGTTCAGTGACAGTAGTCTCACACAGATACTATTATACTAAACTTACACAATGAAGATTTTACTGAATTAGAACATCTTACAAAATAGAGGAGGCTAAAGAGCAACATAAGCCCTGAACTAAATAAATTCACAAACAGATTAGGTCAACATCTGTCAGTCTGGAAAGGTTTACAAAGCCACTTCTAAGGTTTTCTTATGGATAGTTTCTCCTCTCACCTTCTTACCTGCAGACTGTGATCACCCCAATAGTCACAATTCAAAAAAAAAAAGTCCTGAAGGCTGCATCCGTTTCCTGTTTCTTCATGATCAGTGGACAATACCAGAGCGGCAACTGGACAGCTAAGACACAAACAGGAAGTGACCCATGTTTTCACTCAGCCCAGCTTCTGTAAACTTTTGTTCAGTGTTTTTGCTTCATGTTTGCAGCTGTCAGCATGGATGTGTGGGAACATCATGCCAGACAAAAATTGCAAAGAATTTTATGGCCGTGCAGACAAAAGAGGAAGTTAGAGCTAGAGTCTGAGCAAGTTGCAAAGCCAGGCTCACTGAAGAGAAAAAAAAAGACAATTTGGATTGGCTACCAAGAAGGATGTGGACAGGAACACTCTGTTTTGCAGTCTGAAATCTCCACATCTTATCCAGCCTTAATCAAGAAAACAAACAGAGACAGAGAGATGAGGGTCGCAGTCCAAGTATTTTATTTTATTTTTATTATTTTGTGCAAATGATTAATCGAAGAAAAAAAAACTCTTAGGAAATATTTTCTCAACTTCATTTTCAGCTGCTGCCATCACTGTCTGGTTCAAAGTTAGTATTTGATTTGAGATTAAATAATACATCTTGTTTTCTAGAAATCACACCCAAACCTCAAAATAGCAAGGTCAGTCATAGAGGAAGGCTTCATCAAGAGGCCACCATAACAGTCATTTTGAGAGTTCATATTGAACATTTGTTTAAAAAAACCTGAAGATGAGACTCAACTTTTAAAATCAAATTCATTTATGTGCAATGCCTTTTGCATAAATAAAAGTTAATTCAACATCAAGTGGAAAATATTTAGGCTGATTCAAAGATTTAACTTCTTCACACACCATTCATAAGAGTATCTTTTTTGTTTCTATGGCTGCCATCATGCATTTTAGATTATTTTTGCAGTTATAAAAACTATTGGGAAGTTCACCATTTATGATGATAACGCATATGTACTGTATGTATGATGAGACCAGCTTTGCAAGGCTGAAAATTCCTCCGGCAGAAATAAATTCGAGTATAAAACAGATGCTCCAATCTCATCAAAAATACAAAGCTGTGGCTGGAAGTGTGAGGGTGATCTTGGCAGGTAATAAGAAAGCAGGAAAGGAAGGGCTAGATGTTTTATTTTTGTTCAAACTGCAGAAAACTACTATAACACATTCGTACCATTGTACTGAATATTCATTCAGTAAAAATAGACCCATTCATGAATGTCTTGTTAGCATAAATTCTGGACTAATCAGTGATTTAAAAAGATCTAAAACCTGTGCCATGCGTTTTTGCTCAGCTTGTTTGGCTCACTTACTTATTGAGCAAACTTTTGATGTGAGAAGAGCTGCCAGTCTTAATGGGTATATCTCCATCTGCTTTTCACAAACTCACTGAATAGTTTACCTTTATTGTTACAGATTCTTAATCGATACCAGCTCTTGACTTTGAATAATCAAACACAATTATTCTTTGATCTTAACCATTACATTGTAGCTCTCAAAAATGTAATGGAAAAAGGACTTCTTATCTCTCTTTCAACAATAGCTTTCTATTTGTCATTCTTTCAAAAAGGCTGCGTTACAGCTGGTTGCACTGAATTTTAATAAATAAATCATTTAGGAGTATAAGACAGCTAAATGCAACTGAAAGCCACACTTTTCATATTTTTAATTATAAAGAATGTAAGGACAAAATGTGAAAAAGGTCAAGGATTTTTTTTGCGAGAGGTTGAGAAAATACATGTTTCTAAAGTTAGTTTTACAGTTCAGCAGACTCTTCCATAGTAATCAAACTGTAGCTTCTCCACTGGACCTAAAATCCCCACTGGGGATTTACCTGTGTTCCTTATAGGATGCTGCACACACAAATGTACACGCACTCACTCTGTCTCGGTCTGATGTAATCTACTGAAATCAACCACCCTCACCCCTCAGCAGGTCGAGATATAAGAAGAAAGGAAGGAGTATTCACATTTTTAAAGAAGAATTTCTCTTACATGTTTATTTTTTTCCCAGCTAAACACAATTATTTGGATAGTTCTGTTCTGCTGGGAGACTCTGAATGCAGAACTCCAAAAAAGACACAGCTAATCCATCTAGGAGCAACATATACAAAAGATGATGCATTGCAAAACCAAAATGGCTCTGCTGAATAAAAGCAAGTAAGATATTTATAAGTAATTCTCATAACTTCCTGATACACACAGCCACTTCAGTAATACTCAGGCTGCAGTAAAGCAGCTATGAGAGCCTAAATGATTAAAAGCCCAGTGGGGTGGATGTTCCTCTTATTTCTTCACAGTAGGAGGGTCTGTGGTTTGAGTAACAATAATTTGCTTAATCTTCATATACACGAGTCTACTTTCTAAAACAAGCAAGTTCGGCTAACTGGTTTCTCTAAACTCACTGAGTAAGAGGTTTGACTCCATCTTAATGCTGATTGGGGGATCTCTTTAAGTTTCCTGCAGGGATTATTGTTAAAGCCTCCAACGTTTTCTGGGACTCTGCAGTCGGAGAACACTTAGAGGAGGCAAGTTAGATATTTCAACCTTCAGGACAGTCATCTAAAGGTTGATGTTTTTAAAGTTACACAGTCAAAAGCTAACTTAGCAGAAATACTTTGAGTTATTTAGTTTGTCATACAAGGAAAAATGGGAGTTCATTTTTCAAAATGATATTATCACCATATTATTCAAACTGGAATATGCAAGGATGCTGGTGAATAGGCAAATTCACTTGCCAATAGCAGAAGTGGATTACCAAAAATAAAATTAAATCACTTCAATGCTGATTCTGTTGATCTATTAGTAGGTCAATGTCTGTATTGCTATTAAATCAAGCCATCCTATGTTTTAAGCTGAAAGGTCAGATATGTTGAGAGAAAAATAATCGCTGATAAAGAGGTAAATGAGCAAGAAATAAACTGATTCAGTCTCTGAATCACTTTATTTCTTGCTTTTATTTTGGTAATCCGCTTCCTCTTATCAGCAAGTGAATTTACTTAAATATTTAGTTGGCTGGCTAAATATTTACTTTAGAACTGTGACATTTATAACTGAATGAATAACATGGTGAAAATATGATTTTAAAAAGACTTTTAGGACTTTTAAAAGGACTCAAAATGAACAAATGTTCTTTTTTGTTCATATAATGCATTGAAAAGTAAGCCTATTTTTTTGTAAAATAGGCTTAATAACCCAAATTATTGAATGTTTAATGGCATTCTGTTCTCATAAGGGCCACATGCAATGAGCTTAGCATCTGATATTTTAACTCCTGCTGACACCTAAGCTATATTCCAGTCCTCCCTGCTGTCTTTGTGTCCTTTTGTGATAAATGTAGCCACTTCACTGGTCTGAGTTGACCTCCAAACACACATCTGCATCCTGCCAGAGCCAAAGAAAAACCATGGAAACACACAGAAAAAAAATAACCAAGGCTCTCTGTGATATCCTGACAGGCCTCAGAGAGAATTGGTGTCCAGTAAGTATGATTTCTGGAAGAGAAAATGCAAATCTTGAGGTTGTATATTTAGCAAAAAATAAAAAATTTTTAAAAATCCCTATTTGATCAAAAGTTAATTGTTTTTTATCCCTTTTCTTCAGTTTCTGTCACAAAGGTGCAATTTTGCAGAGAATATTTTTAAATACTTGTTTTTATCTTCAGGTAGATTAGTTAAAGTGATGAATCACAGTATACTGCAAATTAATTTTCCTAAATGGAAACATGAATAACTATGAGAGCTGCTGTGGACTAGATTGTTGGCTTAACTCAGTTATTAGTGGGACATGTAGAGAATAGACCCTAAAATTGAATGTTATCAGCTGCTGATAACCATGATATCACAGCTACATAATTGTAAAAAAAATCTTTCAGGAATAAATTGTTTAAAATTGAAGGGGCAGTATTAAGTAAAATTGACTTTTCCGAGCTTTACGTTATGCTACAAGGTTATTCCCCTGGAGTAGCATTGATTTTTTTCATGCACTTGTGAGATTTTCTTGAATCTCCAGAGGCAACTATTCAGGGGTTATTCTTCCATTCACTTCATCTGTTTTGAATAATTACTCTCCATTTTACATTAAAATAAGCATGTAACCAGCTGCTTCAAACTTCCTGACATCTGTTGTCTGGGCAAAGGTAAGAAAAGAAAACGACGGCTGAACATCCTTACAGAAAGATACAATATTATTATATAATAAGAATCATTTATTGGGTAAACTTTGCACACGTTGTAGCAGTGGGATACTTCTAACAGCAGTTCCTGTGATAATAATTCATCTCTAAAAACTTACAGCTGCTTCCGCCTCTGCCGGTTGCAGGTTATATTCAGGACAGAGGAAGTCCAGCCGCATGAGCATGACTCTGTCTAATGCCAACTGTCACAGCCGTCCACTGAGAGAACACAAAGAGTCGCACACTGAGCTGGTTGGTCTCAGTGGGTCTGCGCTGTAGGTTTACCAAAGAGACCTGAGGCCATGTTCTGCTAAATACCACAGTTACATAATCTGTACTTCCACAGAACCTCGGAGACGTCATAAGTGTGTAACTGATATACAAATTCATTCCCACAAATGTACATGTCCAAAGCATTTAAACCAAACATAAAACACAGTAAAGAAAGAGTACAAGAAATAAAAATTACACTTCTGTTATTCATGAAACATATGATATAAAATAAAATGCATTTTCTAGCAAATGAAAAAGGTAGTAGTTGCTAGTCTTACCACTTCTGGGTAAAATAACTTCAGTGAGATGCTTCTTGCGGCCATCTACCAGATTCTGACATCAATCTGAGGAAGGTTTACCTCACTGCTCACTTTCACCACAGCATCTCAGATCATCACCTGAGCTTTGATCCAGCTGCACTTCAACTTTATTCTTTTTTGTACATAATTGATTACTAAATATATCTTTGATGTATTCTCTCTCTCATTATAGTGCCATAGAACAAATTTAGATAATTTTGGTAATTCTACCTGATCTAAAACAAGTGAATATTGAGTTGGTTTAACTTCAGACAGCAAGAAAAAAAGCTCCATGTCTTTTAATCCAGTGTATGTAAACTTCTGGTTTCAACTGTATTATGATTTTAACCAGCACAATATGCATGTGATTATGTCACTGTGGGAAGCTGGTAATTTTGTATCACGGACCGGGTAAATAAATTAACTCTTAGTGATATTCTAATTTATTTAGACACATCTATGGATGCAGGGAAAAGTGATAACTGGCACGAAGAACAGGTGAGTCTAATTAACTAAATCTGCTGCTGCTCTGCCGAGCAGCAGATTATTGAGAATAGAAATAACAGGAAGGAAAATCCTAAAATAACTCAAAGAAACAGGGGCGAAATAATTGAACCGTACAAACATGGGGAAACACAGGAACATGAGTAAATACTAATCACAAGAATGTTAAACTGAGTGGGAAAAAGCAGACATTTAATTGAAAGTTACTGAGATCTGTGGTGGGAAGTGAATGCATAAAAACATGCTGCCTCAAAAATATCTAAAAGTAATAGTCCATATTTATTGTCCGTTTTATTTACAATAATTTTATCTTTTTATATATGCCCATCTGATATAGTAATTATTGTTTTTTGTTAGATATGGAATAAATAATAAGCAATGACATAAAGATGTCATCAGTCTGAATTAATTCAAGAGATAATTCTGCTTTTTCTTCCACGTTTTGCAATAAATTGAACATGATCAATTATTTTAAATAACAAACAACACGCTCTTGTATAAGGCACACATTTGTGGCCTCACCAGAGTGTCCCCGTTTCTAATGTGGGAGAAAACCAGGCCACCTTGTTACACACAGCTGGTGAAGCCTATCTTTAGAAGCACTTGGTCCTGACGCATCCCGACTGATGCAGAAGAAAATCCTTCATGGCTTCTATAAATACTTAAAGAAGGTTTATATTTACCTCCACAGAGGCAGATGTGGATTCTTAGAATAAAAACTGACTCTGGGTGTTGCTGTAGCCTAGTTTGCCTTATGACCACGCTCCCTCTGCATGCTCCATCCATGTGACTGGCAAATTTGATAAAGGTGAGGGAGGAAAAGGGCAACATGTCCTCTTTACTGAAATATAAAACATGAAAAACACTCACATTTGTAGACAGAGCAGGACATGTGCACCCAGGCTCTCACATTGTAAAACTATTCCTGGGGATTAATCCTTTTAGATGGAAGATGAAGTAAAGAACAGAGGATCACAATCAGGTATTAAAACTTTAACTTCAAATGTTATCTGGTACTGAATTTGAAAATGTACAAAGTTATTAAGGCACCAGGACAAAGACCTGAAGAACACTAGCCTGTCCACCTGTGGAAGGTTAAATAAACTCCCCAAAACAAAATCCTGCAGTGTCCCTGTCAAAATCCTGACTGAAATCTGACCAATGTGCTCAAACTCTCAATGTGGCTAATTTGAGTAATGAACTAAATTTAATGTACTGCTTGATAACCAAGATCAATTGGAATAAATGCATGACTGAATTTAAATGACTTGTTTTGTCTTCAGATGGCATATGTTGTGAATTGGCATTATATAAATAAACTGAACTAAATGTAACTGGAACTGAATTAATTTAAAATAACTTTGCAATGAAGTGTGGACCAAATTTCCTTAAAGGCGAGGTAAAAAAAAACAACAAAAAAAACCTCACTACTAATTACCACAGACACTTAACCACATTTATTGTCACCAAGGGCAGCACAAACAGCTAATAAGTTTAAGAGGTAATTATATTTTCACATAAAGCCGAGTTAGTTTGATTAGATTTTTGTCTTTAATAAATGGAGTTATTAGAAACTTTTCTTCTTGAATATTGACTGCTTTTTCACTTCAGTCCTTAAATTTGGCAGTGACAGCGTGCTGCAAAATATATGCAAAATATTGTGGTAAGCCTTTTTGTGTAAATGATAATAGATGACATTGTCACATTTTTTAAATCTTAATCTTAATTCGTTGGTTTAATTTAGTAAAATACTTTATGTATCTACATTGTAACTTATACTGCTCAAAGCTGCTCATGCCAAAACCTGCAAACATTCTCTTTCCAAAGTACAACTTCCTGGACTATGGAGCAGGAAAAATTCCTAATAGAGTTTATGAAAAACTGAGTAGTGTGGAGGTTGTAACTTCCTGTCCTGCAGAAGCAGATTATCTAATAAGGCTTCAGGGAACAACTATATCTTTTATGATTTGTCATAACCACCTGTGTTCCCTTAAAAAGATGGTAGCTTGGCCAGAGGCTGCAGTGAGGGGAACCCCAAGTGCTGAGGGAGAACAACAACAACAGAGAGAGGAAACATCTGCAGAGGGGGTCAGCTGAACAAAGCTGAATATCCGCACATGGAGAACGACTTGTGCTTTTGTTTTCCGTCCTTGTCAGAAAATCTAATCATGCAAGCTCTTTAAACATTTATTGATAGAAATAAAGTCTGACAAAACAACGTTTTACACACCAATGTTTCATTTTCAGGATACATTTAGAGGGGGGAAAAAAAATCAAACATTTAACAGGATTTTTTATTTTATGAGATTCAAGTTTAAAAACGAAACCAGAGATTATTTTCACTTTTTATGTTAACCACAGTAGATTTAAGCCAAAAACCAGTATTAATCAGTCTAAAATTATTAAAGTAGATTTTATTTCTATACCCAACGTAACAAGGTTTGACTTCATCTTCAACATGGACACAGATCTCCAACCTGAGAGAAACCAGACAGGCGTCACCAAATCGGTCACTCTTGGGTCAGTCACTACGTCTGCTCAGCTAATATCAGGCTGACCCACTTTAGCAGCACCGATCATTTACTAACATTGGTTTGGGCTCAGTGTGAGTGCTGAGGGGATAAACAGCGCATCTGAGGTTAAATGTTATTAAATTTATGACACACAAAGCACCAAAAGAATCATCAAGAACTGAAAACAGGCAAGCAACTTTGCTTGGATAGAGCGACTTGGAATACAAAATCTCATTTAAAACTGGATGGGTTTTACTATAATGTAATATGTGTGTATAAAACAAGAACCATATATTTTTTTAGATTAACAATTTACTAATTTACCAGTTTTAAAGTTCAGTTGCTGTGATCAGCAACTATATCAGGAGTTAAAAATTGTTCATCCACTTAAAGTGCAATCTTCTACTGATATAACCTAAAATCTGCCATTCCTTGGACATTATTGAGATGAAATATTGTGCAGACCTACTCATAGTTAAATGTAACTTTAATGACTAAACATATTTATTAGCCATTGATTGAATTATTACATCATCAAAACACTCATACAAATATGGGTCCTAACAGACACTACTTTGGCAAATAACACAAAGGAGCATCTGATGTGTTCTTCCTTCCTCCAAGGTCACTAAACACCAATCTGATCTAATTTTGTCTGCATGGAACAAAAAGCCCAATCCACAGAAATCCCATGTTACAGAGCTTAAATAATGTTTTCCAAGACCAGACACTTAGGAAACCCTCCTGTGTTTCAAAACAACAATAAAAATGTCGCTTTTAGAAATTGATAACAATAGTGGTCGCTTACATATGCAGACATAGCAGCACAGTACACACTTATACTACACCTTTTCCCACCCTCAACAACTTTTTTTAAAATTTTAGGTAAGGAAAATGAACATGTTAAAAAAAAAAAGAATAATTCAGTGGAAGGAACAAGCAAATAAATAAATCAATGAATAAATAAAGTTAATAAAGCACACACACTAAACAGACAAAACAGACTCAAGAGTAAAGTACATACCATATTCCCCAAACAATAACTGCAACAACAATAAAAAGTAATAATAATAATAATAATAATAATAATAATAATAATCTGCTGCTTGCCTTACAGAGTAAGATGTTGGAAAAATCTGGTTCCCTACACAGTCTAAGTGTAATGACAATAAAATAAGTCATGATGATCCCTCTAGAATAACTCCTGCTACGTTTACATTATCCTCTGCTGGTGAACTTAAAATTACATATAAGTAAAAACATAACAGTAATGTTGATTCTGGGTTGTGGCTGCAAAATATCTTAGTAGAACTTGCATAAATTCCATAGCAGTGGTGCATATGCAGCAACATGTTGCATTTCAAAGTTACAGCACTCACCTCTAAAGATTTTGACAAAAAAGTTTGTGAGAGCCTGGCTTGGTTGGAAATCAAAATGATTATGCCACAGTGTCAGACATGTTGGTCGCTCAAGGCTCCTTCAGGCAGTATTAAATGCAAAGGTTTTAAGGAAAAGTTTAAGCATCCTTGAAATGTGATGAAAATAATAACTTAAGAATGCAAAATGCTACCTAACTGCAGCATCTTGAAAAAATCTGTAAGTTTTGCGTTTATAATTAAGTTTTATTAAGATAAAGTATTGGAAAAAAAACAATAAATTGGAAATGCTGATTTATGTTGTTGCTGGTGGGTGGTTCATGCAACATGTTGCATGTTCTTGTGGGTAAACTGTAGTCATGATGGATGAATGCTGGTACGCCATCTGCTAAATGTGGTTAGGTTGTAGGGATACTGGCCAAAATAATTATACTGCATGACACAGCTGATCTGAACCGTCAGAAAAAAACTCATTATTAAAGAAAAATTATTTATTTTCCTAATTTTTGTTTGTTTGTAATGTTTTTTTTAATACTGGATTTTAACATAGGTATTCATGAAGCAACACATCCCATTCATTCACATGCTCTCTGCCTTCTGTGACCCACATTTCTTTCCTATTCAGAGGATGAGAATAACACAGGAGTTCAGCCTCATTTCGAGCCTACAGGCTGTGAAAATGAAGTTCATTCCTCCTAACTTCTCCTTTTATTAAAATAAGAGAGTCGCATTAAAATATGCTGGATCTTCAAACAAAACTGAAGCAAATAATCGAATGAAAAAAATTCCTGCACGAATTTTAGTTTTTTGCTGTAGCAAATAAAACTTCACCATTCTGATTCCCCCACCCCCAAAAGACTTTAATCCTTTTTAGCATGTGGGTAGAATCACATGCTTTCGGATGAATGAAGGTTTAACTTTAACTTTATTATAATGAAGAATTTATCCACATGAAGTGGATGAAATTTAATTGACTCTCAAGGCTGGGTTTTTAAACGGTCTCGTAATGCTGCTCATCATGAGACCATTTCTACCTTCTCAACATATTTTTTATATGTTAGGGAGCAAAGAGAGGGTCTCTGACCTCAAAGCACAAGTGAGTTGCTGCGGTGGTGTGGGGTCTGCAGGAATCAACAGAGCATGAAAAGCAGAGAGAAGCAGGATAAAACACTTATCAAATAAAACTCTTATCTGGAGGAGGAAGCGAAGTTGTGTTTGATGGGTGGATTGATTACCTTGGTTGCTCTCCCTCAATAACATATACATTTGAGACCAGATATTTACACACACTCTTTACAAAGTTGTAGTTCTGGTAAATAATTAAAGTATAATTGTTAAATTTCTTGTTTTAAATTATCATCATCATGATTAATATGTTAAATTGTATTTTAACACTGTCACTGAGGGGTCAGGAATGTCCCTATAAATAAAGTGTATTATGATAAGAATTTAAAAAGTGCATAAATTTAGCCTTTCACTGGTCAGTGCAGAGATTGCATTTAGTTGAAAAGACATCAGTTTGGTTTAAAAGCACCAGCACAAGACGCCATCAGCCTTGTTCTAAATTAAATCTCAAAGGGAGAAATGTGTTTAGGAAAACAACGTTAACTTTGGGTCAAAATCCTGTTTGCAAAGGCTCAGGTTGACCGAACACTGAGATCTGAATAGGAAAGACAGTGATCAGCTGCTGCAAGATGGCATGGGCGGACGAGGTCACCTTGCTCATAAAATAATTAAAAAGACAATCTTTACAAATAAGCTGGAAACCAGGTGTTTGTTTTTTACTTTTCATTCATCTTTTCAGTGTTTTGATTTGACAGATTCTGACTAAGATCTAAGGGCAAGAAAGGACATGCAGTTCATACTCAGAAGACATGTTTTGTTGTAGAGATTAAAATTTAGAAGCAGTCAGCAAATTGTGAACAGTTCATTTTGAACATTAACAATTCGTTAGCTCTTCTCCGTAACCATGGAGAGGTTGGCTATAATCAGGACACCCAAACTAGTCGCATGCAATTGATGCATCTCAGGTTTTTTGTCATGGGTTGTGATGTCTCTTAGAGATATTAACACTTCATCTCAGTCCATTTCTCTAATAAAGTGTCCCACCCAGAGGATCAAATCTTTACGCCTGAACATTATGTGATAACACGATGATCCACAGCAGCAGGAAGCGGTATTAGCAGACTCTCAGCGGCTGCACGTTGCAGCGAGCGCCCGCACTTTGTGTCACTGATGGTATTTTCACGTGGCAGGACCTGACATTTCAGGAGTTAATGAAGACAAAACTCTGCAAGCAGATTACACAGGCAGAAACCCTGGTAGCGTCTGCTTTGCTCTGTAAGCATCACCAGGGATCTGACAGAAACACTAAATACGTGAATCGTGATGCTACAGTTCTTTCTAAAAGTATTCATTCTCCTTTAACCTTTCTACATTTTTTGGATCAAAATCACAAACTTAAATTAATTTCTGGAGGTTTTGCATGACAAAGTAGAGCATAAAAATTTAGAGGAAAACTATTTAATGGAGAAAAGTGAATGATGAAAATTAAACATATGAAAAGTCCTGCTTGCAGTTCATAGCCATCCTGAAGACAAAGGTATCATGTGAAAGAAGGGGCTCTAGTGAAACAGGGCCAACAATTAAGTTATCAATTCACAACATCCTGAAGACATTATGAGCAGCGTTAAATGTGATCCTGGCAGCATGTCTTAGTCCCAACATCTGAATCAATGGGGAAATGGAGGAACTAATAAAAGGAAAGTCTTGACGGAGAGGCACTTAGAAGATGCAGAAGAATTAAAATGGATGTGGATGTTCACCTTACAGCAGAACAATAACACTAAACACACAACCAGAACTATGACAGCTAGATCAAAAAACATTTCTGTGTTGCAGTCAAAGGTCATACCCAAACTCCTAGGTTAATTTGCATAGAAATATGGGCATCTATTGAAAAAGGGACTATATACAAATGCATATCATACTTTTCAAATTTAGATTAAAAAATGTAAAACCACATTTAATTATGTACAATAACATAAATGTAATCCATGATTATTTCCAGCAAAATCAATCAGACTTTTTGTTTGTTTTAAGTTACGACTGGCCTGGCAGTGCTCTGAAGTGACATTTATAAATGCAACCAGTTTTCTCTCCTACAGGATACAAATATAAGTAAGTCTCCAAACTTTTGTAACTTGTTCTGTGCAGATGGTAATGGTTCTGCTAAGAATTACACTGAGACATTGAGTTCTTTGATCTGATGTTAAATGTTAAAATGTTAAATATATATATATATATATTTAAATTTTTACCATAAGATGTTATATCTGTGTGTGCCAGACCAACCATCAAAAAGATGAGACTCATTAAGCTGGAAAAAAGTTGAGTGGACTGCTTGAGGAACTGTGATACAGAGGATTGGTTGGCTGGGGCAAGGAGAACCCTGATGGATCACACTAAGAACTAATTATTTCACACATTAGTAGTTCAGGTTCAGGCCAGAGCCTCCAATCGGATCCTATGTCCTTTGCTGTGAGGTGCAGATAAACTCTGTGAGGATGAGAAGCTCAGTAAAGTAGAGAGTGCCTAGAGAGAAGGTCTCTTCTTCTAGAAGTTTAGACAGGAAGGTGACAAATTTATGAGAACTTCAAAACTACAGAGCTTAGTTTTCTTACCTCTGCTTTTTCTTTTTTTCCTCATTTTGAAGCTTTGCAGTGGCTGCTTAACGTTTATGGAACAAATTACTTTCCCATTTTAGGACTGATCAGAGCTGAGAGACTTTAATGAAACCTTTGAAAAGAATTTATATACCTTGAACTTTTTTTTT
Organism: Xiphophorus hellerii; assembly: GCF_003331165.1. Classification (NCBI taxonomy): domain Eukaryota; kingdom Metazoa; phylum Chordata; class Actinopteri; order Cyprinodontiformes; family Poeciliidae; genus Xiphophorus; species Xiphophorus hellerii. The sequence continues at coordinate 11,731,995 of NC_045680.1, forward strand.
TTTTTTACATCTTGTGAAAACCACAACATTAAATTTCTTTTACATGGTTGACCAGAAAGAAGTAGCACAAAGTTACGAATTGGAAGGAAAATTATGCATGGATTTAAAAATGTGTAACAAACACAAATCAGGAAACTGTAACATCACTCGGACAGGTTAAAGTATCAGAGTGTATTCGATGTATTTTTCGAAAATATTTCCAAATCACTGCAATTAAAGGTTGCTTCACAGTGTAGATTTATTTCAAGATGAGTGCACAACTCAAACCATATTCTTAACAACAGATTCTTTTCAACAATATCTGGATCTATATTTTGTTCAACTAAGTGTTCAGAGATATCCAAACCTTAAAAAATGTATTAAAAGAGCAAATAAGAGCATTAAAGTGAGATAAATTATGTAACTTGTATCAACCTGTAACAATCTGAACAACACAGATTAGATTTCCACAGATTGAGATCCAGACCACTTGGATATGGGATCCTAAATCAGGTAAAAGTGTCTGAACTTTTCAAATGTGACCTGTGTATGCTTGTTTTCTTTCTCAAGCGAGTGTGTGTGAAAAGCGTCAGCTGCAACAGATAACAACACACATGATGTTCTGGTCTGACCTCACTGATAAAGGCTTCCCGAACAAAAATGTGACGCCATCTGGGCCCCACTGCAGTCAACATCAATGACAACATGGCATACCCACTCAAAATTTCACACTGTCCGACTTTCCAGAACTTTCTTTAGATGCGAACCATGTATCCACAGCAGACTTACACTGTAGTTACAGTTGCTACTGTTAGAAAACTGTTTGTGTTGTTGGAGAAAATAAACACCAGAAAACACAATAAATGTTCTGATGGCTGCATCAGAGGAGCTTCTGACATATTTTTATTGTTGCTTCATTCAGCTACACATCCAGCATCACCAGCTGGGATAATAATCTCAACTGATTCTGAAGTCCTTTGAATCATTGAACTTTTTTTTAACCCCATTCACCTAAAAGTGTGTTTCAATCATGATTTATGTAGGTTAACAACAGATACTTGTGAGTTTAAAACAGAAAAGGCCCTAATTACTAACTTGTGGAGAGATGAGGTATAAATATCCTAGTTTGCATCATTTTGTTAAAGTACTATAACAGACAGGATAACATTTTTTAATCAATTTTTGTACAGTATTATTTGTGAATTAAATTTCACTCATCATTGAAGTATCTATTGTGTCTGTTTTAGACTGTGCAGAGATTTTTTGAGAAGGCTTCTAATATCATTTTAAACTGATCTAATGCAATAAATAAAATAAAACCCCCAAAAAGATTATGCTAAATTCCTGCTAGATATTGTGGGAATGTTTTGGAAGAAGATCCATTTGACCCAAGTCATACAGTTTTAAAGGCAGTTTTACCAACTAGTGAAGAAATGCTTGTTAACCTTTTTATTCAAATAAAGGTTTTAAAAAGAAATCCCATGTCTTCTCTGTTTTTACTATGGTTTAGCAAAAAGAAGCCAGATTTAATTGACTTAATATAAGACAGTGAGAAACTTTAACTGCATATACGTATTTTACAATTCTCAACAATCAAAAAGCCTTTTCAAAACAGGTCTCCTGGAGATGTTTTTTTGTTCAAGTGTTTCAGTGTAAATAACAGTAAATTATTTTAATCCTGGTGAACCCTACAGTTGCCTGTGCAGACGATCTCACAGCGGGTATTAATCTCAAGGTCCTCTAAACTTTAAATAAGATTACAAAACAACGGAGATGGCATGTTGAACCGAACCACCTGACTGTGGATGCTTGTGTTAGGTTTGCTTCAAAACACAAACCTTTTAAATCAGCTAAAATCTGCAGCGTCAACAAACCAAACGACCTTTGGAGAAAAATGTCACGGTCGGACAAGATGAAGATTAACATATAAGGACACATTGATGACTTATCACATTTGAAGACTTCAGACCTAAAAGTACTGGGAACCAGCTGACCAGCATGGTGGTGGCAGCAACATGCTGATGGTCTGTTTTGGACCTAGTGGTACCAATGCATTACCAAAAAAAAAAAAAAAATACCAGATGGAATATTAAACAAGGAAAACTACCTCCAAATCCTTCAAGTTCATATTCAATCAACTGCTAGATGGTAGAAACTTTAATATCGTTGAATTCTCCCTAAAACACACATTAAAACTGGGGTTAATGTGGATAAAGCAAAGCAACATTAACCTTCTGGAAAAATCCTGACCTCAACCCTTTCCAGTGCTGCTTTTATTCTCCTTTAAACAAATGGTTAGGCTAAGCACCATCACCACTGAATGGAGCAGATTCATCACGCCTAGCTGGAGGTTACCCTTCCCTGCCAACTGTTTATTTTAGTCTAAACTTTATTTCCCCTCTGTTTATTACTGTGAGAGCTGTTTAATTTAGTCCTGCGTTCATTCAGACACATTAGATTGCTAACAATAGGCTGCTGAGACAATAATTAGAAATGGTAGCTGCCCTGTGTTAATCAGGTCCCCATAGAAATCTTACTAAATTATGCCGGGTCCAATGAATTACTGAGCAGTGGTAACCCACCGCCCCTTCCCCAATGTCTGAACAATAGAGACGAAACCCACTTCCTCCTACAGCTCCAGTCAGACTTACAAAGGACTCTGCTGGAGCGTCACAGAGGGCCGGCTTTCTAACGAACCTCACTCAATCACTTTTAGTCTCCCTATAGACACAGACAATAGCAGGAATCTGCTAAATCTGGCACATAACTCCTCAGACCTTTTTCTGGCCCACATGCATAATATACACAGAAGCCCCCTGGTCACTCATATGCATTTGTCCTCCAGGTTTTTTTTCAGGTAAGAATGTTTGCTTCCTATATTTAAAGTTTCTGCAGATTTAGCATGTCTGTTATGGATAAAATGATCAGTGTTAGCATCTTGCCCTCATCTGCTCAGATTACTTTTAGGGTTGCAATGACTCAGAGCAACATCCTGAAAGAGATCATAAGGATGAGGGCTAAATAAAAACACAAGTACCGACTACTTTCTCTTACATAAGTTTCAGGTCGATTTTGTTTTCAGAAAATAACCTTGTTCTACCTGAGTGGTTTCAGCAGGCTAGTGGTTCTTGGAAGATCCGTAACTTCTACAGAATGAAAAAATGTTTGGCTATTCCTAGAAGTTATAGAAACACTTAAGCATGAAAATCAAAAGGTGACCTTTATGTATAAAGATTTTCTATTCAGGGTAAGGAAAGCAGTTCATAATGCTTGATGAATAAAATCTGCAAGGTCAGATACCAATAAATCAGCTTACTGTTAAAGTGCCGTTGAATTTTTGACTGATATGGTTTCACACTGATTAACCATACCATTATGAGAACTTGGGGGGGGGGGGGGGGGGGGGGGTTGGATTAAATTCAATGTGTGCACATAGTGGCAATTCACAACAAATGTCGTTCTGAATAACTGCAAAAAATAAAAAAAGTTGATTATAGTCTGATTAATTTCTATATTCAGATTAAGAAATATGTAGAATGGCATCAAAGAAATGAAATAATAGAAAGCATTTGTAATGTACTGTTTATTCTGACATTTATTAACCTTTTTGCCAATATGAGTCATAGTAAATTAAATGCTTAGTTTTTTCTTGCTTCACATCTTCTTTGAGCATTTGCTTCCTTATGTATCTCTTCCAGGAATGGCCATACACATAATAAAGACAGTAATCAAGCTTTATTCACATCACCTTTTGGTCGTCATAATGTAATGCTTTATTGATGCAAATTCTGTTGGAGAATCATGAATTTCCTAAGATGCAGCTAAGTTTTTAAAGAGATTTGTTTGAAAACTGTCATGGATGAATGTTGGTAAATTGTTTAGGTTTCGATGTAAGATATTTCTTTCACTAGGCACAGAGAACCCACTCATTTCCTGATATAACGCAGGAGAAATATGTTGTTTCATTTGGATTTTCTTAATCCTTCTGCCCAATGAGGACATCCTTATGTCTCATATTCTGACTTAAAGTTTGACCAACAGCTTTCAGTAATTTAATTAGTTATGTGCCGATAAAAGCAGCCCCTGTGCAAGCTTTAACATGTGTATATACTGTATGTATAAACATATGTGCATCAGCACTCTGTCAAAAGTGTGTTAATGTAGGCTTTCCTCAGAGCTGAGGGGCTTTACAGATTAGATGGCAGATGTTGTGTTGATTGATTTAAGTACCTATTGGTGTATATTCCTCAGGATAAGCGATGGACCGTCAGAGTGTTAAATCCCTCTCAATGGGTTCCTTGTATTATGATGTAACTAACACCATGGGCAAACATTCCTGAGAATCAGTCCTGTGCACAGAAAGTCTTTTTTGAACAGGCTTTTTGAATGAACAGAGCTTACACTTAAAGAGTGATGGAATTATGCATAAATTTGTTCAGCGATGCGTAAAACAGGAAGAATGCAGTGAAAGTCAAGTTCAACAAATAGATCAATTAATTAATTTTTGCATATGCTATATGGAGGACCTCCATAATGCTTTACTTGCTTTGGTGCAACACAGAACTCAGAGTAAAGAATGTTATTTGCACGGAATAGAGAGTTGAGCAAATCCAACATGATGAAAAGACGGGAAGCAAGATTTAGCTGTGTGCAAACTAGTCTGTGCCTCTACTTACAGGAAACGTAACAATTTACAATTAGAAGAGGCTAGAGTCTAAAAGTATCATATGGCCAAGAGACAGAACAGATCTTTTCTGTTTGTGACTTTTATTTAATAAAAAAAATTAAAAAAGTAATGAAAATGTTACAACAGGTGTTTTTTAATTAATAATCAACAGGGCTGCAGGGGACGAGCAACAGGTTCTCTGGCTATGTTAGTTAAAACTTCTGCTCAAGTGATTATCAAACCAAAGTCAGAAAAAATTTAATTTGTGTAGCTCAGGAAATGTTATTAATTACCACATGAAGACACCAGCAAAAAACACACAAATGCCAGATGGAGCAGAGAATGTTGGCTTTATTCTTGAAAACTACACTAATGCATTTGTGATGATTCATGGGTCTATAAGTTTTGTTCCTGACTTAAGTTCTATATTTAGACTATTTTGTGAGGTTATTATTTTTGTTTACCTCGATTCTCTTATTTTATTTTTTTATATTACCTGATTAAGTAAACTGATTTAAGTATTTTCATGTACTTAGATTCTAAGTAATGTTGAAAAAATTGTTATGTTTTACTTTGCTAGTGTTATGTTAAACGGTAATCCTGTAGAAAGGTATTTGTAAAATGATAAAGAAGAAAAATCATTATGGTGCTGGGTGGAGTGGTTAATAATATATCAGTTTTTGACCAGTAAAAGATCAGCAAACATTAAGAAAGCAAATACACTCCGTTAAACAAATAACACCTTCTGCAGAGGTAGAGAAAGTTGTCAAAGTTCTTAAAAAAGAAAAGAATGATAATCTTGGTAGAAAAAAAGCACTTTTGATTTCTCCCCTTGATTTCTCAGATGGTGCAACACAGATGAGGGTCCTGGGGCTGAACGCTGACCCTGGACCTGCTGTTCCTGACTGATATAAGCTCTCCAAGAATTACATCTGCTCAGAACCTCCAGTTCCCCAGAGATCAGGCCAGCTGTGAATTAGCTCTGATAACGTTACAGCTGGATCTCACAAAACTCTCTCAAGAGGCCACCAAAAAAGATATCAACAAGGTTTTGCAGCCACTTATCTGTTACATCACATCAAAAACCAAAACAACTCGAGGGCATGGCCCTGGCTGATTTTGGGAGTTGCATAACTCCAATTGGATTTGGCTGGCTGTTGTCTTTGATGCGTGGCCAACCTTTCTGCTCTGTGAAAGCCTGGCACAGCCATGCTCCCATCATTATTAATGACCCTATTAGGAATGAGGTCCACATAATGCAGTTTGCTGGATGGGTGCTGCATTCTTGTATCTGTGTGTTTGCTTGACTGTCCTTGAAAATAAGCTGGAGGCTCAAAAGCCTTCAGTACATCTTATAGAGAGATTTGCCTTTGAATAGTTAACTTTTTTTTTGTTGCCTTATTTAAATGATTTTCTTTAAGGATTTTAATGCAGCAAGATTTCATTTGAGATTTTCTATCAATGGATATAAAATCAAGCAAACATTTACACAACTTTATAATCATTATTATATTATAACAGGTGTAAAACAGAACAAGTCAAGAAACAAGGTAAGATGAAATGTGAAAATCCTGGTATTAATATGATTTTTTTCACATCTTGTCAAACCTAAGCTTTTCCTGTTTTAGTTTATTCTCTAAAGCATAATGAAAGTTTAATGTCTCTAAGTCCTTGTCCATTATCAGCCGATTAAAAAGGAATACATGCTGTCATAATTTAGGAATTAAGAGTGGCATTTTAACATTTTAAGTTTATTGCTTTCTCTGAACCTTTCCACATTGTGTTCAATTTCAGTCATTAATTGAGTTTATTGTCAGTGTGGCATTCATTTGTAGTCCTTTACTCTAGTACTCCTACATAAAATCCATAGAAATCAATTGCGTTATGAAGTTATCAAACCGATACATAATTTTTCTATATCTAATTTATTCTCAGTATAAATCCAGAAGGTTTGTCATAAAACAGCTTTCTCCCTTTCAATAATCTTAAGGACACCCCAATTATCAGGTTGGCTCTTAAGATAATGTTAAAAGATATTCCTGCAATGTGTTTAGAGTGATCTTGTCAGATCACAAGGACGTCAGAGTCACTTGAACCTAGAAATATTCATCATGTTGTATTGTCTTGGGTCGATATCGCAGCATGCGTCGTGTTCCCACAAGGACGAACGACAACGCAGCCTGCTGAATGTGATGTGTAGCCAATCAGAAAGAGAAAGAGATGGAGACACAGCGGGGAATTCTAAATAAGGAAGGCAAAACAACTTCCTGGCGCACCAAAAAGTCCGGTGGACATCAAAGACCACTTTTTCTATTGTTTTTTTTTTTTTTGTTAAACACAGTCCACAAACTATCACAAACTTCTTCCCAGTCGGACATGTGTGTTTACTCTGAACTCACGTTTGGTCTCAAGAGGTTTTGCAAGATGTCCTGTCTGACTTCTGGATGTTCATGAGTGAAGTCTGTGGTGTTTTGTATTTGCTGTGTTTCTGTACTGTACACACTGTAGGTCCAACTATTACATTTATCTTTTTTCTCATCATCATTATCATGTGTAGGGTTTGTTCAGTTTTGGAAATTGTCCATTCATTACAACTGTGGTAGTCTAAAGACAGCAAAATTGATCTTTGTCCAACATGCAAAGTTTTATATGTGGAGGAAAACTAGCACACGTAAATTTGAACAATTGTAAATAAACATATGGTGTAGATATGGCAAGGCCAGCTGAAAAGTTAGAAAGTTGGGCATATAACTACTGAGAAATACATTTGTTTTCTTTTCTTCTTCTTTTTTTGCAGTTCCTGAACTTTACAACTATAACTTTAAATTAGCAATTTTCTCAGATTACCTAGACTAAAATAAAACCAGCCTTAACAGATCCTGTTATCTGTTGGTTTAAAGACCTCTTATTGAGCAATGAGCATCTATTTCACTGTGTGGCATAATATCAGAGCGTATCAGTTCATGTATCCGGTGGCACTGAGCAGACAACAGATTGTCTACCACTTGCAGCAGAGCAGAAAACTGAATGTTAAGAGCAAAGGATGCTATCAAATATTCATGAACATCTAAATATAGCCATGCACATCTACCCTTGTTCATTTGTATTAGTATATACTGTATATAAGTGTGGACTGCAGGCGCAGTGAAAACAACAGCCTCTTTTCTGCGGCTTACATTGAAGACTTTAATGAGTTCTTATATGAGGTCAAGAGCTGAAGTGTTTCACATTTTTGAGGTCGGGCTTTACAGATGTGTGCACAGAGTTTTGTAACATTGCTAAAGGTGACTGTTCATTTGGAAGACCTGCTTGTGCCCAAGCATTACCTTCCTGGCTGATCTCTTGACATGTTCTTTCCTTGTCATGACAATTTATTTTCTTTCAGTGTACCAGTCCCAAAATACGTACACAACATGATGATGACACCTCTGTCTTTGCAGTTGGGATGGTGTTTGTCATGATGTGTAGTGGTGAGGTAGATGTTTTGGAAAAGTAGATGATGATTTAATGAAGAAATACACACAATAATCCAGGCAGCACAGTTGAGCAAAGGCTAAGACTCTCACTCTGGTAGCAACTGACAGGAAACACAACTAACGACAGACTACACAAGGACCCGACAAGGAAACAAGAGACACAGGTGGATTTAAATACACTGGGAAGTAATCAAGGAAACAAGACACAGCGGGGATCAACCAAGGGGTAGATGGGACAACACAAAGACTCAGCTGACACAGAAACCTAAATAAGCACACAGAAAAACCAAATCCTCACAGTGTTCTCAGGTTTGCAATCTTTCCATTTTTTGCTCTGTAAGTAAGAAAGGTCGTAGTGGTTTTCACAGACCACAGGACATGTCTCCAAAATGAAGGCTTTTGTTCTTAAGTGTATTAGCAAACAGCAATCTGACTTTTTATAAGTATTCTTCACTGAGTAGACTTTCAGCCCATGTTTGTTATATTGTGGCTCTAATCTGATTCAGGCAGCATCTTCCCAAGGTGTCTTGCTGTTGTTCTGGGCTTTATTTGGACATTTTGTCACATGTTCATCTCTAGGACTCAAAACCCGTCTCCTTCCTGAACATCATGATGGACAGACATCTCCTGATATATAAATTTATATTTAATTATTTGGGTAAATGAACAAACATCTAACTCTGAAGAAAGAAATAAAAAAGCCCTACTATAACATATTCGCTCTCATTCTGGCATTTATTAAATAAAAATTAATAGAAGTAGTTTTGACTGATTGTGTCAAATTTATAATCAGTGAGAGCAGGCTGTTTTCTTTTAACAGAGTATAAAAATATCTTTACAGATCCATTTAAAAAGGCAATTTCAAATGCTTTTTCATAGGCGACATTGCATTTGTTTTTATTTGGGAGTTCTTGTCACCCATTCAATGTAAAAAGCCATTTCAGGGAATTTACTTTTCTTTTTCCAGTAGCATCATCAGACCAATACAGGTTTGATCAAATGGGACAAGATTTTCCTTCCTGTTATGCCCCCTCCTCTTGTTTTTGTTTTGTTCTGTGGGGGATTATTTTTAGATACAGTTAAATTTAGCTCTTCACCTTCTAATCTCATTTCTTGAAAACAGAAGGCACCTTTAGGCAGAGGTACCTAAATGGCACCTCTGCTTCCCTTTAGGTCCACTCAGGACAAAGAGCTCAATAAAACCAAGATAATTAATGTTCACTGACCATAAGCTATTTTTAGCAGTACGAAGGCTTGGCTTGTTGTTTTAAAGTTTATGTAAAAGTCCCTTCTGCTGCATTCATGCAGTATTTTAATCATTTAATCTGTCGTTTTGGAGGGATTCATTTACTCAAAAATCTACTTCCAGAAGAAAAGGCAACAGAGAGAGAGTTTTGTTACACAGGGAAACATTTTGGATTCATTTCACAAAAAGAAAGGCCAAATGGTTTGAATAATGAGTTAATTTGTGTTGTGTCATCTGTGTGTTTTATATTTGCATTGTAATGTTTTGGTATTTTTATGTGATACTAACATTTAACTCTTTTAATGTAATTTTCAACTACATAATGTAATTCTTTATTACTGTTTCTTTACTTCCAAATGAAGACCTTTGAGCTGCATTATATGAATAGTGTCATATACACAGTTGCACAGACGTGATTTTTAGGGACATAGATGACCATGACAGGAATAATTCTACCTCATTAAAGGTTTCTCATAATCTTGATAAAGTTAAAACATTCATTCTGCAAAGACACAGAAGCCTTAGCTTGCTTTTATAAATGATATCTGTCTGATCTGTTACAGTTTTAAATAACATTGGCACAAAGCTTGCTGTGTGTGAGGGTCTGTTCTTGTAATATCCCAGATCAAAGTTCACCAAATCGCTGTGAAACATGAAGATGTTGTGAGACACCATTGCTGCCAGGTAAATAATGGCCTCATTGAGGACATTGCTGACTTAAACAAGCCAAGGCTCATACAGGTTAGAGTTTCTCCAACCTCATAAAGCAGGGAAGAGAGAAAAAGGATATCGTTTAACAGCAACAATTACTTTCTCTTTCCTCTTTTGTAATAACTTCACCTAACTTAAATCTAAACAAGGCATTAAAATAAATTGTTTTCTCAAACAGAAAATGTAAATTACATATAAACAGCTAAAAGTATAGACAACTTGCCCGACAAATTAAAAAGAACAGCAGAAAACCAAGTTAATTCTCCCCTTCCAGGCCTCAACATATGGTCTATTTAAAATATTGATTCAAAAAATTTGATGGAGGTGGAGACAAAGAGCATTTAAAATGGTTCAATTTAGTTCTTAACGTTTCTATATATTCTAAGGGAAGAGTTCATATTCCACGTGGGACGGGTCCAACAGTACCATACATGCCTAAGTTCAAACGGCTCATAGATGGACACCTTCATAGCAATCTTTACCAAGCACTAGAACTTAAAGTTGGACTGTGTGGAAAGATTGCTGAACCGCGGCGTCATTCCATACCTGCCAACACTCTCCATCACTGGCTAGTAAAATAAAAACATGATATTCTGACTGACACCAAACACCCTCAGTCTAACATCCTTCCTTCCATCAGTTATCAGATGATGGCCTTTTCGCTTAATTAGAGTGAATGCAATTGTTATTAAAATAAGGCACCCTGTGAGGACATCGCCAAACCTCTGCACTGCAGCTGTAACTGTGCCACATACACGAAATACTCACTCAGTTGGTGATTATTTCCTTATAGACTAAATCTGTCCTCTTCTCTGCCTAAGAAGTCAAATAAAGTGCAGAGAAGAGACAACACTTTCACAAAACCTGATATCAATCATTTTATAACACTGCACAGACCAATCTACCGTTTTCAGAACTTAATAGAGCATAATTAATGTGTTTATGCAAACTTACATTACATTACAAGGACTTTCAGAGTTACTGTGCTAAAGCGTCCTGCAGCTTTTCTCTATTTGTTCTTGGAATCCAGCTAGAAGCTACTTTATGACTCAAAGACATCAAAGGGACAAACAGGGTCAATTGGCATAATTTTATTAAAGAAGCTCTGGATCAAATAATATCAAGTTAAGCATCTTAAAATAAGAGAGCTGGAAGGAATGGGTAATTTACCTGCATGGCGCCTCATTCAGCACTTGGGAGGAAAAGGAGTCAAGGCTCAATAAAGCAGCAGAAGAGATCAGTGATCTTTTGTAGTGGTTCAATTTAATGAGAAAGCTGATTTAAAATTAAGTTCGCTTCACTTAGAATCAGGTCCCCCAAAGTCTGACCTCATAAAAATGATGAGTACTGGCATAACATGTGCACAACAGCTCATAATTTTCAGTTTGGGTAGTAAAGACTATTGATCTTGTGTTGTAAATGCAGTAAAGTTGTGCGTATTCTGGTTATTGATGATGTGGGTTTACACTAATGGACTCACTCAATCATTTGTTTTTGACCTAAGATCCCTGGAGGTCTATGAGACAGTGAGAGGCAGGGCACCGGGTTGTTCACCAGTCAGTGGAAGACACAAACATTTCACCCCCAAATTAAAACCTCCAAATGCTTTAGGAGTGCTGAAGAAAACTACCCACTGTGATGGCAGAGAAAGACCTGGAGTTAAACACCACAATGCAGTTTGAAAAGTGAATTGCTCAGTGTTTAATGCAAAGCCTGATCACCTACATACTAAATTATGTTTTTTTAGATAAATGTCTTCACATCAGTCATGACTGGCGTCATAAATGTAATCATACAAACATAAGTGTGCAGGTGCCTGTCCCTGATTGGCCACCTTAAGACGGCGGAGACGTCCAATTGGTGACCTTCCGGAAGTGATGGATATATAAGCTGCTGACGCAGATTCCTGCCATCCATCCTCAGCTCATCTCAACTGGTCACATTGTTTATCTGTTCAAAACCCTTTGTAAAAGTTCTTGGAGTTTGTCAGGGGTGAGCTGTTGTTTATGTTTGCTTAGTTTTCTCATGTTTTTCTGAATTAGGGAGGTAAGTTTTTGTCATTTGGTTTATTTACTTTCAAATAGGTACGTTTTGGTTAATAGCTTTCTTTGGTTTATTGTTTTCGGCACTGTAGCTCACTCTGAAGCCATATACTCCACTTGTTGTAACCTCTCAGTCAAAAACACATCTTTTTAAAATAAGTAATATTATAAAATGTTCATCTTCGTGTTTGTCGATAGATCCTTCATGTTGTGATCTGGCCACCCCTACACGGGTCATAACAACATCTTTCTACTTTCATTTATGATCTTTAAAGAGCAGAAAAGAGTGGCAATGATTATCCATCTAATAATGCTAAGCTGATCTAAATTAATAAAATAGTCAAAGTTTTAAAATAGAGGTTCAGTGGCTTAACAGCGTGATGTCATGAGCACCTGCGATATGTTTAGTTTCTCTCTGGTTTGTGCAAGCAGACTGTTAGTAGAAGTAGAGAATCTAAAGTAAATGTAAACAGTTGAAATGCTAACATCTGTGTTGTAGTCAGGATCACCTAACCCAGCACTGAGGCATAACCAAGACCAAGTCCAATGTGATTAAACACGTTTTTGACCTATCGGGCATCATGAAGTAGGCTTACTAGATCTCAAAAAGCCACACATCATATTGGGACTGAAAGAAACTCAAGAACAGTGAGGAAACAATTTCATAGACCTCAGTCTAGTCTAGACGGAGGCTGTGAAGCCATTTCAGAGGCTGTTGGAGAACAGCAAAAAACAAAACAAAAAATGAGAGTCATTATCCATAAATGGATAAATCATCCAGTTGTGGTATTTCCTGGTCCATCCAAATTACTTTAAAAATATACAAATATGAGTTTTACTCAGTGGATATTTTCTCTCTTAGTTGAAGTAACTGTAAACAGTATATAAGTAGTAGTAAGTTACACCTCTTGATAGCAGACTACCAGAACAGAAAGAGTTTATTTTTTTATCACACATGTGCAGAAGCATCAATCAATTTGCATAGACACGAGATAAAAGTCACATGTAATGGCCCATTTTAACACTTCAATTTCCTGCGTGTTGCTTCTCTTAATTTGGTTCTTTGCCTTGAAAAACAAACCGCAGCAAGCATAACTAACTGACTTCTTTATATAGTCTGAGAAGCATGTTTTTGCTTCTTGCTAATTTCCCTCCTTCCTCCGTTTCCCTCCTTTGTTTTTATTTCAGCAGTCACGTTTTCAAAGAGGAGATGCAGAGCTGAATAGGAAACTTGTTATAGCATTTTTTTTGCCTACTGCAAAAAGCTTGACACAATAATCAGATAAGCTTGAATTCAGTCTTACAGTTCTCAATTTTTTTCTCATTAAGCTTTTACCAAAAGTGTGTGTGTGCGTGGGTGTGTGCATGCCTGCTTGAGCGCATTGTAGGATGAGTTCAAAGCAAGTGCAGGTTGTTGGACATATCAGTTTGATAAAGGAATGAGACATGCCACTTTGATGGGAGTTTCATAAATAATAATTGAAACAGTGAACTGAGAAATGTTTCCTCACTTTTGTGCACCAAGAGAATTGATACAAGTGTTAGGGAATTATTGGATCTCTAATTTAGGCAAAGAAATGTAAAATAGTAAGGTAGAAATTTATTGTCAGTTAACAACTGACAATAAACTATAACATGATGCAACCAGAGTTTTTATACAATGAAATCATCAACACCAGTTAAGTTTTGCTCCATGGTCTCCAGGATCTCTATAGTGTTTGAATGTCTATGTCAGTATTTATCTACACAAGATCAGGATCTTTACCATCAGCAATGATGCATTCAGATATCAACATTTAAAGTGTTATTTTTAATGGCTTCTCTACAGACTCTCTCCCTGAGTCACCTTACAGTCTCACTTTATTCCACCATCCCCAGATTCAGATATTTCTCCATAAAATATCTGGAAAAAATCTATGACTCACAAATAGGAAAGCCAGCCTTGAGTAAGTGTAATACTCAGAAAGGCTCCAACAGAATTGATCGAAACGAAGCAAGTAGTGGAACGAAAGAGGTCATCATAGGATCCAGACAGAGTCTCTGTCACTGTGCAAATGACAGGACGTAGAGAAACTAGACATGTAACTTTACCCCACAAGCAAAAATGAAGATCTCATGCAGCCAGTTATTAAAGCATTAATAACAGCACAGTCAAATGGGTAGGAATGTGCACATAGAAGTTATATTTATTTCTATTTAAATGTTTTAGTTTTGCATGTCTTATTTTTAGGAAGAAAATAATTTCTATGAATAATTTCTTTGCTTAGGCAGACTATAGACATGCATGAAAAAGCACAACTTCATTCCTCATTGAGTATGAGATTTAAAGCAGGGTTTGGTCCTGCAGCAGCACAAACTGCAGCTTCACCCAGCAATCATGTTCTGCAATATCACCAAACATGAAGCTGTTGTGGGCAGACAAATGCCTGCAGACTACACTTATAATTCACAATGCATCATGGAAAATTATTTTTTAACACAAAAGCCATTAATCACACAAACTTTAAGAATTCCTCGAGTGTTCAATTTTCAAAGCAAATCTTGCCGCAGTCACTTTTGTAAAGCTCATTATATTCCTAAGGCAAATAATTTGACTTGTGATACAAAAAGGATAATTATTTCCACATTAATTAGCTTGTAAAAGTTACTGACAATTAAAATACTCTGATCAGTATTTCTAAGAAATCTGGAGAACTAAAGAAAAGTCGAACTGTCCCTCAGCTTTCTGAAGCAACCTAATCTATCTTCATTATCTTATTCAATAAAAAGTTTCTCTAAGTTCACTTTAATTCTATTCACTTCTATTCCCAGAGCAGAGTGAGGAATAGAGCTCTGGGAATAGAGAGAGCTTCCACAGCCGACTGGCAGACCAATTAAAACCACTGAGAGATGCTTTAGGAAACCTCTGAGTTGGTGCTTTGACCTGTCATTCACACCAGAATGACTGTGTGACAGGCAGACTGATTTAAGTGTTATAGATTTCATATTAAACAGGTGATTTTGTCAAACAGTTCTTGGAAAAGCAAGTTAAATCCAAAGAATATTATTTATTTTAATCTCTAAAGCTGAAAGCAATATTTCTCTAAGTTAATTACAACAAATAAGAAATCATTTTCCAGAAAAGGTACTCAACCTTTCTTAGGATGTTTTTAAAATTATTTTCATGGCTGTGGGAAATCACACATTTTTCTGATCATGATGGGGTGCAAAGTGGAGATGTAAGTAGCACTGATGCTTTGGAAGAAGAAGATCCAGGATTTAAATCCTGACCTAAATCTTTCTGCATGGAGCTTGCAAATCAAAAAGATTAATGTTAAGCTAATAGTTCTCTTAAAATCGCCCTTAGATATTCATCTGTGTTGGACTGGCAACTTGTCAGGTTGTACCCCACCAGGCTGTGGAGCATAGTGGCCCAATGATCACTGGAGGATAGGAATCAATAAGAATAGTTGGGTATATATACTGTATATGGCTAAATTTGCATGATATTCCCCCAGCTTTCAATTCACGTTAAATCCCAAAAGTCATGAGTCTGACTTCATAAATGCCTACATAATCCACTGTTAAAGCTTCTAAAGACTTAGCACAGCCAAAGTAACTTTGTAATTGCATAAGGCCAATGTATTTCTTGTAACAGAAAATGGTTTTATTTAATTTAAAGGAGCCACATACTGTAATGACCTCATTCCCCAAGATGAGATCATTTGCTATGCTTAGATGCTAGATCAATGCTAGATTCTGCAGGCTTGATCAGCATTATTACTTTAATTAATTATCATTCATAAAAAGAAATGCATATCTATAAAGTTACGCAAATCCATCAATGACATTTCAGTAGCTGATATTATGGATTTACTTTGCATTTATATTGTGGTACTTTTCAATACCGCTGCTGAAAGCTCAGCTGAATAGGAGTGTGGACAAAATACCAGGGCTGTTATAAAAAAATAAAAAAATAAGCTGTTACACAACTGGTAAACCCATATAACATCAGGAAATCCTGCAGGAATGCAGGAGACTGCTGTCGCTGAGCCACTGAGCTGTCCATCCAGCTTTTGTTGGAGAAAACACAGGGAGAAAGAAAGGGAAAGACAGAAGGCTAATGCTGAGATATAATAAGGGAGCTGAGTGGGATTTAAAGTAACAGAATGCCCACTAATTGCTGCAGCGCACTGCACCGCTAAGGTCTTTAGTCGACACATGTTTGTCCATGTGTTGGTTTACACAGCAGTACGGTTAAATGAATTCACATAAACCTGCAGCAATGAGACTAATGAGCCGACTCTCTCTCCGGTGTGCAGCTCAGAGTCTCCAGTTTGAGATCTTATTGTCTGCAAGAAAACCCATCCTGGGAATTTGACTAACAAATTCTGAAGAGAAAAAGATAAGAGAATAAAATGACACATTCAGAACAGATCTTATGTCTGAAGCTCCTGCAGTAGATGCTCTTTAAGAATGGAAAATACAGCCTTAAATTTGATGAAAATAGTAATTGTCTCCCAGGCTGAGAAACTTAGCTGAACAGTTTCCTGAATAGCAGAATATAAAGTAGTAATACTGTATGTAGCTGAAGTTTTCCAATTATGATTGTTTGATTACTTAAAGCATCTGCTAGTGCCTTTGCTAACAAGAGATGATTCTGGAGACCTATGCAATACTGAAATTACAAAAATGTATCGAGATTGGCTATTGAATAACCATTTTTTAATGATCTAGCAACCCTTCTCACAATGGTAAGATGAATTGAAGAACATTGTTTATCAGGTACAGATCTTAAATGTGCACTTTTTAAAGTTTACTTTTGATAATATTTTAACCCCATTCCTTCCCGAAAACAATCAGGGGGGTTGCATTGGGAAGAGCATCCAGTGAAAAACATGTGCCAAGTCTGTGTGCATGCAGCTGTAGAGTGTGGAGGTCTGTGGTGATAAAAGGACAACAATAGTTTGCAGTAATTATTATTTTCAAACACACAGACTTAGCAGAATTCTTTAGGAAAATGTTTATTTTACTCTATACTTAGTACTTTAAGACCAATGTACTTATCTTGCTATTATTTTCATGGATATAAACTGAGTAAATGTGAAATGTGTACTTACACACTTACTTAAGTTATCTCAGAGATAATCTAAAACATACCTCAACACATTATGATGAAACAACCACACAAAATAAACAGATTTATTTTTTTGAAATACCAGTTTCAATTTTCTATCTTAAATCCAGTTTATTGTAATTTCACACGTTACAATGAACGTTGCCGTTCGCTGTCCGTTTTTTTTTTTGTTTCTGATTGCTGCACGTAACTGAATGCCCTGAAACATGAGAACATAGTGTTTCTTCCTCCCTGTCAGATGAATGTGCGAGATGAGGGCAGATATGCTGTTTCTTTTTTCTTTTTTTTGTGTTCTCTCGCTACCTTGCCTAACATCTCCAACTCTCCTTCTATTCAACCCATTTAAGGACTGAAATGAGATCTTTGCCAACATTTCTGGAGTAATCCTGGATTCCTAGTTGCTCACATTTAGACTAAGATCACTGAGATTACTGACTTTTTCCAGCCCGTCTCTCTGTACTTCCACCAGATTCCCTCTGCTTAGTGTTTCTTTGTGAGTCAAACTGACAGTAAGTGCACTTTCTCATTATGGTTCATGTAATATTTGTGTCATTAATGGGAATACAGGTTATATAATTTGACTTACATTTAAATGTGCAAAAATAAAAGTTTAACAACTTACCGTAATTTCAGTCATTAAATGTTTTTTTTTAATGATTAATAACTGGGCAGCAAAATAAAGAATCTTAATCTAATGTTTTAATATAAATACTCAGTTCAAGTTAATAAACTCGGTCCACAGTTTACTTTCTATACATTTGTTTCAAGGTTTAGCCATTAAGATGCTATTACTGCTGCAGAGAGGTTTGAAATATACATTTCTATCTGATGTGATTCTTCTACATATTTTAAGTCATGCAAAGTCGGCTCCAGATTTATTTTAGGATTGCCATATTCAGTTCAGTTTCCTAGTTTGTTCTTTTCTTTTGTTGAATTTCCTTCTCTTAGATTATCATCAGGTATTTTCACCTTTTTGTTTACAGATGCCTTTATTCTTTCTCTATAATTTCAATATATTGAAACATTTTAATTGTTAATATGAAAAGCTTTTGGATCGTAATATGCATGTGCAGCGTTAAAACTGATACAGTTGTTAAACAACATTAAATATTTAAGCAGCATGAATATTAATCTGTCTTATTAAGTACTCCACTGTCATGTAATTGGCTAATAGTGTCAGGATCTGTGTTTTTCTGTGTTTATTTAGAGTTTTCTGTGTCCTTAAGTCTCTTCGTTGTCCTGTCCTCCCCTTGATTGTTCCCAGGTGTGTCTCGTCTCTGTGATTACCCTCCTGTGTATTTAACTCCACCTGTGTTCCTTGTTCCTCGTCGGGTCCTCGTCAATGTCTAGTCTGTTCGTCGTCGGTGTGTCTCTGTGCGAGCTGCCGTGTTACTGGACTTATTTATTATTAAATCAACATTTTCATCTAACCTGGGTCCGCTGCCTCTGCCTCACCACCCCTCACCACCCCACCTCATGACAAATAGGTGCATTAGAGCTAAAAAAAAAAAAAAGATAGTGGCTGGGACTTTCGTCTGCTGCTTTGATTATGACTTAGCTTGTTTGTTGAGGCCTATTTTTAGCCACCAGCTCAGACAGCAGAAGTGCTGAATATTGTCTCACCGCTGAGAGAAACTGAAAAAATGGTGCAAATTTCAACACAGCCAATACATAAAAGTGAAACTGTAATTTATTTTTCATTTACCTCAGGGATCAGGAAGTAGAAAGCTATTAAAAATGGTTTTTGAGGTGGAGAATGATTGCCAGCAATGGAACAAAGGGTTTCTACTTAATATGAGACAATTTATTCTAAAGCTAAATTATGTATTAATAAATGTAAGATCACCTGATGAAGGGTGGTTGATTCAAGACAACATAAAGAATTAAAACATGCAACAGACTGGAAAACATGACTTAAAGCCTGCGTCACACCCACCAGCGACCTGCTAAAGTGTAATCATCAAAAAGCAATTCAGACTGCACAACTTGCTCTTGAGGCCACATGAAGGAAAGAAAAATCAGCATCACATTAACTGAACAATGTTAAAAATCGGCACATTGAACTTTTAAATCTGTGTGGGCTGTTTTGCAAAACTGTGTGGGCTGAACCATAGAAGACGGTGCCTGTGGGAAATAAAACTTATCATGTTGCATTTAAACAACCTTGTGAGAGTTTAGCTCTGCATCTAACCAGCTACACAAGAACTGTGGCTAATTCTTTATCTGGTAAGAATGTATCAAGAACTTTTCCATGTATAAATAAATACTTCAGCCCCAGCAGATCCTCTAGACCACAAAAGTTTGCAAAACAAAAGTAAAAAGTGCAGTATGAAGAGTAAAAAGAGAAAATATGAATACGGCTCCACGCAAAGGTTTTCAAACTCCTGTTTATATATTAATTTTTCACATAACAATCCTTTAAATGTATTTCAAGACCCATTTTCTGATACTCAGGCAACACCCTTCAAAAGACAACAGATTAGTAAGTAGTATATATATATACTGTATACATATACAGTATATATATATATACTGCTCAAAAAAATAAAGGGAACACTTTAAGTGTTAAACACCTGTTTAAGTGTTCCCTTTATTTTTTTGAGCAGTGTATAATTTATTCTGTAAATAAGGCCTCAAAGGTTTGTTAATGAACATTTGTAAGCCCACACCAAGAAGAGGCAGAGGAAGACAGGAAGTAAATTATGAAGAAGTTTAAAAAACATTATCCCAAACTATGGACATCACACAGAGCTCTGAAAGAACTGGCAAACATTTTAAGACGCTAGATGTGCAAATTTAGAGACATACCCCCCAAATCCAATCATGAGCTCCTCAGTCAATCACATAATTCCAGCAAAATACATAAATGTTTCTGGTTGTGAAGGTAGAAAACATGGAAAAGTTTATGGGGTACTAATGCTTTTTCAAGGTACTGGATAAAAGTGCAACCAGACGGATGTTAAAGCGGGAATGATGTGAGCACGTGGCCGCTGTGGCACCCTGTCGCCTTGTGGGAGGGAAAAAACAAGTGCTGATAGACCACCTGCTGCACAGAGAGGGATCAGTCAGTCAGGCAGGCGGCAGCCCACAGAGAATGTAGTGATTGAAGGAAGCAGAAATAGCTGGAGAACAAGGATGTGGGGATTATCAGGGATGCAGAGAAATTCAAAGCATAACAGGATAGAGCAAATGAGACGGAAAAATATACAGTGGAGACGCATGTTGAAAAACAGGCATGAAAATGAAAGCAAAGAGGCAGAAGATTTATGGAAGAAACACTCAGATGGTGGATGGATGATAATAAGTTGCAGCTGGAGGGCTACACAGGTGGCGGAGTGAATTGATATTTTTTTTCCTCATGTTTGCTTTCATCAAGTTCAGTGCATGCGTCAAGCTCATGTGATGACAAAGAGGCTTCTCCTCTGCTGATTGCAGTGCATCACGTTCACAGTTTACCAGCAGCAGCCAATAAAGTGAGTCACAAATTACTGATGATGAAAAAAAAGTATGACAAACTAAAGCAGAGACAGGTTTCATTGAGGATTTCTCATTCTTAAAATTCAACATGTGTCTGCACATGTCTGAAACTGGTATTGTCGTTGATGGTTGTTTGTTCTAAGTCACAAAACATTTTCGTCATAAACCCAGAAGACCTTTAAGCCGCTTCTGGGGAATCATAAATCAGAAATGAGGTTGGAGAAACCTCTCACAGCTGTGTGTGAGATACAACATCTGTGCAGTGTGACTGTGGCGTGGCACTGACATCAGCAATGTGCAGAAAATCTGTCAGGAGTCTCTCCATACTCCAAATTCTTTCCTAAACAATAATCATGATGAACTCAGTTAAGCGTTCCTGTTATGAGCGAAGCCAATGCTCCTAACTAAAGTTATAAATCTCAGCCTCTTATTCTTCTCATTGGAAATGATTTCTGTTTTTAAATGTAACATCTGGCTGCCTGCACACTACTACTACTACTCTCTCGACCTGCTATGCTTGCTCTATCACAAGTTAGCTGGTAAGTGAGGGCCATGAGGGTCAGAGCCAGGCTTCAAAGCCCCTCACCCATCGATCCTTTCACAAAACACATTAAACCTTTTGGGTAAAGACTGTTTGTGTTGGGAGGGGCTGGAGCATCTCCATATTTACACTAATAATAACAGGAGTGTGAATGTAGTTAATATTGTATTTTGGCAATTTCAGTTTTGGTGAGGAATGGCTTCAGACTAACCAGGCTACCACTCAAACCCGTACTGACCGTCCCCAAAAGACAAGACACTTTTACAAATTTTTGTCTCTAATTTTTCTTTTCTTCTTGTTAAACAGCAGAGTTTTCCCACCTCTGCTCTGCAGTTTTCCTAACTGCTGGCTCTCAAATTGAATTTATCATGCTTGGAGACTTGCCTGAACGAGACTACTGCTCTCCTGGGAGCTCCAAACTTCTGTTATGGAAAAATAAAGACGGCTGCCGTGCTTTTGAACACAGTTGATACCCCAAAGATTTTCTTGCATCCTTCCACAGACATTAATCAAAACAAGGCACTTGATAATCAGTACTTTAGTCAACCATACAACTTTACTCCAGGAGTAGGATTTCTTAAATTTGTCAAATAAGGCACAAATAAGACACAAACACTAGAAAGATTAAATACTTAGACCAGGGCTAATAGAAAGATCAAACCTTATTTTAATCTCCTTCACCACTCAGTAGATATTAAGGCATTAAAATTAGTCATGAATACCAGGAAACCAGCTTGTGACTGGAAAAGAGGATGACAGCAGGTGATGGAGAGAGAAAAAGGGGAAAAAAGGGGGGGGCTGAGTAATGAGCACAGATTTGCTGATGTAGGTCAGCAATTCAGAAATGTGTGTCAGTGTGTTAAAAGCAGGAGACAGAACTTTAGACAGTTGCATGCAAGACACGGAAAAAATGCGTTTAATCAAAGATAAACGCATTTTGAACACAAAATGGATAATTAATTGGAGGGAGCGTTAGGAAAGGGCAGGAGGAAGTAAAATTAGAGAAAAAAAGATTTCTAATAATAATTATTGTGAAGTGTGGATTGCTTAGGGTACAGTAGTTATATGAGCTGGTGGGATAAGGACAAATTGTGTCTCAGACTGAAGTATTCAAGGTGCAGGAACATTTAAAAAATCTAATATTATCAAAGGAAAGAAAATGCCTAGTTTGTTTTTAGTGAGTGTCTGTAGTGAGACCTAGTAGATAATTACTCTTACATGAGTTCATCACTGTGCACAAAGCTGTTCCACTATTGGTAAAACTATTGCTCACATTCATTATGAATGCAATGTAAAATGTTTAGGATTTTAGAATCTAGTTGAACCCATGCTATGACTGAATAATGGCAATACTGGAGTTATAAAAACAATAAATCAAATCCAGACCTTTGTTGCCATCCCCAGTAGCTAAAACACATGGATTTCATGGAGTCTTTCCTAACTGATGTGAAGAGAAGAGGTAATGAATTTATATGCAAATGGTCCAAAAAACAGCACATCAGAGTACAGCAGCACCTCCTTTAGGCAGCTCATGGGAACTTTGAAGTGTGCTTAATCAGATGTATAAATAAGAACAAAATGTACAGCTGAGAAGGTTGAATTCCTATTTTACACCCATGGGCCTCAGTTGAGTGAAAGTGCTACATACCTCTTTACGTAATGACTTACTAACTTACATTTCTGACAGTTTTTTTTTTTAAATTTCAGCTCAGGTCCTTTTAAGTTCTTTATTGACCTCCAAGAGCACTCATTTAATAAACTAATACCAGAATTCATTCAGAACTTTTTTCCCACTTAATCTGGTCAATAAGGACTTTAATCCTTCTGGTTTAAAGACCCAAAGCAATGTCACCCAAAGGCCAAATCAGCCAAAGTAAAGATTTCTCATTTTGTGTTTGGAGCACAAAACACTGTGTGTTCCAGGAAAACAGTCTTTCAGTCTGGCTAGAGCACAATGATCTGGTGCACTTTGTGTTCAGACTGAAGTTAACACGAAAGAACAGACAGGAGACAGCCTTTTAGTCCCAGCAGCCTGTAACCCAAACAACAGTGCTACCACGGACAGGAATGAGGGCAGCAGCAATCAAACTGGCATCGATAAATCAAACTTCCCCTGTGGTAAAAGCTGCAAATAATGAGTCGAGACCAAAGTCCTGCCGGCACAGCAGCACTGTCCTGTGATGCAGATATCAGCATCAATGACTGCCTCTCACTAACTGCTGTTAAAGGTGCAGGGGACACTTTCTTAATCTTGTTCATGGCAAATATCCTTATATTTTTGTTTCTCTCTTACCTTTACAATTTTGCATGCTATTTTGCATATATATATATATATATATACTGTATATACATATATAAAACACATATATAACATCATCTCAGTGAAATATGATGGTGGCAGATTCATGCTGTGCAGATTTATTTCAGCAGGAACAGAAAATCTGGTTAGTGTTGATGAGAAGGACAGAGTTATACACAACACAATCCTGGAACAAAAAAAGCAAAAAACTACCGGAGGCTGGCAGAGAGCTGAGACTGAGCCGGAAGTGTTTCCATTCCAGCAGGACAACAACCCTAAACAAAGAGCTACAATGAAACAGTTTAGATAAAATGGTCCAACTGAAGTTCATGGATGATGCTATGTGGTCAATCCAACAGAGCAAGTGTGATTTTGCAAAGAAGAATGTGAGTTTCAAGGTTTGTGAAGCTAGTATAGGCTCTTTGCAAGATTTATTATAGTTGGCAAGTTTGGAAAAAAGGCACAGAAGTTACAACTGAGTGGTGGATCTGGACATTTTGCCAGGGGAGAACTGGCATCCTCTCGGGGGCAGACGGAGGAAGTCACAGTGCCATGTGGGGAGGGAAGGGCAGTTGGAGTGTAATGGTATTGCTGCAAGAAATAGCATTAATAATGGGATGAATAAAGTAAGAACACAAAAAAATATATGGAAAACATCTTGCACGTTTTATTGAGGCGGAAAAATGACTAGAGAAGATGCTGGGCTCTATCAAAAGACCAAGAGAGTAGATGTCTGAAATGCAGCTTAGCGCTGAAGAAGTAAAAGCCAAATGCCTTTGCAAGCATGTGTGCATACCAAACACTGTGATGCCTTGCTAAGCAGCTGATCAGCTGCTGTTTCCTGAGGCACAGTCTCATATGACTCATTAACTGAGTCATAATATTCACATTTGTGGTGAGTATTACATTTTTTTCAGCAGAGCAGCAGTTGTTCATGGATGGATTGCTGGAACATGAGCAGAAATTTAGGGTGCACACTGGTGGAAACACGTACCACATCATGAGTGTCAGTTTATAGTTAGATGAGGCAATCATCTAGTCAATAAAAACAGTCAGTAGCTCAAACACAAAGACACACAGTGGCACCCAGTGTCTTTAAAATGCAAGCAGAATATGAACTTAATCCAGCCAATAACTGCATATTTCTAGCAGTGACTCTTTTGTTGGGCACCTTGCTGTTTTCCTAAATCACCTTCTAATGGAGAGGAATAATGTTTAGTCATTTTTCTTATAGCGCAGCATGATTATCCACTTGAAGAGAAATCAACCCTGAGACGGAGCAGCAAGAACACCTGTGTCTTATTTGGAAGCAAAATGTGGGTCAAGCTAAGGAACACTGACGCTCTAACCCAGCAGCGTCAACAATACACCCTCTGTCTGCCAGGATGAACTAAATAACGCTGCAGCAATTTTCATGTGTCTGCATCTGCGTGCAACAGTGCATTCCACACACAGTCAATTTGTTTTGCATCAGTGGTTTCATTTCATTAAGCTAGAGGAAAAGCGTTATCGGTCATCTGCTCCCATTCTTCCCACTTTGCGTCATTCACCCCTTTCATGTCACTCTCATGACGTTTCTCTAGCATTGCTGATGATCACACTATTCATTTTCATTATTGTGATTCCCAGCTTTAAAAAAAAAAACATTCAGTGAACTAAGGTTGCTATAATGCTGTAAATAAAGCCTAAGTGCACAAGGCTTAGTCAAACTTTCAGCCATCACTATTCTTTCAAATTAATAATTTCAATGGTTGATCTTTTCGTGACCTAAAACATATTTTTACAGTCGACATTGTATCAGTCACAGCATTTGGTGTCTGTATCACTGCAAAGCATGCAGCAATTTAAAGGCTGATTCGATACTTTAAAAACTGTCAAGTCTGCATTAACCCACCCGAACTGTTTTTGCCGATGTGCTGAACCTATGAGGCATGTGTGATTAAGATGCATCCCTGGCCAGTAATGTTAGTCCTCTGAAACAGCCTGTATCAGCTCAGAAGGCTCTGACCATTTGACTTGATGAATACCAGTGAGTCCATACCACCACTGCTTTATCAGAGACAGATGGCGTGAATGCTGGCCATCTGGGCCAAGGAATGGGGACAGAGTTGCATGCCAAGCAGCATAAGGCCATTTGGTAGGGCTAACAAAGATCCCTTCAGCAATTGTCACTGCTTGTTGAAAAGTTACAAATGTGTTTAATGCAAGAGAGCCTTGTGAAAAGTATTTATACTCTGATTTATACTCACACAAAACCACAAATTTCAAAGTATTATATTGGGATTATATGTGATAGACTAGCACAAGCTAGGACAAAACGGTACAGTAAAAGGAGACTGGTCACTGATTTCAACTGTTTTTACAAAAAATAACCCTGAAAGGTCTAAGATACTTCTGTATTCTTCCCTCTTTTCTCTCATATACCTAAATAAAATCCAATTAAAGTGATTTTATTTATGCAACACCACTCACAATAGGTATCTACCTATTGTTGTGTCAAAACCGAACAAAACATTTTGTTAACAAGCACACACTGAAGACACATCTTACACGAACAGGGTCTTCAAGCTGTTTGGTTGGTAAGAAATTCATTTTGGTCAAGAAAACGTTAAGCTAACAAAAGACAGTCCTAACAGCACGAACATCCTTTACTTGTGATGAATGTGAAAAAGCAATTAACAAAAAATATATATATCAACACATAAGAAAATCCACATAGGAGAGAAACCACTCTGTTGTGATCTTTGTGGACACAGCTTTAGTCAAAAGTCAAGTTTAAATGTAAATACGGAATTGAGAAACTGGCATTTTGTGGGATACATGTAGGGAAACTATCCCTACGTCAAAACATGGTGGTTACAGTATCATTCAGTGTGTGCTTTTCTTAAGCAGAATACTTTCACAAGGCGCTGTTGTCTGCATTAGTGATAGTTCACCGCAGGTAGCAGCCTTGAACTCTGGTTCTGATTCACAGACATCATCTCTTATGCCATTTTATAGCTTCCTTCAAAACTGAATGAAGTGAGTTTCAGAAATGAGTGAATATTTTAATCACATTAACCAAACTGAAGAGCTTTAAATGGTTTTACCCTAAGACAGTATTGTGTAAGGAAAACATTCCTGTTCTATGTTAAAATGTCTAATGTACTTAAAAACTTGCAGAGTCTAGCTAAGCTCCCCTGCAACTTCAACACTGCTTGCTTGCTGGATGCAGCGTAGCATACTGACCTACATATGCAGTGCTCTGTCTTATATCTTGTCTGAAAATCACAAATCAGAAAAATCCACATATATCTGGGCCACTTTATGGCAACGACTATTTTTGCTTCATGCATTTGCACGTGTGACTGTGTAAGTCTTACAGCTCAGTTAAATATGTCATAGCAGAGAAGGGTGAAAACAATTGAGATTAAATCAGCACAGGGACATCATGGTTGTTTTGCAAGAGTTGTTGTCCTTTAGCATTACATAGAAACAACCTGAAATCTGCTTCCTTCCATGAACTCCAACAAATGCCCTTCTTAGGATCCTGCCAGGAGCAATCTGAGTGACCTCAATCAGCAAAAGACGTCATATCACCAACAAATACCACACATGGGGTCAAAGATTTTTGACTCTTTAAGGAAAGCACAAATCGGCTTGTCATTTCAGATCCCTCACTGCAGGTTTTGACTCATTACACAATAAAAATCTAATGCAGGTCTTAGTTTAAAGGGAACTAGATGTTCTGTTTGCTTTTGTGATCACATCAACTTCCAGTCAGGCTTCATCATCTCTGTTACATGATGCCGCTTAAGATTTTAGATCCCTTGTCGCATTTATGAAGATCAAGTTGTACAGCAGCTAATGTTTTAATAAGAGAAAGAATTGGTATGGGTTGATCAAAGAAGCAGTCAAGAGGCCCATGATAATTAGAGGAGCTGCAGAAACCCAGAGCTCAGGTGTACCCCATAAAGCTGACCTTAATGAAAAAATGGCACAAAGATCAGAGCTCGAATGCATAGTACTTGTATTATTTAGTATTTACTGCTGTCCAGACTGTTGTTTCCGAGACTGATGTTGTGATATATTGTGCAGCCATAATCAAAGCATAATTCATTTTCAAAGAGCTTAGTCAACATTCAGTTCTTAAACTCCAAATCTATGAAAATACAGTAGAAAACTGTCACAAACTAAAAACTCCAACACTAACTAATGATGGCATTCTGACTTAACTGCATCAGTTTCAAGATGTTCAAATACACACTGCAGTAGAATGGTACCTCGGTTCACAATTCCTCACAGATGTTAAGGAGACCGGGTTAACGGCACCCAGAGAGATTGTATTTGTCATGGTAGCGTGTGGTGATGGTGGACTAAAACAAACCAAAGGACAACAGTTTCCTTGTGAGGAAGTTAAAATTTTCTATTTGCTTAATTTAAATTATTTTAATGTTTTATCCAATCTAAGTATTTAAAAGATGGATGAGGTAGACAAAAACAGAGTTTCAGGTAAGAGCCACCTGTTGTCCACCCTTCGCCACAAAAGACAAGCTTGGACATTTATTGAGACATTTCTGCTTGCAGGCGTTAAAGTGGGGCAACACAGAGACCTAATTTCCACCTGACAGTGCTGTCTATTATATGGGTCAGGCTCCCAGCCAATGTTCCAGGACGTTATCTTCCTAGACAGCGTCACAGATCACAGCATCACAGTTTCTGAATAAATGACTATAATATGTGACTCTTGAGACAGTCAGATCAAACATCCCTGTCTGCCTACAATGCATCACCTAAATTAATCCGATGTTACCACCAAACTTCAAACACAGCTATACTCTTATATCTAGATAAGCTTATTATGGAGACTGTGGTTCTTTCAGCATCAGGATTTCAGTATACTATTTTGAAAAATATTTTCAACAGTTATTGCAATGTTTTCCTTTTAATGTGCTGTCAGAACACCCAACAGAAGACTCCCTTCATCCGTTCTCCTCAACCCTGGGGCTACTGCGGATCACTTCCGTTTTCTAGGAAACACATATTACGCAGTCCAGAAGAAGACCCAGCAGATATTGTGCTTCCTGCAGCAACTACTGTATATAGAAGTACGACCCTCCACAGGAACTGCTGGTTTTATTCTACACTCTCTGCCGATTCATCACTGTTTGGTTTGGTTCTGCCACAAAGCATGACAGGGCCAGACTGCAGTGAACAATCGTATCTGCAGTGAGGATCATCAGAGCAGACCTTCCCTTAATGTAGAACTTGCACAGGGGTCTACAGACATCTAGGTCTCTGCAGACAACACGTATTCTGGAAACAAAATATTTAGATTTTTACCTCCAGGTCAACTTACCATCACACTATTTAACAAAAGGTGATAAGTCATGGCCACAGCCTGATATACAGTACAGACCAAAAGTTTGGACACACCTTCTAATTCAATGGGTTTTCTTTATTTTCATGACTATTTATAAGGCAAGAAATCCCACTTATTAACCTGACAGGGCACACCTATGAAGTGAAAACCATTTCAGGTGACTACCTCTTGAAGCTCATCAAGAAAATGCAGAGTGTGTGCAAAGCAGTAATCACAGCAAAAGGTTGCTACTTTGAAGAAACTAGAATATAAGGGGTATTTTCAGTTGTTTTACACTTTTTTGTTTAGTGCATATTTCCACATGTGTTATTCATAGTTTTGATGCATTCAGTGTGAATCTACAATGTCAATAGTCATGAAAATAAAGGAAACTCATTGAAATAAAAGGTGTGTCCAAACTTTTGGTCTGTACTGTATGTTTAAAAAAAATTATGTGAAAACCACATAACACAACATTTGTATCACAACCAAAACTTTTGGCTATTACTGTGCAAGCTTCAGAAAAGATTATGGCCTTGTTAATGATGAAGTCTCATTGACATCTTTAAAAAACGTTACGGTTATTATTAGTCGGTTGCATTCCTGTCTGGACAGAAATGTTTTGTTTCAGAAGGAAAAATATTTGTTTGTTGCACAGGCACAAACTCTACTCAGGCTAAACTATAACAGACTAAACGTGATGTGACATTCTTTGTTTTCTGGACGAAGCAACGTGAGCCACTGTCACGTGAAGGCTTTTCAAACGGAGAGCAACATCTTTTCGTGTTTTTGATTTAGTGCTGACGTTTGGCGTGACACTGACAGTTCTTGGGGCATTGTCAAATTGACAGAAAATAAGTTGTTCAGCAGCCTTTGTGGCAGTTCTCTGAATGAAAACACCTTAATGTCTGTCAATAATAGTGGGTCAGAGATATTGGTCAAAGAAGGTGAGAGCTGGCACACAGCAGGGAACCAGACCACAGATGGACCAGGAGAATAAATGAATGAAAGTCAGGATCGGCAGATTGAACATTTTCCTGCAAATATCAGTCTTCTTTCCACTTCTGTGACATCTGTATATAGAGAAAAACCCAGCCTTTACAGAAGAACAGCAAGACAAAAAAAAAACATTGTTGAAAGAAAGCAATGAGACATGGGACTCAGTAAACATGGAAAGAGACTCAAATGAGACTGAAATGTATTATTTTTACCTAAATGTTAAACCCTATATGTTACCAAAGACTAACACCAAAAAAGCCTTTGAAACATGGTAGAGGCACCATCATGCTTTGGGGATGCCTTTCTTCTAAATGACAATTAAGATAAAATTAAGAATAAAATACCAAAACACAAGAGAAACAAGGACAAAAACTGCTTTCCCATTTAATATGAATAAGAGAATAAAAGGTGATTAACTTCAAACTACAGTTTCACTACATTAAAAGAGTGCTTCATAGCTCAGAAATGGCAAAACAAACAAACACACGCCCACACACACACACATATATACAGTATATATACTGTATATATATATGTATATATGTCTATTTGGTTCTCAAGCTGTGAGTATTTCTGCAGGATTATCATTAAGGGGTCAACTGGCTTCGAGTAAAGTGCATGTTTCATTAGTCAGCCATGACAGGCGGGAACCACAGTGACAGATTTTACTGCATATTTGTTTTTATCTTCCTGCTTCCTGAAGCTGCTGCTGAGAAATGCTCCAGACTGAGTCACTGATTCATTTATTTAGAGGCAGATTTGATTGTAGAGGCATCAAATCTGAAGCAGCCATGAGGTTTCTGCTAATTACATGAACCCTAATGTCTCTTCAGTTTTTATCACTGACGGGGGAAAGAAAATGATTTAGAAATCCCAACACAGTAGTTGGTTAAATAGGATTTTTAGAAGAAAGTCCAGACACTAAGACTACAGACACGTAAATGTGACTGATTGGTTTTCTACTTTGTATAAATTTGCTAAATTTATTTTGAGAAAAGTGATTAATTTAATCCAAATTTAAAATACCGAATAATGTTGATTATCATAGGGAAATAGATAGTTTAATTTATGGGACATTTTTAACCTGTTCTGAATTAGAGAGAAATCGAATTGAACAAAGGTGTTTTCACAAACCTCTTGATGTCTCTTTTGCATTACACTCAAAAGGATAATAGAAGATAAAACAAAAAGACCAGCTTTTGGTATTTTTGCTTTATAAAAACAATATATGGTTAAATGGTTAATATTGTTGAATTTGATAGAATCGTATCAAATTCAACAGGCCTGCATGAGTAATTATTTCAAAATATTTTTCCCATATTTGCACATAGATAGTTCTTTTATATGTAAAACTTCAGTTCTAAGCAATGCAATGTGAAAAAATATATTTTTTTACACTTTGCATGAGCACAAAGCAATTTACAAAACAAGGGTGGATGCCTAAAGGAGAAAGTGAAATAAATTTTTCAATGCAAGTATACAGTAGTTTGGATGCTATGAAATAAAATGATTAGCATTGAGCTTGTAGTCCATTCCTACTGTGCTGAAAGAAATTTTCCCTGTGTGTTTCTATGTTAAAGCGTGAGTCAAGTCAGACAGTGACAGCTATGGAGCATTGATATTTCTTAGAATCTGAACATCAGCACAGCAAGAAAACTGAAAATGGGTCAGTGTCTGCAGTCACGCTTCTGGCTCTGTCGCCGTCTGTCATGTGTGCTGGCTGATAGAGGACTGTGTTCAGCAGCTGAAGTTCAAATCAGGAGAGCAACCATGGCTGTCAATGCCGCTGCTGTTAACACTAATTGGTCAACCTTCTTTTAGTTTGGAGCCCATCTCACCTGCATGTTAATTCCCACAAGAAGGTCCACCTAAAATTAAGGATGTTTTCCTTCCCCGGGGCTCTGAAGTCCATTAGCCGCAAACACAGAACTGAAGTGAGACATAAAAACACAAAATTAGCACTCAGGTTGTTGGAAAAGAAAATACAGGAGAAACTTGGAGAAACTGAATTAAAGTTTGGCCCGAATGAAGCAAAAATAAAACACGAGCCGTCATAATCTGAATAGAAAATGTATATTTATTAATGTAAACGCTCCAAAATCAATAAATGTTAAGTTATTGATAATTCATATGGCTTTAAACACAACATTCATTTAAATTACACAATTGGTAAAAAGACAGATCGGTAATGTATCATTTGTCAGGCGATATTCATGGTTACAGCCGTGAATCTGTTCATTTGAATGAGGACAAAACATTTGCTGTCATTTAAAGATCACCAGTGTTTAAAAACTAAATCGGGAAAATATTACGGTAAGCAGCTCCGTGCAGTACAGTGACTCACCTATAATCTGTGACATTGTAAAACAAAAAAATCAGAACAAATCTAAACGTGACCTTTCAATAAGTACTGAGGCTCTGTGTTTTTGGGTTTTATTTCTTAAATTAGTTAAATAAAACATAACCACTACAGCATTTCGACTACTTGTTGTCCTCCAGCAGCCCAGAGCCCAGTATCTGCTGAAAGCTCTTCTTTCTTCTGGTTTGGCTCCACATTGATCACTCTTCCAACACTTTTTTCTTTGCAAAGTGACTCTTTTCAGACTTAACTTTGTGGTATTGCAGTTTTTATAACATTTTGGCCATTTGAGTACAAAATATTAACACTATACCTGCTAAAATCAAAGCCAGGTCTTAACTTCTGGAGGTTCCAACAAATAGTGAAACACAATGAAAAAAATATATAAATAACTAAACTAAATGGGTAAATCTTAGGTTTGTCAATATGGGGATGAAATATCCTGGATTAAATACACAAAGTGAACAATTTTAAGCCTTTAAACATTTAAACATGTAAGTCCATACTTCCTTGAAGACACCAGTGTCCTCATGAAGGCTAGGGGGTTTTAATTTATCATCTAGTCAGCTGAATTCATGTAAAATTTCCATCCATCTATATTTCAGGCTATATTTATCCTCACAGGATCACAGGGGGAACTGGTGTCTGCCTTCAGGGTCAGTGTCCACCAGAGGATAATAATGAGAAACAGAGGACAGACAGCTATACATGAACAATGTTAAAGCTAAAGGCTAATTAACCTAATATGCGTGTTTTTGCACTGTGGCAGAAATTTGGACGACCTTCTTTCTGCAAAGCCACAGTGGAAATAAATACAGCCATTGAGAATGGAGACAGAAACAGGTTCATGAAGAACATCAGCTTATTGATGCTTGCTTTGTTTCAAATTGTTGTAACATTTTGATGCTTTGGCTTCATCAGTGCTGTCCTGCATGCTCAGTCGCCATTTGGGGTAAAATCCATAATGTTTTTGTGCTTTAAAAACGCTCTTGACCAAAAGAAAAAATTATAAATGTTTTATCGCAGCATTTAATGGAAAAAAACCCAAAACAACAGAAGCTACAATAACCAACAGGACTTTAGAGATTATAATGGCAAATATGGTTCCACAGTACTCTCCAACACCACTGACCACCAGGTTTAATTTCACTGAAATGGGAATGTAATGTATTATCATAGCATTAGGCGCTGCATGAGTCAATCCCATCAATGCAAAAGCATGCTTCCTCTGCACTGCTGTTGTCAAAGACAGAAGCTTTAGACGTTAGGCTGAACATAAAATAAAGCAGTAAAAATCAGTCATTTGGTTGGCAGCCTTTCATATCCTCTTGGCCAGCAGAGAGGCAGGCTCCATGACTGGTAAGGAAAGCCATTGTCTCTGGAAAACAAGTCCTACATCCCACATTAGCAGGAAAAATATTTCCCTCTGCTATGCAATAAATGTCTTTTTCAGTTCAATCATCTGGAATAGGGGAATTACAGTTCCCATGATAGATGTAAACGGGCCCATCACAACCATAATATAACTGGAACACATCTCCGTAGCCGTGGTCCCTCCACCAGGTGCACAACTGTCGGTTCCAGCCGCAGGCCAGAGAATAAAAGAGTTCAGGATGCTCCATGCCGATCATTGTGAAGAAGTCCTGGTCCCCCAGGTGGCCCTTGAAGCGATACTGTTCTGCTAATTTGGCCACGTTGCTGGGTTTCAGTAGCTGGTTGTAGAGAGTCGAAGCCCTCATGGCGCTCAGGTCCAACAGCATCACACCGCTGTTGAAGCCTGGAAGGCCCTCGGGAGGAGGTTCTCCTACCCGGGTCTTGGGGTTCTCCTTACGATACAGCCAGAAGGTGTGTCTAAGGAAAGAAGTGTTAGGATGTTGATTAGTTGGCAAAACTCAACGTCATACTGTGGCAACAATCCACTGTCTCTTTTCCACCAAACTGGTTTAGCACCAGTTTTTTGTTACCATCCAAAAAACTGGATCTTTCAAAACTCCAACTTAAAGCAAGGTCAGAGGTAAAGCAGCCAGAGGTGAACTCATGGAGAGAAACAATCAACCAGTAAATAATCTAGTTAGGATTATGAAATGTTCGCTAGCGACACCTGTAGTTGAACTGTCTTCATGCACAATGATCCTTACATCGTTAACTGGAGAAGTCAATGATCATGACGTAATGACGACTTGCCTTACATACTTATGGAAAAGGAATCCAGTTCTTTTACAGAACCACTTAGGAACTGGTTCTATTATCAGTGTTGGTTAAGCACTGGAATCCTATGTGCTTTGCAGAATCATTTAATTCAACACAGTAAAAGAAAAAAAAGGAAGGAAAAAAATATTTAGTGTGCTTTAAAAATTAGTCCTGTAGCTGTACAATCCATCGTCAAAGACCACAGTCAGAGAAATGCTAAAAATCTCTTATTTTCTAAGCTTTAACACTGATGAGCAAAATGAAACCTTTAAAGATTGTCTAAATCTTGTTCTCTGTAACTCACAAACACATTTAATATAGCAGGGTATAAACAACACACAGGGTGCAGAAAGCAGTGCATCAGCAGATAGAGCAGCCTGCCTAAACTCATGTTTGTGTTCAAAGTGTTTCTGAAGTTCTGCTCTTTCCCAAAAAAGAGAAGAGGGGCTAAAAAAAAACTTTTCTGGTGCAGTGTGAAAGTGCTGTCTCAAATGAAGTAAACATAATAAAGATATTTTGGTTTGACTTTTTACTGTTGACATTGCAAAATATTTCCAGACTGCAAAGAAAAAATGTTGAGAATATTTTAAGTGTTTCTGTAAAACAAAACTTTTTCTAAAATTAATCAACTCAAAAGTGCATGGCATATACTATTTATCAATACAAATAACACAGACCTTCATAATTTTTGACATGATGTTATTTTCTAAACCTTTTCTCTGTGTTGTGCTGGTTTATGCTTTCAGGGAACCTGAGGAAATAAAAAATCAATTGCATATCTGTAATTCAACATTTTTCTCTGTGGATGGTTCAGATTCAGAGAAAAGAGAGCTCTTGTCATCACCGTTAAAAACATTTATTGTTGAAATGTTCCATCTGTACTGAGCGAAGAATGGAAAAGTAACCTTGCATGCTTGCTTGTGAACACGAACACCTATACCAGAACATTTGGACTATTCTTAGTTCCTGCTGAGCAGGAAATAAAATATGAATGGAGCTCAAGAACATTTTACTTTTATAAAAGCAACTAGAAACACTCTTAACCTTCACGCTGCCTGTTTCAGAACTATTTTCAGATGCAAGGATTTTTGAGAAGTTTTGGATCGTACAATGTATTCTGTTTGTGAAACGCAATCATATTTAGTGTGAGCTGCAGATTCTCCAAGTCATGCTTTGATATTATTACTGATCTACATTCAGCTCCTGTTGCTTGTTCCTTTAGTTATGTGTAGTTTGTGGAGTATGTAGCATTATGAAGATGAGTCTACGTGCCCCAAAACACATACTGGGTGAGTGAGGTCAGCAAGGAACATTTACACACACTGTCCCATGAGGCTGTTCTAATCGCTGGAGTTTACTGTGTGGGCCAACGGGGAACGGCATCAGTGTCAAGACGGCTAAAATAAACAACAGACACCACAATGGTTATTAGATGAGCACAGCTGAAGGAACACAGCTTTTATGTAGCAAACTGCACAAATGTTTTCAAGAGTTCATGTGAAACAAACATAGAGGCTCTGCAGCCACAGATGGCTATGCTGCAACAGTTAGCAT
This sequence comes from Xiphophorus hellerii, assembly GCF_003331165.1. Taxonomy (NCBI): domain Eukaryota; kingdom Metazoa; phylum Chordata; class Actinopteri; order Cyprinodontiformes; family Poeciliidae; genus Xiphophorus; species Xiphophorus hellerii. Next base: position 11,767,991 of record NC_045680.1, read on the forward strand.
TGAGAATACGAAAAATGTTTACCTTTATTTGTGTGTTAAAGTGGCTAAGTTTTATAAAAGTTTTATAAAATATGAAAATTAGCTTATTGTTCATCTTTTCTTTCTGTGTTCAACAAGTGACTATACATAAATATTTATAGAATATATAAAACTAATACAATATATTTCACACATTTCTCTTGTTGATTGTGTACATTTTTCTGCTACACAATGTCCTTCCAACCAACTTTCCATTAATATCACTCTAAAGTTTGTTTTAAAACACTTTTTCTACACTCTATAAACTTTTTTACTTTAGCTTCTCCTTGTTTTTCAATATGCCTTTCCTACAGTAGCGTTTTAATTAGAAAGAGATGGATTTTTTTTTTTTGGATTAGCTAATGCTGCCATCATCAGCATTATGATGGCTGATCATCATCATGTGATAGCCATATGATTAACATGGTTGATGTGCTAAATTTGTACGTCTAAAAAGCTGAAACATATTCTTGTTTTGGTAAATCTGACTTATGTAATTTGCTGAATTTCAGGGGTTTTTATTTATCTCAAGACATGGATTCTATTATCTTGGTGAAATGGTTGCAGAAAAAGGGGAAATGTCAGAGAGCAAAGACTGTACATGAGTAACTTTAGCCAATGTCTTCCTCTGGGAATTGTTTTATTAGGATGTGAAGCAAAAACAACGGTCACTGTAGTTTTACAGAACATTACATGTTGAAGTGAGTGATACAGAGAGCATCTATGCTCTCCAACACAAAGACAGTTTTTATTTTCTGTAGTTTGTACCAGTACACCCAGTACGCCAGTAAGACTTCTCACAGCTCCAGCTTAGATTGCAGTCAATTCACACATTCATCCTCTAGTCAGTTTTTGCTGCCAATCTTCCCAGTGAAGTTTCTCTGACTTGTGAAAGAATGGAAAGCATTAGCGGGGGACAAGGACACTCTGTGCCGCTATCTCCTCCTAATGTGTCCTTCGTTCGCTTGGGACAACAAGCAGCCTGCTCTCTCTGATGGCTCTATAAAACCCACAGGCAGACATCAGGCTGCATGTTCAGCTGGTAACACTAAAGGATTGCTTGGGCAAGGTGCACTGGCTGCACAATAATAAAAAAATACCACATATGTTGGGAAAAAAATTAAACATTAAAGCATGAAAATATTAAATAGTAGAAGTTTTTTCATGCCTTGTAATGATGTGTAAAAAGGATGTCGACATGTATTCAGTAAGCTACAATTTTTCAATATTATTGAAAAGTTCATTTATTTCAGTAACTCAATTCACTACAAGAAACACATTAATTATAGTCAAAACTGATGCCTTCAAGCTTTTATTTCTGTTAATTATAATGATTTTTTGCTTATGGACAAAATAAATCAGCAATATAGATTGGGATATTAGATCAAATCAATCAAATTAAAAAATAATAATAATTAAGCAATTTGGGTGTAATGAAAATACTCCCAAAAGCTGGAAGATCTCCTTGACATTATTTTAATCTTTAGACCCCATGAATCTGTTAGATTTAAGCTGGGAGTCTAGCTTCCTCGCAGAAAATATTGGTAAAACTTTGATTACTTAATCTGTATATCTGCATATATATATTGTGTTTGTTAGAGGAACAGCTACTTCGCAATGTGCTTTTGTTTCACATGTAGACCCATCTGAGCTACTGGTATGCAGTAATTTTTATGACATAAACTACATTCTTTAAAGATCTGACCTCCATTATTCTCATCATTTTGTTTGGTGGTTAGATCAGTTGTATTCTTGGATGTCTCAGCTAAAGTCGGTTTTCAAGTTTATTAGTTTTTCTTATTATTACTGAACTGAATGTACAGTAAATTTGGGGAAGTAGCTATATTTATTTTAGTCATATTTTGACATGGCAATCAACACACATCTGCTTTACATGGCCTTTTCTCTCATCCTTCCCATTATTTATAGCAGCTCAGAATTTTTTTTATCTCTGACACATTTTGACTATTTTTTCTTACAGTTGGATTATTTTTTTTGTACTGAATAAATGTGTGCAACTTTTTTCAGAGATAGATTTAGCTTGTTACGTAGTTTTAACAGTCATTTATTTCAAGGTTTGTTACACATTTTGAACAAGGGGTGTATTTATTTGGGGAGGATGTTGTAAAATAGAATACACATTAGAGGTAGTGGGTGAAATGGACATGACATTATTAACTATTAATATCAGTATGCCCTACCGGTTACACTTTCTTGATTTCACAAAAACATATTTAATATTGAGAACTTTACACAGTGGGGACTCATCACAAAAAGCATAGAAAGAGCATTTCCCTTCCTGCTCAGTGAAAGCCCAGAACACTCTCAAAAAATTCTGCATTTTAATGGGATCTTCTTGCAGAAATAAAGAGTGTGTTTGTGTTCTTGTTCATGGGACATTCAAGGAAATGGGTCTCATCCTCTGTGGTTAGAAAAAAATGACTCAGCTGCAGGGAAGTGAGAGGTATTTTGTAAAAAATAAATAAATAAAAAAAATGAACTTTTCAGTGGCAGGATGTGCTGTGAATGTGGCTGGTGGGAGGATGCGTTGTTCTGCATGATGTTCCCTCCGTTCACACAAAAACAGAGTGGGAGTTGAGAGTCCCCTCTGTCTATAAAGGAGAACACTACAATAGGAAGGATACAAGCTGCGCTTCACTAAAAGCAAGCTTTGAAAATTACAATATTTTAAAGCCTCCTGACTAATAATGCAAACAAGTAGCAAATCCATTTAAAATATTGGAATGGTTACTTTCATTTGTCATGGCTGTGCAAGGTGTCACTGTTTCCTGGGTGGCAATAAATATTTCCCGGGCTTTTAGGACATAAATGCCAAAAAAGACAGAATTTAAAATTTATCTAAAATATAAAGGAAGAATGAATTGATTGTCAGGGAATGTGCCAATAATAAAAAAAAATCTCAATTTGCTCTACATGTACATCTTCTCAGTTTAAGATATCACTAAAAATCTAATTTATCTCAGCTCTTCAATTCAACTGTAAATCATAAAATATTTATTACACATTGTGATATTTTTCAAACATTAACTGATGTGATTATGGCTTAGAGGTACTGAAAATAAACATTCAGTTTTTCAGAAAATGAATATTACATAGGGGTATTAAAAACTCAGAAATGATAAGATAACATTGAAACAAAATTGGCAATGGAGGAGTTCATGTCTGTCAAAGAAATCAGAGGCTAGATGAAGTTCACATATTTTCAAGGGAAAAAACCCCCCCAGAATATTCTCATGTCAAAAAGTTGTAAGTGTACATGAAAGAAATTGCATTATTCCGTGATTAAAGCATAAATTTCTGACATTAGAATTATGGTATTGAATGACTTGGTAAAATAAGAAAAAAAAACCTTAAATTATCATAAAAATCTCAAAAGTTAAAATTTGTGACAAAAAATTACCATGAATTTATGCCTTTAATCATGAAATATTGTGACTTTACTAATTAACAACTTTTAAATCACAGAAAATATAATTTTTTCCTTGTAAATTTATTAAATTAATCTAAGACCGTGTCAACACAGAAACGAATATAGGTTTCTGTGTTCAACCTAATATTTCGGAAATATTTTTTGGCGTTTAGGCTGTGCGTCCACACGAATCAGGCATTTTAGGAGACAAAAAACTATCATTTTCCAGAGATCCAGAGGAGATAAATATCAAAACACTGAGCTTCACTGGTCTCTAATCTAAACCTTCTAGTAGAATCTATGGCATATTGAGAAGAGAGAGATGAGCTGTAGCCACCATTAAAATAACCACGGGCTTCCCTAAGACCTCAGCAGAGCCACCAGCTGTTCACTTTAATCATGCAGTAATTTGTATATAAGGAATCTCACCCAATTACTCAGTGCATAAACTATATTTCTATATTTCTGTTTTTAAAAATTCTTATTTGAGGGGAGTTTACATCTTGAAATTTTTTGAAAAATATAATTTTAAGCAATGATAATCAATAGGAACAGCAGAATTCTTGAAAAAAAAAAATCAATGTGAATAAAACTAGAGAAATAAAGTGACTTTTCAATCATTTCCGAGACCTTATGTGGGAGCTTTGAACCAGCAGAGCGGTGTGAGCCAAGAGGCCCAGCACTCCGCTATGATGCTGGCCGACTCAAATTAAGTGTGTCCGGCCTCACAAGAACAACATTAGAGGGGCTTTCTCAGGGTTGGCAAAGCCCCCAGCCAACACAGTGGCAGAGCAGAGATAGAGATCTGTTTGGAGAGGCAGGAGCCAAGTGGGGCCTGGCAGGAAAACTGCAGTTCAGCTTCTGCAGCAGCCAGGAACCAAAAAACATGCACTGCAATTACCCATGCAGGTCAATTCTAATAAAAAAACAACACATTTAATAATGAAAGCTGCAAGTACTTTACAAGACGTGAGTGTAACTGCTTATTAAATGTGGCAGCTGTGACGATGCAATATTATTTGAATGACATTGAATAAAATCAAAAACTGGTAAACAGAAACAATAAACAGCTGACAGCTAGGCCTGTCGCGATAAACAATAAATCAATTAATCGTACGATAAATTAAAACTATTGACTTCATTTTAATTATCGGCTTTATCGCCTCTCCCGACCCTTTTCTCTTTCTGTTGATGACACTGAATGAAAAAAGGCTCAACTCCGGTGCTCTCCACTCACCCTCCCTTCTTCATTTCCTTAGTGTAAAGCCCAGCGCACACTACACGATCTTAGAGCTGTCGGCCGATCGTCGGCCCATTTTCAAAACCTGAGATCACACATTAGCCGACAGAAATCCTAGGTATAACGGTTCGATCGGGTTCGTTCCTGCCCTGTGGTGTCCAACAATGGGCGCAAAATACTGGCTACAAGTCCGGTTAACAAATTTTAAAACCAGGCATTAATCAATGCTTTACTACAATCTACCTGCAATGCATGTGGCTAGTGTCAGTCCTGACAGAATGAAAATCACTTTAACCTATTTATGTCACGTTAACAAAGAACAGCTGAAAAGTTACCTGGTTTATCAACTGCGGTAGCAATTTCACTCCAACTCCTCCCCTTGTCATTTCTATATTCTTTTCACGAAATGTTGAATAAACATAAATGTTGTTTCCACATATCATCTCCAGTGATCGATCTAAACCATTTGTGTACATTAGATCTACGATCTCCCGTAACACACCACATACTACAGGATGATCGGTTACGAAATTTCAAGCGACAATCTTAGAACACCCAACGTTCTAAGATTGTCGTAAGGGGAAAAATAGGGGCAAAAAATCATGTAGTGTGAACTATTGCATCAGGTAGTCGGATGTGCCCATCGTCTCTATTTAAATCTAATTATTACTGAAGGGCAACATAATATACAGACTTCATAATCTGCACTCTTTTGGTTGAATGCGGTATTTATTTCCACTTTGGTTTTATGTTGTTTAGGTTTTATTCAAGTACATTTTTTGTTAATGGAGACTGAGAATCCATTTTATTTTTGTTTTTGGTTGTTTGTTTATTTTGTTTATCAGCTCAAGTGTTAAGTGTTCTTTTGAAAATAATGTGCATCTATCTTTGGCAGGAAATCGCATGCATTATTACGTTATTTCCATTAAATAAGCGTACAAAGGTCTTCAAACAATATTATCGTTTATCGCAGTAATTTTTGAGACAATTAATCGCTCAGCAAAATTTGTTATCGTGACAGGCCTACTGACAGCAGCCCAGTCCTGCCTTCTTACTCGAACCAGACATTCACAGGTTCATTCAGCCATGGTCCAAAAGACCCCAGAGAAAACCACCTGCCTCTGTTTGTCCCTGCAAGCAGCTGCTGCACAAAATATGCCACCTGATCCTGCATCATGTACTTTTAACCCTCCCAACACGCACACAGTGACGTCCTGTTTTGATGTTGCAACCGGGTGGAAACAGTGATGCCTCACAGACATGAACAGACCAGGAGGGTTTGATTTGCTATCTTTAAGAGGGATGGAAAAAAATCAGTTTAGGAACAAAGAGATTGAAAGTTGGTGCCCCTTGTTTATGACTGCGCACACACACAAAAACAGATTTACTGGTAAATATTCATTGCGTGAACATTAGAAGCACCATTTCTTAAACTAAAAGTATCACCAAGAAGATAATGGGTAAAGAGCAAAAAAAAAAATAACTGCTAAACATAGATATTCTATGTGGAAATACATTTTTCTGACCATGATTTTATTTTTCGACTGACCAGTTTTACTCCAGATGAGCGTGTTTACCTGTAGACTGGCTGCATCTCTCTGGTGATTCCTATGACTGCTCCTGGAGGAAATTTGTCAAATTCCTGGAAAAGGTCCCTGATGTTGGTCTTGTATTTTAGGTCGAGGTCGAATTGCACTATTCGTGTCAGACCTAAGGGAGAACAACATAATGCTGATGACTAAAAGACCAAACAATAAAACAAACAAAAGTCTAAACATCTGCAGAAATTATTTTCTAACAGCTTGATGCATCAACCATAACAGTTTTCCTCACTTGAATCAGTTGCAGAATTAACCACGCTCAATAAAAGATGAAGACTGCTTTTTAAAGAGGAAGAAGTAAACTTTTTGCAACTTTTTAAGTGACTCAAAAAAAGCATATCAGAAATGCACCAGATATTTTGTTCCAGGAATGAAATCACAGTAAAGCCGTGAGCCCGGAGCAGAAGACAAGCCTAGAAATGTATTTTGCTGCTTAAAGAACAACATCCTAACAACTGTAACCAGGATATTCAGACCATCATCTGTTCATTGTTTCTGCTTCCTATATTTTGCTGGTAGCTATGGTGATGAAAGCAGAGGAAATAGTTATGACTGGTGCACAGTGGGCACAACATGAACCTGGAGACACTGTCAGAAATGAGAAATGATGGCTTGCAGTTTGAGGCTAAAAATATGGATGTGCTAGTTTAAAAGCTGGGCATCTTACAGCAGCTGCAACTAATCCAACTAATTAGTGATGCCAACTACAAAACATCTGTCAGCACCTGTTAGTGAACAGATGACTTTTTAAAACAAATTTATTTTTTATTTTTTAAAACCTTTTAACAAAAGTTGCTGCTGTTTTCCTCCAAATTCCTGTGTGAGATGAAGCCACTGGTTGCAACCTTTGCAACATGAGGTATCTTTCAAACAGTTCCCAGCTTCTTTCTCCCTGCAGAATAAAAACCTCCACACAGAATGATGCTGCCACCACCATGTTCTCCTATGAGAATGATGTGGTCAGGCTGATGTGCATTGCTAGCATTCCCCAAAACAGAGTCTTGCATAAAGGGATGTTCATGGTAGTTGTTTTTGTTCTGCATTTTTCTTGAAAAAATATATTTTTGCATCAGTAACACTGAAACGCCACTAAATTTTTACTGAGCCAAACTTGAACAAATATATCTAGCACTTCTGTTCGTCTCAAGTAGGTTAAGGACAAGTGTCGGATTTATATTTGTTTTCTGCATCTGTTCAAAAAGAAACATCAAATATTTAACTTGTTAGCAATTAAAATGAGGAAAGCTAGATGAAAAATCAACAACTTTAAAACACAAACCAAAATATTCCCATGTAACTGTACATAGGTCAAGTTTAGACTGGTTTCTGTTCAAGTATGAGGGGAAAATGACGATGTCAGCAATGTGACAGCGGCCTGTTTTTATGTGCTCTCCAAACGAGGAGGCTGCTAACGACAATGCCTTTATTCACTGTGGAAACATGGGAGCGTAGTCTCTGCGTGGTCAGTGCTGTTTGTTTGCACTAAAGGGGCTTAACTGCTGGAAGTTTAACAGGAAGGGGGCCTTCGGTTGTTACAATACTGGGATATGGAGGGTTTTATGTCGGACCAATGACTCGACACAAAATGATGTCAAGGTCAGGATAGGGATGGATGATTGGGATTGGATAGATAGCAAGAGGTGATTAATAGGATTTTCTTCTTTATTTTTTACATAATTTGAACTGGGTGAAGTGAAAACTATATCATTTACAGACAAATGGTAAATGGACTCAACTTATGAAGGTTATTTAATTTTAATTGCAAACTGTATGTTTTTTTTGTTTTTTTTACAGAATTGACTTAATTACTGCCTTTACTGTGTTTTTCTATCAGCAAATGGCCGTTTTGAGTCTGAATACTCCAGTTAGTAATTAACTGATTACTAAATTAGTTGACGATTATTTCAATGATCGTCAATGTTCCGTCCTGTACCTCCTAAATCGAGCTCATTCACACATGGCCAAGGGAAATGGCATGTTCAATATTCTGTACCTGGACTTCTCTAGTGCCTTTAACACAGTCGAGCCCTGTCTGCTACAAGACAAACTGACCAGGATGCGAGTGGACCGTGGCCTGGTTGCTTGGATCTCCAACTGCCTAACAAACAGATCACAGTATGTTAAGCTGAAGGACATCACATGTGACACTGTGATCAGCAGCACCACAGGAAACCGTGCCGTCCCATCTCCTCTTCAACCTGCACACCTCAGACTTCTGACATGAGTCTGAATCATGCCACATTCAGAAGTTTGTCCACTATGGGGTGAATTAGGATCCATCAAGAAGAGGAGATGAGGACTCTGGTATCACCTGGTGCCACACAAACAACATTCTTGACTATGTAATAGACCACATGCTGTGCAATAATCTTTAAACTATTTATCAATCACTACTGTTACATTTTTCACATTTTTCTTTTTCATATTTTGTATATTGTTTTTACTCATCTTCCTTGTTATGTTTTTCTTTTTTGCAGATTTACTGCTAAAGATGTTTTTTCTGTCAGTGTACTGCAGCTGGAAACGTAACTTCCCAGAGGAAACTTCCTTTGTGATGATAGAGTCATATCTAATTTAATCTAAATAAACTCCTACAAAACCAAATGCTAAGTGTATTTAATTTTGTTTTAAGAGCAGATTTTCTGTGAAGGTCTCAAAGATTTGTTAGGGAACATTATTGAACGAATAGCATCATGGAGACCAAAGAACACAGCAGACTGGCTAAGAAAGTTGTGGAGAAGTTTAAAACAAAACAATATCTCAAACATTGTCGATGTCATGAAGCACTGTTCAATCTATCACCTGATAATAGAAGGTGTATGGCACAACTGCAAATCAATGAAAGCTTGATTTCTGAGCTGAGGCAAGAAAAACATTAATCAAATAAAAAGCCAAGATGCTATGGTTACACTGGAGGAGGTGCAGAGATTCAACAACTCAGTTTGGACAAGCAGCTAGCGGGACTACACCGAAATTAAAGTTTCTAAACAACATGGAAAAAGCCATGTTTAAAGGAATACTAATACATCATCCCTCTGGTGAAACATGGTGGTGGCAGCATCATTATGTGGGAGTGCTTTTTTGTCAGCAGAGATGGGAGAGCTTGTATGGGATAATGGGAGGATGGACGGTATTGGTTGATCATGTAAAATTTTATTAAAATTTTCTGAAATCTGAGTATGTTAAGTGCAAAAATAAGAAAAAAGTTTAAAGAAACATGAATATTTTTTCAAAGCATTCTAAAATATTACCAATAGTAAGTGGATCAGACATTTAAATTATATATAATCACATTGATCATAAAACATATGGAAGTTTTAGTTGAAGACCATTAAAGAGATGGTCTGAAATGAGGCCTGGGTGAAATGAGAACTGAAGACCACTTTGCAAAAATACGAACTACTGGTTTGAAGAAAAACCCTAAGGGAGGAATAAAGCTTTCAGATCCCTCACTTCTGTTTCATTAAACTTCAACTCAGACCAGGGCTTTACAACAACAGCAACGGTGTTATCTAACAGCACATTTTTCAGGAAGTAGGTCACCCTTATTAAGCCCTTAAACTGTTCTTGATGTGAGCACTTACGGTCAATTTGTGAGTCACATTGTTCTCTGCCTTCACCAGTACTGAAAAACAGCTTGTTTATTGTTTATTTTCAGCTTCATTAAGCTCAAGTGCATCCAATTGTAGGTGTGTTTCTTGTTTCAAAACTGCTTGGTGTAAACACCAAGATTCACAAGCACATGTCACAGCATGAACACTTTGAAAGCTGCACTTAGTGTATTTGCTATCCAAACCATATGTTTAAAATCCTTTTGTAAAAAGTCCATATGATTTGTTTCTCCTTCACTAATTGCAAAAAACCACTGAAAAGTGATCATTGGTTTGATTAAATTGGTTTGATTAGAAACCGTGTTGAGGTAAAATGTAAAAACCCTTTCTGGCTTTATTTTTGGGTGATGGTTTATACAAAAATTAAAAAAAAAAAAAAGTTTAAATGTCACAGTCGGACTTAGAGTAGTCTAACTGTTGTTGATGTTAAAGCACAACCCTCTTCAATCAAAGGATAATTCCACATCTTTGACTTTTATGTGAGATGTATAAGACAGAAACATTTACTCTCAAATATAAATAACAAAGGCCGGGCAAAGTGTGCCAGTGAGAACACAGATAAAGATCAGGGCTTCTGGAATAATGTTTTTGACAGATCACAGGACATTTTTGGCATAAATCAAACAGCCAAACCTCTGGAAAACAACCTGAAAGCATGGAGGTGGAGGTGTCATGGTTTGGAGATGATTTGCTGCAGATGATTAGCATATGGACAGAGATGTTTATTATTACTGTTGCAACTATTGTGTCCCCTGTTGGTTCCGTGAGCGCATCAGTAAATGCACAGCAGCAGTACAGCTGCACTACTGAAGGTGTCTGTTGTAGTGAACCGTGTCTGTTTTTGCACCATGAGCAAGTTTTATTTTCTGAGCAGAATCTGTTTTTGTAATGTTTTGCATTCATGCAATTTTAGTCATTCCTTTTCTCTTCATTACCATAAATACCACATTATGAAATATTTAAATCTATATCCCACATCCCTCACAGCTGTTTTTTTTTCCATACATTTTCTGACTTTTGAAGTTAAGGGCAAATTTGTCTCACTTGAGACAATGAAAGACGAATTTAATTGTACAGTCAGATTTCTAGTAGAGGTGAGTTAGTAGTGGCACATTAATAGACTGGAAAATAAAGTCTCATGCTGCAGGAGGACCTCAAGTCCCTGCATGTTAAGCACTCTAAAGGGGATACAATTAAATACAACAAATTTCCACTAATGCAAACAGTTTTCTCTTGGACACCTTCTGGATAATTATAACAGTTTTTCATTGTGGAATTAACACAATGTTCTCCAGGGGCTGATGGTGTAAAAACAGCATCACAATCCCTAACTATTTACCTACACACACACACACACACACCCCTATATACTGTATATACTGTATATATATATGGTTTCACTGCAAAGAGCATCTGACAAAACATTCAACCTTATGTGATTTTCTCCACTTAAAATCAAGCCTCATTTTCCTCCGAAAAGTTAGAGCATTTATGTGCCTGTTTATTAAATGCTAAATAGGTTTTTTGTACAAAAACAATTAATCAATTCCAATAAAACAGGCTGTTCAGTAAAAACAAGACAAAGCTCAGCTAAATATGAGCCTGCAAATGTCTCCTTCAATAAATGACATCTTTCTCTCCTGGAGACGGAGAGCGAAATAAAAGTTTGAGCCTCCTCTAACAGCTGTAATTTGTGCGCATCACTTTTGTTCGCGCTCTGTCATTAATCGCAAACAATGTTCCCCGTTTGCTGTGTGACTCGTCGAATGACAAGACATTATAAAAAAACAAGTCAAAGAAAGGCTGCGGAGAAAATAACACAGAACATACGTGCGTGACACACTACCACCCACCTGTTTCTCCTGAGATAGACGACACATTATGCCCTTTCTGGTAAAAGCATTCTTTAAATAGAAATGTGGAAAACACACCAACACTCACAGCAGCACACTGGTGGAGCATGTGGATAATCAATAATCATTTCAGGGCAAAACGTGAGGGACCAATCACACAACACCACTCGAACTCTTTGTCACATGCGGCAGCGAATCCTCCTTAAAGATGGTGTCAAAGGACAGCCTGAACCACTCTGAGCTCCACAACTTACAACTCTGTTCTTTCACAACTTCACAATACAGATAAGAAGAGCTCATTATGGTGAGAAGGGTAAAAAATTATGGAAGTCCAAATGCAGAGCCAGGAGACTGTCAGTGATTTAAACACTGACAGGAGAAGCTTTTTTTGTTTTGGGGGTGAAGGGGGAAGTAATTTGAAGTCTAATTTGACAAAGCTTCAACATCTTCTCCAGAGCAAAAAAAAATTAGCTCTACTAACGGAAAATAATAGGACCCTGTATTAAATATTTTTATTGAGAAACTTTCACATATTTTTGTTTTTTGGTAATTGCACTTCTTCCCCAAGGATGTCTCTCTAATGAAAATAATGAACACCTTAATGCCAGAGTAGTCAGCTACTCTTCAGTGAAACAAGATAAGCATATTTACACTATAGTAAATTGACTTTTAAAATAATAAATAAAAATCTTCCTCTGATTTTTGTATATTTACACTTACTCTTAATGTTTCTCAGTACTTCGAGCATTGCTGGAGTCTTAACCTTATCCAGTCTTTAACAGTTGTTACAGATTGCAGTTATCTTTAGCGCCAATCTTAAAATGACCTGTTCAGCTGGTTCTTTTGCATTTCTTGCAGCCTTCTACCTGAAGGTATAAATATTGTCGTATTTTTCGAAATTTAAGAATTACCTAATGGTTTGTTGTGCCCCCTGAGTTGGGATGGTGCTTTTCAACCAAACAGCTTTCACATGTGTGCCTCTGAATGCTATCGACTAAAACCTCAAAGCCTAATAGTCTGGTTCATCTTTGAAGTGATGCCCCATGCTGCACTCCCACTGAAGTGAGCCAAAACAGTGCACAACAGAGGACAGATCACTGCCTGTGCCAGCCCAGGGGGCTCTAAAGTGGGCAGCAGCGACAGAGCCCATCCTTCCTTCCTCACTCTACAGGGTCTCTGCAGCTCGCCACGTGTCTCTTAGATACCTGCCCATGCTGCTTTATCCAGCTGTGCACCGCCTAAGTTAGATAAGTTTAAAGTGACTCAATGCAAAGCACTCTGGGAGATAATTACTACACAACATAGTAGGGCGGAATTGTTCTGAGCTAAATTTCACTGATACAAAAGTGATGAGAATATTGCTCGTCTTACTCTCAGGCATGATGTGATGCATGGCTACAGACAGGAAGAAGATGGATTCGCTGTAGTACGCTCCAGATCCTGCACTGAAATGCTTCTGCATGGCCTCCACAATGGGGAAGAGCTTCTGTGTGAGTTCCACCACATCATGGAAGATGATCTGTAAGTTAATGACATGATACCATTTTATTATTTCATTATGTTTGTTATGACTTCCTGGAGAGTCTTTTTAATTGTGTATTTCAAAAGTATGAACTATTTAAGGAGAAAACAGAGACAGCATTATGTGTGCAAGACATAAATGTTTGTGTTGCTGGATGGTCCCAACAATTAGGCTTTACATTAAATACACTTCCTTAAGTATTCTAACATTTACTTACTGTATATGCAAAAGAAATTTACCCAAAGCGGACTTTGGGTAAATGTTTTACATAATTCATCTATTAACTTCAATGTCTTATGCTATGTAGTCCCAATCATATATTTAAGACATGTAAATGGAACCATATTGGAATAAACACCAACTGTGACACCGTGTCACCAAATATTCAACAAAAACTAAACCAAACCCTTGCAGCCTTTATAAAAGGTCAGAACTGGACACAGACGATTTAAAAATGGTTTTCTCTTCTCAGCTGTCACCGTTATTCTTTGTGGTGCTTTTTGAAGGGATGCTTGGGTATGGTCTGGTCTTAGCAGCACCACATTTCTGTAAGAAATGCTATGTGATTGCTAAACAAATTTTGTGAACAGCAGAGTTGCAGTCAGCAGGTTTTTCACTAATGTAAAATTGGAATCCATTATTTCTTTTCCATGTTTCAGAAACATTTGCTTGTTGTTCTGAATTTGACCCATCAAATTACCTGTTCAGCTATTCTTTGTACTTCTTGCAGCCTGAATATTTTCGTCTTTTATTTTAAATCAGCAAATTTTCATACATCCAACATAAATTTTTAAACTAGACATCGACTCTGCTTCATTACTGCTCCATCATTAGCAATAAATAACAGGTTGCAAAAAGCTCCAGGATGTTCTATGAAGGACATGCAGCAGTAATGAGCACAGCTGCAGGCCTGTGTGACTCTGCAGGCTGTTTGCTGCAAATGTCAAGTGGCTCCCTGAATATTTGGCTATTGGGAAGTAATGGGGCTGAAGACATATTATCTAGCCACTGTGTTATCTATGTACTTCTTAATGCTAAATAATAAAAAGGAGTTAAACTCAAGATGAGCTGAGAGGGGTGATCCTATAATCACCCCCTGGGGATTCCCTGTCTCATTTTTAACCCTAGCAGAGCTGAGTGTTTGTATGATTATTCATACATACATCAAAAAAGGCTGTGTCAGTGCTTATGTCAAAATAGTTGAAGCAATGTTTCAAGGTTCAAAACCTAAAAAGGACCATGTTTAAAAAGTCTGGAATGATACCAGAACACTAGGAGAGGCAGTGAGTGCACAGCATGTAGGTTCAGTCTAGGCATTATCCATGTGTGTGTCTGTCTGACTGTGTGTGTATGTTTGGGTGGAAAACAAACAGATATAAATGAGTCTTCTAAATTATAAAAGACTTATTCTGTCCTAAACAGCTTTTAGCTCCTCTATAAGAATAAAAAAAGCTCATGCAAGCATCAAAACCCAAAGAACAAGGAGTACAATCTACTCACACTTCTGGAACAAATTTTTTGTTTAGCGTTTTAGCATTTTGCTAACTTTGAAAATGTTTAGCACAATTAGCTTCCCTAAATTTAATGTCCAAAGTCAGACCCTACAGGTCGGTGTCCTGAATGTTTTAGTTCTCTCTGGTGGTTGTCACCACATCCTCAGCATGTCAGTGTTCAGCAGAGGCCTGTTAACAAGCCATCATGTGATGCAGGTGTGTTAAACCAGTGAGAAAAAAAAATACAGGATATCAATCTTTGAGGACTCAAAGATTTTTACATTCCTGCTTTTTATTTTGAATTGAGTGTTTACGAGGCAGTTCCATCTCCTCTCCTCACATTCTCTCCTTTTTTCCATGATTAACCTTATTTCAAACAAGAAACATGCAGGAACTAAACAAAAAAACAGACAATAATGAACAAGGTATAAACATAAACAGAATAACTAAAGGTGTTATAGAAAATGTGTCAAAATTTAGTTTGTGTTTGACGTTTGCAGTTTTTCCAAGTATGGATATAATATGAATTAAAGTTAAAGCTTTAGAATTAACTTCCAATAAATACTGCTGGTGTAGGACCTTAGCATTAGCGTAACAAAAGTTAAGGATTAGTCTTTAGGGTTAGCGCAACTAACCTTTTAGTTACCTGCTGATCTGGAATAGGTCCCATAGTTTAAAAACTTTATGAACATGATATCCAACAATGTATGATGTTTTCTTATGTTTTAAAACTCATGCATTCAGAATTGAACATACTTCAATTTTCAATTGACGGATGAATGATTGGACAAACAGGACCAGTACCTGGAAAATAGATACAGTAACTAAAAAGTCTGGAAACATATTTTTTCTGTACTTGTCCACACCTGGAAAACACTTCAATCAAATTCCAAACTTTTCCAGACTTGGTTGGAGCTCTGTTTAATATCCTTTAGACAGCCAGAGCATGTGTAGGTGTGAGGGCAACAGCTGGTATTGAAGATACTCCCACAGCTGTGGACTGGTGCTCTGTAGTTTCCATTTCACTTTATCATCAGGACAGTTTGATAGGAACCTTAGCAGAGGTAGTAACTGTAAAAAGCAGTATCTAAAAGCTTCCACCTACAGTGGAAAAAGGATTTTATATTCCATCTTTGCACATACACAGTCTAGAAGACAAAGTATCACTCAGGCCTAAACCTGGAAAGATGTTAAACTGAACCAATAAAACCTGAACGATCCCAGGAAGTGACTGAGTCATCTTCAGGTAATGCCTGGAAATGCACGTTTTACCTGATGAGATGTTTCTTGTAATAAAAAACAACAGACACAAGCTCTTACGGAAGACACTTAATTGGTTTAAGATGGCGAGCTGTGAAAAGCACACAAAGAAGGACAAACTGGCCAGGACATTTTACAAAACAAACTAGAAACATAATCCTCCTCTTTGGCAAGAAGAACAGTACAAACAAGCTACATCCCATTCACTGGGAAACACTGCCCCCAAGTGTCCCAACTTTAAGCTGCACCTCCAGTTGATGGAGTCTTGGGGATTTGAGTGTCATATCAGGTCATATTTTCCAGTGTTATCTAAACTGAACTATTTTCAGGGCCGTCTAAGATAAGTTGCCAACTCAATCCATTCAGTGATAATATCGCTAACACCTTCTCAAGTCATCTGACCAAGTGAATTCAGTGATTTTATATGATAGAAAAATACAAACTTGTTCATACTGTGAAGTTGAAGGACCATCATACTTTTTTGGGGGGTAAATGCAGAGCCTGGACAAAATTATGTTAGATGCAGCAACAGAGCTGAGGAAAGAGACTCATCTTCCAGCAGGACAACAGCTTTAAACATACAACTAAAATTAAAGTATAATCAAGTATTAGTGATAAATGACCTAAATGTAATTGAAACAATATGACTTGGGAATTGAAAATGGCTAATTACCATCCAATCTTGAACTTTTATCAACAGAACAATCGGTAGAAATAGTTGCATGTAAGTGGAAAAGCTAATAAGAGTCATATCTCCAAAGATCTACAGTCTGGAAACAGAGGGACTAAACAGAAATGCACACCATATCTCAGATTGTTTTGGGGGGTTTTTTACATCAAAAGGAATTTTGTCGGAAATTAAAACATTTATTATAAAATAAAAATTTAATTTTCCTCAAAGGCGACTACAGGTAACACTTACCTCATATTTAAATGGTGCATCCTGCAGAAACTCCTCCAGCATCCTCTGGCCCAGCTCTTGGCTAGCCTGATCACTGACAAAATGAAGCACCAATACTTCTCCTTCCAGGAAATGTGCAAGCTTCACCATGGACAACATGGCCACCCTGAATTTATCTTGCAGGCTTCTGCTCCTGTCCACCTTAGTGAACATCATGAGAGCATGGTAGAGCTGGCCGCCAGTTTCAGAGCTCCCTTTTCTGGACCTAAAAATGTCACTTTCCTCTCCTACATCTAGCTCTTCCGATCTTTGCTGTTCTGATGCAGGAAGGTGTGAAATCCTGGTGTCCACCGTTAGGTCAGCATCATTTCTGTTGGTGTTGGCCTGGGTCTGTCTTATCCTCTTTGTGGTGCTGGAGAAG
Source organism: Xiphophorus hellerii (assembly GCF_003331165.1). Lineage (NCBI taxonomy): Eukaryota > Metazoa > Chordata > Actinopteri > Cyprinodontiformes > Poeciliidae > Xiphophorus > Xiphophorus hellerii. The sequence continues at coordinate 11,785,341 of NC_045680.1, forward strand.
CTGTGCCTCTCAGACCCAAAGTAGTAAAAAGCAATTACAGCAAGCGTTGCAGCCAGTAGAAGTACAAACTGATAGGATCTGAATGTGCTGATCCTTCCCATGATTCTTACTATCAGCACTAGGAAGCCCATATTCACACCCTAGTCATGTGAAGTGAGGTTTAGGTGAGAAGGGAGTCACCATTTTGCACTTGACGGTCATTGCAAATTTCCAAGTGCGACCTGGAAAAAAAAAAAAAAATCTAGTTTTAGATGAAAGTATATAAGCTTATAGATTGTAAAGTATATCATTAGAGGCGTTTGATGTTTTCTACCTTTTTCAAAAAAAATTCTTACATTTTTTAATGACATTTACCAGGTAGATAAAAAAAAGACACTTAATATTCCATCAAACCACCAGGATATAATATGTCCTCAAAAATATCTTTAACAAAATAATGAAAGAAATATATATCACAACAATAAAATTGTACCAAATACATTATTTCAAAACATTTAATCTGTTATATTTGTGCTTTTTTGCAATCAAGTCTTTTTAAAGAATTTACTTCTTATTCCTGTCTGCATACAGCTAAAAGAGAGGTTGGGTTGTTTTAATCCCCATCAGTATCTCTGTATGGGATGATGCTTTGATTTTGCATGTTTATTTTTTCATTATTTAATTATTACTTGCATAAACACATTGGAAATGATCTAATAGGAGGTTACATGGATGTCCTCTTTACTTTTTTTTTTTTGCATTTCTCAGCATTCTGTTATTTCTACCATTGACAGTTTAGTCTTCATAAAGCAAACAAAATATAAAGCTCAGAAGCAAAAAAATAAATAAAACACATTTCACCCAAAGCAGCAGCATGAACCAAGGCTTCACTGAGACAAACTCAACTATCACCATTCAAAACTCATTATGCAAAAAGGATTAATTCAATTTGTACATGCAGTTACAGAAAGTAAATGGCTGTTTAATGCCGTTGTCTTCACCTCAACAGTTTGTTAGAGTATAGCACGGTCATTATTTCTATTACTGGACAGAAACGTCTCTATTACTAACTGATATGCAATCAAATGTAATACATTCATGTACACAAAAGTAACTTGTTGACAAGTAATAAGGGTGCTGCTACGTTAGCAAGCGACAGGATTTGCTCCAAGATGTATATCGCCAAGGTTTATTTTGGATATGTTGGTAGAAAGTTTCACTTGTTGAAACTAATTTAAATCATTTCATACCTCTGTGGCTCTCAACACATCACGATATTTTCATAGGTCGCTCGTTTTCGGTATTTTAAGCAAAGCACATGTCTAAATGTCTGCAGCAGAAGTCGCCTGCTAACAACCTTACCAGATCCTGTGACACAAGTTTAGCCACGCCCACTTCAGTCGTGCTTCCTTCAGGTACGATCCGAATTATGAGACCTATTCCTTTAAAATAGGTAGGCAAGACTGCACTAACCCCTTCACAGGCCGTCAGTCTTCGATAGTTTTAAGCACACTAATTATGAGGAAAATACTACTTATTAGTAAGTAGAAAATACTACTAGGTTAAAAGATACTTTCAATGAATTTTTCTCACTCTCAACACCAGAAGAAGAAGTAGTACAAGTAGTGTAAACATGCACTACAGGTTTTATGTCAAGTTCCTTTCCAAAAGCTATCCATCCATCCATCCATCCATCCAGTTTTAGATTTATTACGTTTATGGATACGAGGAGCGTGACTAACTGTCCCTGAAAGCAGCACCAGGGCATCGCTAGTCTCGTCAGCAGCACAGTTGCTCTGTCCGCTGAAAGCATCCCCATTTTTATACCTACAGAAGACATGCTCGGGTTTCATAGAGGCCTGTTGCTTTTTAAACTCTGAGCTTTAATATTTGCTTAATTTCAACTTTAGTGCACTAGCATAGGGCTGGCTAGCTTAATTAGCGCGTGTGAAAATGAGCTCCAGCACTCACGTCATCCAGGTGACAAACGTCTCCCCGAGCACAACGTCCGAGCAAATGAGGACTCTGTTTGGGTTTCTCGGAACCATAGAGGAGCTCAAGCTGTTTCCACCTGAGTGAGTATTCAGAAATAAAGCCCTGCTTAGTCTGCGTTAGCTTGTCTCTGGCAGCTGAGGCCTTTGGAATCACCAGAGGCCTGGCTGTATGCTAATGCTAATATTTTACCGCCTCCCCGTCAGTTCGTCCATGGAAATCCTCAATGGTTTTGTTGTTGTTGTTTTTCTCTCCCAATAACACATATTTGAATTTCAAATTCACTTAAGACCGTAATTATGAGACCAACTAAACAAATAATAACTATTTTTGCTTTTACTGTTGTAGTAATAAATTATTATAGAATGTAGTGTTTTTTTACCCAACTATTTGTAATAATTAAATAAAACCTTCCGAGAGGTTTTCAGCTTTTTTTTTGTTATTGATTTGTAAAAGTAAAGCAACTGGTGCTTTTCCTATTATCAAAAGTTTCAGAATAAAATTAGTAGAGTTGTAATAAGTAAGAGGGAAATAATAAACAACTTAAAATATGTGCTGCATCTTGTTGTTTTTCTTATTGGGTCCACTGTAAATGTATCTGGTGCCCGAGAAGATCATGTGTTGTATTTTGTCTTTGGTTATGAAGTAATAAGATTGTAATCTGCTCTTTTTCTTTTCTTTATATTAGATTAACCCAGACCCAGTATAGACTTCACTCAGCTGGATGATTACTTAGTCTGGCTGGGCTCATAATGGGTTTCTTGTGTGGACCACACTGAAGTTGATTAAAAATAACTTTTACGTTTTGAAAATGTTGCGAAAACATTATTAAGTGTACAAACATATAGCAACAATGTTGCTTCAAATGGCAGTAAACACATAAAGTGGTTGGAAGGAAAACAATCTATACTTTTGCTTTAAAAAAATAATGAAGAAAAAATAAAATTGTGTTGACTAAAAATCTAGAATGTATGTATTATAATAGTTAATCTTCTTAGCTATGACAGCTATCTGCAGCAGCTCTACATACAAAAGTATATAGATCCCCTTAGGAGAGGTGAATAAATAAAATGAATTAGTAATTAAACAGATATTCTTTCCTAAAAGTCACAGTTAGATAAATGTAATGGAAATAGTAAAACTAGATTACTTTGGAACTGTTGGGACGCTGTTGCAGAAATCCATTATGAACCAGTTTTCCCGGCAGCAAGGAGGGCTTGTTGATTCTTTGATTTTCGTATTCTTTGCACAACACGTCTGTATTTTCTTCCAGTGACTCTCCCTTGCCTGTGACTTCCCGTGTCTGTTTTGTAAAATTCCATGAGCCTGAGTCTGTCGGAGTGTCCCAGCATCTGACGAACACCGTCTTCGTGGACAGGGCCTTGATCGTGGTTCCTTTTGCTGAAGGTGGGTGTCCAGTCTGTCCCTTTGCCATTCACATTTCTATTTCTGTCTGTATATCACAGGTTTAAGGTATACTGGGTAGAATTAGCTGAACCTGAACCATTATTAGCTTTTTTTAAAATATATTTTTTAAGGGAAATGTACATTTGTGTCTCTGTCTTACAATCAGCTGTAAACTTCTCTCTCTGTTATTTGTGTTGTGGTTTTCATAGTGGACAAGTCATTTGCAGAGAGCGCCATCCATGCAGACTGAAAGTGGTCCTCTGCTGCCGTCAGGCGGTTAGAAAAAAAATAATGGCACCAGATTCACAAGCCCCTCCGGTTTCTTGCCTTGCAGTAAAATATTAACTTGATTTTTTTTTCTCTTTCTGTTCAAGGCATCCTTTCTTAAAAGATAGAGTTATTTCTCAAGGTAGAATAAATAGAGACCAGGTAGAATAAAATATCCGTCACCGTCAAGAAAATGCGGCATCCTTGAGTCACAATCCATGATGATCATAGGCACTGTGAAACGCGCCACAGTGATAAATCTAGAGATCAAATATGATGCAGCTCAAACAAAATTATTTAACTGACAGGTAGATTTATCTATGTTTTATTTTATGCAGATATTTTTGAAGTGTTCACATAGAGAAAAGATTTATTAATTGTTGTTGGATGAACTTTCACAATTTATTTTACGTTAGCCTAAATTTCTCTGCAAAACAAGATTTATAGAAAATGATAAACACTGGATCTAAATCTGTTGTTGGTCAAGGTGTTAAATCAGTCACATTTAGAAAAAAGATATATGGGACATCACACAGCAAGATCAAATGATAAGTTAAACAGTCAGGTGTGCATGCTGGGAAATCTATAGTTATGCTAAAGTCGCCACATGGCGCCACATGTTAAAATGCCTTTTGGAAACTGTCCCTCTCCATACATATAGCTCTGATGGAGTTGAGTCACTCTAACGTTTAACAGTGGTGTTTCTTTTGTTGTTGTGTTTTACAGTTGTTTTTCCTGGTTCAGCCAGCCCTATATTCCAGGCCCTGCTGAAAATGCCACCAACAGTTTTGTCCTCCGCAGCCTTACCCCGTTTCTCAAGTGTCTGTCTGTGTGAATGAGTGTGTGTGAAATCAGATGTCTCTCCCTGCCTCCCTCCCTTTCTTTCTCTCTCTCTCTCTCTTTTTTTTTTTAAAAAGGAAATATTTTATTATTAAAATTAGCCTGTTTCCAGATTACACAGCCATGGATGATCATCTGATAATATTTTCTTTTTGATTTTACTGTTTGGTTCTCTTCAGCTTTGGACATAATCTTTCATGTCATTTTCTCATTATTGCTGGCATTAAACCTTAACTGTTTAGCACATATTATGCTTGTGTAGCATTTGCACAATGTACTTTTGGTTTAAATGTAGCATTACAGAAATGTGGTGGCCACGTTTATTTTTTCATGCTAATGTAAGGAAGAGGCGGGTAAAGGTACAACTGAGTATTTTTAATAAAAGTTATGGTAAGTGATGTTGAAATGTATCTTTGTCTCTACATCTAAATCATGAACTTTGTTTTTTTTTGTTTTGTATCTCAATGTTTTTGTGTGCTTTATAGCGAAGCAGCCGGCGCAGGTCGCTTGTTCATAATGAAATTTGAGAGCACATCCCACGGGACAACTGGCTGTGCTTGCTAACGTTTGGTTCATGACTTAAAAAACAAGTACAGGTGATAAAATCTTGGCAGTGTTGATCACAGTGTGTATTGTGATTATTTCTTAATCTCATAGCTACTAATCCCACAATTACACTTTCACAAAAAACAAAAATCAGGTATCAAGATTTACAGACAAGACAAAAAGCGGATTTTTATTCTCCATGTTTTTAACTACAATGTAGTTAAACAGAGGTGGCTTGTCTGAAAGTCTTGTCTTAGTGTTGCTGACGTTTTTTTTCCCCCCCGAACATGAACTGAGATCTTTTCATTTTTTCTTCAGGAGTCATTCCTGATGAATCTAAAGCGATGTCGCTTCTGGCTCCAGCCAACGCTGTAGCAGGAATGATGCCAGGAGGAGGTCTTCTTCCAACACCCAACCCTCTGGCCTCGGTCAGTCTTCATATTACCTTTGCATTATGATTATTATTGTTATTAAAACTGTTGTTTCTGAGTGTGTTAAGTGTGTGAATGTTCAACACTGCAGATAGGAGCAACCCCGTTCGGAGGTCTTGGGGCTCCCAGCATGGACCAAATAGCTGCTATGGGAATTGCGGGGCCCAACATGAGTCCCCAAGTAAGAATCTGCTACAGTTACACTTCCAACATGGAAAAATTGAATTCTCTTACTAAGGTATCATCTCTCTCATTTCTTTCTCAGGCTTTTTCTGCGGACTTCCTCAAGCTTATGCAGTCTATTGACCCAAAGTAAGAAACTACTATTTTCTAAATTTGCAGTGTTACTGTTGTCATATATTTGTTTTAAATGTACAGAATGGTTTTTGCAGGCTGAACCCACTGGCAGCCGGATTAAACCTTGCCCCGGGTCTGAAGCCAGATTCCTCCAACAAGGAGATTGAAGAGGCGATGAAGAGAGTCCGAGAGGCCCAGTCTCTGATTTCTGCTGCCATCGAACCTGGAAGTGAGTTCAGTTTTTAGTGCTCTAACCTTTAAACCACGTTGTGAAGCTTTAGGAATTAATTTGCTTGAAATGCATCTCCATAAATTAGATTTTTTTTTTTTTCCAAAAGGAAACTCACATAGATTCATTACACAGACACTGAGAATACTTTAGGGGTTTATTTTGCTCTTTTAGTAATTATTGTTAATACCTAATGGGGAAAAAAACTCAGTTGATTTTTAGGTTTTAGATTTGTACTGCTGAACTTATTTTGTCTTCTCAATGCCTGCAGGTAAAAAAGATGACAAGCGCAAACATTCCCGATCTCCTTCAAGGTCGCGCCGCAAACGCTCGAGGTCTCGGTCAAAACACAAGTAAAGAAAACAGTCAAGTAAAATGAACTTTTCATTAACAGTTTCAAATTACTTAAAATATATATTCATATATATTTTACACAGACGTTCAAACAGCAGATCTAGGCGAAGTTCCCATTCAAGGAGCCGGAGGCGATCCAAAAGTCCGAGGAGGAGGAGGACTCGCTCTCGGGACAGAAGCCGTCGCAGCAGATCCAGGTCCACAGCTCTTTGAAGTCTTTCTGACCACATGTCTGGGTTACTGCTGTTGTCATGACAAAACCCATGTCTGCTAGCACCGAGGCACTTTTAGATATTTTATTTGTTTAACAGGGACAGGAGAAAAGAAGAAAAGTCCAAGAAAAAATCCAAGACGCCTCCTAAAAGCTACAGCAGTGCCAGGAGGTCTCGCAGCATCAGTCGGTGAGTTGCTGTGTCTTGCTAAAAGGAAAGACAGGCGTCATCTTGCGTGGTTCATCTATAGTCTAATCCTGCTCGGCTTTTAGGAGGCGCAGGCGAAGTCGCACTGCTTCCCGGTCCCCAAGGAAACGGCCTTCCACGTCTCCGTCCGTCGGCCGGTGAGTTTTCATGTCTTTTCTGTATAACTAATCGAAACGAGCCGACTGACAGGCTGGATGTGTTACTTTAACAGCCACAAGAAGGAAAAGAAGAAGGACAAGGATCGCGAGAAGAACCGCGATAGGGACAGGAGGGAAGAGCGGAACCACACCAGAGACGAACGAGAACGCTCCACCAGCAAGAAAAAGAAGAACAAAGACAAGGAACGAGAGCGGGACCGCAAATCCGACAGCGAGAAAGGAGACGTAAAAGTACGTGTCCAGAAATGAATTCTCACATGTAGCCCTGATCTTAAAATACCCCAGACTGAAAGCTGTTCTGTAGATGTTGGAGCTACTTGGCTTCATCTGTGCTTTCATATGCAAACAAAACCTCCCATGTTTGTTGAGTGACAGGACACTGGTGTTTCAGGTTACACGGGACTACGATGAAGAGGAGCAAGGCTACGACAGCGACAAAGCAGGGGAGGAGGAAGATGACAGGAGGAGCGAATCGGATTCTGTGTCATCTCCCAAAGATCAGGAGGACATGGAGCGAGACGAGCGTCAAATGTCCAAAAGGTCCAAACTAAACGGAGACGATCGCCATCAGGAGGACATGGAGATGAGCGACTAAGAACTTTCTGTGCCACCATCTACTGAATTCTTTTCCTATTCCTAATCTGGGCCTCATTATGTCTGTGCCTGATAACTGTTAGCAGGTTTTTATCTTAACAGCAAAAACCTTGTGGACAGAGGGCCTAGATCTGGTCATTTTTGTAAAGATAAGATCGGGACTAAAATACAAATGACATGAAATATGGTTTTTAAACTATGATTTATGCCATTTGTTTAGCGATCATGTTTTTAATGCTGTATAGTTTTCCTGAAAACTGAACATTTTCAGTAGGATTGTTTTTCCCCACCTCTCTTGTCTTGACTTAAAAATATTTTCCTTGTTGTCATTTATCAACCAGCACCATGTTTCTTTAAATTGTGGCAAAGTTAAGATGAACTTTAATGCACTGTCATGAAGCTGTTAACCAGAAATATAGTTGTGTGTAAACTGGCTCCAATACAATAACAATTTCAAAACAAAGTGGCTTCAACTCTACTTAAGGCAGAGCAGTAATAATTGATTTAATTAATAATACATAAACATTTATGCAGTTAAAATGAATCTATCATGTTATTTCTGGAAGTGTACTTTTAAATTACTGTAGCTGACTAACACAATTTAGCTTTTGCTGCAGCATAATGTCCACCGTTTTTACTTTTTAGTATGTTCCATGTTGGGATTTTTGCTGTACAGTTGATATAGATTCTCACAGAAAACATTTGGGATTAAAGCAGCTGAAGTCAGGATGAAATGTCTGTTAAATGTACATGTTGAATCAGGTCAAGAGGCACAAACACACTAGCAAAACTTTACTGTACAAAGGAATGTCATGGAACAATGAAAACTGGGTTTTAAATAAAAGCACTGTCTAAATAATCGTGTTGCTGAATAACTGTTCCACGCAGACGTCTGTTATTACAAGAGGAGCCAGGTGTGCTCAGCTTTAATCCAACCTGCCATCAGAAAACTACTGACCTGTACTTAATATTGCTTGATCTTTTTTGTGTTTTGCACCAAGTCAAGTTTGGAATCATAAAGATGTTTATAGGTTAATGGTTCTACCTTAACACCTGGACATAAAGTATAGAAATAACGTGGCTCCGAGAATGCAGCATTCAGGCTCGATGCTCCTTTAATCTGGAACAAACTCCTAGAAAACTGCTACTGAAACACTTGAGTTGCTTTAAGTCAAGGCTGAAATTGAATTCATTTAGAATTGCCTTTGACTAATAACTGCAACATTGATTCATTTTTGTCTGAATTATAACTTTTTATTCTCTATGTTGCCACTCTGTTTCTTTTGTTTGTTCACTTTGCTGAAATGTGCTATAAGGCCAGGTTAATTAACATTTTTTTCCTTAAATAAAACCATCTGAATACTGTTTTTTGTATTTACACAAGATATTTTTGATATCAAAAATGCATTTGATGATCTGAAGGATTAATATGTGCAAAAAAACAAGGATTCAGATACACTTCATATAAAATCTAAAACTTTAAAATATATTCTTTATAGAAAATATGTACATCTATAGTATGTATTTTCCAAAGAAACAAGAAAAACTTTCCTGTAGCAACAATACCAGATCATTAAAAATGAAATAATTAAAAATATTTTTACTGACTTATGTAGTTTCCTGAAGTTTGTAATAAGAACAGCAGTATGTATGTTTTGCCCTTAAAGTGGAAAGGCATGATGTCCAGACAGATATGAGGAATTTTTATTTTTTAGTATATTTTATATGAAAATAGTGTTGCTGACTTATACAACAGTTTTTCGCTGTACAACTGACATGAAGTTTAATGGAGAAATGCCTATAGAAAACATTTAAAATTGGAACAAGTGGAGCCAGGAAATTAACAAATAAAACACGGAAATGGAAGAAGAGACACACCTCCACTAGCTGAACCTAAAGTAGTTTGGAACGTCATGAAACAAAGAAAACTGGAACTAAATAAAAGCAATATTTGCTGAAAGACTGATCCACCTGTACAACAGGAATATCCTGCAGTCGCCAGTTTTTATGAACAAGAACAGGTCAGTTTCTTTGTTTCATCTTTTCAGACGGAATCTTTGCAGGTGTTTTGTGCTTGTTTTTTTTAAATACAACCTCAAATAAATTCTTCCAAACATATCAGAGAGGTGCATTACTGAAGAAAAAGATGATCAAACAATTCAGAGATTACTGCTCATTTAAACAAATGTACGTAGAAAAATGTACCACAACTTACAAACCAATAAGAGTTTGAGATAACCCTGGATGCTACATCAAAAATGAAATTACCCTCTTGTCAGTTCAAAGAATTAAAAAAGACAAACCAACACCCAAAACCCAACAAATATACTGCACAGAGGAAAAGCCCTGGCTCTATGTGTTAACTCTTTATGTATGCTGTAATAGTTAAAAACTTAAAATCTGTGTTGTCCATATAGAACCTGTTTGAACAGATTTGCTACTCAGATTAAAACATGAAATAAAAAACAAAAGGTTTAATTAGCACAACTTAAGACTCACTGCTGCTTATTGAGACTGATGTACCGTGAAGATCTGCAGCTGCAACTTTGATCTTTCAGAAGCTCAATTGAAAGTTTGACATCACAAAACAAGAGTCTTTAAACTGAAGAGCTGTCCTAGAGAGTCTAAATAGTGACCAAGTAGAGTGATACGACTCCATGCTTGTGAAAATGTTTGCTCAACACAAACAATTACACATTTTTGCTATGTGCAAAGGAGGAATTCTTTTTTTAAAAAGCTGATTTTGATCTAAAAAAAAAAAAAAAAACTTATTTTCCCAAATGTACATTTGTCATTGCATGTCTTTTGATCCAGTAAATGTGTTATCAGTGATTGGTGGAAGTAATTCATTAAGCATTACAATAATTTTAAGGTGGAAACCAGACATTTACATACACTGTATGAAAAGACGAAATAATGTATCTGTTTTAAATCAGTTAGGACAGCAAAAATATTTCTATTTGCTAAATGCCAGAATAATAAGAAAATAGCTTAGCACACAAATCTGGAACAAAACATTTGTGCTGTTTTGCACAAATGTCCAGAAAAGCGCAAAACAGCTGAAACACTGAGTTCCTTTAAATCAAATCAACAAAACGTAATGTTGTTACTGGTCACTCAATTAGTGGTTACATTGTTTCTATGACTTTTTTGTGTTTTTATGAAACAAAGCACTTTGAACCACCTTGTTGCTGAAATGTGCTATACAAATAAAATTGATTGAATTAATTTTGATTACTTTCATCATTTACATATTACAATCCCTTTTTAATAACTTTGGTTAGCTCAGGTGATGCTTTTGTAACCTTTTAATAGTTAACTGACGGTTCACTTGTGAATGTATTTTATGTCAACACCTCAAACTAATCCCATGTTGTGTGATATCACGGAAAAATCAAATGAAATTGGCCAAGATATAGGAAAGGGAATTACACACTTACACAAGTATGTGTTTTGGTTTGAAATATGCGTGTAAATCCTAGAACAAATGGACCATTTTCCATTCTGTCCTCCAATCACCTGTGAGCAAGACACCAACATATTTAAACCAGCTTAACTCAAGTCATACAGTTTAAATACTAAGGAAATAAATGGAGACTTTTTGGAAGGAAAAAGAAAAAAACAACACCCCCAAAACTGCAGAAATAATTTTGGTAATCTTAGTAGATTTAAAACAAAAAGAGAGTGTCAGTGACAAAAATGTGTCTTTTTTTAATGTATATAAATATCTGGTTTCAGCAGTATATGATTTTACTCTTTGTATTGGCAGTAAATAGAAAAAACTTGAAAGGTTTTTGCATTTTGAGATGGTTTTGTCCACTGTGCTCAAATAGCTAAAGAACCCAAAATGAACTCTGAGCAGACTTCCCATAAAAGCATCTCACACAGTATTATCAGTGCGTCACTACATGTCAGTTAGACACAATCCCTTTAAAAACAACACAGACTTAAATACAAAAGGTCAACTGAACTGGTAGTTCTTTATTCTACTCTTACCTCATATAAATAACCCCCCCCGCTCTGCTGCCATTTTTTCACTTCAATGCCCTTTGACGAAAAATCTCAGTTACCTACACTTCCTGCTGCGCTGTGTCAGATTTGGAGGTTAGAGTAAGAATCCGAAACGCCCCAGCTTATGTTCATATCGACTGAGGTCAACTCCTCTGCAGAGTTGATCCTGTGTGTCTTCTCATCCTGCTGCTGTACAGTCTGTGTTCAGAGTCTGAGCATGTGACAGGGGTTTCCATTCATAAAAGGTGTGTTTTGTAGGATTAAAAACCAAGGCGAGAGGTTAAAGGTCAGGGAAGCGGCTTGGGTCTTCTTTGTAGTCAGTGGGAATGGTAAAAATGGATTCATCGAACTCGTCGTAGCGAAACTCCTGAAACGTGACCGTGGCTGTAATAGTAGGAAAGACAGGGATGTCTGCAAGAAACCACAAAAACACAAGTCACTGAGTGAAATGGAAATATTTCCCCAAACCGCAGTGATCCGGTCTGCAGTGAGCGTCTGCTTACCGAGTTTGACAGGAAAGCCAGGGGGGAGCTTCATCTGAACAAACTCCCTGAGTTTATTAAAGTGCTTGAAGGGTGCAATCACCTCCAGGACATTCAGTAACCTGAAGGAGGGCAAAAGCAATAATCGTCACAGATTTAGCTTTACCAACAAGAACAAATATGCAGCGCATGTTAGACCTTTACATGCACTCCAGATCAACATGAATGTTGTCATGTTTTTAGGTTTTAAGTTATTTGATTGGTAGCTATGAACGAGGACCTGGCATACCTTAGATTGAATATTTGGCTCTTAATGACAGACAGAGCTCACTTAAAGTGGATTGCCAGTTGAAGATTTGAAAGGAAGTTGATTAGAGGAAGTTTTTATTCTTCATTGTCCCACCAGTAAAAGAGACACTTAGCATGACACTGTTTCCAACATGCTGAGAGTTGTTGTAGTGTTTTTATGACTAATAAGCTCATCTTGATTCTTCATTCTTCTTCTAATTGAGTTTTAAGCTAAATTCAGTTTCTCTCGTCACACCATGAGACCTGAAAGCTTGCCCATGTGGGCAGCTGCAGATTTCAGTAAAACCTGAAAGTGATTACTCTGAAACAGTGCTTATTCCTTGGTCATAACACTCTCATTCTGGGCTTTTGTTTAACTTGCTTCACTGCACACAGTGGCATTGATGCGCCTGCATCTGCCAGGTTTGAGCCTTGGTGTTTCCTGGGTCATTCCAGAATATTTAAGCCAATTTCATTTCATCTAACGGGGATCATATGTTAAAACTTGGAAAATACGTCACAAATGCCCATGAAAATTTTGTAAACTTCTCAGCATCACTGGAGAAGTCAAATTTTTATCACTAATCTATTTAATGACTGACTAGAGGGCCTCTAAAATTAAACACTCACGATTCAATGCCCAGAGGGAAGTCTTGACTCATGGCTATCGTAGCTTTGAAGTTTTTCTTGCTCTCTTTACAGACCAGCTCCCTTCCTAAATGAGGTGCTCTGTGGAGAGAGATGCAGCACACAAGATGACATCTTAAAATATGCCATCATGTACCAATTAAAAATTCTTTATATATTGATCATGTAGACTTATCTTTCACAAAGCAAGTTTTAGACACTTACCTTCCATTGTCTGCAGTGATGTATTCCTCCCAGGAAATAGTGTTGGGTAATGGGGGGGTTAAAGACTGCCTTCTCATTGGCTAAAAGGAACAAAGGGAAGGCTGAACTTAAAAATCATCGCCAAAATCAAGGATTTTGTTAATCCTTAATTAACAAAATAATCAAGGAAGTAAAATTTTATTTAAACTTATCTATTTTCCTAAAATGGAAAGGAAAGGAATAGTTATTTGCAAATATTTACAGTTAGGATGTATAATATTAAGAAGTCATGTTATGAAGATACTGTTGAATATTGCAATTATGATAAGTCCACATAGTTAAATCCACATTAACATGTCACAGCTCTATGCGACCTTTTAGTGTTTTATCCACTTTTTCATTGAACATATTACTGGAATGCAAGGCAAGAATTTATGATTAAGAAAAAGTCAACAAATACTCTATTTAAGCAATCCTTTGCAATATTAATATTACCACAAACCTGTTTTTATTAGGTACTCCTAATTACATTAACATTGAGTTCAGGTTTGCACTCCGGTGGGACTATAATCATCAAGAATTATTTTTAATGCAAGCCTGTGATGTGGTGAAATAATTAACTTCATATCTTTTGTTCAGACAATGGGAGAATTGATAATGTTATTTCATAATCATGCAGTCATGCAGGTAAAAGATCTGGAGTTAAATACATCACAAGATCAGTTCCTTTCTGAGGAAACAGCCCTTTGAAATCCTTATCTCAGGTTCTGAGTGTGGACTGATTATGTAACATAATTACCCAATAAGTGGGCTGTGGTTCACCTTTATACATATTGTCAGTCTGATTGCTCCATTGAGCCTGGTTTATGTACGGAGACCCTGCTAGGACTTTAAGCCTAAAACAATGCAGTCCCCAGGATGACGGGGATACCTAAAAACTTTTTCAACATAGTATGGTCGTCTCCAGAGATCCTCCAAAAAATACCAACAGTCAGATTTTAGTTTGTAGTTATTTAAATATTTGACTTATATGATTAAGAAGGGTTCTCTTAAATTAGTTCCCCCAATTAAAGAGAATCCTCCTAAATTGTGGAAACTTCTTGTTCACAATTAAACAACTCACAAATATTTTCGTCAGGGAGCCTCTGTCCTCTCCGATAGTGTGTACAGAGAGACACACCCCAAATGAGCTGCAGATGTAAATGAAGTGAATGATTCTTCATCAAAGTGTTGATTCAGGACAAGCTGAACATAAATGCACATCACACTGTTCCGATTTTTATTCTAGCCCTTTAAACCAGTTAGGTTTGCTCATTTGATCAAGGTGCTCTTATTACATCACAAGGTGATTCTGCTTTGTGGTGGTTCTGAACCTATGGAAGAGTCTTTCCATTAAGATGTTAACTTTTTTTTTTTTTTTACTGAATTGTATTTAATATTTTTGTTTGCCTATGTGAATGCCTGAGTATTCTGTAATATTCTTACTAATGCTGGATTTTATTTTGGTTTTATCTTTAATTTTATCCAAAGCTCTTTGTAACAGATGTTTTGAAAAGTGCTCGATTATTAATGTTTTTCCTTTAAACTTTGAAAATCACGCATCATTTTCCTCTCCTATCACAATTATGAACTACTATGTAATGGTCTACAACATAAAAGCAACACAGAATTTATAGATATTTGTGATTATTTGGTGAACAGGATGGGGACCAGAGTGATTACAGGCACTGTAGGTGCACCATTCAACTGTAGTGAAGGGATCTTGAAATGTGAGACGGTGTAAAACGTATTGCTGCTGAGGGTAGGTAGATCAGATTTCTTCCTCTGATTAATTTTACCCCCCAAAGGAAACACTTCCTACCACCAAAGCAGCGTGAAAAGCAAGTCATAAAAAGCATGCAGGAATTTTCTTTTCAAGCTAAATCATCTTTCCCGAAGAGAGGAATCTCTGTTCAGCCTTTTCTAATAAGTGTTCTTCTTCAGTTTCAGTTTATTTTAGGATTGGGCAGCTTGTACTGACTGTCCCTGAACTGGATCTGGGACAAGTGCCATCCTGTTAATCCTAAAATTGACATTCTCCCAGAATTAACTCCTGCTTGCCAATGTTCATGTAATATTTGACTATTACTCCATTTGACCTATCTCTTTCAAGCAGTGGTAAAGCCACAAGGGGAGAATACTATGGGACAATGACAGGTCATCTTAATGTCCCAAGAGAAAGTTGAACAACTTGTGAAAAAGAACCAAGAAAAGCAACCTTAGATTTACAGATGTGTTTTTCCTGCATGTCGTTGTGTTCCAGTCCAGGCATGTTGTTGTGATGAAAACAGAGAACACAAAAGCTGTTCAGAACAGAATCTACTGGTGTGTCAGTCCCCTTGGCCTCTGACTTTTTCTCTTTGTTTTTGTTTTTTTAACAGATCCCTCATGTCATCAATGCTGTCATGCTTAGTTTAAAGGTCTTGCACAATTGCTTGAGCCCACAGATGTTCTCTCACGCAACTGTTAACACATCAGTTGTAGCCCTATTTGCTGAAATTGAAGGCGAACTATTCCTAAAGTGGAGCTAAGGTCCACTGTCACCATGGCTTTTCGCGTTCATAGCTCTGTAAATGGACTAAATAACAACAGAGGGCAATGTGAAAAAACAAAGCCTACCACAGAACAAGAGAGAGTGCACAAGAACAAAAAAAACAAGAGAGCAGTTAAAAGGCATCCAGTGGGCGTTGAGAGGCTTTGTCTTTCCCGTGTGACCAGTTCAATGTTGAGTTCAGACAACAGCTTGCTAAGCAAACTGGAACATACGACAGTGAGGGGATGTCATGAGGGGAGGTGTAGTTTTAATTCTTTCTCCACAAGGTGGCAGAAGTGGGTCTAAAATGCAGGCCGGGTGGCTGACAGGACATCAAAGAATCATCTGTCCCAAAAGCAGGCAGGAATTTTTCAATGAGTCATGCAAAATTTCTGAAGAAAGTCCATCAAGAAATCCATGGTGTTTCCACAGGCTTTATCCCCAAATGCAAATAGCAGTGAGATATTGTGACTTATTTAGTCTGAGAGACTCAGGTCCTACCCCAAGGGTCCAGCGGGACAATGCAGTGTCAAGATTGGACTGATGGTTACGCTGCAGGTACAAGTAAACAGGATTTATATTTATGTATAATAACGTCACAGACATTCAAAGGTTGAGGTTGAGTGCATTGCCCAAGGAAACACTGAAATGTGGCGGGGGACGAAATTGCAACCCCGACCTTTCCATCCAATTGCAGACTACTTTTTCAGTGAACCACATACTTCACTTTGTTACCAGAAACATTTCATATTTATGTAGTAGAGACAAAATGTAACAAAGATTAAGGGATAATAGGGGGTTACGGTTTTTCCAATAAACAATAAAAGATCCAAACAACATGTAGTGTCACCTCAAAGTTCTGCTCAATGAGGTTTCCTCCTTTGCTCAGACTCTCCATAATAGCTTTATTCCTCAAGATGTCCTCCTCACTCAGATGCTCTCGTCTCTTTCTGGACTCCAGCACCAGGCCGTTCACAGAATAGAAATCTGCCAAGAAGTTTCCCACGCGCTCCTGGAGAGAGAAGAAACAGATCAGTCTGCCTCCTCTATCATCAATTTCCTCTCTAAACAGAAGTTATCTCATTCACCGCTTCTGTGTCCTCCTGCCCCATCTTTGTTGTTTTTGACCTCAGGCCTATCACCTGTGGTCCTCTCTTATTTATTTACTCTATTTCATGCCGGGTTTCAGACATATAGCAGGAAAATATGAGTATTCGGGTCAGAATAGCACAAAGTAATCACATTGTAAAAGCAAATAGCTTAAGGTCGTGTGAAAAAATATGACACTGTGAAAGCCTGTGTCTTTCTAACATATACTAGAAATATTAATATACTTAGAAATATTGAACAAAAAGGCTGACAATACTGAGAGAGTTAAGTAGTATTACAAAACACACACAACTTAAGAAAAGATCATAAAATGTTCATTAGAATGAAGTAAAAGTAATACAATTTCTGGTGAAAAATAAATTAGGACACCTCTTTTAAAAGCGCTAACACCACATCTAATTGTATCACATCATGTGACATGAGTAGAACCTCATTATTCACCAGAATGAAGAAGATTTATCCAGTTTAAACTTCAGACATTTAGACTGGTTGACGAGAGACAAAACACAATGCTGAGATAGAAAGGTCTGTCTCCGGTCTTCAGAAAGATGATGTAAACATCTCTTTAAATGTGGTGAAGGATTTAAGGAGGCCTCAAAAATAAATGAAATCATTCCACTGTTAGGGGAAATAATCAACAACATTAAAAACAAACTGCCAACATGCCTGGCTGTCCAGATAAATTCACCCCAAGGACAGGAGCAAAAACAAATTCCCTAACATACTGTATCTTTGTGGTGACCTACAGCAAGGTCTTACTACTGTTGATGTGAAATTACATCCATGTACAATCACAAAGAGACTGCAATAGTTTTACTTTCATGGGAAATGTCCCAGGAGAAAACCTCTGAAAACAGTGAAAATAGTACAAAAGTTTGCTAGAGAGACCAAAGACAAAGATCAGGCCTCTGGAACAACGGTCTTTTGTGAGATGAGTTTAAAATGGAACAATGGACACCGGAATAGAGGACTTGTTTGGCATGAATGCAATAAAGCATTTCAAGAAATGAACCTCAAACTAATTGTGAAGTATGGAGGTGGAAGTGTCATGGTTCAGGGATATTTTGCTGCAGGAAGACCTGGTTAGCTCACCATCAAAAACTCTATTATGTATGAGATGTTGCTTAAGGAAAATGTGAAGCCATTTGTGAGAAAACTAAAAATGAAACATAACAGTGTCCCAAAACATATCAGTAAATCCACCAAGAATTGGTTAAGAAGAAAATGGGGATTTCTGGCCTGAAATGGCTAATTGAGCATCCTAATCCAATTAAGATGTTGTGTGGCTCTCAGACAAATAAAAACAAGACTGCACATCAATATGTGAACATTACTTATAAAAAGCTTATTATTTATTTGTGTGTCGTAATCTTTTTTGACTTGACTGCATATATTAACATTGATGGATGACAGAAAGAAACTACACATATAAAAAAAATGTAGATCACATGGGTGATTTATACATTTAAACCGTGAATACAAAACACCACAGGAAATAAGAAAGTTTGTTTTTAAAATAAGAGTCAATAATTTACATAATACTGTGAAAAGAGAACAGCTCAGGACCCCTTTTCTTAAACAATAATCAAATTTCTATTTTGCCATATCTGGGAACAGACCACAACTCCAGAGATTGGCCAGGTAGATCTTTATGAACTTGAGAACATCCTATTAAAAGGTGAGTCTGTGTGAAATTTAAAAACCTCATAATAACCATCACCAACCGTCTTGTCCTCTCTGAAAAGCCATCCAGTCTGTGCCCTGGAGAAAGTGATGGACTTGGTGGAAAGTGTGGCAGAATAAACGTCACTGCTCATCAAAATGTCCACCTCCTCTTCGGTCTCCATCTCCGACTCCTATGAAGACAGAACAGAGGGACATAAATACCTACAGTTGACACCAGGGGATTACATACAGCGAATATTGAGACAAATACAGCTGAAATCATAGGCAACTTGTCTTGTTTGAGGTCAGATAGAATTACCAAAATGATTTATATTTGCTAAGTGCCACAATAATGAGAGAAAGAATATGTCTGAGATTTATTAATGAATTCTTCAAATCAGAAATGTATGTGCAGAATTATTACCATTTCTTTAAACAACGAGGAAAAAGCTCAGATGATGATGTCATGAATTTGGAAACTTCTGATAGGTTAATTCAGATATTTGAGTTAATTGGAGACACGCCTATGGAGGTATATTAAGACCACCCCTCAAACACATTGCTTTCTGGTTTGACACAATGAGAAGGTGCCGCATTCATCCGTTCAAACAATAATACTCAAGCATAACAATAATGGGAATGTCCAATCATCTTACCGGTCACTGAGTTCTGCCAGTTCTGTTAGGAAGAATGGACCAGAACTCCAGTGAACTATTCTGAGAAGCTTGAGGAAGGAACTCCAAAAGATTTGACAGAAGTCAAATCAATGCTACCAAAAATAAATCTGACCTATTCATTCTCTATTTATTGTGCCAATAAACAGGTCATTTAGATTCCTGGTGATCCTAAATGACCTAAAATAAGAAAAAACTATTTCTGACTAGAACAGCAGAGAAGAGTTAATTGCTTTCAGTATTTTTTTAATTCAATTCAAAAATTTTAATTCATACTACATTACACGTATGTTTTTCAGGTGTTTCTTTCTGTTCATTTTGATGATAATGGCTAAGAGTTTATGAAAACACAAACTGAATATTATATAAGTCAAATAAAATATATATTTTTTCTTTTTTTACTGAAAAGTATCTCCACATATTTGCACTCAGTGCTTGGTTGGAGATCCTTTTTCATGAATAATTGCAGAGTGGCACTGAGGTGATCAACCTGTAGCACTCCTGAAGTGTTCAGCAAACCCACATCACTTTAATAACAGCCTTCAGCTCGTCTGCATTGTAAGCTCCTGCATCTGATTTCATCTTCCTATAGAAAATATGTCATAGATCTCCTGAGAGGTTGAGAATCAGCCGGTTTGCTTGTAATTCAAGCATAGTGTAATTATAGGAGGTACTGATTCAGTGGAATAACACCAGCAGAAGAAACGGCTCCTGAGATCATCATGGACTGTGGACACTTTACACTGGACTTCGAGCAACTTGAATGCTGTCCCTCTTCACACTTTCTCTAGATTTTGGGACATTAATTTCCACATGAAACACAACATCTACATAAATATTAAAACATGACTTTTGGTCAGTAAGCAACAGTTCAACTGTTTTTCTCCTCAGCCCAGGTATAATGCTTCTGATATCGTTTCTTATTGAGGAGATGCTTAACACAAGAGTTGTAACCTTTGTAGCCCATGTCCTTATGTCTGTGTTCAGTAGCTCTTGAAACTCTGATTCTCATCATCCTGTCCTTCGTGAATGTAACCAATTTGAGTTTTGAATAGGCTTTGCTTCACAATCCTCTCAAGAATACCCTTGTTTCTTGGGCACATTTTTTACCAAAATTTTTCTTCCACTGGATTTTACAATAATATGCTTGGATACAGTTCTCTGTGAACAACAAGCTTCTTTGGCAATTACCTTTTGAGGTTTACACTCCTCATAGAGGTGCATTTTGTGTCTTTAGAAAGTAGTAATAATCAAAATTAACTACATTGAGTGCTTGGAATACACATGTCTATGTGTAATGAACTTGTATAGTGAGTGAGAGCAAGATTTTCAATTGAATGATAAATAAATTAATGGGATTCTAATCCATTTAGATACACTGCTGTGTTTTTCCCAAACACAGCTCATTTGTGTTCGTTATAATGAACATGGCAGGTTTGGGAACCACCAGATCTCACTCACCTCATGGTGTATCCGCTGGTAGACCTTCTGTTCATTGTCCAGAACAACAAATGACTCAGAGGGAATAGCATTGCCGTTGAAGATGAAACTGAGGTCTCCCCGCTGGCATTTCATATCAGTAAAGTCTATCAGGGTTGTATCCAACCTATAACCACAAATTACATTTAATGAGACAAAAAATAAGGTTTACTTAAAAGAGTGGGGGTGGGATGTTAAAATAAATTGCAACATGACAACCAAAGAACTCACTTGCAAAACTTAGTGATCAAATAAAACCAGTAGAAAGTACAGTGTTAATACTATGTAGTGTAGAAATGTTTCATATTTGCTATCAGGCTTCAGGGGTTCTGGATGCTAATCACTGCCATGGGACATCAAAAATGAACTTCGAACCCCTTATGTGTGTGCTTGTTTGTCTGTGTGCTGCAGCTTTCAACCGAAGCACGACAGCAAAGAGAATTACTGATCTGTATGTGAACACCAGACAGTACAGTGGAGGATGCCATGAGTAGGTATGAAAAGTGGGACATGCTGTAGAAGCAGAATGCAAATTAACTTGGTGTG
This sequence comes from Xiphophorus hellerii, assembly GCF_003331165.1. Lineage (NCBI taxonomy): Eukaryota > Metazoa > Chordata > Actinopteri > Cyprinodontiformes > Poeciliidae > Xiphophorus > Xiphophorus hellerii. The sequence continues at coordinate 11,806,512 of NC_045680.1, forward strand.
GCAGTTCTTTCCCCTTCTCTCCTTTCACCCTCTCAGTCTCTCTTTTCCATTTCTAGGTCCCCAGAATAATGAGAGGGCATTTTGAATACCAAATTAGACAGCCAGGAGCAGTTTCAGATGATAATGAGAAGCTCCACATCAAGGTTGGCTCTTACGGGAAAAGCACACTGACAGAAAAACTCAAATTCATACTTCAAATGGGTTTAGGTGATAGGTTATGGCACTAAAATGTAGAGGCTCATGTTTATATTCTGGATAAAGGAGGCGCTCTTATTTTCATAACCTTAAAAGGAGCTTATAAGAGTGTAACTACATGTCACAGATACACAAGCTTTGCCCCAACAGTTTCAGGTTTTTGCCCAAAAGCCGATGAAGTGATATGGATTCCCACCAAAGATTCTTTACTGTGACTGTGTCAGCGTGTGTCAGTTTGACGACTTTTTGCTGGCATTTTTATTGAGTGAGCTACACAGCACAGTAACTCCATCTACAAGGCTTTGACTCAAACAGGCAGACAGAAGTTACAGATCTATACTCGGAGGCCGTGCCATTCACTTTTCTCCCAGGCAGGCTATGATTTCACACTCTAGTTCACAAAACTGAGTTGACGAGCACAAATAGGAAGCAGAGGGGGAATTGAGAAGAGCAGTTGTTGAGAGCAGTACATAGAAGTTCTAAAGTTAATTTCACTACACTCATTTTACTAAAAGAACTTTTCTCAAGTCCATTTTTTTATAAGATTCACCTGATGTTGATGCCATGCTTGTAAATCTTACACGCATCTGATGGGAGGATTCTGGACAGCAAAGGCACTGCAACATGAAGAGACACAGAGAGCACATGTGAAACATCTCAACTACAGTACATCCCAATTGACAAAGATTGCGAATAATTAAGGGCAAAATAAATTTTAAAGTTACAAAAGCGTGTAGATGTGAAGTTAGTATTATCTACAGCGGCAATAACATGCACTTCTACAGCTTAGTACTTTCATGTCCCAAAGGCTTTCAGTGTGTTTCCTGCATTATATCGCTCTACAAAACTGAAGACAGTTAACAGTTAAAGAAAAACTGCAAATGTGTATAAAGTGAAAAGTAGAAAAAATAGCTGTGGCCGTCTAGAGTCAAAAAGGGAGAAATACATTTTCTGTAAAGTTCAGATCCATGAATGTGATAAAAACTAAATTCAGCTTCTAAAATGCATGGATATTTACTCTTTTCCACTTTTTCAATTATTTACAGAATTACAAACATGCCCAGGGGTCATGTTTACCCCAGAGTAAACAAAGATTGAGCATTTACCCTTGGCTTAATCTGGCTAATACTTACTCTTTTCCCAGAGTAAACATTTTTCTTACTTTGACTTTTATCAAAGATCTAACATTAATAATACTTGAAATTACAAATAACTACTGTCTTATCCTGGAAAACCACTTTAAAGAGGACGTGTCTGTTCATATCCAGCTGGGAGAGTAGTGTCCCAGTGGCCATTCTCCAAATAGCACTGGAAGGAAGTCACTGAGCTGATAAACCAACTGATTCCTTAACATGCTTCACATCAGTCTGACTCAACTGTTAAATCATCTTAACTGAATCTAGGAGGGTCATTTACAAAATTAAATTAAACTGTTGCTCCACAAGCCCTTTGTTTTGACATGCTGTACCCACAAACCTCAGTGTATTTTTAGAGTTTTGTGTTCTAAACCAACACAAAGTAGCACATAACAGTGAAGTGGAGGGACAATTTTCCAAACGGTGTATTGAACAGTGCTTGGTGAGACGCTTGACACCTTTCTAATGTGTTACTTTGTCTTCTTCGTGTTGTCTGTGCACTAATGTTCTCTTACAAACCCCAGAGGCCTTTACAGAACATCTTTATAGTGGTTCACTACTATAGAGAGTTTATTAAGTGGGTGATTTCTGAAGGTAAAGTGGGCTGAATAAAAATGCAGACTACTGTCCGGATTTTGTGGTTGAAATGTAACAAAATGTTCGAGGAGTATGGATAATTTTGCTTTGGAACAGCAGAACTGGTGTTTAACTTACCCCAACTCTGGAAGTCCCAGTGAAGCTCCAGGTAAAAGTCTCCAAGCTGGTAATAAAGACTCAGTATTAGTTAGAACAAGATGATTAATGATTAAGATTGATTACTGTAACTGTGATTCTGTACAAATAATACTCAAACAGGAATAAACTGTGAGTGAGAACTACATTGAGCTTTGTATCAATAACTGTTGAGTCATCAACTGAGGATTTACAGAAATAGGAAGTTAACAATGAGTCTGACTCATAACTAACTCAAGTCTGTAATAAATTGCAAAGTCTTAATTATCTCTGAGACATTATGATACGGAAAAAATTACCATGCTTCACTATAAATGTATGATCTCTTTATGTCTAATCAGAGATGGGTAGGGTAAGGGTTAGGATACGTTTTAACTGGTGGCGGCTGACGTCATATTTCCTTAGCAGTGTGTATGTCAACATGCAGTTTTATTTACACAACATTTCCAACAAATGACTCTCATTCAACAGTGAATTTCATTTCTCTTCTGGGGTGCTCGTCAACAGCCGCATAATGATATCATACAGTTTACGGACAATACTTACAAATACAATAGAAATGTGTGTAAAAGTCTGATTTTGAAGATAGTAATAAAAAATACCCCTTGATTCTCTGGCAATTAGCACATAGAATTTATTTTATTTATCTTATGTCATAAAACATGAAATGTTTACTCTGGTTTAATCTCAGATGCTGAGAAAAAGGCTAAATAATTTCCCCCCCCCCTGTGTGTAAACATCCTGCTTGTTGTCGTATACAGGCCTGAAAATCCATGTTATGCCTATGAATTTAGAAACTAATGAAAATTAGGAACTAATTAGTACTATTATTACAACTAATAGAGAAGAAAACATTACTTTGACAAAAGAGCTACATCTTTGGTTGCCAGGAAAAGCACTACCAAGCACTACATACCTCTTTGAGGGCTTTCAGCAGTTTGGGCCTCTTGTCTTCTACACTCTCCCTGGACTGCTGCTTCAACTTCCTCAGCAATGCTGTGACTGTGGGAGAGGAAAGAGACAAAAAGAAGCATTAACACCGAAGAAGCCTTTCATCTCTGTTCTAAAAGGGACTGCCTTTTAAACTTTTTTAGCACAGCAAAAAGAACACTGGATGCATGCAATCATCTCCAAAAACAGAAGAGAACTCTTGACTTTTTAATACTCTGCTTTAATGGATCTGAGTCCCATTTTACAACCTCTAAGCAGGCCATCAATGCACTCTGTTATGCTGCTGCAGTTGTGGCAGAAGGAAACTGTGTTTTTCAACATGTCCTGAAAATCAACCCGATCACTGAGAAACTCGCTTTAAAAGCTCAATTTTTATGTTTATGTGTAGTGGTTAACTGATCTTTATTTCATGAACTTTTCCCTAGAGACTCTAAAAGCCTAATTTAAAATTGTCTAACAATCTAACGTTTTGGGGGATTTACTTTGGAATAAGTAAAATTTATACCAGCATTTTATAAATTGCGGGTATAAATTTGAAGTATGAAAACAAAATGACATTTGTTGTCATTTTGTCCTAACCTCCTTCAATGTTATACTCAAAGGACAAGAAAGCCAATTTGTATACATGTAGTTATTTATTGCACATTTCTTTTTTCTCTGGGAAGTTTTTTTTTTCCTTCTGTGGAGGAATTATAGAGAAAGATGGTCATAAAATGATTTAAATGATATCTATAATTGGATTTATTTGTAGATTATTTTCTAGCAACTTTGTATAGCACCTTATTTCCCTTAAATATGATTCTCTGCATGGATCACTTGATTTACAAATTACCACACATCATGGCTCTGGATCAAAACAAAATAACTCTTATTGACCTCGTTTTGATAGATAGTATTTGTTGGATTCACACAACTGCATTTTAGTACAGTAGAGTACAAGCTGAAATTCTCATTGACTGACAACTTCAAGTATAAATCCTCAGGCTTTACTGTATCAGTATTAACAAAACATATTAAAAAACAGTGCATATATAATGATATAATAATTTATATTTTAAATGAATTAGAAATTTTTTTTCCCAATGCTCTGTTCCTAAAACAACACATCATGCTGATTATAACTGATATAGATGATGCTATACTTACCAGTTATTTATAGTAGTATAAATGATATAGTATAGAGAATAAACATAAACTAAAGTTGGCAATAATTTGTTTGTATGCCCAGATATTTGCTGGTCTGGGAGAGTCTGAAGTTTCTTGCAGACATGCTGTTCTTAACTTTTAAGCTGTAGATTGTATGTTCTCTTCCTAAGGGTGATGGATGGCTCTCCTTATGTTTCCATGCCATATTATTTGCAGCTGGAAATATTTCCCGACAGCTAAATTTGGCTTTCTTGGAAGTGATGGAAATGTGTGGGAACCTTCCTTCTGCCACTACAACACTATCTCTGTCATCTCTGAAAAAAACAAACAAACATGCAAACAGTATGGTGGGACGTTTTTCTGCTTTAAAACCATCATATCAAGAATTTTAGCATTTTTAAATACCTTGAGATACATTGACAACAATGACCGGTTCATGAGAAGAGTGGCTAATACAAAATGACTTTAAATCCTCATCAGTTGTAAAAGCAAGAACAAAAAATAGAGCTGAATAACATTACCAAATCATTCGATGGCAATATATTATTGGTATAATGTAATGGTGATATGAGTTCCTTTCTTTCTCTGCACTTCCAACTTTATCTGTGACATTTAACATCTTGAACTCTGTAACCTGTGTTAAGTGTGAGCTACTAAACTCCATCCCGGCTGAATATCCTATGAGTGTGCTAAGTGTAAACTCACAGCACTTAAAATCTACCACCCTTTAACTTTCCACATAGCCTGCAATATTAATATTGTGCACACAGATAGAAGATATAGAGAAGATGACATATTCATGATTTATTGTGCAGCCCTACTATGAAACATCCCCATGGCAGGTATGATGTGATGTTTGGCAGACAGCAACAATGGGTAAATACAGTGGGCATGCAAGGACACATAACTAAACTAACAGTTTCTCCCTAGAAATGACTGACGATGCAATAGGGTAGACTAGAGGTTAAGAACATCCAGCTAAAATGCATAATGTATTTTTCCTGAGAAATAGGCCAACTTTCTGCATTCAGATAAGACACTTGATTCTTCTAAGCAATCATGATGCTCTGCCTGCAGGGAACAAAAATCTACAGGAAGTTCAAAGGGAATGAGCCTGGCAGAGATGAGGCATACTGGTATTAAGCGCTGCCTTTGACCTCCTTATTGACCAGAGGGAGAGGCATATTCTTGCCTCTCCCTCTGGTCATTTTAACTATGACCAGTCACATTATCAAGCATTCACAGCTCTTTAAACCCATCAGGAAAAATAGGGATTCACATCTGAGAATTGTGTTTATGTAAGTGCCACTTCCTATTCAGCAGATAACCAGCCATCTGTAGCTCATGACATAGCTGTGGTTCTTTGATGAAGCCAGTAAAGGAATAAATGCCCACATAACTTTACCAGCTACAGGTCTTGAAACACTTAATAGAGTTTTATTTTGTCTATAACCGTCCAAATGTCCTACTTTTGAAAAAGACTAAAAAAACGTCTCGACCAAGATCATCATTAACCTAACTATCGAATCCATGAGTCAACATTACAAACAGGTTGTTGTTATTATTTTATGGGCGCCCCCCATGTAGCAGTGCAGATTCAGAGGTAGAATTGGGCCAAACTGGAGCTCAGGCAACCACACACATTGACACACATAAAGACACTTGTGCCAACTCAACCTGACACAATCACAGGATGTGGGGATCTTTGTGGGCTGGCTTAATGAATGCTGACAAGCACTGGTCGGGGTTCCTCTTGATCCTCAACGCCTCTCACTATGACAAGGAAAGGAGCATAATCTCACCATCTGGCCATGGACCACCTAGCCAACACAGGCTGAGGAACCAATGCGAACCACCGCAACACAATACCAAACTGACCCTTCATCCTTGAGACATTGGGAGATTTTCTTGGCATTAATTGAGTGACTAACCGTAGGGGCTTCACTACTACCTTCTAATCAAAACAGACATTTTCCATCAATACAAACTGCAACAACTTAATTAGTCCTTGGAACTAATAACACAACTGCTTCTGGAAGCGCTCAAAGAATATGAGAACAGGTACTTGCTGGATAACCTCCAGCAGAACCAGAATAAGTATAAGTAGCCAAGGGATATTTGCTCTGACACTACAGATGCACTTAACTAGAGGTTGGAATTGGTTTGATTAGGTCTAATCAGTGATCAGGAAGGCCAGTTATTATAAAAAGATAAAAGATAAATAAAGGTTAGGAACATATGCTTTGATGCACCTCTTTCATGGAACCTGCCACATTTGTTTACCTTTCTGTGACAGTCCTTGGAAAAAAAAATAAATTATTTATCGATATCAATTGCAAATCTCAAAGAAATAGGCATTGGTCCGAAAAGGCCTGATCTTTAAGTAACACCTAAAAATTGACTGGAACTAATATACAACGTGATGCTGGAAACATTACAACGCTTTGTTTTTCAGTAGCTTAACTGGCTGTAAACATGAACAAAATCTAAGACTAGTTCTTAAGACAGAAATTATTAGGTCAGAAAATAACATCTAAATATGGATCAATGTGTGTCCAGACACTGGGAGTGTTACAGAAACAGCACTGTTGATAAGAGCAGTGTGCTGACTGCCCTGTGTCCTACTTCACATATGGGTGCAAATTAAAGCTTCCTAAATAAACAGTCTGAAACCATATCACGCCCCACCCCAAAAAAGATGCTAGTGTGCAACACAGAGGCTTCAAGCTTCCTCAAACTGCTGGGTGAGAGTAAGTGGCAGCATTTGAAAAACATTGCTTGAGATTTTAATTTGCTTGAGCACACGTTTTTCTGCCTCAGCTTTTCAGTAGACAGCTCTGGTGTAGCTTGGTTGTTTATTTCCTCTGCAGAAAGCATTACAGCCAGACACTCCTTTGGAAAAACCGCTCCCAATCATATAACACTAAACATTACTGAGACAGCCTTTAAAACAGATTTTAAAGCAGAGAACGCAATTGCAAGAGTAGAAAATTAACTGAGGACAGAAACAGCTATTTTCCACAAAACAGTCTACTTTTGAGCCCCACTTTGCTTTGTTTTGCGTTTGTTCAAACACAAATAAAAGTCAAAGACGCATGTGCCTGCTGACAAAAATGTCTCTGAAATTATCACTACGTACACAAACAGTTTATGAGCTTTATGAATTGACAACAAGTGAAACAAATGACTAGCTGGAACTAATCTCAGTCCTATTAAACCCAGGATGTTGTTTTGTCTTTAAAACAAACAAAACCTTCTATTGTTCCACTTCCATCTTGAAGCCCTGACAAACACTTACTCAGATCACACTGGATAACTGTGGTCTAGAGCTTTATCAAGCTAACTTTGAAACATACTCAGCATTTTTATGCTGAACAGAAAACAATTGTTACAGTTTACATACTTCAGCACTTTTCTTATATCGTTATTATGACTTACACATAAATAAGGTGAAGTCTCACCCCTTCTTTTAATTAATATTTTCTTGCCAACAGTGAGTCTCAAATCAAGCAAAAAAGACATGTGAATCAGGCTTGGAAGGGGACAATCAAAATATATGCATAAAGGAAAAAAAACCCTGGAATGCAGTGATCTGGCAAGCCACAGATCAAGCAAACTCTTATCACCCAAGCAAGACCCTGCCTTTCAAAGTGTTAAGTCAGCCATCTGTGGCTAAGCTGACACAAGAGTGGCTGGGCCCGATCATTTTTGTTTTAGTGCATCAGAGATTCAAGTCCCTTTTGGCTTTCAAATCCATCAGCTAAGACAGACCGACTGTAGCATCTATGCGCAAGATGTTTAGCATTGTTTCAGATTCAAGAGGGAAAAGGTGGTTGTAGTAATGATTATAGAAAATACAAATGCATGTCTTCATGGGACTTCACACTGTATGTATTCACAACTATGCATTACTTTGCATTGGTGATATGAAATCCTAATACTATACGTTAAAGTGTACTTTTATTGGAACTGCTATATTTTTATTAGGCAGTATGTTAAATACTGCAACATAATGGCTTTCTGTGATAAAGATAGCAAGAAGAATAATTACAGCCAGAAAACCATAATAGTTTTCGTAAGCATGCTGGGAGTGATTCATTCTATTGTCTGGACACATAGGAGTGTGTAGCTGCAGTACACATAAGTGCTACAACAATGGGATGATTAAGCTAACTGAGAAGTCAACATCCTGGGCAACACAGATTGTTAAAATGTGTGAAATGTTGTAATCTTGACTATTATGTAGGAAAGTTGAGGGTTTTGGAGGTGTAAAGATACAGCATCCTCCAAACTCAGAATGATTACTGTCCTTCTTTGTTCAGTATACCATAATAAGACTGAATTACGGGATTGTAAACAAAATTACTGGACAACATAATTTTGGCTACATACAGTAGTTAAGAGAACAGAATGACTGTTCTGAATTTTCCCCTTAAATTTCGCTGCGTGTCAACTCCCCCATTTTGCCTTTTCTTCTTAAGGTTCTCTCAGAAGATAACCGGGTGGGTTTTGTACTCCTGCAGGTATGCTCTCATTATGTTTGTATGCTTAACTGTTTTGTGGTGCGTCTCTGAGTCAAAATTGGACGTGACATGGGTGCTGCTTTGGTATCAGGAGACGTGACAGAAACTGTTTGGTTCCTTTGTATTCACACTACAGTATTATTTGATGTTCCCACAGAACTTGGCAGAAATAAAATAAAAAATAAAAAAATCACAAAACATCATGCTCCACAAGAAAAGTATGTTTTATCAATTTCAAATACCTTACCCTTATTTGGTAGGAATAAGCATTTCCAGCATCCAGATAAAACCACAATTGTAACATGTGTCTTGACATACTTTGTTCAAATGTGTTCCTTTTATTTGGGGGGGTTTTCTGCCTTTATATTTGTGTTGTAGAGAAAATATGGACTTTAGAGGTTGCAAGATGCTGTAGTTGTAGAATTATCAGCTTCAAGTAAACTTTAAATGAACATGTCATTATAAAATAAATGATTAAATATCTCAAGCAATCCCCTAATATATTTTTGATGTAATGTGATTTCCTTTTTATTTTTTAAAGGGCAGAAATACAATTGTTTTGCCAATACTGCACTTAAGTATGTGGATGATAGGTTTGGCTATAGTTGCAAGAGCTTGAGCACAATCAGTGTATGATGAGTGAGAGAAATGTCTAGTGAATATCCTTTCATTAAAACAGAAGCTCTGAGAACTTTGAGGAATGTACCCTCTTTCTGATGAACAAAAGAAGCGGGCCACCATCATGGCCTTGCTGGGAGGCAGCAGTTTGGAGGAATGTGCAGGGTCTTTGTTGATTTGCATCAAGACTTTTCTCTGTTCCATCGTGGTTTTCACATAGGAAAAAAAAATCTGACTGAACCCACAGTTATGACTGTCAGTGGGCTGTTTGACTGACATTATGCAACCACAATGTACCTATAGCGGGGCCTCACAGTTCTTGTTTGTTTCAGATACTTACTCATTTGTCGATCTCCGTAGCTAATGGCCTCTGCAAGGGGGCTCCATCCCTGAGCATTCTTCACCTTCACGGGTGCATTGTGAGCCAGTAACAAATGGGCACATTCTGTGAAAAGGACAGTCAGGTAAACAATCATAAACATTGAAAGCATATCTACCGAACATCACTGACAAGCTACGCAGACAGAGAGGAACGGTTTGTCTTACACAAACCCAAAGACACGTTTTCACATAGACATTTTTGACTAGTACATTTGTAGCTTATCATTGTCTTACGAATGTTTATTTGATGGAAGACAAACAATTCTCTCAAATTTTACATTTGCACATTATCAAGACTGAAATTTATTCATATTCTTCTTTGCAAGCTCATTAAAATTGGATGGGGAGAATGTGTTGACAAATATTTTTGACTCTCATCACAGATTAGGTTTGGGTCTGGACTTTGGCTGAGCTAGTATAACACAGGCTTTGATGTGAATTATTTCCTTGTATTCATTCCCCAAAAATGTGGATCTCTGTAGCTCCTCCAGAATAACCATGAGTTTTGCCATGGGTATCACTTTAGGAGGAAAGCCATGTCTTAGTATGTTTGCAGAAAAGCTGCACAATATATGGCACATGTATCAATCTCATTTGTATGTAACTTACATGTCGGAAATATGTGCTTCCTTTGGGCTATAATAACTGCTAACATTTACATATTTTGCATGTAGGCTCCTTAGCCCCAAAATAAATTTAGAGGCACTTGTTTTAAGATAGAAATAATTATTTTTATTTTTTTCAGCAGGTAGTAGGTGGCATTTATACTTGTTATGAACCCAGAACAGAAAAACATCAACACTGTGAATTTAATTTTATTTCCAGTTCTGTCAGATGAATTGGAGATAATATTTTGCAATTTAACTTTACCTTAAACTTCTAAAAAATGTTTTTGACAACTTGTCTGCTGTGCTGTTTTTTGGTTTTCATATTTTTGTGCTTGTAATGTTCTCTAACAAACCTCAGTTACCTTTGCAGAAAAGGTGTACTCATATCACACATAGATTGACTAGTTTTTACTAATTAAGAGAATTCTAGCCACAACTGGTTGCTTTTGATCTTATTCAGGGCTATCAAAGAGAAAGGGTATGAATACAAATGCATACCACACTTTTCAGATTTCGTAATTGTAGAAACTGTTGAAAATTCTGTAGATTTTTCCTTCCTCTAGTTATGCATTTCTCTGTTGTTGTAAAATGTGACAAGATGCTGTAAAGCACTGCACAGCAATCAAGGAGTCTATTTCTTGAAATAGATTCAAGAAATCTATTTTTTGAAAAATATATTCTCAGAATGTTTGATGTTGCTATGGTTACTTGCAGGTCATAGAGTTTTCTGTTCAGATTCATCATCCATTGAATTTAACAAATGACAGGTTTATTCTTCTTGTGGTAAACATGTATCTGCAGTATCTGTTTATACTGTTATTGTAAACATATCGAACCAGGTCCAGTGTACTCTAATATGGGTGATGTCAACTACCTCCATCATGTCTGATTAAACTACAGAATAAATTGAGCATTTTGAGAAAAACTCTGATTATAAAGACAGATTATGTAGGACTGAGATGACAGTTTATCTTATAATCAACCCGAGCCAGATGGGACCTACAGTTACAAAAGACACAGAACACTCCTTTAATTATCACTAAAAGTCCAGATCCAAGTGAATATAACAGTTAAGTGACAGGAACACACTGGTACTGTGTAGAGTGAACCTCAGAACTGTAATTATAGTACAACAACAGATAACTGGCCAGACAGTCACTTTTTTTTAATTCAAAGATCAACTCTGAGAGCAGCACAGAAATCCTTCCACTCTCTGGGAAACTTGTCAGCAAACTACAGCCAGCCAAAAATGAAGTCTGTTGTTCCGGCTCAGCTGTCAGTGTTGTTGTGACATCATTTATTATAATGCTGGCATCTGTACAGCTCTGTCTCAGCCATGGGCTGAGCACTTACAGTCCTGTGAGCACTGCACCAAACAAATGCAAATCCAGCCCTAACTGCTGCTGAGTGCATATGCTGGGCTCTCACATGAGGCGGCAATGAAAAGTATTTTAGCTGATTCTGCGTCAATACAAACTACTTCAAGTTTTTGCGCTCCTGTTTAGACTTGTCCTTTATTAAACTTCAGTATGAAAAAATGCCATAACCTCTGCCTTTTGAGTGTAACATGTTTACACAATCCCACATCAACCACCTACATCCTCGCCATGTTTAATAGATGAGAAAGTAGCTAGGGTCCCATGTATTCTTAATAAGTGAGAGTGAAACACTTGAAACGTTTCCTGAATAAACATGAAAACACAACAAAAACATGCATGGCTGTATTATATTCACAGAAAAATAATAAAAGGGATCCTGTGACAGCAACAAAAGCACTACGGCTGATTTCCTTTAAAGCAATTATTGGCTCTTCAAAAAGGAGACAGAGAAAAGACAATTAAAACAAAGACAACCATAAAACGTCTCCCTTTTCTGCTCCTCTTGACACATTTTTCCAACACTGTTCTCGAGCTTTTTACTTCCAGTTTCATTCTAGTCAAATCCCAGGCTTTTATTAAATACAAAGATGGCAGAATGCGTCACAAACAGCCCCACACCATGAAACTTAACAGCAGTACCCTGCTAATGCACCGGTCGACCTGTGACTGAGCCCGGGGCTGAAACATCTGATAACTGAAGCTGATGTTGAGAAAATGCAGGCGAACAAATGCACAGATGTACGCTCCCTTTCTGATGTAAGCCTTAGGTCCCTAAAGGCCTTTGACCTCTACATCACTCTGCTAAATCTAGTGGTTGTGTAATAGCAACAAGAGCATTTAGCAGATATGCAGAACCATGGGAAGAGCAGCCAGGCCATATGTCATTCTGGTCTGGGATTAGGCACTTTAAGCACTCTGTCTGGCTATGTAGATGGAGTGGTGATATTGTAGGTCAGCATAAAACACGGACAGACTTTTTTTTGGTAATAGATTTCTGCTATATGCAATACCTTCAACCACTTCCTATTTGGATGAAATAAGTATATTGCTATAACTTTTATAACCACTGGGCTGTTCTGGAACAACTATGCTGATCTCAGCACTCTACATAGTATACTTATTTTATAATTACCTATGGTAACTGCCTATTACTATGTTATCCTTTTCAACAGCAGTAACTCACTAACCAACAACAACAAGGCTGCATCTAAATGTACTTTGAATGATATATTATGAGCAGAAGAGCAGTTGACTACCATAGAGACTGGACACCAGCTGTTTGAGAGACATTGCTGCCATACTGTGTCTGCTGCTTGGGGTCAAGAGATGTGGCAGGTGCAGCTCCCCTTTCAAGTACTGTTTGAATTCTATGTGCTTTTTTCATTGCCACCTGTTTTTATCTTTAATTAAGCACTTTATGTTGTCTTTGCTTGTCTTTGGTGTATAATGAGGATAAAACAATAGTATTTAAGATAAATGAATAAAAACAAAACAAGATGTTAATTGATAATTAAATTGCCCCTTTATGCACAATCTGTGACGGAGTCAAGCTGTAAAATAATACAGCAGGTGGCAAGTTTTATGCAAAACCTGTATTACACCTCAAACAACATCGCCCATATGTCCGGCATTATGCTTAGCATTGTCTGTTGCAATACTGGATTCTCTGACACTTTTGCATAGCAGCTTATGCCAGTAAGAGAGTGTAACTGTTCCAGTTTTTCAAGCCACTCATATGCATAACTGTCACTGCTGGAATGGTAAATAATAAACATCTGCACATGCAATACTACACACAAAGAGGGTCTTGTCCTCTCCATCCATAAAGGGCAGCCACGCCCAGACAGTGATCTCATGCTGTAGCCTTAAGCCTGGCTCGCCTGAGCCTCCCTGGAGGACAGGGAAGAAAACAAGTAACCTCATTAGCGCAATCAATGCCATGGCCTCCTATCCGACACAACACTGTCACTTGGCTGCCGGAGTTACCAAAAGAGTAGCGGCGGGGCTCCGATGCCAGTGACAGGAATTGACCTTAGTGAATGTGAAATCAATTTAAACCAGTGCTTCAATGACTGACACTGAACGAATAGAACTGTGCAGTATATGCAACTACGTGCCTGATGTGTGTACCAATTTCCAGCAGCAAAAAACAAAAGTAAATTTTTCATTGTAACACAAATAAGATACTTCAATTCTGTATACACATGCCTTCAGTCCCATTCAATTCAGCTAAAAACAATATCGCTTAAAAGACAGCAGCAAGGGTTTGATGTCATAATATGCTCAATATATAACTGAAAAATATATTTAAATGTTCTCAAATATACAAACATTTTTTTAGAAATACCTTTCCTTTCTTATTCCAACCTATACCAATAAAACATAACAGGTTGGCTTATGTACACTTATAAGATATGGCAAATGTTATCAAAGAATAATTATTCAAGGTTGAAGCATAATTTCCCAGGTTTATAGTTATCAGGCTAACAGTAGAATATCATCTAAAGTATGACACTTTATCTTGTCTTTGTAATTATACTATAAAGTTACACAATATCATAATTGTCATCATGATGTAAAAGGACTGCTTGGACACAAAACTTGGTACAATATTATATATGAAGTGTCTTGTATTCAAGCTCTGCATTTTGATGTGACCTGTGGGACAGACTCTAACTTTCCTTAATGCTAACACCTGATCTATTTTTTTAGTGGTAGGATGCTAAAGATCAAATGTCTGCTAATCATAATTCATTTCATTTTCGTATTTTTCAGAAATCGCAATTATATCTTTTCCTGACATTGTGCATCCCTATTATATTATACCACTTAAAATGGAATGTTCCATCATGGTTTTATATATTTAATATTCACTCAATAAGTATTTATTTACAGGTAAGTATTTTGGTCTGATAGTCAAAAGCCTGTTCCACACATGAGTTAAATTAATGAGGTGAATATTTCCAGTATCAGAATTATTATCTTCAATAAACTCATGATAGAAAATCCTAATGATAAAGAGTTAAGCTCTGATTCTTAACCAGAAGAAAAAATAAAATCCCATCAACACCCTTTCACTCATGCATAAGCATCTTGCCTGCTGGGATTTGTGTGGTGATCTGTCACAAATGTCTGATGGTGCTTAGACACAGACACAGAGGCAGAAAAATAAACTGAAACGCACAACCGAAACAAAGAAAAACACAAACAGATGTCATATGTGCTTACAGACATCTTCATTCACAAAACAGAAGCAGACAGCCAGTCAGAAACAGAAATACACCACATGGCAGGAACAGCTTCAAACACTGCTCACCTTTGTGTCCCATCATGACAGCGAGGTGTAATGGTGTGTTTCCTGTAGAGGACAGAAAAAAATAATTTCTATAGTCACTAATAGAAACAGGAAAAAGCAAAGACAAGAACTTTATCTGTAGAGCTGCCACAGTTTGGATAATTTGTACATTGATACTGGAAAGCAAAACACACAGAGTTCAAAATTATATGGTAATGATAAATGCCTATTATGAGTTCTTTCACTGTGACAGCCTTTTTCAGCAGCAAACAACCAACTGCACCACAAACTAACTGGTGGTGACATAGCTAAATATAATAACTTCACATAGCTAAATATAATCACTTCATGGCAAGAGCAACATTATATATATATGATCCCAAAAAATAACTTTTCACAGGTGTGTGGGGAAAAAAAGCATGTTTCTTCCCAAGATATAAAATGTGCCTCAAAGGAAGCCAAACTGCCCAGTCAGCTCCTTAGAGGATTCTACTGCAAAAGACATGATGAGAACAGGCATTCACTGTAAGGAGTGCCTTCCAAAGATGTAAGCTCTGATATGGTGTAAAATACAAGCTACAGCTCTGACATGATGCTGTGGTAAATGATTAGAGGTGTGAGTATTTTACGTAGGAAGAGGTGTTATATGTCCACTAGATACTTATCTCCCTTTTTACTGGCAGCCATAAAACTGTTTCTTACAGCACATGGGTGTGATCTTGCTGATAGGATTTTTAGAGATTTTAAGGTCGGTCACATTAAGATAGGATACACTTCCAAATCAATTATAACTTTTTAAAAGGATCCATTCTAGAAAATTTAACAGTGGATATAATAAATTTAGCTATTAGTGTAATGAATCTCTACAAGCAACATCATGCACTGGCTACTTATCAGTATCAAGCTACTGAGGTTCTAAAAGTTATTTTCATACTATTCATACGGTTGAACTTCTTTGACTGAGATGCCAATGAAAGTGCAGAGTAGCACTGTGATGCCCCTCCCCCACACATTGCTTCCCACTGCTGCTCAGCTAGCTGAAACAGGAATACTACCCACAGCAAATCTGTCTGTTCCATTCCCACTTTTACCCCAACTATTTTTAAATAATTTTCTATATTCTACTTATATAGTTTGCTGTAACTACATGTTATTTTACTTCTCAAGCAAACAATATCTTCAAGCACAGCTATTATTTTGGTTTATTCAGGGATCATAGTCTTAGCCATAATTTCAGTCATATTTCATAAGCTGGCTCATCAAAGCAGAAACCAGAGCCAAAATAAATGTGAATAAAGGATTATACAAAATATCAGAGGACCATTTACAATAAAACTACATTTTTCCCTGAGGAAAATTTGAGCTTTAATTCGATGGTTCATAAAAATATTTCCAACAAGTAAATTAGTAAATGATTATGAAAGAGTTCCTTTTAAAATGTATAAAATGGAGGTAGGAAAGGACAAAATGCCAGTGGTTAGATGTGAAATGGTAGAGAACTGGCAAAGGGACGGTTGGACACTGTTACCACAGACAGCGATTTAAACTTCAAGAATCATTTTCTAACCGTCTTCTACAGTCAGTAAGTGCTCTTTGTGTAAGTAAATAAATGTTTTTTTGTTTGATTCTTGTATTTAATTTGGCATTACATAACTGTAATTTATTGGGGTTTTTTCTGTTATCTGTCAGAAGCTGAACTACTCTGGAGATAAGCATTCAAAAAGTAGCCAAACCAGACCGACCTACGACACAGAGGAAAAGTTTTTGACAAGTACAGGTTCAGGTTCCACAACAACGCCTTTCTGTCTGACACCCTGTTGAATTAGGCAATGTGAGAGCACATTCCTATGTTGACATTTGGTACAAGTAGGGGCCAGATTCTAAGTTGGTATGTGAGCCAGAACAAGACAATCTTGTCCTGCTGTCAGACCAGTTTGGGGTAGAAGGGGTTTTATGTGGAAACTATTCCGTTATCTGAGCAGACTTTGCCCCAAAGAATAACTGCAACAAGCTGGTGGTTCCCAAAGTTTTGTAAAACGCACCTTAATATACCTATCATCTATAAACTTGAATATAGGCTGAATTAAAATAAGGGTTCTATAAGTATTGCTGGTAACTTGTTAATTTCACTGCTCAGGGGTGATACGATAAGCTACTGTCTGGAATGGAAAACCTCTTACACAACTTCTTTCGTGACAACAAGAAGGAACTAGTTTATGTGAAAGATGGACTGATCCAGCTTTTAGGGGAATGATATGCAGTTTTCTTCAGGCCTGACTTACCTACACCAATTTCCATGATTTCCATTTTTTTCCAAAAACACTACATATAACAAAGAAAGAATGCACTAAAGGATCTTTGACAGAGGTGCTAGCTTTGAACCCAACAGAAATAAAGGAATTACAAAATTACAAAAAAAATATTTGAAATATATTTCCCTAACTTCTAAATTTTAGTAAAGCGGTAGTACCACGCGTTAGAGGTAAAAAAAACAAATCTTGAAATTATAAATTATAACATGGCTTACCATTGTTTTCAAAGCATACATAATTTTAAAACACATTTTTCTGAGCATTTGAAGTCACTCCTACCAAAAAATAGTTATTTTATTACACATGGATGATGAGGTAGAAACTATTTCTATTTATAACGATCAGATAAAAATTACAAATGCTTTGCAAAGACTAAATTAAATCAAATTGCAACAAGATTAAAAAGACTACAAATTAACACAGCTGTGAAAACAAACCACTACTGAAACATCTAATGGAGAACTCATAGTTTTCTTAAAAATAAAGAAAAAAAAATACATTTTTAAAAAAATATATCAAATAGATTACTGTAAAGGCTACAACAGATGGGTTATGGAGTGAATGATAAAATAGATTGGTAAGCATGTTGGTGAGCATAAGGTTTCTCAGTTGAGAAAATGCTCCATTTGACTGCTGTTTTAATGGGTTCTCAACTAGAACAAAATATCTGCAGATGTCTGTGGATCGTGCTAGTAAATGAATCCCTCCCTGCATGGTTGACTATGATAATGACCTACAACTTCAACTTATCTTTTCTCTGTGTGTGGATGTTGGACTACAGCTGCTGACTGATTTTAACTTTTCTCCCAACCACCACATGAGTAGCATTAGCATGAAGTAACTTTTCAGGGAAAACTGTGCTTAACTGGAGTGGCCAACAATGTTGATGTTTTAATAGTTATGTTAATCCAATCCAGTTAAACCCTCAGCTGAACAAAACACGTACTGATGTTGAGAATTCCTGCTGCTTCCAATAACCGCTGATATACTTTTACACTTTAGGCCATTCTAGTGAAACTGTTATTGAGCAAGATGAGAGCGCCGACATCCATGTATGTTATGAACATTGAATTCAGAAAGAGAGCAGAAATTATGGTTTCTACAGG
Source organism: Xiphophorus hellerii (assembly GCF_003331165.1). Taxonomy (NCBI): domain Eukaryota; kingdom Metazoa; phylum Chordata; class Actinopteri; order Cyprinodontiformes; family Poeciliidae; genus Xiphophorus; species Xiphophorus hellerii. The sequence continues at coordinate 11,824,894 of NC_045680.1, forward strand.
AATGTTGCCTGAATTTTTGTTTCTTCAATTCCAGTTCAGATGTGTCTTTTTTCATTCTTTAGCAACTTTCAACTGTGTTCTCACCATTTTTCTTTATTGCTTTACTACCTAACTTTTGATTTCAGGAATAGAAATTGCTTTAAAAAAGAATGTTGTAATAATGATAATGTATGCTCTTCAAACTAGAGTGCATCAGTGCACATACTGTGGTTGCAATTGATAGTTGTGATGCATATATTGGGGAATCCAGCAGATTTTTCAGAGTTTGTGTAACATTGAAAAAACAAAATCGCCTGATTCCAATCTCTGCCTGACTAATTGGTGCGTTTTTAGGTTATACCAGAGAACTGGATTAAAAGCAGTGATCTGTCAGGAGTTACTCAGGCCTTGCGTGATAGAAGCCTCGCCTACTTTTACTGCTGATGAAAACTGATGGCACATTAGCACAAATAAACCCAGAAAATGTTTGCTTCGGGTGTTTTTATTAATCTAACAATTTAAGCAGTAAGTATGCTCACCATGGACGTCCTTCTGGGCAATATTCTGTGTCCGGATGAGCGAAGACAGCCGTCGGACATCTCCTTTAAAGACACTTTCGTGCACCGGAAAGTCCAGTCCCGGTTTGATGATCGGGTTTTTGTTGTTGTCATCGATAACATCCGATGCTGCCAGAGTGTTATTGGTGTTGCCATTATTCTGCGACTGTGTGGACGGTGACTTGATTAACTTGTGGTTGCTGAATATTTTACTCGCCCTGCTCTTGTTATTCGCCTTGGGGACAGCGAAGGTCCCGGTGGCAGCTTCCTCCTCCGGTTCCAGCAGATCCTCGTCCTTGCTTGGCCTCTGGTCCTTACGCAGGGAGCGGAGCTTCTCTCCGGTCATTTTCTAAACGGTTCAGGCTGACGGAGCAGAGGGTGTCGCCGCTGACGATGACCCTCCGGGCGAATTGATGCGATTCGCCGGCTGGAGCTCCTTACGCAAACGCTGGAAATTGTACAACATTTAATTCAACGAATACCTGTCCACCAAAGACGCAAAAACGCCACTTTTTTTTTGAAGAAAGAAGTAGCGGTAGCTTTTGTTTACCGGCTTATTGTCAAAACAAACTGCTCCCTCCCCTCCCGCCGTCCTAAACTGTCGTTGCTGCTCAACACAGAAGCGTCTCACTAGTACGAAAGATTCCGCTTTCAACTATCGCGAGACTTCAGAAAAGGTTACTAGCGGTTATTATCTCAGGTTACTGTTACTGTAACTCGGATTTAAAAGAAATACTGTATTCTATACTCTGTGTTTTACTACTGACACAAATCATCGCTTTGTTGCATTTTTGTATTATTTATATTGTCTTGAAAATGACAAAAAAGCAAAATTTCTAATATCAGGAACATCTTTGCTTTGTTTATGAAGGAGATATGACTACCGGTAATCTACATTAGCATATTCCCTTCACAGATAATGAGAAGGAGGGTTTTTTTTTTAAATATTAACTGCACTTTCTTTTCTATTTTTTCCATTAACAGCCATCATCTTAAACTGCACGAATTCATTTACATTTTCCCCCTTTATTGTAGTTGATTAATTCCTCACTCCCTCACTGTTTATGGCTCTTTGCAAATAAAAATACAAAAATAAAAAACAAATAAAATAGTACAATATTTCCAATGTGGGCTACTGTATTTTGGAGAAAAAAATATTCGTTCAACCCATTTGCATTTAATCAGAACTGAAATTGTATGACCAATGAAATCCAATCAAAACAACAAATAAAAAATATCGCTAATAATTGAGACACAAAAAAATTATTTTGACTAGAATTACATGACATGGACTCCAGTCAGACTCAAGTCACAAACTTGGTGACTTTAGGCTTGACTAGGTGAATCCCAAAAGACTTTGAACTTGACTCGAACCTTAGCTATTCTTGACTTCAAATGGACATAGGTTTTTGAAAATTCTATAGGTCATCTGTTCACATTAGGAGGTGGTGACTAACAAACAGGTCGTGGTATCAAACACACAAGAGTTGAAACTAACACCAGGAAAAAACTATATTGAGGCTAGTCTATGTTGCCTTATGCCTATGTGTATTAATTTTAATTTATTTATTACATTTTTAGACAAACAACAGAGGCTAGTGAGTTATTTCACATAGAACACAATATTTTGTTCACTGCTTGGCCAAAATAAAAAAGCCATCACCAAAAAAGGTCACTCTAATATTTCATTGTGTGAATGAAAATGGTATCTCCCTCAAACTCTCTTTCAATTTGACCGCAATGAATCCTAGCATTATCATACAGGAATATGCCCACACCAACAAGGAATTTAAATCCATTGATGGGATAAACTGGTCATTCAGTGTATTCAGATAGTCAGCTGACCTCATTCTTTGGGATCATGATGTTGCTGAACCTAGACCTGACTAACTGCAGCAATCTCAGATCATAGTTCTGCCCCCACAGGCTTCTGCAGTAGACACTAGGTATGATGCGTGCATCACTTCATCCGCCTTCTTTCTTACCCCGATACACCATTACTCTGGAAGAGGGTAAATCTGGACTCATCAGACCATATGGTTGTCTTCCATTGCCCCAGAGTCCAATCTTTATGCTTCCCTGCAAACTGAAGCCTTTTTCTCCAGTTAGCCTCTCTGATTTGTTGCTTTCTTATGGCTTCACAGCTGTTCAGTCCCAATCCCTCGAGTTCCCTTTACAATGTGTGTGTGCATTTGATCTTACTTTCACTATTAAACAGAGCTATGAATTCAAACATTTGCTGCCTACCAATTAACATCCCACAATGCAACTGTAAATTTAAAAATTAAGGTAGTGTTATGGATATGATCCAGCGGTCCAATTAGATCACATATTCTTTCCAGACACATTTCTTTTCACAGCAAGAAGCTGCATTTTCAGAATCCAGTCACCTAAATGTAGTTCATACTGCATTTTGTTACAGTGTTTTTCTTTCTCCAATTTCATCTCCCCAAATGTAGTAATCTGACTACATTTGTTCTTTGAAGGCAATGGTTCCCCATATTTCCTCCAGTTTCTAAAAAAAATCTTTAGGCAGTTTTTAACCCATTCTGCGATCTCCTTCGATGCAGACGATGCATGCCGATAATCTGACCATTCTTAAACAGGCTACCGTCTTTTCCCCAACCAAATGGAAATGCAATTCCCTGCATCTGTTAGGTTCAGGCAACTTGTTGCCAGTTGAGAAATAATTGCCTACATGCAGAAATTATCCACCAGCATGCACATTTGCATAGATTTGTCTAGTTAAATCAGTTAAATCATCTATTTAGGTGGCATCTATTTTTGGCCTTTGCTTCAAAAAGAAAAAAAAATCCCAATTTTTTAAAAGCAGTAACAATGACCAGTTCTTAAAGTAAAACGTTCACTTGTTTTATCTGACAAATGGTCCACACCTCAAAATTACAGAAAGAAAAATAATTAACTTGTTCAGAATTCAGATGTAAATAAACTGAAAAATAACAGAACTTTAATTTGTCAAATTTCAACAATAAAATATTTTAGCAAAAGGATAGTTAAATATCCGTATAAATGCAACTGCTAGATAATTTGTTTTAGAAACATTCTGTCACTTTCTTATGGCTCAGTATGTTTTGTTGGTCTATTATATTAAAACGCAACAAAATAAATTGGTGCCAGGGCTCATAACATAAAAAAGTGGAAACATAAATGTACGTAGTGTGAACACTTTCGCAGGACACTGCGCTTAAATATCAGTCCTGCTAGGTTTCAAAACAAATCCAGCTAATCTAACTTCTGTTATCATTGAAAGTCAATACGGTGCACGTCTACCCCCTGTGGTTCAAACGGGGAAGTGCAGTTCGAGTTACTGTCGCTTTCCCTAGCTTAAAAAGGAACAATCCACCAAATTCTGGGTATTTACTCAGCAACCCCAATAGCTGCTATGGTAGTGGCTTACAAATAGTCCAAATATGGTAATTTATGGTCAAACATGCGTAAAGATTTACAAACTTCTTGGATTTGTTGGTGTGGCGTGACTTTATTCCTTCAAGAACTTGCCTTTTTACGGTCTGAAATATTTTCTGGAGATGACATAGCTGTAAAATCACATAACTAACATCAAATGAACTCGTTATTCACAAGAGACAACTAAACTCTTAACCTGATTCAAAAACAAGATCTGTTGCATCACAGCGGCAGGACAGACAGGAAAGCAAACAACGTGGTGTCGTAAGACATACCGGACGCCCCCAGCACTGCAGCCAATCAAGCGCCTCGCTCTGCATGACGATGAGCGCTGATTGGCTGGAAAAGACGAGCTTGTGAAAAAGCCCCATAGGATAGTATTTCCCTTTTACCGTTAAACGGTAATGCGCACTCATCCTGAGTACAGTGTGTCCGGGTGAATCAGAGAAGCTCACGGTTATGGCCCAGTCAAATAAACAGGAGGCTGGCGATTTGTTCGCTGGCTTCCGCACGGGTTTTAAATCTTTCGCCACAGATGCCATACACATCGGCCAGGAGCCGGAGCAGTGGTCATCGATGGCTGTAGTACCGCCGATTTCCCTCTCTACCACCTTCAAACAGCACTCACCGGGGAACCACGCTGTAAGTAGCCGGATAAGACTCGGTTGTTTAAGGCGGGGGGAGGAAAAAAGGGGGCGGCGGTAATATATACGCATAGGAGATACCTATAGCAAAATAAGCTAAAAATAGATCTATCTGTTTGTGTACGACTTCAGTAATAGTACAATATGAGTCTTGCATGGAGTCTCATTTGATTGGTCATTGATTTATTATCCTATAATGTGCTTTTAAAGAGGTAGAGAAATGTAGACGCATCTAAAAAGAAAAAAATGAATATAATTCAACATTTTATATATTTCACAGTGGTTAAATTTAGAAAGCGAAACTATTATATTATTCAGATTTCTTACACAATGTGATGTTTTAAGCGCTCATTTGAGTAAATTTTGTGATGTGGCTTATATCTATTGCAAAGCCAAAATTCAGATCCCAGACGAGTTTGCCATCAACAAGAAGCTAAGAGAGCGAACCAGAAAGAACCGCATGCTTCAAAACTAACTCCTGTTTATAAGGTTATTTGGCTACCTTCACAGAGAAGCCAAATACAATCATACAAAAAGCATGGTAATGGCAGCTTTATACTGATGGTCTGTTTTGTTACCAGTGATACTTATGCATCAAACAAATAATAATAGAAGAAGACTGGCTACAAATTCTTCAATCCCACCTCAAATCAAATGGGTAAAGCTTGGATACAATTGGGTGTTACAACTCAATGATGATCCCAGATACACATCAAAATTGCTGTTGGAATAAATAATGCAGGCTAAGATTAAGCTTTTGAAAAGGCTTCTATCAAAAGGCTTGAAGCTTTGAAATGGCTTCAACCCTATTTAAAATTCAATGCCTTAAAGCTTTACGTAAAGAAAGAAGCATAGACCTCCACCAAACTCTGGAATATGCAACTTTTTCTACCGCAGGTTTCCTTCCACTGAAGTTTCCAACAGCTCGGTGAGCAGAAGCCTCTTTATAGATTTTTGCTAATATTCTAAATTACTGAAATGCTCCTACAGATTAAGAGTTAACTGAAAAGACAGTCTTTATGCACTACCTGTGCAACAACTTGTTAATGATTTAACTTGTTCCAATCCTTTCTTACTACTTGCTATGTATTGTTAAAACAAAAGGCCCAAAAATGTAAAATCTGTTAATCAAGGCTAAAATGGAAAAGTACTTCAGTGTTCTCATTACTAAGCTTCCACTTTCCAGGAAAGATTCATACATTTACAAGCTAACAATTTACTGTCAATGATTTATGGCTGGTTATTTGTAAACTTGTTTTTCGTGTTGCAAGTAAGGCATTTTGCTGCTGCAGTAGAGAAAACTGAACATAAAATAACATATTGTAAGCAGAGATTAATAAATTTATAGTTAACTCTTAGTTATGTTCAGATAAAAACACCTTCTCATTTAGTATGCAAGTCCAACTAAAAGTTCACCTTTTTTTCTTTTAATTTACTTTTTTATGTTTTTTTAGCTCTTTTACAAAATATTATCTCACCAATCTGCATGTAATATTTTCTTTCTGTTAATCAAAATTAGCTACAAGTTTCCTGAATCTTTATTCAATTCCTAAAATAACCTGTGAACTTTGAAATGGTAAATGATTTGTGCAAACCAAACAAAGCCTTATAGAGCAGTTCATACAGTATGCTGCAGATAAAGTTGATGAGGTGTATTTCTCACTCACAGTGAACTACACAAACCTTGTGTTACTTACACAACATCAAAATAACAGCTGCAGAAAATATAAAACACTAGAAAAGGTTGCCTCATTACATTTTTGTCCAGGAAACGGGAAAATACAATGTAATATTTACGTTTTAGTTTTTCATTGCATGAAAGTCACACCACTCATTTAATAAATTAAATGAAAAGCTCAAAGATAGTAGTCAGTACAAATAAAACTTCGTAAACAGAACCGTCATCCACTGATTGGTTTTCCATTGTCCTAAATATGTTTGAAATATTCAGATTTAACTGCATAACTTCAGAATTACAACTTCTGTTGTAGTTCCTTCCATTAACTATGTATTTTTCCCAGCTTCTGCAGAAAAACTGGATGCAATACAAGCCGGTGGGCTGGAAGTGTAAGCTTTAGGTAATCATGTTCACTAAAATTCCGAGTGAACTTGCTCTTTTCCTCACAGGGCTTTGAGTACAGTCGGAGTGGAAACCCTACCAGAAACTGTCTGGAAAAGGCTGTGGCAGCGCTGGATGGAGCAAAACACTGTAAGCAGTGAAATCACAGAACAGATTCAGAACATTCTGACCATATGGAAAGCTTATAGTTTTATCTGATGTCTTAAAACACCATAACTGTTGGGGATTTTCACATCCTAAGCTATTTTCTAACAACTGAATAAGTCTTCCTTGTAGGCCTAAGAAAAGTATCTACCTCATTCTTATCTTTATCTGGTTAAAGATAAGGAGGATACAGTGAAGAAATTGCTTTTGATTATGTAGACTTGCATATTTCGCAACTTTGCCAACTTCATAGCTAAAGGCAGAGGTAAAAATCTAATAAAATTGGATATCAACCAGCTGTTTTCTATCATTTTAAATAAGCAAAAGCACATTATTCTGTATTTTAAGTGGCAATTTTTATGGAGAACTTGATGTGAAACAGATGTGAATTTCTAAACATAAAAATAAAAGTTTTTTTTGAAGTTGATGTTTATTCTCCATTGATTGGTCAGACCCGGACCATTGCGAGCGGGAAAGGTTTAACTCTGAGCTTTTTGTGTTTTTATTGGTCGCTTTAAAATCGCTTAATGTATAGTTGTTGGTATAAGCAGCCATAAAATCTGCTTTACTGCAATGCTGTTGCTCACTTTGGTACTTTTTCTGGTGTCTCATTGATCGAACATTAAACCGTAGGAACATCATGATGGAAGATTTTTGTGATTTTTAAAAGCATAATTATGGTATTAAGGTCAATTCTTTGAGAATTGAGGTATAGTAACCTCAATTCTTTGAGGTTACTATACTCATAGTATAGTAACCATGAGTAAATCTGCCTTGGTGTCAGGGTATTTACACAAAAAAGGTCAAACATATGTGGTTTTAATTGCTTAATACTATGTAGAAATATTTCCAAACAACAGAATTCGTCTTTCTTTTATGCAAGAAACTGTAGTAGCCTTCTTTTAGCTGCCTGACTGGCAGTGTCCAGCAACAGGTAGGGGAAGGGTAGCACTATACTGTTCTTTGCTCCCAGCAGCTGAAAAAAGCTCTGGTCATTTCTCTGACATCTCATTAAAAGGATTTGAAACTGTAAAAATCTATTGACTGCTAATGCTAGCAATTTTCAGACTTAACTTTAAATACTTTAGTTTACTGTAATGATATGATATGATAGCTGACTACTTAAAACCCTGAGAGTTTTCTATGTTAATTCCCCCCCTAGATGAAATGTTGTTTTTTGGTTTTCAATAACTATCTTTGCTCCTCCTCTACAGGCCTTGCTTTTGCCTCAGGACTGGCAGCCACTGTGACCATTACCCACATGCTGAAGAAAGGAGATGGGATCATCTGCATGGACGATGTGTACGGAGGTGAGATTCAGCTTTCTGATATCCATCTACTCTTATAATCGTCTGCCATAATACAAATGATTTGCTTTTTTTATTTTTTATTTAATTTTTTGAACAATCTGAACGGTTTGGTGGTTCACTTGTTTATTGTAAAGGTACCAACCGATACTTCCAAAGAGTCGCAGCTGGATTTGGTCTGGAAACAACTTTTGCTGACTGTACGAAGCCAGAGTTGCTGAAAGCTGCTCTGAAGCCCAACACCAAAGTAGGTCAAGGGAAGGGAAGAACTTGCTGTTCTTGTTTTTGTCACAATTGTTTGTCCTGTTTTGGAGGGAATGCCATTTTGTCTGCTAACTCAGATCAGTCATTGTGAGTCAGCACTTTGTGTAATCACCATTTACTTAAACCTCATATTTATTTCACCTGACTATGTGCTTCACTAATACCTGTTCTTGTCTCTGCTGGTGTAGCTGGTGTGGCTCGAGACTCCAACCAACCCCATGATGAAGGTGGTTGACATCAAGGCCTGCTCTGACTTGGTGCACGAGCACAGCAAAGAGATTGTAGTGGTTGTTGACAACACCTTCATGTCTTCTTATTTCCAGGTAGTAATGATTCCCTGCAATTGCATTCCTGCTCATGTGTAAACTCATTTAATGATTAACTTGTGTGTTTGTTTTCTGCACCCTTAGCGCCCCTTGGCTTTAGGAGCTGATATCTGTATGTACTCAGCCACCAAATACATGAATGGTAAGTTATATAAGAGTCCTCATGTATCTTGAAGTTATGTTATTGCAAATTGTTGTAAACAAGTTTGTTTATGATGTGGGGTTAGACATTGGATAAGCCAAATGACCAACATTCTGGAAAATATGCAATGTTTAATTTTGTCAAAGAGAGCGTTCAGGCTTTTTATTGGTACTCTGTTAGAAAACATTTTTAAAATGTACAATTTTTTGACCAGCTGACAATCAAACTCTAAAAATGTCAAAATTGTTAAAGTAAAAATATAATAAAACATTTAGAACACATTTAGCCTTGAGTTTTTATAAGAGTAGTTTATCCATAAATGTCAACAGCTTGTCAAAACAGACCAAAAAGAACAAAACTCAGACCGAAAAGATGGAACTGATATTAATTATTGCAATGTTGCAGAGGGAAAACCACTTAATGCAGAAAAAGAATAAATAACTCCCAAGTCTCAGTTTTCTTAATGAGAGTATCCATACACCGGGTGAAGAAAGACTATATCTATGTCTCGTGGTGAGAAAGATAGCACACTACTGTAGGTAAATATTCCCAGGAAGTCAGGGCTATTCCTATAATTTATCTAAGCAAACTGACAAAAAACAAACAAGGCAGAGGAAGAGCAAAACACACACAAAGGAGAGGAGCTAGTGATGTGACTGTTTCATTACAATATACTGTATAGGGAGGGAGACTACGTCTTGCATATAAAATATCCTACTTAGTTTATAATGGAAAAAAATAACAGACATTTTATTTTAAAATGTCAAGACTTTTTATTTGGGTCGCATGTGAACCAAGAAAATGAGTGAGAGCCCTTCTATGTAGTTTGAATAATAATAACTGGAGGGAGAATACAAAAACATGCACATATTTTGATCGAAGATATTAAGATATTTTGTGAAAACTCAAAGTCCCTGAAATAAACCGCGAAACATGAATATTTAAACTCAATGTGGCTACATCAATACTGCAGGAACACATAGTGATGTCTTACTTTTCGTTCTAACATGAACTGTTGCTTCTGTTTATTTGGCAGGTCACAGTGACGTAGTGATGGGTCTGGTGTCTTTAAACAACGATGATCTGAATGAGCGACTGAGGTTTCTGCAAAATGGTGAGGAGATAATTAGTGTTTGGTATAGATGTAACCAAAATGGTACTTTAAGAAAAAATGTGCTAAAAACATTCTTGGTCTGCTTATAGTATATGTCTTTTTACCCCATTACAATGATCAAAATGATCAAGTATCAGGTTTGATAACCTAAGCTAGTCAGCTGCTCATTTTCTTTTTTCTTCGAAGTCATTCTCTGCCTACTTAGTATCTGGTGAAGTGGCTACTTGAACCTGTTCTGCTTCCATTCAGCAAGCAACCAACACAAATGTCTGAGGCCAAAGTCCTTCACCAAACTAAACCTTTCCATTGTTAGGGCTTTGTTCTGTTTGCCTGATCAAAATTTTTGGGAAGATTTGTTTCTAACCTTTGTGATTAATGTTCTGCCTGTGGCCAGCCATCGGTGGCGTGCCGTCTCCCTTTGACTGCTACCTGTGTAACCGAGGGCTGAAGACGCTACACCTGCGCATGGAGCAGCACTTTAAAAACGCCATGGCTGCTGCCAGGTTTCTGGAGGCAGACCCCAGGGTGGAACGGGTAATTTTCCCAGGTGAATTCTTTGTCACACCTAATATTTGTTGAGACATGCCTCCCAACCTTCTAGAGCTGTTGAATGTTAGCCTATTTACTCTACACTGGCACAGAACCACAATGTGGCTTTTGTGAGGTTAATTCATTTGAAGATTTTTTTCAAATTTATCTGCTGTAATGGAACTTTTATATGTGTTTTCTTTAATGCTTTTGTACAGGAAGTTGCAATTCAACTTTATATGTTTGGCTCATAATAATAAAAAGCGGACTCTTTGATGTTCACATATAAACTGTGTTAACCTTTAACCATGTGAAATGAAATAATCAGCATTCTCGGCTCCAGTTTCCTGTGATGTTCATGCCAGCGTACTGTGTATCTGTGACCTTTCTCTTCTTTTGCCGTTTTATTCCACTATAGACTTGATAAAAATTCACAACGCCAAGCTTTCCCTTTTCAAGGAGCCTATCCGTTTATCCCTGAATGAATCATACATTTATGCTTTTCCTGTGTTCAGTTGTTCTCACATTTCTGTTCAAGGTTTCTCCCAGAAAACTTGCTAAGCCCGGTGGTTGGTGCTAGGGCAATCATTCATCCAGCGGCGAATGATTGCCGAATTTTTAACTCGTGTTTTTGAGTTAAAATTTTTTAAAGTTGACAGGAAATTAGAAAATATCACTTATTGATAGATTGGAAGATTAATACCTGAACACCAACTATAAAGTCTTAAAAAATGCAAACATTTTAAAGAGACGTAAAAAAATAAGCAATGCTTAGCCTGGTGGGGGCACAAGTAAAGCCTGATGGCCCGCCAGGCTTAAAATACATTGGGGGAAACCCTGCTGTTTACATAGCACTAAAAACATGGATGTACTAAACTGAAAAAACGGGTAATTCAGCTTAAATATATTGTGTTAATTTATGAAGTTTATTTAATTGTCAAGTTAACTAAACAAACATGTAGTAGGTTTGATAAACTTTACACAATTATTTGTGACTAATTAGCACAATCGTTTTTAAGTTAGAGCTCCACTCTCTTTTTTCAGTGTACATATTGTGTTTCCTAACAGTGGTACTGTCTACAGTGCTTTGATGAAATATGATGCTGTTCTTCTGAAATGCTGTTAGTTTTATAAAATCATTTAGAAAACTGTATTTCCATTTTCCCACATTATTTTTGTCTGACAAAGGGTTTGATGATCTGAAACATTCGTGCATGATAAAAAGACAAAACACAAGTAGTCTATAATAAGGAAAATGTATTCCAGTCTTGGAAATTATCAAAAAATTAATTGCGGTATTAGCAGCATTGATAGGTCAAATCTAAGAAATGTAGCTCTGAGACTTTCTTAATGAAAAGAGCTTGAAGTTAACAGGTTCATGTGGACAAACATCAGACATGTAATTTAAAAAATAACATGAATAGGTTTTGACACACAGGTTTGTATCCATTTTTTTGCTGAACCTTGTCTAAAAAATACATTTCTCTCATTTGTTCAACAGAGTTATCTATCTGATTTTTTTTTTAGCTTTTTAGGCAAAAGTATTGAAAGCTCAAGAGTTCACATACTTCCTTGCACTACTTTAGAGTTTTTATTCAAGCCACAATCCTGAATAAAAAGCCTGAAAAACAAGCCCTGTTGCTTTGTGTAGGGAGATTAGGTGGTGTTTGCGACTGGTTTTTCATGGTTTTTCCTCTCCACTCAGGCCTGTCCTCCCACCCACAGTACGAGATGATGAAGAAACAATGCACCGGGTGTCCAGGGATGATCACCTTCTATATCAAAGGGAAACTCGAGCACGCCACCACCTTCCTCAGCAACCTTAAAGTGATTTATAGATCATATGTTTTAAGTCTTTTTTTTTGTTGTTGTGGTTGGTATTGAGAAAATTCACATCATTACACAGTCTGCAAGGTAGCAATTTCTGGGCATGGACCCAGTTTAGACAAAAACAACCATAGGCAGCGTCGTATCATTACTAAATTATCGTTGTGACTTGATTTGATTATTATTTTGCTTAAACAAAAATGGATAGAAAGAAAGGCATGTTGTGTCCATATGACACACTTCAACGAACCTACTGTGAAGTGTAATTTCTGCTTCTGGTTAAATATTTGTGTATTTCTTCATTAATCTCTACTACTACTTTATTTATAAAGCATTTTATTAAAAACAAAAGCTAAATAAATGAACCTTTAAAACATGGAAGAACAAAAAAAAAAGACTTTAAACGACAGTAACATTAGTAAAACCTAAAACAGAAATCCTTACGTGGTTTAATATTTGCTGCTGTTCTTCGCTTTCCTTCATGTCTGTTGTTTGGTTTCAGATGTTTGCAGTCGCAGAGAGCCTTGGTGGTTATGAAAGCTTAGCAGAACATCCGTAAGTATCAACTATCTGTACACCTAATAGAGCTTTCTAAAACATGTTATACATTTCTTTTTGCAAGATAAACTGCATTTGGAAATAATTCCACAAGAGGACAGCATAGCTCAAAAAGAGAAACAACCCTTACCTTAGGATTTTTTATTTTTTTTTTTGCAATGACTGCTCTGCTTTCCTTCAGGACATCAGAATTGTTTTTTGTGTTCAGCACATGTTGAAGTTACACCGTCTCCTGTCTGGATTTAGGGCGATCATGACCCATGCGTCAGTGCCAGCGAACGAGAGGGCCATTCTTGGGATCAGTGACACACTGATCCGTCTCTCAGTGGGACTGGAAGACACGGCTGACATCATCAAAGACCTTGACCAGGCACTGAACGCTGCTGTAAGTATCAGTAATAGTCAAAACAACAGGAAGAACCTCAGTTTGTTAGTCAAAACAGGGTTTAAATATAGGAGTGAGAATCTGAACTTTTGCCAGATTTCCCAGCATGACTAAAGCAGAAACTGTTTCTCCTGGGTTCCAGCTAGAAAACTGCCAGCAGGAGAAAGTAAGTCTGAAGTACAGTTGACTGCAGTTTGCCTGATATTTCTGTATTTGATGAGCTTTAAGCCCCCCTCTTTATTGTAAATAACAATTCATCCAATGCCTACAATTTAAACATGAATGTTTTGTTTTTTTTTTTTTTACTTTTAGGGGTTACATTAAGTAGAAACTACAATAAAAATGTTTGTCTATCGGCTCAATCACAGGCATTTTTTGCAATCTATCAGATTAAGGTTGTGGAATGGATCTCCAAGTGTGAATGGGATGATTAAGCAGAGGCATGTGTAATTCAAGGTTTCCTGAATACATAGACGTGCAATATCCATCCTGTTTCTTTAGCTGCCACATGTTTTTTTTTCCTGGGCTTATTTAGTGCACAGCGTGTGGTTTAGTACAGCATACAGGGGGCACCAGAGAGCTCAGAAGGGCCACCAGATTTAAATCCCAAAGTCGCTTTCCATATTTTTTCAGAATAAACAAAACAATAACACACATACAATGATGATTGCTTAAAATTTTATTTAAAAACTAACAAAAAAATATTTACAAGAATTGCATACCTAATTATGTGTTTTAACTCTACCAGCTGCAAGTATGTCGTTTTCTAAGAGTCTGGATTTGATGAGATTGCATTATTGATAAAAATTTTAGATTGTTATTAGGTTATTGACTTTATTACATATGATCAAAGTTATTGCGTTATGAGCAGGTATTACATTATTGGTTGGCACAACCCATCCAGGATTTTTTCCCCCCTAATCACCTTTCTCTGAAGAGTTAATCAATCCTTTCCGACTTTTTTATCCATCCATTTTCTAAATGTCCTTCTATCCATCCATCTATCCAAGGTTCTTTTCCCCAATCCCGTTTTCTAAATGACTCACCCAACCACCTCCTTTCTCCTCCCAACTACCATTACCTTAAAGGTCCATCCATCCAATCTTTTTTTTTTCCAATCCCATTCCTGAAAATTTCCATCCAGATATTCTTTCCTATTTCGTTGTCTGAAAGGCATCCATCCATCCGTCCAAGTTTGTGTTCTTGGTCTGGTTTTTGCAGGATCCGTAATAAAAGACTGAGTATTGCAGAAATCCCTGCAATAAAAGGGATTCGTTTTTGGAAAAGTATGGCATTTTGTCCTACAAAATCTGTAGTTAAACTGAGGCCATACAAAACCTCAGCTTTGATGAGCTCTTCACTTTTCAGACCGATTCAAATCGAGAAATTTTCAGGAGATTGATAAGAAAGACTTTTTGAATTGGCAAAGGGCAAGCTGATGTGCACAGACTGTCTGATTTCAGATTACTTTCTCATTTTTAACTGCGGACATGTTGGACAGGTTAAACTTTTCATCAAAAAGCAAATCAAGCCTTTACTGTAGCTATTCCCACACAAATGTATAAAAGAAATATTGCTGGTGGGAAAACCTGGACTACATTACTTCTAAAGAAATAGTACATGTGGGAGGTTTTCTGTTTGGTACACATCAACATGCATGAATCTTTATCGGTACAAGAAGTGAGTCTTAGGAAAACATACTGGGAGCCACCGGCGTTTTAATACTCATGTGGTAAGGAAATTTTAAAGAAGGATGGCTCAAGATGAAGACAAATCACACTAGAGGAAGTGTTGGAAATATTTTGGGAATATTTACAGAGTCAGTCCAGGAGTAATAACAGTCCAGAGTTGAGCAGATAAACCCCTTCTCTGTGCCGCCAGGGCAGATCCATCACTCCTTGACTCTGCTGCAGGCAGTGCCACGTAGAGCTAAAAAGACAAATGGCTCTCCTCATAAAAATCTCTTGGATTAATTCTTCTTTATGTTCTCCGAGTTAAAGTGAGAACAAATACTCTGCGTTGTGCAGAGACACATCTTTGGTTAACAAACCATGCATTCGATTAACTAGCTGCATATGTATTTGCTGTGAAAGATTTCTTCTCGTATCTGTGAGCCAGACAAACAGACTGCTCATCATGAGTACCGCAGAATCCACTTTGAGGTTCACTGCTTGGTTTGAGTCTCTCTCTCACCTGAGTGCATGCTGCGCACCGCTGCACTCAGATTTCACAGACGTTGTCCAGATATTTTCCTTCTCCCCCCTCCACACACGCACCCCATCCTGTAGGCGCTGGTGTTGGGTTTTATTGCGCCCCTTTCCTTTCTTCTTTCCCTGCCAGGGTGTTTTATGAAACTCATTTGATGACATTGTGATTGTTTTATTCAGCGGACCCGTGAGAGTCATGAATGTGAGTCCCTGTGTGTTTTATATAATGAAAAACACAGTTCAATAAAACCATTAAAATCCCACAGCTTGATTAAATTCAGTTACACCTAGTCTGGTTCAGATTCTGTTGCATTAAAACAGCATTAACTGAGATTTGGTGTGCTGGTTTGAATGATTCACCTCTTATTAGCAACTACTGGTAGACGACCCTTTGGAAAGAATTAAAATTTCTTCCAAACCCCCTTTGCGATCTTCTTTAGCTGTGTCCTGCACGACTGCCTGTGCCTCCTCCTCTCTGCATTCAGATAATGTAGCTACATCCCTTCTGTTGGCCATCTGTAGCAAATGGAAATTAAATGGAGACAAATATGGTCCCAGGAAAAAAGCCCCTCTGATGGGTGAAAGTTTTAATTGGATATGACTCCAGGTTGAGTGATGCTTATCGGAATATTCGGATCAGGAACCTGGCTGTTGGGTAACCATGGAAAACTCTCAGGATTTGGTGAATTTTAATTGGTAGACATTTTGTCACCCTCTCTCTGGTTTGTTTTCTGCTACTCTGGCTTTGACCCACAGTTATCAGAGACTGCCTGGAATCCCGCCTCTGCTCATAAAGACAAGGTGACTGATTTTGTAGATTAGGCTTCCCTGTTTCTGCTCCCTGGATCACTGCAAGCCATCGGCCGTAACCTCACGTCTGTCTCCCCGTGTCTGAATGCTCAGGTTATTGATCTCTGTGTTTTTCTTCTGTTGTCTCTGATAGCACCCAAAGAAGAATTGAAACATCTGCCTGGCGTCCTCGAGCCTGAGGTTGTTGTGGTAACAATGCTTGGAAGCACCTGAAATCTAAAAACCAGATGACTATCAACACGTGGTGCCTCGGTTCCACCTTTCAGGAGACGAAATGTTCTGGAAACAGGACAAATTATGTCAACTGTGAATAATTATCACAAATTTTACACGATTATCGCTCAATGCCTGTACTATCTCACTCACTTGTAAGCTTATTTATCTTATGCCAGTTTTGCATTGTTTATATAATTGTCTATGTTTTCTAATTTTTTTTTGAAAGCTTTATGAGAGAAAAATCCCATTTAGACATCATGAAATGGTTTTTAGTATCTTAACTGCAAAAACTGTGCATTTACAAGTGAAATCTGTATTAAAGTGGATTTTATAATGCCAACTTGTAAAAAAGACTTTTTTTTTTAATTTAAAGCCCACGTTTAGCTTTTGCTTTCATCTACTGATCAAATGTTAGTTCCTGTAAATGTAAAAAATTTCCTTATGCACAAAAAAGAGCAGGATTTTGGTGTTTCTTGGTGAGCACAAAGAGTCTTAAGTCGACAAATTTACCACCAACACTAATCAAAAGGCCATGGAATGCACTTGCCTTACTTGGAGCAGACTTTCTCAGCACCTACTTGCTGTGGATGAGTTTTTAAAGATGCAAGAGCAGGAGTTGTGTCTGTCCTCTCATAGTTGGCATTTGGGCTAATGTGGATGGCAACTTTTTCCATCAGGTCGAGACTTATTACGTTTTTAATGGTTTATTAACAAAAGAAGTCGGTGGATTTTTCCCTTCCTTCCTACTCATCCATCACGTTACCAGCTCTATGGTTATAAATTTAGGCTCATGAATAAACATTTCATATTTCCTAGAGCTTCTCTCGCAGGAAAGAAACAGAATGACTGTTAAACAAATCAGCTAGTTCCTATCTTTTAAGGTCAAATTCATAATAACATTTCAGGGTAAATGTTAATTTTCTCCAGAAAGAAAAGAACTTCCATCTTTTAGCTTTCCGTTCAATGTTCAGTTTTGCCTTACTTGTAAGCATGCATTGATCATTTAACCCTGATAATTCCCGAAACTCTATTTACATTAGCAGAGTTGTTAATTTAACTTGTGGTCTTATAAAAGCTACATTTTAGTAAATGAGGAATTTATTAAAAAAACGTATTCAAGACGTAAAAAAACTAGAGTTTCTAATTTGGAAATGAAGGTACTAAAGCCCTGGTGAAGGAGTGGAACAGCCTGAACAGAGGTTCAGAGTGTAGGTTCCACAGCCCTTCAGGGTTTTGGGTGTCTTGCCATGCTGGTGTTGGTCCACTGTGTTTGATCAAGTCTATCATGCAGACAGCTACCATTAAATTTAGAGCAATTAAGAGCACTTCATGCTTCTTTAGACTGGCAAGCTCAATTAAAGTACAGATTTAATTTTCTCTATCCTAAGTACCAAAAATGGGTTTAATGACTGTGATATCACTTTGTCTGATTGGAAAGCAAACTGGCCTCATCTAATTGGTGTTATAAAGACGAAGAAGAGAGGCACCAGACCCAACAATGCAGACAAGCTAAGGGTTGATATTAAATCAACCTGGACTTCCTTAACTCCTCACCACAGCTGCAGGCTGATCACCCCCATATAAGGTCGCATTGATACAGTAATCCCTGTGAAAGAAAAACACCTCATAAGTTAGCCAGTAGTAATTTCCTGTTAGTGGATGTTTGGCTGTTTTCTTCAGCATTGTCAGTTTCATCTGAACTGAGTATTTATTTTTTACCAAATAAATACGCCTCTCACAGATGTGAAATGCTTAAAGATTTAAAATATGACTGGCTAACCAAACCTAGTCTACATGTCTTTGTTGGACTAATTTTGGATGTTGGAAAGAGACCAAAAAACATGTCCTGGTACATCTAAACTTTAAATGGGAATAGTGACTTCATAAACCCATAAAATTGTGTCCTTGGAGTGTTTAGAGGGTAAAATAAACATATTTCTTTCATGATTCTGTCAGTGTTTCACAGACCTTTTGTCTTGTTCAAAGAGTTGACTTTCTGTTTGATCTGAAGTCAGACATGATATTAATTTTGAAATATCTATAGATAAAAAAATAACTTAATTTTGAAGGTGACCTTGCCATTTGTGCAACAAAGAACTGGTTTGAAACTTTAATGTTGCCTCACAGAAAATGGCCTTGCTCACAAACATTTTTAGCTCTGCCCAGAGATTTTCTTTGGTGCTGAGATCAAGACTTGGAATGGACATTTCTAAACTGAATTTTTTTGTCATTAAGACTACTTTTGCAGTATAATTAGGATCAGGGACATTGTCCTGGTGTTTATGCCTAAAATTGCTAGATAAACATCCATCCATTTTCTATACACCCTTGTCCCTAGCAGGGTCGGGAGGGGTTCTGGTGCCTATCTCCAGCAAGCGTTTTGGGCGAGAGGCAGGGTCATCTGGACAGGTCGCCAGTCCAACGCAGGCTAGACAAACATGGCATCCTATAACATCTGAAAGCTATGCCAGATTTGTGAAGGTCCACAGTCTTCTTCCTGATATGCTGCTTGAGTTTTTCCCATGATGTCACATAAGGAAGCAGTTTGTTTGAGGTGTTGCCTTAAAGTACATACATTTAATTAAAATCTTGTCAATTAACCAAAGATTAATCAGAAGCTTACAAAGCTATGACATAATCAAAAGATTTATTAATTTCTAATTATGTAAGCTTCAGAGTCTGAAGAATATAATGAAAAAAATCAATCTGTTAGCAAATAGAGATAATATGAGTAATCATAATTAAATTGTTGCACAAACATCTGGTTTCAACTTTGTTAAAACCCCTTATCAAACCAAAAACACTTGCATGCAATTCAATGGGTCCATGACAGTTAATAAACTTCTTGCGGCCTCTTCATAATTCCTTGTTTAGAAGACTAAGAGAAAACTCCAACCCGTGTGCCTCTTTGAGGATTTTAAAACAGGAACTACTGTGCTGTCTAAAACAAATCTAAGTTTTCAGCTTTTGCTAACAGATGTTGTGTTGCTTATTTTCAGAATTTTTGGTATTTGATCAATCATAATGTTCCTTCTCTTTTTTTTTACCAGTGATATTTTTCACATGCACCAAAAGTTTTATTTTTTTATGTTATTTTTATCTTTTTCATTTGTGCCTTATTTTTGCAGATGTGATTGCGCACTCGTAGCATCACCACTTCAGAATTTATAAAACCACTTCTCCGAAGCTACAAGCAGTGTTCTCAAAAAGTTTTCAAACCTCAGCTTTGCATTTACACTGATTTACACAGCTTTGATTTTGTCTCCCTATAGAAACCCGTGGGCTTTGAATCTGAATCTGACCGTGAAAGCACTTTTTCATGTTCCTCATTTCATTTAGTAGGGATGAAATAGCTGTGCTGCAGTCATTCATAAGATCTGCTCTGCTCTGTTCAGGGTCACAGTATGCGCAGACTGCTGGGGGAGAAACGAGGGCAGGGAAGGCACATACTGGACAAATCACCACTTCATCACATGGATAACACATGAGACAAAGAGCGTGCAGCACTCATGCTCTTATACTCAGCATCATTGTTAATTTATTTTTTCATAATATGAAACCACACATTCCACTCCCCCTATGCATGTGAATAATGCAGTCATTTACCTTCAGTGCATGATACATCATTTTTAGATAACATTAATTTTATAATTAGTCAATCATGCACATTAATTTTTTATTTTTTTTTACTGTGAGATTCTTCTCCAGTTCCCAGTTTTTGCATGTGAGGCAGGAACCTTTTCTACTTTTTAGAGAAGATTTAAAACATTCCTTTCTGTAAATAAAGTTTATAGTCAGTGTGGCTTAGGTTTCTTAAGCTATCTCTGTAGTGTTACTGCTATGGGTTTAAGTTGAGAGACCCGGGTTGCTGGAATACTCAGTGACGACTTTTCTCTTCTATTGTCTATCCTAGTTTGCTATTATGGCTGCCACTGGCTTTGTGTTTAATTACGTATCCTTCCTGAATAGAATACTTCAAGAATATGTTGTTGCCATTGACAGTATGTCCATTTTTGGCATGTTTTTCTTCCTCCAAAGGACATTACTAAACTGTGTTTCTGGATAAAAAATACTTATAGAGCTATAACTTTCTTAAACTTTCCCAGAAAGTGTTACTTTTTCCCCTTCGCTTGACCCTCAGTCAGCTACAGCAGAGGGTTGTTCAGAATGAGTGATGGCTGAAAACTCATATACTTCATTCAGTCACCTGACCTGGACCTGCTTATATAGAATTGTTTTCTCTAATTTACATTAAATCACCAACTGGATCTGAGAACTGAATTGGACTGTATATAGTTGGATTTAAAACAGACTTTATGTTGGTATTGTTTAGAAATGATCTAAATAAATTTATCATGAAGTATCTGGTCACCCCTTCAGATAATTTAATTCAGGTGTTCACTTCAATGGCCAATGACGTTAAAAATCAAAACCTATGTATGCAGATTTCTCATTGTAACGGAATGGGTTGCTCTTAGGAGCTAAACCAATTTCAGTGTAATACGATCCAAAAAATCCAGCTGTGAACTTTTCTGTCTTATAGACATTCCATAGCCAACTATTAGTGGTATTATAACAATAAAAAAGCAATTGAAGAAAACAGGCAGATTGTGAGGCAAATTGTGGTTACCAGTAAATTACTACAGACCTCCAGTCTTTATGAGGTCTTAAAGTCAGCTCAAGAACAGTGTGTGAAGTTTTATGCAGTATGTTTCCATGGTCAGGAAGCCGAATCCAAGACTTGCGTCACCAAGTGCAATGTAAAACGCCGGGTGCAATATAAAGCAACGTGCAACTGAACTCTAGAGGGGTGGAGACATTTTCTCTCGAGAGATGAATCACGACTCTGTGTGGCTATCCAATGTGCTTTGCTGTTACCAGAACAGCACTTGCCTGACTGGAACTCATAATCCTCCAGCATATTAAGTTATTCTGAACAATTTCATGCTTCCAACTTTGTGGGAACAGCTTGGAGCTGCCCCTTCCTGTTCCAACATGACTGTGACCCCTGGGAACAAAGAAAATGTCTATAAAATTATGGATCACTTTGGTGTGGAGAAACGTGACTGGACTGCACTGGGTCCTGACTTCAACCTAATAAAACACCTTTGGGAGGAATTAGAGTGGAGCCCGGGAGCCAGGCCCTCTCATCTAACATCTGTTCCCATTTTCAAAATGAATTTTGGGAGGACAGAATCATTTTCAGCTTAACACACTAAACTTTGTGGAAAGCCTTCAGAGTAGAGTTGAGGTTGTTAAAACCAAACTCTGGTTAAGAATGGGATGTCGCTAAAGTTATTGTTTGTGAAGGCAATTTACTCAATATTATGTACTGTCATATAATTTCAAATAACCAGTTTATTTGCAATGTGCTTATTTTGTTTAGTAAATTGCAAAAATTACTATGAAAATACCTATATTCAGGATATGAGTAAGAAGAAAAATGCCCAAAAATAAGCAACATGTTTAGCTTAGCTCCTTTTCCTGAATGTTAGACAGTATTGCTTTGTTTTCGGTTCTAAAACTGTTATATTTTGTGAATTTGATCTCATATATCATGCACCTTCTAAAGGAAAAAAAAAATAGCTGTTAGATGGATAAATATTTATTTATTTGGCATTTTTAAGTTTGCATAAACTACTCAGTGTTTATATGGTTAAGAGTAACCCTAACAAGCTGTAGTCGTTAATCTTTGCTAGGGAGACTACAATTTTTTAAGTTGACATGGCAAATACCCTGTTGATATAATGCTATAGCTGTCAAGGGTTTGAAGAGCAGTGATTACAGGGTCTTGGAACTTGGAGTTGTGTTCATCTAAAAAACACAGTGTAATTACTCCTGTATCGATTGTGACTAACATCAATTATGCTGCTGTTCTTGGAAAAACCATGAGTGGTCCAAGCTGTTGATCTGTGGGTTGATAAGAGTTTAAGCATCTTACCTTACCGACAGCCACAACTAGATGCAGCTGGGATCCCACAGTCGACATTTAAAGGAACGTTACCACTAATTTAGTCAGTAAATGTTTGTTGAAACACTGCTGCTTTTTGCTCTTATGGCCTAAGGAGTGAAACACATTAGATAGTCAGGGCAAAAGGCTAAGTCATGTGAACCAATTCAGCAGATGAAATGACAAGTGAAGCACCAAGAACTTGATGGGAAGTGTTGTTTTCTTTCTTCCCCCCTGCATTTTATTGAAATTCATCTTCAATATAAGTAGCAAATATAATTTATCTTTAGTTTTGGCACCAAATATTAAATTTATGGTTGACAGCTCATATTTTACTCTTCTGCCTCTGCTTTGCAGCAGAGCTGGATCATGACAGCAGTCTGGTCTTGGCCTTGGATGGGAATAGAAAAGTCACGGGTGACGAGAATGATCTGCTTGCACAATAAGACGGAGTTCAAGCACCATTTGCTGGAGCTCTTCTTCCATATTGTGCACAATACCACTATATTATTTTGTCAGATATTGCTTCATTGCATTTTAAAGCCAACAAGAATACACAAATTAAAATGAAATGCCTAGTGTTGTAGGACTCATGTTGTAGGTTATATATTCTTTTTTTTCTGTGTACTGACTTTAGCAAAAGCTTCACTTCCATCCCTCCAGTAGTGATCAACAACCAAACAGTAGAGCTGATGCCACAATATAGAAAAATAGGAGTACTTGGTGATAAATTGAAAAAAATAAAACAAGACAAAAAAAAAACACCAGTATATACATTTTTTAACTCTTCATTTTATTGTTAATCCTGGTTTTATAGAAGTGTTAGGGAATAGAATATACCATTGATGAAATCCTCAAATAGTTGAGACCACATCTGGAGACGTTTATAAAAGTCCATTTTGATAGTTAAAACGAAAACATACCTGAAACTCTTATCCTAATGCAGGAGGTCATGTTAGGGCATGATCAAAAACATAAACAAATACTTAAAGATTTGCAATGAGACACAAAGATAAATAAAGAACACTGATACACAGTGAAACATTTAAACAGCAGAAGTCTGCACAGTGAGCTGCCTGAGATAGGGACTCCTCCATCACATCTCCAAGAAAAAAGTCATGGGCTTTACAGCCAATCAGCACCAAGGAATGCTACTCTTATATTGACTTCTTTGCTTCTTTGTCAGAAAGTTTAAGAGCTGGAATTTCAGTTATTTAAGAGTAAAAAAAATCTGTAAATACTAAAACGTAAATAAGCATAGGTATTCTTGTTTTGAGTTCATTCTTACCCTTTTCTCTTGGCACAGGTCACTTTCAGTCTGGAATAATAACTGTTTGTATAGGCATTGTTAAAGAATGCGGTAAAATTGCCAGTATCACTTTTGACAGTCTTGGTCACCTTAATAATAGTTGATCATTAAACATAGCTACAATTGTTAGAAGAGGACAGAGCTATAAAATGAAATGACACTGTAAAACTGAGGACATTTTTCCTTGCCATGTAAAAACTGCTGTATATATCAGTATATCAGTTTATTGTATATCAGTAATCACAAACACAGTTGGGTAAAATAGGCTTTTTCACATGCTGAGACAATGTAACACCAAGAAAAACAAAATCATCCATCGACTTGTGGCTGACTGAACAAAAGACATGCAGAAGAATAAACGTCAGCCACTCCAAGATTGCGCCTCTGCAGCAACAATACCAGCAGTTCTGCTGATGGACCCTGTCCAGGAAAATGCAACTAGTATGGATCAGCAAATTCTGGTGAAGAAGGTTTTAGCCAGCCTCACAGGCTGCTGCGGGAAGTGACAGGCAACCTGCATGGTACTTCAGGAGATATAATAAAAGGAGTGCTTTATATAAAACAGGGAAACTTGTCAGAACGATGTGTTTCAAGTTTTTAAATATAACTGACATGCATGATCTAAATGTTTCTCAAAGAAATGTAATGACTCCCACCTTGTTACTTGCAAGAGAGTATACAAAATCCAAACTGGTGAGGTTGTTTGAAAAAGAAGGAAATTCATAAACCTTTTTGTATATGAATAACCTTTTTGTATATGGTGCGTCTCTTAAGTAAGAAGTCACCACTCAAACAAAGTGAAAATGAATCACAGTTCATGAATCCTTCTAGCAGACCATAAAATATGTAAACTCCTTTAGAAACCATAGAAGAAGAACATGCGAAGCAACACTGTTTTTGCTTGTTTGGAAAATGAACTGCAGTGATTTATTTTTTGCAGCTAGAGTTGAGTACAGACTATCCCTTTGCTGAGAATGAAATTAAAGCTGAATGATCTCTGGCCTAATCTTCTTCACTAACTATAGTTGCAGTTAATGTTTGGCATCTGATAAGCATTGTGACCAAGTGCATGAATATTACATTATCCTTCTAGCTGCATTCCCAAAACAAGTAGTTCTACCTTTACTGAACTAGTACTAGGGAACTAGTATTCCCTGAGAGATGTGCATGTTATGTTTTGTTTGTGCTGTTTATTAAAGTTTCCTATTAACACAAAGAAAAAAGACATATTGTAGGAAAAGACATGTCAGGACATCACAACTTGCTGCTGTCTGGAAATGTACAGATCAGACATGAATTTACAATTTCTTTTGAATTATTACTCTCCATCTGCTCGTTGCACAGAATCTGTTTCCAGGGCACTCAACCGCATGTTGGTCTTTCTGTTTCCTTACCATCCAAGCCCAGAAGGATTTGAAAACATTATGAACAGGATAAAGTAACACCTCAATATGTAAACAAATTTCTGGTGTTAAAAGGGGAAAGAAACAATGAATGAGAAGAGTTTTGCTAGCGGGATTATTGACTCATTTTTTAACCTTTCAGTAGAGCCGTGGTATCAATTATTTAAACTCTGTAGGTGGGTTGTGTTGATCTCTGGCTCTGGCTCACTGTGATGTCTCATTTGCTTCCCCGAAGTACTTGTTTTTTTTTTTTCTGCAAGACCTTCATCAGCTTGCAAATGTTTTAACTGTATCTCACTCTATCATGAGAGATGAATCTGACCCTCAGTCTCTCAAGCAACATGAGTCACAGCCAGCGCACACTGAAAGCAACAGCACAAATACTATGAATCATAATTTTCTCAAGATAAAATGTAGGACTACTCGAATAACAAAAATACAGAATAATGGAGAAATAAATTTAGTCTTTTAATTAGATTGTTAACTTTTAAATGTTTCTTTTTCCCCCATTGCTTTTTTATTGTGCTCTTTAACATACAACCTGATAGAGCCTCATGGGATATTTTTTTTTAATCTTTAGACAAAAAAAAATGCCACAGCAATATTTGTTTAAAAGATTGTGTGGTGTAAATGGAGATCTATAGGACTCGCTGCCTTTGGAGAACCAGCAGGATCAAGGACTCCTCACACCCCTGCCACCACCTCTTCAAACTCCTGTCCTGCAGGAGGTGCTTCAGGGCAATAAAGTCAAGGATAAACAGAATAAAAATCAGTTTCCACCTGAACTGAAAGCCTATTTCTTACAACTTTGACACTTGAGAAGCATAAATGAGATTATATTTTGGCTGTGAGAGCAGAAACTGCCCCAGTCATGAATAAATGAATATATGGTTTTGTAAATTCTCAATAAAAAATTAAAAGCAGGATGTTGTTTTGTCACCCACCAGTCTTTCATCACTACTTTACAACACATCCAGAGGACATTTTCATCCATTATCTGCTCAGCTCGTTACCATGGTTACTCCAGCAGGCGCTTTGAGTCCCGTTTACAACAGCTCATGAACCCTGAACAGGCTCCTCATTTTGACTTCTTAACCATTTCTCTTATCAAGAATGAAAATTCTCATTGTTGGTATAATTCAGAATATTTGATAAATACTGGTATTTTACAGTTTTTTTTAAATTTTATTTTATGTTTTATTGCCACAAGAAGAACTAGTAGCTAGAATACCTCAAATACATACTAAGCAAGATAATATCTTTCTGACACATGAATTAAGAATAAACATAGAGTCTATTATGGATTTTGGCTCTAAGTTGTACTCATAGTACAAAGTATGTCTCAATTACACAAAATGAAAAATAAGTAAACTGAATAAATAACTGTAAGACAGATAGTAGGTTTAGGTTGATGTCTTTCTCTTACTTTGGTCTGGTTTTTACCTCAAGCAAGTTTAAGACACGAGATAGTAACTGATTGAGTTTCTGTCCAAAGTTTTGCAAACATTCACATGAAAAGGGAACAAAAAGACAAAAATCTCTGCTTTTCAATTTATCATCTTAACTTTTTCTTTGTCTTCTATTCATACAAGACATAATCAGTTTAAGTTAATAATGAATGTGCTGGGCAGCTAAATGGTTTCCACTTATTTAAATGGGATGCAGAGTTGCTCCTGAGGAGATAAATCTTTGGATAGCCAACAGACATTTACATTGACATTCGTTGCTCCCTGGTAATGATATTGCCTTTTGACTTGGCACACTTAAAGAGATGAAACCAATACTATCACAAACTGCCTGACAAAAAACAATGTGTCTACACTAACTGTTGGGAAATTATTTTACATCTCTTGCATTGATTTAGTTTCAAATTAAACTAGAAATTGGATCTGGCTGACATTTATATCTGTAGCCACTCTACGGTTTAGTAATTAAATCAGGCATCTGTTTCAGCAGACAAGAATCACAAAGCGACCTGGTTTCACACTATCAGCCATGACAACAGTTAGATTGACTTGTTAGTGATGCTCCAGATTTCTTGGGACCTTGTCTTCTGCAATGAACATTTTTACACATAAAGACCATCATCGATATGATTATACTCAGGGGAATATCAAGTCTTTGATGTTTGAGTGGTGGACTGGTGCAAAAATGAAAGAAAAAAAGAAAATCAAATTAAGACTTTGTAGTGAAGCACCTGAATTTTGAAAGATTTTTGTTCAAAGAGGCATTGGCTGCAATAGTAACAATTAGCAGGGGTCTCAGAGATTTTTTCACATCAATATCATTCTCCAGTGCTACACTTATTTTTAAGTCTGCCACGTTAACAATTTTTTCTAAATTTGTCAGGGATGTGGTTATGTTTTCGCTACACTTTAAAGATGAGAAACTGACTGCCTTGTTTTGATGTTGTACAGTTAGTTAACATCAGAATCCATCAGACATCAGATAAGATTGAGCACAGCAACCTTTTCAAGGTTGCTATTTTATTTTTGTTTAATTTAGAAATTAAGTTTTAAGTATTTCACAGTTGTCAAATATTAAGTAAAACATTTTAATGTAAATGATTTGCTTTATTTAGTGAAGTCAATAAATGCTTGATTAAATGGTGCTGACTGAAAGTACAACATCATAAAATAACTGTTAAGGGCAAAGTGTTGTAATTTTCACATGCAGATTGCTTCTGCAAGCATTTGTACAACAATGAGTGGCTCTCAGGGAACTTAGTAAATTCCAAGTGTGTGTACTGTGACGGGAACCTTCATATAAAAATAATTCCAGTCGTGAAATTTTCTCTGTGCTAAATTTTCCACAATCAAGTTTTAGGGATGTTACAAGAAAATGGAAGAGATTAGTAATGACAGAAGCTCAGCGATAAAGTGGTAGATCATGTAAAAGAGCAACGTCACTGACACTACTGCAAGACGTGAGCTGAGCTAACTTTTTGCATTAGTTGCAGATCATTAAGCTTTATTGGTCCTTCAGAATAATCTAAGAATGATGTGTAGCTAGCTTT
This sequence comes from Xiphophorus hellerii, assembly GCF_003331165.1. Lineage (NCBI taxonomy): Eukaryota > Metazoa > Chordata > Actinopteri > Cyprinodontiformes > Poeciliidae > Xiphophorus > Xiphophorus hellerii. Next base: position 11,853,086 of record NC_045680.1, read on the forward strand.
ATGAAATAAATTTCCATTCAAGTCTTACATCATCACGTACAATGGAAGACATTGGTTCCAATGTTGTAAAGCAAATTGCCTGTGGACTCTACAGAAACATGTTCTGTGGAGTGATTAATCATCATGCCTCTCTGTCTGAGTCTTTATGGGTTAAATCTAGACTCTGCAGCTGTCAGGAGAATAGCATTTGTTTTTATTGTGTCAAGTGTAAAGTTATGATGTAAACATTTTTTAAATCATTGGATTAGGCCACGTGGTTCCACTGAATGGGACCTTTAATGTTGCAGCATACTAAGACATTGTGAACAATTTTATACTTCTGACTGTGTGTAGGTGTCTCAGGGATTGCAACTTGTTTTCTAATATGAGTGTGCACCAGTGGAACAAACACAGACCATTCATAATCAAGTTGAACAGCAGATTACCTTTGGGTTTGACCAGGTCAGATTTATGACTGGTTTATTTCAACTCATTTAAAGTTTCAATTGCTTCTGAGATTAAAGACAATTTATGACAGTTCTTGGTTAGAAGTGACGGGTTTGTAAGGGGGAGAGGATTTACAGAAACATATCAATGGCGAGGGTGTGAATGAAAAGACTAGTGGGTATGTAGAGTCACAGATGATGTGATTTTCCTCTTAAACCAAAAAGTTTTTTAAATTCTCTTCATACTTGGAGAAATCCCAAGTAACTTGTTGGCAGGTGTGACTGTGTTTCTGACTGACTTTTTCTGTACATAAGTGGCTAAGTAACAGATTGTACAATAAGCTAAAATACTTGCAATAAAGGTATTTTTCTTGGAGCACTTGGCTGTTGACACAAGAAACAAGCAATTCTTTTAAGAAGTGTATTCTTTACTGTGACTTAATATGCATGAGATCCATCCCATTTCAGCTTGTTGACTAGCACAGTGCCAAGATATTTGTAATTAGTGACAGCATGAATAGTTTCTCCCTTAATGACTGTGGCAGAGAAGGGTTGTGACCTTCTAAAATCAATGGACATTTCCTTATTCTTATTAGTGTTTAAATGAGGTTTGACTTATTGAACCAGTTGAAAAGGGAATATAAAACTGGACCACAGTATCTCTTTCATTTAGGAGGCTCACCAAAGCTGAGTTGTCCACATATTTAATAAAGTGCCTGTTAGGTAAAGTGCTAATGCATGAAGTAGAGGTGATAAAACATCCCTGCATGTTGTCATTGTAGCAGAGGGAAAACAGCCTCCTCTGACTCACTTGAACGTCCATAACCCAAAATTCATTAGTCAGCATATCTGCAAGAGTCTTTGATATCATAGTATTAAAAGTAGAAGATAAATCCTCAAATAAAATTTCTGCATGAGTCTCTGGTGTCTTAAGGTGTGTGTGCATACTTCATTAATGTCAGAATTGCCTCTTCCTTCCCCCTGGATGATTTGGAAAATTTTCCCAGGGGTTCTCACATATGAAAATATAAAAGACATCAAATTGTCTGATGTTTAAAACAGCAGCCGATAGAGGTGGGAGTTCACTTCATTGCAAAATTATATAAATAAATCCCAACATGAAAAACAACAAGGAGTATAATGTATGCTCAACACATGGAGCACTTGAGAAGAAATGTTTTTCATCTGCACACACACCCCCACACACAAAATTTTGTGGAAAATCCATTTTGTCTGACTCAGAGTGTCTATGATTAAGTTGAGACTAAACTGAAAAATATATGTCTTTCTACATGTTGCCAATTTATATTTGTGGTTTGCAAACACAGAAACACCCCCTGAGAAATTTACCGTACTCTCAGTCCCTTTCTGAAAACATCTAATTCCAAGACTCTGTCATTGCTCTGGCATTATTTAAGTGGGAATGAACTTGTCTGACTCCGTCTCCGCCGCTGCTGACTTCCTTGAACAGAATCACAATGTGATGCTGCGAACATGAAGGCGCTCTAAAGATGCACCACTAACCACAGCAGTGGGTTAAGTGGTTGTGCGATTTATTTGGATTTCCTGCCAACTTTTTCCAGTTCACACCCTGCAGTGATATTAAAAATGTGATGTGCAGCATATAAATGACTCCTATTTCAGCAGAACTCTGAGTGTGAGCATGAAGAATCACTTAATTTGTCACTTCATGACAAATTAGTCATGTTGTGGTCTGACTTGGATCAGAAATGAGCCACAAACACCCATGGTGGATGAAAAGCCAAACATATTGTTACCTGTTTATGAAGCTGCTTATGAAGCTCCTTGTACTGACTCATGAAGACTATTTGTGTTCTTTAGATAGTGCTGCTGACATTCTTAATATAATATCAATTAGCTTCGGTTGGTAAATGACTTTGTTACCTTCTGGAACAAATTAACATGATCTTGTGCCAGATGGTATATCACGGTAACCATCTGTCAGAAAAGAGCAGGTACAGAGACACTTTACAGTAAGAAGCAATGTGAAGTGAATGCAGATTACTGATTACTAGCTTAGTTCAATAGTTGAAGTTACATAATACACTGAAAGCATAAGGCATAATCTTAAAAGGTTTATCATCTTTTTTTTTTAAAAATTGTATGCCTCACATTTAAAAAAAAAAAAAGTAAGGTCATTTATCCAAGAAGGGTGAGGAAGTCAGGAGAAATGATGTCTTAGAGCAGTTTAATGGAGACCTAGCAAACTGGCACCCTACCCAAGGATTTAAACATGAGGCATGTCGAGCTGAATTCACCTGCAATTAACCCCAGTTGTGTAAGTATTGGTAGCAGTTACATCCATAGAGAGTTCATGAAAAATGTTTTCCTTTTCTTAACACATCTTTTTTATCCACTTTCCATCCTTGGCCTGTGATACTGTATTAGAATGTGAAGCCTGTTCCAGTACCAGTACCTGTTCTGTACCAGTATTATGCTGTAGACAGATGGATATATTGAGATGAGGCTGTACTTAAATACCTAAGAAGCAGTCACTAAGAATTTTGTAAAAAGACATTTATTTCCTTTCATAAATAATCAACTATATTGTTTGCAAAACAATATAGTTGTTGTCTGTTTAGTTTTACAGGGGGAGCTAATCAGTGTACCTGTTCAGCTCCATTACTGCAGCTGTAGGGATTTTAATTTCTGCAGGAGGTTGATCACAACATGTTGTAAGACTTGTAAATGTCACAAACATTGCTCTCAGAAAGAGATGTTTGTGAAATCTAATTCTGTAGCCAGTTCATTATTTTTGTTCACTTTTTATACCTAATAAACTCAGGTATGATACTTTATAAGTCTGAGAAAAAACTTTCTGAAAAAAATAAAACTAAATGTATCAAGTGAACAAATTCTCTGTACCTGATTATTACATCCTAACCTGCTGATTTGGAAATAATTTTTCAGAGAACTTCATGAAAACATTACCTCACTGAAATTGATCTTTTATGACTTTAAAAGGGACCTGGAACTCATAAACCACCTCTAGGTATACTGCTGACATCAGGCTCTCAGAAGTTTATTTTTATGACCAGCTTTAATCTTTGGCAGGAATGGAGCCAACAACACTTTATGCTGACACTGAGCAGGTGAACATTATAGATCTGTCCACACATTATTTATCTTATCAGTATGTCTTTTTTGCTGCGCAGTCTCTAGACGCCTTTCCATCTTTTAGGCATTTCACTTATTACCCTGATATGTAAGGTTCTGTGTGTTTTTTTACAATTATATTGTACTGACATTTTGTTTTGTGGTTTAGTAAAATGTTTTTAAATTGTATAAATGCTTTGAGTTTTGACTGTCTGGCTCTTAAGTAGGATTGTTATGTTTTCTTTAAATAAATGATCGTTTACCTAATCACATGACTCTTTGTATATTATTTGAGCATAATAATAAGACATACTATAAATCAAAGCTACAGCTGAGCTCAGCATTCTTTATATCCCTGGTTTAAAGTAAGCTTTTAATTTTACAAACTTGTCTCCTCCGATTTAAATCAATATAAATGTTTTGGAATGGCTCTCCCAGAGTCTTGACATGAAACTAAAAGAGAATCTGTGTAAGGAGTGAAAGACGATGGTAAGAGTAATAAAAATAATAATAAAAAGAAAGATTACGTAAGGGTAATGAAAAAATAAAGAAAGATTAGGGTAATTGGAAGGAAGCCTTGGGGGCTCGGAACTACAGCACATATCAATATACCAAATGAAACATGCAAGGTGCTTGTCAGCAACTAAAAGAAGAGTTTGGCCTATGTATTATCAATGAAGATTTTTCAATTTTTATTGAGAAGAATATACATGTTGTGAAGAAAATGCATGTTTAAAATTTAAGACATACATAAGAAACATTAGAAATATTCATGTACTTCATGGTGGTTAAAAAATGTATGCAAATTTTAAATGCTGTGCAAAATGACAAATTGTCAAGTTACTTTGACAGATTATGAACAGTTGCTGCCATGTAATGTAATCAAGACAGAAACAACCAATCAATCACATAAACTTAAAAAAATGTTCAGAGATGAAAACATTCAGCTGAAATGAAGAAAATGATCAGTCTTTGCATACTGGTCAGATCCTGTTGAGTAAATTTTTCACAGAACAAAAATATTTTCCCACTAACTTCCTGCTTATTGCACTACAAGTACATCCAGAATTAGCTTGGCTTGTTAACTCAAGAGAGAAGATAAAAGCATCTGTCAGTAAAACTAATAAAGCTGCTGCAGCATTCATCAGATCCTGCCTGGACCGACTGTAGCCATCTGGTAGAAACTGCCCGTCACATGCAGGAACATTGATATAGATGATCTAATGAACACGCCTGTGCACTGAGCGGTGAAATATTTAAGGTTGTGTCTTTGGCTAATTTGTTTAAACAGGAGCTGAGGCTTCCCTTGGCTGCATCGACTCCATCTGTTTTGGGAACTGGTTTTATCCGGGGAAAAACATTAACCACAGTGACATTGGCAATCATTAAAGCCAGGATTGATCATGGACCTGCAGCATGTTTCTCTGCTCAGTGTATTTCGCTGAGGAGTAAATGCAGGTTAGAATGAGGAGGTATACTGTTGGATGGAAGACTGAACAAAATTTCTCAGTGCATTTTTGTGAGAATAACTGAACAGAAAAACTGTAGAAAACAACATGACAGACCTCATTTTCTTTTTCCTCATCCATGTTTTGCCACATGGTTGATCAAAGCAATAGATGTCAAGTCAATAAACATCATGTGTTTAGCTGTGCTCTCTGAAGTATTTTTGTCTTCTCGGTGAATTAACTGCAATTGTCATTTGAGAGACTCCTGAATTTGAACCCTCACATGTTACAAAGGTGTAAACTGCTGCATACCAACAACCTGGTGCAGCTCTGGAAGAACATTTGTGTGTGTAAAGTCACAGCAACCCATAAACCCTCATAGGGCATTTAGAAAACTATTCTATTTCCTTTCCTTTCCTTTCCCCTTGCAACAGTCGTCCTGAATGAGGGTTAAGTTTTTATTTTCTCATGTTTCTTTCCTTTTCTCTCAATAGCCAGTTGATCGAAGCAGAAGGCTGCCAGCGCTGAGCTCGGTTCTGCTGGAAGTTGATTGCTGTTTAAAGAGAGTTGTTCCGCTCCACTGTCGCCACAGTTGCTCTAACTGAGGGACTGCTGCATTGTTAATTTTATGGTGACAATATTTATTATAAGTTTATGAAACAAATCATTTTGTAATATTTTGCTCTACTGAAGGTGTGTAGATACAAACTGTTCTTTGTTTTGTAGGAAATTAAAAAGAAACTATGTTGTCTTCAAGAAATCAGTGATGATAAAAAATAGTGCTGATGTATAAGCATATTTAAGCATATTTTTATGACGTATTAAATTATCTCTTGGTTATGTCATGTTCTGAAAAGACCTTGCAAATATCCTTTTTGAAACCAAGTGTCTTCCCCCAGCACAGGTTGGTTTCTGCATTTCTTGTAATTCTCGTCAAGAAAATTAAATCAATATTTAACCAATCAAAACCTGCTTATATCTTTAAAAGCAATTACCTGGTTGGAGCTGGAATTTAGATGCAGACTGTATATAATACACATATACACAACTGTACAGGTACAGCTGTATGTAGATGCCTTCCATCAAATATGGAGAAATAAGACCATAAATTAGACTAAAATGACATTTTCTGTAGCATGTGCATGTTATTCCGAAGTACTTTGTTCCAAACTAAACCATTTCTCAGTTGTACAGAGAATGGTCAGGGAGGTAAAAATGTTCAATAAGTAGCAACTAGATTAAAATATCTTATGATTTTAGAGGCCAGAAAAGCAGAAGTAGCTCAAATAGCCACTTGCTACAATCAAAGTGTGTAGAGTACCATATCTGAATGCAAAACTTGTTGAACCTTGAATCAGATGGAATATATGAGTCTATACAAATTGTCAGTCCTGTTAGATAACAACAAGAAATTGAGGCTACAATCAAAACAGGCTGGACAATAACAAATTCCTCACTCCCTGCAGAGCAAAAGGTTCTCTGTCCAGGTTGGAAAGAGCTTGGAAATGGCAAGATTGCTGTCTTGCTGTTTTCTGGTCGGATAGGTCTGCTGGCATCACTCTGACAGATTAACAAGCATTTTCTGCCTAGTATATAAAAGTTCATGTCAAGTCTTAAGTGCAGGGAGTGAGAGTTGGTCATTATTATGCTATCGATCGATCATTTCGTATGAGTGCAGCACCTTGTTTTGGCAAAACCAATTCTCGTGAGTCAGCAGTCCACAGCCTAGAGTGACACAACGAAACTCACTTCTTGACTGCAAGAACAGCTCATATTTGTGAAGACGAGATGAAAAACATTTTTAAAACGTTGCTGGTTGACTGACATGCATGCTCATAGTTCGCTATTGGGTGCCTCATTTCTGACAGAGCAGTAATAAACCCCTGGTATGAGCTTAGGTTCTCAGGCAAGAAAATGTTTCACAATAAGGTTTATTACAAGTAACTCTGGTGTTACTCTGGCTATCAGTTACAGTATGTATATTCAATTCAATTACTTCCAAATTGAATACCCTGGTATTTAGGACCACTTTTGAGGTCAAGCAAACAAGCTAAGAAAGCCATCCAGACGATTCATTGAAACACATTCTAACCCTGACTTTAAATACAAGAGAACCGCAGCACATTCTCTACACACTGTTAATCTTGTTCAGGGTCAGGGGGCTGCTGTTAGGGGCTGCTGCATAGCAGAAACACAGAGACACAAAGGACAAAAAAACCATACACACACATATACAGTACATACACAATTTAAAGTGGACATTTAGTCTAACTTGCATGCTGTTGGCCTGTGTGACAAAACTACGGAGCTCAATAAAGAAAAGAAAATTGGGAAAGACATAAGCAAGGATTTCAACTCTGGGCCTTCTTACTGCAAGGCAACAATACTAACTGTGAAGCTCAGTTTTATATTTGCTATCTTAAATTTTAAAGGAGTTGTGGAACTGAGAAAACGTTTAGATTTGTTGAAGCTCTAAGCGACATGCAGTTTTTTGGGTAACACATTATTTGAAGGAGTGTGCATAAGACTGACATGGGACTGTCACAAACATGACATAACACCTGTCATGAACAGGAAGGACTCTTCATAAATGATTATGACTGTTGTCCTGAAGTGTCATTTGGTAAATAATGACACTTTTAATAGAAAGGTGCACTAAACGTTGCATTAAAAGTTCATTAAAAGTGTAAACTTTGCATTGTTCAGTAAATAATGATACTTTGAATGCAAAGTTCCATTAAATCTTACATTAAAAGCCAATTAAAAGTGTCAACTTTGCATTAAAAGTGTCATTATTTAGCAGTACACCCTTGCAGCGCACCGACCCTTGAAACCTGTATTTGGAAATTAGATTAGATAAATAATTTAGGTTATTCAAACGCCTGTAGTCTCAGCTAAACATAAATATAATTTCACTCCAGCCAAGTTCCTCACTTATTTTTTCAAAAGTCCCCTTATACAACGTAATTTTAGTTTTTCTTTCATTTCAGTTTCACATAGTTCATTTCTTTCTTTCATTTTGGACTTGTTGTCCAAAGTGTAATTACAGCATGAGTCATTCATTTTCTCCTTTTTATTTATTTATTCATGTCTTTATTTGTTGATGTAATGTGGAGTTGCTCCGTATTGATCTGAGGTTTCCTACTGCTGCTGCCAGGTTCTCCGCCATCATAAGAACGCTGAGGCAGCACCAGGCCACCGCAAATGGTAACACAATCACCAAAGCCAGTTTTCTTTGTGCCCCAAGCCAGTCCCCCTTTTAAAAGTAATTGGTTTATGATTTATTGCAACATACAAATCTTTAACCACTTTGAACCTAATTCTTTGTAATTGTGAACCCTCTCCTCTGTTTGGACCAGTCGATGATTATGAGGTACAGAGTTTTTAATCATACGTTTAGGAAAGGTTTATGTATATACTTTATTGGATTTATTGCTGTAGCTGCTCCATTAAATGCCAGTAACAACATTTTTGTGTGTTTGGATGAGCTGCAATGTGCAGGAGGCTTAATTTTGTGCCTATTCCAATTGTTGCCAGTGCAAACAATGTTGCTAAGCAGGACTCAAGTCCAAGAAACTATAAACATCTTCTACACCAGGCCCACTCATGTTAACATTGATAAACATTTACTGATTTTAATCAGCAAACAGTGTTAAAGTGGTGCCGCTTAGGTTAAAGCGATAAAAGGGAACATTTTCAGACTTTTTAGGACACCAATTAGAGTCATAAATCTCATGGTCTATTCTAAGATAAGACGGAAAACTTTCCGTAGTGAAGCAGGCATGAAAAGAACCTGTTCTAAATAAGGAAAATCAGCATCACCCTGAAGCATGTGGCGGCTCTGTTAGGAGAACCCCAGGTGTGCATAGTGGTAATTCTCTTGAAGATTTCCATAGAAACCGCAGCACCACAAGAACCTTCAGTCATTCAGACAAACTGATTAGTTAACAAGAATCGAGTTTATGCCACAGTCCTGCTCACTGTAGGACATGAGTTCTTGCTCTGTGAAGTAATTAGTAAGCAGCCTGTTGCTTGCAACATCAGAGGATTAGCGCCATTCAGGCATTTTCATGCTTAATGACAAGCCTGGACTCATGAAAATGATGCAGTGTTGTAAAATTGTCTGACTGCTTTAGTGAACCATCAGCCTTGGAGCATCAAATTCTTCAATGACTCGATATAAAAATCTGTGATTTGCACATTTCTTTCCTCTCAGTAGGGCGCTCCAGACAACTGAGTCTCTCTTTTGGTAACACTGCATCCAACTCAATGTGCTCATCATGTTTGACAACAGAAAAAACAATAGAATGCTCCTGTAGTTATACTTAAAATTTCTATCCCGTTCTATTTGATTAAGAGTTAATTACATGGCAAAACATAGACTTCTGAATTTTCTTCCTTAAACTGTCTACAGCATGACAGGTTTTTGTCAGTCTTAAAACGTCCATTAAAACAAATTTTACTTCCCTTTTCCTTCAGCCAGCTTTTTATATCAGCTGGAAACTGGCAGTACACACTTGTGCCTGTTTAAATATGAATATGAAGCTCTACTTTTCGGGGAAAGAGGACAGCTAGATTGAGAACTGAGCTTTATAAAAAGATCACCTGGAACAGTGATACAACATGTTCTCTCCACTGCCATCAGCTAATGTAACCTGGACACAGAAGTTCAGGGATGATGGAAGCGGGTCAGGTTGCCCAGCTGCTTTTACCACAGTTATTGTGGCTGAGGCAGATGATGTTGAGACTATGCTGGATATATCACTAGGAACTAAATAATTAAAATATTGTTCATGTTATATTTTCATTGGATTGATTTATTTTTCCACATATGGCTGTTTAAAGTGCATGTAGGGTTGATGGGTGCATAGACAGGATAAATGACCAGTCCTTAAGAATGGACCTCTTCATTCTTTGGAGTCCAGTAATCTTCATCTTACACTTCAACTGTGAAAGAAAAACTAAAATTACGTTGTATGATTTTTAAATAATTAAATTGCATTTTATTGCATTAAGTCACCTTCTAACCAGCAACAATTCTGGGTCTCACAGACCTCTTAGTTGGTCTTTAAAGTTGCTCTCTGTCTGATTAACAAGGTTTGAACAGATCTCCATTAGCACCATTCTTCTCTGTTTTTCGTAAATACTTCAGGTGTAGTATTAGGCACGCTAAGTTGGGCATTACGCACAAGTGATTTGTTTGACATCAGACTGCATTAGTTGATCGGCCACTGATTTACGTCACTGCATTTTTTATTTTTTTTTGCAGACTACAAATATCTCAATCGCCTCAGTGGATCAGAAAAAAATCAGAGAGCTGCACAATGTGGAGGAGCGTTATCATGACTTTAATCTTGAGCAGTGCCAGAAACATATGTGCCAACTTTTGGAGTGGAATCACTGATTTAGCAGCCCTGCAAGTATCACATCTCTCTGAAGAACAGTTACTGAAGAACTGCTTATCTAGTAAGCAGTTACTATTAGTAGCCTGGCCAATCTCAAGGAATTGGCAAGGCCAGAAAGTCTATGGAAGGACCTGCAACTTTGTGTTGCCTAACAACAGTCCCAGATCTAGAAAAGATCTGTATTCATCAAGTAGAAAGTAGGGTTTTCATTATATTAAGTATACAGAAAAGTATACTTAATATAATGCTATGCATTATATTGTACTAAGTACTACGTTGTCTTTAAGATAACTGTGCATATTTAAGCACAAAATATAGTCAAAAAGTACATTTTTCCTAAGATGTTTGGTGCTTTCAAAGCACTCTCAGGTCTATTTCTAAATACTGAAATGGGAAGTGTATCAATATATAAACTTGCTGAACTGAAGATACAATGTCATTTTTCTCCATATTATTTACTCTAGTTTGCAAACACTACAAAAATATATTTTCACCTTTTTTGATTTTCATTGAATTTCACTTTCAAGTGGTGTTCCAGTGCAGTTCAACTTGGAGCTCATAAATTTCGATAAGCTGCATTTGACTGGAATGCAAAGTCAACCCTGTCCAAGCAAACTCATCCATTTTTTCATCCAAACTTATTTGACAAACTCGGTAAAGTACTGTCACATTCTTGTGAACTTTAAGGTGTTTCACACTTTGAGGTGTTTTCACCCTCCAAAAGTTTATCTGATTTATGAGTGATGAATTATATACCGAAATCTATTACCTCTGGATTGCTGCCACACATCTCCAGACAAAAACACTATTATTTTGATACAGTGTGTTTTATTTTCTGTCTGCTGTTGTTTTAGCAAAAAACTTCAGCTCAGATTAAATTCTAGATCTTACTTTCTGGCACATTTTGTCTGGGTTCAGAAATTTGCTGTAAACAGCAGCATTCTTCAATAGCACATAGGAAATTGCATTTCTTTGACAAGGAATTTAGTTTTATTTTGGTCATATCTGTCTTATGTTCATGTTCAGACAGAACTGAACAACGGGGTGCCATCACATCATTCAATCTCATTTTAACACATTTTTTACCCATCAGTATCAAAAAGAAAAAAAAAAAATCATTCAACAGTCAACAGATGTTTTTGTTTTTGTATTTTCAGTTGGTCGGTGACATTAAATGTGGACATTTCATGAGAAATATTCCGTATACATGAACTATCTTTAGTCACAGGAATTCGCTGTGACTTGTTAGGTGTGAAATTGAGAAATTAGGCATGATTTAATGACTGAAAATTATGACAAAACGATCTTAAAAAATATGAGGGGGTAGAAATAGAAGTAGTTTTCCATTAAAATTATGGAGCCTGGAGTTCTGGGGAAAAGAAATGATTGTAATTGTCTTTATCAAAGCTATTAAGTTTGAAACTCTCACATTTTCATTATGCACTTTAAAATATTGCAGAAACTGAGAGCCGGTTTTACTTTGCTCCAGTATGATGTGGAAAAAAATCTTGGCTTTAAGATCACGGTTTATTTATTTAATGCTGTGTATGCCTGGCAGAAAAATGGCACTGCAACTAGCAAAATCATGATAAATCACACTTCTACAATCAGATCTGTATATACAGTGAGTGGCTGGGCAACTCTAACCTGATCAAGTCACAGATAATGGCACTGGAGTTTAGTAACAAGCCAAGCCTGAAAAAATAAGGTAGCTTGTGTAAGGTAGATCACAAGCAGATAGATACTACATATCACCTAGAAAGCAGCTGCTTTCAAGTAACCACCTCTTAAGAGCCTTACAGAAAAAGTGAAACAGCTAAAGCATATTATCTGTATAGACAATGTGTCTTTTAAAAAATCATTGTTTATCATTTCCCCACAGATCTTTAATTTCTAACTTTTATTCAAAACCACACAAAACACTGTTAGTTCAGACCAAATGTATTTGATAAAGATGATTAAAGGTGTGATCATTTTGTTAACAAACATAACAGTGATACAACATGTTCTCTCCACTGACATCAGCTAATGTAACCTGGACACAGAAGTTCAGGTATGATGGAAATGGGTCAGGTTGCCCAGCTGCTTTTACTACAGTTTTTGTGATGGTTGAAGCAGATGATGTTGAGACTATGCTGGATATATCACTAGGAATTAAATAATTAAAATATTGTTCATGTTATATTTTCATTGGATTGATTTATTTTTCCACATATGGTTGTTTAAAGTGCATGTAGGGTTGATGAGTGCAAAGACAGGATAAATGACCAGTCCTTAAGAATGGACCTCTTCATTCTTTGGAGTCCGGTAATCTTCATCTTACACTTTATGATATAGATGATTAGAGGTGTGATCATTTTGTTAACAAACATAATGACGAGCTTAGGAAAATTGTGTTAGCATACCCCATAAAACACAACTTTGATAGCAAGAAAAAGCATTTAGTCTTTCAAGTTAATTGTGTCAAACATTTAGGCTTGGTAGGTCCTAAAACCAGGGAGGAAGCAGGCAGACTCAAGATAAAGTTGAATTTAATGACAACTTAAAAGAACACCACTGATACTATCACAGAGGGACAACAACTGGGAGCCAAACAGAGACACACAGAGAACAGGAGAATCTGGCAAGGAGTAGATGAGATCATGGTACAGAAATATTGGGAGGAGTGATTAATGAAACAATAAACTGGTTAACCTGATTAAGTGAACATGGAGCAGCTTTCGGGGGATTTGGGGAGAATGGCTACAACAGGAAACCATGGAAACAATTCAAAGAAGCACAGGGGAAAGAAACAGAACAAGTTGAAGATGGGAAAATGCAAATGAGTGAAACAATCACAAACAGAGCATGACTAAATTGTGACCAGAAATACGAAACATAACTGACGGAAATACAAAAATACAACAAATGGAAGAAAAAACAAAACAAAACAACAACAAAAAAACAATTGTTAAAAACTAGATTTAAAGTCTTATACAGTATCAAAGTGTCCCTACACATTGTCTAAGAGATGTGTCACAGTGTTCTCTAAGCAAAAACTAAAACTCTTCTCCAGTTTCATAATCCTATATTGGGCTATTGTCAATCTTGACTGATGCTGACAGGACAAGCCAGCTTGTAGGTGTTGCGTCATCAGCATGTCACCATAGTTTTGGCTGAATTATGTTTAGGACTGTACAGGTTGTCACTCTGAGGGCTGTTCTTTTTGATGTGTATTGTCACTGTTGTTTGTCTCACCCGTCATTTAACCACTAACAGGATTGCAAGGATGCAGAGGTAGCAACAATACCAAACTGTTATAATATATGTTTGAAGATGTTTGCTTTGTGTGGCTAATACAATAATGAAATGATGGCTGGGACAAATGCATGGGCTGATAAATTAACATAAATTCTCATCGCTTTCCAGTATTTTTCATGTCACATCTCTTTTCTTCTTCCTGAATTACAAAGAATAACTGAAGCTTGATCTTGTAGCTTAACAGATATGTTACAAGAGAAGAATAAAGGAAAAAGCAAACTGAGCAAAATTTCTGTCTCAGACTAGCAGGACCTCTCACCACACTGTCACCATCAGTCCCAAGGTCTCCTACACCGGTACCCTGGACGGCTGCCATTATTTGAATCACTAAATCTGCAGCACAAAGTGAAGCCCTAAGTGCTTTCAGTCTGAGAGGCTTCTTAATCCAATCTGGAACTCATGTCTCATAATAAACCTCCAGAATCCCTAACACTAAAAACACAATGTAGAGAACCACAACATTTGCTCTCTGCAGTTGGTTGGTGCAGTAAGCACGTGTATCAAACAAATGCAAAATTATTTAATGCCTAAGCAGATGAGTATTTATGTGAAGTCTGTGACTAGGTGGGTAGAGTCGATGTCTTGGTCAGAGGGTTGTAGGTTAGATTCCATCCACATGTCGACATGTCCTCAAGTTGCCTGAAGATCTAGCTATTAGTGTATAAATATTTGTGAGTGGTTCTAGTGTAACGTCCTTTAGTGGTCAGTACGACTAAAATGTGATGTACAAGTTCAGTTAATTTGCCATTTAACTAATTACACAATTCAACATTCTGTAGTGCAGCTTTAAAAAGTGACACCTAAACAAAGACGACTCCCAACGACCAATAATCTTTGCTATTTGGGAACATAAAGATGAAAACAAATACTTTTTGTCAGCGTATACATTCACCAAAATCAGTGCTCAATCTGCACTTTCAAAATTACACCCATAAAACAAGGTCAAGATAAATTTAAACATCACTAACATTGGAGAAACAGGAGAAACCTACAGCTGGAACAATAGCTTGTCAAAATATCAAAACAAATCCAAAGTAATTTAGACATGACATCTGAAATATGGGTAGTTATTTTTTTAATAAATTGCAAAAATTTACATTTTCAAGTGGTCAAATCGTTGAATAATCCACGCATCTGGGCATTGGCTATCATTGAAAAGAAAAATAACCAAATCTCCTCTCAGTTCTATACATTCAACCTTTATTAAGTTGATGATGTGATGACCTTATTGGCTGAGCAAACCACCATTTTTACAAACAAGAAGTCTAGTCTGGTGCAGTTTCTTATCCAGGTGGTGATGCTCCCACACAAGATGGTTTGGATGGTATGTGTGTGTAGGGAGTATTAGTCTCCTTGTTATCTCAGGTGATAAAAGCACTGCCTGGCCTTCTTTGCTCTTGTTCCAATGACAAACAGATTGGCTCATAATGTTCTAAAAAACATCAAGGCCAAAAAGACAGAAACTGCATATGAAAGAAAATGTAAAGAAATAACATAAAGAACACGTTACTGGAATATAAATATGAAGGAATGTAATGACTGCAATGTGCTTTATGAAAAGGGAACAAAAGCCAGCAGAATGCAGAATAAATGGTATTAAAGTTTTCATGCTTAACCTAGCAGATAACAGCACAGATCAGATTTCCAGGTGAAACTGCTGAAGGTCATTGGTTACTTGCTGTGTTCAGGGTATGACACAGTCCTCTGCAAGACAGAAAAAGCCGCCTATGAGCTGAACCACAGAAATAATTTCCATGTCTGGTTTGTGTCGCAGTTGACACTCGCTGACAGTTTCTCCAGTTTTACTCCCTGACCACTAGCAGACATGGAGGCCACAGCTACAGCAAGCTGCAGAGCAGTCCAACTGCCTGGACTTTCCAGAGGTCCATTGGCTTGACACATGGCAGACTGTGACTGAGGCTTTTCTACTCCACTGCACTCTAAATAACTCAGCTGCACTGAGGTGGAACATTCATGCTGGGATTAAAGCAGTTTACACTTCATTCCTGCTGAAGAGTGAAGAAACACTTCCTTTTATAGTTGGATGACATCAATAAAGAAGATATAAAGAGGAAGAAAAGATTTTCTTTTATTCTTACTAACAGCAACCTCTAAACTCCCTGCTTTGATTTTACAGTTAAATATTTGGCAAGTAATTACACTGATGATATATTTTGATTACTTTGCTTCAACAGCCTGAACTCCTGGAATAAATATGTTCATAATGAAATTACCTGCAATAAATGACCTATCAAGATGCTGCACTTTAACAAAGTTGCCATTAACTTTAATATCCACCATTGCAATTTTCAACATCGTATTACTCCCAATGACTCTAATCTACATGTGCAGGTCACACATTTTTATTATTCTTTAGCTATGAAGGGCAGGAAGACGCCAAGAGGGCTGATGCAATAATAATGGCATTTTGCCATCTGGGTCCATCATCTTCACAGAATTGCTGATACTGAAAATGTATGCTCATCTGTTTCACTGGAACATCTTTCTAATGGATTCTTCAGATCATCCAGAAATAAACCACATTCCATTCCATCCCTTTGCATAGAGACGTGATTTGATTTATGTTTTAGATCTTTGTAATTACAGAGAGCATTTGGAGCTTGGCTGTGTCTCCGAATGCTGATTATGGGCCAACAGATCTTTTAAATCATGAGCCGACTTCTAATCAGTAGATTCTGTTTTGTAACAGACAACATACAGCTGTGTGGGAGGTGTGGAAGAAGTCTTTAAAGTTTTGATCCAACACTTGATAGCAGTTTTCACTTTGATTGCACTCCAGGCCTTCTGCAAAGCAAGAAGCAACATATCCAGTACATATTTTACTACTTGGTGTTTGCCAATCTTAACATTCAAGATCTTGGTTGAAGAAGTGATCATTAATATAATGAAGTAATTAGTGTCAGTGATTAACATGTTAGGCACCCACTGATGTTTCTGCAATAGTAATGCAACTTTTTTTTTTTCTTGGGGTGGTTTCCTGTATTCTATCAATAACCCCATTACATACTGTACATATAATACATACTGGAGATTCCAGTTGTATTGAAGGTCAAACTTCAGTGATAAGGTTGTGTTGGAAACATATCTGTCATGTTAGGAGGAAGACTTCTGACCCACAGGAAACAAAGGTTCACATTTATTCACAATATGTACAAAGATAGGAACCACGCAGGACTTCTCTCCATGGATCAGGTTGGAGGGTCGTCTGGAGGAGGAGAGACGGATTAATGACTGAGCGAGGTGCAGATGGTTAATTTGATGAGGTAGGTTAAATAGGTTTACAGTTCCTGGGAGGCTTCTCAGAGTGAGGGAGGAGGAAGTAGAATCTGGGTGAAAACAATCAATACGTCTGAGGTGAGCCTCTCTGGTCCGAGGAGGCTGAACTGAGAACTGGAACGATCAGACAGGCAGGTGAGGCTTGGAGCTGCAGATAAAGGTAAGGTTCGGTTCTGTCTTGGAAACATGCAAGCCCAGCAGAAAACCTTGTGACTAATCATCCAGCAGAAAGATGTCCACTTTCCACTGGATGCAGCTTCTTAAATCCTCTCAGGCTGATGACCCAATGAGCTGTAAGTGCGCGGCTTTGCTCCAGGCTGCTCCCAACAGGGAGTCAATCAGAAGAGGCTCAGACTCACATAGAAACAAACATAGATCCCGACAATATCTGGGTAGATGAACCTGGAAGCAGCAGTGGCAGATCATCAATGGCATGTGGCCCACGTGGAGAAAAAAACCCAGCAGATAAGGATTCTTGTACTTTATAATCAGCCATACACAGAATCCCAGCTCCCACGCTCACAATTGCAAATAGAGTTTGGATGCCAGGAGCCAAAGGAAAGTTTGGGAATTCTTCATTATGCTGTTCAGATGCAAGATCTACTTATCAAAGAGATTGCATGCATAATTAGATACTGTTTGAAAAAGGTATCAAACACAGTTGTCCAGACATCTGCCCCCACAAACCTAAAAATAATAGTCTTAACTGCTTCTTCCTTTTTCCATCCTCCAATTTCATAAATCACTATAAACTGGAATGACTGGAAATCCTTATGTCTTCAAATAGGATGACAAATCTTATTGTTCCCTGCCGAATGCCTCGGTCCCTCCCTCACAAATAGATGAAGGCAGCTTAATCACTTGTGCATGGAAAAATGAGGCTGCACAAATAACCCAACCATAAGTACTGCAACCAGTGGGGCTGTCTTTGGGTTGTCTTTTTGTCTACAAGAAGCAAGGGAAGTTTTATTCAGTCATCCTTTTTGATTAATTACTTTTTCTAGCACTAAAAAGCACATATGCAGTTTCACAGCTAAAAAATATGGGCTGAAAAACTATTTTGGTCAGCTGAGAAAGCTGCCGGGACCGCTTTCCTTATATCAGGACTTAGCAGACATTCTCACACAGCTGAAAGAGAATCAGCAGGTTTATTGTTTTATAGATAGTGGCTTTGCAACTGTGGTATGACAGTAATAAATAATCAGCAGTGGGTGGAGGTTAAACAGGATGAGGATTTACAAAGGCATTTCTGCTCAAGGCCAGTGTAGATTAAATAATGCACTGATGCACATAACATTTAGAGGAGCTTTAACTAGAGGCAAATAAATTGCTTGCATTATAAAGAGAATTTCTGATACAGTTGTGTAATGCATTCAGTTATTAATAACAAGCTTTTAAGATTTCTTTTATGCAAGGAGTTCACAAGAGAACATTAAACAATTTGAAATCAAGTTTTAATTAGTCTCTTTGATATTCTGAATTTTATTCATTTAATTTAGTTTCACAAATTTGTTTAAAGTGCAGTGTAGAAAATCAAAGGAATACATGTTGAAGAAAATTACTGAATATAATTATTTAAATTAATTAAATGTTTTTTCTGTCAAGAAATGTTACATACCTCGAGGCTAATCTAGGATGATGTTTTTGCATTTGAAACAGCAAAGCTTTAAAAAGGATTATTCCCTTAACTCCCTTATGTTTTTATTTTTCTGTGGATTGTGTCACATATTTGTGTGTTTGCAAAATTGAAAAATAGCTTAAGGTGGTTTATTCATCATAAACACCTTTAGATGTTTATCTGGAAAACCAACACAGCCCTATCACAAGTGATTCAGAGCTGCAGTGTTGCTTGATTTCACAGCTGTGTAAATGAAACCTAGCTATAATCGAGACTAGCACTGATCATGATTAAAGGCAGTAGGTGAGGGCATAATTCAAATGTGTATATGCATAAAAACTTTTGTAAAGCACTCATTTAATAAATCAATAAAACAGTATTTCTGGACGTTGCTCCTCAACTCACACTGCCCTGTATGTCTTCATTGTTTCTTTGCTTTAACACACCTGATTGAGTTGATTGTCATTCAGCAAACTGAATGACGTTGAATGTCTCGTTTGTTTGTCTTCAAAAATTTTGGAAAGATTTTTGTCAATCAGGCCCCATGAAACACAAAAAGCACAAAGTCATCCTTTTGCAGCCTCACTTTTGCTTAAGCGACTGTGTCAAGGAGAGGTTGTTACTTCCTGTGGAATTTATTGCATGTACCATCTTTGGAATATGACATGGTTACAACTAAATCGCTATCCAGTAATGGAAAATATGTTTTAAGGATGAGAAACCATAACTAACAGTGAAATAACTGCTGAGTCACTGATTCTGATGTACAATTGTTCCCAAAAGTGACTTGTATTTTATGTCCTTCTTGCTGTGTCACAGTGAAAGTGTTTTATGTTCAATTATTGAACGATACATATTTCAGCTGTAGCATACCTAGTAGTAACTCTGACAGAATTAGGATATTATGTAATAGGATCTGAGTGAAAGTGAGAGTGTAAGTATCTAAATGAGAAACAAGTGATCTTGCTCATCTCAGATGAAAATTCATTTATATATATACAGTACAGACCAAAAGTTTGGACACAACTGTGTGTCCAAACTTTTGGTCTGTACTGTATATATATATAAATAGCTTTGAAAATAAAGTCTGCAGTCTGTGAAGTCTGCAGGACTTCTCCCCTTCTCTTTTTGAGCCATCTCTCATCACAGTAGGTGTAACATAAAGTAAACCTTTCATTTAAAATTCAGTTCACACACAATTTGTCCTTTAAATGAACAAGCATAAAGTTGTACTTTTGCCTTAATAAAAGCTGAGGTAATTTAAGAGTGCTCCTGGGAGCCACTTCAAGCTCTTGGCAGTGGCGTTTGTAATAAAAATGTGTCTTCCAATTTCTCAGCAGACATCCAGAAAGAGGTGCACCATTATCTCCTTTTTATTAGTAATATTATATCAGTGAAATAAAAGTTGGGAATAGGGGTTGTGGCGAAGATAAATATCCTTGCAGAACCAGTCTTGAAAATGTTGCTTCCATCTGTTTCCTCTTTTGTTTTGTTAATTTCTCAAACGCACCACTCAGGACGATGAAGGGTCTTCTTCTATTGCAGGATGTTTGCTGTTTTGGATTCTTTTTCATAAAACACTCAAAAGGCAAAAACATTCACCTTATTTAATCCAGAGTACAAAATTCTCTTCCCCTCGTCTGGTATAATACATTTGTAACTCATTTATCCGGGGAGAAAATTCAATTGCAACCACCGCAGAAAATTTGGAACACAATAAACAAAGCAACACGCTGACAGAACTGGTCAGAAAGTTAATGCTTCATTGGTGCTGCTGCCTTGCTTTATGCTGCCCTGCATCAGCAAAACACTGAACAGCTGTTTGACACATGAGAACCAGGTAACAATGCTGACACATGCATTTTCTACACTGTAAATGCAGGCGAAGACAGAACATGAATACTTTCATGAAGTAGATATGTGAATTTATTGATTAAAAAAAGAATAGTGGTTAGATTTGTACTTTGTTGTATGATGCAAAAGACATTGGACATTTAAGCCTAAATTCTGCAGATGTTGTGAACTAGAAATGGCCACTTTACCCAAACAAAGGGTTGCTCAAATTGTGTTTTCACAATTTGAGCGATGACACAGTCTAACGGAAATGAACACTCAAGGAGAGTGCAGTAAATAGCTAATTTCTATTCATTATGTGTGTTTTCAAATATCATATTGCTTTTGTTGTGCTGAAAGGTGGGAAGGGGTCATTATACAAATAGGCTCTGTCCGGAACTGTTGTGTCATTCTGGTAAATTGGTTTTGTTGCCTTGTAAAGTAGAAGGGCTTCGTTTTGTGCTTTTCCCAATTTTTGTCAACCTCTTTTCACTGAAGTCTTATAAATCAAGTGAATAATGTCTAAATGAACAAATGTAGTTGTTTCCTTAGAGTTATGAGAGCGATAAAAAGACTAAACTTTTTAATTAGCTAAACATTTCACTTATAATATAGCCTGCTGTTAAGAATTTACTTGTAAATCCCCAGCGCTTCATTTTATGTCAGACTTGATCAGTTTGTAATGAAATATGTTTTACCATTTTGACTCCAGTCTCCTTTATCACAAAAGCAATTTATGAAGGGCAGGATAGCCTCAACTTGGAAAAAAAGATAAATATTTTGAAATTACCAATAGATGCTCAGTGAATGATAATCAGGCACAAAACAGAAAGTCTGTTGACATGACAACTAATCATACACTCAGACTGACCTTCAGGGAAGAATGACAACAAGAAGTTTATTGTTGAAAAAAATAGTAAAGGTATGTAAAATGTTTGCAAATTCTGACTTATTTTGAATTTTGGAATATGTAAAACCACACTCCATTGATTTTTACTCTGTGGAAAAGTACAGCAATACTTTCTTTTTACAGTTCTGACCATGACTTTCAGAAAACCGTCCTTTATTCAGGTATGCTCTAAAACCAAGAACACTGAGGGCGATTTGTCCCACACAGCAATAAAAAACAAAGAGTAAATAAATGACCTTGCAGAATACAAAAAACCTTGTGTTCAGAACTCAGATAATTGGAAATAATGACCCATTTACCAAGAGCCTGTTTCAGTCGACGGTTAATGCCCTCAGCATCAAAGTAAGCCTCCCACGCAGACTCAAACACAACAAATTGATGTTTTTACATAGTTTTTCTGTTTTTTTGTTTTTTTTCCAGAGATTTTCTGACGTCGGTGCAGAGTGTCAGAGTGACTCATTGGTTCTGCTAAAGCAGAACCTACTTATGGTCCCTCACACTCGCTTTAGCGCCCAGAGGAGACAGATCCTCCAAAGCTGTTGGACCAAGATTGTGGAATGAAACTTCCACTCTACTTGTGATCACTGAACACTACTGATGCGTTTAAAAAAACTACTTAAGACATTTTAACCTCACTGGTCACTGGACTTCTGTGACAATTTATATTTTTTGACATATTTCCTAAACATATCTTTAATTGTGTTTTTATTGCTTTTACTGTTTTTTTGTTGTTTTTTTTACCGTGAAGCACTTTGTGACTTTTGTCTGAGAAAGGTGCTACATAAATAAATGTACTTACTTATATTATCTATAAGCAGTTTGGCTTTTAACTTTCTGAAGTGGTAGCTGTTTATGATGTGTGCTTTTCTTCTAAATTGCATGAGACATAACACAAAATGTATACATTTGATATGTGATTCAATTAAATTCAGTTTAAACTGTTTCTGGTCCTGTTATCAGTCAATAAAATTTGGTAGAATTGTTAGGGACCAGTGCTAATGAATGTGGCCCCCGAACGCAGATGACTTTTCTGTTCGTTTTCCACAAAACCTATACAGTCCTTTTTCCTTCATGTAAATGATAAAACTGGGAGGATCAACATCCTTGCAGGAAAGGAAGTGTTTCAAAAGGTTAACATTATACATGCTATCAACGTGCAACGGTTGATCAGGAAACATGAACACTAGAACCCTGTAGACATAGAGTTTGTGACAGTATTACGGTACTTGCTGAAAAGAAAGTTAAGTAATGTTAAGAAAAAGAAAACATGCCATCTTCTCACGGTGATGTGTCTAAGTTGCCTGAAACATGATTTCATATGGTGAAATTAGTCTATGCTCCTATTATGGGACCCTGCTGTAAAATTGTGTGGTTTAATCTACACACAGTTGTACAAATACTGTAAAAAAAAAAAAAAGTCTCTAATTTACTAGATGCCAGAAGTTTACTGTATAATTTATTTAAAAATATTTAAAATTCTGTCAACCACCAGAATTTAAATTGGCATTTCCTGTATTTTACCGTAAATTAGATCACCAACTAGTCTGGGACTACACACATAAGATAAAGAGAGTTTGAACACATCTTCCCATTAGATTGAATGAGAAGGTATGTTCACACTTTTGACTGACATTAGAAAAATGGAAAACAATATGATAAAACCAACAGACCCATGTAAAGATTTGACTGAACACCATGAAAGGAGAAATACTACCATCACCAACAATAACCTCTACAGAAAAATAAAATACTGATAACATCAGAAACCAAGAACAGCAGGAACAGATCGGTGTAGGATCCCTCTCTCTGATCTTCCCACACACTACTCCATTCAGATCCATAGATAGCAACAGGGCCAAGATGCGAGATCACCATCTAAAGATCTGCGGTCGAAAATCTCAGCAAATTCACCCAGCTGAGAATTTCATCAAGCACTTTTTGTCCCATCAGTTGGATGAGATCCTCACAAACATTTAGGGAGAGGAAGCATTGAATTCCTCTGCCAACATTTCTAGACTTTTCAATTTTATATTTAAAAAAAATGATTGTTGCCTACAGTTCCCATTACCAATGCCTCCAAACCTGTGACCTTTCTCCATTAAAAGCAAGTCTTCTTTCTGCCACATATTTCACAACAGTAACAATCCTCTGCAGAACCTGTGTCCAATACTCATACTTGTCAGTAAACTTTTTATTTTTTTCAGAGTCCACTGTGTCAAAGTTGGCATGAAAGCATAGCTTGTGACTGTGACAACCTTCATATTATGCTTCCAGTGCTGGCATTTCCTTGTTCTCTCCAAATATTTTACCTGCAAAACAAATCACACTTCCTTTCAAAGTTGAATAGGTCAGCCATTCTCTGTACACAAGCTCCTTATTATTTAGTTTGTGGCTGAAAAAGCTTTTTGGAAAAAAAAAGAAAGAGAGATTCAGAATAAGTCAACATATTTGTTTTGACATGGCTCTCGTCCAGTTTTTGAAGAGAAAGAACTCGTCTGTTCACCAAAGATGTTCCCCCAGGATCCCAAATCATTGCGATACAAATCTTCTTCTTGCTTTGGTGCATCCTCTATCTTCTGCTTTGTGTTCTTCCTACGCTTGATTTGTCTGATCCTCTCCAGACTCAGCAGCCACCTGTTGCGCCAGGTATGGCACAACAGGTGACACTTTATCCACTTCGTCCAACTTCCATATTAGCCGACTTCAAGAAGTTTGTCAGCTTAGGTATCTTTCAGAGTACCTCTTTACCATGAAATTCCTTCTCATGAATCATTTTTTTCTTTTTTGATAACCACCCTCAAATTTTATTTTGCAAGTCTCGATTATTACAGGGGTACACACACACTAAAATCATTGAGACATAGTTAAATTGGTGAGTTTAAGGTCCAATTTGTTTTAGAGCTCACATTAGTGATGCGGGGCACTTCTATATCAATCATTTGCCACAGATTAGTATAAGAATGATTACCTTTATCAGTAATTTAAACCCATATATGTATCAAAGTATGTTTATGCTATCAGGCCAAACTTGCAATATTTTGTAAACTTTTGATGAGTGTTTGGGTAGTTTCTCTGGTCATTATAGACTTAAAAAGAGGCAACACTTTTTGATAAAGAGTTGCTTCAATGAACCACATACCAAGAGTGACAGATGAATTTCTGTAATATTTTCCATATTTTCCGTTATATGCGTCTAAAAGTCAGAAATATTCAGATCTCTGAGTACAACTGTACATGTTCAATTCAAACCTGGACTGAATTATTCCAAACTGATTAACAATTCTTTGAAAAGTTGATGTCTTTGAACATTATTCATAATTGTACTGAGGTAATTAAAGCCATTTGTAGTCTCTCAAAGTAATCATTTTGCATCAAAAGTTTTTCAAAACTTTCTTCTTAAAGTAAAACCATAATCCCTTGCAGCGATCATTTTGACCTAAACCAGCCCTGGTTGCACAGGACTCTCACATTAGTGGGGATGTTGTGAGGACAGGAGGTTTGTTTTTGCAGATCATGTTGTAGCTCCGAGACACAAACACTTTCATAGTGAACAGATGTTAAGTTTCTTTCAATGGAGTACCTGCTTGAGGATGTCTTTCATGAGTTTATTATACTTAAAACGATTCTGAAGGTAACAACCACAGTCTTTCAAACACTTTGTTGCATAAAGGAAACTTTTGCATGGGTATGATCTATAAACACTGTCGGCCATATTGGTACCAACAGAAGACACAGCTTTTCCAAGCGTTAACTTTTCACTATATGAATACTTTGCACATGAGAATGTCTGGGCTCATTTTGTGTCATATATTTTGATAGGATTTGCATTTAAGGAAACATATAAGGTTGTTCACTAATTACATAAAAAACAAACTGATTTCATACTGTTTAATACATTGAACATTGAAAAGTGTGGTCAACATAAATGTATTAATTTGTTTAAATAAACTACCAGTAATTTTTAAGTAATGCAGTTATGTAATTTTACATTGACTTGAAACTATGCACAGTGATTACTTTAAAAACGAGAAACTGTTTGACCAATAAGCTGGCAAATTATATATAAAAAAGACTAAAACAGAAAGTCCTAAACAGACCTGAACTAAAAATGAACAAATTATTCTAATCAAAGTATGGATGGATGCAACAGGACCAACCAGGATTTACGTGACAGGAACAAAAGAATACAACAAGAATGAGGCAGCAGACTAGGCTGAAGGCCAGAAAGCATTAAAGGAATAAGTCAGCTGAATTCACAAGATAAAACTTATACCTAATCAAAAATCAGTACTGATCAAAACAGAAGAAGCCTTTGTAATTTGAAGATAGAGACAGTGTCATTGTGAACTAATGCTCAGAGTACAAGTGTGGGTGTGAAAGTGTTGTGCTTGGTTACTTGTTCCTCTAATAATTTGCTCATTTCATGAGTGTCAGAATGTCACTGCCTCTCTGAAAGAATAGCCTGCCAACAGGACGCTCCTCCTGTCCTGACAAGGCGGCTGCAGAGAAACCTTTAAATATTAATGTCCCACGACTTCTATTTAATCAAGTGCCGGTAGATTTAGTATGGTGTAGCAACAGAGCTAAAAGGATTTGCACATTAACCTGTTGACTTTTGTAGAACAAAAAAAGTCGATATCTATTTCAAAGTAAGCTGCAGAAATCTACCTTTATCTGCAGCTTACTTTTATTGCTGGTCAGAGTAGAACCATTCTCACCAATTCTTATTTAGGTGATAAGATGTCAAAAAGGAGAAAATACATTAACAAGCTTCTCATTGCTGATTTTCTTTTTGTCATCAAAAATTGTTGTTATAGAGCTCTTTAACAACAATAAGGCACAATAACAAATGCACACTCTACCTATTAAAGAGATTAATTAAAAATACAGTCTGAAAAAATTCAAACAAAACAAATGGGACAGTAAATACAATCTAATTTACTTTTAAGGGTCTAATATATGATGAGTTGCTTGTTGCAGCATCACATTTATGAACAATTAGATTAGAATATTTTCAGCAGGTGCCAATTAGCACCATGCTGATGTGTCACCATGATGTAGTGCTGGACGGAAACAGATATTGAAGCTCAAGCACAATACTTAGATAAAGATTTTAATAATTTTACCATTGAAAGGAGAATAAGTTCACCTAACTGGCATTTAGGAGAATGCTGAAACGTGACTAAAGTTACAACATGACAAGACTAACAGCAAAACCACAAACGGACTAAAACGCAACTTTGACACAAAATCTGAATGTCTTAGAACAAAAGTTTCACTATATATTTAAAACTCTACTCAAGTTTCAACCTTACATGTTCCTATCTCAACTAGGGAATATTATGCATTTGTTTTGCGTCGCCCCTGCTTAACTAATCTCCTGCAACTATTTTCATCTCTAACACTGCATGCTCTTCAAACAGCTATTGCTTCTCCCTCTCTGCTCTCATTCAGCCGCTCAGTTAGAAGTGAATTAAAGGGGGAAATTACAGGCTAAATAACACTTCACAGTGGAGGACCATGGTCAATATATGAACACATATAAACTGAAGAGTGGAGTCTCTGGTCTCTATTGGAGGTAGGAACAAACCACAGTTGCAATCCATATTATATCACCTCCTAAGGTTTCATTTAAGGTCATGAACTTCTAAACTTCATTTTGCATTGTAGTCTTTTTATGAGGTTTCTCTCTGCTCATCTTTGATGCAGAAATTGTTTTTATTTCCCTTGGTAATGACCTCAGCTATATTGGAGCAAGGAAAACTTCTTCATACACTACGACTACAACTATGGCCTGATTCTAGATTACAAAATCATTTAAATGTGACTAACTTCAATTATGTAACAACACATATTAGATTCCACACTGTCATTTTTAATAAACAAAGATAAAGCCATATTAGAAAAAAAACCTTTATGTGAAAAACCAAGTCTATGATACATTTCAATAGTTTGTTGAACCACATTCGTGAGCATTATCTTGAAGAGGCTGCCGCCTGTAAAACTATGTAAGTGTGCAGAAATGTTTGGCCATTTTTCTTGAAAGCATTGCTTCATTGCTGGCTCATTTTATGTAACTGTCAAACACAAATTACAGCTCTAAAGAGAAATGGAAGAAAAATTACATAACCTTTGGCTGGTTCTATTTTTTTTTTTTGCTTGATAAAAAAATTGTGGCATATTTTAAGAATGTTGACTTTCTTTTACTTTAATAACAACAACAAACCCCCTGTTGCTTTAATTGCAGACTCGAATTCCTTTGAAATTCATTAACTACAAAGATGCTTTAGGAAAAACATCCTGTTTAGACTCAGCAAGGAAGTTTTCCTTCTGCTGAGACTGGATTAGTATTAAAGGTAAACCCATTACATCTTAAAACGCATTCAATTATAGACATAGGGAGGTCGATTCATTATGCAGAACACAGCTGTCATTACAGGGGGACGATATCCAGCCGAAGCGACGTTTCAAAGATGAACAAACCAGAAGAGGAATCGACTGCTTCCTCTGGAGGCCTCTCATCTCTGGTATAAGAAGAATTCCTTGTTGTTCATCCATGCAAGACCTGATGCTTTTATGATGAACATTTCATCACAACATGATGTGATTTGTAGCTCCGCACCCTATCTGTGGGTTTCTTTCAAGAGTAATATGCAGTACATAAAAAGTGTGGAATGATGACACACTGAATACAAATATGGAAATTACCTATGGGAACCAGTTGGGGGTGCAGAAGATCAAAAAGCTTAAACTTGTAACCAAAATACTGTGCAAAATCAAACAGCAATTTCACAGAGATATGAAAAGAACTGTTAAAAAATATGTGGAAATTAATTAATTTTCTTGCAAAACAAATATGGTAATTTATAAAATCAAGTATACACAAGTAAAAACTAAACCTACAGGCCATGATAGAAAACATTATTATTCTTCTATTAACTGAGACCAAGTTATTCTAGGTCTCAGGGTTATACAAGAAATGCCTATTACATTTTTTGCATTTTTTCTCAGATAATGAGATTTCTGTTTATATTCTGAGCTGCTTTCAAAATGAAGAGTTTTAGTAGAACAGTACATATGCATATCAGACCAAGAAGCAAAAGAAGTGTAGTCTACTGCACAACTAACGACAATGCAGCAGTGGTTTCTGAATGGCAAATCAACAACTAACACTTCTTTCTTCCACAATCAATTGTAAAGCACATACAGTGGGAAAACCAGCTGATCAAATCTGCTCGAGCTCCACTTACGTTGCTAGGTGAGGGGCTGGGCTTAGCTGTGGTTGTTAGGTAACCAGGCAGTGCCCACCGATTGGGACCTAACAATCACAAGGATTTTGAAACACATCATTTTCAAGACACCAAAAAATATTGCCAGAAAATGGTTTGTTTGTTTTTAAGTGCTTGGACTATTTCTAGAAAAAGTAGAACCCAAATGGAATTAAAAAAATATGCAAAAAGTGAATCTGAAGCATAAATGTTTCTTTTAAAATAATAATTTGCATTGTTGGTTATCATATATATCATATCATATAAAGTGGCACAGTTTTATTTAAATGAGGTTAAATAAATATTTCATGAACATTTAATTAAGTTTTTATGTTGCTCTCCTAAAAACAATAACTAATGGTGACTTTTGAAGGAAGAGGTTATCATGGAATAATAACTTCTTGTTATTATTACTACATATAAAGACATACTGTAAGTTACAAATTGTATGTTTGAAGAGGAACAGAAAATCAGATCAAAGTATTCTTAAAGATACAGTAAGCGGCACTAAGCTGACTGGAAACCTCCAACCTCATCACATCTTCTGCAAAGCCATGCAGAATCCACATAACTCCACAAACACATGTGAGAGGTACATCTTACTAAATTTGAGCTGATCATTTAAACAGATTAGAAAAGTAGAGTACATCTTTTTGCGGAAAATTACAGCTGAAGGGTCTGGTGTGACAACTGGCTGCAGTGGAGCACTGATGGACATTTGTCTTGTAATTGTATTACTGTCTTTAACACATAATTTCTCTGGAGAATGAGCCTGTAGTAAAATTCAGTCATGATTATGTTTTCTTTTACTGAACTGCGTTGTACAAAAGCCAAATAGGAGCTTCTAGCCCAGCGTTTTACAAGGTTTGCACTTTCCATTTTGTTACAGGAAACACAAAATTCTTCCCAGGTGTAGGCACTAATGTGGAAGGTCAGCTTTGAGAAGTCGCAGAGTTTTGAACAATTGTTTTGCACATAATGTGCTTCAGTTGCTCCTTTGTAAAATACCAAATGAAATTTAATGAAGGGTATTGACCCAAAATGTCTAACTGTAAGTCAATTAGGTAGATTGATTCCTGAAGGCTTGGTCATTAATGCACAGAGAGTGTGGAGTCAATAACAGAGAATGGGAGCATGCTTGTGTTAACATAGCGCTCGTAAAACAAACATATGTTTATGCTTATGAAAGCTGTGTGAAAATATTACATCACAACAGACCCAGAAACTTTAATGAAACAAATACAAACTGCGTAAAATTACTCCTGTGCAGATTTCAATTAAAAGAAATGTGTGTTGAAAGTTGGTGAGCCTCCTAAATATTTTTAGACCAGAAGGGGCTCTTAAATGGAGGTCATTATGTAAAATTGACTTGTTTGAGCTTTATGTCCAACTACTTTTTCCACAATGGGAAAAAAGCAATAATGTTTTCAAACATCTCATCAGATTGTGTTTTGTAGCAAGAATTAACCCCTAGTGTGCCAAGAGAAAAGTTTGTATCATCCATTGCTGATGCTTGTTCATCAGATTTAATGCCGTACCAGAAACGTGCAAATGCAAAAGCTCTGGATATTAAAATGATCAAATCTATTCAACTACTACCTAACACACATATCCTTGCAAGGCAGCAATGGGGGCTGTTGCTCATCTCCAGCAGTCTATGGACGAGAGGCGGGTTACAAATGAAGCATGAAGAACTACTGTAGGTACAACAGGGGGAAAACACCAACCTCAAGGAATAAGAAGAGAGGTTGGCTCTGGCCTGTGATTTAGGATGAGTAGCTCTCTACTCTGTTTCTGCTTTCCAAATCCATAAGGTTGAGTGATCACATGTTCTCTTTGGGAGGTGTACAACTGCTGTGAGGATTTCCACCCTTCCTAGCTGACATTCTCTTTCTCAGCTTGGGCTTAATGTGAACTGAAATATTAGTGTTTTAAGACTTTCAGAGTAGGTTTTTTTTATCTTGGGGTTTACCCCAATTATTGAAAATTGTAATGCACTTTTAGTCTTTTGTTGTCTTTTCTGTCACTGTTGGTTTGTGATGAAAAATCAGACAAAGTCCAGCAATTGTAGAGCTCTAAATTTTTTCATTTATGCAGTTCTTCAGACATTGCACTACAATTCACAGCATGACATGCATTCCAAACAACAGGAGGGAGCGTCCTCCTCTGATCCAAACCACCTGGCTTTTAAAGCATGGCCAGGACTAATCAAGGGGCGGAGGCAACAATTACATTTCCAAGTAGAAGAAGAAAAAAAACCATTTGTGCTAAACAATATTCCTAGACAAATATTTACAGAATTACATCTAACAATTTCACAACAAAAACAAAAACAAGCTGGGCCCAAACAAAATCCAAAAAACATCTCCCCTCCTTCTCAAACAATGGACCTTCCCAGTGAGGTTGATTGAAAACACCAGGTCCTTGTCAGCACTGCTCATGGGCGCGCTTCCATGGCAACACATGACCTCAAAGAGAAGAGAGGATGATTAAAACAAAATATTAAATAAAGCAAGTATATAGGAAGCACAAAAAACAGCACCTGTTAGGGAGGAGGTAAATCCCTCACAGTCACCATCTTGCATGATTTTCTTGAGTTAATAGAGCGTTGGTCTGACTTTAGGTCACACTTCTCTTTTTTCTTAGCATCCAGCTTTTGTGTGCAATTTTGAGGTAACTTGAGGTAACTTTATTGTGCACCAGTGCATAATGTGGTTATTTTGAAATGAGTCTGGGCATGTTTATTTTGTTGAGAATCTGTTCTTCATTTTGGCATGGACCTCAGAGTAATGCCTGGTTTCTATTCAAGGAACAGTTTCTGAAATTTCTGTGCAAAAGGCTGCTAACATGCTCTGTAGAACCCTGAATCTTGCAGACTGATGGATGAATAAGTACATGGCGTATGCAGTAAATTACCGCATACATTTTGGTAAATAAAGGCTGTTGTGTTTCTGCTTTATAGTGCTTCTTCTTCTTGTTATTTCACACTTGTGTTCTAGAAAACACAACGCCCTCTTCAACTCTTAGCCCAACACACTGAAAAGTAAATGACTTTGACAGCCTCTACAGGTGAATCCATGTCACTGTAGTAGTGTGTAGAAGAAAACTGTTAAGTTGTAGCTAATGTGTGGAGACGATCCTGAATTAATGAGCATTTGGTGTAATTTAGTGCCGAATAACATTTATCAGAGTGCCAACTGATGCATTACTGCAGATGGAGACATTTGACTCTATTTTGACTCTGACAAACACAGGAGAGCGAATTAAATCTTTCTCCTCACCCCAGGTTTAATTTGGTGTTATTACGATGATGTCTCTTGAGGTCTTTGAGGTTTCAAAGCTTTATTGATCAACTACCAATAACAAAAGTCACATGGAGCATTAGTCACATGGAGTAACTCAAATGGCCAAATTGGGAGTCAATACAAACAAATCTTCTGAAAATGCCATATAATGGGCTAAAAAAAATACTGGTTTAAAAAAGATTAAGTATTTTCTGAGTTTCTGAAAATAATTTTTACATGTGGTCACTTCGAAGCAAAAGAAAGCCAAGTTCCTTGAAAGCTAAACATAAAGAAGTGATGATGATGTAAGGCTTTCACACAATTCAGTACCATAACTAAGTTGCTGTGCTTAAAAATATATAGTTGATGATATTATTTTTTTTAAATTATGGTTCATCCTGATTCACAACTAATCCAAACTAACTGTAACTAACAGTGGTTAAAACTTGAATTAAACCCTAAATATTTCCTCATTGTGAATGCTGCTCCTGTCTTTTTTTCTTAATGCAAAGAAATGGTCCAAATAACATCAATAGGCATAAACACTCACACAGTGTTCTGCAACGATTATCTTAAAGACATCTCGTTAAGTGTTATTCATTTAAACAACATCACAAAAAACATTACCACTATTTGTGCTAATTTGAAAAGCCTCCCATTTTTCTGTACTTACAGGTGAATTTAAAGCAACTATAAAGATGTAAATGGAAACATGTCATGTTTGAGAGCCAGAAGAAGAATCTTAAGTGTGTGACTAATTACAGATTCAGAGATACAATAACGCCTGATGTTGAAAAGCAAAGTTTTATTCTTACATTCTTTGATGTGGTTCTACAAATTAGGCAGCACCCTATGGAAAATTTTGTGTGCCATCAGACATTACATGTCTTATTTTGCTTGTAGAAATCCTGATGTAGTGCGTTGTTAGATAATCAATAATGGCCTCAGGGAACAACCACAGATTATGAAACAAACCAAGCAGAGATCACACCCTTGGCTTCTGCTCATTGATATTCAGAGATCATAGACTTCTTAAAACACTAAAGACATTTTCTCATTAAAAGTTTTTTCAGTTATTTATACTCTTCTTTTGTAAGAGCGGAGTTGTGTGGTCCTTTCTAAATTGATTTTCCTCATCGGTACCTTCTGGAGAGGAACTCAAGTCTTCTTAATACTTATCTTCTTCAGCACAAGCTTCATAGTTTCGCTTCCTGGGATTATCCCTGAGATATCAACAGGGTGATGCTGCGGGCTGTAGGCATTTGTTACAAAAATAAGCAAACTATCGATCGCATGTGACAGATTTTTCTGGAGTAAAGCTACCCAGTGGGTGTGGGATGGATTTATGGCTTCATTAGTTTGTGTTAGTTTGTGTTCATTAGTTTGTTTGTAAGCCTAAAGATGGCATCAGCCACAAAAACAATACAGACTATTTGATGTGGGGTGGAGCCTCTGAGGATTGCATCTGTTTTTCCAGAACGTCCCTCAGGAAACGCATAAGTGAATGAAAGTCAACATAAGGGCTCTAAGTACTTGGATTCAACAACTTGTTACACAGCAATAAACTAGGAACTGTTTGTTCTAATATTGAAGACTTGAGCCTGTATTATTGCACCACATTTATTGATAACTCATATTTTTGCACATATTAAAGATAAACAAAGGAATTAAGCTGAGCTGAACGTTTCACTTTATTATCTCATTCATAAAACAAAAGTGATATGCAAGTGCAAATGCATCTATAAAGTCCTCCAAGTGTAATACTCACTATTTTTCTTCTGGATTGCAATCTAAATATAATCAAGGCACAAAAGTGACAATGAAGATAAAAATATTTTCTCACACCATGCTCCAGGTGTAAACCAATCAACAATTCAAGAAACAAAATCAATCTGAACAATTTGTCATGGTTAGACCAAAAGCTTAAATGCCCATTTTTATGAAGTTTCTTGAGAAGATCAACTCTGTTATAACACCTCTGACATTTGTCTGTTGTTTGATTGAAAAGCATCAATGACAGCAAGGGACTTCAACCAAACATGATGACTTTGATGTTTTCTCGTTGAACCTCATTGTCGTCAACGAGGTACTAAAAAACAGCTATATTTGATGTTAAGGTCCACTCACTAGTACAGCCATGTTTTTGGCCACAGTTTGAGTATTTGTGTGAAAAGACGTGGATGTTCCTGGATCCTCAATGCAATCAGTGGACGACCTTTTGACTCACTGTGGTTGTTTACCTGACCTCTGGACTCTCTGTCCTCACACAGAGCGCAGCAGGACAGTCTTGCCTTATTTTCCAGCTCACAGTTGAACACTAAGAAAAACAAACTCAGTCAGTGCAAAGTAAGCTAAGATAGAGGTATCCATCACTATGCTAATTAATTCAGTTATAGTCATGCCTTTGCTTCTTCTTGAAAGGCCCCTGGAGACTAATTATATCTATTAGATTAAAGAGACATTTATCTCTCTTAGCATAATGGTCTGTGGAAGGAAAGCATTACCAACTTATAGTGAACTACATCCTCTAAGAACATACCCACACAATTGTAAAAGTGGGAACTAGGATCCTCTGGAGTTACATTTATATCACAGTTACACACAGTTTTTGATGAGATAATTGTGACAAAGGTTAAAACACTGTAAGCTCTTTGTTCTTTGGATAGGTTCTATAAAAATTTCAAAAGTTACATATATTGGAAATGTTATATTTTCAAACATTGAATTTGTACAATTTTTTATCTTCACATCAAGTACAACATTTTTTATGTGTACAATCAAAGCCAACATATCAATATTTTTCTTCCTGTTGCTATCTTCATGGAGGCAATAATAACCTCAACTGTGAGGAATAAAGTGGCATTTAGTCTTTCAACTGGCTCATTTAAATTTATTGTATGCATATATTGCCCCAACTCAGCAATAAAATGTCACTACAGTATGCAAAGCCAGGTGACTGAAGCCAGTGATTTCCATGATCCATGACTTTAAGTTTACAAATTACTCACAAGTGACACTGAGGGCAATGGAAAGTGTATTGAGCTTTGATGAAAGCAATGCAAAATGCAATCTTTAATAATAAGTTTGGATAGTTTAACTTGGACCACAGTCAATTTGGAATTTTAAAAAGGCATTTTCTATTGGAATCCATTGAAATTTTCATTTCTGACCCCCCAGAGCTACATTTTATGTTATGAATCGGAATAATGTATGTTCCTAAAAATACAGTTAAAATAAAAAGAAGGGTGAGTCTGTTTAATCACTGAATCATGCAGACATTTCAGTTATTATTCTTAAAAGTTTTTTGAAAATAATGGATAGTGTTCTTTCCACTTCACAATTAGTCATTTTATTATCAATCAAAGCTACATTAAATCAATGTAATGTGACAAAACTGAAAAAAATAACCCAAATTGAATATTTTAGCAAGGCCATGTATTCATCAGAAGAACAATGTTTTGTTTATCCCGATTTCACAGTTATTCAATAAAGTGAAGTTAACACTGAGATAGAAACTCTTCTTGTACTAATAAAAGCTTTAAATTAGGCATTTTGGATCATCTGAAGATTTAGGTTGTCTGTTAGAGAACTTTGGAAAAACAATGTAAGCTTCGGTTAAGTCAAAAATAAATGAAATCAATTTCAGGACAAGAAAGCTTTTAAAAGTTCTTATTAGCAAAATAAAAAAAATTGTGCAATAGTGCAAAAAGTATAATGTTGTTTAAGGATTTTGCAACAACAGAAACTCCTGGAGTAAAGGACTTAGTGCTTTCATAGTTTCTGGTGTTTGTGTATTTAGGTAACTTAGATCTTTAGGTGTGTTTTCAGGCCATAACTCCAGGGTTAAAGCTGTTCCACATTCTGGATCATGGTTTTATGATCTTGAGCTATTTTCCATATGGAAGCAGATGAAAGACTTTTCTAAATGTGTTTGTTTGATGCCCAGAAATGTATAGCTTTCCTTCTTGTTCTTTTTCTCTGTTGTAGTATACGCCTTCTCAACCTGAAGCTGTACCAGGTTGTTGAAGTGCTGCCTTCAAACCTCAGAAAATCAACAGCAGCAGCAATGCTGTCTTCAAAAATGAAGTAAAAGGTCCAGAAAAAACGCTATTGTGTGAAACTTTTATTCAGTGTACATTCATAATAGGCATATTTATTCAGGCAACATTTTATGCCAGGTTTTAAACTCATAATCACACAATTATGTATAAAAAACATTTTTATGATATTTTGAAAAGGGCACTAGAATACTCAAGCACTCAAAGAAAAGCTTTCCGATTTGGTTCTTCTTTGTTCAATGTGGTGAAGCCGAAGATGTAAAAGATGGAAATTTGTCCAGAGGCTGACAGAGAGAAGAAGTTGTTTTCAAATCAAATATAATACAGAAGGATGTTGTTGTGGAAATTTTCCTTAACAGAGCGAGGGAAAACTGTTTCAAGACCCAAAGAACCATAGAAAGAATATATTCTTAATTGGTATTTATTCGAAGGCTCTACAGCATTCGAAGGTTCTGCTCACTGATTGCAGTCAGGAGAAAGAGCCTCGAGCAGAACACAGCTCACACTTTTATAGGGAGAGTTTCATTCCATTCACAGAGTTTGATAATCTACTTGGTTACAGAACAGACAGCAGACAGTAAGCACACGTCTTCTTTCACTAGGAACCATGAGAGATAAAGAAACAATTCAATGACTTAATTGTAATGCTAAGGCCAATGACTTAATTGTAATCTTAAGGCCAATGACTTCATTGTATGCTAAGGCCAGAGAAACTAAACTCCTTCAGAAGTCTTTTTCATGAGCTCATGCATCACACAAGAATTATAGTACGTACTACTATGCATAGATTCAGCTAATTGTCATAGTAACCTTAACATTTTCTCACTACAATGTGAAGAGCAAAACTATGTAAGATTATGTGATACTCCAAACTTTCATAGGTTTTTGATTTCATAGCTCAAAATCTTGTATAGGATTATTTAGTAACTTGTTTTTGAAGATACAGTATTAATCTACATAAAGTTAGCCTTGTCTGTCACGTATCGTGTGTTGTATAAGACAAATGTGCAGACTCCCATAGTCCACACATTTCCTCTGTTTTCTCTTCTTTATGAGGTGTTAAATGTAGTTTTTTTTACAGTATCATGTGAAACACTTTGCCATATTTCTTGTAATGTTAATATCTACAAAATATTTGTAGGTCTTTTTCTCTAGCGACTTTTTTTTTAAAGGAATTAGGTTCAAATCTAATATCTTTTTTCTGTTATTGGAGACTTTAGTGAAAACACATGAAAGCACCAATTGCACTACAGCAACTATCCTGCAGTACAATTGATGAGAAGTGAAAAAAAATGTTCTTGAGTCAAAACTATGAAGCAGAAAAGGGAGTGAAAAAGCCAAAAACAAAGGCAGAAAAAGGCAAAATAAGTACAAAAAGACAAAAACAGCACCTTTCCTGTTGTCAGCTAAAGCAGTAGCTGCATTACAATAACTTTTGCGGTTATGCTGACTAGGCGCAAACCAGGTTGACAGATCTGAGCAAGTGGTGTCTCTCATTGTCCAAAAGCTATAGCTTTAAATTTTGGTTCATTGTTTCTGGTTTTCTGAAACAAAACACTGAATAAATACAAAACAGGAAATCAGCTGATATAAGTGGTGAAGCAGCAGGAGAAGACTCAAAGCAGGATGATGCACAAAAGATTGCCTACCATAATCAAAGGCTGCAGTAAGTCTTTTAAATGTAATGTGAGAGAAACTCATATCTGTAAGATGTAAAAAGCGAGGTGAAAGGGTCAAGTACTCACTTTCACAGGAGAGATGGGCGACACGGACCACCTAAAATGTAATTATGATGTTCTGTGGGATTTATTGCAATAATAATAACAGTCAAATCTTTTCTGACTATAAATCCATCACTACACACAGTCAGAGAATCACAAACACAAATAATGCTTGAAAAATAAAACGTATCCATTATCAAATAAGTTACTCCAGTGTGTAGGTACCATTAGGTAGCAATGAAACCGGCCATTTAAACATATTCTGAGATATTTTGATAATCATTCTCATGGAACCAACAGTGAAAAAAAGAAGAAAAAAAAAAACATTTAAAGCAGCAATAAATTTCAGTTTTTGTGTCTATTTACTTCAAAAAGCACAAACTAGACATCAAAGGCTGTCTTCTCACTTTATTGTCTCCTAATTCATCGGCTATTTGAAGCTTCTCACCTGATACACTGAGTGAGGGGTGATATGCAGCACTCAGTGTTGGTCACAAAGCAACCGTTCATTGGTGAGTTTTATCTAGGATGGGCTGAATCATAATTCCCCAGCTGACAATCAAGCAAGAGAGTAGAAATAAATCTTTACCACACTTTGTTTTAGTAGGCTTGACTTGTTTCAGTAGCACTTTAGCAGCAGTTACAATTTGTTCCAAATAGCATACAAGACATTGTTTTACACTGTCAGCTTAATATTTCAGGTTGCCTTTGATTTTGTGATAGTGTGTTCCAGTGCTTGGTGTTGCTCGCCTTAATCAGATTTCCATATTAGAGAAGAAAATGTAGGAATGTAATGACAAAAGACTCCATCCTTCTATTATCCGAACACGCTTATCCTTGTGAGTGTCAGGAACGGTGCGGTGTAGGTGGTGAGGCAGACGCAGATGACCCAGGTGAGATGAATAATGGTTGTTTTTAGTGATGTTACGTGATGTGCCGAGGCTTCGAGGCGTGTGTCGAGTAATGGAGGGGGCGTTTCCGTAAAGCGCGTATCGAAGCTTGCTTCATTTAGGGGAGGAGCCGAAAACGATGATGTCCGAAGCCTCGCTGCCTGGCTGTACCACGTGACTGCTTCGGGAAGTGGCTCAGAGTTTGGCGCGGGGTTTGACAGCTTTAGAAACCCCACAGGCTCCATTCAAAATGTGGGCTGTTGTAGGCGAGTTGCGGTCAGTTGAGAGAGTGGATAGAGTTTTGATAGTTTGGATAGCAGAGTTTGGATAGTGGTTATTTAGTTTGAGACAGTTAGTTTGGTGTTTGGAGAGTTTAGGAGAGAGATAGATAGATAGGAGATTTAGGAGCGCGAGGACAGGATAGGAGTAGGATGGAGCCGGCGAGAAAGAGGAGGATTTCCCCTATGTGGGAACATTTCGATTTGATAAGCCCTAACAAGGTAAGGTGAACTGAACATTTGCAGATGCATTAGGTTTGCTTATGAGGAACTGTATTTTTCACTGTTTCTTATTTTCTGTAAAGGTGAGGTGTTTATTGTGCTCCAAGGAGTTGGGGTACAATAATAACACCTCATCCATGTAGTGTCAAAAAAGAGAAATCGTTTGAAACCAAAAACTGTGGAGAAATTGTTGTTTCTTAATAAAAATGCATGAAATCATCCAAGTTACACAAGCATTAGCCTATTCACTACCCCCTCCCTAGTTCCACAAGCACTTTCACTGTCCTCTGCCTGATTAAACCCATGCCATTTTTCTAGAGTCACAGAAAAACATTACACAACATGCCATATCACATGACACTACTATTTTGGGAATAATTACACACAGAGGATACATTCAAACAATATTTTATTATACACATATGTGTATACATAATTTATGTAGACAAATGATTTCATCCTACACCTTTTGTGAAGTTATTCCCAAGAGCCATAATAGACAAAAATTCAATGCATCACACGTGTTAAGATACAGCTGGCTGTGATTATACACCTGGCCAGTAGGTGGTTTCGTGTGCACATGAAGCTTCAAGAAATGAACCCTTTCTCGAACCAGTTGGCTCAAGTGGTTCAATGCCTCATGAGGCTTCATCTCACCATCACTAGTTGTTTTAATAATAAATAAACGTCAAAAACAGTCCAAAAATACTGTTTCAGCACAACTGAGCGGAAGCCAGGGCTCAACGCCGGTAGCAACTGGTTTTTCCAATGGACACACGAAGGACTCAGAACACATTAGACGAGGACCCCACAGAGACACAGGTGACACTAAATAAACATGGGGTAATTAGGGAACGAGAAACACCTGGGAGTAATCGAGGGGAGAACAGGACAACACGGAGACACAGAGACACCGAAAACTCGAAATAAACACAGAAAAACACGGAACATGACAGTGAGGTTACAAGGGGGACTGTCTCCAGTGGTCATTGGGGTGGGGTACACCTGGGGGACAGGTTGCCAGTCCATCACAGGGCAACACAGAGACAAACATGACAAACAACCATGGATGCACACATCCACAACTGATCTCAAGGACAATTGAGATCAGTTGATCTAACAGTCATATGTTTGGACTGTGGGAGGAAGACAAGATACTACTGAATATATATTTCAAGTGATTCTTTTTGGGAGAAAATCTGCTATACGAGAAAATGCACATCTCTGCAGACGGGCTTCTTGAACATGACAGTGGGTTTGCTCCAATTAAGTGGATAGACAGTCAACAAACCCAAATCTAATTGCACAAAGTCTGGATATAATGCTTTTGCTTCAGGACTTACTTAAAGAGAGCTCAATTTAAAATCGAAAATGGATTAAGGATGTTTCCAGGCTTTAAAATCACATCAGTTGAAAGGTTGATGCATTTTAGACTATGTCCTTCACTCTGAATTGAGAACATTGTATTAGCATAAGGAGCTCAGCTCAAAGTCAATTGTATGGAAAGTATCTATATCTATCTATATATATATATATATATATATATATATATATATATACATAGCCTTCCTAAAATAATGGCCAAAGTCGTCGTTTTCCAAAACTTTTTTTTTTTTTTTTTACCTAAGTCATCATTTGGCAAAAAGGAGGTGGTGATATGTTTTTTTCTTTTTTTTGCCAAAACCACTTTTGGAAAAAAAATGACTGAGGTTTACCCTACATGTAGTGGGTGTCAATTACTGTTTGCTGAGCAATTGTGTGGTTAGGAATCTTCCCTTGATTGTCTAAGTAAGGAGTCCTCAAATCCAGACATCAAATGCCGTGTCTGTTAATTTTTAGATGTGTCTCTGCTTCACCACACCTGAGCTAAATAATGACATTATTAGCAGGACTCTGGAGAACTTCACTACATACTGATGAGGTAATTCAGCCTTTTGATTTGAGTGTGTTGGGCCAGTGACACATCTAATAGTTGGAGGACACCAACCCATAATGTAACATTTTTGTTTTAAATAAAATCTGTCGTTTGGTTGTCCAGACAAATTGTAGAGTTTTTATCTCTTTTTAATTGAAATAAATAAACTCATAGGTTATACAATTATAGAGACACACGTGAGTAATCGAAATTTATAACGGCTTCTCATCTATTCTCGTTTAATGCTTAGTATGGCAAAAATGATATTGGAGCTGACAAACCAGGTCACTTCAGCATGTTCCAGCATTTGCATTATTTATCTTCATTAGTGAAAGAGGAAGTGTTTCGTCCCCTGACTACAAGGTGGTTTCTGTTGTCCAAGCAAAACAGATTTATTTTCAGGGGATTTTGTTACTGCCTGAGCTTTAACCTTTTGCATGATACAAGATAATGTCAGTGCAGCAAAAAAGGAAATTCATGCAAACAAACCATCGGTGCACACTGTTAATACCACATTGATCTTTTTATTAGCCCATTAGAAACACAATGCGTAAACAACAAGAAGCCTACATATGCTTTTCAGTGGCCAGCAGCAAAATACATTCACAAAGTTGAATATATTTAGAAGAAGAAAATTACATCCACGTCATATTGTTTAGCACAAAAACACACAAAGTTCAACAGTGTGTCTTTTGCTTTTTACTGCACTTTGTGAAAGAACTTGATTAATTTCTATTTTCTTGTTATTTGGGATTATTGTATTTGAAGGACTACATAATGACTAAAAGGAGGGCTATATGTTGGACTGACACAGAACAGAGACATACTGTAGATATCAGGAAACACCTGTCTGGAAAGACAGTCATTTCTATTTTCATTTCAACAAGGAATTACATAAGCCTTTTGAAGATAAAAATTACACACGATTGCACAAGTCTACAGCGTTGCTCACTCAGTGCATAAGAAATAAAACAAAGAAAGAACTGAAGTGGGATGCAGCCCTCATCTAAAAACCCTTTTCAAAGATGTTTTTTGTAATTTAGAGAACTTTGATCAGTGGTATGCACAGGCATCGCGTGCACAAAAACATCTGTAGCATTTGATCACATAGGTTTAGACAAACTTGTTTCTGTGCGCACAGAAAATCCATGTTTGCTCTTAAACATGGACTTAAGGAGCACTTTCCTGTTGGTGCATCTTACGTTTCTGTCTTTTCTGGTTGTTTATTCAACATAGTTTCTGAAAACAGGTCATTATGTGCATTATCTGTAAAATGTTTATGATTGTTATGCCACCAGCAAAATTAGAAAAGTAAAACAAAATGTCCTATCTAGTTCTTCTTATAAACAAGAACAGGATCATTTTGTAGGAAACCAGTTTACATGACAAATACAAATGGAAAGATAAAGTTATGGCATTTTTTCTTGCAGATGGAGAATTAATGCTATTCGTACAATACATATTTACTACATTTTAGAATTTGACTAATCCATCTAGTATTCTGCATGTTAAAGATATTAAACCAAAGTGAATCATTC
The DNA here is from genome assembly GCF_003331165.1 of Xiphophorus hellerii. Lineage (NCBI taxonomy): Eukaryota > Metazoa > Chordata > Actinopteri > Cyprinodontiformes > Poeciliidae > Xiphophorus > Xiphophorus hellerii. Next base: position 11,895,613 of record NC_045680.1, read on the forward strand.
TTTAAGACGCATCATTCAACCACACTCTTGTCAGACATCCTCTCCTTATCAAAAAAATCTCAAGACACCAAGGTCAAAAGGAAATCAGTAAATCACTCCCATGCATTAGTGTCTGAGAGCAGGCCAACTAGCATTTCTGGATTTGGTCATTATGTAATTGCACGCTTCCCAATAATGCTGGTGCAGAATAAATGTGTGTGAATGCCCCTCGGGACGGGCCTGCTTTCAACAAAAACAGATAATTTCATCAGGTCACAGACTCAAACGTAGTAATTCTTATAGTCAAGGATGATTATCGCTGTTCTCCAAAACAATGATAATCACTGTTTACAGATACATTTTTGTGGCATGTTGCATGTACTGTCACATTGAAAGACTCATGCTACACAAGCTGAAATGTGAGGAAGTGAGGGGGAATTTCTGCAAAATTTAAAATCTTGTTACATCTTTGCAAGTGCAGATTTCACTGTGGAGTTGCATCGTTACCAGGAACATTATTTTTGCTTTCATATCACTTTTTTGCTTTTTCTACATATTTAAGGATCAACGACTCACTTACAAAGCAAACTTTAATGCTCCGTGAATGTCCCTAATTGGTCAGATAAGCATTAACTTAAATAATCTGAAACATTTACTTTCAGTTTCAAGTGTAAAGTATGCCGAGGTGAGTATATCTTCTTGAATGAAGACAACATAGACAACATATTACTGAGATCTAGTAATATTATTAGACTGTTTCTGAGTCACGGCTGTAGCAGTTCTGCAGCAGTGGTGCACATGTTGGGTATACATAACATGTACACCCCGTGACACACATACAGGGGGATATTTTTACATGTCCAAAACATTTGTGGCAGCCTGCCTTGCTTAAAGATCAAATTGTGTATGTACAATGTAAACTAAGTAGACGTTTAAGCATAATTTCCCCACGGAATTAAGTTTTTCTACGGTATTGAAACATAAGGCAAATGGGTCATAGTGAGACAGAATAATTTATAAACATATATTAAGTACATTTCTGGTAAATCTCTAAGTAAGGACAAACATTATCTCTGAGCTTTGTGGGTCCATAAAGAGGATTTCTTGATATTCTCATCCCATAATACCCTCGGGTAGACCTTGGATCAAATATTCATACATAATTCATGACCAAAACTGTGTTGCAGTACAACAGGAAATGGTCTCAGTAAATATTGCATTGCATCTTACTACATCCATCTGGTCAAATTAATTACAATCCTCACACTTTCCCTTCCACAGTAGGATGCTTTAAGGGCATATTCCTTATTTTAATTCATTTTATCAAGAAGCTTTGGTATGACAGAAGCTATTAAATGTTGTAGCTTCAAGTGTAATGTGATTAGGTTGTATCCTGAAACATTATTAATATTCATTATTTTAAATGTAAAACACAAAGCACAGAGCTGCCCATTTGCGTTCATGTTAGCTGCTGCAGGTGGACATTTGCTCAGGATAAATGTTGCTAATGCGCAGCCACGCCACATGCTCAATTAGTTTCAATATTAATTCAGGTGAAAACCACTTACACCAAAGCGAATCCATTTATATGTAGTGAAACTGAGTAATTGCTGAGGAAGACATTATTCTTTCAGAAACACATTTACATAATGCAATGAAATCTATAGTAATCATAACTATTGATTCATCATGGAGTAAAATGTTTCGATTTCTCTTAACCTCTGATTCTTTTTCTCTCATCTAACAGGTTTTAGCAAACAGTGTTTACAACTAGCACAAGACAATCCCAGATTGGCTCTGTTTTTCTCAGCAAATTAACAGTTACTTGGAAACAGGGGAAAAAAAAATCCTCATCTTTCACATCGCTTTCAGAGATAACAATTTCCGATAGGGTCATTATCACTGAGCTTGTGTGTCTTCTCACAGTTAAAAGGCAAAGGCAAAACCAGGCACGGATGATGGTGCACATTAGCCTAATCTGATTGGTTGATGTGCAAAGGAGGCAGAGAGGTGGGTTAACTGCTAGAACCAGGAACATGACATGTCTTATGTCAATCTCACTTTTCCAGACATGAAGAAATTATGTAGTGTCAAAATGATGCCACTCTAGAAATATAATATCAAATATCAGAATAACACAGCTGTTAAAATATAGGCACAGTTACCCTTATTTTTTTTCATATTGACGTTTAGAGAGTTGGGACAGAGATCAAGCTACCTCATTATAAGGTACATCGATTCCATCTGAGCCCTCTTGACAAATTGCACTTTGTGTGTAAAAGCTGTGAATAAATAACTCTGTTTAGCAGGAGCACGGGGATTAAACGGAGTAAATTCTGCTGACTTTGAGAGAAAGTAGAGTACACTATGATACACCCAAAGCATCCAAACAAATGAGTAGCTATACTGTATGAACATAAACAACAATGTAACCAGTACATTTCACAGTATCATTTCTGCTTCTTTTCATGTTTTTTTTTTATTTGTCAGTTGATATTCACTTTAAAAGTCCTAACAAGAGGTCAACTGTCAAGTACAACGCAAAACACATAGAAACAATGAAAGCATAGGTAATATGAATATACAAACCAATTTCCTCATTTACGGTCAAAACTACAAAACAATATGACAAACCTCAGATGAGAAAAGCTTTTGTATGATAATGTTGTCTATATTATTAAAACTAATTAGACAGTTCAGGATTTTACTTGAGTTACTGTTGAAAGGTAATTGTCTTAGATGTAAATATCTTACCTGCAGTAGAGAAATTAATAAGTTTTGCGAAATTCAGATTTGCTGATTAATACTGAAGCTAACAGCTAGTTCAGGGCTCTACAACCTGTGGCTTTTTATGTCCTCTGTGGCTCTCAATAAGTTTTGTCAATAATTGGGCTTTTTCTCATTTTATTGGATTCCTCCAATAAAATTTAAACCCGACCAATTAGTGAACAGAAGGAGAGGTTTCTGCACTTTTATAGTATTCTACTCTACCTACAGTTTAACCAATGGCTGTGGAGGAAGTGAACGAAGATATTCAGTCAACTGTTAACAAGATATAAATATCCTCAACTGTGTCTCTCTTCTAAGTAGAAGATAGTTGTTTACAAAGAATGCAATTTCTGGTAAGCTTTGTAGCATCAAACTGGCACATTACATATGTCATGGGTAAACCTTTGCCACTGGGTTAAATTAAAAACCCCAACAGAGTTCAAGCAAGCAATTTGTCAACAGCCAAGAACCCAGACCCTCTGTACAAAGCAAAGCGTAGAACAAGAGGCTGGTTTCTTACAAGGCTAGTGTTTTCATTCAGTGTCTACATAGAATTCCCACAACAAAATGAGACCAAAGCCACACAGAATCACATATAGCACTTTGGTATTTCTGTCTTTGGCACCACAATAATTTAGTGTATAAATGCTTTACTTATTCCAATTTCGGTAACACAGGAAGGTCACTGCTGGTGCACCACCTCCAACCTCCTTTATCAGGGTAAATAATCGTTTCTCCTTGTGTTATCAATGTTAAAAGGTATATAAAAAACATTTGCTATGATGCTGTTGAGCTGGAACTTGTTTTAGGAGGTTTTAAGTTTTAAGCTCCTTTTATGTAGGCCCTCTTTGACCAAGCTGTTGGCTTTACCCTCCAGCACAAACTTATATACATTTGTACTTCAGATACTATCCACTGCAGGCAAGACGTTAATTAAAAATCCATATACATAAAACAATTTAAATATGATGAATATAATTTCAAGTGGTGGTCAGTTTTAAACATACTGTATACAGTGCACCTACTTTGACGTATGTAATATAAAACCATAACATGTTATTAACTGGCTGGTGAAAATACTGTACAGTCTGCAACAAGTTGCAGAGTGTACAGTTCCCTAACAAGAAGTTTTGTGCCATGACCTCATTATGTCACTCACCGCAGGTATACACGCCATTCCATAACATAACATTTTATTATCAGTTTCTTGGGTATTTGAAACAAATACTGCAGAAGATGGTCTACATGTGCAATGTATTTAATGTTCAGGATGAGACCTGCCAACCAAGCTTCACATTTATTAATCCTAGCTGGTAGTCAAGAAGCGCGATGTGCAGGTAGGTCTAAATTTGCAAAAAGTGGAACCAGACAGATAACTTCATTAGGACAAAATCTTACAGACACCAATAAATAACAGTATTTTCAACCATAGGCTCCAGTTTAGAATATATATGATTGCTTCTTAAGCAAAATGACCTGCATCACAGAAGAGAAAGCAAATTTATTTACAACATATTTTCAGCACTTTTCTCATAGTCTTCTTCATTCAACAAAACTTACATTAGATAGTCTTACAATCAACCCATTGCCTCAAAGGAGTTATCAGTCAGGAGTAACTCTCATGCAGATGTTGCATCTATCAAAAGTTTATATTAACCTTGGTCACAAGAAAGTTCTGATGGCCGCACAGCAGCCAGATTTAAGGGATGGCAGAGTCATGCATTCACATGCTGGTTCAGTACCCTTCTATGAAATGTGTTTTAAACAAAACAGATGCCTGTACCTGTACAGGAGGCTCAGCTGCATCCCACTGCACAGTCCTAGTGAAGCAGGTTATGCACTTATTTGCTTTCCTTTTTTATTTCTTTAGTTCTGAAAGCATTTTGACCAGAAGGTCATAGGATGGTAATTATTGCCAAACGCTGATTTAGTTACTTGTTGCTTTACAAATGTTGTTGCCATGTTGATTCTGTTTGTTGAGAGCATCCAGTGCTGTCTGGCTCTCCTTCTGATCTTCAACGGAGCAGTTGGAGACGGCATTGGCCATGATGCAGAACTTTCGCAGGAGGATCTCTCTCAGGAGCAGGTAGACCCACGGGTCCAGGATTTGGTTGAGGGAGGCCAAACGTATTGCGGTCAGAAAGAAGTCACAGTCGAGATTTGAAACTTTGCTCTGGATGGAAATGGATGTTGTGTTTGTTGACTTACATTCTTGGGAGGAAACTTGGCTGTAGATCATCCTCAGCAGCAATAACTGAGGAGAAACATTGGGACATATTTTAGTATCTAGAAGCTATGGAGGGAGAGAGGGATGGTTTGGGTAAACATTACCTTCAAAAACATATTTTGGAAGGAAATCATGCATGTAATGTCTAACTTGATCGCTTTCCAATTGATACCTAACAAAAGAAAGGTTTGCAACTCTTACAATCTGTAAATTCAGTTTTTCTGCTAAGTACTTTGACTTTTATTAATATCCCTGGTGTGGCTGACAATGCATGACCTCATAGCGCAGTGGCCAGACCCTCTCACAGGAATCTTAAGTGGACTATACATGGTGGTGGCATTTGAAATGAATCCAAACAGATATTTTTTTTTTCTAAATCATGGAATGGAGATGTTGTTTGACTTTATAATTGGAAACCGTAATGACCCTAAGCTTTGTGGTCTGGGTTATGTGTTTTGTGGTGTGCCTGCCCCTTGTGTTTCTTCCCTGTGCAGGTCATAGTGACAGACCCCACAGTGCAAAAGGCTGCCAGTTTCCTCTTTAAAATCTCTCTTTCTCTCCACTCCACCTGGCATGAGTGGTGTGGCATTGTTCTCTGCTAATAGGCCTTCTTCTGCTCCTCATGCACACTTGAGTTTATCTTTACTTTCACATTCCAACACTCGAACATGCATATCCATAACACATACAAGCATCTGCATTACTCCACTGATTCTAACATTCACATTCCATTATAGTTTTTGTAAATATTGTATGTGCTTTATAAATATTCCTTTGACCCACTTTGGTCTCCCGTTTTTGTAATGACCCTGAGCCAGTCATAACAGAAACAACAAAAAACTAAGTGCAAGATGTTCGACTGGACAGATAAGTGAAACAAAGAGCACACAGTGAGTTGCAAAAGTAATTGCACCCCTTTCACATTGTCATGTTACAAGCACAAAATGGTACAGAATTATAAAACGGAACGGAAATATGACACAGTTTCCTTATTTTCTCACAAATAAAGACTTGAAAAGTGTGCTGTGCATATGTATTCGGCCCTACCGAGTCAACACTTTAAAAACCCAGTTTTCCCTTTCACAACTGGAAACCTGTATCTCTACCATGTTTACATGGTCTTCTTTGCAAAATAGCTTACATCAGTTGAACTTCAGTTTTCAAGTCACGTCTGATTCATTTTAAAACATTGTTAAGCTTTGTTCAAAGCTTCATAACGTAGGACAAGTTATTAAGCTTGTTCTAATATTAATAACAGGGCCTTAGAAATGACCACTGTTTAAAGTCGTGACCTTTTTGTTTAAAGTCTGTTCTTCAGAAACATGGACCTCTGCTGGAGTTTCTCTCTGCAGCTCCTCCAGAGTTACAATGGTTGCTTTGGTTGTTTCTTCTGATTAATAAATCACTCCTTACTCTACTTGATAATTTAGGTGGATGGCAATGTCTCTGCAGCTTAGCAGTTGTGCCATAGTCTGTAATTTTGACTTAAATTGCATTAAGTTATGCTGCTCAATGAGATATTCAAAGGTAACTCCGCTTTAAACATCTCTGCAACTTCCTCCCTGAGCTGTCCACTGTTTATTAGTCGTTGCAATGCTGACTGTTCTCTAATGTTCCCCAACAACTCATCTGATCAGTTGAATTTATATTCATATTATATTATATCAGCTGTAGGCTTTATTTAGGCCTGTTATTTGGAGTACTTGTGGAGGTAAATGGATTTAGAGGCATCAGACTAAAAGAAGCCAAATATACACAAGCAATACATCTCAGATTTTTATTTGCTAGCAATTTCACTTATGCAGCACAGTTTGTTAGAAGATCCTGATAAAATGCATTTTTGTTGTTGTAACCTAATAAAATGTGAACACGTTCAAAGGATATTAATACTTTTGGAAGGCTTTGTAGGTTATGTGTTGGAGTCACAAGTCTGCTTTTGCTCCTTTAGCTGTCCTGCAGAGAAATCTGAGCATCTCCAGAGACGCAAAGCTCTTAATCTGTTCCTAAAAGGCACTCCATCACATAAAAAGAGCCAACCGAAAATCTTTGGTTAATTTAACGGCGCATCAAGGGACTTTACTAAATAACAGAGTTTAAAAAAAGGTTGTTAAAGGAAAGGTAGCAGTAGCCTGAAATAAAACCTACCAGCAGAGGAGACCAGCAAATAATCAGGACGCACATGATTCCTAAGAGCTGAATGACAGTCTCCGTGGTGAGACGCTCCCACTGCTTTGAAGACTGGGATGCACCAGTCTTTGTTTTACACCGGATGATCAAACCTCTGATAGTCATCACGTTGCAGGATAGTGTCACAAGTAGCGAGAAAATCCCAAGAACAGCGAAAGTGATGGCGAAAAACACATTGCCAGGAGCCTCACTCTTCCCGGTGCTGATGAAGCACCAGGTGCCCGGCCACTGGTTCGTGTACTCCCCGATCCCCGCAATAGGCAGCAGAGAAAAGAGAAACCCAAGACACCATATGGCAGCCAGTGTCAGCTTTGTCATGCTTGTCTTCATGTGATTAGAGTACCAATGGGGGTTTGTTATCGCCATGGCCCTTTCTAAAGCCATGGCGCTGGCCAAAAAGAGAGAACACAGCCCGAAAGTTGTCATACAAACACCGAAGTATTTGCACAGCTTCCCAGTAGTGTCAATTGCGCACCAGTTCAAATCAGCCAGATAGACTGATATAACAACTGGACTGGTCAAAAGTTGTCCGAACAGATCTGTCAAAGCCAAAGATCCGATGAAAAGTAAGAAAGACTTTTTTCTTCTGTTTTCCTTTTTTCTGTATGATATGTACACCAGAATGAGAGCCAAAGAGTTGCCAACTACGCCAGTGACCATCATGGATATTGGAAATCCAACAGATACATTCCCACCGGCATTAGTCTTGTTTTCGCAAACTTGGATGGAAGCGTTGGTGCACCCTGTGGCTTTAGCAGTCATTTTTGCAGCCTCTGGGTTGTCCACGGCAATTCTTGAGGGAACAATGATCTTAAATGCTGCGAGTATCTCGCCTGAATACGAACAGCATCTTCTTTAGGTCCCCGCTTCTCTAAGTGAGGACAGTGCGTAAAGGCGCAATATGGCTTTACGCGCTGGAGGCGGGACTACTTAATATCGTCAAGGGCGAGCAGGGAGCTGACAGTGCCAGTAAAAATGAATAATTAATTAACATACGTTAAAGGAACTATTCTGGCTATGGCTTTCTCGCGTTATTTAACCTTGCATGTATAGGCTCTAAGGATGAGAACAATTTGAAAATCTTCTTCAGCATGAATCAATCATCTGAGTGCAGTAAGAAAAAGGCACATTTTAGGTAATATATTTTATATTATATTAGGTAATATGTTTTATATTACCTAAAATAGCAAATATTTATGCATAATAAATGATTACAGGCTCACATTCATCTCTATTCTAAGGCAATTAGAGAATTTAGCAAAAAAAAAAAAAGAATATTTTATCTATTACTTTCGCAACTTTCCTCTTTGTTTATATTAAAACAAGATGTATTTCAACATATTATCCAAATTGTTCATTTGTTTCACATATTTCAAATAGTGAGCGCAATATCTTTACTACACATGAAATTTCAAGATTTAACTTCTGTCGTTTGATGATCATTGCTCACAGCTAATAAAAATCAAACAAAACAAAATTGTTTCTTAGAAAATTGGATCAGAAAGTAACAGAAAAGTCATTCTTCTAAAATCATATCTGAACTGCATGAACTCACTACTTAGTGGGAGCTCAATTTGCATGAACCAAAGCATCAATGCAGCGTGGCATGGAGTTGATCCACGTGTTAAAAAGATCTGAATTAAACTATTCAAGCAATCAAGGCTTAAGTGCTCCAAAATATCCAAGTAGATTCAGATGATCAAGAGATTTCCCAAAAGCATCACTGACTAAAGCTTCACCCTGGAGCAGTCTGCAATCTCACTTTTCGCTCTTCCTCCAGACTAATTTCCCAAGGAATTTGCACAATTTACACTGATCTGAAAACAGGATTTTGGACCATTCGGTTTTTCTGCTTGGCCCAAGATCCTTTTGAAAATGTCTCTTGAATCAAGAGTGGCTTAACGCAAAGAACGGAGTAGTTGTAGCTCATACCCAGAAAGGAACGACTGCAGAATCTGTCCACGCCTTGCACATATCTTCCTGTAGTCTGTAGTGACCATTGTTTTACAAATCTCAGGGTTTTTGACTCAACTTTCCTATAACCAGCCAACTCATCTAGCATTACTCACCGTCTGCTTTACCATTAAACATAGTCTTCCACACGATTATAGACAATATATCTGCACATAAGTAAATTTGTATTGGTGTTTCGTATAATTCCGATTTTGAGAAATCAAAATTTGAGTTCGTCAACCGTAAGAAAAACAAAGAAATAAACTGATCAACTATTTTTTTTAACTTAGACGCATCACTTCGTCTTCCCCCCAGAACCTTATCTTAATCAGTTGTCTCAGTGAGCAGCGATCCATTTTAACTCGAGAAAACCTGCCACCTGTTGATCACACTGGGATCTGCAAGAGTAGCTACCATTAAATCCGAGTGTATTTTTTACTGAATATACAATTTTAAGTCTAACTTTTAAAACGTTCAATATATGGTAAATGGCCTGTACTTGTACAGCACTTTATCAAGTGCAGAGAACCCAAAAGTTTCACATTCGTTCACATGCTGAATATATATTGCACATAAAACTGATATCAGGGTGAAGATGACTTTAAGAGTAACTGATTCTTGTTCCTAGCAAAAGAAACCATATTAAAATAGTCACCTTTAAAAAAAAAAGAAAGTATAAATCCAGTTGTGAATGTGTCCGTTTGAGCAGTGATTCGACACCTTGGTTCTTAAGGGCACTTTCTTGAATGTCTTTGTTGCTACATTGTTTTCACAGAACATGGTGGTATGCTTAAAAGCTCTCTAGATCAGGAGAGCTGGAGTAAACAAGTCTACCATATCTTCAATATAAGATTTGCTACAACAAATGTTTAAACTTTACAAAGTCTGGTACATTAATACATTTTGCTCACATAACCTAACAAGAGCTTTTGGTCCAATTCATCATTATGTAATTGGTTATAGGACAATATATTGACTTGCAACACCAACACAAAATTTCCAGGGTTAACCATATATTTAATTAAAAACCTAATGTTTTTTTCAATATTTTTCACAAAACACAGAGTAAAATAATGTCATTAAATAAATACTATTATCAAGATTCAAGGTTGACAAGTTTTTATTTACATGTGTACATTTTAGTCATTTTACTCCTAAAAAGACTGATGTCACATTTTAATCACAACTTTTAGCAGTTTGTGCTACACTGAACTGGAGCAGAAAATTAAGAAGTCTTTTCCCCAGGTGGCAAAAGAAGGGGAATCATTTTGAACAAAGCCAAAATAATTGTGAAGGGACAAATAAGTACAGTTAAACCTCAACCCTAACCCAAGAATGTAAAATTTATTTAATTAAGACAATATCAAAAAGTATACTTACCTTGAAACAACCTCCCAACCCCCCAAAAAACCCCTTCCAAATTATAGCTACATTTCAGCTACCCTAAGCTGATGGTTGAGAATATGAAAAGAAAAACAAACTTTGCTCCAGTTCTTCCACACATGACCAGAGCGAAATGCTCTCAAATATTTTAGGCAAAATTGATTTTCAAAGGGAGTACACCCTTTACACTTAATTTTTTTTTTTCTCATTAGGACCAAACATTTTTTTTATTGGACATCAATAGTTACAAACACTCCAGATATGTGGTGTTGTTGGGTTTTTTTTAAAAAAGGGAGCACATACGTAATGACAGGGTGATTTCATGTTGCCTTTTTTTCTTGATGCTTAGAAGTAAGACTTTTGAGAGGTTATAACAATGAAGAGCATACTGAAGGTGTATGGTGGTTGTGTTTGCAACACGACATGCACTTCCACTAAACTTTACTGGTTTATGAGGCTGTAAGAAAGCTATTTCTTTTTAGAACTGGAGCCAGAGAGAGACGATCCAGACGAATGGCCACTGCGCCTGAAATCACACAAACATCGTGGGAAGAACGACAAGGTCAGCAGAGTCAGCCATGGGCGCATCGTGTATACATGAAGCAAGGTAAACAGATGTTATAAAAACCATTACACAATGGCAAAATGTGAGCATAAGTTTGTAAATCTGATCTCCCGTAAGCGATCCAACAGAGGTCTAATTATAATCAGTGCCATTGTGGTATTCCACAGAAACCCAAACCTTTCGGACGAATGTGATCTAGAGCGTCTTCGTTTTCTTCCTCCAGATGAAGACCTGGAGCGACTTCGCTTTTGTCTCCTCTCTGGTGAGGAGGACGGTGAGCGGGACCTCTTCTGGGGAGAGGAGCCCTTCCCAGACCTGGAGCTCGATCTTTTGGAGGAATACACCAAGCACTGAGGTCAGTAAAACCAAAACCGGTTCCCACAGGTGTGAGTATTTATCAGACTTCTCTGCTTCAAGAGCACATATGGTGCTTTGCAGCAGTATTTATCCCCCTGGTTCACATTTTGTTGTGCTACAACCACAGACCTCAGTATGTTTTAATGGAATTTTATATGATAGACCAACCCAAAGTAAGCTCTAAATCAGGGGTGCCCAGTCGGTCCTCGAGGGCCAGCATCCTGCATGTTTTAGTTCTCTTCCTGGAGGTAGTTACAACCTTTTCAGCATGTCAATGTTTTTCTTAGGCTTTCTAACGAGCCATCATTTGATCCAGGTGTGTTAAACCAGGGAGAGAACTAAAACATGCAGGATGCCGGCCCTCGAGGACCGACTTTGGGCACCACTGCTCTAAATGAAGTGGAAAGAAGATGATTCATGGTTTTCAAAAAAAGTATACAAATGAAAATTTGATAACTGCAGCAAAGAATTCAATTCAATACTTGAGAGGAGAATCATGTTTTGCTTTTGGGGTACATCTCTACCAGCTTTGCACGTCTAGAGACTTCTATTAGCAAAATAACTCAACCTCAGTCAGATTGGATGGAAAATACATGTTAACAGCAATTTTCAAGGTATTTACTTTCACTAAACCATCCTAAACACAAATCATCTTTTATCAAAACCATTTAGTGCTTTCTAAAATATATTTTTTAAAGCCAGTGTTGCTCTGGCAGTATGTTTAGGATTGTTGTCCTGATGAAAGGTGACCGGCCTCAGTTATAAATCTGCAGATTAACAAGCCTTCTTCCAGAATTAGAAACCAGGTTTCTTATGCCTTGCCTGAGAATAGCTAACCCACAGCATCAAGCTACCACCACATCTTCTCACTAAAGTTTTATACTTTTTTGACAAACCATGTTTTGAATATAGGCCAGAAAATTCAAACTCCACATGGAATTTCTTATGTTCTTCCAAAAAATTATTCTTCTTATTGCTTTTGAATAAAAAACAATTTGTGGAGTTCACAACCTATAGCCGTCATGTGAACATATTCTTAAACAGCTGTGGATTTCTGCAGCTCCTCCACAGTTGCCATGGACTCATCAGCCTCTTATCTAATTGGTCAGTTTAGGTGGATAGTCACATCCTTGCTATGTACAGCAATATGTATCCCCCTTGTTCACGTTTTGTTGTGCTACAGCCACAGACCTCAGTGTGTGAGGTCAGTGCACCTGTCTGTCATTTTAGTTCACAGACAGGTGAACTAAAATTACTAATTTCGCAGCTTTAAAAAGGGAATTGTTTGAACAGGATGTTTTTAGAACACTATACTTTAGAGATTTTCATCTCCCAAAATGGCAACAAAATACATTTAGTTTTGTAACATGAGAAACTGTGGTAAAGTTCAGGAGGTATAAATACTTTTGCAAAGGCAAAGTGCTTAAAAATTAACAGTGCTGTTGATATTTGACCCAAGATGCCTTACAGGGTACCTGTACCCTGATAATATTTTCCTGAGGTAGCCTTACATTCAGGACAAATTTATCCTCTTAATATTAGTCTTGTGAGTCAAGTAGGCATCACTCTTGAGAGAGGTGTGATAAATACCCCACATGTTGACGTGGACATCTGGGCCACAGGAGTCATAAAAATCAATAAAACCAAACACCATATATATAGGTTACAGTCTTGGGTTTGACTACATCAGTTGAAATAAAATCTTCTAGAAACTGTGTCTAGGAGTAAGACTATGAGGGGACATTCTGCCCCACACATACGCTCTCTCTCTAAAGGGAGAGAGTGCATGTCACCTCATTCACCTGGAGTGAGATCTCGAACGAGATCCAGATCTGGAACTGGAAGTACTTCTAGAACGGGACCTGAAAGACAGACAAAACAACAAAACCTTTCCAATATTTTTTAAATACAGAACACAGTTATACTTCAAAGTGTAATGTGACTTAGTCTCATTTCAGAAACACTCAAGAAAAATAATAGCCCTCAAAATAGAAAAACAGAGTCCCCATGAACGTTAATTTCACATAAATGGTGCAGATAAATCTATGGAAAGCCATGAACTTCTAAAAGCCAGTCTGCATTTTTGTTCTCTAAGTCCCAAGCATTTAGAAACAACAACAAAGACAGCTGGCTATGAACATCAGGCATTTTGTTGCCGATGGGAAGGGGATGAGAGAAAAGGGGGAAACAACATATTGGCATTCTAAGAAATGTTCCAATACTGATCATTAAATCAAAAGGAAGATTGAGCTGATACTGACATTTTGCCTGGGGTTACCCTTGACCTGTACCCTTTTACCTGGACCTCGACCGAGAGGTGGAGCTAGAAGAGCGCGAGGTAGAGCGCGAGGAACCGGAGTGGCTGCCACTCTTCTTGGCTGGCTTTTCATCCTCATCACTGGCATTGAGATCATACTTTGACAGATCCCCATCTTCATCGTCCTCATCATCCTGTACATAAATGTCTTTCATCAGAACTGCCAATCACTCACTATAAAAGTTATTAGAATACATAATCACTAATCTTACATCCAGTTTGTATTTTGACAGGTCACCATCCTCCTCCTCCTCCTCATCTTCTTCCTCATCTTCATCTTTTGGCACTTCCTTCTTTTCACTTTCTTTTGCTGAACTTGAGCTGTTGCTCTTCCCACGATATTTTTTCTTTTTTCTACCAAACTGCAGGAAAATGAAAAATATATATATATATATATTCCATCAATATTTTTTTTAAATGAGGCTAATGACGTATTAAAAAAAATCAACATGCTAATATCCAGGCTGAAGCCAGTACTCACCTCATCATATTCACCATCAGATTCCTCCCGTTCGATGTATTCCACATTTTCCCTTTCATTGAACCCTCCACCATAACCTGCCATTAAATTAACCAGGATGTGTAAATGAATGTTACTCAACAACAAAAAGACCTTGCAAAAATATTCAGAGGGACTGATTTTTCCCCCCACATTTTGTCACAATACAACCATATTATTGAATGCAAGCCTTTGGATTTTCTGTGACAAACCAGCTAAATATATATAAATATGTAGAAGGAAACTGGCAAATGTTTTTCTATGTTTGTGACACGATTTACTGTCCACCGAGATGGAATTCTACTTAAAATACAAAGAAGAACTTCAATTTCTAGATGCATAAAGCTCACAAAAACATAACAAAAAAGCTGCAGCTATAATTAAGGCAAAATGCAACTCCACTGAGTAGTGATACAGGGGAGTGTGATACACATGCATGCATTTCTTTTAACATTTTATTAGTAAAAATAAAGATTTGAAAACTATGCATTCCTTTTCTTCCATGTCAACATTCTGAGCTATTTTGCATCCTATCAAAATCTCAATAAAGATTGAGATCTTAATAGACGTAATGCCTGTTGTTGTACTGTGACAAAGTGTCAAAGCTGAATATTTCTGCAATAGACTTTATAAAACTAATGACAATTTTTATAAATTCCAGCAGAACCTGTTCTTTCTTCCAGCTTGGCGTACTTAGGAGTGTTACACATGTTGCACTCTGATCGCCTAGCCCAGTTCACATTGCCACATCTTTAAGCAAAGGAGAAAACAAAACATTTTATTTGGCAATGAATGTAGAAGCACATTTATAACACAAAAATGTTCACGTTATGCTCATACGTTTTACACTGCCAATCATTTGCGCTGAAGAGGCCTCTGCTCTTCTCAGCCAGAGTTTTGCCAATTTCTGTTCCTCCTGCTTTCATCATCTTGGCCTCTGTGGTTTTCTCTGTTGACACCAAACATCAGCTTTATTAAAATACACTTCTTAAACAAAAAACGAAATAAATTAACTGTTGCAGCAGAGTAAAACATCACCTCTGCCACATCTGTTGCAACTCGTTCTTCTAGCGAAGTTCACATTACCACATCTGGAAAAAAAAAAAAAAAAAAGAAATACATAATCCATGCATGAACACGCCAAGCAACAAGCCAGGATCATTCATGTCTTCGTGCAAGCTAAGCTAGCAGTCTTAGTTTAGAAACACTGGGCCAAAAGGTCTAGCGCTGACATCTGCACCCGTCTGTCATATTTAAACTGAGCTTGCTGGAAACATGATACTCCCGAGTAAGCATGAAAATTGTTGATGTACGATAATAATGTAAACATCGCATACAACAGTGTTTCTACCCACGCAAGCTAACAGCTAGTATGCTAATTTGATAGCCCGCGCCGATCAGCAACATTTACAAATAAAACCACCCTGTAGACTAGTTGAACATTCAGGTGATTTACTGTGCCTACAATGTTCAAAGTTATCATGATAGAAGCAAAAAAGTAACAATTGTGTTTCATTTTCCAGCGTTAGCATGAGCTACATGCTAGAAGGCCCGCGCCACGCTGCTAAACCAATTCATACCTCCTGATAAAAGTAAGTCTCTAAAGCGTTTTTTAATCACCAGTCTTACTTTTTATCGGGACAAATCCAGTCCCCGTCGCTGACACGAAAACTCTTCCCCGACATTTCTGTGCCTTTTGGCTCAGTAACAGTGTGCAGAGATCACGGAAGGTTCATGCAGCGGTAGCAGCGGTTAGCTTGAGTCAACGCCTCCCTCTACTGATGCCTTCATGTGTCCTATAGCAACTCGTAAAACTCACATTGCACTTCTTGTAGCTCGAAGAAAACAACATCATGGTTGCTACATTTTTATAAGACAAACGACCTTGCAATTTTATAAGGGATATTGTTGAAAATATAATTTAAGGCCATGAATGAAGGCTACACATTCTGTAAACAGCATGGCCAAAAACACTGTGAGTGTAATATTTCCGAAAACACGTAAATATAACATTCACAAAGAACAGATCATCATTAAAAGAAACGACTTAACACGAAAGGTTTTATTTTTCTACTTTTAATTTTATTCATGTAGTACAATGTTGCTTCATGGTTTGCATACCTAATCAGTAATTTATAAGCCATATAAAATACGTTTTTTTAAAAAAATCAACCTTAGAATAATGACGTTAAGACTGGACATTTGTTTAGTTAGTATGCATGCCTTTCAATAGACACAGACATGTTTTCTAGTGTTGAGTTTATAGGTTTTTCATAGCTTGTAGATGGTAAATTACAACGAAATACCAAGCTTGGCAATAAATCAGTGAATCACCTGCTCACAGCAGCCATTTAAAATTATGTATTTGTAATTTTTTTTTAGAAGTAATAATTTTTGTTCATGCACAACTATGTATTTGTACAAATTGTACTTTAATTTTTTGTTTGTACGTAGCTTCTTTTTTGGCAATACCCGTGTTAATCACTAGATGGCAACTTAAACTAAGAGGAAAAATAATCATTTAAGTGGACACCTTTCCTGTTTGGCTTTGACTGCTTAATGAAATGACTTGTTCATTGTTATCAAAGCTGTGTAAAGGTTACAGTGGAAAAAAAGTTACATCGAATGGACTAATCTATCTTTGTGTGGACACGAGTGCTTGTCTGATCTGCACATGTAATTATTCAATAAATATAAACCCTGTGAGTCTCTTCCCACATGAAGAAGGAGTTAATTATTTTTGGGTTATGCAAGAGCTTGTCTATTATTAGTCCCGCTGACACAAAAACACAAAGACTTCAATATGTAAGTCATGTGATATGTAGTGGGTTAGATTTAAGGATAAAGCTGAATGCACAGTACAGGTATCTTAAATAGATCAGCTACAATATTAGAATCACCTTTAAAAACCTCTTTGTCCTACTAATAACACAACTGACTCAAGGGACAGGAATGCTGAATCTGTACTGTAAAAGTGTGGAAGCCATTTCATTGCTGTGGGCTGTTTGCTTTGCTAGGGACTTGTTCTTTAGTAGTCCTTGTGGTTTGGCATCGGTGACTGCTGGAGTATGTTTCACATGCATAATTGCCTTGCTGATGGAATATCAGTGATATTCAAGTCACTTGCCATTGTGTTGTTGAAGCTGATCTGTGGATATTATTGCCTTTTAAGCAAAGTGGTGACTGTGTTCAGTGCCTTGATAGTATTTCATTGATAGTATCTGTCATATAAAGGTAAGCTTAAAGCATTGTACATGGAGAAAAGACCTTGTGTGGTTGTCAAATGGTGCCCACTGAAAGCATAGATACGAAGTTTGGGTTCATGGAAAGCATATAAAATAGATCTACTGTATGTGTGCTACTTTCTCTGAAAATAGAGCACATCACCCCAGTTCTAAAATCTTTACATTGGCTCCCTATAGGTCAGGGAAAAACTTTATAATACTTTTGTTAGTTTATAAATCACTGAATGGCTCAGTACCAAAATACATTAAGGATCAGTTGTATCTACCTTCTGGACCACTGAGGTCTTTTGGTTCAAGTCTTCTCTGTGTCCCCAGAGTCAGAATACAACTTTAAAACTTAAAGTTTTAAAGCCTAAAACTAAACTGAAACTAGCTTCCAGAAAACTGCAAGACTTAAATCAAGTCTAAAACCCCACCTGTTCGGAGTTCTTTTTGATTAATAATAACCAGAATATTGATTTGGCATATATTTGATGGCAATTCTTCTTTATGATGTTGATTATGTCATTTGACAAAATCTAAGGTTTATTACATGTTTAATAATTGATTACTATACTTGTGTGGTGCAAAGCAATTAGAACTGTCCTCTTGCTGGCATGTGTTATACGACTAAACTTGACATATCCTAAGGTAAATTATATATATTAATCCCATCACCAAGCTGAAGATTGCCGTGGCATTAAGGTTGTAAGCTAAGTTTCAATTTTCTTCCCAGAACATATACCTTTATAGTGCAAAATCCCTGAACACATAACATAGTTGACCACAAATGTGTTACATATAAGGGTAGTTAACATGCAGAAAGTTGTACAGCATATGTTGCTGAATTAGAAATGTGGCCAATGTGGGTGAAGGAAGGGCTAAAGTTGTTACCATCTCTCACAAGATAACAGTTAACAACTGCTACAGTTTAGATCTCAAGCTGCTTCAGAACCACTTTTGTCAACCCTCTCGGTCAAGATCAAAGACCCTGGGAGGCTGCTGTCACAGCTGGTGTGTGACCCTGAAGAGATGCCAGCAGCAATTTCAATATTTCAGCTTGATCGTTTCTTTTTTTTACTTTCTTTCCTTTGCTCTCAGTTTCTTTTGCTCATTTTTGACCAAGGGTGAAATGACACTGTTGAGGCACGTCCCTCATGACTTGGACAAGATGGGTTTATTTTATTAAGTACTCTGGAGATGAACTGAGCAAGATTTATTTTAATCATACATTGTTTGAATCATTATGTATCTGGTTAGGGAGACATGCACTTGATCTATGAACACCACACACATTTATTAGGACTAAGGGCCAGCAGAGATAAGCTTCCAGGGACGAGAGAGGCATGTCTTTTATTTTTAATCTTGCTGAAAGAGGAAATGATTTTTAGACCTTTATCAGTATGATTCACAATACAAACAAGGAGACAATGACTTTCATATTTTAAGAAAAAGAGCCACACAGCTGGTTCCAGTTGAGCGTGCACTTTTTTAGCTTTCAATATGGATTCTAAATAACAAGAGGTGATAAGAACCCATCGATAACTAATAGAGCAACATTGTGAAGATCATTTTGTTTACAGTGCCTTGCATTGAATTCGGTTGGGCCATTCTAGGGTATGACTATGCTTTCATTTAATAAGGAATGTTCAGCTCCAGTCCTGTAGAGCTACCGACCTTCATCTTTTAGATACATCCGTGTTCCAACACACCTTAATCAAATGAAATAAATCCTCAACATGCCATCAAGGCAAAAGGCAGATTCATGCCAACTGCCAAAAGAAACCAGAAGAAGAAGGCGAAGGCCTAATAAAGAGTCATTCATTTGATTTAAATGTGTTGGAAGAGAAATGCATTTGACAGTATTCCTGAAACCGTTCCATTGTACCGCTGGCTGTCTGTTTGAGATCATTGTTCAGCTGGAAGGTTACACAGTCTTATATCTTTTATAGAGATATACTTAGGCCTGTCTGTATTTGATAAGCTCTGACCAGCTTCTCTGTCCCTGCTGATCAAAAACAGCCACACAACATGATGCTGCCAACTCTGTCATTATGACAAATGTGTGTTCATGGTAAGGTGTAGTTTTCCACCGTATTTATGTTTTGCATAAAGGCAAATGATAATAACAATAATAATTGTGGTTCTATTTGACTAGAGTATTTTCTTCTTCCACTTGATTACTGGTCTCTCGCATGACTAGTGGCAAATGGCAAATGGGGTTTTATTATGGCTTTCTTTTGTCAAAGGCATTCATTTTGGATATTCTGTTGTAGAATATTTCACCTGAGCTGTGGATCTCTGCAGCTCCTTCAGAGGGGCTATCTTTGCTGTTGTTCTTGGCAGGCCTGAAAATAAGAAACCTCTTTAGAGGTTTCATAACCAGATTCTATTTTAAACGTTTCCATAATTTTAGCCTATTTTTCTAATCGGGTTAACTCTGAAGTGTATGAAAATAAAGCAACTGAATACAAATGCCTGCGACAGACTGGCTACCTGTCCAGGATGTACCCTGCCTCTTGTCCGGAACGTTAGCTGAAGATAGGCACCAGCACCTCCTGACCCCACTAGGGGCAAGGGTGTAAAGAAAATGGATGGATAGATGGATGAATACAAGTGCATGCCACACTTCGGCAAATGTTAATTTGTAAAAAACAATCTATTTCAACTTCACAATTAAATAATATTTTGTGTTACTTCAGTTCATGAAATCATACTAAACTAAATGTATAAAGTATAACATGTGGCACCGTTCAAAAAGCAGGAATATTTTTCCAAGACAGTATATGTAGCATCTTGTTGAAAGAATCCTAGATTATCTAGACAATTAAGTGACTCTTTGGAAAACAGCAGTTAATTATGCTGAACTTGTGTCATGCTTTCTTAACTTTACTGAGTCCTTTTCAAGCCAAGTATGGCCAACCTCTCATTATTTCCTGGGTCAATAATACTACTAGGAGAGCTTTTTCACTGGTGTCAATGAGGCTTTGGCTCAACTCAAGCCGTTTTCTAGCCCAGTGGTTGTTTACGACCGAGAGATTCGTGCACAGCAGAATCTCCATCAGAGAAACCTGTCTTTCTCTGATGGCAGAAAGGCAGGTTTGAAAAACCCCTGCTGCAAGCCACTGTGTCTTTCCAGTATTGACAGATGGCACAGAGCTGTTCCACAGAGCAGAAGCATTGTGAGGGTGATGGGGTGGAGGCTGCTCGACATTGGCACGCTTCTTCTTCACTGTTTTGTACCCCTTATTATCGTGATTCAGCATTAATCAGGCCGTGTGACATACATTTCCCACATGCCAAACAAAATTCAGCTTTGGGACGTTTTGATTCACTGGATAGTGTTTGCATGGCATACTTGTTTGTTTCTGCACATATGTCAGAGGACAGTCTTACACAGCAAGAGTGGCGTTCACACTTATGGTAGGTGAAGTGTTAGAAGCCAAACAGCCCCATCAGAATTATATAACACAGGCACAGCGAGGCAGCTTGTGCTTGGAGACGTGCCACAGCATTGTGCAGTATCTTCTGTCCCCTCCTCCGGCCCTTATCGCTCAAGCACATTCATTTTGGGAGCCAGAGAGCATGCAGTTTACCATCCAGCCTTGACACTTCTTGTTAATGCAGTTCACAAATTGTGATATGATGTGCAAAATGTGAAGGCAATAAATCTAGTGTTTAGCAGTAATGAAATGCAAGATGGTGCAGCTTTTACTGAATCATCAGTTTTTACTGAGTAAGTGCATTAAAGCTCTTAAGGCTGATCATTTATCTATTGAGGCAGATAGTTTGAAGCTAATCATGCTGAGTGATTTTTTTTTTGCCATTGTTTCCAATACTATTTTTTTCCATATACTTTCATTAAATTAATTGAACATAAAGTTTGCTAACGATCCCACTTGCAGAATGACTTCTTCTTAGACAGATATACTTTTGTGCACTGACATCCCAAATTCTCCGCAGGTCATCTTCAGCATTCCTCATTGACGATATCAAAGTGACAGCTCTTGCAGATCATGACGGGCCAGACAGTTTGTTGAGTGATGTTGGCAGATCATCACGAGAACATCCATTGTTCTTCAGATCAAATCAGTGAATCCTGCAGATAAAGTGTTTACAGGGCTGGAAACGATCTCTCTTCATGGTTCCTTTGTGGCTGAACAAAAGGCAATAGCTTTACTTCTGCCTTTATTAAGCCAAAGGCCAGGAGGATGTTCTGCAGTGCCATTCCTCACATAGTTTTGTCAGGTCTGTCACACAGATTGTTGTTTAGAGCAGCTGGTTATAACTCTGGGGACCACTTGGAAAGAATCAGTCTAAATACTCTGTCAACCAAAGACAATTCAATATAAAGTGCCATCTATAATAGAGGTCAAAAGTGTATCATTTGTACGAATGTCATATTGATTTGAGGCTTTTAATGACTCGTCTCAAAAGTTCTTTCTCCAGGGTGGAATAAATATATAACAGGGACTTCAGTGATTCTTGAAGCAATAGTTAATGGTGCTCAAGTTTGAATTGATTGCACATTTCATCTAATTCCCACAAGGTCAAAATGGTAGTCTCAGATATAAACATAGGCTCAAATATGTATACATATGCTAGTAACATCTGAAAAATCTCACAGACCAAATTGTAGAGAGACCTAACATTTTCTGCATTGACAAACGTCTGCCTTAATTCTGACTGGATATCTCACCTCTCTTATCAGAAATGTAGAAGCCATTCAAATTGGTTGGCTTTCTGACACTGACTCAGCTGTTAAGCACAAATTATATATTTTCTGTTGCTGGGGAGGCTTGAGCTGTAGAATGCCATTGCTATTTTCATCAACGAAGCAAGTTTAACAGCAGTTTGGGCAGAGTGGGGCATCAACAAGAAAAAAGGGACATCTTCTTCTCACCATATGTGAACAGGTTTTCCAGAGAAATGCTTTATGGTCATATAAGAAAACAAAATAAACTAACTGGGTAAAATGACAAGAGGATCAAGTCAAGACGAAGGTTTAAAACCTTAAGAAAAATGTGCCAGCTGCCAAGCAAGGTGGTAGCAGCGTCATCCTAAATTGCTTTTTCAGATACAGCACTGGTATTTGTATTACCAGTACTGGTAGAGGTATTAATACATCTCAAAATGCAGTGTTGTATAGTAACGAAGTAAAAATACTTCACTACTTTACTTAAGTATATTTTGGAGTACTTCATACTTTCCTGGAGTATGAAAATTTTTGATGACTTTCACTTTTACTTCACTATATTTCCGAACTTAATTGCGTACTTTTACTCCGATACATTTTCAATGTGTGGTTTAGTTACTCGTTACAAAAAAGCGAGAGAGAGAAACAAAGTGTTTTGATCCCACCTACTGATTAAGCAAGTAGCAAGTAGGCTACCGAACAAAGTCCGTAGCCTGCTTGCCTGGGCTTGTTCATCACCACCAATAGGATACTTCTTCTTCTTCTTCTTTTCTATTATGGCGGATCACAAGCAACTTTAAGGTGCATACCGCCACCTACTGTACATGAGTGTGTAGAAGCATTACTTCATATCTATTAAATTCTACTTTTTAATTTTGTATTCTTAAGATAAATAAACAATGCTTTCCTTAATTTGTGAATATCTGTTATGTTTCCTTCATTTCCTAATATACCTTTAAGATTCCATTCATGCCCCATATTTCTAACTATTCTCTTTAATTCTTCCCTTTCGAGTTCATTTGACTTACAGTTCATCAATATGTGTTCTACATTTTCTTTCTCTCCACATCTCTCACATTTATCATTATTTTTCCTCCCTATTTTATAAAGCATGTCATTTAAGTAGGTATGACCTACTCTTAATCTACTAATTATTATTTCTTCTCTTCTGTTTCGTTCATTAATGCTTCGAATTCAAACTGACTTTTGTACTTCATATAATCTTCTTCCTTTCTTATCTTCATTCCACATTTTTTGCCATTTCTTGATTTCTTTACTTTTAATTAGGATACACCTGTTTCGCTTCTCCCATTAAACACAAAGCAAGTCTCGCAATCAGTAGCAGTCACATGGAAATTCTATCTTACAAAAACTCCCCGTCCAACTTGAAGAAACACATCGAGGTAACTTCTTATGAAATGGTTATAATCCTCCTGTTTCAGTAACTATAGCTTGGTCACTAGGCACTACTGTATTGTGAAATCTTGACCATAAATGAACTTTGTTTGGCATTGTTTCAGTTCCACACGTGGTGTATTTAGCTTAGGCCTAATGTTGACTGTAGCAGGCTACCTAGACTCCTCTGTTCAAGGGGGGACAGAAGCCATAGCGATAGCAATTTAGACTAAATTTAACGAATATAGGAAAGGCATGCAAGTTCAAAACCAGGTTTACAGATGCCAATAAGCTACATTTCCCTCCCAATTCTTTTTTTCTTTTGCATAATGACCAGTTGTGTGCACCACCTACTGACTGTAGCATTGACTGATTCACTGATTTGTGAAGTAGAGTAATCGTAACAGCTCTTTTTCTTCATGTTGGCCGGATTTTCTGTACTATTTATTTTTCTCATTTTCAGCACTGACCTTACTTGAAGGGAAAACTTAAGGCTTACAAAAACTTTGTATTTTCTGTCCTGGAGGGTTTACTAAGAAGCTGGTTCAGTTGTAAAGCAGGTTAAGTTAACCTTGTGCTATAGGTAAAGCACCTAATTTTCTTAACTAAATGATGCCTGCAGGTATATCTATTAGCAGGTTTAATTTTGCCTGCACTTGGTTGGGTACATTATTTTAAGTGTATTTGACAAGTTTACCAAAATATAAAAAATGTCATTCAAACTGCATTTGCTTTGTTTTACTTTTTACTTGTACTTTTCATTACATTACTTGAGTACATCCATTTTTACAGTAATTTCCATACTTAAGTACAAGAAGTTTCAAATACTTTAAGACTTTTACTCAAGTAACATTTCAGTCAGTGACTTCGACTTTTACCAAAGTCATATTTTGGAGAGGTACTTGTACTTTTACTTGACTCTGAGATTTCAGTACTTTATACAACACTGTCAAAATGTATCAACTTGCACTCAAATCAGCAGTTGGTTTGAAACTAAGTCAAAGTTGAGTGTACCAGCAGAACTCACATTATATCACGTTTTGAAATGGATAAATCAGGCTGGCATTACAGTGTCTGAAATAAGTCCAACCTCAACCCTGTTTAAAATTTATGGACTATGTGTAAAAGTTGGTTCTATTCCATTAAACCAACAATTACAATAAACTGTGCAATTTCTCTTGAGAACAGTGGTGAAATATTTTCCCACAATTATGTCAGGAGCTTGTCGGTGGCTAGGAAACATGACTGGTTTTACTGCAATATTAAACCAAATATTTGAGCATACACATATACCATGACATCATGTGGTTTATAGGAAACCCCAAATAAATTTGAATTAGCGTACGAATTCTCGTTTGTTTTAAGTATACAAGTATAGAAGTATAGAAGTTATATGCTACAGCTGCCAGATTCAAATAAATTATTAAAAACCATCAGTTAGAATTACATTAATGCTCACAGTGAGTTTACATAAATGTCTGACCAGAACTGTTTACAGGAGGAGCAAATTCCAATATGCAGTTATTTTTATCTACATTCCAGTCATGCTTTTTGTGGCAAAACTGGGAAGAGGACAAAGAGTGGATAGGACAGTAATGGATCATGATTTCAGACCATCTTCTAGTTTCAACATATTTCATGTTTTTGAAGAACTATAAAACTATTTTGATCTATTTTTGAGGCATTCTTGAATTGAGAAAAAGGCGATGAATATGAGAAGTGTTGTGCAGTAGAGGGGAGAATTACAAAATCGAAGTAATAAAAGAAAGAAGAGATTATCTCACAGTAAACAATACTCAGACTGTAATTAAGTGACCTGACTTCTATTAGAAGCTTTATGTGAGGAAAATTGTTTCTGCAGCTTGACGCACTAAACCGTGCATTTGATCTCACGGATCTGTTGCCATTATCTATAACCCTTTCAGTCCACTGTTCTTTATTCTCTTGAAGCATCACGTTAGGTTACTAAGATGACAGTTTGTGAGGAAGTAATCTGAGGTAATCTCAGTAAAACAATGGCTGTAATGCAGGAAAATGGAAGGCGGTCACGGCACAGTCGTGCTCTTTGCCTCACTTAGCTTTACTCTAGAATGGGACATAGTCCTGGCAGTAGGGTGATTAATGTGATAGGTGGAATTTGTCTCTTTATGTTAACACCAGCTAATAAATTCCTTGTAAACAGGCAGTCACCGCTGTTAATGCATCATCATAATCCAGGATTAGGAGGTGCCAGGCATGGCCAATAAATGCAATTAGACACTGACAAAATTCATTTGCCCATACTCTGGCTTTCTTCCATTCTGTCCATCCTGATGGAACCTCAAGTGTGTTGTGTGATCTTGCTGTTTTGCAAGGGGATAATCCCACTGAAAATCTCCTCATTAAATGAAGAATGTCCACCTCTTTTTTACAGTTTGTAATTTTCTGAATATCCGATCTAAGCCGAATTGAAATGAGAAGAAATATTGCAAACTTTTGCTCATCAAACTGAGTCTGAATCCACTGTTTGAAAATGGTAAATGTTGTGCCTTGAACAATCACTGATAGGCATTTTTTAAGTTTCTACCTCTGAATTTATTTTATTATTTTATTAGATAGACCAGCACACACCAGTGTGTAATTGGAAAGATGAAATAAATGATACTTAGTTATAGATCTATTTTTTTTAACAAATAATGTTCTGAAAACTGGAGAGCAAATGTATTCAGTCCTTCTGAATTACTACTGTGCAAAATCTGCATTAAGTTTCATCCATCTTCACATGAACTCTGATCAGCTTCCTTGCCCTGCTAAAGAAATGCATCACCATCACCATTTAAGATGGTTGCCATCACCATATCTCATGGTGAATGTTGTGTGTCTTAGAACCTTCTTTTCTTCTGCAAAGGCCACATTTCTGAAGCACATTTTTGAAAAAAAAATCTTCTGAGCATATTCTCACATCCTGTGGATATCTGCATCTTCCCCAGTGTCAATTCTCTAAAAATGCTGCTCTCGCTTGCTCCTTTGGCTTAGGAGATTTACACTTTTACCATACTTTTTCTGTTTTCAGATGACTTACTCAACAGTGACCTGTTAGAAGTTCAAAGCTTGGGATATCATTTCATAATCTGCTTCCAACTCATTCTCAGTATTATCACTGACCTGTCTGACCTGTTCCTTGATCTCCATAATGCTTGTTCTCTAATATTCTCTATCAAACCTCTGAGGCCTTCACAGGACATCTGTATTTATAGCTAGCGCTGGAGCATGAAGTAAATTTTTCAATGAATCAAAGAGTCGACTCAATGCAGTATTGCCTCAATTAGCAAACGCTTAAACTTGATTATCTTAATATTGATTTATGACCTAATTTTGAAGAATAGAGAAAGAGGAAATCAAAGGCCATCAAGTCTGATGCCCAGTGTCGCACAAATCTAGATTTGAAGAAGCTGCAACAGAATGTATCTGAAAAATTGCAGATTGCTAAGAAGGATTTAGTTTTAGTTAAAGATGAAGTGAGAGATTTTGGTATCTTTAATCCTTGTGATAAGGCCAGCTGTTTGTTAGTTCAGTGCCGATTACCATGGTCTTTATATTCATGCCCGGTGTTGAATTTTTAATAAACTCTGTAGATGATTATTATTTTTTTCTTTTTCCCTGAAATATTTATTCTCGCCTTTTTTGATGGTTGATAATTGATTTATAATTGCACTGTAGCCTCCTTAGTCATGATCAAATCAATATCATAAATCCCTAGTTTATAATACAACTAATAAATAGGCAATTTGTTTAACTGGATATTATTTAGGGTCACAAAACAATATGGCCAAATACATATTCATGCCACATTTTTCAGACTAAAAATCATATCCATTTTTCCTTCTTGTTTACAATTATATTCCACTTTGAGTTGACCTATCACAAAAATGTTTATAAACGTTGAAGTGAGAAGTTGTTAGGTAGCCAAATGTGAAAACGTTCAGGGGGTATTGACAGTTCAGGGAGGCTCTGCCTTAGAGCTCATCATGCAAATAATTTGTTTCACTCCTAAACCTGGATGGCTCCCTGAAGTACAAGACTGGTGACTTTAAATATGGTTGTTAGATAGGCCATCCAAGCAGCCAGGTGCTTGCACTCTTAACTGTCAATCTTTGTCATGGATCATTAGTAAAGGTTGTGAAACCTTTATTTTTTTTCATTTTTCACTTACCTGTCTTACTTTTAGCACCTTGAACTGATGTAAAGATTAAAAAAAGAAAACTTTTAAAGACACTTCCCTCTACCATCACCTTTCCCAACCAGCCCATCCCATTACCGGAGTGATGGTCAATTGAGATGATCAATTTGCATAATGGAGCATTAAATTGGGCCCATCACACCCACCTCTCAGTAGCTTACTCCCATGGAGGGCTCACCCAGAATGGCAATTGCTCTTGAAGGGGCTGTGTGTTTCCTCCTTGCTGGAGTATCCTCTCACCGTGCAGGCAGGATCATTTGGCTGGTAAATGTAGCACCACCACTGAATAATGTAAGCTCTTATTCATGAGTAATCTTCTACAGGACTGATGGGTTTGTGCTAAAGGTGAATTCAAGACTGAGAAAAAACAGGTAAAGTTAAAAATGTTGAAAAGCAGACTCAGAAATACAGATAAAGCATTGTACCTGCCCTATGGAGTGCATTATGTAATAAAACTACGTAATAATAGCTTAAATGTATTCATGCATGGATCCTCAAAGTGACCGGTGATCATTTCTTGGACACAGAGCAGATTCTTTTGATTAACATTCACCAAGAAAATCTAAGGCTGTTATCTTAGGCAGATTAGTCGAGCCTTTAAGAGGCATGTCAGCGCCTAAGGACCTGTGACAAATTGCATCCAAGGCGCTGCTTGGGAAAGGGGCTGATGGACGGTGATTGATGTGTGCGCTGCGTGAGTGGCACAGGGGAATGAGATAGAGCCATCATGGGCTTCCTCTCCACCATGTTGGTTTTGTTTGAGGGGATTTCTCTGGGGGTATTGCTGTCCAGAGTACAATATGGCAGGAGCTCCTTGATGTCCAGGTTTTGTTAACTGGCTGTGCCTATTTGGCATGGGGAGATTTTGGTGCCTGGCAGCAGAATCAAATTCCATGAAATTTAATGCACACCAAAAAGGGCTTGGATGGTTACACAGTCCTCAAGCAGAATGTGACATGAAAAGCTCTTTTTATGGCATTTATTACATTTTCACTATGAGTCTCTGTGGAGAAGACCCTGCACACACAATTGATTTACTCATGTCAGGAGGGGTTCCTGGAAGCTTTATTTCCAATGCATGAGTCCTACCTTTTTCTGCCACAGGCAGCCTGCTGGGCTGTTGACAGCCAATCAGTCGCCACCTGACAGGTGATTGACATTAAAGTACTAAAGGATTCAGAGTTAGTTGTGAAGCAATGATCTGATGTGTTTTTATGAAACCTTTGTTAGATTTTTCTTTTGTCACTGCATGAAAGGAAATGGTAGACGATCGTTCTGTCTTTTAAGAGCCAAACAACTAAGAATGTTTAATATATATATATTTATATATATATGCTTACATATTTATATATAAATGCTTTAAGGATGAAATATCAAATTCCTCAGAAAAGTAAAGAGTGACAAGGTCTGACACAAATTGTTGAAAAGTTAGATCCTGAAGAGAATTTGATGCACTTAAAGGTCAAAAGACTACAATGAATTTATTGAGACTGGCAAATAGATACATAATTTAGCTAGTGCCAGCTTGTATCACAAAAATGTTGAAGAACTGTGTGGTTGGTTTGGTAAATTGTAAGGTTTTGGTTTGCAAACTCTACCTGTGGGTTACATCTTCTTTTTGTTGGCTGCACTCGCAATGATGCATTCTATAAACACTGAACTCTCCAGCTTGATGACTGTCCTGTCAAAGGAATAGGCTGGCCTATCCCTTTCATAGGCCAGCCACTTTTACTGCTTTCACAGTTCCAAACATTCGGCCAAATAACATTGATTGTAACATGACATCTAAGGTTGTCATGTTTTTCATAAGAGACTGCAATAGGTTGCCTGCAGCACATCCTTCTTGACTTTAAATGTATTCCTGCATGTATCTTACCAGGTGTGATAAATGAAATAATGCTGGAAGCCTTTTCAAAATTTCCATTCTTTCATCCATCCATTGTCGATACTCACTTATCCTTGTGTAACCCGGGTATAAATTTTAACTTCCATTCCCCCATTATCTGGTTTCTCCACTCCCTGAGCCCTTTATTTCAAATCTCGCGATATCTTTAAATATAATGTCAGCGATTCTCGCGAGATTTCCACACAGCCAATCGCTGTTTGGAATCAGTGTCACATGTACCATCGCAGCCTATCTGCTAGGTATATTAGCAGGAGCCGGGAGGTATGAAACATTAGGACGTGTTGGGAGGAGCAGAGCTGCAGGTTAGTTGAGCGTTGTGTCATTAATCATTCACCTTAAATCTGTATGATGCTTATACATAATGTGCTGAACTGTAGGAGCCAACTAATGAGAGCCATAAAGGAGGTGAAAAAAATCAGTTTGTGTGAGATAAAACTGCGGAATTGGTGAGTGTTTCCGTGTGTGATTTAGCATTAGCTCATTGTCACTGTTTGTTGGTGTAGCTGCTAAATGACTGACTGTTAACCCATTTGATGGACAGTAAGGTGCCTTAAATATTTATTGAGCACTTGTTTGGATTTGATTTTTTTACATTTCATGTTGACTAATTTATGTGGTGCATATTTATTGGATTTTTCATGGATGTAATTTATATAGAATTTTATAATTATTGAAAATGCATATTAACTGAAATTGACAGTTTTCTAATTATTTATAGTGCAAAGAGTGCCATTTAATGAATTTGTGTGCACACTAGAATGTATTGATTATTTATATATATATATATATACTGAGAAAATGGTCCTGTTTATTATTCAGACCAGGTTCAATGGCAAGCTAGAGCCCAAGAAAAGATTGCACTTTTGGTTCT
This sequence comes from Xiphophorus hellerii, assembly GCF_003331165.1. Classification (NCBI taxonomy): domain Eukaryota; kingdom Metazoa; phylum Chordata; class Actinopteri; order Cyprinodontiformes; family Poeciliidae; genus Xiphophorus; species Xiphophorus hellerii. The sequence goes on from NC_045680.1 coordinate 11,926,160, forward strand.
GGAAGACTTCTGCTTCTCCTGCCAGGCTGGTAGGAGGCTCCTTGCAGCTAATGAACAATTTTGTCCCCAGTCTGATCTGACTTTAGTCAGCTGATGACCTGCACTGCACCAAGCATTTTATTAGTAATCTGCTTGGGACCTCTAATCAACCCCAGCTTGGAGGTAGATGAGCTGAAGGGTGTGGGTCCATTTATGTTGGAACTGTGGGATTGATAAATTTTGTTTTTTGTTTTTTTCCCTTTCTTTTTTTTTTGCATTTTTATATGGCCATTTGGATGTTTCCACTGTTGTAAATATGCATATAATTTTTTTTCACACTATAAATACAAGGCACTCGCAACTTCAATCTTCTAGTCTGTCTGCTCCTTCATGAGTTGCACCTACCTTCTGTGAAAACTAGCCCATTGATCTTATTGGTCACAATTCATTTACATTTATTGAAAATATAGTACATTTACAAATATGCTACACTTGCACTCTCTGAAGCCTATCTCCAGAGAGTGAGAGGAAAGGAACATCCTGGTCACAGGAGAGATGCATTCATAGTTGGAGGTAACTTAGAGTAGCTAATTAACTCATTAGACTTATTTTTGGACTGAGGAACAAAAAAAACAACAACGAAAACAAACAGTCTGGGTGAGTTTGAGAAACAAAAGATAAATATTTGAAAACAAGTATCCACTGTTAAGTATTGTGGAGGACTCACTAATCCTGTGGGCTTTTTAATTATAATTACAAAGACCAAGGGGCCCTTTTTAGAGTACATGATATCACATTTTTAAAATAATACTAACACATTTTAAATAGAAACCTGGTGTACTCCTTTAGTAAATTGAAAATGGGTTTTCATTATGTCTTTCAACAGAATATTGGCCCAAAACATGTCATCAAATCTACTTAGAACTGGCTGTCAGACTGAAAATCAACCTTCTTACATGACCATTTCAGTCCCCAGAACTAAATCCAAGAGTCGACCTGTGGATTAAGCTAGATAAAAGTGAGGATTCAGGATTGTAGATGAGATTAGTGTAAAAAGGAATGGTGAAAAATCTCTCTTTTTATGCTCCAACTTTATTGCAGTGGAATACCTCCCAGGTGCTCCACTGAGCTCCACTGAGTAGAGGGTCTAGTTTTTCTGTCTTTTCATTAGTTCTAATTCCAATCTTTCTTACTTTGCAGCTTATCATTTCTTACGTCGCATCAATGTGGCCCATTGAAAAAACACAAAGAGGCAACAGAAAGACTGAAAACCAGGTAATAGTGCATCAAGACAGTAAAGCTATCCCAGGAAGATGCATTTATTTCATATGGCACATAAACTTAAAGAAATTTCAAAAACTGAAGTAAAGCTGATCAGGTAAAGTTTCAGTTATTTAATTTAGAAGTGTACTTCCTAAATTACACTTCTTACAACTCCTCTTCAGGGGCAGTTCTTGCAGTGTTGTGATAAATGTTGGTAGTACCAACCTACATTTTAAAAGGAAAAGAAGTGCAGCAAGCATAGTGCATTTCAAGTGCTGGTATGAAGGGAATCTCTGCTAGGTTGACATTGCAAGCCAGGATCAATTCTTGGGTATGATTTCTGCTCAATAGGGGAGACTGTTGGCACCTAAAATGTCTTCATGTGTGCCCTATGGGAGGGCAAGATAACAAGAGCAAGGCTAGGAAGTGAATAAATGTTTACAGATTCTGTCATCCAGGTTCAATGCTTTCTAAATAAAACATAGAACAACCTAATTCCAACCATTGAACAGAAAATGGTGTACTACAAAGCAATTCAAATACAAAACCAGCCTTGGGATTGAAAATAAGTACTGGTATGTCCTGACAGTGAGAAGAAGATGTTTGTCTGCAAGGTGTAAGCTGCACAGCATAGATTTCAGGATTATAGAAAAACTTTTAAAACACTTAGCTCATATCTGCAACATGGCCATTTTCTGAAAATACTTTTCCAGCCATTCTAGTTCAAAATTAGAAACAACTTCTGTGGGAGTCGCATGTGTTTGTCTGGCATGCTTTTTTTATCCAAGTAAAGTCCAAACACATCAAATCTTCACTGGGTGCCATTTGATTATGAAGTGATTTCTCTCAAGAAATCACTGAATATTTTGTGTGACTATGGATGCTTCGGCATGCGGTTTGAACCGTAGGTGTGGATGCAAATATGCCTCTCTTCGAATTTGCCCATATGTGTCTCTGTGGGTGAGCCCAAAAGCCTATTTTGATCTGCTTCATAGTCTATGTGAGTCTGGAGCCTTGCACAGCCTGGTTTGGGGGGTGGAGGCGGATTAATTGGTTAGACACTGCATGCATGAGTGGGATCTAATTTACCTCCATCAGTTGTTGCACAAAAGAAAAGATCTCTAAACAGGCAGTGATGAAATACATCTGAAGTCCTTGTTCCTGCTCACTATCTAGTCGGGGTAGCATAAAAGCAACTTGGTGTTTATACTGAAGGCTAGCACTGAGGCCAGAGTGAAAACATCCTTCTCTCTGACTCGAATCTAATGCTTTCCTGATTTTGTTCTAAATGTCAGGCCCGAAAGACAACATGGCTGAGTATTTGCTCCCCTATGCTCCAGATCCATACCATTAGCATAAATGGGGAATCAATTATTTCAGCGCTGATGGAGCTGATTATGCAGAGACAATAAAGGCAGGGGAAAGGAGTTATAATTACAAGATGACCTATGTCGCCTTTCCACCATCACCAGTGTACCAGTGCTCTGCTGGTATTTCATGAGTGAATTGGTAATTACCTGATAAGAACAGCAGGAAACATTGGAGAGCAGATTGCCCCATTTGTCTATTTACTTGAAAATAGCACTCATGCTTTCTTTAATGGATAAACGTAGTAACTGTAGTAATCAAGCAGCCCGATACTTATGACCTACCCCAAAGTCCTCTAAGGTTATGATGAAATTATATAGCATATACTGTAGTTTCAAAAAAGTGTGAAGGCATTCCTTTGAATAGACAAAATTGGTTACCCCATTTTGTATGTGAACAAACAAGCTTATACCTAGGCATTCCTAGCATTTAAGTTTATGTTTTGATTTCATTTAAGTATTTTAATGAGTTTGTGAGAGAGTAGATTTTATAAAAAGCTTATATCGCAAGTTTAATTCTATTTGGCTGTGTATTAATATCTGAAAACTTTAAATTAGACCACAGTATCCTTTATTTTGATTCTGATCCCCAAATGTCTGTAAATGACCTTCTACTCAAATAATTTTTCTCTGTAGTGTTTTTATTTTTATCTTAAGGAGCTGACTAAACTTTCTGTTGTTGTCAAAATATAAAATAAATCATGTAAAGCACAAAATGTGTCTTTACATAAAAGAACCAGTCCAGATGCTGGCATTTTAAAAAATGCATCATAAGTATGTTATGTATTATACTGTACTTGACTTCTTAAATATATTATTTACTCTTCTTTTCCTCTCTCAGGTCTTTGTATTGCTCTATTGACAGCACTCACAGTAAAATGTTTAAGTGTTTATTTACATGCACATTGCGCAGAACAAACTTTAATGTCATGTATGAATGGTCGTTAAGCCGTCTACTTGGAGCTTATCGGTCAAAACAGATGTGAAAACCAAGTTTGAACAGGGCTTTTTTGTCTGCATTAGTTGAAAGTTTTAAAAGATTTGTTACACGTTGTGTACTCATGCTCATTTGGATCTCTCTGGGGACTCACGAAAGCAATTCAAACGGCATCATCCTCAAATGAAAGTCTTGGGATGTGTTGGGCACTCAGCTGTACAGCCCACAACCAGCTAGTACACAGAAGAGGGGATTACGACCTCCACATCAGTGCTGTCTGAAGGAGAGAAAAAGAGTGAGGAAATAGAATGCTGAATGTGTGAAATAAGGGGGAGCTGGTGGTGACATACAACAAGTTTTATCTGTGGTGTTGCTGCTGCATAAAAACCTCACCTCGTAAAATCTTCTCTGTTGGCTGCCAGTGGGGAAATGCCAAACAGACGGGATTAAAGAGACACAAATGGAGATCTACTAAATGAGGGTTGTGCTCAAATCTTTTCGCATAAATCATGAGCTGCCCTTAAGTAATTAACCCTTTTACTAGAATCCGCATCCAGCCCAATGCAACATTCATCACTCCATTCTTTCAAACAGAATACTCATTTGAATCAAAATCCTACTTTCTCATTCATGTTTTCAAGTTTTTGAGACCGTGTGAGGCATTGAGAGTAACTGACAGGGGGAGGCAGATGAGTTACTTCTGAGTGACTCTAGCAAATGTGTTGCAAGATGTTCTGAATTATTTACGTCTGGAAACTTTAAAGGCGTTCCTCTTCCTTCCCCTGTAATAATGTTGACTGTATTAGCACGAATGAGTACCATGCTTATACGTTTCAGTCTGAGCTGGAATCAGAGTGAGATCACACACCATTTCGTCATTTCAGCTCTGCCATCCCACAGCTTGCTTTGAAGTGCCTGGCTGCAAAGAATAATGAGGATGCAAGGTCATTTGGGATGACTTGGGTAGCAGCCTCCACCCCACACACACACACACACCCACACACAGAAATCACTGCAGAAGGCACAAAAAAGGGAGGTGAAGGAAAATCTTAAGAGAGCTGAGTACAGTACCCGTCAAAAGACTGTACTCTAGTGCTAATGCTGAAAGGAGATATTTAAATGAAATGTGCAGGATCGTGACATTAACTTGACACAGTACTCTAGCAAAACACTTAAAATTGGCAAGAATAGACTGTTAAGTAGCTGTTTATCACTCATAAATGAGAGGGCAACTCCGGATTCATGAACTGAATTGTTGAGTATGCCTGTGGATGTCACAAATACAGACTGCTGTTTGACAGGAAATAACAAAAGACTTTTGTTTTATAATAAACCTGAAAGAGTTTATGCAAACACTCTTGTTTTCTTGATAGACAGAAGAGTAAATATGACTTAATAGAGCACCATCCATTTGTTGGAAACCATATTTCTTTCCACGACATTACCAGGCTCACATTCCTTGCCAATCAGGTCCCCATTGCTGCCACTTTTTGAAATAGCCAGGCACAATTGTGTCTGGCAGATGTCAAGGCATCCTGGCAGAGTAACATAAATCTGGGACAGTTGGACTCAACAGACATTCAGGACTTTCTCTACATACATGCCACCACAAGAGGACACTGTTGATATATCAGCCCTTGGGATTTTCTTTTCTTTCAGTATTGATGTCCACGCCCTTTTTATATATAAATAATTCCAAACTTCTTGAATTTAACATAACATTTTTGATGAAAAGGTAAGTGGGTATGTTTTCATTATCATCATGTATAAACCAGGTTATTAAATAGTTGAGGGCCCTCTTATTATGCACTCTGAGAGCAGGTGTGTGTGCGGAAAATCATGAGAGACTATAAGGCTAGTTATTTCACTCTCTAATAACCTCTGTTGAACTGAGACTTTTGTGGATTGAGATAACTAATGATTATCATTCTGTGTTATTGTGATAAGCTTGCAAAGAAAAATACACAGAGATACAGAGCATGGACAATTACGAATATGAAAATCTATTCATTAAGCTGACTCCCATTCTTTTCAGACTAAAAATCTGACACAATAGATATCTTTTGCTGATTCTCAAATGACTTCTTGTCATGTTCACACAGATACCAGTGCTTAGTTACAGAGGATGTGCAGAATTATAAATCTGGATACAATTGAACAATTATATTACAGCACAACTCTATCTTATTCCAGTAAACATCCAGTCATATCCATGCACATTGGAATAAATAATTATACAAGCAAATATAAAGAACATTATTTTCTTCAGTGTTTGCATTTATTCAACTTTTTTTGGAATTTCATATCTCTGCTGCAGAGCTGCATGCAGGTGGCGTTGGTGGCACTGTTGTCTTGCAGAAGGTCCTCGGTTCAAATCCTGAAGTTTGCATGAAGCATGCATGAAGTTTGCATGCGTGTGTTCTCTCTGGGTACTCCAGGTTTCTTCCACAGCGCAAAAATATAATTATTAGGGCAACTGAATACCCTAAATCACCCTTAGATGTGAATGTGCATGTGTCCCTGGTTGGTAGTAGTATGTGTCTCTGAATTGGATTGCCTTTCTGGAGAAAGATGCTAGCCTCCCCACCATCCTGCATGGATAAGCAGGTATAGAACATGAACCTCTATTGTACAAAAAAGTCTAGTAGCACTTTATTTACCAGATTTTCTTAAATATTAGACTGTGATGATGCATTCTACCTGAGCATAAAACCTCATTTCAACATCAAAACTACAGGAAGACCTCATTTAGACATGAGTCAATGTTGAGTCCAAACATACTCCTGATTTGGACCTGTGTAATCCATGGGGGGTTAGACCAAGCAGAACCCCAAAGCTTAAATTTGGAATTAAAGATTCAGAAGATCCTCACCAAAAAGTCTGTAAATCATGCAAAAATTCCAGAAAGCATGAATCAAAACCTTGAAAGAACTTAATTTGATATCATATAAATTAATTTAATTCAATTATGAGATTGCAGTAATATGATTATATTTACATATTTGTACCGATGAAAAAAATCTGAAGTGTCATTAAACATTTGTCATGTACAAGATTATACTTTCTCAGTATGATTAGACTGCTTTTTTGTTTCAAGCGTCTATATTTACTTGTAATCTAATAACATAATGATCAGCTCTGAGACTTTTCAATTTATTTCCCTAAACTTAAAATGAATAAAAAGCAGCCATGTTTTTTGCTTTGTAAGCTGGGGCTATCTTGTCATAAAAAGGCTGTTGTATCCATTTTATTATATGAATAAAGAAAAAATTCCAAAGATAACACAGTTTAACAAACAGGATATTAATTATTTGCACACCAATAAGGTCTCACTGCGCTATTAGTTTGCTCTGCAGTAGCTATTTAGGAAGGTCTAGGAATCCTCGTCTGTAGATCAGAAATATTATTTTGTTTGGCCACCTTAAATTGCCTTTGAGTGACTGTGATTGTTTGTTCTGTGTGTCTCCGTTAGCCCTCTGATGGTCTGGCAACTTGTCCAGGGAATACTATACATCTCACCCATTAATTGAAGATAAGCACTTCAACTCCACCTTCATTGTCAAGGCCTGGAAAGATTAGGAGATCGATAGATGGATGATCTCAATAAGGAGGCATCAAACATCACATGACAATAATGAAAAAGGTAATTGACAAGAGTATTCTGTTTTGACAACCAATTACAGTAATAGGGTGGTTAGTGGACAAAGCTGTCTGGCAGTTTGAATGCTGGCCTGGATATTTGCTTGACAAAAGAGTTTTGGCTTGACTCAGTGCTTCTTCCTGGTCAAGACAAAATTGTAATATTGTTTGTCTTAAGATTTCCCTATGATTCTGGCATGTATAAAATGGCAAAATCATGGTGGCATTGTCATCAAAGAATATCGCAAACCATCTTAAGTCTTTGATGCAGAGCTAATGTATTGCTCCAGGATTTCATAAAGGTATCGCTTAGTATTAAAAAGTTTTGTATGTAAATCCACAGTATGTCTCACTGATGCAATTCTTTTACATCAATAGAGTTTGTTGCATGTGATCAGACCAGCTTTCATCTGAAGTTGTTTAACAGTTTGATAATACTGCATACATATTTGAATATCATCAGCTTTCAATCATTTGGTTCCACACCCACTAGGACCCATATTGGAAATGCCTTAATGCACTGAATCAATTAATGTGTGTCCATTGGGGTATTTATCACACAGACGTCATGCTGAGGTGCACCAAGGAAAAAACACAATTCTGGTCCAACAGAACTGTTGAGACTTCTGAATGGAACAGGTTTAAAAAATAAATAACTGGGGAAAACATCTCAGAGAGTCCAACCTGTAGGTGCTGGTGGATACAAATAATAGCGGCATATTTTTGAATGTGTCTGCCCTTCAGGTTGAGCTCTGACTATAAATCTGCAGTTTGGATGCCAGAGCACTGTGAAGAAATGTTTGTTTTGTTTTGATTTGCACCCACAAATGTTTTAGGAGCTACTGTCAAATGAATGATTACCGAGTAATTAAAACGTCTGAAAATAAATATTCAGACATTTTTTTATTCACTACAGAGTTGAATGTTCAAAACTTTGTAAAATTAAAAATAAATGTAACCATTGAGCTTGTATTCCTGCACAATCTAACTCTTCAGGACTATCTGGAAAATGACAAATCAATCGATCCATTTTTGTTTTTAATAAAGCATGCTTCATACTAAAATAAGTTCAAAGAAACATATTGTCATCCCCCTTTTACCTACATGAAGGAACAGAAATCTGCCTGTAAAATGAATAGACGGGGATCCATCCATTTTCTAACACCCTTGTCCCTAATGGGGTTGGGAGCGGTGCTGGTGCCTATCTCCAGCTAACGTTCTGGGTGAGAGGCGGGGTACACCCTGGACAGGTTGCCAGTCTCTCGCAGGGCAACATAGAGACAGACAGGACAAATAACCATGTACACACAGGGAGAATTTAAAGAGACCAATTAACCTTTTAGACTGTGGGAGGAAGCTGGAGTACCCAGAGAGAACCCATGCATGCACAGGGAGAACATGCAAACTCCGTGCAGAAATACCCTGGGCCAGGAATAGAACCCAGGACCTTCTTGCTTCAAGGCAACAGTGTGCTCAACTGTGCCACTGTGCAGAGATGGGTATTCTGCTGAGAAAAAAAGTATCTCCATAAGTGTGTTCAAGCTCTTGGGTCTGTTAATAGACCAGAGCCAGAGGACCTTGGGGTTCGTGGGGTTCATAAGCTCAAAACCAGATCTGTAAGATAGGAAGGTCCAAGAACTTTAAGACATTTAAGAGACATTAAACAACACCTAAAATTTATCTTGAAACATATGAAAACCCAACACAGTAATTATTAAAACAGGTGTAAATGAACTCATTTATATTCATCTAAAGCACCTAGAACATCAAAGTCACTTCCTGGAAACATGCAGCTTAATTTATGCTTATCTGCCTAGTGGACTTTCCCAGAACTGCTTTTTTCTCCCCAATACGTACGCTAACTGACCTATAGTTTTCTCCCTTCATGCTCATCACTTTCAACTGGCATTAATGTCACCACTGAAATTAAATGTCAGGAGTCAGCAGAATTATACTGCTATTTCCAGCAAGCTAAAATATAGGAATATGTTTTGCTGGTGCTGCTTAACCTCTGTATATAACTCAACATGCCTGCTATCAACTTTCTACAAGTGCCCAAAGCTTATTTTCTCTTTACCAAAGGAGCAGATTCCCATGATTGCAATGCTGACCTGCATGTGTCTGCAGCATGTCAAAAGATGAATGTGTGCTACTATTCCTCATGGTATTTGGATGCAGGCAGTGCTTTAAGTATATACAGAAAATACCCATAAGTCCCTATATGGTAAATTTTTCAGTCGGAAGATTTATTTAAAGGTGAGCTTATGGGGTTTGGGTTAGGTAAGTCATAGCTGTAGGGAAAGGTTGGAGTGTGTTTCCAGAAATATGTGTTTGTTTTTTACCATTACTGTATACACAGTGAAGCACAGAATGTGTATCATACCTGGACTGGCTGATTCATGAAAGTGATATTTTAAACTTCAACTGTTTGTACACATAATTATGTTAGTTTTAATTTTGCAGAAAGGTTCCTATTAGTGAGAATACATAGAAGAAAATTTTGAGATTTCATACAAACCCAAATACTTAACACGGCTGCTTAGTGATTGCCACAGTAAAAGTACTCATCTTTCACAGACAGAGAATGTTTCAACCTGAAGTAAGTCTAATGTCCCAGTGTATTTAAAAGACCAAAATGCATGAAAACACATTGGAATGACATTTTATTGCTGATAATAGTGATTATTGTCACTGAGACAATGGCATACAACAAGGGGGTAGAACCAGGTCAATTGTACTTCAGAGTCAAGGGAAGGATCCAAAAGTAACACCTCCCAAGTCAAAACCTAGGTCCTTTGAGTTCACAAAATACTCAGCAAACCACAGTCAGAAAAAATGAAAATATGTTGCTTCAATATGTTCCTCCTTTCCAGGTCAGGCAGCTGCTCCATCACTTGGAAAGGAAATGCTTGGAACTTGGTAGTTGTTAATTGCTGCACTGTTTTGTAACTTGGTCTAGAATGACATTCCAGCCAGGTGCGTCCTCGCTGCTGCACCTGCACCCAGGATTTGTGGCTTGAGGTGAGTGACCTGAATGAAATGACAATACAGCTGAGCACAGAGCCCGAACTGCTTTAAGAAGACCCATGGCATTTGGAGCCCAAATGTAAACATGTCACAAAGGCAGTAGCTTAGAAAAATGTATTAGACCAACCAGCAAGCATGAAAAGCCAAACGTGACACTATCAAGTACCAAAATTTATATTTAAACATATTAAAATTTTAATAAAGCTGGAGATGCATGTGTTAAACAAATCTATCAGTTTTAATCTAAAAAAAAAACACAAAAAAAACCTCCTCTTTACTTTACAAGTAAAAATCACTTAGTGTGACTAACACTACTATAGAAAAGGTGAATGGTGTGAGGTTCAGTTGTTGCAAAGGTTAGTTGATCATATGTTAAATTATATTTAGTGAGACAGTACCAGCATTCATTATTCCCAATGTATTTTAGTACATTTGGAAAAATGATAACAAAAAATTTATTATTTTAATGTATGATTTTATTTTATTTTTTTAGACACCAGAGTTTAATACATCCAATAAAGCAATAAATTCAAATGATCACATCTATTAGCAGATTTATTTTGGGGATTTATGTCTTAATGACAAAACCATACAAAATATGGAAAAGATAGGAGGGGAAGGCAGGAAAGAGGATGGAGGGAGATGAAAGAAGAAAGAAGAAGATAGAGTGCATTATCTATCAGGTCTTTAAATGGTAAAGGTTAATTAATTTTTCACTAGTTACAAAATGCCATGGGAAGGGGCCAATCTAAGATGATATTGTCCTGGACCCCAGAAAAGCTGTCAGCTGGCCTATCTGAGACTGTCAAATCCCACGACTTTTCTAATTTATAAGTGGTTTGTTATATAGTTTGTGATATGCCATCTACAGAGTTCACTTACAGAGATCTCAAGTAAGTAACAGCCATCCAAATAATTATTAGCAAAAGTTTTTCTGTGCAATGTGAAAGACAGCACAAGTACTAGCAGTGAACCAAAGTTTGAAAAACATGGATTTACTTGATCATTTCAGGATATGTTAGCATCTCAGAAAAGATTCCTTAAATATGCCTTAGAAATGGATAAAAACGTAGTCATATGTGTTATATGACATCATTATTGACATGATAAAGGTTATCATGTAAGCAAACATTTCACATTTATATACCTTTAAAACATTTTTTCTTATTCCAGTAATGAAGGATGAATCTGTATAGATGTCGAAAACTCTTGAGGAAGCTGCTATTATTGGGCAATGAAGATGAAATTGACTTAACCAGAGTTCAGACATAGCCTGACACTAAATTTATTGAATAGTTTCAGACTTTGCAACATGGCTTTTTGCACTTCAAGCTACTTTCAATGTTTAGTTTTCTATCTATATATTTTGCTACAGGCTAGAAAACTCAGTATTTGTGTTAGTTAATACTAAGCGCTGATTTGAACACAGCTGTATTGCCAATTGTGTGTTAGTGTGTGTACAATACCCTGATTGAACAAGGTTTCTGTTACCGTCACGACAGTGAATGTGCTTCACTCTAGCTTGACATTTTGTGTCCAGGAAGTGTTTGTTTCCTGTTTTTGTGTGTCTCAGACTGAATGACATGGGTGTCAGCTAGGCTTACACCCAGTCAATCACATCCGTTGCTCATGGGAGAATCCCAGTATACTTTATTTTGTAAATCTGTGTTTACAGTAGGGATGAGTTATATGGACCCACAATTATACAATAAATATTCAGCCCAAACTCACAGTTAACAGTAAATAATTTTTTGTCTTTTAAAGGATGTTGCTTTTATAAAAGGAAACTGACACACCAAAGAGGTCAGGTTCTAAAACTTCTGTCGCATTAAAATACCTTTAATGAGTTCATCACACCACGACTGATTAATGAGCTTTAAAGGGAAGTGTCTGCTTTGCCGAAGGCTTGCTGACAGCAACAAAAGCATTTGAGCCTTCTGTAGTGATGCCTGAGATGAAGAGTGGCCTTGTCATGGATTGATAGCTCTGCACAACAGAGAAACTGGCCCGGCTACATCCTCCGTTATGAGCTAATCAATCTGAAGCTGGTCAATAATTTAGTTTCAATCATTTCAGCTGCCATCATTTCTGATGACACTCCTGCACCCATCCTCTCTTTTTGTGGGTGTGTTGTTGGGTTGAATATTTATGCATTTTGTCTGCCTGCCTCTTTGTCTCTGTCAGCCTCGCTTGGAATCTCAGGGTTTTCCTGGTTTCTCCTATTTTCCCCATATTATTATCAGCTGAATTATTTTTAATCCTAGTGATTTTCAAAACAGTTAAACATTGCAAGCAATTTAAAATGATTTTAACTGGAAAGTAACTGCATTCCTATCAGAGGTACGCTCCTAATGATCTGCAGAATGTTTCTTTTTTTATAATTTGAAAACAGAGGCAAAATATAAAAGCCAAGTTCACTCAGAACAAATGCAACAAAGCAAAAAATGTGTCTTTCATTTTGAAAACATTTCATTGAACTTTCCTAAAGAATTGTCTAAATGTTGGGAACACAGGTGAGAAAAAAATGTTTTTCAACATGTTTGGTACTAAGCTAGTCAGTATTACTGTAAACAATGGACAGCAGAACAAAAACTATGGTTTGTATGTGCATTATTTTTTTATTGTACTAAAAGCCTCCACAGAAATGAAATGCAAAAATGTAAATAAAAATAAGTGCATTTTCAAGAACTCCCAGTACAAAATGAAGAGGACAACAGTAAACCAGTAACTCTGATGTGCTGTGCCAACTCCAACTTCAGTTGAAACTTGGATCTGGGAACGACATCAAGCCAAATCTGAATCGTGTTCAGTTCTAAGATGAACCAAAGTTCATGTGAAGAAAACCACCAGAATGTTTTTTTTTTTTTAAATATACGTAGTGACCAGGACAACTACTACATTCTGAGGATAACATTTTATAACATAACACAAGAAGTAAGAGCCCAAATGGTGCAAACTACTTTTTCAACACTTATTCATTTGTTATAAAATGCTTAAGACTGAGTGGTTGCTAATTAATATTCTGCATCATCTTTATAATTTATAATTAATTACACAATTTCTCCACTAACTGGATATAACCTTAAATTTTACTGTTGTATTGTTTATCCTCCTGCCTCCCCACCCCATCTCTATAAAACTCAACAGGAACAGAACATCAGGCTAAACACATTTTGGCCCTTGTATGCTGTGAAGTCATTTTTGTCCATAAGGGAGGGTGACATCTTAGAGAATTTGTTCATGGTAATGTGGGCCCCGATATTTTAGCCATCATTCGTGACCACAGGCAATGACCCGTGGCACCACACCACTGACTATAACCTATTACAATGTCCATTTGTTAGACCCCAGAGAGTTGTCTGCTGAAAGGGCACACAGTAGGCATCTTAATCACAAAGGCTAAAGCTTTGCACTAATTAATGTGTTGCCAGGCTTCAGTTATCATTGATTTGATCAGACATTACAAAACATCTTTTGCTGATGTTTAGTATGTAGGTTCCTCATTATTTATATGGTTTAAAGATTATGCTTCTGTAAAGAAAAGGAAATCTGCTTATTTGTCCTGGCTTGTTCTTAATTATCAAAACCAGTGCCTAAAGAGGTAAAGAAAATATAAACCTTTTCTACTTGGCACAAGGTAAAGATCTACTCTGATCACACTAAAATCAAAGTTTAAAAAAGAAAAATAAAAACTTCCTCATGGCTTTCCATTTTTAACTGCTAATAGATTATATTTTTCTTGTAAAAATAGTGACATTTTTAAAACCACTCAGAATATAATCAGTTTTTGTTGTTTATTTGTTGACTGGTTTAATTAAAATTTTGAAAATCTAAAAGGTGGTAGCCTGTATCGATGACACCTTATTTTTAATTTTTTAAGCCAACTTTTATTTAAAATCTTGACTGGTGGACAAAGGAAGTTTTAAATTTAGTTTCCAGCCATTCTATCAGAGTATTTTTGCTTCCTCTTAATTTTAAAGCACTTTCCTTCAATGAACACAGAAGTCTGCCACGTGAATAAATCAGTCCATAACAGTTCCTATTTTTGAATGGTTTCTTGATAACCGTGGTAATGTTGCATTCTCTTTTTTCCCCAGAGGTCAGATTTTCTGCTTATACTTACTAAAAAGATACCTGAAGTTGTATTTTCATTGTGAAAAATTAAAGGACTCCAACTAGTTCACAATCCACTTTCCAGTATGACTAATCTATTGGAAAGTGAAATAACTTTTCACATTTTTTATGTCATTAACATTTTCACTCATGGTATTGTAAAATCTACAGTATTTTGTTCCATAGTTGTGTTTGTGTTTCTCAGCATTTAGTGGAGTGAGATGCATCACTATCAGTTTTTATATGTATCCCTAAAACAATTAGTGGATTCGATAGTTTTTTTTACTTGCAATTTGATTATGATTTACAATGAACCAAAATATACTATGGGTAGATTTAGGTGTAGAATTATTTTCTTTCAACCATTAAGAATTGCATTTTGAAACTGCATAACCTTCTCATAAATCAACAAAAAATACTGGCATTTAATCAGTCAAACCTCTCTTACATTGCTGGTTACATACAGTATATGCATATTTTCACTTTTATCTGGACAATGAACACTGTTTTGCAATGAGTTTTAAATCTTTGAGGTCAGAAGGTCTGCCTGCTACCCCCCTAATCTCTACATACCTCCACAGATTCACTATCAGATTCAACTCAGGACTTTAGCTCACCCATTTTAAAATATTACTTTTCATGTGGAGAAATATGCTGGCAAAATTCAGTCTTGTTGTTTAAAAGTAGGTTCACAAAGAGCAATTTTTTGTCATCATAGAGGAAGTTTTTTTGTTTGCTCATAAGAAAGTCTCATGTTCCAAGCTTTATTCAGCACTTTGGGAATATTCAGCTTTGCAGATTTACCCTTAACTGATTTTGCACTGCTACAACTCCCAACTAACATCTTATTGGTGTCCAATTTTTCCCAGCCATTAGTGCTTCCACAGCTCTCTCCTTTTCTTAATACTCCTCCTCCTATTTCAGAATCTAATATAAAGAGCATATCAGTGCATTCTTACTGTTTACTGTCTGAATAATATTTCTGTTAGGTGTTTAAGCCAAATTTCTCCTGCGGCAGTAATTCACGCAGTTCCGGATCTATTAAGTCTTATTAAGATCACAATGGAGCTTGTTAAAATCTATTAGTATTTTTTAAATTTAACTCTGTGCTAAGCTTTAAAGGTGGATCTTCAGCTCAAAGTCATGCATCAATTAAGTAACAATACAGTCAGCAGCTTCTCTGTGAGTAAATGTACCATTTATTGCTTATTGTTCAATATTATGTCAAGCGTAACAAAACTTGAGGTATTAAGGTAAATGCGGTCCATTACATATAAAGGATGTTATATATCTAATATGATGTTAATAAGGTCAAATAATTCTGGGCACATTTTAAAACAAGCCATAGTCTCTGACTGCATAGTATGTTCACCCTCATCTTAAACTCCTTTATTCAAGACCTTATGGGATTCTTTATATCTTGTCATAAGTACTGGAATTTTTGAATTCCAACGAGATCAGCAAATCTTTGGTCTTTGAAAATTAAATAAGGTAATTTAAATAAGAAATTTATTACATAAAGCACAAGATACTAATAAAATAAGTGAAATTTTCAACATCACTTAATGTTCAACAGTAATGAAACAGAGAATAGAAATTTGAACCACTGGTAGTTTGTAGATCCACAACTTACCAGAAGGATTCTGGTAATAAGCAGGTTAGATGTCTGAGTTTCCCTCTGAACCTGTTGCCCCCACAATCTGATTCTGTGTAAGTGGAAAAAAAAAGAAATCATCATTTGCCTGCTACTACACAATCATGCTAGTTTCTATCAGTCTGTCACATATAAAATTAAAGATTAATCATTACTTTTGCAAGGCACCGTAAAGTAAGTGAAGTTGAAGGAGCTACAATCCCCAGGACCCAAAGTCCTGCTTCTTTCTTGGGTTTAGCCATTTGAGGACATATTGTTTATTCACATCCCAACTGGTCAGATTTGTTTTGGCAGCAAAACTGGGACTTTCTAAATACTTTGCAGGTCACACACAAAGAAAAAGGCTGGCTCACTATGCTGCCCTTTGAATGACATATCTAAGTCAACTGACCAGTGGGAACAGATGGATTGAGCTTGAAGGAGGCTTTGATGGACTCCAGCAGGATTTTTGTCTTTAAAAGTGTCTGAGCAGTTTTTTGGGATTTTTCCAAGTGGACTAAGAGGTGTGAATGTTGTAAATGCACCTGAATCCCTACAGCGCCAATTGCCTGACATTACTACTGGCATAATGATCGGTGTCAGTGACGGCCTTTACCAACTTATTTACAATGCTTCTTTTACAGTCATGCTGAGAGTAACAGGACTTTTTGCCCAGCACAGATGAGCTGGAGCCCAGCCCAGATAGTGGATGATGTAGGCTAGCCACAGGCCATTGAATAACAGCTCTTTCTCCTTCTTCCCTCCTTGCCTGTTTTCCATTTTTACCCTTCCTCCCTCTCCTCAGCACACTTCTCCCTCCGAGTCTCCCAGGCATCGTGCACCTGTCCCTGCATCGAAAATACCCAGGGATGCCAACAAACCCTGCAATCTGTCACCTCCAGGGCCTTACTGACATTTTTAATCATATAGTGATAGGATCACACGTATAGATGATATTTACCCCTTTAGCAAACTCATTCCCCATACTCAAGGCTTACCTTGGAGAGTGATTTGTGAGGATTGTTGTTGTGAGAGCGATACACACTGGTTTTGGAAGAGAGGCAACAAAAACAGAGGCTCAGAAAGCTTCTTGGCTTTGCATGGTCTTTGGAGTAGACTCAGCTTCTTGGATACTCAGACAGAAATACATCAAACGGTACATGTGACTGAGTCCAATTATTGGAGTTTTGGGATTAAAAGCTAGTATGTAAAACACACTTCGCACTTTCCCACCCTTTCATGGTTTTTTAGTCTCACACCAAGGGAGGATAATGATTTCTTCAGATCAAAAAAGAGGGTCTTTGATGGATAATGGCATTAAAGCTGAGCAGAAAACACACAGATATCGGGGCATATAATTAAGATGGAAGACTTAAACTCGTGACCAGTTTCTCAGCATTGTTCATGTGAATAATGTAACAGCACAGCAGGAAGGTCTTTTTGATGTAAAGGTGCAGCTCAGTGTATTAGAAAAGTAAAATTAGGAGTAGCTTCATTGCATTCAAAATAATAGCAGTGCTGATAGCAATGTGCTTAATAGCTCTTTGGTCTGAACCAACATGCTGTCAAAAGGCAGAGTTTGGGGTCATTGTTTTGTTGAAACACTCAAGTCAATATTTTAAGGACATTAATTTCTTCTGTATAATGCAACATGACCTATTCAAGTATTTTTATATTTCTTCAAACTGATCAAAGATCAGACTGCCCTAGAGCAGGTGTGGCTGCAATTCAGTAGCTTGCCACCGTCAGTGTGTGAATGACTGAATGTAGTGTGAAGTGCTGTTGGGTCCTGTGGACTGGATATAGCACTATACTATACCATACCAATAAATATGCTCCACACAAAACTATGAGAAAAATCACCATACCATGACTCATGAGCCGCTATGCTTTACAGTGGTGGTCAGGTTGAGCTCAGCAACACTTTAACTTAGCAACGTAAGAAGGCTGAAGTTGCTTCATTGTTGGCTCAGATGTCTCTCAGTTTATTCTATTTACAATAGAATAAATTGAGAGACCTGGCCTATCTCCTATAATAGGCCCTATATCCCCTATATCCATTATAGGGGATATAGGTCAGGGGATAGGGGATAGGTCATTATAACCTATCCCCTATAATGAGGCTCATTATAGGGGATAGGCCAGGTCGGTTTGGTGGCAAGTCAAGCAGAGTGATGCCATAGTCATTAAATTGGGTACTACTTTTGCCAGTGTGGGCAAGTGGGAAGCCCTGCTGGGAATGCAATTAGAGTTTCCATAAAACTTGCCAACAGAGAGAAGCATGACTAAAGAATTTGGACTTGATACAATAACAGTGGACCAATACCGGAATGTTAAAAGGCTATCAAAATCATCACAGACTATGGAAACTTTGCAAAAGAGCTCATGCGACTACACTTCATAATCCTGTTGAGGCTCCTGTCTACCAAAACCTTTCCTTCCACTCAAGTTCTTACTAATGTGTTGGGAGGCAGCCCACTTGTTTAATCAATCAATCAATCAAATTTATTTGTATAGCACATTTCAGCAACAAGGAAGTTCAAAGTGACTTTACATCATAAAAACACACAAACACAAAGTCATAGAACCGTGACCTGTTATGACTTCACCTCTTTGCAGGGTTATCAAATAGTCATTTGCTGGCCAAGTCACACCAGGAGTCTTTTCTGTGACTGTGTCGGCCATAACAGCACCATTACATAAAAATCTTGTATTATTTTCTTCTGTCTCTTCACATTAGTAATATTCTAATTTTCTGTGAGACTAGATTGGGATTTCATTAGCTGTAATATGACCCCAAAATTTAATCATGATTTTTTAAAATCAAAATGAACAAAACTACTAGAAGTACATCACAAAATGTGTAATTAATCTAAATATATATTCATGTAATATATATTTGATGTAATGTAATTTATATTACATGAAATCAGTTTTTAAGATGGATTAATGAAATGAATTAACTTTTAGATGATATTCTAATTTACTGAGTACCTGTGTTTTATTACCTACCATCTTGTGTCTATCTGTGCGGAGAAGTCTGAATTATTCCTTTGGTGGCTTTTAGAAATGAACCATGAAACATTTATTTTAAATCATGGGACGATGCAGCCTTGGGAATAACAAAGAGTCCCTGGGGCAGAATATACTAAATCAATCCAGAATAGAAAGGGTGTCTTTTTTTCTGTTATCTCAACGACATAAATGGATAATTAATGCCAGAGTGAACAGAAGAAATGTTCCATAAAGACACTCTGCTGAGAGGAAGACTCACACACGCAGATGTTACCCTGAGGCGACTGATCTACAGTGGGATTTTTCTCTCCCACACCATCTTGCCTTGGACAATAGCAGGCGCATTTGGAGAATCATCATTAGATGTGTGAGAGGAACAGTGTGGACCTTCATTAGTGCAGCTGTGGGTTGTTTAGGCAGGCAGGTGAACAGGGTGAAAAAATTAAATGAGAAGTTCAAAAACCGTCCAACCTCAGCAAAGAGATAAGCCACTCTCTTCAGTCCAACTTAGCTGCTGCATAATTAAGGGTTATGGAGTTTTTTTTTTTTCTCATTTCACAATTTTCTGCTGCGCTTGTTCAGAAAGAGCCTATATAATCAGCTGTGACCATGGCACATTTTTCAGTTAGAAAAAAAAAAGAAAATGAATAATGCCGGAGTAAAGAAGTAGCTGCCATCCCCTGTGTGACGGCCCAGCCTTGCAGCCCCTGTGGGGATTATGTTTCAACAGTAACCTGCCAGAGTAAAGGTTGTGGCAGTAATTAAAACCAAATATTTAAGAGCTGGCCAGAAGTCTGACACTGAATTTTCAGATCAATGTGGGCCAAACCCATGGACCTTGTTGCCTGCCCAGGGCTCCATATGTCCCACAGAGAAACTCAAACAGATTGAGTCAGCTCAACTGCTGGCTAACCCACTCTGCTTTACGGCTGTATGCCTGCTGGGACTTTTGGTTGCAAAACTGATTTTTTTTCCCCCTTCAGTGTTTACTAAGGAGAAGGATGGGAAACAAAGCTGACAGCTTTTAGCAATGGGCATGTTCACAGTGCTGATGTAAAACATTTTTTAACCAGCAAAAGGCCAGCCTGCTTCTAGCAGATTATTTACAAGAAAGGCTGCTAGCTTTAAGTACTTATTGCATTGCAATCAATCAATCAATCAATCAATCAAAGGCTTTGTGAGATACCATTGGTGCTGCAACAAATATTGTCCATTGCAATACTCGATTCACTTGCATCACCGAAAACACAGTTGCGTTTCATGATCTAGTAATAATTAAGAAAATAATTACTAGTGATAGACATAAACGGGTTTCAGATGAATAAGATTAAGTTTTTTCTTTCATGTATCACATTATTTTATCCTCCAGCTGAATTTGAAAGTTTTCAAAAAACTTTACAAGGGTCTCATCTGAAAAGTCTCAATTCATAGAGCTGGGCTCAGCAACCTTTACAAAGAACAACCTTTTAAATAGCCATTGTTGGCCTTGATCCTACAAAATAATTTATCAAGAGCTTTGCAAGGTATTTGTACTTGTGACAATTTATTAAAGAAAACCAAAAGCAAGACGAAGACCAAAAAACAAAGCAGACAGGTGAAGGATGATGTTGTGAAGATGTTTAAAGCTCACACAGCACTCAATTATACTTTGAAAAATGGAAAAAATGTGGCAAAACTGCAAACCTAAAAAGACATGAATCTTCACCTAACTTGACAAACCGGAGAAACAGAGTGGTAATCCGAGGCAGTCAAGAACAGGATATAAATTAATTATGGACCCCAGTGAATCTGTCCTTCATACAAAAAGGTAGTTCTTCACAAGCCATTTGGTGGGACACAGAAAACCTGTGGAAAAAAATGCTTAGCTGAGAGAAGATCTAAATGAAACTTTTTGGCCTATGTGCAAAACAATATGTAAGAATATATTGTTTGATGATGATGCCACTGGCTGTGGTATCATCATCCTGTGGGGATGACTTTCACAAGGACGCTCAGCAAAGCTGGTGAGAGTAGGAAGTAAGAAGAATGGAAATTCTGGGCAATCCTTTATGAAAACCTGTTAGAGAATGCAAAAGATTAAAGTATGGCATTGCATTCCTGCCATCCCCCTGAGTAGCTTATTAAGCAGTCATCAGAGCACATTTATTAATCGAGAGAGCTCATAGCTCTGATTGCAGCCATTTCCATTTATCTTCGGGCCCACGAACGCAGCATGACCAGCATAAAACACGCCCCTCCCCACCCATTTTCATACTCTCACCAGAAAATTGCACTCACTCGCTTCGCTTAATGGCCGTGTTTGTCAGTTGGGGGAGGTAACTTTTCTGATTGATCCGATTGGCTGGATTTTCAGCACAAATTCAGTGGTAGCCAGCTCAGGATTTGGCCGTGTAGGAGAAGAAGAGTGGGAGACATGACTTGAATTCAAAGTGTGGCAGAAGAAGAGAAGAAAGCAGAGGAGGACGAAGAAATATAAGAAGGAAACAGTTTTTGTAGCCATGTCATAAAATGACGCTTTGAACTTTTGTTTAAATAAAGAAAATAAATAGTTTTTTGACTGAATATGATCACCTTGCATCTTTCTTTAAGATGTAGAAATGTAGTGTGCTGTAAAATCAGTAACACATTTTCCTAATTCTTAATTTTCAAATTAAGAATTATGAATTCTTAATTTTAAGAATTAAGTGTGTTAATTTAATGTGTTTGAATGTATGACAGACAATGTGTTTGTCATACATTCCAGATTCACATAAAAAGTATAGTTAATTTAGTTTAATTATTTCACGGATGCTTATGGTCACATTAAATTGGCAGGAGAACACAAAAGTGAAAGAAGCAGCTCACTGTTTCTCCTCACTATTAGCCAGTTTTTACATGAGGGTGATTTTACTGCCTGGCTGAGAAATCCAGAAAGTTAGATAAATGGTCAGACTCCTGGGGAAGCCCCAGATAATTTTTTTGGCTGTTAACTTCTTCTTTCAGATACAGCCTGTTTATAATACACTGCAGCTGCCTCGCACCATCATTAACTCCAAGAGTTTCTGTTATTCATTGATTTTACTGCATGGTTGCCATCAGAGCGGACATGAAATCAATCTTTATTGTTTTGTACAATAATGAATCTTTGAACAAAATACCCCATCAAACTTAACACGGCTTTAGAGACACAGTAATTTCAGCCTCATAGTCCCTTTTGAATAGAGTTTGTCTTCTCATTCACCCACCTTATTCAGAGACCAAAATCACAGGATGACTGCCAACTCCTCTTCCTGCCAGCCCTCTCCTGGAGGCAGTTAGTGGGCTGGCAGATAACATCCTTTGAGGATCACAGCATCTTCCTCACAATTTCTCCAAGATGCTTCCCCTCAGGCCAAAAAAAAATCTAAGACTGCAGCAACTGAAAATACTTTCCTCCGATCTCCCTTATCCTCTGAATTTAAACATCACAGTCATACCTTCAAGTGGAAAATAACGTAGGTCACAGCAGGAAACTTGGCTTGTTATGTTTTCAGAATGCTTGTTGTAGACTTTTTCATAACATCTGCATGCTGAAAGGTTTTAGTAAAACAAAGTGCTTGGTTGACAAGACACGGCGCCCTTTGAATAACAAATACATGTTTGTGATGTATGCGTACTGCCGTTTAAAGCTAATTCCTAAAAAGGTTGACATAAAAAGTGGATTTGGGCAGAAAATCTAAAATATTCAGAGTCCTTTGTTGTGTAATAATGATAATTTCACTTACAGTCTGCAAGCTGAGGCATAGAATATACAAGATATACAAGCCAGTCAGTTTTCAAGTCAATGTGCATTTCATTTCTCCTCACAACCACCTGGTGTGTTTGCAAGAAATTTGTAAAGAAAAAAAAAAACTTAAGGAAAGATTTTTGTTGCCATTACTGTACTACCTGCATCTTCATGCTGCCACTCATAAAAGCTTATATTTAGCTGTGAAAAGCCTGGAGAAATATTTTGGTTCAATAACATGTTGAAGGAAAGAAACAAAGTTAAAAAAAGTGTTCTAAACAAGGTCTGCTGCTCCCTATCTTCTCTGAGGGCAATTTGGACAGAGCACTTCTTTCCTCTCAGGCATTTTTGTGTTTGCCAAAACTGTTTTGAGGCCAACCACAAGGCTGCCTCTTATGTTTCCTCCCACACCAGGGCTTTGATTTCTAGACCACAGGAGCTGTGGTTCAATGAACTATATGAAACTCATCCCATTTATACACCTATGAGTGATATCTTTATGAGATGTGTAAAGAAAACTATGCTCTACAAATAAACTGCAGTTGTCAAATCCTAAAAGCACATTTGACCATTCTGGTTTTTTGGGAGGTTTTTTTTGTTTGTTTTTGCTTTCTTAAAAATCTTCCAGGAATGGTTATTTAAAAACAGCCACAAGCCAGTCAGTGATCATAAGATAAAACTAAAATGTATCTTTTTGATGTTCTGCAGCCAACGCTGTAAGATCATCAGAAGCCTTGTTCTAGAGAGAAAACGTTCTATTTGCACAAATGAGTGAAGATAACACTAAATGCAGGCATTTGTGTGTGGATGTTTTATTGAAGAGATTTTCCTATTGAACTGCAAAATGTCACGGTATGCCAAATGATCTGCCAAAAATATGCATTTCGAAGAAGTATAAGCTTTTCAGAACACATTTTAATCAACAGTGAATTGTTATTTACATGCAGGTTGAGTACATTTTTGGGAAACTCAAATTCCTCCTTGCAAAGACTCAGCAATTTGACTTAATCTTATGGAAACAATTGTGCGTGACTCTTTAAGGGGCAGCAAAAAGGGCAGTTTCTTCTTTGGGGCTGAGGTTTATGTCTCCTTTTTGCCCTAAGTTCACATAATTGCAGAAATAGAACTAAGCAGATACATCTATAGGGTGCACAGACAAAAGTAAAGGAGCATTTAGGGGGCATTTAGTGAGGAACATAGACTACAGGGAAGGAAACTATAGGAACTGACCAAGGGCGGAAATAAAGCTTAGGGGTGTCCCTTAATCCCTTGTTTCATTAAACAAGGGCTCATTAAAGAAGGGCTGTGCTGCTACCCACCATCCTAGCCTCTGTGCAAATAATAATAAAAAGTTATGTTAAATAGAACACCACCTCCAGCTGCTTCAGTCAGGACTATGCATGTTCCTAGTGCACTGTCTTCCATGAGTGTCTACTTTTCTTACATTATTATCATAAAATCTGGGTCACTGTCACAAATATGGGGCAGTTAACTAACTAGTTTGATTATAGGGCTAAAAAAAGAATGAAGACATCGAGGTAAAGAATTCTGTTCCCTTTTATAGAAAAATCTATTAATTTTGCTGACCTTGACATAAATTCTTTCAGATTTAATAATCCCTTTTAACTCAAAGGCCATCCCTCTAACAATTTATATATATGATTCTTGAGAAGAGGGACAAAACAGGTCCTATGGATAAAACACAAAATTTTAATAAAATATACACAAAATATAATTTTTTCAAATGTCTGACTAAACTAACCTGGGCCATGTGAGCACAACAATGTATGTTTTCCTGCTGAATATTTTTTATTTTAAACATTGTAGTAGGTGGATCGTGTCTTTAAAACCCCTTGTCCTGGAGCAGAACTCAATACATTATGATAGTTTAAACAGTTAAAGGAATACTAAGATAATATATTATGACAATTAAGTATAAGTATCCAAATAAATAATTATAAAAGTATCAATACATTTAGTTAAAAATCATTTTATATATTTTCCAACTCAATTGAAATTTGTCCCAAGTTTTTGTCAACACCGTCAGACATAAAAAAGAATGTAAAAATCAGGCATTATTGGGAGGCATCAGAACTTCTGAGGACCCCATGACCTCTTCCTTTCTCTTCTTTTGCTAAGAGAGCTAAGCAGCTCTGGTTAGCTTATGTTATTCATTAGTTTTTTCTTCTGTTTTATTCCTAAGTTGTTCGTCACAACCATGATGTGTCAACACCATAACTGACAATTTACAAAACTTTGATGAAATTTTGTGAAATAAATGTTTAATTTTAGTATACTGTAAAGATTGCATGGACCTGATGAGCTACAATATGGCCTCCTTCAGAATAACATCATATAAATTGAGGTAGTTTGGCATTTCGTCAACTCCGTCAGAGTTTTTAACTGACAGTGTGACTCTTTCAGTGATAGTGTGGACAAATCTCACTTAAGTGTGCAGTTAATTCATCTTAATGTATTTTACATAAATGGCATTACTTCACATGTATCAAGTATTTCTTTTTACTCACTAGTTTGTCACCACCTTCAGTTCTGTGTCAACTCCGTCAGATGGACTTTATGTTGGTTTTTGTTTTAAACAATATTTCTTTTGTTCCTTGAGAAGCATTTGTCTGTAAAACTGAGTAAAATATCACTAATAGGGTCATTAAAAAATACATCTATATTTATTTTTCTCAGATGGTGAAGACTCTGAAGAAGTTCTGGGTCAGGTCCATTAAAAATATAATTTTCAAAAAGATTTTGCAACTGGGATCCTGCACCTTAGCATCTTTACATTTCCAAAACATTATTTTTCATGTTGGTATACATAAGCTTGAGGAATAATAAAAATGTTTTGGGGAAAATTTAAACCCATTTTGTCCCACTTCTCAAGCGGGACATCCTTGCTGTTTCATTATTTCACAATTCTGAAGGTTTTGATGAATCGGTAGATGTTTTCAGGGCCATCTAATTACAAGTTAGTGCTGCTATGTTGCTCTATCTATAGCGCACAATTTAAAGCTTGTAATGAGCACTAAAGCTTGTGATTAGATTATTGAGTGGCTACCGGTGTGTAGCATGTCAGTAATTCTGCCGGTGATTAGAAATAGTGTGTTATTAATGGATTACAAGAAATGCTGATGTGTGAATTGTAGCTTGATGTACACTAACTCTATTTTCTTAAATCATATTGTTGGCTCGGATTCATGGCATGTTTTTCAAACTATAGTATTACAGCGGATGTTTTGTTACATTATTGTATAGCAGAAATTATGGGCTTTTACTTTTCAAGATTTGTTTGGATGGACTATTATATTATTTATTTTACAGTACATTTTTTTCCACATTTTTGGTTGCCACACATTCTAAAAGTACAGAGAATGAACTATAACAGTTCACAAATTTTTCATGGGGATGAAACACAAAGTATAGATTAAATATGCTGATGCCCCTTCACAGATGCAGGCTTTTAGTCTCGTCAGTAAAAATATTGTTGCTGATCATATTCTAGCTGATATAGTCTCAGTTGCATTTATGTGTTGGATCCGTTTATTAAATAGACGTCACTATAGTTTCCAAATTAAAAGGTCAAATATGTTTCTTGGAGGATTCACTCCCACACTCACTCAAGACAGAGAAACCCTTCCTCCAACAAACACACATCAATAGTTTACTCTCAGGCTAATACATACTCACACTGCACAAATTGTGAAGTCATCAGAACAACACACACTCTTCAAAGACTTGACAAGAGTACATGTTTCAGAAAATTCACTTAATCTTCCCTCATTTAAACCCATATACTGTACTACATTTTTCAATATGCATGGCAAGATAGAACTTGTGTGACAGCAGCTTAAATATGATAAAGCTTAGCTAAAATGAAATGCTATATATGTATAAACATATTTGACGCAAATGTGACACTCTAGGTAACCTGGTTGTGATACGGCTGTGTAATAAGTGGGACACAGCAATGACGAGTCCAGCTGCTGCAGAATCAAGAGAGGTGATGAGGCTGTTCATAATCTTGTGTCTAAGCCAGGCTCAGGTTCAGGAACAGATTGTATCATAACACGTTGTATATCATGTTCAGAGTCTCAGAGGAAGAAATGGGTCAATATAATAACTGTAAAAACAGGTTATCAGCAATATGGGCCAGAGATTCTATGACTAGGAGCCAAAGTTTATGGAGATGTCATAAAATTTAATACTGCCAGGTAACTGAAACAACCGAAATGCTGACATTAATTTCCCAAAGGCTGTGTTTCTTCCTTTAATTACAAAAGATTGAAAGGGGGACATTTTAGATTTCAAGTTTTATTATATCATTAAGTACTGATTACAACCATGCCCTAAAAACAAGAAAGTTTTCATCATTGTTTCTCATGGACTTTGGTTAAATAGAAAATGGTAAGTTCACAGACACCAAAGAAGGTCAGTTATGTATGTATAAGACTTTTCCACAATGCACAGGCAAATGTCCTTGTTTGAGAAACCTTTACTTACTTTAGTTCACTCAGACCTCTATTTCTTACACAAGCAAGCAATGTCAGCAATAGCTTCACTCATAACTCATGCAACTAGCGGCTCATAAATTTCAACAACAAAAAACAAAAATCTATAATTGATGGTGGTAAAGAACAAAACTTGTCTTTGTTTTTTTTGCTCTTTAATGAACATATTTTCATCAGAAACTAAAGAGTTAGTTTGTAAAATCCAATTTTACTTGCAAATGCATTTCAAATTTGATTTTCAATGTTGCCAGTTAAAAAAGCAAAATAAAATCTTTCCAAATCACATTATTATTCTTTAACATTGAAGGTTTAATTACTTTCAATCTAGAAAAATATTTAAAGTGATTGATAGATTTTCTGGATGAGTGATGTCTAATCTGTCATATTTGACAGCTTTGATCTAAATAAAGGATTATAATTTTGCTTAAGGTTCGTGGACATCTAAGATCAGGAAAGCTTTCTGCTGATCTGTAAATATTTGAGCAGGATGTGAAGCTCTGATTTTAACTTATCATCTCAAGAACTGTACTGTGAATAAAACAGCTTTAAATTAACTAGATGCAGCAAGCAGAAACCATGGTTCTACAAGAGTTGTTTTTTAAAAAAGATGACTTTATTAGGACTGCAGTGACATGTTTAACTTTTTAAATAGTTAACTTTGCAGAAGAGACAAACAGAGCACACAGTCACTGGATGTCTTACTTTTACAGCCATATACTGTGTGACAAAAACATGAGGGCCATTAACTTTAAATGTGTCCAATGTCTGCATACAACCTTTTAAATTCATTAACGTCTGAGTTTACACTGAGATTAAATTACACACATAAAGGCTGCATTTACCAGTTAAATGACTTCTGAAGAAACTTGGTTTCAATTTAGTAGTACTAGAGTAAAAGGACCTGAATATGTATGCATGCAACACTTAATTAATATCTGTTTTATTAAAAATAAATAACATCTAGATCATATTTGTGTCATAATAGTGTACCATATCTCACTCACCCTATATCAGATAAAGAAAGTAAAAACATTTTCACCTCATTGCAGGTGTTACCTTTAGACTGCTCAGACCTGCAGCCAATCTGCAGCCTGCCGGTTATGTGTCAGTCATGGAAACAGCAACCCGAGGATTGTTTTCAGTAAACTCTTTACAAAGGTTTATGACTGAGCTGTCATTTTGACTCAGGATTTCTATTATAATAGGGGAGTGAGTCAGACTTCTACACTACTAGTCCTATGCTTCCTGCCAGGAGTGACCAAGTCCTTCATGTCTTCTTTACAAAAGAAGGATCGGATGTAGAGTCACAAGTTTTCTGTTGTGACAGGGTTAGTTTCAAGGTTCACTGCCTCCTCCCTAGCATCTGACCTGAAGAAGGAGAGAGAGATCAAAAATCTGTTTCTGTTCTGGCACAGGAAACACAATTGCCATGAGCCATGTCATTCTTTTATAGCATGCACTGGCGAGGCGCTACACTTGCCTTCTCACAGTTTTCCGCAGTCTGGTCACTGCATGCCTAGTGTGGAAAAGTCAGGAAACCACAGGCAAATCAGCCCCTTAGCTGATGACTCTCACCAGGTGGGGACATCTTGGCCCGATGAAACCTATTTCCTGGAAGAAGTTTTCATTTACCAGACCATCACAGAAACCTTGTACATTCAAATGCTGCTTTGAAATCATAAAAAGCTGGAGGAATAACATTCAGAACCTTTTGTTTCCTTTCAATTTTTCTGTTGTTGTGCTGTTTAGTCTGTCCTACAACGAATTCAACAATTTACAAATTGCAATTTTAAAAGGTATAAGCAGAGCTTTGAGACCCCGGTGTTTTAAAATTGAGAGCGGTCCCGCAGTGCTTTGTGATTCTTCCCAGGAAATCACTCTGGCTTTGTGGTGCAGCTTGGCAGATTGGAGTCCCACTGCTCTTCTTTATCTGATAACATGCAGAGGGCATTGGGACGAGAGGTGGAGCGTATGAAAGGACTGATCAAAGGACTTACCTCATATGTGCAAAGGCTATTAGAAACAGTAAGGAGTCAAACTCTGGGTTGTTATTCAGTTAGTAACCATTAAAATTTTTTTTCCAGTTTTATCATAGACTTGGGGGGAAAAAAATGTTGTAGGCTTAATATGATAATTTCTATAATAACAAATCATTTTTCACATGCCTCAACATGTTATAACTTTAGCATATGAGCTTTGTTTAATGCTGTCCTTTAAAAGCTCATTGACTGAAAGAAAAGATGGAAAGTAAAATCCCTTCTTCTTTCCTGATAGAACCACCAGCTTGTTGCACACACCCCTGCTATTCTAAATGTCATATTTTGAACTTCAATCTCTGTCACTTTGCTGGTTCTTTTATTATTTTAGATTATAAAAGACAAAACAACAACAAAAGAGATTACATGAAGTTATTACATGAAGTTTACGCAAAGCCTCAGATTAATA
Organism: Xiphophorus hellerii; assembly: GCF_003331165.1. Classification (NCBI taxonomy): domain Eukaryota; kingdom Metazoa; phylum Chordata; class Actinopteri; order Cyprinodontiformes; family Poeciliidae; genus Xiphophorus; species Xiphophorus hellerii. The sequence continues at coordinate 11,955,840 of NC_045680.1, forward strand.
CCAGAAGTGTAAACAAGAAAGTAATAAAGTTATCAAAAAGAGTGAAATAAAAGTCTAGCCAATATTGCAGAAGGTAGTAATACCACAAAGTAAACCTCTAACCATGCAAACACATATAATGTCTAAGTAAAGTATGTAATAACATTAATGTCAGTGTCAAATATCACTCAAAAGTTCTTCTTCCGTTTGTCACTAAAGAAAATAAATATGACTAAAAGCATAAACAACTATTTTATGAAAGCACCAACAAAACATCAATATTTACATGCAAGAAATTCACAACTTCTTCAGATGTCACTGTAGGATCTGTTTTCAAGTAGACTGACACCAGAGCTTGTTCAAAGAAATACAAATCAAAAAAGAGACACACTGTAATACCTGCTTCAAATTAAGTTTTGAGAATTTAACTTTGATGCAGATAATGGAAAATATTAATTAAATCAAAACACAAACGTGTGATGCTGATATAGAAAGAAATGAAAACAAAAATAAATACCTGAAAACAACTGTTTGCGTCTGACGTTTATTGTCATAAAGCAGTTAAGTAACTTACACAAAACATTATAGTCATACATTTGTAATTAATACAATTACTTGTTGTCTGTTATAATGGTATTTATAATACAGAACGTTCTATTTGAAGCATGTTTTTGTAAAGCATACAAAACAACATTTCTTCAGCTGCCACTTCACTGAAATCTTCTTTGTCATCTGTCATAAAATTTGTTCAAGGAACAAAATCAATAAAGACTGACAGTGCAAACCTGCTTCAACTAAAATTTAAGTAATTTAACCTTGAGCACAAGCAACAAATAAAGGCCAACAGTAGGCAGGTTACTTACTTTTATATGCTGCTTGTGTCAAATTGAAACCATTTGGCTTGTCATTAGGGGTGCTGAAGTATATGATTTCCAAAGAACAGTGTTGTATTGCAAATAAACTTTAACTTTAACTTGATTAAAGACTAGGGAAACTTATTTTTCCTTTAAAGTTATATAGATAAAGTGCTAGACTAGATCGATGAACATGCATGAATAAAATAAGGCTGTTTTGAAGGTAATGTATTCAGTTAGAAGAGCAGGATTCCTGTGTAATGCCCTTGGTATTACATGAAGTTGTCTAGTAGCTGAATCTGACCACTATGTGTTGACAGCTACAGGAGTCGGTAGGGACTCGGCGCCCGTGCCCTTTTTCTATGCAAGTGACTCTACAGATAGATGGGGGCGAGTGAGTCCTGTTGCTAGGATACACATCATGGCTCTTAAAAGGAGCTTGAAGGAGAAAAAAAGAGAGAAGAGGATGATTTTCCTCACAAACAAACTTGGCTTTTCAGGCATTGCAAATATGTACCTGCCCAATACTCTTCAGTCTGAAATATTTTCTTTTTAATCTGTACTACTGGTGGCATTAACATTCCCAAATTATCAGACAAAAATAATAAACAGAAGAAGAGAAATTAAGCAATTAAGGTGGAAATTTAACAGCCATTGGTATTACTATCAAATAAGAGCTATCAGAGGAACAGTCATTAATTCTTCATTCTGTGTTCATTAACAAAGCATCAAACCCTTGTCTTGGTGCATGCAGGTGGTTGAAGTTCACATCACTTTGTTAAAGTGAGTTTTTCTTGCCATCAATCAACAACGGTACTGACCCTAGAACCCCACACTATAATTGCCTTCAGGATTAAAATGGATTGGAGGCTCTGCATGCTTTTTCCATTAGTTTTCACAAGACGGAAGTTTGGAGATGCAGCCTGAAAGTAAGGGATGTAGTAAAATTTTGCATTAGCTTTTTATTCCTTTCTTTTTAAAAGAAAGAAAGGAATATGGATATTCAAGAAAACCAGCCCAATGCTCATGTTAGCTCAAGTGACAGCATAATTATTTTTGCTTTGCGAAAAAATCGCAAGGTTTCAATTAGAAGATATGATCATTTTAGGCTTTGTGTTGTTTAAAGTGAGCAATAGATGCAATTATGTCAGACATTAGATTACACACCATTAGATTACAGCTTGGTGCCTATTGTGGCTACAGAGAAGGTCAAATGACTCACCAGATTGCTTGTAATATGATTATAGTTGAGTCAATGAAGGATAAGCATTTATGAAACAGAAAATATTGTTATCAAACACATGTGGTGGAAGCTGCAAGTTGTCGTCTTCTAACTGTGCCATGAAAGCCAATTTGGGTCAATTGAGTAGAAAAACAGGCTGCATCAAAACAAGGCCCTCGTTTGCATATTTATGATACAGAAAACTGTATGGATACTGTTCACACACTGGGTGGGGCTGGTCTTACTAGACCATAAATAGAAATACGCAAATTACATGCAACTTAACTTCTTCAACCTTTACATTAATGAATGTTGACTCCCTTCCGGAAACTAAAAGCTTTATTTGTTTCTTTTCTTTCTCTAGCAGTAGAAGAGCTCATGGAGCTCAGGGGAGGAAAAGCAACCTGCTCCTATTAGGAGACAATTATGAGCTGGGCTGTGTTCTCCTTCAATGGATGCTGCCGTTAACCTTGTGTTTGTGCTCATTACAGTCAGGCATTAGCATTAGCATGTTAGTATTGATGTCCCTTAAACAATTTCACTTTCTTACCCATTACAACCACATTACTGTAATAGAATGAATTCCAAAGATAATTTAAGGAAAATGCTTTCAAAAAAATATGAGAAGTAGGATATGTAATTGTATTCAGCCTTTTACTGTGATGTCCAATAAAATTGGATGAAACCAATTACCTTCACAATTCAGCTCACCAAATTATTAACAGGATTTCACCTGTGTTTGATTTCATCTCTGTATAAGCTGTTCTTTGAAGATCTGGAAGGTTTGTTGTAGAAAACCTAAATAGTACATCTTTAATCTACTCAGACTGTTCCCAAAGTAACTTTGTGTTTGTGTCATTATGGTGTGTGGAAACTAAAAAGCAAACATACCTGGAGTGTTGCTTTGTATTCTTTCATGTATGTTTGAGGAATCCTTGACTCTCTCATGGCAATCATTCAGGGGTGCCTAAACGCTTGCTCACGCAAAATGTTGCCTATTTACGTGCAGCCCATCCTTGGAGCTACAGTACGAAGCCGAACTTCTGCCTCACAGAAAAATCTCATTGTTGATCTGAGGCATTTAACAAAAGACAAAATAAGACAAAACAAAATAAGTTTGCAGGGGGCTCTGATTTACAGCACTGTGACATGTCTTTTCTGTCTGTTTCTCCTTCCTGTCCTCTCATTCTAATATATGAGTCGTTCATCAAGAAGACGATCAATAAGTGAACAGAAGGTTCTGCGTGTCTGTGAAGACAACAGAAAAGTGCATTCAAAATCTGCTTGTTAGTCAAATGATCCATTCTGCTGCTGCTTCCAGATGATTCAGGGCTGTTTGTGTACCTGCCTTTCTTGCTCTCTTCTGTCTTGCAATAATTTCAACAACCCAGATCAATGCCTCTTTTTCAGGGATAGAGAAAGGAAGAAAAATGAGATAATATATCAGATAACCGTGAGGCGGCTCCACAAAAAGATGTCTTGATTTCATTCCCCTTACTCGGGTTTGAATGATATTCTTGATGGCAAGGCGCTCTAAAACATACCGCCCCTCACAGGAAAATGTTTCATCTAATCCCCTTTCACCAAGACGAACGGCAGTTTGATGTGTGCTGTCCAGCCACTCGTCATCGTCTTGCTGAAGTCATATCAATAAAAGCTGTTTGATAAATAACATTTACGCAAAGTGCATCTGCCAGAGTTGAGATGATCTGGTCTACTAACCTGAGCTTGCACCCGAGCCTCAGCATATACGTCGCTTCTCATATCATCCCCACAGTCTGACAGTGAACATGAAAATACATTTTCTGCCTGCAATCGCAAAGCTTGATCTGATTACTACGTGTCGCTGTGGCATATGCGTTCAGTTGGTGTGTTTTCGTTGTTGCTTGCACAAAGTGGAGGGGTGTGGTAAGGTGAGAGAAACAAGCTGGAAAAAGCAATTTAATCCCTCTGTCAGTTAGCTGCATATTACTCCTGTGGGGGGAAAAAAAACCCTGAAACAATTTGTTTTTTTAGTGTGTGTGTGGGTGCGTGGGTGTGTGTGTGTTATTGAGCAGCAGCGCTAATGCTCCAATTTTTCTGCCAGTTTGACAATGAAATTTACGTGCTACGACAAAACTGAAGACTGCAGATACAAGCGTTTTTTTGTTGTCGTTGTTTATTCTTTTTATTTATAGACAACATTCTTTATATTCTGAATGTAAAATGATTTATGACTCACGACTTATGACTTATGATTTTCTACCAATGGTAAATTCTGTCTCTCAGGTTTGTATTTACCAATTGCAAAGATTACTCCTTAGAGATTAGGAGGTCTGTCACTGGTAAAAAGTGAAATACCCCGACTACCCAGTGGATTTATGGGGAAATTTTTGAAAACCTTCACTGCACTCTGAGGACAAATTCTAATCAGTTCTGTGACTAAATACTGCTGAGCACAAGCACTTATTGAGTCTTTTTTGTGCAAATTTTTATGTGAGTATTTTGGCTTTATGAGCATTTATTTAGTTTTGAATCCTCTGCCTTAAGGGCATTTATTTTGGTAATTCAGCCCCGTTTTAACATTTGTTTGTACTGATGACCCTGTCAGCAGCACAGTTGTTTAAACGTGGGAGTAGCTGATGTTTCTAAAGACCCCCTAATGTCTGAGACCAACCCCGCATACAGTGCAGGGTAAATACCGAGGATAAAGGGCAGCAGCAAAGTGAAGAGGTTGTGCATGCCAATTCTTTGGAAAAATAAAACCACAAGATTGAAAGGTTGACGAGGACACCGTTTTCAGAAATGTTTCATTTTTTCAAACCTAGAAATGACTGGAAAAGTATATTTTATTTTCAACTGCAACTCTGCAGAGTGACTGTGGAGTTTAAAGAAAGCAAAATTGCTGTGCTTGTTATCCTGCACAAGCTAGAGAGGCAGGATCTGAACATTCTGGATATTTTACTGCTAGTTGGAAGTTTCTGCTTGTTGTTAAAGCAACAGTTTTTTCTGTCTTATATGGACCTCAGTGACTGAAAAAAAACAAACATGCCAGTCGAATAGTATTAGCATCTAGAGTCATTTTTGAGATTTAGTTTGATACAAAAAACTAAATCTCAAAGTGCTTTTGATACAAAAGCACTAAAAAAGGACTGGTAAGAAGTTTGTTCATAATTGTGAAACTGAATCCTGGTAGATCACAGCTTCTGAACAGAGGAAGAGGAGATTGGTAAGGATGGGTCAGGTGAGTATCCTACGATTTATGTGGCAAAGCATGGTGGCTTACTTAGTTTTTGGGAGGGTTTGAGAAGGAGTTGGGTGAAGAGTGTGATGCAGTCACAGGACTAAATGTTGTCAGGTTGTCTTTGCTCTCGTGTTGGCTGCAGGGAAGGTTAAACAGGCAGGTGACCAAATGCATGTGGATGTGTTCAGAGGACCAGATTTAAGGTTCTGTGGATGACCGTAAGTCGTCCAGGTATGTTTTCCATTGCATTTGTAATCAAGAAGTGGTTTGAAAATTGCCGATTGCTCCACTGGTGCCTTGGAAGGATTCCAGGCTTGGTGTCAAAAGAAAACAGATAGAAAGCTAGTCCTCTTACAGAGCCTGATTAGCTGCAGATTAGCACACAGCTCCTTGGACACAGGGCAGACAGCAGGGTGGTGAGAAAGAAGGAGACCAATAGAAGTAACACAGTATGAAACAAAGCTGAAGTGCAACACTGTTTGACCTCTTCTGCATCATATTTCAACTTTATGTTCCAAAAAAGACAAAGTCTTTAAAGTTAAGAAATTAAAATGCCCTATTGTGATTAAAATATTTTTCAGTTTCTTTTCAGTTTTTTAAAATTCTTTTTCTTTTACCATAACTGTGCAGAAACAGCTGCTCTATACATGTAGCATCATTTTACACTCTTTGTCCTCCATCCCCCATCGTATCATATAGCGACATAACAATTGATTGGACATACATCCAGGCCTCAGGGCCACAGAGAAAAAGATTGGTTTTGCAAGCTCCAAGCAAAGGACAGTAACTACAACAGTCTGGGCTGGCAGTATTTCCATCAAAGTGCCGTAAACGTCCTTTATGGTGTACATGAACATGACACCACCTCTAACAGAGGCAGAAAGGAGCCAAACCATTATTTGCTTACCAGCCTGCTGAGGTCTAATATTGGTTTTTATGGATGACATAAAATCTCAGAAAAGATAAAAAAGGAAAGTATATCAGATTCTCTTGTGCAACATCTCCCTTGCCCTTGGGGGCCCTTTATAAGTCTTAGCAGCTTAGTTTGTTTAGGTTTCATGAATGCTTAAATAGAGGGGGAAATCATTCCATGGTCAGGAAACAATAAAAGAAGTCAATGTTGTTTTTAACCCTAACCCTAACCTACAGCTGGGATGAACTGATGACTAACTCTTGAAGTATAGAATAGAATAGAGATAAAGGAATTTCCATCAATCTACAGTGCATAACAAAAGTATTAATACTGGACTCTAACTTCACATGTTGATAGACTCACATTTTTACAATTTTTTCCTTCTCAAAATAGCTTTTTAGTGCAGGCGGATTAAATGTGAGCATTTGTAAATGTCTATTTTCAAATCCCTCCACAGATTACAGATTCCTGCAGCTCTGGATTATGTTTGGGACAGGGGAAGATCCATTCCTCGAGATCTACCATCTTATGCCTGCACCTTATGGATTTCTTTCAGATGCAGAGAGGTACATATTTTCAGCTCATCCAGGGTTATCATGGGCTTCTTGGCTGCTTCTGTGATTATTGCTCTCTTTGATTGAACTATAGATTTTGGGGTTTTGTCTTTGTGGTTTTGCAGTTGCGGCACACATTTGCAATTTTCAGATTACAGATTGAACAATGCACTGTGAAATGTTCAAAGCTTGAAATCTTACTTTAAAGAGTAACCCTGCTTTATTCTAAGGCTTCTGCTTGGACTTTGCAGTGCTGTTGTCCAATATTTCTTAACAGACCTCTTTGATTCTTATAGAACAGCTGGATTTCTGAATTAAAGAGAGGTGGACTAAGAATCTGATAACATCTGAAGGCAGATGTTGCATTGGATGTGATGTTGGAGAGGTTCAATACATTTCTCACATTTCAAGTTGTAAAAAAGAAAAGAAAAAGGGGGGGAACATCTCCACTATCTATTCTCAACTATTTTGTATTCCTTTCAAACATAAAATCCCAATAAAATAAATTGAAGTTTTGAGGTTGGGATGTGATAAAATGTGAAAAAGCTTCCATGGGTAAGATATTAAGCTAACTAGTGTGTCCCTAATGTGGATAAAATACCACATTAGAGTTTAAATCATTACCATACTTTCCACAGACAGATTACCATCTTTTTCACCCCGTTTTCTCCCTCTCCTTTGGCCTCTCTTTAAGTCATATTGCATGACACTGGATTTAGTATGCCAGGTGCCAATTCATTCGCTCCTAGAAAATAGAAAGGCAGGCAGCCAATGAGGCTGCAGTGATTTAATTGGAATAATGTATGAAATGAGTCAGCGTCGCAGGCAGGGAGTGTTAACTCTCAGCGGTGCCAGCTTCGACAGAGATCAATGCACCTAACCTCAATTCAAGAAAACATTCTTTAATGGATCCCCCCGGGATGTGCGCCGAGTCTCTTTCCTTCTCCCCTACTTATTTATTTATTTTAATCTTTCTTTTTCCCTTTTCCGACAGTGGCACACACTTTTTAATTATCCGCCTGAGGATTACCAGGCCGGTGAGAGACGATGATTTTTTATCCTGTCACACCAGACAATACTGCTTTTTTCTTTCATCCGGGATGCATTCTTTGTTGTTGTTTTTTATTTATTTTTTTTAACTTTTTTTGTCTGAAGGTTTATATATGCAACAATGTTTTCATCTGACAAAATGTGAAGGTTGCCGTTTGATCTTTTTCTTCCTTTATCTTGACATTATGTTTTAGCCTACAAGCAGCTGAAACATAACAATAATTCGGAGACAAATTTAGTTCGGAATATTTCCCTTTGTGCACATGTGCTTCTGTAGCTTTTAATTAAAATGTTGATTGGATGTCTTTTGCTGTCTATTTGCCTTTCTAACAATCATGCACTTGAGACACTGAAAAATAAATCTGTCGCATAAAAAGCCCTTCCGCTGCATTCACATTCCTATGATGCTAAATATACAACATTTCACACCTGACATTTGCCTCGTGGAACTGCAACAGCTCTATTTGGTGGAAGTGAATGATTCTATTATATCTGAAAGCTTTCGCAGTCTAAAACTGCAGGTGCTCTTCGTCTCCTTTTGGCATAGCCTTGTTGTGGGAGGCATAAAGTTAAAGAGGCATCTGAACAATGCAAAAGATGAGTGAACTGTGTGCGCAGAAATGGCACCAGCTGATGTGCCGCTGTCTCAAAGAGAAACAAATAACAAAAAGAATAGTTTATATTTGAACTTTTTTTATCCCAGTGGGATTCAGTAATTATTTATACATGCGATATAAGTCCCAGCCAGGATATGCTCCCAAATTATGCCAGGATAAAGTTTAGTACTTTTTTTCTTTTCTATGTATTATGACCTTTAGGTCCTTTTAAAAGATATGCCATGGATAATAATCCATTCGGGTGTAACCATTTCTTTTTTTTCATTCTTTCATCTATTCATTAAAACATCACATGGCTTTTAGGAAGAGAAGGAAGAAACTAAGCTCTTCTGACATTTACAATTAGATGCCTCTGGCTGTCAGGAGACTGAATTATGCTGTTTGATACATTTGTCAGTTTCTTTATAGATGAACACAACATCACTTTTCTTCGTTGTTTAGCAGCATTTAATCAAACAAACTTTTCTCACTATTTACTGTAACCTATCCTAATGAATACTTGAAAGTGTTCCACTTTTGTAATGCAATTTCAAAAAACTATGATTAATTACACAGTAGTATATTGGTATTGTTTACTTTTAATAAGCTCATTGATTTTGGCTCATAGCAAATTAAACATAAAATGTAGTATCTCAGAAACTTAAATCATCACATAGGACCAAAAGGAAAGGTTCTTTAACACCCAATACTCATGGGGAAGACTGGGAGCTAGCAAACAGATAGTCACCTGATAGTCACCTGTCCCTCAATGAGGAGACTTAGCTGCTATAGGTTAATGCTAAAGAAGCTAGCTATCCACATAGCACATGGGTAGAAAGCTTAGTGGAAGGAAAAGGTGTGGTGGAAAAATTTGCACAAGTACAGGGAAAACTGGAGTCCCCAAGAAGGTTGTCATGCAAAGCCCACTTAAGTGTTTTCAGAAGATTTACAAGCATCTGCTATAAGTACTTCAACAGGTAGGCTGCCATAATCAGACATTTTCAGGGCATTGGCTAAGTGTTGCTATTCTTGTGTTAAACCATTTCTGTACCAGTGAAAGCATCAGTACAGTTGTCCTTTGTTGAAAGTTGAAATTCAGAAATTTATTTGGAAATTAAACTTAGACTCTGAGGAAGAGGTGAGTCACAGAATCCAAACTGCTTAAAGTCCAGAATTAAGCTTCGTCACTGATGATGAACCATGTGCTGGTGTTAGTCCACTGTACTTTAGCTAAGCCATCTCCCATAAAATTTTAGGGGACTTCATGCTGCCTTCTGCTGACAAGCATTTTGGCGGTGCTGATTTCATTTTCAGCTTGACTTGGCACATCCCTATATTGCCAAAAAACCAGTACCTGGTTTAATGATTATGGTACCACTGTGTTTTACTGGCCACCAAACTGAGTGGAAGTGGCTGAAGACAACAGTGTTAATGATTAAAAACATTCAGCTAAATGAGAAACTAAAACCTTTCTTGTGAAAAAGCAGAATGTTATACAAGGAACCATATGGTTTTGAACCATTTACATTTGATCATAGCAATACGTAAGGAGCAGTGTGATGTAGTTATTAAGACAGGTAAAACAAAAACAAAGCACACCAAACAGGTTAACAAGGTAATCAACTACATTTCTTTGGGTGTTCTTATATGTTTAAATATGAAAAGCTCAACATTTTTATGTCTACTCTTTGAATGACTTTATATAAGAAAAATCTAAAATGTGAAAATTTTAGTTGAAAACCTAAAGAGAGTTACCAAAGTGGCAATCTGACTGCTTGTGGCACTTTTCTTTCATTTTATTTTAAATTGGAGGTCAAAGTCAATATCTTCAAACTTGCTGTAAAGTGCACTTGAAACACATTTGATTTGCAGCGCAGTGTTGAGAGACTGATAAAAAAAAGTCTTGTATATGAAATGAACTGAGAAAGTGTTTTTACTACTGTGTAATAACAAGAGAGGATGTTAGAATCCAGGAGAAACTGAAAAGTTGAAATGCTGGTTTTGAAACGAAAATCAAAGAAAATTGTGTGTTATTAGTCGTCATTTCATTCTACCCTGTTTTAATTTATCTCATGTAAAATTACAATTTTCTGAAACACCAAATTTTGGGTTTTCATTATCTGCAAGCCTTAATCATCAAAATTCCCCCAAAAATAAAAGTTTAAAATGCTTCACTGTTTGTGTGGAGAATCTATGGAAAATATCAGTTTTAGTTTTTAAAATGATTGACAAAAATGTGATATTTTTTTTACAATATCCAAACTTTTGGAGCTGCACATTTATCTAGTTGTTGCTTGATTTCTTTAAAAAAAATAATTACCTTCCTTTTTTTATTTTAAAGCACTATTTTACCCTGGTAAAAAAGCAGCTCGAGGGTCTGGGCTCTCAGCTGTTGAGAAACAATTGCTTCCTGGAGGATTGTGTTGAGCCTTTCAATTTTATCCAGGTGCTAATGGTAGCCTGTGATGTACATAATGTGCCAGTTTGATGCTCTGAAGCTTACCAAAAATTGCCTGTGCTGTAAACAATCCTCCCCTTCATCTTTACCATCCAGTAGATTTTATTATAAATGATTGATAGACTATGTGCGTGTATGAATCTTGTTGACTTACTTGCCACTTTTTTTCTACAATATCAATATTTGTTGACATATACAAAGGCAATAGCAATTAGATTTTCAGGTGATACTAAATTTACACTTTCCAACACTGAGCAAATCAAATAAAAACAAGTAATGTTGTGAGTACAATCTATTTTGTCGTCCAATGACTTACTTTGATGATAGTGTTCTAGTAAAATGATGGGATTTCTGCTTAATAAAAGCAAATCACTACACAGATGACTTCTTGGTGATCGTTTCATACCTAATCAGTGTGTTTTTATTATTGTCTCAGTCTGTCCTGTCCAGAAGCCAAAAAGCATTGAATAATCTCCTGTGTATTTTCACATAATGGTTTCATAAATCTCAAATTAATCTATAGAATATTTGTTGAGGTTTGAGCTGTGTAATTATTTTGGTTTTTGTAAGGACACTCAGTGGGGACCCGGAAATTCAACCACACGCAGGAGTTAGCAAAGGAAAATACAAGTTTAATAAAATTCTCAGACTCTGGTTGCTGCTCAGGATGAGGTCGTCAAACACAGCACTGTAGAGCAGTGGACGGGTGAGAAACCAAGGGTCTGATGACAGGGAGGTGCAGGAAACCAGGTAGAACAGGATACTGTGTAAGCTGAATGAGTGTTAAAGCACAGCATGGACAGGACAGGACAGGACATGAATCATGACAGGGTTTTGAATTTTATCAAATGCCGTCTTGATAAAACTCTGCAATAGTCTTTTTCTGTTACACATACAGGAATCTACAAATTAGATGCTCCCAAATTGGAAGCAGAACAACTTACTTCTCTTTTCTATGCAGTAACAAAAACCCTCCCACACAAAAACACTTTAAAAACTTTTCTTATTTTCAATTCTAAATAAACATGGACCCATGGTATCAAGCTGAAAGCACTGACCTACATATCTGAATCTCATGATAATAGCTCATACATGTTCCACCAAATGAGATCCACTGACTGGGTTGGACAAGTAGATAGAGTTTACCAAGAAATATTTATGGATTGTGATATCACGAGATCTTGAGCAAGAATATCTTGTTAAACCCTTTGAAGCTGCCTCAGCAGAGATGCAGCTCCTGCCTTTTACTTTAAATTATCCCATCTGTTGTAAATATTGAGGAGTGATTTCCCACTGTGTGGGAGTTCACATAATACATTTTGTTTAAGGAAATTGTTATATGTTATTTATTATCTTTTGTGTTTTTCCTCATCTAAAGCAGAGTAAATCAAAAACTCCTCAAAGAATCAGCCAATCTGTCCCTATTTTCTAAGTTTTTCTCCAATAGAGTTTGTTAAAAGAAAGTGATGCTGGTTGACCTTCAACACTATGGCCCGGCATTATGATTCATGGATCAGGTTTGTGTCAGCTTACTCGATATTATGCTAGATACTGGGAGAGTCAGGTCAAAAAGTGACAGGGAAGGAAGACTAATAGCCCAGTTTATAGAAAACCCAAGGACATAACATTCAACCTTTATTTTAACACTTTCTGTTACTTGTTTATTTATAAATATATATATATATATAGACAGACATACAGCAGTCAGGTTACAAGTTGTGTTTCTGTTTTTTTCTGCATTACTGATCCTCCAAATCTGTTCCACGTCTTTCCCCACCCAAACTGTGTATAAAACACTTTAAACTAATGGCACATCATTAAACCCAAGGCTTCTTGTAAAGGAATTCAACTCTCAACCAATATCCAGGAAAATATCCTGGGGCAACAAAGTAACACGCATCTTGTTTTTTCTATTCCAACAATATACAAATAGTTCTAATGGAATTTCATAAAACAAGAATACCAAAAATGAAGACTGTGGCTCATATTTGGTTTTGGCATGTTTAAAATAATTTCAAGTGTATGAATTTTACAGTCATCCTATTACTTTTCAAAGCAAAGAAATATATATACATATATATAAAACAAGGCCTTTGAGCAATGCTTCTCCCAAATAGAGTCCAGTTGCCAGAAAATAGATAGTTTGACAAAAAAGTCCTATCCAACAAATTTTGAAAGCATGAGCAGCAATTTAATAGTGACATAGAAAAAAGATGAAGGTTACACTCATATTTCCTCCAAACAGCTTCTACATTGGAATTACTAATGAACACACTCTCTGCACATGTTTACCCTTAATAACTGCTGCAGCTGAAGATAGTTTTTCTCTCAGTGTCTGAGCTAAATGAACAACAGCTTAAAAGCCAGCACTTTCAGTTGCATTTCTTCTACAACCTGTGTGGAATTTGGTGATTTTTCAGGGACAAATCACAAGTTGTTCTGTAAAAACTTTTGACAAAAGTAAAGCGTTTGACCAATGTGACTAATGAAGCCCTTGACAGATACATGACTATTCTGCAGTTCAACCTTCAGAAGTAAAAGAAAGTCTTTCATTCATTGATGCTGTGGTTTACAAAGCCACACCGCTTGCTAATATGTACTTAGGTTGTTTGTTGAAATTGGAGTGCAGAGGCCTGTTTCCGTCCATGCTGATTAATAAGGTAGAAGTTACTTTTATTTTGAGAAGTTATTAAATTAAGTGGTCATTTGCATCTGTGGTGAGGTATAGGAAATATTCAGGAAATGGTTATGCAAGTTTTAGATTTTGTCATTTTTTTCCCCAAAAAAGGAACCTTTCAAACCAGAGCTGTCTGCTACAGGACATACTCATGATCTGCTAATGACTCTAAGGTAGAATATCTCCGATCAGAGACCTGCTTAGAGTCATTTCAGTTTGATTGAGGGTTAGTCTGTCATGTTTTATATGACTCAAATGTCCCAAATGGTAATCAGAACCAAAATAAATGTAAGAAGGATGAAAAACAGGTTGTCATACCTCATTCAGTTATGGGTTGGGAGTATTTTATAACACTTTATTTACCCAGTTGATTGAAATACTTAGCTACAAAGAAAAATACACCAATATGCTATATTTTAAGTATCTGAGTGGATAATGCTTTCTATGGCTATGAGATGTAAGTAGGACGTAACAGAGTAGCTGCTCAAATTGGCATATGGGAGAATTGTTTATCTCAGCTGGCCCTCAGGTTAGAATCCGAGGGCTTGTTTTGTCAGTCAACTCACCGCTTGCTGGTTGTAGAGGCCGTGGTTGTGGGTTTTATGAAGCGTGAGAGTGATTGTGTTTGACCAAAATTTGTTTTTGGGTTGTTATTTGAACATGAGGCAGTGCAGAACCAGACACAACAGAAACTGGCAATGACACTACTGCATATCCAAACAATCCAAATCTGTGTGAATCTAATTTTAAAACAAGCAGCAGCTGTGAGCCATTAAACAAAACAAGTGAAATGATGTTTCCTGAATTCCTGTGTTAAGCTTTGGTACTTTTTCTTCATTAAACATCTTTATAAAATATTTTTATATGAAATCTCTCACATTACTCCAAATAAGTCATGCTTATGGCTGCAACATGGTTTATAAATAAATGTCTCATAGGAAGTGATTTTGAAAATGTATGCATGCACCAGAGTACAGCTGGTAAATGTCCCGATGTGAGGGCTGTGAGTAACAGATGTGACAATGCTTCTCCCTGCTGTTTCTGTATGCATGGATCCCTTCCTGTCACTCCACTCACACATCATCAGCTGGTCACGAAGTGCCACTCTGAGATCCTCTGATCAAAAGCCAAAGCTGTCACCATCTCCTGACATTCTCATTCCTGTTTCCTCCACTCACAGCGCCTTGTCAGAAGGAAACCAACCCTGTAATCACTCCTTCCTACTGCCTGCACAAAACAAATAATAAAAAAAAATAGATTGGAAAAATATTCTGCTTTGCATGTTAATATATTTACAGTTTTGTCACACAGTTTATGTCCTGTAAAATAATGGTAAGAAAGGGAAAATAAACACCGCTGAGGTTTTACAGTAGTTCAGCTCAGAGTAACTTCATTTGAGCTACAATATCCAAAATTGAATTCAGATAGTGTCTCATTGCTTAAGTCAGACTCACCCTCCGTGGAACAAGGCATAAATGGCTGCTTTGTCCTCGAAAATTAAGGAGCTGAACTTCTTCCACTTCTAGCGCTTCAGGTGGCTGCTTCTATTGTTGCACTATTGTCAGTTTATGAATACGCTGATTACACCAATCTTGACAGCAGAGGTATCTGCTCTCCACATATCCATATGGGACTTTTATTATAGTGTGAATGCTCTATTCCACTTTCTTCTCCCACTCCTTCCTTTTACATTGTAAAAATCACACAGTGGGGAGGGTTAGGGAATCACAATGACATCATATTGTGCAGGTCGGTAGAATTATTTTTAAATTGTGGAAGAAAAGACATTTAAAAATAATGAATTAGAAAAAGTCCAAGGTTATAGGTTGAAAATGTATTTCCTTTACAAAAAGAGCTCTGTTTTAAAACATCCTGTGCTTTTCTCTACTAAGAAATGTTCATACAATCTTATTCTCCCTCCCCAGTTCTAAATGCAGTTCACACAGATTGAAACTGAATATTTCATTTTCAGTGTTTGTCACTTATAAATTCATAGCCACATTTGCATATCAGACATGAACTAATTCTGATGTACTTTTCAATATTTTATTATATAAAATCCTCTAAAATAACTTGTACAGTGTAGCAAAAATAAGCTTACATTCCAGTTAGCATACTAATTGCATCTTCATGTCACATTTGTAATCTGATCTTTGGGAGATTATTTAAATTCGTTGTATTCACTAGTGTTTTCTGCTTTCATGTTTTCAGTAATGAATAAAACTTAATTTTGCACAAGCCAAATCTCAGTTTCATCTATTTCTCCTACTATTGGCTGTGAAACCAGTGTTATAAGCTAGAATTTATCACTATAACCTCTTTGAAAGCCCCATTAGCTGGATATGATACTCTTAAGAATATTCTGATGATGTTTTGACATAACAACAGCTAATTCAATATTAACTCGTCTGCTTCCGCTTTATAGGTAATGCCTGTACTACTTATTTTGCTATACATACATGTACAATAGCTATTCATAGAAATTGAAGCAACACAAAGTCTTAAAACCAACATCCATGCCTAGAATGCTCGTGCATGTTTCATTGCATGTGTACACACACCTTTACATACAATTTTGATTTTGCTGGCAAAGCATAGGTCTATTGATTCTTTGGTAATATCTGGTTGAGAAAAGAATAGACCAGAACATGCAACCCCACAAGAAGGTCACATACATAACTGACAAGTAGATATTTCCCAAAAGATCGGAGTTTCGCGTCTCTTTTCTGCAAGAAATAGTTTCTAATTGTCCAGCATTTTTCTAGGTTTATTGCACCAACTTACTCCTAAATACAATGTTTCTCAGTTCAAAGTCTTCTGCTATAAGCAAACTTTTTAAGGTCAAAGTTCACACAAAGTTTTGACACTACTGGTTGATTGGAAATAACATTATGACAAGAACGTATAGAAATACATTATCAGCCTGCACTGCCAGCACAAAAACAAATGGCAAGTCTCTCTATTTTCTGATTTGCAAGCATAAACAAGCTCAACTCGGCCGTGACGTAACACTCAGCTCTGAGCTCCGTCATCCAAGACTAATTGAATGCAGAATAAGCTGCAGCTGCTGCTACTAGGCTGCACCCACAATCCAAATATGCAACCATTACTGAAAAACTGTGATCGTGTCATGAACATTTTGCAAAAACTTAAAATAGTTGAGGAATTTGTGTACTTTATCACATTAAATGATATACAAATTTTTAAATTAAATATTGTAGATTTTCTTTATTGGTGTTTTACTTTACAGTTAATTGTATGACCAGTATTTGCTTTTTCCTTTGGGTTTTAATGCACAGCACATTGATCATCCTTACTTCTGTTTATACACTTCTTAAAAAATTAAGGTCTATGGTTAATGTGCAACGCACTCGATTCTTTGTGCATACCACCAAAGAATCTGCAGAAACTATCTAGATTCTGACTGATTTTTAATGTTGTGGTGCCATCGCATCTCAATATATGAAGTAGTGTATACCGAAAAAGAAAAATAAAATAGGTGATACTTTTAACACTGCAATTCAATTCTCTAGAAAGAAAACGCCAAATGATTCAATTTGCTTTCACTTATTTGGAATAATTCATAAAGTTAGCCACAAGGTTTCCAAAAATATTTGCAATGATATATTTGATGCAGCGATGTTGGCAGGAGTTCATCTTGTAACCGCTCTTCTGGTGATCAGTTGTTGTGTCCTTGAGCAAGACACCAGTGTATGTCAGACTGCCCCAGGGCAGCCATGGCTACAGTGTAATAGCTCACCACATTCACACACCATCAGTGTGTGAATGTGTGCATGAATAGGTCAGTGACTGAAGGCAGTGTGAAGCGCCTTGGCCTTTCGCCATATGAAGAGAACCACATTGTGTCCTTGCAGTCAGTTTTACTTTGTGATCAAAAGGACTGTGTGTTTAGTTAGTACTGACTATCACTGTGTTTAAATGATACTTTCTTTATATCATTGCACATCTCATTCATCAAAGATATCTTTATACATTCCAGCATTGAATAAGAAAATGAATAACATTTGGTGGGTTCAATAAACATTTCCATTTCTGTCACACTGCTAAGGCAGCATATGCTTAATTAATTATGCCACATTGTTTTGGATTTCCACTCATATTAGCATCCAACACAGCAACTGATTATGTACATCTCATTCTGATTATTTACCATCTGAAACATCACAACAAGCAGGATCACTACAGGGCATTATAGCATCCATGGCTTCTCTAAAGCTTATTAAAAAGGAATGAGGAGGATCTGTATCCTCCTGGACATCACGTACCTCCAGAAATAAAACATTTAAAATAAGAAGTGCTTCATATAAACAGGTGTAAATTCTGTAATTATTATTATTTTGTGGGATGCGCAGATAAATTTGTGGACTGAGTTCTTTTAGGTTTAAATTATATCTGAGCTTTCTGCTATATTTATGTGTGATGATTCAGTTAGTGATGTTGCAAACAAATGTCTAAGCATAAAGTCTTAAAAAAAAACAACAAATAAATAAATATAATAATCCGTGTGACTGTAGGGTTCATTTTTGAAGTGCTGTCAGTGTGACGCATCTTGCTTGCAGCAGTGTTTCTTGATGCATCTCATAAAAACATCTGGGAAACCTGTCTAGACGGCTGTGCAGGATGATAGGGCAGAGTGCCACATCATCTCCTCCATTTATGTGTGAATGTGCATTATATAAATCACTGCTACAAACATTATCCCTTGTCCTTTGGGTATCACACTGGCCAGAGCTAAACTAATTATTATGGACAACAATGAATCATGCTGTCAGTCAGCAGCTTTCTGCCAGGTGCCACAGGCCAGACCATCCAGAGGTCAAAATACAGTAGGGGAGAGTGAATGAAAGAGGGCACCGAGGTGTGACTAACTGCTTATTATGTCAAGCTACTGTGCGGTAGCTAAGGCGAGGCCAACAGGTCACCATTCATTTTACACATTCACTCAAAACCATTAACAGGCCCCCTCACAGCGGGGAGAAAAACAGCATATAAGAAATAAACACAGCTCATTTTAAGAGGAAGCAACAACAAGCTCAGAGTTAATTGTGCAGTTATCACAGGGTTCATTATAGCTCAATAAAAGTGAAATGTTGTTTCTCTGGTGGTTCTTGTCCTATTTGTGATTTTCTCTTTTTTATAGCAAGCTTATTATTCTCTAAGAGGTTTCCTGTAAAAGTTGCTATCAGCGCAAAATGACCTGTAAACATCCTCGGTTAATGTTATGTCACATACCAGCCCAGCAGTCCAGCAAGCAGAAAATGTTTGAAATCAGTTTTTTTGTTGTTTTTTTTCCCCATCAGCCCAGCACTTCCCTGGGTAATGAAAGGAAGCAAGACATAATTTCTCTACCCTACAGTTTCAATGTGCCTAGAAACTTTAACTTTTCATAACATTAGCTTTTATGCATCTATATGCAAGCAAATTAAATTATCGATCATGTATAGTTTATAGGTAAGGAAACATTTGTTTTGAAGTACATATCCTTTGAGGTTTGATAAAGGTTTGAGAAAGAAAACAATAAAATCCAAGACAAGACTGAATAAATCCCAGAAAGGAGCTAGGTAAGTTTCAGAAAAGTTTTAAAAAGTAAACATTAGCCTCTGATATGTAAACACCAACAAAATATCTGAAAAGTATCATGGAAATACCCAAAAAATATTTGGTAAATGCAGGGAAACATCTGGGATGTAAAAACAGAAGTAATGGAAAATGCAGTGCCAGAAAGTTTCAGGCGGTTACTCAAAGTTTTAAGTAAGTAATCTCAATCTCACAGAAAAATGAATCGTTTGAATTATTATCTACTAGTTTGTCACAGTATGTCTAATGATTGTTCTTCCTACCTTGTAACATTAATGTGAGTGCTGTGTAGGAAATGAACACAGCAATAGCAAAGATTACATTAAAATGACAAAAAGTTTCTATGGGAGGAAATGTCAAAACACTGCTTCTATAGAAAACCTGAGGACAAAGTAACAAGCTTAAACTTAGAAGTGAAAAAATAAAGTAAGCTCAAGAGTTTTACCATTTCATTAGATGCTGCCAAGATCAGAATACCTAACTTAATTTGTTGTTATTACTTCCCCTAACAAGATACACAAAAGCGCATCACTTTAGCATCCCATAAAAGACTGTCTGCCAACTCACTAAAGTTTTTACATTTAATCTCATTATGTCCTTACTCCTGTATAGGCTTAATTGGAAAGAAGTTTTAATTTATTCATTCTAGCAGAACAAGGACTTTTTAATTTTCCACATGTATATCCTCAGGGAGCATTTGTCAAGACAGCCAATTTATCAGATAATAAAATAATGATAACGGTAATTAGATTAATCTCCTGATCGTGACCCGTGCACTTTGAATGCCGATTGCCTTGTAAACACGGTCTCCGTGTGATTTTCCAGGCCAATAGCTATGCACCTCGATTGGAGTCACATGTGTGTCCCAATGTCTAATGAAATAATAACTTTAGCTGCTCAGCCATAGTCAGGTTCTACCTCCTCTGCTCGTATTGCTGCACCACTAAAAACAGGTCTTCTGTCTGCCACGAAACATTAGCCATCAATTATGTTGTAATTAAGAAATATCTAAGCCTTGGCACCCATGACTACATTACAAATTCTCCACAGCTGACTGGTTTCATGGTATTGAAAAGCAAACGCAAATAGATTTTCAATTTGGGGAAGGGATGTAGGCTAATTGAGTTGACCTTAAAGTGCTGTTTTATTTAAAAATAACAGTAGAGTACGTAACGGCAGCTTAATTTTGTGGCTTATGTTGCTATATGCAGCTGAAACATTTATTCTGTATAAAAATATGCATAATACCTTTTTCCTTCACTGGCATTCAGTCAGACTAAAGTTTTCTTATAGAATTTCAGCTAAGATTAGCAAAATTATTTCTGTTCACTGAGTGGCAAAATAAGGAGCCATATAATTATTTATAGGTGGGATTTATGAAAAATCTATTTTTTCTTTTAGCTTTGTCATGTTGTAATGTTATCCTTCAACAAAAAACATGCTATAAAATGTGCTTTTTGATTATTTAAAGGCAGATTAATTTTAGTGTATGTACACTTCTGAAATTATGGAAACCAATTTTCTAAATATTTCTTTTATTTTGGAATTGAGCAAATTAAAAATATTTCTCTGAGTCCTAACTGACCTAAAACATCACATGTTTAGTCTGATTCTGTCTAAGGGTTTGAGATAAAAAGGTTTTATATTTATACTCAGAAAACGTAAATGTCTGGTTTCAACAATGCATATCTTTTAGTCCCATTCCTTTTAAGAATTTCTCGAAAACCGCCATTTTTAATAATTTCACAGCAAATAAAAACATTGAATAGACCAAAACTGACATAATATTTGTAGCTCTGTCAGTTTCTGTTTTTCTCTTACACTGCTGTCCCTAATGACTGGAAAATATCAACCTGAACAATTTCTGTATGCAAATGCTCATTTGTAGCAACACAGATTTCAAGTAGTGTGTGCGTTATAAAAGTTGACAGCAGACTCACAAATGCACAGCCGGCTTGAGGAGCTATCAGCGGCAGCGGTAGCAGTGGCTGAAGCATTGCACCCATTATGCTGGAGGAAGAGCTCATCCGCACAACAAGCAGGTGTGTGCACGCATGATTTCACACTTAGCTGTACCGCATTAGCCCAGCTATTTATGCATTTAATAACGGTCATGGCTATATATAGCAGCAGGGCATGAATCACTCACTAGGATGGGGGGCTTTGGATTTATATTGTTAAGGTTTTAAAGGGTAGTTATTTATCACCTGTTCAAGGGAACATGGGAATCTTAACACACTTATCACTGACATGTTTGAAGAGAATTCATAACACAGTGACAAGCAGGGATGAAATGCATGCCATGCCCCAAACGGCACTTAACGCGATATCTTCAGTGCCATAAAGGGATGCGCTGGCATGCAGATGTAATGGATTGAGATTGTGCTAACACTTGTCCCCTGCTCTAAAGCTGACATTGTAAATTATCACCTGTCAGATCTGTGTCTTTAGCAAAGACAGTCAATGCTGGATATTATCTTTGGAGGAAGGGTTGAGAAGTTCTTCCCCCACTGTGGCAGCATGTTGTATTTCTCATCGTTATCTTTCTGTGTTAGGAAGACAGATCAAAGTAAAAAAAAACTGTGGTAGTGTTTTGCCTGAACAGAGATTGGAGTCCGGATAGGTTGATCTGAAATTCTACCTTCCTAATCAGCACCATCCATGCCGAGAGCTGCACTGCTTCTATCCATAGGTGAAGATTAATATCAATGCAGGCTTTGTGTGAAAGTCGCTACTTCAGAGATTTTTTTTTTTAATCTTTACTGGCAGTGCCATGATTGCATCGCTTCAATTCTGTTACCCAATTACAAGAACACACCTGTACTTCTTTGGAAATGTCAAGTTATGTGACAAATTAAACAAATTTAGCTACGTGTTGCAGACAGCGGAGAGTAACAGCTGTTTTAAAAGCTTGTGTCTGTCTTGAAACCACATGGTGAGTCATTTTCTGTTGCAGGTTGCTTTACTAATCGCCTTCTTTTTCTGTAGGAAGTTTCTCCTTGGGGACAGTTCTGTGATGGAGACGATAGAGGCGGAGGACATGGTTTTCCCACGCGAGACTGTTTGTCTGTGTGCAAAGATAGCAGAGAACCTTTTGGCTCCAAATGTTTATGAAACACACCTCGAGAAAATGACATTTACTATTTGAGGAAAGCATTCTGCCTTACCAAAGGGGTGCAGAATATGTGGAATCTGTGAACTTAGACAAAGATGGTTCAAAAATGAAAAGCTGACACTTGCAGGAACCTTTAGCAAACAGCTGAATTTTTTTCATATTACTACAAGACTTTAGCTTGGGCAAGCATCAATGCCCTCCAACCGGGATGAATAAGATCATATGTCTGTGTCACTAACGTCCCTCCAGACATGTCTCACCAGTCTAACGACATCTTGGAAACGCCTTCTGGTTGTCATTTAAGGTTAACAAGAGGAGGTCAAAAACTGCATGACAAGAGAAGCATACTTTCTATTTTAATGGTCACCCAGCTCTTTAAACCTGCACACATAAAATTTGCCGTCAAAACAAAAGTTTGAACAATATCTTTGGTCACTTTGCCCTAAAATAGGGTATAAAACAATTGTTTTTCTCCACAGTTATGTTTTGTTCAAAATGTGTAAGCTGTTAAGAACCGCTTCATTTACAGCTCAGCATGTAATCAGCGTTACAAGGTGATAATTACTAAATGCTCACCTTGCTTTATTCATGGGCTTCACCTGATCCATTTATACTGGGAATGAAGACTTAGTGGTTTGTCTTCTTGCTGCCACCCCATTGTTTAGTTAAGCTATATTATTGATTTTTCTTTGATTTTCTACTTAAATGATTAAAATCTAGATGTAGGAGTTGTTAATTTGAGTTAGACTGAGATGGGTGGAGCAATCAATTCAACATCACTCTCACACGTCTGGTAAATTTATTGTTACTTCAACCCAACTAATTGTAAATTACAAACTATAGGTCTGTCAGCAAACTATGTCAGCAACTAAAAGGCTGCTTTATGCTTTATCATTTCATTAGTTGTGTTGTAATCTCATCCAATAAAGCACAACATGCTGGAATGATGGCTTTTAAACATACTGGTTTATGAACTACTAAAGAGCATTATTTATGTTTGAAGACTTTATTTTAATTGTCAATGGTGTTAAACTTACGTATTTTAGTTAAGACACTGTAATTTTTCCAGTATCAGTCATTCCAATGTCTCTCTAAGTGAATATGAGGGTTGAATACTTCTGTCCCTGGGAGTCATTGCTATTAAACTCTAAAAGAAGATTAGGAAATGTCCATCTGGTCTCGTAGCTTATTTAAAATTGAAGCAATGATTAACACTATAATTGAAAATGGAGAAATTGATGTGTGCTGGAACTAACTAAAATAAAGTATATATATATTTTTTTTTAATCAGTAAATCAACTCACAATTGTCTCAACATAAAAAGCTGACTAATTAGCATGCACTTGTTCCTGTCTGGCACAAAAAGTGGATGGATGCATCACCATAATGTAAATTTAGTGTCGTGAAACGGTGTGGTGTTGAGGTGGTGAGGCAGACGCTGTAGACCCAGGATGCGATAATAAATGATTTTAATAATGAATGTCCAGAAAACAGTCCAACCAACGGGCAGCACGGCCAAGCGGAAGCCAGGGCTCGACGCCGGTAGCAACTGTATCACAAAGGACAACACGAAGGACTGAGCGTACATTCGACAAGGACCCGACAGAGACGCTGAGACACAGGTGACATTAAATACACGGGAGGGTAATCACAGAAATGAGACACACCTGGGAAACAATCAAGGGGAAGACAGGACAACACGAAGACTAGGGGACACAGAAAACTCTAAATAAATACACAGAAAACACAGATCATGACATTTAGCCTATAATCAGGGTTGGATCAAGATGACAGAGGGCCCTGGGGACAATGTGCCATATCTGAAACTTAAATTCAAAGTTTCTTTCTTAAGCCGCTCGACTGACTGGTCCTGATTGGGTCCATTTTCCCACTTTCTTACAATAGAATTTTAACTATGAAAAGCAAAATCCCATGATTAAAATAGCCTGATAAAGACATAATTCTTCTTATTTTGTGGAAAACGTGAAATCTAAAACAAACATTTCACAAATTTTACATAAATACTGTGGACCCCTCACAATGGGAACATTTAAAAGAATTAAACTCTGCAAGATTTCAGGTCCTCTCCTTTTCAATCTACATAAGCAATATTATACTGGTGGATAAGACTTTGCCAGGATTAAACTTGTCGTTTTTAGAATGACACTGTAGAAACAGAGGCTAAAGGGGATTAAACCTTTCATCACACGATTTTCACAAAGGAAACAAACTGTGTCCCAAAGAGATTTGTAATCATCATTGGAAATATCATACTGATCAAAATCTATATCAACTTTCGGCCAGTTTGTAGTTGTGCTTTCTTAAAACTACAAAGGTGGCCTGCATAGCCAATTCGGAAATGCATACATTTTAAGCAACTAACCGCAGTAATCATTGGACCTCAGTGTTACCTCACTTCATATAATAAGGCAGTCGGTAAGAATTTGGAAAGATTTGGACACTGATGCCATGAAAATGATTTGGGACGAGGATCATTTTATCTTGCAACTAATCACATTGGTCCCTCTTAAAATTTCTGAAAACCTTGTGTTCTCCATCACAAAGGTCTCTATGCCATAGTACAATTTGGATAAGTGAGTTAAATAGTTGGAAAATATAATCTTAATGGATACCATTTTACACACCTTTCTAAGAGGAAGTATATTTCTGAATATCATCCCCCCAAACAAATGCCAGTAGTAGAGTTTGCAGGTGGAAACATTGCAGTCTGGGATGTCTTACAGCATATGGCACTGGCAGATTTCATACAATTAAAGGAAAGATTAATGGAGAAGTGTACAGGGACATTCTCGAAGAATGTGAAGATGAAATATGTTTGCATTTCCTGACAATACCAAACAAGCAAATGTGTTTTCCTTAATTGGCTTCATAGATAGAAAGTGTTTATGCAGCAAATCTTTCACTCATAAAAACACCAGAATTGTGATTATATGTGTCATTACGACTATCTAAACAACAAAAAGTTCCAATGTACAGATATTGTCTTGTAGATCATACTCATAATTATGAAGCTTTATTTTATCTCACAACTCTGCCTGCCACAATATTTCAGGGTGGTTTCTGCTTATCCACCTTAAAACTAATGAAGCAACTCTTTGGAATAATAAGCCATTATGGTAAGCTTTTTCACACCGAGTTATGCTTTTAGAGGTTGAAGAAAATTAGGTTTTCATCCGTAGTGATATAAAATATTTATTCCCAATTATCATAAACATTTGATGACTTTTTCACATAGATCAAAGTTGGTTTGGGTAGCTGGGTAAAGGTTATATTTGTCTGATATTATAATAAACACCATCTAGGATTAAGATAATTGATTTAGACAGTGTTTGACAACAGTGATTTTATAACCCAGCACAAATGGCCTGATACATTACAGAAGTATTATAGTTTTAAACAAATTAACCAGCTTGTACTCAATGATACTAGTTTTGTTTTTAAATATCCTTTCTGTGAGCAGTGGAGAAGTGCCAAACTTCTTATCTCAAACAATCCCACCCCCCCCTTGTTTTTGCCTTACCACTTTCAGCTATTGTTTCCACTGTAACAGCATGTCATTCGTTTGGGATCCATTCTCTTGCACAAAAAGGTGCACATTGCATTTAACAGCAAAAGGGAAAAGAAAAGTTGATAAAATGGGCAGCCTTCTAATCTGTGGGAAACCACCAAAACACGAGTAAGTGTTGCCTTATAAAAACTTCTAAATCATGTAACAAAAGAGAATTAAATCCATGTGAGCCTGTGTTAATTCGTGTTATATGACATGCTCTTTCACAGGTTTTTCACATTAATTTGAAGCAGGACACAGAAGAATGAATCCAAACAAAGAACTCCCCAGAATGTGGCACAGCTCAGTTTGATCGGTGTAAGAGTTTATGTCATGTGATTTCTTGTCCGTGTAAAAAACAGCTCTATTGTTTTGTTTTTGCCACACTGCTGTTATGAAAAGGGAGGGAAAAAAACAGCATATCAAGGAAACGAGTTATCTCAGCAGGATGTCGCACAGCAACCCTTCTCCGTGTTTTTTTTTTTTTTCAGACCAATATGCTAGCTACATTTCACTTATTTCATCTTCATTTAGAAATTCTGGATTCTTGCTGAAGATGTACATTGTCTGAGTTAGAGCAAGGGTGGCATTTTATTATTCTTTAATCTGTGGTGTTTATGAGAGATTATACATCACTGTCAAAGGACTCTGCAGCAGCATGTACAGTAAGTGGAAGCTCTTGGTCTTTACATAACCCCGCTGGTTACACTTTGAAGATACAATACAGATTTAAGAACACTATCCTCTGAACGTTATAGACATTGTTCAGGATCAAACGGTTTCTCTTCAGTACATGGTGATGTTAAATAAAGCGTAGAAGCTGTATGCGTGCACAGCCAGGGTTTGTCTAATGAATTCCTCTCAGGAACTGCCAGTTCAGGGAGAAGTGTGACGGCATTGACAGTTTTGAAGCTATTCAGTGATGTCCAACCAGCAGCTGGTGAAAACCAAAATGAAACTTGATTAGTGACAGCTCTGCAGGGATGCTGTTGTCTCCTGCGGTATGGTTGCACTGACAACAGGGCTTTACCCAGATTCATGTTGTTTTGGCAAGATTATCTCTGAGTGTAGGTGTTTTCCTTGGTAACTGGATTTTTTTATTTTATTTGAAAACATATGGATGAAATTATTTTTGTCTGTCACAAAAACCTAAAATAACCAGAAAAAACAAGGATGTAAAATTATATGCACGATACATTTGTATCGCTGATCCTAATACATTTTTTTGATAAATAAAAAATTTGGATCTCTAGCTTTGAAAGAAATACACAAAGTGGACTAAATTTCTTTTAGTTATCTGCCATTCCTCTACAACATTGTTTTATCTAATTTCTGCTTGAACTCATGTGAATCTCATTCACTGCTCTCAATTGAACCCCAGAATGAGATGCCCAGGGCAGCATCCCATCAGGGGATGACAAGAGAACCACCACTAAACCCCTGCTGCAGGACACTGGCCACTATTTTTAAATCAATATTTTTTCCCCTCAAGTTTAAAAGAAAATCAATGCCTCTAGAGTCCTTTCAAAAAAACCTGTAATGCAAACTTTCCACCAGCAGCTGCCAATAAAATCAACATGAATGATGTCAGCATTTAATAGAAGATCCTGAGCATGGCTAACATACTATTGTGCTCAAAATTACCCCTGAAAGATTTTAGTTTCTGTTTTTGACACAGTGTAAACCTCTCCTCTCAGTCATTAATATTTTCAGCTCATATTTGTATGAGCCCCAAGTATCACGGAAACAGAGTCAGAAGTAAATGAGGCAGATTTGGAAAAGCCCATAAAACGAGTTTATTTTTGTTTTATCTAGCACTTGAAGCCAATGTATGTTGGCTTCTCTGTCTTTGTTAATAGTCTCAACATTTACTTCACATGTGCATGACAAACTGTATTAAATTTCAATTTAAGAAAATGTTAAAATCTCTGGCCTTGAACCTTATTTTAAGTGCAGATGGGAAGTGCAAACACAAAAAATGAAATGTCAAACATGATAAAGAAGAAAGAAGTATGTGCTTGAAAGGTGATGGTGGAGATCTACTCACCTAAGACAACATGTCTCCATAAACCACTGAGTCACTAACCACATGTGCTAAATCCTAAAAATCCAGTTTTGTTCATTTAAACTTAAAGCAATTTCTGTTTCAAACTTAACTTCATGTGTTCATTTTTTTAAGCCCTGACTGTTTTATATTTCTTTGGAGGAAAAAATGACCAGGTGTGGAAAAGCAGCTGATCAGAACCTCATCCCAATCAGCAGTACTGCAGCTCAGCTGTCAGCTATAATAGTGCTAATGACAGGCTATGTTACTGTGTGGCATAGAAACACCTTGGCTGAAGGACATGATAACTACTGGACAAGTATAGCGGCTTACAGGTTAAGGGGAGAGCAATGACATCCATTCATGTGTAATTGTGCTGTGAAGATTCACTCAGTTTAGAATAATGCTCACTTCTTCTAATTGGGTAACTTTCTGTTTGAATAATTCTTGAACCCAGTTTTCACCATGGCTATTGTCCTGAATCTGTTAAAAAGGATAAGACAACACACGGCTTGCACTACATAATTGAAGTTTCTTCACTTTGTACATCACTGTTGATCTGAATAACAAATATTTGTTCATTGTTTTTTGTTTTGTTTCGAAGAATCTCTCCTTCAAGGGCCACTCTGAAGCTTATTGAGTGAACACTTGAAGTGAAGCTTATGGCAGTTTTCTCTAAATTGGGCGGATATGAATGACTTGTTTAAAAATGAAACTTTCAGTTCCCCATGTAAGTCTAAATTTAAACATTTTTTTCAGAAAGACAAGAGAATTATCCTGGAGAATAAGTACCTCTCAAACAACGGCGTTCGACCTTGCTGAGCCAGCCGGGCCAGATAAAACACGGCTCCAGTTCTATTGCTGGTAAAAGAAGAGAGGGCATGTTCTGCTTTCAGAGCTGCCAGGACTATACTAATCATCAACCTGTGTGTGCATGCAAGAGCAACACAGATCTTCTTAGTGAGCAGTCTTTGATGTCATTTACCAGCATCACACAGACATACTACTACATATTTATGAAGTTATGCATGAGATCTAAAAAACTGTAAAAGCAGCTATACATAAACCAAGTATTTACAAACCAATGAAGTCAGACTTGGGAGAAATGTCTTCATAACAGCTAAATCTTGCCATGCAATAAATACCTAAAAATAAATGTTATAATCTTTCTAACATGCTTGGCAGCTTATTGCCTCTAAATGAATGTTATCATTCTCTCTGTTTAAATAAATCTACGTAAATATCTTTATCTACTTCAATGGAAAACAATAAGCTAAACTCTATGCTTGTGTTATTAAATTACTGTTTGATCATTTATTGCCTGATTGCTTGAACATAAGAAGAAATTTTCAGAGTACAAAAAGATCTCTTTAATATGCAAATTATGCTAAGAATGGGATCTCAGTCTCACTTTGAAAGTCTGATTTCACACCAAGACACATGACCTTTAAATCTACATGGATATTTATTTACAAATACAACTGAAAAGATTTTTTATCAGATTATGATTTTTTTTAAAAATGGATGTTTACAAAATGGGCAATAAAGGTTGAAAACAACACAGAGAACCTGTGATGATCTAATGAGTATAAAACTGATGGAGATTTAAGTTAAATCTTCATAAAGGAAGGAGAGATACAGCCACCACCAGTGTTTTAATAGCCTGGACCTTCTTGCATTACCTACTGTACTAGTCTTCTGAATGAAACAACTAGATGAGCTCAGAATTAAAAGTCAGAGCCAAACACTCCAAAGTAGGAAAACGTGAAAATGTTTCTAAAAGTGCAGGATCACTGATCAGTTTCTGGTCACTTGGCTGGAAATTTTACAGAAGATAAACGTGACAAAAGGGGAAAGTGATAAAAGATTGAGAAGGTTTCTACTTTCTAATTCTGCCTTTTTATCTGGCAAGATTTGCTCATCCAGTGTTTTCTCCTCATTTTACTTTCTGTCTGTTCTTTGCTGACTGTTTCTTTGTGTTCTCCCTCTGCTTCTCTGAGATTCATATTCTGGCATGTTTTCTCTTTTTTTTTCTCTACTGAGATGAATTATTCTGCAACATAGGGACATTCTAACTCACTTTCCATTGAAAGCTACCCAATAACAACTGCAAAACTTTTTTCCGCAGCCAATAACTCATGGAGTTTGTTGTAGAAGGATTTGACAATCAAATGTTTACTACTCTTGGTGTTACACAGCTTGGTTACCAGTAGTGATTTTAACATCCTTAAAGCATTAAGATCCTCCATTTCTCTTATCACACAAATGTATAACAAGATTTAAAGGAAACATTCATCCACAATTTTTCAACATTAAAACAAATACATGAAACAATTCTTTGAGATAATATACTAAATGAAATAAAGATTAAGTTCTTATACAAAGTCAGAAACACAAAATAAACATTGGGATTAATGAAATATAAAACAGAGCGTTGTAATGTTTCTTTAAACCACCTTCTGAATATAATTTTGCTAGAGAGTAATTATCATACATCACTGAGGATCACAAGATTCAAGCGTGTAAAAAAAAACTAAGTTGAAAAACCTCATGTTCAAATGAAGAAAGTCTCCAAAGATATCAGTTCATACATGATTAAGAACAAGAAGGGTTTCATTAACTGTTTTAATGTTGGTGGATTATGTACTTTAGTGAAACACATCTGTTGGAAGGAAATGAGAGAGGGTTAAGGTACACAAGTAGTGTCTCTGCTGCCAAGATATTTGTATGGCCGATTTCCAAGTTTCTTTAGCTTGGGCTCTGATTGAAACCAAAGAAAAGTATTATTCTTGCATAAAAGCCTGTAGAGGTTTGTAGATCATTCCTGGTCTCACTGCTACAATCACTCTCTAATAAAAGTTTGTAATTGACAAACAAATAAAAGAAAACAGGAAACAGGGAAAAAATATATAAGATGACCTTTAAAGAATAAGCATATAGTCCCTTTTTTTTAACAGGTTACAGATATCAAATGACATTTCATAAAGTAAACTCAATTTCAAAAGGTTCATTTACACAGACTGACATTTACACAACTGTAAAGTACAGCAATGAGGCACTTGAAGTCATTCAGGTTACTCTGGTTTGGAGGTCTATGTATTTCAATATGATTAAGTTTTAGGGACATCTAAAGTTTTAGTTGATCATGTAAGATATGAGTAATGTTTCCTTGCTCTAATTAGTGATTAAAAATGAATCAATAACAATTGATTAATTAATAGTAATTTTTGTTTGTTTGTTTTTGACCACCACAAAGTTGTTGATCTTCTGGAATTCTTTTTTTTCTGGATACAAATCTATTAAAATCTTAATTTTAAAAAGGGTTATTTGCATATACACAACACCATGTCAACAGTTCTCTATACACAACACCATGTCAACAGTTCTCTATACACAACACCATGTCATCAGCCAGATTATCAGTTAAATGATGTGTGGGGTATTAACAGCAGTCCACACTGTAAGAATAGTAGCAGATAAAGATACATCAGAAAGCATCAGTTTCTGATCCTACCACATTCCCTCCCAACTGCAGCGTCTTCTTGTTGGACAGGATTTAACTGGTTGGTTCTGGTAGGTCTCCAAGCTGCTTCTGCTTCTTTAAAGTAGTAACATTTGCATCAAGCTGGATTATCTTAATGTGACATCCACGACTTTGTTGTTTGACAAAGAAATCTGTCTTGGTAAACCATGTTTATGTCACATTAAATTTCAACACAAAAACAACAACAGTGCCTTTTTACAGGTTATGAAAATCATGCTGTCAAAGCTGTACTCCTAAGGGTTTTCAGTTGTCAAGGCTACCATAAAGACAACGTCTGCTCATTGCCTACTCATGTAGTGTGCCAGATTGAACCAAACCACAAAACCCACAAGACGATAGGACAATTTTTGCTCTGTCTGTCTCACTATAACACCACTGCCCTTAGCCCATCCCCAAGCTCCCACACTTTTATTTCCAAACATCACCCACTCACACTTGACCTACTTGTGTTGACAACACCCATTGTTACACACACCTCCCTGTGAAACTTGCAACCTTTCTCATCACCTTTGGGGCTTAAATTAACAGTCTCAATCCACTCCCTGAACAGAAGTATGTTGCACAACACAAAGGATGGTTTATTTTTATATTTTGATAACTTACATTAATATAATGCTGTTTATGTTGTCATATTGTATTTGTGTTTATTTTGTAATTGCAGCTTCCAGCTTTGAATGTGTTTGGAGATTTCACTCCACAGGGTAATTTCTGCTCTCAAAATTTAATTATAAAGTAGGGTTTTTAATTATCAGATGTCCCTAACCTGGTATTTATCAAATGCAACTTGGTATTTAATGTATTTAAATAAAAAATTATTTATATTCATGGGAATATTTTAATTAAAATTATTTTCAGTTACCCCTAAAGTTTATTTCTAATAGGAAATAAGGTATTTCTCTCTCTCTCAAAAGGAAAAAGGTTAATCCAAGTGTGTTTATAGAAGCCTTATCATTGATCTTTAAAATCTCAAACAGCTTTTTGTTCATTTCCACTGTATTTTGGCCATTTGTCTTTGTCAGTGTGTTCCAAGTATATGAGGTTGGAACATTTCCCTGCCATCGCCCTAATTTTTAGCTTTCCCCTCAGATTCTAGTCATGACTGACTGGGCAAAATGTTTGTGTTACTTCCAGTCAGTGGAACCATGTTGACCAAAATAAACTCTTTTCAGAAACCTAAACCTGCCAGGAGCATGGAAAACCTTTGCTGTTATGTGTTTGCAGGGTCCAGCCGTGCTGTAGGTTGAAAGTAATAATTTTTTCACACTATAAAAATATTGAGTTGTCAAAGCTATGCCACTTGAAGTTATAATACTTGTAAAGACTTACAGTTAAAGAATCTGTTCATCATTTGTGAATGTAAAGTGTTCTTTCATGTTTAGGCCAGTAAGATCAAAATTATTGTTTTGGTATTTTATTTAATATAAAATTCATTAAGTAATACCTATGTTTCTTGAGCTTTTCTGAAAGCTCAGACCATATATTATATTTTTGTTCAACAGATATTTTTAATTTAAATCAAACCTTGAAATAGTCATTTGTTTTACTGAAATAATGAAATCTTAATTCACATCTAAATTATTCTAAGTTAAATTAGAGGTCTCTTTTTAAAGTATTCAATATTTATCACCTTGAGAGGTAATAGTTCCATAGCATTTCCTTTTTAAAATTCCACTTGCTCTTTTTTGTCTTAATTTTTAATTTTTTTTCCCCAAGCTGGTTCTATAAAGCTGTACAAGAGAACAGGTCTCTCTATCTCTAATATCAATGCCGTTATGAAAAATCTGTCTGTCGAAAACAACATGTAATACATGCAGCTCACTCTAACTGCTACTA
Organism: Xiphophorus hellerii; assembly: GCF_003331165.1. NCBI lineage: Eukaryota > Metazoa > Chordata > Actinopteri > Cyprinodontiformes > Poeciliidae > Xiphophorus > Xiphophorus hellerii. The sequence goes on from NC_045680.1 coordinate 11,989,068, forward strand.
TCATGCTCATAAACGAAAAAATGTATTCAATGTGAAACACTCTCAAAATTACGAACATTTCTAAAAAAAAAATTTGATGTACAGAGTATATGGGGAAAAAAAATAGGGAGATGTTTCAGTATCACAGTGGGGATGTGCTCCCTCGGTTTCAGCTGCTGTAAGAAGTCTTCCTCATCTTCCTCTTGCTTTCCCTTGCACTCTGACCTGAAAGTTCATCCAGCCCCATGGCTCTCCATCACCTCCTCCTACATTTATTTTAAACGTTCATAAACACAAACCCATGGACCATGGAGTCTTCATCAATACATTGCTTGGTTATGTATTATCATCGTGGAGTGCAATGTGGGGAGTTACAGTATATTCATCTCTCTGGTCAACCTTTAATCTGCTCTTGTGTTTAAGTTTTTCCAAGTCGTTGGTATTTTCCTTCCCTTTCCTCTCCTCCTGACTCTCTAACTGTACTGAACTGCCAGACCAGTCAGAGGTTTTATTTAATTTATATCACTTTGTAAATGTCTTCTAAATAAGCTGGTTAAGAGAAATGCAGTCAGATATCACTTTGACTCCAATCCCTCTCTTAAACTATTTAAATAAGCACAGTAGATTGCAGTTGGTTCCCATTGTTCATATATACAAACACTGGGGTGGCTCAGTCTCAAATGACACAAACTGCTGTGTGCTAAGATGTGCCACAGCTCAACCTTTTATGATTCACACTGCAAAGCATGCCTCATACTGAGGACATTGCTTCATTCATACCTGTGTTATTTAGCACAATACACAAGACCACATAGAGATGGAAAAATTCCTCACATCAGTTCTATGGGCAGAGCAGAGTATTATTAGCGAACCTGCAGCAAATGAGCACCATTTTCCATCATTTCTTCCATACACTGTAAAGTCCCCTTTTTGAAATCACAGATCACAAAGCGAGAGTTATTGGAGTTTCTTCTGTTTTTGTGAAGCATAGAGTAATGCTGTGCTCCCTCTTCCCCACTCATTGCTGCCCACTCTCTTCAGCTGTCTACAAAAAAAGCTCTTACACTTTTCTTTTACCCACAATATTTCCAGTTGAGAAAAACAGGACAATTACGATGTGGAAACTTAAGGAGCACCACAGATTTCTCTTATACTGGTAATGCTTCATCAATACTACAGGTTTGAAGCTTGGAGTGGCACTTTGTCATTATGATGCATGCTTTTTTTGCCTCTGAAATGACTTTCTCAAAATAAAGGTAGAATATCCATAACTATTGCGACTCTATGTATAATCTTGATGTCAAACCAAAGCTAGGATTTCCAGTATCTGGCCAAATATGTGTGACAAAAAGTAAACACCTTACATAGTCTAGACATTATCAGAGTAATTCCTGACAAACTATGCAAATTTAATAAAAAGTGATCCTGAGCAAGTTTACTGACATATTAAAATAGGTCAAAATGTGTCATTTGGGATTTCTCAGACAAGAGATTTTGCTATATTTTACTGGCGTAGTGTCTTGGTTATTCAATCCACTTTTTGAAAGACACTGGAAACCTTTATACATTTTTCAAATTCAATTAGGCATCCAGATCAGAAGCTCAACTCACTCCTTTCGATGCGGAGGAGCTCTACTTCGAGCCTTCGGCCAAACCTACCCACCCTACAGATGAAGCTCATTTTCTTTCAGTCATGATTCACATCTCAGCAGCATTGGTGAGGAAAGGAACATAGACGGACACCTTATTTGAGGTTTTTGCTTTACGGTTCAGATCCTTCTTCTCCATGACAGACTGCAGGAGCGATGGCATTACTGTAGACAAAGCCCCAATTTTTCTGTCCACAGATATATTTGTTTTTAAAATGCTTTTGTTAAGGCAGTGACACTGAAACTGTAGCGTAGTTCTTTAAACAACATTCCTAGACAACGTTCCTCCACATTTATTTTGGATGTGGGGATTCCTGCTGAGATTTTCACACCATTTTACAGGTTTTTAGCATCATAACAACAATGCAACAAAAACCACAACTTGCTGTTAGCAAACATGAATAAAAATAAGTACCTACAAATTGAAGATGTGAAAGAAAGTTCTCTCCATCTGCAGCATGGAAACATTCTCTGCTATAATCAATATTTAGTTCAGTTGTGGTCTCCTTCTCAACACAAACACTCAAAGAAAATCCAATATCGGGTTGGAGCCAATCCCTTATTTCGGCCCTATTTGAGAAATTTGAATATCTGCATGTCACGCTGCACAGCACTGGGATTTGAGCTGGGATGTGCAGTAAATAAGTAGCTAAGGTCTGCAACAACAACAACAAAAAAACAGCCTCAGAGACACTCGGCTTCACATACAGTATATTCTACCAACTGCAGTGTGGCCTATTCACATTCATACCAACTTTAAGGGAAATGGAGCAGCAGTCGAGTAATGGAAAAAATACCTTTGTGTTGAAAACAGTGTACAGTCTGACATTCAGGTATTTTACCAAAACTTTGATCTGCTAACAAATAAGATCGTTTTGTTCACTTCTGTTGCAACTGCCAAATTATTTTCAGGAAAATCTCAGTCCTACAGTTGCTTCAGTGACAGGTGTTGTGTTTCTGACAAACATTTGCAGAAAGAAAAAGGAGGCTTTAATCCTTTTAGACATCTGAAAATCACCTGCAAATGTATGCAATTAAACCTTGAATGTCAGAGCTCCAGAAGTGAGCCATAGTGAGCTTCAAACATACATTCACCACATGCCTTCACTTCTGAAATACTTTTGTGCAGTTGCCTAAACCCAGACTGAGATCATGCTGAGATAATACAGAATTGACGTCATGTGTGGGCAGCAAAGGCATGATTCATGTTAAGTGTATCATTGAAATATGGGCAAATTTGCAGAAAAAAATCTCTCTGTGAACTCTTAATGTAATCAACAATGTATGTTCTTTTAGAACGAGGGCATTTGGATCTTGATTTTTGTCTCCTATATATGAAGGAACAACTCTAAGTGAAGATTCTGCATTGCTAGAATATTAAAGAAGTGCTGCATGTTTCTTATTCTAAAACACTTCTATCCTCTAATGATTGCAGAAATTTACATTGCACTTTATTAATTTGGACCCCAGGTCCTGCAGCTCATAAGAGATCAGAAAATATTTCTGTGTGTAACACAATTTGTTTTATGGATGTGAAATGTGATGCATAGCACTTTGGAGCAAAAGGCAGATTCAGGGTGAAGCTGCAAAAGGATGCATTATCAGGCTTGTCAGCACAGTCTGTCTAAAACAAACACCATTTGCATCTCTCTTCTATTTATCATGTGTTGCATTATGCCTGCTGTCCTCTCTTGTTGCTGATTAAATTTCCATTAGCCATGCTTACTTGTTGTGCAGGGAAGCGAACTGAGAAATGCTCCGTACATGTGATCACTCAGAACAGTGTAGGTTGGGTAATGACATGTTGGCATGATTTTTTTTCCTCCTCTTTGGAGGAAAGAGGTACACCTTGTGACAGCGTGTCTTTTCCAGCGCATTTCTGGCTGCCGTTGTGCAGGCTGGCAGGGTGAGATGTGGCAAATGCAAAGAAGGAGACAGCAATGAAGAGGTGGAAAAAATGGACATTTGAATTGAAATCAAATATATTCAAATATATTTCTGTGTATACTATTGATGTATTGAGAACCAGTGCTTGAGGGTCTTTGGGATGAAACAGACTTCCGGCAAGTGTGACACTTTATCTAACATTTATAAATATGCAGTTGATGTTTCAAATCCTGAATAAATGTATTTCAAAACAATAAAAAAAAAAAAAATTATCCACGCTAGCCAAATGTTGTATGCATTCAGGAAGAGCTAAAGATTAGTTTAGTAACAGTTACAGAAAACCTGCTAGTAGGCATATTTTTGAATATCACAACCCTGAAATGTGGTAGCAATCTCCAAAGAGATCTCAAACTCCAGTCCTCCTGGGTTGGTGTCCTGCAAAGCTTTGAGGTGAAACCTAATGCAGCACACCTGATTTAAATAACTAAATTACCTCTTTAGCATGCAGGCAGTACGGCTGCTTTAATTGAGAGGATCACCAGAGTGGGGAGTCATCCCGGTTCAGGCCTGGTCCGACTGTTTTCAGTCTTTTCAACGTATAGAAGAAAAGCTCTTTGTGTCGATGGGGCTCAGCACTGCCCTCTATCAGTGAGACAGTTCTGTCTCACACTACAGTATTTAGAGGCAGAACACAAAGACTAAATATCACACACAAGTCTTGTGTGTGATATGGCAACTTGACATACCCTCAAGTTGCCAGTGAGGGTATGTCACATTAAAAGGAAAAAAAAATGGAATTGATTTCAATAAACACTTAATCCATCTCAAAAGCCTGAAACTTTAACAGGGGACTGTGCTCATTGTAAGGCCACTGAACCTGGTAAGTGAACAGTAGCATAAATACAAACCAATGGAGCATGGATGAAAGCTTGGTTGTATTTAGTATGTATACTGTCTGACCGTTGTTACTCGAGGTCAGTTGTCCAGTTGATACTGCAAATATGTCACAAGTAAAAAAACCAACAACTCATGAATCTGTTAGAACTGGAAAGTCACTGTGCATGTCCCACGTTCCTAGTTGCCATGTTTTGTTGCCAATTAATGACTTTTCTCCTAAATTCTTTAATTCTGCAGAAAGCTCTCATAGTTAAATTGTTTTCTTGTGTGTGTAAATACAGCCAAGTCACATTTTTAGCTTTGATGTCTCCACATGGCAGATGTTTCTACTTGAATTCATGAACACATTTTTACTCATCACTATGAAACAATAGGGTTAAACAGTGTTTATTTTAGTGCAATGGAAAAACAATATCCATCAGCAATTCATTACAGTACATATGTGATTTTTTTTTTATCCAGTTCTTTGTTCTTTTTTGTTTCAGACAAGCTTCTCATTTATGCTGTTTCTTGTTGACTTCTATAATAAAGCTTTCCCAAACAGGGAATTTCACAATGCCTTTGTAATTTAGACAAAAAAGTTGATAAAAGAATAAAGAAAGCAGTGTTTGAACAGAGCCTTAAATCAGCATTATTTTCTCATTCTGTCTCAAGTGACACATTTAAAGCACCTATCACATCAAAACAAGGTAACTATTGTGCAGCTTGACGATAAAGAATTGAGGAAAGTTTAGTCTGTAACAAGATGTGCTTTAATTTTTAGCAGCTGTGTGTAGAAAGCATTGTTGCTGCTATTATAAGAAGGACAAAATTCAATAAAGTGTTCTGAAAATTAACTCAGTATTTAAGGAAAGGCATGAATTGTAAGCCAGCCAGTAAGTATGTGGGAGGAACAGATCTTTAATGCACAGCTAGTTATACTTTTGGGTTTTGTACTGCACAGATTTTTCTCACCTATTATTTATTGTTTAACCAGCTGATTATAGAGAAGAGTCACCACTTTTAAAAAAGTGCAAAGAAAAATTTTTAAATTCTTTAAAATGCTTAAAACAGTAAATTTGTATCTTTTCAACATTCCTTGTTTTGATAATTATAATTAAGTCATGATTTTTTTCCCTCCTAAATAAATGAGCTACACAGATGCTCATTTCCTTTAATCTTTCAACAAATTCTGAAATAAAAGAGAATGTAACATTTCAGTCTGGCAGATGTGCATCAAAAATAACAACAGCTACTGGTTTAAGTCTGACCATCATTCAAAGCAACGAATGCAATGTTTAAAAGAGCTGCAACTGAGCCATATGTAGCTGGATGAGAAACAAGGTTTATCCTCACACTCAATGAGCATCTAGCTAAGGAAGGAAAATAGATTCACTGCTAAAGAACCAGAGCAGAGTTGCATCCTCAGTTCAGAAAACAGGATTTTTTTCTCCTAACTTTGAGAACAGAAATAACCAGATATGCTGTAACTTGATTCAGAAACACTCAAATGTTATGACTAAGTATAAACGAACATTTCACATTTCTTCTCTCGCTGTTTGACATTTCTGTTTGATAAATGCTAGAACATTAACAGACAGAATTTGGTTTTCTTTTTTTTCTTATGTCAGGAGTTTCATGCACAAATATTATTCTTATAAACAATTTTTGAACAGTCAGGGGTTTCTAAGTTTCTGAATTAGTAATTCAGAACGGTTGAGATGGTTGTACCACCGGTGCAGGTATCTTAAGGCAAAACCTCAAATGTACTGCTTCCTTTTGTGAAAAAAATGTGAAAGAAATCAGCCAAGATATCTGGAAGAGAACCATGTATAATTTGCCATTTATACTGCATAATGCTGTTTGAGCAGATTAAAGTGACACCGTCAGGGAAACTGAAAGTGTTAGTGACACATGACATCAGCTGGGCTTGTTCAAACTGTTTAAATGTGCATGTATTTTAGCATATGTGCATTTCTGTATTTGAAGAGTGTTTAATTAATCATGATTCTGCTACTTAGAGAGCAGAAATAAATTTGGCTATCCTGAGTGACCTAAACAAGAAAATGTTTATTCTGATTTAATTTTAGACAGTGAAATAAAAGACTGTGTAAAGTAGTGTGGTCAAGGATCAGCAAGGTGAACAAAAAAAACAGCATCAGCTACAAGGGACAAACAATGGTGAGTAAAAAGGAAAACAAATGCCATAAATATACTTTAAAACAAAATAAACAAATTTAACCAATAATCCAGAAGTAGTAGCTTTAATCTAAACATATAAATAGATGGAAACTCCAACATAATGCTAACACAAACAAACCCGGGATAGTAAGTGAAGCAACGTAATTTAAACATTGCAAATTAAGGTTTAAATTTAAGCATTATAACCAACTATAGAAAGTATGTGAATCAGAAATAAGAGTAAGAGACAAGTGGTGAACAGAAACTGAGCCACTTTGTCACAGACTGTATCTCACTTTATATATTATAGGTCAATCTGTTTACAGCTGTGAATGGAGAGCTGCTTGATTTAATGTTGATGCAGTTTCATTTTTTATATATATTTTGAAAACTCAATTATTTGCTGAATCTAGGCATCCTGGCCTCTGTTTTCTGGCTCTAGCCTCTGTTAATTTGGCCTAAGAGTGACAAAACAAATTAAATTTAATGAAGCCTATTTATCTGGTAATGTGGTGCAGCTCTAATGAAAACTCTGAATCTAATAATTGGGAAAAAGAAGCCACGAAATCTGCAATGGACACTAAACATGTGACCATCTCAGAAGTTCACTTATAGAAAACAGGGCCATGGATTTTGTGCATACATACGAAGCTACGCTCTCTCTAACAGCTTCTGCTCTTGGTTCCCTTAATGGCCAGCAGGATTGATTAGTGCAGGGAGGAGGGGAGGCTGTGTGGCCTGCTGCCTCATTACTCTGGGTTTGCAGGTGTTCTCGATGCTTCAGTGCTCCTGCTGCCTTGGCAAAGAGAAGACGGAGGACAGAGACCAGACCTACCTCGTTCATCTTGCACCCCATGATGGAGGTCACGCAGGAAAGCACTCTTGCTCAGAATAAGTCACCAGGAGTGACAGATGGAGATGTGAAGCAGGAGGGAAATCAGCTCGGTCTCAAAGTGTTTCATTTGTTTTTCATCTCAGGAAGGTGGCTGTGGACACACTTTTGATGACATCGCCTGCCAGGCACTTTTGGTTTGGTTATGTAAGATGCTTTGACTTTGTGCTTTTATAAATTTCACCACATCTTGGACGGAATCTAAGTGTGGGTTCTTTTGCATGCTTGCAGACGAGTTGTTCAATGTGTCAGTGCTGAGAAGAAAAGAAAAACAAACATATGAATTGAAAGGCTCTCAAGTCTTCATACAGTTACAAAGTTATCCTGAGTTATGTCTGCAGATATGCTGCTATAGGCTCAGTCTGCTGGAGGCCAAACTGACCCATTTTCCTCACTTTCTTTTTCTGCTACTCTCCAACTGCATTATTTGCTATTATTTAAACTCTTAACTTTACATTTTCTCTCAGTTTGTTTTTCTTTCCATAGAAGCTATACCTGGCGTTGTGCTTGGCAGTGGTTTCTTCCTGGAGGAGAGCATTGGCTGAGATACTAATGCTCTCCTGCTATTAACGTTTTACTTTTCATTAACATAGAAAGTAGTCTTACGTCAGATCCTCTGTTTCTTTTTTGTGTGTTCCGTTCTGTCTTCTCAAACCCATAGTCAGTCATGGCTCGTAGTGAGCCCGGTTTTCCTCCTGGGAAGTTTCTTCTACCATGAGGAAATAACTTTATGTAAAGCTCAAAAAAGTCAGTTTTATGTAATATTGCCCCTTTAAAATAAGAAAGAAAACATTAAATCAAAATTTTGGTTGTAGTTGGCATGAGAACTGTATGATGACAAAGTTCAGGTTTTATATTGAGCTCATGTAAAACACAGGTGACAAACACCCTGGAACTCAACCAGCTCAGAAGAAGGTTTTGATGATCTAACCACATAACTTCATCCAAATGAAAATTTCAGCCTCATTTTCTGAATCTTCTTAATCAAATTGGTTTCCCTCTAACTCTTTTGTCCTGTTGCTAGGTGTAGGTAGGGATTATGTAGCGACGGTGCCAGTTAGACTTGAATGAAGAAACATGCGAATAAATTAACAAGGTGCAAATGCTGCCAACAGAGCACAGTTTATGTGTTTTAATATCTGAGTTTACAACTATGTGCTCCCCCTGGAAGAGTTCTGTAACCTGTTCTCTGTGCATTTGTTTTTTATTTTATTTTCCACAGCCTAGGTTTTCCGTCCCATAAGATTGTTTTTAATTGTTTGGGATATTTGTTGTTACTGTTTTAACCCAACTGTTTTCATGCAAAAAGATAAATAAGTAGCGCATTGCATTGCTAATGAGGACAGCTGTACTTCAGTGGATAGAGTATTCATCTTGCAATCTGAAAGTTGTGTGTTTGTTTCCAAACACGCAAAATAGATGTTAGCATCTATTCTGCCTTGGAATAGATGCTAACATTATTTTTGAAGACTGTTACTGATTATTCTAAAGATCTGACTAGACAGCTGTTCTCTCTCAATATTGTTTAACTTCTTATTATCCAATTCATTCCTTCCATTAATCCATATGCTAAGTTAATAGTTTACATATCAGACGAAGAAGCATTGTTGTGATGATTTGCTGAAGGGAGGAGTATTGGAGATGGTAGAAAGTTCTTGAAAAAGAAGACACTTTCAGACACCTTGAAGTCCTCTTTTGAGCAAAAATGACTTATGACAAATAATAGGCAATGTTAGACATTTTCTAGGAAAATTCTGCAACTTTTACTTTTCCAATGCCTGCCCACAAGCACACCATCTCCTTTCCCCAGCCTCCTCTACATTTTTCCCAGCATCCGATTAGCTGAATGCATGGCGACCAAGAACTTCCTGTCCTTTCATTGTTGCCCTCATGTCTCCTTCTGACCATTGTCATGCAGTTTTGTGGTGGAATAGAAATCATACAGGCTAACCCCTTCTGTTCTGCAGTGTGACATGAGTTCCTATAACACTGAGCTTTCAGTATTTCGTGTTCATTTTTTGAAATTGCGCAGTGTGCTTTGCCTAATGCACTACTCCATAAGCTGCTTGACTGCTGTGAAAAAACTGAACTAATAGAGAGGTTGGAGATGACTCTTGTCACTTGTAACTGAATATAAAGTAATGATATATACGTGTAGCCTATGTTCTCTAGAGTTTGTATAGTATTATGGAAACTTTGAACTTAGTTTAAATATATTTAGGTGGCAAATTATAAACAAGATTTAATTCACATTAACCTGTCTTAACCAAATTTAAAATTAATTATTGATAAAAAATTACCTTTTGCAACACAGTAAATAACACATACACCTTACCGACATGTCATAGATTTGAAAGGTTGTAGTTTTTTACATCTATTATATCCTATATAGTTTTAGACTCTGTGATGCAAGTTTTGGATATCCCAATATAAACAGCAAGACACACTGTACATTAAAGTTTTTCATTAGTGGAGCTCACGTTTTTGATAAGCTAAGCTGAACAATGCTGAGGCTTTTTTCCATTTCAAGCCTAGAGTGATGCAGTTCAACCAGTTCACAGAAAATATGTACATTATCATTCTTTTGAGAGGCACATTTATTACTTTTTTCAGAACGGATGCACAGCCGGAGTCCAAGAAATAAGAATTAAGCAGAGTTGATCAAAGAAATGATGCCAGTGCTTACTGCAATCTGTTGCTTCTAACATTTTTCTGAGACCATACATATACGTAGGTAAGACACCAAAAATAGCATCACATATGTTGTGTACATGATTAAAGACTTTTCAGCGTCAGGATTTCAGACTTTGACTTTGTAGATCTTCAAAAGCAATTACAATTGCAAACACAGACTTAATTAACCACCTGTCAGTCAAAATCATCAGTGACTCATTTTTCTTTCTGATGATAGTGGCCTTAAAATATGAAAATGAAAGCAGGTGAGTAGAGAATTCAACCTCAACAGTGTACAGGTTATATGAGCAAAGAGAAGAGAGGAGAATAGAACAGATCTCAACAAGAGTTGGCACACGCTCTAGTCAATGTGCTAATAGTTGGATTATATAAAGAAAGACATATTTTAAAACTGTAAAATAAAAAAGGTACCTAAACAAAAACATGTTCATAATGGAGCTGTGTCGGTGGTGGGCTATGAAAAATGAATGTACTGTAGATTAACTAAATTAAAACCTGTCCTCTCCAATGATGGCACAGCTCCGATGGCAAAAAAACCCCCAAAAATCAGCAGCTTTGATACTAAAAGTTTGACGAAACATAAAAGCTTATTTCTTCTTACCTCTTGGCAGATGATCATTAGCAACAAACTATTTGTTATGGAATATGAAAAACAAAAAGAAAAACATCAAGCATATTAAATCAGAGACAAGAAAAAATGTACAAATATCTAGTGACTCACGTTTTATATCAGTATTTTAAGATCTTTAGAATAGATATTTAAATAAATAATAAACAACTGAGACTTATTCTCTGAAGATGCCTATAAAATAACAGACCTGAGGCAATGCCATCAGCCAAAAGGCCATCCAGCTTGTCGGACTTGTTCCAATTGTGATTTTGGAGCAGAGATCCACCAGAGACACAGGTCTCATTATTCTCACTTTCATTTGAAAAATACTTTGCAAATTCTTCCTTCCTAACTCCAGCTGCTGTCACTTATTGTGCCATCATTGAGCAGAGCAGTTCTGGATGATAAACTCCATCTCTGCACATTTGCATATTCTCTCCAGAGTCACAAAGTCTGCACTGGCCCCAGCTGTCTCCACAGGTGAGAGGGCAGACCGTCACTGGAAAAAAAAAAAAGTTTCTCGATAAGATAATTGCACAGACACAGCAATTAAGCGACATGGCCGAAAGTGTTGCTTAAGTCTCCTGAATTTATGTAGTCAATTGTTGTGTGGTGCATTACCTTGACAATCTCTTTGGGCTTTAATTATTGGAACACTTAAAGTGTGTTGTGGAGTTCATCAGCGCTCCGTAACTCTCAACACGGGGCTGCCAAGAAAGAAACGAGTTAGTGGGCGGGGAGCAATTAGAGTGGAGAGCAGCTTCCACTCAACTCCTGTCCCACAGGAATTTTGTCTTCACATTTTGGTTCCAGTCAATAATTCAGCTGTTGGATTTAACCATTTGTCATCACATCACACTCCCCTCTGGCACTTTGACTGGCTCTTGGAGCGACTGGAGGAAAAGCAAAAAGGAGCTGTTGGAGTGAAACATTGCATCAACACCGGTCAGTTCAGAATAGAGGAAATGAAAGGATTTTTACAAATTTCAAACTGAGCTAAAAAATGTTTTAAAGTTATTACTGTTAACATTGCTTTTCCAGCATCCCAGGCAGGGTCTTTTGATGTACTTTTCACAGAAGTGTTAGAAAGATATGTGCACTCCAATTCCTTTATTTGATGTACTTTTCAAAGTAAAACTTTTCAGGGTTTGTACTTGAAAAAGTTGAAGACAATAAATTAACCATTAACTTTGAGAAAAGCAGTAGACTGAAAGCCAGCTACTAGACTGATAATTAAAGCTTGCTAAGTAAACATGACGTCTTAAGTTCCTTGCTAAAATTTTTATAACACTTGAAGTTTATTTGTTTTTGTCACCAGAAATTTGAATGTATAAATCAAAATAGTGCTCAGTTGTGAATAATAATTTATGTGTTTAGTTTATTTCGAAAACAAAACTCTGAAAAGTGTTGCATTAATTTGTATTAAAAGTCTTTTACTTTGTTGCCCTTAAGTAAAACAAGTTGCCTTTAGCACTGTTGAACTCATTATCGGCAAACCTCTCAAAACTACAGCTGTTAAAGTGAATTGGCAGAGGAGCCTTAATCCAAGAAGCAGCCAAGAGGCCCCTTGTAACTCTGGAAGAGTTGCAGAGATCCACAAATCAGGTGGGAGATCCTCTGGATAATACAGTTCTTTATCTACTCACTCTCTGAGTGACCTGTTCTCATGCGCTCGGCATGAATTGGTCATTCTAAAAAACCTGGTAGCACATCTTCAATACACTCTGCTCCTTCTGTTGTCCTCCTGACTCACTGGCAAACAAAAAAAACCTGTAATAACTAGACATTAGGAGCAGATTTAATGACCCAAACTCACTCAATTTTAGGCTCATCTTTAGTTGAAACGTTGTTGCAAAACTCAGTTTTTTCCACCAATATAAACTGACACTTTGTAACTCAATTCAGTGAAAAAAAACAAACTGTATTTTAAAATATACTTGCTAAAAAGTTATTTCCAGGAATTAGACAGAATTGTCAGCAACAGCATGGACAATTTTTTAAAAGCAGGAGAATCTCAAATCCTTTAAGACCATGCTGTCTGAGAGAATGATTATGACAGCAGACAAAATGTTTACCACTTCACTGTAAATATTTTACCAAAAAGCAGAAAAATGTTCCACTCCAGCAAAAATTTCATATTTGGAAAACGTCAACTTTCAAAGCTTTAATTGCTTTGGCTTGTTTTTCCAGCTGGAATGAGAGACTAAACCTCCTTAGGCCAAATGTTTTCCCAAAACATTCACTGTAAATCTGACCCAAGACCCATTTAATGACTCAATAATCCAAAATCACAAAAAATCTGGGTTTAACCAAACCTTCTCAGTGTCCTCATTTTACACAGATTCAGAGCCTGATTGAGGTGGCGGAGCTATATCGAAACAGATTAAAATAATCTTTGAGTGCACACTCACAGTTCCCTTTAAAACCCATTAGGTTCAGCACAGATTAACCGAGACTAACACAGAAAAAAAGTGTTTATCTAATTATAAGTGAGCGTCAGACATCAGCAGGGTTTTTGATGGGCATTTAAAGCCTCAAAGGACCAGATGTAAGGCAGGAAATATGTCAGTAATTAAAAACATCTCTAATGTTAATCAACACCCACACGCCACAAAGTCTTGGGGTGTTTTCGCACCTGAGGTGTTTACCTCATTTAAAACAAACCAGTTCGATTCCCCCTCGGATGTGAACTGCACACGAGTGGGTGGGGTGAGAATGGGAGTTGGAGGGTGGGGGGAATTGTTTATGGTGTGAAAGTGATCAGACCTCGATCCAGCAGGCTGCCAGGTTTATGCTGCAAGCTTCAGCCAAATGCCTTTCCATAGGCAAGTTTACAGTAAACAAACAAATAAGCAATACTTATCATTTAGCAGCTGTGAAACTTTGGAGTCTTTTTTTTTCAAAAATATTCCATTATACTGCTCAGATAATTAGGCCTAAAATAATACTCACTAATGTTATGATGGATGATGTGTTTTCTAATGGCTCAGAGAACCGCATCTGCTTCCTGTATTTACATTCAGTACTCAGGCCCTGGACTCATCCTGGACTCAGCAGACTGAGCGTTCTCACCTGGTTTGCAGTGACGGTTCTAGTTCATTGGAGATTTCTTTGTCTGAAAAGAAACCAAACCACCTGAAAAATGTTAGAAGTTAAACTCGTCAACTGATTTGGATCAAAGTAAAACTAGAGATGCGAGAGGATCAACCCTAAAATTCAACCCTTACAGTGATCATTACTTGAGAAGTTGGATGCAAATTTAAGATGTTTCAGAATAGTGCAGTTGACATCCAGTATTGGCAGAGGTTTGGGACCACAACCGCCTGCGAATTGCTGGGCAAAAACATTAAAGAGACTTGATGAATGCTTTGAAGTCTGAATGCTCAGCCATTTAATTAGTTGTAGTGTGAAACTGATTCAGAGCAATTAATCCATGTGTTTGCCATACGTTGCAAAAACAAAACTAACATGGAAGAAACTGAAACCAAAAAGCACAAAGTTGCTGTCGATAATATTGTTATTTATTATTTATTCTTTATTTAATCAGGTAAACCCCGTTGAGATCTAGATCTCATTTTCAAGAGGGACCTGGGCAAAAAATTGCAATACATAGCAACCTGGTTACAAGATAAAAACATATGAATAACTTGCTAAACTACCCGATCATGACAAATTATAGAAAAGCATCACAACAGACTTCTGGATAGATTCTACATGTGATTTCAAACACATTTCGCAACTCAAACTACTGTGTACTCACTGTAGTGCGTTCAGCTTATTTTAGACACATTTTAAAACATCTGAACCTACTTTTCTTGTCGAGCATGCAAAAAAGTTTTATCTTTCCAGTGTAGCTACAGAGCAGTTCAGAGAACCAGTTTCTGTTCTTCAGCTAAATCTCTCTGCAGATTTTTGTATTTGAAGGGGGAGTAGATTTGTCCTCCTAGAAGCTCTCTTTGAATGTTTTCCTCCTTTAGACCTTAATTTGACCTCCAGTTACTGTTAACTTAAATTTCCTAATTGCATTACAAACTGAGCAACGCTCCTTTAAAATGCTTTTCTATGTTCTTTTAGGCAACTTTTTTGGCTTTTTCAAGCATCAATTATTCAAGAGCTCAGAGTAGTGAGCAGCAGCTTAGAGGAGCCAAGACCCGCTGCTTGTCAGGACATGATTTGAGAGTACTGCTGAAGCTTTGAAGTTTGCAGCACTTGATCAATCTTAAAGATGAAATGAATGAACCATTCAGCCAACAGACTGATTAGGATTTGAGGCTGATGGGAATTTATTTAGGTAGGAAGTTTCAAAGAGAATGCTCTTCTAACTCTTCATGTAATTAAATTAAAACATAAAAGACATTTTCTAAAATGGTCAAAAAATATTTTTTTATTTAATGTAATTAAAAAAAAGACAATTAAACATTTGCATATTTTCAACAATTGCTGACTTTGTATCAGCAAAGGTTGCTGTTCTTTCTTTTAAATTTCTTTTAAATCTTTTAAATTTGTAGTGATTAGTAGATCATTTGGCTCTCTGAACGTCTTTCAAAGTTTTCTTTTCATCTCTGGGTCCTTGCTGTAATGTGTTGATGGTGGAGGAGAGTAAAATAATATCAATATTAGGTGAAAAGTTTGCCGTTTGAAAGATAGAGAACAAAAAGACTGGAAAAACTTATTTGTTGTATGTTAATTATCATAGTCCCTTAAAAAGCATTCCTACCCCTGGACTTTCACGTTTTATCAAATGACAAACACAATGATGTGACTTCCTTATAAAGGGGTTTTATGTGATAGGTCATCACAAAGTTATACAGAATTGCAAAGTGGAAGGAAAATTATATTTGATTTTCAATTTTATTTTCACAAAGAAAACTTACTCAATACGTTAGTAAAGCCACCTGTCAGTGCAATTGCAGCTTTCATTCTTTTTTGATGCGTCTGTACAAACTTTGGACATCCAGAGATGGAATTTTTTGTTGTTCTTTGCAAAATAGCTCAGGCTCAAACAGATTGGATGGAGAGAATCTGTGAACACTGGTTTAGACTCTCAAATAGATTTAAACCCTGATGTTCACAAAGTCTTTTTTTTTTGTTTTGTTTAATTTTATTTATTAAAACTCTGTGGGTGTTTATGTGTGTCTTTAGTCTTTTGCAGTGTGTTAATCCACAGGATTGCATTGTATTTATCACCATTCAGCTTAACTCTGACCAACTTTACTAACTCTGCTGATGAAAAGCTCCTCCACAGCAGGCACCATATTTCACTGCGAACATCCTGCTGATGTCCTGTGTTACTTTATTTTATTGTATTTAATAAATCTTTTGGGTAAAAAGATTTGAATTCAAATACATGCTTCACCTTTCAGATTTGTATTTGTGAAAAACTTTAACCTTATTTCACTTTTCTCTCTTCATACTGCGTACTTACTGTATGTGCTCATTTGTGTTAGTTACTCATAAGAAAACCCCAATAAAATTGATTGAGATATCTTTTTGTAACATGACAAAATGTGAAAACATTCAAGTATGACTACTTTTGCAAGCTACTATGTAGCTATTTAGGAAAAACTCTATATTTACTAAAATATAATTTAATGTCTGTAAAGGTGTGTTAAGTTTGGTGTTCTTGATGATTATTCAACATGATAAAAATATTAAGTAAAGCTGAAAGCAAAGTTCCATTCCCTCAGACTAATTAGAGACTGGTCTACTATTGCATGCTATAAATATTTTTATGCAATCAATGATTTTTTTTTTTTTTTTTTTTACTAGTTTAAATTACTGTGAAAACTTCTAATCAAAAGGAACACCTAAAACAGCCAGGCCATTGAGGCTGATATACAAACTGACAGTCTAGATCTTTATTTGGAAATAATTATGTTGTTATTATTTAAAAAACCGACTGATGATATTTTGTTACATTTTCTAACCAAAAGCATATTTTTTAAATTCTCATGTGGTGTAACTTCACAATGCCCAGTGACTGCCTGGTTTCTGTCAGAACTACTGGTTTAGTAATGTGGATCATCCAGTAAGAATTCTTATCATCTTTATTTTATGGTATTTTTTAAGTGAACTCTATTGTGGGATCTTAGAATTTACTCTGTTTTGTATTTGCAATTGAAACAACAACGAATGCTGTGTATGCCACAGTTAAACGTTACAAAACGTTATTCAGAAAATGCTCAGATGCGAGAGAAAAAAATAATTAGAAAGCAGCTAAAGCACAAGGACAATATTTGATAAACCTTCAGAAAGCCTGAATGGCTGATTAATTTAATGGTTTTCTAAGAAATCCACGAGATTTCCATGAGATGAAGAACTTACAAGTATTTAATAAATTTTGAATACTAAAAATTGTTGGCCTCCTCATTTGTCTAATGTTCTGTGAAGTTTTTTTGGGTTTCAAACTCTTATTCACCCAGCTAATATTTCAAACTTTCCTGTGTGCTGTATGAAAAAAGCTAGAATAATGTTGTATGTATTACTGTTTTATATATATATATATATATATATATATATATATATATATATATATATATATATATATATATATATACACACACAACTGTGTGTCCAAACTTTTGGTCTGTACTCAGTTCAGACCAAAAGTTTGGACACATTTTCTCATTGAATTCAAAGTGTGTCCAAACATTTGGTCTGTACTGTATATATATATATATATATATATATATATATATATATATATATATATATATATATATATATATATATATATATATATATATATATTGCACATTTAGCAAAAATCTTAAATAGGTTTTCCAATAGTTCCAATCTTATAATGAAACTGTGCCTGAATGAAACCTAAAATTTGGTTTTGTACATCAGTCAGGACGCATTAAAAGAAACTTTGGGTGGAATATTTTTAGATTGTATAAATTATTACAATTCATGCAATTGAAGTTGTTCAGGACCAAACATTTCAATACAAACACAATCTACAATTCCATCATTAAGTGCCATTTATTAGTATCAAACCACTGCTACAAAATCACATCAAACATCATGAAAATGGACTTGCATACGTGCTATACACAATGTAAGCTTTAAAGTAAATAAAGTACATGAATTGTTCTCATTTCTGGACAAATATCAGTATATATTATTATCATTTATATATATATTTTATATAGAGATATATCATTACCACTTGAAAAGCTTACATATCAATCCTCTGACCTACAGCTTATGAATGTACAACTACGCCCTTGGTGGCCAAAGGACTCTCCAACACAAGTAAACATTTTAAATCCCCACCACATGTTTTTTCAGCAATAAGATATAAATATAACACAGTCAGAAAAGATGAAAGTCCAAACAGTGTTTGAAAATCCCATTCCCACTTTGTGCAAAAAGAACTATAAATGATGGTAAATACATTTCATCTATAGTAATGAAGAGGGGAAATGTCGCATCTCAGACATTGGACTCATCACCGAGGAGAAACACAATACAGCCCGTGCTACAAAGAACTAATTTCCTGTGTCAGTCAGAGAGCGCCAAACTACGTGTAATCTGCCATTGGAAGGGTGAAAAACAAATAAAATAGGATTACATTTGCTGTCAGTCAAATAATGACTTTTCTCTGTGCCAATCTTTTTCAATCCTTGTTAAAAAGTTGCCTCAGGCTTCGTGTTAAAAAAAAGAAAAAACAGCAAATACAATTTGTGATTCAGTCATCAGCCTCATGAAGGGTCCTGCTTCAGATAGCTCGCTTTAAAACCCAGGCATTATCTTGGGCTCTGCATCATTGGCTGGCAACTTATTTTCCAGTTCACTGGAAGTAACCAGGGACAGGTTGACAAATACTTCATGCAACCATTTTCTTTCTTTTTCTTTCCAGACCCTCTCACATTTGGAGTTGCAGTGTTTTCAGACAGATTGAAAAGAAATCAGCAGATCACACCAGTAAATTACTCACTTCCTGTGCACACATTGTGAGAGAAATGAAAAAGTCTTGTTTGAAAAAATATATATTTCTATTTAGAAGTGAATCAGACTTTCTTAGAAAAACTGGTTATATGGAGTATTTTTTTTCTCATTCTGCAAAGGGTTGACAGGAGAGATAGATTCTGCCTGCTGTGCAACAAACGTATCTACCAAACTGCATGTTCTTGAAAACAGAGAGGATTTTTTTTTTTTTTTGATACTGACAACTCAGTATGCTGCTCAGGGAAGAGGTCTGGTGACTGCAGGAGCCCTGGCGTGCAACAAGACACAATCTCCAACTTAAAACTGACAGAGGCACAGGAAGAGCTTCATTAACTACAAGGTCAGGAGGAATCCCCATTTCTCACAGCCGCCTCCCGTCTCCTGTTTGCGCTGACCACAGAACGCTGTTTGTGATGAGCCACAAAACCCCGATACAATGCTAATCACTTCTTCGGCCAGCACTTTGAGATGCAGGGGTAGTGGTGCAAGGGAAACTAATTCAGAGGAGCTGCAAACAAAAAAGGCATTGATGGCAGATTCACAAAACTCTTCTTTTATTCGTTAAAACAGAAAACTGTCAGAGTGGACAATGTTTGTCCCACTTGAGTTAATCCAAACTACTTGGTGTTCTTTTAGATGCTGTAGGAGGCAGTATGTCAACAATATTGTGCAAATATTATTTTACAAACAATGTTGACATACCACAACAACCAGTTGTTTTGTTTGAACTTTGATTTGAGTTGAAGCCTAATTCTTAAAACTGCTGTTGATCAAAATTACTTGGATTATAAAGACATTTTCTTACTTTGCCTTATTTGTGGGAAAAATGGCAGGACAGATAAAAGTTACATTTTATGAAAACAATGCCAGAGATTTACCAGAGCGACTATCGTAGAAGAAAATATCAGAAATTTATATGAGTTCATGCTGAGAAGTCGTGTTATGGTAATAAAAATAACTATAAAACTGGCTCAAAGCTGGCTTAGTTCTAACCAATGATCAAAATTTTAGTAAGGGTCTCACATAAGAAGAAACTTGTGATAGGTAAGATCAAAACTCTCAAGACATTTGCAAACTTCTGGATGATCCAAAAGATCAAAATCATCCAACCGTGAACCAGTAACAACCAGATGCTCCACACAAGATTAATGAGAGAAGAATTGAAAAACATAATCAGAGCTGTCAAAGAGCCAAGAATGACCCAGAGAGAGTTTTAGAAATATCTGGAATAAGCAGGTTGAGTTGTTTCTGAGAAAATGAAGTCAACCACTATGAAAGCTTACAACACAAGACTCCACTGGAGAAGAAATAAATTTGAAGAAATGTACAGGGTCGTCGGTGATAGGATATATATATTTTTTGTATTTTTCCAGGCTGCTTAAGACAAAATTAGTGCACAGGACAATGATGCTAAATACATAACCATGGAAACCTTCTGTTGAGTTTCTTCGTACAAGATACATATTGAATCTGTTTATTATCTATTAAATATTTTTTAGAACGCATCTTCAAAACTGATTCTTTGTATCATTCCACTTCATTTGTTTTGATATCTATTATGTATCGATTAATTGGATTTGTATTGACATCTGGCATAAATATTATGCTAATAACTGCATTAGAAAATGTTTACTGGGAAGAAAGCTGAAGAGTTGGAAAATTCTGTCAGCCATTGAACATTTTTGTTAAAAGATTTGGAATAATACATGGCAGCAAGGAAAGTAGGAAAGATTGGGTTATGGGATTACACTAATTGATAAAATACTTTAAAGGCACATTCAGTACAATACCTGTTGAGCTGATATTAAAAAGCCACTAGTCAGAAATGCATTCAAGCTAAACAGTGTAACTCAAAGACATTGGAGTGAGGAAAAAAAACTTTGAAAGCAGAAGTGGTAAAAAAAAAAAAAAAAAAAATATATATATATATATATATACACTGCTCAAAAAAATAAAGGGAACACTTAAACAGGTGTTTAACACTTAAAGTGTTCCCTTTATTTTTTTGAGCAGTATATATTATGAGGCCATTATAGTTACAACATTAATAATAATAATAATACACATCAACATGAATATTTAAAAATCTTCTTAGTTTAAACATGGAAAGTAGAGGGATTTTATTTTTAAACGGCTGTCAACTGGGAGCATGAGGCGAGGCAGCCGTCTCTGCAGGTGGGTGGCACGGCCTCTTCTCAGCCTGCACATCACACGTCTTTTTTTTTCTCTCTCTGAGGCATGCCACATCCAGGATGTTTAAGTCAAGAGATGATTCAGGTCATAGGACACTTGAAAGCTGTGCACTCTCTTTTTGTACGGTCTGATCCAACCCAGGTGCACTGTGGGATGGATGGAGTAAGCAGTGGCTTATCTTTGTAGAGATCCCACACGCTGAATGATGCTCTTGAGCCAGTAAAGATGATGCTGAGTAAACGGTGCTTGATCCTTCTGTATGTGCCGTGGCATATGGCCATCTGAGCTCAAGAATGTGCAGACAGTATGCAAGGCCAGAGGGAAGAGAGAATCAGATATGCATGATCCTGCACAATTTAGATGACTTGATATCTTCAGGCGCCAACTGCAACACACTGATATGTCCCTCAGCTTAGAGCACTTTGAGCCAGGAGCTAATTGCTGGGAAAGTTGTTTTGAATAATAAATATTGATTAAATTAATGGGAGAAAAAGAACAGGGTTATTCTCTTATAGCTTAAAATATGGGCTTTTTTATAAACTTAATCTATATTAGTCCCTGTTTTCAATTACAGCTGTTTATGGTTTGGACAATATAAGTCATCTGATGCAACACCGTTGGTAGAGAAGAAATGAAGGCGTTTTTTTTTTTTTTTGTTCACATATAGGCCACCTGGATATTTTTGTTGAATTTATGACTGAGGAGATGCCAAAAGTACTAGTGAAAGCTTTTGCCCCATTTTTCAAAACAACAACTTTCAGTATATCGAAGCTTTTCAGTTCTACTGTATGTTTTTGACTTAAAAAAAAATCTCATGGCAAAAGAGAAAACAACCAATTTTATCTGCTCTATCGGAATAAGATTCCTTTTCTCTAAAAGCAAGAGAATTTTCCTTTTAGATATGTGATCTTGCAAACTAATCTCAAGAGAAAAAACCCCCCCAAAAAACATAAGGAACATAATTACATGGTAGAAGTGAGATGTTACTCGTTGCCATAATGTGGAACTTTTATTGAAGACAATATGACTCAGGAACTAAGTGAATATTCATTCAAAGGTAAAAATGTGTAAAAAATAAAATAAAATAAAATAAAAATCCTTAAAATAAATTAACTCTTAATTGGAGTAACAATTTGGACAGAAAAAGTCAGCCTTCAGTTTGAGCACTTTCACAACATTTGAGGAAAAAAGAAATCTATATTAGCAAATAACTGGCATTATTACCTTTACATACCTTTAAAATAAAAGGCTTTAATAAGTATAAATCTGCCCCAAAATATTTCCACTAACTAAATGTACTCAAATTACAATTTAGATTTTTCTCATTGTTTTTTCTTGGATGTATCATGAAACTACAAGAAAACAAGTAAATTGTTAATATCATCTTAAAACCAGAGATGCTGCCACCTCTGCTCAGTGTGGGACTTCTCGCCCTGCAGGTTTCACTTGTTGCTTTCAAACTGAAACGTCATCAAATATTTTTTACTTATTTTACCTCATGAAAATGTTTCAATTCTAGCAATAATGTTGAACCAGTCAGTATCAGACATGATTATATTAAGATTTATAATGCAGACTAAGAAGTTCCAAAGATGTTTTAAAAACAGCCAAATATTGGAGCTGAATTGCCGTTGCCAAGTTTTACAAAATTTAAACAAAATGTTTTTAGAATTGGGATTTTTTTATGATAGACGAAGCATATTTATGACGTAGAGGAAACATTATGTTTAATTTTTTTTAAAAATGAAAATCTGAAGGTTATATTTGGATCTAGTCTCTTTTGCTTTGGAAACCTCTAAATAAAATCCAGCTCAACCAATTACCTGATGGGGTCACGTCTTAGTAAATAAGAGTCTGTCTGGGTTTAAAATGGTTGCTGTGTAAATCCAGCTGTTCTGTGAAGGTCTCAGAAGTTTGTTAGACAACATTAGTGAACAACAGCATCAAGGAACACAGCAGACAGGTCATGGATAAGGTTGTAGTTTTGTTTTACTTCAGTTTCTCACTACTTTCTGGTGGTCTATCACATGAAGTCTCAATAAAGTTTGAGGTTTTATTATGACAAAATATGAGTGTGAACACTTTTGCAAAGCACTGTAAAGGTGAAGAAAACTTTAGCGTTTCAGCTACAGTCAGTCCAGCTTCTATTTGTCAACCAAATCTTTTGAATGACTTCATCCCCAGTGAGTTGTCATGAAAACAGTTTCAATAACATTTAATTTCTTAATTTTGCTTCCTGCATGTAGCTCACTAAAATATCATGTTTGATGCACTCGGCCAAAGTATAGCTAGCACCTCCTTCGCTGAGTTCCTGATCTGAACCCCTTTCTGTGTTTCTCAGTTGTTGTGACAAATAACCAGTGCATGATTTTGTGACTTCTAGCAAAGTCCAAATGGATTTATTCTTGCTAGCAATTTCTCCTTGTGAGTGAGATAACTTTCAGCCAGTTGTTATTGTGTTATGCCTAGTTCACAAAACAAGATTTTTATGTCGACGTTTTCCAATTTTCCCCTTCTGACAATTTTAAGAACATCCCGATTATTGGGATGGCTCTTAGGGTCTTAAGTATATTTAACATGTTGGATTGTCTTGGCCCGATATTGCAGTATGTGTGTGATGTTCCCCGAGGGAGGACAAATAAGAACACTGCCTGATGAATGTGACGTGTAGCCAAGCAGAAAGTGAGGAGATTGAAACATGGAGGGGATTCTAAATAGAAGACAAAAAAAAAGGTCTAGTGGATGTTGGGGACGACTTCTTCTATCGTTCTCGGCTAATTGCATGCAGTCCACAATTGTTTCTTCCCTGTCGGCCGTGTTTGTTTAGTCTAAGGTCAAGTTTAGTTGTGAGAGGTTTTGCGAGATTTCCTATCAGACATCTGAATGTTGATTAGTGAAATCAGTTTCTACCATCATGCGTGTAGTTTCTCATGATTTGAAAATCGGCCGACAATTTAAAAATTTTGCTGTGTGAACCAGGCTTTAGGATAGCTGAAGTAATCAACACTGGCTTTAATTGCATTTTTCTAACCCAGACAGTCTATGTTTGTTGATCAGTTAAATCATGCCAAATGCTGAAAGTAAAAGAAAAAAAAAAAAACAATAGCTAAAACATAAGCAGGTGTTTTGATTCTGTTCTCATGGGGTCAAATTAGCAACAGAGATGCTGTCTCGCTGTCATTTATTTGGCATCACCTATGAGAACTGCCTTTTACTGCTCATTAACTCAGATGTGGGTTTACATTGTAACATGAAGACTTTTATTGCAAATTATACGGATTCGGTAAAAGGGACTTGTTAATACCATATTCAAAAAATAATAATCAACATCCAGTACATTTCATATGGAATACTAGCATGGTCTTAAGTGCTCAAACAAGCAACCAGCATAACTCCAGACTGTCACCACAATGTGCCACAACAATCATTATCATTATAACTCAAGAGCAAGTTGATTGAAAAAAAGTAAAATAAAATCATGTACAAACACAGCCTGGTGATCTGTAGAGGTATGTATTTTCAGACCAGGGTTATGAAACAGGATTTTGTAAAAGAACAAAATGAAAACTTCTTTCATTCATTAGAAAGTTTGAAGGTCTGTAAAATGGCCACCTTTTAAAAACACGGGTTAATTTTGAACATGCAGCACAACCATACTCTCTGCACATCGTCAAACACGCGAGTGTGTGAAAACTAGGACTACACACTGGCTCTACAGATCAAAAGGTACCTATTTTCTCCAAATATACACACATTGATTCTGTTCTATAATACTGATATACTGGTTCACACCCTCTGTTTCAAAAAGTAGGTAAATTTCATTGCAAACATTGTTCTTTTTAAACATACCTAAATCAACAGCAGTCATGGCATCTAAAGAAATCTGACGACATTAGAAACTATGCCATACTGTGTCTCATTCAAATAAATGTCACATATCCAGTTTTACATGTTTCAAAACGCAGTGTTTATACATCATTTTAATAAAGGAAGAGAATAAATATACGTCTGAACCATTTCCATTATACTTTAACATTTAAACAAAATTATATGGTGCAGTAAATTTATCGTTGGTAAAACAAACTGAACATAATTTCCGTACAAAAAGAAAACAAATAACCAAAATACCACCATGTAAATAATGACAGTGTTTGTGCTTTAAGTCTTTTAACAGCGATGGCTATTGTTCTACAGATTTTCAGTCACCTCTGAAAATACTCTGTGAACCTGACGGGTAAGTACCTCAGTTGTTGGGTAAAATGTAACACATTTTAAATTCAAACAACCTCACAAACATGTTGACCTCAACCAAAAATGCAGCATCTGTATCTGAAGAATCTGATTCATTAAAAAAAATAAAATAAAATTGTGAGGGCTGTAATTATCCCCAGGATAATTCCTTATACTCAAAGACATGTTGAGTGATGGTTACTGAATATTCTATCATCAGGAAGGAGGAGAACCTTGGTGAGAGCTTCTGGAAGTTTCTTTTAGGAGGAAAGGTAAATGTATGTATATGGGTATATTAAGGCATTTCAGTATCTCTGTTTTAGTGATGTGGCTGAGAGTACAATGCCTTCCAAAAATAGCCATTTTCAATTTTTTTCCACTTAAAAACCACAAACTTAAATGTGTTCTATTGGGATTTTATGAGAGGAACCAACACAAAGTAGCGCATAATTATGAAGCAGAAGTAAAATGATACATGGTTTATAACAAGCGAAATATCAAATCTCAAAAGTGTGGCATGCATCCCCTTTCAATCTGATAGCCCTGAATAAATTTCAAAGCAGCTAAATGCTTTCAAAGGTTCACCTTTGAAAGCATTTAACCTCAGTAAAAATCCAGCAGCTCTGTAAAGGCCTCAGACATTTGTTAGAGATAATCAGTGAACAAACTGCATCATGAAGACAAAGTGACATATCATACAGATCAGGGAGAACGTTCTGGGTATGTTTAAAGCAGAGTTAGGTTATAAAACAAAGCACAATTCAAATCTCTTCTGAGAATGGTAAAAATATAGCACGATGGCAAATGTTCCAGGACCTAAAGAGACAAGCAGGCAAGAGCCCATGGCAACAATGGAGGAGCTGCAGAGATCCACAGCTCCACATAGAAAATCTTTTGTCAGGACAACTATGTCTTGCATTCTACAAATTGGCCCTCTATTGAAGACTAACAAGGTTACTGAAGTTTTAAAGGGCAAATTAATGACCCTCTTCTGTTTGCCGTTTCAGGGAGACCACAAGAAGGCAAAAACATGAGGTGAGACCGAAGAAAATGTGATGGCCTACATACAAAATGAACACACTATGTCCACTATAAAAAAAGATGGTTGTGGTAGCATCTTGCTGTGAGGGGGCTGTTCTTCAACAGGGACAGGGAACCTGCACAGTTCTGTAAGAATTTTGTAAGAAAGAACATGTAAACATTCCTGTCTGTAGATGAAAGCTGGTAGGGCTCCAAAATGTTGCAACTGTTTTAGTTTTAACTCTGAAAACCAATCATTAACTTTCGCATCATAGTTCTGCACTACTTTGTCTTTGTTTATCATGTGTTGGTTTTAATGTATTGAAACAGCATGAATACACTCAAGTTTGTGGTTATTATATCAACAAGTGTAAAAATACAAAAGTGGGTTTTGATACTCTTGCAAGGCACTGTACTTAGGAATGAGGATGCTGCTCTTACAAGCTTTCCTAAAAAGGAAATGGAAAATCTGCTCCATTATTTAATTGGGCTTAAACTCTAATAGAGACTGATCATCTCTGTTCACCCTTATGGTGTGAGGGGAAAAGTGTTCAGAGTCTCAGATTACTTTTTGTTAGGAGGGGGAAATTGTGCTGCAGAGTTTTTTTTTTCTGATTTGGTTATCCAAATATTTTTGGTACAACCTGCAGCCAAAAAAACAGTATGTTGCTGCTGTGTGATTTCAGCTAGAAAGAACCAAGTAAAAAAAAAAAAAAAAGTCTCTGCTCTGACGCCTGCAGAAAGATACTTCTTTTAAAGAACTGCAATTTTTTAAACAGTTTAACTCGAGCTCTGCGTTTTCCTCCTAACCGAAGCAAACTGCTGAAGCAATCAGAACAAGCATGGCGAATAGGCTGTAGTACTGTCTGTTGAGAAAAATGTAAACAAAAGCGCAGCAATGTCCCTCCATTCATACTGTACAAAGTCATGGTTCGTGTTAATGCTCCTGGTTGGATGTGCGAAGCTGGTCCCACGTTCAAACAAAAACCTACACTATATTAAAATATAAAGATACGATACAGGATATGTTGCTACTTTGACTGCTGCCTGATCAAAGCTGCTAGGCAGGCATGGTAAATGACGGACCCATTTCCAAAATACAACAAAGCACACCTTCAACACTGTTTATCCACCTACTGAGTAATCATGGCAACACGGGTGCCGGAAAAAACCCCAAAAAAACCAAAAGAAACCCTGCCTTTGTTGTTCTTTGTTTTTTTCCTCTTTTTTTCCCTGTATTTTTTAAGCTCACTCTATAATCAAAAATGTTATTGTTAGGAATCTAAATGTCTTTCCTTTGTTCAACAGCCCATAATACATTCAATACAACATTGGTATGGTAATCTGTGTTTTCAGAGACTTGGCACAATTGCTTCTTTTGAACCATGTACAAAAAATGAATGGAAAAGTTTGCGCCATCGCCTCACAGGAGAAAAAAAAAAAAAGCATGAAAGCGACTCGTTTGAGAGGCTGTTGATAAGACGGGAGGTGGGCGTGAGCACTAATTCACAATGTGGTCAGTCAATCAGAAAATAAAATAGGATATGAGAAAATTAGAATAATAATAAAAAATATCATAGCATTTACATGACAGAATTTTCACCAAAAAGCAAAAAAAATAAGAATAAAATAAAATAAAAAATATATTTCCCCCACAAAAAAAGAAGCTGATTATTTCCCCACCTCAGCTTTCTAACAAACAGTGCCAGATTAAATTTCAGCCATCAGCAATGTCAAAAAAAGGACTCATAAATGCTCTGGACAGTCACTGTGTCTGCGCCGGCCTCTGCTAGTACACACTGATGAAGGAGGAGAGAGCCAGGACCAGGTATCGACAGGCCAGCGGGACATGGGCGCTTCCTGTGCTCCCATAGGGTGCAGTGTTGGGTGCTGTGGGCAGGAAACAAGAGAAGCTCTGATTAGTTGTGATTGCACTTTCACTCTTCCACACCCGTTATTTCCAAATCCACAGCAGGCTTGGTTTGAAGCTTACAAATGAGAATGGCAAGAGTGGCAATTTACAGAACCACTACCACTGATTTGAGCTGGTTTGTGAGGGGAATGTTATTCACAGAGTTATTCACAGAGTTATTCACAGGACTGAAGGTGAGTTTAATACTTATACCTTTCTGTGCAATCAATGTTTTAATGCTTTAGCTGTTTGCAGACCCAAGCTAGAGACAGTTTACTCTGAAAATTGAACAAAAATAAACTCATAATAACTAATATTGCACACACAAAAAAATACAAAGCAATGAAAATCAGTCTCTGAACTGAAATGTACAAATGTACCAAAAACTTTTAAATAAGATTTATAATGGGATTTGAAAAATGACAGAGAATAAAAGGAAGACTTTTGTTGTTTATTAAATAAAAGTGGTTGGACGCATGTGTTTATTCATTAACTGCATATTGTATTATTGTGTGAAAGTCACCAAGACATTTTCACATGATTATGGAACCTGACTGGACCATTTTTCTTACTGTCTCTGGTATATTTAGCTGAGGAATGACTGACAGCTTAATTGACTGGACAGGACATTTTGTCCTGATGACATTCTCAGGGTCAAAATATTTTTGTAGTATTCTAGCACATTTACTTTAACCAGAGTATATTTTGATTTTTCAGAACAGACAGCATAAAAGGAAACCTTTTATAGACAGCATAAAACTATAGGTATTGGCCAGCATGACTTTTCCATAATCAGGATATATACTGTATATATATATATATATATATATATATATATATATATTGTATGTCTGTCCATACAAAAGGCATGGACAGACATATATATATATATATATATATGTCTGTCCATGCCTATATGGATATAGGCATGGATATAGGCATATATATATATATATATATATATATATATATATATATATATATATATATATATATATATATATATATATATATATATATATATATATATGTCTGTCCATGCCTTTTGTAAATCAGCTTGTTCCTGACAGATATTTTAGAGCACATGTCAAACTCAAGGCCTGTGGGTCAAATCCAGCCCACCATAACTAATTTCTATTTCTGTGGCCCTCTGAGCTAGAGAACCACAGAAATAGGACTGTGGTTCTCTAGCTCGATTAGACGGTCGACGTTTAGAGACTGTGGTTCTCTTAACCACTTGTGTACTTAAATATTACTTTATGAGTCAAATCAAATCAGTTTTTAGTTGTATAGGGTCATATTACATCAACTGGAAAATATGTTAAATATTTAAGTACAAATCGAATGCAGAGAAAGCTATAACATTTTAAGTTTGTTAATTGATAGTTTTATGTATGCATTCTGCCACAACTGACCCTTTGAGGACATCCATGACCTTAATGTGGATCAAAATGAAAGTGAGTTCGACACTCCTGTTTTAGTGGATTTGAGTTTAAATTATTGAAAGACTCACATATTTGCACTCGAGCATAGCAGTCAGTATCCACATGTTCACAAGGTGAAGAGCGGTTGCAATAGCACCAGTCTCCACTCTGGATGAAAATAGCCATGTTTTTCCTGAGTGTAGGCCTCTCACAATTTCTTCCCCAATTAGATGTGACTTGGTTGTGTGCTCCACTGACAACACTTAGTAGTTTTAAGTGTTGCTGTATTGCATGTTGAGTAGGTTAAAACCTAACTCAGGCTATATTTGTCATCAAAGATGTCAATTAAATGTAAAATTTTCATAAAAAATCACTATGTTCTTGCTTTCTCTGGTATTCCTGAATGTGTCACCAATGTTACAGTGATGCGTGTCCACCAAGATGAAATGTTACGTTCTGTGACACATTATAAACAGAGCTGCTGCTGCTGTGTGAGTGAAGATAGTTTCATTTTCAGAAGTTCATCATTCTTATTCATCATTTTCAGATTATCCCACCCAAAGAGTCCTTAAAGATCAGAAAAAGTCTAGAATCTGGTTTTTCAGATGTGGATAGAAATATAAAAAGATCCAACACTGAGTGAGGAAAAATGTTTGAGTTCATATAGTGAGCTACTTTCTTTGATGTGGAGTCTGTTACTTGAGATTTTAAAAATCAAGTCAGGGGAACCCCGTAGATACAAGAACCTATTTAAAAAGAGGCTGTTTTTGAGACATGTCTGTGGTTCATTCAGAGTGAGGGAAAGAGCCAGAACAGTTGGTAACTTTATCATTTTGAGCTCTTGATCTTTGTCAGTCTTAGAACATGCAGGATTTGAAAATGATAGGAGTGTTTTACGAATCTCATAGTCAGGCGATATGATGAGGCATCTCTGTAGACCCTCCATGATGGAGCTTTAATAAAAAAATAATATAGAAGTTGCTGGTTTCAAATATAAAGGCAGATTAAAGACAGTCATTTTATCTGTTTTCATATAATATCTACATATGCTGTTGCCTGTTGAATGGCACTAGTAGAACAAGGAATACTTTAGTTCAGTCATCACAGCATATGCTTTAATTTTCTATTTTCTGTTTGTTACTTATTTGTTACCTCCATTCAAGGACTCAACTGTTTTACTCATGAAAATGCATTTCTTCCCCTTTTCAAAAAGTATGAATTTTCTTTTTTTCATTTATTCCAGTTTATTAGTAAAACTGGATGAATTATATATATTTCTTACAGTGATCAAGATCATGTTGTTGGGGCTCTTCAACTTTACTTAGCAACAGCAAAGGTGAAATCGGTTCTTTGGCTCGTTAAAGTTGCTGACCTTTACTGTAGAACATACAGATAGAGATCAGGGTTTTGCAATGCTAAATGTGCTAATTATCCTAGTGATTAAAATAAGACTGTAAAGCAAGTTTAAAATGCCAATGATGTAATCATTTCTTCTTAAAACAATAGCAAAACCCTGCTTTCCCACACAGTGGTATCTGCTGCTAATATAAATAATAATGATTCTGACACTGGTAAGGATGTTTGAATATCTCCTATGCCCTCGAATGTTATAGCTCTTTAAAAATATTTTTACTCAATGTTTATAAAAAAAAAAAAACAGAGATCAGAAACTTTTAATATGGGAGAAATTCCCACATCAAGCAGACAAAACGCTTACACTACTTTCCAGCTGCTATGACTGTTGTTAAAATGTGACACCTCGCTTTAACCTGACTTGAGATGAAGTAGGCAGAAGTAATTGGAAACGTGTCAAACTGACTTTCCTTCCATCTCATCTGTTTTCAGTTGTGAGTCAAACACTTATTCCCCCTTTTCCTTCCCCTCATATTGCTGGCCAACAGACCCCATCAGAGGAGAGAAGGATAAATGAGGGCAACACAAGTTCCTTTCTCTCACTGCTACAGAAGGAGGCTTTTGTTTTGTGCTGTTTGTGTTTCTCTGACCAGCGGACAGCCACGGTAATATGAACAGGTCTCTCAGGGGAGCTACGTGTGGTGGACAGAGAAGTAGAGGGCAGCTTTTCATTTGGAGGGGCTACTCTGACGCCCCTATGCCCCCCTCCCCCAAAACCCCTCCATCACAAACACACTCTTTTAGCCAGCGGCTCAATAAACCCCACCTCGCGGGTTACAAAGAACACTCTCCATCAATGCGCACATATACCTGCGTGTACAGGTCACATGCATGCCTGCACACGGAGCACAGCAAGGCGGTGCAAACAGGCTCGGCTGTACCAAGGGAAATCATGTGGCGAACAGCCCATATCAGCAGGGCGCCTCTATTTACACTGCCAGGTAATTAGTTCACAATGTACAGTAACTCCTCTGAAGTAGACGATGTGTTGCACAAACAGCAAAATAACCTCACATGCGCTTGCGCTCGTACAGCGCAGGCAAACACAAGAGATCTTGGGCAGATAGTTCTTCTCTTTGTGTTTGTGAGGTTAGAAAACGACTCGCGGTTGTTTCTCTTCAGACGAAGATTGTTATCCCACTGAACAATCGCTACTGTGAAGCATGTTTTTATTTAACTTGTGTGGGTTGTTATTAGGGCGGAACATGTCTGCTACAGTATCAAAATAAATAGGATGATTAAGAGATTGATTTTGTCACCAACACAATAGCCTGCTGCAAACAGTATTCAGAGGCAAAAAAAAACCCAACAAAAAAACAATAACAGATCCCATTATCACCTGACACTGCTCTGCTTTTACCTGACATTTTCAAGCATTATTTGTCAGCACTGAAGTTGTTTACCTTTTTACGTTGATAACATGGCACGCTTGGCAGATGGAAATAGAGATAGGAGGGAAGAAATGAATACAGGACCACATATGGGTGCAAATTTTGATGATTTAGTGGGATGCATGGCTGCCCCTCTTTCCTCTCTGCCTTTTTATCTTTGTCTCCCCTTTCTTTCCCCATCCTCTCTCTTTGTATCCCTTCTCTCTCCTCCTGTCCAGAGTACAGGATAATGACACAGTTTTCCCGGGCTGCGAGAGTGAGCTGAGGAACGGTAACCATGGCAACAGCTCCCGTCCTGCTCGGCCGACCCACCGTACCTCGAGCTTGAGTACGCTTGCACAGAGCTACCCGTGCTCGAACAAATCTGTTAGTGTCTGTTTCCGTGTGCTTGTGTGCACCTCAGGTGGCATGGTGGGGGTGAAATAAAAAGAGAGGCAGATTTCACTATTTCTCTACTTTGATTTCCTATCTGATCAGTGTCAGTGCAGTTTTCCGGTCGCAGGATTCTCTTTCATATCTCTGCTTTTCATGCAGCAGTTTAAGACGCTTGGTAAGTAATTACTGGTTCACTGGTTTGGTTTGCAGTGACAGGCCTGGAGAGCGTAACAATAAACCCCTCAGTGCTTCAGGAGAGGAAGAGGTAGGTGATGCTGGTGCAGCTGCCCCCTCACAGCATTTAAGTTTCGAGGTGTTTAATATTTCCCAATGTCACTGGAAAGAGCAGGAGCCTCCTTTTGTTTTGACTGTGTGGGCTGTAACTTGCCACTTTAATTAACTCCCCAACCAGGAACTGCCTGCTATGCCTTCACTCTACTCATTAACATGAAGGTAAGGAGACAGACCCACAGAAACTGAAAAAGAAATAAAGGGAGATAGAGGCAGCGGAAGGATTCATCAAAAGAGACAGAACTGGGAAAAATTAGACATTGATTGAAAGGGGTTCAAGAACGGAGCTGGCGCACCGGCGTCTGGTGGACACAAGAGGAGAAAAAAAAAAAAAAAAAAACAACACAAAAAAGAGCGAGTGGGAGTGGGCTCTGCTTCTTTGGAGTTAGAATTTAATTGCCATGTACATCAACACCAAGTTACAATAACACACCAGAATCCCAGACAATACATCACAGAGAAACCAACAGCGTCACAAAGCACCAATGCAGGGAGGAGAAGCAGCACTCCAAAGGGAGAGCAGCAGAGGAGATAAGTGGAGATGAAAGCGACACGCTTCAATTACTGTTTTGCAACAGAATTAAAATTGAAAAAAGAGAAGAAAAAAAAATAACTATAGGCTTCCCAGCTGAAGTCATATGAAAATTACAATCAATGGTTCTTTCCCCTGAATCTGGAGAGCAGCCATTAGCTTTAAATAGCCTGCTGAAGCATGAGCCGCACTTATTCCCCCCCGTCCTTGTTCCCTTTCTCCGATGCCTCCCGAATCTACGTCGACAGCAGTTTTGTCACCCACATATCATATGTACAACAAATGCTAAGGCCCTGAACTTCAGTGACTGTTGAAAGAGAAAATGAATCAAACAGACATATGCAACAGTGGCATAAAGTGCAGGTTTTATCTTGCACCATGCTGTTATTCATTGGAAAATCCTACTTTGCATAGAAAATGTGTGCTGCTTCCTTGCCCTGCTTTAATTTTTACATGAACTTTTGTACAAAACACATTTCTTCTTTAACAAATCATGTTCCATTTTGACTACAACCCAATAAAATACTTCTTTTGTTATGTTAACATAAAAACATAAAATACAGCTATTGACTATTTGGAAGAAAAGAATGCTCATCCTTAGTCAACCACAATATTTAGCTGAAAAACTGTTTACTAATATTTTAATCTGTGATAAATACTTTTAATAAAGCTGTTCAACTTAATTAAAATAAATTTTACTTGGATTTTTGTTTATGCTACTATGATAAAAACATGCATGTCAATTAATTGATCAAACTCTTATAACCTTGAATAATATAAAATTGTTTTCATAATGAATACTGGAATTTTGCAAAAAAACATTTTAGGTTTTGCTAATAGTTATTGTGAATTATTTTTACAGTTGCATGCATAGAAAAAGGACAGACTGCATAATTTTAGAAAAAAAAAATCTTTTTAAAATAATTTTAATAATTATGTCCATTATTTGAGTACCTGTAGTCAGGGTTTACTCTGAATTTACTGGTGTTATCCATTAATGTCTTTTTTTCTATTTATTGGTCCAGTTTTATCTGTTTTTCAATCAATTTTTTATGACTTATTTAATTATAATTGATATGGGGTTTTTTTTGCAATAAAATGTATGCACATGTTGTGACTTGTCTTGACTTGGCTAACTTCAGGAATGCCTATTTGTTTCTGGTAGGTTATAGAAGGAACTGAGCATGTCCATATTGCTTTCTGTTTCAGTTTATTTATTTAGTTAGTTGTCTCCTCTAAGCAGGTTTTTTGTTTTAGCAGTACATATATGGTAGCCAGCCAGGCATCATCCTAATCCCCCATGGGCAGTTTTAGAAAGGGCTCGTGCGAGGAGGAGTTGGAGGAGGGGTTTAATGTCCTTGACCATCGTTCAGTGGCCTCTAGTTCTCCCCTCACAGATTCCCAGAGGAAGGCCACAAGAGACATTCCTGAGCCAGAACTGATCCTATACACACCATGGTGTAACTCGGCCTAAATCCCCCTACATGCAAGGTTCACAGCAGCCACCAGGAGTGTGTCTAAGGCACATAGAAGATGTCTTGTCTAGGCCATGTGCTGCTGTTTGGTGGAGAGTATAAACGAATATCATGCAGCACTTAAGACCTACAACAAGGAGAAGCAAAATATTGAAATGATACGGCAAGCTTTATCGCCTGCTCAGTACTTAAAGAAGGAGCATGAGAGCACTTCATGGAAGGTGATCAAGACATTTCCCATGTCTTACCTCACTTCAGCCCCATTGACAGTGAAATACAACCTCCCCCTTCACCATTCATCTTATTGCCTCTTGCCAGTAGCAGGCTGCCATATTAAGTTGGCGCACAATTGACTCGCCATCCCATCAGCTCATTCATCCATTTCTCTTTCTATTCCTTCTGTTCTTGTACAAGCAAAGTGTTCATCATGACCAAATATGATGTTCAAACTCATCACCTCTGTCTCCCATTATGATTACCACAGAGTGCTGCTGCACAGAGTTCTCATTCACTCACACCTTGGAGCTCATTAGCCCCACCAATCATTTGCATTAGTGCTAGTAATGAAAAGCCTCCATTAATAAGATGGCCTTCAGAGATCATTTACCCTCCTGTGCCTCCCAGCACTGTCGTATCCTCACAGCCCGCTCCCCCCGTTCCCCACATCCTGTTACCTGTCAGTTATCAACACCCAGCAGAACACTTTTTGGGCTGGCTAGAATAGCTCCTCTCAGCATTTGTATCTGAAAGGAGTGAGACTGAGCAAGTGTCGGGTCACCTGATAGCTCACTGAGTGAGCTGGAGGCTCTTGAATGCAGGCAAGCTCTGGCCTTCAGCTTGACTTAATCAACACCTCTGTGGGGTATCTGGACACTTGAGAGACCTCAGCCCAGTGTAAACGAGAGGGGGGAATCCTAACTGAGGAGACATTTCCACCTTTTCTACAGTTACTGATCCTTTCCCTACTGATTAGCTCCTCTGTTGTAATGCACCTTATCCCCTCCTCCTCTGACATTTTTGTTATTTGAAATTAATGTGTCCTTAGAGACAATCTGGGACTTTTGACCTCATTGCATCTTTAATTCAAGAACATTCTTTCTGCAGGTGTGAAAGCTCAAACTATATTCAACTATATTAATCATCATAATCAGTCCCACAATCTATAGGAAAATATCAAACATTTTCTCTGGAGGATTAATTATTTTCTCTGGAGTGAAACATTTTCATTGGAATTTATTGTTAACAAAACAATAAATAAAACAAGAAACAAAAAGTAAGTTAAATAGAGAGATTAAAAAATTCTACAGAGAACAATTATAGGGCAAAAATGCCAAGATTTCAAGTCTAATACGTAAAACTAAGTGTTAAAAATATGAGGGGTGGCGTGCTGTGGTGGCGTAGGGGATAGCGCGACCCACGTTTGGAGGCCTTTAGTCCTCGACGCGGCCGTCGCGGGTTCGATTCCCGACATTTGCCACATGTCTTCCCCCTCTCCTTCCCCCTTTCCTGTCAGCCTACTTTCACATAAGGGACACTAGTGCCCACAAAAACACCCCCTGGAGGGGTTAAAAAAATATATATATATGAGGGGTAGTTTGGAAGGGATACAAAACAAAGAAATTTGAAATCAGTGGTCTCAAACTGCTTTCCTTAATGGTCAGAGTCCTGCAAGATTTAGATGTATCCCTTGTCCTACACACATGAATTAAATGGCAAAACC
Source organism: Xiphophorus hellerii (assembly GCF_003331165.1). Classification (NCBI taxonomy): domain Eukaryota; kingdom Metazoa; phylum Chordata; class Actinopteri; order Cyprinodontiformes; family Poeciliidae; genus Xiphophorus; species Xiphophorus hellerii. Next base: position 12,025,765 of record NC_045680.1, read on the forward strand.
GCTTTACTAGTATGCAGGTGCAGGCTACTACATACTACAGAGCTCTGCTAAAGCAGGTGCGCTAATGCAGAGAGGCAACTAAAAGTTGCAGGACACCGGATTAACCATTACCACATACTTTGGTGTACTGTGCATATTTTGTGAGTCACAGGTACTCTGCAGACATTGTCTGCGGTGCAGCGGTAAAGCGTGAAACCAGTAAGCAGAGGCCTCACACCTTAACGTGGCTGTCACATGTTCGAGTATCAGTCTGTTGACCTTTGCTGCATGTCTTCTTTCAAAATCCGCTTTCCTGTCTGACCACTGTAAAATAAAGGCAGGACGACATATTTAAAAAGGAAAGATTTATAGAATAGAAGTACTTTATTCATCCCAGCAGGGAAATTTCATAGTCAAGCATATCAACTTACTTTATTTCTTCATTTCCCACAAATTCAGCCATGGTAGTAAAGTACAAGGAGGACTGATATTTTGCCTTTCAGCTTAAAAATAGGAAAGAACTTGGTACAAAAGACCATTATTGCAGACCAAAGTTCTGTAAAGCTTCTATTTTATTCAGACGCTCTTCAAAGTTTGACTCCATGTTGTCCACAAGCTGGTACATATTCTCAACATTTATGAGCTCGGTGCTGAAAACAAAACAGTTCAATGTGAACACTGTTTCTAGCTGAGCAGCTTACTGTGCGACACAACGTATGCATATGAGGTTGTAAAAAAATGACTTTTGCACAGACGTGTCCTGCAGACATGCACCTCAAGTATGTAAGGAGCTATGGGGAGAGAAGTAGACCATAATATGTGGGAGCCTTTATTGTATCACCTTTTAGTGATTCTTTGAACACAACCCATCAGGGTAATAAAATATGCATATTTTGAAGATGTAGCTTGGTATCCATATGGGATGAGGGGATATTCTGAAATACTTAGAGAAAGGCAATTAAGGTATGTAAAAGATAAGATCTATAGATCTGTCCTTACTACATAGAAAATTAATCAACTTTCAAGTAATATTCTCTATATCCCCCTCTGAAACAGAAAAATCTTTCCCCCCAGCCGTTTAAGGTCTTGAAGATAAATAGTCATCAACATATTCTCTGAAAAACAAATCTCAAGAATACAACACAGCATGCCCTGAGACTGTTTTTAATCACAACAGATCCAACAGCATAATTACTCCATGACTTCAGCTGCTCCCACTAAATCTCCTTAATGTTCCAGGTTTAATATAATGCACAGGGATGCAAACAAATGGCGTCAGCATGTTGTAAGTTCCCACATTCCTGTTTTCTTCTCTCACTGTCTGTGTAATAATCTCACTTTCATATTTGCGTTTCTCTCCCCCACTCCCTCTGATAATTCCCCATGCGCCCATTTCCTCCTTACTCTTTTTAATGCTTATCAAGGTTTTATTTCTCTGGAAGTCCAGCCGTAGGCTCGAGTATTTTGCTGAGTCAGGAGGCTGCCTGGTTTCTATGATGTCAGCGACAATCTAACCAGTTATGAGGAAAGTCTTATGATAGGGTTGAATCTCTGTGAGCTTTTGCATCGATACACTTTCTGTCGGCTCTCATGCACTCATTTCTTTCACCTGTAGCCATTCGTTGTCACATCGATTCCCAGCTGTAGTGTATATGGGAATATGATAAAACAGCTTCCTTTTGTCAATTTCCATTGAGGTCCTGATAAAGCAGCACAGCTGAATGTGGAAGGGTAAGTGCATTTTCTTCATGATAGATATAAGATAACTTTATCACTGCATACTGTCTGGTTATCACTGTTCACCTGAGGCTAGTCAAACCTGATTGAAATGTGCTCATGCTGAGCATCTTGGCACAAGCACACGGCCCTGCTGCCAGTATTTGCTCGGATGGTCACACTATATGCAGAGCAATCTATAATTTTTCTTCATATTTACCTTCCTTGAGCTGTTAATTGATTTTTCTCAGATCAATTCTGTGGTTTACAGAAATTGGTGGAGCAAAAGGGGTTCAATCAATTGCCGAGTGATTAGCATGTGCAGTGGATTACTTCGAACTGAAGGACTGCACAAGAATGAAGGCTGAGCGGATGGCAGGCACCATTCAATGGAGGCACTTGCCCTATCTTTACGTTACTTAATGTTGAGTCAAAGTCTACTTTTAATAGCCTACGCCCACAGGTTGAGTGTCACACATGAAATAGCTCTTTATTTTGCCAAGATAGATCCTCATGCAGTGAAGCCACTTTCCCCACCTTGTTTCAGAAAGCTTGTGGGAGGTTCAGATAAAAGTTGCAGTGTCCTGAAGTGATCAGTATTGATCTCGATGGAGATTCTTTGCTGTGTTTTAAGAGGTTAAAGGCTTTGCACACACACCATCAAATGTGTAGTCTGGTATCTATGTGTATGAAGACTTTAATTTCTCAGGCATCTATCAGTTTAACAACACTAATACATGTAAAAATCAATGGATATCCTGATACTAAGTTAGGAACAACCCAGAGGACAGTAAACAAAACAAAACAACACAGCCCTTGTGCTAATGATGTGACCCTCTTGACACTGAGGAATGAGAATGAATCCCTTTTACACTGAAACTAGCAAACTAATTGTAGGGTTAGTAATTAATTCTTAATACCCTCCATCTGTCGTGCTGGAAATGGACTGCACGAAAAAAGGCTAAAAACTAAGACACCAATGTCAGCTGAAGTTAATTTGGCGTCTGTATTTAAGGCATAAACAGAGAGGGGAGTTGAAATGTGTCATAGAGAGGCATATGTTCTGACATGAATAGGCTCTGACTGCAGATGGGAGAATAAAAACAGGACAGACCTTGCAGTTATGCACACACAATAAATGGAATTTAATTTAACACATTTAGTTCAAGAAAAGTACCAGAAACATAAGATGACATATAGCTTGCTTGAAGTACTCTTTAAAAAATAATAATAAAAAAATCATTCCTGTTAATATGGTTCTCAATCATAACCTGTATGCAATTTGAGAAATTTTAATGTACAGTTTTATGTCGAGGTGTACACTGTTTTTTTTCTTGGGAAACATAAATATATATAAACTGTGTGTAACATATACAATTTAAAACTCTCAGGTGATATATTTCAGAGAGAAATAAGTTTGATTTTAAATTACCACTCCACCATTATTAGTGAAGATTAATTTGCCAACTTAAAATTTATGTAAATGACTTTAAACTGAGCCTGTAGTGCTCTTTCAAAAGATACTTTATTATCTGCAATTCCATTAAACTCACAAGCTCCTATGAGTGTAGCTCTAAGTGTAATAATGGTGCTTGACGCACATTATCACAAATTGTTGGATATAAAAATTAATTTATCTTTTATTATAAAATGAAAACTTTATGCAACCCATGTGTTTTTTAGCTGGATGGAGACAAAAAAGTTGGGAATCTGTGCCTTGTGTTGCATACTGTATGTATTCAGCACAACACAGTTCTTTTGAGAAGTTCACAAACCTATCATTGGGAGGAATCACACAGTTATGGCCAGTTGGGGGGAGCGCCTGTTTTCAGAGGTGTATAGAGAGTTCTTACGAGAGTTAAGATAAATGTCATGTCCTGTATACTCTATATTAGCGCACATTTGGATTTTGAAGCTGATCAATAGGAGAGAAGCTGACTCTGAATGCTTGCCCACGAAGCTTCTCTAAAAAGGAGTCTGAAGGAAAACATAAGAGAACATCAGGAATATAAAAAAGGCATCTGTAAATAAACAGACAAGGAAGAAAACAGGAGGGAGAAAATATTACAGGCGAAAAAGTGAAAATAAATAAATGTATGATTTATTACATACATATCAATGTATGTAATATATATATATATATATATATATATATATATATATATATATATATATATATATATATATATATATATATATATAAAAGCAACATCTCATTAATGTGAATGTTAATATTTCACATATATCCTTTATAACTTACATGAAATACTCTGACTAAAAAGTTAGTATTTTTTTTGTCTTTTTAGTCAAAAGTACAAGAGTAATTATTTCATAAGCCTTCACATTTACACCTACAACCTAATATGACCATTGCAACAGAACCCATAGCTCTCAGAAAAATGCATCATCCAATTTTACCATCTGAAACACAGTTGAGTTCATTTAAGGGTGTTAAATGGAAATGAGATGCTATACACAGAAGCAATATTTTTCTGAGCACAGCCTCAGTTTGCTACAGAGGTGAAGCTCCAATTTTGATGCTTCAAAAACAATCATAAGAGTTCAAGAGCACCTAGGTTGAGGTTGTTTGAAACACTAAAAAAGCAGTAAAATAAAAGTAGCAAGTATGTTAGAAAGTCACATCCAATTTTATGTGAGTGGATTCCAGAATTTAAACCGCTATTTGGAACTACTCATCTGTGTGGGCCCTGGACAGTCACAATAACTCTGAACACTCCAAAGTGTTTAAGCTTTATGAATAAGAGACTGACAATAACTCAAATGTGTGAGATCCCTAAAAAAAAGCCCTAACCCTTATCTGCTTGTCTGTAAAAACCCTCCACTCTAAATCCACTTTAGCCTTTCCTGAGTGAGCTCCATCCTCTCTACCACACTGACACTATCGATGTGCAACTGTTACTGCTGCATAAATAACAGAAGCGATGAGGGTGACAAGCTTTTTCATCTTTGACTATAGGATCAGTGAGTGCACCTCCCAAATCTATGTGCATACCGCTCTCTATGTTCTTGTTTTTCACATGAGGTCAGGCACTATTGACTGGAACCAGTGAGGGGAATGAGCCTGCATTTACCAACAAATTGGTCCCCTGGATTGACCTCTGGTTCAACTTAGCTGGATTTCAGGAGAAGGAAACATCAATACATCTGGTCAAAGACATAAATCTCACTCAGTCACCAGAAATAGGGCAGACAGATTTACATTTACATACAGTATTCATCATCAAGTTGACTTTCTGCCCCCATGGCAGGAAATGTGAGTGTGGGAAATGTCACTTTAATTATACTGCATTCATAACATTAAGAGCAATTACAGCAGAATGTAAAGGGTCACAAAGTGCCCATATAAAAGCGACTAGTGTCATATGTCTAGAAAATAATGACCGAAGTTCCAGCAGCAATTTTAAAATGCTGTTTTATTGGCTAGTAAGACCCAGAAGCCAATTACAGTCTCTCTGCAGTATCAGCTCTAATTTGTCCAAGTACAATGTGAGGAAAGAAAAATTAACTAAGATTAATTGAATCTGCTCTTTTCCATCAAGACTTCTCACAGTGTTAAAGTTTGGTTTTCCATAAGTAAAGTTCTTCTATTCAAACAAAGCTTATCAATGTGTTACTCAGACGTAAATGTGATGGTCAAACAATGCTCTTTTGAATAAAATATGCTCTGTAGGTCCAGCTGTTATCCTAAACCATAGAGTGTTTTTCAGAATGAATAACAATACCAGTCTGTCTTCTGTTGTAAAACCTGACGATTCTCTTCACTTTTCAGCATTCAGCTTAATGCCTTTAAAGCTGAATCAAGGACAATAGTCTGTCTGGAATTCATTGAATTTGCTGTGGGTAAATTATATGAAAAGGAACAAAATGCCTTAATCCTAACCAACAATGCTATGTCTCTGATTTTCAAAATCCGTCTTCCCCTTTTTAGAAGATACCTAAATACCACCAACCTCCAGGTTTCTGTGAATGTGGATTTTATGTCTTTATCAGGAAGGTTCCCTATTTATTTTAAAGCAAAAAAAATAAAAAAATCTAATTGAAATTTGAGTTTTTAAAAACTTGACTAAAAGCTGACTGACATAGTTCAAACTCACATTATTAAATAGGGGGGTAAATATACAGCTTGCTCACAAAATAGTAGGAAACAAGACAGTGGCTTCACGAGAACAAGAACAAACAAGAATTAGTCAACATGTTTGGGAAAAGATTACCAATTACCATTACTGTTCACATAAATAAAGTACGGGTTTTCCAAATCCATACAAAAATGTCACAGGCTTAAATCCTCATTCTTTCATTTTCAGGTCTCGAAAAATGTTTACAACGCTAACAGGAATTGAATAGACTGCTTTGATTTGGCAAGAATATTATATTTCAATATTGTGATCTGCAAGAACTTGCACCACCCCTACTAATAATTCACCTTAATTTATTTCTACTGGCATGGTCAATGAAGTTCATATCTGTTATTTTGCCTGATTTCTTAGGCTAGTCTCCCTGCTGATCACATATACATGTGAAAAGAGCTACTTCCCTCCTACATCTTCTACACCTCCCACAAGATACAATATCAATATCTACCAGATGAACATTCTGTTTATTTGGACAAATTAATACACAAAAGACAAAAACAATGTTACATTACTGGTTAAAAACATGTTTGGTGAGTACAAAAAAATTGTAGAAAGTAGGGTAATAAAGTTAAATTATGAACCTCTTTCAATATTTTGAGTATTATCGACCAAATAAAACCATTTTAGCAATGGCTAAACTTTGTTGTTTCTTATAATAGAATTTGAATGAATCAATGAGAAATGAATTCACTGAAAAGCTTAGCTGTTAGCCAGTCGGTTAAGAGGACAGACTTGCTTATTTTTCTGCTCTGTGTCAGGCGCCAATCTGTGCTTTGGCAAAGCCGTGTTGGGAGGTGCCAAAAGGACAAGTACAACAAAGATTAATATCTGTTAAGGGAGTTGTAGTTTTCTGCTTAACAATAGGCACTTCTAAACTGACATTGAACTAAATGCTTGAAGCAGAGGGCTCATGCTTTAGGATCAGGGGATGCAACAGATACTGATTAGTTCATTTTTATTAACACTATACTGTTCACAAAAACTCAGCAGCACAACACTTTGGAATATTTCTAATAAAAAAACTAAACAAACAAGCAAACTGAAAAAAAATGCTTAAAATAATAACAACCGCTTCATTTAGCTCACTATAGTACCAACATGATTTTTGTCATTCTGCGATGTCATTTTCCATAAATGGTAAGGAAAAAGTTAAAAGTTTTTCGCTACTTGGCTAAAAACGCAGTAACAGTTTATGTTTTAAACTTTGCTATTTTTTGAGATTTTTTTTTTTGTTGAGAAATTCAAACTGTTCCCTATGATATTTGCAAACTGGTAATTGAAATACATTCTCGTCTAGTTTATTCATTTATTTTCTTATTTATTTATTGGTTCAGGATAAGTGGAGTCATCCTTTGATTAGTGGCTGTGACGGATTTTCATCTCAAATTGGTCTGTCATTTAAATCTTAACAAGAAAAGCACACTAATGGTAGATATTAGTGTGGAAATTAATAATCCTTGGAGTAGGATATATTTTTCTGATTCCATTCCGAGTGTGGACTGCCAACTATTTCATTATACGTCTTTTTCTGGTCTTTTGCAGTTTCTTTCTGTTAGGATGCAAATCTGGTGTTGTGGGCCCGCAGGGAGCCACCCACCATTACTATGATCTCTACATGCTAGATGGTATTAGAGAGAACAAATATACAGCAAAATGGTCTAATCTGATCTGCTCCTTTCAAAACAGCTCAGACAAGGAGCCTGGGATTCCTCACTGCTAATTAACATTGTCGTCTGTGACAGGCTGTGGACTTGTGAGATGCTCATCTCATTGATAGTTTCAGACATATTACAGTAATACAGCAGGAAAGAGGGACTTGAATGAAAAAAAAAAGGGTCGTTCATCATTTCTGAGGCTGTTACAACCTTGGTGTGTTGAATCTCAAGATTACTTCACCAAAGACATTTCTCAGCACTTTCACTGACCTCAGTTCATTATTTGCAGATGTAAAGAGGGTGGATCCTTGTCAAAAGTCTTGAATAACTCATCATCTTAAAAGCTAGGGGAAATAATAAAGGGTTAATGGTTCCTTTTTGAAACCTTAGAGGCTTTACTGCTAAGTACTTGCATTTCCATTCCTCTCATGTACAAACAGAGCTAAGGAAGAGACTGGGGAGCTGAGATAGCAGTTAACAGCACAGGATGCATAAAAGTGTTTGTGTATTCAGGTGGTTTGTTTTTCTGTTTATATGTGCATGTACATGCACGCGTCCCCCATTAATGCATTTCTCTGTACACATAACAGCATACTCAAGTACTTTTACAGTGTGTGTGTGTGCATGTGTTTGAGCCGGTTTTGAAATCTTTATTGGCCATAATAAAGAGTGACATGATTTCAAGTTACAGAGAGCCTTTAGTATTGGAAGAGTGAAGCCATGCTTTAGATATGCCAGAAGTGCCAAAAGGCTTCGAAATCGAGCCGATAGAACTAACCTTATTTAGCGGGCAGACATCTGAGCCATTTCCCCCCAAAAGAGAATGCCATTTCTGAATGTCATGACCTTTTCTAACCGCGTTTAAAACCCTCCAAGGACGTTAAGGTGTGGTTTGTCAATAAAGCAAATTTGAAGACACATGAGGAATGGTAAATGACACACGTGAGTAGGTTTTAATGTACATACCATTGAATATTGTTGATCTGACTGAGCTGGTTTGGTTACATCACAGTGATTGAAGCTGTGAAGGCGTGTGTGGGGGTGTGTCTGTGAGTGTGCAGGGTTGATGAACTTTAAAGCTAGGACAAACGGCCTCAATAGCATAACAAAGATGAAGTGAAAAGAACAACAGGGTTATCAGAGAGTGTGTGTAAAGACTGAGTGGCATTTGTAAAGTGATGAGGAGTCCAGGCTTTTAGGACAAAGTGGGGAATTGCCCTGACTACTAGGTCCTACCCCAGACATCGTCCAGATAATAGTCTGCCAGAGTAAAACAACGCTGTTCAATAGTTTACCCTGAAAGTGCAGAAGACCAAGACTGAAGACATAACAGTAGATGCTAAAAGAAAAATCAGAAAGGGTGTTTATTAAAGGGCTTTAGAGTTTGAGAAATCAATGGAGTAAAATTCTTGCTTTGTCAAAAGGTCATTGGGTTTAGATCCATGTAATTGATAACAGAATGTTATCGAAGGTGAAACAAGCACAGAACATAAATAGGATTTACTGAGAATCCCTCTGAATTCAGAAGAACAGGAAAGTGAGGAAACTTCTGCTTAAAAACAATGGCAAGTCATCCCTCCCATCACGTTTCCTTCAGTATGACCCCGCATACAAAGTAGACAATATCTTTAAAGTGTGTGACTTTCAGCTATTGTGATTAAAAATAACTTGATTACTTGCCCAGAGCTGAATGAAAAATTCACTTTAGTTGTAAACATTTCAACAATTTCAAAAGAATAACGAGGGATTTTATGCTGACATTGTGGCAAATGTTTCTTTGAGTGAGCAGTAAAAAGCAACTGTCTCTCTTAGTTCAAAGACCTAAGCAAACAACTTTTGTTAAAATTCATTAAAAATTCTTCCAAAGAATACAATAACAAAATAAACTCTTTGTACAAATAAAATCAATAAAGTCAGCAAAAGTATTTATAATGGTATTACATCATATGAATATGAATTATGAAAGTAATTCATAAAATTTTTTAAATTCTTTTAATTTTTTCATACAGAAAAATTAAAAGAAACGTAGAGTTAACGGGTGTCCTGATGACTTTTTTTGTCCCTGAAACTAGTCAGAGTAAAGTAAAAATATGTTAGCAGATACAAAGTCTCAAATTGATACTTAAAGCAGACACGTCCACACTACATACCAAAAACCCAATAACATTATTAAAAGTATTGTCATGTGTATGATATTTTCTTAATGTAATATATATTTTATGAACTTTGAACTTCCTTGTTGCTGAAATGTGCTATACAAATAAAGTTATAGATTGAAACATTTTTGGTACTTTTACATCTAGATTTTAAATAATACATTAACATATAGATTTTTTTTATTTGGCTGGTAGCGAACATTCATTTTTAGTTTCTGAAATTAAGTTGAATTTATTACGATCTACAACTTTGAAAGTGGACAGGTAAGCACTAACCGGAAATTTGACTGTACTTTTTTGAAGTGAAATAAATATTAAAAGCAGAAACAATGGATTGATAGATTATGCTATAACATAACCATTTAAAAACTTCACTGTTAAGAATCATTTCAATAAGATTAAGAACCATTTAAATAAGAGAATAAAAACATGTTTCATTCTCATGTTCTTATGAGACATGATCATCAATGGAAATTCCCCCAATTTGCATTTTATAGCACACATGAAGTTTCTCCTCATTGAATGCTACAGGTAGCTATTTGGATGGCAGCAGATTAGTCTCCTGGACTAGTAATGTTAACATTTACCTTGGCATTTCAGATACATATTTTGATTAAGTACAGGCACAGATTTGATTGCTGTTGAAAAAACTGTACGTTGACAAAAAGGTTTTTGTGCAGTCCACCTTCCTTTTTCCACTGCAGATGAATAAGAAACCTCAATGTTCTGAATTAGTAGTTTAGTGACATCTGGAAGTTCTCCATTTTTTCGAATGGCACACTTCGCTCTGCACATAAACATTCTGCATATGTTCACATATAAAACAACACTGTATTTGTTTGGAACAGCTGCTTACCAAACACACAGGGCTTACATGGATATTTTTTGTACAAATATGTGTACCATAAACTTTTAGTAATACTGGCACTGAAGTTCTTTATATAACCAACTACCTTCCTCAATTTTGTAGTGAGAGATCAAAATTATGTTTGATTTGTGTAAAACAAGTCCATGGCAATCTTTCATGGGAGTTGATTTTAAAAGCAATAAGTACAGTATCTCCACTTCCTAGATTTATTTTCAGCCAATTAGAACAAATTAATTGTTATTTTGCTTCCAGTTCTTTATTAAACAATGAATTATAACCAGTCTATTCTTCTAGGAGTTAATGTAAGGGGGGAAATACTTGGTAAAAAGTAACTACATCCTTTTGTTCACATTAGGAACATTGGTGCCTTTGATGTTGACATGAAAAAGTCACAACTGTAAGAAACTGAAAAAAACCCAAGGAAATAATCATGGATAGATAATTTCACTAGTTTGAATCACTCATTTTACTATGTTACAATATGTTTGTAATTCATACTCTCACCTTCAGATGACACAGTGTAGGCTACTGTATAAATAGAATTATGTGCAATTATCCAGCATATTTTTCTTGAACCATAGAAAAAAGGCAGCTATATTACTCAACAGAACTGGGCTAAAAATACAGAGCAATAATGGACGTGAGCACAGAAAATAGAAATACTTGTATTAAAATATAATTTGAGCTGTTTATTGCTGTAATGAGTGTGAGTGTCAGCTGAGCTGAGGAACAAGAAGAGTTTAGAACTGTGTCAGATGTGCTGGGTGAAAATCAGGAATATACACAACTCCAGCAGACATCATGAAAAATACAAACTGCTGCAAGTTCTTATTCCTCAAGAGTTTAATCCAAGAATCACAGTGATGCAGAGAAGACCTGCTTGTCTACTAACAGAGCACAAAACAGCCCATTAACCACATTTTCAAAGACAAGGACCTGTCCAAAGCTCTTACTCCGTTACTGCTGAAATTGCTCACTTTTTTACCTTAAAATTACACTCATTTAACTCCTCAAAGGAGTGCTCTTAGTAGTAGTAAGAGAGAGGAAAGACTCAAAGCCCTGCACAATGTGAACTCACTACGATCTCCAAATTCGCCAAAAAGCCATCTTTTCTGATTTACTGTGGCCTCCACTGTACGTTTGTGGCTTTCTTCAATCATCCCCCTTAATGCACTAACCATTAGAGTCTGTCCAGAAACAGAATATACCCTGGTGTCTCAATTATAGGCCAAGACTGAATCTCTACGGCAGCTGTAGAAGGAAATGACTATCCATTTTCTGCTTCAGCTCTCACACGCTGGCCGAGCAGTCCTGCCTGTTGTTCAGAGCACCAAAAACTCATCTTTCCAACTGAATTGTCTTATTAATAACCCTGACTGCAGTGAAAGTGCCAATTAAAGTTAGCCTAAGATTTACATTTATTTTCCAAAGCTCTGTAGTGCTGTTTCTCTTTGCGGCCTTGTATTATTTATTTGAAAACTTTCAGAACTGGAAAAAAAAGAAAATCAGGCTTTTGAAAGCAAAGTTGTAAATGCAACATCAAATAATAGTGAAAGATGTAATAGAGTTCAAGAAATTACAGTTCACTATGCGCTTTCATCTTCTGGTTGGATCTGGTGCTTTGCAAACTCTGAAAAGTTATACCAAGAAAAAAAAAATGACCGACAGGGATAAAAGGACTGTCTGCAATGAGAATTCAAATGGGATGTGGGAATAAACACATGAAAGAACAAATTTTTTTTGGCACAATTTAACAACGGCAAGGGGTCCAGCAGGAGTCGGTTTTGATATCTGCTATGATTCTGTAATAAATACTGAGAAATATCCACGAAAGAGAAGATGACAGAAAAAGGCTGTTAAATAATTTTCGTATTCTTCTGAAGACACTTATGGATCATTGAATATGCGAGAATGCGTTTAATGCTGCGTTTCCTCTCTGTGCATGCGGGACTGTCAATGTGACCACTTCTGCATTTAATGGCTGGCACCACCGACGAGATGTGAAGTGGGAGAGATGAAAAGGAGAGACTGTATGAGGGAGCAACAGACAAAGCTGGCAAAAGAAAGGTAGAAACAGAGCGGCTCTGACAGAGATGTGAGGTAAGTAAAATAATATGCTGACAGAGAGAGCACGCCATGACCATTTATATAAGAGGCTGACAAACTGGTGAATGGCAGCCCTGAAAATGAGTGTGTGCAGAGAGCAGCGATGAACAGGGGAGGTTAAGTCCCATAAAATAAGGATATCTGTTTATGTAGTTAACATTAGAGGGATGGGAGGAAAGCAGGCCTCTGTGGATGATTAGAATGTATTCTGAATGCTTCATGAGAGTCTGGAAATTATTAGGAAAAAATGAATTAATGCTCAAGTACACCTTCACAGAGTGGATTAATTTTAATATCCCAGTGTGTGTTCAACTGCAGTCTTTTAAAGTGTGAACAACTTTGTTTGATGGATCAATAAATATGACTTTGACATGTTTGATGTAACTGGAGTGAACATAATAATTTCAAAGATTTAGTCTCCACTGTGCTGTTTCTGCTGTCCCATTGATCAGCTCATGAATTGGAATATCATCAAAGCGTTAATTCATTTAGGAAATGTAATTTTAAAAAATGAAACTAGATTCTTTACACACTGAGCCACATATTTCATGCTTTTGTCTCTCAAGCCAAAAAATAATGGAAACCCAATATTAAGTGTCTTGGTAAATTAGAATATCACATAGAACCATTAGAAAAACATATTTTAAAAGAGAATCTATCATGTATTTTCTAGGCTCATAGTGCCATTTTATTGCATAATCAAGTAACTATGTTACCTTCAGTTGGTATAAAAATGCTGTATATCAAGCACAACTTAAAGAAAATCTGACTTTGCAATTTGCTGATTTGATCAGCCTTGGTCTCTTTCAGAAGTTCCTACTCTCTCTGACACTCAACGTTCAGCATGTCATCACAACTTTCACTGCTCTTAGGAGGTTTGGACTGAGAAGCAGTTCTTATGATAAGCTCAGGAGATTTGCAGTTCCCCCAGGTGTTTGCTTATTGCTGCTGCCACTAGTCTGCAGAAGCTAAGATGGTAAGGTGTCAATGAGGGGCGTGGGATAGGAGCGGAAACTTGATTGGAGACTGCAGATCCAAGGAGGAGCTCTGTTGAAATTGGCCTATCTGGAGGTTATTGTCAAGAAGATGAGGCACCAGACCAAACAATGCAGATGAGCTGAAAGTCTCTGTTAAAGCAACATCAGCTCTCTCAATACTTTTTAAATTGGTCTTTCATAAGATTTTATTTTATTGAGGGACTGAATTGTGGATTTTTATTACATCTAATCCATCATCAAAATTGACAGAAGTAAATAGTTTAGATATATTATTGCATGTAATAAATTTCTATATAATATGACTAACACATAGTGAATGGAATTACGGTTAACTTCTTTTTATTTAAAAACTTACATTTGTATCGAACTGTGGAGGTGTCTGTGGGGGTCTCTGCCATTACCATGAAAAATGTTCTTGTTGAAAACAACATCACAGGATGAAGACCAAACTTTAAAGGCCTGAAACAGCTTTCAATCTTAGTTTTATTTGCTATATTTAAATATTTCTTAAAAGTTAACTTAGGAATGATGCCATTTAACTTCAATGCTGGCATGGTAGATGGCAAAAATAAAAGATGAGAGAGGAAAGAGACATCACTTTGTTTTATAGCATCCTATAAGCAGAATGAAATACAATGTCTATTTTAGTGTGGCTATTTCCCACATTAGGTAAATGTGTGAGATAGTGCACTGTAATAAAAAGCTAGAGCATCAACGGCAAAGCAGACTCTTGCTTGTAATGACTATTATTACACAAACAACTGCACACAGATCTAACCCGATTAATACTCATTAGAAAGAAAACAGAGGATCATATGGCAATCTTATTCTAAGATTACAGTAATTGCTTTCGTTTAATGAAAGCACATTTACACAGTATGGTAAAGCAAATGTTTTCAAAAGGAAAACTGTTGATCAATTAAATTAACTCTGGCAAGCTTTGATATTTCTGAGAATCATGCTATAAAGCTGCTCGGAGCAGTAAAATTAGCCTCACTAAGCGCCGGATGCATTTGCCTGTATGTGCATTATGCATATTTTACATGCAGACACTGGAGGCTTTTGTGTTTCTGTTTACTTTTCATTAGAAATAGAATGATCATTTGAGTGAAGGAGGAGATGGAGGTCTTACTTCAAGCATACTTATGCGCCTTTCCATCCTATCATTTCAAGAAGATTTTTTTGTTGTTGTTTTGATTGGAGAAGCTTGCAGGCTTCTAGGTCCACAGGACAAAATCCATTGCCTATTTACATCATCCAGGGATCAAGGGGTCAAGTATGATATATGATATGCCATCTGCTTATCAGACTCTTCCAGAGGTGATGGTGGAGTTAGCACTCAGTAAAAATGAAGGTCAGCATATCAAGTCAAAACAAACCATGCGGGCCAGGAGCTGAGGTGGAGGTGCTCTGAGGGTGTGGAAGTTGTTTGCACGGTTTTTGATCTTGCTACCATATAACTGATAAGGCTGGGAGAAAATGCACTGCCAAAAAGGATTATCTGTGGGTAGCTCAGCGTGTCTGGCGACAAGCATGCCGGGTGAAGTAGATGCTGGTTTGTTTGCCTTAGAATCTCCTCGAGAAGTCCAGCACACTGGTTTCAACGAGTCCAGTCCTCTGGGATGAACGGTACAAGCCCACTCATCGGAGACCTCAGTAAAAGCTTGTTGAATCACGATACTCCATCGTATTCAATAATTCATAAGTGAAATGTTTCTATATACACATTATCCAGGAGTGACTCACAAACCCCAGCAGTTAGCAGTCACTTTCGCAATTACACATAATTGACACTTGACATGACTTAACAACAGCACTTTTGGCTTGTGTGTCTGACTTTAGACATATAAATGAACAATATATATTTGTATTGCTAAAACCAAAACCTTTATGAGCTGTCTGTTAAACAGCAATCACTCCAGTTCAGAGGTCCTGTGTGGATTAGCTACCAGTAAGAGAGTTATACACAACACATATATTGTCTACTTCAGCATCCTTAATGCTTTTGGATCTTTTGTATGATCAGTAACTCTAATATTGTTGATTTATATGGTTGGTCACTATACTGAACCAGAATGAGAGAGCATTTAAATGCTCAGGAAACCATTGCAGGTATTTTAAGTTAGTTACCTGATAAAGGAATAATGGAAAACTTTGCAGCAAAGATATATAATTACTGAGGTGGTATAATCATGTACAACTACAATAAAATGTGCCTTAAGAAAGTTTTTATCAGATAAAAGTATGAAACAAGACCAAATGATTAGAAGCAAAAATACCTGACAAATTGCCCATTTTAGGCAATAAATAAACATTTAATTGTACAAGCTTTACATGGTTGCAAGGATAATTTGATTAACACATCATCCCAAGCCTGGAGCTGAGAGAGAGAGACTTGAATTTCAGAAATGTTCAGGAGAATACTTGATTATCTCTTTGATGTTATGCTCTGGACATTGAAATGAAATATTGTGCATGACATTCTTTCAGTCTAAAGCAATAAGAGCAAGGTCTAATAAGACTGGTAATCTACAGGGTTTTTTAGATGCTTTACAAAGATGGAAAGCAATGTGTGTCTGCAGTTCGTATTTTATCTCAATCTGTGGGCTTTGGTCCATCATTTGCATTTTTTATGGGTTTCTCTCAAACATATCCAGACATCGGCTATCTGCTCATTGATCTTTTTCCTCTCATCTCCTTAGGCTTCATGCTGGGTCAAAGGAGGAGCAAATAAATGCTTATAAATAATGCGAGACACGTCAACCTTTTAAGATGCAGACCATCTTCAATCTTTCAGTGATTACTTCTATCAAAATGTACAAATGTAAAAGTTTTCTTTTTCTTTTGAAGCAGAAGAACAAATAGTAATTCGAGTCAAGTTGGATGAGGATGCTCTTTCTTTCCCTAGACTCTCAGTGTGCAAATTGAAATCACGATGGAGGCTAAAATGACCCATGAAACACTGAAGAGTTAGATTATGTTAAATGCTCATGTCATTCAGGTTGCCAGCAGAGTTGGGCCTTGAAAAACAATAGTTGTGACTCAGCACAGTTATGAGAAGACTACTTTTACCAGCTGCAAGTGATTCGTGTAAATAAACAGAGGTAGCAGTCTATAAGAGTGTATGCTATAATCACAGATCTACATTTCATTTGGCTGACAGGGTGGCATCAGGCCAGCTGCTTTAGAGTGTTTCAGCTGTGTTTTATGTTTTGGGAAATGTACATAAATCCATTTGTTAAAGTTAAGAAAAGCATATGACCTTCTATTCCATTAAATTAAAAGCAACTCAGACTAAATCCAACCAAAAACCTAGGAGGCCAAGAGAGTAAAAAGCAACTGGTGTGCTTCACTTTGCAGAATACATTATGAGGAAAGAACATTAAGTGGAAATATTGAGGCAACAGCTCAAGATATGAGCCAAGATGTTCAAGCTTGGTAGCAAATGTGTCTTCCAAACCAATGATGCTTGGGGTCTTCGGTATGACCCCAAGCATACCAATAAACAAGTGATATAAGAATAACAAAGGCAACGTTTTAAAGTAGATACTACAAAGCTCTAATATTAATACATAGAAAATGTATGGGAAGAGCTGAGTTGTGTAAAGAATAAGGTACTTTACATTAATGACTGACTTACACTAGTTCTGTCACAAGGAATGGGATAAAATTCAAATTAATGCGATAAGTGTGAAAGGCTGCATAATATGTTTGATCAAAGTAACACAGAGTTTAAAGGTAATCCTAGCAAATACAAATAAAGTACATAAACAACTGAATTTAAAAGAAGTTTTCAAAAATGCATAAATCTTGCCCATTATTCTGGCATATAGTAAATAGAAAACAATTAATATTTGGTCTGATTTAATGTCAGAAAAAAAGATTGTCTCTATATAGCATAGGTAAACTTCCATTTTCATCTGTATATGCAGGAGATAGTTTGTTTAGTTCTGCTTAGAAATAAAGTAGACAGTCCTGTAGTTTCTAAAAATGACAAATCCTGACTACTAGCATCACATTTTGTCACTTTTACACTTAAGCCTTTCATGGCTTAAACAAATGATATAGCATGTCACTTGATGGGCTTTTCTGTGGCTGCTCAGTATCATCCCAATAATATGACAGGCTAAGGATGTTTGGTGTATCATAAAAGCAAAACAACAACATCCCATGCACACCCATACAATCCTTTCTGCAAGAATTGTGGACTGGTTTGCTTTTGTTTTTTGTCTGAACACAAAAGAGCTAGTATCACCCACAGTCATTTCTTGTCTTCTTTTGTTTCTGACAGTCAACTCACGGCAGCTCCAAACATCGTGTTGCAAAAGATAGCAATGTTAGGATTGATTAGAAGGGAGACAAGTAAACTCATGTTGCTGTTTCTCGCTGTAGCCAAAAGAAAAATGTAAAATTAAAAAAAACATCTTTGTCGTCGTTTTATATAAAGAAAACTCATTCTCTACATAATCTTTAATGTGACTACCACTATGCTTAATGAGGTGACACAACAGTGGTATCAATAAACTCTTAATGGCAACAATGAACATTTTCTGAAACTACTCCTTTTGACTCAGGGTTATCACATGTAGAGCAGTGAATCTGAATGTGGAGCTGAAGAGAAGAGAGCAATAAGTGTGACAGCTCTGGCTGAGTGGGAGTCAGAGGAGGTGAGGGGCCACAGCTGGCTTTGGCAATGGGCTTGTTGACTGTTGAGGCGTCTGATGGCAGTGGGCACAAATAAATGGCTGCACTGCTCTTTCTTGCTCTTTGGTGGGATAAATTGGTGGCTGAATGTGATGTCCATCTGCCACAGTTCATCATAGAGTGAGGAGGAGGAATTATTTAGAACACTGATCATCTTCTTCCTCTCTGTTCTCTGATTTTGATTTGACTGAAGTGCCATATCCAAGGGTCTTGTGTCCTATCCTGATGACGGGACTGTCTACTGACCATTGACTTTTGTTGACCATTCTCGTCAAAGTTGATAACAGATGCCTGGACTCCAGTCTTCTTGCTCCATGGGTGTCAGGGATTGTATATTCAATCTTATAAGCCATAAATTGTTGGAAAAGGTAAAGGGTGAAATTTTACATCTTTATGCAGTGGTAAGGTCAATACTGTAGCTTACTGTAGTAAGTTCCATGCTTTTGTAACGAACATGTCATCATAATTTGTTCCAATTGTTTTGAATTGACAGAACATTTTGAGTAAATGCCACTTAACTGTTTATAGACACATATATTCATGTGTCTTTAAACAAACTGTATTTAGTGGCACAAATGTGCATGGAGTACTACATTTGTCGGTGCTGTTTGTTTAGATATCAAGGAAATTGATGACCTATTGAAAAAACTAAATTCTTGTCTACATTAAACATTGTTGGCTGATTGAATAGTTTTTTGTTGTTTGTTGTAATAACTGCTGGCAATATCAATATTAAAAAACTTGAATGGTTCATGTCCAACTTTAAAAGATTAGTTATTTATTTACATAAAATAGGTTTCGTAATGATGCACATCATTCTTTCTTAACATCTCTTTCTAGATGTTAAGAAAGAGTGAAAAAGTTACATACGTATTTATACATACAGTATATAGTCTGTCCATAAAACATATCTAAATTATATAAACAACAGATAGGACAAAGTACCAACAATGAGTATTGGGAATCTAAACTAATTTCTATTTTAGTTAGAGCACCACCATAATAAAAAAAAACAAAACAACAACAACAACAAAAAACTTAAAGCAACTTGGGAAAAAAAACAGGAACAGTGACCCACTGAGTGAGTTTATCTTAACGACTGAAACCCCTGGTGTTCCTCTGGACCATGAAATTGTCATTTGTCCTGCAAGGGCTCTATCAAATGAAAGTTAAGGGCCATGCAGGGCCGCTTTTTTGTTGATGAGATTATTTGGGCTTGTGCTTGTGATCTCACTAAATCTCCATAGATAATTACATTCAAAAGTTGTCCCGATCCACTAAAGTGATTGCAAAATGACAATAAAAAAAAGAAGAAAAACTTAACAAATTAATCATGCAATAGGACTTATTGCATGTGGTTATGTGGAAACTATTGAATGCTGGTTTAATTTTAATGTGCCTTAGCCACAGAGAGCCTCTCGGTGTGTCTGTGTTTTTGACACGTGGAAAGTATTAAGCAAAAATAATGTAACCGGCAAAAGAGATTACATTCTGAGACTTGCTTAAAACCATTACAAAGGGAGAAAAGACGACCAGGGAGAGGGGATTACTCTTGGCTGGAATGTGGAAGCAGCGGAATAGAGCAAGGAGGGGAAACAAGGGTGACATTGAAAGTGTAGCAACGACAACAGCACAAGCAGAATATCAGGTGAAAGACAGTGGCAAAGCGCCACCTGATTGTTCTAGAAACAAGGAAAGAACAGAAAGAAAAGGTATAGAGAGAAGTAGAAGAAATGTGAGAGGAAGAATATTGGACAGGAAGGGAGTGATAAAGGAACAAGGACGTCAAGAGATTCAATCTTACAACCAAGGCCCTTTACCACCGACAGTGTCCTGCCTGTGACGTGTACTGCAGGGAGTGGTGGTAAAAAGTCAGAAAGAGAAGAAGACGAAGGCATTAGCATTATGAAAAGCAGCAAAGACCCAAAACAAATATGGAACAGCCACTTGATGATGTTACTGCTTGCTCCACAAAAGGGTGGTGGTGATGGGGGCTGTAATGAAAGGTAGGGGGCGTAAAGCTGCAATGACGCAGGCTGCTGGAAGTAAATGTGGCCAGATTAATAGCTAAACAAAAATTAGCAAATAAATGCAAATAAAATCAACAGATGACATAAATAAAGCTGTACACCCAGCAGGCATTCCAGCCAGTTGAAATTAACCAAGATGGAGGGGAGGAATCTGACTAGGGTTAGTATGAGGCAGCGGACCTCTTTACTAATCTGGTGTACAGTATAGTGACATATACTGACCTGGGCTTGAGACAGCACTAGTGGTGGTGGGCTCAATAATTGCTACAGGGGAGGAGAGGAGGGGAAGAGGGAGGGGAAGGGAAAGAGGACATTCATGTATTATTAACAGAATGGAGACGTAAAACAAAAAAGAAAAATGCATGCAAGGACAAAAAGGACAGGGAATGGAGACAAACCCTCCCCATGCAATAAGGACTAAAGTCTCTGTAGCAAGATGCAGCTTTTACATGCTCATAAACAACATGTTCCACTGCCCCAATGCTCTGAGATTTGCATGAATTAAAAATAAATAATAAAAAAGAAATAGATGAACCTTGAAGCTGTTGCTGCTTCAAAACTCTAAGGAGATTTCTTGGCAATGTGAAATCTTACTTCTGGTTTGCTAAACAAGGACTTATTCTTTGCTTTGATGGTTAAACACACCGATCTCTGGAACCACCCTATAATTTCAACAGCACTTCTTGGGTAGTTCTTAAATCACATCTTTCTTTGTCACAGATTCAGCCACCAGTTTCGATTTTGTCATCCTTTTTAGGATGTATGAAGTGACTAGAGAATGAGCAGAAAATGGGGAACTCGAAGTCTGTGTTTGATCCCGCAGAGGAATGAAGTCAGGAGGCTCAATCTGATTAACTTATGAACTCATTTCAGACTGAGCCACTGGTGGCATTTGAGTGATGGAATAGTGTGAGACCATGAAATGTTCAACCCAGTGTGTCAAAACCAAGCCTGAGAGGGCCCTTTCCTCCCTAAGTCAATGGGTAAAATGTCACAAAAGTAGGTCTTATACTTAATCATGCCAACAGTTACAAACATCCATGTAGGTTGTAGCTTATTTAAACAGAGATATACAATTACTGACAACTTTATTAAATACATAAGCTATATTGCATGGAAGCAAACAAATCAACCAATCCCATTGTGTAAATCCGGCATCAATATGTGATGAAGATGACTTGCTTATGCTCAAATCGACCATCACAACAGGGAGGAAAGGAAATTAAAGGGACTTTGTTAATGGCATGATTGTTGGTGAAAGCTCTGAAAATGAGAAAATTTCAGGCCAGGAGAAGATGTGTGGATGAAAATGCCTTATTGATGTCAGGACAAAATTATTGCATGGTCACAAGACAAGAAAAGCCAAGAAAAAGCATAATATCATCTTTGAACATGGAAAACCCAAATCAGATGGGCTACAGGAGAAGAAGACAATACGGTGTATGAGTCCTGTCAGCTAAGAAGAGGAAACTGATGCTACATTTCACACATCCTCATGAAAATCAGACAATGACAGATGTCTCCTGGTCCGACGATTCTTTGTTTTAGTTATGATGGACGGACTTTGCCAAAAATAGTATGAGAGCATGAATCCATGCTGCTTTGTATACATGTCTGTTTGGTGGTTATGATGCAATGGTATGGAAAACGTTGTCTTGAAACACTTGGGGCCCCTAAGCATCGGTTACGCATCATTTGTAATTTAAATGCTGCCGCCTACCTGAGTTGTCCACCCTTTTTTAACTGTACTGTATCCATCTTCTTATGACTTTGGAGCATTGCGTCATCTCGTAGCGTTCAAATCAACTCAAACTGGTTGGTTAAACACAACCACCCAGGTCACCATGGCTTACCAGATCTTGGTAAAAAAAAAAAAAACACCTTTGGAATGTGGTGGAACAGGATTTGCATTTTTTTTATACGCAGCCAACCAATCTGCAATAACAGCTATCATTTCCATATTAACAACATCTCTTATTACTGTTTCCAAAACTAGCTGAATATAAAGGTGGTCCAATTTCATAATAGCAAAGACAATCTCTGCTAGTATGAGGTATCTCAGTCACAATTGTTTGTTGAATTTCAGCATTGTGACAATTATGTATGGATGCACAAAACATGATTATGTAGACAGAATGCCTTTGTAATTAGTTAACAAATAAGTAAACTGTGTTCAGTTGGGTCCAATGAGTCTCATGAGTCAAATGTAGGTTGCAAAGCAAAGCTGTTCTTCATCATGATGGACTAACACAAAATGAAGCGATACTTGGGGTCCTAAGTGTCCTCCCATTTTTGCTCTGGTGTCCAACACATCTAATACTTGCAGCTACATTAATTAACTTTAGAGTTATGCCATACCCTTCCAAAAGGCTTCATGGCAGAGGAGGAGCTTGTCTGTCACAAGAAAGACCATGGCAGCTGTGATTATATCTCACACGTTTCCTCTGAAAAGAATATGACTTTAAATTGTTGATGTGAGCTGCTGTATTTAGGCCAGGCAAGAGATCAGAGGCACACTTCAACTCTCCATTTTAATCCATTTACATGGGAACTCAATATGGCAATTTCCATTTGCAGTCCAAAAGAGATGGTCAATGGAATTCTCAAAATCGGACCATCTGTGTCACTTTCGTGTAGTGCTTAACAACTGTGTAATGACTGTGTTCTTGTTAAACAGACCACTGTTTTGCCAACAACAATAAACTGTTTGCTTTCATTTCATTTCATCATTCTGTCTGAAGGAAAAACTGTGAAAGAATGAGTGCTCATACATGAAATTATATGCCTTTCACCCTTGCTATAATGTGGAAGAAATGGTCGGATTCATCTTTTCTTCCACAAATGTTTCTACTTTAAGCACTCCTGGGGGAGCCGATATGCGGAAGCAGTTTCTTTTCAGTCCTTTTCTTCAAAAAGCCAAGCGGGTACTATCTGATTAATACTTGAAAATGAATTTGCCAGTGAATCATTTCAGGAGCTCTCAGACACTCCTCCATTACCGTGGAGCATATCTTTTGACATACAATCTCTCCCTCATGTAGCTCCACTCTGACTTTAACTGTTTCACTCATTCAAGAGAGCAACACATCATTTTACATACTGTAGATGCATTTCTTTGTTGTGCACAGCCTGCTCACTTGAAAGACAAGGCACATTTTTAAAATCTATTATCTTTCAAGCTGTGTAATGTAGTTTTATTAAATACAGTGTGAACGATATATGAGATTGATAGGACATAAACTTTAGGAAATTATATTAATGTCAGGGCGAGGAAGGAAGTCCACTTCAAATGTATTAGGGTCTCTAATACATTTATTTTCATCTGCAGAAAGAGTACTGAATGACTAGTAATACTCAGTAGTGGTGAATTGAGTAATGGAACCCTCAAAAGCAACGTTGCTTGACAAAATACACACAACGTTAACCAAGACTGTTATTCTTCCTACCATGGATGTCTTCGCAATTTGGCGGATAGACAAACAATATTTAATTGAAAAGAAATGGCTTCTTTGCTCATATACAAAAGTGATGTTGCAATCACATTTTTAAGGTTAAATGTGCATGAAACCTTAAACACACGAATTCATTGCTCGCAATTAGCATTGGTGCCATGATAACAGACTTAAAAAGATCCACAATTGGCAGTAACATTAGACTCTATTTGAGAAACATTTATTCCAGATGTAAAACCAATAAATAAAAATACTGAAGGCTGTTGGAAGTTTTTATAAATTTAAATAAAATATGTTCACAAGTTGGCTACACTGCAATGCATCCTGGGTAATAATGTATGTGAGGTACTATGAAGCCAGTTCCGGTCAGACAGAACGAGAGATTTTGTGTATTTAGAAATGTTCAGGCCCTTCAATTAAATGGGTCAAATCATACTAATGAGCGTACAATATTGCCGTAAATATACCAGATTAAGCAAAATGCTCATTTCTATTGATAGAACTATAAACAGACAACAGAGTATACAAAAATAACATTGATACAATGTCATAAATGCAAATAAGAAGCACAGTACAAAAACGTGATAATTTGAACTGGAGTGTGTTAATAAAGAAGGTGATGCAGAAATGACGAAGGAAAATGAAAAGGAGGAGGACCAAACTGATCAAGAGGAGAAAGTCAGCCGTAAAAGTTGGTGTTAATGGAGCTGGTGCTCAGAAATGCCAAGCCGAAAGGAGAGCGTATATTGCAACAAGATCTAGTTTCTAACCCAAGCAGTTTATGGTAAGCATTGAGGTCAAAACACTTTCTCATTTCTTAGAATAGTGTCAAATAATAAAATATCCATATGCTTCAATTTAAACATGATTTCAGTGTCTTCGAGTTTGTTTTGATTTTGTATTACCTTCTGCTAATAGTGTTAGCTCTAGCTAATATAGTAAATAGTTGATCACAAGCAGATCCCATTTGTCTATTCCGAGAGATACAGTATCTTGTGCAAAACAGCACATAAGAACGTTGAAGCAGTTGACCTTAAGCCAGATGTTTTGTGGGCTGGCCCTATCTGCCTTCATGACGTTAACTTCTTTTATTTTGTTAAAAGGCTCAAGTCCACTATAACTTACCCACATCATTGGTCCAGTAGGTGAAAAAATGGTGACCTCCATTGGTTAAAAATATAAAAATGCCATTTTTGAAGTAATTATGAGTTGTGAATCTCTTTAAAGTGCAAATACTAACATGTACGAGCATCAATAAAGTATTTAAATGCAAGCTTATACTACCTAAACTCTAAGGGAACATTAACATTTTGTAACTGAGCTGTGGGTCAACACCATAGAGTCAAATTGTTACAGAGCCTACTCAAGAATAAAAGTGATGGGAAGAGAAATTAAGACGGAAATTATCATGACATCAAGGTAAAAAGTTCATAAGTAATGTGCACCAGCACGGGAAGTCTTTGTTTGACCCATCTTTATTACAATACCAAGAATGGAGTTTATTGGGTTATAGATCAAGGACGTCTTGAAAATATAAGAGAAACTAGTGGGTAAAGATTTGTTGCATATAAAATAGTTGGAAAACTCAGTGTCTCTGGTGGCACTAATTGGCTTTTGCCCATCACTTGAGGCAGAATAAAGCCTCTTATTTGAGATAAACTTTTGCCCTGCTGTCTGAGCTTTTGCACAAGTCTACCCTTTTAACTTTGGTTTTCTTTGATTTTTTTTAAACTTTGGAGTTTGTTTCTTAAGAATTCTCTAACTTTCTAATGATTTTCTTCAAGCTTCAGATAATTTCTTTAAACATCTGACAACAGAAAGGCTACATGGCTTCACTGTTCTAGTTTCTGCTCAGATTTGGATAGGGATTTAAACAAGGTTTTCAGAGTAACTCAAAATGTAACTTTGCCTAAACCTATTAAGTGATAATAAAGAAAACAAAAAAAAATATTTTATTATTCAATAAAATAATTGAATCAATAATACTCATTGGAAATTCACCTAATCACATTACAGTGATTTTTCGTCTGAGCCACTTTAGGCATCCAAAAAATGTTTACTAATAAAAATATATGTATCCAAATTAAAGGTAATGCTTATGAAGTAACATTTATTCCCATTTCCATTCACCAGATAACTAATTCTTAAACATCCACCTGACTTACGCCTCAGTGATGATAGAGCAGTAGGTTGTAAAGTCTGTATTTTAATGTGAGCCAGCTAATTAGTTATTGGTCCAATGTGATTTTTTAATGCTGGCCAGTGAATGTATAATCTTTTGGGCACACACAGGAATGAATCGTCCAGGGACAAAGGTCCCTATGGCAGTACATCTTGCCTCCTGCCAGACTCAACAAGGGTGGGTGTGGTGTGGGTGCACAAAAAGCCCAGTGCCTGCTGGGCTTCTAAATGAACACTCAGCTTCAGCACCAAAGTATCAAACATTTCCTTATTGCCATGAACAGGGAAATGTTAATGGATTTTCTGATTGCCTAAATATGGAAATGGGAACCCTGAAAATAAAAGGTAAATGTTGCAGTGAGCATAAGCATAAGAATAGGGACACTGCTACTTCCAAATATTGAACATATATATGGTGAATGTATCTTTTATGTTAGTATTTCAAAAATAAAGCATCTCAAAGATGTCGAGTCTATAAACTTTGTATTCTTCTTTATACAAGCTATAATCTAACAGTGTTATTTCATAGTACAACAATGTGGGAAGCACAGTTTAGTCGGAGAGTAACATCACCTCTCCATCCAATCCCCACATATTTCTCCAGCATTTTAAGCTGTTATCAAATATGCCCATGTTTCAGGTTTCACCTTTAGCAACCTATCCTCTGCACCTCTGCTCTATGACTCAGGTACAATCACACAGTGTGGGAATAAACAACATCATCAGCAACAATGCCAGATGACAAGAAGTGTCAAAATGACACCTACACGTGCAATGATTGATAAGCGTGACAAATGAACACAACATTCATTAACCCAGTAGCCAGCAATGTCTGTTCTGCCTAGGGGAAGATGAGTAGAAACAGGAAAAGGGGAGGGAGAAGGTGGGTTGGGACTACAGGCATATAGAGGAGGAAACTAAGACAGAGGAAAAAGGGGGAGAAAATCTTCCTCTGGGGCTAAGCTGAGGTGGGTTTAAGGGATAACAGATTGACCAATTAAGCAGAAGGAGTCCTCAGAAAATTGGAGAGAGTCAGCTTGGTCCTTTCATTGAAGATTACTTTAATCTAGCACATGAAAAAAGAAGTTTAAACCAGAATTGCCTTTTTGTCAACTATTAAACCTTAACTGATATCATGACGTGTGTTTGTGTGAGAGTGTTGCATAGATACATAGTGGAGAAAGAATATTTATACAACAGTTCTATTATTGCATTTCAAGAAAAAAGTATTATATGGAAATATATGACAGTGTCTTATATAAATCTGATGACTGTACATCCAAAACTTTAGTCTAATTAATACTCAATGCAAACACTTTTTGATTTTTGATTTTTGTTGTTAAGTAAGGTCTTATCACATGTATCTTATCTCCCCATGAATACTGGCATATCTCAGAACATTTCTTATGAGAACTAAACATAAAGAAATTAAGTATATTTTGGGAACCATAAAGTGTGTCAGTTTGCACAGTGTATGTTATACGAGTAAGAATGTAAAAGTCCATGCTCAGCAACATCTGGCTTTGATGGATTATTTTATAGTCCTTAATGATCGGCAAATGATTAATACACTATACACAATTTATGTTTGCCCCTAAAAAGTTAAATTATAAATAGCAGAAAGAATTCTTAACTAGGTAAACGTGTGATTGTTTAGAGTCTTGAGGTGAGCTTCACTTGTGCAGACAGAGCGTCTGCACATCCTAGCATGAAGTATATGCAGTGTCAAAGTTTTAGATCTGCTGGTGATCAAATTGAGTATTCCAAAGTGCACGATGCATGTTAAGGTGATGCATTTGCATCTTTAGTTCAACCTGCAGATTTTTTCTTAGATTTGTTCTTCTGGTTAGCTATTTCAAAATGTACAGTAAAGGTAGAAAAATTAAAATTCAGAAGGGGGATCTGGATAACTATAGAAAGGGTATGAATGCTTTTTTTTGTACTATGCAGGTTAAAATTACAAGAATGTGTGGAGAATTAGCTTTGTTTGAGTGGTTTGGATAAATACAACCAGCTGGGTTCAGACTGCAGATAACTGGCCATCTTATCTGTCTGCCCTCACACACCAGCAGGCAGAGAGAGAAGATGGTTCCCTAAGTGCACATTGTTTTGAATCGTGCCAATGCATATTGATAATGAAGTGCATCAATGGAGTACCTATTGCCGATTGCAAGACGACTACTCTAACCACTAAGTCACAGATGCCACAGATAATCAAAAATCTGCTTGTAAATCCCAAATTTCTGCTGAACACAAAAAATGCCTGGGTTTGTGTTTGGGGATGTTTTCTTCATGAACTGCAGTTTTTCAGCTAGATACAACTATTTGTACCAAAGTCAAAACCTTTCTCATTGCAAAATGTGCACATAGTGTTTTTCGCCTAGATGAATTGCCTTTATGAAAAACCAATCATCTCTTTTGTTTGACTTTTGTTGTCCCCTGTTAGAAGCGCAAGCGCGCAAACTAAGACAAGGGAGAATGTTTTGTCATTTTAACCAGTTGTGCACAACCCTATTTTGGTAACTTTATGCAACCATCAAGAGTAGCGCTTGACAACATCTGAGGCTTCAGATGTTAGTTCAGTTCAGATAAAGCAAGTCAATTACTGATTATAAAAATTACTGATTATAGACTATAAAGTAGCCAAAATGATATGTTAAAGTAGCAGTTCTACGTAAAATGTACTTTTTTGAGCTTCACATCATGTTATTCCGTCCGTGTTGCATTAATTCCTTCATGCATGTCTGACAAATCCTTTAATCTCCCATGGTAACCATTCAGCTGTGCAAAACAAAACAAAAAGCAATGAAACCAAGCACCACCTTCAAGGCACAGCTCCTCCTCTGAGCTGCAGTTTTTAAGTTTTGGAGTTTCTGCCTCACAGAGCACAACCTGTCACTCTCAGCTCTTTCAGAATAGTGGCAGCAACAATTATCAAACACCTGGTGGAACTGCATGTCCTCTGAGCTCAACATACGAACTACTTCTCAGTAGCAATGCTAGTAAATACGTTGTTAAAAGGTTAATAGAGGAGCGATGTTATGACTCCTGAAGGCGGAGTGTTGGAAAAAGCAGAATCTTCTTAAAGAGACAAAGACCCAAATTTTAGCTGTTAAATTACAAAGTCAAATTTCTTTTTAGTCATATGGGAAATAATACGGTATTTTTATAACAACTGAAAGTACCATTGTTATTTGATTATGCTACAAAATGGCACTAAGTGTACATAATACTGCCCCTGTAATACTTTTATGGCAACAACATACATATTTGGTGTCTCCCTGTAAAAATGACATTTTGTCTTTTAAATAATGGATATGTATATGATTCTACAGGAACAGCAGAAATTTGCATGACAATTAAACCTCATCGCTAACTTATGCATGTGCAACATGTTTAATGTAATAGCATATATTACCTCACTAAGTACAACACAATTATTTTTAACATAAAAAACTACATCAAAGTTTGACTGCTCTAGAGTATTACCAACCCCCTGCAGTCAGCCGGCATCAATCATCCAGTACTCTGTGTCAGAAACCCCTACAGTGTGTCAAAGAACTGACTGTTCAAAGTTATACAGTTTGATCTGAAGGACTACGCTGTTTAAGGGACAACTCTAAACCCTAAAGCACAAGAACAGGATAAAAAGACAAATGACTGCAACAAGCATGGTCTTAAAGAGATTCTAATAAGAAACAGGGTTCACTGGCACAACGGCTTTGTTTATATAAACTGAAAATAAAATACTGACAACACTGTAATTCAATGGGAAAAAGGCTAAATTATAATACGCCTATTTTATGAGAAACCAAAACATGCTCCAATTTATATTTATCGCTGGAGTGTCCTAATCTGAGATATAGCTCAATAATATTGACTTGCAGAAAATAAATGTACAGCATGATACTAACAGCATCTTTATCTAAGGCTGTAACAATGTATCTAGAATGCACCTAGACTTTGTGGAAAAAAACATATGCATGTATGCAGGGTCATTTCTCATGTTTTACAGTGACAATAATCAAAGACTGAAGTGCAACAAGTAAGATAAGTAGCACGTAGATGCTAAAAGACAGCACAAATAACATCGAGCTAATACAATCTGGAATGTCGAGGCAAAAGCAATCATCAGATCTCAACTTGAACTTAAAACAGCAGCTGCTACACAAACATATTTTGTATTATTTCTAAAGCAAACTGGTAGCACTGTTGCCTTGCAACAAGAAGGTCCTGGTTTGATTCCCAGCACGGAATCTTTTTGCATGGAGTTTGCATGTTCTCCCTGTGCCTGCGTGGGTTCTCTCCGGGTACTGTGGCTTCCTCCCACAGTCCAAAATCATGACTGTCAGCTTGATTGGTTGATTCTCCTCAGGTGTGGGTGTGTGAATGGATGACTGTTTATCCTGTCTGTCTCTGTGTTATCATGCAATGGACTGGCAACCTGTCCAGGGTACCCCGCCTCTTGCCTGCTGACCACTAGAGATAGGCACCAGCACCTCTCGCGATTAGAATGTTTGATAAAGGATGAAACTTGAGCAAATGGCTAAACAGATAGCAAAATAAGTACATAGTTAAGTATAAAAGCGTATTCAGCAGTTTAAAGAGCAACATTTCACATAAGCCTCCAGAAGTCATACTGATCTGAAATATGAAAGAACACCCCAAAATAAGCTGAGTGGCAAGGACAATATGGATGATGACTAAATATAGTAATATCATCACAAAAGCACAGCAAAGACTGAGCCCAAACAAATACAAAAGCAAGCAGCAAACTGTGACCTGATATTTGAACTGAAGCCTGACTGAGGAAAGAAACACGATTTACTGTTTACATCTTAATTAAACTGTCCAGAATGAGAAGCATAGACTGCGACAGGTCAGTGAGCCTCTGTAATTGAGAATGACTCAATTTATTAAGGGCCAGTCCTTTTCTGATGACATTTATTTAACTATGCTATGTACTTAAATTAACTACAAAATGCAAAAAGCAGCTTGTGAAGCAGACAAAAACAAAACTGTGACACATGAGGACTTGGATATGACAAATGCCTAAGTGCTCTGGTTTCAGTAAAGGGACTAGTAAATAGCTTATAGAAGAACATCCATCAACATAGAGTAAACAGGTTTAGTTCAAGTTTGTTCTGTGTTCATGAAGGTAGACAATACACAGCAATTGTTTATAACTCTTGTAATTTATGAACTGCAATTACATTTCCATTAAATCTGAAACAGTTTGAGATTTGTTCAGAAACAAACAAGATCCTCAAAGAAAAACTGCAGGTTCTCATTTATTCTGAATGACTGACAATGAAGTTAAGCGTAAATACAACTGCAAGAGCTGTGAATACAATGATCAAAACTGAAACTCTGTTTTGGTTGTTTTTCCTCTTATTGGGTATAATCAAAGATCAGCACTCTGTTTTTTAAAATAATCAAAACTAAGAACTTCCACTGTTTTTTTTTAACTAAATACATAAACCAACAACATGTACTTTGATGCACTTCTGTTGAATTTAATAAAAATCGGATAAGATTAAGGAACAGATGCTCTGAGGGATAAGCAGAATTTTTTTTTTCCTTTACCTGTTATGATTTTAATTTATTATTATTCTTTGATATTTTTAAATCAAACAAAATTGGAAACTTAAAAAAAAAACAAAAAACTAGTATTAACAGTTATCTCAAAACAACAGGCAAAATTTTAAAAAGGTAATATTCACCTTATTTTGTGGCTGCAGATTGTTTTCTACTTAAACACAAAACAATATTAATCCTGTTTTAAACGCAATCAGAGATACACCTATTACTTTGACTGGTACTCACAGATGTAGTTTGCTTTTCCTCCGCTAAAATAAACCAGTTTATGTTTTAACCGGTTTTTAAGACAGTCAAAACATAGTGCACCATCCCATGACTTAACTGCAGAAAACCCAACATGATCTCACAACATTCAATTACCATTTTATTTCAGTTTTAAAGAAAAAATAGATAAAAATCCAGAATACAAACATGACTTGTATTACATTGATAGGTGATATTTTTCTTAATCATTTCATTTGAAAACAGACACCACAATGAGGAATAATAAGAGATTTTCTGAACAAATGCAATTAAGTAATATTTGCACTGTCAAGAGAGATCACTGGTTTTACCAACGTTCTTTTACTGAAACCAATTCTTTTATTTTTTTGGATATTTGTAACACTTACCTTATGTGTCAAAACTAGATCCCTTAACAGAAAAAAAACACTTTCAAGCCCACAATTTGTATTGCTATTTTAAAATCTAACAGGTCTAGAAGAAAAACTCGACTCTTTTCAGTTCATTGTGGGAGACTCCAAGGTATTCACAGTCAGAAAAGATGAACAGTGCATCCAGTGAGTTTTTGGTCTGCACTATAGAGCTCCCCCACTGCAGTGTAGGTAAGAAAAACCTCCAAATGGAGGTGCTCAGGTGGAATTCTTATCAAATGCACAAACTGCCTCAACTGACTCAATTTAATTCAGAGGAGCAGTGATTCTACTCCAACCTCAGGCCGCCCTACAGAAGAAGCTAATCTCAGGCACTTACATTGGGAATCTCAGTCCTTTGGTCAGAATCCATATCTCAAGGCCAAAGATGAAAGTCATAATCTAAACTGATTGTATGTTATCCATCTCCTGTTCTTTTCTAAGTGTGTATTCACACCAGGAAAGTCCTTTGGTCCGCTTGTTTGTACAGACCATAAGTGCACTTTATTTCTTTATTTCTTTTTCGCTTGGTGTGGTTTGCTTTCACATTGCGCTTGTTTGTAAGTGGACTATAACTTTTCCAACAATGCCACAGAGGTGATGATCATTGCACCCATTGGAAAGAAATGACACAGCAGAGCGCAGACCCAGAGAGAAAACAAACATTGAAGAACTTCGTGTTGCATTTCTGTTGTGCACATTTGTGCTATTATTACAACTGGAATACCATTTTAAATGTCAAGAGCAGTTCATTAAACATAGGTTTTGCGAAGTGCTATTTCTAATTTCGGAACGGTGTTGGCAAATGTGTGCTGCTAGCTGAATGAGACAAGACGTTCTGACCCACAACATGCCGGCAGCAGTATCACTAATCAGAATATGGTAGATCAGGTATGATTTCAGCAAAATCAATACAAGCAGCTGTAACATTAACAACACTAAGGACCTCATTTTTACCACGATGTCCAGCAACAATGGCTCATAAAATCCAAAAGATGTTATTTCTTGTAAATGGTTTGGATAGAGGCAGGTCTGTATTCATGTATGTTTGGACCACCTCAAAAAGTGGGCCTCGGTCCAGTTGTTTGGCCCACACCAGATTCGCTTGCGTGAATTCACAACAGAACAAAAGGTTCTGGAGGAAGACCACCGGAGGAAATTAACTTTGGTTTGTTTTTAAGTGGACCAAATTTGTCAGCTGTGAATACACCCTAAATAACTAATGAACAAATTAAAATAATTGATTTCCTTCTCTGAAGCAGGTACCGATCCCCGACCTGCAGTGAGCAATCCACCCTGCTGTGCATACTAAAGGTCATCACTTGAAGATGCCAACAGAACCAGATCATCAGGGTCTCCTAACTGTCTCATGGAGAGTTTCTAAAGTTCCCACATTAGACACTGTCCTCCTCAAGATCGCACCTTCCGATTCTTTCCACGAACGAAGACCACAAAAAAAGTCTATGACAAAGGACAGCCCAATCTTGACTTGGAAGATGCAGGACTTTGTGCCAAAGACCCAGGCATGATTCACTGTTTGATTATTGAAGGATCAGACAAACGACTCCTCTAAAGGAACCAAAGGACCCTATACGTTTGTAGCATCTTTTGCTAAATATCTCAAAAGACAAGGGTGTAACCTTCTTCAGAACGGCAGGGGGCCTGTGCAGCCAATCCACCTTAACAATATCATGGGTTTAACATTTGGTCCACTGTTTAACGACCAGGATGAAAGCTAAACTTTTCCTCTCAAATCCAAGGTTCAACAATTGGATAGCTCCTCTTTTCCAGCACTCAGGGACAAGCTTTTTCAGGGAGGCTGATCCCTCAGTAGTTAGAACACACGTTTTGGGACCCTTACTTAAAATTCACCTCAATATATCATGAGCTATAAAATATGCATGTTTCTTTCCCCCCTTTGCATCTTGATAATCAGTAGCTGTTGACTCATTTTAAAACATCAATTCAAATTCACCTGTGACTAAATTTGCCCCTGGGTTTTTATTATTTCCCTCTCAGTGGTGGCGGGGTGCTCCTTGGTGACTGCTTGCCATTTCTTGTTAAGAGCAACATCAGAACTGGCCTCTCTTCCATTAGTGCAGATCATGAGAGAGAAACTGAGATCATGAGAGAGAAAAGCGAGCAATGCATCAGATTGTGTGGATGTTTGACAGAAAAGCAGAATGACAGGGAGGAAGAATGAACGACAAGGGAGAAAGAGAGAGGAAAAGGAGCGACAGGAGTGTGTGAGATAAGAGAATCAGACACAGGCATGATAGAGAGAACGACAGAGAGATAAAAAGGAATAGAAGAGTGAGAGAAGTTGGGGGTGGCAACTCAGGAAGCTGCCTCCTCTACCCTCTCTTGCAGCAGCTCACCTGAACAATCACGGCTTAAAATGAAACATAAGCACATGTGTTGGATGTTTAAAGCTACAGTAGCACAACTTGACCGTGTTTAGTTGAAAAGGAAAAATGTTACTTGGAGGTAGTTTACTTAAGGGGTTACAAACAGAGAAAGCCAAAGGATGACACAAAGCAAAGATGTAAGCTGTGACCAATATTGAAAGAGGAGTAGCATTACAAACTTGGTGAATAATGAATTACTGTTATTTGTTTAAACATTAGCAATTGGTTACAAGCCCAATAATGAGTCCTTTCCTGAAGCAGATACTGTATAAATGTATGCAGGCAGCTTGTTTCATTATGATGAACATACAAGGCGCTCAAAATGTTAAAGGTACAGGACGGTGAAAGGCTGCTTTCATGAGAAAGAACATGCTATGCATCATAAACAAATGGTGTCAAAAAAACTCAGACTAGATTGAAAGTGACAAAAGACAATGAGAAACATAATGTAGCATGTTAACTCACACTGTTTTAGTTTATATTAACACATTTGCATTAACATGAACCTTGTCTACACTATTAGAAAACCCATTATTTTCCAATTCCATTTAAAAATACAAGGTACACGGGCGTGCTGTGGTGGCGCAGGGGATAGCGCGACCCACGTTTGGAGGCCTCGAGTCCTCGTCGCAGGTTCGATTCCCGGGTCGCCGGGTCCGGGAATCGAACCTGGTGACATTTACCGCATGCCTTCCCCCCTCTCCTTCTCCCTTTCCTGTCAGCCTACTTTCATATAAGGGACACTAGAGCCCACAAAAGACCCCCTGGAGGGGAGGAAAAATACAAGGTACACTTAAGTCTTATCTTGTGTCCTGTTTTACAAGAAAGACTTTTAAATGCGTTATTTTGATAAAGTCATGTTTGATTAACTGATGATCTCCAGATTCTGGTGGCACAAACCTCCTCATCTCTATATCACACCACCAAGACAAGAAGAAGGCTAACACTTGCAGGTATTGACTGTCACAGCTCTGTCACTGTCTTGCTTGGTGGTACATCATACAATCCTATATTGCTTTATTAATCCCAAAGGGAATATAGACACACGAGTTCTCATAGTCTAAGCTTCTTCATAAAATAATCACAGGTAAGACCTGTAAGCAGGAAGGACCTCTTGTGGTTGTCTGTGCTGTGCCTCCTTTGACTGAATTAATTTTTTTCTAAGTTATAGTGGAGAACAGTAACTTCTGTTTACGTTTGTACACATGAAAACTGCATTTTTGGTGAGAAAATGTTCATGTCGAGACTTTTAAAACTCTACTTGTGATGTGTTAATGTAGACTAGACATCCACGGGTTTCATAATTAAAATTAATTACAATATGGATGCGCACACTATTGCTTAGTGGCTGAGAGAAAAGGGTAAGCAGTGTAAAAGTAAGCACAAACTACACTTGTTTGAGAGAAAGGTTTTCCTAGAATGCTCTAGTCATTGTTGGAATTTTCTTCTTTAGAACTGAAATTTTGTAGCATCGGTTAACAAATCCAATATGCTTGTGATTACCCACTGTAGAAGAATTCTGCCTTAGTCAGCACATGCCTATGATGGTCTGAAGGAAGATTATTTTCATAACTAGACTTCTGCAAATACTTTTTACATTTATCTGAATCTCTGTGTGAAAAAAAATGATTTGCTTTCAAGCACTTTATATGAGTAGGAAAGCATTAGAGGAATCAATGTCAATAGGAACATTTTTTGCTCTGGTGTCTGCTTAAACAGCACAACTGTTACTGATCATCTCTATTTCACTTTATTTCAGTGAGTCAGAAATTCTCATTAATGCTCTAGAGGTGCATGCATTTAATCTGATTTCAATTCAGTGGAGTGCTGCAAGTAATATCAGCTCTCATGTCTCAATATACCGTTCCTTGAAACAAGAATTTTCTAACAAATTTAAAGATTCTAAATTTTTCAACTAAATTCCCTTGGATAATTCGAGAATCTGCAGTGCAGATGTGGAATGCAGATTCTCTGACAGTGTGAGTTATGTTGGGCCGAAAGATCAAGTTAAGTAGCTTGTGCTGTCGGGTGTTATGAGACTGTTCACAAACTCTAAGAGTCGGGGCTGCAGGGGTGATGTTCAGAGCATTGATTTTGTGCAGAGCCACAATGACAGAAAGCTGAGGATAACACCTGTCTCAGCAGTGACCACTTTACACCTGGTGGTTTTTACAGACTTTCATCAGTGGCAGCAGGGATCTGCTGCTGATGGAAGAGAATCTGACTAACTTTGAGTTTGGTTCTGTATTGCTTTACAGAAAAAGCTATTTCTGTTTCATTAATCAGGATGGAGAATTACAATCACCATTACAAACTCTCTCTGGTACTATGTTTGTTGTACATTAAAAACTCCTTTTGTGCTTTACCTTGGCTCCATTGTTTCTTGTTTTTCATTTTTACCTCTGATATTAAGTATCAGGCTGTGTCCTGTGTGGGCCTGTGATTTCCTTTGATTTTGCTGATAAATAACCTCAATCAGCACTGAAATGACTGCCATCTAAGAGACGGATGACTAATCCCAGGAGAAATGATGTGAGGCTCTTGCATTTTCCAGCTGAACTCAGTGAACCTCACCTGGTTTCAAAATAAAGATCAAATCTACCAGTTACATGTTTTCACAAAATAATACCACCTCCTCATTCGGTAATGTTCCTGCTACATTATGAACCATTTGCATTTTAGTACATTTTAATTCAAAACATAACATTTGTATCAGTTATTAAATCCAAAAGGTGAAACTGAGATTATACATATTTATTACACACAGTGATGTTTTCTGTGTTTTTCTGTTAATTTTCATAATTATTGTTTACAGCTAATGAAAACCCATAATTTCGTTATAAATCTGTTTATTACAGAACTGTCATTCTAATAGAAAAATATGTCCATGGCCAGAGGTGTGTATGCACTCTGTACTTGGTTGGGGCTCTTTCTACATTAATTTCTGCATAAATTCAGTATGGCAAGGAGGAATAAAGGAACCCGATGTTGCTATACTGGCAATATTTATTGCCTGTAACACAATCATCTGCATTGTTAAGTCTGCTTTCTCTTATCGTCCCTTTGAAAATTCTTCATAGATTTTGTAAGGGTTTAGACAACGCTTTGCCAATGAAACACTGGGATACCATGGTCATTAAACCTTTACTTTAGGTAGTGTGCTGCCTAAAGCAGCAGCACACTGCTAAGTTCTGGAGGAAAATTAAATGAATGAAGATTGTCAGTCGAGGGAAGCATGACATGTTCTAAAATGTTCTAATGTTCTTTGGATCGTCATTAGCAGATGACATGGCATCACAGAGTTTTACTGACTGTGAAAACGTAACTCTAGATTTCAAGAAACTTTGAACCTGGATTCTATCTCTACTTCAAACTATTGACATGGCTTTGCTTCACAATCCTGTCAAAACTGTGGTTATTCCTGGACCTTGTTCAACTTTTTTTAAATAAGTTTTTGTCTTCCTTCCAGTTAACTTTCTATTAATTTGTTTTAATATAGTGCTGTGTGAACAACCAGCTTTCTTAGCTTGACTCACTGTAGCTTACACTGCTTTTGGAGGTTATTAATGACTCTGCTGAAAACCTTTATAGTTAACAGTCTTCCTCATCAATCAAATCAATCAAATTTTATTAGTCCATCACGTTACAACAGTGACTACTGAACCAAAGCGTTTTCCTTTAATGCTGTAATAGAAATAGAGAATAAAAAAACAGGTGAAAAACAAGAGAAAGTGACAAGATTTTCTAACCTTTCTAATTAGGACTACTGAAATTAATTGCATTCAAGTGTATTGATATACACTTGTAGATTACAAAACTAATCATTTTGCAATAAAATACTTTTATTTAGGTTTCTAAATATGGTTTCCCCCTTATTTATGAAAGCTGACTTCCAAATTAATAAGAGGAAAAACATCCAAACCCTCTTGCATGCCTCCACTATAGCACATTGCTACCAAACCTTTGCTACTGAAGTCTAGAATAATATTCATCTACAACTCAGCACTACATGACACAAATAAAAGCTACATCTCCAGTTCTGACAAAAAAAGCACAAAGCAAAAGATGCAAAGGAAAGTCTGGGGAAAGATGTAATTCAAGTATGTACAGGAAAGCTCCTGGAAAAATTGCAGTGAGAAATTATTGCTCTATTTTTGTTTCAGTTCACAATAGAGTAAATAACTGCAACAAAGTGCCTCTCATACTTGAGATTTTTTCTCCATATCTGCTGTGCGGTGCTTTGTTGTAAAATTCTTCAAACTAACGCATTGTATTGTTGTTTTGAAAATTTTTGCTGTCTGTTTTGTGGTGTTAGCAAATATTCTTCTATTTCTTTTCTTGCATTTGTGAAAGAATGCTTTCTGATCAGCAATAAATGAAAGCCCAGCATAGCACAGATGCTCCTGCAGCATGGCTTCTGATGTTTTGGCCCCTTTTGAACTCAAAGCTTTGAAAATTATAAAACGGTTGACTCCCAGACATTTTTTAAAACAAATCTGAGCCACACTGCTTAACCTTGATTTTACCAGTTATAACCTTTGCAGTCATGTGAATAATTGTGATGTCATTACACCAAAGTAAATTTTTGCTTTCAGGTGGTGTTTTTATCCATTACACATGCAGATGAAGACTTTCAAAGCAGACACCCACGCAGACTCTGCAACCACAGCAGACAACAAATTTGAAAAAAAAAAAAAAAAAACAAAACAAAAAAACCCCATTTAAGCTTAACTGCTAGTATGTCCTTATCCAGCGGCTGCTTTGGTTTAGCTGGGTTTGCAATAAATATACAGAAAGCCGATACTTTCAGGCCTCTGTCGCTTCCACCACTCCACTCAGCCAAGAACAAGTGGAATGACAACTTACGAATAAGAGGCACGCTGGCGTTGGCCCTCCCCAGCTTGTTGATGGCGACGCACGTGTAGTTCCCGTAACGATCCTCTGTCATGTTGGTCACTGTGAGGACTGATCTGGAGCTGAGGCTCTTGATGTCAATACCGTGTCCCCTAATGATCCTGAAAAGACCAATGTAAATGTGACAAATGAGGCTTTGATTTCTCACCTGCTACAAAAAGCTTGGAGTAGGAAAAGAGGCAAGAATGGAGCAAATGTCATCTTAAGTGGATCTTCATCATTACCACGCTCTTCAGCGCATTTATTTATTTCATCGTGTCTGCTTTGGAGAGACGCTTTTTGAAGGACTGAGACAAGAGTGGAAAGAACCGGAGGAGAAGCAGCGGGGTACAACTTGACATTTTACTCGTTTTTGTTGCAGGTGCACATGAATATAGCAAGTAGTTACAACCAGACATGTACATGTAATGTATAAGAAAATAACTTATTTCCTCATTGTGGGATATTTAACTAGGGTAATTATTTACTATTTCTATATAAGAAAGAAAGAAAGAACGAGATAGTCTTTCAGCTAATTTTGTCTTAAATGACATAAATTCTAATTTGTTTAATAAGTAACTCTTGTGATTGCCTTGTAAACAGATTTGGGTCAAACACTTCGAGGCTCCTTCCACAAGCTTCTCACAACAGTTTCCTGAAGTTTTAGTCAATCCCTCCTGAACTGTATGAAGGCTGCCTTGCTCACACACATTTTCACCTCTGCTTTAACAACTTCATTTTTACTTCAAATGTAATAGTAGACTAACAGACATTGCTCCTAAAGTTAACATAGTGTGTAAGGAAAGTTATAAAGGAAAAAAGAAATTGGTCTTAGCAAATAGAAATATTCTTGGTAATTTTGGCATAAAATAGAATGGAAAAAAGTTTACTTAGATTTACTGTGAGACGGTGAAGAAAAATCAAGATTATATGTCTTTTTATGCAGCATTTGTAAATATCTGACTTCAACATCTGGATTCAAGGTGTTTGTACGTTGATGGTGATAATCTTTAACAGTCTGAAAAGATTAAACATGACTCCATTAAGGCACATGCTACTGATTTTAATCCGATTAGTTTTGTTCATTTTGTTGTTAACTTATTCCTAATTCTGAAAATCCTCCAAACTTTGCCTGCACTATGACTTCCCAGGAGCTATGGCTTGGCTCAAGCTGGTTTGTAAGGCATTCTGAGCAAAACTCTACGTGTGACCGTGTTTCCAACAGTACCCTTAAAATTTGTTGTTGACTCATTGCTTGCGACCTCTTCAAAGTTTACCTTGACGCTCTGAAAATCTCAGCATGTGTTTCACCCCATTACTAGCTTAACATCAGACCAGTCAATGCTTCCCCCTGTCATGGTGAAAGAAAGCTCCCCACCCTCACAGATGTACACATAAACACTCGCCCACTTCCACTCAAATAATGAAAGCAGTGACACAACAAGAGAAACGTTTACTTGTCAAAACTGTCACAATAAGTCTGATGCAGACAAACTAAAAGGAAAGCTGCACAAAGCGGAGCTAAAACACAGCTTTTACTTCATGTGCACAATGAACGTGCCATGAAGAAATCTGAACTCTGTGCCTCAGACCTCTCACTACTGCTCTGGTTGTGATTACAAGTGAAAGAAGAAATCACAATTTAGCCATGTGAAAAGTCACAGAAGGAACGAGTCCTTGATTTAAGAAAAGACCAGAATTATGCCAACTTGCCTCCTTAGCAATTTGAATAAACTGAATCCACCCCATAATTACAATTAGCACAGTGTGAGCTGATGACTGAAATTGTGCTCACCAGGAGTGGGTAAATGATGGGTAATGGGTATAATTTGATTTTTAAATTCAAGAACTAACACTTGAATCTAGACTGATTGATGTATGTGTCACAAATGAGTTAAGCCAGTTGCCTGCAAATATTTTATCAGAATGCAAGGTAAGAAAAAGCTACAAGTGACTCCTGCTGGAGTGTTTTTTGTGGGCTCTCCCCAGAGG
Source organism: Xiphophorus hellerii (assembly GCF_003331165.1). NCBI lineage: Eukaryota > Metazoa > Chordata > Actinopteri > Cyprinodontiformes > Poeciliidae > Xiphophorus > Xiphophorus hellerii. The sequence goes on from NC_045680.1 coordinate 12,067,290, forward strand.
CATGAGGAATGGGGTGACAAAGAAAACCATTATTTTTGGGAAACAAACAAAACAAGCATAAAAAGAACTTATGCTGTGCTCTGGTTGTAGTCTCTACTGGGAAATTCCGACTTCCCAGTAGGAAAAATAAACCAAAATGCCCTCACTGAAGTCAAATTTCCCACAGGGAAAGTGGGAGCAACTCTGACTACTCCCAGTTATGTCTTCATTCGCTGACTTCACATTTCAATATGGCCACTCATTGCATCAACAATAGTAAGCTGTGGTCGACGCATGTACATAAGACATACATGTAAAAGTATGTCTAAAATCAATGTTAAATGTTTTGCCTCAATGCTAACATGAACAAATTAAAAGAAGGGGTGTATACTTATTCAAACATTACAATAATAAACATTGATAAATTGTAGCACAGCTTACTTAAAAATCTTACATATATACAGTATATATACAGTATATGCAGTATATACTGTATATATAGCATTATTTTGTTTCAAAGAAACAACATGTTCCAGTAAATGTTAGCAAAATTACATACCTTTCAAGACTCAAATTTCTACAGTTCTCAGTCATATTTTATACAATACTTAACTTTGCAGTTTTTCCACAGATACTTTTTCAGTGGTTAGACTTTAAAACAAGGAACATGCAAAACCCAGAAACTGAATTTATAGGTAGACAGAAAGATCTAACTTTTACACACTGTAAACATAAATGGTTTTCCATTCTAAATATACAACTGAAATTTCAGACACTTCCAAACTTTTTCACACTCTTGTCAGAGCTCTGGACACAGAATGGACAACTTTTTACATATGCACGCTCAAATAAAAGCAATAAAGGGTTAGCTAGTTAAACCTAGCATCTGTAGTTTTGGACTGTAAGATGAGACAAGATCACTCACAGAAAATATGTGCAAGAATAGGAGAAATGTTCAAGCTTTACAAGAACATGAGGATTCAGGACCCAGCGTTTTATGCCTCCATGTCGGTTTGCTCATTTCTAAACAGTGAAAAATCTGAGCTGATTTGAAATAGTGTAATAGAATCATGTATTTCATAGAAAGAGTTGCCAACAAAATTTAACCAACATGAGCTATGACAAATTGAAGATACACATTTAAATTTTATATAAATTATTGTAAAATTACTGCATTCATTTTTAGTTTTGTCTGTAAAAACAGAAAAACAGTATTAAGTGCTTTTTTTCATATGCATCAAAGGATAAAGCCAAACCTTCCAAGACTGTGTAGCAACCATATATTAACTGCATGTTATCAAATAGTAAACCCTTTAGTTTGACACTATGCGATGCTGGAGCTTAGTACTACAAAAGCCACATCCAGAGCACATGCAGGAGAGTGATGCAACTACGTACATGTTGTGATGTGACAGTACACGCCATCAGACAACACTTACCTTTTCTCACCCTTGTACCACTCAAAGGTTGGAGAAGGCACAGCAGCAGCTTCGCACCGCAGCAGTGCTGTGCGCCCCAAACCAACTCCGTGACTCTTCATTTCATGGATGTCCGGTGGAACTGGAGAAAGAGATTACAGGACATTTTTGAAAAAAAAAGAGACATTTATGTTCTATTGTTTGTATAAGAATAGCTTCAAGTACATATGGTGCTTTAGATTTCATGACGTCTAAAATTCTGGTTTCTGAACATTTTGTATAGGACAAACTGAATGCTCAGGGTCAACAGATGCTGAATTGAGAAGAACGGCCTCCTTCCTTAGAGTAAAGGGAAATAAAAAAGAATTGCACAGCATGGTGATAAATGGCTTAATGGAAGTTCAAAGACTGGCTGGTAGAGGCAGGTTCTTTGAATGCCAAATGAGATTCCTTTCATGTACTGAAATGTGGTGTAAATCTCTTTGCCAATGTCATGAAGGCAGCTCTGCATATGGGCAGTTTCCAAAGCAACGCCATCCTTCAGTACTTTATGCATTCACACAGCTTTCAAACAACAATGCCTTTAAACCATTTAAGGCATTGATGTTAAAAAAAATGAATTTAAGAAAATAACTGTTTTGTTTAATGTATAACACAGTTAGTGAAAATACAAAAACAAAACAATTTTAGAATAGTAATAAAGGTTTCACTTTAGAGTTTCTTTATTATTATTATTATTATTATTATTATTATACATTATTATTGTGCTAAATTGACTAGCTTAAATAAAAAGGGAAATGGTCATGCAAATATATTCATACATTGTGTGTTTTTTTTTACATTACTCTGTGCTACAATCACAAGCCAGAATATTACAGACTGAGTGAACTAGAACTAAAGTTTGTTCATGGGGCAAACGATCCAAAATTGCATCACGGTCTGGGCTGACTTTGAGCCCTTCTGCCCAAGCAGATGCAGAGAAAACAATTAAATAAGTAGATAAATAAATAAAGTTTCTTTGTGCCATCCATCCAATTTTCTGCCTGGGAGTATATGCCACAGAAAAAGTTTACACTCTTAGGGTCACTCCTTCATTCATCAGTAAAATACCCAGTTGTGTTTGATATGAGAGAGAGACTATATAAAACCCTGACAATGAGCCTTTCAGAATGACCTGATTGTCAGAGATGCGGTCTGTGCGAAGTGGAACAGGCTTGGCTAAATGCCTGCAAACCTCTCCTTTCAATTGGATCTGGAGATGTTCCTGATGGATGACCTCTGCTTGGGCTGCAGCAGCTTCCCAACACAGCAACAAAATGCCAACTCCCATCAAATTACACCAACTGCAGACAACAGCAAATTTATCTAATAGGCAGTCATGGTTTGGGTATGTGCACATGTAATATTTGTTAGAGATAGACTTGGTTTTAATTAAAAGAAAGCAATATGGAAGCAGTGTGTGAGCAATATTTCAGCAAGCCTGAAAGTCAGCACAGATAAATGAGGTAGGATCCAACAGATCTGTGCAAAAAAGGTGTGAAGAGGAATTTGTACTTATTGTGTATATCCATATGAGAGAAGCATAACGAAGTGACAGCATGCTTTGGGATGATGGATGCCCTTTGACCAGCTTTCCTTTGCATCCTAATGAGTGCATTCACATGCCTGGTCTTTGTGATTTTTTCCACCTTTTTATATTTGTGCCAAATTATACAACTATTTCTTTTTACTTCTTTGGCTCAGCAGTATAATGCCAAGGTTTCAAGAGTGCCTTAAGCAATAGGTAATGCTTAAGGTTTTTGTGTTCATTTATCACTGTGTAAAATGTTGGACACCATGCAAGGGAGGTTGAGGAAGGTGTTAGGGCAAAGATGTCTGTGTCTACGCTTGAATATTAAGTAATACTACTAACAGTTTTCCATTTCAGAAATATGACAAGTTTGTTCAAACTTTCAGAATTTCAATGTATTTTCAGAAAAATAAGCATTATTGGCAATAAAAACAAGAAAAATTGAAGACTCCACCAGCAGTTTTAAGGAAGAGCAGACTCTGCCTACACATAATTCAATTAATGTGATAAGCATTTAGAGGGAGGAGGTCTGAATGACATTTAAAGCAAAGGAATAAAACAGGGAGCTAAAAAAATTGCCACCAAATTCGACAGCCCCAGAAATACATGGCAATAACAACTGTGACAAAATCAATGCAGCGTGCTGACCGACAGCGGCTTAGCGAGTCCTCGTAATCCTCCATTGGTGTCATTGTGCGGCATCATTGATTATCTGAAGGCTCTCAAAGTGTCAGGGTGACCTAGCTGTCATCCTGTACAGTTACCAGGACAGTGAACACTGCGGCTCAGCCAGGAGAGTCAATACTTGAAACCTCACACCTAAAATACTTTAACAAATACATATTAGTAATTCTTAGTAAGAATAAGTAGAGAAAATCCCAATTGTTTTCTAAACCATGCTCAATTTATGCACTGACTCATTTCACTTTTATTTACAACCAATTATTTGTTAAGACAAACAGTGATTTCTGTTTTCTCTATAGAAAAATGATTTTCTATTTATGGTTAATGTGGTTTACTCTTCTCCATGAGAAGTTGTTAAAATCCTGACAAGCAAATTAGACTGAGCCAACAAAAGGGATTAGCAAATAGAAAGTCCTATACAGAGCGATAGTCACTCTAGGTGTTTATCCACTACACAATACAATGAGGAGGTGTCTGATGAGTTTCCAAATCCTTCTGCAGCATGACAATATCCCCAAACAGAACCATCAGACTCCACAATGCTTTAAACAATCTAAATGAAATGTACAAGGTGAACATAGGACAATTTCTGACATTTCTTGGCATAAAGTTATCCTTTTGAATGAGTAAAGCAAAATGTATTTCATCCAATTTAAGTTAAACAAATCTTTTTGTTTATAACTCAATATTAATTTAATCCACAAGACATTATGATTGCAATTTTATGCAAAATACTTAGATTAAAACTTAAAAAGCTGGGTTTTTCAAATAAAGCCCTCATTTAATTAATCACAATTGAAACTACTACTTGAAACTATTTCTGTATAGCTCTTTTGATGAGATGTATGTTTAAAATACCCATATCTAACATCACACTACCCACAATACAAATAAACATAATAATAATGTCAAAGCATTTTGACATTATGCTTTGTGTCTTAAATGTTTGTCTGGTCTGATAATAATGTGTTATCTTGCTTATAACAAGAACAACAAAAGGACAAGTTATTTTTTGCAGTAGTGTAAGCAGAAAAAAAAAATTCAAGGTTCTTGCATTATATTGCCTATCTCAAGGTCTTGTTTAAAATATCTACAGCAAATAAGCAGAGTTCAAAAAATCATTTAACTATTACAGCACTGAAAGTAGAAAAAGCTCCATACACCTTTGCAGGTGGTCCAGAAGGCCATTGCTTTTATGCATATCAATAATATCACATCCTTTCAATTTGGAGCTTGGCACTGGATTCTGTTATGACGGATCACAGCCATAAAATCTAGTCAAATCCAATAATTCCAATTTTAACTTGCTGGCATGTCTTATATCATCATATATTGTGCAATACACCAGGAGGTTTGGAGGAGAATGCAAAGTAGTGCACTAAAAATCATAAAAATTCAATAATCCAGGTAATTTAGTACCTACAGAATGCTGGGGTAGCGCTCTAAATCATACCTGCAGTCGTAGTGACTCTACCAGATGGGGGTGAAGGGTTGGGTCCAGGAATAGCACGGGCATAGCAGAAAAATGAGCACATGCGAAGCCCTCAGGGGTGACAAATGGCCAGTTGTGGGCTGATCACAAACTGACTTCAGCTGCACCTGTTTTATACAAAGCTTGTCAACACGACAAAGATTATGCCCCACATGTCTCTACAAGATTTATGATCAAGATTTACTCACTAGAGTGCAATTGTTGACCAAGCAAACTCATAAAATGGATGGTTATTAATTAATATCCAATATCTAGAGTCAGATCTGAAAAAAATGGTTTTTCCAGCAATTAAGAAATAGACTCATCAGTGCATGACTTGTCAGCATACACACAGAGACAGTGTTCCCTACTACCATCTGTAGGCTTCGTTGTCCAGCTTATTTGTCAGTCTGCTGCCAGGATTTATTAATTCATTAAGTTTTCAATTCAAAACAGCAAGCAAACAATGTGCTCCTGCTTTTCATACAATGCATGGCTTAAAAATAACCAGCTTAATGTGCCATTCTGTTTGGGCCCACAGAAGAGGTTTAATCCATTGTCTGTATTTAACACTAAATAGTCCAATGTGCAAAACTTCCTGACAAATTACCTTTCTCTTTAAATGTCCTAACCTGGCAGCTAAACTGTGGTGGGCCTGGAGGGACTGCAGTGTGAGTGACAAGAAAAAGCAGATCAAATGCACTAAGTAGACTGGCAGACTCAACAACCTATATTCTTCACAAATGTGCCAGCACACAACACCAAGCAATCCACCCCCACAACACAACTGTCAAGCAAGGGATCACTATCAGACCACATCCACTACTGAGTCTCGACAATTATTCAAAGATCCCACCGGATAAGTCATCTCACCCACCTATACCCCAAACCTGAGTCACTAGGTGGGATCCTGCACTGAGTCAGACCACCTCTATAACTACCACTCACACCATAGAAGTGATAGTTAAAGAGTCATGTATACATGTACATGGTGTAGCCTGTAGCCAAGAGGTTTTTTTTTAAAGCTCGGACATTGAAATACAATGAGGAATAAAACTCAGACTTTTACGTAAACTTGTGCTTTTAAAGATATTTGATTTTGTCAACTACTTCAGCTTTAAAATCAGACAATAAAACCAAAGATGAAGCATAAAAAGGAAGTCGATGTGTGCCAATAAATTCTGATGTGATACTAGCAAGAACATTTATTCTGCTGAAGATCACGGTTTCACTCATTTATTCATGCCCCTCGTGTAGCATGGAATCCAAATAGCAATCAAGACGAGAGCTTTGGAGAGATGTAGAGAGATGGATTTACATCCAAACAGCTTGAGGGCACTGGCTTTAACTCTACTTAGGATTGGATCAGAAACCAATTCTAGGAAGCCTTCTCTTTTGAATTGTAAGCCTGAGTATTCGACAAATGCTCAACAGAGACTTTGTGTCTTACTTTAAAACACTCTCAACACCTGATTTCTTTGAGCCGTGGAAGGAACATTTCTCCTACCTTTGATCCAACCTTACAAGCCAACACTGCACTCACACTGGACACACACACACACACACAACAGTCAGGGCATGCATTTTGTCACATGCAAATGAAGAGCTATGCAGCTATTAGTCCATAATGACTGACAGTGAAATACTGTCCAAACACACCCACACTCTGCTAATAGTTGTTTACTTTGTCATCATTACTTGACATTGTAATATTGGATGGTCGTGCTAGGCAAACAGGTCTAGCTGCTTATTTATGTGAGTCGGTCATGACTTCCCAGAACAACTCTTTACGCGGAGTCAGAAGTGCATGCTGGGGGAGCATCCACACCAGCAACGTCTGCGTCACAAACAGCATACATGAGAAGAGAACTAGAATGAAAGGCAAGATGGGAACAAACAAAAGACAAAGTAATGTTCAGAATGACTAATTTTCAGTTTACACTGCTGGCTTATTTTTTGCAAACCCTCCACAGAGGTATAGCTTGAAAGGCTTACAACAGATCTAATATGCATCCTCATTATTATTTAAAATGTTTATACTTTTGTTGGGAAATAACTGTAAGCAAGGAAAAAGGCTGTTCTTTAAAAAAAAAAGTGTTGGTGAAAGTGCGAGCAGAATTCACAGCTGCAGGGTGCTTGGGGGAGGCAGGAGGCGTAAAAATGGCTGGCAAACTTTGAACCAAGTAGGGTACAGCTTGCAAGGCAAGTGAAACTGTGCCATGAAGTAAAAAGGTTTAAGTCTATCTGTGCAAAGTTAAACCCCTAACCCATAATTAAAAAAACGAAGGGAAAGAGTTGTGTAGACACTTTAGTGTGCATAAAAACAGCATAGATAAAAGAACGTAAAACAAAGAGTGACAGTGTGTCGGAGGAATCCAATTAAAACTTTAGAGGGTGAATGCATACACAATGTGCATGTGCAAAACACATACACAGTCTTTTCTAACACACTAACTCGTGGTTATAAAGAGACAATGTGTGGTTTAAATCAGTGCACTGCTTCCATTCTACAGAGCATCAGCATACCTATATGTTCTTTAAGTGATTTAAGCCTGATATGGTGAAGCAGATGATCATTTAAAGAAAAAAGGTTTTAATATGAAACAAAACAAACATTGGATCAACTTATTTCTTTTAAATTGTGGTTATAGCATGTTTCAGGCCTAATTCATATTCTACCAATGTAAATAAATAATCAGTCTCAGATTATATCATAAAGCTGTTAACCTATACTATGAAAATATCTTCTGGAGGCATTTGAAGAAGCAAAATTATTCTGGATATCAAAAACAAGATTTTTTAATAAATTTACATATAGCATATAATCCGTGAAACAACCTGAATGTCTTCATGCAGCAGGTATTTGTTGGATAATTTTCTGATTGTGGATCACTCCAGAAACATATTCATATGAAAAAAAGTATTTTTGAGGTCAATTAAACATAACTAGAGTTTATGCAGAAAAACATGAATCCCAATAGAAATATCACATGTTGGCCATGTGCGTTTTGAATTCATCCATGTTTCCTTTTAGCTGTCTGTATTTATCTTTCTTTTTTTTCTGTAAATCAGCACACAACCCTCAGCTGCTCAGCAGTATCTGGGGAGAAACACTTCAAAAGCCTCGTCACAGATCGTATGTGGATTTTGGACAATATGTGCCGTGTTACATTTGACAGCCAATGAGAGAACAGAATCTATTCTTTTTTTTCTCTCTGCTGCATTCCTTAAAATAGAGAATAGAAAAAATATATAATTCTACATAAAATGCTGCTCCTGCTCGAGCTGCTTCCTTCTTAAAGGTTTCACACACGTAATCATTCTAATAAAAATTAATTTTCAGAAGTTTTCCTGATCTGGGAAAACACCTGAAACATCCAGCCCTTCAGAACTAACATCGGACATCACTGCTGAAAAGAGTCATTCAGGACGCCATCAGTATGGGAGTAGCTAATATCACTGCCGAAATAATCCAGCAAGGGCACTCTAAAGATACTTGAAGGATAGATCTACATATTTCTGAAAGGTCAGACTTGATGTGTTCATGGTCACCATCCTGTAAATAGTAAAGCTGCTCAACCACTAAGGAGCACATCAGGAAATACTGACGGCACAGAACTTTTCAAAAAGTCTAGTATTAAACAGATAACACCAGGGTGCCCGGATGTTAGAAGTTAAAACTGATATCTTTAAGAGTCACAGGGAAATCTGGTAATAATGTTTTAGTTGCATTCTGTCCAGCATTTTACAAAACAATCTCACATCTCTTAAAAACAGAACCTTTCTAAAGTATTGATGTCCACAGCAAAGACATCTGAAGTCAATAAAAATGAAATAATCTTTTAACGCTGTTCTCTATGACTTGACTTTTACTTCAGATATAAATACGAAACGGCACAAAGGCCTTTTTCTCAGTCTTCAAAATGGAAAAAACAAGAGAACCAGAAGTCACCAGATGTGTTTTAATCCTCAAGCATCACCTGAAAATCTTCCTTTTTAACACTGTCCATATCAGAGCAATAATAAAAATTGCTAAAAAAAGAAAAAAAAACAACAAAAAAAAAAAAACTTTGACACTTGTCAACACTTGTTTGATGCTAGAGTTGCACTCGTATCAAACAAGTGCACTAGGACTGCAATAAAGATCGACAACTTGGGGTCACTAACTTCCCAGAACAACACTTTATTTTAATGCTTTTGTACACATCTTTACAACAGGTGCCAAGAAACTACTCCTCAATACATGATGAGTAATTGGAGATTACTGCAATCTTTTGTTTCAAGATGATTATTGGCTCCTTTTTAAGCGTCCACATGCTGCTTCGGTGAGCTGTGTAAGAAGTTTGTTCCAACATAGCTTTGATTCTGTCTTTGTGAAAACTGATGTGAATTTTAGCCCTTTGTTTGTAAGTTAGCTGTCTCTTTTGTTATTACTTCGGTAGGCTAATTTACTCTAAACTCACTGAGCTGATTGGATTTTCTGCATTTCCATTTAATCAATTTATGTTTCAGAAACTGTGAACAAAATAAAGCCAATTCCCTTTTTTTCACACTCTGTCAAAGTAAGCATACAAATGATGCTTTTTCTTTACTTCTACTTCATCATGCCTCTTTATGTGTGGTTCAAACAACACTTTAAATGTAAAGGATTAATTAAGGGAACATAATGTCTTTCTATTCATGTGCAACAATATATCTCTAAATATAGCTTGTGCTCTCATACAATTTCATGAGATTTATTAACGAAATATATGAATAAACAGCTTCATAAATATACAGAGAATAATTCATATGTGCTGCTCGTATGCAAATTTAGGGCTTCATACATTATTAGTTATCAAACTACAACCTGTTTTATGTATCTGGATACAGTTGTGAGGAGTGCCCGAGCTATTGTGTCATTTTCCTCTTCTGGTAACTCATCTGTGACAGTTTTGTGAATACTACATGAGTGTACAAACATGATCAGAGCAGGTGGTGTGAATGCAAATACAACCCACAACAAAAAAGGCATAAAATGAAGCAAAAGACAGATTAATGTCTGAATTGCTTTTACTTGTGGGAAGAAAAAAAATAATAATAAAAAAATGTTGTGCACACTGTCAAATTCACCTTGCAACATAATCTTGTAGAACAGCAGACTTATCCGTGTGCGAGGAAGAACCTTGTAAACTGCTTAGCAAGGTCAGACACCTCTGATTTCTCATCTTGAAAGAGAAACAGATTGCTGTTAATGTTTTATCTACACAGTTAGTGATGAACGCCTTGATTCTGGAACTAGGTGGCTTCATTAATTAATGAAATGCTGGCTTTTGATCGCAGGCGGAGGTGTTCCACCGTGGTTTCCTTCTCACTCATCCCTGCAACTTAGCTGCTGAGATGTGATATTTATGCTTTTGAATCTTACTGTGTCGTGAGAATTTCAGCCAATAACAGGACCCACCTGCAGTGAAGATGAATATGTAAATTTGAAAAGTAGGTCGGAGATCGAATTTCATTGGGTAAATTCGCAGTTGAAATATCCTTTTGCCAAGCAGGGGCCCTCATCCAATCTGATTCCAGGACGACCTTCTGTATGACTGCCATCTTTCAGCTTTAGCTGATAAAAGTATTCAGTCGGCATTCATTTATCACTGCGCGAATAAAGGCAAGAAGCCCACTCAGGCAAGTAATTTAATCAAAGTGGTCTTTCGAGCTTTAGAGAAATCCAAGCTGAGGTTGCAAGTGCTGCAACACATGCACAGTGACAAAGTCTCTAAACCACCATATTATAGAAAGGCAAACTGCAGGCTGCTCTTATTAAAACTGGAAATATGCTCAAGCTCAGTTTTATTTTCCTTACTCAGGTTCGCTCAGTTTAATTAGTGTCCTTAATCTGCAATTAGCTCCGAGGTCAACTGTACTCTTAACTTAGAAAAAACCCCACATTGTTTTTGAAGGAACATATACTGTATGTATTTAATTAATCTGTTAACCCATGAAATGTCAATGCCACTGAATTGTATGCAGTTTAAATAGCGTGATTAAGAATAACTGGTGCAGGTCTGACAAATTGATCTTTATGACTTAATTTCATTAAACTGCTATTAGAAAGAAAACAACAGATCAATGCTAACATGGTGAAAGGGGGGGTCAGTGCACACCATATAGGTTACTTACATTATCTAGGTATATATGAGAAATAAAGAAAAATAATCCACATTCAGTTGTATCTAGATGTTATTCGCTTTGAAATCCTTTCAATGGAACAATTTACATTGTTGACTGACTAAACAGATCCGACACGTGTAAAATCCTCTGGAGACCATTTTAGCAAATCAAGAGTCTTATTTAATAAGCCAAAAAGAGCAGTGTTACTTTTATTTTTAGAATATAAACATGTGTGTTTTTGCCTTGTAGGACTGTGTTCTTGTTTGAAGTCAAATAAAAGCTAATAATAATTTAAAAACTTGGCTAAGTCTAGCTCTCATTAAAGACATAACTACGCTTGGGTTTTTCATGAATGCAGCTTTACTGTATGTGCTATGACTGAATCAGGCATTCCAGTGGACAAATGGAATTTATTCATTCTGCTTTCATAAAGTTGGAAAATGGCATATGTGTCACTGAAGGTACCTAATTAAAAACAAAATGTATATTGAATTTTTTAAATATATATTTTCTAAACAGACTGAAAGCAACAGCTTACAAATACCTTTCTTTCCCATTTAAAGCCACTAAATACCAATGTTCCTCTTCTTTAATGTCAGCTAAATGTTTTGTTTATTTGGGTTTAATGGATTCACAGCACTTTGAATGCTAAACAGCTGCAATAAAACTCAGAACCTTTCATGCAAGAGGCGGCTGTGAAGCAGAAAAAAAAAAAAACAACAAAAATCCCCTGACTATATTTGAATCAGTGGTGGTCATAACTCAGTTATATAACAGTATATAAAGAATTGTGAAACATTTATAGCATAATAAATAAATGGAGTCATTTATATATGCATACAATAGCATCACCTAGGCAAATGATATCTGAGATGTTTTACATTAAACATCATGTTCATATAATGAAAGAGTAGCAAGAGAGATTTTGCATGTAAAAAACAAAAAATGCATACCCATATTCAAAAAAGCATTTCAATAGCCTGGAAAACTTAGAAAACAACAAGTGGCTTGGTATTGCTTAACCTATACCTATTAAGATGCTTCACACTTTTTAAATTTAAATATGTTGTTATAATGAATTATCAAAAAAGAGAAAGATGAAAAAAGAGTCCCCCTGTTGAAGTGAACATACACACAGCATTTCATCAGTGTTGTACTGCGCAGTACAAAACTGTGTCATACTGTAACTGATTATTGCCCAGATGCAGAAATCTCTCCTTTCTGATCTTGAGAGCAACAGATATTTCGTTCCAGCAGTTTCTTGTAAGTTAGTCCTCCTTCCCTGCTCCAAAAGGGGGTTATCTAGGATTGAGAAAAATATTATAACGTTCTGACATGTCACCTCCAGATTAGCATGGATCTACTATAAGGGCAAAGTGGAAATGTGCACATGGGTTCCTTGTAAAAAATAAGACAGGTAAAAAATAAGTCGGTATTTTTTTTATTTCTATAGCACCTTTCACAGACATATAGATCACAAAGTGCTTCGCAAGGGTATACTTTGAAAAGGGTGAGAAAATAGGAGTAATCTTAAAAAGCTGAATTAATCAGAATCTATAAAAAAAAAAACACTGTTTGGTTAGATTTTATTTAGTGTTCATTTGGAATATCTTCTTGATTAGCCAATGTCCAGACAGGGTGAGCATAATGAGCAGGTGAATTATTTGCACGGATTAAAGATCAGCTTACAAGATTTGTAAAATTACTTCAGTTTTTGTTCAGTTGATCTATGACCGATATGTCCGTACTGCTGAGTCAGTGGGAAAGTTGAGGGAAGGTACGGCTGAGGCTAAAGAAAATTAATCACAAATTGATGAAAAAAGCCTCTTGAACAAACATCTTCTTGAAAAATTGTTTGTGATAAAGTAGCTTTGATTTTACATCAGGACAGAAAACCAGTTGTAGCTTGAGGTCCTGGCTAACATGTGAAGAGGAATGGGAGGAGAGTTGTGGAACTCAGGTCTTAAAGATAAACCAATCAAGAAAAAAATAATCCATAAAAGTAAGAACTATTAAGCTGTCTGTTGAGTTTTACTTATTGCAACATTAGTGCCTTGTTCATCTGGCCTAATAACTGCATCTCTGCTGTGTGCTTGTACTAAAGTAAGTTCATCAAAGATTTTTCTTCCTCTGAAGAATTGTTTTCTGAACTTTAACTGGAGTGATAATTGTAGAATACATCCAATATTTACTGCTATGTTTTCTATTTCAATAGTTTTCATTTACAGTCATTGTAGGTAGAATTCTACCTACAATCTTATTAATATAAATAATTATTAATGGATACCCGCATCTTAAGATGCGGGTATCCATGGCAGGCTTGAACACATTACAGCCCGGTAATGATCAGAACCATTTCCGGGGTTTGGAATTATTTAATTTAAACTCAGAGAGTTCAAACACACATCACAAAGTACTGAGGATCTTTCTAAGCAGTTTGTTGAAGTGCTAGGCAAATGTAGGAATGTTTCCTAATATAATATGTTGTTCAAGTCAGTTGTTACTGCAAATAATGTAATTTTTATGCGCTAGTGTTATAGCATTGTGCTGTGCTCAGGTCTGTTGTTACTGTCCGAGGTAAAGATGAGCAATGGCAGAGGAAGTCACATCACAAATGACACAGCAAGCTCTTTATTTCTTTGGGACTTGAATTAAAGCAAAAACATGTGATAAATTACCAGGTAACATGAAACTATATAAGATTCTCACATACAAATTTATAATATACCATTTAAATTGTTATTATCGCTGTTCTCCTTAGCGCATCAAATCAATAACAAAGAGAGCTCTGCAGCTTTATGAGGGCAGGAGGTAAAAACTGCCTCAACACTTGACCAGCTGCAACAAACTTCAGCTTCAAGTGTCTTTCCGAAGCTTGCGATGTGCACACTTTGTCTCACAGCCAAGGAAATTATGCCTAATCTATTCACTTAGTTTTGAGACTAACGCAACAAAACCCTGCAGTCTTACTTTAAAATGCAGCGTCTGGCTGCGACATGCCCTATCAACTACTGAGAATATCTCCTTTCTTCTGTTAACACAAAGACGCTACCGGTTGTCAAAGCACTTTTCATCCTTGAACCCACGTCTCAATAGAGCTATAAATAACTGGTCTCTGTAACTGCACTCATGTCCAGCTCATTAGAGCCAAACATTAGACTGAAATAATGGTGCCAGGATTTGGTTTTATAAGGAGGTAGAAATAAGAACTATCTTAACACAGTGAGGTGAAAATATAGTACAGGAGCTGCAAGACACAAAGCTGTAAAAAAATAATTAGGTAGTCAAAAATGTATAATATAAAATAACCTTATTTCCTGAAGGTTAAATGAGAAAACGTGCATGATTAGCTTTTCGGAATCAGCAAAAGAACCACTTTTCTCTCACTACTGCTCCTCCCCTAACATCTATGTAACACGCTGAATGATAAGTTATGCCGAAAAGAGAGATCCAACCCAGGATTTTTATGCAAAAACCTCCCTGAACAACAGTGCGGTGAAGGAGCACTTATAAAGAAAGAAGGATCGACCATAATTGTCAAGCCCCTGTTCTTGCTCATTCCTAGTGGTGCTGAATTCCATGTGACCACGACAGCTAAAGCCCGGTATCATTCATTAATGCCTGGGCTCCTCATTACTGTCTCCTTACACTTTTGAAAGACTCATTACCTGCATAATGGAATAGCGCTTAGAACAGTCAGACCTTTCTTTTGCGCAAATTAATCACCTGCATGCACAGACAAAAAGGAAATTCTCACATTAAATATTAAGAAACTTCGCTGTCTGGCTTTCTACTTTGTCAAACTTCCACAAGATGTACTTTTTTGAAGAGCAGTGGCACTGATGCGACACCGGTGGCACTTCAGGCTGCCCCTGTCCCTTTCCTTGTGTCGGTGAAAGAAGCGTGCTAAAAAAAGAGGAAGAAGAAAGAGATGTACTTACAGTTGACTGTGACTTTTACTGTTTTGGTGTCAGGAGAGGCAATGTCATTTAAAGCACTGCATTCGTAGTCTCCAGCCTGGTCCCTTGTGATGCCGGTGATGTTAAGATATTCGCTGCTGTCATACTTCCTGGCTGGAAAGAGAAAAATGGAAGCTAAGTACTTACAACGTGTCCACACAGAATACAAGCACATCACACAAATCACAATCTATTGCACAAGGATTGCTGTTTTCCATGGTAGATTTCATTTGTGGTAAATTGCTTTCAAATTTAAGCCTGAACAGAAGATGCATAACAATTAAGACATCGCATTGAACCCCTCATTCCCCTCTTTGCATTCTCAAGTAGCACATCAGCAGTGAATTGATCTATTTTTATTGATATGGTGGCAGGAAATAATGTTGTGTTCCCAGCCATCCACTTATAATTTGTTCTTATCAAAGCACACAGCTACCTCCTGACACACAGACAGATTTGATGACTCAATGCAAATGCCAGTGCTTTATAGTTGGATGAGCCAAAGGCTGTAGCCTCGAAGCAACAGAACTGCCGTGCAGGCTGCATACTTAACTTGATAAGAGAAAATCTGCACAAACGTGCACGCTCAAAGCTCTAATTAACAGAAAATTAAAACATACTAACACTGTCACAGCTGATAGACTTAAGCTCCCACTGCATATCAAGGAAAGTAATGAGAAAACAGTGAGATACAGAACAGTGTGCACCATAACTCAGTTAGAATCAGGAGATATAAATACACAGAGGAAGATAATTTAAATGGCGTACACTTGTACAGCTCCTTTTAACCTTGGCTCCTACCAAGCACGATATAATTTGTTTTCCACGCACACACAAATTGGTGGCGGGGATGCTGCGCATATTTGCTTGTTCAAAGACAAAGACAACAAAAGCTGGAAAGCAATAATGGCTTCGACACAGTTTTATTCAGAACAAAAGGATGTAAATGAAGTTTACTTCTAGCAGTACTGAGAATATGCCACTTATTGTATTATTAAACATAAAACGAATAGGTTCATTCACTGGTGGATTTAAAGTTAATTGCCTGCTATTTCTAAGGTCTGTTAATAAAGACAGTGATTTCTTTAGTACCTTCCTGATGTGACAACCTTGCTTCAAGTGCAAGGTTGCGAGCAAACTGACCATCTGTGACGTTTACACTGATTATGTACATCTATCATCTAAGGCTAAGAGATTAGCACAATTTCATTGTTTTCTGACATGTTTAGAGAGTAATAAATCACCTGAGAAATTATTCATTTAGTGAGATGAGATAAAGTGATTCACTCATAAGTCCTCAAAATGTTACTTTCCAAATGCACACCAGTCATAATAGGATAATTGCAAATGAAAAAATGCAACTTTAAAAATAAATACATACATTTATTTTATGTATTTAAAAAATAAATACATATTTACATTATTTTACCCCATAATGTAAAAACAGAAAAGACTGCAACATAGTATTTACAAATTAATTTCCAGTTTAAATGGCCACAAATCATGGAAAAAACTTTCTATCATCTCCTTCTTAACTTTTAAATTCACTTTAATGAGATGCCAGATATACTTGAAACATTTTTTTCCACTAGATTGGCTTGAATTCAAAAGAAGTCCCACCTGTTACTCTTTAGGGTAAAACTGTTTAGCAGATAATCTCTTTAAACTAATTGGCAACACGCTCTGATTGTTAGCATGTCTGTTGGTGAAATAAAGCGCTCCCTGTGGGATGGCTACTGGAAACAGCTAATTAACCAAACAGCTAGCTAACTAGCAAATCAGTTAACCTTAGCGAATCAGTTAATGTTATCAAAACCACATAAAGTGTAAAATAAACACACTTAATTCAAAATGTCAACTACACCTGGCTCATGTTTATTCAATACTTTTGTTTAGGCTTTAGATTACAGTTTTCCTTGCCTGTTTTAGCATTAAAAATGTATTCAAAATTGCCCGGCCCACTTTTTGCTGCTTTAGCTCATATAAAGTCATGGCAGTGCTTAACGATAAATCAAGATTTTTATTTAGCAGACACAAATCTGAAATGTTTTTGGTCTCTTTAATCGTGTTGTAATTTTGTAATTATAGGTGCAGTTGATATATGAAGGAAAATGTGTTTCTTCTTTGGGTGAAATGTGAATCTTGGTCACAAAAGAATAAAAAGATGTTGACAATCATCCAAAACAGAGACATCACAAAATTGTCAGAGAGGCAGATTTTGTTGTGCTTGTTGTTCTAGTTTTATCTTCCTCCATTTTCTCTTACCTTTACGAATGAACTTGTATGTAACAAGCGTGTGTTTTATCTGCATATTATTGTTGTTTCGCCTTTGAATTAGAACATGAGGTTTGAATAGTGCTAAAAACTGAGTTTCAGGGTTTTTCAAATCATTAAAATGTCAGTGATACTCAATATACAGTATAAATGGGTAAAAATCTGTGCAGATATACTCCTTAGCCAAAGTACACTGTAATGTTTTTTAAGAGACATATTTTTACATCAGGCATGGTGCTAAAATCTGTGATTGTAATTTACATGCAAAATAACATTGTGATGTTATATCTCTGATATTTTGAGTACATTAAATAAATATTTACTATGAACACACCTGCTTTTTCACTTTCCACGTGAATCTGCCCATCAAAGATAATCATGAACAAACATTCCATTACTGTAGCTATAAATATAATAAGGATAATAGCAAAATATAATTTTATTTTTGTACCAGAAACATCAGTAGTTGTATATCTGTTTCATGTCATTTCTGTTTTGTGAACTTAACATTCAGAAAGGCAAAGGCACATAATACTGACATGACTTAAAAGATGAACCAGAATAAAACAGAGGCATATGGGAACTGATAGCATTTCCATTCAATGCATCAAATTGTCCCTGTGTGTAAGTTGGGTTTAAACACTTTTGTTAATAAGTTTTTTGAGGTGGCAACATCTTAGTAAAATGACAAAGGTACAATGTAGAGAAAATGTCCAAAGAACTTTCTATAAACACACTTTATTTATCTCTTCAAAATAAACCTGTAAATAGAAAACAGAGACATAACACAAGTTTCTTAATTCTCGCTTTTGTTGGCTGTCTTCCTTACATAGCCAGGCTTTGGCACCCTTGAAGAAGCATTTTCAGTGGGTGAAGACTATCTGTACCTAATCCCACTGATGTGGGAGGAGAAGTGCAGTCCAGTGAGTCAATAGAGTAACCAAATGGTGCAGAGCAAGTGTGATCTCAGACGAAACAGGAATTTATGTAAACATGGTTTAAGCACCTTCTATTTGTGACTGCACAGGTTATGTGTTATGAAACCGCTTCTTCTAAAAAGAATATGCAGCAGATTTTGACTCAGGAAGGCTTTTTTTAATCAGGGAATATAAATAGAACTCTGAATTTAAGAGATACACAGAGCTTAAACTAAATTAGCTACAGCTTTTACAAGGGACCAGACATGAGGTGCAGCTAGAGTAATCTTGACTTTAAATTATACTACAACAGCAGGAGAGAGATTGGATATTGTCTGTTCTACTAACCAAGTAGGTCTGTATTTAAATGTGAGTTGTAGTAAAAGAAACCCCTTAAGTCCTTGTTAAATACATCGGACTTGTCTCATAGACTGAAAAAAAAAACATATCTGAAAAAGCTTAAAGAAGATTTTGAACTATGTTAAAACTACATCAATGTTAGATATCAGATATTGATATGAACCATAGTAGCCAAATATTGGTTACCAAATTTGGTAGCCAAATATTTTTGCCAAGTTACATTGACAATCTGAATTAATTGTCAATATAAACTATGATTTTATTGCAAAAGAATATTCTTATTAATTTCTTCAATGGCTGCAGTGAAGCAGTTGGTAGCTGTGTTGCCCCACAGCAAAAAGGTCTTTGGTTCAAATCCTTGCCTGTTGTCTTTCTGAATTGAGTTGCATTTATGCACTAAACAAACCATGAATAAGTGGGTTTTCTTCACATTTACTGGCTTCCTCCCACAGTTCACAAAGTTGCATGTTAGGTCAATTTGTCTCTCTAATTGCATTTAGGGGTGAGTGTGTGAGTTTGTCCTGTGTGTCCATCATATGTTGGCCTGTGATGGTCTCAGGAACTGTCCTGAGACCATGCCCTCCTCTCGTGCAATAGACCCTGCACAGATTAGAAAGCACAGACTGTGAACCCAATGGATGGATGTTTCTATGCTGCATTTGTATTGGAGAAATAGTGTAGTTGTCTGTGGCTTAGAAATGCTCATTGTTTAGGTCGTAACATGAGAAAATCAAGCAGATTTTGTAGAACATCAAGACCTGCATCTCTATATATGTTTGTTGATTTTGTTGCACTCTCAGCTTAAATAGTGTAAGCCCATTGGCATATATGGACTTACATTCAGTGTTCACTTGCCTGATGTTGGGTTATTCAACTTTATAAATTTTTTATCCATTTTTGAGAATCTACTGACCATCTGGTGATTAAAGATTAATCCTCTATGAGATCTGCCAAGAAGTCAAATAATTACTAGCCAAATTACTCAGAAAAAAAAGTCATGGTATCAGTTTCAGTGTGAAACATTATCCATGCCGGGGTGAGAGAATCTTCATGAGAGCAGACAGATGATCTATAATTTAAAATTAAATAATCTTATAATCGGATCATTGCGTGATGGAATAATAAAAGTAAAAAGGGAGTCAGGTAATACACTTATATCTACAAAGTTCATGTGAGGACAAAGTATGTGCAAAGATCAATAACAAATTTATACTGTTTACAATGGTAAACAGTTAAAAGAGAATAATTTTGGGGAGGTTGCATAAACAAAGCACATCTTTGGAGTATTAGCACCAGTATGAGTACACTGAAAAGAATTTGATCCTGAAAAGCCTACTAACAACTAATATGGTAGAATACAATGGTTTCCTACAGTAATTGGTGCGTATGAGGAATATTCTCATGCCCAAAACAAAAATAATATCAGATATATACATTTAAATAAGTGCTTTGCTTTAGTAGAATTTTATTTAACATTAGTGACTTCTCTGTGGCTTTTAGAGAGGATAGAATGCCAAAGTATAACACATAGCAGGGGACTTTCTTCTTTACTTTTATTTTCTACCAGTACCCTGTAATTTATATCCGGATAAAAGCTGTTCAAAGTCTATTTATTTACAGAGGAAGTGGGGGGAAAAAATCCTCACTTTAACACACACATGCTGAATAACTTCACTAAATAATTGCACTAAATGGCTGACCTGAACACTGCCCTTGAAGCACATCTCCAGTGTATTTCACTGCAGTGGGAAATTATGATACCCAGGATGTAGAAATCCATTGTGTGCACTTGTGTCTTTTATTAGGGCAATAAAATCAAAAGCGCTGACCCACGAGGGCAACTATTCTTGTTGCTCCCAATACCGTTTGCCAAATGGCTGAATCAAATGCTTTGGTTTTCATTGGCAGCCACAAGAACTGATTTCCACTCTGCAGAAAACACAATGAATTGCTTGTGAGCCAGTAGGGGGGAAACAGTCTCATATGGCAGGCACATTCATAGCAATTAATGCCTGAAGAATGATAAAAAGTGGAGTATGAGTTTATTTTAATGAACAAGGCAGATTTGACCAAAGCATCAGCTCAGGTCTTTTAAAACACTTTGAAAGTGAGGAAGTTCATGTTCTTTTTGTCCAATTATTGGTCAACAAAAAGCAGCTGGGCTGAGTCTCGGCTAAATTACCAACTCCTGATTATCAACAGGTGTCGGCAAATGTATGCTGATCATGGTGGACTGCGTCGGCCATTACCAAAATGAGCTGATTATATCAGTGGTTGTAAAATCACCACAGTTCTGGAAGTGGATTTAACAACCTCCATTGTCACATCATTTGATTTCCCATAGCATCAGTTAAAGTTCAAGCTTTTTGTTTGTGCTTCTTTTTTTGACTCTACTTGAGCTAAAACGGGAATCTGTTAGGTCAGTCATTGAAGATAAATTAAGGACCAATAATTAAAATTGTTGCATAGTTTATATTGTACATAATATTTAATTACTATAAAAACTGAGTAGATTTTAGGTAAGCTGTCTTCAGCATACTCACCTTTTTCTCAAGTTTACCAAGGAAGTGAAAAGCATAACATATACTGTATATATACAGTATACACAAAATACAAGACACTATTTTGAAGAGGTAATGTCTTCTGATTTTTGACAGAATTAGAAATTGATTACCACAAAGGCGTCTTAAATGAACACAGAAAATCTAATGTTTTGCTTAGATATAACTAATTGACTTTAGGCCAGTCGTAGTTCACACATTTAATAAAAAAAGAAGAAACAATTGTTTTCTTGTCTGACAAAAACCTCCAGTGGTTTCTGTTTTTCGTAGCATAATACTCTACCAATGATGTATGTCACAGGCTTTTGATTATGCATTTTATTATTGAGATATCTGCTTACATAATATTTCATTTGAAGAAATTATCAAACACAGAAAACAAATTATTCTGAAAAATAAAAAAAACAACATTGAATTTCCTTTTTTAAAATATGGCTCATTAGACTGCAGCCATTTCCAAATGCATTAACGCAACATCATTTCAATGCAAGATCTGGTTGCATCTTCCTGCTCATATAGCAAATGGTATTCCTATTGATTACAGAAGGATGGGAGCTCTGCAAAGGTCATAGTTGTTAAACAAGAATCCTCTCCTTGATCTATTGTTTGAAGATCATTACATTGTGCACACTAAACCCTTATATTACGGAAAACAAAGCAGTGATAACAATATGCCATTTGAAAACATAATAAAACAAGAAAAATAAACTAATGTGGTGTAATATGAAACCACCAAGGGACTACCACAGATGAGTGTGAGAGCATGCTAGGAGATATCTGAGGAACTGACAGAGGCTCCTCTGACCTGAGGGACAATTCACTCGCAGCAAATTAAAGAAATCATGGGAAGGTTGATTGTGTATTCAGTGCCAATGACTGCCTAAGTTCTGTTGCAGTAAGCAATTTCCCACATTGTGTAGAGAAGCTGAGGGGTACACTTCCTTCAGGGCTGCAGTGCACAGATAGGGCAGGCATTGCTGAAATTCTATTATAGCATAGAGCAGCATTTTCTACATCAATTTATCGTTTTAACCCTTGAAAGGGGAGAACAGCCCACACTGCTACATTGTATACTGTTGACTTCTGGTCCCAACTTAAGGTGTGGGCCAGATGTAGGGGTAAAAGCACACTGTGTGGAGGGGCTGTCTGACAAAAAGGCTGTTACAGTACCTTGATACATAAACCCTTTCTTGTTCCCCGGCTGTCAATCTTAGGGTGCTAAACTCCAGAGAGAGGAATTGGGTCAAAGGGGCCTTAAGTCATGTCTGATTGGTTGTGCATTCACTTTTGCAACCTGCTGGATTACCTTCCTCTTACTTTCTATGTTTATACATTTTGGTAATGCTCCTTGGGCAGGGAAACACATTTTCAGACAGTTGGCTGTGAGAAATATGTGTGGAATTGGAAAAAAAAAATGTTTATGCTGAGCAAGCTTTTCAGCATATATTATTTTATCATTAATTTATAGACATATTTGCAAAATATTTATAGCATTTTTTGATAAAAATAAATTAAAACGTTTCCATTTAATCAGCATTCTAGATGTCAACAATATTGATAGGCATGATAATTGAACACAGAAGTAATCTGATACAATACCCCACATCAAATTTTACAATAAATGCAGCTAAAATTAGAAGGTAAATATGACTAATGCCATTTTACTCTAATTTTGTTAAATAGGACACTTTCTTCTATGGCATCCTCACTCATTAACAGCTATGGCACAATGGCTAATGAGCATGAAGTAGTGTAGGTGATAGGCTAATAAAGATCTTAACACCATCCAAACAATAGATGTAAACCGATTAACTGTTACCAACCTAGAGGAAAGCACTAGATTTAACTGAATCCTGCCACTTTAGTGATTATAGCAAAGTAAGAAAAATCAAAGTAAGCAAAGTAAGAAAAGTAAGAAAAATCCAGATGTGTTTATCTAATCATGTAAAGGGCTTATTGTTTAAGAATACCTCGTACTAACTATTTAAAAATTTAGTTGACAGATCCCACTTGTGAACTAAAGTTCCTAACTTACATACAGAAAAGTATTTACACAGCAGTGACACCTAGTGGTACAACTGGCAAACTGCATTTAACAGAAAGATCTATAGCTATTCTAGAACAGAACTGCTTAATACCAGAGGGTCAATTATTTTTGCCTCTAACCTTTACTGATTTGTGGTTTATCTAAAGGTCTAAACTCAATTTTTATTTTGACCTATACAGGCTTTTTCTGCAGCCTGTAACACACAACTCTTTTGGGTAAATGTATCTTTTCAACAGCTAGCGATCACAAACACCGACCATAAACAAAAACATGTGCTGCATTTTTTTTTCTATAAGAAATATTTATAAATCCAACATAAAATGAAGGTATAAGAATTATTTGATTTTGATTTGATTTCAGTAGACTGACGAGACAATTGAATTCTTTGGGGGGGGGGGGGGGGGGGGGTGTCTCATTACAGTTAGCATGAAAGTAACACTGCATTTCAGAAAAAAAACATCATACCAACTTTAAAATATGGTGGAGGTAGTGTGATGGTCTGGGGCTATTTTACTGCATCAGGACCTGGAGGACTTGCTGTGATAAATGGAACCATGAATTCTGCTGTCAACAAAAAGCTCCTGAAGGAGAATGTCCAGCCATGTGTTTGTGACCTCAAGCTGAAACTAACTTGGATTCTGCAGTAGGACAATGATCCAAAACACAGCAACAATTCCACCTCTGAATGACTGAAGAAAAACAAAATGAAGACTTTAGAGCAGGGGTGTCAAACTCCAGTCCTCAAGGGCCGGTGTCCTGCAACGTTTAGATGTGCCTCTGCTGCACCACACCTGAATAGAATAATTAGGTCATTAGCAAGGCTTTGGAGAACTGATTTGCACAAGAAGGAGGTCATTAAGTCATTTCATTCCAGCGTTTTGTACCTGTGGAACATCTAAAAACTGCAGGACAGTGGCCCTTGAGGACTGGAGTTTGACACCTGTGCTTTAGAGTGACTAAGTCAAAGTCCTGACCTGAATCCTTATTGAGATGCTGTGGTATGACCTTAAAAAAGGCAGTTCATGCTCAAAATCTCTCCAGTGTGGCTGATTTACAACAATGCTGTAAAGACGCATAGGCCACAATTTCCCCACAGAGCTGGAAAAGACTCACTGCAAGTTATCGCAAATGCTTGATTGCTGTTGTTGCTGGTGAGTGTGGCCCAACCAGTTTTGAGGTTTAGGGGGTAATCATTATTCACACAGTGCCATGTAAGTTTATATTTGTTCTCTCTTAATAATAATCATTATAATTTGAACTCTGCATTCTGTGTTGACTTGTGTTGTTTAAATTGGTTTGATATTCTGAAACACTTAAGTGTGGAAAAACATGCAAAGAAATAGAAAATTAGAAAGGAGGCAAAAACTTTTTACACCACTACACTTCTATTGTCTGTATTTATGTATTTACTTTCTGTTTATTTTAGTGTATTTGTACTGTATATGTATACCTTGGCAGTTTGGATCACGGTCAACCAAACACTTATAGAAGACATTTTTGGACTCAATTCAGATATTCTGATCAATTTCTTGTATAATTTATTTTCTCATGGTCTTGTGTGTCTTATGGTAATGTCAAAATAGTTTAATTATGATATAAAAAAAGAAAAAAAATGCGAGTCTTGGGCACAAAGAAAATCTTTATGAGGATCTTGCTTTGCTTTTTATCATTTTAGACCTAATTTATATGTAGATACAAAAATGTTTGGAACATCAACAGAACAGCTGTTGTACAATTTTAGTGGTTCCTAAATTGTATTATGCATCACAGTGGTGTAGCTCACCAGCTTTTATTGGATCAAGTTTTATGTTAGATGCAACACATTTAATGAGTTGCTATGGTGATGTTTGCTTTGTTAGTGTCATTCAGAACAAGAGACGGCTCTTGTACATTCATAAATATAAAATGAAACATGTACAGTATTGATAAATGCATTGCGACTGAAAAGGAAGAGAAAAATATGCCCAGGCTGACTTCTGTCACAAGAAAAAAATCAAACACATTCTCAAGCATTCTAGTCAGCCTTTTCAAAGGTCACACTTCTATCCGATGAATTCAAATCTCAATGGGAAAAGCTTATCAAAGCAATTTCCCCGCACCATCCATAGAACTAAACCAGACTGAAATAGACCATGTTAAAGGCTATTTCACCCCCTCCTTTCTGTGACCTATGAAGGAGTGGCAAGCAGACAGCATTGTGCTCATAGATTGACACTACCTTGAAAGTCAGACAAGTGCAACAATACAAAGGAATTATGTGATTAATAAACTCTAATTTCACTAATGATATTTTATGCTTAGGGATGCATTTAATTTACCGATATAACTCGATTTAGATTATAAGTAGCAGCTGGGAAAAGTCGTTAAATTGCTTACAGTATTTAATATTAGTTTAAGTGGCAACCATGACAAACCATTTGATATCTGGACTAATATTCTATAGGATAGGATAAGAGGAAGGAAAAATTCACTTGATACATCCATTAATAGATGCAGTTTAATATACTTTGCAAACATAAAGCTCTGTTATCATTTAAATTTCCTCCAAAATTCTCAGGAAATTTACAAGAAAATGAACAAGAAACTTTACACAGTTAATTAAAACATCAATAAGCAATGTTTATATCTACATATATAAACATATGTAGATATGTTTATATATCTACATATATATAAATGTACCATATGTCCATGTACCATGTCCATGTACCATATGTCCATGTACCATGGACATATGGTACCATCCAGATCATATGTCTGGATGGTACTGTCCAGACATACAGTACCATCATCCTTCTTATGTAAAACATTCTACAAACTTTAAGCATTTGCTTCACATTGGTCTTCTGTAATCAAGAAACATGCATCCAATTTCTGCATGCACAGATACTATGCCAAATTATTGTCTCCATAAACAGTTTATGGGCACACTTCACTGGATGCGCAAAGTTTATTATTAGCTGGCAGTTTGGTGGTTGGCAAGAAGGCAAGAGAGTGAAAAATGCAAACACAAAACAGTCGGAGTGGGAAAAAGAACTTGACAGTCAGTCAGGGCAATTTATCATCCTGTCAAACTTCACTGACTGCTGCAGTGGAGCTATCTACAGTGCAAAAAAAGCCCCACCCCCCCCCCGCCAAAATGGTTGATTGTTAAGGAGAGTGAGGCCGAAAACATCAAACCTGCCAGGTAAAAATGTTTTCTACTTTGCAGCCATTGCACCTGCTTAACCCAACTCAAAGGAAGGGACTGTTCACTGGATAAAAACAGAGAAAAGCAAACTTTTTTTATGGTCTACTATCATTGTTGATAATACAAATTTTGCTAGCTGCTTATACAGTATATAATGAATGATATTCTGGTGTAGTATTCACATGAACTTAATTCAGTTTACTGTATATCTAACTTAAATCTGGCAAGTTATTTGCTTTGGTAGCTTGTCATATGTGGTTGAACTGTATTTTTGAAATAACTGGATTTTAGTTTAGACAAATATCTTTTTTATATGATTATTTCATGCCTGACCTTATTCTCTGCCTGCAGCTAAAATGATCATTTGAAAACAATAAAATATTCAAATAATGAAATCTCAGTGATTTTAAAAGCTTGGAAAACACCAGGCTAATAAGTAAAATACCCCTGTTGGCGTTTGTGTGCATGTTGAAATACTGGTCTGGAAGTCACAAACCATGCAATACTTTGGGGTTACAGGAATAAGTCACCAATTTATTTACTGGCATAATCACTCCAACCATTTCCTCGAGGTGAATTAAATGCAGAAGTCTACCGGACATGACCACTCAAAGGTAATTTTTTATAAATCGCATATGCACACTCAGTGCTGCACAGTAAACTGCTCGGTGGGAAACAGTGTTCACGTCGTACTGTTTTGCATGTGACACCAAGTTGATAAATGCGAGGACGTGCAGGACCCAGATACCGACTAACAGGCGTGTAGTAGCCGCTCTACTCCAATAGAGTGAAAAGTGTTTGAAAGAGGTAGAAAATTACTTCAATCGACAGGTGAAATATCTATCGATTGGATCAATCAACAAAATACTACATACATATGAGGGGTGTCAAAGTCCAGTCCTCAATATTTATAGACCTCCAACATTTAGATGTATCCTTTCTCCAATACACCTGAATCACCTGTGCAGGGCTGAAAGACATGCTGATGCAATTCAAACATTTGATTTAGGTGTGTTGGAGAAGGGATGCAACTGAAAGTTGCAGTATAGCAGCTGACGGGGACTGGACTTGGCCACCCTTGGTATAATATACTATGTTTTTTTTTTCTTTTTCTTTTTCTTTTTAATGAACTCGTAAACTGTCTGATTTTATAAATCACTTTATGATATTAGGAGTCCATTCACACCCTTGAAGTAATTACCAGTATTTATAGACTACACATATTCACTTACTCAGTTCACTTTAGTTAACTCAAGGTCCATTGTTAATTGATTGTTCATTTAGCAAATAAAGCAGAAGAAATCATATATATTTTACTCATACCGTGATTGCATATTCACATAGCATTCATGAACACTAGCTGAGGCAGCCTGTTTTGCATATCCAAGAGAGTTAATGAAATTCCATGGATAGGTAATTAGCCTATTACAACCTTCCAGTTGTATCAGGTCTTTTAGACAAATCACCCTTACTTCAGCTGATTCAGACATCCCATGGCAAAGGGCTTCTCCTCTGATGTGCTGGGAGACACTCTGTGATTACATTTCGTCGTGGGCCCTTTCATTTGACCAGCATATCATTTCCTTCCCTGGCATACTTCAAAGTGTGGACACTTCAAAGTAGAATGAGTGACTGCCACTTGGACTCCGAGGATGGCTCTTTTGATCATCTTTTGAAAACTCCTCTAACGCAATCAGGGCCAGCGTGCCGGAGCGGGGGGATCTGACAGCCATAAGATAAATACAGTCATCCTCACAGCCATCAGATAAGCACTGCATGCTTTAATCCATTAATATGAAAATGAGGGAGGACTAAAAGTAACTGGGTGGGGGATTTGGTGTAACAGTTATGCTTTGGAAAGAGTTTTCAAAGCAAAGATTCAGGATTTGAAGAAATTAATTAAGTGTCTGCGCCCCAGTGATAATATTAATAAAGATATAATTTGTAATGCACACTTAATTAACATTTACCTTCAGCAGAGTGTATTAAATTTTAACAACCCTGTTTGATTTATAGTAACAAAATGCTCCTCTGCAAAACTTTCACATTTCATTTAAAATATGTATATATGTTTTTTTGTTTGCATTAAAGTTCAGCTATCAACTGTGGTTTAATCATGGTTCCATCAACAGTTATTCTAATACTACACTTTTTAACTTGATTGTGCTAAAATATCTCAGTGAATTACATCTCTCACTGCAATGTAACTAAAAGCAGTTCCTCAACCTCTCATTTAATCATTTATTGATCATGTAGCCCTTTTCTCATTTCTGCTTCCATCCATCCATCCATCCCATCCATCCATCCGTCCATCCGTCCATCAGTGCACATGAAAGGTGGGATGAACTCACCTAATGGGGTTATGTGTCTCCAGGCAATGATCGGCTCAGGTTTCCCAGTGGCCGTGCAGATGAGCGACACATTACTGCCCTCATTTACTGTGATGTCAGAGGAAATGTCATATATCTTAGGTGGAACTAGAAGACAAAATAAAGAAGAAGATAGAAATAAGATTAGAGTTTCAAATGGCAACCTCTCAATCAAGCAACAATCTCATCTGCATGCAAGAGTGCAATGGAAGGAAGTTGGGTAAGACATGACTTGTGTTTCTGCTTTGAGAGAGGAAATGAAGCTACACTGTCCCCTCATTAATTTAAACATGGCAAAAAAAATTCATACTAATACCCCTGGCATACTGTTGTGTACTTGACTTTTGTTTTAAAGGTGTAGGAAGCTATCACCTTAAAACACAATAAATAAATGTCACATCTCTCACTATGCCACCCTTTGTACCACTGCTGCAGAATCGATGCAACTGGAAGATACTGCAGCAATGACCTAAACTTAATATTACTTAATCTCCTGCTACACTAAGCTGTTCTCTCTCAGCTCACCATTCTTGAAATGTAAAGTGTGTAGCAACCACAGAGGAAGTTCTTGAACCATCCCTCCCAATCAATTTTCCCTTCAATTCTTTTGGTAAATCTTTTGGAAACTATAATTTGAATTATTCACTTATTTCTTCTATTTCATAAGTATCTGGTTAATATCTGCATAATAAATATTTACTAATAAGTTTAATAAATTTTTACTAATAATGTATTAAGAAATTTAACCTTGGGCGGACTCAGAGCATTACAATCACAATCCTTAAGCATCAACTGATTTCTAATCTCATATGTCAAGAAAACTAACTAATTGAACAAAACGGATTTTCACCCCTTCTGTTACAATACACATGCAGTATTAAGAATGAAAGCAGATGAAAAACACCCTCCTATATTTATTCAAGCATATTTCTAAATGTAAGCATGGTATCTTGGTAGAAATCTTCTATAGGGGTAGGTTGTTGTTTTTTTTTGCCATCAATTATAACAACCTCTTTTGATTAAATTTGCCTTGACTCGGGTGACATGCTCCAGTAAACCATTAAAACGTGTTTAAGGATAGTAAAGACATGTATTAGGTCATTAGCTTTTTGCATTAAGAGACATTTAGGAGTTTCAATGTCTTACATCATTAAGTGTACAAGACTGCTGCCTTTAATTAAACACAACCATAAAATTATTCATGTATTTCTACCACTGAGAACAAAGCATGTTGATATGGCCAACAGGGTAATTAAGCAATTAATTAACTATAAAGTTCAATACACTCAATAAGACTTCATTATAATATTTAAAAAAGCTTACTTAGTACATCAAGCTAAATCGAAATTCAGAAAGCTAATGTGTGTGTGCACGCAAACACACCCCCTCACATCAGGTTATGCGATAGCCGTACTGGAGACAGAAAGTGTCTTATTATCAAGGTCGAGGACTGAACTCTGACTGAATAGCTGGAACGGCACTGTCTAAATTACGTCAATACTACCTAACACAAATCTTTTCTATTAGATTTGTGCCAAATTTCATTATGTGGGAGGAGGCATGTGTGAGAGCATAATAGCTATTATGTAGGAGAAGAAGATAGATAGCAGATCCAAAAGACTTGAGATATGGCCATGTTTCCTATATAGTGCATTAGGTTTGTAAAGTTTTAACAACAAAACTGATCTGATATCAAATGCAACTTGGCTTCACAACTTCTGTTCTCCATCTGTCATCCAACCAAACATTGCAGGCAGACAAGTGTACTGAAACCCTTCTTCAAAGTCTCTTTTCTTACTTTTGTCTTGTAGTTTTTCACACAATGAACAAAAGGCAGCTCAGAATCCTGAAATCTTATAAATTAGTGCTACACATACACAGGTGCAACTTGATAAGAATATCTTTGATAAATTATTGGGGTTTTTTTGGTTATTCAATTTAGAAGTAATGTTTTATATTCAGGATTATGACTTACATCTCAGAAATAAAAATCTGTGTCTTAGAAAATTACAGTTTACATAATACAACAAGGCATTTCAATTACAAGAAATGTTGGGTGATCATCACAATCATTTTCTGTTGACCTTTGCTAACAAACATCAACCACTCATTCAAAACACATGAAAGCAGGATTAAGGCATATTTGTGCTGTCTTTATGTGTTCTATGAGAGAACCAAGGAAGTAGGCCCTCCTCTGTTATGCTTCTTGTCTTCAAGCGAGGCAGTCACACCCCCATATGAGCTGACTCATATGAGGTCAAGCCAGCTTCACTGGTCGAGAGAGTGATATGTTGATGACGTGATCAGCCAGGTGTAGGATGAACTAACTCACTCACTCTTTAGTTACCTAACAACAACCTGTTGAGTAACTTGCTGCAGCAGCAGTTTAAGGTTTTGCCACCGTACCTCAGAGGTGCTACTGTTCCTCAGAGGTGCTTAGAAATAAACAATGTGGAAAAAGGAGAGGTTTTTAAAAAGTCTCATTTGTGCGGCATATCACTGTCTCCACTTGTGATTTATGAATGGCCAGAGGCAGCTCAAAGGCGGCTTGTCTTCTATGATTGAAACGTTTTCTGAAAGAGGCTGGTCATTGACCCACAAAGACCATTGCTGAAGATGAAGATTGCTCACCAAGTGCTGTATCCAAGCATATTAATGGAATGCAGAGTGAAAGAAAAATGTGTGGTCAAAAGGGTGTGCACCAGCACTACAGATGACCGCTGCATTGGAAAGATTGAGAAGAAAAGCTCATTCAAGTGCTTGGGAAATCAAAAGGCATGGTCTGTTGCTGAAGTCAGTGCTTCGACAGCCACCACACAGTCATGGAGATGGAATGTAACGGTTGCATTCCTTGTGTGAATATCACACCTGAATCAGAGACAACTGTAGAAGCATTTTACCTAGGCTAAGAGAAAAAGGACAACGATGTTGCTCAGCGACGATATGAAGGCAATGCTCTCTGTGGTACTGGTGTATTGTATTGCATCAAGTAAAAAGTAAACACAGATGCTTAAGGGCATCAATTACCTCTGGTCATGTTTTATGGAAATGCACATTTTGCAAGACTTCAGACCTGATACCTGTTTTTTCATCATGGTATCACTTCACTTGATGGCAAGCTCACCTTAACTAAATGCTAAGTTTAGCTATGAACAGCTCTAATTTGTAGGGAGTGAATTTAGGTGGTTTTCATTTATGGTCCCCTTTAACTCCACTAAACACACATGCAGATGGTCATCAAATGTTACTTTTCTTTGATTGTTCTTTTTTAATCAAAATCAACAACATATTTTCATTAATCATAAATCGGTATAAAACAATCTAAAACAAGACATAGTTTGTAAAAAATTGGAAATAAAAACAGAAATTACATAAACTGGAGTCAGAATAGATTACTTCTATTCTATTCTATTTTTTTTAAAAAGACTGTCATAAACAACCTTATTTTAAATAAGCATTCTCTACGGAAGACATTGGGATTTATTTTTTAATCTGCATTAAAAATTGTGGCAGTAGATCATGTCATACAAACTGTGGTACAATGGAACTATAGTAGTTTTGCCATAAGCGAGAATCCTCATACCCATGCTTCCATAGCGTAAAGGTTTTTTCCTGAATTTTCTTTGACTCTTACGCCTGAAGATTTAGCTAGGCTGGTGCTGGATTTATTGTTTACAAGTCCTCTCTTGTTTCCAATAAGCATGTTCATTTTCTTTCATTTTTAGTGTGCCTTACAGCTTAGTTTTTTCTCTCTGCCTGTGATTTCGGATCTTTGGATTTGTGAACCATTTCTCAAGTTTCTGCTTTTTAATGTACCAACCAACTACCTTCTGAGCCCTGCTGCATTTAGGTTCTCACTTCATTCGCCTGATTTAACACTCTCTTTTCAAGCTGTTCTTTACTTAAATCATTCAAACAGGTTTAAGAAATATACGTATGTTGAAAAGTTGAGCAATACAAGTTAAAACTGCCTGTAGTTAGAAAAAGTTAAAACAAAATTTACCAAATACTTGAAATAAATGTTAAAAAATGGAAAAGACTGGTTTGGCTTTTCTTACTGTCTATTATGTCTCTCAGGCTACATATAGTGACTAAACTGGAACTTATGCAACATAGAAATTGTTCTATCTCTAAAACCAGGTCGTACTTTAGGCATTTATAATGAATAATAAAAAAGCCAAGGAAGAATAAATTTGAGAAAAAAAAATTTATTCTTTTTTTTTATACATGGTAGCTCATCAGCAATCCCTGCTGGACATCACTTATAATCATAATTGGCAAGTTTTAGGCCACTTAAATCCTCTCGGAGCTTTGATGTTAAAAGCTTCGGTATTTAGGCTGCTGAAAACACAGAGGCACACATGCAGCCACCCACAAAGGCATTTAAGCACATTTCGCTGTACACACATGCATGGGCATAGTCATTCAGGTACACACACCCACACATGTGCACCCCTACATGGGCTTATGAACCACTATTTTAAACTGCAAGATTTGAATCTCAGAGGGAGCTTTTCTGCAGTGGACTGTGCTATACAGTAATGGATTCTCAGTCATCTGGGTCCAACTATTCTACTCTGTGACTCTGCCTGATGCCTGATTTAAAAAAAAAAAAATCAAAAACAAAGGAAAAGTTCATTCAAAATTTCCTGAAGTTCCTCTTTAATACCAGCAATATTTTTCCCCATTGCATAGTCTTCTTTGTAATTTAAAGCTGTGATTTTGTTGAATCTCCTTCACTTGCTTCTACAGTATTTACTAATTTGAGTGAAAGTACTGTGAATTTAGCCTTGAGAATTTGGTAAGAAAAGATACCAAATTTTCAAAAATATTTTGAAATGCAGCCAATTTGTTCAAAAATAGATTGATCAAAAACACAATATTTAACAAGTTAAAAGTAACACTGTTACAGTCAAATCCAGATATCTACATATACTCTTTAAAAAAACATAATTGTGTTTTTATTACTGGCCGATAATAAATCAGTCTAAACCATTCCTGTTTTAGGTCAGCTAAGCATCAGGGGGACCGTCTTCAGCCTCCTCCTCTACTTCGCTGATGAGGAGATGACTACTGCTTCTTACCAGGAGGCTCATTCACAGCAGATTCACTGGTTCTTAAAACTGATCAAGTAAGGATTGCAGGGATAAGTTAGATTAGGATAAACTATTTTAATATTGTTTAATTCTCTGTTTCACTGCTTTGCTGTGTTCTGCAGAATTTTAATCTATGAGACTGCTTGGGTACACGCCAATTTCCATTGAGTCTGTGGTATAAGCAATGTTTTATAAGGTTATTGATTGATAAGTTATTTAAGTCATGCACTGTGAGTTTACTCCAGTTTACCAGAGTTTTCATTTCTTCTCTTCCAACTACCGTAAGCTATATAAAATAGTAAAAAAACACACTAAATGTCAAATGTTTTCAAAAACTAACTCTAGCTAAACTAATGTAGCTAAACAGGCAAAACGTAGTCAGTCATCCTGCATGTCATCCTGATTTTTACATTTTTTTAATCATTTAACTGTTTCTGTTCTTTTTATTTGGTATAGTTTTGCAGTTTTACTTTAAGTTGTTTATTAGTTTTATTGTTCTTTCATCTTTTATATAGTAGTTTATTTCAGTGTTACAAGCTTATTGACTCATTATTTTTGCTATTTTGTAATTAGGAATATTTTTAATCTTTACCAACAAGTATGAGAAGATTTAGTTTAAGTTATTGTAAAACATTGGGAATATTTATTTTTTCCATACAGCGTATGTAAAGATCTGATTTCAACTACAATACAAGACCACAAAACATATAACTTCTCTAACATCTTTAATTTAAAGCATCATTCTGTACTCCCTTTAGTAAACCAGTGGGCTTTAATTATATTGTAGGAACCAATAGCCAACAGCCCTCCTCTGTATAAGATAGCATTGAAAGCTTCTACTCCCATAAGTGGAACTTCTGAAGACAAAGTAAATAATCTGATTCACAGGCTGTCACTCTAAAATATTACCTAGAATGACATGAATAAATTTTTCTATCATATGGGGAGGATAGGAGTCTGTTTTGATCAACAGATCTGGATCTAAATTAGATTAACATGGAGGACCTACAGTGGGATAGGAGCACAGGTGATGTTGAATGTAGGTTATTGGTTGTCAGAGTCATGTGTTTACTTGCAGAGGGACCCAAGTGTTGACACATCTCCTCAGTGTCTGATAGCACAAAATTGAAAATGTTGGCTGTCTACTGATCCTATCTCTCTTTGACAAGGACTGGGAGACTTTCAAAGGTTTTAGATGAAGAACATTCATTTTATTCCGGTTCGAAGCAACTGTACCACTGTTTCTTTGCTAAAAAAAAAAAGGTCATATAAAAAATTAATTGCGGAAACAAATTTAGTTGTATGACATACTGTACATTCATTAAGATTTGGTTTAGGTTTATTCATAAGGTCCGCAACACAGTTAAACAATAGAATTTGTGTTTTTATAATATGACATACATGTAACTATAACAGAATGCAATTTTGGCTCGTGAAGATACTTTACCAGTCAAAATTGCATCAAAACATATGTTTTTAAAATCATATTTGGAAAGAAACAAATGATTTTGAAATCAGAATTAGGACATTCCTCCAGTTTCTTGAATAGCCCTGAAACAGCAATTTATCCCCCCCCCCCAATATAATAGATTCTTAAAATAGTTGATTTCATGGGATTTGTGTTTAAGAAACATGGAGTTGGGCCTCATTCAGACCTGACACTAAAATAGTTCCTAGGAAATCCAGTCCTGTTTAAATTGCATTAAGTACAGGTGTAGTTGCACTAATTGAAGACGCTCAGAAAGTAAATCTGGGAAGGATTAATTCACATTAGATTAGCAGTCTGCAAGTAAAACTTCCAGTGACACACAAAAGGATGATCTATTAAAAATATGTGGCAACTCTCAAGCAGCAAGTCATTTCCTTGTGGCATAAAAAAACATTTTGTTAACAACCTTGGAAACATAACAGTTTTGTTTATACAAAAAAAGCCAGATTTTCAATCATGCATTACCAGGAGAGCGTACTCTCTTTTTTGTATGTTTATATTTATATATATATTTATATATATATATCTATATATATATAGATATATATATACTGTACATGCCCCGAAAACACTAAACTCAGTGAGGTGACAAATCAATTAATTCAACTTTCTTTCTTTGATATTAAGTCTGTTCGGTTGCATTGAGATTCTAATCAAGATGTTTGTAGTAAATAGCAGCATCAAATGTTACTAAAATGAGAGTTGCATTGAAATTGGCCTTTCTCAAAATTGTACAGCTTTCTTGCCTTAGAAGGCATTTTACTCTAATATAAATTGCCCTTCAAATCTTTACAGCTCAGCTTTCAGCACACTGTGTGACGTGGCTGCATGTTTATTTGCATGTAGAGCAGGTAACCATGACCTAATCCTTCAGGATTGCTTTTAATGTCAGTTGGGAACACTCATGCTTTAAACTGTCAACTTCTACCTGAATCAGCTAGAAAGCATGTTGATGCCCGCTCTAAACAGGGTCATAATGTAAATTCAGTCCAAACTCAACACCCACGCATGAGAAAAATCAATTTACTGCAGACTTTACTTTTCAATGCTCAGTTCTTTGTACATAAGTGCTTACAAAGAAATTTTCTAATCATTACTGATATTACCCCAAATTGCTGAAAAAGTGTTTATCAGTAATGTTGTAAATGGCATTAAGTCATGCCTACACAGCAGAACAGATGTTAACCTTTCAGTGAGAAAAATGACCAGCAATGGGGTTATTGTCTACCATTATCTCACTTAACACCATTACTGCTCTTTCATAACAGCCTAATGGAGAGATGCAGAGTTGAGAAATCAAACATGCACATGTAGGCTTATATAAAACTGCACTTTTTTTTCCATTTAGCAAAAATGTTCTGGAAATGATGAAACTGGTGCACCTGAATGGTGTAAAATGACAACATCCAGGTACATTCAGTGCTCAAGAGATTTGGCAAAAAAACCCCCAGTAAGATACTGGAAGGTTGTAAATGTGCAAAAGGCTTTATTCGTGAATCAGCATTTTTTTTCAAAAAATCTGTTAGTTCTTGCTGACAGACAAACACACAAAAGGAAGAAGGATTAAATGGATAGAAGCTATTTTATTTTTGCTAACAAACGTCCAGCACTAAGAAGATGGCCCAAGGCCGTTGGTGTGTGAAAACGAGATCTTTCATTTGCACCAAACCTTTAAAAATGAGAATTATATCTCAATCACACAGTAGTGATTTATGGTTTTCAAATGTTTGCTCAAATTAGTCAGTATAGAAAATATTTGCGAGTGAATTTTCTTTTATCCCTGTTACGGCCCCTGGCCTCTTGAGGCTGTGCAGGCTTGTTTTTGTTATGCAGGTTCAGCTATGACAGAAAACCTTCCTGGTTGGCTGCTTGAAGGCTGCACAGGAGCCGCGACCTCATTGGACCAGCAGAGGTTTGTGAAGCCTATCAGACGTTGATGAGGCCCACCTGCACCATATAAAAGGCTCCTGCAATCATTCCTCCAGCGGAGGCAGCTAGCAGGAAGAGGTTTTGTAAAGCTGTTCCCCCACCTTTGGTGTTTGACAACTGCTTTGGGCAGTTTTGAACTATTTTGTTCTTGCTTAATTTTGTTAAGTAGTTTGAATCTGCTTTAGATAAACCTTGTACAAGCTAGAAGCTTGTGTTTGGGAGGTTTGGTGCTCCTTTTGTCCTTTCTTTTGGGTTGTTTTTTGTTTACTTTAGACTGACTTGTTTGAACATTTTGTAATTTAATTTGCACTTAACATTCTTGAATTTGTTAACCCTTTTCTTTTGTTTTAATTGGGTAAAGTTGTATTGTGTTTTGGTTTTGTGAAACCATCTTTTTTGTAATAAATCATTTTACATTCCACTTTTTCTCTGGACACATTTTTATGTTACCGCCCCTGAACCCCTAGACCTTGGGGGCGTAACAATCCACAAGCCAAAGGTTTTTTGTTTTGTTTTTTTTAATTCACACAACTTCATTATAAGTAATAAATTGTAATAGACGTTAAAATATTGATTACAAATAATTACATATTTATTGTACATACAATTCTGATTCTCTCCACTAAACCATTAATTCTACAACTACTCTATGGGCCTCTTGACCACTTCTCTGAATAATGCTTTCCTTGTCTAGCTTCTTGCATTTAGGTGCACATGATTGAGCAACCTAAGCTTGTAGCTTAGGTGCACAAAGAAGAACATGTCATATTCTTCATTTTGTATAGCAACTCGATCATGGCTCTGTGATATGTTCAAAGCCTGAGATATTATTTAGAATCCTACTTTATATGTCTCCACAACTTTATCTTGTCTGACTTACTGTATGTGCTGTATTCCTTGGTTTTCATGATTCTGTTCCTTGTCTATTGTTCTCTAAGAAACCTCTGAGGCCTTTGCAGATCAGCTGTTATATTGAGAGTAATTTTTTTGTTGACTTTCAGAGGTTTTCGGTGCCACTGGGTTTTACTTAAAGCAGTTAAAGTAAACATGTCTGTATCCATATACAAACCATTCTGAACACAAAACATTTATTTAAAAAGTTTGAAGTTCCACTTAATTTTTTTTCCTCATCTTGTCATTGCAATGTGACAAGATGAATAAAAGTTCAATTGGTATAAATGGTTTTACAGATCACTTCACCTTTGTGCATATTTTTCCCCTTCATTTTCCCATTTAGACTTTCTCCTCTCAGTACATTGTGGCACACAGCTGTGACTTTGTTGCCCCTTCAACAACAAAACATAACTCCCCATCCACCCACTATAGTACCTTCACACGCAGCTTGTTGTCTCCTTCCCACACTAATTCATTAATGACACTAATTGTCATGTTTGCCCCTACCTCTCCAATTTCCCTTCTCCAGCTCTGCAGGAGGTGCATCGAGTGAGCTGCCACAGATGATCAGGGTGGCATCATCACCTTCATAGAAGATGCCTCGACTGAATAAATAAAGTGCTAATGACGCCACTTTAAATTACGAAAATGCTCAGAGCTGCACTATTAAAATGCAAGAGAGTTTTCTATTGCAGCTGTGGCGCGGATGCACACAGTTGGGCTCTACTATAAATCCTGACAGGCCTCTCTGGGATAACGTCTGCTACCAAATTGCTGAACCCCATTACTGGCTAAACCCACTGCCATCAAACTTTCCAATTAGAGCTCGGAGTGGAAGTATGGCCACAAGTTGGCATACGCATAGGCATGGAGCTAGGAGATATGAGATGATCATCAGAAAAGAAAGTACACCCTCGGTCTAAATCCTAGTTGAGTTAGTGTGTAAAAGATAGATTCTCAAAAGTGCTATGAAAAGTACTTGCTCTTTTGCTATTTTGTTTGGTGATACTTAATCTGTAGGTTATGGAACTAATTTTATTATCAAATAAGAGCCCTATTAAATAAAAATGCAGCTTATGTATCAATATTTCATGCATTAAGGGAAGAAGAATGTGGGGAAAAGAAATTGCCTCCCAAGCCTAATATGTGGTGCAGAATTGTTTTAATTCAATAACATTGGGTGAATTATAAGCATAAGCACCATGTAAAAGGCAATGCTGCAAGATTTAAATTATTTTTTAATTTAAAGTTTCGAGTCATCCAGAGGTAGACTTCCAGATGTCCTTTGGATCTTTGGTGGCAAGGTAGATCCACACCATTACACTGCTACCACCATGTTTTACTATCTGCAGAATGTTCTTCTCTACTGCTTCATCAGTATTACATCAGTCGTTTGAAATGTATACCTTCCAAACTTTTCCAGTTTTGTCTCATCAGGCAACACAATATTTTGTGGATCATCAAGATGTTTTTATTTTATTTTATTTATTTAATTATTTCTTCTTTTTTTGTGAAATGTGAGACAGGCATTATGTTTTTCATACCTTGTTCCAGGAATGCGATTTTTACCAAGTCTGTTTTTTATTACTGAATCATGAACATCGACACTTGGCAAGTGAGGCATGCACTGCTTTAGGTGTTGTTCTGGATTCTTTTATGTCTTTCTGGATGAGTCAGCAATATGATCTTGGAGTAATTATGGTAGGCCAGCAACTCAAGGCAAGGCTCAATATCGTTTAAGTTATCTCCATTTGTGGATGTGGATATTTGTGATGTATGATTTTTGAGATCTCTTAGAATACTTCATGTTAACAGAGAGGTTTGACTTAATTTTTGAAAACTTTATAGTTATTCAGTTAATTCATGATCTGCAAATGGACAAGTACATTCACAGTGGGCCAGGTAAGTTAAAATTTTTTGACAATCCTAAACATTTAAATGTACCAATGAAGCAAAAACAGAATATATATAAAATGGTACAAATACTTTTCACAGTACTGTAAACCAAGCCTCAAGTGTACAAAGCTGTACAACACATATTCTCCTAAGTTATTATTTCTATTTCTTCCACACAGATGAATCCAAAATTGAAAAGTACGCTCATAAAACTTACAAACTTAAAACACTTACAAAATATGTAAAACCTATAAATGTTCCTTTTTGAAAGTTGTATAAAGTAACTATTTTCCACTGAGCACAAATTTAAATGCTCAAATAGTTTTAAATGCCTCTAGCACATTTCCTGTCCAAACATTATTTGATGTAACAGTTTTATTAAAACATATGCATTTACTGAACCAGGGACAGATATTATTTTATCTGCAGCATGCAGCACTTTGGAATTGGATTAGAGGCTGATTTGAGTTTTATTCTTCAGCTTTGCATGAAGCGGTGAACAAATCCAAGGGTGGGATTTTAGAACAGCTCGTTACAATTCTCAAATTACCAAACTGAATGTTTACCCATTCCGCAGTTTGTTGAGATGACACTAACACAGATGGATTATGATATTACAGTAGAATAAACCTGAGTTTCTGGGGTGTAATATAAACCTCCATAATGAGACAGTCTCCACACAGTTATTCCTGAAGGGGTTCAATTCCCGTCTTCTCACAGAGAATGCAGCATAAAAGATCCAAATTCAAGTCTGTTAATTAGGTGTCAGACATGGAAACTAAACATAAACAGTGACAGATTATATTACTCAAGGGGATTAACTTCATTTACGATGTCATAAACCAAGCAGAGTTAATATCCAGTGCTTAACTTTGGGAAAAGTTTGCGCAGAAATAAATACAAAATTCCCAGTCTTGTATATGAAATTTGTATCACTGCTGCAGACTGAAGCCCATAACATTTAGTGGTCAAATGGGCTTTGACCACTAAATGCAGCCTATTTTTTTAATTTGTCAAGATGCTGACTTATATTATTTTACATCATTTTTAAAGTTTTAATTTTTTTCTAATTAACATTCCACACATCCCAAAATGCCCAGCAACAGTTGGTTTATGCCTTGACCACACAAGCGAAATCTCATGAGCCTGCAGTGTCTGCTTTTATACAAATGAAAAACCACACTTGACCTCCCAGCACGTAAACTTTGAAACTCAATCGACTTTTACGTGCAATTTCAGATGCCTCTTGCAATGTTATGAAACATATTAATCTCAATTTTCAACTGAAACACACAAAAACACAGGCCAATAATAAAAAGCAATAAAAATGTTCAGGGGGGAAAAAAACTACATTTTCTTTTTCTTCCCATTTATTCCAGCCCAGAAGCACTGGAAGAGATGGACTAAGAGGAGGAAAGAAAAAATGAGCAGTGCAAAATCATAAAACCTCATCAGCCCTTATTGCTTGTCTTATTTTGGCATCTCTTCATATTGTAAGAGCTCCTTGTGGCAAAGATGTTGGGTAAGTTAATAAAAAAAAATTTGAGATTTAAAGAGTTGTAGGAGACAGCAAATGGCTAAAGACACAAATAGATTCCTGGCAAGTGCACATTAGCTGATGAACATTACTCCATAATGACATCATTATGCATGATGAATCCAGTGATTTACCATACTAATGCTCTACAGGAAGTCAGAATTTGCCTGGGGGTCTTAGAAGTCTATGATGGTTTAGGAAAACCGGTATATTTTTATGATGTACACTGTCTGCTGTGGCATGTGCTTTTCATGCAGTGAAGTTTTTATTTTATTTATTTTTTTGATAAACATGTTGAGTGGAGTTTTATAACAGGATCCTTGCGTGATATTTTTCATTATATGTAAGTTCAGATGTGATCTTGCTGTGTAACCGCTGAAGTATGTCCTTCTCAGTTTACTTCAATAGCCCACTTTTTGGCTTCAAGGTAAGCTGCGCCTAATGGAATCCAAAATGATTCCAATACTACAGTAATGATTATGTAGTGGTGAGGTGATGAATAGCCTCTGACAGCTATCCTGCAAGCCTCAAACATGTTCTCAGTAATAGGCAGATGTGGAGGAGTCTTGTGAATGTTTTTTTTTTTCTTTTTATGTGTTGAGTTTCATGGATACCAGTAATGCCTCTGCTTTGAGGACACAATTTTTTACTTGGCTTGAAATGCCCATCAGATTACAGGAAGAGTGTCTGTGAATAGAAATTTTCAAGCATGGTCAAAGATGCTCAGCTAAATTTAGGTCTGAATTTTTTATTTTTTGACTGAGCATTTCTAGCACGTGAATATGCTTTCATCAACACAGTTCCACTGGATTACCCTGACTTTCTGTGCATTTATCTTCCAAACAGCTTTGGCCAGTTTCCTGTCCCTGCTGAAGAAAAGTATTTTCAATAGCATGATGATGCTACTGTTAACATGTTTTATCATGGGGTTAGTACATTCAAAGCAGAAACTGGACTTACTGTTACAAATACTATATTTTACTAGTAACACTGTCCTACCACCTACCTGTCTCCAACTGCACCACTCTGTAGCCCCCTGGATGCTCTAAAAAACATAAAAACACTAAAACTTAAAATTTCTTCTACTACTCTTTAGCTTGGCCAACTCCTTTGTGTGCTATTCTGCTCAATTTAAAATCTCGCTTCACAGACACTCTGGGTTTTCCATTTACAAGAAATACCTCTCGTAGAATTTCACTCGGTGAACAGAAGGAGAAGTTGTGAACAATGATATGAATGTTCTGCTCCGTTTTAGTATTGTAGTCTGCAAGTAGTTTTAGGAGTGCACCGGAGGAAGTGAACACTGCATTGCACACGTCATGACTAACGTTAGTGACTGGGTGACATTTAAACTTCTACAGAGTCCACGCCTCCAGGAAGCAATTGTTTCTCAATAGCCGAGAGTCCGGACAAAGTGTATTACAAGGGGCTGGTTTTCACTAGGCTAACTACTCTTCTACTGAGTTCTCTTTCTAGTTTATACACTGCCTGGCCAAAAAAAAGTCGCCACCAAAAAATGGTCACACTCTCTAACATTTTGTTGGACCGCCTTTAGCTTTGATTACAGCCCGCATTCGCTGTGACATTGTTTCAATAAGCTTCTGCAATGTCACAAGATTTATTTCCATCCAGTGTTGCATTAATCTTTCACCAAGATCTTATATTGATGATGGGAGAGTCTGACCACTGCGCAAAGCCTTCTCCAGCACATCCCAAAGATTCTCAATGGGGTTAAGGTCTGGACTCTGTGGTGGCCAATCCATGTGTGAAAAAGATGTCTCATGCTCCCTGAACCACTCTTTCACAATGTGAGCCCGA
This sequence comes from Xiphophorus hellerii, assembly GCF_003331165.1. Taxonomy (NCBI): domain Eukaryota; kingdom Metazoa; phylum Chordata; class Actinopteri; order Cyprinodontiformes; family Poeciliidae; genus Xiphophorus; species Xiphophorus hellerii. Next base: position 12,110,898 of record NC_045680.1, read on the forward strand.
TGAATCCTGGCATTGTCATCTTGGAATATGCCCGTTCCATTTGGGAAGACAAAATCCATTGATGGAATAACCTGGTCATTCAGTATATTCAGGTAGTCAGCTGACCTCATTCTTTGGGCACACAATGTTGCTGAACCTAGACCTGACCAACTGCAACAACCCCAGATCATAGCACTGCCCCCACAGGCTTGTACAGTAGGCACTAGGCATGATGGGTGCATCACTTCACCTGCCTCTCTTCTTACCCTGATGCGCCCATCACTCTGGAACAGGGTAAATCTGGACTCATCAGACCACATGACCCTCTTCCATTCCTCCAGAGTCCAATCTTTATGCTCCCTAGCAAACTGAAGCCTTTTTTTCTGGTTAGCCTTACTGATTAGAGGTTTTCTTACGGCTACACAGCTGTTCAATCCCAACCCCTTGAGTTCCCTTCGCATTGTGTGTGTGGAAATGCTTTTGCGTTCACAATTAAACATACTCCTGAGTTCTGCTGTTGTTTTTCTTTGATTTGATTTGACCAAACATTTAAGTAATCGCCCATCACGATCATTCAGGATTTTTTTCCGACCACATTTCTTCCTGGAAGACGATGGTTCCCCACCATCCTTCCAGTTTTTAATGATGCGTTGGACAGTTCTTAACCCAATTCTAGTAGTTTCTGCAATCTCCTTAGATGTTTTCTCTGCTTGATGCATGCCAATGATTTGACCCTTCTTAAACAGACTAACGTCTTTTCCACGACCACAGAATGTGTCTTTTGCCTTGGTTGTTTAAGAAATGAGGAGTTACTCATTGCATCAGCTGGGGTTAAATAACTTGTTGCAAGCTGAAAGATAATCGCCTATGCAGTACTTATCCAATAGGAGGCTTGTACCTATTGGCTTAGTTAAATCCAGGTGGCGACTTTTTTTTTGGCCAGGCAGTGTATTTTGGCAGATTGAATTTCTTGTTATGTGTGCCCTCCTTGCGCTCTCGTCATGCTCTGTTGTATGCCTCTTCCTTGTTGTAGGCATGTTGTGTCTTATCTGTGATCAAATCTTCTCTTCAACTCTGTGCTCAGATCATTTCTGCCTGTCTACTTTTCCTGGTCTGCTTCAGCCAGAGTTAATACAGGGGATGGAGAGAGGGTTGGGTTAAGTTTCAGCCAATCCAGGACTTTCTCAAGTGTTGCTTATATCAAAGTCTTACCTGAAAATAAAGTGAAACTAACTAAAATAAAAAATATCATCTTTACTTCTAAAAAGTCAAGTTTCCAACATAAAACATTCAATTGATTTTGGAGCATGCACAATATGTATTCTGATGGCCGTAAACTTTAAATATTTTAAATGCAGGATAGTTTTTATTATAGTTAGAATAACTTAAATTAATATCAGATAAACAGGTTAATTCTCAAAGCCAGCAATAACTAGAAAACTACAATGAGGTCTTTTGAGAACTTCTATGAAAAAATAGATTTGAATATTATGTGAAAACATAAAGTTATTATTGTTGCTATTCAATGACCAATGTCATAAAATAATAACAAAGCTTATGATATATCTGAGAAACATTTGTGTTTATAAGACAAAGGCATAAATCCTAACTTTCTTCTTCTAATAAAGGCAAATTTTATTTTCCTTTATTAGAGATGAGAACCATTACCAAATTAAAGCACATGTCAGTGTTAGCTTAGTATCTTACATGCAATAAAAAAAGATCTAGCTTTAGTCTCTCCAATCTCCTTGTTTTTCCTACGATACGTCATTCAAATGGTTGGCGGCAAACCTCAAACAAATTCTTTCAACAATAGCGTTGTTCTTGCTAGTATTTCAAGAGCTGAGTTGTGGGTCGTTGCAGCTCATTCTACTCAATTGTTTTGATGCACCTTGCTATAGCTGCTGTACTTGCAATGAAAAAAGCATTTGCTTGAGAATAAAATACCTTTATGACTTTACCAAAACATTTTAATGGCCTCATAAAATATCTTCTATTACTACAAAATGTATGCTGGTGAAGAACTTCATCACAACATTGCGCACACCAATAGTGGGATGACAATAAATTCTCGATACAGTGTGTAGCTCTAATCACCATAAATGTTTGAATTGTACCAACTCTTAGTATATGATGATATTCCCATCACTACCTAATGGTGCAAAAATAACATGCTTCCACCTAACGTCACAAGCAATACATGTGGTGACTAATTGCCGACAAAATTAATGATGCATGAAGTGTGGTTATGTTACCAATTTAATGCACTTCTGTGGGAATTTAGGAATTAAGGGAAATCAATTGATGAAAATGAACTTTTAGCAACACCTTGTGAGAGGCAATTAATCTTCAATAGGAGAGCAGCACTGGGCATGCAATTCAAAGATAAGCTATCTCATTTATTCATGCTAATCAGCATCTTTCAACCATAGCATCTTGCCTATAAACAAAACTCCTCTACACGGGGCACTCGCTTTTCACTCTCAAGGGTGATCATTGCTTTTTCAATTAGCAGCACAAAGTGTGCTTAATAAGTACTGCCACACAAAGGCCTCATTTCAAACTGCTGCTTGTCAGAAGGAAACACAGAGACCATCGCAGTCCATGGTCTTTTCCAACTACAAAATATCAGCTTGTGACCAAATGACCCTTGCTATTGGAGAATCTGTCTGTGTGCGTGCGTGTGTGTGAGAGAGAGAGAGAGACAGAGGGAGAGTATGTGAGCTGAATAATTTCATGTGAAGACACAGAGCTCTGCCTCCATCTGTCACTGGGACTTGATGCAGCCATAAAGGTCAGAGTTCAAACTTTAGAACCTGGGTTGTGATTAATGGGGAGAAAGCGGCTGGCAGCCAGCAGAGACACTCTTCTCTCAGTCAGAGGATAGGCACTCGCCTCTCAGTGGGTGTTTGGATCTGCTCTTTATGGGCCCTTTGCTCAGACATTTGTCATGCTCCAAGCATGTTCTGCTTCAAAATAGATTAAAGTCCGTTTTAGGGCAATTGTTGCAGTAGTTATGATCACAGGTTATCATTATCTGAACAAAATGGGCCAAAAGCTAATGCTAAACTTCTGTAGCTGTCTTTTTCTGCCGCTACCTTGAAATTAAACTCTTTCTGGGGGTTTTATCTGCAGGACCCAGGATAATTATTCTGTTAAAGATGTTGAAAACATCTAATATTTATTCATCTTTCATTTTGAGAGCATAATCTCACACTAAGCATACAAAAAACAAAAAGAACAAAACAAAACAAAAAAAAACAATGTCCATTTGAACATCTTTATTTACTTAGAAAACACTTGAATAATTCAATAGCGGCCAAATTATTGATACCCCTGCTCTCAATACTTTGAAAACCCTGTTTTTGCCAACAGGATAACATTCGGTCCTCTTCTACAACATTTCACACGTTTGTAGCATACAGAGTATGATTTTTGACCACTGCTTTAAGCACAATCGGTACACAATTCCAACTTAAAGGGCTATTCTCTTCAACTTAGCCCCCACGTTTTCTTTAAAATTTAAGTCTGGGACTCCAGAAAGACTCTGGGAAGATCAGGTTTGTGTCTGGTAAACCACTGCTGTGTTGATTTGGCCAAATGTTTTGCAATATTATCTTACTGAATAACTCAAAGCGCATGGTATTTCATGACACCATGAACTCTAATAACATTCCTGGGGCCTTTGAAAAAAAATATATATATTACACATCACATGTCCTACTCCATACTTAACAGTAAGAGTGGGTTTTCAAAATTCAAGCTTTAAGTTGGAAAAGTTCTAGTTTTTTTAAATATTTTTTATTATTATTATTAGTTTTTTAGATGCATAAAACATTATTCTGGAAAGACACGAAGCTGAGGAAGCCAAACTGATAAGTAGACAAGAGAGAGCACGAAAGAGTATAACTAGGAAAGTAAAAAGAGGTAAAAAATAAATAAATAAAAATAGAGCTGCATATTAGAAATTATAAAACCTGCTGTCAACCTGCCCTGTGCATAAATGTCCCCCATGGGGAATCCTCCTTCCCCCCATTTTAAAAAGTCAATTTCAGGCTCTTGTTCAATGGTAGCTATAGCCTGCAGATATGGACAGATTTGTAGACACACTCACAAACTTACAAAAGGAAAGCATTATAAGCAAGTATTTCAGTCACATTTCCTTAGGCATTATTATTCTGAATAGTTACAGCTAAAGTAAAAGAGGAATTTGTTTAAAACAAAAGTATTCTGACTTTGTGCACCACAGTTTATTATTTAACATGGAACTTTTCCCCCAGTTTCATAAATATTCTCAAATCAAATGATTTCTCAGTTTTTCTACTATCTTATACTGGTGCACTGTAAAATGTTGTGATGTAAAAGATAACCACTAAGACAAAACACAAACATGAACAGTCATCTTTTTATCATTTTTTGTTCTTCCTTATCAGGGAAATTAAATTAGTAAATCATAAAGAAATCTATTTTAGCTGTAAAAAATGATCAACTGTCATAGTTCATCAGAAGACTCGATTCAGAACTCATATACGAGTTCTGAATCGAGTCTTCTAAAGGGATATTAAAATCCCTTTAATATCATTAAGATATTAAGCATTAAAAATTCCACATTTAAAAACTTACAATAAATAATATATGCAGGCACTCATATATGAGTTCTGAATCGAGTCTTCTGTTATATTTGCAACATACTTTGGACTGAACTTGCAGAAGATCACTGTCAAATGAGAGCTCAATACGTTGTCTTAATTCATCCATTAAGATTAAATATGTATATAAATCTATGATTAAAACATGCAGCACACTCGGACTTTCAGTTCTTCAGAAAGCATGATTAGACCAAAAAGTTGTGTTGAATGAGAATCTTGGGTAAGGCTTTCCTCTTTCCTTCTCCGTCTGTCTTGATTTATTTGCTTCAGCAGGAGTCATTAGTCTATGGTGCAAGTACTAAGGAGGAAGAATGATTACTCTGACTTTGTGTGTGTCTGATGTGTGGGTTTGTAAATGTGTTTGAATACAGCATGCTTTGTTGTAGTTTGTATGGGTCTGATGCCACATTTATTCCCAAATGAAGCTCTGCATCTTCAGAGCTGGCCCCACGGGCTGCTGGGAGAAGACTTGGACTGAACAACACATAGGTAATACGGGGTAATTCGCAGCTCCTGGGGGGCTTTCGAAAGGCCAGAGTCATGAATATTCAAAACAATGCTAATTATTAAGAACCCTCAGCTGCTCTGTAGAATGCAGATGTCAATTCCTGGAATTTACTTACAGAGCTGGTATCGACCAGTAATGGTGTTCGTACAGGAAATCAGTGGCTCTGATCTTTTTAGATAATAAAGTATACAATCTCAATATGTCTGATAATACATCCTGTGTCATCTGACTCTAATTCTGGGAATAAAAATGCTTACAAGACAATTAAAAAAAGCAGGAGGGCCTCTGAAATCTGACCTTAAAATGGCTGCAACCATGGGAAGCAGACTGAGAAACGAAATCTCTAGTGCCCAGAGTGCTCTTTCAGTGCACCACAGGCTACAGACAAATTTCAAGGATGAGACAAGCAGGCGAGACCCTGCTGCTACTGCTGGACTGGATTCAGGGTGATGTATGCAATGGGGCTGCAGGGCCGGGGAGCACAACCTGTGATATTTATCTGCCCAATTAAGGCCAGTGTATCTCTGAGATGTCTGCCAGTGCTTCACCTCCTGGAAATCTGTTTCACAGCCTCTGTTGATGAGGGTTACATTGTATGATAAACACTGCCTCAAGCGCCTACTGTTCTTGGATCCACATAAAGTGGTGAGAGAACCCACGTTTCAGTTATGGTTTGCGCCTCCGACAACCAACTGTTTAACACCACAAAAAAGCCAAGGGCTCACACCACTGACTGATAAAACATCTGAATATAGATTGTTCGCACGCTAAGCCTGACTGTCACACTTTATCACATTGCAGGAAAAACCTGTGCATACACAATTAAAAAATAACTGTTGCGAATAATGCTTGGAGATGGAAGAAATATCACAATAAACATCAGGACCAACATGAGCTTGAAATGCATGCTGTAAGATCTTGTGTGGAGATGTATTAACACTTTCACCACTGTCTAAATTAGAAAAATTGTCAAATTTACTCCCAAATAATAGAACTGATGTGAATTCTAAAATATTGAAATTTTACACCAGAAATGTTGCTGCTTAATGGTTGTCATTTAAAAACATACTTTTAAAATGACTAAGCAGCCCCATCAGAACGCCTATTAAAATATATCTAACATAATTGTGTGTGTATATACAGTACAGACCAAAAGTTTGGACACAACTGTGTGTCCAAACTTTTGGTCTGTACTCAATACAGACCAAAAGTTTGGACACACTTTCTCATTGAATTCAATGAGAAACATGTAAAAATGTTATTTTTAATGAGCATCAAAACCAGACAGAATAGTAACAAAAATTAGCAATCACCTAAACCTGCAAATTTATAAACTAAAAACGTAAAATCCTTGAACTGAATAGAGAATTCACAAGAACAATAAAGGATTCAACTGCAGCACAATGCAGTTTAGAAATCACCGGAAAAAAGGCCTTTCTGAAAAAGGATTACCGCAAGCTAAGTATATTTGGGCTGTTTTGTTTTTTTTAATAAAAGGCAACAGGTTAGTAAAAACCTTAGTAAAAACCTTGAAATTAAGAAAAACCCAAAGAAAATTAGACACCATTTCAGTTTTTTAAACATATAAAATGGACAGACCACCTTTTTTTCATTATGGGGGCACCCTCCGGGAAGACTTGTTGACTCAACACACTAACTTTGATGTCAATATTTATCTGTTGGGCAATTGTAGGTAATTGGTTTCTCTTCCAATCAAATAAGCAGTTCGATCCAAAACCCAGGAATACATTCAAGTTCCCAGGCAAACTATCCTTGGCTCAATATACCAACTTTTTTATGAATGTACAGAAAAAGGAGCCAAGTGCAAACAAAAAATTACAGATAAGTGCTGTATAAATTTTACTGTGAAGGAATAAAAACAAAGCACTTTGTAAAACTATCAACTAGTTCTAACTTTATCTCATAAGACATAATTTATTTAACTTTAACAGGCAACACAAAGAAGCAGTTACTTATAGAGATACACAAAAATGGTCTATTGACCAGAAGCAGATGATTTATAGTTTAGTTGGTCCTGACCAACTGAAAACTTTAAAATTCAATCTTTTTCCAAGCAGAGGGAAAATTATATAATAGATAGCCACAAGCAGAATTTCTTAACAACACTTGTTAGGACATTCTGCTATTCTGTTAGGAAACTGTGAAAGTTTGTACTAAGAGAAGAAAACTCAATCTTAGCCATTTTCAGGAGAACTGAAGTGTTTACAGACTAAATTAGAACGAAACTGTTTTTTACAACATGTCTGGAGTTTATTCAGGTTGTGAGAGAGAAAGAGAACAATATTTTCAAGCAGGTAACAGAAAGGCTGAACAAAGTAGTCAAAGCACTCTGCTTTATTCTTGAGTTTTCAGTGTGATGGATCTGAAAAGGTTCAATAGTGACCATCCTAATCTCTAGTGTAAAATGCTAAAGACAGCCTAAAATGTTTACTGCGTAATCATTTGTCTTTGTGGAACAGCCACTATAAATCAGTTTTGAATATATTCTCAGACAAAATGCAGAATAATGTTACCTCTGTGGCTATTTTAAATAAATAATACAGTTATATAAAGAAATTTGAATTTCTTTATGAAAGCCAATATCAGCTTGGCTTTCACCTGCCAAGCTGATATTGGCAGGTGAAAGCTTTCAAGAAACTGAGATCAGAATCTAGCAAAAAAATTTGATGGCTACATAGGAGTTCGTCTTGTAAGTGGTGGATTCCCGGTTTGGGGGACTCCCTTGTTCTGCTGGCAACATCAACACTCAAGTGGAGGGACTATGCTTATTGGCTGGCTTGGGAATGCCTTGAGATTCCCTCAAACAAGCTGGTCCAAATGGCTGGGGAGAGGGGAAGTCTGAGTCTCTCTGTTTAGGCTGCTGCCCCCATGACCCGACCATGAATAAGTGAGAGATATTTGATTGATGGATGGATGGATTGATGAACAGATAGTTTAAACGGTTGGCTAGTGTCAGGGCTGGTCACCTTTTAACATTCCTTAAATAATTACTTACTAAAGTCAATGAAAGCATAAAAAATAATTAAGATACTATTTAGTTTAGGGTACAACACATACCTCAGTCTTTTAATAGGTTTTAAGCAGTTACACTTTAATATGTGTTTCCATGTGAGCTTCTGTACCTTCTTTAGCATTGGTATAGTTGTTTCTGCTTGTTATCCACAAGTACTGGGTGGAAAATATTGGGTTTGGAAAACAAGAGGCATTCGTGTGGACAATATAAAAATACCCCTTCATAAATCTGCATTTTCTGTTTAAAGACAATTCTATAACTGCAATCCGAAGCTCCTACTGATGTGCAAGTCAAAAATGCATAAAAAGTGTGCAGAACGTGATGTTTTTATAGTGAATAAATTAGGTCTAGAATTTGCATCAACTGTTCTCCAAAAGATCACTTGGACATTTTTGCCGTATATTTGTATACAGAATTAGTTTCAATTTACATAAGGAACATGCATTTAAATTCTCAAAGCTTTACCTTTAAAGACCACTACAAAGGCCCAAATAAAAGCTGCCAGGTACTTCTCCACTCAAGCTGTATCTATTCCCTCTCTAGAGAAGAGAGACGTGAGAGCTGAGTGGCTGACCTTTGTCCTCACTCATTTTAATTAACCAGAGCTAATATCAGCTATTTACGTGATGAGGACACATTAACGTGCATAAACATACCCTCAACCATGCGCAAATTTGAACGAAAATGTACACATTCAGTGCTGGATGCACGTCTAAACACATCAGAGGATAAAAAAATGAGACCCAGAGAAGGATTCACAAACTCACTCATGCCCTCACGCCAACCCCCCACACACACACCAAAACACAAATGACAATGATTAGTGGCTGACTAAATGTCACTCGGCATAATAGCAAATCTGTTTCTGCAGACACACTCACATTCTCTGTACACTTTCCACTGTAATACCACTGGCACAACACATTGTTTGAATGCTAATTATTCAACTGACACTCCTGATACACAATTACTTCAGCTCTTCTCACAACACAAAAAAGTCTTATCACACATAGACACAAGGAGTCTGTCTTTTTTTTTCATATCGATTCTAAATAAAGGCATTCTTTATCACTAGCTTCACGTCTTACTTTTTTTTTCCCAAAATACCTCTCAGACATTAACTTAACTATCTTGTAAATGTTCTTTTGCTTGTCAACAGAAAAAAAAAAGTTGTATAATTTTAATAATCAACATAATGACTTACATGCATTCATATGAAGTAAAGGTCATCCAGTAAGGAACAATTCACAACCAGCAAACAGTTTCTTTTTAAACTGTGAATATATATTCTTAGTCTTGAACTTTCTTAGTCTTGGTGACAACTCAAATGCTTTACATTCACATACCAATATGCATACCAGTAGGGAACTTGGGGTTAATGCTGGAATCAAACCCAGAAAATCCTTTTATGCAAGACAATGAATCTAGCAACTAATTCGCAGTCATCCAAATTCAGTTAGATGTACTTTCCAGCCATTTAATTTCACAACATTTATATACTACTTTAGTAAACTGTCAAAGGAACAGCAGCACCACAATCAAACTGAGCAACTGCCACCTTTGACGAAATGTCAGGATAAGTTTTAGTTTAAATTAAATATGGAGAATTTAACATTAAGCTTCTAAAGTGACTTGATACCAAATTTAAATGGAAATTTGTTCAACAAAATGTTCACAGTGTGGAATCAATTTTAAATTGTGTGAAGTACAAGGTTGAGCTAAAGTCCAATTACTCTTTAAATTAATATTATTGATGCCACTAATGCACAAGAGAAACTCTTGGCTGTAAATGAGAGGGAAATGACATTTTGAAGGTCTTACTTCAGTTGATCAATTCAGTAAGCTGCTTTAGTGGTAGTTGCCAGCGCTGTTGGACTCTGGTGATCAAGAATCCCCCGCAATTATTATTTGAAAGTGATAGAGTATGTGATTGATTAATCAGTCAGCCAATACATCAGGCTTATTCTTTTTACCTTTTGCAGGAACTCTATATCAGTGGATTATTTTTCATCAGAAGGTATCAATTGTGTCACTAGAATGTAAAACAATAAAAAAAATTTTATTCTTCCATAGAAATAGGAAAGGTGCTCTAGCCTGTCAAATGTAAAGTAACGTACTATGTTGGTGATTTGTTTCATGATTGCCTGAGGACATATAGAATATGTAGACCAAAACATTTTATAACATATTTATAATAAAACACTTAAAATTCTGTATTCTGTAAATAAACTCTAATCTTATGCTGCTGTTAAAGATACACGCTACAAGGAGCGGATTTAACTCTCCATTTCACTTATTTATAACAAATTCTCTATCTAAATTGACTCAGTATTCAAACGTGGGCAAAAAAGTTCCACTGTGGATTTGCTCTGATCCATATAAACATCCAAAACATTTTAGTTCATGCAGAACACCAACGTGTATATTGAGTCAATATAATACATGTTTTTCAAAATTTGAATTGAATTTATGCCATAGAATCAATGCTTCAATGTTATTCTTAGTTTCTTTTTAGATTAACTTTTAAGCATTTTCCAGTGTGAGATTTAATCTATATACACTAATTGCTGCAAAATTTGCACAGCCCCTATGTAACTGGCACATACAGCGCTTTATAAGATGGGTATAAGTAGTCAAAGATTTTTGTAGTAACCTCCCACTCCTCCCTGCAAAAAAACCTAAACAAAAACAACCAAAAAAAACCCAACTTGTGGCTAAGTGGGTAATATATTAACATATGTTACAGTATATATTACTGTAACATATGTTACAGTAGTATATGAATTTACGAGTGTCTAAAGATCCCAAGCTATTTGCACAATAGTTAGACAGTGACAAAAACAACACTGGTGGAAAGTTTAAAATCTTTAGATGTATGGCCTAATTGAAGACCCTTTTAGTTATATGCACCATTATCAGGGAATATTTGACAGTAGCTATATATATATACCATATTTTATAAGTTATCCTAACTCTTGTTTGCATTCCGTAACCATAAAGGGTAAAAACAAATTACCAACAGTCATGCAAGCATTTACAAGTGGAAAAGAGGAAAGAATGCCTCTTTCCCAGTTTCTCCTCAGGACAAGATATTCTTAGATGAGAGGTGCTGTGCATATTTAATGCATTATCACATTTTCAATCTTAATTAAGCTGGAGGGAGGAAAAGAATAGAAGCTGAGAGGGAAGACAGTCATGTGATGTACGGAAGGACTGCTTGGGCCTGATACCAATCTCTCATTCCTCTGTATCCTTCATCAGATAAAGCTGGGGATAGGCTGTAAATAGGTCAGTGAAAGCAGCGATGAGGATATACAGATGAAGACCAGCTGTACAATATGATCAGGAAAGAAAAAAGATGAGCTATGTAAGGGGTCAGAGTATTCATTAAGAGTAAACAAACAGTTTGGTTTAACCACAGACTAGACACGTGTCTAAACCATGTCAAAAACATATCGAAAAAAACATAGACGTTTTTTGGCTATTTCAGCAAACAACGGCTTTCTGCTTTTGGCGGAGATTATGTAAGAGAATTATATGTGCACAGCCATACCCCAACTTTAGAGCTTTGAAGAGCATCTGAATCAACAAAGTATTAGTGTGGTGCTGTAAGGTAAAATTACTGCAAATGGGCCATGTTTGACTAAGCTCTATTCACAGGAATCGGGTACGGTGACATAAGGTCTCCGAGGGGATAAATGTCACACTGTGACAAAATTATTCTAAGACATGCCAGAGAAGTAACAGTCATCATCTCTAATTCAGCAGCAGGTAATTCAGGTGTTGGAAAGGGTGATGCTAACAAGGGATTCCTGTTGTGTAAGATTGCTGGAAACGAGAAACCCCACGGGATGTGATTACAGTGGAAAAAAACAGTTTCTCGTATATCCATGTAAAGATTATTTTCTTATTTGAAGTTCTTGGTTACATGGGATTGGAGGACAAATCTCATTTAATGTTCATGTGCAAACGTGAACATTTTCCAAGTCATTATTATCAAGGACTTAGAAAATGTCCTGTGCATTGGCTTTGTTATTGACCGTAAACAATAACAAAGAATTATTTATGATATAGAAGGAGAATTTATGGACAAAGGGTTTTTAGTAGGGACTTACGTGACGCTACAATGTGTTAGTATAACAAGAATGTTTTCTATAGAAATGCATTGAAGTTATAATATTAGAAAGATCTTAAATTTTTTCTTTAAAGCAACATATAAAAGTGTGGAGATGGGAATGACTGGAAAGAATTAGGAAAAAGCAATGTCACATCGTTTTCCTTATTCTAGCCAATAGAAAATGTTTTAATAATCCCAGCTGACCTAAAACAGGAAACTGTAGTCTGAAATGTCAGAAAGTCAGGGAAAAAGCTGCCTTTTTAACAGGGTATGTAAATATCTGGTTTTCAACTGTAGAAGTCCACACTTCACCCTGTACACCTGTTTAGTCTTGTATCTAATATCAGATTTTTGCAAATTGCGATTTGTTTTTATTGATCATCATCATCATCACTGTTGGATTTCATTTTACTTCCCTCTTTTATTACCAGTAACATATAAAAACATAGTTTTCTGCAAAAGTTTCTCCTTTATATTTTTAATGATCCATGCCATTCAATGATCATTATGCAAGTTAAAACAGTTTTTTTAATATATATTTTGACTAATCTTTAAGAACAGGACAAGATATGACTTCCAGATCAGTATAATCACTCAGTGGATCAGGGAGTCAGAGATCCTGTCACCCAACTGAAATAGGTTGAGACCTTGGCATTTTCTTACGTATACAGTAATCTGTGTTTGTTCCCATTTTCCAAGATACTCCTCACGATGCACAATCTTGCAAAGCAAAAAGTGCCAAAACCTCTAATAATGTGAAATCCTTTTACAACAACTGTAACATTTGTCGTATCATAGTATTAATAGATGGTGTGTACTTGGACTGAAAAGCCCAGATTAAAGTGCCAGCTCATTTTTTTTGCATTTTTTTCTTTTATTCCAGCAGATAAAAAAAGAAAAAAAGTGGATGCTCCCAGAAGCCTCTGCAACATAACAGAGCTGCTCCCCCTGCTACATCTCATCTGTAAAGTAATCCTTGTGTTCTCCATGAGTGGGCTTAAGCATGTGTACACAAGTGCCACACAGTGACAGGTAATGTTTCAGAAACACGACTGGCTTTTGACAAAGCAAATAAGCAAAGGTACCTTTAAGTGTGATTCTATGGAGATGCCATGTGAGCACAACAAAGGAAAATGCTACATTTATGATTCAGAGTGAGTGGAAGTAAAATTTAACTACCTCAAATGCTGTCAGAAACCTGACTATAGGCATCTATCACTTAGAGTGTACCATCTGTATTTCACATGCTTCCTGCCCACAGATACCACTCCAGTACACAGCTCTGTCTAAACGACTGGCATCTTATGTCTGATGCATCTGATGTCTTAGATGCAGAACCTTTGCAAAACAACTGAAAAAGCCTGATTTCAGAACTGAAGTAGCATCTTGGATAAGAAGAACATCGTCAAGATAACAAAATATATCTACTTACTGTCATTTAAAACCCTCAAGTTCATACCTAAAATGTTCACTATTTTCTACATTACTCTACATTTCTCAATGCAGAAATTGGGGCTGAAAGACAATTCATGACTTTCTGCAGCTAGAATTCTGATTTTGTGGTCGTTTTTTGTCCTTACGACTTGGAGGACTGGAAAATCTGCCTTCCCAGTTCACACTGTAACAAGCCAAGTATGAGCTTGCTATGCTGACCTATAGACAGCAGATAAAAAAAAAAAGTCTATTATAAACACTTAAAAATAAAACTAAACTTGGCAGTAATTAATTTTCTATTTTTAAAACTATAAAAAGTCAAATATTAAAATATGTAAATATATTTAAAACATTGCCTTGTGACACCCAATATGTAATATTTTAGCAGGAGTTAGTTTTTTGATTTTAAACGAATATATCATGTTGCACTTTTTATAAATTGTTGTATAAATGCAACAGTAAATTATATTTTACTGAGCAGTGTATGGTGGTTGAAAAAAAGACTAAAATAAATATGAAGCTAAAGGTGAAATATTACAATATTTTTGCTTTATTTATCCAAACTAGGATTTATTTATTTTTCTTGCGAAAATAGCTTACCAACATCACAAACTTAAACTACCCTTTGAGAAAAACAATTGGTATTCACAGGGCAAACCTCGTGCCAGATCCTTGTCGCTGGGTCACAATAATCAGGAGCACAGTCATTGCAAAACATAATATACAGCTGACAGCTGGCACATTTGCCTCTGTTTGATTGGGAACATATGGGCAGCGGTGAGGAGCTGACATGACCTGAAAAACCCCTGGTAGGTTTCAAATTACAGAGCGTTCTTCAGAAAGCCAACACCCCCAAAAACAAGATGGTCCTGGAGTGACCACTACTGCTTGCCAAACAGCTTAATCAGGTTTATCACAACAACATTTGGAGGCATGGAGCACCTGTAAAGTCTGAGTGCAGCACAGCAAAAAGCAAGCTGGACTTTATATCAGCACCGTGTGTTTAAATAAAGTGGGTAGGTTTTGTAACAGCTGAAACACAATAGTTTAGACTGCGGGCGTTCTAATGTAGATGTCCAGCAATTATCCTAGCCATTAAAGGTTAAGTTTCTATCAGTGCCCACTCTCAGTCTGATACTTTCATTGTCTGACAGCTCATAAAATTTAAATACTGAAAAAGAAATGTATTGTTACACAAAGTAAAGTCCTGATGAGCTGAAAGGTTGTGATAAAAATAATCATAATAATAATAATTATGTTAGCCAACATCCCCCAAAGAAAAATATTTAAGATGCTCATTTATACCAAAATCAATATAGACTGAGCCATTATCATGTCCCCAAGCTGGCTCACAGTTTTGCACAGCAACACTGCAGACACACAGGCACTTAGCCCCTTAACTACCTTACAGGACATTTCCTGATAGAGGATAATTGATTAATGAGTTGGTCTAAAGTTGATTGACCTTATTGATTGGCTAACAATTACAGCAATCATTTTCTTAAAAACCTGAGTTTTTTATAGTATAAAATGGGTCAACTGTCTTTCCAAGCATCAAGGGCTAAAGTTTCCATATGAATTTAAAAAAGTGGAACATAATTGTATTTCAACATATTTTTTTGTGTAAGATGTATTGCATACTGACTGAATAAACAGAAAATAGTGTTTTTCTCAGATTATTAAATGTAGACATAGTTATAAAATGCAACAAAATAGGAACTTCTTAGGTTGCTGAATAAATAAAAAAAATACTTTGAATAATTTGAGTTCCATTCAAATTATTCAAAATTCCTCACTTGTCCAAGTTGCTAGATTTGTGTTCAAAAATACTACAACAGTAGCTTTGGTGAAAAGACATCAGTTCATACTAGATTCTGTTTCAACCTGCCCTGAAGCAAAATTTAAAATCAGATTGATGAGCGGCCGGACGTTCTTCTGCAACATGATTTTCCATATCAATCAATGTCACCTTTCACCTTGACATTACTTTGTATCAGAGTCTGCTCCTTCTAGCCTGAGGCTATTTGTTGGGCTGAAAGCCCTACCCGAAGCCCAGAGGGAGCCCTAGTCAAGTCCCTGTTAAGTCCAGGAAGTGGCAAGTTAAAGTGCTGTTGGGTTTGACACATACTTGCTCTCCCACTTTTGGTCTGATTTTTTAAACAGAGGCTACTGTAACTATAAAGTTGAAGTGGCACTCTAAAGAGCCAGTGGGTGCAATTAGAGCTCTGTTTTTGGTGAACAAGCAAAGGTACACCTGCAGCCCATAATGAGAAGAAAAATAATAAAATAAAGTACTTTCTTGGACCACATTTTGCTTGAATGCAGCACCCATTTAAATGTTGCATTGTGTTTTAAATTCCATAAATTCTTCACAAATATCTTCACACTAGATTTTCAAAAATTCTGAAAGATACTAAGTTGGGTATTCATGTGTAAAATCACATTTCTTATGCTACCTAAACTGTAGTCTGGAAAATTTTGATATTGGAGATCTTAAACAAGCAACTGAAACAAGCTTCCTGCCTACAGAAGCTTGTAGGCTTCTGCCTACAAGCAGAAGCAAAAGTACAAAAAATGTACTTTTTTTGACGGTTAGTCAAAAAAAGTACATTTAGTTATAGCGTCAGATAGGCCTAAGTAGGTTGTTGACAGCTAAAACAAAACACTGCATTACTTCTCCAGAAGAAGAGTCTTACCTACAAACACAAATTTCATGTTAAAATTCCATATTTTTCACAACTCAAATGTTCAGATTTTTCAGCATTTTTAATACACTTCACGGCCACTAGAGGTTATTTGGTTTGCCAGGTGTGGTCTACAAGAATCCAGGCTAGTTCCAGCCAGAATCCTGATATGTTCTTTGAGTCATTCCTTATCTGTTTCATGGGGTGGCATGGTGAATTGACCTGCTGAGGCAGATCACTCCAATCAGAGTGAGGTTGTGCATGGTGTTGTGTCAGTAATGTGTCATTTGTATCATCCACATGGATGCCAAGAACTACAAGAACATTTCAATCGAAACAAGATAATGAAAGGTTTTCACTTCAGCTGTCATCTCCACCTTAAAACATCAGCCTCAATTTTAAAACTGCTGAGGTAAAGAAGCAACAGGAAAAAAAACAGGAATGCATTCTGCTTTTTACTCATGTTTGGCCCTTTGTTGGCACTTTCTAAGAAGAAGCAAATACCACAGAAGAAAAGTGATTTGTTTTGACAATAGTTTCATACTGGAAGAAAGGCTTCCACTGAAATGATGTAATTTACCATAAAGAATACTAAGCCAAATATATTTACAAAGATTTACACCAAACAAAACTAACTGCTGGTACAGTATAATCACACAACGAAGATGGATTTCACAACCGAACATATGCTATAACAGAGCAGCCAGCTGGACGCCTGTTTACATCACACAACGCTGCTGACATTTCTTCAAGATGCAAACCCGACCCTTACACCTTGGATTAATACAATGTTATTCTAATGTTGTGTTTCTTTGCAGTTACACTAAGCTTGGCTTCTCTTGAATAGATGAAGTATAACTTATGCGACTGAGCAGTGAATTTGAGCCATCAAACTGTGCTGTGAAAAAAAAGAAAAAAAAGTGAAATTACAAAAATGTGTTTCCTGTACTGTGAAATAAACAGTGAGACCTAAAAAACGTGCTTTCTTTTGACAGACTGTCAGGAAATCTTTAAAAGAAAAAAAATATCAACCTATTAAAGAGACAGAACAAGAAAAAAGATTGATTTTTATGGATTCTAGCTTATAGCACTCTCAAATGACACACAAACTCAGTCATAACACTGTTTATAGCATGTTGATGATAGTGCAACACACAGGTCTGAAGTCATATGAATCACATCTTTCTGAGGTACCTGCTGTGACAAAACCCAGGGAGGTCTGATTAAAGCTGCAGTCTGCCTCCAGTCATTTAAACCAGCAAGCCTCTACTTTATATTGTGTAGCCTAAAGGCACCATGTCACTTTGTTTTTGCTTTCTTCCGCAGCACCTCTTCTATGCAACAAATAAGGTGTTAAAATAGAAACAGGACATAGGGTAGGAATAATAAAAAGAAGCACATGCTTCAAAACACACACACACGCCCCATGCCCCACGCCCACACACACACAAATGGCAGACATGCAGACAACTGAATTTCAACACTGTAGATGAAAAGAAGAAATGTCTGCTTTCAGAAGATACACAACAGCAGAGAAAGAGAGGCTTTCCCAATGTACCTTTTACGATGAGGTTGAGTAGCTTCGGCCGTGGGTTGCGTTCGCTCTGAATCGAACATGTGTATTGGCCGTCATCAGTAACATCCACTTTCTGTATCTGAAGGCTGTACTCGTGTTTGTCTCCAACACTGGACACTATGGACACACGTGGGTCCACAGACCACTTGTCGTCCCCTGCGAAAATGATGCTTGAGCGGTTCAGCCAGGCTCCTTTAGAGATCCCATCCAACAGGTAACACCTGGATTGAGAGAAATAAATAAAACTGAACAAAAATGTTGTTTTGTTTTTTTTTACATATGGCTACAATGTTTGAAGTTAAAACTATAGTTTATCCATTTGTCCATTTTATTTGTTTGTTTGCACATTGTCAATTATTACACACCACACTCTCTGTGATCATTCTATGGTGAAGCTTTTCAGACAAAGTGAAAGATAAAGCTAAATAATGGTTAGTCATGGGGAAAATCATCTGTCTTGACAGGAGCACAGCTTGATCTTCCAGCAGGACAGCAATATCAAACAAACAGCCAGTCCTAAAATGACATGCTGTAGATCAAATAATCTAAATTCATGCCGAAATTTCAGTTAAAATCAGTGATTTATTTTTATAGATATGAGTGAAATTAGCAAAACTGCTTTCTCAAGTACAAATGTGGTGCCTATAGGCCATAAAATACTGAACATTGCACAAATCCCACTGAAGTGACTGGTTGTTGCCCGTCAAAATATGGACAAGTTCAAATTGTATGAATAATTTTGCACGGCCAAGTATTTACAAATAAAATTCCATTCATCCATCATCTGAACACAATTTTCCTGCCGGGAGCTGATGCCTATTTCCGGCGACCATCGGTCAAGAGGAGGGGTAAATCCTGAATAGGTCACCAATCCATGACAGGGCTACACAGAGACCTGTAATGGACTCTGTGTCCATTATAGGGAACAAGATGTCAAAACGTGACTGGAGTTTATGGAACATAATTTCTCTAAATTAAAAAACATGTAGCTTTAAGTAGCTTAGGACAATAACTTGTTAGTAAATTTGGTTTTGTTAAAATAACTTATTAGTTGTGATAGTTTATTATTCATTATTTTTCTTTTGATAATTACTAATAACCCTCAATAACTCTGGTTATTAAGGAGATTTCTATGTCTTATGTGAGAAAGGTGACAGGGAATGTTCCCTTAATTTTAACATAAATTTAAACATCTGACACATTTGAAGCCTCACTGGACCTTCAGGTGATTCATGATTAATTTTCTGTATTATTGTGAAATCATAAGAAATTCACAAGACAGTAAGGTGTAAAATGTATTAATTCATCTGACATTCTTTTTTTTTTTTTTTTAAATGCTCACAACACCATTGATCATATTTTTCCCACTTCAGAAAAATAAAGAAAATTGCTATGCACAACAAACAGGCATTTAAAAAATGTTAATTAAAAGGCAGCATGACAAATTGTTAATATTAGTAAACATAATTATTCAAATCACATAATGGATCTAGACAGAGAAAAAATAACCCAATGTGGAATAAAATGTGACCCTCACAGCAGTGTTAGCAGCTGGAGAAAGACAAACTTCTGCAGGGAAGGCACTACTATTTCCAGAGCACCAAAGCAAAAACTGCATCATGCCACACCAACACAAAGTTTCTGTTGCTTTCCATATTTCATCATGATGTACACCCGCACATCATTGCTGTTAGCTCCTCTCCGAAAACTGCTATGCAAAACGCTTCAGGAATTGAGATATTTCTGTCAGCTCCACTCAGACAGTTTTTTTTAGGCTGCAAACAAGAAAACATGGCAATAGGGTATTCCTATGAAAACATGACTGGACAAAGTTTTTGTGTACATTCTGAGTTTTGAACAAGTATGTCTCTAACTTGCAACAACATACAGTATGAAATATAAAACCTGTTAAAGCTCTGCAAAGTTTCAGTCTAACTATGCAACTGCTATGTTATCTGTAGAAGCTACTGAATAAATTGGACAATCTGTTAAACACTGAACCTCTTTGGTCAATATACATTTGCTTTGTTAGAAATTTCAGAATGGTATGAACTGAAGAAATCCAATCATATTCCATGACAAATACTGTGATAATGAGCAGTAAAAGGCAATCAAGTTTGGCTCTTGAGCTATTGTCGACATGCCATGCAGGACTGTCGGCACTGGTGGAAAAGCCACCAAGGAAATCGGTTTGGCACAATAACAAAGCACCAACTCCATCTGCCAAGAAAGCGTCTGTCAGGAAGAAGGATAGAGGACAATAGTCTATGTAGCTAACTTCTCCCCCGAGAGCATAGACAATGGACAGGTAGAAAATTAAATGAACGTTTAAGTCAGGAACAGAAATGCAGACACTCATACATCCCTTGAGCTAAGGTTTCCTTCTCCTTAAGGCAACATTTATTTTTTTTTATCTGTTCTAAAACGTTGAATACAATGTGCTTGATATTTAACCTATGACAGAGAATAGAAGATATAAATAAGAAAACCAGTGCAACTTGCAATCTGTTCTGGTCAGTGACCAGTCTAATGAGTTAAAACATTACAGGTCAATAACATATTACCTCAGCATTTTATCTGAATTCAAATGCTTAAGGACAATTTTTATTGTCAAAATATACTGTTAAGCATCAAATCATTCATCTCCCTGCCAGCTTAAAGTTTTAAACTAGCTATTTTTGAATACATGTTTTTCTGACTCCAAGTAATTAACGTGTTTTGAGTGGCAAAAGCAGGGCAAAAATTGAAATCTCACCGAATACATGGCAGGAGCAAAATATAAGGCTGACTTTTAAACCTCAAAGACTTGGAGCTCATCACCAAAGATTTAAATCATTCGTACACCTGTGGAAACATGCTAGGTAGCATTATAAAAAGCATGTGATTGCTGTGATGACATTTTCCACATATTTTAATTTTGCAATTACGTGTTTTCCTGCTTTTAAGTAGTACTTGGATCACCACACATTCTGGTGAGGTTTGCCACCCATACTTCTGACCACACATCTTCAGTGACTCGTAATTTAAAAGGGAGGTGAGGGAGCAAGAGAAAGTAAAAAATACCATTGACCTCTGTTCAGCACAAAGCCTGACAAGAATAACTTTTCAACAACTTGCTGGGCTGTTATCACTATATTATTACCGTAAGTATAAAATACATTTTCTCCATTTGTCTCGTTTGATTCCACCTGATTTCTCTGCCGGTTTTTCAGAGTACACTTCTTTAAAAGCCAATACTTTCTCTGACTAAGGTTTAAGGGTAACTGTTGAAAACTATTTTTGTTCAAAAGAAAGCTACAGCAGTAGTGGCCCTAAATACATGACAGATATGTGGAGAGAAGTATTAATAATTAAACTTATGAAGTTTGGGTAACCCATTCAAATCAAATTTATTCAAACTATGCCAAACTTTTCAAACAAGATGGTTAAATAACTTGCTCTTTGCTGTTGCTTTTCTGTAGTTTTGAAAAGCATTTCTAAACCAACTTTCAGGGATATATTTGTCAGATACAACATTTGAAGAATCTTTCTTTGATGTTTTTCTTACTGAGTTAGCACTTCTGATCCATTCATTTCTGAAAATTTCTCACCACAGAGTCATGCAGATGGATGTATTTAAACAGCCAGTCACAGTCCATCAGACCAGCCAAAAACACACATTTTACTTAGAGGAGTATGACGCTAGCACGGCTAGCTGAGGCTGAAATGATCATCTGTGTAAAATCTTAGAGCAAAATCTGGTCGAAAGCACTTTCTAATCCATATAACAACAATTGTCAATGTTGCACAACATGCTTGGACCAACTTATGTTGGGTGTAATATGAAATGAAGAAGTGCCAAATCTTTAACATAAATGAAAGCAAAAAACGTATACTACCCCAATTACCAAGCTTAAAAGACAACTTTTGTAAAAAGTTGTCTTTTAACTTTTTTTTTTAGCTTTGCTGTCCTAACACTGACTTAGCATAAAAAAGGATTTCCAGGAACACAGAAAACGTTTTGCATATCAAAGGACACACTGCAGCACTCAGGCCAGCATTGAGTTACAGGCTAGTGTCCCATAAACATCTACATACCTTATCTTATAATTCTGTGATCTATAATAATATAAATTAAAGCTCTAGCAAACTGTGTCTTACTGTAGAATAACTTTTCAAATCATCTCTGGTCCAAAAAAACTCAGTAAGTTGTTTACTTTCCAGCTACTATCTACACAGATGTTCATATCTTTGTAAAGTTCTGTTTTGATTAAATATATAAAAACAATTATCTTATTTACATGCACATCTCAGAATCTGCATCTGCTACCATTCACAACTGTAAAGTTTTTAATTTGTATATTTGATTGCACTTTATAGTCTCAGGCTTCTTTTTATGTGTACACTGTGTACATTTATCTGTATCTGTGTGCTTCAGTTTGACTGGCACTTTGCTGCTGATACAGTAAATTTACTTTTCTAAAGTCATCACAATACTCGACTTTTCTATAATGGAAAAGGATAAGGTACTCATACACATATTTATCATTCTGTCCTGCCTTAGCTATTCAAACATAGTGGAGTTTAGCTTGAAACCAAGTGAATGATTGCTTCAGTGATACAAAATAGCACAAAATTCAATTTGGAAAATTGCCCGTAGAAATGTCAATAACACTAGTTTAATATAAGATATTAATTCAAAATTAAAGGGACTTTTTTTTAACGTTTGATTCTTCTGTTGACATTTTTTGATGACACTTGTAGCTAAAAATAAAATTAAAACCAAAATCACATTTCCAAAAAGTGACATTTAGTATTGCCACCACAAAAATAAGCATATTATAGTTTCAAACCACAGTTCTGCCATCAGGTAAGTCTTTTTCAGCCACTTTCTCTGGGGGTTTCCCTTTAGTCACGCATAGCAGCACAGAACCGATAACTTTGGTGGCCTTTGCTTTCATCAATCTCTCTTTCAGGAGCCTCTGTCTTGAATAAATTCTGCCCAATTAGTCCTCAGGCATCGAAGTTTCCATTCTGTAGCATGCACTAATTACTACTTTTATTCATCCCTGCTTCATGTGAGTGACTGCTCAGGCACCAGGCTTACAACAAGACATTTTCTTCAAAACTTAAATATATACAATATATTAGATTTTGGAACAGAGATCAGGAGGTGATTACACTAAAATGATGGAGAGAAAAAGTCATAAGATGGTATTAAAATGCCTTATATTAATACCAAATGAGTACAAACCATTAATTACAGTACATCAGCAGGTAAAAGGTACACTCTGTAATTCTTTTAGCTAAACTCACTGAATCTCTTTGATTTGATGCCATTTTTAACACTCAGAGTATTCTGACCCAGATTCCTACCTAAATAAAACAGCTTTTTGGATTCTTGAGGAATAAATATCCTTCTGGCACCAACCCCACATATATCCACTTGTAAACAGATTTCTCATGTTTCAACTAAAGTCTCGTAGTTTGCAGTCAGCAGTATTTTTCTAAGACAATTGGCAGAGTAAATGGCTATATTTAAGGAGAGGTCTCTAGGTTTTATTAGGTGTCCTTTTAATTACTAGTTATCCAAGTACATAACCCGTACTGTTTAAACCTCAACACTGTCTGGGTTTACTTTATGAATCTTGAGTTTAAGGAAAACAAATATTATTACCATTATGCCTTGCTCAGATTTGTAAGAAATACATGCAGGTTAGCAAAGTATATTTTCACAACAGTAGAACCAGTGTTTGTTTAATTAAAAATAAATTAGGTAATGTTACTTTTTTTGCTTAATAAATAAAAAATAAAGTTATCAAAGGTTTTATACAGTTAAAAAACACTTTGGCTCATGACACTAGCATGTGGTGGTTTGTTTGTTCTGTGTCAAGATCCTAATTTCATAATATAATTGTCTGAAAAAAATTAAAAATTAAATTCATTACATCAAGACCAGTTTCATGTATAGTCTGAACAAAAATTAGTTTGTGGAAGAAATACTTTTACACCTTTAAAGAGAAATGGTCCATTGAATTTTAGGCATTTTACACATAAAAGGTGACTGTACCCCTCTCTTCACAGCTTACGGAGCAAGTTGCTGCCCTGGAGTGCAATGAATCATCAAATGAGAAAATGCATTTCACATTGACTGACTGGGTGTTAAAGCACAAGTGAAAGAAGACCAGGAGTGATCAGTCTTTTAAAAAAGTCCTTCTTTTATTCAGTGAAATGAGCAAAATAGATATATTTTTGCCAAGAACGTAATTTTAACAAAAACGGTGGATAAAAAAGTATTAGTATTTCATATCTTATTTGTATCAATAGATTAGCTTGAATCATTTGATTATTAACCAATCATCTAACACCAGGCTCTCTTGTCTTGCCCTTTTTAAAGAAGTGGAAAGATATTAATTTTCTACATTTTCAGTTAAAGACAATGTGATATTAATTTTCTACATTTTCAGTTAAAGACAATGTGATAAAATGTGATAAAAGACATGGCCGTTCCTAATCACTGGTCAAATTATAAACATAAAACTACATTTACTTTAAAACAATTGTTAAGGGTGTCATGTTTTTTGCTATCACAGATTGAATAAATATTATCATTTTTCAGATTTTAACACCATTTTACGTCCCAGTTTCTTTAAAAAAAGATTAATGTCTTTGAAGAGATTTTGCATATCATTACCAGAATAAGTGACAAAGATTTTAAATGGCAGCTAAGGGTCAATTTGTCCCTTTGTTAATATGTACATAGACAGTGGCAATTTCATCCCTTCCTTTGTCCATGCCTTTACCTTTAAGCCAATCATTTAAGCATATCAGTTTTTTTTGTTTTGTACTTAAGCATTTTCAGAATTTATGAAGGTGAGAAATAGATAAAGATATAGATAAAATGCCAAAATCTCACTAATATTTGATTTTAATCTGTTAATATCTAAAAAGCTTGAGTTGCACTCTATTCCTGTTTATTATGGTCCTCATCCCCATTTGACCTACGTTACACTATAAGAAATCGTGACCTCAAATGAAACCAAAGTACCTCTAACCAACCTCCTTCTGGTAGACAGTATTTATTAAGTTCATATACATCAATTTCCTAACATAAGACAATGAGCAGATTGTAGAAAATACATTTAGTTTGTCGTTTATCAAAACAGGTCTGAATTGTTACCCTAGCAGGTAAAAATAAGTGTACGTTCTGCACAAAGTGTCCCCCAGCAGACAGCTCTATCTAAACAAACCTGGAAAACCAAAACAAGGACAAAGGGGAGAAATTGATAGCACCTGTAGTGGTGTGTATAAATAAATAAATTAAAAAATCAATAAAAAAAATAAAGTCTATCAGCAAAGAATAGGTGAAGTGAACAGATGTGATCACAAAACAGACGGTGCTGGAATGCACAGGCATCAAGCTCCTGTCTGGTGAGGGTTCACTGTGGCCCTGACAACGAACCCTCAGCATCATTTAAAAATTTTATAGGAAAATAACTACAACGTAAGAGCACAGATTTTATAGATAATCAGTTTATGACTCAGATGTTGCCAGGATGTTACTTTAACGAGTTTTCTCTTCTCTTATTTTAAATGGGAACTTTTCACATGGTAAAGTTTGGCAGTCAGGATGTGTCAGCGGATTTGCAAGAATAAGGACATTGTGCAGTGTTGTAAAATTGAGGTACAGAGCATCAAGCTCTTAATCCCGAATATAATCTGTCCGACTGTGACCAACGAAGGGACACATGGAAGGCTTTCCAGCTCTAATCCACATAGACACAACGATGAAAGAAAGCATCTAACGTCACAGAAACAGAGGGAGTACAGATACTCTTTCATGACTATTCAATTAAAATTTCCAAAATGTCACTTTAACTTAAGTGCTTTTTGAAAGGCGCCCTTATTCTGAAAGCCAAACAGAAAGATCTCCTTACTGTGGCAAACATAATGAAATCAATCAGAATTTTTCATACACATAAGGTATAATCAGTGTGTTGTTACTATAGCAGCAATTCCAAGATATTGTAGGCACTTTCTATTTATTTTACAGCACTGTGTGAACCGCTCATATGTGCTTAAGATCTGCAACAAAGTTATTTCCCACTTGGAAATATAAGTAAAAGACTGTAGCTCCTTTTTAATTGTTTCAACCACAGACACAAAGATTTTACAAGCTGTTTGTGTCAGTTTGAGAAGAAGTCAACACGAGTCTTTCCACTACAAATAATTCAAGTACAGAAAATCATTCAAAGTGCTACTTGAGTAATCTCTGGATTAATTCGCATTATTGATTGTTGTTTTGGTATTTTTTTCAAGCGTTCCTGTTGATGACATACACACAATTTTGAGAGAAAAACAAATTAATGAGGTTCACAAATGAGCAGCTGCAAAATTGTCTGGAACCGGAGTCTTTACAGGACAGGCAGTAGCCATTCCACTATTCCTCTGCACAGACAATTGATTTGAATCAGTATAAAAGAAGCGAATAGAACAACTGTGGCTGGTGCGCCCATTCTTAAATGTCACACTACGGCAAAGCAAACATTAATAAGTCGCTCTCTTGATGACAGTCTGAGTTAAATAAAGAATTGTCTTTGGATGCATTTTCTAAATAAAATGTAAGCAATACAATATGAGGCAGGAGCATCGCTAATGGCAAAGAAACACTTGAAGTTAGTACACATCAGAATATAACATAGAAATCATCATTCAAATTTACTGCTAGTACTGCTATTTCCTGAAATGTGTGACAGAATCTAAGGAGAAGCACGGTGGCCTCTGACTAAATTTAGTGATAAACAGTTCTCATTTAAACATTCACTCACACTGTCACACTGAGCACTTGGGGAAATGAATGGTCCTGTTTCTTTGGTCAAATTGAAAATAAAGCATCCTGCAGACTGAGAGCCCACTTTAAATCACTTCATTTGTGTTACTTTAAATTATAAGATCCACCATGTACTCTGTATCCATGCAGATGAGAGCATTAAGAGAGGAGTCTTTGGCCTTCAGCCATATTCCCTCAGCGTGCTTATTGTTTATTAACAGACCTGAAAGAGAATGAAAAAGGACATTTTCATTTTGTTAGTGTTTGATTGATATCCTTTGATATTATCACCAGAGTCTATGCTAGTACATCTCAGTAAATTAGAATGTTGCATAAAAGTATAATATTTCTTGCCAGTCATCTTAGAAAGTGAAACAGTAATTTCATAGAGATTCACACACATAGAATAAAAACATTATTTTGTTGTACCTTTAATGACTATGGCTTACAGATAAAGAATTTCAAAATTCAGTGTGTCAGAAAATCTGAATATCACATCAGACCAATTAAAAATTGATATTTTAAGCACAAATGTCAGACTTCTGAAAACTATGTATATTTCCATGGACTCAATACTTGGTTGGACCTCCTCTTGCATGAATTAGTGCATCAATGTGCCTTGGCATAGACGCCATTAGCCTGTGGCACTGCATTGGTGTAATGAAAGCCCAAGTGAATTTGATAGCTGCCTTTGGGTCATCTGCCTTGCTGTGGCTGGTGTCTCATCTTCCTCTAGACAAGACGGTGGCCAATCAAGAACCTAAACACCATGACCAAAGAACCACATTTTGGAAACTTTGGCATTGTGGACTGGTGCTAGCCTGATAAAAACCAGGCTCTTGTCCTATGCTTTGCTTCATACAGAGGCTTTAGGCTCTCAGCTATTGAAAAAAGCAATGGTCTCCTGGAGGTTGTCTTGAAGTTTTAAACTTTACCCGATTGCTAACGTTTGCCCGTGATGTATGGAATTTACCATTTCGACGCTATGAAGCTTACTGGAAATTGCCTGCACTGTAAACAACCAGCCTTCACTGCAAAGAGAGAAGTGCCAAGCCGAACGAGGCGGCTGTTAATATGAATACAATATTTGGAAGTGTGGCCAACATGGACTGAACGGCTTTGTTCACTTCCACTGCTGCTATTGCTAAACTTACAGGCAGGCTACAAGTCTAAGATGGCACAGAAAATCTTTTTCATAATTTATAACTTCTCCTTCTGTTTTGACCTGGTTAAAATTCTCCCAGACTTCAAGCTGTGAAGCAAGATTTGAATCAAGCAGAATACCATGGGAAGGCAATGGTTAGGCTAGGCTGGTGCCAAGTCCTGCTGGAACATAAAAGCAGCACCTCCATACAGCTTGTCAGCAGAGGGAGGCAGGAAGTGCTCTAGAGCAGGATTGGCCGTTTTCATTATCTGTAAATCATAATCATCAAAATGACAGGAAACAAAGGCTTGGAATAGATCACTGTGTGACCATTCTATATAATATAGAAGTTTCACTTTCTGAGATGAGTGGTAAGACATACTGTATATTTGTATGCATTATTCAATTTTTTCAGGATGTACATACCAATTATATAGTTATTAATGTGCCAGCCTCAAAGAAGAGATATTACAAAAATACACAAAATGAGCAAAGAGTTGTTTTCACTCAGCTATCTGTGAATAGATTGGGGTTTCTGTTGGCTGCAAGAGTCACCTGCAGTGTACATTATCTCTGAAATCAAATTATCTTGTCCTTCAAAACTGCTGCTTTAACACTAGGCACTTCCAACCTCCTGTGGTTACAGCAGAAATTCGGACTGGCAATTAAGTTAAGACTGTCACGACTTGTGTATACACAATTTTAACAGATAGTTCATAGAAGCACAAATACTTTCCTTTGATGATTTGTGTTTTTGGAATAGTTTAGTTCCAATAGTTTATTTACATACTGCAAAAACATGTCAACAATGAATTAATTCATAGTTTCAGAAAGAACACTGGACATGTCTTGGAGATCACCAGAGGGACCTGAATAAAGAATACCTACTTAAGACACAAATTGCATCTTCATAACATATACTGTTAAATTAATAAAATATTAAAAGGCCAAATATAATTACTACAAGTAGGGAAACTATATGGAGCATAAATGGTGTAATATATGATGTCTTTGAAATAACATTTTGACAGTTAAATTAATATAGTCGCCAAACCCTCCTAAGTAAAACAGATCAATCCACATGTACAAAAGAAGACTTGCACAATCGCAGCATAAAGTTGCTTAGAGAAATGGGAGTGCTTGTGTCCTAGAGAAGCATACAAATAGTTTTTAGAACTGGGAAAACATTTAATGTTGAACCTGAATGAAGCCAGAATTGTAATGTAATGTAATGATGTTGCTGCAAGCCCTCATTCATCACTCTGGTGAATCACACAGAGACTGGGCTTTCAGTGAGAGCTCTTGAATCCCTGAATAGGCTGCTGGTTTGTTATGTCTCCCAGTTATTTTTTATCAGGCAACACACACATGACTTCCCCCTTTTCACTGAAAAGAAAAAAGAAATTGCCATTTAAACCATCATATGAGGTATTGGAGCAGGAGACTTCACTACTTGTTTTGAGTTGCCCTTGTGTCATTCTCTTTAGCAACTTACAGCCAAGTTCTCTGGTGCTCTTTGCTTACATCCATCTTTCACAATTTTTCAGATGTTTCTTGATTTCTGTCCTGTAAATGAACAAAACCATCATAGGCTCTGTCTACATGGGATCGTTTTTTCTGTAACGGATTGTCGGTTTCAAAAACACCTACATCAACATGGGACTGTTTCAGGGAATGTTTTCATCCACATGGAAGCATTGAAAACAGACCAAACACAGTTTTTACTCCCCAAGGCTTGTAAGTGGTGCTACACATGGAGTATGAGACACACACTAAAAGCCTCCACACAAGGTTAACGGTAATCACAAAAAGTATACAAGAATGACAAACAACAAAGCACAAATGGAGACTGTGGAGTGACAACAAAGTCTAACTTCTCCGTGTCATGTTGGATTACAAATTTTACAAAAAACTACAAGATGAACATATAATCCGCCATTGTTGTTGGTATTATGTACAATGCATCTGAGGTTGAAAAGAGGAAATTTTGCTGTCCACACATTTCCACACAAATAGGAAATGATTAAATGTTTACTTTAGTTCTTTAGACTTTATAAAAAGCCTATTTCTGTGCAGTTAAAACCTTGACTTTTTATAAAAAATAAATTTTAAAAAAACTGGGACTTGCCACAATCCTGAAAGGAAAAATTGCGAAAAATGCTTTCAGTTAATAATATGTCATCTAGTTGTATTCACACAGCTAAGTGAAGACTGTGATTACTCATACATGACACAGTTACCTAAACCAGGGCTCTTCAAATCCAACCTTAGAAGGCTGGTGTCCTGCAACACTTAGATACATTCCTGGTCCAACACACTTGAATTAAGTGGCTGAATTCCCTCCTCAAGTATGTCATCAAATGTTCCAATCCTACTAATGACCTCATTATTTGACTCAGATGTGTTGAAGCAGAGATGCATCTAAAAGTTGTAGGACACCAGCCCTCAAGGCCGGAACTTGAAGACCGCTGACCTATGCTGTTCAACATGACACACTTTTAAACTATTTTGCAGATAGGATAGATCCTCAAAGCTCACTACATTTTCTTTGACACTGCTTGATACATTATCACCAGAAAGTTTTTACACTGTCTCATAAATGCCTCATTATGAGCTTGTAATGACTGAATGTGACATTCACTATCAATGAGAGACTCTGTCTCTCCTATGGAAATAAGGGAGATGGAATTTAATGCGACAGCAGGAGGGGGGGACAAAAAGGGAAGAATGCAAATATGGTGAATAACTGCATTTCTGCCTCGTATTAAAGACCCAGAGATCAAACCGAGGCAAGCCGTGGGTGGCCAACAAATCCCAGACAAACACATTTGAGTTCTGGGTGCTATAATACAGTCTGGGCCCTGGGAGCTCTTTAATTACGCTTTATTTCATTTCCAAAATGCCATTAGAAGCAGACAGAAAACAGAACACCAGATCACTTAGTGAGGCTTCTGTCCTCCATAACTGAAGTCATTCATTCATTTTTAATGATAAATCTTCCTATTATTTTCAACAAACTCACAGATATTGAGGATTCATGTGGACTGCTTACATGAATCAGTACCAAGGTTCTAAAAAGTTATGATTTAAAAACCATAAAATAATTTTATCATTCTGTTCCTGCAGTTTGTATTCATGAGACACCAGTGACAGCACCACAGATTTCCACTACTAAGTGGAACATAAGAGTAATGCTGCCCATATAAATATCCGTTGTATAATTAAGACTGCCATTAATAAGAGGCTGGGATGAGTTGTGTACAGTGAACCCTCACTATAACGTGGTTCACCTTTCACGGCCTCGCTGCTTCGCGGATTTTTTTGTGCAGTTTTTTTTTTCACAGTGCAATGTATTCTGCGTCCTGATTTGCTAAACAGTCTCTGAACTTCTTCTCTATCTGTGTGCCAATAACATAACGGTATTTAAATAAACGTAATACAGAAAATTTTGGTAAATGTTTTTGCCCAGAAGAAAAAAATAGTGACAACAACTACCGATAACTATGTCCTTCTTTCGAAAAAACACACCTGCACCACTGGCTTCAGAAGAAAAAGACACTAGAGAGCGCAGTCAGGCCGCAGCGTCACAGTCAGAGGAACAGTGAAATACGCGAATCACAATTTGCCCTACTGTACTTCGTATTGATGATTAAAATGATTATTTTACTGTAGTTATTTGTAAGAAAGCGTTCTATTTGTTTAAAAAATGCTTGGGCCTGAAAACAGGTTTTGTTCTTTGGTTTCAATGTAGAGTATTGAATTATGCTGTATCATAATTGTAAAAAATAAAGGTAACTACTTCACGGATTTCGCCTATCACGGGTTCTTTTCGGAACGCAACCCCCGGAAAAAACGAGGGTTTACTGTATTTTCTCTTTTTTTTCCCTGTCTTATTATTTTGTCAACTGTTTCCATTTTCAAATACTCAAAGTAACAGACATCTTCTTGCCTTAAATGTAGCTGATCTGACCAGATTAAGTTGAATTAATGCGACCACATGCTCAGTTGTTGCAAAGATCTGTCTAATAGTGTCTGCTGATCTGGGTATTTGGTTTGTTTTAATTTTATTCAAAAAGCATTTACTTTATATAGTAATCTTCACTATGCTGCACTGAAGCTTACACCTCAAAGGAAGAACCATTACTGGGTTCTTGCAGTAGTAAAGTGGAAACAGAAAATGGCAATGAAGTTGTTTCATCTGATGAAAGATGAGTTAAATACTGTATTTAAAGGTAGCGCAGAGCAATTTAAGTTAATTTTCAGATGTCGCAAAAAAAGTCATGTAGATATCACAATAGTACCTTTGAAGTCAGAAGTAGCAAAAGTGCTTCCTATCTATATTAGTGAATCTACACTAAATAAATCTTCTTGGAAAAAAGACCACAGCAAAGCCTCCTGCAAAGAATGTTGTTTACTTGTGGTTATTGTTTATATTTCTGATTTGCAAAACAAGCAATGGTAATTTGGGACATCTTGTCTGTTATTACTTTGCTTATTTTAATTTTAAGTTAAGACATAATATTACATATAGTATACAAATATGTATATGTATGAAGTACTATTGTAAAAACTGTATGTCAAAATCATTCTACTTTACAAAAGTGTTACTTTCTACTGGCCTTTCATCTAAAGCCTCATCAAAATACATGATGGTTTCTGGTTATAATTTGACAATGTTAAAACGTGTAAGGAGTATTCATGTTTGATATTCTAAATCCAAAACAAAAACACTAGAAAGGGTTTGGCTTAGGTAAGAAGGTAACTATTGTGTAGAAATGACCAAAAACATCTAATCCCCAAAGCCCGCTTAATCTGATTCAAAGATCCAATTAAAGTTCACAGTAAACAAACAACTAACACAAGCCAGATGGTCACAGAGGCACCTTTGCTGCTCATCAGAACTAACAAAAAGTTGCATCATCTAGATGATAGGTTCTCAAATCCAGGCCCCCATGCCTGGTCTCCTGCAACTTTTAGGTGTCTTTGGTCCAGGTGATTCAATCAAACGACTGAATCACCTCCTCAGTATGCAGTGAAGTTCCCCAGAGTCCTGCTACTAACCTCATTATTTGACCCAGGTTTGTTGAAGCAGAGACGTCCAAACATTACAGGACACAGGCTCTTGAATCCTGGATTTGAGTCGGCCTGATCTAGATTATACATCACTGCTGCTAGCAAGCATTAAAATAGTGTAAACTTCTCAGAGAACAATCAATGAATAGTCTTTCAACTGCTTTTCATTTATTTGAATGTAAATTATATAACTGAAGACGAAATGCTTAAATTCACATTTTGCTAACAATATGAGCCCTTAGCTTTTAATTTACCACAACCCAAAAAGGTATTATAATTATTTATTTATTTTTTTATTCTGCTTGTGTTTTAGGGGATTAAAATCTCTAGTGTAAGGGGTTGCTTTAATTCCACCATAATGCTACTGGTGACATTTGCGATCATTAAACGCAGTTTTCAGCATCTGTTTTCACAAATTTTGTCTTCCTCTTCTGCGTTAGTCTATTTGCTCTGTGTACTTGTGTTTCTATCTCTGGGCTGGCAGGGAGTACCCTGAACAGCTCAGCAGGGACATCTGCCTCCCACAGCCATCTGTGCCCAGGTCTTCCTAATCCCTTCTCTCTGTCAAGCTTTCTCGCTCTCCTTTTTCAAATGTCGTCCTCCAGCTCGAATGTTTACTACTTCAAACGCAGACTGTACATATTTGCTCTCATACACATGCAAAGTTTAGGCAACAGTAGAATTAGAACTCAAGTGAAAGAGAGAAAAGGACCACAATACAAGCACTTTGTTCACAAACACACTTTTTTATGGTAAATGCTTGTTTGTTTTTTGCTACTTTTTAATGTTTCCTGGAAACATGACTGATAAAAAAAATACATACAGTACAGACCAAAAGTTTGGACACACCTTTCTAATTCAATGGGTTTTCTTTATTTTCATGACATGATAAGGCAAGAAATCCCACTTATTAACCTGACAGGGCACACCTATGAAGTGAAAACCATTTCAGGTGACTACCTCTTGAAGCTCATCAAGAAAATGCAGAGTGTGTGCAAAGCAGTAATCACAGCAAAAGGTTGCTACTTTGAAGAAACTAGAATATAAGGGGTATTTTCAGTTGTTTTACACTTTTTTGTTTAGTGCATATTTCCACATGTGTTATTCATAGTTTTGATGCCTTCAGTGTGAATCTACAATGTCAATAGTCATGAAAATAAAGGAAACTCATTGAATTAAAAGGTGTGTCCAAACTTTTGGTCTGTACTGTATATATATATTATCCTTTACATATTTAGCAATTCCTTTCAGCAGTAAATGATACCAAACTACTGTTTGCCTTTGTAGAAAGGATTTGTTTTCTATTATATCAAAAGTTATTAGCAAAATGAAAGAATCATTTTTGAAAACTAGTGAGAAAGACCATTTAAAAACATGGATTCCTTTATAGAATAACGTTATACCCCAACACCTTCTTCTCTAAATAAAGAGATCAGTCTCTTCACCTTGTTTGTTCGTGCTTTGAAGTATGCATGAGCATCAGAGGTGATTTCTTATGTCTGCATCTTCTTAGTTGGGAATTCCACTGCTGTCTACCCTCACAACTCACTACCCAAGTGACAGGTCGAGCTTGGCAGTGTGCCAGGGAGACTGGGAGAACTTGAGTCAGATGGATAGGTCAGGCTGGATGTGGGGTATGCTGCCACTCACTGCCTGCAACCACTAGGGTTTACAGATGAGTTTATAGCCCTCTACAACAGCACTTACTGACTGAGAGGAAACAGATGAGTCACAACCACTTGTGTTTACTTTGCAAACCAATAAGGGTACATAAAGTTTTTGAAATGTATTCTACTCCTAAATGGAAGAAAAAAAGGCAACAAATGCACATAAATACCTAATAAACCAACTATTTTATTGATCAATTTTTGCAAATCTGTCTAGCTAACCTGTCAATGAATAGAAACATTTCCGCAATACATTCTTGTTGAATTTTTCCTTAAATGATAAAAAAAAACCATTAAAATATAGAATATTATGCAGACCACAAATACATTAATCATCAATCTCTAGAAAACTAAGTATGGTCAAATATTAATGTAAATGATTAAATAAAATAACATCTCAAATAAGAAAAAAATTTTATTTAATAAATCAGACCAAGTTACTCTGACCAAGCTCATTCATAGACACTGTACTTTAGTGCAGTTATTGAAATTATTTAAATTCTAGCCACTTTCGTCTCAAAAAGGGTTTTGTTCTCTACTGTCACATGCATGGTAAGTATTAGGAATTGTGCAAAGTCAATGACTTCATGCAAACAACTGTCCACTGTTGCTATTTGCTCGGTCAGGAGGGATTGCTGGAAAAATAATAGGGACTGCATTTCCATCAATAGAAAGCTTTTTACCTTTTGGCATAATAAACTGGAGTTGGCTGCATTTAAAACTACAATTGTTTTGGAACATATACTGTATGTAACTAGCTTTGAATCTGTTGATTTGATTGAACTAACCATGTACAGTATGTTGGTATATGAATTGGATCTGTTTTTCTTGCAAAGTGCAATGAGAGAATGTTTTCTTGTGAATCAACACTAAATGAATAAACTTGACTGAATCAATAGATTGGAGATTAAATTTGAACTGGCAGAGCAATTCTGTAAGAAAAAAATGTTGCCAAGTGTTGCAGACATCAGAGTAGCAAATTTTATTAAATTTCAGTCTCATTCCTATAAACTCAGTATCACAAAAGTTTTGAGTTTCTTCATTCATTAGAACACTACGGTATTTTTTAAATGATTTCAATATATTTTGTGCGTGAAGTAGAAAAGGACAATACACACATTAACACAAAATTTTGTGGCACTTAATGAGTTTATGCTAAAAGTTAATGTTAAAGATAATTTAAAAGTGAATGCACTTTTTTGGCTATAAATAAATGACTACTTGACATCACCGATTTTAATCAATACAGCTCTAAAAATTCAATTTGGTGATCAAAAATTGTTATGATATGCATGTTTGATGGTAGACCTAAATGCAGAGAGGCAGAGGCAGCTTGTAGGTGACGATTGAAAAACTTACAAAAACCACAAGGAGCTCAGGTAGCCAGAGCAGAACAAAAACCATAATCCAAGAAAAATTCCAACAGGGAACACAGGTAAGAAACTGGAAAAATAAGAGGGTATGTGAGCAGGAGAGGGGTTTAAATACTGTGAGGGTGAATGCTGGAACAAAAGACTTGGGCTGATTAGCTAACGGATTGCAGGTGTGAGGAGGGAGAGAGAAAATGTCACAGGGGGCGAGCAAGAGTACACAAGAGACTAGGAAATGAATCTACCAGTAAAGAATAACAAGAACTAAGAAACATAATTAATTTAGAGTAACAAGGAATAAATAGAGAAGAAATTACTAGAAACACTAAGAAGGACTAAAGTAAAACAGAAACAAGGCTGATCTAATCAACGAAAGAGACTAAAGAACACAGAATAATCAAACCTCAAAAATAAGTCAAAACAATCATACATAACAAATATAACAAAAATGGTAAATCACTATAACAGTTTCACCACATAGCACAACTGTGGTGATGAGGAGAAGTGTCATTTAATCATATGTTGAAATATATACATAAACAAGACTCAGTAATGATCTTGTTCTTTAAGCTCTGTCAGTTTTTGGGTAGGTCAGCAAATACTAATTAGAATTTATCAATAATGTCACAGGAATATTTTTCCCCCATTTTTAAACAAATAATATCACAATTACCCATCACTTATATATGATGTTTATCCCAAATACCTTTTGTGCTTTTTCACATAATTCAAGGTGTCTGTTTAAGCACTTTTAAGTATTGAAGAAAATCTATATGACGAATTAGCAAATACAAAACATTGCAGGCTCTCAGTCCAAAATGAAAAAGCCGCTATATCAGTTACTGACAACATTTCCTGCTCCAAATGTATATTACGTACACATAGGCAGCTAAAAATTCATATTTGTTAGCATGTCTGGTCAAGTGTAATCTGGTGTCAAGTCTTCAAAGGACACATGTGACATGGAAAATGCCATACTTTAAACCAACTCTATTATA
The DNA here is from genome assembly GCF_003331165.1 of Xiphophorus hellerii. Taxonomy (NCBI): domain Eukaryota; kingdom Metazoa; phylum Chordata; class Actinopteri; order Cyprinodontiformes; family Poeciliidae; genus Xiphophorus; species Xiphophorus hellerii. Next base: position 12,147,940 of record NC_045680.1, read on the forward strand.
AACAACAACTGTAACAAGCCAGGGTTTATAATTGCTTCCTGGAGGCCTTTATCCAGCCTTTTTGATGTGCTCTGTCCATGGCACAAATGGACAATCCTTCACTGTCAGTGCAGTTTGGAACCTCTGCACAGTACGATAGGTGGGACCGCATCCATCACTCTGACAAAGGGAAATAAGCAATTGCCACAGTACTTAACTGTTTTCAGTCATCTGCAAATATTGGAATAAATACACTGTGCAAAGGAGAAGTCCCTCTGGGTAAAGTCATATTTTACATGCCCTATTTGTGCTTCCTGGCTTTCTATAGGGACTTTTCAGTTTTTTTCCCCCTGTCTGGCTCATGGTATAACACACATACACATACACGCAAGTTTCCTCCACTGGGTAACAGAGAGGGTGAAAGAACTGGGTTGTTCATCATGGAATGCTCCAACATCCTGCTTTTACTTCAGAACATTACAGAATATCTTGAAGGACTGCTAACAGTAAGATTCTGCAGCATAAAAGAGATGTGTATAGATTCTCTGAGACCAGTTTAGCTAACTTCAATGACAAAATTCAGCTGACTTCTAAATCAATACCTTATTGTATCAAGACTATTAACTAAATGCAGTATAATTAGTAGAGTAAATTTCAGTATTTATGGTTTAATTTGTGCATGTATATGCTTGCACATCAGTCTGTTTGTTTGGGAGGAGGCAGCAGAAGATTGGATGAATACAGAAATTGAGTGAATGCTCCTCTGTTTAAAATGCAGAGCCAGTGCATTGGCAGGAACCAAAATGTCCTGAGTTAAGCTAATTGCCAGATCATTTGGCAAGGATTATGTACAGCTCAGGTTTTGTCCAACAAACAGGGTCTCTGATTCATAACACCGATTTGAGAGACTAATTTTATTAATAGAGTAATAGACTGTCTTAATCACTGAGAGATCGCCACAAAAGACACCAGGAAAAGTAAAGTACAATTAGTTTAATTAAAGCTGTCACTTTATCTCTAGAGAACGTAGAGATTTTAAATGGATATATCCGACAGCACAGCAAAACAAATAAGTAAGACATTAGTTAATAGTCCAAGGGTCTGAGCATGAGTTCCAGATGACAGCCAACAGGGGGCACAACATGGGTCAGAGAGGCACTTATTTATCTCACTCCACCTTGACTCAGAGTCTATATTGCACTTAACTAACTGAAGTGGTGGTCAGCAGGGTGAAAAGCAACCCAATTCCTCTAGGAGTGTCAACACTGGTATACAGTTTTAAGGAGGTAATCAAACAATCCAAAGCTCCAGGTGGTGCGTGCAAGGCAAGCAGGACCAAACAATTTAAGTTAAATGATGGACGGGGGATGATTTCTAAGTTACTTGCTACCTGGGTGAGTTTTCCCCTTGTTTACTTTTCAACTGTATTAACTTCAAAGCAATGGTAGCCTGTGTACCGTGTAGATCAAAAGGTCACATGTGAAGCTTTTCAATGAACCCACTCCAGCATGTCAGCAAAGATCACTGAAGCTTAATGAAGTCTAGCTTTAACTTGCTTGTACCTTTTATTGGCTTGCTCTCTTAAGCTCCCTTATATATATATATATATATATATATATATATATATATATATATATATATATATATATATATATATATATATATAACAACATTAGTCTACTTCAATGTTTTCTCAGCACATATACAGTATATTTGTAATATTAAATTCACACCAGATGTTGGCAACATAACAAGTATGCATATTAAGTTAATAAACTAAATTCACACATTAAGATATAGTGGAATGGAGTGGAATGACTTATGAAATAAATATTGAAACAAAGCTTTTAAAAGGTATAAAAACCAGAGGAAGTAGCTCAAATCTGTTCATAATTAGAAAACAATCCTGACTTTGTGTCAGTTCAATGCTGTAGTTTAGTTCTGACTGATTATCTATAAGCAGTTTCTCATTACCAAATGGCACAAAAAGGATCTCATGATGAGTAAAAGCAACAAACTGCACTGTGTGCCGAGCTGTCAGGAAAGCCTTATTAGAACTATTACGCTAACTGAAAAAATTACACGTTTCCATCTCAATTTTTAATTTTCTGAAAAATCTGTTAAAGAAATAATTGTAAACAAACTCAAAACTTTTCAATAAACATTTGAAAAGGTTCATCCAGCCCATACCAGCACCCACCTCCACCTTGCTGGCATCTGAGCCCATTACTAATACAAGAGTCACTCTAAGTCCATGTAGGTTTCAATTGTTTTCTCCTTTAATAAGAAACATCTTCATTTAAGAACTGTATTCTTGTTTACTTTTATTGTCTGACTGATATTTAAATTGGTTAGATATTCTGAAACACTGACGTTTGACAAACATGCAAAAAAATGGAAACCAGCAAGAGTGGAAACAGTTTTTTACACCACTGTATGTGTGGATTGCCAGAGTTGTTACAGTCATTCTATTAAAATTTTATACACACTGACCATTTTATTTGGCAAGTCAGTTCAGTTGCTTATTCACGTGAATAATGAATCAGTCAATGAGATCACAACTTCTAAGTTGTGAATACGATGTCTATTCTAATAACTGCACAGCATTTTTCATGCCATAATCATGTACAGTATTATTACTTTTATTGTTATTATATATATATTTGAACACTTTTGGAACTGTTGTGTGAACCTTTGAATGTCAAATTCTGTTGTAAGACCTGGATTTTCCCTTTTAGGGCAATTAAGGCTATTTCTATTCTATTGAATTGTATTTTGTGTATTGATGCCTACGAACATGGTGATGATGTCTAGCTGAAACTCAAATCAAGCAGCAGATTCAAAAATATGGTTGTTGGTACCAGAATGGCTGGTCTCAGTATTTCTGAAACTGCTGATCTACTGGGATTTTTATAGTCATCTTTCTAGGAGTGGCGCTAAAAAGATATCTTAACTACCAAAGTATTTGGAATACTACATCTGAATATGTTGAACTTTGAAGGAGATGGGCTACAACAGCAGAAGACCACACTGGCTTTACTGCTGTCAGCAAAGAATAGGACGCTGAGGCTACATGTACATGTCCCAGACCTACAAGCAACCTGTCTCTCTGAAAAATGGGCACGCAAGAAACAGCACAGCTCCGGTTGCAATTTTGCGCAGGAAAGTGTGAAACACCAAAACTGCATAGCATTAGTTTGGCATCATGCGCCTTTTAATCTTTGTTTGGGTTTTTCATTTTCTCTAAATTTTATGTGTTGATACTGATGTACATCTTTTGATGGTATTACCTAAATTCAAAGGTTGCACATGTTTAATGAATAAAAATAAAGTGCCACAATGTGGATAGGCTTGTATGGATAGCAAACAATCGGCTAATCTGAATGTTTTGGTCAGTAATGGATTTCTGTAAGGCAAAATGAAATACCTGGGTTTATTTGAGTCCATCAAAACCACAACCTTGATGTTCTTTATTGCAATGACCACACCTCCTTCACACTCACACCCCACCCACATTTCTGCCCACATTCATGACCATAACAGTGAGAAACACAATGGAATGGAGATGCTCCAAGTTAGAATCGAACCAAACATTAATTGGCTAGAACCGATTAATGTCTGCCCAGTCTGATGAGTCTCAATTTCAGCTGTAAGTATCAAATGGTAGAGTTGGAAGTTGGTATAAAACACATGAAAGCATAAAACGATCCTACTTTGTATTGAAGGTTCGCACTAGTGCTGGTGGTGTAATGGTGTATTTTCTTTGAACACTATGGGACCCTTAGTACTGAATAAGCATCATATCTGCCAGTCTACCACAGCATTGTTGCTCAACAAATCCATCATTCTATGACCACAGTCTACCCATTTTCAATTGGCTACATTTAACAAGATAACAGTCAATGTAATAAAGATCAAATCACCTCAAACTGGTTTACAGAGCATGTCACAGTCACCAGAACTCAATCCAATAGAGCACCGTTGGGATTTGGTAGAACAGAATCTAACAAATCTGCAGCAACTACATCATGCCACTATGTCAATATAAACCAAAAACTCTGAGGTATATTTCTGATACCTTGTTGAATCCATGCCTCCAAAAATTGAGGCAGTTCTGAGGGCAAAGCAGGGTCTAATTCAACATTTTTATTTAACTTGTAACTTATAGAGTGGTAGGTGAGTGTATTTACTTAAATAAAGAAAACATATGGTAATGTTAATCTACTGGGGTAAAAATAAATCTATACTTCAGTTTGTATCAATTTACATCTATATTAGTTGTTATATCCAAGAGGATATTTCTTGAATCCCATATTTTAAATGCAAAAACCTACTTATGCATTAAAATGCAAATTTTTATCCTGCCATAGATACAGCCAATATACAGTTGACAAACATCATGACCCAAAATTTAACTAGAAACTTAGTTCAGTCAGACAGACAAGTGTGTGTTTTTCTTATGGCTAGAGCTTTTACTCTGGTTCTTTGTCCTCTTCTCTGCCTGTCCACGACTTTTCTTCAAACAAGCACTACTGTAGGAAGGTAAGTTAAGTGTTTGCCCTGGACATAAAAATATAGAAAACTTGACAAAAATAATTGGGTGAGAATAACTAGGAGCTATTAGTCCAGTATTTTGTTGACATGGCACAGAGCTGTTGTAAAGCAGCAATTAAGTTAGCTTTGAACCATACTGTTACTGTCAGAGAATACCAAAGGGGAAAGCAGCGTTTTAGAGAAATTTTCTTCGATAAAAACGTCATTCCATTTCAAAAGTGAGGATGGTCTTAACACAAATCCCCGTTTGTCACTTAAGTGACAAATGCCAGTTACAAAATGACCTTGCAGAGCAGAATTAAAGCTGGAGACAAATAAGGATTGTCCTGAAGAAGAAATTGCTTCTATTGTCTGGGAATATTTCCCAGAGAAAGCCCCAGTGTGTCTGGATTAAGGAAATAAATGTAATGACAGTAAGTAGGGGAGCAAATTGTATGATATGTTTTCCATTAGTGACAATAATCCTCCAACTCATTAAAACAAAAATAATCCAAGTGCAGTCAAGCATTATCTGATTTAATTCAATAACCTCCTGATCAATTGTTACTCTCTGCCTTAATCTACTTAACGGCAAAACCGATCAGAAATTCAGAATTTCTTTTTCTTGCTTTTAACATTCGGTCACTTGGACTGCCTTTACCAAATCAAAAGCGAAAACACACCCATCACTTAAAATGCAGAACCAAACTGCAAGAAAAAATATATTAACTATTACGATGTTATCTAAAGCTCATTAAATGATGGATTTGGGCTCTTGTCCTCCTACCCATGTGCCAGTAGCGAGGGAAACTAGCAGGAGAATGCATGTCTAAGTGAGAAGGTTCACTAAGTCCATGTAAATGCTGCAGCATCCGGGACTTTCAAATCTTGGCAACCAGGATAATAATGGTAAAACTGAAACACCCAAAAGAGAATCCATCTCCTCCCCTCCCTGGGCATTATTATGCCTCACCAATTCTGCCTGCTCATTACCGACATTGCACACATTCAAACGAGCCAATGGAAAATGAGCATGCACACAAACAATATTGTGCTCTCTGGGGTATGAGGGGAAGGACTGATGATTCTGCACATGATACAACAAGCTCAACTCATCAAGACACTGACAGGAAAACACCACAGTAAACGGATTTTGTTATTTAGACGAGTTCTTTGTCACAAAATAAATGACTGGGATCACAGAAACGGTGTATGTTCTCTACACTAAATCAAACCCTGCAAACCCCAGGGTATAGAATACATAAGCTGCTAAGAAAAAACTCAGCCCTTTAAGCAGATTGTTAAAGAAGTGTGTCTTTCTAAATTAAATGTATGAGCTGCAGCCTGTACTCTGACTTTTTTCGTATGAATTTATAAACCATGCCATTAACTGAGATGGTAGCAAGGTTTATTAAATAACCCTTTTTTGGATAAAGTTGTTTAATGGAACAATTTCTAAATGCAAAAGTCAGACGTTTACTCTTAATATAGTTACAGTGCAAATTATGAAGAGAAACAATGCTGTTACTTTAAGGATTAAATTTACCAACGTAGAGGGAAGAAATGGATTAAAGAATAAGCACTGCACAAGCTATAATTAACATACAATAAATCTCAGATGGTTGGTGGTTAAAGAGCCAGAGGCCAATCTTCCTAGCCTTGCTGATGAGAAAGAGTTACTGCAAGCGTTCATTCTCTACATTACCAAACAAATCATATCTGCACTATGAAAAATCAGGGCTTAATGGAATCTGTTTTAGAAATAATTCGGACAGATGAAGCTAACAGTATAGGTTGGCTGCTTTTTGCTTGGGGGGTTAGGATATTTTATCAACAAACCAAGTTCTTGACACTGTCTGTAATCAAAAAATGGAAGATGTGTCCAGCTTCCTTGTGTTATTTACAAATACTGCAATTCATACATCTGTGCACTTATTTTATATCAGTCTGCAGATATAAATTATATTTTTACTTATTAAGCTATGAGCACCACACATCAGAAAAAAATTAGAATACTAGGTCGATACAGTGGATCAGCAACATGAATGTCATTCCTATATTGGCTGCTTTACAATACACCCAATAACATTGTGCCTAGATATTACAGCTTCCCACCCTGTATTTCCAATTGCATATTTTATATATGCTCTACAAAAAATGATTCTGAGTGATGTTCCACAGAAAAAGCTGCAAATAGGAGAATCTGAAAATACCAAATAAATACAGTAGGTGAGGTTCTATTGTACATGGTTGGTATAACCCACCAACCATGAAATAAACCTCAGAATCAAGAGATTTATTTCTGTTTATACCTCTACAGAAATAAACCTCTTAAAAGAAAAAGTGTAAAATGCATACAATGTAATAATGTTTCCACTTATTTATTGAATACCTTGTCTTCTAGCAGCATTTTTACTTTAGATATGTGCCAATCACACTTTTCAGAACATTGAGTCACATAAACCGAAACCTGTGCTACAGTACTTGGGATATTTACTCCTATTTTATTAAGCAGACCTGCATTTGCCTTTTCCTCTCATTCATATTACTAACGTAGGCTTATATTTAAACGTTAATGGGAACATAGGTTGTAAGAAAGGGAGACAAATGTGGGGAAAAAAAGAAATCTAAATCTAGATCCACCATTGAACTTTCCAGAACAAAATGTAATCACAGGCCCAAACAAGGTTGACCTCTGTGTTGTTGTTTTGAATAGTCTCTAAATAACCAGAGAATACAATAACACAAATATTTCTGCTAAATATTTGTTAATGTGAACAAATCCTAAAACCTAAGAGTATAATCTTGAAAAAAAAGGTTTTTTTTTATTTGGTAACAGTCAATCCAAATATGCATGCTTTTAAATTTGATGGGTTGCCATTTCATTACTGCCATACAATTATTAAAGCACATGAAATTCCAGTCATGACACCTAAACATGTACAACATAGTGCTAAATACTCAAAAGTAAACTTGTATTTTCTGTATTGAAGTAAAATGGCAACGCTGAAATCATTCTTTAAATAAAAAGAAAGTACAAATAATTAGTTGTCATTAATATTAATTGCCACCATGCTTAAGTGCTCAGTTCCATTAATTCTTACATCCATGGCTACAATCCTACCATATCAGGGATAGCTCAATGATCCCATTCAACCTCTATTCTAAAATTTACAAAGCAGAATGGATAACCATTTGGGGAGATATGACCCCCAAAAATTATACCTCTGTATTTTATACACAAAGGCTACAAATGATATATAATACTGGCATTTTATGTTAATGACTAATATTGCAGTGCTGAAGCAGGGAAGTCAGGCTTTTCTTCGCAAATTAGAAATAGCAATTTTGGAAGTATTCAGTTGTGTGGGTGACATCATAAAAATGCACTGATCACCAAACACAGCAACCAGTTCAATTCAAAAGCATGTGAAAATGCAGCTGGCCAGAAATTGCATTTATGAGAGCAGAGTTGTGACTTCTGGTTGCTTGCAGAAGTCACAAGCAATCAGACCTATTGATAATTAGAGGAGTGTCATTTGCAAATGACAGATACTTTTCTGTTGTTACAACAAAGCACAACAAGGGACAAGCCTGGATTCATAGAGGTATGTTACATACGCACCTTGGCTCAGAGTAAAAAAAAACAACTGTAAATTGGATTCTTCTTCTTTATCAGCCTTTACTATTCAGCTTAACTACATTGAAACATATTTTAAATACTTGTAGATTAGACAGCATATATGAGTAAGGAAGCTTAATATAGTCACATAACATGCATTCAGATTTTTATGCTCGTTTTATCTTGTTCAGGGTCACTCAGGGGAACCTTTCAGAGCTATCATCTGCAATAAAAAAAGATTTTCCAGAATCAGATCACAGTGTTACATAAAATGAAATGAATGAAATATAGGCGGCTGCAAAAATGTTGGAACAGCAGTTATTGAAACACTATGTTCACTTACGGATTTGTCTTAGGTTTTCTTCTGTAAATTAAGAATAAAGTGAGATGGCAGTCAGTTTGAGAATGTTTTCTTAAAGCTATTCCAAGCTCTTACACAAGCAGAGATTTTCTTTTAACACCTTCTCCTCTTGGCGGGAACACCTGTGCATTCTCGGCACAGCAGCACACACTGTCATCAACTTGACAAGTATGATTTGTCAAAACAAATTGGCGAGAACATGCGCAAGTCTTCGTATCAGGACATGTAAACTATAGACAATTCCGGGCAAGTACCTGAAGTAAACAAATCAAAACTTCCGTAAGAGCATCACCCAGAATTATGCATGTATTGTAATGCCATGTAAATTCAGAATAAATCCTACAGAGTGTTGGATCAGCCTAAATTCTTTGAACAAGTAGTCCTTCATATTAAGTGGAGGGTGGGAGTGGAGTTACACGTATACTGATATCTTATGAGCCACACTGTTCTCTGTGCATTAATACAAAACAATAGCAGCATGTAACACATATAGTAGCTATAAAACAAAACAGCATGGGAAGCACCAACGAGGAGCACCCCACCAGTCGGCTGTTAAATTTCTCTTTCTACTGCAGAGACGATGGGGAAACAAAGTGGAACAATCGAAAGCATCATGCAACAACACTGTATGTAGTCTGCTCGATGTTGCACTCAATTACTCACTGGAATCAGCATAATCTGAATGTAAACTTAATTGGTAAAAAGAAAAAAACTGTTGTACAAATCTGGTCACATTTTGCTCTTAACCAGCACCATGGAGGAAATTCAAATCAAGCCAAAAACAATAAGTAACACTGTAGGAGTCTTAATAGCACCAGACACTCAATCATGTGCCTCTGTCAAAAAACACCCCTTTTACACATAAGCTGAAAGTGATGGAGCAAACATCACCGTTTATTTTTATGTACAGTATGTCCATAGTTTGTTGTTAATTTAAAACTTTATATTTCCATAGATCTAATGTACATCAAAAAAGCAGATGATCTTAATACAGAAACTACCAGTGACAGTAAAATGTGTTTTCTAAATTTGCTCTTTAATGGTTTTCCTTTATTTGAATAAAATTTGGTTTTTAGAATAGGAATCCTAAACTCCAGTCTTTGAGGGCTGGTAGACTGCAACTTTTAGCAGCTACCATGTTTGTCCGCATGTCTGCATGTTTGTCCCTGGTCAAACATGCATCAAACCAAATGGCTAAATTACCAACATGCAGGTCACATATGACCTAATCAGGTGTAATAAAGCACCTATAGGCACCCGAGGGTGAGTGTTCTGCAACTTCTACATGTTGCAGAACACTCACCCTCAAACACTGGAGCTTTATCCCATTTGTAGCGCCTTGGTGTACCTTCATACAGTATCAGATCAATTCCCAAAGTTAGACTTTGGATAAATAGCAATACTCTGACAAGTAATGTACAAGGAGCCAGTGTATAAATTCCCCTTATTACATCTGATTTACAAAACAAATCCATTCACTATAATGTCTTCCAGCTAATGGGTGTCACAAATATTGCCATTATTTACACTTCTACAGGTCAACACCTTCCAACACCGATTCAGGGTCAGACTTTTCCAATTGCAGGCTTACTTGTTGGTGTTGAACCCCATTCTGAATCTGACATCTGACATGATGGATGCTGGATGGAACATAGGGTGTATTTTAGTGATCTCACCGGTTTGCCTCTCTGTTATGAGCCTGGTAACCACTGACCTTGACAGCATGATAGGACAGCCCTCATCCTGAAGTAGAGATTCTGATAACCATGTCATCCATCATAGTGGCAACGGACCAAACACACAGGTCAAAAACCTCAAGTTTATAGTGAGTCCTCACCTACACAAAGCATAAAGAAGACGCACATGCACACAGGCTGACAATTGGGAAAAGACGGCAGTAAAGTCTTTCAGCCTTTAAAGGATACAGCAGAATGCTCATTTTTGTCAGCTATTAATGATGCATGGAGCTCCATGGAGTTGTGGGAGATAGGGCAGCCAGTCAGACCTTCGATTCTTACACAAATGCATCAACATACATACACTGCAACCACACAAACATCTCACAACCATACATGAGCGCACGCGTGAACTAAAAACAGTTTGCCCCCTTCTCTCAGAGCTTGCTCTCATTATTTTTTTTTTCTTTTTTTCCTGGGGCTTTGCTGAAATAGTCCACAGCTTCATCGTATCACCTCCTGACAGAAAAGACCTCAATTCCACACCAGTACACGCTAACAAGAGAGCAGGAATCCTCCTTACAGCATATAGGTCACTTCTGCCTTTTACAACTGCCAGTTAAAAAAGAGGTTATAACCAGTTAGATCCGAGCTCTTTTTTCCCCCAGACAGACGCTTTTTGTTGAGAACAGAAAGCTTCTGCCCCCATAATAGATTTCAAGCAGTACATTGAAGTATTTGGGGGGGTTTTAAGGTATTTTAACATCTTTAACATACAAACTGACTGTAAAGGCAAAAAAAATTTCATCGATCACAACTTTGCAGTGACATCTCTAGTTTTCTCACGTTTCAACCTGCTATTCCAGATTCTATGTGATTCCAAGTTTTCTTTATGAAAAATAAGAGGTAAAAACAGCATTCATGATATATCTTTTATAGTCATCTTGTCATAGCCACCAAATAAATATATTTAGAGCAAAATTAATGTTACACAGTGTGTGTATAAGTAAGCAGTCACAATAGGATTTCATTATTTTTAAACAAAATAATTTGCAGTTGATTTGCAAAACTGTCCTTGACAGCAACATTAGTGCAGCTAGCAATACTAAAACAGTCTTCTACATGTTTTTCTTTTTTAAATCATAGATAAATCTAATATTACCAAAATGACTGCTAACATTTCCTAATCTACAATGTTTCATGACAAGAGGCTAAAAGCTTATAAAGTTGTGTAGAAACAAATAATGTAAAAAGGTAAAAAATAAATAAATATCTCCCAAAAAGTTCATAATGTTGGTCATTTAATTTTTTGTAAAGAAAGAACCATACAACGTGCAAATAACTTGCCATAACTTAGGCAAATACTGGGAATATTTGCTTAAGTTAGAGACAACAGCCTGTGAACAATTAAAATGGCATGGCTGCCTATTTTATGACTTAAAACACCAAATATACTTTAACATGTATAAACTGTCATGAAGAGTGAGTTTGTGGATGGATGTAGAAAAGAGCAAGTTGATTGTTTTAATGAAAAATATGAAAAAACTTACAAAAAAAAACACACGGGGTGTACAGGAAGCCAAAGCAGGGAAAAGACATAAATCCAAGAAAACTGCCAACAGGAAACACAGCGCCAAACCAGGACAATAACAGGGTACAACAGGAGGAACCAGCAAGGAGTGTGAGCAGGAGAGGGGTTTAAATACTGTGAGGGTGAACGCTGGAACAGAAAGACCTGGGCTGATTAGCTAACCGGTTGCAGGTGTGAGGAGAGAGAGAGAAAATGTCACAGGGGGCGAGCAAGAGTACACAAGAGACTAGGAAATGAATCTAACACTAAAGAATAGCAAGATTGAAGAAACATAATTAAATTAGAGTTACAAGGAATAACTACAAATAAGAAATAAGCATAACTAGAAACACTAAGAAGGAGTAAACTAAAGTAAAACAGAAACGAGGCTGATCTAATCAAAAAAAGACACTAAGAAACACAGAATAATCAAACCTCAAAAACAACCCAAACAATACACAGGAAATGAGTAACTTCAACAGGATGGAAGAAAATAAAACGATTTCATTGGATCTGGGTTTTTTTTTTACTGACCCCACAAGGACAGCCAGTGCAACAGTATTGCTTAGTTTAAAAACTTCATTTACAAGCTTACATTTTAATCACATAATCTGCATAAGGAGAAAATAAGAAATATTTTGGATGATTCAGACAATCTAAGGCCTTTAAGGTTGCTATGACAAAACAAGTCTCACAAAAGCTAAGGACATAACATTAACAGGCACAGATGAAATTGTCTTGGCTTTCCAGCAGAAGCTAACATCCATGGTCTTTCTGATCTCTTCTCTTTGGGGTACAGCCAATCAACCCCAAGGAATAATTAATGATACTCTTGGATTATCTACTTTGCAAACACCAGTCAATAATACCATGTCAAGTATTAAGAATGTTTATTTGAATATTTATTAGTTATGAAAAAGTTTGCATACAAGCAAATTTTCCTTGAACAATTTAGAGTTGCGTTCCAAAAAAAAAATAGTGAATACTCATCCGCTAATACGCAGAAATCCACTGCTATACAATTTTTGTGATGAAGCTTAATTTTCCTTGATTTAGTGCAAATTATATAATAATGAAAAAACATTTAAGATTCCTGACAGAGAAACCGAATAACAAAACTAAATGTAAAAATGCTTCACTACAGTGGATGAATGGTTTATGAAGTGTAGTTGTCAGACATTTGGACACTAACCCACAGATCATGTTAGGACCAGATTGTACATACAAAAATTCTAATTACACTTATGCAAATATTGTGAAAGGCTGGTTTAACCTGTAACTGCAAACCCCTTTCACTTCCACAGCCCTTTATGTGAGGGCCCGTATTATATCAATGTACACCTCCCAAAGGAAAGATTACCTGAAAGCATTTTCCACATCGATGGTTTCTACTGTAGAGGTTTTTAGAGCACACTATGAACAAAAAGACACGTGCCTGGAAAGATAACCATACTTTTAATTGTAATGAAAAGCATTTTTACAGGTTCCTATATGATGAAATATCTCGAAGATTACATCCAGAGGATTTTTTAAGCTTTTATTAGCTGAAATTGGCTCTGTAAAAAACTGTGACAACGCAGCGAGACGTCTGCCTAAATGAGAGGCTTTTAACGAGATGATGAACATTTCATTATCATTATACCCTACATACGGAGCCAAGTTCCAATTTTTGGAAACATTACAAATCTCTGCACCGGTGTGACACTATGTGTCAGTGTTTGAGCCTGAGGAACAGCTGGCTATAGATACCAGACACAAGAGGGAGGAGAGGCAGTGTAAACATTTGGCAGGTTGAATTTAAAACATTTGTCAGAGGTCATGGTGCATGGTGTTGCATATTGACGGTGTTTGCTGAAGACAAACAATGACTGCACACACTTCACAGTCCCATAATGTTTTATGATGGCATCTGTATAATTCCAGTCAGGTTCAACTAATAATTAATATTCTAAACCTCCTGGTTTGAATTGTGTTTTGCTAAGCCTCTTTATCTTTTTTTTTTTACATATTTCAAGCTGTAGTATATAACTTTTATAAACAACATGTTTTTACATATTTCCTACCACTGTCACCATGTACATGACAGTACATGACAGATAATCTGTGGAAAACAACCAAGCTCCTCTGCCTTCTCCCTATTGTCCTACTGCCATCTTCAGAAATACACCTCTCCCAGTCAGAAACAACCAATCAGATCTAGGAGGAGGGTCTTAGCAATGTCAATCATGTTCTTGTACACATTGCTCTATATGCTAACGGCACGTACAAATCAACACAAGCACCAAAACTTTGCACAGTGAATATTTTGTGCTGCATCTGGACTTCTTTTCTACTTGAGTATAGACTCTGTGTGGGGAAAAAAATATTTAATATTAAATGTAATATTAAATGAAAATCTGGTTGCACATATTTAACATCTGAGTAATGTACTTGTAAACTGAAAACCCTTACAGATAAAAGCTTTTCCACACCACATTTCATCAGTATTGCATACTCTAACAGAATTTTGACTGCACTCAAAATTCTGCATATTTGTTCAACAAATATGTTTAAGAAGGCTAAAATAGAGATTTTCTTCCTGTTAGCAACTGCCTTTTTTTGTCTAGAGTTTCCACTGAATTGCCTTCTCAGCTTCAACATTTTGTAGAGTTAAGTGGGTTTCAGAAAACATCTAGAAACTGATGTTTGAATCAGTTTAAAAAAAAAAAAGTTCAGACTTAGAATGGATGGATAGTGTCCAAAAATTATGAATGTGTCAAATACCAAATTAAGGTCAGGATTTGGCCTAGGACATTATCGCACATGAATATGCATTGATCTTAAGGCCCTCCATTACTGTAGCTGTACATTTCTGCCCAATAGTCTGATAGAAGATGAAAATATTTCCGTCTCAATTTGTTTTTGCAGCAGATTTATCAGGTTTTCCTCTACTATTATTCTATATGTCATAGCTATCAGAGAAGAGCTGTAATTAATACTAAGAATAAATTACAAACAGATCCACTGTCAAAGACAGATGGTTGCTCTATATTCCATTTAGGGTACTAAGAGTAAAGGGGGTTGAAGACAAGTGCAATTCATTCTTATAAAATTTGTGAAAAAAATTTAATTCAGGTGAAATCTTCCACGTAATCCATCCATCCATCCATCCATCCATCTTCTTCCGCTTATCCGAGGTCGGGTCGCGGGGGTAGCAGCTTCAGAAGGGAGGCCCAGACTTCCCTCTCCCCAGCCACTTCTTCTAGCTCCTCCGGGGGAATCCCGAGGCGTTCCCAGGCCAGCCGAGAGACATAGTCCCTCCAGCGTGTCCTGGGTCTTCCCCGGGGCCTCCTCCCGGTGGGACGTGCCCGGAACACCTCACCAGGGAGGCGTCTAGGAGGCATCCTGACCAGATGCCCGAGCCACCTCAACTGGCTCCTCTCGATGTGAAGGAGCAGCGGCTCTACTCTGAGTCCCTCCCGGATGACTGAGCTTCTCACCCTATCTCTAAGGGAGAGCCCAGCCACCCTACGGAGAAAACCCATTTCGGCCGCTTGTATCCGCGATCTCGTTCTTTCGGTCATGACCCAAAGCTCATGACCATAGATGAGGGTGGGAACGTAGATCGACCGGTAAATCGAGAGCTTCGCTTTTTGGCTCAGCTCTCTCTTCACCACGACGGACCGGTACAGCGCCCGCTTGACAGCAGACGCTGCGCCAATCCGCCTGTCGATCTCCCGCTCCCTTCTTCCCCCATTCGTGAACAAGATCCCGAGATACTTAAACTCCTCCACTTGGGGCAGGACACCCCCCCTGACCCGGAGAAGGCACTCTACCCTTTTCCGGCTCAAGACCATGGCCTCGGATTTGGAGGCACTGATCCTCATCCCGGCCGCGTCACACTCGGCTGCGAACCGCTCCAGCGAGAGCTGCAGATCACGATCTGATGAAGCCAAAAGGACCACATCGTCTGCAAAAAGCAGAGATGAGATCCTAAGGCCACCAAATCGGATCCCCTCAACACCTTGGCTGCGCCTAGAAATTCTGTCCATGAAAGTGATGAACAGAATCGGTGACAAAGGGCAGCCCTGGCGGAGTCCAACTCTCACCGGAAACGAGCCCGACTTACTGCCGGCAATGCGGACCAGACTCTGACACCGGTCATACAGGGACCTGACAGCCCGTATCAAAGGGCCCGGTACCCCATACTCCCGGAGAACCCCCCACAGGGCTCCCCGAGGGACACGGTCGAACGCCTTCTCCAGGTCCACAAAACACATGTAGACTGGTTGGGCGAACTCCCATGCACCCTCCAGGACCCTGCCGAGGGTGTAGAGCTGGTCCAGCGTTCCACGACCAGGACGAAAACCACACTGCTCTTCCTGAATCCGAGGTTCGACTATCCGACGGACCCTCCTCTCCAGGACCCCTGAATAGACCTTGCCAGGGAGGCTTAAGAGTGTGACCCCTCTATAATTGGAGCACACCCTCCGGTCCCCCTTTTTGAACAGGGGGACCACCACCCCAGTCTGCCAATCCAGGGGGACTGCCCCCGATGTCCATGCGACATTGCAGAGTCGCGTCAACCAACACAACCCTACAACATCCAGAGCCTTAAGGAACTCCGGGCGGATCTCATCCACCCCCGGGGCCCTGCCACCGAGGAGCTTTTTAACCACCTCGGCGACCTCGTCCCCAGAGATTGGAGAGCCCAACCCAGAGTCCCCAGGCTCCGCTTCCTCAGTGGAAGGCATGTTGGTGGGATTGAGGAGGTCTTCGAAGTACTCTGCCCACCGGCCCACAACGTCCCGAGTAGAGGTCAGCAGCACACCATCCCCACTATAAACAGTGTTGGTGCTGCACCGCTTCCCCCCCCTGAGACGCCGGATGGTGGACCAGAATCGCCTCGAAGCCGTACGGAAGTCTTTCTCCATGGCCTCTCCAAACTCCTCCCACGCCCGGGTTTTTGCCTCAGCAACCGCCCGAGCCGCATGCCGCTTCGCCCGCCGGTACCCATCAGCTGCTTCCGGAGTCCCACAGGCCAAAAAGGCCCGATAGGACTCCTTCTTCAGCTTGACGGCATCCCTCACCGAAGGTGTCCACCAGCGGGTTCGAGGGTTGCCGCCGCGACAGGCACCGACAACCTTGCGGCCACAGCTCCGATCGGCCGCCTCGACAATGGAGGCACGGAACACGGTCCACTCAGACTCCATGTCCATGTCATGGATTCCACGTAATCCATAATTAGCAAATAAAATCCCAATGAAATACATTGAGTTTTGCGGTTGTAATATAAAAAAAACTGAAGATATTCAAGGGATACTGTATATGTGCTTTTCCATGGCACTGTTTCTCAACTGTGCTGAAATTTGGCACATATGAATTATTAATTATATGTGAATAAGTATTCAGCCATATGCCTCCAAGTGCAAAAATGTGAATGAGCTGATTTAATCCTTGCCCAAGGTGAGAGCTGAGGCTGAGCTATCTTTTCAGCGCATTTTACTTGTCAGTTTGTGTAGCTGTCAGCAAAATTTACCAGCCCTGATTTAATTAAACATAGCTGAGATGTAGAATGTGGACAAAGGAAGAGCCCTTAATGCTTAGGTGAAAATCTGTTTCATTTCCCTTAAAACTGTCACATGGTTCAAAGGACTTGGCTCTTCCAGTTTAAACCGACATCCTTCACACTCAAATCAACTGTTATTTTTCAGACCGCAGCCTAAGTATCTTAAACAATAAAAAGGGACCAACAGAAGATGTAACTGTCCCTTTCTGATGCCCAGAGTTAGTCTTCAATGCAGTCACTTTCAGAGCCGTCATTGCTGTCATTGTTGGAATGGTCTGGCCGCTGTCATTCCTGCCTCTCCTTCCTTCTCCTCCTGCCAGACAGGGGAAAGGGTTGGAAAAAGCCCGGAGCTGAAGTGATGATTGATGACACGCCTCCTCCGGTGCACACTTCCCTGCTGACACGCTCTCACAGTGCTACACTTTTCAGCACTAATTGGGCAACCCTGCAAACTCTCCGCCCTGCGTATGTGGGCTCCAGGTCTGAGCCAACCACCCACTCAGCAAAGTGTCTGAGCTACCCTGCTTTGATTAAACATTGCACACAGAAAACACACTGTGGGACTGTTTACTGTGTACTGTACATTTGCCAGATACTGTGCCATGATAGTGACAGAAGAGAAGTACTTGTGAGTTTACATTTGGAACAGGTGAAGCATATGAACTGGCTCTTGAAAGTGTATACACCTCAGGCCCCAGGTTTGTCTGACATACAGAAATATGACCATGATGAATCATTTCTATGAGTTTTTAACTCATATACTGTAGTACTGTAACTACAGATCAACAGAGAAACAAAAATCTTTCAGAAATAGTCATTTTAAGCAATAATGGTGAAATAACCCAGATGCATAAATCTGACTGCATCTATACACATTTTAAACTAAGTTTAGCAATACAGCCTTATTGGTAGGAATGAAGCAAAATGCCACATCTGCATTGGCATTTTCCCCATCTTGCAAAGGTCCAAATCTCTGAGATTGTGAGAAAATGTCTCGCCTTCAGCTGTCTTCGGGTGATTATCTGAATGTCTTTTTTTGCACCACGGTACGAAAATACAACTTATTGTGCCATTCTTCTGATTAATACTTTAAAACATGACATCCTTCTGATCTTTTCTACCCTCTCTGCACACTATTGCTTTAGCCAGAGAGTGCAAAAGTGAAAAAAACAAGAAATTCTGTTTGTCACTTGCATTATACCAAACTACACACTGTGGAACAAATCTGTCTGAAATTTATCTTGTTTTTTGTTGTTGTTGTTATCACAGAGATGTGAACAGTTATGAGAGTCACTGTATCAACAATATGAACAAACAAAAAAGAAAATCTTTGTGCATATATGATACATTATAGCTCCAATGACAAAGCAGTTTAATTTTGGCCAGGGCTGCTTGGCACTGCCAAGACCATGTTGAGCCAAGTGGCCAAATGATGTTGCATTGTTCTTTTCTCCTTACCTGATAAAGGGCGACTTACATAACCTATGATATGTGTGTAAAGCCTTTACGGAGATGGATATTAACTGACACAATTTAGATTAAGTGACTCTCTCAAGGACACATCAGCTATATCCTCTGTGCCCGGGTTTAAACTGACAACCTCAGGATCATTAATCCATTTAGAGCTGGGAGGGTTACAGCTGGCAGCATAAACAGAAGGCCAGTGTCCTTTCGAACTGTTTGTTAAACATCGCGGCATTATCAGATCACGGATTCATCCACAATGTTCCCTAATGCCGAATGAGGCAATTACTATGCTTGCTAACCATATGGCTGGGAAGCATCTAATAACGGTCTGTTGTATGTTATTGGGTTCTCAATGAAGGACAAAAGTTCAACACAAGGGCTGAGAAATTGTGGCAGTGCATTGGCAACTACCAAAAAACACACAAAAAGTTTCATGTAAAATTTAATGAATGTGGTTAAAAATCTGATTAGGATTTTTAATGAAAATTCTAAATCTGTCCTCCACAAACCTGATCTCCTGCCTGTTATATTAGAAAACCCATCAAAATGCATTGTTTTTATTCATTTTCTCCCTCTCTCGTTTTCCCTACTCGTTATTACCCTTCTTTCATGTTCTGCTTTCATCCCTACCTAATTGTTAATGTTTAAGTGTCTCTGCACCATGGCTGTATAATTAGGACCTGTCACTTCCTTGGTGCCAGAATAACCCAGGAGAGGCTCCAAAGTGTCACATCCAAGTGAAAAACCACAAGAATGAAGATCGAGGAGGAGGTGATGATAATATAAAAAGAGACCTTTAAATTTACTCTGTCTGAATCATCTGGGCTTAACAGGCACCTTTGAAGTTCAGCTCAACATTTTAGCTGTTGACTTGCCTTATACAGGATCGCTAGTTGATTATCAGTTTAAAGGCATTTTACGAAAGCTTACAGCATTATTTTCTAAATTCTATTTTAATCTTTATAAAGCCACTCCTGTATGAATTATTCATTGGGCAGTATATAATCTCTGTCTACTCATTAAGTTTCCAATAAGAAATAAATCTGTGGAGTAAATTAGTCTGTCAAATGACAGCTGAGTTGATAGAAAAGTACAAAAGTAATCTGAAGATTTAAAAGAAATGTAATTTGAAGCAACTGGTAAGTGCCAATTGCATGTGCTCTGAACATTAATTATTTAATTGTGTTTTCTGTTAGATAAAGTATAGCACAAATATAGCATGTAGTAGTTGTCAACACATTCAAAACCGTCCTGCTAATACATGTTTACAGTACACAGAGGGGACAGACATCAGTATAAACACACATTAACACATACACACGGAACATAAAGCACACTATTTTGTTCTTACTGCTCTTTATCCGGCCCTTATATTTTCATGTCTAAAGTTAGTCTTTGCTAATTCGAGTATCTAAGACCAAATCAAAGACACAAATTATAAAAAAAACAATTCTTTTGTTGTACTCTCACATTCACATATTTGAACTCATAAACGTGCACACCTTCATACACTGATACAAAGTTAGCAGGCAACTTGCACATCGTAAGAGGAAGATGGAATCAAACTCACAATTTCCAAGATATGAGACAGCTCCTCTATACTGATTCATTCATTCAATAAGAGAAAAATGTAGGAACCACGCACAACACATACTGTATGTCATCCATACAGTGCATCTTTTTTGTCACATCAATTAGAATAGTAAGATGCAAGGATTATACCCAAAAAAAGAACAAATAGGTAAATACAGCTATTATAAAACATAAAACGTTTTTCATTATGTTTTTTGCATCCCAAATTAACTTTCTTTGATAAAAATAAACTGCCCTGACTAATGACTTTAATTTTAAAATAAGTCCAACTATCAAAGAAAGATAATAGTGCATTAGGCTTTGAGAGAGACAGTCTGAAAGCCTTTTGGGGCTTTTCATTAAAATGCATGCAAATCCAAAATCAAGATTTCTTTGTTGCCAAGAGCACATATTCAAATAGACAGCAAAGTGGAGTGATCTTCATTAAAGGTAAAACATCCAGACCTCTTTTTAATGATTAAAATGCATCCTAATTAATCAGACAGCAATTTATAACTATCTATGTAAATAATGCTTCAAACTCCAAAATCAAGCAGTAGTTTAACCTTGAAACCTGAGCTTGTACAGGAAAAAAATGTATTATTCTTAATTCACTGTACTATGTTACCTTTATTTTATATTTATCAGATTTTTTGTATAAAAATTTGGTTATTATAATTCTGGCGTTTAAGAGAGAAGAAAATCTTCATCAATTTTGATGTCAAATTGCAAATTAGATGTGTAATATCAAATATTTATCGTCTCAGCAAAGTGGCTCCCCAGTTGTTCAAAAACATCATGCTACTGTTGCAAAAAAATAATAATAATTACACTGTCCTCAATATACACCTGTATACCATTATTGTCCAGTATATCATTGTCTTCTTCATAAAATAGTAAAATGCATGCGTAGGTACAAAAATCTATAATCACTGCATTGAGCTTACAATGGTGCTTTTTGATGAAAAGCTGCTAGACTCTGAAGACATGTTACTCATAACATGCCATAGTGAAACATGAGCACAGTGTGCATTGTGAAGAGAAAAACATATACATTTACAATTTCTCTGTTCCAGAGTCTTAAAGTTAATTCAGTCAGTGTCAGAATCCATGTCATGTACAAAGATAAGTGAAGAAGCCTTGGTTTGTATTTACTGTAAACACTTAAGATTCCTTGAGCATCTGTATTTCACGGATGTATCCCATGCAATCTACAGATATTTACTCACCAAAACAAATTAAGAAGACTCTCCTCTCCCAGTGTCCTTACAATCAAATCAAAAATTGCTGCTTCTAGGTGATGCAAAAACAGAAATACAGCCAATTTTTTTGAGTCAAAAGTGTGACATAAACTTGGATATATCTGATTGGTTTCATGTTTACTTCGATTGCCTTATATGCTGTTGCACTGGAAAAAGGAAATTGGAAAAAAATTATTTTGATAGCTATCATTTTAAAGATTGCAAGTGTTTTAAAGCAAGCCACGTCTTGCCCCTACTCCTTTGTCCAGTGGGGAACACTGACAACAACATTAACAGAACATAATAAAACATCTGGCCCACAAATTCCCTTAAGTGAGCCAGTGCACACCACCAAAGTCATTCGGCAAAGCACCTGTTTCCACATGAAGCTCTGCCTGCCATGGCAGATATGGAACACAACAGCAAGAACAAACCTCAAACACTACAGTGCTGAGGTTTTTTTTTTCTTTCTCTTTTGAAGTTGTTGAATAGCCCCGAGGTGACCATGAAAACAAAGATGACAGGATTATCATCTTCAGGCTTTGAAAAGCATACCCATTAGCAACTGCACTGGTAATAACAAGGGGTGAATATTCTGAAATGAAAGTGGCACTCGAACGGTGCAGAGAAAAAAGCTAGGGCATTGCACTGAAATCAAAGACGCTGCCTGGATTGAGGTTTGAGGCAGAAGACGTGCCCTACTCACTTCCAAGAAAGACATCTGAGTGAGAAATTGCACCATGAGCTATAGAAGCTGGGAGCTGATTGCATGCTTAAGGGAAGTATTATTGTGAAATGGGGTTTTATCCAAAATACAGTAAGATGAATCAGTATGTGTATGAAATCCAAAACTGGCAAGAACATTTTTACATGACAAGGAAATGATAGCTGCACACACTGCATAACATAGAAATACATTATTTCCTACCTCAAGGGTTGAATGCTAATTAGTTTGGAGTGTAATCCTTCCTTTGATAACACTAACTTGGTATTATGTGGAACTGAAACATGCTGTGAAGCACTCAGAGTAATTTAATGTTGGGTCTGTAAAGATCTACATCTACATCTGTAGAAAGAGATGCAAAGATCAGTTAGGTGGCAGATTTTTGACAGTTTTGTAAAGCTTTGACCTGTTAGTACCGATTCCAGGAGATTAATTTAACAGTAATCAAAATATGTTTTTCACAGTCTACAGCCACCATTTCTAAATTTCTAATGTTGGTAACAGACGTGACGCCATACGATGTGTGAAACAGGAGGCATTGTAAAGCAGAGTTTGACTATAATTTTAGTACAAATACATCAAGTTGACA
This sequence comes from Xiphophorus hellerii, assembly GCF_003331165.1. Lineage (NCBI taxonomy): Eukaryota > Metazoa > Chordata > Actinopteri > Cyprinodontiformes > Poeciliidae > Xiphophorus > Xiphophorus hellerii. The sequence continues at coordinate 12,170,822 of NC_045680.1, forward strand.
TTTTAAGATGTCTTGGGCATCTTGTAGAAACTAGATGTCCAAGACATCTAATAGGTTAAGGACAATGCTAGTGTGGTTAGCATTAATAACATTAAACTCCTGCCTCTGCCTCAATTAAAAAAATTCATCAATGTAATCGATGATGATGATTGGCGGATGTTCTTAGTATTACTACTTCATGCAACACGCCTGCCTGTCTATCACCCGATTTACATTTCATGCATCTCTGCTGTGCACTTAGGGATGCAAGTTATCAATTAATGAGTTAATTTAAAGTTGAGTGATCTTATCGATCGAATAACGATCATGTCCTGGATGATGGCCACTGAAAGAAGATCTAATGTGACGTTACTAGTTAATCGAATGGAACTAATTTTAATCTAATAAACCGTTACTCGACAATTAAGTGTACGTTGATTAACTGTTTGCATCCGTAGGTTAAACAGTCAGCAAGTTTCATTCCTCCAGGCATGAGTATCTCAAGCGGCTTACCTTAAGGCTACTGATGAGTTTAAAAAAAAGGAAACTACAGTTTTTTTAAGCTGCTGAATGGAACTACATTCAATTTATTTCATTTATTTCTCTCAAAGGGGGATCATTTTACCTTATGCTACAAGGTTATACAAGTTGTCTTTGTTACATTTTATCTGTATACTGGTATGGAATGTGATGGTGTAAGGACTTTATGAAGAAGTCCAAATACACTTTCCTTCATCCTGCTTTAAACATGCTTATCTATGTGAATAAGATTTAAGACAAACATTGGTTCAGCACAAGTCATTTTACCTAAAATGAATTAATCCATGATTTAATCCATGGATATGAACTCTAACTCAGTCTATATTTGTTTTTCTTAATAATACTATTTTATATACAAATAATTCAAATTTCAATGAAAAAACAATGTTCCACTTGTAATTTTACATACTGCAGCTTTAATCAATAACAAGTCAATATTGTATTTATGGACAGTAATTTAAATAGTAATAAACCAGTAACTTTACAATATTAAAAGTGATGTGGTAGAAAATTTGGATGCCCATATGAAAAAATGTTAGGCGCCCCAGTACAACCACAGCAAGAAATTAGTCTATAGCCATGGGAATACTTTTTTAAAATTTCTAGAAATTTAATTCAATTTTTGAATTAAATCTTGGTGCATCAGATGCCGTTTCCTGACTCAGATGATGCTCAATGCTACAGAGAGCATTGGAAGCTATTGAAAGATTTTTTCATATCGTGCTCTGTTTTTTTCTAGTTGCATAAAAACCAGTGGGATTTTATAATTGTTGAGGTTCTAACAACTATTAGCAATGCAAGCTGAGAAATTGCACTAAAAAATATGGTCACAAGTTGAGTGTGTACATGGATGTTTGTTTGATTATGGATGCATACTTTTTGCATTTCTCCGAACCAAGTAACTTCAAAACTTCCAACTAATGTCACGAGCCCAAAAGAATGTAGTCTGAAAAATAGTGTCATCTAGATAAGCTATTATCATATTTTGGATGAATACTAAACTTTCTAATTATCTTGTGAAGCAGCCGGATTCTCTTGAGATTTGCGTGATCACCATCAATCCTCCCTAGCCTGAAGCTATGCGTATATGCTGCTTAAGTGTCTGTAATATTAAAACTCTGGAGTATTTGTTGACTGACTGAAGAGCAAAGAACATTGCTGAAGGCTTTTCTTAACTGCAAAGATAGTCTGCTCTCCTCTCAACTAAGCATCAGACAGAACAAAACAGCATAGAATATCACTAAATACAACTGAACAAACTCTGGAGGGTTCACCGAGAACACCAGACAGCTCATCCATCACTGGGTAGAAGCTGATCACAACTGCATTTGCTTACCTCTCAATGCAATTAGGGAGAGAAAACAGCAGTGAGAAAGACAGATAAAAAGAAAAAAAAGTATATCAGACTGTGCCAAAGAGCTTGAAAAAAGACAGAAGTGAAAGGAAATCATAGAATCTTAAAAGCCTAGCTTTCCATCACCCCCTCGTCTAAAATTAGAAAACTAATGAGCAGCAGTCTAATGGATCAGTTGATTAATTCACTATTAAACATGTGCACATTGTTGTAGAGTGTTTTTTTCATTACACTAAATGATATGCTGTGATTTGATGGCTATTATAATAAAACACTGTCAAACTCTTGTGTAAGAATACTGTATAATACTGTTAACACTTTTTAATAGCCCAGTACTGACCATTTGACTAATGACCTCTTTCAAAGCTGCCACATATCTCAAGTTCTAAAGGGCCTGTTTTGCATTCCAACAGAAAAACAGCTATTTTATTTTTCTGTGGTTGTGTAATTTTACAGTAACAAACCATGTGTACAATCTGAACATTGCACATCTGGTATTAAACAGAAAAACAATACAACTTCCTTTTTTCAACTTCAAAACTACAGCTTTGAACTAAAATATGTTTCACATATGCCATGTGTGAGAGCAGCGACACTGCAGATAATAGGTCCTCATTAAGTGAAAAATATTATTGATGTGAAAACACATTTGGAGTAGTACATATTTTGTACAGATATTTTAGTCACAGTTACATGTTTTAATCTTAAAACACATTTTAATAGCAAATATAGCCTGTGTAAAAACAAAATCTACTTTTAAAATGATTGTATTATCCTTTTTAAATCATGAAAGAACACATTACGCACACAATGGAAAGTTGGATCAATTTTGCAAGCTACACCCAGGCCTGATAACTGACTAAGCATCACCATAGAGAGAGAGTTATGTCACTCTTTGAACTAGGTGATACGTGATAACGTGGTTCACATAGCTCTCAATAGTTCCAAACATGTCAGCCCTGTCAGTCAGTTTGAGCGGAGGGCACAACGTAACGTAGAAACGACTTTTGTTTCTTCCCCTGTGACTTTTGGTAATTATTGAGCAATAATGAACTGAATCCTTCACTATGTATTTTATAAAAGCGTTTTTGAACGCAGCAGGGGCATTTATCACTCTTATAAATTTTAGAGGTAAACGAGACTGCAAACTTATGGTTAAATACATATAGTCTACAGTGTTTTATGATTATGTTATGCACATAAAATAAGAAAATAAAACATGGGTAACAATACCTATTATAAAGCTGTCTAATGTCCTCTGTGTGCTAGCATGAGAATGACAGATATTTTGTATTCACTTAGGTTATCAAATGTCAAATTGTGCTTTGTGATATGAAAACTTTAGGTCTGAAGAAAAGAAAAGGCTGAATAAATGTATTTAAGGTCAAACATGTTTTACTACACTTTATCTAATTCAAATATTCAAATATAATATTGGTAAGCTAAACCATACTATACTTTGTTAGTAAAAGCTGCATGTTTAAATTTTTGTTCATTACTTCCTCAATTCTACAAAGGGTAAAAGAATATGCTGCCTACTGTCCCTCTTATACCAAATTCAATCCACAGAAATTCCACCTTACAGTCTAGAAAGCTCAGTAGATCTGTTCTTAAAGCATTACCAGTAACCTCTGGGTTGCCACGGACGTTCTTCATTCATGCCTCAACTGGTCAAAGTGTGACTATATAAGTGGTATAATATTTATCACAGGAATGCCCTTTTGTAGTCTTTATAAATTATTACCAGCAAGATGATCCTGTGTTTGAGTCCCGGCCTGGGTTCTTTCCACAAGGAGCTTCCATAAAACATAGTAGCTGACAAAAATAATGATTTGTGATTCTAAAAATGTTGTTGGACACTAAATAGAAATGAAAAAATGGATTGAAATATTACTTTAAATCCAGTGTTGATTCCAGCCTTTGCAGCATTGTGTTATAATATTTCCAAGATAAATTCTCCTTAATCAGCTCTTGAGTCTTTTACACACTTCTGTTATCTTCACCCCTTTGAAAGCAAAATGTAGAACCATTCAATGACTCTGATTTGCTCTCCCCCTTCCATCTATGTTTACTAATTATTATCAACACAGACTCTCTAATTACTCAGCTCTAACAAACATTTACAGCAATCAGAAATCCTGGCACGTTATGAAGCTGCAAAGAAGAAGAAAGAAAAAAAACATCACCATAACTTTCTGAGAACAACTCCAATTAAAATTCTTTAGCCATGCCAACAATGAGACAAATGAATTATGACAATATGTACTTCCTTTAGCTGGTGTGGCCTCTATTCCATTGTGACTGAGCAGCCATTGTGAAAATATGACAGAGATGACTGCAGTACAAGTGATTACAGTCTGTACGTTTTATTTGAGGAAATGTTGATGATAGACAACTGGAAACGAAAAGAAAGTAGCTGTCTTTTAAAGTGATCATATATTAGCCATAGAAAAGTTTTTTAAAAGCAATTTATAAACCTTAAGCATAATTTTACCATGAACATCTTACAGTTGTTATCTTTTTCAGAACATTCAGCCATGCATGGGTATTCAAAACTCCAAGGGCTATTTATTATTTGTTTTCCTTTTTGCTCAGATATAAATTGCCCACTGTCCAAAAGCATCCCAGATTGATAAATCAAACATTCTTAATAGAAAATAGTTTACATCTAAAATCATTGCAGCCATTTGTGGCTCCCTTATTCTAAATGCTTTCTTGATGATAGCAATGAACAAATACAGTTTAAATAGTTGTTTCCAGGCCTTAAATTCAAGTCTCAACACTTTAGAACACAAGTCTAAGACAAGTCTAAAGTGTTTATTTTTGCAAATACAACATATATATTGAAAATTATTTTGTTCTTGTTTATGTTTAAACTAGTGCTATCAATCAATTAAAAATGTAATCAGATTAATCACACTGTGACGCTGTGATTAATCACAATGAATCACTATACCTAAACTTGTAATCGTGAAATATAAATATGCGTGCACTTGTGGTTCTTTTATTATTATTTTCTTATTTTAATTTTGTTTTTCAGCAGAAAGCAGGTAACATAGTCTCCCAGTATTCAGCAGCAACTAAGGGAAACCTACTCCACTACACATGCATACAAGTAGTAACAAACTTGTTCAGGGCACAACTGACAGACGTGACATATTTCATTTTCTAGTTCTTGGGTGTCCCATTCCTTCCTGATGCCTGATGCTTGCATCAGCGTAAAAGGTTAATCTCTCATTGTTGTTTCTCACATCCCATGTGTCGAGCCCATAACACACTCCTGTGAACGAGGTAACCCTCTGCGGAAGAGAACCTTTTAGGTCAAAATCTGCATTACGCAATATTAAATCGAGGACATTTTCAGATTATTCGCATGCGTTAACTAAGGATGCTCCGATCAGGTTTTCTGCTGCCGATTCCGATCACCAATGAGGCCGATCTCTGCCGATTACCTGGATTGACTGTTAATTTTTTGCTTTAGGTATAAATGCTACTATGTGATCTGATAAAATTAAAAAATGATCTGGCAATAAGGCATAAAACGTGCAACATACTTGCAGGCGCAATACAGCAGCTACTCAGTCAAAAGGACAACTGAAAAACCTGCAATCAGTAAAACAATATTTAACAGTAAGGCTCTCAACAGCCTAATTTATACATAAATCAAATAAATCTCATAACGCTGCCTGTATCAAATAATGTCAAGTAAAAAAGGAGACATTCATTCAAAGTCAAACGCAGGCTGCATCAAAATAAACAATCCCTCCTGATAGCATGGCTAGCTGATTAGTGCTGGTTCTGATTGGTTGTTTCTGACCGAGCAAAGTAATTCTGCAGAACACAGGAGGAGGCAGAAGAGATCGATTATTTTTTCAGAGATGATCTGTTTTGTGTTAGGGCAGCGAAAGTTTTAATACATATCTAAAATCTTTTCTTTTTTTAAGTTACGTGCTGCAGCTTTAAGCAGAAGTTCGGTGTGAGAGTTCACTGCAGGTGGAGCAGACACGGAGTTACATCTGTGAAATATTACTACCAGTAGCGCGTAGCAGCAGTTCAACAACGAGAACAGAACCAGCATCTTACACCGCTAGCTCGAAGACTTAAATTATTTTTCAGATTATTTGTTTAGCTTTCTGACCGTGATGCTAATCCGGGCGAGTGTTAGTAGTTGTGCGCTGCTTTACTGGCCGCTCCGGATGTCCTCTTTTCCTGCATTGAGCCTCGATGTATAGCCAAACTCTGTCAAGTGCTTGTTTCTAATGTCACATTAGATTCATTGTGTTGATGCATTTTGACATGCCTCACCCCGGAGGTAATTTTCCACTGCAACACGCAAACTTTCCCGTTCACTCTCAGAGCGTTCAAGTTCCACCCCACATTGCTTAGGATTTACTGCTGCACGCTTGCGCAGTGTGAAGGAAAGAGGAGACAGCCGCACACGCAGGCTGCGAATGAGACACAGGTGATCGGCAACAAGATTGGCGTAATTGGCGATCACCGATCATACATCTTTTCACGGAAATCGGCCAATTATGATCGGTGGCCAATCGATCGGCACTTTCAAGTCGAAAATGTAAAATGGAAGCAATCAAAGCTTAAGAATGAAGTCAAAGAAATCATGAAAACTGATAAGATTACTTTAAACCTGAATCTGCCAAGGGTATTAATCTTTTTGAGCTTACCACTGTGATGTACACAGTGATAAGCTCAAAGGCATCTAAATGCATTGTAACGTAACTGAGACACGTTACAGCCAACATATTGTGGGAAAACTTCAAGCCATCTCTAATATTTTGAAGGACATCGTTGGAGGGTATTAAAGATACACTTATCCATGTGCATAATATAATGTAAAACCAAGATATATAGGTAGGACTGAATTTCATTAAACCACAAGAACATTCCAGCTTAGATCTCAAATCTCTTTAGCTGGTTTTAATTCACTGAAGGACATCGTTAAGACATCCATGTGTCAACACATCTGATTTAATATTCCCATGGGACGAGACTAATGTCTGGCTCCATTCCCTCCAGCCACGCTCACTCATAAATATCCACCATGGCTGGTAGTGTCATAGGCCACACTATACAGGGAAATTTATTGTCTTGATGGTGATTCCACCTCACACCCACTTCTTATAAATATCTAAGATTTCAAACATGAGAAAAATATTACCATGAAGAAAGCAGAGGTGATATTTTTCCGGAAATTTGAAAAGTCCCACCTTTAGTGTCTAGGTCACGGAGGTGCACTGAAAAAAGTAAAGACAAGTGTGTGGTGGAACTCAGGTCAGAGCATCTAAACTTTACAGTGGATGATGGTATATGCTGTCAATGACCTGCCAACATGAGCTACATAACCAGGCTTTCCATATACTGCTCAACTGGGGAGGGAGTGATGAGATTACAAAATGTTGTCAGAGTAGCACAACTAATTATCATGGAACACGAGGAGATGCTAACTGATTGATTAAGGATTGTAATTGAAGGGGCTCTAAGGAATGGGTTCTCTCAGTGATTAAAGGCTGCAAGAGTTGGCATATGATTAAGAAGGCTTTGCAGCATTCAACAAGGAGCTGGTAAAACAAATTTACTCTGCAGAAGCCATCGGAGAGTAGCAAAATCTTACAACAAAGCAATGATTTGCCGATAAAGGAACATGCAGAGAAACAGTGCTATTTCTGATTCAGCTTTCTGCAAATCAGTCCACACCAACTATCTTCTTAAGCAGTCTGTAAGAACTCCTTTCACTTGATCTAATGTATTTGCACTGTAGATATAAATAGCAAATGGAGAAATGGTGCCCCAATTACTTTAACAGTACAACATTCTAAGTGTATTTGACATTACAAGAAAGTGTAGTATACCAACAAGGCAGACATGAACTTCAGAAAAATTATCTTTCAAGTTCCTTCTTTTTAAACTTAAACAGATGATATAATCTGCTAGTGCCTATACACTTTCTGTTGAGTTCAATTCCAATGCACTGCCTTTTTACACAGCACAAAAATGCCTCTGTGATATTTTAGTGCCAAATTATTATAATGATATGGACGCTTAGAGCCTCAAATGTGTGAAAGCTCCATTTTCCATCCCAAATTATTTCCTCTATCCTCCATAATTGTAGTGATTATAAGAGTATTAGAAAGATGCTTTAAAGCCTAACATAGCATCTATTTCCATAGAAAAAATTACTTTGAAAAAGCATTTCTATTTAGGCTTTAATTTACCAGGGCACTCAATCACTTTATAACTAATTGAAATACATTAGAAATAGAAAAGCTTAATTTTCAGAAAGTACAATGGAATGATTTGTCTGCAAAATCATGGCCACAAATATAATCCATTTGAAAAATGCTCATAGTGTGTAAATTTGCATGTCAGTGGCACTTCATAGTTTTACCATTAGGTTATAGAAAGCTAGATTTTGCTTTGCATGCCGACAAAGCTAAGTGTCTCTCTCTAATTTTAGCACTAGATTTATTTTTTTTATGGTTTTGAAATATATTAATATATGGCCAAGTTCCAATCTTTAAGTAAAACATGATTTATCATGGAAATAACGTTCCATTCAGACTGGGACTATTTGGACCATTTGTCAATGAAGACAAAAGAAACAGGCAGTTCAAAGCTAATCTCTAGACAAGAATGACAAAAGACCTAGCTTTCTGTTAGGTCTTTTTTTTGCATTTTGCATATAAATGCACAATATAGATGAAGACCTTTTTAAACCTTTAGATAGCAACTTGTAAATGCACTGAACAAACCAGCGGAAAAAATACACCAAGTTCTATCAATTTTATTATATTTAACTTTTATTAGAAAACAGTAAAAACTGTGTGCAAACAATGCATAAGCTAGCTAAAACCGAACCACTCCCATAAAAATAAATGCAGAAAATGCTATTTCAAAATCTGAGACAAAAATACTGCAATATATTATTCACAATAAATTCTACAGCAAGTTTTAACTTTCAAATTTTTCACTTTTACTACCTAGTCAGGACTAATCAAGGATTATGGTGCTTGTTTCCATATGAAGAAAACTTTTTTTTTCTTATTGTTTTTTTTTTTTATAAAACTCGTTAAGTAAACTTACTGACTGATATAATGAAAACCATAAGGGTTTTTTTTGCCAGTTTCATAATCTGCAAAAACTGATGAAATTAAAGGCATTGCTGTTTGTGACCCTGCATCATTGACATAGTGAATGTCAGAGTCAATCTACACATAAAAACTCAAACATGTAGCTTTTTTATGCAACAGTTAGAATTACAGGTTAAAGACAAATGTAAACAGCATAACATAATTCTTTTTTTCTGACAAAGCTACAAACTTTCATCAAAATCCTCTCAGCTCAAAACAAAAACAAAACAATTAAAACTGTACTATTATTAGGAGATGAGATAAATGAGATCAGTCTTTAGCCCATTAGCAGGCACTTAATCTTTGATAAAGTATTGACAACCTATGGAATTTTACTACCCCCTTTCTACTCAAATCCATCCATCCATCCATTTTCTGTTCACCCTTTGTCCCTAATGGGGCCGGGAGGGTTGCTGGTGCCTATCTCCAGCTACGTTCCGGGCGAGAGGCGGGGTACACCCTGGACAGGTCGCCAGTCTGTCGCAGGGCAACACAGAGACATACAGGACAAACAACCATGCACACGCACACTCACACCTAGGGAGAATTTAGAGAGAGAGACCAATTGACCTGACAGTCATGTTTTTGGACTGTGGGAGGAAGCCGGAGTACCCGGAGAGAACCCACGCATGCACAGGGAGAACATGCAAACTCCATGCAGAAAGACCCCGGCCGGGAATCGAACCCAGGACCTTCTTGCTGCAAGGCAACAGTGCTACCAACTGCGCCACTGTGCAGCAGTTGAGTATTTCTACTCAAATATAAAACCTAAAAAATTAAAAAACAAATAATATACTTTGCTACTTTGCTGAAGACATGTTTTTATGGTTTTCCTGAGGACTTAAACACAAACCATGGCAAACTTTGTATGTCACATTGACAGCTAGTTTCCATTCTCACTAATATTTATCACTTACAAAAAGAAGACAGAGTAATGAATCTAATGAGTAAGTTAGTCAGCCTCCCTTAAGCAACAGAAGATACTCCCTAATGTTAGCTTTCTGGCAGCGGAGACAGTCAGCTTCCCATCATCACTAATATCTATTTAGAGATGGCTCCATCTGGGAGCCCCTCCCACATGCACAGTTTTATTCATGATCATGGCTATTCCCTAGCTGAGGAGAGATCAAATGACAACCAAAACATTGGCTCCTCTTGGAATGGAGACTGCGAGGAGCAGAGAGGCTGTGAAAGAAAGGCAACATTGTGCTGAGAGCAGCACAGATTGCGTTAAACATGTGCCGCATTGAACAGGAGAGAGGATTTTGCCGTTTAATTAACAGTGACAGACTCAGGTGTGCCCCCAGATGTGTCGTAAGAGGCAAAACAGGTTTTCACCTAAACGAGCGCATGGTACTGTTGATATCTGCCAGGTAGCCAATGTGTTCATAGCACACAATATAAGCTCCATCCCTTTCAAGCTGTTGGAAATGAAGTAGTTCTACTGTTGATACTGCTTTCAGAGAAGTGGCTTTGGCCTAATTAAAAAAGTGCTGAATTTCTGAAAGTAGTTAGCACACTCTTCGGCTTTGATTTTGGTCTGTGTTAGGAAGACAGTCAACAATTCCTCCTTTAAATTATATCCTGTGGAGCTTGAACAGTCATTTAATATTATCTTATTCCATCCCACTAGAATCTGTACATGTGTGGGGGGAGGCAGTAAGCCATTTAAAATAGGCGCCGTCTCTGGCACAAGTGCTTATAGTAAATGTCAAGACCTTTCAAAGCCGTAATAATGACACAGAAAAGGAAAGTGATGCATGGCACCATTTTTGTCCAGGACAGAGCTACAAAACCAGTCTTTGCAGCAATTGTGTACAGCCCGAAAAGGTTTTCATCAAGCGGCCTGCTGACGTGTGGCAATGATTTTAGATTTATACGAATACCAGACTTTCAAACAAGTGACAGGTCAATTTTGCACCATTACAGAGACAAAAGCCTGTGGTGCAGGCCTTATTTGTGGCTGAGGGCCAGCTGTCAAACTAAATAACATAAATAAGCCAAGATTATCTTGTTATTCTTTGTATAGTCTCTCTTGCATTTCTTGACTGTGCTTTAAACTTAAAATAAAGCTTTAAAAGCTAAATTACTAATTTTTTGTTTTGTTTTACCCATATTCAGTTTCAATCAGAAAAAAAATCTACCTATCCCCCAGGGAGTTTACTTATTAGTTAAGTTTTTTAAAGTACACTTTGGGTGACTTCTTTATGATTGGAATGCCACATTGTCAACAAAGTCAACAGACAATGCATGATGAACTCTTTGTGTGTAAAAGTTAAAAAAGTCAATCACAATTATTTAATCCCTTTACAATATTGTTATTATGAAAGTATTTTGGGGTCTGAAGTAAAGTTAAAACATAATTAAGCATTTGGAACCTCTGTAATTAGTCCTTGTTTGCTTCAGCTGTAATGCATAAAAATCTCACCCACAACAGTAATCAACTTGAGTTTTAATCACAGTTAAGATAAAGGAGCTTTACACAAATCAAAGTATACAAGAAAAAGGGATAGCAATGTAATAAGTTTCATGTACGACCCAGTCCCACCTTAAAAGAACTAAGTCTGCTTGAACTAAATTTACACAGATAAGCTTTATACTGACTACAATTGTTTTTCTATATGGAAGAGACAAGCACTGATGCTGCGCATTTCCTGGCAGCATAGAAAACTACCCTTTCATTTTGCCATCCATGTCAAATCTGCAGCCCGTTGAGTCATATACTAGAATAGTTCATTCATCTGAGTCCAAACAACATGAAACCTGCAAACCAAGTCTGGACTGAAACATTTGAACAATGTGCCCCCACAGAAAGTTTATAGACACAGAGGAATTATCTTTTTTGCCAAAGTTTAACATACACCAGTAAGACATTGTGAAAGCCGATCCTCTCTCACAAGCTGGGCCTTTACAAATATGATGTACCTGTGAACCACTCTTTCTCAAAAGGCTTAAGCATGAATCAGGCCAGCAAAAATGCAGCAACAAGAATCAAGGAGGTTTGGAGAAATAAACATGAGAGCAGATGCATCTCTCAGGAGCCACTTCATAAACAGAGGCAGTAAATAATTGCATGCTTCTAGGCGTTTCAGTGTTTGAGAATGCTCACATTCTTAGCCAGCAATCAGCTTTGAGGCACAGTAAAAGTGCCCTTTACCAGCCAGGGTCTCAACAATGGAGAAATTCAACAGGCAGGCACTGTTTCCGCAGCTAGTTCCTAAAGAGATAGTTCATTCATCCATCAATGCTGCACTCTCAATCTAGAGGGAAAATGATAGAGCATTGCTTCCTTGTGGTTGGAGAAAATGACAGTACAGAGACAGAGCGGGGCTTTTATCACCACAACCCTGATGAAAATGTTAAGCAATGAGATGCAAACTAAGAACATTAATGTTTAGCATCTGCATATGGTCTACATGTCCAAGCAGAGCAAAGCATTAACGTCATACTGGCAGCATTAACATATGAAAAAAGGGAAATGAATGGTTACAGTGAGCACTGAAGAACCCATTAATTAACTATGAGAGTCTAGCCATGAAATCATCTTGAAAATGTTTCCTGTACATCCTTTCATCTAAATTTCTAGGTGGCATTTACTGCTGCGATGACCTGCTTGAGAGTAAGTGTGGCCCTATTGAGGGAAGTGGGGGTTGGGAGGCAACTTGTTTAATGGACTGATTCATAGCAAAGGGATAATCTGAACCAATAAACCTCAGGATTCAGGGAAATCTCCTGCCACTGATCACTGCCAACCCAGACTGGTAGCAGGGAATTAGACTTCCTCTTGAATAGAATCAGACATCCAATTTGCCACTGGCAAATCTAAGCATAAGATGGACCAAGATTCTCATGATCATCTTCAGAATATTATACCATGAGGATATATTTTTTTAATTAATGTAATTCAAATTTTAATATACAGATATAAAAAATGTAAGAAATTATAAGGCCAGCAGTTGTTTACAAGTCCTTGGAATACTGCCCCCTTTTACTCTTCTGCTCATCACAGAGTAATAATGGATAAATAGCAAACTAATATTAGCTTGTTAATTAGCTATCTGCTCAGGCAGAGTCTGAAACTAACAGACATGCTAGTAGCTTGACAAGAAAAGTTTTAAAATGGCGTAAACTGTAATAAGTGGAATGGTTCCATTCAGTGACTTCCCAAACAGGATTTTCCATAGCAGTCGAATATCTTTCTTATTAGCGAGACAAAAGTGTAGCCTTGTTTCAGACAGCTGACTAGCACTGTGCAGCAGGTGAAGGATGGTGTTGTGGGTTGGTATTTGTTCTCAACAAGCAGTACTGGTTTTCTTCCATTCTTCTTAAATTGTCTGTGATTTTTTGGACACCTACACTGGAAACTCATTTACATGGACAGCAAAGAAATTTACAAATAAACCCTTGACAATCTGCGATTCAGTATTTGTGAATTTTTCAGAGACGTAAAAGCTGGAAAAGCAAAAGAGGTGGAGTAGCAGTGCTTATCAATAACAGATAGTGTTATCCAGGATGTGTTACTATAAAATGTTGTATCTGCATTCCAGACATTGAACTATTGGCAGTAAGTTTCCGTCCATATTATTTACAAAGAGAGCTCATCATTATTCGTTATTTTGGCGACCGGTTACATTCCACCGTTGGCTGTTGCTGACAATGCATGAAGTCATCAGTTCTGTTGTTGGTAAGATTCCTATATCTCCAAGTAGGGTTGGACAACATATTGTCCCTCTAAACAATATGTTGTTGTTTAGAGGGACAACAACATATATTGTCGTGTTTATCACAACAATATATGTTGTGATAAACACATTATCCATATGAATAGATAATTCATCCAATACAATATTCAATAATTCAATAGGTTGGTGACATCAACTAACTCATTCAGTCTTTGGTGACCTAGCAACTACCTGTTGAGTAATTTGATGCATCAAGAGTTTAAGGTTTCGCCACTGTGCCTCACAGCTGCTTAAAAATAAAAAACAGCAGCATGGAGAAAGAAGAAAATTAGTAGAACTAAAGAGAAAATTGCAAATATAATAGGAAAAGCCACATTCCCAGTTTGACTGTATTTAAGATATTTAAAACAAAAAAACAAATCAATTATTGATATCGACTGATATGAAATCCTTATATTATGATACTTTCTCAGCCATATCACCCCACCCTGCACCAACACCAGACCTCCTCTGGAAAAACCTGACCACAATCTAATTTTTCTATCCTCGGAAATCAAGGACAACCCTGAGGATTTTCTTCATGAGACTGTCATAGAAAAACGGTGTCTTCAGTCAGAGCCCAGTTCAAATTCACTGTAACACAAACTGCTACAGAAGGTCTTTTTTGCCTATAGCCATCAACCATCTACAAATACTATTTGAAGAACCTTGAATTAAGATGAGAAACAACAATTAATTTTACTTTGGGATCATTAAATAGATTTTGAATGTGTTGTTTGAACTATTAAAATAAATATTTTTAGAGGGACTCTCAAGTATTCGCCAATTTCAATTATTCTTAGGTGGTTGTGGTCCTTAACCCCCGCAAATACTGGCTGTTCATTGTACACCACTTTTAAATTGCCCATACATCAACTTTTTTCTTAGCCAATTAAACAAAAGATGAAGTGTAAGACAGTAAACAAATTAGATATAAGTCCTGTGGGAATAAAGGTTAGGGTAAAATTAGCAGCTCACACTTAAGTTAGCTGCTAGTGAATCAGATGCTAACTTTAACCATTGCCAGAGCTAAAGTTAGCATTCCCTTCATTAGCTTCCTGTCAGGACTAGTTGGAAATCTAAAAGAGCTGTTAAACCAAAACTAGTCAATACTGCATTGTATGAAGATTCTTTAAAACCACCATTAGAGATTACAAAGCCATTATTCTTTTTGTAAAACACAAAATGAAAATTGCTTATTCCCAAACAGATTGCTAAAATCCCTTCAAGTAGCGATGATACCATTATTGTGAAGCATCTTGTTAACAGGGATGTACTGTCACACCCTTAATATGGGCAGAACTTATGTTGCTTCAAACGTAACTTTGTTGCAGCTTTGCGTACATATTTACTCTCTTTGTGATATGATACTCATCTCAGTGTGGCTGCCAGAGATCACCCTGTGCCACAGATGCCCCTCAGTGCTTCAACAATCAAGTATGAGTCAACAATGACTAAAAGTCAAGCAGATTTAGCTGATGTGTGGTGCTGTTCTGTATTCAGCACCACACATAGAATCTTTCAGCCAGCATCGGCAGAATTAATATTGAAATATAGGCCTGTCCTCTCAGTTTATTACTGGTAGACCAAGAGATTTTGCATCTTTTTATTGAGTTAACTTATGTTTTTTTGCACGAGTTTAAAAACATAAAATAAAACTGATATTAAGGAGATGATTTAAAGTGTGTTTGGAACTTATTTACTTATTTGCATTTGTTTTGTGTGGGTTTTTTTTTTTTGGAGGGGGGGGGGTATGTTGGAATAGATTCTTGACTACAAAAATGCGTGCACTGGAGCGAAACCCCACCCAGAGCTGTTAATTCAAGCCTTAATGAGCAGCTACCTGGGCAGCTGGCACCGAAGCCTACGTGATGAAGGGAAGGGGAGGTGGATGAAGGGATAGATGGATGGAGGAAAGGGAGGATGAGGGAGATAGCGCGTCACTGCCATAACTCGATTCAGATCAGCAGCGGCCACACTCTTCTTGCCTCGGTTTTGAAACTGCGACATCACTGTGTTTCCTCCTAAACCTGACACACAGCTTGCATAGTCAGTTCCCTTATATAGCAGCCGTCGCGTTCAAAACGGTGGAAATCGCGCAAACATAATGTAATCAAATTACATAAGCGACAGACAGCACTTAGCGAACGGTGTAATTCAGTCTGGGAGAATCAGAACTACACCAGACCCCTCTTGTACCTCTTTATTCAATGCTTACTGTTGTTTTCGAAGGGAACCATCAATGAAAACTTTGTTAGCAGCCAGCCGACATGCACTTGTGCAAAGCGTCCTGTATGAGGGGCTCGCTGCACAAACGACCCCCTCCCGTAAAGAAAAACATCGACTGGATGGAGGGAAAACTATCTATTGTTTGGATATCGCATGTACCAAGCGCCTTAAAAAGTAGTTAATGGACATCTATGGAAGACCAGTAAGGGACGACCGTGTTTGAGTGTTTAACTTTGC
The DNA here is from genome assembly GCF_003331165.1 of Xiphophorus hellerii. Taxonomy (NCBI): domain Eukaryota; kingdom Metazoa; phylum Chordata; class Actinopteri; order Cyprinodontiformes; family Poeciliidae; genus Xiphophorus; species Xiphophorus hellerii. The sequence continues at coordinate 12,187,027 of NC_045680.1, forward strand.
AGGAAGGGATGAGAGTAAGAGCGGGAGAAAGTGAAGTTGTGTTGGCTTGTTTTACCTCAGCAGAGCCGTGTCGCCTTGTCTGCTCACTACATTCTCCACCGAAGAATAGTCCACAGTTTGTCCGGCTGGCAAACAGGACGGCAGAAAGCAGCACAGGCTGAAAATGATCGCAGTAAGCCACTGACCAGAGACACAAGCATCCTGCACCGCAATCATTATGTCCATCACAGCTGTTTTGTGGTCGCTTTTTTTTCCTCTCCCAAGTTGTTGCCCAAAAAAGCTTCTTCTTTTTATATATTTTTTTTTTAAAGAAAGAGAAAAGCGACAGACGGCTTTAACTCCAGACTTTTCCGCCTCGGAACCCCGTGAAGAAACGCTCCGTGGTTTATAGTTTCCCAGGTTTGTTTAGCTGGATGTACAGCTCGCTGTGTGGGGAAGTGTTCTCTCCAGTGGCTTGCACACCATCTAGTGAGGAAATGCGATGTAAAATGGGAGCAGACCTAGAAGCAGACAACCCCCAGGCTCTGATCCTGTTGCCATGCGGCCGTTTCCCGGGCAACCCGTTCCCAGTGGCTTGTGATGGAGCAGTAAAACCGGTAGATATTGATACAACCCAGGAGCAATTAAAGATATCGACTTGTGAACCACCCTCTATTTATCCCTCCGTAAGGAAATGAAGAGTCCGCGCATTTGTAGAAATGGAGTCTAGTGACGTAAAGGCACTTATCCCAAAGGAAAACTCTGGACATTTTTTTCTTGGATGAGAAATCTGGGAAGTCCCTTTTACCAAGGGGGGTTGTGGTCAAAGTAGCCAGTGACATGTGCACCTGCAAAAGGGCCGGCCTTAGGGACAAGTAAACTTTGCTAATGTTTTGTGAATGTATGGAAGCCATTGGGTCTCCAGGAGAAGTGTTAACGTTTCATGTGAGCTATCAGTGCCTGTTGACATTATTAAACTGAAACAAATATCCAAAAACTTATGGTAAAAGTTTTTTGTTTGTTTGTTTTTTACCATAAGTGATATACTCCTATACTTGTATAGCTCTTTTTCAAGTCCAGGTGACGCCAAAGCACTTTACACTACAATCAGATAGTTTTCTCAAGTTCAGTTAAATATTCAATTCAAAAAGTAAAACTCTTTATGTCATATAATTTAAAAAAACTGATTAAATATACAGCACACAAAACTCACCAGAGTTCAAACATTTATTTCTGTGTAATTTTAATCCTCCAACCCTATAGATTAAACCCAAATTCATGTTCATATATTACTTAAAGAAAACACACACACATACATCCTTATTGCTTTATCTCTGTTATCTTACTTTTTCCTTCCACAAAACTTTCATATAGTATGCTTCCATACAGTACTATGCAAAGAGACAGCTTCTATCGCATAATGTTTTTCTGTACTAAAAAATATTTTTCTATTGGTCTCTTGTAATTTTCCAGTTTGCATCTTAACTGAATTTTGGATAATCATTAGTTAAAAACAACACCTACGAAAATTAGCATAAATAAAATGTGTGAAATATATCAATATATTACATCATATGATGTAATATATATGCTTTTCTTTTTTAATTAGAAGTCGAGCCCAAATAAAATTATGCTGAGGCCATTTACATTTATTTATATGCCAAGGATATAAATAATATCCTTGGCAGGAGAAGTTGATCCGAGTTTATCTATCAACTCAGACCAACTTCTCTGTCCTGCCAAGGATAAATACTGTCCTTGGCAGGGTAGTATTTATTGGGAAAAAAGTTTTATAATGGTGGCTACCTCATTCTAAAAAGGTCCACGACACCACTAGCATTTAAAAGTACTTACTCACTATGTCAATTATCTCTCTCATTACTTGTCACATAACATTATGAAGCCTAGGCGCAAATTCAAACTGGAAGACTCCTTTATCCCCACCGGGACCCGTTAATTGAAGCGACCTGCCCACAATCGTCGACCTATCAACGCTGGACCAAGCCACGTCACGTCCAATCATCGACCAAGTCCCAGCTGATAAGGACCTTCATTCATGGTGTCCTTCGCTCTCCAGCCGAGCTCAACCCACCACCACCCCTTCTCCTCCATTCGCCCCGTCCTGAGGCCCGCACCCTTCTTCAACCTCCACCACCAGTGCCGGGCCCTGGGGGATGACGTTCCTAACAGCATCGGGAATGCTCATCTGAAGCCTATCGCTAACGCTGCGATAACCGTTATCCCCAGCCGGGGCCCGAGCGCCAAAGACTTTAAATTCTGTTTGTCAATAAACTCTTCTAATTGTCTTCTTATCTCCGTCTGAGTCTCTCCAGATTGAATTATCAATACATCATAAACTGATATTTTTTAGAGGCAGTGGGTGTTGTCAGTGTTTCTGAGCTACATTCTTGATGCTGCACTCCATTTGTTCTTATGAAATGAAATGACATTACACTTATATAGTGCTTTTCAGGACCCGCAGCACCACTTCACAATGAAATCCGTCATTTCCATTCATCCACTCATTCACACATTGATAATACCATGTTACTGGTTTGCAGTGTATCAGAAGCCAGGCTGCTATGTTGCCACCACCAGTAGCAAATTGGTGAAGTAAATTGCCCAAGGACACAACGACAGATACGGAACCTGCAACCCACCGACTGTAGGGCAACCTCCTACCTCTGTCCAAAATATTTAAACCTTGTAAAAAAAAATTGAACTATTTTAACTGGCTACATTTCCAACATGGTTGCAGGACTAAAAGATTCTTTGCTGTATGAAATGTGGTCTAAAATAGGATCAATAAAATGAGGAACAGGTGTTTAAGATGGGTTTAGTAGATATTAACTATAGAGAACACAGATATGTCATCAGTTTTCCGTTTACACAACAGACGATAGCAGGTGATATGGCCAAAATCTTTCTTTAAGTTTTGCCTGTTAGAAAACCATTAAATTGACAAAAATAAACGATTATCTTTTTGCAAACATGCCATGACTTCCTGACCATTGTAACACAGAGGAAGGAGCAGAAAGATGAAGTTTTTTTTTTGTATACATTGCCAGAAGAGGAGATGCAGCTATCTATTGTAGCCACACAAGCACAACCTCTAGATATTATGAAGTGCACCCGGTGGAACACTGTCATACTATTGGCTGGAAATTTTGCTAAGCAGTGGTACTCGATTTGTAAGAAAACAGAAGAGAATTCGTAAAGGAGCAGAGTGGTTTGCGAGCGCAGATTTGATCCATGCAGAGAGCGAGGAGAAAATCGGGGGGCTGGGAGAAGTCAGGGTTTTGATAAAGAGCAGAAGTTTTGAGTTTAACAATTACAATTTTTGAGAGCAGAGAGATGAAATTCTGCTTTCAAACTGAAACGTAAGATCTGGACACATGGAATGTTTAAGACACTACTTAAGGTCCATATAGTTTGTATTATGGGGATTTCAGTTGGCTTGGAAAACTCCTACATATACACATATGCACAAGGAGACAGAGGACTTAACTGCAAAGTTTGTTTTAGAGCAGCCCCCCTCTGCATTATTCTGCTCTAAGCCTTTTGACTTAACCTACATAATACTTGACAGACTGTACAGCCGTAACCATGGGAATGACATACATTCAATGAGACAGCATGTTTGCGTGGTACGGCTGACTTACACTATGACATTATGGACATAACATTTAGCATTTAGTGTGACAACAGAAGGCGTCGAATCGAGAACATTCAGCCTGAACGATGTCTGAGAGACCAACTGCATTACCCAGTTTAAGAACTGTCCCACAAGCTTACTGAGGGGATGTCCAGGTATACATCCCCTCGTATAATATATGTTGTTAAAGCAACAAATATTATGGCACAATTAAATCCCTTTTGTGTTTAGAGCTGCACACCCATTAAGATGAATTTGCAGTTGATTGTGATTATATTTTTGCAATGAGCTTCAGATCTACTTTTACATTTTTCTAATGCTGATATGGTATTTTATACAATATATTTATGAAATGTTACAGACCACAACGTCAAGATTGCAGGTTTGTTAAGATCTGGAATAGGATCTTTGCTTTAGTTTTCCACTGAAACCAGCCTTAGTTTTGTCTTTGGTTTAAAGCCATGAAAGAAACCTTTATACATTCTTAAATTCATTCTTTGTACTTGAGTTTTGCTTCCAGTTTTACTATACACTTCTTTTATTATAAAATAATTTTTTTTTTACTACAGTGCATCAGGGACACAACTTTAATTGCCTGGTTAGTTGTAAACAAGAAAGAAACATAATGGTTTCCAAAGGTAACAGGGAATGTTTCAGTGTTCTGGAAGTGAGTCAAAAAAACAGCGTTCCATGACAGGCAACAATAAAAGAGGGGGAATGAAAAGTTCATCTTGTTCCAAACACTGTTGTAATTTGCATAACTCAAGCTCCCTCTGCTGTTAATAGCTATGATAATTCCATCAATAGAAATACTTCAGTGTCATAGGAGCTTGGGAGCTCCGACAGTCAAATATTTTCTATTGCTGTTTTTTTTTTTTTTTTCTCAGTTCTGAGCCCTTCAAATTACCTGGGAAAATGTACCTTCCCATGCATAAAACCTGTAATTACGATAACTCCATTTAGACAGCCTCTAATATTCAACTCATAATAACCTCAGGAATTATGAACAAAATGAAAGCTACCGGGTCTGAATCTTTGCAGCATTAGTGCTTTTTTTTCTCTGATGGATACCTTGGCTATTATTTTTACTTTGAGTTTTCAAAGCCAATCAACTTCTCATGGTAACGGTGTCAGTTTGACTCATGTATGAAAACAAAAAAGTGACAAAGATGTGTCAGTTCTGAAACCTTTCTCGGATACAGTATTATTACATATTAGTTATACATTTTGTCTGTTGCTGATGATATTGCTATACTTTATTAGAGAACCAAGTTATGCTTAATTTTTTTTTAAATACAGCGATACTTGATTCCTGCCCTCCTCCCCCATCTTTCTATGAGATATAAAAGGTTTGCTTTAGATTAATCAATTTATTCAGACAGAGTAATGCAAGATATTGAAGCATATTGTATCCTGTTATGTACATCGCCATTTTTCTCAGTTAGTGATTTTGTAGACTGTTATGATAATGGCTGACTTCCAGCAGGGAAATGTGTCAATCGATCGGGCAGAATGCTAAAATACAAAACAATTGTATTTAATGCTTCCCTACTGCTGAAGTTAACAAAAGCCACTAAATAAATAATGACTCAAATAATAATTAAAGCTATCTTAAAATTATGCTATCATCAGAATCATTGTACAAAGATATGATGGCATGTTTTATTATCTTTAATTCTTTAAAAAAGGGGAAAAAATTACAAGAAAAACAAAAAAAAAAAAACTAGTACATGTCTCATATAAATTCTGTACTTTCATTTCTCTTCTGGGAGAAGAAGCTGGCATTATTTTCCCCCAAGAAGTGAAACAAAAGGAGTTGAAAAGCTGCCACAACCACTTGTTTGTGACAACATATAGACAGTCTTGAGCCAGTTGACCCTTAAAAGAACTAATTCTAAATTTAGTTCAATGACATCAAAAAGCATTTAAGTTCACAATATTTTGACTGAAGCGCTTTTTTATTCTGTATCAGCTCTCCTTCTATTATGCAGTCTTATTTATTAAACTAGAATATGTGTTCTGATGAGGCTTATTTAAGTACGGTACCTTTAGAAAATTGCCAATCAATAAGTAGGTGTTAAACACTGTTTTCATTAAGGATACATTTCTATATTGAAATATTTTTTTATTGGTCTGATATATTATCATTCTAAATGTTATGTTTTTATTAACTGAGTGGAAAATCATCATAATTGCCAGAAATAAATGTTTTTAAACATCATTCTTTATGCAATTAATCTAATGTGTTGTGTAAGAAAGCCCCTGAAATAAATAATTTCAATCATATTCTAATTTATTGAACTGATCTGTACTGTCAGCACAGACTGACTTTTGAGGTTTGCCCTGTCAATGGATACAATAACACAAAATAACATTAAATAATTGTCAGACACTGAAACTTTAAGCTGTCTTGGGAAAAGTGGCAGAAGAATTCACTGACTGCACTGTTTAGTCATAAAATCAAATCATGTCCAGACAACCTGTAGGTATACCTATTGCATATACACATTTTGTTTGGAGTATATATACAGGGAGTTCAAACACTCCCATGTTCCTCTGTAAGAAAATAGTGATTTTTTTTCATTAGACAATTGTTAATCATGCAACTTAAAGTAAACATTACTTCCCTGTGATTGTCTAGTGACGTAGGTGTGTCCTGCCTTTCACCCAATAGCTAACACTGTGGGACAATAGTACTGATCCCAACACGTCGCAAGGATACAAAGGTGTAGGCAATGGATTGATTGATTAAATAATTTCAAAAAACCCATGAAGGCAGAAAATCTGATTTCTTTTCCCTTAAGTTCATTGTACAGAAAATTCTATTGTACTTGATTTCAACTGTTTGTTTGCTGAGAGATTAATGCTTTTCTCAATCTCCACCCAACTGTTAGATTTCAAATGTTTACAGATATAGTGAACAAAATATATTTGTAATGAACCATGGCATTTGATATATGCGGCTCACAAGCAGTGATTTATTTTCAGCCAACACTTTCTTTGCTTTTTCCTGGATTGAACACATGGCATGGCATGAAACCTACAGCGTTATGAGTCATAACTGATTTGCACTCTCAGACAGCACCAACCATACTTTATACATAGTGGGTAGTTCAAAAAGCTCTCCCGAGTCCCTTGAGTGATTACATATAGCAGGAGTCTGATCTGTTTGCCCCAAGACTGGAAAATACTCTGAACTTTCTTCAGGGTTTGCATCATGGCCAGACATATAAAATATAGCAAAGCCAGGGACTGAATAATTCCTTTATGTGAAAGCATATGTTGAGAGTGTGCATCTCTAAAAATTATTCAAATTCCTATAGGATATTGCTGAGTTTGTTTTTAACTGTCATCCCTTAAATGTGAAACAGCTGTCTAGAACAGCCCAGTTGGCAGGATGCAGAAAAGTCCATGGTGGATTATATGTGCTTTAGGCTACATAATAATGAGACTTGGGGAACCAGCAATAAATGAAGCTGCAGAATAAATCTTAACTCTCAACTGATAATATTTGAATTTTAGGCATTTATTTGCTCTCTAGTTAAACGTTTCTGACTTGGAACCTGGAATAAAAACATTCTTCTTATTACTACTATAATAATAATAATAATAGCTAATATTATTATTATTGAAAGAGGAAGAACATTTTTAAAGAAAAGGGAACCAGACTTGTGGATTATTTCCAAAAACACTTGAGACTGCCAGAGTCACATCTCAGTCTTTTTGAAGACAAGCTGGGTGCAGTTCTTCTGAGCTGCCAATATATTTTACTTTTGGTAGACAGCAATCAGAACAGAAATCAAGGACATTTTTTTATAGTGGAAGTTAGGCTATCAGCTACTCAAAGCAAGGGTCATTGGAGACCACATTTCCACATTGAATCTTCCAGACCAGAATTTGTCTTTGTGTTTTCTATTGCAGGTAAGACATTCACAATAGTGCTGTTCACATTCAGTCTTCAACATACTTTACGTGTCTGTTAGTACATAAATGAATGATGAATTACTGGAAGTAAAAAAAAATTGCTTGTTAAAATAAAAATAAAGTTCCACTTCATTTGGTCTCCTTATTTGTTTTATTGTGTACATTCATGTGAAAAATAGTTCATTGCATTAACTGTTTGGTTATTCATCAAGAAACATGTTCATGTCCAACCTTATTTTTTATTTACAAAACAGTTCCCATTTTTTGTAATTAAACAGAGTTTATCAGCAAGAATGATAGAAAGAATGAGGTTATTCTAACCCCTAATAGTTAGTGTAATTCTTCAGTAAGACTCAACCAGTCTCCAACATCAGTCTGTTTTTCCTACTTCTTTTCTCGTTCTACCTTGGAGATCAAAGGTCTCCTGCTTGCACATGTCCTTTGGAGGTTAGGTTTGTGCAGTTTTCTTCTGTTTGTACAGACATTCACTTTCAATCAGCAGCAGCAAGAACCTGATTTAGTTTCTATGATTGAGATTTTAGGATTTTTAAGAACTACTTTTAGCATCGTGCAACCTGCTTTTGGGGTGAACTTACTAAGATTACCACACCTGGGCATTTTGTCAGCTGTTCTGAATGTCCTCTTCTCTGGCAAGCAATTTTCCATATAGTGAAAAGACCGAGTTCAAGTTCTTTTGAGATCCGTGTAAACGCCTAACCAGGCTCAAAAACTGCTACAGTCTTCTTTATGAAGGCCTTCTTCGATTTTGCTTATATCTAAGTTCACTCTCACTTCAACAATCAGGAACACACCTGACCACAAAACTAAATTGCTGAGGTTCAAACAGGGCAAGCCTTCCTCAAAATGCTGAGTAACAATGTTCTTATCATATGCACATGATGTGATGGTATAGTGTTCATCCATTTTCTGTGAGGGGGAGGTCTTTGTTGATTAGTTATAAGAAATACATGCCTTAAAATACATTTTATAAAATGCTATTTTCTTCAGATATTGCATGTATTTATCATTTATTTAACCAGAAAAAAACCCATTGAGATTAAAAATGTCTTTTCCAGGCATGACCTTGCTGAGACAGTAGTGTAAAACATACAGAAAATCCAAAATACAAACCCAGACACACAAAATACAAAATCAAGAGAAATCACATAATTAGACATTAGGGCAGTTACCGGATCCAAGAGATCTGATGTCTCTGTCCTTTAAAATTGAATTGAATCGCTGCAAGGTAACAAGAGATGATAACTTTAAGTCATTCTGCAGATTATTCCTGGTGGCAGGGGCAGAAAATTTAATGCCTTTTTACCCAGTCAGTTCTGACCTTTAGGACCTGCTTCAAAATGATGTCCTGAGAGTGCAGGCCATAATGGCGGAAGATTCTAGACAGAAGTGCATATAAATATGTAGGAAAATGCCCAAGAATGCATTTATAGATAAAAACCAGCCAGTGAGAAAGTCTGCGGTCATTCAAAGACGGACATTTTACTGTAGCATACAAGGTGCAGTGATGCATTTGTAAGTCACCGTTAGTCATGAAAAGAAGAGCACAGTGATATACAACAACCACAGTTTTTTGAAATGCTGGAGAGTTCATGAATAGTGGATCTCAATTATCTATCAGGGGGAGAATGGCTGAAATAATCATGTGACTTTTGACTTGGTGTGAGAAATTAAATGGCTAGATTAAGTAAAAGCTTCAGTATGTTGAAATCAACATGAAAGATTCACATATCCAAATACATAAAAAACACAGAGGTGTCCATAGGGTGTCGTCATTTTCTTTGTGACTATAGATAAATGAATGTGCACATGCAGATGCCAAAAAGAGTGCTATTCTTATTCCTCTATTACTTCAAAATAATTTTCTCTGAAATTATAAATTACTTAATGACACTTATAAAAAGCTACATTATAGGCTGGTTCTCATTTATAATACCCAAGTTTTGAAATTCTGGGCTTTGAAATGTGTTGATCACAGAGAAAATGATAAAAACAGGTGTTCACAAAGAAGAAGGTTTTGATTTTTTTTTTACCACTTATGTTTTCTGACAACACATTATGCTGCAGTGAAACAGGAATAAAGGTGGTTTGAAATGATTGATATTGGAGTCTGACTAAGCCAAACTCCAGGTACTTGTTGTTACTATACATGGTTTTAAAGCCTTTTTGAGCTGCATTTCGGTCATGTATAAATGAAATGTCGCACACACAGGGGCTTTCAAAAATCAAGCCTGTAATGAGAAACTAAAGGTGACATGGAGTGGAGCTCTGCAGGGTCAGTATAGAGTGTTACACAAATGTAGGGTTGAGAATTTCTAAGAGATTAAACACATTGGTATTGTGTGAGACCTTCACGTTTTGTTCCATTATAAATAACTGCTGCTGAAGAAACTATGACTGAAGTCCCGTCTGTTGTTTTGTCTCATTAACTGTTTGCTAATGATGAAAACGGAGATGCATTAAACACATACTGCACACAAGTGATTTGTGTGTTTTGCCTTAAATTCCCTCATCAGGTGGCTATGGAGGCCAACGGTAATTATAATTTTAGACATTACACGCTTGAGCCATAACACACAAGTCAGCTGAGTGAGCAGGCCATTAAGGTGAGATCATTGTAGGCAAAATGTATCCTAGGTACAATTTTTTTTAATCTAATGAATGTGCTTTCAACAGCAACAAAAGTATTTTCTTCAAATATGAAAAGATATAAAGTGAAAGAGAGATTAGGTGCTGCAGCTCTCTCTTTGTATCATTTGATCTGTTTTACATGCTGTGATCAAATACCCAACAAATGTCTAACAAAGTCCAGCTGAAATCCAATTCATCAAGTTACAATGAGTCAAAAAGAAACGCTGCGTAATACAAAATTCATAAAAGAAACATAGCCATCAGCAACTTTAAAATATTGAACAAACCCCAACTCAGTATAAAACTCTTATTTTCAGAGTTCAGTGTGTCGCACATGACTTGAATTTAAGCAAAGCAATACATTTTAGGGTCTTCAAGGCTAAAACTACAAAAATATCCTGGCTGAAAATAGAAACTCTATCTAACAAAAGTACAATGCTTAGCTTCCTAGCTGGCCACAAGACAAGGGGAAACACGCTGGAAGAATATGATGGATAACCACCTAAACATCTTAAGGAAAACAGTTCACCTAAACCAGAGGAACTAACCATAGAGTTACTTTCAGATATTAAGCAACCTATAAATTAAGCTACAGAGACAAACACATCACAGATGCATCAGAGGAAGGGTAATGCCACTGGATGGCTAAAGTTTTTTTGCAGTCCACTGCAGATGCGGTAGTAACTCTAGCAGTGCCTCAGCCTGTGTCAGTAGGCCTGTGAACAAACAAGAGAGAAGCAAAAACTCTCTTCCAGTAAGACGGCCCCTAGAGGTCAGTGAAGAGGTTGTTTAAAGCAAACAACAAAGTTTATCAAGCAAAATAAACTCTTTTATCCATGTTTTGTGTGCACTCAATTAACCATTACCACACAGAAAATGTTATAGGTAGGTTTATCAACACTTCAGCAGCCTGTCCTGCAAAGAAGTGTCATCAGCAGAATCAGACAGAAGTTTATGAAGACAGCACCATTATGTGTTGACTCCAATTTGTATGTGAAAACAAATCTCTAAGCTTTTAACTCACAGTCATAAAATTACAGTAGTTTTCCAAACCTAGTTAACCCCATTTTATATTGGGCAAATATAATATGTCCAGCAAAAAAAAAGGAAAAAAAGAAAGAAAAACTCCTGCTGGGACAAAATACCAGTTGCTTAAAACAATATGTGCTGTCCTCGCCCTGAGATTTCGAGTTTTCAGCAGCTAGACAGCCAGACAACGACGCTCCAATAACCAAACTTCTCTCTTTTCTACTTGTTTATTGAAGAGTGGCCTCTGACCACTGCCATCACTTTGGTCATCCTAAACTGAAACATACAAGACTGAGTATTAGCCAACGAACATTGCAAATTAGCCATTCTTGCTGCTAGCTAAAAATAAAAAAAACATTTTCCTAAATGACTCCAGCGTACAATTATTTACACCACAGTTACATAAAACAAAGAGACAATTATTGCTTTCACAATTAACCAATACTTACGAACAAATCTTGTCTGAAACACAATGTATAAGGATAATAATCAGCTTAATCCATGAACTGCTCGGTGTTGCGTTCCACCATCTTGGATCTATATTCTTTTTTTAGCGTCACCAAAACATAACAAAATATCCACCAGGGGGCGTTCTAGTGCGGTTTTCAACCTTGCTGGTCCAGCTTAACTTACAAAAGGCACCACACAATAGAAAGTATTGGCAAATTGAAACAGAGAGAACATGGGGATGAAAAAAAACATTTACAAAAAGAAGATGGAGGACCAACTGTAGCAGAAAAAAACATCAGTGGGGTTTCAAGGAGCTTGAAGACAATTTCAGGAGACAAACCAAGCCCCCAAGGCTGTGGGGGACTTAGAGTCAGTTAATGATCTGAACCAGTTCTACAGGTTTGATCAGACACTCACTCTTCCCTCAGGCCAGTCACCCCTTCTGTAAACCATCTTATCTTTAACAACTGCTGCTTTTCTTCCCTGAACTTCACACCTCTCAGCCCTCAGCCATCATCCAGACCCACTGCTTCAGAGGACTCCATTCAACAGCTCGCCTACCCTTCCACGATCCTGTCTCTTTCCATACCTCAGGTTAGGAATTAGCTTCATAAAATCAGGGTACAAAAGGCTGCAGGTCTAGATGGCTTCAGCTCTAGGTTTCTGAGGCGCTGTGTAGACATACATGAATACATGTTCAACAAGGATCTGAAGCTTGGAAAAGTACCACAGTTGTGGAAAACCTCCTGCATGGTATCGATGCCAAAGTCCTAATATCCAAAGGACTTCACCAACTACAGGCCATTATCGTCTAACTCACATTTGATGAAAACCTTTGAGATGTTGTTCCTCATCCATATCCGTCCACTGGTGAGGTCTTCATTGGATCTGCAGCAGTTTACTTACCAGCTTGATGTTGGAGTAATGATGCCATCATTTACCTCCTGCACCGAGCTCTGACCCACCTGGAGAAGCCTACAAGCACCGTCAGGATCATGTTCCTGTTCTTTCATGAATATGATCCTCAGAGAGAATCTTGCTGCTGTTCAACCAGCGGAAAGCTTCACTTTGGTAAAACCCCCAGTGAGAGACATGAAAATAAAGGATATTTTTTATTCTATTCGTACTCTAAAACAAAATCAGTAGTAGCCCTTGACATTTTGCGCGCATCTTCCCTTTTAGTGGTAGAAAAATATAGTATCCGTCTAAAGTGAGGGTGAAGACTGTTTTGCTCTCAACTGGTTTTAATTTTTCCTTTTCATTATAATTTATTTCTGTGTACAGTTTCCTACGAGCAAAAAAAGAGTAAAACGTCTTACTCGATTTTATTGATGCTGTCAGCAGCAGTGAAGGTTTCTTTGACTAGAGCATGTTGAGCCTCAAGGCAGTGTTAATATTACATGTTGCAACCCTCGAAGCAGTTGATTCCTTCACAGAGAAGATTTTTATGTGAACATCTTTATTCCCTTCATTTCTACCTTGATAGATCTGCATGAATTTTTTAAAACACCTCTGACTCCAGGGTGCATTGTTAGAGTGAAGGGGTGGATATCAAATGATAAAAATAAAACAATACGCCATGACTTATGTGACCTTTTTTAACACTAGGAAGGGGGGCATTTTCAAGGTAGTTTAAAAATAAACTTTCAGTTTCCAGTTAAATTAGTTGTGAAAATGTAACTTTTAAGTATCAGTTTAAATGGCATGGCAACTGAAATGATCAGATAACTGCAGAAATTCAGTGATAAAGGACTTGTGTAAAAAATTCAATTTGGGTTGGCTGAAGAAAACAACAAAAATATCCCTATCAAAATTAATTAGTTTGAGATTAGTCTTAATACACAGATAGATGTGACCTTTTAATGCTTAAAGAAAACACCTCAAATAATTAAAGGTAATCACTAGGAGTCACTAGGGAGGTTCAGTCAAAGATTGAAATAACTTTCTATAGTGGTCAGTGTTATTTTTACAAAAAGGATTATTATCCTGAACAAAAACAATACAAGTAAAAGTGAGTGAATAGTAGTTGTGAATATTTTCTTCTCAGATTATGCGACTCAGCTAAGTTTGGGTAAAATCAATGCAATGCACGCACTGAAATAATGGAAATAAAATACCATCCTCTAAAGGAGATGTTTCTCCATTCAAAAGCTGACAAAAACAGATAGTGCTTGCATAGTAAAACTCAGGGTTAACATGGGAATACAGCACCCACTCGACTGAAATTCTCTTCTCTAGAAGAAGCTGTGTTTTAGTGTGGCTTCAAGTGACTTATAGGGCTTTATATTGTATGGCACCAGAAAGTAGATTTCATTTTTGGCCATTTTGACAAATGTGCTATTTAATTTAAAGAAAAATGTGCCCACTGGTATCTTCAGAGAGCACCATCACTTTACTTTTACTTTCATATAGACTTCAATGCCATAATGATAGAGATTGAATTGAGAACAGGCATTGTGCAAACGCTCAACCTTCAAGCTTGAACACTTGTGGCTATTTTAACCTTGATTTTAGAGCTGTGCGACTCTCCTGCAGAGAGCTGTCATGGGAAATGGGTATCTTCATAGCAGGATTTAATCTGTATGACCTTATGAAGCAGATAAATAGAACTTAACTCCTTACAGAACCACATGCATACCCATAAGCCCTTTAAACTACAGATTTACATACATTGTTAGGAGTATTTTCTATTTTAGGAACATGAAAACCATGCTTTAGAAATACATTTATCTGTGCTAATCATATCAAAACAGGAACTGGTTTGTGTTCTCTCAAAAGACAACACTGCAACAACACTGTATTTTTAAAGTGTTAAGATCATTTAAGCTTTATTTTTCCTTTTGTCATGTCTCAACCACACACTTTAAAGTATTTTATTGGGATTTCATTTGATAAGGCAAAACAGTAGAACATACAGTAAGTGTGTTGTCCATATGTGTTCAGTCCACCTGAGTTACTTTCTAAAATAATTTTCTGTGCAATTACAGATGCAAATTTTTCATGGTATTACTTCACCAACTCCACAAATCTAGACTTGACATTTGTGCCAAATCTTCTTTTCAAAGTAGCAATTCTCAGTTGGATTTATGTCCACTTTGATTGGATTGTTATACTACCCAAACATTCTTTGATCCAAAGACTTCCATTATAACTTCCCACTCATGTCCATCAGATTTTTATTTGACCCTCAAAGAATATGTCTTTTTTTTTCTCTTGAAAGTCATTGTACATAAATGTCCTCACACAGTTCTTGCATTAATTACACATATGCAATAAACAATATAACTGAGAACAGGGATCTCAAACTCCAGTCCTAGAGGGCCGCTGTCCTGCAGTTTTTAGATGTGCCACAGGTACAAAACACTGGAATGAAATTACTTAATTACCTCCTTCTTGTGTAGATCAGTTCTCCAGAGCCTTAATGACTTAATTATTCTATTCAGGTGTGGTGCAGCAGAGGCACATAAAAGTTGCAGGACTGCGGCCCTCAAGGACTGGAGTTTGAGACCCCTGACTTAGAATAATAACCAAAATGTAATTTAATAGGATTCTAAAAACAACCATCCATAGCTGAACAAAAATACTACCACATTGTATAGTTACAACAGACTTCCTGTTCATTAACAGAGGTTGAGAGAAAAGAGGAAGAAACAAATTATGTAAATAAATAGCTAAATAGCACTAGAAACAACACATATTGCCCTTTTTTCTCCCATGCCCAGTATACCTCAAAAATTCAACCTCCGGGGAGTCACATCTGAGTTATGTTTTACCTCAAACTGGTGAGATTGGAGGATTCAACAAGAAATAATGAGAAGTGATATGCCTAAGCTTTGCTGGTGATGAAAAGCCTGAGGGTATCATCCACGCTCTAAAAAGTGCAAAGCAGCCTCCAGATTGGATGAGCCTCATATTCACAACAAGCATATAAAATCCAATTTATTTGACTGCTGCTAGCCCCCCTAGGTGCTTTATTAGAAGGTTGACCTCCACTTGACCAAAGACAAACAAAGCTACAGAGAATTGTTCCCACATTCATTTATTTATATAGAAAATGAGGTGATACATCATAATTTAATACCTTTTGCAAAGTGTACTTATAACATGTAACTCTTGTGCTTATTTTTTACTTTAGGGTGTTATGATTCCTTAAAGTATTATGAAGTTAATCTTTGTGAATGATAGAACAGGCACCGTGACATGAAACCATATAAGCAACTCTTCCATCTTAAGAGACGGAAGCATTTCATCTGTCAGCATTGTGTTGCAGTCACAACTGTTGTTTTCACGTTGTTTTGTTTTTGGCAAAAATCTTGATTCTTCCTTTCATTTCCCCCATGGTCGACAACCCCTGCAACCCGCAGCGGAACGGAGAGGATAGAGGTGAATGTGTCAGTGTGAAATGAAATGCTCTCTGTCTCCTGAGGGACAGGCCTGCTTTATGTGGCTCACCAGTCGTGGAGGAACAACACTGCAGCAAACTCAGTTTTGTGAAGCAACCTTTGAGAAAACATAGACGTTTGTCAGCCAGGTGAAATCCTGTCGCTGTAGGGAATATTATCATGAGAGAGCAGCTCAAACGAGGTTAACTAATTGGTCCATGTCTCTTTATGTGTGACTGAACTTCAGATAAGCTCCCTTATTCATGGCCAATGAATGTAGATGAGGCCTAATACCTGAAGAATATGATTTTATTGCAGGGATTTCTGCCAGATTAATGACATTGTTTTTGAAATGAATGTCAAACTCCGAAGGAGAGGGGAGAGGAAGATTAGACGAGGTTGTTATGATTGGAATTGTTGCTCCTGGTTAAAAGAAACTTTCTTAGTTTTTTTTTTCTGCATGAGATTGATCTTTTTTAATATTTTAAAGGTCAGAGTTCTAGAATTTGATTCACCTAATAATAATGACAAGGCTCTGAAACGTGATGGTTAACCTACTATTGTCACAGAGTTGCTATTGCTCGTCAAGTTAAACTATTAAATGTCAAGATAGACATTCTCACTACAGCAGACTTGGCACAAACCTTTATACATCCATTTTCATGACCATCCTAATACCAACATGGCTATTACATCTACGGCGTTTTCTCACAATCAGTAGAAATTAAATAAATATCTGGCAAATTTTTTCTGCACAGAGCTCTCTGTGCTGTCTTGAGCAATAGTTGAAGTAAGGCACAAGATCTTGTGTTTAAAATAAGTATTCACAGACAATTGTACCTCTTTATCAGATGCATCTCTTAATATGCAGAGTCTGGAAGGTGTGGCCTGTGATTCAGAAGCTCAGCTGGAGGCTTACATCTCCAAGGAGGAACCTTTTGGAAATAGGCAGAACTTTGTGGGAACAAGCTATTAGGCATCCCTGAAAGGGTGCCCCATGGAGATATATGCCCCAGGTATTTTGTTGAAGGAATAACGTTGCAACATAATATAAAGCTAAAAAAAAGTGTATTTCACTTAATAGCACCCCTTAAGACAGTTTCGAAGGTCAAAGTGTACCAACCCAATACCAGGATGATGTACTCAATAAAATGGCCTTTTCTTTTACAGAATAAAAGAATTATTCTTTTATCCTGAATGATTTTTTCAGGATGACTGAATTAAAAAGCTTTCCTATCTTTGTCATTCATTTCTGATTGTCTCTGACACAAAAATGATGTTGCTTTCATGAATCACATAATGACAAATTGCAAAAAGTTGGCAAACTTTACAGAAAATTCCTGGGCAACAACATCAGTGCTTTCATGGGTGGTAGATTAATTGCTTGCATACAGAGAACTTTGATAAAGACAGAGCAAACAATTCTGATTTTTTTCCCCCTAAACATCTGTGATGTGTTTTTCTTTCAACCTATTAAAGAGCCTTTCTGTGGTATAAATTCAATTTAACAAATTTTAAGTTTATTATGCTGACTTGACGTTCAGTTGTTTTGCTTGTGATGGGTTGCTTAGCTAAGTTGTACATTGGAGACCCCCCTCACACAAATGGTTTGCTTCTGTATACTAACAAATACACAATAGACTATGAGAGACTCTGAAAATAGCATCAGAGCTCTGGAAGAAACCACACTGCTTCTGCTTGAGAGATTAAATCAATCGTATCACACCACAAATGTCACTGCTAACAGTTACTGTATGTCAGCAAAGAAAAGCTTATTCTGTGGCATTTCTGTTGCAAATTTGTCATCTTTTTCTGTGAGATATTTTTGTCTTCTTTGTCCTGGAAAAAAACACGGATCAGCTTGGCAAAAGCCTTGAAAGAAGGCCACTGCCACTGGTATTACACCTAGATGCAGAAAATGTTTTTAGGGCATCTTGTCTTCAGCACCCAAATCGTTGGAACAAAAGTAATGTCCAGCCTCTCTGTCCTCATTGGCTGAGGACTGGAAGTTGCAAGTTGACATGGCAGGCATCTCAAGTTTCCGGGACAGCTTAAAAATATGTAACTTAAGGATTATATGGCTATCTGACATGAGCTTACACACATAAAGGTTTTGGTGCCTGCGCCTTGTACAAATCCTACTCCTGCTAAATATTATGAGCCAAGACAAAATGAACCATCAAATATGCCTCAGAGGCTCCTGAGAGAATCTCTCTGTGGATCTGGGTTAGATATTAAAACACTAGCTTTAATGGTTGCCATGGTAAAATTTCTTACTGTTAGTGTCACCATTTTAAAATTAAGTATCTTTTGATTCTCTATCAAAGAAAGAAGCAAGCAGAAGGCAGTCAGGGTACACCAGAGATTTTTCAGCCTCCACAGAGGACAGAGTCTAATATTTCAGATTTGAAAGTGGTGAAGAAGGGCTTTCTGAAAGTGATTTCTGTTTGCACAGCAATCACAGATCTAAGGAATCATCTCCCTCTGCTCCCTCTGCTCGTTATCTTACAGCTAATGCAAAGCTAAAATCAGCTTAATGTGGTTTTTGGAATGAGTTGTCTCATCTATTGTCAAACCTTTTATGGAATTGCAACTGAGATTTATGAGTCCTTTGTGACATAGTTTTTGTTTCTCTCTCTGACAGTAAAAAAAAAGAAATCAGAAACAAAATTCTATCAATGATACAACAGGGGCCCAAGTAAATACACTTTGCCATGAACTTAAGATGCTCTATTAACATTTGAAGCTCCCTATTGTTGGGTGCATAGTGTGTTTGTGCAGCAGGTAATCACATATTTGCTCATTTGCATTTAATAAAAAATTAATGACTGGAAATACTTTCCATCATGGGGGGAAAGTTTTGTGCATGAGTTTTAGTTTGTAAATAGTAATGGTTGCACATTATCAACATGCGATTCCTAATTTGCTTCACACTTCTGTATTGAAACATACCAATGTGCAAATCACAATAAATATATTAAAACAACTTTAGACAACAATCCTGAACTGAAATTAATTTTGTTGTGCTGCGGTACAATAACAATAAATGCATTCTGATTATAATTCTGAATCAGAACCAATTCACACCCAAATATAATCTGTTTACGTTTGTCCAAATTGAAACAATCCAAATACATCCAACACTATAATATTCACTTACATAAAGTCCTGTTAAGTCCTAGGTATAATACAGATTTGTATTAATTATTATTACTTAATAATTAATAACCTAATAATTCATATAAAATTTCAACAAATGTAACTAGCAATTGATGTCACTGCCTTGGTAAAGTGCCTTTCAGAAGAACTAATGCAACCCCCCACCCAAAAAAAAACCTGGAATAACATCACAAAATCATGATTACAATGACCTCTGAAGTTGATGTAACATCAAGCCACATTAAAAACTGCAGACTGTTCTCATGAGATTTCCCCCGTTAGGTATTTTATGCTTGGCCTATTTCTATTACACAACACCAAGCGTACGGTTATGAAATCTTTAACTTCCTCATTTGAGTGTGCATTTACAACACTACTTCCAGTTCAACATACAGTTATCAGATCAACATCACGTCAGGAGGTAAAAACCTATTTATCTAAGAAAGTCCAACTAATTGTATCAAGGTCTTTTTACTTTGTTGCCATTCCCTATAAGCATAGATGTGGCAACAGAGGCGAAGCAGGCTTCATTTAAGCAGCCGGTAGTTGAGAGAACGTAAATGAGAGAAAAAGACACATAAACAGTGTTTCAGGAGTACTTTGTGAGCAAAAGAAAAACACAGAGTACAAAGGCCTAATGATAGCAATATCTTCTATAAATGTTTTGTTTAGGAAAGAGACTTGAGTTGGCACTGAGCCAATAGTTATTTCTCTAAGAAAGAAAGACAGAAAGACTTAAACAAAGTTAAGTGTCAAATGTTCCATTGACTTTCATTCAGGAAACTCAAAATCACATATCTTGTGTGAAAAGAAAAAAAAATACACAAAAAGCTAATAGGTTTAATTAATTTCAAACATTATACCAGTGGGGAGTTCTAAGAGAAAACAGCCAAGTGAAGAAAATGGTCTACATATTAGCAGGCCAAGCACTATTGCCACAGAGGAAAACCTAAGAAACTGGATGAAATGGTCTAAGAGATAGGATGCCCAATAAATGGTCTATGAGATTCTTCTTAAACTTACAATATCCACACACATTAGTGAACTTCCCCCATTACATCTACAGATCAAGTCATACGTCAGGACTAGCAATTAATAAGTTTTTTTTTTTCTATTTCTAATTTTGGAAAATATAGTTGCTTACCAACAGCAGATTGTCACTGAAATGGAGCACTGCAGTAATGTAACCTGTCAAAGCTCACTAAGACATTAAGGTGATGTTGGAATATTACTGCTAGAAGGATGGGTTAAGGGAACAATTTAGGCTACTGGTGTCAAAAGATTTTTTTTTTTGTTTGGGTTGAATCAATTCACCAAATGACTAAAGTCTGAGTCATTAGCTAAATTACACCGACATGAAGACCTACCAGGTGGTAATGATTATGATATTTTGTAAATGCCAACCTAATTATACAATCACTTAGCTCAGAGGCAGCCATTATTCAGAAGAATAATTTTCACCATGGAGGTGAACATTTTCTATTCCACACATAATTTAAAAAGATGATTTTGTCATCTTTTTTTCAACCATGATTTTTAATTGCATTACTTCTGATGTAAGCCGGTCATATAAAGTTTAATAGCTTTAAAAAAAATAATAATTAAAAAAATACATACATTTTCTGTTACACTTTTTACATAACATAGAGATCACTCAGTTTGGTTTCTGGGTGGGTTAGCTTTTCTTTGCCATTCTACCACAAAGATTAATTCTGAAATTAAAACTGTCCTTATCTATGCTTCTGCTGTTAAATACAATTACAATAAATCTTTTTTCTCCAGCAACACCAACCATTTTTGTTGCTTTGGGCAGATGTATTCTTAATTAAACTTGCTCAATGTGTAATTGGACATATTTCCTCATCACACAATACTTTCAGTTTAATGGATTTCTGAACTATTTCAGAAATATAAAGAGCACTTTAAAATTACTTTGACACCTTTCTGAAGTTGGAACAGAAGAATAATTTAGCTTTAAATGTTAATTTAAAACTGAAATGTATGGAAGGGCCCCTCATTTCATCACTTTAACAAGAAACAGTCACTTTTTGCTTTCTGTTTCTAAGCGCTAGCTTGTTTTCTGTGGTGCTTTTTAACAAAGTGACAAAAACTGCAAATTAAAAGTTAAAGGAATATATGTAAATCATGTCATTTTCATTAACTAACCTAATAATTATGGTGAATTTATTTTCTTAGTTGAAACAAAAAGTCTTAACTTGAACCTTCAAACTTAACGTCCCCCAAAAAACATTGAGCTAGCTTGCAGAAATTAGCTACTGTGAAAAAATACTTTGCTAGAAACATAATTAGTTATACATTTCACTTTCTTCTCTCATTGCAACAACACTATATTGTTAAACAAAAGCGAATTTTACTATAAAAGTTTATATTTTAACAGCACTAGAAAACTTGATGTTGGTAATATTTAGCCATGTACTGGAGCATTTGTGAATTGAGCAGCAGAGTGAGTTGTATCCATAAAAATGTTGTCACATCCTCTTTGCTATTCCAAAGCTAAACAACTAATTCTGCAACTGACTTGCTTGATTTGCTGCCATTTCTTGTATTGGATGATTGAAGTCTGAAAGACCTAGACATAATAGTAATGTTACATTAAATGGCAGCCTCATTAGTGCATAATAGAACCGTTAACTTGGATGTTAAACACCACACAACATGCTGGTCAGTAGTCTTGTCACATTACTGTAGCTATAAATCAGCCAAAAGTACTTATGTTGGTGCCGGATTTTCACAGGTTTTAGAATCTCAACTCAGCTTATTTCTGCTTTGAATTAATCTTCAGTGATTTAAAGCCCTGTTTTTCCATTAAGCACATAGTTCCTCACCATCACACTGCGTTCATCAAAAGCTATTAGGGAGCTGCAAACCGGATTTGGATTCTTTTTCAACAGTCCAACACACATACTCACCTCTTCTGCCTAAACAACAAAGGCAATTTCCTCATGATTTCCAACATGTTAGGGGAAATAAACAGAAACAGACTTTGCAAAAAATACAAAAAACACTAACAACCAAGAAAAATAACTGTTCATATACAAATTTCCTTAATTTCTGTGTTAGTTTTATTTAAGAAAGCAATAAAACCATCCACAATCACATCCAGAGATATTAAATTCTAGTTAAGTATTCATTAAAGCCTGAAGTTGGACATGTTGACACCTGGTGTTCTACTTAAATGTTCTGCCAATTAGAGAATTTTACCTTTTTGTTATCTTCACCATTAGGTTTGAAGACTGATTTGTTTATTACTTACAGCTAATCAGTTCATGGATTATTCTACATGCAAAATGAAATGTTCTATATTTTAAATATTCTTTGAAAAACATTTGAACTATGACTATTTAAACTTTTTTTTTATCTTCCGGTGGTGCAACTAGCAAAATACTGCATGGATTACGTGTTATTCTTTTGAGTGGTGTGTTGTCAAAAAGAAAGCAACCAAAAACAGCCACAGGTTAAACGTTTAGAGGAGATTGGCAATTATGCTTCTTTTAATCATGTTTGGCTCTATTGACTTTATAATCTTAAACAATTAGATTTGTTGACTCCACCAAAAAGCTGAAGCCAATTCATTATCATAACAGTTTATTCTGTTCTCGTACACAGCTTCTCTGCAAGAGACAAAGTAAAAATAATAAAAGGAATAATAAAAATTTAGGCTGTTATTTGTTTTTAATTTGTCTAAGTTGTTATGTCCGGACAAGATGAACGGGGAAATGAGTTTGTAGTTCAATGACTAATGGACTGCAAATTAGGGCTCATAAAGCTCATTACAGTTATAGAAGCCAGTTTGGGTATTTTATTAGATGATACAAGGTACAAATTAAGTACCAAAAACAATGCTGAGTCAGCACAACCTCAGGCAGATAATGGTTTGATTGCAGATCCTCCAATCAGTCTAACCTGGAACATCATACAAAACATAATTAAAAGCACAAAACATTCACTGCAAAACGGAATACATTTTTCCATCTGATTAGTCTGCTTGTTAAACACAACCTCTATGTAATTTCTTCCAGGAAGAAATGGGTTATCATATTGTCACTTCATATTTTTTGTCTGCCTTTATTACTATTATAATTTGCTTTGACTGTCGCTGTTGAGAATCAGAAAATGTTGCATATTTTCTTCTTTCTAGGTTTCTGTGGATAATAGACAAATAATTACTTCTCAAGTATTGGCTTTTTTTTCTTTCAGATAACGCCAAAAACATCTGAATGTGTGCTGTCCATTTTTCCATTAAATGTGGCAATGTGTGTGGTGATGGTGATGGAGATTTTAGGTGAGGGTTGCTGCCCATCCCTGTAGGTCTCTTAAGGAAACTTTCTCTTTGTTCTCCTTTGGCATTTAAGTTGTGCTTCTTTTTGAGATGGTCTTAGCTGTGTATTTTAAATTACTCCAAGGCTTCCTTCTGATATTTCTGGAATTGTCAAAAATATGCAAAATAAAAAAAAATAAATGCCAAAAGAAATTAATACATGAATAAATACATTTATGGAGTAGCTTGAGCATAGCTAAAGGAAGTAAGTTGTCTTTCCAGCTGTTTTTCTTCTGCCACATCAAATGAGTTAAGCTATTTTATTCGGCATTCTTGTCTCATCTGCAAGACATTAACAGGAAACATCAAATCCAGGTCTTCTTGTCTCTGACTGAGTCAGTGTTGCATTTTTTTCCTTGTCTTTGTTACATCTCTCTCTACTCCTGGCATTCAATTTGTTGTTTTGAATGATTAGTGAAAAAACACACAACAGAGAATTCCCATTTGTGAATATGGAATACAAACTTTTCCTTAACAAAGTGGTTATAATAAATAAATAAATATTTTTCTTTGGAAAAGGAAGATGAAAGACTCTTTTATATACAGTTCCTATATAGCTCGTCACCCAACTCAGCTGTCCAAGCTGTCTAAGCTTGATTTCACTGATATAATGAGGCCACAATATTAGTGTACACAGTTTCCTGTTCGTAACTGCTGCTTGTAAGTGCTGATTTATTGATTACATTTTGTGCTAAACATTTTCATATATATTTTAAAGTTCTTCTAAGAGGGAATCCAAAATAGTTTGACATATTTAAACACTATTTTGTTTAAATAATGCAGTAGTTACGTTCCCTGGTAATTAATTACTTTTACAATATACTAACTTAGTTGCTACCTCTGTTTTTTTAAACACTGCTTAAGATGCACGCTGTATCCCAAAAGATGTTATGTTACAAGTGCTTCAGGACTTATGCAAAGCCAGAATAAGATATGCACCATCTGCTTGGGATATTGCTTTCCACCTCTGACATAACTGTGTGAGATGATAACATTTGGGTGAGCATAATTTGAAATATCAAAGATATTGAGTGACGCAATGTATAATCTTACTGAACAAATGAAGGCCATAAAAATAAAATGATAAAAATTAAAAGATAATTATAGGTGAGTCAGGATGTCTCTTATTCATAAATCCCAAAATCCGCTAAAGGGTTTATGATCGGTACAGCACATTACATGCTCTTTGTTGTTTGGAAAGAGAATTTGCAATTACCTTACAGGCAGCTATGAAAAAGTTTTTACTCTATTGTTTCATACCAAGAATTGCAGATAACTAACTATTTCTGTTGTGCATCACTTGGTGATGAATATCCCACTCCGCATCCATCTCGATATCTGAGGGGACAAGTTGAGCCTGGGGAGGAGATGATAGAATGCAGCTTCTGCCTTTCAGTCTCAGGGTGACAAGGCTTCTGCTCCAAACCTTCACATTCACCTAATGGGGTGATGAAGTGAATGAATGAGGCATGAAGGGACGACATGCTACTGGGGCCAGTGTCTTCTTCCCAAGACGCCACTCCCACCACGCCACCTTTTGCATTTCTGCATTTTGTGGTCTAGGACAGTTGTAGAGAAAGCTCACAGGAGAATGAGGCAATTTTTTGCAAAGTGCCTGCAACACATTTATCCATCCTGTGTGACATGCATACAGCCTGCTTATGGTTTGTGTTTAGTGTGATGGGGCTGTGGAACAGAAAGAGGTTCAATGAGGAGTACATATCTACAAAATCATTATAGTGTTTAGAGCTTCCATCACTGCGGACACTAAACCAATTTGGGCAAATTTTTCCAAAGGGCATATAACACATACCTTCCTGTCTTTCTGAAAACTATTGTCCAAAAGCTTAACTCAGCATATCCACACAATGAACTCAGTGGATTTTCTTTTCTTCAGTGAATAATTCCAAAAAGCCAAAGATTTCCTTTCAGTTTGACCGTTCAGCCGTGTAAATATTTCAGGTCAGTTCTTTGTTGTGCAGAAGAACACACTGGATTCCTTTTC
The DNA here is from genome assembly GCF_003331165.1 of Xiphophorus hellerii. Taxonomy (NCBI): domain Eukaryota; kingdom Metazoa; phylum Chordata; class Actinopteri; order Cyprinodontiformes; family Poeciliidae; genus Xiphophorus; species Xiphophorus hellerii. Next base: position 12,212,598 of record NC_045680.1, read on the forward strand.
TTCATTGAGCATGAGCAATCACATGAAAGATACAGCTGGCAATAAATGTCAAGCATAGACAATTTGGTGACTCAGAGTAGTTATATATTGAGAGATGCCATGCTAAGAGACATTGCACAAAAACAACACTGCATATGTTCATTCTTTTTTTTTCAGATTTTACCATTCTGCTTAAGAGTTTGCATACACTGATAAGAGATCATTGTAAAGTTGATTTTGGCGTTTTAATGACGCATATCTTCTGATTAATGTTTAAACAAACATATGATTTTAATTGTTCTAAAAAACAGAAGTGGGTGCACAGACTTAAAAAATCCATTTGAGAACTATTTCCTGACTTGTTTTGGCATGTAGGTCAGATAATTGAGCTGCAACATGACAAGGAGATTCTGCAGGGAAGTCAATGTAAATCTTTTAAACCAAACATGTTGGTGAGTGAATCATGCTGAGGATTGTTTTTAATTGTTTTTGTTTTGTTTTTGTCTTTTTTATTTTTCTGCTACCAATGTAAGGAGTTCATTCCGCACAGTGTATAGAATAATACTAGAATATTTATCAAGGATCTTGCAGTTTGTCTGCAAGTTGGTCTGGTACATTTATCCAAATAGTGAAAGGATTTAAGTTTGAATAGTTGTCACAATTGTCCATCAGAGAAAATTCACAATCATTTCAAACCTCTTCAAATTCTTGTTTATACATATCCATAAATTTGTGTGTATTGTCAGTCCAATGCAAATTGAAAGAATGGTTCAAACAAGTCAAAAGCCCAAAATTAAGACACTGAAGATACTCATGTCAACAATGAGTGCAACTCCTGTGCAGAACGACCTGCAGGGAACACTTTAACATTTGGAGCTCTTATTTTTCTAAGACAAAGAAATTTAAAAATGAATGCATTTGTATTTTTTCTGACCCGGCAAAGAAGAAAATGCCAGCATTTTTAAAACAGAGTTAGAGTCTAATAAAAACTGCATTAAAGTATTTGACTGGAAAGAACAGTGATATAAGCTGACATCTGATGCATAAAAAAATCAGCAGTACAGGATGGAAAGCCAGCAGGTATTAATGTCTAATAGAACCGCCTGACTCCTGCTGCTAAATGGGATTCAGATGCTGACGTCATTTCAGTCACATCTGTTACATCCATCCAAGTGTGGAGGCTGAAACAATATCGTCTAGCTGGGGGCTGAGTAAAGGTCTTGCTTTCGGACAGCCACGGCAGATTAGTGCGCTTTCTGGAAATAATGACTTTCTGCTAACAATGTAATCTGCTGGTCCAAACACCAGGGAAAGCTTTGTGTTTCACAATCCAGTGAACAGACTGGTGGATTGTCCACAGCCATGACAGAAAACACATCATATCCATGCCTTGCCACTAGGGAGACACAGTGAAAGTCAGGCGTATTAACCGAATCCTCATATTAACAGAAAACTAACCGGGAGGGAATCATCCGGCGCAAGATACAGTCTCAGACACAAGATTCGAGCTTGTTTGTTCTCTCTCCAAGTTACAAATGCAGGACACCAACAAGACACCTGCAGTAAAAGTGTGTACACAGTGTCTGCTTAAATGGCAAATAAATAACACCCACTGAACCCCAGCTTGAAGATAACACACTACCTGGGGAGGAGAAGTGTAAGTGCCTAACCCAGGAGGAAGGCCTGGGAGCAGGACAGCAGGAGAGCTCAATTGGCATTCTTGCTTGAGCTGCATCCCCGAAGGCCAGCCCTCATAAATAATATGATAATAGTGTATATCCAGTGCTGCTGAGGTGAGCTGTAGCAACGCAGGAACAAAGCAGTGCTCTTCGAGAATGACCTGAGGTGGGATGAGGGGATCGACAGCAGCGTGGGTGTGGGTGTGTGTGTGTCGGTGGGGGAACCAAGGGGTGATTGCATTCATCATGAATCGGAAGCTGCGGAGACAAGAAGTGTTGACAAGTTTAATCAAACTGTGTCGAGTCTGACAAGTAAAAGATTGGGACTGTACAAAAAAAAAAAAGGCTGACAGGAGCCTATGTTTATGCTGAAAACACAGTGCCACCGAAACCAGTCATTTACCAGTCATTTTTAGACACAGAGACTTTCTCTGTGTCTAAAAATTAAATGGCTCCCTTGTTTAAGTTAGGAGGATCTTAAGCTGCCCCTGTTTTGACCCAATCTTTCAAAACAGACTCAGCTGGTGGCAGACAGGTTAAAGGAGCAGAAACCTCAAATTTAACAATGCCACCAGAAACTTGGAAGAAAAATACAGGTTAGGTAATTTCTGAACCAGCAGCAGCACAAAGAAATGTCTGCTCCCTGAAATCAACACTCAAGAATTTTTGGTGGAGCAGCAACAGCAGCATATTTTGACATCCGTGCAAGTAGAGCGGATTTCTACCTTAATGGGTTTTTATCTCCTAGACTGCATTGTAAAGATGATGATAAAGATAAAGGAGTAATTCTTCTGTCTAGACTATTTTCTTTGTTTTTGCTGTTTTGTCATTTAAATGTTCCATATCAGCGAACAAATTAGGATGGCTGGCTAAACTCTGAGTAAATATAACAAGTTTTCCAAAAAATATTATTTATAAAATGATTTCCTGAAAAATGGACAACACACTAAAATTACCAACTGTTGTGCCACTTTTGGTGGCAACACCTGCCATCATGTATTTGTGATAACTAGTGACGAGTCTTTTAAGTGGCTTTGGAGGAATGTTAATCAATTATTTTTTGCAGAAGTGCTGTAAATCAGCCACATTTGTGAGATTTTGAGCCTGAAAGGTCTGTTTACAGTCAGTCACAGCATCTCTAGGTTTAAATTGGCAGACAGGTGTTTGGATTAATCAAAAGGTATGTGTTTGAATTAATTAACAAATGATTAAGTCTTTGCTCGAAGCTGCTTTATGGAACAACATAATTCTGTAAAGTTATCCATAGGTAACTGGATATATCACTCCGAGCGCTAAGCCAAATAATGCCTGCCATTCTAGATGGCACAGTTAGCACGACTAGTCGATACATCAGGTTTCCTTCCACTGTGGGGTAACAGGCTAGCATTAAAAGGGAGTTTCCAGCAACGTCTGACTTTTCCACATGTGATCGGCACAAACAAAATGCACTCAGATTGCTATCATTTGCATAATACATAATAATTGTTCTCAATCAGCACACAAGAAAAGGGAAAAAATATTGCTTAAGAAAAAAATACATATTTTTTTCCCAACTTGCTATTTAAGGCTTAAACAAAAAATAAATAAAATGAAGACTTTGAAAACAAAACTTGAACATGCATTTCATTTTCCTGTTAAGAAGAAAAAAAAGGACCTAAAAACAAATCACAAGACAGATTTTTTTCCCCCCACTTACCCCACTTTCAGGACTTCAGTGAGGAAAAAAACATAAGACTTACAAAAATATTTGTCTTTTCCATTAAGTAGATTACTTCCTGTCGAAATGTAAGAACTATCTTTTTATAGTCAGAAATATTCAATAAATGTTGATCAAATGTTGCACATAGTAATTATATTTCTACTTCCACGTGACTTTTAAAGTCAAAAGTAAAGTAACATTTGGAAAAGCTTAAATAATGGGTCTTTAAAATAAAAAAATCCCCTTACCTTTGAGGGCTTTTGTATTTCGGTTACATAGACTTTTAATTTTCCTCAGGTCTCTCTCCTCCATATCTTACTGTATGTTCTTCATATATCAGGTTTGTAATGTTATCTCCACAATGTTCTCCATTTATGTGTCAGGAGAAGAACATTTTTAACTTTGTCTCAGTAGCACTAATCTAATTTGATTATTGTTTGGAGTATCCTTTAGCATATGTTTTGAGTTTTTTCTTTGATAAATTATGCCACATCTTCCTACTTACACAAATCCAGATCATGTTGTACATAGTATAGATTGGGAAGGGTGGCTTCTGATTCTAAAGCAGCTGTTTGCTATAGCTGGCATATTTCTTCTCACCAACAATCACCATAACACATTTTAATGACAGCTGACACAGCGCTATCTGTAATACACCGTGATCACTCAAAGTGTTTACAAGTCTTCAGAGGCTCGTTGCTTATCAGCATTTCAATGCAGAATGGATACTTCTCCTTGTGAGTATATCAATATCCATCTTCTGGCCCCCCATGGATATTGACATATTTATGTTTACGAGCTCTACTGAGCTTTTTTCAAAGTCCTTCAAGTCAGCTCATGATTATGGGTCAGAACTTTTATGTTTTTAGGATATTAAATAATGAGGTATTTACTGGAATATTTGCTTCTTTTTTTTTACCACGACATGAAGGTTTAAGAAATTTAATAACTTAAATTGTTAGAATTAATTTAAAAATATATAAATGTCAACAAAAATATAAACGCCCCATGTCAAATATTTTTGCCATGGGGAGTTAACAATTGTAAATGAGCATTTGTTGACATTTTATTGTACAAAAGTAATATTTCTCTTCATTTGTGTATAATTTTTAATCCAACTTGATTCTTAGTGAGCATTACTCAGTGAGTTGTTTTTTTACTCAGTGCATGGGTGGGGTATGTCCACTGGGTGATCAGACAAAATGAGCAACAACTGGACAATCCTTGGACTGGGGACAATAAAAGGCCACCCCAAAATGTCCAATTTTATCACAAGTCATAATGCCTCAGATGTTGCAAGTTATGTGGGAGCGTGCCATTGGCATGTTGGATGCAGGGATGTCCACCAGAGCAGTAGCTGCAAAGCTCAATGTCCATAATCGGACTGTAGGCTGTTAAACAGTTTGTTTTCAACAGACTGGCACTACTGCAAACCTCATCCTCGTCAGCCACATGTGACCACTCCAGCACAAGATCGCCACATCCGGCTCGTCCATCTGAGGGATCAGCTAAGACCAGAGATACATATAGCTGATGAGGCTATTGGTTTGCACAACAGACGCATCACACCTCAGACTGTCCATAACCGCCTGCAAGAAGCCAACTTGCATGTTCAGCAAATTCCTCAACCTGATTTGTATCATATTCAAAGGACTGTCAATCCGCCACAGATGGCTATGCCACAATGTTATCAATACCGAAATCAAGATCAGTAATGACAGAAAATATATTTTGAGTTTCTCTATATATTGTGTAACCCAAATGTTCATAAAACTCTTATATTTTTGTTCAGTGTATATGTTGTGTGTCAGAATGACATGCATCAGAATGACATGCATTTATAAGGAGAAGTAGTACTACTTTTGAAGCAGAGAAACTTTGGACACTTTTGTTGTAAATGGTTGGAGAAGATTCAAATGCAAGTAAACAAACAGTAATTCACCTTTTGTCAATAAAAAGAAACCAAGATTACTGTAGAATTATGTCAAGCTCCAAATTTCTCAAAAAAAAACAAACAAAAAAAAAACAACAACAGGAGATTCCGTTTGACAGAGTACAAACCCAGGACCAATGATGCAGAGGAAATATAATGACAGACACTCAGCAGGTAATACAAATCAGTAGATTAGAACCAGGTGGAGAGGAAGAATAGATGGCAGAGCTAATGGAGAAACAAACTAGCTATCAAAATGTGGAACAACAATATCACAGTACACAACAAACTTCCAATCCAGAACAATCTTACGGAAAACAGAAGGAAAGTACTCAAATAAAACAACACAAAACCTCAGAGACTCCAAAAGATTCCATGCATCTTAATGGGAGAAAAGACATCTGACATGCTTGGAGCTCAAACTCTGACTTGCCCTCCAACAAAGAAGCTGTGAATGTTCACATCTTTAGGCCAATACATGCTCTGCAGGAACAGAGCTTTTTTTTTTTTTGCTTTTTTTCATTTCCCAGCACTTCAATGGCAAACAACATTGTCTGCAGCCCTGGATAGGAAGTCCTTGCAGTTTGTTCATACAACTTCTGGGCAGAACTTTTTAATTCTGCAATATTGATGGATTGGTCAAAAAATTATAACGGACGTGTTTATTTAATTGATATATGCTGCTGCAGGTAGGATCTATGAGGACTTCTCAGGAAATCTACACTTGAGAAAAATGAAATGTCCTGGCCAAAAGGAAAATTTTTCTTGGCACCTTGAGTAAATAAAAAAAAGTTTCTCTGTTCTTGGGACATATTTCTGGGATATTTACAGGCCTTATATCTTAAAAGTGAGTTGCAGTTGTACAGCAGTAATGTGAATATGATTTTATAATTGTGATTTCATGAATTTTACAAATCTTTCAGTGTAAAATAGTGCAAAAACATTAATGGCACATGTTATGGATTTGAAGAAAATGCACAAATAGGCAGGTTCAGAACTCGACTAATTGAACTCAAGATGACCTGACTGCAAGAAAGGAATACAGGCAGAAAGTTGAAGCAGAGGTTTAGGGAGCAGGAAACTGGATCAGTCCATTTCTACATCTAATCCACACAACATAATGAGGGTCAGGGGAAGTGCTTGTATACAGTGATCAATAGGTAAGAGACAGGGTATGACCTGGACTGGATACATGGTCTGTTACAGCAAAAAGAAATGAGGGAAAACAGAACAAGCAGCTATAAATCCAGGTGCATACTCACTTAAAAAAAAATGTAAGTCTTCAATCAACCAAATGCATGTTTTTAAATTGTGGCAAGAAGATGTACATGGAAAGAAGACAAAAATGTGCAAGGAAATCATGCAAACTCTTTGCAGAAATGCTTTGGACATATACAGGGCAAAAAACCAAAACATTTCTGGATACAATAAAGACAATTTAGAAATTTAACCTGGAGTATGGGGAAAAAACATCATACGTGGAGAGAACATGGAAACAGAAAGGTTCTGGTTCTGTTCAAACTTGGGAGCTTTTTGGTACAGCAAGTGTGTTACCAGGCAGCCTTAGTAGATAACTAAATATGCAAATAAATGTGTTATGGCTTTACCTTCCTTTTAGATCAAATGGTAAATCTGAAATATTTTCGCCCTATGAAATTAGAAATTCTCAAACAATACTTACTGTATTTTATATAGTAAACAAGAACATCAATAATCCTAATAATGTGCAGCATGTTTAAACCAACAGCTGGTTCCATTTGTTTTACTTGCTGTCTTGTTGCAAAAGCAACCTGCAGTGTTTATTTTGGCGGTGTGGTGGCCCAGCGATCCGAAAGCTTTCACCGTGTGTCATAGACAGTCATGGTGAGCTAAGCTGGTGAAGAGTGTCAGGGTTTATTTCTGCCTGCGGTGAGGGCACACTTCCCTCGATTGAAGTCTCCCTGCAGGCTTTATTTTCCGATGTCCCCAAAAGTAAAGGACTTTATCTCCCAGCAACAAAAGAGAAGCTGATTTTTCTCCTAACTCTGAAACCACCATGAAATTCAAACAAGTGGTGGCACTGATATGTCCCATCATTTAGCAGTCTCTTTTGTGAGGGAAAAAATCCGGCAGCTGGTCCCATGTGTTTTACTCATTATATATATACATATATACTGTATATATATAGTGTATTAGATGAGTATTTATTTTATCACTACACAGCAGACAATAACTAATTAGCATCTGTTCTGGTGTACCAGTGTTTTACTCACGACTGGGCCCGAGCAGTGACTTTGGAAACATACTTTGCGACCTTTTGCTCTATTTATGCATGAATGGACAAGGCTGTGCTATACGAGAATAAGTGACAACATTATTAAAATATTTTCATACGAGTTACGCCATATGATGTTATCTGTTTTAATTAGTTTCTTCATTCTCTGGTTTTTATCTTTTTCTCTGGTTCAAATATTCTTAAGCCTTTTCTCAATACTAAGAAGATATTTCATAACACATTAATATCAATTTGTGGGGCAAAATGAAAAGAATGGATATTTTGACCAATAACCATTATTCGTATGTTTTATGCCAAGCAAATGCTAACTGAGCAGGTCTAAAGAGTTTTTGCTGCATCATGAAAGTTGTATTGTGTTTACTGATGCGACTGTTGACACGTTTCTAATCCTTTCACATAAACGAGCGTCCTTGTTTTGACAGCTGTGCCGATAAGCGGTTCTGACTGTTTTCTCAAAGTGTATAAACCTTCACTCATTATCTGTCTGGCAGGTATTTCCTGCAGCCAAGCAGGTGGTAAAGTGTCTCAATTAATAAGGATTTTGCTAAAAAAAAAAAAAAATGTATATATATATATATAAAAAGCTGGATTTTAGTTATTGTTTGTTGCAACAAATATCCTAGTTTGGTGAAAGAATGATGTTGCACCATGTCTTGGCTCAGCTTTTCAAATAACATTTTAGGTTTCTTCTTCTTGTTTGAATAAAGATAAATGGAAAATGCAATACTACCTCACAGTTTTACTTTTTTCAAAGATATCTACTCATGGCAACATAGGAAGGATAATGTTTATTTGTTGATTTCAACAAATAAACCACAGAGAGGCACTTATTATTAGAAGGGCTAATAAGTAAGCCCTTCATTGTGAAAAAGGGAACCCTTGCATTTAAGATAAGGTTGCAGTTTTCTCAAAACTGACTGCAACCTTAAGCTGTCATTCCTCTATCCAGGGATCAGATGTCAGCATTTAGCTGGTATCGCAGGTTTGTTTTATTTTGACAATAGTTGTGACTTCATCCAATTGTCATGGAAATCTTGAGAAAATCTTTTAAATGTTGAAAGGAGAAAAAAAGGGAATTAGACACGTTTCCATTTATTGGTTTAGAGCAAATCAACCAGGGTATGCAAAATGTAATTTTGTCAGAAAGAGGAAGGCTGTGAGCATGAATGAACCCCACTTCTCTGAGAAAACTAAGGTTTTCAGGAATGTGTTGCTATCAGGGAAGTTTAAATTCGTCTGTCAAGTCAACTAGTATTTGCGATGTTACATGCCATCTGGAGATGTAGAGAAAGAAATGGATTTCTAATGCATACAGTTAGTGCCATACAACAACAACAGCTATTACACACATGGGAGAGACGGCGTATACTCAAGAATTTTGGGAGATAATAGTTGACATGCATTTTTCAAAAACATTTCTACATTTTGAAAGTTTTTCTGGTTATATGAATGTGTATAAGTATTCTCATCAAGAATGTAACTGGGATAGTGTTACAGTGTGAATGTATTCAGTATGTCAAATCCAGTAAATCATCTTTGGAAAAGCAGGTGTGTGCTGTAAACAGTATTTGGTTAAAACAAAAAGAAAAAATAATCATATACAGGTACAGTACAGACCAAAAGTTTGGACACACCTTTTAATTCAATGAGTTTCCTTTATTTTCATGACTATTGACATTGTAGATTCACACTGAAGGCATCAAAACTATGAATAACACATGTGGAAATATGCACTAAACAAAAAAGTGTAAAACAACTGAAAATACCCCTTATATTCTAGTTTCTTCAAAGTAGCAACCTTTTGCTGTGATTACTGCTTTGCACACACTCTGCATTTTCTTGATGAGCTTCAAGAGGTAGTCACCTGAAATGGTTTTCACTTCATAGGTGTGCCCTGTCAGGTTAATAAGTGGGATTTCTTGCCTTATAAACAGTCATGAAAATAAAGAAAACCCATTGAATTAGAAAGGTGTGTCCAAACTTTTGGTCTGTACCGTATATCTACAAAAATTTAATATTATAAAAAGCTCAAGATATTTTGCCACTCCTTTTAGCAAGTGAAACTCATATATAGATGCATTACACATAGAGTGAAATATTTCAAGACTATTTCTGGAGGATTATGATTTCCAAATAATGTCAAAACAAAATTCAATATTGCACAACGTCAGTGAAAAAAGATATTTTAAACAGAAATGTCAGACTTCTGAAAGGTATGTTTCTTTCTTTGCACTCAAGGTTGGGTCTTATTTTGTATGAATTACTGCAGTGGTGTGGCATTTGGTGGATCAGTCTGTGGCACAGCTGAAATGTTCTGGAAGCCAAGGTTGTTTTTATAGCAACCTGAATTTGGAGTTTTCAGTAACTGTAAGCCAATGAAATTGTAAAATATTTAATTGTGTAATAAATCTATATAACATTCATTGCTGAAACGAGTAGCAAAACAAATTGACATTTTTCACAATATGAAAAATCTTTTGCTATGGATCTATAGACTTGACCATTATTTAGAGTTGTGTTTTTTTTATTATTGTGCCAAGCATATTACAAGGGTCTTAAGCATTGAAACTTTCACCCTCTCAAGTTTTCTACCACCTCATGGTTAGAGGGGGCTAGTACCTCAAGCCTGGGACTTGCTGCTCTAGCCCGAGAAAAGCTAGGTCCAATCTATCTGTTCGAACTGCGAAGCTACAGTAAAATTCTGTGTTTACTTGGCCTACTAGAGTCAAGGAAAAAAACTGCCTCGCTAAATACTGCTTTGGCAGATTATTCGATGAAATCTTTGGTGGCAGCACGTGGTTGAAAGAATACATAGTAATCAATGAGGACTTGATTTTTTCTTTATGTAAAACATATCTGCCTAGAGGATTTGATATCCATCATAGCTATTGATGATAAAAAGCAAGGAGACCCTCTGTTTGACAGCTAATTGAGTGAGATTCTTGTTAGACACATGACACTGGAATAAGGTTTTCTACATTCTGGTCTGTGTGGCAGAGAAAAAAACCCCCCAAAACATGGCGAACATAATTATCAAAACCACATTAAGAGGCAACATTTGTAGACTGAAATGATGCAGACAGTATGAAAACATGTTTTTCAGAAAAGGATTATCACAGCTTACATCATGTCCTTTAAACTCTTGCAATATATTATAACCCACAAAGAAGTGATTGAGCTCCCTCTGAATTTAATGCGGCAAGAGGGCATCATAGAGTTGGGATATGTGGGACTGTGATAACTATGGTCTTTTCTCAATTCAGGTCAGTGCCAAAATGTGAAGGCACTGACACGAGAACACTTGAATGTTTTACTCACTGGAGAGCCATGTTGAAAACTCGTACAACCAGAGAAAAAGGGAAAATTGAAGTGTGTTATCACGTGGAAGGGGGTGGAGGGGGGTAGCTGTGTGACTGACAAACCTCAGTGAGGCCAGAGGACACCACATTGCTGCATTGACATTCTCACTCGGGTGGGGAGCTTACTGTCAAAGATATGTCAGACGCTGTGGGGTTTTCACATGAAGCAACTAACACGCACACAATGGTTGGGTTTAGAGCTCTTGTCAAAACACTTTAACCTCACCCTTTCTGCATATAACCCTTAGCCTTCACCTTTGTTCTACTCCCACAGTTTCTTGCATCCTGTGCCAAACCAAGTATTTCTAATTTGCTCCTGTGCCCTGTGGGTTTTTAATAGCTGTGGTGCACTAGCTGTAAACACTAGGTGTGACACGACAGATGGAAGCAGCAGTGGGAGTCTGTGTGAGTCTTTCAGTCCCACGGTGAGTCCCCTGGGCTGCAAGTGGAAAGTGACCGGAGTAATTAATCCATTTTCACTACTCCTTTATCCTCCAAATACTCAGCCGCGCTGGTGTTCGCTCAAGGACGCTAGAACAGCAAATTTCATTTCAGCCTCTTTCTGCAGTTTTCAGCAATGGGTGAAAGACAGGATGATGTTGTTAAAGGACTGATAGCTGATGTGGAACAACCACATTAAATGGAAGTTACAGTGGAATAAACTTCTGCAAAATCCAAACATTTCGATGCAAGACTCAATTTCAGACGTCCATTCTATATCCTTCAGAGACCACTGCAGTACATAAACATTTTAAGAAACTGGAAAGCATAATCTTCTTAGTGAAAGTATCTGAAGATGTGATGCTTTTAATGGATCTACCCACAGTCATCAGTCTTCAAAAAGGGTATACTCAGTTGTTTGTGTGTGTGTTTGTGTGCATGTTTTGGCTTCCATCAAACTGCATGCATTACGGCAACATTACATCCCACACTCAAGAGAATATCAACTTCTTTATTTGCAACCACAAGAAACCCAAAAACCCATCACATAAAAGCCAGAATCTGGGCCCTGAGTGCATGTGTTGGTAGCACATGCACTCCATGTGTCTGAGGTGTAGTCCTCGATGTGGTTGTCCTGGGTTTGATTCCCGGTCTTGGTCCATTTGCTGTATGTCTTCCTCTTTCTTCTCCTCCCTATTTTAACAATTACTGTTAAATAAAGGCCACTAGTGCCTAAAAACAACCAGAAACTGGTTGAAGTAATGACATTTTCTTCTCTGAAATCTCTTAGATCTCAGATGTTGCACAGAAAGTTTCACATTGCATCATTATGACAGCATTAGATCAAAGGAAAGCTCTGCTTCTATAGAGTAGCTATGGGGCAGTAAGGACACATTTACAGAGAACAACAGAATATAATATAATATAATACAATAGAATAGAATAGAATAAAATAGAATAGAATAAAATGTTTTTTTGTCCCGTGGTGGTATAATGAAGTGAGCGAACAAATGTCACTGGCCATTTCCATAAACTTCAAAAACAAACAGCAAAAATGTAAAATAAACTGCTAAAACACATAATCTCCATAAAAAAAACAACACTTAACAGTAGACAATGTAAATACAGAATAAAACAGAAAAGTATGCTATATAGTTTTGCACCAGGATTATCCAATTTCAGAAGATTTAATAAATATATGATTTATTCAAATATATTCTCATAAAACAAGCACAGGAGTTCAAACTGTTCAGGCCAGCTGATTGTTGTGCTGTGCTATTGTACAAACATGAGGCATTTTAGCCTGTAGAGGTTTAGGCACTCTGCAATGAAAGTCAAGGACAGAAAGGTAAAACAACTCTACTTTACTTCAACTTGCAGCAGCATTTATAGAAGAATTAAAAATGATTGAGGGCATGGCCTCCATCAGTGTTATCTCCCTTTGAAATGGCTTTTGGTCAGCAAAGTCCAACAGTGCAAAGTTCGAGGCAGTAATAGTCCAAGGTCTTTGAACATCTAGGGAAACAGATAACTTGTCTTGATTTTTTTTTTCTTCTTTGGCTTAAGATTCATTGCGTCTTGTGAGGAGGTTTTCCCTACTATATCAGTAAAAATACTTTCCCCTTAAAATTAGAAAATGACTGTTCTGGAAATTATGTGATAAAAACAAGCTTAGATGTAATGTTGAATTGTTTGGAGGTTGGGAATGAAACACAACATCCCTACAACAGTAAAAATACCGCAGGCTGTTTGGTTTTTATAAATTTAAATAAAATGTTGTCACACAGACATCGCTATGTTGTTTCACAGTAGTTTGCAGGAATTTTAAGACACTCCTCCCAATCAAACTGATGTATTTCTCAAATAAAGTCTATTGTTACCACTAATTGTGGATTCTTTTAAAGTAACTTTCAACCATACATATAGCATATATTACTATACATTTTTGGAGAAAGACTCAGTATTGGCCAACATTGATTTTCAAGTTACTTTTAAATGATTTCTTAAATCAGAGTGGGGGAGGGAGGGTGTTGAATCACAGTCACAGCATCTCTTGTTGAAGCTATGAGAGAAACTGAGCAAATTCTCACACAACTTTATTCAAACAGAGCTTTGCTTAACAAGTCTTACCCAACCTAGTGATGTATTTATGGATCCATACTGTCAGCTAGGTGTCCTCTTTGCAAGGGTGTTTCAATGCTATTTTTTTCCAGAAGCTGGCAACGTGAGGAGACACAGCAGAGGGCCCTGCCACTGCCTCAAAGTTCCTGACATTGGTTTGATGTATGAATCCAAACTTATTCTATTTAGGGAAACCTGATCTGGTCACAAGACAGAAAAACAGAGGCCAGTGTGATGCACATGCTTCAGGTAAACACAGTGCACATGTAGCTTATGCACAATGTGGTTTGTGGCCAAATCTAAACAATGAATAGTGTAATTTTTACAAGTCAAATTGTTACATTTAAGTAAGCATAAATTGTAAGCAACTTCAGTTTTAAGAAGAAGATTTTGTAAATACTTTTTAGATTATTTCATGATCTACAATATTACTGCCAAGTTTCATGTTGCTCCACTGCCTCTCCTACCTCTGCTGTCTACTAATGGCTGATTGATGGGAGGACAGATTTGTCTTCAGTGTTTTCTGTACCAATGAACTCACAGTGACCTATAAGGGAGCAAATGGACGAGACAGACACTATCAGCAAAGTAGAAAATATTAAACATATAACAACATAGGATATGAAGTGATCTTCAAAATAAATTTAAATTTGACTAAATGCCTTGTTAGTTATAACAAAAATTGCTGTAATTATATACATAGAAGGTGGGAGTAACAAGTGCTGAGAAATTCACTCCAAGTAATACTAATAAATATAAATAGCATTACAATAAATATCAAGGAAAACAAAGACATGTGGTCAATGTTTGCACATATAACAGATGATGTTTGAAGTGCAACTTTTAAATCCTTTTCTGTATGTAAGATGAATTTCTGGTAGCTTCCTGATGTCCGTGTGGATTGTGCAGACACTATCAACTTGACCAGATAATGGTCCTCTGTTAAACTTGTTAGCAGTCAGAAATACCATGAAGGCTTTCTTTGTAGCTGCATCATTGAAGTTCTATGGCAGCTAAAGTAGATCATGCAGCTCAGAGAGAGAGTGAAACCCCCTGGAGACCAGAGAGAAAACAAGATGGAAAGCAGAGATTCTTTACAGTTTAGTCAACTAGCTCAGCAGGGGTTGCAAATAAACACACAGCCTCTGCTAAGGCAGATATATAGATACTTTTAACAAAGGTTCAAGAAAGAAAAAGATAATGAAAATAAACTTTACTGTGTGACAGTTTTTTAGTATGTATTCAACATCTCAGTCACATGCTTAGATACACATTTAAACAAAGATCACCAGACACCAACACTAAAATGAACAAGCACGACAATAAAATATGGATATATTTACACATATATGCTCTCAAAATGTATAATTTGTGACTATGCACAAATACAAACAAAATGTGGATTTTTTTCCCCCTGAACTCTATTTAGTCAGATGAAGTGACAGAGTAAGGGATCAAGAAAGATTAAATTTAGAAGTTGAGAGCTACAGTATTTTATATGACACCACTCATCTTTTGTTATCACTAGCTTTGTGGTACAATCTCACATTTCTCAAGTATTCTTGTCAGAGCACCTTTGGGGTTCGCAGCAGAGAGGCTGCATACAGTGTAAATCTAGGGTAAAATTTCCCTCTTTCAAGTCAGCATTTAGTAGATGAACTTTTAGCAGCTCTTTGTGGATATGTCTCAATGAGGTATGCACATCTGGAAAATGCAATTTTATTCAGTTCTTCCTTTAAAAACTCTTCATCTCTGTCAGGTTGTGTGGAGATTGGCTGTGAACAGTCCTGTTGATGTCCAGTCAAAAATCATCTGTTGTAATGAAGCCTGGGCTTTGACTAGGCCTCTTCAGAACATCCACCTCGTTGTCTTCAAACCATTCCTTTGTGTAGGTTTAGAAGGATGCTTCAGGTTGTTGTCTGGTTGGAAAATAAACGTTCTCCAAACATTTTGCAAAAATAAATCAATACATCTGTTGTTCTCTTGCAGACGGAAACCATTTGTCCTTCAGAATTCTTCAATATTTTGCTGTTTTGATTGAGCCAGGTTCTGCTGGAGGTTTCTTCCTGGTAAAGGGGATTGCTCCTTTCCACCGTTTTCCATTCTCAGCATGAGGAGCTGCTTCAAAGTCACAATGTAAGCAACTAGAACTGAGACATGTTGCAAGTCATTCTGATGGATTTCCCTAGATAGAAAACATTTTGCCTAATGTAGCCCAATTATACCGGTCTGAAGTAGGTAAGGGCCCCTGAGTTCATTAAACCCATTAAATTACAAATAATAACACTCTCGTGTTTAACCCTTTGTTAAGTTTCACTTTAGAGTAATAATACACCAGTACTTTTCTATTCTTTTCATCCAATAATATAGCTTTGAGGAAGAATAATATTCTCCAAATACTATTCTACAAGAAATCAAACACACACCTGTATGAGATTTTGAACATATATTGAACACAATAATAAATTCACAGAAATGGTAAATGTTTCAGTCTTTTGGTTTCACAAAACCTATGTTAATTAATGTGGGCCCACACTTCAATGTTCACCTAAGCCGGCAATAACTAACTAAAATATAATTAAAAAAAACAAACATTGCAGGCCTGATGTGATGACGAAGCGTGGAATTTGGTACCTTACTCCAAAGGAAAATCTTGAACCTTCTTGGAATTTCACCTGTCCTTAGTCCCAGTTGGCAAGATGTCTTCAGCTCCTTCACCAGTCCCTCGGTCCAGAGGATTCAGGAAACGGCAGGAAAATCCAACGCAGACACAGACCTCCAGCACAGTCACAAAACTCTCAGTGTAAGCTCATCTCTCTGCACTAAGCTCAACTCTGGAACGCTCCCACGACGGAAACCTTAGTTAGCTCACAGTACTCAATGTCCATCCACTGTGCTAATGAATGCTAATGCGTTAGCAAGCATTACATATGACTTTCCACCTACTGTACAGTGAATTCCGGTTTGAAATTATCACAGTAGCTGCAAACAGGAGTGTAGAGTCGATATCTATTAACAGACTGTCGAGTTGAAAGCCTAAATATCTGCTAAAACACTCGTTTATTAATAACTCCGCCACGTTTTTTCAGCGCGGTTCACCTCTTTCTTTCTCATTTCTTCTTTTCTTACTTCCTGTCTCTCCTTGACCCTCAGCCAACCACGGACCAGTGAAGTTGCTTTGTTCTACCCCACTTCCTCTTACAACATAAGCCCTTCAAAATAAAATATGGCGAAGATTACTTTCCTATAAAACGGTTTTAAATACATTTCTATTTGTTAACACTTATTTATAACAATTTTAACACATTTAAGCAAACATGCTTAACACATTCTAACTTATTATTCCTTCCATGAACTTAACTCAATACAAAATGCCCTTATTTTGGACTGGGTTACACTAATAAAATTGAAATTGACTGCCCTGTTTGATAAGTAGGATCAATTGGAATGAATGTACTTGACTTGGAATCTGTATATGATTGGATTGAATTGACCTTTTTTATTGTAAAGTGCCTTAAGACAACATGTGTTGTGAATTGGTGCCATATAAATAAACTGAACTGACTGTTGTAAAATAATGTTCGAATGTCCAATTTATGAAGGTAGGGCATGCTTGAAATGTTTATTTAATGCATAAAAAATGGATCTGATAACGGTCTCACAGAAAAAAACAGAAGTTTAAGAGTTTTTTCTAAAATATCTCCAAGTTAATATTGAACAGAAGGATAAAACTGGTACTTTCTACCACAGTTAAAAATCTTTCCCCCCCACAGGATAGAGAATACAAACCAAATGCATAAGTTCAAAGATATAAAAAACTGCTTATAGTTTTGATAATTTACAAAACTAAATTATTACATCACATATGTATTATCAACATGAATAATTAATGCTTATCACATACAGTATATTCACAGTGTAAATTTGTTAGAGACTTATTGATTTAAACAGCAACAATGCTCTTTGATATCCAGATGAAAATCAGTGAAGGAAAAACATCAAGTCAAGTCTGTCATCACATACAAACCAAGGCTTATATATCAGGTCTTTGCTGTCAGGAAAAGATGTGATCAACAGTATTAAAAACTCTGTGAAGATCTATAAATAGAAGGGCAGCAAAATTACCCCTCAAGTCGTGTGACTGATAGGCTGACTGCTGGATTCTTACTTATGTTGAACAGAAGCAGCTGATCAATTTCACTTTCATGTTGTTTATTCTATTACTTCATCGTTTAAGAGTATTTATAAGTTTGATATTGTTCACTGATTTTTCCAGAATTGTGAAGTTTCTTGATCCCTCTGCCCTCTTCAATGTACTGAAATAGAGTTACTGCATTTGAAGAAAATATGTGATGTTAAAAAAAGTCTGGCTTATAAAAAGAAAAACAAAAAAACATTTAAGAGTTTCTTGTACAGATAAATGCATTCTAATTAAAATACATTTTAATTAGTTTATATTAAATATAAGTTGCTGTTTGAGTATCACCACTTTTAAGTATACCCTGAGATGAAGTTAACAAATACATTTCTATTATTGTGCATTTTAGGAGATAAGAATAAATTGTGTAGTTCTAACTGACCTAAAGCAAGAAATATATGATTCGAGACTTTGAAAAAAAGATATATGTGTCTTTTAATTTGGTGTATGAAAAGTTAGGTTTCAGCTGTATGTGTAACTTCAAAATCCAAGAGAAAGCAACTACAAGAAGGACTTTTTATTTACCCGTTCATACCTTATGCATTTTTTAATCTCATTTGTAAATATTATGAAAAATCTCTAAACAATGAATCTTCCTACAAGCCACGACAACAGCATAGGCTGGAAATAACCATAACATCAAATAACCTATATTATTCATACAGCATTTGGAATAGAAAGTAAACATTCACTGATTCAACTGAGTTTGCAAATGTTTCACACAATGTAGTTATACTGGAGTCCGTTTGTGCACATGGTTTTTGCATGTTTTTTTTTTCTTTTCTTTTTTTGTTTAATGCTTACATTAGTGAAGACAATCAGGGGGAAATACAATTAGCGACTGGTCCATTAATTCTGAACATTGACGCACAAAATAATGACAGGCTTTTATGTCTAAATTTTAGTTTGTTTTGTGTGCAGTTTTGGTGATTTGATTAACTTGCATAACGCATGGGAAACTTATATAACTGTGTGGGTGAGATGTTTGGTTTTTAGTGGGGTTAAGCCCCAACACTGAAAAATCATGTGATTGTTTGTTTCGGTCTTGAAAGCAAATTATACTCCCCAGATTTCATTAAAAAGAATCGTGATTGCACTGTGAGAACTACAGATGAGACTAGTGATCCTGTGAGTAAGCAATCACATACCCTATGGATCCAGTTGATAAAAATGTATGAAGTTTTTTTTTCTTTTACTTTTCTAGACAATACAAATGTGATACAAAGGAAAGAAAAGACAGTGCTCACTTTAAGTGCATGTGCCAGTTATGCTAAAAGGAGTCAGTGTTATGCATAGTGTTAATATTTTATATACACTTTTATTCTTTTTTTTATATACACACTGTTTATTACAGCTGTGGTTGAACAGAGTTCAGCTCACGGGTGACATTAAACAAAATTCTATGCTTTATTTGATTCCTTTAACCTGAATAATTTGGAAAAGATTTTAACTATCACAGCATTTTTCCTGGCTGACCAGAGCTGGTGTTTTGTGGTCTGCTGTGAGTGGGACTGATCCAAATGTTCCTATATTTGAGGGGGTCTTCCCTTTGTTTTAAACCAACAATGACCACAGGAAAGAATCGCCATCAAAACTGAAACTGTTACTTACCTCTGCATGCAACCTGTGTGAACACAGTCCTAGTCCAGATCTAGCCTTGCAGGAGGATACTGGAGATTTCTAGCATTGTGGTTCATATATTTTCTTTTCTCTTGGTACTCTACAAGTAATTAAAACCTAATTAGCGGCGGAGGCAGTATTTTCAAATTATGTAAATGTATAATTTGTTGACTAACACCGTGCCTAAATAAAATTTAACTTTTAAAAAAAGACAGTGACTATTGCTAATGAACTGATCCAATATTTACATTTTGATTTTCAGACTTAAAATGCAAACTGGCAACACAAACAGAAAAAATATGTAAGCGAGAGAAGCTTTTATGTGACTGTGGCTATATTAAAATATATTATTTGGAAACACAGAAACAGAGGGATAATCAAACTGATAGCCTCTCTTTCATTTTTTCCAAACCAAAAATAATTTTTGTCATTCTTCTAGATTTATTCAAACAGTAATGGGCATGCTCTGAATGTCATTGGAAAAAATAGCTTGAGCCAAAGTAATTTGTGAATGATGTCTAGTGACTAATGTCAAAACTGTTGGGTCTGAGTTTGTATGAAAAAAATTAAAGGGTCACAGAAGGCTAACTGGGACACACAGTTGTAATAGCAAATGTTTCCTGGGGAAAAAGTCCTCTTGTTTACAAAGGAAAAAAAAGCCACATCTCTACTGAATTTTTTTTGCTGCTTCCAAGAGACTTACATTTCTGTTATTTATACTTTGTGACCTTTACATTGGACACCACTAAAAGCCTTTAAAACTAATAGAGATGGAAATACAATGCAAACATTTGATCATAGACACAAACAACTCAATATGTGACAATAAATGAACAGTTATTGTGTCAGTTATTAGATATATGTCTGAACCTATTTTTCACCCACACCGTATGATTTATTTACATTTTCCAAGGGGAGGCCATCAATGTTTATGTGTTAATGTTGTCACAAGAAATTGTCAGTCTATGAGATTTTAAAGTTATCTGTTAGCCAATATAAATTTGCATAAGGTTGCAAGAAATTAAATAGTTTCAAAGACCCCATTTGTTTTTCTGCATTTGCTTGACTGTCTAGTTGACTCTTTAAGCCAAGGCAGCAAGTTTTTATCTGCATCAGCCAGCAATGTCTTTTTAGGTACAAACCCATATTTTTTGTCAGCAGTATGTGTTGTAAATGTTGACTTTATTTGTCAATGACAAAAGTTAACCTCGTTTGAGTCATTAAAAAGAAGATACAAGCAAAATGTGCTTTTCTAGTAGAGGAAAAAGTTTTACTATCTTTGGCTAAAATAATATCCTTCCTCTGCCAGTCTGCAGTATCAGTCTGAGCAAACTTTACCCAACTCCTCAAGGCAAAATTCTTTCAGTTGTTGATGTTTTATGGGTGTTTTACTTGTGCAACTTGCTTCAAGTCAGCCAATACCATCTCAAAAGTAGATGGTCTGACCTCCTAGAATGAGGTCAGGTTTTGATCTCGAATGACCTCGTTCTAGGACTTCTACATTTTTTGTTTTCAGTGCGACCTTTTTGGTTATACCTTTGTGTTTTGGCTCTTTATCGTGATGCAGGGTTTCATTTACATATTTTACATTTTAGCATTTTCCTTGATCGCTCTCTGATATTTGGTACAATTCATGGTGGATTATGGTGACCATGCCAGCTCCTGCTTCAGAAAAACATCCCCAAACCATGAGATTTCCAGCTTCACAGCTTGTATGAAATTATTTTCCTCAAATGCTGTGGTTGTTGTGTTTTTCATCAAGCATGTCCTCTGTTCTGGTATCCAAATAATTCAATTTGACAAAAAAATTTTCAAAAACTCTTTCTTTGCCTTCTGTTTGTTAAAAGAACCACCAACCCCAACATAGCTCCATGGAAACTTGTCTTCTCTTTCAACTACATTGCCATATAGAAACAGATTATGAATAGATGGTAGAAAATTGCTTTAAGTCATGTTTATTAAAGAAAATGTTAAACTTCCCAAAATGGGCATGAAGTATTTACAAGGTAAGTGCAAACGTTGGTGTGACAGACATGGTCTTTTAGATACTCATAAGAAAACGGAGTGTAAAATGCTGAAGGTTGGAAAAAAACAGCAAGACAAAACCACGACAAAAAAACTCTATGGATTCTTGTTTTGACAAAATGTAATGTGAGGAAAATCTCTGCAAAGGTTTGTTGTCGGACAGTTTCACTCTCACTCAAAAAATGCATCAAATTCTGATGAGAACTCACATCCATTGATTATTGCCACCTGATGGGCTGGAGTGGAATTTCCTCAGCAGCTGAATCAAAACTAATGCTCTCAATCTGAATATGAAAATGATCACGTTAGCATGAATCCTGATGATTTGCACACTGAGACACGGGAAAGCAATTTAAGCACTTGAATCCCCATGCACTTGACAACTTGTCAGTGGGACTGATTGGGATTTGAACTATGAATCTCTAAGAGACACATGTTTAAAACAGAATGTAGATGCTGCTTAGCTTTGTATCTGCAAGTCTGGAGATTATGAATACCATACAGGGAAACAAAACAACCTGATGGGATAAAAATAAAAAAAAAACAAGTGCTCACTGTCACACAGTTGATTGCCTCTTTTATATGCCTAAATGGTGGGCTCATTGTGTCTTTACATTGTGTAAGAATATAAAGATATTTATGTGTCAAGAGGTTTAGGTGGGTGTTTGTTTTGCTGTTTTTTTAAAAGTTAACCTTGTGTGAGTATTTTTTTCAGTTCAAACCTATTTACGTCTGAGCTAGTGCCACCACAGTCAGCTTGTCAGGTTGTTGTCTTGAGTGTTATTTTGCTGCTTCTTTAATCATTCTGCTTCACAGAGAGCAGACATGACAGCAGACCTGCAGTGAGATGCCAGCCACAGTTCAGATTAGACACATCTTTCAGCGTGTCTAAAAATGTTTGCTAGCTACAAAATTGAAATTTCCTCATTTATTTTTAAATGGGTGACACAATAATTTATGGTGCTGGTTCTCATTAACTCCGTGTCAAATGAAGCTGACTTGTAGAACATATTTGTAGCATGTTTGCATCTTAATATTGTTTTGAAGGTTGTTGCTGTCTGAAAATGGCAAGCACACTGTATTTTGCCTGCGCTGTCAGCTCACATTTAAAATATTTATGAAGACTGCAAAAGAAAAATGCTATCTGTAGCAACTCAAAAGGGCTACCACCTGCCTTACCTGTGACAAAGAGTAAAACACTTCATATCTTAAAAGAGACGGCAGGTTTCCAGCTATTGCACTGTCTTGTGAGGCTAAAAATACTGTAATTTCTGTCAATTATGCCAAATTGAACACGCCATTTTTTTTTGTTGTTGTTGTGACAAGATGAAGGGCAAGAGTCCTACAACTGCTATGTTAGCTGGGTTTTCTCTTAATGCAAGACTGAACAAGAAAGGAAATCGGCATTTGTTCTGAAAACCTTTCAGGAAGAAGGGTAAATATTCCATACAGGTCCCAAAATAAATGCCTGAGTGTGTTTTCTGAGCCTCAATCTCACTCCATTAGCTGTGAGCTGAGCAGCTCAATTACTGCGAGATGAACTCAGGTGTCACACTGCGTATACCCGTTATGCTTGTCATGCTTTTTCGGTGATTATTTATTTCTTTAGCCGTGTAGAAATGACAAGGAGCAGTCACACTAGTTATAGTGGAGTTTATACTTAAAGTAACTCCCACACAGAAAGGAAAATACACAACTGGGTGTGTGGTGTGTGTTTGAGAAATAGAAAGTGGGAATGCATTCGACATGCTAACAGAGAGCAGAACTGTATACATAGTCTTCTAAAGATGAGAGCTTGACAGAGTCTGGCTGTCTGTGTCCTCCTCCCCTTCTTCAGTGTGTTATTGTGTCTTACATATGCTTTATTTCTGGTTATTTGTATCTGTCCTCACCACAAGATTGTAGGATGCATGCTTACAGATATAACACTATCTCCACACTGCTAGTGGAAAAATTCAGCAACAGTTTTCATAAAGGACTAGCAGAAAAACCTTTGATGCATATGTGAGCATGAAGCATATTTTCACACACTCGCTAATCCTGTACACATTGGAAGCACATAACTTATTGTCAGAGAAATAATACCCAACAAAACTATGAAGAAATTTGTGTGTGTGTGTGTGTGTGTGTGTGTGTGGGGGGGGGGGGGGTTCTTTGCTGCTTCAATTCTTCTTGGCAATAAATCATACATTATTGAAAACTCTAATTGTTTCCCATTAAATGGCGCTATATTTGTAAGAACATCCCATTTGAGGGCTTATTTATATGGTAGAGTAGGTGGGCTGTACCCATGAAAACTTGGCAATTTCCTTTTTTACTGAAAAGTTCCTTAACTAGAAACATTTGTCATCACAAAAAGTAATTTCAATCCAGAGAGATGTTGAGATGCATAGCAATCCCACATCTCGTCTCCTAGGGATCCCACTCTGTTTTCTAAGATGCTAAGTTTATTAAATAAACAAAATGCCAAAATGCCTTTCTTCTTTAAAATTAAATCATCAAATTCAAACAAGAAAAAAAAGCCACAGTGAGATTTTTGGAATTGGTATCAAAACATCAGCCCTGTTCCTTAACACATAAATATTTTTTTCTTTGATAATTTGAAGAGAAATAGGTTTTCTATTAGAGTCAAATGCCAAAAAGCCTTTAAACAAAACATTAATATACCAAATTCAAAGATCTTACTTCTTGTCTTAATTGTTACTGGGCAAAACTTCACAAAACGCCTTGTAATTGGTAGCATGACAGCAAATAGTCAAGAGTTTTGCAGAAATTCTTTAATTTTCTTACTTCCTGTAGCAACTAGTTTTGCTGAAATTCTAACTTCTCCATAACAGAATGAACAGAGACTAAGTTTAGCTCATCTTTTTCAATTCCTCTTTTGCCCTATTAGAGTTAGAATCTAATACTAATGTTTCTTTTCTGCTGCTTGTGTGAATTTTTTGTTGAATTTATTTTGCTCCTTAGCCACCATAAATTGAACTCATAATCTAGAAGCACCACATGCCATGCTAATGTGGCATTTCCAGGGGAGATGGTGGTGATCGGCGATACGTTCACCCCTGAATCGGTGGGTTGCTGGTTCGATGCCTTGCTCCGTCCATCTCTGTCATTGTGTCATTGTCATTGTGTCCTTGCGCAAGATACTTCATCTGCTGGTGGTGGTCAGAGGTCCCAGTGGTCCTGGTGTATAACAACCTTGTCTCTGTCAGATTGCCCCAGGGAAGCTGTGGCCACAATGTACCTCTCCACCATCAGCGTGTTAATGTGTGCACAAATGATTGAATGTGAGCACTTTAGGGTCCTCTGAACTTGATAAAGCAACATACAAGTACTGGCCATTTTGCTATTTTTGTCACATGCTTGAAATACAAATGCACATTTCATTAATAGCTGTTGCACTTTACTCCAATAACTACATAAGGAACTTTAAACAGTAAGATTTCTAGCCTGACTCAACTATAGCTTTTATTAGATAAGACATTTGGTTCTAGCTGTTGTAGCAATTTAATGACTTGCTCTTGTTATGGTATGACTAAATGAAACGCAACATTAGCTCTCTATAAATTCTGATCTTCGCAGGAATCAAAGCTGTATGCCTACACTCATAGCTAATCTCTAATCACCCTGTCGCTCTGCCACCTGCTCAACTCAGTATGTAAATGTTTACTCACTACAATATAAGCTCCTGGATAGAGTTGCTGATATAATTTAGGAATGCAGTCATGTTTTCGTTTACCATCTCATATGCTGAACAGAGAGATTGGGTAAATTCATAATTTACAAAAATGTTTCTCCAAGCATTGCTGCTTGTCACTGTAGCCCACATCCTGTATGTGTGTGTTTATGTGTGGAACATCAGTACGCTCTCTTCGCCGGTTTGATAAATTGTGAGGGTGCTATGGTAACCACTCCTCACAGTCACAGAGATCAGTGGCCTTCTTTTCCCGAAGACACCGAGCTAATAGAACTGCACTGAATGAATTGTTGTGTTCTTGGCAGCTAAAAGCTTAAAGCTTCTTAAATCACCTTTACTCTTTCACAGGCTTTTCTATTTCTGTTGCTCAGTTATCAGTTTATCTATGAATCTGTTTGAAGAGAGGGAAGGAAGATGTTGTAATTTTCATTTTTTCTATGTATACAGTACTGGAAAAAAATCAGTAAAACAGCTTTACAGGATTATCATACTGACTGATGCTCAAATGTATTCTTAGTTGAAATCAACACAACTTGCAGGAATTCTCTCTAGGTTACTGATTAGTCACTGTTTAGGGACTTTCTAAGACACTTGTTTCATCACGTATGCATGCATTTGGTGGGTCAAACCGGTAAAAATGGAGAATGGCATTGAGTCTGGATAAAAGAGATTGTATTTTCACAAAAAGTAAAAATAGAAGAGAGGGCTGCTGGAGAATAGTGTTGCATCATTGCCAAGATCAACAGTGCCCCCTTCTGGTCACTTGCACATTTAAGTTGTCCAATCTATTTAAAACCACCTCCTTTGAAAGTTGAAATATTAAAGTACCTTCTCAATATTTTTCCAGAAAAAGTCATATTTAAAAACAATATACTTACACAAGGCTAAAGGGATTGTGGATTGAAAGCTAAAATCATTCAGTAACTGTTAACTATAAAAAATATACATGTTTTTTTTTTTTTCTTTATTAACCCTCCTGTAATGTTTCGGGTCAAATTGACCCATTTTAAAGTTTGAAATTTTTTTAAAAATAGTTGGAAGTATTTTTTTTGTATGAAACTTTTTTTATTTGTCTTAATAGGTGCACTCTACATATAAATTGAAAATTTATTCATTTTACATATTTGTACCAACCCCTAGGTCTACTTTTTACATAGATACTGTTTGGGTCAATTTGACCCAGCAGTCAGGTTAAAGTGCAAACAAAGATTAAAAGATGTCCAATACTATATGTTTCTTTGCAGGTATGAAGCATATTTCACCACACACACACAAACATCCCATCGCCCCCCCCACACAGGGTCTTATTCATACAATATATTGCTGTGCCACATTTTTTGAGTGAATGCACCATCACCATCCGGTTGATCTGTGTAGTGAATGAGAGCCTGAGTGATGAAGTGGCAAGGAGGTCAAAAAGTAAACCAATAAATTCACAAATCACACTTTATATTTCATTTTTCATTCCAATCTTTCCTCTAGATTTAGTTGCACTTGTTGAATATTTTGTAATACTGCATTACTGACCTGTATTATTGCTGCCATTGTAGGGTCTTGAGAACATACTTACTGTTTGAGAGGTTCAGTGTTTCTAATATGAATAGTGATCTGTCACATAAAAACCGTAAATTGCAAATTCGAGCTCTGTACAGTAATTTTACAAACACAAAGAGTTGTTTCATATTTTTTATGTCATGTATTAAACACTATGATACAATCTTTTCAGCTCATGTTTATTGTTCACCCTAATTCTAGCTCTGAGTTTCATGAAATTGTAGAAATGTTTAAATTATTAGAGCCATTTTCTTGGAACAAAAACATATTATATTACTGTTTAAAGAGGTAATTCTGAATAAAGAAGAAGAAGAAACACTAAGGAAAGGTCTGTGGGTGACAAAAAGCACTTTTCTGCCATTTTTCTAAGTAATTAAATGTAATTTTCTGAGGGACTTCTTAAAACAGAGATAGAGATAATTCATTATGGAGCTCAAATAACTGAGACTGAAATGAAAAGCAACATGGGAGTGTGGATTGCATTTGCATGTAACTGTGTCTGAGGTGTGCATGGCTTCTTTTCTTTTGATATTACATGCTTTATGGATTTTCTGGTAGGGACTAATGTCGTTCTCTTCAAACTAGCTGCAAGGAACTTCAAAGTTAGCCTGACCACCGGGAGGGTTTTTAGAATTGTGATCTTCTTTCTGGATAGCCGGGGATAATCCCAAACCATTACAGTAGCCAAAGCTTTCTGGGAAAAACTGTTCATGGATTTACTGCCTCTAGATAGGATTCAGAAGCCACTCACACAATACAGTTGTTTAAAACTGCCAAAACACATTTCCTCAAAACTCACACATTTTTTCTCTGAACTGTAGGTGGAAAACATAACTGTCAATCTGCTTTCACAAAATCATTTCTTGGAAAATCAAAGTAAACTGCTTCAGAGCTCTTAAATCTGTTCACAAAATAAAAATAATGACCTTAGACTGCTCTAGCTAAATTTTAAGAAGGAGACACCCCTGTCAGTATATCCATGTTTGTCTCCTTCTCAGACTTTGACTAAATTTCTACATCTCAATGTTATTTAACTTTATCTAATTAAATTTAGGCATCTTTTTTCCAGTTGGATGAATAAGTAATGATTCAAAATATACATTCTCATGAAATCTTCCACATAAATTTTCTAGCTGAAAAGAATGCATAAAGAAAGTATAACGCAATTTTATTCTGGGTTTCTTAGAAAACAAATTACTGCAACAAGAAACAGTCCCAATTAGTTATACCTAAAGTACTTTGATTTTAATATTATAGTTTAAATGTCAAAGTTTAATATTAACATTTAAAAAACCTGTGATTGTATTTTTAACATGGAACCAAGGATATAATTTGTTATATTTGGTGTCTAAATAGAAAACATACATTCCCTCTATTTTAACTATGAAAAACAAATGAGTTCAGTGTTTCTCAAGCTTAAATTTAAAAGGGTAATTCAGGTTTTTATTACATTCCAGTACAATTATTGTAACCATTGTAGTATTGTTGAGGTTTTCCTTTTTTTAGTTAATCATGTAGTTAATCTAGAGTGCTTCAGCTTGTCTTTTAACACAGGCATGGTTGACATACAACTTAATGGACAGGTTCATGTCAATCTGATTAAACTCCTGCAACTCTCTTATAACTTATGTTTAATCCTTATTTATGTTCAGTTGTACCACAGGCCAGGCTGGTTCACAAGCTGCCTACAATTCTGCCACTGTAGTTTTACTTTTAACATTCAGCTATTCATGAGTCAAAAACCATTCACGCAAAGAAAAAAGGAAGGAAGCACAGTACAGGATTGGCCAGGATGGTTCACACACTTTGTGGGCATGTAAAACTGTTTTATTATCATTATTATTGTTAATTTTTGCAGTTGAATTAGATTCCAGTAAACATTAAACTGGTAAGATACAATGACGTAATGCACAAATCTAAATCAACCTTTGTGCTGCCTTCAATTTCACAGACTTTAGCACAAGATCCCACATTAAACTCACTTTTGTTGCCAACTCTGTTTATATAAAAGCCCTAAAGAGGCTGCTTTATGAAATGAAAGCAATAGCATAGTGCAACAACACACCAAACAGCATAAAAGTGAGAATTATGTCATTAACATGGCCATAAACATATAACATGTTCAGTTTCCTTCAAGGACCTGTGTGATTTCCGAAGCTTTTCTCAGTTTGAATTTGCTTTTAATCTCCCCCTGAAAACATTGTGACATCTACTTCCCATTATTGTTGGAGAACATGGCAACAAGCTCATTTTGTGAATGTGGCAGTAAAACTATTGAGGGAAATTATGTGCATGCAGTGAAAGGCTCACAGTCGGCTGTATTGGGTCAGTGTCAACGTCAGTTAAAATGTCAGTAATAATACTGGTAAAAATAAGAACAAAAAATATTGCAGATTATGTGATATAATATTCTAAGTCATTATAAGGCAGATGTAATGTTGAAAGGTGTGTTATTGTGAAATATAAATAAAAAATTACACCTTATATATTTTTTTCATGACTGCATTTGTTCAGAATGTGTCTTTCACTAAAGTCCACAGAGAGGAGCACTTTGAATATGCCAAGTCACATATTTATTTATTCTCAAAATGTCAACATCCTCTGCAGAGCCCTCTCTGTGAACTGTGAACAAATACTGATGGGATCCAAGCTCAGCAACAGTGCCAGCTATGTTTTAAGACTTGGAAACCAGCGCCCTCTAGTGTTTGTATTCTAAACCACACCCATATGTTCATGACTCAAATTCAGACTTATAGTTATAAATAAAGCAACAACAAAAACAAAGTCTTCATTAAATTAACGGGTATTTTAATGTAACGTTCGCTATCTCCTATAATATGAAATCACTTTGACAACATAATAAAAGCTTTGATTAATTTCTGTGCACAAAGCATGGAGCTGCAATTGGACTGAACATTGCCATTGTTCTCCTATCAGCTCCTCTCAGATGGGTTTTAATGTGGATCCTATAGTCAACCTAATGAGGCTTGCTACAATTACAGAGGGAGTGGCAGTAAAAAAAGGGGCAGTCAATCTCACTTCCTCCAAATGACCAGATCAGTCAGTCTCAAATGTTCTCCACCCGGCCGATGTCACTTGCTGAAGTTTTATCAATGCAAGGTCAGGCTGCCATGATCTGTTACCTAACCATAGGGTGATGTGCATCTTGCCCTCGGCGCGACAGATTTCTCTGTCATCTTTATAGCCCTTTGGATATAAGAGATGAAAATAGGAACATATTGTTGTCGTTATAATTAGGCTCATCCCGTTCTGCTTTTGATGGCAATGCCTTTGCTTGCAATTCAACACCATCTGGCTAAGTCTGTGCAGTCGGGAGCTGGAAGCTGTTAGAACAACCAGTCTTCATTCAGAATGCAATCATTGGTTTTGGCACGTTGACATAACCCATTTGTTATGAGAGTGCCCAGTTAATGAGTTCCACTTAATGTTAATCTCATGTCATCTATTACCAGAGTTATATGACTAGTTATAGAAAAAAAACAAATAACCATTCTGAAAATTATGCTGATATATGTAAGTCAAAATGTCCACTATTTGTGTATTTGCAAAAGATCCATATGCACCTTTGTGACAGTGAACTTTCAGGGTATCTGTATCTTGTTTGTTGTACTCCAACAAACAAACAGTCCTGTTGGGTCATCCTATCAGACAAACATGTTGGGTTATGGAGACCTGGCAAACATTTACTCTGTTCTTTATGCGTCCCTTCAGAAATTAGCACTTAGGATTCATTTTGTAAATCCAAATTTCATTAATAACACATATTTAGATGATAAGAGAATATGATAACAAAAAGGTTAAATCTGCCAAACTGGCAGGTAAAGTAGGACAGCTAACAAAAAAAAGAAAAACATTCATATTGATTTTTTTTTGTTTGTTTGGTTTTTGCACAGATTATAGTTCAGATCTTAAATCTAATAAGGTTAAATATGTTTTGTAAACTGAGTATTATATAAATTGATTCTCTTTTCAATCAAAATAAAATATTTGAAAGGGCTGTGGCCAGGGCCAGCCCAAGCCTCCATGGGGCCCTAAGCGAAAT
Source organism: Xiphophorus hellerii (assembly GCF_003331165.1). Taxonomy (NCBI): domain Eukaryota; kingdom Metazoa; phylum Chordata; class Actinopteri; order Cyprinodontiformes; family Poeciliidae; genus Xiphophorus; species Xiphophorus hellerii. The sequence continues at coordinate 12,243,241 of NC_045680.1, forward strand.
GTGGTTTTGGGGCCCTCTAGTTCTGCTGACAATGTGGACTGGCAGTAATCAGCCGTCCGATCATTAGATCATTCACACACCTGCTATTAACTTATTGCATCTCTGTCAGTGCTGTTTACATTATATACATGTATAACATAGGGTACATTTATTGGCCAACTGATTTATCAACCAGTTGATTTCTGGGCGCCGATTTCCTTAATTTTGGGAGATCGTGATTGGCCAATGTGAAGCCCATCTTGTCCCCTGATCTTATCTTCGTCAGCAAACATTTAAAAATCAGCATCTGTCCTCCTCTGCTCTGCAGTGAGAGGTTTGACTGACAGACCGGCCCACCAGGTCAGGTCTGCACATTTGCAGTTAACAATATTCACCCCACTGTTGCCAACTCAGTGACTTTCTTGCTATATTTAGCAATATTTCAGACAAAAAAAAAATTCATATCAGCCAAAATCAGAATCAGCAGGTCAAGCTTTTTAAAGATCGGTAACCAGGGATCGGCCAGAAGACTGCAATCGGTGCAGCTCTACACACATATTCATGACATTCTTTGATTAAATAAATTTCTCTTAATCGTTACTCCAATAGCTAAAAACGTAATTTATACCAGGTGAGTTTTTCTCCCCTGAGAATGTGGATTGGTACTGGACTGATACTGTGCCTTCAAATGATTTTAACAGAAGTTTCACATAACTTAGAAGTTGATGTAAAAATAATGTTTGTTTTAGTCACAAAATGATTATGTCCAGCAGCAAACAACATATCAACTACAGCATAGAGAACTTCATCGATGTAGCAGCTATGTAGCCTGACATAAAAACATTTTGCTAGGCAATGTCAAACATTGACAAGTTTTAATTATTGTTATCAAACACGGTGTTTTGAAGCCAAAAATACCTCAGAAATATACAGAGCCATTGCTCTGTATATGTATATGTACAGTACAGACCAAAAGTTTGGACACACCTTTTATTTCAATGAGTTTCCTTTATTTTCATGACTATTGACATTGTAGATTCACACTGAAGGCATCAAAACTATGAATAACACATGTGGAAATATGCACTAAACAAAAAAGTGTAAAACAACTGAAAATACCCCTTATATTCTAGTTTCTTCAAAGTAGCAACCTTTTGCTGTGATTACTGCTTTGCACACACTCTGCATTTTCTTGATGAGCTTCAAGAGGTAGTCACCTGAAATGGTTTTCACTTCATAGGTGTGCCTTGTCAGGTTAATAAGTGGGATTTCTTGCCTTATAAATAGTCATGAAAATAAAGAAAACCCATTGAATTAGAAAGGTGTGTCCAAACGTTTGGTCTATACTGTATATGTAAATGTATATGTATATGTAAATGTATATGGCTCTGTATATCTTGGCTTTTTTCTATTCTTCCTCTTTCTTTTCTCCCTCCCTGGAGGATAAGTCCTTTTTTGAGACATTGTTTTGCTTACTTAACTTCTGACCGGAGCTTTAGACGTTTGGATGCTCTGCAAGGCAGCTCAGGTTACAGGCAAAGCGTGCGGTACCTACTGCGGCCACCAGGGGCCCCGAAGAGCTTTTTTTCCCCCTTTTTATCCATAAAATAATTATTTCTAAATACATTATCAAATATATATTATTTTAAAAACAAATCACTTCATAGTGAAATGTTGTGTTTTTGATATTCTAAGAACAGAAATTATTACTAAAAAAACAAAACAAAATCATCTCCACTGAAGGACCCCCTTAGTTGCCCTGGGACCCTAAGCAGCTGCTTAGTTTGCTTATGCCTTGGGCCGGCCCTGGCTGCAGCACATACCGTATGCAACATTTTAAGATTTCATCTTAGATATTTCCAACCATTTCATCATCTTCAGTGATCATTGTTCAACTCTATATTGTTGTAAGACACTTGTTAACTAGCCTGCAGTGTAGTACAGCCAGGATAAAAGTCAGATTTCACTGATTTCTTAACCGTTATTCCATTGACAAATGGTAGGGAAGATGCAAGAGATTGCAGAGTCAAATCACAAAATGACTGCAAAAGAAACACAATTGTTGCTCTACATTTAATGGTCTGATTAATCAATTCTTCAGAAAATATGTTCAGTAACATGCTGTTTCATACAAACTGATGATTAGAAAACTGATGACAGTCTGATAATAGGTTTAAAATGCTGGTTTTGGCTGCAGTTGTTCTTCCACAATGGTACATCAGGCATCTGGCTGCCATCTGGGCTCTGCAGTTTTTCTGCAAGAAAAACAGATTTTATGAGAAAAACAAAACAGATTCTTGGCATTAATTTTTTCTCATATACCTTTAAGAGGAAACTCAGAGATACACATACAATTGCACAGGCACAATTTCATCAAAGAAACGCAAAAAAAAGGTTTCACAGTGAACACTTTCACCGTCAGTGAAAGCTAAGAGTACTTACATGTTTTCATGCTTATATCAATTTAATATTCTGTTGAGCATGTCATGTTTTGATAAAGCCATTGGCTGCTCCATAGGACCGGAAATGACATAGCTTTGTTGTACACTGTATACTTTACAAACAGAAGAAAACATAATCCATGCAAATAAATATTTATATATGATATAAGGATATATGTTTAATGTACACAAAGAGTTAAGTTGAAATATTTAATGGTACCTCAGGTAGTTTAATCTCCACATCAACGCTGTCTGTCCAGGCAGCAACAACTGTTGCAGACACTTCCTGCTCTGGATTTCTCTCATTTCTCTCAGAAAAGCCATAAAGTAATGCCACACCAGGGATGTACCGTTCAATTCTAGAAAAAGCAGATTAAGCAGTAAGAATAAGATACTGAGTTCTCTTATTCCGATGTGAAAAGTCAATATTCCTCAATAAATATTGTCACAATGGAACCATTGAAGTGAAATTTATACCACATGTAATCAGAGTAATTCACCCCCAAAAATGACAACAAATTAAACTAATAATGAAGACGTGAATATCTTCATTATCAGAATCACACAGAAAATATTGTGCTAGAAATTGTATTTTGAAAGAGAAAATAATAAATCATAACAAAAGCACTGCATTGGCAGTGAAATTTCAAGATGGGAACATCATAATGTCAGGTTATTTTCTTAGCATATGGTAGGGACTGGTCTCCATATAGCTGAATGAAGAGGAATGATGAAATGTGACAGGAATTTCTTGATGAGAATGTGAAGATGGAACATGTGAACAATGATATCAAGTAATCAATGAACTCTCAACTCAGAGGAAGAAATTAAAGCTGTGAAAATGGCCTTGTCCTTAACACAACTTAAATTCAGCAAAGATCTGTGGACAAATACGAAGGTCAGAGTGAAGATGGTTCCAGACCCTTCAAGATTTAAAGAACATTTGTTTGGAAAAATGGCCAAAAATCACACTAGAAAAATAAGTGTTAGTAGTTGTTTCCTATATTTCTCAGATGCCACTAAGAAATTCTGCTTCATACAAATTTCCAATAAATATAAAATAAAGCTCCAATACCTATTGCCACATTATTCTAAATAACTTTTTCATTTGTTTTGACTTCTTTGTGTGGAGTGCTTGGTTATTTACTTTTATAGTGTGTACTGACATTACATTATTATAGGGTACTGACATTACATTATAGTGTAATGTTAGTGTCCCAATTATAAATATATTTACTGAGAAGCACAATTTGTTCAATTCACTATTTTTCCTTCTCTGAGTCATACTGATTATGCATTCATCTGTACACAACATATTCTCTTTCTTTACTGATGCATTCCTTTAAAAATCACCTTTTGCCAAGCTCAGTCAGGTACTCTGAAATCCTGCTCCATTGTACTTTGGCCTTGAGCTCTGGCTTGGAACCATTAATATATGCAGCAGTGGCTTCCATTGACATGTCATAGGTCTGACTTTCATCGCCCCATGTGACGTGTGCCTACAACAACAAAGTGATAATGATAAAAAAAAAAAAAACTGCACAAACCAGGGAACATATTTTAAAATGTTGATAAATCAAATGGTAAAAAGGATCTGTTTTTCCTTTTTTCTTACCAACCTTTGCCTCAGCATCCAGACTGGTTTCAACACACATCTTCCAGTTGGTGCTCGCTCCAACTTGGGACACAATTAGTTGGGCATTTTTAATGCTTGCCTCAGGTGAATAGTACATAACTGCATCATAACCCTCAGGCTTCTGGTTCTCACAAATGGCAAAAGCTTTGAAGTTGAAGATGGCTTCAGTTGTCGAGTTCTGGGCATAAGAAATGAGTACAAAAACATGTAACTGCTGCTTGATAGATGCAGAATATTCATCATTGCAAATAGTAAAATTAAATTAATGCATACTGTATGTCACCTAGGCTGTCACATGTCATATAAATGCTAATAAAAAAGGTCAACCAGGGTCACTATTTTTTAAGTTATGGAGGAGGCAAAAGAACAGCTCAGATATTTTCCTTCATAAGCTTTCTCAGCTTAAACTATAGAAGCCATACTTCCAGAAGGATTGTGTGGTGTCTGTGAGGAAAGTCTCTGTCTCTTTCAGATGAGTCTGAAGATAGATTAATTTGCTGTGTTTCTTCCTGTAAACACAATTTTAGAACAGTTTGAAAATTTGATGGGATCACCCACCAGAACAGGTGCTGTGATAATAACATTGCACGTGTTGCCAAATACCTTGGAAAGACTCCTCATAGTCCCAAGCAGTTGGCGTGCACTCATTGGATGCTTGCTGGGAAGAACGTCAAGCTCAAAGTGGATTTTCTCAACCGCTTTTGTTGTCTGAGCTAATAAAAGTGCAGAGATTTTATTAGCACAGAGGGTTAAAAAATGGTCTCAAAATAACATGAATATAGTAGCACTAGATTTGTTTTCGTGGAGATGATAGTTTGAATGATAGCTTTGCCAAATTCTTTAAGAAGCTGTTTTAAAAATAAAAGGAAAAGGAAAATATTGTTTTGATTGACATATAGTTTGGTTGCTAAGGTGAAACATGTTCCAAACTAACAGGAAGAGGAATAGGTCGTTTGCTGTTGTGAATATCAGGATTTCTTTCATATTCAATCCAGGAAATGATTTCCAGGGAAGACGCCAAGAACCCATGTTACCACATCCTTTATTTTGTTCTAAGAATGTAGTTGCTGTTGTATTCTTGCAAAAAATGATGAAGATGTTCAGAAGTCTTCTGTTTCAAGCCCAGGTCAAATCTTAAGTCTTTTGCTCAAGTCAGTATCAAATCTAAAGTCTCTAATGAACGATATAACATTTTTTTCAACAAATTCAAAGTTTTACATTCAGGAAATGTAAGGTCACTTTTTAGGTACTTCATCAAATTTAGTTGTAAAGCTAAATTGAAAAAACCACTCCTTACAATGAAGGACAAGAAATACCATTTCTGAATGGGCAACACATTGAACCTTGAAGCAGCAGCAGAAGGCCACACCGGGTTTCTTTCCTGTCAGCTAAGAACATAAGACTGAAATGTCAATTCACAGAGGCTCACCAAAGTTACAGACACTGTTTTAAGTTGATCCACATTCTATGCCCACTTAATCTTTACAGGGTTGTGAGTTGTGCCAGAGGCTCCTTCCAGTGCTAAACCGGAGAGAAGCATGGTACAAACAACAGTGCTAACAACTGTACCACTGTGCAGCTTCTTGTTGAATTTATACCACAGAGAAATAAAGCAGTTCTGTGGGCAGATTGGGGCTTATATGTACAGGAAAGATGTGCCCATTAAAATGACCCATAGTTTATATTACTACATAAAATCTTTTGATGTAGTTTTACAAAGACATGATCATCTTTTGTTCTCAGCAAGACCTATACTTAAAAATACTGTACATACTAAATTATATAATTGCCAGATGGCTACCACATGACAAAAAGTGGTAAATTGTTTATTAAACAACTCAAATCTTAAACTTCTTGATTTCTAACTTCCTGGAGCACCTAGCTTCTTTAAGTCTTGCTTGTGTGTAAACAAGACCAAGTGCAGATTTTTTTATTTCAGGTTTCCTCTATAATGTAATTACTTCAATAAAATTGATTGGTAGAACCTCTGCAAACAAGTATTCTTTATTGATTCTTGTAAAATGTTTCTGTTGATTTAAGCTTCTGCATCATTCCTCCATCCACAGAGAGCAGAGTTGCGTTAATGTGATACTATATTTTATTATATTTGGAACGCAAATAGAGAGATAAAACAGACAAACATAAAATGTGCATCATTTTATCTAACAATTGCTAAACATCCATGATGTTTCCCAAGCCATATTTGTATTTTTAAAAGCACTTACACACAACAAAAATCTTGCATACCTGGAATTATTTTGAATGCCATGTTGCTGTATCCAAGGAAATAGTACAGTGGGTACTCCTCATGGAAATACTGTCGCTTTAACTCGTACTCCATGCAGAAACCCACTCCATAAATGTTGTATTCATAACACATTTTGGAAGAAGGATGCCAGGTGTAGGGTTCTATTACCTGCTAGAGCAAAAAACAAATAAATAAATCCACACAACATGAATCTGTTTATACTGATATGAATGATTATATTAAAAGCAATTAATGTATCTGCTGTGACTCAAGCCCTACGTCATCATTGGGGTCAGCAGAGGGGGACATGATTGGAGTCATTTTGGCTGAATCGGGCTCTTCAATGTTCCTGGACACTGCATACAAATCTGATCTGTTTAAAACAACATAAAAGATTTACATCAGAATGGTGATAAAAAATGTTTTGAATAAGCAAATGTTGATTGAATTTCAAGTTTTGCGTCGCAAGACAATTATAATGCAAAATATATCAAATGGAATTTGTAAACCAAGTCATGATTATGGTTCACAATAGCCCCTGTGTAAAACATTTTTTTTATGTTGCTTGCATTATTAAATTCAATCAATCATTTTATCATCATGCAAAATTACCTAATCGAAAGAAGTTCAATTTCCTTTTTGCTAGGGGGGAAATCAAGCTCAAATTTCCTTTCTGGCACATTTATCTTGGCAGATAACTTCCATGGTACGGCTAAGGGTCTCTTAATCTTTAACTCTGAGCCACTCTGGAAGAGCTTTGTGTTGATCCCATAGAAAACCCAAAAGTCCTTGGTGCAACTGAAAAAAAGAGACATTTAACATAACATAATGGAAGAATAAGTGTCAACAATTATAGCATTGCTTAATGTAAAAACAAAGTATGTATACCTTGACATGTCTGACATTAATGTGACCAAGACTGTAAAATTTATGATCACTAAAGCAGTTAATTAACCTAAAGAAATGTTTCTTTGTTAATGACAATTCATTCAATATTAACTAGAGTTACAAACCTGTGCAATTGAAGGCTATAGCAGAATTCATGCTGAACATACACATATTTTGAGCATTTTTGTTTGTCCATGTGAAAGTGTTTGTTTAGAAAAAAATTGGCAACACACCGATACAAGCATATTCATATGAAATGCTGCCATTTTTGTTTACTTTAAGCATAATTACCCAGCGTATCCATCCGTTTCCATTGTAATTTCAGAATTCAAGAGCTGTACAATGCTTTCAGTGGGTGAGGGATTAACTGCAACTTTAGCTAGAAAAGAAATAGGTATTGTTTAGATTATTTTAAAATTCTAGTTATTTTTGTCATTCATACATCACATAATAGTTTTATAGTTGTTGTTTTTTTGTTTTTTTCACCATTAATGTTGAATGCAGTGATTGTATTATAATATTTGCTGATCTCCACTGGGAGCCCCAGGGTTGTGGCTTGGAAGTAACGAGCCTCCAAGACCAAAAATGCCCGTGTGTAGTCCCATGAGGTTCCTTTCTGTAAACTCTCAATCATAGCCCTCAAAGGACTTGATTTCCATGCAGCAGGACTGAAGGCCTGAAACAACAAAAAGAATTGCAAGACTTGTCGACTTCACCATCTATTACATTTTTTTCATAAACTACAGTGAGACAAACTATGGGTCAGCTCTGTTTCTTACAGTGATGATATTTCGGAGGGTGTCTTTGCTCATGTCAGCGAAGAACCACTCTTGCCCTGTAATACGTGAATAAACTGAAAGGACTGGTTTATCATTGTCCAGACTCTCCCACTTTTGAAGCTGAAAATGAAAAATGGATTGATTACCACACGTAAAAACACGCCCACGCACACACCTCAAATATGATTTTTGAACTATCTGCTGCCAAAAATTGTAAATTTGTAGATTTAAACAACAAGAAAGCTTGGTCAAAAAATTATATGCAGCCATATATTTGAATATTTATTATTAATTGTGTCAAACTTGAATGGGATTGCTGTGTTTTACCTACCAAAGTAACAACATGCTTAAAATTACAGGAGAATGGATAAATGTGGTAACAACTTAATTAACTAGATAATAATTATGTCATGTGTGACTGCTGTTATTTTCATTATCTGGGAAGTTCAGAAGAGGTTTTCTGATTGCAGAAGAAAAACCTTCGTAGAAAACCTCCTGACCTTGCCAGGTTCTGGGGAAACAAATCAGCAGTATTCAGGCTAAAACTAAGGTGCTCTGAGGCTGTTTGGTACCAGCAACAACCCATGATTCTGATTTTCATTATAACGTCTTATTTCCCTAATACATTCAAGTTTCAAGTTAGAACTTAGAATATATTTGTGCCTCCAGGTTCCTACTCATTTTCAGACCTAAATTCAGTTGAATGAGTACTATAGCTGTTCTTTTACTTGTGAATTTTTACAGATATCATGCTGCTTCTGTTACAGTCTGGCAGAGATCTCTACATGAAAAGGAAGTTTTTAGCTTTCAGAATGACATAAAAAAAGTACCGTACTGAGATTGATTTGTAAACAATAGTATACATTTACTATGTTGCTCAGCTTCACTATGCTAGCTAATGTGTGTTTTGTGGGGAACTGCCTAATATATCACTCACCACATTGAAAATAGCCATAAGGTCACTCATACTAAAGTCTCCTTTAAATCCAGGAATGCCAGCTCCAATCAGATCCTTTATTCCATCTGCACGGAGACCCAACTACGTGACAGGAAAGACAGAGGATTGCTTTTTTCTTTTGAGAGAAATATCCAAACATAATGCATGTGTATGCAGTTATGCTTAATACTTTACCTCCAGTAACTCAATAATTCGACCAATGATGTGGAATTTACCACTTGACACAATCTCTGAGGGAATGATGTTGCTTGCATTTCTTAGCATGAAGAATTCAGATGTTATCCCAGTTAGCCACCTATCTGGATTGAAAAATTATACATCTTCAGGAAAGGTTTTTGAAATGGCTTTTCAACAAAAGTGTCACTGTCCTTTTCCAACATACCATCGAACCAGTCTGCATGCTTTGCTTTGCTGTAGTAATGACAGAGACGGCCAAATCTGGGTGCAAGGATTTTCACAGCCAAACTGGAGGCAATCGAACTATTGGAAAGAATTTTAAAAATTAACATTTAACATTAAATTTCCAGTTAAACACAAGTTTGATTTCTTGATTAACTCACAGATAGTGATTGTTTGGAGTCCTGGAGCTGGCAAGATCATGCAAGTAAGAGTACGCAAAACTTGCAACCTCAAGGTCTGTTTCGTCCTGCAGATGAGCTGTCACGATGGACACAAGAGCCATTGAAGGCTTAGACGCAATAAGAATCTTGAAGGCAAGCATGCGAACCTCAGCTGGAATGTGCTTATGCAGAAACATGGTCAGGGTGACCTCTAGGACCTGTAAGCAAAATTACTTTTAAAATTAATTACTTAATGACAAAACTACCACAAACTTATTAAAACAGAGAGTTTTTCTTCCATTGTTGTGTTAGAGATACTTTTAGTTTAATTTCCATTGAGTGGTACATCAGGGGTCGGTACGATTCGACATGCTGTTTAATGGTCCAGAGCATTTCCAGAGGCATATGGACTCTCACTGAGAAGGTGGGGATAAAATAAAACACCTCTTGTGGCAACATACTGGTACGATGACAAATGTGACGCACTGGTATCTCTCATGCTTGTTGCAAGTGGTGACGTTTTTCCATTCCCCAATAAATGGACTGTGTGATGTGACTGCAGTAGCTCCACCCTAACTACTGTATATTGTGCCTTTATCTTGTGGAGAACTGATGGAGGCCCTGGTATGATGCGATACAGGTCGGTGGTATGGAAACAGAAGACAAAGCATACCAAACCACCATGAGCTTAATGGAAACAAGGCATTATGGGTTGGTCAATACAGTTCATAGCTGTCATAAGAAAACTTTTTAGCATGATTTTTGTGTACAATACTCTTTCCATTTTCAGATGATAGATTGAAAAGCATTCCATGAAATACTCAAAGTTTAGAATTTTGTTTCATTACCAAACATAATTTTTGTCGCATTTGATTTGTCCCTTGCGCTGAAGACTTCACTAAAGAAGTGTATTCATAGTAAGATTAGATTACACTTTGATTCCATTTTGTAATTTCCTTTGGCGTGCAGCAAGATTTGTTGTCTAGATTGAAGATTAAGGCATTTTATTCTATTTTATTCTATTCTATGTCACTCAGCTGACTTTCTAAGGCATTTGGATTTCACCAGATATGTTATGTTATGTTCTTACACTGTGAGGGTCTCTGGTCGTGATGAGTCTCATCGCCTGGACAGCTGCACTCTGCACCCGAAGAGGCAGATCCACAGGAGAGGCAGCCATTCCAGGAAGGAAACGCATGATGGTTTTCATGCTCTTAGGATGCCCTGCATTTCCCAGCGCTTTCAGAGCGATAACCATTTCTTCTTTGTTGCCACTCCTCAGAGCCTCTGTGGCCATTTCCAGCAGGGGCTAGTGCAAATATAACACACATTTGGCTTATGGTTTTCAGATGGTTATCACTTTCAAATTTCAGAAAAAGAAAAGGTGCTAATGTTGCTAAGCCTTAGTGAAACTCTCTTCAGTTATCATAGGATAAATATTTGTATCTACTTATGATGTGTATTTCCAAATGAATTTTGATTCCTTATGAATTTTGTACCTGAAGAGGGTTAACTGGACATGGCAAATAATGTACACAGTACTTGTTCACCAAAGAGCCATAGGAAAGTGCCACAGTCTGCCACAGATAGGTGTTAGATTTACTGAATGGCAGCTTGAGGAAAACCTGCAAAATGTAGAAAGAAGGAAATTTTTACATTATCTTTTCCAGAATGTTTACAGTTGATTTTAAGAGTAATAAGTTCTAAGAAAAGTTTAATAGCCTTACTCACTTTAGCCATTCCAACATTGTCAGGTGTGGGATCAAGATGATGAAAAGCAATTAAGATGGTTTGCAAAGCTTCAGAAGGCGTCCAATCATTTGCTTTAAATCTCGTCTCCATGAAATTCAGAACTTTGACATCGGCAATTTCAACGATTGAGTCCAAAAACCAACGCCTGAAAAAGAGAATTATAATAATTTGAACAAGTCAATACTTACAGTGAAGTTTGCCTTAAAATTGAGAATTTTTGCATTAATTCATAAATGGAGAATACTACTGTCCAACTTATTTTTTTTTTGTACTGATATGATACTGATATTTTGTTTGGATGAAAAGAAAAGTGCACACTGACCGGAAACATACTCTGATCATAAAAATGACATAGAACAGAAAGTTTACTTTGAAGCCACTTTGGGCTTCAAAGGAAAGTGGCTGTGATGTGAGTGTGATGTTATAAAATGTCATTGTCCATTAACTCTTCACCTATCTTTTCCCTGTTTGACTGTATATCCATAACTGGTAAGCAGAAAAAAACTGATTCAATAGAGAAACCTAAACATCCTCTCCCCAGAGAAAGTTTATTATCCCAAGGTTCTGCCAGCAAGAATTTAAGGACCATCTATTGGTTATTTGGCCCTGAGTGCAACATGCACTATATACATCCTAATTAGAACCATGAACTATCTCATGTCCCTTTCCTTTGATACAGAGAAACAGGAATTCTACTACAAGCCCCCCTCTCACGGAGCTGATCCTATCTCTAATGCAGAGAGAAACCTCCTCATGGAGGAAACTAATTTCTAATCCTTATATCCAAGGTCTAATTTTTTTGGTCATGATCCCAGTTTCTAGACCATAGATGAGGGTTAGAATGTGAATTGACTGATAAATTAGGAGAGTTGATATTTAGCTAAACCATTCTGGATTATTCCAGACAAGTTCTCAAAAGGATAATCCATCTCCTGATCCTCCTTGAAATTACAAATGTACAAGACACCCATACACTTGAACTCTACAGCTCGAGGCTTTGAGGTTCAATAATCTTGATAAATAGAAGGCCATAAAGGCAGACAGATCTTGCTGGGATTAGGAAGACCGGGATGCCCTCCTGAGGCCTAGTGGGAGAATTTGCTAGAGAGCAAGTGATGATTGAGCCATGGCTCCTGAGGTGCAGCCAGATTCAAGATACATGAGGGAAGTTCCTTCTAGGTGGGCTCACCATCCAGGAAAGAAGGATCATGACTGAGTGTCATGTGGGTTTGGTGGCAGGCATGGGCCTAAGCTTGTTGATTGTTGGCGCCATACTCTGACTTTGTCCATTGCTGTTCTATAAAACATTAATCTTGTGTTTTTACAACATGCTCACCTATACTTGGGATTTTCAGCTAATTGCTTCCACATGTTTTCCAGTTCTTCATAGGGTGTCACTCGCAGGAGATGGTACAGCTTCATAGAGTCCTCTGTGGTGGCACTATCAATAGTGCCACTATTAGCCTCACTCAATCGCTTGATCAATTCAATAGCCTGTAAAGGGGCATAAAAGTTATATTTTGTACAGTTAATTCAAAAAAGTTGTAAAATGCAACTTTATTGACTATAAGATTGCATAATACAGAACCAGGCATATCACCTTTGGTACTGGGTTATCTAGGTTCTGCATCATAATTGGAATATTAATGTCCACATCCTCAAATTTGTAGATAATGTTGCCTTTCGTTTCTATTGGTCCATATGTTCTTCCTCTGGCTGTGTTGTTCATGCTAAGCAGCACCAAGTTCTTCCTGCCAGAGTAAATTTTTAATACATAATATTTATATTGCAGATATTTAAAAAAATAATAATTTCTCTGCACCTACGTTGCTTCCATCTTAAAACTGCCACCCTTCACATTGAAAGCACTGAAGTGCTGTCGCTCAAACCCCTGAGCTCTGGTTATGACACCTCCATTTGCTGTTGGCTTGATGGTATAATTATACTTCATGGCTGAAATGACAGATTCTCCTTTCTAGATTGATGGAACAAAGAGACACAAGCAGAGCTGACACAGATCCATTTGACTTACAAGTGCAAAGAAGGCTAAAATGAGAAAAGGATAAAAACCTCTTTGGATAGTCTGTCCCACACAGCAGTTGCCATTCCTCTGTACATTGCTGCCCTTTGCCAGCAGTTTGTCACATCCACAACCTGAGTGACGATCCAATCCTTTGTCTCCTCATTTTCTTCAATAGCATAGTTACTCTGACACTGGCCATGGATTCCAGTCTGCACACAAAATCAAAATCTCTGACATCAATTAGACCATTACCTATCACCAGTGGAATACAGTTGTTCATTTTAAAATGGTTTACCTCTCTCAGCTCATAGACGGTCTGTGTAGTCTTCACAGTTACCTGGAAAAAACTAAGTATACCTCTAATAATGTTGACAACAGTAGTGGAAACCTTAGGAGATCCAAAGATGGCACCAACGTGTCCGTTGGCATACTCAAACACGAAAGGTTCTGCAAGCTCAGAAGCAAGACGTTTGGTAACTTTTGGGGAGAATTCATAGTCATTTTTGTCTTCAAAGCCATTATACTCAGCAAATGCCATTTCGGAGACCTTTGAACCAAAATCAAACAAAAAAGTCAGTCATGCTTGGATCACATGCATGAGACACTGCAACAAGAAAAGTGCCACTATGATAACAGTTAGGGGAAATGTGTAGCCTAAAATGTGAAATGGCATCCTGTATTAATACAAGAATAAACCTGAATATCTTTCTACTCCATGTCCACGATCATCACACCATACATATTGCTGATTTAAACATAAAATGGAAAATCAATTTCTAAAATAACTATTGGGTTACTAAAGAGGTATGGAAAATGGGAAGACCAGCAACCTAACAATAGACATGCATCATCCTTAATTAGTCAACTAACTACTACTTTTCAGAGAACATAAATGTCTGAAAAGCTCTCCTAGCACTAGTAGCCTATTACATGCTTTATTATTAACTGCACTGCTCTATCCTTGTATAAGTTGGCTCTGCCAGAAGCATCAAAATAAGCAAAATAAATGTCAAAAAGTAGCCAAAGTCCAATGGAAGACAAATTATTTGAACTATTGTGAATTTAATATATTTAACTTAACATATCCATCCATCCATCCATCCATATATTGTATCACCCCACTTATCCAATACAAGACCATTACCTATGTTGTCTTTCTCTCTCACCTGAAGTAGGAATAATTGTTCGCCTATACCGACGATTGAGATCTTGCAGGTAATTCGCACCCCAGACTCTGCCAGGTTTGGCTTCCCAAGTCCAAAGTTTACCTCTCCTTCATATTTGTACTCATAGGTATTCTTTTGGTCCAGGGAGTTATCTGGAAGATGTGTTCAACATTAAACTTAACATTCTTATTTGTAAAACACTTTGTGAAATTTTTATAATACAAGTTGATACAAAAAAAGACTCACCGTATCGTAGGTTTTGGCTTGCTGAAAGGTTAAAAATGAAACAAACAAAATTAAAATTTTTGTAAAGAAAACTGTCACATAACGCTGATTTTAGGCTAGCCTGCTGTGTACAATGAAAGAGCCTGAAGAGTGAAGTGTTGTGGATTTGTCAAAGTATTTTCAAAAGGATGCAAAAAACACCTTGAATAAATACATATAATAGTAAATATCTAAATGCATATGCCTTGAAGTAAAATCAATATTAAAGATCTCTTTGCTTTAAATGATAAGGAATTTAGCCCTTCCTTACTTCATCTTCTACAAATGCATATTTTTTAGACATTTGAAATTATCATTTAAATTAGGAAATTCTGAATTTATACTAAGCATAGGAATTACATGAAAAATTGACTATATTTTAGCTTTAACACCAACACATAAATTATCTGACAATCTGGCCACGTTGTTTAAATTAGTGAATGAAAACCTACTAGCCAAAGCCACAAGGCAGCAGAGAAGTAGACCCCGCATGGTGAGAGAGTAGTGGCGACTGTTTCACCTGGCCCTTTAAATAAGTGCAGCAGTTTCATTTCACATTCAGCCTTGAGAACAGATCACATGCATGGATAACTGACTTACTCTGGGTAAACATTTGTTTTCTGATGTTAGGTTACATCAGCCTGTGACATTGTCAGAGTGACACGAACAACAGATGAAAGACAGTGTTCACTGAACTTTTTTTTTTTTATAAGGTAACTATTCCAAAGGCAACAAAGAATTAAATAAATTACACATCGGGAGGGAATTAACAGCAGCTAGCACTCAACCCATCACAAGGTCTCCTATGCAAAGCTCTCTCTGCAAAACAGTAAAAATTTTCAAAAGGCAAAGGGCAATGCCTTCCTATTTCATAAAGTAAAAATCTTTTGTTAGATTAATGCAGTGACCACATGCTTTACAGAAAATGAAAAAAAATACCTTCCACCCACTTTTGGTACATGTCTCAATCAAAAGTCCTCTTTCAAAACTATTTCATCAAACAAGCAACGCTGTGACTCTCTCCTCTTAATACCAGCTCTGAAAATCTGCCTTGGTTTCAAGAGCTCCCAAAAAATGCTCCTCACTAAAATGTACTTTCAGGGTGATGAAATCAAGCAGCAATCACATCAAATGTTTAGTCTTGCTGACTTTCAGAATGACATTGTCAAAGTAACATACAGTATATGTTATTGTGTAACCATGCTCAGGCAACTACCTGGGTTATCAGAGCCTTTTCTTTCTCAAGCATCATTTGAAGTCGTCAACTTATCTGACGTTTTATTTTAACATTAGCCAGAAGAGGGCGATGTGAGCAGTTTTATGATACATGTGGACTGAGAACCCAGAATATATATTATGTTCAATGTGTTTGATTCAACATTTTCTTTTTTAATAAGAAAGATTATGTTGATCATGACTGATTTGTAAAATCACTAAAAAGATAAAACTTCCAATACTTCAGGCACTGTATTCATAAAACATCATTTATCATAATACTGCTTTTTAAACGTTTTTATTTATTTGTAATTTGAAAAGAAAAATCATGTTTTTATAAAAAATATTATTCTCAAGCATACAGCTTATGATAGTTAACAAACAATGCAAAGAATTTGTGACATAAAAGCACGAGTTATAATCCATTCGAGGTTTCTCATCATGTCCAGGAGAGGGAGCTCTTGGCCAATAAAATCAGAACAATGCTATCCTTTGACAGCGTTTATCAGCAATGTGTACGCGTTGACACATTTCTCTATATGATTTACTAATTAATTATAAAGGCGATTAGAAATAAAGAAATTCTTTTCAGAAATAAAGGTAAAAACATGATGTGTAAGAAACAACATAATACAAAAGTACAATCACTACTCTTTTAAAACATGTTTTTGCGGGGGAAAAAAACAAAAAAAAAAACAACTTGTGCAACTGTACTGAATAAAGATTGTGATGTGGTCAGATAAAAGCATATATATATATATATGTCATTAGTATTTAGACACAAAACCAAAAATATTTTAAATCTGCAAATGCTACATTCATCAGACATTTGTATTTTCTTCCCAATGATTTAAAAAAAAATAAAAAATAAAAAAAATAATAATAATCACAAGGTATCACTGAGCTGTACTATCAAATATTATTGTTAAAGTTCAGATGCTTGAGCTTTAGCTGATAGGTTTCATCTTAGGCATTCAAAACAGCAGGGTACATTTTTGAAAAGTCTGTAGTATTCCTCCTGAATCTGAAAGAAAAGCAGGAAAAGGTTTACATAAATACAATATGTTGACTTAAACCCAGAATTTTGATATGAATCTCATTGAAAAAGAAAGAAAGAAGAAATGAAAAAAAAACTAAGAAAGGAGGGAAGAACCTTACCTTTCTAGACAGCACACACAGAAAGATGAAGATAAACATTCCTTGGAAAGCGTTGGTTATGGTAAACAGATAAGCTGTCAGTGTGGTTTCATGGAGAATATGCAGTACTCCAAAAGTCCAGGTGGCGCCGAGCACAAACAGCAGAGCCATAGCACCACGGGCACAGGACCTGACGGGAACATTACTGATTTAACTAGACTGCACACAGCGCTGAAAGCTTTCTTTTTTAATGTGAAAAAGAACCTATTTATAATACAACATCATTCTAACAGGGCAGTGCCACCTACTAATCCATTAGATAAGAACTCTATTTAAGTTATTTTTTTGTTATTGTTGTTTTTGACCTACATAAAAATAAATATTCCTACCTGATGTTTTCATAGTGGCTGATTTCAGGCTTTTTCACAGCGGTGTGCCGGTACACCTTGTAGATGATTACTCCAAAGGCCAAAAGATTAACCTTTAGTTTGAAACAAGGCAAACACAACAAACAAGAAATGAGTCTAATGAATATTTATCAGACTTCTGTTTGTGGAATGAATGTTTCAACATATTCAGTTTATTGCTGATACATCTCTTTTTTTACCAGAATAATTAAACATGCAGGACCAATGAAGCTCCACACAAAGTGATTTTCTGTACTGAGCCAACACCTGAAAAACAAGGTTTGAGAAAATGATATTGGTGCTTTTTAAAAATAGCAACAACAAATTAATTACTGTTTGTATTTTTTTTAATTATTAGTATTAAGGTTAAAAAAAAAACTGTACAGAAAGAGCAACTTCTAAAATTAAAAAAATCTGCTTTTATTTTTAAGTCTCTTAATTGTGATTTGCATACTTGCACATTAGAAACGACTAATGTCTAATGTTAATCTTGTCTACGTTTTTCAAACAAAAGATAGTAAGATACTTTATGTTCTGTGAGACATTGTAACTTACTCCTTAATGCCAGATTTTTATGTATTTACCGTGCTTTAAAAAAATCTACATTATTTACAAAAAACAAATTGCAAGTTTATTTTTTTTGTCCTACAAATTTGATGAAAAAAAAATATATATACATAAATATTGCTGCTTACACTCTGTCTGTGCCATAATACTTTGAGCCGAGTGTCGCTGAAATTGCCACCACGACTGCAGGGCTCCCATAACCAAAAATGTAAAAGTTCCGGTGCAGAAAGCCTTTGTTGTAGATGACACCGACGACTATTAAATACAGATGAATGCCCTCAATGCACATCCAGGCAAAGGCTGCAAGAAAGAAATAGTGCAGCATCCCTGCAATCACAGAACAGAACAGCTGCAAGGAAAAGAGACAAGAGACAGAGAGAGATTTTACAAGTACTGCATGGGGGAGATTTATAAATCTGCAACACACTTCCAACATCTAATTTGTGTTTTTATGTGTAGATAAAAAATAAATAAATAAATAAAATGCAGATGTTATTGCACGATTGTCAGACAGATGATTATATCTGCTCTTTAAGTGCCTTCACACCTTGTGTGAGTTCATGTTGATCCCCACAAGGAAGATGAACTCAGCCATAAACAGGCTGCAGCACAGGTTCTTGTGTATGGTGGTTCTGGTGCTCTGGATCTCGCTGAAGAACCAGAAGGTGAAGATGCACAAGGACAAACAGATGAGGGAGATGATCATCCCCAGCTGGGTGATCCGGGTCAGGATGGTATTGTGGGCTGCCAGCTGGGAAGCAAATGGAAAGGGAGGTGTTTCATTCGCAGTTTCATGGTATGTTGGAGTTGTAATTTGTTGTATTTTCTGCTTGGAATCGCTTCATATAACATAGATGTAGACAGAGGTTACCCCAATATGCCAGCTTGTAGACATATTGGGTTTATATTGGTTTTAAAATATCAGAAAAATGCTCTGTTGAATTATTCTTTTGAGTTTAAATGCCCTGATTTTGCTTAGTCCATGTTTTAAAAGAATGTACCTTGTCACAAATTTTTGTTCACATCTGCAATTAAAATTACAGTTATAATAATTATAAAACCCCTTACTGGTCTAAGACTCCACAGAGTGCAGTAAAACAGTATTGCCTTTGGAAAAACAGCAAGCATCTTCCTTTTTAGTTAAATTTCTCAATGTTTTCATGTTTCCTAACAAAAATAATTAAAAAACCCTAACCCTATGAGTCTGAGAAACCCCTTATATATATATATATATATATATATATATATATATATATATATATATATATATATATATATATATATACATACATACACATGTGCGTGTGTAAATCAGACTTCTTAAAGGAAAGGAGCTGCCTCTTCAAGTATGCAAAGAATATTTCAAACATTTATGGTGCAACAAAGTCAGTATGAGAAACATCATCAAACTCCAGCTGCATTAAACTTAACACTGTGAGGACAAGTTAAACAGGGAAACCTTTAGACATGTATTTAAAAACAAAATTACTCACATTAGCTCTTCCAGATGACATGAGGATTGCAAAGTGTGTGAGATGATTGCAGGAGCAGTCGGTTGAGTTGCTGCTAACGTGGAGAGTCTTGCAGCCTTCAGTGGACCAGTGACCCTGCAGGCTGGCCACTTCATACTCCCAGAACGCACACTTCGTCACATCAACTTTAGTGTTGATGGGCTTTGGGGACAGAGGAGAAGCAGAGCAAGTGTTATCACTCTGGAAGAGGCCGTTTTTATTAGTTTTACCACTGCGGTGCGTGGTGATGCCACATAAAAACTGATTGTGCGGGTCTCATCAAAATGGCATTGCAAATGACTGCTTCAGTCATTTGATTGAGTGACTCAGTTTTATGACAAGTTCTACTGATAATTTCAATGCATAGCTTTGGCTTCAATTATTTTATTTTAAATATTACCTCATTATTTCATTTTTTCTCAATAATATTCATTTTGTTAGATTAATATCTAATAAAAAAATTGTAAATGAGTAAAAATTTGGAACACGTTAATTAAAAAAAAAAATTCTGTGTAAAATACCAAACAAGGAAGGAATGTCACTGAAATTATTGGTTGTTCATCTTTAAAGGCAATTTAAAGATAATTTTCCCTCTTCAGCATAAATCAACACCACCTTCATTGGGTTTAAAACTCTAGGGGGCAACAAAAATAATGATATTACATTTTCATACATTTTAATTATCTAAAAAGAAAATAGCAGAACATTAACTTTCAGGGTAATTTATCTCAGTACACTCAGTTTTTTCACCTTTGTTTGTGTTTTACAAGAAAGATGGTCTAAGATGCTAAGCAGGGGTAAAATTTCACTTTAATGTAAATCTTGAGGACAAAACTAGAGGATGAGAATTTGTGCAACAAGAGAAATGCAAATATCTCTTAAGCCCAATATTAATGTGAGATAAGAACTGACTAAACAAGATTAAATGACCTTTCAAAAATGTCCAACTGACCCAAAAATGATGGTTTCAAGTTGCAGAAGTGAAATGTAATGATTTTATTTTTTTTCACAGATAAACTAACACGTGACAAGCCTTGAACCACTTAAATAAAAATGAAGGAGAGCCCCTCTGACAGAGTGGCAAGTCTGAAAAAAGTTACACTTTGCCTTCCTTGTATTATCAATTCTTTTCTCATTTTGTATGCGTTTCTGGTTGTTTGCTATATCTTGTTAATTATTTGCCACAGTCAATCATTTGCTGTGTCTCTCCTTGCTTTCTTTGTCTCTTTTTGTTCTTCTTTTGATTTCCTTTGCAGCCGATTTTGATTTTCTTTGTGGTAGTGGTTCATCTTTTTGTTGCCGTTTGTTATTGTCATTTTGTATTATTCTGTAGCACTTTTGTGGTCTATTTTTGTAAATGTTTCACTTTGATTTCTAGTATTTTTGTTATCATTTTGTCATCTTGTTTCAACATTTCACATCCATTTTTAGTTTTTGTTTCATTTCAAGATGCAGCACTGTAACCTTTGTTGATGTAGCTCGTAAAGCTTTCTTGTCTCTGTAGTATTTGCCTTTGTAGATGTAGTCTCTGTTTCTTAGTGTTTTACCACACCGCGTTAGAGTTTTTACATTACGTTTCATTTTTATTATTATGGCAGGTTTTAATTCTTTGTTTTCTTTGTTTGTTTTAGTTTACATTTTAATACAGCCCCGAATCTTTAACACATTATAGGTTTTATTTTAGGTAATTCATGTGTTCTTGAACAAGTTTGTCTCCAAGTCTTTTTTATGAACAATAACAAAAACCAGCAAGTCAACATTTTTAGGTAAAGAGAGTCCTCTGTGGCATTCTCTTCATTACTAACAGACTCCACTGGAGTTCATTTTAAAAGGACAGCAGGATATGAGAGGACGGAAATAATGTAACTGGCATCAGCACTCTGCTCGTTTTTACCTCATTGTGCCTTAGAGTGAAGGTGACATGGTCAAGCTGGTAAACGTCAGCAGGTTTGACTGCTGCTGCCATGACTTGGGAGTTGACAGTGATTTCCCCAGTTCCTGCGTAGCGCGAGTAGTCAGTGACACCTGGGTCGCTGCTCGGCTTCAGGATGTCACTGACGCTGTCATATCGCACAAACACCACTGACACACTTCCTGATGGACAAAACAGGCAGAAAAAAGACAAGACGGAGTGAAACTTACTGTACTGCTTGTCAAACTTTTAGCTACGTGAAGAAAGCCAGTCAGCACCTATAGTTTTATAATAGAAAATTGGCTCACATTACTCAAGGCTCTCTGGGATAAACTGTGAAAATGCCTTTTTAATGCGGATCCAAAATCTCATAATCATCATGTCTTTTCAATAATATTTTGAATATTTTGATTTTAGTTGCCACATTCTAATTAATTCCTGGGACAGGGACCTTCTGATCTACATGGGAGTGTTTTCTTGTCAGTAAATGTGGCTCTAGTGTAAAGGCACTCTAAGTATAGATCTAAGTAGTAAGAAACGTTATATGTTCAGTTCATTTACCACTTATCAATCTGGAAATTGTAACAAATTAAATTTTAGGCTTTTAGACTACGGCAAATCACACTGAGAGCCATTATCCACAAATGAACAACACATTTAACAAGAATGATGGTGACAAAAAAACAAAAACAGAAGAAGCTTGTAAGAGGGAAAGTATTTTTCATGACAGAGTGACTTTCCGCTTCATACGATGAAAGTTAGCATCTTTACCGCTTATTTTCTCTGGTTTCGTCTTTTGGTTTAGGGTTATGCGATCCCCTCCCATTGAAACAGAAAGTGTAGCCTTTGTTTGAGAAGCATCAAAGGTGAAGAGTTTCAGTTCTGCAGAGAACAAAAATAAAAAAAAGAGTCAGTAATATCTAAATATACACCCGAGGATGAATAGTTTCATATAAGTGAGAGAATTTTGAGACTTTCTGTCACAGTTGCCTCACCCAATTCAGACGCTTTGATTTGGAGCTCAGTTGGAGTTTTGTGGTTGGAGCCCAATGACAGAGCACTTTCTTCAACAACATGCAGCAGCTTGGTGATGGTGTGTTCACGCCGCTCCTCTTTCATTCTGTTCCAAGCCACTAGTTCATCCTTCTCCACCAGATTGCTCACTGCTTTCACTAATTTCTGTTTGACAAGAATTTTTATGATATGTGGATGTAATGTTTATTTGTACTGCACTGTGATTTTTGTTGTGGTTTAAACGTAACAGCCATCTTTATTTTGATTATAGTTATAAAGAGAGGCAATAAAAACCAGTTTAAAAAATGGGGCCTCCGGGTGTCTATGTATTACATTCTGCAATGCAAAGGTATTCCTTAGATTTTCCCACATTCTTTCATGTTAGTGACATAAACATAACAATGTGAAGTGGAAGAAAATGGATGCATGGTTTTCAAAATGAAAGTCTGAAAAGTGTGACATGTACAGTATTTGCATCAAATGCCTGTGTGTCAAAGCATGGCAGAACCAAGCATCTTTTGGGAATTGTACCCATGCAGATCATTTGAGATATGTCTCTACAGGTTTGCATATAATAAAGACTGAAGTTTGTGGCCTATCCTTTGCAACATTTTCAAGATCAGTAAAATTGGAGGGAGAAAATTTGTAAACATATTTCTCCAGGTCTTGCCACACCGGGCCAATATATTACTACAACCCTCATCACAACTCTTCTGTGGCGCTCCCTTTGTATTCCTGTCAGCTCTAACCATCTGCTGAAGAAAAATAACCTCACAGTATTATACTGCCACTACCATGTATTAGGGTGAAAATAGTGTGTTTAAGGTGACGTGCAATGCTGGTTTTCCCCAATAACGAGCAATTTTCATATAGATCAGAAAGTAGAATCTTGGTCTCAAAGTGCCCTCTTCCACATTTGCTGTGTCCCTAACTTGGCTTCTGGTAAACAGCACAAGCGACTGACAACCCATTTAAAATACATGTGACTTCTGAAGGCAATTGGCTTAACTGGATGAGAGCAAAGGGGGCTGAATGCAAATGCACACTTCACAATTAAGATTTTCTTCCCAAAAGCAGAAATACTAAAAACTACGGAACTTTTACCTTCTACACCAAAATTAGGCACTACATTTAGCTGATTTTTCACACAAATGTGCTGGTTTCCTTCATGATTATTGTCAGTAAAGATAACTACCACAAAAAATATGTTGACGTTTGTGGCTGTAACACAACAAAATGTGAAAGTTCAAGGGGTTATAAACACCTTTGCAACGCCTCACATATATCTCATGATGGCATTCAATGATTTGAGACTGCAAGTCTTTATAGAGGGCACATGTAGCAGAAGTAGTTCTTTTAAACCAGTTCAAAACATGGCTGCTGTTTCGGCATAGCTCCAAGTGTTGACTGAGAAACAACAATGGTAAACAGAGCCTACTGAAAGAGTGGAGTTGACGGCAGATGGCTTGACAGTGTAATCCTTCTCCACAGCAGCCAGTGTTGATGCGGATCGACTCAAGGCCTCAACATATGCGATCACTTCCACTGAGGTAAGTTCACCAGACGTCCTGTTGGCAATTTCTCTCAGCAGGCTTTGTGGCTCCGTGAGGTTGCTCATCTAAAGTGGGAGAGAGGTACTTTTTGACGTCTGAATGCTGTTAAACTTTCAATGACTCTTTTAAAGTGACTTCAAATCTTTTCAGTATGTTGAAACTTGCGGATAGCTCGGTAATATATACACAAATTTCTGCCGAAGGCTTCTTCGTGAAAATCTTTAAATTATGTTGCACTGGTGGGTAAAGTGTGATTTGAACTTAAAATAATGTTTAACTTATTTTTGTTATCTATAAAATAGCTTGGTTGGTTTCTGGGAACAAGAAGCAGGTTATCTTTGCAATATTTGTGATGAATGTGTATACACCACATTGATTTAAAATATATGAATTAATACACATAAAACAAACATACACAGATATCTATAATTAACATATTTACTGATTCAAATGTAGATTGTATAAATTATAATAGTCATACATACTAAAGTTATTGATCACATAGCCAGTAATCCTGCAGTATGTCCATATAAAGACACTTTCTCCATATAGACATCTAGTACAGCTGAAATCTGATCTAAATGTGAGAATTTCTTTATGTTCATTTTTAAAACCAACTTTCAATTTCAATGATCAATTAGCCATATATAAGCCCTATTTCTAGCAAAACAGCTAATTTGTTCCTTTTATTGTACTTGCAGCCAGCCACAATTCAGCTGAAGCTGTCGTTGGAATGTGATTTAATGTTTCCAAATGGATTCAGTGTTATTTCTCATGCACAACCAAGAGTTCAGAGCTGCAGGTTGGAATCACAGATCATTTTTACATCACAGAGTCTGATGATGCACATTGCTGTACGTAATGTGGCTTTAACTTGTTCTGCCTTATGTTACTCTTCACTCTCTCCAACAGGGGGCAGCTTTATCATGTCTAGTTTTACTGTCCCTCAACTGAGGGGTACTTACATTTTCGAGTGTTTTGTTAACAGCCTGTGTCATGCATCCAATGTTGTCATGGCAATCTTTTTGAGGATGTTCTGAAAAACAACAGTTTCATTTATGAAAAAATAAGGTTTCAGAGAGCATGGTATAACGTTCTTCGGTTTGCACTCATAAAACCTGAAATTTTCACAATGCATCAACATGTTACACAGCAAATCCTCAAAGAAAGTTAAAATTGTGTTGAAGAAACTAAAAAATAGGATGAAAGAAGATACATATCAAAAGACTGCTGCTGCGTGCTTTTGTGCGAGTTCTTGAATTCTCATACCGACCTTTACATCTTGCACCTCTCGCTGGATGAAAGTGTTTATCGCCTGAAGTTGAGATGTAATCACGGTTACAGGAGCAATAGAAAGATCCATTTGTATTATGGCAGCGTGAGTTTGGGCCACAGACCGGTTCTGATTCACATTCATCAACATCTAAAGGATGCAAATAAGACAGAGAGCTTTAATTAAATTCTTGCACTATAATATAAGCAACACCAACGTAAAATAAAACTTGCTTCTACATCATTTATGTCAGCGACCGATAAACCTCGAAGCAGTAAACTCTTGTAAGCATCTTTTGCAGCTAGATATTCAGAACTCGTCTGTTGCATGTTTCCCTGACATCCGGTTGGATTTCTGCAGGAATTCTTCAGTCTGCAGCTTAACAATAAAGGTGCTGATTTTTTCCTGGTGCAAAATAAACAAAACATCTCAGATGGTTTCTCAGGGCAGCAGATGGGAAAGAAGTAGCAAGAGGCTGAAGAGGAAAAAAAAAATCTCCTTCAGCATATTTATCTTCCTCTCTCCAGTGAGAAAGAAAACAGTTCACACATTCATGCAGACCTCACGTCCTCGCAGCTGCGAGGTAACTGCATTAAAACACATTCGTGTTGGGTACTTGTACTGAGGTCCTCCGAGAGTACAGTTTAGTTTAAGCTACAGATCCCTGTGTGGGATTTTTTTTCTTTTTACATATTTACAAACTTCCCCTGAGATTACCTGTGCATCCACTGCCATCATTGGGCTGGAACTGGGCACCTCCAGTTGATGTGTATCCAGGGACACATTTACAGTAGTAGCTACCCTCTGTGTTTGTGCACTGGGCCCCATCCCCGCAGATGTTAGTCACATTCTGACATTCATTGTCATCTGAGGTGAGAAGACAGAGTAGACAATTGTACAATTAGAATAATTTACAATTACACAGCAAATTTGTAGGAGGGATGGCAGTGAAATATTTTGGTAAGTTATACAAAGCAGTTTGAAACAGTTTAAGTTCCAAGTGCTTTTTTTTTCTTTTCTTTTTTTGCATTTTTTCATATCATAATGTCTAATTTTCAAGTATTGCATTGCATTTTTACAACACATATTAGCACAAAGAGGTGCACAATTTTGAAATTAAAAAACGTATAGGGTTTTCAAAGTTATTTTTTGAAAATTAAAATCTAAAACAAGTAAACAGCACCCCTTTATTCTGTCACCCATTAATCACTACGAAATTCCTGCGTCCTGCATTTTAAGAAATAAAATCTATAAGAGGCAGCAATAATGCTATAGCATGACAATGACACTAAAAATAATCCGAGCTTCAGTGTAATGGCCAAAATTTTCGGTCAAACTGATAGCGACACATTCTGAAAAGATCAAGAGTGGGAGGCAGCTTGACAAATGATTTACTCAGGATGGTTGAACACAAACGTAAAACAGATTTGTAAAACAAAAAGAAAATCAAGTATCAGTAATAAACTGTTTTATTTCCCCCTGGATGTGCCAGCATCTGTACATGTGGCATCTCTGCTAAGTTTTTCTCGGCTTCATATTGTAACCAGTAATAATATGGCCAATATGCAGCCTTATCGCACTTGTCTTTTTCCTCATTAAGAAGCAGTTTGTTTTGACATAGGATTTGCATTTTACTCTGCTGAGATATCAAAATCTTGGTTCTGCCTCTTCCTCAGTAAATTAATATCTTACTGACTGCTGAGCTTTAATGCAACATGACCAGGCTATTACAGTGTGCCTGCTTTTTGACAACAAAAAAGTGATGGTAATCATTAGTAACTCACCAAAAGCAGTTCATGTTGAGATTACTGTTTGAGTCCAAAAATAGCACCATAAATTACAACAAGCAAAGAATTGTCCTACACAACTATTTAGTGTGTAAAAAATCTTGAACCTCCAATCAGTGTTACTTTGAAATGAAGTTTGGGCTGGTAGCAATATTTGCTATTTTTATATGTGGAATCTTATGATTTGTTTAATTCCAGTTTATTCAAATGACTTCCAAGCACTTGTATTTCTGTTCAGGTGTAAAAAGCAGCCGATGGGCAGCTTGCTGTGGATGTGGTGGCTGCTCACTCATTAGAGAAAATGCTGTTTCAGCCTTATTTTCAAACACATCATCCTTGTTGCGCTCCACAGTTTACTGTAAAATGACCTACAGGGACTTTGGCTTCGCCTGGATGTGATGAACACTTTGCTCTCCCACTTTCCTGTACCTTTTGCACAAAACATGTCCGGTAAAGGAAATCCTCTATTCCTATACAGGAGGTGACCAATACAAAGATGTCACATGTTTTTTAACTCCCCCTGATGTGATCATCCCGATGTGACCTGTGTTCTTATTCCTTCAACTTTTTAGCATTTAGTCAGGATATGAACCTGAATCTTCAATGTACTCTATTGGGATGTTGTGTTGTAAATTGCGAAAGAATTTAAGGAATTTAATGGAATTTAAGGAACGGGATATGTGGTTTTCAACAAAATTGGCAAATAAAAATCTGAAAAATTTTCTTTTCATAAAATATGAAAACCATTCCCTTCCACTGTGCACCATATTTTATGTGAGTCTATCACATAGAATCCCCCAAAACACACTTTGTTTGGATTCATTTTCAATACATCCTGTTAATTTTTCATAAATTCCTCTATCATCTGGAAAAGGAGAACTGCACTGGCAGCTTGATCTTAGTTTTAAAATTTGGTCCCAGAGGAAATATAAATCGTGAATTGCCTGGTTGGTAAAGAATTCGGAAGCCCATCTCTCAAAATACAGTACGTACACTGTGCTTGTGCTTTTGATTTGGTCAGGAAACGGGGCGGAAAAAGTTCCAGCAATTATAAACAGCTCAGAAACATAACAGGAAGATCAATGTCAACCAAAAGGCAGAGACAGCGATAAATATTTTACCAATAAAGCTGCTTCATGGAGATTATGTCTCTCCTAACTGTGCCCAGTCTCTCAAACTTTACATATGGCATCAAAAATGCATACAATATAATAGAATGTAACACATTCTGAAGGTTTGCTATGCTACATTTATATTCTATATATATTCTAATTCTAATTATAATTACCACCTTAATAGAAATATATGGAGTTATAACAACATTTTTTCCATATTGTCTGACAATTAATTAAAATTACCATTTTTTTCTTTTCTTTTTTTGTGTTTGCTAAATACCAGAATATTAATTGGGATTGTTTTACAGATTTTGTTTATTGCTTTCCACAATATCAGTTTACACACAACGGTTTTTAAATACCTTAAAATGATTTAATGATGATGATGATGAAATCATTTTTTCTTTAAGCTTATGTTGGGTTATTTTATAATGTTTAATTTAAATAGAAACACCCTTGTAAACCACATCTCAAACACACTGCTTCTTGGTGTGACACCAAAACAACTTTTGCCAATAAGCCGAACAAGAGAATTCTGTACCAGCACAATCTTGGTTCATCTTTGATTACAATTTGCATTGATCCCAAAATAACAGTAAAAGACCTTGTGAATATTTTTGGCAGAACCTGACAGGAAATTGTCATTGTCTAACATGAAACAAACCCCACAGGACAAGTGCTATAAGGCCACTTAGTGAAGAAGAAGAAATCATTACTGCAAAACCAGAATAACAAGCCAAATGACAATTTGTAAATACACTCAGGGTCTGATCATACTGAAATGTAAGTGTTCACCATACTGATTATTGTCACATTTGGAGGAAAATTAGGGAACTTGCAAATATGAGAACACCATTCTAAAACAACATTGTGTGATCTACTGGACTTCAAATGGAAATAACATGTAGAAAGCACAATTGTGAGAATTTTTAAATATCATTTTAATAGGTCAGCTAGGAAGTTAAGTTGTTGACATGTCTTTTTTGTTCTTTACAATGTCAAGATCACGTTTTTTTTTATTTCTGTCGTGCATGTATCATAATTCAGACCGAGTTGCTTTGTAAAGAAAACTCCAGTGGACATAGCTGGAGGTCTCAACAATCACGTGGGTCACTGACTACTTGACAAACAGACCACAGTTTGTGAGGCAGATAGACTGTGTGTCTAACCAGGTGACCAGCAGTGCAGGAGCACCACAGGGGACGGTACTCTGACCATTTCTGTTCACTCTGTACACTTCAGATTTCCAGTACAGGTCAGACTCCAGACATTTGCAGAATGAATCAGATAACTTTCCAGTCGTGGTGGACCAGTTTGTGGAATGGTGTGGAAACAATCATCTTATCTTAAATGTGAACAAACCAAAGAGGATGATTATAGATTTCAAAAGAAAGAGGGTTTGGTTAAACTATATTTCTATCATGGGAGGAAGTGGTTGAGGAATATAAATACATTGGTATTCATCTGGACAATAGTATGAACTGGAGATGCAACAGCAAAGCTATCTACAAGAAGGCACAGAGCAGACTGTACTTCTCAGGTCTGTAAGTCCATCTACGTTTAATCTCTTCAGAAATCATTTGTTGGCAGAGCAGCATCAGAGCCAGGAACTTAAAAAGACTCAACAACCTGATAAAGAAGGCAGGTTCTGTTCTGGGAATGACTGTGGAAGCACTGGAGGTTATGGTGCAAACACAAAATCAAGGCCATTATGGACAACCATGAGCATCATCTTTATGAGACTGCTTAATAACAACAAACTGACTTCAGTCAGAGGCTGCTTGAGACTCACTGTAATACAGACAGCTACAGGAGGTCCTTCCTGCCTCTAGCCATAAGATTCAACAACAACCCTTTGAAGAACCTTGGACAACATGAGTTACAATTTTCCCTTTAAGATTTCTAAAGAATTTGAATTGAATTTTAATTCAAATGGACATTCGTTCTAAGCACACCATAAAAATGAGTCAGAATTCAGCTGCAGGGCAGCAAAGTTGACATTTTGGAGAGGCCATTATGAAGCTCTGATAATTTGTGGGCGTTATGTGAGACAGGAAGTCTACAAAGCTGAGTAAGTTACCAGTTCTGTCAGAAAGAATAGACCAAAAACTTGCATTAGCAGCTTGTCGAAGGACAGAAAAACATTTTAGCTAAATTATACAGTTTAACAGGCAATTATACTAAAGAAATCTGTGTAAAGCTCTGACTACAAAGAAAGTAATAAAAAAATTCTCAGAAATTCTGACATTTAGCAAGTAGAAATAACTTTGTTCATCTTAACTGACACAAAACAGAAAATGTATAGCCTTGTCTAACAGACAGTAAGAAAATATATATGTTGTGTCCTTTTATGAAATTTGTGCAAATAAAAAATTTTAACTACAGAAGTTAGTATAAAAAAGTGTCGATTCTTTTCTGGTTTAAGATGCTTAATATTATTTAATAAATAATGAATGCAGATTTATGTACATTTTTACAGTTTAAAATTAATCATCAACTTCAGTTTCAGCAACCGTCATGAAAAAGAATTTTTAAATTAAACCACATGTGTGCAAACTGAAAGACTTTTCTGGTATGAACAAAAAAATTTAGTGTTGACTTCTGATCCACATATCCACATCAGATTTCCTTGAAAACAACATTTTAAACCCCCTCAAATAAATAGGTGAATGTGTGTGACTGTGTTCACCTTTGCAAGTTCTTATTCCATCTCCTGTATATCCATAGTTACATAAGCAGACGTTGCTTGATCCATTCTGAGGCTTACATGTTGCTTTTGAGTGA
The DNA here is from genome assembly GCF_003331165.1 of Xiphophorus hellerii. Taxonomy (NCBI): domain Eukaryota; kingdom Metazoa; phylum Chordata; class Actinopteri; order Cyprinodontiformes; family Poeciliidae; genus Xiphophorus; species Xiphophorus hellerii. Next base: position 12,274,210 of record NC_045680.1, read on the forward strand.
CAAGATTCACAAATCTTGTCACTCAAGACTGAAAGGCTTCCAGTGTCCATTAGACTCCAGAGCCATGCTGTGAAGAGAAATACAACTAACAATTTAAACTCACAAGATTCCTAATCCTTCAGCAATAAAGGATGATGGTTTTTATCTAAAGATGTTTTTCTCCAGTGTAACAGAAATTAATTTCTAATGTCTTCTGTGTGCCATAGATTATCAGTTTATATGGAAACATACAAATTTATCATAAATTTGGAAGAAAAATGCTAAAAGTTATTGTCTTTAAAGTAAGCTCAAGTACAAGTTTCTACTAAAACAACTTATGAGTAACATTATGACTCAGTTATTGAAGCTTTGTTTTAGATCTATGTTATACTACAAAACAAGGAAGCTTCCTTACCTGCGAAAAGTAGAAGTTTCTTTGGTGACTTGAGCAGAGACTCCATACTTGACTTTGGGACTGGATTATTCTTTCAGTCCAGAAGGCAGTGGCCTGCCTGGTGACGTAGACCATTTCCTTGCATCAGTTTTCCTGTTTCCCTAAACCTGGCCCTTCCTGTCCTGATCTTTAATCTGCTTTCAAAAACTAGCATCCTGACCCCTTTTACCAACCGGTTGACTACAAAGACTGTTTTATGACTTTATGTTACCCTATAAATAAGCAGAAAACATTCTCCTGACACTTAATCACATTTTTGTGGAGTTATTTGCAGCTCGACTTTGCATTGCCATTTTGGTGCCTTCCTTCTCATTGTTCTCATTGGAACACATACAGAAGGCTATGTAAACATGGGTCAAAACAACACAGACTGGGTTCACCGAAGGACGACCCCCTCCCTTCCGCAAAAAGACGGTTTACAAATTTACACACGCACACATTCCAGCGTGTCCAGAGTGTCTTTCAGTGTCTGTTTCAGTGTTTCTTAGACAAAGGATTGGACATCTGCCTTTCCGTTAGCCTCTAACTGCTGAAGCAAGCTATAAAAAAAAAAAAAAAAAAACAGCAACCAATTTTCAGCTTCTATTTTCAGTTTCATGTTTGTGTTAGGGTTATTGTTGGGTTGATAAAAAGAAAACAAATTGAAAAGGAGACACTGATTGGGGCAAGTCTGGACTTATCGCTGGTCAAATTCTAATTTATATTCAAAGACTTTTCTTTGACGGTTTTTCTTTTGTAAGGTCTGGCCTTTTAACGCATTGCTCTTTAAAACAGCAATTCATTGAAGAAGCTGTGTTCTATTAATGAAGCCATTTGACGACTATGCAGTGTGCCGCATTCACATTTACAAACACACTGCCTTAAAACATGATTTATTCCTATGACCAAGGCCCGAGTAATTGTGGGATTGAATAAAATGGCAATATAAACAGAATTTTCAGACCCTTTGTGCTGTGGTCACATTCAGAGTGTGTCTTTGAAGATAAGTGATAAAGCACTGCTTTCTATTTTTGGTTCTTTGACATCTGTCATGGACTAATGACTCTTTTCTCTGTCAAGAAAATGAGCAGGGCTCTGTGCTATTTAGTTCTGGTAGACTTCTGACCCATCAAAACAAAGTTTTTTTTCCTCAACAGTAAAAGGTTATTTCTACAGCAAATATTTCCAATTCTGTAATTCTAGTCAATCCATCAATACTATAAATTGCTGTTTCAGTGGAGAATCCAACTGGCACAGCAGATACAAAACAGGTAAAAATTAACAAAATGTGAGAAAGTGACAGCCATCAAATAGGAAGAGTAGCCATTCAGGTCTAGCAGAGGGTCTTTTCAAAGCGCCTTCTTCTCTTTGGCATACAAACACATTCATTGATGAATAGTTTCACTTCAAAGATAAGTTCTTTACTGACTGTATTGCAATCTCTGGAGGTGGTTTGAATTGCTTAGGCAAGGCGTTCAGTTTATTGCTGAGAAAGGCAGCTGCTTTGAATGGCACCATTAGAATTGCTCCACATTAGTGTCCTGGGAAAGTGCTGGGTGAAAACCACATTTGAATGTCTCGCTCTGACACACTCCTGGCGGTAAGGAAGGAAGTGATGCTGCCTAGAACAAACCTGGACTGATTGCACCCTTCCTCCTCCGCTTTTTTTTGTCTCAGAAAATCTCTCATTTAGGGAGGAATCTGTGAAGCCTACAGGAGCATGCTCATTCCACAATAACATTGTAAGACATCTAACAGAAAAGATTGCTTCAAAAGTCTGCAAGCAGCCTTGTGTAAATGTTTCCTCTTTTCCTTTCCTCTCTCATGGATATGGAAATTTTGGATCCTACAGGTGCAGGCCTTCCTGCGTTTGCGAGTGTTTAAGCAAAGGAGAAGAGTTGTTTATGCTATTCAGGCAATATTGAGATTTGCCATACAGAGTAGAGCGGAGTATCTATTTTGACACTTTTCACACATATTTGTTCTGATGTTGGCCTTATGCGCTGCCATGATCGGAGGACTGAACTCAGGGGCGCAGATGGCAGCAATTGTCTCATAAACAACCAACTCTTGAATATTTCAATACACAAGCTTGGAGAAACAAACTATCCTTCCTGCTCGGGTTCACACACATGCCAATTGCTGTGCAGGCGTGTTCGTGTGTGTAGGAAGAGCGGAATCTAGTAACAGTCACTTCAAGTATAGAGCCTGCAACCTCTGCCTTGGATTACTAAGAGGGTGACTGTGATTTGAATTAATACTGGGATTCATACATTTTTCTTCGTCTGTGTTTTTTTATTGAAAGACAAGAGAATAAAGAATATTCTCTCATAGACGTCCACATTTACTTTGGCATTTAAAGGTCATGTGGTTGACCTCATGTAAGTAAAGTAATTTTTTCGTCAGGTTAGATGTACACAAGACTGTACTTTTGGGCACCAAATACTCATGAAATATATCAATGCAGCAGGATATATTCTTTTTGCTTCAAAACAATGGGTGTACAAAAACAGTACAAAAAAATTAAAAGCATCCACAGTAGAAACTCCAGATTATGAGCACTCTTACTGTGTAAACATTAAAGGTTTCTACATATATAAATAAATGTGAATTTTTTACTTTGCTAATATAACATTAACATTCTAACATGATTTAGAGCTAAAAAAAGTCAGTTTTACAAATTATTGCCCCTTTAAATGTACTCAGTTTTTTATGTATTTAATATTAAAACTCCTGATTTTTCAGCAGGAATCATTTGTATTCTACAGGTGACTCATAATGTAGAGTTAGAATAAAACTTAAGAGTTTTGTTCTTCTGTACCAAACTACCCTGTGTTTTGCACAGAGGATAGTGATATCAGGATTTGAGATTTTAAAGTAACTTGAGTTTACAGAGACATAAACATGAAGCTGACAGATGCATCAGATTATAAATAGTTTAGGCACATTTAGGTTTGAACGCCAAAAAAAAAAAAAAGGCCAGAATGAACTGGGAATCCGGACAGCACACACATTCACACAGAGATAAGTGTGAAGCAAAACAAGCATCAAAAATGCACCATGAAAATTACCAGTAGCATTAAAAAATAAAACAAAGTCAAAGTGTCTGTCAGATGAATACCATATACTTTCTCTGTGCTACGTTTACATGAAGCAGTGATGTGCTCCACATTTGAAGCTTTAGTATTTCATCTCTTCCACCACACTGTTGGCAACAAAGTTTGATTTCTTTTTAAGAGTATATTTTTTTGTTGCTTTGAAATTTTGCTCAGAATACTAATAGTTTTTAATGGTCCATGATTTTGAGTATGTTATGTAATAGTGTGTTTTCTAGCAAATGTATACAAATAAGGAAAATACATAGGGTTCTCAGTTCAAGCAGCCAGCTAGTTTTCAAGATCTGATTTTCTAATATCTGAACAAAATATTAGAGTAACAGGTAGTTGTTTCATGTTGCTTTTTTTTTCCTCATAGCCTTTTTAATTGCATGGAGCTATAATTTTTTGCAAAAATTGTAAAAGAAAAAAACAACAACAAAAAAATACTAATGTTAATTAAAAAAGGATAAATAATGTCAGAAGAGAAGAAATTTGACTTTATGTTTATTTCCACAAATGTCTGTGGAGGTTTAACTTCTAAAATAAATACACAATGATGTGGGAAATATTGGAAGCTTAACTTTTATTGCTCTTTAAATTTTGAAATCTCAATAGCTGGACTAAAATGCATTTTAAGGTTTTTCTTACATGTATGGCTAGAAGAATATTTTAAAGTTAAAGGTGGTGTTTATTCCTGCATTAATTCTAAAATCACTTCCTGAGAATGGGACACACACTTCATTGTTATGCTTTTGCAATTAGCTGTTATCAGTTTTAAAACACAAACACAGCGTCAAAGGGTCACTTTTGAATTTAAACAACAAAGTAAAGGCTCAGCAGATTGCCTTTTACATTTGCTACTCCGTTTCATCAGGGCATTTCAAACAGTGTAATTTTAAGCTCTTGCAAAAAAAAAAAAAAATGCTATTTTCATTGTTAAAATATTCTTTCCATGGGATAAGAACTGTGGCCATTGGGAATGTTGAAATAAAGATTTGTGATTTTAGATGCAATGCTGCTGGGCTCGAAAGAAACGGAGCAAATATTCCTTTTGTTACCTGTGGGAAAGGAATCAGTGCTTTACAACTTTCTTCCTATGATTCACCATCAATATGTAAAACTTTTTAATAGGAAATGATTTAAGCTCAAAATCTAGCCATACTCACCTGAGATGAGCACTTTTGGATAGAGGGCCATTTTGAATCTGGAGGAGAAAAAACATAGGTGAACAAATATCGTTAAATACAATGCTTATCAGGAAGAAGGTCCTTTAGGTTAACTATAGCTAGTGATGTCTTTAAAAGGAATATCAAGACCACTTTTATTAATTTTTACTGCTTTGTTGGCCATTTGTTTTCTAATGAAATATCAATAAAGCTAATAAAGAGCTGTATCCTTGGGCGTTATATACTCATCCCAATTAGTCGCACAACTACATTTGCTTCTGGGGATTGGGATAATTTTGCATATTTGTTGTCAGTTGTTGCCTTACTACATCCATGATCAGGTCAACTTAATTTTAAAAAGCCCCTGTGTGCAAAAGAAAAAACAGGATGGAAGGCCCTTGAACTCTTTCCGCAGCTCTCAAGTTAAAGTGGATGCTCGGCAATGATCAAGTAAAAGCAGAGAGTAATATTTAATGCTATTGAAATATTGAAAACTTATAGCTCTAAAAGCAATTGAATAACAATTATCTGGCCCACAAAATTAAAACAGTGGGAAAACCGCCAAAGGTTTTTCCTTTAAATGTATGAATTTCACCCCTATAAGACTCATTTGTCAAAAATGTTTTTGATATTTAATTTATTGCACAAATGACAAATACCAAAATACACTCCACTCAAATGGCATGAGTGAAACAGGCTTTGTTTTGTGTCAATTCTGTGTCAAGACTTGACTTTGAAAAAAAAGCGCAATTCCTCCAAAGATGGGGTGCAATTTACAAATGAATTTCCTTCATGCTTGACTGCTTCATAAAAGCATTTGTCCTGACTCAGATTGAACACACTTGAGTGATCCTATCCATATTCCCGACTTCTTTACCAGACAATGTTTTCCATTTTCAGAGAGAAAGAAGTAGAAAATTTCCATGTTCTCAGGTGCAACAAGTGTTACTGATTGGAGCTTTTTTTTCTGCCACCAACCTCTTGTTAGGTTACCAACTGGAACAAAGTGACACTGGAAAGAGCTTGTGCTCTTTCAAGGATAAAGGGGATCCTACAGAGGTGACAAAGCTTTGGACTACCATTTTTTCAGCATTGCAGAAAAATACAATTAGGAATTTTGCTATTACATGAAGCATTCATTCTAAATTCAACTCAAATTATTGCCAAACAGAAACCTACTTGAAGGAAGTGTGGATGTACTTTTTAAATCAAAAGAGGTAGCTTGATTAAGTTTCAAAAAATATTTTAGTGTTATTAAATCCGTCAGTGTTATAAACTCAACACAATTTTCTATGACGAATGCTTGTCATTTTCATGGAGTAAACGCTTAAAAACAAAATAAAGTCTTTCAACACCGACAAGTGTAGTCATTTAAGAAACCTAAAATATAAACAATCTACTGTATTTGTGTAGCCACACTGACAGTTGTGGATGTTTCAAACATGTGAAATAAGTATTTAATTAAATAAAAGACAAGGACACAAAACACATCTGACAAGATTAAAGATTTAAATTATTGTATTATTACTTTAATGTGAAATTTAAAATCTTTAAAATTTGAATACTTATAGAAAGTACTTTTATTTACAAGCATTCAGAGAAACCTTTTTTTAAACAATGGGTTTTGTAAAGATTATTTTGACTAAACCTATGGTCAAGCAAGAATATTTTGAAGTAACATGAAGACTTATTATAGTTGAAAGGTTAATTCTGGGTTATTTGGGTGCATGAAGCAAGGAACCATGATATATCCTATTTGCTACTACATTTGGAAGTGAAAATATAAAGAGCATGATTTTGATTTTGATTGGTTCAATCTTTCCTCCAAGTGTTCCTGTTGTTTTGGTTTTTCTTGTATTTGTATTTTTATTTATCCTTAGCCTAGTTCTCATTAATTCACTCTTGTTTTCCAATTAGTTAATTCTTATTAATTCTTTTCTTGTACATAACTTAGTTCTTGTCGATTACATTATTAGGTCAGTGTTTTTTCCTTGGTTATTTCTTATTTTCCTGGTAAGTTTTTTCTTCTTCTCTGCTCCTCCCATGCCATTACTCTCTCTCCCTCAGTCTGCCTGCCTGTTCCACACTTTCAGCTGCAGCTTGTTCCCAATCAGCCGCCTGTTTCTCATCCTGTGATCAAGTTCCCTGGATATAAGTACATCACTTTCATTCACTTCCTGCTGGATTCTGCTGTTTGGTTCCCATTATGCCCTGCTTGTAACTTTGTTTCCCTCCTCACTTGTTTTTGAGTTTGTATTGATTTTCTTTAAAACTTTGACTCAAACTGTCTCTGCTTTCAGGACCAACTGCAACCATCATTAGCCATTACATAACTTATGAAATATTTAATTTCTTACAAATTCATACTATAACCATACACACATAAGAGTTAAATGCCTCAATTACAAACATAGCTGTTTGAAGTCAATTCAGCTTAACCAAATGACATTGACAATGACATCTGATGCTGATGTAATAGATTATTGAAATTTGCTTTGCATAGGGTTGTACATAGCTGACCCTGAAAAGTACTGTATGTTAAACTTATCAGATTGTAAATAAAATAAGTGAGAATGTTAAAATTTTATAGTTATTGCAACATGTTTTGCACCATGAGTATGGACTGAAACAGATGTAATTACACAAAGACATATTTTCTCACAGATGACCTCATACATCTGCCATTCACGCTCCCAAAATGACTGTGTGTTATGATGTTAAAAACGGCATTGATAGGCCCTGGCATGATGTTATGATCTAACCTTTGGTGCAATTGATTTATTCAGAGCTAAAGGTGAAGCCATTAGTTTCTGCTTCGAGACCCCTCTGTGAGACCGGTTCTGAATTTATAAAATTTCAAGGAGCTCTGATAATTTAATTTGGAGTGCCCTTTTATAGGTTAGGTCACCTGCAGCGAGCCCTGCAAATTGAATAAAGAAGAGTAATAGAAAATAGCATGTCAGGTGGGCTCCCTGCTTATAAAATCATTAACAACAGTGTGTCTTTTCTCATAAAGGAACCCATTTATTTTGAGGGGGAAATATTATGAAAGTGTAGGGAGCAACTCAATTTATTTTTCATTAGGAATTAACTCTGGAGAATCACTGAGAGGGTTAATAGCTGCTGGTGTACATCAGCAGTGTGAACTAATAGGTTTTCAAAAAGGCTGTTCTGAGGACTGTTGTGCGTTTTTGAAATATTGCTTGCTTTTAAATTAACGTGCCTTTCCAGTAAGTTTGTGTCAGCACATGTAGCATCAGGGAAGCTGTGCTGAGAGCAAATAAATACCTTATATGACAAGCATTTATCTGTTTTATAATGTAATTTTACTTTCACAGTGAGGAAGAATGTGTGGAAGGTGGTTTTATCACATGTTTTGTGTAGATTAAATCACTTTAAAAAATGTATTTATCAAGTTGCTCAAACATGGTGTAAATACAGTGCTGTGAAAAAAGTAATCCCCCCTCCACTTACATATCTATTTTGTTTTCACCGTATTCCCTACACTTCCCACGTCCACGTTTTAGCTGCTGAAATATATATATATATATATATATATATATATATATATATATATATATATAAGCAAATAATCAGTAAAAAATAAAAAATAGAGATCCTCTGCCTTCTCCCTATGTACAACCAGCCAGAGTCAGGAAGAGGATCTTAGCGCTGTCAATCATCTTCGTGTCCATGCTGGTCACAACCTCCACCTTGCTCTTTGCTATGCTACTGGTTCACCACTACAGAACCTGTCATGAATGTCAGTCTAGTTAGCATGACCACCGATCATAGCAGATAAATGGTTTTCTTTAAATAGTAAGTTGTTTCCCTGACATTAGCACTTTTGGCAACACATGCATGAGGATGATAGACAGCACTAAGACACTCCTCCTGCCTCTGATTGGTTCATCAGGAGTGGTAAAATTCTTCAGATGGTAATATTTCTTAATAGCTGCCAGTTTAAAAATATTGTCACATGAGTCTAAATGTAAAGAACTTTTCATGTTATTTTTGGAAGCATAATTTTGGACTTTCATTAACTGTAAGTTATAATCATTAAAATTAGAAAAAAACAAAAACTTTAATAATTCACTCAGTGTAATACTGTTGATAATGAGAGTTCTACTTTCTGAAATGACTGATAAAAATCTCAAACCTTTTTAACGTCTTAAAAGAATGCACACATATAGATTAGACATGATTAAAAGCCCAGGGTGCACAAGGATCTGTTTGACTGACATGGTATGGTAAAAAAAAACCCATAAAAAATAAAATAAAGTGGTACAAAATATAAAAGGAGTCTCACTGGAAAGAATATCAATGTATGGTCCCCATATCTTGCTCAGTGGAAACAGTTCCTTGACTCAGAAACCAAAGCATTGATCATTCTGACAGATGCTGTGCTTCTGGAGGATGAGATGGAGATTTACGTCGGAAAGGATGAGACAGAGTCATGATCCAACGGAGCTGGTCTCCTGTGATGAAGACGAACAAAAAGAGAGGCCCACTCAGAAATCAAATGCAAACATTTCAAAGCATAAGCATGCAGAGGATTTGATGGTAATTCTCAAAGACGAAGGATCGGAAGAGACAGTAAATAGATAATTGATTGTGAAAAGTCACTTTAACATGAGATTTTTCAAAATGCCAGTTAAAAGTACATCTATCATTCTCCCAGCCCACTTTAAATCAAGAAAAAACATATATAAAATTACTTTATGAGAAAACTAACACTTGGAGAGAGAATCAGAAACTAACTGAGGCTTTTTTAAATAGTGTGAGATATCTACATCCATGATTTATTTTACGTCTTAAGATATCTGCGACATCACATTTAAGATTAACATGAGTTTATAAATTCTGATAATATTGCTTGGTTTATAATTGCATATTATTGCCAGCATTAGGATATGTATAGGAAGGGATGCTATTGCTAGAATAATATGCTACTTACTCGAGACAATAGTCATTGAAAACATTTTACATTGTCATTTAAAATACTGTAGTAAAATATTAGTTTTATGATAAATTACTGAAAAGACATATTTTGTATGATAAATTCAGAACCAGAAACTAATAAAATTATTGAAACAACTTTTACTTTTCAATGTGTTAGGAAGACTACTGTACACATGTGACTATAAATGTAAATATAGATGTACATATATATCTGGCTCAGTGAGTATTTGTTTGTTTGGGTCATGTCGTTTCACTCATTTTCTAAAGAAGAGATTATTGGCATCTGCTATAAGAAATGAAAATGTAATCAAATTCTAATTTTTTATGAAACCTTAAATGCTGTTGTCTTCGATACCCTCAATATGTCAGATAGAGACATGCTCTAAGCTTTTGCCACCACACACTGGACTTCTAAGGGCATTACAAACAAACGATGAACTAAAGGACATATTTGTTGCTGGCAAGAAAACAACTTCCCCCTCATCATCTGGAGATAATGTAGTTTACTTTGAAATCACTTTGTAAAGTACTTAAATTAGTACTGCAAACACAAATAAACAGAAAATTCTCAAGTTAGTCCTTAATAAGACATTTATAATATTTATACCTATTCTCCTTTTCATTTATTTAAAAGTAAGATTAAAATGTTGCATTTAAAAAAAATATATATATATACACTGTTGAAAAAAATGTAAAAACACACAAAAGAACTGAGCTAATGGTACGCAGGTTATAGCAAAATCAATAAAACAAATGGGCAAGGTGTATATAAATTATATGCTAAAGGGTGAGTGTTTAGTACAAAAATCATTTCCTTTGAGCAAATTATCTTGATAAATGTGTAAAAACATGCAACAGAGAGAATATATAATTTTGGAAATGTCGGTAAAATAAATATTTTTAACATAGTTTCTTAACTAGGTTAAGTGCCTGACCAAAGTATCATTGTATCAGCGGTATTTTAAGTATAATTGCTTTCATTAATGTTTTTTTCAAAGCATACAAAAAGTAAAGAAACATTTTACATTTGGTACTTTTAGTACAATGTTAATTAAAAATTTACATTTCCTCGCTGTCTTTTGCCACTCTTTTTATTCATAGCAGAAACCGTTTGAATCCAACGGTTGCTAAATTGTCCTGATTAAAAACAAATGAGTAATATTAGGGCGGGGTCACAAGTGAATGGACTGTACCACTTGGACGTGCCTCATGCTGGTGGCTTTGTTTGGATTCTGTCAGAACAATGCAACAAGTAAAGCCAAATCCTCTCCATCCTCTCCAGACTTCCAGAGAATTGCTGGAGCTCTCAGCATGACTCAGGCCATGTACCCAACAGGAGGTAGATAACCCTGCCTAATCCATTCAGCGCTCTCACATATATATCTATATATCTCCTTTTGGAGGATCTGAAGATTAGTGTCACAGTGCATGTATATGTGGACAATTAACAATTATTGCAACTCTATCACATCTTTTTTAGTAGCCCTGATGTAATATTTGTTTTTTGTTTTTTTTTACAGCAGAATTTATAATTTTTAAGTAATAAATACAAGTCAACTAAACAGTTTATAATAATAATGAAGTTTTTGTTTAGCCAGGAAGCTGTCTTTGCAAAAAAAAAAAAAAAAAAAGATCTTTTCTGGACAAGACGGTTGCATAAACATCCTGTGAAATTGTTTCAAGTGAAAACATTAACAAAAGTAAAACAATTCCAGAAATTAATTTAATATTAGATATAACGAAAAATAAATAATTTCATGCCAACTAAAATTCAACTCAAAAAATAGGCCACATAAAACCATTAGCATAACATGTTAACAACAAAACAAACAAACAAAATGTTTACAATGGAGGTAGGTGAATTATACAACAACAACAAAAAAATTTAATTACATCACAATTAAACAAATATTAACACAAACATCCAAGCATAACTTACCTGGCCAGATTCCTAAGTATTTGGACAATACTTAATGTCATTCTTACACCGTCTAGTGTCACATAAGCATAAGTGAGAGTCAGGAAAATAATCTTTATCAAGATAAAAATCAATTTCAGCTTCAGGAGAGACTGCTGCAGGGTTTGAAAAGTTGCCACATAAATGGCTACACCACCATCATACACACATGTTTTATTATTATTATTATTATCTTTATTCATTTCATTCAATACAAATAAAAAATTTTTAATACAAGGAAAAAAAAAATAAAATAATTTAAAAAAAATTATTTTGACTGTAGAATGAGTTATAATATGTGAAATCAGTTTGTAACAAAGTATTTCTGTAAATAAATTGTTTAGTCTTGATGGAATGACGGTTGTTTGTGATTAATTAGCTAATGTTAAATTTCTATACTGATATTTATTTATTACCTAACATTTTGCATTTTTAACACACTGTGACAAGGTGAGTTTTGCTGCAGGAGTTTATTTGCATGAGTTTTTGAGGGTTGAGCTGAACTTCTCTAAAAGTATCATTCATCAGGTCACAGTCTACATGCTGCTTGTGCAGCCGTGAGGCGCCTGGATTAAGAGGTTTTAGCCAAAATAGCACAATTTTGTCAGATATCTGTTTTGGTGGCTCCAACAACTTACTCAATGACTGGTGGTGGATTTCTTTCAACCCATTTAGCTCGCCGGGTGACTATATAATGCTGCTGAGAGGTTTTGAGTTGGCTACCAATACTGAGTTTCTGTCCTACCATTTTTTTAACCCCTTAACTGGTGGTATTCCATTCATGGGATAAATCTAGTTTGTTTGAATACTCTGCCTTTTTCGCCACCAGTTAAGGGGTTAAAAATAAATAAATAAATAAAATTTATTTTAATAAATAAGTTAAAATAAACTCAAATTGTAATGTCTCACTCTTGCTGTGTTATCTTGAATTTGAGGAGATTTTGTGGTTGCTTTAGTGTTGAAAGGGCACCACTGCTTACACCCAACTTGCCTTGGTGAACAGTATTTTAAAGCACACAACAGAAAAAATTTAAATCCATTGCCAATGGTTCAAGAAAACTCAACACTCAATACCAACTCAAACAGGTATTTTTCTTACCTCAGGAATAAACTTCATGCATATAGATGAGTTAAAGTAAATTGTGATAAACATCCATTTAGTCTAGACAAAAGGTAGGACGTACATGTTGCAATTTTTGAAGAACACATGTTCAGTTACATTTTGATGCAAAATCCAGCTACAGTTTATGAGTAACTTGACTAAAAGTGGTTTATCTTTAAAATAAACAATATCTACTCTGCCACAAAGTAGATTACTAGAAATCTTAGAGATTTGCAATTAACTAGCTTACAATTCAAAGTAAAACACTAGATCAAAACCTGCTTGTCCCATAGGCTTTTACAAGTTTCTTGCATGTCAAAAGCAATTAAGTTTAAAGAAGTGTAAAACTGTGATGAATTGGTGCCATTTTAAAGGTTTAGGTCACCTCTTACCCAATGAGTGATTCAGATAGGCAATAAACACTGCCCACACTGATAAGCATTTACTTATTTTTTTAAAAAAAAAGGAATTTATTGATGGATGGTACTGCAAAAAGTAAATTCTTTATAAACAAAATTGTAAAGTGAAAAATATGCCTTGCAAATGGTTCTTTTTATGTTTCTTCCACTGTTTCTAAATGATTTATAAAAAAATATTTAGTCATTTTGCACCTATGATCAGTCTGTCTTTCTTTCTGAAGAAATAAAAAATGCACTAAAGCTTTCTGTTTATTTCAAGGGGAACAATCTCTTTCAGTCTCTTCCATCTATTATAGACACACGTCCTTCTGGATACACTCCTGAGTGATTGGGTTACGTTTTAAATGCATGTCTTCATTAGTGAATTCTGCTATGTAAGATGTGATTATAATGTGAGACTGAGCACTGGGTCCACTCATAGAGGTTATTCATGTTCTATGTGAATCAGTGTAGTGCCTCGCTGGTATGTTTCATTAACGGTTCGCTGTTTGAGGTATTTCCACACCAAGACAAGATGCTTGTGGCATTATAGGCAATTCTGAAGAGGAAGAGCCTCTCTTACCTTTTCCTAGGAAGCTCACCCACCGGGGAGGCTCTGCTAATAAGTTCCCAGGGCTAACCCCAACCTGCTTTCGGCCTCATTCCTTGTTGGATAAAATGAACTAAGCATGCGTTTGCTTTCCCTAACAACTTTTAAAAGAAGCATGAATATTCTGTTCTATTTGTGTAATTAAAAATAAATGAATGGATGAAGTGAAAGCAGAGTTTAATCATACTTCTCCCAGAGTGTTTGTTCAGGTCCCTCACCACTTCAAATTAATAAGGATTAAATAAATTGCTTCTGTGAGGCCCGGGCCATTTCTGGTTATATTTTCACAGCTTAAATCTGAAATGGAAACGTGAAGCAATTATAACAATGTCTAATATCACCATTATTACACAGAGAGCCTTCATTTCACACAGCTTAGGCACTCTGGTCAAAGCAGGTGTGCTAAAAGTCACATGGGATTTTATTTTTTCTTTCTGTCTGAAAGGGGGACTTGTGTTCACTTTGACCTCTCAGAAGAGTGCTTTGTGTGCTCACTTTACCATGTGTTTTTCTTTCTCTTTTTTTACTCTCTCTTCCCTCTTCAGCTGTATCAGTGTTTCAGACTGTCCGTGAACAGTCACTCAGTCTGCCAATCTGACACACAAGAGAGCTTTTACAGACCTCTGTGATTTCTTGGGGAGCTTGAATCTAAAGAATTTACCATGGGGCCTAAAAATACTGCTGACAGCTGTCATAAATGAGATTTTCTTTCTCCTGAGAGAAAAAAATATATATATATTTTACCATCTTAAAACCACTAACTTAACCACCATTACTGGATTGGTTTTTGTAATCATTTTTGCTTCTTGATATTACTACATCTGCCTTCTTGTTGCCATTTCAGATTTTGTTAAATAAACCGCATGTTTGGTACATGACTTAAACAACTTTAAAAGGCCTGATTTTCTAGAATGCAAGTTCTGGTAGGGGTTATGAGCACTCGATATCTTATTAGCTGTAGTTAATTATCTTCCTATCTTTATTTCAGGTAAATCTAGGTCACTTTGTTCCAAAGGCTGAAGCTAATAGCTAGGCCTGAAGTGGACCTGACCATAGCAGAGTCCTGCCATTATAAACTAAACAGCAATTTGTGGAAACACTATTTTATCAAGCTTTATCCAGTGTTTTCTTGCTTGCATCGGACAGTTATTTACAAAAATATTTATTAGAATTTACACAGGAAATTGAGCCAGGGTGTGGTGCACTCCAGTCAAACACAAGCTAACAGAATAGATTAAACATTTGACACATGATGGAAAAATAAAGTTACATGGAATTCAATACCAGCATTCAATTAAACAGAAGAAGCAGTGTTTAATTCTTACTGTCACTATATTTTGTGACAATTCAGACCATGACAGTGTTTTTTCAAAATGTGATAAGCAGAAATTCTAGCAAATTTTACATGTAAAATTGGAGACTTTTGGAGACTCTGACATGACATTTAACTCCTACTATACTCAACTGCTTGTGCAGGAGCTGCTCCAGTAAAGCATAAATGTTGTTACTTGTTCTACTGCATCCAAACTACAAGTTATTAATGCTTGCAGATGATAATTGCATGCATCATTCTCTCCTGGTCTGTTTAAATTTGGTAATGTGTAAAAACGAAATTCAAATGTTAGGGCTAAAAGTGTTTTGTTTTGATGTGTTGAAGGCTTGTAAGTGCACTATAAAATTAGAAGACTAAATCGACTTTAAAAGCTAAAAGAACAATTATAACAGGGAAGAAATGCCACAAAACTGTAACAAATGGAAATTATTTTTTTGGTCACTTTTGGTTTTCACAAACCCAGGCAATGGAACCAGGGCCAAAACTGTGACATTAAGAAAACAAACAATTTGTTCAAGAACATTGTGTTGTAGTTCTAAACATCTTCAGTTTTTTTCTCCGTCCCACCCCATTTGTTTCTCCGTTTATTTCCTCCTCCACTGGCATCCACTCTCAACACATGCAAATGCGTAAGTATGAAAATTGGATAATGACCTTTAGGATAGCCAATCGCTACTTTCTTCACTTCGGATTTGGCAGCACTGTTCGCTCTTAGCACATTTTTCACACAGCAAAATTCACATGGTGCATGTCTCCTTCCATTTCCTGTTTAAATAAGTCATCAACTTCCCTATAAATAAGAACCTAATGCAAATGACAATGCTTAGAATGTTAGTAAAAAATCAGTTGTATAAACTGTTGAGAGATTTTGGAGACTGGAGTTATAATTTTGTATTTGCTCCTTTCAGAATACCCATTAGCATTTTGAAATTTAAATATTCTAAATTTATACCAAATGAAGCCAAGAAAGTAGTCTATTGAAGGTGAGATACCAGCAGCCTATAATTCTGTGAACCAAACTCAGCTAAAATATTCTGAACTGTCCCTTTAAGCAATCTGTTCGATTTTCATAGGTAAACAACATTTTAGCCTGCAACTGGGTTTCTAGGTTTGCATTATTACTAAGAAAATACTTCTATACTTTCAGCCTTGTAGAAAGTAATATTTGGATTGCACCAATTGTTATTCTTGTCATCATAAACAGCAATGCATATTCATGATGGGAGTCCAAGCCGAGGTGGGAGTAGAATGGAAAGGTGTCGTCCAGAGGCAATGTCTTATCTTTTTTTGTGAATCAATAACCATGTTTGTCTCCTGCAGCATTGTATTCTCCACTGGGGGCTTCTCTTTGTTCACTGTCTCCCCTTCAGTAGATTTCTGTGAGCGTGATGCTTGCTGACACATTTTTGGACAAGGCAGGGCCTCTTCTATCAGAGGAACGTGTCCATGCTTGTGAAGTTATCACCTCCAACAGATCAAAGGTAGCTGGCACATTATTTATGCATTGCTGAAAGGTGTGGTATTCAGTTGAAGTCAAGCGGCAGAGCATAGCTATCCTTTATTCTGGAGTAATGACTTCCTCTTGATTGAGTGTTGCTGGTGAAATGTCAAGACATTTTTGTTCTCTTTGCAAGCATTTATGCGAATTAATATGTATTCTTTTTCGTATGCTTTCGTATGATTCTTTGTGATATGGCGGTTCCCACAGATTATTTTTGAAAATTTTCTGCATCTCCCTCTCTACAGTTACGTCGAGTGGACCGCTCTTTAAAGACAAATAGAAAACATTTTGAAAATAAATGAATGATCACATACTGTATATGAAGGTTTAACCAGAAAGTTAGGTCCTACAGCCTCTGATTAACCTTTTATACCAACAGAGTGGCGAGCCTGGGGCTACTCTTTTTCTCCTGTAAAGCCTAAGGCAATGACCTTGATTCTAACATTTCACAGCTTTTAATATCTGGTATGTATGTATTCTGCGTCCTCATTTAACATTGTTATATTACATTGTTTTCCTGTACTTCTTAATGTTCAAACATCATATGACTGTTAAGATGCCTTAATTAAAACTGAGCAACAAATTATATTAAAAATTACACGTATTATGTATTTCTGCCTTTAGGGTAGTTGTCTTGCTGAAAGGCGAACCTCTGCCCCGATTCTAAGATTATTTTCAGCCTCTGTTCTTGTACCTACACAAGAAAAACATTGCATGATGCTGCCACCACCTTGTTTTAGGTTTGTTTGGATGGATGTGCAGTGTTAGTGTTAGTTTTTAAAATAGCACAGTGAAGAATTAACAGCAGAAATTTGGTATATTTAGCTTGTCAGAGAAAAAAATATCGGTGTTCATTTTTCAAAGTCATACATTCATCATATTATAAATGCTTCTCTAAATAGCGATTTGTTTAGTGCAAATCACTGAAAACTGATTTAAGCAACCATCTTGCTAAGAGCAATTTTCACACAGAGGTCATCCCGGACACCCAGGGAGGAGAGCACACCTCGTCACTTTTTAAAGGGCTAAGCGTTCTGCTCTGAAATAGACCACTGGGAGACTCAAATGACTCAAAAGGCTATATCAGCAAGCACTTGTGGTTGACGTTATTTATTTATTAATTTGAGGCCTGTCTACTGACACATCTGAGTGGTCTAATTGCTGTGAATTGACACCGGTTACTGCCTATAATGGGAGCTTGGGAGTCTTTCCCAACCGCAGTTCATTCAGGTGCCCCTCACTGCAAATTAACTGCCCTGAAAATGTCTGATTGCAACATGGGAGCTGTGGGGCGAGACAGGATTATCAGTCTTTGTTGTGTGCCTGTGTCTATTATCCTGACCTCTATTCACAGTGGACCCTTAGGAGTGTCGCTTCCAGCCACACAGCAAACTACCCTATCCCCGACAAACAACAAGTGAACCAGAGATCTCCCCCCTGTCCCAAAGCACAAGACACTTACAGCTCCAACACTGGGCAAAGCACTCCACTGCAGGTAAGGCTATCAAATCCCTATTGATTTAATAAAGATAAATTGGAGGCACTTCCTTTCACAGTTATTGCAACAGACACGATTGATTGCTTCTGTTGACTCGTCACCTAGGTGGATGACTGCTGTTGGTTATGGAAGTTTATTGCTGCTAAAGAGATGTTTGCAAAGTCTTTGTGCTTATAAGAACTTTACAGATACAGTCACTTAAAACCAAGTCTCCTAACCAAATATTTTAGTATTTTAGTATTTTAGAGTTCATTTAGGTAAGAAATAAATAATTTATACATTAAATGCTTATTCTCAGTGACTGTGGCTTAAATTGTGCTGTTCTGCTAAATATTGCAATGACTTGGTTTTTACTACACGACGGAAACCTTCATGCTTTTTAACATATTTTTTAGCCATAAAAATAACTAGAATTTTTTTAAATATAAATTATTGGTTTAAAAATACTATTTGTATTAATTTGGGAAAAAGAAATTTGGATTTTAATCACGGAGAAATATAAAATATTTTTTTCAGCTATATATAATATTGGTATTATGCTGACTAGATTTTGAAATGTTCTAAAGTGGAGAATTCAAACAGGGATATGATTTTAAAAAATATATATTATAATATTTACTTCCGTCTACATTGAATTACATACAAATCAAATCATTATATTTGTGTGTATAATATATATAAGTACTATTGTTGTTGTTTATGTAGATAAACATATTCAATATTTGACAATCTTTATACACTTTTATTGTGTCTTATTTTCTAACATATCAATATTTTTTTCTTAATAATTAATAATATTTTTTAAGTACATTCTTAAAATAGTTTTAATGATATTTGTATTTGGTTTGGTTCTTTACATTTCCACAAAAATGGAGACATTGAAACACAAATCATTGCTTAATATTTTTCACTTTCCAATTTGTTAATGCCGGTTATTTGCGTAATGAGAGCGAAGCAGGTTAAAAAGAGGTTAAAGTTATTTGACTTTTCTTCTGAAGCAAATGATGAATGAAGGATGAAGGGGGAAAATTGATTCTTTCATTTTTATATATTTTCACATGAACTTAAAGACTTTTGGTGTTGTGACAGTTTTTAAGAATAATCCATCACCTTTATTTAAACAAAACGTGATGATGTATTTTTTTTTTTTTATTTATACAAAGTAAAAAAAAGTTAACTTTATTTAATTGAGCCTGTTCATCCATGCAACAATTACTCTCATAACTGACATTTGTGTGAAAAATGTCCACAGAAAATTCAATTCATTGCTGTTTACCCTAGTTTACCACAAACTGATTAAAGGTTTTAAAAATGCTTTGTAAGTTGTTGCGATAAAATCTTTTGCCATCTGCCCTTTGGAAATATTGTCCTTTATCTTTTGTGCTTTTATTTTTCCATTAATTTATTTTGTATGTATGCGTGTGTGTTTGTGTTTTTGCTAGTGAGGGAGTATGAACACTAAAACAATGTCATCTTTATAAGTTCATTTCTGAGTTCACAAAATAAACCCTTAATTATGGGGAGAGTGAAAAGGAGTAACATAAAAAATGGATAAAATGAATAAAGAAAGGGAATAATAGAGTATTAAAAATAATGTAGCTCATACATGAATCAATAACCCTAGACTTCCTCTAATTGACTGCCGTTATCACAGAACAAACATTTCAAACTTGTGTTTTCAAACAGTGTGATAGTCTGCAGACTGTTTAGCCTTGTAGATTCTCCCTCAGCCCACTACATCAGATGGAGCTGATTGGAGTCTTGAAATCAATGAAACCACAAACTTCCCTGATAGTATCCCTTCTCAGAGTACAGCAGCAGATCCGGTCTGGTCAGGATTTATCTCTCTGCCAGAGCTCATACTGGAGATATTTTTGGGGTGTGAATATGGCCATTTAAAGACATATTTCTAAGATTTACAAATACCAAAACTAAGTTGAAATGCTGAGGTAGCATGAGTAAAGGGTGTTGAAGTGATATTCCTGCAGCCCAAAATATATTTTATTGATGAAGACGTATTGTAAAATATCAAAGTGTGCAAAATAGTGTTGTTTCTCAAATCATTTACAATTATGTTACATAAAAGTAGTACCACTTTTTGGTATTTCCCGTAACTGTAAGAGAAACTCTTAAGAAGTTTTGTGCTTCAAAACTTTTGTTCTTTAGATTTATGAGACTATGCCCTCTGGAGAAACATCCACATCTATAACAAATCCGACAAAATAAAAGTCTTACAAGTCCACAGGATCAGTCATTGCTGCCCCCTGCTATGATTCCCTGAACAATAAAGAGACAATGCCAGATTAATGTATGTTTTTTTTTCTAGTTCAGGATTCATCCTCATGGGGTAGACTATTTTTCCTTCTGTCTGACGCCAGAGAGAAGTGTAAAGGATTTGATCGTCAGAGCAAAGTGCAGCCAGAGATTTCTTAGGCTTGAGAATGAAGGCGGATAGTAAAGTTGTCCAAAGAAGCAGTTTGCGCAGATTTTCCCCTTCGAGCACAGGGTGACTGTCAGAGATTTGCTGGGCGGCCAACCTTCATGACCTGCAGAAGCTACGGAGACGCACTGTTGCCATATTGTGTCCTGCCAAACAATGTGAGGACAGGGTTGTCATCTTGATGATATGCTAAATCACTGATTGGTCCTTTTGTTAAATGCTTCACAATGGGGGGCTTGCATGTAATTTCGGTCAGCGTGAATTTCATCTGTTTCCTTGCTCTAGCTCTTAGAGTCTGGAGGGGCGGGAAGCAGGCGGATGTTTGGTGGAGGCAGAATTCAACAAGCTCATCTGGGAATAAAAATTCGATAAGTCTTTAAAAATATTGTGCTGTTCCCCCCCCCAAGTATGGAATCAGATTTTATTTGCAGTTGTGAGAAACTTTTTTTTTTCACTTTGGCTCCAACTAATTTATTCTTAAAGTTGCAATTCACAAATAGAAAAAAAATATATTCTGTTTTAAGTTATCCACTTCTTTCTTTCCAATTTAATCATAACGTTGCCATAAATAAATCAATAAAGTTTCATTTTTACTTAATTTTAATCTTTCTGTTTTTTCAGACCGTTAAAACAGCATCAAAGCAATAAAAACTTGCTAAGATCCTGTTACTTTGTTAGAGTGGCTGTTTAATGAATCTCTGTGGTCTGAAAATTAACTGACAGACCTTTACACGTGATTGCTCAACCTTTTTTTATATTTTCTTCTTTGAGATTCAAGTGTTCTTCAGACTAACTGACATGCTGTTCATAGAAATGAACAATTCTTCTAGTGCTTGTGTCAAAATGTCAAATGAAGAACCTCTCTGTGGCCTTGACTATACGAGGTCCAATCTGCAAAATTCCATAAAACCAGAAAGCTGGCTAAGAATTTAAGTCAGATATCAGATGTTTCCATTTATGGGGTTGTCAGGTCTTATTCCAGTTCTGGAAATGTGTGTTGTATAAATCGTTCCCCTAAGGAAGTAAGGGAGCTCCACTTACAGCATCGTCCATATTAGATGGAAACATGTCAAGCTATACGAAGAAGGGTATATTATACAATATCTTTGAAAAAGATCTGTTCAAAGTCATTGAGGTGCACTGCTTTGGAAGGGCTAACGCACTATCTCAGAAGAGCAGCCATCCATTCCTAATATCAGCAGTAAAAGTAAAGCGGTCAAAGCTGTCACGTTTTGCAGTTACTATCCACCAAAATGTCTCCAGAGAAATGCTGTGTTCTGGGTTAGAAGAATAAATTTAAAAATACATTTTTAAATTCTATATTTCAAAATAGTGAGTCTTTGTTTTATCGTTCCAAACTCATTCATTGATAATGCATTGTTCTCTGCATAATTGGCTCAGAGAGAATTCAAATACACTGTTTTACCTCAGACCAAGCAGAGCAATCAAAAGGGCACATGATTTTAAAGTCCATTTAGTAAGGAGACCTACCAAATTGTACATTTTCACAGATGTGTTCATTTGTGTTTCACACTGGATTAGCTTTTCCTCATTTCCATTGAAACTACTTTGCATCAAATATTTGGTCTAAGTAAAAAAACTAAACTGCCCCTCAGGGCCATTCATTCAAAAAGCAGTCTAGCATAATGACTCCTGTTCTTTTGAAAGAGCTGCTCAGTTAACGACTTAAGTTGTCTGACATGCTGCAAACATCGAATGTGCATTCATGACATTGTCGAACAGAAAAAGTAAAAAAAAATAAAAAATAAAAATTCTGAGTTGTGTACAAGGTTAAAAGAACATGGGTCATGTCCTTGGCATGAATTCCTCTCTGCAGGTTATGGATGAAAAGAGGGAAAGCAGAAAGAAATATTGTTCTTAACATCACAGCACAGGTACCAAGGAGTTTGAATTGGCCTGGCTAACAGTGTGAGACAGGGTCCTTCAGGTCATCAATTACTATAAATGAATGCTTTTTAAACCCACAGTTACACTTGGATGGTGTCATGAATTATTTAGTCAGTGTAAGAAGGATTAAAGGGACGTTGTCCTCTCATGTCCTTCCCATGTCATCAAGCAAAGTGCTTTTCTTGGAAGTTTTTTTTTTCCTTTCTTTTTCAACTCAATATGTGAGTTGTGTGGGAGTTAAAACAAATACAGTATTGCCATAGGAAAGCTAGACAGCAGACTGGAACTAAAGATGTTTATTTTTGAGGATTTGCGATATTTACTGCAAAAAGAAGTGTCTTTATCTGATTTTGGCAAAAGTAAGTTTGTTAACTTTTGGTGTCCAGTGTGGTTACTATTGTCACGTGTTTCCACAGCTAAATTATTTTAGATTCTTTCTGTGTTTGCATGTCCTCAATAGTTTAACAAATTTTAATTTGTCAAAAATCCCCTGAGTAAATATAAAATCCAGATTTTAAATAATATCTTTATTAAATAAGGGTAAAAAAAAAAATCTGTTCTTTAAAGTATTTACTTCAACTTTATGTGGATGAAAGCTATAATAGCTGCAAAGAACTGCAATTCCTAGACAATTTTTAATTTAGTTTTGTCAGCCCGTAGAAACTGCCTTGCCTAGATGTCCAGAGGTTTACTTGCTAATAAGCATTTTTAGATATGTTAGCAATCTGTGCTTCAGAGCTTTTACAAAATGTTGTTTAATTATTATTATTTATGCTATTATATCTGTTAGACCAACAAAGGGCCCCAAGTCGTCTCCACCCCCTTTGAAATTAGGTTTTCATTATTGTGAAGAAAAGAATTTCAATGGGCAATCAACTTTGATTAATGTTCACCTTTTTCATCTTAAGAATACCTGTCTTGAAGCAAAATGTCACTCTTGATTTGTTTGTACACTGATTTTTTTCTACTTCTTTTTCCTTGTGAGAGAGACAACAACACAGGCCTTGAAAATGCACTAGTATCGTCAGAGAGGAGGAGTTGCTTTTGCTTTTTTCTAAGCTCTCAATTTAGGCTTTTTACTGGGAAAAACTTGCTGTGCGATGGTCATGTTTACGGCTGTGTTATTAGGGGTCACATTGAACCAGATTGGACTCTGTAATTTCTATATAATTCATGCTGTCAGTCAGTTTCCTTGTAACATAGAAAAGTAACTGTCCACAAGATGCTGCTGTCCATCATTGTATTACTTCTTTTCAAGGGATCTACTTAACTTAGGCATTTGCTTTCTAATTTTCTGCATGATGCTGTCATTCCATTACTTGTAGAGGACTTTGACAGACGTTTAAATCATGTTTGGATGGTACTATTCGAGGAACTCTTAACTGAGTTGCACAGGCGGTCAGGATCTGAGTAACACCTCCAATGATATGGCCTTGCAACAGTGAGGGCATGGCAATATGGCTGGCAGTCAGGAGCTAATAATGATAGAAAGCAACAGCAATATCTACTTACTTAAGAGTTCATCTCCAAGAGTGCCACCGCATAAGATGCTACCTGAGCTCAAGCCTGAATGTGTGTTCATGCCAAGATAGGACTCTAGCTGTGTGCCTCACCCAGATAGCAAAGCTCAAAAGTTGCTCTGACCAACTGATAGAAGAATCAGTGACATTTCATGAGTTATTTCAGGCCCTCCTCTATACGACTCTTTCACTTTATCAATTCATTCATGGATTTGCTCTATTTGGGACTAAGACGGCCTTAGATGTGTGGCTGCAGGTTAGACTGAGTTAGACGTTTAAAGAGAAAAATGACTATTACATCCCCTGAGCAATAGCTAGTTAAAAAAAATAACGTTGAAAAGATAACTGATTTTTATCCAAAAAACATGTACATTTATATGGAAAGTGAAAGGTGAAAAACTGTCCACACAAACACAGATTTTGATATCTAACACCTGAGTTACAAAATGCATTTTCTGTTCTCTCAAAATAAGCTTTGAGAGAGAAGTTGCTTCTAAACAGTTTAAGGTAAAGACAGAGGAAATGCTGACTGCAAAATATTACATACTCTTAAAAATATGTTTAAAGGTAATACTTACAGGGACCAAACTTTGCAGCTATGAAACTAGCGTCTTTGCAAATTCTTCTTCTGTTGCCAATACTTAAATACATACAGACAGATTTCATCTGCAGCAACATCTACTGTTTAAAATAGGAACTGCAGTGAATGTCTGAAGAAGAGGTAAAATTCAACGTAAAGTTCTTGTGTGAAAATTTTCAAGGTCTCTGGCATGCAAAGGTTTACTTGACTCATAAGGCCCTGGCAGGTACATTCAAAAGAGAAGTTTGTACCATACTCATCCTCCTTACACCACACGGCCAAAGAATAATAAATAATCACACTGGAATCTCAGAGTAAGTTGAGGGTAGGTAATGTTGTTTACGTATTCACAGTACATTAGTTAATTTAATAAGTTCTTTAAATAAATAATTTCACATTTTGTTAATTTAACCCTAGTTTATTACTGAACTCTCATGTGAAGTTGTTGCTGAAATCATACAATCATACATTGTTGCTGAAATCATACAATCATCTCATGCAAGATTGAGAATCTTGCATGGTCCCACACTCAGACTGTAAACAGAGTTATTTGGTCGCTACAAAGGTGAAGCTAAATGAGGCTAAAGGCTAAAGATCTAAACCAGAGAAATCTTTAAGGACTTAGTCTCTTTTCACAACAAGCAGCAAACAAGGTTTTACTTTGTTTTATCTTTCTTTATCACAGCTGAATGCTGGCTGAGGTCAAAAAGTTGTTTGCTGTAAGTAAACGTAAGTAAACAACAAAACAACAATAAATAAGATGCCAGCATATGCTCAGTTGTACAGTAATGCAGTCATTATCTTTTTGTGATAATTTATATTATCTAAATTTATATTATCACTAGACGGCATAGGTTTTAGTACTATTCTTGTTAAGCCTCATCATTGATTCCAGGTTTCTCCATTGACCGCTTCTTGATCTCAGCATGCATCCAGAAAAATCTTGAATCTTCAATAGAGAAGAAATTAATCACAAATCTATAACAGTTACTGAGGAAACTAGAGTTTTCTCCTTGTATTTTCAATTAGTTTTATCCACAAAGTACCAATTTGGAACAAACATCATCCCAAGGCAAATCACCAGACAACCACCTGTGTTAATGCTAGATGTGTAAGTCAGTCTAAAATTCACAAAAAAACCCTGTTACATCTAAATCCTTTATTAATTAGTGCAGCAGCCATGTCAACAGCATGGACAATGCATATTATAGAGAATGAGTGAATGAGCACTGTACAGATAATAAAAGCTATCAGTATACATTCTGTACATGTTTATTTGAGATACTGGAGATTATTATGCAAGGAACAGCAAGCTTTTCCTTGAATCGACTTCAGAGCAAACTGTTTTCAGAAGCCTCTCCAAGTTCTATTTCATGCCATGTTTAATTCAGGCATAATGTATGTTAATGTATGTTAATCTGTGTCACTGATATGCTAATAAATAACCTCTCCTGGAATCCAGCATAGTCTATGATGGCAGTCCCAGACTGATTGACAAAGGTGTTGAAGTCTTCAGGAATGGTCTGTACAAATTGTTTTGTTTATGACACAAACCTGAACTTCATTGTGAATTACTTAGAAAATGATCAACATTAGTACGAACATATAAAATATAACCATATTAATTTGTCCTAACATAATTCCTGTTACTGCATAACCACTATTCTGTATTTTCTTTTTTGTAAAATCCATCATATGCTAACCAAATTTTCATTCAACTTCATTTAGAAATACAGTTTATGTCTGCTACCTGGTTGATTTAAATATATGGGGATCATCTTTAGACCATTGTGAGATAAGATTAAATAAATTAGATATGAATAAATACAGAAGTTTCATTTGAAATTCTTGTTGCCTTCTCATTAGTTTTTCTTTTTTATTTTCTGAAGTTTGCAGGAAGGTCCAGGCAATATGATCCCTCTGTTAACAGTAGGTGGCACCAACTCATCATGATGCAAAGAATAAGCCTTAGCTCAACCATTAGTTTGTTTTATATATTTTTTAAAATCCATTTCCTAACCAGAGGTGGAAAAGGAAAAATATAACTATTTATATTTTATTTATATTCCAAATCCCTGGATTATTTGCCAGATTTCACCCCCGTCTTTGTGTTTATAAAATCATCTACATACATAGTAGATATGTTTAAAATAATGAAAACATTGTGCAAGTCATAAGGCTTACAGAGTCAAAGAAGCCGAACTTATACTGTTATGATGTGACTTATTGACAATGATTTTTTATTTATGTTTTTTCATTCTGTGTGGCTATTTGTGAGAGTTTGGAGGTTGAGGGCTGAGACTTTCACAAGAGCGACTGCAGGACTGTTTAGAGCAATTTGAAAACACAAAGGCTGCAAAACATGTTGCTGCATTTACCAAAAGAAATGTCAGGAATGGAGTGAAGCTTTGTGTTTGCTGGAGATAGCTCTCCATGAGCCCTGACCCAAAGCTTTCTCTGCTGCGATGACAAGCTGTACTTTAAGAGGCCTGAATGCCTTGATTGTATCTCGTCGACATTCTTCGGTTGTGATGCCATTTTTTAAGTTGCGATAAAAGAGAAAAATCTACAGCATATTTCTCCAGTGCACCTATTTGTTGCGTCTTTCCCTCATAGTTTATGGTCAAGTTAGCTAGAAAAGACAAGGACACATGCATCCATGAAAACGATGACTTTGGAGTTAATCATTTTCACACCTACACTCCAGTGAATATTTCATGACTCTATTTCACTATGTTTGTCTTGGTTTTTTGGGACAATCAAGCCATTGAAAACACTTATCAAATATTCATGTTTGCTCAACAGGCTCATCAAAATTAATCAGATCTGTTTAAAGGCAATACACCTAATAATACAAGAAAAAAAGTTGTTTAACATTTCTGTTTCCATAATTAAAGTTATGAGGACAGTATTGAGACGTTAGTAATTGACAAACTACAAGACACAATTTATTCAACTCTTGAGTTTGAATAATACGATTAACCTGTATCACAAAACCAGGGTGACGAGTGTATAAAGAGTCGCAATTGCAGCATCCCATTTTTTGCCATATTTGCCAGGAAACCAATAGAAAAGTAAAAAATATATAACTTTTCACATCAGAAGTCACAGGATGAGGGTTGCACACCAGCAACTGAAATGAACAATCAACTTAAGTCACCAAAAGGATGTGTATTCTTTATGCTCTCAAAAAAGATAGAGATTTCTTTTCATGTAAGACTTGATTTTGTTTGCTCAGCTGTGTGCTCTTGGACGTGTTTGGTGTTGTTACAAACTATGTTTTGTGTTTGATAATCCTAAAAGATAAAACTGAACAATGGCTACAGAACTTTATAAAGTGCTTGTTCTGTTCTCTACAATTAACCCTTAATCATTTGTATACCTTCATAAAATGAAAAAAAAAAAGAGATAAAAAAGTAAATTATTGTAGAAAATTTAAGATTTGACTTCAAAGGAGAAATCCTCTTTTCTACATGACAGCAATAAATACGGGGGTGTCTTAAACAAGGAAAAAACAGGGAAGAAATTCTGGCATACTGGACATTTAAGAGATTTAATTGACCTAATTGATTTGTTAAATATTTTTAATCTGAGGTATCCATAGTGTGAAGTAAACACAGAACATTTTCTCTTGATTTTGAGCAATATCTGAATTTTTCCAAAATAGGAAGGGGGCCTGTAACTATCAAGTAATTTAGGTTTAATATAATTAAATGTTAACATGTTTCTTTTAAATTATGTTAATAAAAACTTGCATTAAATCACAGCTAAGTAAGACACCGACCACATTTATTGGCACCACTTATAGAATAAGAAGGTTTAAAATAAAACCTATATATAGATGCATATAAAAACATAAGACCCTCCTGGATGTGTGTGGTTTCAGTTTAAACTTGGCTCCTCATTCAGCTTTATTTGTTAGAGTATTAGACGTTTTAAACTTTTCAATGCTTGCTCTCACTGTAAATGTGAGCAAATTTAGATGAGCAGCTGTTTCCTGATCTGCACAGAATTCTGACTTAATTAAACGACATGTCCTTTTGTCCTCCCCATTTCGAAGAGTTGCTTAAAGTAATTGGCCTCTTTGTCACATTGTATTTTATAATTTGTAAAATCATGGATTCCTAGGTAAAGGTAGGATGCAAGAAAAAAAGAGCTTTGGTCAATTTTCTTAAATGGATTTGTAGGCTTACCAGGGATAAAGTAAAACAATTATTTTCCAGTGTGGTAAGTTATTTCATCAAAACCAATAAACTTTGAAATGGTGAATTATTAAAAGTTATTTAGTACGGCACTATACTATTGCAACAAAATATGCAATTCTGTTAGGGTTTTCTTTCTTTCCTATGTTTCTATATATATATTTTTTATTTACAAATCTTTACCAGCAGTACAATAAATATGTAGGGCACTGTGTACAAATGTAGAACTATTATTTATAGCCAATGCATTTATGTTTATTGAGGTTCATCTATAAATGTTAGTGATTTAGTTTATAAACCTTTTTTTTTTATTTATGGAAATCAAGCTACGGCATTAATGATCAGGAAAGCCCTGCTTACGGATGTGCTTATAAACACATTGGTCATTTGCTTAGTTGATGTTGTAGGGGATAATGACATGTTGAAAATAAATGAGCCCACTCATAATCATGCCTAATCTGCCATTGCAGACAATCTTGTGAGAGACATTAATCATGTCTGAATGCAATGAAAGATTTTTGTTTGCACCGCCCAAGGATAGGTTGGCAAGTTCAGACAGCTTTGATTTGCACCTACTGTAACACACTGACTGCTAATTGCTAATTGTATAATGATCTGAGAAGCAGAGACTCACTGAGTCCATCCCATTATTGTTCATTTCACATTAGGTTGAGGTTTGTGGAAATGATTCCAGTTAATCCATTGCACTTACATTGAAGAGTTTATCTGCTGTAATCTGTAACATACAGTCCATACTGTGCCGGATAAAGTCATTGCACATGGGTCAGGACTACACAATAACAAACCTCTTAAAGTACTGTTTTCAACTGCGCTATTTTAAAGTCTTAATTGAATTTAAATGATTGTTTGCTTAGTGGGCCATAAAGTCCCTCAACAAAATGTCTAATGGAGCCATAACATCAAGTGAAGACTTTAAAACAGTCAAGGAAACATAACAACAAATCTCTGAGCAGCTCAACTGTAAATACTAATTGTTATTGGAGGAGGAAATTCTTCCACAAAGCAATTCAACTTGGAATCTAGATCCTAAGCAAATATATGTAATGTGATTTTACAGCTTAATGGTGTTCCTGCAATTTCAAAATGGTCACCCTGCGGATAGACTGAAGATTGTGCTGCAACAGGGCCACTAATGACTGTTTCAGGATGTGAAAATACTGCTCAACAACCAGCACTGATCATACAATGTGAGTTTTTCAACTAGCAGTGCAAACTGTCACACATATCAAAGCCTTAAAAAACAGTTTTCTCTTTCAATCCCTGTCTCGTATTGTGTCTGAAAAACTTGGCTGCATCAAATGAATTGCATGATTTTTGTCAAACCACTGTTTACAGAATTATTGAAAACATCTACTAGATCTTTCTGTGAATCTTCACATATGACAAATTGATTTCAAAACAGAGATTAATAATACCTTACACTTGCAATTATATCTATAATATTGTTCCAACAAAAGATGGGTTGTTTATCTGCTCTAATAATTTCTTGAGAAGCAGATGAGCTTCAACTCATTATGAAACTGACTGCAATCCGCTGCTCTGCTTTGCTATATTGCTGTAGAGAGCCAAAACAAGAAGAACACTTTGTTCAAGGAGAGACTTCTGGTCTATTATTGACAGGAATCATTCAGGCATCATATGTTGCTGAATATTTCTGAATCCTCCTGTTGAAAAAAATCCTACACCTTGGATTTTGTCTCCAAGGGTTCTTACTTAATTAAATGCAAAACATATGGTAAATGATAACGAACTGCCTGCTACATACAAGCCTATTGCCACCGACGTTTATTGTATTCTGAAGACTTTATAATTTTTCAACATCAAACTGCATTTCACAGGGGCCTTGCCATGAAATCTTAATTATATTCACACCACTTTAGTGTGAAAGTTACCTCAACTAACAATAAGACCAGAAATAGAATCAGTTGAATCAGGTATATTTAAATTTGCAGAGAAGCACAGAGCAAAAGAAAAAAAATAAATAAATCACATCCTACCTTAATTTTAAGTTTTAGAAAAATGTGTCGTAAAAAGGATCTTGCCTTCGACTGTATGTTTGTCTTTATTGCAAAATGGATGTTCCCTGTCTAGTAGTGGTAAAAAGAAAAAGTAAACTAGGAGAAGAAAAAAACTGAAAGTCCAGGAGAAATCTAACACATCAAAAAAAGAAAACAAACTAAAAAAAAAACAGATTTCTTAAAAGTCTTCATGTTCAAAAATTGAAAGCCAAAGTTGACTTAACCTGAAATAAACTGAAAACAAAGATGGCTAAAGTCAAAACATTAGAGTGTATTAGATTTCAAAATAAGTGTTTATTTGTCAACCTTTTTGTCAGCGTGTCAGAGTATTTGCTCAACTGTTACCTTATGTGTTCTGGAACAATAGTATTAAAAATGCTTATGCAGAAAATTCCAACATTTTCATATCACCTTAGATTTATATGTTTTCCAAAATAAAATAATAAAAGTAGCAAATAATCAGTAACCATAAATACATATTCCTGACATTCTTTATTAATGTGTATAGAATGTATTTATTTTTCCCATGTAAACTGAAAATAAAATTGCAAAAACATGCCACAATTACAATGATTACCTCACATTAAAAACTGACTAATCTGAGGAGTAAAGAGGCATAAATGATACAACTAAATTACGTTTAATAATTTATAATATGTGAGATAATTAGACTTGTTTGCTGGAATAAAAATACATTTTGAAAACAACAATCTTGTCTTAACCCTTGTGTTTGAGCTGCTCATGCCCTCCCCCTTGATCTCTGCTATGTTTCAGCTTCTCCCCATCAGCAGAGGCCGTCATGAAACTGAACTTCATTCAAATGTTTAGGTGGTAAACGCTGAACATGAATAAATTTGTTTTAACCTGGCTGAACTAAACTTGGAACTAGTTCTTAAAGAATTTAGAACTGAAGAAATTAGTATTAAGGTGTTTTAGTTGTTTAGTTTTAGTTTAGGCCTCATATCTTCAATAAATAATTATTTTTACTCATTATGTATAGCTTTGAATCAAATAAAGACTATGTTTTGCATTTTGAAAAGATTCTAGGGTACAGTTTTTATAAATCAGTCTTGTTCGTGTCTTTAGAATGATTTTTTAAACAAAATTATTTTTCCAAGAGTTATCCAATAACACAAAATTCCTCATACTCAGCACATTTGTTTAGCATACATACAGATCAAAGGTTCAGATGAGGATCTTTCAAAAACTCAAGGTGGTTTCTTGCTTATTTACTAAATCCGCTTCTAGCATTTAAATGATTAGCTACCTTTACTGATTTAGATGCAGAACAAATGTTTGTTTCACCCCTAAGTGTAATGAGCCTCAGTTTATGCAGTCTTGCTTGGAGTAGACAATTTGGGGGCAAGGAACTATGTTCATGGTCAGTGGCCATGGCAGAATCAAAATGCTCCTGTTATTTTCAATATATAATTTAAATCAGCACTTTACAATGCGTTTTTTATTTTGCTGAAACATTGATATATAGACTTACACAGACTTTCTGCAAATAGAATTTCCATGTCAATAACAGTGCTGTAACATAATTCAGGAAAGGGTGCAGTTTGGTCATTTTGACTAGATGTTTTGTATTATTTAAAGAATGCCCCTTTCTTCACTAAATGTTCTAAAATGAATTTTCATTTATTTATTATGAGCAAAGCATCTCTTTTAAGTCCTGAACTCACTTGAACTTAACTGAGACTTGCCATCATTGGTTTCTTGTGGCATTTACGGCATAGGGAGAGATATGGGCTCCATCCATCAATCTTTCACTTTTTTATGTAACTGCTTCAGGGTGAAGAATGGAAGAGAAAATAATTCAACATCAGTTTGATTTCTCAGGTTTTCATCATTCTGTGTTATCAAGGAGAGTCATTTATGAATCAAGTTTTGAAACTGCTATGATTTGATTGAACCTCTGTCAGTAGCTCAAGTATTAAGCTCCAAAACACCTCTGTTCTTCCACACTTCTTCATTTCTGACAGTCCAATTATCTCTGTATCAATCATTAAAATCTATTAACATTTCATGTGTTTCTTTATGAAGGATTTTATGCTGTAGACTCAGTTTTAATGCTCAAAGATTTTCTGAAAGAATAAAAATTTTACAGCTTATTATACTTGATTCTATGTCAGTATTTCATGTGACATCCAAATGGACACATATACACCTCTTTCTAAATGTGATCAGAGAGGAGGGTGTTATATAGTTTTAATTAAAAGTTTTTTGCAGAAACAATAATAAGCTAATTACTGATGTTTGGGTACAATACAGATAATTGAGAGGAATAAAGAAATGCAAGAACAAATAAGAAAAAGTTATTTGCATGGTAAGTGTAACAAATCCATTTCTAAAGCTTCTAGACTTCTGCAAATCACAGTGAGAATCAGTTTGAGAAAACATGGAGCAGTGGGGAAGCTTACTTAGAATGATGAAGCTATCAAAAATACTCCAGGAGCACCTTAACGGCTCATTTTAGAGTTCAGAAAATATTTCAGATTAGTTAAGATCTGTGTCCATGATTGTGGTGATTGTGATTGTCTGGGGCATCTTCGGTGCTTTGAGACATGGAAAATTAAAGTGTAAGTAACCCTCAACTGATAAACTGTCTAAATAGATTATTGAGGGTTCCACCTTTATATTTCTGTGTCTATGCAAAAATCAATCAGACATCTGCAGCTGATCCAGGATGCAAATTTCCAGAAAACTAAAAAAAACAAGTGGCAAATCAGAACTGGGAATAGCGAGCATGACAAGCATTGATTCATAAACTGCTAGCTTTATGCTTCAGGACAGATGACTATGTAAGACTGACTGCAATACTTTTTTTTCTTAACCTTTATTTTACTATGACAAAAAACACATAAAAATTAAAAACCTCTTTTTATAAGGAAGTCCTGGCCAAGAGGCAGTAACACATACAACATACATGCTATGCAATAGGACGTTGAAGGGGTTAATGGCAGCACTTTCACATCACCATAAAAGTTTCCAATAACACAGAACAAAGTCACTAGTTTAGTCAACAGCTGTTAAAGGGTCCAAAAAGTTGCAAAATAAACCAATTAAGTGGATAAGTTGGCAACTGTGCTTCTCTCAACCACAGCTCCACTTAACTCGCTCTGCTCATTCCCACGCTTGACCGTTTCCTTTAGTGTCTCTTGGCTATGGCCACTTTTTAGGAATTTTTCAAAATTCGGGGGAATTGTTTCACAGGGGGACTAGTTACACTTTATTGGAGAATGCAATCAATTTGCAAAAAGACAAGGATCTGAAGCACAATCACTAAAAGGAAGACAGAGGTTCTTGACTTCACTGGTCAAATTCTGGACTTTAAAAATATTGACATGCTGTGGTCTTAACACAGATTTTGTTAAAAAAAATCTGCAAAAAAAAAAACGTACTAAGAAATTTGTGCAGGATTTTTTTCACCATTATGGAAAAAAAAACATAATTTGAGTTACTGCAAATACTATTTGGCAGCTGTTGCAGCCAATATTATCAAAAGTTATGTTTAGGATACAGCTACATTTTCAGACTGGGCCAGGCTGATTTTTATAGATAGTTTTCCCACTTGATAAATTGCATCACCATTTAAAAATTACATTTTTAATTTATGCAGGCTATACTTCTTGTTAATTGTTTGATCGTATGAAACATTTAAATGTGGCAAATACAGCAAAAATAAAAGATGGGACACAGTCATGCATCAACTACATTTGTCAATTCTGGGCGGTCCAAATTAACAACATGCTCTAATGCATTTTACTTAAAGACCTTTTGTCCTTCCTCCTTCTGAACCTGTCAGTCTTTGAGTTACTTTCCTCAGAAACCCCACGGTAAGATTAATTACAGCCAGGAAGGAGATCAGTGCTGAATAACTAGCTTGTGGTGGCTTTTAAGGGCCTCCAACCTCTGCAGCCACAGGAACCTGAAACTTAATACCATATCCATTAAGCATATAACTTAGCATGGACAACAACTCCACTGACGAACTTGATAGGATTATATTTGTCAGCATAGGATCAGTGTCAGAGTTAGATATAGATATAATTCAGTTTCTGTATTAAAGTAGACCATTTCTAATCAGGATTTCCACTCAGACAATCACCCCTAAGAGTTGCCATACCTACATTTTATGCTCAAGATAATTATTGATAAAAAGCCAAATAGCATCCAGTTTTATATTCACATAAGTAGAAATAAATTCCAAGTGAGGCCACCTTTTGTATAAATGTGCACAAAATCTGTCCATTACTTTTTAAGTAGTTCTGCTAACTAATAATGCTAACTTTTTAAATAGAAGAGATGTCAGAATTATCTTACAATGAGGTAACTGTGAACTTCCCTTTTATGAAAGTAGAAAAATCTTAAAATAATCATATTAAACTGCTGTTCTGAACAAATTGGATTTTTCCATCTGTGTTTTCACAAACTGGATTAGCAGGGGCATCACTTTATGTCATCAAACATCTTTTGATGATTAAATCTTTCCCATAACATGTTATTATCAAATTTTAGCAGAATTAAACGACAAATTAAGACAATGGCTCGACACATTGGACTGAGTATTCCTAAAAACTTCACATCAACTGGCAAAATATATAATGAGATGAATTTAACTCTAAAATATTACACTTAGGGACAAATTGGATCTTGTGTAATTGGGCCTAATTTTGATGGATGATTTGAATTAACTGTATTGATACAAACTGAACATGGAGTGAGCTGAATTAAATAACGTGGTAGCTGAAGTGGACATGTTAGTTTTTTTTAGTTTCTTTTAACATAGCTTGATGATTAATCTGTTCACTAATTGGCAGAGAAGTCAATATTTTCATGTCATGTCCAGAGTCACTGAGGTCCAACTCAAGTCCAAGGTCTTTTGCTCCCAGTGAGAGTCAAGGTTACAATGACTGAAAAAATATCTTCACTTTAAATCCATGACATTTACTGCACCTAGAACCCTGCATCACTGTTGGTTAGGTTTGTTTTCTTCTCCTCATTCTAGACACTTTTTACTAATATTGAGAAACCACTTCATACTTTCTATATCCAAATAAATAATGCTTGCTCTTAATTAGTAAAGGTGTTTAAATGTGCAGTAGAATTTACAACATAATGAATGAACATGATGCAAAATGTAGAAATTCAAAGTGGTCTAAAAGAACAAGACCAGAAGTGATTTTATTTAGATATTTCCAGCTAGAATAGTCCTTGTAATGCCTTTGCCTTAGTCAAGTCTGAAGTCTGATGTTTTTGAGCCTTGGACTCTCAAACTTGAAATCTTTGCCAACTGGGCACATATAAATGAACTCAAATTATAGTTCTCAATGTGTACTCTGACTTCCCCCTATGTTCCAAAAAACATGACTATTTAGTTAACTGGTTATTCTAAATTGTCCTTAGATGTGTGTTTGTGTGTGTACATGGTTGTCTGTCCTGTGTGCCTCTTTGATGCCCTGTGATGGACTACCTTTTGCCCAATACCCCCTAGAGATAACATGTTTTGGTAAAATACATTTTGCCTCATTAAAAATGGATACTGAAGCACCCATAGCATTAATGTTAAGTTGCAGAATTACAATTCTGATATATTGTGTTAATTTATTGCATTTTTGCAGTTATTGAGTTTCTCATGCCATTGATTTGATTGAAATTTTGGACTAGGACTTGGTATCAGCAAATACTTTTTCTCAAAAGTCGTGGTATTGAGAAATCCTAGTTTATTGTCATAAAAGTTAAGGAGCTATTTACAACTCCTACCGTATTCTACACTATCAAAAAAAGAAAGCATAAAACATTGGGTGTTTTTTTAACAGCAAAATATTTTCAATGAACCACTTTTCTGAAAGTTTAGTTTTAATCCTAAGCAGATACAAGCTAGATAAGATTTTAACTTCCATGCAACTGTTTGTGACATTAACTGGATAAACCATATTTATAATTTACAGTTAAGTTTGTCTGTTATTCTAGTCTTAAGTCCTCTATATTCTTGAACATTATCATGTTGTATGTCAGCCAAGAGGAAATGTTGAGTAGATGTTTTGTTAATTAATGAACAAATAAAGAAACTTACAAAAATCACAAGGAGCCAGGCCAGAACACAAACAATAAATCCAATGGGGAAAAAACAGGAGGAGAACATGGAAATAAATATGAAGAAACAGGAGGAACCAGCAAGGCCTGACAGAGCATAAGGTCCTGAAGTGCTGGGAGGTTGAATGCTGAACAGAAGTCCTGGGCTGATGAGCTAATTGATTGCAGGTGTGAGGGGTGAGAGCAGAAGACAGACTGAGGAGAGGGAGAGATGGAGAAAATGTGGTACAGGGGATGAGAGAGAGAGTATACAGGGGACTAAAAATTAAATATAACACTAAAAATAATTAGACACAAGAAATAAACTGGAATCACTAAGACTAACACAGAACAATAATGAAACTAAAATCAAGTCAAACTTCAAAACAACTCATCAACTCGGGATCCTAACATATATATCCCTACGTTTACAAATGAATCAAATAGCATGATTAGGCTATATATCTTTCAGCATATTGTACAACTTTAAATATTTCCCCCACAGAGAGAGAAATCAAACATTATTCTATTCTATATTCCAAAGGAGTGAAAGCGGGTGGGTGAACTTTGTTACTACGGATTGGCCGAAGGAAGTATCTAGTTCATAAATCTTAGAGAACTCTTTTATTATAACAAAGGAGTTTAAAATTATAGTTCTGATGCTTTGAACAAAGTTACAATAAAGTTAACACATTCAGACTTTTTTCATCTAGCACAGCATGACACTTCAATTTCATTAAAGTGGAAAATTATCGTTTCAGGTATATTATATCCACATGCCATGATTTATATTGACAAGTCTCTCTTCTTAGTGTTCATTTGGATAATTTTATTTCTTCTCATGCTTTGTTTCACACACATGCCTAAATGCTCAACTTCTGCCATTAGTATAAAGAATGAGCTCAAGGTGGAATGGTGCTGGAGTTGTAGGGATTGGAAAAATACTTTAAAGCATTGCTATCCTGGGAAATAATCTTGACATTGTCTCATTTTTGTGGTAAACAGACCACTGGGCATGTTGGCGACATCTGAACAATTTACTGATGTTTCTCAAGGTGGTGGTGATTTTAAACTAAAATACACAATGAAGATTGAGTAAAAGTAAAAGTATTTTTATCCATAAAGTTACTGAAGTAAATGTAACTGAGCAAATTTAACCATTTACTACCCACCTCTGGTCATTGGTCCTAATAAATCAGAAAGCTGCCCATTCTGTTCATGAGAAAAAAAAAAAAAAAAACAGAATCTGCAGCTGTTAAATCCTTCAAAAAACTTTTGACTATTGATCAAAGATTGACTGCACAAAACTTTATCTGAAAAAGAACAAATATACACTGGTCACAGACATAAACACATTTTAAATAGTTCTCATGGTTCATTTAAAGAAAAATGGATGAGAAAGAAAAAGGAGCCCCTGGGAAAATAGAGCAATGTTTTTGCACTGATGTAATTGGGGTGGGTGTGAAAGCATCCCTGTGCCAGTCAAAGAGATTGATTTCCATGTTCACAGGGGGGTCAGCTTTCATATCAGAGATGCTGTGATGTGATTTTGATTGTGACTGCTTCACTGCCACCCTACCGAGATTATGTTTTTGATATTTGAAATTGCTTTAACAACAATATAAACTGACAGACGGGCTGGAACTCCAGAGAGCAAACAAAGAAGTTAAACTAAGTCCATGATTAGTTACCTTTCAATTGAAGCTCGAGATGAAAAGGCCTTCTATCGTATGTATACAGAGTTTACATAAAAAATGTCACAGTAGAGCAATTGGAGTGTTTATGGGAGTAATGAAAGGGCAGTGGCGTTCTTAGTTTTTGCCTTTGTAATGCAACAGAGACTTGCCTCAATGCTACTGTGAAGACATCCAATTAAAATCAGAAAATATGGCCTTTGAGTTGGAGGTTACTGTTCCCACTGGTGTTCTGCTAACAATATTTTCATGGACAAATGTCTTTAGATCGAAATAAATATACTTCACTTTATGTGTATATGTGTGTCTGTGTGTATGTGTGTGTGCCTCCCAATAATGATAGGAGTCTGAATCCATGCAAATCTACATTTCTGTTAGGTGTTTCTGCTAGGCATATTGGGAATGCTAACAACAGATAATAATGTAACCCTTCATCAGCCACTTTATTAGCTATATGTGTTATATTGCTCCTTAGTACATGCATTTATTTAGCCAATCAAATAGCAGCAATACAGTGTGTTTAGGCAGGAAAACATGGCCCAAACTGAGTCTCAAGATGGGGTTAAAAGATTTCAGGGATTTTGAAAAATGGCATGTTCTTTCGTGCCACACAGGCTGCTCTGACTATTTCAGAAACTGTTGATCTGCTGGGAATTTTATGGACAATCATCTCTTGGGCTTACAAACAATGTTCTGAAAAAGGACAGTAATATGGTTGTAAATGCCTTGTTAATATCAGAGGTCAGTGAAGAATGGGCAGACACTTTGAAGATAATAGACAGGTGAGCATACACAACACATCAAGCCTTGAAGCTAATGGGCTACAGCAACCGAACATCACATCTTGTGAAACTCTGTAAGTTTAGAACAGCAAACTGAAGTTACAATTCAAGCTGAAAAATGCAAGTTCAGCTGCAACATTCAGTTGTTAGGGTCAGAATTTTGTGTCAATCCAGAGTCAGAATTTTGTATCAATCCATGAAAGCATGGCTCCAAGGTTTAGGCTGGTGGTAGGAGTGGTGTAATGGTGTGGAGTAACTTTTCAACATACCAAAATATTGTTGCATTTTTTATGGGCTAGCTTTCATGAATATTGTTGCTGAATACTTTATGATCAAAGTGTATTCGTTCTGATGGTGGTTGCCAGCAGAATGATGAATCAGTTCACATATCTCAAATCATCTCAAGCTAAACATTGCACAAAAGTATTTTTCAGATTGAGATGTACAGTACAGACCAAAAGTTTGGACACACAGTTGTGTCCAAACTTTTGGTCTGTACTGTATTTATTTAAAACAGGGACAGTGCAAATCAGTGAACTGATACACAGATATTTGTAAATATTCCAGCCTCCTTCCAACATCTTGTCCAGTTGCAGAATGATGTTAACACCTAGCACATACAGGATTAGACATACAAGACTAAACTTAGAACTGCACACACAAAATATCAATGTAAAACAATGAACTACAAGGGAAACACGGCTGACAGATAGCAGAGGTAGAGTCCAGAGCAGCCATATTAAAGATAGACACAAATATTTGAGATGAGGTGATCACCTACTTGTGGTTACAAAGTCTATTTATTTCATGCATAAAACTGTGACAACATTGGTAAGAACTCGTGTTTGGAGGTATTTACTAGACTGGATGGTTGAAGGCATACCGGCAAATTAGCAGTTTATTCATTTCGTAAGCAGGGTCTTAGCAATGCATGACAGAACTGAACACAAACAAAACAGCCTGACCTTCCATTCTTCAACCAAAATTTGTGGTAAGTCAACCAAGAGGGTTGAGTTGCTTCAAGATTACTGCTAAACATGAAGTGTTGATTTTCCAGTTGGTTTGAATCAAAGAGAGTGCCTTTAGGATGTGATGGAATGGGACATTCTAATAACATTATTACTTAAAAGTTGATAATGTGTGCCAAGTCACTTGAAATTATGGTGTTAATCATTAATGGCTTTGTTTTCAGTTTTGCAGAAAAACTGCATTTTTTCAAATGAAATCTGTCAAACTAAACACATTTAAAAAATGTAGGAACCTGCCACCCATTGACTTGATTTTGAGAACATTTATGAACCTTTGTATATACATTTTTATGACTGAGATAATCATATTTCCCAAAAGATGCCTACATAAATGTTCCCTCTGGTGAAAAACCCTTGGCAACACAAGCAGACAGAAAATTAGGGAAAATATTTTTGAATGTTGCTATACTCTAGTTTAAAAAGAATGAAGAAGAACCACTGAAACTGTGAAAAACATAGTTTCATGTTCCCAGCCTTCATTTCAATGGAAAAACTTATAAATACACACAGAGAATTATGGGCTGTCTATGCTTTTTTTTCCCTTTTTTTTAATCA
Organism: Xiphophorus hellerii; assembly: GCF_003331165.1. Lineage (NCBI taxonomy): Eukaryota > Metazoa > Chordata > Actinopteri > Cyprinodontiformes > Poeciliidae > Xiphophorus > Xiphophorus hellerii. The sequence goes on from NC_045680.1 coordinate 12,315,073, forward strand.
AAACCCCCAGTGATCTGTATTTTTTGTGCATGTATATTTTTCCCAAATTAGTTCCGTCTCAGTGAAGTCCAACTGAGACTGATCATTTGAAACAAAGACATGATTTGTGGTTCCAGTAACTTATTGAAGCTGTTGCAAAGATCAGAGCCATGCTGCCTGCAGTTAAATAAATAAAGGAGGTTCTAACAGTAAAACTCAGCAATGTTTGGCCTGCCGGAGTTTTACACCTTTCATGAATTAGTTCAGCCTTGCCTCCATGCTTGTAATTACAGCTCCCATCTGAATGAGCTTAGCAGGCTAGTGTGAAGGAGTCCCAGTGAAGCCCAGCATGGGGCCTTTCAGTCCTGCATATTTCAGTCGTGCCATTTCACAAAAAATGTATTACCGCCTTGCAGCTCTGGTAAATGTCATTCCATTCTCTCCTGTGTGGGAGGAATTGCAGCTATGGTGGTGGTCAAAGAGCCCCGGCCCCTCACAACCAACAGGAGGGCGGGCATTTAGAAAAATGGAAATGCATAAGCAAACAATGCCACTTGTTTTTTTCTTTCTTAGTTTTTTTAATTTATTTAGTTGCTTTCTTTCCTTACTTGATGTATTTATGTGTTTAAAGAGAGCAGGATTGTCAGGGTGCTTTATCACGTTTTTTTTTGTTTGTTTTTTTCCCCCTTCATTCAGCTCAGGACCCAGAATTGGATTTTTTTTTTTCTTTTTATACTCTCTGAGTAAAACACATATAATATTTGTGACCTTGCCATTTCTACTGCATTGAATAGTATTAGTCCACCTGACGATTAAAAAAATGCAAGCCTTTTTTGTGTTCTTTTATGGAACATGAATCTCATTTTTACTTGAGGCCAGGCTCATTTTGTCTATTTCTAAAGCACCGTGTTTGTTCTTAGAAAAAAAGATTCAGTGAAAAAGTATTAGTTCAAGGAGAGGATATGGTCTTCAACCTTGAAGCAATTGATCTTTTAAAATGAAAGCATAAAGGCTTCCCATAACCCTAACTTTTTATTGTATGAAAAATGTTTGGGGTGTTTTAAGTATTCTGAAGGGTGCCGATCACCCTTCAAAAGAGCAGGTGATCGGCGTTTCTTTTTTATTATGCATGGCAAAATTGGGTGCCGTAAGGTTGCCTCATGTGGATGTAAAAAAATCTATTTTTTATATTAGCATGTAATGCATTGAATGATAATGTACAAAAAAATATCGCATTCTTTTCAGCAAATATTTTTTAAGGGCTCTTGTGACCTTTGACAGCGAATTGGCAGGAAAGTGGGTTGTGAGAGAAGGGGAAGACATGCGGCAAAGGTCAACAGGTCAGGACTCGGACCTGTGACTGAGGCCATGACGTGGGTCGTGCGCTTTACCCCTGCACCACCGCCACATCCCGGTGTGTGGATCTTTAATAGAAAGGACATATTCAAAACATTGCAGTTTGCTTTCTATGAAAGTATACTTTTGGTAATCAGATTTTATGTCAGGGAGAAATGCTCCTCATGGATGTGTGAATTGGTTCATTAATCCAAAATTGAGCAAAACCCCTTAAAAATTGCCTTATGTCACACACATAGACAGAAATAAGTCCTTCCACTGGTAACTTGTAGCTCAGAGAATAGACTTGAAAGTAATATTTTGTTTATAAATCACTGAATGGTTTAGAACCAAAATGCACTAAAGATCGATTGTCATTGTGTCAACCTTTCAGACGACTCAACTCTTCTGGTTGAAGTCTACTCTGTGTTCCTGCAGTCGAAACTAAATATGGAGAATCAGCATTCCCTTTTGATGACCACAAATCTGGAACAAACCTCCAGAAAACTGCATACCAGCCACAATGTTGAGTTCCTTTAAATCAAGCCTAAAACCTCACTTAATAATTGAAACATCTATTAATATATTTTTATATTTGATGATGATTATTCTTCATGATGGCATTTGACAAAATGTAATGTTTGTTGCTAGTTTCATACTTGTTTAATATGTTATGTTTTTAATCATGTTATTTTGTCACTTTGAACTGTCTTGTTGAAATGTGCTATACCAATCAACTTGACTTGACTTCAAGACTAAACTGAAGTCATGTTAATGTGTTAGTGTTCATTAATGGGAAATTGTTAATTTTGTCTCATTTTTGTAATAATGGCTGTGGTATGCAATGAAGGTTTGCTGCCTTTTCCAATGATTTGTGAACTTGGATATTATTTCCCCTTCCTTTTCAGTAAGGATGACTGTTAAGTTACATAGCTGATCAATCAATGTGTTCATTTGAATGCAAAGTGAACAACTCAGTCATTGATTAGCTGCATTATGTTCACTTCTTGTGTTCTGGTTTAATAACTGTCAATAAACTACACCAATGCACCATTAACAAGGCACAAAAGTGCTAACGTACTGATTTATTGTAATTAAGCCATTACACCATTAGCATACCTTTCTGTATTGGTTTATCTAAATGCCACATTCTGCCTATTTTTAGGCCTCGTACATACAGTAGCTTCTGTGTCAACATGTTGGAAAAACAAACATAATTTCCCCCAGTGAATTTTCCAGGAAATATCAACACCTTACTGTCAGGTTTACTATGAATGTTTACACAGCTAAATGTCAGAGGGTTTTTTGTTGTCTCAAAATATATAGACTGTTTACAGTTCATTTTCAAAGTGCAGATTCAGCTAAGTAATGGTAGAAAACCTTGTGGATGTTAAAATATTTCTCAAATATCTTACCCAATGAAGTACACAAGCACAAGAAAAAATGAATGATTGTTATAATTAACTTTTTTGTTTTTATCAAAACAGGTGAGACAACAAACAAATGAGGCAACAAATTCCATCTTGGATTTTAAAGCGACAGACTGTATAAATAAGGGTAAAATAAAAACTGAGTCTTTTACAAACAACATTGTGAGAACCTCTCTATCATCTCAGTGATGAATAATAAAGATTCCTGCAGTATGTAGTATACAAAACGTTTTATATTTCAGAGTGGACAGTCATTGCATAAGCGATATTCATGCCAGGCAGATGTGCAGGTGTCGGCAGAGCAAGTTGTCCAGCTTTCCGAGCAAATCCAAAATAACTTTGCCACAAAAATCCACCATTGCTCTCTCTACTGTATGACCCAACATCAATCACTGTGAATTTGTATCTGGTGGCATGTACTTCCTGCTCAGTGTTTTCCATCCACTGCTCCAACACAATTGGAAAGTTCCACAGTATCCAATAATCTTGTGCAATGCTCTCGATTTGGGCAGGTGATAGAAACAACACAGACTCATCTGTCAGTGTCTGCCAGATCACCTTGGTGATCTCTAAAAAAACTTTAATGACACTATGTATATTCCCATCTTGAAACTGCAAGCCAAAGCTGTTTGAGAGTTTCCAAAAACAGGTTGACCATTAATCTCTCTGGAACTGTGGTGGGCATGTTGTGTTTTCGTTGCTCATTCTGCTAACTGATGAGGTCATCAAAACAAGTAATGCAGTAATATGTAAATTGACACTCACCATCCATCTCCTGCATCTGTTGGACCAACTGACTGTATTACCTCTGCTCAGCTCTTCTTCTGTTCATTGGGGGAAATATTCCACCTGCTTACTCCAACTTAACGACTTAATCAGTAAGAGTTTATATGTAACATGACAAAATATTTTTATGTTCTGGCAAAATTATCTCCTTCTCTTCCGAATTCATAGACTTCATCTCTGCCATGTTGCTATGTTTTCATCTGTCGGGAAACCACACCTTTATGCTTAGGGGTATGACATACACTGAGGCGGGAGGGGTTTATCCAGGTGGTCTGAACCAGGCGTGAAAGGTGTGCACAAATGTGAATGTCCATTTACAAATGTTCTACAAAAGCATTGTAGGACAATGCTAAGTGTCCTACACCAAGTATTTTTACCCACTATAAAAGTGAAGGGCAGATGTGTAATAGAGTGATGGAGGAATTGGTAATCAAAGTAGAACTGGAAAGTTTTTCAAATATATTGTATATAATGTATTAAATACTGTTTTATTTGAGATATATTTAATGCAGACAGCAAACTTGAGAAAGTTGTCTAATGTGCACAGTGAAAGACAGGCAGATGGACAAGAACATGGCATAAGTGAGAAGAAAGTTAAGAGCCCAAGCAAGGTTACACGTGTTCAACATGTTCTGTGTAAATGGAAATTAGGCGGAAAATATATCATCTGGCGGTGGTTCAGCGTTTTCAAGGTGTTAAACCAATGTGGGTAGCTGTAAAATATGCAATAAAGTACTTCATATATTATATAGCTGTACAGTCAAACTGGATTCACCTTCTTAAATGACATCCATGGCCAAATTAGAAATATTTTAAAGGCACAGCATTATATAAAGTCGACTTGATTGAGGTTTACATCTTGTTATAATGTTATTTCCTCATCAAGAACATACCTGGAGTGTTGCTTTGATTCATTCATGCATTTGTAAGAAATTGTTTAATCTCCTAAGGTGAGCGACACCTTTTCCATGTAGCTTCTGCAGTCTCCAAACTGCACTTCCATTTCAAAGAGCATCACTACTTGCGATGACCCCTACTCAGCTCCTTCAGACTAGCACCAGCAATTAGCAAACACATGGTGGAACTATGCATCTGCTAAGCTTAAAACAGCATTCTCAATGCAATGCTGGTAAGAATGAAGTTGCAAAGTCAAGTTTCTTTTAAGTCATCTTTGATATACAATATGTTATATAATTGCTGCTGTGGATAGTCTGGTGGAGCTAAGTGAGGAAGGTGCAGCGACAGGATGCTCTGTCAGCCGGCTGGAGACTGAAGCTCCAAGGAGGAGTTTTGTGGAAATAGGTGGTGCTTTGTAAGAGCAAGCCTTTAGGCATCCCTGAATGGCTGCCGAGGGAGATTCAAGGATTTTTTTTACAATAGCATGGAAGAATCAAAGCAACACTCCAAGTATGTTTTCTCATGAAGGAATAACATTATAACACAAAATAAAGATAAAAAAATTGATTTCATATCCCACCGCAGCACAATTTGCATGATGCAATAAATTTAGGTGTTTCTGAATCAAAATCCATTTACAGTATATTAGTTTGTCATTATTTATTATATTATATGTATCAAAGTTCATTTATATCAGTAACTAATTTTGCAAGTAATTGGTGATGTGACTGAAGTGATGAAGTGAGTGAAGTGATGATTTTTCCACTCAAAGTTAATGAAATAAAACATTTTTAATACAAAAAAGTGGGTTTAATAGAAAGCATGATTCATACCTGCTTAAAGGTTGTTGTTTTCAAAAGTTACATTTAATCTGAAAAGTGAGCCTTATCGGAACACACATTCCAATTTACTGAGAAAATTTAAAAATTTGTTCTGTAGAAATACATTCTGAAATGCTGAAAAGCAATACATTAAAATAGAAACTCTCCAATAAAACCTACATTTCTTGACTGCAAAGGAGTTAGAAAAGCTCCTAAGAATATAAAGAAGAAAAATAGAATTGGAAATGAGTTTTCAAGAAGTGCCACAAACTAAATCAACAGCTCCCTGACATAAAAAGCACTGCATTGTTTAATGCAAAGCAATGAGGCCAGATTATTATATCATAAGGCTTTCCTGTTACTTTACTTTCCCTCACAATTCCATTATCTTATGTGATTGATGTGATACTCTGAATTCCTCCTAGCTTTTGAATTGACACCAGTGGAAAGGCACAGCTGAAGACCCCATTTCCCCACTCATCCAGCAGCAGACGTCTGCACTTCCAACCTTTATGACATACAGCTACCATGAGGAGTGTGTCTGTTTCAGAGGCTTGTATACAGGGAGGGTGAAACAGAGGTTATGGAAGCGTTTCAATATTTTACAGGGGAACCCCTCCCTTGCCATAATTAGATAGATTACCTGTTAGTCATGCTCCCGTGTGCAGAAATGTTTTTAAACTGCTCTATCCTCCAGGCAAATGGAAAGAAAAGTCAAAAGGAATTACACGCTGTCCGGGCAGCAGTGACTGCAGGATTATTTAATGGCCACAGCCAAAGGAAAAAAAAATAAAAAGAATGCAGAAAAACTTTCTCATCTTGGGTAGTGATTAATTTTTTACTTGCTCTAGAGTACAAAAGGTTTGGTTAAAAATTTAGAGACCTTGTTGCTGACAGCGGCAATCAGATGTCAAGACAGTTCAGTCACTATAACACAGTCTGCTGTAAGTGCTCTGAAGCATCATCTAGGTTTCACAATGAGTGTGTATTTGTTTACATCCATAACATATTCACAACACGGTAACATGCAAAAAAAACCAGCTATCATGCTTTCATAGCTACAAAATAGCCTGATATAAAATAAAAAATATAAAACTCTACTTTAGCATAATCATGGTTTGCAACTCATTTTGATGTATGTTTTTGTAAAAACAAAAAAATCACTTCACCCATAATTCTAAACAGAATTTCTTAAATGTCCTGTTTTCATTAAATAAGGTATTTCATTTATTTAATTAATTTTACTGGTACTTAAATGTGCACTTTATTTCAAGTCTTTCAAACACAAATTCTACATTGTATCTACAATTTATGTAAACTGTTGTTTTTTCTCCCCCTTTTACATTGATTTCTTTTTTAGCTCTTAACTAGTTCCCTTTATCCTGCAGCATGTGCATCTGTTGTCTGCATATTTCACTTGTCTAAGACTGAAAAAGTCCCTAATTCTCGTAGCAGCTGCTACAGTTTTATTTATTACGTTTATTGTTGGTCATAAACCTCTTTTAAGAATTAAGCACACAATGTAAACAGATTTTAGGCACTCCAGATGTTTAGATTCCCATATGTCCATTGGTTCCATCGGCTAAGCTTTTGATCAGTCCATGAAATATTCTTAGGAATTCATGGGGATAAACTTGCCACATTTCAGAAGAATCTTAGATTAACTATTTTGGGTTTGGAGTTAAGTGGAAAAAAACACAGAGATTCTACATTCAATTTGAAAAAGAAAAAAGCATTTTCTGAGCATTTTTTGAGACTTCTGTGTTTTGATAGTCTTTTGATTTAAAACAAATCTTGCTCATTCCAATCAGAGTATATTACAAAATGCAAACATATGGAGGTCACTAATACAAGGGGATCTTCTCTCTCAATTGTCTTTGTGATTCTGCTGTACATCCCACCATACAGTAGTTTTAACTACTTTGTAAAATCACCAATAATTTTCATTAATTGTCAGAAGATTCAGCTATGAGAAATGAAAAATAATATTTATAACTATGTTGTGACGTAATTGTGATTCTTAAACAGCCACAACCATGTTGGTGCAGTATCTAAGAGAAAATAAAAAAGTCTAGCAAAGAAACAACTTGCTTTTGTTTTATTTAATCATGTATTTTACCACAAAATGGTTTTCCACCAGCTTTGGGATGCTCTTATAAAACTTTTAGTCCAAATTTGTACACTGTGTAGTTTATATATATATATATTTGCAGTAAAGCTTAATGGCAGTGGTTTTAAAACAGATGTGTGGGCCTCCCACTGTATGGAAGTCACCCCATTACAGGGTGTGGGTAAAACAGGTTTATGGTGCAAAACTAACTTGACTGAATATGATTTATGTTCAGAAAATATGCAAACAATAATTTGCAGATGCAAGGTGTGCATTTTTACCACTTTTGTTCCTCTTAATGAGTTTGTACCCCTGAGAATTACAATAACCCCAAACATTCAACCCAAGAACATTAACAAGAAGAAAGTAGACATTCACTGAATCCTAAAGCAGATTGTCTACCTTCCATATGGGCCAAAAGAGTGCAAATGAACATAAATCCTTCAAGACATAATAACTATTCTAAGATTAATTTAAAAAAAAAAAATTGATAGTTTTTTTTCCAAACTACATCGGTGTAATATTCTTAACCAATTTTCACTCTTCCTCACTAAGTAAATTTTAAAACGCAATAAAGTGACTTTAGAAATGTATCTTCAAGTCAGCTGACAATTGCAAGTTGATTAAATTATATTTAATTATTTTTTACCTGTAGCAATCTAGATTTTCTGACATATTTTTGCAACTAAAATGAAAATTGTAATGTGCTCCTACAATTGATCTTTTATTTAATCTTATCTTATCTTTTATGTTTACAGTTTTCTGCTTTTTCAATACAATCATTTATGCTATTCTTAAGCACACGATAGTCAGTTTGCAGTTTTCCCAGTGGATTTTTTTTTTTTCTTTCTTTGCTGTTTATTTTTTTCTGGCCCATTTGAATTAATTTGATTCATTCCTATGTTTGTCTATTTTCATTGCATAGAATCTGATAATTATGTTTTAAAATTTTGAAAGCTATGTGGTTAAAGAAAATAGGGATAATTTTCAAAGAGAGGAAATTCTGCGTAACAGTTGCTGCAAAGTAGCGCTGCCATTATCACTTTGGCTTTGCAGCAAGTGGATCCCCAGTTCAAATCTGGGAATAGGCTCTTTTAGCATGGAATTTGAATGTCTTCCCTGTGGGTTCATTGGATTTGTTGTGGGTGCAGCAGCTTTCTCCAACAGCCCAAACACATGAACTTTTAGACTGTGGTTACTCTAAATGGCTTTATGAGTGTGGGGGGGTGTGTGGGTGGGTGTGTGTGTGTGTGTGAATGATGTTTGTTCCGTATGTCTTTAATGTCTCTGTATATATATTGGTGTTGCTCTATGAAAGACTGATGACCTGTAAATACATGTTGTACTTCAGCCTTTCGCCTAATGATCAGTGGAGATGGGCATCCTCTCTGTAACCCTCCAATGGCAAGTGTGTATAGCTGATGGATGAAAAGAAGGAAGACATTAAGGAAAACTATCTGTATTCTAAAAGAAATAGTGTTTTTTTGTCACATAATCTCTATAAAATACATTGAACTTTGTAATGTGAAAAAAATTTGAAAAAGTTCAAGATGCATAAATACATTTGTGAGGGACTGCACATTTGATAAGGCTCAGTGTTCTTGATGACAAAATGGCTGTTTAATTCGTTTGCACTATCATTAACTGAAACCAGGCATTGCCTAGTGAAATTTGATTTAAATTTATGGAGTTATGCTAAATAAAAGAGGCTGTTGTTAAACATAATGAGGGAAACAATGATTTGTTAAATGCATGCTTCCCACCTGACAGCTGCTGGCCTCTACACTCGGTCAATCAGAATGCAAAATGCAGGACAAGAAGCTCTGAAATCAAATCTTTTGGGATTCGGTCACAGTGGAGTTAAGGGTTTGCACAGCATGTTCCATGCTAACTAGACTGTTCCCTTTCAATGAGCAAATTGGAAAAAGGAGAATAATGTAAAGAGATGTCAGATCCAAAGAAACTCCTCAATATATGCAGTGTCACTGCCAAGCTATCAGGAGACTCTTTCCTTTAATCAGAGGCCCACATCATAATGTCCACAAGCCTCTGCGTATTCATTTGCAGTGGTCTATGCAGAGAGTTGCAAAACCTCCATCAGACTGAAAGCTCTTGTTCTCCCCGCTGAGTCTCCGTAGATCATCTTTGATTGACCCAATTAGGCAAGTCCACCGGGTGTTGCTTGCTGCTTATTAGTGTTTCACATTGGCTTAATCATCAGATGCTGTACGTGAATGAGGTGCAGAGTAACCCAACAGAAGGCTGACGCGGGGCTGCTTTCAAGTGTAAATGAAACCAAAGGATGGTAACCTGTGGCAACTTCAACAGCTGCTTTGAGTAGCTATCAAAACTAGTCTTAATAGAATAGTAGGTCAGTTGTTTGCAGAACTAATCTCAAAACCCTTATGGATACAGAAAAGATCAGAAAACCAGCTTTGGGTGCACATTGCTTATAGATGCTAAGCCTTTTATGCCATTTTTGCAGTGTTTTGAGATAAGCAGCAGACAACTGGGATGTGGGAGCAGTGAGCAGCAAAGCATCATGCAACAGATGCAGGTGAACTCCCTTGTGTGATGGATGGAGGGGAAAAGGTAATTTGTAAAGAGACCTACCTGCCAAGATGATGAAGAGTACATCTTTGTTGATTTTCCCAAAAGTGTCTCCCAGTCAGAAATCATAAGAGAGCAGAGCTTACAGTGACACCCTGACTGGTGTTCAGGGAGGGTTAGTCCTTGCTCAAAGCTTGGTGCGTGTTTAAAATAAATAATATTATGTTTTGATATGAATTATCCGTCATTTGCAGCAGTAATCCCGCTTCTCATTGTGACATGGTTACCTTTGGGCTTTCTGTATGGCAGCATTTGTAAATAGATTCAACTTTCTTGAAGGAATGCAGAAAGCATTCAGTAACTTGAACAATGGTATCTCATCTGGGAGGCAAGGTACTACATGATGACGCTCTGTTTGAAATTACGGAGTGTGATTTATCTCTGGAATTTTAAGTCTGAGGTTTTGAACCTTGTAATGATTATTTTATAAACTGCTACTCCAACCATAAACTCTTTGGGGGGGAAACGCAGTCTGTAAAATTTAAAAGGTCCTGCAAACAAGCTCAGCTGTGCATACTCAGATCATTCTGTTTTGACCTCAGATAAGAAACAGTAAACAGCATATGTAAAAGAACATTCCATTAAGGGAACACAATCTAGAGCTGCAACATCTTGATACCCATCTGTCAAACACAGACAGAGGTTGACCTAGAAAAAACTTGACAGATGATAAAACATTGTTATTGGTTCCTAGTTAAATCTTATTACAATGAAGCTTTTGTTGCACTTCCCTGTTGTGTAAATTATGCAGTAGGGAAAAATGTTTTTTTTTTTAAAGTTGATGCTTCATTCATTTTGTTTAGATAAAATGAACAGCTAAATATAATTGATTTGTACTGTTTTTAACTAAATATATTTTAACTAAATAGGAATATTTAATGTTTAACAATTTCCTAGCTTATGCAAGTTGCCAAAAAACTTGATGTATTATAACTGTCCTGAAGGACTGTTAAACTAGCCTATTTTCATAGGAATGATGGTGAGGAATTGTCTATTATCTCCTTTTAGAATGCTACTCCTAGCTAGCATCTTACTTGGCAGCAAGATGTTTTCATGAGAGATTCATAAGTCAGATCTTTTGTAAGTGTACACTATTTGAATTTAAGTTTTTTTTTTTTGTACTGACCTTTGCAAAAATAAAACTATGACTTTTGAACTTGATATTTTTTAACCTAAGCTTCAAACTTCAATTACATTTTACTAGACTGAAAACACCAAATAATGCACAGATATGAAGGGGATGGAAAATTATTCATGGTTCTCAAATCTTTTGGACTAAGACTCTGTAATGTTTGAACATCTAATACCCTTCTTTTGTCGCTCATTATTTTTGCAAAATAGCTCAAGCTTAATCAAATTGTGTTTGACAAAAGGAATCTCTTTGAACATTTTTCATACTTGCACCAGATCCTGAAACTTAGGTCTGAACCACGTATGTCAATAGAAAATGGTTCATGTTTTTGTTTATTGAATTATTTTCTAAAAAAATGAATAACAATTCACAGTATGTATTGTGTAAAACATGTGACAGCTAAATCACTTGACTCATATTCCAGAAGCACAACTTTGTTGTTAAAACAAATGCACTCTGAATATGTCACCCTTTTCCAAAAATGTGGTGCAATGTGAAACAAAAACAAAAAAGTACTTTTTTCAACCCAGTAAAAAACATTTTGATTTTTAAAATTGGTGCGCTTTGCTTTTTCTGTGCCTCAGAGTTTTGGAAAAAGAAGATTTGTAAGAAGCTGCATGTGACCCAGATTTTGTGATGTTGCATCAAGCTGAAAATGAGTAAAAAAAAAAAAAAAAAAAAGTGTCAGGTTTTCAGCATTTGATATGTTGCCTTTCTGTTGTTGCAGTTGGGTAAATTTCTGCAATAAAATGTTTTTTGTCAGTAAAGTAGTTTTAGTCTAATTTTCATACTGTGTTTTAACTTTTTTCAGTCAACATTTCTTCTTAAGCATAAAGTCAAATTTGGGTTCTTGGTGCTCTTTTAAAATGCTGTTTTATCTGAGCTGTACACCATCAGTGAAAAATAAAATAGTTCAAACTCAGTTACTTCTGCTGTAACCATACTAGAAAAAGACTGAAGTTAATAGCCATCTTAAGCATTTGTGGACAGTCATTTAACATACATTTGCATTCATTTCCACCGATTTAGGGTTTTCCTGAAACATTAGAGTGAAAAAACCCACGTTTGCTCTATTTGGTACCCATAATGTTGTCTGTCAAAAGAGTGACACCCTCTCACAGTTGTCACAAGTGCTCTGTCTCGTGTCTCCCTTTGGACTGCATTAGTGTCAGCCGCACTCTGCTCTACTCATTGTGTGTAATCATGGCTTTGTCTCGGGTGCCCTGACACACACCTCACTGCGTGCAACTTCCGCAGTCTCACCAGTCCCCCACGACCAAATCTCTTGCCATTCCCTGCACCACTGAACTGCGCTCTCCTCACACCTAAAGGGATTGCTGTCACATTGAAAGGGCAGGCTTTCTATGCCTGACAACTTGCATATTTGTACACCTTGATGCAAATGTTTCCCCACTGATATTGTTTTGTCACTTAGCGCTGACCCTTTGAGTATGCCATTAGAAACCAGGCATTCCAAAGAACTGATGAATTCGGCACACTTGTCCCTTTAAAGCATGTTCTAAACCTTACCCTTTTGTTATCTGTATAATATTATGTGGTGCAGACCTATTTGCCCGTTACTTGTCGCCTCAAAAGGGGAACTCACAGTAAGTGGTAACCCTGAGCTGTCCCTCAAAAACTTTATGGTTTCCTGCAGACCTAGTTCTGTGTTATGATGACACCCGAGGTTAATCATAGGTGGTTTAACAAAAATACATAATAGATTAATTGGATTAAAATGTAATCATCCTATGTAAAGTATTTATTAAAGCATTAGATATACCTTAATTATGTACCTCTGTGACAGCTGTTCCTGCTGTCACACACCAGAGATGTTGGATGGTAATTATTTAGCTGCTCGTTCTTAAAATTAGTTCACATATCAATTACTGGACAGCTTAGATTTTCATTTTTAATTAAAATTATTTTTATTAGCCTGACTCTTTCATTATCTATTTGCAGTGCAGACATTTAGTTAACTTTAATTGTCAGTTTGCTATTTTCGTTGAAATGCAACAGATTAATTTCTTCTTGTTTCCTTTGGAGCTGCTGCTGGAGTGCTGCTTTGTTCTCTTTATATAGCTGGCATAAACTCCTCAGCGGGTCATTACATTTGTTTGCCAGGGGAAAAATGGGAATGTTTTTTTTATTCCTTTAGTTTTTCTTCTGTTTTTGGCAACAGTTCTGTTCCAGTAGTATTTATTTAATTAAAAAAAAACAAAAACGTAAATACTTATTAGTATTGTTTTGACCAGTAATTGTTTGTTAATTAAGTTTTTCTATGTTAGTTTTTTAGTCATTTCTGCCCTGTGTGCCAGAAGTGCTGTGATCAGTCACTATTTAAGTTTGTTTGTGAGGTCATTTTGTGCTTGAGTTCTTTGTGTTACTACCCGAGTTGAAGTTTGTTATGTTGACCTCTATTTTGGGCCCAATTCATCATTTTTAGAAACATTTTTTGACATTTTTGTAATAAATTAAGAAATCATTCAGTGTGTCTCTCTGGTTGGTCTGTATAAATCCCTGACAACCTCGTTGGATTTAACCTAAGGTTATGCTTTTTTTTGTAATAAAGAAAAATACTTTGACAAAACATTTGATTTTAATAAATTGTGAATAACATATTTGAAAACGCACTGGTTCCATTCCGATTTGTAATGCCAGCAAGTCATACGATCTTTGCAAAGCATCATGCCACAATGGAGCCATATGGCACCATATTCTGTTTGCTCTTACTTCAGATGTTGGCTCATTTCCACGCTGTAGATAGTTCTGCTACCTGCCACCATCAAAATTTTAAAAGGCTTCATGTCAACCATCACTGTCATGGAGTCGCATGGTTATGAATAAATTTAAGCAGCATTGCCTTGGGTCAATTTCTTGTGGTGTTCGTCTGCTCGCAAAGCTGTGTTGAGATTTGTAAATTGTAAATTTCATTTATATTTTGTGGTGAACAGGCAATGCTAAAATGACTAAATTAGTGCTTTTTCAAAGATTATCTTTTTTTAAGCTTCAGTTTTAAGTAGTAAAATGTGGGTAAGCAACAATGGTGGGTTTTGTGTGAAAGAAACTATTTTATGCCTTACCTTCAGACCAGGTTTTACTAGTCTATGTTTAGTACTTTAAAAATCTGTTTCTATTAAAGTTGCTATTAACGCACACAAAAAATGCATTGCCTGTTTTACATGCAAAAAACAGCCTTCATGTATGCCAGAAAAGCACACGTATATATTCTTGCAGCACTGTCGTAGCGCATAGATGAACACCATTTGCTATTGTCTGAAAATGCAAACGAGCAATAAATAACTAATTTGCAGTACAATTGAGATCTATTTTTTTTGGTTTTTATTTTTGATCACTCATGATGCAATAATAACCAGCCCTGGAAAGTGAGTCATATTTGCCATTCTTTTAGTTAGCCCAGGTCCAAGAGAGTATTTCAATATTTCCCCCTTCTCCAAAGTGTTTCACAAAAACTATAGGCTTTGATTTAATGCTGTTTGTGGGGAAAAAAGTAAGTCATCAGCTGATTTCAAGAGCATTTCATACATAACATAAATACCTAGGGATATATTTTTCCCCATAGTAGAGCATGTTTCACAGTATATAGAATAAAGTGCATCCTACTTCCTCCTTTCTAATTAATTGTAAGGACTATCTTACTCACATACTTATGTTGATGCAGCTTCTAAATAGGTAGAGTAGGGAAAAAAGAGCCATATGGTGTTGTTTGACATGAAGAAATTAGGCCACCATTGCTGTCTGTTCATTGTCATCAACCTGGCCACCTGCTTTGCGTCTGCACCGGGTGAACTAGCGTAGACTCCCTCCCACTGCTGCCTCCCCCCTACCTCGCTTGTTATATCTTGATAAAAACAAGCCGGAACATGAATCCAAACTATTCGGAGGCAAGTCAGATTTTTGATACGGACTTAGCAAAAACGACCAGAGGAGGCTGTCTGGCGTCACTCCAACTTGTTCGGGAGTTTTGTTTAATGTTGAAAGTAAACAGATATTTTTGTGGACTGAGTGCGATGATGCAGATGGTGAGAATGGCGCCTGCCATATCCTCTCAGGTTGTGTCCTTGACGTAGGAATTGTGGATGGCGGTGCCAGAGCCCACACACGGAGCAGCCTTACTTTCAAAACGACATCCAACCAACATTTTTCTTTTCTTTTTTTTCACCATACCAAGTGTAAACAGGACCCTTCTCTTTGACTTTTCCTCTGAAACCAACATACATCACCAGACCCTTCAACACGCTCTTACTCTCAGGCCTCCTTGGAACTCTTTGTTTCCCATGTAATCATTTACATGAATGTACTGGGCAGAGTGTTGTGCCTGTGAGAGAACATATGGTGGGACCAAAGCTCAAACTCTCAGTCAGCAGCAGTTACTTAGGTCGCATTACAAGCTGCCCGCTACCACTCAGAATAGACACATTTAAGCAGAGAACATCCTCTGGGGAAAGACAACACACTCTTCCTGAGACGCTTCTTTTTTTCTTCTTTTTTTTTGGCGTCTGAATTAATTTTTCATCATTGTGCTCTAAGACTCAGCAAGGCTCCATGGTTTCAGTGATCTACAGTGGAGCGAGCTGTCACATTCATTTGGCAACAACTCACAGGCTACATGCAGCTGCTATGTTTGTGGGTTTGGTACGACACCGACATTTATTTAGACTGTTCTCTATCATATCAGCTTAGGATCCCTTGACTTTTTGGTAGTGGAAAGAAGTGCCTACCCCAAAACAACATCCAGAACTTCAGATTGCTTTGATTGCAAAATTAAATTTTCTTACATTAAAATCGTTGGCGACAGAAATATGCAATTATGTATCATGTTAAAGGTCATCCTGTCTGTATTACGTATTTTGTGCATCAACCTTGTATAAAACACGGAAATACCCTGAAAGCATATACTGTATATATACAAATATGTCGTTATTTGAACTGCAAAATAAATAGAGTGTCCTTCATAAACAGTCCAGTGCATTTTTTTTCCTTGATTTAATATATAACTAAGAAGAGCGGCGCCAGAAATGTGAGATTGAAACCAGCACGTGTCTCTGATAGAGGGAGCTAAAAGGTCTCCTCAGTTGATTTGGCCCCATCAACGTGATTTCTAGGCCTTTTCTTGAACCTTGAATGTGCTGGAATCTGGCCGCTTTCTGGTTTTGCAGGGAGGTTTTTACTCGCTGCGGCCCCACGGAGCCTGAGGAAGGATTAAAGATTGATGAGAGCTCTCAGAATCAGTTTATTGCTCTGGAGATCTTCGCTTGTGTTGTGAGTGGAAAGATTGTGTTGCTGTTTTGCCTCATAGAAGATCATGAGACTGGTTCAGCCTGGAAGTGTTTGACAATCAAGGCTAGATTGTTTTTTTTTGGTTTTTTTACGTCACCCTTTTTTCTTTGGTAGATAGCCTTTGAATTGCTAACAAAACAGCAAGTGGCTATCAGTACGTTATATTCTGGTGTGAAATGTGATGAAATGCTGGAGCTTTCAGAAGGGAGAGCCTTTACATTTTTTCTGACTTCAAAGCTGATAAGGGAGACACTCACTCTGTGGAGTAGATAATACCTGAGCCATTTTGAATACATTCTCTCTTTTGCTTCCTTACAGCATTAAATCTGTCTGTAGAGACATTCAACTGCATCAGTTCAGCTTGGTATCTTAATGTTTTACCTTCTCATACAAATGAACTCCTGTGTGCAGTGCACAGCTGCTTCTAACTCAAGAATGTACATAATTCATGCAGGAGTTAGATAAGGTAACTAGAGCATGTCTTCTCACCTGCTTCTTTTTGGTGCATTTTTCCAGCTTTCAAGTAAGTAAAAAAATTAAACATTAGAACATGTATGCTCCATGCCTTCCTTTTACCCCGCACCCTGATCAAAAGATTAGGAAGTGAAAATAGTTTTTACTGCACTTTTTATGTGTTCATTGAAAAGTGAAATTCACCTCCCATTTCTTTTATTTTGGTTTCTGGCAATTCAAAGTTTTTTTTAGTAAAGCTGTTCAACAATTGTTTTGTGATGCTTTAATGATTGTCTATGCATCAGCATTAAAGATTGAAATGAGAAAACATATTGAATTTCTTTTTTGTATGCTGGAGTGTAATTGCATATAGTTGTAAAAGTTGAGTTTTCTGCCAAATAGGGTCATATTTGTCATGAGAGGAATCCCTCCAAGAACCTAATGGCATAGCCCATGATACCTCTAGTTGGACCTTAGGGATTCATTTTGCAGCTGAATTTATTCAGAAATTTCCAAAACAAAGTAAAACAGATGAAGAAACAAAAACACATGAGACTAAAGTATCTCTCTATATAAAGAAATAACAACTTTGATCTAAAAAAAAAAACAAGTTAACTACCAATAATGCAAGGTGTCAAACAACAATCATAAACAAAATACTGTATCTGTCCTTTATGTAAAATAAACAAATAAATACAACTTTAAATATTGTTAGTGTTTATTGTTATTTAAAGAGATAGATGCAACTGGAATAAAGATTTTTTTGTTCAAATATGAAGAGCCAATGGAAATATCAGACTGAACTAATGTGGTTTAAAAATTTTGGAAATATTTTCCAAAGCTAAAACACCACAGTATCAAAAATTTTGAAAGTTTGTGTATTTGTTCCATGTCATTTGTGTTTTTAATGGTTACCTTAAGATAGCCAGTGCTTCTTCAGCCCAGAAAAAAACATTTAACATTAAGTTTTTTTTAGTTATTTCTGTGCAATTTTTTGTCTAAATAAAGGTATTGAAAATCAGGCCTTTAGGCCTTTTTTCATATATTTTCAGGAGATTTTGTTTTTGTTTTTTTAGGGTAGGAAATGTAGAGGCAAACCTAGTTACTGTTGGAGCTTTAACTCCTGATCATTTCCACTATCTACACACTGACAAGTATTAAGTACTTGTTTGTTAATGTAGGAAACAGTTTTCACTATTTAGTGATTGAGTATTATCTCTTACTGTTGTGTTATCTCTTATAGGGGTTCTTTTGTTTGTAAATGCAGCAATATGGGGTTTATTTGTTTTTCAAGTCATTTGAAGAATGACTTCCAGATCTAAACAGTGATTTCATGATTTAAACTGGGCAACATTGTTTGTTTTTGTTTCAGTCAGGACTTTTTTGTAAATTATTATCCTTACATGTATAGTACTGCCAATAAAAAAGCCGTCTGGCTCTAATTTACAATAAGTCTGCTAAAACCCTGTCTGGACAGACTCGTATCAGACCTGAAGTGATGATGGTTATCTCTTTAGGGGCAAATAACAGACTGTATTACAGCATGTTAATTTTTTGGTGTTGAGTTTAATTTTTCATCCATGTGCTATAGACTCAGCATGGCTCCGTGGTTTCACTGATGAACAATGGAGCAAACTGTCATCTCCATTTGGCAGCTACACACGCGCTACTGTACACCCAGCTGCTTTGTACTGCATGGGATTTGAGGGGTTGGAGGGAGGAGGGGGCGCTAACAACACAGGGGTTTATTACCTGGGAAATTAATGACCTTAGAGAGCGAGATATAATGGCTGAAACATCTGCAAGAAATCATCTTAGGAAGGACCTATCCCCTTTTCAATCTGTATCTTTCTGCCTAGCCATAATATTCCAAGAGCATAAATCAGCAGGCTAATTTATACAGTTAAGATTTAGACACCTCAGTTTGCAAACACAACCTTCTGTTTGATTACTGGCAATTATACTTAAGCACTATTAATGATTTGGCCTCGCAATTCATGAAGGAGTTGACCTGCATGTGTGAATGTATATGTAAATCTTCCTTGGAAATATATTAGCTTCTCTGTTTGTTTTCACTTTGGTTGTTTTACTTTTTGACCTTTTGAAATTACATTCAGTACTGTGGTTTGACTTACTGGAAGAAGATGGGAGCTCAATGGAGTTGATGTCATCCCCAGGCAAGCCTGGTTTCCATGGAATGATGAGCTAACGAATCGATGATTGGCTGAAGGTGCACAGAACAGAGCCAATAGAAATGCAGGGCTTGATGTTTGGGATAGAGGCACACCAATAGGGGAGAGACACCCCCTGTTGCACGGTTGTAGTATTTGCTGTCCTGGCTCCTATCCTAATCCCCTGCTGGGGCTCACCACACCAGTTTTTAGAGATTATAACTTATACTGACGGACCACAATGCTGGGAGGCCTCAGTAGTATTCAACTGTAATGGCAGATTTACTTCAGAAACCCCCCCCAAAGGGTTCTGTAGTTGGGTTCTGGTTGCATGGCTGCTGTATGCTCGTGATCTGCTCCGTGAAGGAGGCATTGTGAGCTCGGAGTGACTCGATGACTATCATTTCACTTTGGCTGGAGAGAAAGCTTTGGCCTTTCTCCGTGAAATTTGTCTGGATTATGCAGACGATACAGGAAATAAAGAGGGTCACAAAACTTTCTCAGAGTCCAATAATTGGTCAAGTCTGTGCAGAGTTTGACAAGTGATCTTTCAGTCTTTCGAAAGTCATTTTCCAGCAGATTAAATATGTTATTAATTTGATCTGAGGTTCATTATTGCCTATTAACTATTCAAACATTGTAATGTAATGGATCACATGCTAACTCAGAAAGTAAGAAATTACTTGCTCACACTGCTTCCAGGTGTTGCAGGATTTTAATCATTTTAACTCGCGCTATTGTGAATTTATTTTTCTCATCTTAAAAGTCTTATAATAATCAGCTCTCGCAGAGTTTTCTGAACTGCTCCTACAACCACCAATTATATTTCGGAGTACTGGTCATATCCGGCGGGCAATTCACGTCTTTCCACGGCGGGACTGACATGTTGCTGCTGTTTGTCACGTGTCTGCTGAAAACATCCTCATCCAAATAAGCTTGTCCTTTTAATTGAGCTGTTAAGCATAGTGTCATTCAGGCTTATATACTATACCCATTCCCTCAGCTGACAGGATGCAAAACCAGGAGGTTCCTCATATGAAAAGCTCTGACCTTTCTTTTGTGGTGCAATCAAATGGGGCTGCCTTGGTCCTTGGCTCTGAATAATTAATTCCTCCCCTCAGTAGGAGTGTTTGCTAAACAGTGGGGTCCTTGGCAGTTCACTTTTTCTGCACCACTGCCACTGCACCCTAGGGGAGAGACGAGTGTATGCTTTAGTTTGACTTAAGATGTGCCTTTTAGAGAAAAGAAAGACAGTCAGGAGATATTGGGAGTCTTCTCTTTACTTTAAATCCTACAGAGAAAATGCAACAGCCAAAAAAACGGAAGGTAGTGTGCAAGCTATTTGTTTGATTTTTTTTAATACTTTCTACTACGTGGGGCTATTCTATTTTATTTTTATTATTCCAGTTTATAGTCAGTTTGCCAACTTTTTTTTTTTTTTTACTTTCCACAAGAAAATGAATGCAATTCTCCTTTACAATTACAAAAAAATGCAAGTCACTGATTGGCTTGCTGGTTTTTTGCCCTAACCCCTACTTCTTGTTACGCCAACAAACCCAGTGTGATGAGGCACATGTTTCCTGTTCTGCATTTGCCTCGTAACAGCGTCATCTCCGCCCTCCGTATACACGCTTTCATCATCCATAGGAATAATATATCGGGTGGAGATGCTCACGAAATGTTCTCCACTGGCAGTGTGTGACAGTCACTTTGATCTTACAGTGAGAGGCTGAAGCTCCTGGAGAAATTATCAATGAGACGGGAGGAATAGGGGAGACAGAAATAGAGAGAAGGGTTGGGAGTGGCGTGCCTTGCCTGTGTGTGTACGCATTGGATTATGTTTAAAAATGGTCCTCCCAATTAGAATATGAAACTCACTATTTAGTGCCTCCAGCTTGATAGTCAATCAAATCTAAAAGAAAAAAGTGTGTCACAACATTTTTAGAAAAAAGTTGCCATCATTTTTTTTAGTTCTCCTTAAGTGTTTAAGAATGTCACCCTTTGTTTCAGGTTGCAGTGTTTTCAAAATGTTAAGACTCCTTGTTCCATCTTTCTCTGTGCTTGCAAGGGGGCAGCACAGGACTTTGATAGAGGAGACCTCGACTCTACTGCCAGGAAAGACACTTTAAAAGCAAAACCTTCCAATGACACTATTGGAGAAATCCAGCTCCACATTGGGTCTACCTAAATGTTTATGGATCGTTTTACAAATGTTTAACAACTTAAGACCCTTTTCACTGACAAAATTTAGTAAATCATTTACATTTCGAGAGCAAAGTTTGGGGTACTTGATAAAATAATGATGCAAATCTATTGTTTTTGCAGAAAAATTGGTAATGAATAGAAAATTAAATTAGAATTTCTATCCCAAATGCAGAAAAAGTAAAGTATTTAAGTATAAGTATTTATAAAATAAAGCAAAGTATTATCTAAAGAAGACCATTTATATCAAATGTAAAAGAAGAAAAATACTTTTTGTTGAAATTGTTATTATCAAGTAAGTAGATATTTTTTTTTAAATTACATTTTGGACAGATAATTTTAGCCATTTTTAAAATCTACAAAATGTCAAACTTGATTATTCAGATTTCTGTTGTCGTTAATTTATTATTATTTAAATAATAATAGGAACAGATTTATTTCAATTAATCAACATTAACACTACAAGTATTAAATCTCAAGATGGATGAAGAAATTAGAAAAAAGAGGGAAAAGGTGAAATAAGTATGAAAAAGTTAAAAGAAACCTGAGTAAAAAGGAATCTAACACCTTCTGTGAAACTTGTGAAAAAACACAAGTTGGCAAATATGTGAAGCGTTGCAGTTAATGAAGACATATTAGACCACATAAATCTTGCTATGCGTATGAGAGGAGATTTTTTTTTCTCACCCAAAGATCAGAAATGGAGGTGCTGTCCTCCTGCTCTTTAGAGCTGCTTTTAGTCCTGATCTAATGCATTTGGCATGAAGGGGGAGCTGTGGCTCCTCCTGTCCGAGCAAGGTTACAGCTGTGTGGGCTTTTACTGAGCGCCTTGCACATTTTCTCACACTTTCCGGCTGCGCTGTGCCACATTGATTTAAATGTATCTGTTGAGGGGAAAATAATCAATGCAAATTCCCTGGCAGTGAGGCCAACAAATAAGACATGTCTGATTCATCAAGCGGACATTGCTATAAAGACCACAGTTTCTTCTTTGCCCCCGTTTCTCACTCTTTCCTTCTCTCCATTTTGTCTCTTTTCCTCCTCTTTTCCACCTCTGGGCCACTTCACCCATTTTTACTCTGTTCACCCTTCTCCGTGCAAAAAACTGTTAGCCTGAATTAGTGGAAGGAGCTTAAATTTCTTTCCATATGCTCATTGGATTTCCTCATAGACAGCATATAAAGGTAGGTGGAAAGATATTTATTAGGTATTTAAGGTTGCATATTATAATGCAATAATTTCTCTGTATGTTTTTGTACTTCAAATTATATGATATTTTTTCCTTTCAATTAATGATTTTTGCATTCAGGTGTTTTTACCCGGTCAAGACATTAAATGTATTTAAATATCTTTATGTCATCACTCATCCAAGAAAGTTAATTTAAACAAGGTCTGTAGTTTAACTGCATTACAAGGAAAGTAAGTCAATATGTTGAGCAGGAAGAAAGTCTCACCTGACACCTAACCTTAACATTTTGTTTTGCTCCAGCTTGAACTCGGTCAAACGGTCTGGCATCTAACAAGGCCAGTGTGTAGTCTGTGTATGTAAATTCACTACATGTGTGAGAGAAATAAAGGCTGGGGCTATTTGGAAAATTCCTGTGTGATGAAAGGGAAAGAATATCCCCCAAAAAATGATTAATGTGGTGTTCAGGTACACAGAAGATTGAGTGATCCTGTCATTGTGCCATATGGTACCAATTTATTCCAGCAAGCATAAGGCAAACGCAGGGAAGGAGCTCTCACGACTGTGCCTCCAAAACTTTTTCAAAATGAAAAAAGAACCTGAAACAAATCTAAAAGTGTAAAATAATAAAATGAAAATATTAGTTTTTTAAATTAAATTTTATTATTCTTACTTTTTTCTTGCTTGTTCTTGGTTCTTAATCTCATTGCCTACTATTCACTTAGTAAATAGTCACTGAGAATATTTTTCTTCTATTACTAATCACTATTCTTTTACTTTTATTTATAATGGATGAGGACTTTTAAAATCTGGTTTAGCTCCAATTTGATTTTTTTATGAGACCTACAGTGACTTCTCAGTCATTTTTTATATATTACCAGGAAGGAGATACAAATATAGTTTGAAACTGACAAGCCTGTCAAATCAGGCTGAGGGCTATAATTTGACTCTCTCGCTTAATAAGTGAGTTCTCCCAGAAATACATTATTTTCAAGTGCTGGAAAATCCTATTTACCTGAATACAATGGCAAAAGAAACTCATTGTATTTAAATTCACCAACATAAATATTAAAAGTTGACTTTACTGTACTTGTTTTTTTCTTGCTAAACATTTAGCTGTGCTATTTATATACACAAGAATCATGTTTTATAAGTTACTACTGAACATTTTTCAAATAATCCTGTAAGTTAGGACTTTTTTTTTAAAGGAATAATCTTTTACTTGGCAGCCTTTGCAGTGCTTGACATTTTGTGACGTTTCTGAGATGCATCCAAGCTGCATCATGTGACCTCAATATCTGCCTCTAATGCTTCTCAAACATGACTTTCGACTCTAAATGCGTGTCTCGATTCATGCGCAAAAATGAAAGTTTTTTGAACATGCAGATGGCCATTGGCAAAGAGGAAACAGGTTAGGGAGCTGGACTACCACCACTTTTCTTTTTCACTACCTTGTTATTTGTCGCCTCACCCCTGCAGGGCATGCTGACAGGAACTGATAAACCTCTTTATGGGCTGAACTGAATTGGCTCCTATTATCCAAGGTGTGGAACTGCTCAATGGTGGAAATAAAAGACGTTATCCAGTGCCCATCTGCCCACCAGTCTCTCTCTGCCCACTTTTCAGGGTTCCAAGAAGCTGTGTCCAATTGGTGTGTGTAGTAGATGTATATAAATAGGTGAGAAAAACATCTAATGAAACAATTAGATTTTTTTGTGTGTGTGTCAAATTCCTCACTTAAATAACACCATAATAGATGTAACTTTTGGCCTGAAAAACAAATTGGCAAATCATACAAAAAAAATAAAAATAAATAAATTATAGTTGCAGGTTGTATACACAACTGCATTACATATAAAAGAAGCCGTACTAGATTTTTCCCAATACAATTACATATAAATAAAATATAACGCTGTCTAAAAGCTGAATTAATCTCCAAACTGCAGGACTGAGTTAAATTTCATTACACTCTGGGCCATAATAAAATGGCTGGTATTCACAAACAAACAGATGAGAAGTACACAATAAAAAGCACCTGCAGTGCGCGAGGATGGTTAGGTTGACGACTGTTCACTACTTTTTACCATTTAAGTGAAAGTCTCTATCAGCGTGATTCCACAAAGAGAGTGCATGAAGTGAAACCATGTGATATAATTTATTTATTGGGAAAGAGGAGGACTGGATGGTCATTTTTGTCATTTCTTGGCATATTAGCGCATTATTGTTGCCTTATCTGCTCTTCTGGTTCTCATATTAACTGTTTTTCTGTTTACTTAATATGGAAATTGGCATTATTCCTCATATGCAGCTCTCTTTATCACATTTGAACAAACCCACCCATGAAAAACAACACTTTTTTTAATATAAAGTGTGACTGCCAGAAAAAATTGCTTTTTATATCACTATGTGGTGAAGGAACAACACGTGCATGTCTATGAGTCTGCAGTTGTTTTGTAAGGTTTACCATTCAAGATTTGCTGAAAGTGCTTTGGTGATGCCTTTGCTGCTCTGTTAAGCCACAATTTGCTTTTCCTATTTTTCATTTGGAGCTTTTCAGCACACTAGTTCCTATATCAGTACTTTCAAACCTTCTCAGGTCAGCCCAAGTTTAACCACATGCATCTATTATTTGATTTGGGCCAACGGTTTTGTTTCTGCGTGCTTTATAGAGATTATGGAATTAAGTTTTTGGGCTACAAAAAATGGTAAAATTCATTCATTTTTTTAAACCATCGGTCAAATGCAAAAAAAATAAAAATATTTTGTCATTCACCACATGATAGTGACTACTCTATGCAGTGAAACACCAATAGCAGCACCCATATGACTGTTTTAGTGTGAATTAAGCCTTTCAAGTTATTAGAAAAAGATTATGTTTGCAGTTAACAATCAATGTATGGACAAGCTTCTGGATATAGAGTTGTATGCATATGATGTGCAAACATTGTGAATGAAGTATGTTACATTGAAAAGACAAATACAATCAATCTAATGTGTGCAGAATGTAGTTTGCATTTTAACGTTTCTTAACTGAAAAAAATCTTGATAAGCCCTCTATGCCTTGCTTTACACTTGGTGTTTTAAGGATTTTATTTATTCATATTGGAATAAAAGAAACTCTAGGTACAGTATACTGCTGACTGAAGTGCAAAAACTGTTCATTTTCGAATGCAGATCAACATAAAAATAAGAAGGACTCCTTTCCTTATTTTTTTAAGCTGCTTGTGTAATATTCATGCGTGAACCAAACTTAAAAACAGTTTTAGTGTTGAAATTCTTGAGTCACCTTGGAATAATAAATCTGCTATCAAATAAAGTTTTCTCTAGGTTACTGATAATGCAAAACATATTTCGTCTTTGATTTTAAGCTAACTTTATGCATTCTCTAATGGAAATCCAAATAAATACAAGCACAAAACAAAAAACCCACCTTGTAAATCAATTAAAGTGTAAGTGTCAGGTAAAACTATAATCCTTTGGCATAAATCTGACTGTGATTAAATCAAAACTTCTCTGTGTCCCATGCAATGACAGTACCTAATTTTCCATAGCTTACCTTGAGCATATTAGTGTTCAAAGTGCCTGGTCTTTTGGCAACAGATTGCCAATTTTTGTCATTTTTATTCTGTAAAACAGCATTCTACCACTGCTAGGGCCTGATACACAATGGTTTCCTGTAAAATGTTTACTTATTGAATGTCACTTTGATTGGATGACAGAGAAAAGTCTGGTTAAATGTCAGATTGTTCAAGGTGGCTGGAACCCGTTACGCTCACTTAATATTAGTGTCACTTGACTAGTTTTAGAAATACAGATGACAAGGATCCAAATCCTTGAGAGGAGAGGGTTAGACTGGGTGACAGGGAATCTCTCCCTGAAGCCATGTGTATAATGACTCTGTTTGCATGGGGAATGGAACGAATAGAGCCAAAGATGGATGTTTAGTTTACTGTAGCGTTATCTGTGGAGTTTTGGACCGCTTTAAGCGAGTTATTAAAGCCATCTGTTTGGGCCTAGGGGGCCGGGACTGATTTATATAGCCATTGAATGTGAAGTCACAGGAGCAGACAGCAATATTTCTTAAATTAGTTGATGGATTTAAAGTCCCATTTTAACCTGTGTAATAATATTTTACTAGAGTTGTAGTGAAAATGTATGATTTCTTTAAAAAGCTGATAAAAAAAGAATAAAACGGTATGTTAACAGTCAAGTACCTGTGAGGTGAAAAGGTTTACAAAGCCATAGTGTAATTGCGAAAAAAGTCACAGTTTTTTAACCTCAGTTTTGAAGCCACCATAATAAACAAATAGTTTGTAAATAACCTTTGGGTGAAAATTAACTCTAAATCAAAAAATTGTATATTTAAAAATAAGTCAATTCAATTCAAACATACACAATGCAGATAATATTTTACGAGTCACGCTAAAAACGGCGGACAATTAAGAAAAATTAAAAGTTTAGAAAAGCAAACAAAGGTAAATATGCGATAGTATGTAGCCAACATTTTTAAAATTGTCGATATGTCAAAAAAGCAGCTGGAAATGTTTTAAAAATACAACAATTTTTTCTACTTCTACAACAACTTGTGGTTTGTCATTGGCTTGGTCAGGTGATAAATAGAGAGAGCTCTTTAAGTTCTACATTTTTTCTTATCACAGTTGATGCCATTTCTAGTAAGTCCAATCTAAAACTAGACGAGGCTTTGGTTTGATCCACAGTTCTTTCACCATTGCCTCTTTAGTTGAACATAATTTTCCCATGAAACAGATTTCAATGATAGTGAGGGGGTCCTGGCGCTCGAGCTTGTCTTGTCTTGAGCTTGCCTGTGTTTTCTCACAGTGCTCATGCTGTGCAAACTGGGGGTTCCCACTCTCCATTGACAGGAAATGCCCATTTTTTCTTTTCGTAAAAAAATGGACTTAAAGTATTTATGCCACCCCTGCTGGAATGACTCCCTGGGTGATGAACCATGTTGCATATTTAGACAACAACCATTGCTGGTAAATTAGTGAGTAAAGTTAGAGTTACAGTTCGCTACCAATCAGTAAATCATGAATACGGCTTATTTGCCCATTTTTTACAGCGTTTTTCCATTTTATTAGCATTTAAATAGCTTTTCTAAAAGCCACAAGACAAAATACAGATGCCATTACTGATTCATTGACTTTGTTCTATAACCCTTCACAAATACATCAATAAAACATTCAGAAGTTGTTCTGTGCTGTCCATCCTCGCCATTTGAATTATTTCAATTCAATTTAACTGCAGTGTCCCACCCTCTCGAAACACCACAACAACTTTCAGAGTGCTCACTGAATTTCTATTTTGGCCTAATAATCCAGAAAACAGATTTCCCTTTCAGACCAGTAAGCTAAGCGTCATTGATAGTTAAACGAAGACATTAGCATGAGTCGGTGGTTAATGACATTGTTTAATGGTGTGTTCACTTTGTTAATATGGCTGACAACACCAGACACATTATGCTGGCAACTTTGAGTTGTCGTGAGTTCAACATGAGGAAGTCACTTTCAAGGATAAGTTCACAAATTTTCAAATAATTTGTCAAATAGCTTTTTTTCTGTTTGCCTGCGGGCTAGTCTACAGAGCAGGTGAGCAGAGTGATGATTAGGTTACACACGCTAAATATATAGAGGGCAAATTGGAAAAGTGTATTTACATAGATTGGAAAAAAAGTGGAAAAATTATCTGACAGATGAGCTTTATCAAACATAAAAATAGAAACTAATGTTTTGTGATAAAATTAAACTTCCAAATTTTGAAGGCTACATTTGTAAAAGAAAAACAAAACCTCAAACTTTTAAGGCTCTGACATCTATACACATATTATAAGAGAAAATTATGTTATAAAGGGAATTTTTTTCCCTTCTAGGAGATGATAAAACTCAAAATAATACACACAAGGAACACTAATTTCAAAAACAGCTCAAGCTATTAGCATGATGTCTGTATGATGCATTTACTTTTCATAGTTAATTATAACCCATTCGCCTGTTCATGATCTGCTGTGTTCATGGATCAAATGCTCTAATCAGAAAGGAAAGATAGAAGCATCTGTCACAAGTCTCTATTTCAAAAAAACCTTAGAGTCATGTGGTCATCAAGCTGCATCTTCCTGTGCTTAGATTGGGAGGGGGGACTCATCATCTTATAACTGCAGAGTTCTTACAGCTTGCTAATTGTTGGGTTTCATACTTGAACGATCTTCTTTTCTCCTAAAACCTCTTTTTATTGGATGAAAAAAAAAGCATCCCGCACTCAACCTTGAGAATGTATCAATAATTCAAACACATCATCCTCTCATGATGTAGCTGTCTGCAATTGGGAAGAGTGTGTCTGAGGGATAATATTGCACTCAGTCACATCTGACTAGCTGTCACCTGCTGGAGCACAGCTACACCCAGCTAATAAATGCAGAGTCAAAGAGAGCACATTTTTATGACTCGCAGTACAGTAACTGCTGCTGCTCCTTGCAGGAAATGTGACTTACAGATCCTGCAATGTTCAGATAGCGAATAATTGGAGCTTGCATCCAATTTTGGATGGGTTTGGAGCAATTCTGGGGATTTCCCAACTTGGTTTCCAGACCCAAGCCCCGATCAAAGACTGTTGGTATTGACTGGCTGCCAAAGCCAAGGCTGAGCACATACAGAAAAGTGTTTTTATTTTTTATTAATTTTTTTGTGCATTCAGCAATGCATGCTTTCCATATAATGAACACTAAAGAAATGTACATGCATTTGAAATCCACTAAAAATATACTTTTGTCCAAGTCCTCATTTTAATTTTTAAAGATAAATGTGTAAATATTTTCGTTTAAATTTTATTTTGAAAAGGTTAGTATCTATATTCAGTTAAAACACATTCTCTTTTTGACAGATGAATAATCCTGCTGCTGTTTTTTGTTCCATCTACTCAGCTGTTCACTTGCTCATGCTGTGTGGTTATAGTATTTTAGGGTGGAGCAGTAACAGAACTGGGCTGGATAGACGAGCATAATTTTGTAAACAGATGGCATTTATTTCGTGGAAATTGTGGCCAGATTCTGAGGGTCATCAGATCATTGTTTAGATTTAGTTTTCTCTAACCATTCATTTAATTTGCCATCATGCTGTAATCAGCTTTCCTTGTGCAATTCAACTGCACTTTACAACTGAGTGTGCTATGAATAATCTCTCAAATTAAAGATATCTCTTAAATATGTCTTTATCACTCTGCAAATAAAATAAATCTACTGACGTATGTTATTTACTTTTCATCTTTTATTCTTCTTTGTTACTGTTTCCACAGGGAAAAGTTTTAAATATTGTAAATATCTATAAATATTTTAAATAAATAAAAATTCAAACTATTATCCAAACTGATTAAAGGCTTATCTTTGAATCTTATGTTTCAGAGGTTCAAAGAAGTTGGGTTTTAAATTAGAATTTTTAAGACCTACTTCGATATTAATACACAGAATTCAAAAACAACTGATATCAGGTTGGCCACCACAGAACTGTTGCAATAGAACTGAATGTAAAATGCCTTATTGTGATCAGAAATCATGATGATGTGACACCTCTCTCTTAGAAATTAACAATGGATCTCAGGAGGGTCTGTCTATAATCCTTACTGATGGAAGAAAGTCTCAACATACAGCTATTGTTTCAGCTGGAAGGTCACCCTCAGGCTGGAGGTTTCTACTAGCTCTTGCTTTGAATGGTCTCAGTGGTTTCCCACTTTGGATCTCTCTGGAACCAAATTACATCCAAAACAATTATCACAACCAAATCTCAACAGAGGAGATAAGTCCTGGTTCTGACAACTTGGGTAATCGTCTATTTGTGTTCACCAGGATTCATCAGCCAATTAGAGATGGGATTTGGGAAGCATGTAGCTACATCCCGTCAGGCAGCCAATGAGATTTTTTTTTCCTTCTTTATTTATTGCTGTAGATGAAATGTTCTTCTTCTTGGAGTTGCTTATCCTTCTAAGAAATGCCAAGCTTATATTCCAGCTTTTAACACACTGAGGTGTGTGTGGTTACTACAATTTATACACCTATATCAAATGTTTCCCTTCATTTCACTTTCATTTATAAGTGTATTATATCGTAGTCCTTCCTCCTCCACTGACAAACAAATCAGACATAATGCATTATTGACATTTTAATACTGTTACCATAAACTGTTTTCTCAACAAATCATTTCATTATTATATTAAATGATTCACTAATTGAATGGTGAGGCCAAAAATCTATTACCTGTTCTCTTTTTTTCTACTGATGAGATAGCAATGGATTTCAGTTCTCAAATAGTGCTCGTTTATCATTATGGTTAAAAACGAATCCAAATTTTCTCGATCAATTTGGCAACCTCCCAGTAACTTCTGGTGTGAGATAACTAAACACGGATAATTAGTAGATATGAAAAATCATTACCCGCTGTTAATCATAGAGGAAGTTTTCCCCATTCTTTCTTGTGCCTGTATTAGCTCTCGTGTGAAACAAGAATATTTTACTGATGTAATGTAATCAGAGATGTCTATCTCAGAGAAGTTTTGGCTCAATTAGCCCTCCTGAACACTCAAGGCTGAGTGCGGTGCTAATTTTGTCCTCCACTCAGCACCTGCAGTGCAGTGAATAGACTCCATCACGAACTGTATGAAAATGAAAATATTTTGGAGGAACATCTTTGCATTGGTTCTCCGTGCAAAACCTTAATTCCACGAACAACTTTTGCCATCATTTAATCGAGGCAAATTTATGGGAAACTGAAATATCCACAAGACAAACACATTAGGCAGATTAAATCAAACATAAACAACCAGTGTGGCCTATTTTAGAGCACAGTGTGGCAACTCTCATTTTTTTTGTCTATTTGTAGATCTTGTTTAGTCTCCTTGCAACAAACAGTCCTGAAAATGAACAGTCACGAAGAGATAATAGCACACAGTGTCACTAGAAGCCTCCTCTGCCTCATCTTGGCTGGAAAATATTTGGATGGTTGCATGAAAAATTGCTCTGAATTCTGACCAATGAATCGTTTTACCCATGCTTTAATGTGTTTCATAAATAATCTGCATGGGAAGGTAATTAGTGCAGGTGTTTACACATATTTCTGTCATCTGGATGCACAGTAGGAGCCACAGTTGGCTGAGTGACTTTTTTGTTATTAAATTAGGCCCAAGATAACAGAAAGAAAGATGAGCAACATTTGAGCAGATATGAGCAACAAAATGTTTCCTTATTCATCATCAGACCAAAATATATATATTCAGGAAATATGCAGATTCAAATTATCAGAAAAATAATCCGTGTTTGCATAATTAGGCCTTTATAAGAGAACAATAAAGATAAAGAAAAAAAAATGTCTCGGCGAAGTTGGACCCAGAAAAAGTGAAGCTGGAAACCTTACACATTTATAAAATAAAGTTGTAAATGTATTTTATTATTTTAATAAATAATTATGTTAATTTATTTAATACGCTCCACAACATTGTGACATGATTTTGGTTGAGTGAAGAATTCCATTGCGGTACCACAGAGACATGTCTTTCATCTTTCTTAAAATGAATGTGACTCACTGTCAGCTGTGCGTTTGTGACACAGTCCAATGCTGTTTGAGCAACAGCGTCATGTACTGCCTAATCTGTACTTACCATGACAGTTCTTTCAAATAATATAAAGTTTATGCTTCCACTGACATACACCGATTGACTAAAACACAGAGGAAGATGTAATTTCACAAAATAAAAGCTGCTCAGAGAAAATGGATTTTGGTTGTGACAGTGGATGCTTATACTCTAGTTCTGACTAAAAGTGGCAATTCAAATTTGACTTAGAAATTATGCCACAATAAGAAGAACTTCAATTTCAGCATATCAGTGACCATAAACATACAACGTCTTAAATTAAAGGATAGTCATGAGCTAGAATGCCAGAGTTCTACAGGTTCTTTATTCAGAACCTGTAGAAAGACTTTTAAATTGCTTTTTACTAATGTTGCCCATCTGACTGAGCTTAAACTATGTTGCAAAGAAGAAAGGCCAACAATTCCAGTCTCCTAAAGTGCAAAGCTGATAGACACATTTTCCCAAAGGCATATGATCTGTAGCTGAAATTGATGAAAGGAGGTTATGTGATGTATTGATTCCAAGAACCTGGACACAAATTC
The DNA here is from genome assembly GCF_003331165.1 of Xiphophorus hellerii. Lineage (NCBI taxonomy): Eukaryota > Metazoa > Chordata > Actinopteri > Cyprinodontiformes > Poeciliidae > Xiphophorus > Xiphophorus hellerii. The sequence goes on from NC_045680.1 coordinate 12,347,661, forward strand.
ATGCCACAGTTTCTAAAGTTTACTTGGTAAAATATAAAAAAATAAAAAATACAAATCTATGATCATTGTCTTTACAATCACAATAATGTAATTTATTTTGGTCTAGGACATAAAATTGTTGTGAAATATGTTTAAGTTTGTGGTTTTAATGCATATAATGTATATATCTATATATATATATATAGATATATATATATACTGTATATACACACACAAGTGGTATGAATAAACACAGTACTGTACATGAACTTTGGTGACTATTACACAGTGGAAATAATTATTATGTTTCCTCTCCATAAGCCTTTGAAAGGTGTAACTTGCGTTAATTTTGATCTGAATGTTTAAGTATAGGACTTCAAACATGCACCAGTTTTCTTGTTGAAAATTAATGTCCTCAGTTAATGTTCTGGTTGTTACTGGTTGTCCTCAGTAACAACCAGAAGTAACCATTTTTCCTTCCTTTCAGCATAAATTCAAATGATTTGGGGACAGCAAATTGCTCAGAAATAGGATCCTATCACTCCCCCAAGACACTGGGAGCCAATTTAATGTGTTGTTAAGGGAAATAAGCTGACTCTGCACAGTATAGAAACACACCAGTCATAAATGTGCCTAAATACTTGACTGTTTTTAGAGTGAAGATGCTAATGTGAATCATGAAAAATCATGGTGCAGCTGCTGCTAATGGACTTCAAAAGGTCAGTCGGCTAACAATGTCTGGCCCAATGTAGTTGACATCTATTTTGTTCCAATATATTGACATTTTAGCAGAAACTGTTTCTAGTTTGCCTGTTTAAGAGCTCCAGATCTGTTGGGCTCAGGACTAAAACCAAAAATGAAAATTGTTAAATGGCAATCCTATTTTACAGTACAATTCAAATACCTTGAGCTTTGCAGATCTGAAACGTTCTGCCTCTCTTCTTTTTTTCTTCTGCAACCCCATAGAATGATGTAGTCACTACCTTGTTTCATTTTGAGGTTTGTTTACTTAATGACATCTACTTAGTGATGTTTACAAAATTGAATCCACCAACTGATGCACCACAATTAGCTGATCCAATGTAGGTAGGTTAATTAATGCTTAAATGAATTAATCTATGTTTAAATGAGTTTGCAGGGTGTCTCAGCATGATTGCTAACGTTAACGTGTTCCTTAAATTACAGTTGAGCTAAATAACATAGAGGTCCAAAATGGATAGAGTGAACCAAACCTAGGTCACTAAAATGGATGGAGTTGGCTCTGGATGTGTAATTTTGTTTCCAATTTTCACAGTCTTATGAGCGTGTTCTATAATCAAACCCTTCTTTAAACTTTTCTAAATGTTATCCTTGAATTGTCACTTGTTTCTGGATCTCATGATGCGTTTTGTTTACTGATTTTCTCTTTAAAACCACTGAAGCCTTTACAGAACAGTTGGATTTTTACTGGGAACAGAGAGACGAACTGCATTTAATAATTTGGTCGCTTTTGAAAGCAACTACACCATGTTCTAAATTATTATGCAAATTGTATTTAAGTGTCATAAAGATTACATTTTTTGTTGTGCTATTAAATTTATAGATGGTATTGTGTGTCAGGGGTCTTTGAATCATTTTAATTAATTTCAGAGAGCTGGGTTGATTAGTTTGTCTGGTGAGCTCAATTAGAGGAAATCTACTTAAGAAGAATGTTCCACATTATTAAGCAGGCCACAGGTTTCAAGCAATATGGGAAAGAGAAAGGATCTCTGCTGGCGAAAATCATCAGGTAGTTTAGTGCTGTACGGCAAGGTATGAAAACATTAAATATTTAACTAAAACTGAAGCGTTATCGTACTGTGAAGAGGTTTGTGGCTGATTCAGAGCAAAAATGGGTTTGTACAGATAAAGGCATAATGAGTAAGGTTTCTGTTAGACAAATTCATCGGATTAAGAGAGCAGCTGTTAAAATGCCCTTACAAAGCAGCAAACAGTTATTTGAAGCTGGTGGTGCCTCTGGAACCTCAAGGTGGAGGATCCTCCAGAGGCTTGCGGTGCATGAACCTACTATTCGGCCCGTAACCAGCAGAAATGGTCGCAGTGGGCCCAGCCGTACATGAAGATTAATTTTCAAACAGACTTGTTCACTGATGACTGCTGTGCAACCCTGGATGGTCCAGATGGATGCAATAATTGGTGATGGATGGCTACCACGTCCCAACACAGCTGTGACGTCAGCAAGGAGGTGGTGGAGTCATTTTTTGGGCTGAAATCATGTGGAGAGAATCATTGGTCAGCCCCTTCAGAGTCTCTGAAGGTGTGAAAATGACCTCAGCAAAGTATATGGACTTTCTGACTGATCACTTTCTTTCATGGTTCAAAAAGAAGAGCCGTACCTTCAGTAGCAAAATCACCTTCATGCATGACAATGCACCATGTCATGCTGCAAGGAATACCACTGTGTCATTGGCTGCTATGGGCATAAAAGGGGAGAAACTCATGGTGTGGTCACCATCCTCCTTTGACCTCAACCCTATTGAGAACCTTTGGAGTTTCCTCAAGCAGAAGATCTGAGGGTGGAATGTAGTTCATATCAAAACAGCAGCTCTGGGAAGGTATTCTGACATCTTGCAAAGAAATTCAAGCAGAAACTTTCCACAAACTCACAAGTTCAATGGATGCAAGAATTGTGCAGGTGTTATCAAAGAAGGGCTCCTATGTCAGGGGTCTCAAACTCCAGTCCTCAAGGACCGCGGTCCTGCAGGTTTTAGATGTGCCACAGGTACAAAACGTTGGAATGAAATGGCTTAATTACCTCCTCCTTGTGTAGATCAGTTCTCCAGAGCCTTGCTAACGACCTAATTATTCTATTCAGGTGTGGTGCAGCAGAGACGCATCTAAAAGTTGCAGGACAGCAGCCCTCGAGGACTGGAGTTTGAGACCCCTGTCCTATATTAACATGTAACTCGGTCTGTTAAGATGTTTTTGATTGAAATAGCTTTTGATTTTAGTACATGTGACCACTTAATGCTGCACATTCAAAGAATGACCATTTGCAGTTCTTAATAATCCATAAAATGTTTAGAAAATCTGCTCTGCATAATAATTTGGAATAGTGCATTTTGAGTTTTTTTATTTTTGAAAAAAATACGGTTCTCATGGGGAGCTTTGTTCAGTAAAATTTGATTTATATTATAATAGTTCATGACTTGAAAATTGTACTGACCATGATTTGCATTGACCATTTAGGAAAATCCAAGAAAATATCACTTGCATAATAATTGGGAACACGGTGCAGTGTCAGGATTTCACTTAAAGATATCCTAGGGAGAATTTGAATACTACATATCATTTTCCTTTCACTTTGCAACTATTCACTTCATTTTGGTCTGGCACAAATAAACTGCAAAACATACATTAGAGTTTGTGGTTGCAGTATAATGAACTATAAAAATGTTCATGTCAGAGATGTGGGCACTCAGTTCTTATTGCTTAAATTCAGACTTATTCCCTAAAGAAACTTATTTTACCCAACTAATTTACATCAACAAATACAATTTGGAGAAAACAAAATTCTGCCTGGATTAACTCTGTAATTGAGGAAACGTTTGTTGTTGATAAATGGTGAAATGATATGTTGACTGACTGTGATGCATTTGTTTACTGTCAAAATATTTTTGACAAATAATGTCTGCTTGTAGTGATTGCCATAATATGAAACTTATTTTCCTTTGGTTGAGTTTGATGCTCTAACACTGAAAAACAATTAGAAAGTTGGTTGGATCTAATCTCTGCATTAAATTAAAATATAGGTGCATTTTAAATGGAAGCATTTGATTGCATTTATTAACCTAAAAAATACTTGATCATATGTACTCAACATGTGACTATATTAGTTACAGAAGAATTATCATATAACACAGTGAGAGTACAAATGAAGCATGAACACATGAGCTTTTTCTCTAACATTGAAGTACCTGTAGCAATCTAATATTTATCATTTTTATATGTAGTTTAACAATTAGGTGATGTCCCGAAAGGATTTGTTCTTTATTGTTTAGATATCAAAATCAGTTCCAACATGATACACAACACCAAAAGTTATTTTTTTAATGCTTTTCCAGTGTCTCATATGTAAGGATTATATTTTTACTTACGTGGTTTGGTTTCTTAATAGTAGCTCAAACATGGTCCATTTGCTGAAACATGATATCTAGGTGGCAGACTTTACTTACTGTATACACCTCTACCTTCATGTTTGTGTATTTTATTTAATCCACTAGATTAACTACAACTTCAGTCCTGGAAATCCAGTCATAAGCTGGCAGCATTTATACCATCCAATCATTCATAAACAAAATAGCAGCATTGAATAAGTGGGGGCCAGCTTTTGAGAACTAATGTGCTTCATTACAGGTAAATTAACATGCAAATATAGTTCTTTTGTGATGGAAGCCCCTAATGTGTACCAGCCATGTGGTGCAGTCAATTTGGATCTTTTCTTTTTCTGTAAACTAAGTACAAATGATGTGGGGACTTATAAACGTTGATGTATTGGGTGACCACGGAGCACTGAATTATTGCCCTCCTTGTAATATTTTCTTGCATCTGGAAGAGCGTGGCTCAAAGGTACAGCTGGCTTATTAATTGCAAATCAGCAATGCATATTTGATTAGAGGTGTTTATTTTTTTTATTATTTGAAGATTTAATCATTCGGAAGGAAATAAAAAAAGATTTCTGGACACCAAATGTTCATGCTGCACAGTTGCATTTTTCTTACTTAGAAATGACTTTGAATTAAATGTTTTCAGCAGAGTTGCTATGCATATAGCATTTTTCTCTTTCACACTGGTCAAGCAACTCTGTCACCACCTTTGATTTATAAAGACTTGCAGACTTTCTATGAGGTATTTCATGTCTGTTTTCAAGTGGATGGCATGATTTCAGAGAAGGGAGAGGCAAGCAAAAGAGATTAAAACTGGCTTTTGCTTTATTTTCAACACCATTTATAATTATGAGGCAAACATAATGTGCTGCAAAGTTGTTACCAACTTTGTCTGCTCATTTATGAAAAGCTTATTTATGAAAGTAAATCAGAAGATAGGGTAGAGTATATAAAGCTTTTACAAAGAAATATTTACCATCCCATTTGCTTAAGAAGTAAAGTGAATAATGTTTTTAATTACTTCTTACCAGCATTGCTTCCTCAATATTTGTAGCAATCGTAGGGGAAAAGAAATACCCAATAAATGTATATCTGTTGTATATATATGGAATTTTTTAAATTCCATATGTATTACAAGCAAAGGCTTTTTCAATTTGTATAAGATTCTGGTTAATCTGAAAGCACACCTCCCTGGCTGACGCTTACAAATTGAAAAAGAACAAACTAACAAACATAAACCAAACTAATAGGGCAAGAAAAATCCTTTCCTTATTTAAAATCAGCCTATAATGATAATGACTGTTGGTCATTTTCCATAATTATTTAATAACAAGGTTTTATAATTAGCAGTATTATTTATAATACATTACAGCTTTTCTAAATGTTTCAGCTTAGTTGTGTAATATTTGGTTTTATTTATTCAGGATAATGTGGGCGATTTGTCTCAGGACAACAACTTCTCCACTATTCATGAACCTTGTTGGTACCTTTATTTTGCACTCCATCTTTGTCTCTGGCAAATATATATATTTATATTTAGACACACACAAACAAATGTTCACAAAACATGTGAGCAACAAAATATGTATATATCTTTAAAGTCGCAGCAGCGTTTCAAACTTTGAGAATTTGTTTTTTAAACTTTCACTTTGTTCCTTGCAACATGTTTTCGTGGCTGCAGGTAATGAAGATAAAAATGTCTTCATGTTACTTTGGCTCTGTAATGTAATGTTCTACTATGCAGTTTTTGGCAGCGGGCTTGGGGGATCCATTTGAAAGATAAACTAATAAAACTGCTGCAGGTATTTGTATTTTCGTCGATTATCGTAAGCATGCGGTTTCAAAATCACCCATAACATTTAATCATAATTTTCCTAATTACCAGAATTAAAATTCAAATCAGCTTTGCACCTAATAACCACAAATTACACAGGGCCTGCATTCTGCCAAAAACTTTGTGTTTCTAATGACTACAAATACCTTATAATGACAAAAAACATAGATTTGTCAAATGACTGACATCCAATGAATACCTGGGTGATCAAAGAGCGCTGAAATGCTCCCTGTTTCATGTGAATCCATCCACTCCATCAGATTGTTGTTTGTGGAATGTAGCTTCGCCTTGAACCAGGATTTAATTAGAATAGACCGTTTTGAAGAGGAGCTGGTTATTATCTGACTCAAAGAATGAGGACATTTTTCAGATTGTTGAGGGACTCTGTTTTCAGAACATGCACACAGATATGAATCAAATAGTCACTCAGATAAATTTATGTGATTCTTAAAGTTTGTCTTTAATGTTTCATGCTTCTGTGAAATTAGGTCTGCAGCAGCCAGAAACACAATGATAAGGAACTGAATGTTTTAGATTCTAACATTTAGGTTGTATACTTGGTGTAATTGATCAATTATTTGACAGATGATGTCTTTACTCCCTAGATGTAGCTGTCAAAACTGTAAAGTATAAAATCCAAACACATGAGTAATATTTGTGGTTTAATGAGAAAATGCTGACTTACTGTAGATAAAAATGTTCCAACTCTTGAAAGAAAATAACAAGAAAAAGATGAAAAACTGACTAGGATTTTTCTGAAATATCTAACTATTTAGATATTTAGAGTAAAATAAATCATTGAAAGGAATTGAATTATAACTAATTATAAACCTATATGGAAATACGATAAAAAATGTTTGGAAAGTCCCCTTGAGCCATGTGGCACAGTAGCTTCAGCTGTGGACTCTTTAATTACACCTGGAACAATGGGGGCAGTTGTCTCCAATACAACATCATTGTAACATCTTTTCAACATGAAGAGTGTTGTAGAAAGCAGCTGTCAACAAGGGTTTATTTTTACTTCTGCCACTCTTCATCTGCCCAGTTTCAGTGCTGTGAAGCTTCGGGGTTACATGTTTCTGTAAGCCTGGGAATATGCTGTACTTTTGTATGTGTAGAATTCTACTGTACAGATGTGATTTCCATTCCCCAACCTCAGATGGAGTATTTTAGCATTATGAGTGTAAAAATGCATGTATTTACAAAAGTCAGCCTGGGTTAAATTTTTTTGGAGCTCATAGAACATGTTTTTTTTGTTTGTTTATTTAAGTGGCTAGCACAGAAAAAGAAATAATGGGACAGAGGGACAAACTTGTTAAGAGAATTAGGTTTTTAAATTATTTACTTCGATCCAAAACTAGCCTGAGCAGCAAGTCAATCAGATGTGATTTCCATTCCCCAACCTTAGATGGAGTATAGGGATTATAAATCCACAGATTTCTTTTTTCCAATCACATTATGTTACAGTCTATTACAAATGCCTATAGGTATATTAGTTTTACATAATTTCTACATGTTTTGTGTAAAGGAACTTTGTTAAAACATGAAGATTGATCAGTCAAACATTAGATTTCCATGCATCAATGTCATAATTTACAGCAGTTAAGAAAATAAATAGCTTTCTGTCACATAAGAAGATGTTGCCATGTTTTTAAAGTTTTAAACAATTGGTGTAAAACATTAAAAAAAAAAAAAAAAAGAATACTGACCCCAGTAATTGTATATTAACACTACAGGAACTCCTGTAGCACATCAATATGTGCAGACAATGCATAGCTCTGTGGCAAGTCAAACATAAGATGCATTTAAAAGCATGAAATAATGCATAAGCCAACTTACAGACATGGTGGCATGTTTTGTCATGTAGAGTCAAATTGAACAGAACAATGTTTAACTGCCTTCCCTGCAGTGCTGAAATAATGGCCTGACTTTATGTCTGTTGTGATCTCTTTCTCCCTCTTTTTTTTCCCTTTATGTTTGGGTTATGCGTCTCTCGCTTGATTCAATATTTTCAGCCAACTCAGATACTCAACTAAGCTAGATGAAAATGAAAAAATCTAATGAAAAAGACCACAAATTAAGAACAGTGATTTACAAACTTCTAGACATTATGCTAATAACCTACTTCAAGTCTGTTTGCTGAAGTTTAGTGGCATGCCTCTGTTTGCACACAGTTTTTTTAGGCAGCAAGATAACATCAGTAATATGAGATTCAGACAGGTGTTGCTGAATGATAAATCCAGGAACACCTGTGAGGAACCTTTAGACTTTACTCCAATTTAAGTCATTAAGCAATGATGTCATTGCTTTGTAAGTTTCTAATAACATTCAGCAACATTTCAACTGGAACAGTTGTGAATGTAATTCAGGGCAACACCTGAAACACTGTTCCTTGTGTGACACGATGGAAAAATACTATAAAATAGGGCAAGATATTAGGAAAAGAATTGTGGACTTACACAAGTTCAAGATATTCTTGAGTACAATTTCTAGATTGCTGAAAGTACCATCCTCACCTTCTCAAAAATAATGCAAAAGTATAAATATCATAGGAATATCTAGTCATCATGACCATCAAGAATGAGATGAGTACTATTTCCAAGTCATGAAAGTGTTTTTTTTTGTGTGTGGAATGTGAGCATTGAAACCAGAGTAGAGGCAGAAGGACCTTGTTGAGATGCTGACAGAAGTAGGTTAGATAGAATCATTGTCCACATTGAAGTAAGATGGACTGAAATGGCATCAGAGAGGAAGATGGAAATACACTAAAGGGACAAAAGCCTTAATGTTGAGTGACATGTCCTGCAGTCGTGATGAAACTAGGAGTTGAACTGTGGCCATTGATCCATTAAGAGAAATAAGGGACTATTTGCAAACTTGACCATTCCAACTTTCTAAAGACAAGTGTGGTAGCAGGACTTTCTGTGACTGTATTGACATCAGAAGGACTTGTGCAGGTAAAAAATAGTTGGTAAAATTGGTAGAGAACTGTATGTGGAAATATTATGCAGGATATCAGCCAGGGAGGTCAACTTTGGACACAAGTACATCTTTCAGATGTACAGACAGACAGTAGGCCTAAGTCAAAAACATAAAATTTAATTACATATTGGCTTAAAAAAATCTGTTTTGGAGTGTCCATCACTGATATCAGTCCCATAGAAAGTCTTTAGGCAAAGCTGAAAACGTGTGTGAGTAAAGCATTCTCAAAAGCTTACAGGCCTACACCTCTTCTAGCAGAAGGAATGGGCCAAACTTTAAGCAATCTACTGTGAAAAGATTATAGACATATACCCAGCGATCTCACCTAAAGCACCTAAAGTTTAACATTTATTTGTCGAAGATACTAATGAAAATTATTTAAACTTTCGAATTGGAAAAAAGTACAATAAAAAGAGATACCAAAATGTTTTTCTGTATTTTCTTTATTCTAATATTTAGTAAATAGAACTATATTTGCTCTTATTATCTGACCTAAATGAGGAAAAGCTTAGTTTGATTAAGGAACAAATATTCAGAACTGTGATAGCCAACTTCAATTGTAACTCTAAAACACACATTTTAGATCATCATCAACCTTCCATTCTCCTATAAAGAATATATATTTTTGTCAGCAGTGCCACAAGCTTAATTGTGCTTATTTGTTGAATGAGAAAGCTGAAACCTTTGTGCTATATGCAGGAGCAATCTCCTGCTCAGTGTTTGCTAGGAACACAGACAGATATTACTGAACCTAATTATACAACTTCTAAAGATGCCATAAAACTGCCATAAGAATTCATCATACCAATAATAAACATCCTCAAACACAAGTACAAGGTGAAACTGTTGGAGGGATAACTATTCTATTGAGATTCATTTTACAGAAACATGGCAATCACTCTCATTACGAGTACCAGTTGTGTCTTATTACCATGAAAACATGATGCAACTGACACAGAAGATCCAAAAGAGCCATTAGTGTCCTCTCTTTTATCCTGACACTGACTTCTGGATATCTGCCATCACTTGATATTACATTACAGCAGCAGCAACCCCCCGTTTATCTTTATTACCACCCTCTAATCTCTTGTGACAGTTAATCATGATACAAGTTGTGTGGGTTGCTTTGGTTCTTCACAGTTTAAGGCATCATCTTTGTTTGTCTTCCAATGTAGCATTCGTAGCGTTTTGATCAATGAATGGTCCATTATCTAGCATATATCCCGTCACAATTCGTGACTTAAAAAGAGAAGTCAAGCGTTCCCCTCACTGCCGGTTAGCCACACTGTGATTAATGTCTCCATGGTCTGGTCAAAGTGTCGATATCTTTAACAGCTGGGCCCATCTGTCATCTTTTTCCTGTGACACCCCTGAACGTAACTCAGGTTCTATCAGGGAGGCCATCCATCAAATTTGTAAACAGAGACGTCTCACATTAGCAGCCCTGAACACTTCTCATCATATAGCATAACAGACAAGCAATCATCTGATATTATGTAGGGCTACAGGCTAATGTGAATTATTAACGGAAATATACAGCACACCAGCTGCTGATTGGATAAGGCATCTGTGCCTAAAGTAATGGTGGGGAGAGCACTACAGGGGCAACAATTTCACATTGTAGAGGCAAGCTGATGATTTTACTTTCTTTTTTTGGGGTCTTACTACTCAATCATGGACCACAATGATAGGCTGTGATGAGTCTTTAGAATATAACTTTCTTTTGTGTGCATATCAAAGCACAGACCCCATTTTCTCTAAACAGTCAATGCCTTTATATTGATTTGTTTCATTCGCTGTGCTGCAAAATCACAGAAGCAAAGTACTGACGTGTTTTTCATTTACAGTTATCGTGGATCTTCTCTATGGGAGACTCGTAAAAATAACTGATACACACACTCACCTTGAACTCAGAAACTAATAATCCATGCAATACATTGCAAAAACTTTTTTATACACCTTGAACATTTGCACATGGATTTTATTAGTATTTTACTATGATATGCTCATGCAATGTCGCAAGGCTTATTTATATGCATTGTTGCATTAAGATCTTATATAGGTGATGAGAGACTCCAACCCTGAGCAAAGCCTTTTCTAGAACATTGCAAAGATTATCAATGGGATTCAGGTCCAAACTCTTTCTTAGATGATCTATGTGTGAAAAGTGATGTCTAATCCTCCCTAAATCACTTGTTTACAATTAAATAAAAGTCCAATAAAAGTTTGACCTCGTCATCTTGGAACATCTCCATGTCATCAGGGTGATAACAATACACTGATGAAATAACCTGGTCATCCAGTATATTCAGGTCGTTAGCTGACCTATTAATGTTGCTGACCCTGGACTTGACCTAATTCAGCAAACCCAGATCAGAGCGCTGTCCCTACTGGCTGTTACAATAGACACAAGGCATGATGGGTGTATCACTTCCTATGCCTCTCTTCTTACTCTGATGCGCCTATCACTCTAGAAGAGGGTAAATGTGTTCAACTGTTGCTTTTCTTCGATTTGATTTCATTTTCTTAAGCAGGTATAAGAGCTCAGCATGGTCAAACCAAAGTTGAAATGTTGATGCTCGGTCACTTGGTTTCTGGATGTCCACAAGACCCAGCAAGTTGAACACTTGTGAGCGGATGACATGAAGCCGAGAACAAAATGGCATAATTTTCATCACATAGTGCAACAATGAGAACAGACTTCATCAGTTCTGCATGACTATGCAGAGCCCTTAACATCCTTTTCACAACCACAAGATGTGAGTTTTTACATGTTTCTACAAAATGAGAAGCTACTCATTGCATCGTCTAATGTTAAATAACTCACCAGCTAGAAGACAGTTGTCCATGCAATAACTACCAAATAGGAAACTCGTGCCTAATTGCTCAGTTAAATTGAGGTGGTGACTTATCTTTTGGCCAGGCAGTGAACATTGAAGTTTGTTGCTGAAATGTTACAAAATGTAAAAAAGTTCAAATTTGGCATAAATATTTTGGCAAGGTATGAATTAGAGATGCACAGCATAAAAAATCACAATCATCATTGCCGAATCAGAATGTGGATCAAGTTTCACTATCCTTTATTCGAGTAGTAAATCCATTCATTATTTATTATTTGTATTTACATGTTTCCTTAAATATGGATGAGTTCCTTCAAAAACTCTAGATCTCAAAGACCAAAATGCTAAAGCATAGGGATAATGTTGGCATCAGACAGTTAAAAAAAGAAGTGGGTGGAAACAATGAGTTAATTGCACTCAATATTGTTGCTGCAATTTTCTATAAAAATAATAATAATAATAATAATCTAGTATGTCTGTAAGTAAAAGCATTTTGACAATTTGTTTTTTAAGAGGGTATTAAAATTCAAGAGAGCCAAAATGTCTTCTTATCCGTGTGTAGTTCGTAAAGGGCTCACACTTATTGCTAAGATAAATACATGAGAATGAGATGGCACATCAGATGATGGTGGATCAACCTCATGGTTCTACATCGGATCTACAGCCTGCCACTCCACCTCTCCCAGCTCTCTCATAGCACTATGCAGTACTCACTCTTGGCAGGGCTTGTGCTGACTCTGCAGAGGAGGTAATATATGGATGTTGGAAATCAAGATATGGAGCTTTGGTCAGCTCTGTTTTGTCAGTGCTGCAGATAAATGTAGTTAAAATATGTTTTCAGGGTTGATTCTGGAAAGTCCTTTTTAGCTACAATTCAATTTCTATTCGTCCCTATATGCCTTTAGCAATAATACTTCATAAATGCACAGCTAAATCACAAATGACTTCTACAACATAGATTAACTTGTTAAATTTAAAGATAAAAATCCAGTCATACTAGTGATAAAACATCACTCTTGTTCCCTTCTCGCTGCTGAACATTGTAGTTCATTATTTTGATTCAGATTACAGCAAACCACATGGCGTTAAAAAACGAAAAACTCTATTAGATGAAGAAAGTGAAATTAAGCACAGGTCCAGCAAAAGTGGAGTGAGATAGTGTTTCTTGATTCTTTGAAACCTAAGCATGATATGGCACACACTGAGAAGTGGAACATCTAATTGTACCAGCACCCCGGCAAAAAAGTCAGTCAGTTATGAAGACATAATGGAAAACAGGATTCTTCCTCAGCGCTTCATGTAATATACACCTTTTTGTATTTCTTCACTCAGAGGTCCCTTTTCCTTCATATGCTGTGGTTAAAGCAGCGATACCCATTGTAACAGTAGGAAGCATTTCACATGTATTGAGGAATCCAGCATAGGAGGCCAATAATCAGGGCAGTTAAATGGAAATAGTTTCATTTCCTTTGGTGTAAACAAATACCCCATGTAGTCCCCGGACCAGAGCTGTGGGTAATCGTCTGCTATAACTCAACAGAACTCTTTGCCTTGAGCTATACATAATACTTCCTGCACTTAACTAAAACCATTTTTCAACCCTCAAAAGAGTCATGACATGCCACTAGTTGCAGAAGTGACTGGGAAAATTAAACTTGAGAAGATTTTTTTGGCCTCATAATGGTATTCTCTATTCTCAACACTTATTTATGCATCTTTATGTGTTCTATATTACACAAAATCAGAAGGATAAAGAGCCCAGCCTAAACTTTTCCTGTAGTCAAATAATTTATTTTCAATAGTAATTATTTGTGGGCTTTAATTAATCAATAGGTCAATACTCTGCTATGGATTCTTTTCTCAAAGACTCTCCTCTTATAAATAACTTTGAAAATGTACGGAGCAATGTAACTGATATTTAATGCATAGCATTTAGAATAAAGTGTTAATAAAAGAGATATATAAAAATTACATGCGAGGCTACGGAAAAAAAAGAAGGTTTGAAATTTACATACACTGCTCACTGGCATCATTTTTGTCTCCTTTTGGGGTTTACATGTTTTATTTAGACTATTTTTTAAGAAGGACACAAGAATTCAGTGAATAATAAAAACAGCGTTTGCTATTTTTAAAAATCACTAGCAGTGTTTGCTGTATTATCAGTAAACCCTAGAGAAAATAACTATGCAAATGCATTATTAAAAGTCAAACATTATCTTAACTGTATCTTATGTGAACCTTTGTCAGGAAGGTTGGTCAAAAAATAAATGTTTTTTTTCTATGATTTTAGCCTCTTGTTTGAAACCTTGAACTTGTTTTTTGTCTGTTTTTATGTACAGTACTGCGTTTCATTCTTTTTTAATTAGCACATTTGGTCCCTGAGATGAGCTACAGTCCAACTAAGGAGAGGACAAACCTGCATGAGTGTAATAGAATTATTCCACAAATAGATGCAGGAGGCCTTTTTCACTTCTGCAGGAGGTGGGACTAATGCCACACCCTCTGTTTGGAAAGCCTCTAGAAACCAGTGATTCTTATGTGGTTTGCATAAACTAGCATAAACACTTGACCCATTTGTTTCCTTCAGTCTTCAGTGGTTCCTGTCAAGTGCCTTATGTTTGTGTTTTTTGGCACATATTTTCTTTATACAAAGCAGGGGACAGGAGCACAGGTAGATACTTTTGGTAAAAACATTTATGATGACTCACCATTAGATCACTCCCCATGTTGTCACTGAGACAGAGCTCACAATTAGAATGTTTTTGGACCTACTGTCTGCTCTTCTACCTAACGCGATGCAGATCCTCTCGAGCAAAATTAAAACATTGCTGAAATGTGCAGTATTTTATAAATTTAAGCTATAATTGACAGTGATTTGGAGTTGCTTCATGGCCTCTCTTGAATTGCCTGCATTGTTCTGGCCGATTAGCCACTAACTCACCTATATTTCCTCCCCAGACAATGCAGATGATGGTGTGCACTATTCAAAGCCAAAATAAGGTGGGTGCCAATTAGGTGGAGATAGGGGGAGGATTCCAGGTGCATTTTAATGCAAATTCATCCCAGCACCTGCACCCTGTTGTCTTTCCATTCAGAGAGTGGACTTGGTCAGAAAAATTATGAAAGTTTTTCAGTTATTAGAAGAAGAAAAAAGCCATCTTTCCAGGGCTTAGCTTGGCTTAGAGGGTGGGAAGGGGTGGGCTGAACTTTGTAATGATGCCTCACTAAATGTTCTAAGCATGAATTTAAATTGACTTTCTACCAGTGGAGCTTGAGTAAAATAGCTTTTGGCCTTTAATGTTAAAAGTTAACAGGAATAATCTAATAATCAATTTTTTCAGATTCTGGGTTGAAAAACTGCAACACAGCATGGGCCTGCACAGTTATCTGGAGCCCCCCCAAAACTCCCTGCAGGTTACAGTCGTCTTTTTTGTTGTTGTTGTTTTTGTAGATTTTCCTGATGAGTATACAGTAAACTAAAGCCTGTTAGTCAAACCCGAGCAAATCAGTTGTTACATCAGCTTTAATAACCAAAAATGTTGAAATGAGATAAAACATGACAGTCATATCTGAACATATAAGGCTATTTTGAATGTATGAAAGCTTCCCTGTGAAGGGCACCTTAAAAATAAATACTCTATCTGTGTTATAAAAAGCTAATTCAATGAATAATTTCAAAAGGCAAAAGAAAGAATTAGTACCAACTTACCATATTCAACTGCAAAGCTTTTCCTTCCTAAGTATTAGCAATGAAACATGAACTTCCTTCTTAAACAAGCTATTCTCAAACAGGTTTGGTCATGACTCTCCCTTCTTAGGGTGTATTTCCTGGATTTACAAATACACAGTGACATGCTAAACAGTGGCCTTTTAAATCAAAATTCTTCGTCATTATTCAAAAGAAATCAAGTCAGGACAAGACGGGAATAGCAGTCAGAAGAAGCTCGCTGTTGCAAATCTTGACGCTGTACCTTTGTGATTGCTCAGGCCACCACGGAATAAAGATTAGAAGAAAATCACTAATCACAGCGGATGTCATTAGCATATTACCAATAAGGGGTGGGAGAGAAAAAAGGGAAAAGAGGAATTGCCTTATAATACTGGATAAAGTGCAAATCAATGCCATGTATGGATGCACACAGCTGCTTGACAAACAGACATATTCACTCCCAAACATGGGCGAAGGAAGTTGTCTGAGAATGATGTTTTTTTCAATGTTTTTGTCTGAGTTACTCGCTGGAGCACTTGATGGTAATATCACATTCCCCCTCTCTCTTTTGATCAGCTTTTGCAGCTGGGCTACCCTGCCTTGCTTGGATGCATCAACAAAGCTTGAAGTGGCCACTCTAATCTGGTTAAGTACTGCCTGGTTGGGGAGAAATTAGCCGAATTCTTTTAACTTTTCAAACAAACATAATGCAGTCAAACTTGTTGGATGGGAATCAATTACTAGAGCTGAATATAGGGTTTGAGGGAGAGGGGATGATGGAGATATCATATAATTTCATTGCTGGAAATCATCTAATATGTCTATTCAGTGGCATGAGCCTGTAGTATCATGTCGAAGTCATATTTTAGTCCGATGGAATGAATGAGGCAGAGAAGTAACTGTTGCCAGAATATGCTGCACAAATCTTTTTTCCCCTGTGGGTGATATTGCCATTATGCACATTACTTCAAAAATAGTTATTCCTTGCCTAAATCCATGAGATATCACCAGGAGAAATGGGATCATTTCAGGGTAATTGCACAGTTTCTCAGTATGATAAGTTAGACAGGTGAGTGCAACCTACTGTCATAATGGTTCGTGTATTAATAAGACAATGTCTATAAATCCAAAAGCAAAACACACAGGTTAAAAGTTTTGTTTAGATTGTGCACTGCTATGTAAAGCATTACAAAATATACAAATATAAACCTTACAATATACTGGTATGTTATGTAAATCAGAAGTATGTATTTCATTTCATTACTAAAGCCTCTTTAACAAACGGAAGTGTTACACTTATAGATTTGATACTTGATATTAAGGGTTACTCAATGAAAAGGACACCAAATCTCTAATTATACAGAAGTATCTTTGTTTTATGTCACTTGAGATTACCAAAAATATTTATATTTCCTAAATCCCAGAATTACGAGCACAGCATTTTTTTTAGAGATTCTTGCTCAGTGTCAGAACTTTACATACATTTCCTTAGTATTTGACGCCATACCATTTTAAACTGTAGAATTTTGGTCAAGCATTTTAGGTATCCTATAATCTCCACAATATGAAGGAAGTTTCATCAATTACTTATGACAGAACTAGCGTAGCTGAGTCAGGTTTGTTGGCCATCTTGCTTAGGGACAGCTTTAGAGCTCAGCTTGCAAATTTGCCATGAGACAGAGCTTTAAGAAAAAAAAAACACAGACTTTGTTATCCTTTTGCACTGTGTAACAATTTAGCAGTATGATAATGGTAATTTCCATTTGAAAGATCTTCAAAGTTTTAATTTCTTGGCTGATGTACAATGCAACTGAGAGGCTTTGTGATGGCCTCTCCAAAACATTGATTGTGTTGCTCTTAAGTTACTTTGTGATTAATTTGGAGGTATACTTGATGTCCCTGTCCATTTGAAATACCTACTTGTGCCCAAGCTTTACCTTCCTTCTTCACTGTTACAACAAATTGTCCTGTCCCAATTTATTATTTATTTTGTCATGTGTACAAGTCCTGTGTTTAGTATACAAAAACAATTGCATCAGGTTAAAATAAGAAATGTTTAGTCTGATTTATTGAAAGCCAGTGAGAGAAATGTTGATGTGTATGGTTTTAACTTAGTACATACGGTATGTCTGACATACAGTTTTGGAAATAAATGCAATGATTACTAAAGGAAAGCGTGGTGATATTTTGTTTTTAACTTTTACTTTTTACAAGTGATTGTACTCTCAAAAAATAATTATATCATTATCGACTTTTGTAGCAGATGGTTTCACTTGGAAAAAAAGATATGATCACAATACAGACATTTTTGTTGTATTCAACGTTTTCTCCCATCAGAACTTAAAGGCAGATTGTCTCCATTTTTCAATGTGTCTAAAGCTTTTGTTTGAGAAAAGTCTGTTAAATCTGTCTTGCTGCTAATAAACTGCCATTATTCCCCTCAACACGGCTGCGCTCATTAATAATGCTTCTGTCAGTTGCGTATTCTTTTCTGTGAAAATAGAAAATATCATTAATTACAGTTTCTGTCAACCACTGACAGCTCGATCAATTGTTCTCGTCCCTGAATTCTGTTTCATTGTGTCCGCACCTAGTGACCACCTATTCTTTACTGTCTCAATGGGGATGTCCAGCATGTGAGAGCCACAAAGGCCTCGGGAGATCTCAGCACACATTGCAAAGCTTCTGTCCTGGCAACACATTAGTCATCCAGGGAGCGATCGAGTTAGGTGGCAAACTCAAAATGTGGCTTTATTTCTCTCTCAAGTAGAGATTAGGATAGGGAGTGTCAGCAAATACGAAGGTAGTATATTTTTCTCTCTTATATTTTTGTTACCTGAATAAATATCCACCTTGGTGAAACTAAAAGTTTATTTTGTTTCTATTTAAACAATCAACATAAGGCTGGAAAGCAGAGAAGCAAGTTTTTAGTTGTTTTTTTTTATGAATGTTAAATAATCTTATTGTGGATGTAATGATTTGTTAATTAAAAATGACCACAGCAAACAGAAAGTTTCAACATTTTGCATTGCTCCAACATAAACCCAACACTGAAAAATGTTTTATTTGAACCAACTTAATATTAGATGTAACAAATCAGTGAAAAAAAAAAATCTGTCTAGCTTTGATTGTTTATTTTTACATTATGTAAAGCAAAGGGAAGTCAACTGTCATACACCAGCTGTTGCCCTGAGTGCTGCCATGTTGGACAAATAGGGGTTTTGCTTTGTGAGATGATTTTTACCCTGTGCATCATACTGCAGCAATGCTTGTAAAAAACTAATCTGAAATTCAAAGGCGATATGTTATGACTCTAAGTGGTACAAGTGTATTTCAAGTCATTCAGAGTTCACTGCAGTAAACCTGTTTACTGATTGGCAAGAAAAGTGAAATGTAAATGCAAACACAGCTTTTGCATTCTGCACAAGCAAACATGTACAAAGATTCTTTTACAAAGTGCTTGATAAAAGTAGATTTTTATCAAGCACTTTTTAAAAATGCTGGCATCAAAAGGCGGGTTTATATGTTTGCCTTTTTGTATTATCATTCTTATTCATGCCTTCATTCCTAATGGACTGAGTATCTTGTGACTGTTTAACAAAGACCTTTTGGCACACTATTATTTAATAGTGACCACTTTCTTATTGAAGTGAGTTTGGAGTTTTACTGGGACACAGTTGATATGTCCTGGGGCATGTGGCAATGTAAGACGGATTTGGCAATGCCTACACATTCTAAGTTTTATCATCGACCCGTCTTTAAATTACATGCATAATAAAAATGTGTGTTATGTATGCAGTGCTATAAGAAGCTTATCTCATATGCATTTCTCTCTTTGTTTTTTTTTTGTTTTTGTTTTTTTTGGGGGGTGGAGGGGGTGCAATGATTCGTAATTCAAAAATTACCAAAGCAAACAGAAGGAAACAGTAGCCTGATGTTTCAACATCTTGGCACTGCTCTGACAGAAATTCTACTCTAAAAAAAAAATTTATTTGAATAAATCTAAGCTTTTTTGTGATGCTTACATGTCTAAGATCTTCAACACAGGTGAACTTGGACCAAAAAATGGCCCTTGCATTTTTGGCAATGGCTGCCCACCATGATTATTAATACAACATGGAAAGGCACCCAACATACCTGAGGATAAATGTGTGTGCATTGTGTTGAAGAGAGTAACCATGTTAAAAAGAAATTATATTTTTCTCAAGTAAAAAAGAGACTTTCATCTTGGGAGAGGTGGCCACATTCTCACAGATCCCATTTACAGTAAAAGTTGTTGTCAAAGAAACAGTGGTGAAGATGTCTTTTCAGTGTTTTATAAAAATATACTGGTTATACAAATACCCAATTATCTGCATAGTAAGAACATAGAACTGTGTAAAATAAAGAGTTCCCCATCAAAGTATGAAAAACAGAGAGAAGATGAAAGAGAGCATGAGAGAGAGAAGCAAGAGAAAAAAGGATGAAAGGACATCCAAAGGAAAGAAAGAGAACATAGATCAGTTAAGGTATAGTTTAAATAATGATTAGGTAAACAGAGCGATAATAGCTTACTTTGTACTTACATATGCTGAAACAAAGGCGGCATGGACCTTGGTGCTCTGAGGATGACAGAAAACAGAATTAAGGTTAGGTAACTTAGATTCATCTGATACCGACTCGTATATAATATTAAGAAATATTTAGTAAACTCACAGGCGAAGAGAAAAATAATTTGTAAACTTCACATCAGGGAAAGAGAATTTACTACACATATGCCTTAAGGGTAGGAAAATATAGGCTAGGTAGGTCAAGAGAACAGAGAGACATTTTTTAAAAATTTACATTGACAGTATCTGTGTCCTTTAAATGATGCAGTGATGAAAGTTGCATTATTACAGTCAGTCTTTAAAGGCCAAGGGCTAAATGACCATTCAGCTGGTTGTTAGCAACAACACAAAACAATAGCATACAGTACAGTAAGTTTCCAAATGCACAGAATGTTTATGAGGTCTAAACCAATGAAAGGCATCCCTGAGGGACTTATGGACCCAGCACTGGCAGGCCGCATGGCTTATGTAGTTACGAGAAGTTCGTTTTTGGACACACCCTTCAATTAATGAGCTCATTGTATTCTCCATCGGAAGCCAAAGAGAGAAAAAAAAAAAAAAAAAAAGGACAGAAGGTCTCAGTGGGACTTGCTGCATTGCCTCAGGCAATTCCTCCTCAAAACTATCCATCCTGCTTTCTGGCTGAAAAACCAGCTTCTGGAAGTTGAGTAGTTGAGTTGTTTTCTGCATAAACAAACACACCCACGAAATTCTGACACAATAGTTTCTCATGCCAACAAAATAGTTTTGCATGCAAACGGGGGCAAAAAGTTCACCATGGGGTTTATAGCAAAAAGTGATGGACAACATGAGGTGGAGAAGTTGCAACCGCAATACTTAACTTTGGACAAAGGCTGAGGGAGCTGAGAGACTGCATCAGATTAGCCTACTGTCCTTCAAGAAAGTCAACTAATGGGCTGTTGCAGTCAATAAAAATGATTTGTAATATATTTTCTGAGGTAAATTATGGCAACCCCAGGCCCAAAACTGTGTGTCAATCCACCGGGTATCGCCTGTTAAACCAGATGGCCTGTCCTTAACTGAATGCCAAATAATTTCATCACAGAGAACGATAACGTGAGTAAATACAAAATGCAGTTTTCAAATGATTAGTTCATTCATTGGAGGAAAAACTGCATCAAAACTAAAATGGCTCTGTTTAAAAAACAAAAATAAGATAAACTTAAAGCTGATAATTGGCCTTTACACATTTGGTGGAAACAGTTATCAATCATTTGTAACTACTGCCAATAAGTCTTGCTTCCACATGAAGGAACTTTGACCCACTTTTCCCTCCTGAATAATTTTAAGTCGCCCCATACTTTAGGCCATATTTGTCAGATTTCTATCAAACTGCCCCAGGGTTGCTGTGGTTACTATTCAGTAGCTTGCCACCATCAATGTGTGAATGTGTGTGTGAATGAGTGAATGACTGAATGTAGTGTAAAGTGCTTCGGAGTTTTCTGGACTTGATAAGGCGCTATCCAAGTACAAGCCATTTACCATTTTAACACACGTTTTTTTATTTATTATTTCTTTAGAGATGTGTTCTTTTAAAAGATCTTTTAGCCTTCTTCATGCTACCCGACAGGTGAAGTTGTTAATTAAACTGGTCTGACAGTAATTTAACCTGGATATATCTAATGAAGTTCAACTTTAAAAGATGTGGTCAATCAATATTAATTCATGATTTAGCAATACAGAGAAGGTTTTAACTTTTTTGAATCAGATTGGTTTTGATAAACTTTTTACTTAATAAATTTGTCTTTTGAAAAATGTTATTTCCATGTAGTTTATTTATCTCTGTCTGATGTGAAAATTTGTTTGATAATCTGACATTTAACTGTGACAAAAATCAAAAGCAAAATAAATCTGCAAGGGGGCAAACAGTTTTACATCACTTTTCACAGTATCTAAGTTAATAAAAAAAATCTGTTTGTTTTTTTTTTTCTCCATCATCCTTTGGGTTAGAAATATTAGATATTACATGCTCTACAAAGGTAACTATGTAATTTATTGCAAAAACCCATGTGAGGCAATTAAATGATGTGCGACGTAAATACCACAGTTAAAATCAAAATCAGCCTTCTGAAGAAAAGAGACTGCTCTTCAAAGGCTTTTCAGGACATATCTATATGTGCTGCTCATTATTCATTCGCAGCTCAGGAAAAACCCAAAGAATTCATTTTATATTCTGTGGGTGTGATAAACCGTATTAATGGATTAGCTGTCAAGATACCACACTGTTTCCCAAGTTATTGCTGAAATATTCTTTCACATATTCTGTCAAACACCGGATTATGTGACACAGTAATACAGACCTTGGTTAAAGTTGCCCTTGATGGATATGCGTTGAAGGATATCATACCAGACCCCATACATGGATGCAATTAAACAAGTGCAAGTGATAGCAATAATGTATTATCCACTAGAGCTGACAACTGGAACTGGGGTCCTGGCTTCCTGTAAACCAGTTACTAGAGACAAATGACTTGTGGCAGTCACCAACGTCATGCATAGAGAGAAGGAATATCTTTATAACAGTGGTGGTCCAGCTAAGACAAATGGACAGTCATAATCCCCCCACTGGCGAAGAGTGTGGCTGTTTTTTCAAATGCGTTAGAGTGGATGTGAAATATTTTTGTTGCAGCACAATTTCGGCTCCTGCTCATTCCTCATACAAGTCAAACTTGACAGTTTTTTGCTTTTTTTGGAGAAGCTTAGCTGTCTTCGAGTGACTGCCATCAAAGTTGGTCGAGTTGTTTGTCAAGGATGGTGGGGAATTCATCATCAGTGTGTGCTTGGTGCCGCCAAAAACCACTCAGAAGTAGGCCAAGAATGTCCTCTGTAATTAAGATAGAACATATGCATCATAAATAAGGAGAAATGTGCATTTCTGGATGTCCTACATTTAGAGAACCTTCCTTGTATTTATTGGCAAATACTGTTTGACTATTCACGTACACGATGTTCTGTTTGTACCCTCAGACGCAGAGACTGCTGACAAAGGGAGGATTTGACTCTTATTGTATATCATTACATGAATAAAATATGTACTTGATTACATGAAAAAGTTTATTTAGCAGTTTTCCAATTTAGATTTGTTGAATTAGGTTGAAAACGGGGAGGGTGGTGCTCGTGAAGGGCAGGTATTGTCAATATCTCGGGAAGTAATAGATCTATGACCTGTTTTAATAATTGATAGAGAAATTACAAAAGGGAGTTCTGTAACGTTTCAACAGAGGTGCATACTGATGTAAAAATAGGATCGAACTATTGTATATGAATGTGCAATAAAGAAATAAAGAAACATTATATGTTCCCTTATTTTGTGCTACCCAGGCTAACAACTTGTAGAATGTCATTCATGTTATCCTGACTCTGGGGGATGTAAAATGTGTTTGCCTTTATCTCTTACTCTCTGGTCATGTCCTTGAACACAGCCGGGACCAGCAGTGCTAAGAAAATCATTTATGGCTCCTTATGTACTGTTCAATCCTGCAGGGTTCTGGAAACATGTCAGGGGAATGTAGATGAGCCCTGTTCACAGATTCCCTTTTTGATAGTTGATAGTTTTAGATAGACCAACAGATGAATGGATTCTTGTGCACTTAGACCCCCCAGTGAGATCCTGTTATTCCAAAAATGCCCATCTGATCTCCTAAACATAAATCAAAGGAGACTAATCCCTCATTTTAGTTTCTATGTCGCGATAAATTCAGCTCAGTTTAAATAATATTTCAGATTAAGATGGATTTGTTGAATCTGAACATTACTCATCTGGTTTTTAAAGTGTCATCTTTGTCACTGAATCAGTGCTGAAATTAAACTTTTGTGCAAGGAATTTGATTTATGTTGTAATTACTTCAGTGTAATTACCAAGAAAGCAGTTAATCAGCATAAATTAGGAAAAATCAAATAGTTTGAAACATACTTGAAAAGTAAACATACTATTCATTACAATAAAAATGAAGAGATCAGGGTGCTAAAAATTAGGTTGAAATAATAATTATTTTGAGAGAGTGGTGTTGGAAATTTCTCAGTAGGCAGTTTGTTTTCAACTTTCTGCTAATAATGATCAAGTCTAAGTTGTACAGTTCTACTTGGTATTCAATCCCTCACTTTATGGCTAAGCATTTTAGTATTATTAGCCAGAGAGCATTAATATAACTTTGGTACATCTGTACAAACAATCGAAACCTAATAGCTTTTATTATTTACCTCAGGACTTTATTTTCTTAATTACAAAACATATTTTTCGGTTGTTTTTAACCAAATATACTTTCTGCATACAGTGCCTTGCATATTCATAAATTTTTTTCAAATTGTGATAAACTACAAACTTTAATCTTTTTAAGCAGGGTTTTATGCAAAACACCAACACATAAAAGTCAGTAAGTGTGAAACAGAAGGAGAATAAATCATAGTTTTTAAGATTTTCTGCAAAGAAAATTCTGAAAAGTGTTTTTTTTCAGAAGTTCTGTTCAGAAGTCATGTTTTTAGTTTGCTATAAGCCATGTAGGGGAAACAAACATGGGGGAAGGTGTTCTGGGTACATGAGATCAAAACTGAGATCTTCAGCCTGCATACGTTATGGGTGGTGGAATATTAAGTTTGCACATCACACTCTGAAGACACCATCTGGGACATGAGGCATGGTGGTGGCAGCATTACAACAAAGGGAATGTTTTTATTCAGCAGGGTCAGGGAATCTAGTCAGTTAATGGGCAAAGGGATATAACTAAATACTGTACAATCCTGGAAGAAAACCTGTTACAGATGGAAAAAAAGTTGAGACTGGGACTGAGATTCACCTTCAAGCAACATTATAATTATAAACACACAGCCAGATCTACAACAGAATGATTTAGATCAAGTGGCTCTGTCAAAGTTATTTCTTAGAAACTTAAGTCTGATGATAATCCGGGCAAAATATATGACCTCTACCTAAACTGACAAAACCTGAACAATTTAGCAAAAAAACAAAAAAGGGGGCAAATATGCTCCAAAAGACTTGCGTTTCTGTTGGAATTTAGTTTTAATTGTTAAAAAAAAAAGTTTATTATTTTCCTTCCATTTTCAAATGATGCACTATTGTCATAGTATGTCACATGAAATCACAATAAAATGCATTTATGTTTGCAGTTGTAATGTGGGTAAATGTTATAAAATTCAACGCATAGCAATACTACTGAAAGGAACTGTGTATTGGCTTTGTTCATAACAAACCCTGCAAAGATTTTAGACTAGGAGCTAAATTATCATTGTGAATGTCTTTCACACTTACATGAGAAAACAAAATCAAATTTAAAATACCCCCTATTTATTACTACTTTGGAGCTGGGATAAAGTTCAAACCTACTGCAGCACATATTGAATAAAAAAGACGGAAACACCTGTCAGTCTTTATCAGGGCCAACCAGGAAAAACAGATTCACATGTGCAGACAATTTATTGCTTCAACTCAACCTTATGCTGCATGTTTTTAGACTACAGGGAAAACTGGGGCACCTGGAGGAAATGTATAAAAACTCAGGGCCAAACTCGTGATCCATGAAAAGTGACAGTGTCACTGATCCGCCTCTGCTGCTCTGAAATCCAGACTAATGTGGGGCTTTTATAGCAGCAGCACCATAAAGCATAGTGACACTTTTTGTACCTATTCAGCTGGAGACAAAATTCTGGGATACATTAATACTCTGCCACATTTAACTTAACCTCTGTTTGACACAGGGGATGGGTTGAGACCTACCAAAATATGTCTTGCATGGTAATATGTTAAAACTCCATTGATTAAATGAAAAACTGTATATTGCAATGAATTTTAAAATATATTTGAATGCCCTTTCTATGTAAAGCGTGCTGTAGTTATTAATATAAAGAGAGGCTTTATATAATCTTAAACTGCATATTACAGTAGAATTGTCTGCTTTGCTGAATGTTTGGTGCTGTAATCTAATACAGCACAATACGGTGAGATTACCACAGAGTTTATCTTGGAGTTTCTGTCCCTCTCTTTCAGATTATGGAGTGATCTTGTGAAAGGGATTGAGGATATTCATAGATTATGATTAAATCCTGAACTGCAGATGCTTAGCAAGAGGTTAGTGCAGAAACATGCTGGTGTTTAATGTGTACTAATGTAGAATTGTACAAAGGGAATATAATTTATTCCCTTATATTTAATTTATTGAATAGAATCCAGTATTGGAAAAGTAAATGCAACACATTACAAACACACTTGACTAAAATCCTCCATATTTTATATAGTTGAACCCGTTCTCTTCTGATGTAGAATTTGAAAATACTAAATAATCAAAACATCAACCTGCCATTTTCATACTACCTATCCAGGAAGCTGCCTTTAAAATATAAAATCCAAAAAAATGCTGACTATAAATTATGCCTCCTTCATCATAAACCAAACCACTGCAGCAGCTCAGTGTGTTAACGAGCTGTGGGGCTGAAGTTAGTGCTCATGTATTTATACAGCCAAGTGTATGTAGTGTCTCCCGAAGGGGTTTGAACGCCACGGATTACAAGCAAGGCTAACATTTAGCTCTCACCCCAGACAACATGACTCATAAGCTCTAAAGAGCCGCTGCATATGTCTGCATCATAAGTCCAATTGTGATATGACAAACATGACCTTTGGATTCAGACCCATCTGTTTTGCTTCTGATGTTTACATAGGAGCAAAGCAGTGCATGCATTTGCACTGGCTGGGATTTCAGAAAACATGCAACCATTTTTTAAAAATCACACTGCACCATGTTACTTTTTCCAACACTTCATCTTCTGCTGTATTGGTACGACATAAATGTTTTATAAAATCATGTACAAACCCTTTCAAAATTATCCTTAAATTTTTATGTTCATTGGGGGGGAAAAGAGTTGTGCATTCAGCAAAAACCACTACTCCACTCTTATGGTTAATCTTGAAGTTTTATCTAAATTAGTAGTAGAGCCAGTTGAAAGAAAAGTAGAATTAGTATTGCTGTCTTAAAAAGCATACCCAAAACAAAAGATGTACAAAAAAAGGGTTATTTGGTAAAACAATAGGATTTCAAAATTTAACAAGTCGAGAGCTTCTAACGTGGCAAATATGCAAGTAACCCATACGTCCTTCTTATAGTACAGTACTTCAAAAAGACTACTTGATGCTTTGTTACATTACAAACGCAAATTTTAGTTATCATAAAAAGAAAAATGGCTTTATATCATGACACAGTGTAGAATTATTCAAGAATTTAAGGCAGTAAAAGTTATTGTTGGACATGACTCGCATTGCATTTCTGGAAAGTTTCAGTCTGGTTCAAAAAACTGTTACTATGTAAACGCTGTGTTTTACTGCCATGTGTAATCAGTAATCAGTTTAACTGAGTTACTGAATGCAAAACACAGTGCATTATTAAGAGGTGGAAGGTATAGGACACATTACCTTCCTAAATTCTTCAGAAATAAAGTCCTATAAGTGTGTTATTTGTATTTTTACTGTTTTCCTGATGGAAGGAACTATACATATAATTTGATCTCAGTATTAGCTGTTCTGTGAAGGCCTCAGAGGTTTGTTAGAGAGCAATAGCAAACAAAAATCATAGGAACCCCAAAAATATGGAGAAGTTCAAACTGGATTAGGTTATATAACAGAATCCCAAGCTTTGGACATGTCAGGAGACATTGTTCAATCCATCATCCAAAATAAAAAGCGTGTGCTACCACTGCAAATCTAGACATGAGACATGGTCATTCACCTAAACTGACAAGCTGGGCTAGGAGAACATTTAGCAAAGATTGGACCAAGAGGGCCATGGAATCTTTGAGGCAGCTGCAGATGAGTGAAATTTCAGAAAACAGAAATGAAACAGTTTAAGAAAACAATTAGTTGTGCATTCTACAAATTTGTCCAACATAGGAAAACTATCAAGAAGAAAGCCATTGTTATATTTTGGTATATCTTTAATTCTTGTGATCACATAATTCAAGATATACCAGTGGGTTCCCTACATGGCTTGTGGCAAGACAATGATGATTCCATTGAAAACATTTATCATTGCCCAACTTTACAATTATGCACTAGTTTATTTTGGACAATTATATGAAAATGTAATAAAGTATATTGATGCTTATGGTTGTAACATTGCAGAATGCAAAATAAATTAAGTGGCATGAATACTTTTGCAAAGAACTGTTGCAAAAAGTAGCACCCGTTTTGTGTTTTTCATTTACCAAATACATGTCACTGTATGTCTGCCCCACCCCTTCTACCCTGCAGAAAAGTTGAAAGAAATCAAACTATAAGAAAAGTTTTGATTTTTTTAATAATGAACTTCATCTTATTTTGTACATGCTGTGGACAAAAAACATTTACCATTTTAAAGGACCATGATTTGATTTACTCTAACTTTGTCAAATGGCAGATTGTATATTTTACATATGTATATGTATATACAAATGCATATACATACATATATGTATATACAAATGTGTTATTTAAAAAAAACACTTGTATTTCTTTTAATACAAAGAAATACTTTGTATTAAAAGAAATACAAAGAAATACTTGTATTTCTTTTAATAAAAAAAAGCATTAATTGTCTCAATTATGTAATTTCATAGATGTCTGTAAAACTGACCTTCACAAGCTACATTTTATATAAATAATCATTCATTTAACCTCCATCACTAACTTTTTTTCCATAAATATTTGTAATAATTGGAAAGGACAAAAATAATGAATCTGAATAAAACCCACACTTGACTTAATTCTGCTTTCCCTTTGCTTAGATATCCACTAATCCCCATGTGCCTTTTATAAATGGACCAAACAATAAAAAAAAACAAAAGACAAAGGACGTTTCAAATTAGATTCACAGTCTCTGTGGGCACAGTGTAAAATTGCTTTCACCTCCTCTGTGTTAAGCGGCAGACCAGGTCATTAGTGCAATTCCACTGTGGCAGTATTTTGCTGCAAATCAACTTATAAACTGTGGAAATTAGCAAATGAGTGTGGGAAAGCTGAGTCTGCATGAGGACATCAAAGATTGTCTGAAACACATTATAATGAAAGTGAAATCCACCCTTGAGGGAGAAAAAAATAGATCTTTTTTATTTGTTTAAATTTTAACTACAGTTAGACTAATCTCAAACACGTGGAATGGTCTGTGTATCGGGTTGTTTTGACATGTAAAAAAAAAAAGACGACACAAATTAAAGTCTAGCATGTCATTCGTCGGTATCATCAATCAAAGGGGTAAAAAGGTTCAAATATACAACAGCACTGACATGTGAACCTAGATGTTGACATTGCTCAGATACATTAGGCCCCAAAACAAACCATTGCTTGGGAAATCATCTGTTAACGACATGCTTTTGGTCAGAAGGTTTTTGTGTATTCAGTGTCTTATGCTGCTCCGCTGTTCAATTCACTGAAGTCTGTCATTACTCCTAACTATTCTGCAAAGAAACAGATGTAGTATTTATTTGCACCAGTTCACTACATTTGGGCATTGTTTTGTGATAAACGTTATTCCTTTTGCCATCAATTTAGACTGGATATTTTCATAAAGGAGAGCAGCTGTCAGTTAATCAGCCAACAGTAACTGTCACAAACTGAAAACATAACAGCATTTAGCTCAATGAACAAATCTCTGAGCAACACAGCTTGCTTTATCACCTCTTGTTATCCAAAGTCATCAAACTTTCTGTGCCATGTTTATCTTACTAAGGATAATGATAAATAAATAAGTCTCAAGGGAGTAACCAGGCTGTTAATTTAAATTATTTTAAATGGTTCTTGAGTCCTCAGTGGATCTTTTTTGTTTATTTGTTTTTTGTAGCCACGAAGTAGGCCCTGCCCTACTGAAATTTAACCCCATGCATAGGGGCTTGGCAGTTTGTCACAATTATCCTAAAGTTTCCTTTAAAAAAAAGTTCTGACTGATCGTGAATCTGACAGGAAGGGGAGGGGGGTCACATTGGTGAGCCCTTTATCAACCCATCAGCACCACTACATGACATGGGAAGACAGCCAGACATTCTTCACACAGGAGATCCGCTTCTTAGCTCAGCCTGTGTTTAAGTGGGTCCTCTGCCACTTCACTGCTGCTGATAGTAAGCCATTAGGCTGCCAGACGTGACTCTGCTGCCTGGAGGAAGGATGAGGTGAAGACGATAAACAAATCCAGCAATGATAAACTTCTTATACTCAAGAGCACATCATTCCATTTATTGTTCCTCTTTGACACGATCTATTCATCTAAGAGCCGTAGAAGCTAT
Source organism: Xiphophorus hellerii (assembly GCF_003331165.1). Taxonomy (NCBI): domain Eukaryota; kingdom Metazoa; phylum Chordata; class Actinopteri; order Cyprinodontiformes; family Poeciliidae; genus Xiphophorus; species Xiphophorus hellerii. The sequence goes on from NC_045680.1 coordinate 12,378,017, forward strand.
AATCATCTGTAAACCAGTAATACGAAGGTCTTCAGTTGGTTAAAGAGGTGGTGTTTTATCGTTCAGATTCTATGGTTAATGATAGTCAGAGCTTCATTCAGATATACTGATGACTGGGACAAGAGAATCTTGCTATGTACATTGTATTTTCCATTTATGAAATAAAATACTAAGAGAGATCTTTTGCTATGTAATTAGTTTTATTGCCACACCATGTCGTCTTACCAAAGGGATTCCTACTACAAAATGCTTGCAGACAACAACCAGTGGTGCACATGTCAGTTTAACGGCCAGAAACAGATGTATGTTCTTCATTGAGGTGAACCAACCTCAATGAAGAACAATATGAAATAACCTCAATCTGAAAGGTTAATCCTTTTCTATCCCATTATGAAAACCTAATACTTGTTAATAAATTAATCAGAAGCTTTCTTTATATTTCTCAGGATCCCAATTTTTCTAAAATCAGCACTTTAAAATTTAGAAGAACTGAATCACTAAAATGAAAAGCACGTCTAATTTTTCATTAACTAAGACAAGCAAACAAAAGTGCAAAATGAATCTACAAACTATGAACCAAACAGAAATGTAAACTATCAAATGAATATTCAAAATAACACAAACTAAATTGCATAAAATCTGAAATTACAGTTTTTTGGGGATTTTTTTTTTTATAACCGTGTCCTGTCCAGATGTCCAAACTAGCTGCACCAACAACCCCTGGATACAGCAGTGAATGGAGGAGGAAACCACAGAGCCTGGCCAACCACCCAGCCAAACCCCATCCAGGATACAACACTTGTCAGCCAGGTACCTGATCCACCGCACCAGGCCAAAAACAACCTACCAGCCACCTCGTCTCCCAGGACAGTAGGCCAGCCCCAGGTCAGGGGCCAGAGCAACAGGGAGAAGTGGCAGAGGAAGGCCAAAGAACGGCTACCCCCACCAATCACAGACCAGGGGGCATCCAATCATGTCAGTAGCTCACCATCCCCTCACATTTGATTTGAGACAATAAAACATTTTCTGAAGCATTTTTTTTGAAAACATGCATATTCACAGAGCTTACAAATGTAAGTATAGTGATTAATTGTGATTAAGCACAGAGCTAGAGTGTGATTAATCTGATAAAAAAATGCATCGACTGACAGCACTATTCAAAATATAATATCTCTATATACCATTTGTATGTAATCTTTTAAAGAGGAAGAGAGATTGTCTTTTTTTTTTCCTTTCTCATATGTGTTTATTCCACATGCATTCACAGATAAAGTTGAGAATATCTACACCACTGCCCACTAGACATCAGCTCTTTATGTGCGAGACAGCGAGGAGAGGATGCATAAACCAGAAATAAGACCAACACAAGAAAGACTTCATGCTTTTTTCAGTTCTTCTTCTGTTGTTTGATAGAATGAAAACTACAAAGAAAATAGATGCTTAGATAATTCATCCAGCAGCATACAAATGAACTACTTCAAAATGTTGTGTGCGTATTCTGATTCTTCTGGAACCCTGATCACACAATAAACAAGAACTAGAAAATGAGAGGTGTACGTCTGTCTACAGTGGTATTTGGTCAAGCAGCCAGTCCGTCAGAGTGGGCTATAACTGTGGATCAGGGTTCAATTCAATTCAGTTTATCTCAATTCCGCAACACGTGTAACAAGGAAACAAAATTGTTCCAGTTTACATCCAGAAATATTATGTACTCAATACAATCAATTCATATGAAGAAATGCAAAGGCAATATAGCCATCCTCCCATTGTCACTTCCTACTTATTCTTGTAGGGTCGTGGAGTGGAAGTCAAATCTCTGAGTTTGGTTTGACGTCACACCAAACTCAGCAATCCAGTTAACATAGTTAGAGAAGTCAGGATTTCATCATGTCTACTCACTACAAAGATCTCATAGACGAGTGTACTGATTGCCCACATTTTTAGAGACAAATTCCTACATTTCCCACAATCTGAATGGATACTAGCAAGTTTGGAGGTAGTTGAACACGTAGCCCCATTTCTTATCCATCAGAGCAGCCACTGCATAACTGTCAGTGCTGTACAGACGGTGGAAGTTGTGCTATGTGTCCTTGTGACTGGGCTGACTCAATGACATTCACTCAACAACACTCCCAACAACTCTGAGCACTGCTTTGCATACAGAACAATTCGATGTGAACATTGTGCCCAGGCAAACTTTTTCCTGAGCAAGTCAGTATGTCACCAAATATGGGTATGCAGCCAAGTAGTAAATGACTTTTGAGTGGACGACCACTTTGAGTCTGCATTGATGCCACCTTAAGTCTGGACCTCTGAGAATTCAAATGTACTCGAGTATGTTGGGGGCAACATAAAACTGCTACTGTGCATGTCACTCAACAGGTTGAGGCTAGCTTACTAAAGTGCCACAAACCTTGGGTCATGAGACGTTGAGTAGTTAAAGTGTTTCCTCTTCCAGATCACAGTTCAGTCAAATTAACAACTTTCTATTGGGCATATTTTCTAATAATATCCATCACATGTCTATCACAATAGATATCATCATTGCTTTATTGCCCAGTGTTACGTCCCGCCAACGTCACCTTGGCTCGTTCTTATTTTTTTATACCGATTACGGGAGAGAAAGGGCGATAATGATTTACACAAAAAGGAACAACGTAAAGAAAAGAAAACTGGGCACCTGACGGATCACACAGTGTGGCGGGGGCTTACCTTAGATGTCCGATCAGTAGATCATATTCCTTGACCAGCTGGCATCCATTGAGAAGGGCGAGCCCTCGCGATCCCTCATTCATCAGCCGCTCCGTTTAATTGTTTCGTTTTGTTTTCTTTGTCTTTAAATAGATATATAGTTTTTTCTCTTTTCCTAAAAACCGCACCTCTGGTGATTTCGTCGGTGGTTGACCTTGGCAGGCCTGTAACTCCCCGTTGCTAAAATGCTTTAGCGTCCAGCCGGTTTTCCCAAAACAAATCCAAACAAACTTCATCCCGGCCAAAACTTCCGACGCTCCCCTCTGGGTGGATCCGTCCCGAGGTGAAGGTACTCTTTTTTTCGTCCAGAGCCTTCCCGCACCGTATTTTTAATTAATTTTTCTTCGCCCAAAACTCCGCTGCTGCGGCAGCTTCGTACACGCCACCATCACTCATTCATCTCAGGTGCGCCACCAGCCCAGCTAAAACACCTGGGATGGCTGTGCCCCGCCCCCACCAGTGAACCGTCAAAGGTGCCAACAATAAAAACAAAAATAAACAATCAGGAGGCGGAAGCAAAGTGTGAGCATGTAACACCAACCTTACATTCCATAAGTATACATTATTTTTAATTTGTTCAGTTTAGAGTTGTGGGTGCTACATGTAATATTAACTTTAGATGTTCTCTTACAAGTGTGTCTTGTAAAATAAACATGTTTCCACCACAGTTTACTTTTGTTGATGCAAAGAGTGGCCATAGTGAAAGGCAAAGTCTGCCTTACAAAATGTGACTGGGGTGGGGTGGTGGTTGGAGTTGCTTCCACTTTCCAAGTGGGAAGTTCAACTTGCAATACATTTTTCTAACTAGAAAGTCAGAATTTCCCACGTCTGAATACACATGGAACGCACCAAGAAAGCACAAAAGCCCCGTGATGAAGAATGAAGTCCATTACCAATTGATCTGTGAAAAAATTAGGCTTACCAGCTGATTACTGATATACAGATCATAATTATCTGGGGGAAAAAAGATGCACACAACATGAACATTAACTTTTTGAAAAATCTTTTTTTTTTCACCGTATTTACATTGTTTTTACGCTTAAATCAACTTATGTAAATTAATATGTATTGTATACCCTTTTACTGCAAATTGTGAATCTTTTTACAGTTAACTCTTGAAGAATTAAATTATCGTATGAATAACAGCTGCACAGGTTTTGTACAGCATTGGGGGTATAATAGTAATCCCTACCTATCACATTGATTGTTTTAAATGAGGCTTCATGACAATGTGGAACAGTTAAGAAACAAAGATAGTCAAAAGTTAATAGATGTTTTCTAAGTCCGTTCACTGATGATAGCATTCAGTTTCTATTTTCCGTTTTGGAAACTTTATAAAACATTATTTTACTTAATAAAATGCTGAATCTGAATGCTTTAGAAGGAGGTCAACTGTAGAGTCAAGTTTTCCACATCAAAGATTTCTGAACCTATTTCACATCAGTATTTTTGGAGGTAATTAGGTAAATCTTATTTTTTTTCTGTCAAAAGGCAAAGAAAAACACCAGCCAACCTAAAACTAAGTCATTAATTGTTGTCAAAAGCATAGATGACCATCTACTCAAAATTAAAACAATAATTACTTACATATCACGTAACGTCCTGGAATATCAGCAGATCAGACCATGTGTCTTAATTTATCCAGGTCTTTTTCCAGGTCATGTTAATAGATAATGCTTGTATTGTTTTACATATGATTGAGGTCAATGTAGCAGAGGAAAATAAAAGAAAAAAGCATACAATATTTTTGTCACTTTTTTAATGTAATACACCACTGGAAGCTTTGTGGCTGGCTGTGATTTGAGCACGTTGTATTTCAACATAGTGTTTCTACCCTCCATGGGTGCAGTTTAAAGAAAATAATGTCTTGAACCCATCTTTTTTGTTTTGACAACTAATCAATATTCCTTTTCAGGTTTTTTGGGGTTTTTTTTTTACTGGACTGGTAGCAGTTCAGTTTGAAGGCTCAGTTGAAGCATTCAGAAAATGCCCATTTTGTTTGCTTAACCATTTGGGAAGTAGTTGTGTGTATGCGCTTGTGTGAGTGAAAGAGCTGTTTGCTACTGTGATTGGTCTGGATCGGTTTACACAAAGGACTAGAAGATTTCTGGTTCAGGAAACAATGAAGTTTAGAAAGCTGCCACAAAGATAAATGTGCCAGCACAGTCAACCACAGCTAATGTGGTGTATGGCAGCCAAGTGTCACAACAAGATCAAATTTGGTAAACTGAGAAAAGCCACACCAAGCCATTAGATTAAGCAACCTTTTCAACCTTTTCCAAACCCAACATCTTTTTTCTGGCCCCACTTAGCCACCTTCCTGTCATTTCTCTGATGCTCTGTTGCAGTTCCACCTTCATCCTGTGTTCTGCCTTTTTCACACTTTTCTGTCACTGAGGTAATTATGGCTCGAGCAGTGGGAGAGATTTGGTGCTGGAGGGCTAGGCATTGACCAGCTCTTTGATTTGTGAGGCTCTCCCCTTTCTCCATCTATGATTTCTAGGTCACCTGGCAGAAATCTGAAAATGACAGAAATGTGGGTAGCTCATAAGAAATCAAACAAGTAAAAACTGCTTTACAGCTTCCCAGTTGTTCCTGCAGGAAAATCAATGTTTTCCTTAACACTAAAGCAAAATGGTCTGGCTTTTGTGCAGCAGTAAATGCAGAACTTGTGCTGTTAATGATAAAACAGACAATATCTATTCTTGACCACTGTTGAATTCAGTTCACTTGTATCAGACCGATTCATGACAAATGTTATTTCAAGGCATTTCACAGGTTAAATTTGTACCCAGTTTACTCAAAATTCTGTTAATCTAATTAATTTTATTACAGTCAAAGGAACCATTTCTGATCTACATTCATGCACCCCAATTCAATTAAAATGATCACAGACTATAGTCAAATTCGACTAATCGGTTGGTAAAAAGTTATCTGTTAAAGGAAGCCCAGTCATTTGCAATGATTTGTTGACTCAAGCAATCTCTCATTTTGAACACAAAAGTGTTCACGGTGGAGGCAAGCTACTCCTTTTAACAAGAAGAAACCTCCAGCAGAACAAAGCTCAATAAGGGAGAATCTAAATTACAGGCTCGGGGATTGAAATGGGGAACAGAGAAAAATATAGACACATTGAGTCAGGACTTCTTTCAATTAGAAATAAAAAATAGTTAATAGTAGCGATAACTTTTTCAAAGGTTTTCTCAGGTAACGATACAGCTACAGCATGTAAAAACTGATCTAAGAGTGCTTTCTGCAGAAAAGAAGACTCAGAGCACACTGTTGGTGGCATCAATAGTTCAGTGAAGAACTCCATGTAGGAAAAACAATCCATGAAACACATATGCACTGAGTACTTTCTACAGGACAGAAAAACAAAGAGAGTACATGGTAGCAGTTGATATATCATTGGCTTCCTCCGTGGAAGAAGCATAGCTAAACAGATGAGCACTGAGTCAAAATACAGTAATTTCTACAAGAATGGAAGCCAAAGAGACTACATGAAGTAAACAACAGCAATAGCTCTATCTGACTCTGTCCAAAGAATAAATGCAGATAAACACATAAGCAATGTGCAAGGAATGCTTTCAAAGAGAAAGGAAATCAAAGAAAGTAGTCAGTGTTAATGACACCAATAGCTCTGCCAAAGACTTTACCCAGGAGAAGGAAAGAACTACAGACAAAAGTAATAAGCTGGGAGTACTTTCTGTAGAAGAGAAAATCAAAAAGAGCACAAACGTTAACTGCAACAATGGCTGTAACAATGACAGAGAAGAGAAATGCAGCTAAAAACAGGAAGACTGAATCAGGACTATGGCAAAGAAAAAACAAAGGCATTACAAAAGGGCAATAAGAACAAAAGTTATGCCAGTGATGACACCCAGGAAAGATACAAGGCCAAGCAAAGAAAAACAAAGCTGAGTCTTTTCTTCAAAAAGATAATTTGTTATAACCATTCCTTGATAAAAAAAAAAACAAAACACAATACTCCCAATAAATACTAACAGTCACCTGGAGGCATGATGGTGAATTTATTTATGGGTATTGTTTAATCTCATTGTGATATCATGACATATGGGGAAGTTAAATCATACATTAGAGAGTATTTGCATTGATGGCATTGGAGGAGAGAAAATCACAAGATTAAGAGCTTACTCATCTGTATGATTAGTTTACCGACCTCCAGGAGTAAGAGAAATACACTTTTTGTTCATTGAATATAGTGAAAAAGTTATTTTTTCATAAACATTTTTTATGCTTTTGTAAAATGCGGGTAATCGTCTTTTATTTCTAAAGTTCCCCTTTTAGCTTCCGTTATGAATTTGACCCAATACTTTTAAGTCAGAGTGGGTAACCATCAGGAGAAGAAGTAAGAATTTGATCTGCTTTGCCTCCTGGTTTGCTGTTTTTGCTAAGCTAAGCCACAAAGATAAATACCAAGCTGTAGACACATTGCCTTTGCTATCTTTAAAATTTGTAAAGTCTTAGCTGCCAGCAAAGTGCAAGCAATGTTCTGTTGTTTTCTACAAAAGCAAGCACAAAATGTTTAAAGTATTTTCTCCTTCTTTCTCTTTTGCTTTCTTTCCCTCTTTCTTTTAACTTTATTTCCTTCTTTTTCTCTCTCTCTTTCTTTCCTTCTTCTTTTCTTTCTTTCTTTCAGTGAGAATTCATCAGGTTTTTCCAGTTCAGTTGCCAAGGAGAGACCCAGAAGAGAGACATTGAACAACATATCTCAAACACTAACTGTTGCTGTCAGACACCAGACTTCAGTGATTAAGCACAGAATTAGCCTAATTAATTGTTTTGCTGCCGTCTATTATATACATGCCTATATACTTTACAGTACTATTAAAGTGGTGTATTCTATTATAGTAGTCAATTGAGTTTGTACCCATATTCACTCATAAGTTATAGCATACCACAGTAACTGTATTTAAAAAAAGAAATTCGTTTTATTTAAATTAATGTGCCTTGTGGCATTGATGCCACAAATTTACCTGCACTATGGAAATTGAGTATAGCAGTGAAAGTAATATTAACATAACTCTGGATATATATTTCATGTGTTTGGGTAAATTTTGAAAGCCTTTGACATCTGTGTCCTTCTCTCCTTCACTCTGTGCTGGCAGATATTTCATCTTGATTTAATTTTGAAATTTGTGTTCTCAATAAAATATTTTTAACTTACTGGTTTGTTTATTGTTTGCTTCAGATGCTTTACATTCAGTGATTACTGTAAGGTGTTGCTTAGAAATGCGATACTCCAGTAGCATGATACTCCAGTAATATAATATCCTAGTATGGCCATTTTTTTAGGAACAAGTAATCTAATGTGTTATTATTTCTCAATCGGTAATCAAATTAAAGTAACCTATCTGTGCCACAGTGCAGTACTACATTTTACCAGATGGCAGTATGGAGGTACAGCGCACGGCTTTGTAGAGCAAGTGCTCTTATTGTCTAATTGCGAAACTACTGCAGAGTCTATTCTGCAGTATAGCAGTGACGCAAGCAGTTTACACAGTAAATTTCACAGTGCGGCACATGTCCACACTGCCATCCATCAAAATAAATACAAAGCAGCTAGCAACACAATGTAAGCCAACAAAGCAGGAGAGAGAGAGGTGCACGTTTCTAGCTGGTAATACCATCACTATTTTGGGTTTGTGTCAGTGAAAGATGACAATATTAAGGCTTGCTGTACACTCTGTACTGGTGACAAGGTTTTATCTAGCTTCAAAAACACTACGTCAAATTTGAAGAAGCACTTTGAGTCGCAGTACAGCTCATGCACTCTTAAAGAGAAAGTTCCACTGGTACAAATCAGAGATATGTGACTAATATAGGAGCTTCCACAACACCTTAACAACAAAAGCTGGACTTCTGTGCAAAACAAGTAAGTGATTTTCTTTCTCTTTTCTTTAAATAATAAGTATCTATTTTCTGTTATGTCAAGAAAGATGATTTTCATTTAAGATCTTATAAAAACGCATATTTTCTTAAGGAATCAATTTTGAAGTTATACTTGAAATGTAATTGTTGACTTTACTGTTAAAATGCACTTCCAATAAAGTGAGTATTGGCAAGACCAGTTGTCATTTTCAGATTGAGGCAGTGGGGGGGCTGCGCATTACATCCAGCTGCTGGATTCATGATCATTAACATTGTGCAAGCTCAAGCCAAACAAAACTAGCACTAATTTCACTTCACGGGTTAAAACTGAATTCATTCATGCTCAGAATTAACATTTAAATATTCTGAAATGAATTCCCTCTCTCAGCATGAGCCAGTTGTTATTCATTCATTTTTAAATGAAATAAAGCCTTTAAAAACCTAGATGTCAATGATTTTTAGTGACACTGTCACAGCAATACTATGTCTTACCGCCATGTCAAATGCTACAATTGCCGTTTCAAGGTCAGGTTCTTTGAGTCTAAACACTGCATATGTCTTGAAGTGTGCACTTTGAGCAACATTTAACTGCCTTAGTAATCAAATTGTAAGCACTTATTAAGCTATGCGTGATTGGCGATCTTTCCCATCATATTTTCCAACATTGAAATCAACATCTCATTTACAAACTTTTATGCTGTAGCTTTTAGAGCAGTGTTAAACAGCAGATGTATTCTGTCCAATTATGTTAATTTCAAATATTTGTGTGCCTAATAATTGTTTACACTTCAAATATAAGGATAAGAAACCAAACCACCAATCTAAAAATCCTACACATTTCTATTGCTTTTTCTTCAGTTGCTTTTTCACATCTTGTTAATGGTACTCTAGCTCAATATGTGCTCTTCCTGCTATGCTCAAGTTCAAGCATATGCTCCTTTGGAAATCATACAGATTTTATAATGTAGGGCTTTCTATTGCTTCACAGATATGAAATAAAAATGAAGCCAAATTAATTTTAATCTAAACTTGTCAGAAAATAATAATTTCTCACATTTATTTTTCCTCCATCTCTAAAATACATATTATTAAATCAAATAATCAACCCTCTCTTCAACATTTATGACGTTGGTTCAGCTGCTTACTTTTCATCTTCCAGCGCTATGACGTTTATCAACGAGATTTCTCTCCATCTCTGTGACTTGGTGGATGTGTGATGGATCGTTCTGCTTAATTTCTATATCCAGTTTCACCTCCCATTTCTCTTTCATATTTAGGCAGAGTACTTATTAAGGTTTAATAATACTGAAATTATGCCTGTATAACTTCACTTTTAAGCTTTGATTAGGATTTGGATCACACCATTCACCTCCTTGGAGGGATTTGATCAGATTTCTTTCTATAATAGTCTCTTAACTGAAAAAAAACTGTAAAAGTCCCCCCATAATTTTTTTGTGGGAAACTGTAAAACCTACATTCTTTTCTCTCTGGACTTTTACACTATTATTCTCTGCCTTTTCCCAGTGCTCCTTGTGCTAACTTAGAAACAACCAATGAGAGGCCTGGAGGCGTGTCTTAACGCTTCTTAATCACAATCTGTGTGTCGCTGCTCATCCCCTTTTTTCTCCCCCTTGCTCTCTGGTACTACTACAGCTATTTCCCGTCAGCAGATCCTGTTGTGAATGCTCAGGCTAATTAGCATAGCCACCAATGATGCAGGATTAACAATTTTTCTGTAACGTTAAATTGCTTCTATGAGCATATTTAGCAGATATGTTGACAGTGTTAAGACCCTCCTTCTGGCTCTCATTGGTTGTTTTTGGTCGGGAGCGGACCATTTCTTCACTCTGCAATAATAGCTCAGTAAGGAGCCATCAGGAGGAGATCAATCTCTTCACAGATTGTCTCATAACATACTGTCACAACATGGTGACAATTTTAACAAATGTGTAAAAAAACAAAACATATTCTTTCAAAAATGTATATATTTCAGCTTCAAAGCAAAAAATTTGCTATAAATGTATTTTTTTTGTTTGAATTAAACTCTTCATTGGCATAGTCAGGGGTTGAATTGCAATCTGACAAAATAACAGACAGAATTCAGATTTTTTCGTTGATTTAAAGAAATACTATTCAAATACAGACAATGTTCCATTAACGCGACTTGTGTATTTATTTATCAAGGTTATTAGAGTTGCACAAATAAACAACAAATTGTATGCTTATGTGTCTTCCAGTCTTTTACTGAGAACAAAATCCATTATTTCTTGTCACTACAGCACCAAGGTGTGCTACTATTCCATTGCTCTCATGACAGCTTTATATCCAAGGCCCCGCGATCTTAAACAAACATATAGCTTATTAATAGAATTTATATGCCATATACCATCTAGTCGGGGTCGGGCTGCCTAATTACCTCACAAGCTGAATAATATCGGTGTGCTTTATTAATGTTCCATGGTATTGCTAGGGACAACCAATAAATACAGCTCTGGGGATTCTACCAAATGAAATGTGAATATTTCAGTCTTTTAATGAAGCACTGCCAATGCACTCCACATGCACCCTTATTTAAATATGCTCATGATCCTTCAAAGGCATATTACACAAAGAGCGGGTAAATGATGGTAGCCAAATTGCCTTTTAAAATTGAGAAGTTCCTAAGCCACCTTGGTGCCCTGACTTGCAAGAAAACCTGCAAGAGCATATACAGATAAGATCCAGTGCATCTTTTTATCTTTCAGTAAATAATGTTATTGCTCACTAGGTGAACTTAATGAGCACCTTGGGGCCTTTGGGGACTTTTAAACCATCTTATCCCAAAGGGAAAAACAACAAACTTTGCATTAGAAACTTTGGCATTTTCAGCAGTGGGTTAGAACATCATATTCACAGTCTCCAGTTTCTCTCACCTTTCATTTGAACATAATGGAAAATCAAACATCATTATCAGAACATGGAGCCATAAAAGACAAATGTATGTGTTACTGCTCACATTCTGTTTTCCTCAGTTCTTTATGGCTTCCCTAAGGAGATGTTCAGGCTTCTTGCAGATCGGCCATAAATCCTAAACTTAGTCCCTTTTTTATCACAATGGGAAGATGGCTGTCTGGCTGAAGACTGAATGTGGCTCAGAGCTGGATAGAGACCTATATGACAGGCCCCACTGAGGACTGAATAGACAGCATCGTCTGATGAATGATCTGCCTGCTTTTTAATCACAAAGCACACACTTCAAGAGGGACATCAACAAAAGTGAATGTGGCAGAATAGGATGAGTGCAGGGATCTCAGTGTATCTGATGGCTTTTTATGGTGTATCAGTGAAAGTCCAGCTCACAAGCTTCTCTGCTAAGTCAAGATAGCTGCCATTTGTCTACCTTTAGTTATGTACTAAATTTTGCCATGTGTCACATTTCTTGTAAAGTCAAACAGTTTAGTGTTGTGACAGATACTCAGCTATGTTTAAATGCACTCACATGACAAGCCAGACTAATGTAGTGTGCTTGTGTTGAACTGTAGAACATGGCAACTCTTATTTAATTTGATTCAGTTCTGCATACACTGCCCTGCTGTTGCCAGGGTGCCAAATGTGTGCAAAGTAGACAGCAAAAATTGCTGGGCTTTTCCCCCCTTCCATTTAACTCATGTTTACTAAAATACAATGTGAGTGCCTATTTTAAGAAATTACTGGCTTCCAAATTAAGGATTTTTAAAATACAATTGCAAACCATAATCCAAAAGAGTGCATTTAAGAGAAGCTCCTTTTTTGTCAATGAAAAGCAGATGTTATTTCGAGTCCCATTTAACATTCAGATGCCAAATGTGATTCCTAATAGTCAGAGGAGACACTTGTGTCAATGGAAAAAAGGTGACCCTAAGTACATCCTTCAATGGCTGCACATTGATGAGTTGAAAGAAGCAAATTTGTTCTTCAAAGCCTGTTATTATTTGACCACGCTGCTGCAATGTACAAAGCACAGTGAGCCCAGAGCATGGGTTGCATTTGCTCTCTACACTCCAGTGCAAAATGAGACTAGTCAAGCCTTAATGTAACCAGCATAGCTGGATAAAAATCTATACAAACTCAATTATGAATCAATTTGAGTTTGTGTCAGACAGTCTGGTGCCAACAGAGTGGATTTTTTATTAACTTATGGTCTGGGAAGAATGAAACACTTTTCATTTGTGTACTTCAGTATGTTGCTTCATGATTCAGAGGAAGGGTGTTCACACTTTGTCTTGGATGGATCTCAGATGGGGACCAGCTTGATCTGCTAAATGTTGTGAAGTAGCATACATAGCCTTGACAATGTTTCTTATGACTGACTTTTTACATATTGACAGGATAATGTATGGGGATTTTGTGTAAAAGACAACCAAAACGTAGCACATAAATGTGTTTGAGCAGAGAATTAAAAAAAATCTCTAAAATGTTGCACTTTTGCTGCAATTACAATGACAACTCTGTTGGGTTGTGTCTGTACAAGTACATGTATAGCTACGGAACTTTTTGTCCATCGGTCTCCATAAAAAGTCCAAGTTCATTCACATGCACAATAACTTCATAGATATGTGCACATCAATTTAAATGTCCTGCTGAAGATTCTCAATTAGATGTGGATTTGCACTTCAGGGCCATTATCGTGCTGAAAGGTGAGCCTTCAGCACTGTCTCAATTGTTCTGCAGCCTCTGCCTTTCGTCCAGCATGCCCTGTTTTTAGTGTTGTCCATCTTCTCATAACTTCTTACCAGTTCCTTTGTACTTGCTAAAGAAAAGCTTCCCCTTAGCATGATTCGTCCACTACCATGTTGTATAATCAAGATGGTGTGTTCAGGGTGTATTTGTATTAGTTTTCTGCCAAACAAATTTTTACATGTGGGCCAAAAAAACTCAGTTTTGGTCTCCTCTGACTATACTTAGATTCACATTTGCTAAATGTACAACATGACTTTCTTCATGGCACTCCTACATGATTTGTGCTGTGCACAGCTAATAGTAATATGGATCTCTGCAGCTCCTCTACAGTAGAGTTACCACAAAGCCTTTTTAGTTCCTTTTCTGATTGATGCTCTTCTTTCAGTTTGACTGGAATAAACATGCTTTGGTAGAATTGCATTGTGCTTTTTTGATTGTCCTATTATGAACTGAACAGTATTCCATGAGATGTCCAAAAATTGGAGTTCAGTGATATAAACTTTCTCTGCTTTAAACTTCTCCACAGTGACATGAGTTTTCCTTGACCTTCATTTAAATGATTATTCAAGAATACTCTCCTATTGACCTGTGAGACCTTCTCAAAAATATGTTTTTTATATGGAGTTTTTATTTGGAATTATGTAGGCTCTATTTAATAAATATTTTTGGTCCAATGTAAACAATTTAGGGGGGCAGAACACAAATGCATGCTACACTTTTCTGTTTTTTTATTTCAGGAAGCTCTTAAAAAGTATGTATCCTTTTCAGTCCAGCTCAAAATGAGGCACCACTTCATATTGTTGTCAGATAAAAGCCAAATAAAATACTCTAAGATTTGTGGTTGTCATGTAACATAATATGCTAAAGTTCCAAGAGGCATGTATACTTTGTCAAGGTTCAGTATTTCCTTTGGTGTCTTTGACTTCACTGTTTACCATTGTCAAAGTAGAGACATAATGAAACCGACCCGGCAGGAGGCAGGATGTAGCTCAACAGTTGATTGAATAATTAAAGTTAAAACCCTCCCACACTGATTCATATTACCCCATTACTGAGAAACGTTTCAGTTCATATGCATTTTACCCAGCACCCCCACTGTCCTGTTCTAGCATGTCAAACTGGGTCACAGACTTGAATGCATTAATTCTCACATTTTATTCTGTGTGAACCTAGAATACTTCAGATGTTAGCATGCTGAGAATTAGTTTCCAAACTAGTTTTACTACAAAGAAACATTTCTTCGTCTATTAGACAATAATCTACGTTTGTTAAACATCTGAGTAAGGTATTTATATGCTTTCACTTGACAAATAGCTGCCATTTTGGAGAATCCCTCACTCTGCACCTGTCATACCCTGAGTTGTTATTGATTTGAGAAAACTAGCCAGGTGGTGAATAGGATTTTCCATGGAGTGAAGTTTCTCATTGAACATAGACAGATTGTGCTCACACTCTCATGTGTCAGTGCAGGAGTAACAGCTGAGTCTTGAATAAACTGAGATCTAATAGTCAGGGGGACTACCCAGCATTACAATCAATCTGTCAATCATTGTCCTTCAGGTCATTATCATGGGCTTGTTGACTGTTTTATAACTGGTCCACCTACTTTGTGTTAGTGTGTGTGTTGAGGGACAAAAAAAGTCATTCTTTGTCCCATTGGTTCCATTAAAAGCTGCCCTACAGTAGTTTGCTAAAAATTCTTGGCCTGTCCCTTAAGGTGAAATAAAATACTAAAGAATGATACAGCAGTAGTTGACAAAGTCCCCCACCGTCCCCAGTATTTACACCTTGGGTGAGATGACCTCTCATTAGCAAGAAAGTGGGTCATATAGGAGCTGGTGGTTTTCAGGTCTTGAGTGAGAAAAGCTCTGCATCCTTCATACTGGGAAATAAAACAACCCTCTTGGTAGTCATTTACTATCTTGCTGCCAAGAGTAGAATCATTAATTGGAAATGGTGTGGAATGCTTGGCTTGGCATAGTCTTCCAAGCCTATTTAGAATGACGGTTTTCACAGCCAATAAACTCAGGCAAATATGATTGAAAAGTATGCCATGTTGAAGACAGGTATAATTGTGGCAATGGTAGGTGGTTGGCTGGAGGAACATTATTTTTCTACAATAAAATCTTTCCTTTTCCTACACGTTAACTATTTTTGTGCTTCTTTTTCCTCTCCTGTTGTTAAAAAATTACAACTGCCCTGTTGATGGGTCTTGAAGATGATTATCCTGTGAGCCTGGACTTCTGTAACTGAACACACCCAGGGCAGCCTCATCACCCCTGCTGTAGTAGAGAAGAACAAAAAGAGTGGGGAGGGAAGAGAAGGCAAGAATTCCACTGAGCTACAACAAAGAACTCAGTCGAATATTTAAACCCCCTGCACCCCATTGCACCATAGTGCTAGGTTAACCTGCTGGGTTTAAAGATAGCTCGATCCTCTCCTCACCTTGGGAGCGAGTTATACTGAGGCATATTGAGCATTGTCTGCTTACATTTGTCATCAATTGAGACAACTCATAACTAAATGAGAATTTGTATTTCTAACTCTCACTTTCTTTGTTATTAGGTGAGCCCACCCTGCCATCTTCTCTGTGCAACACTGAAGCTGCCCTTCTTCATCTACCCCGCCCAGACAAATTCAACATTTAAAGATTTATCTCTTAAATGAGAACCTTTGGTAAACAGGCTAATCTGTTTGGCAGCACTCACAGTCATGGCTGAATAAAACATTTGACAACACTAAGCTTCTGAATCTTCCTATCTCTCTCTGGCAAAAGGCCTCTCTCTGCCTCCCTTCAGGGCTTCCTCATTGTTAATCCCTCTGATCACATTCTTCTAGCTTTTTGCCATGCTGCAGGGGTGTGGCTGGACTTTTGTCTTGTCTGACAGAGAGTTCATTATGTGATTGGCGAGGAGCTAATGCAATAACACTCGTCACGTGCTACTACCGGGGCCAAGCCTAGCCATTCATGAAGCACTCCGTTCTTACTCCTCTGCCGTCTTCCTCGTTATTGTGGAGGCAGCCTGCCACCTCTCCCGTGGCGACAGGTTCCCTCTGAGGTATTTAACCACTTGTCTTGGAAAAACCCTTTTAATTGAAATGGCCCGTTGGCTGATAAGCTTCTGAAGCTTTATCTGGGAGGAGATGTAGTGGCTAGGATCTTTCTTGCTGGGAGGTTTTGTAGTAACTATTTCTAATAGTGTTTTCTTCAAATCTCACTGGTGGTTTGCATCTTTTTAGATAGATTCTTTTTCTTGCTGAGAACTTTCTGCTAGTCAAGGTGTTTTCTTCTTTTACTCTTTTCACAAAGGTGGGAAACCCATGTTTTATCTAGGTGAGGACACTGTTGCAACCTTAGAACATGTACAGTAATTTGCCTCATCAAGCAAGGTTTTTTTTTTTACTTCTGCGCTTTATACACAGAACAACAAAGACCTTTAGGACCTGTCAAAAGCATTCATACTCCTAAACCTTTATCAATACAGCTAGAAAAGTTTGAAACATACATGACGTACAGGAATAAATAAAATATAAAGCCATAACACACAAACATAAATATTATTAATAAAAATGTTTTATGGTTTTATAAAGTCAGCCTGTTTTATTTTTTTTTATATAGTCAGGAACTGCCTCAATGAGACTGGCTTTGTAGTCATCCTGGATTTGGATTTGTTTTTGTAAAACACTGGAAAATGGACGTCATAGATTTCTAAGGTCCACACAGTAATCTAGTTTGTTAGTAGAAATGCATGCTTGCTTGCTTCACGATTGCATCTTTTGGCTACAACAAAGCACACTGCATTTGAGCCCAACTCAGCAGGTAAAATTCAATAATAATATGTGACAAGCAAAAAGCACAGTAAACAAACTCAAACGTTGTCTTACTTTCCCAGAGATGGCATGAAGATGTGCACAGTGGGATGAGCTCATGAGTACACACAACCCAAATTACTGCTTGTATATTTAACAAAACACATTGCAGCTACCTGGGAACACAGAGTCAGAGATTTCTTTGTTTGATATTCAAACACCTTTCATGTGAGTTTGTAAACAAACTTCAGCCTCTCCATTTGAGTTTAATTTGAAATCCATGCGATGCTGAAAAAAATTTGATGAGCTCTTTCTGAGCTCCAACCCACATCAGCCCTCAGGCCATGACACAAATGATTCACCCGGTGGTCATTTATAATCAACAGACTGTTCTAATCACAACTCTTTAGTGAACAAATCCATGTGACTCTCATGTACCATTTGAATTATTCATCACTGTTTATTAGGTCCTTTCACTTACTTGTACTAATTGGAACAACTACTACTTGTGTGCCTGTTTGATAATAGTTATATTTAAGCTGTCAAGTGCATATAATGGCCATCAGGGTTCTCGTGGTTTGTATTTATGTATATATGCATAGACATTAAGGCCTATGATTTAAAAATGCATATTTTCATGTAATACCGGACATATAATGTGAGTATAAGAAAATTGCCATTGACCTAATTAAGAGGATGGTTTTTTTTTACTTCGAGTTACTATTTCCATTAGTCAATTATATATCGTTTAATGAAGGATTTGTTTAATTTTTCAAAACAATAGATCTTCAGAACATGTTTGGATAGAAACACAGTAAGGTAAAAAATACTACTATTACTAGACACCTAAAACAAGGAAGAGTTTGTATTCCTCTTTGTTTTTCCTGTGACAACCCTAAACGCAATGTAAGCACCCCAGTATGCAATAGCATAATCTTACAGACAGATAGATAGATGCTCTCATATCTGACACTACTAATTTCAAGGTCATTAACAAGCGCTTTGGTAGTTGTTCAAGGATCTTTGGACACATCTGCATTGCTTTCTTTCAAGAGTTTTGAAAATTTCCACTTCCTACTTCTCCCAGACCTGATCTGTACTGTGTGGCTTTCTTTAAATTTCTTGATACTTCTCACTCCACTTCTTGACACCTGAAAATGCTGTGATAACTTTGTACACCTCACCATCTCTTTTTCTCGAGTTTAAACTGCTTTCTTTTGTTTTCGGCATGATGCTTTCTCAAGTGACAGCTCAAACCCTTAGTGAGGATTTTTTTCTGTGCGTGGAAAGAGTAGCACAACCCTTAGCTTTACTTTGACTGATCTTTACAAAGTGAAAGCACATGATTTCACAACTGTGGTTTGTGTTTTGGCTAAGTAAAAATAGGCAGTTTTTAAAGCTGAAGTAGCTATGTAACTTTTTTTTAAAAATGAGTTTTTTACGTATTTGTTAAAGTGATTATCATGTCATGACAGTATGGTATGAAACAGATAATCCATGAAGATATTGATTTCTTCCACCTCCTTCCTGAGATATTTTTGCCATCTGAAGAAAGGAACCACTCTCGACCAAAAAAAACAATGAGAGCCAAGAGGAAGGTCTTAATGCAGTCAGTCATCCTCATGTACTTGCTGCTAAATGTGGTAATGGTGGTGAAAGAACTTATAGTTACAAAAAAACTGTTTATCCACCATCACCAGTGGATATGTAAACTACCTCCTGGCTATGATTGGTTGTTTCCAGTTAGTGCTGGGAACACTGGGAAAGGGCAAAAGAGCTTGATTTTTTTTCACAGATGAGGTGTCTCATACCATCCTATCATGACATAGGGAAAGTTTCAACAAGTGTGTAAAACAAATATTCGGAATACATTTTACATACTGCATCTTTAAGGTGGCTAATAATTTTGACGGTGGTAGTTTTTTTGGTTTTTGTGAAAGAATTTGCTTTCTGAGTGCAAAGAAATTAATGGAAGTCTTCAAAATAAAAATTAGGATGTTTGGAACAGCTGTATAAAAAAAATAATTTATCTGTTCAACAGAAGTTGAGAAATTTTGGTAATAATAAAAAGAAACTTTTACAGGGGGTTAATAATTTTGACCTCGACTGTAAATGGGAATTTTAAACCAAAAACTGATGTCATACTTGCAAAATATTATAACCACAAATATATGCTCAAATACAACTAGGAGATTGGTAGCAATACCTGTTGTCAAACAGAAAGATAAACTGTTCTCAAGTAGATTTATTCATAATTAATCACCTGCTGAGGAAACTTGATTTGCTTAATATGACTTTACCAACACATGCGCCCCAAGGTGTATACAGTACATGTCAATACTAAAGTGACTCATTTTCTGTTTTATCTAGTTTATTAAAAAAAGTTTTTCCCAAAAGGAATATTTTCTTCCTTTCTATT
Organism: Xiphophorus hellerii; assembly: GCF_003331165.1. Lineage (NCBI taxonomy): Eukaryota > Metazoa > Chordata > Actinopteri > Cyprinodontiformes > Poeciliidae > Xiphophorus > Xiphophorus hellerii. Next base: position 12,397,587 of record NC_045680.1, read on the forward strand.
GCTGTTCTTAAATGTTAAGTCAGTCACTTATCATTTCTGTTCAGTTATATTGCAGCTTGTTCAGCTCTGTATGTGATTAAGTATAAATCAAAACAATCCAATGTAGAACCAGTTAACCTCTCTTTTCCTAATTTAACTTAAAGTGCCTAAATTGTGTTTATTTATTATGTTTGCAGCATATCTTTTCAATTGTGCTCAGACTTGCAGCTCAACAAGGAAATTACATTTCCATGTCCAAAGTAGAGTAATTAATAAAAACAAATGTGAAAGAAAGCGATCAAAAGCAACTGAAAACATAGCACACAGTCTACAGAGTGGTAACATTACATTAGAAACTCTGAAGTCAGACATTAACACAATCATAAATGACACATTTGAAGGAAACAAATCATGACAAAAGAAGTGATAGCAATGTGTTAAAATTAAATCAAAGTTCATAAGGTGAATATTTCTGTGGTATTTTGTTCAGTGATGAGAAGGAGAAAATGTCTTAAGTGTAGTATCATGGAGATCAAAAACACCTGAACCTACCCAGGTTCTGTGGCAAGCCTAGTAGTCAATAACTCACCAAAGTCATGGAAGCAGGAGTGCAACTGCATACTTGAACTCCTGAGGTGCATGCCAGGTGTATGCGAACCTGTCATCGGCGCCCCCACCCTCGCCCCTATGACATAAACTTGTACAACTCATCTTTAATTAAAGTATCAATAATAATAAATGTACATACATGTGAATAAATTGCTGCCTACAGGGCAATTAAAAAACAATGAAGCAAAAAAACAGGGCAATATTTCATCATTTAATATATTTAAGCCAAAGAGCCACTTCTGTTAGCCTGTGTATAGAACCGCCTAGACACAGACTGCAGGTCTGAGGCATTTTGTTTGCATGTTTTTATCATTCTTATAGCTTGATAGGAAGCCTTATCCAAACTGGCCACTCACATTAATAAAATGGTGAAATAATATTGACCACAAAACACCGTATTTATAAAAGATATAAAAAATTTTCCTACACAATCATAATAAATATTTTTTAATGTTTTCTTCACACATGTATTTGTGATGGAGGAGCCATCACCAGCTAAGACTTAATTATAGAGTCCATGTCAGCACAATCACGTAGACAATCACTAACTTACTTTTTGTTGCAGTTTAACCTGATGCGGTTCATCGTGGGTGCACACGCGGTGTTCCTGCTTCTGTTAAACATTCATTCTAACCTGTTTTCAGCATTAAACGTTTTCCCGGTTCTGATTTCAAGTAGGGTGTTTCCGGATTGTGGCGTGCTGGGAGGGAGTCACATGAGGTGGTGATGTCATCAGAGCACACTGGGTGTTGTCTATTAAATTGAGTATTGCATTTTGTTTACAAGTTTATTTTATTTTTTTCTCTTATTATTATTATTATTATTATGTATACTTTAAGAGTTGATTTGAGTTAGAAGTAATGGACCTTACCAAGCTCCGCCCACAACCGACCCACGTGACCGCAAGTCTCACAAGCAAAGCCTCGCGGTGCGTTGTTTCTATGTAAACATGACTTGATTAGTGCATCATTTCTTCCGGATTTTCACAATATATCAGCTGCTACAATGGACAGAGGAACTAACAAGTTCATGTCATCATCTGGGAGGAGGTTACTGGTTTCTCAGTCACAAGCTGGTTGCAAACCTGAGGCCAGCAGGTGTCAGTCAGTTATGGTAGATCTGAAATTTGGTTTGATGACGTCAATATGAGAAGCTACAAACTGATAGGAGGAACCAAAGAGCTCTGTGAAGGTAAAGGCAAATCTTCTGAAGTTGGGATATAATTAATTTAATTTCATATAATTACCACGGTAGAAGCCATTTGTTGTGTATGAAATATATTTGTTCTATTTGATGTTTGTTGTGAATGACGTAAACTGACAAACGAACGAGGTAATTAGTCCGACGTTTAGAAACTACAGCTGCTGTAATGCGCCACAGCAAAGGGAAACAAAGGTAAAATAACCCGAACAGGTGATCAACTCAAAACCACTCTTACCTTTTTACTCTCTCTCTCTCTGTAGCTTAAGCACACCTGTTACCGTGGCAACCGCCTGCTCCCCGCAAGACGAGCAAAGATTAAGTTAAAAACATAACATTCAGTCCGTTACGATATCAAGTTTCCAGGCGTGATATTTATTTCTCGATTATTAATCAGCGCTTCCCTGAACACAGATGGTTGATTGACTAGCTGTACTTGGTGCTAGCGTGGCTAACACGAGTAACAGTTTAGTCCAAAGCCTTTTCTGCTAAAATAAAATCTTTAGTGTATGTCAGATACAGTACACATTGCATATTGATCTGTTTAGCTAACGTAAGACTGTGTAGCAGACAGGCTTCAAGGTGTAGAAGTTGTATCAGTTCTGCCATTATGCTATACTTAGCTAACGGGAAGCTAAGTGTGTTTGTGAGACAGCCACGCACGTGACCACGTAGAATGGGTATCAGCCAATGAAAAGCGGCTCCTCTGGTAAGGTCCATTAAATTGAGTATTGTATTTTGTTTTATTTTCTCTTATTATTATGATGATGATGATGATGATGATTATTATTATGTATACTTTAAGAGCTGATTTGAGTTAGAAGTAATTGCTTAGTATTTTTGCTTGTTTGGATTGTCTGTGGGCGGAGTCTGTGGCTTTAAAAGCAGGGCTCTACTGCACAGGAAGACAGTCTTTTTTTTTGTTTGTTTTGTCATGTGGTCCACACTCCTTACCAGTTGGTGGCGGTAATGCTCACCCAACGTTTTTTGCCAACCGCCAATAAATTTAAACAAGAAGAAGAAGAACAGGAAGACAGTGTGTGGTTAGACTCCTGAAGAAGTCACGCTGGAGGTGATGGACTGTTGCAGTGAAGGTACTGATGATTGTTTGACTTCTAACCTGCTCTGGATATCCTTCGTGTGTGGTCTGCACCTGCCATCTTTGTGCGAGCTTAATAAATTCCTCTAAAACGATCTCCAACCTGGACCAGTCATTATGTTTGACTAAATCATAATAGAACCCTGTCACAGTATTTATTTACTATTAATCTATTTGTATGATTTGCTCTTTTAAATTGCCATTTATTTTATTTTTCGGTCTCAGGAAATGATTGAGGGATGAAGAGACTGATATCTGGTTCTTTAGGTTCTGACAGGTCTGTGGTGTTCCTCTAGCTAACCTGAATACTTACAACTCTCTTGTTGATACACTGACATTACTTACCTACTGTCTTTCAACCACTTTGAAAAGCTTTTCTTTGTCTCTCCGACATCTTTATCCCTCCCCCTATTCCATTTTCTGTTTTGTACCCTGGAGTTTTTTTCTTCTGCCCCATCTTTAGCTCCTTGTTGTCAAGTGCACTACTACAATTCAAATTTAAAAGAAAAAAAAAACGCGCCTCAGAACGTTCTCACCTGTGCCCAAGCTACCTGTATGGGAGGGGAGAGTGGCTGGCAGGAGGGGAGGGGTGCCTCTGCAGTGCTGTTCCTCTGTTATTGATCATTTCATACACAAACAGCTGTTAAGTACATAAAATGCTGACTAGAAAGAAAATTCCCCACATTGTTTTTGCACCCCCTCTAGTGCAGCGCCCCTATGCATTGCATACAGTGCATACCCACTTTTTGCGCCACTGCAGGGAAGGCAGCTTGACACAATATTTGTAAATGAAAACCTCTGACAGTTTTTGAGTTCTTTTCCAGAACCTCAGTTTTTCTTATTAGAATATAGATATATTCAAGATAAAAATACATCTTTCACTACACACTCATGCGAGTCTTACCAATGAAAGTTTTACTGCTTTACACCACTTCAAACTCAAACTCTGGAACATAAAGACAGTTCAAGCTAAAATACATGTTAATGATTGGAAGGGAAGTGCTGACATCAGTCATTCATTTGGTTCAGACAGAAAACAAATGAAATAATCATGTTGGATAAACATGTAAAGGCCAGTCTGAAGAGTGGTTTTGGATTTAATTTAATAACTTAAACCACAGGCGTTTTATACTGGTATATGACCAGAAGTTGGCAGAGGCTAAAAGTATTTAATCAGCTACTACTCTGACTTTTTGAAAACAATGTACACTGCAGTAACTAGTGTACAACTACTCCAACTTGAGAAACCTTTTTCACTGCTGTGGAAAATAAGTATCCTTAATTTAAATATTTCTCTGTTTGAAATTGCCTGTTTCAACAAATCAAACCTTTTTCAACTTTTATCTCACACCAACTCACATCTAGACATTACTTTGAAGGTGGTATATTTGAAATCTGTGCTATTTTGTTTTTAATTTTAAATGTAATTTGTTAGTGTAGTTACATTTAAAAAATATTTAAATGGGAAATGTGTCTTTTGGATAACCAAAGAAAATGGTTATGAATTCTCTACAACAAGCAGATAAAAGAACAATATAACTGGTCTACTTCCTGACACTGATACACAATAGTTTATTTTGGAGTATGACTACCAAACTAAAAGAAAGCCTTGGGCATTTTTGTTTAAAAGATGATTTAGGCATGATTTAAACAGATTAATTAAATCCACAAGTTTAAGTGGAGAAATTAGCAGAGTGAAAAAGTCCAGTGAGAATGGAGAAAAGAAAGACAGTGAAACTAATAAATGAAGTGTAGTAAACAGAAAAGTGCCAGAAATCTTCACAGGGTTGACCTGAGACACATCATTCAGAGGTGGAAAGCCCTGCTGGAGCTGCACTAGTCTTGACTGTGTCTGAAACAGGAGCGCTTTGTTGACAAGCCATCACTCAGAAACACCGACAGGACTCTCAACAGACCCCTTTCTCCTCACACAGGCTCCCCCTGACACACAGTGTCAAATCCTGCACCCCCAATGTATGTCAGCACTGTCATTAGGATAATTGCTGATTACATACACAATTGTCTTACCCAGACCTGCCAGACGTGCATCAATCAACAAAGAGGTTTACTTACATTTAGGAGTACTGGCCTAAATAATCATCCTGAATTTTTTTTTTTCCTCCATATATGTACATCTTTTGTAAAAAATAAAATTAAATAAAAAAATTCTTTTTTAAGGATAGAATTTCTCACACAGAAAGCAGCCACTGCTAAATATTAACAGTTTTGCTGCTCGCATAGACTAAAGACATGCAAGTGCTCTTGCAGGCCAGGCACAAGATGAAAATTCATAGAGAATGCTTTCGTTTTGAGGATTGCTGAAGGATAAGTGGACAATGTGCCATGGTTTGGTAGCTGTGAAAAATTGCTTTTGTTATGCCTTTAGACAGTCTGGTATCTGAGGAATTCAAAATACGAAAAATCTTTGCAGGTATTCTGACAGTTTGTCCTTTTTGGTGCCAGTAACAAAAATGTCAGCTTTGTTGCTAATAGTCACAATATGGAAACCCTCAGGGAATTATACATTTTACAGTTACAATGATTTAGCATCTTCTAGTTCATCCTCTTTTTAATTCAAAGTTTTCTTCTAATTTGCTTAAACTTGAAAATATTAAGATTGAACACAGAAAGAGTATGTATGCAGAAAGAGGTTTGCAATACTATTTACTATATATATACTATAGTTCTACAAGGTATTTGATATTCTCATTTTGTTCTGTTTCATTGTGGAAAAATATTTATTATAATAATCAAAGTTCTTTTAAGGATCTTTTGAAGTATCTTTATCAAAAGGATTTATTAGTTATTCTTGTAATCTTCAATGAAGTGGTATGAAGAAAAAACAAATAAGAGAATTGTGTGGTTGTTGCGGGTTGTGAAAAAAGAATGAACTAAATTCATTACGTCTCAAGAAACTTAGACTGGTCTGTTACAAACCAGTGTTAAAATTTCACATAAAATATTTTGACTGTGAGGGAAGTAGAACATAAAGAGGCCCAAGGACTAGATAATTTTTGAAAAAGTGGCAAAAACAAAAAATATTTACAGAAGCTGTCACTGATGATGTGCTCCACCGATACGTAGATGAACAGAAGAAACAGAGGGAGAAAAATGAGAAAACTGTCCACAGGTCATATAATAATAAATGACGAGATATTAAACAATGTAGCTGCTTGGCTGCCTTTGGTAAAACTGAAAGTGCTGAAACTGATCACAAAATCAGCAGATAAAATAAAGCCTTTCAAAGTAAAATTTTAAATTCAATGATAGGAAACCAGGACAGAGGTGAGGGTTTTTGGTAATGTAGAAAGACAATTACAAAACAAAACTTGTTAAAGCCCGTCATGGCTGAATCCTGACCTAAAGCAAATTGAGTTCTTTGGAAAGCGATCAGATTCGATGTTGTAAAATTTAATTATTCAAATTTATAAAGCAGGAAACATTCACAGCTTAGAACATGGTTTAAACAAAAATAAATATAAGAGTGGTCATCCATATTATATATATATATATATATATATATATATATATATATATATATATATATATACAGTATATTAATTATACAGTATGTATGTGCATGTGTGTGCCTTAGGTAAAATTATTTCTTTCTCTAGGCCTACTATAGACTCAACTGCTTCTTATGCGTGCAATTGTTTTCCTTCAAATGTGTCATTTATGGCTTTTTGTGAACATCAGTTGTGCATAAAAATGCCCCTGGCTTATACTTTTCATGTTTGCCTGTGTGATGAGTCTGAAATCATATGAAATAGGTGAAGGACAAAGACGGTGTCCGAGGTGAGCGGTCCTTCATCAGAGCACGATGATGAGTTTATGCATTCTCACTCCCAACATGCCCCAGGGCCATGACCCTGCATCCAACCCTTCAGATTCTCATTCATTTCCCTTTTATAAGCACCAGTAATAAGTTCTTTCCAATGAAAGTGACCAAGGGGAAGTGGAAGCACTTGTTGAAAAGAAGTGGTATTGGCTACCTGCAGTTGCATTCCTGCAAGGGAATATCTGACTATTACAAAGGTCATGGAGAACAGAAACAACAATCATTTTCACTTCCTTCTCTGCAAATACAAAGCCTTTTACAGCTGGCGCTCAGGCAGACTGATACATGCCTAAACATACATCAATACTGACTAATGGCACACGCTTACGTAGTGGTGTATGGACTGATGGCTTGGAGGATTTTTGTATGCTTGGGAGCCCATACAGGGATTAGCAGCTCATTTCAGTGCCTGAACATTTGGACTTCACAGTCTCCCAGGGGAGGGAAACAGCTGTGGGGGAGGGGAGAAGGGGGGGTGTTTAGAGAGTTGTGGAAAGGTAGTGGGTCGGAGGGGCTGTGGGGAGGGTCTGCTTATCTGACACCAAGAGGCAAATTTAAGGAGGTCCGATATCAGCTTAACCAATACACACCGTTGCACTTTACTGAAATGGCAGCTGAATCTCACCTCTCAGGAGATGTCTTATCATATTCCCCCCCCTTACTTTAAACAAACTACAAGTGTATGAGGATTTAGAAAGGCTTCAGAGCCGGTATGTGACGAAGCATGAAGGCATGTGTTAAGAGAGGATTTGCAATGATAAAAAAAAAGAAAAACCCCTCAGAGATCCAACTTAATTTTAAAGTAAGTTCCAACTAATTCAAAAAGACAAACACAAACATTGGTTTATTTTTTCGGCAAAGTAGTCAGGCACGCAGGGCCCAGGCTTTGTTGTGATAGTTCCATCTGAAACTGCTGAATTTAATTACATTTTTCACAGAGAAAATGGCCCTGGAGACTTCTGCTGATGCAATCCAGGTGGACCTTGTTAAGAGAGGAGGGCCAGAGTAATGAAGAGGGGGCTCATGTGAAGATGTTCAGTAAGAATCTCACACAACACATGCCTGAAAGTTAGCGCAGACTCCTATGGTAAATGCAAATAAACATGTAAGTGGATTTCTCTTCCTCTGAACATCTGTAGACTAGGTTTTGTTACTAGCAGCCGATGAAGTGACAGGGTGTGAATTCTTCACTATAAACCTGCACTTGAGCACCTCTAGCTCTTTCTGTGCTAATTTTCTGGATTCACATAGCCCCTTTATTATCCCCGTCTCATCTTTTCAATGCGCACAGTGTTGAGAGTGAAACACAAGTTTATGCTTCAGAGTTCCAGGATGTTTTTCAGCTGTCATCGTCGCCAGTAGTGTAAATGTGATGGAGGAGAAACTTTGTTGATACAGGTTAAAGTTTCATGACTGCCGGTGGGCCGGCTTCCGGAAACCTAAAACATCAACTGTCAGTCGCAAAGCAAACACTGCCAACCGCAGGACGGGAAGGAAAAAGGAAACAAAGAGCAAATCTAGAGTTTGCTACTCAGAGAAAAACGCTTACAGATCACTACAGATTGCCGTGAGTTGGGGCGCTCGCTCTTCTGGTTATTTCCTAGGCAACCTAAGAGTTGTACAAAAATGGACAAGAAACTGAAAAATTCCCTCAAAAAGAGATTTCACAGTTTGTAATTTTGCAGACAAAAGAAGTTTTAAATATGGTGCTATCCAGACTATTATGTGAGGCACCAAGACCTGTTGTGACATTTACATGAGAAATGGGGCTGGTGGTGAGCTTGGACTCCATCGCACAGTTAGAAGTCCCGCTAATCCAATCGACTGCAATGGTATTGGCATTGCAGCACCAAGGGTGCAGCAGCAGGGGACCTTTTTGTGAGACACAGGAAGATGTAATCATTTAGAGACACCCACCAAACAACGGCAGGGTTCACTGTCAGGGCTCTTCTGAATTTACAGTATGTTACTGCATTAGCATGAAGTGTGGCACAATAAATTTAATAACTTTATTCCTATTAGGAAAGTTATCACAATACTCGTTGCACATAACATTTTCTTGATTACATCTTTTAAGCAAAAACAGTCCCTTGTACAAGTACTAATAATGCTTAAACTTTTTCACATACCAACTTCAAACTTCATTATTATAATTTTTTAAGATAAACTAAAGCAAAGTAGTGTATAATTGTGAAATGGGAAGGTAATCATACACAGTATGATTACTGTGTAATCATACTGTGTATGAATCATACTGTGTATGATTACACAGTATGATTCCAAAATTGTTATCACAAAAGTATAACAGCGTGGCTTGGATCGAAACTCAGCCCTTACTTTTCTTATCTCTAAAGTAAATTCAGAAAAAAAATATTTAAAATTGATTCAAAAAGTCATCTGAATTAGAAATTAAAGTCAACTTGTGTAAGTCAATGTCTGTATGAAAGTAGCTGTTGTGTAAAAAGCTGTAAAGAGATTTTTTTTTTTTAATTAAGTACATAAATTTACTTCTGCAGTTTGCCACAGGCCATGTTGGGAACATAGTAAACATGAGAAGGCACTCTCCTCAGTGTTCACTGTAAAAAATAGTGGTGGCAACATTTAGCTTTTGGGATACCTTTCTCCAGCAAGACAAAGCAACTGCATAGAGTTGATGGAAAGATGGATAGAGCTAATTTAAAGATGACTTTGGAAAAAAAAACTTTTAAGAGGTTCCAAAAGATTTGAGACTGTAGTGATGATCGTGTTCCATCAGGACAACAAACTTAAATGTCCAGATCCAGATTTGGTCAAAAAATCTGTGACAAGATTATTGTCACATTTAATCTTGTCACAGAGAATATTGTTGGATCACAGACACTCTTCATCCAATTGACACAAGTTTGAAATATTTTGCAAAGGATGAGTATGGGTTTAAGACACTACATCCAAGACTGACAGAGATTTTTTTATTTTGCAAAAAAATATTTAAACCATGCTGTCATCTAAATATTTCAACTGCTGTTACCTATTTTGCAAGTGACTTTGGGATTTATTATTTGTGACAACAAAAATAAATATTTTGTGACTTTTCTGAGCCAAAGTTAAGAACAGCACTTTTCCAGCAGGCCTCCACCCACTGTAGTCCTCCCCCACTCCCCAGCAGATCCTCGGCTGAGGTTTTAGTGTTTGGGTGTTGGGAAGGTTTGAGAAGAGTCTCAGCCTTATTGTTCTGAACACAACAGCTGTGACTTAATAAGTCCATTCCTGTGCTCACCCTTTGCACCAAGTCTGAGCTGCTTCCACTGCCTCCCCCTTATTGACCACATGACCATTGTCGCCAAGGTATTCACTGGGTCTTAATGGTAAGACACACAAGAATGCAGCAGTGGCTGAGCCTCTGCCACTTCTGAAGGCCGATGGGAAAGCTCCTGAAACCAATTCCAGCAGCTTATGTTTACCATGACAAACCCCTAACCTACAGGTTCACTCTCTTAATTTGGGGAAAACCTCCCACACATGTGAGCTCACAGACATAATTACTCATCTTTTCAAGGCAAGGCCATTTTTATTCTTTGCTGGTTTGTTTCTATGTCCTAACGAGAATGTTTCCAAAAAGGTCCTCCTTGGTAAAAACTAGGGTTGTTACTTTTCCTTTGAGAGCTAATAGTGCCTGAAATGGAACATCTGATGACCTTCGATGTTGACAAGTAACAAGGAAGAAATTCTCAGCTTTTTTTCTGTCAACAACATATCATTACTCCAAAATGCACTAGTATCTAAGTGAAACTGAATTCTTTGTGATCTCTGAGACTGCAGCTTCTGCAAAGCTGAAAAGCAGCAAGATCTGATGTAGTACAACCATGTAACCTGGCTAGAGATGCAAAGGTGTTGCTATGAGATTCAACAAACCAGCAGTTGCTCAATTAAATCCAGTTTTTTGCAGCTTTGACAATATACAGCAGAGACAGTGGGGTGCCTTAATAATAAAAGACCACAAATATACAGTTCTTGTGGAACAGTACAAGTAAAATAGTTTTCTCTCTTTCCTAAAGCCATTTAACTAAAATGTCAGGGCAAAAGTTTGTAGAAAATAAATTTAAAATTTAAATTTAGTGATCCTGCTCTATAATAGGATTTTAAAACAGCCTTACATGACCATAAATCCTTCACTATGTCAGAGTTATACTTATGTTACAAGGCTAATCACGAGGAGTGTTTTGGTACCAGTTTATCCTTGAGGAAGGAAAAGAGTGCCTGTCAGCCCACCACATATGCATACAAAGTGGTTTGTGCTTCTTTCTTAAGAAGCACACAAACAAGACTTTATTAAAAGTCAGGAGCAGAGATGATGCTGAAGAGCCTGGAGAAACACACCCTTAACCCCAGGAATTACACAGCATGAAGCTGTCATTTGAGTCAGGTATCATTATCGCGGCAGGTCTAGACTCTTAGTGAAGGATGACAGCTTTATGATTTGATTCACTTGTGTTGTTAAGTAATTAAAAAGGAGGGTAAGCCGTGAATATAAAAAGCAGACTCCTGAAATGGCATAAATCCACCCACTTTACTGTGTAGAACATATTCCTGATTACATTGCTTACATAAAAAGAGCAATGTCAAAACAGTTTTTGTTGTTCCTGGAACAAACCAGACTTTATGGTGTCCAGGAAGCTTTAAAAATGTGTCCATAATTACATATCAATCACATTGCAATTATTAATAGCTCTTCCTAATCCATTCTTACTGGATCTTACTTTGCAAACTGATCTCAGTCATGTGCCTGCCATGTACACTCTAAGTTAGTCATAGCAAAAGTCACAGAATTTGACCCTGGACGTGAACCACAGGAACAAAAAGCTTGTTAAAAACCAGACCAGCCAAATTGATGATAACCTTTGTCCCTCTGTGGTTCAGCAGGGGAGGTAGTTCTCCCCTTGTCTTCCTCTCATCTCCCGGACATGCCATGCAAAGTGAATGACATGATATTAAAGCACTTCTTCATCAAGATTAAAAAGCATACTTTCTTTTTTTTTCCTTGCCTGCGAGCAGTCAATTATTTGACAAGTACACATAATGAACAATGCAAGAATAGTTGGAATTTAATCACAAGGCGGAGACAGGGCCCCAGCGCAGATGGGAAATGATTAACACAGTTAATCAAACATCCCAGAGTTAGGTTAAACGTGGCAAGCCCATCCCATCATCTGCACTATGGATTAGATCCATTGCACAACTTCATATTTCCATTTTCTTAGCCTGTGGAACCTGTATAGCATTTGTAATGCAGACTTCTAGGTATTCCGCTTCTTTTATAAAACTAAATATTTCATCCCAACTATATATCTCATCTCATTTATTATTCAACCCCAAAATTAAAAATCATGTAATCTAGATTCAGTACAGTACATACATTTCAAGCATTTTTTTTTCTGTTAATAGTGATTACTCTTGGCATACAGATAATGAAAATCCAAAATTTTGTATCTCAGAAAATTAGCCATTCAATAACAAAAATGATTTGCATATAATAAATATGGTATATGCATAATAAGAGTAAATCTATGTGAATATGCACTCAATACTTTATTGGGACTCCCGTTTGTTTTCTGCATGCTTGGATGTTAAGAAACTACAGGTTTCCTTAAAGCTGCAGTAGGTAACTTTTATAGAATTTTTTTTTTACATAATTTATTAAAACTATCACTATGTCAGAATAACATGAAACAGATAATCTGTGGAAAAAAATCAACCTCCTCTGCCTACTCCCTGTGGTTCTACTTCTATTTGCAGGAATACACCGTTGAGTCAGATACCACCAATCAGAGCCAAGGCTTAGCGCTGTCAATCACTCTTATGCACTTGCTGCTCACACTCTCACCCTTGCTCCCTGCTACACTACAGCTCCTTCCCCACAACAGAACCTGTTGTAAATATGCAGGCTAGTTAGCATGGCTACCAATGACAGCGGATACACAGTTTTCCTGAAACAGCAGGTAGTTTTTCCACCATAACCACTGAGAAAAAGCTTATGGTGTGATAGACACTGCCAAGACACTCCTCCTGGCTATGATAGGTTGTTTCTGACCAGGAGCGGTGTGTGTAATCTTGTCCACATAGTTAGGTCTGGTATCTTCTATCCTCCCCTTGACAATACACCAAAAATTTTCTTTGGGGTTTAAGTCAGGAAAATTTTTTAACAAGCACAGTGATCAAGCAAAGTACCAGGACGTGGTAACCAAACGGTGTATTGGTATTTTGGCAGTGTGGGAAGGTGCCAAGTCACACTGAAATATCAAAGCATCTTCTGCATCAATTTCATTCCACTTTGCTCTTGGTACTCATGAATTTCCCCATTGTGGGACAATGAAGATTACTTCTATTAGTGATGGGTTATGCTCAAATGCATCAAGTCTGTAGTGAATGAGAACCAGTGATTTCTATAGAATGAGAGCCATCTCTCTTCTGTTTTTTATTTTCTTTTGTTGTTCAGTTGTTACTCTCTGTGGCTCCACCCTGTTTTGTTAGTTTTTAAATCTAACAAAACAGGTGCTGAATGACTTAGCACCAAAATACATTACAGACCTGTTGTCATATCAACCTTTCAAACCACTCAGGTCTTCTGCTTCAAGTCTACTCTGCATTCCCAGAATCAGAAGCAAACATGGAGAAGCAGTATTCAGTTTTTATGTGCCACTAATCTGGAACAAGCTTCCAAAAAACTGCAAAACAGCCAAAACATTCAGTTCATTTAAACCTAGGCTGAAAACCCACCTGCTTAAAGTTGCCTTTAATTAATAACTGAAAAATTTATCAATATATTTTATGCATTTTTGAGTGATAATTTTTATGATGGTATTTTACTAAATTTAAAACTGATTGTTGGTTTCATAACTGGTTACTGTATTATGTTTTGTGGGGTAAAGCACTTTAACAGCCTTGCTGTTGAAATGTGCTATACAAATAAACTTGACTTTAAAAGTTTTTGCCATTGAAAAAAGAATTCATGCAGTTTGTGATGAAGTGAAAAGGAATTAAGGAGGATTTGTGAGACTACAAACACCAGGATACTGAGCTTTTCTTGGTTTTCTTTACTTTTATCAAGTAGCCAGACACTTGTAATAAAAAGAGTCAATCTTGTTTTATTTTAGTTGAGCTTTTGCATCTTTTCACACATTCGGAGATGCACTTTAGGTTCTCAGCTGCTGTGCTTACTTACTAATTGACAGTGCTTCTCTGCAGAGTGTTCCCACTTACCTTGTATGACCACTCTATAGGCTGATATTTTGCATACAAAACATAAGGCAGGAAGAGCTTATAAATAAAGTGCACTTATCAGTCACTTCTGGAAGCGTACAATAAACACTGCATACTGTAAATGGGCTTCGGAGTTGTCTTTTCTAAGAAATTAGGTCTTGCCTTCAGTTCTGCGCATTTGTCTTGAATTATATACTTTTATTTGAAAAGAATCATACGACCTACTTTTGCTACAACACATTGGCACATTCCACACCCATTAATTAGACCGTTTGTGTATTTACTGTCAAGACAAATATGCCAATTTAACAGCTCTGTAAACGTGTTAAGTTCTTGTAAATCTTCCAAATATCTTTTTTATTTTGCAAACTCAAGGCAAGTTTTGAACAAGCACTACTGTTCCTTTTCCCTCTTTACCATGCAAGAATAATTAACCATGATTATGAAGAGTCTCTTGAGAAACTGGGACAGAACAATTTAGTTCATTGTCCTCAGAAATTAGAGTTGCCCTTCGTTCGCCTGTCTTTTTTCACCCATTGGATTCATCTGCTCTTCAGTGGGAGAAAATGCCACTAATCAAGCAGACTGTTTTATTGGCTTGGAAGGGTTTTATTTCAGACTCATTGCCTACCAGACTGTCCTGGCAGATCATTATGATGGATGTTACTACAGACTTATCAAGGAATGTGTATCAAGAGATCTGCTTTAACAGGTTATCTTGTAGACTTTGCACACAGCTTCTGCTTCTTGACACATGGACTGAAAACACATTTTAAAAAACGGTCAAATGTCCACATTTTGCTAAATTAAAAAATAAATATGTCAATTGTTGTTGACTAGTATTAATGCTATTAGCATATAAAGACAAGAGTCAGAATAAATTTGACAATTTTTATGCTTTGCTGAGCAGCCCCTGTAATGTTTTATGGAAATAAGCTATATGTGTTTAAAACTTATAATTGTGTTCCATTATACGAGCACAAAGCAGTTACTTTTAAATTAGAAGAATTAATCGGAATGCAAAATTGAAGGCAGGAATGTCTGTCCACAGTGATGAATGCCTAAGTAAGATTTTGCTTCAATTAAAATTTCAGTCAATTACTATAAAAGATTATTGACCTCTGAAGGGACCGTAAGGTCACATATTTCCTTCTGTCTTTGGAATGTAGGATTCATCTTCATTAGCGAGAACAATTGCAAGTGGTTTTTCGCTCACACAGGAAGGGTATTAGCAGCACCAACAGATTATCCTCTGTTCACTTCACTAATAATGTTGATTTTTTATATTGTCAGGCCAGGTTAAACTTTGTCCTGTTTCTCACACTGACAAGCTTTTTCTCTGTGTCTGAGCCACCTTGAGTGCTTTCGGCATTTGATAAAAGTAATGAAATTAGAGCATTTCAAAGGTAAAATTTTTTATTTATTACTTTACATAAAGAGAAAGGCAAATATGAATAATCAGTCAAACTGAGATTTTTGATGCTTAATTTTTATGTTTTATAGATCCACCTGAAATTAGATATTTACATGCACTGTCTAACAAAGCAAAACAATTTCTTGGTTACTGTCTAACATCTAAATCAGACAAACCTTTTGTGGTTTAATTCTGTTACTATTAAGAAAATTATTGCTCAATGTCAGTGTTTTAATTTTGTAGCTCTTTTTAAAGTCAAAAGTTTACTTTTGACTCAAAAGTAAACTTTAAAGTTTACTTGAAATGTTTGTCAAAAACATTTCTTTCAGGAACACAGAAAGATGAGTCTGGCCTTTCATAAATCACAAATGAAGATGGCATAATGCAACAGGAGGCATTGTGCAGCATTGAAATAACATTTCTTTTCAAAACAATAATAGTGAATGGACTCAAAGAAGTGATCCTGTTTTTCCCTGAGAAAAAACTTTAAAGGGGACATATCATGCAAAATCCACTTTTTCAACCCTTCAATCCATTTTTTGTGCACTTTGAGTATCTATAGTTGCATATGTGTATTATTTAATTCCCTGTGCTGCATAGATATTTTTATATTCTTTTTGGCTCATATTTTTCAGTCTGTTCATTTTTCTCTAAACCCTACGTTTTCTTGTCTATTATGTCTGTGGAACTGCTAAACCAAATCATAGACTTCCGGCTAATCAGTTTTGTGAACCCGGCACATTTTTCCTCGTAGCGGTTTTGTAGGCCAAGTTCAGTTAAGCTGAAGTTGCAGGTATGAAAGTCAAAATGTTTGGTTCTAACTCGTACTAACCCACGATTCCTTACTTCGCCACCTCACCGTCACAACCTCTTCGAAGTGCCTAGTTGGGGCCTGCCATGCAAAGCAATGGCAGGAACCTATTGCTATTGTCGGAGAAAGTGTTTCTTTATTGGGGCCTGCCATGCAAAGCAATGGCAGGAACCTATTACTATTGTCGGAGAGAAGCGTCTCTTTAAGTTTCTTCTTTATTTTTCTTCCGTCACCGTTAATGCGGCTCATACCGCTGGGTGCACACCTACAAATGAGGTATCAAAATGTGCAGAAAATTCACGCCATTGGAGCTATTATTTTTGGTGGGATTTGGGGTTAACGTGGCGACATAATTCGCAAAAAACTACGAAAAAACCCCCATTATAAGTCAATGGGAAAAATCCTGGAAATACCCTATTTTTGAGGATTTTCTGTGTCGTCACAAATTCACCTAGAAATGCCATTCAAATTTCATTTTGTAGATACGTCTGTGATCTCTTCGAAAGTGAAGACGGCTCGTCGATACCAGTTACGGTTTGTCCACAATTTGCCTCTAAGCGACCCAAAGTTTCTCATTTTTCCGAAAATTACAGTGCTTCTCTCGCTGATTAGAGTGAGAGATGAAGACAACTTTTTCAGCCCAAATCATTTTTGAAATCGCCATCACGCCCACAAATATCGCACGATTAGTATCAAAATCGGTCCTGACATTGATACGCCTGTCTGCTCCGGTAAAATGTTTTCGAAATTTATCTAGACCGTACGGTTTTCTGTCACGGTGCTTCAGAGCAAAGTCATGCGACAGGATTTTCTGAGGCTGTCTGAGGCTCTCTCCCATGTATTTGAATAGAATTTCAGATCTGGGCACAACATTTCTTTCTCTCATCGCTGTAAATGTTCTGAGTGAGGTACAGATATGAATCTCGGGACTATCGCAGAAGACACATTGCCCTCTCATACGCTCGAAACGCTTTTCGAATATGTATTACGGTTCCCGAACAAGAAGGATTTGTTTCCAATGCTTTTTTGTCAGTAAAACGTGTTTGCTCAAACACACAATTGTGTGTTTGAGAGCTCAGAGCTCAGAGCTCACACCCTGCTGAGACCATTATTTGCCATAGCAACGGATCTCAAGAGGCTATTGGCTGCTGGTTTGGACTACGAATACGCATCGCTGTAGTTCTATCTATCCTCAGTTGAAACAGATCAGGACTGAACTGGCCTTTAGAACTACCTGCTGCTATGGGCTGTATATAACTGATTTAACTCAGTAACTGTTACACATGGGATTAGTTTTGAACTTTAAAATGAAGCTTAACAAAAATTTCACAATAAAAGCCTTGAATATTTTTACATCATGTAATTGCTCTTTTTGGCTTTATTTGACTTTTTCATCCAAAGCACTGTTACACATGGTATTAGTTTGGCCCTTTGAAATGAAGCTTAACAAAAATTTCAAAATAAAAGCCTTGAATATTTTTACATCAGAAAATTGCTCTTTTGAGCTTTATATAACTGAGTTAACCCAGCAATTGTTACACATGGGATTAGTGTGGCAATTTAAAATTAAGCTTGATGAAAATTTCAAAATAAAAGCCTTGAATATTTTTACATCAGGTAATTGCTGTTTTTGGCTTTATTTGACTTTTTCATCCAAAGCACTGTTACACATGGTATTAGTTTGGCCCTTTGAAATGAAGCATACTGAATGGGGCAATCAATAATTGCCCCATTGATTGACTTAAAATAGGTTTTGAGCACGAATTGACTACAAACTACATATCCCATAATGCCTTCCGATTCTTACCAACCAACATTACGGCTTCTCGCCACTAGAGTGCAGCAGAGTCACCTCAAGCTGATTATTAATTTTCCCAGCGAATAAAACTGAAACATCGACAAGCTAAGAAGCTAAAGAGCGAAGTCCCGTGATGTTTCAATCGAGGACTTTTACCGTCTACTGCCCCTGATTTGATGCCACAGCTTCGACTCCACGCAGCTCGTGTTTTGTCCACGTTTGGAAGCACCTATCTGTGCGAACAGATGTTTTCAATAATGACTTTAAACAAGACCAAGCACAGATCGCGCATTACTGACGAAAACCTACACGCCGTTTTGCGGATTGCCACAGAATAGAACTAAAACCAGACATCGACGAACTGACCAGGGGAAAACGGTGCCTGACATCCGGCCAGAAAACATTGGTAAGCACAAACAAACTACATTTAAATAGAATGAATGTAAAACCAAAACTCAGTATACTGGAATATGCATATAGTTTATTGATTTTGCTTGTGTTTTGTTTATTTACAGAACACAACACAATGAGGATGTGTGTGAGTTGGTGACAGGGTGAAGAGGGATCAGCGTTGTGTTCAAGGACAGGCAACGTCACCTCATTGTTTTGTTCTTATGTGAAATGCATGTTCGTTGCGTAATAAATAACGAAAAAGTTTTGTGAATGAAGTTGAGAGTTAATATCAAAACTTGTTTTTTATTATTTGTCTGCTTATCTTCAAAGCAGACAAAGAATAATTTTCCCAGCGAATAAAACTGAAACATCGACAAGCTAACGAGCTAAAGAGCGAAGTTTAGCTGAGCAGTTTAAAAATACTGAGCATTTTTTTAAACTGCTCAGTTTAAAAATACTGTAATTTTTAAACTGAGCAGTAATTTTACATCCATGCAAACTCAAATGTAATATTTAAAACTTGAATACATAAAATCAGTTATTTAACAATATGAGGTGTTGTTTAAAAATAAAAAAGATAGCAATTTCTTTTTATTGCAGAGACATTAGATTCTTAAATTTATGGTATTCTTTAAATGTTGTAATTTTGGTTCATTGTAAACTTTACCTGTAAAATGTTTGTAGAAATCTTTAACATAAGGTCAATATATATTTTTAAACTGTAATATGTTGTGTGTGTGTGCGTTATTGAAAATTTATATTTGTGACAATCATTAGGTAAATGCTAATGAACTGCCTTCCTGCAGTTTATGAGCATTGAACTGTTACTAAACAGTTCAATGCAAGGTTCATTAGCGTTAGCATTTTAGCTTCAATAAGCTATTAGCTATTTATTTTACTTTTTAGCAATGTTTAGTATACTGAATGGAGTAAATCAATTACAGAAAATATCCTAGTGATTTCCCACATACTGATGAAAGCAATGACGCTAACATTAGCGTTTCTGCTGATTTTAGCTGATATACTTACTTTATAATACTGAACGGTGCACGTCCGCCTCGCTTAACGTTCTTGCGATTCTCCGCGTGCCACTGATTACGTCGCGGCGTTCTTTAGCGTCGACGCCGATTTGTAGCGTGACGACGCCGGGCCCATGCCCGACGGGCGCGCCTTGGCAGGCCCCGGCTAAATTTCTTCCGAAATTTTCTAGTTGGGGCCTGCCATGCAAAGCAATGGCAGGAACCTATTACTCTACACCCAACAAAGTGTCTCTTTAATATTATTATAATTCTTTATTTTTCTTCCGTAACCGTTAATGCGGCTCATACCGCTGGGTGCACACCTACAAATGAGGTATCAAAACGTGCAGAAAATTCACGCCATTGGAGCTATTACTTCTGGTGGGATTTGGGCTTAACGTGGCGACATAATTCGCAAAAAACTACGAAAAAAACCCCATTATAACTCAATGGGAAAAATCCTAGAAATACCCTATTTTTGAGGATTTGCTGTGTCGTCACAAATTCACCTAGAAATGCCATTCAAATTTCATTTTGTAGATACGTCTGTGATCTCTTCGAAAGTGAAGACGGCTCGTCGATACCAGTTACGGTTTGTCCACAATTTGCCTCTAAGCGACCCAAAGTTTCTCATTTTTCCTAAAGTTAGAGGGCTTCTCTCGCTGATTAGAGTGAGAGATCAAGACAACTTTTTCAACCCAAATCATTTTTGAAATCGCCATCACGGCCACAAATATCGCACGATTAGTATCAAAATCGGTCCTGACATTGATACGCCTGTCTGCTCCGGTAAAATGTTTTCGAAATTTATCTAGACCGTACGGTTTTCTGTCACGGTGCTTCAGAGCAAAGTCATGCGACAGGATTTTCTGAGGCTCTCAGGCTGTCTCACTGACACTTCACACCTTGGTGTGAAACTTATTTAACATAGCAACGGATCTCAAGAGGCTATTGGCTGCTGATTTGGACTACAAATACGCATCATTGTAGTTCTATCTATCCTCAGTTGAAACAGATCAGGACTTAACTGGCCTTTATAACTACTTGCTGCTATGGGCTGTATATAACTGATTTAACTCAGTAACTGTTACACATGGGATTAGTTTGGCCCTTTGAAATGAAGCTTAACAAAAATTTCAAAATAAAAGCCTTGAATATTTTTACATCAGAAAATTGCTCTTTTGAGCTGTATATAACTGATTTAACCCAGCAATTGTTACACATGGGATTAGTGTGGCAATTTAAAATTAAGCTTGATGAAAATTTCAAAATAAAAGCCTTGAATATTTTTACATCAGGTCATTGCTCTTTTTGGCTTTATTTGACTTTTTCATCCAAAGCACTGTTACACATGGTATTAGTTTGGCCCTTTGAAATGAAGCATACTGAAAATTTCAAAATAAAAGCCTTGAATATTTTTACATGACGTAATTGCTCTTTTTGGCTTTATTTGACTTTTTCATCCAAAGCACTGTTACACATGGTATTAGTTTGGCCCTTTGAAATGAAGCATACTGAAAATTTCAAAATAAAAGCCTTGAATATTTTTACATGACGTAATTGCTCTTTTTGGCTTTATTTGACTTTTTCATCCAAAGCACTGTTACACATGGTATTAGTTTGGCCCTTTGAAATGAAGCATACTGAAAATTTCAAAATAAAAGCCTTGAATATTTTTACATGACGTAATTGCTCTTTTTGGCTTTATTTGACTTTTTCATCCAAAGCACTGTTACACATGGTATTAGTTTGGCCCTTTGAAATGAAGCATACTGAAAATTTCAAAATAAAAGCCTTGAATATTTTTACATGACGTAACTGCTCTTTTTGGCTTTATTTGACGTTTTCATCCAAAGCACTGATAAACATAGGATTAGTTTGGCGCTTTGAAATGAAGCTTAACAAACATTTCAAAATAAAAGCCTTGCATATTTTTACATCGGGTAATTGCGCTTTTTGGCCGTATATGACTTTTTCATCCAAAGCACTCTTACACGTGGTATTAGTTTGGCCCTTTGAAATGAAGCTTAACAAAAATTTCAAAATAAAAGCCTTGAATATTTTACATGACGTAATTGCTCTTTTTGGCTTTATTTGACTTTTTCATCCAAAGCACTCTTACACGTGGTATTAGTTTGGCCCTTTGAAATGAAGCTTAACAAAAATTTCAAAATAAAAGCCTTGAATATTTTTACATCAGGTAATTGCTGTTTTTGGCTTTATGTGACTTTTTCATCCAAAGCAATGTTACACATGGGATTAGTTCGGAACTTTAAAATGGAGCATAATAATAATTTCAAAATAAAAGCCTTGAATATTTTACATGACGTAATTGCTCTTATTGGCCGTATATGACTTTTTCATCCAAAGCAATGTTACACATGGGATTAGTTCGGAACTTTAAAATGGAGCATAATAATAATTTCAAAATAAAAGCCTTGAATATTTTTACATCAGGTAATTGCTCTTTTTGGCTTTATTTGACTTTTTCATCCAAAGCACTGTTACACATGGTATTAGTTTGGCCCTTTGAAATGAAGCATACTGAAAATTTCAAAATAAAAGCCTTGAATATTTTTACATCAGCTACTTGTGTTTTGAGCATTATATAACTATTTTAACCCAAGGACTATTACGCATGGGATTAGTTTGGCCCTTTGAAATGAAGTTTAACAAAACTTCCAAAATTAATGCCTTGACAACATTTTAAATCGTACTGAATGGTGCACGTCCGTCTTGCTTAATGTTCTTGGGGTTCTCCGCGTGCCATTGGTTACGTTGCGGCGTTCTTTAGCGTCGATGCCGATTTGTAGCGTGACGACGCCGGGCCCGAACCCCACGGCCGCGCCTTGGCAGGCCCCGGCTAAATTTCTTCCGAAATTTTCTAGTTGGGGCCTGCCATGCAAAGCAATGGCAGGAACCTATTACTCTACACCCAACAAGCGTCTCTTTATTATAATTCTTTATTTTTCTTCCGTCACCGTTAATGCGGCTCATACCGCTGGGTGCACACCTACAAATGAGGTATCAAAACGTGCAGAAAATTCACGCCATTGGAGCTATTATTTTTGGTGGGATTTGGGGTTAACGTGGCGACATAATTCGCAAAAAACTACGAAAAAAACCCCATTATAAGTCAATGGGAAAAATCCTGGAAATACCCTATTTTTGAGGATTTTCTGTGTCGTCACAAATTCACCTAGAAATGCCATTCAAATTTCATTTTGTAGATACGTCTGTGATCTCTTCGAAAGTGAAGACGGCTCGTCGATACCAGTTACGGTTTGTCCACAATTTGCCTCTAAGCGACCCAAAGTTTCTCATTTTTCCGAAAATTACAGTGTTTCTCTCGCTGATTAGAGTGAGAGATGAAGACAACTTTTTCAACCCAAATCATTTTTGAAATCGCCATCACGCCCACAAATATCGCACGATTAGTATCAAAATCGGTCCTGACATTGATACGCCTGTCTGCTCCGGTAAAATGTTTTCGAAATTTATCTAGACCGTACGGTTTTCTGTCACGGTGCTTCAGAGCAAAGTCATGCGACAGGATTTTCTGAGGCTGTCTGAGGCTCTCTCCCATGTATTTGAATAGAATTTCAGATCTGGGCACAACATTTCTTTCTCTCATCACTGTAAATGTTCTGAGTGAGGTACAGATATGAATCTCGGGACTATCGCAGAAGACACATAGGCCTGTCATACGCTCCAAACGCTTTTCGAATATGTATTACGGTTCCCGAACAGGAAGGATTTGTTTCCAATGCTTCTTTTCAGTAAAATGTGTTTGCTCAAACACACAATTGTGTGTTTGACAGCTCAGAGCTCAGAGCTCACACCCTGCTGAGACCATTATTTGCCATAGCAACGGATCTCAAGAGGCTATTGGCTGCTGGTTTGGACTACAGATACGCATCATTGTAGTTCTATCTATAGTGGAACCCTCAGTTGAAACAGATCAGGACTGAACTGGCCTTTAGAACTATTTGCTGCTATGGGCTGTATATAACTGATTTAACTCAGGAACTGTTACACATGGTATTAGTTTGGAACTTTAAAATTAAGCATAATAATAATTTCAAAATAAAAGCCTTGAATATTTTTACATCAGGTAATTGCTGTTTTTGGCTTTATTTGACTTTTTCATCCAAAGCACTGTTACACATGGTATTAGTTTGGCCCTTTGAAATGAAGCTTAACAAAAATTTCAAAATAAAAGCTTTGAATATTTTTACATCATGTAATTGCTCTTTTTGGCTTTATATGACTTTTTCATCCAAAGCACTGTTACACATGGGATTAGTTCGGAACTTTAAAATGGAGCATAATAATAATTTCAAAATAAAAGCCTTGAATATTTTTACATCAGGTAATTGCGCTTTTTGGCTTTATGTGACTTTTTTATCCAAAGCACTGTTACACAATGGAATAGTTTGGCCCTCTGAAATGAAGCATACTGAAAATTTCAAAATAAAAGCCTTGAATATTTTTACGTCATGTAATTGCTCTTTTTGGCCGTATATGACTTTTTCATCCAAAGCACTGTTACACATGGGATTTGTTAGGAACTTTAAAATGGAGCATAATAATAATTTCAAAATAAAAGCCTTGAATATTTTTACGTCATGTAATTGCTCTTTTTGGCCGTATATGACTTTTTCATCCAAAGCACTGTTACACATGGGATTAGTTCGGAACTTTAAAATGGAGCATAATAATAATTTCAAAATAAAAGCCTTGCATATTTTTACATCAGGTAATTGCGCTTTTTGGCTTTATGTGACTTTTTTATCCAAAGCACTGTTACACATGGGATTCGTTCAGAACTTTAAAATGGAGCATACTGAAAATTTCAAAATAAAAGCCTTGAGAATTCTTACATGAGATTATTGCTGTTTTGAGCACTATATAACTGATTTTATCCAATGACTGTTATTCATGGGATTAGGTTGGCCCTTTGAAATGAAGTTTAACAAAACTTCCAAAATAAAAGCCTTGACAAAAATTTTAAATCGTACCGAATGGTGCACGTCCGCCTTGCTTAACGTTCTTGCGGTTCTCCGCGTGCCATTGATTATGTTGCGGCGTCCTTTAGCGTCGACGCCGATTTGTGGCGTGACGACGCCGGGCCCGAGCCCGACGGGCGCGCCTTGGCAGGCCCCGGCTAAATTTCTTCCGAAATTTTCTAGTTGGGGCCTGCCATGCAAAGCAATGGCAGGAACCTATTACTCTACACCCAACAAGCGTCTCTTTATTATAATTCTTTATTTTTCTTCCGTCACCGTTAATGCGGCTCATACCGCTGGGTGCACACCTACAAATGAGGTATCAAAACGTGCAGAAAATTCACGCCATTGGAGCTATTATTTTTGGTGGGATTTGGGGTTAACGTGGCGACATAATTCGCAAAAAACTACGAAAAAAACCCCATTATAAGTCAATGGGAAAAATCCTGGAAATACCCTATTTTTGAGGATTTTCTGTGTCATCACAAATTCACCTAGAAATGCCATTCAAATTTCATTTTGTAGATACGTCTGTGATCTCTTCGAAAGTGAAGACGGCTCGTCGATACCAGTTACGGTTTGTCCACAATTTGCCTCTAAGCGACCCAAAGTTTCTCATTTTTCCGAAAATTACAGTGCTTCTCTCGCTGATTAGAGTGAGAGATGAAGACAACTTTTTCAACCCAAATCATTTTTGAAATCGCCATCACGCCCACAAATATCGCACGATTAGTATCAAAATCGGTCCTGACATTGATACGCCTGTCTGCTCCGGTAAAATGTTTTCGAAATTTATCTAGACCGTACGGTTTTCTGTCACGGTGCTTCAGAGCAAAGTCATGCGACAGGATTTTCTGAGGCTGTCTGAGGCTCTCTCCCATGTATTTGAATAGAATTTCAGATCTGGGCACAACATTTCTTTCTCTCATCGCTGTAAATGTTCTGAGTGAGGTACAGATATGAATCTCGGGACTATCGCAGAAGACACATAGGCCTGTCATACGCTCCAAACGCTTTTCGAATATGTATTACGGTTCCCGAACAGGAAGGATTTGTTTCCAATGCTTCTTTTCAGTAAAATGTGTTTGCTCAAACACACAATTGTGTGTTTGACAGCTCAGAGCTCAGAGCTCACACCCTGCTGAGACCATTATTTGCCATAGCAACGGATCTCAAGAGGCTATTGGCTGCTGGTTTGGACTACAGATACGCATCATTGTAGTTCTATCTATAGTGGAACCCTCAGTTGAAACAGATCAGGACTGAACTGGCCTTTAGAACTATTTGCTGCTATGGGCTGTATATAACTGATTTAACTCAGGAACTGTTACACATGGTATTAGTTTGGAACTTTAAAATTAAGCATAATAATAATTTCAAAATAAAAGCCTTGAATATTTTTACATCAGGTAATTGCTGTTTTTGGCTTTATTTGACTTTTTCATCCAAAGCACTGTTACACATGGTATTAGTTTGGCCCTTTGAAATGAAGCTTAACAAAAATTTCAAAATAAAAGCTTTGAATATTTTTACATCATGTAATTGCTCTTTTTGGCTTTATATGACTTTTTCATCCAAAGCACTGTTACACATGGGATTAGTTCGGAACTTTAAAATGGAGCATAATAATAATTTCAAAATAAAAGCCTTGAATATTTTTACATCAGGTAATTGCGCTTTTTGGCTTTATGTGACTTTTTTATCCAAAGCACTGTTACACAATGGAATAGTTTGGCCCTCTGAAATGAAGCATGCTGAAAATTTCAAAATAAAAGCCTTGAATATTTTTACGTCATGTAATTGCTCTTTTTGGCCGTATATGACTTTTTCATCCAAAGCACTGTTACACATGGGATTTGTTAGGAACTTTAAAATGGAGCATAATAATAATTTCAAAATAAAAGCCTTGAATATTTTTACGTCATGTAATTGCTCTTTTTGGCCGTATATGACTTTTTCATCCAAAGCACTGTTACACATGGGATTAGTTCGGAACTTTAAAATGGAGCATAATAATAATTTCAAAATAAAAGCCTTGCATATTTTTACATCAGGTAATTGCGCTTTTTGGCTTTATGTGACTTTTTTATCCAAAGCACTGTTACACATGGGATTCGTTCAGAACTTTAAAATGGAGCATACTGAAAATTTCAAAATAAAAGCCTTGAGAATTCTTACATGAGATTATTGCTGTTTTGAGCACTATATAACTGATTTTATCCAATGACTGTTATTCATGGGATTAGGTTGGCCCTTTGAAATGAAGTTTAACAAAACTTCCAAAATAAAAGCCTTGACAAAAATTTTAAATCGTACCGAATGGTGCACGTCCGCCTTGCTTAACGTTCTTGCGGTTCTCCGCGTGCCATTGATTATGTTGCGGCGTCCTTTAGCGTCGACGCCGATTTGTGGCGTGACGACGCCGGGCCCGAGCCCGACGGGCGCGCCTTGGCAGGCCCCGGCTAAATTTCTTCCGAAATTTTCTAGTTGGGGCCTGCCATGCAAAGCAATGGCAGGAACCTATTACTCTACACCCAACAAGCGTCTCTTTATTATAATTCTTTATTTTTCTTCCGTCACCGTTAATGCGGCTCATACCGCTGGGTGCACACCTACAAATGAGGTATCAAAACGTGCAGAAAATTCACGCCATTGGAGCTATTATTTTTGGTGGGATTTGGGGTTAACGTGGCGACATAATTCGCAAAAAACTACGAAAAAAACCCCATTATAAGTCAATGGGAAAAATCCTGGAAATACCCTATTTTTGAGGATTTTCTGTGTCATCACAAATTCACCTAGAAATGCCATTCAAATTTCATTTTGTAGATACGTCTGTGATCTCTTCGAAAGTGAAGACGGCTCGTCGATACCAGTTACGGTTTGTCCACAATTTGCCTCTAAGCGACCCAAAGTTTCTCATTTTTCCGAAAATTACAGTGCTTCTCTCGCTGATTAGAGTGAGAGATGAAGACAACTTTTTCAACCCAAATCATTTTTGAAATCGCCATCACGCCCACAAATATCGCACGATTAGTATCAAAATCGGTCCTGACATTGATACGCCTGTCTGCTCCGGTAAAATGTTTTCGAAATTTATCTAGACCGTACGGTTTTCTGTCACGGTGCTTCAGAGCAAAGTCATGCGACAGGATTTTCTGAGGCTGTCTGAGGCTCTCTCCCATGTATTTGAATAGAATTTCAGATCTGGGCACAACATTTCTTTCTCTCATCGCTGTAAATGTTCTGAGTGAGGTACAGATATGAATCTCGGGACTATCGCAGAAGACACATAGGCCTGTCATACGCTCCAAACGCTTTTCGAATATGTATTACGGTTCCCGAACAGGAAGGATTTGTTTCCAATGCTTCTTTTCAGTAAAATGTGTTTGCTCAAACACACAATTGTGTGTTTGACAGCTCAGAGCTCAGAGCTCACACCCTGCTGAGACCATTATTTGCCATAGCAACGGATCTCAAGAGGCTATTGGCTGCTGGTTTGGACTACAGATACGCATCATTGTAGTTCTATCTATAGTGGAACCCTCAGTTGAAACAGATCAGGACTGAACTGGCCTTTAGAACTATTTGCTGCTATGGGCTGTATATAACTGATTTAACTCAGGAACTGTTACACATGGTATTAGTTTGGAACTTTAAAATTAAGCATAATAATAATTTCAAAATAAAAGCCTTGAATATTTTTACATCAGGTAATTGCTGTTTTTGGCTTTATTTGACTTTTTCATCCAAAGCACTGTTACACATGGTATTAGTTTGGCCCTTTGAAATGAAGCTTAACAAAAATTTCAAAATAAAAGCTTTGAATATTTTTACATCATGTAATTGCTCTTTTTGGCTTTATATGACTTTTTCATCCAAAGCACTGTTACACATGGGATTAGTTCGGAACTTTAAAATGGAGCATAATAATAATTTCAAAATAAAAGCCTTGAATATTTTTACATCAGGTAATTGCGCTTTTTGGCTTTATGTGACTTTTTTATCCAAAGCACTGTTACACAATGGAATAGTTTGGCCCTCTGAAATGAAGCATGCTGAAAATTTCAAAATAAAAGCCTTGAATATTTTTACGTCATGTAATTGCTCTTTTTGGCCGTATATGACTTTTTCATCCAAAGCACTGTTACACATGGGATTTGTTAGGAACTTTAAAATGGAGCATAATAATAATTTCAAAATAAAAGCCTTGAATATTTTTACGTCATGTAATTGCTCTTTTTGGCCGTATATGACTTTTTCATCCAAAGCACTGTTACACATGGGATTAGTTCGGAACTTTAAAATGGAGCATAATAATAATTTCAAAATAAAAGCCTTGCATATTTTTACATCAGGTAATTGCGCTTTTTGGCTTTATGTGACTTTTTTATCCAAAGCACTGTTACACATGGGATTCGTTCAGAACTTTAAAATGGAGCATACTGAAAATTTCAAAATAAAAGCCTTGAGAATTCTTACATGAGATTATTGCTGTTTTGAGCACTATATAACTGATTTTATCCAATGACTGTTATTCATGGGATTAGGTTGGCCCTTTGAAATGAAGTTTAACAAAACTTCCAAAATAAAAGCCTTGACAAAAATTTTAAATCGTACCGAATGGTGCACGTCCGCCTTGCTTAACGTTCTTGCGGTTCTCCGCGTGCCATTGATTATGTTGCGGCGTCCTTTAGCGTCGACGCCGATTTGTGGCGTGACGACGCCGGGCCCGAGCCCGACGGGCGCGCCTTGGCAGGCCCCGGCTAAATTTCTTCCGAAATTTTCTAGTTGGGGCCTGCCATGCAAAGCAATGGCAGGAACCTATTACTCTACACCCAACAAGCGTCTCTTTATTATAATTCTTTATTTTTCTTCCGTCACCGTTAATGCGGCTCATACCGCTGGGTGCACACCTACAAATGAGGTATCAAAACGTGCAGAAAATTCACGCCATTGGAGCTATTATTTTTGGTGGGATTTGGGGTTAACGTGGCGACATAATTCGCAAAAAACTACGAAAAAAACCCCATTATAAGTCAATGGGAAAAATCCTGGAAATACCTTATTTTTGAGGATTTTCTGTGTCGTCACAAATTCACCTAGAAATGCCATTCAAATTTCATTTTGTAGATACGTCTGTGATCTCTTCGAAAGTGAAGACGGCTCGTCGATACCAGTTACGGTTTGTCCACAATTTGCCTCTAAGCGACCCAAAGTTTCTCATTTTTGCTCAAATTACAGTGAGAGCCGATCTCGGTTCAGATCTGGGCACAACATTTCTTTCTCTCATCGCTGTAAATGCTCTGAGTGAGGTACAGATATGAATCTCGGGACTATCGCAGAAGACACATTGAACTGTCATACGCTCCAAACGCTTTTCGAATATGTATTACGGTTCCCGAACAGGAAGGATTTGGTTCCAATGCTTTTTGTCAGTAAAACGTGTTTGCTCAAACACACAATTGTGTGTTTGACAGCTCAGAGCTCAGAGCTCACACCCTGCTGAGACCATTATTTGCCATAGCAACGGATCTCAAGAGGCTATTGGCTGCTGGTTTGGACTACAAATACGCATCATTGTAGTTCTATCTATCCTCAGTTGAAACAGATCAGGACTGAGAACTGGCCTTTAGAACTACTTGCTGCTATGGGCTGTATATAACTGATTTAACTCAGTAACTGTTACACATGGGATTAGTTTGGAACTTTAAAATTAAGCATATTGAAAATTTCAAAATAAAAGCCCTGAATATTTTTACATGACGTAATTGCTCTTTTTGGCTTTATTTGACTTTTCCATCCAAAGCACTGTTACACATGGGATTAGTTTGGAACTTTACAATTAAGCATACTGAAAATTTCAAAATAAAAGCCTTGAATATTTTACATGACGTAATTGCTCTTTTTGGCCGTATATGACTTTTTCATCCAAAGCAATGTTACACATGGGATTAGTTCGGAACTTTAAAATGGAGCATAATAATAATTTCAAAATAAAAGCCTTGAATATTTTTACATCAGGTAATTGCGCTTTTTGGCTTTATGTGACTTTTTTATCCAAAGCACTGTTACACAATGGAATAGTTTGGCCCTCTGAAATGAATCATACTGAAAATTTCAAAATAAAAGCCTTGAATATTTTTACATCATGTAATTGCTCTTTTTGGCCGTATATGACTTTTTCATCCAAAGCACTGTTACACATGGGATTACTTCGGAACTTTAAAATGGAGCATAATAATAATTTCAAAATAAAAGCCTTGAATATTTTTACATGACGTAATTGCTCTGTTTTGCCTTTATTTGACTTTTTCATCCAAAGCACTGTTACACATGGGATTACTTCGGAACTTTCAAATGGAGCATAATAATAATTTCAAAATAAAAGCCTTGAATATTTTTACATCAGGTAATTGCGCTTTTTGGCTTTATGTGACTTTTTTATCCAAAGCACTGTTACACAATGGAATAGTTTGGCCCTCTGAAGTGAATCATACTGAAAATTTCAAAATAAAAGCCTTGAATATTTTTACATCATGTAATTGCTCTTTTTGGCCGTATATGACTTTTTCATCCAAAGCACTGTTACACATGGGATTACTTCGGAACTTTAAAATGGAGCATAATAATAATTTCA
The DNA here is from genome assembly GCF_003331165.1 of Xiphophorus hellerii. Taxonomy (NCBI): domain Eukaryota; kingdom Metazoa; phylum Chordata; class Actinopteri; order Cyprinodontiformes; family Poeciliidae; genus Xiphophorus; species Xiphophorus hellerii. The sequence goes on from NC_045680.1 coordinate 12,428,635, forward strand.
AAATAAAAGCCTTGAATATTTTTACATGACGTAATTGCTCTGTTTTGCCTTTATTTGACTTTTTCATCCAAAGCACTCTTACACGTGGTATTAGTTCAGAACTTTAAAATGAAGCATACTGAAAATTTCAAAATAAAAGCCTTGAATATTTTTACATCAGCTACTTGTGTTTTGAGCATTATATAACTATTTTAACCCAAGGACTATTACGCATGGGATTAGTTTGGCCCTTTGAAATGAAGTTTAACAAAACTTCCAAAATAAAAGCCTTGACAACATTTTAAATCGTACCGAATTGTGCACGTCCGCCTCGCTTAACGTTCTTGCGGTTCTCCGCGTGCCACTGATTACGTCGCGGCGTTCTTTAGCGTCGACGCCAACTTGTGGCGCGACGACGCCGTGCCCGAGCCCGACGGGCGCGCCTTGGCAGGCCCCGGCTAAATTTCTTCCGAAATTTTCTAGTTCTTCTTTATTTTTCTTCCGTAACCGTTAATGCGGCTCATACCGCTTGGTGCACACCTACAAATGAGGTATCAAAACCTGCAGAAAATTCACGCCATTCCAGCTATTACTTCTGGTGGGATTTGGGCTTAACGTGGCGACATAATTCGCAAAAAACTACGAAAAAAACCCCATTATAAGTCAATGGGAAAAATCCTAGAAATACCCTATTTTTGAGGATTTTCTGTGTCGTCACAAATTCACCTAGAAATGCCATTCAAATTTCATTTTGTAGATACGTCTGTGATCTCTTCGAAAGTGAAGACGGCTCGTCGATACCAGTTACGGTTTGTCCACAATTTGCCTCTAAGCGACCCAAAGTTTCTCATTTTTCCTAAAGTTAGAGTGCGTCTCTGGCTGCTTAGAGTGAGAGATGAAGACAACTTTTTCAGCCCAAATCATTTTTGAAATCGCCATCACGCCCACAAATATCGCACGATTAGTATCACAATCGGTCCTGACATTGATACGCCTGTCTGCTCCGGTAAAATGTTTTCGAAATTTATCTAGACCGTACGGTTTTCTGTCACGGTGCTTCAGAGCAAAGTCATGCGACAGGATTTTCTGAGGCTGTCTGAGGCTCTCTCCCATGTATTTGAATAGAATTTCAGATCTGGGCACAACATTTCTTTCTCTCATCACTGTAAATGCTCTGAGTGAGGTACAGATATGAATCTCGGGACTATCGCAGAAGACACATAGGCCTCTCATACGCTCGAAACGCTTTTCGAATATGTATTACGGTTCCCGAACAAGAAGGATTTGTTTCCAATGCTTTTTTTCAGTAAACCGTGTTGGCTCAAACACACAATTGTGTGTTTGAGCATGTATGACTCACAGCTCACACCTGCTGAGACCATTATTTACCATGGCAACGGAACTCAAGAGGCTGTTGGCTGCTGATTTGAACTACAAATACGCATCGCTGTAGTTCTATCTATCCTCAGTTGAAACAGATCAGGACTGAGAACTGGCCTTTAGAACTACCCGCTGCTATGGGCTGTATATAACTGATTTAACTCAGTAACTGTTACACATGGGATTATTTTGGAACTTTAAAATTAAGCATACTGAAAATTTCAAAATAAAAGCCTTGAATATTTTACATGACGTAATTGCTCTTTTTGGCCGTATATGACTTTTTCATCCAAAGCAATGTTACACATGGGATTAGTTCGGAACTTTAAAATGGAGCATAATAATAATTTCAAAATAAAAGCCTTGAATATTTTTACATCAGGTAATTGCTGTTTTTGGCTTTATGTGACTTTTTCATCCAAAGCACTGTTACACATGGGATTAGTTTGGAACTTTAAAATTAAGCATACTGAAAATTTCAAAATAAAAGCCTTGAATATTTTACATGACGTAATTGCTTTTTTTGGCCGTATATGACTTTTTCATCCAAAGCACTGTTACACATGGGATTAGTTCGGAACTTTAAAATGGAGCATACTGAAAATTTCAAAATAAAAGCCTTGAATATTTTTACATCAGCTACTTGTGTTTTGAGCATTATATAACTATTTTAACCCAAGGACTATTACGCATGGGATTAGTTTGGCCCTTTGAAATGAAGTTTAACAAAACTTCCAAAATAAAAGCCTTGACAACATTTTAAATCGTACTGAATGGTGCACGTCCGCCTCGCTTAACGTTCTTGTGGTTCTCCGCGTGCCACTGATTACGTTGCGGCGTTCTTTAGCGTCGACGCCAATTTGTGGCGTGACGACGCCGGGCCCAAGCCCGACGGGCGCGCCTTGGCAGGCCCCGGCTAAATTTCTTCAGAAATTTTGTTTTTCTAGTTAAACTATATTTTTCTTGGAAATGTACCCACATAGCTGGGGACATTTAACCCTCATGTAGTTTTAAAAGGGGTCGAGTGGTCCCCGCCTGAAGTTTTTATCCTGTGCGTGGTCTGCTTATGCTTTTACAAGTTTTTTATTTTTTTCATTTTTTTTCGGGAAATGAAGCGCTGTCGGGAAATCCCATTGCTTCCTCTTTGACCGACCGTGACACGTTCCACGCTCTTTCCCAGCATCACGCTATACTGGGAGAGTTTAGTAGGTAAATCTAGTCAAAACGTTTATCAGAAATTTTAGAAATTAAGCAACATTATCGCTTCACCTTCTTCTCCTCTGGACGTCTCAGACACACCACCTGAACCTGGGAACCTCTGTCCTCCTCTTCCCGTGGATCACATTGGTAGGCTTTGCTTTTCTGTCTTTAATATTTAGTGTAATTTGTAAAAAAATAAAAAGTAATCTATTCAGGCATAAGTGTGTCGCATTGTGCGGGATGCATCGGGTATCGTGTGGATCAGAAATGCTGTTTCTGTGCCATGTGCTTCGTGTTCCTGTATCATTTATGGGTTAGGTTTGTGCGGTTGCATTCGTGGGGATTAGGTGCAATGATAGTTTTGTGCGTACCCTCCGATAATATCCTGCAGGCACCCCTGGATTCAGGTAAAACACTTTAAAGTCAGTTCGTCCAGATACTAATTAAATATATATAAATTTCTTAAACCAGACTTTTGCAATTCCACAATTCTCTTTCTGATATCTTGACTGATTTTTTTTTTACTTCCCCATTGTGTCAAACAAGAAAGCAGTGTGACCCAAGTGTGGCTCCAATTACTCACTTTGTGACAACCTGCCTGTTGCACAGAGCTTGTTACATTCATAGGCATTTTATGTAGACGCCTCATTGAACGCTGAGTTCTACGTTACGTCGCCGCCATCTTGAATTTGACAGCAGAGTGATCGGAGGTCCATAATTCACTGGACTACTTCCAGCTTGAAGCTGTGCTCTGGGTTGGCAGTATAATATAAATAACTTTGTATTGTGATGTATACTTTTTTCACTTTTTGTGTAGTTTTTAGTTAAATATCTCAATCTGAAGTAATAGGGTATTAAGACAGTTTATGCAATAAAACAAAAATAATTTAGTCTGTTATTTTTTCTATGCTGTCCACAGCAGAGTTGACATATCAGACTGTAATACATTTTTTTTCCCTGAAAAGTAAGAAAAATATGTAGCTAATGTTTGACAATTACTGATTTATCAAAGTTTATTGTCATTACATTAAAATAACTTCAAAATGAAAAGCATGGTTAGTTATTTTGTTCATATCTTGAAATGGTGAATGCATATAGAATTATGGAGTTGTATAAAAATGTTCATGAAAACACTACTTTAAAGGTCTTTGTGTCTTCATCAATGCCAATATAAAAAATTATTATTAAAAAATTATATCAGTTGTAAACAGTGGGGGCTTTTATTTAGAAAGCACCCAAAAGATTTTAATAATCACATCAAAGTGTTATAAACATTGCCTTTAGTTCTTTCTTTGATTCCTAAATATATTAATGTGTATGAGAGAATGTGTCAATGACAGGCATTAACTTGAAATACTTTGTGAAGTTCAATCCATTTACTTGTATTAACTTATTAGCAGATAGCCACATTCAATATGGCGGATGTGTGACATATCCCAGCATCAAGCCGACCTCCTCAATGAGGCGAATACTACTCATGTCTTTGATTACATTATCTTTCTTTCTCCCTCGGGCCCTACCGACACGCCCCTTATCACGCACTGTCTTCCAATGAACTTACCTGATTGGTCTGTTCAAGCTAGTTTCTTTTGTAAACATGGCAGTTTCACTCCAGACTGGTGTTCAGCAGTAATCGCTGCCACAAGGGGCGTTGCCGTCCCTTGTGGTAACTATTAAAAACATAATCCAAGGCTATGTAATCCTTCGCTTGTTTCTAGTAGCATCCCTGTGTCGCTGAGTGACTACAATCACTGTGAACCGATAAAAATAAAACATAAAAAATACCTCTGCTCCTGCACCAACCTCTCTGTCGTGGCAAGCCGAAGTCCTGGAAAGCCTGTTACGTCACCAAATACAAAATTTGCTCGTAAGTCTTAGGATTAAACTAATTTTAATATAACTAAAAACTAATCATTTTTACTCCATAATGAAATGAAAAAATTTAGAATTGTCCAGTGCAGATAATAGAAAAAATTGATTCCTGGTTCTGCTTTGTGTGAGACTTTCATCACGTGACCAAGGCTGCTGTGGGGCAAATTTTGCATGGGTGATTTTTTTTTTTTTTTTTTTTTTGTGGAGAACAGATTTGTGTTTATTTGCTCATTGCCATTTAAAATACAAAACTGAAAAATGAAATTATGCAGATAATTTTGTTTGTGTGTGTGAAGAAAAAAATGAACTTTTTGTCATCCATTGTACAAAAGAGTACAATTTCGAAGCACATGGTCCTTGTGTGGCTGGTTATACAAAAATACAAGGGTAAAATAATTTTGCAAATCCTAATTATCAGGATGGATACGTGACTAGCACTCTTTTCAAAAGATAAATAACCTTATAAATACTAACAACTTAACTCAGTGGTTCCCAACATTGGTCCTCAATCCCCTCTGTCTTCCACGTTTTAAGTGATTTCTTGCTACCACACACTTGACTTAAATAACTGGGTGGTTAGCAGGTTTCAGCAGCACTAGTTGGCAAGCAGAGGAGGTGATGCAATCATTTGAATCAAGTGTGCAGAAACAGAGACACACCTAAAATATGTAGGACATCGGATATGAAGACCAGAGCTAGGAGCTACTGACTTCACTTATGGCATCATCATCTGAGGACTGGTTCACAAAAGTAGGACTATGAAATTCAGGATAAGAGATAAAGACAGGCTTGACATAATGCCATCAGTTGATCCTGGCTTTATCCTGTTGACAAAGACCAAACCAGACTCAGGAGGTGCAATTATGTCAAGCCAGGCTTATGTAATTCAGGTGAATGCGTAGATTCACTGATGCTGCGCAAGATGAATTGCATATGCCATATTTCACACCAAACAAACAACATCTTTAACTAAGTCAAACTGTTAGCCTGGTCTTCCCAGAAAAAATCACCATGGTAACTTATGTGTTACCTCATTGTAAAACCAGATTGAGGCTTAATAAACCAGGATATCTGGAAATTCCCAGTTTAATCTGCTATCCTGGTTTTGTCAAACAGCCCTCTGACCTTTACCTTATTGATAGTTCCCACAAGACCTTCGAAGTAACCCAAAAATTGCACCATCTCGGTAGGCAACCAGTAAACGGTGTTACATAGGAGAAGCATTAAAAATGCTTAAATTATTTTATTTTTTAACGTTTTTGTCTCCTCTTCAAGAAAACCAGTTCAGTGCTTAGCAACATAACATCAACAATCTGTTCAATAGACCACTGACTTATTAACACCGTCACAGTTTTGTTTATTTTTAGAAAAAATTCTAAATATTCTTAATAAAGTGATCAGAGTAATTCCATGCCATATTAGATTACTTATGTTTGCTTCCTCTGGATATTGGCCAGTCACTCATTGATGCTGAGTAGCAAAGTTTGCTCACTTCTAGAGGATGTGATGAAAGTTTCTCTTTACTGTTTTATCACCTTTGTTTGTACACTCTTGAATTGTACAACAAGCAAACATTGTGGCTCTTTTGCATGTGATCAGTAAAGTGGAAAGCTTTTTTTTTTTTTTTAATAACAAGATGGCGACAGAGCACCCTAATGTAGAAAGTGTGAGATCATGTGGGAACTATCTATCTTAAAGAGCTAGTAAATAATCATTGGATATGTTGTACAAAATATATCTTTCAGAGAAGATATATGTTGAGAACCCTATGATTTCCAAGTTCAGACATGCAATGCAACATTTTCTAAGTGCTTTGAAATCTTATACTACATGCAAAATGCTTTGTAACAGTAGGGGCTAATGTGCATAATTCTTTAGTGTTCCTTTTTTTCTTTTCAAATAGTTTGACTTTTTGTCATTTTTTAAGGTGTTGCAATGATTTGTGGAAATTTAATTGGTTGAATTTCACTGAGGCTCAGAGAAAAATGGATACAGCAACAGCTATGGTAACTCATCCGTGCCAGCATGTGGAAATCAGTCATTCTAAATTGAAATATCAGACTTTTCTGTGTGCTATTTCCATTTGCATTGCCATGGATACAAAGGGAGCAGAACTCAGGATGATCCCAGTACTATATATATATATATATATCAAAGTTATATGAATGATTTAAAAATGAAAAAAAGATTTTAGATGTCTTCACTGGTTAAAATAAGTAAATTTAATAACCTCTAATTATGATAACCTCAGTTATGCTGGATAGAAATCCCTTGGCTTAAGATGTGCAGCAGTCATGAATAAATGTGTTTTTTCTTTCAGTCGAGTCATTTCAAAGTTTACTGAGCATGCACACGGAGCAAAATGCTACGTCTTTTGTTTGAAAAATATGTCCACGTTTACACAACACAGAGTACCCATACGCCAGGGTGAAGCAAATTGGAAGTGCTGGCCTCTGCTGAACCATATTACTGGTGACCATATATCATTTTTTATAGGTCACAAGTGACGCACATCTGTTTCCACTCGGCTAAGTTTCCATATAAAACATTTGAATAGAGATTGTTCACCTATATCTGTTGCTCCCCTGTGCTTATTTGAATCAACGTGTGTCTCATACATCAAACCCCAGAAAGAGCAAAAGGGCTATTTTGTGCATGAAAGTATATTTCTGAAAGATTTGATTACAGTGAGGAGTTAAAGGGGTGCTAAAATTCTTTAATGTTTACAACATGACACAGTTTGCTTTAAAATGATTTGTTTATATAGTGTGGTTGTTTAAAAGTCAACTGATTTGACAGTTGTGTAAGCCAGATCCCAATGTGCCCACACTGGATTTTTTTTCTTTTTTTTTTTTAAATTTGATCTCGGAGCCCCTCATGTGTTTGACTTCTTTTTAATTGCTTCCTGTCTGCTTGGTCAATTATAAGTCCTTGGCTCATTAAGGGGGACTGACTACAGCAGAATTTTTGGAACAGACGGAGTGACTAAATACCTGTAATCTGAGAACAATGATTAGATCTTTCTCTTTTCTTTCTTTTTTTTTTCTACCGGCTCTCAGCACAAACATGTTGACTGTCATTTAGCTAGATGCTGATCACTTAAGTTTTCAAAAATAAAAAGAAAGGCTTTATTGATTTTTAAAAGTATAAAACAGTCATGCTCATTTATGAGATATTGATTTGGTGGTCAGGTGAATTTTGGTGTAAATACCTTGTCAATGCTGTGTTTAGCACAAACTGTGAGCCTCAAATAAAACAGTTAACCTGCTGTCAGGCTGCAAAATAAAGCATAGAAAAAGACCTTTTTTCCTGTTGTGACCCAACAGTTTTTTTGATTTACTCTTAGAGCAAAATGAAGAAGCTACACCTTTTTTTTAGTTCCTGCGACAAAAACAGTGGTTGCCTAAATTGGGCTTTAAACAAAATTAAGTTTGGAAGGCTTTCAGCCAAAACCAGTCACCAAAGTGAAAATAATGTGCAACTGATAATTTATTACATGTATTTGACATGATTCCTATTAAAAAAACACATGTTTAAAAATTACACTTTTATAAAGAAATTCTGCTTCGTCTGAGATTTTGGTAGTTAATGAGAACAAAATCTAACTATTTTAAATATCAATTACTATGCTTGTTTTGCATGTTATGGATGTATCACTGTTACAAAAATATCTATTACTGGGGTGTATGGCATCTTAGAGTCCTTGAAGGTGCCCTGCTGGTTTGGAGGTCCAAAGCAGCTGCATAGTTTGAATGAAATCATTTGTAAATGTCAGGGGAAATGCTCATAATCAAAGTCTATTTAATGAAGCCTCCCTTGTTCAGGAAATAATATATTAAGGCACATGCATATTATACCACTGGAAAAACGTTTTAAAAAGCAACTCTAGCAAACTCATAACTGAGAACTTACTTTGGAACATTTGAAAGATAAGAAGCATACTTAGAAAAACCTCTTAAAATGTGTTGCGTGTGCCTGGTTCAACCAGTGCAGAAACTGGGAGGCTTCATGGAGTGCTGCAAAAAGCGAGGGCAAAACTCTGAGCTGACACGGTTGCCCATGGCTATGTAAATATTAACTGAGACTCCACTGTGTGGGGAGACCCTCTTTGATTACAAGTCTACTCCAATAGTTTGATATCCAAGGAGACCTCCAAAGCTGGTCTGACAAAATAAATGGGAAAAATAGCGAGGGAGTCAGGAAGAGCTGAGCTTGATTCGGAACAGATTCATGTAAACGAAGCAGGGCAGGACACATCACTGGTCTGTAGTTCACATAGTTGAGTTTGACTTTGAACTTTTCCTTTTTTTGGTGAGTAAAGGAGATGTGACAGGAAGTAAATAAGAAGAGTGGCAAGCTTTGGCTTCCTGTAGTTCAAAAGTTATTTCTGCAACCTTAGCAGCTAAGTACATGGATAAAAAAACAACTGAATTGATCAAATTTTGCATTAGAATCCTTATAGATAGATTTATTTTGCTTTAAAAGAGAATCAGTTTCACAATGTTAACTTAATGCACTATTATTTAAAGTAGTATAGGTTGTTTCTTTAAAGTGTTCCCAGTTTGAATCCATTATAATGAGGCTCGGCTGCATGACTTCCATTCCTTTTTTACCATTGTAAAGGAATGAATTTTGAAGTGATAATATAATTTTTTAGCAATGTTGGTTAAATAAAATAAGTTGATACAGACAGTACAGACTTGCAGAAACACATTAGTGATTGAGGCCAGACATTGCTTTTCAATTTGTGCTTCGAAGCGTAACCTGGCCCAATCTGTGTCCGTCATAATGAATGGACACAGATTTGTCTGGGTCAGCCGCAGTCTTGTGACTGGTCATGTGTGCCTGAGATGTCAATCAAGTATAAATATTTTGGGGGGAGAAAACCAAAATGCATTGTTAGAGGAATGTTTTGAAATTAAAGAAGCAAGCGTCTTGTAGGAAAAAATGAGCAATGTTGCTCACAGTAGCTGATTGAAATATTTTCTGAAGCACCTGCTTACATACAAAAAATTTAAAAAAAATAACCCAGAGCCTTCACATTTGATTTCTATTGCAAAATATAGCAAAACCTACACAGACGTGAGTTGCTCCAGTTTTAAGACTTTAATCATTATGAACCCGTGTTTTCCCAGAATGCTTTGAAGTGAAAACTGCCATTGTCCCTATTTACACCAATATATTGTTGCCAAATCACTGCAACATGATTATATCACAATCTATTATTATTATTGAACATGAACATTGTGGGAAACTTTTGGGCTTCACGAAAACACACTAAGACATACAAACTAATTTAAAATGGTCATTTAAAAAATATTTTATGACATATTCTCTGAACTTTGTCATTGTCTAAAATTTTGCCATGTAACAACTATAAACTTCAATGTTTTAACTGTGATTTGTTTTTGTGATGGAGTAATGCAAAGTTTCTCATAATTGTGAAGTTGGAAGGAAATTTCTATACATATTTGAAATTGTTTTACAGATTTCAATCTAAACAGTGCAGCATACAGATGTATTCAGCCCCCCCGAAGCCAGTATTTTGTGGAACCACCATTTGATGTGATTGCATCTGCAAGTCTTTCAGAATCAAGTCTGGATCAATGTTGCACACCTAGAGACTTAAGGTTTTGTCCATTTCTTTTTTTTTCTTTCAAAATAGCTCAAACCTTGGTTATATTAGGAGTACATCTGTGGACAGCAATTTTCTAATCTTGTCATATTTTCTCTGTTGGATTTAAATCTGGACCTTAACTAACATGATTATGTTTTGATCCACTGAATATCTAGCTGGGTGTTTAGAGTTGTGTTCCTGCTGGGAGGTGAACCTCCTCTCCACTTCTTTTGTCTTTGGCAGCTTTTAACAGTTTTGCTACCAATGTTGCCCTGTATTTGACTCTTTCCATCTTCTTGTCCAATTTGCAGCCGCACAGTTTCCAGTTCAAAAAAGATGCCCTCTGCCCTCAGTATAAGGTTGCCACCACCTTAATTCATTGTGGTGACAGTTTGTTAAGGTTGTGGCAAACTGAAGGCGGGGACTTGTTATAGCTTTCTTTCAATAATTCAATAATCGTGCAATCAATGCCAGATTTGTAGAGTGTGCAATTAGCAGATGTTCTTTTAACAGATTCCACCAGAGCTGTGTATCTCTGCAGCTCATACAGATTTGTCATGGACTTCTCGATTGAAAAATGTCCTTTATCTAACCTCTGAAGCCTTTACAAAACAGCAGTATTTATACTGACATTGAAAAAAAAATTACACGGAGTTTGGAGGCAGATTCCTTTTTTATTTAGGGGGAAAAGAGAAGCAGAGGGTGAATTCATACTCATGTCACACTTTTTACATTTTTGTGAAGTGTGGCAAAATGTAAAAAGGGATTGTTTGCTTCCGTTTAACAGCTATGCACTAATGTGTGACAATCACCAAAAATTCTAATAAAATAAAAAGAATTTTGTTCCATAGCAAAATGTGAAAAAGTTCAATGGATGTAAATACCTTTGCAGGGTGCTGAATACATTCAGAAAAATGGCTATAATAATGCCCTCTGTTGACAATCTGTGGAAATATTCAGATAAGCTTGTGCTAAATGGCAGTTAAAGCTGCTGCATCCTAAGGGAAACCACATGTGTTTTGAGTCTCAGCTCATAAATAAACATTTCTCCAGATATAGATGTCTGTCATAGGGTGACCTTTTATTACATCTGTTTTCTCTTTTTATGTGTCTTGCAAAAAAAAAAAAAGTATATCAACAAAAAACAAGTGGATGTATTATTATGTAAAATTATGCTTATGAAAACATGAGTCTGGCCCTCTCCTGTGTTCACCTTCACCTGGCAAGCATGACTCAACCTCCTGTTTTCCCCGTAGTGGTTGAAAGACAGTTTTTATTGAAGCCAGGTGTGGAGCCACATCCTGCCTGATGTTTCTGGGGAGAGTTCCTAAAACCAGATCATAACATACTCTGAATTTTCACAAAATGCAGAGATAAGCATGTCGCACTTGTGACCTATATGTTTTGAAAGTCTTTACGTGTCCTGATGTAAGACAGAACATCTGTTATGAAAATAAATATAGCAGGTAACTTGCAGAAATATCTGTTATTTATATATTAAAAAATTCAAATTACACAGTGAAGTTTAGGTTTATTTAAATGACTGCCCCTTAGAAATACCGTTCTGAATGGATCGTGATGGATTATGCATTATGCATACACTGAATAGAAAATCACTAACATAACACACTACTCACAGTAAAGAGAACGCAGGTCAAAGTCACAGCCTTCGAACAAAATTCTCTCATCTGTCGAACAGCTCCATAAATCATGTAATGTTAAAAATTACAGTGAATGGGGGGGAAAAAATATTTCCAACTCAGAAGACTTCAAGATTTAAAAATCTGCTTGTCTCCACATACCAAGAGCAGCTTGACCACTTCAGATCAGGCCAGTGTGTTACCCTGGTGGGGGACGCGGGGGGTTGAAAGATGGGAGTATGAGGGAGGGAGGAGTTAAAAAAAAAAAAAGAAATCTTGCTGGTCTGTGCTTCTGTGCTTCTTTTGAAGCTTGGTAGTATTACAGTAGAATGAGTTCTCTGTCATTGGATAAATAAGCTGTGCTGCCGAACAGAACGTAGGCCTCTCATACATAAAAGGAGGACAGTGTTGCATCTCGGAGCAGATGTGGAGCCAAAAAGAAGGTGGATAGATGTATTGATAGCATCATTCCAATCTTTATGGTGGAAATGAATATGTTTTAAAGCTGGTTTCTTTAAGGCAGAGCCAGACCAAGACATAAGCAAACTAAGTCACTCCTTATGGCAACGAGACCAGCAGAGGGCCCCCAAGAACTTATATATATAATTAAATAGAATATTTAATTTTACTAGAATGGATAGATGCACTAGTTGACATTTTACAAATCTAAGTTCTTCCCCTAAGTTCAATCAAATCTAGCCTTTGCAGATGTATTTGTTTTAAACTATATGAATTTCTAACGGTTTGCATCATTAAACTTGTAGCACACATCCTACTGTAAAATACCTAATTGTGAACAAGTCCCCTCTTGTGTACAATAGAGGGAAGTCTACTATTGATAATAATAGTTAGCATTACAACTGTCAGTAAATTCTACAGGTTTCCCAACTTGCAACTGGAACACAGTCTGCTTGGAAGTGAGGTCATTCCGAGATCTGAGTCCTGAGACAACTAGAACCTTGTGTATTGGCAGACTCCTTTCATTTGGGCATGTATAGGTTCTATGCACAAGTGAAATTCCCAGTTATGATGCATAAAGTAAACACTAAAGAGATATGCATAGTTGTCTTCTGTGTTTTGCAAATAAAGTGCAAATGAAGGCTCGTTTTTATTTAAAAATGAACGTCCACTACATATCTAAACATATATACATTTATATATTTGTATAAATATATATACATTTATATATTTGTATATATATATATATATATATATATATATATATATATATATATATATATATATATATTTATTGTTATTAACAAACAATACATATACACACACACGCCAACTGATACAGGCAGTATCAGTTGATAGGACAAGCACTGGACTCCGAGTCATTGTGGATTAAGAATCCATGTCGGGTTTTCAGGAATCCCTCCGGCTCAGACGGCTCCAGCAGACGACTGCTTTCCACTGCACTGGCGCTGTGTGCTGGAAGCCCGCTCCGCGCTGCTTCCACCAAGTGTCTGAACACTGTGAGCGGGATCTTTTCCAGAGGCGAGCCGCTGAAACTTGCCCAGTCTCCACAGTCTGATTCAGGGGAGCCAAGAGAACAGCATCGGTGGCTATAAGTACGCTTTGCTTTACCTCTCCCTGTCATCAGACACTGAAAAAGCCCTCACTCCGTGTTGTCACTCTTGTCACCCAGTGTTTTTTTTTTTTCTTTTCTCCTTTTGCTTTTTAATTTTTTTCCCCTCGCTTCTCTACTCGTTTGTTTCTGCTGCGTCGGGAGTGAGTGCGCAGCGGAGCGCCGTGACTTGATGAGCCGCTTAAAAAGGTGGTGTGAGGTGTTGAGTTAGGACTGAGCGCAGAGCAACACCTTGCATGCCATGGAAGTGCGTGTCCGGCGCAGGGGGATGTGTGCGGGCTGAGAGGGTGACTCTTCGCCTGATAACCAGCCGCTCTGTCCCAGATTAAGAGGGGGAAGCATGCCTCCGACCTGCAGACCAACTCTCTTCGATGCAGAGGAGTCCCCACCAGACTGTCTTTTCACAATCTGACGTTTTTAGCCACAAATCACATTTCATTTCTTCCCGAACTGACTTTTTGCTTTGCCATTTTTGGCGGCTACACTGCTTTTCAAAAAAGGTAAGAAATTCACCAGTATTACTTTGTTTGTTTGTTTTTAATCTTGTAAAATTTGACTTTATTGTTTTGTATTTCGCATCTACTTTTATTATCGTTATGCTGTTTGGACATTGATAACATTAATATATTTATTTATAAGGTATAAGAATAACTAGCACACATTCAGAGATAAAGTTTTGTAAATTATTGGACCTCAGAAGGGGAGGAAAAATCACTAGTTGTGATTTAAATCGTTCGACGGGTGCCGTGGATAATTGAAACGAAGTTAATCAAAACGTAACCAGATGTGGATTGATTTTGTTTGGCTGAACGAAAAGTGGGTTGGGGCGCATTTTAGGTGAACCAGATCGCGAAAAGCGCATTTTAACTGGCATTTATTGCCTCCAAAGTTTCAGTGGACTTTGGTGGCAATATTCCTTTTAAAATCCACTGGTGGTCTTGTTGTTTTGAGTGAGTCCTGAGAAACCGTGTGAGCTGTGACACGATGTTGGCTTGAGTCTTGAGAGCGTTCAAGGGCTAATCCATTATAATTGGGGTTAGGCTGTTTGTTCGAAATGATATCAAAGAAAAGAATTATGCGAGACCCCGTAACTTATGTAGTAATTAGTTTTGGACAACGATTTCTATAGTCTGGGATTCGTCTGTGGGCAAAAAAAACGTGCAAAGTGACGTGGAAATTGTGAATTGGGGAAAACTGAAAAGGCGGACGAATAGAAGTGAAAACATAAATGAGAGAGAGAATGGGGGAAGTTTTAGGCGGTTTCGTACCCAGAGTGGCAGTACAATTAGATCCATGTACTGCACATGTATTATTTAGGCCTACCGATTCAGAACGTGTCTTGTCAACCATGTGTTGAGAGCAGGGAGCCGGGAGCACACATGCGGGCAGTGAGCGCCTTCTCCTTCGGCTGAGGACAGGAGCACACAGCGGCCAGCCGGTGGTGGTGATGCATGGTAGCCTGGAGCAGAGCAGCAATCTGTAGTGATCGATCTGTGAATTGGGGGTAAATTTAGCTCCGGTCTTCATATAGCACCCTCCCCCTTTTCTGCCTGAAGAACTGATCTGAAAAGAGAAATCCTGCCTGGTTGTAATCTCCTTGAATGTCTGTCGGAAATGAGCAACATTTTATTAAGTGCTCATTAGCTGAATATGATTCTACCGTAAAGTAAAGTGGAACTTTCCTCTGTCTTTTTCCCTTTTTAAACACGACTAACTAAATAGGCTTTGCTGCTTAACAATTTCTAAGTCCTCAGAAGGCAAAAAAAAAAAAAAAGAATAAAGCAGGTGTTTTGAGGATGAAGTGGCTTTATCTCCCCCCCCCCACACACACATAATACATAACAATGTGATTGTTCAGTGACATACAAAAGGAATGTTTGTTTGTGTTGGTTTGGAAGATATATGTTCTTTTTTTAATCGGGGTACAGAAGCTTCACTGCTCATTCAAGTTTTTAATAGGTGGACTTAGTTTTTATGTGTTTGTGCTTTGCAAAAAAAAAAGGAAAATTTAAATGAAGGCGAAACGCAAATTCCAGCAGTAAGGCAGGAGCGTATTACCATATCAAAGTAGTAAGAGCCTTTTCAGAATGAAAGGAGTCTTATTTTCTGCCACTGGTTTTGGTTGACCCTAAGAAGCTTCAGCAAGAGAGTGTGTGAGCGAGAGAAAGTGGAAAACTTGCTTTCTCCCCCCACATTTCAAGCAGATCAATGTGATATGTAGCTTTCAAGTCTAATCATAAGATGTTGCACTCTCATAAATAGTAAATAGTTTTTGCCGACAGACAAAAAAAAAAAAGCCCTTCTGAATCATGCATTTGGAAAAAAAAAAAATAATGAAGATGCGTAAAACTTCATTTTTGGCTTCATATATCAGCATCTTACCAACCGCTCTTTCACCCAATGGAAATAATGTAATCTAGTTGTGTTTGAAAAAGATGGCGGGGGTGAGGGGAACTGTCTTCTCTTGTGTCTTGTTGCTTGATATCTTCAATTCGGGCATGCCATTATGAATGCTTTACCACATAAGAGTACCTTTTCTTTTTTTTTTTTCTTCAGTCCACAGCATACTCGTCTCAGCAGTGAGAGTGAGTCCGGTTTCATGGAACTGCAGCTGCTCTTGATCTGCCAGAGCACCAGATAGCCTCGGCGAGCTGCTGCGTTCACTTCTGCTAGTGAATCGATACGGCACAGGAACATGTCTATATAGGTCGGAGAAAGACAGTGATGTATACTGCTCCGTTTCCAACTTTAAAGCCTGTGTTGTTACCCAATGTGACACTGAATGCGATAGCGAATGGGTGAATGCTTCAAGATTTTGTGACTTGAAGAGATGTTCACTCTTAGTCTCTGCTTGGATATTTCTACCCTCGGATCAGCAGCTGGGTTACTATCCATCGATAGCTGACTTGCTTGAAACTGATCGGAATGCTGCAATCCTATCTTCTCCAAGTCATTCAAGTCCAATCTTGTCTTTTCGGACCAATTTATTACTGGTCAAATATAACATGAGCAAAAACAAACAAGATATGCCATATTTCTTTTAATGAGCCTCTAAGAAGCATACATTAGAGCTTGCTGTCCTTCTCCGAGCAGCAATTGATGAACGAGTATGACTGATTTAAAGGTTGAGATGTGATTGAATAGATTTTTTTTTTTATCCTTGCAAATTCACAGTGTAGTGCTGCTCTGCTTTCATCCACATTGAATACCACTAAATTCTAGCTCATCCTTTTTTGTCCTTCACGAGCATCACAAGCCTTTGTTAGCAGACAGTGTGAAAGAAACCAGTTTGGAGTTGCAATCTGCCCAAATGATGTGTTAGTCGCTCCGTGGAGTATCAAGGAAATGATGGATGCTGCGAAAGCGTCAGCAGAAAAAACAAAACAAAAAAAAAAAGAGAGAGGATTGCAGGGAGTTAAGAGTGTTTAGATTTACATCCCATTGCTTATTTGGCGTGTAAATTGTGGGTTTGTGTTTTCAGATGCAATCTTTTCTGTTGCTAAACCACCTACGTGGAGCCATACTGTGCGGATAACTGCTCACTATTAAAGGGAATAAACAAGGCTGTAAAAGGAAAGCTATAGCAAATTTGACGTAACGTGCAGGCCTTTGGTGGGCCAGAACTTCGCCCCTTTTCATGACTGCTTTTATTTTACGATTGGCAATCAGTAAAAATGCCGTGCGCCACCGTGTTCCCCTCCCTACCATTTTGTGAAACATTTGTTTCCACTTGCTAAAGGCCTCTGGTGCAGCAAAGGAGAGCCGGGGAAGGGGGGTGGCTCAGTGCCCCTTGAAATGGCAGGTGAAACTTTCTGCTTGCCTAAATAATTTCCCAGCAGAACATTATTCTGCTAGGACACAGGGGCTGAAAGTGAGGCTCAATTCAAACTCTAGTGACAAGAAACAACACGGCTCTTAGTGGATGGCTCGCATGTCGAGTTCCTGAACGCTGGTTAAGTGGCAGCCTCCCTGAGTTTATCTGGCATGCCTTTCTCAATGCTTCACTCATTTTTTGCCTCTCTGAAAAGCACATGGAATAAAATAAATCGACTGTTAAAACTCTTAAATTCTCATAACATTTTGGCCTGGTTTTATATGTGCAGCGGTTGTGGAGAGAGGAATTAGCACCGTGTATTTTATGTTTAGTGGAATTATTTTTATTTCTAATATTTTTTATTTATAATGTTGCTGCAAAATGTAGTTTTGAAATATTTCAAATATTTTTAAAAAGTGAAATAAATATTTAATTGCATTAAATTGCATTTAATTGACAAAAAATGATCATTTTCAAAATTACTTTTTTTCCACATAATTCATAGGCAAAATTAAAATAACAAACACACAGAATAAATACAGGCAATATTGGCCTGAAATATTTTTTACAATATTTTCTTCTTTTTATTTTAGTAATTCTTAAAAAATATAGGGTATTTTTTTATAATCACTGCCTTTTTTTACCTATACATTTGTTACTGCATATATTCGGATTCCCACAAATACTGCTTCAAATATGAAGTTTACCCACTTATCCATAACAGATACAGCAACATACTTATTACAAACAAGTCACTTTAAGAAGTTCAATTTGTGCAGCTAAATATGACAAAGTAATTGCCTTCGATCAAGTTTTCAAGTGTATGGATATATATTGATCCCTTGATATATTCAACAGGGAGTAACAACTTTACTCTAAATAGTTTTGGGGGTTTGCGGATAGATTCAATAAGAAGTTAATAATGTAACAATAAATTCCAGTTTTAATCACAATATTATTTTTTTCTTTTCTGATAACAATAACTGATACGATTGCTCTTTCCTAAAACACACACACACACACACACACGGCATCCTCGTCTCATTCTTTGTGCCATGTGAACAGGACTTGTCCTTATCTGTGCACAGCTGCAAGACTATTTGGGAAAATATTCAATTTCTGTGTGACAGAGGAGAACCTGGGAGGCAAGGCTCTGAGCAAACAGCAGTTATTGCAGCTCTGCCATAGCAGCAGAGAGCGAGGCCTGGCTGGGAGACAGGGGGGGATCTGCGGACGGCTGCCAGGGGAAGGAGTAATGTCTCGGCTGGATTATAGGAGAGCGAGGCGCATCCACACTTAAAAGCCCCCCTTTTCCCGACACGACAGATCTGTTATTTTGGGATGGCGCTGGTAAACATGCCAGAGCAATATATTTCTCCCATTCCACCCTACTCTTGTCCTTGACAATTGTGACCGATTGGAATTGGGAAAAGTTTTGATCTCTTTATCATTTTTTGGTAAGGATTTCATGTTCTGACGTGGATATTAGCATATTCAGTTTGAGCGCTCCAAAGTACCTGGTAAGCTGTGCTAAACATTTGATTATCATTGTACTTCTGTTTAATTGGCAGTGATTAATTTTTAACGTGGCTATTCTTGGATGTAGTTGAAATCCATTAGATGACACTTACGTTTTAGCAGAAACGACAAAAGTGTGTTTTTGCAGAGGATAAAAGTCAAGAGATAGTCAATTCATAAAACTTAAAAAAGGTTGTCCGTCTAAGTTGACGTCTTGGGTTTAAGATTGGAAAAGCAAAATTTATTTGGGTTATCAAATAGAGAAAACAATAAAGCTAAGCTGTAGAAAAGTGTAAGCAAACACTCTCCCAAACAGTGCACTGGCTAGTTGAAATCCTCCCAGATTTAAGTGTACTGCTTGATGTTTTTCTATGCATAAACATGGCTCCTTCTCCTCTCTCTCAAGACTTTCTGTGTTTGGTGGCTTTCGAGGTCTGAGACTTTGATAAATGATATTTTATTGTACAGTATTTAGTATGGGAGTGTGGCGGCTTTGTTCTTGTGGAATGGCTGCCAAGTCAGATGGAGTTGCGCGTCTGGTCTGGGAGTTTCAGAGGAATATCACAGGGATGGTAAGTTGCTAAAAAAACCAAGCTAATCAACAAAATAATTGTCTTCTCAATTGCCACCATGCCAGAGACATCAAACACAGCCAGGGTTGAAAAAACAATCAAATTATCTTTAATGATTCCACACGCTGATAGATGAGGGCTCATGACTTGGTTCCGCTCATGGGGCGACCGGCCGTATGTGAGGAGGCATGACTTTGTGGCGCTCATAAATTCTGTGTATGTTTTAATAATTCGCAGAGATATCAGCCTTTCACCTGTAATGAAAACAAATTTATCCTATTATGTGGGTTTTGGTGGTGAAACACACAGAGCTGCATTAGTCTATTAATTTCCTGCAGTGAATTATGAATCCTGCTGCTTTCATCTTCTGCAGCACCCTCCATGTGTGGTCCGCAAAAAATGTTTCTATTTCCTTTCCAAACTAAAGTTTGGCCCCTGCGTCTGCTCTGGTCCCCACCCCCGCCCCTCTTCTCCATACTCGCTCTCTGTCTCAGCCTCTCTCTGTGTAGATAATGTCTCTGCAAATGATTTTACCGCCCTCATTGAGGCTCCTTCCCGTAATTGAACAAGCAGAGACTGGGTGCTTTACTGGAAAACAATTGTCATTATTATCTCAGATCTCCACTGTACGCGGAGAGTCAACAAAACATGGAGTTGTACTGGAATTTTTGGGCTTTCTTGAAAGCCTGAATCAAAGATAGGCGATCTGGTATGCTTTCTCACGTGAAAAAAAAAAAAGAAGAAAAAAGTTGAAGAGAAAAAATGAAAAAGCAAATGGAAAACTACTGCCGTAACTTTACCAGCCTCAGATTTAAATTCATGTCTTGCAGGAATCGCATGAGGTAAAGTGGAGCCCTGGGTGGTACTTTGTTGACTTTTAAACTAGGCTTGCAGAGAATATGCTAATGATTAATCTAAAACATGCTTTTACGCAGTGACAATACTTATTTCGATAATTAGCACAAAATTTGCACTAATTATGTAATTATAAATAATTACATGTAGGCTATTTTTTTACATATTTGCATGCTTATTCTTTTTATAAAAATTTAAGGATAGAAAAAAAAATAATATACATGAAAATATAAATATGTCCTGGACTCCATATTGCAGTGTGATTTCTTAAGGTAGGAAGCTGTGTTTTCTGGCAAGACGTGTGGAGCTTTGATTGCGCCGCCGTGAAGCAGAATTGACCTTGTGTGTCAGAATGAGCTTTTTCTGCACCCTGTTTCTCGCGGAGCACTCTTAGAGCGAAATGGCCTTAGGAGGAGTTGTTCCTGACAGAGATGCATTGTCTCAGCCAGCCAATAAACCACGGCACTGAGTGGCTACATCTGTGAACCTCATCTTGACTACAGTGTGGGGCTAGCAACAACACGGCAACTGTCACAGCTGCACCTGCTGCTGTCTCAGTACAGAGCCTCCCTCTCTGCTGCCCACAGTGCCGCATCACTCGGCCTGCCGTGACAAGCCAGAGGCGATGGTCTGTGCTTGGGTCAGCTGGAGAGAAACTTCTAGAGAGAGTGTTTTGAAGACAGAGGACAAAGTGTCAGACCTGAGAGGAGATGTTAGGATAAAAATTCTGCCCCGAGGGCTCAGATTTGGTTCTGTTGGAGCTTGGATGTAAGATTCTGTCTGTAAAGCATAGCAGAGTTTAGAAGTGCTTGGCTTGGTGAAATCTAGCAACATATTTGCCCACCTATTCAGACCACAGATTTTTCACACACTCCTGATTGTGAATAATGAAGTTACTGTTATTTTGTTAACCAATGTGGTTTCATGTGATGCTTAAAGTAGATATACGATATAAAAACACATAAGCAAATATTGTTTTTGCAAAAACACTAAACACTTGAAAATTTTAAATAAGAAGGACAAAATATGCTGTTGAAAACGACTGTTGAGCTGATTGTGCGTGATAACACAGCCATCATGCTGTCTCAGGAAAAAAAAAAAAAAAAAAAGATTATTGGAAGAGAAATATGCCGAAAGGATTTTCAGCCAGGAGAAGTGATGCAACATGTCCACTTTCCTGCCAAATTGAACTTAGGAGTGTGAAAAGAAATGCAGGGACATGAGGACTGGGGCTGACGTGCATGCAGATAGTGTGGGATTAATACAGATTGAGCGACAGTGGCCGGTGACTTCTTTTTACAGCTTTGCTTGTACAGCTGTGCCAGGCCGGGCGTTCACAGCTGCCTTTTGGTTCCAACTCCTCCTCCACTGTTGTAAGGAAGAGGTAATGAGTGTCTTAAATACTGTAGTCAAGTTGCTCCACTGGGGTGTGTGTGTGTGTGTGTGTTTGTGTTTGAATGGAGATGTGAAATTATTCGGGCATTTTGAAATTCAGAATGCTTAATATCGACACCTCATCGCGTCTCCCTCCTGATCTGATCTCTTTGACAACAGTACAAGAAAAATACATCCACAGACTGATGCCCTAATAATTCATCATGCCTGTTTCTAAATGAGGTGTGAGGCAGCTCTGCTGGTGTGAATTCTGCTATAAATCACACATACTCTCGCTGCTTTATCCATTAGACCGACCTGTTTGTCTAATTCGGCTTGTGAGTCTTGAGCAGACTGATGTTAGTAATTGAGATGAGTGTGGGAACTGCAGCTTTTGCTTTGCATTGACATGTTGTTTTCTGTGAGCGAAATGTGGACAAGCAAATAGTTAAAAGGTTGCTAACATTTTAAGTTGGGCACATGTCAAATGCTTATTTTATTTTTTTGTCAGTCATCGATTATCTTTTCTGCTGCCTGAGTGGGAACTACATTTACAATCCTTTAAATTAAATTACTCAATCTAAACAGTAAAGAAGCATATTTCTGTGTGTTTTTATATTAAAGTTACCTTAAAAAATCTTACATTTATTCCACTTTTTTTTTATTAGATGCAAAAATAAGTTAGTGTTTTTTTCTAGACTGTTAAATGTATGCTGCAATAAATAAATACAAATAATAATTTACTAGGATTTTCTTTAAACATATGTTTTACTTGTAAATTAAACATCAGTTAGAGCAAAAGGGCGGTGATGTGTGTGAACTACAGTGTTATTTTATCACAGCAAGTTTAATGATGACAGACGTAAATCTATGTCAAAGCTGAACAAACTACACTACCTTATGAAAGCCCAGCAACCCACAATTCATTTTTAGCTTTTGCTTCAGCAACTGAACCAATGTGATAAGTGCTGTTCTGTCGTAGTTGATGGAAATGTGGAAAAAAGAAAAGCTGTGTAAAGAGGACAGTCAAAAGGAGAACAGTTTGGAGGAGAAAGGTGGTGGTGCAGAAACATGTGCATTTTCTTTCTTTTTTTTTCATTTCGTCATTGCAAAAAGTAGAGCCAGTGGAGTTTCTGTCATTCATCAGTCTGAGCTGATTACCAGTGAGTCTGGAGTGAGCTGACAGGATGCGGCTCTCGCAGCTATTACCATCAGGCGGGCCCCGGGGTAGGCGGGGAGGTGTGGGCAGGCTCAGAGAGGCCAAGAACTGAGGGGTGGAAAGGTTTCCCTCGTTTTAACTCGGAGCATTACTCTGAATGCGTTCGTTTTGTCCAGTTAGCTATCACACTGTTAAAAGATCTGGCCAAGATTAGCACTTGCTTTGAAAGCAGTGGTGCTGAAATGTAGCTACCAGACATCGCAGCACAAACTACCAGCGAGGAAACCTGGCAGTGGTTTTCTCACTGCTTGTGCTGGTTTACTCTTTACAGCAAGAGCTGAAGAAGGGATCTTTTATTTTGTCACCTGAAAGGGTGGTTGAGGTTCTACGCATAATGAAACCAGTATAGGAAGAGGGGGGAGGGCTTCACGGCGTGACTCAACTACAGTGGGGACATTTTCTTGTTGCGTTGAATGTTCATATATATATAAATGAAAAAAGAAATATCAAGATAACTACAGTTGTGCGTGTATGTAATGGCTCTTAACCGAAGTGCTAATTGTTACTGTAGATAGTTTGATCTGTAAGCATTACAAGAATTACAGGCAGAATATTCAAAAGGCTATGAATGAATATTTATAAACTAGAGATGAAAATGTTCCTTTGAAGTCATGTTGCTGTTTTTAACTGGTGATTCGTAGTCACATTTATTTCATATTTTTTGGCTCTGCAAGGAGCAACAATCTAAGATCCATGCTGTTTAAACATATTTATTTTTCATCTTTTACTGTTTAAATCCTTCACTCCTTAAATTATTTTATTTTTTTTTACTTGTGCTGGGCTGAAAAACACATTCAGATTGTCCGTGGAAAGAAATGTTAGGTTGCACCTGCTCACTCATGTCAACCTTAACCAGCTGCTGTTTTTGCTTCTTTTTCAGTGACAATGTAAAAATGATTTCCTTGTTTGACGTAGATGGCTTTGGAAAATTTCATTTCTCACTTGAGATGAAGGAAAATAAAGTCTTGGGTTCTTGTGGCTTAAGAACCCTCTTGCTGTGTAAATATGTCTTTTAATACAGAGATAAATTTTGTTTATCACATTAGCAAAACAACTAAGCTTAATTTCTAATGTAGTCTATAGGAATAGAATTGACATTTTTACTTTTTTACAATAATTTTAAGTAAAAATGCCACCGTTTTATTGTGTTATTGTATTACTAGAAAAATATGTACATGTAACATAATTTACCTGCTTTTATTAAAAAAAAAAAAAATTATTGTTACTGCACCAAAAGCAATTTAACAGATCAATTATTACAGTTTTAAAAATGTAACCTGTCACATTTATGTTTTTTGATTTTTTTTTTAAGTTTCTGAAATTAAGATTATTAATCAAGTGGATAATAAGTACAATCATATATATTTTTTTGTGGTTCTGAAACAACAAAAATAAAATTTTAGCCTGGTAGCTGTAGCTTTATCAGTCTAGTTTCTATGGCACAGCTCTGTTTTTGATGACCTGACATATATTTTAAAGCTGTCTTTCTCAAAAGTAAGGAAAAAGCATAATAGCCTTCTTTAAGCCACCTGACTGGTAGAGGGCAACATCTGATGGGGGAGGGGCAACGCATCATTATTCTATGCTCCTTTCAGCCAGAAAACACTCATCCCTCTAACACTTTTTCTGGAACCTCATAGAAAGTATTGTAAATATTTTCTACAATACGTAATACAACACGTTCTACGAAGCACTAATTTTACGTTTTTAAACTAGACGTGTGTCAGTGTTAGAATCTTACAACATGATAACTGTAAATACAATATATTTCCCTTTGTTAAAAAAAAGAATGCATCAAATTAAAACAAATACAAAAAATATTCCTACTTCTCCCAAATTACCAATGCTCATTGTTTGTGACATTAGTAATGAAGTTTAATCTATAGTTTTTAGTTGATACATTATCCTGTTGGGCTGTACACTCTGCTGTCATCTGCTTTTCAGTCATGCCGATCCCAGCATGTGAACTGTAGTTTCAAAACAGCGATACTTTAATAAGAGTAATTAAATTCTGAAAATATCTCCAAACAGGAATTTGTATTTTTGTTGCAAATGAAGAAAAGGTACAGTAGCTGTCTGTCAGATAGTTGACAAGCAGTGCGAGTAACAGGTGGGGGAGGAGCAGCACTGCATTGCTCTGTGCTCTGATCACTCCCGACACTTTCTCTGGCTTCTTATTAAAATGTCTTTGAAACCGTAACTTTTTAGAACCGTGATATACTGTATTACAAGGAAATGGCTTATGCCTGTAATCTGCCATTAAGTTTAATGAAATTCTGGTTTGCAGCTCTTCTCTGAATGGTCAGTCTTATTAGGAAACCTCCCCAGCACAGGCTCTTGTACAAGCACTACACTCTTTCACTCAGACCTTTCTTTTATTACACTCACTCCATATTCATAGCGAGTCTTACCCCCCTGTTATTATTGTGTGCAACTTAAATTGTGCCAATTATACTTCAGTGGATTACCTGCACAGAGACACACAGATTAGAATCTGCTTCCTGCTAGCTCCCGTCGTGGCAGTTCAAAGGTGCGACCTGAGTGGCAGCCCGCTATCGTTTGCCAGGGCACAAAATTGGTCAGCCTCTTAGAATTTGTTTGGGAGTATGAATCCCTTTGGTATTCAAAACAGGGTGGGTCTTATGACAGGGAGATAATTTCCCTGTGAATGTTTTATCACTGGGGCTGCTCAACAGTCTCTTGTATCTGCTCGCTCACTCCCCTTGTATTTCCAGATTTCCTGACTTTGGTCCAGATTTTCATAAGAAAGTATACACGAAGAAAGGCCCCTGTTTGTTTCCCCTTCTCTCCCCTTTTATTGTTATCACAAAAGAGCAAACACATTTTCAACGTACACAAGGTGCAGAAGCAGTGATTGCTGTATCAAGTGTCCTGCTGTGAGTGGCAGAGGATGATAACATAAGCCACAGACCAATTTACATTTTTTTTTTCCCAAATCATGTCAAGTCTAAATTATGGTGAGTTGGGTGTTTTCTGGAAATTTTAAAAATTCCCTTTTCTTGCCTTTAAAGAATTTTTTTACGGCTTTAACACATTTTTGAGGTGTGGGGGGTGATTTTTGCCAAATATAACTCTCACACATTCAGTATGGCTAAAGACACAAGTTTCCCTCTTGGTATCTATAATTGACATTTTTAATAAAACTTTATTTTGCCACATGTAAAAAAAACCTTCCTTAGTCCCCAAATAGGATGGGTCCTTTGAACATACAGGACTGACAACCGACTACACCCATTGAAACTGGGAGATGGAACAAACCAATCTGTGCTTGTTTGCATCACAATCCCACTCGGGATGCTGATGTTATGCAAATGAGCAAATTGGAGAAGGCTCAGCTCCAAAACTGTCCTCTCTCTTTCACGGCTGAAGGTGGGAGAGGCCAAAGGAGTAGTGACACCGGGACCGCATGAAGGAAATCTAATAAAGCAGCCGGAAAATTCAAAGCAACTTAAATTGTACCCGCTCCTGTCCTGGTGCTGTTTGTGCATGCCACATTAGCTGCGTTTTCTTTTTGTGCACTGTTTCATCCTGTTTTTATTCTTGTTAAAAAATAAAAAAAAAGATATACTTCAAGAAAAAGGATTTTGTTTCAAGAGGGGGAAAATGCATTTTAAAGTTTTTCTATGCATTTGGGAAGAGCGGGCGAATATCCCTTCTTCGGATTTAACAATCACCATTATACCTGTCAGAGCAGTACTGAGTGAAGATTTAGGGCTGACAAGTGATTGCATTCAGGAAAGACTACACCCACCTTCTTTTGTCTGAGCTTCCTGACAAGACACAGTGCTATACCTTGTTTTAGCATGACATACGCCGCTTTCCCTCTCTTTTTTGACAAAGGCATTCGTTCCATCTTTCTAGATTGAAAATAGATATGGCAGCACTGGGATAGAAATATGCAAGTAGGCTGCACTGCATCCACTCCACCACTGTAATTGTTTTTATGTCGTATTGCTTGTGCTGCAAGGGTGAGGCCCTCTTTCTATTTTAGTGACAACTGAGATTATGCAGCGTCCCCACCTTATTTTGCCTGTGTTCGTCCTTGCTCTGAGCTACAGAAAGGTTAAAAGCCTCAATTAGAAAATGAGACAAGGTTGGCGACATTGTGTGCGATGCCTTAGATTTCGGAGGAATTAACAAGACTTAATCTCGAGCCTTGTGTAAAGATTTCGCTTTTCAAGGAAATCTAGAAATAGTGTGAGGTGAAAATGAGGAGAAATTATTTGACTGGTAAACGTACTATTCACAAAGCAGACATGTAGCTGAATGAGCCAACAAAGGAGATGCAGCTTTCATTTCTTTCAAAGATAATAGTGCAATCTCTCTTTTGTTTCTCAATGCTAAGATGAACAAAACATAGAATACAGTAGATAAATGACTTATTGTCCCGCTTGCCTCCTTGCAAATGTACATTTGCTTCTCACAAGTCATCTTCTCAGTTACCTTCATTATGTTTTGTGTTGCTGCCCACTACCTGAAAAATTAATCATCCTGTTTAATAACGCCTCATGATCACAGTGCATTATTGATGAAGAGATCCTTAATAGAGAAGATGGAGCCAGTTTTTCTATTCATTTTAAAGAAGAGGGAAGAAGGTCACATACATTGCTTACTGGTACATCTTGGGGTAAATGATGAGTATTACTGCAGTAGACTGAAAAGAGACCAAGATCATTTTTGATTCCAAAAGGTCTGCAAAAATGTCTAGAATAACACAGATAACAGAAACTGAATAATCCAGATCAATTTTAAGTTCATTTGTACCCCCAGTTTGTAAACACGTCATGACATTTTCTTATTTTGTTGGGCAGACAAATACAGATAAACTGTTTCAAAGTCCACTTTATTTATTTAATTCTACACTGTTTTTGAAAGATGTTAAAATTCCTGTATCCACTGACTGGGACTGTGCTCCCCACTTATATCAGTAAACACCTATGAAAGATCGCAAGCCCAAAAGTTTGACAGTATCACTGTATTGGCAAACAGTTTTATACCATGTGTAAATGGTATGATGTAATTGCTTTTGTTTGACGCATATACCAATCAGCTCATAGCTTGCAACTGGTAGTTTTAAAGCAAGCTAATGGGTGGTGCTCCATTAGTTTTACAACTTGAATCTCTCTGTGTTTTCATCTGTAAATATTCCCAAATAGCCATGTTTGCCTTCAGCGTATGCATGAGAAAGTCTAATAGCACTTATGCCAGCTAGTTTATTTTCAGTGTTCAGCAACAAGTGATGGAGCACAACTTCATTATTCTGTACCAACAAAATTTACAGCCACTCTGTCATTTACTCTGGCATATTATTGAAATGACGTTATTGTTTTTTAGGAACTGTATGATGTATTTGTTTTTTTTTTATTATTTATTTAAACAAGATGAAAAATACAACATGCTCAGCACCCTAACAAATGTCATTAATGTTTTTAGACATTGTGACCCAAAATGGTGCATTTCTTCTTTAACTTTGGTTAGCAAGGCATTAATTTTTGCCTGTTTTTGCAAAAATCAGCATAAATGAAGTCAAGCTGAAATATAGAAGATGAGTTTGAAAACATTTCTGGATTTATTGTTACTATACATCGATCCATTTTGACTAATATTACTTTAGCAAACTGGATCACACACATGCAAAAAAAATGTCTTTTGTGGTGTCCTAAAGTGTTCCTTGGGCACCAACCATGCTAAGTATTTATGTGCACAAACTAATTGGATTTGGCTTGTGGACAAAGGAGTATATACTATGTACTGCATTCACTGTGGGTGTTTCAAGGTGAATCATGGTGTGTCAAGGACTTATTGGACTTGATTGGCAGGCACTATCACCATGAGATGCCCATATAATGGCAGGGCTCTCCGTTCCTGACCTGCCCATTTATCTTGCTGTATTAATGTCAGCCTATTAATTCCTAAGCGGAGGAACATTTGGCAAAGACACCGTTAACAGTCTTGGCTGAGTCACTCTTATCTCAGCAGACCTGAAAGGAATAGTTTTGTGCTATCAGTGAGTGGAAATGACATTTTGAAACTTCATTCGAGATAATCCACTTCACTTCCTGGTAAAACATCAAAATTAGAACAAAAAAACTGATGGAAGATGTATTAAAACTTTGCTATAGTGAAAAATCACCTTGCTATAATCCATGTGGACAGACAGGTGTGGATATCTTAAAATTCTGATAGGATTTCTCTTCCATTGCTAGAATGATTTTATATATATATATATACACACACACTATTTCTGTGTGGTTGTGATTGTTCCATGCACGTCTGTGATTGTGATATTGCACACATTGATATTGTAATGATAGCAATTCCATAAATTTTATTCTTGATGCATAAATGGCAATACATTTGTGATTTTTGCATTTTCTTCTTAGATTTAAAACTCTCTTCAATTTGAAAAAAAAAATCTGCAGTTTGTTTTTTCTCTAGGTTTGTTAAAAAAGAGAAAAGCTTAAATGTCACTATTTTTCATAAATACTGTTCATTCCATAAATTTTGATTCCAATGGTCAGTTCTTTTAAATTTTTTATTTTTACCTCTAAAGATATTGATGTCTTTCCCGGGTTTGGCTTTGTTTAGTTGCAGTATGTCCGGACCAGGGGGAAGAGCTCTAATCGATTAATTGAGTGGCTCATAAAAATGATGAATAGAGGAAACACTAAGAGCAATGAGCATGACATGCACCACGCTTCTGTCACACGCTCTGTCTGTTGTTTGCCACTGTGTATTTAGTGGAAGCGTGGCCTGCATTTGAGGTAGGCAATGATTCATCACATTACCATCCGCAGAACTAAAAACAATTGTTTTTATGTCCTTTCAGATGATGAAATGGATTTGATAATACCTTAAAGTCATAGGTGGCTGACTGACCCAGTGCATCTGAAAGAGTCATAAAAAATCTCAGCTGGCATACTTGTATAATAAGGTCTTTGTATTTTTTATATTCCAAGACACCTTTATGAGTTCCTTTTGTTTTCAAACACATCTGATCTTTTTGGCATTGTCCTCTGTCAACCTCCAACTTCAGCCCCACGTTGCTCCCCTGCTGAGCTGTCCTGTCACGCAGCATGCATGTTTGACCTGGTCTTTCACAGGCTTAGCTCCTGTCAGGGTTCAGGGACTACGTTTGGGGCACCCAGTAGTCACACAGCGTTTGGTTGGGTGTCACTCAGCTCCTTCGACTCTAGGCCGCTCTCAATCATTCCCTCCGTGGAGGGGTCGGCCTCTGATTCCTCCCTGCCCGATATCTGACTCGGCGGGGCTCCCCGACTCATCTGATCGCCAAGCCTGATCTCTCCGTGCCGGAGTGTGAATTTTCTGATTTGCCCTTGCAAATTGTACATCTTCAGCAGAGTCAAAGCAAGGATCCGAATTGCTTTTGGAGGAATATATTTCCTCTACAGCTGAGACAGTGTATTTTTGACTGAGTCTTTTATCCCCCGGTCTTTTTATTTTTTTTTTGTCTTTAAATCGGGCAATAGAATCTGAGATATCAGGAGCCTCGTAGGGTATATGAATTCATTTATGAGGAATGCTGTTAGGAAAACCAAGTATAAACCAAGTGCACTTCTTCTATTTCAACCTGTGGTTGTGTGTTGCTCTGTTCCTCAGGATTTACATTTCACTCAATCTCTGCTGCCACAATTTCCTCCCCTTGCATTTCAGTGATGATCTGTGACAATTAACATCCCAACTTTTTTCTGAGATTTTTTTTTTTTTTTTTTAAGGTTGAGGGCTAATTGGAGGGTCAAGCAAGACTTGCAAGCTGTCAGCCTTTTATTGTATCTTAAGCTCCCCCTCCTCCACTCAGTCTCTTTATTCTAGGTCCCCCTTCATTCTCTCGGACCCTGTTTTAGAGAATGGTCCAACTCTTCTTCTATTCTCGTGTGACCCTCTAACAACTAGAGATGGACAACTGGGAGCTTTGTCTTGGAAGCCTAACATTCTTTTCACATCTGCCTCTTGTTTTCAGACCCCCCTCTGCATTTAAATTTCAAACTGTCCTGAATCAACCTTCCTTCCCTCCCCACTAATAGCTCCCTTCCTCCCAGTTACTAAGCCTTTTATTTTCTTTCTCTTAAAAGGACCAACTGCTTCCTAGTTTTACATATTTGACACTCAGTTGTTGACTATAAACCATTCTGTTGTATTGTGAGTATATGGAGCGCACATATGTTTAAAGCCTGTGGGCCCACGCCCCTGTGGCTTCCCAATTTCTCAGGGTACTTAAACATCTGTCTGGGCCAGCTTCATATTTAGCCCGAGCTGTGTGTTGTCTGCCGCCATTTTAGTAATCTGTGCTTAAAAATCACAGAACATTGGCCACTGGTCATGTGTGCAATGAATAACAAGCAGTGTTGTTGTCGTCGGTCCGCTTCCGTCTGTTCAGAAACTCCAAATACAGCGGTGCATTGTTACTAAAGACTAAACTTGTTGTGCAGTTTCACCTAAGTCGATGGGCATACAGAAAGCAAGCTGAGGTGGGATTGCCGGCAGTTTTTTGTTATGAGGCAGAGAGACAAAAAAGGAACCCCCAGCTGAGAGGGGAGACCTCAACTCATTTAATGAGGAGAACGGCAGTCAGGCAGTCTCCCCACACCCTGCGCCTTTGGTGTCTCAGCATGTTAAACACTCACAGCATGACGCAAAATATATTAAAGTATAGGACTGTTATCGTCAATTTACACAACACCCCAATCCCCCTGTACAAGGAATCTACATTCTGCGTATTTTTCGTAGCAGGGGGTCTCTGCAGGCTTGAAGACAGAACTGTCAAAGGCATCTCGTCTTTTGTCTTCACATTCCGACGCATGACTCCTGTTGGTTGTGCTTGCTTTTGTTGCTGTGCAGTGATGACAAGGCAGGAGAAAGAATAATCATACTGTTTCAGCACTCCTATCTCAGACTGAGCCTTAAAATGATTGTTTATATATAAATATGAACACCTTAAGCCACTGACGCAAACAACCATCCAAAGACACAGACTAAGTTTTGGCCATTATGAGATCAAACTGATAACCTTGAATGAAAACACATGATCTAACTGCTTGTATTTAAAACCAAAAAGCAACTATTCTGCTTACTACTGCAAAATCCTAGCAATTTACTGATTATTATGGCTTGATATAAAGAACATTTCGTTGTTTCTGTATTCGTTTTTGACACATTGTCAAAGATGTGTGACAAAAGCTTTTTTTTTTTCAATTAATACTGGCATTAAATTTCCACAAAATAATGATTTAAATTACTCTGTTTTGAACCACAAATTAATCAGTGACTGTGGTAAATCCACTCACATTTAGACATCATGTGGAAACAAAGCAAAATATTTTAGTTTTACGAAAAATACTTATTTATGTGGACAGGGCTTAAATAAATTTATTGAGATCTTATAAGCATTTAAGTGAATCAATTTTCTTAAATGTTTTAGTCACAGCTGAGCAGTTAAGTAGCTCGTGCGTAATTACATATTTTTACATTAAGCAAATTTTATAATATTTTTCAGCTAATTTGGATAGAATGACTATATTTTGTGACGTCTTTTTTAAGAGACACCTGCAATACACGGTTGTGCTGGTTTTAGCCTGAACTGTGTGTGCAATCGCTTAAATAATTCATCACTGCCAGATTAATGCTATACAGCAGTTGCTCAAATAATGGCACCATGTCTAGGTTGTGGTAGGTGCTTCAAGGTTTCTAGCAAGCAGACTGTACTTCTGATAGTACCTGTACTTTTAAATTAGAGTATTGGCTTATGTGATCTTTGGGGGAAAAAAAGTATCTGATTCGTAAAATAATCATCTCTGCAATAAATCGTCTTATTTCAAATTAAGCTTCTTAATATGTGTTTATTAAATACATAAGAAAACTGAGGACATATTATATGAACCAAGTAAATATTTTAGTTAAAGAGGATTTTCAAAATATATCACTTTATGCAAGGAAGAATAAGAATTAAATTGGATTATCATCATTAAGTACATATATTCTAATCTAAGAACAAAACAACAGGCACTAAGACTTTGTGCCCGGATGAGAATTCCTAATCCTATATACTGAGTAAAAAGCCCTACTGTGGAGACAATCAGCTTAAGGTCTCATTATAATGTATGGACCGTGAGTGTGGGCAGTAGCCGCTTCCCAGATATATTTAATTGGTGCCACATGCCCTAATAAAAAGCAAGTGGCAGAGTTTTGTGGCAATCCAATATGTTTGGTCTCTGTGATCAGCTTTCATTTGTCAAACCTCACAACTGCATAATTCCTCTGAAACTAAATACGCTGTGGCCGTGTGTGTTCTGCTCCTGTTAACCTCTCTTAATGACTCTAAAATTAGAGGTCTCAGGTGAGGAGCAATGTCATACCAGATGAACTGATTATGGCAGGTTTAATTATAACTTTGGCGGCAAATGCGTGCGCTCTGCATGTTTTCTCGCTGATGAATTATTACGATGCCTGAGAACTCAGACAAAACAGATCAAAGAGCCTTCAGGCGCTGGTTATCCTCCAGCATGGAGGTGACAGCTGAAGCTGATTTGTGCAGTTCTGACTGTACATAACAACACAAATCCTCCCTGTCTTCTCTGTTGAGTTTTTTTTTTTCATTTGCTGACAGTGTGAGCTGTATAAAATTCGCTCCCTCGAATCTTAAACAATCGCAAGCTGTAGATACAAAAAAAAAAATGAAATGATGTTTTTCAATGTGGAAAAAAAAGAGAAAACTGTTTCTAATGGGGTCCTGTGTGCCTTGTTGCCCGAGTGATGCCACATCCCATGGTGAATGTGCTAATGGTTCATGGGAGCAAGAGGATGGAGCTTAACCCAGCGGTGTAAACACACAGACAAAAGGGAGCCGTTAGTAGCGTGAAACACATGCCTGGGCGTGCAGGTAAGCATTGGGTTTCACCGCACAAGGCTCCACCACTGGATCCATGGTGGGGAGGAGGTCATCTGCTTTTGTAGCAGAATGTGAGCAAAACAAACTTTCAGGCTTATACCACCGAGACGGGTATGGATGAGGTGGGAAGGGGAGGAATTCTGGTTTGGAGAAATGTCAGAGAGAAGGGAGGGGGTGATGAGGGTATAGATCGGAGAGATAAAGTGGTTTGTGGTCAGTCTCGAGACAGAGAAGTGACCATTTGTTTGGCAGTGTTTGTTTATTTGTCTTGGGCATGGGGGAAGAAACAGGCACAAAACTTAAGGGTAGATGGGAGTGCTCTTACTTTTTAGCCTCTTTTGGAAGTGACATCCCGCTGCTAGAATTGGATTCACATCAAGAATTCACATGAATTAATCCAACTTAGGTTTTAGGTAATTTTTTTAATGCCAAAGTGCAGTTTTACTTTGGGTAATAAATCATATATTTTAAAATGATGAACCTCAGCTGCCATTGGATAATCATTTCCAAAATTACATTTCATTGCGCACAAAAAATTAGACTAACATAATAACCGTGTTGAAAATATAGTGTCATGTTATCTTTGCAAAAATTTGTGACAAGAATGTGTGCTATCATCTTATTGTTTTGGTTCAGTATCAAAAAGCAAATATATGTCTACGACAAAAAAAAATATTGGCATTGATTAATACAACTCATGCAATGTATGTATTGTTTTCCAAATTTCTACTAGATTTAGTGGAAGCTTCAAAGTAAATGTCCTCATTGTGGGGAATACTATACTTTTTTGCCCAGTTTTGACTTTAATTTACTTTTTATCAAAATAGGAAGTTAATTTTAGTGTATAAATTATTCGGGCTATCTTTTCAGGTACTTTGCAGTCAAGTGCTTAGGAGATGTGCCACGAGTGGCTTAGTAGCACTAGTTTTAATAAAACGATGGGACTCTGTTGCTTTTCAAACTTTAACTGTCAGGGATTTTTGTGACAATTTTAAATATTTTCAAACATCTGAGGCGGAGGAGGGATGAGGCTGTGTTGCACTTGAGCCTGACAACAAAAGACCCAGCATTGTAATTATTGGCAATATCAAATACCACAAGATGTTTTTTTTCAGTAAAATGGCTGCAGAGCTTAGGAACAATTTAATCATGTTTTTCTTGTTTGTCTTTGAAATCTTTTAAAAATCTTGGTTAGCATGATACCAGGAACCAGTCTATTTTTTTTTGTATTGTGGGACTGTAATATACATAAACATAATATAGGAATCATGATGTTTTCTGTGGCACTGTTGGTAGCACTGTTGCCTTTCAGAAAGAAGGCCCTGGGTTGAAATCCTGACATAGGATCTTTTCGCATGGAGTTTGCATGTTCTGTTCTGTGCATGTGTAGGTTCTCTGTAGGTACTTCAGCTTACTCTTACAGTCCAAAAACAAGACTGATGGGTTATTTTGCCTCTCTAAATTGTCCTTAGGTTTGAAGGCGTGTGCATGGTTGCTTGTCCCGTGTGTTTCTATGTTGCCCTTTGATGGACTTGTCCAGGGTGTACTTTGCCTCTTGCCCAATGTCAGCTGGAGATGGGATCAACCCATTCACAGCACCATAAGCAGGTATAGACAATAAATGAATGGATATTTTCTGGATCACGTAAAAAAAAAAATACACATATACACATGTTTAATGAGGTTAGTATTATTTAGTTATTGGTCATGAGGGAATGGACAGGGTGGGGCATATCTGTTTCAACACAATAATGCCTGCTCTCACCCTGCTCCCCCATCCTACTAGTGAAATGTTTAGTATTTAGCTGCCATTAAGGGATTTCTCTCTTGAGGATTATTGACCTTCTGGGCTTATTTTAGTGGTGTGCGTGGGTTTGTAGCTTTTCACAGCTTAAGGTTTGTCACATCTCTTCATTGGAATGAAACATCAAGGGGCTTCAGAACGCGAGTGTATTCCTCAGGGGCAAAATTTCATAACTGAACTAAATGATGTCTTTTTGGTCTTTGTTGCAGGGAAGAAGATCGATAATGAGCATCTCTGAGACCAGTTGGCTTGGGCTTTTCTGATCAGAAGCTGTTACCTACAACACTAACCTGCCACAAATCATCAATACTCAGCACCATGGCATGCAGCCTGCGGACACTACACACCTTTTGCTGGTTTCTCATCACTTTAAACCAAGTACACTCCACAGAGGGTAAGTATATCAGAGTTTTGTCTTTGCTGGTTTTTTAAAATTATACTGATTTATCATGTCATTTTGTTTTGAATAAGTTATATTTCAAGTTGATGCAGCTCCAGATTATTATTATTATTTTTATTCAGCTGCCGCATGTGGAAATATAGCATGCAGTAATTCTGAACCAAGCCAAATCAGGCACTGCTTTTGTGAGTAATACAGTTTTCAGGACAGCGGGCACAGGCGGATAGAGGGGATAATCTTGAGTGGTTTCATTAGTTGTTAAATTGTGATTTGTCTGAGATTTTCTGCTTGAAAGCGTCAGTTGTTCCCAGTGGCATCAGAGCTGGATCTGTTTGTACATTCTTCGCTTTTTAATGCTCGCCGTCATGGAAATACATGCCGCAGATTTCACACCTCAAAAAACATCAAGCTCAAATGTCTTGTAATCACACTTCATTAAGTTTTGATTAAATCAGTCCTGGCTTTGTTGTAACCACAAGTTTTACGTGTCCAATGTTTAACCACAAGGTTGAAAAGTAACACACTAAATGTTTTATGATTGAATTTACAGTACACCGAAGCTGGCGTATTTTGTGTGTAATGTAAGTGGGGCTAATAAAATTCTGTGTAAAGATGACAGCTGTCAAAGCTCTGGCTAAGCCGTCATTTAAGTTCAGTAATCAAAAACTGAAGGGTGCAAGGTGGGATTTTAACAACACGCCTTATTGACGGTATAGCGAATCATATTGGCGTAAATGGTAATAGCATATTATGCGCATACCATCTGGATGTCATTTGATCTTTCCTTTTAAAAAATGGAAACATAATTCTCTGATCTCTACAGGCATCAATCACATTTGTAAAACTTCAGCCATAAAAATGCCTCAAAAGCAGCTTTGCTCAGTCAGATGGTTTCCATTAAATGTGAGAATATTTCTCAACCATAAACTTGATCGAATATCAAAGTATGCAGTGTTATATAGATAATTAAAAATAGAAAACCAAGAAATCACATTTCCATGAGTTTTCACACACTACCATGAATCTAAAAATCACCTGTGGTAAATTCAGCTGATTTGGACTTGATTTGGAAAGGCACACATCTGTCTATATAAGATCCAACAATTGACAGTACATGTCAGAGCACATGCACCAAGCATGAAGTCATTGTCTTTAGACATCCAACACAGGATTGTCTTAAGGCACAATTCTGGGGAAGGATACAATTCCCCTGCTTTGAAAAACGATTCTGCTGCTTTGAAGATTTCAGTGAGCTCAGTGGCCTCCATCGTTTGTAAATGGAAGACTAAAGTGAGACTTTCTGGCATACTTGCAAAAAGCTTTATGTGACTAAAAACAAACACAGTAATCACACTATTCCCACTATGAAAGATGGTGTTGGTAGTATTATTTAGGGCTTCACAATATATAATAAATTGTTACTGCAACTTTACTCTAGGCAATGTACATTTTGCAAATAACTTTTGGGACAAGGTAGTTATTCAAATACCATAAAATATGGACTTATATGACTGTAATATACTATGTAACTTGTTTAATGCAGTATAAAAAGCTTTAGAAAGCAAAGCAGGGGTGGTCAAGTCATTAAAAAAATACAAGTAAGCTTTTTTTTATTATTGAACAGCAGACACTGGCAAGAAGCAACTTTTTCAGTGCAAACTTGTCAAGATGGAAACATTGAACTTTATTGATTTTAATTTAATATTTTTTTTTCTCCAATTGTTGAACAGGCACAGTCTGCATTTGCTATGATCCAAAGCAGAAAGACATGAAAATTTGAACTGTTTATTTATCGCAGGCCATATCGTTAGCACATTATTCACTCATACTATCACATATTGCATGTTTTCCTAATATGGTGCAGCCCTAATATTATGCAGTGGAGATATTTTTTATAAGAAGACTGAGAAGATGGTAATAGTTTATGGGAAAAGAATCGTGCCATTTGCAGGACAATCCTAAAAACGTTTAAGACTACAAAAGATTTAAAAGGAACATATCATAAAAATCCACTTTTTTAGCCCTTAAATAAATTTTTATGTACTTTGAGTGTCTAGGAGTGCATTTATTTTCTCCCGATGCTGTGTAGACATCTTTGTTCTTTTTTAATTATATTTTTCAGTCTATTAATTTTTCTTTTTTGCCTATAACATTTTCTGGTCTATTAAGTCACTGTATTTGCTGCGGAACTGCTAAGCAAGGTCATGACTTCCAACTAATCAGTTTTGTGAATTCGAAAATTTTTTTTCTTGCTGCGATTTATGTCCAAGTTCAGTTACGCCAAAGTTGGAAGTAGACAACTGAAAATGTTCAGTTCTAGCCCACATTAGTCCACAAGATTCCTTACGTTGTCCCCTTCCTCAAAGCTTCTTCAAAGCATCTGGTTAAATTTTATTTCACTTGGAAGTGTACCCACAATAGTGGGGAAAGTCCCGCTTGTTTGAGCAAAGCACTTAAGGAGGAGTCCTCCAGCAACCTCAGCTAGTATCAAGAGGGATTTTCCAAAATACTTTTTCTGATTGAGGAGTCAGGTCCTTCTCTCTAGGGAAACAAGGGACACAGCAAAGTGGTAAGCCCCTAATGATGCTAAAATGACAACAAAGCTTATTTTAGACCATGAATTTTGTGTGTTCATATTGACGTCCTGGTCTGTTTGATAGCCTTTGAGTCTTCTGTTTCTGTTAACACTGTGTGTTAGTTTTTATCTGCCTCTGTGAGGATAAAACTGTACTGCATGTTTTGAATATTTGGCTTTCAGTCGTAATTTTTGTCTTGGGGAACACATGATCCAAATGCATTTGGTGATGTTCTTGACGCTCTCATTAGCTATCTTCTTAATTATATTGAGACTTTGTTTACTTCATTTATATTGCGGCAATATTAATATTTTAATAGGTATCTCACATGCATGGACGCTATAGTTAAACTGTACTCCATATTGTAGGTAGCTGTTATGGATGGAGAGGGTGTAAATACAGTAATAATACCATTGTGATGCATTCAATTGAGTGCATGGTTCTGCAGATTGATGGTCTTCATTCTCCTGCTCTGGGTCAGACTCTGGCTCAAACATGCAAGACTGAATGGACAAGTCTTCTGTTGTTGACATCTTTGATAAACTTTGGGATGACATATTTCTCTGCCAGTAGATAATTGTGTCACTGCTATGAAAGTAGACAAATGGCAGAACGGGGTGGAGTGAAACGGTCTGCGACCGGGAGGGGGGCGGGGCACGAAGACACGTCTCAGAACAGGGTAACCGAGCGGTTTGTGGCGCCACAATAACGAGGAATTCAGACCAAATCATTGCAGTTCTACTTTACATAGACCATAAGGGAATGATTTACATGTGAAAAGGACGGCTTTAAAAGCATGATATGTCCACTCTAAGACTGAAGCAGAGGTTCATCTACAAGCAGAACAAACTATATTAGAATGATTCATTTGTTAAAATCGTGAAAAACTAAATCTAATTGACCAGTTTTGCAAAGAATAAATTTTCTTTACATACTCTCTGTCCAATCTGATTGTGCTTGAAATATTTTCAAAGAAGCTTCAGAGCAGGTAGTGACACACCCAAAACATGTGCAGCTATAATCCCAGAAACAAGGGCATCTATTAAATCAGAGGGTGAATACATACACAAGCCACCCTTTTTAGATTTGTGTTTGTATAAAAACATTAAAACTGTGTGATTTTGCATCTATGTCATGAGTATGTTCTACTGCTTTTGGTTTATAATACACATTTAAATAATGACAGACAATTAAATCTATGTGTAATCAGCGTCGAAGTGATATAGAAGTGAATTGTTGGCAGGTTGTTTAACCCTCTTCTTGAAAATGAACAGAGTAAGCAATATAATACACTGATGAATTGTCAGCATCTTAATGTTGGAGTGGCAGGTTGAAAAAAAATTGGTTATTTATTATTTTGACATTTTTCATTCATCCTTTTCTCTTTGCCTCTAATATTATCCTACCCCCTTTTACGTCTTTTCCCTTTTCCTATTTCAGTCTCACAGATCAGCCCAGAAACAGTTCATTACAAACAATATCCCCTAGTAAACATGCTTCATTAAACTGCCTCTACCCCTAATATCTTTTTAATGCATTTTTATAATTGAATTAAATGGGTTAGTGGAATGCTATAAATAGTTTGAAGTTGGTTTGTTTCCCCCTTTTTTTCTGCACCTGAAACGTGTGTATTTATATGCTGTATAAACACACATACCAGACTGAGAACGCAGCTATGGAGGGCAGGAAGTTTGACCTCCTTCTCTATACATTCTTCACATTTGACTTCCCTGGTTGGACACGTGTCCACGAGTATGTCTGTTTTATTTACTCAGCTGACTCACAAGGTTTTCTAAGCTTTTGTCTCCTGTTTTCCTTTTCGCTATGCTCACATTTCTATTCTGAAGAATTGCTTGTTTGCTTCAGTAACCCTCAGAGTTACTGGCATTAGTTTTTAGATTGATTTGTGTTATTATTTTAATTACACTGTATTTACAGAGCAGAGCGCTGTCGATTGCTAAATTACCCCATGGCTTATAGCATCAAAAATTAATAATATAGCACAATAAAGTTTAAAGTCATGGTCCTACCACAACAATTATGTGTAATTTGTTATAATACAAGTTGTTTAGACGGTGTAATTTTCACCACCATTGCTTTATTATGACTGTTATCCTGCTTAAGCCCACAAGAGCCTTGTGAACCAGCAATATTGTAATGATTGAGATCAACTATCATCTGGGGTTTTATTGAAGAATGTTTGTTTCTTAGATTTTATAGTTCCTGTGTCTATAAGTCAGCTAAAGGTTAGAGACATAATCCCTGCCTTTTCTCTGTTTGGTTCTGAATCTTGATAGAAAGATGAAACAAAAATGCATTATTAAAATAGTGAAGTCTCACAGTGCTTGAATAATAAACAAATAAATAAATAAATAAATAAATAGAGCAAAAGTAGGACCTTGAGGTTGGTAAGATAATGGCAAATAAATGATAATAGTATGAATATGAAAAAAAGCCAACCAATGACCAATTTCATAACCACATTGCCATTTCATCCCAACTTACTTCCATTTGAACCCATAACTAAATAAATATGAAGTCATGTATTATGTCTTAGTTTATTTTTCTTGGGATATAGGTATTTTGATAAGTAATGTAGATTGA
This sequence comes from Xiphophorus hellerii, assembly GCF_003331165.1. NCBI lineage: Eukaryota > Metazoa > Chordata > Actinopteri > Cyprinodontiformes > Poeciliidae > Xiphophorus > Xiphophorus hellerii. The sequence continues at coordinate 12,469,577 of NC_045680.1, forward strand.
TTTTCATATTTTTTATATAGCAGCTTGTTTCTGTTGAAGGTTGTTCTGATCCCCACTTTTTTGAGTAAAATCTGAAGATCTAAAACTGATTTGACTCCTTATCAAGCCGAAGTGCTTTGTACCACCCACTACTGGTAAATATTTAAAATTAGATTCACATAATCACGCTTTCTAGCAGCAGACTATGCGCAGATTAAAGAAATGTACTAAAATAATGTTTTGTTAAGTGAATGTGATGTATATTTAGTGAAAAAGTCTGTTATGAGATTACCAAAACAGTAAATGTACAAACTGACCAAACACATAACAGAGACTACAAAATTAAAAGAATTGCAAGGTAAATCAAAATAAACCATAAACTAAGTAAAAAATCTAAACTAAATATAGTGTAACATTAAACAAAATTTATATCTCATATTTTATATCACAGATTTTGATTTCTCTATGTGAAAGGTTCTAATTAGTGTTTTTTCCCTTCTTTTTTGTTTACATTTTCTTAGAAAGCAAAAAGAAAAGTTCAAATATATTGAAAATTGAAGTTGAATTTTTACTAAGATAAATTGGAGAATGTAATGTCCTGACTCCAACAGCATAACATGGACTCAGAGCAGAGTGACAAGGCTTTCTGTTGTTCTTAATCTTTGTGCACGGACTAATTCTGAGCCAAGAAAAATCCTCTTATTTCATAGAAAGTGACAGCTACAATGAGAAGAGGCTTTAAGCATAATCACTTTGTGTGATATTCATGACTAAATCGGGGATCATAGTTCTGCCAGTTTATTGTCTTAAGTTTCACTGAACTGAGTCTATATTCTAAGCGCACGTCAGTTATAGATCTTCTTTTTACATAGTAGCGTTTTTGTTGGGACTGATATTGTCATACATAACACATTTTGCAAAGCCATTATGGTAAAATGTGAACACTTTTTTTTTTTAAATACCTTGATGACCGTTTTAAAGAAGTTCAAACATTGTAGACCTGGAAGTCTCTGACTTATCTTTGTTTTTGTTTTGCATGAGTGTACGTTTGCCATGTAGAATTCCAAGTAATCTTCTTCAAGTTATTTTCCCTTTATCCTGCTGGTGGTCCTTTTATATATGAATATATAAACTTTTTTTTGTTCACAAACAAGCAGTGATGATTTACCCTTGCAAGGCATGATTAAATTGGCTTACATGTTTTCCAAAATAATGTAGTCACATCTGGTGGGATTGCAGGGATTTGCATGTATCAGTGACAGAATTGCAATTCACACCTAGCTCAGTCACAGACTCTTTTCAAAACCTTCCCCAAAGATTGTTGGAATTATGGAGAGGCAAAATGAGATGGCACGGTGAAGATTGTGTGTCAAGAGGTGTGGAGTCGATTTATGTTTGCAACCTGCAACATAGAGTGCTGGGAATACTTTGTTCGCTTTATTTTTATTATTTTGTTTTTGCATAAAAATATTTTGTGTGTGTGTATGTGTGTGTGTGTTCAATAGAAGTATTTTGAAATCATCAGAGAATCTGAACCGATGATTACCCTTACTATGTTGGTTAAATGCTTTTAAGGAGTTTGTTTTCTGAAGCAGGTCATGCCATGTTCAGAACAGACAAGGTTCACTAAATGGGTCACCTGCGGTTTCATCAAACCATAAACAAATATTTCTTTAGAATTTAGCTTTTCATTCCCCTTTAACAACAAAAAAAAAGTTTTTAGAGGCGAAACCTGCAAGGACAAGCCTAGCACAGGGATTTTCTGTCTTTCCACACACTCTGAAACCTCGCCATTGTTTCCCCTCGAAGCTTGAAATGTTTAAAGTACTTGAGGTTTCTCAAAGGGAACAGGGAAGGGCACCTTTAAAAGCACTCTTTTTGTATCGCAGGAAGGAGAAGAAGAGAAGACTTAAAACCTTCATCTCAAAGTCAATGAAGTGAAATAGACAATCAAGGTGTTCTGAAATCTAATTACTGGACTGTAAAGCCCAGGGCTTAAAATGAGCCAGAACCTGCAAGAACAGGATCCAGCACCTCCCAGTGATGTTCCATTTAGATGTTTAACGACTAAAAATACTTATACTGTCTCACTTTCTATCTTTTTTCCTTCCTTTCTTTCTTACTTTTTTATTTAATAACCTCTTTTCTGTCTTGTCCCTGTTCTGGTTTTGTAATAAGGACAAACTGTTAGTGTGAGGAAAACAAATTAATCATTTAACATCTGATCTGATCAGATCTGATACTTAAAATTCCCAAAACAGAAGATAAATGTGACGTGATATCTTATTTCTAAACACCCTGTGCATATATGTACTGAATTGTCTTAAAAAATTAAAGTGCTGATTGTGTGCGCTTATCCATAGTTACTGTACTTAATGTTAACTTTAAAATGCTGTGGAAACTTTATATACTTTTTTAAGCATGGCTTTTAAAATCTGTTTTACTTACTGAACATTCAATGCAGTACCCAGAATGCTCAGAGTAAAGTGATACGTATTTGTTTTGGTCTGTGCGCTTTAAGGAGTGTGAGCTTGTTTTGTTTTTCTACCACTTTGTTGATGTCATCTTGGTTGTTTGAGGTAGACTGCGGGATCCGGCCTCCCTGCGGAGCCAGGCAGCCGTGGGGTCTGTGTACGTAGGCCGACCACGCTGTCATGTCTCTTTCATCGCCAGCCAGGCTTGGCCAATACGGAGATAAGGAGACAATGACTGGGAGAGCGAGCAGTGGCAAGGTGTAACCACAGCCCCTGGGTCTCCTCCCTGCCGAGTACTTCAAATCCTCATTAGGATTTTCAGCAAAGGAAGAAGGGATTTTCAGGATTAGGGCTTTGTCACAGCTGGCTCCAGGTCGGTGTTTGTCATGCAAGAGCATGGCAGAACTCTGACATATTGCTAACCCCCCTCCTCCCGTCTAACACAGACGTTGCCTTCACCTGGCTCCTGAGGCAGTCAATGTATGTTCCACTGACCTCAAATGCTTGATGCTTACAATTGTTAACCTCCTGCCTTTGCTAAGCATTTTAAAGAACTTTCTAGTAGCTTTTGTCAGGTGTCTGTTGATTCATGTTGCAGTGTCAGTGTTTGTTGGATATTAATACAGAGTTAACCTTGGAAAACATATTTAGTTTGGTGTTTACAGTCCTAATCCATAAGTCTTATGAACACGTCAGCCATGATTTTGATGCAGCTGTTCAGACAGGAGGCTCACTGCTATGCTTTAATCTTTCCCCTTCATATTTTTGTATAGCAAAAGTACTAAATGGTCTTCCCTGAAACTATTTCTTCCCTAAGCTTGCTTGCCTTTTACAAAAAAAGTATGTAAAATAGGTATCTCTTCTAAAAAGCTTTGACCTGCCAATACTGGTTGTAGCTGGTTCCAGTTGCTCTTTTAAGAGCTGTAATTAACAGCATTAAGCAAAATGTAGGCTTTTTGTTGTTGCAGTCTGTTGCTTACAGACATGATGCTCTTGCATCTTAGCTTGTAAACTGTACTTCAAAAACATTAACTTAACAAAAATAACATGTTCAGTGCACCACAGTCTTTTTAGATGATCAGCACGCATTGGTAGCTTTAACCAGCCAATGTATAATTGGAAGAATAGATAATTTCCCACCTTGACTGTAAAAAGCAGTTAGTGTAAAACAGGACTTTAGAGATTTATAATCAAGACAAAATAATTTGGAGTTGACATTTTAGATATTTTACAGCACCTTTTCCAGCACCTCAGATTAGGTAGCATTCTAACTATAAAATACAGTCTCTGTGTATTCTTAGCCTTGCTTGAAATTTTCTAATAGGCTTCCAACAATTCAAAATCCACTATGTTCCTTAACAGAGTTTAAACATTTATATATTTAAAGAGCATTCCAGGTATGGGCTGAAGTCGGCTGACCGTTGAGTTATCTTGCTACCTGCACACTGAAGAGTGTTGTTGTTGTTGGCGCAAACTGTCACCGCTTAGGTATTGAGTGTCAACCGAAGTGGATCAGATCAGATTTCATGAGAAGCCTGTCATCAGTCGGGGTCGGTCAAGCTGTAAGTTTAACAATTTTGTTAACCAGTCTATTTCTTGGGATATTCCCACTTTGTAAATATGAACAAACACTTTTCCTTTGAAAGAAAGTGGCTATTTCTTTGAGGTCACAGTCTCATTACACTAAACAAAAGGCCCCTGTTTCCTGACATGTTACTCAGTCTCTCAGATTTGAACTTAGCATTAAAACTGTCTTCTTCTATAATTCTCAAGACTCTTACTGGATAAGAAGGTTTCAAATAGGTCCCATCCTAGATTAGTCATCTACTTACATGTCCCTATCTGCCTTATGCTTTACAGCCACAGCTTATCTCACTTTGTTCTTGTAATCAGGGACACTCCTCCATGTAAATTTTTTTTTGTTTGCTTCTAGGTTTTATATTTGTTTCATTAGTCATAAATCTTAGCTCGTTGCAAGATTTACTGTTAAATGTTCTGATTTATGTGACAAATAATTGCTTATATGTTGTGAGAAAGACTCAAAGCTATTTACGCGATAGCAACAAGATAAAATAGCGATGCCTCTTTAGTTTTGAAATGTTTTGCCATTGGTGGCGCTTACATAGTTGACATCAAGGACTCCAGACAAACGGAAAGCAAGGACTTCTGATGAAGTGCTGTCTGGAAGGGGCGGATGGAGAGAATGTTTTTGATTATCCACTGTATAAGGTCTCTCAAACAGGAACCACCATGTACAACTTGCGCCTGACAAATGAAGCAGGTCAAAGGGCAAATGCAGGTTTGTTTTTTGCTGTTATGATGTGGAATGTTACAGTTATTAATCTGCAGAGTTCAGGTCGCATAAGATTGCAGTGTGCCAATTTTCTCTCTCTTTCTCGTGAGTCATACAGATTGGAATATTTTAGAGCATTATATAATCTGTTTTTAATAGAATTTCACTGTGGACATTACAATTCTGATTTCCTCTGCAAGAGAAATTACATCCATTTATCAATGTGAGCAGCCTGGTCCCATTCCACTTTTGGGTTTAACAAAAGAGCAAAGAGAAGGATGGAGTCATTGAAGTGGTCTTGAACTTCTTTTATTAAACCAGGCAGATTCCATAGCAGCTGAAACGTCTCACGCAAACAACAGCAATTTGTGTTTAAGGGGTAGATAATTACATTTCCATTGTGAGGACACTGCTGAAAAACATCCTCATGGGACAGCGTTAGTACGGTTTGGATGGAATGCAAGAAATACCTACTGCGGGACATGTAACGACAGAATGTGTTAAGAGAAGATGATATACTCTAAGGCTCGTGATTTCACAGATTTTACAGTCTGCTCTCATGGGTCGGTCGTAAGATATCCTTTCTTGCCCTTAGTGGAATCCTTTTTGTCCTCTTGCTTTCATTCCTGATTTAGTACAGCTATAAATCCAGAGAAGGGTCTTGTAAACGAGGGGTGGTGAAACTACGCCCATAAATAAAAAGGATTTAGAAGCAGGGCCTTTTTCAAAGAACTCTAAAGTCACATTTATGTGGCTTGTTAACTCACAGGGTTTAACTAATGCATTTAGTATTTTTTTTCTTGTTTGTGTAGGATTTCCGTTAAGGCTAAACTCTTAATTTAAACTTGCACTTAGTAAATCAGCCAAGAATATCCACTTGTTTAGCGATAAGTTTTTTTTTTTTTTGCTAATTTTTGGTGGTCTTTCTAAATCAGCATGCTGAAATCCTGACATGTTGGTTTACTTGATGTCAGACTGAACATATACCAGTTCACGCTATTAGTGCTCTGGCACTATAAGTTGACCTCATGTGATTCAGCCTTTGACCTTGTGAGTTATAGTGACCCCTGAGTGCTTTTGCATGTCAGGCCTCAGGCTTTTCCTTACTCTTGGATAAGTGATGCACTTACATGTTAACAATAAATACCCAATTAAATAATCTATTTTGAATTTGCTTCCTTCACTTTGCAGGCAGAAATATGCCAGTAGGATGTTAGACATAGGCTTATATTAATTCATAATGGCAGAATAGTCTTTAGTAAAAACAGTGGAATAGCAGTATTTAAAAAAATATGTAAAGCATAACACGATTAATTTGATTGAAAACATAAATTCAGCAATGCTACAATTATGCTATTTATTGGATTTAAGTAATAAAAATACATACTAAGTGTAGTAGTGGTCCTCAAGTATTGCTGTATTTTACACTAAATTTAATGCCTTTTGTCACTTTATCATGTGTAACATGAGCTGCTGCTTAATTCGGCTATCTGCAGCTAACAGCTTAACAGCTAGCATCTTAATAGCCATGCCATTATTTTTATTTAATGGCAAATAGGACCACAAACATGAAGAAACTTTTATTCATAAGCAGACCTGGGCAGTCCATTTGTTAGACTTGGCTAAAGCAGTTGTTTTCGAAAAGAGAAAGATCCTTACTGCTGTGGTCTAGAAACATTTTTCTAGACCACAAAAATAGAAAATAGATCCCAAACATTGTATCATATTAATAGAGTAACATGTTTGGTTAATTGTTTTTGTTAAAAAAGAATTATAAATGTTGTCCTTTTAACTTCACCACTCCTTGAAGTTGTAGCAAGGGTATAGCAGAATATTTTAAGGTATTTTGAAGCTGTTGCTTTTTACAGCTTTTTGTGTCATGATGTTGGTAACCATCTTATACATACTGACAGAGCCATACATGGACTGATGCTCTTGTTTCTTAATTTCCGTCAGACAATCAGCTCTCCTCCTCGAAATTCTTAAATTTATTTAAAATATTCAGCCACCAGTTTTGCATCCTGACAATCTTCAGATATGTCCTTAAATGGGAACTTCACATGTACTGGCCTCTATTCAGAGTAAGTTCTTCCAAATCTGGAAGCTTTTTTTAATGGAAGGTTGTTTTATTTATTTATTTATTTTTCATTTTTGACTAATCAGTAATGAGCTGAAAGATTGTCGAGATTATATTTAATTGCAAACCATTAAAAAAAAAAAGATACAGTAATAACTTCTATAATTAGTTGCTTCCAAAATGATCTGTTAATGGACATATTAGGATGTACATTTTTTATGCAAAATAGTCTATTAAACAAGAATAAATGAGTGTGTTGCTTTTGTCCTTTGTCAAGTGTTATGCAACACTATTTGTCCCATTTTAAGTGTCCAAGCAAAAATGGTGTCAACTAACAATCCGCCAAGTCTGGACAGCAGTGAGTCCTTGTGGTTGAGTCAGAATGGAGACAGCATAAAGAATTCAGTCAGAGCAGCAGTCGTGTCATCAGGGCATGACTACCCTGTTGGTCAGGGAATTTAAATGCCAGGTGGGGGTCAGTTGAAGCACCGGCTGAATAATGTGGCACAAATGCATACACATGAGAGCAGAGTCTTGGGGAAGAGGAACCACTGCCGTGGGCAGCTTGAAAAAGTGCACTGAGAGAATGCAAAGCAACCAGACAGACCCCCGCGTTTTTATGTATTCCCATTGGTGACACATTGGGTGCCTTTTTATTAAAATGTAGTGCATCAAACATGTCACTGAAGCAGAGCAGGACTTTTGGGCTTCTGAATGTATCTCAAGTCACTGCTTTTATTATTTTTAAAAGAAACAGAGAAAATGCTTTAGACAAGGGTCATCACATACTAATCAAATTCAGCCTATGAAGCTCCAAAAGGCATTCACATTTAACTTGTATGAGTTGTCATCTGAAATATTGACTGACCTACATCAATTCCCATTCGGAGTGACTCAGAGGATTAATCCACATAATTCTATTAATGTCGACTCACTTTAATTGAAATAGAGGGCAAACTTTCTCCTATCCAATGTCTTATTTTATTTTTGAATCTAGACTGTTTACATCATTCAGTTTGTTTTGTTTTAATTTCGTCAAATCAACCTCAACACTGTGGTAATAAAATGAGTAAAGAGGCCTTGACCTTGTCTGGATAATCTCAAAATGTCTTGTAATTTAATATTGAAATTTACAGTTGACCGTGTTTTAGGAACTATGAGAGAAAATTTACTACTTTATGGTCACTGCAGCCCTTTCATTACCAGGATATGTCCTTTCTTTTTTGTGACCTAAAAATCCCTCTCTCTTTTTTTCCCCTCTCTCTCTCTTTCTCGCTCCCTCTGCACACACTGCCTGGCCTGGGGGCTATCCGATATTAGACAGTGAGATGTCACTCTGTGCTTGTGTGAGTGCAGCCAGCTAACATGTGCAGATGATGTGTAGTCAATAATGCATTATGAAAAAAAAGGGGATTTATGACCTTGATGAGCCTTGTGTAGCTTAATTAGGCCTAAAGGTTGATTTACATACAAGTGTACATGGAATTTGATGAGGCTGTGTTTTCCTGCAGGTGCAGTAGATTTTTCTTTTGTCTGGCAGCAAAACTTGATGCTTTGCGTTTGTTCAAATTCTAATGGACAGGGTGGCGAGGCAGTAGCTAATATGCATGGGGCTGGGGAAGTTACATAAACCTTTTTAGTTTCTAGTATTTCTGCATGTCCTATTTTATTTGAACACAATTAGATTAAGTGCTACAAGATCATATTTCTGTTCATTGCTATTGTGGCCAGGATTATCTCTATAAGCACTAGTTTTGGGCAAAGAGAAATAAACTACATAAGGAAAACAACATCTCTGGTGTAAATTTCTGTTTAAAGCTGCTAAACAATGTGAGGAAAAACATCTTTTTTTCTTGACATCTATTCAGAGAGAAATGATGAGATCTTTTTCAGAATCATGTACCTATATCAAAGATGCTCCTGATAGCCCCCCTGCTGTTGCTATGGAAGTAACAGAGATGTAAATGAACTGGAGTGAACTTGATGGTGGAGAATACAAATGAGGTTGAAATGTTTCTCTTTTTTTCTTATGCTCTGGCTCTTTTTTTCTTCATCCTTTTTTCCTACTTCCTTTTCCTCTTATTCGTGTGTCTCATCTCTCATTATGTTCAAAGACTAACTAGCATTTAATATATTTCATGATACTATAACATGATATGAGAATAGCTAAAGATATATTTAAATTAGATTGGCTTTGAGTTGGTCAGCAGAGCCACAGTAACTTTGGGCAAATTAATTTCCTTTCGATACTTGGAACTGGATCCAATACTTTGGAAATTGATTGATGAAATAAGAATAGAAAAATCTATGTTATTCCCAACTGGGGGGTCATTTCTGACCACCCGTCATTTCTCAAAAAATGACCACAGTGATAGTGATATCACTGTATCACTATCACTGATAAAGTGATAGGATATCACAGTATCAGATTTATGACAAGAGAACATTCGACGAAATGTTGGGAAAACTAAGACTCCCCATTATTTTCTTTTTCACAAATAATTTTTTTTTTAGAGATTATAAAAGGTGTTTTAAAGAGTCTATATCGGTGTAAAATATTTCATTCCAGTTTTGTCAAGTTTGCATAATGTGGTTTTATTCTTCTTTCTAAAGTAAAAGAAATGTAAGAAAAAAAGCAAAATGCAATTATAATGTGTTGTAAATTGAATAAAAGTGTCATAAATGTTAATGATTTTTTTTATATATAAATGTATGTGTAGTGTAGAATCCTCCAGTTTGGGTTTTGCTGTCTACATACTTCATATTTTAAACTAAAGGTTCTCAAATGCAGTCCAGATTCTTAAACAACTGGGAAATAGCCCCTCAGCAGATGCTAACTTTAACTCCTAACTGTTAGCCAGAAGCGATATTCTCAGTTAGCATGAGGAGCTGTCATTATTAATCGACTTCATTATCTTACAGGATAACAAGTGTTGAACTTCTTCAATTACAACTTCATTTACACTTGGATATAGGTTGTCTCTTTCCTACAGCATCCATAGGCTAATTATTACATGCCAATGGCAAATTATCCAAATTAGATAATGACATTCTTAAATATCTTTTAGGAACCACTAGTAGATTGAGAGTGCTATTCAGACATTCACATGGAAATTGGAACAATTTTATTTGGAGTCACACATACTGTTGTTTCCTGAGATGTTTATCACAGGTTTGTAATGATCCACTTTACAGGCTTTATAGTTAACATTACAACACATTTGTTTGATAATAATTTTACCGATTCCACATTATGTCAGCCTAAAAGAGACTTATTAGGAAAAACAAGAACACACTGTTAAATCAAAAATAAAAGTTACTGTGTGCCAGTTCAGTGGTGTAATTCATCTTTTACAATGGCCTCACAGAGTGAGCAGTCCACCTCATATCCTGCTGTTTGCTGAGTATATGCAATATTTTGTTTCATCTCCTCCCCTACGTAGATCTGACTTCTTAAGAATCCATGTTGTTGGAAAGGATATCTCTGGATTATAGAATCAGCACTGTGGGAAGGGCCTTAAAATAATAGTTTCTTTTTCTTTTCAGACCCATTTTATTTGTTCCATAGATTTTGTGGTATGCAGTTGGTGGAGTAAACCAGGATGACTCAAGCTGCGTCCCCTGTGGTTTCAAGCTAATACTTTAGGCCACACTTTTCTTTCACCCAGTGTCCCTCCAGTGAGCTAGCTTGTCAGCTCAGGAGAGCAGAATAATGGCAGGCCGAGAAGAGATGCTAGCTCATTTACAAGCAGCTGGTTAGCTCTCGTCAGAGCAGCTAGGAAAATCAAAGGGCCCGGTTAACGGTAGACGACAAGCATTGGGAGCGTCCCTGTCACTCTTCTCATTGGCTCTCAACAGAAATTATCTGGTTTCACATCAAAATAATGTGGGGACCCCTTTTGTGTTCTGGGCACAATGATGGCAGCGTTAGTGACTGAATGGGCCTTTTGATCAGCCTCTGCTTTGCTCCTGGACTAACTGTGGAAGTATTTGTAACTCAAGTTACAAAGAGTCATTTTAATATGAAAACCATTTACTGGAGGGGAGATACCCCTGGTAAAATGCAGGACTGTTTAATATCTTGCATGATTCGTGCTGAACTTGAATGTAATAATTTTATGTTTTGTATCATACAAAAACTCTTTTGCCTGTGGGATTCATATATATATATATAGCCTATATATATATTTTTTTTTTTCAAAAACTGTTTCTACTACATGTAGATGTTCCTTATATCATTAGTATTTACATGTGTATCCCTTTGGGTTTGATTATGCCTTGTCTGGCTTCATAGTAGAACAAGATGATCTTAATGACTTCTCATTTCTGTGAAATAGGAAGACAATTTGCTCATTACCTCTGCTTCAGTGACACTCATATCCTACCAGATGGTCACTTTCCAATTGATTTGACTCGTTGGTGAAAAAAAAAAAGAATTAAATTATTATAGCACCAAAGAGACACTGCATAATTGGTTCAGGCTACAGTACATATGGGGGTTTTCTCACAGTTCTCCAAATTGTTCACCTAATGTCATTGCAAAGGTTACTTGGAGTAGTAAATATCAGCTTTGGAAGCTTTAAATAGTGTGTTGCCACCATTGTAATAGTTGTTTACCTCACCAGAATAGGGGTCCTGTGCCTCATCAAAGTTACTTGTTAATATGTTGCAAGAATTTTCTTTTTTATATATTTATTAAGCACTAGCCAAAAAGTGAAGTCTTTGTGGGGTAAATTGTTCATTATTCGATGCTAAATTGGGATGTACTGAACTTAATGTATTAGATTTTCTGAATATTATAATTTAGTATTATTTCATGCAATATAAATAAAGGGAAAATATGTTTCAGATGACGTTGGAGGCCAACAAAGCTTAAGCTTTCTTTTCAGGTGTAGTGTTCTTCTTTCTCGCAAAAATATTATTTCACATTAAACTATCTGAAATATCTCTTGTATACCTTAAATCGTCTCGTACATGTAGAAGATGTACATAGATGTATTTGAGAATTTATTTATTGTGGCACATTTTGTTCTCAAAAAAGAACTGAAAAAGTCGTTTCATACTAGGCCTGTCACGATAGCAAATTTTGCTGAACGATTAATTGTCTCAAAAATTATTGCGATAAACGATAATATTGTTTGAAGACCTTTTTACACTGATTTAATGGAAATGACGTAATAATGCATGCGATTTCCTGCCAAAGATAGATACACTTTATTTTCAAAAGAACACTTAATACTGGAACTGATAAACAAAATAAACAAAACAACCAAAAACAAAAATAAAATGGATTCTCAGTCTCCATTAACAAAAAACACACTTGGAAAAAGGAAACTAAACAACATAAAGCCAAAGTGGAAATAAATACTGCATTCAACCAAAATAGTGCAGATTATGAAGTCTGTATATTATGTTGCCCTTCAGTAATAATTAGATTTAAATAGAGAAGATGGGCACATCCGACTACCTGATGCAATAGTTCACACTACATGATTTTTGCTCCTATTTTTCCTCTTACAACAATCTTAGAACGTTGGTCTTTCTAAGATTGTGTGGTGTGTTACGATAGATCATCGTAGCCGCTCCGATCTAAATCAGGGGTTTCCCCCGACTGGGCTCCTTAACTCAGCCTGTTGAATGTGACAGGTAGCCAATCAGAAAGCGTGGATTCTCCTCCTGCTTTCTGAGGGGAAATTATGTCGGGGAATCCCAAACAGCTGACACGGCGCAACCCGAAGTCCAGCGGACATTGGAAATGATATGTGGAAACAACGTTAATGTTTATTCAACATGCAAAGAATATAGAAATGACAAGAGGAGGAGTTGGAGCGAAATTGCTACCGCAGTTGATAAACCCGGTAACTTTTCAGCTTACCGGGTAAGCTGAAAAGTATCGTTAACGAAGACTACGTTAACGATAGTCTTCGTTAACGTGACATAAATAGGTTCTAATGATTTTCATTCAGTCAGGACTTTACGCTGACACTAGCCACATGCATTGCAGGTACATTGTAGTAAAGCATTGATTAATGCCTGGTTTTAAAATTAGTTAACTGAACTTGTAGCCATTATTTTGTGCCCATTGTTGGACACCACACGGCAGGAACGAACCCGATCGAACCGTTATACCTAGGATTTCTGTCGGCTAATGTGTGGTCTCTCAGGTTTTGAAAATGGGCCGACAATCGGCCGGCAGCTTTAAGATCGTGTAGTGTGCGCTGGGCTTTACACTAAGGAAATGGGGAAGGGAGGGTCAGTGGAGAGAACCGGAGTTGAGCCTTTTTTCATTCAGTGTCATCAACAGAAAGAGAAAAAGGCCGGAAGAGACGATAATGCCGATAATTAAAATGACGTCGATAGTTTTAATTTATGGTATGATTAATTGATTTATCGTTTATCGGGACAGGCCTATTTCATACCTTGTATAATTAAATACAATAACTCACAAAATAATTTCATATTGTTCTGGTGTTTCTTAACTTTTGCTTGTCACTTGATTGCTTTGAATGGAAACTGTCTTCTTATTCTCATCTACAAGTCTAGCTTTGCATATTTTGGCATTTAATTCTTTATATTAGAAGTGATTTTTTTATGTTTTGCCCAAAAATGCATAAAATTGACACAATAATTGTTTATACTTGAGCACATTACCTTTAGCCATTGGACAGCAACAAGTACTCTCACTGCAGTCACTTGTTAAGATTTTGAATGATCAAGCTGATCATTTAAAAGGAAAAAAAAAACAAGTCTCTGGTACAGCTGATATTTCAACAATCATATTACTGCTTCCGTATGGAAGGTAAATAGTTTTATGTTGTGTGTTCCCTGAATAATTATGCTAATGACCCCATGGGCAAAATAATGATTACTTTTCTGCCTCATTTGAATAATGAAATTCTTCAGTTAAGTGTAACAGTAAGCATTGGATTTGTTTGTTAGATTAAGTGTGATCGTATTATTGCGTTGTAACTGCAATGCATGATCGATGGCGTTTTGATTTCCTCTTCATATCGGCATGAAAACAAAGGTAATTTATTTAAACTAGCCACAAAGGCACATTTATATGAAACAACATGATCAGAAGAATATGTGAGAAGATCAGAATGAAGTTATTTGTTTTTGCTTTTCTTATGTTAGCCGTTTGAAATTATTTGTCTTTCAGGTTTGAGTCTGATTTCAGCCAGTAAAGCGACATTTGTGAAGACTATGAAACGCTGTGTAGGTCGAGGGTTAACTCTACATAACTGCTGATGTGACTTTGGGTGTTACAGTAACAATACATTTATTGCACTCACATTTTTCCACAGACAGACTATCGGGTGTCCACATATTGATGAGTCTGTGTCACTCACATCCCATAAACTAAAAATACCATCTGACAGCGGGGTGAAAAAGTAGTTCAGCCTGGGGTCTCTAATCAATGGAGAGAGGCTTTCATAAGTTGTTTACAACCCTGCTTTGGGTCCATGATCCATGGAACCAGGAGGCTAATAAAGTGTGTTTTGGAAACGGCAATTGTGTTTAAAACACATAAAATTTAAACATGAAAATGCATTGCTATAGAAAGTGTGCCAGCAGCATGGTTAAAAGGCGGTTTGTGCCAGCTGGAGTAATGCTGTTTTCTTGAGCATGCATTTGTCTTCTCATTTCTACAGGCTCTGTTTTCCTCTTTAGGAAGCGAGACTGCATTAGCTCTAAAATTGTGGAGGCTCTGCTGAGTGATTTAAGTACTTTAACAGAGTTCATGTGACACAAAACATAAGGTGGGCTGGCTGTGGATTTGCAGATCAAACTCAGAGGTCTTGCATATGGCCAGAAAACAGATCACTTTCAGCCGCAAAGTAGGCCTGCACAAGTTAATCTGTCCCGCCCAGCAATATTTAACTCCCCCTCTGATGATCCATTTGAAGTTCTTAAAATCTTTCAAATAAGGCAGGCTCGTTTTGAGCAACTCCAGCTGAGCAAACTGTGCCAAAACAATTTATTTGAAAGTAAAATATAAATTTTTAAATGTGTAAATTTGTGCATCTTTTACCCAAAAAACTGAAAAAGAAAAAAAAAAAAATCTTCAAGCCTTGACCAAAGAGGTGCAGGATTATGCACACTTTTTACCCACCCTTTAATTACTCGTCTCTGTAAAGGACATCACATATTACAAAAAAAAAAGAAGTAGCTTTTTTTGTGTAAAAAAACCCGCTACTATAACTAATTATAGTTTCTAATTATGACTGGTAAAAATGCAATTTCCTAAAATTAAACTTTTTTCTACAACCTTTGGAGATGTCGTCACATGACATTTTTACCTTATGAGCAACATAAAATCTACTGATCCTGAAAACCCTGTGGGTTTTATCTTCAGAAAAATGTTTATTGGAACAGAATAGTTTGCTTTGTCAACAATTCTTGTTTTCCTCTTTTGTACGTTTTTGTGGTGACATAATTTACATGTGGTTTCAAAGGTAATATAATGGCCTAAAAATGTTTTCAGACACTTTTTTTTGATTTCTAAATTTACTATGATATTGTATCTTTTTTGTTTGAGTATCACATGTGATGTATGTTTCATCAGCAAATAACATTTTCATGCTTTTAATAGATTACAAATGTAATGGGCAAGCTAAAAACTAGAGACCTGGTGCAGAACCCCCTCTCCTGAACCTTTCCCAATGGTCGGCTCTCTGTGCTGTTTTAAATTATGCAGTGGTAACATTTTCTGTCAAGTGAATTATTGCTGTTGATTTATTTGTTCTAAAGTTGTATTGATGCCTGTTTAATTATGTCGGTATTGCTTTTTCTTTCAAATGATCATGCTATGATAAACAAATAAATTCTCAACATATTTCTTGAAAAAACTGTCTGATGGGTTTAAGATGAATAATTGTCCCTTTGTAGGTATGCATTTGTACATACTACACTTAGCTTAGAAGATTTACTCATTTAGAAGGCTGTTTTTTTTTTTTACATTAAACAAGTACTTGTAGAAAACAATATATATAGGCTTTCATTCTCTGAATCTCTACCACTTTCATGTCTCCTTTTGGATATTTTAAAGCTGTAGTATAACGCTGAATGATGTTTAGCATTGCTCTATAGTTGCTACACGAGGTATTGTATTGTTCTGACAATGCATTGCTACAGCGCACTGACATGAGCTCAAGATTGACTGTCAAGTTCTGTTCCTAACACCCTGTGTTTTCATTGTTTTTCACTTTTTTCCACGCTAGCTTCTGATAAATTGTTTATCAGCCAAGGCATTTTTTTTCTCTCCTCAGACAAAAGGGCTGAAAATATGAAATGCAGCTAAAACCCATCATATTTGAAAGCCTTTACTTTTTGCCTGTTGGTCAAATGAAAGAATGTGCTGTCAAAAAGTGCCAGGAGAAGAAAAACGATCCATACTTAGTGATCATGGAGACAATTGAGGTTAGACTGACCAGAGCAGTGGCTTGCTTCATACAGATATGTTCTTTGTTTGTGCTGAGCTTTTCACTGAATACCTCTGGAGTTGAGCTTTTACCTGATTTGTGCACAAACAGAGCAACCAGCAATACAGACTGACATTTATCTTCCTTTGTAAAAATATCACAGCAGCGTTTTTTTCCAAGAAGCACAATGCAGAATGTTAATCCCCTGCCACTGTTGCTTAGCATTTAATCAGACAAAGATAATTGTATTGGTTGCTAATTGATGAGCCATTCAATAGGGTAAAATGAACTCAGTCTTTCTTGACCAATTTAGACAGTGACTGCAAGCAAACTCCTGCCAGTGACTTATCAAAAGAAAGAAAAGTCCTTTATGTTTTTAAACTGCACAAATGGTTCACTCCAACTTGTCTGCAAGGCAAACAAATTAGAACATGAGAAGTCGTGAGGGTGTTCTTTATTTTCTTCTGTGACTGCGAACTAAGCCTCATTAGGGAGACAGAGTCTTTGGAAACAACAGCCATCAACCAAGTTGTAGGTAGGTACCCTGTTATATAAGGCCTCAAAGAGGTGACAGAGTCACCAGTGGATGCCGGGGAACAGCTTATTAGTCAAAGAAGTCAACACAGGAGCAGCTGGCAGTCTTATTAGGCTCTCTGCCCTTATTCTTTAATGTCTGACATGTCACAGCAGTAGAAAGTGGCTGTTATCAGAAACGCATACAGATTCATAAAGTTTACCTGCTTGGATCACTTTTAGTTCAAAAATGGCTTTTGGCATAACTCATATTTGCAGAACACCAACATTGATTTATTTTTTTCAGTATTCCTACCCCCAACACTTGCCCTCATGGAAACAAATACCCACACATTCACAACGTTTTGTTTTTTTTTCTTCAATTTTTTCATTTTTTCTACCTCCCAATTGAGCTACTTTTGATTGTCAGCTCTGTGAAGAGGATTAAATTACACTTATGTTGTCATGGTTGTTCCTTTTTATTCTGTACAGAAAGAAATGAGCACTGAAAGAAAAAAATAGCCTCTGTGGTGATGGACTTCACCATCACAATGTGTTTTTACATTAAAATGACAAACAAAGCAACAGCAGGTCTGACAAATAAGGCTCCTCACAAACAAATATGGATTATTTTTTTAATTTACACCAGCTTTTGTATTACTTTTCATTTTTTTAATGGTGTTGTTCGCTTTGTCTTTTTTTTTTTATCAGTATCACTGTACTTATATCAATAGTTGCAAGGTGGCCCAGGGCTCCAGACATTAGGTCGACAAACTAGACTTTAATGACAATTATTGATTTTTGTTTCAGGACCGGTTAGTGCACAGGGATGACATAGTAACACCATTAAATCCTTGGTGCAGTTGAGATATGAAATGTTTGCTTGACATGCTGATGTACAGTAGCAAAGTATTCACACCCTTTAAAGTCTTTTGCACTTTGCTACATTATAACCACAAGCTTTTTTGCATTGCATTTTATCTGGCAGATCAACAAAACGTAGTGGATAATTGTGGATTAAAAGAAAAAAAAGCAACAAAGGTTCTCTTTAAAAAAAAAAAGAAAAAGAAAAATCTGAAAAGGTTAAGATGGTATTGTTTTAATCTTCTCCACTCTGATGCCCCTAAATAGATTTTGATGCAACTAAATGGCTCCTGAAGCAGAAAATCTGACCCTTTTTATAGAAGAGTAACAAGGAGAATGCCATTGATTACATATTTTTTCAGTTTGGCACAAGCCATCTTTTTAGCTTTTAGCTATTTAACCTACATTAAAAAATGCAACATCAACTTGAACATACCATTTTAACAATGAAACACGATGGTGGTGGCAGTATCATGCTGTGGGGATACTTTCCCTCTGGAGATGCAATGAACATGATCAGAGTTGATGGGAAGGTGGGTGGAGGTAAATACACAGCAAACCTGAAAGGTTGTGTGCAACCTCTAGCATTTTTCTTGCAGAGTTTTCTTGGTTGGCGGTTCACCTGCCATCAACATACAACCAGATATACAATATAAATGTTTAGATTAGGGCTGTTCGATATAAGAAAATGATCCATTTGTGATATTTGATAAATAAATAAATTAGGACATTACTTGTGGTTATTCTGTGTTCTCCTCACTCATGTCTTTCTTCTCTTAGCTTCAAGCAATATGCTACTTGAGCATTCTGAGCACTTTGCACACTTTCAGTGTATGGGTATTTCCTTCAGTTACATTAGATCCAACAAGCCGAATGTTGCATCAACATTCAATGCCTGGACTAATAATACTTTAATAAAATATCAAGCAATTGGTGCTTTGTAAACACTCTTGCAATATTACTTTTGCACACATTGACAATGCGATGACTATATGAATGCAATATATTGTAATTTGAATCAAGTCCAGACATAAATGCAATTGTGATTCTGTAGCATGTCATGAAAATTGCTACTGATTGTCCTTACTCTTCAGAATTAGACATTGCTTTGTATTGCTTTGTCACATAAAATCCCAATAACGTAGTACGATGAGAAAAAGTTAAAAGGTATATGAATACTTTTGCAAGGGACTGTATGTCAGGCTATTAGTGATAAGAGTTTTCTTTATCTCGGCTCAAGAAATGTATGCATGCAGATGCTCCCTTTGTGCATATCCAGCTCTGATGTCTTGTGATCATGTCTTCCTCTGTGGCACTGCAGCTACACATCTCTTTTCGATTTGCACTGAGAAGTCTCTTTCTTTCTCTCCTCTCCCTCAGGGTTTAGCAGAGCTGCCCTGCCGTTTGGCTTAGTGCGGAGAGAGCTGTCTTGTGAGGGTTACCCCATTGATCTTCGGTGTCCAGGCAGCGATGTCATAATGATTGAAAGCGCCAACTATGGCAGAACAGACGACAAGATTTGCGACGCCGACCCCTTCCAGATGGAGAACATCAACTGCTATCTTCCAGATGCCTACAAGATCATGTCACAAAGGTAAAGCCGCACACGTGTGTGTGCAGTGTCAAAACAGTCGATCCTAAATGAAGTGTCTGTAAAAGTTTCAGGTCCGTCAGAAAATTATTGGCATGGCACAGTATTAGATCTGAACCATCCCCAGCTATTTCAATTTGTTGAAACACATTTTTCTTTTGTTTCAAAAAAATCTCACTAGCTTTAAAATAAAGTTTTCCACCAAGGATAATGCTATTGCCTCTGAGGAGCTGATTTAGTCCACTGAAAAAAGCCGAACTGAATAAAAGTGTGGGATGAAAAAAAGGCAGCAGTTGTCAGCATCAATACCCCACATCACATTACCGTTAGCACAGATAATGAGGCGCCTGAACCTGAACAAAAGTGAATTAGAAACTTCATTACAGCTCTGAAAGGTGAAGGAGAGAGGACAAACGGTGTCAAAGGAGTACATTAAAAAAGGGAAATAAGCAACAAACAGACTCGAACCGAGTAGAAATAATCTCAGTCTCAGATTAGACAGCTGTTCAAACTATAAACATAGCAAATTTGCGTTTTTTTTACTCTTTACAACAAAGAGATAAATTAAAGTGGCAGTACTGACAGGGTGCAGATCTGATGTGGCTTGGAGGAGGTAATTTTCTGTCTATTGCAATTTCTGCCTAGGTGTAAATTAACCTGCAAATGTGCAATCTAGATTTAGTGTGCTTACATTAGGCTATCTGTGTTTGCTTTGTTTTACCTTGTTAATAAGGTTGAGCTGCTTGCTCTTAGCAGAATCGATTTATTATGTGTCTGCATACGAGTTATTTCACTTGAATTTAAAGTGGTAAAGCACACACGAAGACGCACACAGTGTTGTTTGATAATTTGCACCAGACCAACACTACTTTATGCATAGTGATAATTAATAGTGAAACTTTTACTGCCAAATATAAATAGTTTCACACATTAATAAAAAAGTCTGTTCTTAGAATAAAAAAAATCATAAGTCAGTACATTTTGAAAGCAGGTCTAATAAAGAATTGCTTTACAGTCATATTACTTGTCAAATAATATTCTATTCAAAAAATGTTGTTTAGTTTTCATGCTTGGTTTGTGATAATTCCTTATGATACACTAAATTGGAAAAAGTGCTTATGCCCCTTCAACTCTAACAATTTTCAGGGAAATGTTCAATTTATCATGGCAAATAGATCATTAATCAGAAAAGCAGTTAAGATCATCTTTTTAGCATGATCATTTTAACAACTTTTGTACTGAAATGATCCAGTCAATTTCCAGGCCTAAATCTAAATGAACATCTGTTGTAAAATGTAGAAATCACTGTTCAGCTTGTTTTTAATTTAAAAATTTAACATAATGCATCATGAAACACCCCACTGTAACCAGTTTTTCTTTTCTCGCATTGGCTTTATTTAATTACACAGCTGAGACCCAGTAAATGGGGCAAAGACAGAAAATGGGAAATCATGCGGCACACACCCACTAGTCAGATTTTCGACACAAGAAGCCAGATTGAGAAAACCAGCATCCCTAGATTTCTGCTCTAAATAAAAAAATACGCCCTAACTACAAACAAACATATAGATCAGCATGACTTCTGACAGATGTTCAAATATTCAGAGAAGCATAGATTAATCTGGAAGACAACCAATGGTAGTACATAGACTTCCAAATGTGAATTTATACACGATAAGGTTCCACCAGGAATATTTTGTGCTACATGAGACATAATACATGAGACCAGTTGTCACACAGGGATGCCAGTGGAGCCAAAGTGCACAGGATGGAATGACATATGACTGCCACAGAGAGAGATATTGGCTGGTATGAGACAGTCAGCAACTCTGGCAAGCCGCCTTGGGAAATAAAAAAAAATGAAATAAAAGAGTAGAGCCCTTGTATTCAGGGGGGTTATTGTCAAGTCCTATTTGATGAAGTCAGATAGCTGACTCACATTGTCTGTCTTGAAAGGCTGCAGTGTCCCCGCTCCCTGTTTTTGACCCTTTGTGTTACGCTGCCCTCAGCCTTGCTTGTTCAAAAAGAGTTTGTGGAATAATGACCACCGACTCCTAAACAGTTTCCTAATAAAGCAGCAATCCGGTGTCTGTGACAGACTGTGGTTCATTGCTTATATGCAAAATCTGAGACTGAGTGAAGATATCAGATGTTGTTTTAAATGCATACTTAGCCTTTGGGTGTCACTTCTGAACATTTGTAGTCTAAGGAAGTGGGATCTTTCAAGGAGAAAACTCTGTTATAGGATGTGGCTCACACATCCTATAACAGCTGTGTTATAACAGCTGTGTTATAGGATGTGTGTCTTGTAAGAGCAAGATTTTACCTCTGATTAGACTGAAAGCAGTACAGACAAAAACAAAATACTCAAAATGTTGCAAAGAAAAGTGATCGGTAAAAGTTAATTTTTACACAGCACCTCTGAAGGAGAGCCTTACGCACTTTACTGGGCTTCTTCTCTACTAGGTGTTTAAAGTTCAGTTGGTCCACCTCTGGGAAATCTCTGAGAAAGAAAATTAGGGAAATTAAAGTAAAAAGTGCATGTCTGTCAGAAGTGGTTGGCACTTCAGTTCATGCAGAACAACACTAACTAGTGATATTGTTGCGTTCCAGCTGAAAATAGCTTTTATGTGCAAGCACAAACACACAAACGCGCCCACACACACTAATAATTCTCTGTGCAGCTTCTGTCTGGCATGTGTGAAGAATCAAGACAACTCTTTGCACAAGTGTAACATTAAGGACCTTAGAGTTAGAAGAAACGTAATTTTGTGTCATCTGTGTTATTTTTGAGTTCAAATGTTTATGTATGTAGCACATTTGCATAAAAATATATAGGCAAACTGATCTGCCGACTGTAATATGTTGTCTTTAAATTAAACAGTTTGGGACAAAATGTCCAAGACTGAAGCTAATAAGAAATAATGATTTACTGCAGTAAGGCAATAAGGCCAAACTAATAATTTACTATCTAAATATATTTATTCTCAAATAATAAATATTCAAACCATTTGTGTTTTACTTGGACAATATTATCAATATGGTTTTGCATATCCTGATTTCACTTTAAGAATTATTATGAAGAGCATTTAATAGATTATTGGTCTGTCCTGCTGTGAGCAGTCATTAATTATTAATATCAGAAGCCGAGGCTATGTGATGCCTCGTGTGAGAGAGGAGTAATCCAAAAGCAGTTGTAATTTATACAGTTTCCTAATTTAGGTGGGTGGGAGAAAAGAAATCAGTGCTTGTGAAGAAAATTAAGTTGACTTTTAAATATTTGAAATTGACATGGCCCTGAAGTTTAAAGAGTTGAGTTATGGCTTTGCTACAGTTTGATGGATTCTGTTGGAACTCTGACTTGTTTTCATATCTGGCTGGCATATTATATTCATGAGCACAATGATTTTATGAAAATAGCCTTAGGATTGTTGTGGCTCAATTAGAACATTCAGCTGCAAGCAATTAGTTGACTCAAGTGGGTGATAATCTGTACGGGAATTTTTCATATGGACGCCGCCCCTCCAGATGTGAAACTGCATGGCAGTGAAGTTTGAAATAATTAATTCATTGATGATAATATTCAGTGCTGTGATTATTCTTTTTTTTGCAGGATTGAGTTTTTGTAATAATTTCATTTTCTCTTCTGTGCTGAAGCTAATTAGTGCAAACACAATGGAAACATCTATTAGATTATAATATTATATTTATATCTATATATTTTTAAAATGCATTTCATTGATAATAACCAAATTATCTCGTGCGGTCGTGATTAATCCAAAATTGACCACATGTACTTAACTCAACAGAAGTTTAAAAAAGATGACGGTGATACGCCTTCATAAATTTTTCTTACAGTAAGAAACATACGAAGATATACAATATGAAAAGTGGCCTACATACATTGATTTCACTTTGACTAATGAGCTTCATTGTAAGTATTCGATAACAAGGTCATTGATTGCTGTAATATAACAGGGTTGGTTCCTGCTGTGCCTGTGGATCGTGGGTTTTTAGAAGGGGCATATCATTGACAGAAATGATCAATGCAGATTGCTCTCTGGAAGAGTAGATTGAATTTATAAGTGAGATTACTGTATGACTCTTGAGTTAAACTGAGTTAATAACCAGGAGTAATTTTCAGGAAAATTTGTTTACCAATAAACATTTTTACTCTTGAAATGGACAAGAGTGCATCTTAAAATGTTACGGTTTTCAAAATAAAGGAACAGCTTTAATGCCACAAATTTTCCACACCCTGTTTTGAGCAGCTACATCCGATTTGACATGCTAAAACAGCTACAATGTTTTAGTTTTAAATCAGCTGCATCCTCCAAGTTTGCATCAATAAAAGTGAAGTGGGATCTGGAGACTAAAGAATGCTACTTACACTATTTATATCAATGACAGTACTGCTTGCAAGGCTCTCTGCGGAGGTCCATTCTTGCCGCCTGACAGCACTCTGCCTTGTACTCTCTCTCTGTACATACACTGTTGGTGTTTATTTAAAGCACAGAAGATTAAGATTTTATCAAGGTCCAGATTCAGTTAGGCTGTTTCAGAGGGATGTGCGAAAGTTCAGCATGAATAAAAAGGCTCTCAATCTCCTTTCAATTGGTAACAATGTGCTAAACAAGAGAGTATATTAAATCACCAGTACTATATTTGACTAAGTTAGAGTAGTAAAATGGCCTCTGTGTGAGTTCTCAGCTCAGTTTTAGTGAAGCTTTGACCTTGAGCAATATTTAATATATGTTTCTTGTCTTATGCTGTGAGTGATCAGTAATCATTTACATTAAGACCAGAGGTTCATGCCTTACAATAGAGATGTCACTGAAAAACATGATTTTAGTATTTTTTTTAAAATGACACATTTATGTATTAATTTTAAAATGACTTAATCTTTTTTTAAGAAGTCAACATAGCCAGCTAACTAGACAGCTAACTAAACAGCAGTCTTTTGTGTTTATTACTGTAAGAAAGTAGATTAGAACCACAACCTTAAAGCTTTCCAAACTGCTACTAACATTTCCAAATACAGTATGTTTCACTACAGACAGTGGCTGTTCTGTTACTTACTGTAGTTTTGCTCTCTCTCGCTCTTCCGCAGCTCAATTAATTCTCATATGCAAAACCTTACCTAAACTACTCTTTCATGTAAAATAGCTTCTTGTATCTCTGTTCTTCCTCTGACTTAATGTTTACACCTTGACACCTCACTGACTTTCTAATTGGAACTGGAAATTAATTTAGTGTTCTGTCACTAGGTTAACTAATATTAACAATACAAGCTGGTAGGTGTATTCATGTCTCCTATTTGCTTTCAAACCATGTACCAAGAATTACTTGGACCTTGCACAGCACTATGAGCACAACGTAATGATGTGAAAACTGAATAAAATGGAAATAAAGAGTTCATTACCGCAGCTTTCAGTGTGACTTGAAACTCATTCATTTCTCTCTACTGATTATAAATAACATGCAGCATTATACTCACTAATTAGTTCTTGAATATTACATCATCCCTTGAATAAAAAAAATAATCATAAAAATTACATACCACGCTTCGGACCTTTTGCTTTGAGTAAAATGACCTAAAAGAATGGTAACTGTGACTCTACACCTTTAGAAGTTGTAAAGCTATCCAAACCCAAGAATGAGCAAACCTTTGATCATTCCATTGTTTTGAGTTGTAAGGTCTGATGTCACCTGCAGGACACAGTCATTGCTATTTCTGTATGGCATTTCTTTATTCGTGGTTGGTCCAGCTTTACATTCTGTTTAGCAAAAGGTCACTTTTCAACCAGCACACTGTCTAATAATATTTCCATTGACTTCCTTAGCATGGCGATATACTGTACCTCTTCTGCTTAAAAATCAATAGGAGAGTTGGATGGATATGAGTCAGACAGCTTTGTTCCTGACCCTTCAAGAGCCTGGAATTTCCCCCATTGAGCTATATGGGCTACTTCAAGAAAAGTAACATTAACACAAGCATATGACAGCAATTACAAGTTTGAAGGATGTCTTGGAAGCATATTGAGTTAGATCTCAAGTCGAAAGCAGGATGCTAATGCTTAATTTCTAATCGCTCACTTCCTGAAAGAGTATTGGGCCACCTCCTAGAACTGGTCTAAATATACTGATACAGGAGATGATTATAGTTATACCATGTGTGTGTTGAATGTGTGTGTGCTTTTTGTTCTGCTCATATCACATTGTTTCTCTTGCTGCCATTCTGTGGCCCTGGAAATGATTTAATTTTTCAATGGCCTGTCTACGATCAACAGGCATGCCTCTTGAGAGAGATGTCTGCCTTGATAATTGTGCCATGAACCTCATCAGCATTTCAGATGAAATGGGGCTAGACGGGTCACTTTGAGTTTAAGAGACGCTAATTTGATTGAAATTCAAACTGGGAGCACCAGGAAGTAGATTGTTCCTCTTTGGGTAATGTGCCCCCTTCACTCATCTTGCTTCTCTCCAGTTACGCAGCGATTGTTTTCGCTGCAGCAACTCCTTTTTTCTTTATTGTATTGTAAATTAAAAATGGCCACTTTAGGCTAGCAGAGTTTGGAAAGGGAGAAAATTGAAAATTTCATCCAAAGCTAGGCACAGACAGCTAGACGAAGGAAACACTGTTTTGATTACCCCTGATTGCATTATGATTTGTCATTGTCTTTAGTCGAAACATACCTCTAATTCAGATTGATCTAGGAAAAATGTATGTGTTACATTGTAGTCCGTCTACAAAAAAAAAATTATTGCTTGCTTTGTGTGGATTTGCATGGTATGAATTTTTAAAACCTGTCACAGACAAATACACCAAATCAGAAGTCAGGATACTGTGACATTGCTTTAAAATGAGGCTACAGTTGAAACGTTAATACAGACAAATTCCAATTTTTCTCCTACTTTCTTGAGCTCATTTTTCTACATATATCTAAAAAAACCAAATAGTTTTGTTAAGTCAAGATATCCATTTGGACTAGGCAGGCAAAAGACTGATGATATCTCCATCATGTTGATATTTCAAAGTAGTGATGCACAGATTTGAAAATGTTGGCCAATTCCGATATGCAATATGAATGTTGATGTAAAGGTTGATAATATCTGTAAAGAAAAATAAATCAGTTTCAAGTTGAGTGGAAAACAGCCTTGAAGCAGTTTTGTGTATGAGACCATTGTTACTCATATTGCCAGGCTTAGTGCAGAGGCCCCTTGGTGAAACCAGAAACAGTTTTAGCTGAACATTTGTGGCAAGCATTAGTCTTGCTTGATGGTACAGTCCTGGTATGGTCTGTTTTATCTTATAGGTTCGTCAGAACCAAGACACTGAACATGCTTTAATATAGTGTATATCATGGTTTGGAACAAAACACATTTTCTAATGGATCAGTTTAAATATGGAATACAATAGTTTGACTAAAACAGGACTGGAACACAACAGTATCACAGGTTTGTCATTTGATGTAATTTTTTATACAACTCGCACATTATCATCATGTCCAATTATTCCTCTGACATGGTTTATGGTGGCAGAGAAAAGGTTAAATTGTATGTGGATACTTGGTGTCAGGAGTGCCATCCTTTCTACCGTGTTGGCATCCTAGTCCACCCATTTTCCACTATCAGCTGGGAGTGCTCATTTTTAAGAGAGATTTGCATCAAATCCAAGCTGCGTTCCTGACGACATTCTAATTGTACTGATGTCTGCCTCTCCCAAAAGGTCAGAGATGTGATGGGATTACATTTGGAATGCTTCTGCATGATTAACGGCCTGGAGGTCGAAAAAGAGGCAAGAGGAGAAGGCA
This sequence comes from Xiphophorus hellerii, assembly GCF_003331165.1. Taxonomy (NCBI): domain Eukaryota; kingdom Metazoa; phylum Chordata; class Actinopteri; order Cyprinodontiformes; family Poeciliidae; genus Xiphophorus; species Xiphophorus hellerii. Next base: position 12,496,607 of record NC_045680.1, read on the forward strand.
CAAGCTCAATCATGCCATTCTTTTCATTGCTTTGAAGAATAAGTCATATTAAAAAACTGTTTACTTTGAATGGGCATTCTCAGTATTTTGTCTGATTATCACTTTATATCACATATAAAGCTGAACTGCAAATAGCTTTTCTTAGAAATATGTTTCCTATTCAAAAACGGAGTATAGAAGAAGAATGCATCACTCTAGAGAAAAGTAAAGAAAAAAACTCCTTTGACTTAATATTCATTAGGAAGATGATTAATTACTGTATAGCCTCAGACTATCAAAAGATAGTCAGAGATATCATATTTTAAATGTATTTAATTAGTGTGCACTGTGAGACCTGTGCCCTGCACAGCCAAATGCTGAAGTTTTTATTGGTGGAATTTCAATTACATGCTTTCTTCCAAAATGAGTGGTAGGACTATGCATAGAAGAAGTCATTAGGGCTTTTTCAATTGGTCTCAGGAGATCCCTGAGGTTTCACAGATGAGACGGTAATCAGACTCACACAATCCCATAGATCAGGGTGCCCCTATTCCTCTGCTCTAAAATTAGGGCAATATATCAAGCAGATCTATCAACACATATGACAACATTGTTTCTAAAGAAATATGATCTTTTTTGAGCCTTTTTCGTGTTTCGTTCAGTACATTTGCCGGAGTAATGATGGTAGGTCTGTGTCTCATTAGTGTCACTAATTTTATTTTTCTATATTATTCTGTTTTATATGCCTGACATAAACTAGGCATTCATTTCCTGGTCTCAGTGGAATCCGCTGGAAAAAGCACTATGATTTATATTGCTTCTGCATGATATGCTTATGCATGAGCAAAGCAGACAGAATCATCAAAGTGACCATTTAATATGAGGAAAGTGGTTCAGATCCATAAAATATTTGTTACAAACACACACACCCAACCCCCCACCCCCACACACAAAAAAAAACCACACACACACACACCATGCAGTCTATTATGATCTCAGCATGAGGTGCATGTTTTAATTCCTAAACAGGAATTCATTTCCATGAGAACAACAAAATGCATATATTTTTATCGGTTATTACACAAGGAGGTCATTAATGAAGAAAAAAATTCCCATGAGATTCTTTGTGAACACATATGCATACACAGATTTGAATATAAATGGGAGTCTGTACAAGCATAGAGAGAGCTGGGTTTTTTGAAACATTGTCCATTGTGAAGAAATGCAAGGGATAAAAAAGTTTTTCTAAAATTTTGTCAAATGAAATGAGTAAGACCATTTAAATAGCTGACATGCACTGGGAGATTAATTTCTTCAGTATTCAATCATTAAGTTACCTATGGTTATTGTAATTCTGTGCATATGTAATTTGATTAAAGAAGACTATGTGTTATGTTCTGGATGCAGTATTGTGGTTTAATTCACTACTGCTGAGACAGCTTTTAAGGTGTTCAACTCAAGTGGCATTTACGCTGTGAAATTAGTGAGTTATATTAACTGTAACCATTTGTTCCACCTAGACAATGATATTTTATAGTATTAATATTATCACATTTGAACTCGTGGCATTGATGGGTTACTGGGCTAAAATTATAACAAAACCCAAGGAGAAAAAAAAGATCAAGATTATATTTTTCAAATAAAAAAAAATAAATAAATAAAGAGAGAAATATTTCTCCTGTCCTGCCGTTAATCAGCTATTGATCTGGCCCCTCAGATTTTCAATGCAATTTTATGTCCCTTGACAACAAAGATAACTTTCTCTGTGTATTGATGTCTTCATGTTTTCATTGCAACAAAAGAGGTGGTTCACCTGCAACTCTCTGGTTTGCCTCAGAGCCAATTTTTAGTTTCTGCTCTCCAAACGTTTTGTGTAATAACTGAAATTATTGCCGGTGAAATGGAAAAACAGTGTGCTTATATTAAATCAGCTCTTTTTCTCTCATGAAGAAGCAATATGAGCCCTAATATAATATTTTGTAACTCGTAACAGTTATTGACAGATTGTGTCTTGTTTTTGTTCACAAAGAGAGGATAAGCAACGCATTATCAAATATATTGAATGGCTTGTTTGGTAGATAACTTCATACATATGCTTGATTAGATTTATCTCTTTTACGTTGAGCAGGAGCAATCTGAGAACAATTAGGTGAATTCCACAAATACAAATGTGAAAATGAGTTCTTAGATTGCTTGTTGTCTTCTTGCAGTTGTCCAGTTTGCAGAAGTTTTTTTTTTATTCTCTCTATGTGTATTTAATATTAAGCATTTCTGAGGAACAACTTTGACTTATATTTTACATTTTTAAGATGAGGCACAAAGCTTTATATAGAACATAACACATAGCTTTATATATATATATATCACAGAAGTTAAACTTGTTTCTGCTTATTACGACATCCACTGCAATATCAACAGTAGCAAGAGCCTGCTGTACATCCTAGTATGACATCTTAAGGTTTCTGCAGACCACTTTTTTTTTTTTTCTCCGAAGAGTTTTTGCGGCGCTAGTGGCTCGTATTTTTTCGACAGTAGGCAGACAGGAAGGAGGGTGAGGAGAGGGGGAAGACATGTGGCAAGGGTCGTCGGGACCGGGAGTCGAACCCGCGACGTCTGTGTCGAGGACTAAGGCCTCCAAACGTGGGGCGTGCTAACCCCCTGCGCCACCACAGCATGCCCCTCTGCAGACCACTTTTAGCATCTTATAGGCTGCTCTTAGGAGGAACTTGCTCTGATCCCTTTACATGTTGAACGTTGCTTTGAATGTCTTTGACTTCTGGATTTCAAAAATTGAGACATCCTTAAGCCACTTACAAGACTGATAAACTGCTACAATTATCTTAAAGTCACCTGACATCTCTATCAATTCATTTCTTTTTTTCATATGTTGTGCTAATTCACAACACACATTGTCTCAATGCACTACTTTTTTATGTTTCCAGATGCAACAATCGGACCCAGTGCATTGTGATCACAGGTTCAGATGTCTTCCCTGACCCCTGTCCAGGGACCTACAAGTATCTGGAGGTCCAGTACGAGTGTGTGCCCTACAGTAAGTATGACCCTTCTGTCACGATTTGAAAACCCCCTCCTCTCGGCTTCTCTTCCTTTCTGCCCTCTGCCTTCTCTTTGTGTTGTTCCATACACGTCCCATTTCTGCTCTGCCTCTCTTTGTCTACGGTACCTTTCAGCACCCCTCTTCCTCTGTTTCTTCTTCAATCTGTGTCATGCAGTGAACTTTCCGTGAAATATGACCTGTAAAACCCTTTGGTCCTCCTCTGCACTCCCCCTCATTATTGATGTGCTCACAGTGTTTCCACAAGCCCAGTTATGAGGTAGCAGACTAGAGGGAGGGCAGAAGAAGTCATGCTGCCTCTCTGTGATAGCAAGCGGACGCTTCCCTTGTTGTGTAGAGCAGTCTATCAGGCGAAAGCACAGCTCGACTTGACTTGATGGCTTAATATACAGTCACACAACAGGTGCTGAAATATGTTAACAGATGTTTCATTATGTAACAGCAGAGAAAGATCCTCTCATAAGTCAACAAGGCAACAATTCATCTAAAGAGATAGTGTTAGCATTTTGTCTGCTGCTCTGATGCTAAAATATTCATTGCCATTCAGCTCCCAAACAATCTTTAGCTCGCACTTTGTATTAAAATTCCCCTTTGTCCTTTAGGCTGCCATGTTCATTTGCAATTTGTGCAGAAATTCCCCCTTTTAACCTTTGCAAACTGATTAATGACAAAGATTTAGATGAATCGCCATCAGGTAGAACTGACATAATTAGAGTCAAGGGAGATGGGAAGATAGCCTTTTGGAGTTCTTATAGTATTTTCTACCTTTATGTCTTTACATGTGTTTCAATTTTAACGCAAATTAAAGAACATTGATTATAAATAATGCATGTTTTTTTGGACTGTGCTTTCCTCTTCATTATATCTTTCCTACATTGATTATTATCTCTATTTCTTCCTGACTTGTTCCACCTAATACTGGATGAGATTGCACTCTTAAACATAAGTAGATGCTAAAACTCATTACAACTTAAAGGTTAACCCCTCTGTGGTTCTGAGGACATATAATTAAAGGTGGAATACACAATAATGGCCATTTAAGTTAAAACTATTGAACAGAAACGGATCTAGTAGCACAAACATTCAACATGAAGGTGCTTGTGTTTTTCTGTTTTGTTTTTTGGGTTTTTTTCTCTTGCCTTTATCATTAGGTGAAGTATTGATCTCATCTCTTGCTGTTTTAGCCCCGACCTTAATAAAAGGATTAGCCTCAAGGTGCACTCATGTACACCCGCTGTTATGATTGTGTTTTTTTTTTATTCTTTTGTCTTACTCTGAGGAAATAGTCAAGATTGCTGTAGTGTGTTGATTAAACTTTCACTAGGTCATTTAATTCTTTCACGTTCTGTTTAATCCACCTTATTCCTATAACTCATGACGCTTTGCTTGGCATCAGTACCAGCATGTAATAAAAAACAAAAACATGTGGGAACATCAACTTTTGTACATTATTACTAATAAACAAAAAGCTAACAATTTAAAACCCTGATACACATCACTGCTTGCACAATAATAAAGCTGATCATTTTTGTTGAAGGAGGTTAGGCAAAACTGTGTGATTCTCTAAACAGAAGTAGATCTCAACCAGTACCTTAAAGCCACATGCCACCAGGCTTGGTTTTTTGTGTCATTGTCAGAATTTTACAGTGCTGTTTGTTCCTTTCTTGCAAGAGCTGACCAATATTGTAACCAAACAGCTGCAGATATAATTGAATTCTACATTGATCTGATAGTTTCCATGTGCTTAAATCTGCTGAGAGCACATTAATTCCATATTTCACTACTTAGCAATGATCATTTTAGACTGAGAATGGGGATGGGAACTCCAGGTTATACTGGTGAGTTAACCCATATTATGAAACCCTAAAATAGTATTACATGTTGTTTCTTATATGTAAAAATCTTGTCAGTTGTACTGTTAACCCTTTTAAGGAACTGAAGTTTCTTGTCTTGTTGTAGGTTGCAACCAACCACAACATAATATGACAATTTCCTTTTGTGGACTTTTCATTTAAATGAGCAGATATCAAGAAATTTGGATGGCTGCTTTAAATGTAGATTCTTCAGCACCATTCTTCTTGATTCCTTGTTTATTGGGAGCTGGTAAAAACCAGACACCCGATTACAGAAACAACTCCATTTCACTTTTGTTGCATGTTCAACACCATATTATTGGTGCACAAGTTAAGTTTTGTGTAGTTAAAGGCAAACAGCAACAAGTACTGTATCTTCACAGGGACAACAGCAAGTGTGTAAAAATGGAAACCTATAAACAAAGATAATTAGTGAAACTGCAACCAGTTTCCTCAACCTCACAGCTCACAACATACTGTCAGCTTCCACAACCAGGGCGCTTTACTGTAACTTCCTCTGTTTTTCTAGAAGTTGCATCCGGAATCAATCCTACAATAGCACCGCCAGGATGTTCCAGGTCAATTTGCCACTTCACCATTTCCTACCCCAATTTTGTACCTACTTGTTGCTTTTTTGTCCCTTCCCACCTCCATTTTGTAACTGTGAGCTAACAATTATGTTCACTTAAAACCACAATGGATTGTGTCATTTACTTGTAAATTTTTTTCAGGAATTATGTCAATTTAAACATAAAAATGCTTAAATATCATGTTATTTAATTTAATCGTTAATAATAATCTGTAAGCTTGTTTTCGCTGTGATCTATTTAGGCTAATTGACCCATAGAATGGAAAAGATGCTCAATACTGTATAGATTTTACTTATTGGAATCATTTAACTATACGCCCTTACAGCAGACATAAATAGACCACCAACATTTCTTACTTTGAAATACTTAGTTGTTAAAGTGTGTAAGAAACTATTGAGGATTGCTCAGTAGGAAACGTCCAATAGTAGATGACACCATTTCACATCTTTAAAAGAAACAAATTGCCTAAACCTCATATGTATGAAAAAGATGAATGGTCAACATGACCTGTACCCCTTGCAGGAATAAGGTGGATTAGTAAAACACATACAGGTATTCACGTCATTCTCAGAAATTCCAATTATGCACGTCTGTAGCCATATCTTTTTGCTTCTCAAGGTCCATGTCCAACCAGAATAGGATCAAGAGCACAGAATGTATCCTATCACAACTGCCCTGGTAAGTTTTTAGTGTTCTCCCAGTCTAGTGCAGACAAACCCGAGTCCAGTCCAGCCTTTCCCATTCAAGCCCCACTGTAAACCATGATAGCTTTTGATTTGTTTGGTAGACTTCCTTGTTTTGTTGCTTTCCACTTACCAATCCTCTGTCTCTTTCTGTGAAATATAATCAATATTCGACACATCAGTTTGTAGTCAGACTAATGCAGAGAGAAGCAATCACAGGGGAAGATTAACTTTTCCTCACCATAGCAAACTCTTACAGCAGCTTTCAGACAGGATGGCAAAGCCCCCGCTACAGTTTTCTAGTTTTCAGATGAAAAAGATCAAATGCCAAATACCAAGATTTGTGATTAAAAACATTTCAGTGGTCCAAGGGCTTAGGCTCCCCTGGATTTGCCAGGACACAAGATGTTTTGCAAGAGAGGGTATTAAATCCTCATTAAGCTGATCTACATGGGGAGCAAAGACAGTGTCCTCATTTTGACCAGTAACTACTACACATCAAAATCTGCTTCCCCACCAGCATAGCACATTTTATTTGAACATCCTATTATTTAAGCCTTTATATAATCACACAAGTAAATTTGTACTTTTACTCATTTGCAAATGAACTTTGCAAGTTGACTACATTTCCACTATTTTTGTCCTTTTAGTGTAAGAATTTGGTCCTTGCCACAAACGGACCATTAGCAATGTTATTTTCATACTCCCAACAGAGGATGTAAATATTTGCTTTCACTTGGCGCAGTGTCACCTGCTCAATTGGGTTCAGTAATTGCTTGAAGAAGGCAACATAAAATTTGTGATGATTTTTATGATTAATTCTCTCTGCAATGTGTTTTTGCCTCTTCTACAGGTGCATGTCATAATTAAGAAAATTGTTAACAAAATATATATTTATTATAGTGTTACACACAGAGGGACGATTTTCAAGGGTGACTAAGTGTTGATGAAAAACAAAATTCTATCTTTCAAACAGTTTGAATTTTACATAAGACCAAGAATGAAGGATTTTTAAAGTTGAAATGCCATCCAACTGAAAAGTATGTCCATGTGCTGTACAATATGCTCTCAATATTTGGTTTGGGCTTCTTTGCATGAATTACCACATCAGTGTGGGTAGGATTGGTGGTAATCAGCTTATGGTATTGCTGAGGTATTAAGGAGATCCAGAATGTCTTTAAGAGCAACCACCAGCTTGTCTGAATTGTTGCATCTGATGTCTCTCATCTTCTACTTGACAATATTCTGTGAATGCTCTATGGCATTTAAGTTGAGCCAGTTTGCTGGTTAGTCAAGCCCATTGATGCAGTGGCCATTAAACCAGGCATTGGTGCCTTTAGCAGTGATGACGGGTAAAATATTCTACTGAAAAAGATTTAGACATCTCTATAAAGTTGTCAGCAGGGGGAAGCAAGAGAAAGCTCCCTAAAATTTTACCAGTAGATAGCTGTGCTGACTTTGGACTTCATTAAACTGTATACCAACACTACATCATATTTGTCTCCACAAATAACTTTTTATGTTGGAAACGTAGCAGACTCTGAAGTAATTTGGATTATGTCCCTTCAATGGTTATCCTACAGACTTTCTGACCCTGATTTCTCAATAAAGTGCCTCATTTATTGCCTCTTGATGCTCTGACTACAGCTGCAGTCCACACCTTTTGATTCTCCCCCAAATTCATGAATGGGTCTTGCTGCACAATTGTCTGAAAGGCCTCTGCACCTTGTTTTATAACAGTTTTCCTTCCTCTCAACTTGCCAATGATAGGCTTGAATAAAGCTCTCTCTAAACAGCCATCTTCTTTGGCAGGTAACTTTTGTGGTTTACCCACCTTAGAGAGGGTGTTAGTGATGGCCTGCTGGCCTTTTTGTTGGTCTTATGTAATATTACAAAACTGTTATTTTGCATTGTAGCAACATGCCATTATCATCAGTTAACCAAGCTAAACTTTGAAATAATCTGGGTATGATACAGGAGTTTCACTTTTTGAAGTGAATTACAAAACTAACTTAACTTTGACATTGTCAAATTTACTGATATACACCCATGCTCTACCTTGTAGTCTGGTAGAGCTGTGCCAGAAAGCACAATCATCTATCATTATCAATATGTTTGATTACTAATGCTTCTAAAGCTGTAAGTAGCTAAATGTGACAGTGATGCCTGTTTGTCTCTGTTAAATATTTTTGTTTAGTCTCCTAGTTCCCCTAATTTTCATTTTTTGGTATGATTTAAATTATGTTCTGATTTAATTTAATCACTTGAGTAGCTAAAGTTAAATCACAACAAAATGCAACACCAAAATATGTTTAAAAGTGATCATAAGTAGTCAAGTCATTTCAATTTGGAATACTAAAGAAATAGTGTGTAATATCCATTGGGAACAGTGTAGTGTCTTTGGGTTAATGTGCTTTGAGATGTGTTTTGTGTTTGTTCTGTTGCTGTATGAAACTGACTGTCTTCCCTTCCCCCTGTGCAATCTGCAGGAACTTCTTGGGTATCTGACTTACTCTCCTCGCTCTCCGATTTCTGATCACACTGATTGTTCTTTCTATTTTTACATTTTATTAACCTCATCAGATCTTCCTTCATGTGTTATTTTCTTTCCAGATTTTCCTCGGCCATGTTTCTCTGTCCAGCTATGTGTCTTTAATTTTACTCCTACTTTTTTGTAACTGTGGATGCTTCAGACAACTGTTGTTAAGTTGCTTGCTCGCCTGTCTATATTTGATCCCTTAGTTGGGCACAACACACTTGAATTTCTTCTGCAGAATGGAGTGCATTTATTTACGGACCGTTATGCATCTCAAGGTTCCATTCTTTTTGTGACTGAAGCCTAGGTCAGACACAAGCATTTCTGACAGATAAGTTTTGAGAAAAAGATGTTCCTAATATAAGGAAAAATTATATTATTCCAAGGTGAAAAACTGATTTATGTCCTTTTAAGCAAATAAACAAAACAAAACAAAAACCAACAGTTGATAGACAAGCATAATCCTCCAACCCCCTAAAAAAAACAGACAGATACTTCTCTGAAATCATTATTTAGATTTCGATTATTGGAATTTACATTGTTGGCTACAAACCAACAAAATATCAAAACAAAAACTGTTATTGTAAGCGGAGAGTTTTGCCGATGGCGTGTTTGATTTTATGCTTTAGCTGCCTTATAATTTCACACAGAGCAGAAACTATTAACTTGCTTTGCTACCTCTCACTGTTTTTGGTCAATTGATGTAAATATAATGTACTCTTGTTTTTTATGTTTGTTGGTGTTCAGTTGTGTGTAGTAAAATTCTTTTAGATTTTTTAGGGTCCAGTAATAAGAGTGGCACAATATATTGCAAATACAATAGCAGTTCCACTCTATGCAATATGCATATTAAGAAGAACACGAGGTTCCCCCTTCCTATAATATAGATGTTGCTACTATTCATTGCAGCATATAAAGTTTTGGAAGGTAAAGAGGTGGTTAAAGTCACTAAACTACAACTGAGTAGCTGTACTGCCAGAAGAACAGATGTTGGCCAAAAGCAACTTTTTCAATAAAATCTTGTTGAAAAAAATAATTTTTACTTTTTTTCCATAAGTAGATAGACCACTAATTATCTGGGTTTATCTTATCTTGTAACCCACAGCAGAAACACATCAACACTGAAATTATTTGTTCATTTATTCCAAATCATTTTGTTCTCACCAATGACATTGCTTATTATACATTTTCCTACTTGTTAGAAGAGTGTAAATTTTTTTTACAATTACTGAAATAGTAATCCTTTAAATTTATCATAGTTTATTCTATCAAAAAAAGGATAATGTATAACACATACACTGTATTTTTATTTCCCACTTCCACTGTTTTATATCAAAATGTAGCCCTTTCGTCTCATTCCAAGTCTAAAAGTTATTTTAGACTGAACCTTCTTTAGCTATCCGTTGTCTAACCTAGGCTTCAGTTTAATCTGGGAAATGTTTCACACATATCTTTTGAATAACCTTCCTCATGTTACAGAGTAAATGTTGAGTCTTTATTGCATTTATGTCTTTCCTTACGTTTCTGTGTGTTGTATGTTGCTGTGTCAGTGGATCAGACTTGTTCCTTAGCATTCCACAGATACACAGAATCTAAAGAAGTAGGATCAACATTTTTGCATTCCCTGTTGGGTTGTTTTTATCTGTTCCTAAGCACTTTTTAGTTTGAAAGAGGATTATCTTTCTGGGATAGGACACTGCCTTCAGAGTTGGGGAAATATTCTCAGTTTATTATAATTAGCATAGTTTAAAACTATATTTTACAACAACACCACCCACATTAAATGAAAATGTTTTAGCACAAGTTGATTGTTATCCTCATGACAATTCAATGTCATTGAATTGTGGTGACTGACATACAGGTGAAACTATCTCGCCACATATACTTCATAAAAAGCAAAACATTTTTTATAGGTGATTATATTTGACTAAGCTTTTCCTGTTTTAATTTAGTTATAATTACTAATTACTATTTAGTTCAAAAATGTCAAAATAATGAGATTTTTTTCAGAATTTGTAGAACTTTATATTGAGAAGTACAGATGCAATGAGATTTGCTATGCCAATTTTTCTCTGTTCAATAGAAAACAAACAAAAAACACACAGGTGTAAATAGCATGGAAATGTTCAGCCATTATATCTTTCAAAGAGGAGATGGATTTTTGTCCCAGAGATGCAAATCTATTTTTTTTTCTTTTTAAATGTTTGTATCAACCCCAGAACAAAAAGCAAAAGACTCTGTGAAAATGTTGGACAGAGTCAGAAGCTGGGTAAGACAGTATAATTATTCACACATAAAGGTATGCTGTACTGACAGAGGCTAGATGGTCACTAAGTGAAGAAAACCATACAAAACAACATAAAAAGCCAAATTACAATCTTCAAATGCATACAGGGAAAAATACCATAATTTTTAAAGGTATGCTTTGTGGCCTGATGAAAATAAATCTGCTTGGCAATAATAACCATCATTGCATTTAGAGGGGAAAAAAAGAGAAACTTGGAAGCTGCATAACACCAACTCAACTGAAGAACAGGACTGGTAGCATCAGGTTGTAGCAAACAAACCACAGGAGGGACTGGTGGAAAGATTTTGTGGAAATATTGACTCAAAGACTCAAGACATAACACAGAAATTTGAAGCTTGGTCTCCCAAATTTACAATGACCCTAATCGTACTGCCAAATTATTTTCAAAGTTCTCTGTGAAGAACAAAGTCAGTGCTTTGGACACGCCATCATAAAGCCCTGTTTTTAGTTACATGTGTACAAAGCTAAAACGTTGTGCACAACCAAGGCGGCCTGCAAGTCAGTACAGGAATGGACTATAATTCCAATAAGCTATGGTGAGGAGCCTATGGAAGGAGACCCAAAATATTTTACCCTAGTTATTAATTATTAAAATCAATCCTATTCATTTAAACCTCTGAATCTGAAGAAAATTTAAAAAAAAAACTCTTTAGCAATCTCTCATTATTCTGGTATTTAGTAAAGGGGAATCCATTAGTAATCCTGGCTGACCTAAAACAGGAAATGTTTCATCTGACTTAATGTTCAACATTGCCAAAAATGTTTTTGTTTTTAGTCATTTTATAAAGTGTGTACTTTTCATCACTTATGGCTTTTGAGTTTCTTCTATTCAAATATTACTAAGTTTTTGCCATATATTACTAACACGTAACATATCTGCTAACTAAGGTTTCTGTTTTTTTTCCTTATTTTTCTATTTCCACTAATTTCCCTCACTGATCATTTTTGAAATCAGTGCAAAGATAAAAAAGTCAGACATTACTTATATTGTGAACTTTCTCATAGGTGGAAGTTCTAGTTTTGCATGCAGTATTTATGTGATTTGTTCAAATAATTTATGTGATTTCTCATCTGTTCTTTATGTAGTTATAGATGGTTTTATTATTAAAGACATTTTTGTCAAGTCATTCCAGACAGGTGGCAAATGAAAGGAAAGCCCAAGTGCCTTGATAAAGTCTTAAGTCATAAAACATCTAATACACAGCTCAAGTACCTCAGGCATTGACTGGACAAATCTGAATAAACCATATTTCATTAGATGATGTGGTGCTAAAAAGCATTAATCTGATTTAGATAGTTTGTGTATTTCTTTTCATTAAAGATTCTCTTATCTTTTTATGAAGAAAGTAAACACTCTCGATCTTGGTATATTTTCGTAAAAAATCTTGGACTAAGAAAGAAATCATTTGGGGGGAAAATAGTGAAATTAACCTTGTAATTGTGCTTACATTTTTGTACAGCTCTTTCATCTAATTTTTGCTTTAATCTTATTGAGTTTGCAGTCTTAATTTTCAAAAAAAAGTAACAACATTAGCATTAACAACTAATTAGGCATGGTAATTTTGTCAAGTAAGAGTCTTTGAATGGTATTATTTTAGTGTGTGGCACATTGACTAAAAATTGGAAATTGCTTCTTAACAGCAACACAAATTCCAATTACCAGCCACAAAAACACATTAGAAAAAACACAATCTGTTATCATAAACCATATGACTGAATGTGCTTCCAGTTATTATTTTTGGCCAGTTTTAATTACCCTTTACAGTTTAGACATTTTGTTTCTAGTGCACAATATCTATATAAACAAAGGTTCAGAGTTTATAGTGTCAAATGTTTTGGGGGGTTTTTTCCCCCAAAAAACTTAAGAGATTAGTTTTAGCGCCAAAAGTGTTTGTCCCTTTCAGTTTATCAGTGTTGAATATCTATTGAATGTACTATGATTGCCATTGAGAAATGGGCAGTATTTCCATTCCATTTTTTATTTTTTTTATGATGCTGTCTCCATACTACATAGTATGATGATACTTCCATTACTTTTATACTTGACAGCCCCCTATGCAGCCTAGCAATATTTGTTAATATAATTTGCTAATAATCAGCCTGAGAATTATCTTTACTGAAGGACCTACAAAACTTCACAGTGAGTCAGAATCTGTGCATTATGGGGCTTTGGAAAATTTTTCAAAACCCTTGAACTTTAACAATACAACAGGGTAGTGAATAACTGAAGCGAAAGGAAAATGAGCGAGACAGGCATTTGGATTTAGTCCCCCAAGTCAATACTTTGCACAGTCCATCCATTTTCATATCTTTTGCCAGCTTCCCTGTATCTGCTGAAGAAAAGCTTTCTCCCTCATGATGCAGCCGACCATTTACCTTGGGGAAGGGATGTTAAGGGGGATAATGTTCACTCCATGTAGCGCTTTGCAAGTTGGATGGATCTTATTTTTTGTTTTACCTGACCACAGCACTTCTTGCTGTGTCCCCTTCATGGTTTGATGCAAACTGATAACTGGACTTTTCATGGCTTTTTTTCAATCATGTCCTGCTTCTTGGCACTCTTCCACAAGGACCAAATTTGTGGAGAGAGTGACTAATAGTTGTCCCATCAACAGATTCTTCCACCTGAGCTGTGTGGACTTATGGAGTTTCTCCAAAGTTGTCTTTTTGGTTCTTCTCTGACTAATTCTCTCCTTACCCAACTTGTCAATTTAGGTATATGGCCATCTCATTGTATGTTCGAAGCTTGAGATATTGTTTTAAGCCTAACTTTAACTTCTTCATAATTTTATCCCTGACTTGTCTGCTGTGTCCCTTGGTTTTAATGATGCTGTTTGTTCATTGTTGTTCTCTAACAAACCTGTAAGGCCTTCATAGATCAGCTATATTAGCACTAAAATTAAATGACACACAGGGAGACTCTAGACTTAAGAAGGCAATTAGTAGAGATGTATTTTATTTAATGGTATCAGACTAAAGGGGGGGATTTTAAATGTAGATCAGGCTTTTAATTTGTGATAAATCTTGAAAACATACATCTTTTCCATTTTAGTTCAAAATTAAGCTCTGTTTTTGTGCATCTCACATAAACATGCAAAAACATTAGATGAAAACACTGCAAGGTACGTTAGCAACAAAATTTTAATTTATTTTAGATATTTTCCTTCCCACATCTCTTTACCAAATTGAGACGGCTGATATGGCTTGCCATTTGTATAAATGTTTTAAACCATAATTAACTGTTAACTGCTTAATCCATCTGTCTATGTATGTTGCTTCAGTCAGTTGGTCTGTTATTTATTTATTCTTTACTTTGATTTGTCACCCGTCTTTGTACAAGAAAAACAACTTAATAAAAAAGAACTACTTTTTGTGGTTTGTGGTGGTGGGTGGATTAAAGGAACCAAAGTACGGTTCTACTTCAGTTTGGCCTTCCAACAACTTACCTTGAAAATCTGTTGTATTCATTGGTGCAAACCAATGAAGTTTGCTTTTGCCCTTTTTCGTGCATAAAAAGAGACAGCTTTTGTTGTGTTCAGCACTGTTTCTCTTGAGTAGTTTTACTGAAATATATTATGTTATATGTAGAAGCAAAATGGAAGTTGACATCAAGGACAGCACAAAACTAATACATGCAGTCTAGTTTTGTTAAAATCCATCCACCACAATAAACCAATCTGACAACTGTTCACAAACACAGCAACTGTGATCAGACCATTTTTGTTTGTGAGAGTCTAACCTCTTTTTTTACAACAGGACTTTGACAGCTGTGTGCCATCTTTCTCACAACTTTCCTGCTTCTAATAGGTGTACCCATCTATTTCCATGTCTCATAACATGTTGCTGCATATGTAATCATAGCAATGACAGTTAATTCATATTAATCTCTTTTTTCCCCTTGCACCCCTTTCATTCTCTCTTCCAACGCTTAAAATAGAAGTGGAGCAAAAAGGTAAATAACAGACATGATCAAAACCCTAGCTCCTTGTTTTGTGGCATCTGGTTGTAAATTACCTATTTTCTCATGGTGGCCTCTACAAACACATTGCAGATGTTTCCTTTCAGAATTCCCCGCCCCTTCCCCCCTTTCTCCAGCTGTAATGTTAATGGCCAGAGAAGAGCTGTAAGGGAAGTAGTGAAGCTGGCCATAAAAGAAATGGCACACATGCAGCCCAAAAGATGTAAATGGGGGTGTATTGGCTGCAGTCCTTAGGGACATCCTCTTCTCATTCTCCTTGTGTGCTTTTGCTACTCAGCAGAATCTCATATTGCCTGGCTTCCAAACCCCTTCCCATAGCATGCTATGGTAACAGTGTTTTTTGGGCCCCTTTTCAAGCTATTGCATTCTACTCTCCCCTTTTTCTCCAAGCTCCCCCTTCTCACTCTTCCTCCAACATTACTTTCATCTTGACCACTTGCTTCTCTTTTGTCTGTTGATTCTTATGCCTCTTATACCTCGAAGCAACAACCAAAACACCTCAACAAACCCTTAGTTAAAGTATCTTAAAATGTAATGATTGTGATATCTGCACCACTTTGTAAAGACAAACATTTCTGGTGTAATGGGGTGGTGTACTCGAGGACAGTCCAAGTACACGCCTACTCACACACACTTTTGCAGACTCGGCTGACTCCTGCTCTGTCATAACCTCTACCATCTATTGCCAAGTGACTTCTTTTGTTTAGTTTTCTTTAGTTTTGTTGTTGTTTACAGGACCAGTTTTTTATTAGATTATGTTTCTACTCGACCCCCTTCCCTTTCTATGTTCTAGTCAGCAGTAAATATTTGAGGCCAGCCTTTAATGTTTCAAACTTTATATTACAATTTAATAATTTGCTTGATAACTTTTGAATTTTGTTTTCTTTTTGTGCACATGACTAAAATTGTTATAGTAATTGTGCATAATGCCCATAAAGATTTGTTCATACTTTTATTAGAAATTGTGTAAAAGAAATTGATGCCAGAGAACATGTTGTGATTATAAATCCTAGTTTCATGTTTCAACTTTTAACCTGTACCTGTTTCTCATTTTACTCTTCTCCCATTGCTAGTTTTTCTTTGTCCTGGGACTCTGAAAGCTGTCGGTGACCCTTCCTTTCGGTTTGAGGTGGAGCAACAAGCTGGGGCCTGGTGCAAAGACCCTCTTCAAGCTGGCGACAAAATCTACTTCATGCCTTGGACTCCATATAGGACAGACACATTAATCGAATATTCCTCCCTGGATGACGTCCAAAACGCCCGGCAGACCATCACCTACAAGCTGCCTCACCGGGTGGACGGGACTGGATTTGTGGTCTACGACGGGGCCGTGTTTTTCAACAAGGAGCGCACGCGCAATATTGTGAAGTTTGACCTGAGGACTCGCATCAAAAGTGGCGAGGCCATTATCAATAACGCCAACTACCACGACACGTCCCCCTACAAGTGGGGAGGCAAAACAGACATCGACCTGGCGGTAGACGAGAACGGGCTTTGGGTGATCTACGCCACTGAGCAGAACAATGGCATGATGGTTATCAGTCAATTGAACCCGTACACACTTCGGTTTGAGGCTACATGGGAAACTGCGTATGATAAGCGCTCAGCCTCCAATGCCTTCATGGTTTGTGGAGTATTGTACGTTGTGCGCTCCACCTATGAAGACAATGAAAGCGAGGTCAGCAAAAGTCTGATAGATTACATTTATAACACCAAACAGAATCATGGGGAATTTGTTGATATCCACTTTCCCAATCAGTACCAGTACATTGCAGCTGTGGATTATAATCCCAGAGATAACCAGCTCTATGTGTGGGATAACTTTTACGTCCTGAGGTACAACCTGGAGTTTGGCCCGCCTGACCCAGCACATGGTAAGAACTAGCCTCACATACACATCTTCTACAGACAGTATATGTAAACATGATTGCAGAAAAGTTTAAATTCCTAACAAGTGCATTTGATGAACCTTTGGTATTCCATATATTATTAGGTGCCATAACTGACTGATTTGTAATTTAGAACCCTATATGTCAAAGATATGTTCAGGAAAGCTCTAAGTAGGAAAGCATCTTGAGGCTGTCTGAAGTGATAAACAACACCTTGAAGCAAGTTACCTTATCATGGAGGATCAGCATCCAGGGGATTTGGAGGTTTACCATCCCTGCATTCCCAGAGCACCAGATGCTACAGCTCGGGGGACCACTGCTAGCATGTCCATTTTTAAGAGCGAGTGAGACAGGTAGAAGCTGAGCTACAGTATGTCTGCAACTCTGGAAACATGCATACCAGGGCAGGTGTAAAGTCTGGCCGAGGGCAAGGTGAGATCCTTCCCCGAGTAATGCTGAAATTCCAAATCTCCGTTGGCCATTAAAAAGAGGAAAACACATCTCACCCTCTGAGACAGGAGTGTAAGGATTTAAGGTTCCAGCTAGGAAAGAGATGTTAGACACGAGGGAGAATGATCAATCATCCAGGGTCACATCAGCTGCACATGTTTTTAATTTAGTTGTCAAGAGCAGAGAAGTGGCTAGCCCAGACCTGTGATAGCCCTTGCACTGAGAATATAATAACATAAATTATCCTAATCCCCTTCTCACCCAGAATCTTAAGCCCAAGAAATACCCAACACATTCAGTGATGAGCCACAGAGGTCAAGCAACTTTTCCACAGATTATCAGGGAGCTCGATATTTATTAATATGTTTGCTCGTCCACTTTGGTAGTGATAGGTTGTAGGCTAAGGCTGCTAAATTGGGTTCAGTCAGTGGAACAGCTTCAGTATAGCCAGTAAGAGGCAGGCTTTACTGTGACAAAGAATAAAGTCCAGTTTTCAAAGAAGTAATAAGTAATATGCCAGGAATCCACTGCCACAGCTAGAATTGTTATTATTCCGCCTTTGAATGTTTGATGTTCCTCCACAGCAAATATGACAGAACTGAATTCACTATTTGCATTTTACAAGTAATATTAAATAATTTTATAAGGATAATGTGATAAAAATGTATACCCTTATTTTAAATTATGAATAAGCAACTGTTTTACATACTTATGCTAGAAAATTTATGGTGTGCTTCAAGGTTTCTGGAAGTAAACCTTGAACATCACTAACCTTTTTACCATATAATAATCAGTTTACAGTGCTTTGGGAAAGTGTTCATATCATTTTTATATATTTTGTCAAATTACATAAATAGACTTCATTGAATCATTTTGTATTGCTTATGAACACATTAACTGTTGAGTGAAAAAAAAATTGTTGACGCTCTGCAAAAGAAACTACCCTACACATCATTCTGAAAACACTATTTTCATTGTGGCAGCTATGATGTTTCTTTTCCTCAGTGGGGACATGAAATCTGGTCAAGAATAATGGAAACATCCTTTGAGCTAAATAGTAAAGGAAAGCCCACTGAAGTTCACAAAAGTCTTCAAACTTAGACAGAGGTTTATGGTAAGACCTGGAAATTGCCATTCATAGACAATCTCCAGCACATCTAACTGTACTTGAGCTATTTTGCAAATAAAAATATGCAAACATGTAGATCTTTAAAGCTTGTAGACAGATGGCCAAGAGATTTGTTGGTATAACTGTAGCAAAAGCCGGTTCTGGAAAACATTGATCTTCACCTGGGGAGTGCAGGGTACATACAGTGTACCTGCCAAACTTTTCAAATATACTGTATATATTTTTTTAATAAAAT
The DNA here is from genome assembly GCF_003331165.1 of Xiphophorus hellerii. NCBI lineage: Eukaryota > Metazoa > Chordata > Actinopteri > Cyprinodontiformes > Poeciliidae > Xiphophorus > Xiphophorus hellerii. The sequence goes on from NC_045680.1 coordinate 12,515,314, forward strand.
TGAAAACATCTATCTTTTTCCACCCACTTCATAATCATGCAGTGCTTAAAGTTTGTGGTTGTAGTGTGAAGAAAATTTCAAAATAGATTCATATTGCATTGCATGTTTTGGAACAAATTTATTGTTTACTGGCTGTGAAATAATCTGGGAGAAGTTAAGAAAGATTCTTCGTTTTTTAGCCTCGCTGATAAGGATTGAGCTATGTCAAGCAGGCTTTATGCTCAATTGATCGATTTGTTGTTGAACTGACGCAGATCCCCGTCACCAGAATCATATGTTTTAAACAGTTCAGTTATTTGTCTGCAAAGTGGGGAAACTCACTTAAACACAGAGTTAGACTGGCCAGCCATTGTAATAACCCCATCTTCTCTTGCTGTTAAGTATGCTTGGAAGCTTTGCAAACTTTAGCTGATACAGCATATGTGCTCCTTGGGGTACACATTTTTATTTTAATGTCAACAAGGACTTTGCTCTCTCTTCTTGACAAATGAGACCTGAGTCTGGCCCTGCTGCTGACTAATGTATGTTGAGCTGAAGTCGATGAGAGTGAGCCAGAATGGTCCAGGATGATCATCAAGTTGTCAATAAACTTGTCCTCCCACATGGCTGATGTTGACACATAAATGATGGCACTTTTTTTCTTGCTGTCACTGGACGCCCTCTCTTTAATATCTTGATGCTCGTTTGACTGCCTCACTTGGCGCTAAAACAAGCTATCAAAAAGCACAATGTATTTGAGCAATTTGGGGTAAAAAGAGTGCATAAGTTTGAAAACAAATTGAAGTGAAATCTACATGATCTAAAATGTAATCCAAAACATTTTAAATATTAATTTATGATTTTTTAACTCATCTTAGTAGATTGCATGCATGACTGTCTATGTATGTAGCTTACTTCAAAATTATAACTGCCGGGATGATCTCAGGACTCACTCAAGCCTTAGCAAGTCAAATAAGTGTGCTTTTTTTCAAGATGTAGAAGAGCTGTTATATATGCAAGAATTAGATTTATCGTCAAAAAATAATTTTGCAGCATGCACAGAGGATAACGTATTGGGGCATTCTTTGGAGAAAAACAGCTGACGCAGAATTTGCCATGCAGCTCCTACTTACACTGCCCCAATATTTCTCAAGTGCACAAACATCTAACCCTTTTGACTTGGCTTGACATTTAAAGCAAAACCTCAAAGTGATGCTTAAGCACTGTGTGATACGACAGTTGAGTTCTTGTCACCTCTGATAATTTTGCCCGCCTAGAGACAAGATCATCTCTTGTAGGATTATGGAGGAATAGATGGGGTCACATCCAAAACGCGGCTTCACTGGAAGTAGACATTAAATGGGTCAGCAAGTCTCACTCTCGGCTTGAAGCAGCAGCCCCGTAATCCGCTCATTTAACTGCAAGTTTTCTTCTTTGCATATCGGAACTCATAAAAGAAAATAGTCCGACATTGAATATTACAACTGACTTGAGTGAATTGATTTAAATGAGGTATCCCCAGGAAAACTATTGAAAAGAAAGTCTATTCTGATGTCACATATAAAAGAATATTAAAGCAGTTTTTAACCAAACACGCATACAAAACTTTTGCTAGCTTTTTACTGGGACACAGAAGAGGCTGCAAAACCTTTTTTTTTCTTTTTCTTGTAGCAAAATCGCCACTATACAGTTATGCTGCAATTAAGACCCACACAAATGCTAACTGTTAAAACATCAATACATATGGGTACACTTTTGAACTTTGCTGCAACTTCAAATGAACCCTGAGCTATAGGAGATTTTAAGAATGAAAATGATCCAATTTGTTAGACATTATAGGGTACAGTTCACTGGCATGACGTGGCAATTAACTTTACAGCTCTGCATGTGGTCAAAAAGATGCCCTGTATTTTCAATGTATGGAAAATGCTTTACAATGCAAAAATGCTCAGCTGGTATAACTGTGTGTGACTTGTATGCATTAGCAGTCACCCAAGAGAGCTTACCTCATACAGTCTGATGAATACACAGCTCTCTAATAAGCTGCACAATGATTTATTCCTGTCTTCTTTGGTGCTTCCATCGAGGTTAACTTACGCATGCAAATATTTAGAGCAGCAATAAGGAAAGTCAGTCAGATAGATGGAAATTTTAAAGGAATAAAGCAGCCACTTTCAGCCATTTGAAATTGGGACAAACATAAACATAAGTGTACACAGATTTTTCCGATTCTATGCCAGTTCCAAACTTTTTGCCCCTTCAAAGCCTGTATCTCCATTCCATACACTTCAGCCATTTCATCCTTTCTCACTTCCATTTCATCGAAACTGCTCAACTCTTTGGTGAAATGTTCTCCGCTTCTTCCTACTCAACCTTATTTGTTTATGGTTTGACTTACCCTGATTATGTCAAAAGTTGGTGCTGAGGTTTGACCCAGTTACAACAGACAGACACATCAACACTGCATTTATAGTCTCCTGCAAGTGGTTTTATTGTGTCAGTGACACTTTAAGGGGACACAAAAGCTAGCAGTGTTATCACGGATCAAAGAGTGGTGCACAAATAGCAGCTGCAGACATGGATAACAATATACCTTTGCACAGTTGTTATTTAGGAGCGCATTGACATGAACGCCAATGCCTGTTGTCATAACAGCCATGCAGTCTTTCAGCGAGTGTAATTTTAGTGCTTCATTTAGGCCTATCACAATAATCTCACGTGTGTGCTTATCCCAAAAATAGGATGTCTTCTACAGTAACTTTAATTGGTTTTCCAGTGGTTAGTTCAGATGGTGTAAGTTTTGTTGTGTTACTGTCTTTCATGATAACCACTTTCCACATAGATTCCAGTAGTTGAGAGTGAAATGAACAACCAACTCTTTAATAAGAAGCCGATAGGGCATGTTAAGAAAGAGTCATCTACATAGAAACTGTTGTTAAGATATGGTTGTTGTAGTTCTAGTTGTATGTTAGTGTCATTATGCTGAGTTTCCAAAAATAACTATTACAACAATGGCCAAAATGGAAAGCACTTAATTTCTTAATTCATTTGTTGTTGTTTTTTAACTCATAGTTTATAGATCCATCTGTTGCCAATCGTTTTTTCTTTCAAGAAAAATAATTGGCAATTCTGAAACACATGGCTTCATAGCCTTAGTCTACACACCACTGGGTGAAAACCATTTTCATGTGTTTTGTAAAATCAAATTCAACATCTAGCTTTTACAGCCATTTTATGTGTTCAGGGAAAATGGCAATGACTTGTTTCTATGACACAGTCACCAGTTGTACGGCGCCAGGGTCCAGGACGTGTTAAAAACGGCCAATTTGTTTGTTTGCCTGAGCAACAATCCCTCCTTCTCCCTAAGCTCCCGTCAGCTGCCCAAGTGGACACAGCGGTGTGAAAGGAGAGGTTATCGATGTGGAAAATCACCCTTTTTGTTTTTGTTTGCCTGTCCTCCTGTCTTATTTTTCATGCTATGGTTTCTCTCTGTCTGCTTCCATCTATTATTTCCCTCTGCCATTGTCTCGCCACTGTGATCATATTTTAGTTTTCGTTTACTTTCTACTTATTTGTCGGAACAGTTATTTTTTCTCTGTCTCGCTTTGATCTTTGCGCCTCTATGATCTGCTATGAGACATGGCCATGAGTAAAACATACAAATTTCTATTTCTCCTGAATTCAGGGTAAGACCATGGCTAGACTACTCAAATAAAGCCTGGTGGGAGCGGTTCATTCTAAATGACTGGATTTAAGTAAATCCAGGGCTCTGCCTCCTGGGAAACTATAAATACAAAAACAGGACAAGGATGCTCATCACGCACATGAAGATCAGGGATCACACTGCATACTTTTGACGTTCAGAAATAATGTTTCAAGTGCTTCAGCAGCTTTATGTCTTGCAAGGATTTATTTTTTTCAAAACTGGAAAGACAATGATTTTTCTACTTTCCCCTTTCCTTAAAGGGAAGCATTTTAGATTGACTCTAATTCTGATAAGGAGAATCTCTTTAGCTTCCAAATTGAGTGCAAATTCTTACTCCTTGACCTAATCTACTGTCAGAATGCCATTAATCTTAATTGACTGCACAAGCCAACAAACCTAGTCAGTCATTTTGCTATATATTATAATGTTTGACAACATTTTATTGTCATTTTTTATTATCATTAATTCTAGATTTTCTGTGTTTGCTAATTGTTACACCGCCAAGCTTGTCTTGGGGAAAATAGTCTAACAAATGACTGCACAATGTATCATGGTCATCAAAGCAATATCAATTTGTGCAACATGGAAATATTTGGTGGGCTATAATATTTTAGGGGGGTCGTACATTCAAATTTTTTATGCTGTAACAATCTGCTTGACTCTGCCTTGGCACTGTCTTCTATGCTCACTTCTAGTATTAATCCTGGTGACGCTAAAACTGTGTAAGAGTGCTGAGGGCACTGTGGTGATGGAAAAAGAGTGCTGAAGTGAATGTGGGTTAATTGCTGTTTATACTGCCATTCTAATATTGAGCAATAACACTGATAGTCACGTTTTCTTAATATTGTGCAGTAATAGCATAACATAAATCTAGATAGGCAAAACAAGAAGACAAATTTAGCATTTTCCCTGTTTATTTTTTGCTAAAAGTTCAAACAAAACTGAAAGAGAAAGTAAGGAGTGAGATGCACAATTCATCAAATGAAGGATCTAATCTAATAATACCTTATTTAACAAAGGCACCTATATAATTAACATCCTGACTAACAAGAGGAAAAAAATGAAAATCAATCTGAACTCCTTCTCATTCTCATAAACAGAAAAAAATGTGCTGCACAACCCAAAAAATGACAGCTGTTTCCTACAAGGAAAATCTGAGAAACAACAATTCAAGAACATTAAGGCAGAACACAAACTTACAAAAGTTTTACAAAATAGCAAATAGGCTAACATAGCGAAAAGTTTAAGACCTCCACACAGACACGGTGTGTTTGTGAATAAATTGCCAAAGGGTACAATTGGTCCAACTTGACGGACTTTAGTTATAGGCCAATTCTGAATAATGATTGGCTGAGGAAACCCAGGTAACAACCAGCTAGTTGAGCCTCAGCAGCCAATTAGCTAACAGGGAGGAGTAGCAGCACATTTGGTCCCAAAACACATTTTTGTGCTGAGTGTTGTCCTATTGAACAAAGTTCTCCATAAGTTTTGGAATTTCTGCTCAATTTGCTGAGATGCTGACAAGTTTTACTTGACTCATTTTTTCCAGATTTATGGTCAGTATTTAACACCTTTATACAAAACTTTACCAGAAATTACTAGCAAATGTTTTTTTGTTTTTTTATTAATCAAGCTCTTTAAAACAAGCAGACAAAAAAAATAACACAGTGGAAATTCTCAAACTGAAAACAAAACAGACAGCAGAGAATAAGATGCTTTTAAAACTTGTCACCTGTTGTCATAATGGCATAATGGTGTAGGAGCTCACAGGACTCAACTTTGTTATGGCCTTGTCTACCAAAGGTGCTGTACTTTGGTTGGTTCATGCTTTTTCCAGGTTTTTAAAAATGTAAAGGAACTCTGTGAGCATGTAAACTGAAGTTTGTTTTCAAGATGTTACAGATCTTAAAGTACAATTATCATGACTTCTGTTTAGCTTTATATCCTCAATTTACTTATTTTGATTCAGTCAGATTATGTGTTACAATTGATTTGTGACATTACCACAGACTATAAATTGATGCCACATAGTGGTAACCATTCAGTTTGCTGTCTGGCATCAGCTGGTGACCGGCGTCATTTCATACCACGTTTTTAAACAGTTACTGTTTCAAAACCACTTTTTTTTCCCTGTTTCTGATTTAAAGTCCTTTTAATGAAAGGAAAGAGGAAGTGGTCAACTAAGCCAAGTTTACTTCATCTGTATAGAGAAGGCAGCTAAAAACACTGACATTCAATGTTTAGTCTGGTCACTTAAGTAGTGCCACCCATCACTCTAATAATAGTCTCTTAAAACTAGTTGGAAAAGCAGTTAGATTTTGTTTTATATCGTTTTGCCAATATGGCAGTACATTATTTTCACACAAAGTTATCTGTGCACAAAGTTAGACCTTCATACCAGCCCTTGCTTACATGCAACTGAAGGCTTTTCAGTACTTAACCTCAGCCCATGACCTGAAATATAATCTTTGGTTCATCTCCAGCGTAAAACATTATGGACAATAGGTAGCGCCAGATGAGAAAGGCCATTTCACACTGCTTCCCTGAACACACCTGAAACATGATGTTTTATCAAAAGCTCAAGCTGCTTGTAATCTCTCCCCTTGAAATGCGTCAATGGCTGAAGTTAAACTGCTGTACAGAGTGCTGTTAAATGATACCCACTGACAACATACAAGCATTCAAGCACCAGCAAACCTGGGATTATGATTTAAAACGTCATAAAGCGTTGCTTTACATAAAAGCGGAGCGAGGGAGAGAGAGGTAGTGATTATGGTTACACTGAGCCTTATAGCCAAGGGGATCCAGTCTCTTGTTTGATTACAGTCAGACTGTGAAACAAGGCGTATTAAAAGAATTATTACTCAGACATCACAATGGTCCCCCATCACTGCCTGACACACGCCTTTGAGGAGATTTATTTCACACAGTCTGATTATTGTGTCTCTGGGAGTCTGTGTTTCTCTAATCTGTGCATATGTGGATTTGTGTGGGTTTTTTTGTTCTGCACAGCTATACTGGTGTGTGCAAACATGCATATGCATTTTCCAGCCCCTCAGATGTGTGCCTGAGTCTGAGGTATTATTTTCACATCTGTGCCTGAGTGACCAACCTCTATCATGCACTGCATTACATTTTTAGTCTGCTTGGCACACTTTGAGTTAATGCTTGAAATTTGAGGCACGTACAGTTACAGAAAACTAGACGGAGATAAAAAAAATGTAGTCTGACAGCTGCTGAGTCTGTTTCCTTGACTTTGGTGTTATTTTGTCTGTAGTGCTGTATATAAATGTGTACATGTTTGCAGTTGCGTGGGTATAAGTGGAGTGCACTGCCTTGCCTCTGTCCATATTAATCCAAGCACTGGCACTGTCAGAGAGTGAAATGTTCGCGGCAGCAGTAAATAACATAATCTAGCTATTAGGTTTTGTTTCCTAAGACATGGATGTGTACTGAACACACTTTACAAGGACGCAGCTCCTGGGAAATTATGTGAATTTTTTTTCTCAGCTCTCTTCATATTTACTGCTGATACACCAGCAATCATACGCATTGTTCCCTTTCACAGCCACACATGCAATTCAGAGTGAAAGATGTGTAATCCAATTTCCTTTGTGTGTATTTTTCTTATTATTGGTAGATATCAAATGCATCACAACCTTATATAACTCATTACACTGTTTCATAGTCAGTAACAGCTCTATTTCCATATGAACTTGGATGCAATTGGCTCCATCCAGAAAGGAAATATTTGAAACAGAGATGTTTCATTAACTTATGCTACGTTATTTATACTTCTTTAAGGATGATCAAGACTTTATTTTTTTATTTTTTTAAAATGAACCAAATTTCATGACCCGCTTCTAATCTCCATTTTTTTAAGTAAAGATTTGACCTACTTATACTAATTTTCACATTTAGGAAATGCAACATGGAAGCAGCTTTCAAAAATACTTGTTCTATCCTCACTATTTTTAAGTGCTCAATTCTTATTCATATTGCGAGCAGATGTTTGAGCTAGCGTATTCCATAAAATATTGTTTATACCAATATTCTGAACAAACAAAACAATCAGTGAGTCTTTTTAGTTGTTTTATCATATGATGGTGATTAGTATGATTAGTCCAGCTAGCATTACTGAAATTGCAGTTTCCATGTGTATATTCCAGAAGCTTTAGATCAGTTTCTTTACTGTAATATTCTAAATGGCTTAAAACAATAATATATACAAAATATTCCATAACAGATATTGGATATTCCAAAGATTAAATCTTTATTCAGCCTTCCTGTTATGTGCCGTAAGTGTTTGTGTCTCTCTGAATTACCATTCTGTCATAGGAAATATGATTTCCTTTTAAACTGTGCATTACGTCTCTTTGCTTTCTCTTCCTTTATTTTAAACACTTCACTTGTACATAAAATACAGCCTTCCACACTGAAGTTTGTTCCTGTCAACATAAGCACAGGTGCACTCCCTAACTTTAAAAACAATTAACACTGGTTGACCATAAGAGTTGAAACTGTTTCTTAATGCATAATTTATATTATTTTTTTGCCGAAGCACATTTGGGAGTTAGATCAAAATCCTGAACTGTCAGATGACCCACTGGCTTGCTAAAAACTTCTAGCAAGGTCTGCTGTTGTTTTTTCTAACACATCCATATGTTGAAAAGGACAGGCGTTACCTTAGTGCAGAAGATTTACAGACTACCTCTCTTTGAACAGAGAGATAGATTTTTTTTTTGTATGAAACTGCACCTAATATCAACACCAGGTTATTTTGCAAGAGCACAGAAAATAGGGAAAGTAAAAAAGAAGATGGAAAGTTTCTTTTAACTTTTTCCTCATGTGTGTTCCTTTCCGATTTCCTCCTCTGTCACAAGATAACGGCACCTGGTAATGTGCCAGAGACATTACGCTGATGAACAACCATCCAGAGTCAGTAAAGCTATTAGACATAATATAACAGACACACATGCTGTCGTTTTCCATTTGTCACTCTGACATGAGTACTCAATCCTGGTAAAGTCTCATCTAGTCTCCATGTAAGCATGGGGATTGTGGGTATGTGAGGATGTCTCTGTGCGTTGAAGTTCTCACTGTACATGTATGCATATTCTCTGACAACACTTGATGAGCCACACTCTTCTTTTTGATTCCAATCTTATTTTCTGTCATCAATCCCAGACCTGTGAACCCCAGCGGTAATAACAAAACCACCAAGAAGTGAAACAGTGTGTGGGCATCGAATCACACAAAGAGGTTATGAATAAGCCTGTCCTGACTATTGGCTGTACTTTGGAGAATACCAGTTTATGCACTCACACTCTTTGACAGCTAATTGAAGCTTTCCCTTGGGCTGAGCTCAGCAGAGATATAATAATCAAGAATCCTGTCCTGTTTTTTGCTGCATATAGTCCAAACAGTGAAACTCTTCTTTTGTTGTCATCAAAGGAATATTGTACAGGGAATGCATCTGGCGGTGTCAGACGTCTGACGCCCCAGTAGAAGACAAGATGTTATGAATCAGACAAAAAAGTCCTCTGCAGCATTGCTTAAAGATCAATAGCTATCCGTCATAGGATCTACTTATAAACATATCATCTTGAACAGCTCTGAGTGGATTGGCCTTTTCTTTTAAAATCTTACGTTCTTCCTTCCTGCTTTCACTGGATTAAACTGAACCAAGCTGTAGCATAAAGGTAATAAGGTTATTGTGCTTTTGGCAGAAATGCAAGCTAACAACACCACATACAGGTTAAAAGCAGTGGTCCGAGAGGCTTGTATTGTTCATGTGCAAATCTCAGTTGGAAGTATAGCCTACATTCACATTAGCCTCTTTTTCACACAGGAAAGAGGATTATGTTGCATCGTAAATATGACATGAAAACCTCACCAACGGGATTATAGTAGCTCTTTCATCTATTATGTCCGCCTCGTATTATTCCTCATTAATGAGGTTCTTTATAGAGCAGCTGTTTTCAGCTGTGGTGTGAACCTATATAAACAGCTTTTGCAATGCAGAGCCTTTTTAATTTATTAATAGAGATACACCAGTAGGAGTTTTTTTTTTACAAGTTTTTATTTAAAACAAACAATTATTCCTGTAAGGCTAAAAAAAAAAAAGTAAAACTTACAATAGAAAGGCAAATATGATAAGAATCTTATCTATAGTGTCATTTTAATTCATAGACTTAAATATTAAATTTTGTTAGTTTTTAAGTTATACATTCTTAAAATTGTGTTGTGTGGGGAAACAGGTCAAGGAGGGAAAACTTAGAAGGCATTCTGGAGGAAATCTGATCAGATGCAAGTACCTTTCAACTGACTACCTTTTCTATTGAACTCCTCACTCTAATGCTGTGTCTGGTCACCCTCCAATGGAAACTCAGGGTGAAACTCATTTCAGCCAGTTGTTCCTGGCATTTCAATCTTAGTCACAATCAAAGACTAAAAACCAAAGTGTAGATCTGGAACACAGACTGGGAAGCTCAAGAGCTTTGATTTTTAACTCACCTCTTTCTCTACCACAGCAGCCACTGCCCCAATTTGTCTATCTGGCTTCTTTATTTCCCCACCATTAGTCATTAAGAAATCTAAATATGTTTACTACCTATCCATAGTAAAGTATTATTAGTAGTAGGTCAGTATTTAAATACTGACCTATCAACATATTTCCAGGTATATGCAGAATATTTATTACTGTTGCATAGTAAGCTACTATTAGCTGATTAATTACTCAGACAAGCTGTTGCATGCTGTAGTGTTACAACAGTGTTAAGTTAAGAGTGGTTTTTGGCTCTCCTTCAGGTGTTGCGGACATGACTTGCCTGCTTTTTTGCTACCAGAAATTTCTCCAGACAGCTGACTTTGTTTTTATTGTAAATCATTGTAGTGTAGAAAAAGGGTAGGAACCTTCTTTTCTTCCAGCTTATTTGCAGTGCTCAGCAGCAAGTGGAAAAGGGGGCAACTTTGAATATGTATTGCATTCTCGAACATCTCAGTAAGAAAACTTGAAAGTTTGGGAACAATGTGACATAAATCTCTTTAAAACTGTGGTACACAGTTTTGGACTTTTATCTAAAATGGGAAGATCGTATACAGGTTTGATTTTTATTTCAAATGATATGCGTTAAAGATATTTTAAGGCCTTTGCAAACCTCATCCGATGGCGTTCATGCTGCTTTATGCAATTTTAATGTTAATTTTCAGGATTTCAAATGCCAGAGTTTTTAGCTTCTTATTAACTTACCCAAACATTATTTCTTCATTTCCAATGCTGATTGCAGATAGAAACAAACAAAAAAAAAACATAAAAAAAACTTTAAAAATATTTATTTTTTCAAGTTGTTAACAGACCAGTAAACCCCATCATCCCCCCACCCTCAGTCACAACAAGCAGCCTTGTTGAATGAGGGAGTAGACAAGATACAGTTGTTAGCTGACATGCAGCAGGAATGCACTTGGGTTACAGTAGTTGCCTCTCTGATTTATTGGCTCTAGCTGTGAGCTCTTTATCTTAAATCATTCCTACATACAGCGATTCATTTTCATTTTATTTCTGTCGGCGTTGTAAATCCCAACACACCATGACCCATGGAGTCTGAGATCTTATCTTTCATACTTTGGAAACAGGAAACCTTTAGAGGTCCTCTAGATTCTTGAAGATTATCTGGAGGTTTGCCAAACGACTCCAATCCAGATGTTTTAAAAGAAGGAATATTAACTTACTGTATATGCTCTGCTGACACATTCTAGGTATCATAAAAGTACTTAAATTTAGGCGAAAATGTTACAAAAGTTAGATTTATTGTGGATTGCTGTTGCTTTTACTGCTGTGAGTTATAAAAACAAAGAGTTAGAGCACAGAAGGGATTTAAGTGTGTCGCAGAAACAAGTATTTTTCCCAGCCAGCAAAATGCTGGTGCCAAAAGGACACTAAGGACAGGATGTCTCTCAGTCACTGTGACAGGCTTTATGGTTGAGCATTTCTGTATTGAGAAAAAAGATGCAGGTAGGGGAGGAGGAACAAAAAGACAAGGAGGGTGAGGTAAAGTCAGCCAGGCAAATCCGCCTGCCGCTTGCAGTCCAAACCGCAAGGCATCTGTGTACAACTTCACATTCTCCTGCTTGTGTTTGTGTGGTTCTCAAGCCCACAACAGGAGGGAGCACACAGAGTCGTCTCCTCTGGTCAATAGAGCCTAATTCGCCACAGGTAGCCGAGAGCCTCAAAGGCGACTTCCCTTCAGCTCAACTGTGCTGAAGCCTTTCATCCACACCGTGGGGCCCATGGTGATAGTAGTAGGGGTGGGGGTGTGTGCATTGGTAGAAGATTGGGGGTTGCTATCAGCGAGACCCATTATCCAATGGAGGCAACAGATATGGAAGTGTTGTCGCCTGGGATCCGGTTGCTTCTCCTGCAATCCACCCGAAGACAGAAACTGTCCATTCCTTAGTGAGCAAGGCTACATTTTTTCTGAATTTTTCTGTCATCAACCTTTGCCTCTGCGTACCTGTATGTTTTTATTTTATTTTTCTTCACATAAACCCCTTTCATTTCCCCTCGTCCTAGATATGCCTGTGAATCCCAGCTGTCTTTCTCTTACTGTGGCTCTCTCTCATCCGTATTTTCATCGCTGCTGCGTGGTACTACTGAGAACGACTGTGTTCAACTCAAGCAGTGTAACAGCACCTCTTCACTTTCTCTGCATGCTCTACAGGCAGCCTAATGGGGGAAATCAAAGTGCTCAAACACGATTAGATTCAGTATGCACACCACATTCCAGTCAGACCTCCTTTGATTGATGGAGCTTATCCTTTTTAAATTCACCCAACAAATATCTTTGACAGGGGAATATGGTTTTGTTTAGCATTTGTTGATGTGGAATAGATTTATATCAGGAAGGTATCAACATTTCATCTATAAAACGTTCTTATATTTGCGTTCTATAAAATGTAAATACAGACTTACTCACTCTGCTCCAGTGAATCTCATAAAATACTTCCTCTTAGTTTTCCTTAGTGGCTGATGTTATGACATGCACTATTTCCTTTTTTTTCCTCTAGACTAAGACATATTGGTTTTGCCCTGGGTGTTGCATGAGTTACGACATAGCCACTGTAACACAGTATCAGTGGTTGAGAGAAACTGTAAAATGAATGTTCTGGCACTGTGGCTATACATACAGGTTGGTACTGCTCCAGTGAAATTTAATTAGCCGTGCCACAAACTCTTCCAGGCAGGAATGATTGCCAAAAGGATGTTACTCTAATTACTAATTCTCATCATCAGACTCACCAACTCAAATAAGCAGTATTTAAAAAAATGCAGGAGGTAATACAGGGGAGATCCTGGATATATAAAACATTACATTTTAAGATAAAAAAAAGTTTACAGCACTATGTAAAAGTATTCTTACCACTTGAGCTTATCATGCTGCAGCTATAAGTTTCACTCTATTTTATTGTACATAATGTGGCAAATCAACACAGTTCTACACAGTTGTGATGTGAAAATGAAATAGGAAGTCTGGTACTGTAAATCTGAAAGGTCTGGCCTGCATTTGTACTTTAATACTATTTAGGAATTCTAAAAGTTGGAATTTATTTTATTTGAGGTATCAAACCCAGAAGTCTGAAATTGACTTCAACTATTTTGTCGAGGCCTTGGGGGTGTATTACAGAAAATTTGCAAGCCATCATTCAAAATCAAGAGTGCGGCAAAACTGCAAACAAAAGAGATATTCATCCACAGGAATTGACAGATCACATTGAGAGAGGATTAGTCTGAGTAGGAATCAAGAGATTCATGTCATTTCTGGAGGATCTGCAGGTATGCACAGCCAAGTTTGGATAATCTTTTAATAAATGAATATTGTGCTTCTCTTGTCAGCCTTTTAATGAAGCTTGACCCAAAAAAGGCCTTTGCTAAAAAGGAAATTACTTTCGTTTCTGTTTGCAAAAATGCAACAAGTTATGTCAGGAACATAATAACAAGGAAGAAGATGCTGAGGTTAGATTAGAGCAGTGGTTCCCAAAGTGCCATTGCGGGGGGGGGGCGAGAGGCGGTATGAATGAATGAAAAAAACAACAACAAAAACAGTTACACTAAAATGTTTCATTGTAAAGATAGTTTGTAGTGTGTTTTGTTGCAACCTGAAGTGTAAAATAAACTTCAGTGGATTTTGAAAACAAAATATGCGTATAGGCTTATGTCTGGTTGAATGATGTGTGTGCCCAGTTGATTTTTTATTTCTTTTTTGGGGGGGATTTTATTGTAATCTATAGGGGGGACCAGAAGAAAATCTTTGGGAACCACTGGATTAAAGAAAATATAAAAATGTTTAACTCTGCATATCTATATAAAAATGACAGTCCATCTTAACTGGAACTTATGGTGGTGGTATCACTATGCTGTGGGAATGTTTCCTCCAGCAGGGACAGGAGAGCTGCTGAACATACAAACAGATCTATAATGGAACAACTTACATCAACATTTATTTTTCACAGATACTTTTTATCCAATCTGACCGAGCATAGACTATTCTGATATATGATTGGGCAGCAATTTCAGTCTCTAGATATGTAAAGCTGTCATTATTATTAATTAATGTGTGTTTTGCAATATAAATTTCCTATAAAACACATTTATGCTTGTTAAAAATGAAAATAATTTCAAGGGGTGTGAATTTGTAATTTCCTGTACCAGCTGTATTGGTATCAAAGAGATATAGTTGGGACTACATGAAAAACAATTTTGCGACAATATTATGGCGATAATAATGATGATAGCAAAATGAGCTGAGATATATGCCTGTTTTCTTTCTTTCTCATCCATGCCTCCATCACTCTGTGGCTTTAGCATTTTTGAGCAATGTCATTTGTGTCTAGTGTGAACATCTGCTGCAGTAATACTCTGTCCAACTGGGCAAATATCACATTAGCTTTTAAAATGCAGGTTCATAAGACTTGGAATATATTAGTCAACAGTTAAAGGACGCCAAGCAGTGCTTTGCCAAATGAATATTGCACACACTGATAATCTGCTGATAAAATATTAGCAATCTATTATGTAGCCCTAGAAAGAACAGTGAGCCAAACCTTTAAACTTTCCAATTATGCTTTTAAAAATGTGTACATTATACATGTGAAATATCCCCCCAAAAAAACAAGCTGAACTGACCAACAAGTAGCTTCACCTGTTGGTTGTTATTTTCATGCACTGTTCCTTTGTATTTTCTCTAAATGTACAAATGTGTCTCCCTTGAAAGCACAGTTCATAAATCTCATGGTTTCTCCGCTGAGCTGCACACAACAAATGTCAGTGCTCAACCAAATCATAATTCTCTTCTCTCCCCCGTCTGTCTGCACAGCACCGCCTCTGTCGGAAGTCACTACAGCCACACAGCCTCAGAGAACTACGACCGTCACTACAACAACCACAGCACACTGGGGTGCGGCCAACACTACCACAACGGTGCTTAAGGAGGGCAGCAGGCGAGCGCCCAAGCCGCCGCCTGTAATCCCACAGACGACTTCTCCTCCGCCTCTGGAGTCCTTCCCCTTACCTGAGCGGTTCTGCAAGGCCACTGAGAAAAGAGACATAATGTGGCCTCAGACCCAGAGGGGCATGCTGGTGGAGCGACCTTGTCCCAAGGGAACACGCGGTAAACAGTGCTTTGTCTCACCACAGGGATATGGGCGCGCTGTGTACGATAAACCGTAAGCATCTCAAGAGAACATCCCTGAGTTTATCAGATCTGGCTGACACCCCTGCATACCAATGTATTTTTATTTTCAAAGACAGTTACTACTGAGCTAAGTGACAACAATTTGGTACAGAGTAAGGCTTTTAGCTTTTGAATTCTAGGTCTAAATTTGATTAAGTATTGTGTAATGACTTTGCCGGAGAGAAAGCAGGCTCACATGTATTCCTCTGAGCTTACATGGAGGCCTGTATTCCTTCTTTTGTTGTCTGAAATCATGCTTAGACTTTACCAGATACAGGACTGATTAGAAGACAGGAAACAGTTGCTACTTTGACATAAAAACATGCAGAAGATACAGCAAATATTTTCAGAAAACAAAACATTTGAATGACTTCTGGCTTATCGGATCATCCTCTGATCTGTGCTTTTCTCCTTTGTGGTCCTGTGGATACATTTTTGGAAAACAATCTGTCATTTGAGTTGATTCAACCTGACGAATCTTTCCTTGTTTTTCCTGCCAGGCACGGCATCTTATTTATGTCTTCTTTCCACTGGGGACTGGCACCCAAAGGGCCCTGATCTTAGCAACTGTACATCCCACTGGGTCAACCAGCTGGCCCAGAAGGTTTGTTTAAGCGTCCCTCACTGTTCTTTTTATAAGTGGAATGTGCTGAAAACAGGATAGTACAATAATGTAGATGTGCATCTGGATTGATTGTGTCACCATTATGATGATTACAACAAATAAAGGCCACTATTACTTAAACTCTTTGTGTGAGCTTTAAAAGTTGACAGGGGTGTGAAACATTAACCCAGGTTAGGTAAAATTGTTAAATAAGCTTTAAAAAAAAGTGATGTACTTGCAGAAGTATTCATACCCATATTGGCTTTTTCACATTTTGGCACATTACAATCACAAATGTTAATGTATAGACAACCATGTCAATAATTTTTAAATGGAAGAAAAATGTATAATTTACAATTTTTGTTTTCTACTCAAATCTGATCAGTATGAAACAGTTTTATTTAGACTCCTAAATTTACTTGTACAAGGTAAATGCTTTGTACAACCAACTTTTTTGCGAATTAGTGTCAGTGAACATGAATCTTGACGTTATCTTACAGATTTGCGATTGGATTTTGGTCTGGACTTTCAGTCATTCTAATTTGAATAGACTAACAAACTGAATTGTAAATGTGGTTGTATGTTAAGGGTTTTGTATTGTTAATGAACATGGTCTTAAGTCTTTGTAGCGCAACACTGTAAGAACCATGTTTAACATTGAAGATAGTGCATTCATGAGGTGATGTGCAGTGGTACCATGCATGCAGACTAGAAGGCTTGATTTTGATCTCAGCTGACCAAAGCACCTTCGTCCAGACGTTTACTGTCTCTTATAAATTTTTTATAGTAAACTTTAAGCGATAATTTTAATGACTTTCTTCCTGCCTCTCTTCCATAATGCCCCCCGGACTTATTTTTTGCCTGACTACATTTGAAAATGATACTAATTTGGCCTGCCAGCTAAGGCTATTGATGCAGATTAAGGCTTTGTTTACTGACAAATTTAAATCTTACAACAGTAAATTTTAGGTACAAAAAACATTTGCCTTTTCCTGACCATGCTTTTTTCTTTTTTTAAATTTTATAGTAAATAGTAACATATATCAGCAATTTTTATGCAATGTCGGACTTCAGTAAACCCCAATTTGCTATTAGTTACTTTATTAAACTTTGCTAATTGCATTAAGCATTTCTAAAGAAAGCATATTCCAACCATTTAGAATGCGGTCTTAGTCTGAGTAGATTAAGAGTTTGCTGTTATCTTTTTATTTTTTAAGGTGTTTAAAACTTGGCCAAATATTGTACAGCCCTACCCACCTTTAAATTTTCTCCATAGATAAATGTTTGACCTGTCTCTCCTCCTGTATATGATGAAGTTTGTTAACTAATATTCTGTGACAAATCTCTTAGGCCTTCACAGAGCTAGAGCTAGTTAAACTTTATTTACTAATCATGTGACTTCTGATTGCAGCCTGCTGCAGTTGATTTTGTTTTGGATGATCAGAGGAAAGGCTAGAAATAAATGCCACTTTTCATATTTATGAGCTGCTTAGTGTTGATCTGTTCCAAAAGAATTTAGTGGATATGAATATATTTGCAAGGCAGTTTAAGTGACTGTATAGTAAAAGTGGTGTAGGGGGCTCATTCAAGTGGTGATTGATATTACAAACCGGGCTGAAAACAGCCTTGGCCTCTACTGTCTTTGCACTTATTATTCACTCTCTTCCAATGCAGATCCGCAGTGGTGAAAATGCAGCTAACTTGGCCAATGAGTTAGCCAAGCACACCAAAGGCCCGATATTCGCTGGTGATGTCAGCTCCTCTGTGCGTCTGATGGAGCAGCTGGTGGACATCCTCGATGCTCAGCTGCAGGAGTACAGGCCCAGTGAGAAGGATTCTGCCGGAAGAAGCTTCAATAAGGTAACTATGACAACAAAAGGCCAATTCCTTATGCATCAGAATTCAAGTCAACCTTCTTATCTATTCTCAAGAGAATAGACAAAATGCATGTTAGCTGTCAAGATTAAGGCAAGTCAATGTTCAAATTAGTCAAGATAAGCAAATCTGTAAGACTTCCAGAATTTGAAAAAAAATGGGAGAGAAGGTCAGCTGACTGATGAAAAAAGAAAGGGGTTATAGTGTTTTAGCAGATCTATGTTTCATAACATTGGTTTTACTTTAATGGCCAAAATGTGGTGGCATAAATTCGTTGTGATGTGCTAACTTAGCGGGGAAGGAAATGCAGCATGTAATGAATATTAGCCGCAGCACTTTTATTCTTAGACCTCTTCATAAGCAGGTCAGTGGCACAAGGCAATGGGGAGTGGCTGCACCACTCATTTATTAAAAAAGTTTATACATCCATATATCAGACATGTCTTTGTTTTCTACCCATCTTTTATCCAAACAAATGATTTAGTGTAAATTACCTCTCATCTGTTCTTCTTTTTTTTTCTTTTTTTTTTTTTAAATAAAAACAAAGCTTCAAAAACGAGAAAGGACATGCAGGGCATACATGAAGGTACTGAAGCAATGCTTCTGCCCACTCTGCTTGCTGCTGTTCCCTCTGTCCCCATACTTGCTGTATGTGTCCCAGCCCAAGTCCAGCAGCATGCACCTACTGCACTTTCATGTACCCCCATCCTCCCCCTCCTTGTCCTCCTCCTGCTTTTCTGAGTCACTGCTTGACACGCAGCCGCAGTTGTACTCAAAGTGTGCTCCGAGACAAGGGGAAGACATCTCCAGTTGCTGGGGCAGCTTCTTATGAATTTATTTTATTTATATTTTGAATGTATCGCTGTGTTGCTCTCACCTCTCTGCATTGACGGCTATGATGGTTTTTGTCATTCATTCTTCACTTCCTCCTGTATGTTTATTGTGTTTGCTGAGGGGTGCACGCCCGGATGCATAACACCACAACTCAAAGAGATACTTTGTACTTTCATCCCTTTCATTTTTCATTTGATGAAGGTTTCACCGCCTTTTTTTGTCAGCGTTTTCTGAGAGCTCTTGTAAAATGTTCCCTTGTTTTGATGTGATTCGTTATTGTTATGTTTTCTATCAAGTGCCAACACCTGACCCTTTCACTGCATGCAAAGTATAAATGGTGACCGTTATTTTACAAGGACACAGATTTATCTGCAGCTCCATTTGTTTATTAGAGGTTACAAGTCAAATATTATATTAACCTTTTTTTTTTATCAACATCTAAACATTCAAGTATTTTGTCCTCACATATCCCCCATGCATTGGGAACAACCTGTCCTCAACGACCCGCCCATCCAAATCTTTCCTTTGGGAGAGCATTAAAATAGATCAAGCTAATTAGGCAGGCAACAGAAATGTACACTTGAGTGAAGAAGGTGGGGGGGACAAAAACTGAACGTAGCAAATACCACAATTCACCCATTTAACATCAACATTCATGTCACAACATCTAAATTTGAATTCATTGATGGTGACACTGTTAGAAAAGCCTTAACGATGCAAATTTCAACATTTATTGAACTAATGAACCAGGAGAAGAACAGGAACAGGGAATGTTGAGGCAGCAGTATCTGACATCTGCCATACCTGACACAACATCACATTAACTACCCCGCCCTCCTTCCACCAGACGTCACTGGCATTGATTGCACGATTAGATGCATTGATTTGATTATTTCCTGAATTTACCCTGGATTGTCTGGATGACCCAGTCTAAATTTGCTCTCAGTCTCCTCTGAGCTTTTCAGTGATTTGGCACTGGACACAGACTCACAACTGCATATCACTAAAATATCCTTGACCTTTTTACGTCCTTTTGGAGAGTTTCTTAATGACTGGTTGTACTGGTTGTATACTGAGCTTTGCAATTATAGAATTTTAATTGAGAGCAGCCTCTTTTACTTTCATCACACAATCTCTTAATATCCTGTTATCAGACAGGTCTGATTGGCTCAATATACTGCGATCCAAAGTGTCTGACTTGATGCAATGTCCTTGAAACAGAAACTGAATCCCTGCCATCAGTCATGTGCCTGTGCATCTCTTTTAGCAGTTTGTCCATAAGGGCAAATGCAACTTCAAAGAAATTGTCTTTTAATTAGCTAAATGTCTATTTTTAGAACTTGTCCATGCAGAAATGTTTGTATTTAACTATTCATTTATGAAAGCTTTTACATTTTATAATGTTACAACCACAAGTGTCAGTTTCTTTTATTGCGAGTTATTGATAGTTATGAAGTGAAAAAGTTACAAATGTATTAAAAAAAGTTATGCATTTGCAATCATTCCCTCCTCAACCAGTATTATGTCCAGCCACACTTCTACTCTCCATTCTTTTTTGGGGTGTATCTATACTGACATGGGTGTTTAAAAAATAGATTTTTTATTTATTATTAATTTTCAACATTTACATTTTCAAATTAGACTAAAAACATTGGGAAGTTAGATATTCTAGTCAACAGACTCTCTCAACTGAATTTAGTTATGGAGTTTGACTAGGCCATTTTAACACAAGAATATTACAATTCTGGGAACAGCATCCCCACAACATAAAGCTGGCCCCACAATGTTTCAGCATGAATGCATCTCTCTTTTTACTACTGAGCTGTGGATATCTGAGATGGTATGAATACAAATATATGCCAAACTTAAAAAAAAATGTTTATGAAATATGTTGAAAACAATTACTTATTCCCTTTCACTACAGAATTATACACTATTTGTGTTGGTATATCACATAAACTATCAATGAATGCAATTCAATTCATATAACTTTATCTATAAGAGGAAATTTCAAGAAACATGCAGTACAAAATGGACTCAATAACGATAGCTCAGATAACAGAATTCATAAAAGTCAC
Organism: Xiphophorus hellerii; assembly: GCF_003331165.1. Lineage (NCBI taxonomy): Eukaryota > Metazoa > Chordata > Actinopteri > Cyprinodontiformes > Poeciliidae > Xiphophorus > Xiphophorus hellerii. The sequence continues at coordinate 12,536,119 of NC_045680.1, forward strand.
ATGGTAATAAATGTTTATGGTAATAAAAAGTGCAATGTGATTCGGTAACTATGTGCAGTGTGGAGTAAATATGCACCCTATGCTCATCAGTGTAGCAAGAGTTCATATTTGGGCTTGGCTGGTCAGCTGGCCTTGGTCAGTGACGGTTTTGCGTAGAGAATAGTGACTTCCAAGTGAATTCAGGATTTAGAGTGTAATTAGGATCCTAAAGGATCTGGACAACTTTTCTGACACTCTGTTGCTCACAAATTGTGACAAAATACATCCAAGTTTGTGCAACAAAAAAAAAAAAACACACATGAAAAGGCTCAGGAGGTCTGAATATGTTTTATTTTAATTCCTTAAAATATGATTTCTCATCACTCTCATTCATTTCAGTGTTTGCATGTTGATATTTCCCTCACAAAGTAAGTTGTTTTATTTTTTTGGTTTGAAACCTTTATCTTTGTAATCTGTTTTACCCGGTTTGACGCAGGCCATGGTAGACACAGTGGACAACCTTTTGCGACCAGAGGCCCTAAAGTCATGGCACGACATGAACAGCACAGAGCAAACTCATGCCGCCACCATGTTACTGGACACTCTGGAAGAGGGTGCCTTTGTCCTCGCCGACAACCTCATGGAGCCTGCAATTGTCAAGGTTCCTGCAGATAATATAAGTAAGTAAAAAAGAGATGCATTTGCGATCAGTGCAATCTCAGTTAATTTGATTGTGTTCTGTTCATTACAAGAGTCACTCCTGACATAGGGAAACAAAGCAGCCTTGTAAAAAAAGAACTTTGTTTTCATAATAAGCCTTGAAGCCCTGGGGGAACAGGAAAAAAAGTGCATATTAAGTTTAACGAGTCGCTTACTGACAAAGTGATGAATATCAGACAATTAAATAGACTGGATTCTCTGATTGCGCACACTTACTTTATAAATGTGTACGTCTAGACCTTGTAACTCTATACATTAATGTGAGCATTAGCCTGCTGCGGAGTCAGAAAAATTACATTGTTTATACACAGGCTCCTCTTCCTTCCCTCATTTTCTTCAATTGTTACACTATCAAGGGGAAGGTTTCTCTTCCTCAGAGCTGTTTTATTCATACGAACTGGAGGCTTGTGGCTTGGGGGGACAAAACTATTCCTTTATGATTGACATTTTTATTGCATTGCTCACTCTCGCCAAGATTTAGTGTTCACATGACAAATTCATGTGTCCTTTGCTCTGCATACTGTAACAGTTTGCGTAAGAATGTCTGTAAAAAAAAAAAAGCCCTGGTATTAATGTTCTTTGCTCTTTTTTGAGTCCGAGTCAAAGAGTATTGAATGACTGATATCCTTTTTCCTGCTATTTCTTAATTTTTCTCTTGTAACCAATCCCTCTCCAATCTCTGTGTCCGGCAGTCTTGGATGTCTATGTGCTCAGTACAGACGGCCAAGTCCAGGACTTTAAATTTCCACAGTCCAGCAAGAGTGGGATCTCGATCCAGCTGTCTGCCAACACCGTCAAGCTCAATAGTCGAAATGGTAAGCCTTACAAAGAGAATGATTTGAAGGAAATTGAATCTGTTCCGTTAATACGCAGCATTTCATGTCTCCATGAGAACGTGAAGAAAAATGTTGCGGAATTTAAAAAAAAGAAAAATCAGAGTTCTCTGATTTCAACCACAAATGGCAAAATTATTCATACCTGTTGACATTTTTGTACATGTTGTCACTGTACAACAGACTAAACCAAGTCAAAATACTTCAAAGTGGAAAGAAGAATGTTGCCTGGTTGTTAAAGAAAAATGAAGACTGATTTAGACATGTGCCATGCATTTGTTTTCACTGCCCTTTACTCTGATAAGAAAATGGTTTGTAAAAGTTTTAATTTCAATATCAAACAGCTTAAATAAACACTCTATGAATCTGAAAGATGATGGCATAGCAGTAAACCTCCAAAGACAGTGCCGACCACATAAAATGAAAAGCCAGACAAGGTGAGTGTTAACCAGAGAAGTAGGCTAAAGGCCCATTGTAAATCTGGAGGAGTGGAGATCCACAGCTCAGGAATTTTCCAACAGGATAGCTATGGACAAGTAGCAAAAACAGCATCGTCTATTGAAAGAAAGCTATAAGAAGTCCAATAGACAATTTCTCACAATCCATGCAGTTTACAGTATGTGGAAGAAGATGCTCTGGTCATCTCCTACAGGGCCGGATTTTTTTCCCCTACATTCAGTACATGTGTCACTGAAAGCTAACAAACCAAATCACCCTAAACAGGACAATCGCTGAAGGAAACTTGTCAGAAGCTCCAAAAGACTTGACTATTTGGTAGAGTTTCATTTTCCACCAGAATAACGACACTAAACCTGCCACCAAAGCAGCCAGAGAAACTCAAGTAAAATGTGGAAAGAAAGCTATAAGACTTTCTGTTTGCAGTTTACCATAAGCCCAGTAATGGACACAGAAAACATGCTGTCTGGTGAAATAACCAAAACTCTTGAGTTTTTGCCTACTTGCAGAAAACCATGGTACTGGCAGCATCATGTTAAGAGGAGGCTTTTCTTCAGGACGGTTGCTGGAAAGATGGCTGAACTTTATTAAATGGAGGAAAAGTTGTTAGAAGGTGTAAGAGACTATAGTAAATGCTCACTTACGTACCAGCAAGACAACTACCTTAAAGCATATAGCCAGAGCATAGCGAAGTCCTGACTTAAATTCAATTGATAGTGTGCAGCAGGACTTAAAAATTGGCATTAGGATACTATTCAGCAAATCTAACTGAGCTTGCCCTTTTTACAAAGATGAATAGGTGAACATTTAAATCAATATGTCGATTTCTTTTTACTTCACACATTTGCACTACTTTGAGTTGGTCTATCACAGAAAAATATCAATATGTCCTACTTTGTTATTGTAACTTTAAAAAATGTGGAAACGTTCAAAGTGATGTGAATACATTTGTAAGAAGCTGTGTGTTTACCTGTCTTTTTTATTCTAGTGATTTGATTGTTTTGTTTAAAACGTTACATTTATTTTCAGTAGTATTAACCTGAGTGTTTAAATTTATTGTTTGGAATTGTTGCATCTCTATATTTTAATCACTGCTGAATTTTCTTTTCTCTTTTTTGTTATTTCACTCTGCAGGAGTTGCCAAGCTAGTTTTTGTGCTGTACAAAAACCTGAGCCAGTTCCTCGGCACAGAAAATGCCACCATCAAGATGGCAAACGAGGCCTACGGTCGCAACGTGACGGTGGCTGTCAATTCTGACATCATCGCTGCTTCAATCAACAAAGAGTCCAGCCGGGTGTTTATTAATGACCCCGTCATTTTCACCTTGCAGCACATTGACGTGAGTCTCTTTGTAGAAATGAATGAAGGGTCAAATGAAAAAAACACCAGAGGGGGACAGCCAGCAGACAGAGATCTGCAATTTGAATTGTAAATGTCTGACTAGGTCAGTCGGCAGTTTATTTAAGTCACTGAACATCAAATTAAAGGAGTCTTTAGAACCTAAGTGAATTCTTAATGAAAACTAATTCTTTAATCAACATTGGGATATAAATGATACCCATTTTCTTTTATAGAGGGGGAAATTAACTCCTAGATTAGCCCTACAATCTAGGATGAAATTACTGGAGCACCAATTATCTTTTGTCTTTTAAAGTTGTCACTAGAGTTCCCAGAGGGCCATGCGTGACTCTATTCTTTATCAGAGAAATTGTGCAATTCTAAAGACATGCCGTCAAACAATTATGCCTCGCTGTTATTAAGGCCTCATATACTCAACCATGCTTGGGTAGATTTGGCAAGCATGTGCCAAATGAGACACAACATATGAATTGCTTCATAAGAGCTGTGAAGAGAAAAAAAAAATCCTCATCCATATCAGTGGAGAAAAATGCTTTGTATGAGCAGGGGGTAAATGGCCTCCGTGTTCTACATGTGCTTCAATTTGAGGAAGTCAATTATTTGGACACTTAACCATATCTCTTGTTATCTGCAGATGGAGCACTACTTCAACTCCAATTGCTCCTTCTGGAATTACTCTGAGAGGAGTATGATGGGCTACTGGTCCACCCAAGGCTGCAAACTTCTGGACTCCAATAAAACGCACACCACCTGCGCTTGCAGCCATCTCACCAACTTTGCCATTCTTATGGCACATCGAGAAATTTCAGTATGATTTATTTATTTGTCTAACTTAGTGGTTTCCAAGTATTGTATGCTATGTACCACCTCTATTAAATCTAGGTGATTTTATGTACCACAAGTACTTAATTCTGTATTTTTAATACTGAAAATACAGCATTAAGGGCTCTTTTTAACTATTCAGAAAAACAGTGCTATTTCCTTAGCTCCTTGTAGACAAAAATGTTTATTCATTGCACGAGGCTTGCTGGCTTTTCCTGTGTAGAAACTGACAGGGTGAGAACATTTCTGAGTTTAAAGTACCCTGAAGATCATTACATACAACATAAACTCCCATCCCAAAAGATAGGAGTTTATGCGCTCATCGAAAATGTTAGTTCAACAGCAAAACGTGAACTAAATCAGCATTTTTGATGTGACCTCTGGTTTTTTGAGGACAAAGCAAAACAAGGCTTTGCTCCAGTAAATTGATGATAAGCAATCAGATTCTTGACTTCAAGAGAAACTCTTGAAACACTCTAAATAAAAACAGAAGTTAATATTGTCGCACAAAGCAAAGACAATGACAGCCTTGACTTCTAACAGCTTATTTCCATTTCACAGACACCTTAAAAAAGAATTCTTTGTCATATTTCTTTTGCCTGATCTTTGTTCAATAGAAACATCTTTTGTGCAGCTGTAATAGCCATGAGTTACACTGGTTGGTTCTCTGTCACCACTGATGCTTAGGTTTCGGTACAAATTGTGATTATTGGCTGTCCTAAAAGTTGCTTGAATCCACCAAATGATCTAATGCCATAATTTGCATAAATGTCCCTCTGCATGTAATTGGACTGGACACTGTAGGGGAGAATAAAAGTGCTTTGAGAGTTATAATAACTGGGTGGAAAAAAAACCCCACCTAAAATGTGTTTAGAAAAGAATTGCTTGAGGGATGTGAAAATTCCTTAAATCTAGAGAGTTATTGTTAAGTTGCCAAAAGTAGTTTCACTAGGGCTTCTCCGATAATTCTCCATTAGGTTTCATTTGTGGGAATGGTAAACCAGATGGACTTACAGTTTATCCTTGAGATTTTGTGGTCTTAATTGCAATAAATATAAAAATAACAATTAAAAGCATTTTAACATTATCTGTGTTTTTGGCAGTACATCTGTGATAGCCAGACAGATGTATTGTCTTCCTGTGACAATACATCTCACAAACATAAAAACTGTTCTTAAAAAACAATAATTATCAAATGTGCTACTTCACTGCACCAGTTATATTGTGGGGTGCAATTGTACTTCTAGACAAAACACAATTACTTTCTGTCATAGAAATCTATTTATGTTTATTAAAGAGGTGACATTATGTATTTTCTAGGCAAATAGTGCCATATCGTAGCACATAGTCAAGTAATTACATTGTAACTATATCTCTTTAAGAAGGTGTAGTCCCAGAGACTCTTTCAGGGACTTTCCATCGATTTTACATAATACTCCTCCCCCCTTCCGCACCTTCTGTCCATTTAAGGCTCTCATTGAAAAAAAGAAAAGGCTAAACAATAAAAGTCAGTATCTTAACAATACAGTCAGTTTTTGCAGTTTGCAAATATCAATTAGAGTTTCTCATTCATCACAATAAATCACAATTCTTGTCATGCTTTCTGATGACAAGAAATGATACAGTAATTTCTTCTTCCCGGTGGTCAGGATCATGACCACCGCGGGTCATTTTACAAGATTTCTAAAAACGTTTTTGTAGTAATTCAACTCGATTCTCCCTTCAGTTCTCCGTCTGGGATTTCTCCCTTTGCGTTTGATTTCTCCAGTTAAATTTCAACCCAACAAGTCGGCCAACAGAAAGAGGAAGAGTGAATGATGACATGGATTTTCTGAGCTGTTTTAGAATTGTAGTCTGGCTATATAGGGTTGAGCGAAGCCATTCAGTCTTTGTTGGCCACGCTTCCAATTTTGAGCAATTAAAGTCGGAGGAATCTTTACGACATTTTATTGCTGGTAAAGATGTTGTGGCCTTGCTTCCCAAAGGGTTGTTTCCAGTGCACACAATTTTCAGTAAACTCTGAGCTGGTGCATTACATATGACACAGCCAAACGTTAGCGATTGGTTAAATTTTAATACTTCAGCAGAGTCCACACCTCCAGCAAGCAATCGTTTCCCAATAGTCGAGCGTCCAGACTCTGTGTACGAAGCAAAGAATAGAACAAGGGTCTGGTTTTACCAGGTTATGCTTCATCTTTTCTTTCTGAGTACTGCTTATGGGAATCCAATTTCCACTTACAGTTATTCCACCACAATTTGAGAACCATGGCTCTGTCTAACTTATTTAGTTTTCATTTGATTACCTGTAGTTTTTAAGAAATATTTGTAGATAACTGTCTTTGTTACAGATCTCATAAGATCATAGTAATTTCAGTCCGAAGAGGCTTTTGTGAGAAAAGACATTACATTAGATTCCTGGAAAAGGAAAAATTGAATTTTAAATGCGTTTATGCATTATTTACGTTGAAAAGGCAAAACAAATTAAAATAGAACGAAGGAAGCGTAAATTAAAGCAAGAGAAGAAGATATATATTTTTTTTTTTTTATGAAGATTTTTATCTAAATTCATTGCCCACTCAGTAATATCCTGGGACCTTATTGGAAGTTTGCTTTGTAGAGGGATGGGAGCTTTTATATGTGTTTTCCAATAGTCTCACTGGCACTTACATCCACTTAATGTTGAATCACTCTTATGTTCTGGGTAAAATAGCTGTTTTGTTTTTTTTTGTAACTAATCTATTATTGAATCTAGAAGACAGTTCAGGACTTTTTGCAAAATTCTTCATACTTTAACACAGCATAGGCTGCTTTCACCAGTTCTGGATAAAAAGGGGCCTTAGTTTCTCTTTTTCAACTAACATAAACAGTACTTATTAAAAACATGTGAAAATATAAAATGTTTTGTTTTATTTCCAGGGCAGCGTTCGAGATCACCACGAGCTGCTGCTTACTGTCATCACTCGGGTCGGCATAGTGGTGTCCCTTGTCTGCCTGACTATCTGCATCTTCACCTTCTGCTTTTTCCGGGGCCTGCAGAGCGATCGAAATACCATCCACAAGAATCTGTGCATTAATCTCTTCATTGCAGAGTTAATATTCCTAATTGGTATCGATATGACAGAACCCAGGGTAAGCAGGAATGACCCTATTGATTTGGTTTTGACTTATTATTGCTCATTTAATCTCCTCTCATTCCTCAAGACAAAGGACATTTATTTCAACAGGATTTTTACCGTTTTCTATATCAAACCTAATCCACTTGTCTCTGACATGACAGGTCTTTTTTGCCCTCTTTCACTTAAAGCCCCCTGCGCCTGCCATGCCTAGACCATAATACGTTTCTTTTTTCCTCACACTTTTCCTTCAATCTCCACAAATACAAAAACATTTTCAGCATACAGCAGGGAATCAAAAGCTTTCAGTGCTGAGCAGTACGTGAAAATCTTCTAAGTCTAACCTCACAATATGCATGACATTTTAATTTCTGCTGTGCTGATGGAAAAGTGGAGCTGTGCATGTGGTGAATGAATATTCATTAGGGTTTTTCATCAGTCTCACTGATTTACGTTTTGCTGAGTGAGAGTAGCAGAAATGGTAAATGTCATGTTTTCTTTGGGTGCTAAAATATAGTCCTTTTTGATGTACAGTTCTGAAGAAAGAGCTTCTGACGGTTCTACAAGCTACTGTTATGAAGGTTTTACTTACAGGCATGAAAAGTATATATCTCCTGAGAGATTTCTTTCATTTGTTTGTTTCGTCATATCTAATTGTTTCAGAATTTCAAAAGCAATATAAGACAAAAAAAACAAAAAACGCCTGAGTACACCAAAAACAGTTTTCAAATGATAATTTAGCTTAAGGGTAAAATGCTATTCAAACCAACCTGTCCCTTGGAGGAAAATATTACTTAATTATCTGAGATTAGCCACATTTTTTGTTTCATTTTCATTGGCCAGGACTCCCTTGAAAAAGAGGTTTTTATTCTCAATGGGTTTTTTTTCATCCTGGTAAACTAAAGATTAAATAAAAATGAGCTATTCCAAGGCCTAAATACTGCCAAGCTTGTGAATGAAGAAAGAAAGTAGAATTTGTCTCAAATTAGGAAGCAAGATAGATGCTCTCAAAAAGCAACACATTTTCGAATTAAAGAAATTAAATACAGAGGAAAAGTAAAGTCACTGACAGTCCATCATTTTGAAAAGTAATTTCTAAACCCGTTGGAGTCCAGTGAACACATGTGGAGAAACCATGATACTGCTTGTTAGAATTGGTGGGTCTTCCAAAATTCCTCCAAAAATTCATTGAGAACTCATCCAAAAATTCACAAAAGAAACCAGAGCAACAACTACAGCATTGAGATATCCCTCTTTTCAGTTAAGGTTCATGATCAAGGAGAATGGGCAAAAACGGCATCAATAAAAGAACTCCAAAGTGAAAACAACTACAGACCAAAACTCACACAAAATGTTCTCATATTTGGTAAAAAAAAAAAACAAAAAAAAACCTTTTGCTAAGATATTTTGTGGACCTGTGAGGCAACAGTTTAATATTTCAGAAGGTCAGAGCACAACATAGTAGCACATATCACAGAACAAATATGGTGGTGGTAGTGAGATGTTCTGTGACTGCATTGCTTAAAGGTCTATTTAAATCCTGGGACACTTGCAATTGATAGAACTATAAATTTCTCTGCCTACTTATTTAAAAATATTAAAGGAGAATAACCTGGCATCAATGTGTGGCCTAAAGCAAAACTGGGCTATACTGCAAGACAGTGATCTGAAGCACACTTGCAAATTCTTATAACTGTAAAAAAAATAAAAATAAATCAATAATAAAGGGTGTGCTGTCGCATTGTCAAAGCTCAATTGTAAATCTTACTAATACGCTGTGAAATGACTTTAAACAGAAATTACAGTAAATTTTGCCAACATGAGTGGGCCAAAATCCCTCCACAGAGATGTAAAAAACATATTGCCAGAAATACAGTTGACGACAATTGTTTGTGCCTTAGGGGGCACAAAGTGTTATTACTAATTCTAATATTGTTTGACTATTACTTTTTCACACAAGCAAAAAAATAAATCTGTAATAAAAGACATCATCATTTAAGAACTGTGGTTATCGTTGTTTAAAACATCTAAGTGTGATATACAAGAACAACAAGAAATCCTTAAGAGAGAAAAGACCGCTGTATTGTCTGTGTCTGATATTAATTTATTTTCTGAATCTGTAATTATGCTCTCAGATTGGATGTGCCATCATTGCTGGAATCCTCCATTTCTTCTTCCTGGCTTCCTTCTCCTGGATGTGTCTGGAGGGAGTACAGCTATACCTCATGCTCGTTGAGGTCTTTGAGAGCGAATACTCTCGAAAAAAGTACTACTATGTGTCGGGGTACCTCTTCCCGGCAATCGTGGTCGGCGTCTCAGCAGCCATCGACTACGGCAGCTACGGGACCCACAAAGCGTAAGTGCAGCTGTCTGACACACATTCTGTGAAAAGCAAAGCTGACATACTGGATGCTACGCTGCATAGAGTCTACCTGCTGTGTCTGTGTGAGGCAGATTTTGAAAAGAAATCAACTCATCATCTCTTGCCAGCACCTTATGCGTTGCCCCTGGAGACTACACCGAAACATTCAAGCTTCTTTTTTGCCAGGGATGGGCAGCTGTTCAATTTTTCATGTCATTTGAAAGTGGCTGACAGACCCAACACTGTGGTTTCACCAGAGGGTGCAGCTACATTAATGCCTCTCTGCTCAAAGACCCTCCTGTGACCTCTTGTTTGTAAATGCTCTCTTAAAGAGAAGAGCATTGTGTAGAAGCATTTTACGTAGATTAATGGCCATATCACAGCTAAGACTCGTTGCTGCTAAAGACTACTTGGGGTCTTTTCTCTGTTTTGTGTAAATGTAATCATGTTCAATGCACAAAGAGCTCTTTAAAGTTCCCAATAAAAAGTCTACATGATAAATATTCTTAGCATTATATTTTATGCAAAAATAAACAGCATATGTGCTGTATGTTAAAATGCTTGTTTCTTTCTCACAGGTGTTGGCTGAGTGTAGACAATCATTTCATATGGAGCTTTATAGGACCAGTCACCTTTATCATCATGGTAAGCTGTTTTATTTTACGTACACTTTCAGAGTGCTAAAGCGAGTGAGAGCAAGTGAGATGAAAGAGATGCAAGGAGGAGATAAAGGAAGTGGGCAGGTCAAAGTGAGATGAAAAGTCAGCAGGATTTGTTTTTCTTCACCTTGTTTCCTCAGAGATGACAGGTTAATTCTTCAACAAAGACGCATTTTTGAAGGATCCAAAACCCTTTGTGGCTCTTAGTCCCTGACAGGAATCAGGACTTCATAAAGTACTTCAATCAAAATGTGCACACATTTTAGAGCTGCATCATCTAGGAGCTTTCAATTTGTCCTTTACAGTGGTTTATGAAAGGATATATATTCCCGTGACTGTTTTAATATATTCGTCACAATACATGAATAAAAAATATCAGAAAAATGTTTCTTACAAATATGTGCAGAACTCTTTCCTATAATACCCTTAAAATAAAATCCAACAGAGAATCTTCAGATATGTTTGATTTGAGACAAAAAAACATGTTTAGAAAACATACAGTGATAGTTTTTGATATGGGCTATACGGGCAGTTGCCCAGGGCAGCATCTCATAGGGGTGGGGCACCAAAGAACTAGAAAATAAATAATGTCTTATCTGTCAGTTGCCCCCTGAACAAGTTTGCTACTACTTGTATGCACGTGTAAAGGAGTAAGTTTCCATTAGTTGCTGTTGAGTACTAAAAAAAAAATCTGATAATTGCTTGCATTTTAGTTGGTTGGAGAGCAGCAGGAGGAGCTTGCACAACTGCGTGCATATTTATAATTTAAACTTACATTTTCAGGCATAGCGAATAATCATGATTAATCAGAGAGCCAGAGTATGATTAATCAGATTATATATATATATATATAATGTGAAATTTCTTCTGTTTCTGTTTTTCTTCTTCTCCTCTGCACAGGAAGGGCCAAAAGTCCTTTATTGGTTTGTTTGCTTTTTGTAAATACCGGATGGTACTGTAAGTGAGGGGAGGAAAAAATAAATAAAAGCAAAAGCACCTCTCTGTTTGGTCAAGGACCGTCAAGGGTGAAGGACATATAGCATTTCCTATTGACATATGTCCCATAAAAGGCATGCAATTATTTACTGGTCATGACATTATTATCTCCTGCTCCATCAGAGGGGCTCAGAAGAATGAGACCTCCGGGAGTCTGACTTTCTTGCACAAGTGAAAAAAGAAAATAGCTATCCCTCACATATGCTGTACACTCTCACCCTCGCTGCTCGAAGCATTGCTTTGTCCTTGTGCGAACCGAGGGAGAAGGAATTTCTGCAAGCTCGCCTCGTGTTCGGGCAGGGTGGTATTTGTTCAGGGCCGTCTCCATCATATATCCCGATGGTTGGTACAGTATCTACAGACGCAGTGACCTGTGCTGAACATAGAGCTGACACTGAAAATATACTAGAGAGATGGGGGCAGCTGTGTCAAATTCCAATGAGTGTCTGCGCACTGTTGGATCTCTGCTCGGAGCCTTAAAAGCAAAGCTACAGTACAGCTCTTTGTGTCCAGTGTCGGAATGAATAAAAAACGATTCTAACTAGACTGCATTTTACAGTTGCTGTAAAATTGGTTCTCAATGTGAGATGAGGTGGTTCGCTGAAGACCCAATGAAGAGCTGCGCTGGATTAAAATCTCTTTCAGCAAATGCTGAAATGCCTTTTTTTTTCTTTTCACATCTATATTTTTCTTTCTCTCTGCATCCGCTTTGAACGTGTGAGCTTATAATTGAAGAAAAGCTAACATTGTATTAAAGCAAACACACAATTCTTCCTGCCTCAGCAAATGCTCCGTCAGCCACACAGGAATATGTTTCCTCTCCTTAAATTGGGCCCTCATTGTTTTCAAATTGGCTGTTTCTCTCATAATAATTTGCATGAAAAATATGTCTGCGGTGGAAATGATGATCAGGATCCCAGTGGTGATGACCGGAGAGATGGAATCATGACCCTGTGAGGAGCTAATGTATTGCTGCAAAGTCTACGTGTGACAGGGATGAGGTTGTGTTGCACTGGCTTGGGCTTAGCGTGCTGCTCTATGCAACAATTGTTTGAAAAAGACAAAGCACTGTGGAAAGGGGCATCTCGGGGGAGCGAGCAGGAGCAAGGTTTGTCTACATCATCCGTGACCCTGGTTTCTCTACAAATTGGCTTTGTCCTTGTCAATGAGAGAGAGGGAAGAGCAAAGGAGAAAACAGTGCACTTTCTGCTTATGTGAGGAGACAAAATGCAGCCAACACCATGTTTAAGCAAGTAATGAGGACGATTTATGTTTTTCCTTGAAATTCACGAACCAGAAATTTTCAGCTGATTTACTGTCTTTTTTTTTTCATAAAGCTTTGACCTGCCAATGCAATCTGATTCCAAATTCTCTTTAAAAACTGTAAAGCAAGAAGATATAAGAACAGCGTTCAGAATATTTTTTGTCAAGCCTTTTTGCTGTGAGTGGCAATTATTTATTTATTTATTTTTTATTCAAAGCAGAATTGATGTGATGAGAGGTTTGTAAGAGATTATTCTATGTAAAAAAAAGGGTTTTGCTAATATTTTAAAGCAAAGATAAGATTATACTTGTCATTTCATGCTGTCTTTGGCCTCTTATTTTTGCCCCTAGTGATATTGATGTGCGAGTATTACTGAAACATCTGTCCAGTTTTAGGGTGTTTTGGCACCTGATAGACCAGTAGACTCAGTTCGATTGGTGCCTAAAATTGCAGCATTTGTTAGATTTTCAGCAGGTGTGGTTTGCTTTCACACTGCAGTGTCAAACTGTCCAAAAACCTTTCTAACCCACAATAAAAACAGAGTGGCGTCACATTTTAGCAGTTGTAGAATTTCTCTTTCATCTTTGGCAAAAGAACACGAGCCATTTCTCCCACTGTTGCTAGAGTCCTGCGTTTGTTTTGGTTTTATGTAGCCAGAATGCCCTGCGCTATTCTCCACTTCCTACTTGTGGAGTGGTATCGGGTCCGCTGGCATCGGACAACAATGTACAGGGGACAACTGATGGATAAGACATAATCTATCAGTTTATGTATGCATTCGAGCCACGGCAGAATTCACTTCAACCAAACCGAGATCCAGGTTTTAGGCAGCCCAGTGTTTACCTTCCGAAACAAATCAGACTGTCTAGGCAAACAAACTAGAGTTTGATTAAAGCGGATAACCACTGTTGTGAATGCACCCATAATGTGCATTATCAAAAGAATTCAGAACTTTACTTTTACTATAAGTCTAGTATGTTTAATAACTAGCAACGGTTGAATTCCCAATTCAGCATCGTTTTTGAAAGACTTACCCTTTCTTGAAACTTGTAAATATGAGCATTCGAGTCATAGAAAATATGGTTGTATTGTTGACTAACTGCTTACATTTCTGCTCTTCCTTTGGCTTCACTCAGTAACAGCATTCACTTTGAAGTGTATTTTTTTTTTCAGTATGATCTGGTAGCACATATGAACGGTTCATTCACAGATCAGAAAAAGATCAGACTCTTGACTTTTGGACTGGACTGTTCTTTCCTGGATCTCCAGTTTTTTTGTTTTTTTTTTGTTTCCCTTGAAACAGCTCTGAAATGTCTGAAAACAAAAGCATGAAGCAGGCAGTTAGATCAGTGTTTTTAAGCAGAGGTCGCCCCTCTCTTGGCACAGAAGGTATTAGCTCCATGAAAGGGGGAACATAGAAGTAATGAGTGCTGGGGGGAGCCATTTGCATGCTTGAGATAACTTCAACGCAAGGCCTTTTGGATCATGACACGTCGCGAGCAGTTCTTGTCATCTGGACAGCTCCATCTGCACCTTTAATATTTTATCCCCTGCAGTTCATTTGGAGTTCAGGGTATACACACACAGTCCACTTCAGGAAAAAAAAAAAAGCTCTCTCCTCCACTCCCAGTGAGGCGAGGTGCTTCTGCATGGCTTGCAGTGATGATTCAGAAAGGGAGTGAAGGATGGAGGCAAGGCGGCTTCGCTCTAGCAAGAGGGATCCCCCCGGGAAAGGCTGCGAATGCATGTCGGTGGGGGTGGGAACATGTGCCATGCTGCTGGGTTACTTTAAAGTACTGTGTCCCTCTCCTCTGTCTCATTGGATCCATGTCACCACTCCATGTGTGAAAGGGTTTTTCAAAAGTCCTCCCCCACCTGTTCCTCCCCACCCCCGCTGTCTTACTCATGCAGACGGCTGGCAGAAATAATGGCTGAGAGCTGCGAAACAAAAACATAGCTTCAGTTCCGTCTATGATATAAAAGTCAGATCTTGATTTTCCCCCTACCTCTTTCTCTCGTTCTCTTTTCTTTTTCATCCCTTTCTTGCCATCCTTTTCTTTGAGAGTCTGGCTTTTATTGTGTGCGGCTCTGTGAGTTGATTGCATGTGGAGGGGGTGATGTATTGATCACAGGCAGCCTTTTGATAGCAGTGTGCACCAGAACACTCAGGAATTTCTGCTCAAGAGCGAATGGCTGTGGTCCGAGTCCAGCTCACAAAGGTCCCTCGCATTGGCAATTCATCCACATTTTTCTCTCTGGCATTCTAAAAATAACATGTTGATGCTGAAGCACACCATTTGCGAGGCTCCCCTGGATAAAAGCTTTTGTTGCCACAAATGTATTTATTTTGTGTGTTTTGCTTTCTTTTTAATAGCTGTATTTGTTTGAACCATTGACATGCTCTTAGGCACACCTCTTGTTTTTTTTTTTCTTCTTCTTCCTTAGACATTTCTTGACATTATTTATACATGACTGGCTTGCAGTGCGAACACAGTTTGGTACATCTGCTGTGAGTGCTTGTACATGCTGTGTCGAGGACTTGTTTGCCCCAGAATAAATGATTTTGAAGTAAATTATTTGGAGGAGCCCCTTGCTGGACTATCCATCCTTTGTGTCTCTAAATCACACTATTGATTTTTTTAAGGTACCAAATAAATGTGCTCAGAAACGCGGCTCATAGTATCCTTGTCTGAGCCTGATACGTGCTCCCTCCTCCCACAAGATTTAATGCGTTAAAACAGGCGAGCTCCCTTTCTCCTTACCTCTTTCTTTTTCTTTCTTTTCATCTGAACACACAAGAGAATTGGACAAAATATACCATGTTCCCCCAAGCCTTTTGTTGCTGGTTATACCTCATAATATTTCACTATGTGCATAAAATGATATGTGGTTGTTTTGTACAACAAGAGCCTCTCTTATTTCTCCTGCTACTTCTCATTCCCTTCTGACATGGCAAGACTGCTGCCGTGTGACTGTTGCTGTTTTTTTTTTGTTTTTTTTTTTCCACATTGATGGATTTTAATGTATTTCCATGCTCTCATTGATATAGAATGACACTAAATTTGGCGCCAGTCGGTCCGTCTGAGACTAGCAGGAGTGATAGATTTTTATTGGATTAGTGTGTGGACATTGCAGAGAGTTGAAGGCTCTTTGCTTTTAATACTTATGGACAAATTAACAGTTTTTTTCTCCTCTGTCTGCCTTATCTTGAGGCATAAATCTTCATGAATTAACACTGCCATTATTCTGTTTTGACAGCTCAATCTCATCTTCCTGGTAATCACAATGTACAAAATGGTGAAGCACTCTACCACCCTGAAACCAGACTCGAGTCGACTGGAGAACATAAAGTAAGTGAAAATGTCATGTATGCTGAGGAACACAGTGTTTTTTTTTTTTTTTGTATGAATGATATTAATATGGTTGGCTAGAATGTGGTCTTGTTTTTGTTTTTCTTATTCTAGCTTGAAGTTTTCTAAACCTTTAAAGAAAATTTAGGATTTCTGAAATGAGGTTTCTTTACAAGGTTGTATGCATCAATATTGAGTGTTGTAACAAAACATCAAGCTGACAAGATATGTGGTTCCTGCTAATAAAACAACATGGTTTTAGCTTCTTTTTTTAACTAAGAAGCCACATAATTTGTTTCCACAAAACATTGACCCACCAATTTTACACTTCTGATTCCCCTTTAGAGGTCTGGCAACCCCATAACGATCTGAGTTATAAGGGTAACATGGGATTGCAGAAGAAGTGTGACATAGTGATATATGATACAAAGCAACCACAGCAACAGCAGCTAAGCCCGCAGGTGCAAAGACACCAGATGATCCTCTAGAGTCTTTCTCATCTGAGAAATACTCTGATCAACAGAACCTGGTGTAGATAATGAAATGCATTTGAATAGCCTCCATGAGGACCACAACACAGAGCTCAGCCAAACATGAGGGGAATAACCCACACCTATTTAATCTGTATTGTTCAATTTTGTTGCGATGTAGGCCACAGTCAACTGGTTCAGTAATCCCACCTGCATGAAAGCACACATCGTCCTGGATCACACTGGGTCGACTTAGGTTATGTGGATCACAAAATCATCTGTGAAGTGAGATTTGTGTGTTGCGTGGTAACTGCAGAACAATGATCTGAAAGGGCTTATATCTGCATCAGAATATGTACATCTTGATGCCGCAGGAGTCTGGCTATGGATACAACATCAAGCTTACAGAACATGCCTTTATATCCACAGCTCATCATAGCTTTCATTTACTTCACCATTCTCTGGTGCCAGTTGGATAAGAATTTGCAAGTCTCACTTTACTTTGCCAATAAATATTGTGTCAAAAAAAATTGTTAAATAGCATCTACTTAAATATTTCTGGTTGTTATGTCTTTTATGTGTCAGACACTTGGTCTGAGCGCAAAAATGTAAAATTTTTTGTCCTTGTTTTTCTCTGAGGAACAAAATGTGTGGTATACAATCACTAGTCATGTGCAAATAATTGCTCAATGGAAACAAAGGGTGATAAAACATAGTAAAAGTTTGTTTTTGTATTGGCCAGTTGCAAGCTAGGCATTAGCTGCAATCTCTGGGGCCAACTAATCTGAGTTTATACTAAACGGAGACACCAAGAGTGCAATCCACTGCCGGTAAGATATTAGCTGCTTATAACCTTTTTGCAGATCCTTAGCTAAAAAAAAAGGTCCTGAGCTCAATGTACCAGCATCTCCTGGAAGGGAAGGATACAGAAAAGCTCTTTTTGTTAATGCCTTTGTCAATAAAAAAATATTGAATCATTTGTGCTGCAGAATTGTGGATGTTTTTTATTTGAGGCTATAAGGTCTTGTCGGTTGCTGTAAAAACACCAGTTTACACAATCATATTATTACAGTAAGTGTTCAAGTTGCAACCACTGTTTGTAAGGGTTCTCCATCTATCTATAGTCAGTGGTTGTTTTTTTTCCTTTCTTATTTTTTTTTTTAGCGTAGCAGCACAGTGGTAAAACTGCAATCAGGGAAAACAGTCATTAAAGGCCGATTTAGACATCTCAGTTTATTTGTGATAGACTACTCCCTTATCAAGCAAACCACAGCAGACCATATTTTCTGAAGCCTGCTTGCTTAAAAATGGGCGCAGATTTTCTCGCTGAATGTTGAAATTATTTCATTTAAACTTGCTTATGTTGTTTCTACTAATTGCTGTTTTCCTTGTGGTCATTTTCTTTGTTTTCTTTGTGTCGGAGTTTTCTCTACGAGTCACAGTGTCTATTGCATGTTGCATGCAAACACAAAGTTAACGCAGGCCCTGTGCTTTCTTTTCTCCTCTCATCTTCTACCTCTGTCTCCGCTCTGCAACCCACACCAGTAATTATCGCGTTTGTGACGGCTACTATAATACAGATTTGCCTGGGTAAGCTTTTACCGCGCACCTCAAATAATGTTATCCACACACCACCACCCACCCATCAGTAGCATGGATGCAAATTCAGACAGCAGACGATGTGTTCTGACCAATTGCTTTGCTAAAAGATGGAATATTTGGTAATTTAATCAAAACATGCAAATCTTGGCTCTTGTTAGACCCTAATTTGATTGCCTCCCCTGATTTCCCTTGGATCAAAAAGTTGAAAATATCACACTCAAGTGCCAACTAACCCGCGCTGTTCTGTGCTCTGATCTAATTGTGTTTCTCTCTTCCCGCTATCATGCTCTCTAGCTATGAAGATAATAAACACTTTATCAAGTAAGAACATGTTGCCCAGAACTCTCCTCTTCAGCTTACAGTTAATTCTCTCCACTCTTCCTTATTCCCTCTTTCCTTTTCTGTCTCTCAATCTTTCCTTCTTTTACTTTGTTTTGCCAGCTCATCTTCTCCCAAACTGCAGCTTTAAAGCCTCTCATCCATCCGTCCTTGTGACTGGTCACTTTCACTGTTTTCATCAATCTGGTGTTGTGGTTGTTGTTGTTGTGTGTTTGACCACTGAACTGTGACAACTTCTGCTGTCTGAAGGCTTCACTGGACCTTTACACACAAACAAGAAAAAAATCCCTCGACTCCTCCACATCTGCCTCTTTCCTCCAGTTCTAAAAAATACACAAGCCAGATTAATATTTAGTGTGTCTCAGTAGCCTTTTGCTTCTTTTAAAGTTATTTTCAAATGTTCTTTGCTCTACTTTGAATTTGCTGTTTGGTATGCTCTAAAGCATTAAAGTAATATATTTACAGAAAAACAGATCAAGGTTCTCCTTCCATCTTCTCTGTCTGACGGGAGAAACTGCTGATGAGCTTAGGCTGAAATTTTGCGAAGAAGAAAAAAGTGGAAATAAAATTGTCAGGCATGAGATTGGATTGCATATGTGTTTTTGCCATCCTGTGTTTTCCCTGTCTCTTGGTTTACAGCCATCTTTCAAGAGTTTCCTCCAAGATCAAAATGAGAAAATAAAAATTGCCAGTCGTTACTCATTTACTGAACATTCCTCGTGTTAATTCTCTTGTTCTTGTTTTGCTTTTTTTTTAGGTCTTGGGTCATGGGAGCTTTCGCCCTGCTGTGCCTGCTGGGTCTCACGTGGTCCTTTGGCCTCTTCTTCATCAGTGAGGCCTCCATTGTCATGGCATACCTGTTCACAATATTCAACACCTTCCAAGGAATGTTTATCTTCATTTTCCACTGCCTTCTTCAGAAAAAAGTGAGCCCGTTTGTTGTACTATACTCTAATTTCAGAGATTTGTCCTTCAAGTTGAAAGGCATCTGAATTTTAGCATTCCAGCATTTCTGAAATAGCACCTCATGCTGATATAAAGACCAAACACTGTTCGTCTTGATATCGCAGGCTAAGTCATATTTAAAGTCAACAGTCTGTGTAAACACCTGCTTCTTGCTTATGCAGGTCCGCAAAGAGTACAGCAAGTGCTTCCGCCACACATACTGCTGCAGAGGGCTGCCAACCGAGAGCTCGCACGGTTCCACAAAGACATCCACGACACGGACGAGTGCGCGCTACTCTTCTGGTACACAGGTAGACCAGCAGCTTTACACAGTAAGACTCCAAACGTGCCATACAGTGTTTTCTATGCTGAGCTGCTGATGATGCATGATTTTAACACTAATATGAGAATTTGCTTAGGAAAGTTGTTGACAATTTTTTTCTCAAAATTGTTCAGTTTTTGTACATTCTATAATCCAGATCGATGTAAACAAAATTGATTCAGTTTATTTCAGAACCTAAAGCTTCATTTTGATCAAATTTGTTATGTTTTTAGATGCTATTTATTTCACGTAGTAAAAAAAAAAAGTCAATTGACTATCCTAATTCTGTTTACATTCTGTACTTAGAGGGATTAATAATATAATGGTATTATATTGTGAAGAATTGGACTGTGTTAACTGTCAGGCAATAAGCAGATGATAAGCAGATCATATTATCTCTGAGTGGTGCTGTCGTTGATTACCTTCTACATGAAATATTTCTCTTTAAATAAGCAAAACAGTTGAGATCAAGTGCTACAAGTCTTCATTAAATGTTCATCAGCGAAAACAAAAGAGAGATTAGGTTTGGACACTGAATTGATTCTCACAATAAAAAATGACTAAATATTGAGACACAACATATTTTCCTGACAATAATCTAGTGGACTATTTTTATTAAACACATTAGCAGTGCTTTTTGTAAATTAAAATGGACATCATGCTTTTAAATCCTTCCATTTCACATTGAAATTATTCAATTGTGGAATATAAAATGGAGAAAGAAAGTCAAAGTTTTTATATAATAATACTATTCAAAAAACCGAGTACGATCATGTCCTCAAACATACAGTGTTAAGATAAACACAAGGTACGATGCTTCTTCTAAAAAACAATATCCTGGACATCATGTCACCACAAGGCAGATTCTTGTCTAAAATAAAGTTTGTTGTCATAATAGCATTATTTTCAGCTTGGCGCTTTGCTATGTCCATCATTCCAGAGATAAGAGGAACTGACCCCTCAACCAAACAGTTTTTTAGCAAATCATTCTTGATAATTATAGAAGTTGCTGAACCACATCACACAAAGAGGAGTTTCTCCTCTGATGTGGGTACATTTCCAAGAAAATATATACATTTTTTGTTTTAGCTTATCCACTTGTATCTTCGGCATACTTGAACTCAGACTACAAAATCACTGTGAGAAATAAAAATGGTTTATTTGTAATTTGATCTTGCTTAGCAGTTCCACAGCAAATACTATGACTAATAGTTTGAAAAAAGTAATTAGAAATAGAGAAAGTTCAACGGATTGAAAATATGACTGAAACACAATATAAAGATAAAACTCAAACTAGGAAATTATTGCTTACTAAAATCAACTTTTTTTCTTAAATGTAATTAAGGGTTAAAATATTTGGGGAAAGTTAGTTTTGGTTAAGTTACAGAACAATTAAGATGTTTAAAGTTCAGAGATCAAACACCATCTGTTAAACAAACCTCCGTGTTGGCCCGATCCAGGATACGAACTTTAAGACAAAGCAGACCAGTCAGACAGGTAAGCAGAAAGATAGTGGTCATGATAAATGAGGTTCAGTTTCTTCCTGGAGATGATAGAGCTTTACAAAGGTGCAAGCATTAGTGGTGCTCTCCAACAATCAAGCCTTTATGGTCGAGTGGCCACATAGAAGCCATTACTCACTAAAAGACACCCTCCTGGTATTGTACTAAAAGGCCCTTGAACAACTGTAAGACTGAAACAAACCTCTATAAACTGATAGTACAAAATTGTGAGACAGAACCAGCCTTACCTTATTGATAGCAACACTATAGATAAACATGTTGAAGGCATTCCTGTTCTGTGGGGATGCCTTCAAGTGATTGAGTTCAGACAGAGATGGATGACCAAAAATACAGAAAAAAATCTTTCATAAAATTGTGTTTCTCTACTTCCAGATTTATTTAATAATTTAATACGCAAATTCTTTCAGGGTAAATGTGAACTGTTTACCACAAAAATACTTTAGGGCTCTGTTTGTCTGCAAAGCTACCGAGTACTTGGTGAAAATTATTATTTCTGTTTTTATTTTCCTTTTGATGAAAAGGAATAAACTGAATCTATTTTGTGCTGAGGTTGAAACCTAACATCTGAAATACCTCTAGAGGTGAAAAGTTTCTATCTGTCTCGGCCTTTCTTAGAAGAAAGCACATTTCAGCTTCAGAGTTGCATCAGGAAATGTTACATTATTCCACATTTACCAATCAGGGTCTGCTTTGCTGCATGGGAACCTTTCTTTTGTTATGTCCCTTTAGCACTTGCTTTTATCTTTATTTTTCACGGATGTCATGTGCATGGGAAACAGTGTTGCACTCTTTAAAAAAACATTGTAGGCACACTTTTACTGCAGGACGACCTGATGCTGCAAAAACGTACGGGTTTGAACAGTGCCTTTCTTGTAATAGGCCAATAGCCTTTAGCGGATAACATCCCCAGAGGTGATGTGTTTGCAGAAAGACAATGATGTCACTTCAAAACTCCAACCAAGAAGAACTGGAGTTAAAGTTGTTCAAAAGGTGACTTAGATGAAAAAAAAAATTATATAAGTTGAGATGCACTAAGACCAGTGACGGGTTCTTTTACTGAGCTAAGAAGACATAAAGTTACATATTTTTCAGTATCAGTGAGGTATTTCAAATTAAGTCAGGGAAAACTGTGATTAATTAATCAATATTAATTGTTTTTTATGACATGTTGCTTGTATTTAGAGGTGCAGAAAATAATCAATTCTTGAGAGAATCTCGGTCCCTAGTCCTGAGAATTCTGAATCGATTCAAAGTGCTCAAAAATTGATTTTAGTCTGCTTAATTTTTAAAAAGTTTTATGTGCAAACTTATTTTTGTATAAATATAAACTGATGGGATTTGATGCAATATGGAACCTCTCTACTTGTTTTCAAGGCTCTCACTGGTTTAACAACTTACTTTTACATCATAACACTCCAGCTATAGCTTCAGGATTCATTTTCCACTATGCACTAATGTTGAACATTCCCAGATTCGGGCTCAAAATGAGTAGTAGCAGCCTTTTTGATGGTGAACCTCTACATGTGGAGCAGCCTAGCTTCCATCGCTAGAACTGCTCATTGTCAGTCAAAGTAAAACCTGCTTAAAACTTATTTTATTTCCACTAGCTTTTAATTGTGACTGAGAAGATCATATTTACATATATCACCAATAATTTTTTTCTTAAATGTTGTTGGTCATTTTTATTGTATTTTCAATGATTTTGTAGGACTATAATTCCACACTTTGCCCTTAGTAAAGCACTTTCATTTTTACTTTGATATATTAAGAAGCTGTAACCAGTTAATTTATATATCTTCAGAAATGTCTGTAATTCATTCAGGTCTACAACAAAGTGTGAGAGAAAAAGGCTTAATTGTTTGTTCCTTTTCAGCTTTTAACCCGTATCTGTTTTGGACAATGTCAGAAATGTTTTTTTTTTGCTTTTTGGAATTCCTTAGACTTAAGGATCTTCTTTTCAGTGCTACCACACAAAGCTTCAAATAAAAGACTCTAAAGGCAGTTCAAAATATAAACACTTTAGTCATCTTGTCTTCTTGTTGAATCAATAGTTAAACCTTGTTTTTGAAAACATCCCAGTTCCTCATATAAACGGAGGAAAATACTGTTGCTATGTGATCTTATAATTTATGACTAGAAACTGGAAAAAGCTATAATCAGTATCAGCAGGTCAAAGCTTTACAATTTAGTGACAAAATTCTGATCAGTCCATGAGAAAGATAACAAAAATGACACCAGTGCTGCTCTCACCTTACTGTGAAGGCAGGTGAGTGATGCAAACTTTAATATATATTTTAAAAGATGAAGGAAAGTTGTTCTGAAACCTGCACGGGCCGGATTAAAGTCCTAATGACTGTCCCTTGTTGACCTGACAGAGTCGTATCAGGAGAATGTGGAATGACACCGTAAGAAAGCAATCTGAGTCCTCCTTTATCTCAGGTGACATCAACAGCACCTCCACCCTTAACCAAGGTCAGTTCACACCTCATCACTTTCCACACCTATGCACAAATTCCATCTGCCAGCTAATATTATCACCTTGAAGTACCTGCAATCACAACACAACACAAGGTGCAGGCAGTAAATGCCGTTGTCTTGAAATGACAGTGCAGCATGGTTCATAAAAACGCAAGGCCTTAAAAATGAAGTTTTCTTTTTCTGTCAGCTCAGAGCTGGGAAAAAAAAATCTTCCTCAAATTCTGCAGCATCTCCTGTACCTCGGTCTCATCGGTCTCAAATTGAGACTTGTGTGTTTTCGTGATTTAAGTGTGGGCTGTTAAAGATCATGCCCAGGGGACACATAGGCAAAACTAAAATGGTTGTAAAAAGTTTTATTTTCAGAATATCTAAACGTGAAGCAAAAGGCTATTTGTTGCCCAGCACAGAAGGTGACCCCTGTTACTTTATAAAGAGATTTATGGGTCGGGGGAGGAAAAACTGTCATTTATTATTTAGCTTGAGCACAAATATGATGATGAGAAGATGATGTTCAACTCTGGCTGACCCAGAGTGCTTAGTGTGATGTTAGGCTTTCTGCTGCCTCTCAAATGGCTTTCTAAGCATGCAAGGGAAAAGAAGGTTTACACTAAGGTAGCTTAACTTTCCCTCCGCTGACTTCTGTCATTGCTGCTCTTTGCCTTCCCCTTTTTCCTTTTTGATGTCACTTCCCAAAAGACAGAATCTCGCATTGAGCACTCTCTAGGACATTTTGACTTGGTGATACATCAGTAACAATCTGGAGGTACAGCTCTCTTTTTCTGCCCCTCCGCGCTACCATTTCCTGGAGATGTTAATGCAAAGGTTGGATATTGATCACTCCGGGGCGTAGTAGCAACCCTAGAGAATTAGTGCACTGAAGGAGGGCTTTATCTCCTAGAAGCACTTCCATGTCATTAAAAACATCCCTGGAGACATCTCAACATGACAGATGGCATTTAACATAGGTGATAAATGGCAGTGGAAATACCTCAGATCCTTAAAACACACTGCAAGCTCAGGAGAGAGATTAGGCTTTGGAAGATAATGGCTAAATTTTTAGCCCTAATTGTTTTTTCTTATAAATAAAAACCTGGCACAGTCGTCCTGTCTGTCATAAAGTAGAAATTATATTTGGAGGGACGTGAAACAGCAAAACCTTTGCATAATTACAGAAAATCTAAGGTGCAGAAAAATGAAGCTTGCACAACATAATAACTAAAAGTGAGTTATGAAACACACTTGTGACAGAATGTAATAATGAGCATAGTTGGTTGAAAATTAGTTTGTAAATAAATGGGTTAGGAAGGATTTGTAACACACTTAACAAATGGATGGGGGGACAGGCACCAGCAGAAGATGCGTGCAGGAATTTTTCCTTTCCTTGTTGCCTTGAGTGGAAACTTTTAATTAAAATCCCTACTTTCAGATTTAGGCTCACCCTTAAAGACAAAGTCAGATTCTTTGCCTTTTTTTCTGTTCTCCATGACACTTTCAGACAACTGCCAAACTTACCTGCTCCTCCTCTGTCTTGCCACTCCAGGAATGACTGGGAATTACCTACTAACAAACCCTCTCCTGCGACCACAAGGCACTAACAACCCTTATAACACCTTACTGGCTGAGACAGTCGTGTGTAACACCCCCACAGCTCCAGTGTTTAACTCACCAGGTGTGCTTATTTAATTCTTTCACCTGCATTCTGCCTTTTTTTATATATATATTTTGTTCTTTTTCTCTCCCCCTTCCTCACTGATGTCTTCAGTCAAGTGTTCAGAAGGCGAAATGAAACACAGGATGTTCAGCAGTATCGTCTTTCCGTTTAAATCACTGTCTCTGTAAGACTTGATAATGTGCTCATCAAATGTGTGTGTGCAAAAAAAACAAATAGAAGTAATACACTCACATTGTGTCATGCATGACACAGATCTTTGTGGTTCACCTGTGTGTTCTCATATTTCTCTTAACGGGACATAATGATTAAGATGGGAAAGAGATACTGCGCATTCTGCCTCGAGATAATGTAAACAGTGGTGTAGACCTGAAGCTGTAGTATAAACTGCACGATCATTAAGATTTATTTCCATGAACATATGAGGCAATTTGTTTCATGCTGTGCTACTTCTTAAACATGGTAAACTCCAAGAATTTACAGTGCTCTCCATATTTATTGTCAGCCCTGGTAAAGATGTGTAAAAACCCTTAAAATTAACTATTTATGGCAGCACCACAATTTCATATGAATGAAAAATACTTGAAATGTGACAAAACGAACTTGGGTTCTCGTCCAGGCTTTCTTGTGACAAATCTAGTTTTTTAAAAATCTTTGTATGAACTATTCCCTGACATTTGACAGATTGGAGGTTTATTTTTCCAGTTCATAGGTTAAAAAAAACAAACATGGTCTTTCAACGGTTTTTCGGTACCCATTCCTTGACTAATTTAAGATAACACACATCTGCTTACCTACATGGTGTGCTCTCTTGTCTTTCCCATTTTGAAGAACTAAGAGATGATGGTTTTTACATCACTTCATACAATTTTAATTAAGATCAAAATATTTCTTGATTGGTGTGTTATTTTATCTTTCCTATTTTGAAAAATTAAATATCTCCGGGACTCATATTGATTGCTAATTAAGAGCTCCTCTAAGCACTCGGTATGATGATGACCAGTGTGATGTATGCATTTTAAAAATGCTTCACTTTTATTTCATAATAGTTAATAGGGGTTGCCAGTAGATATAACATGGCAAATTTTGCGTAAAGCGATATATATTTTTAATGAGATTTTTCTCCTTTTTTAAGTTTGAGATCATACGACCCAGATTTAAAGACAGCTGCATTTAAATGCACCATCATATCTTTACCATGGCTGCCAATAAATGACGTCTTTTTTGTATGCATTGTGTTATCAGTGTCTAAATACAATATTAGGAACTAGAGTATGCCTGTGCAAATAGTAATGATCACTATATTTCTGTTGTATATGGCATCAGAACATATATAACAGTGATAAGGCTGTGATGTTTTTGTATGTGCTGTTCCTTTTTGAAACTGAAGTGGCATCTTTTGTTATGTTTTGTGCTTTTCCCCTGTGCTTCCCTTTAGTGACCTTCAGAGAGACAAGTATGGGAGTAAAACTTAACTTTGCCTATCAAATGTAAATTTTTTTCAGCATGCTTATTTAAAACAACCCCAAACCCTCGGCACAATCACTGGTTTACTTTAGGCCATTAACACACACTCAAGTGGAGAGCAAGTGGTTCACAAAAACAATCTAAATCAAAATAGCTCAATTTGATCATTTTAAGGAATCTTTCAACTCCTGATAGATTTGTCCTGAATTTGCCCACTACTCTGCTTTTCTTTGTTTGGTTTGTTTTTTATTGACCAAAAATATGTTTACTGTTGTTTTTATTTTTTAAAGAAGAAAACCGTTTATAAAAATATTTCCTTTTCCCCCCTCACCCCCTACTGTCTGTCTTAGTTGTCCTGGTGTGGCACTCAGCAGTCTCAGTGTCCAGTATTATTCCTGTCACAGTCTTTCAGACAACACCTGTCTGGACACTAAATTGCCTCCTAGCAGGCATTAACACATAGATGTCACAGCAGCAGCTGTTCCATTTCCTTTTTTCTTCATTCAGGACTTATTCATCTTTTTCCTAACTTTGAAAAGATTCTCCAAAGACTGCTCATCTAAAACTGCTCCACACACTGCCTTCTTCCTTACTCTTTTTCTTTATAGTAACCATTTCAAAACATAAGTTCCCTTGGTTCTCTAAATCTTATTATTCTACAAGGAGGAAACCAGCCATTGCAGAGAACATTTTTTCTCCTTATCTCCTCTCTCAATCATGACATAAATAATATTTACATTTCGTAGGGTTGCTTTCCATGACCTCTATGCTTTGAGACATTCCTAACACAACCACATCTGACCTCTGCAGTGGCTGTGTTGTCCTGAGCTGTTCTCCCAATGACCTGGGTCTCAATGGGAACTGTTACAATGACGGATGCCAAGTGCCGGGCTGTGGGCAATCTCTGACCTTTTTACCAGCTCTGGGTACACAACCTGCCAACTAACAGGCAGCAAGTGTACCACAATAAAGTCACCGAATATGGGACTTTTCCTCAAAGCATTGTGCCTTGCAATAGCGTTCTTAGCCCTTATCAACATCAGTGTTTTTAACATGAATTCAGTAGGAAAAAGCTGAAGTTGTTCATAATTGTGAAGTGGAAGGGAAATGATGCAAAATTAGAAAAGTGTTGCTTGTATATTTATTTAAGTCATTGCTTTAGTGTTACAACTATTGAGCCAATAGTAACTGTAAGTCCTTCAGCAGTATGTCTGTACCAGTTTAAAAGACAGATTTGTGGCCATTATTCATTCTGAGTTATGTAAAGTGAAATCACATTTAATGGAGAAAATCCATGAACATGTTTTGTCGTGGATTTACAGTTGCATGATGGTGTGAAGTTTAACAGGGCAAATCATGTGTTGCTCTAAACCATTCCATTGTAGCGTTGATTGTATATTTAGGGTTATTGTCCTCCTGGAAGGTGAAGCTTTAATCCAGTCAAAAGTCGTATGCAGTTTCTAAAATCATGATTTTCTTCATGATTTCTCTGTATTTAGCTCGATCTGTTTTTCCATCAAATCCCAGCAGAAGAAAAGCATCATGTGCCACCACCATGCTTTACACATAGTGGCCTCATAAATGTTTTTTTGTGAGCTACAATATCCTGGGAGTTTTGCCATGCTTTTTCAATTTGTACCAATTTAAAATGGGTTAATGCCCCATTGTCAGACTTTCATTATTCTTTTCTGTCTACTTCACAACTATGCACACTATTATGTTGGTCTATTACATTTAATCTGGATAAAATATACATTAATTAGTGGCAGTAATGTTATAAAAACAAAAATAAAAGGATGTGAATGCTTTTACAAGGCACCATATTTGTTGCCATTTGATCCACAAACGTAAAAGCAGTTTAAAGCCTGTTTTATTTGCTGAACCCTTGCTCTTGCTCTGTTGCAGTTAAGACTTTTATCTTACATTTTGTTGTTCTTTTGAGCAATTCTCCATGTTACAATAAATCATTTTTTTTTTTACTTTTTTTTGTACATCAGCTGCTCTTAGACCAGATAGCCTGAGCAGACAGACATGATGTGAGTTGTCTAAAGTGAGTCTTTTCACCTGCTGTGTGTGGTGATGGTGGAGTGCTGCTTGTGGGCTCCCCTTGTAGTGAGAATACAGATGGCTGTCCCATGTTTATACATAACTACTTTCCCTTTTCTGTCTTTGTCATATTTCCCCTACATTTCCTTCCTCTTATTTACTTTACCACATAAATTCTATTAGTTGCTAGAGATCCCGTATGTGTCAGCCTGCCAATTTGTCGCTTCATACTTATACATCAACCTGTTGCCGGTGTCTTGTGTTAGTGTTTGGATCTGTTTCTTAATGTTGTTTGGGATCTTTTTTCATTGCTTTGTCACATATGTGACGGACTTTAATGCACAATGCCCTGCTTTTTTACAGTGATTTTTCAAAGGGAAAGTTGAAATGTATACATGAGAAAATACAAAAATTTCTCATTGCAAATAAACTGCATGTTTATGTATTGTATGTTAAGGATTGTACCCAACTAACAGATTTAAAGCATGGCTTAAATTAACTTTGTTTTTACAAAAAACTGCATCCTAAACAGCATTAAATTTGTATTTCTCCTTTTATGATTGTTAGTGATGACTAATGTAGTTCCCCTTGATATTTCCCTTTGTTTCCAGGGCACTCACTGAACAGTGCGGTGAGGGATACAAGTGCAATGGATACTCTACCGCTAAATGGTAACTTTAACAATAGCTACTCACTCCGTAATGGGGACTTTGGCGACAGTGTGCAGGTAGTGGACTGCGGACTCAGCCTGGATGATGCTGCCTTTGAGAAAATGATCATCTCTGAGCTTGTGCACAACAACCTGCGTGCCTGTAACAAAAGCCACCAACAGCAGCAGCACTCCAGTTTACGTCACCCGCCCCACCGCCAGCAGCCTCCGCCGCCGCAGTACCACCATCACCATCACACGGAGCGGGCTCCCCCCAAGGTGACGGTGGTAGGTGGCAGCAGCAGCGAGGACGACGCCATTGTGGCTGACACTTCATCTTTGGTCCACATGGGCAACGCGGTGGGCCTGGAGCTGCACCATCAGCAGGAGCTGGAAGCGCCACTCATCCCCCAGCGGACTCACTCGCTTCTGTACGCACCCCAGAAGAAGGTGAGGACCGACGGAGGAGTCGATACCTTTGTCAGCCCACTGACACCCACCAACCCTGACGACAGTGAGCAGTCCCCAAACAGAGACTCTTTGTACACGAGTATGCCCAATATTACAGACTCTCCATGCCCTGAGAGCAGCCCCGATGTCGTGGAGGATGTCTCCCCCACCAAAGGGAGCGAGAATGAGGATGTTTACTACAAAAGCATGCCCAACTTAGGGGCAGGCCACCAGCTCCAAGCCTATTACCAGATAGGCAGAGGGAGCAGTGATGGTTACATTATTCCAGTTACTAAAGAAGACTGCATCCCTGAAGGTGATGTACAAGAAGGACAAATGCAGTTAGTGACAAGCCTTTAAATGTATTTAAATCATCCCCTTAGCCCTGCTGCCCTGACACAAACCCTGACTTCTTTCAGGGCATTACACATTGAAGGCAGGACCATTCTTTTTTTTGTTTATTTTATTTTTTTAAGCGAACCCAGCAGTTCCACGACACACACACGCTTGGCATCTACAGACGTTCCCTCTGCCATCCGTGTTTCCATCTCCTTCCCTGCAGACTCAGAGACCTGTGGCACAGAAACGGCAGCGCAATGTTTTCAAGAGACTGTACATAAAACGAAGAGTCAGATTTCAATTCTAAGAGACAAGCCAACAATGTATTTAAATGTGCTGCTGCTGTTGAGTTATTGAGAAAACTGAAGGTGTGAAAACATAAAATAAGTTGAAAAAAATTACAAAAAGAACAAAAAAGGAAAAAAAAAAATTACAGGTGACATCCAAACAGCAATTTCCCTCTCAAAGGTTGTACATACACTTCCCCAAATCTAAGCTCATTTTTGTTTGTTTTTGTTTTTACACCCCTGGACCAGGACATGGACATGTTTGTAAAAAATAAAATATTTCCTGATCAGACTGTTAGAAAAGGAATATCAGGTCCTGGCTGCTTCCCATCACCATCAAGTTTGGATTGTATAACCACTAGCAATCAAGCCCCTGGCCTTATATTTTCTCAACTGTTCCTTGAACTGTTGTCAAGGAAAAACTGCTCAAATATATATTTTGTTGTATTGCTAGTGTAAAATAAGAATTCATAGGGTTGGGAGAAAAAAAAAGCATAATTATAAAGAAAACTTTTATTTGCAAAATTTTAACATTTGAGAGACTATTGTGTAAAAGTTGCACATATGTTATACCATCTGTTTATGGTACCAACACTTCGTTCAAGGTTGTATGTTTGAGCATAAAGGCCTATTAAAAGAAAACAGTCAAACAATGCATTATCTTTTTTTTTTTCAATTTATGACCAATATTTTGTTTAGTTCCTTTATTTTCATTTGAGTTAATATTGTCCCTTAGAATATCTTTATCCGATTTTGCCAAAGTAGCTTTGCTTTAGTAGAAGGGGACTGCAACAACCCAGTCAAGGTGATTTATTCATTGCACATTTTTTTTGTTAATACTTTTGATTGAAATGGATCTCTTCAACAGTCACAGCAGAGGGATGGGAAAGCGCTTCTGAGATGAAACCGACTTTTGAAAATAAAGTTTTTATCTTAAATGTAGTTCTTCCGCTCAAGTTTAAGTATTTTATTTATTAAAATCTTTCAAAAAATGAATAAATAAATAAATTGGGAAATTTGTGAATAGTTTCCCACACTGGTATACATGCTGTACTGTAGCTCATGTTTTTTATGTAAACATAAGGGGCTTATCACTTAAGACTGATGTAAAGTTCAACACTTGTTTAACAAATACAATAAATGTGAGATTTTTTGTCAACAGACAAGTTGCTTTTTTTAATGGCTTGTGTTTTTGTTATATCTCTAGAAAGCAGGTTTGATCATATTGCTATTGACATAAAACACTTTTGACTCAGGTTCTTAGTAAGTCCCGAGCACCTTGAAAGGCAAACTGATACAATTTTGTTTTCTGGAGGATTTTCTTTTCTCTTTTGTTTTTCCTGCTATCTTCAATTGCTGCAGAGTAGAGTGATCTCGCCATATGTGTTAGAGAAGCCAAATCTGTCCATGTGATTCAAACATGAGAAACTCAGGTAGGAAAAATTGCATTGTAAATGTTTCTCTGTGTGGTTGTAACACTAATAAAGGTTCAAAAATGACACTGGTTTAAAGCATTGTTCGCTTAGTATATCATTGTATGAGAGAAGCACAATTAAAGAGTCTGTCACTGCAGAAATACTCAAGTTCGTTTAACTGCTGCGTGGGAGAGTGGAGAGGAGTCCACAGGCCTAACAAGGGGTCAGCTTTCCACATGGCTTGAGTCTTAAAACTATATAAAACATAATATTTCTGCATATGACACATATTTGCTCTAATTAATGTCTGCTCCAGCTGAAGCCCACAGTCAGCTCCTATGTGTTTTATGCCCCAGGTGATGCTAATTTACAAAGAATTTTGATATAACACCAGTTGAGGCGGAGTGACAGCTCACAGCAGGAGGGGCTGGAAATTGCACTGTTTACCATTTGGCACTGAAGGAAATGACTCAGAACTTTGCAGAAATGGACTTGATGTCAGTGCGCATAATGCTGTGTGGGTTGCGTGTTGTTTTGACTTGTTTCAACAATTATGTGACATTTTGTGCAATTATCTGAGGCTTCAAATTGTCATAGAGGGATTGCGTTTTTACTTTATTTTTTATTTTTTCCCGTGATCTCTTGTACAAACCCCTTGAATGTCAGATTGGAATCAAGTGTTAGGGTAATTGTTGACTGTTGAAAAGCATAATCGCATGCATAATAATGAGGGGAAAAAATCATATCAGTATCTGTTCTACCTTCTATTCTACCCATCTCTGTTTTATCTTTTTAACAGCACTTGAATTATTACATTTGTTAAATTAAATATTCTTTTAAATTTAGACAAATTAATCAATAATATTTAATTTATTTATGTTTCAGAACAAAATGTAAAAAGTGTTTTTAATATTAACTTGAGTGTTTTTTACAGTTTTAAAGACAAAATAGATTTCAATCTAACAATGGTTTAAGATGGGTAATCTCACAAATAAATGTAATAGAAAAAATAAATATTTTCTACATTTCCAAAGAAGCAGTAGTATTATCAGTGGTCATAATAAGCTTTCTTTATTCAACACCTATAAAAAATATTTTTTTTATTCATGTACTGTCTGTCAAAATCATACTACTGAATTATATATATATATATATATATATATATATATATATATATATATATACATTGAAAACCATTTTCTTAGGAATAAGTAAGAATGGAAATGAAATTTACTATGATCAAGTAGTAAATTAGAAATCAATACATAAATAGAAACTTCAAATTAAAACTTTTAATAAATTTATGTTCACAAGAAAGCTACAACTGTGTGGTATAACTTTAGAAAAGAAATTATGAAAACCTTAAAATGCCTTTTTGTCAGCTATTCTGACCTGAATGATCATTTGCATAAAATAATCTCAGACCCTCATTGGAGCGGCTTGATAATTTCACTTCAAGCAGAAAGGAGCTCTTCAGGGCATAACTTGGTCTAAACAAAATAAATAAATACATTTAAGGAGAAAACTTTTTATTTATCTTTTAAAAATAAAATAACATTTCTCCGCCTGTGTTTACTCTTCTATTTACTTATCCTTACACTGTGACCTTAGAGATGAATGAACTGGAGGGTAAGCAGGTTTATTTTTCATTATTAACAGCAGAGAAACATGAGCTGAGATTGTCTCCAGTCTTGTCTGCGGCAGACGGTGTGGTCTCGGCAACCCTCTGGCTTTGCGTGTGGCCTTCCTGCTGTGCAAGACTTGCTGTAGTTCCCGGGGTTTTTCTCTGGGAGGGGCTTTTAAAAATTAGGGTAAGCAGCTGAGGGACCAGTAATCTGGTTCCTGTTGCTGACGAACCGTATTGCCAATGCAAAGGAGAAGAATCTATTTTTGACTAAATGGTGGCAAATAGAAAAGAGGCTATTTGAATGTAAGAATTCTGTTTCATTTTGGTATACAGTAGTGCAGTTGCATAAAA
Organism: Xiphophorus hellerii; assembly: GCF_003331165.1. NCBI lineage: Eukaryota > Metazoa > Chordata > Actinopteri > Cyprinodontiformes > Poeciliidae > Xiphophorus > Xiphophorus hellerii. The sequence continues at coordinate 12,570,012 of NC_045680.1, forward strand.
ACAATTGTAATTAAATTTTTTTCAATAATTCCCTCTAACTACTTAAAATAAAAACACAGGATACATTTGTTCATTTGATAAATATCAAAAATTAACCCTGGCCAGCCTCAACTATTGTACACACACACACACCCATCCCCACGCCCACACACACGCACACACCCATATATATAGATACACATATAATATAATGTGTATATATATAATGTAATGTTAAAAGTGCACTTTAGGAAACTCCTATTCCAGGCCTTGGATTTCTCTGGGTTATCAATAGCCTCTGCAGCAGTTACTCCTGTAAATAGAAAACAGTGCCAATTATAGATGCCATCAAAGTGGATGAAAGCAATTGTGTACAAGGAAAATAAAAAACCTCAGAAGCCACAAACAGTTTACTGGCAGCGCAAAAGTAACTTCCCAAACTCTTGAAGTTAAAGGGAGGCCCTTTAAATGCTTACTCTTTTCTTCCTCCAGCCTTTTTTGTCCTGTCCCTGACTTCAAATGTGCAGATTTGCGGCCCATGGGCGACTTAGATCCGGTCCCGTCGAGGTGAAAAATCCAATTAACCTGCAGCTCCGGCTGCCTTCATTATAATCCCCTCCCATAATTATGAAATTACTAGATGCAGGATTTCAAATGAAAAAGGGGATGAGAGCTGGTGGCTCATGCAAAAAGAGGTGAAATAAACCCTTTTTTGACAGTGAACAGTTTCCATTTACGTTCAGAAGGAACAGTTCGGTGTTAAGGCAAAAATTGAAAGAAATGTCTTTCAAAAGGTACAATTTGCTGATAACTCCATTCCTGATGAGGCGCATAAAGTGAACTGATTGTAATCTTGAAAAATAATGGATAGGCGATTGTCTTTACGTCATATTTTTTACATGTTGAAAGTATATATATTTTTCTTGTGAATAAATGTCTCATTAATCGAGATGAGGACTTTAACATGTTAATTTAGATTTAATATTTACATATATTTTAACACCTTTGTATTGTGTTTCTGGTACGCCCGTAAAGCGAGTGCACAAGTGGCATCCACAAACAACAGCGATTCAGGACAAAGCTGCTTTTCTTGGCCCACTGGGGGGTAATTTCTGCTTCAAAAATCAATCTAATGGGATGCTGGAAAAGACTATTGTGTTCAAGTTGTGCAAAACAGAGCTGGCCTATCACCAAAGCTATTGAAGCATAAAATACCATCTCAATGCAAAACGTGTTCCAGCAAGCACAGACATCCCCAACACCAATGTCAGTGTCCACAGTCCAAATTTCTAAGAAGTTTTGTCCCAAAGAAGTTGCATCAATGACCAGAGGTTCCTGAAACACTTGGAAACTGAATAGGTATGGCATATTAAAAACCATATCTTTGTTGTTGAGCTCAAATGGCTATTCCATAATTTAGAAACAAAGAGTTTTTGAATTAAAAATTCTTCATTATTTGTCAATATATGGTTTTTGATTAAATTGATTAAACTGATTGCCAACCAACATTCTATGCATAAAACAGTAGCAAATTTCTGCAACATTTTTTTTAAATTGTATAACTTCCAGAATCTTTTAAAACCCAGAAACGTGTTGTTTGTTTTGTTCCTTACAGCTTTACTCAAAAAGGCACTCAACCAGTCTTCCTGCTTTGTTCATTTTCCAATCATTCTCACAAAAGTTTCCTCCTGACACAAACAGTTAGAGGTCTCTGGTACGGAGTCATTTTACCAATATCAAAACCTGTAACTGGAGTTATGGAGCACAAAGCAATAACAGATTTTGTATTATGTCGTAAATTTTTTAACTTCTTCAAAGATATTTAAATATTTTTACTGGCATTTTAGCAGAAGATTTTCTATCCCACATGAAAAATTGTTGCTGTCGATAGATTCCATGGTTTTTGACATTTGACATTCTCAATGCATATTCAAGGTTCTTCATTTCCGCTTTCATTTCATTTCCTAAAACTTGCTCCAGGGTTTTCTGTCAATTTTGCTTACCGTCACAGGTTTTTGATTGCTCTGTGCTGGATCATTGTCATAATTGACATTTTCTGCCACATATTCTTGTTTGGACAGATTTAATTTTTTTTTTTTAGCAATTCTAGTTTATTTGAGTTTTTACTCTTCTCCCTTTGTAGTGCTATTACACACAGTATTATTACACTACAAAATCTAAAAGGTCTTTTAAGTTTTTGTTGCTTAGAAGAACTTTTTTTATTCACAACCTACCTCCATTATGATTTATGCTGGACTTAAGACATAAAAAATGAAACTTTGTTGTCTCAAAAGCAACCAAGAAATAATATGAGCTATTGTCCCATTGTAATAGAATGTTATGCTTCAAGAAGACCGACTGTTCAGCAGAAATAAAACGGAGCACATGGAAACATCCACAGCTGCCTGAGCAGGGCAGCAAAACGAGTAGCTTTAGAGTTCGTGCTTTTATGAAAACACAAGGCCAAAACACACTTTAAATGTCAATACATAAAACAGAATGGGAGTAAAAAATTAAAAACTATTCGGAATATAAAAAGAAATAATGTCTGTCTTAGTCATGATCACAAAAGGCAATTGTCTTTGACAATTTCATACAGTTTGTCAAGAATGTCCCATTTTGTTATATGTCAGAAATGTATAGCTATGTTATTACATAAATCACTTTGTACCACTCTTTATGTGATACCATGATTTAACCTTATGTTTCAGAAACAATCCTCTCTTTTCATCTATCACTGAGGCCCCTCACAGCAGTTAGAAAATCCCACCTCATCAGTAAATCTAATAGCCTTCTGATAAACTCATTGGCACTCACCGAGGGGAAGCATCGAGCAATAACTACAAGAGCTCCCGCTGTGTACACGCTTCTGCAGGCCAATAGAGATGTCTCCCACTCGCAAGGCTGTACCTATTGGATGCAGAGGCTCATGCAAACCAAGGCATTATCCTGCCGCATTCGCTCTGCATCAACATCTCTATTCATCATCAGCCAAGAAGGAAAGGAACAAGTAACAACTTAATGGCCACTCACCTACACTAATTGGTTCTCAAGGATACTAAGAAGCAAATGGTGCAGGTGGGTGAACTATTTCCATTTTTAGATTCAAAAGCTTGCCAGTGTTGCAAAGAATGTAGGTGTGAAGGAGAAAACATTGCTTATTGTAACTATTTGTGTATTTGATCCAAACATTAAATTGGATAGATTTTTTTAAGTTCCACAATAAAGGAGACCCAGAGGTCATTGTCAACTTTAGTTATAGCTAGCAAGCAGAGTTAAACATTGTGTGTTTGTTGTTTTATTTTATTTTATTGTTGTTTATTTTAATATTTCAGACAATAAAGCTATATTGTGCAAATGAACAGGAACCATACATCCAACAACATCAGTACACAGCTATTTACATTATAGAATGACACAATGCAATCTGCTGGGTTTCCTTAGATATTAACTTTTTAAACTACATTGAATCATTAGCTGAGCTTATCTGATCTATTTGATAAATTGGATCATTTGCAATATATGTATGATTGAACTGTTTCTTTGTTTGTTTGTTTTTTGTAAAGTGCCTCAAGACGACATTTGTCATGAATTGGTGCTAAAGAAATAAACTGAATTGAATTGAATTATTAGTAGATACCAGAGTGGCTTATTGAGCTTAGTGTGAGAAGGACAGTCTGGTGTATGTAATTCAAACAATAACACAGAGGTTCTACTCAGGAAGCATAGAAAGTCGATTTAGTAATACACTACTTTTCCACTTGTTGATGCACCAGCTGCAAGGGAGATGAAATGGAAGAGGAAGTTTAGCGCAACATAAAAACCAATGGGTCATTGATCAGTGTGTTTCCGTCTGTTCCTCTTCTGCCTCTTCTCTTCGATCAGAAGAACCAGAGCCCTGACGGTGCTCAGAATGGAAGGAAATGCTCAAAGATTTCCCTCAAAGAATAATAATAAAGATGACAACTGACCACAGCAGCTAAAAGCTGTCAAACCCAGCAAGAATGCCTTGAAAAATAATTCATACCCATCAGAACCTGAAAAGTGGAATGCATGTGTTTCTAAATCAATCAAGTCAATCCTGTGTAGAACCACCTTTTGCTACGATAACAGCTGCAAGTCTCTGTGAGTATGTCTCCATCTGTGTTACACATCTGACATTTTTTTCCTATTTTTATTTACAAACTTCTCAGGCTCAGTGAGATTTGATGCAGAGTGACTGTGGACATCAGTTTTAAAGTCTGGCAACCGATCCTCAATTGGACGCCGGCCTGAACCTTCTGGACCCTCCTGACATTGATCTAAACCAGTGGTGTTCAAAATTGAAAAGCTGAAAGTTTTTATTGAACGCACAAAAATATATATAAATACTTTTTATTACCTGCTCAAAAATAAACTAAGCATGGTATATAAATGAAACAAAGTAGTCTGATTTAAGGGTGTCTATATATTTTTGAAAAACCTTGAATAAGTCAAAATATATCCCTAAACAATTTATTTAAAGTCACCATCTGGATACATTACATGTGCAAATGAAGCATATTTGTTCCCTTCTTGAATGGTTGTCTTGAACCATACAAGATACTTTAGATGGCCACAAATGACCGACAGGCCACACTTTGGACTTTCCTAGACTGTTTCATTGTAGCTCTGACGGTATTCTTAGACATCTGTATTGTAGTCCTGCTGAAAAGTAAACCCAGTCTCAAGCTTTGCACTCTTTGCTAAGATTTTATCCATCGCCCCATCAACTCTGACCAGCTAATCTGTTCCTGATTAAGAAAAGCATTCTTACATCATGATGCTACCGTCATTGTGTTTCACGATCGTAAATGATATCTTTAGGGGCATTTGCAACGTTAGTTTATTTTAATTTAGTCCCATCTGATGAGAGAAACTGTCGCATATGGAAAGCTACAAAGATTACTTTCTATGGCTTTCTTTTCTGAGCTTTAGGTTTTTCTTGCCGCTCTTATGTGAAGGCCAGATTTGTTGAGTATCTGTGTGTCAACAGATTCTCTCAGCCCAGAGTTACAATGAACCTCTTTTCTGCTTGAGTGATTAATGCTGCTCTGGCCTGATCTGTCAGTTTGTTAGATTTCCAGTTATGCCTTACTCTTGCCATTTTTTGAATGATGGACTAAAAGCTCGACAGATTGCTTAATAACCTATCCATGCTTAAGACTTTTCCAGAACTTTTTCTCTGGCCTGTCTGTTGTTTTTCTTGATTTTAATATGCTTGTTTGTTCACCGATGTTTTCTAACAAACCTCTGAGGCTTTCACAGATAATCTATGTTTGTAGTGAGATTATCATAGCGGGCACTTTTTTGCTTGTTTTATTTTTACTAGTTAGTTTATGTCATTCCATATCATGCCAGGCTAAAAGATTAAAGGGGAATGATTACAAATGCATACAGCATTTGTAGAAGGCATTGAAGACCATGTCTTATTTTTGTTTACTTTACAAAACAAGTGATACTTTGTAATAATGTCCAAGTTGTGTGAATACTTTGGCAATGCTCTGTATGCTCAACATATACAAAGTTACATTCTAATTTAAAACAAGCTCAATAATAATCTATAATATGTTAAACTTGATGATCATGCTACACAAATAAATCAAATGAAAATTACTTTCTCAAGAAGAAGCCATTACTAATTGCACATCATAATAATCCACGAATGATGAATAAATTCATATGAACATACATATTTGTGAAGTGGAATTGTCTTTGGAATCTATATTCACAATTTGCAATACATTTTCTGGTCTCGCTACTGTCTTCATAATTGATAAATAGAGGGAATACAGATGTAACCTTGAATATCAGTGTGTATTGGAGCTGAATATTGATTCTGAGTTTCCTTGCTGGTGGCAAATGTGCGAGTAGACTATAAAGACAAGATATAAAATATATTATAAATGTCTCAGTTGGATTGTAGTTTCTCATTAAAATTCAGACAGGCCTTTGCAGATGAACCTTGTCATGCTAATCCTGGGCAAGTGCTCCCACAGGGTCCCGGCAACTGTGTCTAAGCCTGGTGGATCTTGAAGAACAATTTTTTTGTGTGTGTGATCTTTGTCATATCGCTTCCAATGCCTTTGTGCTGTCATTGTCCTCTTTGTGTGGTAGTTTGTCTTAGTCAAATGACTGGTTAGGACACTAAAACGTGCCGTTTGCTCTACTTCCAGTGCCTGGTGATGCAGAAAAAAAATGCAGCATTTCCTTTCATTTGCATGATCTTTTTTGTGAAATCCTACTGACTTAGTTCAAAAGTGCCAAGAATATGAACACATTTCTCTGCATCGGGCTTCTTGACTGCTTTATTCAATAATCACAAAGTACTAATTTTACATAAATTTTACATGTTCAAAAGCAAAACCACCTAAAACAGCAGAAAAATCTAACAATAAGAGCCCATTTCAGATATATATATATATATATATACTGTATATACAGTATATATATATATACAGTATATATATATCTGAAATGGGCTCTTATATATATATATATATATATATATATATATATATATATATATATATATATATATATAATCTGAAATGGGCTCTTATTGTTAGATTTTTCTACTGTTTTAGGTGGTTTTGCTTTTGAACATGTAAAATTTGCAATATATATATATATTGCACAATATATATATATTGTGCAAATAATTAATGTTTACTGAACTCTAGGTCAGTTTCAATATATCATGAGTGAAGTGTGTGAGATCTAATCTGATTTCTTTTTAATAAAATGAGAATACATTTCTGGGAGTCAGTGGCACTCTTTCAGATTTTTATCAACAGTTTATTTCACCCATGGTCAGTGACGAGGCTCTGTTGGCTGGCTGTATGTAAACACATATTACAGTCATGTCCAAAAATTTTGAATAATGTAGAAAAATTTATTATTTTCAGAAACTCATTAAGTGAAACACAAGATGTTAATTAATTATGCACATAATGTTTTCAAACCTTTATTTCTGTTCATTTTGATGATTGTTTTGCTCGCAGGAAATGAAAACATGGCACTTATTACAGCAGACCAATTAAAAACTCATTTTCAAAAGTATTAACACCTCTTCAACCTTGAGAACCAAAAATATAACATTTTGTATGAAGTATCAACAAAGTATGGAAAATCCCTTGCAAAATGACTGAAGTAAATCAGATCGCATTACAAGTGGTCATGAATATAAATGTTAAAGTCCAATGTCGGGCATCAAATTCTTCATTATATTTGGGACTAGACTTTCACTAGACCGATCTTACATGTACACATGTTTTATTTGAAATATTTGAACCATACAGCCGTTGATCTGGGTTGTTTTTCTGCTGAAAGAGGAACTGCTATTACATTCTCAAATCTTTTGCTCCCTTTAATAGAAGTTTTTCAAGAATTTGAAGAGTCAGTGAAGAGCTGACTACATACACAATCAACACTTTTCTGGATTTTATTTATTGAATAGTTTCCAAACCATGTACATCATAAAATAAAATAATATTATCCAAATAAATGAAATACATGGAATTTCATCATATATAAAATATAGAAAAAATATTTAAAATTTTTTTAATAAAGCTGAAGTAAAACTATTTTTCTTGACACAGTTTATACTTAACAAAATTATGTTTACATGTAGAATTGTAACCCTTTTTCCCTTTCTGAAATATCCTACAGAAGATTAATACGGTGGTGAGAAGTCGTTTTTATACTCGGAGGAAAATCCTGAAATCTATTCACAGCTCATTTCTTTGCTGACCAAATTACTCACATGACCTTTAAAGCTTCCTCTTTAAACTTCTTACATCTCATGTCTTACAAATGACAATAAGACATCTTGTCAATCATGCAAATTACATTTCAGATTCAAAGGATCACATTGCATATGGGAAGGGAGAAAAGCACTATGTTGACTGAAAAAGGGAGGACAAGCAATTAATGATATCTGAGCTGGGGTTTCATATCTCCAACAATCAAAAATAGATTTAAATGATCAGAAAGTCCAATGTCGGGCATCCATTTGCTTTCCGAGTCATTTTCCTGTTAATACAAAATGGTAAATTGCTTTAAGCTTATTTGTGATAATCACAGTATTGATACTCAGCTCACTGAATGGTGCCTATTAAATATTCTGGCAAAAGCCCTGGAAATAGGCTTTTAATATAAATGTATTTCAATAACTCTGCCACTGTAATGAAATACGGTGGCAGTTCTTGCCTGATTGATTAATTTCACCTTTTATGTGCAGCACAAGCTTGGCCAACTCTGCAGATGTCCTGGCTGAAATATCGCTTTAATGACAAGCTGATGGCTGACTTTGTTATTCAGTGCATAAGCTTACAATACGCTGTGATCATTATGCTGAATGCTCATCTTGCTGTCTGTCTTCTGGGGACTTAAAGTACCTCCCTGTTGCATGTGCACTGTGCAGATATGTTAAAGCAGAGCCAGGGGGATTCCAACAGATGTTGAATGGATGTTTTGGCTGGAGTACATCAGGGTGCTTTAGCTTGAAGGTGATATCAAGTTGAAACCATATTATGGCTTGCTTTGATGTTATAGCTTACAGCTGGGAGAAGCAGATGAGTGGAATTAGATCTATTTGATTGGAAGAACTAAAGGGTGGACATTTTGTGTGTGTATGTATGTGTGTGTATTTAATTTTATTGGTTAGGTGCAGCTTAAGCAACGCAACATTTGGTATCCATCTAAGCATGTACTGCAGTCATTACAAATGGGTTCATCTGAGAGACAAATGAAAGAACCCACATCCAGAGGAATAAAGAATGAAAATTCTCTGTCTCAAATACATTTCAAAACAATATTTTTGTTTGTAGGTTTTACCTCTACAGCCACAGTAAAACAGTTTCAATTAGTTTTAAAATGCCACAGTGGTGTTTGAGTGACTGTAAATAAAAAAATAAAAATATTTGTTTTTCTTCCAACACAGCACTGGAGAGTGGCTAAAAAGTGAAAACAGAATTTTCTATGTTTTCATGATTACATTTTAAATGGAAACAGAATTAATGACACAGCAATACTTTTTTTTTTTTTGCATTGAGCAATGTAATGTCTATCTGAGCCTTTGTTGGTCTTTAAAAAGTGGGCTTAGGATGAAAAGATAAATATAAAAAAGCACAACTTCCTGTGAGAGGCATATATCAGTGGTGGGCCGTCAGGGCCTGCAAGGCCTTCTCTGCTGGCCTAAAAATATCTGAATCACAGACTGATGTTAATTATATTTTGTCCATGAATACGTATTAAATAAATCCAAATGGTCTGTCCGCTTCCTTTCATTGCTAGCCCCCTGGTTGCGCTGCTTCCAGACGTGTATTTTCATATTTAAGCATTTAACCAATCACATTTCAGCCGCTATTTGTTGCCAGGGTCAAAGAAATCTGCCTGGAGGCCTTCACAATCAGTTCTGCGGGCCCTGTAGCATAAAATAAATGTCGATCAAACTGTTGCTTCAACCAATCAGATTTTGAGTCGGCGACACCAAGGCCTTCTAGCAGGCGTACGAAAACGTCAGCGTATTCACACGCTCTGATTGGATAGTCAAAGAGTGTACTAGCCACAGCTAGCAAACTGCATCTGTAGCGAGCTGCACAAGCGAAGATATTGTTGTGTTGATTTAATAGCTGGTTTGTCAACCCACAATGGGTGAAGGAGGAGAAGAAATGGATTTGGTTGGAGATTTACTGTCAAAGCCATTTTCAAGACGGACTTTTCAAGAAAAGCTGGACATTGTTAAGCAAGGTCGGGCAACTCCGGAGCTAGCAAGCCTGTCACAACCAGGAAAAGGATTTGTCCGCCACTTTCAGTCTACTAACTAAAACTTATGCCAGAAATACGACAGGGCAGGCTCGACTTTCAGCATTAGCTTCGACGGCGATAGAAAAGGACTTCTTCATGGAAGTGAAACGCACGGATAATCTGCACAACAGAGTAATTGAAATCTTCTTGAGGAAAGAAAGGAGGATGGATTTTGTGTACAAATAATCAGGATTTTTGGTGAGTAAAATGTTGCTATATTCCTAAATAATATTGCAATTTTATCAGGTTATTTTTGATGATTTTTTTATGTGTCGCAGCTGTAGAAGTTTTATAGCCATAAAATAGTTATTGAGGGTTGGATTGATTCAGACGGAGCACTACTGAAGGCCTAGGTGTGAAATGCACGGCCCGCCACTGTATATATATAAATATATATATAATGCCTCTCACAGGAAGTTGTGCTTTTATATATATATATATATATGCTTGCATATATTTACGTGTGTGTAATATTTGTATGGATCTTTGGGTGTCTTGATCTTTAATGGTTGTAACTTTTTCTGAAGATTTGATCTGAACTAGTACACAGTGTAATAAAATGGATAGTACAATGCCTAAAAATCTTATATTTCTCCATTTAAAATACTGACAAAATGAAAAATTTTATACCACAAAAATCAAAACATAAAAATCCCTGTAATATCCAGATCAATATATTTGTATGTGATAGATTTGGCATAATTTTGGTGTTTAAAATGTTTGGCACTGTTGGACTGATGATGGACATAAAGTGATTGAATTAGGAGCCAGAAAATTGTTGAATGGTGAGATTGTTGGCAAGAAAAAGAGATTCACTCAAACAGCTTTTTGGTTCAGTAGATAGACAATTATAGGCACTTAAATTCCAGACTCATGCTAGAAGAAAGCACTAGTCCATCCCAGCTTAGTTTTATGGATCCAGCACATTTTATTTTGCAGTTTTGTGGAGTTGCTGATGTCATGCTTTAGATTTTTTTATTTTGGCGTAAAAATCTCAGCTTCTCGCTATTCAGGAAGCAGCTTCATAATCTGCAGGGTGAGACTTTTGGTCTGAGGCAAAAGTGTGGCTCTATGTGCCAGGAGCGTTTGTGGAAAACGACAGGCAAAGAGTCATAAAAACAAACAAGGGAAGTGGAGGGCACAATCACAATATCAACATGTGTCATCTGATAGATGTGTCAATTTAGGTGCGCTGTATGCAGTATGTTCTGCCTTGAGCTGTGCACTCTGCATTAATTTCCTGTTGTCTAAGTTCAAAGTGTTTGTCACCCGATGTCATTCACACTGCCTGCTGCCGCCTCACTGCTTGGGGACATCGCTGTGGTGACAGGAAATGTTGTTTTCCCTCAGCAGTACACTGGGTCACTTGGTCGACGGTAGCAGAGGGTCAGGGCGGGATGCAGAGGTACCCGGTGTCGCCACCTCAGTACGATAGAATGCTCAGAGGATTCACAACTACTTGCTGAATGCTCCCAGAAGCAGGAGAGCACAGACAGATGAGTGAAGAGGGTGGTAAAAGGTGATGGTGCAGAGGAGAGTGGGTGGATGTAGAAAACAGTGAAGCAAATGTCTTCACTGGTAGATTTATGATTCTGCTGTGTTCACTATATGAAGGCCGTGCGACAGTCCTGTGACGGTAGACAAACCACCATGGTCAGACTAAGCAGAGGTCCACTTGATTAAAATAACACTGCAGATTAATCAGGCCCTCTGTACATATTTGCCTCGAAGCATTAATCAACAGTGGGTACACTACTCTGAATAATAAGCAAGGTGATTATACAGCTCTGAAAGACTGTTCTTGTTCATGATTCTGGCCATGAGCTGGTTTGCAAGCCACTTGTTTTCCAAAAGTGATATAACAACACCAACTGTGAAACACAATGGTAAATCAGTGAGCAATCAGTGGGTTTTATTTACTGAAAATCCCAGCCTTCCCCCGGTCACATTTGATTAATATCTTAATTTAACATCTGCAAGAAATCAGATGTTAGTGAAACACTGCTATGTTATGCTATGCTATGCTATTTCCTCTGCACAGAATTCCGTTTCACTGGAGAAATATAAAGTTGCAAGATTGGACTATTTAGAAATTAGTCTTTGATGTGCTCCAACATAGTGCCTCTATGAATATTTCCTATGGTTTTCTGAAAAAATGCATCCACAGTTGAAAACATCAGTTTGCCACATATAGTTGTCCTGTAAACTTAAAAAACACTCACACTACACTATTTACATAGAGTCCTTTGTTTTCTTTTCCTTTACTCCATAGTTAAACAGTCTATAAATCAACAGCACTTACAAAATTGTTATAAATGCAACAGATGTTGTCATAAGTGTCAACTAATGTCACACTGTTATGAACGTGCACTCAGAGGATTTTACGTTTGCAAAAAAAGTGGTCTACACAATGCACAGGTCACGGTCCATCACACTGCAACATTAATGGACACATAACTCTTTGTAAGAGCACACATTTGCAATTGCAATGTGGCTGCTTTGATTGGGATAGGGATTATTGTCTTTTATTTCTAAGTTTTGAACACAGCCATTTTCCATTGTGCTGTGAGATTTTCCTGATCTTGCGCTCCATCTTTTCAGACTTCAATTTTATTAAGTCTATTAACACCTGTAACTTGCTTCCCAGTCATTGCTGGAAAGATCTCCCCTCTTGGACATTTATGAAACAATTCTGCTTCAGCAATATTGGTGCAATCTGGTATTTTCTATCATACAATGTCACTGAAGTTAGAAAGATAATCAAGCTCAAGCAGTATAACAAGATAAAATCTCATACAATTAGGTCCCCAGACGTCCCAAACACTTCCTTTAAATCTTTTAACACCCAATAAATGGCTAATTTGCAGTAAAGTTAACAAACAATATAAGAAAAAACTCTGACAAAACACTCAATTAGCTCAATTAGCTTTAATTGTAAATCGCAGCAGTTCAACAAGATCACAAACCTGCCAAACTAAGAGGAAAGAATTGACTTATAATATCTGTATAATCGGCAAAACATTTGTATTCCGACACCTCACAGTGCTCGCTGTTAGTTGACCGTAGACTTTATAATGAAAAGGTATCATTTTAGCACATCCTGTAATTAACCTCATGAATATATATTGGTTTGTTAGCTTTCCAGCATCTTGAGTTTTCACCTTTGCATCTAATCAACACCTTCAGTTGCAAGTCAGTGTTATTAAACCGCATCTCAGGGAAAAGAAATATGCTGACTTATCATTTCCAGGTAACACCACGTTTCCCTGCATAAAACCACTACTTATTTAAGATAGAAACTGAGCCTTATCTCTTAAATATGCGGCTGACCAACTGATAGGAAAGAGACAAAGTCACTCCCACATTTCTCTTATACTGACTGATGATGATCGTTTTAAATCCGCGTCGCAGGATTGCAGCGCTCAAAGATAAGCACTAATTGGGGTTATATATTCCAAGCTTAATTCCCTATTCTTCACATTATCATGCACATAGTATCATGAGTCTGCTCACAGTCAAGCCGGAGAATTCATTACATCAATTAGAGAAAGTTGACGGCAGTCAATTAATATTAGAACAGTCATGCGGTGGCCAAGCCATTTGCCCGTCTTAAAAATGTTTGCAAGTGAAAGTATTAGGAGGGATTAGAAAATTAATCTTGTAACAGTGCAAGCAGGTGCCTAGGAGCTCAGACAACTTCATGCTGGAAAAATTTAAACTGCTCATAGTGGATTAAAAGGAAAGTTACACTTTCAACTTGCTGCAGCATTCAGATGCGTTTGGCACGTAGTTTTTTTCTGCAGTTTTGTATGATTAATGAAAGGATAAATAAATCAAGCTCTTTTTCACATAGTTGGTTTCCAGAAGGCAATTTCAACCAAAAATGTCTGAAAGTAGATGCAATATGGGTACTTTAGTTTCACATCCTCATGTTTCTTGCAAATGAGTTGTTGTTGCGTAGGTATTTAATTCCTATTTTACATTCAATTATTTGGTTCTACACAGCAGAACGCAGATTGATGGATACAGCTACGATTCAAAAATCCCGTTTTTCTGTATAACCAAGTATATTTATAGTGGTAAACAGATTTTAAGAAAGCCCAAATTGCTGCGAAGAAGTACAAAGTTGATTGCAAACAATAGTTGCTCTGACGCATAAAAAAAGAAAGACAGAAGAATGTTGCAAAGAAATTTTAATCCCAATCTTACAACTAGAAAGGGTGTTTGCTTCTTGAACCCAAACTGAGATCTTGTTTTCACAGCACAGGAGCTTGACAGCTGAATGCTCTGGCTCTCATTTTCTACTTTGAAACTGAATCACAAGAGATCATCATGTACTGTGACAGCAAAGCATTGTGAGAAAACAGCACAGTGAGATGGTTAGGATATGGAGTTTTTTGTCATTACAGAATAAATGTAATCAAAAATTAAAAAGAGCTGAAAAAAGTTTATGTATGAAAAATTTAACTTCTGCTATTCTTATCAATAGTCTTCTGGCGCTGAGAAAGCATAACAAAAAAAAGATTGCATCTAAATAAAAGCTTTGGATATTTTTTAAAGCAGCTCCAGTTAGTCCATGTGATCAAACACAACTGCATGCCTATTGGTAAAATTGATTAAAGCCTATTTTACTTAAAAACATTGTTTAAATGTTCCTTATAATACAAACAACACTGACCTAGAGAAAGTATGATGGAGTCACACTTTATTTCATTTTATTTGCATTTACTAAAGATGTTCAAGGTTAACATTATGAGCCTGTAAGCAGCAACCTCTTACATTAACACCAAGGCTAATCTCACAATTGGTGAGAAGAAGAAATAACTACCTGAAAATAAAAATTCCCTTTAATGCAGTTAATGAATTCTGTGTATTTGTCTGTTAACGCTTTGTGGTTTTGAGTTTATTTGCTACTAAAATATAATTTTTCTCTTTGACAAGCTGTCGAATGGGACAGTCAATTTGCATTTTTTTTAAAAACTAGTTAGAAATGAATTTATGCTTGAGGTGTTTTTTGTAATTTCGACTGTGTCAAGAATTTTGCTATGTTCAAGCAGTGTTTATAGGTAACACTCCTGTGTAGGCGTGTATAACTATGAGTGAATGTTATATGAGCATGATTAGACCGGTCACAGATGCAAAGAGGATCAGATCACGGCCAATTCACAGAGGAAATTGAATAGGGCATGGGGTTTGGAAATGAGTGTCGTTTTGATTTACCTTCATTAGCCTGAGTCCCTGCATTTTCTTTACCCAGTCTTAACACAGTTAACTACCACACCTGCTGCCATAATGAAAAACTGTAGTACGATAGTAAATTGTAAAGGTGGAATGGGGACACCTGCCTTTCAAACAAAGAGGAGCATCAGAATCCCAAATTAGTCAACAATTAGCTTCTATGCTTTAAACTGTTAGTACTTTTGCTGTGGTTTGTCTTTATAAATGCTTATCTTTTCACAATAAATTCCGATTTCAACACGTTAGATTGCCTGTAATAAAGTAATTCCACAGCAGCTGTAAATTCTCTCTGGTTGACTTTGACTGTACCTGGAAATCTAAACAAACAGTGCTAATCAGTTGTGGCATCATGTACAGGTAGTCCACCAAAGTACAGATACCCCACAGGGTTTTGTGCTCAGCCTGCTGTTCACAGTGGTCCCATATGACAAACAACTTAATTCATGTTTTTCACTGAACTTGCTGACAGCCGTTGCAATCGTTGCTATATTTCATCTGCAACAAAAATGAGGTTTGTTGGAAAGTCTCACAGCTTCTTCAGTATTGCTCCCAATCTCTTGGGTTCCCCATTCATTAGTTTTGAAGACATGTCCAGCTTTTGGAAAATATGTTCTATATTTTCTCCAATTATAAGTGCATGTCTTCACTGTGCCATAGTATTTATTTTACAATGAGATCATTTTGTAACCGCTGTACTGGGACTAGGGCTTGTAAGCATTCGTTGTTCATTTTTCAGAAATTCAAGGTATGGTACATTCTATTTCCATATAAAAGATCAAACTAGATCATTCCAGCCTTGCAAAATCCATTTTACAATAACTGCAAACATGCCTGTCAATGCTCAGACAGCAACTCACAGAAACGCCAACGCTTGAAACCAAAAATTGTTCTGATTCTTGTCAGGGTTCAAGGAAGTTGTTTTTGAGCAGTGGTTCAGTTTCAGGTCTTTGGGTTAAACTTTCCAATGATTTCAAAACTATTTATCTTTTTTGTCAGACAGGAAAATGTTTTCAAAGGATATCTGTTAAAATTAACACAAAAGTCTACAATAGTTAAAGCAGTTACGCTGAATAAAAAATAGACAACAGCCACGGAGATGACATTGAGGTAGTGCAGGCATGTTTAATGATGAGCCTCAGTTTTTTTGTTTTTGTGCATTTATTTATCCTTTTTTTTCCTACAGTGTCATGTTTTATTGCTGCAGCTGTTGTTTTTCATGTCATTTGTATTAAGGAAAGAGGAAGCATCCTTTCCCATCAGTGGAAACCCTGACACCACTGTGATTTATAATCCCTGTGAATAATTTGCAGAACATTCAGTCTCTCTGCGAGATACCCTGATATAAACCTCCTCATTTAAGCTGGCCCCTGGGATGCTTTGGACAGAATCGCTTTCAACACAGTTGCCTGTAGGCTGCGGGCACGGTTAGCTGTTCTGGACTTGTGAGAGCCTTGTCATTAGTTGGTAGCTTAAGTTAAGACAAGTCTTTCAGATGGCAAAGTTATAGTTCTCACAATTATACAAGTGAGGATGTTCCTTTGGTCAGTGTTGTGCTTTTGAAATTGTAATAAGGAGGTGTATTACAAGGCGGCGTGAAACTATTTGTGTGGACAGATATGCAGACCTCAGCCCTGAGCTGCTGGGTATGTTATTTTCTTTATTTGCATTTTTGCATAGATAAATCATTTGACACCTTTATAGTTTGTTCTATGGACTACAGAGAATTGCTTTTTCAGAAGGAGTGCAGTGCCTTTGTGTACATAACTGTGTGCCGGTCGATTTATCATCAGACAGTAATTTAAGTAATTAGGGCAGTGATAAATCTTAATTTTTTAAAAAAGCGGTCCAGGGATAATTGTGCTGTTGAATACTGGTTCAAATAGTGCTTCGAACAAAGTACAGTCATATCTGCAGGGCATAAATGCCTTTTGCATTCAGCCTTGTAGCTTTTTTCAAGAGTTTCGAGAGTGAAAGAAAAAAAATTAAAATATTTGGTTTTGTAAATTGAGCCACAACAGCATAAAGGTTATATCAAATGCTCCTCTTCTTTCATACCCTATATTTTGGAGGCAATTCATAGATACAACGGTTCTGAGTCTCCTCTGAGGCGTGCCCCAGATGAAACAAAGCATACACCTCAATAGGTCTCCATGGCACTGGCGGCTATCTGACTGGCTTTTGGAAGACTGACAAGTGAGCATTATTTTTCAGAGGAAAGTGGCAGGCAGTCCCTCATGTGATATGTGGGCATGTGAAAGGCTGCTTTCTATCTTTGTCTCTTTGTGTCTTTTCCCCCTGTTTTTTTTTTTTTTTTTTTTTTTACACCTATCCTATTCAAGCAGGCCTCTGAGCATTTAAATGATCAGAATGCTGCAGCATGGCTGTCTGCCCCCATGCTGTCAAATTTGGACGGATATGTTTCAGCAAGCGAGCGAGGTAGACACAGACGAAATACGTACACTACACAAAACAACTCGCACGTGTTCGCTGGCACACACACAGATTTGCCCACGAGTCCAGCGTCGCTCTCCAGACAGGCGATCGCCTCTCGGCATACCCGGCAGTTGAACCGGGCAGAAAAGTGGAAAAATGTGCTCCCCAGTGGAGATGCAGTCAATCATAGAGCTGTCCAGAACCACCAGCTATCTGTTCAGTTAGAGACTAGAGGGCAAAAGGCCACAGTCTTTTTAGTTGAACTTTCAGTCATTCGTCAACTATACATCTAGAGTGAACAGCTTCTTATCTGTCAGTGTTTTACTGAAAATAATATCCCTGGACAATTTCATGAAATCAAATACTTTTCTCTTCAAGACTTGATATTCTGTTCTTTAGTTTAGCTTTTTTTTTTAATTATACATTACTCATTTATGATAAGGGGAAAAACTAAACTCTGAAAAATAAGTTACATTTGTTTAAACATACCAACCTTTCTTTTTTTTGTTTGTTATGCTCTTTCATTGTAAACATGATTTTGTTTAATACAATGGAACCCCACCTTTTCGCAATTCAGTGTTGTCAGATTTTTCTGTGAAAGGTAACTCCAGATTTTTCAGGGACAATTTTTCTACTGACAGATTTTGTTGAAGAGCATATTTAAGATATTTGAAGAAAAAACAAAACAGCAGCTTTGGTACTGAAATACCCAGGCACAATGCCACCTGACATGCTGCTGGCTGGCATTTGCAAATCAACCAATCCCGGAGCCTCGCTCATTTTCCTTGGCACTGATTGACTGTAACCCCAAGAGCAGACATAAGGAAGGCTGTGGATGTTAGCCTATGCGGTAGCGCTAAGACGGTTTCCACTGTTTGTATTAATACATGAGGTATATTTGGTATTTAAACTATTAAAATAGGCAGTTATAAGCTTTTCAGATGGGGTCTAAAGTATTTCAACTATTCACAGGCGGCTGTGGTCCCTAACCTTTAAAAGTAATTGCACTTCCTGCTATTTTCTTAAAGGTTTAATGAGCTTGTCAATATCTGGTTCTTGTCCTGCATTTTGTGCTCGGTGGGTCAAGCTGGATCAAAGCATACAGGCTCCCCTTGTGAAAAACATTTGTCATAATATAAAAAATAGATGGTTTATTGTGTTTTCAAACATAACCCTTCAATTATACACTGCAGCCATATGACCTGAAACAATACAAATATGTACATAGATCGTAACTGGTAGCGTTTGGATATTGCTGAGCGCAGATGTCACTGTCAACACAGACTGATTAAAGCAGATAAGAAAATAAATAAGCCACAGGCAGTCGTTGTTATTGACAACAGCATAGTGTGCCTCTAGTGAACCAGAGCTTGCCAATTTTTTGGAAAAAAAGCACAATTTAGTCAGCAAGACACGATCTGTCAGTGGCGCGCCTGCCTGCTGGCAGTAAGGGGAATATGGCTTCCTTCCGTGCTCTCCTTGCTTGTCATTTAAATAAAACATGTTTATGTGACTGTGCTGAATAGTCGTACACTCAAAAAGTCATTGGAAACAATCATGACCTGCCTAGGTTAGGGGTGAGTAAGTAATTTGTTAAAAATTGGCTTTGGCAAGATTTCGTACCTTGACAACTGAGTCAACATAATTTTTTAGCTTATTACCGAAAACAAAATCCAATAAAAAATAACGAACCTTTGATTAAAAAAAAAAAACTCAAAAATTACCATTACCATTTATAGAGCAATAAGCCTAGTTTTCTTTTTTCTTTTTTAAGGAACAGAGAACGACACAGAGGAGCCAAGAATGACTGCATCTGCCTGTCTGCTCCTATATCCATCAGTCTGAGAAGAAATGCCTTGTGAACAGTAGATATGCACTCTCAGTGCCGAGCTGCTGCCAGAACTGATCGATCTGGAAAT
Source organism: Xiphophorus hellerii (assembly GCF_003331165.1). Taxonomy (NCBI): domain Eukaryota; kingdom Metazoa; phylum Chordata; class Actinopteri; order Cyprinodontiformes; family Poeciliidae; genus Xiphophorus; species Xiphophorus hellerii. Next base: position 12,589,409 of record NC_045680.1, read on the forward strand.
GTTATCGTTTGGATGACATACCTGCAGGTGGCTATTTCTGTCTGTATTTTTTTTATTATTTTTCCCTAATAGCTTAATAAAGTCTTGAACATTTTCCATATCTTGTCTGACCACATGTCATTTTAGTAAACAACACAAAACTGATTTAGTGGAGTGTATGTTTTCAATCCATTAGCTACTCCTTTTAACATTGTATCTCATCTATTCTAATCTTAATTAGCATACTATCTGAAATAATGTGGTGGAATTTAGGTACAAATCCGATGATATGGAGCAGTGCCAAGATTGCATTTAATTCATATCTTTACCTGCTCCCACACTGACCCTGTCAGCAGGGCAGGATGTTACTAAATTGCCACAGAGTAATCTCTCCGTATCAAGAGACAAAGCTTTTGCTGATCAGCAGGACACGTTGCTACTTTGGCAGAGAGATGTCAGAACCTGCCTCCTGTGGCCGTCATGACCACACTTGTTGGAAAAAAAAAAGTGACACCTTGGTCACAAGTAGTTTCATCTGCTGAGTGTTTTCAATATCCTCAGATATCTCTGGGAATCATCCGTTTCGCCTTGTGCACAGGATGCTTAGAGTCCCGAAGCAGGATATGTGAGCTTTGCGATAGCTGTGATACACAACACTGACATTCTGAAAATGGTCTTTTCTTTGGATTTTCATAGGGGTGAAATTGAACAAATCAAATATTCCGTATCTGTACAGTGATCTAAATCCACAGAGCCTTTTCAAACTATTTGGCTTTAAGATGTGCCGCCAAGTTTCTGCAAAGTGTCACCAGATGTTTGCTTCAATCTAAACAAATTGTCTGAAGTGGAAGACTGAGTTTCATTTTTGAATAAGACCACCATTTGGATCGGTGCCTTTTCTTTTGATGTCTGAATGTTTTAATTATTTTATTCATTGTATTTAATGGCTGTAAGCTTTCAGTGTTATAGCATTACCACCATGGTTGGGGAGTAACACCTTACATGTAATGAGGCTTACATAATTAAATTACTAAATAAAATAACTATTTACAGTAATTCATTGCAGTTAATGTAAACAAGATGTATTTAAAATAGCTACTCTTAATATCACAATTGCTTTACATCCATCATCTTCCATCAAAAAGTAAAGATGTGTGCTAATTATTGTTTACTTGTTAAATTTGTTTACACTTCTTTGTCATCTGGACGGTTGCTTGCAGTCTAAATATTAGCTTTCCAAGTACAAGTGAATGCATAGAATTCTATGCAAGCTATGAAGCATGTCCAATTTCCCATCATGAGTTTATTACTGATGGCAGAGTGTGGGAAATCAGGCATGGTAAACGGGTGAAAGCAGCATGTGTTCAGTGACTTAACACTGGAGGATGACCATGTGAGAGAAACTGAAGAATGTTTATGGCAGGAAACTTTGTTGATGGTAAATCTAACAGTGCTAAAGTTTGAAAGCTAAATCCAGGAAATATCCCTTTTAATTTATGATTATAGTGAAGCACTGTACATTACATGGTAACATGTTAGGAACTAATGCATTTTATATAGAGGATGTAAAATCAGTCCACTACTAAAATTAAACATCTGTAATATACTGTATATGTTAGCATCATTGACAAGAAAGAGGTTGAGCGAAAATGTAATTTTCAAATCTGGAATGCTTAAAACTTATGTTTTTTTTATTGCTATATTCTGATATTTCTCACATTCTATTTGCTAATTTTCTTATTGAATCCCCAAAGTCTGATATAGTTATCATATCATTTATATTTTCCAAGTTCTGCTGGTCTTCCATGCACCCATTCATAAAGCTGGTATTAAAAGTGTTAAAAGGTCATATTAGCTAGGAATACAGTGTCTAGGTTTTAGTTACATTTAGGTTTTAGTTTAGTTTTACTTTATGTCTGCTTGACGATTCAGTCTTTGCCTATAACAGTTTGCTCTGTCCTTGGGTCTGAGTGCCATTTCAAAATCTCTTTTGGTTCTGACTTTTCACTTATTCACTTTTAATGTGAAATACTAGCTCCTAGAATTAGTTAAATCCTTATTTTTACATTAATGTCTACTTAGATGTGATGTTTGCCTTTAGCTTAATGGATCTTTATCTATTAGTCTTAAAACCCCCAGAAATATCGAAATATCTACCGGTACTTAAATAAATGTAATGTCTCTTGTCATTCCATTATAATTTTTTTAAAAAGTGCTAGATTTTAGAACAGGAGCAGCAGTGGAATCCCAAATGTGTTCCCTACAAGGAAGCAAAGTGTATCTGTGAGATATACGGTACATGTAAACATGAAAGATCCTTTCTCTGCTGGCTGGCAAAAACGCCCTTCACAGACTCTAATTCTCAAATAACCCCACAAAGTAATCGAGGCCTAACATGACTAATCTCCTAATTCTTTGACAAATAGATAATATGCAGCACACAGTGGAAGAAGGCAAGCACAAAGGTATTTCATTAGTTTTAATGTCAACCCATTCCCATACCTAGAATGTTAAATCCTGCCAGTTTTGACAAAGCTAGAAACTTGGGACTCAAGCTCAGCGTCATGAGCAAGATGGTATAAAGATTGTTGGACAAATCATGTTTTGAGATATTTGCTCTGGGTAACCATGCCAGCATCTCTGTGGAGAATGTGTTTTTATACATATTCTCTGGTGATTCAGATCCCTGTGTAACAACATTGTTTTTCCAATTTTCTTTTTTACATGCCCTTTAGTCAAGTGTGGACACCTACATTTCTGTTAAGATTACACAAAGATCATAACTTGACTTAAGATATACCATGTCACAACATTTGTACACCACCTTGAAACTAGATGCCGATGTGTACAGAACCCATTATAGTCTGAAGACGGCGAACCATGACAAAGCAGCATGTGCATGACACACTGTGAGGTTGCAGAGCAGAGGGGAACTTCTCTATAACAGTTTATATTTATTTTTTTTGATTTTCCACACAGACCTAGTGAAAAAGCAGAAAATCATGTCTGAGCAAGGTTGCCTTGATTTTCTTTGTCTACACATGGATTTCTAGGGATACAACGCTGAATTGAACAGCAGCTGTTGTGAGATAGCAAAATCTGGGAAACAGAAAATATCTAAATCCTTCTAGAGAGTTGCTCTACATTTTATTCAAAATTTTCCATATCAATCATTTCATTGAGGTAAGAATCAAAGACTTCTTATTAATTTGTGCTCAGAGGTATACTTATCTAGTTTAAAAGGCAACATAATTTGGTATTATCCAGATCCATAAAAAACAGACATGAGGTCTTGAAAATTGCACGTATGACAAAATTGTAGGTATGATAACTCCTGGGACTTAACCCCTGCCGGCCGGTGCATGTGCAGGCCCTGTATCGAGGGGCCTGCTATGCATTGATGTTCCTTGGGGCCTCTTAAGCTGATTGGGTGGATTTTGCCACCACATTGCAGGTACTCTTTCATCTAGGGAGTGCATTCTGGTGGTGGGCGAGGGTCAAGGGAGGAGGAATCGTGCTAAGACTTATGACTTTTTGAACGGAACTGAATCTTAAGGATCCATTCACTTTAAAGAGCCGTTCAAAAGAGCTGTGCAAATGTGACATTTTTAAAAATCAAGTTTTTCATAGAACAAGCCTGTCATGATGTCAGTGTTTTGGGGTGTTGTCGTAGAGTTTTATGTTCTATGGGTTCAATTATCTTCCAGAGGTTTTATTTCTTGTTTACATGTGTCTTAGTAATTGGTTCTCCAGCTCAGTTTTCTTTCAGTTAATGTAGTTAATGTTTTTCACCTGTCTCTTAATCTCTTGGTCTCTTGATTATTTATTCTCCTCACCTGTTTTCCATAGTATTTAAGTTTGAGTCTTGTCTTTGTCTGGTGCGGGATTCTTGTACGTTGTAGGTCTGTAACTTAGTCAACCTGTCAAGTCGAGCCTCAGTACCGAAATAAATCCATGCAATGCCACGCTGCCCTTCTCATTTCTGGATATAACCAATGGACGTTTACACAACTTTACATGTTAATGACAGTTAATCTATGATTTAACAACAAGATCATTTACTTTATCCCACATAGGGTCAAGTTGCATTGGATTACCTTTTTCCCCTGCATAAATGAAATCATAAATGTGGTTCAATAATATATGTAATATATCCTTATAAAACAAGTGAGCATACATATTTTACCTGTGAATAACTACATTGTCACACAAAATAATTGCAGGTTCCGGTTAAACTGCAAAATAAATACGCATGTTGGGTAATGAATGGATAAAAAAGTGTTTTTCTGAATTTATAATTATCAGTTTTATGAAAAAATACTTGGAGCTTGTGCTCTTGTGACATATTTATTCCATATTTTATGGAAATTACATCAAATTAGGGTAAATTACATCAACAACTCTTCATTTCACTCTGGCAATATTCATTAAATCTTTTTTTAACGTCAGTAGTGTGTGTAGTATAGGTTTTGTGACCATTAGCACTTGTTGAAGTGACGATGAGTTGCAAGTGGCTACTGAGGAGAAACCATTATGATGTTGACACTTCTGAACTTCTCTTAGTTATGCTTAAAAAAGCTCCTCATTACATAACAAACCCAAATCACCCTTCACACATGGTGATATGTACATGGTGGTCTCTCTTGGAACAGATGTTAGATCTACACTATTAACAAGAGCCTAGATGGACAAGAAACATAAAAATCAGACTGGCTGTGCAACACAGGTATTTTATTTTATTTTTTTTTTACATATCATTAGCTTTTGTAAAAATTGGTTCACATGCTGCAAGGACAAAAACATTCATCATCCTTGCTGCGGTATCATTTAAGTCATGCAATCATATGTTTTGAGACCATGTTGCACAAAAGCAATGAGGAGAAAAAATACATCTTCAGTTGTATGCCTCCCCTGCTGCGCCTCCATGTACAGCATCAATCTATTCACAGTGTGAAAATGCTCCACAGTTAGCTTGCATACAGACACAAAAACAAACATACTCAATATACATATCAAAGACACAAACCAGTTGCTTATAGCGCTTCGACTCCCAGAATGTATTCCTTCTTCTTTTCTTTGTTCTCCTTTTCCTTCCCTTTCTCTATACGTCTTTCTTCACATGTGTGATATGTCAAAGTCTTATTTCAATGTCTTGGCACCACTTATACTCAAGGCAAACATAAGGTGGTGTGTGTTGATGATTGTCAGCAATGGCCATTTATCATCTGTCAAGCTTCACTTCTCAAAGGAGGTAAATACACCCAGTGAATTATGGTTGTTTTAGTCTGGAGGCGGAATCCCACATGACAGCCACCAGAAGGCCGTGACAAAATCGTTTATGAGGAAATAGTTTATCATGGCCATAGTAAACATTGTCCATCATACATTAGCAGAATAATGGATCTTTGACTCTCATCTCAGAAAATTGAGATCACAGATATTTAGCAGCTAAAGTGCAAAAATGTAGACGTGTAATTTATATATATATGTATATATATATATATATATATACAGTATATATGTGTGTGTGTGTGTAAAGTTGTGACACATATTTATATCCTTTGCAGTTAAAATAAATATGCTGATCAATTCAAAGGTAAATTCAAAATCTCCCATGAGGTACAAATAGTTTTGGGCTTAACCGTAAGCCCAAAACTAAGAAGGCACATCTAGTTATCTACGGAAAATAATGTTTAAATCAGTCGAGGATTTACAAAAATTCCTAAGTTGATCTTCAAAACATTTATTTTAAAAAATGTGGTTTCTTGATAGTTCTACTAATTTGTACATGTGCTCTTCAGTTCAGCTTTTTCTGCAGATCATCTTGCAAATGCAATTCAAAGGATTCACAAGGAATTCATGCAGTAAATGGATTTTCTTTGTTATGTGGTAGCATATCTAGTTCTTTCAAACTGCGTTTTCTGTCTGAGCTGTTGTAAAAGAAGATTTGCTTATGCTTTCCTTTCTTCATGTGTGTGTTGCTTTGTTACTCCAGTAAGCATTCAAATAATATGTGAAGCGTTGCTTTGACTTGCTACATACTGTATATTGAAATTTCTAATTGCATTTATAACAATGTCTTTAGAAGCTTAGACACATTTAAAGAACAACTATTTGTAGTTGAGGTGTGTGAGATAGGGACAATTACCTACTGTGCTTTACAGAGACATTTAATCCACACTTTTGGTAGAAGGCCTAAGAGGTTTTACCATATGAACACTGTATTGAAAAATAAAACATGGGGGCAGCAAGGCCAGTTCAAAATCCCATCCTGGAAAGTAGGCCAATCATTAACAGATCTGACTCTGCTTTTTCTGACTGCATGCGTTGGTTCTGGCCAGAGCTGCATTCCACTGAGAGCCCTTAGGCGATTGCAGCAAATGGCTCCCATCATATGGACAGACGTATGTGGCTAAATGCAGACCGTTTAAATGTGGCAAGACTTTTCTGAATGCACTAAACGCTGTGGGCAGCAGTTAATGATTGTCAAGCTTGTGGCACATGGCTTCATGTAGGAATTCACGTTTGTTAGATCCAGTAATCTGCCGCAACAAATGATCCTGGACTTAAACTGTTGCCAGCAGCATCTGTTGCAGGGAGGTGTTTGTCAAGCTAAGACACAATGTGAATACATAGTCTGACAGTGAAAGTTAATCATCAGTCACCAAGTAAAACAGAATTTCATTTTAAAAAAAGGTTTGAAATGACAAGTAGTTGATAGCTTTTGTCCTAATCTCCTGTTAGACACCAATTCTTAATATCTTTGCTCCAATCCAGCAGTTGTAAAGTAATGACTCCTGCAGTCTCTTTTTCTTTCACCCAGTTATTTTAACCTCAAAACATGACTTGTCAAGCTATTTGCTTCGGAAAAGCCAAGAATGTCGTCCGTTTCTGTTTCGACAGTTTCCTTAATAGCATGTTGAAAACTGGTTTGCACTTTGTCAGAGTCTTGAAATGATATTTCAGATGGAGGAATCATTAATAATGATAGTAGTTAATCAGCAGTTGACCCATAAAGTCCAGGTATTGGTAGGTGGGACTGTTTAGACTATCAGTAAATGGGGTGTTCAGGAAATGGAACCACTTTATATTCCATTTAGAGAAAAGATGCAGTCATGCATTAAAGAATATCTTGTTAAGGTTGCAACAGAGGTGTCTCCTGAAAAATGGTTCAAAGATAGAGGAAAAATAATTTTATAATCCATTTGTCCCTTTTTTAATGCTTTAAATACATTTTATATTATATGTTTCAAATCTATTGCATTAGAAATATTTAAATTCAAATGTTTTAAAACATTTTTGTCAAGAGGTTGATTGGAGGAGTTTTACATTTTTTTCAAAACATATGGTGTCAAATGATGCAGTGGAAAGTACAGTGGGAGATCAGGTGATTAAATATCAACATTACTAATATAAATTCAACCACTGAAGGTTGCAGTAACTCCATGCTGCGACCCTCAACATGTTATTACATGTTGTAATAATATGTTTCTGTTATTACGATTGTTACGGCCCGGCTCACATGACTGTAACAAGAAACTGGGAGGACATGACACAAAAAATTATTTTACAGAGGCATTAGAGGCATTTATTATTAAAATGATGTCTAGGGGTATGGTTAAGGAACCACTTCACCGGTGTGTGCGCCCCTCTGTCTGGTCATTCGCCAAGCGCAGATCTTCTTTGGACATGAACCTGCTGGCCCTTACAGGTCTCAGCATCGGCTCCAAGGTCTGGTCAAGCGATGCCTCCACATTTGGTCTACTCGAACCACAAACTGGTCCCCACACCACGCCCCACGCCGTCTGGCTCCAGCTCCGCCTCTGGACCTGGTTCTTGATCTGACCTCTGGCTCTCATCTGCCATGAATGGAACCAGTGATCCTTATGTATGGTCCAGGTGGACATGTGACCATAAGTGCCTCCCATTTCTCAGACCTTCTTTGAAAAACAGTTAACAGGCCACAATGCCACACAGCAAGGGCCATCCCAACGATAATGCAGATTGCTCACATACTAAAATCCAGCCTGTAATAAACTTTATGAGTTTATGGCTGGTTTTGGCTGCATTTACAAAACCTTTTCTAGTTATGCAGTAAAAAAGAGCAGTAGGAATATCCAAACACACAACACGGAAATGTGCTTTTGGGTTCCGGTTCTCCAGCTTTTAATCACAAATTGGAACTTAAACAATCAGAGGGAAATTCAATTACTCGGATTCTGTTTAAAACTTTTAAATAACAAACAGTTTTAAAGTGCAATCAGTGGCAAAGCTGACCTCCTTTGAGAAAACCACACTGTAAATAAGATGGCTTCAAGTTTCTTAACTTCTGCTAGAAGTTCCTGAAGGAGCAGCAGAGTTACCTTCTCCATCTTCTACATACTCATCAGTGAATGCTGATGAGTTTTATATTTTTGTCTCATAGTTCCACATTAATTGTGCTGTTATTAATAACTAACAATAATTTAATGTCTTTATTGTCTTATAGATTCTTGGTTTAAAGAATAACACTGTGCTAAAACTTGTGATTTTTACTTGTTTAAATGTCTTTTCATCCAAAAACTCAGAAGACCACCATGATAATTTAAATCAAATTTTAAGTATATCCAAGACACTTGGTTGCTTAGCAGTTCATTGCAAAGTAGTTAAATAAATAAACTGCTCTATTTTCTTTACTGGTCAAAGGGATGGCTAGACAGCACGCAAAGAATACTGAGCTGTAACAAACTTCCACTTTTAATAAAATCTGATGAAAAAAATCTGAGCACTCTCACAGAAACCAACAGCTAATGTGCTACTTTGACCTGAGAGTGTTGTATCAAATCCTTTTGCAGACCTTCATTAAGATTAATGCTGGGATTTGTTTTAATCTGCTTTGTCTGTATCAGAGTGAACTCATAGGAGGATTTTTTAGTACAAATACAACCTTACTGTCGCCTAGTTGAACACATATTTTATTTTAAATTAGTATGTTAGAAATATGATAAGTAAGTTTTGCGACTGTGTCATTTGAAGACTCCAAGAGGAAAGGAAAATGGTTTGGAGCTCTAGAAGAATCTTTTGGAAGGGTTTCCACAGAGCATTAGGGAAAAAGTGACACAAGTTATTGTTGACGACAAACACAGCAAAGACATTTTCTTTGTCAGTCTTACACTAGCGATTAGGTTGATAAACTGATTTGTTTCTTGGATAGCTGAGCAACATACAACCATGAAGAGAAAACAGGAACAAAGAATATTTTTTTATAATAAACAAATACTTGCAGTTTCTTTACCAATCCAAGGCATAAGCTGCTTGTGTTAGCACAGAAAAACGTCCTCCGTCCTCCACAAGCTGGAGTTGTAAATTGACAGTCTGAGTCAAACTGCGGAGAAAAATAATAAGTACTACATCTGTTAATGGCCCAATGCTACACAAATGTTTTGAAATGTATGGAAGAAATTCTAATGATGGACACCAAATACATTATATTATTAGTCTGTGATTTTAGGGTAATTTTATTCTGGTGATAGGGCTGAAGGCAACTTAGGTTTGTTGGGGTCAGTGGCTGCAGGCTAAGGATGGATCTGACTGAAAACTGTTATTGTGTTCCTTGGAAAATGATCAGAATCTAACCTGACACTCAAACTGCCTTGCTGTGGGAAACACGGGAATTTTAAGATCTGAAAGCACATTGTTTTTGGAGAGCTTTGTTGCTATGGTTGAGAAAATTCTTTATAAATTAATTTTTGGTGCTTTTTATCATCTTCACTCATATTTGTGTCTTGCTCTGTACATATATATGTAAGACTCACAACAGCATAGGGCATCAATTTGGCATGATGTTATGTCAAACTGTCCCAAAACAGCCCGATTTTGCTCCTGATATTGTGCTAATAGTCCTGACCCAAGAAGTGATGTCCTCCATTATTTCACCTGATTATTCAAGTGAAATAATTGTAATTTTGGACATCAGTGGATAGTAGTTATGTGTCCAGCGCATTCCATGCTCAACTGGTGTAAGAGGTGAGGAACTCTCCAGAGGCCAAGTCAACACCTCAAACTCATTCTCATGCTCTTGGAACCATTCCTGAACAATTTTTGCTCAATTTTTGCTCTGAGACAGATCAGATTATTCTGTTCCCCATATGCATCAGTGAGCCTTGACTGCCTGTGACTCTGTCTGTAGTTCTCTGCCTTTCGTTTGTTTTTACCCAGTCACATAGCCATCACAGTGCTGCTCCTGCTGAAATCCATAAACTTGTCCATTTTCCTGCTCTTAATATATCAATTCTGTGGACAATGGTTCACTTGCTGCCTAATGTAATCCACCCACTAACAGGCATCATAACCAATAGGCAATACCTGGCTCTGATCATAATATAATGCCTGGTAAGTGTATGTAGACTATAAGATCCACAACAAAACAATAAAAGATTTTTCTATTCTTGCTCCAAGTCTGGTGTGTTTAGATAACTATCACAGACTCAAGTATCTCTGAACATTGTGTACTTCAGAATCCGCATTCAAACATGAACCTCAAAATAAAGTTTAATACCACAGTTTTTAGTTACTGTTGCAAGTTTGATCATTATTCTATTTCAGAGTTTCCCATTTTTCAGGGCGTTTAGGGAAAATGCCAGTATTGATGAACATCTTGCTCCAAAGGGTGCAATCTTTCATTAAAACCCTGTTTAAAAATGCCACTTTTGGTGTGAGAATTATGTAAAAGATAATAATAATCATTACATGGAAAAGGTCAAACTTGACCGAACTAAAATCCCTTTGGCTTTGAAAAGAAAAAATGTAATTTGTTTCTGACATAAAATGTTTTCATAATATTTTGAAACTCACATATAAAAGTGTGTCAATTTCTGTTAATTGCATAATATGAAGCGAAGTGCTGTGGATCATTCTTCCAGGCCTACTTGGTGTCTGCATTAAAATTGTGCTATTACAGTGCAGGGGAATTTGTCTGCTAAAATGTCTAGGACTTTGCTTCCAGCCAGCAGCTTTTCTGAGCAGATCTCTGAGCAAATGGGGGTCAGAATTTACGATTGTAAAAAAGAAGCCTGGTCAGCTGAAATAAAACAATAGACAGGCTCTCATCTATTTATATGGAATTGATGCTAAAGTTGTAATGTCAGCAGGAGGGGGTAAACTGCTAGAGACAGCTGATTTTTGCTGGGAAAAAATGCTTGGACGCAGTAACTATCAATTAATTGATCAATTAATTGATCAATTAATTGTTGTCAGCTGGAAAAACTTCAGTGATGAAGGTTACTAATTGCAGCCATTTATTCTGAGATGTTGATCTGGCATCATTTTGTAGTGAGGAACATAATCTTAACCATAACAGGATCCTTAAAATAGTACAAACAATAATCATTTCTGGTGTCTACTCCATTTTTCCTGTCATATTTTTAGAATGGTAAATATGATTTATTATTACATCTGTCATTGTGGTTGTTTCTTGATAAAATTGCTCAGCTCCTGTGTGTGCATGCTTCTCTGTTGGTCATGGGTTCTTGGAATATGAGCACTGGCTTTTTAACAGAAACAACATAATGTTTCTAGCTACTTTTTTAAGGCACATTAAATAAAGTGTAATCTTTGCCAATTTTTAAAAAATGCAGTTTGATTTATTGTTGCATAAATTACTGTTGTAATGACTATTTTATATTATTTTATTGCACTACACACAAGTTCATTCCCGTTGCTATATGTTAAAAAAAAAGTGTGTGGTACTGGGCCCCATAAGCTTTCTGCCCTTTTACATTTCAGATGTCCCATGAGTATTTAAATCCAGCTGAGATGACTGATGACCACAGCTGCAGCAGAAGCCACATTGACATGTCCTTCTTGGTTAAGACCATGTTACAGCCCTTTTGTAAAAGCAAAGATTTGGTAAATAAGTGCAGTGAAGCAGTGAAGATAAATTGTTCCCATCCACCAAAATCATTTATCTCTTCAGTCACTGATTTATTTAATTCTTTATCTACTAAAAGGGGCATTATACCATTCAGACGAGCCACTGTGCATTTTCACCATAATGATGCCTATTTACCTGGCCACTTGTGTCTTTACAACCATTCATTATTTGAGGAGAAGCTAAGAGTGCAAACTGTTTACCTTTGCTTAAAGAATCAGTTTTATTTCATACGGAGAATTGTGACAAATCAAAAGGTTGTTCCTTTATAAAACAACATTTAACCCTTTTACTGTTGTAATTGTAGAACAACGTTAAGGGGTTGAAAGGAAAGTTCTGAATTTTAAACGAGTCCATCTTAATGGGTTACAAGCAGTTAATGTTTTACCTATAATTAATAACAATAAAGTGGACCAAAGTGAACTTTTATTGCCTCAAACCAACTCCATTCTCAAAATGTCCCTCTGAGTAAACCATTACTACATCAACTGTGTGCATTTAAGTGAACAGTTTATAAGCTATTTTGATTTTGCCTTTTTCCAAGTTCAAAACAGTGTATGTCTTTAAATTTAAAAAAAGGAACTGTGTTTTTAGAGACAAAAGTATAATTTCTTTATGTTTAACCATGCAGACTAAGCCAACTATTTGTTCCTTATTCATACATGCTCATCCACTAATCATCTAATGCTGCTTACCAGCCCTTTAGCTTCTCATGCCCTACAAATTAACGTTTTATGGTGTGAAATTGTTTGCAGAAAGTATTTAACTAAGGACTTTGCTCTTCTTCAAATTGGTACTAAACACAGAAAACTCAGCTCATGACTGTCCTTCAAGTTTTATGGGGATAGTTTGTCAGTTTTACACATCAGAGTCTGTTACAGGTCTAAAGGGGCATGACTGCATGAAACTTCTGAAAAAGTTGGGACTCTGTGCAGCTCCAGAGGGAACATGGAGAGAAAACGACTGCAGACCGCTGCTGTGCTCTCCTCATCTCTGCTCGAGGCTTGCAGCTCCAGGCTACACACTGGAATATAGCTACAAGCATAACAAACCTCAAATCTCTCAAGTGTGCTTGGTGGAGTTGCATTATGGGTAATGTAAATGTCTCTTATTTTGGGGGATCAGTTTGTAACCCTTTTTTCTCTAACTGGAATGATTAAACAGTTTTTTTCATATCATATCACTATGAAAGTTCTGACGGTTGTTAGATTATTTATAATACAGCTAAAGCTTTCGGGAATTTTGTGTTTACAGAGTTTTAATTACTATTGGAAATAGAAATGTAAACATCTGATAAAATGAGGTTCCATATCCTTGCTGTATTTTGTTAAAAAATTATATATATATATATATATATATATATATATATATATATATATATATATATATTTTTTTTTTTTTTTTTTTTAACCAATGGGACTTGGAGTATCTTGTCTTATCTCTCCATAAATTAAAAAATAAAATGCATTTTCCACGTTTTAGGGGTGTTCAGAAATGCTCAGAAAAAAACCCATAAATGTTATATGAACAAACTCCTCTGTGAGAACTCACAGAGTATAAAGCAGAATAAAACTGAAGTTCTAACAAACTGGTGTTTGTTATTTATTTATTTCTACTTTATCCTGTTTAGGGTCTCTAGCGCAACCCTGACCAGCATAGACCTTATATGTAAAATGAATACATGATTTGCCATATATCCAATAAGCATATCTAAAATAAACACCACTATATAAACACATTGGGCTTTCTTTCATGTCTCCGAATTCATAAATGAACCTCTGCCTAAAAAGTAACTGGGGTAAAAAAAATATAATAAAACTAACTCAAAAGATGTCAGGAGAACAATTGTCAGTGTTTCTACATATATTTATGAAACTAAATTTATTATACAGTAATTAGGTTTAGCCTTTATGGTTTGAGAAAGATTACATATGAGAAAATTTTGTCCAGTTAGCTCTAATGCCTTTTGGGAACTCCTTTATCCCCCAAAAAGGGTTAAATCAATTTAATCTGGAAAAAAAATAATTAAATAAAATAGACTTTGGACCACTGAGGAATAGTGCAGTCCCTTTTCTCCTTAGCCTAGATAAGTCTGCAGCTCTGTTGTTGAGAAGTCCTGGTTTATGAGTTGCTTAACACAAGGAATTGAACCATTGTAACCCATGTCCTGGATTTTTTGTGTGGTGATTCTGGAAACACTGGTTTCAGTTGCAGTTCAAACTTTTTCAATCTACTTCTATATGAACTAGACCATACATGTAGGTTTTACCAATGGAAGGCATATTTTTTATTTTGCCTGGGGCATACAAATATGTTTTTTAAAGATCTTTTTGTTTATTTTCTTATGAAGGAAAATACCAAGGAATAGTTTAAATTGAGATGTCAGTATATCACGGCACAATGAAAAATACCAAAGGTAAAGTTGGATTATATATTGGGCTTTCAACTTTTGTATTAAATGCCCTCACATTCTGTATTTAAATAGCTATTTTCTAGGGAAGAAAAATCTACATATTCATGAATTCTAAAGTAAAACTATTATATATGCTCCTTTCAGTCTGGAACCTCAAGTAAAGTTATCTTTGCTCAACAACTGCAAAACACTGTCTGTGGCACTTGCTCTTTATCAGGTATGCTTCATAAAAAATTCAAAACACTTTCCCAGGCAGTTGTAGCCTGCGGCTCTCAAGGTTTGTCTTTGTAACAATTTGATAATACTGGTCACACTGCATCGAGTGTCCTTGAGCACTAACAAGGGTGAGATATTTGTTTCCTTAGTCCATACAGACACAAAGGAGAGAAAAGAAAACACATCCTGGTACCAGAGTGTCTCAGCGACTGTTTTGAGTGACAAGGTTGACAATTCTCTGTGTACATTATTAAATATTACCTTTGAGAGAAGCTAATGCACAATAGTGTGTGGCATTTGTTAACAGTGAGGGTTGAAAGTATGGAATTACAACAACAAACATATTTAGTATAATCATCTACCAGCAGAGGAGATGATGCATACTGTCATCACATGATGCAATGAAATGTTACATGGCATTTTAATGAACATGTTTAATATGTAAAACTTTCTCTTTTGTAGTCTGCTCATTAAGGTTCCCTCACATTGCAACACAACTGAAGAGTTTTTAAATAAATTAATATCATGTTTAGTATAGTTCTTTGAAAATAACATTCATACCCCATCAAACTTTTTCACATTGTGGGCTTAAACCACAAATTTAATTTTATTGTAATGAGATGTTATGTTGACACACCAACAAAAAGTAGCAGATGTTTGTGAAGTTGAAAGATGCAAGAGTCAAGAAGTCAAGCTGCAGAGATCCACAGCTAAGGTGTTGATCTGGTCAGATGAAGTCACAATTTAAAGTTTTGACTTATGTGCAAAATGCAATGTGTGACAGACAACTAACTCTGCACATCACCTTGACCACACAGTTTCATGCTGTGGGGAGGTCTTTATCAGCAGGGTAAGGAAAAGAGATGAATGCTGATGGGAGCATTTAAAAAAACAACACACCTGTTAGAGACTACAAAATGCTGAAGACTGGAGTAGAGATCTGCCTTTTGCAAGGGCAATAAACCTAAACACAATCAAAGCTACAATGGGATAGTTTAGATCAAAGCATATTTACATGTTGGAACAGTCCAGTGCAAGTTTAGACTTAAACCCAATTGGGAGTCTGTGCAAAGATATTAAAATTGGTTTTCACAGATTCTCTCCATCCAATCTAACTGAACTTTGGGTATTTGCAGATGAACAAAGCTTGTAGAGACATATACCCAAAATGCTTACACCTGTAACTGCAGGTAATAAAGATGGTTCTCAGAAGTATTGATCATGGGTAAAGTTCAAAAGGTATGAGTCTTTTTAGGAGGAATTGCATGCATATCTGCATATCTAATAAGTTAGTTTGGGAGTATAAAACAATAATACAAAGTGTAATTTGTTTTAAAGAACAAAACAATGACAGTATTTTACATTATAAAATGCATTTAACATGTTATTCATTTTATTCAGTAATATTTCCAAAATCCACTTGACTCTAGTAGCTATTTTTTTTACTCAACCACATTACAGCTCTATCAGTCTTTTTAATTGTTCACCTCTGGCTTTTATGTTTTTCTAAAATGCTTTATGTAAGCCTTAACAGCCAAATCACTTTTTGTTCTGCAATTAGCTCTGCTCATCCATTCCACAATTGTAAAGATGCACTAGAATGGCCAGTATCATTTTATTAATGTCAGCAGAGTTAGTAAAATTCTTGGGTGAGCAAACTGTGTGATAAAATCTTTATTTCAGAGCTACTCTTGTAATTGTCTCCATCATACTGTTTAAAATCTAGGTTCCCGGCTGCTACGTTCACACCTTTCTTTAGCACCTCCGTATTTCTTTCCCCAGACCACCAGTGTATCACATAACTTAAAGAGTTGAACATTTTCTGGTTTATTTAATATTTCACCAACTGCAGATTGACCATGGTGATCAGAGACAGCTCGGCATTTGAAAAAGATGAAGTACCAAATAAAAGATTCACAAGAGGGGAAAATTGACACACTTTGATTCCAACTGTGCTGGACTGTTCCATCTTGGAGTAACTGTCTACCACACAGATAAGCTCATAAAGTATAAACAGTGGTGCCAAATTTAAAATGACATGAAACAAATCAAATCTAATGGACTGATGCTCATTAGTTTTTACTCGGGGCTTTGGAATTGTCTCTACTCTAAACCACGTGTATGTGAACATAACTAATGATGGTTTTAGTAAACAAAATGGTTTAGAAAAGGTTTAGTCTTTGTATTAGTGATCCTTAACACTATAACTGAAGTTTGTTGCAGTGTAAAGATGTGTGATAAACTTAGATTAAATCTGTTAAATTGCTTCTACGTTTGCTGCACTGACCAATCACTAAAGTTAATCTCATGCTGCTATGGTGAAATCTACTGTATGTGCAGGGAAGAAGCTGTACCGAGGATATGATGTTCAAACCTAACCAAAACAAGGGTTAGAATTAAAGAGAAAAATGTCCAAACATGAAGTCAAACTAAAATAATAATAAAAAACTCTTCTGTAACCCCTTAAGCATTTCATTAATCTCATAGAATAGGATAATCTCTCTCTAAAGAGATTGTCTTTGGTCTTATTTCTCTATTGTGGAAGTAAGGCTTTTTAGCTAAAGCAGATTTTTGATTTTTTTTTTAGCTTGAGACAATCTGGCAGTCTGCACAACATGGATTCAGATGCACGCACAGCCTAAGCAGCTGCATTGAGATTGAAATAAACAACTTGCATACCAACAATTTAATAGCAATTGAAAAAAAAAAAAGTGAATTGAAATTAACTAAAAATATGCGCAGATTGCCTTTTGGGTAATTGATTACCTGATAAATATATTATTGTTTATGTACAGGTACATACAACTGTAACAATAAAGATACACATTAGAACAACAGTCAGAGATGACTCATTGTTTACACAGCAGTGATAATGTTATAATATCTGACACTTGCAGAGCAGTTAATAACAGTTAGTATTAGAAATTTATTTAATTCTTATGCCTTGTATGCTCCATTTATCCATTCTCTCTACTTATCTTTGGAACATGTTGCCAGTCAGAAGACAAACAACCAGGCTGTCATTTACCTTTAGCTAAGGCCAATTTAGAGTGACCAATTGACACTCTGTTTATGGATGAAGGGAAAATTTTGCAGCACCCAGAAAAAATCCACACATGCAGGTGAATATTTAAATGGAAAGACTGCAGTGAGGATCTGAATCTAGGCTTTTTTGCTGCAATTCAAGAAAGCCTTGTACACTGTGCCTCCTAAAAAAGATGTTAATTTTTGGAAATTAACTTCTTTGTAAATTTGCATTTTTGGAAATAGATTTCAACTATTTAATTTGGTCATGAAAAAAAAAGAAACATCTTACATTTTCAGAAAAATAGTAAATTAATTAAACTGAGTTATTTTGACACAAGAAGATGTTTGGCTTAAGCCAAAGACAGCAACCCCACAAAAACAACTCCGTACCAACTGAAGCATCTAAACTTTTTATGGTTTCGGAATGTTTTGTTGCTTCAAGATCTGGCCATCATAAAATCAACCATAAATTGTGGTGTGTTTAATAGCCTGTTTGAGAAAACACATTAAATAAAGTTAAGCTGAAGCAGAACTGGATCCTGCAACATGACAATGAGCCAAAAATAAACTAGTATATCTATGGTAGAACAGCTGTAAAAAAAAAAAAAAAAAAAAAGGTAATTTCCTGGGCAGAGTTCATGCCCAGATTTCGATCTCATTGAGATATTGTGTTTGTACATGTAAACACCCATAAATATCTCACATCTAAAAGTGAGGAGCAATGCAAACGTTTCTCAGACTGAGACCAAAAACTAGGATGTCCTTGTGTTGTTTAATGAGTAAAATGTTATTTTTATTGTTTAGGTGCAACTAAATAAAATAACCCAAAAATAAAAGAGAGATTAGAAAATTATATATTAACCTTTCATAATAAAAAAAAACTGAATGGGGTTTCCAATTTTTTAATGATTTTTTTCGTTGTAATCCAAACCCTAGGTGAACACTATAACAAATGCAGAGTATTTCATAGAATAATTTTTTTTAACTAGTTTTTCTAAATCCAAAAGTATAGTCTTTTTTGTGCTTATTTTGGACTTTTAACAACCCCATACCCTCTGCTGATTCTTTATGTAGCCTTGTGGTAAACTGAGGTTACTGTGATGACGTATGTTGAGGTTAATAGAAATCTTACATAGTTCAAGACAAGATCCAAATATATTAAAAGTGAACGTTTATTTACTAATGCATAACATTGGTGATAACCATCTATTTCATATTCTTGTCTCTGGAAGAAATACAGCAGTATTTTCCTTTACTTTAATATTTCAATAATTTAAAGGGTAAAGGTAGCTATTAAGTAATTTGCTTACTTAGTAATTAAAACTGTATTATTCGTAAATCAACTAAGAGCATTATTTTATGTAAATATTGCAATTGAAAGAGGTATTAGTGTGATGTAAGATGCACTGTGTATTTTATTTGGCTTTGCCATTTGATTGGTCACTGAGGCAGTCCGTCCGGTGCGTGACTCGTGATTGGTTGAGAGAAGAGGGGGCGGGAGGAAGAAGGACAGGAGAACCGTGATGGTAGAGAACGGAGGGCGAGAACGAGCGGACAAGAAGTGAAGAAAACACACTCAACGGAGAGAAAAACTGGACAAAAGTACGGAAGAGGACGAAATTCGGGAGACGTTAGAAGAGCTTGGTCGCCGCGAGAGGGACAGGACCAGAGGAGACAGACGCAAGTAGTCCTGAGGGGTTTTGAGCTAAGCTACGTGAGCTAGCCGCTTCAGCATCACGTGTTCAGCTGCTTTCAACGGAAGTCGAGGAGGAGAGGACGAGTGACTTGCAACGCTCTCAATGTTTTGCAAGTGAATTTCGACTCATTGTTTTTCTACCAGGCCTGCAACGTTTCACACTTTCCTGGAGATCGTGAGTAACAAAGTGACTGGGTTATATTTTGTTTAGAACTGTATGTTGATATAATTGGACATTTCTTGTTCTGTCCTGGTGCTGTGAAAAAACAAAAAGGGTGGCCGTTAATATTTTATTTACCCTGCCTTCTGTAAAGAGGTTTATGTTTGTTTAGATCCTATTGAAGTTTCAACTACAAAGCTACGGTGGTGACTAAATAATAGGTTTTCCGTCATTTCAGTTTAATAAAGTTAGGCTGAATCATTTTGCCTAAAACTTTGACATTCCTCTGGGTCGTATTTATCATAAGGTAGGTCATTGGTGCCGCACACCGATTGGGGTACCGGACTGATATCGAACCCAAGCACCCTCCATCTTAGTTTTCTCCAATAGAATGGGAAAAGGTGCTACATTTACTCTCATTTGTATCCTATCGAATTTATACATTCATAGTTTAAATATAACCAAGTAAGTAGACAGTATCAGTTTATACAGCACGTTGTCATTGCTTAAGGTTAATTACACAGTCAGCCAAATGGCTGCCAAATTTCTGGCATTTGAATTAATGCACTGAATTAACGGTACCGCTTTGAAATAAACTCCTACACTGAAATACCTCTATCTTATTTCACCTTACCACAGCCAGACTCAGTTTCCATTCTCAGCAACAAAACATCTTTAAAAGTTGGGTCAAAAAGTTCAGTTAGCGTAGGTGTTTTTTCCTTTATTGAACAATATCTATTTATCTGCTAAAAATGCATTGCCAAAAGAAAATCAATGCTGCTGAGAGCAGTTGTAAGGGGTTGATCACCTTACGTCAAGCCTTGCTCCAAATCAATGAGTTTGATGTTGGTTCAGTTGCTGGGAACGATTGACTGGGGGAGATGTAATTGGTCTCATTTGACACTGTAGCAAGTTGAACTCAAAGAGGTGGACTGAGAAACTGCAGCACAGGATGCAGAGTGGATCATGTGTGCACTCTTTTCTCTGGGAGAAGAACATAATCTTCCCCTGAAGTAAAGCGCAGAGTGGAAGCACTTACACACATCAATGTTTTAGTTTTTTTCGTTTCTAATTATGTCAAAGTAAAGGGAAATGGTGAAAAGTTTACAGGAAAAAAAACGTTAAAACATATCATTTAAAGTTTTTTTACATAAAAAAAATAAAGGCAGATTTTATTTTCCCAGAATTGATATTTCTTTTACATATTTTCATTAACTTTTGGAGATGCTTGTCTCATTTCCTATTAAAAACAAACTTCTTTTTTAACTAAAATATTTCCACTAGCTATATAAATATATATATTTTTTATTTATCTTGAAAATGGGAAAACTGGGTGGTTTAAAAAGCATTTGGCAATTTTTGTGATTTAATTGCTGCTGCAATAGATTAAGTTTGTACAAAAGTCATTGTGTCCTTGCTTTTAATCTTTTTAACTGAACATCCTAAGTCTGCATTTTCAAAGGTCGATGAGATAAGTATTGGTATTCCGAAAGGACAACGTAATCATTGTGTATACAGTAACTGATGGTTGAATAATGCAAATTTGAACCTTTTTGAGGCAATTGTGTTGGACATTAAAAATGTGAAGGATCTTTATTTTTCTTCTGCTTAATTTATCTAACAGAGACAAAGTCAAAACACAGCATAGTCATGGTGGATTATAAAACAAAAGCTGAGATGCAATTAACCTCTGGCACCAACATTTGATAGAGTTTTTAGCATTTATAAACATAAATTGATACATATCCAGGCTTTTTCTAATGATATGAAGTGATAAAGCAGCAAAGATACTTTTAAACTAAATCATGTGTTTGCTTCATATGTTAAATTATTTTATCTAAGAAAGCCTCATATGTGTGTGCAGTAATCATGTCATACTGTCGACTAATTTTCTCTTCAGATGTTTTTTTTTGTTTACTTTGTGAACAAACTGAGTGCCCCAATCTTTGCAAGAGTTGCCCCGAAATGTCTCCATTTTTTGTGCTTTGAGTGCAAATCGTACAATGGCTCTGGTAATTTTCTTTCTAATTCCCTGTGTCCTCAGGCAAAGGTTGTTTGTACGTGCACTGCCACCTCTCTCACTCATCTCTCTCTGATAGTGGTTGTCTCTCGTTCAGACACAAAAGTCACTCCTCTACCTCCCTCTCTGAGCACATATCCAGCTAATTAAACAAAGCACACAATTTGATTAAACAAGTAAATTGTGCTAGTCTGTGTTTGCGATAATTAGGATAACCCAGAGTTTCCCCAAGAACATTAACCATGATGGATGTTTCATCCCTGACTCAGAATAGCTGCGCTTCAGTGGCACACAACTTGTGACAAAATAAAAAGGGGCTCGAGATGGAATCAGTTTAATAATCTAAGGCTCAGACGGCCTAGTGATCCCATTTAGTAGACATTGGGATTCTAAACAATGTCTGTAACAAGGGCCAGAAATCATTGAGAGGCTTTCAACCTTTGCTGATTTCAAATAGATCCTCGAGAATTTGTCTCATCCACATCCTAATGTGTGCTAGGTTTGGTATAGGAACAAATGTTAGCAATTTCAAGACTTGTCTGAGTCTCGTCTGAACCTAAATACATGGTTGATGTGAATACTACAAGTCAGTGTGTAAAATATAATATTTTCAGAGGACCTATTTTCAAAATATGTTGCAAGAAATACTCAAAGAACCAGAATCCAATAATAAGTGTTTTTGATTAACTGGCTCTGCTCAAAATCTATAGGGACCCTTGTGCATATAGGATTTTAAATTAGATTTTAAAGTATATCTATTATTTACAGAATCATAGACGCATAAAACCTCTTATAAGATGATACTATACTCAAATCTATAACTAAAAGCTAATTTAAAAATAAAGAATAAAGGATGATTTTTTTAAATCTGAAATTCTCTAGTAATTTAAAGCCTTATTTTGCACCATTTTTTCCCTCTCTTATGAGCAGGAAATTGGCTGGACATCACTTCTTTGGACACCAGACATTATGTTTTAGACCTTTAGGTTTTGTTTACACTGATGTTAATTTTTCACCTCTTAAAGCTGTGACAATCTCACTTCACTACAGTCATGAATGATAAATCTTGCACTTCCTTCATACTTTTTTCTTTTCGAGTGATGCTATTAAATTTAAACATGCAGAAGCTTTGGACCAGAGCCCAAACAGAGAGTCCGACTTTTAAACACAAAATATAAATTAAGAATTGTTAACGACAATTAATAAAAAACATTAAAAACTTCAAGCTGAAACAATGCTTTGTGAAATAATTTTTTTAATTATATTTAACATTGGTAACTTAACTCATTAATTTGAATAATTAATTACATGAAAAAACATGTAACTTAATCACACTTTTCTTAATTTCTGGCACACCCTGATGCACACAGTCCTGCCAGTGCAGTGAACAAGATTATCCAAATTCAATGAATGACAAGAAAGTTAAAGTAAACATTGCAAGACTGGATTACTTGGCTTTATGGTCAGAAACTTTATTGTTTTTATTCCTTACATCATTTTCTGCGCGGCTATGTCCAACTTCTGCATCAGTTATCGCCACAGTGCTCAATGGTATTTTTTCAAAGCCAAACCTGTTGTGAGCACAGCCACTATATCTAAGGTTAACTACAACAGCACTGGTACAGGCAAGTTTATGTACAAATAAAACCAGAAGTTTACATATACCTAATTAAAAAAGACATACACTTTATTTTCTTGCTGTATGAAGATTAATCAGATTAAACTTGTCTTGTTTTAGGTCAGTTATAGTTATCAAAATCATGTATATTTGCTTTCATCTGTATTTATTTATTTATTTATTTATCTATCAGTTTTGTTCCCAAACAACAGTTATTTTAATTGGAAAAGTTTACATTTTGTGTCAAACATAATTTGACAAAAAATGTCTATTGCGAAGATTATTCAATGATTTTTTTCAATCTTGTCCACCTCTAAAAGAAAAAAAAGAAATACTTTTTTAAAATGTTGCAAGAAAAAACAATACTCGTTGAAGATCAGGTTTGAATAAACCACATAAACTCCTACTAAAAACATGTCAGTTTTTTTGAAATCAACAATTGAATGAAGTGCTGAATAATTAATAGAAAAATCATATATTTTTGATGAAAAAATAGCTACATTATTTTTTTATCATTTCAGTCTTGTTTTTGTGTTCACTGTCTCTTTTTTTCTACTGGTCAAAGTCTTAATGAACACAAAATGACAGCAGGCTAGTTATAAATATGGACAGTCATGCCGGAACATGGATCTCAGACTTTCTTTTTTTTTTTCCATCTCCTAGCCATCTCACAGACTACATAAAAATGCAACCTGCAAGAGAATGAGGAACGCTGGTGAGGGTGGTGGGGGTCGTGAGGGATAGAGAAGGGGACAAGCAAGACCTGATTAAAGACTGTCTTTGTTATGTAATTAGCTCGAAGAGAAGAAGGCCCCTCTGCTGCAGGGATGTAGAGCAGCTGGCCTGAGGTTGTCTAATTGCCTGTTCGGATCCTTTCCAGGCTTCATCCTCTGGAGCTCACACTCGTAATGGCACAGATGTTTACAGCTGCTTACCGCGGAGAAGGCTACATGGTAACCGCTGACTCTTTCTCATGTTGTGATCCGGTGACACCACTCTCTCCTGGGGCAGTCTCACACCGAGGATACATGAATGGGCTCAGCTGCTGCAGATAGGATAACTAGTTATTTTTATGACAAATAAGAATAGCATCGTGAGTTCATTCTAAAATCAAAGGATTCTGATTTTAAATGTATACATTTTTTATCTGATTTTGAAATGCTTTTACTTTGTTGCAGCTTTTGATTTCAATTTTGACCTCAAGTATTATTGACTTTTCATCCTCTTTGAAGTTGCATTGCACACTGAAGGTTTGTATTAATTTTTTCAAAAGGTGTCTGCTCTTGGGAAAGCTCTTTGCTGTTCTTCCAAGCATGCAGATGAAACTGAGCAGCTTCTGTTTTCATTGAGGAATATTAAACCACATTACTGTAGGGCTTCAAACTATTTTAAAAAACACATTTTCAGGGTCATTTTTTTTTTACCTTTCACATAAAAAAAAATTGCTGCTACAATTTTGGGTGATTTAGTATCTACCTGAATCAAACAAATATATTACTTGGTTTTATTTTAAACGTATTTGTACACAGAGAGAGAAAAGAAAAGAAGGGGGAAATACAGAAAGGGAGAAAGGTGGCAAAAATGCTAAAAGGAAAGATGGAGATAAGACGAGAGGAGAGAAAAACATGAAGTATCAGTGAAGTCTTCTTTCTTTTATACATATATGCAATATGGACATTGTTAAAAAAAGGCTATGCATCATCTGTCATCGAACTTGGGTGGCACAGTGACGTAGCTGGTTGCACTGCGTCACTGTTGCTTTGTTGCAAGAAATTCCTCAGTTTAAATCCCAGCCTGCTGTCCTTTTTCATGGGATTTACATGTTCTCCCTGTGCATGCATGGGTCATTCGGCTTCCTCTGACTGTTCAAAAACATGACCAATTTGGTTAAGTGGTCTCTCTAAAGTCTTGTTAGACATAAATGTGTGCGTGCATAGTTGTTTGCCATTTGCGTCTTTGTGTTGACCTTTGATGGACTGGTGATCTGTTCAATGGATGGCTTAATGGATGGATAGTGGAAACTTTAAAAAAAAAATGAATACACACAAAGTCTGCAACCACTTCTGTTAATTTTGTGGTAGATACATTTTGTTGTGAAGCTGGAGGTTTGCAGATGTTGTTTTTCAGAGAAACCACATTAATGATGTAATCATTTACTTTCATCAAAATTATTCTTCCCCATCTGAGAAGGAGCTATTTTTTTTTCAGTATTTTGCTGGCTAGCGTTATTCGTATGCTAGAGTACTCACACATATATACACACCTGCTCGACAGAGAGCAGCCAAACACCTGCATACTTCTGACTCCTGAGGTCTGCCCACGTTTCCCCAGTGGCTGGTATAATTCCTCTTCCTCCCTCTTTTCTCATTTCCATCTGACTCACAGCTTCTGGGACTCGAACACATTTTGATGACCAATACCATCCTCTGGCATGAACATGTATACACACATGCACTTCTCATTCTCAAATGCTTCTGTTAATATTAAGAAAAGGGGAAAGCAGGTGGGTCTATGCCGAATAATGAGGTCAACATGAGAAGAGCAAGAATTAAAGTAGAGGAGCTGAACACCACATGATTGGCTGGTCTGAAAAACTCTGACTCTGGAAACATTTTAGTTTAGAATTGATTCATATAGATAAAAAAGAAGTGATCTGCATGCATTTAGTTCTCTGGAGATAAAATATTCCAGAAGGTAGTTTTACTGTAAAAGATCTGGATTGTTCTTCTATGTCTCTGTAGAACTGATGTGAATATATTAAGTTAAGAGCTTTATTTGTTTCCTTCCTCTGATATATGCTTTTAACACTCACATCCTAAAACTTCCCTCTGTATCAAGCATAAACTAATTTACTTTCAGACAGGTAATACTTATTATGATAGCAGTAGCAAAAACAAAATCGAGCAAAGGGAAATAGTGTTGAGTTGCATTTTGAGAGAAAATGTGAAAGTATTGAAAATATTAACATTCAGCTCAGTCTAATAAAAACTGTGCTATGATGAAGATACTTGGCCAAAGGATCTATCCAACATAGTCCTTATCATAATTAGTAAAAACTGTTATTAATAAGATTCAACTTTGACAAAATGCGAGTGTTGATTTGTACAATGATTTTTTTTAATCAGTCAGCCAGTCTGATACTATTGAGGTTTCTATCATCTTCACTCCAATGCCTGTTGTTGATGTGCTGTGACTGTATTGCTATTTATTTTCTGCTTACATGTGCAGAGCTAAATATATGAAGCTGAAAAACTTTTAAGTAATAAATTATGTCAAGATGCCTCATCTTGTTAATGTATGATCATCTGTACCGTAGCTGAGAAAAGTCTACTTTTAAAATGACTCATATAGACACCTGGAACAACAAGTCCTTATTAGTGCTTCCCATTTTTTACAGAAGTAATTTTAAGC
Organism: Xiphophorus hellerii; assembly: GCF_003331165.1. Classification (NCBI taxonomy): domain Eukaryota; kingdom Metazoa; phylum Chordata; class Actinopteri; order Cyprinodontiformes; family Poeciliidae; genus Xiphophorus; species Xiphophorus hellerii. The sequence continues at coordinate 12,615,857 of NC_045680.1, forward strand.
ATTTTTTCTTACATGTTTGAAAACATCTCAACATGTTTCAAAAAGTCAATTGGATTCTGAAATGAGGGAATTTCATATCTTACATGAAACTCTAATACATTTCTTTATTGTTGTGTGTTTTACATGCTTCAACATTTATAGTGTCATATTTAAATATTAAACATGATAATATATGCATGCATTTACATTAATGTCTAAAATCTAAGTTCTAAATGCATAGTGTAATTTTAATTTTGTATTTTAGTTGATGGCATTCCCCTGTTTTCAGTTAATTCCAGTTATATTTAAATTTGTATTTTCTGTTCACTTGTAGTTGTCTGTTGCTCTCCATGTGCTCTTCTTTTTTCTGTGTTTCCTTGAAGATAACTATTATTTCTTCTGTTATTAAATATGAATGTTTCTTATACAGTAAGCATCTGCATATAAGAAGAGTTCTGCAGTCATTCACCATAACAAACCATGACAATAAAAGTGTATTTAAATTTTTTTTTGATTATTGTTAAAAGGCAAGCATATTTGGGAGAAAAAAAAGTTTAAAAAAATGATCCTATGCCATAGCTGTATGCAAATTTAATTCATCTTTATAACAACTAAATATAGTTATAGAGAAGTCATTTATTAATAATGTTTATAGTTAACTATACATCATGTCTGCAGAGGAGCTGGTACTCTAATCCAACTCTCCTGAAGTAGTCATTTTTCTCTCTGGCTTAAAAGCAGCTCAGCACTTTTACAGACTCTGGGAGATAATATAGTATAGATAGCATATGTAGAACAGGGTCCACCCACCACTTGTCATCCCACCTCTAGAATAAAGTCACTTCTTAGTGCCATAGATTGGGCCAACAGCTTTTTAGGTGTCACACAGCCTTGCTGCCTATAGGCCAATCTGCCACCCAACACTTGTTCCCTCATAAAGCTGATTCCACCTGAATTGAGGGCATAATTTACCCTGTGCAGAGCCTGTGAATTCTTCCGAATTCAAGATGTAGGTAGAGGCTGTCAAATCTATCCATGCCATGATAAATAGCCATTTAGTGTGAAATGGCAGCAGGATAGGGCAGATATACACACTGAGACAATCATAATGTCTTCCTAGAAGTGTTTCTCAGACACCTGGCATGGTGAATCCTAGCCTCAGCCACACGTCTCTGCTACACACTTGGCAATTGCCATAGAGCCTGACAGACTATCCGAGCCTTGGCAGGCATTTCTGTAAATCACATTACCATGGTGACATCTGCAGAACTTTTCACTGTATACAATGGCAGTTATATAGCACATTCAAAAGCTTTCCTCTGTTATAGCTTGTAAAAAACAGACATCTAAATGACCATGCATGAGGTCACAAACATGCTTCTAGTTTTCAGTCACAAGCAGCACTACAATGCATGCCACTTTGTGTAGAGTGTGTTCAGAGAAGTAGATTGTTTTTGTGTTAGTAATTCAGAAAAAAAACACATTCAAATGGAAATGTTTATACTCTAATAAGAAAACAATGAGTTGGTGCACACAAATCAATACTGAGACACATATTGAGCTTTGCTGCTAATGAAGGAAAGACATACAAAAGGTGGAGTATAAATTTCATTTCTTTCATGAGCTTCTCAGTTGGTTTAATATTAGTGATGAGTCAACAAGATGAACACAAACAGGCAAAACAGTTTGACCTTAAAAAAATTTCCCCAGTTACATCCTAAAATGGCACCTCTCCACAATGCACTCTGATAGTAACGGACATGACATGATTTGATTTGAAGAAAATGTTTAGCTTAGCTATCTCTAAGCTTGTGCTGATACAAATGGTGAAATACAGTCCAGATAAACTCTGATCACTGTGTATGTAACACTGTAGGCTATAATAGGCGGCTTGTTACACCAGATTGGTTGGTCCAGAGTGTAATTAGAGCAAGAACCCTAAAGGGCCCAACCCTATTAGGTTTTAATAGGTTTATTATTATTAGTGCTAATGCCTTAAGGGGCAGGATAATTTCTGTGTATTAGATTTTTTTTTTTTAATGATTAAGAGGTACAACCCTATTGTGTTTACAATTCTTACCATAATTCCAAATGTGGAAACCTTAATTGTTTGAGATTTATTGACAATGTGACATTGAACTAAGTCCAATTCTGGAAAGTTTGTGTGATGATTAAAAATAATAAACACATGATGTAATAGAGATTGAAGCATAGGTCTCTAGACCCATTTTACATGTGAGTCAGACTACATCTGCTGTGCACCTACAACCAACATCATACCTAAAATTTACTTCAAAGGCTACAAGAAAATTTCACTGCTCCAAAGAAAATTCTAAAGGAAGGTATTACCAATAATGCACAGTAGTATGCTGTTTCTGTATATGAGAGGGCATTGTGAAGCCTAGTTCATTCAAAAAATGTTGCTTTTTCATGTCCAAACTGGGGGGGAAAAAAAGAGTTTTCAAAATGCATGTTTAAACTGAAAATGCTGTTGTTTTAATAAAAACATCAGGTTGTACTGGAGAACGCTTGAAGCCAAGGATTTATTCCATAAATTCATCACATCCACATAATAGCACCACAGGATTAACCACCTTATAATCTCTATAATTAACACATAAAACCAGAAGACTTATCTGCTATGAAACAACAGTATTATTCCACTGTTTCCTTTTAAGTCAATGATAATGAAATGAAAGCTTACAATTGTGTCTGGGCAAACCACTAAAAATGGAGTATACAGTATATCAGTTGTAGTGAGATTTTGTGGTGATGTCATTTGCAAGTGCAATAAAGAAAGCATGTAATGTATGGTATATAACACATATGGTGCAGTTATGAATTTGAGCCAAGTGCACCAGGAGAGTAGATTATGACTGACAAATTTCTGTATATTTATTTCAATTTTTATCAAATTCAGCTATTCAATGCATGCTGCTTTGCAGCTGTTGCTTTTAACTTGAATAAGAATAACTGCATTCACCACATAGGGGCATATTAAATCTTATACCAACATGGTTTCAATGTTAAATCTGCTCCAGAGTGTACTGGGTTTAATAAAGAAATTATTTTGTTTTCTCCCAGTGCATATATCTACCATATGTTACCTCAGACAAGATGTGAAATTATTTAACTCAAGATGTAAGAACTTATCTAACCAAACATCAGAACTCGTATGCTTTGAATCCCTGCTGCAGTTTCCTGGTACTTATGTTTAGCCAGTGTCCCATGTGGTCCCATTTTGTTTTAATGGCAAATATGACTACCAAATGTCTGCTGAATCTCCAGAGAAGAGAGCAAAACATTCAGTTGGCAAAAGCACAGGGGGATGTGCACAGTTGCGCAGCACTGCATTTTACAAACTTCGTGTTTGACACCTTTTTTGGTTGCTTTTTAGACAGCTGCTTTTTGCACTACTGAAGCACACACAGAAGAGACAGATTTTGGGGAAAATTTGGTTTGTTTTTCGAGATGGGCTCTTAATGAATATTTGTACAACAGCAAAAGACTTAATGTTTAATGATATGTATTTATTCAAAAGCAGGAATTTGCTTCTATTTTGAATGGCTGAATTCTTTAATATTGAACCAAGTTTTTACAGTATTTGCTAATTACTGTTTTGCTTGAGTCATACATTAAGTGCATATTATTTTCCAGCCACTGGCCACATTTTAGAGCACTATTAAGTAACTATGCTACCTTCAGACAAGAAAATGTTGTATATATCAAACATAACTTCAAAGAAATGTGACTTTGCTACTTGAAACCTTGAAATTTACCTCTCTATCCTTAAGAAGTTCCTATTCTCTTAAACACACCTCCTTCAGCACATCATCCCAGCAGTGCTCCTCCTCCACTTTGAAGGTATGTAAACATAGCATTCCCGATGCATCTTTCTGCCCTGGAAGAACAATGACACATGGTTGTGTGCTAGTCATTCCTAAAGTGAAGGTAAAATTCAGAAAACTAGATCAAGCCCATAGGCAAAGTGATTGGAGGTCAGTGATGCAGTTTTGGATGGTGGATTTAACTAGACGTAAACCACAGACAAACCTGAGCTGACTTTGCCAAAAATTATTATCTCAGGTTGACAGAACACAAATGCATAAAACTGTGGTTGTAATGTGACAAAATGTGGAAAAGGGTCAATAGGTACAAATACTTCTGAAAGGCAATGTACCCTTGATTGTTACCAAAAGCATTATTATGTTGTTCTAAAGGCAGACTTTTTAAATAAATACTTTTGAAATAGGCTTTGTCCTTCCAAAAAGTGTCTCGTTACAATTTTTTAAAGGAAAACATCATATGGCAAAGTTTCCCATATCCACAAAAGATTGATTATATCTAAGACCTTGAGGATTTTTATGATCACAGTGGCATTCACAAAAGTCTTAGCAAACAAAGAAAGAGCCCAGCTGCAGTCAAATCTATTGTACAGGTGATTTACTCTCCTTATAAAAATTGCTTTTTACCCTCTCCTTTTCCTGACTAGAAAGCTAAGAGTGCAATGCACAGCAGGAAACTAGATGAGAAATAGCACAAAACATATGGGGAAAGGCTAATGTCAAATGGCAGGTTTGGATATATCACTCCACGATGGCTGTGCTTGAATAAAGTTTACCATAAATTTCCATTTCCCCTTATTCATGTGAGGAAAAAAAGAAGATTCATGGACACATCACTAGGCTGTTAGTCTCTCTCATTAAATTCCCTTACGAATGCCACAGGTGTACATTTTAGGGTAAATCAAGTCAATATTTATGGCAACTCTTTTAGAAGAAATATGCTTTCCCCTCGAGGTAAAACCTTGGTTATCTTCCGGCTCACTGCAGACACAGTCTGGTTGTGAAATATACAACTTCTACATAAAGAGATTCTCCTCAGCTACATGCAGTATTTTGCCGACATCCTCGAATTGCAAAATAGTCATTCCAGGAGTCCTTTCACATTGCAATCAAACTGAATTGTCGTTTCAGCCTCACAGCACTAAAAAAAAGCCCAAAACATTGCAGTCCAACATTGGACTTGGACCAAGGGAAGTGTATAATCTAACTCTCATTTGTGACACATTTGAATTTGATATTCACAAGTCTGTCCTGGTCAGCTCCAGGCCACCTGTTATGTCAGTGACGGTTGCCAGTGTAAGCTTTCGGCTGGTGGCTGAAATCTACAGCATATGACTGCTATTTAGATTGTAAATGGTTGTGAGTGTGTGTATTTGTCATGGTTCCTTATCATCACCTGCTGTGAGCCCAAGAGGAGCGAGCGAGCACACACTCATTGTTCTCCCTCGCACACAGTCTCACTGAAACACACACCCACTCACTGCCCAAGCCAACAGGACCACCAGTTTCTCACAAAACCCTCATTTAAGAGTTGCAGTTTTGTAAGGTTTTATAATATAAAAATTAATAAATCTCCTGTAACTCAAGATACTGCAGGCTTGTCTTATCTCCTACTTTTCTCTTAGCTGTTGGCAAGCAGTGCCTTATATTACTTTGCTTTAAAGTGGGTTATTTAATCAAATTACAGTTATCACCTAAGGAATAATAATCGTATTCTGAAAATTGGAATCCCAAACTGTGCTCGGAAAATAAACTAAGATTTATCAATGATATGTTTTTCATATGCAGGTTCTGTCAGAAGTCTGATTCTTTACATTCAGCATGATTTATTGGACACTGAGTTTCTATACAGTCTATTTAAAAACTTTGCTCAGAAAGTAAATGTTCAAACCTGACTTTTCACCAGCTGACCATCAAAGTGGTTATTAGTACTGAAAGAGCTGGGTCATCTTTGTGTGGAAACACTTCTAGCTCAGCACATGCCTTGTGGGAGGAGGAATACACAGATTTACAAAAATGCAGGTGCATGCACATGTTGTTGCTCGGCGGCATGTGGGATTACACTCGATGTAACACGCAAAGGGTGCTGTTTATTGAGAGCGCTGCTGTTAGTTTTTTGTTCACTTTTACTGCTCCAACATTGTCAAAACAGAAAAAAAACAACATTTATAGAAGACAAGGCTTGTGCTCCATCGTTGGGGGGCGGGAAGTGTTTGATGATAGTACTATACAGGCAGCAATGCTGGTAATGCAAAATCTACATAAAGCAACTTCCCCTAAATTCAAAGTGGGACAGGAAATGCACTGAAACAACACAACTAAAACATCATTTCTAAAGGTGATGAACTTCCCATGTATAATCCCAACTAGATCTGTATCATATTTTGTATCTACTTCCCTGAATTAAATATAGATTTCCAAAAGGTTTCTTTAACCTTGTCTCACGTAATCTGGACATTTCCCTTTAAGGATCTAAATATATTTCCCACAGGTGGAAGATACAAAAAGGTTAGATTGTAAAGCCTAGAACAGGCAACATCCACCAGAAGATAGATGCTACATTTTTCCACAAACTCAAAAGTTTTATTTCCCTCCTCTTCCTTTCTTTTTAGAGTAGATATAAAATTAGTAGGGATTTGTTGTAATTACAAACATGATAAAATTTAGTGTTAGTTTGCAGTTACATATTGTGTAATTGTCTAGAGTTGTTTTGAAAGAGTTTACTACCATGAAAGTGTTCAAAAGTTTTGAAAAATTCCTTTTTCAGAAATTACTAATTGTTCCACTATGGCCAATTAAATGGTTTGAAGTACTTTTAAAATACCAAAGAAATTATGGCTGTTATGTATAATTTTACTTAAAGTAATGCTTTTTCTCTTCCCTACCTGTTGCTGCGACAAAGAGCTTATTTCCAGGACACAGAACCAATCTCCCTCCGTCCCTCCCTGAATGGTGTTATGGCTGGAAACACCAAATGTGGACTTATGGAAGTCCACATTTCTTTTTCTCATATCTTGGTTGATTCAATTTGATTTTCTAATTCTATCACACAGAAAAGCAGTGTACAGGAGGCGTTGCCTTAAAGAACATCTACTTGTGTGCTTCCATTTAGCTAAAATGTTGTGAATTAACCTGAAGCTTGAAGAGATAAGACATCATCATCAGGACTTTTACACGTTGTTTAAAGACATAGTAATTATTGTACGCAAACTTCTGAATTTAAGGAAGCAGTTTAGCGTTGAGCAAATAGAAATAGTCGTCGTATTCCTAACCAACCTAAAATAAGAAATTTGTAATTGTAATAGTTTAATATATTGTCAGACATTGAGTAAAAATAATTAGATATCTCTTTCTGTGCGTTTATTACTACAACATACAGAAACTTTCTTTGGTGCATATTTATTTTTCTCTTTTGTCTACGCTGCTTTAATCCACCCATATAAATGTATATATTATTCTTTTTATCTATTGAGAGTTAATGTTTAATTTACAAGAGAGAGATGTTACATACATCACAGAAAACATAAAAACAATAATACAACCTACTAAACACCTCTAAAAATCAAATGACTGATCAATCAATGACCATATATGGTAAATACATTATGTAGCCTAGAGAACATCTTGATGTGTTATTGCATAATTTTCCCCAACAATCAATACTTCCATCCTTCTGCAAGCATTCTGGCTCCTCCTCCATTAGTTCTGCAATGTCATTTACTTCAGTGACCCAGTAATACCTCTAAGCTGTGTCAGGGTTCAGCGGTACTCAGTGACAGAGACGGACTGAGCTCTTAATCTCCCCCACCGATCTTCCCAGACAGACTCACTCTGTCACAGATACCCTGAAGCAGAAGTTCCCTCTTTTCCTCCTTTCCCTCACGAACACTGACAGGTGAAAGGAGTGGATTGGTCCTATATGTGGCTATCTCTTTAGATCTGTCTCTATGAGGGTGTGTTACTCTCACAAAGTCTGTCAAGGTCAGTTTACGCATTGTTGAGTGTCAGCACTTTAAAGCATTGGTGCCTTAACAGTACAGAACCTCATCAAGTTCCTTCCAATGTTTTGCAAATGCTGTATTTTTTGATGCAAATAGTGTTGAAATACTCAGTTAGCAAAACTTTGAAGGAGATCAAATTATTCAAAATAAGAAATGTTTGGCTTTTTTGTGCCTATTTGGGAGAAAAATGGGGCTGAATAAAATTATGAAACCACTGATGCAAAAAGAATACAACAGACAAAAAATATCTAAATTGAAAAAAGATATAATAAATTGACTGCAATCAAATTGTTAAAAGAAAGAAGGCAATTCACTTTCATTAAATACTCAATTTGATTGAAAAATAAGGTCTGTTCAAACATAAGGGCATCCATTAAGACACTGAAAAGGCTAAAGAAGAAAAAGAAATAACAGCTAAACACTGATTGGATGAGAAACCTTTTTAGTCCATTAATGAAGCACTTTAATTTAGCTGCCAGAGAACTTTGTATGTGACCTTCTCTAGTGACCTCCTGCAATATATTGAGCAGTGTTTGAGGAGAGGGGGCAGCAACACCTCTTCAAGGGAAATTAATATTCACAGAGGAAGCCGTCCTGCGATGCGCTAATCTGCATGAGATCTGACTTCCTTTCATTAATCAAGACAAATATGCCCCTGTGCATCGCCACTGTTTACCTTCCAAGTTGTTGTTTCCCCAGTTTGTTGACTGCAGGCAAACAGTATAAATCACACAACAATACATGACTCAACTTATCTACCCAGCCTGGCTCCCACACACCTGAGAAACATTGTTAAGGCTTTAGCAATCGAGTAGAAGTTGGCACCTGAGCTGTAATTTCTAGTGGAGTTCTAAGAGTGAGAGAGCTGGTTAGTCTGGAAATAAACGGCATGAATTTCAAAATGAGAAAAAAAGGATGACTCCGTATATAATATGCTGTGGCGGTTTCTGATATGGACAACATGAGCAACTGCCCAGGTTGCTCATGTTGCTCAAGTTGCTCCTATCACCCCAGCCCCCACTACCCTCCTACCGTCACCCGCCCTCCGCCTTCCGCCCTCACCCACTGCACGGCATCTGAATATTATCACAGCGCCTGGTGGGGTGGTTCGCCCAGGACGCCAAACAGGCTAGGACCGCATCTGATAATGTGTCATACTATTTGCAGTTGTACTAGAGCTGCTGCTTTCTTTAACTTAACAATATAATCAGAACATTAAGTATTTTACTATAGAATACCCAATTAGGACAATTTGTTGTGTATTTTTAGAATAACTCAGAAATTGTGAGGATACGATACACAGCTAAATAATCATACCGATGAAAACAAATTTTTAATACAGAAATGTGAACTCAGTGAAAGCATGTTTAATACCTGCTTTCAGGTAGAAATTTTTAAAATGCACTTTTAATTTGACTCACGATACTAATTCTAATATAACTCTATTTTATCATAAATGGTAGTTAGTATACCATGGAAAAATAACATTTCCTTTTATTATAGGAGATTGACAGATTTCAGCTCATGCTTGATTAATATTTAAGAAGTATATCACCAAGAAAACTACTTATAACTGAATGGTTAAATAATACTTTGACTTTCCTTAGCTATTATACTTTTATGTGCCCAAAGAACTGACATTTGCATTACTTTGTTGCTAGATCAAGTGGTTTGCCATGTTAACTGATTGATCATATTTGCACAAAATGACCACTGTTAAAAAATGTTAAAAAACTCTTCTTCTCCCTGTGTAGTGAACCAATTTTATTAAAAAATAAAAATAATTTAGGCTGTTATTATTAGAACTGTCCAAATTTGATAATAACACAAAGCTAATATTGCTTCACTTTGTAAAAAATGTTAAGGGAATTTCAAACAATTAACACTAAGCTCAGTAACCACCACATTTTGATGTTGCTTCATGTTTGTGTTGGTGGGAAACAGTGCTCCACCTTTTTACCAGCGAGAAAAAAAGAGAAAAGCTTCAGATTATTTTACATTTCTGGACTAATTATTCATTATTATTGGATTTCTCCTGCTGCTCTGTGATAACTTCACATTATCTCCAGTACTGGACTCCATTAAAATTTAGATTAGTAAGTATTCTTTTATTTGTTAATTTATCAAGGACTCATTAATTACAAAACCATTCCTTTTTCACTTCTCTTTTATGTCTAGAGAAAGTAGAAATGATTAAATCATTACCTATCTAATAAAACATGTTGAGGAGTTACTACAAATTAAAAATTAACTCATAGTTAAATTATCCATTGTCACCCATTTGTTCCAGAGTAACTTCTCCAAATTGAGTTTTTTTATTAGAACAGTCTCAAGCTGTGTTTTATTTCTCTCCATTTAAAAAAAAAAATCCTCCTGCTTAATATCTTCAACAATGATATATTTATATATACACTAAAAATTATTGGTAATGATTATTCTAATACGACCACTAATAATAATAATAATATATTCATTTTTGAAAAATGTAAGATGTGTGATTTTTTTATACTACTTCTTTTGAAATTGTATATTATTTATCTATAGAAACGATGTTGGTTTTGCCAGTCTAGACAGGCTTTGAGTGTCATTTTTAATTTAATAGATTGGAAGAAAAACACAGAAGTCCAAATAATTTGCATATTTTTTCCTATAGGAAGACATGGTCCAACATTTGAATAAAAAGTGTATTCAAGTTGAATTAGATCCATTCAGAGCACAGGTTGGACCGAAAAGTCACATTTTTGTGCTAATGAGAAAGTTTCAGCTATTTTGCTCAAGGTTTCCATGACAGAGAGAGAGAGCCAGCCAATGCCATTTGTCACTCAGCCCTCAGCAAATAGACATTTTAGTTCAGTGTGACGCAAAACTTTTCTCGATTTCACTTCTTTTTGTATTAAGCAAGGTCGGCTATGCAAAGCTGCTGGATTAATTGAAAAGGAAGAACCAGAGAAGAGGGTGTGTGTTTGCAGAAACAATTTTCACCTCTTGGAAAAAGCCTGCCCACACAGGGTCAACACAATGATGATGATGAATAAAAATTATTATAATAGTAGTAATTATTATTATTACTACGCCATTACCATTAGCTTAGCTTAGACTAATATGTTTTTTTTTATTCTAGACTAATTATTTGATTGATTATTTATTAATTAATATCTGCTAGAACATGCTTTTGGGCTATTTTTTCAACTTGAATAATCATATTAATAACATTTTATAATTGTTACACATCTTTTTACAAATTTGATCTGATTGGTTGAAAGTTTGAACAAAAAATATGCAGTTCAAAGGACATTATGCATTTTTAGAGAGGTTTTTGTTATTATTATAGTAAAATAATAATAACAAAAATGCAGACATCATTATATTAATATGTAACATAACAATATACTGTAGAAGACAATTTTGATGACCTTATTAGGCAAAACTAGGCAAGTTGAAGAAAATACAATCACTTCTTGGGATTTTCTTTTTTTGCTAAGAAAATTAAATACCTTGATTGAGATGGATGTGTATGTGTGGATCATTGTATTTTGTCTGAAAAAAAAATAATTTAAGTGTCAAGGATTTTCTTCCTCCAGGATGCTGTAGAAATGACTTAAACTACTGAAATAAAGCAGCATAAATGTTCACCTATCGTGTCTGTACACCCTTCTCTGAGTAAGTTCTGTTTTATTTGAAAACTGTGCCCCTTAAAAAAAGAGTCCATTATCGTCATCTTTTTAATCCATTACATCCCTGAGAGAAATCCGCACTGAGGTTTGTAATTAAAAAAAGGAGGGAGGCAAAACAGATCCAGATGGAAGGATGCCGGAGACACAACATGGAGAAGATCGCTCCTCGGGTGAGTTTCACCTTTAATAAACTAATAAATTAGCAGCCCCACATTTTATTACTTTAGAAAAGGAATTAAAGTATAAATTCCTCCCTTTTACCTTTTGATATGTTCTCTCATTAAGAAGGGGCAGAAATTGCACCTCCTGCTGTTTGGTGTTCTCCGAGCAATTGTTCTTTTACAGTGTTGTGCTTTCAAGGCAAGAGTGTAATCAAAATCCCGAGCCTTGCAATTAGATACAATGGCTTTCCCCATCCCTGTGTGGGCATCTGCTAAACAGAGCACAGAGGGAGAAAAAGGCGGAATGAGTATATTGTGTCTGCACTGAACAAGAGCAAGTAATCTAGTAAGTATTGTATGTGCATCACACACTCCACAGACCACTGGCTGTGAATAGCCTTTGTTCTGTGAGCCGACTTTAAAGTTCTCCAAGTAATTTTAAAAATGGTTCTTAAACTTAATTATGCTGCAGGATTTTACAGCCTTCAAAGCAAGAGCAGAGTCAGGGGGGTGGAGAGAGAAAGCTCTACTGTTTGATTGACATGCAAAGTCAATGAATGCCAGATAGAGTCAAAACAATAACATCAGCCTTGATTTGAAAGATCATATCTGAGCTTTGGAAAATATCTCACATGGTTCAAATCTGTGGCCATATTCCCTGACAGACACATACTATATTATCTGACAATGTATTACTCAACATGCTACAGTATATTAAAAGTGGTGTTTTAGCTTTGTCTTCAGCATTTCCACCTTCATTTTGTACTGTAAAAATACTTCATATACAGTACAGACCAAAAGTTTGGACACACCTTCTCATTGAATTCAATGAGAAAGTGTGTCCAAACTTTTGGTCTGTACTGTATATATATACATGTGTATATATATATATATATATATATATATATATATATATATATATATATATATATATATATATATATAAACTAGGAAACATGGGAATAAACCAGGACATAGAAACTAAAATTTCCTTCAGCGGAGATGTGCATCTTGTTACTGTGTATCTTGCGTGTGCGTGTGTGTTGCCAGACCTTTGACTGCAACTCATTTCCTGCAGTGGAGGCCTGTTATGAGATGAGGTATTTTGGGATGAGACACTTACCACTTGGCCTTGACTTCTCTCCTTCTGAGCCCTCAGTCACACCAAGCCCTGAGGGATTATCACTTGCATGTACATTGTGGCATTTAGAACAAGTAGAGCTATGATAGGTGTTGGATTTTAGCCCATTAAAACCCAATTTAAAAAATAATAGTAATAATTTAAAATAGGATAAATCATTTTAAAGTCTCGTTTTAGCCTCTGAGCAGAGGGGAGAGTAAAGGAGTAAAGTAAGCCTGATAAAAAAAAAAATTTCAAATAAATTTGTATTATTTTTGGTCTCTATTATTTTTGTCTTCAATGAAATACACAAATATACAAATGGATTTCAATAAATTACAATGTGATCAACAGGGGTTTTATTTACATTCAATTATACCAGTGAAACTGTATATTATGCACATTATATTTTGACCAACACTATTGGGACAAATGTTGACTTGACGACTGTTTAGCAGTCATGAACACCATTCAAAAGAAGGAAAAGACACACAGCATTGTTGCTAACAAAACTGTGCTGTATCCAAACATATCAATAGAGAGTCGAGTGGAAGGAAAAAAGTGTAGCAGAAAAAAGAAGAGATTTGTAGTTTTAAAAAGATTCTTAAGTAAATTTAATTCTAGAGTTGTGGGCAGAGTCACAATGTGAGGAATGTGACTGGAATCAGAGCTTCAAAAAAAAAAAATCACCACAGACACAGACTGGACAGAAACTTAACCCCGTAGAACATTGATTGTCAAAAGAAAGCTGCAAGACCCCAGAGCCAACTATCTAGAAGAGCTGAAGGCCATCAGGCAAGACAACCTGGCCTTCATTAATGCCTAAGCAGAGGCACATGCTGAATACTTCAATACCACATTTAAACAAAGGAGCTACATTCAAGTATTGAGTGTATATACTGTACAGCAAATGGGAAAAACGTCTGAGAAAACTAACATTTCTGTATTAAATATAACTTTTTTATATGTATATGGTAATATTTAAATTTTATTAGAAACTGTATTTTGGGTTTTGCTTAGCTATAAACCTTAGTTATCAAAAATGACATAAATGAAAATATAAAACATTTCGCTGTGTGTGTAATGATTCTATATAAATTAAGTATTTTTTTTAAATTACTGTAGTAAATTGCCTTTTTTAATTTACTGTCATGCACCTGCACATCTCTTCAAAGCAATGTTCAACACTGAATAAGTGTTAGAAGCCTTAGTCTGGATTTTATTTTTGACATGTAATGTATACAAGTAAGGTACAAAAATAGCATTCTATTGTAAAATGTATTTTAATAAAAAGGCACAATTAAACAAATAAAATATTTTATTTTATGAACAAATAAAAAGGCTTTCTGAGTGCAAAATGCAAATGCCTTAAAAAATGGCAGATGAAATTTATCATCTTGTTTTCTTGAAGCAAATGAAATTTATATAGCTATGTAAAACTAATTCCTGAGCTTTCACTGTGCTCTCTTTTCTTTTCTCTAAAATTATGTAGAATTCTTTACACTTTGCTGCAATCCTTTTATCCCAAAACACTTGAGAAAAAAATAAAGTGGGATAAAGGCATCTCCTGGTGATGTTAAGAATTTTTCATGTAGGCGGAGAGCCAGTGTAGAAATTCTCATTTGTTTCAACAATGGGAGCCGGTGAACACAAATAGTTTTGATCAAATGCTAGAAGAGGGAGCTCAGCAGAGACTGAATCTGCTGCGGATTTTCACATTCTCACTCTGGAATCTCAGCATCTGGAATTGGGGAGGCGGGAAGCTAACACCACCTCAGCGAGGGCTCACTCTCTTTTTCTCGGCTTATTACAGGAGGAGAAAAGTTTGTGGTTTCTCCTCGTAATTTCAACAGCAAGTCCCAAACGCATGGTGAGATATGCCATGGTGGTGGAGCTTTCATGGCAACACCTTTTGTTTTGTGTTTTTCTCTTGTTTGTGCAGCTTCATTAAAAAGCGTACCGTCAGTCTGTTTTGCTCCAATACTCAAGGCCTTTGCATTTAGTCCCTGGAAGAATGTTTTACACTGGAGAATAAAACACCTCGTCTGAAACGCATTTAAAAGGGACTTTTTTTTTCTGCGGCTCTCTGGGTTTTATATTTTTTTATTTTGAAGCTGTCACACATTTCAGTCTGAAGAAATTCCTGTCAGATGTGAAACACACAAATCAAGCGTGATCTTGATCCGGAATAAGAAAGATTTGTCTACATCTTCAAAAGGTCTGGCTCCATGAAAGTCATTGTATGGCAGTAGACACTGAGCTCATTTGATTCATGTGTACAACATTTAAGACAAAGGTTTGCCAGGGGATTTTTCTTCAACATAAATGTCCATACATTCTAAAGACACACTTATTCTTTCTTTTTAAAATTTAATTTGTGTCTACATTTCCCCTATTCCTCGTAGTTTTCACAGTGAAAAACATCAGAGATCATTTCAGTTGTGACATTTTACATTATATTTGATTCTGAGATGCCATCTGCATCCCTGTGCAATTAGGTGTACTATATGTTCCACATTTCCCAGGTTTGTAATATTGGAAGTATGTGAAACCAGACGGGACCATTTACAGTGAGCTGAGAAGGAGACACTGAAGTGCTCGGATCAGGCCGATGTGATTCAGATAGAATTAGGCTGCAATGAGGTGAAGCGTGATTGAGTGTTGATTTAAAGCAGCTGGGTGCCTTGGACTAAGTCCATTCTGGAGCATGAAGGACAGCTTGCAGAACAGTTGCAGACATGTAAAACCGCACATACAAACAGCCTCAATCAGCGGATCCCCAAAAATACACACTCCGCATGCGAGCACACAAAACACAAGCATTCACATAAATTTAAACAAAAAGCTTAACTAGATTTACATATATACAGACTTTATGAAACAGTTTATGTTGTGTGTGAGTATATATCTTCATATGTTCAGATCCAATCTCAGGTTTGCTGCAAATTCACTGTTGGAGGTCATACTCTGTGGACAGAATTGGTTGCAGATCTTTTCTTTATGAATACTGCGTGGAACATTCCTCTGCCTCCCACAGAAATGCATTTTTCCAGTCATGCTCTTTGCTCTCTAACATTGCTCCTCTTTTCATGATATGGAGCTTAATAGGTTGGCTTCATGCACTAAAACCTTTCCCACATGCCTGTCGCATCCCTGTTCAGCTGTGTGACCAGTTGCATGATCCGGCTGAGCACCGTGTTACTTTCATCAGTGACTAACTCCATCTATAAAAGGATCTTGGCTCATTTAACACATGGAGGCAGATTCTTACCGACCTTGAAAATCTAAACCGACAAGGCAAACAAATGACAATTAAAATCCTGATGATGTTAATTAAACACAGTGTCTAGGACCACTGTAACGCTACGGCTGATGAAGACCTTTTAGTTAATGAGATATACAACTTGATTATGGACAGAGACGAAGAGCCTTCAAGTCGGGGAAAGTGGTATTTGTCTGTACACTCCACCGTTGTCATCAGCACTTTATATCCCCCTGATGGCTTTTACCACTGATACCAGTATTGAGATTTATGATTGCCATGAACCTGTGTGTGTTTTCTCTGATCCTTTGTGCTTTTAGCGGCTTGATCAGTTTATGATTAGTTAAAAAATGCGGCGGTTGTGCAAGCAGCTGTGGTTTTACATGACAGTCCCCCTCCTCACTGGTCTTGTTGTTTGGTTGTCTGAGAAGGCCATAAATGTCCATTACTGTCCCCAACATCTCGCAGTAGAAAAATGGGTGATGATAATGAGTGTTGCTTTTTTACTTACAGAGTAAAATTTATTTAGAGAGGAATGACGTAGGTCACGGGGCACAGAAGCATCAGATTCTTTCGAGAATTGTTGAGACATTATTGAACCAATTATCTTCCCAAAATAACAAAGACATATTGGCATGGGGTGTCAGTAGCAGGGTAAACGAAACAAAACATAGGAAAAGGGGAGCGTGATAACAGGCATATCTCAAAGGGCCACATTACTGTATACTGTGGTCAGACAATGTCTTAAGTCCATTCTTGGGTCTTGGAAATGTTAAATTAACAAATGAGAGTTATTTTTCAGGAGTTCATAATGAGCACATATTTCAGAAGGGTACTTCAGGCAGAGGAAGGGAAGTCAGCTGTCATCCTTTGTGGACTCTAACTATGGAGGTAAGCAATACAAATGGGCTCTCTATTATAATGAGATGTTAGCCAAAGTATCACATGGAGCTTTTAATCGTCCGTAACATGCTCTGTGGGAAGATAAAGTGAGATAACAAGCTAAGTGTTGGAGTTCAAAGGAAGTCTTGCAGAGAGAGTCACACTGTGATGTCGGGTGTATATGCTTTGGCCTCTATGAAATTAATCAGTTTTCACAAAGTTGTGCTGTTTTTGTAAACATGGAATGTCATCTGAAATAAAAATAACAGGCCAAGTTCCGTTCTTCTCAAGGTTAGATTTAATAAGTTATCTGTGTTGTATTTGTTGGATTAATCTTGTCTGATTTCCTGACAGAAGTACTCAATTAAGCGTAGAGAAACTGCTGCTGGACTATGTGAAGAAAAGTTTTTTCATGCGGATTCTGAGTTCTATTTGAGAACAACAAGGCTGCCTTGCCTACTAATTTTAAGAACTATTTTAACATCAGAAAGGTCAGTATTGTGACAACATCACTTGTGTACACCTCGGGAGGGAGTTCCACTTCCTCCCCATGTATTAACAATAAATTAATGGACTCCTGTAGCACTCAGCACTCAGCCAGTGAGTGGCACCCCATTGATTTCAAGGTGTACTTTTGTCCATATATGGCTTTCTGAATAACCCTTTAAGGTGCAGGAAGAGTGCTCAGACAGTCAACCACAAGGATGCAGCTCTGTCTGGATAAATATTTCAACACTTGGACTTTGCTTATTGATTGGAGCAGTAATTTCCACACATGCCTCCCAGGGGAGACAAGCACTAATGATGCTGGTTCCACCATGTCCAGCCAAGGCTTTCCCACAAAGACATATTCCCAGGTCTTGGGCCTGTGAATTGTAGGATAAAACATTAACAGCTTCAGAGAGTGTTGTGTAGGTTTCTTTTTTCTCCTACATGAACTAAGTCCGGTGTCTCACAACAGCAAGCTCCGGCATGGGTAATGGCATCCTTGGTTTAAAGCCAAACTGCCTTGTGGATGACGATGTCGAAGACAAAGTTTCCAGCAACCTCTGACTTTGAAAAGAAGTTCCCAACAGTTCATGGTGTGTAAAGTTGTAGTTTGTTAGACCCTGCAAACACTATCTGATGATTACATTTTGGTCATTTAATACATTACTGACAATAAACAGTGTGGTGGAACACATTTCTGTCTTTGTCTGCATTAGCGACTTCAAAATTGCTAAGACTTCAACCATGCACCATCTCACATTAAGTAAATCCCATCATTTTCTATTATCTTAGTGCCCGTGGCACTGCCATTGCTGATGCAATTGCCCAAAGCACTCCAATAGCTTGTCACTTTTCTTGCCTCTGGCAGCGGAACCACTCTAAATCCCAGTTGTTTGTATGCATATCTTCAGCAGTGCCCCTCTAAAAGGGAGCTGTATTGGACTTGTGTGTCCCCCATGGGCTCCATAAAGAGTAAAATATCTCATGAAGATGCTGGTTTCACGCTGTGCGGATAGCAGTTTAATATATGTTGCCGTGTCTCACATCCTCCAGGGTTATGAGGTGATGAGAGCTAGTTTCCCACCTGTGGGGCAACAGTAACAATTTGTGCTAACACTGAGGCAAGTCAGCCCAACTCAAGCAGCAGGATAGCAGCGAGGAGGAGCACCGCTGTTACTCAGACGTGCTAATTACCTCTCCAGTAATGTGTACTGTGACCCCTCCCCACCACCACCTCTCCCCTTGGCCTGGCGCCTCACGCCATCAACATAATGAGAACATAACTTTTTATTCTGAATACCTAAATATCTCCTTAAGTGATCGATAATATGCATCATCATAAATCATATCAGGGATTGGCTGAAATGATTCCAGAAGTCAATACTGTGTGCCGCAAAAGACTTTTGAGAGGGACTAATGGTGAGATATAGCTGCCTTTGGGGACCTATGAGAGGGATATTTGTGCATATGCACAGTGCAAAGTTTCTCACCCTCGAGCGGGATTGAGATTGGGGGTCAGCATTCGGCCGGAGCTTTTTTTTTCGTCTGCCCCGTGTGGCAACCAGCCCAGCAAAAGAACAGTGCCTGTGAGCTGTGGTGAGCCTGCTGGTGAAAATGCACCATTGGTCGTTAATGCAATTAAGGCTCCATTGCACATGGATATTAGAAGTGCTCTTTATTAGGTTGACAAATGGATCCCTTTTCTTCTTTTGGAAAAAAAAAAATCACATTTTTCAGCGTTTTTGTAGAGACTTTAAGATCCTGAAAAGTTTGTTTTTTATCTTCTTTTCAAATTAGTATTTTAAAAGCTATTTTTCTTGCTGTTTCTGTGTCACGTCTCAGTCATGAGGATAAACTGTATAATGGTAATTGGTGTGGTGGACTGTATTCTAGAATGTTAAAGAATATTTATACAATGCCACATGTATGTCAGTGAACGGAAGTCTTTTGTTGTCGTTTTAAGAATTATGTCTTAATAATTTTTGTACTCTGATGCCAAACTATTCTGTGATAAATACAAACCCCTTTAGAGGAGGAGTACACCTGCATGCTACACTGTAGATCCAAAACACCATTAATTTGACAGATCGAGGACAGCCCACCACAGTTAATACAGGTGAATGCAGGCAAAACGAAATGTGCTTTGCATCTCTTACATGTGTTCTGGCCTTATTTAGTGGGGCCAACCTCCATCCCATTCCTTCTGTGCAATGTGCACCAACATATTTACTGAATGTAATTAAATCTACAGAATTATCGAATAAATCACAATACGCAATTTGATTAACCTTGTTTGTCTGGTTAAAAATGCCTTTAGACAGGTATTAAATATGCTTTTCATTAGGCTCAAAATTGTGGAATAAAACTGTATTTTCTTTTTTTTTGGTTTGATGTAATATTGTATTCTTTTCATTAGCTGTAAGCGGGAAATTATAATTAATAGAAATAAAGGTTTCAAAAGATCAGCCTGTGTGTGATTAATCTACATAATGTGTTTCACTTAGGCAATTGAGTTGCTGAAATAAATCAACTTTTCAAAGATATTCTTATTTATTGAATATGACTCTAAGTGTGACTATGCAAGTCAAAAATGACACAGCAATTCTGAAAGTCCATCTGGATTTAGATCAAGCTGGACAAAGTCCAAACACACGAATTTACATTTTCAAAGAAAATTAGATAGTTTATGAAGAGGAAACTAAACTGTTTGTCCAAATAATTATTTCGAAGTGAAGTGTCATCACTTCACAAAAGTGATGACCTTATGTGAAGCACTGACTGCAACTTCTGTAGAGAAGCTTGTTTGGGTGTGTAGACAGAGGATGTTCTATAAGTTAAGAATTTTTATCATTATAATTTTCAGCCATTGTTTACGTCCAAATTTACTGCATCTGGCTTCTGCTGGTGCTGAAATACACCAGCAGTGACATAAAAGTGCCGTTAAAATGGACCATGACCCTTCAGACTGCAAACACTTTGAAAACAATTGGATATGTATCTGAATTAGTACCGCAGGTGGCAGTGGCACAAATTGGATTTTTTTGGAGACGGAAAAATTGGATTTAGGCTGTTAGGACCGCTGTCTTATATAGGTCACATATGGAGAAAAAACGTGGATTTTAATGCCATTTGCCTGCTGTGTGAACGTAGTCGAAGAAAAAAGGTGTCATGTAATCCTGATGAGATGCAGTGTGACATAATATTTCATTTTATGCAAAGTTTTGGTCAATTTTATATGGAACTAGTAGATTAGTGTTTTATTACAAAAATACTTTTAAATAGCATCCAGGTGGGTTATGAGTTTTTTTTTCTTTTTATTTAGAAAAAAGGTTAAATTAATGTATCATAAATTTGTAATTTTTAAAAATAAAATTATGAAAATGTGGACATTAAGCATATAATTACATAATTTATTTTAGCTAGAATATTGTGTTTATTTTGAAACAAATTAATTCTATAAAATTATATCAGAAAAACATATGAAAGGGTGCATTTTATGTGATAACTTTTTTAAAAAAAGAAAAAACAGAGAAAAACCCCAGCTGGTTTATTTTATTTCATTTATTTGTTCAAGTGGATCAGTAATCAACTTATTATCTATGAAATTGTTTTCACCACATCAAAATATTTCTGCAGTGATTTAAGTATGCACACATATAAACAACAGAAAAAAAGAAATTATACACAAATTAAACTACAATGAATACGAAATCAATTGTAACATGCTTGACTCAATTTAAAAGAAAGGTTTTAAAAACAATTTTTATAGGATAGAGATGCTACATTTTAGGTAAGGTAAAAGTAGGGTAATTTTATTTATAGCACATTTTCAGCAACAAGGCAATTCAAAATGATTTACATGAATTAAAGGAAATGCAAACTAAATAACAAAAGAAAACCAAAAAGCAAGAGAAAAATCAAATAATACTCCACAATTTTCTCTGGATAAACTAATACAAAAGAAAAACTGTATTTCTTGATTCTTCGTTTATTCTAATTTTAAATTAATTTCTGTTTCTTTATTAATTACTAAGCACATACTGAGTACCTATATTTTTGTAAAATAAGAGACTCACAAGTTGTAGTAAGCTTAAAATACACAAAAGCAATATTTGCTAACATTTTATATATTTATTTGATATTTATATTTTTTGTAGCAATTTCAGTAACTAATTTCAGAAAATAGAATGAAAGTCATCATTTAAAAATGTCACAAACATACTGGATAAATGTACATTTTAGTGTCAATTTAAGGTTTACTTGCTCTCTTTTTTTCTTTGATTTTATTCTTTGTTTTGAGTTATGACATTACTTATTTCTATTTTACATCTTTGTCGTTGAAACAGGAAAAAATGAGTGCATGCTGAGCGATGAGCAATTCTTTCTCCTTAGTATGCACATAGTATTGTGATGGACTGGGGAATACAGCTGCGCGGGCACCTGCAGGTTCATTTGCAAGCTAGCATTCAAACTCTCTAAGGGATCATTTCAAACTCCTGATTGGACACCTGTCAGCTCTTCTGATTCACCAGACATTATTAAATTGCAGCTAATGATTGGTAAATTTCAGCCAATCACATAGATTGACAAGAAGACTTTGTAAAATGATAAAAAAAATAAGAAAAAATATAAAAATTCATGTCAGAGCTGCTGTAGAAAAGGCAGATTCGGTAAATTAGTGTCTGTATGGATAATGCATTTGATCCTGATTAGTGCATGCAAAATGTCAGCACATTTTGAAAACGCTGACAACATGCAGAACATTGTCTAAGAGCAGTCAAAAGTTTTTGTATGAGCAAGTGTTTTGTGTGCAGACAAACAATATTTGTGTGTGTGCGTGTATAAGAGGGGGAGACAAAGTGAGTGGGTGTGAGTTGTGTACAAACCCTTTGTGAAAGCGTGTTCTGTGAGTGTGCATATCTGTGGATAGGGGTGTGCATGTAGGGGTGCGCGTGTGTGGGTGTGTATGTGTGTGTGAGTATTCCTCCTGTCCCAGAGGGAGGGCGCTGAATAACAGGCCCTTTTTGACAGGCTGGGACGCCGAGAGCTGTCAACCCCCTTGCCAGGCCTGGGATGAGTAGTGAGAAAAATGGAGAGAGAGGAAGCAATACAGAGAGAGGAATAGTGAAAGAGTAAGGGAGAGAGAGAAGGAGGCGGACAGGGGATTGGGGGTACTCCATGTGTTTAGACTAATAGGAGGCCAGCGTTCAGCTTTTCCTTCAGCAAGAACAGACATTTGAAATCTCTGGGCAGTTAGCACAGTGCTGCCTCTCAAAGATTTCCTGTCAGATCATGTCTATAAGAGGGGAAGAGGTTCTCAATAGCAAAGGGAGGAAAAAGATGAAGGATGAAGGCAGGGGGAAAAAATGGCACCTGGAAAAATTGTCTGCCGTCATGAAAACTGAGCAGCTTGAATGGAGTTCTAAAGTTGGTCTAGACAAGCCTTTCACACACACTCTTTTGATATTTGGCAATTCAAAACTAAAATAGTCGAAGGAAAACTAAACTGTCAAAGCAATCCGTGACAAAAATGTGATGATGTGCCTTATCAGCATTAAACTGTTGTCTTTAACCTACTGGCTACTTGATGAATCAGATTAGAGAGCAATATTTAAATTTTTTTTGACAGCTGTCACTTTATCATTGAGCACAAGCTGAAATTTATTGGCACAATTACTGAGTGCAGTGACGCAGTGAATTAAATGAGTCAGCGTGGCAAAAAATATCAATGATGGGAAGTTTGTCATTATTTATTAAATGGCAAAGTGTTTAAACTTACAGTATGTGAATATTTTTGTTAACTCTTCACTTTATTTTGTTTCAACTAAATTTTAAAATAAGCTATTTGGGCCTCAAAATTAGACAATCAACAATTTGATAGTAAAAGCCTACCTCCCCCTGTCACACTCCCCTCTGGTGTTTGGTACCTACTGTATGTCCGCTGGTTTGTTGGTGGTTCTCGGTGTCCGGGGCTGGGTGCTCGGGTGTGTACTAGCTCAGCCCTGGTGACTGCTTGGCAGAGCCTGGGCGACCTGGATACCTCTGCTGAGGAGTGGCATGCTCTTAGGGCCTGGGTCTCTCTGGCGGTGGTTGGCTTTGCTCTGGCGTAGCAGGTTGCCGACGGAGCCTGTGGGCTTGACGATGCAGCCCCCTGGGGCTTCTGCATTGTGGCTGTGGGGGGTTCTCCCAGGGCTCTCCTATGCTCCTTTCTAGGATGGGGGGGTGAAGTCATCCTTACGGTGGTGCTCCCAGGCCCCTGTGCGAAGGGGTCTTTGGATGCTTGTGTCCCTTATGGCGGCCTCAGGTTCTGAGGACTGACTGTGGCTCCCCACACCTGCTAATGAATATTTTTATTGAGCATCTTTATATACACACATACAAACACACCCCGATGCACATAGTGTATTTTTCTATCTTTACAAAGACTTTGCATTGACTTTCATCAATTTTTCATTCATTTCTATAGACTAACCCTGATCCTTACCCTAAACCTCATCATTTCCAGTAAACAGAATTCAGTTTACACCTTAGTCCTAAACCTAACCCAAGATTTTTCCCTTTCTTTCTGCAGGTGTAAAAGCAGTCTTCTGTGGTGTTGTATTGTCTCTCTCCGTTTTCCTCCCCTATACTTCTTCCTCTTTCTTTCCCTTTTAACCTCTTTCCCCACCTTTCTTCCTTTCTTTCCATCTAAATGTTAATTGCATTTAAAATAAAGAAAAGCAAATTTTAATCAAGTCTCATATATAAATCAAGTGGGGCATTGTAGTAAAATCTGTAATGCTCCACTTTAGAAAGTAAATCTGTGGGGCCTCACCTTGACACTGAGAAAACAATTCAAGTGCCTCACTAAAAGACAGAACATGTTAAAAAAAAAACAAACAAAAAAAAGTAGTATAGAAAAGACAAAAAAATGTTTTATTTCATTTTATATATTACATTGAATCAGTGTGTTTCAGGTGGGCCTTAGAAGAGATTCACAGGTTAGCCTCTATTTAACTCATATGTTGTAAATTAATACATTAGTAGTTTTTAAAGCTATGGCGTTGTCAGATAGTAACACAAAATAGTTAGTTTAAAATAGTCTTCTCATATGTATCTGACTTCTGCTGTGAATTAAATATATTTTCATAACATCTTGTTTTGACTGGAGGTTTTAGTCCAAGCAATTTTCTTCTTTGTGAAGAAATACAATCACAAAGTTTGATAAAATGGTTTCAGATGTTTTATTTTGCTTGTTAAATATTTGATCTTTTGTAATATGTTTTTGTTAGATTCACAGTTTGAGCATCAAAAGTAAAAAAAACAACAAAAACAATTTAATAATATTTAATCTATTTTCAAAAAGTACACTCTTTAAAAAATTCTGCCAAGCACTCTCCATTGGCCATCAGATTTCTCAACACCAATAATAACCCTTCTAAGACTGTCTGAAAATGTTAAATTATGTGCATTTAGCAGTATAATATTGTTTGTATATTTATGCTTTTATAGGCACACTTGTGATTTTATTTATTATTTTTTTTGTGTGTGTGCTACAGTGGCCAAGCTATGACATTTCAGTTCCAATTTTAATGTCATGTTTTTGTACAGCAATAAAATAAGTACAAGTCTAAATGTAGTTATTTAAATATTTCATTCTAAAAAGGATTTTAAACCTCTTTAATGGGTGACATAATGAAACGCTGGATATTCAAATAATCTACGAAAAGCGAAGGTCAAAGGTTTTGTTGTATCCTTAGTATGTACCTTCTGCTTATAGCTGAGCTTGTCTTCAACATATCAACATGTTTCTTCTTTTCATACCACCAGTAGTAACTATTATCTTTCGGTTGATTTTTTCCTCTAACACTGCTCCTCACTACACATAATAAATGCATAATAATACAATGTTTATGAAACAATCTCATTAACTTGTGGAAGATGCTGACAGAACTGACCTTAAGCTCATGAAGCGCTTTATATGTTTCTAAAAGTTTAATTGCATCCTTTCAGGTTGATTAAGTAAGACTGGAATAACAGAGAACACTATTTGAAATAAAGCTGACCTTTGACGTCTTTGACTTCGACTTTGAGATATTCATAGGTAAGTTTTTATCTATGAATATCTAAAGTGTGTCCATAGACATATGATGTGTAGAGAGAAATGAATATTTTATACAGGAAACCTGTTTCTGGAGACTAACAAGTACCATTCAATAATAATTAGATATTTTATCTCCAGTTTTCAACCTGAGGTCTTCAAATAATAAATGTTTTATCCCCAAACTGCAAGACTGAGTCGTTGTATTTATGCAAATATCAACAGTGTCATAATTAATGTTGAATGTAAGCAGTCGTTCATTTGTAGTCAGTCCTTCATCAAGGCTACACAGACAAAAGCATTCTGTCTAATTAGCTTCAGCAGCTGCAGAACCTATGTAAAAGATTATCTTTGAATAGGCAGAACAGCAACCTGTTTACCGCATATAGCCTGACGTTATATTGGCTGCAGAGAACTTGTGTGCCAAAGACTCAACACCAGTTCTAGATCTACAGACCTTGTGTAACAGCAGGATCAAAAGGAAGCAGGTAAGAGTAGATTATATTGTCCACTCTGAGTTTTTCTATCATGTCTAATTAATTTTTCTTTGTAAAGATTTTCTTACAAAGTATTTAAGGCCCTTTAGGCATTACAGGGACTAATGGCACCTTCCAGCTTTATTTGGCTTATTTGTTGCCACCATTCAGCATTAAGCCACACACCATGGCTCTGACAGAGATTAATGTATTCACCTTATAAGGGTGAGCTTTTAATTGGGCATTTCTTGATTCATAAAAACCTGTTTCTGTTAGATTTTCCTCCATAATTATGACCAGATAATAGTCCTTTAATTTAATTTCTATGTTAAATGATTTTGGGTCATTTCAAAATAAAATAAGCTTAGTTTACTTTCAACATCTTCAGGTAATATCACTTCAGAAAATGTCTGTGTTTCAAAGTAAAAGCATAAAATACACAAATTCAACATTAATGGGCCCCATCACATTTCTTTAATTCTTCATTCATGTTTATGTTTTAAACTTCACAAATTGTTAATTTCCAAAATTATTCAGAGTGGTTAAGAAAAGTTTTTTTTTTTATGTTGATTTGAATGTTCTGAAAAAGATAAAGATGTTCAAAAAACATTTTATAATTTGGCATGATGAGAATGTGATTTGAATTAATAACTTAAAGCAAATCTGTGTAGTAGGCAGATTAAAAGACATTCAGCTGATGTGAGAGATAAAGTTTCATTCGGGAATTTAGACTGGACTTCGATTTGGAAAAACCTGAAAAGGCTTGTGAACGTCTCTCAATGGCAGAGATAGGCCTACAGATTAGATAATATTTCAGACTTTATATCTGAAATGCCTTGTAATGTTTCTGATTTGACTTGACTATTTGACTTGGTTTTGTTAAGACAAAACAGTGTAAAGACCATTTTGTTGATCGGCCAACACTTTCAAATAAATGTTAAAATTGAACATTTGTTCAATTACATCGATTCTGAACAGATTCTGTGTGGCTCTATATCTGTAAAATGCTCCTAATTACTTCAAGTTTCCCAGAGGAGACACAAAAATTCCAGGTTTGTTATTTTATCATGGGATATCAATCCTACTGCCATGTTGTTAGCATCGTTTATTTTATTTTAATTTTTTTAAGAGTTGCCATCATTGCTTCCATTTTTTTCCCCTCTTTACAATAACTACATATGCTGACTGTGCTAGAAGAAGCCATAAAAGAAATATCCATCTTGAAACTGAAAACAATTAACACACTGACCTATAACACTGACAGTCCCCCCTGCTTGGCTGTAGTTAGCTCTGTTGGCTGTCAACTCCAGTTTTCTGATAGAGTATGTAGGAATACATTTCTGGTTATTGAATTGTTGAGGAAGGAGGGGTTTAGGGTGGGAAGGACCCTTGCCTTGGGGTTAATACAACAATTTACTGTGGACTGCCCGTGGATGTGTTGCTGTGATTTGTTTGGTTAGCGTTGTCAGCCTGCAGGGTTTGGCACTCTCTTGCCTCCCTGTTAAGTGGGAAGATATAGTGAGTTTCAGGGGAGCTCCATCATTTGCCTCCCACAGTAACTCGGTATAATAAGTCAATGGAAATGAAAGATGGCTCAATGCATCATGAATTTGCTTCTACACATCACCCTCACTCAATTTTAATTTTTTCTTTCCTTCATGTCCTCTGAATCCCATTTTGTTTGGTATCCACTGTCAAGTGTACTAGTGTTTATGCCAGTGGAATCGTGTTTTTAGCTTATACCAAAACAACTTTGAACATGTCACTATATTATTGCATTATTAATTTTAATTCAATTACCATAAAACCGGACCAGTCATATACACAAATCTTTCTTAGAGACACAAGGAAAACAGGAGCTGGCCTGTGAAAATGCAAGTTTTAATTTTTCTATGTTCTTCATTCATGTTTTCACCTGGCATATTTATGTTCCAGCCCGCATTCTCATGTCAATCAGTGACATGCAGTCAGGGAGGCAGGTGAGGCACTGCTTCTATCCTTACAAGTAAAATAGATAAATGAGAAGTAACTTAGATGCCAACACTAGCTGCATTTCTATTGACCTTATTTAATTGCACAAATTGGAATTTCCATGAATTTGCTTCATGGAAACACAGCAATTTTGGAAAAACTCACATTTTTTGCTAGAACTGTTTTGAGTTAGGAGGAAGTGTTTTTTTTTTTTTGCTTTTGGCTGTTCCAAAAATTGTGTATTTTGCAAACTGCAAAGGAAACACTGTTTCTACATTGCACGAGTACTGTGATCAACAACTAGATGTTAGTACTGGTAGAAAAGATGAAGAAGACAACAGAAAATGGTTTTAGGATAATAACGCGACAGGTTTTTAATGACTTTTTGCATGAACAAGCTTATTCACATGTGATTTTAATTGTTTCTTATTTAGTGGGAACACCGCAGTTGTGAAATAATGTTTTTTTTTTGCACACATACTGATGAAAGAAAAACAAAGAACAAACTACAAAGTCAACACACAAAGATATACCCTTTAAATTGCATGAATGTTGGAGGACATACTATATTTTAGAAAAATAAGTATGTTTCAAACCCAGTAAGGTTTTTGTCTGCAGGCAGAACTATGTCACAGAGGTTTATCAAATATATCTTGTGAAAGTGTAATTATACATTAAATGCTGCAAAAAGGTTTCTGACATTAATCTCACTGACTTATCTTTACATTTTATTAACAGCAAAATGGGCAAACTAATATGAAAAGTACAGCAGGCCTTGGAGTTTATTTTAATATTTACAAATAAAAGCCATTTCTTAAAAAGGTTCTTAGGACATTAGTAGTTCAGGGGCAAATGCTTACACATCGTTAGCGCACAGCCTATGCACATGTATGCTATTTTCTGTAATTCTAAAAACAAACACAAAACACTAACAAATCCCACCAACTACATACAGGAACATCTGGGTTGATTGTATTTGTTTCCAGAATAAATATTGCCAGCACATGCTGGAGATGAATTGAATGTTTTCATCCTTACTGATGACATCACAGGCATCAAGCCTGGCACCACACAATGCAACATTTATCTTGAGAGACCATAAAGCATCCCTTCTTCCACAAGAAGAAGAAATCCGTCTTCGATGTGGGTGCCTTCCCCTTCATTTAAAACTCTCATTTCATTAGGTTTTAGTGTAGACCTCTCAAACAGAAACTGGGAAAGAAAGTGAAGACAAATGCGAGCTGGCAGGTCTGACTGTAGTCAAACACAATGTTATCACTAAGACACAGTTTTGTTGAACATTTGGAGAAAATCTTCTCGCTCGATCTTTGACTGTGTGCTGGGCTGGGAGGCAGCTGTTAGGCAGACTCACCACCTGGTGAGCAGCTTTGATGTCCACTTTGAGGATTCAATTATTCATTCAGAATGGTGACATGCATCCAGCTTGCCTGAGACTGTGGAGAAGATTTTAACTCCTGCCGCTCTTTGGACACATTTAGCACGCACAGATTCATTCCCTCTAATGAAAATATGTTGAGTTTTTTTACACAAAAGTAAAAAGTTTCCATTTGTTTTTGCTGGTCAGAAAAGCTATTAGAAAAATCAGCACGATTTTAGCACAGCAATCATTTGATGATCCCTTGCCAGCAAGCCAAGAGGATGCACACTTTTAGAAGCAATTTTAATGACAGAAAGATTTGATTTCAGAGATTAATGCTAATGCAATCAAAAAAATCATAAATAGGAAACTCAGAGTAGATTATCTTAACCATAAGATTGCAGAAAGTTTCAATAAAACAAGTCAAAAGACACAAGGTAGTTTTTTTACGCTATTGCTGAAAAAGGTTACTTTAATAAATTAATAAAGTTATTAGAAAAAGTGCACTGGACAGAAAATATATATTTGCTTGTAACTCTATTCAAATAACTGAATGCAGGGAACTAGATTATTATAACAGTTGAAGCCAGATGTTTACATTACTTGTAACTTTTTCACATTTTTCTTGCTATCTGACATTTAATCAGAATAAACTATTTTTTTTAAATCAGTTAGGGTCACCAAAATTATTGTCATCCATTAACAGTAATGAGAGACAGAGACATGGGTCAGGGATTTTGTGTTTCCATCAAATAAAACTTTGCTGTGATTTTAGCTTTTCTTTTTTTCTCCACATGAATTTTAATTTTATCAGACCACAGAACACATATCTAAAAATTAAGGTCTTAATCCCTGATAGCATTTCCAAACTGTAATCTGAATTTTTATGTTGCTTTTGAAGTACTGTATTTTTCCCTATTGAGTGGTCTTTCAGAAAATACTGGTAGGAGACTCATGTCACTGTGGATGGTAACATTTTCCTACCAGCTTCAGCCAACATCTCCAATAGGTTTTGACTTTTGTTCTGGGGCTGACACATTTTAAAGTTGCAAATTAACTTGTCAGAAGGTTTGCAAAGTCATACCATCTGGG
Source organism: Xiphophorus hellerii (assembly GCF_003331165.1). Classification (NCBI taxonomy): domain Eukaryota; kingdom Metazoa; phylum Chordata; class Actinopteri; order Cyprinodontiformes; family Poeciliidae; genus Xiphophorus; species Xiphophorus hellerii. The sequence goes on from NC_045680.1 coordinate 12,646,267, forward strand.
CTTATTATCTGGGTTTCAGAAACGGTATACTCCCTTCAACCCAGGCCCATTAATCCTTCTGTATGTAAATTTCTGACTTTGAAGAAGAAAAAGAAAAACTATCTTCAATTATTCTGACATCTGGTGAGTAGAAATAATTGTTGTAATATCAGCTGAGCTGAAATAGGAGTCGGATTTAATGTCAGTCTAAAGAAAATGTCTTTCGTTACAGTGTGTCAACATCTAGTTTCCACTGTATGCATAATCTATTTTTGTCAGACGTTTTGTGAAGCATCTTGTCTAAAAATCTTAGCTTTGTTTTTATACATTTTTATTAACTGTTTTCAATGTTTATTTTTATTTCTTTGTCAAATGCAAGTAACTTAAGCATCTTGTGTTTCTATTTCCTGTTCTGTTATTGAAACAAAATAAGATTGGCATCACACTGTTTTATCACGAGCAGCTCAAAGCTATTAAGTCGTCCTCACTCTTTAGCCATGTGGGAAAGAGCTATACGTCTGACTCATACTGGCATTCTGTTATATTTAATGGCTTAGAATTGTATTGCAGTGTGTGCACAGAAGCACAAATAAATAAATAAATAAAAAAAGTTGTAGCGATCAAACTTGGAAAAAATAAATGTGCAGGGGAGGGGTTTTTATTCTTCAGAGAAGCAATAAATGACACAAACAACTTGCTTGCTCATTATGACAGAATACTACAACTTCCTTTTTGTGAAATAAATCAAGAGAAGACAGGGCACATAGATTAATGCAAATAAGCTCTCATTTTCTGTGCATATCAGCTAGAAAGAAGTGAAGGATAAAGTTTGTCCTGCTCAGTTTGATGACACAGAAAATTAGTTGCTCTTCCCCTTCTGTCAAGATGTACAATATAACCTGCAGGCAGATTTTCTGCATTTTATGATGTTTTAAACGGAAAAGAAAAACAAGCTCATTTGTGGTATCAAATCAACCCAAGAAGGTTGGAAAGAATGTACAGAGGGATACTGTGTTATTTTGTCTTTACTCACCCTAGAGACTAAATTATAAGCAGACCCTTAAGAAGTAAAGGCTACACAAAAGAATTAACCTCACCCTGTGGTTATGTAATGATTGGATAGCCTGACTCAATCCACACACACATTTCTACCATTCCGAGATCAAGCAGTTGCTGGATATTTTCCTGTTCAGCTTGACCACCGGAACAAAGCATCTCTACCTTATTAGCCTCGGTGGTTTCTGAAACAGGGTTTAGTGCCTGCTGACTGGGTCCGTCCTCGTGGGATACATTAGGCTGTACATGGACTTTGTATAGTGAAGTCTGTTATACAGTTGTTTAACTTTTCCTTTCTGCTAGACTTCTGAAGTTCCTCGTAAAAGGGAAGACAAAAAATATCTATTTGATTCATAAATGGCTTAACGCAGTTGGTGTTATAACTTGTTATTTTGTGAGTCTTGTCATGTTAATACTGTACACTGCAGATGTAGGGCTTGGTTCGCCAACTAAACTTGTACTGACCATCCTATTCACAGTGCCCCAGATCTCTCATTTATCTTATATTCTCTCAGGTATGTGTAGCTTGGGGCTACTTCCATGTGGCACAGATTTAATTATGTGCCATATTTAGACATATACTGAATGGATTTAAGGGGAAAAAAATGAGATGATGAAGTCCTAGTATTCAAGGATGAAGCAAAGCTGCACTAGGAAAAGCAGATTATCTGGCTGAATAAGTTTAGTACTCTCTGGCTCTGCCTTTTGACAGTCCTAAACTGGTTTCAAGTTTTAGTAATTAAATCTGACCTTCCTAGTAAGATGTTGGCTCATACATAAATAGGACCACCCTGAAATTCACCAAGAAACCCCACAAAACAACAGAAACCTTCATTGCCAAAACCAGAGACATTTGGAGTGTGAATTTCCAGAAACATTTATAATCAGAGTTGGAAGCATCAGACACCATATGCACCGAGAGCTCTGCAAAGCTTCATGGTAAAGAGGGGAATAATTCAACTTGTCACATCTGCTCCGAGACCAATCCAAAAGGATTTATCACTAATTCAAGTGGGTTTCTAAACTGTTTGAATTGCAACCATGATGGTTGTACTTCCACCATAATCTTCTTACGTGTTGCCATCTGCACTGCGGAGGACTTAATGTTGTGCCACAGAGGAAGTGGCCAGCGGGAGCTATGATCATTGGTAATGGGAGGTGGGGGCAACTGTGTCAGAGTCTGACAGGAAAGGAGATAAGGAATTATTCGTGGAAAGTATCCTCAGATCTCTGTGACATACACATGAAAAAAAAAAAAATCCAAAATTACATCCATGTTTCACCAACCTATTTTATATTACTTTATGATCACACACTTGTGCCTAGCAAATTGTCGAAATGCTTTTGTAAAAGGAAAAAATTCCACCAGCCAATGATTCCAAAAACTGAATTACTTAAAATATTAAGGTGTTCTATTTTTATATTACAACTTTAGAAAAACTCTGAGCTTCAGAAGATTCCAACCATTTCTTATAATACAGACAATATGTTAAACAATTTTAGTCAATGTCAATTTCATTTGAGAATGTATGGTCCAGATGAATCTTCTTCGCATTTATTTATCATTTCAAACAATAGCAACACTAACAAACACAGGAAAAAGAAAACAAGGACAACTTTCCCAAACATTACCTACACTGACAGAAAGAAACAAGGCAAAGAATACCTGTAAACAAACAGAATGGAACACTCTGAACATTTTTTCAGAAGAAAATCATGCATTTTTGTTATTCATACTTTTTAGTGAGCTAATCAGTGTCTGGGAATATTTTATTAGTTGCTCATGATTTCTTGTTTCTTTGACATATGAATATGACATACTAGAGAAGGACATTTTCCTTAGCTACAGTTCAAAACGTGTTAGGCAAGGAAACAACACGTTCAAGTGTTCAAGTAGTCTAGTGAAAGTTTGCCTTCCTCTCTTCATAAGTGAGGACATGACTACAGAAAAATAGATGCTCACCTAAAACCTGCCTAGAGCCACTATCAGAACACCATCCTGAAGCTATGCAGATCACATTTATCTTGCCACCACATTCTGTGGAAATTGGTAAGAGAGCCCAAATCATGCAGTCCAAAATCAAGTTAAACAACAATTATGAAAATTAGTCTGACTTTTTATGATCTAACTCTCCTAGAAGGTTTGAATCACAAGAAGACATCAAAGGGTATTTTCATTCAGAAGTCTTCTTTTCAGCTACATTTGTTACCTTAGATAAAGTTAATAAACTAATGATTAAAACATTTTGCTCTGACCAAGGTTGGTGTCAGAAGTGTCAACATGTCAGTATTATATATACGGAAGAGGATTAGGGCCACCGAAAAATAAAAAAAAATAATTCTGACTTTAATCTCAGAATTCTGACTTTATTCTCAGAATTCTGACTTTGATCTCAGAATTCTGACTTTATTCTCAGAATTCTGACTTTATTCTCAGAATTCTGACTTTATTCTCAGAATTCTGACTTTATTCTCAGAATTCTGACTTTGATCTCAGAATTCTTTTTTTTTTTTTTTGGTGGCCCTAATCCTCTTCCGTATATATATATATATATATATATATATATATATATATATATATATATATATATATATATATATATATATATATATATATATATATATATGATTAGCTTACATAAAATAAATATATAAGTATTATATGACAAGAATACTTAAAGTTTTTATATGATTTAAAAGAAATAAATTAAAAGATTTCATTTTTGTGATATCAATGAAGAAACTAATAAAAAGGGAAACAGAAGACAGGAGCAAATAGATAAAACCAGAATTTAGATCTGCACAGTTTGTCAGGACACATGAAATGGTATTCAGCCACACAAATTAACTTCAAGACTTGACTAAGTTTTGAAAAACTGTGTAAAATGTGGATCAGATATTGGTTATTTTATTTTTATATTATTCCATATATGATATTCTACATATAATAGCTTCAACATATGTTTTGTACTAGAATAATATACCAAGCTGTACAAAGTTCCTATAAGAAAAAAGGGGAGCAACATTTTTGGAACTAGGCCAGTTGCTGGATAATATTTTGAGTTTGAATAATATATTCTAAAGTTTGAGGAGCCATGCCTCACACAGTGAAGGCCCAGGCAGCACAGCTGGCTCTCAGAGGTGTTCTCTGCAGGTGCGTGTTTGACTGGAGCCACACTGGATGCCTGCAGCTGCTCTGAGGTGAGTAAAAGGTGTATTATGTATTTCTATTTATTCACTGCCACTATAATTCATGCAGTTTGCAATAGTTCAGTCATACAGATTTGCATATAACTGCTTAATGATTTTGTCATGATTCCTGCTGTATTCAAATAGGTCTTATTAAAACATCCAGGTGCAACTCAGTACATAAAAATGTCGTTGAAAAAGTAATTTATTTCAGTATTTCAATGTGAACATTGAAATTCATATGTTGTAAGGATTCCTTTCAGAAAGAACGATATAATTCAGGTGTCAATTTCTGTTTGATGATTATGACACACATCTGGAAAGCTTTCAATCATTTTGATTATTACATAAGTCCAAGAAAAAAAAACAAATACATATTGTTACCCACAGACATTAGCCTACTGAAAGGTATTACTTTATTGAGCCTACTTTTGCATGAATCGCTGTATTAGTGCAATGTGGGATGGAAGTTGATTCCTCCAGCATGTCTGCACTGTCTTTGACCTTCCTTCTAACAATGCCCCAAGGATTCTATTTTCTATATGGTTTAGGTCAGGTCAGTTTGCAATCCAAACAAACACAGTGATGGTTATTATATCAAGAATTGCTACATTTCGGCTTCCTAATTCTTTTTCCAGATTCTGGAAATTCAGTTGTCAAAAACAAACCAGAAGTGAATGTACAACTGAATGTTCAGTTGAATGTTCTGAAGGAGATCTCCTTAGTCCATTTATGACGTTACTTAGCACATGTCTGTGATGTGGCTCTTGAAACACTGAATCCAGATGCATGAACAAATTTGCTTTGCTTTAATGTTATCTCAAGGATGAAGTTATCCCTATTGCTATTCTACTTTAGTTTAGTTGCATGTAAGTCCATTTATTTAATTGGCTCACTTCAATAAATTCACTTTCTTGATAATATTCTAATATACTAACATGCACCTGTGTGCTACTTGTGCTTATACTTTTTAAGTCTTAAGCCCTCTAGCTTTTTCTATCATTGTCTATCATTTTTAACGTTCCTACATATTTAAGCTCTGTTTGTCCTCTAGTCGTGGTTATCTTTAATAGTTGCTGTATTAGCAGTAAAGAACAAGATTGAAACTAGATAAAATAACTGGGATAATAAGATAATCTTACTTCTTGCTCACTCACCAACACCTCATAAATGTAACTGACAAAGTCTTCCTGTCTTTACAAAGCACACGTAATAGGAAATGGTTTTACAGTTTTATTAATTTATTTTTTGTTATTAGAATGAGTCACTTAATTCAACTTAAGAACCATAAAGTCGGGTCTGTTAAGACATCCGGTTTACCAGACACACTGTTGAGTTTAAAGCCTCTTTTTTACTCCCATTTTCTCCTCCGTTATCCCTCGGCTGCTCTTATTCTAGTTCAAAGTCTGTAAGCTGGCTCAGATTAGTTGAGTTATTCATTACAGAGGGTGTCTGTTGTCGATTGCAGAGCTTATCCAGTGTGATTAATGTTCAGTTTGTGGAAGCACACAAAACAAACACAGATTGGTCTTTTAAAGGGTCCTCTACATCAAACATGCATTGGGGAAACAGGCTAACAATATGTCACATGCTGCCCATTAAATTAACTTTTTCTAATGTCGCGTTCATGACAAGAAGAAAATAAGGAGGCCCTGGGTGTTTTTGTTGTTGTTGTCATTTGTTTTACTTACACATCACTGATTTTATTTAGGTTTTGTTTTATGTGAAACTAGAGATACTGCGACTAAGCGGTAATTATTTAGAACATTTTAAAAGGAAACCATTTGCATTTAATACATAAGCAGAGGAAGTTATTCTATGTATAAACAGTATGTATAAACAATGCACAATGTTTTGCTCCAGGAAGATCTATTTTTGCCTCTGGTTGGTTTAGTTTGTGCAAACACTGCCATTGATTTATTCATTGTTGATACAAAATATTATACAGGTGAGGTCTGTCGATTCTCCTACATGTTTAAATTTGAAGTAAAACTGAGTTTTACTGACATTAAAACCACATTTCTCCCTGGCATAGGCACATCTCTTCTAATTCTCTTCTACATTGTGCACATGTATGCACTTTATGCTCGCCTACATATGCAGTCTTGCTGGTGAGGGCACACTCATGAATACGCACATATGTATGCACATTAAGCCCCTGCACTGTTTCGGCTCAGTATAAGTATTGGACATGGGCAATTCCCTGAGGCAAGGATCTGCTCTCTCCACCCAAACAATGAGGCGCAGCTTTTGCTCTTTCTGTGAACGAGGAGAAGCAAGCCTGTTCAGGAGGTCAGCTCCGAGCTGTTGACATTGCTCCCTGGTTGCCTGTAGTTCTGGGCAGAGCCTCATTATCACAGGGTCTGCTTGGATGAGAGTAGGCTTCGTTAGGAAGCAGCTGTCAGTGCTAAGGGGGCGAAAGCAAAAGGGAAAGAACAGATAAAGTAGAGCCATACACTGTGGTCCATTCGCAGTGGCGCTCAAGGGCCAGTTGGCTGTGGTATTTTAGTCCATTTTGTGTGTGTGTGTGCGTGCTTTCTTCCAGTCTGTAAAAACATTAACTGCAGTAACATGACTTAAGTCTATCTGAGCCGCCTGGATGCAATTACTTTTCAAATTTTTAAAAATGCAATATAAGAGTTTGGCAAGTTTTTAAACCAAAGAAAAAGGATATAAAGAAATGAATTTCACATTTTACTGAGATTTTACATTTTTAATCATATTTGGCTTAATTGTCTTAATGTTGGATTCTGAAACTTCTCATCAGAAAATAAGAGAATGAAATTGCAGATACAAGTTAATAAAAGTGGTAAAAAAAAAATAAAACTTCACCAAGATCCAAAAACAATAACTACGTCCTATATGCAAAATTATATTTTCTACGTAATATTGGATGAATTAGAAGATGAAATACCCAGAGTGGGTTTGCGGTGGGCATCAGGTTTCACATCTGTTTCACTCGAGTTGTGACCGAGGCTAATGAGATGCTACATGCTGCCTGAGATTTAAGCAGGAAAACTGCTGTTCTGGTTGCATGTTAGAATCTGGGGAATTCCAAAAATCTGGCATCTGTGGAAAAATAGAGTAAGCCTCTGCAGCCCAATGGTCATTAACTGAGATACTACACCCGTTGAGAAAATGTTTCTGCACCAATATGAGCGGATTTTAGGACTTTGCCAATTTTCTGTCCAGCAGAAACAACACGAGTCAGAAAAGAAACTGCTTGTGTCATTCATTTGAGAAAGTATTCTGGATATGAATCTTGTTTGTCAAATTAAAATACCTTTTTAAGATAACCTGTAAACATACTTTTTATGACGTTCTCTGTTTTTTTAAATAAGGTGTTTTTTAAATTTGTCTGATGCAATAATCTAATTCTAAATGTCACCTATTCATAAGTTGTAAGGGTAAAGGTCATCATAATTTACACACATACACACACAGACAGGCTGAGCTTTTCGAAGAGAAACTATTTTGAACTGTTATCACGCAGCTCTACTTCTGTGTTTATGGTTTCAATGCTGGCAGATCACAATTCACTGAGGGCCTCAGTAACTACAACATATTTGTGACTTGATTACATTTCAGCCAAGGTAATCCCTCAGATGATAACAACTGGCCTTTGAAATGTTCATGTAAGTCTGCAAGACCACTTGCTCAGTCACTGAACTGCTGCTCAGTCGATGGGGATCTTTAATAGCAATTTCCAGGCACTCTGATGCCTGAATCTATTGATTTCAGTCGACAAACATTTCACTTTGATCATTATGATCCCGAGCTTGCAGCAGACTTCCTGGGGATTCTCCTTCTGAGAGGCTTACGATTGGTCTTGAAATGGCAATCTAGTGATGACTGCCCCATTGACTGCACTTGTTCAGAGCAGAAAGAAAAATTGGATTGCATTTGAGTAGATGAAGTACACAAACAAGTTAACATTTATGAAAAATTGACCACTTAGTGGCAACTTAACTTTAAGAACATCCAAAATATTTCTCCCTTTCCCACTGTGTGCCAAAACCATGCTACCAGCTTGAGACATTTTTTTCCATCTCCATTCTTAAGATGGTTCATTAATTTCCCATGCACTCATTGGTAAGCTTCTTTGCTGGGCATACCAATGTGATATGACGAGGGGAAGAACACAGAGGGAACTCTGGAGACTAATTAGAAGTCAAACTTGAAAATCTGTTCAAAGTCTTGTTGTTGCCAACACATAGGAGTGGTGACCCAGGGTCTCATTTAATGTTTCTAAGTATCTATTAATGTTCCTTGGGTTGTGTTTAGAGCTGGAGAGGGGTAGGAGCGGGAGCTGATGGATGAGAAACATTAGATGCCCGGCAGGCACTGAACTCTTAATATGATGCAGTCACATGGCTATTTTTTTTCTTTGCTGTACTTCATTACATTTCTGTTATGTGGAATATGTTTCTGTTTAAATAATTTATTGTTCCCTTTTTCTCAGGTTTTTCTCTTAAAATCAATCGTGGCTGTCTTCCCAGAGATAAGCATGTCTTATTAATGTTAGATCTTTATCATGCCAGGAGGTCCCTTAGCACTGCTGCTGAGTGTGCTGATAACTGACATTTTCTCTAGATGAGCATATTTATCATTCTATCAGTGTCCACGGGAGGCTCCACAGTTGACCATACCCATACAATTTCCTTAAAAAGAAGCCAGAACCTTTGCACTGTGTATCCGGTATGTCATACACTATTCATGTTTTCTCGTGAGAGGAAAAAGTTTGGTTCTTAAGGGAGAGTGGAAGGATTTCCATTGCAAAGCAAAGCATAGAGCAGAATGAATACCGGATGAATGTGGGCTTTTCAAAATGCGATATGCACAGAGTGACCTTTAAATATTAGCTCTCTTTTTTGGCTGACTCGGGAGGTGCTTTTCAGCTTCTCTTCGGTATACAGAGTTATTTAACCAATAAGAATACACAGGGTATCAGAAGAATCTACTGCAACTGATGGTGATAATAATACATAACACTGTCAAGAATATCACTTCCACCATAAAAATGTGCATTTATGTTACTTAATTGGAGGATTATGGCCTTGAACAGTATTAGTCATTCTGGGTGTAATAATGTAGATTTAGATTGATGTAAAAGCTAATAAGAGTTGTAATAAAAAGATCGTTTTTGAAGATTATATCTGGTTACTAGCGTTAGCTTAAACCAGAGTAGTGAATTATTATACTTTTGATGCTACTGTTAAAGAGCCTTGCAAATGTACACAATTTTCAAACTTACAAAGAATACATTTGAATATATTTTATTGGCATTTTTTCTGTGCAGTAGAAGTAGCAGGATACATTGTTGTCAAAGAGATTTGTAGATTTTTAAAAAATCACAATATTTTAACGTGCATTTGCATTCTAATTCTGAGTCAGTAGCTACTTTGGAGAATCGCCTTTTGCTGCACTTAAAATTGCAAGTCATTTGGTGTATGTCTCCATATCTTTGGAGATGTAGACACTGAAACATTTCTCCATTCTTTTTCGCAAAATAATTTAAACTCAGCTAGATTTAATGGAGAGTATATTTGAACTCTCCACAATCGCCAGAAAATAGTCTCAATTTAAGTCAGACATTTTACGTGGCAATTTTAATGTATGAATATGCTTTAAAACAAGCCATCTCACATGCCTGCTGGAATGTGCGCTTCAACCCTTGTATCAAGTCCTTTTTAGCTTCATTATTCCTCCAATCACCTCTGACCAGTTTCCCTAACCCTGCAGAAGGAAAACATCCCCATCACATGATAATATCCATGCACCAGGAAAGGGACGGTGTGTTTACGGTGATGTGCAATGTAAATTTTTTCTCCAAAGATGTTGCACAAAAAGTTACATTTGGATCTCGTCTGCCCAGGACAACCTTTTGTACAAATTTAGTTTTAAGGGACAAACAGATTTCATATCAACACATTCTCCCAGCTAAGCAGTGGGTTTCTACAGATACTCCAGAATTGCTATGGATCTCTTAGGTACTTGTCAAATAATACTCAATTTGTTTTGCTCGTTGATTTAAATAGACTGCCATGTACTGGATGTGCCATACTTCATTTTCAGATTATGTTTTGAAAGTGGCTGAATGAGAATGGAATATTGTTTTTGTAACCCTGTTTTCAACTTCTGCACTGTTGGTGGACTATCAACTAATTCAGTAATTTCAAAGGCAGTTTCCTGTACTGGTCATGCTAATTACTTTACAGAGTATAGGATCTCAAAATAAATGCATGCTATACTTGTTGGATAAGATTTAGAGACATACAATCCCAATAATATACATTGCTGTTTGTGTTTGTAATGTGAAAAAATAAAGGGGTATGACTACATTTTCAGTGTACTTTATTTAGAATAAATAAATAAATCTTTGCAAACAACAAAGTCCTCTTCAGCAAAATGCCATCTCACTTGTAGATATAAAATTCAACATGAAAGACGGTCTAAAAGTGGAAAGGTTTTTTTTTTTTTTAAATGCACACTATTTTTAATCAAATTCACGAAAACAATTATAGCCCAATCATTAATTTCACTATGTTTGGTCGCCGTTGTCACTGGTACATGATATGATATGCAACATAACCAAATGAAAAGCAGCAGAATTAGATTTGATATATTGCTGAAATAAATCCTGTCGGGGAAATGCATTTGAATGAGATCATTCTAACTGCATTTGATACACTTCATTTCATCCTCATCTGTCAAGTTCAGTGTCAGATGATGGAAAATGTGCATGGCTTAATGAAGGCGACGTGACAACTTTTGAAGTCTGAACAGCATCTGAATGAGCGCAGGTCACTTTGTTGTTTTAGGATGGTATGCAGACCTTAGTGTATTACATTTTAGGTCACTCGATTAGCAAATCCCAAATGCAAGTAAGAGCCACTGACTTTATGAAACATGTATAAAGCGCTCTTTGCAGACAAGATTAGAGTTTTTAAATTTATAATATCCACTGTTTTGTGATTCAGTTCACTTGACTACAAAAATCAAATGTAAAACTATTTATAGTCCAAATTAATTGAAATAACTACGTTGTTTGTTTCTTTTAAATTACAAAATTTGCCCTGCAGTAAGAACTGTGACTAAACAGAAAAAAATACATAAGCCCCATATGCTTACAATTACGAATATACGGAGCCCTCTAGGGGACATGGGGATTTTTTTTTCTTTTGCGTTACCACGCAAAACTTTTGCGTTCCCTCGCAAAACTTTTGCGTTCTCTCGCAAAACCTTTTGCGTTACCTCGCAAAACTTTTGCGTTCCCTCGCAATACTGTACTGGTCAGTTATGCAGCATAATTGAACACTGTAAGCCTTTCTTACGGAGGGTGCCGTACTTTATGCTTTAATATAAGGTTATGTGAGGTTTTTCCATGAATGTTAGTATCTTTTTGTGAAATATCTGAAGTTTTATATCTTTCTTTAGGATAGAAAGGCGCCACAAACCTACGATATAAACAGAAACTTTCCGTAAGTAGGAAAGAAATAAAAATACATCCTAATTTGGACTATTTCTGAGTTATTATCGCGGGTAATAAGTCATCTGACAGTTTTGATTGTGTCTCTGTTGTGTTCGTAGTCTGAATGGTTTAAAGAGCTGCTTTCAGTGCCGCTCCATCTTCGCCTTAACAGACATAAACATGCAGGAAAAAATCGATTTTCAATTTGTTTTTTGCACCAAACAGTTTTTATTATTAACAAGTTTTTATTATTAAAAACACAACAAAGTAATGATGGTAAAGGGCCGCACTGGGTTAACTCGGGGAATCTCATCTGTCTGTGTATCAATCAACTCCAAACCTTTTCTTTGTTCTGTCACAATTATCGATTTATTCCATTTTGATGATCATGCTCCAAACTTTGCAAGGACTGACCGCCCCGCTCACCCGCTTCCTAATACACACAAAGCCAGTATCCTTCCCATTCATACCTGGTGACGTCACTCCCACGTCGACACACTAAGTGTCAAAGCCGCCTGCTCCTGTCATATCAATAATTACTTTTTTCATTCATATGACTCTTACAGAGCCTCAGTGAAAACTTGTTTATTATTATTAACTGTTTGGTGCAAAAAACAAATTGAAAATCGATTTTTTACTGTATGTTTATGTCTGTTAAGGCTAAGATGGAGCGGCACTGAAAGCAGCTCTTTAAACCATTCAGACTACGAACACAACAGAGACACAATCAAAACTGTCAGATGATTTATTACCCGCGATAATAACTCAGAAATAGTCCAAATTAGGATGTATTTTTATTTCTTTCCTACTTACGGAAAGTTTCTGTTTATATCGTAGGTTTGTGGCGCCTTTCTATCCTAAAGAAAGATATAAAACTTCAGATATTTCACAAAAAGATACTAACATTCATGGAAATACCTCACATAACCTTATATTAAAGCATAAAGTACGGCGCCCACCGTAAGAAAGGCTTACAGTGTTCAATTATGCTGCATAACTGACCAGTACAGTATTGCGAGGGAACGCAAAAGTTTTGCGAGGTAACGCAAAAGTTTTGCGAGGTAACGCAAAAGTATTGCGAGGGAACGCAAAAGAAAAAAAATTCCCCATGTCCCCTAGGGGGCTCCGTACGAATACACACAAGATCATGAAAAAAAGAAAAAAAAAAGACTAGACTTACAGATCACGTGATGAAAGTGTCACTCAAAGCAGAACGAGAAATCCATTTCTTTTTTCCATCATCTGCACTGGGCAATTATAACATTATTAGTTTCATTATGGAGTACAAATGATTATTTTTTAGTAATATTATATTTAGTTTTATCTAAGACTTGTGACGTCACCGACTTTCCAGGACTTCCGGCTTGCCACGTCGGAGAGGCTGGTGCAGAAAGCGGAGGTATTTTTATTTTGTTTTATTTTAATTGGTCCACGGTGATTTAGCCACCCAGTGACACATTGATGCTATTAATAACAGGCGAAGGATTACACAGCCTCTGGTTTTATTTTAATAGTTCCTGCATGGGTCAGCAGCGTTGGCGGAATGGCGGCAACAATTGTTGCTATACGTGGCCTTGAGGGAAACAGCCATCTTTACAAACGTGAAAGAAACCAGCTTGAACAGACAAATCAGGTGAGTTCAGGGGAAGAGCGGGCGTGTCTGAAAGTGTGGCAGGTCGGCAGGGACCGAGGGAGAAAGGAAAGGAGTGACCAACAAGAGGTTGGTCACAACGCCATGGCAATTATTTATTGCATCATGAAACCACATACCTTACGAGCAGAATATCAAAACAACCGTTTAAAAACTTTTATTCTAAAGTTTAAAATGCCGGTTGTTAAAAAGGGTACAAACTGTGCAGGAGTCCCCCCTCGTACTCCAAAGTACAGCTTGTACCCGCATGCCTCATAAATAAATTTGGTCTAAAGCAATAACATTTACAAAACAAAGCATTTTGTCATGTTTTAGGAGCCCCTGCTGTATAAACTGTTTACGTTTCACAGTTGAATAAATAGGAGAACATTTGTTTAACATTTGTTACTAGCCCTGACACAACCCACGGGTGTTGAGGGCAGAAGGCTATTTGAATATTGGCAGTCTGCACACAAGATCAGGGAGAAAACATCCCTCAGATTTTCAAAAGAATTGTCCAGAAACCCGATCAGCTATCTGGGGGTGTTAACAAAGGCTGTTTGTTTCCATTACATTGCAATAATCTCACCCCTCAGCGTTGACTGTCAACAGGTATGATTCAAAAGGTGTGCAGACAAAAGTGAGCTTTAGTCTGGTTTATTTAGTTAAAAATGTATATTTTTAGAAGTTTTCAGCTTTTGTTTCATTTTCTAATAAAGCTGTGAGCTTCTGTCTTGTGAGCCTTTAGCACGGAGACATATGTGAATCCTGAACTTCAGTGGAATTAAACCATGCCTAAATACATGCTGGAGGGACTATGTTTCTCGACTGGCCGGGAAACGCCTTGGGATTCCCCCGGAGAAGCTTGCTTGTGAGAGAGAAGTCTGAGCTTCTCTGTCTCTGATACAACTTGGGATAAGTGGAAGATATTAATAAATCCAACATGATAAATGGTGTTGTCTTCCAGTCCAAAGAAAACCTATGTGAATAATTTGTTTTTTTAGGTGTTACAACTACTACAGTTAGCACGGTACACACCACTGCTCACCCTCCAGGTCACCGTCATATTGCACTCATTACAGCCGCACCACTGCAGCGCTGGGCAGACCCAGATCTGTGTGTCAGTGGTATGCTATGTATCGTAAGAGTGTTCTAAAAACAATAAGTTGTGAAACTCGCCCCATGAGAAATTAAAGTCCTGCAGACATGAATGTCTGCGATCATATAAGTAGTCCTAGTGGGTTTTCAAACACAAAGTTTACCTTCTTAAAACCTCTGCTATTTAAAGCAGTTTCAGAGGAAACTACTGGGTTCTTCATTACTTCACTATATTTTGCAAAAAGTTAAGTTGAAAACAGATTTTTTTTTTCTTTATCATTTTTCACAGTTTATACTCTGGCTACTTCTTCCTGGATTTCCCATGGCACGTCACATTTTTGGCCAAAGATATGACGACCCATTGTGGAGGACCTGAAGAGCCACATTGACTGGTGGGTATGAACCATAGCTGTCAAGTCTCCCCTTTTTGGCTTGGAAACTACCATATTTTACCCCTTTCCTGCTGTTGCCCCCTCTGTTCAGCCCTCCCCCTATGTTTTTTAAGTAGTCTACTTCCCCGCTCTGACGGTGGCAGTGGACAGCTAAAAATGTCCTGTATCCTCAAATCCAAAACTTCACAGGTTTGGTATGCACTGCAAATGGTACAAAAAGATAAAATGGCAACATTTCCAGAACCCAAATAAGCAAACCACTATTAATTGAAAGAGTTTGGCAACTCTCAAAATTTGGCTATTTTATTAAAACCACAAGTAGCATATTTTTGGATGTCATAAAAATCACAGACATTTTTGTTTCATGTTGATGTATGCACATATGTGTTTGCATGATGTTGTTCTCCATAAAAAAACAAATATAAATATATAGACAATTTACAATTGTTTACTTTGATTGTCTCCAAATGACATTGTGAATCATATTAACTAAAATCTCACTCTAATGTAAAGTAATGTGTTTGATTTAGCAGATTTTCACGTTCACTAAACCTAAACATTCTTTTACTTTTCTCAAACGGAATACCTACTAGACCAATTTTTATTTTTAATGAACAAAGACCACCAGGTGCCAGGTGGCACAAGGTGGTCTTCATAATTTTGCCAATTTCGCAAACAACAATCTGCACTACCATCTGTTGTGTTGCAAAATTACCTGAATCAAAAAATGAAGCTGTTGATGCAGTAGAGTTTAAGGCTAAATCACCAGCCACTAACCCTGCCCTGGTACCAGCTCATCTATGTTCCTACCCTTACTTGCGGTCACGATATATGGATCCTGATGGAATTAACAAGATCCCTGTGTAAACTGCTGAAATTACTTTGGAAACTGCTACATGATACTGCAGAATTTTCTTCAGAAAACATCCTCAGTGCCTCACAGCAATTTGCAGTTCAAAAAAAACAAAAAGCAACAACTCATTCCATAATCTCCATCACCAGCAGCCACGACCATCATCATCATGTGCTTGCATATCCTAGAGATTTTGTTTTTTCTCTCTCTGACAAACAAAATCAGATTATGGATCCCTGATATAAGACTTCATTTGCACCACACATTTAACCCTGCACAAACAAAACAAGAGGTTCAACGTTGTTAATGTTTTACTGCTTGCATGAATTGCAACAATATATCATTATATACTGTTGATTATTATTATAAGAAAACACTATGCCCAGATATCCCATACACATAGATCACACACTAAACATCTGGCCTTCATTGGCCTAATTATTGCAAGTAATGAGATGCTAATTTTGACACTCATACTCCATGCACGAGCAGCCAAATTCATGTGAAACAGAACTTTATGACAAAACTAATAAATAAAACATCTTAGTGATGGTAAACACTGGGCAACTGAAGAAAACAAAATCTAGAGGACCATGGGGTTCTGTGAAAACATTTCTTTTTTGCATAATCATCCCTCTATCTGAAGGATAGCTTTGTTTGCCCTGCTGTTTATTGGTTTATGAGGAGAGTGATGGACCATTTCATTAGCTCAGCAGTAATTAATGCAGAAAATTAGGAGGCCTTTGATCAATTATATGGGCCAGCTCACTTTGTTTAATTATTTAACAATAAAATACACAACAGTGTATAAAAATAGTAATGCTAAAACATTGATGTGTAGCTGTATTTGCTTAAAACAGTGCAATGAGTTGTTGTATACTTTAACAGTACTTTCCCTGTGAGTGAATTATTATGCTGGCTTTTCATTAATTCACTATTTCACTTACCTGGAAAGGTTGATAAGTGAAAATCCTGAATAAGTTCTGGGGTAACTATAAGCATATCCTGGGTTTTCGTTTTGAGAAAGCCAGATAGCCGTTATCTGCAGTCAACTTATGACTGCAACTTACTCTGTGAGCCAACACTCTTCGGTAGCAGGATTGTTTGAATAAATCCTGAGTTAGTTCTACTTTTTATCTGAGACCTGGCACAAGGAAAGTGTCAGTCATGGCATGTCCTTCTTTGGGGGAGCCTGTAGATGTAGGAGAATGCAGAAATCTCTGTCAGCAGAAGGTGATCACACTACGATTAGATGTTTTATCATTCACTGACTAATATCAGACGTTACCATTTTTTTGCCACAGTCAGTTTATCGCAATGAAATTTCAGTCCGCACATCACTCATATGACACGAGGACATTCTTTGTGCTGCACTTCGTTTTAATGCCAATGGGACTCTGTTAAAAATGTTACTGTAGCACCTAAACTGTAAGTATATAGCAGAGGTCACCCTTGAGAGATGTCTCATTTAAGAGGTGGATGTGCTTCTCCTACTTAGTGGAGTGGTGATGGTATTATATAAACTACATTTTTTTTGTGAGCTATGTATCATGTCATATTGTTATTTCCTCATCAAAAGCATACTGCCATGAGCTTCTTACACTTCCTAAGCACTTTAGTCAGTTTGACACAGTCATAAGTGCAATATACCATTGCCATTAGTTAGTTCAGAGGAGACCCATTCCACCCTGTGTCTATATTGGAAAGAAATCTTATATTTGCAAACCTGGGATACATTATCTATCAATGCTCGCTGCAGTCATGCATGTGAATCATGTGAATGACTTAATGTAGTGTGTACTGTAGTGCTTTGGGGTCCTGTGGACCAGATAAAGAGCTGTACAAGTAAAGGCCATTTACCATTTAGACATATACTGTAGTTATTTTACTTGGATTATGATTATTTATTTCTTGTACTTAGTTGTTTTTGTCTTTGTTAGATTTGATTTCCTATCCCCCTTTTTGTGTTTACTTCTCCTAGTTCCCCTGTGCCTTTTTTTTCTCTCTCTTCCTTAGCCAGCTTTCTGGCCTCCCCTCACAGCTGCGCTCAATTAGTAATCAGTCCTGGTCCATTGTTCTAGCATTTACTCTCCCAGTATTTAAGCACCTCTCCTCCTCTTAATTCTCGCTGGTTCCTCCCGTTAAATCCCTGTTACTCTGTATGCTTCCCGTTACTCGATCTCTGTTGTTTCCCTGGTTCCCTGTGTATTTCTCAGTATTTTCTAAGATGTTTTTTTTGGTTTCTTTATTAAAACTTCATTTCATTATTACCTCTGGAAACCGCTTGCAACTACTTCCACACCCAACATAGTAGACGGAATCCAGACAAAGCAAGCCAAATAGATGTCACTGGAGACATATAAATTCTGTTGCTGGAGGAAATAGAATGGAGAGATGGGTTTGGAGGTTATTACCACCTTAAACCTTCGCTATGATAGTGACGACGGTGCTAGAAGTTACCATTATCATTTCCCTATTCTGACAAGATGGGTTGGTGCCTCCACAACTTTTCTAATGCCTTCACAACTTCTCCGGTGGGATGACTCCTGGTTCCTTTCCTGGGTTCCCAGTGGCAGAACCTCCTTGTGGTTTCCAGTTTCCAGAGGTCCTCTGTGGGTCTTCCTTGTTCCCAGAACTTCTACCTAGGGCCCCCAAGCTTATATGGTCTTCCGAGCTTCTATGTGGGCCCTAGATTCAGAGCTCCTTTGTGAGTCATCATCCCCAAAACCAGAGCTCCATCAAGGGTCATCTTTGCCCGAGCTCCGTTGTGGGTCATCTTCCCCAGCTCCTAAGCCTCACCATCAATTTTTCCCAGCTCACAACCGTTGTTGTGGGTGTTCCTTAGCTCCTGTGCATCGTTGTGTAACAGGACCTGGCTCAACTTTGGCAATGTCCTTTAGCTACCAACCTCCAGCATAGTCCGTCACCCACCGACTTAAAATATTCTGCTGCTTCCCAGATCTAAGAGTCTTCAACCTTCTCTGTTTCTGCACATCTGCAGGGTCTAAATTCCTTTGTCATCACAGAACTGCAGACTCCAAACTTCTCAGTCATTGCATGCCCAAAGTTGGTCCTCGAGGGCCGGCATCCTGCATGTTTTAGTTCTCTTCCTGGTTTAACACACCTGGATCAAATGATGGCTCGTTAGAGGCCTAAGAAGAACACTGACATGCTGAAAAGGTTGTTGGTACTACCAGGGAGAGAACTAAAACGTTCTCTCCCTGTGTAACTCTCCCTGGTTAGTTCTCTACCAGGGAGAGAACTAAAACGTGCAGGATGCTGTCCCTCGAGGACCGACTTTGGGCACCCCTGCTCTAGACCATTTGGGCCATTGACTTTGCTGGCCTACAGACCATCAGCTGCTGTTACACAGGCTCTGGACACTCTGTACTTCTGATTACCTAGAGTTTTTTGGGAATGTTCTTCAAGTCATTCGCGCTGGTCATCTGAACCGTTACATCACCATCATTCCTCCAGCATTCTCCGCCACTGTTGCTGGTGTCCATGTTTTTTATGTCACCGTCAATGGCTTCCAAAGTTCTTGCTTCTTCCTTTGTCACCAGGCTCCAAGGTCCTTTCTCCTTGGTTGTCAGCCTCCAATATTCCTGCTGCTTGGTTGCTGGACTCCAAGGTTCCTGGTCCTTCTCTAACCTTTGTCACCAACATTAAAAGTTTCTACTATTTTGTTACAGACGTCTAAGGTTCCTGCTCCTTTATTGCCAGTCTCCAAAGTCTGCTTGTTCGCCGACATCCAAGGTTTCTGCTCTGTAGTCATAGGTTTCTTATGACTACCTATGTCATAAGAAACCTATGATATAGGTTTCTGGCTTCCAAGGATCCTGCTATTTTAGTTTGATTGTGTTTGTTGTTTTTTTATTTCTTGTACTTTTTTGTGTTTGTTTGTTTTTGTTTTTTTGTCTTGGTTAGATTTGATATCCCACATACCTTGTTTGTGTTTACTTCTCCTTGTTCCCCTTTGCCATTTCTCAGCCTAAGCCAGCTTTCTGGTCTCCTCTCACAGCTGTGCTCAATTAGTAATCAGTCCTGGCCCATTGTTCCAGCATTCACTCTCCTAGTACTTAAATGCTTCTCCCCCCTCACTTCTCGCTGGTTATTCTCGTTACACCATTAGACTCTGTTTGCTTCCTGTTACCCGAGCGCCGTTGTTTACTTGCCTCCCCATGTGTTTCCCCCAGTTTTTTATAAGATTTTTTTTTTCAGTTTTTTTCATCATTAATTTTGGATTCCACTTGCATTTTGGTCCAACTACGTCCACACTCAACCTGATGTCTCATCAAAGCTTAACTCTGTTTTTACCTATTATTTAAGTTTTATTGTACTTGTATCGCCCGTTTATATATTTTCTCCTACAACAAAGGCGCATTTAGGCTTTGTGATCATCTCTTTTAATTCATTCATTTTTTTAGCTATTATGGGACACAATTTTGTGCTTTTGGTTACATATTAAAAGATCTGGTTTATTTTATTTGATTCTGTGGTACAGTGTGATGTGACATTGTAGGTGTGAAATGAGATTTTGGCTAAAGGAGACAATTTAGGCATTTTAAGATTTCCAGCCATTTTAACATCACTATTGATAAGTGTGGGTCCTACTACTGGTTAAACGCAGATTGATGAATGGGTGAGCTAACTCCAGGAAATTTGACAAATTAAATATACCATACTTGGTTACATTAAATTTTAGATTTTAAATCAGTTTTGGAACAAGAATTTGCATCTTTAAAATTTGCTGCAAAGCTAAATTTTCTCCTTGAATTTCAACACTTAATAAAGTCATCTTTATGCGCTGATACAATTTGCCAACATTTAAGTGATGCATTACTTAAATGCATCACTTTTAAATAATGCATTGAAGTCCATTACTTAATAAAAAAATCTATCCACATTTATGCATATTTTGGTGAATTACAATAAGGAAAAATTACCTAATTGTTAAAGACCATGTAGTTAGCATGAACAATTCTCCTGGTTTTATCACAGAGGGGAAATAAGTTACATATTTCTCTACTGGAAAAAAAAAAGAAGGGCCAGGATTCAAGAAAAGTCTGTCTTTCAGTGAAGAGGTTAATTTTAAACATATATTGTATTCTAAAGGACATATACATTTTAAAGGATTAGGTGGTTTTTCACCCATCTCAAAATAGATGTATTTTGAAAAATTGCAATTGAAACACTTTTTCACGTCACACAAATCACCTGATCAACAGCCGGATGTTACTCCTGGTGAAAATGGCGAAGAAAATGATGACAGGAACTACTAAGAGGATGATGGCTTGTTTTTGCTTCTTCTTTTTTTTTGTGCTATGTGCAGCTGCCTCCACCAGACATTTCACAGAATTGCACACTTCATAAAAAGTTGTGTCATTTGGAAGTGTTGAATCCATAACTCTTCTGTATAATTAATCACAAACTACAGATTTTGTTCTTGAGTGAACAGATTTTTTTTGTTTCTCAATGTTGTTTTTAACTCGTACTGAAATTATGACAAAAAAGCAAATTAACTTGTCTGAATTTGTTTAACAACATATTAAAAACTAATGAGGATCTTGAATTAATAATCCTGGTAAGACATTCTTCACTATATTTCTACTTCACTACAATGTGCCTCTGAGTTTACATCTTTTGGAAAGTCTTTCATAACCAGCTGATGTCAAGGTCTTCCTGAAAGTGAAGCTGGACTGCAAGGGGTCTAGGAATGACACTCTGGGTTTTTGTTTCTGGTTACTAAGTGAAATATAAGGGCACTGTTTAGACAGATGGAAAAGCCTTTTTCCACCTCGCCCTGCTCAGTGCTCAGTTTAGAAGATGTGGTAATAATTTGTCACAAAGACATCCACATCTTGAAGATTCTGTAGATCTTCTATGCTTCCTTCTTGGAAGTACGCCATAAAAACATAAATTGCATTTCTATATTTGATTTCTAATGAACCTACGTTTTGATCTAATATGGTATTTAATGAAATAAAATGTTACTTTCAAATTCTGCGAGCTGAAGGAGTCATATTGCCCCACAGGCCTAATCATCTACAGAGTCACAAGAAATGCTTGAAACATAAAACAGGCAAAAAAAAAACATTGTAAAATGTGATTTCAAACATACAAAATCTCACAGAACCCCTGAAACATAAACCCAAACAGAAACAGTCAATTTTTCACTTATATTAAAATTGAATTTGGACATATAAATCAGACATTGATCAATTAGAGAAATTTGTGTCATACAGTTCTGCAACTGTACAACACAATAATCAGTATTTTGGTGAAAGAGGGCTGTAGTCGTAGGGATGCTGTTGAGATAAAAGCCCCTGTGTAAATTGAACATATGCATACTGAAATTATGCATTTTACATTTTCAACATGTAATGACCTTCTCGTCATTCCATTAAACACATCCGAACAATCAAGTCTGCATACTCTCAGATGCAAACATAAACTTGATTCATATAAGTATTAGGGGGTGATTCTATTTTGCCAATAAAATGGTTCCGACAAGGCAATACCTCACATGAGCAGCTGTAAAGCAGTGTTTAAAAATCAAAGAAGTCTTTGACTCATGAATTATTTCCCTGGGTTGCTGAAGTCTTTGGCACTTGATCTGCAGCTCTGTCGAGAGAAGGGATTTGAATTGATGTGACTAATGTTGTACAAGGCCAACTGTCAAATGTAAGCCAGTCACTGCAAGTGCACTTTTGCACCCTCCATTTCCAAGGCATAATGATGCATAGCCATCACAGTTAAGCCCAGTCTAGAGACTACATATGGAAAAGGTGTCAGTTGCAGCGAAGGAAATTATGCAGTCCACTAGTTCCCTGTCTGGCGCGGCATCTCAGCTGCCCGGCTCTTTCCCTGAAGAAGAGATGACATGTTTATGAGTTATTCCCAGCCAGGGACCTACACCTAGAAATAAAGTCTTGTCCTTTACCCCCACTAGCCCTCTGAGAAAAGTCTATTGCGAATAGTTGAATAAAAACCCCCCCAGAAAGTTCTCTTTTCATAGAACTGATTATCACAGCAACTAGAATGCAGAGAGCACAATTCAACACTGAAGAATTATAATCACAGGCTCATAATTCTGAGGAAAAAATTAATTAACCTTAAGAGTTTGATCATTTCAAACACTTTTCTGGAGCATGTGTTGTCAAAAGATGGCAGATGAATGTAAAAGAATTTAAATTGATTGTAGCATCCATTTTTGAAGCAGATGATCAGTTGTGATAGTGTTAGGAAAGTCTGCAGATTTTGTGTGTGAATGTTTTCAGTATTTTCTGATTAAGAAAAAAGTACCCCCAGGGCTGTTGGTCATGCTTGTTATTAAGTGAATCCTCTATGTTTCACATTATTGTGAATTCACAGCAAATGTAACACTATATTCGGTGCTGGCTTAAAACAAATTTACTTACAAAATATAAATTAGTGGTTTGCATGGAAGTATTAAGTAATGAGTGCGAACTAACAACATATCCATAAACTGACATAAACTGTTTTAGAATGAAAGACTGGATATTGTGCAGTCCTTCATGAATAACCATAGCTTTTGAAAAGAGGAGGAAAATAACCTGTAATAATTTGTCCCTCCAGACGTTGGGGGATACTGCTGCGGTGTTCCTCTATTTGTCACTGTCAGCCTCCAGACTGAGGATATGAGAAGGCGGCAGAAAGAATGGGAGCGGTGTGGGGCGGCAGTTGTGGTGAGAGGAAGGGGAGTGTGAAGAAAATGCTGAAGTATGTGATTAAGAATAATGAGTAAAAAATTGCATAAAGCTTTCTCCCAAATCACATATCAACTCCACGCTTGGCATTATCCCTGAAGCATCTCATCAGTCCTGGACCCGGTCCTCGTCGTTTGTGCTAGCACACGTGCGCCCACCCACGCACCCGCATACACAACCATCACAGTCCATTAGCAGCTAACACATGAGCCAACATCTCTCTCATCTCTCTAATTTTTTTTCCTTTCTTTTCCTCCCACTTTCTCTGTAGCTACCTCTCTCTCTCTCTCTTTCTCTCTATGTGGATCTGCATTGTCTTGGGCCTGGAAAGCAGTGGCACGAACAAGACTTGTCAAGTCTCATATCAATATGGTGACCCTCCGTCCTTTGCTGCTGTTTCACCACTCCAGCAAACACGGCCAAGCCTGCCAGTTATCTTCAAGACACTGTTTGGAGAGGCATCTCTATCAGAACAGTGAGGAAACATCCAATGCATATCAATTGAAAGACTTTGATTTTTATTTGCTCTGCATTTGCTCTGTCTTGGTATAGCAAACGGAAATGACATAGAGGTCCACTGTATAAACTGTCAAACCACTTGAATCTTGTTAGACTTTAGAGGGAAAATTCAGTCTATAAATATGGATTATGAAAGGCATTTTCTTCTTTTTACCTAGTTCCCATATAAGTGCCTGTTCCCTATGTACAAATAAAGCAATCATATACCTTATTTCTGCATTTTAAACTCATTTAGAAATCTGCAAAGTGACTTCAAATTCCGAGAAACACTGATTCTCTTGGAAGATATAATAATGAAATGATGAAAATATTTTATCATTATGATCTTAACATTCTATTTACTAAGCACCTGTTCAATTGCCTAAAAGTACGTATATGGAATAAGCCAAATGAATAGAAAGGGGTCTTAAGTGATTGTCATTGTTGCAAAGTTGTTCAAAAGCTGCTGATCTAGTTTGATTTTAAGACAAAGCCATCTATCTTACTTTTTACAGAGAAAGGTCCAAAAAGTGTAAAATATCCCATGAGGAACAGCTGTTATTTCCAAATACCATGTTGATGTTAAAAGTTTGAGGAAAATAGGTAGCTGGATCAAAAATGACAGAAAGGCTGGCATAGCTTAACAACCAACATAGTCAAAATATAATCTCTAATTGCATAGCATGTCAACTTTTAAAGTAGATGAGTTACAGCACCAGAAGACCACAGCGGGTGACACTCCTATCAGCTAAGAACATTAAAAGGAAGCTTCAGTTTACACATGCTCAACAAAATTGGATACCGGATTAGAAGAAAAAAAAGAAACTGGTCCAATACGTCTCTATTTTAGCTGGAACATGTGATTAAGAATAATGAGTAAAAAATTATTTTTTACTCATTAAAAAATAATGAGTAATAAGTAATAATGCGGTGGTCATGAAAGAATGGTGGTCTTTCGTGACCACCATTCTTTCTGGTGGTCATGAAAGAATGGATCCATCCTGCCGTGTATTAACAATTCAGGCTGGTGGTAGTTGTCTAACCAAGAAGAGGGTTTATTTTTGACTCACTTTGGGCACCAACTGTTCATCATTTAAACATCAGTATCTTCCTGATTATTCCTGAACATCTCCACCCTGTTATGACCACAGAGTACCTATCTTCTGATGGCTACCTGTAGCAGGATAATGCACCGTGTCACAAAGTAAACACTCAACAAATACAATAAAGAACCTTTGTAATGTGCTGAAACAGGTGAATCACCATCAGGGATGTTGAACCAATAATTTAGCTGCAACTATGTGGTACTATCATAAATATCTACCAGATTTTTGAGAAATTGTTCAACACTTCATTTAGTCTATGACATGACCAATAAAAGGAGTCCTGAAAGTGAATAGATGTATGACATAGTGTAAAGCGCTTCGGGATCCTCTGGACTTGATAAAGCACAGTTTAGGTACAGGCCATTTACCAGTTGCATCCAGAACGTATAATTTATGCTAAAGCATAATTATGAAGTTCTTGAATGTATGTAAGGAATAGAAATTAACTAGAAAAACAGATTATTCTTGCAGTCTCTAAGCCTGGGATCCTCAAATCCAGGCCTCAAGGGTTGATGACCTGTAGCTTTTAGGTGTAACATACCCCTGATTCAATTAAACAAGTTATTAGTTGGACTCTGGAGAACTTGACTGCATACTGAAGAGGTAAATCAGTCATTTGATTCAGATGCACTGACCTGAACCAGGGACCAGGGACACATTTAAAAGTTGTAGGACACTGGCCTTCAAGGCTCTAACCTGTACCTGCATGTTGACTTGTATTATAACAATTCAATAATTAGCTCTTCAGACGATATGCATATGTGAATGTACAACAATATGTTTGGAATTTAAGGCTCATCTTCAAAATCCTGCATAGCTTCCTTTGTCAGACTCAGTTGCCCTTCCAATGATGCATCACATTTGAGGGCTGCAGAAAAACAGAGGTTAGATGGGTCTCTTTCACCAGTTCATTACTGGTATTTTCAGCCTGCTGTCTGACATCTGTTTTCATTATTCAATTTCTGATAGGAATAAATATTTCAATGTTTTCCTGGAGTTGTAGTTGCAGCACATAAGTGCCAATATGTACAAAGAATTATGCTTGTGAGTGAAAGTTATTATTGCAGGGCTACCATTTGAGGCAAATGCTGTAGGTCACAACAGTTATCTATGTCAATGGCTGAAAGAAGTACTTTTTTCTGTTTATGTTTTAGATGTGCTTCAAATTTTTCGATTTGTATCCTCACAACTCTTCTCTCTCGAACCCATCACCTGGGGAGGACATCATGTTTTTAGAGTGTGAGAGGACACTATATCTGTCAGCTTCATTCTCTCTCCCATGCTGTCAGTGCAAACTGCGCCCCCTCAACAGTTCTTTTGGAGGCTCCTCATCTTCTTCTTTTTCTGTCACCTACCATTTTTTCTTTCATTTTAAGTGAAATTTTCACACCTCAGGAAATGGCAAAAAAATCTCACTGTTTGTCCTGTTATACTGCCCAGTGCTGTACAACTGAAACTTGAATTTGGACCTGGGTGAGAACGAAGTTG
Organism: Xiphophorus hellerii; assembly: GCF_003331165.1. Classification (NCBI taxonomy): domain Eukaryota; kingdom Metazoa; phylum Chordata; class Actinopteri; order Cyprinodontiformes; family Poeciliidae; genus Xiphophorus; species Xiphophorus hellerii. The sequence goes on from NC_045680.1 coordinate 12,672,757, forward strand.
CTATAAAAAAGATTTAACACTTGACACTGACTTTTTCTAACACCTAATTTTATGTTTGTGTAATACTGACTTTAACAGTCCAAACTACTGTGTGTTGTGGAAGTTCATATACTCCAAACCTCTTCCAATTTGCAGTACACCTCTTCCTTCCATATAATACTGCCAGGAAATGTGAAAAACACTAGTGCATTGCTGGTCAACATAAAGTTTATTGTATCTGACTCCTGCGAACCCTTCAAATAGCCACCTTTAGATTTGATCCCAGAGCCAGACATTTTGAATATCCTGGCAGTCTTTGAATGCAGCTCACCATAATCCCTCCCCACGCAGTTTGAAGACATTCCCAGACCAGCTGTGCATTTGTTGGCTGTAGGGTTCATACCCTGGTCAAGTTCATCCTAAGCGACTTCTACCCCACAAGCAGGGTTTTTGCAATGGATATGGAAAATACAATGGTCCCTCAATTCATACAATGTTTAGTTTTGGATAAAAAGTGAAACATAAAAAACAATATGTTGATCCCTAGATGTAGTTGTAAGTTAGCAGAGGTTGACAAAATAGGTTCACCCTCTTGGGATTTCAGCATCTTTCAGGACTGACCAATAGAGATGGGCGATATGAACAAAATAAATATCTTGGTTATTTTTTAAATGTTCTGCAAAACATGCACACAAACATTTTAAGGCCATCTGCAAAAAACTGCCTAACAATATTCTATGGCCATATTTCACAATAACCAACTTCAAGTTATATAAATCAATAATCAATATACCAAGTATGGTTTGCTCTGTAGCATCTTAAGCTTTTGTGCAAAAAATACATAAATAAATTGATACAGATATTAAATTAAAATGACATAAAATTTACACCAAATTAAATATTTCAAATCAAACAGACAATACCAAATATTTTCACTGGCACAAAAATTAGGCTACAACTCTGCAGAAAGAAATGTAGGGAACAGTTCACAAGCAAACATTGTTTACTTCAAGTTATGAGCCAAAAATACCAATCTGTCCACAGCTTCAAACTTGAGTGAAGTCCTGTGCAGGTTACAACATTCCGCCTGTGCTAAATGCCCTCTCTCACAGGCTACCTAAAGCAGGTATGCATAGATATTTTCTGGCCAGTTTTGGATCTTGTGATTTCCACCACTTGATGATTGACATCACTCTCCACCTCAGGGATTATTGGGTGGCGCTTAAGCACACTCTCAATGGAAGTGGCTAGTGACTCGCTTTCTCTGATGTCTTTTTTTTTTTAAGTAACATCCAAACATTTTTTTGGCCTTTTGGGTAGTCATCGTCTCTTGCTGTCTCCTCTGCTGTGGTATCCTAAGCTCCTGAAGTTAAGGGACCTAAGGAACCCATTAACTTTAGGGATTTCTTAGGCCTCCTGAAGTACACCAAACATTTTGGTGTACATAAAATGTTTGGTGTACATTTTATGTCATTTTAATTTAATATTTGTTTCAATTTATTCATCATCCCTTGCTGTCTCCTCTGGCGTGGTACCCTAAAATCCTGAAGTTAAGGGGCCTAAGGAACCACAGTCTTTCTCTGTTGCTATGGCTATTAGCTCAGTGGTGATTGTTGATGATTTTTTTTATCCTTGTCAACATTATTGTAATAGTTTTTAGAGTATTGAGTGTAGATGCCGAACTTAAGAGGTCAAGGTTATTTTATATGTTGTGTTCAGGTAACCCAGAATGATTTCTTTGACTGCATGGTCATTTCTGTGTTTTCAGACTTAACTGCCAGAACCTCAGTGTTTAACAAGGACAGGACAGGTTTGAGGTAGAACACTGTGTGATAACTTTCTCGCCTGAAAATTAAGTTTTGCTCCTTATGTTCTTTCGTGTGGCTTGGAATTGGTGGAACAGATCTGTTGTCGAACTGCTCTTAACTGCGACCGCTGTTCAGCATATCTTACATGTAATGTTTTTTTTGACTGATGTCAGTTTTGTCAAAACCAAACCATTTCCTGGCTACTGACTTGTACTCATGTCTTGCTACTAAGTCATCCATTGAAATATGTTGCTGCCGCCTGAAATGAATCCTGTCTGCTGATTGGCTAAATTGCCACTCATTCAAGTGACGAGGCTGAATCCCGTCTGCACATTGGCTCCTGAACGAGGACTTTCAAGCACCCCTGCAATTACTTTTTCAGATTGGCACATGCTGCTTTGGATAGCTTTCACTCTTAATAATTAAGATTATTGTTTCATCTGAAACATTAAAGTGTGACAGAAAAGCAAAGCCTATAAGTGTCAAATGCATTTTCACAGCACTGAATATTAGCTCCTAATTTAATGCTGTCTCAATTTTATCTCTATAACCTTCAGGGTTTCCCAGCACTAAATGCATTGAAGTAGTTTCTCCAACTCTACCAAAGGCAATTTCTTTGAGCGACTCAAGAGTTGCACAGCAATATTATAAATAATCCGATTAAGATCTTGTATGTTATGTAAATGGCATGCCCTAAATGCCCCAAACTGAATAAGGTTGGTGAAAGCAAAAATTAAATTAGGTTATGAGGAGTATTTACATCTGAGTTGCATTAGATCTTAGACATTTACTGTGATAGAATGATTATGACCTTTTCCTCGTAGCATCTGACTATGCAGAGTCAGTACACAACAAGATGACTCTTTGTTAAAATTAAAAAATTGTTAAGCGAGAGAACAGAATGTGTTTTGACAGAGACATGATGGAGGTTTTAAATAAAGCAAATATCACAGTGGTGGAAGACAGGTACTCTTAATGGTTTTGTATTTAGAGACGATGCAGAATTAGCTTTGCAAAATTAAAATATATGATTTCAACAACCAGCTAGTTCAGAATATGTCTGCTAAATGCTCTACTTTGTGACTATATTTGCTTTGTTCAAAACTTTTGTTTACATCTCTGCTCATTTGTGCACTTTAATCTATCTGACCATACAAAACTGAGTTCAAGGTTTATTTGTATAGCACCTTTGATACACAAGGCATGCAATGTCCTGTAAAGAAAGTCTTTTCCAGAACATCAAAGGTAATAAAGTTATTGTTTCTAAACCTGATTTAGAGATATTACAATTAACATTTTCGGTTTACATAACTTGAAACAGTTCACGATCAGGACTATTTATATAAATGCAGTGATATTTTTTTTAAGCTTTTACGTGTTCTGTTTGTGTGTGTGTGTGTGTGTATGTATCAATTTTTAGTGTACAAAAAGTAAATAGACACCTTTTTTTAATAGCAGGCAGTTAATCCTTAGTCCTAACTATGTCAATACTATTCTGTGTAAAAATTTGATTTAACTCATTTTAATTTATTTGTTGTACAAATTGTCACACTGGACCATTTTATTTCCTAAATTTTAAATATTTATAAAATCTTGTCATTCTAATTTCATATGAGCCATAATTTTTTTCTCTCCAGGAATCTAATAATCTTGACAGACCTGTTATGTTGGGAGTTACACTAGGAAATATTTAAAAAGTCTTTATGGAGTGAAGCTTTACAGGTCAATGATTTTTTTTGGACTCTCACATTTCATGTTCAGTTCAAAAAGTTAAATAACTAAGAAACTCACACTGACTTAATGAAATGTGCCACGATATAAAATCAACCTTTCTTTCATGGTTTGTAAAACTTTTAGCACATTTATCGTCTACTGTCACACTTTGACAGCTCAACACTTTTTCCTTTGAAAACTTTTCATTTGTGTAACAATTAAGTCTAACAAAAAACATATTGCAAGATTAATAGAATTCTACTAAATGTGGCAACTTTACACACAACTCTTCAGTCTTAAAATCTGAAGATGAATAGGATTGGATAAGAATTTCACTGTATTTGTTTTAGCGCACATTTAAATCAGACGACTTAATATGCTTGACTCTAGAGAAGAAAATCCAACAAGTCATGTTGCGTGGGCTTACAAAATGATTATCATCATTCATGACCTGACATGCATGCTAAGGCCTGAACAGTTTTCTTTTTCCTTCCAATAGATGAATCCACTTCAACCAGTGTATCTGAGTTGCAAATGTCGTGGTTGTATGAAAGTCACTGTTTGCAAGTGTGTGTGTGTCTGCATACGAGGTAGCAAGGAATGGATGTCAGAGCCGCCAAGTGTCAAAGAGCTCGCTGCTGCTGCCATAATTGACTGGAAAGATTCTCACTGTAACATGGAGCGAGACAAGCAAAGTCGATGTCTTGCGGAGTTGAACGATGCAGGACAAGTTTGGTTTATATTCATAAGGACTCTGATACAAGCATACACACAGTCACACTCTGGTGTCGGTGATTTAGTCCTTTGTTCCTTTATTTTGTTATTGCATTGACAATGTAACAAATGGAAGGTACTTAAATATTGGCATATTTTTTATGAACCTGTCAGTCAAAAAGATCTATACTGCAATTTGTGTTTCTATGTGTAACTTAAATACTTTTTATTAGATAAAAAGTTAATATGCCTCAATCAACTAGAAATGGGAATCTTCCAATTATTACTCAATTGACTTCAGTTGGTGATCAGCATGCCAAACACTGAAAGCTCGATTTATTTTTCCTTCTTTTTTTACAAAATGTGTCAAAAGAAAGCATCCAACATTTTTTGTTCTATAGAGACATTAAATAGCAAGTACTTTCATTTGTATGTTTTTTGTATATTTTCAAAATTTTTGAATGCAAGCTTTAATGCATAAATTGACATATTTTCTTATTTAAGGCTTCTTTGAAAAACAAATCTGAATTTGCAATTTAGAAATCGAAGAAAATTAGAAATTGGGATTGGCCAAAAAAGAAAGCCATTTGCATTATTCATAGCTACCTCCTTGCAGGTACTATTGGATACTTTCTACTTTCTCTGTCAACCAAAACATTGTACCATGAGATTCACAAATGCTTATATATGCATGTTTAACCATTGAGTTACCCAAATCATTTGATGAATTGTTACAGCCCTAATTCAATGCAAATTTCTAATATTCCAACTCAGTTCTAGTCAGTTCTAAAGGTTTCACTCAGTTAAATCTTAGCCACATTTATTATGCACTTGTTGGATGTATGTGTGTACAGGCACATGTTGTAAAACACAACCAGTTTAATCATGCCTGTAAACCCTAATGCAGTCTTTCAGAGCAGCAGCCCAGCACACTAAAGCCTGCCTGGGGAGCCTACCATCCCAGTTGTGTCTCACATGAGCAGACCAGTAAAATTAGTTGATGATTGATCCTATTCTGTTGGGAGAGCACTGTTGTATGTTTTTTTTTTCTTATTTGTACTTCTAAATAGATATTGTATTCAAATAGAAAAAAGTCATTGACTCTGTAATCCCTGTGCAACTGGAGCTGATGATCAAGAAAAGTCAAGTGTTGTATTTGTCAGTGTGCCACGCTTATCTCCTCAGGTCCCCACAGGGTCTGGCTTGTCAATGTCTGTAGCTTCAAGCTACGCTTAACAGCTTCTGATATTAAAGAGCACTATCTCTTAGGTGGCCGTTTGGGGAGACGGGTTGCTTTTCATTGCAACAAAGATGCTTCTTGGTATATTGTTAGTTTTTAACCATGTCAAGTTAAATGCCTTAACACTAGAATGTGTGATAAATATAGCATAGTGCTCCTTATCTCAGAACATAAGATTTGACTTTATCTGTTCTTATTGCTCTATCTATACAACTTTATTTTTTTTGCAGTATGTGTGTCATACACATGCTACATACACACACGCATCCACACCAACACATATTAACATACAAATACACACCCCCACACATATATATATATATGTTTTTATTGACATAAATACTTGTCGATAACAAACATCCTTCGTTAGCCATTTCTGTTGTTTGTTAAATTGTAGTATAGGGTTTCATTTAGATAAAATTCAAAGGTTTCTTCAGTCTTTCGAAACTCTGCATTAAAATCTTCTGCCCCGTGTGCACCAATTAGGCAGTAATTACCAAAGAACCCAGTTTTATCTCCACTCATGTGAGTCCAGTGGTCTGTTATGTACTTATTAAAGTGAATTATCTCTGATAATCATTCTAATCGGGGTTCAGCTCATGTTAGCAGACTTCCTGCTGGGTGCTAATGTCTAATTACACTATAGCATGTCTTGATGGGAAGGTTGCCTTGCAGCCTTCCAGCTACGCGCTACGTAGGTCCTCTCTATTCTCGCCTAATCACATACTGGACTGTCAAATATGCATCATGGCCGATCACTAATGATAAGCAGTTGATCAAAGCAACCAGGGCGAATTGATCAAAAAGACTGTGAGATGGGGAGCGGTGCATTCCTGTGAGTTTTTTTTTTTTTTTTCCTGAAGATGACCTTGATGTCCTGAGAAAGAGTCATCCACACACCATACTGCTTTATCTGCATTAAACGTGTGTGTACTGTATGTCTATCTTTGTGCATGCACTTACAATGAATTTCAGAAGTCTGCACATTGATAAATCATTTCAAAACAATTCTTTACCTTTTAATGTGACTCATATCCTATGCACCTACTCTGAAAGTGAAGCAAACCTGGGAAGAATATATAAAAGAAAATGTTCCAATAAGCTGATTATGCTGTTTCCACTCACCATTTGATCGAATTACGGCATTTAGTTTTCTTGGTTACACACCTAAGATCCATTACAGTGAGTCTTATTAACTTAATCAAAGCCATAATTCACAGAGAGGTTATAAAGGATCAAAATGATCTTATTATACAAGGGTATGAGTCAGGATTAGAGAATAAATTCCATAGCAAATCACAGTTTGGATATGATATGCTGACACGCTTTTACCAAAGAAGACTAACTGCTGAAACATATTTAAGAGATGCTTCAGTAAAGTATTGCTTTACGACCTTGTACGCTCATGCAACAAGATTATCACTGTTTTTATATTTTTATTGCCCTCATAAATTTTTGTTTTTCAGATGAATTGGAATGGGCATACAGTATATCATATTAAAGCAAGAAAACATTTTTAAATGTTCCTATAGTGTCGATTTGCTAGATCACAAAAACCTTCCATTTTAGTAGAGACTGTGTATTCTTACATCCACTTTATATTGGATATAGATTGCTGTATATGCTCTTGAGGCAATAAATAAACTCTTGAGGTAGTTTTTAGTTTCTCTGACAGAAACACAAGAAAAGAAAACTAAAGGTCTCTCCTTACTTTTGTATATTTAGAAAAAAAGAATATTTTTTGAAAAACTTTTGTCCAGGATGGAGATTTTTATTTTCTCTACTGTTGTCATTCATAAAATAAATTGAGTGGAAATCCGCTTCTAAGGTAGGTCATTACCACAGGCAGGTAGAGTGATTTCATGGCAGCAGATTGGAAAATGGCCCTTTGTAGCAACTCCATTTACATAGAGAAATGCTGATGGTTCACAATAACAAATGTGCAATTGTCGACAGAGAGCTCCTCTACCCGTTGTCTTTCACTGACACTTGATAGTAGTGCATGTACAATTATGCATAATGCACTAATGGCGGTTTCTCATAACTGTCAGAGAAGCTTTGGGTAAAGTGTTTCCTTTGCAGACAACTTGATGCTAGGTCCAACGCTGTTTGATTTTGCTGACGCCAGTACCCTTGACAACAAAATAGCTTCGTATCAGCTGAATGTCTGTTTCGGTCATCCTTGCAAAGTTTTTGAAAAAATAAAGTTTTTGAATGTTTTATTTAGAAATGTTACGTTCCTGGCTAAAAATTATAAGAAAATGAGCAAAATAAATAATCTAATTTATTTGGGACAATGAGGGAGTGTTTTTCTTTAACCATATGGGAGTAAAATCTTTGTTTTGACAGACCTAACGCTTGACGTTTGTGGAAGTATGAGGTATGAATCAGACATTAACCAAATGTTTAAGTATTTATAGGGATGTATATTTCATGCTGACTGGTCCATGAGGATTAAAGCACAACACATTAATGGGGAGAAGCAACCATTATAACAACAAGCTCATGAAAAATTTATTCTATTTTCTCTTAACTATGTCAGTAGGTAATTAGTGACAACATTTACAGTTTGAAATATGTTAAGAAATGAATATATATATAGTGTTTAAACATTTACATTTATTTAATACATATATCTTACAGGTGACTTGACACATTTGTTTTGAAATGTTAAAATTGTGATTCATATTTATATTATATTTAATTCTAATAATACATTAAATAAAATATATTTAAATATACAACCCATTGCAGAATTGGAGGAAAATATTAGTCCTACCAATCAAATTAACCCTTTATATATATATGTGGGGGTGGGGGGGGTGTGGGCGTGGGTGTGTGTGTGTTTCATTTAATAAGCTTATTGAATGGTTCTGTATAGACAGATTCTGTTTTACTGCTGAATTAGAATTATAAGTTTGGACTTTTGCTCTTTTGTTTACCTAATTTTGTCAAATGTGAGGATACTTTTGTGGATGTTGGCATTTGATGTTATAGCTTTGGTCAGAAAGTATGTTTCTAATTGGGTTTTGTTGACAAAACGAATGAGATGTTTCCCGAATGTTCACAAACATTTTAAATCAGTTTAATTCAAAGTTAAAATTAAAGCTCTGGTTGCCACAACGTTCTTTTCTCTCATGAGGAGAGGTTAGAGGAATGAATGAAGGTTTTAATCATTGCCACAACAATTTACTTGCCAGTGGCTCATTAAGTCAGCTGTCACATAAAGAGCACTCTGAGTGGCGTTGCTACCAAAGTACTGGATTACATGTTCCAAACTCGGTGGTTCATACCAGAAAATTTTATGTATTTATTCAAGCCCTTCTTCGAGTCCAACTCTGAAATCCAAAAGCAAAACTCTGAGGGTATAATGTTTCTGGGTTGTTTCTGCCCCACTGTTTGGTCTTCACATAAATTTCTCTGTAGATTTATCCTTCGCAGCTAATCACTTGTTACTTGGATCGAATGAATACAGTAATTCACACTTGCTTGGGCTTTCAGGAGAAAAGAAAATAGCCATGACTGAATCACAGCTCGGTGCAGGGTGCTTCTCTCTAGAAGTGATAGGATTTTACCAAATATATAAGCACTTCATTGCTTTTTAATTTAAAATTAACTTTACTTTTTCTGGCTTGTGTTCAGAAGTTCAGCGCAACTCACTTTTTCTCGGCTCACTGTCTCGCCATCCACCTAATATGTTTAGCTCGTTCAGTACCATCAGTTACAAGTCTGCCAAACATCACACGTCGTCAACTTGCTCCCAATGACATCCCACTGTTCTGACCATTGATTGGCAGGTCAAGCAGCGAGCACAAGCAGGAAATCAATAGCAGAGGACCTCTAGACAGAACATGGGGAGCCTTCAAGGAGCTGGCCCACTGGACACTGCCAATCACCAACCACAAAATGTAAGGCCAGCCAGCCATGAACAAAAGCTATCTCCAGGCAGAAACACCAGCTTGGGTAGCAGATGGATTTATGTTGAGGGAGAAGTTTTCTTCTATCGTCTGAGCGGAGGAAAGGAGGACAGGCAAAGTTTTCAGGAAATATATTTGCATTACTTACAGTATGCTCATTTATATGCTAAAACTCAAGTGGGATCTGGGACCTTTGGGATTTGGCTTTACCAAATGTAGGCTCTTTATCTTAACATGCAGTTGCACCAGGTCTGACTGTCTAAGCATGACAGAGCAAGCTTATTAGCATCAAGTCAGCCATTTCCTAGCACTGGAAGACACAGCAGTTACAAATGGAGTGTACAACGCTATATTCACCCTCTAGCCTCCTTAGAATATGGCCTGAGGGACCCTTGAGGCTTAGTGCAGTAATTTCTTTGTCCTTCTTGGTGATGCTTTTCCCATTTCTCTCAGACACGCTTTTGGTTGCTGCTGGCACATCACCAAAACAAACACCCAGCTGACACTGGTTGCAATTATACTGGCACTGATTCTGAATAAAACGTCAAAAAGAATGGCAAACCTGTAAATTGTGCACCAACATATTCGAAACAGAAGGCAAAAATTATTTTGTTCCCTTTTATAAGACGTACCTTCAAAGTGCTCTTGAAATTTGCTGTTAAAACCAAAATCCCACCTCTCTTCTTCTTTTCCTTCATTTACTGGACGTTACTTATGTTCCACCACCCTTGCAATTTCATCCACACTCAACCCTCTCACAATCAGTGACCTTTGAACCTAGTCATTTATCTCAGTGGTCAGAATCTATTGAGATGATTCATTGTGCAGTCTTCAAGGGTGTGAACTTGATGAATCAATGAAACAAAGAACACTGTACATACAGTGCTTTGCAAGAGCATTTATATCTTTTAAACTTTTTCAAATTTTGTTATGTTGCAACGACGAACTTCATTGCATTTCATTAGAATTTGATGTCATAATCAAGCAGTGCATGATTATGAAGTTGAAGGAGACTTGGCATGGGGGCTATTATCTGAAATAAAACTTTTACATAATGTATCCCCCTGATATAGCATTTGTTTAGCCTTTTGTTACAGTAAGGCTAAAAAAAATTTAGGCTTATAATTATATCTGTTATGTTATAATATAATTCCCTTATCAAAACCAGACGTGGAGTGTCGCTTTGATTCTTTCATGCATGATTGAGGAATCCTTGAATTTCTTGTGGCAGCCAGTCTGGTTGCCTGAACGCTTGCTCTCACAAGAGAGTCCGAGCTTCCACCTCACAGAGCACCCCTAACCCCTGCTTCTTCCCTTCACAGCTCCTTCAGACTAGCAGCAGCAGCAATTTGCAAACACCTGGTGGAACTTCAAGTCTTCTTAGCTTATCGTATGAACGCTCAAATGCTCCTCAGAACAGTTGTAAACAAGATAATGGAAAGACATTGTTGTGATTGACAGTGCTAAGACCCTTTTCCTGACTTTGATTGTTTTTAGTTAACACTGGAAGAAGGTAAAGGAGCTCGGGTTATTTCACAGATTACCTGACTCATATCATACTCTCACAACATAATGACATTTTCAAAAAATATGTAAAAGAAATATTTTTTTTTATAAAAGTCACATACTGTAGCTTTGAAGGTTACACATTTGGAAATGCGAAGTTTAATAAATTTATTTTAATAAAGATTTAGCCACTGGTTTCCTTTGGTTTTATTTATAATCAAATAAAAAAATGAAACCATGGTTATTGGTAAGGAAATATTTTCTGTCCTCTCTAACGTTTAACACTGAGATAATATTTTTAATCCGTAAAAAAAAATCTCCAATTGTATTTATCAGTGAGCAACTTTGATAATGGAAAAATCTTATTCTAACAATATATTTTCATATCTGTACAATAACTTATAAAATATAGTGGAATATAAATAAAATATTACAAAAATGTGTCTCTTGATAAAATAATGCACATGTAGATGGTTCAAATGTAATATAACATTTCACAAATTACAAATGTAATACGATAAGATTTCATTGTAAACAGAAAAAGTCTGTTAGTGCAAACCATGACTTTATTTTTATTTTGCTACTGTGGAGGCCCCTGCAATAAACTTTTCCACAACAATATCTCTCAAGTGTCTGCTGTATTCCCTGGTCTTCACAATGCTGTTTTATTTATTTTATAATAATACATTCAAAGGAAAGCTATGTTAATATTAAATTCACACAGTTGAACTATGTGTGCTAAATGGGTGATTTTTTAATATAGTTGTGGCACTAGAGTGGGACTGAAAAGTTAAAAACTAAAATATTAAACTATGTATTATTACTTTTTCCTCAAAACAGAGAGGTACTGTGTGTCTATAGCAAAATCATAAGAGACTACACTCGAGTTTGTGGTTGTAGTAACACAAAATGTGAACAATTTCAAAGGAAACAAATACTTAAACATAGCACAATGCAACCTGCAAACAGTTTCTTACAGAACTTTTCATAAGCAAAACATTTCATTCTTTTTTATTTTTCCTTAATGAATGTTCTTCAAAGTACGGGGCAATTAACACAATTATCCCTGAAAATAAAACTGTAATACATATTCACACCTCATTCTGTAACTGGCACGGCTGGGTAGTTTGCTTGTAAGCAAACTTTATTCCTTGGAATAAGAATAGAAAGTTTGTGACCTTGCATCTTTGGAGCTGGCAGTTTTCGAAGTATTTGAGTGTGTTTCAGCTGCTGTCACCTTGGGTCCCTGCCACGCACCTGCTCTTCACAGTGCACCTGACAAAAAAACCTGAAAAAAAACCCAAACTGAATTTCCATGGTAACTGTTTAAATTAAAAATGCATCAAAACTTTCCAATGGAAAAACAGAAGCAATGACAGTATGTTCACTCTGACAGAAATGTAGCACGTTGCGCCAGCAATTGGAACAAGGGCTCCCTCAACATGCATACAGCGGCATGCTAACAATCACATACACACATCATCACCCTCACCTCACCTCTCATGTGCACTGAACAATGGATCAACACTAAGCATGAATTCAACTGCTACTGACAATGGCTTCTCACCACCATGCCCGTCTTTTTATGATCTCTTGTATCAACAATACTAATGCTCAGTGGATATATGTACCCTGAGCCCCTTCTTTCACCAACATTTTTAACGTGGATGTTTGTGAAATGGACTGGAATAAAACACTAAAACAGGGGAGAAAAAGCCTGTGTTTTATCCCCCCTTTTCACTCTCTCCTCGTGTTGCCTGTGTTTCATTCACCTTCTTCCCTCACCTTGAAGATTCTTGATAAAATGACCTGAATTTGATATGATGTCTTCCCTTCACTCTTGTGTCTCTTCAACACCTGATGGCCTCAGAAATAGATAAAGCAGCACAGACTGAAACAAGGAGGTCCATAAAGCTGCCATTCAGGTGCTGCATGCTTTTTTACTTTTCTATTTATTACATAGTTTTTCATTTTTATTTTTGTGCTTTCCATAGTTTTATAAGCTATAGTAGAATGATTTTGAGGGGATCAATTTATGTCACAATGTGTTTTCCCCCACCAATTTTACTGATAGCTCTGTATCCTATTCTTATGCATGTTCTTAATGTAAATGTATTGAGAACATACACACATCAGCACCCTCAACCAAAAGCTTTTTATTTATTTATTTATTTTTTTGGTAGTTTGAAAAAGTGTCTGCTCTCCATGACAAGTCAGGAATGCCATGAACGGCACACTCTACCTGCCTATCTGTTTTAAGAATATCCTGCCTGCCTCAGCCTCTTTGTTATTTTGTTTGGGTAAAAGGCAAAGAGCAAAACAGCAGAGGCCTTGTATTTGGTGGAAATTTTCCTAGAGCTTTAAAGCATGATCAGACTTTATTTCTAGCTTGACAATTTCTCCAAGTTGTTGGAGACGTATGACAAAATTCAAGACACTATGAATACATGAATGAAAAACACTTGACTTTTGACAGCTGTCTGCGACTTTATGAATTCTTGAAAAATGGATTAAATATTGTTTGCAGTAATCACTGCAATAAACAAAGCAATCTTTTGCTTTTTAAATTACTCATTTATAATTAATGCATGATTTAAAGCATGTGTTGGAGAATTAGTGTGAATTATTAAAATACATTTAAAAATTCAGAAAAGATAAAAATTTACAAGAGGATCCCTTCTCACTAAAATGAATGTATTTGTTTTGATTGAACTTGTAACAAAAAGATTGAAATGATAAAATTAAAGAGTGGATAATTATCAAGATGAAACAATTTAGTCAATTGAAACAAAATATTAATACTAATATTAAACTAAATACATATCAAATTTTGTTTTTGCTGTTAAGTCAACAAGATAATCCTTTAAGCTATTTATTTTTTATTGTTTTTTTTCAGAGAACCTTTGTTTTGTTTCACCCCTTTCTTCTTCATTTTATAGGTAAGACATATCAACTAGATCTAAAATTTGGGACATGAAATGGCTCCAGCTCCCATTGATCAGTTCAATTGCCAATTATAGTAAACTTAATATTTAAATGAGAATAATAAAAAATGGTCGTAATGTATTGGTAGTTGGCATTATCTCTGGTTGCCATGTTTAGGATTTTCTCTGAACTGTTTCTTTCAGTCATGTTTGGCTAGTTAACAGGACCACACGTGAGCATATCAGCTTGTTTCTGTGTTTGTCCTGTGATGGACTTTTGCCCCTCTGCAACTCTGCACAAGGCAATGCTGTAAATAAGTGAATGAATTATTAGAAAATTGCATAATGATAATATATGATTATCACTGCATGAAGATGTTTCACAATTTCATTAGTATAGGGCACGTTTAAAAGGTATCTTAGTGTTGGCAAATAGTTTCTGCAACTTAATTGGAAATGTTTATTAATAAGTAAGTCAAAAAGCATTGATTTTGACAGGAGGTTGAGTTTCTTGCTGCGCACTAGCTCGAGCTCACGCTGTTTACTGCAAGCAGAACTCTTGCTGTGTAGCAGTGATTGCAACATATCCTTGTGATTACTGTCAGTGAATGTTATTAGGTGTTTTCTGATTGGGCTTGCATTGGCGGCAGGGTTTACTCTACAGGCTTCATGGTAATATGCAAAGTGCTTTGGGAAGTAAACTCCCATCCTAAATACAATGCCGCCACCACCACTGTGTTGCCTTTGTGGGTATAATTTGACACAGATGCCGGGTCTGTCACAAAGGCAGTGGAAAACACATTAGGGATGGAAAAACCAGCATGTCCCTTCACCCAAAAACAAAGCTATTTGAGGTTTGCGGTACAATCACCAGAGGATGCCACTTGAATTTTCTCAATACCATTGCTTAGCGCTCCCTAGTCCTTAAGATGCCTTTCCTAGCACGAGTATGAAATCACTCAACTGAGAGCACATTTCTGGACAGTCTTTAATAATGTGGCTTTTGAAGGATTGTCTTGTTTGGAAGTTGACGTCTTTCTGTCGGTCTTGTTGTCAAGCTCTGTTAGATTCATATATAACAAAAAAGTGGCTATAAATAGAGACGGATTCAGCTTGTCTTTATTTTTTTCTACTTATTTCTAAAGAAAAAATATGCACTCATTTTTATCTTTGCAATAAATACTTTTTCTAGTATGCAAATTTAGACACGTTGGAGAAAACTCTGCAAACTGCACAGGCTTTTCTATTCCTGCATTTTTACAGGATGTGTGTGACTGCTACAATTTTGAAACATCTGGGCAGTATATAGTGTCTACATTAAATATTCATATGCAATGAAAATATTAAGTATGTCTCTGACTATTAATACAGAGACTCTCATGCTGGGCCTTAAATCTGAGCACAAGTTGGCCCATCAGTTTAATGCTCAGCAAGCCAACAGAACCAGGAACGGCTGCTCTCCCACCTTCATACAGATCTGTTGGACAATTTGTTTATTGATGCAGGCAGTTTTTCTGAGATTAGAAGCAGATAGTTACAAGCAACAGCATAAACAGGTATTGTGCAAAAGGAAACATTTGTGCAGGCCTCAGCAAAGTTAATCAGCCAGATCATATTCAAGGCTGTTAGCCTTCTAGTTTGTCAGATATTTATTTTATTGAACTGTTGATTTAAGCTGCCCTTGGCCATAAAGAACTTTAGAAATTTGTTGAAGAAAAACTTGATTTATATCATTTCTTGACTTTGTGTAACATTTAAAATACATTTCTGAAGCATTGGAAAGAAGAGAGTAAAACAAAGTGCAATTGCAAACAAAAGATTAAAGAAATGGGATGTATGTTTTTAAGGCTTGAGATTTTAAGCATTAAATAGTATATCTTAGCATGCTGGTCCTTTTAAGTAAAGATCTAGTAGAATAAATACATTGATTATTTAAGCTTTTTCGGTAAGACATGGTGGCCATAAAACTTAAACAATGAGAGCTAATTTTGACAAACTGTGTGTGTGCTTACATTTAGTCAAGCTAATCAGGCTTGATTTATCAGAAATGTGTGTAAATTAGGTTACAGAAATTATCATAGGGCAAGTTTTATATGCATGTTAGCCTATCCAAGCATATAAAAAATACAGATAAATGTGGTGTCCTTCTAACAGCCTGATTTTCAGCCCTGCAACTCAACATTGTCATAAAATTCTGTGCACGATCTAAAGCCCAGAGTCCTGTTTGAGCATGTTCTAAGATCACTTCCAAACTAATAAATGGTTAAGTCTGTGTGAAAATGATTGTACTCCGTTTTTCCCACTGTAGCTTAAGCCTATTTGATTATTGATAGCTTTTGAGACCTCAAAAAGTACTTTTTATTTTGGTTTGTGGTGCTCCACTGTACCGGTGACAAGCAAATAAGCATAGTTTCTTTTCATCACTGTGAGTGGTTACCAAATGTTATTTCTCCATTTGATGAGAAGAGGAGAATGTACAAAAATTTTAAATGCTTTGTGACCACTTAACATCTTGTTCTCGTCTAAGCCAATCATCAAACAACACATTTAAAATGAGGTTGTACAGAAATACAGCAGCTGAAACTCTTTAATGGGTCATTTGATGTAAGAAAAAAAGAGAAATAGGCCATCATCTTTACCAAGTTCATCCTCCAGTTATTCATATTCCTCCTGTAATTGTTGTTTTTCATTATATTTATTGTTTCTCCTTCCACTTTTCTTCAAGCTGCATTTTTTCTTCGTTGTAATTTTTGTAAACTACGTCGTAGACCGCACTCCGTTTGCTGTCGAGTGTCTTTATGAAACTGCATCAAAAGCACTTTTGATCTGAGACCTTGCCTTTTCAGGAGCAATTAAACTCAAGTGTTTTCCACTATTTCATCCATGCACCAAAAGCAATGAACTTATGCGCATGATTTTGATGATCATTTCGTCCAAATGCAGTACTTGATTTGACTTGAAATGATGAGATGTTTAAGTTGTCTGTACTGACCTGATGATTGAGTTATTGTGGTGCAAAGTAGATTCTTGTTTATCTGGTGTTTGAGAACCAACTGCTGCAGATTGTCCAAAGTATTCAACATCAAACTTGCAAACTAGCCTCTGTGAATATGATCTGTGTGCTCTTCTTTGTGTAAAGGATGTTTTAGTGCATTCTGTTGATGGTTTCAGGTAAAGCATCATCAATCACCAGTCTTCTTCTGACATTAACTTTTTTGTCAATGCCACTGTCTCCAGTTTGTCTGCAGACTGAAAGATTTGAGAGGCACTTTTTATTTGCACGCTTTTAACCGCCCTGCTGGGGTAATGGAGCTGGTTGTGTGCAAGCAATTAATGCAACCACAATGCCAAAAGTGGTGATTTGTCATACACTGGTGATACATAATCATTATATGGAATGTAACGCTGCTAAACTACACAGCCTTTTGGTTGATGCTGAGATTCTGTCTGTCCTTAGGTATCTTTATTGCTTTTCCCAGTACTCCCATTTCCATGTGCATTAAAAAAAACAAAACAAACAGACACGAAAAGAATATGCTTTTTTGTAATGTTCGTCTGTTATTTTGTTCTTCACATTAGCTGCAGTGGCCTTTCACTTATAGAGCTCACTTATTCTCTTTCTTAACTCCCTTTCCCCCTCTAACTGTAATTAAATTGCAGCCATTTCCTGTCATTTCATAGTTTCTTACTGTCATCTATTTTGACATTATAAGCAACAGTGGTGTTAATTCATCATACCTCTAATTTTAACTCCCCAGACTCACTACTTCCTGTCTACCCTTGCCCTTAATATGAAGGCATTTCAATAGCAATGAAGCCCCTAGGCTGACAACCATGAGATTAGTATGAATGTATTACCCCCTTGGGTGCCATAGCCTGTAATAAGTTCCCCATTAATAGTATCCGTTGGGGAAAATTTGTTTAGGCCTTAATTACATATCATTAAAATTGGTCTTGATTCTCTGAGATTTAAGCCTAGAATTACACCGCACATTTTCTACCTTCTTTGCCGTTGGCCATTCCACAAATTTATGTTGCTTTGGTTCATGTACCAGTGAGATTCCTCCTCTGTTATTGCACTGTTTTCCTGTTTGTTAGAAACAACACTCACTCTCTTCCAAAATTAGAATTCCATATTTTAATGACTCACATGCAGTCTTTGACTGGTGCAGCCCTGTCGTTTTGGCACTCTCAATTGAACACAAGCAAAATGTTTATGTGTGGGATTAACTGCCCAATCCAGTTCTGTAACACAACTTTGCTAATTGGGAACATTAAGGTCTCTACTGTAGCTGCGGTGTAGAGAGAAAGGTGGAACGAAACTAATTTTTTAGTTATATTTTACAGCAATAAGGTAGAACGCCCTCTGTACTTAATTAGTCACCTGAAAAAACGTCAAGCTGAATGTTAATGTCACTGGTTGGAGAGAAATATGAGCTAATGTTCAGATAGTTACTAGCATGTGGTGCAGTATTAGTGCTAAAATTTAGACTGTTATGAGCCAAATGGTGGATACTTTCTCGTTGCAGGACACTATTTCCATTCCAGTATCAGCTACTGTTCTGATTATTAATTGGTTGGCACTGATTACTCACTTGCATTAGTTTTGGAAAGGCTAGTGACAAGCAAGCCTAGGATGGTCACCCACTGTAGCCTACATCTTCTGTGCCTTAGCACACATTGTCTGGCGTTAGTATTGGATAAGCTAACAACTAGCATGTCTAAGACTTGTCACCCACAACCCATAATCTTTTTTTTTTTTTAAAGAAAACTTTATTTTAGAAAATGGCTGGCATACAATATCTTTAAGTGACATAAATTAGATGCATTGACATGTGTTCTTTAGACTGAGCTTACTACAGTTCAACGGGACATTGGGTTTATGCTTGCCGATAAGTTTAATATCTCTTTTATTTTGACAAAAGACCTTTTGTCAAAGTAAAAGAGAAAGTCTAGACTTGAAGACTTTTTCACAATTGTTTTTTAAAAAATATGTATCTTAGTTTATGTGAATTTGCAGAAGATGTATATAAACAAATTGTTGCTTACCACAAAAATAATGTTTTCACAGTTTTGTTTGAAAATTAAAATTTCCCTACACCTCGTCACAGTCCTAAACGACAAAATTTCAAAACTACACACTACAAGTGTGTTAAATTAAATAATACACACAGTCATAAGTAGTGCTGGGTTACGTGGACTTACTAGACAACCACCTTTTTTTTTTTTGGGAAGCAATCAGTCATCCATTTTTCTTCTTGACTGTAAAAATGACACGGACACTGATTTTTCATTTTGGCTGAAATAATCATCTCCTTGGTTGCCTGCTTTATATGCACTTCTGTGTGAGAATGTGAGAACTGCTGAGTAGGCAGCAATGAACACTTCTGATCAAATTTACCAATACAGAGTGAAGTGTTGCTATACAGTGACATATGGAATAAAATTGAATTCCAAATGCCACAACTAAAGCCAACAGGGATAACATCACATATATTACAACAAATATGTATAATCAAAAAGTAAGGACATTATGAGCTTCAACATCTCCAACAACAATAAATAAATAAATACTAAATAGATTAATTTTTGTTCATGGGTGATGATTAGGTTCACTTTTTCTTTTATCTGCTCTAATTTCAACTTTTCATCTTATGCACTCTCATTTTTTTCTATTTATAGAAGCCACAACTGGTTTGGCATTTTGTTTAGCTGTTACACTTTACTGGAAGCATTGGCTGAGCAACTGCTGCCAACAACTTAATGTTCTCTTTGTATAAATGACACACTTGGCCCTGCCTTTCGGTGTGAAACCCTGACTCTTTCCTAGAAATAGCCATTGGCTGAGCTTTTGCTATGACTAAGTGTATGTGGTCTCTTCCATCTTACAGACTTGAAAACTGGCTCAGAGCTTCTCTGCTTAGTTTGGTTTCTCTCATAGAAGAAGCCACTAAGGGAGCTACTAATGCCATTCACATTTCACTTTTCTTTAACATAGAAAGTACACCTAGATCAGTGGTTGTGTGTTTACTGTCTTAAACTTCAAGCCACTTGTGGCAGATGGCTGCTCATACTGAATGAAGTTATGCAGGAGATTTCTTCCTGCTAAAGGCAAGTTTTCCTTTCCACTGTCACTGCATGCCTGCTCATTATAAGGGATTTTCACCAGTTACATTCCTGACGTTCATGGTTGTGGTACGTTCATGGTTGACAATAACATTATTGTCCACCCTTATGCTTGAACACAGTACTTGTTATGGACATCCATGATGAGCAGAGAGGTCCAATAACAAAACATCATTTGAGTTCAGATCGGGCATGTTCCTCCCAACAATATTCCTCAACGTCTCACTGTTATTCCCTAAGTAAGCGTTAAAGTCCCCCAGCGGAACAAGGGACTTGGAAGGAGTGCTCCAAAAAGGGCGGGATATCTAAACTGCTGTCAGGCACATAAGCAAAAAACAACAGCCATATCCCGTTCCCCTACACGAAGGCGGAGGGAGGCTACTCTCTGGTTCATCTACATACATTGGGTAGATCCCCAATGTACAGGCACCAAGATGGGGGGCAACAAGTTTGCCCACTCCTCCTTGGTGCCTCTCAGCAGGCGCAACTCCAGAGTAATCAACACCTCTCAGGAGACTGGTTTCAGCCGTGCATCAAGGTGGGTTGAACTATTTTTAGCCGGAACCTGTAAACTTCACACACCAACTCAAGCTCCTTCCCCACTAGAGAGGTGATATTCCATGTCCCAAGAGCCAGCTTTTCTAGCCAAGGATCAGATTGCCAAGGTTCCTGCCTTTGGCCTCCACACATCCCCCATTTCACCCAACCCTTTGGCCCTTCCCACACGTGGTGATCATCATCTCCTCTTCAGCTGTGCCCGGCCAGGCTCAATGGGTGAAAGCTGGGACATCAGGTACTCGCCAGTGTGCCCCACTTCCAGGTTTGGCGCCAGAGTGAGGCCCTGGTGACCCACTTTGGGGTAAGGGAACATTGTTTCCATTGTAATTACTCTTCATAAGAGTTTTTTTGGGCTGCACTTTGATCCCTCACCTGTTTGCCTTGGGTGACCCCACCAGAGGCATGAAGCTCTAGACAACATAGCTCCAGGGATCATTGGGACACTTAAACCCTTCCACCATGGCATGACTGCAGCCTAGGGAGGGGTATTGGAGCAAATTTTATCTTTTAATTTTGGTTACATTTTAAAAATTTGTTTAAAATATGTTTAACAGTTGTATAGATGGACATATTAAGACAACAAACTTGAGCATGCATGCCCACTCCTACATTTAAGATTGCAGGGGGTGGTAACTTTGGAGATATGACTAACTTTTTAAGCATATTTCTATCCTCTAAGCTTTTGTCTGGCTGCAGTTAACCTTTATTACATGTCTGTAATAATTAATAGTGTTACAGGAAATTTATGTTTCTAAAATGTCCCTAATTCAAAACAGTGCTTTTTACAGGTTTCTATTTTACAGATTTCTACCAGTAAAATACTTTAGATTGTACTCTGGGGGACCTGGAAGAAATATTTAATTTTATTTCACTTATGTGCGACTGTTTTTTTGTTACTTTCTGTTTGGTCTAGAGATAACTAATAAATCGGGTAAGGATTATAAGATCTCAAGTGTTCCTCTTGCAAGGAATTTTGATATCTGGTCATAAAAGTTTTAAGGCCATATGAAAACAGCTTTGTGAAAAGATTTTCTTCAAGATCTGTTCTATAAGATCCATTAAGCTGAAGCCAGTAATAACACTTGCAATACCTGAATTGTATATAGGAATGTTTACATTTCCTGATAACGTTTAGTATGAGAGCAGTGCTCAGACAGGAAAATTGTTCATATAACGAGCAGTCTCTTCTGCTGTCAGAGGTAACCTTTCCATAGCGTCACAACACACACACATGCACATTTATAAAGTCTTAAGATATTTCCATGGTGATTTATTGTGATTATTATTAAAGATTTAAAGCCAAGACTTCATGAGTCTTTTTCAGCTGTTTTGACATTCTGTCTCCACACATATAGATAACTAATATGCATGTATTAATAGTAATGGGAAAAACTTTGAAAACACACTTAATTTTCTTTAAACCTTACTTTCAAGGAGCCAGACATTTTTTTTCTATTAATGAACAGTTATCTATATAATTATTATAATTCTCCTCATTTTCATAGGGTTTTTCAATTTTGTTTTTTTGGACATGTACTGCAACTAGGTCTAGAACTTTATGACATTCTCACTATATAATATGATGTGCACAAATATTTTCAATGTTTCACAATGTTTCATGATTAACATTGTCTATTTTGTTTTGTTTTGTTTTTTTACAGAAACCATAATTACCCCTAGTGATACTAAAATGGCATAGCTTTTGATTATGATGGTTATAACTATCCTATATGGTCATTTATTCATTTATATTTCCAATTTTTGTGCATAAGCAAGCACACATTTATAACAAACACACATTCATTTTTGTAGCAGTTTCCAAATAAGTTTATTGCAGAGAATTTTTATTTTATGTTACTTTATTTAGCAACATCCTACCTAATTTCACCTGCCTAATTAATCAGGCTATTGTTGAGAATAAATAATTCAGTGTTTTCCTTCTATCTCTTTTAGCTAGTCGCTAAGCTAAAGCTAAAGGAAATGCCATGTTAGGAAATGCAAATGAAAGCTAGGGTTAATGGATATGACACACTAGGGAACGCTCTCTTTAGGGCGTAGCTTAGACAGAGGCTAACAAAGGAAGTTACCAAATGTTGCTTGTTGCCATTTTGTCTTGCTAACTCCTAAAGGTAGCATGAGAAATGGACCAGCTGTATTTTGGTATTAATAAATGGAATTCATGAATTCAACTCACTGACTCTTCTTCAACCTCATACATCAAGAACTTAGCAACGAGAAAGGATAATTCTCCACACTATTTGGCAGTATGCCTGCAGTCTACTTTTATACAGACATACCCTCATTGCTAGGTGGAACTTTAAATTTAAAGCAAGACTGCATTTGTTTTTCATGACAAATTTCCACATACCTACATTTGTCTGCTTTGTCAACAAGACATGAGTGTCGGAACCTTTCAGCCAGCTGATGGACAGTGCCCAACAACAAGTGAGGGAGAGGCAGTGCTCTCTAGTTTTTGCATCATGGTGAGAGACAAAATTCCAGTCATTCTGGTACTTTCTCTGACCTTGTTAAAAAGACAAGACATTGTGTCGTGGTAAAAGTATGTGGTCTAGAACCTTACTATACCCTGGTACTAGAAACCAACCCATGCCTGTTTGCAAAGTGTACCTAAAATTGAACAAGACGTCAGATGAGAGGTGGTTCGACCTTCAGTTGATTATCTAGGGTGAAATAAAGAAGATAGAAAAATTAAGACCTCCAGAAAGCCAAAGGAAAAGCAAAATTACTAAAGAAGAATTTTACAGATTATATTTGTTGCTCTGTGATCTCTTCTACATTTTTGAAAATGTAAAAGAAATCATTTGATCTATACTGGCATGATGAGTATTTATACTGGCCAGTTAAATGTGTGTTTCTCTGGTAAGAAACTTAGGCAAGGCAAGAGTTCATTGACTCAATCTGCTGATGATTTATCAGACTACTGGGACCATTTGGGCTTGTAAAACATAAGGTGAAGCCAAGACCATTAAGCTATGTAATCAGCCATGGTGAGCTTGATCCCACACTCCACTTCAGTGCATTTATGGTCCAATGACCAAAGTGCATACTTATTGGTTGTTGCTACTGCTTTTCAATGTTTCCTCTGTTTTTCTTAGCTGCTATTTGTAAGGCTTGTATATGCCTCATATGTACAAATCGGGCATGTATGGGAAACAAAATGCTCCCCTAACTAAACTTAGTTTTTTGCTCATCATCTCATTGCTTTTAATGACACCGTTTATGTGAAAGAACAAAACACAAGAGACTTGGTTTGATGTTTTCACCATCTGTTCGTAATGCTTGTTCATAAAGACATAATAAAAGCTAAACTTAACATCCAGCTTACTTCTGTAAGCTTCTTTCAGAGATTAAAGCATGATAACTGGTTAATTGGTTCAGACTTGGGAAATGTGTGCATGCACTGTTAGGCAGTCCTGTTCCACAAATTATTCTCCAAGATGGATTGTATTGACTTATTTCCTCTTATTATGCCTCACAAGGAGACCATTGTATTTATAAGTAGTTTTTTCTTCACATAACTGAAACATAATGGCTTAAGTTTTGTGGAAACAAGTCAGGGCAATGGTAATTTGTCAAATAAGTTTTCATCTTGCCGTGCAAGATTAATTTCCATATCCCATATTATATCCCAAAAGACTCCACTTTCCAGCAAGCAAGCTGTAGGTCATAAAGGCATTCAGAAAAAAAACAAGCGCGCATTCTACCACTCAGTATGAGACACAAGGATGAGTGTCCTTGATGGTTGTAAATCTGTTTTATTTTTGTAAACTATTTAATAAAGGTTGTATAAAAGGTCTTCAGCAAGGTTTCACAGTATGCATTTAATATGTCCTTGCTATTGTTGATATTTGTCAACATGTGTCAGTAGTATAATTCTGTTCATTTCTCAAGTAAACTGTAAGACAGGATTCCCATAGAGCAGGAGGGACTTTGCGAGATGTCTTTATACTGGCCAAGGTTGCTCAGTGCTTGCCAAGGCATATGTATTTAGCATAAAGGCATATGCTAATTACATATGCCTTTACATATATATTAATTAATACATATGTAAAGGCAGTAACTGATGATGCAGGCATTGCATTTGAGTACAGTGCCTAGTCAATAAAGAACATGAAAAACAAACTTTTTATTTTATTTTGGACTACATTAGATAATAATTTAGCCACAAATAGTAATATCTCAATTAGGATTTTTTTTTTGTCTGTGATAATAATCTAAATCACTTAAAAATAGGCATTTGCTGATATTGAGCCTCAGTCACGTATGCTTAAAACCGTCAAAACTTTAAAAATACTGTAAAATAAATTAAACCATGGTCAACATGAGTATTTTTATGGCATCCCATTTAACCAATGTTGTTCTGGAATCCTCTGCTGTCTTTTGTGACAGATATTTTGTACAAAAAGAAGTTTCTGAAGTATTGATTTTTGTTTTTAGGATTTTTCTAGATTGACAGGTACGGCTACAACCTTTAATAGACTCAGATTTTCATACAGAGTAGCTGACTGAAGTGAAAGGCAGAAATTAGCACAAGATCTTGTAGCAATACAATGTCACGTTGACAGTTTATGTCAGCATAAATATTGACTAACACCTGGATTGTGGCTGCTTCTTCTGTTACAAACCCTAACATTTTTTGGAGGGTTCAGGTCTTCACTCAGTGGTGATTAAACTTGAGCTAAACACCTCCAATTGTAAAAAGTCAAATTCTAATTATTACACATCAATGTTACCATTTTTATTATGTTTTTGGAAAGTGTGTTTCGGTGTACTTCTAAAACTGATTCCATAATCTTACCATTGGCAGCTTTTCATGTTCACTTAAGTATTACAATAATAGTGGTTCACAAATTACATGTATTATATTCACTGTAAATTGGTCATAAAAGTTGTAGACACTGAACACTGTTTTGTTGATGTTGGAGGACCTTCCCAACTCAGCAAACTCTCATTTCTTCTTTGCTGCTACTGCATCTCAGAGTCAACACCATTTACTGTATGTGCCCATTTTGAGGAGAACAGATGGAAACCTTTTGCATCACTTGAACCTTTCACAATGATTGAGATTTTTAAAGTGAGGGCCAGAATTGATTTGATTCTGATTCTTGGTGCTGAGATTTGATACAGAATCAATACCCAATTCAAAACAATTCTTGATTTAATAAAGAGAAAGAGGGTTCAGCTCACTGTGTGCAAAAGCATTGATCCCTTTTCTTTGCCCACTGAGCTGGATGCGGGGGCAGCAAGAGAGCAGCTGTGTTAATAACATTTGGTCCTGCAGCCGTGGAGAACAGCCTCTCTGCTGCTCAGCTGTCTATAACACTATAACATCATATAAAACAAGAGCTAATGCAGTCATGGTGTGTTAAACCTGAAAGCATTTACCTGGATTGCACAAGAAACATGCATACATAATTGAATTACCCAACAATATAAACTAAATAGTGCCATATGCAAGAGTAATTTAACACTGCTGTTGCAACAGGATTTGGATTTTCCTAAATTTATTTTTGCTAATTTACAGGGATTTTCAGTGTGGGTGTTAAAAAACAAAGATACTCTTTATCCTCAGTGGAGATGATGTAAATTACTGAAGGTTTAGATTATGTATTCTATCTTCTTTTGATATATGGTCATTTGACTTTACTTCAAATTAAATCAAAAGTTTCTTATCTTCAACCTTCAACTGTGGAGGTTTCTGGCAATAAAATAAAGGAAAACGACCAGATCAGTTGTGTTCACGTGCAGTTGCCTATGAGGCCTATGATAACATCCCATGCTTTTCAGCTTTTTTGGAACACCAAGTATCATTTTTCTTTTACCTCAGCATTGTTCGTTGTTGGCACTAAAATCTAAATGTGGAGCAAAATATAATCTCTTAAGATTTACTAGATGGCAACATTTCTCAAAACCAGAAATATCAAAGATAAAATAGATGTGTACACTGCTCTTCTTTTTCTATTGTAGCAGTATTTGTTTTAAAATCAAATTGATAGTACACTCAGAGAAGGGGGCAACATTCAGCAAACAGCCACAGGTCAGAACCAGCCATAAGAATCTACAGCCTCCATGAGACACCTGCTTAACCAGTAGAGCTTCCAGTGACCCACGGGTAAAGATTTTAAGCTATTTCATGAGTCAAATCACAGGTTTTACTCTAGAAAATGAAACAGAATGGCAGATCTTAGTATAAACTGAGTGTTTTATTCAGAATTTGGCCCAATTCCTAAATATTCCCTGTCTTTATTACAACACTTGTCATCTATTTAGATTGTTTAGTATGTACCACAGAGCCAAATCATCTTGGCCTTTAATCCATTCAATCGTGCAAGAGAGAGCTTTCCTCTAAGAAGGCAGAAAACTTGAAAAATGACAGTTCCCACACATCATCCTAAAGGAGACATTTTTCTTTTGATGTCAATGATAAGAGAAGTGAAAGATGGAGGCTACTTTGAACTGTGAGTTGCTTATGAAAATCTGATTATATTTTAACATGGCTGTATGGGAAGTGGATTTTACCAACCACAAGTATAAAGAATAAACAAATGTCCTAGATCTCAAGGAAGGGTATACTTTTAATAGGGAGAATATTTAAGATAATGTTCCTCACATCGGTGTTATGCATCACTTTTCTTACATTTTGGCAGGAGCAAAGCACTGTGGATGGGAAAGGATCTGGCAAATTTCTAGTAATTCAAAAGTTTCTGGCACAACTTCACCCACTTATGATGCAATCAGAGTTTGAGGTGAAGACACCAGCAACACATGAAATACTAGGAAACAACTTTTTTTGTGGTTTGTGCCTTTCTTGTTTATAGCTAGTGATCTCTGTCAAGATGATGAAGACCACTAAACAAAATGTGTTGGTCTGCTCATAAATTTGTTGCCCAAGTATTTAAAGTGTTGCTGGAGTCTTCACCACAACATTCAAAAACGAAAGTTAAAAAATATTGCCCATAGTCAATTACCTTTTCAAAAAAAGGTGATTTTTCTCTACTTTCTGTCCACAAATCAAACTAATTTAATCACTTTACACTCTTTGTGTCATACCTATGGAGGGGTGCACTGGTAGATGTGGGTGCGTGATGTTCCTTCCTCCTTCTTGGCAGGGTGTGACCAGAAGGTGCGCTCCCACAGCAGCAGCTTGTCAAGCGTAATCAGTAGGAGTTTAAAAGGAGTGACTTTCCCTGAGGCAGACCATAGAGAAGTCCATCTCTATGACTTGTTTGAAGGCCTCCACTTGGGTTGCGCTCTGTTCTATGCAGTCTAATTCACCTTCCTTGTCATCCTCTTCTCTAGGGAACCCAGTTTCAGTCCTTGTTTGTTCCCAAATCTCTGCGTACTGCCTCCAGGCTCCTTCTAAGTCTCCTTGTTGCACCTCCTTTGCCTTCCCCATTTCATGCTGTGCAGATTCCTCACTTGCAAACCACCATACTCACCTGCCTGTCCATCCTCTGTCTGCTCCACGGATGGATGGAAAACATCAGCAACAACAGCACTCACCATCACCAGTCAATCTCAGCTTCTCTGGTTAAGACGCACCCCCTCTCAAGAAACTCCACGGCCCAGCCATCACTAAGATCCCTCTTGTTTTCACCTCACTATTTACCTTTCATAACCACTAACATCGCAACAACAGTGGACAGGAACTACACCAAGTCCTGACAAATCTCAACTCCAAACACACATTTGAATAAGTTGTTGTTGTGCTTTTAGTTGTTGCTCACACCAAGATCAATTAATACCTCAGCATGACACTTTGGTCATTTTTGTGATTTCTTTTTCTTTTTTTGCTATTGTGATGGTCATCATACTAGTTATTTTGTGACATGACTTTTTTAAAGCAAAATTCAGATAAGTTGCATGTATAAACACATTTGTGACGAAATTGTATAGGCAATGATTACAACCGAGCAAGTACAGCAATGTATCTCAACAACTGACAAAAGTGCTATTTTACAGATTGTTTAATTTGTTAACTTTTATTAAGAAAGTTAAGAAATTAACTTAACTTTCTTAAGAAAAGTTAAGAAAGTTAACTTTTGTTAACTACAAAATTTCCCCTGGTCAGTGTGCTATTTTCCACACCTGTATGACAAAAATACACATTCATCAAAAAAGCTGGTAATGAATTGTAATCAATAGGAAATATTTGTCAGCATTATTAATAAAGTTCTTAAATGATTTTGGGCTTGATTAAAACCAGCAATAAACCATTCGATCATGTTCAAACAGAAATATTCCAATTCATGAAATTGTTACAAAACAACAGAACTCAAACTTTTAAAAAGTAAACAAAGTTTACTTGAATTGTTGTCCACCGCAACACCTTCAAGCAAAACAGAGACGTTAGAGGTTAGCCGTCCAGCTCAACATGATCAGATGCTAAAAAATATTACCCCTGGTCTTGTTTCCAGCCAACATCTGTCTGGTACACACAAACAGGAAGGCTCACCTACTGTGAATTGCTCTGTCCTGTCTGATTCCAGAATTCCTCTTTTTATTTCAACCATACACTATTCTTCTTTTTCACTGTGGGAGGCTGTACAGCTGTGGAAGGAAGCCTTTTGTGGTTCACTGGAAATAGAGTGCAATCCAAGACCTTATCAGCATGTGGCTGCCACAGACAATGGGGAGTACATGCGTTCGTGAATGAGCAACATGCCAGATCATGTTGTCTATCAACACGCCCATCCATTAGCCCTCCATCTTCTTCCTGGGAGACTTAAGATTACACAGTTTTATTACCAGAAAAATATGACTGGGAAATTAATGCCTTGGCATGTTTGGGATGGGAGTAAATGTCAAGTTTAGCGATCAGATAAATTTGGACCCTGCATTAAAAATATTTTGGTGATAAATTTTCAAACTCCGAAACTCTTTACCTATTATAGGCTTCTGTATTAATTCAAATAGTTTATACAACAGCACCTTATTCGATCTGACTGACCTGGTGCAATGCTTGTCCTGCTGGGTTTAGTGATATGAAGACATGCCTGTTGCACAGTTTGCTGTACAGCCCCTTTCAACTGTGTCCAGATGGCCAGCAGTCATGGATTCCAGCAGGAGGCTCGGCTGCTGTGGAAGTCGATGGCCTCCTCTGGGAGAAGAAACAAGATAACTACCAGGAGGAATCATGATTCACCTACTGGCTTCGAGTCAGACAAGTAAAGGTGTCAGCTTGGAGATGTGTGATGCCTGATTTTAAGTGCCATTGAAAAAGTACGTTTCAAGGCCTGTAATGAATGAGACAGAGCTGAAAATATCACTCATATTATGGGAGAAATTGACAAATACACTAATAGGAAAACAACACTTTGCAAAAATGTCCAACATTTGGACATACAAAAATGTTGGACATTTTTGTATGTCCAACACATTTAAATATATTTTCTTGGTACTTTATGTGATAGCCTGACATGACCTACAAATATATAGCAATTATTTAACAGTAAGAAAAAATATTCATCGCCCCACTGTCAATACCTAGTAAAACCTCCTTTTGCGACTGTACCAAATGCATGTGTTTTAGGGTTTATCCCTTTGCCTATCTAAAGCCAGTCCATCCAAATTTTTACAGCTTCTGAAAGAGCTGGATTGAAACAGAGAATCTATTACATACAGGACTCTTTTTGCTAATTTATTGGGGAGAATCATGAGAAGTGTCTGAATACAAATGCATCACACATGTAAATTTTCAATTTCTAAAATATTGTGGATACTATGCTGTTTTTATTTATTTTTACAAGATGTTTTTTTTCTTTTTTCCACAGCAGTCCATTGGGTTTTTAGCTCTGAAGAGTTTACTATTTTACTTTTACAAGCCATTGTATTGACTGTACGCAAGTAATTACTGTTGAACAAAAAAGCACTACAGTAAACCAGTATTTCAAAAAAAGATTAGGTGGACTGATTTTAGATTGAATAAGAGATAGTTTTCTGTGCTCTGCAGTGAGAGTTGCATTGTTGTAAATAAGCTGATGTGTGTTTTATTTAAGTTCCTTTCATTCAAACCTCAAGCGTTTAAGTTTAGAAGTCATTCTTTAAGAAAAAACTAGTTAATAAATAGACAAAATAAACAAATATCACCATTTCTGATGACTTACTGTTTTATATTATCTTGATAATACTCAAAGTTTTAAAATCAAGTAAAATTTGTGTTCTTCATTTCACCATAAATATATGTATGGTGCAACACATCAGTTCATTTTTTTGTAAATCGAATTTGATAGTGACAAAAAGAAGACAAACACAAAAGACTTGCTTTGAAGTTAGTTTGTTCCCTCTAGGCATCTGTAGCAGCATGTTTGTACAGTCTGTAAGAAAGACTAAGAAGTGCAGTCTGCAATGTATTTTACAGTATAACACATAACATGTCCTAAAGCAACAAAAATTTGTTTTTCAAACTTTATAGACTAATAACAACAGTTATAAACACTGATTTATTTAACTTTTACATTATTTGTATTGCTTTTGAAAATAAATGCTAGTTCCACTTCTCTATTCTACATTTTACTCACAAAGCTAAAGTTTTTCTAACAAATATCTGCAAAAATCTGTAGTTTTAGAATGTCTTTTAGATTTTCTAATACTTCATGTAAATGATTTCATCTAAAAATACATTTCAGCTTAAATGCCTATTCTAATTTATTTTACGATGCATCTTAGCATAATGTATGGAGATTACCAGACGAGACCTTGCAGACAATGCAAACTAATCTTAAAATAGCACACAGAAACAGATGTGATTGGTGTTGCTAGGTGACACTTTATGGCTCAAATTGTGGCAAATGGAAATCATCTGAAGATTTATTTTTTACTACCTGCATTTGTTCAGACGTGATGAATATTTTGACAAACACTGATGGTCTTTGAGCTAAAGCTTATTTGTTTTTGAATTGGGTTTGGAACTAAAATTATTTTATTTACAATGGCCATTTAGTTTTGTGGTTTTCCATTTGCTCCAGGTTGATGTTCATTGCTGAACATTTGTCTAAACAGCTTCAGTATTGGCTCACAGGATTGTTTTTCATCTGACACGTGCATCCACAACATCATGTACCATATGTATTGGCAAACATGTTGACAAAGAAAAAAACGAAAATTGACACTTTTGTTCCAATATGCATTAAATGCATGTGTATCTTATACGAACATTTTATTGAACATAGGTTTATAGTGATATAGCCACAGGGCAAACAATATTGTGCTTTGAGACAAAAAACATGCTGGCTGGCGGCCCAGAATCTCATTTTTTCTTAAGATTTTCCTTCTTCTGCTTCTTCCACAAGTTGTCTATTCTACTACGATCTGGTGACTACATTTGCCATGAAAGAAGACTCATCTTTGCATCTGGAAGATCAGTTTTGTCTTGATTGGGCCATATGTTTTAAATCATTATCCTGTTGAAAGATTCATTGATGACCTGTTTTCAGTTTACTAGTGGAGTTTGTCAGATTTTTATTTAAAATGTCCTGTTACTTCAAGAGATTGTGATGCCATGCATTCCAACAAGGTTTCTAGGGCCTTTGGAAGAGAAACAGACCTACATCATCGCAGACCCTCAACCACAATGATAACTTTATGTTATATGTGCTATACAAATAAACTTGCCTTGCCTGAACAGCTCCATCTTAGTCTCATATGACCAAAGTACACAATTAAAGTCCAAGTGGAGTTCAGCAAACTCTACTCATTTACGTTTGTGCTGATAGGACAGAAAAAGGCTTGTTTCTGGGATCAGTCTAACACAACACAGCTGGTGGGAATGTAGCTAGTGTCTCATGTTGGAAAAAAAAAAATCCCCTCTTTACCGCAGTTCTCACCATTCTGCTCACTGTGCCTGGTAGCAAGATGAATATGGTTTCTGTTTTAGCTTTTTTAAGGATACCAATAATGCCACCAATGAATTTCTAGAAAATAAATATCTGGGGATTACTTCTGAGGCAAATTTACTCAAATTAAAGATTGGATTTTGGTAAATATTTCAATGTGTGCTCATGCAACTGTAGTACACATTTAATTTAGTAGGTGGCAATAAAAGTAGGTAGGACTATATTTTTATTGAAATCTCAATTGTTAATATAGCAGCACAGCAAATATAAGAAAGCATGACTTCTGACATTCATTAAATAAGTAGTAAATAATATAGTTTTGTTTGATTGAAGATTGAAGTTTGATTTGTGAAATGATCAGGGGAGTATGTAACTACACTATTATCTTAGTTTCATTAGATCTCTAATGCTTCTGAAAGGTATAAAGTATATAAAGCAACTCATTCAACAGCAGATATTTGTATTTCTTTAGGGGGTGGGGGGAAATGTTATTAACTGAAAACCTAGTGCACTTTTCCCAAAGAAGACAGAGCAGTGCTCAGTCTAAAACCCAATTTCAAATCCACCTCAGAACTTGTCATTCTTTGATTTAGGGAACTGTTTCCTCCATTTTGACTAGACAAAAGTCACACTGTCTATTCTAGTCACCCAGAAACTGTCATCACATTCCCCCCATCTCTGCGAGAGAAAAAGCGCTAATGAGTGAAACCCACCAGATGGACAGTAATTATTAAAATGCTGAAGCAGTCAAATAAAGATTTCAACCCAGACTTGACGTGTGACACGGGTGGTACCGTCAACTGAACCCATCGGAGAGCAAAATCCAGTCAAAATAATAAGGCAGTGGTTGTTGCTGCACTGTGTTCCTTCGGTAAGGGTAATGAGAGGGGACCTAAGTGGCTCTAACAACAAACACTGGCCTTTCTTCATGCAGGGAAGGAATTCATACAGTGACACATGTAACAAACTGCAAACCATTGTCTCAGCTCCTTTTGCAAGTTCTGTTTACAGCATTCAGTGGAAGTAAAGTTTCATTCCCCATTTGCTGTTCTAGTAGTTAACGATGTAGTAGAGCTGGAAATAAGTTTAGTCTGTACCCCTTTATTCATCTTTTACTTTGCTAGTCCTCATTTTTAGAGGCGTGATGTGCATAAGGCTGTAGTAGTTGATGAAAGGGGAAAGAAAATACCAGCCAGCATGTTTTATTTATGGATTCAGTAACTTTTTTCCTTTTTTTTTTTTAACCAGGCATAGCTTTGGGCATTCTGGCCACCAGTGAATTTATTCCATGTGCTCTAAAATGATGACATACACCAGGCTTTGTTGTTGTGTAGGGGTGTGTTTACTGTGAGGCAGTAAGCTTCCCTGTGCTGTTGTTTGCTCTGACCTCTCCTCCCTGTCTGTGACATGCCATTAACAACTACACATGCTTCTCTGTGCACCTACCATCCCTCGTCAGCGCAGGCTATATATTTTGTTTTTTTTTTTCCTGTCGAAGGTGGTACCACCGCTTTTGTACACTCCGGTTCCACTGCCTACCACACAGCATGTTAATGGGCCCTACAGATGTCCTTCATTTGAGTTTATTTTTGCAGTCATGTCGCATTTTCTGTTCTTTCTGAACTGATGTTAGCTGCTGACAGTTGCAATTATGTGTAAAATAACATGCTGTTTCCTTTTTTGTCAAAGCAGGGGGCCTGGGCTGAGTGTCTTCACCCGAGAATTGCTGCAGGGGTAAGTCTTCTGCACTGGGCTCTTTTAATGGAGATGCTGAACTTTCCCAACAGGCTTGCAAAATAGAAGTACTCTAGCGCTCTAGTTCACTTTTTGTCTTCTTTTTTTTTGTCTTATGCCATGACACCTAAGCGGTTCTGTCTTCACTGTCTCACTGTGTCAGGAGAAGGCTAGAAGCTCATCTGACACTCAAGCTGAGATTTAATGTAAAAGTGTAATAAGAGCTTTGAACAGAGTCAGCTCCCCTCTAAAATGCTGTCCCCTCAGAATTCACTGTTTTTGGAGGGTATTGTTATGAGTTTTGAGGCACCGCCACTTCTCTCCTGTGAGTGTGGCGTCCAACTTATTGGCCTGTCGTCCTTGGTGATGATAGAGACCAAGTTTTATGAGAGCTGTGCTCTAACTGAAACTGAGAGGTGTTCCTGGAAAAATGGGAGATGGAGGGGGGGTCTGTAATGGCCCTTTTATTCCCAGTTGAGTCTCAACCTTCATGTGAGTGTTTGGCTTCCAATGGCATCAAGGAGAGCAAAATGACTTTTCAGCATCCAGACCAGCAGTATGTGTTTCTCTCATATCTTTACTGTCAAATTGGTCTTGCATCTTTCAGAAACACCTTCATTTTTTTTTGCCAATAGCTTGGCAGCATTTTGCTGCCAGATAAACACTGACAGAACTGAGTATATTGTCTAGTGGCCTTATTTGGCTTACTTGATGTTATCTTTGTTCTATACATCTGTATTACAGAATAATAATGAAAATATCTATTAGATTTGTTTCAGGCAGCATAAGAAATGTGCTCCCAGGCAATTAAACATAATTTAGTAAATTCTTGCTTGCTCTGCAGATGATATTTTGATTGCATGCTGAAAGCAGACTACATCTGTCTAGATACATCATTTCTTATGATTTTCCTATATCCTCACAGCCTAAAGAGTCATTAGAGTGAGCCTGGTGAATGCTTTAAACCTTTATGATCAATGTATGATTAAAAGTGAAAAATGAATGCAAAGTCTGTTGTCTTTTGCAGCTATTCTAAATCTACCACCCCAGATATATTGTTTACTTTTCAAGTATGAACTGGGGAGAAAATTAATGATTTGGGCTATCTTTTAATTAGTTTTTTGGCATTCTACTACTGCTCAGAAGCTGGCAAGGCAGAAAAGTCAAGGTCTGAACAAATTAATTACAGTTTTCATATCAAGACAGCAAAGTTTGGCCAAACCACCCTGCATCGGGATTATGGGAGATTTGAAGGAAAATGAGGCTCAAAATGAGGAAATTAATAACTCTTCTAAAAGCATTCATTAGGTTTTAAATAATTTTTGGTTTGGCATATCTTGGTGGGTCTGACATTGTGTCCTTAAAGTGTGCAGATGAAATGCATTTCACTTCACATAAATGATTGATTCCAAAATATCTTTGAAACAGTACTTTGAAAACATTGTCATCAAAAAATTACATGTTTTGCCACAAGCGTTGCAGGGGTCAATGCATAAGTATTTTGTCAGATGAGACCAAAATTGAATTTTTTTGACCAAAGGGGAGTGGAGAGTCTGTCTCTAGATGTATAAACTTGTTACACATCTAAAGATGTGTAACATCTCTAAATGTTGCACATCTAGAGATGTGTTTTAACAAACAGTTTTAACAGTTTGTTAAAACTCTGATTGCAGCAAAAGGTAGTTCTTCAAAGTAGGATCTAATGTTTTTTTTATTTGTTAAACAAGAAAAACTTGCCACTTTTTTCCACTTCACAACAATGCGCTGCTTTGTGTTGCTTTATCACATAAAATCCCTAAAATATACATTGAGACAAAATGTGAAAACCTTAAGGGTTTCACAGTTTGATGTAATATTTTAACGCTGTTGGGAAGCAAACTGACCAGAGCAGGAAAATCAGAGTGAGAACAACAGAGGATGTGACATCACAAAACTGAACCAAGGACTATTAAGACTAGGGACATTGACTACTAGATGCTACACAGGTGAGTAAATGAGCATATGGAAAACACCTGTGGAGGAGCAGGAAACTGAGGCAGTGAGGTAAACACAACTTTAGTAGTTCAGGATACTATAACAAAATATACTGAATATTTTGTTCCAGGATATTTTGGAACAGGCTATCTTATTCCAAAATATCCTACAACATGTTGTAGATGTTGTACAACAGAAGATGCTACAACAGAATCAAAATGATGAAACCACTCTAAAGAAAAGATTATGACATTGGAAGGTACTATCGTTTTTATTCTAAATGCATGGTAATTTGGATCTGGTTAATCATCATCGTTAATTATGATGTAAATAAAATAAATTATAGATGTTTCAATTCTCAAATTTGGAAATTTATATATATATATATATATATATATATATATATATATATATATATATATATATAGATAGATAGATAGATAGATAGATAGATAGATAGATAGATAGATAGATAGATAGATAGATAGATAGATAGATAGATATTTATATATTGCAAGGCATTTTTACGTAGCCTTAGTAAAACATTTACTCAAAATACTATTTTGAGTAAATTATTTATTATTCAATGAGAGCCCTGCTTTTAATAGCGATTTCATGTTTTCAGTGAGGTTAAGTGGTAATTACACTGACCTAAATAGCACACGTTGAAGGACACAGAATAACTATTTTTGTGGCTAAGGTAAATCAGGACAAAGAAACCAAACATAAATTTTCATGTAGATATGATTAATCTCTGTCATTGCTGCTCATGCTATAAGAAGACAATGATTATAATGAGGCTTGTCTTCTCCCATATAAGGGTGTGTTTTATAATAGCTTTGGGAAAAAGTTTAATTTCTAAGATGTTCACTTAGGTTTTGAAATGCGTGTTTATGACCTTTAGACCTGAATTGTTTAGTTATTCATCAGTTATGAACAAGGGTGTGACGGAGGAGCCATCACGAGCCGGGACTTAGTTATGAGTCCGTGTCAGCATGCGAGCACGCCCCCACACAAACACATGCACAATCGCTAACTTATTTTTTGTTGCAGCTAAACTGACGCGGTTCATCGTGGGTGCACACGCGGTGTTCCTGCTTCAGTTAACATTCATCCTAACCTGTTATTTTCAGCGTCAAACATTTTCCCAGCTCTATTTTCAAGCAGGGTTGTTTCCGGATTGTGGCGCGCCGGGAGGGAGTCGCATGATGACGTAGTGATGTCATCAGAATGTACTGTTTTCTATTAGATTGAGTATTGTATTTTTGATTACAAGTTTTTTTTTTCTCTCATCATCATTATTATTATTATTATTATTATTATTATTATTATTACTATTATTATGTATACTTTAAGAGTTTGAGTTAGAAGTAATTGCTTTGTTTCTGTGGGCGGAGCCTGTGGCTTTAAAAGCAGGGCTCTGCTCCACAGGGAGGTAGTCTGTGGTTAGACTCCTGATAAGTTACACTGAAAGGTGATGGACTCTTACATTGAAGGTACTGCTGTTTGTCTGATTTTAACCTGCCTTGGACGTATTTGTATATATTCTGCTCCTGCCATCTTTGTTCACCTGAAGAAAGGCTTAATAAATTTCACTAAAGTGATCTCCGGCCTTGGCCAGTCATTTATGTTTGACCAAGTCATAAAAGAACCCAGTCACAAAGGGCTTAAGAAAATAATTTTCTTTCATACTTCTGCAAAATTTGACAGTCCTTGTTAAAGTCCATGCAGTCTAAGAAATAAATGTTTCAGTAGTTAGTTCACAGTTTTCCTTTAAAGTGTGTCTTTGTGTATGCGTGTGCTTGTGTGACCATGCACGTATGCATAATCAGTGGTGCACCTACAACTAGCCAAGTGAAAAAGGGTAGCTGAGGGGCACCAAGCTGTGTCAGCCCTAATCTGTCTCTAGACAGTCAAGC
The DNA here is from genome assembly GCF_003331165.1 of Xiphophorus hellerii. Classification (NCBI taxonomy): domain Eukaryota; kingdom Metazoa; phylum Chordata; class Actinopteri; order Cyprinodontiformes; family Poeciliidae; genus Xiphophorus; species Xiphophorus hellerii. Next base: position 12,710,724 of record NC_045680.1, read on the forward strand.
CTTATTTTGCGGCAGGATACTTGTATTGATCTGTGCGCCTGTTACACAAATAAATAAATAAGTCAACAACACCGCACCTGAGTTCCCAACCTGCCCTTGACAATTCTTGTGTGTAGGATGTGTGGAGAGAAGTGGGTTGTCGAGATGGAAGGGTTGCAGTTGTGCTGCAGGGAGCGGAGAGCCAGAGAGGGTTCTGCATTGTTGATCCAGTATGACATTGATAGACAGCAGCTGAAGGAAAGCTGATAGCCATGTTTGGCGTGCTGGTTTTTAAAGGACGGACGTGGCTGCCGATCCGAAGTTGACTGAGCATGAATTCAGCAGGCGATCGCCCCAAGTGGTTGTGCCGAGAGAAGTGAGGGGGGAAACTTTCACATATGACTTGCTTGACTTTCTATCTTTTCTACCATTACTATTCTCCCCTTAAACCACTTGTTTTTGCCTGGGTTGTTTTTACACGAGCCTGTTATTTTTATTTATTTATTTATTTTAAGCAACAACTTTTGTTTCTTACATCATCTCTGTCAAAATATGGCACTTTTAAAAAAATATGTTTTCTATTGGAAAAAAGACCCTCATGGCTCATGTCTTGAATTAAAACATATTCAGAATTTAATTGGTGGCTGTATAGCTGGTTTTTGGTGGTTTTTATATCAGCCCTGCTGCAGTTTGGACATAGTTTGTGGTGTATTTTTTTAATAGTTTAGGTCAAAGCTACTTTCATGTCAGGTACTGAATTTATTTGCATGTTGTATAATCAGTGCAAGATGGATTCTTCTTTTTATTTGCTTTACTTCTCAGTAGCAAAAATTGTAACTTTACTGACTAATTTTGTGTTGCCCAACACACAACGTAATAAAGGTTTTTGGATTGCCATCAACATACTCTTCTGATGTGTGATGAGACTAAGGTTTTAAATTTATGCCCTGCCTTTCAAGAGTGGACTTTTTCCCATGTTGTTATAGAATTTTAACTTCTAATAGAATTTTATGTAATAGACCAAAACAAAGCAATACATGTAGTGCAATGCTTTATGAATACCAATCTGAAAAATTGGCATTTGCTATTTGAAATCCATATTACTATCTAACTAAACAGTCATGTTCACACACTCTACATCCAGTCTGACTGAGCTTGAGTCAGTTGGCAAATAATGATAGGCAGAAATGTTTAGCCTTTCAAGATGTGCAGACATATCCCAAAAGACGCCAAAATTGAGTCACTAATCAGTACTTACTCTTAAATGTGAGGAAATTCACATTTTTACTTAAAAATAATTTTGTAAACTATGTATACTTTTTCTTTCACTTCACATTTATGCACAACCTTTTGCATTAGGCTGCTACAAAGAATTCCTTGAAAATATTGATTTGATTTCGGTGTGACGTGACGCAATTTGAAAAGCTTCAAGGGCCATTAATACTATAATCAAAGTAAGCCATGGTATTTAATGTAGAAATGTAAGGTTTAAATGTATTAATGCTTGGACACATTTAAACCTCCTGATATTTTATCTGAAAACTTACTACTGAAAGCAGCGAGCACAAATTAAGTGCCACTGCTTTAACTTTCTGCATAGCACTCAAGAATTAGAAATATAATAGTGTTTGTATATATGCTTAATGAAAGAAGCATTAGTTAAGCGGTTACATTGGGCACAGTTTTTCTGTCTCCTTTCTTGTACAGTGAAACCTAACCCAGAAATCTCACAACCTTCTTAGCATTGCATCAAATTTCTACCAGAACAATCTGTAATGAAGTTAATTATCTCGCTACAGTAAGTTTTTGGTTGGCCTCTCTTTGCAAACTGCCACATGACACTCTTTCTGGGGGCTTGTAGCACCTGCCGTTTCTCCAAGCAAAACAGTTTAAGGCTAGCTACAAATCCAGCTAGAACCCCCTGACAAATTAATCTTAAATGGGGGGAATGAACTGCTGCAAAGACTGTCAAGTACTTCAGTCTGCCTCCCTTTAGCTCTGCACAATTTCAATTGCTTTATATTGTTTATTTCTTTGGAACCAGTTGTCTTGAATAGATGCTCTTAAGAGTTGAATGCAATCATTTAAAATGGCTTCCGTTGGTAAGGCTTCCAGTTAACAGAATGAAACGATTCTAAAAAGCAAAAAATTATTCACATTGTTCTTGTAAAGAATGGCTCCACGGGGCCTTAAATAGCATATGGGAATAATATCATTGTTAATACAAGCTTCAATAGATACCTTGATTGTAAGAGAGCAGCTGATTTTATATTGCATATATTAATATTACTACATCTTATATTTTTTTGCTTATGTAATTATAAAGAAGTCGATAAAAGGACAGTCTTGGCAAAAAACAGTTTCCTCTTTTGTTAATATAGAGGTTGTGTTGGGAATAAAAAGGCAAAAATATAAACTTAAAACCCACAAGGTTCTATATCAACCAAAACTATGTTGAGCACTGGGAGAAAATTTAAGAGCAATAATTTATAAAATGGAATATTTTCTATTTTTTATTTTATTAGGTAAGATCATCTTTGAGACAAGTTTACCAGTAATTAATTTCAGTTTATTAACCTATAGCACTATTGTTTTTTTGTTGAGAAATCTTTATTAAGACACCAAATGCAGTTTTATTTATCAATGTGATTTCTTGGCTGCAACATGCGTTTAACTTTCTTCTGCTCCAGTACCAGCAGACTCATTTTGTAAGGTTCTGTGTATAGTTAGGTGAAATGATACAAAGTGTGTATTGACTCCTTTACCACAAAGTGTGATGAGTACAACACGTATACTGAGATGTTTGCAAAAAAAAAAATTGGGGCTACCTCAACTTTGCAAAAGTTGGCAAAGTATAACAAATGGGCTAAGATTATATTTGTTTCCCATAATGTTGTACTGTTTAGCTTTATATTGGGCCAATAAAAATATTTCAATTATTGCAAATGCTATTTAATTTGTTCTACAGAAGCACACAGATACTGGAGACCGGAATTGGACAGTTTCTCTTTGATTTACTGTGATCTGTTATATTGAAAACAAAACAAATGTTTTTTGGTTTTTTTTTTCTTCTAATTAATAAGGGTATCAAAGCTGAGAACCTATCCTATTCACAATTAATAAATGCTGCAGCCAATAGTGTATACTTTTCTGTCGCATATTTCTGTGCTTAATTTAAATAAAATAATGGTTGGAGACATTTGATTTGATGCCTCCTGGAGTGATAAGAACTCTATCAAATAACCTACATTGCATCTTTTGAAGTGTTACAGTACTCATAAAAATATTTCACACAAGGTCAGTAAATTCCAGACTTTATTTTAAAAATATTTTGTTTCTTTTTGGTAAACATGAGCAAATGCAAGCTTTTGTTTACAGTAAGCATGTTTTTTTTTTATATAAATATGGAAAGTGCAGGCTGAGCAATCAGCTTGTTTGACCAATCAACACATGCTTACGATTGAACTGATGACGTCCCCTTAGACACCAATGGATCCCTATTGCACAATAAAAGTACCTACAATAAAGCAAGAGCTCAAAAAGAGCAGTCATTAGGACCCGAACAGCCACTGTTCCAGCAGTGTGAAAGCACAAAGGGGAACTATCTCAAATGGTAATAAGGAGTGTGAAAATGTCCCATGTGGTCTGAAAGCACCTATGGTCTACAGTTGTATTGAGATTTGTGCTGTTTACTTTGTTATTCTGGTCTCTATAAATTTGTATTTTCTCTTTCTTGCTTGCTTTCATATGTTGCATCTGTGCCTGCTTTTGAGAGGGTTTTTCCATTCCAAGCTGTGCTTGGTGAAATCACATAGATCAATTTGGAAAGTGAAGGGATGCCACATGCTTCTTGCAGTTCTAAGCGCTGCTATATAGTATATATAACGTTAATGCATGCTATTAATCTGAAAATTTTTACGTGCTAATATAACGTAGAAGGTTAATCAAACTACATATTTTAATATTTCCTGAGCAAATTTAGTATATTGCATATTGCTTACAATATACAAAAATTGTGAGTTGAATTGATTGCACACGTAAAGGTAATGCAGACTGGTGTACTACTGGCTGTGAAAATGGAGAGTGTTAAGAGAAAAGAGTGGCCATGAAAGAAAGATTAAGAAGTCATTATGTTAGCGATATAGTAATAGTACATTTAATATAAATAATATATAAATAACACAGTGTGGTACAACATAACAGTGAAATTTGAAGCCAACCAAAAAAAGCTGTAAGCAGTTGTATTTAACTCGTCACAGTAGCTGCAGGCATTTTTATGTGCCAGTTTGGAGCAGCTTTCCAAACGTGCTAAATATAGACTTAAAAACAGCACTTAGTGACCTGGTTCAGGCTTAGTAAACCACACTTCTGGTGATAAATCAAAAATATTTGCATATCTTCCTTTCAGTATTTTGCGCTTTCTGATGATCAGCATATGTTCTGCATTTTGTGAAGGCAAAGATGAGACATTTATTGTGCTTGCTATTCTCCTCACTTTGCTCAGGCAATCCTGTTTGCATGAAGTTTGTAGATTAGGTTTGCGTGTACTCACATTTGCAATTGTTTTTGTACGTGCAAACCTTTTGACGATTAAGCCCTTCACATCACACGGCTTTGCCATCTGATCTCAAAAGGTAGCACATCGTGACCTGATAACAGATGAAAAGCAGTCATGAACACCTATCAATCTGGAAAGGGCTACAAAGTCATTTTAATGATTTTGGTCTCTACAAACTACAATGAGAGCTAGATGGTAGTTGTTGCAGGTGAGGGTGGCACAACCGATTATTAGGTACTATTTTACATATGACCAGGTTGGTTTGGATAGCTTTCTTACCTTAAGAAATAAAATAATCATTTGAAAGCTGCACTTTATATTCATTTACACAAGACATGCTCAGCCTTTCAGCTCCTCGTTCTAAAATTTTGCGTCTGTGTTTGTAAATGTTCCACAAGGTATCCCAGTTTGGGTGAAACCATCTATTTTTCTGTAAGTAACATTTTGACATTGATGAGTGCTGTTTTGCTGCTGACCCAAAACACACTGCCAAAACAAGTTAATCAGGAGAAAGGAGTAGATCGTTTTCGAGTGGCCAAGTCGATTTCCAGTCCGAAAACTGCCTGAGCTGCATTTTACCTCCGAAGGAAGAGATTGAAGGATGAAACTCCCATGAGCAAACAATTATTGAAAGAGGCTGCAGTGAAAGCCAGATAAAAGCATCAAGAAAAACACTGTAAAATTGTAATGTCAGTGTATTTCATTTTTAATTTGTACTGTTTTTCAGTCCAGTTTAGTTCAGCATTTTTATCTATTTTAAAATGTTGCTTTTCATTGCAAACAGGGATTTGTATTTACATCTAGATCAATTTCACAGCCTGGATGAAAATACCTGGAAACTAAACAGAATGCAGAGCTCTTGTTTTAAATTAGCCTTTTTATGTCAAAGCAAGTGTAGCACAAGGAATTGGCCTTGATAGTCCATTTGTTTGAAGATATCTGTACGTACCACAGTATCCCCTTCGCTGTCCGGCCTGGTTGTGATCACTTCTCTCGCTCTCTGTTGTTTCCTTTTTTTAGTTTTGCTATTTAGTGTGTCTTGTGTAGGACAAATGCTTTTCTTCTTGTGATATCATAATTCAGTTATTGGATTTATTGTCTTACAGCAACAGACCTTATTTCTCTTTTTTTCTTATGTGGGTGACACTTATGAAAGATGAAACAATTCACATATAATAGAAGGCTACTGTGTTACACTGTCATGTAGCATTGCCTAGCGCTACTGTGTTCACTGGGGACTTTTTACAGAGGCAAGCCAATGGGCAGATTGATGATGGTAAATGAGACAATGGAGAAGAGAGGGAGAAAAAAAACCTTGAAACAAGAGACAAGCCTCTGTAAGTCATGTATTCTCATATACGTCGAATGGTGAAGGCTAATTAATTCAACAGCAAATCCCCAACGGCTGCAATTAATGACAAATATATTAGATATGATGGTACGCGTAATGCCTGGATCTCTAGAGTGTAAGCTTCTATTGGCAGGACCTTATCCCACCACTTTAAATCAAGTAATGAAAGGAATAAAATGTACATTTGTGTCTGCGCATAAACATAAAAGTCATTTCTAATATACATTGCCCTTACAGTACAGTATTTTATTCTTTGTTTGTTGTTTTTATATATTTTATATTCACATCTTTGTGTAAATCCACTTGTTTTGATTGCCTGTCACTTTGCTGGTGTTGCACTAGAATTTCCCCAATGTGAAAAAATAAAGGAATTTCTATTCTATTCTATTCTATTCTATTCTATTCTATTCTATTCTATTCTATCTAGCTCTGTCACTTGACATTTGATATCTAACTAAGCTAGTTAAGTTCTGAGTAATGTGACTGTCAAAACTGCCCTCTTTGGAGAATCAACATCTTCCTCACTCCCTCATACAAACCGTCAATGCTGAAGAATGAGGAACTACTAGCTGACCTCCCCTTTTGCTAACTCTTTCAGACAACGACAGCAGCACCTGGGCCATATACTATTTTGCTAAAATGTCCCCCTGAGCGCAGTCACCCTACCTTGCCATGCTGAACTGGGGAAATGCTGTAAGTGTGTGGGTGAATGTGATTGGAAGAGAAAGAGAGGGAGAATGATAAGTCTTGGGAAAAATAAGAAATGAATCTAAATTCAGGGTAGCCTCACGCCTCACCAGCTTCGGTGGTTTTACATCCCAAGGGGTTAATACCTCTCACTACAGTGCCCTGCTCCAGTCTAACGATGTCAGGTGACCTCTGAGATGTAGCGCCGATGCTAACAAATGTAAAACTCTGTTCTGTGGAGTATTCAAGACTAGAAAGGTTGTGAATCTTTGAAACACAATTAACTATTCCAAAATGTTGCTCTGCCAAAGAACATAACATTGATGTTTAATTCATTAAAACTACTGCTAAATGTCTTCATGTGTCAATATATGTTTATTTAAAGTAAAAAACTAAATTACACAGGCAGTTAGAATATTTTTGTACATTTAAACACAAATGATGTCGGCAAAGTGAAAACCTAATTTAACTTGATATGCAAAAAAAATGAAGTTCTAACTTTGTGACGTTAAGGTGAAAGATCGGCAACACTGAGCAATGTCAGTTTTACACTTTTACAGATGATGCACCCCTTTTGAGGATCAAACATTTTTCTTCCTTTTGCATACAGATTCTGTACAGGTTGTACGTCAAGTTGTATAAGCTACACATCTCGCAGTCTGCTTTCCAGTCAGGCCTTTTTGCAATGCATCCACATGTATAAAACTATGGTGACTTTATTAGCATAATATTCTAATAAACAGTCATATGTTCAGTCATGAACATATTATTGTCTGATCTCTTTGAAGTGCTTAACTAATGTTTTCTTTTTTTATTCTTAAAGACTTTGGTGTGGCCAAATGATAGATATCTATTGCTACAGGGCCATCTGGAACAAGTATAAACACTTTTCCAATTAGATGTAGTGAGATCACTTAGACTTTGACATAGTTTACTTCAAGCATATTTTGCTTTGTAGCACTTGCCACACCTTGAAGGACTGCCAGTTTTTATTATTTATATATCATGCATATGAATCCCTTAAAATAAAAGTTTCACGTCATTGCAGTCTATAATTGAAAAAAAGATAATTCATAGCTATAATCTAAGTACATTAGTTGAAGTAGAAATCAGAAACAGAAAGATCTCTCTCTCTCTCCATGTATGCTCCAGTCTTGTGAATTGTTATGGGAGAAGACGCCGCTGGAAAAATGGGTTGTAGGCAAATAATAGCATGGGTGTCAATAAATGTAGTGCCTGTAATTTTGTAAACATCTATTATTTCTGAAAGTGGGTTTTTTTTCCTCCCAATGAACAAAGTGCTCAAATTAGAGGCTGGATTTTTTGAAAATCTTAGAATGAGACTTTACCTCTGCTTAGAACAACCAAATTAATTATTTTACTTTCTGAGTTTGACTACTGGTCTTATATTGACCAACCTGTACCTTAGATTAATATACAGCTGTAATTTGTTGTGTCTTTCTGCCTTCATAGATTTTATTTTAGTTGCTCTTGTTTTTTTTACCTGTTTGGTCTCCTATGCTTAATCTCTTATAAAACAGGGTAGAATACTTAGCATGGGAAAAAAAATTATTTCTTGTAAAATTACACATATTGTCATATTCTTAGTTTAACAAAAACCTTAAATGTTTTTCCTTTCTTCTCTATCGGTTACTTTACTTGCATCTCTGTTCTGCTTTTGTTCTTTGCTCTATCCCTTTGCCTATTCTCGTTTTTCCCAGGTGCATGTCTCTCCACAGTAACAACTTTGTTGAAATAAAATTCAAAGATTGCTAAATTGCTCACATGACCTCTGTCTTTGCTGAGCTGGTTTCAGAGATCATTTAAACTATTTGCATTGCTATAATTTATTACCTCCTTGTGTTAAATCATGAATCCCTTTGGTGCCTCCAGTTCATTTTTCCACCTTCTCTGACTCCGTTTCGTCTCTTTCTAGAATAACTGTATTTGTAGAAAATCAGCCAGTTTTTAAAAGTTAGTTTTCAATTCACATCGCATCTGCTTGTCTTCAGTAGCTTCAACCATCACATTTTTTGTTGAATCTGCCTCACGTTTTCTTTCCCTCTCTGCTGTATGAGACACTCTGCAGCTGCACCATGAGCTGCAGAGCAAAGTTGATATTTTGTGGCATTGGCTAGTAAAAGGCACAGCAACATCCATTCTACAAATGAAGCAACTCAGTTTACTATTGTTGCTTAAGTCATAGATATATTCTGAGCCAGTTAGCCTTTGGACTGCTTGATAATGTCACTGCCACCTGTTGGAGAATACAAGGATCTGTGTCATTATCGTCAACACTGGCATCAGCTTTGTCCCCAGCAGTGGTTCATTTTTATGGTATTTTTTGGAAGCGGGAGTCCCTTCAGCTGATATAAAGTTAAACATTTTTACCAGAAATGCATGTTTTGATTATTTTATAGTTCAAAGTGTTGAATCCGACATCTGTTGGTTTGCTAGCAAGAGATAGTGGCCCAGCAGAGGGAGATGGTGCCAAATGTGTTGCAGAAGTGCACTTCTTTTTGTTCATGGCTTTTTGATGCAAAGGTCCACATTATTACACAACGCTGTAATTGTACGCAGGAATTTCCAGCATTATACAAACTAGATTTGTCAATTATATAATGTGCAATTGTTGCAATCCCACAGTGGATTTCTGAGCCTGAATCATGTCTGCATTTGTAATTATATGCATGTGAAATCTTACAGCAGAAGTCTCTCTTGGCAGTTTTGCTCCAAATGGACTTTCCAAAAGTGTAAAAAGTTCAATCCCAACTTCTGTTCCTTCAATGTACCATGTGACAATTTGTCTCCTCTCAGCCCCTTTTCTCTTACTATGAAAATGCAGTCTGGATGGGGGGGAGTCCATGTCTCACTGTTAAACGCAGCTAAATTAGGACCTAGACGGGTTGTGGACGAGGGGGATGTGGTTGTGGTGGGATGTGCTGCTGCCAAAGGGTGTGTCAGGGCAATTTATTAGCTTGCTAAGCACAGCTGTGTGTGAAAGTGTGCGAGAGGGAGTGTGCTCTCAGCCCTTGGCAGCTTAGCAAGCTCAATGGCTGTGGCACAGCTGTACCACTATTCTAATATGGAGTCATTACGTCCATCCACCCTGTGCCTCCAGATAATTTACAAATTTAAACGTAATACACCAAGTTACCGGCAAAAGCTTGAATGACTATCTTGTGGTCTGTGCCTTTTTAGGTTGCATTTACCAGAAGCAATGCTGTAATTTTGCTCTTCAGACTGGTTTCACTTGTACCGCACTGACTATACAAAACATGTGCAGCTGGTAACAGGTGTTCAAAATAAAAACATAGATTGGTCCCTTAGGGAGAGGAGGTTTGGCTATATGCTGCAGCGTGCAAGTGTGAAAATTCTTGGCGTGTGTGTAATTGCATGTTAATGACCCCCCTGTTGTATTCAGCAGTGTGTCAAGCCGAATATCAAGCATCTGATCAGGGCTAAAACATGGGAGAGCTCAGTGTTGAGGTTTACATCCCATCTGCACCTGCTCCACTCCTAATTCTTTGTTTTAAGGCTGAAACAGGTGCAGTGTAAACTCACCTTGCAAAATGCGACCAGCAAGACGGGTTCATTGTGTTTAGAGAACTGAAAAGTACAATATGTTTTGACGGATGCCTTTGCTGCAAGTTAACCTTGACATAGTTTTACTGCTTTTCTCCAACTCACCTCAGAATATCCTCATATAACCTTAGATCTAGTAAAACAGATTGCAGATGGGTCCTGCAATTTAAAAAGCATAGGTAGTAGACCATAGCCTTATTGTCAATTAGTTTTATCTGAGTTCCTATAAACATGTTTAATATTTTTCTAGATGATTTGTCTAATTTTGATTATTTAAAAAATCAGAAAGCTTTATAATAGTCTTTAATTAACCATCAATTTCAATAATCAGTACTTTTTAAACTCTGAATATGAACTTTTTCATTCATTGGATTGGCTTAAAATGTTTGAATGTGGAAACAGACTCAGTGACTAGATAGTTCTTATGACATAAATAATTTTAGCCACTTAAAGGAGAATATGATGGTACGTTTTGGGTCTTTGACCTGCTGTATGACCTAAGGGCGATTGAGCTTAAAGTCCCAAACTGATGCCAGGACAGTCTCCTTTAGGATGTTCTTGATAGAAAATCAGTTTCATGGTTTCATTAATAACTGAAAGTTGTTAAGGTCCCAAAGGCATAAAATTAACTGCAAACCATCACACCACTCTTGTTCATGCTGGATGTCATTTCACAGAGGTCCCCCCTCCCCAATTTAGTCCAAACCTATTTTTCTATTATTTTATTCAAATGTAAAATATTTACAATATATTTAAACTATTTTTTAAACCACTATGATGATGGATTTGTAAGCTTCTAATTGGTAGATTCACAACAGGGGGTAAACCAAGGGACACCTGTGAATATATTTCAGACAATACATCAAGCCCACTGCTTCCTTTTGTAACATCACATTAAAATGAATCAAACAAAGTAACCCAAGGTATCACAAAGAATGTTGTTGACTTTCATTTGTGGTTCGTCCCTGGTTGTTTACTCATGCCACCCTAACATTGTAATTGACCCCATATGGCCCTATGGTAAAAAATTTCAGATGCTGCCACTGCACTTGAATCCTAGCTTCTTGGAAATATCTCTGCACCTTCAAGCACCTTAGAAATATCTCTGTTACCTGTTCATAAAATAAATGTCAAAGACGTGGAAGTACATTTTTACATGAGGAAAGGTTGGCTTAAATCAAATTATCATTTGAAAACAGTGTTTTATGTTTACTTAATTTGTCTGAGATAACAATATCACTGACAAAAGGAAAAAAAAAGCAAAACTTAAAAATCTGGGGACAAAAACTTTCTCACATGGCAAAAAACCTGAGTGCATGTAGAGCTTTCTTAAAATACACATTTTAATAAAAAAAGGAAAACAATATGACATGGCAACACCTCTGCAGGTCTACCTATTCCTTCTGATCAAACGACTGGTTGCAAAGTCCCATTAGCAGTCCTTCGCAGTAATGAGGGATTTTTGGTACAAATTGGGTGGGTTTGCTGTCTCCAGGCCGAGGGTCCAGAAATATGAGACAGCTGCAGAGAGGTGTTGTCATAACACAACAGACGTAGGCATCAGCACAAAGATATGCTGCTCCTTTAAAGACTAAACAAATGGGGTCTCTATACTATTATGAAGCAAAGAAGAACACACACACACACACACACGCCCACATTTAGTGATTCAGTAACAACAGCAAAACAGGTGATTTTTCTCCAGCTGGTTGATTAGGTTTTTCAGCAAAAGGCTGCACAACCATCGACAAAAGAACCAAAGCCCCCTTGTTTGTCATTTATTTTGAAAGTAATCATTGCTCACCCAGGCACAGTGAGGTAATAAATATTTATGCGTCTTTTTTGGAAATGTAAGCCATATAATTTTTCCCGCAACCTTTTGCTTTGAGAGCAACTGTCCTTAATGATAACACTATCATTTAAATGTCTTTTCTTTCCATTTTCCTTGTTTTCTCTCTCCCATTATCTCCTCAGTTTGCTCCAGTTTTTTTTTTCTTTTTCACACAACACAATGTTAACAAGCTCCTTTTCTGCCCTATCTCATGTAGGTGAGACATCGCTGCAAAATGACAGGGTGAATGGGTGCATGTATGTGTTTATTTTTATTTTTTTTCAGCGGCAAACCCATCCGTGTGCACGCACACTCATACGTGGGGTGTAGCTGTGCCGTGTGTCACACATGACCACCAGGCACTGTCAGGGCTCATGTTGGCTCCAACGGTAACAATAATCATGGGATTTGATTGCCAGTTCCCTCGCCCTCTGTAATTGATGAGTCCAATATTTACTCTGTTACCTGTGTGTTGTAAACATTCATTATGGGCTTCCTTCTCCGATAGGTGAGCAGGAGAGGAGAGTGGGACACATCCAGCCTGCAGGGACCAGCTGTCAGTTTGACTAATGACAGAAATGAATAAAATCTCATAATTACTTTAGAAAAAAAAAAGAACAGTCCCCACCTTATCTCGGGCCAATATGCATTTTAAAATTTTTTGGCGGGTTTATTAAATTCCACCTCGGCCCCCACTTTGCCACTAGGCCCACCCACTCCCCTTTCCTGCCCCCTCCCCCCTACAGTAATACATCACAGACAGAAGCAAGTTCTCAAATTTCAAATTTAATTTACTACTCACCATACACACAGTCTCTGTAATCAGATTGGGATATTATTGTGTTTCTATTGACATTAGCATTGTTATTATTTTGTACTGTGTAAATATCAGTAACTGGAGTGCATCTGGTTGATCTGTCAGGCAAGGATAAGAGGTTTGAATTTATTTATTTATTTTTTCTGATGCTCCCTAGAAAGAATGTCCTTTTCAGGATAATGTCATGCAGTTTTTACCATGAATGTCCTGATGCCATAATAATATTCTAAAGTGTATGGTAAACCATGTTATTAATGACATTTTCTCCAGGGTCACACTGTCAGGATGAAGTTCTGCTGCAGAGCTTTGCAGAGGAATAGAAACCCCTTTAACTTTGTCTCAATTTATTGCTTTACAACCACAAAATTCAGTGTATTTATGTGATGAACAATGCAAAACATACATAATTGTCATAAAAAAATGTAAATGGACAGTCAAATGTTTTCCAAATAAAAGTAAAAATTGTGGCATGCATTTGTATTCAGGGCTGCACAGTGGCGCAGTTGGTAGCACTGTTGCCTTGCAGCAAGAAGGTCCTGGGCTCGATTCCCGGCCGGGGTTTTTCTGCATGGAGTTTGCATGTTCTCCCTGTGTATGCGTGGGTTCTCTCCTGGTACTCCGGCTTCCTCCCACAGTCCAAAAACATGACTGTCAGGTTAATTGGTCTCTCTAAATTCTCCCTAGGTGTGAATGTGTGTGTGCATGGTTGTTTGTCCTGTATGTCTCTGTGTTGTCCTGCGACAGACTGGCGACCTGTCCAGGGTGTACCCCGCCTCTCGCCCGGAACGTAGCCGGAGATAGGCATCAGCAACCCTCCCGACCCCATTAAGGACAAGGGTGAACAGAAAATGGATGGAAAATGGATGGATGGATGTCATTTGTATTCAACCTGAGTCAATACTGTCATTACAGTTGCAAATTTTTTGACGACTGTAGAACTAGAAACTGAAAATATTGAAAATCATCTTTGCAAAAAGGCTGTACTGCCTCATGGTTTTAGTCTCCAGTTTTCTGCAGCCTTGAAAAGGTTTTTCAGGATTTGGCTCCATGTTACTATGAATTCTGACCAATTTCAGAGTTTCTGTCCCACAGCATGATCCTGCACCATGTTTCCTTGTGTTCAGGGTGAGGTGTAGTGTTAGTGTTCTGCCACGTTGCATGTTGACCAGAAAGTTTAATTTTGTCCTCATCAGACCACATCACCTCCCTCAATATGTGTGTTGGGTTCCCTACATTGCTTGTTTTGACATTATGCTTCATGCTATGTTTTTTGTACATATTCAAAATAGACACAAGCAAACCATAGCCCGGTTGGCTGCTTCTCTGACCACTGCTCTTCTCGACCAGCTTGTCACCTCTGTTGGATTATTTGGTTTTAGAGTGACGACCAATCTACAAAGCTTTGGCTATTCTTTTAAAAAATAGATAAAACTGGTTGGATTTTAATTAGTGGTATCACAGCGAAATGCATGACACACTAAGATTTTAGTTTTGAAAAGTGTTTGTGGTTGTAAGATGGCAAAATATGAAAAAGTTTTGTCACCTTACAGCAACAAAAGTGAATACTTTTTAAGATAATGTACATTCTTCTGCAAGAGGACGTCAGCGAGATATGTCATGCAGTCCAACAACAAGCCAGCACAGGTCAGTCGGTGCTTTTAGAGCTTCCTGTTGTGTGTATGTGTCGCTAATTAGATAAGTCCTCAATAATTCGCATTTGTTTTTACAAGAGCCCAGGAGGTTCACGGTGCACCAGGTCTTTGGAATTGGCTGCAGTGCAGTGAAGTGCAAAGCTCTCAGCCAAATCAGGTATCCAAGATCGAGGCATGATTAATGGCTGCTGGAATGGGGGGAGAGTCAAGCAGAGGGAGGGACAGATATGGGGAGAGACAGCAGAGAGATATACATTATAGGCACTACTTAGACAAGTTGACTCCTTCGTGCCATTAGCCCTAACAGGAGGCTGACTCGGAAGGCTGCAGTTTGGAAGTAAGAGTGAACTGATATCAGATAAATGTGCTCACCTACCTATTGTTTGGCTTTGCATGTGTCTGCACACTTAACTCATTCGTTCTATCTCTTGCTCTGTGATGATCTCCCAAACACACTTGAAACTCTAAACATCCAAACCAAACTCAGCATGATTCCATTTGAGGAGCTTCCCTCTAATGTCTTTTTTCTTTTGAGGGTGGAATCCCACATTGAAGCGTGTAATCCACCATATTTGTGTCTTATGGGGGCAGACAGCTGATCGTGTCCATTTGTCATGCTGTCAAGTTAATTGCCAGATTGAAAAGCAGAATGAGATTACCCCTACGCTTCCAACAGACACTGACACCTCTACACTGGGAGCACACATAAAAACTCACACAAATAAAAAACCTGCATACTAAAGCGCCATAAGAAAATGTTCAGCGTGCCATTGTAACAACTAACAGTAGAGGAGGGAACAGCAGCAGAACTTAAGAGAAGAGAATAGGTGATACTTATAGCTTTTAATGCATATACAGTATGTGGGTCCTGGAAGGAATGCAATAGAAGATTACCTTTGCGCATTTCACCTTGCAACCATCAAAGGTAAAGAGGAAATCTTTTGGCTCTTTGAAGATTATGTTGAAAAGTTTTCTTTGCTTTTAGTCTTGCTCTCTGGCCTACTGAGAAGCTGACTCTTAGCCACAAGTAAAAAGTCATTTTATGGAGTTTACCTTTTGTGGAAAAAGGTTTGTCTCTGCACTCATGTAATCAAAGAGGACACATCTTTGATTACATGAGTGAGGACTCCAAAAAGTGAACAGACCGTTAGTGCATAATGATCTAAGGTACGTTGGGCAGTGAGAGGAGTGTATCCTCAATTAATGATGGATTAAGAAGACAGATTCAGGAAACCAGAGAGTATACTCTACTCAGGTGGGTCTTCTGTCTCGGCACATGAATGAAGTAAAGTGGACTTCAAATAAAGTAGGCAAAAGGGGTTCTCTGGTCCTAAAACTTTTGTAGAGCAATTATGAGTATTTGTGGAGAAAATCTGATCTGTTGAACAGTTGAGAACAGAATCTGCAAAGCCTCTTGGCGCTGACAGTTTATTGAGTTTTTAAAGCAAGTCAGCACTTTTAATGTCTGTGACTCACAAAGGAAAAATATCATAGGGAAGAAAAATGGTCTTTGATGTGCTTGTTGTGGAACTAAACGAAGTGACGCAGTGTTGCTGCAAAGATGGAAGACAACCCGAGACTCCTGGGACCGTAAGCAAAGAGTATCACACAGGTTAGAGAGATGATGTTGTTTTGTATGTTCTGGATGTAAATTCATTTGAAACCAGATATTTCCATACAATACATAGAAAACATGCTTTTTATCACTGTCTGATATTAAATCAGATTGTATTTTTACTGTTTTAAGTCAGTAAAAATAGTCAAAATAATGTGTCTTTTCTAATGCCGAAATAATGGCAGAATGTTTTTATTATCTACTTTGAAGTGAGACATTTATTTTAAATATTTGAAAACCCTAATGACGATGGCTTTGTAAGCTTCTAATAGGTGGATTCACAACTGGGGGGCAAATCAAGGGACACTTGTGAACGTATTTCATACTGTTTCCTTGTGAAATATCAAGTTAGAAAGAATAAAAAAGCAACCCAAAATATCACAAAGAATGTTGTTGATCTCAATTTATGGTTCATCGCTGGGTACAATTTCAAGATGGGGTATAAACACCATGCAAAGGTCCAGCTGTCATGCTTTTCAGGAAGGCAACTTGTTCTGTCTGATTAACATCTTTCGATGAAAAAAGTGTGTAAACACCAGAACAAAAGCAAAAGGGAAAAGAATTTGATGCAAACCTCTGAATTTGTAGAAAATTAAAACAATTCTCTAATAAAATTATTCTACTCATTCTAACATTTAGAAAAAAAAAATCCCTGTAATCATAACTAATTTAAACTATGAACAATTTAGTATGAATAAATGCCAAAGAAAGAAAAAAAAAAGATTGTAATTTTCATACTGTGTCTATAAATCTCTGGTTTCAACAGCTTGATTAAACACTCTATTATTCTATCTCATTTTAACAGCCACATGCCTTTTTCAGGGGCCCCAAAGTAATTTGTTTACCTGTTTCAGAGCACCCCCTCTAATGCAACTATTTTCCAATACCCTTGTTGATCGTGTAATTATGCTGCTGTAATATTATCTCTCCCTCCTGTAAGGTTTTAAAGAGTCATCGGCTGCCTAGTTGAGATGTGATGAGGCTCGGTGACGGCACCCAGATGGCCAAAGTCCCGCAAAAGTGGCCTCTGTGACATCACTGCAAATGGCGCTTGACAAAACGTCAGCACAGTGGTTCTACCTTGCAAAATAATTCGCAATGGACGAAAAGACAGGGCCGGCTCTGCTGCTCATCTAGCCTCGTGGCCTTTTACCCCATTCTGTGCCATCACACAGAGCAGGCCGGGCTTTCGAAAAGGTGTCAAGCACGCAGCGTGTATCGCTAAAGCGAAAGCTGCTTCTTGTCAGGTGATGACAAGTAAGTGGCAGGCGAGGAGAAATTAAACACATCACCCTGATGCGCTCCTCCCCCCCACCCTCTTGTGCTGTCAATTAGCCTCAATCAATCCTGTCTTCCCATCCATCAACGCATAGTAAATACCACCCAGAATATATGTTATCTCAACATTTCTGTCAGCTGTTAGCAGCGAAGGCCTTGTGTAATTGTGCTGCCACACTGGACAAAATGAATGCTGCTGTCACTGATCAAAGCAGTTGCCAATACAAACCAAACAAAACTTTAGACTGGCTTTCGGTTTGTCAGGACACGACGGTCCCTCAGGCCTGTCCAAAACCTTGTCGTCTTCTGATGGTAGCTGTGAAGCAGAGCTGGAGAAAGAAGACAGAGAAAGTCGTCTCCTGGAATGATGAGGCACGGTATGCTTCTAACGACCATCCTCTCGGCTGTTTTTGACTAAAGCGCGGGGTGAAGTGGTGCTTATCAATAAAGTAAGTCTGCTGCTGTGTATTATTAAGAGGTGATGGCGTGCCGGGTTTGCTTGGCTAAAAAGGACTTAAGTGATGTGGGAGCGGCACTGTCAATCTCAGCCTTCCTCTGAGAGTCAATTAGGAGATAAACAGAGCTACATGTCTTTGGCAGTGGTGAGAAGGCTGATAGGCTGTCCCGTGGATGTCCTGGGGCAAGGTAAACTGACAGTACAGCTTTGCCATCAGGGATGGAGGAAGCAGGAACAGCGCGCGACTGGCCTGCCACTTGAGAGAGTATGTGGGTTCTTATGTCAGCATGTATGTGAGCGCACATGCGCGTATGTTTGTGTACACGTGTGTAGGTGTAGGTTTGCCCACTCAGCTGCCTCAGTTGAAGAAACTGTTGTAATGAAGCCTCTCCAGGATGAATCAGTTTGAAGGGCAATACTGATGATGGTGGAAATGATACTGGGGGCTGTGGTGATGACGATAACTGGAGCAGTGATGGTTGCAAATTAGTCATTGCTCTGCCGCCATGCAATAATACGAACGAATACAAATGTGCAAGAATGGGTTTAAGATGAATAAATAATGCGCCATGCAGAAAAACATTCATATGAATGTGCATGTATGAGCAGTGCTTTCACACATTAGGCTTTGTGAGAAAGAGAAAAACATGCAAATGGAGAATAGTCATTACTCACTTTACATTCTGTAGGCAATATATGTTTTCCATTGAGTGCACTGTGAGTGTGAGGAAGTGTGAGTGTTTACTTTTACTGTGAGTCATAAAGTTAACATGTTGAAAGTATAACTCCGTGTTTGTGAAACGTAAAGGTTACTAGGTCACGTTTACCACTTTGTCACGTAAAAATGTAATAAAGAATTTGTGTCATATTATCAGCACCCCACACTCCAGTGCCTTGGATTTTTTTTCTCACCTCATAGCACAATTGTTTTGGAATATATCCCTAGAAATTTTGGACATCTAGAGACAAAACTCTGCGTTTTAGTCTAAATGTAAAGCATAATGTGTGGCAAAGAAATAACACTTCACATTACCCTGAGCACCCCATTTCCATGGTGAAACATTATGATGGCAGGATCATGCTATGAGGGCACGCAGGCCATTTAAAACATGAATGCACATTTTATCCTCGCTAGTGAGTGTATTCTAGGATCATTGTCCTGCTGGAACTTCCACCCCACTCTAAAGATTTTTCAGATTCTTGTGGCTTTCCTTCTTTGATTGCCCTACATTTGGCTTCATTCATCCATGGTCTTCCCACCAGCTTGTTTTACCATGGGAGTGGTCTGTTCAGGGTGATGTGCACCACTGTTATTCCACCCACACACAGCGTTTTACATGTAGATAAAAACGATTTTTATTTTTCTCTAGTTGTGCAAAGCTAATAAAGATAATGCTAGATTTTTTTGATTTTATCTTAAAGAAAATTGAGAAACTAATTCCACTTCCACTTTGAATTTGTTTTAGTGTGATAAAATGTGGAAAAGTTTTACGGGTATGAATACTTGGCTGACATCACATAGTTGTGCATTTAACTGCATTATAAAAGCGCAATACAGTTCACTCAAGGGAATTTTAAAATGTTCATTAGGCATTTAAATATATTTAGATTGTGCACCAGCAGTGGCTTATTTCATATAATTAAGTGTGTCAATATAATGAGATAACTTTCTAATATCTTCCGTCTGCGTGTCATTTCATTTACTCTCAATACTTAGCTGTTATAAAAAATCAACAGATGAATTTTAATGAACGGCAGGCCATTATTACTTTCATTATTTTCCAATTAGCAAACCATATACCGCATCAGCTTAGAAATAGCGACTACAATGCCAGGCCATAAATGTACCTCCTCTTCTATCTTTAAATAAGAGGAAACTCAATACCAGCTTGTAAAGGTCTGCGCAGAGGATAGAGCTTTCTGAGAGCGCTGCATGAGAAACAATTCCATTCAGCTGGGATAAAATGCATTAAAGTTAATGAAGTGGTATGGCAGCCCATACCGGGAATCATTGGAGGTTAGAAAAAATATGTGAAATAGAGGCATTTATTCTGCAGCATGACAGAGGGAAAAAACAAACACTGATGTCAGACAGATGACAACTAAAATGTTTTTTATCTTTACAATAGCAACAGGCAGCTTGGTCTAGACATGTTGTTCAAGATCTATATAAAAGGAGTTCAGTTGACTTGCAACAAGGTATGGATCAAACGCCATGTTAAATTAATAATGCAATGTCTGGATATTATTTGAAATGGAGGTGTTTTTACAGTATTTTTTGTGTTTATAATAAATGCATCCTGACATCATTTTAGATCTTTATGTTTGCAAAAAATATTATATATATATATATATATATATATAATATAATATAATAATAATTATTATTATTATTTTGTCATTTTAATGAATTGTTCCAAACTCAAAAAGGCTGTTCAATTCTGTCGATTTATTACTCTCGGTTTAGTGAAAGTAAAATAAGAGCGCCACCTATCTCCCCTCATGACAATTGCTTTTCAATAAATGAGCCCTCTTTAGCAGCCATTTTCAGTTGAACCACATCTGAGTCTGACCTACTTTCTGCTTACTTGAACGATACGCGTTTCAGGGAGAAATTGTTATATATATATATATATGTATATGTATATTTAAATGCTCCCACTGTATTGAGTCAGCTCAGTTATTTGGGGGTGAAAAAGAGCCGTCATCTGGTGCATATGTAGCGTGAAATGCGAGTGGCGGGCGAGTGACACTGTCAGCTTGTTTTCTCCACCTTGTCTGTCGGTCGCGGAGCATGAGAGCTGGTTGGCTAGACAGGCGGGGGCTATAGGGTCATTGTGTGTGTATGGAGGGATGCGCTGAGTGAATAACCTTTCCTGGTAACAGCTGTCAGATCCACCGGAGCAGAGCAGAGGACAGAATAGCAGGTCTAGCTCAGCCCAGCCCAGACACCAGGTTGGAAGGAGTGGTTAGCCGAGCAGGCAGGTTTAGACTACCTTCCAGTCTTGAATGTTGAGCTCAAGGGTTTTGATGGGTGGCCACCACCGAGGCTTGACGGGGGGCTCAGCACCCCTGGCAGCTCATTGTTTAACAGGTTGCTCATCTCCTTTATTCCCCCCCAATGCAGATTCTATGCACAGCAGTGCAGAGCACACAGACCCAACGGTGTCCCGGGACGCCGCCTTTGTCAAGGTGTCACTCGCCAATGCAGCATCTCAGCATGGTTCACCACTATGCGTGACAGGGGATGCAGACCCCATGAAGGCGGATTAGCACAGCACCCATTGTCTGAGGGCAGTATGGTGCTGGATTTGGCTGCATGGCTATTCAAGCACTGTATTTCTATTATTTGGCACTTGACAGAGACGCTCAGCGGCCTCGCTTTTGTTCCCCCTGCAGTATCAGAATGTGTTCATGTCATGCCCCCGGCCGAGTAGCTTATTATCTCAGCTGACATGACAAGGAAAGGTGCGATGCTAGATTCTGTTATTGCTGTCTGCAGCCTGACCCGCAGGTTAGGATGTTTTTCTTTTTTTAATGGGTTAGGTAGAAGCTTGCTACTCATGTATAATTTACTGTTGATTTTCTCATCCTTGAAAGGGGAGCATGTTGACCGAGACTTAACCTAAGGTCGGGTTTGATGTCGTGAAAGCAACATTAGGTGTCTTTTTAGGGAGGGTTGTTAGTTCTGTTTTGTTTGCAATCGGATATTGTTCAAAGTAAATCCTGTTTTTCAAAGAAATGAGTTGCTATAGATTCTGAAATAAATGAGATTTGAGTTAAAATATATTCAAGAACTCGCACACACGTCTATTTATTGGTAGGTTAAACAAAAAAAATTATTTGAAAATCTATATTTTGTCAAGTTAAGTTTTTACATATTTTGCCTGGAGTCCTACAGAAATCTCATGTTTTTGTAAATAAACACTTTGTTTCTTTTTAGCTGAGTGTAATGTGGTAATGGATGTTTAATATACCTCTGTGTGTGTGTGTTTAGAGGCCAGAACCCTTTGCCCAGCCCTGTAGCACTCTTTTCGATGTTGCGAGACCAGTTTGGGCAGTAAACCACTGTGGAAAATGGTGATGGATGGCTCCTTGTTCGCTCATAGAATAGAGAGGCAGTAGAGTGTTTTTTTCCTCTTTTCTTTTTCTCTTTTAGATTAAGGCAGCAGCTCAAGGAGATACAGGTTTACAGTAACTGTATTTTTTCCTGCTGCGCTCTCTGGAAAAGCTTTTTAACCCTTTGAATTTCTTTCATTTATTTTGGCATTCAGGGCCACTCTAATGCTAACTTCATCCCTGCAATATGTTGGCTTGTTTCAGCTCTAGTTTTTCATCTCAAAAAAAAGCCCAAAAGCAATAGCTTGTTTAACATTCTCCTCTGTTCTTGTCTCATTATTTCAGACACTAAACAATGAGCGAATGTGAATATCCTTCCCCGCTGAGATGTGGTAAAACACTTTCACATGTTCACAAATTACGTCGTTCGGCAACAGTGCCAGCATTGCCAAAACATGCACTGATGCTGATGTTGATGATGAAGTAAACATTCTGACTTTACCCGAACTTACAGCTGAATTGCAGACATGTGTTCACTGTACACAATCCTGGCTTAAATTTTAGTCCACCCCCACCAGCTATGTTTATGTGGAGATTTTCCACATACCTTTTCAGGATATGTTAAAGTGAGGAGCTTACCAAAAGAGCAGTCGCCACACAAAAATGACTCATATGCTTTGAAAGTGGCACAAACTCTGAAAGAGATAATAATCTAAAACGTATTACAAACCAAACTGATTCACAACTGCTTCTCGTTTGTGGGAATTAAAATTGAACTCTGGTGGCGGAGTATGTGAGGCATCTTTGTTTTCATTTTTCTCCAACTTGTCTCCTCTCCTGCTGCAGTGTTGATGTCACTGAAAGGTGAGCGAGTAGTTCATGGGGAACTCGGGGATTTCACTGGCCTTAATCCCTGTCAGAAAACCATAATGATGAGGTACCGCTTCCAGCTGGGAGTAATGGCCTTGATTTCAGCCGCCTTAGCAAGCTCACCACATGGAGGGCTGATTTTGTCATAATCTTCTTTGTGTAGAAAAACTCTGTCTACATTGAAGGTATTTCTTAAGAGTTGTTGCGTTACTGTAAATGACGCCAATGATTGTGCATTAAAATACATAAAAAACATTAAAAGAAAGATGAAACATACATGGAAGCAACACACTGCTTCCATGTACTTAAAAAAAAATAGTGCCAGTGTGAGTTTCTCAGAGTAGGATAGCCTTGACTAAAATAATGGATTTAGTGTAACTTAAAAACAAATTAATGAAAAAAAATTAATGAAATGCTTAGTGTGATCTAAATGCCTCATTTTCAATCACTAGCTCTATAGTTATCACAGTAAAATAACAACTACGGTATTTGTATCAGTACTAAAATAATTTTTATATGCAAAACATATTTTTTTAAATGTTAACTATCATTAATTATTACAGTAGTAGTATTATAACATCTTACATTTATTTATTTATTTTAATCCAAAGACAAAAGTGAAACCTTGGAGCCAACACTGATTAATTTCACAGATAGTTTTCAAATGATTATTTGGAAGAATATTTGCCATTTTAGCTGTTCATAGAGTAAAACTGGGAGTATAGAAAGTAACCATGTCAGTTGGGCAGCTGCTCTAGTATTTTCCTGTGTTACCTTAAAAAGCTTACTGAGTGGTGTACAATTATTGTCCAGGCAGCTCTGTCTTTTGTACAACCAAGAAAAAATAAATGTTTTCTTTCAACCAGTTGACCAGCAGTGCTCAGCAACAAGTGGTAGCTGCAGGACACTCTGCTCCAAACTCTGACAATTCAAGTTCTTTGTCCAACATCCTTTTTAAAAAAATACAAACATCCATGAATTTCAAAGTAAGTAACTCTGATATCCCTTAAAATATCTCACACATTAAAACTTGTTAAACTGCTTCATGAACAGAAACCGAATTAAAGTGCAGGGCAGCACTAAGGAGTGCTTTTTTCTGTGACCTTGCTGTAGTGAGGTTGGAGTGGTTGCAGTGACTGCAGGTATGCACATTTGGCTCATTATTTATTCATATGTAGATCTTAAAAGAGCTGGGTAAACATATTCTGCCAGATTTTCTTGAAAGGATCTGGGTTTGTAGCAATTCAAATTAATTTTAATGTCTATCACTATTTCCCCATAAAATGTCATTTATTTATTGTTTACCACTTTTATTTTACTATTATTTTTATATTAAAATATTGCAATATATGAAGCAGTAAGATCAATACAGTGAGTGAAAACTATGCAAACAAATTGTGCACTCACTTATCTGTGCAGTCAGCCTGCCAGACATCAGTCTCACCGTCACGTTTTTGTGAGACAGAAAGTCATGTAGTCTTGTTAAAGCCTGACTCTGTAACAGCAGCAGGTCTCTCCCCTTAGAGACAATGTCACTTCACCAGCAGCATGTCTATACACCGTTTTAATGCATAAAGAAATATATGGTTTTATTTTTGATGCTGCTTTGTATAAACCTACATATTTTCAAAATTGTATGCTAATATATATTTTTTTAATTTGAGAACTTATGAACATTCTGTTTGGATTTTATTTCTATTTAATACCAGCACATCATTATAGAAAATATATTAAGAAACAACAACTTTATCATTTTGTCTGCCACAGCAGAATATCGGGTTGAGCACCCAGACGCGACAGAAATCTGGAAGAGATGCCCTGTGTGGTGTAGGTTGCTTCCATCCAACTGGATCACCATTTTCATTTCCAATCAGTCCCGTAATTAAGGGGAACCAAACCAGAAATTATCAATCAGTTAATTACTGGTATGCTGCATAACAAATCCAGCTCCTGATTAAATCCCAGTGGCTGCCCTCACAAGATGCTGTCGCCTTCTAAACAAAACCAGACGGGGATGGGTGACCAGCAAAAGCAATGTCTATCTATCTATCTATCTATCTATCTATCTATCTATCTATCTATCTATCTATCTATCTATCTATCTATTTATCTATCTATCTATCTATCTATCTATCTATCTATCTATCTATCTATCTATCTATCTATCTATCTATCTATCTATCTATCTATCTATCTATCTATCTATCTATCTATCTATCTATCTATCTATCTATCTATCTATCTATCTATCTATCTATCTATCTATCTATCTATCTATCTATCTATCTATCTATCTTCAGGAAGAATATTGACTTACCTTTGATTGATTGCATTTGCCCTGTGGTCTGGCTTCTCGCCATGTTCAAGGCACTAGTTCCCTTTTTTTTGGCATTGTGGGATAATAAATATGCAGAGTTGCATAAAAATGCAGCTACCCCGTGACTATAAAAGTAGAGGTAATTTAATTGCCGAAGGCCATATTTTGTGGTTTCCTTGTGCTTCAGAGCTGTACAACCAAAAAGTAGTCATGTTGCACAAAATATAAATAATGTTGACGTTCAGTTGGAAAGAAATCTGGTATTTGTTTTAGCTTAGTGATGCATGGCTGTGCTCAAACCAAAACATACTATAAAAATCTGAGTAATATTTTCCGTATGATTCCCTTTCTTTATACTTTTTATTTTCAACATGTTTATTATATCCTGACTAAATGCTGAATGTGTATTTAACAACTGTGCTCAATTTACGCATAGTAAAAAAACAAACAAAACAATTACATTTCTACTTTATTCATTTTTCTGCTTTGTTATGCCCCTAATTTATTTTTGCCTGTGCATCCCCAAGAAACACAACATCTCACCCAAAAAATATGCAGAAGGGCTCCGGTGGGAAACTGCACACCGCAGTGCAGAGTGATTCACTTGACTTTTTTCCCACTTATGGAGAAAGAAGAAAAGCAGAACCTGTAAATTGCTCAGCGTAGGAGCTCTTTTTCTGTCAATACATTTTCACTGCCCCTCAAGGCTCCAGAGCATCAAAATTCAAAAAAAAAAAAAAAAGAAGGAAAAAAAAAAGCCCTGATAGTGTCAGCATCCAGCAGCTCATCTTTAAAAATAAATGTTGGCTTCATAGAGTTAAAAGCAAAGTTAAGAAACACGTTTTTTGTTTCTTAACTATCTTTTTCTGAATGCTTCGAAAAACGTGAGCTGTGACGAAATGGTTACAAGAAAAAATGGAAATGCAGGTTTACCGGTTGGTGGATGGAGGATATGATTTTAGACATATGTGAGGAAAAAAACTAGAGTACAAATAAAGCTTAGGCATGAACGAGAGTTTTGAGGTACAATAGCCCTGATTAAAAATACAGTCATTTCACAGCAGCATGTGTTCTAACCAAAACTTAAAAATATTGTCTAATTGTCCAATATTTAAAATTCAAAAAGCAACAATTAAACAAACTGATGCTAATGTAATGTAATATAATCACAGTAATTAATATGTAACATTAATTTGTCATCGTTTTGATTGTGATACATAAAAATGAAACACCACTTCATTTAAAAGTAGTGCAGCTTATTATGCAGAGTATTAGACCTTTTGCCATTTAACTAATAAAGGAAACGCAAATAAGAAAGGAACTGTTGGTTATTAAATCAGACTTCCTGCTTGGACTGCCAGGCTGCAGTTGTTTCACTCTTATGGTTCAAGTCAGTGGTGACTCTTACATGAATGCCGCCCTGGATGAGCCTCTCTTTCTATTCCATATTTGAGTATGTATCATCATAGCTCATATTCATGTGCTTTGAATGTACTCAAATTTTTTTCCAAACCAGCAACAAGTTTTAACGCAATTGAATCTTATGTACTACAATAAAAAAATCTGAAAAGTGTGGCATGTTTTTTTTATCAGCCCTCTTTACTTTGAGGCCCCTAAATAAAAAAAACAGCCTAATTAGTGACCACAGTTCATATGACTAATCCCTTTTTTTTGTATATTGTGTCTCCAATTTGCAACAATATTTGATTTGCAAAAATCCCATGATTCACGAAAACTAAGAATAGCATAGTTAGTAGCATTTTATTCATTAATTTTTTTAGGAAACCTATAAACAATTGAAAGGAATGCAGTCCAGATTTAAAGCCCTATATTTTTCAGGTTTTAGATACCTTTACATAGAAAATAAAGAAGGGGTGCAGCAACAAGTGGAGAAGGGGTAACGCTCCATTACTTTAAACTTTATCAATTTGGCAATTTCTCTGGCTTCACATTGAAAGCACTTTAAATTGTTGCAACATTATGATAAAAAAAATGAAATGAAGTTGAAATATTATAAAATGCTGATATCAGTAATTGACCGATGCATCATACAAGTGATACACAAGGACGTCCACATTGTCATGGCAAACCTCACCAGTTGTTAATTAACATATATTTCAGCATAGATGTGAACATTGGTTGAAGAACTTTTTTTTTTTTCTGAATCGATGTTTCTCTTGAGTCATGTAATTGGTTTTCTTGTGGCCTCTCTGAGCACAGCACACACTGCACTGTGCTGCAGACCCGAGCCTGTTCCAACATTTCTGAAACGACCCCAATGCTGGCGACTTTAAGATGTTTTCTGGGAGCTGCGGAAGCTGGAATACAGCAGGGTCCTCTGCTGGTGGCAGGCAGGCAGGAAGGTGTGGGGAATGAGGAGGGTGGTGGGGGTCTGGAATGAAGCTTGAGAGGCCAAATCACCGAATCTGGGCCCAGGGTTTTTTGGCAGGCAGCAGAGTGTGAAATTTACAGAATTTCTTATGTTGGTGGTGCAGCTGCCTTTTTGCCCACACCATTGTATTGTCAGACAGCAGCTTGGAAAAGGACTTGAGAGCTGGAACAACAGAGTGGAAGAATGTAGATGTGATGCTATGCCAGCTTTTGTTCAAAAATGCCACAATGCAGATAGATGAGAAAATTGGTAGGTGACTGATTTTTCTCTGCGTCTGATATGACTTCAGCAACAACTTCAGGTATGAATGCCTGAATTGTTTGTGTTTTTCTCCACATTTCAATTAGTTTTGTTGTGGGAGGCTTCTCAAAAGAAATGAGACAATCCAAAGTAATAATAGAGTGAGCGATAGCTTTATGATGAATTCATTAAAATATGAAAATTAGGTGAACACTTGAGTACTCTTGTTTTCTGTGTCCTTTTTCCAACCCGACCACATCTACATTTACAGGAAGGTCACTGAGCGTGCCTAAATAATACGTTTCAGACGCTGTGTTTTTATGTTGCAAAACTGCAGTCACTTGTCATTTGGTTTCTTTTTATTACTGCAAGAGAAAACAATTGGAAAATCTCAATTGTGGGTCCACTCACACCGGTCTCATCCCTGCCTCCGGCTTTTTTCCCAGTTCATCTCCCTCACCATCTCTCCAGGATATCTGTTCCAGGATTGTCTGGAACAGATACCTTCATGCTTTCGACAGCCTTGCCGGTTGTCTCGGTCAGTTGGGTGGTAAGTTGCAAAGGCTTACGTACTCATGCTGAAATGTGCAGCACACACACACGTAAGCTGCGATGACACTAAGGCATGTGTTTTGGTTACTACTTGTTTAAGTAAGATGAGAACAATCCCCTCAGGTGAATAGTTCATTTGCAGGTGACCAGCAACAGAGTTTAGCTCAAACCAAGTGCCCCTCTTAGTCTTTCCTGATGTCAATACCCTCTTGTTCATCTGCTACTGGCGTCATTCTTTTCTCTCAATTCTTTTTGTTTGTTTTTCTTTTCGTTTTCAGGAGGGAGAAGCAAATAGAAAAGGAGCAAAGAAAAAAAAAAAACTCCCACCAAACTGACAAACAGAAATGTTAAGCCGACTAGAGTAATATTGCTGGTCTTTGTCTTGCTCTCATTATTTTCGCTTTGATTACAATCTGGAGGAGCTCAAGTTACCCTAATTCGGTCGGCCGAGGCTCTGGCTGAAATTGTGCTGTGTTGAGTGATGGTTGAATTGAAACTGCTGGAGGTAGGTGGAGTGGGTCGAGGCAGGAAAACATGGTTTGATCAGCTGTAAAAACAAAATAAAAAGGATTCAGAACTCGAATCCAAAGAACGAAATTGCAAAACGAGAGGCAACATCTGGTGCTCTCGTGTGACAAACATGAATCAATGCACAGTAATAGACACAGTAAATTTTAGACTCATCCGGTGTGGAGATGTAAACGATGAGACCAACCGTGTAATTCCTTCAGGGGTGCTTTGATGGCAACAGGACATCTTGTTTATGCCAAAGTGTCGAGAAATGGTTTCGGTGTTACGCACTTCTCGGTGGATGGAGGAACAAGGAGGCATGCTGGGATTCTCTGGACAGAGACGGAGGTACCACAGGAGGGGGAGTAAGTGCTGAGGGCGCCGCCGCCTAAGGCTCCAGCCTCTACAAGGCACTAAGCGCTGCTGAGGCCTAGTCCTCATATAGCCCTAATCACAACCTCCTGCTCTCTCCATCTGGCCGTATATTATCACTCCACTGGTTTTCCTACATTTATCCTCCGGTTTCAGTATCTTTTTAACTTGTGTGGCTGGATGTTTCTTTCTTTTTTTATTTAAGTTTTCTTCCTAGTTGTACAATCGTGACATTAGCTTCAACTTAAATGAGTGGGCAGGCTAAGAAAAAATTAGACACAATAAGTTCACATACAATGCTAAAGAAATAAGGAAAGCATATCAAGGTATCCACACTATTAGTCATTGACTAAGTAGAAATGTCAGTAGTTGAAAGAAAATAATAAAAAAAAATGTAACTATATTTCACAGATAAAAAATTCAAAAGATCACTCATCTTAGTTTGAATCCAATGTGAATAACTGCCTTCAGAAGTCACCAAACTAATGAATAGAGTCCAGAAAACGAGAACGAGTCAAAGAAGCAACCAAGAGGCCCATAGTAAGTCAGGAGAAGCTGCAGAAATCTATAGCTCAGTTAGGAGAATCTCTTGACAAGACAGCTATTTGTCACTCTCTTCACAAATCTAGTTTTTATTGAAAGGTGTCAAGAAGAAATTCAGCGTTAAAATAAATCCATGAGAAGTTCTGCTTCCATTTTGTCATAAATTAAGTATGTACTCTGGTCAGATGTGAGCAAAGTTAAATGTTTTTGGCTACATGCGGATGTTGCACACATCTTCCTAAACACATCATCCCCAAAGTGAAATAAAAGGAAGCCAGCGTCATGCTTCTTGCAAGATTTTCTGCAACAGACACAAGAAAGCAGGTCAGATTTGTAGGGAAGGTGATGCAACTACATAAAGAGTTAGCGTAAATATATTCCCTTTTTGCATAACATTTTAAAGCCATTTGTTATTTTTCTTCCACTTCCCGATTATCTGCTGTTTTGTGTTGGCCTGTATAATGAAATCTTTAAAAATTTGAGGGAGCTTTAAGACTTTTGCAAAGCCCTGTAAAATATGTAGCATGTGATTTTTTTATGGGGTTTTTTTCATCTACAAATTGCATTTATTAAATGTATAACTCCTATAGATTGTGTATTTCTAGATGTTCCAACTGCTGAACTAATTCAAAAAAATGAAACAGCCTATTGATCTGGAACACATTTATTGAATCTGTCACTGCTTTACTCTCCCAGCTGAACAATGTTTCTCGTGTAATGTCCCTTCTGCCGTCTGGCCGCAGCACGTCATCTGATGTAAATGGCAGAAAGTAACATCAGACAGATGTGACTTTTCTAACTATGGCGCTATGTCACTTCACTTATCAGCCCTGCACACAGTTGTACTATAGCTTCACTGAATTTTTCTGCCCTTAATGATCAGATTAGAGTTACTAATTAAAAAAGGAGAAAAAAAAACAATATTACGAGCTGCCCTAACGCTTCTCTGGGTGGTGATGAGTGAGGGCAAAGTTATTATTCTTTTGAACTCCTGCGGTGCGGGGGAAAGCCGGCAGACATTTAAAGCAGCATGACGTTTAGTGTTTGTTATTTCTTTTTTACTTTTTTAATTCCTGGCCTGCAGATTTATGGCTTGATAATGTCTTAAACTTTTCTGTTTTTATTATTTTTTTCTTTTCTTTTTTCTTGTTTTCAAATGCTTGAGCCAGAAGCGATTCTCATTTATAATTATTAGACCGACTTTTTTCTAATAAATCTTTTCTTTTGGACATTTTTAATGCAATTCAGCCCAATAATCTATAGTAACATCTAAGATAACATTTTATGAAAGTCTCTTAATGTATCGTACTGTATTGCTAGTTTAAAAAGGCTCAGATAGCACTTCTTTAGAGACAAGAAACGACTGGAAGCTCCAGCCATGGTTATAATGGTGTGATAATCTTGTGTATTATTGTGCTATTTACAAAAATAGAAAAATAAATAACATATCTAATAAATTTATTTAAAAACAGGAAAGCAAAATTATTTCTGCTGCTGACAAATTGTTTTATTAAATTTATTTACTATTTGATACAGAGTCTTAATCAAAAATGAAGAAGAAACAAGTGCATTTTCTGCAGAATAGTATGCTCTATATTTTCTTCACATTTCTTTTACAAAATCTCATACTTCTGATTCAAATTTCTACATTTTTTTCAACCTTTTTTTGGACATTTGAGTTCAGAGTACATAATTATTAATTATATAAAATTATCCTACTCATTTGCACATTTTTTTAAATCTGAGTAGATTATATTTAGCTAGTTGACTCCATAACAAACATTTTACCGATAGCTTCCCAACTTCAGTTTTTAAACAGCCATATATTAATATGGCTATCTTACCTGGTTAAGATAGTTGTACCTATCTTAACCAGGTACAACTGTACATTTTCTAGAATAAAAAATATTGTCAAAAATAACAGAAATTCAATTGACGACATCATCACTTACATCTAACCTAAGCCATAAAAATTTTACTTTGCCAAATTGAGTTTCTTTTAAATTCTGCTACGAGAGTCCAGTAAGTTACTGTAAGTTACCAACTTTAGCTGTTTACCATACTGGTGAAAACCACATATATGATCAAAACACCATGACTTATACTGCAGCAGGAGGTGTTTCATAAGAGCTTTGTGTGTTTTGTGGACACAATAAGCTCATTTCTTTGCAAAAACAAACTTTTTGCAACCACATAACCGACGTGTTCTGCTTCTGAACTATGGCTATTTACAACAGGTTTTAGCCAATCCTAATATGTAATCCTTGTTATGCTAGGGATGCTAGCATGATTATACTCTCTTTATAATCCAAATAGGAGTAAATTATGCAATTCAGATCATTTCTCCTTTGCAAGATATTATTAACTATGGCTATTTTCAGAAGCACAAACTGTTTATTGTGAAAAAAAAGTTTATGGAAGAAACAACAAAGAAACTAAATTTAAAAAATTAAGCTATAGCTACTGAAGACTCAATTAAGACGTTAAGGCCTATCCTTTAATTTAATTTAATTTAATTTAATTTAATTTAATTCCATTCAGTTTATTTAGTTCCAGTTCACAACAAACCTTATCTCAAACACCAAATTTGCATTCAGACATAAACAACATATAATCAAATTAACCTGATTTTCAGATAGATTCTAAATAATTTTCAAACGTTTGTATTTGATCCTAGTAATAAAACAGTTCAGTCACATTTATTTTACTATGGCAATTGGTAAAACATTTTTTAGAATGAAAACTTGCTTGATTGCATTGAGTCATTGACTTTGCAGCAATCTGTCCTCCTGAAAGAGCATGTAGAGACAGAGGATGGCTGATTGCATTGAGCTGTCTTTCCTATTAACAGAAGCCCTGAAAATAGGAATGATAGGTGGTGCTCCACTAGTTGCCACACCACAAATTTGAATGTTTTTCACAACTGGAAATTTTTCCAAACAGCCAATTTAGTCTCTCTTGTAGATTGAAGAATAGTACAGTAACTTTGCAACCTGTTGATGACCAGCAGTGCACAGCAACAGGTGGGGGAGGAGTGAATCTGTGTTGCTCCTTCTTCCTTAAACTTGTAGCAAACAGCAGCATTTTTTTCTAATTTCTAAATAAAAATGTTTTTACTTATAGAGAAGCCATGATAGGGAATGCTTAACATTTTTTAATACTTTGTGTCTTAAAAGAAAGAATGAAGTATCTTGCAAGAAAAGTTCAACTGAATGAATTTTTAATACATTTTCCATACTTACCAGCATACTCTAAAGTATGGTGCCCACCAAGTTATTGGCAAACTTCTCAGTCAGCCATGACTTCATTTGTTTCTGTTTCCCATCAAGCGTGACTGCTCGACAGCCCATCCGTATAATTAAAACGACCTTAAAGCATTTTCTCTGCAGAGTTTCCAATATTTTTAGCCTGGTCATTATTCCCAATGCACAGATGTGGATTGTCAAGAAGGAGAACATGGACCTGACAGCATCACACTCCTGTTGTTCATTTTGTATATGTAGTCAGGCTGGTGATGGACCTATTTCCCAATTTATTCATTCAAGTGTCAGTTATACAGACAAATCTGTGTGGTGCCAGGGTGGGGCAGGATTTTGGAGCTGTTACAGCCTGTCAACACTGTGAGAGCGCGGTCATTAATCACCATACATTTGATCAGAATGCAGCAAACCTCTACTGTTTCCTGTGATGGAAGGACAATGGAAGGCTGTGTTAGATCTTGTTCCGCTAATTGGGTTAGTCTAGCTAATGGCCATTTAGATGGAGGATAACAGGGAGGCATTTTGCTCCACAAATGTGATGATGGATGCTGAAGCTATCATGTATTTAAAATGTTTCACAAGATAATGAAAAAAAGGTTAACAGTTTATGCTAATGCTTGACTCGAACATGTTAAAGATGAGTCATTTTTTGTAGATTTTTAAAAAAATGCAATTGAATATTTTACAACTATTTGCTTTATTTTTCTTATTCCCACTGCTAATAAATATTATGGTCTACAATATCACAGAAAGAAAATTGACGATGGGCATCAAGAGTGTCACGAGAAATCAAATAATCTACTTTTCTGCTCTCTCGTAATTTCAGTTTTCAGTGACATTTTACATCAGACTCATTTGAGAAGAACAACAGCCCCACTGTATTGGGACGTGGGAATTGAGAAGGGAATTAAAATTACAATACCTGCATGCCCAGCTGCCCGACTCACATTGCTCAGCTGTTATACGCTCCTCTATGCAATATCCTGCCACTGAGCCCTGTGCAAGGCGCACTAATAATGGAGCTGTCTCCGGCATACGGATTTGCTTGTGCAAGTCATGAAAATTGGAATAGTCAGAATGGAAATGTGATCGTACCCACTAAAATGGGCTAAGGGGCCTTCAATTCCCCAATCAAGGTCACTGTGGAAGTGGGTTTTTTTTCTGTGGTGTCCAGTGGAAGCGACTGCCCAGTTGGTAAAGAACAGTTTGCCACCTTGGAACTACGGAGAGCAATTTAAGAAATAAAATAAGTATGTCTGCACAGCTCTTTAAGTGATTCTTAAAAACTAAAATGTAAAGAAACAATAGCTGCTTGGTTCAGTGTGTCGCTCCAGCTCTGGGGTGCAGTTTCTTTTTCGCTGCCAGCACAGTTTCTGGCCCCGTTATTTCTTTCCAAATGAGAAGGAAATGTTGTTTGTCCCCACTATAAGCGAGCGGCCGCTGAGATGAGGAATAGACCCGCTGTTTCACGCAGACTAACGTGACAGGCTGCATGATATCAGTTAGTCAAAATGGATTGCTACTTCAAAATGGGACAGTTCAACCCAGTGTTAGCAGGGCTCTGAACGGGAGAAAATAATGGACTCTGAAACGTATTCAATCTATTTTCATTTAGTTTTAGTTTGGCTGCCATGTTTTACTGTGAATCGAAAACATTTCTTGGCACTAGTACCTTCATTCTCCCTTTGTGAAGAAAAAGGTGAACTATAGAGACACAAATTAAAACTCTTATTAGCAATCTTGAAAGGAATTCACAGCATCCTGCTGTGTTTAATAACTGATATTCAGCTCTATTCCCATGTCTGAAATTAGCCAGTGAAGATTACCTTGGTGACATCGACAGTCTTATTGGCACCAAAGCAGCTTCAAACAGTGAGAATGTGAAGCTTTACAACAGTATTATTACCGATAAGTCTTTCACCTTTTTGTCGCATTACGATCACGAACCTCACTGTACTTTATGGTGATTTTATTCAATAGACCAAGACCACATTGTAAAAGTGGAAGAGGTATTTTCTTTTTCACTAATAAAAATCTTAAAAGTGCGACGGACTGGCGACCTGTCCAGGGTGTACTCTGCCTGTCACCCGGAACGTTAGCTGGAGAATGAATGGATGGATGGATGGATGGAAATCTTAAAAGTGAAACAACTATTTGTTGTCATCAGCCCTGTGTCAATGTTTTGTAAAACCAGACAGAGCCCAAACTGAAAATGTATGGCAAACATGTAAAACTTTGTATTCGGGAAAACTAACATTTCCTGTCAACCCGAACACACCACCCCCACTGAGAAACAGAAAAATAACATCTACATCCAAACAAAGTCTAAATTCCAGGTGGGAAAGTCAGCTTGTCAAGTAAACCTGAATTTCATATTCAATATGGCTGCGTCATAAACAAAATATAGAGAAAGTTGGCACTATTGTCTTTTTACTATCACTTCTAAAAATTTGGAAGTCTTAAACCAGTGGTCTGTGTCAAGACCATCTAACTTAAGACCAAATGAAGACCAAGACCAGGCAAAATCAAAACTTTGATGGAAACCAAAACCAAACCAATACAACTCAATTTTCAAGACTAAACACTAAAACAAAAATTGTTGCAAATCTTTAACAAAAATCTGAGTGGCAACTCGTTAGCAAACCAACCTACAAAAAGGCTCTAAACTAACTGGTTGCAGTGCTTCACCTAACATTTTCATTTAGAAGCACTGCCAAATCATTTAGGTGAACCCAAACTTTTACATTATCAGACCCTCAACTACATGTCCCTTGTCTATTAAATCTGACAAGCTAGTATAAAATCAAACAAACAAAGCAGACGAGTCTGTGCATACATTCAGCTAAATGATTACTGACTTAGTATTAGCTCCAGGCAGTGAGTGAGGATGACAGGTGTAGGTGGAGGACTGAACTCACTCAGCATTTTTATTTTGTATGTTTCACAGACAGAAAAACATACTGTATATTTGCACTGAAAAATTTGTTCTTTCGTTTTTCTTACACATTTTTATCATTTTTTCTCTCCATGTATTGACAGCATTTAAAAGTTTCATTGTAAAAAATTTATTTTTAACTGTATTTCAATGCAGCTTGGAATTTCAGCCTTAGTTGCAATGTTAATAAAAGCTGATTGTAAATATGGTTTTAAACAGAAAAAATACTTAAGATCAGTCTTGAGTACCACAACACCACCAGTGCCCAAACTAGTACGATAAAATAACTGTTTGTGAATCTTCTTAGGTTGCATCACAGCGTAAAGAGGTGCCAGTTCTACAATGAAATGGTTTAGATAAATGTGTTTTCATGAGTCAGAATAGCCGGTTGAAGTCCAAACCTAAATCCAATTGAGAATCTATGAGAAGAAATTTCATTTTTATATAGGCTCACCATCCAATCGCACTGAGCTGTAGGTAATTTTACCTAAACTAAAAGTTTATGTAAAAACAGTGTCTACATAAAACTGTTTTACTTTGTAGCAAACAGTCCTTCAGTAAGGCTACATACAAATGCATATCACACTTTTCAGATTCTTGTTTGAAACACAACTATACTCCATGGAAGCACCTTAAAGTTTGTGGCTTTGAGTCCAAAGCATATTAATGCAGCATTGTATGAATAAAGAAACATTCTTTGAAACTCCTCTGAGTTGTTGGATAGGTTTTCTATGGATATTTGGTGTCTTTTCACAGATGACATCAGTTTGGTATTGTAGGATTTTGGAAGCTGTGTGAAAACTTCAAGCTGTTTCTTGTATTCTTTGAGACTTTCCAAAACCCAGCGCTGTCTTGCTGGGGAAGGGGTGGATGCGATTGGAGGTGCTACCGTAGGGTAAAGCTGTTGCCATGTGCAAAGCATAATTGGTCTTCAAGAATGTATAGGTAGAAGGCAAGTGTCAAAGTAACAACCAAGTCAATGCAGATTTTTGCCAGCATAACACTGTTGTACCGTGGCAAGCATTACCTGTCAGTGGTGTTAACGTCAGGCCAGTTTATTTATAATACATAGGCTATATATACTATTTTAACTATCATGTCAATGTTTGGCTATTATTTGTTGGGGTTTTGAAGTAAATGAAAATCTCAGTGATGCTTTGTCAGTCCTGAAAAAAACCCCCACATAAATTCTTTAAAGACCCTTTAAGTGGAATTTTTAGGTGGTGACATTAATACAAGTTTTCAAGAGTGACTTATCATAGTGTCTAATTTAGAAACATCCCCAGAGTCGAAATATAATATGTGTGTTTAAATATTAGTTATTCATTTACAAATATCTGGCTCTCAAATATATATTCCTTTCAGATTAATTACCTGTCATATTAAACAATAATGTTTTTTTGGGTTTTTTTTGCTAACTGGGTCTGCATATGGGTGACCCCCTTCCCAACCAACCTTCACTTTGCCTTTGGTGACCTGTGCACCGCTTAGACCCTGGGGGCTCAGGCGCACACACGCAGGGCTTGATCCATTGCTTCTGGACATGTTTGATTCCATGGCCTTTGCATGCACACATATTCTCACCACACATGCACATCTGGTTTCCAGGATGTCCCTCATGAATGCAGACCTTTTAGCTGCCGTTACAGGCGGGCTGCTAGTGTTAATGACTGGGGCACTGCTCGGCTCCCGGGATACAGAGGAGAGGATGCAAAACAGAGGCAGCCATTGCCACTAAGAGGTAACTCAATCCATCTAGCAGGAGCTACGTGTGGGGGTGCGTGCGTGTGTGTGTAAATGGCCAAAGGGGGTAGGCCAGCCAAAGGTCCTCGGGGTCAGAAGAGGTTGCCATAGCGCCAGCGCACCTATGTGCCAGGTCTGGCTTCCTCTCAAAATCGCTGAGAGGTCAGAGCAATTTCCGCCAGTCAGGAGTAGGTCAGGGTCCCACTTCCCCTACATATCAGTCAGTGAAGGATGAGGAGGAGCGCGCCGGGCCTGGTCTTTGTAGAATTACCTTCCCTAATCCCCAGAGTGTCAGGACTGCATGGAAAGTATTCTGTTGTTTTGGAGGGCGCGAGGTCACGTGAGGGAAATTTGAACCAGAGACTCTACTTCTTGGTCTGTGACTTGAAATGTAATTATTTCATTCAGAAATGGTTGGGAATTTCATCACAGATGTCATTATTTTCTGGTTATTGGCTCAGTCCCAGATGCTTTCTGTTAAGTCTTTTTTAGAAATGTCAGAGTATCACCTTGCCTGCAAAAAGGGAGAAAAAGAAAATGAGCTAAGATAGTTTTCTGAGCAACAGTATATAAATGCTTTAAAAATAAAAATTATTTAACTAGCTCAGAGCTAAATTAGTTGTTTACCTGATTTTGCTTTGACACAAAAAAATTATGTATTTTTTTTTTTTTATCTTCTGTACTTTCAGTTTAGCTTCTGAATCCTAACTATCCTTCATTATCCACTGCTGTGGGTACAAAAACAAGAAATAAAATCGCTTTTCAATGAGGAATATTTTGTAGATAAGATAACACTGACTTCATCTTAACAATGGGAAAAGGTGGGTGAAAAGTAAAAGAAAAACGGTAACATCGCCATGACAACTGCATTTCTACACTATGGTAACTCAGAAGGTTGACGTTAATCTCTTTTACAAATGATTTACCCTCACAGGCTTTAGCTCTGATTAAATTGATTCATATTTGAGTTCGAAGTTTAGCCTTTAGCACCAGAGTTTAACTCAATTCTGAAATCTTTGTTTTGGAGATTTGGCTGCAAACTCAAGTCCCCATCTCTGTAATTTGTTGTTTGCTGTTTCCATTTCCTGCAAACTTGTACTTTTGCATTTAAAGCCGAGAATTCTGTGCAAAGGCATCCGACGGCAGCAGCATTTGTTTGTTTTGTTTGTCATCAAATTTGCATTGCAGCATCTAGATATTGTCAATAACTACAGTATATTGCTTTACGTATCTATATATGTTGTCTATTCAACTAAATTTCCCTCATTACATCTTCAGCTATCAGAATGAATGGTTTACCAATGCAATGAGCCATTAAGAATCGATTAATATTGATTCAAGCATTTAGAAATAGCATGAGCATGTCAAGGTAGAGATATGTGGTTCACTCTCTTGGACGGCTGCCGCCCAGCTAGGATAGAAATCCAACCAAACCCTGTCCCTAACCCACAATTTAAGAAAAAGTTTCAACTCCAAAAGTGCAGTAAAAACATTTTAAAAAGTGGATAAATTCCTACCAGCTTCTAGAAAAGAAGTATTTAAAATAATAAACACTGCGCAAGAAAAGGAGAAAAAATTATTACACTACTTTTATCTTCTTCCACTTGTCCCTGTTGCAACAACACATTTCATCTGAAAAACAGGAGCCGGGGCACCAAAGCGAGCAGCCGGCCCCGCGTGTCACTCGAGCCGCTGATAACAAAAGCATTCACCCTGTGCACTGCTAAGCAGTTACCACATGATTTTATGAGAGCTGCGCTCATTTATGAGCGCAATCAGATGCAACCCAGTGCCCCACAGGATGTCAGCGTTAGCGCCCCTCTTTGTCCGATGATGATGGACTGTCAGCTCAATGGCGTTATTGTAGCTCTAGTGGCCATTCGGGGAGTAATACATTGATAACAATATCAGCTCATAAAAACAGGCTGGCAGAGGGAAAGGTCACTCCCTTTTTTAACTCGGCCACAACGTACCTCTACCTCCTCTCTCTCTGGTTCATGATTCCTCCCTGAATTCTTCCGTTATCTCTCGCTTTCTGGGGGCTCTCTGTCGGGGTGACGAAGGCTACCCGTCAGTGTTCGGGGAAGCTGGAATGTCATGTTTAAACTGGAGTTGGAGGTATGTTGACAGGCCAGACAGAGGAAACAGATGGCAGCGTGACATGCCCAAGGTCATCTGGCATGCCACTGTCAAGACACCTGCCTTTTTCTTTCTTTCATTCTTTGGCAATTCCCATCTATTACCTCCTATTCCTGCGCTCCTTTCTTTGCACTTTTTGGGTCCCTAACCCATTTCCTCTTCCCCCTCTTCCCTCTTTCTTATGTTTATCACTCCTTCCTACCTCAATATAGGTCACAAAGCTTCCTATACAGGCTGCTGCCTATCTCTGCTCAAACACACTACCCCCCTGAACTCTTCTCACGCTCACATTAGCGCTGTTGAACATTTATATTCCAGTCTCACTCGTTTTTTTTCCCGTTCTTTATTCCACACATGTTGATTTGGGGGGCGTGGGGAATGCGCCAAGCTACCTTTGTCTCCCGAAGTCTTGCCCCGAACATTCCTGCCAGCAGAAATGTAGAAAGAATCCAGAAGAGTTTTAATTACCTGTGCAGCCATGCCTGGAAGGTTGTGCTCTGAAAATCCCAACAGGCACGGGGTACAGTAAGCATGCCATGTCGCAACACATAGCCTCTTTGTCTTAAAGGTAATTTCCAACAGGAGGTGGTGCTGGGGGAGACAAAAAAAAACTGTGGGAAAGGAAAGAAAAGTTTGTAGGGAGAGGAAGAAAAAGGGAGAAAAAAAATGCTTGTTTCTGCTTTCTGCCTTTTCCATCTTTGCAAAATGTTTTTTCATATGTTTATAGCTGAATCCCGAGAAGAGCAACGAGACAGCACGGTATCCTCTCCTCAACCAAATCTTGTCAGGAATGTTCGTTTCAGCTCAGCAGGCAGAGCTGTTTGTCCCCCCCTCAAAAAAAAATACATTCACTTCTCCTGTGATAAAGAAAACATTTCAGTGTTGATGCAAAAAAAATATATATCAAGTTGAGAGGGTAAAAAGTAAAGCAGGCAAGGCGAAGATTTTTTTTATTATTATTATTATGAAATTTACATTTTGAAAATATCCAGCTGCAGACAGCACAGCAAGTGTAGAGATTTGTTGATCAAGCATGTCTGACAGCACATGCCCATCATGGCCCCGAACTGTTAACCTCTGGAAAAAAACATATATATTTTTAGCCTTCCGTTGAGACTTCCTCAACTTTCACATTCAGCTTGGCACACAAGTGGCCCGTGCTAACTCTTAACAAGGTGACAAGAGCGCCGTCCTGAGGTGACATTTCCCTTCACACGTGGCGCCTTAACAAATAAACCTTCAGATTTATATTGGAGAGACGCCATCACCCTCCCCCTCGATCAGTGACTCAAAACAACCCGCGTTGTGTTTATGAGAATGTGTTTACGGCTGGTGTTTGCAGCCATCGGAGCAGCGTGATTACGCTTGTTGTTTATTTATTTATTTGTTTGTTTGTAAAAAGGAAGAAAAAAGGGGCCTGAATACCACCAGAGTAACAAGGCAAAGGCTGATTAGACTTAAAGGCAAAGTAGATGGAGAGATCAAAATCACACTGGGTTGAGGGAGAAAGAGAGAGAGAGGAAGAGAGAGGGAGATAAGGCATAGAGATATGATGTAGGAGAGGGGTGAGTAGAGGTGTGGTGATGGTGATGGGGGGTGAAAACTGTTTCAAATCTTCTCATCTACAAAGGTTATTTTTTGAATCGAAAGTCTTTAACCATGAAACCGCATGTTTTTCCTTGAATAGGAATATGCATAGCCACAAACAGAGAGCATATGGATGTATTTATGGCACAACTGTGTTCTTGCAATCTTGACTGTGCAATGCTGAGCCTCTAATAAAATAATAACAAAACAAATCCTGCTTCTCCCACATTTTCAAAGAGGAATTTTAACTCTGCGAGAACAGAATCAGACGGTATATTAAAGGTAAGCGATAGTATGATTTGTCACAATTCTACTTGCACCTCTACGCTTGCAGAGTTGCAGAATTGCACGTGTGTTTTTTTTTTTCTTTTTGTGAGGGTGAGACTTAAGTTTGAGCTGAATTGGGTCTCTGTGTGGGCCAGAAACACTTGATGCTAGTCAAAGTTAAAGAGTTCAAGATTGACGTCTCGATGAAGAATTTGATTTTGTGAGCAGCTCTGGTGCTGTGGCTTCAGCCATTAATCATCCATCTCTGGAGGACGGCGACTTCAGTGCAGCACGCCGGCCCTCTCTGTGTTGCCACAACCGAATGAGAGCCAAACCCAGCGTTCTTGAACAATAGATGCCCTGACGTGACACCATTTTAGTAGAGAGCTGCCTCTGTGAATGCGAGGGTGTGCGTTTGTGTGTTTGTGGGGGCAAGACAGATTCTTGAAAGTACAGTGACACCTAAAGGCCTAATCCTACAGGCCCTCTGCCTCTCCTCTCTGTCTCTGCTGCATTTGAGTCAAGGATATGTTGAAATTTGGAGAAAAACTGATGACTTCTTACTTTTTGCTGCTCTTGATAGTTCTAAGCGCGTGTACGGGGCATCAAAATTTTTTTCTACTAATGACGTGCCTTGGGCTGCCTGCAGGTAGAAAGGCATTTTTATCTGTACACTTGAGCATCTGATTGGCCACAGAGCACAAATGTCTTTTTTTTTTTTAAGAATGCACTGCATTAATTTGGTACTACTTAAATTGCTAGTCTATTATATCGCAGTTTGTGTCCTCAAATAGCTTATTTTCTAGAGTTTGATGTGAAACATGTTTAGTTTTACTTCATTCCAGTTTTTATGTATGTGTAAATATTACATATAATTCACTTTACATATGTACACAATACACTATATGATTCATTTATTTTACAATTAAAATTGTATGTACTTGATCTAAAATTCCTTTTCAAGAATTTCTAAATTTCAATCAAGGTTTTTTTTTCAATGCCAAATTACAACATAGAATAATCTAAAGAAAGATTTAGATCATACAAAAATATTAAGTCAATAGTCTAATGATATTCTTACATATAAAAACATTATAATTAAATTTTATGCATTCAGTTCAGTCCAAGTTGTACAATGCTGTCAAATTAAGTTTATAACGGTCAGTAAATAATTATTAATGTGGAAGCCCATCCGGTTACATCAAGTTATTGACTTTGCAACAATCCCTTCTCCAGAGCAAGCATGTGGTGACAGTGGACATTGCCTTGAATAATTGCATTTCTTAGGAAAAAAAAATACAATTGTAAATTACATTTTTTTTTTTTACATTTAGGTTCAGCTCTAATCCGAACTTGGCTCACACCATCTAATTTAGTATTTTCAAAGTATCTACCGCTCTTTTCTTTCCGTCCTCCACAATACACACTCACAGAAACACACATTCCTCCATCTGAACAGTATCTCTGTAGTGAGGAGAAGCTCACCGGGGCACTCCTTTGATCTCTCCTCATTCCCTGCGTCTGCTTTCACGAACAGCTCTGCATGCACAGCCCGTTTTTAATATGGCGGAGCAGCCTGGGTCCCCGAGTAACAATAAACTTTACCTTCAACTGTCAGCAGGACCTAATCACTGGGGTTACCGGAGCACTAAATGTTGGATCCCCGTTAATAATTCTGCCACTGACGAAAAAGGGGGAAAAAAAGCAAACAGACCCACAGAGATACATATCTCAAACCTCTCTGCAACAGAAATATCCTTTGGAGTTCACAATCTAATTTTCATCACTTGCAAATATGACGCGGAAGACAAGAAGGTAAGAATAAGCCTTCAGTTTCAGTGAATGCGGACAATCACAGAGGAATTCTTTCTTCCTTTCTAAGCTGCAGGCCTTTTCCCACAAATGTACGATCGGTCACTCTCAAAGAGCCTTCAGCAGAGCTGTTATTTGTCGTCCCGCGAGGTATCAGAGCTGGAGCTCACCAAGCCAACTAATGGAGCTTCAGAGGGCTGCAAATGGCAGGCAGCACGAACACGACAGCCTCTGTGGACTAAATAGATTTAGATATCACTTTAGGTTAGTTTCCC
Source organism: Xiphophorus hellerii (assembly GCF_003331165.1). Classification (NCBI taxonomy): domain Eukaryota; kingdom Metazoa; phylum Chordata; class Actinopteri; order Cyprinodontiformes; family Poeciliidae; genus Xiphophorus; species Xiphophorus hellerii. The sequence goes on from NC_045680.1 coordinate 12,754,407, forward strand.
TACAAAAGCGAGAGACACAAAGCGCAGATACATTAAAACTACAATTGTGTGTGTGTATTTGATGTGATAGCAGAAACTCATATATTTTATAGAACTGCTAATCCCTGACAGATTTAGGTTTAAAAGCAATCTTTACATTTTACGAACATGCAATTTATGAGTGGAAGTAATATTTTGGAGTGGCTGAATCAAATAATGACTTGAGTCTGTTAGGGAATTAATGGATGGTGCTAAAGATTAGGGTGATGGTAAGGAGGAGTGCATAATTAAAGATAGTGGAAACATACAACTATATTAAGAGTCTTATTGTTGTAATGCCAATAAAAAAGTTCCCTACTTGTTATTGAGAAGAGTACTGAAAATGTTTATACACATTAAGATATAAATGTAAATATAAATAAAACAGAAATATGTATATATATTACACATACAGTTTGTTTCATTGGTTTTTGTCAGTGTCTCATTTCATACCAAATACAAACTTCTTGGTTGAAACAGAAAAATGTTATCTAAAATTTCGGGCTTAATTGTAGTGTAAGATCCTTTTTTCTTTTTCTGCTAAGTAATGTTTAGTAAAATTCTATTTTGACCCCTTCAACAATATATAAGCTGGTGACCAAATTGTTTCTCGTTGTATTTATTTTCATTGCATTCTTAAAAAAGTGAGCTCAAACCCAATTGTGCAATTTTCAGTGCCATCCATATATTCACATACACACCCCCTCCTCCCAAAAAAAAAAAAAAAAAGATGGCACCGAGTGGATTGGAGCGTGTAGTTTCAGAAGCGAAATCCCTGCTCTGCCGGGGCCAAATATTTTACCATAGCTTAGCTGCTCCACTAAAATCTGCACTTGCCTTGCACTCCATTGCCCCCTCATCTTGCTTTGAAAAAAAAAACACCAGTGGATTAGAGGCCGTTGTCTCAGGACTCAAGCGGCTTGACTCCTCCGCGACACGGGGTCTCATGCCCGAGTCATGTTGTGGGAAACAGGCAACGGGGGAGAGAGAGTGAGCGGTTTTAAACAATTCAACAGTAAAGTCTCTTCGGGGAGAGAGCCGCAGCCACCTCTGAGAGGTTGGGCCTGTGAATGAGTATTCATGCATTTTCATCAGCAGTGATATCATTCACAGAGAATGCAATTCAGGTTGGTTTAAGTGAATACATTAAAGTAACAAGAGGCCGTCGTTTATTGGGGCTGTGCTGTACAGCTCGTGTTTAAGGTTGCGCATGGCTGCACTCTGGTGACACATGCAAAATGGCTTCGTGTACATTTGATTTTTTTTTTTTTTTTATACTTTTCATCCTCATTCACCCAGCTGTATGCTGTGTAACTGACCCTACATCCTTTCTGCTATTGCTCCACTGTTCAGCAGATTTGCATGTATGAATAGCCCCAAGTTGCAGAATCGGAGTAGTATTTGTCAGGTACAGTTTTTATTTTTTATTTTTTCAGAGGGCAGATTTTGTAAAATGCTTCCATTAGCTTCAAGTAAAGTAAATTCTAAATCCTTGGATGTTTCTATTATCCCTCTTCTTTCCTTTAGCATCTTGCTGCTGCCGTGTTAGCAACACAGATATATGATGGTGCTCTTTATTGAACTGATTTCCATGGGTGTTTGTCTCACTTCTGGTTCAGTGTTAGGCTTTCAGGAGGAGAGATTGAAATAAGTGGCGGAGGAAAGACAAGGTTGGGGGGTTGTGCTGTATGTGGGAAGCGGAGAATATGAAATTGATTAGTGAGCTGGAATGGAAAATAAAGACTTCATCAGGATCGTCGTAGAGTCCCCACAATCAGCTGTGAGACATTACAGGCTTCCTAATGAGGACAGAGAAGCAGGGGACCGTGTGTGCAGATGTGAACCTGCATGGTGTTCGTGTGTGAAAACAGAAGGATGAGCACAAAGGTTTCTGTCAGTTTTTATCCAAAACTGAACTCTTTTTTATCATTTAAAAAAAAACGGCATTGTTCTTCAGCTACTTTCAAGCAAAGAAGAAAATCTTTTTGAAATTGTGCTTCAAAGCAGCTGAATTAAATTTTTTCAACTCTAACCAGAGATTACAAGTTTAATTATTTTTGCACAATTGTGCTAAATGACAGTGGAATTGACAGCATTCTGGCGTGTTTGATGTCTTGACAATGCAAAAATAAGCTGAAATTTCAGAAGAAGGAAGACAAATAAAGCAGCATGAGCCAAATTATTGTTTTAATTGAAAAACTGAATTTTTTGTTTGGATGCATTTTAGTGGAAAGAAAATTATTTAATTAATAGATTTAACATAGAGGAATGATTGCAGTATAACTTTTGATCGGTTTTGTTCCACTTTGTTGTCATTAGTATCAAAATATGGAAAAATGTAATTGTGTTAAATGGTATTTAATTAAAATTTTATTTCACTTTGTAATCATTATATATACATTTATTTTACTTGTATTTGCAAAAAAACACAAGCGTTTTTTTTTTCTTCTAATAAGGTTCTCTTATTTTTGTGTATTTTTTACCCTAATTAGTAAATGTAAAACATAGGTCAGGTTTCAAGCTACTTTTTACCTTTTCCACTTACTTTGTTGTGTTACTTTTATTCAAATCATTTTAAATAATAAATCACTTAAAGAAATAAATCATCTGCAGTTTCGTCTTTATCATGATGATACAGTCACAGTTGGTGATTCACTTTCACTCTATTAATCATGACACCTCTGCATTATGTAGTCAGCCGTGAAGGCATTTTTACAGCAACATTAAGAGTCTGACTTTGTACGCCTGAAAATCCACTGAAACACAGTCAGTAAACTGCAGTGAAAGTACGAAAGAGATATTTTTTGAAAAGTGGAATATGACAATGAATAAAATTATCAAAAGCATTTTTGCAGCACAGATAGAATTTTAAGATAGTTTAAAAAAAAAAAAAAAACAGAACAATTTTTTTAATTGTACCTGTTTTTATTTTTAATTTGCCTTTTTGTTGAAGCTGTTATGCTTCCTCATTTGGAAGCCAGTAACTCTGCTAGCCGTGACGGTTCAAATACCCAACTGGTATTTAAAGGTTAATTGTAAACTTATTATTAACACAATGGACGCTTGTGAAATTCATTAAACTCAAATCTCCAACCACAAGAGAAACATACGCACCAAAATGGGGCATGTTGCCAGAGCCAATCACTGCTGAGCACCGTCAAGCAGGCATCCAATCAGGATGCTGCTCCAGATGATGCTGACGAATCACTCAAAACTTTTTTCTGTCTCTCTTTTTGCCTTATTTCTATGCTGATCAAATATTCTTACCAAGTGTGAGAATGGCTGAATTGCCGTAGTGTTGCTCTCCCACTGTCCCCACCTTCCCTGGTTATTTTGGTACGTTGGAGAAAGTGTGGTTGACTCCTGGAAGAAACCCTCTGGCGACTGCTATTTATAGGGAAGACACACAGTCACATTTGCATCTGGAGCTTATGAGGGAGGGAGAGAAAGAAAGATGGAAGGGGAATGTGAGAGAAGCATGAAGGATACAGTCAATTTTGGAAATAATCTACGCCAAGATTTTATTTACTTTCTTAGCAGGACAAATACAGGAAGAAAAGGTTAAAAGAAAAAAGAAGGAGGAAGCAGGTGGGAGACTAAAAACAACTTCTTCCAGGTATTCTTTTTTTGCCTAAAGTAAAAAAAAAAAAAACACACTTTGAAATAAGACAGGCTGACCCAAATTGAATTAAATCGATTTGGATTCTCCTGAGCCTGCTTTTTCCACAGTGTACACAGTATTATCCTCCATTTCCTGTGACAGTGTCATAAGCACCATGCATTACTCAGCTTCTTATAAAAATACTCGAGAGCTATGCCATCGATTCCTGTGCTTCAATAATTGAGCTGCCGAAGCAGAACAATGACGTTCCTATTGTTCCCCGTTTGGGCCGCTGAAAGTGTGTCTCCCTTAAGACCGTAGGATAAAAAGACTTCTTTTTTTTATGTGACCACAGACCAAATGAGTTCAGTGTGAGATCAGCGAAAAAATATGAATGGATTTTGAGTCAGACAGATAGGACTATCCCTGGGTTTGCCTCTTCTAACCACAAGGCCTGAATGCTGATTATCTGTGATATCTGGAAATATTCAGCCTACAGGTCTCTACAAAAGAGAGAGGAAGAAGAAGAAAGAACGCCTTGATGGCTTAAACAGATTTTCTGGTGGTGTTCGTTTGCTCCGTTTGAAGTCGATGGCTAGATGCGATCTCCAAAAGACTCTGAACTGAGAAGGGGACGGCAGCCCCTCTCTACGTCATGGAGAGCATCACAGAGAGAGGGCCCTCTCTGGCAAATCACAGCACCAACGTAAATCTCTCTCCACAGACACAATGATAGACCTAGCAACAGCAGGAGTGTTTTTGTGTGAGCCCCTCAGTGGGAAAAACCACATTCTAATTCTTGATGGATACTTGGAACTCATCAACACATTAGGACTGCACAATTTAAGATCCATATTAATAGGTACAGGAAGTTATTCTCAATTCTTTAAAACATCTCCCATATTGCCACTTTTTTTTCCTTTCTGAAATGAGTCCTTAAGGAATAAATATGTTAATGCATGTTTAGCCCTATTCCCCAAAAGGGCACAGCGTATTGAGTGTGGTGAAGCACATGGTTGTAGTAGAGGGGTAAGCGGGGAGAGGGTTATGGAAGAGAAGCGAGGGCAAAGGAAAGAAAGGGGGGAAAGACAGCGGGAGGGGAGGTGTATACATTATTAACTACGACTTCATCACATGTTCCCAGTTTCTTAGGGACTTATTATTCCGAAGCGCTTTAATGAATAACAAGAAGAGAAGGCAGAGGGAGAGAGGAAAGGGAGTGATTGATGGAGCAAGTGCAGACACCGCCCCCAGCTGGCTCACTCCAGTACTGCTCTTCAAACAGGAAGACCAGGGAGAGAGAGAGAGAGACAGTTGGAAAAAAAAATAACCACAGAGGGCAACAACCTCTAAAGTGTCCCTGGCATTAGCATTTCACAAGGTCCCCGTCTGCCAAGCTGCATATAGATTGGGATTTGCTTTGTCAAGGATACTTGTCAAGCGTAGGCATGACAGCCTGATTTCATGAGCCCTGCGCAACAGTGAGGTTGGACATCGAAGCGGGAGCTCAGCAAAGCCTCTCTGTGGTGTTGTGCTTTTTTGTGTGCGTGCAGAAGTGAGGGGAGGAAAGTGCAGTTGAGTTGAAGTCTTTATGCTTTCATACATGTGTGTGTGTGTGTGTGGGTGTGGGGGTGTGTGTGTGGGCGTGTGTTTGCAGGGGTGTAGGGGTGTGCGCGTTTGTGTTGAAACATGCTTGTGTGATTGCGAAACCAAATTGGATTGTGAGATTCACTGTATCCAAGGTGACCGTTGGCGTTTTTTTGTGTGTTTTTTTTCTCAGAGAAGGTGGAGCATTTCTGATCAGCATTGTCCTACTTTCCATAAGTTTATTCACACACATAGATAAATTGACATTTCTGTGTTATTCCCCGGCATATTACTCACTGTCCTGCTGGTCATTAGCAAATGCAAAGAAAGCGGCGGAAGCGAAACTGTTGGATATCTTTCCTCCTAGCTGCTCTTTAGATGCTTCAAGCTACTTTGTGCTTAACAGATACAATAAGTTGTGCTTCTACTGCTGACTGTGTATTCCTGCAAATGTGGGTGTGCATTTGCAGATATGAGACTGTAGTTGCTAACACACTGCTTCAGTGTGCTTCAGGGCTTTAGAAAAAAGAAATACAAACAAAAAACACAACAACGAACAGTAAGCAGGCTGGTAGGGAAGTCTCGACCTTTAGCGAAAAAAGGAAAAAGAGAATGCAATATCAGAGGATGTCAGGTCCATTTAGAGCGGTGTGAATCAGGCCCCTGTGCTCCCTGCTGCTACCTTTCATTCTGACTCAGAGGGAAAAAGTACAGCATGTGTAGAAGGCCATTTGAAGGAAACTCATGAGAGAATAACAGCTTTTACGCTTTAACCGATCTCTTCCGCTTCCCTGTCCAAACCTTTCTTTTCTGGCTCCTTTTTCCCATCTATTGTCATGTAAGCACATGTAAGTGAATTGGTGGCAGTTTGCAAAGACAATAATCCACGTGAGAACATTTACAATAATTATTTTGTAACTCTGATCAAACTCATATGGGCCTATGCATTTATTAGTAGCGCTTGTCCGACAGTTTTATCATGCTTTTGTTTTGTTTTTTTATTTGCTGCAGCAATCAGAATGTGATAATCTTCAAATAGAATTCTATTTGGTTAAGTTTAAGTATATATCAGCACTTAATTAAATTAATCTTGAGGCACTATACAAGAGAAACAAGTTGAGTTCATGTGATTTTTTTATTTCAGATTCAGCTAGTGCTGCCTTTCTCATCAGACCCTGGCAGTGTTTTATACTCTGATACATTTAGTTTGTTTCTTTAACAGAACAGCTGGTCCATTTTTAGATGCAGACTCTAAAATACACAAACACAAAAGAAGAAATGCAACAGAAAAATGCTAAAAACAAAAACTCCTGCCACCACAGAAAATAGAAGGAAAAACTTACAATCAACATCAAATGAAAACGAAAAATGCTGCAACCACAGGAAATAGGAGCAAGCGGGAAAATGTCACAAGTAGTAAAAACATCAGTAAGTATGAAATGCTGCAAACTGACTCCACAAAACAGAAGAGCTCCAGACCACTAGGGGGAGTCGACCAACAAATCATATAGGGTCACACTCTGAAAATAATATGGGGGGTCACGCTCTAAGAGATGGGATGTCATGATTTAATGCTTCGGAAGAAAGTAAGAATGGTGTGTTACAATTCATGTTTTTTTTTACAATACTATGGAAGGGCAGCACATTTACATAGATTATATTTTCCACTCCCGACAACAAACATCTACAGTGGTGTGGTGTACTTCTGTTTTGTGGAGCAAGTTTGCTCTTGGTTTTTCCATTTGCTGCTTTTTCACTTTCGTGTCCATCCTGTGGTTTCAGCATTTTGTTTGTTGGTATTATCATTATTCGTTTGCATTTGTTTTGTTGATTGTAGGCTTTTCTTTCTATTTGTTGTGGTTGCAACATTTATCGTTTACAACTTTTTCCAGTTGCATTTGTTTTTTGTACTTGTGAGTTTTGGATTTTGCACCATTTATGTGTGTGCATCGAGTTTCACTATTTGCAGCTTGTTTCACCATTTACTGGATGTTTGTAACAAAGGCTGTAAATGTACCTAAAGGTGTAGTTTAAAGCATAGTTTAGAGTTAACAAAAGCTACGCCACCTTGAGGTGGCAGAATCAAGGACTGTCATCGGATTTTGGAGGAGGCAGGCTGGGAAAAAGTCCCAACTAACAGAAACAGACCGACAGCAAGACTTAATGCCCAATGAGTTTTCTGTTTTCATGTTTTTGGCTGAATGCTCGAGGGCTCCATTCCTGAACTCCAAGATGTAAACCGATACCGATCCAAAAGTACTGGAAAAGTGAGCTCCAGCTTGCTTACAACTATATAAATAAGCTAAAGCGTTTTTGGCATTCTGTTCTGTGAAGCGATACATCAAAATCTGAGCTTTTCAGTTTTGTGGATCAGTATTGTGTCTGGAGGAGGAAGAACAGAACATTCATTGACCTTTTTTTGCAAGTCATCTGTTATATAGTGTCTTAGCCACAAGTGGTGTAATATTCAGACATATAAATATTAAGTAATTTTTTTATTATTATTTTGTTTGGCTTAATCACCCTGGAAAAAAGAAAATAATAAGCTTTGCATTTAATTTTAATAGACACATTCCACAGAGAATACGAGATTTGGCAGCTTTCTTGTTGATTTATGTAATGATACAATCTGCTACATTTCTCCAAAAAGTAGAACATATGCCAAAAAAAAGACCCAGCCCAACATGCTTGTAAATCTACTTATATGACTATATAAAGTAAGGACTTGCACCATTTTTTAAAGAGGATGTTAAAATGCTTCTTGCTCTGACCATCAAAAATTGATTGTGTGGAAGAATGATGTGATGCAACCAGATGAACAGAAAAGGGTAAATATCAAAACAAGAAGTTTAAACTTTTAATTAATTGATTTCTTACAGCAAATACTTGAAAAGATGCAGAGCACATTCCAAAGCAAATCATATAACAAAATAAATAAACAATTGAACAATTAAAAAGAGAGAACATTTTAATGATGAGGGTGTATTTTTGGGATACATTTGGTAGTCAACCAATAAACCTAGGAGACTGACTGAAGAAATACTACACTCATTGACAAAAGAGGAAGCAAGACCAGCCTGATTGTTTGCATTAGGAAACTGCTGTGAAATGACAGGGGACATTAATTACCGCTTCGGTGTGTTCTCAGTCATCTCCTATATTTCGAAGCCTCTCTAGATCAGACGCGGCGTCAATGGGAAAAGTCAGCAAAAGTTAACGTCTTGTCAAAACCGGCATACCAGCAGCTCCATAATGGCTTTAAAAGTTCGACTTTCCGTCTCCCACAAATGACCACAGTCAGCTCTGTTCCTCGTCATCTTTATTTTGTAACTCTAACCTCATCTGCAGCTGTTTTCTTGCAGGCCTTTGATTTCTCTTTTTTCCCCTCTCAACAATTGGACCAACTGGTACTGAGTTGCACCAAAGGCTGCTACTTGTCGTGTCTGATGTGTGACAGCTTAACTGTTTCTGTGCTTGGCAAAGACAGAGTGTCTCAAACAAGCAGCAAAATCCCAGGGTTTCAGCCGGTGACTACCAACAGCCAGGCTTCATAGAAGTGGATAATCGTGTTTATTACACGGGGGTCACAGGTCACACATCGCCTAATAACCTCAGACGGGCCGTTTTGTCATGGCTCGCCAGAGAGGAAAGCCGGTTTGGCGCACATGAGCGGCTGTCACACTTGTTTTCACAGAAGCAGAGAGGGAAGGAGTGACTGTAAGGGTTTAAGAGTTTTGGGAATTGGGGAGAGTTTACACCTGTAACCTGTCACTCAAAGCCTGTCATCACTGATCTCTGCCATTCATCATGTTCGTAAAATCATTAATCTCATTTTCTTCCCGGCAGCAACTGGTTGCAGATGGGATCCATCCATGTCTTGTTCCACTAAGCGATACCTTCATCTGTTCGGTGTTGTACCAAGGCTGCTCACATCTTTGCTGACATGTTATCATCTGAAATTAATGCTTGTAGTCTCTGTTGTAAAAAGGAAAACAAGAACCTGGCATCCGCTCAAAATGAGTATTGACATATGAATGCATTAGTTATTTTTTCCAGGTGATGAAAACCAGGATGAGTTCACATAGAGCCTCAAGATAAAATCATCTATCATCTTGTTGTACAAGACGGGGCAAAAAGATCACATGTGCGAGACAGAAAAGCAAAGGGTTTGTACGCTGGCTTCAGCTGAAGGAATCTCCAAAGACTTGGCTTTATTGCCTCGCTCAACCCTATAATGATGTTAGGACTCCGGGCTGCTTTGGTTTGTCGTGCTTGGGCTCCCCAGCCAGCCTCCATTTGGCTTTGGGGAAGCAGCTGATATTGGCCAGACTGCACTGAAATTTCCCCAAACAGGTTAAATCTCAGTTTAAGCTGCAGACACACATAATGAAAATATGCATGTGCATACAGACATGTACTCACACGAAGGCATTGTATACGCCAAAATCAATCCAAGCAGTTGCAACAAAATGACATTTGAGAGCTGCACAGTGGTGAAATGGTAGACTGTTTGTTTGTAGCTGCCCATAAATCTAATGTAGGTTTCTCTGAAATGTTGAAGTACTTGAAAACTAGGCACAAATCAATTTCTAATATCAAGATTTTAAAATGTTTGTTTTTATAGTCACTGTCTGACTGTCTGAGGTACTTTAATGAGATGCCAGAGAAAGTGCCAAAAATGAAAGAGTCTTCTTTGGCCGCCTGGAACGGTCAGTTATTCAGTGCTGCCCCTCTCCCACCTATTGCTGCATCCTGCTGGTCAGTTAGGCTCATAAACATGCCCCTTGTTTACAAGTAAGGCAGCTTGAAGACAAAGACTGAAAATATTTTTTAATTCTGTTACGTGTGGAAACTAAACATGACATTCTTAAACACTGCTCTTGACAAACTACCAGAAGCATATTTCTCAAGTAACTGACAGGCTGGCTATCTGAGCCTGAATAATTAGTGCACAAATATCATCTTGTTGCACATGTGTTCCCCAATGAAAAGCAGAACATGTGGGTATTAAGTTCTGTGCAACAGGCACATTTTCTTGAAAACAGCTAATTAAAGTACGCTCATCTGTCTGTCTGTTTTAATTGTGCTTAACTCCATGTATCAAAATAAGAATAAATAAATTATATCATTTGATAATCAAGGGTTTAGTCATTTTAGCAGCACTGGAAAAACTGTTGCTTTTCTGTTTAAAAAACAAAAATTAGGTTAACCTATGAGCTGTCATGTTTTAATTTTTTTTTTTTTTTTTTAAGTTAAACTGCCAAATCTTCTTTTGCTTAATCATTATGAATGTGCTTTGATTTTCCATTTTGATTGTTTGTGTGAAAGGTTTAGAGGCCGTTTTTCCTGGGCTGAGTTATTTCTTAGTTAAATTAACTAAATTAACTATAATTTAATTTAGTTCATTTAGATTAACTAAATTACAGTTTAATTAATAAAGGGGAGATATTCATCCAAACAACCTGCCTCTGTGAAATAAAGTAATACCCCCCTAAACCTAATAACTCATGCCAGCATTGATGGCCACTATGAAACCTTTATTCTGACTTTAATTTATACCATTTCATAGGTGAACTTGTTGGTTTGCTTTAGATCATTGACCTACTGCACAACCCACATGCACTTAAGCTGGAGATCTTGACCAAACATTCTTCTGCAGGATTTTTCAGCACAGAAATCATCGTTCCAATAATTACAACAAGTCGTATTAAAGTACCAAAGCAGACCATGACAATCACTCTAAAACAACCATGCTTGAGTGACGGTATGATATTCTTTTTCTAAAATGCTTTGCTAGTTTCAATCATCATTGCCAAAAACAGCAACTGATCTCTTTTTGGTAAACAGTTTTCCCTTGTAATTCTCCCAAGACTGATAGTTTCGCAGTTTCTTTTATGTTAGACAATGAGCAAGGATTTGTTCTGAGTCCTGCAGTGTCTCAAAGGGGCTTTTTGGACCATCTGGATGAGTCATTGCTTTGTCGGAGTAAGTTTGGTATGCTGGGTCACTACTGGGACAGTTCCACTGATCTAAAATGCTTCGTCCACTTGTTGGAGTCCCAAATTCTTAGAAATGTTACCCTTTACAGGATAAAAAATGTCAACTAGTTTGTTTCTCATCTATTCTTCTTTTTTTTTCAGAGTATTATTTATTTATGTTGTTGGACATATTACATTTATGTAAATTATTGATTCCACGGGTCAGTCTGTAATCATGGCAAATAAAAATGCATTTGATCAGTAATGATGTGACAATCTCAAATCCTGGTTTCAAAATTGTTTTTTGTCATTACCCAAGTGCAACAAAAAAAAAAGCAAAAGTTGTAAACATTTAACTGCCTTTTCACAACATTATACTTGGCAGTGAATTAATTAGATTTTTGTATCAGACGGAGAATCCATATCATCAGCGGGTATTTTCAGACATTTTGTTAAGTGTTGGAGACAAAAAAAAGATCTTCTGCTAGATTTTTGTATGTAAAAGCAAAATGTACATAGTCATAAATATCAAAATTGTTGTTCTTATAAAACCGAACCTGCAGACTTTTCTATTTATGTTTTTTTTCTGGGCCAGAAATAGCAATGGTGCCCGTGCATCTGTGCTGACTACAACGCTCCAGATTAAAGGTTGTTGTTCAGTTCAGAAAACCCACACATCCTCCGGCATCACAATGTGTCATGACAACATATGACAACTTAATGTTTCTCTTTTTCTCCTTCCTATTAGCAGGGTTAGTACCAGTGTTGGTTTTATCACAAGATGGATGCATTATCATAGCAGACAGCACTGTGCTCAAAGTGGGAATAATATACCCATTAAATAAATTATACACTTATTATTTTAAATACTCTGCCTTTCTGTGATGGACTCCATTAGACTCCACTGTGTAGTACAGTCTTCACCACTGGACCCAGTGGCAAACTCAGCATTTGGAGGTTTTGTTCTAAAAGAACAATTAGGCCGCTTGACACAATGCAAAAAGTCACATTTTGTAGACATCACACACACTTCAGTTTTCTTTTCATGACTTTTACAGGTTTGTGTGAATGTACAGCTTTTCATAAAGTGCTTAGACGTTGAGAAAAAATGTACACTTTAACAAATTACTGATGTCATTTGGGTCAGTGATGTTTTGGAAACAGTTTCTTCCTACAGCCAACTGAGACCTTATGAGAAAGTCTGCAGACCTGAGTCCTATGTTTAACTTCACAATAAAAATAATTTCCCTCTGATTGTTGTCTCTTTGAATCTTGGTTCAGTGTTGATAAAGTGTTGATTGTTCTCCTGCCAGTTTGCTCTCTTCCCCAGATCTTCCCACTCACCTGATTTCCCTCACCTGCATCATTCTCCACTCATTCTTTAGTATATAAGTTGACCGGTTTTCCTTTGCTGGTTCCTTCTGTGTTGTGATCTGTCTTATATGACTGTTAAGCTGGTTCCTTTGTGTTTCCTTGTGTGCTGCAAAGTCATCTTGTTTCTTTCTTTAATAAAGTTCTCACTTGCTGCAATCTCTGTGCTTTGGTCCTCTTCAAACCTCAACTAAGCCTGACAGAAGATCGATGCCTTTTCCTCAGTGGGACGTTGATGTTTGTGGAAAATGTTTAAGAAAAAAAGCTCAATTAAGTATGTTGGTACTCTGGTATGTTTCTGTCGAGGAAATTAAAGTATTTAATTTTTATTTATTTATTTTTTTACGATCATGGTGAGGTCAAATATTCAAATCAAAACGGGTTTCACCTGATAAAAAGTCAAGTGTTGGACTTTTTATCAGGTCCAAAACTTGACTTTTGTACCCTATAAAAGTCATTGAGCCAGCTTCCCGCACAAAATCTGAGACAAAGTATTTGAGGTCATCTGAAGAGGGCTGTGGAGTCTGCCAATATTACTCAGCCAAGATGTGGGATGCTGACAGACTCCAACCAAAGAAGAATGAATACCGACATTGATCCAAAGGGTGTTTCAAGAAAGCATAGATTTCAAAGTGTGCTCACATATGAAACCAGGCAGCTGCATTTTCTTTATTTTTTTCTCCCAAACAGATTTGCTTGGGTTTGCTTGAACTGTACATCGCAATAATGGTGAAAGAAATTTTGGAAAGGATTCCTAATGGTCTCGTTTTTAGATACAAAAAACCTGGAATTGAGTGTTAAATTTTTTGTTACGCCTCTTTTATTAAAATGTCCCAATCCTTAAAAATAAAATTTAATTTTACAGATCCACACGATACGCCAGGGAAGTCTAAATTTCCCAATACAAATAAAAAAATATATTAACTTTCAAAACACTGCAGTTGCTGCGGTCTTTCACCCCGTGGTTGGGGGAGAAGGACATTTTAGTACGTGCCATTTCAAAACCACATAAAATAAATGATCCAATTACCTAAAAGGCACTACTTCTCCCTCGACCAAGCAGCGTAACGTTTGTATGTGGCTGCTCATTCATGTGCACTCTCCTGAATTTATCATGTCGTATAAACTTTTAGTTGCTTAAACTCTTCAGGGGGCTTTTTGACAATGCTCTCAGAGATATACACCCCCAAGCTTGCTTTGCAGTTCACCAGTTCACATGGTCACCTTATGAACTATCCTTCAACCCATACTAGACACCAATGGTCCCTTTACTCTCTGGAGCAAAGAGAGGGCTTAAATGAAATAATAAATATCCACAGTATGGCTCCCACTCACGCACCAGGCCGTACTGACCCCTCTCAGGACCTTCCAAGCCAGGCAGGAAGAGGCAGCGAAGGGAATGGGAGCATGAGGATGTTTGGGAGGGGAGGGCAGTACACCGCTCAGGTGACCCAGGAAATGCCTTGGAGGACCTGGGGTCCTGGTGATTGCCTGGGAGAGGCTAGTTCAGCGCTGAACATCAACAAAAAAGGAAAGAAAGACAGAGCCTTAGCTGAGCTGGACTGAGCCAAGCTAAGCCAGGCAGCTGGCAGACATCACAGAAAATATGTTTGGGTGCTCTGGACAAAGCAGGTCAGAAGGGCTGTGATCCAAAAGGGAGGCATAGAGAGATGGAACGGGGAGTAAAACTATGAGATGAAGATGAAGAAACTGACAGGAAAGGCAGGAGGAAAGGGGAGTTTAAATGAGATAAGATTGGCAAGATTTATAACTTAAACTTTTTTTTGTTTTGTTTTCATCCTAAACTCCGAGTTTTGACCCGGTGACATCGAGCACAAAACGCAAACAAGTGAACATACATTTAGGGTGGAATCAATTTACTAAGTTTTCCTGCACTCATCTATCTCTTCTAAAGTATATTATCTTTAGCAAGTGATATATGGCAATCCTTTTTTGGCCCTCAATCCCGTCCTTGACCCCAAAACAGCACACTCTAGGAGCGACGTCGATCTGTCCAGATGCTGCAGCCTGTGAAAACAACAATGTGGGCGAGTCTCCCTCTTCTGAGGGCCGGGTTCAGTGCTGTTATAACACAAGAGGACAGCGGGATTAGGTGAACGCATACAGCTGCGGCTGAAGCCCCGTGTTTGTGTGTGGGAGAAAAGGTGGCTAGAGGAGATTAAAGGATGGGTGGCAGATTGAAGGATGGAAAGGTTGTGTTTGACACTTGTGTGCAAAGAGGTGATTGTGCATACTGCATGTGTGGAAGGGCGGCAGGTTAGTGGAAGGCGGAAAGAAGATGACTGTAATTATGCTGGGCAGGCTTTAGTCAGGGAATATGTAGACAACATGTACATCTGGTTGACAGTGAGCAAGCTCAAGTGTCCTTGACTGAATGAATACAAATATTTGCAAACATGTGAAGCCAGATAGAAAATGTGTGCAAAGACCAACTAGCAAAGAGTACTACATGCTTGTCCTTGACTCTCTGAAAAGCACAGCTCTCCAATATTTCATACTTTGACATTAATAGCAGAGCATTCTCCTGTTTTATTTACTTTGCAATATTGCAAATGGATATTTTTTAAAAATCTCTTTCTTTTATCGTAAATAGGTTTTTGCTATAACTTCCAATGAATTGCAGTGTATTGTAAAGATTCTTATACCACTTTGTTAAAACACAGTTTGTGTTGCAGTCACACAAAGTGGCTCCTCACTGTAAACAGTTAAAAGTTTTACATGATTTAAAATGTTATAATAAAATAAAAATCTGAAAATGTGGTATGCGTATGATTCAGTCTCTTTTACTCAAAATTATATGCATCTAAAATTGTCCACAGGAATAACCTAATTAATAGAGTCCTGAATTTATACTGAATTTAATCTTAGTATAAATACATCTGTTCTGTAAATGCCTCATACTTTTGTTATAGCACATTGGTAAATAAACATCCTGAAGGGCTGAAAACAGAACAGAAAGGTCAGGGCTTCACTTGTGATAAAGCTCAAGAAGATAAAGGAGAAGTTTAAAGCACAACAGGAAGTCTACTGAGACATGGCCGTCCAGTTAACCGACTGGTCAGACACAGACAGCATTGATCATACAGGCAGTCAGGAAAGTTGTAGTAACTTTAGAAGCTCCAGGAAATAGTAGCTCAGTTTAGATAGTACAATTATTAGTTTACTTGCACTTGAGAAGCGTAGTGAGAAGCAAATTGTTTTAAGAAAGGCATAAAAAGTTTAATTTGAAGTTTGACAAAAACAAGACTGCTCTTTAACCTTTTGGCTTACAAGTAAAACACAAAGCGTGGATAAAATCTTACTTTGCACATCATCATTCTAAACTCACTTTGGGGATATTTTTCTTCAGTAGTAAAACAAAAGACAGTGAGTTGCACCTTTCACAAAACACAAAGTGTCCTACAAACTACAGTTTTTTGTGAAAGGACAAGTCCATAGATAGAAGGTAGGTAGAAGTCAGTCTACCTCTATTTTGCTTCTGTGTTTATCACATCTCTGCATCAGCTAACTTGCATATGGACAAGCAGGCATTGCAGGACAAGGGCGTGATTTACTGATGACATATGGTTTATGGGGGGAGCCAGGACCAAACTTGTTCTACACTGTAAACTCTCACAGAGGTGCAGGATGTTACCAACTTAAATTATGATTCATCAAAGGCAGCTTCTCTTTGCTGTTTGAAGACAGCAATGTTTTGTGTGAGAGAGTGCAATTTATGTGAAGATGGATGGAAGAAAATCTTAAGCTTCAAAAGGCTTAAAATTGGAGTGGAGGTTTGCCTTCAAACAGGACAATGATCCTAAAAACACATGCAGTGCTGCAATAGAACGGTTTAGGTCAAACCATATTCATGTGTTAGAATAAAGCAGTCATTTTAGAAAGATTTTACTTTCAATTCATCCTTGTTCTATCACATCAAACTTTACAGAATAAAACGTTTGATAACTGTTGTCATGAAGTGTCATTTGGTAAATAATGACACTTTTAATGCAAAATTAAAAGTCCATTAAAAGTGCAAACTTTGCATTAAAAGTGTCATTATTTACTTCATAACAGTCATACACTTTCATAAAGGCTCCTTCATGTTCATAACTGATGTTTTCTCGTATTTATGATAGTGTCATGTCAGTCTTATGCACACCCCTTCAAATAAAGTCTTACTGAATAGTTAAAGTTTGTGCTTGCAACATGATAAAGTACAAAAAGGAATATAAATACTTTTGCAATGCACTGCATATAGTAACTGTGTGGTAAGAATATAAAAAAGCCAGAGAACACAAATTTCTAAAACAAACAAACAAAAAAAAAATACATGCCAGCGCTGTCAAACTGAATCCAAGGCCAGTTGTTTACAAAGGTTTGTGCCAAAACCCAAAATATGCACCCATTTGGTTTATGTTGCTTTACAAAGTTGATCTTTGAGGTGTTTTTCCTTCCGTTTTTCTCATCGTATTTGACTTTCCCTCCGTCTCCACCTCCAAGAGGCATCCAGGGACAGCCTTCAGCACTACGCATTTCTAAACAGCCTGTCTACGGGGGGTTAGTTTGTTTTACCATCCCAGCAGGAGGGTTGATGAGAGTCAACCGGGGTCAAGGCAGGCTGAGACTTCATAGCAATCCTTTGACAGAGGGGCGTAGCCTCTTCAGACCCCACAGATTGTTGGTTCAATAACAGCACAGAGCACCACTCTCTGGGAGTTCCTGTACCCTTTATAGAGGACAGCTTTAATCAACCATGGTTGAGCTGTTTGTGCAGTGGTCTTAAAGGAGTAGTAAGTCATTTCTTGCCTCTAGATGCCAAGTTTTTCATTTAGGTGCGTGGGGATTGCAGTGGGCCATAAAACTTTCCTCAGCAACCGCAAGAGGGATGAAGGCAAGCTGTGCCGGAAAATTCATCAATGTAGCTTTTAATTTCAAGTTGGATGATGTAAAACTTTCTGGTTCCATATGGAAAAAAAAAAAACAGTCAGTGAAGAATCTCATTAAAAATTCAGGCAGCACACAACTTTAGCATCGCAGAAGTTGCTTTTCTTTGTGTTGGAATGTATTGAGGCCAGAATTTTTACCCACTTTTGTCGTCATGTTGCGCGGTGATGTCCCGCCCCTGGAGGATGTGAGCGGCTCTCAGCAGATGTGAGCAGCTGGGCTCTGTAGAAGGGCTACTTAAAGAGGCCTTACAGGTGCAGTAATGAGCAGGTTTTTAAAATCCCCCTGCCGCCTCTCTTCTAATCAGCCTCGGGGCTATTTTTACCAACCCCTGCGGGCCCCTCTGTCTCATCCACTTTCAGTTGCTCATAGAGGGCACATTGTTTTCACAGAAACACGCACCAACAGTGTCACAGTACACACATTAAGGAACAGTACATGCAAATTTAGTAAAAACGCCCACACAATCAGGTGTTAAAAAAACCCACAGGCAATTGAAGGGTTTTACTCGCTTACTGTAGGTGCTATCTTGCCCTTTTTTTTATGATGTTTCAACATTTTGCAAGATGTCTATATTTAGATGTGCCATTTATTTCTTAAGTTGGAGAAAAGAAGACCTAACAATGTCCTTGTTTTTCAGCCAGAAAGACAGATAAACACTGACAAACTTTAACGGACTTTACTTTTCAAAAAGACATGGGACAGTCTTAAAAATAAAACATCCTGGGGAAAAATGTGCCATGTAATGTATTCCATAAATGCATTTGTTGTCATTATAAATAGATATGCATTTGCTTTCAATATTTTAACAGAATTGAATTGAACTGAATTTGGATCAGATTTTGTGCTGTTAACTGATTAGCAGTTCTTAAAGCAGTTTGTCTGTTAATGAGAAAAAAATCACAGAAAAAATTTACCATTTTAAAATTTATGTGGTGGTAATTTGTTTATTTCCAGATGATTTGTCTTGATTTGATTTCAGACTGAAAGATTAATCATAGAAGGAACAATGCCAGAGCTCAAGAAGTACACAAATAGACAGAAAAGGAAAAATATAATTACTGTGGTGATAATGGTTGCCACCACAGTGACCTCACATGACTCTCACTGCATCTTTCTCCATCTTTTCCTCCCACTCGTTCTTTGTTTTCCAGCTGGACTGACACTGTGCAAGTTCAGCAGCATGTTTAGTACATAAAGTAACACATAACGTGACTTGTGGTGGTTGCTCTCCAGCTATAGTCTCAGAAAAACCACCATCCTGTCAACTCAGGGAAAGTGCATTCAGAATGGTGGGAGGTAGTGGCAAACACTGGCTTGTCGCGAGGTCGTTAAAAGTTTCCCCCATACCCAGCTCATAGTTGTTTGTCTCAGGCTCTGAACTTGAAGACTGAGGCAGAGGCAGGCTTCTGATTGATGATTTGATTTTTAAACATGACACTTCAAAGTGTTTTTTTTTCTTTCTTTTTGTACTCTGTCTTGCACATGCATCATCACTGGCGGTACAAGGCATGCTTATTACTCGGGTATTGGCATGTTTACTTCCTGAAAAAAAAAAAAAACGTCTATTGCTCCCCATCTGTCTCTCCCTCTGTCTGACAGATAAAGCCAAACATTTGTGTCTGTGTCTTTCTCCAAGTCTTTTTCTTGTAATATTGCTAAACTCTCAAGTGCATTTGATCAAAGTGGTTCAAAAAAGAGAAGAAGCCTGGGATTAATTATCTGTCATTGCATACATTTAAAGAAAGGCCAGTTCATGGTTAAATTAAACTCTTTTCAGAATTTCACTTTACAATATGTAGTAAAGATATAGTAATAATAGTATTATTCAGAAACATTAATTGAAAGATTTTGGAGTGAAAAAACTAAACGATATATAGTATTGGGAGTTTTTTTGTTCATCAAATCAGATGAACAGATCTGGATAAAAAAACAAAAGCTATATATAGCTAAATATAATTCATGCTGCATGAATTATACTTCCATGGAGTCACAGTATAGACAGCATGGATATTGACCAAAGTGATGATTTGCTTCCATGCCAATACCTGAGACTGATCATCTGTCACTTGAGTTTTCTGAACATCACATTCTCATCAGTGCATAGTTCACACATGCACTCAGAAACTTAATTTTCTTAAGTTGGCAGACAAATGTGACACTACATAAAAAGTGGAAATGACAATATGCAGACTTTTTATTCACAATTAGCAGTGGAAATATGAGCTACTTGTATTTAGCTTTAGTAGAAGGATATAAAACATGTGAGCCATCAAGAGGTGTTATTGTAAAGTCTAATGACTGACAGAACAAAGAAGACACTGATACCTTGACTACTCTTGGCTCCACAGTGCCAGCTGAAAGTTTCCCTTTATTGAAGCTAACAGAACAATATTGTCAGCTATTATACAAATTTTTGCCTGGGATTAAGTTTGACTGACCACTCGTCACTCGACTAGTCCTTTAAAATATGTTTCAATGCTAACTCTAAATTACATCATTGTGTCTAAAGACCGCTCCTTAATTTGTTAATATTTAAGACATGTAGCCATAAAGTGGTAATTTTTTTTTTTGTGCAAGCAAAAGTAGCAGGTTTTTGCGTGAACATAGTGGGATACAAATTACAATATTCCCCTTAAAAAATGTAAAGTGGATGCTTATTGTGCCTCAAAATTGAGAACCAAAGGAATAACATGCATGTTACTACACAATGTGAAATGTTAAGTACTCATATGTGTACTTAACATTTCACATTGTGTAGTAGTGAATTTTTCAGTAAAGATTTTCCACCATAGGAGATAGATGAAAAGTCCTCAACTGAATGTACCTATTATTTTTCTCAGAAACAGCCACATTCTTAAATGGAAAAAAAACCGCTTTTGTCTGGAATCAGAAGAACTCATGCTGTATAGATTCTTTCTGATGTTATACTATTGATCTATTTCATGAAACCAGACATAAATATTTCTGCCTCTATCAAAAAAAACACATTTATGTCCAACTGTGTGGGAAGTGTAACCTGAGAAAATAAAACCAAGTGATAACTACCTGTAGTGGCGTCAACACAGTAATGATATATAAAGAAAATAAAGTGGATTTGGAATAGGATAAGTTGGCAACAGTTTCACGTTAGATCACTTATTTATTGATCTCCTCAGCTAAACATATGGAGGATATTTCCAGAGCTCTACACGTTGCATCTTAGGTATCGAACATATATGCAGCTCGTTGCTGATAATGTCACTTAGCATTTGGTGTAATGCAGCACAGATGAGGCATCAAGTATGAAGTTGTAGGGGATGAGAGATGTAGACACACCAGCAGTTTGAGAAGCCAATTATTTTCCAGTTGCAAAGGCTGTGAGAAAGCTCGGCTAATTATCTAAATCTGATCTCGCTGAAAGTCTGTGAAAAGCTGCAGACACTCCAGAACAATTTGCTCCCATTGAGCACCTAGGGTAATTAACGTCAGTCTTACATGTGAGAGTAAGTCATACTTTTGCGCAAAACACTTTGATGTACCACCGTTTGCCTCTGCTGAAAGAAGTATGAAGAACCTTGAGTGGTGCCTGTCATCCTGCAGGTACATATACTTAAGATGTCGCTTTCTAAAGACCGGCTGTCTGAGACAAAATGGCACAGAGATAACAGCTCTATTTACTAAAGTGATTTCATCGAAAATTACCATGCTGTCAATGAAACACAAACACTGATTTGTCTAGAGACACAATGCGTAGACAAACCTGTCACACAAATCTTCACAAAATCATTTTACAGATTTATAAAACAGACCTGAATACAAGTTTGAATCATCATCAGAACAATGACATTCCCTTCATAACACACAGCCATGTCAATAGATCATAATGGCGTCAAAAAGTTTACATTTCTCATTCAAATTCAAAAAGGAAAATCCAGGTACTTTATAGATTCATTATTTTCCTTATATTTGATTCATTTTTTTAGATGAAAAACATTAAATATGTCTTACAGTAAACAGAAATCCTGGAATTTAGTTTTCCTATTAAATCATATCAATAATAACAACAAAAGGTTACGGCTAACATAAGGAAAGGTAAGACTGTGGACCTACTGAGAACAAAACACAAAAGCACATTGCTAAATAAGCTGGCTGTTGAGAGAGTTTTGTGTCCAACAGTTCTAATAGAAAATTAAGTGGAAGGAAAACATCCAGTTGTGACAGGGATAATATCAGTCTTATTAGAGTTGTAAAACAAAGTATATTTTAGAGTTTTTGGGAGCTACACAATTAATGGGCTGCAGCTGGAGTTGGTGCCCAGGAGTCAACCCTTAGGTAATCACAGCTACCTTACGCTAAGCAACTCTTACTAAAGACGACATCAGAAGTATTTTACTAAGGCTAATAATAATAATATAAAAATACTGTGTTGCTCTTCAACGGTCTAATGTGCCCTTTTCAGATGAAATCATTTCATTTGGAAATCAATGACCCAGAATCTGGACTGAGTGGAAAGAAGCGGGATCCAAGCTGTTGGAGGTACAATGTGAAATTTCTACAGTTTTATAAGATGCTGATTTCATCTCCTAACACTGTCAAAACTACCAGTGCCTGGTTTACCTATCATGGCATAACTGTGCTTGATTGGCCAACAAACTGAACAGACCTAAACCTAATAGATTATCTGTGGTTTAATCTCATGCATAATATGAAATACAGCAAACACCTAAAAGTGCACACAAGCCTGATCTCCTCTGTGCCACCCCATATAAGTGGAGTAATTCATGCAAAAGGAGAATCTGTAAGGTTCATTCCCATTACACACAAATTGTTCAGCAGAATGACATTTAGTTTATGATCTGCTGTCAGTTATAATATCTGGATTTGTGTGAAACAACTCGGTTAAATATATTCCAATTCATGTTTTAATTCAGTTACCTTCCACTGATAATACAATTTATAAATACTGACCTGTACAGTGATTCATTATTTCACATAGAAGAGAAGATTGTTTAAAAGAACAGACAGGCTTGTTTTTCCTTCACTTTGCCAGGGAGGCCATTAAATATCAGTGACCTGCATTTGGCTTGCTGCTGCAGGATAATGGCTGAATCAGGAATGAAACTGGGGACGTATAACACAGACAGTCAGCCACATGAAGTCATAACAGACAAAGGATATGCAAGAATTAAACAGAAGAGGCTTGCACAGTCAACGTTTTTATACACCTTTAAGAGGGTTTTTTTTCTTTTTCTTTTTTAAAAAAAGATGAGGTCACAATGCTGTTTAAGCCATCTGATAAAGATCCAGAGCCGTTGGCTCCACAGACCCAGCTGTGGTTTCTGTTGATGGTTTCTCCAGTTTTCTCCGTGTGAGAGCTGCAGCACTCTTTGCCAGAGATGTGCCCCTGTGAATCATCAGAGGTGACCTGAAAATTGGTAATGATTTGACTTTTTACTACCTGGCAGCAGCAAGAAATGTGCTCATCGGTCATAAAAAAGTTACCAAAGGTGGAATTTTGGGCCGTGTCTTTAGTGAAAGATGCATCTATTACCTTCTGGTTTTGGCTGCTGCAAAGAAACGTTGAGTTGCCATCCATTAATTATTTTTTTTTTTGTCTTCCTGTTTTACATTGGTGTGAAGGCTTTTGGAGCAGAGAGAGCCGTGCATTTACAGTGAGCATATAGAAGAGACCGAAAATCACAGCCAACCAATTCACACTGAAATCTCCTGTTGAGTTGTGTGGCATTCATTCAACTCCAGGATGGTTTCAACTATTTCCATATAATTCACAAGTGCCAATACAAGGTCAGCCTCCTCATTACACAAATGGAATATAAAACAACTCTCTAACAAAGCGTGGATGGAGATTTGAAACACAAGAGAAGCGATACTGACATGAGACCGGGTGGGAAAAAAAAAAAAGCAAAAGTATTCCCAGTGAAACAAAGCTCTTAAAGAGGGGAGTGCAGGGGTAATTACAGGAGTGGGCGGTAGATTCTGAGTGTAGATGTACTGTACCTTGGTTCTGTCAAAAGGCAACAGCGTGAACAAAAAGAAAGTGGAATAATGGTTTGAGAGGCATTAGAGGAGGAGCAAGGCCGGTAGAGGGACAGCAAATTGACAAGAAGCAAAAGGACACAAACAAAAGTAGAAAGCAAGGCTGAGTTGGCCTCTGGGAAAGACTTTGAGGAAGTATGGAAGAGGCAAAGATTGAGAACTAGTTGGCAGAAGCTCCACTGAAACCAGCTGTTTCCCATAGCACTGATGCTCAGCAGTAGACTAATAGGCAGAGTGAGTCAGTGGCTCCATCTCCTGTCTCTCAGGCTGCCTGGAGGGGCCGTATTGATAATATCCCAGCCTGCAAGGCTCAATCCGTCCCCTGGGGCGCTCAGCGGCAAGTGGATGAAGAGTCCCTGGATGGTCTTTTTCCCCTCCCACAACTAGACACTGCAAGGGGTGGAAGAGATGTGAACACCCTTGAAGGCAGGTACACGCATGCAGAAAGGCACAAGCAGGCACACTGCCCAGGCGCCTTCCCCACACCTCATTTATTCTCATTCTGAGTTTTTCCTCTCACACGAGCGGCGGAGCGAGGGCCAGAGAGCAATGATCACACGGGAGGCGAGGAGATGTATGAGGGAGGCGAATAGCGAGACAAGAGGGAAACGTAGAGGAGAGTAGAATGACAGCCAGCACAGAGTATCATCCTCCTCTCTTCTCTCCCATCAGAAGTGCTAATCCAGCCGGTGAAGGTGCCGACCACGGCTCGCACCTGCTTGCTCCTCTCCATCTTGTTAGGGGCCAGATGGGAGGAGAAAGTGACTTCTTGCTGTACTTTCACTACGGGGCTTGTTCCCTCACATTAATACCTCCACTGCTTGGCTTCATTTGTTACAAACGCTCAAGACACACACTCTGGGGGAGCCCGGGGCTGTGAATGATGGCCATATGCAGAACCGTGCTCATCTATAACCCCCTGTGGCTGAAACAAAGTACAGTATGCTCCTTCAGTGTTACAACCAAGGTTATCATTCAGAGGTGGTGCAGTGCAGTGCGATTCAACACCTCTGTGAAAGTGCACCCAGTGGAGAGTTGGCTGGTCCATAAAGGTTAGCCAACGGGTTTATAGGTAGACGTTTACTAGTTTAAATATAAATGTGAGTCTGTTTATGTGTGAGGGAAATAACAAGGCCGGGATCACTAAAGAGAGTTCCTCACTACCTTTTGTAGACCAGAAGTCATGTGACAACTCTGAGTTTGTGCTTGGTGTGCTAATAAGTGAATGTGAAACAAAACTGAATTTAAAAAGCATTCATGAAGACCTGGACAGGGCCTCTCCTGATATATGTAAAAAAAAAACACATAGTTGATGGGTGGATCAAAAGAGAAAACACTGCAGGACTCACACCAAACCAACCACCATTAAAATTCAAACAGGACAAACCAAGGGTATGGTGAATAACATGCACTGAGTGGTGCTGCTGAAATTGTGTGTTTTTTGGCTACTTCATAGCATAGCAGAGCTCTTTCCTTTGCTTTTTTCAAGGTTGCTTTCAGGATTTGGTGAAAGAAAAAAACATGAAGAAGTCAGTACAGTGGAGAAAAAAAATCTATTTTTATAAGAAAAATAAAAGTGGTTGTGAGGTCTATTTTCCTCATGTTTTTTTAAACTAAATGGACAGATTTTTAACAGGTTTAAAATTGGCAATAAGTGAAACAGCCTTTTAAACATCAGAGAACATTGTTTTTGTTGATGTTTTCTTACTGCATTCTTATTTAATTATGTGAGAAAAGGTTATTCCACTCCTTAAATTTTCTTTGTGATGAAAATGTACCAGCATGACAATCTACTTAATATATGCACATTTTACAAAGTCTGTTAGTACTCTTGTTTTTGTTTTTCATTTGCACATGTTTAGTTGTACCTGTAAATATCAGGGGTTTATAAATAGCGGTCATCATATTTATAATATTCAGTAGTTTTATTTACATTAAATATAAATGTGAGTGTGTTTATGTGTAAGAGAAAAAATCTAACAATAGTCCTAACATTACTATTAATACTAACAAATGTGATGAACTGGTCACACAACATTTTAATTAGTAGTTAAGTATTAGTTAAGGTTTCCTGGATTTTTCTAACAGATTTAAAAAGTTTATTCAATGAAAATAAGCCCACAGTGGCATCTTCACATTTTTTGTTGTTGTTCTGTAATCACATGTTGTTACACCTTTGCACATGATGCTAAGTATCAATCCAAACATCTGCTGAATACAAGAAATAGAAACAAATTACAAACCAGTTTTCTCGAGGAAAAACTAAAAGCTGAAATTCATATTGCATAAGCCAGACTGAAAAGTCTCCTCATCATGTTCTTTGGTCTTCATGACACTGTTCACTAATATTTTTCTAACAAACCTCTGAGCTCTTCACAGAACACTTCCAGCTTATTCACTAATTAAGTGACTTTTTTCAGGAGCATCAAAGTAAGAGACGTTGAATACAAATTCAGATGTTTTTTTTTCTAGAAATGCATTTGTAAACAAAAAATGTATCCGTGTTATCTTCAGTTTCATAAATGTAATCAAATAAAACCACTTTGTTGCTGACAAATGCACAGTAAATAACCCAAAGCAGAGGGACATACTGAGCAAAGACCATCCTGGCTTCTCAGTGTGTCTGTGTTTATCTGTTGGTTTATGTGTCAGTTACTTGTTGGACCCCTGCTGAGAGAAAAGATGTTGTAAACAAGGCACCATGCACAATGTACTGCAGCGGACATCAGAAAATGTGTTTCCTTTGAGAATACACACACAAAAAAAACCCACACAAAACTCAAAACATGCAAATTTTACCGCAATATGGCAGACATGAGGTCCAAAAAACTAACAAAACGACTGTGAACATATGAGAACATGCCATGTAAACATATGCCAACAAGACAGCTCAGTTGGACTGCTCATAGGTGGAGTAAAAAGCATTGATTATCCGTTATTAATGCCGCATGTCAAGCTCTTGGACGGGTTTGTAGGGGTAGCAATCTGTTTTCTCAGTTGGAAGGATGCAGAAACAGAGAGCAGGACTCAATACTAGGAGAATGGGTTTGAGCACCATAGTTATGAAGGCTTACCATCCTTTAAGCCCCTTTGAACAATGTCCCTGACTTGTTCTGTATGTTCTTTGGTCTTCATGACACTGTTCACTAATATTTTTCTAACAAATCTCTGAGCTCTTCACAGAACACTTCCAGTTTATTCACTAATTAAGTGACTTTTTTCAGGAGCATCAAAGTAAGAAATGTTGAATACAAATTCAGATGTTATTTTTTCTAAAAATGTATCCCGTGTTATATTTCTTCCACTTCCCAATTCTACACTTCTCTTTAACAAACCTGCACATAAAATCTAAGTGAAATACCTTTCACCTTGTGGTTCAAATGTGATAAAATGGAGAAAAAAGTTAAGGGTTACAAATACTGTTGCAAGAGTTTTCATAAAATTACAACACGGAATATGGCAGAGAAAGCTGACTATACAGTGTTTGCTGCCACAAAGCAGAGCAAACACTCACCCCCACAGCCCCCACTCACACGCAGTCACTGTCAAATAAAAGCTGGACACAAACTTCATTTGTCTGATAAAAAAAAGGTCACTTCTGCCCCCTGAAAGCTCGCAGACCACCACTGGATACCCTTTTAAAGCTTTCCTGGAGGGGATAAGGAGGGCAGCTTGTACACCTCACTTTCAGTGTCGTAATTGCAGAATAAACCACACTGCTCTTTTTCCTCCAAGTCATTTGAAATAGTGGATTAAGAGCAGATTTGAAGCTTGGCCATCTGTGTTTTGAAGCAGAGTGTGCTTCCTTATCTCATCTCAACCATCCACCTCTCACACAGCTCCCAGTCGCCTTTTTTACTCTCCAAGCCTGAGAGGTTGTTCGGCTTAGGGCCCTGAAACTGGGTCATCTGGGTTTTGCTGGACACTGTAAGCAAAGCTGCCTAGGCCACACACAGGTAAGGGAGAGGGGCTTGGAGCAATAGGTTGGATAGGTGACAACTATGAAGTTCAGGATGGAACAAGGCAGCCCTGTTGATGGCAGAGATATTTTTGGACACTGTGTGAGGGTTGTGGTGCCAGACCTGCACTGCCTCTTTGCTCTCATCTGGTTTCGGGAGCCAAGGCAAAGGCCAGAGGGCTCCGAGGTCAGGCCCGGCATCTCCTCTGCTGACAGACGGGAGGAGGAAACTGTACAGGATGCTACCGTTGTAGGTCTAAATAAAACCGACACGGCTTTCCTTCCACAAAATACACACACAGCGAAGCACAGGGGCCAGGTCTCAGGTCAAGATGGAACAAGAAGGACTGTCTGGGTGCACACTCTCATTACAGTGGCGAGTGACAGGTCAGGGGTTTCGCCCGTCCGCGGGGGCTTCTGCTGCGAAATGTGATAGTGCTCTGAGGTTAAACCAGATAGCCTGAGAGCAGCTCTAGTAATGGATAGCAGGTGGACAGGAAGTTTTTATCCATTACTGTTTTGCAGCGCATACATGTTGTAATTAGTTCTGCCTAATTCGCCCTACTTCTTTTAACCGCTTACATTACAGCACTACTATGAAATACAATGCAAAGCTGCACTAAAATAAGAATAAAAAAATGGATCTTCACCCATGAAGGAGTTCCATAGGGATTTTTTTAACAAGCAATTTTCACACAATTCCAGAGAAACCCAAACAAAAAAAAGAAAGCTAAACAAAAATATTTAGAAGATTTTCAATTACACTCTTCCCTTTTTAAATTTTTTTACTTTTAGCTATGATTAGAAAAATAAGAATGATTAAGTGTTCTTTCTAAAATATTACTGTGTTTTCAATTATACCGATGTCAGTCTTCATGTGAGTGAAAGAAAAGATAATCTGGCATTTTCTTCTCTTCTCAAAATACAGTAGGGGTGCGTCAGCGTCTGTTTGATGGCCCACATCTGGACGCCGGAGTGTCAGTTCTTTACTGGAGGGAATGAGGGTCAAAGTAAGGAAGCCAGCACTGTACACATCATGTCACAGCAAGACAGTGAGTTGTTGACGAGCGAGGACCACAGGAGTGTCCAATAAAACTCAAAGTGATATCTGGAGGTAGATTTATACACCATTAAATGTGTCGCTGCTCGCCAACTCATTATCTGTTTAGCCGGCAAATCTGCGCTGGTGGTGGAGTTTTGCATAGACGTGGAAAGCTCACATCTTAAGGGCCATAAAAATATATGCAGTCCTCAAGGATAAAATGAGTTGCTCCTGCTGTGTGTCTCTGTGAGGTCTGCTGCTGCTTTCGCTTACAGTAATATGGATAAAGCTCTGCACTGATGGTAAAATGGGTTTTCTACTAACAACATACTCCACATTATTGAAAGTCCTGGTAAGGATGAGTAAAAACAAAATTTGAACTACAAAAAATATTTTTACTGCGTTTACCATCAACTACTGTATATACAGTATATATATATATACGTGTATGTATATTAACAATATAAAGGGGGATAATATCTGAGAAATACTTGATTTTAATAAAATTATCTTTATAATCTATGCTTTACTTTATTGTTCCCCAACTTTAAATTTGTAAATCAAGATTTTACAATCCCCTCTGTTAAAAATGTGATATGTAACATAATACTCATTTCTTTTTTTTTACTCTTAAAAATGGGAAAAACTGTCAATCTGTCATTCAAGTAGGGTGACCTTAACATGGCAAATTCCACATGGTTTATACTAAAACAAAAAGTATCTTTTTTTCATTATTTTTGCTACGTTCAATACTATTCTTGTTTTGCTTTTTTAGAATATGAGTGCAACTTACTAAGAAAAAAATACAGATGCTCTCAAAATTTCACACAACTCTTTAAAAATGCCAAGTTTTTCTGATCTTAATAAGATATCCACAACTATATATATTATACGTAGTTATAGTTTATATAATTCACCCTATACAATTTGATTTGATTGAAAAATAAAGACATCTGAAAATGTTAAGAACAAAAATTGACCTGATTGTGTGTGTGTGCACACCGTCAAACCAACGCTTTGTTGAATGATTCAATGACAGCTGCCAGTCTTCTTTGATTCACACATCTTGTGTTGACAATATTTGACATCCTTTAACTAATCAATACATCCGTCAAAACATGAGAACTTCAAACACACAACCCTCCTCAGGTTGACCCCAGAGTTTATATCAGATGTAAGTCTGGACTCTGGTTAGGCCTTTGCAAAATTTTAATTCTTCTCTCAAGACATCATTCTTTTGTTGATTTGGATTAAGGCTTGAATAATGAATCTATCTTCTGCTTTACTTTCGAGCAAAGACCTGGAGGATTTTGTTCAAAACGTACTTGTGATTGTTTTTATGTCAAACTAACCTTTTGAAAATGTGGGCCAATTTTAAGTTTGGTTTCATCAGACATATTATTCCACAGCCTGTAGGGAGATTTTTAACCAGGAGTGGATTTTTTTTTCGTATTTGTTAGATTTATGTCTTACAGCCAAACTCCTGTCAAAGTTAAAGTTCAGGCCACCAAGAAACTTGCTTCTTATTGTAAATGAAACAGAAACTTAAAATGAATTGCGAGGTGTTTATAATGAAAGAAAAATAAGGATTTTTCAAGTACGTGCTCCAATGGCATGATCCTGCAGTTTAGAAAAATTTTATCTTTTATCTTTGTCTTTGTAAACTGAGTTCATTGAATCAACATTTAAAATGAATTGTTTTTAATAAAATCTGTTCAAAAGTGATAGGCACTCAATAAATATAATGCAGAGGCCCTTTTCTCATAGTCAGTCTTCAAAATGGGAAATTCCCGAGCAGATGTTAATCAAAAGCCAATTTTCAGGAACTGGAATAATGTGTTTTTATGGGGGGGTCACTAAGTCATTACTATAACATTTTTGTAAATGCATGCAATGAAATTGTCAGATTAAGAAAAAAAAAGAACTCCAGTTGCAAGATTTCAAATTTATTAAAGCAATAAATCAGAGCATGAAATTGTTTAAACATTTTATTGCTATGTAAAATTAAAAATCCTGTACATTCAATGAAAAAGTTCTACTTTTAAATAACACAAAATAAAATTAGGCAAAATGAAAAAAAACAAATGGCATCATGAAGAGAAAAAAATGGGGACACTTCAAATTTTAGCAGTTTCAGCACAGCCTTGCTGCTAAACACAAGTTAAAATGGTTAAAAGTATGCATTCTGTACTATTTAGTACAGCCTATTATTTTTATAAGTCATACACACTGAAGGTAGAATCCTAAACATATTTTATTATATTTCTATGTATTAACATAAAAGGTCTAGAAATGAGGTCCTACATTGGGCCAAGACATATTAGCCTAAATAAAATCCAACATATGAACACATCTGTGAAACCCCTGGCACTTGCATCTACAGTGCTTGTGGATAAAGGCTGCAGCTGCTTCCCTCATAAATCACTCCTGTTACAGTGCAGCAAGTGAGAGCTGATGAGTCTACTCACTCAGCGTGTTAAACAATCTCTGAATAGTGATGCACATCCTTGTTGTCCTCAAAACAGCAGCACTGGGGATAACAAATGTGAAAATGAAGTGTCCTCCCCACGACAGCAGAATAATTAATGGCAACACAAAACTTCAAGTATATCCCAAACGCAGCTCCTTTGTGGATCTAAAGAGACTAAAGGCATGCATTCTCTACTAATGTGCAGCCGCTTTCACTTTCTGTGACACACTGCAAAGTGCACATCAGGTGCTAGTGGGTGCTCTTGGTGAGGTTTGGCTCTTCATGCCGTGACTTTAAAGCCAGTTTGTGTTCCAGGAGGCAAAAAGGCTTGGCTTACTACATTGACATTCAAAACGCTTTAATTGGGCTGCACTTAATCTCACACAAGTAGAAACAAAACAGTGTTAGCATTCAAAACACCAAGTTCTTTGCGCATCACCTCTTTCGCAGTTAATTAATTTGAGCTGCATGATAAACAACATAAAGTGACTGTTATTAACGTAAACCATCTGTTATAAATTGTGAAATAAATTATAATCTGAGTACAGAAATAAAATTACTAATTAGGAACAGCAAAAATAAGCGTTCTACATCAACGTATTCAAATAAATCAAAGCTTTGTTGACGTTATTCCTAGACTGCATTCTGCAGCAGAACTCACTGCATTTGTGAAATACCTTACAAAATAAATAGTTACATAAATAAATAAATCTTGCATTGTTTATTCATTGTTAATTCTTCCTTTTACAGTACCATGACTTGAAACTGTACAGTGAAATATAATACAGCAGTTACAATGAAGACAGAAGAGTGAAGCTGCCTTTTGTTATTACTGGTGCTGAGGAGAGGGATACAGGAAATGGTTAGCTGGTCTGAAGAAGATAAACAAAACTAAAACACTCTAGTAATCCCAAATCACCCAGCATTTTCTTTTTTCTTTTTTTTTTTTTGGATCTTCCACAAGGCGATTGGGATGGGTTGAGACCCCACCCAGTGTCCAGAGCTGCCTCAAATTCACATCCATACTGGGATTACTAAGATCTGAGTTTGGCTTGGGTGGGAGTCATGGAAGAGGTGGGAGGTGGGGGGAAGGTTGAGGTCAAAAGGCGAGGTTTCGGCAGCCAGGCTTGCCACGGTGACCTCAGAAGTGGTCCATCCTGGCGGCGTAAAGGCTGCGGGAGCGTGGCATGGCCGTGGAGGCGCGGCCAAAGCTGGACGAAGGCCACTTCATGATGAACTGGGAGGTCACTGGCAGCAGGCACCTGGACAGACGGACACGAACGAGGGATGGAGGGATTAGGGGAAGAGGATGAACATAATGAGAGGATTAGTCCCGCAAAGGTCACAATTTAGAGGTCGGGGCGCTTTGATAGGCACAGAGACGGCATATTGCCCACTTTTCATACATTGATCTTTATGGCCATCTTCATTTGCACAGCTCAGTTTTAATAATGGCTGGGGGAAGTCAGGATATTATGACACCTCTTAGTTTGAAAAAAGGAAAAAATGAAAGGAAAACCTAGAACTTAAAGACAGCGATCCACATAATCACAGGCATTTCATGAAAGACATATAACAAGAGTTACCATTACCACAAAATAAGATTTTTCTAAAAATACCAGATAATGTTGATTTGTTTTTCATGTACAGTGCAACAAAATGTGTTTGATACCTTACAGATCCCTTTGTTTTTTCTGTTTTGTTGTTTTGAAGTTACTTTTTTTTGGCACATGTAAGTGTTTAGATCATCAAAGAAGTTGATCAGACAAAGATAACCTGAGTTAACAAAAAAGTATTTTCACATAGTGATTTTGTTTATTAGGGGGGAAAAAACTATCCAAATCAAGATATCCCTGTGTGAATAAGTAATTGATCCCTAAACCTAATAACTGGTTGCCATGAAGGCAACAAATGTAATCAAGCATTTACAAAGATGCATATTTTCTTAACATAAATAACCAGCTCATGTTTAAGATCCTGCCATGGCATACTGTTTGAATTAAAGTCTCAGCTTTGACTAAGACACTCCAAAACCTTAATTTTGCTTTCATTTGGAGATGGTGCTGTGCACTGGGTTATTGTCCTTCTGTATATGTCAAGATTGCTAGAGTTGATAACCAGTCATTCTCCTTTTGGGTTTACTTTTCTGGTAGAATGCAGATATGTGGTTCTATTACAGCGGGTCATTCAGGTCCTGAAGAAACACAGGAGACACAGACTATCACACTACCAGTACATTGCTTTTGATTTTTTGCTGAAATAGTTTTTTTTGTGTGAGGTTGTTCATACTACTAATTAAACCTGACCACAATCACACTTCTGTGTGCACAGTTTACAATCCTAAAGTGAACTGTATGCTCAGAAGAGGAACGCTGACATCACACAGCAGCACACTGTGCAGCTTCTGTGGTAAAAGTCTGTTTGGATGTGTAGTTAAAGCCAGGAGTGATGGGACTGTGATGTGACATGTTAACATTTCAACCATTTTTTACGTACAGATGTATTGCGTCTGGCTTCTACTGGTGTCAAAAGATGCTGCTCGTCTCATATTAATTACATAAAATGAGTCAGGACCATTCAGACTGCAGATGATTTGAAAACATTAGGATAAGTATGGCACAATCAGATTCTTTGGGGGGGTGAAAAGGTCGGACTTGGATCGCTTACACTGCCATGAAAAAAGTCGAATATAGGTCACATATGGACAAGCAAGTCAGATTTGGATTGCATTTGCCTGCTGTGTGAATGTAGCCCTAGTTTGACGTCACATGTAAAAGAGCAAACAGTTTATATAAAATGTTCCACTTTCGTCTTTCCTGTCTAGAGAATGTTACTAAATGTTTTGAGGATCACACAGGCTGTTGTGTTTTGGTCAGGAGGGGCTTTAGCCTTTTTGTGTGTTGTATCATCTCCTTTGCCCTTTATTTGAGAGCAATCAGTCAAGAAAGCAGGTTGCAAGAGAAAGGGAAGACATGGCGCAATGGTCGTTGGGCTGGAACTCGAGCCTGTGACGGCTGTATTGAATACCAAGACCTCTGTATATGGGTTGCATGCTCTACCACCTGTCCCACCGCAGAGCCCCAGCAGGGTCTTTAACCTTGAAGCTCTTTTACCCATCTTTGTTTTATTTTTTTGGTTTTTTTTAAGGTTTTCTTGGTTCTAGTGGCCTTAATTTGACAGTTGTCAGACAGGAAAGCAAGTTGAGAGAGAGAGGAAAGACATGCGACAAAGAATATCGGGCTGGGACTCAAACCCATGATGGCTGCGTCAAAGACAAAGGCCTTCGCATATGGGCCAATTGCTTTACCCTTGCACCATAGCAACGCCCCTCAATTTGTTTCCCATTGTTGAATCATCATTAGTCAGGGAAAATGTGATTTTTTTTATGACTTCCTGGGTGAACTGTCAATGCACCTTCTGAGAAGTTTGGAGAGGCTGTGTACTCCTACGACAGTCCTCCACTGCTCCATTTAGGAACAAAAGCCTTAGACATGAATTTGTAAACAGACTGACATGTCAATGGCTTTGTATTTGCGTGTTTTAGAATTGTTTTAGATTGGGGTATGATGTTTGGGTTTTGGGCTAGTTTGGCTTTAATAGCGAAACCTTCCTGCTTCCTGATGTCACAGTCATCAAGAGCATGGGTGTGGGAGGGAGTGTCCCAACACAAATAAGCCTCGGAAAAAGAGCACGCAGGGTCAGTGCAACACTGCAATATGCCTGCGCACAGGGCAAGAAGCTCTTAGGGTTCAGTGAACCCTGTTGTCTCTTTAGACCGTGGGACATTAATAAATTACATTTGAAAATGTTGTCTTTTACAAAAATAACAGGATGTCTTTCTCTTGATATTAAAATTTGGTTGATGAACTAAAACATTTAAATGTGCCAAAAATTAATAACTGAATAAATCTTAAAGGTGGCAAATACTTTTAAAACGTGGTGTTAAATAAATTCAAATCCCTCAAAATAAATAGTCTTCTGCAAATAAACTAAGTAACTAAAATGGACAATGTCCTAAATGCCAAATATAGAGAGCAAAAACAGAGTTAGAAACTGTTGATCTACTGTACGTAAGCTGTAGGAGTAATGCATTGTGACCCTTTGGGGCAGTTTACTTTGAGTTTTTCTGTAATTTGACCCTTAAAATTTCTAGTATCAGGAACAGAAAATCCTCACCTATCGTTCCGAGGCACAGACGTCAGTACCTTTCTAAGACTTTTCTATGACACCTTCCACCGAGACAGAGCAGTGAGGCAGCTCCTGCTAACAGCGTTCCAGTACCTGAGAATGAGACCAGTATCAGGTTGAGATAGAGTCAAGGAGTTGTGGGAGGTGGGGGAGGTTCTGGACCCTTCCCCCGTCTGCCTTGGTTGCTTTAAATGAGTTGGATACGGCTGTCGGAGCAATGTCAGATGAGGTGATCAGATCCTGGGGAGGGTTAACGGAAGCTTAGGCAAATGTCGGGGTACTTACTTAAAACACATGAGATGGAGAGTTTTAAAATTCCACTCTGATAAGTATGAGCAGTGATTTGAATTTACAGGCTTTCCTTATAAACTTATATCATTGAATTATACATTCAGTGACCCTATTTTTTACATCTTCAGTGAAGATCTTTATTTAATAAAAAATACATCTAATGCTCGTTTAGTTAAACAAGTACAATGGTCACGAGAAGGAGCTCCCTGTGGAAGTGTTTAAGATGTGACAATCTAATCAAAAGGAACCCATTGGGGCTGAGGATTAGAGTGGAGGAATAATATCTTCTTTAAACCATGTGTAGCGATAGCACATTTTTCTCTGACAGCTCTCGTTTCTTGTGAAATAGCTCTTGGACAAATTAGCTGAGCAGCTTCTCCCGAAGTCGACTGGAAAGGAGAAGAAGAAGAAGAAGAAAATGAAGAAGAAGAAGTAAAAAAAAAAGAAAAGAAAAATGTCGCTATGGGCATTCGTATCAACAGAGCCTCAAACCCAAGAGAGTTAGGAGGGGATTCATATTAAATTGATTTAGTCCAATGAGAGTGTCCTTGAAACAGCTTCAAGTGGGTTGTATGGATCCCTGAAGCACAGAGTCTTCATCTACTCCCGGACGGGGTGAACAATGGCTCAGTGTGACACTTGTTCTAAAAGTTCTGCACTTCAGCCTCTGAGAGGTAGGGAAGTTCTGCTTTCAGCCTTTCATACATCTATTGTGCAGCCTAAAGTGCTTTTTTTTACTCTGCAACAAATGATTTCATACAAAGATTTAAATGTTACAAATGGACTGATTTTGCCTTGTTTTATTTGTTTGTTTTCCCATTGCTCAGCTCCATGTATTCTGTCGCTTCCCCCAAAGTCAGCATGGAAAAGGAAGAAAGAAAGAAAGATATTGAACATTCATGTAGGGCTGAGTGTGTGTTCTTTGCAGCTCCTCTGCAATTCACTTTGAGAATATTCAGCTCATAAAAAGAATCACTCTGGCAGTGGTGAGATGTGGGGAAGGCGGAGTCCAAGCGGCTGCTGTCTCTGCAGGCTACATTTAATTGGACACTCGTTCGGCATCTTCCAGGTTCGTCCTCCTTTTGATCACAAAGACGGCCAGAGGGGGAGGCTTGTTCATGCACTTGTGCTTTTGCTTAAACTACTGTATCTCCTGACAGGCCAGTCTATAGTCATCCATTGGGATGTGAATGCCACGGTGCATTAAGAGAAGCCCAGAGAAAACAAAATATCATGACTAAGGATGGACGGGGAGACCGCAACGACAGCTGACGCAATCGTAAACCAAGAGGCTTCGGCGTCTCAAAGGTTATCCGCTGCCCACATTGAGCTCAACACCTCAATTAGCTCTAATTACTGCCACACTTTTCACACAAATGAAAGTTAATAGAATTTGAAACTTTTGTCATCATGAGAAAATGAAGTCTTTTGGTATTGCCAGTAATTCCAGGCTTAACAAGAAAGTCATTAGTAAGGCTATTTGGCTACTTCCTCTCATCAGCCCACACAGGCCCACTGAGGGTCCTCCAGCTCATGAGGGTTTTGACACACTTGATCAGAGCTCTTCACACAGAAGGGATGTTTTTGAACAGGAGCAGGCAGGTGTGGTCAGTAACAGAAACCCAGCGGACCCCAGGTAATAGACAAACTTTGATCCATATGGAATGCTGCAAAGAGGAGACCTAATCTGTTCACACATTGGATACAGGAGAGAAAAGATGATTTTAAAGAAATCAAGTAGTCAACACTACCCAGTAAAAGTATTCATTCCCCTTGGATTTCAAGTTCAATCAGATTTTACAGAGGGTATCTGTTAACATCATTTTGCAGATTATTGTAGTTGTAGGTTTAGGTACTCTGTAACAGTAAGGTGACCCTCTCCCCCATTCTCAAGTCTTTTTTTCACCGCTTCTTTGTATTTAGCTTCATCAATCTTTCAATCAATTCTGAGCTTCCCCAGCCCTTCATTAAAATAAAATCCTCACAGCATGTTGCTGCCAACATTAATTGAGTTGGGGAATGTGTTCGCCACATTCCATCTTATACTATGTTTTTACTGTGTTCGATAGATGAATAGGTGTAAAATTTAAAATGGGACTTCTTTCGTCTAGTAAAGACTTCTTCCTGACTATCGTAGGCCAGATTTGTGGTTAGTAGTAATGTCCAGGGATTTTTGCACCTGAGTTGTGGATTGGCCTCTTGGCTGGTTCTTTGTTTGTCTGGCCTTTTAGTTTAAGTAAACAGTTGTGACTTGGTAGATTTGCAGTTGTGCCAAACTCTTTCTATTTTCAGCGATAGAATGGACAGTGCTTTGTGAGAAATTCAAAGCTAGGGATTTAGTTTTTAGTAGTTCAAAACTGCTTTAAACATCTCTGCTGTGTTTGTTTTTAAGATAAAATTACACACAGGTGGAATTTTGAAGACAATTGGTTGGTATATATGTAGTGGTATCATAGTGTAAGGGATTTAATACCTAAGTAGGGGAGATTGGGGTAAGATGAGCCATTTTTCATATTAAGGATCACTACATTAAGGCAACATTAGTTTGATTGCAAACTTACATATCTGCAAATATTTCAGAATATTGTGCATTTCTTAAAATAATCAGAACAAGTGCGGACATAACTGTTTTGATATTATAGCCTGTCCAAAAAGGGTGTCTCATGGCACAACTAACCCTGTGTATGGGGTAAGTTGAGCATAGGTTTGAGGTAAATTGAGCCGTGTACCTATAAACACACACTTCATCCTATTTTTGTAAGGTGTAAGGCACTGTATATCTGTTGCACTGTACCTCATAGAGGGTGTCACCCTGGGCTTTTCTATCTAAGGTTCTGATCTTTGCATTCTGTGTGGGTTGTGAACACTTAAAGGACAGCAGTAATAGAATCCACCTATCACTCTCACCAACAAAAGTTTCATTAGGTACAACTTTCCCAAAATTCTGTTTTAACTTGAGAGTTATTAAAAAAGAAAATACAAAAAATGCCACCTT
This sequence comes from Xiphophorus hellerii, assembly GCF_003331165.1. NCBI lineage: Eukaryota > Metazoa > Chordata > Actinopteri > Cyprinodontiformes > Poeciliidae > Xiphophorus > Xiphophorus hellerii. Next base: position 12,792,892 of record NC_045680.1, read on the forward strand.
TGTGATGAATTTGAATAATTACCTCAGACTTGAATCACTGCTTCTTGTTGTTGAAAGTTTGGCATTAAAATATGCCATTTATGAAACAAGCTCACTGCTCGAGCCATCTGGCTTCATTTCACAGCCCTGAAGGTTGCTGCCTTCTAAGGAAAACCAATGCTTCTTTGTATATGATCATGTTGAGGGCTGGTAAAACTGAAAGGTAATTCATGTGGAAATGAAAAACACCTGTGTCTTTTTACCATTTTCTGCAAAACAGCCTTTCAAAAGTATCGTGCATTTTATTACACTTCCACTGAAGTATAGGTTAACCTTTTTAAAGTAGGTTCAGAAACACAGCTCACATGTACATGATGAGGTTTATGTTTGGTTATTCATGTTTGGGTCATTTTAATGTAAAAGACAGGGTCAGTCCCTATAATCCACATTTTCTGTAAGAAAAATGCCAGCAGGCATGTGCCTTGAGCTAAAATATGATTTCAGAGCTTTTATATAGACTGTTACTTGGTCTTTCAGATGTAAATACAGCTAAAGAAATCAACTTGAGTGTTTAGAGAGGGACCGCTATCGGGTCACGGAACAGGACATGAGCATGCACACCCATACACTTTCACATCCACACAGTTTAGCCTTTCATGTAATGCATATGCATCAATGAGAAAATAAAATCCTAATTGCTTCTCAGCCATCTGAAGTGGCGGCAGTGGCTTGTGCGCGGCCCTTCGCATGCCGATGAAGAGATGTGAGCCACTTGTGGAACTGCAAACCACACGTTATAAACCAAACTTTTTTTTTTTCCCTGTCAACCTGTGACGGGAAAAGAGCGGTGCTTGGGTTGATAATGGCACAAATGCGGTGCAGGTGAAGCTCTCAGTTCCCACTGAGACACTTGTACTTCAAATGTTCTCAGGCTACAGTAGGATGCTCTTGATTAAAGCATTGTGTTAAAGACGTGGTGGCACTCGAGTGCTGTGCTGCAAACAGGTTGAATGTTTGCAGAGTCGACTGAAAGTGCTCCAAACAGTCTGAATGTGATTTCTTCTCCTTATTTTTTCTCTTGCAACACAGAGTAACAAATTTGGGGAAAATAGTGCAATCATTAAACTGTCTCTTTATGCTATTATAAACTCAATATGTTTTTTTTTTTTTTTTGTTAATGTGAGAAGGAGAAGGACATCATGCCAGACTGTTGGTTCTGCAGCCAAAGCAACCATCTTCGGGCATGTTTGATCAGGCCTTCATTGAAATGTTGAAGTGGTGGCACCAACAGAAAGCAGTGAGAAGAGGCATTGTTGCAGGATGAGGGGGGTGGAACTAAACCAAGCAGAGACCTGAGTTGAGGGGCGAAGAGACGGAAGAAGAGGAGGTAGAGGAAGCAGCAGCAACAGCAGCAGGAGGGGAGCCATGGGTGGAGGTTGGTCCAGCAGCGAATGGAAAGCTTTTTTATACAAAGATATATAGACAGAGGAAATAAGGAAAGACAGACAAATGCAAGCTTAAAGCTATCCGAAAGGATACCTTTAGCAAACATGTGGTTCTGAGAATGATCAGATCAAATAGAGAACATATTTGCATTCACATACTCAAAAATCAGTTCAGGCAAATTATAAAAGAACATCACAAGAGATAAAGCATAAAAACACCACATACCTTTTAACAGCTAAGGTTTTTATACACTAGAAGCAAAGTGATAGCTTGTTAAAATATGTGCAAGGCTTATGAATCATGTAAAGTGAGGCCGCAGGAAAAAAAAAAAGAAAAAAAAAAGCTCTCTCTCGTAAGGTCATTTGCTGCTCAGACTCATCTGGGCTCTAATTGAATTAAGAAGGCCTCCAGAGGCCCCGGGCTAACCTGAGCGCTAATCTGTGGGCCATTATTTCCTGTTAACGGCACGCTCCCTCTCTCTCCCTGCTCCCAACTCGGCTCCCGCCCTGTCTGACGGGCCCACAGCATGTGTGATTTAAAAGTTCACTCATTCCAAACCTGAGCCGCTGTTCCCTGTGGCGATCTGCGTTAAAAATAGAATGAGTCTGATTTTTGCTTGTTTGTTTTATCGGGGGTTGCATGAAGAAGATGATGGCTGCAAGGCTCCGCAGAGAGAGAGTGGGGGAAGCGGAAATGTTTCCTGAAAGAGGTTTAATGATGATAGCTGTATCGTAACGCAGTGTTTGTCAGTGCCTTCCAAAGGGAATTTATTACTTGGCACTTGTGGGGCTTTAGACTGCTTTGATTAACACTCCACTTTGACCTAAATATCAGATTAAAACACCAAAATAAATATTCATCAAGGTTGTTATCTTTACACATGTGCAGCACTGCAGCCGCTTCATTCATTGCCTCTGTGTTGTGTTTATTATCTGATTTATTTTTTACTACGTTTTTAAATTGTTCGTGGCATTGCAGCAATCAGCCAGCGCATTAAAACCACCTGCAAGATACTGCATAACGAGCTGGACGCAGGACATCTGGGAATTTTCTTGTCATGTCATGTGGTTTTGGGTTGTGGGGAGGGGCTTGTAAATACAGACACCCAACATTGCATTATTATGACCTGATCAATGCCAATAACATTGACTGATTGTAATATCTCATTAATATTTTACACCTACATTTCTGTTCATTCTCATTATTTCACTTTGTAAATTAAAACATAGTGATCGTCACATTAAATAGTTTAAGTACGTATGGAAGTCAAGGCGTCTTCCAACTGAATGTTATAATAAAAGCAATTACTTTAGTATTTATTGAGTCTCAAAAATGCAAGTTTAAAAGATCTAGCTCAGCTGGATTCAAGACAGTGAATAGCTTCTGTCCTGGCAGCACTAATCCCCCTTGAACTTTTTCACCTTTTGTCACATTACATTCCCTAAGCTTTAATGTAATTTATACGTGATAGTTTAAGTTTTTTTTATTATTATTTTTTATGTAATTTTCCCATTGTTTTGAATGTTAACCAAAAAAGGACAAATGTAGTTCCATCTGAATAGAGCATGTTGAGAATAAATAATTGAAAAGGAAATTACATGTTAGGACACACCCTCAAAGCTAAGGTTAGAGGATATGACACACTAGGGAACGCCCTCTTTAGGGCGTAGCTTAGATAGAGGCTAACAATGGAGATCACGAAGTGTTCTTGGGTGCCATTTTGTTCTGCTAGCCCTTAAGGATAGCATGAACTATGGATCGCCTGTATTTTGGTAATAAAAGGAATTCCTAAATTCAACTCACTGACTCTTTTTCAACCTTATACATCAAGAACTTTGCATGGAGAACGGATAAATTCTCGACAAGCACCACAAGCACATTGCACAGCAAATCTGTGCAATGTGGTCCCTTACAGGACTTGCCATAACCTGCAAACAGGATTTGTTATGGTTGTCTACTAGAAAATAGATTGTAGTGCCTGACCAATAGTTGCCCTATTAACAGATTGGGGTAGATAACTCTTCCAGAGTAATCAGGGTCTCTTGGCAGGTTCTGTGTCTAAGAATCTCTTTGGTTGTCATGTCTCGGACATGTTTTTATAGGTTTGTAGCTGTGTCATACACTTTCCATTTTTTAGATAAGAGAACTGAACACAGCTTTGCGAAATGTACAAAGCTTGGGATTTTGTTTTGTAATCTGGCTTTAATCTTCTCCACAAGTTTCTCCCTGACCTGTCTGCTGTGTTCCTTGATCTTCATGATCTTGATTGTTGAATAATAATCTTTAAAAAACCTTTGAGGCCTGTACAGAGTAACTGGATTTATACTGAGACTACATTATGCAAAAATGGAATCATATTTATCAATTAGCTGCCTTCTGAAAGCAGCTGGCTGCACTTATTTAAAGGTGTCAGAGTAAAGAGGCTGGAAACAAATGCAAAATATTGCTTATATATATATTTTTATGTTTCAAAAATTATTGAAAGCCATGTAACATTCTATCCTACTTTCCATTTTACAATAATGAACTGCTTTGTGTTGCTCTAGCTTATAAAATTTAACAATGAGGTTGGTGGTTGTAATGTGACAAAAAGGAGTGGAATACTTTTGCAAGGTAATGTAAATACATCTCAAAATTACTGGCCAGGTATGAAGTATATATACAGGTTATCAGATGAATTCTCAAGACCAAAACTGAACATTTTTATTTGCATATTATGGCTTCATTAGGCATATTTCTTATTTTTATGATTTTTAAGTAGCTTTTGTAAAGCATTTTGAATTGCCTTGTATATAAACAAGGCTATACGCATGAATGTGCCTTCCTTCAAAAGAGTGGAGGGCCCTGAGTAACTCATATTGCATCCTAGCATGTTTTTCAAATCTGTACTGCAGCAGAATGATCCAGAAAGACTGCTAAAGTCCAAGAAATCAAAACATTTGAACCCACTTTTTACCTTGTATCATCCCAATCAGGACTGAAGCTTGTCAAAGTGCCACGTGACTCTGAGACAAACTTGTAAACGACTAACAGACAGTCCCGGCACAGCTGGACGAGTCGGCGACAGCACTGCAGCTCCTGGGGCGACACCACATCGCTGCTCTTGCTGAAGATGATCTCCCACGACGAGCTGAAGAGCAGAGAGCCCAGTTAGCATACAAGTAATAAACATCACCAGGAAGCCTCACTTACAAGTTAATTATGTATGCACTATGACCACAGTATAACCTTTTCACTGTTGATGAGTGCAAAAATCTGCATACACTCTGAAATCTACCGGCATGGGGATAAACCCAGATGAGGGATGAAACAAATCCAAGTACAGTTAACCCTCCTAACAATCCTATACATACCCCTGACTGGGAGAGAGTTTCAAGAACTGAGACAGACAACCCCGGGGGGGAAGTTTTGATGTCTTCCCCTCTTCGCTCCTTGGGAGGTGGGACGTGCTTCCTCTGAAAGGGTTCAAAACTCTGTGTTTCCATTCTCCTCCTCCTAAGTCCTTTCTTAAAGCCTGCTGAATTCATTTCCCACAATAGCTGCTGGGCCGTTTGATTGTTGTTAAGTCCCTCAGATAAAATATCAAACAAGAGACAGAGAGGAGCAAGGAGGGGGTCTTCACCCTGGATTTAGAGGGTGCTTTTGGACCAGTAACCGCCTCACTGTCTCTGCGTGATACGGGGCTCCCTGTTGGGTTCATCCATGTTAGAGCGTGCCACGTTGAAAGAAGGAGGCCAGGCGATAGGCTAGAGAGCTAGCTGTATCATCCAAGACCACGCTGTGATCAGACAAAGATAAAACGAGGGGGGTGGGATGCAGCCTTGTCTAAACTAATCCTTGCAGGCTAATGTCCCTCTACCCAATCCCTGCCATTTCAAACAAATTCTCCTTTTCAATCACTTTCCAAAATCTCTCAGTCACTAAGTTAGTCCTTGACTCTCCCTACTCTTATCAAGCGCTTCATCTCTGTCACCTGCTCGCTCCCTCCCACACTCGCCCTCAATTAGGACTCCGATGGAAGCGGGAGAGTAAAGTGGAGAGCTGTGGACGGTGGCTCGAGTTACCCCCCTGAGCCCTCTGTGCCAGGGGGAACACGCCGCCGAACAACTGAACTGTAAATGATATGGAGACTAGGAGATGTGAGAAGGTCACACCTTTATCTCAAAGGAGATGAAAAGCCAGCAGTTCAGCAGCTGTCTGCAGGTCGGGGTGGTATATCTGAATCTTTCCGCTTGTTGTCTGATTAAAGGTGCTTGTAAGACTTTAGTTACAGGACAAACCCCAACTGATCTCGATGTAAAGTTGTTTTTTTAGAAAAAGTAAATATTACTTAAAAAAAATAAACCACAAGAAGACTTCAGACTGTCAGATAACAGCCTGAACTTAAGAGGCCTTCATTCACCTCCCACCTGATTCCATTCCTCCCTTTCTCTTTCTTCCTGCTCTCACCTGTGAATAAGCCCTGATTAGGCCTGGTTTAAGTGGAGAAAGTGCAGTGGGGTCTGCTTGATCTGTCAGTCACTCCACATCTTTCAACCTGTACATTTTTTCTGAAGTCAGACTGACTTTAAATGCCAAATTGTCCCTGCTGTCAGTAAGAACTGGTTCATTGATGAATGGAGGGCACACAGGCATGGGGAACCGAGGCAGTATATGAGCCTCTAGTTATGGACATGGAGAAGTGATGCAATGAATAAAGTAGTAATTGGGTTGGAGTGCAAACACTTGTTTCTGTTGACTGCAAGCAATTCAAATTCATTCGTGGTTTTTTGATACTTTTTTCTGTTTTTGTCTGTCTGATTTTGTTACAAGTTACAGAGTACATCCCAATTCATCTCATGTCTAAATCATTTTATACTTATTCTAGAAAAATAAATATAACTCAAGAGTTTTTGTAATTGATACTTAAATTTTTAAAGTTTATCAGAATGTTAAACATTTTTTTGTTTATGTTTTAGTCTTTCTATATGACTCTGATGTGACAAAAATACTAATTTCTCTTAGCCAGTTTAAAATTCGTAAAAATAGAGAACATGCCATTCAAATAATGTAGATGTGTGTTGATCTTTATAAGCAAGTATTAAGTAAGCAAAGAGAAAATAGTTGCCTATAAGAAAAGCCAGAGTATCTACTTAAAAGTTTAAAACAACTGGAACTGTGACAAGCAAGGCTGGACAACTTTCTTTCCACCCACAGTGATGAGAAAGACAAGAGGAGTATAAAATATTCAAAGCTCCTGGCAGCAAAGACTGGCTTTCTGAGGACCAAGTCTCCATTACAATCATTACACACTTCCACTAGATTGTAATTTTGTTCTTAACTCGATTAAATGAAGGTTAAATACAAAAATGAGAAAGATTACAAGTCAATGGAATATTCAAGAAGCATGTCAGGAAAACACTTATTCTGTCCTACCATGCATTGTTAATATGCTACTCTAATTTTAATTGGAACTGTTTGCTTTGATCAAATGAAATCAAAGTTTTCAGCAAGAAATACTGCAGGAGATTCTGGACTGAAACAAATGATGAATATGTTTCTGGTAAGCATGGTGGAGAATCCGTAATGCTGTGGGATTGTTTCACTTCCAAAGAGCCTGGGTGCCGTGTTAGAGTGCATAGCGTCATCAATTCTTATTGTAAACCCAGGAAAATTTTAAATTAAAATGTGGTTGCCTCTGCTAGAATACTGAAAATAGGTTACCACTGGGTCTTTCAGCAAGATTACATGAAAGACCCCAAACACAAATGGTTCACCAGACACAAAATATATATTTTTTCCTGAACATGCCAGCTCCAGACCTAAATCATGGAGAACATGAGGAGTGAAGTGAGCTGAAAAGATGAGAACACAAGAGATTACTCCAGACTGTGAAGCATCTAAAAAAAAAAACAAAGAGGACTGGTCAAAAATCAGTTTTAGGAGAAAACTAGTGTCATGACTTCAGGTAGAAAAATATCTTTTGAAGGAGGATTTTTCTCCTCCAATAGAATAAAAGTACAGGAATTAAAAATAGATTTTTTACAGTGTGATGAATTTAAAGCAAGTCATTGTAAGGCTTTATCCCTGAGGTGCAAACAATTTTGAAGGACAGCGTATTTAGAATAGACCCACTGGTTTTCTGTTCAGTATAATTTTAAGGGTGTTGCGTCCTTTGTTCATTTTAATAGAATTCATTTGTAGACGCAGCTCTAGTCAAGCTCAAACCAGCCTACCCGGTGTTGGAGAAGCAGCTCCAAAGGCCCTGGCCATGACTCCACAACAGTCGATTGAAGACGCGTTTAAAAAGCCGATAGAGGTGCAGGCTCTCTACATCCGGCTCCCTCCAGATCCGCTGCAGCACCAAGCGAACGTTTGAACGAACAATGTCCAACACCTGAGGCAACCAGAAAGTAAGTGTGCGATGAAGAGAAAAACAATAGTTACTTCAGGTTCAAAGTTGTACAAGTAAAAGGAATGTTTGTTGTAATGAAATACATAATGACGTTTCTTATTTATATGCAGAACTTGGCATTTCTTCCAGTTGTAATTTCTTCCTATTTTTTCCCTGTTGATCTTACCATGAAATTAGCAATCACACAGGCTCCCAAATTTACTCACCAACAAAGAGCAAGCTTGCATTTATGAATAAATCCAGTGAAAAATGCATATTCAACAACACAAACCGACTGAAGAAAAACTTTAATCAAATTTTACACTGTGCACTGACTATTTGAGCAGTTTAGTCAGGGCTTTCATAGAAATCTCCATGCAAAGATAAAATCCAATATCTTTGTGTGTGTTTGGCTGAGCTACAGCTAGGACGAAAAACCATTGGGGCAGACAGTGGAGAGCCTGGAAGAGGGCTAATTGCTGCACCAATGTCAGTCTTGGAGATAAGGTGTCAGAAGTTCCCGGGCGGTCCACAGACACCTTCGCCAGGCTTCCATCTTTCCCCCTCTTCCTTTTTCCTATCCCTTCCCACCTCACAACCTTCCATTTCTTCCTTTTTCTTCCCCTTTTCATCCCAGCTCAGAGCAGTGCTGAGGCTCTTTTGACTTTGATTCCTCGCTCCTCATTACTGAAGTGCTTGTCCGTCTGTGCATCCACGCATGTGTGTGTGTTTGTTATCGATGCAAAAGAAGTGAGATTTCCCCACAGCAGCATGAGGCGAACAGAGCATACATGCGCTCTCAGACAAACTGATAGATGAGTAAACACACACAGATATGTCTTGGTATGGTAATCAGGCGGCAGAGCGGTGGGTGCTACGTTCCTGACCTCTGCCTGCTGCTCATTAGGCTGCTTCACTCCAAATAAACATGAGCTCACGCCACCGAGGCCCACAGCTGAGCACAGCGGTGCAGAAAGCAATGGCTGAGAGATCACATCATTACTGACACGCCTACTGGATGCCATTTCACGTCTTGTCCCCTCTTCTGTTTTGTTTACATCTTTTTTGGTGGATCTACCTCCCATGGCCTGACATGGTAATGATCTTCATGTTTGTCATGTTTTTTTTTCTGCTCTTTTTTTTCCTCTAAAGTTTGATTTGGGGGATTATTTTTTGTGTTTTAAAAGTTGTTCAAAAGCTTTCACAGAAATAGGTAGGCGCAGTGACATTTTGTCATGTTCGCTGGTTTTAACAACGTCCATTCCGTGCAAGGCAACGATATAGAAGCCCTGACAGCAAAGGCAGAGGCAGGCCATTTATACAGACGTCAAAAGATAAATGAGCCCCATTTTTAACACTTTTAGACCTAACATCAAAAAAAGAAAGGAATTATCATGGCGAATTGTGTCTGAAAGATAAATGTGTCCCACATTTAACTCTTTCACACCTAAGATAAAAAGAAATAAATGAAGCATTATTTCAGAGAAATGTGTCCTAGACAGGGTTCAAAATAAACCTTTTTATTTTGAACCCTCAGAAAACTGGGAAAGGGTGTTTCCCAAAAACATGTCAAAGCATTCACAATTTATTTTGACAAAAAGCAACAACTTAAACCTAAACTGATCTTCAGAGTAACTTCCATGGGTACATGGACATAACTAACAGATTTTTAAAAACATAACTTCAGTTTTATACATAGTAAAATATATTGTAACCCAATGCAAATCAAAAATTAATTTACTTTTGAGCAAATCACATTTGCGAACATTGGGAGTCATACTGGTCCTACCTATTTTAATTAAACAAAACAAGCTTTAATTATATATATTTGCTGTCTTTTTTATCCATAGCTGGCTTTCTTTTGAGAAACTGGGAGACTAATTTGTTATCTTTATTTTTCCTAAATTATTTTTTTTTTAAATAAAGCTTACCAGTTCTCTTTTTCTCTTATGATGTTTGATGACATGTTGGAAAGCAACACGTTTCTCTAAACTTTTACCAAGTCAAACAAACATAAAAATACAATTTTATTTTCATAAGTCTTTTTATTTCAAGTTCTTTTTTTGTAACTCAGATTTTGTATCGGGGTTCTGATTCAGACTTCAGCTGCTTTGGCAAAGCAGTTCAGTTCATCAATATTCATCTCTTGTTAAAGATTCTGGGTCATTACTATGGTTTGACCTAAATAATTCTATTTTAGATCTGGTTGTATGTTTAAGGTCATCATCCTGCTGAAAGGCTAATGTCCACCCAAGTTTAAATGTTTTTGGAGCCTCCAACAGGTTTTCTTTCATCACTGACCTGTCCAAGAGTAAAGCAGATGGGATGGGAGTCAGATTTTAAGCCTGAGGATTTGGTTTGGAACAGGGAAAGGATGGTCTGTTCATAAAAACTGTGGAGTTAAAAGTGTCTCAGTGAAGAAACAGCTGAGCCCAAAAGGGAAGTTCTTTTGGTCACAAGACATCGGCTGTGATCAAAGAACAAGATTCTAGAAAGCTCTGTCATCTGAGAAGAGCTTGGAATAGAGGTGCTGCTTCTTTGCATCAAAAGGAGTCAGCAGAGATGGTTGGAACATCTGATCAGGATCCCTCCTGGGCACCTCCCTCTGGAGCTTCTCCAGGCCTGTCCCTCTGGGATAAGGCCCTGGAGCAGACCCAAAACTTGCTGGAGGGACTCTGTCTCCCTTCTGGCCTGGGAATGACTTTGGGTTCCTCATAATGATCTGCATCTGCAGACGGTCACTGGGGAGAAAAATGTCTGGGTTCCTCTAATAGAATTATTGCCTCACTACTCGCTCTTGGAAAATGAAGGACAATGGATGGATGAAATTTTAAATGGGACATCTTATGGTTTTACTTTAACCATAAGATGCCAGTAAATCTAAAAAGGCAAAATCTTAGGAGTTCAATAATAGTCGTTATCCTGTGAACTAATTCTCCCACCTGAGTTAATGATCTCTTCAGCTCCTGCAGAGTTACCAAAGGTCTCTTGGCTGCTTGATTTAAAGCTATCTTTCCTCAGCTGGTTTTGTGGAAGGTCATTTCCTGCTAGATTTGTATTTGTGATGTAATCTTTCCATTTTCAGAAAGACTAAAGCATGGTCTTTGACATGATTACAACTTATTGTTTTACAACCAAATTTGAGAAATTAAAATAGATGTGAATCATTTACCAGTCACTGCATAGACATAAAGATACAGTATTACCATAGACTTAAAACAAACTCAATTAAGCACTAGCCAAGGAGTTTGGATTCTGCTTTGCGACTCACCTTCCGCTGTTTGGTCGAGTCCAGCTTCACCAACCAATATGACGCCACCTTTGATTTATGGTATCTCCAGTTGTCGAGAATCTGTGCGATGAACATTAATGTTAAAGCTTTGGAAATGCTTGTTACAAACAAAAGCAAATACATTATTAAAGACCATTTTATGAGATGGAAACTTCCAGTTGCATTAAACATAACCATCTTCTCTGAGCGTTCAAGGTTTCTACAGGCCTTTTGTTTACGTAGGAGCAGAGAGAAAACTATTAAGATAAATTTATTCATCTTTTAAACTTATTTTTTTAGACTTTAGATTTTTCAGGATTTTTCTTTCTTTTTTCTTTCCAGTGAAACACTAGGTTAAAGAGTAGCAAAATATTTCCTTACAGAAATTAAAAACAAAAAACATTTTAGTAATATCAAAACAATATTTTAGATGGACTCATTATGGAAGACCTATCAAACCCTGCAAACTGCAGTGTTGCTGGGTCTGTTTGATGGTTAATCTAATCGCCTTGCGCCTTCTTCAAATCGGTCCTCGTTACAATAGAGTTCCATGTTCAAACATGACGGCACCATTAGACACTGGGTTCCTTGCACAATATTTGCCACATCAAGCTACACAGGAAAGTACAAGGTGACAGACTGTTTACAGCAGCACAACACAGACTGTCTTATCTTGTTAGTGCTCTGAGTCCTGTCTTTATACTGTAATCAAGCAAAGATTTTAAAGCATTGTTAAGCTTTACAAAATTACACGTGATAATATTTCCTGTAACCAGAATAAGAAAATTCTTTCTCCTTCTCCTACGTATGGAGGTTATGCTGAAAAAAAACCCATCTTTGTATTTTTTGATACATTTAAAACCTGCGTGGATAATTCTCATTTTCTTACTTTTAGAACCAGAGTAACAGTGCATATTCGCCCATTGCTGTTGTTGCTAAGCCACACTTCCCCACTGATGTACTTATGTCACATAAGGTGCTAGATCCCCTGCAAAGAGGGCTCACAGTGGAAAGCTCCACTGCAATTTACCTTTCTATTCTCACACACACATATCCACATACAAATGGGTTTCCAATGTTTTTTAAAAATCATCATTTTGTAGGTTTGCTTTACCTCAGCCACTTGTTTAATGCTAACTGAAAGTGCACAGCTGGAATTCAGTATTTTTTGCATTGTGGAGGCATTTGTTTCAAAGATTAAACCTTTATGTTTGTCGTAAAAAGGGCGTAACAAACAACAAAAAAAAGCTTTCTCTGCTGCTATGCTCTTTATTTTACATATCAAGATGTGGGCAAATTTTTCAACAAAAAATGCACATAAGAAATGTCCCTTATCAGCAGATCCCTAAGTGGAACAAAAAAAGACTTTCAGTGAAAGATTATTGAGGCAATTACTCAGATACAAATATGCATTAAGCCTAATTAAACCTGAATTATTACAAAAAACCCAAAAAAAGCTAAGTGAATACTTTTGAGTTAAGGAATAAACAGTACAGGTGCAGTCTCTCAGCTGTGCCTTCATTTTTCATACAGGTGAAGTGGTAATTGTCTTTCACAAAAATAGTTTGGAATCTGTATTGCCTGTAGTAAGTTGTAATTTTAAATCATAACAAACACCTAAAATCCATTATTTGCTGATGAAAATCAGAGTCGTGTCAAGGAAAAGATTTTTTGGATTAATTCAGTAAAACAAAAGGAAGAGAAATTTGTATTGCTAAAACTGAAGTTGATTGTCGAAACGTGTGTCCCAGGTATCCTTAGATTTTATGCTATTTATACAACACGTTTCTGCAGAGAGTGCAGAAACATAGAGAAACCCTTCTTAGTACATAGAAAAGCTTCATCTCAGTAAACTTGAGCATCCCCAAAAGTGAATTTATTTATTTAATTCTAAATCAAAAAGTGTTAATCTTGTATAATAAAAAAAGGCCATTGCACAAAGAACGACATATTTCAGACTTCATTTATTTTGATGATTATGGCTTACATGTAATAAAATTCCCAAATTAATTTTCTTATTAACTTTACATACAGAAATATTATTGCCTACTTGCTTTCACAGGTTCACAGTGCTTTCACATTATAGATTAAAGATGAGCTTTACAATTTGCAAGGGAGCCTGGTATTATGTGCCTTTATTTTCATAAAATGAAACTTGACTATATTTGAGTTTTTTGCTAGCTGATTAACAAATGTACATGGATAAAAATAGTTAAAATATGCACCATCTGCACATACAGATTTAAAATAGCAGGACCCTCTCCTGTCAGTTTCCGTGCAATTACAAAGGAAGTGGCTGTGATTAACAGAAGGGAGTGGAGGAGAACAGCATTGGACTGCAGACAAACTGTTACTGAGTTCATTTCAAATATAGAGGAAGACAAGTCTGAGCTGACATGCTATCGTAAAGTGAGACAAGGAGATGAATCGTAGCTACACTGTAAAAACAAACCAGGCAACAGAGAAATTCAAAGCATGTCTTGGATATCTTTGCTTCTCATAATTTCCCTGTTTTTTTGGTTTTTTTATCCCAACATAAAACAGTTCAAAAAGAAAATTAAATTAAACAAATGACCTGTCTATAAGAAATCTTTACCCACCTCGTCTAGCACTGCTTCAGCCTCTTCTTCAGTCTTCCCCGGAAATCTGATCCGCATGGCAGTGAGCGCTGAGAGGGTCTGACGCACCATTTCGGCCTCCTGCTCCTTAGACTTCAAGTTTATCAATGGTTCACCCTAAAAACATGTACATGACAACTTAGAACAAAACTATACACACACATCATCACTGACATGATGCTGCATTTGAATCTGCATTTGAATCCTTCTTTTACCAGGGGAGTGAATTAATAATACAACAAACAACTGCAATAAATATTTTAAAACTAGAATTGGACGCACAAATCTTTATTTATTGTGGATTTTCTCTAACCCAAACAATATCAAAATTAAGGATTAGATATACATCTAAGTATTAAATGTATATCTAATACATAATACATGATATATAATACCTAATATTATAAGCTTTTGGCTAAATTCTGGTTGGATTTTTGATCATTTTTTTTCTCAGGAGCTAATCCAAAATTTGTTGGTTTCCAGGCATCCCATTCCAGTAGCCTAAGTTGTGTAGTGAACAAATTCAAACATTACAATTATGAAATACGTATGCAAACATTAAGAATTGCTTTGGTGCTCCCATCTTGAAGTTCAGCTCCCTGTATGTTAAGGCATACAGGGAGCCTGTATGCTCAATGTCATTCATGCAACAGAAATGAGAGCAACATTTCTTTGTTTTACACACAAAGAAAAGTATTTTTTTCAGTTTTGAAAATTAGAGAAATGGGATCCTTATTGAACTCACCTATTAAATTGCAGGCGTATATACAGCTTTGGAAAAAAAGGAGACCACTGCACTGAATCTTATTGAAAACCTCATGGTTATTCTACCAAATATTGATTTCTGAACTTTTCCCAAGTTAAAACATTAGTATTGTTGTTTCTAAATGAATATTAACTTGTTTTCTTTGCATTACATGAGGTCTGAAAGCGCTGCATCTTTTTTGTTATTTTGACCATTTCTCGTTTTCTGTAAATAAATACTAAATTTCTGCTTGGAATTTCGGAGACATGTTGTCAGTAGTTCCTAGAATAAAAGAATAATGTTCATTTTAATCAATCATATACCTATAAAAAGTAAAATCAGAGAAACTGGTCATTTTAAGTGGTCTCTTAATTTTTTCCAGAGCCATATATGCGTGTGACTATATCTAAATTTGAGCTTACGTGAATTAGTCTACATTAAATTAAAATTACTGAAAAGAAATATTTTCAAAAATGTATTCCCTTTTCTTTCTACCTGGAAAAAACCCTAAAAAGAAATAATTTAAAATGCATCTTTAAAAGTCATTCTTGACTATGTAAACTGCCTGGTTTCATTTTATTCAACAGTACTAAGAGAAGACAAGCTGTGAAAGAGGAAGGTAAATTGAAAAGGAAGGCAGAAAGCAACAGATGGGCACATTTGAAGGTCATTATCATGGGTTGCAGTAACCTGACATATGTGTTTTAAAAAATCAACAGTACTGTTATAGTCAAATGAAAAACAGAAAAAATTAAGGTTTGCAGGTTGAACTAACTACTTAAAAATGAACTATGTAAGCATATTTTATAATTTAACACATCAAAGGTTTCTGCATAGGTATGTTGAGTGTCCTACCACATTAGAGTGGATAGTCCCCAGGCTGCTGCTGTGAGGGACACGGTGGGCGGAGCCACTACGGCTCAGCGAATGAGAGCGAATTGCAGCGGAGCTCAGCGTAGCGGAGCTCGGCCTGGCGATAGGCGTTGCCATCGGAATCATCGGAGATGGCCTGGTGGAAAATGGTCGCATCTCATTGGGTGACGGGAGGGAGGCAATGCACCGAGGGCAAGAGATAGAACGTCTGATTGGACCAGAAAGGGTTGGAGACACAGAGGGAGTAGTGCCTGTTTTGGGGGACTTGATTGGAGGTTTCCAGAACATGCGGCCTGTAAAGACACAGGAAACATTGAAACGAAAGTGTTTGAGATTGAGAAAACAGCTTTTCACTCCTCAGATTTCACAATGTTTTTGTCAGGCTTTCAAGCTCTCCTGCTTGCTTTGCATCATTTGGCACCTACGTCATGAGATGAAGTGTGACATACTGACCCAGCGGTTCAGCTTTTGTGTTATTAGCAAGTCTGTCTTGTGTTGTCAATGCCAGAAATTTAACAGAAATCTGGTTCTTGTCAGGTCTGAGGGCAGATTAAGGAGCAGCTCTGTCTCAGATACACACACACAAGTAAGCTCGTAGAAAATTACACAGAAAACCGTCACAGACTCGGTCTGGATACTGTTCCAGCTTGTCTATCAGCCAGTGTATTAGTGTGCGTCCGTCGTAAAGCAAGCTTACAAGTATGTGTGTTTGTGACTGCCGAATCTTCCAAAGTTTGGTCAGTGCCAACTGTGAGCATTATGGAGCTCAGTTGTAGCAGTCCTTTGGTGGCTTGGTAGGGAGAAGGACTTGGCAAGGTTGCTGTTTCTCTGTATACACCCACACACACACCCACACACACCCCAACACACATGCATACGCTTCCACAAAAAACTTTATTCTTTTCCATGATTTAGCCCCTTATTTTGTGACAAATTGAATAGGTTAATGCAAGACTCCTCTCCTTCAGCGCTATAACTCAGCCCACAATGCAACCAGAGAATTTCTGAGCCAAGGTCAGTGCATTGACTTCTGTGAAAAGTGTTCTCTTTTCTCACTTCTAAGAGCAAAAACGTGATTCAGTACATGTGACAGTTGTGAATTGGAGGAAATGTATGAGGCTTATCACTCTTGCTATAAAATTATATAATTCCACATAAACCCTCAAGGTAT
This sequence comes from Xiphophorus hellerii, assembly GCF_003331165.1. NCBI lineage: Eukaryota > Metazoa > Chordata > Actinopteri > Cyprinodontiformes > Poeciliidae > Xiphophorus > Xiphophorus hellerii. Next base: position 12,809,368 of record NC_045680.1, read on the forward strand.
TTTCAAGGTGTTTTACAAAAAGGTATTTGCTTCTACTTCCATCAAAATTCTCCTGTTTATTTCTATGCCTAACTTCACCCACTCCTGTTCTCAAGTGAGTGCTGTGGCCCTTTCCATCGGCGATTGCATTCCTGAAAAATTGTTTCACCAACAAAGATGGGCAAAACTAGCCATATTGCTGAACTCACAAATTAGGATTTTTCAGCAACAATTACGGAAGGAACATACATAATTTATTGCATCGGGTAAGCATAACAACAAAGGACCTAATACCACCTTCTGAGAAGATCATACTTTGATTCTGACCTTTTTTGGATATGAACGTAAAAGAATTTGTTAAGTGATCCTTAGACACACTTAAAATAAGTAAAAGAGCTAATCAGTCTAACCATAACACCTGGTAGCCATCTTCAGAACAAATAAAGCAAGTCAAAATACCAAAACACCCTGTTATAAAAATGCATTAAAAAAACCCTGCATTAATGTGGTTGCATAAACTTGCCTTCAATTTAAATTTATTTAAACATATCTTGATCAAATTTTGGCACTCATTCTTTTCAAGGTTTCCCCCGGAAAATGGTGGTTGGGTGCTAGGGCAGTCATTCATCCAGCAACCCATCGTCTTTTTGAGTTAAAAAATGTTTAAAGTTGACAGGAAATTTGAAAATATCACTTGTAATTATGTGTTATTAAAAGATTGGAAGATGAATACCCAAACACCAACTATAAAGTCTTAAAAATGCAAGCATTTTAAAAAGACTTTTAAAAAATAAGCAATGCTTAGCCTGGTGGGGGGCACAAGAAAAGCCTGGTGGCCCACCAGGTTTATAATACACCGGGGGAAACCCTGCTTTTTGTACAAATTTAATAACTAAGTAAATCCAATTAAGCTGAAGTACAGGTTTACTGTCCAAGTTTGATTTTCTTGAGTATGTATCAATTGCATCCATTAAAATTTTGTTACTGTTACTGCAGTTGCCTTGGAGTAACAAGGCTCTGAATTCAAATCACAGCCAGGGTGTTTCTACGTGGAGTATGCATGTACTCTGAATACATACATAGTTTCACCCCAGGTACATGCTAGGTTAATTGTCCTCTCAAAATGGCTTGTAGGAATGAGTATTTGCATGCATGAAAGTTTGTTCTGTGTGTCACTGTGTTGTCCTATGGTGAACTGGTGATATGTCCAGGATATACCCACGCCTCTCCTATTAACCACTAGGAATTGCCTACAGTCCCCTGAAACACCACAAAAAATAAGTGAATATAGACAATGACTGAATGAAGGTAAGTTGTAGTTTACAAAGAGCTTATAGAGAAAATCAAAAGCCTCTTATTGAACAACAGAAGAATAGAGAAAAGTCAACAGCATTATGTGGAAATTATGAGAGAGAAACTACTCATTAGTCACTGGAGAATTGATGGGACAACAGTGACATTAGAAAACCTAAAGGCTGCTCCACATTTTCTAAAAAGACAAGATGATAACTGGTCAAGGAGGCTGCTAAGAGACCAGACGCAATACTGAATGAGCAGTTATTTTTTCATATATAAAAACCGGTTGTGTTACAAATGGACAGACAGCCATCAGTTTTATTCACCTTATATCTGAACTATGAAGCAGGCTTACAAGGTTACAGCTTTTTCTTCCAAAGGAAACATCCAGATCTGACTGAACTCTATTCTGGTCTCCTTGTACTCAGCATCAACAAAATAATACCACCATACTCAGATGGAATTAGTTTCTGTGGTCAAGGTGGGAAAAACTGTCAAGTGTTTCAGAGACCAGTCAGTTTTGACCCAAACCTTTAGGTGTCTGAAAAATCTTTCTTAAAAAGTTAGACATGATAGAAGTTTGTTCCACAGAGGGGAAATCTAAGACATGAACTTTGTGAGTTTCTGTCAATCAATCAAGGAAAAGTCAAAAGGTTATTTCCAAACAGTTTGGAGTCCATCCATCTGTAATAAAATACTCACTGGAATAAAATATCAGAGAGAAATCCTCAAAAATAACTAGTAACTACAACTGAATCCTCACAACCCATCTTATAAGCTTTGATGGTAAAATTCATGATGGTGTAATTAAAAAAGAACAGTTGAGTTTGGCATGCATTTTAGTGATAGAGTAGATATGAAGTCATATCTATAGTACTGTTATGCATCAGTAAATTTATTGCTATGTAGAAAGTAAGAAATAGCACAAGTGTATGACACAAAGCTGTATATGAATGTATCACATTCATTTTAAAGTAGGTGATGTGCAAATTTGAATTTCTCTCTACCACATTTTAAAACCACTAGACAGTTAGTCTCAATCCATAAAACCTCACATTAAACCCTGGGTACACCATACTAGTACCAGATTTGACTCAATATTTTCTTCAAAACTTTCTCAATATTTTCTGTCACAGACTTAAAGTGTTGGAAATACTCATCAGAACTTTTTTTACCGCATTGACATAATAACGTCAAGCAGCTGCTACAGTTTTACCAGCTTTAAATCCATAATGTCCCAAAGTTGCTCAACTGGGCTGAGAACCAGATCACAATACAATGAACTCATTATAATATTCAAGAAATCACTTTGAGAAGATGGGCACTTTATAGTCATAAGCAAATGGGCATGGTCAGCAAAAACATGCAGTAGAGTTTAAATTTTGCTTAGCTGGCACTAATGTGCCCAAAGTGAGCCAAGAAGACGTCCCCCATTCCCTCATCAGGCTAAACTGTTGATAGCAGAATGAATTCATATTTTCGGGGGGGGTTTCCCATATCATGACCTGAACATCTAAATGCTGGGGCTGACATTAAACCAAGTACAGGTATATCTTTTTCCAATGTGTTTTTGTCAAATTTTGGAGAGCCTGTGTGAATTCTGTCATTATTGTTTTCACAACCTGTGGTTATTTGAGCCATTGTTCCTTTTCTACACTTTGAACCAATCTGATGATTCTCCTCTGACCTCTGATATCAAAAAGGTATTTTTATCAGCATGACTGCCACTCAGTGGAAATATTTTGAGAGATGGTTGTGAGTGAAAACCCTAGTAGATCAGCATTTGCCAACAATGTTCATGTTTGTTCAAAGTCACTTAAAACTCCCTTTTTTCTCATTCTCCGTGCTTCATTCAGCTGCTGTCATATGATTAGACAGTATGCTATCAACTGCACAGGTGTACTTATTAAAATGGCAAATGAGTGTATACTGGCAGTTAGTCACTTCCACTTAAAAAATTGTTGTTGCCTTGGATGACTTAATTTTTTAAAAGCGTGAAAGGAAGTATTTTGTCTTTATTACTCTTAAAAAGTGTTTTATGAGAGAAAACAGAAAATAAGGAATAGTTTGCAAAGGTGTTTCGATTATCCAGCAGAGTGCTTTGACAACCTTGTTTCAGGAACTTTTATTTATTCATTCTACCTGTTAAGTGTTTATAGGTCAGGTCATTTAATGACTTATGTGAACTGCTTCACTGAGGTGAAGATATTTGCAGTAAAGTTATATTTTTAACAGAGTTAGAGACATTTTAAAAGTTGTACATTGTACAGTTAGTCCAATTGTAAAGTCTGTAGCCTATCTAGGATCACTGACCTCAAGTCATCTTTTTTCACCTTTAACATGACTCTAGTAATCAGGCCAGAACGTAAACAGTCTAACTATTGATTTATACTGTCTGCTGTAGAAATACTGGCTCACTTATTTCCACCATTTGTACCAGAAAAACTGATTTTTAACTTAATTAGCCCAGTCTAATAATAACTTAGATTTTTATTTTCAAATTAATATCAACACTTAATTTTTCAGTTTTGACAAAAACAGTGAACATCATTTTTTAATAATATTTGTTTACCTGCATAAAGCTTTAGTTCAATCATCCAGAGTTTTGATTAGCCTCAATAAATTTTTAATTGCCTCATCTGCCAATATTTCTTTTATGTTTCTCTAGGCCTCTATTGTTCATGGTAACTGTTATTTCTTTTTTATGTTGGCAAACAGACAAAAAACAAGAACCTTGCAATCAAATGTCACACTCTGCCTTTCTAATAAGGCAGTCCCAGACCCTTTGCCCTACCTGAGCGCTCAGCCACGTTTTTCTCCTTGCTTTCACTGAGGTCATAGGAGACCTTCTTCTCGCCTCTCTTTTCTTTAATTCCCACTTCTTCTGTTTTTCTTGTCTCCTCTTCCTCTTCTTCATTGGACGAGGAGCATGAATTATCTTCGCTGCTGCCACTGGAGAAGTCAGCCAGGTAGTCTGGTCGTTGGCTTCTTGGAGTCTGGCTGCATTCCGGCATGGCGGTCAAGGGCTGGGAACAACAAAGAAACAGATGCTCACCACATACTCTACACATAACAGCAGAATATAACAATGAACATGCATTGCACAAAGTCATTAATCTTGACAAATAAGTTACCAGACACACCATTACAACATCGACTTTCAAGAGACAACAATTCAAATGTTTCACATTATGTCCCATGACAACCACAAACCTCAAAGTATTTCTGTAGGATTTCATGTGACAGCATCACAGAAAGTAGTGCATATCTCTTAAGTGGAAGGGAAAATGTAAAAAAGAGCAAAGGAAATCCATAGTTTAGGACAGTTGGAGCAATCTGCTTATAAGACCACTATTGGTTGTTTACTTTAATAGCATGGTCTCAAAAAGTACCAAGAAAAAATGAGGACTTAATTATGGAAATCCTCTTTCCATAATGACAGTTGTGAAAACTTTAGGTTAAGGATATGACCTCTGTTCTCTGAGCAGTAATGTACTCTTCATGAACTTGCAGACCAGCAAGTGCTGCCTCACTGTTTTGTCGCCAAAGCCTGCATGGCAAGCTAAATAGCCACCAAATATACTTTGGCATTGGAAAATGTGTCTGTCCCAGCAATGAGGTTGCCACACAAGTTCTAGTCAGTGGCTTGGTCCTGTCCATGCTGAGCATAGATACATGCTTCATGACTATATAAGCTTTGTTAAAAAAAGGTTGAAGCAAATGGGTTCAGTTAGTGTAGTGACCAATTACAACTGTAACTTTCAGGACCTTGCATGGCAAAGCTCCTCGTCATACGGATTAAAGCCACAAACTTCAACTCCAGCCATCAGGCGTTCAAACTTATTTACTATCAGTCTTAAGGGAAAAATATGGAAGTCTGAACTCTTCAAGTTGGAGTTCAACTTGGACTCATAAGGACACAAGAGTGGAAGGTTTTACCTGTGTTAGAAGATTTTACTCACAGAATCAGTGCAACCACTAATAACTGAAATGTTCTAGCTTGAAATGTTCTAGCTATTTACATGTATATAAAAGAGCAATGTTAAGGTAGAAGCTCTTATTCATTCTTCAACAGTTGTTGTTTTCCTTCTATTCTTCAAATAAATGGATAAAATGTTGAGTACATGAGAGCTTTTGATAACATGGAGAGTTTTCTTAACAAAATATTACCTTAGATATTTTCACCTTCTCATCTCTATGACTGTGCATGTAAAGCTCATGCTCACAATGTAAAGAAGTAAACAGAAGTTTTAAGTTTAATGTTAATTATATATCTCCCATTTTGAAAGGGGGACACAATGAGGACATTGATAAAGCTTTTCTTCATCTGTTATTCAGTGTTCGGGTCTGGCATTGCTGTAAGGCCACCCAAATTAATAAGCAGGAAGTGATCATGGGTCTGAAAGAGTCACCGCTGGGTAGTCATGTGGGTGAGTGATGGAGGAGGCTAGAGACAGAGAGAGATTAAATACATGAGAAGAGAATAACAAGGGAAGATTGGAACATCAGATTGATAAGGTGAGATATAAAGAGAGGAACAAGGTGAATCTCAGCAGTGGCAGCAGAAAGGAATGAATAGAAGCACAGAGGAGGGACAGAATACGCAAACAGAGGTGGAAATGAACTCAGAAAGGCAATGATTTTGGATATGGAGACTAGATGAAAAGCATGCATGGAGAGACAGTCCCTCATCAGTGAAAAGAGAGACAAAAATGAGAGATCAGACACTAAAAATAAGATGAAATTTTGGTGAGAATAGCAATCATTCTGAACAAGGAACTAAGAAGTAGGGTAGGGAAAGAGAGTATCAATCACAAGCGTAAGAACAGTAGATCAAAATTAGGATTTGAAGACAAAAAGCAATTAAAAAGGCTTATAAACCTCCCTGCCATTCTTTTTCTCAACTTCCTGTCCCGTCTGCCTTAACATTTCCTTCGCTGACAGAAACATCAGTGCCATGTCTTTCCTTCAAAATCCTATCTAACTCCACTCATCGCGCTTTCACATTCTGCTTGGTTCAGCTCCACCAGATGGCTTGTAAGCAACTCACCCTCGAGAGGGAATCTATCCGTCACAGCACTTTACTTCCCTGTTATCGATGTCTCTCTCCATACGTTCTGCAACATCGAAGCTGACGGGTCCGAAATTAATTTGGACAACAGTGATTGTGTCTGAACAAGTTCTCATTCTGGCTCAGGCCTCACAAACGTAAGGGCTGAACTTCAACGTCTGGTCCCTAACACACTCCTCAAGTGTTCCAGTCAATTTAGCCCTCGAATGAGGGATGATGTACACGCACCCAAAAGAGAGAGGGATGGAGAGGTGAACGGAGGAGAGTGGAGCAAGTTGATGGAGGGAGTAATGTGCTGTCGCAGGAAATTGAAGGGGCTTACAGGTGGATGTGACAGAGAGGAAAAAGAAGAGAATGATAGACAGAGAGAAGGATAGCAAGGGGGTGCAAGTGGGGGAGCGTAGGTGAAACAGGCTGACAGCTGTCCCCTTAGGGAGTTGGGTCCCTTCTTTGGGCCTCTTTCTGATTCCTTTCTTTCTTTCCAAAGCTGCTAGACAGCCACAACCCCCATTCCCCTCAATCCTCACCACCACCACCTTTATTTTTCTGAATCACGTCCGATGTGCTTTCTCAGAGGGTTAGCTCCAGGCATCTGACTACCTCCATCCCTTTCTCTCTGGCACTCGTCTTTTTTGAAGGTCCCATGAGGCATCTGGACCCTATGCACTCTGTGCTCAGTGTCTCCCAACCTCTCTCCCTTTCACCCACCTTTGGGCCTCGTTGCCTGGAGGATTTGCCCGTCAGCTTCTCGTCATCCAGCTCACATCGTTCCAGGAGATCCAGTATATCTTCTTCCTGCACGTTAATACATACAGGCAGCTCAGTTTAGATCAGTTAAACACATTTTAAAAAACTCATTAGTCAGGATAGTTTAATCTTTTGGATACACTTATAGAGTAATAATTATGATTTGACATGTCTCTGGATTGTCAAATTCTTCAATTAATGTAAAAGAAAAACCTAAACTTCACACTTTTATATATGCGCCTTGTCTGGGGAGATTGGAAAAGATACACTGATTCTTCGCTGAGCTGAGCTCATTGAGAGAGAATTAATAAAAAGAGGAGCTTCATGGCCTTCACCAGCATGCACAAGCCTGGTCCAGTTGGCAGCTGTTGAAATGCAGGCAAAGATTATTAATGTTGTTTAAGGCAGGGAAATAACAGGCTTCCACTTGCTGCTCAAATCCAATGTGATTGTCAGCTGGCCGCTGGCTCACTGGATTCATTCTGGTAGAATTAATACTTTTGAGAGTGTGAAAGCTTGGATGGTGGGACATGCCATTCTGGACACAGATGGCTTAAATGTCATATGTTTCATATGTGGATTCACTTTCAATCTGTCCATGACTTCCAATTTGTCTATATGTTTGGATTGAATTGACTTTTTTCTGTAAAGTGCCTTGAGAAAATGTTTGTTGCGAATTGGCACTGCGTAAAAAAGAAATTGAATTAAATAAACTGAATTAATTAAAGAAAGTCAGAATAGAATTGGAGACCAACCAGAGTTGATTCATTTTGGAAACATGCTTTACTTTTTTTATGCATTTATTTTAAGTTGTTCTGCGGGCCATCTCTATTGACACTCCTGGTAAAATGTGCACGAGGCCTTACAATAATAGCATAATCATGAAGTAAAAATAATTAAAAAAAATACTTGGATGCAGTTAACAAGGAATAAAATCCAACACAATCACTGGTAGCACAGACTTTGATAGCCCTCCTGACAAAACAACTTTTTGCCACTAAGCTATTATTAGTTATCTCCTAGCTTTCCACGGTTGGAGTATAAACAGAGTGATCTATGTACAAGGAAAGTCTTGAGTCCTCCTGCTTTATTTAGCCTTATTTGACTAATGCACATGTCTCCAGTTAAAGCCCCAGAAGAATTGAGCAAACTACATATTTATATTTTTAATAGTAAAAAAGAGAGTTTTTTGTGGTGTTGTTCCTAAATAACTGGTTGGCATGTAGATAGTGTCTTAAGGTTGCTATGGAGACTTGGTAAACCCAGGTTGGCACTCTTTGCTCTAATATAATTTTGAGATTTTTTTAAACCTAATTCTTCTTACTGTGAACCAAACAGGATATGTTTGGTTCCTCCCAATTGTCCAGAAGCTAAAATAACTGACCCTCATGTCACATTATAGTAATACCTCGGAAACAGAAAACCATGGACTACATGCCAGTGATTCTAATTAACCGATCACCCTAAAAAAATTGAAGAGAAATTGAACAAAAGCTTTCCATACATTTTGTCTAGAGCCATGTTTTTCAACCATGGTCTTGAATCCACACTGCCCAGCATGTTTTAGATGTTTCCCTGCTCCAGCATAGCTGATTTCAAATTGATGGCCAATTAACAGGCTTTTATTGTCTCCATCAAGTGTGTCAAAGCAGATAAACATCTAAAACATGCAGGGCAGTGTGCCTTGACAACCAAAGTAAGAAAACATTCTTCTAGAGAAATAGCAGAAGTTGATTGAAAACACATTTTTCTAATGTTCTTCCTCAAAATAAAATAATCTCAAATAGAAGTTGAGATTTTTCAAAACAGTATGCAGTGAAATTATGCTACGATGACAAAATAATAATAATAATAATAATAATAATAATAATAATAATAATAATAATAATAATAATAATAATAATAATAATAATAATAATAATCATTTATTTGAGGTAGGTCCAAGACCATGATTATCATTTTTTAAGGTAGATTTGAACCATGTTGTCTGTACTGATATTTTCAGATTGCATAGTATGATCTGCACTACTGATGCCTACTGTATGCCAACAGTAAATCACCCCAACAGACTCCCTCTAATGTAATAAAACGTAATAAACTAACACATTGTGGGAACCCATTCTAAAAATGAGGCCGCCTCCTGTAGCTTTGCAGCACTAAATGGTTTTTTAAGCAGCCTTGAAAAGCCAGGAACTAAACTTTTAACTTTTTACAATGTAGTAATTATTATAGGGAAAATGTTACTTTGCCTTGCTTTGTGGAATTATTTACAAATTACAGGCAATAAAAATCTGCTGCCAACTCAATAAGCTTTTATGAGGTGAAAGCTTTCCCCACCCACTGTGGTTTAAAAATCACTGGAGGCCCATTACCTTGTTAAATACCAGCAAGTGGATTACACCAATGTTTTGACATGTTTTTACAGCACAGGAGAAAACCCAACTTGACATATATGCAGAAATTACACATTAAGTAAAAGTTTTTTATTTTCTCTTAATTTTAGCTGGTTTTAATTTTCTATTGGAAATAACGTATTTCTTGTAATCACTTATACTATATCTATTTCATGAAAAGATAGACTTGCCTTTTGTCTGAATTTGTCTCACTGCACATATTAAGAATTCTGTATAAAGTAACATTTAACATCAATTAATAATATTTGTAAATCACAAAGTGATGTTTGCTTTTAACGTTCTAACATATTTTTCTGTGGTACAGAACAAAAGCTCAGGAATGAGGTTGGCAAAATCCCATGAAGATTGAAAACCAAAAGAAGACCATCAAGAGAATCAGGAGAATAACAGAACCACGACGGCATAAAAGAAGAGGAAGGAACAAGAAGTTCTGCTATAGCACTGGGAGAATGAAATACTGGAGCAATAACTAAATGAGCAGCAGCTGAGGATGACAAGAGGTGCTGAAATTAAGGCTAAACAACACAAATACACAATGATCTTAAATCCTAATATCAAGCAGAAAATTTATGCAAATCAAGGGTTGTCCACAAAGGCAGCTGGGATGCGTAATACTAATGCTGATCACCTCATATGTATGCTTTTTAAACCTTCATCATGCGTTTATAGCAATTTGTTTCTTTTAGATTCCTAGTTCCCTTCATTTACTTTTTTTATTATCTAAAAAACAAAAAATACATTTATGTCTGTACTCAAACTTTTCATTCCTTTATACAATATACAACACTATAACATATTCACTTTTTGTTTTCTTCATGTAAAGCACTTAGAATTGTCTTGTTACTGAAATGTGCAATACAAATTAACTTGCCTTGCTTTTCTTTTTAAACTCAGGTAACCCTGAACTGCAAACAGCATCATCGTGCTCCAGTTATTTGTGAGAGCAACAACATTGAAAAGAAAATCCATTTAAATTTAGAGTGAATATTCATTGTACAATAAAACCTACTTTCACATCAGATTTATCTTTAATTTAAAAAATTGGCGAAAATGAGCTGTTTTAATATCCATGCTTAACTGCTGCATTTGCTGTACTTGCCTCTTGGAAACGTTGGATTCACGTTTGCTAAGACTGCGTGCTTACATGCTGTTTTTAAGTTTCTGACAGAAAACCACAGGCTGCTCTGACAACATCCTGTTTCTCATTTTCATTATTCCTAAAAGTGAAGGAATAGAAAGACATCGTCTGAGGAGTGGAAAAGATATATAGCCAACAACAGAGCTAATAATCTGATGCATACCTTTCAACCTAACTGTAATGGAAGTGTGGAGAAGGGTGATGCAAACTCTGTGGAAAACAGTGTAACTCATTGCTGAAACGTCTCTGGCACAGCAAGCTGAAAGCAAGAGGGTGCTCTGCAGTCAATCAATGTTTTTTTTTTATTTCTAGGAATACAACACAGACTCTGTGTTCTTTGATAGTGTGACAGTCCGTGACTTTTTTTCAATTCGTGGCCGTGAGAAGCTCACAAAGCCAGCAAACAAAAGTGTTGTGGGTCCAAAAACTGTCAGACAGAAACATCGATTGTTTGCTCGCAATGAAAGAACGACCCTAGACAGGGCCAGTGATGACTTTTTTAGGAAAAACAACAATAAAAAAATAAATAAACTTATATATATATATACTGGCGACCTGTCCAAGGTGACCCTGCCTCTCACCCGAAACGTTAGCTGGAGATAGGCACCAGCACCCCTCCTGACCCCACTAGGGACAAAGGTGTTAGAAAATGGATGGATGGATATGTATATATATATATACACACTGTACATTGGTAAATTGACGCTTAATTGTGGTCAAATTAATATCTACAAATGCCAATGTCTAACAAACTAAGTTCAGAGTCTCCATGATTTTCCATTTCAAAATTCAATACTTCTCTAATTTCAATCTTCTGATTTCTAATTAAATTTCCTGGCCCCTTTTGGTAACCAAGTTCAACCAAATTCTAAAGACAGTGCACTGAAAAAGTATTTACCTTAGATCTCTTTAGATTTCTTCACACTTCAACGCTTCAGATCATCAATAAATTTTAACAGACAAAGATAAGTAAATAGTTTTCAAATGATTTAATTTAATTAGAGATTAAAGGTATCCAAACCAACTTCGCCCTATGTGAAAATATACTTGTACCTCCTCCGTTTCTATATTGTGAATTAGTTGTCATTACTCACAGATATTTGTTTAATTTCAAATATCTGTGAGTATTTGAAATTTCACGAGTCATTTCAAGATGACTCGTGAAATTACAGATCAATAACAGTTAAGAGCATTGGCGTTTTTTTAAAATAAAAACAACAGAGACAGAAACTGAAATGCAACATATCATGCCAGTAAATTAAGAAATTTAGGAAAATTTTAAACAAGTGATTTCCTATGAGTCTGGAAAGGGTTTGGAAGTGTTAGGGATCCCAAAGAACCACAGTGACCAAATAACTTATAACGACATCTAAAGCACTAATGATCTCTCTTACCATTAGTGGTAAGAGAGACCACTAATGGTAAGTGGTCTTACCATTAGTAATGGTAAGACCACTATTACTAATGGTAATGGTAAGTGGTCTTACCACTTACCATAGAAAGTGGTAAGTGGTAAGACTTACCACTGAAGTGTAGCTACGGTGTAAGCTGGTAGCTGGAAGTGTAGCTACCAGCTTACACCGTGCCTACACTTCAGTTACGATGTAAGCTACAGTTCTCATACTATTTCAGAGAAACGGTGCTTTCAGTGTTAATAATAAAACAAAGAGAAGGAGGTATAGTTGCCACTGAATAACTTCATAATATTATACTAAAATCCCCAAAATAAGGCATTTAGCTGTAAAAAGTTAATTAAAGACATTTTATGTTTTGATAAACCTTGTCATCCACATAAAAACACCATTTTTTAGTTTTCAATGGAACTAAGCTCACTGCAAATTGCCTTCTCACAAACAATACCAGCTCTTTATGCTACCAAAAGGTGCACTCAAGTGAGCATCTGCCAAATATAATCTATATGACAAAAGATCTGCTCGTCTGCATTGTAATTAGTAATATAAAGGCATCTGGAAACAGAACAGATTTTTCCAAACATTTTTGTCTTTCTCCATACTTTTCCATAACCGAAAACACGAAAACCAATGAGCTTATATGCCTTTTTTAGAACACTTCAGCTACGGTGTAAGCTGCAGTTCTCACCCTATTTCAGAGAAACAGTGCTTTCCGGAAGTGATTATGTTGCAAAGGAACCTTTGGTCTTCTGATTATATGGTAATAAAATACCATATGATTACATTTGTTATTAAATGTGATGTATGGAAAACAAATTGAAAGCAGGCGACACACGATGCAAAAAGGCATATCTGCATCAGCATGAAATGCACTACGTTTGGGCCGATCATTATCAGACTGAACTTCAGGAACCTTCCTTCTTTCTGATAAATAGCCCAGATTAGTATTTCACACTGTGTCCCTTAATGAGGACAGTTCAGTTGTTAGACATGATTGTGGTGGCAGATAGCAAGCTGCAGAGCGACTCTCTCTTCCTTCTGGCTTTGAACAAAATCCCTGTCTCTGTACTGGCCAAATTAAAAATGTTCTTTTTCGACTCAGCCTGAACTTTGATTCATATCTTTATGAAGTTCCTCTGCAGTGACACCATTCTTAGAAAAAAATCAAAACACACACACAATAGTCTTTAGAGAAGAAAATGGCAAAAGGTCAGAAACAGTGACCTTTCTGAAAGGACATGTTGCAATTTTCACTCCTATGAAAATTGCAACATGTCCTTATGGGTGATGTGAAAATAATTTCTTGCATCAATACATTTCTTAAAAATCCTAAGTTTAAGTATCTGCCTTCTAAATGTACTTCTATTTTTCTGCTTAGTGCTCCCCACTTCAGTTTTCAGCATCATTGTTTTACTATTCTTGAACACATAGGCATGACGGAAAACTGCTGTTAAAGTCTCTTGTAAAGTTTTTTAAAGGTTGTTTTTACAGATCAGAAAAATGGAAAAAAAGCTACTATTTCTCTCAGTTACTTGTCATTTTGTCCTACTGCACTCTCTTTCATATCCCCTTTTATAATTTTAAAAAATTATAGAGCTCTCAGTCAGTTTCAATGCTCTGTTTATCATCATAACTTCAACTTCACACCTGAGCAAAAGCAGCATTACTCAAAACCACAGATGAGCCTCTGGCACAAGAAAACATTACTTCCTAACCCTGTGAAATTCTCAAATTCTGAGAGCATGTTATAGGACTTTTATTTCAACATGTTAAATGTGTCCTTATACGTTCAATGTCTTACTCTTTAACATACAGCAAGAAAATAAAACATATGTGGGAAGCAACTGTTACTCACTCAGAACTGATGCTGTCAGAAAGACATAAGAAAAGCAAAAGATCCAGAAACAGGACCGACGGAAGAGTGAGTGGTGTCGAAGTGAAGAAAGAATCAAACATAACATTGTTCTGTGGGATTTGATTTTCCTTTTTAAAAACATCATGCACTACACAATAAATATTTGTGAAGAGACAATATGAATGACAGTAAGCGCATATTGTGCTCTGCCTTCCTGAATATTGTCAAACTTCCTAACAAAAACTATGGACTGCAACATACTCCGCATTATTTGCACATCCCTAATCGTCTCTGTGGGCAGAATCTTAATAGAAATGTGCGTGTATGTTCCTCTGCTTCCTGCCCACAGATGCCTGACTGCTATGCGTGTGGGTGTGTTCAGGTGTGGATCTCTGCAGGTTCCTACAGCATGTGTTTGTGTGAGTGTGTGTGTCCGTGACAGTCTGCCACTGATGTACGTGCCTTCATTCGTTTCAGAGGATTATTCATTTCCTTTTGAAGTGAGGCAGCTCGCCCGGCGAGGAAGGTCTGAAAGGCGGCCGAGAGCAGGCTTTCATACTTTTCCAACAGCAGCTTGTCGTCTGGGGGGTAAATACGTCTGCAGGCCACAGAGACGGGAGAGAGAGGGGCAAGGAGAGTGAGAAAGGAGCAAAAAAAAATAAAATAAATGAGAATAGATTTAAAATAGAAGGTAACGGAAAAGGCTTATCATTGAGGGGAGACAGTTGAAATGAGAGTCGGGCGATAAAGGGTAAAGAGGAGAAAGGAAAGACAGAGTGGGGTTAAGCAAAGGAGGCATGTGAGGTTAAAGGACGAGTGATAGAATTCGCAGCAAGGGTTTAGTACAGTAAAAAAAAAAAAAAAAAAAAGTACAGATGCTGACAGAACAGCTAAATATTTGAGAAAAATTGAGAAAAAATTTAAAACAAGAGACAAGAGGATGCAGTAAGCCGACCATAAAATATGGGTATAGAAAAGGATTACAGCATGCTAAGAGAAAGAAAAACAAAATTAAAATGAGAAGAAGAAAGCAGAGACAAATTACAAAAAGACAGGCTTTACTGGCAACCTTGAGTCACGAAACAGCCAAACTCTCATTTAATCAGTCTTTTCACACAGAGCGCTGCTTTCACGCAGCTGCTTTCTGCACCCAGAAGTACACTTCACAGATTTTTGAGGGGTTTTTTTTGCGATATGCACAAATGCGTCTGTTCGCACCCTTTAAAATTTCACCCTAAAGACTAAACTAACCCCAGCATTTATAATGGATCTAAAGGGAGTAGAACAATGTGTAAACCTCTGCCTGGTTATCCTCAAAATACATCTCCAAACCCACCCTCGTCATCGCTTTGGCCATCAAATCAAAACAATGTCAGCTTTTTAAGAAAAATAAGCATCGGGTACTTTAAGTTCAAAAAGTAGGGGAATGTGGCGTGCTGTGGTGGCGCAGGGGTTAGCACGCCCCACGTTTGGAGGCCTTAGTCCTCGACGCGGACGTCGCGGGTTCGACTCCCGGTCCCGACGACCTTTGCCGCATGTCTTCCCCCTCTCCTCACCCTCCTTTCTGTCTGCCTACTGTCGAAAAAATACGAGCCATTAGGGCCGCAAAAACTCTTGGGAGAAAAAAATTGAAAAAAAAAAAAAGCAGGGGAATGTTCTGGCATCGGTAGAGTCCTATCAGAAGCCAAATCCCACTCCGTTAGATGGCCTTCCCGATTCAGACATGATGGTAATGTCTAAAGCAGAAAACATTCTTGGAAAACTAAATCATGTACTTTTTTATCTGAGAACTGATAGGTAAAGAAGTACTTATGAGATGCTTTTACGTCTCAGTGTGTGAATAGTAGATTTTAGTGCAAGTAAAATGCCAAGTAAAGGTTAACTGTTTCAGCATTAAAACTTTAACTGCTCCCCATGTGCAATTAATAATTTTATGCTGTGTAGCTGTTCTGGGTGCATGATTTCCATATTGTTGAGAAGATGACCCAATTCCACATTACTGCGGCTCAAATAAAGCAACTGCTAAGTTTTGGGTCCTGATATGAGCCAACTAACTAAGCTCCTTTCTGAGTACAGTTCAATGTGAAATGTTTCTAACTACAATGCCTTGCAAAAGAAATAATACCCATTGCATGTTCTTGTGTTGTGTCACATAGCACCTCAAATAATAGTCTGAGGTGCTATCTGTTACATTAAACAATATATAGCAAATCCAAGCCTACCAAGACATACCAGGAGAGAATTGTTAAGAGAAACAGTCATGAAACGGTTACTAACTCTGGAGGAGCTGCAGAGATCCAGAGTACAGGTCAAATAATCTATCAATAAGGCAACTATTATTGGCATTACTTATAAATCTGGCCTTTTCTTAAGGAAAGAAAGAAAGCAGTTTGTCACAAGTCATGTAGGGGCCAGAGCAAGCAGCAGATCGAAAGTGCTCCTGTCAGATGACTCTAAATGCCAATTTTTTTTTGGCTTACATCCAAAATACTATGGGTAGCTGAAAACAAGCACTGTACCTAAAAAATACCATGCCCACTGTGGATGGTGAGACCAGAAAACTGGTCAGAGTTAAGGCAATGGTCTAGTCCAAGCAAAAAACAACAAATTTTCACAACAACAAATATTTCTGTTCACAGATGATGTTCATTCAATTTTGCAAATTTTGCAAATAAAACTAGACAAAACTTCAGTATGTACATGTATAAAATTGGTAGAGACGTAACAAAAGACTTGGGTATAATTGCAGCGAAGGCTGGTTTCATAAACTAGTCAGAACGAGTCACAGGTTTTTATTTGTAAAAAATATAGAAAACCTTGTATCTTTTCCCTTCCACTGCACAATTATGCAGTACTTTGAATTAATCTGTTGCATAAAAGAGACATTGCAGTTTGTAGTTGTGATATGATGAAGTATGAAAAAGTTCAAGGCATATTAATCCTTTTGTGAGGGACTGCTTTCAGTTATAATACTTTAGAGGTGTATGGACCTAATTCTTTTGCTTCTTTTCAAAGACACACTCGACAAAATATCAAAAGGTCTCATCGCATAAAAAAAAAAAAAATCAATAGACATAATAGAAGCTAGAATTTGCCAATAGTTAAAGAGCCTCATCTAACCGAAAAGCTCATGGTCACTTCTTCAGCAGGCCATATGAACACCTTGGGCTTTTTAAAGCTGAACATACGTATGTCTTGATTGAGTTCATGATTAGATTTCTCTCTGTGTGATCTCACTTAAGTGAAATGAAGAACTACAACTACTTCTTTATTTGAGACGTTAAGAAAATCTTTCTTTGTTTGCTGCTTAACAGCACCTTTAAAGTCTCATGACTCCTGCTGCTTAACAAGGTAGTGAGCTAGCAACAAGCAGCTGGGTCTTCCTCAGATGTAACAGGGTCTGTACCTGAAACAGATCTTATCTAATAGCCAAATGTAAGTGAGTTCATTACTCAAACTCATCTAATGAGGAGCAGTGTGTTAATCAGAGTTCAGCGCCGCGCTGGGGCACCATTTGAATGCTAAGAGGTCTTTATTAGGGGTGCTCCAGCCTCCCTGATTGACTGTCTGGCAGCCTGTCGAGGAAAAGGAAAGAGATGACAGCACTTCATGCAGGCCTGGAGGAGCGCTCTGACCAAGACTCGGTCAGGAAGTTACTTTGACTTTTGGAGACGGAAAGACGTGTGAGTGTGTCTGTTTTTGTGTAAGAAATTGGGAGAAAGACAGTAAAAAAATAAAATTCTGTTGTTGCTGAAGTGCTGTATGGAGAACGAAGCATAAAATGAGGAGTAAAGAGGAGCAAATGGCTTACATGGGCCAAGTTGTAAATTTGAACTCGCTAAGTCATGCTGTAGGGTGAATCTGCTCCATCTGTGAGGTTAGAAAATCGATACGCTCTGTGTATTCCAGAGATCCAGCTGGGGGTTTTGAGGTGAAGGGGAGCAAAAAAAGGGATTGTTGGGCAAGGATGAGATGGCTCACAGCAAGCAGGCAAAGTTTACCTGCTAATCTGTGTTTCTAAGATGCGGCAAAGGGTAAGAATTTGGCAAGAGGAGAAGCAATTTGAGACTCCATTCCTTTGCTTTTTTGCCTTTCTCTGATTTTAACTTGTGTTTATTCTAGTTTCCTGCAATCTCAAAAACAATAGGTGTTCTTTTTTTCATTCTGTCAGCAGCAACATTTATTTTACCAAGAGTTTGGCATTGTGCAGATTACCTCGTAAATGCGAGCAAGCTGGCACAAAAACAGTGGGTGGAGCTCCTGAAGGGAGAGTCTATTCTCCCCAGCTGTTTGCCTCATCTTTACCTGTAATTCCCCAGATGTTGATTTTCATGTTCTTCCCTGGAAACCTGCCTGCGAACCTGTGCAAGTTGTTCTTTCTAGAAACAAAGGAAAACATTTCACTTAGTAACAGAAAAGAACAATGAAGTCTTGCAAAATACAGGGAAAGGGATTAAAGACGTCACTGCCATAAATTAATAATATGTTCTCCCTTTCCCTCTCTCATTAGCATGTTATAAATGTGTAATTGTGCGTCTAAGCTTGTCAAATTGACAAAAAGCGGAGAGGTGGAGACCACTTTGCCACTAGCGCCGCAGTATCATTAAATGCTGAGTGATATGAGCCTTCAGCAGACCTCAACCTGAGCTCACTCTTCAGCCAAAACAGCACTCAAAGATGAGGTGGTGCCCTTTTTGAAAGAGCGCCTCTGCTCCTTCGCTCCTTATTCCCACTGATTACAGCTGTGGCTATCAAAAGGCTAATCAAAGAGGGTGGGAGGCATTAAAGCACTAGCGGCTGCCACTTTTCCCCATCTAGATTAGAAAAGCTCCCCTGATTCCGCTATTTTAAAAGAAAAATAATTAAACAGTGCACATGTCTCAGAAAACTTTGACTCTTTTGACATCCACTGAGAAATAAGTGGAACTGAGTTTGTTCTTACAACCTTTTTCCTTTTCTAAATTTGCAGCTCACTAGTATGTTGCTTGTGCCTTGCAGTTTAAATGAATCATGCTTATTTGTAAAGTACTAAATCCAAAGAGATTAAGGTGTAATCCAAACATGTTTATGCCCTAGATTTAATAAAAACAAAACCTAAACAAAACTAACGCCACTGCTGGATTTCACTCTTTTTTAAATCTTCAATTCAATTTTTGAACAGCAAAATTTTGTATTCCGCTTTTTTGTATGGATATTTTTAAAAAAATGTCAGTAAACATGTTGGCACTGAGAAGTCCATTGTTGCAAGTGTCTCGTAGGGTTGAAAGTCTGGAAAATGTTTTCTTGCTCCAGATGCTCCATGTCCACATTAACCAGAATGAGGCAATATCTCTGCTTTTTTTAAACAGTTTCAAATTTCGGCATATCGTTTTTCTCCTTGAATGAGTTCAAGCTACAGAAGACACAACTGTTTCCATTCTCCATGTTTGTTTCTCCTTTGTGTAAAACTTTCTCAATATTCTTAATTTTTTTAATATAATGCATTAAGGCTGATGGAATACTCCAAATTCTTTGCACTACAAAAAAACTACTAGATTCTAAGACTCCCAGGCATTAGCAAAGATAAAAGATCAAGCTGGTTTAATTCTCAGAGCATTCAAAGGAAGATCTGTCTTTTAAAATTGCGCTGCCAATCTGATAGTGTTCCAGCAACTAATTTAGCCAATTAGTTATTTTGCAGGCGGTTATATGAAACAAATTATATATTCACGTAAGCGTATGAAAAGCGTGGGATTTGCAATGCACAGATTTCACCAAAATTATTGCTGTCCCATGAAGGCAAGCTGAAATTTTGACGCAGTAGAAGAAAGAGGAAAAGAAACATTAAGCTACAGCAGTCTTAGCTTGATAAAATGAGGTTACAGATGCCACTGAAGTTATAATTTATCATCAATCAAAGCATGAACTCTACTTTCATACATCCATACAGGCTCTAAAAGTCAAAGTGGGATATAATTTTCATTTGACCATAGGTAATGAGCAGCACCTTATACAGCTTATGACCTCAACAGAGGCTGCTTGCCACAGATCTGTGGTCAGCAATTAAGAGAACCATCATTTAATAATCATTGCAGAAGGAATAATGCATGACTGGAAGAATGATAAAAAAAAATCTGCACACATTCAGATCAGCTGAAGGTGTAATATCCCGTTTGTGCCATACCAGTTCCTCTCTTCTCCGTTCCAGCGTGTGACGTTGTTTCTCCCAGTCCGTGGAAGCAGCTGAAAGTTTCCTCATGAAGCCATGACCATAAAGCCGCCTCTGAGCTTCTGCCTTCTCCTGAGCCAGGTTTCTTTTCTTATCACTGGCCCTGAACCACAGTAAAACAAGTCAATTAATAAAATGTTTAGATTTTTAGACTCCTCATAGTGAAAAGCTCTCAACTGTTTAATAATCCTCTATGCTCTATTTTTTGTTTTCACACTTTTCCCATATAGTAGATGTTTGATCATTCTTTTCTTGTCTATACAGTAAAAAAAATACCCATTTATTGTTTATATTTGTCCGCTTGATGTTTGGATAAGAGGTTACTCTTCATTATTACTGAGAAAAAATATCCCTTCCAAAAAAATTCAAACAATATATTCAGAAAAAAAATCAAACTAAAATCCAAACAACTGGAGGAACAGGATCAGACAGAATATTATGAACAAGTAGGTTACTGCAGCTTCGAGAGAGAAAAATTTATTTAATTCAGTCGCTGGCCCTTTAAACTGAATATTGAGTGCGGTGAAGGGGAATGACGTCTATCAATGTCCATGCCCGATTGGGTCTAAATTGATCCCAGTTGGACTCAGTTTGCATTGTAAACAGACCAAAGAGTCAAGCAAACACCAACAACTCCTTTCTCTGGCCGAGAAAAGCTAATGTATATTAAGAGATAGATTGAAGTTCTGCAAGACACCCATTCACTCCAAGAACAAAAGGGCTTTATACTATGTATGCTCTGTGTTCTTGCTTGCTTTCAATACATGTTGTCGATCCTGAAATAAAAACTAATTTTGTCAGAGAACTGGGAACACATCAACCAGAAGTTCCAGAAAGACAGGTAGCACAGCTGAGAGAGCTACATCTATTATACAACAAGTAATTTGACCATCTCTGCATTTCAATAAATTAGAAGAAATATATATATTATTTCATCAATTCCAGAGTGAGGCTGTTGTTATCCCTGTTGCTTGTGCACCTTTATTGAATGATACCTTTCCCTTCCACTCAACATTTTATTAATATGCTTGGATGCAGCACTCTGCCCTACTTCATCCACTTTTTGGAGAATGTCTGGTGGAAAGCTAGTCGTCTTCCAAGACAGCATAGGCAATAAAATGTATCTGTTAAAATATTGTGTTAATAGATTTTATGTAAAATCATAAATTAGGTTATTAATTAGTGTGATTACCTCAAAATCAATGGAAATAAATTCTTGGAATATATATTATTCTGTGTGTTGAATCTATTTGATATATAAATGTCACTTTGCGAATTTAATTATTAGAATAACTTCATGTTTTGATGATTCTCTTATTTACTGAGATGCTCCTGTATGATTCTGTGCCTAAGTACTGTATATGTTTTCATTATGTTTCTGTATGTGCATGACTACTGGGGGGGAGACTATATTTAGGGTAGCAAGAAGAGGACATGCAGAGAGAAAGCAACAAAGGGAGCAGAGATCTAGAGGTCTTGTGTACAGTGATCAATCAGAGAACAAAGTCACTGTAGCCAGGGGACAGAAAAGCATGGATATGAACACACACACACACATGCGCTACACATTACACACAAACCACTATGTATCCAGAAGTACAGTACACCACAAAAAGAGAAAACGTAAGCAAAACAGGCAGACAAAGCAAGCAGAAAGTGCAGCACAGGAAGCTGAATAAATATACAAAGATGAGTAAAACATAAAAACAAAGAAGTCACAGACATTATAAACTTACAGCTAAAAGTGACATGACTCACACACACTGACAACATGTGCAATTAAGGTTTTCTTCCCATTTTAAAAGACTTATGTACAGATCTGTGAAAAAAAAGTACTGACAGGAAACCTTGTCAGAGCCTGTGTGTTTGTGTAGGACACATTGATGTTTAATATAATTTTTAATAATACCCAAAAAAGTATTATAAACAAATGTTGAAATTTCATCCAAGAAGTAAGTAAGTATCTTTACTTAACTTAAGTTAAGACCAGGAATGGTCAGATTTAAGTTAAGATATTTTAACTTATGCTTCATACATGTCTACTTAGAATGGGCATAAAATCCCAAAAAGTGTCCTAACTTTTCCCTTAGCTAAAAAATAAATTGTTGTTTGTGCAGCAAAAGCTAATTTTCTTTTCCACTGATTGAACCTGAGATTCAGTGTTGATATGTGAATGTTTCTCAAGAAGGAGCTGGTGTGTCCTGCATTTATCACTAAGACACAACCATTTACAAATACGATTTATGTTGTGCAACTGTTCACACCATTACCACAGTCACAACCGTTTTAAAATCAGATGTCAAAAAGGTTCTGAACTCCACCAAGCATCAAAGTAAGCACTGACTGAAATCTTTAAACATTAAAAAAATGTTTAAAGTTTAAAAATGTTTACTTGAACTTTAATGGGCCTCTTAATACAATATGTTTGTGTATCTGCATGTATACACACATACATGACTGCAGCAGAAAGCAATACCTGATGTTGAGGAGTTCGAGAGCATTGAGCAGCACCCCTTTCTTCACATCGTAATCAAGCTTCTGATCAGTCCCAAAGCTCGGAGCTCGATTGATCTGTCAAGCAAAGAAGAGAAGGGACATTTAAAAAATGTTCTTTCTTTCTGTAACATTCTAGAGACAGGGATTGTATGCAATTACAGGAACAGACTGTGGGTTTGTTTGAAAAGAAAAAAGCTCTTCCAACGAGCAAAGGAAAGAGGAATGGAGCAAGCAGACAGACAGAGATTGAGGATGTTTTGTTTTTTTTCTCTTTCCCTTTGAGAGACACTTTAAAGTCGGTTTGGCCTTTCCCTGCAGAAATCTTGTCTGGTAATGATGTGTGTAAACATGAGCGTGAAGAAGAACCTGTCTGTGTGTTTGCGCACAACAGTTTGTATAAGTGACCCCGAAACGTAAAGCCTAAATTTGCTCAAAACAGACTCTATAGCATAGCCACCACTAACATTTCTGTCAGCAATAAAGAATTTCTCAGCTTGGCTCTATCATTTACAGTCAAAAGCAATCAGCAAGATTCAACCGAGCAAGAAAAGAGTAAGCCACATGGGATTTTAGGTACAAAAGCTGGCATCATCCAGGGAATAATTCAAGAGCAGCTTACCTTTCTCAACAGAACAATTCCAAGCACCGGGGTAAAGTATTCAAATATCAGTTATTATACTTGACACAACAAATGAATTATTTTTCTCTTTGTTAGCTTCCTTTATGTCTCCTCCCATGGTGAGAAATGGCTTATGTGACACAACAAAAGGAGCAACAAAGAAAGAACTGGCAACAGCAATTGGAATGGTGTCTTCCTATGTGGTGACTTCAAATGACAATGCAACAGATGCCCATCGAAAGGCTGGCGTGGGTTGATAAACCTTGATTGTTCAGATAAGTCAGGTCTCTGCCTGGCATCCCATTTTTTTCTGTTTGGGAACAATAGTTTGGGTGGGTGGTTTGATATTATTAGGATTTCAATGGCCCTAATAGTGGTGCATTTGTTGTGGGAGTTTTTGTAAGTATGTGTCAAAATTGTTAACGAATGTCTTTTATTACACAACAGGTCTTTAAAGACGAACACAAAAGCTCGCACACACTGTGACCACCAGGATACTTGTCTGGAACAGATGGCATTATTTCTATCCAGCTGCTGTAATCCAAATCAACAAAACGTACATGGAGTTGATCAGGTTATCAACAAATTCTTTCTTTTTAAGGCTCAACAATTTTTAATCTCCTAATTTAAATTTTTTTTAACTTTACCTGTGACTCATTTACAGATGTAAATTGATACTAATATTTTCGTGAAACCAGCTGAAATGTTACCAGTCCAGTATTCTTGAGTGAAAATAATTTTTGCTAAGTCTTTACTTCATTATGAAAACCATGCAATACTGTTTATGCTTATGAAAACCGGGACCACAACAACCAATCACTAACGATATTTCAATACACAGCAAAGCAATTTAACTCTTTAGGGTTTTATTGTCCATTAAAATCTATGAAGAAAACAGATTTCAAAGAAACATCCGGTTATTTCTTTCTACAAGTGCAAAACAAAAGTGTTTGAATTATTTATCTATTTCTCCTAACCCCCAAAGACAACATAGTACTGTGAAAAAGTACATTTCCCCTTAAAGTTTTTTCTTTTTTTGCTTTCTTGCCACACAAACATGTTTTAGATAATTACTGAAAATGTATTGTCAAACAAAGATAATCTGAGTATATAAAATGTTTTAAAATTATGATTAATGTTTAAGGGGATAAAAACAGAAATAGCCTGTTAAAGATCTCAGTAAGTATCTCATTTGATTTTAAAATCCACACTTTGACTACCTTATTTTTTTTTTCTTTTTATTGAGCAGTGATGAAATTAACTTACTAGTTTCCAATAGTTGTCCAACCGTAAAAAATTAAGCATTTTTAAGGTCACAAACTGATGGTCAGACATTCTCCTTTAAGATTTTCTATAAGAGAGGAGAACGCATTGTTCCATCAATTATGACAAAACATCCAGGTCCCGAAAGAGCAACAGCAGCCACAGACATACATACGGCCACTATGCTTTATTTCTGAAATGCTGTGTTACTGTAAGCCAAAAACTCTCAAACAGTTGCTTTTTTGTTGAGTCAGTCCACAAAATATTTTCCCAGAATGCTGGGGATTATCAAAATCTTTTAATCGGTTTCGGTTACTACTCAATAATCTCATTCCTACCTTTGAAGTTGCCATCTCTAACCTGGACACATGTCTGGCTTGTCCTCACTGGCAGGTTTAGGAACAAAGTTTAAAGATAACATTTACATCACAACCAGACTCTTTGGATCTAAGGGAATCAGATTATTTAGTATACTGCCAGTTGTTGGCCACATTGACCAAAACAAAGTCTAAAAAAAAGTAAAGACTAATAAAAAAACATTGAACGACTGCAAAGACTCCATTTCCTAGCCCTGCGCATTAGGTTCACCAAAAAGCTATAGAAAAAAGGGAACCATGCATCCACACAAAATAATCCACAGCGACACTACAAGGATATAAGCACAGATGCTTCAACGTCTGAAATTCTTCTGAAATAAAGTTTCCTGAGAATTTTTCTAAATAGAATCCTCTCTCTGGTGTCACAGCCACAGGTGAGGCACTAAATCCTCACTGCTATGAACCGGGCTTGAATGGAAGCAGCTTTGTAAAGCTATGTGTGCACCAATGTGTGTTTTTTGTGTACAACAACCATTTATCAGAAGGTGGGTGATGAATGCCTTCCAGTGCAAAAAGGGAAAAAGGAACAGAGACACTATACAACTCTTTCACTCAATGGAAAGAAAGTATACAATGCGTCCCTCTGTGAATTGAGGACAGAGCTCCACTTCGAGCTACCATACCTCACCTCTGCTACAAAAGAAAAATAAGGAAGAGGTCTGTTTTCATTTAGAGTACTCCACAGCTTGACAGCCACAATGAAAAGAGTGCGGCGTTAAGAGTGTGCCAGCCAATAGGTAACAGGAATACTGGCAGTGATCCTGGTGACGGTTGTCTCGTTACTTGTCATCATGTCTTGGTTTGATTTGTGGTGTCATGTTGTCATAGAATAAAACTTGCACGGCAGCATTTGCTGTCTCTCTTTGCTCCTTGTCGTGTCTTTTTTTTTTCAGTTTTTTGTGTCTCTTTTTTAGTTTCACTTTATTTTCTGCTGTCTTTCATAGGGTTTTCCGACTGGTCACCAGTTAGCCTCCGCTCTCCATTTGCCAGCCCTGATTCTCTGGTTGTTACCTCTCCTCATTTCTCTCCCCATATTTCTGTGCTCTCCTTTTCCTCCCTGGCAGAGGAAGTTGGACCAGTCTGTTCCTAATGAACCCCTGCAGGCTCCAAAACCCCCCACTCTGATTTCCTTAAGTGACTCTGGCAGGATTTTAAAAGAGCCCTTGGTTGCTTTAAGACACATTCAATAAAAATGTCAGATGAACAGATGAGAACATTCTTTTTACTCGATCTTTAATTTGGTTGCGTATCATGTTGAGGCCAAAATGTCAGTCAGTCAAAAAGCAGAAAGTGAAACGAGAGTCATTTTTTAAAAATGAAGATTAAATAAAAACGTTTTCACAGATTCGTTTTCAACAATGAACTGCAAAAAAAATTCTTAAAATGTAAAAAAAAAAACAGTCTCACAAAAGTTAATGTAAATAATTTTTTATGCAAAGTTTATAATGGAATTATGACCTTATCATATATTATGAAGGGCAGACAGATTAGTAGTCAGATTTCTTGTCACTGCCATAGTATAGTATAGTGTAGTATAATGTGAAATTATGTTGATGTCCCACATTTGTCTGTCCATTTTGCAGTGGAAGTTCTTCTTTGTTTCTTTTTAATCAACTTCATAGTGTAGCAGCTGTTAGTATTGTTGCCTTACATCAAGAAGGTCAAGGGTTTGAATCCTGATCTCATGCATCTGGGGTCCTCTGGCTTCCTTCCACACTGTAACTACTTGCAAGTTAGGTTACTTAGTATCTTTAAAAATGCCAGTAAGAGTCATTGATTGCATGGTTGTTTGTCAAGTCTGGGTGATGGCAACTGCAGAGGGGCATGTCTTGCCTCAAGATAGCCACCAACCCATCCTCAACCACCAATGGATGGAGGGAGGGACAGGTGGATGGACAGATGTTTCTTGAGACTGGAAGTAATGTTTAGGTTTTGAAGTAAAACAGCCAGAGTTCTGAATTGAAGAGAATCTGTGGAGAGTGTTGAAGAGTAGGATGATGGAAAGGAAGCCTTCCAATTTCAAAGATTTAGGGTTTATCACCAAAAATAGCAGGAGAAACTGAGAAAGTTGGTCAGAAATAAGAAAGACAAGGGTTTGATTACTAAAATGCCAAAAAATTATTTTTTATTGATTACTGAGAAGGGAATAAAATCATTTTTGTCATTGTCTAAAAGTAAAACATCAAAAAAAATAATAGTAGTAATAAATTCTTTTCTTCAAAAACCATACTTCTTTTTAAATTGTTTTATCATCATTTTATGTATAATAAAACATCCATCCAAAGCTGTTGGGGAATGATATAATGATGAATATGAGTAAAAAATGACACCCAACCCTTGACCTAACGATAGATTAAAGTCTTTACATAAGCACATTGTGCAAAGCACTCACTCTCTAACAATAACATTAAATGCAACATCCTCAGCCGCAATTACACTAAAGACCCTGCGGAGACAAAACTTACCTACTTCGCTGAAATATGCCTCCTGCTACCTATCTCTATATGTGGTTTCAATCTCCTAAGGATTCTGTGATAACACTGAGTTGTAAATGTTTACATGCAAAGACGCTTGATGTAAATTATCACTGAGACTGAATACAATCTATATAGGTTCAGAAATAGCTTTAATCGCAGTAGTGATATACCAATTAACTACTTATTAATTGAGTGCTTCATTCATGATTAACAAAAATACAAAGTTTGAGGATGAGAAGTAGACATTTACCCAGACACCTTACAATGTGAAATAAACATTTGCACTGAACACAAACCAAATTGTTTATGAAGGCAACTGTGAAATATAGCTTATCAAAGGGGAGCCTCATTATTTTTATTTCAACTATCTGTTTGGGTTAAATTGTCGACAAGCCGCAACTCTGTTTACAGATCATTACAGAAAGTAAAGAGTAGCAGAAAACAGACCAAGAGCAAACAACAAATTTAAATTACTTACTCAATTTGATGTAGTCGACTAATTTCCAAAGTGATAACTCCTCTGGTTTGGACGCAGGGTTTTGTCTAATGATCTCTGACCCCTTGGTGCGTCTGAGAACTGTGATGTGCCTCAGGATAGTTAATATGTAAATTATTTTCAAACAGCAAAATCCAATATCCAACAAAACTAGAAATACAACTAGTTCTGTATTGAACTGTCATTCATTACCGCTTTCACTTATTCTACACTGTGTGCACAGTTATATGGGAACTGAGTATTTTGAGAATATCACATCTTTTACGTTTTTCATTTTCAAGGTGGAGTATGAACATTAAACTTATCTGATTAAAGTATATTAGGTGGTGTGTAATTGAGCAGATGTGGCCAACCAGATCAACCATCTATCTCAGCGTGTGCATGACTACTAGGCAGCCTCGGCTCCTCAGAAAAAATGGGCAGGCAAAAAAAGTGACTTTACCAAATGATTTCAAAAAAGTAAAAATAAATAAATAAAATAAAAAATAAACAGAAAGGGTTAAACCCCACCATCAAAAACATGAGCTGAAATTTTAGGTCTGACATAAAATATTACACACCAACAGAAAACTACAAAGTCTATTGGACATGCGTGTGTTTGCTAGTGTAAGTGTGCGAGTGGTCAGATGCAAGAGCTTTTCTGTAGAGTCTGACAGCAGTTGGAAGGAAGGAAGACCTTCTGAATCTCTCCTGCCACTAAAGGAGCTGCTCAGTGCCATCAGAGTCCAGGCATAACAACTTATGTATACATTTTATATAGAAAAAGGTTGGTTTAGGTACCTTTTTCATTTTCTCCCCTCAATAAATGAAATCATGTATTTACTCAGATCTTTGTCTGATATTAAAATTTACAAAAACAAAATCTGTAAAGATGCTAATTATTTTTCATAGACCTGTATAATTTTTTCTGTTATAAAGAAAACTAATAAAAAGAAAAGTAATTAGAGTCGACATGAAAAAACTTTTCTAGTAGAGCAACACAAGACCAACAATCAGCTGCCTTATTTCCCCAACAAATTGCTTCCCCACATTGACATTCATTTTGCCTAGAATAGTCGCTAAAACAAGCACAAGGTCTGCTGGTGATTAATCGCTACAGAAAAAAAAAACACCTTATTATTCCTAGCAGAGGGCAAACAACCACTGCTTTGACAAGCCTCCCATTTTGCCCCGCACAGTCAAGAGTATCAGCACAGTTCAGCCGTTGTCAGAATGGAGTGTTTGTTGCCACACAATGGTGGAATAAGAAACGGTGGCAGAGAGAGGGTGAACGACGGAGAGAGAGAAAGAGACAGAGGGAGAAAGAGAGAAACCAAGCGTGTGTGGCAGAGCGACAGAAAGACAGACAGCTAGACGCCCTGTTTAGTCGCTCTCTTGTTTCAGACGTCTTATCAATCACTGTTCTGTTCTTTTTGTGGCGTTTCTTGCGGTTCGCTCGGACACAGGGAAACTCTAGCTGAGCGTGGCGGGCTGCTGCTGGTGCTGAAAAGCAAGGGGGCCAACGCTCAGCTCAGAGGCTGGGGATGGGGAGAGAGAGGCACTTTTTAAATGACATACAAAGACGAAATCAAGCACTGGCACTAAAGGTTCAAAACAAACACGATGAAGCTTGCACACACAAATATGACTTTTTTTCTCGTATGCATTCTTAAAAAAAAAAGAAAGAAGAAATTTACTGTTTAATTTAAAATGCTGGTAAAAACATCCTTGTATATCCCACAAATCCCCCGCATATATAACTCTCACACAACACAGTTTCTTGTGGCAGTCAGTAAATATGCCATTTATACCTTCCCTCTCAATCACATGTAGCGTCACCAACTGCTGTGTGTGTGATGATGAATGGATAAATGCTGGGGTATGTTTTCGACTGCCCCACATACAAAGACTGTGCTTGCCTAATTTGATACTTATTCCATGAAATAGTCATGTTGGGGGAGAATGAATGTGGATAGAGACAGGCAGTCCCATACATCATTCTAATTATTCTTTAATAAAGCTCATATAAGCCAAACAAATGATAACAGGCCAATACTGCCACCTAGGGTTTGTAAATGGAAGGGTACACCACTTGAGTTAAGAAACACACACATATAATACAGGAATAAATCCTCCAAACATGCAAAGATTATTCAGAGGTGGAGAGGAGATCGCAAGAGGGCTGATATTATAATATCAAACTGTCCTTATTCTCTACTTGTATTATTACCCCACATAATCATGTCAGGATGAAAACTATTTGTACAGATCTATTAAGTAAGTTTCACACTAAATCACACAGAATACCTGATAATGTCTGCCTCGGCTGTTCCAGAGGTTAGGAAATTCTTCTCAAGTTTCCTGTGGATATAAATAAAAGGCAGGCTAATCTTTAAATTCCTTCTCTAAAAGCCCTCAGAAAACAGTTAAGAAGTTTTAAATTTCACTTCTGCGTGAAATACTCTGACATAAAATTTTCATCTCAGCCTCTAAAGGTGAAACAGAATATAGTGCCCCTGTTTGTGTTTGGAGAAGGAAAAGAATGAAGAAACTACTATGTGTGTTTGTCATAGCATCTGTTTATAGTTGCCTCCCTCTAAACGCCTCCTTTCACCAGAAATACACACACAGTATGCCTTTCCATCTTCTTTGCATTGATTTCCATTCAATTTTTATTCATTCATATTGCCCAACCATAGTTGGGCTATAGGAAACCCCGGGTTTACCCTAAACCAGGGGTTTTCAAAGTGTGTGTGGGTGAACCCCCCTCACAGAGAAAACAGATAACTACAGCCCTTCCCCCCCAAAAAAAAATTAAAAACAAAATCTAAAACTGTTACTCCATTCATACATGTTTCATGGATGTGGGGTTTTCCTGCTTTAGCTACAGTATGTATAGCGCCACATGATTCGATGTTTCAGTTGAATTTACAGTGCCAAAAATATAAACAACTTTCAACCGCAGTTAAGTTTGGCTTCTGTAAAAAAGAAAACAAAAAGGGCCCAGGGCTTTACAAACAACACTATGGTAGTGGAGCATCTTCAGATCCAACCCATAAAAATTAAATCTCAACTTTAAATCATCATGGTCATACTGCCTTCTTTGTTTTATTTTGTTTGGCCCAGACTCTGTCTTCTTACTCACCATAGCTTTAGGTACTAAAAATCTATCAACTTTATCTTTGACATAGGCTTGGTGAAATTGGTTAAATGTTTGCAGTTACTTTTCGTTCCCTGAAAAGCTCTGGCAGCCCCTAACCTACATGCCTAACACTAAGACTAACCTGAACTCAATTCAAAGTCCTAAACCTAATCCGTAACCCCTTTGGGGCCAGAACTCTGGGCCCCATAAGGAGCAGTGGGTTCTCACAATGTAGTATTTGTTGAAAAAAATGGGAATAAGAAATGCTAAAACACATACACACACACAAGAACACATACGTTCTTACACTCTAACTCAAAGGGAAAGGAAGTCTGGATTCTGTTGGCTATAAGGGATGGACAGGGAAAACCAAACTCATCTTGAAACGATTGGGTACAGACCACAGAGAGGAGAAAGTTGCAGGAAGGGGCAAAGAACTGCTGCCCTTAGGCTAAGAGGTCTGTTGTAGTCTGTTGCCATGATGCCTGGTCTCTCTCTCTTTCTGTCTCTCTCTCTCTCTCTCTCTCAGCCACACACGCAGAAACTCAGACACACAAACAAATCTGTGCCTCAGTTGACCCTAACCATGCTCGCCTCATTAGCTGCCAATCACTTTGAACAGACACACTAAAAGGGAGGAAGGACCAGAGGTAGGAACACAAGAGATGAAGGAAGAGATACAAGTTTAGTTGTCATCAATAATCAAGCTGCTCTTGTGCTGCTGTCTGATGGTCGCTCAGTCCAAACAATAACACCTAAATAACCATAAAAGTGGATGAAATAGATTTCTTCCTTTTCTCCTCACTCCTTTGCTTCCTGAATTCCTCTGTCTGTGTGTTTTAAGCCGAATCCCTCATTGGCTCTTTGAGTGGATAAAACGAATGGGTTGTGGGTTGGAGGATGGCCAACGACACGCACACACACATACACACATTGCAGAAGGCTATTCCAACATGGACTAAGACCAGACCCCCCCCCTGCCCTCACACACACAGAGACACACATGGAGAGAAACACAGGCTGTTGACACACTAACACAAAAATACAGACACATCCTAAGTTGCAAGACTTTTGATGCATGTTTATCATGGAGGCTTAACACGTGTGACAAGAACACAAATTAAAATTAGATTCACAGATGCTGCACACTTGCACACTTTTGCACGCTCGTTGCGCCTCTAACAAGCAGACCAACCAGCCTTTTAAGATGTTGGGAGCTCACCAATAAAAAGAAAAAAAAATCTGCCTTGGGACTGAGCAAATTTTCATTTTTTTAGGCTCATTACAAACACTTCCTTTTTGTTTAGAGCTGAGCAGCTGGAGTTTTATGGTTGATGAGGGGAAACAATGAACAACAACAAAAAATAGCAAGAAGAAGTGAGCCAGAGCTTATAAGCTTATAATGAGGGTAGCCTTCAGACCACTGATCATAGCAGTGGGAATCATTGTTACCCATCGGAACCTCATGAGAACATAAATTGGGCCCTTGTTGCATTCAGGTTCAGATATAAACAATGGCTGAGACTTAATGTTGCATGCATGGTTACAAATCATGTTTTGGTTACTGGTATCAAAGCATTCCAAGGTATTAGAAATGCTAACGTTTTCCTTTACATCACTCCTTTGGTTTTAAAGATCTTTAAACCATGCTGAGAAATTGCAAGAGAAAGCAGAGCTTCTCTGGCTGTATTTGAACTGAGGCCCTCCACTAGCTGTTGCTGCACACTGCTGGTCAGCTGGCTGAAGGTATACTTTTTTCTTATATAGCTAAAAGTAACACACTTACATAAACTATTAAAAGACACATAGCAGTTACTCTAAGCATAGGGTCATTGTTACAACTACTTTCGGATCTCAATTTCAAAATAAATTGCTTTGCCAGGCAAGACAAGGAAGTTTATTTATGCAGGACCATTCAAACACAAGTCGATGCAAAATTCTTAACATTAAATCAAATGAAATGTATTAAAATAACAAAAACCCTTAAGCATTTTTAAGCACTGCATAAAGAGAAACAAAGGTTAAATGCTAATTTAATCTTCAATCTCACACTTAAATCACACATCAGTGATCAGGCAAAAATCATAATATCATAATAATTCTTCCATCAAAACCTAAAGTACACAAGAAAATTTCAGTCTGATTTAAATGAGCCAACAGTTTCTGCAAATCTCAGGTTTTCTGGAAATTTGCCATTTTTCCTTGTTTAGTTTTGGTCCTAAGAACACTGAGTAAGCTGGTCTACATAGATCATACTTCACAAGCAATCCAAGTTAATGCAGTGCTTTACTGATGAAGAGCATTTTTACAAATCTATCCTTTAGCAAACAAGGTACCACTGTGGCACTCTAAGAACTGGGGTGATGTGATCCATTTCTTCCTGGTGTTGGTTAGGACTCTGGCAGCAGCATTTTGGATGAACTGCAACTGCCTGATGGATTTTTTCTTTCACATAGACCTATAAAATCTCTGTTGCAGTAATCTAACCTATAGAAAACAAAAGGATGCTAATGTTTTTCTGAGTCCTGTTTGACAGAAAACCCTTAATTCTGCCAATTAAAAAAATTGCCTCACTTACACAATTTCTGTTAGACATAATGGGACAAAATTCCAACAAAAAATGTGAGAAACTCTTGGAAGGATACATAAATGTGTCACCCAAGTGAGACATTTCAAAAGGCAATTCTACCAAATAATGTTGAAATATAATATGTAAATTTCAGAAAGTACAAAGAATATGTTATACAAAAGTATTTTTTAAGCATTTAGCAAATAAGTAATTTCAGTTTTTTCATACCACATATTAATATTTCTATGGTGCTCGTGAAAAAAACAAAACATTTTGCTATTTTGAAATATTTCTGGGGGCAAAAAACAGAAGATGTGGAAACTAAAGAAATTCAATTCGTCACATTTATGAAATCACCACTACCAAGCTACAAACAGTTTTAAGTAAAATTAATTATATTCTGTTGTATAATTTTTGTTTACACTTTTTTTGTAAATTCTGTTAACATTATCAACCAAAAAAATAATATTACTGGCCCATGGTCAGTGGTTACATGTTATGTTTTTATTTAATTCATCCTCTCCCATCCCCCACCTTTAAACTATTGATAATATTTTTCCATTTTACTCACCAAAGTTAACACCATTTATCATGCTCGCTTATAGCACTTGGACCCTGGATAAAGGGCTGTAGGACTTCATGATAATATCCTTCTGCTTTTTATTGTGTCCATGTGTAAATGCAATCCTTGAGGCTCGTACTAGATTTCAAGTCATGTGCTTTCCTCTTTGACACTCACACAAGTTTTAAGGCATCGGTACACATATTAAGAATTTATGAGAGCATGTGCATTGATTATTGCTTTTTTTTGTCTTTCTTTTATTTTCTTTGTTTTTTCCTGAAGACAAAGGACATACTCAATGAAACCCTCGGAGCAAAAACCCTGGTTTTGACAAAAGAAACTACAGTTCAAGCAGATTGTGTACACTGGTGAATGTGTGCGTGTGTGTGTGCGTGTGTGGGGGTGTGTGTGCGCAGCGAACATCACGGCTCAATGAAACGCCTTCCCGATACGAGACACAGATGCTGTCTGGACCTGTTTTAATGAAAGTGAATGTCTCGAGTTACGCCATTTGGGCAAGTGCGTGTGTTTGTGTGTGTCTGCGTGTGTAGCGCTGGTGTTTTGAATGTCAATAGAAGCTAAAACTCGTGTTGAGACTGCTGAATTAAGATAAGGATCACACAAAAGCTTGTGTCTCCTTTTTTTGCCCCTTCTCTTCTCCCCTTTCGATACTTGCTTTGAGCACAATGCGTCTGTTTGATGCCTCCCCTTGGTTTGAGAGGCATCGCTCTTGTCTTCTATGTTCTCACCCCTGTGACAAGCTATTTAGCAGGTGCATGCGGCTCTATGGATTGTTTTCTCTATTATCTCTGTATTCCTTAGGAGTTTACTTGGAGTAAGTGATTTTGAGCTATTTTTTCGCTTTCAGAGAGCAGAGGCTACAGCAAACTTGTCTTTCAATTTAAAACCTATTTATAATGGCACTAATTAGAATACGTCTTATTATTTAAAAAAATAAATATAACAACAAAAAGTTGGCTATTTATTAAAATATAATTGGTAATATGAAGGAATGTTACTTCTTTCCCCTTATCCTCCACGACACACCCAGAAAGCGGCTGACAAAAACGCTAATTCAAGGGCACAACTAATATCATCTGACAGATTCTTATACATGATACCATCTAGCTTTCAGGTATCTGACCGTCTTTGAGTCTACACAGGTTGAACTTTCATTTCCTGCCTGCAAGTTTGCATGTTCAACAACCGGCTTTGACATCCTGAAGAGTAAGGGAGAACATTGTCGGAACACCGATCTGGGTAAGGCCCCGGCGAGGCGTTTCAGTGTGACACCAATAAAGTCCACAAACTCAACACAAAGCTCTGAGGTCTTCACTTTCTGAAACATTTCTAAAAAATGTTGGGGTTTTTTCAGAAATATGTAATGGTGTAAAATGGTGAAATTCAGTGAAATAGATTTAGTTTACTCCAAAATGGTGCCAAAAGTAATGTCCTGAAAAATGTAATTTAGGCCTGGGGGCTTGCCATAGGACACTAGTTGTGGCATCGAGCCTTTGGGGCTTCCTGCATTTTGCACTCCTGCAGGAATACACACACTAACAAGTTAAAAAGTAGTAATAAAGCTATTTTCAGGCTTGACAGTACATAGAGCAAATACTGCAGACAGCGTCTCTATGCTTTCAAAATGTCCCCACTAATCAGCTGAATTTTAGAAATAAATGATTGTTGCTGCAAATGTTGCGTGAAAGAGAAACAGGGTTGTGTGCGTGGGCGTGTGTGTGTGTACATGGGATGTTAATTGATGAGCGTTATAGAGAGCTGCTGGTAGCACAGGGGGGATCATTACTGCTGGAGTGGAACAACTGCATTCACGGCTGTTTGCTGTGTCACACACACACACACACACACCAACACGCACATGTGCCCAAGTCATGGCAGTCAAAGACAGTGCAATCTTCTAAGTTTCACTTGTACATCTTTTCATTTCAAATTGCAACCTTTCCTTTCAAAAGCAAATTAATAAAACTAATTTTAACATTTTGTAAAATAAAAAAAGAAAAGAAATACCAATCGTTGAAAAAAACAGCTCACATATTTCACTTCCTAGCAAACTTGCAGCTTGACAAAAAGAAAAATATTTTTTTGTTTGGAATGAGGAGAAAAAACAAAACTACGATTCACGCGGCATTTCCTATCTTTCGGTCCAATTTGTGGGAAGGGGGGTGTGAGTGTAGCCACTTTGGGTTAAAGGATTTAGGTCACTCTTTAACTGACTGGCTGACATCAGAAAGGTGAGACAGAAATCCCGGAGTGGACTTCAATCTATATCTGGAATGAGTGACACTTAAGAGGCAGGAGTTGAAAAAATGAGAACCTTGGTTCCTTGTAGTGAACATGAGACCCTGACCTATATTTCTACACTCTGGATATGTGTTATCTGTTTGTTATTGAGCTTGAGTATGTCTGAATGCATAAATCCTTGTAATCATGCATACCCTATGTGCCTTGCTTAACGTTTATATCAGTATTTCCTGGCTGTTTAAAGGATCATAAATAGATACTCGATACTCTGTGGGTGTTTGGTGTGGGGAAATGGTGTATACGCAATATCAGTGTTTGTTCACTCCTTTTCATGCCATTACACTTCAGCTGGAGAGCTGCTGTCACTCCAATAGCAAAAAGGGAGAACAACTCAATTGTGAAAATAGGAAAATAACTCATTCATAAAAGACATTTTAAAAGACTTGAAATAATAACAAAAACATATAAATAACAACAAAAAAATGCCCATTTTAGAGCATCTGGAAGTGAAAGTCAAAGAGGAAGATTAGAAACAAATTGTTTATCCTCACAAAGAAACGCATATCTATTCAGATTTGTACCTCCAACAGCCAGGGTTTGAGTTTGCGGTCCAGGAGGATGTCAAAGCCCAGGACCTCAAAGCAGACACTGTCGCTCCCTGGTGGTTGCCCGGCGCGACACATGCGATAGGCGTGCAGCACATGGGGCTCAGCCACTATCAGTGTTTTTACCACCAACTCCTAGAAGAAAGTGGACACAAAAAGAAAGAAAAAAAAAAAAAAACACAGTTACCAAATTGACCAAAACAAAAAACAAACAAAAAAAAATCTAATTATTTTTTTAAAGTTATTTAGTAATTATTCAAAAAATCACTAATGAAGGACCACTTATTTTTATCTGAAATCAGAAAATACAGATTCAAATTCACAAGTAAAGTCTAAATGAAAAAACAATAGCTGGAGTCAAACATGCAGTTTCCACTGAAGAGACAATCATTACAGAAAATGCTATTTATTGTCAGATTTTTCTTCTTCACTGCTTGTTTATTACCAGCTGATAATCAGACAGTATTACTGGCACAGATTGTTTTTGAATTCCCTTCAAACACAGAGATTCCCCACTGTTGGTGCTGGTCCATCTGTGTTTCTAGTGGCGTCCAACCTGCGTGCATCTGTGTTTGCCCGAATGTTTGCTGGCTGCTACCTACTGGCCTACACCACTGTGGCAAACATGCTCAGTCTGACACACACATAAACACTTTGCACAAAGCTTCTCTTTACCAGGCAAGCGCCATGCAGTGCTGCTGGCATGCAGTTTTGCCCGGTCCAGTCTGACTGCTGGGTGCAGGAGAGAGGGGGGTAAGGTGGTCTGGCCCTAGCCTGATAAGGCTGCACCCTCCTGATCCTTTTTCAATCTGTGTGTTTCTCATGCACCTCCACCTATATGTCAAGCCATCTACTGTCTACCCACAGGCTACTCAGCACCATAACCTGCTCCCCCTAACATGTCTGTACCCCAGGTCCGAAGCACCAGCTCTGTGTGTTTGTCTTTTCTTTGTCCTTGCCCACATCACCTCTTGCCTTATCCTGTGGCACCAGTTTGCCACTAATTTACTGTGTGTCCATGTATACCTGTTCATAGTAGTTATATGAATTTTCCATGCCAATTCAAATTTGTTTTTCCAGTCTTGCTTTTTGCAAGATTGTCTTTATGTTTTTATCTGTCAAAATATGAATTACTGACTTGTATTATAAACCCTGTGGCCTTGCTGTTATGGGTTTTTATTTAAACAGTTTTGCTTTATATTTTGTGCAAACCATGAACAAATTTTATTTTAAAAAGTTTTGATTGGTCTTAAAATATGTTTAAGCTGCAGACCAGGCATAATTTGTATGCCTAATTTTTCTACCTTATAAAAAAAAGAACAAACACACCAAGAGCAGAGTGTTTATAGTATGAATTTGCAGAACAGAATTGGAAATTCAAATTATTTAGTCATAAAACAAGAAGTTGAAAAAAAAACATTAAGTCTTTGAATTCAGTGTCTGATTTCCAAAATATTTTATCCAAAGTTTTGACCTGCCAATTCAATTTGTTCTTTACAGACTGCTTAAGAAGGCACAAAAACAGCGTTGCTGAAACTCTTGCTTTCTTGTGGTCTTTGCTGTTACAAAAAAAAATCGTATTTCTTTCTTACATACTTGAGCTTCTTACATACTGACTAGGTTTGAGTCTTCTATACTCAGCATCACCATCCATATCTAACTAGTTAACATGACCTGGTAGTGATAAGATATGGTGCAATCACTAATCAATAAAAGGGCTGCTCAGTTTCCGGGTCCTGCTGACCTCAAAACTGATCGACTCACCAGTCAATTTCTCAGAGCATCTCTCTCATCATTTCCAAGATAACAGCATTCTTTTATTAACTAATACACAAGTTTTTTTAATGTGTCCCTGCTGAGAATATACATAAATACACTTCTTAAACAACATGGCCCTAATCGATAACAAAAGTTGGAAATGATTGAAACTGGTATTTTTAGTGAGTGTAGAATCTAAAAAACTATTAGCAGTCCCTTAGTAGTCAGGCCCTGTCCACAAGTTTAGAGCAGCTACAAATGGCTGCACCTCTGCTTACCTGCCCTACATTAACTCATCAACATCTAAAGATAAGTCAATAGTTCACATAAAAAACTATGCATAATGTGTTTGACACCCACAGACAATATGTCAACAAGATTTCAACACTGGAACCAAGAGTCTCATCAGCCTACTCTGATTTTACTCGATGAAAAATTGCTAAGAGGATAGGAAACAGAATAGAAATGAAAGAAATGTGTGCATCACGAGAAAGTACAAAAATACACAATGGCAAGATTGTTAAGAAATAAGAATAAAAATCATAACATTAAGCCAGAACTCAAACACAAAAATGTAAACACGAGGAAAGTGAAAAGCCAATAAATAGAAGGAGAAGAGCTGAAGAAAAAAGAAAGTATACCCTGAGAAGAGAGCATCAGCCAAAAGGATTTCATTTCCAATACAAGCATGGCATGACAAGCAGAGTGGCAAGAACAAGCACTGAGGGACAACACAACCCACACAACTGTGGACAAAGAGTCAAAGTAAAAAAGGAACTAAAAAACATGAACAGAACCCTGAAGAGTTGGTTTAAAAGAAATAAGTAAGAGACAAATTGAAAAACAAACAATAAACACATGACAGATGGAGCTTAAGAAGAGAAAAACTCAAGAATTTGCCAAACAGACAATGAAGAAAGAAAGTAAGCAAAGTTGAGGTGTATGAGTTGAGCTACACAGGAAAAGCTCACTCTACAAGAATGATGTTTCCTCTGAGTTCTGGCGAGAATAAAACACCCTTTCTGAATCAGTGTCATAGCAAATCAAATCAAACCTTAGTTATCCCACCTGTGTGTTGTTACAATCTGTGTGTATATATCAAGGTACAGCAAGAGTTTAAATATGAGGATGTTTGCATTTATGGAGTGTTTTTGATTGCTTAACAAATTTTCTTTTTCCTTAGTGAAAGTAAACATCTAAGACAGTTTGGATACATAGAACCAGATGTGTTTGAAACTGTCTGTGTGGATGACACACTTACTGAGATGTCTTCCCAGAACTTTGACACGTCATAGTTGTTGATGCTGAGGAACTCGATGAACCAGCTGATGGACCTCTTGCTGCCTCTGTCTACTGCCTCATATCGCTCAAAGTTCTCATTGTGTTTGTTCACAGAGTAGTTTGTCAGATGCATGTAAAGCTGGGTCTGTGGAAACAGAAAGGCACCAAAGCAAATATAAGAAGTCAAATCATTTATGGCAGGGCAGAAAGCTTAGAGAGACAGGAACCACGTTCATTTCTGAATCTTGTGAACCACATTGGAATGATATAAATTGCAAAACAAGATTTTCAGCCTATGTCTCTATTCCTATATCTATTGACTATGGCTAGGTCAGATGAGGTGTATTTTTGTGTATGAATCTAAGAAAATGACACTTGAACAAATTAAACTTTTTATTTCTTGTCTCCTTCTCTCATTCAATATGCATTTATGTCTCAAAAACAAAACCTACACTGATTTGCCAAAGTATGGATCTCTCATAAACTTTTTCACATTTTTAAAAATTTGAACAAGAAACTTCTGTCTAAATTTTGCAAATACCTTCAAAGTTCAGAAAATTTGTGAAACATTTTATGTATCATAAATATCATAAACGTAGGTTGGCGTATCGGATGTCTTCTTGATCTAGCCACAAGTTTAAAAGGAAGCCATTTATCAGATCAAAGCACCTACCAACATACAAAATTAATTAACACCGTATACTAAAGATGTGGAAGTCTAATAATAGTGTGAAAAATAAACATCACAGCAAACTACTTTTATTGTATTCCCAGGTGGCCAAAATTACAAGCATTCAGAGCAATCTATATTTTGTCATAGGCTGTGCATCTTTGAATTGGATGACAACAGCTATTCACCGTATAACCGTTGTTGTACCCCTGTCTTTAAACACCATCAGTCAAACTCAAAGACAACACATCCTTGTCCTTATTCTACAAAGACATAACGCCATGCCTGCAGGCCACCACAGCCCTGGATGGCTCTCTAGAGACCGTTCTCTGAGGAATTCAGCATCCATCTCCATGACGTTGCTCACTCCATCATGTGTCATACATTAAGACAATACAAGCTCATGATGTCTATGCAAGTGTGAGTATGTTCTTAAAACAAGCATGTGTCTTTCTCGAGAAAAATCTGTGTGCATGTGAGTGTTTGTCTGCAACAGTCTGTGCTTCAGCAGGTGCAGAACCTCCAGGCAAATATGACTGGTTTGATATCACAGCAAACATCTGGTATGTGGACAATTTTGCTCAGCTGTCTGTGTACAGTCTGTCTGCATACTCTGTGCTTGTGTAGGGCAAAATCTCCACTTTAACCTTAAATTATCTGCATCTATACTTCACAGAGTGTTTATGGGTGGTTATTTTTAGATTATGTTTTCTACTATTACATTACAGAGCAGTGAGTGCAACTGAATGTCATTTCAATATTCAATCACTGTTATAGCTCTGATGTAGACATCAATTCTGGTACTTAAAGAGGGATTACTGAGCTGTTATTAGTTAAAAGCTACATGTCTGTGTGGGTGTATTTATTTCTACATCTGTGTACCATATCAACAGCTTGGAAAACTGCCACACAGATAAAGGCTGCAGCAGAGACATTCTAATCTGTGACTCACCAGGTTGGCCTCGTTGGGCGAGTGGTACTTCTCGGTGCCCATGCGAACCAGACCGTCATTGTACAGGAAAATGCGAAGCGGGTCACAGGAAGTAACCAGGATGTAGATGCGCAGGTCAAATTTGTAGCCCTCCATCAGGAAGGGCTTGTCCA
This sequence comes from Xiphophorus hellerii, assembly GCF_003331165.1. NCBI lineage: Eukaryota > Metazoa > Chordata > Actinopteri > Cyprinodontiformes > Poeciliidae > Xiphophorus > Xiphophorus hellerii. Next base: position 12,851,148 of record NC_045680.1, read on the forward strand.
GGTACTCCTGAACAATAAAGTGCTCGTGGGATGGCAGCTTCTCACAGCTACGGATAAGCGAGATCCTGGATCGAGAGAGGCTTTATTAATCCTTGGGGGGGCAAATTATGGTGGCATAATAAAAGATGGCATGGTGAAGATAATTAAAAAAATGATAGATGGAAGCATAGTGGAGACTATGAACAAGACTGATGACACTGGCACTGTCTTCTATTCGTACTGAAGTCAGAAAATTGGGGCAAACAAGATACTGATTTTAGGTGTTTCATTACAATATTTCATCTGAAAGCCGTCTGAAAGCGTTGAGGGAAATATTTCTGACTTGCTCCCTCTGCCCATTCTCATGGTACTCTCTGTCTTTATGCCCCAAGATTAACTTTGGCCTGCTGCGTCTTCTGTTCAGTTAATGGATAATAACCATAAATTATACACACGGCACGTGTGATCATGGGGAGAGGATATTAAAATATGTCCATACCATACAATGAATGATTCTAAAACTCACAATAAAGACCATAAGCCTTAAGGAGAAAGAGTGTGATCTTGTGTCCATGTGAAACTCCGCAGTCACTGAGTCTTTGTAAAGAAATGTAAATAAGAACAAAAAGTAAGCCTGAAGCAGGAAACTATTTGTTTCTTTGAAGAAATTGACATGCCAAAATTGTTTGTAGTATATTTCTTCACTGCTGATCTATCAAATGTACACAAAGGGGCTACAGCAAGAATGATGGCTGATCTTAGCCATTCTCATAAGCATCTGGAGAACATTGTGATTTTTCTTCAAAGACAAATTCCTCTCTTTCTGAACAGCAAGTACGTCAGCTGCTCTGGCTGGGTCTTTAACCTGAGCACAGGTTAATAGGAGCCGACACTACTCCGTTTCAAGCTCGACTCTGATTCATTTGCTTTGGCCTCATGTCACTGGCACTCAAGACTTATAATATGCAGGCCATTTCTAGTTGGAATAAAGAATGAGTTGTGTTATTTTGTGGACATCCATGTGGCTGTGCAGCTTTTCTTTTAGTGTCGGTGAGTAGACTGTTTTTTGTGCAACGAGAGGGTGTGGGGTCATTTTCTGAACAATCTTCCACTATGTACAAGCAATGCAGCTGACCTATATCACCCATCACTTATAGGTAGGGCTGATTTAATCTAAATTGCTTGCATGAGGAGCCAGGTCGGCTCCATTGTACACATGCATGAAGTAACATGGCACACAAAAACCTAAGACTAGTCCAAGATGTGTGGACCTGAATTATAGACTATGGAGCAGAAATATAGTGGCAGCAACATGACTCTGGTTTTACAGACAGAACATGAGGTATTATGAAAATGTGCAGCCTATGTTGTGGAAATGCACTGGGAAATCTGCTTGGGACCCCAAACTATGAATTTTTAGAGGGGCCTGTCAGAAACTCAGAAACCCAATCTTGTTCTGATCAGTGAACAAAACATACCTTTGTCCTACCAGATTGCGCCAACAACAAAATTTGTCAGTGAAGAAGTTGTTACTGAAGGAAGCAAACTCAAAGTTAGCATTCTTAGTATCAGCAATGTGTCTAAAAGTCAGATGACGAATTAGAAAAGTCATGGTTGGTATTGACAACAACAACCTATTACAGTTCATTCAAGCTGAGCAAGACAAGAGACTGGATTTACTGCTCCTGGAAGACAGCTTGATTTTTGTGGATACCTTCCTTTCAAAGAGCTGTTCAAAAGACCATCATCTTTTATTTATATATTTTCAAGAAGTCAGCCACAAGGTAGAATTTAGAATAATTTGCAGTGAAGGTAAATATTAAACTTTGCTTTACTGTTTTTAATGCAGAGAAATGTTTTAGGTACAAATGCCCCCGAGACTTCTACATGCTATGAAATCATGTAGACAACTCAGATGTCCACACTGCATCTTTTGCCTGTTCCATGTCTTACGCCATAGAGCAGCAAATGAAAAAGCTATGTCTGCTTGTCTAATACTCAGAAAAAAACCCTGAAACACTCTGATTCTGTCCCCATCATTCGTGTTCCCAACCCAACAATTGATATGGTTTGTTTGTGAATGTCACAACAGTATGAGGGATAGCGCGATACTTTCAAATACCACAAAGCCTGAATGCGTGACAGCAAAGTTATTATGTTCTATCTGTAGAGCTTTCTATTTGTCTGTCATGAAACCTGTTGGATTTTTTAAAAAAATGGTGGCAACCTTCCGGGAATCTCAAAGTTAAGGTAACATTCTCTCCATAGTGTCCCAGCTGCTGGGTGGCAGAGCAGTACCACACCTCTGGTAACATAAAAGTAAAAATATTAAAAGTTGATAAACAGGAAGTGTTTGGCTCGCCCTAGTTGAGAGTTCAAGACAGGTTGCAAGAATGTGAGTCCCATTCACAACCGTAATTAGTAATTACCCACATTCACGGCAGAAAGGCTAGAAAAATTGCTCAGTGTTGTCGATTATAACTTTTAAAGAAAAGTAGAAATACAGAAAATCAGCATTAGCAGGTTGAAACTCAAAAATGCTGACATTAGACATTTGTCACAAAACTCTAATCAGTGTATCCAACATTAAATATCATAATTTATCCACTGATTTATCCACTCAGTTTATTTATGAAGCTGAAAGCAAAAATTTAGATTGTATTTAGAAGTTTCAACAGAACAGAATGAAAACCAACATTTGAAGTAAAATGAAAAAAACTTTTCATTTTGCCCTCATCAACCGAGTTGGAAGAACCGTTTCATGCTTGCAGATGTACTTTCATGTACATGTTCAGTTCTTACTCCTGCCAACTAAGAAACTGCTCCGCTACAAATGACCACTTCACTGACCCGCTTATCACAGTACTTGAATGAAAGAGAGCAGAGGGGAAGTTGTTATGGGCCTGACCGTCAATATGAGGGGCCCTCTTAGCTGGCTGACAGCTGGCTGACTGATGAGGACAGGGTTAACAGCGTTAGTTAGTGGAGCTGAAGTAGCTGAGGAGAAGACGGCATGATTGATGAGCTGGGGTGTCAGATAATCACAGCCCACTCTCCCCCTGCCTATTTAATTTGACACTGGAGGGGAGCTTGCCTTTTTAAGCTCTGCACGCACTTTTATTTTGTTTCCCCTTATAACAAGCTAGGCTTCAGACATAAACAATAACTTCATTTAGTTGGTCGACAGAAAAATAAATTACAGGGGGTAGATATAACTTAATTTCCTGCCGCGTCACACCACAGGGAAAAAAAAAAGAGAGAAAAATCTAATTTTGCCAGCTGCCTGCCACTGAGTGGTCGAGCTAAACTCATCATATTTCATATTCTTAATGTATTGCAATAATTCAGCCTTTATTCTTTAATAAATAAGGGCTTAGTGCAAGCATGGAGTTATAAGTAATGCCCACATTATACTAGAAAGGACAAATTCAAAGAGAACTAGAGGGAGAGGTGAGGCACACAGAGCTATTTGTACTTCAATATCCCCACCTATTGGTGCTAGTGATGAAGTCAGTCCAAGATATTTCTTCATGCACACTCGTCTCAGCGATCACATTTTCAAAGAACAAAATGTGAAAAAGAATGATTAATACATTTTTCACAATTTAAGGCCATTCTGGGATTCTCGAGAGAGCTAAAAACTAAAACTTATTTTTAAAGGGGTTCATACTTAAGCTAAAATTCATTCTCTTTTAGTTTAAAATTTATTTCCTGAAACCAAATTATTTACAAAACCTAAATATTAAATCTGCTCTTCTATATTTTGGCTCCTTTGTCTTCAGTCTTCACATCTTTTTTATTACGTGTTGAATAATTGGTTTCCTAAAGAATAAATAAACTAGAATTTATGCAAAAATTGATCAAAAAGAGACTTTAAGCTCTTTATACCAATAACATTTTTTAGATTAAAAAGCCACTCTAAGTAATAAAAAACGCCCAGTGCTGTGAACATAGAAATGTCCTATTATTCCTTTCTCTGGCAAACTTCCTGACTTACCTATGGATGTTTAGACTCTGCTCATTTCTCCCCAGTCAGTGGAACACCTACAAAATCCCAGATAGTTGGATCTCATCCAGCTCCTCTAATTCTTTTTAAATTGAGGGAGCTTTGTGATCAATATCAAAGTCCCCATCACTTAAAGAACAGATCAAACGCTTACTGAGCCTTATAATGTTGAGATTTTATTGGCAATGCTTGTGGTGAGATGATGTAACCGGTTCACTTTCCAGGACATATGAAGGAGTGAGTGATTTTCAAGCGAATTCATCATTATTTTCAATATACAGTGCCTTGCAAATTCAAACTCCTTCTACTTCACATTTTATCTTCATTACAACCGCAAACTTTAATGTATTCCTTTTGTGTTTTATGTGATAAACCAACACAAGTAGTGCATAGTTGCTAAGTGGAAGGATAGCTGAAATAGGACACTCCACAAACCTCCACCAAACCTCCACCAGCATATTCATGTGTTAGAGTAGTCATGTCAAAGTCTCATTCGAATACAGAATTTGCAGCAAAAATATTAGTTAATTATATGCTACCGTTGAAGTTTAGGGTTGTAACAACACAAAATGTGGAAAAGTTCAGAGACCATCAATCCAAAAATGGCCATTATTTAACACTGTCTTGCAAGTCATTCAATTATTTCACACTCCTGATCAAAACTGTGCACAGGAAGAGCTTGTTACATTAACTAGTTAACCTATTCTGAGAAAAAATGAATAAATACTTCCAGATTTTCTCTCCCAGAATGCCAAAATCCAGAATAAAACTTTGACGTCACAATTTGAGCTCGCTTCTTACCCCATGGGAGTGAAAGCATGAAATATACATTCAGGAACGACATTTAGCTCATCTTTTGATAAAGAGATGCTATTGAGAGTATGTGTTCCCCTGCAGCAGCCATCTTTGTCCATTTTCTAGTCTGACTGGCCTCTGCTGATGGAGCCTCATAAAGGAATCCAATAATCACATGCAGAGACCTTGAGGGGAAGCAACTACAGTAACTGCCAGAGACCACAAGCATTTGTGTGTGGCCCCCACTGGCAGTGATAACCGCTGATTTATGGCAGGGGTGACCATCGAGGACAATGAAGCCCCACAATGAGATTCGCCACACCCTCTCAGCTCTAATACTCAATCTGTTACCAGCCATCCTCCATTTCCATAGACACCCATGCCAGGGTCACAAACCCCTTATTGCTTTGTTTTTGTTGTGCTTGTCCTCTATTTGCTCTGCTGCTAATTTACTCCCTCCTCCCTTTTCCTTTCCCTTCTCCACTTTTACCCTTGCCCTCTCTGTCAGTCTTGGAGTCAATGCGCATAGATTACTCAGGAACACTTGCAATAGCCACTGACATACCCATGACCCATGGCTCCATTGGCAGGTTTGAGAATAAAGGTCTTCAGCTTGCGTTTCCTGCGCAGCTCTTTGACATAGTTCTGGAACTGTGTATACTCAGCAGGGAAGATCCAGGTTCTGGGTGTGAAGTTGTACTCCTGAGGCTGGCACCTGATCATTCTGCAAGAATAAAAGAGCTAGTGAAACTTTCCTCTAAGAAGTGTACTTTCCTCTAAGAAGCAATAATTTATCATATTAAAATAATCTGGAAGTTGAGTCTGGCACTTATTAGGATTTTCTTTTTTTTTGTCAAATTAAAAGATGAATGTTGTGCTTTCAAAGCAGACCTGACCATTTGCTTTGAATTGTGAAGTGCTACAAGTACCCAGCTGTAACTTCTTATAATACCAGCAGGCTTTTGAATGCTTGCGTTGCTTCTCTGTAACTGATCCAAAGCAATCACATGCGCGTATTAAAGAGGGACAAAAAAAAAAAAAAGAAAAACTCACTTGGACATGTTTCTTGCGAGGCAGTCTTTCCGGCAGATTTCGCCCATGCCAGGGAAATGGTTAATTCTCTGCAGAGGGACAGGCAGACATAATAATGTTGTTAGGGCCATTAAGCCACTCAATTCCACCCCCACCCCTTCATAAAAATGAGCACATTAAAGGCAGCAACCTGAAGTGAGCTTACAATGTTCTGACATTTATGCCCAATTACAGACTCAAAACAAAAAGGTGACGCTAAGACCTTTCCCAACCCTTATTTAGTTTACCATGTTTTTTTTTTAATACTTTAAAGGTTGGGGAGGGAAGAGGCGAGAAAAAAAACAATCAATCTCAACTCAGAGGGGCCAAGGTAATTGGTTCTGCATCGCAAGCTCCTGCAGTGACAGTTGAATGAATTGCTTTGAATGTGCCGAAAGGGGGGTGGATGTAAAGCAAAAAAAAACTCAAGAGTTTTCTGTATTCTTTGACCAAATGAGCCTGAACAGGGGTGGTAATTAGGCTCGTATGAACTGAAAATTTGACAGCAAACTCTCAAAGTACATCACCAAAACTGAAAACGAGGACAATTTTACAATGGGAGGGGAGAAGAGGTAAAAAAAAAAAGACAAAAAAACGAGAATACAAAGTGTATAAGGAATGCGTGATTATTATCCAAATGAGACAGACATAATTAGAGATTCGGAAGAGACTGCACAATTATGCCAGTGCCGCAAGACTACATGGCGTGTAAGCGCAAATCAAAACCGATTGTTGAGGGAATTTTACTTTTCTTCTGAGATTTTATCTCATGAAAGCCACAGTTCCATGAAGACGTAGACGGAAAAAAAAGGCAAAGCATCTGTTCAATGTGAAACATTAGCAACATTGCAACATACTAAGCATCAATAGCATTCACAATATTCCATCTTCTTTCCTGAACTCTTGGTGCCCCTATTTTAACAAGGCATCCTCTTCCTGACTAGCTTGTGATTTAATCGATCATTAGTGGCCAGTCTAATCAAATAAGTGCTTGGAAAGACAGATAGCTAATGCTCACAGCTACGGGAGGGCAGCCAAGTTCACTGAACAACATGCAGGGGTCAAACAGAGGTAAAATAACTCTCAGACCGGCAAGAAAACCGAGAGCAGCCGTTGTTGTTAAGGCCCGTCTTATCAGCATCACTAGTGACATCTGAAAGCTGCCCGGGCAGCCCCTGTTGTTCACAGGCTGTCAGTCTACCTGTCAATCTCTCCATCTCTGTATGGCCTCTGCTGTAGCCTCTCACTATCTTGATGATTTTTTCATACTGGCTATTTCCTACTCTAGCTACAATAGTGCCTTAGGAGTAGCATCTAGGAGCTTCCACTTTGTAGATAAATATATATGATATATTTTATGTTTTGGTAAAACGTTTCTTAATGAATCTCTATGGTTTGTTGAATATATCCGCCATTTACCACTCTTTCGATATTCATTGTGATAAAAGCATCTTCATAAGTGCAGAGCTTCACCTCTTGTCACAATATATAGTACCTTGCAAGTGTATTCATACAACTTCAAACACATTTTTTTGTGAATTTCATTTGGAGTTTATGTGATTGACCAGTACACAGCATTGTGGTCTGGATCAGTGCAACCGTAAACTGAAATAGTTTCTAAATTGTTTTACAAATAAAATCTGGGTGTACTTATGTGTTCATTCCCTTTCAATTAAATACCTCAGAATAAAATCCACTGCAACCAATCACTTTTGGAGGTCACCTAACTAGTACAAAAAGTCTATCTGTGTAATGTAATCTTTATAAATGCAGATGTTTTGTGAAGGCTTTTCTCAACAGGTCAGAGAAGCTGGTCAGAATTAATGGGAAGATGGATGGATCTAAATGTCGGGAAATACTTAAACAAACTGATAAAGGCCTACAAAATACTTGAGCCTGAGGAGAAGGTTCACCTTATAACAGGATTGAAATCCTAAACATACTTCAAAAGCTAAAAATTGTTAGACTGGCCCAAAGTCCAGACATACATCTATTTTAGAATTGTGTATCATTTTCCTTCTATTTTACAGAGTACTTTCCGTTGATCTATTACTTAAAATCAAAGTAAAATACACTAAGGTTTTTGGCTGCAATGTTAGAAAATGTGACAAAGTTCAGGGGGTTTGAATAATTTAGAAAGGCATTATAAATTACCTCACCAAAAACAATATGGTGTTTTACCATTTCGTCCAACTTACTTGATTGTTGATTAAACCTTTTTTCCCATGAATTTAAAACAAACATCACATAGTTTAATGACATTTCAGAAAATCTAATTGCACTGGCAGTCGTTTTATATACAAGACTATTTGTGTTAGACTGCAGTGACAGGTCCAAGGTCTGCTGACATATTTGATCCACTTGAAACATGTGCTGTGAAGTGAAATGTGGTAAGCATAAGAAGGCCAGAGAAACTGATGGGAAAGTAATGTTTAAAATCAATAAAACACATTTTGTTTGAACCTCTCCAAGATTTTGGGGGTTTTACGCATTGTTTTTGCACGATTTAGTTTCTCTGGTTACCTCAATCTGTTCTCCAACCACATTTTACATGGAATTGCTACAGCATAAAATCACAGACCAAACACTAATAAATATCCATAATTAACCATCTAAAGCAAAGTGCCTGAAGTTAGACGTTTTTCACGATAGCATGTGAACCATTTACTACGGTTTAACAATAGCTGTTTTTTCAGCTATGGAAATTTTCTCATTCTGCAAACTACGATTCGTCTAGACTTTTATCTGCTTCCGGTGAGATACTCATGGGCATCTGATTATGTTATCAAATTCTGTACTAAAGTCAGAGAAAAAAAACAAGAGAACTTAGCTAATGATGCCCAAAACCTTCACTGCCCCAGAAATGTATTTTTGAATGGAAGGAATGAGATAATCTTTCCATGTGTTTACACTAAAGATCTCAAAACCTAACCTAAAATTTCAGGAAGCAACTTATGTGGTTTAAACTATTAAGACAGTCACATGTGCAGTACTATGTGTAGTTGGATGAAGAACCATTATTCTTGTTTTTCATGTGCTAGCATTGAGCAAATTACACAAGAATGGTTTGACTGGTTAAATATGACTAACATTATCTTAATTCCACAAAAAAACAAATCATACTTTATAACTACTGCGGTCTCAAAATTATTCAACCTCCTAAAAAGAATTGGGTGTGGTCTCAAGCACACCTGGTGCAACCAACCAAAGATTCACTACGTTAGAGGCTTGGAACAACTGGATGAGGCTGAGAGATGAAACTACTGACGGCTGCCACCAGACTCAGGAGGAGGCAGATGGAAGACTTGCTGCAAAACCTGCTGGATGACATGGTGGAAACAGACACTGAAGATTCAGTTTTCACAGCGAGGTGCATAATAACGCTTAAGGCCTTCATGTCTGAGCTCAAAGACATAAACCACTACAAACCCAAAAGCAAAATTAAAGTCACCTCCAAATTGCTGGAAATACAAAAAGAAGCCAAAAAGGATTTGGGATTCTGTTCTGTAGATAAATGGACCAAAACTGGATGTTTGTACACCTACGCATAAGGAGGGAGGATAAAAGGAAACATTTGTAAAAAAAAAAAGAAAAGAACACCCTGCCTACTGTCCGGCATGGTGGTGGCTCAGTGATGCTCAGGGGCTACTATTCCTTCTCTAGCAATGGAAAACTGCACTGCGTGGAGGGCAATGTGGTTTCAATCAAATATCAGGAAATCCTGGGAGAAAATGTCATACCATCTGGGAGTAAGCCGAAGCCCTGACACTACAAACAGGACAATGATTCAAAGGATATCTCAAACTCCACAAAGACTTGGTTTCAAGTAACTTTGAAATACTAGAGTGGCCATTATAGTTGCCTGTAAATCCTTAATGAGATTTAAAAAAGGTGGTGCCAGCATACAAACCCAAGAAGATTTATCAAAGCAAAATGTTTGCCTACGAGGAGAAGGCTAAGATACTTTAGGTGAATGCATCAGGTTTGCAGTAAATCTAAAAGTATTTGTAACAAAGGTGTTGTATAATTTTGGGGCAGCAGTTGTAATTAAAGGAACATTTTGTGCTGAATTTTGCAAGATTAGTTCTGATCAGGTATTTAAATTGCTGTGGTTTTATTCATTTATTGCAAACACCAGCTGGTTTGTATATTTTGCCAATAAGCTTAATTTGTAGCAGAGTTTGAAACATTGTGATTGATGTGGTACAAGTGATGAGAAAGCTTGATTGAAACAGACATACATTATGACAGTTGCAACTGTTTGGGACTGCTGTTAGTTAATGAGGTCTGAGCACCCTGCAGCCTACATCTGAACACAGACACACGGTGCAACGTTTTATGCTGTGTTCTCGCTGATTAGCAGCCATTAAGAAAGTGATGCAGCACTGTTATAACACTTAGAAAATTTAATTCAAATTGCCGTGAGATGAACAGACTTTGTTCCGAAGCCGCCTGCAGCCCACGGGATGTGTCGAGAAGATTGGGACTAGAAATTAGCTATTATATTTAACATGTCATATCAAGTTTGTTATTTTTAAAAGTAATTTCAAAATAAATAAAGATTTTATAAGACTGTCTGACAGACAACAATTGGCAAACAAAAATTCCATCAACACAACCAGCAGGGCTGCAAGTTATCAAATTGAAGGTTGTTTTTTTTCAGCTATTTACTATAAAAATAATCAACTGGAACTGTTTTCTTAGAATGGTTTGTAAGTTTGTTACCTGAAACAATCTTTAGTTTTTTTAGAATATAATTATTTTTTATTCTAAAAAATAATGTGTTTGTTCCATTGCTTACGTCCATTCTGTTCCTAAATCTAACTTTTAGGAAACAAATTTATTTTTTCTCTCTTTGGAAACTCCCCTTTTACTCATTCTTCTACTGCCAGCTAAATACACAATCTTTATAAAAAGTGTATCTTAAACATTTTATTCCAACACTGTAAACATTTTATGAGAGTGAATCAGCGCTCTGTTCTTGGACATTGCACTACAAATATTTTCTTAATTCATATATGCACTGGGCCTCATCTAAGTATATTAAAAGAAAACAAATTATCTTTTCAAACATTATTTTCAACTTTTAAACACTGGCCAGTTGGGTCTACCTGATAGTTCCTGAGCTCAACAATTTTCTCATGCTGAACCGCTGAGTCATTCCAGATGAGGTTGGCAGTCTCATCATCATCCCGTGCTTTGATGAAGTCCATCTCGCTGGTGACTATTCGTACTGCATAAAAAATAAAAAAGACATTAGTATCTATTCTAAAAAAAGTACCGCAAAGAAGTTAGAATCTCCACAATAAACATGTTGAGTGCCTTGCAAGAGTATTCATATCTCTTCAACTTTTTCAAATTTTGTCAAGTTATTACAACAAAATAGATCACACAAAGTGCATATTTGCTAAACGGAAGAACAATACAAAACTCTTTACTCTAAAACCCTTCAATAAGATCTAGTGCAACAATTTCCTTCCAGAAATTGATGGATATGCAAATAAAATTTAATCTAATTGTAAATAAAGTTAGCATAGGCCTCAATTATTTTAGCCGCCAAGAGATGGTAATTTTGGAACAAATGCAGAAATGCACCACTTAGGTGGGAGAATCGGTCAAGAAAAATTATTTAATGGTGAAGGCTACAGCAATTAATTTTATAGATATACAGTATGCCAAGGAGAAAGCCATTCCTTGAAGAAAGTAAAAAAGGGTACAGAATATAGCTGGGTTAGACTACAAAGGCTCACTACCATGCATCACTTTCTCTACACTATTTTGCAGTACTTTCTATTGGTCTATACTACAAAATCCCCCCAAAAAATCTATTACAGTTTGAAGATAATTAACAAAATGGTAAAAAAGAAAGAAAACTTAAAGGTTATGGACACTTTATATGCTTAACCCTGCAAGTCACCATATCTTTAGAAATACCTCTTAAAATCTGACCAGCCATGTTCTAAAGAGCGAGGCAGCTCAAAGTTATAGATGCAAAAAAAAAGAACATGCTCTCTCTTGAACCCATAAATCCTAAACCTAACCAAGCATCACAAATCAATATTTCACTCAAACATTTTGCTAGGCCTAAATGTTGCTGTGCATTCATAAAAAGATGAATCTGGGAGGTTATAGATCAAAAAGCTCACAGCAATATTTACTATTCATGAAATGGTAGCACAGCAGCTAATCGTAATGCCTCTCCTGAAAAAGATAAATTAATTGACTGTAATGCATTCAAATCCCACCGGAAACCCTATAGCATGAGAGATAGGTGGCAACCCACTTGGACATTAATCCAGCAAGTATTCATTATTCAGCAGTTAATGAAAAATTCATATGCCCTAACAAAACAAAGTATTAATTAATTTCTTGAAAGCGTCTACAAACCTGGAGAAGGCTTGCCTAATGTTGCGTGATGGCACTTGAATGGGGAAATAAATGTTTCCAATGTGACTTCATCCATCTGTTAATGTCAGCAGAGACTAAAAGTGTTTTGCTAACTGGAACAGGGAGGATTTACATCAAAGCAGACATATGCTTACGGTTAGCAGTATGGTCCTTTAGTACAGCAGGGCAATAATTGATCCTTTTCTTGCAATTCTCACAAAACAGCCATTTTAAGTGCTTCAGCATACATTTCCCTACTGAATGGGCCCAAAGCAGATTCCAAATCCTATTTTCTCACATCATAAAACTTTACCTGGGATATTATCGGTTCTCAAAAAAGGTAAAAGAGGGGCAAAAAAAGCAAAAACAAGCGATCCATCTGGCCTGTGGTGTTAATTTTCCCTCAAAATAGGCCTGAACTACCCTCAGAATGGCCACTGTGAGGGTCCCGTCACAGCTAGATGACTGACTCACAGCTGGACTCCCGTCTACCAACAGGATGCCGACTGCCTCAGACTTCTACTCGCTGCTGCTGACTCCTTACTTTCATCGGTTGTAGTTTACCCCTGAGAACTCTGTTGCCACACAATATATTGGACTTCAGAGGAGTGCTTACAGTGCTCTTTTAGCTAATCTCAAACTGAAAAGAACGACAACTCACCGCCAAGCTAAATTACCCCACAGAAGATTTATGTAAAGCATATATGGCTGAACTCTCTCTGTGTGAGCCGTTTAGCTCAACTGCAACTATTTGGGTGTAATTTGAGACAAAGAAAAGCAAGCTCTCTCAAAAATATATCCACCTAGGCAGATTTTATTGTTAAGGAAACATTAGAGTTGGATTTGTGGTGTTTTTGCAGAACTCACTAAGCCACAGGAAGAAACCGGGCTTAAACTTCCTTACTCATTACATTTTCATATGAGAAAAACAAACCTCAAACTCAATGAAAAGTTGCAGTAAACAGAAAATTACTCTACAAAACAAACAAAAACATAGAAGAATTTTCAAGGGAGACTTTGTTTGTAGGGCTTTTCACTTGTCTATGTAGGTTAATTTCGTTTCTCACCTGTCTTCTGAACCAGTGTACTGAAAAGAAATGATGGAAACAGTTTGGATAATATCACAACTGCTGTTAGGACTGATTATTCTAATCAATTTTCATGCCTATAATCTATGAAAAGCAGCAAATCCTCTTTTTATGTCACTAAAGTAAATCTATTCAGATGCACCTGAATGGATTTAGTTCACTCAGGTGCATCTTAATAAATAAAATATAATCAAAAAGTTCATTTATTAATGAATTTCATTGGAGCATTAAAGCTTGCAGATGATAAATTCTTTAAACAGTGATAGTTGATTGCCTATGTTAGTTTCAATATTTGTATCATTTCATATGTTTTTCATCTATTACTATGTATTTTTCAGAAAATACATAGTAAAATTTGAATATTGCATAAAACCAATATAAAAATTATATTACAGAGATTGTATGCTATGCTGGTTAGAGAGTTGTCTGGCAGACAATCACTGTCATTTTGGAAGAGGAACAATATCCACAAAAGATCGCAGCTGACAAAGATGGCTGTTTAACAAGTCCTATAACTAAGTATATCAATTGGAAAGTTGAGTGGAAGAACAAAAAATGTGGTAGAAAAAAAATGAGTGCTAATGATATGATTAGCACTCAGAATGCTAATCATATCATTAATATAATTGTAAAAATCCAGAGTTTGGAGTAGAGTCAGAGGGCTTGGACTGAAGTCTGAGCAATGCTTCAAGAGCCACAAAGTCACAAACGTATCCAGGAGATGGACTTTAACTGTAGAATCTCCTGATTAAGCAACTTATAATCATAATCACTTAACCCTAATAACCCCAGGGCGTTAACAGAAACATTTAAACATTTAAAATATATAACTTTTTGTGTAATATAAAAATATGAGCTTCAAGTTTTGAATTGAATCACTGAAATAGATTAACATTTCAATAATATTTTAATTTATTGAGTTGCACCTGTAGTTAAATTCCCCACTGGCATGTTTCTTTTTTAATTTCACATACTTATGTAGTCATTATGACACCAAGGAAGTCTGAACTTTTGAGGTAGAATACCTATTTCGTATTTGGTGCCAGAGACATTGGCGGTTATTCTGCCCTTCTTCTTTTTGCTGTGCGCCTTCCTCTTCCCACTGCTCCGGTAGGAACCCACAGATGGGACATTCACGGGGGACGCTCCTTGATCCTCTGGAGGAGATAACACACAACATAACTAGATACAAGCGCAGCTTGTGTTCCAGAACAGGGAAAGAAGCAGAACTCTAATGTATTTTCCTTGTTCCTGCAGGGGATTTAGAGAGTTTTGTTTATGGGGGAAGAATGTAAGTGGATTATTCATCTTGCGTGCTGTAGTTCCATACATCATAATCCTTAAATTATTACAGTTTCGGTGTGTGTGTGTGTGTTTGCGTGGGTGGGTGTGTGTGTGTGGAGGTAGATTTAAGTATGTCACAGTGCATGCACAAATTCAGCGTGAGCAACTAATACGCTGACCCTGTCAGTCCTGAGAGGAATGACCCTCTCTTACTCACCTCCATCATTAGGAGGGGAGGGCATCTCAGGGGCTAAAAGAGAGAAGGGGTAAACCAAGCTTTTTGCCAGGCTTGGTGGGCGGGCCTCACAAGGTGCTCACAGCACCCCCTCCAAGGGCTCTCTCACACTCGCAGTAGTTACTCTTCCCCGTCCCCGGCTGCGTGGACAATGTGGTTCAGAATAGCCCGATGGATCATCTGAGAATCTCCTTGGCCTGCTTCAGCAGCATAAGCAGAAGAGTCTGAGTGGGCAGGGGATTCGGCATGGGTAGCAGCGGTGGGAAAGGGCACAGAGGGGAGTAGGATTCCTCAGGGGTCTGCACGGCTTGGACTTATTTACGACTGCCAGGGCGGAAAGGGAGGGAAGGGCAGGATAAGGGGGTGGAAAGCCTGTGAAGGAGATGAAAACACATTGTTTATAGGTGCAAAGTTTAGAGTCATCTAACCAATCAAAGACGAGCAGCATGAAGCTCAGAAATTCCACAAACAATACTGCAAATTAAATTATTCAATACTGTGTCGGCTGGAATCATCCTGATTTCATGGAATCAT
Source organism: Xiphophorus hellerii (assembly GCF_003331165.1). Classification (NCBI taxonomy): domain Eukaryota; kingdom Metazoa; phylum Chordata; class Actinopteri; order Cyprinodontiformes; family Poeciliidae; genus Xiphophorus; species Xiphophorus hellerii. The sequence continues at coordinate 12,866,527 of NC_045680.1, forward strand.
GGTGAAAATATTAATGGACTACTCAAGCAAACTGTTTTGAGCATCACATTGTTTCGAGTGCCTGCTGGGTTTAATCGTGTGGCTACAAGGTCACTGGATTCAAACAGATGGTATCTTCACAGTGGCTTATTGAGATGTTACCTCAAGGAAATTAGCATCAGTCAGCCGCCCAACTCGGTGGTTGTCTTCAAAGCCTTTTTGGAATGAAATCTGATATTGTTGTCTTGTCATGTCCAAGTTACCAGTATTGCTGATTTGAGCAGCAAAAGGACTAAGTGACAAGAATTTTTTTTTCAGTTTCAGGTCATGTTTTTTTGGAGGGGGGGAGGTTCAAACTGCACCTCTCAGGGTGGCAGCATGTTGGACAAGCTCTGCTACTTTCATGTTCTGTTTCTTCATTTTCGACAACACCAGGTGTTTCCTAATTGCTGCTGCTGCAGGATTTCTCAAACATGCATGACAGAATCAAAGCAACACATATCAAAAACATACCTGGATATGTTTTTGAAGGGGAAATAACATTATAACATGGTACAAAGCTTGAAAATAATACATAATACCTCACCCCGCTTTAAAGGCCTTCTGCAAAAACAATCTCTGGTCAAACATTACTTTTCAATAATTTTTTCAATTTAACCAACTCCAAACAAAGTGGCATACAGTTCTAAATAAAAAGTTTAAAAAAGGTTGAAGTTATTCTTTTAGTTTTTATGCAACAAAAAAAAAGTTACTAGGGCTTTTCTATATACATTTGTTTGCAAGTATTCATGCCCCTACATTTTTTTTTTACACTTTGTCATTGAACAACCAATGACAGCCAATGACAATGGACACTACTTTGTATTGAGAAACCTCAATACATTTTACTAGGATTTCATGTGACAGACAATTACAAAGTAGTGCATAACTGTACATTTTTAAAACAAGAAATAATTGTTTTTTGAAGTCTTTTAATATTTTAAAGCAATAATACAAATATATCAGCACTGCTTTGTCTCGTTCTTTAATAAGACAAAATGTAAAAACATTTAAGAGGCATGAATAGTTTTGTAATGTAACATATTGTTATTGCATGGTTAAGGCCTCTGCGTTGACTTCATAATAATGTAAACTACCATAAAAGTTTGCAAACTGCAGACTCTTTCTATACCCTATCACAGTTGGTTTAGTTACAAGCTACATTTATTCCTGGAAACTGAAATTTTAATGTGAATTAATAAAGAAAAAAAATAATAAGTCAACCGCATCTTATTTAAGTAATCTAAAATACTTTAAGTATACTTATACATACAAGTAATGGCGGCAAATTTATAGAATCGTTTTTCAAGTCATTATTTCTGTTTATCTCATATGGATGCAACACACTGGCAAGCAATGCAAGTAATGACAAGCCATGTGGTCCCAAGAGACCAATTTTTTTCCATAGGTCACAAGCCAACAGGATAAAAACACGTGTGGTAAAAACTTTCCATTAATCCTTATAACTACCTACCCTTGTCCACAAATTGGCAAATGTTGTCTCCTTGAAGCTCAAATGGCAAATGAATAAGATACTATATAAGTTGTAAGACATTTTGTCTTTAAACATGAACAAAGGATGCAAAAATAGTCTGGAAATGTATATGGAAGTGGTAAATGAAATACAATAATGACTATAAAACAACTTAACTCATGAATAACATGTAATGTCCTACTGTGCCTCTTCGAATTTCATAAAGAGACCAACAGTAGCCTCTAGTGGTGGGAGTACACTAAATAGTGTGCTTTCCACCAAACAATGCTCACAGTCCACACATCCACTTTCCTTCACTACAGGATCAGTGAGCTTAAAAAGATGTGCTCACGAGACAGCTTACAAAGCAACTGCATTGATTCTATCAACAGTCTCTAGACAAATTAGAGTGAGAAAACAATCTAATTGTATTGCTTGATCATTCAGTAGTCCTCACTGTCAGCCTCTTGGTCTGCCTGTGGTAAGCACAGGACATTGATCCGGACTAGAATGAGATCAGCGGAGAGAGGAGGGGAGAGCAACAACAAAGAGTCAGAGTGATAAAGAGAGGCTGGCTGTACTGCTGACAACCTACCCCCCCGCATCTCCCAGTGTTGTAATGTAAAAGCTCTCTGTGAAGGATGCAGGGAACGCTGCCTACATAAGATCTCTGTCTCTATACACAGCTGAAAATCTGACAGAAAAACATTGCATATCAAAGAAGAAAAAAACTTACCACTGGCATTTTGATATAGTTATTTTTGATTATTATAAAAACAGCCAAAAACTTTGTTGTTTCATGTTCTCACCTTTAAAAAGGGGGTATTATGTAAAACATTAGTAAGCTTTAAATCATGATAAATATTAGTACCTCATCAAAAACACACCTGGAACATTGCTTTGATTCTTTCAAGCATGTTTGAGGAATCCTTTAATCTCCCATGGCAACCATTCGGGAGTGCCTAAACGCAGTCTCCAGCCAAGCTTCCACCTCACAGAATAACCCTCCCCTGCGACTCCCCAACTCTGCTCCTCCAGACTAGCGGCAAGAGCAATTAGCAAACACCTGGAAAACTGCAAGTCTGCTGAGCTCATAATACAAAATACTTTTCAGTTCAACACTCCTAGAACGGTTGCAAATGGCATAATGGAGGAGCACAATATTACAATCATGAAGGCAGAAAGAGAAGGAGTTTCTTAAGGAGACAGAGACCCAATTTTAAGTTATGTTTGAAACATACAACATTTTTATAACTGAAGGTAACATAGTTACTTGCTTGTGCAATAATGTGGCACTATGTGCCTAGAAAATACATAATGTCAATCCTTTAAATAGAAAAAACAATAAACGTAAGTCTCCAACAAGTAAACTCACTTTTCAAGTATCTTTACAGACACTATTATTCATTGTGGATCTCCTAAATCTCTGTACCATCTTATATGTATAATTCCAATGTTCGATTAAAGTTCAGGCACTTTAATAGACAAAAAAGAAAAAGAAAATTTGATCGTAGTTCAAATTTGTTGAACTACAATCAGAGTAAAAGAGATTATGAAAACATGTCCTAATTAACATTTCTACCATGCTGAACTAAGCTGAAAGACGTTTGTAATGCCTTTTCTGTTTGTTGGATTTTATTATATACCTTGTACATACTAGTGATTGAAAAAAGAAATGAAAAATTTTGAAGTAAATCACAATTTCAACCTCACTGACTCCAAATTACTGCAAAAGTATCCATCTTTTCTTTTCCTTTACCCACATAAGCTTTAGTGGCGTCAAAGAAATGAACTAATGCAATACAAATATTTGACCAAGAGAGGGAGCCAAAAGGCCATCATAGCAAAGTCAAGCGTGCAGAGCTGCTATTAATGCTTAGATCATGCAGTGTGCTCCTGCCACACAACACACAGAAAGGCTTCTTTGTGAAGAGTCAGCTCTTTGTGTTGCTTTTCTCCGCCCCTTTCTACTCTTATGGCTTTAAAAGAACAACAAATGCTGGTTTGTTTGCAAGGAAGCTGCAATAAAATGTTCAGACAAATATTCATCACCAATCGTTACTATTTATTGTCCCATTCTATAGAAATTTAACATTATAAATATTCACTAAAACTAAACAATAGATTAAATATATTTGCATGGGCATTATTGAATTGTGAGGAAAAAGCAAAAAAGCACTTCCGATGAAATTATTTTTTTTTTTACTGAAGGGCAAATTCGCAAGATATCTTAAACAGTTGTGTAAAAATTGCATCAAAGCAAAAAAATTGGTAACTGAGTGCTCTTTCTACATGACAACTTGTGTCACACCCAAACAAAAGCTGTCCCTTTCCGAGGGGCCTCGTTTTATCTCCTTGCTGTGTTACATCTTGAACGCAGTCATCAGACCCACAATCAAAAGGCTAAAGGAAACATTGCACTGCCTCATGTTGCGCTGAATGTGCAGGATGTATAAATACAGGATCCTCTCTGTCTGAACTGCATGCCCAGTTGTATGCCCAAGTCTTTAGGGCTAGTGTATGCAACATACAAATGCAATTTATATGTAGCATTAATACACATTTAAGCTGTATTAATACTACATCTTTAAGAAGTACCTATAAGAAAAAACTCACTCTCTATCTAGATATACATAGCAAAACACACGTTAGTCACAGAAGCAACATACCTGGATATTTGATACATTAAGTGTCATGGAGAGTGATGTCAGGTTACACCAAATATAAATAAATAAATAAATTATTATATGAATAAAAGTAGCAGCAAAGAGAGCTGTTTAGAATTGATTGTGGACCAAAATTTACCTGTAAATAGTAACCAACTCTGGTTTCGAGGCTCCTCCCAGCTAAGAGGAGGAACGAGTGTGGGAGCTATCAACCCACAGGGTACTGAAAAACACTATCACACCACGCACTGTTTCGTCTGAAGTGATGCTTTTAACTTTTCATAGTTTTAAAAACATTTAGAAGTCAACCATTTTCTTACAAATCAGATGAGCATTTCTATTAGCCACAATAAATCGATATCCATATATCTAAGCTTACAGCTCAAGCAAAGAGGGATGCAGCAGGACACAAATTGGAAAGATGCTGCACAATAAATGCTAGAAAACAGTGGTAGACATTTTACTGAAAATTGTAACACCATGAGAATGGGTCATTCTTTAGAACATCAGGATGGCTATATGGAATGGAAAAAGAAATTAATGGTAGTTTGTAAAAACTGATGGAAGTGAGGACTAACAATGAGAGGGTAAATAGTTTGAACCAAAGACAGGAAGTAAAACTAAGGCATAGAAAACGGATCAGAATAAAGCATAAACTTAAGACTTTAGTTTTATCTGGCTGTAGCACACTGTCTGCTGAGCTCACTGAAAAAAGACTGCATTCTCAGAATATAGCAGAATAATGAGAAATTCAGCTATTTTGAAAAATTTCATTTGTGAAAAACACAAACTCAAGGCGCATCACTCATTTTAAGGTAACAGTGATGATGCTAAAAGCAGCATAGCCAGATAGCGTGACAAATATCAGCTTGTTACACTTTAAAGAGTACTATAAACAGCAAAATGGTATAATAAACTGTCCAGCAAGCACAGAAAATAAAATGTTATTTAGTAATTGTACAATTTTGCTAAAGTAGATTAATCAAATCAAATGACAACAAATACATTTTATAGAATAAGAACAGCTTCTCAATATTTTTGACTGATCATCACTGCAATATCAATTCAATTCACCATCACTACAAACTAGCACAAAGCAGCGCTTTGGTGCAATATTTTGTGTTACACAGAGGTTCACATGTCATTACTTTAAACTATGCTTCATAATAATATTTCTTAAAACTGTGGTAAGTTTTCACTGTCCTTTATTCACACATCTAAGACAGATCTTCATGACCTAGATCAGAAAGTTCAGGGACAGCCATAGCCATAGGGTTTGTAAACAAATGTGAGAATATTGAGTAAGACATATGTTTGTTTTAAAGGGTCTCAAATCAGAAGCAATACCATTTTTTCCACTGAAGGAAATATAACTAAACAAAATACAAAGGTAAGGTGCCTAAATATAGAAAAACACCAATATTAACATAAAACACAAATATTAACTATGAAGGAATTACCTCAAATATTAGAATCTATCCAATGATAATACAAATATGACCTTAGACCGCCCTTAAGTTAACAGCATTGTTAATAATCTGAGATCAATAAGTATTCTGACTCCAAGATATGCATGAAAGGGAAAAAACAGATTTTACATGTTCTATTCTAATTACAATGTGTCGCTGCGAGAAGGCCAGAAATTAGGATGCCATCCAGAAATCATGCTAAACTCTTATATAATCCATCTTCTCTGTCAGAGCTGGCCATCCACAGGGTGCTCTGCCAGTATGTGGTGTGTAAAGTGAAAACTATACTACAAGCAGGACTAAATAAATCAAATCTTCAACCACCAGATCTCTCATGTAATTAGCCAGGCTCTGGGCGCTTGTTGCCTTGCTGAACATAAGCATAAAAGGCTTGAGTTAAATGCAAATTTATTAAGTGGGCTTATGCTGCAAAGACCAGTGGGGGGACCTGTACTGTATCATGCCTGTCTCAGCAAGAAGTCAATATGGTATCTTCCAGATCACTGGAAGGAAGGATTACAGGCCATCCCCCCTTCTTTAGATGTCTTGCTTTTTTGATTAATCCAAGCACAACATGAAATCCTTTAATCTGGCATGCAAGGCGTTAACGATGGGGGATTTTCTTGAGCTCACAAATAAAATCTCTCACAACCGAAGCAGGTGTAATACTGCTATGAATAAGCTGCTAGCAGTGGCTTGCTAAAGATAGGATGCTAGCTAGCTGCATAGGTCAGGTGGAAAAAAGCAAATAGGGAAGCAGACCTGGCATCCTGCTAACCTCCAGTGTACAACAGCTTAATGTTGGCGAATGACAACAAACTACGGTGTTTTAATTCAAATGCTTCTACAACATTTAAGCAGCATTTCCTCCCCAATGGGACGCCGTATAATAATTAATTATAAATGACACCGGGCTGCTCTACAGTTAGCTTAGCAACGTCTGCTCAGATAAAACAACAGTTAACGTTACCGTATGTCTTATTCCAGTACAGCTCTTTTCCTCGTCCCACTCCGATTACACAGCTGCCATTTAGAGACACTGAGGCCTCCTTGGTGAATGCATCTACTTCCAACCGTGTTTCCAGGACTACTCAGTGCCTGTGGTGTCTAACAGCGTTATAGCTCATAAATGACGTTGACTGAAACATTATAAAATAAAATCAGTGTATTGTAGTCCTGTTGTCTGCTGTGAGTGCTGGAGCGAGTCCCCGGGCGGAACCAATAGCGCTTTGTGAGAGGGGGGTTCGTGGATGAACTGCTGAAGTTTGCGTTCGCAGTGTGGCGAAATCAGACACTTACCGCACTGTGGTCCTCTTGGGTTAAACCGGCACGTTATAGTTGATAAATAACTATTTAAAAGAAAAGGAGAGACTTGTCTGCTTCTCAAGGCTTCTGTTTAACGCCAAGTCGGCCTGCGGCTCCTCCTTCACCACTTGCTGACACAAACAGCTGCCTAGCAACGGTGTCGCTGGCCATGGTGCTAAAAACATCCCGTCCCGCTAAAGGGCGCGTCTCCCTCAGACTTTATCAAGGTGTCATTTAGCTCATTAAAATGTGTGCTAACTCTCACCTTTGTGTTGTTTCTGAAATCTTCTGCAGTTAGATTGTGGTTTCTTGTGTTCAGCTGCTAAATTTCAGTACTAGCTGTAATATTTATTGTAGATTCTATCTGTACTATTGATCCATAATGTTTCTCTACTCATTACCTACATCTGCGGAGTAACTTTTGCCAATTTGTTTTAATGTATATATTTGTTTTTAAATCTATATTTTTACGAGGTATGTGACATGTTCATAAAATATTATTAGTAGTGGCAGAATTTTTAAAAACCTTTAACAGTTTAAAAAGTTAATCATTTTAGTGAATAGGACATTAATACTGTTAAAAATCCACTGATCCCTGTTGTGTTTGTAATTGTGTAGTCCTGATGTCACCTGGGAGCCAAATTGTACTGTTTGCAGCAGAGCAGGTGGTTATATTTACTTGCACTCCAATAAGTAAGCAAAGAATACAATAGAAAAATACTTGGAACATGTGAAGTGTTTTTTTTTTTTTTTATCCATTATTTATATATTATTTATCTATATGTACTTTGTATTTGTTTGCTTGTTTTAATTAAATGATTAAGATTAAGATATAAAAAAAAATACATAGAACAGTCTAAAGTGTTCCTTTGTGATTCCATTCCAGAAGTATTATTTACACACACTATGGAACATTTACATACACATTTAAAATGCACAAGACAAAGCAATTCAGAGTAGAGTAAATATAAATGCAATGGGGTTGTTGTAACCAGTAGAAAGATTTTACACTAATATTAGCGGCAAGATTGATAACTATTTGAATCTTTCTTTTTTTGTTAAATACAAAAACAAAACAACATTAAATTAAACAGGAGAAAAAATAAATTTGATGTAGCACCATATACAAGATTAAAATGGCAACTATACTTTGATCAGCCAGTTTATATTAAATATGTCCTCTTCCTAAAAAGGAAAGCTGGAGACAGAGCCCTAGCAATACATATTTTGTGGCTATCTTATTGTAACCAGGAAACTGAGAAAACAAGTGCTTTCCAACTTGTTTTTAGTAATGGTTAGTAATTTAGCAACAGTGGCACTGTTATATAAATATGACCTTAAATTCACTTGGCACTCACAATATAATGTGTGACTGCTAATACATTGACAGATTGTAGAAAAAAATGGAAATGGCACTGCGCACTGTGTAGTTTTTACTGTACACCAATAACATTTTATAATGAAAGGGGGATTTTTATTTGATTGGAGATTATATTTGCAAAAATGACCAACTTGTAAAATGTTGAATACACGGATATTCTCCAAATAGCAACAAAATCAACTAAATGTATATTATATTATATTATATTATATTATAATCATCACACATAACACTATTTCAATTTTCACAACAATTACTGACACAAGGAAACAGAACCGTGTCACAACTTGCAATATTGGATAGACACGTGTGTCTACTCCATGTACATGGAGTCATTTATTTTCACATTGCAATTCTTCACATTGCTGACTAAATGTAACACTCCATGCCTATTGACATCGTGTTTTTTTCCCGAATGGTCAGTGAAGGCAGCATTCCACCTATCAAGAGCATCCATGGGTATTCCCATATGACGTGAACGCAGCGCAGGACGACAGGAGGCAGAGGTGAAAAGTCTGGATCATGTTGTCATTCCAGCAGAGGCATACGTGAACGGCAAAAAAGGACACGATAAATAAACATCATTAAGTAGGCCAGCCGAGCACGACCAGGTTCTGTTCAAAAAAGAAGAGCACGTTGATGGTGTTCGCAACCGGCCAGTGTGAGCAAGCTGAAATTTGTTATCGCGCTAACGAAGGAGCCTGTTAGCTAACGGCCACCATCATCGCTCCTAGCCAGCTGTGGATCGCCCTGTCTTCCTACGATGGGAAACGCAGCAACTGCCAAGAAAGGAAATGAGCAGGAAAGCGGTGAGCACACGGAAGTCATCCTGTTTGCTTTCAGACATTTAACGTTTTCCGTATCATCATCTGCGAAAATTCAGTGGGTAGCATCCTTTAGCAGTTGTACAGCACTGGAGCAGACAGTACAGTAACATGAGCTGCACAGAAGAACCATCTTTGGTAGGACAGTTCTACAATACAACGCGAGCTCGCAGTGTTCGTAACAACGTCAGGTTGCTGATGTTGTCAGCTGGAAACTGTGAAACAAACACTAAAAGCAGCTAGTGTTTGAATATTTGTCAGCTCGGTCATCATCAGGCTTACTGTGGGGTTTTTTACAGAAGCCGTGAATGTCAAAGAGCACCCCACTGTTTAAATAAATAGATTGTTTTTTTTTTTATGTTGTTGTGTTTAAGATGAGCCTTCAAGACGCTCTGTTTAACTTTGGGCTCACATCACGAGCCTGAAAGCAAGATAACATCACCAAACAAGCTGCAGGACGCCTGGAGTCAGCTGAAAACGATCACCATTAGAGTTTATGTATTTGGTTTGACTAATCCTTTTTAAAGTTAGTACTTCCGGATGTTTATTTAACAAGATCTGTCATATCTAAAAATTAACAAATGTTATTAGCTGTTAATTTGAATAGCAAGAAAATTGATGTTCTTACTGTGCTATTAACCCAATATGAAATGTATTCTGCTGCCTATAGCTGTGAAAAACAGCTATATTAGGGCGATATTGGCTTAAAATGTTAGCATAACATTTTGTGGCATTTGTTGCAATAATGACAAAAGTGAAGATATAAAGACTTTTGGCTTAAAATGTCTAAATAAAACAGATGCATAGAGTAACTGTGCTGCCAAACATTGCACTGCAATTGCATTCAGTCACATTTTGCAGACATTCATGTAGATAGTATTTGTTCTTTCATGGAATCAACAGTGGTTCCAATAGCAAAAGTAACAATCATGCTGTCAGTTTTGGAGTTTTGCAAAGAACATCAGGTAGATTTTTTTTTTCTCACATAATGATTTATCATACCAACTCTTGTTCCACAATAATTGTCTCCAGTGCAATAATTTCCCAATTCTACATAGGATTTAGAACAACCTAAAAGTGTTAGAGCATGTTTTCAATCAAACTAAAATCAGCTGATTTCATATGTGTGGAATACGCTTTCCATCACATGCGTTAATTTTCCATGATTTTGAAATTCAAATGATCTTGACATTATGAAAGTTTTAGAAATAAATTGATTTGTTACGACATGAAACTATTTTTCTGAAAATTTGCCAACATATCTAATAAAACTCTTTCTTTCTGGTCAAAATGCATTTTGTGCACAGCTATTCTACAGTGTAGCTCATCCATAGATTCCTTGGAGGACGCCGCCGTGGGCATGTTGTTGTTGTGAGCAGCCAGCCTAATCCACCCAACTGTGTCATAGCAGTGGCCTGTCTGCAGAGCCCTGATCTTGACCTGCTTTCTGATTGGCATTAGTTTGTGCTGTCTAACAAACTTGTGACTCGGGCCACCTGCAGTTTCTGCAGAGGAGGGCTGGAGCTGAAACAAGATTAAACGGAAAGCACAAGCAATATCGATGCCATAACTTAGAGTTCTATGTTTATTCTAAACATTCAATCTGTTATTTTGATATGCACAAACTAATTAAGCAAAAAATATAATTATTTTGCTTAATTAAAATATAATTATTTTTTTGACTATTCTTGATTATTATTATTATTATTATTGCTGAGGGTTATAGTTAGTAGAAAACTGAAGATCTGCAGTATGAAACACATCCACCAGAGAGCACACTATCCTGAATGCTATACCTCCTTCTGCTACTTTGTGGGTGTAACAGGTTTCTTATCAGCAGTCTTGGCTTGCCATGGTTGCACTATGTTTTTGATATGACATTTGAAGTCAGGCCTTCCGGGCTCTGTTTAAATTTTCCCTGTCAAAAAAAAACAATTTGCATGTAAGATGCAGCAAAGTGCTTTCAAACAGCACCATGACGACACTGGACATGTATTTGGCCACTGTAGCAGAGGACGTGAACAGGAAGCTCAACTTTATGTGGTTAACCAGCCATTGCAGAGCACTTGACTGCATACAGGAAGTTAGTATCGCTGGTGCTAAGCCTGCAAACGGTTTCTTTGCCTGAGAGCTTTTCTTACTCGCACATCGAGATATTTGCCTTAAAATGGCACAGGGAAAGGATCACTCCTTTGCCAGTCGCTTAATCAACAAATATCTTAAGAGTGGACAAGAAAACAAGGGACAGGAGAGTGAGGTGCCTCTGATCTCTGAGTTCACCGTCATGTGGGATAAGTTAAGTAAGTGCAGTGGATTTCTTTTTCTCTAATCTTGAGCTCTGAGCAGGGTGGGATGTTGTTTCTTCAGAAAACAGATAGAAACTCAGATATTTTCCCTTGTAACATCTTTTCCATCAAGCCACTGGCTTGGGCTCTTAAACATACCAGTTTATGTATTGTGTTTAAAAATAATATTTTCTTAAATGTTTGTGTTATCAGATTTCAAAACTAAATTTAAGACTTAAGTTCAACTTTCACAGGGTTTTTTCAGTATGTTCCCCAAATAGTTTCTCTTTTCTGTTATGTTTTCACATTCACATCATCAGTTTTTACCTACCAGAACAGTAACACAGTTATTTTTAGCATAACGCTTTGTATTGCGGGCTGGTTCTGACGCTTTAGTCATGTAATATAAGCTGACATCTTAATATCTGTGTCTTGTCTTTCTTGTGCACTGTTTAGTTTTAAATGTGCTTTTTCATTGGATTTCACAATTGGTGTTGTCTTTTTTTTGTCTTTATGAAAAATAAAACTGACCTATATTGTCAGAACAGACAAAAAATATATACTACTGAGTAAAACTCTAAAATAAATTAATTTAAATGTAGCTTAAGAAGAGCTACACAATAACAAGAAAAGTGAGAAAAACTTAGGTTAATTATTACCTAAATTTTTGCAGTTTAACTATATTATTTGATTTCCTAATACTGTGCAAATCTACTTAAAAATAAAAGGATTTGGAAAACCTAATTATTCCTGCACAGTTACAGGAATAATGTCCTTAATTCTTTATCTTTTGTTGTAAACTGGAATTTCCATTAGTAGTCAAAAAATAGAAGTATAGCGTTTAAGTTGGTTACATATCTGCACAGTGATGCGGATGCCTTACATTGTCTCCAGTGTTTGTTTTTTCTACATGTGGTTCTGAAATGTTGTTGTTTTCAGCTCTTCATAAACTGTTCTTCCTCTCTTTTCTTCTCCATCATTTCCATCCATATGGGTGAATGTTCCTGCAATCCGTGGCGAACTGTAGAGACTTTTGGTACGCTCATTGTTCCATGAGACATCCCAAGTCACAGAGAGAATATTTATTATGCACTTTCAACTCACAGGACTTGGACAGCCCTATATCCCAGTTCTAGAACTTGCAAAAACAAATGCAAAAACTAGTTGACTATGTTCAATTTTTTGTGTAAATGAAATTGATGAACAGCAAATCCAATATTAAAATTTACAATTTGTCAAATTTTAAAAAAAGCTCTTATTATACAGTAAAAATTCTTAATCTCTCAAGGAATTTCATTTCAGTAGGTGAGCTTAAACAAATGTTAAACATTTTAAGCTATTTTAATTGATTATTCATGTGATGATATTATTTGATTACACAGTTGAACATGTAATTGAAATCATCTTAATTTTGCTTATGGTGCTTAGTAAATGTTGATGTTTCATATGGTCTAAAAACAATTGTAAAAATTACGTTAAAAAAGGGTTGGGGTCACAGAAACTGATGCATAAGTGAGGATAATCTTATAATTCTTTCATTTTTGGTTGGATTCAGGGCTGGTACCTTACCAAAAGAGTTGCCTTTAAAAGGACTAATGGACAAAACATGCTTAGATGTTCATTTGTTTCTGTGACCAAAAGGACACATTCTTTTTGTATGCAATTAATAGAAAAGTGCAGTAGGCTCCTATAGGCTGACTGGTAGTGTACAGCAACAGTTTGGGGAGGGGCAGAAAAGCTCCAGTAGCTCCGGTACTTTCTGTCCCATCTGTTTAGGCAAAACTGACTCTGAAGCCATATGTTTTTAACATTTTAGTACATATAGCCACATACAAATAGAATTCCTATCTAATAAAAAAAAAAAACTGTGAAAATGTTAAAACTATTTGCACACATATTGATAAAACTCTCCCCTTATAATTCAGTGCAGTAAATTATTTTCTGCCCCCTTTCAGATTTTTTCTTTGCACCGATATATTTCAGATCAACGAAATATTAATGTCAGACAAATATATCCTGAGAAATTACACAGTTTTCAAAAAATAAAATGAGGATTTTATTTATTGAGGAATAAAAGCTAAACTAAACTGACCTGACCCCATTTGAATTTTGGTTAGTTGGACCAAATTTGTGGGCAAACACTGCCGTCTGGCATTTGTGGTAACTGCCGATGATTCTTTTGAATCGCTGTGGGTGAATTTTGACCCTCTCTTCTTTGTGAAATAGTTTTAATTCTGCTGCACTGGAGTGTTTCTGCACATGAACAGTTACTGCCAGGTCACAGCAACTCCGGCGGGTTTAATTCCAGACTTTGACTAGACAACTTTATTTGAACAAATCAAGGGTGGTCTTCAGGTGGAATAGTCCTGCTGCATAATCCAAGTACAGCTGAGATTAAAGTTACACATTGTTCTCTGGACATACTCCATTTATTGTTAAATCATGAATACTGATCATAAGTGTTCATGATTCAACAAGTACTTAATGCTCTAAATGTTCATCTGGTTTCTCTTGTAACCTCCTGGATGAGCCTTTCATTTGTTTTTAGAGTAATTTTGGTAGGGCAGGCGGCACGCCTAAGAAGGTTCACCAGGTTTCCCATATATTCTCCTTGTGTTGGAAATGACACTTACCTTGATTTGCTGCTGTCCAAAAGCTTAGAAGTGAAAGATGTCTGTTCATCTGTTCTCATCTGGCACTGTGTGTTGCTTTTCGAGAACTTTTAGCCTACTTTATGTGGTCTGCTAAGTTCTAAGCTTCTTGATTTTACATGTCAAGCATTCATCAGTCAAGTGTGACTAGTGAGACTGAGCAAAATAGTATGGGTAATCACTATCAGTTTGTGATTTAACATTAAAAAGATAATGCTTTTTAATATAATCCTAATATTATTCTATCCTATTTTATTGTCCTATAAATAAAAACATTATTTTAGAACTGCTTTTGGTTTTTACTCAGGTTACCTTTGTTTGATATTAAAAGTTGTTGGATGATCTGAAATATTCAAGTGTGACAAAAAATAAAAATGGAAGCCATCATATACAACACATTCCAAATATAATTGAAAAATGTCACCTCTACGATACTTTTAATTTAAAAACAGATTAACTTTTGCAAATTTAGGATTTGCTTAACCTTTACATGATCAATGGGAAGAATATAATGAGTAAGTAAAAACCAAGCCATAACACCAAAGAGATATTTCATCGCTTTCAATAACTCTGTGACTTTGGACACCTCATGTCAGCCGTGACTTTGACAGTGCACTGTCCTCACCATGCCTGCTCTGTGTTCTCAGTTATATGTATGTTGAACCTCTTGTCTTTTTGTCTGCCGACTGTGTTATTGTCTCTCTTCTTTACCGCAACCACTCTTGAAAGAGATGCAGAACAGCTTGTCTCGAATTTGGCCAGATCTGTAAAGTTCACGGAGCTCTTTGCATCACTTTGTGATTTAAACTTTCCTGCTAAGGCGTGTGGTTTTGACTTGGAATACTTTTTTTTTTTGTTGCTGTTGTTTTAAATGCAGTCCCCACACCCCACTAAGTGACATTTGCCTGACCTCAGAATGCTTTTGTTCCCCTGAAGGTGTAAACTGCCTTTTTTTTTTTCTTCCTTGAATGTAAAATTAGATTTTATATTGGTATGTCCTGAAATTTGATTTGCTTCCATTTAAAACAGTTTTTTTTGTTTATTTTTAGTGAAAGAGTTCTTAGCAAAAGCCAAAGAAGATTTTTTAAGAAAATGGGAGTGTCCTGCACAGGTAAAGTCCTTTTATTTTTTAAATTTAATTTGTTTGTCTATAATTTTGAAAAAAAGCACATGCAGTTTTTGATCTTCATTTAGTTAAAAATATCTGGAATGCTAACTGATTGGGTATTTCTACAACTTCTTGCAAACAGCAGCCACTTTCACAAAAAATGTTTCCATCCAGCTAATATTTTTTCAGCTTGAGCTTTATATATAGATCTGGGGGAACAATACAAGTAAAGCTGCTTCAACTTACTTCCTTGTTTTTATTACAACATATTTTAACAGTGTACAACAACCCTGGATGAGTTTGAAAGGTTCAAGACTCTGGGCACTGGCTCATTTGGACGTGTGATGCTTGTGAGGCATAAAGGAACAAACCAGTTCTACGCCATGAAGATCTTGGACAAGCAAAAAGTAAGTGCACATTGTTAAAATATGTCCATCACAACACCCTTAAAACTACTGCTGCCGTAAAGGCTTGCTTGTGTAAAGGAAAAAGAATCAGCAGAAATTCTTCATGTGAATGCAGGCGCTGTGTATCTGATGAAAGGAAATGGAGTGCTTCCTTTTATGTGCTGCTAGTACATTATCACTGAAAACCCCAAAGGCTCTTCGTATGAGAGTTTCGATCTTTAAATACTGATGTGGAAGTGGTACAGACAGGGGGTGTTGCTCTTCTAGCGCTGCTCTGTTCCCCTGAATTTGGCTGTTGATTTAAGAAGTTAACCTGTCTCACTTTAACTTTCACTTCAACAAAGCAACTTAAAAATGTTCCTTTACAGAGTATGGCCTCGGCCTCTTTTTCCTCGTTAACTAGTTCTGCCTAATATAAGAAGTATTTCAACTGTATGTTATTAGACAAACTGACATGTAGCTTTAGATACTTTTTACCTGATGTGTTACAGTTTAATAGTATATTTAGCTCCTAGCTTACACTAGTGATTCTGAACTTTTTGTCCTGCAAGTCCTTGTTGTTGTGCTATTACAAATTCTGCATCCCCCTCTGTAAATACGGCAACTTGCTAGCTGTACGACCTTCTTTTAGCTTTTGACTCTAGTTTGTACATAACGTTTGAGTTCAGATGATGATCTGCCCATTCATCTCATCATGAAATGTGAACACATTTCCTTGCAAAAGTATTCATGCACCTTGGCATTTTACACATTAAATGTGCGGCAAACTAGCGGTATTGTAGAGGGCCGCACTGGGTTAACGCGGTGAATTTCAAACTGTCCGACGCGTGCTTCAATATACTCCCAAGTCGCTTCAGGTTGTTGTTGCAATCATCAATTTATTCCACTTGACTGTCATACTTCAGATTTTACATGGACTGACACATACTGACCAGGCTAAACCATACAATGTTGCTAACAATAAGCGACATTACAACACGGTCAACAGAAATTATGACCACCACCGGCGCACCCGCTTCCTCATACATACAAATCAGCGCGCCAGTATGGCTCCCATTCATACCTTAGTGACAGTCACGCCCACCTCGACACACCCACCACCCAAGTGTCAAAGCCGTGTGCTCCTGCCACATCAGTAACTGCTCATTTCAACCATAAGGCTCTTACATTCCGGCCCCTAATTATTACAAAGATAATTATCTGAAATGTTAACACTGTAAGAGACAAGCCTAAGAAACAAATAGTCATAAATTGCTCAGTATCAAATTTATTTTAATCTATCTTTTAGACTAAGCAATCAACTAGAGAAAAGGAAGTCACTGGTGATTAGAACTGAGAGAAAAGGTCGTTAAATGTTCAAGGCGTCTCCGCCTCCTGAAGCAAGCACAACTTGGTAATGGGTCTTTCCAGGTAGCTCGTCTTTGTCTTGATGCGAACTGACCGCACAAGTCCTCTTTTATCAGGAACAATGTTCACAACTTTACCCATTAACCAAGAGTTGCGTGGAGCAGAGTCATCCACGATGAGGACGACATCTCCTGGAAGAAGGTTCCGTCTTGTTCTTTGCCACTTCTGCCGCTCTTGTAGTTGAGGCAAGTATTCCTTTAACCAACGCTTCCAGAAGAGATCCGCCATATATTGCACCTGTCTCCATCTTCGCCGAGCGTAGACATCATTCTTGGAAAACACTCCTGGTGGTAATGAAGGCGTGGTCTTTAAGAGAAGAAGATGATTTGGAGTTAGTGCTTCCAGGTCGTGGGCATCAGTAGAGGCTTTGGTTATAGGTCGACTATTGATGATAGCCTCAACTTCGCAGAAAACTGTCCGAAGACTTTCCTCATCAAGACTCTGTGTTCTCAAAACAGAATTTATCACTTTCCGAACAGATTTAATAAGACTTTCCCATGCACCTCCATGGTGTGAGCCAGTAGGAGGATTGAAAGACCATTTTATTCCTTTCTGAAGGAGAGTGTTATTGATTAGAGTTTGATTCCATCTTTCAATTTCTTTTCTCAACTCGCGTTCAGCTCCTACAAAGTTGGTTCCATTGTCAGAACGCAGCTCCAGCACTTGACCACGTCTAGCAATAAACCTTCGGAGACCATTGATGAAGGAATCAGTATCCAGTGATGACAACATCTCAAGGTGAACTGCTCTTGTTGCCATGCAGGTAAAGATGACTCCATATCGTTTCAACAGGCTCCTTCCACGCTTAATTTCAAAGGGACCAAAACAATCCACACCCACACAAGTAAATGGGGGTTTGTCTGGATACACTCGCTCCTGTGGAAGGTCTGCCATCCTTTGACTTCCTGGTGCAGCATGGAGTCGTCGACAAGTCATGCATTTTGATAGAGTCTTCCTGATTGCAACGCTGGCACCTGGGATCCAATACTTTTGACGCAGTTCCGCCAGCATATGATTACGTCCACCATGGCCTGTCTGACGATGTATATGGCGCAGTAAAATTTCGGAGATGTGAAGGTCTTTAGCCAGTATGACTGGGTATTTAGCTTCAGCAGGCATAGCTGCTTTGCTTAGCCTTCCGCCAACTCTTAGTACACCACTTTCAAGAATAGGATCAAGCTTATAGAGCTGGCTTGTTTTCTTCACACCTTTATGTTTTTGTAAACTTGTTATTTCCTCTGGATATCGCTTTCTTTGACAATAGCAGATGATGGCACTCTCAGCTTTTCCAAACTCCTCCACTGATAAGGCTCCCAATGCAACCTTTTTCTTGAACACATTCATTTCTTTCTTCAATCTTTCTTGAAATTTAATATCATCAAGTTTGGAGTTTGCAAGGTCCAACTTCAGTTGTGCTCTCTTTTGAGCCAGTTTGGACAGCAATTGTTTAAACCTGAGTAGCCACCCAACCATTGTTTTCAGTTTGTCCCAAGAGGAAAATGAATGAATGAAGTCCATAATTGGATCCACTTGTTCATTAGTGCATGTCGCATTAACAGAAACCAATGTCTTGACCTCTGGATCTTCTAGATCCTCCAGAGCAAAATGACTTATGTCCTCAGGATTTGCAGGCCATTTCCATACAGGGTCATGAAGAAACTTTGGTCCAGACACCCAGGTATTAGCCTTCAAAAGAGACTCCACACTTGCTCCTCTGGATGCCAAATCTGCTGGATTAATACTGGTAGCAACGTACCTCCACTGTAAGGGATTTGACAAATTGAGTATCTCTCCAACTCGATTTGTCACAAAAGTCTTAAATCTCAATCTTTCATTCTTGATGTACTTCAAAACTGAAGTACTATCAGTCCAAAATACTGAGTCTTGTAATTCCATTCTTAATTCCTTCTTCAACAGCTTA
Source organism: Xiphophorus hellerii (assembly GCF_003331165.1). Taxonomy (NCBI): domain Eukaryota; kingdom Metazoa; phylum Chordata; class Actinopteri; order Cyprinodontiformes; family Poeciliidae; genus Xiphophorus; species Xiphophorus hellerii. Next base: position 12,885,443 of record NC_045680.1, read on the forward strand.
TCCATACGGCTGGCAACCACTGCAGCAGTCAACTCCATGCGAGGGATGGTGATGGGTTTCAGTGGAGCTACCCGGGCTTTACCCATTACAAATGCACAATGCACTTGTCCATCAGCATTACACTGCAACAGGTAGCTCACTGTTCCATATCCATTCTCGCTTGCATCACTGAAATGATGAAGCTGCATACTTGTGGCTTGTCCAAAGTCTTCTGGTTTCAGACATCTGTTAACTCCAAACCGTTCAAGCCGATGAAGTCCTTCCAGCCAGTTTTTCCACTTCTGGACCATATCATGTGGCAAAGGATCATCCCAGCCAACGTGTCTTCTGTTTAGATCTTGTAGAATCCCCTTTGCGACTAAGACAACTGGTGCCAGAAATCCAAGAGGATCGTAGATGGAACTTATGATGGACAAGACTCCTCGTCTTGTCAGAGGTCTATCTTTGAGGATGATCTTGAATTTCAGCAGGTCTGATTGTACACACCACTGTACTCCCAACACACGCTCCACAGGTAGATCATCATTATCCATATCCAGGTTCTTCACCTCAATGGATCTTTCATGCTGTGGTATTGTAGTAAGAACACTGCGTCGGTTACTTATCCATTTGAGAAGTTGAAATCCGCCTTTCTTACACAAAGCACGAAGTCCTTGATATAATGACACAGCTTCCTCTTCTGTGCTCACAGACACCAAACAGTCATCCACATAAAAGTTGTGAAGCACCGCATTTATGACATTTGATGTAAACAGCTGTTGATTGTCCTCTGCACACCTTCTCAGTGCAAAACATGCACAGTTTGGAGACGATGTAGCTCCAAAAAGGTGTGCAACCATTTGGTACTCCACAAGATGCTGATCATACTCTCCATTTGGCCACCAGAGAAATCTCAACAGATCAGAGTCAGATGGTGGTACTCGGACCTGGTGAAACATGGCCTCAATGTCCGCTGTGATAACAACAGGTTCCTTTCTGAATCTGGTGATGACACCAACCAATGAACTGGTGAGGTTTGGACCTTGTAAGAGTTGAGTGTTTAAGGATTTTCCTCCAAATGTTGCACCACAGTCAAACACGACTCTTATCTTTTTCTTGTGAGGATGATATACTCCATGGTGTGGTATATACCAAACCCTCCCATCACACCGTTCAAGATTTTCAACTGAGACTCTCTCAGCATAGCCCTTGGAAATTATATCATTCATGAAATTAGTATAGTCAGAAAGAAATTGATGGTTTTTGGTAAACTTCCTTCTGAGATTCAAAACACGCTGTTCAGCCAATTTCCTATTGTTGGGCATTTTCAGATCTTTGTGTCTCAGAGGTAAAGCAATGGTGTAATGTCCCTCTTCCAGCTTAATTGATTCTGTAACCAGCTCCATGAATTGATTATCTTCTCTGGACCATCCAGGTTGTTCATCTTGAGAACATTCAGGAAAATCAACCTTCAATTGTTGTTGCCATAAGTTCTCAAGTCTTGACACAGAAATCCTGTTAACAGTAACAGTTGATTGTGGCTCTTTTGTGTCGACATCACAGTCTCCTCTGAGAGGTCCATTCACTGTCCATCCAAGAATCGTCCTAACTGCATAGGGGCCTCCATTTTGACTTCGGATGACATCCCATGGCTCCAGCGCTTTAGGCACATTGGTTCCAATAAGCAAATCAACTCCTGAATTGATTTCAGTTATCTTCAAATTTTTCAGATGTGGCCATCTTTCGAGGTCTTCTTGGTGGGGGATGTTGCTGTTATGAACGGGCATGCTTCTTTGTGTGAATAAGTCAGGTAATTCACAAAAGATGTCTTCATTTAGCCCAGCAATCTCCAAATCTGACACAATGTTGCTTCCAACCACCCTTTCTTGACCCATTGTCCGTAAAAGGATGCTTGTATGTCTCCCAGTGACATATAATCTGTTCATCAGTTCTTCGGTACAGAATGATGCAGAGCTTCCAGGATCTAAAAAAGCATATGTTATTATTGTTTTCTGGCTCTTTGTAGACTTCACTCTGACTGGTAAAATAGAAAGAGTACAGCCATGCTCACCGGCCCCAGTTAGACCACTGGATTGAGCAGAGATGGAGGCACTTCCACTTGTTGTCTCCACTTCCTTCTTCTTATGGACTGGACCAGTTTCCTTTTCTTTGGAGAAGACATGAAGCATGGTGGGATGTCTTAAGCTACACACTTTACAGTGATGCCGCCTTTTACAGTCTTTGCTGATGTGCCCAGTGCATAAACAGCCAAAACACACCCCATTTTCTTTCAAAAATGTCAATTTCTCCCCATGTGTCCTCCTTCCCAGTAGAGGGCATGTGTCCAAGGAATGTCCAGCTCCACAAAATAAACAACTCTTTATAACAACTGTCTCTTGTCCTTTCTTTACTTCAAGGTCAGCTTTCTTCTGCATATCTCCAACAATAGTAGCAAAACTACTTCCTTTTATCTTTAATCGCTGCTGTGATTTATAGACTCCTACATCCTTCTTTGGTCTAGATAAAGAATCTTGAATATCACCGAAAAGTGGATCACTGGTGATCTTCACTTGCCTTTCTACGAACCGAACAATGTCACTGAAAGTTACTCTTCTTTTGAACTTCTCCTGTAAATCACATACATCATTTCTCCATCTGTCCCGCAGTTTAAAGGGCAGTTTTTTGATGATTGCTTGCATATTGGCAGGGACATCCAACTCATGCATACAGCCATTGTTTTCCATCACATTACAGCATTCCCTGAGCAGAAAGCTGAATGCTTGTAAAGCCTTTACATCCTCTGCTTGCAAAGCAGGCCATGACAAAACTTTATTCATATATGCAGCAATTATCTTTAAGGAACAACCAAAATGTTCTTGAAGTAAAGATTTAGCTTTAGCATATCCAGAATCACTAGGCATATGAACACAGCTTCTTACTAGGTCATGAGGCTGACCTCTAGTGTACTGCTCCAAGAAGTATAAACAATCTTTGGCACTGTGCGCCTTTGTTTCAATGCTGTGTTCAAACGCTGTCATGAATGTCTTAAATTGGAGTGGATCACCATCAAATATCGGTATGTCTCGTTTTGGCAGAAAAAATAAAGATTGTTGATTTACAAGCAAGCTTGTAATTTCATTCTGCCTTTCCAATACACTTAACAGTTGTTTATTTTCATCAACTGACAATGAATTTTTATGATGTGATGATTGTGGCTGAGTTTGATGAAACATTCGGTCTGTTGGAACTTCACCTTGTGTTGTTTTTATCTTCACCTGGTCAGTAAATGTGTCTGGATTTTGTTTAACCTTTGTGTTTTTTGGTCGTGCACCCAAACAAGAATAGGACTGAAAGGTTGGAGCTTTATCATGACAGTCAGTTCCAGCTGCTGTAGGTACAAATGTATCTGCATCAACATTCAACATTTGAGATCTTTTATTTTCATGCTCAAAATATGAATTCATGCCATCAGATCTAATCTGTGCAGCACTAGTTACTTGAGAACAGACAGAGCCCTGAAACACCTTAACTTTAGCCATTGAGGCTGCAAGTTCAATCTCCAAATCCAGTTCTTCTTTCTTTTTCCTTAGCTGTTCCTCCTGCTCCTCTAAAGCATGTTTTTGTTTCAACAGCTTGTGTCGTGCCTTTAATGCAGCCATATCTGCTTCTGCTTTAACCCGAGCTGAAAATGTAGAAGACACAGAGGACTTAATTCTTGATGAACGACTTCCTCTAGACCTTCTGCTGTCAACATTAGAAACACTGTCACTTGGCTTTACATCATCCTCAACATCAGCATTTTCATCACACTCTAAATGCTGAGAAACTAAAGGTGTATTATGCTCTTTATTCACGCAGGGATCAACACTGGACAATTGAGCCTGATTTAATTCAGCTTCTTCACCCATTTGAGCTGCATTGTTGAGTTGTTCTGCACCTGAAAGCCATTTTTCAACTTCTTGTATAAATTCAGAATTATATTCACACAAGCTTGAAAACCAAGTGTTTTGTCTTTCTTGTTCTTCAGCAGGAAACAGTGGAATAACAGACTCATACAGCTGATTTGCATTTTCAAGCATTAGTTTTAAATCATCACAGTGAGACTGAACACTCTCAAGATTTCCTTCATTTTTCATAAGCTCTTTAATAATGTTTATTTCTCCTTTAATTTTATGAACCTTTGCTTTGAGATCCTTTTGAAGCTTCTCAATTTTATTTTGTAATGCTTTAACAGTTAATTTTGGTCGTCTTTTTTCAGCTTTACCGCTTACAACGGAACTCGATTTAGATCCAGCTGACTCCATTTCCCGTTGTTTGATTTTAACAATTCCTCTTCAGACAAAGCGATTCAGTGTGTGTATTTGTCCATACCTCAGTTCCAGCGAACTTGATTGAGCTGCAGTGAAGGAATCTCATTCAATTAACTGATGACGCTGCGCTGCGTGCGCCATTACCGCTTCCAAACTGTTCCAAGCAGAAGCGAAGAATCCAGACTCGCCTTTCCAATGATCCGCTCATTCGATTGTCTTTCTGTTGACGATAAATGTGCGGCAAACTAGCGGTATTGTAGAGGGCCGCACTGGGTTAACGCGGTGAATTTCAAACTGTCCGACGCGTGCTTCAATATACTCCCAAGTCGCTTCAGGTTGTTGTTGCAATCATCAATTTATTCCACTTGACTGTCATACTTCAGATTTTACATGGACTGACACATACTGACCAGGCTAAACCATACAATGTTGCTAACAATAAGCGACATTACAACACGGTCAACAGAAATTATGACCACCACCGGCGCACCCGCTTCCTCATACATACAAATCAGCGCGCCAGTATGGCTCCCATTCATACCTTAGTGACAGTCACGCCCACCTCGACACACCCACCACCCAAGTGTCAAAGCCGTGTGCTCCTGCCACATCAGTAACTGCTCATTTCAACCATAAGGCTCTTACACACATAAAAGTATGAAAAGTGTGAGATGCACTTGTATTCAGCCCCTAAGAGTGGAAACTTTGTAAAATCGTTTTTAAGTGCAATTACATCTGCAAGTCCTTTGGTGAGGTCTCTACTAGCTTTGCACATCTAGAGGCTACATTTTGTTTTCCAGTTTATATATTAGCTCTTATTTAGACTGGCTAAAAAGCAGCTGGGAACAGCAAACAAGTCAAGTATTGCCACATATTCTTTATTGGATTTATTTCTAGCCTTTTGACTGAGCCGTTCTAACACATTCATATGTTTTGATTGCAATTATTCCGTTGTCGTTCTGGCTACATGTTCAGGGTCTTTGCCTCGCTGGACAATCAGTATTTGTCTCCATCCACTGTCCAGTTAACTTCAGAGGTTTTTTTTGCACAGCATGATGCTACCACCAGCATGTTTCACATGGGGGGTGGTTATGGTTTTTTGCCACACAAAGTACTTTGCATGTCGATCAAAAAGTGAAACTTTGGTCTCATCTGACTGGAGCAACTTCTTCCTCATATTTGCAGTGGTACCTGCATGGTAAATGTTTTCTGCTCTCTTTTAACAATGGCTTTCTTCTTCCAACTCCTCCCGTATTTGTGCAATCCATTAGCACTAGTTGTCCTGTCTACACATTCTCACACCCGAGAACTGGTGCTCTGCAGCTTCTCCAGAGTTACCATGGGCCTCTTGTGTCTTGCAGATGCATTTTCACATTGCTCAATATAGGTAGACATCTATTTCTTAATACTTAGTTTTGTAGGTTGTGTGATTCTCTTTAGATTTTCAGATGACGAAGATGTGATGTGTTAAAGCTTTGATTAATTTTGGAATATAACCTGACCGTGCTTTTAATTTCTTCACAACTTTATCCCTGACCTGTTTCCTATGTTCTTTGTTTTTCTTCCTGTTGCTTGTTCACTAGTGTGAGAAAAACCCGAAATTAATTAACTCAAAGTCATACATTGATTACTTATTATTTGACTTCTTTAGGCTTTTGGAGTTTATTTAGAATCTAAATTTTATATGATTCCTCTATTTTACCAGAGAGGAGGGATACAAATACATACCATACGTCTTTTAAAGATCATAAATCTTTTCATATTTTTAAAAAATAAACCTGATACAACATATTTTGCATTCTACTTGTCAAATTCCACAAAAAACATTTATAAAAGGCCATTTTTATGTGTAAAAATAGTGTTTTATGCTATTAAAAACTTGTCTAGACATCTGTTCATCACATACACAGTGTGCTGTTATTTTGCATACATATGTTGACAGTCTCTATATCATGAAAGCTCTGCACCACTTCTGAGCTCTCTAGCTCACACATTTGTGAAATATTATTAGTTTGGTGGTAACTTTGCTGCTGTCCCACTGTCTGTGTGCTGACACACAACTTTGAATAATATCTGACAGACCAGTAAACAACTAAGAAAATAAGGAAAACATTCTGATCTCATTTGTTTCCTTATGTTTTCAGGTGGTGAAGTTGAAGCAGATAGAACACACACTAAATGAGAAAAGAATACTGCAGGCCGTCTCCTTCCCTTTCCTTGTCAGATTGGAATACGCTTTCAAGGTACTGATGGATCCAAACCCTTCTGCAGGGTTTTCCATCTCATTTTGAAAACTTTCTCTCAGTTTATTTCTCTGCATGTCATTGTCAACTATTTATAATTAAACCCTGTCCTGAAAATCAGCTCTAACAAGGTGATGAACCCTTACATAATTTCAATGAAATAAAGTGATTTCGGTGAAACAAGCTGTCTGAGGTCAAAATTTATTAGTAAAGGCAAAAATTGTAATGTGATTCAGTTTCTCATTTGGCTTTAGGATGACATTACCCAGGTGGTTTTGTGAAACAAAAAAAAAACATTACTTCTCCTGCTTAACATTTACAGCTCAGAGGATCAGTTGCTCTCAACAGTCCCACAAATCCAGTCTGTCCTGTTTTATCTGATTAGAAAGATTGTGTTTCTGTTATTTCCTTACACGACTGCGAGGTGCTGCCGCACTTGTTGATAGCAGAAAATGCAGCCGCCAAAATATTTTTGGTGTATGTTTACTGTCATTTCCAGGAAGAAAGTCTGGGGCATGTGTCTGAGTTGGAGTTTGCTTATTAATTTTTAGCAGTAAAAATCCTGTCGACAACTAAAAATACATACATCATATTACGTCATTATTTATATAAGGATGGCCTTTAATTTGAAAAGTAAATGTTGTTATATGGGAAGTAACTTTATTTGAATATATATCTCAGGACAACTCAAACCTCTACATGGTGATGGAATATGTGCCCGGTGGAGAAATGTTCTCACACCTCAGACGCACAGGAAGGTTCAGGTATAATGCACATTTTTGGGGGGCAGTGGGGTTGTTTTTTGATTTATTCATCAATTTATTTACCCTTTTCTCTCAGAAGAGACATGCCTTACTACAGTGTGTCTAATTCTTTGTTTCTCTCTTTCAGTGAACATCATGCAAGATTTTATGCAGCTCAGATCGTGCTCACTTTTGAGTACCTTCACTCCTTAGACCTCATCTACAGAGACCTAAAGCCTGAAAACCTGCTCATAGATCAACATGGATACATCCAGGTAACCAGTTCATCTCAGCTTTATTATTAGAAAAATAAAGTCATGAGAGCAGAAAAAACTGAAAACCGATTGACATATTTTCACATGGCTGTCATCTTTTGCCCAGGTCACAGACTTTGGCTTTGCCAAACGGGTAAAAGGCAGAACTTGGACATTGTGTGGAACTCCTGAGTACCTGGCTCCAGAGATCATCCTCAGCAAGGTGAACCCCTCAGCAAGGGTTTCAAAGCAATAGACCTTCAATTTAGTTCGTTAGATTAATCCAAGAGATCTCAAACTTATTGTAGTAAGCGCCATATCAGGTAGCACTAAATAATGTAAGTACAAAGGTAATGAGATGATTTGAAAAATTGACAATTTCCAACATATGCAGTGTTATAGAATGCAGCGCGGGCGCGCGGTAAGTATCGAGTCCAATGCTGTTGTTCGGGGGTGGGGGGGGAATATTACTCATTCTGCTGCAAGTTGGCTCAATTTTGACGCGCAAGTCGTAACCGGTAAAATCCGGTTTAGGATTTTCAAAATAAAACATCCGGAAGTAGTTCATTATTTCTTGCGCGGCCCGGTACCGGTCCGGGGCCCGGTGGTTGGGGACCACCGATATAGAGTATCTGAAAGCGGCGTTAAAGTTTTCAGGCCTGGCAGGTTTTGTTTCTTTCATTTCTGGGTATAAAAAAAGAAACATAAACAAACTCTTTATTATCATAAGTTGTATTAGTGCTGCTGTGGTTTTTTGGGGGGGAGGGGGGGGTTTAAAGACATTGTTCAATTAGTATTTAACTATATCTTGTTCACCTAATCTTGAGGAGATTTACTCATCATCTAACATGAATTACTATTCACCAAGGACTAATATGTAAAGAGAGCAAAACGCTGCATGATGTAGATAAATATTGGGATTTGAAGGAATGATGTCTAATAATGTAGTTTAGTTGGATTATTGTAAAGTTTGCTTTGACATAACTTCAAATTTATGACATATATGTTTCTGTTTGTGCTAAGTGGGATTAAAAAGCAAGCTGACAATGATTTGTAAGGTCAGATGAATCTTTTTTTTTTTTTTTTTTCAAACAGCAAATTGACTTCGAAGGCTTGAGTGACTTGTCTGGGTGAGAATTTATTTCTCTTGACTCAGACACAAGACTGGAAGTCAGAAGCCTTTGATGCAAGCAGGAATTGAAGCTGACTGCTGTGCTGACATGGTGCATTATCACCAGGGTTATACCAAGTGACTCTAGGTGTTTTATTGGCTGCACAGCAACTGCAAACAATGCATCCACATTCAGGTTGTAATACTTTGCCCCCCCACAAACCTAAAGGACATGAATAAGCTGAGATCTCATTTCAACCTTTAGAATCCAATAAAATACTGATAGATTATTTGAGTTATTATTGGATTAAATAAAAAAAGTCCACATTTTTTTGTAGGCCTAGTATTTAGCTTTTCCTATTTTACGCAAAAAAGTAAAAACTGTGATTCCTTTTTTATTTTTATTTTTTTCAGGGCTACAACAAAGCTGTTGACTGGTGGGCACTTGGAGTTCTTATCTATGAGATGGCTGCTGGCTACCCTCCATTTTTTGCTGACCAGCCAATACAGATCTATGAAAAGATTGTGTCTGGCAAGGTAAGAGAAGATTTTTAAGTTTGAATATTTAAAGCACTTTCTCTCATATGGGTCTTCTATTGGATGCTTTAATTCACATAAGATACAAGATATATCTTTAAAATGATAAATGTAAAAATTATTAATAAAAATGTGTTTTTTTTGTAAGATGAAAGCATATATGAATATTCAGTTCTGTGTTACTTTATTGTCCTATAAAGCATGAATATGTTTGATCTGTGTTACTCATCCAGCCAGGGGGCAGGGCTAACATTGCTGTGGGCAAGGTGATTGGCCTGAGGTTGAACTACTGTGCAGGTTAACCAATCAAACATAATGTATGATGCATCATAGTGATATAGGAGGACAATGACGTTTAAAAATACATTTAATAATATAAATAAACCCTGCTGTGAAATAAGTTTTTGTCCCTTTACAGATTTCTGAAGTTTTTGGTTATGTTCTCACAATTAAATGTTTCCGGTGATCAATAATGTTTTAATACAAGACAAAGAAGTCTGGATCAATAGAAAAATCTGTTTCATTTAGTAAGGGTAAAAAGCTATGCAAACCAAGAAGTGGCCTAGTCAAAGTTCACACTTAAATTCAACTGATATATGGCATCTCCACAATTTCAGCACAGCACTGTTGAAGACTGTTAAAGCAGTTGTTGCTGCCACCAGTGGCAACAACCAGCCATAGGTTTGGATAATTTGGATCGCATTTTTTCCTAATAAATTAAGTCATTCAGTCATGATCATTTTAAAACTGTTTTTTTTTTGTTTGTTTTTTTGCTGTTTTTATTCTGCTTAATTTTGGCAATTGTAAAGTCTGTTTGCTGATCTGAAACCTGTCAGGATAACCCAAAAAAACTGAACTTGAATAAGGAGTAAATATTTATTGAATGTTTGCTATTTTGTTGGATTCTAGCCCTTCTGGCTCATGGTAGGAAGGGGACACATCTCATTTTAGATAATTTATCACTGTTGTTCAGAATGTGTTGCTTCCTTCCTTGTAGGTACGATTTCCCTCTCACTTTAGCTCCGACCTGAAGGACCTGCTGAGGAACCTGCTCCAGGTAGATCTTACAAAGAGATTTGGCAACCTGAAGAACGGTGTAAATGACATAAAAAACCATAAGTGGTTCTCCACAACAGACTGGATAGCCATCTATGAGCGAAAGGTATTTATTTTTTGCAAGACCTTGTCTACTTTTTAATCCTTGCTGGGAGATTTTGTCTACATATTAAGCGTTCGTACTTTTCTCAGGTTGAAGCTCCCTTCTTGCCGAAGTGCAGAGGACCTGGAGACACGAGCAACTTCGACGACTACGAAGAGGAGGACATTCGCGTCTCACAAACAGAAAAGTGTGCAAAAGAGTTTGCTGACTTTTAGCCAGGAGCCCATCAGGTTTCCACGGCTTTGGGATATTTGCACTCTGATGAGAGTTGTAAGGTGGAACTGAGGCCATCCTGTGCTCCTAACAATCGTTAGCCTCGTTCCTTCATTCCACACGGCTGAAATGAGGTCGTTTTTTGCCATGCCCCCTGGTGCTGCTGGCACCGATCTACACACAGGCAAATTATGCAGACACCTTCAAGTTCTGCAATGAAGTACTAGACCACATTCTCATTGTTTTTGTTTTAACTTTTAGTTTTGACTCTCTCTCTCCTTCTTTAAATTTGAATGTGAAAAGCAACATGCAAAATGAATTACTCCCTTTTTAATGAGGTACAGGAAGTGGTAGTATTACACTTTGTTGCACATGGTGTTGAAGAGTTTTTTTAATCTATTTTTTACCTTTATCTGTTGTCTGTTACAAACCCCAGCGTGTTTTTAAGGAAGGGGCCTGGTTGAGTTTTGATTAATTTAGACAGCATTTTTATTATTCTGGTGTCCTCAAGACCTGGAAGCGTGTTTCCATCTAGACCTTAAAAGGTGAGACGTCCTTTTCTTTTTTTTTTTTATTAAAGCATGACCAAATTGTTAACAAAAAAGGAAAAACTGATGCATTCTCTTGCTTTCAGTTCTTGATGAAAGGAATTACTAGTTACAAGTGGTATCAGGAAGCAGAAACATGTAAGCGCTTTGTCAGCTAAACAGTTGTAGCATGATTTATCCATGTCTGATCACAGGACATTTCCTTTTTACCTCAGTCTTTTGATGGAAAGAAATTCTATATTTTCTAGGTACGAGTATATTTCACAAGAAGTGAATCTGAAGACGTTTGCGTTTTGTCTCTGCACACAGTTCGTATGTTTGTGGTACATTTAAAAGTCTGTCCAGAAATGCACTAGCATGGCATTTTCCAATCGCTGAAAGGTCAGTTTGTTACATTATCTGAAGGATACAAAGCAGTGGTGCTCACTTGGGGTGACCTTTGTCCCCTTTGGGTTCTGTTTTGAGTTTAACTGCTGTGTCTGAGCAGAGCACTCAGCCTAGATTGTGACGTTTTCTTTTCTTTTTTTACTTTTGCATGTGTATGGTTGTGCAGCAGCGTTACTGGAAGCTAATAGTATCCCCACTTTTTTTGTTTTGTAGCCTTGGAATTGTGTCACAGCATGAAGTGTGAAAGCAGGTGATATTCTGGTCTATGTAACGCAAATGCCATAAACAGTGCTGCATAATCACGTAGCAGCAATAACAGAACACAGAGCTATCATGAAGTGAAGTATTGATTTATCTTGGTTACAGCTAGACTGCTCCGTCTTTGGCCTGCAGTTATAACTTGTGGTCTTTACACTGTTTCCTAACTGAATTAATCAAGATTTACCTATTCTGCTTTGCAAAGCTTAGTGGCAACTGATTGAAATTGCTAATGGATAGAAATGTTACATTTTTAAAGGGAATAAGGTAAAAAAAAAAAAAAAATCTCTTTTTTTTTTCAATTATGCCACTTCTTAAGATTATTTTTGTTTGTTTTATTTCAATGAGACAAATATAACTTCTATGAGGGATTCTTCTGACTCATTGCATATTGTGCTGCTAAAATGTAGTCCCTGACTCCACATTCTTTTCTCCAGCATGACAAAATATTGCATCTATAAAAATCTATATTTCAGATGCTGAGTACCTACGTAGGTGGTATGCCTTTGATGTTTTCTTCCTTTCAGATAGCAGATATAGTTTTGATTTTGGAAAGCCTGTAGTCCTTTAAAGAGGAGTTTCTTTCTCCCTGTCATCCACAGAGAAGTCTAAATTTCAAATTATAACATACTGGAATCAAAATACACAAAAATGCGCTGTTGAAAGTCTTTCCAAAACTGACACCTGAGTCTTTACATATGAGAGAATAAAAAGCTATTTTGTTAAATTTAAACATTCTTAAACAACCAAATTCAAAAACAGGATTTAAGTAATTATTTGTTTTAATCATTTTGTCTGAGCACATATGCATTTTTTGCAATTTAATTTATAAAGGCACAACTGCTACTCATGCATTTTATTTATACATAGAAGTCTAACAAAATAACATTTAATTTTCCATAGGTCTCAGTATGTGTATGAAGACCTAAAATGGTAAGCTTTGCAAACACCAAAATTGTTTATTTATGTTTTTATTTCATTTGCTACATCTATATTTGATGCATATTGACACCTCTAATGCCTACTGAAATGTATCTTTTTTTTTTCTTTTGTATTTATTCGAAATTATATATTTTTGTCCAGTTTGAAGGGTGAACAGATGGTATGCCTAAAAACAATTTCAAATGTTTTTGAATTTGATGAATCTCACCTGGCCCACAAGCATGTCTCTGTCCAACTGCCTGTGTGTAAATCCTCTCGGAAACAAATATGTAGGCAATTACCAGCTCTTCTTCTGTATCATCTGTTCTACCCTCCCTCATGTGTGTGATGTTTGTTGAAATTTGATGTGAAACGACGGCACCTTTCCCTGAGCCACTTCACACTCCTCCCTGACTGAAGGAAATCAGTTCTATGAGTTCTTGTAGCTAGTCACACGTGCCAGTATGGGAATCAATAATCTGAAATGTGTCTGTAATTTAGTTTGTGGATATTTTTGCACATCATTTAGAAAGCTGACACATTATTTTTCCCAATCATATTTACTTGTGTTTGCAAGCGAAGTACACTTTGCTGTAGCAGATTTTATGTAACAAAGAGGATATGTCATTATAATAAATTCTTTTTATTGAAATCAACAATTTGTGTGTTTCTGTGAGGAATGCTTGTCGTTAAACCCGTTAAACTGCAATTGTACTACATTTCCCATGATTCCGTGACGTTGTGGGCGAAGGAAACGAAAGCGAAGAAGCTTGTTGGCTTACTTGAATATAATTTGATTTTATCAAATAAACACCCCAGTTTATTAACCGGTAAAAATACTACAGCTTATAAAACTTTTTGTCTGTTGAATAACAATTTTTGACTTGGACGAGCAGCTGTTGTCAAGCCCGAATCTCCTAAAATAAGGTAACTGTTAAATTTGGTATTAGCAAACGAGGCTAACTATCCCTCTTAGCTTAACGTTAGCGTTATTACAAAACACGGAGAGGGTGCGATTAAATATCTACTCGTCGTTTAGAATAACCACATATTTTATTTTCTTGAATTTGTAATATTTTTTCCCACCGAATTATAGTTGTGGTGGGGTCAGTTGTTCTTTTTTTGTGTGTCGATATTTTTTTCTGGTTTTAATTCCGCTAACAACGTGAGTTTTACGTCGTCAATTTTTACACATCACAGTTTTTACTCCGACTTGTGTTTATGATAAACGGTGCTAGTTTTAGTTAATTAAGCTGCTTTACTCACGGCTTTACCCATTCTGCTGTGGTGTTGTGCTTTTTCAGCAGAGACATCCAGTGAATGTGGGAAAGACAAACGATGATGGTGTTTGAACTGCCAACACACTGAGTTTCTCTCGCAGGAGACATCTAATGAAAAATTACTGCAACGTAACAGAATGTAAGACTCGTTTCATTCAGTTTGTGTGTACTTAAACTTTTAATTTATTTGCTAAACTATAAGGTGTTATAGGGAATCATAATGTGGAAATTAGGTAATTGGTCTCAATGTCGTGCTCAAAGTCTATTAGGATGTAATAAAGGAGATGCGAAATACATTAAAACTCCTATCTACTTAGATAGGAGCTTAAGTTTAACTGTGAAATCAGTTAAACTTTAGATTTTTATATTTTCTTTCCACCAATGGAGCAACATTTCATTTTTGGTTGCAAAATGTTGTTTAATCAAAAATAAAATCTTTCTTTCAAACCATTTTTCTACACGTATATCACATAAGACATAAGCAAACTGTTTTTAGGTATTATAGGTATGTGCGTTTTATATTTATTGTGTTGTAGAGAATCGCTTGTCAAGCTTTTCTTTGACCTGTTTATTTTTTGTTTTTGTTTGAGAAGTATAATATTTTTAAACAGAATTATATGTAAGGTTCAAACTGAAGTCTATAGTTAGATGTAGTTGCTCCTCAGTTTTCCATATTGGATTTTTTCTTTCTTTTTTTTTTCCATATCTGACATGCCAATAGGCAGCTGCTCTTTTCAGCCAAGTGAAGGATACCACAAGGGGCAGTAATTGTAAGGAAATTTGAGTTTATTTAGTTTAAAATAGAACTCATTTGGCAAATACATGATGGCATTTTATTAGTATCTTAAAATTATTAACTTAATCCTGCTTTATCCTACTAGGTGTTGCAATATGTTATAATTGCTATATATTATAAGAATTTTGAATATTTCTATTGATCAAACATGGTTCCAATGCAAAGTTTTTGAAGGAGAGAAAAAAATATGTAGTTAGAAACATACTGACTACTGAATTATTTTTTTAATCTTTAGGACTTTAACTTTTTTTTGTCTCATTTGTAAAAATGTGTGTTTTTTTTTCATCAGATGCCTAAGATGAAAAAACAGCTCATTTCAGAAAACATTCTTGGTTGTTTTTTTTTATTATTATTTTATTTTAAGTGTGGATAGTTAATTTTCTGACCTCAAATTATAATTTTATTTGAACTGAATCGACAACGAGATTGTTAGAATAATTGCATATGCTTGCTTTTATAATTTTTTCAACAGCCAGTATGGAGGACAAGGCAAATGGTTCAGTTGACACCAAAAGGTATTATTCAAAATTAGCCGATAAATCAATTTACTTGATTCATTTTGTATTGGAGATTCCAATACAAAATTGAATTTTTTGTCACAGTTGTCACAGTTCAGTCTGAGTCGAGTAACTTTTATCCCACAGCCCGGTGGAGAACGGTCAGCTGCCAGACCCTTCCAACTGGGGAGTTGCTGACGTTGTCAATTATTTCAAGGCAACAGGGTTTGAAGAGCAAGCTACAGCTTTCCAAGATCAGGTTAGATTTTCCGTCTATCGTACTCCATGTCAACTTGCAGATGTCAAAGCATCCAAATATAGAATTTCTCTTTTGGTCTGACAGGAAATTGACGGCAAGTCTTTGCTCCTGATGACGCGTAACGACGTTCTAACAGGACTGTCGATAAAACTCGGCCCAGCGTTGAAAATCTACGAGTACCATGTGAAGCCGCTGCAAACGCAGCACCTGAAGAGCAACGCGTCGTAGCACGGCCAACTGCCCTGCCACCCACCTCAGCGACAATCATCATGTCAGGAGACTACAGGTTAGCTGCGGCTTCACAAAGACTCTTCTGCCAACAGAGGCACCTTGACAAGTTTTGAATGCTGTATGTTTTTTTTTTGTTTTGTTTTTGTTTTAAAATAAGCGTGGATCCCAAAACCCTGGTCTGCACACTGCGTCCACTCAGCTGTTTACCCGTTCAGCCATTCTTATTTCTGCTGCTTTAGATATGTATTTTTGTGTTTTATTTAAGAAAAGAGATTAAGAGTGAGTATTCTGAAGGTTAGATTTGTGTGTTTGTGTGGTGAATGTGTGTGCAAAGTAAATGAAACCGCAATGGGTTTTTTAAATATTTGTAAATAAGAAGATATATAGTTGACAAGGATGTATGTTCTGTTATATTTGAACACTTTGATACGTGCAGAAAATTATTATGATCCCATTGTGTTTCCCTGAATTTAGTTTTTATGTTTTAAACTGCACATCAGAGTCCATGATTTGTTCAGAGCATGTAACAATTAATAACTTTGTTTTCCAGGACTTTTATCTAAAGCCTCTTTGTTTCTTTAAACCAACTTATTTAGACTTGAGGCTCTTGGTATGAAAATCTTTGTGTATATATTCTTATTACGTACCTACCTGTGGTGCTTTCAGCTTTGTCACCTGGACAGCTGTATTGAAGTGTTCATGACCCATGTTTAAGTGCAACACTGGAGTTTGAATATCTTGAGTCTGAAATTGATAAATGGTGCTTTTTTTCACCAAAGAACATCAGTTTGACTTTCTTGACTCTTTTAGTTTAATTTTGCACATCACATAGTTAGCTGGCAACACATTATTTACCTCTTTTACAGACCCACTCAAATTTCAGACCATTTCAGATGATGTAGGGGGACAATAGAGATATGAAACATAATGTTTGGTCTTTGTTTCTAGAACATAACAAAATTGCAGTGGTACCCTCAGTGATAAATAAATAAAGTAATAATGCATATAAATATCTGTTGGTAAAGTTTCACTCTAACCCTCCGCAGGGGGAGCAGATGAGATGGCTTAGGGGAGTAAATAAAAAATGCTAGCAAACCTCAAGAAACCATGCAATATGAAGAATAATGTGGCAAAATGTCTACACAGGTACAAGAAATTAATAGTTAAAGAAAATTACTTTGACTCTAGAAACTGTTGGAATATATCTTTCTAAATTTTGGTAAACCATTTTTTCATTTTGACTTCATTTTTGTTTAAGACATAAGATAATGTGGAATCTGTTTTGTCTTTTTGTACACTTAAGGTTAAATTTAAATAATTTTAGAAACATTTGAAGACCAAAACCTTGTTTGCATGTCCTGAAACATAAAATACTAAAAATTACAGCTAATGTTATTGTTTTGTTTTGGGGTTTTTTTTTATTGCTGTGTTTTACTGACATTTAGCAGACTGATGAGACTGCTAAAACTGAGCTAATAACTGAGATGTTGTGAAGGAACCCTAGGGATGTCATCAAACATTATTTTTGTTTTTAACCAGAAAATGTGTTTAAAAATAAGCTTCTTAACATTATTATTCTGAGAAATGTGCACTTAAACACAAAAGAAAATTGTAAAAACATGTCTGTAGACTCCCTGGTAAAAGCAAAACAATTAGGTTTTTTCACCAATTGTACTAAATATAGTCATAGTTACGTTTCTCTATGCATGTAATTCATGTCACGTATTCTTCAGAGAACAGCCAAAGAGACCTTGATGCAAAACATTGTTGCAAATCAAAAGAAATTCCCAGTGAAAGTGGCTGTAATTATTTTTTATTTTTCATATGTTTTTGGCTGGTCGGTGTTACACATTCAGAGTCAGAAGCAAATTTATTTACATCTTAAGGGACATTGTTGGATATATCATCAGATTTTCTATTAGTTGGATCAACAGGTTAATACTGAAACCAGCAGCAGTGTCTTCAGGTTGGGCTTTCCCTTTTAAAGTCTGGCTCTCTGCTTACGACACACTGTTCCTGTGATGTTTCCAGAGGGATTATCCAGAGGAAGAAACACCTGATCGAAAACAAAAAGATATGTTACCAATCAAATAAGGTTTGATATTGTAAGCAATGATAGTATTTACCTCATCTTTGTTGTTTAGACCCATTTTTGTCATGTCTATGGTGAAGTAATGCTGGTTGGGCATGACAATCTCGATTTCCTCCACCTAAGAAGAGCATTTCTTGTGTTCAATTTTATGCTACATATTGTTTCTGGTAAGGTCCCACACATAAGAATATTTTGAAAACAAAACCCACTTCATGCACTAATCATGTGTATCTTAAATTATGCAAGACAGTTACAACAGATTGCACAGCCATTAGTGTCTGAAGTGAAGGGCTCACCTCAGGAATCCTGTCCAGGGCCAGAACTTGTGTTTCATAAAGGGTCTTTTGCACAGATGGTGAAAACTCTCCTCGAGCGTAGGGGCCAGCAAATTTCTCAATAATTGTGTCTTTCACACACTTCCTACAAATGACAGAAGTTTCCTTTTAGGATTTATCTTTTTGAGTTGAAAAATCATCTTTGTTATGTGTTTTTCCCTGCACTTCCAGATTGATCCCACACAAAAACTAAGATAATTACCATGCAGCATCAAAGTCAACGTTCTGGACCTTGTTGTAGCGCCACCTAGAGTAAACGGTGGTGCAGAAAACCCTGTCCTTGGTGTCTTGCAGTGTTGTGAAACGATCTCGGAAAAAGCCCTCAAAGCCAGACTGAGTGGTTTTTAGCACCTTCATGTCCTTCACTCCACTGTGAACCACTGGAATACCTGTGTGCAGAACAGAGTTGGTGAAAAAGCACAAAACATTTTAGATGTTTAGATGGAGATGGAGTTTGTCCCAAGCATT
Organism: Xiphophorus hellerii; assembly: GCF_003331165.1. Taxonomy (NCBI): domain Eukaryota; kingdom Metazoa; phylum Chordata; class Actinopteri; order Cyprinodontiformes; family Poeciliidae; genus Xiphophorus; species Xiphophorus hellerii. The sequence continues at coordinate 12,904,064 of NC_045680.1, forward strand.
TGTAAGAATGGATAATAGCTGTAGATACACATCAATAGTTTTACAAGAGGTAAAATACATTTTACAAGAGGTAAAATAATAATATACTAGACCTAATAAGATCATTGTATCTATTTTGTGTCATTATCCATGCTAACAAAGTTGACTCAAGATATAAAAAGAGATGTCTCCCACCTTAGCCACCAAAACACTAAGCACCTTTTAATAAAAACACACATGCAAACATATTTTCAATGATTACCGTTGAGGTTCTGTTCAACATCACAGAAGCGACAAGCCTCTGGGCTGTAGATGAAAGCATGAACATGTCCAACACCGTTCTGGAAAAAGAAAAAGAGAGTGATTGTGTCTAAAAATTGGCGCTTTAATCTTAATTATTTGAATACTTCAGAGGTTGGTACAGTGGAAACAAGATTTTTTTTCAAATCTTGTGTGACATTTTTTCTGGATTACTCAACCAAAACACAAATAGATCTTTTCAAAAGAGCAAAATGAAAACGGTACTTAAACTTGCACACACTTGAACTAATACTGTTTTGAAGCAGCTTTCAAGGTTTGTTGATGGGAGACCAGTGTCACACAACTCTACAGATGTTTGATTTAGCTGAGGGATATAAATCCAGCTGAATATCATTGCAAGTTAATCAGATTCAATTGATGGGGGAGAACTCAGGCTGACTGGATGCTGAAAATTAATCAGAAGGTGCCCCAACAAAGTATTAGTGAAAAGGTGTGTACACATTTTTAATTTATCTTTTTTACACAATTGCATAAAATATTTGTCACAGTATAGATGCAAAACATTTTACATAATGAAAAACCTGGATTTTAACAGGGGTAATTAGACTTTTGAGAGTTATTGTACTTTTTTTAATTGTGATGCTAGTAAAATAGCAGCCAGAAAACAAGCTAAAACTTATATTTTGTCCAGGTCGAGGGACTGGATTATGGGTTTTACCTTCTCCAGTCTTCTCCAGGGCGCCTCCTCCATGTAAACCTTGGCCCTCAGCACATGGTTGAAAGAGGTCAGGAAATGATGGCAGAGATCCAGGGAAAATTGCTCAATAGTATTTATCTTAACAAATAGAAAAAAAAGAGTCTGAATAGTTAGTTTTATCTCCAACAGGAGACATAAAATGCATACAAAGTGAAGCTGAAAAGCTGCTATTATCACAATATAGCTTAGTAGAGGACAGAAAAATTGTGGATTTATAGTTTCATTGACTATGACAGTGATTATCATTTTTATCTTCACTGAAATTTTAATTTATTCACTGTGACGCAGTCAGCCTTTAAAAAAAGAAATCTCTCTTCTTCAGATTTCTGCTTAGCTGCACGAAACCACCAAAAAAACATTACAAAGAATAATCTCCCCTTTGGATGGAGTAAACCCAACATGCAACTCACTTGCAGAATACCCTTCACCATGACCTAAGGTATTCGGTGACTCTCCCTTCAACATTTTAAACATGAATTCTTTAACATTCGTGTCTCTGTCTTAAAAATAACACATATTCTGCTAATGCCAAGAAAATTAGATAAGCAGTACATGAAGGTTGACTATAAACAGCAGCCTCTCAGAAATCAAACCAAAATCAAGAAAATATCATTTTTAACACAGCAGAAATGTAATTTAGAAGCTATTTTGAAAATCTGCGAGTTTATATCTTGAAATGTATTGAGAAGTACAGTGAAGCTGTAACTCACCCCTTTGATTTTGGCCAGGGCGTGGACAGTGTTCTTGATGGTGTCGGTGGGAATGATGTCAGAGTTGTCTCCGGTCAGATAGTCCTTGCGTGACTTGAGTGTTATCTCCACGTTAGCCTTCAGCTCAATAAGGTAGTGGTGGCTCCCCTGTCTCTTGATGACCATCACCCTCACTGCATTCTTGCCGTAGCCTGTCCGCACAAACTCCACATTCTGCATTAATGGAACAGACTTGATATTTTCATCCAAATCTGGAAATATACAATGCTAAATGTCTCATTCTCATGCTATTTAATGTCCAACCTGATTATCTTCATCTTAAAGCTTTAATTTGTGCCTAAATTGTAGACTTGTTTGTGGAGATATTGCCAAAAGTTTGCACCTTACTTTTGCGCATTGACAAATTTATTTGCGTTTCTTATGTTTTTGTAAGGTTGTAACTGTACCGTAATACATTTCTCGACTATAAAAGTTTAACATTGCTTCATAGGTCTAAAAGTTGCAGGTTATGGTTTAACCTTGTGGTCATGATTTTACCTTCACTGTTAAAATTGTTTATTTTTACACTAAGAGAATAATTACGTTATGTCATTTACAAAAATATTCCTATTTTCCTCCTCTGAAATGATTACCTGATTTCCAGCGTATGCCATGTTGCTTTGTTCTCTTCCACCTGCTGCGTTTCTGACCTTGTCTGACTCCAAACCCTGCAAAAAAAAAACCCTCTTTCCAATATAGGTACGTTTTGTTGAAGGGGTGTTACCTTCTTTGTACTCACACTATTGGGAGTTCTAGATGGATTTTGTCATATTTTACATGTGCGCAATTGCACACACACCCCGTCACCCTTGCACATAGAGGCTCCCTTATTTTGTATTGATCTCCTTATTTCCTAACTGAACTTTCCTCTCTGTTATGTGCAGTGGCTTATCTGGGTGGGCTAGCTGCCTGCTAGCTGACATCCTTCCATCCAGACTGCAAAGTAGTGGTTTTGCTGCAAACCCCATATTCTGATGTTGTGTTGATTATAAGAGGTAAAACCTGAAGCAGCAACTTCAATGTAATGGAGATTACCTCTATTGTTTGTCCATAGCGGTTGTCTGTTACCATGGAGACAGTACACAGGCTGGAGAAGAGGCTTTGCTGACCAAGAAGCTACACTGACTTTTTTATTATTATTATTAAATTGATCTTAATTATTGTGCATTAACTCCTAAATGAAGACCTTTTTTATTTTTTTCAATATGCGATTACCTTTTACTCTCATCACATGTTGGTAATGATCTTTGTAATGGCATTTTTACTTATATATATATTTAAATATTACTGCTTAAAATATGCTAAAAGATGAATCTTTTTAGATGTGGAGCCAAAAATATATAGTTTTTTTCTGAAACAATAATGATTTTTAAAAAGTTCAATTTTTATAGTACTTTAGTGTAAGTGAAGTGTAAATTATACAATAAATGTGGAAACTTTACTATTCTAACAATGTTGCACCTGTTAGCTCTTTGATTCCTGAGGCAGGTCACATTTGATATGGAAAATGATGTTTTACTGTTTCTTTTCTTGGATGGCTGTATAATTGTGTTTACTGCTTTAAATGTATTGTATTGACAATGTATATTTGCCTTTTCATAGACTAATGTAGTTTTAGAGAGTTGGTAACTTAAATATTATTATGTTGGTTATATTTGAAAATTAGCAACAGCTTCAAAATCTCTGGACAGCACACAAGTTGTATCCTATGTACTAGTACCGCGTTAGAGTATATGGTACTAATTAAAATGAACTCAGTTCTGCCCCACAACATTTACTTACAGAACTGATTTGTTCACTTTGGCTGTAAGTTGTCTAATTATAAATCAAACACTGAAACTTTCGATAATTGTCTTTGAAAAAGAAACTTTCAGTTCCATATAAGATCTACTGTTGTTTCTCAGCCTCAATAAGTGAAATGAAGGTTAACAACTTTCATTTGTGGTGGGGTCTTTTTTTAACCCAATGTTCTGTACTTCACTAATCAGCAGCCTGGTTGCTAAAAATAAAAGATGATCAGGTGTGAACTGGTCCAACACTTTAAATGTAAAGAATTCTAGTGAAGTTTAATAAAAAAAAAAGAAAAGAAGAAGAAAGAAAAACTTTGCTTGGTAGATGTCCCTAAAAAATACTAAACCCATTTCAAAAAACATTTTAAAAACAATGCATTTCCTTACACAGAACTTTCATTTTCCCCTATCATGTGACCGCACCTTATGACTTCCTTTTTTGCATATCGTTGCAGCTGTGCTTTCTTTACTTTCAAAAACTCTGTCATACAGCTCACAGCCTCCAAACAGGCTTCAGACATTTTTTTTAAATCCACGTTTAGCCGTGTTATTTTCAACTAGTCTGCCAAGGATGGCCTCTCAACTCGTCCCCTGCTTCCACATTACTGTCGTATTGTTGTGTTTCACAGTTGGCAGAAGTGACATTTCCTGCAGAAATGAAGCTGGTGAAGCTGTTGACTGGTGAGTTGAGGTCACATTTTTCATAATCCTTTTGTTGTGTGGTGGTCGTTGATACTGAGGAACAAAAAGGTGAATAAGATGATCCCCAATATTTTCCTAATCTATGTTTCGATCTGTTTTTTTCCCAGGTTTATCATCTACAAACTGCCCAAGTTCAGGATTGGGGAGGTTGGCAGTGGCGTGGAGTACATGTACCTGGACTCAGCAGCTGGTAGCTGGCAGAGGAGTAAATTTATGGTTAACACAACCCAAGGAGCCATGGCCAACACTCTGAATCAACTGTACAAGGGAAAGGTCTACATGGTGAGATCTGCTGGATGTCAGATTGTCAAAGTCCTAATTGTATGCTTGTGAAATAAGTTTGACACATCAGCTGTATAATCATAAAAAAGGGATAAATATTGATCATTTTTTCCAAAAAGAACACAAGCATACCTATTTAATCCATCAACAAAAAAAATAATATGCATGAATAAATTTTTATTATTGATTTTAAAAACATCCTAAACAATGTCAGAGACAAATGTTTGGAAAAGTGCATTATCTCCTCAAATTCTGTAAAGGGGTATTTGCTGCCTGTTTCCTTCTGTTTCTGTGCCATTTTCATATTTTGTAAAGTAAACACATAAAGTGAAAACAAAAGAAAATTTACAAGCTGGCAAGTATGTATTCACAGTACGTACAACACTGTAAGTATTAAACTAGTTTCTCTTTCAGTCAAACAGCTCTGTGTATGCACTCTACAATGACGGTGCACCACACCAGAAATACATACGCACCTATGGACACACTAAAGGTACAGTTAATCCGAAATAATTACAGTTATACTTGTTTTGACCATAAAAGTATTTCACAGTGGTTTTTATCTTTGAATATATTCTTCATGTCCTGAAACATTGTTTTTTTCTGTGAAAGAACTGAACTTTTTTGACTGCAATGTAAAATGTGCAACATTAAAGAATCTGTAGTGTTTATTTAATTAATTAGCTTCGCTTTATGTTTGTTTTGAGTGTCTGTTTTTGTGAGGGATTTGTAAATGGTAACACAGTAAAAAAAAACAAAAAAACATTTAAGGCATTGCTACCATAACAGCAGTAGTTAGTAGGAACAATGCACAGAATTTTAGGTTAAACAGAAATATAATATAGTTTGTTAACTAGTTTTCTAGTTAACAAACTAGCAGTTCAGCAGTAAAATGTTGTGATTTAGCACTGAAGACAGATCAATGTGAGAGGAAATGTCCAAAGAGCAACAGCCTGATACTGTTTACTCTGACCTCTGTAACACTCTGACACAACTTTGGTGGAAAGGTTTTTGCAGTCTTCGTGCCTGTTTGCATGTGTGTGAGCATAGATGTGCTTTCTTCCTTGCTCAAGTGTGTGCTTTCATGCATCCTGCAGGGGTTCTGCTCTTTGACCATTCTCAAGGTTTCTGGCTGTCCCACACCGTTCCCCATTTCCCCTCGTTCCCTGAGCGAGGCTACCAGTACCCCTCCTCTGGCAAACACAATGGCCAGACTGCCCTGTGTGTGACCTACCAGTATTCGCAGTTTCTCAGTATAGGTGAGTGAGTGTGTCATGAAGCAACCAGTCCTGACTGCTTATAGTGTGTGTGGGGGCGGGGGTGTGTGTGCCACAAAGTCTGCTGTATAAATTATTAAGCATGTTGACCCTGTTTTTCATAAAAATGAATGTAGAAGTAAAACAAGCCAAGATATTCCTTTATTATTTTTCTCAACCCTTTTTGATATGTTCAGAACTCAAGGCTGCACTGAGTTAAAGCTGGAACAAAGAAAAATGACTTTCTGACTGACTAATCAAACGTACAAATGCCACGTAAATCTCAGATAAACCACCTTTTCCCCAGCCCTTAAATGCAACATCTGCTTTAGGCTTTGTACCAAAAGGTGTGTGCAGCAAATCTATAAACCTGACATGTACAAAAGAAACGTTAAGGAGAGTAACCTAATTATGTGGAATCATTATTAAAAAATTATTTTAAAAATTTATGTACAAATAGAGATACATATTTGTTTTCACTTTTGCTTCATTTCCTTTAGCAGTTATTTTTCTGACTCCACTTCAAGTTCTTTTTTTCTTAAAATTGTAGATATGTTTGTAGAAGTAAATCCTGAAGCCAAATAAAACAGTACCAGCCTCTCAAATACCTTATTAAAATCTGGTCAACTCTCTTTTTCTGCTGGGAAAACAATCAGTCCAGGCAAAACTTATGTCCACTTATTTGGATTTTTATTTTTTTTTTACCCATCCGTAAAACATAATTTAAGTATGAACAAAATTTAAGTGTAATAAATTACAAGATTATATGTTGTGTTTTATAACTATTAGGAGAGGCATATTCAGTGAATGACATGTTTTATTGATGCTTGCTTTTTAAAAGTATATTTTAAAAACAATAACCTTGAGGTATAAAACATACTTTTTATTCAGCCCATTTTTCCTGTATTAAAAGTGTTGTTTTTATTGTTTTAATTTAATAATTTTATTCTAAATCTTCTGTTTACTCTGTGTACAAAATGTCCTCATTATTAAGAGAAACAAAGACTTGAATTGTGTCAAAATTGATTGTGTAATAAATTTATATCTAAGTGAACAAAGTTACAGAAGCAATATCCTAATCCTAATTTATCCTAATTTAACTGTATGACTGCATATTTAAGAATTTACATGCATGCAGAAAACATACTTGTCAGGAAGACTTTGAACTGCTACTATCACTTCTAGTTCAATTATTAATTTAAATACACTGAAATTAGGGTTTGTAAATGTCATTGATTCAAGTAGTGAAACGTGCACACTTTGGGAATCAAGTTATTGCACCTTTTCTATTTTTTACACGTTCATCCTAACCATTTTGTTTTTGTTTGTTTTCAAGCTGAATTTTACAGGATATATTTCTCATTAAAGAATTTTTTTTTTTAATTTAAATTTTGAAAATTCTCAGATTTTCAAGTCTCAAAAACCTAGAATTTTAATCAGTGTGGGTACATTTTTGAGTTAATGTATAAAATTAGGCCTTCATACATTTCAAATCCTATTTACATTGTGAAAAAGATTGTTCATGCGTAGTTACATCTGTCTATTTTTCCTTTATTTTCTACTGCAGCACAGCAGCTCGTCTATGTTTACCCACGTTTCTACAACTGTTCTGTTCCCACTGCGTTCTCGGCCGACCTGCCGCAGCTCCTCCAGCTGTGTGAGGGCTCCAGACCGCCACTGACCGCCAACAAGGGAGTAAAGGCACTGTTTTCTGTCAGTGGGGACAAATTTGTCAGCTTTGCAAAATCTGAGCACTTTGTAGATGGTAAGGAGTTCTAAGTTTTTACATTTTGATCTTTAGAGATGTAGTTGCTTACTTTGAAGGCCCAGAGTAGTTGGTCTCTTGTTCTCAATGGTTTTCTCGAGATCCCAGGATGATGGTGTATGTGTTAAATGTGATTCCATCCTTCAAATATCTGCCATTGTGCACACCACGATAGCATGCATTTAAATACCATGAATAGATAATACATGTTCTTTGAGCTGTGTATACTTCTGTAAGATATGTTTTTATTCTTGTTGGACCTGAGTTCTCTATCTGGCCTTCCTTCAGATATCTACACAGGTTGGGTGGCTCAGGTCCTGGGCTCTGATCTTCTGGTGCAGACTTGGCAGACCCAAGGTCGAGAGCTGCCCTCCAACTGCTCACTGCCGAGGCACACCATGAACATCAAGAGGACTGTGCTTCCGCCATCGGTCCAGTTCGAATCTCATTACGACCACTCAAAGTGGTGTGTGTCACAGGCTTATGAGGACCAGGTGGTCTGCCTGGGGGATCTGAACCGGGTCAAGACTCAGATGTTACGTGGCGGAGGGCTGATCTGCTCCTACAACCCTGTGATTTACAAGGCCTTCAGAAAGGCAGTGGACTGGTACATTAGCTGCTAAACAAGACTGAATTATAACTGAGGATTATTCAGTCATGATTCATTTACAATGTACTCAGTTAAACATGAAGTTTACATTTTAGACTTTAAAAATCTGTCTTATAAGCATCAACTAAATTTATTTGAACTTTTACCTGATAGATTATTTTGATCTTGAATTGAATGACAAACTCGCAGAGACTTTCACAGTTATTGGAACACTTTAGTTGTGTACCACAGCCTTAAATAATAGTGGTAGAGATTTGGTAACCCTATGATTTGAAGAAATCACTCTTTGCTAAAATTTCTACATTTAGTTGCACTTCTAGTTTTAAAAAAAAACTTTTAAACTTGTTTTACTACACAGCACAGCAGTAAGCCCTCATCTGATTGGTTCAAAAAAGGTTTTTATTTTTATTTTTGTGGCATTGTCAAACTCTGTTCTCGATTGCAGATGTTGCTGCCAAGGGTAACACAACCAGTCATTAGGTTTAGGGGCCAGTTACTTGTGTTACAGAGAGGCTGGTTGGTTATGCAAGTTTTAATTATTTTATAAAGGATACCACCCTCTGGAAACAACTTTTCTGTATCAACGTTATTTTTTTAAGGACAAATTGAAACTCCATGACACTGGAACTGAGCCGATGGGTCTGCAAAAAACAGAAAGAAATAATTTTTTTTATAATACTGTAAAAACCAGCGTGAAGGAATTAGTTGCGTCATGTAACTGAATCCAGTGTGTCCCCATTCAACATTTGTTTCTATTTTATTTGCGTTAAACAGTGCCTCCTAGTGGTCACAGTGGTAGGACGCAGTAAAGCCGTCATGTTGTTTTGAACATCGAGCAGAGAATTGCATTTCCTCGTCTGCACTGACCATGAATTCAGTTAAACAGTAGAGGCATTTGTGTTTTATTATGCTTTGCTTGAGAAAAACTGAAACAAACTACTATTATATGAATTTGTATTTGACACAGCCATTCATATGTCCTCATGAAATTGTTATTTTTGTCAGTTGAGTATCATGTTGAGAAGACAATAAATAAAAACATCCATCTTTGTGTGCCATCATGGTGTTTTCCAGCTTTCTATCTACATAGTGAATCTGTATGAATGTTCAGAAGATGCTAAGTGTGAGTTGCACTAACAACCTTTGCTCCTACATGTTGAAACAGAACGGAAGTGTCAGCAGGTGTGGAGCAATTCAGATTGTTAAAGGATAAATGTAACAATGTTTCTTTCACTGTTCTGGTTTGAACAACAAGGAAGCAGCTGAATCATGAAGGCGAGATGTGGGTGTGAGTTTCCTTTTTACGCTGACATGTGACACAGCCGCTTTTTCAAACAGGTTTGTAATCCAGTTTAAAGGCGAGTGAAGATGACAGCGCACGTAAGTGATATGTTCGAATATTTTAAAGAGAATAATAACATAAATTAGTTGTTTGAAGTAGAGTAAACACTATCATTTAAGATAAAGAAAAGACCTTTGACACAAAGGATAGTTTTTACTCCATTCCCTTAATATTTTTGGACTGTTTGCAAGTTTGGTGAATGAATGAGAGCTCACAAAGTGAAAGTAGTATGATATATATATATATATATATATATATATATATATATATATATATATATATATATATATATATATATATATATATATATATATATTGGTATTCTGAATAGATTTCAACTGTGGGTTTGACTTGTTCTTGTGAAGGGAAGTAGTTGTGTTGCATCACTCATTTTTGTTAGTCTAGAAAGTGCATTTTATAGGAAACCAGTACATGCTTAAAATATTTTAAACCCAAATTTAGGTAATGAGAACAACAATCTTGCATATTTACAAAAGGCTGCTCCATAACTCCTTAAGATAACATATAAACAAAGGAATAACTAAAGAGATTGACTTCTAACACGATGTGGTTAAAGCCTTAGTTATCATTCAGCAGTTGCACTGTGGTATTTACGCAACACACCCTGCATCGGCTTTTCAATTTATCATCTTCTTCATGCCAAGTTTCCAGTAAATCACTCTTATGAATCACCTTGCTGGTGCTAAGATACTATTTTATCATATCAGTCTAAACTGTGCATTTGACTAGTAATTAAATATTAAAATGACAGGTTTGAGATGCTAAGATTCCACATAATTTGTGTATAAAATCTTGACTACAAGTTTGATCCAGTGTCTGTCTCAAACGTTGTGGTGTCTTCTAAAAAAAACTTCTATGTTACATCTTAGTAAGCAGCTTAATTACCACAACTAATCCTGAGTTCATGTAATCAAGCCCAAGTATTTCCTTTTTGTAATTATGTTTGTTTTAATTGTTTCAGGCTCTAATCGGATTCCTCCTCAGTATTGGACTTCTTTTTAAAGCGTGTTATTCAGATGTGAAGTGCAGGAATGACAGAGGAGAGGCTGTTGACTGGTCAGTGAAGATTTCTGACAATATTCTTACCTCTATTGAGCTTAAACTGAATAAATGATCAACTATTCACATCTTTGCCATTAGGTATATTGTGTATAAACTGCCTAATGTGAAAGATGGTGGAAAGATGTATTTGTACATGGATGAGAGCACCGGTGGGTGGAGACTCAGCAGGGAGAAAATCGACAGTAAAACTGGCTTTCTAGCACAAACACTGAAACCTCTTCTTGACTTCTACACCAAAAAGGTGAGATTTTATAAAACAAAAAAAAAAGGTATAAAATCAACTTTGAAAGCACATTGTTTTATTTCTCTATTATTTTTTAATGGTCAGACTGAAGGGTTTGGATACATGCTCTACAATGATCAGCCTCCAAATCCATACTCTGCTCCTTCATCATTCGGTCACAGTAAAGGTGGGTCCAATTCTTTTTGACCAAATTGCACACAAAGTACAGGTAGGCTGTCAAATTAAATCGTTTGCACATTGATTTTATTTCCTTCAGGGGTTGTGATGTTGGATCGCAACTTTGGACTTTGGCTTTCACACAGCACCCCCAAATTTCCAACATATCGCAGTACAGAGTTCTGGCCAACCAGTGGAAACGCAAATGCTCAAACATTCCTTTGTGTTACTTTCCCCTACCAGCAGTTTAAAGAAATAGGTAAGTTACTGGAGAAGCTTCCTGGAGTTGCACACTAGATAAAAAAAAAATATGTATCTTTTAAATTATGCCATTTAAATCCTCAGGACTGCAGCTCATGTACATCCATGCCTATTCATTTGACTCTGAAATTCCAAAAACTTTTCATGAGGAGCTGCGTTGTGTTGCACAGAGAAGCTGCTACCCAAAACAAAAGCCCTGGTTTAGTGTGGAGAGGCTGAAATCAGCAGCAGGGAGCACTTTCACCAGCTTTGCAAAATACACACGATTTAAAGATGGTAAGTTTTGGCACTGATCCACAAAATGGTTTTTTGTTGTTGTTGTTGTTTTTAATTAAGAAAACTTCTGAAGTTTGTTGTCTAAAACTGATAATGATCTATGTTCTGTTACATCCTAGACCTTTACTCTGGTCTCATAGTGAACAAAGTGTCCGAAAACCTTTTTGTGAAGAGCTGGGGGAAACTGAGTAAGCCTCTATCCTCCAACTGCAGCTCAAGGCTCAATCATCATGTCTACAACGTGAAGGAAGTGGAGCTGCAGAAGAGGAAGGCCGTCAGTGACACTGTGGATCACTCTAAGTGGAGTGTGACTTCAGACGGTGGCTGGACCTGCATCTCTGATATGAACAGGGAGGTCAGTCAGATGAGCAGAGGAGGAGGAGCAATCTGCACTGAAGATCCACAAGTGGGACAAGCTTTCAGGTCACTGATCTTACACTATGAACCGTGTAAAACGTCTCATTCTAAGGCTCATAAGAGAGAACTGTAAAGGCTGACAGTCATGATAATCAACCGCTTTTCACAAATGAGCATTGTTACACCAGGGGATTTTCTTTTATCAAATACTCTGAGCAAGTGACTTGTGTCAAATAGAGACTTAGAAATCACTTAGATTCTAATTTTTACAAGGACGACTTTTTTGTATTTCTGCTTGTGTGAAGAATTTGAAATTGTATTAATGGGAGCCTGAAGAAAGACATGGATTTTACTAAATATAATTTGGGGATAATGACAAGGTACTTATGTATGCTTATTAAGAATTTAATATTTATTAATATATTTAGCTATATGAATATTACGGTTTTGTCTTTTTCTAGTGTATAACAAGCAATAAGATATTTGTACAGTATGTTATAATGTATAGACAAACTGGAGATGAAAGGGAGGACGATTGGATACTTCATCCTGCTACTTTAATTGCAAAAAAATATATATCACATATCATGTATCTCATTCAAATGCTGTGTTTAATAGCTTTTTTCTGTAATGTTGTATCATTTAAAGCCCAACATTAATTGCAGAACATTAAACATGTTGATCCAAAATAACTCTGCAGAATTAAGAGCAATAATATTAAAGGAAGTATGATATTGATTTTATAATGGAGGACCTACTTTTTTAAAAGTGATTTTGATGTTTTGGGATTGTATTTAAATAATAGTTGTACAGCTGCATTTAGATAAATATGTTATTAACTATTATAATAAAAAGAGTTTATATTACAGGTCAGAATGATCAGAATTCTTACTTTAAATACATGAATTAAGAGGTTTTTATTGATTGATCATGATTTTCATGTCAAAATTATGACTTGAAAACTGACACTATAATTTTGGAACTCAGTATATAATTTTGAAAGTCTGAATTGTGACATTAAAAGTCAAAATTACAAATTTAACAGTCAAATGTGTGACTTTTTTATTTCATCAATATGCCTCAAACTAACTCGGAATTATCACAAAAGCGCAAATCAAGTGCGCGTCATTAAAATGTGGCTAAGTTGTTCAGACCTTCTCAACAGCGATGAGTGAGAAAGGTAGTACACCTCCTCACCACTAGAGGTCCCCCCTCTTTTATTGCTAAAGTTTAATCTATTCACCTCTCATTCCAGGAAGTGAACTCAGTCGAGCAGACAGCCTGTAAACACGTGAGATAATAACTCAAAACAGACCGCTGGCATACGAAAGATGGATATTACAGAAGTTCCCACGGAAAAGGGCAGCAAGAAGAAGAAGAAGTCAATGAAAGCAAAGACGAAGGTTAAAAACATGGAGGTAAAGGAAGAGAGCAGCGCCACGGAGAACCAGGCCGATCCGACAACTGCGTTTCCCCCCACATTCAGTGTCTCCGAGATCAAGAACAAACAGCGGAGGCACCTCATGTTCATGAAGTTCAAGCAGGAGAAGAGGAAGGTAAACAGAGCCTTCAGGGTCAAACTGTCCTCTATACTACAGAAGAGTTAAAGTTTCTTTATTTGAAAAGTCACCCAGTGCATCTCATACTGTTAACATTTCCACCTATTAAAATGGAGTGTTGATAATAACATGTATATTTCTGACTTTTAGCAAAAACTTCAACTGAAGAAAAAAAGGAGAAAAGAAAGGGAAGCATTAGGTGACAAGGTGAGTGTTTATTATTATTTCTTTCTTTTTTACTTGTTATCTTAAATTATAATCCAAGTAAGTGCATTCTTGTACTGGTATTTTTTCATACCAGTCATTCACTCCATGTTAATCTATTTCCAACATAGGCGCCACCAAAGGAAGTCCCCAAAACGATAGAAAACCAGAGAGTGTTTGATGAGACAGCAGTTGATCCAGAAGACGAAGAGGTTTGGATTTTGTTGTTTTGGTCTTTCTTTATGTATGTGTTTATTTTAACGAACATTCTTTGTTTTGTTCATTTTGCTCGTCACCAGGTTGCTTTTGATGAGGGAACTGATGAATTTTCAGCATATTTTAACGGGTTGACAAATCCCAAAGTGCTCATCACTACATCAGACAGACCCAGAGGGGTGAGTGGCTACTGTTGTTATAAGAGTTTTAATAGTTTTGAATTGAGTTATTTTTTTTTAATTACAAGCCATTAGTAGTTTTGGGATTATTTGCTATTTTAATTCAGAGCTAGAAGCAACATATGTGATGTCATCTATAAGATTGCATAGTGGAATTAATGTTGAAGAATGCAACAATAGTTTTTTATTTATGTAAAATGTAACTCTTTTGATTGAAAATAGAAATTACTTTAAAATTTAGATCATGTAATTGAAAGTTTAGAATCATATATGCCACCCTCATTAACGGCGTCATTTGTGTCTTGCAGAGAACAGTGAGGTTTTGTGAGCAGCTGGCCAGTGTCATCCCAAACGCCCATGTTTACTACAGAAGAGGCCTCGCCCTAAAGAGGATCATTCCCCAGTGTGTTGCCAGGGACTTCACATACATGATGGTCATCAACCAGGATCGCCTGGTGCCCAGTATCCTGATTTCAAAAAGCACTTCTGATCGCATGAGGAAATTCGTTTAGATACATTCAGTTTTTGTTCCCACTTGAATCATTGACTGTTACTCTTCTGGTTTCACAAAATGTTGTAAATTTATCCTCATCACAATATACGTCTAAAGAAGCTCAAAGAATATACTAGAATTAATATTTATAGAAATGTTGTTTTGCTTACCATCTGGGTTCTTCGATTGCAAGAAACCCAAAGCAGACTGGCATAAAGTTTTTTGGGGTTTTTTTTTCATTTGACTTTCTATTTTGTCTAATCTGGATCCTTAACAGTTATTTTCAGACGGTTTGGTTCTCTGTCACCTTCCTGACGGGCCAACTGCACATTTCAAAGTCAGCAGTGTTCGAGTAAGAAAAGAGATAAAGGCAAGTCAAATAAATGTATGCTTAATATTAATGCCTTTTGGGGGTACAAATCTGAATTCTCATCTCCCACAACCTGCTTTGTGTTTCCTACAGTTTAAAAATGAGTTAGAATTTCAATCAAGTAGTTTCCATGCCTGTATAATTATGGAAAAATATTTGATTTTAGTTGTTTTTATCTGTTCAACTGATTAAATCTGCTGTTGATCCATCAACCTTTTAATGCATCTAATGCAGTAAGTTGGTCAGTGAGTGAGTCGATCCGTCAATCAGACGTAAGATAAATTCCATGTGAACTTTTCCAATTGTACTTTAATAATTGGATAAATAGGGTTAAAAACTTTTACATAAAAAATGTGTACAAACCCTGTGTTCTTGTGCTTCCTTGCTCTTTCTAGTTAAATACCACTTCTTCTAGTAGTTGAAGACAAACCTCAGCTCATACTGATGCACCGCTGTCCTGTTTCCTGTTTTCAGAGACGAGGTAAAGAGCCAACCGAACACTATCCAGAGGTCATTCTCAACAACTTCACCACCCGCCTCGGACACAGCATTGGTCGTCTGTTCGCCGCTCTGTTCCCACAGAACCCTCAGTTTGTGGGTCGACAGGTCGCCACCTTTCACAACCAGAGAGATTTCATCTTTTTCAGATTCCACAGGTAAATGTTCAAGCTTGATCAGGAAGACATCCTTCCATTTACAGGAATGTTTTTTTTTTTTTCCTTTTTATGTGGATATTAGTAACTCAAAATTTTAGATGTAGATAGTTCATAGAGATTTTTCTGTATGTCACTTAGGATGACATATTATAGTTATTAAATTATAATTATGCTTGCTAAATCCAAGAATTATTGGTAATACACTATTTTAAGCTTTCTTCAAATTTGGATGTATTTTGTGGAATAGCATTTTAAACCACATGATTTGGACAAATATTTTGTTTCCTTCCTTGCTTCCAGTCTTGATCTTACTGATTGACTGTCTTCAGATTATGCTTTTCTGTATTATGTTTTTTTTAATATTCATTTTGTGAATTGCATCGGTCCTTCCTGCTGAAAAATATCCACACACCATAATTCAGCCACCCATCCATTTCAAAGTTGCTGATGTTGTTCTCAGGCTTGCAGGCGCCCCCCTTTTTTCTCAGAAGTTAGTGATAGTCATTACTTCATCTCCTTTTGGAGTACAGAGTGGACTTGTAGCTCATGTTGATACACGACATGTTTCACTGTGGATGGTGACATTTTCTGATCTGCATCTTCACAAGGTCTTTCTTTTTTTTTCTGGGATTGATGCACACAGCTAAACTAAACTAAACAACAACACATGATGCTGCCACCACTGCACTACGCAGTTTGGTGTCCTCAGGCTTGAAAGTCTTGACCATAAATAAAAAAGAAATGGAGTTAAGGTCAAATGGCTTAATTTATTTTAAATGAGGTCAAATAAACTAATTATGGTATTTCTGTAAGGTATATCTTCAAGAACGAGAAGAAAGTTGGTATTCAGGAGCTGGGACCTCGCTTCACTCTAAAACTCCGATCTCTGCAGAAGGGCACGTTCGACTCCAAGTACGGAGAGTATGAATGGGTGCTGAAGGTGAGTCTGTTTAATAAAAAAGGAGCTTTAATTGACTTTTTCATATCATCTGGATTTGTATGCTTAAATCTGCTTCTCTGTTATTACAATCTATTATAGTATTTTAGGATTTTAATGAGATGCTACCTGGAGAACGAACACATCAGCGGTTTTATTTCTTACTGTGACACAAAAATATTTTCATTTTTCAGCGCCACGAGATGGATGCCTGCAGACGGAAGTTCCAGCTTTGAGTTGGACATTTATTAGTCAGAAAAGATCCCGACCGAATGTCCTGCAAATATTTATGGACTTACACAAATTTGCTTCAGAGTCTGATTCTTTTTGAAAGAAACCTGTGTTAGCTGTACAAAGGTCCAGATGCAGCTTTTAGTGAGGAGGTGATGCTATGTTGTCTGGTAACAGTTCATGTATACAGTTATATTCTTTTATGACTTTAGTTATTACCTGAAGATGAGTTTCAAACTGCAGAGTTGAGCTAAAGTGAGAGAAAGTAAAAGAGATGTTCATTTTTTCAGACTTGCCTCTGAGTGATAAAGTCAACACAAAATGTGCATCTTTCTTTTTTAACCTTCATGTTTGTCTGGGTCCAGAGTGACAAATTTTCAAGTTTAACTGTGTAAAAAGTACAAGTTATATTTTATTGAAAGAGCGTTTGTGTTATCCTCAGAAACAGGCATTTTAACACAAAACTTTCAGTTTACAGACCTTCAGTCTGTCCTGAAGGCCTGTAAATGAAAAGAATCAGTTACGGTGCTCTGAGTCAGCACAGGAAAACTGGGTGTTGCTCTATGGACTAAATAAGGCTCAACATTTTCATCCTCCACCAAACTGAGGAAACTCATTTAGGTTGGTTCTTGTTTTGAATTAAGAGTGTGTAGATAAAGGTCATAGCTTAGACACTGTAATGTTTGTCTTTTTTTTTAGCTTGACAACTTTATTATTGCCGACAATTCCCAAACCTGTCACGCTTTTCTCCTCCTGTACACTCTGTTATTGTGCTTTTCATTGTTCAGCTATGGAATAATTTCAAGTTTGTACTTGCTAAGGTTAAATTTATGAAAGATATTTTACCCCTTTAACTACTAACCTATGTGGATCATTTTTTAGCCACCACAATTAGTTTTATCCTTTAAACATTTTTTACAGATGTGCTACAATGTACCAGAAGCAGATATTTATCTATCTTTGGGAGATAAGATTAGTGTAATTAAACTATTAAATGTATTTTATATTCTAAAAGTACTAGTGGGGTAAAAATCCAATGTTTTCTACATGGATTTAAGTGCATCAAACAAACTTAAGTTGAAGAAAATTTGATAACTGTGTTTATATGAGTTAAATCATGGTTCAAACTTGACGTGCCAACATTAAAGATTTGGTCATTAACACATTACAAGTGTTGCAAAAAAAAAAAAAACACACAACCATTGAGCAAAGTGATAAATATTAAAACTTAGCAAAGATAAAATTGAAAGTTACTTTGAAATATTGCAGGGAAAAAGGGGGAGGCGTCAGTAGTATTAGACATTTATCAGCATGACTGCAAATAAAGGTATGTGTCAACATCTTTTATAACCTGGAAGAAAAAGCAGTAAACATGTTGATGGAAACACAGACCAAATTATAGAATTTAGATTGAATTACAATGAACAGGAACACTTTACAGGAAGTTACTAAAACAAGTCTGAGCATGATGAATTATCTTCACCTTGACGAGTCATGCATGTCTTTCAGTGTAACTGATGGATAGTGATAACATCTCACCAGGACTTGCATTTCCTGGTGAAATGAAGAAAAAGAAGCATTTTTCTTCAAAGTTTGACAATCGAGGACATTGGACAACAGCTTCAAGCTCCTAGTGAGGGATAAAAACTTTATGACAGCAGACTATTCCAGAAAATTGGTTAGGTTCATATTGCTGCAGTAACTGGCCCAGAGTTTATTTTATAAATGTTTTCTCCAATCTCACTTCATAGAATAGATCACAGACAAGCCGGTTTTAGTTTGTTTTACCCCTAGTAAACTAATCTCTCAGATGATTTACCATGTAAATGACATCAAGAAGTATTTGCAAGAACAACTCGCTTTAAGGTTTAGGCTGTCTGTTCTGTACAAGAGCTCTGAGTTGGATAAAAGTCTTAAAATAATGAGGAAAAAGAGAACATGAAGCTGCATGTTTAAAATGTGGAAATAGTTCAGTTTTATTGAGGCAAGAAACATTTACATTTCAGAAGGCACATGTGTTAGTTCTATGCAGGAAGGCTGAGGCATTTCTAATGCACCCAAGAAGGAAAATGTGTAATTTTTTTTTTAAAGAAAGGTTAAAGTTTAAAAAGGCTCAAGTTAAAATTCCTGGCCCAAATTCCCAAAGACTCCTGAGACGATTCCAGTCCATTTTGCAGGATTCTGCAGCTCAGCTCAATGAGGCATGTAATCCAAAACCTGGAGAAAACATCATATTAGTAAAACATACAATGTTTAAACCAAATTTGACATATAGCAAACACTCTAAATTTTACTGGAATAAACTTCAAATGGATTAACCCTTCTATAAGCTAATTAAATGGAGCATTGTCACACATTTTGGCATCTTTGTTTTATAAAATCCTCCAATAAACTACCTTTTTATTTATTTTTGTACACAATTTTAGTTTTCATATTTTATTTATAGTCTTAAATAGACCATCTACTTTTCAGGTCCAGTATTTTGATAAAAGTAGTTCATCTCAAAAGGTGATTTATTAGTACACGACTTGGCATTTCAGAAAACTCATTCAACATGGTAAGTAACAAATAGTAAAAGTTGCTAAAAACGTATTTATTTTAAACCATTTTTATTTCTATGCCACTTTAAGAACAAAGAACCAAAGCACAACACAGAAAATGAAAATAGTAAAAAAATAATTTTAATAAAAATTTGAAAGACGTTTTGTAAATACAAAAACTTTTAATAGTAATTATGTGGTTTATTAAAAAAGGAAGGATGCCAAATTGTACACGTATAAAATACCAAAGAAAAAGCGTTGACTCTTTAAAGCAGCTTAGAGGAAGTTTTGCTTGAACCAAAACTAACAGTAAAACACCTGGTTGCCATAAAATCAACTCCTGTGCGCGTCCATTGAAAACCTTGAGCTGATAAAAGTATATGTTCGTACTCACAGTGGTCGCCCGGCCCGTCAGCACTATAGGAAGGAGCAGACTTTCTGCGGTCTGAACGGGTTGTTGCTGGAAGACATGCCGGTGAGCAGGGGGTCCTGCTGGGCGTTCTGGAGGCAAAACTGCTGGAGGTCCGCTGCGGCCTGCGAGACCTGGAGAAAACAGATTTAAAATGTAATAAACTGTTTACGCTCAACGAATAGAGCTCCCCAAACCTCGCCACAACCCATACCATTTCGACAAAAAAACAGTAACATTACAGAAACACCGAAATGACCGAGAAAGACACACGCCCTAAGAGCGACTAAATGTATAAAAACTTACCTTAACTCTGTTTATACCCGCTTCAAAGCGCAACTGTTGAACAACTTTCTTCATGGCGACAATGTTGGATGGTCCCGGCATAACTGCGATCTGGAATGGCTACGATATTCAAAATAATACGTGTGGAAAAGTTCACGCAAGCTAGTCGACGCTGGTAGCTACCAAGCTAACTTTTTCTTCTTCCAAGGAATAAGCTTCCGGTTTTTAAAGGCGTGCCCACTCGTGCTGCATTCACATGGCGTCTGGAAATACGGTACATTTTCAGATGTTTTCACTGCCACTACTTATCTCGTGATTTTAAATTAAACATTTATACTTGGTGTATTCCGTGTTTGACAGTTTTGGTTTTTTAACAAATATTAGTGGAATAAAATTAGCCATGCTTTATGTTAACTTTATGTCTAAAATCTCTGTAGATTGCATATTAGTAGAGCTAGTTTTGCTATATTACAGATAATTTGTAGCGTTCCTTAACATAAAATCTGCTCCAAATATTGCTTTTAATTGCAAAACGATTCATATTTGAAAGTTTTATAAGAAACAGTTTGAATAGTAATGTTCAATCCCGCAGCAATTAAATGTTCGAATTACAATAAAATTAGAGCCCCCTACTGGTGAACATGCATTTACTGATTCAAAAGTGCAAGGATTTAATAAAACCCATAACAAAATTTTATTATTTGAAAATTAAGGCAACTCTTTCATCGTATATGTTGAGAAGTTTTTGTTGTTTTTTTCACATGCTGCTCTGTCATCCCGAGCATCCAGGGCTGGCGCTCTCATAAAAGAAGCACAGTTGGATGGCTGAGTGTGTTTAATTGCAGCAGGTTGTTTCCTGGCAGTCCGGAGCAGTCACAGCGCACGCAAACACAACTCTTTCGTAACAAATACTCCCACATTTCTATAGTTCAGTATTTTTACTGCGTTTCTTTCTCTGAACCAGACTGATAATGGAGCTGTTGTGTGAATCAGTGAGATTTACAGAGGACAGCATGAGACCGGCAAGCAGTAAGGTAAATGCTAAATCTCTTGACATGATATAAAAATGTATTAGGTAAGCAAATGTCAGGGGCTGTAAACTTCATTGTTAATTTCATTTATGTGCAGCTTTTGGAGCTCCATGTGCTGTTTGTGCCAGCTGATCAGTGGGATATGAAACTCAATAAAGTCCCAGCTGAAGCTACAGAGAGTTTTATTTCTGCTGGCTTCATCAGGTAAAAGTGCTTGAAATATTTTTATTTCTATTATCATTCAAATGATAACAGTTTGTATCAAACAGAGGTGTGATTATTGAAGCCATATATAGCTCCTGGCAGAAGTATTTATTGAACGGTGTCATATTTTATAACAGAACAACAAGTTTTAAGGCATCTAGTGGGATTTTGCTTGCCGGATTATAAAGTGCTCTATTGTAGTGACTTGGATTCACCTTAAATTTTAGTAAAATATATAGAAGTTTTAATTAGAAAAAAAACATCAAGCAATTTGAAAGCCTTTACACTGCTCTGTTAATTACAGAAATAATAATTAAAAGCAACAATCTTCCACATGCATTTCAGATGTTCAGTGTCTACATTTATTTCGTATGTAAAGTTCAGTTAGTAAAAAAAGATTTATGGTAATTACAATATAAATCTTTTGATAACTTGGAAATTTGAAAAAAAAAAGTTGTTAATGAGTGTAATATTGACTCTATTTTAAAATAAAAACATTTTTACTATTGTTAAGTTGATCTTTATTGTCATTTACAGCATGAAAAAAGAATACGACGCAACAAAACATTGGACCTCAGTTTGGTGTTGCCATGAAAATAATAGTTTTATTATTAACTATTAAACAGTCAATATTAGCCTATGTATAACTGCTAAAACAGTCATTCAACTTAGCCATGATTTAACAATTTTACTAAGCCCCTGACTGATGCACATATTGTATCCTCATTCCTGGTGACATTAGGGTTTATCCTGAAACCACCCTGCAGACTCTGAGGGGTGAGCTGGCTGCTCTGCTTGGCGCTGAGAGGAGCATCCATAAATTCTCCTTCCTGAAATGCGTGGGCCGCAGTCTGGCGCTGGTGAGTGCAGCTGACAGTTAGGAGGCCTTTTGTAGGGCTGATCGTTTCACTGCGCAGACAGTGCCCTATTCAGGCTGAATACACTGACGGCTATAAAGGCTGTGAATGGGGAGCATAGCAACTTTACTGCTGCGCTTCTCACACTGTAGTTCTTGTCTTTTACAGGTCAAAGGCAAACAGGAGACAAATCTGAAAGTGAAAACATTCGCCCCACCGTATGTACGTTGAGTCCATACATCCTGATAAGTTCATTGGTTTCTTACTTTAAATAACTGCGTTTGCTCAGTCCCTGAAATGAGCCGTTGTAACCTGTCGGCAGGCGGCTCAGCCGGAGCTGTACCTTCTGCCCACAGGAGAGGCAGACAGCACTTTCTGCTCTCAGTCCTTCACCATGGATTCCAGCAGCAGCTCCCCAGAGCACCAGGTCTGTCTCCACCCTTCCAAGATGTGCAGCGTGGCAACAGGGACAAAGAAGGCCATTAAATTCCCCCACATCTCCCAGTGTTCCCAGCAACCAGTTCCCGTCTCTGTGCTGGAAGAGGAACGTGAAGATGAAGAAGATGAAAGCAGCTGCAGCAGCTCCTCCTCAGAGGATGAAGCTCCAGGCTTCATCAGGAGAACAGAGCCAGAGATCTGTGCAGGGAAACCTCAGAATCAAAGGGTCCTAAAGCTGATAGCACTTAGAAAAGGTATTAAAGCAGTCATTCATAGCCTATTGTCAACAAGAGTTTACACAGTTGTACTCTGTATAAAAGAGTTATCGAATAATTAGATCTGTCCGCACGTAAAACATTAGCTTTTTAATTATTTATGATTTTTCTTTTGCTGAGAAAGTACTGAGAAGTATTGCTGTCATGGAGGAAAATAAATTTTTGATCACTATAATGTTATAACATGATAACTGTTTTGATTATATGAATGTGATAATTACATTGTATAAATGTGATACTTTCCTCCATCCAGAAGCTACAAGTGTAAGAAATATTTTAGCATAATCTAATATAATCTCATCTATAGCATTTTTTGTTGTCAGATTGCATAAGTAAAAAAAAAAAGAAGAAATAGTTAGTATTCTATTGTAATGTATTGACCCAATTAATTAAACACTGAACCCCTTAAATAATGAAAATGATCCACTAAAAAACACTTCTCATGTCATATATTTTAATACACATAACACATTAATTTACACTCATCTGGCTTCAGTGTTCATTTTTAGGTTTGACAGAGTTTGGTTAACAACAAAAATACTTAATTTTATAATCAACTCATAGGGTGTTTTGCATTTTTTTTTAGCTCATTAACAAAATGACATTCTTTAAAGAAAATAAAACATTTACTTTTTGTATGTCTACAGCGTTAGAGATATGTGAAGCTAATTCAGCCCACGCGGTTTGGTCAGCAGAAACAGAGGAGATCTGCCGAAAGACAATATATCAACCCAAGGACACACATTCAGGAGCAGCTGAGTCTCTGGAAGACCACAGTTTAGGCTTTTTGCTGACAGACAGGTACCATATGTTACACTTGGAAGACTCCTTTTTTTTTTTTCTCCAAATGAAACAGTGGTCATTATCGCCAAATGTTTCAATTTTAGTTTTATCAGACCACAGGAAATGTTCCCAAAATTAAGGTCTCTGTTGCTGAGTCTATAGTAGCACACTGTAATGTTTGGAATATAAATTTTGTTTACAGAAGAAAAATGCATGAGGTTCTTATTTTTTGACTGTACTTCTATGTTTTAGTGTTGGGGACTCTAAGTGCAAAGGTCCAGACAGAGAGAAGACCACCAGAAATAAACCAACTAATGGGGTAATATGCAGCCATTGTGAGACTTCTTTAAAAAATTATAAACATGTCTGTTTCAGTCAGTATTTATACTGCCTCTAAATTTGTTGGTGTTTTAGATGTTGGAAGGTCCAGCCATGTTGCCGCAACCTGTTCAGTGTACAGCTTCACCCCGAGGTCCAGACTCGGCCTCCGATAAAGCAGTTTCTGCTTCGCTAGATTTTCTCTCCAACAGTAAGGAATGTTCAGATTGTTTGAGCCAAATTCTTATGCTTGGTAATTGGAACATATTTCGTACTTGTAAGGAGAGGCACTAATGGAGGAAATCAAAATGGTGAGAGAGGAGAGGAAGCAGCTGGAGTGGACAAGACAGCAGCTTTTGAGAAAGGGAAAAGACTTGTTGGCTCAGAACCGACACCGCAGGAACCAAGGTGGGATATCAACATCTAAGTGAAAACAAAGTCAGACTGAGTGCAAAAAAGAAAACTGTTCAATTTCTTTCCCTACTCCACTAATATAAAGCACGAGACAGCTGGAAAAAGAAATATTTTGAAACTAAGAAGACCACAGCACCATTGGAGGAGCATCTGAGAAACTTGAGGCAGGAACTGGAGCTATTTCACAACAAAGTTCTGCATCAGCTTCAAGCCAGAGAGAAAGCAAGGCGACAGGGGAGGTCCTCCGAGAAGGTCCAGTAAAATCCCATATGCCTTGTTGCACCACATAGTTAACATTATCACACATATTAGAACAGATTCAACGGATTCAACACATATAGGAACGGATTCAATTAAATGAACAACTTTAATCTGAGTACGACACAAAACAACCTAGTCAGGTGTCTTCAAATATAAGGAGCATGAAGTCCAGGATATCAAAGGAAGTTGTTATCATCTTAAAATGTAACCACACACCAGTAACATATAGAATTGACATTACTAACTTTTATCAAAAAAACATTCAGAATTACTAGAACATAAACAGGGGGCAACAGTGGTGAAAGTGATAGGAGTTGGTCTCGCCATCGGTGGGTTGCTGGTTCAAATCCCCACTCTGTCAGTCTCAGTCATTGTGCCTGCTGCCAGTGTTCAGAGGGCAGCTGTGGCTACTAGCCAATAGCTTACCCCCTTCAGCATGGGAATGACTGAATGAAGGGTTTAGGGCCCTCTGGACAAGTGCAGGCCATTTACTGTAAGCAATTAAAATTATAAGAATAAAAATTGAAGGAAGATTTAATAAATTTAAGATGCAATTTATTGCTTAGTATAACAAATCTGGACATATGTTGCATGTTTTAAAGGGGTGATTTTGTGTATTTTCCAGACACCTAATGCCTTTTTATAGCACCATCAAGTAACTGTTACCTACAGTTATAAAACTAGGAAATGATGAAACTCAAACAAGTAATTTTACTAAACCTGTTGTTTTTATGTGTGGGTTTTTGGAGATCGGGATATCTTATTATACAAAGAATATATTGAGGTGGATTATTGCATGCTACTAAACATTCAGTATTTAAAGATTATTTTTGTTCATCACAATGAAGTGTGCCCTGTAAACAAATTAACCCAAGAGCAATATTTCAGAATGAGCTCATCATTCAGATCATGAAGGAGAGCTATGAGGTCGACAACCTGAAGAGGAAAGTAGACGATGCCAAGATGAAGCTGATAACAGAGATAAAGGTAACAATCAGTCCAGTCTCAATGAAACAGGTGACTGGTTGGGTTTATTTCTGATATGTTCTGGATAAAAAGCCCAGCAGATCTGGAACTGACTGTAAAACAAAATATGTTTGTTTTTTCCCTACAAGTTGAGGAAGCAGGCTGCTACTGAGCTCAGAGACCTGAAGACCGAACTTTCCCAAAAAAAGAATCAGTCATCTCCTTCCTGGATGGACTGGAAACACAACACGGGACAAAGCACAAGTTTAAAGCAGCTTCTTCATCGACGTCAGGAGGACTGCTCTTCCTAGCCTTTAAACATGAACTAACCTGCCAACTAATACTTGTATGAACTGGATAACACAATTCTTCCTTTTGTTTTTGATGTTCTTTCCGCACTGTGCGGTTTTTCTACAATAATGTAGCACCAGGGAGTCCACTAGATCAATTAGTAAAAGCTTTATTAAAGAACAAAGTAAACAAGATCACAGTTCTTGGAATGGTAATCAAAAATCAGTGCAAATGTGATTAAAATGATTGTCTTTGTTATTGAATCATAATTCATTGCATCTAAAGTAAAAGGCAACGTGCAAGTAAGCATCCCTGAAGTTGAATAGAGGCCACGCCCAGTTACCACTGTAAAAGATGTTTGGAAACCAACTGGAGCAAGCTCAGCTGCTCAGTAAGAAGCTCCTGCTGAAGCATTCAGTTTATCCCAGTTTGGATCCTAACAGGGCATTCCACATCAGTGCGGTCTGTTGCCTGGCTACAGGATCGTCACTGTAGTCCAAAATGTTGCCGTTCCACATGCCGATGCCTCTGAGGCCTTTGGACATGACGTAGTCCGCTTTGGGGGACAGACTCTGTGGGTCATCGTACCAAACCTGATGGGACTGTCCTGTCTCATCCTGAATTAAGCAGTGAAACAAAGAATAAAATAGAAAAATATTTAATTTGTTTTGTGTTTGTTTAAATGCATTGTTTTAGGAGTATGGTTTAAAAAAAAGACCTTGTAATAGAAGTAAGGAGCTTTTTGCTCATCATCCCACAGTCTGCCGGACGATGTTGGGCTGTTGAGTTGCTTCATGATCCATTTGTATGTTTTTTGTTTTCCCGCTGCATCACTGCAAGGAGCTCCACGGAACGGGACTTTAGGTATGTAACAAATCCCCTCCTTGGATAAAACAGAAAATAAAAACAGAAGCGTTTTATTTTGTTTCATTAATAGGCAGGTTTTACACAGTATTTGCCATGATGCAAATAAAAAGGAAACAATAAAACCCACGTCACCTGCAGTTTTTAAGAAAAAATATTGTGATTTTGTGTTCTATGATTGAAAGTCAAGCCTATTAACATAGGGGAGCAAGTCCTATATTAATAGGCTAATGATGATGTTAGCCAACATCATCATTGTTGACTAATAAAAAGAAGAAAACTAATAGTGCTCAAATAATTTCTTTAATGTGTAATGCACTTTGCATTTCAATGGAAATTTTAAATAAATCCAATTTTTAAAAAAAAGAAACACATTTAAAACTTTCCAGAAAAAATATCAGATTATATTGAGCCAGTAACGTGTTTAACATTTTAGATCAAGACTGGAATAAAATACTTTATTTTTAAATAATATTTTTTTTATTTTCTGTTATTAACTGAAGGCAGCTTTAAAAGGATGCCACAGTACTATGAAATATTTCTCCCCTAATAATCCTCACCATAATTGGTTGATCCATTAGCAGCAAATGTTCCTACTGAGACTTAGGACAGATCAGTAATTAACTATTAAACTCTATTAGTGTGAAATGTGTGTGCTGATGTAAATAATTAGACTAATCTCTCTTGTGGTAAATCAATTATTATTGATTTATCTTTGAAGTAAAGTATGCTGAATGAAAACAGAATTGTGAGCCCAGAACCATGTAATAGCAGGTGGTCTGCCACCTGGTGGCAGCATAGGGAAATGTATTCCATTTGTTGTGAACCGACATTAAAAAAGCTTAAAGGACACAAGACTGGACATACGATTTGCTCACTGGCTTCCAACAATTTTTTCCATTTTGAATGCATGTTTCTTTTCCTCTGGCTTTTCTTTAAAACATTCTGAACATTTAATGGAAAATAATAACCTAGATTAGTTTTATCATGTGTATATTCCACAAATCATAAAATATCACAACCATAAATTTAGCTTCTAATATAAGCAATTGTTGATCAGCTCTTCTTCAAAATGTATTGGATTTCTTTAATCTGGAGAGGTTTGTCTTAATATACATTTGTCAACGTACAGTTTGTGACCAGAGACACATTCATTGTGCCTGAAGTGACTATAGACACAATAGGCACAATAGTGTTGAACATCAATGTTAATCCCATCTATGAACTGCTTCTTGGCCAAACTGTCCTGCTTCGTGGTCCAAGAGCCCGCATCATCTGGCTGTGGGCTCTTGTCAGTAAATTAAAATGCCAAAATAATCAGTTGGACAAAAATTTACAGTGCTTGCAAAAATATTCATACAGTATACCCTTTTTCACATTTTGTCATGATAAAATGACAAATTTCAATAGATTTTATAAGATACAATACATATCTTATAAAATAAGTAAAAAGGAAGCACCCCCTAAGTATGACGATGTTTCCATCATGTTTCAGTGTTAGGATTGTATTTTCAGGATGATGTGCAGCGTTATCAGAAGTAAAGTGTGCAACTTGTCATTAAATATTGCCATACCTGAGAAAGGTTAACACATGGATAGTCATAGCCGTACCATGGCACTCCCATCAGCAGCTTATTCGAATGAATCTTCAGATCCAAATAGTCACCATAGGCTAAAATGGACAGATAAAAATTATTTCCATTGGTTCACATTAACAAGGTGATTGGTTCTCAATCCTAAATGTGCATCTGGACATAAAGACCTTTTAGAGTTTGGCTGAATGGGGCATTTGCCATTGCAATGCAGTCTCCAGTGATCTGGCTCTGCTCATCGTAGGACATCACAAACACCAGGTCACAGGATTTGGCGATGGTGACGTAATCATAACAGCGCTTGTCGATAC
The DNA here is from genome assembly GCF_003331165.1 of Xiphophorus hellerii. Lineage (NCBI taxonomy): Eukaryota > Metazoa > Chordata > Actinopteri > Cyprinodontiformes > Poeciliidae > Xiphophorus > Xiphophorus hellerii. The sequence goes on from NC_045680.1 coordinate 12,932,618, forward strand.
ATTTTGGTGACCAGGCGACATCAAATGAAACCTAAAAATCAGGGAAAAAAGGAAATGGTAGGGGTAAGCTGGCCATTTTCCATGGAAATAGAAATGGAAATGGTTCACCAGACATTGGTGAACCATTGCTGTTCTACCTGAGAGCCTGGGATTTCCCTGTGGAAGGTCTCTGTCGACTCATTGACCAGTGCTGTCAGAGCGTAGTATTCTGGAGAGCCGTCTTCCACTGCTTGCTCAACGTCAATGTTAATCCCGTCCATGAACTGTTTCTTGGCTAAACTGACCTGCTCAGTTATCCATTTGGTCCTGTTGGCTTGGTCCACAATGTAGGGAATATGAACGTCACCTATGCCACCACCACAAAGAGACATGCAAGGACAAAAACAACACGTCAATAAGCAAATATCAAAACATATTTGTAAAAAGGAAAAAAAAAAAATGCTCTGAAACAATGAATGTCGATATAGACATGAACTTTTGCAGACTATTAAGGCAAACCGGTGTAAACCCACTCACCTTTGAGGACAACTCGTGCTCCTTTTGAGTGAGCGAAACACATTAGCTCAGCATCATAATTCCCAAAGGCGGCCACTGTCGTCACCATACTCCAGTTGTAGGATTTCCATGTCTTTCCCCCCACATCAAATACAAACACCTAAAATCAAAAACAGTTATATTGATGATTATGATCAAGGTGTCTTGCAAACAAAAAATGAGAGCAAAACCAAATGCAGTTTTTTGAAAATTGAATACACTGCAATTCAATTCATTAATATAGTGTCAATTCACAACAAAACTCCTTTTTGCAACACAACCAAAAACATCAAGTGAATCTAAAACATAGCATATCATACTGAGCAAAGAAAATATTACAACCACTGGAAGAAAAGAGCAAACTGTCAAAAGCCTCTTATGGAAGAAAATTCTGCATTCTGACATTTAAAATGCATCTTTTTAACATTTTTATCTAATTTTAGTGTTTTTTAAGTTTAGTGTTGTTAGCTCTACCTTTATTTTTTTCAGCATTTGTTCTTGTGAATGTTGTCTGAATAGGTCTGTTTTTAAGAGTCAAAACAAATCATTTAAGAGGTTTCTGACATTTTAAATTTAAAAATCCCATATGTGCCTTCCATCATATTATTAGAATATGAGGAAAAACAAAGATTCACCAAATTTTATGGTAAATATTTTTACAGTGAGAGGATACAAGAATGAAAGAAACACACAACTGAGACAATGGCACAAAAAATAAACTTAGCAAATTCTTACATTTTACCACAGACAGACAGGAAACCTTAAAAACACTGAACCGAATCTATATAATCAGATAAACCCTGAGTTAAACCACTCAGTGTGTTCACAGATACATGTTGAACACTTCACATTCCTGAGCCAATGTTAGCTGCAATGCAGGAAGACGGATGTTTAAAAAGAGGAACTTTATACATCCCACCATCTCAAAAATAACTTTAGCAACTAAACTGTCAACTTTTCTCATTAGATCTGTTGAGATTAGGATGCTGTTTACTCCCCAAGTCACTGCGTTTTATCCAAGCTGCAGTAAAAAGTCGTATTTTATTAATGTGAACATCATAACCTGCAGGTTTTTGCTTCAGGTGCCCTGATAGAAGGAATCCATTTTCTGAAAGTACACAACTCCAAAAATCAGTGCAAAACTGACAGACAATTTAGTACCTCTGGACTTTATTAACAGAAATGTTCGGTTCAGAATATAACTCTGAAAAAATCTTATTGGAAAAACAGAGTTGCTCTTCCAGAAATTAAAGCTGATGTAAGTAATGATACTTCGCGGCAGGTATGTTTGTTTTATATGTTGACAGAGTCCACCGACAGCGTTACCTCAAACTCTCTCTCTCCCCGGATTGGCTGACAGAGCTCCGGCCTGTCACACGGACACACGCCGGAGCCGCTCACTCCCAGCAGAACCGACAGAAACACAACGAATGGCAACATTGTGTTGGTCCGAAGCAAAACCGCAGCAGCTTGTAGTGGAGCTAGCTGATCATGTGAACTTTTGTACGGAATACGAGATGGGACAAAACTCATCCTGTCGATAAAATGTCAATTGACTGACATCGATATGTTCAGTAGCCTATATATAACATACATTAACTATCAATGATTTTTTTTTGAGATAGTGATTATCACGTCTGGATTGGAAAACTAACTTTAAGCTGTGTGGGCTTTGTTGCTAAATTTCAACATAATGAATAAGCAGGGGGTCAATGACCAGTATAAAGTAAAATATAACAAATGCAACAAGATAGCCTACTTATTTTCTCTTGCTGTATGGAGCATAGAGGTACACAGCACTGTTCCTCACTCACCTGTTGCTTCGCACTGCTAGTCAGCTGGCTGAAAAAAAGCCTTAAACTCTTTGTATTGCACACATAGAGGACTTGTTTGGCTGTTTTGGTTAAATTGTTTTAAAAATTCAACAAACTAGTTGTAAGTAGCACGTCGGTTAAGCAGGGTGGCCATATAAGCAAATTACCTGACTAAACAACGTATCATAAAAAGGTATTTGAATGTCTACAATAAGCATGTTTACTTTAAAAGTACTGCTTCTTCTTATGGGGATTTAGCTTTGTTGAATAATCAATATAACATTAAGTTAAAAAATACACATATCCACGCAAAAATACTTATTAAAATATTGTTTGACAATTCAAGTTTCTTGCATGACATATTCAAGTGACATCTGATTCAGCAATAAAAATTACAATCCAAGAAGCTATGCCTGGCAGGGAGCCTAAATAGGAAACTATATCAAAAACAGATAATGTAAGGATAACTGAAATCTTGGTTTAATCCACTGTGCAGGTTTAACAACTTCCTCCCTTATAGTTTGGTGTATTTAGTACACGCAGACACCAGAATGCAATGAAATGTTCAATTGTAATGTAACGTAGTTGCACTTCTCTTCTCCCACTTAATAAAAGTTTGACAGTGGATATTTGAAAGTATTTTTAACAGCATAGTTGCAAAGCGGTGCAGTTGGCAGCAAATCCCAGCTGGGGATTTTCTGCATGTTCTCCCTGTACAGAGTCCAAAAACAAGACATGAAATTGTCCTTAGGTATGAGTGAATTGTTTGACCTGTGTAACTTGTCCAATGTGTGCCCTGCTTCTAACTCAATGACCACTGGAGATAGACAAAGCCCCCCGGGACCCTGCATAAGCTGCATAGACTATGCATGAACGGAAAAGTATGTTTAATCAGTAATAAACTCTTACAGGCCTATAATTTGAAGTTGATTATTTTACACAAGCTCTAAAGAGAATTTGTTAATTATTTCTTTTATTTTTCAGAAATCTAGTATGTTATTGACCAACTCTTCTGCTATCCCCAGATCGTGTTGACCCATGACTTTTGACCCATGTTAGACAGTAACACTGATAAAATGCTAATTTGCATTTGTTTGAATGCCAGATATCAACATACTCTCCGATCCAGATTAACTAGATGGCTGTCTCTTTTCACAGCACAGTGCAAAACAAAAATCCAAAGGGTTGGAAATCCTTCTGATCACAGGCAGAGGATAGTTTTGTGCAGAGATTCTCTTCCTCAGTATCACAAGACAGAATGATCTGAGAAAAAAGGGTTTGTGCAATAGTAAGGTTTTGCTCTTGCTAAAATTTTATGAAGAGGAGTAGAATGCAGTTTTTGAAGTAATTATTGTTTAAGTAATATACTTACTCCTTAAGACAACAACAAATACAAACAACGACATCCAGTGTTCAGTCTAAAATCTTCTGGCAATCTTGTGGAGAAAGCAAATAAACTCATAAAAAAGGGAAAAAAACATAACTTAGAATATAGTGAATGGAAAAAAAAGCATATCTAGTAACATCTGCTTCAAGTTTTGACATCAGGTTTTGACATTCAGAAATATTCCTTAGCTGAAAAAAATAGGTTTGAATTATTTGTTGAGAATGACACCCCAAGGACAAAGCAGAATTCAAATCAGATTTAGCTTTTTTGCCAGGTTTGTGCTCACAAACAAGGAATTTGACTTATTTTCTGCTTTGCTCTCAATGAAGACATTTAAAAATTGAAATATATATAAAAAAATTAAATAAGTTGAATCTTTCTTTCTTTCTTGTAATATGTTTAGATTGGGTTGGTTCAGCATGCTGAGTCTACAGATTTTGACATAGCTTTCCTATATTCAGTTTCCATCTGAGTGCTTTTTGCAGCTTTACTCATTTCTCTGTCCTACATCCTGTCTAGCTTTTGATGAATAAATGACAATAAAGCCTAAAAAACCTTTCAAAAGTATGTACATATACAGTATTTTTTTTATAAAAGTGGAAGTCAATCTTGAATTAGTGCAACTATGCAAGTCAAAGATAATAACACCAAGGTATCTGAGACAGAACAGAGAAACCAAAAACACCAACATACTGCTTAATTTCAGATATCTTTCTCTTTGGATAAATCGTTAGGGTTTATATCTTTTTGGAGTTTACCTACAAGTACTGTCATACATCCTCTGTTTGATACTCCTTAAACAGTTTATTGAGGAGAAGCACTGATGAAGGTTATTCAAACATTTTCGATTCCAGGTAGAAAGCAAACAGTATAATTTCACAATCCTGTCATTTTTGTGAAAGTATTGTAGGGTCAGGACATTATGACACATGAATCAGTCACCAGGTGGGATCAAGCTGCTCTGACAGCTCTGTACAAATCTGAATATTTATTGTCTTTAAACACATATAAAACTACTTTTTGAGGTAAATACTTATTTATTACTTTAAATATGTTTTGTTCTGCCAACCAATACGACAAATAAAAACCTTTAACACATTTCTAGTGCTGCGACAGACTGGCGACCTGTCCAGGGTGTACCCTGCCTCTCGCCCGGAAAGTCAGCTGGAGATGGGCACCAGCACCCCTCCTGACCACACTAGAGACAAGGGTGTACAGAAAATGGATGGATGGATGGAAATTTCTAACGAAACATGATAAAACACTGCAATTTAGGTAATTCTACTTCAGAATGTGCAAACCCAGAAATGATCTTTATTACCTTTCTTTTGTTTAAAAGGTCAGATACTGACAGGATTTCAAATAAGTTCAGACATTTTCAGAACATTTTCTGATTAGCGTATTTACTCAGCCTTGTCGACATGATCAGGGCACAGTAACCACCGAGAGAAATGACAGCCAACATTTAGTTAATGTTTCATTTTCAAAGACAATGTCTGCAAATCTTGGCTTTAAAAGGAAACCCTTAGCTACAGTCGTTCACAACCACCAACCATGAAGGTGATTGTGCTGGCTCTGACTGTAGCCTTTGTGGGTGAGTGTTGCTGTATGAACTAAAATTTAGGTAGTTTAGTTTGTTTATTTTAAACATATTCACATTCAAACACCATGATACATATTTAGATAACTATTTGAAAAGGAGATGAGCAGAAATATAAACTTTTTTGACCCCACCCCTTCTCTTTTATCAATAAATGGTAATAACGTTCCTCCAAATTTTAAAAACGTAAATTGATATTATTTCAAAACACAGGTTTCAATAGAAGTGTATTCTTAAATAATTTTAAATATCATCTCCCCTAAAAACAAACAGATAATAATAATAATAAGAAGAAGAAGAAAATCATAACTCTAATTTATTTTATTTTTCTAATGTTTTTCAGCCAGCACCCAGGTTAACTATGGTAAGTTGTTTTGTAATAATACTAAAAATAAGAAAAACAGCAAATCTATATATATTTTTTAAGATATGGGTGATTTTTGCTTTCTGTTATAGCCCCAGAATTTGCAGCTGGAAAGACCTACGAGTACAAATATGAAGGATATATTCTGGGAGGGCTGCCTGAGGAGGGCCTGGCAAGGGCTGGGGTGAAAATCCAGAGCAAAGTTTTGATTGGTGCAGCAAATCCTGACAACTACATTCTGAAAGTAAAAACTGTTTCTCAATAATATTGCATTACCATCACAAAACCTAATCTGTACAAACATAACAACCAATATCCATTCTTGCTTGCATTCTCCCTAATATGTTGCTTGTTCTTTCAGCTTGAAGACCCTGTGATCTCAGAGTACAGTGGTATCTGGCCCAAAGAGGTTTTCCACCCTGCCACAAAGCTCACCTCAGCTCTCTCTGCTCAGCTCTTGACACCCGTCAAGTTTGAGTATGCCAATGGTGTGATCGGTAAAGTGTATGCCCCGGTGGGCGTCTCTACAACTGTGCTGAATATCATCAGGGGAATCCTCAACATCTTTCAGACGAACATCAAGAAGACTCAGAATGTGTATTACCTGCAAGAGGTACTCCATGCTTGCTTTCGATAGGTCTATTCAGGCAAATGGTGAACCACCTATAATGTTTTCTTACTTTTCTTTTCTTTAAATTAGACTGGAGTAAAAGGTGTGTGCAAGACATACTATGTCCTTAGTGAGGATCCAAAGGCTGACCGCCTTCATTTGACAAAGACCACAGACTTGAATCAGTGCTCAGAAAAAATCTACATGAATGTTGGCATGGCTGGTTATACAGACAAATGTGCAGAGTGTGAGACTGTGAGTACAGTTTTCTCTTATAGTTTTCTCATAGTCTCTGTTCTGGAATTTAAACTGTTTGATTATTGATTTTGTGTATTGTGCCACTCCAGCGGGGGGAAATGTTTTCAGGAGCAATGTCTCTAAACTACATCATGAAGCCCACAGCCTCTGGCTCCTTGATCTTAGAGGCCACTGCCACTGAGCTCCTCCAGTACTCCCCTTTCAACATTGTGAACGGAGCTGTCCAGATGGAGGCAAAGTATGTGCTTTAAATTATGATGAAGCTCATCTCTGTGTGTTAAATTTTAGACAGCTGTTTGATCTGATGTTAATCTCCTTTCACAGGCAGAATATTACCTTTGTTGATGTCAAGAAGACCCCATTAGAGCCTATCAAAGCTGACTATGTTCCCCGTGGATCACTTAAGTACGAGTTAGGTACTGAACTCCTCCAGACACCAATTCAGCTTCTGAGGATCACCAATGCTGAGGCTCAGGTACCTTGGGAAGTTCTTATTGACATTCTGTTTTTATTGATTCAATTTTGTACTTAAAAAACATTTTTGGGGGATTGTTTTGTAGATTGTTGAGACTCTGAACAACCTTGTGAGCCTCAATTTGGGCAAGGCCCATGAAGATTCTCCCCTGAAGTTTATTGAGCTTATCCAGCTTCTGCGTGTGGCCAGATATGAAAGCATTGAAGCTCTCTGGGGGCAATTCAAATCCAAAAGCGATCATAGGTAAAGCCACTTTCATTTAGAGAATTAAAAGGCAAACATTCTTAAAGACAATTTTACTGAAGCAAATCTTTCCCAAGGCACTGGATGCTGAGCTCCATCCCTGCCATTGGTACACATGTTGCTCTTAAGTTCATCAAGGAGAAGTTTGTTGCTGGTGAAGTGACCGCTGCTGAAGCTGCTCAGGCCATCATGTCATCCACACACTTGGTGACAGCTGACCTGGAGTCCATCAATCTTTTGGAGGTAACCTGATGTTACAATGTTTCATGTTTATTTCTAGTGGCACAGAAACAATCATATATGTAAACAGTTTTTATGTTTCTAGGCCTTAGCCAAGACCCCTAAGATTCAAGAAAATGCTGCTTTGCGTGAGATCACCATGCTGGGCTTTGGCAGCATGATTCACAAATACTGTGCGGAAAACCCATGTACATCTGAGCTTCTCAGGGTATGTATTGTCTGCATATTTCCAAAACCAGTGTTCAGTTGCAAGACCAAAAACCTCTATTGTTTTTTTGTTTGTTTGTTTATCCTGCAGCCTATCCATGACATTATTACCAGTGCTCTTGAGAAACGTGACAATGATGAGCTCTCCCTGGCTCTCAAAGTTCTGGGTAATGTGGGACATCCTAGCAGCCTGAAGCCGATCATGAAGCTGCTGCCTGGTTTTGGCAGCTCTGCCTCCAATCTTGAGCACAGAGTTCATGTTGATGCCGCTATGGCACTGAGAAAAATTGCAAAGAGAGAACCCAGGATGGTGAGGCAAACCTTCTGACCACCCTACCTTACGAATCTATTCCTAAGGTTTAAACATACTGTTCAGATGTATTAAGACAATTATCCATTTTTTTGTTTAGATTCAGGACGTGGCTATTCAGCTCTTCATGGACAGTGCTCTTGACCAAGAGCTCCGCATAATTGCTGCTATTGTGCTGTTTGATACCAAGCTGCCCTTGGTTATGGTGACCACTGTAGCTCAGAGCCTCCTGAATGAACCAGACCTGCAGGTTGCTAGCTTTGTCTACTCTTACATGAAGGCTTTCACGAGGACCACCACCCCTGACCATTCTTCTGTGTAAGAACCCTGTTACACTATCTCGTTAATACGTCAGTGCAATAAACTAGAACAAAGGATTACTGATATTTGTTCTCTCTACAGAGCTGCTGCCTGCAATGTTGCTGTCAGGATGCTCAGCCCTAGATTAGAGAGACTAAGCTACCGCTACAGTCGAGCTTTCCATTATGACCACTATTATAGTAAGAGTGTACCAGAAAAATCACGTTCTCTCTAGAAATTTCACTTACTAATAAATATCAAAATGCTTTTTTAACCTGCAGATCCTTGGATGATGGGAGCTGCTGCCAGCGCATTTTACATCAATGATGCTGCAACTGTGTTGCCAAGAAACGTCATGGCAAAAGCTCGAGTTTACCTGTCTGGAGTGTATGTTGACGTTCTGGAGGTATGATGATCATGTTTTAGACGTATCGTTAAAACCAAAGGGATTCAGTTTATGCAATAGAAATTATCTTTGTGCTTAAGAACGACTCACCCTTTTTAATATTAACTTGTTGAAAAAGATTTGTTTGAGAATTGTTATAAATTAAAAAGCTTTTTCAATGCTTCATTTTTACAGTTCGGAGCCAGAACTGAGGGAGTACAGGAGGCCCTTTTGAAAGTCCGTGATGTTCCAGGTGATGCAGACAGGATCACTAAGATGAAGCAAGCTCTCAAGGCTGTAGGTTTATAAGACATTTACCTGTGAGAGAGTTTTTCACACTTCCATAAAAAAATATTTATCCTACAACTTTCTTCCTGTTACAGTTAATTGAGTGGAGGGCCAATCCTTCCCGCCAGCCCCTTGGCTCTCTGTACGTGAAAGTTCTTGGACAGGAAGTCGCATTTGCAAACATTGACAAAGAAATGGTTGAAAAGATCATTGAGGTAGTGCTCCACAGAAATGTTTGCATGCCTTCAATATCACGTTCAAATAAAAACCTTAGTCTAATAAGGATTTTATTTTTAATAGTTTGCAACCGGACCTGAAATCCGCACTTATGGCAAAAAGACCTTAGAGTCTCTGTTGTCTGGTTACTCTGTGAAATACTCCAAGCCACTGCTGGCTATTGAGGTCCGTCACATCTTCCCCAGCTCTCTTGGTTTACCCATGGAGCTCAGTCTCTACACTGCTGCTGTGGCAGCCGCATCTGTTGAGGGTAAGTTTCAGTGTTACAGTTCAACAACTGAGGGTTTGAGATGAATAATTACACTAAGAAATAACAATTTTAAATAAATTTTTCCTAGTACAAGCCACCATTTCTCCACCACCTCCTGAGAACTTCCATCCTGTCCACCTCTTGAGGTCTGATGTTTCCCTAAAGGCTTCAGTCGCTCCGAGGTGAACCACCTGTCCTGAAAACAAACATCTAGAGGATAACCTGCTTAAACCAGTTATGTTTTAATATTTCCGTACGTCTTTCTGTTTCAGTGTGTCTTTGCACACCTATGCTGTTATGGGAGTAAATAATCCTTTCATTCAGGCTACTGTGATGTCAAGAGCCAAAGTCCACACAGTTATTCCTAAAAAGATGGAGGCGAGACTTGACATAGAAAAGGGCTACTTTAACTATCAGATCCTGCCTATTGAGGGTGTGAAAACAATCGCATCTGCTCGGTATGTACATTTTTTAATTCTCTGGAGTCAACAAATCAATCCCCTTTCTTATTTGGACTAAATGTTTTTTTCCCGCTACCTCTATAAAAGTCTTGAAACAGTTGCCATTGCAAGAGATGTGGAAGACCTCGCAGCTGCCAAGGTCACACCAGTTGTCCCGTTAGACAATTTCAGCAAGAAGCCCATCTTAAGTCTTTCACAGCTTCTGGATAGTGAAGTAAGTCTGAATGAATGATCAATCCTCCCGACCATTTTTTTTACCCTCCCTATGATTTGGGTTACTTGCAGTTTCTCTTTTTCTTGTTTTTTGTTTTACAGTCAAATTCTGAGGAATTTCTTCCTCTTAAACGGCAAAGTCAGAGTGTCAGAAACATGAAAATCCCCAAGCCAATTGTGAAGAAAATGTGTGCTGCCACATACACATTCGGAATACAGGCCTGCATTGATATTAGGTCTCGCAATGCGATCTTCCTCAAAAAAACCCCCATCTACGCCATAATTGGAAACCATACTCTCATGGTTAATGTAACCCCAGGCAAGTGAAACGGATGCTCTGATGTTCTTAAATGAAGCCTTTAGAAAGGGTCAAAAATCAATCTGTTTCATTTATTTTCATTTCAGCTGCTGGACCATCCATCGAAAGGATTGAAATTGAGGTTCAGATTGGTGAAAAGGCAGCAGAAAAGATCCTTAAAGCAGTTATCCTGAGTGAGGAGGACAAGATACTTGAGGACAAAAATGTCCTGATGAAGCTGAAGAAGATTTTGGTTCCTGGTCTGAAGAACAGCACAAAGTCTTCATCCTCCAGCTCAAGCAGCTCTCGTTCAAGCAGCTCTAGCTCCAGGAGCTCTCGCTCAAGCAGCTCTAGCTCCAGGAGCTCTCGCTCAAGCAGCTCAAGTTCTAGCAGTTCAAGTTCTAGCAGTTCAAGTTCTAGCAGTTCTTCCTCAAGCTCCCCCAAGTCCTCTTCCAGCTCCTCCTCTTCGAGCCGCAAAAGCAAGATGCTGGATCTTGCTGACCCGCTTAACAAAACATCAAAGAGGTCCTCCAGCAGCTCCAGCTCCAGCAGCTCCAGCTCCAGCTCCTCCAGCTCCATGTCCAAGGTGAGGCAACGTCACAATTCACAACTTATACAGTTATGAAAACTGCATTGTTGTTTTGGAGACAACAATAAGGACAATTTTATTCATCTGCTTTTCTATTACAGCAGGAACGTTATGAACTGAACTTCACCAAGGATCACATCCACCAGGTAACATTATTGTGATCTTTTAGAAGTGATTTTACTCACTTTGACGCTAAAGGAAATTGCCTTCCAATTAACTACTCCCCAAGCTAATTTAAACTGTAAACCACCTTCCTTCTTTCTGAGCTGGTAAATATTTTTCCTTTGCAGCATTCCATCTCAGCAGAGCGTCTGAAAAGCAAGAGCAGTGCTAGCAGCTTTGAATCCATCTACAACAAGGCAAGTTGCAAAAATTATTATAGCCTTGTGCATCCATATATGAGTAAAGAAAGAAAAAACAAACACAATCTATATGTCGTCTTTGTGCTTGCAGGCCAAATACCTGTCCAACACCGTCCGTCCACAAATCACAGTCCTTGTCCGTGCCATTAGACAAGACAACAAGAACCAGGGATATCAGTTCGCTGCTTACTATGACAGACAAACTGCCAGAGTGCAGATCATTGTGGCCAACCTCACTGAAAATGACAACTGGACGATCTGTACTGACAGCGTGATGCTCAGCTACCACAAAGTGATGGTACATTTTTTGTTTTAGCATTTTATTTTTGTTATTAATTATAACTTAAAATAGTCACCATGAAACCCAGACACTGTAGCTGTAGTACCAAGCAGTTTATTTTTAGAGTAAAACTACAGGTTTCCAGGCCTGCAGATTTCCAGTTACTGCTTTCATTCAATACTGACAGAAATTATATTTTTATTTTCCTATGGGAACATTAAAAAATGCTAAATGAAAGTTAAAACTGTTTAGCTTCAAACTGTGCAGCATAAGGCTAAGAATATTGATTCACAAAGTAACAAAGATTTCATGTTGCTGATGAAAGATTTGGTCCCCAATTGTGCTTTTTTATAAATTAGCACACATTAATGCACCTTATCGTTAACATCACTGAGAAGGAACTGACCACAACAATGCATTGTTTTTCAATAATTTACTGGAATTGCGAGTTATACTTTTAAACTGGCAAGTATAAAGTCTGAACTGAAGAAGGAAGATTTTAGATTAAGCTTTTCCACAAGTTCTCATTTAATGCACTATCCTTTATTACTTATAATTAGTATATTTTCTGGAAACTTAATTTTTTCCCAGACTCGACTAACCTGGGGAGCTGAATGCAAGCAGTTCAACACCACGGTCACAGTTGAAACCGGTAGCGTTGATAAGAAACCTGCAATCCGTGTGAAACTGGCCTGGACGAGACTCCCTCATTACATGAAGAAATATTCAAGAAGGTAACATCACAAACGAAGGAAATCATCTTGTAGCCATTTCCCTTTGGAAGTCAAGCCTTAATTTGTGTAAATTTTTAAGATTTTTTTAACTTTTTTCCCGTTTAGAGTCTCTAATTGGTTTTACCGTGTCGCTAAGGACAATGGAGTGAACAGGACAAAGGCCCTCAATGAACCCAGACAGCTAAAACTCACTGTAGCTGTTGTCAACGAGACAAGCCTGAATGTCACACTGAAGACACCAAAGGTGCAGCAACGCATCATCTTTTCATTGATGCAAACACCACATTTGCATTGCACGTATATGTCAAAGATCATTTCTGTTTGTTGGAAATCCAGAGCAACTATTACAAACTGGGATGGGTCACTCCTTTATACCTGCCGATGAACAACACTGCTGCTGAGATGCAGGCATATCAGGGCAATTGGATGGAGCAGGTCACCTACATGCTCACCAAGTCTAACGCAGGTGAAAAACCCTCAGACATCACTGAATGTTAATATGTAATTTCTATGAGCAGATTAATGGTAGTAGTGTTTGCGAATATTCCAAAGAAAGCAATTACATTACGTTACAAATTTTAGTTTATAAAATGTGCGTAAAAATATAATCTGCTAATCTCAGACTGGGCCATGCCTAATTTATGCTCATTTTAAAGAGGTTAAATTCAATATTTTTCTCATTTCAGCTGAGTGCGCCGTGGTCAATGACGCAGTGGTGACCTTCAACAACAGGAAGTTCAAAACAGAGATGCCCCACTCTTGCCCTCAGGTCTTGGCTCAAGATTGCACAAATGAACTCAAATTTATAGTTCTGCTGAAGAGGGATCAAACAGCAGAACAGAATGAGATCAGCATCAAGATTGAAAACATGTAGGTGATGACTGTACACAGTATGCAATATGACTGTTTTTGAAGAAAATGACTTTAACATTTAAACCGTTTCCACAGTGATGTTGACATGTATCTCAAGGACAAAGTCGTTATGGTGAAGGTTAATGGAGCAGAAATTCCTCTCAACAACTTGCCATATCGGCACCCATCAGGTAGGACAAAGTGGTGGGTTATATGCTAGACTCGCACATATCAACCATTTATTTTTATGTTTTAAATGTGTCAATTTATAACAGGCAGAATACATATCAAAGAGAAAGAGGAGGGCATTTCTCTGTTTGGTCCCAGTCATGGTCTTCAGGAAGTCTTCTTCAGCTCCGATAAAGTGCAGGTGATGACAAAAATCTGGTAAACTTGGGTATTCATCAAATGATATCTTGATAGCTGTATAATTGTGACTCAAATATCTTTTTTTTTCCTCCAAGGTTTTGGTGGTGGACTGGATGAGAGGCCAGACTTGTGGAATCTGTGGAAAAGCTGACGGTGAAGTCAGACAGGAGTATGTCACTCCGAACGAACGGGTTTCCAGGAACGCAACGAGCTTCGCTCATTCCTGGGTTCTGCCTGCAAAGAGCTGCCGTGAGGCCTCTGGTAAGATTTGTTCCGATTTTAAAAATGCAGCCGTGATTCAAAAGACTTTGCACAACGATGAACTCAAAGCAGTCTGCAAACAATACAAAATGAAAGGGTCAAATATTTTTCCAGGGTGCTTCATGCAGCTTGAATCTGTGAAGCTGGAGAAGCAGGTCAGGGTAGAAGGTGAGGAATCTAAATGCTACTCTGTCGAACCTGTGCTGCGCTGTCTCACTGGCTGCCAGCCAGTGAGAACCACCTCCGTCACTGTCGGCTACCACTGCGTTCCTATGGGTGAGCAGCTAACCCCAAGAACACATTTATTAAAGCACTCCTCAAATCTTGCACCAATCCTAACCGCTCCACTCTCCCTTTCAGAGACGAACATGAATCGCTCTGATGGCCTCAGTAGCATCTACGAGAAGAGCATTGATGTGCGCGAGACAGCGGAGTCCCACCTGGCCTGTCGCTGCACTCCACAGTGTGCCTAATTGTGTTGCTTTCTGACATTCGTTCTGTTTTTGTGTTTCCTGGATCCTTGTAAACTGAAATAAAGAAGCAATTGAAATTATTTCTGTGGTGAACGGTGATGGCACAAAGTAATAAAAGGTATCATTAAAAATAAATGTTGGGTTAAGAACATTGATCATTCATTGCATTCTTAATTGTATGTATTATTAATAATAAAAAGAGTGAGAAATCCAAGACAGTTTTCAAAATACATTTAAAAATTAATTAACAGAAATACTGAAAATAACATGAATTTGAAAAAAACCCCACACATTTGGACTGAGATATGATGACAACATTTGAGATGGTTATTAGACAAAAAATGATAAACTTTAAGGGTGTTTTTATTTGCTACAGACATAAAAAATAATCAAAATCAAGTCACAATATTTAGTCTTTTCATACTATTCACATTTAACACCTTTATAACATGTTCCAAGTGAATTTTAACTGCAAATTACATATAATAGTAAGTCTCTGTAACAATTCTTGAGTCATGGCCATAAAGAGCTGAGCTTACATTATTAACTAGATGATGATTCCCTGCTGAGACTGAGATCAGGGTGAACATACTGCGTTTTATGTTGTTAGGTTTTGGAGAAAAAAACCCCTAAATTATAATACAATATTACCCCTTAAATTATCTTAGATGAGAACATAGCCTTGGTGATGGAGAATGGAAATGATTTTTTGTGTTGTGCTGTAATTTAATGTGCAACAGTTTAAAACCATTAAAATTGTCTGATTAGTTTTAGCAGTCAGCTAGGAAGTTGTTAAATCTGTCACAAAGTAAGCAGTTCTGTGAGTCCTGCAGGGGTCTCAAACTCCAGTCCTAGAGGACCGCTGTCCTGCAGTTTTTAGATGTGCCACAGGTACAAAACACTGGAATGAAATGGCTTAATGACCTCCTCCTTGTGTAGATCAGTTCTCCAGAGCCTTGCTAATGACCTAATTATTCTATTCAGGTGTGGTGCAGCAGAGGCACATCTAAAAGTTGCAGGACACCGGCCCTTGAGGACTGGAGTTATATCTGCTATATCTGGATTATTTTTTCCAATGTCATTCCTACTGCAAAGTGATGTAAGACAAACAAGACCAGCAGAGGACATTGTTTTCCTGACATAATTGTCTTTCTTGCAGCCTATCATTCTCATCAGAGGGGTTTTATTTTTACTCTTGCTCTGACACATTCTCATCCAAATCACTGCTGGCTTCCTTACCAAGAACTAT
This sequence comes from Xiphophorus hellerii, assembly GCF_003331165.1. NCBI lineage: Eukaryota > Metazoa > Chordata > Actinopteri > Cyprinodontiformes > Poeciliidae > Xiphophorus > Xiphophorus hellerii. Next base: position 12,948,261 of record NC_045680.1, read on the forward strand.
CAGATGTTGAACCTCCTGCCCAACAAACTTTGTATCTAAAACCTAACTCACCAAATTAGCTTCAAATGTGTTTTTATAATCTGTTTGTAAGTTTAGATTCAGATTCAGATTCATACTTATTCATGTCTCAAATGGGCAATTGATGTTACAGCAAGTATAAAAGCTAAAAGACAAAGTATCAAAAAAAAACCCAACAACAATAAAATATACCAAAAAAGACACAGAATATAAATCAATTTGAAACTTATAATTTATCACCTGCAATCACAAATTGCAGGTGGAGATCTTGTGTGTTGGTGGAGGTCCTCCTCAACTAGACCTCGACACAGACATGAGATCTGCCCCTGCAACGTGGCACAATAATCTGGTTGGGAGCGTACATGTGTGGAAGTAGCCGTCTGGTGCAGTTTTATCTCTCCACTGTTTCAAGATCCTCCGCCATAATCTTTGTATACTAACATTTTGTCTGTCTCTGCAGAGACTGAATCAGAACTGGTAGGATCACAATTGAACTACATAGCTATAATTTTCCTTGATTTGGCCGTCACTGCCGGATATAGAGTCCATTGATGTAGATTGAAACTGACCCACAGCAGCCTCAGTGTACAAAATTTTAACAACTGTACAAAAGTACATGTGTTAAAATAGCTTAACTTCTGTAGATTCCTTAAAACTCAACAAAAAGGCATCAAATTTAAGTCTAAAACCAAATACTTGTAAGGTATGTCAAACATCTTTTGGAGACTTAACTTTGTTGATGAGATCCAGGAGGTAGAGATAGCAAACATGTTACAGATTTCAAATAATTTCTTACTACTTATCGCCGCACTCAACTTCCTGCTCCCCCTGCTGTTTCTATGAAAATAAAAACAATTGGTTTAGTCCAACTTTGCTTTCAAAAACAAAGCAAGCAAGTTTAATTTGAGTTTGAGTTTTCTGTGGAATTGGTAATGTGACTTTAATCTAAGTTTTAACATGAACTATTGTATTTAAGTTGTTGTGTTAATTTTTTATGTTTTGATTTTGTTTCTGTATGCATTTTAAAAATATTTTTTTTTGCCATCAATCCATGTAATGTGTGTATACCTGCATTTTATTTTTATTCACAATTTATAAAAATAGCAACTTACATTTTCTTAGCTATAGTGGATGAAGATTAATTCCTTTAGTATTAGTCTTTATTCATAATTTCTATTTATTATTTCTATAATTTAATTTGCATTAGTGTTGGTGTGTGTGTGAGATGTTCCCTTCCTTCTCTGTATTTCATGTGTATGAATATTTCTGTTGAAAGGTTTTTCAACCACAAATGCTTTGTCTAGCCATTTTATATAAAATGTATTATATAATTAGAAATTGATTCATTCCAAGAATAAATGTAATATCTGCATGTCTGAGCCCAGATCTACTCTGTGTTTGCGTGTTGGTTTTGCCACAGCAGGTGTGATGAGAAAGGACCTGACTGGACAAACTCCTAATCTTTAACTGATGATGGATTAATAGCTCACAAACTGCAAGCCAGGCCTTCTCATCCAATAGCCGACCTCATTAATGGAAGAAAAGTTTTAATTCTCAAAAACACACTCCTGAACTTTGTGGAAATCCTTCTTAGAAGAGTTTAAGCTGTGCTAGCAGCAAAGGATTAGTCAACTTTATGTTAAACCTCATTGGGATGTCATCCTAGTTTGTGTTTGGAGGCAAAAGAACAAACATTTGGCAACACAATGTACTGAAATGCAAATTGTAAAAATGAAGATGATAATATGCTGTGACTGTCAAACTCTTGAAATATGCATTTCTCAACAAACAATACAGATAAGATATAATATATAAGACATTGCAGGCTTGTATTTTACTGTCTCATACTGTAAGTAGTATTTACCTTCCTGGAGAAAACTATCCAGCAGTGTTTAAAACCACAGGCCTGTCTTCCATTCACAGTGCCTATAGAAAAGGGGACCTATTATGCAAAATTAACTTTTTGCATGTTTTGTACTTCCATTTGGGCCTCGAATGCTTCTAAAAACTTCCAAAAAGTCCAAGCACTTAAAAAGAAGCATCTAGCTGCTTTTGCTACTACCATATTGTTGGCAGTACTGATTGAAAAATGATGGATATTATAGTTATATACACTTGTCAAAGTCAAATGGCTGACTGATCCTAAGATTAGGATTGACTCATAGAGGTCTCCATTCTGCCAGATTTTACTACGGAGGAGTTCAAGTCAAGTTTGATACTTATATTGCAAATATTCAGTATGATGTGTTTGGTTTTAATATTACTTTAAAAAGATAGAATAATCAGTGTTATAAGAAGAGGTGTTTTTTATGGTTTAAGAACAGTGTGTCACGCGCATACATCATGTTTCTAGAACGCATTGGCCTGGGTTAAAACAAAACAGTAAAGCAAATATGCACAAGATGGAAACGTGAAAACTTTTTGTGGTTTGCACTGATAAAACTGTTCCAGCCTAAAAGCCTGACCTGTTAAAATGACCTGACCTTACTGGTCACAGTGACCAAAGCAAACAAAGAAAGCAAATATCCCACTATTAAGTTGCCTTTCTGAGTGAACTTTGAAATTGATGAAGAGTTATCACAAACATTTATGAAATTAATTAAGGAATATAAATAACTAAGGAACATAAGACATGACAAGAACTGAAAATGTATTAACATAAAGAAAGTTACTTGCATTGTAGAAATGCCAAAGCATTTAACAAAAATGTTTTTTCAAATTATACAATTTTTGTTACTACCAGCATAACCCTGCGGCTAAAGAACAGCTTTTTCTCAAGAGCTGTGAAATCTGTCTGTCACGTCCTTCTATCCTCTCTGTCCCCCTGCAGGCACACCCACACCTGCTGCACCTTAGGAACTAATTAAGGCTTTATTTATTTATCTATTTATCACTGAGGATACCACTCCAATTTCATCATGTTCTAGAAGCATGATGACAAATAAAAATCTTATGTCTGATGTCTTGTCTATGAAATGTAATTTTATTACCAAGTCTTGTTATGTTTGTATTGCCAACAAACAAGCAGTTTATCTCCTTAAACAATATATTGTGAAGCCTTTCTAAAAGAAAATGTGTCATATTTTGTCAATATTTTCTTTTGAAATAATGTTTACATATTAACAAATACAATTACAGTGTTATAGATGTATAATAGAATGAAGCTGTATTACAGTTTAGACAGAAATTGCTAAATGGAACTTTTCGGTCATGATTTCGGAACAGGACACTCAGGTTTGACCTGCGTCAAAGAACCAGGTCAGGTGACCCTAACTTTCCATCCTTTGATGCATGTTGCACAAACCAGATTCTGACCAAAAGATAAATAAGTTATCCATCAAATTAAAGGCAACGGGCATATTTGCATAGCACCGATGTCCCTATAAAAGGCTGCCTGTCACCACAGATTGTCACAGCCTCATCAGCCATGAAAGCGGTTGTACTAGCCCTGACTTTGGCCTTCGTGGGTAAGAAGCATACTGCACTAATAGATTGCATTTATTACATTTTCTTTTCATAATTTGCCATAGATGTTTATTATGCTTTGATTTATAAATTGCACATTTGATGTTTTTCGTATCTTTTTAAAATAGTTAAGTGTTTATTGTTGAAACTTTTGGAATAATTTTAGATTTTCTTTAAAGCTTCTGAATTAGTTCTTCCATATTAATTTGATACAATAATTCATTCTTCTTTAATGTTTGACAAAAAATGTCCTTTTTTTCCCATCCCAGCTGGACAACATTTTGATTTGGGTAAGTCCAGTATTTGAACATAAACTAAATGATTCAACATTAACATAGCTAAGCTTTTATAGGTGACCACATTCTCTGACTTATAGTTCTAAAAATAACATACATATGTCATGCATTATTCTTACTGTGCAAAATTGTGTTCACAGTCCCTGAATTTGCTGCCGGTAAGACCTACGTGTACAAGTATGAAGCATTACTCCTCAGCGGTCTTCCTGAGGAAGGTTTGGCAAGAGCTGGACTGAAAATCAGGTCCAAACTTCTCTTCGGCCGAGCTGACCAAAATACTTTAATGCTGAAGGTAACAATAAATCAACTAGCAACAGCAATCATTTACCTTTCCAAATACCTAACCAACACATTTTACTTAAATCACAGCTTGTGGAACCTGAGCTCTTTGAGTACAATGGCATTTGGCCAAACGACTCAGCAATCCCAGCAACCAAGTTGACGGCAGCCCTGGCACCTCAGTTTGCGATGCCCATCAAGTTCGAATACACCAATAGTGTTGTTGGTAAAATCTTTGCTCCTGAAGGGATTTCGCCTGTGGTGCTGAACATCCACAGAGGCATCCTGAATGTTCTCCAGCTGAACATCAAGAAGACCCACAAAGTCTTTGACTTGCAGGAGGTTTGTAAAAGAGGCAAACGGTAGCCTATTTAAGAAGTTATTTACCAGTAGTCATAAAACTTTAAAACTAAAACTAAAAAGTTTTCTGTTCTCCACAGGTTGGAACTCAGGGTGTGTGCAAGACCCTCTACTCCATCAGTGAAGATGCACGTAATGAGAACATCCTTCTGACCAAGACCAGGGACCTGAACAACTGCCAGGAAAGACTCATTAAGGACATGGGATTGGCATACACTGAGAAGTGTGAAAAGTGCCAGGAGGTAAAACTAAACCCATTGTGTTCCAAGGTAAAATTGTTCAAAGCTAAACTTTGCATTTAACCCACGACTTGTTTTTGACAGGAAACCAAAAACCTGAGAGGTACCACAACATTCAGCTACACCTTGAAACCAGTCGCTAATGCCATCATGATCCTGAAAGTGGACGTTAATGAGCTGATCCAGTTCTTACCTTTCTCTGAGGATAATGGAGCTACTCAAATGAGGACCAAGTATGTCAAGCATTACTAACAAAATGGAGGTGATATTAGGTTTTAGTTTAACCTCCAAAGAGGCTGGCACTTAAGCCTTTGTGATTTATTCTAATTGTTGGAAGTTATTTTATGATTATTTTCTTTTATTAGAAATAGTATATTTATTGGCTTCTGTACAGCACTTTGGTGCAGTTTCAACTGTTTTGAAAGTGCTTTATAAATACATTTGACATTGACATCAACCTAACATGTTTACACCTTAATTTAAAGGCAGTCCTTTGAGTTCCTTGAGATTCAGAAAGACCCCATTACACCTATCAACGCTGTATATAGACACCGTGGATCTCTCAAGTACGAGTTCTCCAACGAACTTCTTCAGACACCCATTAAGCTTGTCAAGATCAGCAATGCAAAGGCCCAGGTACGGTTTAGACTGCATTGTAAGACAGGTTAAGGATTATTAAATAATGTGAATACTGGCTTCAAATGACAATGATTGTGTGATATTAGACTGCAGAGGTCATGAATCAGCTTGCCACCATCAACGTGGAGAATCTTCATGAAAATGCACCTATGAAGTTTTTGGAACTGGTACAGCTCCTCCGTCTTGCTCGCTACGAAGATTTGGAAATGTACTGGAACCAGTACAAAAAGATGTCCCCTCACAGGTTCATATCAGCGACTGAACATAACTTGCAAAATAAATAAATGCTTTTAATGAATTTTTTTTTTTCCAAACTTAATTTCTTTTTGCCTTTCCAGACACTGGTTCTTGGATACCATCCCTGCTGCTGGCACTCCCGCTGCTTTTAGATTCATCAAAGAGAAGTTCATGGCTGAGGAAATAAACACTGCTGAGGCTGTTCAAGCATTGGTTGCAGCTGTGCACATGGTGACTGCTGACCCCGAGGTTATCAAGCTGTTCGAGGTTGGTAATCTTCACTTTGTGAATAACTCATTCTATTAATAAGAAAGAATGAATGGATACAACATTAATGTTTTTCCACTTTTGAAGAACCTGTTAGCGAGCGACAAAGTAGAGAGAAATCCACTTCTGCGTGAGATTGTCTTCCTTGGATACGGTACAATGGTTTACAAATATTGTAATGAGACAGCAGCCTGTCCAGCTGAACTTATAAAGGTAATTTAACCACATAAATTCAATTTTTCTTCATACTGAGGAAAAACTGGGGGAACTAAATTATGTTGTTAATTACTCATTTCTGTCAACAGCCTATTCAAGAACGACTTTCAAATGCTGTTGCCAAGAATGAGGAAGAAAACATCATCCTGTACATAAAGGTTTTGGGAAATGCTGGACATCCATCTAGCTTCAAGTCTCTCACTAAGATCATGCCCATCCATGGCACTGCCGCTGCATCTCTGCCAATGAGAATTCATGTTGAAGCCATCATGGCTTTGAGGAACATTGCAAAGAAGGAGCCCAGACTGGTTAGTTCTAATATCAAGTGTTTAAAAGTGTTTTTGTCTATCCACAGAGGTACATTAGAAGTTAATCTTTCTTCTCTGAATTAGGTCCAGGATCTGGTTCTCGAGCTCTACATGGACAAGGTTCTCCACCCAAAGCTCCGTATGCTTTCCTGTATTGTTCTCTTCGAGACAAGTCCTTCCATGGGTTTGGTGGCCACTGTTGCCAACTCTGTGAAAACAGAGGAGAATTTGCAGGTGGCCAGCTTCACTTACTCTCACATGAAGTCCCTGAGTAGGAACCATGCAACCATTGATCCTGATGTGTAAGGCAATTGTCTCTTTCTGAATTATCATAAAGTCCTAAAAAATTATGCTAAGTCACCTCTTTATGCCCCTACTGCAGTGCCGCTGCTTGCAACGTTGCCATGAAACTATTGAGCCCAAAGCTGGACAGACTGAGCCTGCGTTACAGCAAAGCTGTTCATGTGGACATCTACAAAAGTAAGACAACATAAAGAGAAGATGAGTTCTATTTTTACTGAAATATTAGCTAACCTGTTAATTAATATCTATATCAGACTCCTTGATGGTTGGTGCTGCTGCAACTGCTTTTTACATCAATGATGCTGCAAATATTTTGCCAAAAACTGCTGTTGCAAAGACCAGAGCCTTCCTCGCTGGAGCAACTGCAGAAGCCCTGGAGGTAATTGAAAATACAAACACATGTTCAAAAACATATAGCAGAAGTATTGTTTTTAATGCTGTTGTTTTTTGTTTTCTCTACAGATCGGAGCCTCTATTGATGGACTGCAGGAGCTGCTTTTGAAAAACCCTGCTCTCGCTGAAAACACTGACAGGATCACCAAAATGAAGCGTGTCATAAAGGCTGTAAGCACCAATCAAAAGAAGAAATATTACAGTCCAACATGACAAAAAAAGCACAACTTTTTTTCTCTCCACAGCTGTCAGAATGGAGATCCCTGCCCGCTGACAAACCCCTGGCTTCTATCTATGTCAAGCTCTTTGGACAGGAGGTTGCCTTTGCTAGTATCGAGAAACCCATGATCGACCAGGCTGTTAAGGTACTTTAGAGACAACAGTCAGCTGAACTCAAGGAAAATCAAGTTTTGTCAGACATAGCATAAACTATATACTCATTCTTTACAGTATGCCAAGGACTTACCCATTCAGGAATATGGAAGAGAGATTCTTAAGGCTCTGCTCGTGTCTGGTATCAACTTCAAGTATGCTAAGCCTGTGCTGGCTGCTGAGGTGAGACGCATTCTTCCAACTGTCGCTGGTCTCCCGATGGAGCTTGGTCTGTTCAGTGCTGCTGTGGCTGCAGCTTCTGTTAAAAGTGAGTAAAACACAATTTAGAATGAATTTCTCTCTAGGCTTTGCATTCTAACTTCATACTGAGAGGTGAGGATGACAGGAAGACAGATTATTACACTGCAAAAACACAAAAAAGTATATTTTTTCAAGCTTCTAGTGCTAATATCTTAGTACACTTGAAATAAAAGAAAACTAACTTACAAGTAATCTTTCAGCAAGAAACCAGACAAAAATAATACTTGCTAAGAGTTTGTTGTTTTACAGTGTAAGCATATTAAGACATAGTGTCATTTAAATGTGACTTCCTTATTCAAAGCAAAAGAAAATCTTGTGATCAGTTTTAAGCAACAGGAAAAGTCAAGAGTTTTTCTGTTTTCTCAGTCAAGCCAAACACATCACCACGCCTGCCAGAAGATTTCCCCCTCCAGAAGCTCCTGGAAACAGACATCCAGCTCGAGGCTGAGGTCAGACCAGCGTAAGTGGCCACTGTCATACATTACATGAAATTCACCATGAAATGATTAATGTGATAAAAAAAAAAAACAACCTGAAAACCTTTCTCTTTTTTCCAGTGTTGCCATGACCACATATGCAGTTATGGGACTCAACACTGACGTTTTCCAGGCTTTTGTGATAGCAAACGCCAACGTCCACTCTGTTATGCCAGCCAAAATTGCTGCAAGACTCAACATCAAAGAAGGAGACTTTAAGCTTGAAGCTCTTCCAGTTGAAGTGCCTGAAAACATCACATTTGTGAAGTAAGCACTTTGATGAATTTAACTTAACCTCTATCACTATCCTTGCAGTCCAGCTGAATTTGTTTATTTTCTCTTCAACAGTGTGACAACCTTTGCTGGGTCAAGAAACATCGAGGAACTTTCTAAAGAGAGAATTACCTACCTCTTCCCTAAAAAACTCTTGCGCCCAAGCTCAGTCAAATCATCCGAGCGAGCTTCCTATGCTGACAGCATGGTAAATTTAACTTAGCCTTGACAGCTACTGTTACATCTGCAAATAAATTCTGATTGCGTCGTACTTCTCTTACAGCTCTCATCCTCCGAGCTCCTTCCTGAGGAAGCAAAATATGTCAAGGCCATTCGTCAACATAAGGTTCGAGCATTTGCCAAGAGGTACTGCGCTAAGAACAAAGGTGTTGGACTGAGGGCCTGTTTCAGGTTTGCCAGTGAAAATGGTGCCTACATCCAAGATGGACTCTTGTACAAACTGGTTGGCCGCCACAACTTCTCTTTCTCTGTGACACCAAGTAAGCACAGGCGAAATCACACTTTAGTATTCTATAGAATATATTAATACACAAAATATATTAATGACTATCTTTTAATTTAAGTTGAAGGTGAAGTGGTTGAGAGATTGGAGATGGAGGTTAAAGTTGGACCAAATGCTGCAGAGAAACTTGTTAAACGCATCAACCTGAACGAAGAGGAAACCACAGAGGAAAGAGGACCAGTTCTGATGAAGCTCAGCAAAATCCTGTCTTCAAAAAAGAACAGCTCCTCATCTTCCTCCTCTAGCTCAAGCAGCTCTTCATCCAGCCGTTCCTCAAAGAGCTCCTCCAGCTCTTCATCTCGCTCCAGCCGTAAGATCAGTCTTGCAGCCCGTGCGGACAACAGCAACAGCAGCAGCAGCAGCAGTAGCAGCAGCCGCAGAAGCAGCAGCAGCAGTAGCAGTTCCAAACGCAGTAGCAGTAGCAGCAGCAGCAGCAGCAGCAGCAGCAGCAGCAGCAGCAGCAGCAGCAGTAGCAGCAGCAGAAGCAGCAGAAGCAGGAGAAGCAGCCGCAGAAGCAAGAGTGGCAACTTATCAAGATCCAGCAGCAGTTCAGATAGGACCAGCTCTGCATCAAGCATCGCATCTCTCTTCAGCGGCAGTTCAAGCTCTTCTCGTTCCAGCTCCTCTCGCTCTAAGGTAAAAATCTTCATCTTGATTTTGCAGAAAAGTGTTTTAACACACCAGTATAGCATGTGGGAAATCTGACAGAAATGTTTGTTCTTTACAGCAAGTGACTGAGAAGTTCCAGAGGTTGCACAATAAGGAGAATCCCTCCAAATCAACTTCCAGAAGCAGGAGCACTTCCTCCAGCTTTGAGGCCATCTATAATCAGGTGAAATTTGGTCATCAGAAAAATTAATAAGCACTTAAAAGGTGTTATTTATGTTCTGTTTAGTTTTAAGTGTGAACCTACCCCATTTAACATTGAGTGTTGCCACAGAAAAAATTCCTCAGGGAAGAGGAAATTGTTGTGGCATTGATCGTCCGTGCTGTCAAAGTTGACAAGAGGATGCTGGGATACCAACTTGCTGCCTACCTTGACAAACCAAATGCCAGACTTCAGATCATTGTCTCCAACCTGTCTGCTGATAGCAACTGGAGGCTCTGTGCTGATGGAGTTGTGTTGAGCAAGCACAAAGTTACAGTAAGGCCCTTTATACGAGATACACAACAAATGTCTATCAGCAACCATAGGCGACTTATTCTAATGTAGTGTTGTTTGTCAACAGACTAGGGTTGCCTGGGGCGAGCAATGCAAGAGATATAGCGCCAATGCTACAGGAGAGACTGGTCTTGTTTCTTCAAGCCCGGCAGCTCGCCTCAGAGCGTCCTGGGAAAGACTGCCTTCTGTCCTGAAACGTTATGGAAAGATGTAAGAAACTCTACATCACCTAGGAGTCCATATCAAGAATTTTTGTACAGTTTCTGAGATTTTCTTCATTTCCTTCAAGGGTCAACAAATATGTCCATTCCAAAGTACTGTCAGACTTGATTCACACAAAGAAAAAGAACAGCACCAGGAAAATCTCAGTCATTGCAGTTGCAACTTCTGACAGGACAATTGACTTCATTGTGAAAACTCCAATGGTATGAAAACGATTAGACTTTGTTGACCAAATAGATAGTGTCATTAATATTCTGAGTGTTTTTATAATTGAAATGAACTCTTCTTGCAGAAATCTGTCTACAATGTCACTGTGCGCCTTCCCATGTCTATGCCCATTGAAGAGATCAAAGGTCTCACCCCATTTGATGAAGTCATTGACAAGATCCACTTCATGGTTTCAAAGGCTGCCGCAGGTAATGCCAAATATTTCTTTCGTAAGTACAGATACCTTTGTCTGGCAAGTTCAGACTAAGTGTGTTTTCTTACTCTTTCCAGCTGAATGCAGCTTCTTTGAAGACACACTCTACACATTCAACAACAAGAGCTACAAGAACAAGATGCCTTCCTCTTGCTACCAGGTTGCCGCACAGGACTGCACTGATGAACTGAAGTTTATGGTTCTCCTGAGGAAAGATTCTTCAGAGCAACACCATATCAATGTCAAAATTTCTGAGATGTAAGTTTCCAGGGCAATTTAGAAGACAGCTTTAGTCTCCATACACAGGACGATCAAGAACCCAAAACAAACAGGGTTTTTACTTTTATGCTTTCAGTGACATCGACATGTATCCAAGGGACAACAACATCATTGTGAAGGTCAACGAAATGGAAATTCCCCTCACCAGCCTGCCTTACCGCCACCCAACAGGTTACTATGAACAGTCCTTACTGTTTTATTTAGTATCACACCAATATCTACAAATTTTACTCTATTTCTGAGCGTCGTTACATTTTCTTAAATTACTGCATCATGAAACTGTTACAGCTTCCATTGAGATCAGACAGAGTGGAGAGGGCCTTGCTGTATTTGCACCTAAACATGGTCTCCAAGAAGTCTACTTTGACAAAAAGACATGGAGGGTAAAAAAAAAAATTCTGTTTATTATTAACTTTTCCCTTGCATACTCTAAAAGATTAGAAGAGAGGTTTTAGAAAAACCTCAAATGTAGTTGATATTTCTGTTTTCTAATGTCCCAATGTTGCATTGCAGATCAAAATTGCTGACTGGATGAAAGGTAAGACCTGTGGACTTTGTGGAAAGGCTGATGGAGAAATCAGACAGGAGTACCACACTCCCAACGGACGCGTGGCTAAGAACTCAGTCAGCTTTGCTCACTCCTGGATTCTGCCTGTTGAAAGCTGCAGGGATGCCTCTGGTAAAACCCAATATATATATAGAAGTTTTGCACATGAATTAATTGTGTGTTGCCTTCTTTGAAAACTGACTTAACAACATTGTTCCCCTGCAGAGTGCCGTCTGAAGCTTGAATCTGTGCAGCTGGAAAAACAATTGACCGTTCATGGTGACGATTCCACATGCTACTCTGTTGAGCCTGTACCTCGCTGTCTGCCTGGATGCTTGCCAATCAAGACCACCCCCGTCACTGTTGGTTTCAACTGCTGGTCATCTGGTGAGTTTTTTTTTTTATATAAAAAGGGGATAATCCATAAAACATTTACAGTGCAATTTCTTACTGCTGTATTTTCCTTGTTTGTGCAGATTCTGAGAGCAATGTCTATGACAGAAGTGTGGACCTGAGAAAGACTACCCAAGCTCACCTGGCTTGCAACTGCAACACCAAGTGCTCTTAACTACATTTCCTTTAAGTCACTATGTGTAAATTTTTTCTGTAACAATAAATAAACTGCATCTTAAAATTCAGTGATAGTGGTCATTTAAATGTTTGTGTGATACATAGATTTATAAATGATTTTAAAAGGGCAAAAGCTCAGCTTAGTCTGGGACTCAACATTTTTGAAGGTCAGACAGACTTTCCACTTAATTTAGGTCTGAAAATGTGCAGAACTGAAACTAATGTTAGGTTTCAACTCAAAAAGCAATAAAACTGCTTCAAATAGAATTCAAATACATTGAAGGAACCTTTCCGACTCACCTCTTCCCTCCTGATGTATTGATCAAATTACCGACTTTGCCTGAATTCACCACATTATTGGGGCCTGCCATGCAAAGCAATGGCAGGAACCTATTGCTATTCTCCCAATTCTTTATTTTTCATCCGTAACCGTTAATGCGGCTCATACCGCTGGGTGCACACCTACAAATGAGGTATCAAAACGTGCAGAAAATTCACGCCATTGGAGCTATTACTTTTGGTGGGATTCGGGGTTAACATGGCGACATAATTCGCAAAAAACTATGAAAAAAACCCCATTATAAGTCAATGGGAAAAATCCTAGAAATACTCTATTTTTGAGGATTCTCTGTGTCGTCACGAATTCACGTAGAAATGCCATTCAAATTTCATTTTGTAGATACGTCTGTGATCTCTTCGAAAGTGAAGACGGCTCGTCGATACCAATTACGGTTTGTCCACAATTTGTCTCTAAGCAACCCAAAGTTTCTCATTTTTCCTAAAATTAGAGTGTGAATCTTCCTGAGTGCCCCTCTGCTAGAGTGAGAAATGAAGACAATTTTTCACCCCAAAATAATTTTGAAATCGCCATCACGCCCACAAATATCGCACGATTGGTATCAAAATCGGTCCTGACATTGATACGCATGTCTGCTCCGGTAAAATGTTTTCGAAATTTATCTAGATCGTACGGTTTTCTGTCACGGTGCTTCAGAGCAAAGTCATGCGACAGGATTTTCTAGGCTGTCTGAGGCTCTGTCACTAACAGTTTACACCTTGGTGAGAAACTTATTTAACATAGCAACGGAACTCAAGAGGCTATTGGCTGCTGATTAGGACTACAAATACGCATCACTGTAGTTCTATCTATAGTGGAATACTCAGTTGAAACAGAGCAGGACTGAACTGGCCTTTAGAACTACTTGCTGCTATGGGCTGTATATAACTGATTTAACTCAGTAACTGTTACACATGGGATTAGTTTGGAACTTTAAAATTAAGCATACTGAAAATTTCAAAATAAAAGCCTTGAACATTTTTAAATCAGGTAATTGCTCTGTTGAGCATTATAATTGATTTAACCCAATGACTGTTATACATGGGATTAGTTTGGACCTTTGAAATGAAGCATAATAATAATTTCAAAATAAAAGCCTTGACAATTTTTACATGAGATTATTGCTCTTTTCAGCATTATATAACTGATTTTATCCAATGACTGTTATACATGGATTTAGTTTGGCCCTTTGAAATGAAGTTTTACAAAAATTTCAAAATAAAAGCCTTGACAAAAATTTTAAATCATACTGAATGGTGCACGGCCACCTTACTTAACGTTCTTGTGATTCTCCACATGCTACTGATTACATTGCAGCGTTCTTTAGCATTGATGCTAATTTCTAGCATGACAACGCCGGGCCCAAACCGACGGGCACGCTTTGGCAGGCCCCGGTTAAATTTCTTCAGAAATTTTCTAGTCTGTATTTGTTTTTTCTTGAGGCAGAACAAATGTTTCTCTCTGTCGTTATACAGTGTTAATAAAGTTTTTTTTTTTAAAAACATCCCCCCTTCCCCCCCACACCCAACAGACTTCTTGTGGCTATGATGTTGAACTGTGATGTCACACATCCTGTTTGTGACATCACTGGTGACTGTCTTTGTATTCCCAGATTCCACAGAGAAATTCATTTGCAGTTTAAGGTTCGAACGAGAAAGAAACAATGGCGGAGAAAGATTTCACGTTACAAAAGTTAGAGATTCTCCAGAAGAACCAGATGAAGCTGAACAGTGAAAATGAGCAGCTTCAGAAAACAGTGGAGAGTCTGAAGAGGAAACTAGAGAGACTGAACAGGACCGATGACTCAACAAATTGGCATGTAGAGAATAGCAAACTCATAAGTTCGAATGGGTATTATAAAAAACAAATGATTAAAGTTAATTTGGAATTGGAGGAAGCGAGAACAACAATTGAAAGAATGCAAAATGATTATTGCAACATGCAACAATTAACAATTAAACTAGAACGGAAGCGGGCCATGGCAAAAAATGACGCGGAAAAATCTTTAAAAGAAAAGTCAGAAAAACTGCTGTGCCTTACTAGGGAGAACGAGGAATTAAATAAGGAGATCGTGGCTTTAAAAATCAAGATAGACAGAATGGAATCCAGGGTGGAAAAAACCAAGATTGAGCCACAAATTGATCAAACACAGGAGGAAGAAACACCAAAACCGAATATATTCCGGAGAGTTGGGCGTGTTTTTGTTGACATGTATAATTCGGGAACGCTGAGGTACTGGGTGCCACCCTGGATTTTTTAATAACTGAAAAAAATTTCAGGTAACTGGACGTAAGTATTGGGGGGTCACTGTGTTGTGAAAACTGGTATGAGGAGGTGGGATCATTCCAGACTAATGCAGACAACAGATCATGAAGGCCTGAGCAAGTGAATCTTGCATTTTGATTTTTTGATGATTATGGGACAAGATATTTTGAATTTACTTATGATGATCATACACCATATATAAAACTGTAATTGAAGTAATAATCAAACAATGTGTTAGATACAGAGGCAAGGGAAAAAGGCAAGTCCGAACATGTCTGGACTTGCCCCAGAGCTGTGTCCCAATTAAGGATCTGAAACTAAGATGGTCACGAGGAAAGTAAGGGAGGGAAGCAGGGTATATGTGGGAATGGCTGGGAGTTTCCGATGAGGTAGTTGCATGCTCGAGAGGTCACGTACGCCTTATAGAGGCATGGGTTGAAAGGGTATATAAGGCCAAGGGGACCAAGAAGAGAGGTCTGGCACCCTGGAGCCATGGGGAAGTTGAGACTTCGCACCGCCAGAAGGGACAAGACCCCTTGACCCTCAGCCCTGGTTCCTGATTTGGCTGCCTTACTCTGCCTCAACCCTAGGATCTCAAAGTTGCAGCAACAGACTTGGAGAAAAGACAAAGGTGACTGAGTGATGAAGATCTGAAGTGTTCGAAGGACAACAGCCAGGTCTGCTTTGCTTCTATTTCAAAGAGGATTTTGACTAGTCTGTAACAAGCGCACGTTGTACTTAGAGGGGGCGCTACCGTTAATAGGAGTGGTTATTGAGGTTGTGCAGGTGTGAGGGCTACTCAGCTGATTGCTTCTTAACTGGAAAAGGCCATAACTCTTGGACTGTAGGTAGTTAAAGGCTAGTTGAGTCTCCTTCGACACCAGCTTAGATAGATCATCTCTACTAGACTTGCTTCAGGGTAATACTCGAAGGCTTAGAGATTTTTTGGACCTGTTGGACGGAGAGCTGGTCAGTAGTCACTCCTTGGATGTTGTGAGGTTGAGGGCGGGGCTGACTATTGCGTAACGACAGCTGGTACCATAACGCTGTGGGGTTAGCGACAGCAGAGAGGAGAACTTGGGGGGTAGCTGGTACCAGGATGTTTGAGGATAGCGCCAGCAGAGAGGGGAGCTTGGGGGGTTGCTGGTACCAGGATGTTTGGGGATAGCGCCAGCAGAGAGGGGAGCTTGGGGGGTTGCTGGTACCAGGATGTTTGGGGATAGCGACAGCAGAGAGGGGAGCTTGGGGGGTTGCTGGTACCAGGATGTTTGGGGATAGCGACAGCAGAGAGGGGAGCTTGGGGGGTTGCTGGTACCAGGATGTTTGGGGATAGCGACAGCAGAGAGGGGAGCTTGGGGGGTTGCTGGTACCAGGATGTTTGGGGATAGCGACAGCAGAGAGGGGAGCTTGGGGGGTTGCTGGTACCAGGATGTTTGGGGATAGCGACAGCAGAGAGGGGAACTATCATTGTTTCCTCAAGAAATGCTTTACAAATGTCACAGTTAAGACTTTTAAGACGTGCATATTAAATGTGCAGCTATTAACATGAAGTATTTAAAATAAGTTATGCTTTATGATATTTTCTTTGCAGAAAAGACAATAGAACAATAGTTAATTGAGAACTTTCTAAGCTCTTCTGGATGCAGATCAGAGCATGTTTACTTAGGGAATATTAGAGCAGTTTACCATATATTTATTTCTCTGTTTTCTTAATTAACTAAGTGGGAGGAGACATTAGAGAAGGAAAAGTGGAAAAGACAGAATTATTAAAGTAGAAGTTTAAAGTATACCGTTGTCTTTCTCATTCACCCAGATTCCTTAGATCAGGGGTCACCAACCTTTTAGAGACTGGGAGCTACTTCACGGGTCCAGAGTAACACGAAGGGCTACTTGTCTGATACAGACATAAATTGTCTTGGCTATATATATATATATATATATATATATGTATATATATATATATATATATATATATATATATGATTACATGCTGCCTGATCATGTTAATGTTAGGGACTACTGACAGTAGTTATCAGTAATAATTTACCATGGCAGCTATGGTTAATTGCTATTATGTGATCAGAAGTTCTTAGTTCAGAGTTTTGAGTTTGATTCCCTTTTGGAGCTTTTCTGTGTGATTCTAAATTGCCCACAAGTGACTGAGAGTTTGGATTGTTGCAGCAGCAGCTGTACAGCTGGACGCACTGAGAGATTTTCCTTTAAATTAAAAAAAGAAAAGTTATTGTATTTCTATTATCCAACCCTGTTTACTAATAACAAAATTATGGAGAAGAAAAAGTTCTTTTGTGCCAAAACATCTTGTATGTAGCGCGCATCAGTGTGAGTCTGTGGGGGTCAAAGGGCACCCAAAGCCTAAATCTTATTGGTCAGTTTGCTTTTTCTGTGAGCTAAAAATGATGAGTGGAGTTTGAACCTCCCGTAGTTATAAGATTTCGCCAATCCTCCTCTTTCCGTGGATCTCACTGCTTCGCTTCAATGTCTTTATTATTTAGCATCGTTTGTGTAAAAAAACAGAAAAAAGAAATAAAAGGGTGCGCTGCTTTAGTGGTTTAGTTTTGTGCCGATGTTTGCGCGTTGGAGAGGTGGTTGTGCTCCTGCAGGTCGGGTGCAGTGATAGTTTTGTACCTTCCAATCTGTCAGACATTTTTTTTCGACATCTGCTTGTGTCAGCCCGCAGGTGACCCGTCAGCTGTTCAGTTCACAAAATCACAAAAAAGCTAATAAACCAACAACCCGCCAGAACCGCGCACTGTAAAAAGCTCAGGCAGAACCTGAGGTTCAAATGATGAGTGGTTCAAACTCCAGTCATCATTTTTAACTCACAGAAAAAGAAAACTGACCTATAAGATTTAGGCTTCGGCGTTCCCCACCTCACCAACTTAAAACTCTGAACTAAGAACGTCTGACCACAATATAGCAATTAACCATAGCTGTCCTTACTGATAACTATTGTGCATAGTCCCTAACATTAATATGATCAGGCAGCATGTAATCATATTTACTTAAATGAATTTTTGTTGTAAAGAAAATTTATGTCTGTATCAAACAAGTAGCCCTTCGTGTTACTCTGAACCTGTGAAGTAGCTCCCAGTCTCAAAAAGGTTGGTGACCCCTGGTCTAAAAATAGCCAGACTTACCATGATTTTATGTAAAAAGAAATCAACTGTTAAGTACTATTTTTTTTTTTTTTAAATGGTTTCCACTAGTATTTTAACCATTTTCTTTCTTTCCAACAAGAATCCAAACAAGTGTTTGTAGTTGGAAGTTCTCTTTTCCATGACATCATCTTCATTCCAAATTTCTAAAATCTTCAACTTTTCAAGGTTAGAAAATTTGTATCCCTAACCTTCTTGAAAACAAGAAGGTTAAAACAAGAATGTCTTGCATGGCAGGCACCTATTGTTCCACACCTAATAAAACGTCTCTTTATTGGGGCCTAATATTAGCCTGCATTATCTTGTTATTTCAGGTTAAGGCACTGGCTTGCGCAGATAGTGCCGATCTATTAGCTTTAGCCTTTAACCTAATGCTAATAGATAGGACTACAAATACGCCATATCTGTAGTTCTAACTAACACTGAATTAAAACAGAGGACTGAGCTGCCATTTAGAACTACTGGCTGTTTTGCCAGTAAATAACTCATTTAACCTAAACAACAATTCTATATGAAGCTTACTGAAAATTTCAAGATAAAAGCCTCAATATCCCTCTGAGGATAGTCACAGATTGACTTCAATGCATTTCTGAAAAATTTCTGAGCTCAGCACACACCATCTTTCTCTCATCGCTGTTATTACTGTGAGTGAGGTAGAGAATATGAATCGTGGTACTATTGGAGACGACAAATAGCCCTCTCAGATGCTTCAAACGGTTTTCAAGTACGTATCACGGTTCCCGAACGGGAAGGAGTTGTTAGGACTGCTTTTTTCTGTCAAACTGGCTGACTCAAAGAAATAGAATTCTGTCAGCCCTGAGTGTCTGACAGACAAGCTTCATTACCATAGCAACAGAACAAAGAACAGGACAGGGCAGAGCAGCTGATTAGGACTACAAAAACGCATCACTGTAGTTCTAACTATGGCAGAACATGCAGGTTAGAACTACGACATGGCAGAACTGTCAGTTACTACAGAGGAGGACTGAGTCTGCCTTTAGAACTACTTGTGTTTTGGGCATTTTATAGCTGATTTTACCCAACCATTGTTACACATGGGATTAGTGTGGCCATTTTAAATTAATCTTAATAAAAATGTGAAAATAAAAGCCTTGACAGTTTTTACATCAGGTAATTGCTCTTTCGGGCATTATATAACTGATTTCATCCAATCACTGTTACTCATGGGATTAGTTTGGACATTTAAAATGAAGCTTACTGAACATTTCAAAATAAAAGCCTGAATATTCCTCTCAGATCTTTCAGAAAAACAAACTACTTCAAACTACTGGAATTCTGTCTCTTCCTGTCTGCTTCATCACGCGACAGCTGAGCTGCTCTTTAGAACTACAATGACTCAAGGTTAGGACTACAACATGGCGGAACTGTCAGTTACTACAGAGGAGGACTGAGCTGGCCTTTAGAACTACTTGTGTTTTGGGCATTTTATAATTGATTTTACCCAACCATTGTTACACATGGGATTAGTGTGGCCATTTAAAATGAAGCTTATTAAACATTTCAAAATAAAAGCATTGACAATTTTTACATCAGGTAATTGCTCTTTTGGGCATTATAGAAACGATTTAACCCAATCACTGTTACTCATGGGATTAGTTTGGACATTTAAAATGAAGTATACTTAAAATTTCAAAATAAAAGCCTTAATACTCCCCTCTGGTTAGTGCACGGCCGTAGGCGGTGCAATAATTTTAGCCTGTATTATCTTTCTCTCTTAGGTTAGTGCGCTGCCTTTCATAGCAAGGCAGTACATTAACATTAGCACAAACATTAGCACTTCACTGCCCTCCACTAGTGCACCGCCATAGGTGATGCAATAATATTACCTTGCATTATCTTTTTCTCTCAGGTCAGGTCACTGTCTTGCGCAGTAGCTAATCTTAGCATTGATGCTAATTTTTAGCATCCGAACACTGGGTCCAAACCGACAGGCACACTTTGGCAGGCCCCGGTTAAATTTCTTCAGGAATTTTCTAGTTTATATCACTGTCATAAACAGCGTTTCCCCTAACACTGGAGCAGCCTTAAAAACGTAAAAAAAAAAAAAAAGACGAAATGCTAACCAGTGTTTTTACATACATATATGACTGCGCGCCATTGTTTTAACTGAGTCTAACTAATGGTTAGACTCATAAAGCGATAATTGACATCTTTCTGATCATACTTAAAAATACATGGACGTAAATCTTCTTACCTTGAAAAAAGTGTTCGCTACAAATTCCCTATTACACCGAGGGCTGCCAGTCACCGCCGATCCACCGCCGCCGCATCTTTCCTCATTAAACTAAAATGACAAGTGCTACTGTCTAAAGTAGTAGCACTATCCAATGTGTGGCCCTAACTGCATTTTTAAAATGATACAAATCTGTAGTTTAGTATTACTTAGGGCAAAAATGATTACCGACAAAAATGCTCTTAGAAAATATTAGGTACAACAAAGTATTTATCTTTTAATAAGCACACTTGTAGGATCACATCTATTCCATGACTTTTACGAAAAAGTCAAATTTGATGGACTCAAATATGCTTTTAAGTTATTGAACTTGACCAACTACAGCAAGCATTTCCAAAGACATCCGAATTCCGCATTGCTTCAATTAGACAAGTTTTAGTTTTTTGTTTGTTTTTTCAATTAAGACCAAAATTATTTGCCATTTGTCTTTATTTTCATGGCTGACTTGACAAATTTGGTCCATAATCTGACAAAATGTCAGTGGTCACCACGTGTTTGAATTTATGCTTCACAATGCACACCAGCACCACCTAAAGGGCAAAGAGAGGTAATGCAGGTGAAAGATCAGAAAAGGGCTAATGAAGTACGGTCAGAATATCATATTTAACAATGTGTAATGACTCATTTAAGTATAAAGTGTGTGATTTCATATTAGAGAGTTACAGTAACTGTCAGAAACCTTAACAAACCACATTTACAATTATAGAAACACTGAAGTGGTTTGAATCTAACACATCATGTACTTTTATAAAACTTACACCCTCGTACACATTTACAAAAAAAAATCATATTCTAATAAAGTTGATATTAAAACTAGGGAATGATAAATTGTTCATTCTATTTGTGCTACATTCACATTGCTCTGAGATAAATAGCTGCTTTAGTGCTACATTCTAAATCTTGGCCAGAAAAACAATATCTTAACAAGCTCTACCAAGGAATTCCTCTTTTAGGCTATATGAACCACCATTAAACACTGAGCACAACTAAGAACAGTCCTGCTGAAGAGAAATATGTTTGCTCCTCCACAACTGAACAGAGATTAAAAAAGGTCCTCATTCAGTTTCAAACATAAAATATTACGCTCAACAACAATGATTACAGTACCACATAAATAAATAAAAATTTTCCCCCAATTGTTTTAAAACACTAAGAATATAAAACAAGAAACCTTTACAATTCATTTTGTTTCAGTCATTAACGAGACATATTTGGCTTCATTTTACTGTCTTTGATGTTTGCATTCATCAGATACACATTTCTGCAACTATGCATAAACAGCATACATTAAGAGATTCTCATTCAAATAATAAAAGTTTCCATGGCTTCATATACTACTGCTCTTCTCAGGTGTGAGTGAATGGTTGCTGAGGTCTTCGCTCTCCCTCCACTGTTTGTCCCGCAGAGAAATATTTTTGCATAGTGGGCTCAATTCCTCAAAATGTTCTGCCTTTCTGTGTTTTGACGAGCTGCAAGTCACACTTTACAAAGAGAGATAAAATACAATTACATTCAAACGTAGAAATTATTATTTTACAAACTTAAATTCAAGTAAAGACGTTGTACCCGTTTTCTGGAATAATGCGAAGTTCACACTCCAAATCAGCTGCAGAAGACGATGTGAGAGAAACCGATCTGGGTATTGGGGAGGCCGAGTCTGGTTGCCATTCGCTGAGTGTTTCTGGACCCATTGGTGCACTAACCTCCGTTTCAGCTGGTTAGATAAAAATGTGACTTAATAACCAACCAAGATTAACAACACTGTAACTGTTAAATGGTTCTGAACTTAAGGAAAGACTCACAGATCAATAAGGCACTTGCAGACTTCGGCACATGAAGCTGCTTTGAGTTTCCAAACGGACTCATACTTAGAAACTGCTGTTTGAGCCATGTTCCCCGATCCTCCTCAAAGATCTTCCTCTGCGAGTTAAATCAGAACATCTTTAGAAACAATCATCATTTTTAGGCTCACGTTTCCTGTACAGCATTTTGTTCACCTCATGGCTCAGTCTAATAGCTGCTTCAGTGAAGTTCCTCCTTTCCCTCTCAAAGCTCTTTCTCTGTTCCTCTAAGCTCTTCCATTCCTCACTGAGGCGTTTCTTCTCCTGCAGCATGTAGCCATCATTCTGCAGCGACACCGAGTCTTCGTTGCACACACAGCTCAGCTGCTTCTGCAAACCGATTGAGCACAAGTATAGTCAGGACCCCAGCAAAGCAGGAGGTATTCAGAAGAAATTCACAAAGCTCAGAATTAACTTGATAATTTCAAAAAGATAAGATAGGAATTGTGACCATTTAAAAAAAAAATCATATATGATAAAATATGGCAGCTTTAGTAGTATCTTTATGTAAATCTGTCTCACAGAACAGATAGACTAGCATCTATAAACATAACTAAACACAAAGATACACATACAACTTCACAGAAACATAACAAAAATACTAAAATACACCAATATTGAGGTTAAATAAATACGCAAAAAGTGGTTCGAAAGTCTGAGAACAAGTAAAAAAATAAAGGCCACAATTCAATTAAGATCTATTTCAGTACAAAATAGGTCTTGATAAAAATATTGTTTGATGAGCTTTATCTTCAGACTTTCTATATTCAAGTACATATTTTTTTATAATTTAGCCCCTCAAAATGCTGTCTTACCTGTAGGAGCTGCTGCTGCTTTTGAATGAAATCTTTGCACCGCTGGATCTCCATCTTTAGCCGGTCCATCTCCTCCTCATGATTCTCACGAGGGACAACGTCATCATTGTTAGACTCAGACATCTGAGTCAAAGATACTAAAAAAAAAATAAGGAAAAATCATCTATGTCCCAAAGGTCTTATAAATCTAGAATTTGATTATTACCAAAAGAAGAGGGCCTTGAAAATTAATAATAAATTGATGCCAGACCAGAGCATTAGGATGATAAAAAAAACTGCATGTACTGCTTATACAGTATATGCACTGTGCAAGATGTGTTGTCTGATTTTAGAAAATCTGTTGAATCCTTGATCTTGAAACTTTCCTTTTTAGTCATATGATACAAGGAACAAAAATAAAGAGCTGTTTGAATGGTTAGCAATGAACAGTTCTCTCCTGATCTACTGAAATTTATTTGACAATGGTTAAATAGTCCTCAAACCCAATAAGTTTTTTCTCCACACTACCTTGGCTGTCCAGTCTTTCAACATGGCTCTTGAGTCTTCTCCACTGGAGGCGAATACTGTTAGTCAGCTTCTCCCTGGCATCAATACAAAACAGCTCTAAACTTTCCTTACTGGGGTCAAACACCTCATCGTCTTCGTCTGAGGCAGCCTGAAATCAAGATACAAATTCTTGGTAAAAGTGTGCAAAACACCGTATAAAATATATTTTTGTATTCATAGATAAAATAGACAAAACGAAAGGAAAACTAGTGTTTACAGAAATACGAGTAAATTGTAAAGAATATTTGGTTATGTGTGCAACAGAGACTTAACAGGAAGAAAAAGGACTAGAAAAAGTGGAAACAGTATTTATAAACAGTACTGGCCAAAACAGCGCCAACCTGCGTGTCATTATGGTCATAATTTTCTCCTTTGGGGATCAGTTTTCTTGACTTCAGGATGGACACCATCTCCTTCTTCATCTGATGCATCACCTTCCTCAGCTCTGCATTTTCCAGGACCATCTCCCTCTGCCTCATGTCGTAGTTGCTTAGTAGTGTCCTATACATCTCTCCCTCATGCCTTCAGGAAAAAAAAAATATATATATATATTATTTTATTTTATATTTTTTTGTTATTAGTCAGTTATAAAGCTAGAGTCAAAGGCTGCCAAAACCATGTAAACTCTACCAGATATGATGCTCTTAAAGGTAAAGTTTAATCTCATATAACAATCTGTTTAAAAACCTGGGTGACTTTAGGTTTTACACCTTTAAATTCAGACAAGACAGAAGTTGTTTTTGTTAAGTCTTCTCCACTGGAGGGGAATACTGGTAGTCAGCTTCTCCCTGGCATTAATACAAAACAGTCTCTGAAAAATGTCACCAAGGGCTTAACTAGTGACAGCATCTGAATGGCATTAAATTGGCGTTTGGTAATAAAGTAAAGAACGTTGGTGTTATTTTTGACCAGGTTATTTTGAGCTACCTCTGTAGACATGCTGAAAAGCTTAAGGATGCTGGAAGCTGTTTTTCCTCAGTCTCCATTTTATGTCTGGTCTGGTCTTAAAACAGC
Source organism: Xiphophorus hellerii (assembly GCF_003331165.1). NCBI lineage: Eukaryota > Metazoa > Chordata > Actinopteri > Cyprinodontiformes > Poeciliidae > Xiphophorus > Xiphophorus hellerii. The sequence goes on from NC_045680.1 coordinate 12,972,635, forward strand.
AATATTATCATTTATCACAATAATGATTGGGACAATTTCTTGCACAGAAGTTTTTTTGATGTTGACAGAACAGAGAACCGCCCAGCTGGTCGTGGCAGACGGTTGCTCAAAATGAGTCGGGTTCTGCTGTGGGTATTTATTTTTTTTCTATTAAAAGGAAGTCGCCCCTTTCTCATGTCCAAAGTTGATTAAAGATGCAGAGAAAGCATGTGAACACAGTTTTGTTGTTCATGAACATAGCAATTGCTTTAAATTACTGCTTTATAAATAATATAAACTAAAATTAAAGTTCATGTTTGAAATACATATTATTTAAACATCCTGGCCAAAACATACCACTTTTGCTGGCAGTGTAATATTACAATCACAACAACCTTTAGCACAAACATCTTTACCCAAATTTTAAATACCTCCAATGATTTTCTTCCTTTATGTGGCAATACAAATGTAATAATTTCCTAATAATGATAAAAGCATTCTGAATTAAAATGTATTTCTTTAAAACTGACAGTAAAATCTACCATGGCTCTAACAATAGAGCTCTAATTTGATTTTACAAAAGTTAAACAGAACCTACTTTGCTTCTGTTTTTTCAGTTTTCCAAAGGCTTCTCTTTCCATCAGCTCTTCCAATGTTGTTTAATACGTCAATAGCTGGAAAACAAGAACATGAAAAACAAAGAACATAAAGCGGGGGAAGTTACCTGTTTCTCCAGTTGGTTTATGCATTATAATATTGTACACTTTTATTTTCCGCCACATTTTCTTCTTCAATCTGCCCTGAAGTATCTCATTGTTTTTCACAAATACAACTATCATTCTTATTTTCAGCACAGTAGAGGGGTGAGCAGGTTTCAGTGCATTGTCTCCAAGCTTTTAATTCCTTGTATACAGTTAGTACTAAAATGAAAAATTATTATGCAAGCAAATGTGCTATTTTACCTGGTTTTCTATCTTTTTTGTCAGCAAGGAGTTGATTCAGTCGCTCCTTTAGTTTAGTGAATTCTCTCTCCCTCCTTTTCATTTCGTGGTTGAACTGACAGGCACGGCTTGAAATTATGTTCTGCAGTTTTTGCACCTGTCGCGAAGGAGAGAAAAAGGAAAAACAAGCTGATGCTTTTTGTACAAAATGCATGGGGTAAACTGTGAAAGTATTACTTATGATAAAACTAGTGCACATTGCCTCATCGCACCTCTTCTTTCTCATTTTTCAGACAGTTCTGCAGACTCTTCAGTTTCAGCTGCAGCTGTCGTTCTCTCTCAAGCAATCCCATGTTTTGTCGTTTGGAAACTTCAACCTCTTCCTGCACAGCAAAGCCAGATCACAGAGAAATCCAATTGAGTGTGTGTGTGTTTTTACTATTCATTAACTAATCTGCAATTTTATTATTAATGCAATATTAAAAATAGGCAAGTCACTCATTACTTTACCTTTAGATGAGTGTTATTGATCTTCAGGAAATCCATATTGCTGCTGAGTTTCAGCTGCTCTATTTCCATGTTCTCCAGTGTTCTCAGGCTCCTGTGGTGCAGCTGAATCAGGTCATACATGCAATTCAGCACAGCCACAACATTCAGCTGTGAGCCGCTGTCTGACTCGGTCCAGCCAGGCGAGAGACCCAGCAGTGACACCTCCTGTAAAATAAGATAAATCAGGTGAGTTGACATTCAGACTTCCAACACATTGCTGCAGTTTGCCCCAGATCTGTCTTTGGGACTCAATTTATGAGTAGGCCTATCAATTTGAAAGCTACGAAACTAACAGACCTGACTGATGTGAGACAGGCATTCCTGCAGATTGTGCTCTGTGCAGAAGGTGCTGAGCCTGTGAGAGTTTCTGTGGAGTGGCAGCGATGACTGGCTGAACTGACTCAAGGGAGGTGTTCTACATTCAACAGAACAGCGGCGAGCGTCCTTGACTTGAAGGGGAAAAGAAGTCTGTCAAATATCTCCCGTCTTATGTTCATTTACTATATGAAAGAACTAATAACTTTTCAATTAAAATAAACTGTTGAAGGAATTTTAGGAATTATTTTTACAATGATTACAAATAAAATTTATCAGTTATGATTTCTTATACAGGACTAAGCTTGGATATACTGTTTATTGAATAATGCAATAGAGGACTAAACTGTAGAGAAACCTACAGGACAGAACATGTAGCGCTGAAGGACAAGATTGATAGGTGAGTCAAATACGACACATTTTGTGAGACAAAGAGCATTTTGCAATGAATTATAATATTTCACGAGACTTAAACTCACCCTGTGAGGACTCTGGCATTGTTGCAGTGCAGCCGTCAGCAACCAGTGTGGAAAATCTACAGCATGTGCAGATTAGAAAACATGAATGCAAGATCCACCTACTGCATCCTGAAATAGACGGTCAGATTAGCAGTGGCCATTCGACGCACTCTGGATTACCGGGCTTTGAGAATAAACATGCGGTGGTGAGGGGTTGAAACCTGCAACAAACTGAGTAAAAAAGCTCATGAATCAAGAATAAAAAGGTTGTAATTTGCATCTAAAATATAGTGTATTTCTTTTACAACTATTAATATGGTTATTTTGTTAGTTTAAGTGTATGGTATCATAGCACTTAAAGAGATTGCACGCTGAGCCAAGGCTGTTAATTTTTCTTAATGGAGTAATCTGTTGATCAGATTAACTCCAGGCAGACAACATGTTGGTTTATTTCCAGAGAAACAAAATCAAGAAACATGGATGGAATCTATGTATGTTACAAAAATAATTTATGGGCTTTCGAGTGAGACTGATCAACTCTCATTTGAAAGCGCTTACTGAACTGTTTCTCTTACAATTTTTGGATAAAAGCTACACAAAAATGTATAGAGTTCAATTAAAACCTAAAATATTTAAATAATTAAAATGTTCTGACAATTCTGTACTACTGTTGTTGTTTTTTTTTAACCTTTCCTGTATCTTCTTAAAAGTTAATAATATAACTCAGAAGGATATGCATTTTCTCTCAATGACACCTATTCTGGTTAGACAAATTGGGAATCCTTAGTGACAGACTACTAGTGTTAACCTTTAATGAGGGCATTTTAAATTTAAATGTCTGTTCATGCGTGGTATTTCGAGAGTTCTGCCATTGTCTATAGGGCAGTATCCAATAAATATGATTATTTATTGGATATTTTTGATTTAAATTAATTATGAAGTAGTCCTGGAGCTACAGTTCAGTGTCACTTATTTTAGCATGTCTTGTCTGAGAAAGACTAAAACATGTGTACTTTGTATAACCAGAAAATTGAATAAACAGAAAAAATGCACACGTTACTTCATTATAATCGAGATAAAACATTGAACTGAGCGCTGTGCGGCGTGACATTTAAACTGTATTGCTGCCTAATCTGGACAAGCTTAATCGTATAAGGCGTGAATGAGTTTATTTACAGAACAAAATCAACGAGTAATGTTTTATGTACTCACTTCATGCTTCAATTTATGCCGTATTTCCGAGGCTAAATGCGTCCCAGCTCAGCTTGCCTCTGCAAACCACCGACACACAAACCAAACACGGCGCTGAATGGCCCACTCGTTGCATAGCAACCAAACATGGCTCATTGTGATTGGCCGCTGGCTGTGAGGCAGTTCGACGTTCTCAAACGCAATAAATTTTTAACGTTAACTTTTACCATGTTTAACAAACCCTTCACACAAAAAGCGTTTCTCACTTGGTCAGATTAAAAATGGACTTGAAGACTGGAAGTCTAAAGTTAAAAATAAATTTAAAGTGAAATGTCAACTATACACGAATTATTTTTAAACGAAAGCAATGCAAAATGGCAGTTCGAGCAAACATGTTGCCATCATTTAAAAAACATTTAAAACATAATATCGACATAATATAATAGTTCTATCATTCTAAATCAATGTATTAACTGATATGTTATCTTCTCATCATTCCCAGAAAAATATGTTTCTGGGTTGAGGTGTCTGATTTTGTAGTAAGCCTTCAGAGAACCTAAAAATTATGAATTATGATTATTTTTAAGTTCATATTTAAGCTTGGACATATCTACTGTCTATTACAAACACAAGAAAGAAGAGCTTGAAGATAAACATAAAAGCATATGCAATTTTTAAAATCTTATGTAAGACATCATTTAGTTAAAATGAGAGCAGATCTCTGAGTTCTCTTCACCCTTTTATAATTTCCTCTTTATTCTGTTACATTGAGACAAAATAAGAAAACATGGGAGAGTGAGACAGTCATATTGCAAAGCATGTGTCCCTTTAAAATTTAAAGGAAGCCATTAGAGTCTGGTGGCCAAAGGAGCACCACTGAAACACATCAGAGTGAGCAGAGTAGCTTTGTCTCCAGGGACTGGGGAGTAAACCCATCCCCATCAATTACAACAGCCCCACCCTATCAGATCAAGGGTCAAAAGAGAAGTAGAACCCATATTCTGAAAGAAAAACACATTTTGCCTGTTTTAGGAGGGTTTAGGATGTCATTTGATCTTTTAAAATCTTTATTCTGTTTCGGTCAGTTTCATGGCATTGAAAAAACTGTGGCATTCATTTCACATTAAAAGTGTAATTATTTCCAGAAGATTAAGCGTGGATGAAAATTAGGCAACTTGAGCAAAATATTTTTACCACTCTGTCTGGATAGGCCTGTCGCAGTGAGTAATAAATCAATTAATTGTACGATAAATCAAAATGAGCTCAATAATTTCTATTTGCATAATTTATTGTTTTTTCTCTCTCTTTCTACCAAAATTTGTATGACAAAAGGCTTCAGTCTGGTAGATTGGTCTCAACTAACCCTTTTGTTGAAGGACAATTTTGTTTATAGAGATTTCTTAATTTATTTCATTTGTTAAATGTTAATAGGATTTTAAAATGTATTGATAATTTTACCATTACCATCATATTATTTGAAAATGGTCTCAGGAAAACAATATTATTGTTTATCACAATAACATCTTGGACACTTTATAGTCCAGCAAAGTTTGACAGGGATCTGTTTCAGAATAAAATGTAAATGTCTTGAACCCCAGACAAAATCGATATAATACAGTTATTAAAAATTTCCATTAACATAAAACTAATCTTTTCTAAGAACTTTGTACATCTATGACTTTTCTGTCTGTTCTGAATTCGTAATACACCATATTTGTACATAATGTGTGTACTAAGAGATTGTCCAAAAACCCTTAAAACATGCAGGGATCTTGAATCTGCTGCCATCTTCAAATATAATGAGTGTTCTGTGGTAAAGAAACCATCTCAGGTGTTCAAAAAACTTCTGAAATCCACCATCAGTTAAAAAAAAAATTAAAGAAATAATAATAATAATAGTAAACTGTTTGGAGTAAATGCAAGTTCAAACTCCACCAGCAAGCTATGCATGACCTAGGAACAAATGTTACTCTGCCCATCAGTCAGGTACTGCAGACAATGTAACAGCTTTTTTAGGGAATGAGTTCCCGACTGACCTGCCAGCAATTTTGACCTGCCACCTACTGAATATGAAAATATATTAAACAAAGAAACATAGAAAGTTTCTTTCATTTCAACCTGACTTTCAGATTGAAAAAGGTGTAGATGCTCTATTTTTATGCCTGCAAGTCATGTGGAGATCCAGGATCCTACTGGCTGACTCCAGCGGGATTGATGCCGTTTTGAACCCAAGGGACCACTCAGCAAGTAAAAGACAGGAGGAGAGCGATGTACTTATCTACTGTATCTCTACATAGGTACATATGTTTGCGCAGTCTGTGTGAAGAAACGAGCGTTATCTAGCAGTACCACACATTTGGATAAATGTGGGTAGTTTATCTGATTGCAGATTTTGAAAGAACACCACATGAGTGAAATCTGATTCTCATTGTAGATAAAGATGCTTACATCCGTTGTGAAGCAAGAGATAAGTAAAGACGTAAAAACACACAGAAGAATTAGATTTTCTCTGTGGATCTCAGCAAATTATTGTAGCTATGTCAACATCTAAATAAATTCAACTGTGACATAACATAGAACGACCAAAATCTGTAACACAGCTGCAGCTACAAAGGCAGTGACATATTGATAAACCACTTACTTTTGTAAATTTTGAAAAGACGAATTTCTTCACTTCCACTAGATGGCAGTGAAGAGCTCTGGATTAGATTATAACCATAGTTTGAGATTCAGGGTTAAAATCTGTTTCTATCCTGCACTGATATGCATTGTTGTTAATTATGAACTATGTTTACACATTAAACTAGTACATACACTCCTGCTTTGTTTTTCTCAGGGCTAAGCTATACATTGTCAATAAATTCTGTTTTAGTATTGTTCTGTCTGTCCTTTTTCATCGTATTAGTTTCTGTTATATTTGTGTGGAAGTAATACACAATGACCAGCATTTGGAATAACTCCAGAATTCGTCAGACTCTTAAAAAAGTAAAAAGAAAAATGATTTTTAAAAAATCATATTAGAACAAGTAGCAGATTCATCATCACAAGTGACGATGACTTTGTCCGTCATGGTAGTCATCTGTTTTACCATGAATGTAAATGGCTCCATGATTTTATAAGGTGCACACTCTTTTAAAAAATATAGCAAAACATCACTTAAATATAGCTTCAGTTCTACGTAACATCCTTTCTCACCCATATTCCTGGTAAAATTAGAGACAACACCTGGTACAAATCAAATGGCTACAATCTATAGAGAAAGCTGTAACTCTGACTGAAAGGAAGTTAGAGCAAGTCGCACTTTCAACCACAAAAAGAGTCATGTGGTGTTACCAACAGAAAAGCTGGAGCCCTGATAGTTACTGTGTGTTTATTTTCATCTCAAGCAAATCTGCTAATAATAATTATACCAAACATTTGTCTTCTTCATCCAAAGATCTGCATGTGTAACGTTAAAAAAAATCTCCGAGTCAAACATGTGGGCATCTGTTATTTCCCAGGAAATAACAGAAACTGCTTTTCAACAGAAACTGTGGAACACAGTTTGCTAAGTTTACATCTCAACTACCTTGTATATTTCCTAACAGAGTGTTCCTCTGGCTGACTTTAAGAAGCCACCCACAGAGGAAATTATAGAGTGAAAAGAAGCAGTTTATTGGGTGATTGCTGCCGATGTACAATGTGGCTGTTTTGTTGTATCAGATTCAAAGTATAAAAGCTGTATAGCTGTACATGCAACGTCAAATACTGAAAAACCTGAAAGTAACACAGTGACAAAAGCTCTCACTTGTGCTGGAGATATTTTGCACACTCTGCACACTCAGCAGTCACCAGCAGCCCTGTTTTGAAAGTGAAGCTTCCCATAAAAACCCCTTGTGCTGCTGGAGGCAGGACTTCCTGCTAGCAGACAGCTAATTCATGTGTTGGACACAGCAGAGAAACGAATTACCCTTTCAGACTCCACACCCAGAACAAATAGGATGTCCTGCTGTGTCTCATGTGGGAGTTTCAATGTTGTCTGAAATGATTTTCCAAGTAGATTATGAAACACAGATGTTTATTCCAGGAGAGCAGGTATATTTATATTTGTTCACTTAATAGGTTGAGCTTTCATCTCCCACAGGACATCAATTCATTGAAAATCTTATGCATTGTGTTTGTTTGTGTGGTTAATTTCGACTGAGTCACATTGCAGGGTCCTTAAAGCAGTGTGGTTGTATAAAAGCAAATCCGGTGAGTCATGCTGTGTGTTTACAGTAAACCTCTGTCAACAATAAATGAAAACTTTTATCTCATTCAATGAACTTGGGTCAAAGTTTCTGCTTAATTGCTCTAGCTCTTTGTTATTTGAATAAGGAATTTAAGTTTCCAGCAAATTCTTGGCTTTTCACTCGTCTCATTGTATCTATCATCTTGAAAAACAAAATATCCACTGGGAAGACAACTCTGGATTCCAGAATAGTGTCTAATCTTGTGTATGACAACCTGATGTTGTTGTCATACACATGTCATTTTAATAATATTAACAAGTAACTGCCAGTCTTTTGAGATACGTTTCTACCAGCTTTGAACATCTGGAGCCTGAATTTTGTGCCAATTCTGCTATGAAAGATAACATAAAGTTTTACCACAGGTTGGATTTAGGTTAGGACTTTGACTAGACCATACTAACACATGACTAAGACTTGATTAAAACCATTTCATCGTAACTCAGGCTGAATGCTGGATGGAGAATCTTCCTCCCAGTCTCAAATTTTCTGCAGCCTCTAGCAGGGTTTCCAGGATTGTCCTGTGTTTAGCTCCATCTGCCCTCCAGTCAGTTCTGACCAGCTTCCCTGTCTCTGCAGAGAAAAAGCATCTGGTGAGAAAAAGCAGCGATGTTTTTTCACCACACATTCAGTGGGGTTTTGCCTGTACTCCAAATAGTTTATATCCAGTCCCATCTGCAGCACCTTCTTCCACATGTTAGCTGAGACTTCCTAAAAGGGATTTCTTTAAAAAAAAAAAAAAAAGCTTTCCTTTTAACACTCTCAGATCAAGACCATATTTGTGGAGTGTGCAGCTACTGTAGTTGTCCTATCAATAGAGCTGTGGATCTCTGTAACTCCTCCAATGTTACCTTCTTAGTTTAAATTGACAGCCATGTCTTGGTTGGCAGCTGTGCCATTCGCTTTCTAATTTCAAGTGATTAATTTAAGTGCTTTGTGACATGTTAGAAGCTTAAGTTATTGCTTTCTAAACTTACCCCGCATTATACTGCTCCCCAACTTCATCCCTGGCCTGTCTGCTGTGCTTCTTGGTCTTCTTGATGTTTATTCAGTAATGTTCCCTTTGGTCTTCACAGGACAGCTGTATTTATGCTAAGGATAAAGTGTACACATGTAGACTCTCTATACTAACCTCTGAAGGCAATTTGTTGCACCAGATTTCATTTAAGAATATCAGAGTCAAGAGAGCTGAATATGAATCCACAAATCTTCACCACAAATTAGCAAAGAAATTTCCACAATCAGCGTTTTATTCCAGACAGTTCCCCTGAGTCCCAGCGCACTGAAACTCAAACACCACTTCTGCATTGTAGGTGTCCTTCAGTAGACAAATTGCTGGAGTTAATGTTTACCTCACCAAATAATGAAACACTGAAATGTAAAGGTTTGAACTAAAAGCATACTTATCACTTTAGAAAAGTACTGAAGATTGAGGTTTTGAGACATGTCTTTTGTTTTTGCATTTTTTCTATAGAAGCATTGCAAATCTATATAAGGGTTTATTATGATCCTGTAAAAAGGCATGTTAAAAAGTAGAAATGCATCTTTTCTAATAGCTGTATATACATCACTTTACCTTTGAACTCCTGCTTTTTATGTGTGATTTTATGTGAAGCCGGTTCAAAGCTCTAAGAAAACACAATTTCAAAGTTGTTGCTAATGGATAGAAAATCTTAATGCACACAGCTGAAGTTGTTGCCCAACTATTTCAATACCTTCACTATTCAACATGTCCGCATTTACTGTGAAAGATGAAACCATGTAGATTGTGCCTGTGAAAGAAAAAACGTTAGAGTATGAGTTATTAGTGTGGGTGTTGATGTGTAACAGAAAACCTTTACATTTATTAGACCTGCTGTGTTGTGAAGTCTTTGTGTTTGTGACAGAGGGACCTGTTGCTGCATGCCAGCACTTCCCCATCCTGAGCCTCAGGGTGTCTGGTCTGCATGCTTTGGTTAGAAGTTTTTTTTTTTTATCTGCTTTTGTACATTTGTTTTACATCATTTCACAATTATTCTTCAGTAGAACTTGGAGACAAATTGTTCCCTTTAAATCAGCTGAAGTGAACTCAGGTTCACACACCACCAGTTCACTAACATAGCATAGAAAAACACAAACGTAGCCTGATGCTGGTGCCCTATATTTCACCAATAGGTTGGGATTTGTTAAATGTAATCTGGCATTTTGTTCTATCAGTGGCATTTCAGCCAATATCAGTACAAAACTCACTTTACTGATAATGACATTTTCTTCCCAGCTTCAGTCTGTTTTTATTCTGGCACTTAGCAAAAAAAAAAAAAAGTGGGATTTTGATTATCATAGCTCACCTTTAACTGGATGAGCTATGGTTTACCTTATGGTTTAAGGTTTAGTTTAATTTCATGTAAAAGAGTGAGGAAAAGAGGTTAAGTGTCTTTTTATACATTGTATACAAATACTTTCTTTCAACTCTATATGTACTTACTTAAAACTTACTTTTGGTTGACGCCAGTTTCCAGGGTAGTGAAAAGATTTTGCACAATATTGTAAACATGTAACTCTATAGCATTAAAATGATCTCACAACACAGATCAAAGAGAACAAATACACACTATTTAATGTAATACAAAAGCTGAATACATTCATGCTTAATTTAACCAAGAGTTTTCAAATCCAAACAAATTTTAGATGATCAGGTTATTTTCTAAAATGATTTGTATGGATATTTTTATGTTTTATTTTAAGTTTTTTCTACCTTATTTGTTGTCCTTTCCCAAAGAAAAACATTCAGAAATAGACTGTCCTGAGTAAAAAAGTAATTATATATAATTACATTAAGCCAGAGGGAACATAACAAACTTGACTACACTAGAATTTAAACTTTATATGTTAGATAATTTTGTTGAGAGCCATGTGGGATGTAGGTTAGTTCAAACATTTTGTATATCAAATTTGTCAAAACTGATCAGTTGACAAGGTAAAACGACACGTTTTATGCAAAGTGTGTGCTTCCAATCATTAAGATGTACAGTACATGAGATGTTTTTCCTGACTTAGATAAATTTTAAGCTCACATTGCTTAAAATTATAGTAGATCAGCGCCGCATTTTTAAATGACTGAATGTTTGTATTTCACTTGTAGTAAGAGCATCGGAAGTTAAGACCAAAACCTGAAAAGAGTTTTGATGACGATCACAAATTCAGCGGAACCTGAAAGTCTTGTTCATGACTGTTGGTAAAGGTGAGAAATCTGAGACCATCAACGTTTGCACGAGACATTGAACTCGACTGAGCGTCATTTTATACTGACGACATCCAGAACCGTTGCAACACTCGTCCGGCGCAACCACATTCCTGCAATTACACAAATATGCTGTGACAGTCGAGGCTGGCAAAGCCAAGTCTTTAACACAAACACAAAAACTATTTTAAATTTATCTTTACAAGTACTGTACATTGTCTCAAGTGTCACATTTACTACATACATTTTTAATGCAAGTTGTGAAGATTCTAAATGATAAAGTTTCCCATCAAACTGTAAAAGTAACAATGCTGTTATTTTAATTTGATTTTCTTGAGCTTTTAACAGACAGGAGAGAAATACGATGTGGTCATCTGCAACTGTAGCCCACCTGCTTCAGTTCAACATGACGAGCATTCAGAGGTGGTATTTCACATTCCTGGGACATCTGATATTAAATAGGTATTTTCACAAAGTAAACTGCAGGACACAGGATTTTAAAATCCAAGAATATCAGCAGTTTCTGCTGGTTGAGCACCAACAACCACAGCATTAAATCACTTCAATTCCCACATTTCTACTGTATTCATTTTGTGTTTTGTTGTTTCTTGTTCTTTTAGTTGTTTTGAAGTATAGTTTAGTATATTTTGGTTTGTGAATGCATTTTAGAGGGAAATTTATAGGACTACAAAGAAATAGTCCTTTTGGACTAATAAAGTTGTCTGGATCTGAATTGTTTTCACCATATTTTTGACTTCCTGTCATATGTTTGCTTATTAACAATCTGTGTTGACAAGCAAATAATCAGTGTACATAATAAAGTGATTAGTAAGTGTGAAGTAATTTAAAATGTATGTGCCCACTGTCAGCATCATCCTCAAGTCCTAGCTTCATCTGAAGGCATCATCTCATTCTTTACACATTTCTACTTCTAATTTCCACTAACCTTAGTATGTTTGTGAAAAAATTGTTCACAAAACTGACTTGTGACTGAGCTGAAAGATGTTGACCTAAAAACAGATTTAGCTTTGAACTTGTCATCAATCTGAGTACCACATTTTCACAACCAACAGGAACGTTTCTGCACACCAAGTCATGGTAAACATTTTTATTTTTTATTTTTGCTCACATATGTTTGCTCTAAAATTCAAAGCAAACCGAAATGCAACATTTCTGTAGATCTGTACAATTTAACTGGTTTCCCAAGAACGCGTAATTACAGCAGGGCAGAAGAAGAAAGTTTCCCTCTCTGTGCAGTTTACGGTTCATATTTTTGGGTAAGCGAAACCAGAGTGGCAGGCAGCAGTCACGCCAGGTCTACAGATTTCTCTTCAGAGGATCCAAAGAGCTCCTACCAAACAGTTTAGACATAATTTAAACCATATGAAGTGTTTTTTTTTCACATTTGCAGATACAAGAGAAATGAATTTTGATGGATAAAACTCTGATTTTTCATCTTGGGAACACTAAGATGCTCAAAGCAATATGTATTTTCTCTCAAAACAAAAGTTTAATTATTTATAACTTAACTTATTTTTCTAGTAGTCAAAGTCATATGAATTTTCTCTTATCTGAATCATGTGTCTCAGTCTTCATGGCTCTGCAGCATCAGAAACCATCGTAACTCAAGCCAGTGAACTCAGCAGATACATTCAGTACTAATTCAAGGATCTGCTTGTTCTTCTCCTCCATAGATCACTTGTTCTGCTGCTGCAATGAAAACTCAAGATCTATAGAGATATTCAAACTATTTTAGCCATACAATAAATCTTACTTCAACTGAATTCAGTAGCTTTAAAGTTGGCATCAGAAGTAAATCGTATATCTTGTTCACTCTTTTGTTTTCATTGTGTTGTACATTTTTATGTTTAATATTGCTAATATTCTTATTATTATTAATAATTGTGTGACCTTCTGACTGCAATGTGACGTTGCTAATCGCTGCAGCACTGCATAGCCGATGATTATTATAATTACTATAATATTCAATTCAATTGCATTTAGACAGCATAGCACAAATTCACTACACATCATCTCACTGAACTTCAGAAAACAACATAGTTCAATTCAGTCACACAGACAGGTTCAAAATAAAGTAAATACTGTACACTACAGTTGATCCTAGTTAAACATTGCAGTAAGTTTATTATTGAAACTGACTAAAAAGTTTCATATCCAATAAAAATGAGCAGATTGCAGAGAATCAGAGACTTGCAGGATTCATTCCTCCCTAAAGAGAATGTAGCGACAGCTGACAGTGCTGTTGATTTGGCACCAATTCATCATTCTGAGTAAGTATGTAGTGACAACGGAAAGGAAAACTCCTCTTTAGCAGGAAGAAACGTGCAGCAGAATCAAGTGGCCATCTGCTTAGACTCACTGGGGCTTTGAGAAATTACAGAAAACATAACAAAAAGAAACAGAAGCACTGATCCAGGAGTAATTGCTATGTTAAAGAACAGCAACAAGTTAATTTTAAGTAGAACTTCATTTAGGAGAGAAAACAGACTCCTATGTCTGAGCAGAGAGGCTGCTGCTTTCTCAACACATAAAGAAAGAAAAAGAAAGTTGGAGTAAAGAAAGAAGCCAGTGATCAATGCAGCTGAACTTACATTTTTACAAATAATTCAAAATATAAGATCAAAAATGAGAGAACAATAACACAAATTAAAATAAACAAGTTGGAAAAGAAAATAAGGATGGTTTTGTAAAAAAACCCCCCAAAAAACAACAATCTGTCTCTTTCAGTTCAACAGCAAATTAGTTTTAGTTGAAATAAATTCCTGATGTTTCCTCACAGGAGGTGATTTGTTCCTATTGTGATAGGAAAATGGACGATAATTAGGAAAGTGAAAGTAAATCACCATAATAAAGTTTACTACTTTATTATGTTCTCTTTGCCCAGATCAGGGTGGTGAACATGGCTTTATAATAAATCACTCTAAATATCACATCTTTATTGTTGTTATTTCCTGGCCTCTGTGTTTCCTAAACCTGCATCTGGCTGCTTGCCATTTTTTACGATACTTCTCTTGCAACATGAGCATTCCTCAGTGAGGCAGCTGTGGCAACTTTTCCTGGACGAACTCAAGAGGAGAGAAGCTTAAGGTCATTTCCAGAAAAGCTGAAAGGTTTAAAATGTTCAAAATGTGCCAGTCTGTAACCTACTGTATTAATCTCAAAACAGTAACATATTAAATCAAATAACTATTGTTAAATGAAACTTTCTGCTGTGATAACGATGAAAGCGCTCTTCTTTCTCATTTTCTTGCTTAATGAACAACATCAGAGGAACAGACAAAACTTTGTTGTTGTTTTGCCACTTTTGCAGACTGCTTAGGGTTTAAACCCTGGGAACGCATCTTACAGGTTAATTTGAATCTCATTATAAAAGATTTAAACATGTGATAAGTGATGCTGTAAAACAGGTTGCAGAAAGGAAAATGAAAATGTCTGTGGATCTGTAATAACAAAGAATAATACTACGTTTCATAGATTGGCATTTAAAAAAGGGATTCTAACAAAAAGAGAAGGGACTATGAATAAAATACTTTTTAATGTTGTCTTTTCACATCCTGTAGTGTTGTTCTGCTATACTTGGTGTTTCAGATATAAGATTTAAGATATTTACAGGAAGAAAATTTTAATCTTGAATCTTGTTTAAAAAAAGGGAAAAAGTTTGATACACACAGTTTAATATGTTTATTATTTAAGCTTAATTTTCTCTGCGCTCGTTTATAGGCTATTTATTGATTAATATGTTGCATATGATTGCTTGTTATTTATTTATTTATTTGTTTATATCTAGTGATTTTGAAATTATCACTATATCTATATAAATTACAAACGTTGTATTTATTATCTAAGATGGAGTAGCTTTCAACAAATAAGCAATTTTCCCTTGGGGGTCAATAAAGTGTATTCTATTCTATTCTATTCTATTCTATTCTACTCAATAAAGAGGAAATCTATAATTGTCTTCAGTGAGCGTAGGAAAACAAGAACCCAGTCAATCATGTTGAACTCAAAATCATTCTTTTAAATTCAGAGAAAGTTAGCATAACACTTTAAAAATGCTTTAAGTTGAATTGTGTTTTGCTAGTTTAGAGTTTAATAAACTTTTGAAATAACTCAGAATTAATCAATGATCAGGTATTACGTTTAGAGGATTGAATTTTGGCTTTTCCAGTCTAGAATATTTCTTATAGTTAAGTGGTATTACTGTATATCTAGGTTTGTTTTTCACAGTTACATTATTTTTCTTAAAAATGATCTAAATTCCCCCCCTGGTGATGTTGCAGTTTTTTAGTGTCAGTCAGACTACACAGAACGGGAATCAAACAGAGAAACTCCTTGGATTTTCCAGATCTTTTCCACTTATTTGAAATTAAGTTGCATCATTATTTATCGTAGCCAGTTGTTGTTTCAGCATATCTTACACATGAAGTTCCAGAAAATGCTGTTTATTTTTGCTTTCATGCAATTGCGGTAGAGACAGAAAAGACCGGATACAATAAGATAAATTTTTGACAGTGTTTCATGTTGAGAACTGCAGTTCCTGAGTTCAGCCCTGTTCGTAAACAGGCAGCAGAACAAAAGCAGAGCCAAAAATAAGCATAAATTGAAAGCAACTGGATTGTTTCTCCTGTTCTTTGAATAAGTTTCTCTACTCATACAAATCAAATAAAAGGACTTCTTCAGTTCTGAACAATCTCATGAACTGAAGAAACATTTTGGAGGAAATGTGTACATTTTCTTCAGAGAAGAAATCTATTTGTCTTTTGTCTAAGTGATTAAAATGGTCATGTCTGTCAGGATCTGTGTTTTTCTGTGTGTTTATTTTGAGTTTCCTGTGTCTCTGTGTCTCCGTGTTGTCCTGTCTCCTTTTGATTAGTCTCCAGGTGTTTCTCATTCTGTGATTACCCTCTGTGTATTTAATGCCACCTGTGTGTCTGCGTCCTTGTCGGGTCCTAGTCGTTTGTGCGTGCTGTCTCTGACTACATGTCCATTCGTATAGCTAGTGCTACCTGTGTTGAGCCCTGGTCCCCGCTCTGCAGTGCTGCCTGGTTTTGGACTTTGTGTTGTTTTTTCTTCATTAAATCATCATTATTCATCTAACCTGGTTCCATCGCGTCTGCCTCACCACTCATCCACACCGCACCTAATGACAATGTCCTCGTGACTGAGAGTCTACGCCGACATACCCAGGTCAAAAGTAAGGTGTGTCTTATCAGTTTATCAAAGGCTAGTTTTGAAGTCATTATGTCCCATACCTTTTGGCCTTTTTCCTCCTGAATATCCCCTTATCCCAGGGTCACTGTCCTACATGTTTTAGTTATCTCCCTGGCTAAACACCCAGGTAGTAATGCTATGTTCCAGCTGTACTCAGAACTGGAAAATTCCAACTTTCCCAGTAGGAAAAATCACCTGGAAAGCCCCACAAGTCTGACTAATCCCAGCTGTGACTTGAGTGTGTCTAAAATCAATCTTGAATGTGGCCTCTGCAACTCTAAACTGAACAAATTAAAAGTGCTGTTTGCATTGCAAACGATCTTTATGGGCGTCACCATGTTGAAATTGTGACTTCTTCTCTAGACTGACGTTAAACCGAAGTTCCAACTTTCCGGGAAACCAGAACAGCATTACTGCCTCCTCAGCAGAGTAACAACCCATCAAGTGATGAAGATGTGTTGAACCAGGGAAAAACTAAAACATGCGGGATAGCAGTCCTTGAGGACTGAGGTACAAGGAGATTATCAACAACTTTACTACTTAGTGTGAGGCCAACAACCTTCACATCAACCAAGACAAAGGAGAAAGTGACTGACTTTCACATGAAGTCTGTACAGACATCGCCAGTGAACCAGAGATTAACCCTAACCCTATTTCATGACACTGTGGTGCATCTGCAGTGTTTCATGCTGCACTTTGGGACAGAAAGAGACTCAATAAGTTGGATAGGAGAACCAGCTCGGTCCTGGATCAGCCTGTGGATCCCACTGAGGTGGTGGGTGAGATAAATTGACATTCATCATGGAGAACATGTCTCAGCCCCTCCATGCCAGTCTGAGCTCAGATCGTTTAGCAGCAGGCTGCAGCATCCACAGTGTAAACCTGAGCACTTCAGAGGTATTTCATCCCCTCCACCATCAGACTTTTCATTAATCACGTGCAATAAATCACATGAGTTACCTTCATGTGAGCACAGTAACGTTGTGCAAAGAATATCCAAAATATATTCTGTAATTATTTGTTATATATTTTAAAGCCTCCTGAATTTTGGGGTTTTTATTTAATTTTTTTTTTATCTGTAAGTAGTTTATTAATACACAGTTAATATTTTTACATATTTTGTTAGTGGACTGTTGTAACAAGTGAATTTTCCCACTGTGTGATTAGTAAAACATTTCTATTGCATTCAGTTCTTTCTATATTCCTCCTTTACCCTCTCCAAACATTTCCTTTAAATTTCAGCATTCAAATCTCATAATTTAAACGTAGACAAAGTTAATAAAGTTAAATTTTCCTTCAGATAATAACGCATTCGTTTATAATGTTTGCATTGCAGTGAACGTTTGCAATTACCCTTATGGTGGCTAGAGTTCATGTTTGTTGATGTCGTATTTTGTTTCTTTACTTAGATAATTATAAAATATATTAGTGTGATTACTAGTGAGTTAATTATTGATTCTAAATGTGACTTATATAAAGATAATTCGTGATTCTCAACTGGAGTGTCAACATTGGGGTTCTGACAATAATTATCCATCCAGAAACATAATATATAATTGTAACTTTAAATGACTTTCGACTCTTTATAGTTTTCTAAGCCAAGTAGGGAGCGCCCTGGATTACTTAAATAAACTTTTTTTCTTTTTACTAATCACCATTTAATAATTTCCTACTGACTGTGCTCTGTGTAATACTCCTGGTTTCTAATCTAAACAAGATTTTGTTGGACTGAATTAAAACAAGATGTTCTGAACAGACTGGTAATGAACTCGTCTGCTTTTATGCTAAATGTCTCATCAAAACTTTAATTTGTAATAAACTCAAGTGAACAAGCTACCCGACTCACGATTTGCACAAACTTTAATTGTTCCTTTTAAATATGAAGAGGGTGTTGTTTATGATAACTGCAGATATTACTAACAGCGTTATTTAGCAAGAGAAAAATATTATCTTCATCACATGAAACAAAATCAAATAATAGTTTGATCAATAACACTTCAATAGCACGATTCCTGTAGTAATGGGTAGAAAAAGGTAGAAAGGACAAAGACAATTTTGCACTGTAAATAAATTTAATAGGTGCCAAAATCTCATTCTGTTTATAAAAGACTTAGTCCAGATTATAAAAGTGCATTAGACAAATAAACCACTTTCAGAAATGAGTTGATTTGTAAATCCATATTTTAATGTCAAACAAGGGAAGCCCAATAAGATTTGGAAACAGCAATTTATGAAATGTATAAAAAGTTAACATTAATACATCAGCAGGTTCTTTTCTCATAATCAATTCTCTCAACGTCTTGTTTTGTTTGTTTTAATAGAGCAGAATGTACATTAAGGCAATCATTGTCTCATTTTAAGTAAATTAGACAATAAAACATAAAAATCTATTTTATCCCAAACTCTACAATTCAGATCCTCAGGTTGTGTGGCCTTAATATTTTAGATGTATCCTTGCTCCAACAGAGGTCATGAACCCCAGCATGGATTCATGTTCATCCAAAATGAGGTATGCAGGACAAGGAAAACATCTAAATAAAGACAATAATTTTATTCCACTAATCTACAGCACAGACATGCATGGTGTGTTCTAGTTTTCAGGTCAGTTACACATTTATATGGTATAAAATACTAATTCAGGCTATAAAAAAAGTGGGCCAGAAGCCTGCAGGAGCAGTTCTGCATAATATGACGTCCAAGCAATAATAGCTGCTCTTGGTGCAACAAGTGACTGCATACAGCTTGTCTCCTTTGCCCTTTAATGTGGAAATGTAGTTCTTTCTATAAGACACTAAATTATGGCGTTCTACTTCTACATGAAATAAGTTTTTATAAACAAAGCACAGTTGAAAGTGAAAGATTTCACATGGAGGAATAGTCAGAGAAGTTATGCAAGATGGTTGATGATTTGACAAGTCCAACGGTCAAAGTGCATGAGCATGGGTACGTAATCTCCGCTTAGCTTAATAATTGGAGATTCAAATCTTTCAACTGAGCAGTTTTATAAAGCTGAAGTCAAAGAAAAGATTCAAATAGCTTTGATGATGAGGGGTTTCTTTACAGCAGTGCTTTTTATTAAACACATTTAATAAAAGGTCAGTTGAACTCTGCTGCGGGTTTCGCGATGTGGTCAGCTTGCAGCGGTTTGTGCAACTGTCTGTGTGGAGAGGGATTCACTGTCTTATCCTCCTCAATGCTAAAAACAGTATCAGCTGAATCTATAGCGGGAATCCAGTGTGTTGCAGAGAGGTGAGGCATATTTTTAAAAAATGGTGCAGAAAAGCATGCTTGTCTTCATCAGGTTCTTTAACAGGACGTTTCGGGTTCCATGAGTAATAAAAAAAGAGGAGATGGATTGGGATGAAAAACAAAATCTGATCAAGAAGTATAAAAAGGGTATTTAAGAAAAATCTTCTTATACTATGTTCAAGTATAGAGTTCCTTTACAGCAGTTTACAGTCATTTACACAAACACATAACTTTAAAATTCAGCCCTGCCCAAGCATATTTCATTCTAAATCCTCCATTATAGTTTTTAAATACACATGCAGTAAAAAAAAAAATCTATTTACAACAAATATCAACAAACCTCTAATACAAAGAACATCCTGCTTCGTACAACTTTTACACTTGAGGGTTCAAAATGTTTGAATGCACCTACTTCATCAATCACTGGGGCGCAGCATCACCTTCTCATAAGATGAGTCACAGATCTGATGACACTGACAGAAAACACGATGAAACTGGAATGAATCTCCCATTACACACGGATTGGAGTAATGTGCCCAAATGGATGAAACCCTAGTAAAACCGGGCATCTTTACAGCCATTAGAGAATTTAGTAGTGCATAACGGTATCTTATCTCTTTTAATTTGAACAGATGGTCTGCAGTCTCTTCAAGAAAACCTTTTCAAGCTGAGGAAAATTCATGGAGAACCACTACAGATAAACTGTCTTTGTCCGAGTTGGCAGAGTCTTCACAACGTTTCCGAGTGTACAACTGGGAGAGCAGATCTGAAAAATCTACCACAAGACGATGTTTCACGAATCGAGTGATCCATTGTCATCACTTTTTCTTTCCTCTGAGGCCGGCGGAGTCGTGCTCGTGTCCTGACTGGAGCCCAGCGGCTTGGCATTGGCGCGCGTCGACCGCTGCCGCCGCGTGCCGTTTCCGATGCAGCGCATGAGGTTTTTGAAAGTTGTCCACATCTCCTCGTCCTTGTAGGAGTAAATGCAGGGGTTCATGACGGAGTTGGCAACAGCCAAAAGCAGCATCAAGCTCTTCAGTTTCTTCAGATTGCAATTCTCACAGTGCAGGCCGTCCAAGAGCATGACAATAAGACCGGGGGTCCAGCAGATCACAAAGGCTCCTAAAAACAGAAACAAAAATGATCATAAATGTGTGCAAGTCGCCCTGCGACAGACTGGCGACCTGTCCAGGGTGTGCCCCGCCTTTCGCCCGGAACGTTAGCTGGAGATCGGCTCCAGCACCTCCCGACCCCACTAGGGACAAAGGTGTAAGAAAATGGATGAAAATGGATGGATGGATGCAAGTTCTACATTCCCTGCACCTGCGGTAATGTAATGTAGTTTCACAATTCATACATCTTTGAATGAACAAAAAACTGTTTTCTGCATGCACTTTTTAATGCTTGGACTAATAAGAGCTGGAGGGTTTAACTTCCGGAAGTAACTCAAACAAATAGTGAAATATGAAAAGCAAATGAAATATTAGTCAGTTGAAAGAGGGAATTAAAACTCTAAAACACAGCACAAAGGAACAGAAATAGACAGTTTTTGTAAAAAGTGCAGAAGTGGTGCATCATAATATACTGGGAGCCGTCACAAGTCATTGATTGATTTTAAACTGTTGAGTTTTAGTTGCTTTTATTTAACTTATTTCTTGATAATCAGAATGATTTTATCAGTGCCAGGAGTCACTAAAAAATATTTTTGCAACATATTAAAGCTGAAGTAAACACTTTCTGAAAATCAAAGATCCACAGAGAAAACGGGTGAAGACTGGCAAGAATTTTTTTTCTCATTGGACCAAGCCCAATTAATGATCAGATGGCCTGAAAATAAATGTCCAATCTTTTCTTCCAGATCAGTGAATTCATCACATGAGACCGACAAAAACAATCTTCAGTGTGAAAGATTTATGCTAATTTCAGTATCACTGAGGGATAAATATTTCACTTCAGAGGAAGAGCAACATGTATTAGGGACTTCTGAAAAGGAAAGTGTGGTTTCTGTAAAGGGATATCTGCTTTTTTGGGTTGATAGAGGCAAAGTTGCTCTGATTTATCCTCTGAGTTTTCAGGCTCCAAATATTAAGGAACATGTTGGAATTGGACATGTTGGCTTGGAAAATCTTGCAGAGAATGCACATTTAGTAATGCTTACAGGATTAAGTGTACTAATTGATATGTAGGATGCTAATGACAGGTTAATATAATGTTTCAATTCTGTTATGTTGCTTTTATTTCTGAAATAATAGTGAAATACTGTTTAACTGCAGAGCTAGGTTCATTTTATTCTCTCAAACACACAATCCAACAGAAATTAGATAGAAATTTTAAAAAAATCATCTATCACCACAGAAAGGCTTTTTGGGCACCTGTATGCCTGAGTGATAAACAATTTTAGATTATTCTAATTTAATTGTGCTTAGCTAATAATCTGAGAAGTGCAGTAATACTTTTTAGTAAGATTTTATCCGTAGCTTTGAGCTGTTTTTAGGCCATAAAGGCTTCATTTTGATATTAACATTTTATTGCAAAAGACTCAGTTCAAGTTTAAATTTAAAAATGGTTGTTTATACTTCTTTTAAAGGAATCAATCTGCTAAAATCTAAACTGATCTATCAGATCTTTACAAAATATGCTGATGGGAACCTGACCACAAAACCTCTGATCGATGCATCTCAGTGATGCACAAAACAATTGTCTGCCCCGTCTGTGTGTAATGCATCCATCAACGCTAGTTTTTCTGCAATCCTACACTCCCCTTTCATAAGGAAAACTTCCTTGTCTGTCTGTAACATTAGTGCAACTCATCCTTTCTGAAGAATTATGAAAAAAAAAGGTGTGTCCTGGTTTGCAGCTAATCTCCTTATTCAGACTCTCTCGGCCTTTAACTCACCATGCCACTAGAAAAGCAAATTAGATATTTACTCCAAGCATGTTAGGACACACGTTGCAGGGGGAGGAAGCTGCAGGCGGTGACTTGTCTGCACTACCAGCATTTCTGTAAATATACAAATGCAAAGCGCTACTGCAGCTCACTTTGCTTTGTTTGCTTCTGCACAGGTATTTTAGAGGAGATCAAGAGGACCATAAAAGTTTAGCTTTTACATTTGAAAAGTACTTTTAGGCTAGATAAACCAAAGTTTTGCTCTATTTTGACTGTCTAAGACAAAAAAAGGTGACCTTCTTTAAGAGACAGATTGAGTCACTTGTTTGAAAGTGGGCTTGGCTCTAACTCTGACAAAAGGAAGGATTTTTTTTTATGGACATGTTCTGAACGCTTGTTGCTTTCATTATTTATAAATCTGATAGTTGAATAAGTCGAGCTGGAACAAGTTTAAATTTATGTACAAGTCCAACCTTTCTGACTATTTCCATTTACTTAATAGAGTTTACAGCATATAGGTACCAGATCGGAGTCATTATGAGGTCGTAGAAATGCACTGTAAAAGTGTCCTGCTCCAGAGTTGTACATGGTGTTGATTTCCAACTACCTTCATTCATTTCAGTCTTCTATGAACAAAGCCAGCAAGGTTCACATCCTGCATCCTGAACTGGTTTCTCCGGTTGAGCAAAAGACTTTATGTTGGGAACAAAGGTTTTTACTACTCTCCCCTCTCCTTCTTTTCTTTACTGTAATATCTGTTTATTAGTAAGATCTGGAAGGTATTTTAGAAAATCAAATTATTAATTAAATGTTACGCTGTATTGAAATGATGCAACGAGCAAAGTTTATTTTCTACCGAGCCTTAAGGTGAGCAAATAGACAGGAATCAAGGCTGCTAAGTCACACACACACAAACTTCTACTGAGTAGCATCTGAAAACAATTGCCAGAGTCTTAAAGTATAACTTTTGCTTTTCTTGGAGTTGGGGACGTTCGCTGAAGGCCAATGTGTTGTGGCCGACGGCTGGCCACACAGGCTGTGCAGCAGCGCGCTTGCATAGAGGATAATTACACGGCAGCTTGAAATAAAGGGTGTATACAGGCAAACAGCTCTTATGTACCATACAGTACAGTATGGAGCCATGTGGACGGAAGAAGAGGAAGGCCCAAATTACAGAGCGTTTTCTGCGGAGGAGACACAACAACCATCTTGTGTATGTATTCAGTTGGATGAAAACTGAAAATGCTGAGATAAAAATATTTCACCAAGGCAACACTGAAGTTTGCTCCAGATTTCAAACAATAGGAACTAACACTGAAACAAAGATGAATCCAAGCTAATAAATGTCACAACAGTTTGCTCTCCAGTCTAGCTGGGTTCTTTTTAAGCAAGTCTGATACCTGTTGATACCTGAGTTCCTTTTGTCTGGTCTGTGCCACACAAATACGGCTTCCTCAGAAACCTTTGATATTGAACCACGGCAGAGCTGCAGTCATGGCATAGCCGTGTGTGCTTTGGATGCGGGTGCTTTGGAATCAGGGGCATGGCATGTAACAGGGTCTGTTTGTTATATGACCTGCTGAAATCCTGCTGTGCCAGCTGGAGATTAAACATGGGCCTAACACACACATCAGAACTCTTCAGTTACTTTCGATTTCACCCACAACTAAAAATGTAATTAAACAAGTTAGTGGTTCACATTGATCTCATTAAAACTCAGTTTGTTTGGCTTTTGTTTGTATCTGAAACGTTTTTGCAGGCTGCTTTACTTTTTGTGTTAAAGAATTTAAATCAGGAGGTATCCATTCATACTGAGAAAGAAAATGTAAAAATATTGTAAAGAGATGTTACGAAGAGTTTAAAGGAGGGATGTGTAACTCCAGTCTTCAAGGCAAGCTGTCCTGAAACTTTTGGATGCATCCCTGCAGAATCAGCAGACAGATTTAGCAAAACTTGCTCACATGCCAAGGAGTTAAACCAGCCACTTAACTCAGGTGTGTTGGAGCAGGAAGGCATCAAAAGGTTGCAGGACACGACATCTGAGGACTGCAATTGCAGATCCCTGGTTTAGAGTTTTAATTTGAGGTACTGTGATCAGGTTATCCACTGTTCTTATCTTACCTGCATAGATAATTCACCTGGAATTTTCATCTAGCACAAATCCTGATTAGTTTGTTGTAGATGCTGAAAATAATCGTTTATCTGACCAAAGCAGACCTCTATCGTCCTAAAACTACTCCAGTTTCAACAATATCATGTCGGTGTATCTAAACACATTTTTCTAAAGTTTAAAATCATCACCATGTTTGCATTTAAACTAACATATGTGTATACATTACATGGACCTAGGAAGAGACTTAGCAGATTATCTTCTGCAGGAAAAATAAATCTGGAGTTAGAAGTAGGCCCATCACAATAAACAATAAATCAATTAATCGCATGATAAATTAAAAGAAATGTAATAATTTTCATTCGCTTGATTTACAATTTTTCTCTTTTCTTTCTCTTTTTACCAAAAACCGAATGCTAAAAGTCTTCAGTCTGGTGTTTTGGTCTCAACTAGCAGCTTTCGGAAAGATAATTTTGCTTACAGAGACTTCATAATTCATTTTATTTGTTGTTTCTGTTGTTTTCTTTATTTATTTTGGATGCTTAAAATGTCTTCCGCTTCCAGTCTTTAAATGTTCATTAGAATTTAAAGGTTATTGATCCTTGAGAATGTTTTCTTGTATTATTGCTATTACATTGCTTAAAAATGGTCTCAAAACAGCAATATTATCATTTAATAACAGCAATAAGTTCTGGGACAATTTATCGTCTGGCAAAATTTGTTATCGTGACAGGCCTAGTTAGAACCTTCTAAAAGAACCTCACTTCCAAAATTCCAACTATCCCAATGAACCCGGAGCCTCTTTCCTGGGCAGCACTTACCGAGCACAGCCATGACCGTCTTGATGAGCTTGATTGGCGTCCTTTTGCGGTTGAGGGAACTGGAGGTGTGTGACATCAGCATTGTTGTCTTCCTCTTGACGTAAGTGTAGATCCTCATGTAGATTGCCACCATGGCAACAAAAATAATCAGGTTAGAAACCGACCAGAAAATCAGGTAGCTCCTGCTAAAGATGGGGGCCATCTGGGAGCAACTCTCCAGGCTACAGATGCAGTTCCAGCCCAGGCTGGGCACCGCCCCCATAAAGATAGAGATGCTCCACACCAGAACGATCAACAAGGTCACCCTTCTCTTGGTCAGGTTGCTGTGGACTTTCCAGTTCATTACAGAGATGTAGCGCTCCAGAGCAATGACGAGAAGATTAGCCAGAGACGCCGAGAGACTGACATCCAGAAGTCCTTGGCGGAAAAAGTACTCGCTAATAGTGAGCGTTGGCGACACATCACCTGTGTTGAACATGAGGTACACGTACGCTATGCCTGCCAGGAAGTCCGAGGCAGCAAGGTTGGCAAGAAGGTAGTAGAAGGGGTAGTGAAACCTCTTATTGGTTATTACAGCAGCAATTACCATAGAGTTAGCAACCAGGATGAAGATGCAGAAGGTGGAGCCGATCACTTGGACCGTGATGAGCATGGTGCTGTTCAATCCTTGTCTCTTACCGACTTTGTCGTAGAAGAACTGCATGCTCTCATTATAATAACAGTTATTCTGAGCCATTTTGTAGACCAGTCTGTAAAAGGAAAAGATAAAAGTAGAATAATATGGAAATGACAAATACGGACTCAATCAGAAAATTTCTGCAGTTTATGATTACTGAATAACGCGTGTTTAGTGTAGGACTGAAGTTGAGATTTCTAATATTAGACAATTAAAAAATGTAATTGACTCTATTCAGCTGATGAATCTCGCACTTCAAATACTTTGCAAGTATCATATTTGAGGAATTCAGGCAACAGGATAGATCAGGTTATCAGCCAAATATGCTGTAACAGATTTAACTCTACTACCGTATCTATTTAGTAACGTTTGACAAGATAATTACTTACACCGTTTCATAGAGAATGAAACGGTGTGTTTTTAAATGTTTAAAAAAAGCATTTTAAGCTGACAATACAGCCATGATAAAACACAAGGCTTTCTCTGAGGTTTGTTACGCAACTTCACAGCTATTTGCCCGGCCAGGTCTATTAAACCCGGTTAAAGAGGAAGAAATCCAACCACAAACAAAAAAATATTTAAGAAAACAAGAAAAAGATTGTTGTTGTTTTTTGTTTGTTTTTTTTAAACTACAGCGCAGTTAAATAATGAGAAATACAATTAAACAGGTAAGTTTACCTGTGGACGGACCGAGGTATTGTAAGTGCGTTGAGGTTAGTAGAGTCAGAGTTGCGAAACCTGCTGTGCTGCGTGATTAAGCATTGCAGCAGAGTTGTTCCTGGCAGCTGTACACAGAGGGACGTTACAGCAGTGAGCCTCCGGACTACAATGAAGACGGAGCAGCCGGAGTCTTCACTTTAAAGCTGCCTTCAGCCCGCTGACGCGGAGGGCGTGGCCCACCCACACTTTCAGCTGAATTCCCCGTAAGACACGCTGACGTATTCACCCACACAACCGAGACTTAAATGTTTTAATTTTTTTACTTTATTTCATTTTTGTTTTACCCTTTTTAAAGTCGGGGAGGGGAAAATAATTAAATATCTTTAAATTAATTGACAAATATGTTTCTTTAAGATGCCTCGTTGACCAACTACAACATGATCACAAAGACTTTAGGGGAGTAGTTAGTCCGGTTTGACTGAGATTTTTTATGTTTTAAGTGGTGATATTATGTGGAAGAAGTAGGTATTAAAGTTTTCTACATGTTTTTCTGGATTGACAAGACAAAAGGACACACTTCTTGGCCTTTAATTTCGTAATATGTTCGTTTTTTTTGTTTTGTCTGGTTTGCAGTTGTTGGTAAAAATGTATTATGACTGCGTAATAAACACTCTATGCCAGTTTTGATGATTTATTTAATGTACCATCAATGCAAATTGAATTGGGTACCTATCATCTACCAATGCACCCCACTTTGAAATACTTTATTTGCACATTGTGTATTACTGAGCCAACAATAACCTGCCTGGACAGTTGTTTATTAACTAAAAGGCACTTGAAATAAAACATTGTATAAGGTGAAAGTTGTAAATACATCAGGCCAAAAGGTGGATATTTCTTCATATATACATGGAAAGTAGATGAGTTCACTTTGAGATTTATTTGCAGCCAGGCAGCTCACATGCAAGAACAGAAATGAATGAAAACAGCAACAAATACTTATTTTATTAATTTAAATCAAGATATCCTTCTTCAAATCATTTTTAAATTTGTTGGAGTGAAGTTAAAAGTTGCTTGAAACCCTCAACTTTTATGAGCCAAGGTTCAGAGAGAAATGTGACAATTTGAAAGCTATAGTCATCATGTTTCACAACAAAAGCCTCTGAACGCTATGAGAGTTTACCTCTGTCCCAGAAAGTATTCACAGCTCTTTCCTTTCTCCACATTTCAAGTCAAAGTTCAACACACAAATATCCCGTTATGAACATGTGGAAAACTGTTTTTGAGAGCTTTGCTATTTTAGTAAAAAGAGAAAATCAAGAAATCACATGAAAGTATACATAGCCTCGCCCATGACCACAAAATTGAGCTGATAGGCGATTTATCTTGTTAAATTAAACTAATATATTAAAAAAAAAATCTTGTTGCCACCAAATATTGTACTTTCCTTGTGTGTTTAAACAATCCACACACTTACAAATGTGATTACTGTTGACCAAAACACAATCCTGATTGATGAAAGTCTTAAAAGTTGCTACTCTGCTCCTTTTCTGAATATGCCAGAGTTTTGCATGTTTATGGAAAACACTGATGTGGGCAGCATGTTCTAACAAAATAATGATTTGATCTGAACCTCAACACTGTCAATGTTTATGGTCATTGTGCTGCTGGAAAGTGACACTCCATCCCAGTCGCCAGCCTTTGCTCGCCATTGTTACAAAAAAAAAGTGTCTCCACAGCATGTTTTTTTTTGTTTCTTTAACACTAAAAAGTATTTTTTCCCATGTGTGTCTTGTTCATGTTTTATAGGAATAGTCCTCCCCCAACAAGACCCTATAGGAGCAATTTTTGCAAAAAAATAAAATCCCCCATTAATGCCAACATTACTTTTACTCAACACAGTTATGTTGTGATCGTCAGTCAACAAGGACATTCATGTTTCTACTTGCATCTTTGTGCGTTAAGCTGTAAAGTAATTTCATGCAATGACTTCCTTAAATGCCTGCGGCTGTTTATAGAATTTACTTATGCAAGAAAGACAAAAGTATAAGTTTTATACCAAAATTTAATTCAACATTTGAATAATTTACATTCTGCACTGCATAGGATCCATGCAATGCCCTGAAAACAGTTCTTTGGCCTTGAAGTGCCTGTGCAGACCTAAAAAAAAGGCCCAGTAAACTTTTACGCCATACCTTGAAATACAGTGGAATCTGCTACTATATTAAATAATTCATCTCAGTTCCAGGTCAGAGTCCATATTTGTGTTTCCTGTTACACTTTATTGGATATTTTACTCATGAACTCGACATGTGCCTGGATTCTTTTTTTTCCTTTTTTTTTTTCTTTTTTTTTTTAAAGGCATTAAAGTTTGAACTCCGAGATTCCGTTCAGAGAAAGAACGTCCCGGTTCCAGAAACTTCCAAAAAGCAGCTCTTCTGGAAGTGGGCCTGCATTCAGCTAATTAGTATGACATCATCAGATGGTGGGGCCCTGCAGAGAGGGGAAAAAAAAAAAAAAGACATGAAGCAACCGATCTCGTGTGAAAGAACCATTTGAATATCAACCACACGAAATTAATAATAATTAACAGTGGATCTGAAATCATTACTTTCAGAAATCAGCATTTTCTTTCATCCCAAGGGTATGAGCCACCAAAGGTAGGTCTCCAGATTATGTTTTAGTTGTTTTTTTTGTTTTGTTTTTAAAAAAAATCATTTTAGTTGAGCTTAAATTATAATCATGTCCACAGTTATACATTCTGAGGCAGTGTGTGAACCAGTTCTGCAGGCTCACACGGTTGCAGCAACACGTTTCACAAATGTTCGTGACTCGTGGCTGTGATTGACGTCTTCAACAGAGCTGTGTAACAGCTCTGCATGAGCAAACTGCAGGCTGCATGTTGGACAAGTCTTTAATTCGATAAGAGTGTGACAAACAATCGTCCACTGATTTACTGCACAGCACACTCTAGTGTTTGGTGGCTCTTAACTTCAGCCTGAGCTTGACGGCTTAAAAGATTTGAAAAATGTCATGAAACTTCACCAAAAACCATTTATCAAGTCTAAACAGTTCCATGTGTACAAATTTGCCACAGGTGGCAATGCAGAGGGAGAATAGGTGAACATGACAGGTTTTGTTTGAAGCTTTGAAAGTGAGCATCCACAGAAATCCTAATAACTTCATATCAGACAAAAAGGTACAAGGCTTTTTTAAACTACATTTTAATACAATTAGACAGAATTGAACAGTTATATTGCTTTCAAAAAGACTAGATTATTTATTACCGTTAGTTCTTTGATTATTCTTAAAAAAAAAAAAAAATCCCAACTATATTTTGACAGGTTTAATTTGCTAGTCTCCTAATTTCAGCTTTGTCTATTTTCTTTCAACCATAAAACTGATGGAAGCAACACAAATTAATCGGATTAAAAAAAAAAGTACAATTTAAAAAAATAAATATATATATCTCCATCCATCCATCCATTTTCTGTTCACCCTTTGTCCCTAATGGGGTCGGGAGGGTTGCTGGTGCCTATCTCCAGCTACGTTCCGGGCGAGAGGCGGGGTTCACCCTGGACAGGTCGCCAGTATGTCGCAGGGCAACACAGAGACATACAGGACAAACAACCATGCACACACACACTCACACCTAGGGAGAATTTAGAGACCAATTAACCTGACAGTCATGTTTTTGGACTGTGGGAGGAAGCCGGAGTACCCGGAGAGAACCCACGCATGCACAGGGAGAACATGCAAACTCTATGCAGAAAGACCCCGGCTGGGAATCGAACGCAGGACCTTCTTGCCGCAAGGCAACAGTGCTACCAACTGCGCCACTGTGCAGCCATATATATATATATATTTATTTATTTATTTATTAGTTCAATTTAGTTGGTTTAAAATAATCTGATTATCCCACAAAGTGAAGACATGTTTTGATCCACAAAGCAAATGGGAGTCTGACCCAGCTCCTATAATAAAAAGGCTTATTTAGCTGTCAGAAAGCAACAGAATTTTTGCACCAAAGCCTCATAATTATGCAGAAAATGTTTGTTTAGTCACTCACTTATTGTTTCGAGAAGGTAAATGTAAATGTCTCATTTAGAAAGTGAGAGGGAATTAGCAGTGGGTTTTTAATACCGCACAAAAATGAGTGTGCAAAATGGTTAGTGGTGAACCTTACTGGATCTGTGCTTGCATCACCAAGTCAACCCAAGAATGACAGATGGCAAAATACACTTTGCTCAGAAATTTTAGTCTTTTTAAATTGATCAAAATCTCTGCTCACGGGCGTGCTGTGGTGGCGTAGGGGATAGCGCGACCCATGTTTGGAGGTCTTGAGTCCTCGTCGAGGGTTCAACTCCCGGACCCGACAATATTTGCCGCATGTTCTTCCCTCCTCTTCTTCCCCCTTTCCTGTCAGCCTACTTTCATATAAGGGACTTTAGAGCCCACAAAAGACCCCCTGGAGGGGTGAAAAATAAAATAAAATCTCTGCTCACTATACTAAAACAAAACAACAAATCCAGAAGGGTGAATGAGTTTTTAAAATAATGATTACTGCACTTTCGCTAAATGCCCTCTTCTTCCTTAGCCAAAGCCTTTTGTCATTTCCTAACAAAGTTAGTCATTCTTGAATACACCCCAGGCCAGAACTGCCCACAAAAGACTCAGGAAGTCCTATGAGTATGTTGCACCAAAGTTGTCATAAAACATACCACAATTCAAACAAGAAGCTGCTTATTCAAACTGCTCTGGTATTCACATCAGTAGGTGAGTGGGGTCGTTTGTAGCAAAAGGTTATTACAGATCATTTATTGGAGGTTTGGAGCAATCATAGAGAGTCTTTCTATTCCTAGATATTCTACTGCCATGTGGATTTGGCAGATACAAATCAAGCAGCAATGAGCAAATATATTTCAAGTGGGGTGGCATTAGATAAGAAAAAAATAAACATGAATTTTGTCAAGAGTAAATTTCAAAAACATAAAAAGCATCTCAAAAGATCTGGGATGCACACAGGAAATCCTACTGCAAAGTCAAAGAGAAATGTAGAAACAAAGGTTCACACAACCAGGATTCATAGTATTCCATGATTGTTCATTTTTTTAATGCAGCTGGAACAAAATATGTTTTAACATTTATTTCACAATTTTTCAGCTATAAAAAAGGGGAATTTTGTCCAAGACCAGTCATACTCATGCCACAGACCTACTCAGCCTCTCACTTCCACAAACATCCACATTTCAAGTACCGGTATGTCTTTGTACACCAGGGAGGAACAAGTTTTCTGAAAAACAAAACTCAAAGCTTTTAACCAAGAGACATCTGTGCACAACACCACATCCTCGTTTCCATTAAACACTCACATTTTAGCTTCTTTGTTTGGCACCAGCTGCTTTTATTGAACAGTAAATTGAAAAGAAATGGGGTGGAGAACAGGGGGACCTGCAGCAAACGGTCCGAGACCAGGAACTGATTGTACCCTGAGGGGTAACAGAGGAGAAATAGCCTTCATCACAAAACCAACCTTTTTTTTGTTATTTTTGCCTTCTTATTTTGTTTTGTTTTAACAAAAATAGATGGCTCTACATCCCTGTATTTGCTACAATTCTTGATTGTTAAGTCAGAAAACTAAATAAATACTTTCTCAGCTGTACCAGAATAGGCTCCAAGATGCTGTGGAAAAAATCATCAAGTAGAACTAAAGCTGTGTGTTTGTTGGGTTCTCTTTAAATGTAAAAATCACTAGAACTGTAAGGTGGACTCCTAATTTTTAAAGTTTCCCTCCATCAAATATTCTCTTTAAATAAAAATAGAAACTTATAAGAGCAATTTAAAAAATATATAGGTAGATCCTTGCATTTCAACTTCCATCTTAAACCAGAATAAATGATAAATGCTGATGATAAATGAGTCCCATCATCAGCAAGTCAAAAAAAAAAAAAAAAGAAAAGCTTACTGAATTCAGATCATCTTTCATCCTGTGGGACGTCGGCATCTCATATATTTCCACAAATCAAGACAAACGTACTCCGAAGATCAATTTAGTCAGCTGCAAGATGGCAACTGTCTCCAATTATACAGGCTGTGCAATTTGTCTTGGGTACTAATGATACAACTTACTTCTTAATTGAGTTGCACTACTCAGTCTTATATAATTGCTCCGTTACTGAAACTACACTTTAACCACTTAAGATCTAGAGCAGGAAACCCTAAATGGCCCAGAAATGGATCACAGCTCTAATAGATCCAGGAAAAACATATGAATTACATGTTTGAGCACAAGAGTCTGGTGAGAGAAACCTTATTGTGGTGATGCAGCACTTTCCACAAGTATTGGCACCCCGGGTAAAAAAAAATCTATAAAAAAAAAACAACCTTCAAATAAATGAGAACTACTGTATGTTGCAATGGTGTAATCTTCTATGGTGACATTTATTGAGTGAAGGGAGAAGAAACCGCGCATTAGGACAAACTTCCTTTTTCTTTTTAAAAATGTGTCAATAATATTTGGCATCCATAACAACTGATCTGTTGGTTAATTCTGTACTTTAAGTTGATCGGCGTCAATTCCTAGACAGTTTAAAATGGAAATCCTATCCCCAGGCATACATGGCATTGCACAGGTCACCATTTCTCTATCTCAGCACTCGGTATTAAATAAAAAGATAAAAAACACAAACTATGAAAAACAATGCTGGATGAGGACACGGTTTCATTGTGCCACCACATAGTAGGGAGGACAGGGAAGTTGTTTGGAGAACTGCAACAACAAGTGGCATCTTGGGGGGGTTACCAAGTCTCCATAGCAACAAAAGGGTAAGATTTTGCACACATATTTTTCAGGCGTGGCAATAACAACAATGGAGGGTTAAACATGTTTTCAAACAGATCAGTGTTTAAGCTAAGCCTTTCAGTTCCATATTGGATCTCATTTTAAAATTATGCAAGTTCATATGACATAGTGAAGGAGGAAAATATGCCAGGAAAGTGATACCTTCTTAACACTAAATCTGTTGTAGATAAAATTAAGTTTTTACCATAAACTTACATTTTACATACCTCAATCAACTTTGAGTCCAACTTAGGCGAAAAGAAATACACATTTGGGGAAAATGTGAACTTTTATCTTATTTTAAGCAATTTTAACATCAACAATCTAATTACAGTTTCCAACATTTTCAGGACTTTAAACATTGAGCCATTTCAAAATCTTGAACACATCAGAATAAAATTAAAACTTTTTTTTTAAAGGATTTACTTTTAAAAGTTTCTACACCATTACTGTGTAGAGTAATAGTGCAGAAACTACACTATTACAGTGTAGTTTCTGATTTCATTGAAACATTTTTCAATGCATCCAGGACTCTTTAAAGGTCTAACTGTCTGCTGGTTTACACACCAAGTCATTAATTGTTCATTTTACTTACAAAGCACATTTCATGAATATAAACTTCAAATTCAAAAGGGTAATAGAATAATAATGAACCGTTTTATCACTGCAAAAGATAAAACGGCAGCACTGTGGCTGCTTGAGTTGTTGAAGAGTCCACAGAGTGAATGCCTAAGAGGCAGACGTGACTCAAATGCGATGGAGTGACCAAGACAGTAAAACACCAGTCATTACTTTATGTTAGGAAATTCTCATGTCATCTGATTACAAAAGAGATAAAAAGAAGAAGAAGCATTTCTACAAGATGAAATTAGACACACAAGGGAGATTCTATTGCATTATCTTCCACATTAAAGCTAATGAGTAACTTTAAACCATAGATCGTTCAGAAGTCTTCCCACTAAACCACAATACGCTAAGAAAATGCTTCTGACTAGTCCAGCTCCAGTGAGAGAGCAGAGATTGTTTTTTTTAAGGGTAATGTACCGAGGAGAGGAGGTGGGGGACAGAGCGATGTTCTTCCTACTTTTCAGGATGCAGTTTCTCTGTGATCAGTCCATCACTGGGTGTGTCTGCATAGTTCCCACCACTAATTTCATTCCTCTCAGACCAAGGAAGGCCACAAGCCAATCCACAATGTGGAGGAAACATCGCTGCTGGCTGATGATAGGGATCAACTCATTGGAAAGGAATGCACATTAAAAGGAAGACAAGACTGTTACATGTCTCGTTGGCAGCAACAAGATGAAACGGATGCAAAGTGAGCTGCTAATTAAATCTACTAGCAGTGTTACTTTATAGCACAGTGGAGTTGGGACTGACAAAAAGAAAACCTGACAGCAAGTTATTAAAATCTGAACAAAAAAAAAGGTTTTGATTAATGACAAACCATAAACTGCAGCTATCTGTATAATACACTAGTTTATTCGGCTTAGGTTGCTCTACTAACACTTCAGTGTCAAACTTATAACTGTTGGGGTGCTGCGGTGGCACAGGGGTAAAGCACAACCCACATTAGGAGGCCTTAGTTCTCGATTTCGTCACAGGTTCAAATCCCGGCCTGATGACCTTACCTGCATGTCTTCCTCTCATTACCCACTTTCCTGTGTGACCACTCTCAAATAAGAGCCACTAGACCAGTGGTGTTAAGCTCAGTTATGTTTTGGGCCATATCAAAACTCTGAATGTTCTTAAAGAACCGGTTGTGCCAGAATGGGTTGATAAAACCCATTAAACTGTTAAAAAATTAAGAAATAGCTGTTTATTTGGTTTTTGTTTTAATTAAATATTGAACATCTTTTCACACTAATCAGTCCCTTCAGAATTTTTTGTGTTTTTTTCCAATCTAAATCACAGATTTTGTGGTGCTAATGTAGAAATATGTGTAAGAAATTGTTCCGATATATTTCCGATGTGTAAGGTTAAATGTGTCTTTTTATTACTCATCATATCAAACACAAACTATAACTTTACATCAAGCAAGGCTGAGGCAGAAGTCACTTAAACCAAATGCTTTTGACCAGTTTTGAGAAAAATTTGCAGTAAAATCAGAAAAAATATTTTGCATGAATTTTGTGGATTTGTGAAAAACTGGAGACTTATTGATGTAAATTGGAGTCCAGAGGGCCACATCAAAAGCTGCGGCGGGCCAGATTTGATGACTTGAGTTTGACACATGTGCACCAGACCCAACAAAATATTTATATAAAGAAAAAGAAACCTGTCACTGTCAAAGAGTTGAGGTTAATATTATTCATGCACCTGGCAGATTTAGATTCACTTCCCTTTCAAAGACAATGTTAAAGACAAATCGGTAGCACTTTATTTGAAGGAGCGTGCATAGGACTGACATGACACTGTCTTGAACATGAAGGAGTCTTGTCATGAAGTGTTAGGCCTGTCGCGATAAACAATAAATCAATTAATCGCACGATAAATGAAAACTATCGACCTCATTTTAATTTATCGGCTTTATCGTTTCTGCCTGTATTTTTCTCTTTCTATTGATGACGCTGGATGAGAAGGCTCAACTCTGGTGCTCTCCACTGACCCCTCCTTTCCTTATTTTTTTAGGAAGGGAAAAAATGAGGAAGGAAGAGTGGATTATTGCATTAGGTAGTCAGGGCGTGCATCATTTTGCACTTCTGAAGCTATAGAGCCCCGTGAGAAGATAGCAAGGTAAAGAAACACTATCTGATATTGGAGGGTGGGAGGAAGCTCGAAATGGAACTGGTTTCAAAGCCGACCGCAACTGCAGCAGTGTGGGAGTATTTCGGATACAAACCAAATGACCGAGGCGAACCGCTGAACCTTTGCGAGCCAGTATGTCGCATTTCATAAAACAGTAGCAACTAAGAGCAGCAGCACAACCAACTTGCACCTGCACCACAAGCACAACCATCCAGCGAAGTTTTTCCAGCTAGGGACAAAAAGTAGAACCGGTGGCCCGTCTCCGTCTTCAAGTTCGCGACAGTCCTCCATCACTAAAGCAATTAATCGACAGGCAGTGTACAAAAAGGACGGCGCAAAGTGGTGCGCGCACACAGACAGCGTAGTTCGCTTAATTGCTAAAGAGATGCTCCCATTTAATATTGTTGAAAAGCCGGCATTTCGAAAAATGTTGCAAACATTTGATAGACAGTATGAAATCCCCGGAAAAACATACATATCACAAACGGCAATTCCACAACTGTACAACAGTATTAAAGAGGAATACTGAAGGAGATAAAAGACATTTCATTTTACTCTGCTACGTCGGATATGTGGTCAAGTTCAAATATGACCCCTTATATAAGTTTGACCATTCACTATATAGCTGCTGACTGGACCCTGCACTCTAAATGTTTAGAGACCAGATATGTCCCAGATAACCATACTGCTGACATCCTGGGAGAAAACTTGAAATCTGCTTTAGCAGACTGGGGACTGGATGAGGACAAAACTGGTCTGCATCACAACAGACAACGGTGCTAACAATGTCGCTGCAATAAGAAATCTTGGCTGGCCATGGCTCAACTGCTTTGGTCACAACCTCCACCTTGCTTTTCCCCATGGTCAAGACCAGGGGTGGGCAATCCTGGTCTTCCCTGGTCCAACGCATTTGAATCCAATAGCTGAATTACCTGCTAAGTGCAGTCAAGTTCTCCAGAGTCCTGCTGATGACCTCATTATTTGACTCAGGTGTGTTGAAGTAGAGATACATCTAAAAGTTACAGGAGACCGGCCCTCGAGGCCTGGAGTTGCCCTTCCCTGGCCTAGACAGTGACAAAGAACGGACAGCACCTGCCATAGGATTCTGTAAAAGTTTGGTCAACACATTCAACCTGAGCTTCCTTAAAAAGAGAGGCCTGAGGAAGGCACAGAATGAAGCTAATCTCCCTCAGCACAATCTCATTCTGGTGAGTGATTTTTAAAAGTAATTTATTCATTCATTTGTAACTCAAAATATTCAGAGTCATGTTTATTTTTTTGTAGCATGTAGACCTGTAGAATCTAATTAAGACTGTTGTCTGGAAATAATTTTACATACAACAACACAAATTATTAAGGATAATTAGTAGAAATGTAAAATGCAGCATTTCTTTAAAGAAGTTGAAATACATTAACTAATAAAAATAGTATTGTTCTAATATAGTAATAATATATTTTGCTTTTTGGTGTTATTTCTACTTCTCAGCACAAGGGGAGTAAAATGTTACCTGTCACTGGTGAAGTTTGGCCCTAAATGAATAACATAATAATTATATATATTTATAATAAACACATTTTCAATATCCCACAGGATGTTGTCACATGATGGGGCACTAAACAGACGATGGTCGAGAGGGTGTTGGAGCAACTCCCAGCCATAAGACGAGTCCTGGTTCAAGACAGAAAGCACGGCCATCTCAACCCAACCTGGCAGGATGTTTCGGTGTTGGAGACCATCAACGCAGCTATGAAACCACTGGCTGACTTTACAGATGTCCTTTCAGGAGAAACATGCGTCACAGTGTCCTCTGTTAAGCCTGTGCTGGAACTGATTAAAAGCGACCTTCTCTCTCCAGGTCCTGATGACAGCACACTGGCTGCCAGTATTAAACAAAACATATCCAAGATACTGACTGAAAAATACAGCTCACTTGCCATCTAAGACCTCCTGACAAAAGGCCATCCTGGATCCAAGGTACCGTGGCAGCATGGAGGAGGCAGGGTCATCGGACGACGTCAAACATCAGCTGGTGCTTGGGCCAGAAGTAAGTGAAGAAGGTGTAAGTGGTGAGGGCTGCAGCCAAGCTGCTGGAGGAAACAAAGATGAATCTACAGCTGCCCCACCCACCAAGAAGAAGAGGCTAAGTGACCTTCTTCAAAACAGAAGAGCTCAACTAACAGGCCAGACACAGGCTAGATATCCAAAAAGAGAGCAGGCTGACCAAGTTCCTTCAAGAAGATGCTATTGATGCCTCTTGTGATCCCTTGATGTGGTGGTGTGACAATCAAAGAAGATATTCTTTAATGGCAAACTTGGCTCAAAAATACATGTTATTTGTGCAACAACCACCAGTTCAGAGAGAACGTTTAGCACAGCTGGAAACATTGCTACTCCTGACGGATCCTGGGACAGAGCCACACAAACTCAACATGTTGGTATTTCTCGCTCGGAATCTATTTGACTAAAGTAGCTACAAATCTGCTTAAAGATTGTTGAGGTATCTGGTCTTATTTAAGAGTGTGCTTTTGTTACTTTGCACTTTTTGTTTATAAAATGGCAGTTTTGCCCATCTTTATTTAAGTCTAATGATATACAGACTTCATAATCTGTACTCTTTTGGTCGAATGTAGTTTTTATTTACACTGTGACTTTATCTTGTGTTTAGTTTTTATTCAACTGCATTTTTTGTTAACAGAGTCCATTTTATTTTTATTTTTGGTTGTTTTATTTTGTTGACCAGTTCCAGTGTTTAGTGTTCTTTTGAAAATAAAGTGCATTTATCTTTGACAGGATGTGCTTGCATTATTATGTCATTATCATTACATCAGTTTAAAATGGTCTCCAAACAATATTATCATTTATTGCAATAATTTGTGAGACAATTAATCGCTCAGCAAAATTTGTTATTGTGACAGGCCTAGTAAATAATGACACTTTTAATGCAAAGTTCCATTAAAACTTGCATGAAATGTTCATTAAAAGTGTTAACTTTGTGTTACAAGTGTCATTATTTACAGAGTGACACTTCATAACAACAATTATAAACATTTATGAAGATTCCTTTATGTTCATAACAGGTGTTATAGCGTAACAGCTGACAGTGTCATCTCAGTGTTATGCACACCCCCCTTCAAATAAAGTGCTACCGAAAAATCAAATAACCCCCAAAAATGTATGAATTAATCTAGAAAAAAAATAAAAAGGTATGGTAAACATATAAACCCTTATCATCCACTCAACTCATTTATCCCTCACTTTGCCAAGATCTGCTTTTTAAAACCCTAAAACTAAAAACCACTGGAGCTCATTAATACTGTACAACAGAGGATACAGGTTGCATAGTGTAATGGAAAATGTTATAATGTGCTCCTCACCCCTCTTCTGCTTTAGGTTATTTGTCCTGTCATACAATTGGTCAACCTGCTCACACGTACACCTCTACAGTGTCATGACGGCAGAGGAAAGATCCTTTTTCCTGGATACTAAGTGTCACTTTTCCAACCCAGAACTTGTCTGCCCTCTTTAGCATCAAAGAACAACCCCCTTTCCTTAACAATAGATAAATGGCAAAAAACATCTGTGTTTTGAATCCTTTGTGCTTAATAATCAAAGATTCACACCTATAGTCTAATCAAGCCTCTCTTCTGTGACCCGAACCTATAAAAGGAAGCCATTATCCTCTATCGGAGCAGATTGACAGACTCCTTTGACTCTCCATTTCTGTTCTCACCTTGCAAAGTTTTAATAAATGTTTTCTCATCCAGACTCTTGTTAAAGTAATATTTTCCACCAAATGAAATATTAGATTTCCGTTTGTCTGCAATTTGACAGCAGAAAGCTTGAACAAATCAATATTTCAAACAAGGTTTCCGTTTTATAAATTAGTACTTTTGGTCAACAATATTTATGCAATGTCCCAGTTGGACCTTGAAGTTGAAGTTTTTAAGTTCAACACCCTGAAGTCAGAAGATCCAATATGCCTGCTGCAAACACAAAACATAATAATAGCTACTGTAATAAAATATTTATTTGAACCTCATTAAATTAATTGCACATGCAGTATAGTACAGTAAAGGTGTTGCTATTGGGGTTGAATTGAGAAAATAAAGCTGGGGCCCAGCAAGCGATCTGCCAGCGTGCATAAGGCAGATGGAAGGATGCAGTAAAAGAAGATGAGGGAAAAAGGGATTTGTATCTTATTTTATTCCAACTGTTAAGCATTAATAGTTTCCTTGATTTTCAAAGACTGGTACGCCTCAACTCAAAATGTTGACAGTAAAGCTCAATTTGGATACAACTGTGGCCGTGTTGGTAAATGAAACTGACACCAGATTAAATTAGGAGAGGAAAACCTGAGAGGACTGGGCAGAGTGAAGGCTGGGTGTTTGATATAACTGAAAAATTATATAATTTTTCAGGTATAATTTCTGAAAACTCACAGATTTGAACCAGGTTGTGATTTTAGAGTATTAGCATTGCTGTCATACCGTTGGCAGCAGTAGCAGTGACGTATAGAGTTACTGAGCTCGACTTCTGTCTGGCCGATTTCTTCTTGAACAGGAAAATCTTTATGTCCCAGAAGAAATTTCTGCAAATCAGTGAGCGGGAACCCGTCCCTCTGGTAGTTCTGCAGACAAAGGAAATACACAAGGTTAGAGAAGCAGCACATTTCAGATGAGATTTGAGAGAATCTTTGTTAATTTTCCCTTTAGTTTACATGTTTGATTACACACAACTAGGCCTGTCACAACAATCCACAAATCAATTAATCACATGATAAATTAAAACAAACTCAATTATTTCCACTGGCTTGATTTATTGTTTGTCTCTTTTTTTCTCTCTTTCTACCAAAAACTGGATGATAAAAGTCTTCAGTTTGGTGCTTTGGTCTCAATAAGCCCTTTTTTGAAGGGAAATTTTGTTTACAAAGACTTCAAAATAAATTTTATTTGTTGTTTTGTTTATTTATTTTTGATATTTAAAATGTCTTCCAGTTCCAGTGTTAAATATTCACTAGAATTTAAAGTTTACTGATCTTTTAGGACGCGCGCTTGCGTTATTATTTTGCCATTACATTACTTAAAAATGATCTCAAAATATCATCATCATTAAACAATATTATCGTTTATCACAATAAGTTCTGGGACAATTTATTTATTTATTTATTTTTTTTGGACAGGTGTTGGTCTACCACATTAAATCCAAATCAAATGTTACATTTGAAGAAACATGTCCAAATGTAAACAAGTTCAGGGGATATGAATACTTCTGCAAGGCTCTACTGTGTATCCAAATGTTTCAAGAGAGCTGCCATTTTCCCCTTAGACAAAGAGCACAGGTTTACCTTAATGGTCTCATAAGAGTCGGTGATGAGGGCGATGAAGAGGGACAGCACCATGTAGATGAACAGCGAGATGAAGGAGTAGAGGTAAGCCCGACTGAAGAGCCACACCAGGATATTTTTGTCCTTCAGCTGGGCAAAGGTGGTGAACATGTCGTCGCCATTCAGCAGAGAGAACAGACACTCTGCAACTCGACTCAGGCCCTCAAACTAAAGGAAAAGCAGGTGAGAGATAAGTGATAAAATGGTGCAGGTCTAACGTGAAAATGACTTTTGCATTTAATAATATACACAGAAAGAAATGGGTAAATTCCATATATGAAGAACCTGGAATACAAACTGAAATAAAAAAAGGAAGATCTCCAAACAAATTGAATCCAAAAAGGAAGCAGGAAACAGATAAATGACAGTTGGCAAGAGACTGAAAGAAGGATAAAGGAAAGAAGAGTCCTGAAGGTCAGACATGGACTTAATCCAAGGAGCTCTGGTCATCCAGAGAAACAACATCCCTCTCCATGGATTCGAAGCACAATACTTTGAGAATCCATGTATGGAAAGTGGAGTTTTATTACATCCTCTGTATATTTACTGGAGTGATAAACAGAGATTCCTGGAAGGGCTGACAGGAACTTCCCTGGTCAACTTTCTTCAAGTACTGATAATTAACTGCTGTGGTGAGCAAATTGAATGCGTTACAATGCCACCAGGGTGCCTGCTCATGAGCACTGGAGTTAAGTTTTATATAAAATATTAAAAGGATACAAACATGACAGTGAGAAACCAGAGAGTGCTACATGCTTTGATTACTTGGTGTAGTTTTGAGTAGAACAACAGTTTTAGGTTTGTATGAATGCATAATCAGTGTTTTACTGCTTGAAGTTAAGGGTTAAGCAAATTGGTAAATATTGAAGCACTATATAGTTATGCCATAAAATAGGAAGAAACCAGTTATCTTTATTTTGGTCAAAACAAAAAAATTACCAAAAGGAAGGGATGTAACAAATAAGGCATTCAGATGTCACCCAGCTTTTGGGAGTAGAATTACTTTCCAGTTTAATGAAAGAATAAAATAACAAAATACTGCCCATTAAATTACAGTGTGCAAACTAGGCTACTTTGTATCATGTTGGAAAAAAGAATTAAAAAGTATGTTCCAGCCAAATGTTTCCCATAAAGAAAAAAGATTTATGGCTGAACAGCTGAAGATCATCAACAACTTTTATTTGCTGTAGATGAACTCAAGTAAAGCAGCTGATATAATGCCGTCTGAACAAACTTACCTCTGCAGGCCATGACTTGTTTTGACTCCCACGTGCGGTCAAAACTTCCGTAAATAATTTATCTCGCCAGAGAAGGATCGTTAAAACACATGGCTCTCCGGTGCCGCTTGCTGGCAAGGGATTTTCCTGTCGCCACAACCAGCTGTGGCTCACTCCTTTAGAGAGGTTGATGAATAATTAAATGGTAGCAAAAGTCTTAAGTTGTTAAAGTGCTGGAACATTCAGAGTCTGCTTCATAAACTGTCCTTCATCAGGTTTCTGCATATATTGGTTGGTTTCTTTAACTACAGCCTGCAGAGTACAGATTTAAATGGATATCCATGATGTGGTGGTTTATAAGTTTATGAATGAATTGAGAATCCTTGAATATTTGTTACATGGCAGCCTAAATGACTTAATACAAACAAACACCCCTTATGTATTGAATGATCACACATTTCCAAGCATAAAAATGTTATTTCCTCCAGAATATGTATGTGTGTACAGCTTCATGACTTCAGACTAACTGGGGAAAAACACTGACACCTAGTGGATGAGCTGTATCATTACAACAACTTAAATGTAAGAGGATTTTTTTCCAGTTTTCCAACATTAATCATGCACCGCCTACACCAAGCTAGCAGTGAGGCATCTTTTACAGGCTTCCATCACTATAAGCAAGGCATGATTAAAGTTAAAATCAAGTTATTAAAGTTAGTTAATTCTGCAGCACTTTTGCAGAACCTAGATTATCATACATGTCCAAAAAATGCTATCTTGGAAGATGTTAATCCAGGTGTGTTGTGGCTTAAAGATTTTTAGATTAAAAAAAAATTCTACAACATAAATTAAATCAGATAATCAGTCTAATGTGTACTTAAATTTTTTCTATAGTCAGATTTTTACATTTATAATTAAACGTATGTTTGGCTAGAGCACTATGAGCAGCCAGCTACTTTAGCAATGACCTTTTGTGGGCATCAATGGTAGTTTGTTGGACAACAAGCCAGTCAGAACAGTGATGATGTACGGCAAAGGCATCACATTCATGCCTGAGGACCAAATTGGGCCAACAATACAACTAGTTAACTAGATCTATCCAAATGTCTTCAGGAGCTGGTCAGCGTCTGAGTAACTTTGTGCACTTTTCCTTTCCACCAAAGCATAGACCTAATTTCAGGATGTTTATTAATTTACAACTATTTTACAAATTTAAAAGTTTCTGAGCAACTTTCAGCCACAATAGTCAAAAAAATTTTTTTAAAGTTTGTCTTTTAAAATTTCTGAGTTGGTGTGTATGTATCTCTAGCCTCTTAGCAACCCAAAACCTGAAAAGGTTAAATTTTTGTTTCTTGCTGTGATTCGTTGATGAGGCAAATATAAAATATCTGCTTTTGGAAATGGAAATAAGGTACAACATCTGGAAACTACACAAATAAGCATGTGTTTAAGGATGTGGTCTCCAAGTTAGATTTTTATGAGAAGGCTGCCGTTGTATTTCTATTACAACCCTGACCTCCTCAATTATTATTGGTGATGTTGGTAGCTTATGCACTCTTGTTAAAAGGAAATTTTGAATGGAAATGCAGTTTCAGACATTTGGACTTCCTGTGTTTAACCACACACATGGCCTCAGCAGTTCTGCTTCAACAAATGGCATTAGTCACCTAAAAACAAAGACTTTACAGTTCATCCGCAGTGAGTTACTCCACACCTCTCTCAACATGACTCAGTGCAGGTTCTTGGATAAACAAACCTCTGTGTCTGCAACTTTTACCTTTTCGTGGTACGGTCCGAGTACGATCCACCCGCAGAACGTGTAACCGAGGTAGATCATGCCAGCACAGCAGCAGAAACGGAGAACTTTAGGAAAGGCTGCTTTCATTGTTAAAATCAAGACCTGGAGGCATACATGTTGAGTTGTTTAATGTTTTAGGCATACAGCAAAACTATTAAAACTCCCAAAGATGAGAGTTTAATGTCCATGTTTCTTGGCATTCAATTCTGATTGCTACACTGTTGGACACAACACATAAAAAACAAACATGTAGCTAAAGAATTATAAAACAACAACAGGTCCAC
Organism: Xiphophorus hellerii; assembly: GCF_003331165.1. NCBI lineage: Eukaryota > Metazoa > Chordata > Actinopteri > Cyprinodontiformes > Poeciliidae > Xiphophorus > Xiphophorus hellerii. The sequence goes on from NC_045680.1 coordinate 13,017,463, forward strand.
TTTTTAAATCCTTCTGTCAATCACTGAACATACTCAAAAACATCTATGATAGTGAGTTTTTTGTTGTTGTTGTTTTTCTAATGAGATGCCAAGGAATAACAATGCTCTCAACTCACATTATATTTTTGGAAGTACCCAAGGTACCTGATCACCCCGACCCAGACCAATAACGTCGAGGTTCCCAGGAAGATGCTGCACACATCATAACTTGTCAGACTCTACAGGAGACAAAGAGAGCAGAGAGAAAATAAGAAAGAATATCAGAGCAGCATGAACAATTGAACAAATCACGAGTTCTTGTTTAATAAGAGTAAATAATAAAAAGAAAAGCTAATAATTGTGTGTGACTTCAGCTTTATTTTAAGAGTGAAATCACAACACAACATGCCCAAAATACAGAGTACACAAGATAGCTATATTCATATGAGTATTTTTATTTGTAAAAGTGAACATGAAAGACTTCATACAAAACATTTGTAATTAATAAATTACTTTCTGGTTCAGCTTGTTTATCTCCATGATGCAATTTCATTCCAAAGTTCACTCACAATTTCATAAATGGCTACAGGTCAGTTTATTACACTAATAACCAGATGTCAAATCAAAAGTGATACCAACCAGCTATCTAGGCACTTATCTGTAAAGATAGATAATATAATAATAGATAAAAAGTGCCACAATACATCTCCATTTGCTGAACTTCACAAAATTAACATAGAAAGATCAAAAACTGTTCTAGACGAGAAAGAACTAAAAACCTGGATTACTTCAAATGTCCAGCAGGGGGCAAAAGATTTGGAGTACAGCAGAAAACCATTGTGCACAGAATATAACTTTATACTGCAGTCCGAAGCATTTATCACATTTTTAACTATAGATCTTATTTTCATGCAACAAGTTTGTTCTCAATACATTGATAAATGTATTCTTACACAGATCAAAACATTAAAATTTTAGGCAAGTTTTTTTTTTTTTTTGCTAGATCTGTACATGATGTCAACGGAACTATGAGGTCAGATTCCTACCTATTTATTATTTATTTAGCATTTAATTCTGCATTTTTCTTATGATCTATGATACTAGTATTTTTATTGGATAAAATATAACAAAAAAAGGGCAAAAAGCAATATATCAATTACTATAATTTGAGTTTTGGCGCTTTTGAGTTAAAGGGTGTTCCTAGGCCCTGCATGTTTAGTGTCCCACTGTCTCTTAATGTATTACACATTTCTGTGAGGTTTGGGGTAAAAGCAAACTTTCTCACACCCTATTTGATATGAAATGTGATATTAATGGCTGAAAAACATCTGGAATGGGGCGTGCTGTGGTGGCGTAGGGGATAGCACGACCCACGTTTGGAGGCCTTGAGTCCTCGACGTGGCCGTCGCGGGTTCAATTCCCGGACCCGGCGACATTTGCCGCATGTCTTCCCCCCTCTGCTTCCCCCTTTCCTGTCAGCCTACTTTCATATAAGGGACACTAGAGCCCACAAAAGACCCCCTGGAGGGGAGAATAAAAAAAATTTTTAAAAACCCATCTGGAATAAAGCAAGATCGGTTGCAGATGTTCACACAGTAGGATTCTGTCTTTTATCACCAGAAATATTTTATAATATTATAAAATATAATAAAGGGAAAAGCTTTGGAGCTTCATTTCAGCCTGCTGACTAACCATACAACAAGTTGGGGAGGGGCAATGATGCATTACAAATTATTTTGTAAGGATGGAAAAAAACTCTAGTCACTTTGGTACTCCTCCTGTAATCTAATTTTAAAAAAATAAATAAATTCTATAGGATTAATATGATTTCTTTTTTTTTTTTTTAAACTCAAGTACATATCAATTTTGGTAACTGGGCAGACTTTTCTAGAATATAGGCAAGCAAACAAAGTGCAATGTTTTTAAATGAATAAATACATTTACATCATGACATTTTATACTTGATAGGAGTATTTTTTGCCAAACATCTTAAAGTGAGCAGTACATAAACACATCAAGTGCAAAAGAAGTGCAAATACACACTGACCACATTAAAAGGAGCTTCATAGCCAGTTATGTCAAACTAATCAACAAAGAATTATCACATTAAAGACTTAATGTGACTTAAGCTACATTATGGAGCTTACCTTTGCCTGAATTTCCATCTTCAGTATAGAGCCAACTATTGCCAGCAGGTCACTGACAATGACCAAAACGTACCAGCCATTCAGGAACTCGCTTTGGTCGTCCTCACACACTTTACGATTAAAGTTCTCTTGAAAGAATCGAGAGAATCTCTTGTGGAAAAAAAGAAGAAAGTCAGTAACTTAAATTTAATTCCCAACAAAAAAAGATCACAGGAAATGGAGGTCAGCAAGTCCAGATGGTAAATGTCAAATATTTTGATAAGATAAATTTTATCACTGAAGTTTTGTTTCAAAAGGTTCTTTTGCTTGGATGCAGATTTCTCCCAATAATCGTTAACCAAGTATAGAAAGAAACCGATAAGTGGACAGCAGCAGCAAAAACATAACAAAAAACATTTTCTTTATTATAGCTGACCTGGAGTAACCCGACAGCCAGTATGATTGAGCGCGTGCATAACACGGCTGATGTTATGCAAACCAGAATGACGAAGCCATCAAACACCAGCAGATAGTGTGTGTTCTTCTGAGCTGAAAACGACAATAAAAAGGAAGGGCCTGAGTGTGCGCTTATCTCCTTCACAACCCCCTCACACTCACTGCTGATATGAGTCTGCAAGAAAACGCCTTTTAACAGCGAAAAGCTTCCAGAAGGAAAAGTCTGATAGAGATTTCACTTAGAAAACGTGTTTGAGTGAAACACAGAACGAGTGTTTAACTGGGTAGAAGAAAAAACATGGTTTTGGTTAAGAAACAATTCTTAATCTACTGAACTTCACCTGTTCCAGATATCTTCCAGTCTTTGCATGCATTGCTTTCGGCATCTATGTCCAGGAATAACTTGACCTTCCCACTATGACATTGGTTGTCAAATATAATCTGAAAGGGAAAAAAAAAAGAAAAGTGATCTTTTATTACATTTCAACTTTGGCTCAAATAATTGATTTTCACCTATAAACAGCAAAGAAAATCTATACAGTGACATGGAACGAATAGCAGTCAGGTAGCTCCCGGTGTCGAACCGTCTGCAGGTTGATTCCCTTCAGCTGGAAGCTTATCTTTATGTTAACAAGCCTTAAAGAAAAAAGGAAAAAGGTTTGAAAGGTTATTTCTATTGGGGATTCTGACATGAAAAAACGGCACGGATACATATGACACTACCTGTAGAAGTCCAAACTGAAGAAAGATGCATTCTGGGTTCTCCACATGTTTGTAGTTCTTGGATCATGTGACATACAGTCTGAAAAAGAAAGAAATACATTTGGAAAAAAGTACAAATGACAAAATAATTGCTGCTGTGCATTTGTATAAAACAAGTGCAAACAAAAAAAAAATCAAGTTTCTTTTAAAAATTTCCCATATAGGATGAACATTTCAAACTGGCCTACCTGTTTCTAGGTGAGCATCGATATCATAGGTCTCGTCCGAAGGCTCCAGGCTGCCATTTCTGTAGTACTCTTTACAGATGGTGAGAGGCAGCAGCTTCCCATCTTCCTCTGCATAGCTGATAGGGCCAACCGAGAGCTGGCCCAACTGGCTGTACTGTAAAGATCACAGGATTCAGGTGAAACAGTCTCAGAGTAAAGCGGGTTGAGGGTCTCCTTACAATGACCCCACAGCAGACCGAACATCTGCTTCTGTTTTCTATCATCCTCTTCACAGCTAGTATAACCAAGCAATGTTAACATTGCAGTTCGTTACCTGTAGAAATTTACATGCATGGTTCGTGACATAATATTGTTAATATCCTACAAAATAATGCATTCAAGCAGTCCTTTGTGATTGCAGTGTTTTACAAATTCATATTAGGGAGACTATTGTGATTCCAGCACATAAAATGTCTTGCACTCTCATCTCTCGTCAGCTGGCTACTTTTAAAATAACTTGGCATCCAGCTTATCCCTGATAAAATGTTTGTAATCTTCTGTAAGTATTGCCTATCAAAAACACTTTTCATAAAGAGCTAAAGTGTTTGCTACAAACTTTCCATTGTTGAGCAAGTAGCAAGTAAAAGGCCACAAAAACCAACTCACAAAAGTTGTTACATTTGGTCGAGGTTTGCAGCTTGTCCTGTCCTTTCAATGTGACAGAATAACACAAAGTTGTGCGTAATGGTGGAATAAAAAAAAAATGACATGGTTTTACATTTCTATAAAGAATCATTTAAAATGTTAGCACTTTGCAAAAAATAAAAAAAACTCTCACTTCAGTTGCAGGTTATTTCACATTTAGACTGATTTTTATTTATGTATTAATTTTTTGCTAAAGTTAATTTTAGCTAGCTATCTTTAGCTTGGACAAAGAACATCCAGTCATAAATTTGACTCATGGAAAGTTCTTAAAAAAACAATGTGTTTTTTGACTAGAACATTGCATAATTCCACCATCTTGTAACAAGAGCAGCTTCTAGTTCGTTTAGTGTCCTACATGGTTTATTGAAAACTCAATTTCTTATGGTTTTCTTTCAACAAGGGGGTCTTCTGGACCTCATGACTAAAGTTGTTTTATTGACAAACATTTGCAATTGAGCCTCATCCCAAATTACTATTCCCATCCCATAGTAATTTTGGCCCAGACTGTCAATTTAGCTCGGCCACAATGCCTTGCTAGGTTTGTGGTTCTGTCATAATGGGAGTAGTGATGGACTCTGACCTGAACCTCCAGAGCCACATAAAGACAGTCACAAAGTCGGCCTTCTATCACCTGAAGAACATTTCCAGGATTAAAGGACTAATGTCTCAGCCAGATCTAGAGAAACTCATCCATGCGTTCATCTTCAGTCGTATTGATTATTGCAACAGCGTCTTCACAGGTCTGTCCAACAAATTAATCAAACAGCTGCAGCTGATCCAGAATGCTGCTGCTCGCGTTCTCACTAAAACCAGGAAGATAGAGCACATAACACCAGTTCTAAAGTCCCTCCACTGGCTCCCTGTAGCTCAAAGAATAGACTTTAAAATACTGTTGTTAGTTTATAAATCACTGAACGGCTTAGCACCACAATACATTAAAGATATGCTTTTATTGTATCAGCCTTCCAGACCTCTCAGGTCTTCCGGTTCTGGTCTGCTCTGCATCCCCAGAACCAGAACCAAACGAGGAGAAGCAGCTTTCAGCATCTATGCACCACGAATTTGGAACAAACTTCCAGAAAACTGTAAAACAGCTGAAACACTGACTTCTTTTAAATCTCAACTGAAAACCCACCTGTTTAGAATTGTATTTGAAATGTAATCAATTACAAATTTATTGATGTAACTTGACTTAATGATTGATTCTATATTGCATTGTGATTCTGTGTTTGTTATGATGTAAAGCACTTTGAAATGCCTTGCTGCTGAAATGTGCTATACAAATAAAATTTGATTGATTTGATTGATTGATAATCTGCCCCATTTAGAGTGACGGACAGTAACAGAGGGAAATGTTCAAAGCCTGGGACACGTTTTAAAACATAACTTTTTCCTTGACCTGTCATGTTAGCTTCTTGGTATTTATGATGATGTTTGTTCACCAATGTCCTCTAACAGACCTCTGAGGCCTTCACAGAACAGTTGTATTTATATTAACATTAAATCACAAGTCAACTCCATTTAATATTAGTTTATATCTGAAGATTAGTTGTGCTACTTTGTGTCAGTTTATCAAAAATCCTAATTAAGTTTATCACATGATAAATAAATGTGAGAAAAGGTCAGAGTTAGTGCAAAGGTTATATAAAACCACCATTTTCCAGTCAGTTCCTCTTTTTATGAAATCACAAAGTGTATTCAGAGGATTATTATGCAACTTAGTTGTTATACAGCTTCTGCACTGCAGTAGTGCCTAATATGTGCAGGATTCTTCTCAGATTCCAGGAAAAATAATGCTCACATTGCAGGGATGGACTAGTAACTGAGACAATATTTTCTACAAAGTAGACAGTTAAAGCAAGTCTTCCACATTAAGTTTCCTAAAATTCTCCTTTTCCTTATCCTAAAAACCATCAAAACACAAAAATCGAACAGCAACTTTAATTTCTGTACTTGCCTGATCAAGAATGTAAAAGAGGCTGTCAAACACAGCCTGCTGTGTATAAACAGCTACACTATAGTCATCCTCATCCACCCCAGTGTATCCTTTCAGGAAAAGGTTTTTCAGGGCCATGGTGGTTTCCTCCTTATAGGCAACCACCAGCTGGTTGTTGAGGCCAAACAGGATGAGCTAGAAAGAAAGAAATGGAAAGTGGACACTTAACAAAGGCCAAACAAACAGCATTATTCAGGAGGGTAATTTTCTTTTTTTATCCCCAAAGGTGTCTAGTTTTTTCATGGTATCAATTCAATAAGGTGTGGGAAATATTCCTCTGAAAGGTTAAGCCATTTTGAGAGAACAGACTGAATCAGAGAGTTGTAGCAGCAGGATTTTGAGCTGAATATTGATTATGTCTGTAGCAGTGGCTCGGGAGGTAGGGGTGCGATCCAGTGACCCGAGTGGGTTGGGTCCCATCAAATCTGGTGACTCTGGAGGCTATTTGAGGACAGGACAGCTACGATTATATACAAGAAACCAATTTGAGTTGATTTGAGATTCATGGTGCACCATTCTGCAGGAAGTCATCAGAAGATGGCTAGACAGTGGTCATTAAGGGACGGACACGGTCAGCGTAAACCCACAAACCCACAAACTCACAATAGACTGTGGCATTTAAACAATGCTAAAAATCTGCAGAAATGGGGTCAATAATGTGTCCCCTCACCACTAAACCATCACCAGCAGCATAAACCATTGATACAGGCAGGATGAATGCACACTTTCAGATCATTTTTTACTAAATTCTGACTTTGTCAAAGTAAATGGACTTAGCAGAGCAGGAAATAATTGTACATTCTGTTTTTGTCCTTTTTTGGCTCTGTTTCCTGTTATTAGCTGGCAGAGGAGGCTATTCTGATGCAGCCAATCAGGTTAGAGGGTTGGCACTTCGAGATGGTACACCACATTCAAGCTGCTCTGAAAGCAATATGTACATTAGATCTAAAGTCATTTTGAATCCCCTCTCACCATTTCAATGTGCTGTTTGAACTTCAGCCAGTTGCATCCATTTCATCTAGTTCCCTTAAACGCTGTAAGTTGCTGTCATTTGATTGGCTGTTTTGCTGGAGTTTCAGGGGTGTGAGGGCTGTGAAACTTAGGTTTAGTTTGTTTACAGAAATCTCTCAGGTACATGTTTGCATTTTTCCCCGAATAGGTGTGGAACAGATCCAGCATTATTATCCTATTTTGAGGCTGTTCTTTATACATACTTGTGTAGTGATCATGACGATCTTCAGAATCTGGACTCCCATTTTCCAGGGTATGTGTCGACGGGTCCTGTACTTCTCACAGGGGCTCATGAAGTAGTATCTCAGGTCGTCTCTCAGCTTCTCCTCCTTGATAAGCTCCTGAGTCATGTCAGAGCTGCAATGAAAACAGAAACATCAGGCAGGAGCAGATGGACCTTACTTGTGTGTAAACAAAGTGGTGCTGCAGAGGACAATAGTCTCTACCTTTTAGCCTATTTCCTTTGCAGAAAGCAACATAAAGCTCTCCGGAAGAAAATGCAGAAGTGGCACTGTGAGAGAGCCGTTATTTCCTATGTAACAGATGTTTAGTGAGGAGGTAAAAAAGCAACTTCACACAGAGAGTACAGTGCCTGCTTTCAGGGTTTTTCCAAGGTTCAAGTCCAAAGTAAATCAGTCAGTGAGGGGGCTACTTTCAATATTTTCTCAGTAGTTTGTCAACCGCAGGCACAGCACCAATCTCTCCGTACTGCACGTTTCTGTGAAGGTTTTTCTAGCGAGTTTTAGAGGGGGGGAAATGGTGAGGTGAGACTTAAACTTTAGCTTAGTTTCTGTTTTAGTCACTTTGAGAGTGAGATCGAGCAGACGGTTGAGCGACAGACACAAAGTAACATAAAATACTTTTAACTCCTAAATGGGATTTTTACTCATAATTAAAAATAATAATAATAATAAATAATATTAATAGTAATAATAATCTTACCTAACAGAGTTGCTCCTATCAAGATACCGAACCAGTAACTCCATTGATGGTGAGCCCCGTGAGAAGCACCATTTACTCGAGTGGGGTTGTGACAGCGATTACAGACACTTCTCGCGTAAAAAACTCCCTGCAGCCGAGCTTTCTGTTTGGTGTCCAGTCAGCCAATCAGCAACCGAGTTCAGGAGGCGCTCAGGTGCGCAATTTGTGGTCAGAGTCAACTATGGAGCGCTACAATAGCCAAATTAACAGGAAGGCGTTAAAATATTCTAATTTGAAATTAGAATATTAAAATATATATATTTCTTAAATTATTTAAATGACTATAATAATTTAAATGCTAATAATAACCCGATCATTTTTCTACACTTATTGATATTTGATCATATGCCACAAAATCTGTATTATTTTGAACACACACAGCAGTAGTTGTGATCTTTAATAGAGATTTTTTTTTCACAGTGATGACAAATGTATAATTTCACCATATTGTATCCAAAAAGTATGTTGCAATAAATCAGTAAATAAATCTACTTTGCAGTATTTTCAATCGATCAATTTTTTCGTACATTTCAAAGTTCAACAACAAGGCAGTAGAAAATGTTTTACATCATAAAAACACAAAAATACAAAGTCATTGAAAACACCATACACTAACAAACGTTACATTTTGATGAGTGCCATCATCAAAATCATCAATACACATTATGTACATATGTTGGTCAATGTTCCATTTATTATGATTCAAATGCAACTCTGAACAGGGGGGGGGGTAGCCTTGATTTAAGGGAACGGTGTTTCACTAGTTTTGCAGTTTTCTGGAAATTTGTTCCAGATTTGAGGTGCATAGAAGCTGACTGCTGCTTCTCCAGAGCGGACCAGAACCAGAAGACCTGAGTGGTTTTCAAGGTTTCTCCAAAAACTGAAGATCTTGCAAAGGATTTGAGATTAGCATTTCACCTTACAATTAATTTGAATATTGCCATTTTTTGTGCTTTTCATTAAAACAATTTACGTGATAATGACCAACCACAGAGTTCTTTTGTCAGGTTGTTGCTTGTTTTAATAGGAGTTACCAGCACCCCTGGGACCCCGCAAGGATCAGTGGGTATAGATAATGGATGGATAAACTTTAATAGCTAATAATTGGATGAAGCGGTTATGTGTCTTTATTTTATTCTTTTAGCTGCTGAGGGTTAGCGTTGGGTATTTTTGAGGTAGAAAATGTTGCTTCTTCATTTTAATGAGCCTCTCCTCACTAAATGGACATGCAATATGCATTTGTGACATCCATATGTTAGTCAATGTATAGCATGTGTTCTGGTTGATTTTGTTGGCAGAAGTGCTGCTCTGCTGGAAGCATTCGGTTTATACAGTAACAGACTGTTTGACAAGAAGAAATAGAGAATTAAAAAGAAAAAGCTTAGATAACCTTGTTCTTGAAATCTTGTTAAATAACTTAAATTCTGGGGAAACAAAACAGAATACTTGCACTTTTAAAAAAATAATCACATACCTACATCTGCTGCTCAATTTCTTATCTTTATCCCCACCAAACATATACCTCTAGTCACTTTATTTTCACTCTAAATAGAAAAACGGAAAGTAAAACAAATCTTTTGCTGTGTTTTTTTTATTCCAGAGGCGTTACATGTAATCTCTCTGGCTTCTATTTTATTTCAAAAACCTAACATTTTATGTAATGTGGTCTAAAAATAGAATACAAACAACAGTATTTCAACATCTTTTTATCATAAACAGGCAGTGTAACACCAACTGTGTAAAAATACAAACAGTGAAAAGAAAACCTTGAATCCCTTCAAATATGACAGAACTTGAGGTGTTTTAACATTTTCAATGACAATCACACACAGATGACTGGATGCATATCTGGGTCTGTAATAACTTTATGAGTTGGTTGTCTAGTGCCTGGCAACATTTTCTAATTACATATTTGTTTAAATGTCTCACAGTGTAAATCTACATAAAAACCAAGCCCATTTTACAAAGAAAGAAACTATGTCTGTCCAAACCTTATAATCTTTTTAAGCAGAAGTAGAGACAGGCAGATTTTTTAAGAACAAATAAAGCAAGAGCCGATTTATGCAACAGCTGCCACAGCAGTCAATATGAGCTGAAAATCCATATCCTTCAAGAATATCGAGTGCACTTTTTAATCCTAATTTTAACTTGTTAAATGGGATGTATAATGTGGCCTCTGTTTTTGCTTTTTATGTTGCATGTCTTACAACATATCCGTACAAAAGGACATCTGTATCTTTGACACTAACTCACAAAGTCTGTAAAAAATATTTTTAAAAAGTTAATTCCTTTATAGGTCTTAAGAATCTAAGTAAAAAATATTGCACTCATTCATATTGTCTGCACTCTTTTTATATTTTATAAAGAGTTTAATTTCTAGAGAAAAAAATATTAAAACAGACATTATAAAATAACGTGAGTAAATATTTCAAGTTGTATGTGTTTAATGCAAACAAGAAGCTTAAATTATCATACTAAACCAAGTATCTGGTTATTGCACATTCATGTTTCATGAATCTATCCTGTAGTATTGCTCCACCACCATGATTATAGGAAATAGATAAAATATTTAAACACAGTGTAAAAAAAAGTCTGAACTAAATCAGTTTAAGAGAGAATCAATGGGAACAAAGTCCTCCTGATACAATCAGCTCTTCCTTAATGCAGCTACAGTGCTGCAGACCAGACAACAAACTGCTCAGTATTGGTTCAGCTTAATTTGAATCCAATTGTTCTCATTTAATGCATTTTGAAGTGAACAGCCATCACTGATAGTAAATACCGATGTTATTTAGCTTTGAGCTATAAGTACAGGTAATCCATTGGAGCTGATCATATCTTCTGAGCAGAAATATTTTCAGTGTGAATCTGAGAGATGCTGACGCCCTTTCTCCTGCATGGACAGATTTACAGAAATGAGTCCCATTTTTCCACATGCTGCGACATCACAGTATTAAAATGTGCTTTCATAATTTTAGAGTGATTTATCTGAATGATTATTATAACTAACTCACCTGTACGCCAAAGGTGCAGGTGCTGCACCGTCTCCACAAGGCTCATCATGAGAACCTTTCTTCTCTGCTTTTACCTTTTTATTCTTTACCTGTGAATAATCTAATTCAAGTTGACTGCCTTTTGCTTGGTCTGTTGGAGTCACAGTACTCCACCTGACCTCCTCCCACATCTCCTGCTGGTCTTCAAAGCCGGAATTAATAGAGATATTATTCCTCTCATCAGTGCTTCCCTGGCACCCCTCAGGGTCAGGAACCCCCTCAGTTTGTGGACGGTCAGCACTTCTTAGAATGCTGTTGGGTTGGCTTTGATAAATGACAATCTGCTCTATCCTGACATTGTCATTTTGGAGTTGGTTAGGTGCTTGTGTGCCCTGGTTTCTATCCAACCAGGGTAGAAAACGTCTCACTTGCTGAGGGAAAACTGCTGGCAGTCCTACCATCAGAGCTCCCTGTCAGTCCAAGACATAAAGGTGGAAAACAAAGTCAGATGTAAATAAAAGTGAAGAGACATACTGTCTATGAATTTATTAGCATGTGAGTGTCATGATGACATATCTTTACCAAACTTAATATGGTGATAATGATGAGGACTGGTATCCAAAGGATAAATGGTAGATCTTTGACGAGTGCTTGAAAGAAACCACCCATCCCTTCTCCTAAGGCCCTCAGTGGCTCTATGATGAAGGTGGTCAATGTGTACACAAATGCCTAAGAAAGGAAAAAGAAGGATGTCATTTTACAACTTTCTGTTCATGAGGTATACATTTGCTTTCTGACTACGAATCAGGACTATCTGTGTCATTATAGCCAGGTCAGTTGATGAGGAAAGTTTTAAACTGCGATGAGGAACATGTGAGTTTTCATGACTATATTTCAGTATATATATTTATTTCATATTGAGGAATCATGCAATATCTTTTGAGACCTCGTGCAATTTTCTGTTTAAGAAAAGGAAAAAAGACTAACAAATAATTATTATCCTTTAGAATAAAAATCTAAACAAAATGTATGTTGTGCATATAAAAATTTTTAAGAGCAGTCAAAATTACTGCAGAGTATAGGAAAACATAAAAGGGGGGCAAAACATTCAACATAAAGTCAACATAGCAACACTAAATACTGACAAAGGACTTCATGCAATAAGAGAAGCAATTTTGTTTTCCTCATGCAGCACCTCCTTGTGGTCACTGTTGGTTACAATATCATCTTTAAAATGTTAAGTCCTAAATTCAACAGTAAATAACAAATGTTGGATGTTTAGAGGCTTTATGAATAATTAGCGATAAACATTTTATATGCTTTCATGGATGCCTGAATGATAAATGGATTTAAGGCCCATTCTAACTTTACCTTGGCACAAAAAGACACTTGATAAATGTTGTCTTTGCAGGCAAAAACATCTAATGTTGCTTTGAACATCAACAGAAAACAATTTCAGACCAAGCAACTCCCAAATCCAACATGGGATATGCTTGCAATATACAGCAGCAGAGTGGTTTACCTTGATTGGCGGTACCTCGAGAAAGGGGTCAATTAGGAGGATCTTTAGGTATTCCTCACAAGGGTCGCTTTGAAAAGTCCAAGTGGTTCTGAACCATTCTGAAAATAAAAAATACACTCACAAATATGGATTACAGTTACAGATAAAAGCTTTACATATTCTCTGTGCCATTTTCTACGCTTTCCGTACTATTACAAATGCCTCAAAAGGGACAAAAAACTTATACAAAACTGAAAGAGTGGAAATTAAATCATGAAATATAAACATAGGCAAAAAATACTTAGTCATTGTGCATTCCATTCTTAGCATCTATAGCTTCAAAAAATAAGCAATTTAATATCTTCTTTAATAGCTTGTAAAATTTCTGAATATGAACATTTTGTTTGAGAGCTTCTACACTATTTATAGCAGCTAATATAGTTATTTGATACTTGAAGTTCTTCTGACCTACCACCGATTGCAAGCTAGTTCAGTATTGATTCTTTTTGCAGTAAAGAAATGCACTGTATGCATTTAGTCACCTCAATGTGTCAAAATATATTAATCAAGCTTGGGTTACGGGTTTGGGTCTTGGTTTGGATCTCCACAGTGCCATGAGCCTTTTTTTACTTTCTCTATCTCAAGGATGTTCCAGTCCAGTTCTCAAGAGCAACAGCACTATCCTGCAACATTTAGATGTGCTCCTTCTCCAACACATCTGAATCAAATGAAACTGACAAAGTTGAGGGTTGTGGCTCTTGAGGACTGGACTTGGACACCCCGTTTTCTGTTATTTTCTTCCTCTGAGAGTTTAACTATTGTTACTTCTCCTGCGCTACTACTGCATGCGCAATCCATCAACTCACTAATTTCATGAGAAGTTGTCTCTGGCAGAAGAGATTATGTGAAGTTTAATGATGCTCAAACTTCACAGAGAAATGTCTCTGAACTCTTCGGGTCTGAATTTTGCTACTTGTAGTTTAGGATGACACAATGTCCTAACCTGTGCTAAATGTTCATAAGCATAAACTAACCAGCTGTCTACCTCAAAGTACTTTTATTTCATGTTTAATTTGAGGGATTGTTCCAACCATCCATCAAACCCGCTTATCCTTACCAGGGTACCCATAGAGATCCCATGCATGTGCAGAAAGAACATGCTAACTCCAAAAAAGATCCAGGCTGGGATTCAAATCAATGACCTTTTTGCTGCAGGGCAATGAGGTGATTGTTCTTTAAGTTTATTTGTGGTGTTTCCAAAATGCTCCTTTCAGATGTTGCTAAATCTTATGAAAAGCCAGCTTAACATTTAGGTTCCTTTACAAATTTTTATTTAATTTTGTCTTCAACTGTAAGATGATGTTAAAGTTTAGTAGGTTTATATGTTTCATATGAACTTCTAGATGTTTAACAACTCTGGTTGCTGAGACAGCTGATCTTTCTTCTATACAATTTTGTCAAAATATTTTTTTAAATATAATTTTTTTCTCCAGCTGGGTCTCTTGTTCAAAGTTAGCTTTTGTTCAAGAAACACATTTTGATAATGGAGGAAGGTCAATGAGTCTGTAGGATAGTCCAGTTCCCCTCTTGTGTGTTTTAGGTGTTAAACAAAACCGTATTTAATCTTCACAAGTAATAAAGTGAGAGTAATGGAGTCTCATTCTTTAAAGGTTGAATGCTTCCCGGTAAATCAGGATTTATTACCTTTATATTTTCCCCTGACTTGACCAAGGAACTAATTTGATTTTAAAAATCTGTTTTTGCTTAGTTCTTTCTTGCTTACCTCGAATACTACCAAACCAGCTAAGATTCTGCAGTTTCATGCACTCTTTATGGAGTATTTCCACTTTCATTAGTTTGCTCTGGTGTTTTGCATAGGCTCCCTGATCAAACAAAAAACAAAAAGAGAAATGTGAATTGTTATACACTAAATGAGAACAAAACTAAAGAAGAAAATAACTTTTCACCTTGTACAGATAGAGCCAGTTCCAAGGAATGCTGGCAAAGAAGGAGATGGCAAATGTTGTAATGAAACACTTCAGCCAGGAAACTCTTAGCCGTGGCTTAATTAAGGCAATAAGTAAAAAAATGATTGAAAACAACCCGATCTGCAACAGAGAAAAATAAAACTAGTTAAACAAGATTGAAAACTCCTCAATCCTGGAGAAGTTTTCAAGACTGAGTAAACTCAAGCTTGAGTTTTCTCAGTCTTGAAACAACATCTATTATTTGAATTTCAGGTTCAAATTGCAATACTTTGTCACATAGCAACAGGTTGGATTTCATACCATTTTTCCTTTATTAAATAAATCATCTGAAAATTGCATATAGGTTTTTCTACACCTGCCTCTTTGTCTGAAACTATCATTTGACTGATCTGAAACATTTGTGTGTCAACAAGGCAAAAAACAGATTAACTGTCAGAAGCCAAATACTTTTACACATTCATCTACAGCTCTGGAGGACAAAAATACTGAATCTTGTTTAATCATTTGCAATTATGTGTTAAAGTAAAAGTGACATTTTCCCCAAATTGTAATACAATTAAATTTTCAGCATTAATTCTTCCTCCTCCATGGGCTGCCACCTTATCGTGGTGGAGGGGTTTGAGTGTCCCAATGATCCTAGGAGCTATGCTGTCTGGGGCTTCATGCCCCTGGTAGGGTCACCCAAGGCAGACAGGTCCTAGGTGAGGGACCAGACAAAGAGCAGCCCAAAGACCCCAATGATGAAGGAAAACTTTGGACTTGGTGTTCCCTCGCCCGGACGCGGGTCACCGGGGCCCCACTCTGGAGCCAGGCCTGGAGGGGGGGCACGATGGCGAGCGTCTGGTGGCCGGGCTTTTACCCATGGAGCCCGGCCGGGCTCAGCCCGAAGAGGAAACATGGGCCCCCCCTCCCATGGGCCCACCACCCGTGGGAGGGGCCAAAGGGGTCGGGTGCAGTGTGGGATGGGTGGCAGCAGAGGGAGGGGACCCTGGCGGTCCGATCCTCGGTTGCAGAAACTGGCTCTTGGGACGTGGAATGTCACCTCTCTGGTGGGGAAGGAGCCGGAGCTAGTGCGTGAGGTCGAGAGGTTCCGGCTAGAAATAGTCGGTCTCACCTCGACGCACGGCTCTGGTTCTGGAACCAGTCTCCTTGAGAGGGGCTGGACATACTTCCACTCTGGAGTTGCCCAGGGTGAGAGGCGTCGGGCAGGAGTGGGCATACTTGTTGCTCCCCATCTCGGCGCCTGTACGTTGGGGTTTACCCCGGTGAACGAGAGGGTAGCATCCCTCCGCCTACGGGTGGGGGGACGGGTTCTGACTGTCGTTTGTGCTTACGGGCCGAACGACAGTTCAGATTACCCACCCTTTTTGGAGTCCTTAGAGGGGGTACTGGAGAGTGCTCCTCCTGGGGACTCCCTTGTTCTGCTGGGGGACTTCAACGCTCACGTGGGCAATGACAGTGAGACCTGGAGGGGCGTGGTTGGGAGGAACGGCCCGCCCGACCTGAACTCGAGCGGTGTTCTGTTGCTGGACTTCTGTGCTCGCCATGGATTGTCCATAACGAACACCATGTTCAAGCATAAGGGTGTCCATATGTGCACTTGGCACCAGGACACCCTAGGCCGCAGTTCGATGATCGACTTTGTCATCGTTTCATCGGATCTGCGGCCGTATGTCTTGGACACTCGGGTGAAGAGAGGTGCGGAGCTGTCCACTGACCACTACCTGGTGGTGAGTTGGCTCCGGTGGTGGGGGCGAAAGCCGGTCAGACCTGGCAGGCCCAAACGTGTTGTGAGGGTCTGCTGGGAACGTCTGGCGGAATCCCCTGTGAGACGGAGCTTTAACTCCCATCTCCGGCAAAACTTCGAACACGTCCCGGGGGAGGTGGGGGACATGGAGTCTGAGTGGACCGTGTTCCGTGCCTCCATTGTCGAGGCGGCCGATCGGAGCTGTGGCCGCAAGGTTGTCGGTGCCTGTCGCGGCGGCAACCCTCGAACCCGCTGGTGGACACCTTCGGTGAGGGATGCCGTCAGGCTGAAGAAGGAGTCCTATCGGGCCTTTTTGGCCTGTGGGACTCCGGAAGCAGCTGATGGGTACCGGCGGGCGAAGCGGCATGCGGCTCGGGCGGTTGCTGAGGCAAAAACCCGGGCGTGGGAGGAGTTTGGAGAGGCCATGGAGAAAGACTTCCGTACGGCTTCGAGGCGATTCTGGTCCACCATCCGGCGTCTCAGGGGGGGGAAGCGGTGCAGCACCAACACTGTTTATAGTGGGGATGGTGTGCTGCTGACCTCTACTCGGGACGTTGTGGGCCGGTGGGCAGAGTACTTCGAAGACCTCCTCAATCCCACCAACATGCCTTCCACTGAGGAAGCGGAGCCTGGGGACTCTGGGTTGGGCTCTCCAATCTCTGGGGACGAGGTCGCCGAGGTGGTTAAAAAGCTCCTCGGTGGCAGGGCCCCGGGGGTGGATGAGATCCGCCCGGAGTTCCTTAAGGCTCTGGATGTTGTAGGGTTGTGTTGGTTGACGCGACTCTGCAATGTCGCATGGACATCGGGGGCAGTTCCCCTGGATTGGCAGACTGGGGTGGTGGTCCCCCTGTTCAAAAAGGGGGACCGGAGGGTGTGCTCCAATTATAGAGGGGTCGCACTCTTAAGCCTCCCTGGCAAGGTCTATTCAGGGGTCCTGGAGAGGAGGGTCCGTCGGATAGTCGAACCTCGGATTCAGGAAGAGCAGTGTGGTTTTCGTCCTGGTCGTGGAACGCTGGACCAGCTCTACACCCTCGGCAGGGTCCTGGAGGGTGCATGGGAGTTCGCCCAACCAGTCTACATGTGTTTTGTGGACCTGGAGAAGGCGTTCGACCGTGTCCCTCGGGGAGCCCTGTGGGGGGTTCTCCGGGAGTATGGGGTACCGGGCCCTTTGATACGGGCTGTCAGGTCCCTGTATGACCGGTGTCAGAGTCTGGTCCGCATTGCCGGCAGTAAGTCGGGCTCGTTTCCGGTGAGAGTTGGACTCCGCCAGGGCTGCCCTTTGTCACCGATTCTGTTCATCACTTTCATGGACAGAATTTCTAGGCGCAGCCAAGGTGTTGAGGGGATCCGATTTGGTGGCCTTAGGATCTCATCTCTGCTTTTCGCAGACGATGTGGTCCTTTTGGCTTCATCAGATCGTGATCTGCAGCTCTCGCTGGAGCGGTTCGCAGCCGAGTGTGACGCGGCCGGGATGAGGATCAGTGCCTCCAAATCCGAGGCCATGGTCTTGAGCCGGAAAAGGGTAGAGTGCCTTCTCCGGGTCAGGGGGGGTGTCCTGCCCCAAGTGGAGGAGTTTAAGTATCTCGGGATCTTGTTCACGAATGGGGGAAGAAGGGAGCGGGAGATCGACAGGCGGATTGGCGCAGCGTCTGCTGTCAAGCGGGCGCTGTACCGGTCCGTCGTGGTGAAGAGAGAGCTGAGCCAAAAAGCGAAGCTCTCGATTTACCGGTCGATCTACGTTCCCACCCTCATCTATGGTCATGAGCTTTGGGTCATGACCGAAAGAACGAGATCGCGGATACAAGCGGCCGAAATGGGTTTTCTCCGTAGGGTGGCTGGGCTCTCCCTTAGAGATAGGGTGAGAAGCTCAGTCATCCGGGAGGGACTCAGAGTAGAGCCGCTGCTCCTTCACATCGAGAGGAGCCAGTTGAGGTGGCTCGGGCATCTGGTCAGGATGCCTCCTAGACGCCTCCCTGGTGAGGTGTTCCGGGCACGTCCCACCGGGAGGAGGCCCCGGGGAAGACCCAGGACACGCTGGAGGGACTATGTCTCTCGGCTGGCCTGGGAACGCCTCGGGATTCCCCCGGAGGAGCTAGAAGAAGTGGCTGGGGAGAGGGAAGTCTGGGCCTCCCTTCTGAAGCTGCTACCCCCGCGACCCGACCTCGGATAAGCGGAAGAAGATGGATGGATGGATGGATGGATGGCATTAATTCTTCACCACAATACTAATGCTTAAACTTAAGAATATATTTGATGGAATAACCTTGATTTTCACCCACAACCTTTCAATCTTTGCATTCTTTCTATCAGTGTTTCAGGCTGCTGATTGCACTGGTGATAACCAGTAACTCATTAAGAAGAATCTGGACTGTTTTGTGGATCTGGACCCAAATGCAGACAAGAGAATCATCAAATTTGCAACTGTCAAAATAAGATGTACAGAAGAACTGAAGAATTTATAAAAAAAAAAAAAAAAGTAAGTATGCTGGTATGGAAGACAGCAGCCTAAGGACAATGTAAGGATCTGACAAGGTGGTAAATAAACTGGCTAACTTTGAACTGCTGAGGAAATGATTGATACTCCTGACAATACTGAGAGGTTTTGGTATGAATCCCAAATGTGTAAATTTAAAAGAGCAATTTGAAAAGCAACCAGGTTTCAATGCTGAAGTAGAATATTCATCAAACAGCAATAATACTAAAAGATGTCAGCTCTCTGTCTGATTTGTATGACCAGACTGAAGACTGCAGGTCTCCTTCAGACCATCTTAATACAACTGCTTAGATGGTCATGGCACATTCGGGACAAAAGAACCTTCTACAACCTGTTTCTAAGGAGACGGTGGAAATAAGATACGACCTGAAGAAGCAAACAGAAAGTCCAGACTCTGATCTCCTTTTCTTACATTTCTCTGTAATCCTCCTCTATATGCTAATGTTGGTGTTTTAACCCTCACTTCTGGGAGTTTTTGTTTAGTAAGGCCTTCAATCTACAACTCAGGTCTCTGATGACTGGGTAATTATTTAAGAGCATGTGTTGCTAAATAAAGTGATTTATTTTAACTCCCTCCTGGAGTCACATCACAGATCTGTCTGTGTCAATAGGGGGACTGTCTACATCAATAACTATTGAGTGAAGATAGACAGTCTGGAAGCTCTGGATAAGCTCTTTTCTTTTGAAGAATCAGACACACACAGGAGGGGGCGTGTGGGGTTTTCATATAAAATTGACTGTTTTAGATATATTAGATGTTATAATGTTATTCCCTCATTAAAAACACACCCATAGTGTTCCTTTGATTCTTTCATACATGTTTGATAAATCTTTGAATCTCCTGTGGCAGCTGCTAAACATTTGCTCTCACAAAAGCCTATTTACACTCAGCTCCTCCAGACTAGCAGCAGCAGTGATTAGAAAACACCTGATTGAATTGCACACCTTCTGAGCTCATCGTACGAGCTACTTCTCAGTGCAATGCTGCTAAGAATGGTTGTAAACTGCATAATGGAGGAGCATTGTTATGATGACGTGCTGAAGGCGGGGTGTCAGAAAGTACAGGAACTTCTTAAAGGGACAGAGGTCCAATTTCAAGGCGTCAAATTTGTGAAGTCAAATTTCTTCTGTTTGATAAATGCAGAATTTTCTAACAATTGAAGGTAACATTGATACATGATCACGCTATAAGATGAAACTGAGCCTAGAAAATACATACTACAATCTCCTTGAGGTTTTCTCTCACTCTTTTCATTTTTAAGACATTAGAGAATCTAAGCCAAAGAGTAGGTTGTTAGTAATAAAGAAAATCTCACCAACCGCAGTAAGCTTGTTTGGGATGAATATCCAGCTAGTGTATGGAATATATCTGGAATATATCCTACATACACTAGTGACAATCATTTACAATCCAATATTAAAATGCCTAAAGATCAGCTGAAACAAGGATTCTTAGTTTAAATCCATTCAGAACAATGTTATTTATAAAATATAGTTTAGCAGACAGTATTAAGTTGGGTTAAAAATACATTCAAAAAAAATTTATAATCTTACTGTTAACATTGGGACAATATCTACTCCAAACATGTATTCAAAACTGGTGAAAAAATTGTGAGGTTTAAGTTCCACCAGTATGCCACTGAGAGCATCATCCAAAGCCTCGGGTCTGCAGTTGTCTTCATCATTCATAAACAATTCAATTTCCCTTATAGTTGATCTTGACAGCTTGATTTTGGCATTGTAGTATAAGTTGTTGAAGTCTGTGGGCTGAGAGAGATTGGGAAAAGTGCATTAAAGTGAAAATGACCTGTTCTCCTGTTTTGTTCCACAGGTATTTATGAAACAAAAAACCCACTGGGGATATAAAATTTGAAAAAGGCAACACTCCAAAAACACAAAATCTTACCAAGTATTTCCAGTCTAGTTTCTAGTGCAAATATCTTAGTCCGCTTTCCAGCAATGCTATTTTGCTGAAAAATAAACTTTACAGCAAGATATAGGAGCTTGTTTTGAGTTAGTAATTCCTTTATATTGATTAAAATACATATTGTATGTATTTTACAATGGCAGATTATTTCACTTGTATCAAGATATTTTTCCCATACTATAAGTGAAATAATCTGCTAATGGAAAAAATACTTTTCCACAAATATTAAGGAGTCACTGACTTAAAACGAGCTCATATTTCTTGCTGAAAAGTTAATTACAAGTTAGTTTTGTCTCATTTCAAGTGAGTTAATATATTTGCACTAGAAACTAGACTATAAATACTTGGTAAGATTTTGTGTTTTTGCAAAGTGCCATTTGACCCCAGAACATTGCAACACAAAAACATACAACATAATAGAATGCATAAAATCCTGACTTACCTCACCAGCCCTGTATATTTCCCTCAGGAGCCTGCCAAGGAACCTCTTCAACACTAAATCATACCTCGGTTTTGGTTTTGCCACAATCTTCATGAGATAAAAACAAAGTATTTAGAAAACAGAACTTTCTCTGTCCATCTTAACCACTGTTGTTCTGGGGCCCCCAAAGCTCAATTTTAGGCCTTATTTTGTTTATTTTATATTTATTGCCTCTTGGTCAAATTTTTTGCATTTAATTTGACTGCTTTGCAGACAAAGTCCAGATTTATATCCCCCTAAAAATGCTAAACGGTCAAATCTGAATCTGCAGGAATTAAGAGATTGTTTAGCTAAATCATGGATGGACCAAATTTTCTTCACCTCAATCACAACAAAACTCAAGTCTTATTATTTGATCAAAACATTTTTACTCAAAATCAGGATTAGCACCATTTTGTCTGTTAGGGGTCTTTGATAGATGTTTGCTTTCATAGCTGTTTAGAATTAGTAAAAAAAAATCTTACATCAGTTGTTAAATCAAGCTTTTACCACTAGCAGGAGTCTAGCTGACTAGACTCCTGCTTTGTGTTTTGAAGGAATTATCCATACCATTATTACATTGTAATTGGATTATTGTAATTCTTCATATAAAGGTGTGAATAAATCCTTAATACAGTGTCTTCACATGATCCAGAATGCTCGGCTTCTTCCTCCCCCTTTGATGCCCCAAGTGCCTTTTTTTGAGTTTAAGTTCATTTTGGTATCTGAACCGATAAAGTCTGTTGATTTCTCTGAAGCACCAAATGAGTCACACAGATATTTAACAATCATGAATATCAGGACACACAGATTTATAAAATCCGACAGTTTTAGTACATAAAAAAAATCTACTAACCTCAAAGAGACTCCACATTCTTTCCTGTCAATAGAACAAAATCATTTGATTTTAGTCAGACTTCTTTACATCTGGTATGTGTCAGGTGTGTCTTTTCTGACAGCAGCTCCACTTACTGGCAAACAATATTGAGAGGGAAGATATCTGTCAATAATGGGAAGGGTAGGAGCCTTCATTCTACATGAAGATATGCATGCAGAATACATATCCCACAAAGAATGATTTAGCTGAGTTGCTGACACCTGACATCTGTACCACTCGTAAAAGGAGGATAACGCAAGTTGTCATTTAATTTATCTCTCCTGTTAAAAAGGTACAGATTTTAGGATTGCAGAGAGGAAATTAAAAATATATATACAGTATATTAGTATTCCAATCCCAGTTCTTTGGATTGTTTGGCACCATACTGAGCATCAAGTCAAAAGTAGTCAGAAGGAGTTCATATTTATTCATGAACATTGATTAGAAATGCATTAATAAACTGTTTAGAAACATTAGAATCTATTATCTCTCTAGGTCAGCTATCATTAATGTGTTTGTTCAGATCTAATTAGTTCCTAATGAGTTATAGATGTTTTTTCAGAGACCCAAATTACTCTAAACAAATTTCATATTTGAGCATAAAACATATCAGGATACATGTTTTTTTGTTTTTTTAAATACAACAGTTTAGATTTAAACATAAATCATCTACTAACCTCAGAAGGTTTCCACACACAATCCTGCAGATTGGAACAAAGTGAAAAGATGATCTGAGTCAAGGTGCTTTATATCAGGTCTGGTTTCTCAAACAGCAGCTATGCCGGAGGCAAACAAAATTGGGAGGGAACATACCTGGCAGGTGGGGGGAGAGTAGAAACCTTGAATCTATATAAAGACACATCACCTGAACGAGCTAACAGAGTCACTCACGCTAACCTATTAATTATGCTCTCAAAATAGGAGGATAATGAAAGTTTGCCAAGTAATTAATTTATCTCATATGCTGAGGAAGGTACAGATTTTAAGATTGCAAAGGAGTTGTAGCATCATGAGCACAGAGTCAACACAGAGTGTTAAGCTAATAACCCCAAAGCAAGAAGGGTTAACATGCACACTTAGATTCTGGCATAGATTAAAATACAAGAATGAATAGCTTGGAAGGTGTGTCAGAGTATGAATTTAGGCATCTTGAAGTTGACTGACAGAAACCAGTTGTTCAGTTTGATTAACCATAACAGCAGGGCAAACAAAATTGCCCTGTTAAGGGAGTATCCTCACTTCCAGATGTTTGCTTTGAGTATCCAAATATAGAAAGTCATATTCTGTCACTGCACTTTAAGATGTCTGAAATTATTTCTTATTACAACTGAGCATTACTGCCAAAATAAGAAACATCCAGACTCACAATGATGTCCCAAAACAAGACCATATACTGTATATGTCACTTTTATGCTAAACCAATGGAGTCTAAATCCATTTCTAGCTCCCTACCATCCTGCTACTTTTAGATGCATCTCCTCTCCAACTCATCTGAATCAGAACATGTTAATAAGGAAATTCAGGTTGTTAAAGAAGGTGTGATGGAGCAGAGATACATCAAAATGTTGCTGGACAGTGACCCTTGAAGACTGGACATGGGCACCCGTAAGCTAGACTATAGTGATTGTAATCTTTTCCTGCTCTGCTGAAATCTTTGTGCTCTACATAACGATCAGATATCTTCATATCTATTTTAAAAAACAAAGTAATGTCAATAATTTGTGGTGGACTACTGTAAGTAGTCTTCAACAATGGCTCAGTGAAACTCTTATCTACACTAGGAAGTCACACAAAACCTAAGGCTCTCCTATTTGATGTCTTACTTTGACCGCATGTTCCCAAAACTGAGACATTAACCTTAAAGATGAAAAACACAGTTCAGATCTGTACAGTCAGGTGCGTTACAGTCCGGCACAAACCCCCCCCCAATATCTGCAACATTCATTTCCTCATAGAAATTACTAGTTGCACCAGCTCCACTGCACTCCAGATTGTTTCTACGGCATTTTTTTTGCAAGTCCTAAAGACTTTTAAAAGAACCACACAGAGGCCTGACCAAAAGTGACAATTTTCTGGTGTCAAAGAGGAAAATGTCTTTTCACACATAAGATAGCAAATTGAGCCATGGTTTTTATTTCACTGACACAAATAGGGTTCAGAAAGAGAAAGGAAACAAAACTTAGAACCTTTCTCAGGAAATGGAAACCTAAAGCATTTGTAGAAATGAAAGGATAAAAACCTAATACTGTTCTGCTAATGACGCATACCAGCAGGTTGAATGACAGTTACATAAACCTGTATTTCTTGCTTGTTCAGAGCCTGCATTTCTAAAATTGGACCTATGGTGCAACTACTTGTTTTTACTCCTGCGTAGAACATGCTGATGAATTCCTCTCTTTAACACAGGATTAGTGACTGTCACAGTATGAAAGTGTAACTTGAAGATTAAATTATAGCTGGTATGAGGACATGAAACTCCCTTTAAAAGGTCTCTAGCTTATTAAAAATATAGCCATGTGTTTTGAACCATGTGTTCTGAACATTAGGATTATTTTCAACAATAAATATTAGGTGTAGATTACAGATATATACTGTATATTTCTTTATCTTTTTAAATATCTTAAAAGTTTCACTTTAAATTCAACCATATGTGTGGAAAACCAACCTCAAGGGGGCCAATATATTTGCCAAAGGTTACGCCCAGAGTGGGGTAAACAATGTGAAATTCTGATCAACTATGAAAGTGAATAATTATTTACATCCGTTTATTTTAATACAGCCAAAATTTCAGATTCAATAACATTTTTTATATCGCTCTCAATAATTACATCTGTTCAATTATAAATACAGACTGTAGAAAATTATTTAATGTTTGTAAACCGTTGAGTTTCTTTCATCCATTTTCCACCACTTAGGTCTTTTTTAAGAATTTCAGTTTTTTATGTGCTGATTTTTTAAAATAAAACTCACCTTTCATTTCCCTCCACCTAGTTTTTCTTAATCAAATTCTAATGCAAACATTTATTCTTTCTTCAAAATATTCAGCTTCATACTTTTAATCAGTAAAATCAGCTTCTTACAATATCACCATTTGAGCCTTCAAATACAATATACATCCAAAAATATTAATTTTATTTGCATAAAGACATGGTTCATCCATTAAAAAAAACATTTATTTGGAAGTTCAATTAAAAATTTAAGTCTGATATTAGTCTTAATTAAACTTTAGTAGCTTCATTCTTATCCACATGTAAAACTGTGATCAACAGCGCAGCTTTGAAATTCCCGTCATCCTGATGGTGTTGAAGAAAGGCTTCTGTGTAACTCAGTGCTTTACTCTTTTAACCTTAAAAGACAAAGTAAAACCATACAAAGAAACAAGAAGTCATGCAACAAATGTGAGCACAAAGCAGAAAATGAACTACACGGCTGAATAAATATCTACAGTCCAACATTTAAAAGCCATTTGCTCTAAGACCAAATGGCACCAGTCACTGACGGGTAAAAAACTTGCTGTTTTGATCAACAGTATTCATTCTGCTGCTGGACTCGTCTCCTGAACAGGAACTCCAACCATGTCTATTCCTGTCAGTGACATCGAGTGGTTCTGTTCTCCTGAGGCTCCTGGGTCCTGCAGGGACAAGATTGACATTTAAGTTTTACACGCAGCTTGTGTATGCATTGGCCTAATGGAGATGCTTTTTCTGCTGCAAATAGATGCCACCACTTGTCTTTGGATTCTGGTATTCTAGAATTGGAAAACACATCTCTTACTCCATCATCCCCCAATGCTGGGATACCTCAAGGGTGTGTGATCAGTCCACCGCCATTTATGCTGTTACCATGTTAACTTTCATTCACATAGTCATTAAATTTGCTTGTGATATTATAGTAGTTTAAATTAATCCATCATTCCCATAAAGCAACCAAAGGGAGAAAGTCAAAAAGCTAGAGGGCTGGTGCAGACAACAACAGACTCTCCCATGATTCATTCAAAATGTTGAAATTAGCTCTGATTGATGTAGCCACATCACAAAAGTTGCACCATTTTGTTCGCGCCGAGGCATGATATAACGTCAGGAATGGGTCAAACTATTTCGCACAAAGCTCAGTGTGATGTGTTGTGTGATTGGTGAAAGGTTTGTGCCCATGTTTTATGCAGAAATGCGCTTGGACAGCAATGCTAATATTTGCTTCAAGTAGTCCACTTCCACTATCTGTTTTGATTCTTTTGAGGAGCATTTATCTGACACAGCAAGGAAATATGTGCAATTTTTCAATAAATAACTACAAAGACTGTCATGTGGGTAAAATTCCTGGATGGAAACTGCAAAGCTGTTGTCAAAGGACGCGGCTGTCTGAAAAAACGATGTGGCACTTTCTTTGCGACTAGTTTGTGAAAAAAAAACGGCAGATGCAGAGAGGAAAAGGGGGAACTCTGAGCATTACGTATACTGAAGATGGAGGGGTGTCACTTAGGTGGTTTGTGCTGTTGAATGAAAGTTATGTGGAAATACAAATTTCATGCAACCATTTGACTGTGTCGACTGCTCAGCTTTTGGGAGAAATATAGGAGTGCTTATGATGCTCAGTGAGGATAAAATACGCAAGATAATATCGGACTACTGGAGCTAACGATCGGCTTTACCAGCAGCACACTTTCAGTAGGAAGAGTGAATAAGCCTCTAAAAGTTTACATCTCTGATGACCTCGTGTGGTGGAACAACAGCACTGCAATATTGAACAAACCAAGAGGCCTTTTGAGAAAACTAAAAACAAACATCACTATGAACCAGCATCCTCCCTCCAGATGCAATATGCCAGACAAGAAGCACATGTACAGGATAATGAAGGAGCTTTCAACGAACACCTGGTAGCTGAATTGATATCCAAGGTTTCCCCCCGAAAACTTGCTAAGCCTGGTGGTTGGCTGCTAGGGCAGTTATTCATCGAGCGGCTGGTCGTTTTTTTTTTTTTAGTTAAAAATTTTTTTCAAGTTGACAGGAAATTTTAAAATATCACTTGATAATCATGTGTTATTGAAAGACGGGAAGATTAACACCTGAACACCAACTATAAAGTTGTAAAAAATGCAAACATTTTAAAAAGACTTAAATAAATAAACAATGCTTAGCCTGGTGGGGGCACAAGTAAAGCCTGGTGGGCCACCAGACTTATAATACATGGGGGAAACCCTGGATATCAGATCACATATCCAGCAATTGCTGTGTTGACATATACACAAAAAAGCCACGTATTTGTAATTTAGAGTCCTTTAAAAATAGTTTGATTGATGGTTGATCATAAATTTATTTAGCAGCACCAAGTATTTTCTATCAAATATTAATATTGCTGTTATCGCTGGTAACCTTTATTTGTCAATATTGTTTTTATTAGTAAATATATTTCAGTATTTCAACACATTGAAAAAATGGCCACACCACTGACATTAAATCTCTTCTTCAGTGAAACGCATAACAATCCTGCACTGCATCACTATTGCATGAAATAAACACAATATGACCAACTCCACTCCCAAAACACTATGCAAACGTCAATAATATAGAAATAAATATTGGTCACTAATATCAAACTTTTATTACGCATCGGATCGATACTGATATGTTAAAAATGACCAACACCAGCTGATCTTAATCCTAATGTGGATATGCATTTAAAAATAAATCTAAAAATTGATGTCTAAGCACATTCACAAACATGTCATAACATTTAGCACGCAGAAACAATGATTTTAAAGAAACAAAAAAAACTTCCAAAAACCCAGATCTTTACCAGTTTATGTTGCAGGTTATTATTCAGCCTCCTGTTTGTGCCAGCATGGCACTGCAACGGTGAAACAAAATTCACACGTGAAAGGACACTTAAAAACTATGATAACCTTCTAATCTGAACTAGTTTGATGCAAATTAAAAACAACTCACCTGGACATCAGTCTGTATGTCTGCTTGTTGGGGTGGCTCTATTGCAACGTCTCTTCTGAGTTCTTCTTTAGAACCGTTCTGCTTTGTTTGTATCTGTTTCTTCTTTGCTTGTGATGAATTTGATTCAGTTTGTTGATTTACTGGTTGGTCTTTTTTAGCAGCAGCATTTTCTTTTTCTACCTCCTCCCGGGTCTCCTGCTGGTCTTCAGACCCCGCGTTAGCATTAGTGTTCTCCACTTCAAGGCTTTCCTCATGCTGCTCACTATCTAGTTCATCCTCGCTGAACCGAGGGTCTGCAGCTTTTAGAGTCTCCACACCGATTGGTGCTCTTTCCTCCTTGACCCTGTTGGGTCGTCTGCGGTGAATGTTGTTCCTGTCCGACCTCGCGTCATTACCTTGCTGCCGTGGGATGGGCTGTTGAGCAATTGCAAGTGGAGGTGCGAGAGCAGGTGCGTCTCCACCAGCCAGGTGGTCAAGGTTCTCAATCCTGGGAGGAGGCCGCTGGTTATGCTCCAGCCCTGCAGGAGGTGGATCCCTTCGAGGGCGGCGAAAAGGCGCCATGATGCCATGCTGAAAGGCTGCGTGCACACTTCCATACATGACCACCTGGACGGGAGTCAAACATACCCGTCAAGAGATCCATTGCCTTTACTGTTCACTTTATTTTATTACTAAGTGTTATGATGTGTACTTACCAAAATAGAAAGCACAATAGTTAAGAGGACTGGGATCTGCAGGGTAACTGGGAGATCTTTGAGGAGTTCCCTGAGGAACTCACTGATTCCCTGCCCAAAATGCTTCAGCGGCTCTGTGATGAAGGTTGTGATGGTGACTGAAATAGCCTAAAAAATAAAGTATTTAAGGATTAAACATTATAATAACGCAAGTTACATAGCATGTGAAAGTTGATGTTTAACAAGTAAAACAACAACAGAAAAAAACATTTTAAGATGAAAATAACTTTCAATTAGTAGCTGGATAAAAGTGTTCAAAGTCAGACATCTATGTCTGCCATTAACTCAAAGCAGAAATACGAAAACACGATTTAGCTAAGAATATATTTAACACAACAACATTCACCAACATTATTGCATGTTTTTGTTTTCTACTATTATTGAACACTATTTTTTCCTTGTCTGGTATTAGGCTTTTTAGGTGATTTCAAACATTTAAGTGAGACAAAAAAAAGAAATCTGTCAGGGAAGGAATACGTTTCAACAGCACAACACATGTAAAGACCTGCTGCACAGGTTCTACATTTAGTGTCATGATTTTGTGAATAACCTTGCAGCATGAGGAAGCTTTTACATAATACTGGACAAATGCTTCCAGCATTTTAACAGGTCTGTTTACCCCCTCAGCAAACATTAACACATTCATCAACATGAAGGCCTACCTTGGTTGGAGGCACCAGCAGGAGGGGGTTAACCATGAGGACTTCATAGTATTTTTTGCAGGGGTCATCTTGCAGAGTCCAGGTGGTTCTGAACCACTCTGTAGAATAATATTATAATAATTCATGCAACAGTTAAAAGTGCATTTCTTTTACAGAATTGGGCAAATATTATAAGTTGAACGAACTGATCCGACTTTCAGGACATCAAATATGTGTGATCATGCTTGATGGCTTACCTTTTAGATTATCCCTCCAGTCAATTTTCTTCACTCCGGTGCACTTTTCATTGAAGTTTTCCATCTGTACTATGTCGTTCTGGTGCTTAGCGAAAGCAGTCTGAATAAGTAAGAAAAGCACATCATTTCAAAGCTCTGAATGGTAGTTAAATAAAACAGCAAGACATCTGAAAGAGCTCATTTTTACCTGGTACAGATAGAACCAGTTCCAGATAATACTGACAAAGAAGCAAACAGCAAACATCCTCCTGAACTGGACTAACCAAGAGACAGCTGACCACAGCTGGGTGCATATTATGGTTGATACAATGAGAACAAGTATCATGATCTGGAACACAGGGAAAAGAAATAAGAGTTAACATAAATAACTTAACTCCTAAAGCTTATAGAAGATACTTAGAAGGTTTTAGCCAGCCTAGCTATTATTATTTAACACCACACTTGGTTAAAACCTCAGTTACAATATAGAAATGTACTTTTATTGCTGGTTAATGTTCGTTAAGAAAAGGTAAAAAAATCATCTGACTGCAAGCTTGACCTTTGACTTACTTACGAGATATACAAGGCCAGCTGACCTGTAACCTACTAAAGATACTGTACATGCAAAATAAAATCAATACCTTTAATACTGTATCCAGCTCCACACCAAAGGAGTCTTCAAAACGCCACTTCCAAGCTTCATAATCATGTTGTTTAAAGTCCACCAAAATCTGACTGAGTGCATTGTCCAGAGCTCCTGTTCTCCATCGATCCTCGCCCTCCAGAAGTGACTGAATTTCAGTCATGGCTTGTTTGGACAGCTTGATTTTGGCATCATAGAAGACATCCGACGAGTCAGTTGGCTGATGAGATTAAAAAAGTAAAGACAGAAAATTGCTTGTTTTTGTTTGGTTTAGTGTGTGAATAAGCTTTTTGGGTTCATTCATAAAAAAAACACCAAAAGCTACTGTACAGGAAACTGAAGCTAAATGTAACTAAAAATCTTCTGATTTCACATTTTTATCCAATTTTCTGAACGTTTAAAATATTTTTTAATTTCTTAACATAAAAATCTCACTAAAACTGTTCATATGTCATTTATTTTGATTTATTTTTTCTTCTTGTATTAAACAACCTGAACGTTGTGAAGCACATTATTATGGTATCCAGTTAAAACGGATACCATAATGATTGATGATTTATAACATCTTGTATTAAATCAGGACCCACCACACCGAGTCTTTGTATTCCCTTCAACAGTCTGCTGAGGAACCGTTTGAACACTGGGTTGCAGGTAGGCTGTTGTGACATGAGGGCCATCGCCTTCTTCTGGTCCTCAATCTAAAGCAAAGTAAAACTATATTTTATACAGATGACTTTCTGTACAATTATACAAACATTACTGTTTTTTGGACTGTGTGAGGAAGCTGGAGTACCCAGAGAGAACCCACACATGCACAGGAAGAATAATGTCAACTCCATGAATAAATCGGGATTCAATCCCAGGACCTTCTTGCAAGGCAACAATGTTAAGATTACTGTTTACAAAATAAAATGGTTTACAATTTTTATTCATGTGTTTACTCATTTAAAAAATACATGAAAAGTCGTTTGGTATTTAATTCTTTAATATTTGGTATTATGCTTCTTTACACATTTCTGAATCCAGCATACATAGCTGCCATCTTTAGTGTCTGCTGCTGTGAGGCTGAAGGGAAGTGAACATTTTACAATAACATTTAAGTGACTTTTGTGAGCACTGACCTGTCTCTGCAGATCCTCCACCTGGTGATTACAGGTTGTCAGCTCAGCCTGGTTCTGGTCCTGGACGTACTCTCTTCTTTTGGTGACCACATTGGTAAAGGTTGTTGGCTGGGAAGTAACACACCCACAGGCTGAATACGGCACCAGAACCAGAGACATCACCATATTTTTCATAACACTCAACGAGTTTGTGTATTAAACCAACCTCGGGAGGTTTCTTCATCGTTTTGGTGCTGGAATCGTAGTTGAGCATGTCGTAAGGATCGAGCCAGTCGTCGTCTGCCTCCTGACACCGAGCAGGCAGTGACAGGTAGCACAGCAGCAGTAAAAAAAGCATTTTGTCCATATGTGCAGAGGACCAACTAAACAGCAGCTCCAGCCCACCTGAAGACGAACTAAAGCAATTATGTCGAGGATACAGCTACAACGACAAAGAGTCTATCGAGACACCAACTTTTGTTCATGTCTTCACTTAAAAACATTACTGCGTTACCGAAAGTAAAAGTTACCGCCACATAAACGATTCAAGCAGCACAACAGCACGGAGTAGGAGACATCCGTTTTCGGCTACTTTATAAAATCCGGAAGCAGTTTGAGGGATAGTGAAAGGGATTGTGGGAAATGCAGTTTGTCATAAAAAAGATTTGAAACGGATGTCTCTCAAAAAAGTGGAAATAAGAAACCACTGATTGCTTTCTCAGACGTGTTTTTAAAATATGAAGTCAATGAACAAACCATTAAAAGGCTTCAATTGGTTATATAGTTTATGCAATTATGGCTCTTAGAGTACATCGAAAACTACAAGGAAGTAAATACCTTTTAGCGATATTGGATTAGCTCCACCCTCTGCTTTGGACAGGGCCCGGCCAAGCCTCTATGGGGCCCTAAGCGAAATTTGGTTGAGGGGCCCTCTATCTCTGCTAACAATGTGGACCGGCTGGACTCAACAGTTAGAATATTAGATCATTCGCACACCTGCTATAAACTTATTGCATCTCTGATAGTGCTGTTTACATTATATCCTATGCATATATAATATAGAATACATTTATTAGCCAGTGGATTTCTGGGTGCCGATTTCCTTAATTTTGAGGAATTGTGATTGGCTGATATTTAATTGGCCGATACTTACATGTGAAGCCCATCTTATTCACTGATCTTATTTTTTGTCAGCAAAGGTTTAAAAATCAGTCTCTGTCCTCTTCTGCTTTGCAGTGAGAGGTTTGACTGACAGACCGGCCCACCAGGTCATATCTGAATGTTTACAATCATGACATTCTATGATTAAATTAATTTCTCTTAAGCATAACTCCAATAGCTAAAAATTTTATTTGCACCAGGTGAGTTTTTCTCCACTGAGAATGTGGACTAGTACCGGTACCGGGTTGATTCTGAGCCTTCAAATAATTTTATCAGAAGTTTTGCATACCTTATAAAATTGATGTAAAAATATTGTTTGTTTTACCCACATAAATGATCAGCAGCAAAACAACATATCCCCAACTACAGCTTAGAACAGCTCATTGTTATATTGATGCACCAGCCATGTAACCTGATGGAAAACTATTTGCTACACAATGTCAAAAATTGAGAAGTTTTAATTATTCTTATCAAACGTTATCAAACACGCAGTTTTGAAGCTAAAAAACCTCAGAAATATACAGAACCAACCATGAGAATCAACTCATTTAAAACTCAGCTTCACACAAAGACCCTAGCATAAATGTTTGGCTGTTGAACTGAACCGTTCAAGGTAGCTATAAAGCTAATTTTCTATTAGCAGCTTCACAAATCTTTTTTATAAACATTACATTACCAAGACATATTAAAACATATCTTTATCTTGGCTTTTTTTTCTAATCTTCCTCTTTCTTTTCTCCCTCCCTGAAGGATAAGTCCCTTTTTGAGACATTGATTTGGTTTGCCAACTTATCTTCTACCGGAGCTTTGGACCCTTGGATGAGCACCACACATTGCACAGCAGCTCAAATTACCGGCGTAGCGTGCAGTACCTACCACGGCCACCAGGGGCCCCCAAGAGCAATTTTTTGCCCTACACATACATCATCAAATATATATTATTGTAAAAACAAATCATTTCATGATAAAATTGTGCGTTTTTGTTATTATAATGACATAGAAATTGTTACAAAAAAAATTTAAAAATCAGCTCCACTGAGGGGGCCCCTTGGTGGCCCTAAGCGGCTGCTTAGTTTGCTTATGCCTTGGGCCGGCTCTGGCTGTGTACATTTTCATAATATGAAACTAAAGATTTAGATTTATTTTTTTTAAATCAACCTTGAATTTGGCTGAATTAGATTATTTCTGAAGAAATAGTAACAATGACAAGTTATAAAAAGAAGAATTGGAAAGTAGAGCCCCAAACAACTCAACCTCAATTTAAACCATTAAGATTACACCCTCCATCTCCTCTTTTTATATATTGAACAGCTCCAAGAGATAAGAATCATGTAAATACACAGTGTAATTTAAACAAATAATTAAAAGTAGTTTAAGTTGTTAACATTTTAGGTGGTGTCTTAAAAGTCATATACAATAAAGTTTAAAAACAGGAAAAATAACAGAGACCAGGGTTTATATAAAATTGCTCTTCCTGCTCAAGTACTGAGCTCATTGTGTTTGATGTAGAGTGACACTAAAAAGAATATATTCCAATAAAGAACGAGAAGCTTGAACCAAATTTTAAATTCAGTGATTTATTTTACACAATTTCTATACATGGCAATGCTTTGCTGAGGTAGAAGCATAACTTAAGCTTTACTACCACAATAACTCCAGTTAATTAACTAAACCCTCAAAACTGTACTTTAGTATTACATGGGCTAAAATAACAATAATGCAGAATTTCACATTTCAGGTCTATTTCAGCAGAAGAAGACCAAGATTGCTCTGGATACACTGTAATAAAACGTCTGTCAACCATAGCTGAAAAGCCTCACCAATTTCTGAATTTTGCCTGATGATGAACAGCAAAACAAACTTCCAAGCAACCAGATAATTCTGGTTGTTTTAGTACGGACAAAAATGCACATTCAAAGTCATTTTTCACAGAAAAATATTTTCATCTCGTTGTATAAATGTCCACTTCTTACAGAAAACAAAATCACAGAGAACCAGTGAACAACAAACAACACTAAAATGTAAAATGGAGCTGAATCACTGATTAACATCCTCAGCATAAAGTATTTTTTTAAATCTTTATAAAATAACATTTGTAACTTTCTAACTCTCCTTATAGTCCTAAATGTCTACCTCGTAACTGTTTCTGAATGTATGAGTTGTGCAATCACAATAAATGAGTGTTATAGACTCATTACTCATAACAAAAAAAATACATTATTTTCTCTTAAAAATAAAAATACTAAGAGATTAATTTATTTTGGTTATTTAAACATTTTTTGTTTATTGCTCACTTGTTTCTTCAAAAGTCTTTTCTTGTAAATGTAATACAACTAGTAGTAATTACAGAGGTAACATTAAGTCTTGTGAATTGGGGAGCATTTTCCTTTGTATCTAAAGAAAAATAAAACATTCCTGATAAAAGAGCAAAGTGTCTTGTTGCACCTAAATTCAACTTATCACAGAGGAGCCATTTTACTGTTCGCAAGACGATTCTACTATCAAAATATGAGTCAAGCAGTTAAATGTAGATCATTTCTGAACAACAAACTTTGCTTTGAAGTCTAATCCACTAGGATTTGTCTCCTCAACAGAAGTCGGTAGCTTAAAAGAGTTTCTTAGAGACATGGAGGATGCGTCGTCTTCCTTGAAGTCTTCTTTGTCCTGCAGAAATGGGTTTATAATTGGTTACAATAAAACAACTCCAAATTTATAATAAAAAACAAAAAGCACCTTATGTTAAATTTATAAAAGAAAGCAATATCATTTATGAGTTATTTTCTCAACTACACATTATAAATTGTTATTAAAAAAATAGATGCATCAGTCAATCAGTCAGAGATCAAAATTGGTCAATCTTTCAATAATCTCCGGTCAGCAAATGGCATATCAAATGTGGAATTTTGTTTCCACCCCCCCATGTTTCTTAAATTAGATAAAACTAAGAACTCTGATATGGTTTTATAAATTTTCAAAAGAACCAACCTCCAGATTAGCCTGTGAAGGATTCACGTTGACTGGGCATAAGCTGTCTGGTTCATCAGTGTTGGCAGCAGACTTCTCAGGTGTCTTCTGCTGGTTTGTGAACCTTGAACTAACAGAGAGATTCTCAATCGCCTCAACATTTTCTTTGTTCTCATTTTTTCTAAGTTGAGGTTCGACACAGCCCAGTGTCTCTGCAGTGATGCTACTTCCCACATTATCGACAAGACTTTGATCAACAGCTTGGTCACAATCCTGGTCAGACGCAGACACCCGATCACCATCCTTCACTCCTGAAGGAAGATCTTGCAGATTATTCATTGGTGTCTTGGTGTAGTGTTGCGAGCCAGGCTCTACACTTTCATTCATGAACCACTGTGTATCAATAAAGCACAAATATTAGTGATCATATATCCAGAGCTGTGTATTTGTGTTCATGAAACCTTGGCTTCTCATTACCAAAATGATGAGCATGATGATCATGAAGACTGGAAACTGAAGGGTAACTGGCAGATATTTTAGGATTGCTCGATGAAGCTCACTTATACCCTCCCCAAAGTGTCTTAGTGGGTCTTTCATTAAAATCCTGAAGGTAAATTCTACTACCTAAACAAAAAAATAATGTTAAGAACAAATAAACATAACTATCCAATTAGAGACAGAACTATTCCAAAACAGACAACTAGCAGGACAAAGTCATAGCTGTAAGAATGGATCTTACTGTCTTTTTTTCAGAACAGACACACAAAGACACACCAGGTGACCCACCTTGGTTAGACGTACAAGACGGAGGGGATTGGTTCTAAAAAAAGCATAGTAATCTTCACAGGGGTCGTCATGGAGAGGCCTGCTGGTTCTGAACCACTCTGCAGATTAGCATGAAAATGGTTTAATTAGCCTGACCAAAAACGATCTTACACAACTTTAAATCACATCATCTACACCATTTAAATACTATGTAATCGAAAACAGGTTTTCCTTTCAAACCTGACTTATATCACAAAATCTCCTCCCACCAAAGTTTTGGAAGATACAACATTTACGGTAATACAAAAACATTTCCAGGGTTTGCTGCATTTCACCTGTGAACCACCTGATTTACCATTTCCAACATGAATTTACCATTTACAGAGAGGATGGATTCAAAGATATAGAAACTCTATAACACTCAATAATCTTTCAAACAAGTGAAGACAACAAATCAATATAACTTAATTAGTTTGCATTGCTATGCATTCATAAGTGCAATCCTACCTTTCAAACCATCAGTCCAATCCATTTCTTGTATTCCTTTACATTCTTCATTGAGGTTTACAGTTTCTCTGATGATGTTTTGATGCTCAAAGAAGGCAACCTAAACAAACATTGAAAGTATTTAACGGTTAAATATTGTAAATATTGTATGACAGCCAAACACAAAGCTAGAGAACCAAAGGTGCTCTGGATTACCTGGTACAGACATAACCAACTCCAAGGAATACTGACAAGGAAGTAAACGATCAGCACCATGATGAATTTCAAGGTCCAAAAGATTAGAGAACCAGAAAACGTCTTCTGGATGCAGGTGATGGCTAACAGTATCAAAACAAGCATCCCGATCTGGAAAAAGAGGGCGGCAGGTAGCAGGTAAACGAGATGGGGAACATTTATTCTTTAAGACATGAAAAAGACAAATGACAACAACTTTAGTTAAATTTGGACTTCAAAGCGGTGTTTTTAAAAACTACGCTTAGTAAAGAAACTCTTCAAATACATTTTAAACAATGTTTTATGTGTAGTTCTTTTAGTAATCCCTAAATTCACTTACAGTTTCCACTTCTTTTAATGCAAAATAAAAATGTGAAAGCAGGATTGCACATTTATGTTTGCTTTATCCATCTCACCTTCAACTCTTATTAACTTCCCTGTCCCTTGTAAGGAAAAGCATCCCTGCTCTTCTGCTTCCAGATGATGGATTGAGCAGTGCTCCATGTGATAGTCAAAATGTGGGATATAGCTTCCTCAAGTTATTCCTCACCTGTTTACCTTTCTCTTAATAATGTTCTTTTACTATTCTTCTCAAATAAACATGCTAATTCCATGTGTTAGGTTCACCAAGTGGCTCAGAGTTAGAGCAAGTGTACCAGATATAGATCTGGAGGCTGCTGTCCCACATTTGATTGATGAATAATGAGAACCAAAGGTGCTCTGGATTACCTGGTACAGACATAACCAACTCCAAAGAATACTGGCAAGGAAGTAAAAGATCAGCACCATGATGAATTTCAAGGGCCAAAAGATTAGAGGACCAGAAAACGTCTTCTGGATGCAGGTGATGGCAAACAGTATCAAAGCAAGCATCCCGATCTGGAAAAAGAGGGCGGCAATAGCAGGTAAACGAGATGGGGAACATTTATTCTTTAAGACATGAAAAAGACAAATGACAACAACTTTAGTTAAATTTGGACTTCAAAGTGGTGTTTTTAAAAACTACGCTTAGTAAAGAAACAAAACTCTTCAAATACATTTTAAACAATGTTTTATGTGTAGTTCTTTTAGTAATCCCTAAATTCACTTACAGTTTCCACTTCTTTTAATGCAAAATAAAAATGTGAAAGCAGGATTGCACATTTATGTTTGCTTTATCCATCTCACCTTCAACTCTTATTAACTTCCCTGTCCCTTGTAAGGAAAAGCATCCCTGCTCTTCTGCTTCCAGATGATGGACTGAGCAGTGCTCCATGTGATAGTCAAAATGTGGGATATAGCTTCCTCAAGTTATTCCTCACCTGGCTGCTGTCCCACATTTGATTGATGAATAAAGACAACTACTGCAAAAACATTTTAACTATCCACGCAGTAAGACCTCAAACCAAGATTATGACCCAGGACTTTCATGATGCAAGGCAACAGTTACATCACCTGCCCTACCATGCAGCCCTCAAACATTTTTGATGTCAAACATTTTAATGTTGATGAGGTGTGTGTGTGTGTGTGTGTGTGTGTGTGTGTGTGTATACCCCAACAGATTTTAGATCACAATTATTTATTTTGAGCATCTTAAACAGTGTTTCTGCATGCACCCTGTTGAAGCACTAACCTGTCTCTGCAGATCCTCCACATGTTGACTACTGGAACTGCACTGTGGCTCAGTCTAAATACAGAGAAAAATGAACGCTGGGACTCGTTTTTAAATAAAAAATTCTGTATAAAAATAGATATAAACTGACCTTTACCGTCTTTCGCATAGTTTTGGCAACTGAATCATAGTTGAGCATGTCATAAGGGTCTAGCCACTCGACCATCTCTACACGCCTGGAAAAATAGCAATAAAAGCTGGTTGATAATGCAAAAATCCAGTTTTCACAACATAAGACTTTCAGCCAACCTAAAATAAAATGGATGGCATTAATGTGGCGGACTTCACAGCGCCTCTAACCCTACAAGTATCAACCGAAAGTGAAAGCACGGTCGACAAACTTATTTATGGAAAAAAACAGAGCGGCGTACAGAAAATGTGGTGAGGAGAGACGAACGGTAAAAACTCACAGTGAAATATCGAGATTTAATGGCGTCTAAGATATTGTTGTCGAAATGCCCGGTGCACTAAGTAAATGGGCTGCAGGAGTTTGAGGAGGAGCGGTCCGATAAAGATTCATATGAGCTCCGCCTTCTTGTAAATGATCTCTATCAACATTGTTTACGATAAACACTCCCAAATACTTCATTGGTTTGTATGACCCTTTAAAATATAAAGTGCTCAAAATAAGTGAGAAGATAAAAACAAAAGGCTAATGTTTGTACAGTACATTTTACTGTTATTTTTTCCAAATACAATAAAATACAGATGTATAGTATTTCATTTTTTCCATATAACTGGAAAGTGATCTTTGCTAGTTTCACATAAAAAGTACAAAAACTTAAAAGACATCACCGTGTCACCTGTTGAGGGTTAATTGTTGTAAACAACTTTGTGCCTGTGGTGCTAATATAAATATCATCATATATCATCGAACACAAATGTATGTAATCACTACCTGTGGCGACTATCTGCAATATTTTATAGCAAAAAATAGTTTCATGATCATTTGAAAACTGTATTTTGCATTTAATCTGATTATCTACCTTGAATTAAAGTTTGTTCAATGATTTTACAATGTGACAAAAAAGTAAAAACTGAAGAATTCTGTTAGTGATTGTTGTTCTTACAGCATTGCAAATGTCATACTTTTCCAAACCTTTAAAGACCTCGGACCTACAGATCTGTCTAAACCAAATATAAAACAAAACGTGAAGATAAAAACAAGCATATACCAACTAGTCTGAGTAAGACATTTATTGTCAAATTGTAAATATTTACAAAACATCATGAATGCATTTACTGTAGTTAGGATAAACTGCAGTTCATCTGCTGGAAGGAAAATCATCTTTAAAAAAGATGTACAAGTAACATCAGCTTAAACACCACCAGAACAGGTCCAAAGTCTCCAAGGCTTAAATACTCTTTCAGTCATATTTACCTGAAAACAGTATTTAAAAATAAACTCCAGTTCACGTGTTTGTCACAGAGAAGCTTGATGCGTATGTGTCAAAGAGAAGGAGAAAGTTTATATTTATTTTCCTCTCTTCCCTTTACCACCTTTAGGCTGTCGTCCTTTTCCTTTTCCTCCTTTTCCTCCTTTTCCTCTCCCTCGCTGTTCTTTCCTCTGCACCCCCCGCATGTCCTTCTTCATGCGTCCGTCCACCACTTTGAAGAGTCCCTTCACTCCACGAGGCCGACTCACCTTCTTACCAACTCCTTTTTTGGCTACCAAGTATGTTACTTCTCTTTTTTCCTTTTTCACGCCTGCTTTTTTGTAGATACTGACAGAATACGGAAAAAGAAACTTGATTAGTATATATATATATTTTTTTAAGTTAGCATTAACCAGTAAACAACTGCAGCTCCAGTCTCACAGTTGTCAAAACAAACCTCTTCAGCTGAGCCATCTTCTCTCTTTCAGAAATGTCGGCAGTGTTGACGACAGCCTCGGCCTTCTTCTTGGCTTGCTCCATCTTCTTCAGCATCTAGATGAATCCAACAGAAACTGGACTTAATCTCTGTCCATTTTCTAAATTATAATGATTTCAATCCTTCTGTATATCCCCAATCTGACCTAGTTTCACAGCGTTTTTCTCTTACCCTTCTCTTCTTCCTGGCCTTCGCTTCAGCCACCCGCTTGATTGGCCGGGCATTGATCTCTTTCCATTTCTGTTTGTATTCCTCCACCATCTCCTTGGTGACAGGCATCGGTCGTGTCCTGTGTTTGCGTTCATCATCCAGGAACCACTCCGGTACTTCCCATGGCTCGTCAGAGTTGGCAAACCTGCAAAGCAGAAACAATCAGCCCCTCTGTACGGACTCAAAATTCATCCAACCCAACTGTGTAGTTCATATTGTGTCTAATGTATCAAGAAACAGCAATAAGAATAATGATAATAGGTTTGTGTATTCTCTGCTGGAAGAGGTATGCACATTTATGAAGTATGACTTCCAAAAGCAGACATTTACCTGTGGAAAGAGTAGTCTACCAGATCTCTGGCTTTCTTCTTGGATGTAGCGATCTCACAGCCGAGGGACAGACCCTCTGCGTCCAGGATACGGGCCTTTTTACCTGAAAACCAAAAGAAAATTTTTTAATACAAAGTTCAACAACTATTAAACAAATTCTGCAGTAGGAGAAACCTAAGGTTTCAGCATTTGACTTCTTGTGTCCTGGCCAGATAAAATGCTCTTTCCCCCACAAAGCTTACATTTCTCTGTTCTCATGGAGGCTTTTATACTCACTGGTGCTTTCAACAGGAACGACCTGGAAGTTGTCATCTTCAGCCCCTCCTGCTGCCCCTCCGGATCCCATGGCTTGCTTCATTTTTGTAATCTCACTGAAACAAAATAAGTGAGACTTGCATACCAGTGGACGTTTTGGCTGCAGCAGCAGTGCTCAACTATTTAAGCTTAAAATGTCCTTCCATTAACTCTGTACATTTTGGAGGAAATACAACCCAGTCAGAGAAAATCAAGTTTTACTTTTCATCATCGCTGCTGTCGTCCGAGTCGCTTTCCTCTGCTGCTTCCTGTGACGGTTCTGGAGTTTCCACCTCTGCAGGAGCAACTTCCTCTTTTTCTTCCTCTTCTTCTACTTTATCTTCACTCTCTTCTTCAGCTTTCCTCTTTCTCCCTCTCCCTACAAAACCAAAAAAACTGATTTAACTGATTTACAGAGCTGTAAAATAGTAACCTGTCACATTTTTTTTCTGTATGTTTTCACAGCAGTTTCACTTTAATAAAAAAAGATAACCTGAATAAACACAAACTGTTGTACTTCAGACTAATGTGGCCCCATGTGGAAAAAATAGATATAAAAGCTGTTTTTGGCCATTACTAGTAATGAGTCTTTTACATCACTAGACAAATTTTGACCCACTATTAGTAAAATTGTATCAATTCCACCACTTAAAAAGGTTTTTGAACAGGAATCACTAGTTTACAGATGTAATATTGGAGATTAAACAACACAGTCAAGTTGAGTTGAAAAGTTAATATTGGTGCTAAAGTTAGTAAAGCAAATAAATGTGATGACAGTTTGAAGACTGAAATAACTCAAGCTATTTTCATAGTGAAATGTGGCCAAAAAGCAAAAACAAAA
The DNA here is from genome assembly GCF_003331165.1 of Xiphophorus hellerii. Classification (NCBI taxonomy): domain Eukaryota; kingdom Metazoa; phylum Chordata; class Actinopteri; order Cyprinodontiformes; family Poeciliidae; genus Xiphophorus; species Xiphophorus hellerii. The sequence continues at coordinate 13,059,737 of NC_045680.1, forward strand.
GAAATCTGCAAACATTCTTCATGGTATTTTAAATGAGACATTCTGAGATATGAAGGATTGGAGACGGTTGTTTACCTGACTGTTTGGTTTGGAGCCACTCTGTCTGTTTGAGTTCATTCTCTGCATCACCTTCCAGGTCAATTTCTGAAAAGATGCCCTGAAGAAGGAACGAAAACAAAGATAAAAACCGAGATATGATTGAGTGTGAAATAGGTTTAAACAACCAATCAAAGGAATGTGATTTGAAGTGAAATGCAGAAGAAGCACTTAAACTTACAGAAGTTGAATTAGGAAAAAATGCATGCATGGACTAACCTTGCTGAACCACATGTTTGTTTCTCGCTCCAACTTTTCATTCTTTCCTTCCAGTTCTACCAGCAAGCCACCATCCTGTTCCTCTTCCTCCTCAGCTTCCTTAGTAAACTTCACTCTGAGTAATAAAATTAGGAACGGTGATTATTTTCTATCAAAACCAAACTATGTTTTAAAAACATGAATCAGACATGGCAAAAATAGAAATTAGGGCCGTACAACATATCGTGAAGAGATCGTCAATCTTTACTTTTACGTGTTTACTAATAAAATATGGACCCCAAAAAGAAAAACAAAACAACAACAAAAAACACTTTGGGGATATAAATACTAGGATTAGGAAAAATATTTCAGAACAAATGTCATAGTTGCCATAGTACACCTTTCACTGTGGTTTATTGTAGTTTTAATTGCATGTGTTGCACACTAAAACACTTGAAAACTCTAACATGTATATATTCCATATTTTTCCTTAATACTTTGTATTAATCTAAATAATAAAAAATTATGACATGTTTGTCTCAGCAGCATCAGGAATAACTGTTGCTTGTCTGTTTTAAACAAGCATCATCTGATTTTTCTTTGAGATATTTCTATTGAAGGCTGTTAACACAAAAAATGTTAAGACAAAACAGATTTACACAACAAGATGGGAGGTTTTCTAGAAATCAAAGAGTGAGGAGCTTAGTCATCAATTTCCTTTATAATTTTAGGCTAATAATTTGTTATTAGACTGTGTTTCATTCAGTGATTTTCTTGAATGATAAGTAACTTTACTTGTTTATTAATCTAAATCGAAGCTGAAAATATGAGATTTCTTCATTTCTGGTTGTGTCTCCCTTAAAGCCAAGGGATCACTGTAACGTCTTCTTGTAAGATAAATCCATCACTTACTTCTTCGGGGCTTTTTTTTCCAGCTCTTTTTGTTTCTGTTGCACTTCTTCTAAATCCTCTTCATCCAAATCAGATGCCAGGGAAATTTCATCCACATCTTCGTCCTGATCTGAAAGGTAGATGTCATCGTCTCCGTCTCCCAGATCACCCGCAGCCTCCATGTCCCCTTTGGAGATATCAGTCAGCACCTGAAGGAAGAATATCAAAGAAGGTTTTAATTCAACTAGAAAAACATGATCACACTTCAATGTGGAAATGAGAACAAGAGCTGACAATTATACTGGCTCATTAGTGTTCTTAATTGTGTTTGATCATAACCTGCTGCTTCTTGAGAGAAGATAAGGAAAACAAGGATGAGTCGGTGGTGCTGGCGATGGAGACACCTGGCAGGTCCATCTTCAGCTCCACTCTCTCCCTCTGCTTCCTCCTCTCCTTCAGCAGCTTCCTCTTCTTCCTGATGAAGCACCAAAGCTCAAGATATATACACACATCATAGCAATAAAGCAAAATATACTGAGGTTAAGCTGCACCTGAAACGTAAAAACTAACCGTTTGAGCTCAGCCACTTCCTGAGCTTTTAGGTCAGCCAGTTTTCTCTCCATTTCATCTTCCTCATCATCATCATCTTTTTCCTTGTTCTCGTCAACTTTTTCTTTCTTTTTCTTCTTTATACCAGATTCATCTTCTGAGTTGATGCCCTCCTCATCTGAACTTAAACTACAAACAAGGCAGAGTTTTTATAAATGCCCTGTGACATTTCATTAAAACTTCATTTTGTGGTTTTAACAGAGTAAACGTGTTTACCTGATTTCCTGGTCAAGTTGCTTGGCCTCTTCCTTCAGTTTCTTTGCTAGATATCGTCTAAGTTTTGCTCTCCAACTCAGCAGCAAACTTAATGAGGGCAGAGGAGGAAAAAACAACACCTATGTAATCGTGCAGTAATGACACATCTTGAAATCAAAGGTTTCAATGCAAAAGCAGAGCAAATTTAAGCTGCATTATTTCATTATGTATTTTAATAGAAGAAGTGTGCATGTTTAGCTAGCTAAAATTAATGTGAAGAAGTGCAATAAGCACCAAAACTTGGCTGTGTCTTGGTCTGAGTTATTTTAGACACTTACGTGTTTTACTTTGGTCCCATTCTTTAATTGTAAATACTCATGTTCTTTTTTAAAATTTATTCTAAAGTTTCTTTATATGTATGCAAAGAACTAAAAAGTGTTAATCTTAATTTTAACTTCAATAGTTGAATCAAAATCACTCAATAAAGACAAAATAAAATGACCCACCGGAGTTCTTTGCGCCCCAGGACTTTGATATCCCGACAGCACTCCTTTATTTCATTGCTGGTGGCAGAGTGAGATTCCAAGAGTGGATTGTCAAATGTGATCTGAAAGAACGGAAGAAGAGTTAAAATAGATATTTTGACCCCATTAATGACCTTATTAATGTATGTTATAGCACAGACATTAATAAGACATTTCTAATTTGTCCTGATAACTCTTAAGATTCTGGACATTAGACCTGTCTGAACAATTAATTGTAAAATGAATTTATTACAAATATGTTCCCACAAGTATAATAACAAATTGGGGGGGGAGGTGACACAGGACAGAGGGTGGAAGGAGTAGTGACCCCTTGTATTTTTCTCCATACTTATCAGGTCAAACCACATAGTGCAATACGATATCACTGGTCAATCTATCCGTCAAATTCTTATATTTTTTTTGTGTTGTATTTATATTTACTTATATTCTTATATTCTATATTCTTATTCCTTGTTTCTTGCATAATTTAAGGTTTTTCTTGCATAATTTAAGGTTTTGGTTACTCACATTTGGTGTGTACCTTAGTATTTAATTTGTATTTTGTATTCTTTTGCACTTTTGCTTACTGTGTGTTAACTTTGTTTTTTGCCTGGGAGCTGCTGGTAACTTCAATTTCCTGAGGGAGTCTTCCCAAAGGATCAATAAAGTACAAGTCTAAGTCTAAGTCTAAGTCTAACAAAAGCAATGAGCTTGACTTTTGATGTACAGAGTCATAAAGGCTGTTTGAAATAGTTTAAGAACCACCAATCCAGTTTAAAACACTGGCATGAAATCAAGAAGCACTGACAGGTGTGCCATTATTTTCTTTAGTGTCTTTTCAACACCTGAATAATCTTAACTTCATACTATAATGTTGCAAATGAAAGATAAGAATTTATTATTTTTAAATATCCTGATATACGATATCAGGATATGCTGAATATCCTGATATTCTAACTTAAATTTCAAATTTCTACTGATCAGCAACATACAAGAGTAAAAATGTCTGGAAACATGACATGTTTCTATCCTTGACCAGAAAGGGAAATAATCAATAATTTATAAATTTTGCGAACTTTTTAAAACTGTTTTGACATTTTGTTTATAAAAAAAAAGCAACATGCCAAATAATGAGTAAATTTCAGCTGTGTTTGCTTAAAATGATTCTTCCACAGAAGAATTAAAAAAGGAACAGGTTTGTTTAAAGGTTGAAGGTAATGGCAACAATCTTACCTCGCTGGCTTTTGCCAGAAAGTCGACAGGGTTTTCGGCCTTTAGAAAAGACGTCACTGTAAAACTGTGGTACAGCGTCAAATCACCATCAGTGTATCCCTCCGCCTAGAACGCACACAGCTGCTTGGTCAATGGCAGGTCAAATATCTGGGATCTTTGCTTCCCAGTACATTTCTAACACAACATCTCATCTACATCAGGATAATTTTTTATTGTTCCATGTACATATTTACACACATGAAGCTGATATAAAGAGGTGAATTGTGCTTGCCTTCGGCTTCTTCTCAGCGACGAGCTCCTTCACAGTTTTGGCCTGCACCTCCACCTCTTTGAAGGCATGCTTGGGGTCAAAGAATTTACTGTCGATTTTGTCTGGGGCGACGTAACCTATTCAACACAACAAGAGCTTGTTTTAGATATGCAGAAATGCTTTTACACACAAAGTTATCCAAAAAATGAAAAATAATTAAAAAAATTGAACTTTAAATTATTTAATGTTAGCACGTCAATGTTTAAATTGTTTTTTTTTATCTCAGGGTAGAAGGAAATTTAATTACAGGCATTCACACCTGTTAGCAATTAACCTTGCTAATATCAACAAAAAATGAGTTTTTCAATTGAGAAAAACACCGGACACCATTTATAATTAATGTTTCCCTTCTGATCTGAAAAAACTTCTGAGATGTTTCTTATAACCGTCAACTAGTTGTTTTTTTTATTTCCTCCATTTATAGACTGCGTCAGAATGGCTGAAAAGGCTGTCAAGGTAAGTCCTAACCTTTCAAATAACTAAATATATTAAAATCAGAACACATGTTTCAGTCACATCTGTAGCCGTCACCTACCTTGACAGACAACAAAGATTTCTGCCGACTCGTTTCTGGATGCTTGAGGCTTAGTGGCCTGCACCTTCTTGAAGAACTGCTGGAAGATCCACAGCAGCGGCTGATAGTCTTTGGAGCGGAAAACCTTTGTGATGAAAGTGCCGCCTTTGGTCAGAAACTCACAGGCCAGCTTCAGAGCCATGAGGGTCAGGTGAGCTGAGGAGGAAAAGGAGAGATTTTTAAATCTAGTTCAAAAGGAGAAATGAACAATTTAATCAATGTTTTTGTTTATCTTACCCTGGGAAAAGGCATCGTGCTGCCAGTTGGTTCCCACATTTGGGGCTCCGTCATTTAACACCACATCTGCTTTCCAAGTTTGAAGCTCCTTACGGAGAGCCTGATCGAGAAATAGAAAACATCTCAAACAAACAAACTCCACTCTCTAACACAGTAGGACAGTTTTAAAGTGCACTCATTGTTTAGTAGAAAAAAAACTGAGTGGCATTCACACCTGTTTGCACTTATCAGTCGTGATGTCTTCTTGCAGTGTCACCACGTTGGGAATGGGCTTAATGGGGACCAAATCGACACCTGACAGGAACACAGACAATTTTAGTTGTCATACCAAGCACACAGATATTGAATTAAATTAACACTATACTCACCAATGATGAGACTTGAAACAGGCATAAACTTTGATGCTACCTGCAACCTGGAAATTACATTTCCAATCATAATTAGATTATTCAGCAATCTTTATTTTATTAAATGCAAATCTATGCCATTATTTAAAAGGTTTCTGTACAAAAGTCCAACAGTATTCATTTCAAGCTTACACTTTACATACATGATCTTAACATCATTGAAAGGTCATGTGATGATTTTTTAAATTATTTGTTTTGACATACAACTAGAAAAATTCTACTCAAATGCCTAAATTTTGTACTTTGCTCTTTTGAATCACAAAATCTTTGCGATGCCAGGGATCGTTCTGGTTAGTCAAATGCAGATAATTATCTTTCCTTTATTCAGACAGCTCAGTCGTGTTTCACACTCTGTCTGAAGATATTGTAATGTTGGAGATAAAAGTAGTCAGGCTGCTCACCATCCTCCAGGAGCAGCGCACAAATCCACCAGAGCCCTCGCTTTCTGCAGAAACTGGAACTTACGGTTCAACTGGATGAGTTTGAAGGAAGACCGAGACCGATAACCTGAAGACAACGAAAAACGAACCTTATGTAACAATAAAATCTTCTAAAATCTAAAGCTTAACCAAGAGCTAATGCTAACACCGACCAACGAGTCTCTGCCTCTGGTGTTTTCTACTAACATTACGGTACCTGTTTCTTTCGCAAGATGGTAGAATTTGTCTTTCCTCGTCTTTCCTACTTTTAATTTCTTCCCCATCTTTATCCTGGTTTGTTAAAACTGGACTCCGGTGCTGAAAAGTCACAACTGTCCCAAACTCATGAAAACAACACGTGTGAGTGTCCCTGCGCAGATGTTTAACGTCACGCTCTCTTCTTCTTCTTCTTCTGGTGTTTCCCTGTCGTTCAGAGAAGATGGCACCACCTGCTGTCAGCTTTGTATAATGCAACCCAACTTCTATAAAAAGCGCTTCTGGTTGGGTTACTGTTCTTACTGTTTCTGTACTTATGCCAAATAGTTGACTACATTCCGTGGTGGGATGAAACGAAGTAGAAGTACTTCGTTACTGTACTTAAATACATTTTTCATGTATCTGTACTTTACTTAAGTAGATTTAATCGTGCATACTTTCGACTTTTACTTGACTACATCATACTTTTACAGTAAGTATCTGTAATTTATATTTTACTACATTTCTATAAAGCGTTGCATTACACGTTACATCCAAGTCGCATTGCGCTTTTTTGACGTGACTTACTAATTACGTGTTTCGGGTACAGCTGTCAGCCATCGCCTCCCCCTTTTACTCGCAGGCGACGGTCCAATACATGTGCAGTGGTTTTCTCTGAGTGGGAAAGTCTGTCTAATCCTCAGTAAGAAATCTCTCTAATTTGTCCAAAAGAGCCTTTTCAATCATTTCAGATGTCCAGTAACATTCTCCCAAACGCTTCCATACCATTCTGACTGACGTGATGCTGCTTTTTCACTATTCTTTCCCCATACACGTAGAGATACGTGAAGAATATATGAGTTGCACAAAAATTAGCATCAGTTCATTTTTGTTTTCACATTCTTTTATTACAGTTGCATGAACGCTGGGGAACAACAGCCTGCAGTGCAGATCTCAGAATTCAGAAAGGCCTGTTTCTGGACCGTGTGTTGATCAGCCCCAGGACAGAGAAGGCACTGGCTGCTGCCGTCACCAGACTGATGGCCCCCATGGCCCGTGAAGCCTGCAGAGACAAGGAAGAGTACAGGACGTGGACTCAGCATGACCAAACTCACACTTTATTTTGAATTAGTAGTACTGCATATTCTGTCCCCATACACATAGAGCTACGTGAAGTGACAGGTAGCTAAACGAGTGTCCTGAGTATTGCAAAAATCGAACAACTCAGACATGAAAGTAAAGTTGACATCAGTTTGTCTTCATCTTCATTAACAATGTTTCCAGGACAAATTTGTTTAACTGTAAATAAAAACATAAAAATGAACCCATAATATTATACAATTAATTGCCTTCCATGATTATTATCTAAACTACTACTATCTAAACTACTATCTAAACTACTACTGCTAAATGAAACTAAAAGAATCATTTATAAAACTTACTCAAACTAAAGTTAAGAGAAACCGTATACATCAGTTCTGTGCCATTAATATAAATGTAAAGTGTAAACGTACAAACAAATGGATAATATCCAGCTTTTCCCTGCATGCTTCTTATAAACAAAATGGCTGACCTCTCCACTTGATTACAAAAGACCAATTATTTTCTTCCAAAAGAAAGATGCCTTGATAAAAAAAATTTTCTGAATTTTTTGAAGATGCCTAAAAGCTCCTTCTCCCCCTCTTTACTGTCTATCTCCTTCAGTTTTTTAAGCCCATGCTGCACAATACAGTGTCTTATCATTCACTGTAATGAAAATGAGTGCGAAGGTCAGAAGAGAAATCTAAAAGACCCTCTGATTCCCTAAAGATTTGATCAAGATCATTTTAGAAAGTTTCTTGGGAACTTTTTTCACAGTATTTCAATTTGAGGAAATACAACCATTGTCAATGTTTCGAGAGGCATGAACTTATTTCTTGTAAAAAAAAAAATTTAAAAAAAGAAACGAAGAATGGCCGCAAGAAGAAACTATTCATCAGGCATTGTCTAAGGAGTTAAATGTGTCAATGATGCTCTGATGGCACATTAGAAAAAAGCAAAGCAAACAGTCATGGACCTGCTCAGAAACCCCTTCCCCGTAGCGTAGAAGGGTCACAAAGTGCTCGCAGTTGCTCCCCAGCAGGTCATAGGACACCTCCTGGTCGATGAGGACTTCAGCTCGCTGGATGATCTCACGGACAGGCAGAGGTGTGTGGTTGTCATCATACTTGTTGTTGATGCGGTACGAATCGTTTCCCACCACCTCTTTCAGCAGCTGCATGCGCACCACAGCCTTCCTGCTGAACACAGACTTGACGCTGGACATGGTGGCTGCCTGGCTCTCATCTGTGTGAGACACCATTTTTTTATCATTAGAAGTAAAAAAATGGAGAAATGTTTGTTACAGTTATCAAAACGTCACTGAGTTTTGAACCTCATATCTCAAGATAGGAAAAAAAGCAGTTCTTGCAGCTTGTTAAAGCAACTTAAAAGGGAAAAAAATAGGATTATAATGGTTGTTTTCCATTACTAACAATAGAGATGAAAAGATTTGATATTGCTTTGGGATAATATTTAACAAGTATCCACAATAAGCAGAAACTCTTTTTTTTTTTTCAAAAGTGTGAAGTGGATTTAAATACCTCCTCCTGGATCTGTTATTTATAGTAGAAACTTTCACCATAATTTGATTCTCGGTTTGCTACCTCTCCTCCATGGGCTGCCACCTTATCGTGGTGGAGGGGTTTGAGTGTCCCAATGATCCTAGGAGCTATGCTGTCTGGGGCTTCATGCCCCTGGTAGGGTCACCCAAGGCAGACAGGTCCTAGGTGAGGGACCAGACAAAGAGCAGCCCAAAGACCCCAATGATGAAGGAAAACTTTGGACTTGGTGTTCCCTCGCCCGGACGCGGGTCACCGGGGCCCCACTCTGGAGCCAGGCCTGGAGGGGGGGCACGATGGCGAGCGTCTGGTGGCCGGGCTTTTACCCATGGAGCCCGGCCGGGCTCAGCCCGAAGAGGAAACATGGGCCCCCCCTCCCATGGGCCCACCACCCGTGGGAGGGGCCAAAGGGGTCGGGTGCAGTGTGGGATGGGTGGCAGCAGAGGGAGGGGACCCTGGCGGTCCGATCCTCGGTTGCAGAAACTGGCTCTTGGGACGTGGAATGTCACCTCTCTGGTGGGGAAGGAGCCGGAGCTAGTGCGTGAGGTCGAGAGGTTCCGGCTAGAAATAGTCGGTCTCACCTCGACGCACGGCTCTGGTTCTGGAACCAGTCTCCTTGAGAGGGGCTGGACATACTTCCACTCTGGAGTTGCCCAAGGTGAGAGGCGTCGGGCAGGAGTGGGCATACTTGTTGCTCCCCATCTCGGCGCCTGTACGTTGGGGTTTACCCCGGTGAACGAGAGGGTAGCATCCCTCCGCCTACGGGTGGGGGGACGGGTTCTGACTGTCGTTTGTGCTTACGGGCCGAACGACAGTTCAGATTACCCACCCTTTTTGGAGTCCTTAGAGGGGGTACTGGAGAGTGCTCCTCCTGGGGACTCCCTTGTTCTGCTGGGGGACTTCAACGCTCACGTGGGCAATGACAGTGAGACCTGGAGGGGCGTGGTTGGGAGGAACGGCCCGCCCGACCTGAACTCGAGCGGTGTTCTGTTGCTGGACTTCTGTGCTCGCCATGGATTGTCCATAACGAACACCATGTTCAAGCATAAGGGTGTCCATATGTGCACTTGGCACCAGGACACCCTAGGCCGCAGTTCGATGATCGACTTTGTCATCGTTTCATCGGATCTGCGGCCGTATGTCTTGGACACTCGGGTGAAGAGAGGTGCGGAGCTGTCCACTGACCACTACCTGGTGGTGAGTTGGCTCCGGTGGTGGGGGCGAAAGCCGGTCAGACCTGGCAGGCCCAAACGTGTTGTGAGGGTCTGCTGGGAACGTCTGGCGGAATCCCCTGTGAGACGGAGCTTTAACTCCCATCTCCGGCAAAACTTCGAACACGTCCCGGGGGAGGTGGGGGACATGGAGTCTGAGTGGACCGTGTTCCGTGCCTCCATTGTCGAGGCGGCCGATCGGAGCTGTGGCCGCAAGGTTGTCGGTGCCTGTCGCGGCGGCAACCCTCGAACCCGCTGGTGGACACCTTCGGTGAGGGATGCCGTCAGGCTGAAGAAGGAGTCCTATCGGGCCTTTTTGGCCTGTGGGACTCCGGAAGCAGCTGATGGGTACCGGCGGGCGAAGCGGCATGCGGCTCGGGCGGTTGCTGAGGCAAAAACCCGGGCGTGGGAGGAGTTTGGAGAGGCCATGGAGAAAGACTTCCGTACGGCTTCGAGGCGATTCTGGTCCACCATCCGGCGTCTCAGGGGGGGGAAGCGGTGCAGCACCAACACTGTTTATAGTGGGGATGGTGTGCTGCTGACCTCTACTCGGGACGTTGTGGGCCGGTGGGCAGAGTACTTCGAAGACCTCCTCAATCCCACCAACATGCCTTCCACTGAGGAAGCGGAGCCTGGGGACTCTGGGTTAGGCTCTCCAATCTCTGGGGACGAGGTCGCCGAGGTGGTTAAAAAGCTCCTCGGTGGCAGGGCCCCGGGGGTGGATGAGATCCGCCCGGAGTTTCTTAAGGCTCTGGATGTTGTAGGGTTGTGTTGGTTGACGCGACTCTGCAATGTCGCATGGACATCGGGGGCAGTTCCCCTGGATTGGCAGACTGGGGTGGTGGTCCCCCTGTTCAAAAAGGGGGACCGGAGGGTGTGCTCCAATTATAGAGGGGTCACACTCTTAAGCCTCCCTGGCAAGGTCTATTCAGGGGTCCTGGAGAGGAGGGTCCGTCGGATAGTCGAACCTCGGATTCAGGAAGAGCAGTGTGGTTTTCGTCCTGGTCGTGGAACGCTGGACCAGCTCTACACCCTCGGCAGGGTCCTGGAGGGTGCATGGGAGTTCGCCCAACCAGTCTACATGTGTTTTGTGGACCTGGAGAAGGCGTTCGACCGTGTCCCTCGGGGAGCCCTGTGGGGGGTTCTCCGGGAGTATGGGGTACCGGGCCCTTTGATACGGGCTGTCAGGTCCCTGTATGACCGGTGTCAGAGTCTGGTCCGCATTGCCGGCAGTAAGTCGGGCTCGTTTCCGGTGAGAGTTGGACTCCGCCAGGGCTGCCCTTTGTCACCGATTCTGTTCATCACTTTCATGGACAGAATTTCTAGGCGCAGCCAAGGTGTTGAGGGGATCCGATTTGGTGGCCTTAGGATCTCATCTCTGCTTTTTGCAGACGATGTGGTCCTTTTGGCTTCATCAGATCGTGATCTGCAGCTCTCGCTGGAGCGGTTCGCAGCCGAGTGTGACGCGGCCGGGATGAGGATCAGTGCCTCCAAATCCGAGGCCATGGTCTTGAGCCGGAAAAGGGTAGAGTGCCTTCTCCGGGTCAGGGGGGGTGTCCTGCCCCAAGTGGAGGAGTTTAAGTATCTCGGGATCTTGTTCACGAATGGGGGAAGAAGGGAGCGGGAGATCGACAGGCGGATTGGCGCAGCGTCTGCTGTCAAGCGGGCGCTGTACCGGTCCGTCGTGGTGAAGAGAGAGCTGAGCCAAAAAGCGAAGCTCTCGATTTACCGGTCGATCTACGTTCCCACCCTCATCTATGGTCATGAGCTTTGGGTCATGACCGAAAGAACGAGATCGCGGATACAAGCGGCCGAAATGGGTTTTCTCCGTAGGGTGGCTGGGCTCTCCCTTAGAGATAGGGTGAGAAGCTCAGTCATCCGGGAGGGACTCAGAGTAGAGCCGCTGCTCCTTCACATCGAGAGGAGCCAGTTGAGGTGGCTCGGGCATCTGGTCAGGATGCCTCCTAGACGCCTCCCTGGTGAGGTGTTCCGGGCACGTCCCACCGGGAGGAGGCCCCGGGGAAGACCCAGGACACGCTGGAGGGACTATGTCTCTCGGCTGGCCTGGGAACGCCTCGGGATTCCCCCGGAGGAGCTAGAAGAAGTGGCTGGGGAGAGGGAAGTCTGGGCCTCCCTTCTGAAGCTGCTACCCCCGCGACCCGACCTCGGATAAGCGGAAGAAGATGGATGGATGGATGGATGGATGGGTTTGCTACCTTCTCTGCATTTCTGAATTTCTTATTTTTAAAATAGCTCAAACTCTATCACATAAAGTGCAGATATGTTGTGAACATAAATCTTCACATCTTGCAGAAGATTTTTTTTGTAAATTACTGCATTGTAGCTCTGACTGTATGTTTGCATACCTGCAGGAAGCTATACCTATGCCCTAGGTCTCTATTCTTTTGCATCCATTTTCATAGCTCTGCCCCCAGGCAGAAAATCAACTTTTAGCTAAGCCATGACTGACCCTGCTTTATATCTGTTGAGTGTATGTGATGCAGAGGAACTCTATTGTTAAAAGCAGGTGTTTCAAATTTGAGGGACGAAGGGCAGAGTTTTACTCAAGTTAAGCTATAGGAACACTGGGATTTGTCACTGTCTACTGACCAACAGGAGTTAAGTTGATGATGTAACCATCTCCCAGGTAGAGAGCCCAGTGCTGGTATGCTGGTCTGAATATTTCAATGAGGTCACCAGGTTGAGGGTCAGCAGAGGGCTCAGAAAGCTCAGGGTCATTAGAGGCCATCTAATACACAGAGCAGAAAAGACAATTATTTTCACAAATTACCGTTTTTGTGTCACAAAAAGACTGTCTTGGTAAATAAAACAACTTTACTGTCAAAAGAGCCATTTTGTCGCCTCCTTCACAAAAGAAAAATAGTCTAGAGCCGCAAAACGTAACACAGCTTATAAAAAAATTAAAAGTTGACATTTTTTATTCCATTTTATTTTTTACATGTTATAACAATGGAACACAACCAACAAAAGTGCACCATGCATGAGTAGGCCTATTCTGAAATTAATTAAACACTGAACTATGCAGGCCTATTTGAGTTCTTCCCATATTTGTTTAAAATTAAAATGAAAACAAGCACACTTTAGTATAAATAAAACACAAAGCCACAGTTTAGATGCTTTAAAAGATTTACATAAAATTAGGAACTTTTGTGACAAGTCCAGTTCAGTGTGCTGTCGTCCTCGATTGGGTAATTTTTGTGGCCTGCAATTAACCAAAGCACCTGAATATTAAAAAAAAAAAGAATTACATCAGCTTCAGGTCTGAAATAATTTTTTTTTTTTTCTGAAAAATAATAGCCTATTAAATGTTAGTGTTCTCAACTGTTTAATGTGATTTCTGTTCCTGTAGTTCGCCTCAGATCTTCCCTATATGTCGGGGCTGTAAGATGTGACTTTAGGCAGGACTGTAGGCTCTCATTTGTGAGGCGGGAGCAATATTTGAACTTTTTAATGTTCATACTTGAGAAAACTTGCTAGCATAAGTATGTTTACCCAAAGATGGATAGGACTCCAAACGCATACTTTTTCATGTTTACATCTGTTGAGTCTACTTAATACAGAGGAACTTTACTGTTAAAAGCAGGTTTTTCATATTTGAGGGACAAAGGACAGAGTTTTACTCAGGTTAGTTGTAGGAACACTGGGATTTGTCTTTGTCTACTGACCAATAGCAGTTAAGTTGATGATGTAACCATCTCCCAGGTAGAGAGCCCAGTGCTGGTAGCCTATGCTGGTCTGAATATCTCAATGAGGTCACCAGGTTGAGGGTCAGCAGAGGGCTCAGAAAGCTCAGGGTCAGGACTCCAAACGTATACTTTTTCATGTTTACGTACGTGTTGGGAATGACACTCCATGTTTAAAAAAAAAATTGTTGGATTTGGGGAGGTTGTCAATTTCACTCCATTTGTGCTCTTTAGTAAGAGTGGCCTTCAGATCCGCTCTCAGGTTTTTGAACTTGTTGATATCCAGAGGTGTGACAGGGAGACCTTATTTTATTTTGAAATGTTCTTTTTTGACAGCTCCCTCCCTCTATGAAAGGGGTAGCTAAAAGTGTGCAAGTGAGCACACTATCTGCCCTGGTCAGCTACAGCTAAATTAGAATATTAATGAGAAGTTTATGTATTTCAGTAAACACATTATGTAGATTAATTCCAGACAGATTCATATTTTAAAGATTTTTTTTTACTTTTGTGAAAAAATCTTTACATAAGTAAAGATTACTTTTTTTTTTTACATATGCATGAAATCATAATTTCTTGCTTATGTGATTTCTTGTAAGCAAGAAATCATGTAATGAAATATGATATTTAAGATTAGAATATGACATCAAACCGATTAAAAAACATTCTCAATACAGAAATTGGGGTTTTTTAGGGTCTTAAAAGTATTTTCAAAAGGTGCTTTATCTGACATACGAGCCTCATCGGAACCTGTATTCTAATTTATTGAATATGACTGTAAATGTTAATATGAGATGATTATTCATACAGTATGACACTAACAGTAAAGTTATTGTGAGCCACATGTTGCAACTGGCCCTAAAATCGTCTTTTTTTTCGTGACAGACGTTCAGTGTACTTACAGCAGAGTTTGGTTGTTGTTTATCCATCCCACATCATGCTTCCACAAATTCTGCAGACAAAAGAAGACAAGATTTCCAACCAATCAGATGGTTGGAAATCTTCAAATGAATTTCTAAATTTTTAAAATTCTTACATTTTAATTTAGGTTTTGGTTAAATGTGACAGGAATGAGGAAACGACAAAAATGTTGTTGTGAAAGAGAATGCTACATAAATGGTACACCACAGAGGTCACTTAGAGAACACAGCAGCTCGGTCACTCACACACAAACACACACAATACACATATGAGCTCCTGTGTTGCCTGTTCTGCTACAATAGCACCAGCACAATGTGGAAACTGAGGGAAAAATTACTGAATTCAGGTTGTTTTTCACTGAAGGAACAAGTGCCTCGTGAAGTTAAATTGTTTTCAGTTGTGTATTTTTTTGTTGTCAGTTTTACCAGGTGAGAAAATGAGTATCAAAGGTTTGGTGATCAAAAAAATGTAAATTGGATCAAAGTTGCCTATGAATGAGGGGAAATGTATATCTCCCTGGGGGAGCAGAGAGTATGTCCATCGCATGATTTATTTATGACGGTGAAGCTGCATAAAGGCCATGAATTAATTATCAAAGCATAACTCTACCAGCTTCAGAAAGTAATCTACTGATGTAAAAAAAAAAGAGAAACATATAAACTATATGTACTTACATGATAATAAGCTTGTTTCTATGTTAGCAGTGTATTGTAAAGGCTTAGAAAGTTCATACTTACTCAAACACCAGTAGTTTTTTCTTCCTCACCATTTTACTTCTCCATCTTAAATCCACTCAAAACTACAGAAAAATACAGCAAAAAAAGAGTGATCCAAAGTTTTTAGGATGAAAAGCGCTCACTGAGTTGTTTGAATCCCAAACTAGATGTCGGAGGTTTCTCCTGGAGCTCGTTCAGTGTTCACGGTTCTGGCTGATTGTAGTTTCTGCCACTGTTGCTAAGTTCTGTCTCTCTGACACAAACACACACACAAACACACACATAGATTCATTGACAGTCACAACACAAAAAGGCAGACACATGCATGCGGGGCACTGAATGCACTGCTATTTTAGTCTAAACGAATAAAGACCATGTTAAGCTAAAAATAAAAAAAGAAGAAATAAAAGCCCATTTTAACCAAACAAATAGAGGCTTTTATTTAAAAAAAAAAACAATTTTTATAAGTTTTATCAGAACTTTATAATCTATTAATGTCAACTTCATTAGAAAATTGTGATATAATTCTGACAAAATGGAGTGAAGAATTAGGAGTGGAAATTACCACTGAGAAGTGGAGTTTAACTTGCACCAAAGCTCACATGCAATCCATTAGTACAAAATTTAGATAATGACAGTACTAATGGACTATGAGAAAATACATCACACCTGTAAAACCAAATAAATTTAACCCTAATATCTTTTGATTTGTTTACAAAATGCATGGTGGAGAAAGGGACACTATTACAATGGTTATGGCAATGTAACAAAACCAGCTCTTGGAGAGGAGGCTAGGAAAATAACAGCAAGAATTATTTCAAAAGATTTTTTTAATGGACCCTGCTCTATTTATCTTGAGTCTATATCCCAGTGGTCATAGATACAAGCATATTTTGATAGATATGTGTCTCTTGTATGCCAAAAAAATGTATTGCACTCTTTTGGAAAAGAACTGATAGTCTGCATGTCACATTTTAGATTAGACAAATGTTAATAACTTTTCCGTTGAAAATGATAACATACATGCAAAAAGAGCAGCAAGAAAAAATTGAGGAGGTTTGGTCTTCATTTTATTTATTTGTTAAAGATGCAAAACTCATAGATGAAGAAAATTATTATAAGATGTGTATGGCCCTGGTAAATAATATTAAAGAAAATTGTTGGTCTGGGGAAATGTAATTGGTTTCTATTGTACTTGTCTGACAGTTTTTATGTATGTGTGTGTGTGCATCTGCGTGCGTGGGTGTGCGTGTGTGTGTGTTTTCCTTCTTCCTTTTGTCTGTCTTTGGTTGATTTGTTTATCTGTTTGGTCATTTGTTTGTTCCTGACATAAATGTTCAAATCATATGTTTATTCATATACAAATATGCTACAAATGTGTTATTGGAACCCATAGAAACTTGGAATATATATGTGTGAATTATATCTCTGGTTACTAAGAATATAGATAGATAGATAGATAGATAGCATTTATTGTCATTGAACAGAATTCAACGAAATTTCCATTGCAGCTCCCGTGCAAAAGGTCAAATATATACAGTAAAAATAAGCAAACACACAATAATAATAATAACAATATATACAACTAAATTAACTAAAGGCACTCAACCATCCAAAGAAGTAGCAGCAGGTCCAATTATGGCAAAGTACAGATGATGTGACAGTGCAAAGTGCAGAACAATATGGCTGTGTGGGGGTGGGGGATATGTATGTGTGACTGCGAGGTTATGATATGTGTGGGAGGGGGGGGCGGCAGGGAGTAATGGCTCTGACGGCTGTGGGGAAGAAACTGTTTCTCAGTCTATTTGTTGTAGTCCGTATATTCCTGTACCGCTTGCCTGATGGCAGCGGCACAAACAGTCTGTGGCCCGGGTGGCTGGAATCCATGGCTATGGATCCAGCTCTCTTCTTGACCCGGTCTGTGTAAATGGAGTCCAGGTCTTGGAGGGGGCATCCCACAATGCCTTGTGCTGTTCTCACCACCCGTGTCAGTTGTTTCCTCTCCAGTGCTGTGCAGCTACCATACTACACAGTCATGTTGAGGCAGAGGATGCTCTCGATCATCGCCCTGTAAAAGTTCACGAGCAGCCGTGAGGAAAGTCCAGCCCGTCTCAGTTTCCTGAGGAAGAAGAGCCTTTGTTGTGCTTTCTTCACCAGGTGGGAGGTGTTTGTGTTCCAGGAGAGGTCAGACGTGATGTGGAGGCCCAGGAACTTGATGTTGTCCACACGTTCCACCACTTCTCCATCTATGAGAAGGGGAGTGTGATCCGTCTTCCTGGACCTTCTGTAATCCACAATGACCTCCTTGGTCTTCCCTGTGTTCAGCACCAAGTTGTTGGCTGAACACCACTGAGTGAGCTGCAGAATCTCCTCTCTGTAGTGGGTCTCGTTGTTGTCTGAAATGAGACCCACTACTGTTGTGTCGTCCGCGTACTTCACGACTGTGTTGGTGGGGTGGATGGCCACGCAGTCGTGTGTAAACAGGGTGAAGAGAGCTGGGCTGAGCACACAGCCCTGCGGCGTGCCTGTGTTGAGGACCAGTGGGGACGATGTTGAGCCACTTATTCTCACCACCTGAGGCCTGTTGGTGAGGAAGTCTCTGATCCAGTGGCACAGTGAAGCGGGCAGCCCCACCTCGAGTAGCTTCAGCACCAGCTTGTCTGGGATGACGGTGTTAAATGCTGAGCTGAAGTCTACAAATAGCATCCTGACGTAGGTGTTGGGATGCTGCAGATGGGTCAGCGCTGTGTGCAGAGTGATGGAGACAGCATCCTCTGTTGACCGGTTCGCTCTGTAGGCGAACTGAAGGCTGTCCAGGTTTGCGGGGATGAAGTCTCTGATGTACCTCAGAAGAATCCTCTCAAAGCACTTCATGATCACCGGGGTCAGAGCGACGGGCCGGTAATCGTTCAGGCTGGTGATGGACCTCTTCTTCGGTACAGGGATGATGGTGGAAGACTTGAGGCACTCAGGAACCATGGCGAGCTGCAGGGACAGATTGAAAATGTCCAGAAACACTCCTGCCAGCTGGTCGGCGCAGGTTTTCAGCGTCTGGCCTGACACCTTGTCCGGTCCTGTAGCTTTGTGAGTGTTGATCCTCCTCAGGGTGGACGTCACCTGATGCTTCTGTAGGACGAGGGGCTGGTGCTGCTCTTCCAGTTGGGGTAAATGTACGGCTTCTCTGCTGCCCGCCGTGTCAAAGCGGGCAAAGAAACTGTTTAAGGTGTCAGGCAGGGTGGGGTCGCGGCTGGTCAGCTGAGTGCTGTGTTTGTAGTCCGTCATGGTTCTTATGCCTCTCCACATGCTTCGGGGGTTGTTGTTGATGAAATGTTCCTCAATCTGCTGTTTGTACTGGAGCTTGGCCTGCTTAATACCTTTTTTCAGTTCCGACCGGGCCCTGCTATAAGCCAACCTGTCTCCAGACCTGTAGGCAGCATCCCATAACAAATGTATGAATGTTTGGTTCCTACACAAATTCAAATAAAAACAATGTTTTTTAAAAAAGAAAAAAGTAGAAAATTCTTAGAGACTTCTTATTTTTATATGTATATTTCAACTAGTGCTTTTCTGCAGCTCTGACCTCTGTAAACTTTTGATTACAGTAAACCGGGCGCTAAAGGTTGTAAATTCAGCTCGCTGATTGGCCGCTGGAGGCATCGAGTCACAACCAGTCCCCGCCCCTTTTTTGATTTTCATCAAGCTGGCTCAGCTTAGTGAAAAAAAAAATTTCCAAAATAAAACAAGTTTGACTTTAAAAAATAATTTTTTAGCGTGGAAAATACTCACATTAACTTGTATTGAAAATATATGAAGTCAAACTTAAAAGAGTAAAAAAAAATTTTTTTTTAATTATTTGACAAATAACCACAAAGATTTATAATCAGGAAAATGTATTGTAATTAATTTAAAACATGTCAAATTCTTCTGAGATTCAAAAAGAAGATGAAATGTAAAAGTTATAAATATAGAGTTTGTTAATTTCCATCCTTATATTCTAAAAAGCCTTTATGACTTGATAGATATAGTATAGATATAAATGATAATACAATTTAAATTTAATGGTAGCAGTTTAATCTTTTCTGTTGTTTATGTATGGGCTTAAGTCATGTTTTATGCACAAGATAATAGCAAGCAAGAGAAATTCTGGTAAGCCAGAGATTGGCCATAAGCAGCATGTTCTGGATTTTAAGGCAGAGATAGTTTCAGACGTTGAGTTACAAAATACTCATCTGCTGAACATCAATCACGTTTCTTTCAAATACGGCACTATTATAGAATAAATAAAAAGGTTTTTCCAGCATTATGTAATTTGTTGTCAAGAAGCATTGTTTTAGCAAAGAATACACTAGACCTAAAACACATTTCCCTTTTATATTTCATTTTCCGCAATGTGACGGCTTTTATTTTTAAGAACTTGTGTCACAGTTGTATTTCCGGTGGCTAGCTTGCCTTTGCAGCGGTGCTAGATACAAACAGAAGGTTAGGCAGGTTGACAGCGACGAATCTTGTGCGAAGTGCGAGGATATTTAGTGTAGTCAGGGTAGAACATCTGTGTTTATGTTATGTGAAGTGGACGCCGGTTTATTAGGACTGTGGTGAGGATATATTTACACTTCTGACTAATGTTAGCACAGACCACATTGCCGCTGCCGCTGCTTTCACTAGCCTAGCTTAACGCGTGCTAGCTTCATAGCGGCTCGTTAAATATTACACTTCGACTTTTGTAGCTTGCCTGCAGGCAGCCTAGAAAACAGGAACATCTCTGTCAGTTAGTAATTATTTAATATTTTTTATATTATCAGCAATTTAAGTGTCAGTTATGTTATGGATTTAATGAGTATTAAATTGGGTTAAAGATAGATTCCTTCAGAGTAGCCACAATATTGTGGAGCTACTTTAGCCCTGTTAGGCTTTAATCTAAATGGTACGATGGTGGGTTTTATGCGCGCTGTCTATAAAGTGTAAATGCATTAAATGTAGTTTGTGTAACACTTCCCTTGTCTCCAGATTGAGCACCATGGCTTCTACTCCAACACTCAGGCGGACAGATTCAGCTCGGGGGGACTTTTCTCCTCTAAAGCACTTTGTTGTAGCCAAGAAGAAGATCAGCAATTTGTTTGAACAGCTTCTCGGCTACGTGAAAGAGACATCAGAGTTTGTCGAAGGTGAGTTTGTCAACTTATGACTAAACGTTAAAGAGCTGTCATCTGTCTTTAAACTTTTTAAACTATTCTGTGCTGACAGTCATCAGTGGGAATGAGGCTCTGGGGACAATCGCGACTCAAGATCAGAAGATGGAGATTCAAACCTATGCCGACAAGCTTGCAGTCATTAAGGAGGTCCTGGCTCGCAGGCACATGAAGGTGGCGTTTTTTGGCAGGTAAATGCGTCACTCCTCACCTGAGGTTTGATATCCTGCTGTAGAGGTTTTTCCTTCCTGTTGTTCTAATTTGGGATGTAAAATACAATACCCTGGGCAGGTGTGTTTCACTTTCACTTTGCAGTGTCCTGCAACCATATGTGGGAGTGTAGTAAGTTTAATTCATTTATACAAGTATATGGCTGATTTCTTTTTTTAAATAGAATTAAAAATCAACAAAAAAATCAAACAAAAACATCTCAAGACCTGAAGGTCTTTGGCTGTGATATGTGGCTTATTTGCTCTTTTTTTGTTATAATTTTTTAACTTTATTTTTTAGTAAATAAAACATACCAACCACAATTATTAGCTTCTTTCCATCTAAGGGGGGGGGGGGGGGGGAAACCCTCCAAAGCTCACTGAGGGAGAACTGCTGAGAGTGACGTATGTTACACTCAGTAATGTTTACCTTCCAACTAGTTGTTTTGGTGACATGCCTGGAATAAGCATTTCTTGTCCTACCACCACAAATAAATGTGTGTTATTAGCTGAACTCTTCTGAGAAATCAACTGCAACTGTGTGCCTTGGTCAGCATAGGACTCAACGTTTTATCAACAAAAATAAGGGTTAAATATGTGGAAACACCTCATTTACACTGTAGAGTATGGTGGAAGATCTGTGATCCTGTGGCCCTATTTCTCCTACAAAGCTACTAGGAATGTTGTTAGAATGAGTTATTATATGAGGAAATGGTAAATATAAATCTGGTAGCCTCAGCACTAGATTTATGGGTCACAATTGTTTCAGAGTTGTCTCAGTGACAGACCTGAATCCCATAAAAAACATGCTGGTTTTGTTAAATAAGATTGCTGAGGAAGGGACTCTGGGTGGTGGAGAATGATGAGCCAAAGACTCATCCTTTTGTGTTCTTCAACTTTGTGAAATGACCTTAAAATGATTATTGACCTCCATTTTAAAGATATTTGTAGTAAGTGTATTTGTACCACCACCATAATTTTAAAGATAATGAACTCCAAAGGTCACAAACATAAAATATGCACACATTTGTTTTTTTTTGTTTTTTTTGCTTTTTCTCCTAAATTAAGATTGTAGGAACTTGGTTTTGAACTAAAATCCCTGACGACATCTTGGTTTGATTTGAGTAACAGGAAGCGGCCTGTTTGACCTCTGATGTTTTCCTTTAGGACCAGTAATGGTAAAAGCACAGTGATTAATGCCATGCTGAGGGACCGCGTCCTGCCCAGCGGGATTGGTCACACCACTAACTGCTTCCTGAGCGTTGAAGGCACTGATGAAGAGAAGGCCTACCTTAAAACTGAGGGCTCAGAAGAGGAGAAGAGCATTAAAGTAAACATCTTAGCTTTTGTTTTATTTTTTGTCAGTTTTTTGTTATTGCAAATATGCCTAATCCTTGTCACATTTTACATCAGAACTATATAATATAAAGTAAAGTTTTAACACAAACCCACAACATAATTATTTCCTTCTAACTAGACTAACTCTGCCACCTTTATCTGGTTTTCAGACTGGAACAAAACTAGTGTATATTAGGAAATATAAGAGATCACATTTTGACTTTTTATTGTGTTCATATCTCAGTATGTAGTCGAATAAAGTGAAAGGAGCATGAAAAATGTGGATGAACTGAAATGTTCTTGCTGTTGTGAAAGAGTTAGTAAAGTAGGTCAGACTGTTAAGTACACAGTTTGATTGAATTTGTTCCTTAATAAGAGTTGAGACTTTCATACTGACTCCTAAAGACAGGCTTAGGATTTAATCGAAAAAGAAAATGTTTCTCCTCGTCATAGTTTGATCCACTGGTGGTCACGGGTATTTCAGGAATGATTTTGATTACTTGCTGTTGCGTATTTCTGTTTAGGAGTTCATATATTATCAGAGATTGCTTCCCTCCACGTTAATGAAACGCATATGTCTATATGTGTTTATTATTCCTTCAACATTCATCTCATCTTTTCCGACCCCTCTGCAGACTGTAAACCAGCTGGCTCACGCTCTGCACATGGATGAAAGCCTGGACGCCGGCTGTCTGGTCCGGGTGTTCTGGCCAAAAACCAAATGTGCTCTGCTTCGAGACGACCTGGTTCTTGTGGACAGGTAGACATAAAACCACATCTGGAGAACCTGCACGACTGTTGCATAGTAGTTTATATAGTTTATTTTAATGTAAAAATGCATTGTTTTTCCCCATTTTAACATTTATTTGGACATTTTTCTCCCTCTAGTCCAGGGACAGATGTCACAACACAGCTGGACAGCTGGATTGACAAGTTTTGCCTGGACGCTGATGTCTTTGTGCTCGTGGCAAACTCTGAATCGACACTTATGAACACGGTATTATTTCACACCAGCATCCTGTGGGATTCATTTATTTTGCATGAGGTGTTAAGCAGATTAGATAAGTTTTAAAGTCTTTTATTTATTATGAAACTTGGCATAACCTAGTCATTCCTATATTTAGCTAGTGCTGTCTATTAAATCTGTCGTGTCATCATGAGATTTGCAGGATTGGTGTCCTTAGCAAGGAAGCAGGGTTGTGCTAATGGTGTAACTGCTTTATGTGTTGTTGATGGTAGCGAGGTGGCTTTTTTTCTTCTTAGCTCTTTGTTTATAATGTTTGACGAAGATATGTTCTATGATATGGAACAAGTACATAATTAAAATACAGATTTATCCCTGGTATTTTTTTGTTATTTTAAAAATTCCATATAGTTGGGAAACATTATCATTAAAAGCTTGTTTTTATAGTATATGGAATGCTTTTAGTAGTCACTTAGGGTTTAATTGAGCAGCAACTATTTAATTTCCAAGCAAATTGTGTCTGGTTTTTTCAGTCACTTATGTTTACTCAATAGGCCTTTTTACATACTTTCCATCCTGAGCTGGTTATATTGCAATCGGCTGTGTGTACGCAGCCTCAGAAAGGCTCCACTTGTCTCTCTTTGCTCAGGCATTCATGCAATGTGAAGCTAAACACAGTCACTGCTGCTCTTAAAGAGAAAGCAGACTCACATTCCCATGGTGGCTGTCCACTGGACCCGAACCAAATTCTGACATGGCAGAAGATTAATAAATATATGTTGTTGTTGTATAACAATGTTTGGTTAGAACATTTCTGTTAGCTGAAAACGATGTACCGAATACATCCTGACATTTTTTGCTGCTGAGTTTGTTTTCTGAAGCATATTATTGACCTTGTGTCTTTATTCCATTTAGGAAAAACATTTTTTCCACAAAGTGAACGAGCGTCTCTCAAAGCCAAACATCTTCATCCTTAACAATCGTTGGGATGCCTCTGCAAATGAACCAGAGTACATGGAGGATGTGAGTTAAAACTCTTGTAGCTTTCATACCACAAACAAATACATTTCAACACATTAGGCAAATTATTATTGCTAGTAAAATAAACTTTACAAATTTATTTGAATTTATTTATTTCAAACAGACAATAAAAAGTGGAAATGGAAAAGAAAGATCAGACTGTCATGCCAATTGATTAAAAGATCTTCTGATTTTCTGCCCCTATAAATCATTCACAGAAACTGCTTTTGTATGATGACCTTACTTATTTATGTAATATTTGTGTTTTTTTGCAACTCTATAATGAAATCTCATTGAAAACGAACCTGTTAATATTGATGCAAGTGTTTATTTTTGCAGGTGAGGAAGCAGCACACAGACCGCTGTGTGAACTTTCTTGTGGAGGAACTAAAAGTTGTTGACCGTGATCAGGCACCCAACCGTATTTTCTTTGTCTCTGCAAAAGAGGTGCTCAACTCCCGGATGCAGCGAGCGCAAGGCATGCCGGAAACAGGTGAGCGTGAACTATAGTTTACCCTGGTTGAACAGAGTAAAGAATAGAAAAAGGTTGTGTAGTAGTTTCATGGATGTCTTTTGTTTATTTATTTAGCATTTTTGTGTCTATTCTTATTTGTTGTTTAAGTATTCTATCTTTACTTAGTGAAAAGAATTAGAGAGCAAACAAACCTTTTTATGCTAAATTAAATGAATACAAGCTAACAATAAACACAGTTGGATTTTTTTTTTTAAATATATTTTTTAAAGATTTAAATAATTTGTATTTTAGGTGAAGTCTCTAAATAGAGTTTAGGTAACATTATATTATACTTTTATCCCACAGGTGGCGCTCTGGCCGAGGGGTTCAAGGAGAGACTAAAGGAGTTCCAGAGTTTTGAGAGGAGGTTTGAGGTACACAGACTAGTGTTACATTGAGGATGTGGCTTAATATCTGGTAATATAATTACCAGTAAGGCATGATGATTATGTTACAAACTGATTTCTATTTTAATAACAGTCATTACAGTTTCCTTTCTCTTCATTGACTCTCCTTTCTATAGCAAAGCTTTATCTTTAGTCCTGTATCTATACAAGTTGATTAATAGATAATGACTTGGAGTTTTTTTATGCAGCTAGAATGGTTAGTTTACATTGTTCAATTATCAGCTGCCTAAAAAAACATTTACCATAGAATCTATGTTTTTATCTTAAACCACTGGAGAGTCTGTGTGAGAGACTCGCCAGCATAATGACGTAAGTCAATGACCAAAGACATGATTCAAATATTAGGCCGTGAAGTTTTCAGGAAACAAAGTGCAGTAGTTCTGCTGCTGTAATAAATGTCTTTTTATTGTTTTTTTTCCCAGTTATGAATGTCTTCACCTGTCACCTTTTCCTCACCAACCTTTCCCTCCTATCAAAATGAGAACCACATAAGAGCAGGATAAACACCTGCAACTGGCTTTCCTTCCATTATTGGACTAATAGCTGCTTCAAATCTCTGGTGTAATTGTGCTGCTGCAAAAAATAGAAATACCCAACTTAAGAGTTTTCATCATGTAGTGTGATGGTGGTTTTCAGTAACCAGAGAGCCAGCTCAGAGCCACATCAATATGTTGCTGTAAACTTAAGACTTCCAGTTAATGTTTGTGCTGATTTTGTTTCATTCAGAGGTTTTTGGAGGATTGCAGTGCAGAGAAACAGTTTAATAACACAGATTCAAGGTTTCCCCCAGAAAACTTGCTACGCCCGGAGGTTGGGCGCTAGGACAGTCATTCATTCAGCAGCTCGTCGTGTTTTTTAGTTAAAAAATGTTTAAAGTTGACAGGAAAATTTTTAAATATCACTTGATAATTATGTGTTATTGAAAGATTGGAAGATTAATACATGAACACCAACAATAAAGTGTTAAAAATGCAAACATTTTAAAAATACTTAAATAAATAAGCAATGATTAGCCCGTTGGGGACACAAGTAAAGCCTGGTGGCTCGACAGGCTTGTAATACACTGGAGGAAACCCTGAGATCATATTATTTATGTCAATATCCCTACAAACAGATGACGTCATATCACAGTATGATGTCTTAAATGATGCAGAAACGCTTTTTTAAACAAGTGCTGCTCGTTAAACACTTCACAAGAAGCTGTTCTATGTTCAAGAATTGCAGCACTGGACAGTTTAAGAAAAAACTGAGCGTTTACATCAGAATTGATTGACTCTGTCTGAAGACCAAGACGAGTATAGCAGAACTGAGTCAAAAATTTGTTTCATTGTTGTACTTTTTGTCTTTATGTGTATAAAAATATACATAATTGACTGAACTTTGAAACATAGCACTTGGACTGGCGGCTTGCTGTTTTTCAACCCACCTCCAGCTGCTGCTGAGAAAGCATTCATTTATCTGTGCTAAATTTAGGTCTTACAGTTGTGGAAATGTACAAAAGTGATGCTAAGCAAACAATAGCGCAAAGTTAACATTGGACTAGTCTGATGGGAAAAACTCCTGGTCAGTTTTTTTTTAATGTTTCCCCACTCAGAGCAGGCACCTGTAGGGCCATTTAGATATGTGCCTGTTCTTCAACCTGCGTCTTCATTGCTGAAGTCTAGATTCACTTAGGTGAGGTTAACAGTTGTTTGGTTTCATTTGACATCTGTTTGCATTTTTCAGTTTTAATATTTTCAGTTTTATTTCACCTTAACATATACCATTTTAGCAAAACATGTAGTTGTATATTTGAGAAAGTCAGCAAAACTACTTAGAAGTTTGAACCTTGAAACAATAGTAATTACTTACTGAAGCTGTGCTATGAACTAACCCAGAGGTGGGCAATCCTGGTCCTCGAGGGCCGGTGTCCTGCAACTCTTAGATGTCTCCCTGGTCCAACACACTTGAATCCAACAGCTGAATCACCTGCTAAGTGCAGTCAAGTTTTCCAGAGTCCTGCTAATGACCTCATTATTTGACTCAGGTGTGTTGAAGTAGAGACGCATCTAAAAGCTGCAGGAGACCGGCCCTCGAGGCCTGGAGTTGGCCACCCCTGAACTCACCTGAGCTAGAGCTTTTCTGTTTAGCTAAAACATATCTAAATCAATGAAGTCAGTTGCCTTTTGCCATCCAGTAATCAGTTATAAACAGCAAGTACCTGCAGATTTTAGTATAACATTTAATGTGTGAGTCCACCAAATCATGAAAATTGGACTTACTTCCAGATTGTATTTATTCATAACAAAAGTCATGCTTAAATTTGATTAATATTGAACTGATCAAATAAGAATAGACAATATTCTTATTTGAAATTAGTCTAAACTAACATCCTATTAGGAACAGAGGAGTTTCCTCCTGTTGCTTTAATGTCAAGACAAATCTTTATGTCCATAAAGTTATGTTCACTCTAGACACAAAGGACACAACATTCCTATGTTTTCTTGTTTTGACATGTTTTCTTTTCTTCTACAATTTGTCTGGTTTTTCATAAGTTTCTATTATTTACAAACTTTTCTGTGGCTAAGCCAACACACAAGTGTGACCCTTTTGTATGTGGGCTGTGCGACACAAGGTACACACTCTGCTGCTGTCATTTTCACGTCTGTGTCTCCATTTTTTTCCCTTCATCTTTAGTTAAAAGCAGCAGGTGTCTATCTTGTCCTGTTTGTCCCTACACCGCATGCTAACTCATGCAGGCGGTCTGGCAGCACCCAGCCTACCTGTCACAGTAAACTTGTGTGTTGTGGCCTCGCAGGAGTGTATCTCGCAGTCAGCAGTGAAAACAAAGTTTGAGCAGCACACTATCAGGGCCAAGCAGATCATAGAAAAAGTCAAGACCATCATGGATGCCATCAACATTGAAGCAGCCGAGAAACGGTGAGCATCCCTCCGCATGTCTTCCACTCTTGTTTTTATTTTATAGCCATTAAGAATTTTACAGTTCACGATGAACTAATTGTCTTTTTATCAATGTCTTAAAGGCTTTAACAGGTAAACTAGATAATAGAAATTTTCTGAGTAGTTAAAGTTAAGCGTAATGTGGTTAAACAATTAAAAAGAACAAACACAGTTGACCGTTCAGTTGCTTGGGTGCTTGTATCTGTCGTGACGTTTTGTTTTGGACTTTCAGAGTGGCAGCACTGGAGGACAGAGAGTATCAGAGAGACCGGCTGGAGTTTGTTAGGAATCAACTCAACTTACTCATTGAAGAAATAAAAAAGAAGATCAAAGCTATCAGCGACGATGTGGAGTCCAAGGTAACAAGAAGTGGGATAACTTCACCCTGCCTATAACAGCAACCAAATCACCAGTAAATATGCTGTCAGACTTATGTACTTGTGTTACACTCAGGTGTCCATTGCTATGGGAGAGGAGATCGACCGTCTTCATGTGATCGTTGACGAGTTCCGCGGTGATTTCCACCCTTCACGTCAAGTCCTCAAACTCTACAAGGCTGTAAGTAAAACTCTGTATAAAAGCTGTTCACTCTAGTCATGGACATCATACAGTAACCCCTTGTGAAACATAAAATGAACATTACATTTTGTGAAATCTCATCATCAAAAGCAAATATCAAATATATTAATTAATGTTCCAGCTATTATTAATCAAAGGCAACTTTAAATCTGTGGATTTTTAACTTTGATGTAAAGGATCTCAGAGTTTCAGCTGTTTTGCAGTTGAGCAAACTTCCACTAATCCGGACGTTTGCTCCAGATTAGTGGAGCATAAAAACTGAATGCTGCTTCTCTGTGTTTGGTCTTCTGGTTCTGGTCTGCTCTGAACCAGAATCAGAGAGGTCTGGAGGGTTGATACAACAACAGCAACAGGTCTTTAACATATATTGGTGCTCACCAATAGAACGGTTGAGATAAACTTGTGAGTTCTGGTTCTGGAAAAGCAAAGAATTAAGTGCAATTTCTGCTTGGAGTTGTATTGTAATGTGAACTATAAAATCATAATCACAAGTATTTATGCTCACTATATTTGTGTTTGCTATCAGCCCATTGGAGAACTCAGGTGGATGACTGCATTGGTTCTTGTAATCATTTCTTTAACATTATAATAAACTGAATTCATTCTTTGAGGGAGTTTCTTGCAGAATCTCAGATATCTTTCTCCTGATTTTATATTTGTGTTGAATGTTAATCTTGCAGTATTAAATTAAATACCATTGAGTAGAGTGATAAAATGGGGAGAGGGTTTACAGTCCGTCTAATTTATGCGACTTTTTCAAACTTATTTTTGCAACAGATCGGTTTAGAAAAGTGTTTCTTCTCTAGTTGACCTGAACTTCTTTCTTTGTCACTGGCAGCATCTGCTGGCGCATGTGGAACAGGGAATGGGAAAGAACCTGGCTTTCCGTTGCTCCAACGCCATCAACGTCTCTGTCCAGTCTTCTCAGCAATACATGATGGGTAACTGACTACTGACATTACAAGAAATCCCAACAGATTTATAGAAAACACATTTTACTGGATCATTTTGACTACACCTAATCAGAAGCGTTTGGTCATCTGACTGTACTATATTTGTCCTTGCTGAATGCCATCACCGCATGCCTCATTATGCTACAAATGCATCACCGTTTCAGACCTGCATGCAGACTGTCCTCTGTGACACTGATGCAGGTAAACTGGTAATGCGGTCGTTGATAAAATATACAGGGTGCTGTTACAAAACTAAACCATGAAGTCTTTTTTTTTTTTTTTTTTTGAAGAAATGAAGACAGGTAGCTACAGTATGTGTAAGTCTTTTTTCAAATACGAATGTTTTTCGTGTGTGTGTGTAACATTTCAGAGAGCATGGTGCCTCTGCTTCCCTCGACGGCTCAGAGCCAAGTCCACATGCTGGTGCCCAAAAAGACGTTCGACCTGAGCTATGACCTGAACTGTGCTGCCATTTGCAGTGACTTCCAGGAAAACATCGAGTTCCAGTTTTCGTTGGGCTTGAAGGCTTTAGTGCACCGCTACTTGGGTTCTGTTAATGCACAGAGAGCTCTCAAACTGGTAGATCCAAACTTCCAGGTACCTTCTGAGGTGAACATAATGAAACGTCATGTTGTGTATTTGGGGGTAAACCAGCCTAAAGTTGAAGTTGTGTTTTCTGTAGAACTCTAGAGCTGTAGTTCCTGTAACGCCTTCATCTGAGCCCCCATCCATCGCAGCACCGCCCAACAACGAGAAGGCTCTGATGACCCAGGAAGACCTGATGATAGCCATGGCAACCAACTTGGCATCCATCACTTCGCGCACCTCAATGGGCATCATCGTTGTTGGAGGAGTGGTATGTCCTTATGAACTGTGTGTATTTAATTATGGTCTAAATGCATCCTTAAAAAGTCAGGAAAAAATAAAGACTTTAAAATTTCTTAAATGAATTTAAAACATTTAAGTATACCTTAAATATGTTGACCACAGGTCTTAAATTTTGTCATTGCAAGACTAATTAATGAACATTTTTATTTTCTTGTCAAGGTGAAGTTTGAATCACACTCAAATGTCTTCATTTCGTTCTTTGACTTGAGGCGGTTGAGGCTACCAGCTACTTGTTGCTAACATATCCTTGCTAGCTAGCAAGCTAGTTTTTTTTTCCTTTATCATGGCCACAAAGCCAATTTCACAGTTTTTACTGTACTTACTGTAAAGCAGTAAGTTTCCTCAACCATCCTGTTTATAGATTTTCATAAATTTCCTTCAAGGTGCCATTAAAAAGGTCTTAAATTTGACTTGCCATTTGACTCTTAACGGTTTGTCTTAAAGCTTCTGACTGTTTTTTTTGTTGTTGTTTTTTTTGCTCTCAAGGTGTGGAAAACAGTTGGCTGGAGGGTTATTGCCCTGTCGGCCTCCCTCTATGGCCTGGTGTACTTGTACGAGAGACTCACTTGGACCACAAAAGCGAAAGAGCGAACTCTGAAGCGGCAGTTTGTGGAGTTTGCTACTGAGAAACTGCAGCTCATCGTCAGTTTTACAAGTGCAAACTGCAGCCACCAGGTCCAACAGTAAGTCCTGATGTTACAGAAGCTGCCTGTCCAATAACCTGGTAACTGAAAGATTATTTTGTTTCGTGTTGTTGGATAAATTCAACAACTATATTCATAATTTTGATTTGCAGTATTGTAAAAAACCTTTTGGAATGTATTTTCCCCTCATCATGACTTCCTCCTCTGAGCGGTGTGACTCTGTTCGCAGGGAAATGGCCACGACGTTCGCTCGGCTCTGTCAGCAGGTGGATCAGACGCAGAGGGATCTGGAGGCAAACATCCGTCAGCTGACCACTAATATAGATGAGCTGGAGACCGTCCAGAACTGCTCAAAGACTCTGCGGTGAGTCCTGAACACTTTCTCACGAGTACAACAATAAGGGGAATAGTTTGTAGCTTTTCAGATAATTCAGCAGGTTTTACCATGTCTAGCAAAAGTATTTATACTCCTTGAACTATTTTGCAGACTTTAATGGATTTTCTGAGGATATTATGAAATATACCAACAGAAAATGTTTCCATAATTGTGGAAAATGAACATGATTTTCAAAAAATGTTAAAAATTTGAAATGTGCCTTGCTTTTATAGAAACTTTGTAGAACTCACTTTTTCTGCAGGTACAGCTACAGTCTCCATCTTAGTACATCTACAGATAGAACTGACGCCCTTTTTTTTTCTTTTGCAAAGCAGCTTAAACTTAGTAAAATTATCCTCTGCTAACTAAAAGGGTACATATTGTGCTTTCTTGAACAAGTTGGGACAGGTTTGTGTTCCTCACATTTTGTTTTTGCACAAAATGCTTCACAAACCAGCTGACCAAACATACTGGAGCTGGGATTGCTAGGCAGCAGGGCAGTGCCCGCTGATTGAGACTTAATAATCGGGAGGTTTTTGAAACTGCTCGTTTTTCAGACACCAACAAAACATTTAGTTGTTGCCAAAAAGTGGATGACAAACTTCTTTGGTAAATTTGGTTCATGTTTTATACATGTTTTATTTTCTGCGCAGACATAAAGCAACAGAGCTGGAGAAACAGCTGGAGGATTTTACCAAGCAGTACCTGCAGCCTCAGGACTGAAGCCGCAGTCTGGCTCTTATGGAGTCGTCCTGCTCACGATGCCGACTGCTGGTGGCGGTGCTGGAAACTGAGTCAACCAAAACATGGAACTCTTTCTGCACACCACCGGGGGCAAAGCTGATGCTCCTCTGAACAAATGTACCTACAATGTTTTTCAGATATTAAGACTTTTTTGGTTTGTGAAAGATTCTTTTTGTTGCTCAGAAAAACCATTTGTTAATTTTGTAGGTTTCACAGGAAAAATTAAGTATTTTCCCTGTTCTTAACCCAGCCAGAAACATCAGGTGCTCACAAAAAAGCAGTTGAATTAAAAAGGAAAAATCTGCCTAAATGAACAGTGGTTGTGAAATTTCTCTCCACCAGGGGGCATCATGCATTGGTCAGGTTGCCAGGTGTTGGATTCAGTTTTTTGACACTAACCTTTTGTGACTTTAATTGTAAAGATGCCTTTTTTATTATTGTGTTTATGGAGAAAATGAAGACTTGTGCAGACGTTTGTTCAAACGGGATCAGTTGTTAGTGAAAAAAATACACGTTATATTAAAAGTGTAAGGAAATAGTAAATATATGCACTGTACTCGTGAGTCGGAAGGAAAGCATGTACTGTAGTTTTATTTCTATTTTCTAACAATCCAAACTGTATAGTTCAAAGAATTTCATTATCAGATGTTTTATATTATATTTTATTTATACAAAACACAATGGGCTTGCAGTTACACATCACTGCATTTTGTAAACTTTTGCGTTTCCTCTCAAAGGTGTATCAAAATTTGCTAGATTGCATTAAACCTGAAATTATCTAAAACCTGACTTTGTGTTTGTATTCATGTTTTGACAGCACGGCACCATTTTTACATGCATGTAACTTGGAGGTGTCAAAAGTCCGAATTGTGACACTTTGACTTAAGTTGTGTGACTCCCAACCAGAATTAAAACTGATAAATATTCAGAACCACAACACAGGCAATGGGTGGAGATTGAAACATTGAATGTTTTTATTGGGACATAATCTTTACTGAACTGCATCTGATC
The DNA here is from genome assembly GCF_003331165.1 of Xiphophorus hellerii. NCBI lineage: Eukaryota > Metazoa > Chordata > Actinopteri > Cyprinodontiformes > Poeciliidae > Xiphophorus > Xiphophorus hellerii. The sequence goes on from NC_045680.1 coordinate 13,092,589, forward strand.
CTGTGTTGTCTGTCGTTTCCTACATGGCAGACATCATGACCTTGACATGAGGGAAGCTAAAGCGGCCACTGGGATGTCGCTTCTGAACGTCCAGGATCCATTTTGATATCAAAAGCAGAACCACCACATGCTGTTTTCTACCTCGAGTTAATAAGCAGAACTGTAAATATCCAACCATCTCAAGTTGTAGGCCAGGAATCCTACATTAAACTTTAGAGCAAGTTAGTTAATTTGAACTTTTAAGACTTTTTTTTTTTAATTAGTAACTTATTTCTTGTGTTGTTGGTCTATAAATATACCATGAGAAAAGGTGGAAAAAGAACAAGAACATGCCATTCAATTAAATAGATGTGAGCTGATCTTCGGGAATCTGTAAGCGGCTAACAAAAAAAAAAAAAAATTGATTTGTTAAAATTGCCCATATCTACAGAAGAGTCGACATACACGGCAGCAAATGGACTCAAGGTTAGGCAAATATTCAAAACCAGCTGTTAGGAGGACTGCAGCTGTCAAAAAAAAAAATCTCATAAATGTTCTCATTCATTCTAAAGCAAATAATATGCAGCAAAACAGGGCAGTACGCTGGGGTTATCGAACATTAATGTGAAATGCATTAGATAACATAAAAATGAATCAAATAAAATAAAGCACGGGCGTCATCCTAACAGTGGTTTTTAATGCAGTTACACTATGCAGTAATAGTATTTTAAAAACCATTTTACAATGGGGTACAATATGCTTTAAGGCTTTTATGAGCAAAAACTTAAAATAAAAAATAATTTAAAAAAATCAGTGAGACTTGATATTGTTGATTAAAAGCTTTTTTATTGGTTACAATAACTCATGGCAACATAGTATCACCAAGCCACTGTACAAATACAAAAAAAGGTCTGGTGTGAAAAAGACTATAAAAATTATCTCATAACAAGTGATTATAATTTCACACAATAGCACTGTAAAGAGAGTTATGATGGCACCAAGTCCCCGGTCTTTAATGGCTTCAAATAAACAAATAAATAAAGGAAAAACCTCAAATAAAAAACCAGAATGTCAGGACAGTAGGCTGTAGTCAAAGAGCAGTGCAGTTCTGTGGTGTTAGTGCAACAAAAAAAATTTTAATAGAAGAAGCAGGGGTGTCAAAATGTTGACATTTTTGTCGTACTGTAAATAAAACTGGAGCTCGATTACAGACTGAACTCATGCAGCAGCGACAGGACCAAACTGTCAGACACATGAAAGACGTTACCTGTTCAACACTGAACCTCTGGCTCTGAGCGCACGCATGTGATCAGTTTGTAACATCAGCCGACCTGATCAGTCAGAAAGCTGGAGGGGGAAAAACCCCAAACATTCGGGGACGCAACACTGATGAAAAGCACCGTTGTTGGATTTACAGGTTTACTGTTCGACCTGCATGAGTGAACTGCACAGGCACATGAGAGTGTTTCTACTCCAGGCTCCAGCGGCTGACAATGCAGAAATATACAGGGATAAAAGGTTTGTTTACCGAATATTATCATCTCATACTGGCTGTCAGCTGTTAAGGGTCCTGGTGTTTCTTCTTTTTTTTAAGATTCATACAGCAACACAGTGAGAAACTGACATGTTCAACATTTAGTGAAGATGAGAAGAAACATCCAACATAATACAAAGATACAACCAGTGATAATGGGAAATAATCCTAGGCCGTTATGAATTATGCTACACGTTAAAATTATAATCATTTTAAAACAGTTCTTCATCGTTTCCACACTATTACCATTTCTAGTAAGCAAGGAAGAAGAGCAGTGGTGCTTTTTCAGCAAGCTGACCAGCAGCCCACAGCAATAGGTTGCTGTTGCTTTTATGGTCAACACAGCTGGAGAAAACGCCAGTCAATTCAGCAGGATTTTTTTTTCAAGAATAAAACAATTAGGATGTAAATGATATGAACAGTTTTGAAACATTTTTTTGCTTTGGTATAGCTTGATATCCTCAATCAGCCTATGGTTAGCTGTCCAGGAGTCCAAATGTGTGTTTACTGGAATGCTCAAAGTTCCTAGCAATGGTCCAGATACTGGACTGACCAGCTTCCCAGCTGAGAAAACTGCAGCTGCTGGATCTGCCATTCTGACCAAAGCAGCATCATAGACTGCAAGGGGAACTCCTAATCAGATGTTATTGGGTTGTTTTTTTTTACTTTAAAATGATCCACTTTTCAGTTTAGATTCAGTCGCTTCCTAAAGTGGTAAAAATATTCATCCTGCACAACAGAACATATATATTTGGTTATGACTGGTTTGATTAAAACCAGCTATGTTTGAGAGTTAACATGCAGACAAATTCCTGCTGCATTAGTGTTCAGAGATAAAAAAAAAAATAGAACTAAAGAATGCAGCTCAAGTTACATTTTAATAGGTTAAGAAAAGCCACAATGTCAAGAATCTACTGCTGATGGAGTTAAGAGAAAATTAGACCAAAAACATTAAATGTTTCTTCAAGCATCTTCTTGTTGAACCGTCAGAGAGAGAGAGAGAGAGAGAGTACTCCCACAATGATGTCCCGTCTCTTTAAATCCAAACCTTTTAGTCCTGTAATTAACACATAAACATATCAATGTCTTTGAGCTTGGTAGCGGAAATGACACTTATGGTTACAAAACTCACTGAGACAGAAGCAGTCAACCTATCAGATCAGACAACAGATTGGGTGGAAAATGACAGAGAAAGTTGGCACTTGATTAACGCTAGCAATGGGTTTTTTGTTGGGTTTTTTTTATTTTACAGACTAGTTTTCGGTTCACAGCTCAGGGTCTGTGGAGCACATTGGCACAGATGAATGAGGAAGTAACACTTGAACATCAGATTACACCCGGTCCCTCTACCCAACACACACAAGCCTTCGTCAAAACTGATATGCAAGACATTTCACATCCTATACGTCTCTCCAGGATATCCTACTAACCATCTGCTGTTCACAAACATTCCCTCAGGATGAGTTATTTAACTTCAAAAGAAGAGTAAAATCACATGAACCCTTTAAAATGAAATGTTGACCAGAACCACGGCTCTTTAAAAGAGGGAATAACTGACGGCTGAACCAACCAGAAATACAAACGTTTCTGTGTTAATTGAAAGCAGATTTGTACATAAAAAAAAAAAAATACAAAGAATAAAAGAAGTGAGGCATTAAGAAGCGGTGAGGAGCTGCATGCGGTTTTCCTCTAAGCGTTCGTCTTAGTGTTCACTGGAATCAGTGTTTGCTTCTGTTGGGAGGAAAGAATCTTCTCACTCACACGGCTCCTAAACGCCACACTTTACAAGTCATTTCTGAGCCATGGTTCGAGTATAAAGACAAACATTTACTATCAATTTTAGACATTTCCCCTCAGTAGACAGGCTTTAGATATGGCATATAGAAAACAAGGTGGTAAAGAAGGAAAGATTTCTTGTTGGATGATTGAAAAATAGACAATCTGTGGAACGCATGGATGGTTTGATGAAGAGATATCTGATAAATAGATTGGCTCAGACAGAGAAATTGATGGATTATTTGTAGGGTCGATAAACTGAAGGATGGCCAGATTGATTTATAAATAAATGGGTTAAAGGATGAATTGTTTGATGCACAGACGGGCAGCTACTGGAGACCGGCCAGTGGAGGAACTGATGAATGAGTTTATAAATGGATGAATGGATTGAAGGATAAATCAGTTGGTTAGAAGAATGGACGAGCGGACAGATGCACTGGTGGATGGACAAACAGATGCATGGATTGACAGGATGATACATGGATGACAGATTAATGGACAGATGTCCAAACTGACTGATAGATGAATACAACATCCTATTTACTTACACACACACACACTTTCCATGTTATCAATAAATCAGGGAAAAATATCTAGAGAAATATATTTTTCTAGATATATTTCCAGAAAAATTTGTTTGTTTGGAAAACCAACAAATCAAATTCCAGACTGTAGGATCAATGTGGGGAGTTTGTGTAAAATAAAAGAGAAAACGTTTCTATTCTTAGCTAATATCACCCTCCATTTTGAACGGCGTACTAAGGCAAAACGGAGACAGCAGTGCCTCGTCGCAAACCCTCCTCTGTCCAGCCCACAAGCTCCAAAAGTTTAGAATCACAGATAGGCACCTGAGACAGCTGATAGGTCCAACTCACACAAGATCTGGGTTTTGTTTCAAGGTTCTTAAATGCAAAATGGATAACGAGAAACCTCAATATCACAAAATCTGTACTATACTACTGCTTGTGCGTGCGCTTCTAGCTCTCTATTAGGTGTATGTTCTTCACTAGTTAGATTAAAAGTTTATGATGTGTTTTTGGTGAGAAACAAAATGCTAAAGGTTTAAATGTTTGTGTCCTTTTTTTTTGTAGCAGGCTTGCTATGGCACTGGTGTGATTTTGAAGTGGCTAACATATTTTCTGCTGCTTTTCTCACACCTTGATGACAAAAATAAGTTCAATCCTTCATTCAGGAGGGAAACAAATACTGAACTGACACGGCAAGCTCTGACATCTTTTTCCCTGTTTTCTCAGGCTGCTACAGTCCTTCACAGTCCCAACAAGAAGCTCCTGTAGATTCTGGTCAGACAAACTCAATTATTTTTTTTTTTGTCCTTGGGCAGAGTTGTGTCAGGATTGCAGGGAGAAACCAGCTTCGGCTTGTATTTAAGTTGCCATCATAATGTATATAAATAACCGAAGCTTGTCCCAATGTTGAAGGAAAGACGAATCTCCTGCAGATCACGTGAGGTAGGGCTATTACGACCTCCGTTTACCAGTCAAGCTACAGCCGATTTGCATGGAATGGATGTAGTTGTCCCGATATTCAGAATTCGATGATCTGAAACCACCAATCCAAAAGAGCGGAGGTCAAACCGAAGCCTCGGATCGTTTCCTTCCCCGCCTACTGTAGCCTGAGCTTTAGCAGTTTCTACTTTGGAGTTAAAGCTTGATCCAGACAAAAAGAAGAAAAAAAAAGAAAAAATATTGGATTGAAGCTCCTCCTGAAATCTCAATCTCTTGATTCCCTTCCAAAACAAAATGAATATTTTGACTCAACTAATGCCAAAATAAAAACCTAAATATGCCTTTAATAATAATAATAATAAAGAATGTAGCCAGGCTAAATTTTGACTCGTAACTGAGTGAAAAGGCTTATTCTCATTTTCCTTTAATTAAAGTTCGCTAATGTTTCTGGCATTCTGCGGTTATGTCTATTTATCGTAAAACAAAAAGGAAAAGCAACAAAAATACCTCGATAGGCAAATGAACTACAAAAATATATACATACACACATTATATATGCATATATGATGCATATATACACACATAATGCTATACATATATACTGCCTTTATATATACATTTACATATTACACACTGATACTAATTTTGTTTTGTACTCATGGCCACAAATGCACTTTAATGCCCTTAAAAAGAAAAAGGAAATTAAAAATATCTTTCAGTTATTTTCATTAGAAATAATTTCATGGTTTCAATTTGACGGCTTTTTATAAAGAGGTTTTTGTGGCTTCGTGACAGCTCTGCTGAGAAAAAAAACTAAAAACGTCAAGAAAGTCTTCAGCTCGGAGGAGTGAGAAGGGCTTCAGAAATGCACTCCCTGCGGTCCAGCCCAGCGGGGGAGTCGGGGGGGCTGCAGACCCAGGGTGGCGGGCAGTGATCGAGTACATCAGGCGAGACGCTGAGTTTAGTTCCAGATCCGGAGGAAACTGTCCCAGGATCCGGTGGCCACGGCCATGCCGTCAGAGGTCACTCCTAAGCAGCTCACACGATTGTCGTGGCCGGCGAGGACGCCTGCAGGAGGAGGAAGACGAAGCAGAGCCGCAGGCTGGTCACGCAAGTACAGAGGCTTACAAGGGTTTTCATGAATCTGTTTTCGTCACACTGAAGTTAGAAACAAAGTGTTTTACTGGGATTTTATGTGACTGGTCAACACAAAGTAAAGCAGAACTGAAGTGGAAGGATTATGCTTCTTTTACAGATTTTGCTAAATAAAGCCCATTTCAACAAGTTGAGTACATATTATGTGGCTCTACAAGGCTAATGCAGTCAAACATGTATTAATCAAACATAAAGTATAGCAACAGCAAGAAGTTTACAGAAATAACAGAAAAATTGTAATGTACGAGTCAAATGAAGAAAAAAAAACAGAGGCTGCTTTTAGATATTATGGAGTCTAGTTTCTGGAAGTTTCTCCAAGATACGTCCGTCTTAAACTTATGTTTTTAGATGCGTTTCCTTGCAGTTAAATTTGAACTTTTTTGCATTATACTGCTATTACCTTTGTTCCACATTAAAAAACCTTTTACTGAGACAGTGCTCCATAAATAGACTACAGAGCATATCAATTCAAAGCACAGACAGCTGACCAATAAAGTCTTTGGAATCCAGTTTGGAATTCAAAAATCACATAACCTGACTTTAAATCAGATTTCTCACAGATTTGATTTTAAGTTACTGCCAACTTGTAGAGCTCATTTTTTAAAACTGAATTCTTGCTTCTTATTTCACCAGATATATAGGGTGAAATAAGAGCAGAAACAAAAATGTTTACCTGGCTACCTAAAAAGGAAGAGCATTTACAATTAAAGACAGACTGTGTTCATCGACATTACGCCGTGGGAGCTGAAGCCTGGTCATTTGTCTCATACCTGCTCTATCCCCTTTCAGAGTGTCCCACACGTTGCAGTTGAAGTCGTCGTAGCCGGCTAACAGCAGACGGCCGCTCTTGGAGAATGCCACAGAGGTGATGCCGCAGATGATGTTGTCATGGCTGTAGGTCATCAGCTCCTGGTCGGCACGTAGGTCAAACAGCCTGCAGGTGGCGTCGTCCGAGCCTGTGCCGAATGCATTACCGTTGGGGAAAAACTGCAGAAAGAAAAAGAAACTGCTAAAACTTTAACTGTTCAGATAGTGTTGTGCCTGCTTTGTTTTGTTTTTTTTCTTGTCCAGAAAAAAGCACAATCCTCCAAACTTGAATTTGTCTGAGGCTAAAGTTGCAGAACTCACACAGACGGCGTTGATGTCAGACACGTGGCCAGTGAAAGACTGCCTGCACATCCCATCACGGATGTCCCACAGCTTGGAGGTGGCGTCACAGGCGCCGGACACAAAAGTCCGGAAGTCTGGGCTAAGAGACAGGCTCATCACATCACCTGTGTGGCCGGTGAAGGAGGTGGCCTGCTGGCCCGTCTCTATGTCCCATAATGCACTTTAAAATAGAAAAAAAAAAGAGAACGAGTAAAAAAATTTTATACTAGTGACCCAAACAGTTTTTGTTTTTTACTCTTAAAGAGACAAACCCAATGAAACCAAAATATACCAGCACTAAATAAATGCACAGAGTACTGCAGTTTAATCATGTAAATCCTGAAGTATCCTCTGTCTGTACTCAATGGGCGCTGCAGTGTTTTGAATGTGGGGTCTGCTCACCAGGTGGTGTCTCCAGAGCTCGTTAGTATCTGGGAGTCGTCCAAGAAGCGACAACAAGACAAATAACCTGAACATAAACAGAGAACCTATATCAGAACAGAACTAATTTTTCCTGAAAACTCAATGTAAAACAAGTTTTACTGCCATTGTAACCAGGGGAGACAATACAAAATGTGGCAAAGTGTGAAAAAAATAAATAAAAAATCCCCCCTACCTGTGTGTCCTGGTAGCTCTCGGGTGACCCGCACGTTGCCCTCCCGGGTCTTCAGACTGTATATAGAGCAAATGTTGTCCAGGCCTCCGCAGGCCACATAGTTCCCAGAGGGGGCGTAGGCGCACGTCATCACCCATGAAGAACGCAGTGGGATAGCATGCATCTAAATTCAAACAAGAGTTAGTGACAGAAAACTGCAGATTTCCTACAAAGCTTAGGGTCCAAATAAAGGCTTGCGTCTTTTATACAAACTGCTTTGCACTCATTGCAACAACTACACCACAATCTAGATCACTAAATCTGCTTTCTAAACGATGTAGCAGCTTCATCGACAGTAAATGAAAATCAGGTTTTATTGCACTTGCATAATTTCACTACATTACTTCTAATCAACTTCTGATTCTTATTCCTGTGCAAAAATATAAAACAGCTTTATAAACGTTATCCCTCTTACTGCAGAGTTGGACATATCAAAGTGAAAAGTTATTTCTTGTAAAACTCATTATTTAAATTGCATGTTTTCTTGTCTTTACCCTGCTACACTTTCATCCTAGAAAACACTTCTGTTTAGAATACTGCAAACGCTTCATTCTTCACTGCAATAACAATGTGAGGAAAAAAAAGCAAATGATTATCTTTTTAATTTTGCATTGTATTTTAATAATTTTTATCTGTTAGCAACTCTGAAACCAAAAATGCTAAATGAATTTGACTAAACCCCAAGATATCATGGGGCTGGTTAGAAAGATTATCCATAATCTAATTATAAATAAATTTAATAGTTTTGAATTTGGTAACTCAAACTTTCCCCCCATACTCCATATGATCATATGCTATTGCAATAAAGGAAATAATTTTTTTAAAACAGACTTTTACTAAGGTTATATTACAATAAAACTGTCCACTTATGAACATAAAAAAGTTTTTCCCCCTTTCTTCCAAAAAACATCTATGACTAAACACACACTTATTGGAACAAATCATCACAAGACACTTCAGATTATACTTAAATAATTTCAGCTGTCAGCCATTATTAAGTCTACACACCTTGTTTGTTGTGTAGCTGTCCCAGATGATCAGCTTTCCATCTTGTGAGGCACTGACCAGTAACCTGGAGGCAGGTGAAGCACATCAGCATGACACTCCGCTCAGATTCACATTATCAAGCACAATCTAAGCTACATGCACCTTGTTTATTATAAGCAATGAGTGGCAGCCACCTTAAACACTGCTGTGCTGGATCGTCAGCCTGGAGGTTAAAAAGCATTTAGCGTCACCAATCTCTTACTCCTCTTTTTCCTCTGCATGTCCCAACCCAACTAATATTCAAACCTTCACTTATGCAAAAGCCAAAACTGTGGGTGACTTAATCTAAGCTGGGAGGAAAATTTGAGTAGCTAGGTGGAGGTGGGCGGGGGGGCTCTAGATGGCGCAGATGCAGGAACAGCTGGAACCCCTCCCTCTCATCCTGATGGGGTGTTTCCGCCTCTCCGGGTAAAGGAAGTGGTTTGATGGTGCTGCAGTACAATCAAGAGGAGAGCCGTAGTCCTCAAATGTCAGTGGCTGTATACAAAACAAATACTGGTCCCCTGGGGGGTCACGTAGTAGGTGCTCGGCACGCCTATGCACACTCACACCTTCAACCGAACACACATCTTAAGGAGCAGCCACAGAGATCAGGCCTTTACATAAGTCCAAGTGTGCCATTAAGCACCATTGCATCTTTCAAAAGCATAAAAATATCATGTTGTATTACATTAATGAGAGTTGGTGGATTCATTAAGAAACACCAAAGCTATTCTCACAGCTGTAAAGATTTCCCTCATATCAAACACCCAACACAAATGGATCAAAATCACTGGTTGTGCATGTCTTGCTGATTGACATTCTTGTATTTTTTTATTTTTTTTTGAGGCAAAGGCCTTTATTACCTTCCTTTTTTAGTTGAAAAAATATATACTTGTGTAATTTTGATCCAGATCAAATTAGTATATGCAGCTTGTGGAAACAAAAAATACTTTCTATGGCTCAAGATTAGTGCACTGCATGCATACTTATTGTGAACTATAATCCTAACTGTTAATTCTTGGTGCCTCTCAGTGTGCATATTTGCAGCAAATTGTTAGAAAAAAAAGCAGTTTATAAGATCTAGTTTAATGAACATTTGTAGACTACAGAATCTTGCAATGTTAGATTTGCAAGAAAACAGCAGTAAAAACTGAGATCTTAGAAACTGCATCTGTAATAAGAAAAGCGTTTTCTGCCATATGTCGCTGCTGTGCTCATAGCAAAGAGGTAAAACATTGCTGGTGCCTTGTTAACGTGATAGTAAAAGGTGATTATGGTAATATTAGTCATATTAGTAGAGAGAGGAGTGGGAGAACAGATGGAACTGATTGTTGTTCAGCCCCAGACCTGGGACTGTCGTCACTGTCACATTGCATTGCATTGATAGAGAAAGAAAGAGTGACACAAACACACAATAGAACAAAAGGAAAATATTTAATTACCACTAATTAAAAAATACTTTATTTTTGCTGCACTACAAAGTACTTGAACCAGAACTTTTCAGTGGTGCTTCTACAGCAGCCAAAGTATTCAATGCTGCAGCCAGGATCATAAATATAGATGGAAGATGATTGAATATTTTTGGTTCTTTTTCTTACTTTGAACTTTGGAACTGACTGCAGATAGATTACACTGGAGCTGACTGAACAAATTAAGGCAGCAAATGGAGGAAATAGATACTGCAAAGGCAAAAATCTAAACAAAGCCAAATCACAGCTTTTAAATGAAATTTTTTAAATACACAACTCTTGCAAAAACAAACAAACAAAAAACCCGATTAACATAAATATCTACAAATGACAAAGAGAGTCCTTACCTGGATTCACTCCCCCAGTGCATTGCATATATCTTGGCCAGGTGTCCCCTGAGAGTGCGTCGTGTCCGCATCTGTATCCGGCCCACCGAGTCCAGACCAGCTGTGATCTGCATAAACACAGGAAGACGGGTCACTGGTTACACTGGAGGGAAAGACTGATGCCAGAACTGGACACAAGCTGAGGCAGCAAAAACAGGATGATACTTAAAAAAAACAAAAAAAAAACATTTATATCAGGATTTCCTGGACTTTTATTTATGCACAGTGAAGTCTAAATGGTAAAACAAGCTTCAAATATTCAATTAGAATGAATAAAATACAATTAACGGCAATTAATGCACCGCTGTGAATTTAATTTCAGAACACCAGATACTAGCTGACTTAATTCAATATCTAAATTGGATTTAGATATGGACTTTGACTGGGCCAGTCCAACATTCAGCCTGAAGCAGTTCGTTGCCTTAAGAAGGTTTTCTTCAACAAATTGCCATAAAAGCCAGTAAAGTAAAGCAGCTTCTTTTGCAGGCAACTGGTGGTACTGGTTTGGCCCTTAAACACAGTCTACTACCTGATCCAAAGCTTAAAAATAAAAATATCCAGAGTCTTAATCTATTTCGTGTGTTTGATTAGAATTAAATCATAACATATTGCTGAATGTTTATTAAAATTATGTTTAAAGAGTGCAAAAATGTGCTTAACAGCAAGATAAACCACCAAGTAAAAAAAACTGCTAGATACGTCAAGTAAAAATGACTTCAATGTGGTTCCAATTTGGCCGACCATGATTATTTATAACATATGCAAATGTGGAGGACATACCAGAGGGGCATGTGCATGATGTTTTGTTTCAAAAATTAAAATAAAGCTCAGCAGCCTACAATGAAGAGAGTTACCATGTTAAAAAACTGATACGATCTTTCGCTACTCAGAGATTTTGATCTTGGGGGAGACGATCAGTGTCGCACTCTAGAAGTGAAAGTGGATGTCAAAGAAACACGGCTAGAGAAGTCTCCGGTGTTTTGTACAAATACACAATTATGCCTGTAGTAAAACCATATTCATGTAAAATAAAGAGCTCCAGACCAAAGTGGTTCCTTAAGTCTGAAAAACAGAGAATTTCACTTGTGATATTTCTCTGATCACCAAATGATAAATCATCCAGTTCAGCAAAGCAATGTTTCATGAGTATTTCATTACTTTAAGCTGCTACGTCTGCAAACTGTAACAACACATTGGGCACAGAGTTTACTCATAGCATTATTTGAAAACAAAGGCTCAATAGGCAATTCTTTCACTGAGTTTGTTCACAAACTGTAGTTTAGCACACAAATCATACATAGACATGTTTTAGGTCTGACTGAATAAAATAAGTTGTCATAATTTCCTATGTTGAGCATCTTGGCTACAATTTGCATACATATGTAGTGAAGATGTGTCTCTAATAAATGTTTAAATCACTTTTAAATTGTGCTTAAATATTCATATTTTCTTCGTTTTTAAGTTTTAATTTACTTTTTTTGTACAGCTATACCAAAACATTTTCATTGTCATCATTTCTGTGTCATTCCACTGTCTTTGTGACTGTGTGTTTAGGCTTTATCTCTGTCACTCATTTGACTCCAACATTGATCAGCTCCAATATATATTTTGACATTAATTGTAAGACATTTAATATTTTAGCAATTCACAGTAGATTAAGTGGCAAGTCATTTGTCAGTACCGATGCACAGATACCACATTTTTCCAAACCAAGTAGTAGTCTCCAGTTTTTACAGAGTTTCACTAAGAGTAATGCTTAATGCTCACTTTTAGTGTATTTAACATAAATAGAATTAGACTTTCCCTGCAGTAAATTGTTAGAAAACTGACATTTACAGCCTTGCCACAACTGTCACCAGAACAAAGCTCTTACAACCAACTCATCTTCATTTGTAGGGAAGGAAATGTATTTTTCTATGCACTGTCGAAGACCCTGTACGCAGCTTGTTTCAGTAAGAAAAATTGGTTGACAAAATTACACCTTGTCTCAAAAAACAACAATAAAATGAAAAACAAAAAAATAAACAAAGTGTTTTTTGTGTAAGTAGGTCCCTCACCTGTGACAGAGTGGAATCACTGCAGGCTTTCCTGGCATCCTACAAGGAGAAATCAAGAATGAAGGAAATTCAAAAGTTTCATGAGAAATGGTTTCAGCTGAAGCTGTGCGAGTCACTTCCAAGTTATTCTTTTTTAGTTGTTTTACCCGAATCTGGTTGCGTAGTTGCTCGGCTTCCTGCCGCAACTGTTCGAGCTCACTCATTGTCCCTGTGAGATGCGGTCAGGACACAGTCCTCTGTGAATACTGGCTGGGTTGAGAAAATACACGAGCCTGCTCGCGCACACACTCACTTACACGCTCACACACACAAAACGCTTGACCAGCTGACACCTGCAACACAGAGACAGAAATAATGTAAGTTCAACAGGTATACGGAAAAAGAATAGCAGCACCTCCATAAGACAAACAAAGGTTCCCTGTTTTGGGCTGCGAGGGTACAATGCTGCCATCCAGGCCCTCCAGGGGGATTTCAGGGGCTGGGTGGCAGCTTGGAGGGTGGTCTATCTCTTCAAACACCCTCACTCTGGTTCAAAAGGCCATCTGAACTGGGCCCTGACCTTTCCTTACTCAATCAGCCTTTTGTGTTGTCGCATTGCGCTGCTGGCACGGCCCACCGCTGTGCGTGCGAGCTCCGAACGAGTGTCTGCGCATCGTGTGGGCCGATCTGGACGGCATATTAGACAATATGTACAACAGAAACCATTTGAGAGCGAGAGTACATTATGTGAGCAGATCTAAGTGTGTCAGATTAAGCATTCATTTGCAAACGCATGCTTGTGTATTTATGCACGTGCAAGTTGCCACTTCCTTTACCTTGGGGAGCCTGAATGTGGGTCACAAAGCACTCAGAGATTCCTCTGAGATGTTTGCACTTCCCCGACCCCGTAGTCTGCTGATTTTCCACCCCATTTTACTGCGATCCACAAATCCAACGTACTGAGATTAAATTTTTAGATCCACGTTCAATAATTCAAATATTAGGGCCAACACAGGCCTACATATGTCCATACTGAAACACTTGGTCATTATAGAATAGCATAATTGTGAATACTTTCATAATTCTTTAAAAATTTGTCCAGAGAAGCCATTTTTAAAATGTCTAAAATCCACTGATGTAGCCTGTTGCTCCTCTCAGCTGACAAGATGGATTCAATGGACTGCTCATTGTGAGCTCATTTATTTAAGCCTTTGCTGAGGCATTGCAATGCATTCAGCTGCCCATAACAACGTCACTCTGACGCATCCGAGGAGGAGCTCAGCATCAGCCTGAATCAGAGGCATCTCTACTCTAAAACAGCCATCCATCTGTTATGCTATATGCCTCCATAGGCCGAGGCATCACACAGGGCTGCTTGTGCTCATAATGGGTTTAGAAAGCGCTTTTGTTAAACAATACTGCAATGAGTAACATAACAGTAAACGTTCAAATGAGATGGTGCTGATACTGGTGGTGGTGGTGGAGAGGGACATTAGGCAACACATCATTTGATTTCAAGAACTACATGAAAGGACTTGTTCACATTATGAAGAAACTACTGCTCAATCAGAAACCAAAACAGGAAGGAGGCTGTTATCTTGAGAAGAGCCATTAGGTGAATTATCCTACAAAGTTTTAAGTTGTAGTTTTCTTAACAATAACAGCTCTACATAATAAAAAGAGGGAAGAACATGAGAAAGGCAAAGGGACAGATACATTTTACACTATTGTACAGTCAAAAAAGTTTGCTGGCTATATTTCTTGATTCAGGATGTTGTCAATCCTGAATGTTTTTATTCCACTTTATTTCCAGGAGTTCATTCAGAAGTGGTGTAACAAAGCTGGGCATCACAGAGAATTTCCCCCAAAATTAAATAAAGTTTAAGTAAGTAAAGTTAAGGATATAGGTGCAGGGTTTACCCCAGAAAACTTGCTAACCCCTGTGCTTGGGGCACCAGGGCAGTCATTCATCCAGCCGGCCACCATGTTTTTCAGTTAAATGTTTTTTAAAGTTGACAGGAAATTTGAAAATATAACTTGATAGTTATGCATTTTTGGAAGACATTATTGGAAGATTAATACCTAAATAACAAGTATAAAATCTTAAAAAGAGGAAATTATAATAAAAAAACTGAAATAAATAAGCAATGCTTAGCATGGTGGGGGCACAATTAAAGCCTGGTGGCCCACCAGGCTTATAGTACACTGAGGGAAACCCTGAGGTGGATATCTTATAAAAGAATGGACATCTTTAAAGGAACCTAAGCTGCCTAGATTGTAGATTTTTATACAAAAACATATAATAACCCCAATATGGAATATACTACTAAAATAAATGAAAATTATAAATGTGTTCCTTTCCCTCTGTATTTTTCGTACATCTAGCAAACCCATTTTCACGTGGAATTTTCCTCTTTTTTTAACATGTCCTACATGTTTTCAATTAATTTAGGTTTTTTTTTTTCACCCTTTTGTCTCTCATTACATTTACTTCCGTTTCGTTTTAATATTCCGTCTGTTTTTTCTGTTTTATTCCTGTATGCATTACAACTTAATTAGGGCGAATCCATTTTTCAGATTTGAGTTACTTCCTGCGTCTGCCGCTCTAATGCTTACGGAAATGCAAAGAGTAGTCAAAGGACGCTGGTGATACAGGAAAAACAAAGACAAGGATGCAAATTAAAAAGGGATAAAGGAAATGTTAAATAGTTTCCTCAAGTATAATAAAAACCCTCAACAAAAACAGAGGAAGTAAAAAAATGAATATTTTGTCTGTATAGATGGAAACAGGTGTAAATCACATTTGCAATAATAAAAACTTAGCTTGGTAGTTAATTTCCATTTGTTCTTGATTAACAAATTTCCCATATGCAACTGGCCAATAGTTTTGGTTAAAGAAACGGAGGCTAAGTGAGCAAAAAGAAAACTGAATTTGTTCAGCCACTTTTCCATTTCAAATTCAGTTTATTCATATTCTGTCAAGTCGCAACAAATGTCATTGTAAGGCATTTAAAAATAAAAACAGGCTCAAATAATTCAGAATATCCATGACTCGACCTTTACTTATCATTTTCTGAAGATAAGAGGTTTGTTTTTCCCCCGACTTTATCTTCCACCAGTATCTTACTCTACATTACACTTTAAACATCTCCCACTTACTGAGGAGTAAACCAAGTACAGTTTTGTACGTCATAACATGAGTTAAAGAATCTAAAGGGTGTCTCTGCCAGGTGTGAACTTGTTCCTACTGACTAAACATCTGGAGAATGGAGAAAGTTATATCAAGATTCCAGTAAGGTGAACATTAACCATCTTCCTTCTGGTCAACCAGTTAATGTCCTTTAAATGTAAAGCGTCAATATTTACTGGAATTTCATTGACTTTTAGCTTTTGTCCAAGCTGTTCAAAAATGTAATTATAACAACATCAGAGACTGCATTTTATGGCTAATTTGCTTACTTTAGATAAACATTTCATTGTTTGGCCTCTAAACCACCTGAGATCATATTTATTTAAAGAACCACAAATCTAGTTTAAAACCCTAATTTATTCTTAATTGTAATAAAAAAAGAGAGACTGATACCACTGTCAAAGGTTTCAATTTCACAAAAGCTAATTTTTTTCAGACCTTGGTTTAAGCAAAGTCTGTATAATTTAATGGAACCTAAACTGCCTTGATAGTAGACATTTATACACAAATATAAAAGTTTAATCTATATTAGACTTGAATCTAATAAAAATTAGACACAAGTGAAAAGTCTAATTTTACTAGACGCAAGTGAAGCCAAAGCAAGATGCTGCACACTGCCTGTCAGTTGGCTAAATAAAAGCCCTACAATTTCCCCCCCCCGTTTTGTAGAAAAATAAAAATCACATTTGCCCGTTGCAGAGCTATGTAAGCATCAACAATAGCTTATACATGGATGGACGTTTTCTGACGTCAATAAAAAATTACATAAAAAGGTTAAGACATATATTTGGGTAGCATCAACAGGTGTAATCTTGTAATTCATTCATTTTGTTTACCACCTGAAATCAATAAACATGCAGAACATTTAACCACTTTTTGTGTGTGGAAACTAATCAGAGCATTTGATTAACAGTCCAGAAAGCAAACATAACTCATCTAAAATTATTGAAAACTTGTTTCTATTCTACATTTGATTTAAAAAAAATTTTAAACTACTTTTCCTCCCACTTATCTTTTTTAAATGTTCCTTACATAAATCGTTTGCAGTTACTCCAACAAAGAACCTGTTGTTAAACAGGAGACTTAAAATTTGACATATTCGGCTTTTTTTTTCGATACTAGACCCACCAAAACTAGTTACCACTTGTTGATGACATGATGAAACCAGCAGATTGATGACATGATTCACTGTTACTTCACAGTTTCAGACAAACACCGACTCCCAACCACAGACAAAAACGTAGTTAAATCATGTTAAGAGATTGTGCGACAAATAAAGTGTGTTGTTTTTACAGGCTGATGTTGTGGAGATGCGTCTGTGGAGAATGAGGCAGGGCCCCCGTCACACCACCAGTTGATACTGATAGGAAGGCGGACTGTATATTAATTACTAAGAAACAGGGGGAAAGCTACGTAGAGGACTGCGCAACAAGAAAACTTAAAAGTACTGTGGGAAAAACTGGAAACAAAAACGTAAATACAAGTTAAAAAAAAAAAAAAACTAGTGACAGTTTTCTTGCTCGTAGTTTCCGCCCTACAGGCGGTAAAAGGCCGCGTTTGGATAGCCGCGTTTAGGATTTTGTAGGCAATGGAAAGCTTCAAGGAGGGGAAAACACAGAATTGAGCCATTGAAAAGACTGGGAGCAGTTACTTCAACTGCCACAACCGCTGCCGCCGGGGACATTTCATGGTTCTGGGCAATTCTGGACTCCACCGAGGCTGCAAAAACAAAAATAAACCCGCTCCGAGCAAAAACAGGAAATAGCCTTTAAAAAAACACACACACACACGCAGACAACCAAAATACGAAATACGAGACTGCACGTCCTCACCTGAAAAAGAGGCGTTCTGGCTCAGTCCCGTTCCTTCGGTCCGAGTGGCACCGATATGTTTTCACACGACAACCATGGCCTCAGCTGGGGGGGAGACCGTGGAGAGGAGCCGCGTTAATTTCCACACAATTTAATCCGCTTTAGGGGTCAGAAGGGAGCACCCACTCGGATCGGATTTGACTGAAATTTTCACCAAGCAGGCTAATCACCACACCCATGAAAGTGGGAACATGGCAACAGCCTACATTGAGGGGTGCACACTAGTTTACATGCTCCATATTTTAATCTATTTAATCACAAAATCAGAATTTAAAAAATGTTCTACCTTTAAATCTATGTATATTTAAGTCAGTAATGAAAACAGGCTTTTGATTCGAAAGGTTTTTCTTGTTAAGCATACTTGGAAAATGTCTGAAAGTGTTTGTGTCCCCTCCCACTAAAATGGTACAGTCTGCCAGCCCCTCTACAAAAAGGAACCGAGTGGGATACGGGAAACAAATATTAGAACTCTAAAGCAGTTTTAAAATAAAAAGTAGCAATTAAAGTAGGAGCAGTTGTAATGTTGCAACACTTATGGTTTAGTTATTCATAAATACAAAAAGAAAATCCTTAAAAGTGCGGCACATTTATTTACTTATTTAAATATTAAATTTGTGTATTTTTTTTCTGTAACAAGTGATCACACCACACACACACACACACAGTAAGACCACAACTGGGTAATGAAACAGATGTTCACTGCCGAATTTCACAAAATGGGAAGTTTTAAAACAGGGCAGGAAAGAAATCACTGCTAATTCTGCGTTTTATGCTGACTTGAGTCAGTGACATCACACAAGGCAGAAGAATAGAGCTCCAGGTCAATTCTGTCGTTTAACAAATGATACTACTATTTTACCTTCACCCTTTCCACTCCACTTTCATGGCTATAAACAAACTATTTTATAGTCAGAGTTAAACCGCTGTTGATATGTTTATTTTTCTTTGTAGTTAAGTATTTTCAGGAAATATTGAGACAGTCACAAAACACTCAAATCTCACAAATAGTTTGAGTGAAAATAAAATTATTCTGTCATAAATTAGTATTATGCCCTATTTGCATTACGTTGGTTCTTATCCCTATTTAAGTTGACCCTTACAAAATCTAGAATTTGAACCTAAGTGACCTCCTGCTGCTAAATACAAATTGGATAAACGCATTTTCTTTCAGTACCCCATAAGAAACGGGGAATTACTTTAAATCCTTCCTCCTTTAGCAGGTACAAAATATTTGAGTAGCAAGAAATTAATCTGTAAGTGAACCAACAGATTGAACCATCCAATGAGGATGGTAATAAATAACCTTACGGTTTCTGTGCATATTTAAAACTACCGAAATGTATAAATTGTGTTTTCTTCTTGTTTCATGTCAAATTGTTATACATTTTACCAGTAGAGTGGTTCTGCTTGTTTGACCTCACACTATAACCTCTCTTTTTAATTGCAGAGTGATGGATTTTTTTCCCCCTCACTTCTTTCCACAGGTGTTACCTGGAACAATGTGATAGCTAGGCTCTGACTTCAAAACCGTGTTAATACAACATATTGACCATTTCCTTTTTATGCCAACTTGGCTAAATGATTGGTGAGTCGAAGGGGAGACTTTTGAAGGAAGAATTTGATTAAAAACACTATACTAAATGGTTGTGGCAAAACAAAAATGAAGGTTCTGATCAATTGTCTTACACTTTGTGTGATGTTACCAGAGGCATGTGAACGTTTAGCCTTAATCTGGGGGAAAAAAGAGCAAAACAAATAGAAAAGGTGATTGATTTCACAGCAAGTGTCTTAAAATTGAGATCCTTTACCTATTGATAATCATAGCAGCAAGAGAGCGCGAACATCTTATATTGAACCTCTCATAATGGTCACCATTAAAGACGACAATAATAATAATAATAATATAATCAATATTAAAATTCTGCCCAATTACCTGTTTTTGAAACCAAATTCTTTTTGTCACCCTGGAGTTTTTATAATCTAATTGTACATTCGTAGAGACAAACACTCCCAAGCAAGAAACAGTGGTTCCCTACTAAGTGACTTCCATTTTTATTACTGCAGCTAATATTTGTTTTTTTTAAAAACAATGGTTACAGTTATAATCCTGCAGAAGGAAGCTCGGTCCAAGACTTTTTCCCTCTGCTGTTTACTGTTCCCACCCCATCTCCACCTTCTGTTTATTGATAGACTTCTAGTTATTCTATGAATATGACACTTCCTCATTGTGTCTGCTCAGGTCACGAAACATTTAAATCTTTGCATTTTATCATGTTCTACCATTGTATTATCCAAACACTCAATACCAGCCTCCGCCATGGATGATATTTTTTATGGATAGTATTTTATGGGTTTGGTGTAAAGAGCAGGTATCACCCTCTTTAAAGATAGTCTTCAGCAGAAGAAGTTTTTAGATTTATATTTTGTGTAATATTTAAACAATAGTTTAGCAAGACATCTGAAAAGCAAAAATAAAGAGTTAAATAAGATGTAGCTTCAACTCATATATGCCAGACCTTATAAGTAGCTTAGACAAAGCTTTATATATAAAACTGTCACCAACCTTTTAACTCAGTTGTCTTGTATAAAATAAGCCTTAGACTTGCATAAAATGCAACCTAAAGTTTTTACCTAATCTGCAATGAACAAGAAAAACCTTATTAGTCTTTTTTTATCCATGTGTAGATATTCTGGTAGTTACAAAAGAATAAAAACCAATACCTAAAGTCATTAATAAGTTAGCTTTAGGATAACATCCAAAGCATGCAAATGTCTAATTTTGCATGGTGCCAGGAGACAGCTGTGCCGCTGCGTGCTTAGCCTGCAGCAGCCTCATTCAAAAGGATCTCTCTCTATCTCTCTCTCTCCATTAGGACGGGATGAATTTTTTATAGGGCCTATGAAAGGGAGCAGTGGGATAGGCTTTTCCAAATCTCTGCACGAGCCATAATCAATTGAGGGAGGATGAAAGTTTCACCAGGCCTTGGTTTCCTTTGGGAGATGCATGGGGTCAGATTAAGTCTATTTGAATTCACTTACACAGCGGTGGTTTAGGTGTGTCTCACCAATTTACCCCTAAACAGATTAAGAGGATTAGAATTAACATGATAGCAGATTATGTTAGAATGGGGTTATTATTAATGCATCTTGGATTATGTGGTTCTTTTCCTTGCAAGCATGACTGGCGAAAACTAGTAAATGGAGAATAATTATTTAGTTTTTGCACTACCTTAAATACTTAAAAAAAAATACACTACAAAATAACACACTAAGTCTTGTGCTCTCAGAGTCCAGTAAGCAGAATAAGAGTGAATTTCATCAGCCAGTCGAGTGTCACAGTCAGCAAAAGCATCCCATTGGCCAATCAGGTTCCCTGTTCTATTGCTTGGCAACCACAAGGAAAGGAGGTAGGGCAAATTGACAATATAAAAATAGCACATCAATAGCCTTGTGTCTGGAAAAAAAAGAAAAGCAAATACGTGGCGAAGGCTATTAATAGCAGAGTGGAACCCATGACGGGCATTGTATACAGTGTACTGTAACCTGTTTGTAATGTGGCTTGCTGTGAGACAATTTATTTGCATGGATGCAAATTTAGCAAGTAGCAGAACTCAGCGACACACAGAGTAACAGTACTGTGGATAAAATTACATTATTTGAATATGAAGGTTGTTTTTATAGGGTTCACTGGAAACATCTCGTTAATTCTCATGAGAAGTTCCTCCCAAACAGGTTTCTGCAGTAATCCTACTTCTTGTTAGATGCTGCTTTGCATAAATGCAAAAAAAGAAGAAACTTTTGCAAATTAGAATGCATTAACAGTTGTTTTGTTCATCAACAAGTTTGCAAGTCAAAAGGGAATTTAGGGTCTGGTCGTTCACATGAATAGGCTTATAATAATTTCTGTTATTTTCATTTGATTTACTAATTACGTATTTACTTGAAGAACTTCTGAGAGCCAGGTATTGATCTAACATATTAAACACCTCAACGTTTCTGATGTCACTGATCTTCAGAGCAAACCATAACCAAATCTTAGGAATTATGAATTTTCAAAGATGACCGCAGTTCATACTTGACCAAATCAAATAGAAATAGTAGAACATCTTCAATGCATGTTTTTATCATTTTTTTCTCCACTCATGGTGACACTATCCGACCGCCTTCATGTAATACTTCCAGTGTATCAAAGACAATTAAAAGGTGGAGCAAGAGTCGAACCTTAAAAGGCTTTATCTGGGCCGTCTTATCCACCAGACATCTCTCGGGGAGGCTGGCCGTTGCCAGAGTAACCATCATAAATGGCAAGTGACGTCAAGAAGGTGGGAGAAACACCAGGGAGAGCCGGAGCTGCTATGCATTATGGATTATTGGAGAAAGGGTCCTCTTGAAGTGTGCAAAGTGACTTAAAATATGCGTGCCTTGCTGAGGTTTCTACACCCGTCTTCTCTTCATTTTATCCGTGATGGGGAAAATGGGAGGTGACAGCTCCAGGACTGTATTTTCTGACTATCAAACCTTTAACTGTATCTCATTGAAAATGTACAATTTGTGTCACACACACACACACACACACACATATATTGATATATATATGTGTTATTAAACATGCTAACATATAATCTGCAACAAACTCAGATTATTACCTTTGGTTTAACGGCTTAAACCCAATGTGAGACCTCCATGTCCACCTCCATATATTGATATATATATGTGTGGGTGGGTGTGTGACACAAATTGTACATTTTGAATGAGATACAATTATATTCATATACAGTATATGTGTGAGTGTGTGTGACACAAATTGTATATATACAATTGTATACATTATTTACATACAGTATTTATATATATATATATATACATTATTTATGTTTGTTAACATATTTTGATGTTAAAGTCTAAACTTCATCTTGTAACAATGTGCTTTCTCCGTCCAAACTGAGACTCTTGAAGGGAGATTGGTTGAATAAATTAAAAACAAAATAAACTACGAACTATTCTACAAGGACCATAGATTTAGTTCTTCTGTAATTGGATTGTGTATGGGAGGGTCATAGAAGCAAACCTTGTTTCACAAATAAAGTCAGCTTTTTTCCCCAAGTACTTTTAGGCCTCAAGTTGATGAAGCTTGAGTGTATATGTGAAAGAAAATTAGCCCCTGTGATTAAGATTTTTTTTTAACACACAGGAAAAATATTTTTTCACAAATAAAATCTATTATAACTTCCTAGTGTTTCTTCTAAAATGCCTCATGTTACAACTTGGAAGGAGTCAGTGAAGCGAAAATGGAAGTTTTTTTTTGTACGAGAAGCTGCAGAGGAAATGAACAAAGTGAAGAAGTGAAATTATTTCATGCAAGGGGAATCCCAGATGCTTCTGTAAAAATCACAGGTCGACAGCCAACACAAAGCATAACAGGGTCTGTTTCCAAAAAAGTGAATTTTACAACTTGTGAACAGAGGGGGAAAAATTAGAGGAAGTGAGGAACAACCCTGGTGTGCTAATGCCACCATTTTCAAATGCCTCCCATCACTGCTGCACCACTATGAGATGATCATTAATTTATTACCATGAGCTCATAATTATTTTTGCTTGACATTTTGGTGCACCACACGTTGTGAACATGGGATAAGATCAGCGTATTACCTCTTAACTACCTGAAAGCCAAACACAAGCCTTCACAACAGATAAATCAAGTAATTGGACAATTTTTCCTCTAACAACTAGAGCTCATATTGGCAGTAGTTTAAGCTCGACACGTCTCTGTTTTAATTCAATGGTTTTACGACAGCATATTTTAGAAAATGTGTTTTTCAAAGCTGTGACAGACTCATTCACCCTGAAACTGTGCAGAAAAGAAAACCTAGATAATTCAAAAATAGTTGAGGCTTTTCTACCTTTTTGCAGAGAAGATGAGACGCAGAGGAAGTCCTGAATGACATGGACTGTGAGTCGCACAGTGCTGTGGTTTCGCTTCTTCTTTTCAGTTGTGAGTGGAGTAGATGCTACTGGGAGAGGTCATAAATAAATGGAGAGTAAAAGCAGAGCTGGAGTATGAGTGGAGAGCAGCTGAGTGGGAGGGTGAGCAAACTGGGGGTGGGAAGTGGGGCATGGGGTGTGGAGCTGGAGTAGTATTTTTATTAAAGAGACAGAGCTGATTTCATCAGTTCTATTTAATATTATCTCACAAATACAGACTTAAGTATATTTTTTCCAAAAACTTAGTACAGCTAACTTGTGAAATTAACGTTATGAATTTTTTATCTTGAAGATTACAAAATTTTGATGATCACAGGCAAAATGTACCAAATTCTATATTTAGAATAAACGAAAGCAAAATCATTAAATGTATTTTGAGCTGAATTTTACCTTTATAAGTCAGCTATATGTAAATTATTTCCTTTTGATTTGATTATTGAAATCAGTCAATAACTGTGACTGATATTGGTCCTATTTCAGTCTGCATTGCAGATTTCCCATCAGGACACAGGACAGATTTTAACTTGGTTTGCCTCTGGTAGTACACATCTTTGGCTATAACAAGTGTCACATTGTAATATGACACCTAAATAGGAATTTAAGAAGTACAGAGAGAGAGAGGTGCTTCTCTCTCACCTCAGGTGGAGAGAAGCACCAAGTAATGCCTTGCTCAGGATGCAAGTACTACTTGTATTTTGAACAAGTAGTACCTTTAGGAGTGTGTTAATCTATTTAAGGGGTTAAAAATAATAAACACTATGTTCCTGCTAACCAACCTCAGAAAAAAAGCATAGAATCTAAAATGTCTATGGTTTGCAGCTAAGTTTCTGTGTATTTTTGTTCTTTAAGTTTTTGGGGCAACTTTGCAGGTAATTGTAAAACAAAGGTTTAAATGGTAAACCTAATTTCCATACAAAGCAACTTATTTCCTCTCTAATATAAGAAAACTCCAACAGATGTGTTTCACTACTTTATTAATACTAATAAATAAATTGAAGCATAGTTAAACAACGCCACGCCAATGCTAGTTTTTAGTTTGATGTCATTTTAAAACTTAAAAGAATGACAAACCACATTTACATCCACAATTTTTTTTATTTAGTTTTTTTCAATAGCTTTGTTTTTTAAATGCATCATATATTGTAAATAGACCAAACAGCAAGTGTTTTGTTCACTACATTCAATAACCAATCACAAACTCTTTAAGGTCCAGACACTATTCTGGACCTTAGTCCAGTTGATTTTTCAGTTTTTTGTTTACAGTATAAAGAATCTGATACAGTCATTCAGTTACCAGGGTGACATTTAAGTGCTTGTAGAAAAAGTGCACATGAACATTTTCTGAGAACAGCGTTTGACCTTTAACTGAAAACTATCAAAATTTATTTCTTATCCAAAATTAGTATAATTCACAGCTAAATACTGCTCCAAAATTATTCTGAACTTTTGGTTAATGTACACAGGCTTTTCTAAATGCAAAGACAATTGTTTCACAGTAGATATCGTGAAAACTACATAGATTTAGTGTTACTAAAATTAACTTGACGGCTTCACTCAAACTTAATGCCTTGAGCCAGAGGAAGATCCTTGCTGTAGTTTATTGTGCACGTTGAGCGCCTCATGTACTGCTTCCAGGAATCACTGCCTGATTCTCTTCCACCACCAGTGTGCTTCTCACCACCAAACGCTCCTCCGATCTCAGCTCCGCTTGTGGGAATGTTGACATTCACAATACCACAGTCAGACCCTTTAGGCCCCATCCAGCGGAAAACTCTGCCCATATCTTTGGTGAAGATGCTGCTGGACAGACCCTGCTTGACCTCGTTGTTCCAGGCAAATGCCTCTTCTTCTGTCTTGAACTTCAGGACATAGAGGATGGGGACGAAGGTTTCGGTGTGGACAATGGATGAGTCATGAGGCAGACCTGTAATGATAGTGGGTTCCACATAGTTTCCAGGACGATCCATTACTTTTCCACCACAAACAACAGTACCCCCCTGCTGCTTGGCCTGCTCAATGGCAGCCAGATACTGCTCCACAGCTTGTTTGGTGTGCAGAGGACCGTAGAGAGTTTTTGGGTCCCAAGGGTCTCCAATCCGAACTTGTTTGTAGGCCTTAGATATCCTCTCAACCACCGTGTCATGAATGCTCTCATGGAGCATCAGCCTCCTGGTGGTGGTGCAACGTTGGCCGGCTGTTCCTACAGAAGCAAAGACCGCAGAGGGAACCACAAGGTTCAGGTCTGCATCCTCAAACACAATGATGGCGTTGTTCCCACCGAGCTCCAACAGCTTGCGTCCAAACCTTTCCTGCACCATCATGGCCACAAGCTTGCCAACGTGGGTACTACCAGTGAATGACAGGAGATCCACACGTTCATCCTTTGCCATTGCAGTACCAATATCTGCACCACCACAGGTCAATGAGCAGATGCCTCCAGGCAGATTGTTTTGTTCTAGCACCTCAGCCACTATTTTGGTAACTGCAACACTGGTGAGAGGGGTGGTTGGGGCACCCTTCCAAAGGCAGACGTTGCCACAGGTCATCGCAATAGCATTGTTCCAGCCATAAACAGCCACAGGGAAGTTAAAGGCGGTGATTATGCCAACGAGCCCGACAGGGTTCCACTGCTCCAGAAGAGCATGTCCGGGTCTTTCAGAGGGAAGGATGGGCCCACCAATCATTCTTGACAGACCGACAGCGTAATCACAGACGTCAACGTACTCTTGAACTTCTCCCACTCCTTCAACAAAGATCTTACCCATCTCCAGAGAAACTAAACTTCCAAGAGTTGTGATTTTCTTTCTTAATGCATCCCCTATCTGTCTGACAATCTCCCCTCTTTTTGGAGCTGGAATATCTGCCCACACCTTCCAGGCCTCCCTCGCCTTCTGAACAGTTACTTCATACTCTGCCATAGTAGCTTGAGTAACTCTGGCTATAGGCTCATTGTTGGCAGGGCAGTAGGACGTGACCACTTCCCCGCTGCCTCCCCAGCTCCCATTGTAAACACCCGGGTTGTCCTCAGATAAACCCAGCTCCTTTAGCCACGAATATTTGGGTTGGTTGATGAGGAGACTCGACATGGTGGCTGACTGGTGGCAGCGCACAGATGCAAATTTATTTCTTAAAAGTAGCCTGCTGTGCCGGGCAAGGGTCAGAGTGAAGCAGCGCTGCATGGATGCTGAAAAACAAGATCAGAGTTAAAAATTAATTTAACATGTCAGATGGCATTCAGAAGTAAATCATCTATGAGAACAATCAATATATAAGATTATGATTTAACTCACAATGTCCAAAAGAAAAACTATGCCTCCGAAATCCTAAAATTGAAAGTTAAGGTTAAAAGTTTTACATGTTTTTTAAAAAGCATCAGACAATGTTTGCCATGTCACGATAAAAATACAACAAGTTGCAACATTTTATTGTATTTCTTATTTTAAAACTCACAAACCTTGTTAAGCATTAAAATATCAGTCACCAAAATCTAGATCTGGTGTATAAACAACAGTAAAAGTCCATCAACAAGCCGAATATTATTGGAAAGCAAAGGATGAGGAATCCACTAAAAATTGCACACGTTCTTTGCAGATACAATGACACTGCTGTGCAGTAAATTGTGCAGATCTGGCTTCCAATGTAAAACCAGACTTTCCTAAGACTCAAGTGCAATAATGTTTGTATATTGTCAGTATATTTTCCACTTTATGTCGTATGTCTAAAGATGCTATGCTGGTATAAAAGTATATTAAAGTGAATGTAATGTAATTAATTTTACTGCTTTTATACCACTTATGCAGCAAATTTACATGATAGAAGAACATGATAGTTCTAAATTTTTTCATTTCAGTTTGCATTATCATATTTGCAAAACGCCTCTTTCTTTGCCTGAAACCTCTTACCCAGTAATAGAACCGTACCTGTTTTTTTTTGTTTTTTTTTAATGACGCACCAAATTACTCAACCTAATCCATCATGTACCAAGACTACAACAAATGTAGTCTTGGTACATGTTGTAGTCTTTGACACGAAGGCATTCATGCTATTGAATATGTGAAGGAGTTACCGCTTAACTGCAAGATAACGCCGCAATTTGTGCGTCTTAAACTCCAACATGTGTTGTTCACTTGATACTTATGCGCCATGAGGCGAGTTCATAGTACAGCGAGGACTCAAAGGTCTCCAGGTTAACAAACTCTAACTCCGCCGTATTGCTACAAGTCCTGCACATGAAGCATTTGCACATTGCCTTATTCCCTAAAAATCAAGTTAATGTTGTTTGTTATCACCTTTTTACTCACGCTGATATGAAGTCGACTAGGCCACGTCCACTCCAGAACAGGGAAGTACTCACAGTCACTTAACGGAAGCGCCACGGTTGTGCTGAATTCTGATTGGACGGCTGGTCCGACGCACAGTGGCGCCTGCTTTGTCAGAGCGATCGATGCTACATGCTAGCAGATAGCTTTTGTTGTGATTGAACATTGAAAGATTTATTTCTAGTCCAGTAGCTTCGATTTTTAAAAAATCGTTCGTTGAAACACTTTGCACAATGAGTGGTGGAGTGTATGGAGGCGGTGAGTAAAAGCTTTTGATTGAAGTGGAACTAAACTTTAGAACAAGTTGATGCGTCTCCCACTACCATTAGCTAGGCTTACAGTTAGCTAGATGCGCTAACGCTCAGCTCAGTGGAAGACTAAATATGCGTTGTTTTTTGTATTTATAGTCTCTGATTTAAATATATCAGGACTGCAATATCGTTTGGATACACTATGTTGTATTTGCAGCCTTGTTTACGTTTCGATCATGCATCTAACCGTAGTTGCTAAAAGGAAATGAATGGAAGTGTGCTTTCCGAAGCATCCATTTATCTATCTAATTAAAGCATCTGTTAGGATATAACATATTGTTTCGCCGTTATTGACTTGGAATGACAAACCCTATTACGGAGATAACGATAAAGTCCCCGTTTTAATAATTTGAGAACCTAATTTAAATGTCCTCACTGTCATTTCATTTATTAGTAACCTGAACTGTCTGTTAAAAACACACATAAAGTTAGTTTATCTGTCACTCGTCTTGTCTTTGTTACCAAAATAATATTACTTTCCCAGTACAAAACATTAATTTAATTTGTTTTGACAAATAATTAGGAGACACGTTGCACTAAGCATATCGATATAATAAAATCTGTTTTATTTTACTTATTATAAACCATTGAATGTACATTTAAATAACTGGTGACCTATAGAACACTGAAATCTATAAGATTATAATCTTATTTGATTTTACTGTACATATTTACTTAGAATTTTTATCATATGACTACTGTACTCCAAAATAGTTTGATTAAATGTGTTGGCATTAGGGTTGTATATCATGAAGTCTTATTGTTTATGTTGTAAACAAAAAAATCACTATTAAAAACAGATAATTAATGCTTTTTGCTAATGTAAACTAATATTTAAGCTAAAATAAGCTAAATCATTGTTCTGCACTAATCAGTCCAATTTTGCACAACTGCACTGTGGCACACTTGCTGTACATATATTTACATATACATACTGTATCTGCATTTTTTGAATCTTTGCAAGGACTGCTCTAAGTTGCTTTTTATATTGACAGCATGTTATATTTTATTTTTATTTTTTATTTTGTCTACAATTGCTACTCAGTGGTAGTTGTTGTGTGTCTTGTCTCTATGCTGTAACTGCGAAGTAATTTCCCTGCTGGGATGAATAAAGTAATTCTATTCTATTCTATATTCTATTTGTTTGTTTCCAAGCAGTCATTTACAATATTCATACTCCTTACTCTTTTGTTGTTATGATTGACACAATGTTTGAAGTAGATTTACATTTTATACACTGAACCACGAGTCTCCATATAAAGTCCTCAAGAGCTACTGTACTGCAAATTTGACATGTGTCCCTGCTCCAACACACCTGAATCAAATCAATAGCTAGTTAAGAATGGCGTCTGCTAAACTTGATAGCGTTCTGAAGAGTTAAGTCAAAAAGAGTTAACTGTAAAAGTTGCAAGAGAATAGCTCTTGAGGACTGGAGCTGTGGACCTCTGTCACTAAAGGAACAATGCATTCTGAATTGAAAAAAGTTACAAATTATTGGATCTCTCTTGAGAGTTTTGATTTGATTTTTGATATTGTTGTCATGAAGCTGTGTTTAAGATGTAAAGAAGAAATTATCTGTAGGCACAAGTTTAAATAGCTCTGTGATGATGACTTAGCATAGCAACATTGCGATGCTAGTGGTTGACTTCTTTTAAATTCATTTAATGTCTTCAGGTTTTTGTTGTCATTATGCCACTTTGTGGTAAAGTTATATATAACTGAACAAAATCTAAATAGACAAATTTTAGTCCAAATATTTATGGCTGGAAACACCAACAGAAAAAAGATATATATATATTTTTCCAAAATTCACTTTATTAATTAACTTGTTTTCTAAGTGCCCTTGTACTCTTTCTCTTTGCAAAGACATATATGCAAATATATTTAAATGCATGGTTTAAATTCTAACATTCTAACATCCCTGCATCATCTGCTCCTTTCTGCAGATGAAGTGGGAGCGTTGGTGTTTGACATTGGTTCGTATTCTGTAAGAGCTGGCTATGCGGGAGAAGACTGTCCCAAGGTAGGTGAATCACTCAAATGACCTGATTAACTGTGTGTCTTTTCTTCCTCTGAGTGTGTGCATGTTATCTCTGGGGGGGACGCCAGTGTCAGGAAATTGGGGCTGTCACCCTGGAGACAGGCTGAGTAAATTGAGTTCAGATCATATTTTGGAACACTTCCTTGGTTTAGATTTTTCTGTGCTTTTGTTGGAGTTCTTAATAGTGGAAATAAGATGAAGCATTGATTCATTAATAAAATGTTTTATTTGTTCATTATGATTATTTCAAAACACCTTGTTTATGACACAGTAGCATGCTGTGTGTTCAGGGTTTGTTTATTGGTATGACACTGTTGCGATGCTAGTTTGAATAATTTCTGACCAACCTTGAAGCAATGAATTTCCTTTGTGGGGAAATATAAATTAGCTTAGATGTATAGAAAAATCTTTCTAAAAATCTTCTGTTGGTTTGATAAGAATGCAGATGAGATTAAAATTGGGTACTTTTCAGTACAATGTAATTTCATAAGTAACACATTAGTTCGAATATTAGCTCGAAAGTTTTCAGGAAAACATTTTTCACCAACAGAAAGCCAATGCTGATGAAGAAGTAAATGTAAAAGTGTGCCTTGACTTGCAATGTGTTTTTTTTTTTTTAAATTTTGTTTGGCCCTGGCTTAGGCGGACTTCCCAACAGTGATCGGTGTTACTATTGACCGGGATGATGGCAGTACACCTATGGAAACGGACGGAGACAAGAGCAAGCAGAGCGGCACCACCTACTACATCGATACCAATCAGCTGAGGGTTCCCAGAGAGAGCATGGAGGTCATGTCTCCCCTAAAGAACGGCATGAGTAAGTATTCTGTCAGTCGGTTGGAAGTCTTTAAATGTTTTTCTGGCGATTTATGTACAAATAGAAATTAACTTTAACTTAATGAAGTTTCTCAGTGAATACATTTTCTTTAGTTTTTCAGTGCTGCATTATTCACATGTTGCATTTTGATTAAAAAAAATAAAATTAATTTTTACTATGGTCAGTGATGACAAATAGGAATACATATTTAGAAATTGCACTGCTTGATCCATATCTATAGTTGGACTTTCAGTGTAACTTTGTAATTGAGCTCCTCACAACCCTTACTGACACATGAGTTCTGTTTCTGAATATTTATTATACTGTCTTGAGCCAAAACACTAAACTCACCAAACATAAATGTTCTTTTCCCAGTCAAACCCAGGTGTCTCTCTTTTATTTTGATTTAAAACCATGTCTGTGTAAATGCTAAAATACTCCTCATCGGTGTAATCTGTTACTTCAAGCATCTACGAACGCGGACCACATGTCCAGAACTGTCCGTGGTACGGAACTGCGTTTAAGCCCCATTAACCTGCAGTGGCAATTGAAAAAATAAAAGTAAAGTCTTGGGCAGATTTTCCATAAAATGGTCTTTAGAACTAATTTGTACCGAGAGCAAATGTTCTTGGCATGCGTTGTTGTATGTGCTGTGAGATGTTTAAGATATGTGTTGTAGTGGCCATTCAATAATATTATTAAAATTATTTTGCTATGTTCCACATTAGAAATATAGTCTTCTTTGATTCTCTAAGTTATCTAAATAGGGAACTCAAAAACATTGACAAAATATTTAAGATTTTTTTTTTTATTCTGTAATTGAACGGTAATAAGCTGCATTTCCTTTCCTTTCTTATATCAGGATTATAATTTTTAGGATTTAAATCCACAACATTTTATGAATTCTCACAATTATCAGCATGATTGGAAATAAAACTTGCGTCCAAATGCACCATTCCAGCAGATGATGATGCAAGTCAGAATGGTGATCCATTGGCGTTTGGCTTTGCAGCTACCTAGAACTGAGTGTGACACCCATGCTAATTGCAGCAGAACAGCACAGTGGGACCATTGGCTCCCGTGGAGGCCTGACCTGGAACATTGGTGCTCGTCTGGTGCTCAAATTGTTATCTAAAAATAACTCTTCATTGCTCTAATTCTTTTATCATTATCTTGGCTGGGTCAAATAATAGTAAGAGATATATACTTTTAGTGTATGTGATGTTTAGCTTTGCTTCCAGCAGTGAGATTTTACTGTATCTAAGATGTCTTTCTGTTTTTTTTTAATAGACATAATTTTTTTTAACTACTAAGCACCATTTTTAAAAACTAAATGGCTGGATGTCACTTCATACATAAAAAAGACAGGTTAGAGTAAACAGTTGCTTTACTTTCTCTTTTATTTGATCTATAGTTGAGGACTGGGACAGTTTCCAGGCAATTTTGGATCACACATATAAGATGCACTTCAAGTCTGAACCCAGCCTACATCCTGTGCTCATGTCAGAAGCATCGGTGAGTTTGCTGCTGCTTAATGTTAAATATAATTGTCATCTTTAATACGTACTGTAATCAAACCATATTCATGTACTTTCAGCACAAGTTGGCAGCAACTTGAATTTCTGAGATGCCCTTTGTTTTAGGCTCTGGAAAAATATTGTGGGACGGGAATTAAAGTATAAAATTTGCTTCCTGTGCTGGTGCTCGTCACTAACCGGGGGTCTGCATTTGTTTAAGGGTGTCTAACAGCCACCATTTATTGCAAGTGAGTAACTGTATCTGTTTTGTTTGCAGTGGAACACGCGAGCAAAACGAGAGAAGCTTACAGAGCTGATGTTTGAGCATTACAACATTCCTGCCTTCTTCCTCTGTAAATCAGCTGTACTGTCTGCGTATCCTTTACAGTTTTTTTTTCATCCAGTAAAGAGAACAGTTTGACAGAAACTACTGGGCTAATTTAACGATGACCTTTCTCTTCAGTGATTACGTTAATTTGCAAAATGGTACTATAACTTCTGTTCCTGCACCTTGAATCCATTTCCTGGTCCCTTAACTGTGAATATCCCAGCTTTGCTAATGGGCGGTCCACAGGTCTGGTCCTGGACAGCGGAGCCACACATACAACAGCAATCCCAGTGCATGATGGTTATGTCCTTCAGCAAGGTAAAGAATGGTTTCACATGTAACCCTAGGATTAAATTATAATACAAGACAAATAGGAAAAAATGGTTGGAATCTAAAGCTGAATTATGTGGATTATGTCTCTTCTTGGCAACTTGATGCCATCTGCTGGTTGAAGCTCGTCTCGGTCATGTGCTTCTCTTGCATTTATGCAATTTCTGCAGTTTGTGGTAATGAGTTTTTGTGATGCAGCATTCTTTGTTTGGAAATGTGCTGACATTTTCAAAAAAAAAAACATAGTCTTATATATTGTTCATATTCTTGCAGGTTGACTCCTTAAATAATTAAACCTCAGCATTTGTCTATGAAACTTGATTAAATTATTATAGTACTATTGGAAAAGTAATCCTCAAACCTTTACACATTTTGTTACGATCCAGCAACACAAAATGTGAATACATTTATGGTGCCGTTCACACCAAACCAAAAGCATCTGAGGCTTCAAGTTCAATGCATGTGCACTTTTGGTGCATTCACGCCAAATGCGTTTTGAGCGTCAGGGGCGACTGGTTTATGTTCAAAGTCTATGAGGGGCGTTGAATGCGCTCGACCCGTCAAATGCTTCAAACAGTTCAAATTGCGCTGTGCTAGACGCTCAAAACGCGCCTCTACATAGACTTTGAATGTAAAGTAGACGCGCATGACGCTCAAAACGTGCTTGGTGTGAATGCATCATTAATCTGTATGAAGACTCTAAAGGGAAAACTTTGATCTTTTAATTTGGTGCAAATTGTGAACGAACACTGTAGCTAAAGTCAACGAAGACAGTGGAAATGGCCATTGGTGTATTATACAAAAACTAAAGATTTACTATCAAAATTGAACTCTTAACTTTCCCAATGTAAAGCTAATTTTGTGCTGTTTTTTTGTTGTTGTTTTTGTTTATGACAGGTATTGTAAAGTCGCCTTTGGCTGGTGATTTCATGAGCATGCAGTGTAGGGAGTTGTTTCAAGAGTTAAGTGTGGAGATAATCCCTCCCTACATGATTGCATCAAAGGTAAACATTTTGTTCATTTTAAACCTGTTTTAAGTTTAATTTGACACATTTTTAAGTAGCCATTTTTGCCGATTGCTGCCTGCTGTGTGAATATGTCACAGGATCCAGTGCGGGAGGGCGCCCCGGCTAGCTGGAAGAAAAAGGAGAAACTACCTCAAGTCACTCGGTCTTGGCACAACTACATGTGTAATGTAAGGAAAGAGTTAATTTGTTTTGCAGCACTTTCAGGATTTCTGTGGAGTGCTGGAATTAAATGTGTCATTTTCTGTGCTCTGTTTATCGCAGTGTGTAATCCAGGATTTCCAGGCGTCTGTCCTGCAGGTTTCAGACTCTCCATATGATGAACAGTGAGTTACTAGCAAATATTCTTAGAGTTCACAGTAGATATGTTAATTTTTGTTATCTGAACGACTTCATCTTTCCTTTTTCATCAGAGTTGCTGCTCAGATGCCCACAGTCCATTATGAACTCCCTAATGGCTACAACTGTGACTTTGGTGCAGAGAGGCTAAAGATCCCAGAGGGACTGTTTGACCCCTCTAATGCCAAGGTTGGTGCTAAGTTTGTCAGGTGACAATAAACTAAATGTACTTTTAAATTAACAGTTATCAGTGGTATAAAAAAAACGCAGTGAGTACATTGGTACCTTGAATAAAAGAATAAGTGTTCAGATATTTTTATTATTGCATAATTCGCCTTTTTTGTAAATAAAACTGATGCATAATCTGCTCACCTTTAGGGCCTGTCTGGAAACACCATGTTAGGAGTTGGCCATGTGGTGACGACCAGTGTAGGAATGTGTGACATTGACATTCGACCGGTGAGTAGTGGACAGCTTTTAAAGTTTTATTGCACCTAATTTTTTTAATTTTTTTTTATTGCAGGACAAGTTTTTGAGTTAGTCTGCAATTCCCAAAACAAAGGGATGAGCTATATCCGGTTATTTTAATTAGCAAATGACTAACTTTGAGTCTTCCTCTTTTGCAAACTATTTCTACATCAAAGAGTTATCATGGCCTGTTAGTTCATTAGAAAATGACTGAATATTTGAGTTTCACTGATTTGTCCAGCTGAAAATCAGCCGATTTGGATCAGAAGTTATTTTCTGTGATGAGGAAAACGATTGGCTCCGAGTTTGTTTAACTTTTGTGATTATTGACGTGTATCTAAGGGTCTCTACGGCAGTGTGGTGGTGACGGGAGGAAACACGCTCATCCAGGGCTTCACTGACCGATTAAACAGAGAACTTTCCCAGAAAACCCCTCCAGTAAGAAACAGTTATCATTTCTAAACAGTTTTGAATTTATCACAAGTTGTGACGGGAAAGTCAGTTTAGTTGCATTATGTTAAATGCTAGATTTCCTCTTGTTTGTAATCTACAGAGCATGAGACTGAAGCTGATTGCCAACAACACTACGGTGGAGCGCCGGTTCAGTGCGTGGATAGGAGGCTCCATCCTGGCATCACTGGTAAGACCATACAGAGGCTCTGTAGTACTGTGAGCCCCTTACCTGATAGAACCTATTATATATGTATGTATATTGCGTATTTGACAGCATGTTTGATGTTCTCCAGGGAACCTTTCAGCAGATGTGGATCTCGAAACAGGAATATGAAGAAGGAGGAAAGCAGTGTGTGGACAGGAAGTGTCCTTGATTCGACATCCAGTCTCAACCTTTCCTTCTCCATCTTCTTCTAGCTCAACTTCACGAGGAATCAGCCTCCGACCCAGACTCAGGAACAGTCAACTCTCATTTTGTATGATTTGTTTTTAAATCTGAGTTGGTCGCCTGTTAGGATCTTAAAAAAAAAAAAATTATAGAAAAAAAAATTCAACTCAAGATCCTTTTTTTTAATAGCCAAAACAGTTAGACTGTTGCCTTCTCTGTTACCTGCTGATGGAAACTTTGGGTCATCAAAAAGTTGTTTCCAATTACACTGGGAGAAATGAGTAATTAGGGTTGTACAGGATCCCAGCAGAAAACTGGTAAGATGTTGTGTGATAAGGGTCTTTATTTGGAGGAAGAATCATTTAGCAGGATGTGAATGTGTTTTGTTATTGTCATTTCGTGTACTTGGTAAATTCACGAGTTGCCGGTCAGTTGTTGCCCCTGGTTACTCATATTTCAACTAAAAATCTGTATTTAATTTTCATTTTTACTTGTCATTAGCTACATATGACCTTTGAAAAATAAAGTCAATTTTGTTATGATTACATGACTAGTCATTTTAAAAGTAATTCTGAGTTTGCTTTAGTTACAAGATGTCCAAACAGTAGTTCGGCAGGATGGTTTATTAGACAGTAACAAACCAGAACACATTTCCAATCGAGAAAACAGTTTTATCTTATAAAACCAAATAACAGCTGGATAAGAATTTGCTCAAACTTCAGTAGATTGTGTGAGCTGATTCAGGCAGCTGAGTTGTAGCAAACTCAAAAACAAAGATCCCTTATTCAGGAAGATGGAAGCTTTGTCTGGGGAAATCGCTCTTTTAATTTGGCCAAAGTTTTCTTCTTTAAGCTGGCTTTCCTGGCCCTTTCTCGAAGGAATCTCTCAATGCGCAACCTGCCAGAAACAAACAAAAAGAACCCTTAATGCAACATCTTTATATATTAAAATTAAAGGAAGAAAACTGCACTGCAGCCTATGAATGTTCTTACCTTATATGAGGTTGGACAAAATAGGGCGTGTAGAACTTCTTGCGCTTGTGTCTTTTATTCATGTACCAAGGAATTGTGTATTCTTTGAACCGATACCTGGAGGTTAAAAAGGACTATTTACTAAGAGTAAAAGTTTCTTGCCTTTAATGCGAGACAGGCGAAACCCAGAGTTGCATTTTACCAAATGTTGTGTACAAAAAACCCCATTGGGATCAGAGTCCAATAAGTTGCTGAATTACAGGTCCAGTATAAATTCACAGAAACGTTCCGTACCAGTATTCATATCCGAACACGTTCCTCCTCCACTCTCCTGGCCGGCCTTTCTCCTGTCCCGTCTGCAGCAGACGCAGTGCAATCTCCCGTTCTTTCACCACCGTGTCCAGCCTGACCATTGACCGTTCAATCTGTGAAGACACATACATGTTCTCTTTAGCCTGGGTTTTTACTTCACCATCAACAATAATCTGTAAATATAAACAACACATTAGAAAGAATCCCACTGAAGTGCGGGAGCTGGAGCTGTCACTTCAGCTTCAGCATCGCACCAACCTTCTTCATCCGTTCAGGACTCGGCATCTGAACCCTTTGTCTTTTTGCTTCCTGCTCAAGCGTCAGCAGCATGTTTCTTTCCTTCAGCAACACATACCTGAGACAAAACTGAGGTGTTAGAAGCAACGGTAAATGCAGAACTCCTGTTTAAAATTATTTCTTTAGCACCATTCAAGCGATGAGACATTTCAAAGTGCCTTACATAAAAAGACAAGAAAACAGTCTGGCAAAATTTCTTCAAGGTGTACAACTAGATAAAGATGAGTAACAGCATAACATCAAAACAATATATTAGATTTTCAAATATTTTCTAGAGTTGTCACATAGTCTTGACATTGCTCACCAGAGTTTGTGTAAGTCCTCGTTGCTCTTTGTTCTCAGCTGTTTTGCTGTCCATGGAGCTCCTGTAATGAAACAAATGTTGACCTACGACATTTAAAATGCCTTATGCATGATCATGAACATTGTGTAGCTACTAATCTGCAATTTTTGACAAATCCTAACATCTGCTGAGAACCATGCTGAATCCCTTTAGCATGTAATAATTATTTTCTGACTCTAAAAATCACTTCGATATTTAAACAACGTTTAAACAACTTTTACATACAATTTAATAAATGTAATGTTTTACCAGACTTCACATTGGACTCTCCCCAATTCTCAGGCTGATCAAAGAACTCTTCCAACCCTCTCCTGCTGATGGTCGTGTGCAAAGCTCGATGCTGACCCACAAAGCTGATGGGAGTGATCCAAGATGAGGCAAACGGGGAAAATTTTTCACTGAAGGGAAAAAAAGGATCCAATTCATGCATTATTTATACATAATTTCATTTTACTCAAAAATTTAATTAATTAAACGTCCCAACTCCCAGATTGTTCTATTGGGATGTCAAGCCTCCAAATAAGTAAAGAAAAAATAGACTGCAAAACATTTACCTTCTTGAGCTTTATTATCGGTCTGTTTAAGGAATCATGAACCAACATGATACTGAATTTGTTGTGAAGGACACCAAACTGGACTGGATTAAAAAAACACTTTGTTACGAACAAACCTGTTAGACTGGGATTTTCAGATGATAATTTATCTTCATTATTGATGTTTTTGTTCGTAAAAATACTAAATAATTTCCTTTTTAAAGGCAATTGACAGATTTCCCCCTGACTGATCAGTAAATCAAACACTGACAAATATATATTTTTTCTGTTTAATAAATTTATCTCAAATAAGAAGCCCTTCACCATCAATAGAAACCTAGACTTGTAATACTTTTATGCAATTTGAATTTTATTAATAATCTGATAAAGACTACAGGCGCATGCTTTGATGCAGAGATTAGATAATAGTGTAATTGCTTCATTTTCATTAAACTGAGAGAACCTCAAGCACATTTTACATCTTGTTAGATGTAAAATTATGTAAAAAGTTTACGGTTATAGATGCTGAGGTTGAGCTCATAGGCCAGAAAATGAAGAGCCCTGCCGCCGATTTGAAGGGACGATGGCTCTGTGGTAGTTTAACCAGACGAAAATAAGAAAATGCCATGTCCGCTGCTCCACTGCCCTACCTTAGAAGATTGTTCTGGCATCTTTTCAGATTTACAACGCAGTGTTGGACGCTTATCGCTGGAGATATCCTGAAGACGCTCTGTAACTGTTTGGACAGAGTCAAAACACGTCCTAACGACGAGGACGACGCCATGTTTTACCTAGAATTACCCAAGATGCATTTTGTGTAAAAAGATTTTTTTTTTTCCCCCAAAAAATAATATTTTCTTTATTCTACAATTATCGGATTTTATGTTATTATTATGCCTTTAGCATTAATGGCTAAAGGCATTTAGGTAAATATAAATGTAGTGTTTCCTTGAACCAATCACAGCGCGGCTTGTTGAACTGTCCCTACAGCAGCTATGGTGGGCATGAGCCTTCTCAGGTCGGCTGCTGCCTTTGCAGCCAGGTTAGGTCCTTTGAAAGCTGGGAGTAATGCTGCCAATATACTCGCTCGAACCATCCCACGGACAAATAAAGGTGAGAGCTTCTCTGCTGGTTCGGACAGATCAGCTTTCGACTCTAAAATCGGCTCCTTTCTGCTATGACCTTGCGCCGGAGCTTGTTAGCATGCTAACATCAGCTAACTGGTAACGTTCGCCCTGCTGTCAACAAAGAGGAAACAACTCCAAGTTTAATGATGAAAACTCTATATGTTAGATCTTGTAATTGCATATTAGTTGACCTTATGAGTGTAATGAGTAGTTACGATATTTTATCCTCTATACGTTTATTTATATCCTATAGAGATAGAAGTTAAGTGTTATTTAGCATAAATGGATGAAGGACACATGATTTAGCCACTGTATTTTAATAATGGAGTACCTTACTAGAGCTTTAAGAGTCCACATTGTACAATTTACAAGGTAATTCTATAAAGTTCTGATTTCGTAATTAAGCTCTTAAAACGAAATTATCTCAGATGTATTATAGTCTGCCTACTAGCAATAACATGCATTGCTGTCACTATTGTGTAAGGATGAGAAAACTTTGTTTTGCTAGGGCCTTAATGTGGCCTTGGAGGACACAATTTCCATAAAAAAAATGTGAAGTCATAAATTTAACAGAAAAAAATTACTTAAATTCATTAACACAAGAATAGCTATTTTCAAAAGTATGAGTGGTAGATTGGTTCTATTTTCCTGTATCAGATTGACATCTAAAGAGTGCAGATTTTTACAATTGTGTTGCAGCTTTTTCCTCATTGATAAGGCGAATCTGCAGGAGATGTCATTCTGATACTGGGTTATCAGAATGATAACTATTTTTGTTGGAAATTCCTGACTGTATATCGGCAGAAAATATGTTGCTTTTAATATTACAAAGCTATGTTTAAAATCATTTAAAAATGGTCATTTCCAACCTTTCGACATCAGAGAATATGTACTTTTTCTTTTCTTGTAAATTTGTGAAATTAATCTAAAAAATTTTGGTAGAAATGTATTCCTCTGTGACCATATTATTTTTTTTCTTTGTTTTTGATGGCTGTAATACTCCGCTGTATGAAATGGTTACATTTTAAATGTATTTTAAATAAGCAAATACTCTGTTTGATCTCATAAAACACAGTTGTAAATATTCCATTGGCAGAGACTTTATTGTGACAGCAACTATTGCTCTTTTTTTCAGTGGCGACCCGTTGGGGCCATGGAAAGAAGATGTTTGTGGTCAACCCAACTGACTATTACGACAGGAGATTTTTGCATTTATTGGTATGTATCATAACAAAATTCAGTTTACAGCGCTTAAGTCCTTTTCAAAAATAGGGAAGCAAATAGCTACAGTATATGAGGCAAAAAATTAACATTTCAAGCTGAAAAACATTTGAAAACCAAATATCCTTTTCCTGCCAGTTTATAGATATGCTCTGATCTATGTGGGTCTGTCACATAAATACATTGAAGCTTGCTGATGTAATATCAACAACAGATAAGGGGTAGGATTACATAAATGTTCACTTCTTCCCAATCCTTCTCAAACAGAAAAGTAGTGGTAAGCTAATTATTTTGTTCTTGGTTATGGATGCACATGTTTCCTTTTGTCCTACTGATTGCTTGTTTTCTTGATTTTAAAAACCTGTTTGAAATAAATAAATAAATGAAATATGTAGTGGCTTGCAAAAGCTACTATTCACTAATGCATTTTGATTTAGTGGTAACCCTACATTACCGGTATTTACATATTTTGTATGTCCAGCAAAACATTTAGTGAGGAGGGCCTTGATTGCATTTTTAGTTCTGTTTGTGGCAGACTGAAAACTGTAAAAGTTTTCAGTTTTTCATTTCTCTTCTTATTCTTGCAGCGATATTACATCCTGCTGACTGGTATTCCAGTGGCTCTGTTGGTCACAGCTGTGAATATCTTCATTGGTAAGTGCACATGTTCTTGGTGTTTTAAAGTATTTTATATTAATGTGTCCTTTTGGTCCATGATATAATTTTAGGAAAAATCAAGTGAATTATTTATGAATGATTCTAAGTTTTTTCTTTTACTTTTTTAGGTGAGGCAGAGCTTGCTGAGATTCCTGAAGGCTATGAACCTGAGTATTGGGAATATTACAAAGTGTGTTCCTTCTTTCATTTTGTCATTGGTTTGTCACAGCTCTTAAACAATGTTGTCAGGATAATTAGGTTCAGGTTTGTCATATATTTACGTATTGAGGTCACAGCACATACATTGCTTTGCATTTGGCAGATTAATGTTTATTTTACAGATAGTTTCAATTGGAGTGGTCTTGCACCCACAAACAGACATTATGATATTCCACAAAGGAGAGTTTATTTTTTTTTCTCCATCTGTACATGTGTTTTTACATTTTTTTTGAAGTTCTGAATTGGTATTATTGTTCCACAACAAAATCAAATAAAAACAGGCGCTGCTTGTAAGAACTCTTGAAGAATTTCTAATCTAGCAAACATATTGCTCTTTTGAAAGCAATAAATTTTTTAGTATTATTTATTGGTTCTTTTCATTTCAGCACCCCATCACCAGGTGGATTGTACGGAACATTTATGATTCCCCAGTGAAGGACTACGAAAAAGTGATGGCTGCAATCCAAATTGAAAAGGAGAAAGCTGATATGAGGTGATTATCAGAGTTTGTGTCGCCAGTTTAAGACCAACATGTTGAAGTCTCTAAGGGAAACTAAAATGTGTGGTCTTTAATATTTCCTGCAAAGTGTCTGACTTACATGTGTCAGAATGGAACCGATTAAAAGGAGTGAGATTTCAAGAGATTCTCAAAGCTGAAACCCAAAGTTGCTTGAAAGCAACTATTGAACTGTTTAACTTAGAATAACATGAAAACTGTCTAAATGGAGAATACTTATCAGGCGAGGGATGGAGCTTTTAAGAAGAAAGAAGATGTTATGTCTGAGTCCATATGGCTGTGTTTGGACCTTGCAGTTATTATTATTACTGATTTTGAATTTGTCTGAGATTCATAGTGGAGTTTAGTTGGCCCCTTCTTGAATCCTCAGTAAATGAGCTCTAGTTGGATAGTGTAAGAAGAAACTGGAGGTCTGGACCCATGTATTTATGTTTTCTGAGGGATTGTTGGGTCTACACTGCTGTTACACTCCTCTCTCGTAGGAAGTAATTGTTGCATCCTCTAAGAGAAGCAGATATTGTTCCTGCTGGTGTGTGTTATTTTAGAGATGAGCCATCATTACAGATTACAGCGACTAAGTTCAATAGTCGTAGATGTACTTTTCTCAAATTCACAGCTTGTTTCT
Source organism: Xiphophorus hellerii (assembly GCF_003331165.1). NCBI lineage: Eukaryota > Metazoa > Chordata > Actinopteri > Cyprinodontiformes > Poeciliidae > Xiphophorus > Xiphophorus hellerii. The sequence goes on from NC_045680.1 coordinate 13,135,424, forward strand.
TGACTACTGTTTTGTAACCCTGAACAGACTGACACAGCTGGAGGTTCGTCGGCAGATGAGACATCATGGAGACGGCCCCTGGTTCCAGGTGCCGACGGCTGACAAGGGGCTGATTGACAACAGCCCCAAGTCATCACCTGACAATTAACGAACGGTGTTAGCAGTACATGTGGTCATCAGTCCGACTGTTTGTAAATTTTTCCCTTGTTGATTAAATAAAGTATGTTTATGTGGTCTAATAGCCAGTTTTGGGTACAATTACTGAACATCAAACATTAAAATTTAATTCTTCAGTTTTATCACAATCCAGAAACATAAAGTGAATAGACTCCACCACATCAGTGTGGCTTGCTATCTGTTGGTTTGGCTTAGAGGCAGTGTCCCTGTACAAGAGGTAATTCTTACTTCAGAAAGGTATTACATATTTACTGCCTTATTTTGTTACTTTAAAGTCATTTTGGTTATATTTATACAGCTCAAATTTACCTGAGGGTATTTAAAGTAATTTAGATTTTGTCCATCCATCTCAAATAATTTAATTCAAACAAAGGAATCAAATTGAAATGAAATGGATGTATGCATGCTAGATAAATTAGAATGCATTCATCGAGATCAATTGTTACATCAATTTCCGTCACTTGATTTAGTGCTTTCATGTCTGATTGCACAACTCTACACTGCAAGGAGAGGAGAGGCCAATAGTCATAAACGCAAGAATATCCACTGCATAAACGGGTATACTGATATATCCACTGAACCATATTCTCCACTGGGTGGCAGAGCTCTGTAAATAAAAGGTTAATAAATACATGTGGATATGAACCACAATTATTTTATTTATTCGTACAATAAAAGAAAAACTCTCCATATTCAATGCATTGCTTTTTTTTTTAACCCTCATGTATTTTATTTTATTTTTCTGTTAATCGTTAATTTAAATGATGGAAGAAGGAAAATCTGCGTGTGTTTCTGGGTCCTCCCTTAGAGGTGGGAGTGGTCCTTTCGGTAAATGTGAAAGGACGTCACTACAGTCAACAGCAGCGCTGTAATTTCTGCGCAGGTCCATGCTTCAGTAAGAAAAAAAAAAATCAACAAAAGAGCAGCTCTTTACCCTCCGTGCCCTTACCCTCAGACTCAGAGGCCAGCCTCCTCCCGCCCCCTGTCATTTTATTTTTACGTTTCCAGCGTCACATCCCCTCTGGCCTGGCCGGAGGAATGTAGAGACGGAGGGGCTTTAAAAATAGCATCCTCCGCTCTGACAGCGCCGCTCCGGAGGCTCCGCAGCACTCTGCAGGGAGAAGCAGGAATGCGAAGATGGCTGCAGACCTGGGAGAGCTGCTGGTCCCCTTCATGCCCACCATCAGAGTCCCCAAAACAGGAGACAGAGTCTACAAGAGCGAGTGCGCCTTCTCCTTCGACTCCCCCGTAAGTGTGTCCGCCTGTCAGACACCCACATACGCAGCCTGCACACACCGGAACATGAGGGACATGAGGGGTAGAAAAGGTGCGTCGCAGGCGGACTGAACATCACACGTGTTTCGGCTGTAATCTGATGTGTTTGTAGACGTGAAGGAAAACACTGTTTTCGTCTTTGGAGAGAGATGCAGGCTTATTATTTTTCTTTTCACGTCCAAATCACCTCCCAAAATCTTTCATTGTCGTTTTAAAAACACTACACTTGAAGTAAGCCATTTAATATTTATAATGAGGGTAATAATTCCTCTAAACTACACCTTTTGTTTAAAACAGACTGGTTGTTCAATGTGATAGGTGGACTGTTTAGCCGTTTGAATCATTTTAAAACAAATCACTATTTGGCTCAAAATGTGAGGGTTTAATACATTTTTTTAAAAACACATCATTCTGAAACCCAGATTTATTCGTTTTTATGCCTAGGAGCCACTAGCAGGGCCAATATTTAAATGTTTTAAACTAAGTTCTTTAGACCAGTCCTCATTTATTATTTGTGGCAGAATCAAAATTAGCAAAGTTTACGTTTGTAAATGTCAGAATATATTGACTGAAGCATAGATTTGATATTTTTTGTGTGTGTGTTTCTGAAGCGTCTGTGATGAACCTGAATGTAGCGTTCCCTTTGCTCCTAGAGCTTTCCTACACCTCTATCTGGACTGAAACCGTTTTTAAAGGTGACTCAGCTGTCTGGAGTTCATCATGCTGGCCTGAAGACTGGTTTATTTTTATCTTGCACTGTTGAGGCTCATATGTCACTTTGAACCACTTAAAGGTTTAACACTGGAGCTTATAAAGCCTATACACTTATTACAGATTTCAGGTTAGTTTATGAAGGAGGTGTTTTCCATGTGCTTTGTCCCTAGAGTCCACGTGTGAGGTGTAGGAGTATGTGTTTTCTTTTGCTTCTTTTTAAAAGCACATTTAAAACTAAACTAGAGTTATTAGCTGCAACCTATACATGGATCAAATTAAATAAACTATGTTAATATATGCCATCCTGTTTAAAAATAGTATTTTTTAAAGTAAAGTCATTGCAGGGTCTGAAAGCATAGATGGTATATAGCAAATTGTTGTTGCTATATACTATATACAAATTGTAGCATAAAAAATGCTATGTTTTTTGTTTTTTTGCAGAAGATTTAAGATCACAAAGATTTTTCTTTCTTTCTTTGACTCGCATATAATTGAAGATGATTTGTTTTTTTGTAAAATCTCTACGACAAAATTATTTGCTTCAGAAGCAGGTTTTTGCAAATAAAATAAATATTTCCAGGATGGATTATTGGCTGATTAGCAGATTTTCGATTGAAATGTTTTGAAAATGTGACTGTAATACAGATGATTAAGTTCTAAACTTCTTCCTATATATTATATATATAGGAAGATATATTAGTTGTCATTTCTATAGGTTGTGCTGATTTGAACAAAAAAGGATAGAATCTGAAGATGGATTCTTGGCTTAAGTTTTCCTCTCTGGTGTCCTAACATGGAAGTGGGTGAAATCTCAATTTGACTTTACTTCCACTAATGCAGCAAAATGTAATTTCTTTTGTGTGTTCAGAGTAACCCAACCATATGCTGATAAATAAAAAAAAAAGAGTATGATATAACTTATTGTGCTGACCAAAACAACAACAAATTCTTACACTTCATGTGAAGCTGGTTAAGTGGTTCAAAGTGACTGTCCTCTCATCTGGTCTTGTTGGCTCCTCAGCTCATGCTGCAGCTGATTGTTATTGTTTCCCTTTGTGTGCAGGAGTCTGAGGGAGGCCTGTATGTGTGTATGAACACATTCCTGGGCTTCGGACGGGAACATGTGGAGAGACATTATCGCAAAACAGGACAGAGTGTTTACATGCACCTCAAACGGCATGTTAAAGAGGTATGTTTTGTCCCCTGCCTTGTAGATAAAAAAAATATGCATTTTCAATAATTCTGTTTTCAATATATATATATGAAAGATGACAAACCATTTGAACACCATAGACAATCAAGAAAAGCCAAATACAACCACAACACAAACTATGATGTTTTCGCTGTCTCTGTTGTTTTTTTTTTAAAAATTTTGTCACATTTTATCATATTCAAGAATAGTTTTCAATTTAGGTTTTACATTATTATTTTTTATTTTAAAGAAAAATATGTCTAAATAAAAAATAAATAATGAATAAATGACTATCTTTATCAAAAAGAGTAAGTTTAGAAACTGTTGTTCTTCCAACAATTTCTAAAGTAAATTGTCTACACTGTCAATTTATTTAAATGTTTTCATATCTGCATAAATATGGAGAAACATTTGCATGCCCAAACTTTATTTCCGTTCCTATTTTCCATATTATTTTTTGCAGGATTTCAATAAATAACCCTTGTGCTTTATACATAAATAAGTAAAAGATGCACATATTATGTATCCATATACATACATGCCTGGATACCTACAATGAATTACCACCCAATGGTGGAAATATATGTGAACAAAAATGTGCTTTTTGGGGTTTTAAGAAAAAATGTCCTAATAAGCATGTTCCATTTATATTATTAAATACATTTTAAGTAATACATTGAACAGTGTAGATTTGTTGCTTTGTTATTGTTTTAAACAACAAATAAACACAAACTGTAAGACTTATTATGATTCCATTTTTGTTTAGATGTCATCTGTGCACATCTTTTATTTTTATGGTGGTTTTAAAATCGACAGTGTCGCAGTTTGAGTTTTTGGTTTTGTTGACTATAACTAGCAAGTCGATTCTTCCTAAGACAGCAAACTCAAACAAACCCCTCTTTTTGCTTCAAGCTGGTGGTGTGTTTCCTCTCTACCTCTAATTGCTATCAGATCAGCTCTGCTTTGAAAAGAGCTGCTATTTCCATGCCTGGATCTGACCGCAAACAGCTGCTGCACATTCTGCAGGCTCCCGTGTCTGTGCTGTTTTTCTTTCATGGTGGTTCTCTTGATGCTGTGGGTGTCAATATTTCCAGTTTCTCAACTTTGTCTGGTCAGATTAATCTAAAACTAGTCAAATTAGACGTAAATCTGCTTGGCGGCATTGTATTGTTTAGCTGACCAGGGACTAAGGCTACATATTTATGTTTTCATGAAAATGTTTTCTTTTTTGTTTTAATCTGTTTGGTTATTATTTTTTTAAGTTGCTTTGCTGTCACACTAGAAATGCCATTTGCAGTTAAGGGTAAACCCAGATGAATAATGTTTAAAGGTTTGGAGAATTTCCCTTCACTTATAATTATTATCTAGCCACCAAACTACTACTACTACCAAGACATTAGCAGCAGGCTAGATCTGATTCAGGGGAGCATATAAATTAATCTATGCTTTAGTTTAAAAAAAATACAGGACAAAAATCTTGATACATGTACAAGATACTATACATGTATCATTTTGCATATATATATATACTGTATATATATATATAATATTGTTACTACTTGTTTCTTGCAGAAAACCACAGGTGCTGCCGGAGGTGCCATCCCCAGACGAAGAAATGGAAAAGTGTTTCTAGGTATGTTGTTTTCACTGGAGTGACACTTCTACATTGCAATGTGAAAATCTTAGAAAAACGATTTTAAATAAATCTATTAGCTTGTTGTGACAAATATGCAAAATGACAAGATTGACAATTTAGCTCAGCAGTTAAATTGTCATCAGCTGCTGACGACAATTTAACTTACTCCGTTCACATCATCTCCACCCACTGGAGTGTGACAAAGAAAACTCTTCAGTGTTCTTTTGATTTTGCACATTGTTGTTTTTTTACTATTATCCTTGGCCTTTTGGCCTAACTGGCCTGTTTCTATCTGAGGAAGGCCCAGTTTTTAGAATATCGTTGCTGTTTTCAAATTTTTGCTAACTGTCTTGAATTTGCCTGTGTGCGTTGGGGTATTGTGTGTGTGTGTGTGTGTGTGTGTTTGTTTAGACTCAGTCAGGTTAAGGTTTGTTACAATTACCTGAGTAATTTATATTTGCTCAATGTCAAGTTAATGACAGAGGGAATATTATTTTTTAAAACGTTTTTACAAAAACATTGTTACAAACACTGGGTTTACACAATGTGGGAAAGCCCTATTGATTTGACTTTGTAAGTTTCTGATTTTAATGATGATTTCACTACTCTGGAGATAAAAAGGACGAATATTTGTGACAGTATTTTAAGGCAACTCCTCAAACACACAGCTTCCTTTTGTGAAATCATGGGAAGAAAGAAACGTAAACTAAACAAAACAGGCGCGGTATCAGAAGAATTGTTTCACAAATCTGATTAAAGCTTTTTTTCATATTTTGTGTTATTTTCCCTAACTGATTATTTTTTTTCAGCCACATTAAAATCAGAAAAAATTAAATAATTTCTCACACAGTATATATTTTTGGACTGTATCTTGTTTACCACAGTCTGGTTCAGCAGTAGTAAAATCTTTTGTGCCATAGCGACACTGCGTAAACTGGCTCAGTTTAATTGTTTAAGGCTTACATGGCCTTCAGATCACATTTGTTTTTATTATTATTATTGTTAATGAATGATGTTATCGAGGTTACGGTGAGTGCATGTAGATGATTATTGTATGTTCAAGAAAAAGGAATCAGTCAAATTGTGAAAAATGCTACAGAAGACAAAAAAGACGTATACCAGCAATGACCTGCTGCTGGCACTTTGCATAAATTGGTACTTAGCATTAGCACAAAGTTGTGGTTTTCTATCAGGCATATGCTCAATGTGAGTGTGTACTTTGCTTTTGCTGCTGGGTTCAGAGACAAGTCCAGACTTTGCTTATAAGCTTCTTATCAGACACGCATAATAAAAGAGCAGTCAATAACTGTTTGACATTACTTTCTGCGTCAGTCTAAAGAAGTAGTTCTCTGTACACCCCATTTCTGGTGCAAAGCATCTGTTAATTAGAAACATCCCAAAAAACCATTAAAACATGTCCAACCCAGATTTGCGTTAGCCTATTAGGAACAGCTTGGGCTGGATGATGGGTTTCTTTCAGAAGATCATTAAAAGTAGTGTGGCTTCTGTCTGATTACAGTTTTCTCATTGAACCGGTGATTTTTATGTCAGCAGGATAATTAGAGACAACTCTGTCTGCTTGGGAAGTTCATCCACTACATCTTTGTCAAAGTTTGTTGTCAGCCAGCTGCCGTTCTAACCAGCCTCAACCAAACATTAGATATTTCCACTGACGAGCCCTCTCCACCAACCCCTGTCCTCTAATAATAGCCTATTTATTTGTATATGTGGTTGCTAACTGGTCTAAATCAAAGCTTGGCCTACCCACTCCTCCTCCTCCTTCTCTTTCTCCTTCTCTTCCTCTGGGTTGGGGAGGGGTGGCAAGTGTACCCCAGCGCCTCTTCCAATCATGTGCCGGCCTCTCAGCTGCTGCCACCTGTCAGTATCCTGCTGAGGCCGACACACATCAAACTGAAGCGATGACGCATCTCGCCTAAGCCCAGGTGTCTGGCTTCCTCCAACCTCTCTGTTTGAGGAATTCCCTCCTCTTACTCCATTTTACATTCATATTCCTGTTTTCTACTTATATTTTCCACCTCTGGTTAATTGCCTTGTGTTTCTTCTCCTGTCTGACCAACATCTGCTGTCTTACTCTTTGTGACATTTTTCGCTGTCCCTTTAAGATCTTTGACCCATTCGACGTATCCATACCGGTTCTGTGATCTAATCAGACAGCTGGCTGCAAACATCATGTGTTTCCATGTAACCAACCAGTTGCCATAATATTACTAATAATAGTAGTAGCGTCAGAGAAAAAGTTTTCGTTGATGAAATAATTGATTGATCAAACAGATTTATAAAATAATTTGTAGATTATTGGGTAAGAAATGTGTTTTGTTTTGTGATAAATTAAAAATACTTATTTCCACAAAATAAGTCTGAAGTGCTTAAAAATGTTCAATGATTTTATTTGTTTTTGTTTTCTTTGAAATCAATTACTTTTTTTATATGAAACTTTGCATCACTTCCGATTTAATATAACTATTTGTAAATTCAAGCTAGAAAAAAAAACTGTTTCAGTAAGAAAATGTCATCGCAATTTTCTTCATATTGTACAGGAGGCGTGTCGAACTTATTCTATATGTCCTCGTTCAAAGGGACGATTGTGCATAATTGTATTGATAAAATCCTTTAACAAGCTGTCAAAAATGTTAACAAAATAACTGTCCGAATTTGATGAATGCTTCTTAAAATTAAAAAATAGTGAATCTCTTTTCACGTTGATGTAATTTGGCAGTATACTGATAAAAACTGCTTTTAATGTGATTGATAAAATAATGTTTAAGCACACAACTGTTTTTTATGTATCGTTCTTTGGTGTAGACATCAACATCAAAAGCTATGGTGGTCCAGATTTGCACCCCACATCTTGAGTTTGAAACCTGTGTTGTACAGGGTTCCACTTATAGATCTAATTTAAGTTAATAGTGATGCTTAAATAATGACTATTTTAATTTTGTTTAATGGTTTAAACTTGTGATCACTCTTACACCTAATAATCCTACTTCCTCCCTTAAAGATTTAGAGCTAAACCGAGATTTTAACGGAGAGGACTTTGAGTATGAGGATGAGGCAAAGCTCGTCATTTTTCCAGACCACTTCGAGATCCCTTTACCAAATATTGAGGAGCTGCCCGCTCTGGTCAGTGAGTTGGTTCTGTGTGTTTCTGTGCATGTTGGAGGGGAAACGTCCACTTGGTGGTTCCCTGGCTTCAGGACAGACATGTCTACGAATTAAAAAAAAGGGATAGTTAACATTTTTGAAATGAATTGTGAAACAACCGTCTGTCTTACCTGCAGCTTTTGAATATTTTTGTTTGAATGAGGTGTCCCCTTTTCATTAGATTTCGACCCATAAGCTACTGAAAAAATAATTAAATTAAAAAATACAAGCATTTGTCTTGAAAAACGTTTATTTGAAATCTGATGCTTGCCTCAATGTAAATTCAGATATCTTTGAGAGACCTGAATTAACTAACAAAACATGGTTTAATTCATTTGATGACTGAGTTGTCACTGCCTATAATAGCAAAAACGATCATTTTTATTAAACGCATCTTCTCCAGATGCCAAAATTGTTTTTGAGGACCTTTAACTTTGATTTTTCAGATTACATTCATGTGATTATTTCAAATGAGGTTAAGATGACTGCTGCAGGTGAGATATAGAGTATCTTAAAGTTCCTCATTAAAAAATCTATATGATTCCTTTAGAGAAGCTGCAATCTGTTACCTTTAAGATTCAATAAAACAAATCATTTTGAGAAAACAGCATCTAGTAAAACATTGTGTTTTCAGTAAAACATGATTCTGGGGAACCACAAGGTGTACATGTTGATGCTTTCATTTGTTGGGGGGCAGTTCTTTGCTTGTTTTGTGATACTTTTCTACTTGTTTTTCTTTTTATAGCTTCACTTTGGCATGCCTATTTGTTTGTTTCATTGCTATTTTTATAAGAACACCTGGTATAGAAGTTACAGATTAATTCTTAGTGTTATGTTGTAGATTAAAAGAGGCATTGTTACTGATTTTATTCGGAATCTGCATCTGCGGGAGAAATAAATTTGAAACAACTTGCATGTGATTGAGGATAAGCATAAACACTGAGAATCCAGATTTGTTTCCAGCTGGGTCTATTTGTGGTAAATTATAATTGTCTGTAAATTGCAAAAAAAAATAAGATTATTATCCCTGTATTTTAATCCTTCAAAAGATTTGAATTTCCTATACAGGTCTGAAATAAATGTCAAATGAGATTTGTGATTTTGTCTCAGTTTGATTTCACCCCTTCTGTTTTTACGCCATGTCAAACACACTGTATCACATTTATACCATTTCTAGCATAAACCTCGCACAGCTAATATGTCTTGTTGTGTGCACTGTTTCATGTGGAGATGTAGTTTATTTGTACTGCCTGAATTCATTTGTGCGTTACCTCCAACCTATCCATGCTCTGCTGTGCTGTCTGACGCCAGGTGACCATAGCCTGTGATGCAGTACTTAACGCACCTTCAGCTTACAAGAAACAGGAGCCTGAGTCTTGGGAGGAGGAGATCCAGGTGTCAAGACATGCCAGAAGCCTCAGACAGCTGGATAATGGAGTCCGGATCCCACCCAGGTAGACCTAACATAGTGCAATCATGTGCAAATCAGCAAATACAAATTAAGGTATATTCTCAATTAGAAATTGGTGTTATTGACACTTTTTACAACTTTTGTGGAAAAAAAACCCCTCTTAGCTGGCAAAGCTTTATTTTGAAAATGTTCTGTTTTAATCGGTGTCCAAAGATCATTTGCATAAAGACGATTATAATAAAGGTTTTGGAAGTTTTGGAGTCAAACTTCTAATCTTTATAGGATGACTACTTTTCTTACTCAGTCATAAAATACGTCAAACTGCAGTATGTTGCACTGCTGAAGAATTGTTATAAAACGAATCAGAGCGAAACGTGTCCACTTAGTTTAAAAGTGGTAGATAAAAAGATAATATTGTAATTTATTCATTATTGGATATTCTGGTCAACCTTTGTTTCTGTGTTTTTGCCGTCAGTGGCTGGAAGTGTCAGAAATGCGAGATGAGAGAGAACCTGTGGCTGAACCTGACTGACGGCTCGGTTCTTTGTGGGAAGTGGTTCTTTGATGGAAGTGGGGGCAACGGTCACGCTCTGGAGCACTACAGAGAGACCAGCTACCCACTGGCTGTTAAACTGGACACCATCACTCCAGACGGAGCAGGTCTGGGAACAGCACAACACAACATCTACGGTGTATGATATGTGTTCTTACAGTGTGTCTTAAACCCAAAAACTATCATTACTTTGCAAAATATGCACAGTACAACATTTATATGCTGTCAGAATAAAATTACTGGGTAGTATTTTTTTTTTACAAGCTATATTTATCATAATTCAGTCATCTTATATAGCTGCAAATCTTGTTGTTTGAGAATGTTTTGCATAACAGGGATGCAAACTTTTAAAAAGGGTTTTACAAGAATGCCCCTCAAAATTAATTAAATCCAGAATCTCTTGATTTAAAGGCCCCATGTTTTATTTATTTATTGCTTCCTTTTAGTTCATTAGAAATATGTCTAATTAGTCTGAAACAACTGCAGTTGGCAGGATGTTGGGCTGAAAACATCCTTTTTGTATTGCAGCACTTTGCCTGGATCCCATTTTATCCATTTCTCCACTGGACCTTAAACCTATATTTATAAGAGGCACTGTTGTTGTGAAGGAGTTTTTGTTTTTCTTAAAATGCTAATTTTATTTAAGTTCCAGCCATGAAACAAGAATAAAATAAAAACAGTAATAAGACTGCCCCTGCGACCTACACACATGCATAAATAAACAATGCAAATCAAAACCAAATAATGTGGTAGCTCATCGACAAAACAGAATTTATGTGTTTAAAACATCCAAGTGTTCTGCTCTGTCATAAGTTTATAATATCTTTTAAAAGAAGGTGTAGTTATTGTCGTAAGTAGACTTTTAGGCACACAGTTTAAAACTGAGTGGTAGCTGCACATTCAAATCCTGTTACAAATGTAAATTGTTTACAGTGTATTTTTAATTGTACAATAACCACTATGGTATCTAAACTGTAGTGTCCCAGTATGTTTAGTATTGGGCAATAATCGTATCGTTACCATGACGACAATAGTGATGTTTGCAAACCGGAGAACAGTGTGGTTGGGATTGTTACTTTTGATTATTTTTTTTCTACACTGCCATGTGAACATTGATATCTATTAGTATAGTCAAAAATATGACTACTGGTAATTATTGTGCTGTTTATTGATACAACAGCACATGATAATAAAATATGCTAAGCTAGGCTTTTTGATAATGACTATATTTTATTAGAAACAGATTTTGTGTCTCTACGGTTATGGCTACGTATTATTAATTTTATTTATGAATTTTTTTATTGGTAATTTTGCCACAGTGATTTACTTTCCTTTTTTATTACAGATGTTTATTCGTTTGAGGAGGAAGAGGCTGTTTTGGACCCCCACATGTCAGAGCACTTGTCACACTTTGGGATAGACATGCTCCAGATGCAGAGGAGAGTAAGTGGACTAATTTCACTTTACATGAACTCAATCTAATTCGAAACAGCCGCAGTGTTTAAAGAAAATGTGTCAAAAATTTATTTTATTAGAGCTTTATTAGATGTTTTGTCAACATTTCTACACAGCAAAGAAAATTCTTCACATAAAACCGTCTTTGTCATCTCCATCTCCTCCTATTTCAGACAGAAAATGGACACCACACAGACAATAACCCCCGACCGCGAGTCAGTGAGTGGGAAGTGATCCAAGAGTCGGGCATGAAGCTGAAGGCGGTGTTTGGTTCTGGTTACACAGGCATCAAAAACCTGGGAAACAGCTGCTACCTCAGCACAGTGCTACAGGTCCTGTTCAGCATCCCAGATTTCCAGAGGATGTGAGTGCTGTATGCTGTGACGCATTCATATCGTACTGTTTTTGTTTTTTTTACTACAGCAATCCTTGATGACATAACTTTTGACATACTCATGTTAAAAATCTTGAACCTGACAGCCTTATCAACTAATACAATTTTTCAATGTAATGATGCTCATTTAGCAGATGGAAATCTTAAATTATTTTCATTAAACCAAGAAGTTAGTTTCTGATTGGAAATAAGGGTGGTATCACTGTATATTGTGTGTTAAGTAGTTCTCTATATCAGTGTGTGAAATATTTGGTAGCTTAAACACACACGATTCCGACTACAAGCTCTCAGGTATGGGTGTGGTCCATTACTATATTAAATTTAAATTTAAAAATGTGTTGTTGCCTTTTAGTACTTTCCTTCTCTGACATTCCATGGTGTTATCATGGCACATCACCATGTTTACACTCCTAGCTGGGCTTCCACAATGGAATAGGTACTGCTTTTGATATCATTTCAAACACAATTTACTTTTTTACTATTTGTAAATGGTAACATAATAGAGTAAATGGAGTATCATTTTTTTAAAAAAAAAGAAGTTTTTATTTATATACAACTGGCAGTTATCAATGGACAGATCTTTTTTTTTTTTTTTTTAAACTTACAGCAGTCAAACTTTCCTTTATGACCAGATTTTGCATGTAGTTGATGATTAACTCCAGGTTATTATAGTTGAAAGGCCTATATAACATCACCCTAATCTTTAGCTTCCTCTTCAGATTCTATATCTGATTATGGTTTGACACTCGACACTTTGTTTGGCTGCATCAAAACAAATTTGGCTGTGTATGATCATAGATGATAATTAAATAACTCGTTGACCTGCAGCCGGTTTTTAAATTCCTCACATGTTTCTCTAGAGGCAACGTCTGTGTGTCACCCCACATATCAACCCCCCATATGTTTTCTCTCTTAGGTATGTAGGTAACCTTCAGAGGATATTTGACTATTCGCCCCTGGACCCCACCCAGGATTTCGCCACACAGATGTAAGTGACTCCTGAGAGTTATGCAATGCAGTGACAGAAGAGAAGGTGTTTTCCAGCTCCCTCTGTCACTATTATTGATATTTAAAAGCAGAAGTTCATTAACAAATAACCTAAATTACATAAGCATAAATTGCATAATCTGTATATTGTAGTACCCATTTATTTTATCTCTATTTTAATAAAACCATCACCATTTTGTTATTGAAGTCCAAGTGTTGCAAGAGGCCAGATGCATCAAGAGCCTGACGGCAGCTATCAGACAGGTGGCCAAATAAACATGTTTATACCATAAGGCAAATGGTATTTGGCAATTTGAAAAAGTTGTTTACTTACTTTAATGTAATGGTTAAACCCAACCCATTTCTAGATGACAAGGATCCTCTAGTGATTTTTTTAAATAGATTTATCTATTTCTTGCCATTATTAGCTTTTATGACAAGAATAATTTGTCTGGAGGTACCCAATAAAGAGGATGCACAGTGTGCACAGATAATTATAGTGGAGCCATAAGTTTGCCTCATCCCCATTTTTTAACTTTGATGTTGTCTGCAAAGGGGTATTTTGATTTAAAGTAATTATAGATATAGTCTTGGTTTTATTGTTGACTCTGATAAATCAAAATTTGGTTCATAATTTGCCCTGTTTCATATTTCCACTGCCTCAGCAGGAATCAGAGGAGCAATCAGTGGAACAAGGTGTAATATAAAACAAATACATGTATTATATTTTAGATATCAGCATGCATATTTATCTTCATAAATAAAAGGTTTGAACAATTATTCCCTCTGGTTTTGAATGTTGTGTGGCTGGAAAGATTTTTGTTCTTCATTTCTTACACCTAGATAGTTGTGGGTGTGTAACCATGGCCATAAGGTGTTTTTTTTTTTCCTTCACAGGCTTTCACTACACTTTCAGTTTGATTAGATGTGTTTTAAAAATCTCACTTAAGCAAGACTTTTATGCTAACTAAAACTCAAAACTCATTTGTGCTGATGTTGACAGTAGTTTCCTGCAGGAACCATATTTTTGTGTCACGTGAGAATTGCTGTATCTTCAGAGTGTGATGGGCAGGGAATGAAGCCAAATGAATGTGGAATGAGACTGACTCTGTTTTTCTGCCCGTTTTTGTCCATCAGGGCTAAACTGGGACACGGGCTCCTCTCAGGCCAGTACTCCAAACCACCCATGAAATCTGAGCTCATTGAACAGGTGATGAAAGAAGAACACAAGGTATTAAACGGGGTATGTCCTGCTCCATAACTGAGTTTCCATGGCCAATGTTGAAAATGAGATGTGACGGAATCAGTGGTCATGGCATCATAAAGCATTACAAAGTAATTTCCTTCTACTCAATGTAGCGGTTTCTTGATGTGAGAAGCATAAAGGAGTTGAAATATTACATAGACCAGGACTTTCTGTGACCTCATGGCTTGTTTTTAGCCTGATTGCTGCCAGTAACTGACAGGGCAAAGCTGTGATCCTGAACTTAAATGTGATGGAGGAGTCAAGTTTAGACACGTCTTGACAGCTGAGAGGAAACGGCGGTGGACTTGTGCTGACACGCTGTGCTCAGTTTGCACAGAGGGATTCTTAACCAGTGCAATCACATATATATCATTAATCTGGCTTTCTAATTTTATTGATGATGATGATGATGGGAAATTTTGACATGCTGAGATATGGACTTGTTTGCTGTGAGAATGAATGTCAGGGTTCAATGCCCCAAGAACTGGTTTGTCACTTTGAAACCCCTGACTTCAATGTGTTTTATGTGATAAACCAGTGTAAAATTAAGTGGAAGAAAAAGAAAGTATATTTCCTTACTTGTTTTTACAAATAAAAATCTGAAATGTGTGGAATCTGGCTGACACCCCAGCCAATGCCTTCAGGAGGCACCTAATTAATAATTAGAAACTAGCTGTGAGTAATTTAACTTTAAATCTGCAGCAACATTATAAGTGGAAATGAAATGTATTTGTTTAATTTTGCTTAGAAAATATATACTATAAATATAACCCACCTGAGTAGCAGAAGTACTGTCCCACCACAGAAGACAAGTGAACTATATATCCAGTGACATTATCAGGTCGACTTCAAAGATAATTCAAACTTTTACCTTTTTTAATGTGGTGAAAAAAGTATTTAAGGATTATTATAGAAGCTAAGGTTGAGTTAAGTGTTCACTTTTAAGGCTGTGATTGACTACTTGCATTCTGTCACATTTTCTTAGTGGTGAGTGCATCCAAAACTATAATTTTAGTTCTCATTTCAGAACAGTTTAACCAAATTAGGTTTTTTTTTTTAGCTAGTTTTAGTGTCATACTTTCGTCTTTGAGAAAGGTGACTTCTCATGAACAGTCGGTGTGCGTGACTCTTTCAATATTTAGTTTTTTGTCATTGCAGCACCAACAGAGGGGAATCTCTCCCCGAATGCTCAGGGCACTGGTCAGCAGGGGGCACCCAGAGTTTTCCTCCAACAGACAACAAGATGGCCATGAGTTCTTCCTGCACCTTATCAACTTGGTGGAAGTAAGTGAATCAATCCCTTCTGCATATTCAGGATATACAGTGTGTTTGCAATCATATACCAGCTAACTTCCTGTCCGTCGCTGTAGAGGACAAACGGAACAAATCAAACCGCCACTAGAGTGACGCCACAAAGAGATTTTGATGCAAAATTATGTTGGTATGAACCGTTCATAATATAGTCGGCCACATACACTATTTTTTTTTCTTATTGTTCTTTTCACAAATTGAACAAAAAACATGCTTCTTTTTGAAAAAGATGTTCAACTAAACGTTGTTCCGATGTTTCAGACCTTTTTGACTGGTTCTTGCTGGTTTTAACAAAAGGGTTCAGAACCTCCATAGTCAGCTCATACATGCAGTACAAAAATCTTTAAATGGGTTTTTCTGATGCAGGGTTTATTTATGTTCATTGCTATCAGTTTCATGTAGTGGTGAGAAAATGCTTTCTTAAATATCCTGGTTATCAGACATAATCAAGCCCCCAAAAAGAACCTGACACTTCAATCCTGTTGCATTAATTAAATACATCAACTTCTTTCTCCCTTTCTCCAATATGAGGATTTTCTCCAAAATCCTCATATTGTCTCAGTATATGCAGAACTTCTTAAACAATTCCTAAACTCTCCTTTTAATCCAGTTCTTGATATTTTTTTTAAGCTGTCTGTAAATGACCCCCTGGTTTATGCAGGCAGATAACCAGACTAAAGCCACAACCATCAGTCACCCTACAAGCTGGGCCTGGGTGAAATTATAGCTTGTGCATTTCTGTAGCTTCTCAGAATAGAAGGCAATAGCCCACAGCCATGCAGACTGGTTTCCCTTTCATAAAGCCCTCAAATAAAACCCCCAGTGACCCCAACCTATGTTGGCACTGGAGACCTGAGCAGCTCCTGGAAAATAATTAATGTGGTGGTGCTTCTAAAAAGATGTAAGTCTGTCAAAATTTAAAGATAAATTTGAGATTAAGTGACATTGCTCTGTGATCTAAGTACAGTAGCCTACAGTATTTACACGCACATCTAAAACACCTGCATGTTTTAGATGTTCCCCTAGTCCAGCACAGCAGAAATATAAATTACCTCTTCAGCATGTCATTAGTCTGAGGAGGCCTGGTAATGAACTGTTCATTTGATTCAGGTGTGTTGAACAAGGAGTTGTTCCCTCTCAATTGTGGCCAGACTTGTAGTGGATAATAATTATAGTCATTTCTACGTCTGCGATGGAGCATTACATGAAAATTGAATTAAGCCAAAATGAGCAGAAGGGTGATGCTAGGTGTTGTAATAGCAAAGTTTCTAGCTAAAATGTAACTTCATACTGTGAACATAATTTACATCTATTTAGAGACAAGGAAGTCAGGAGAAATGCTGTGTGGGTGCAGTACCTTGAAAACATAACAAACCGGCACCCTATGGAAGGATTTAAAAGTGTTCTGTGTGAGACACGTCTGTCTGTAATTCACCACAGTGAGGAATGACTACAGAGAGGAAACACTGACTTGAAGCAGAAGCATTCTCATACACATGTTTTCTAATTCGCCCACCATCATTACCCTGCTGGCATTAACCTTCTCACTAGAATACTTGATATTATGGCGCCACGTGTTATTTGTGTCACTTTTTTGCACATTATAAACCTGGTTTTATTCATGAGGAACTTGTTCTTCTGTAATGTAGCTGTCAAACATCAATCTGATGACTTGTGCTTTTTGGTTAAAAAGCCACTTCAAACTAAGCTGGAAGTCAGAATAATCAGGCAACCTCTGAAGTCAATTAATTGTTCAGAAACTGAGAAAAAACCCCGATGATGTTGCCAATTATTGGTAAAACAAATCAAAGTGCTTTGAACAGCTCCTGTTGCGACTCCAGTCCAATCATACTACTAGTATTTATTCTGGAGGTCAAGTCAATAACCTCAACCTGGCTGAGCTCTATCAGCTTGAGCTACTGGTCATACCAATGATGTGAACTGTGTTGTGTATCTTCTTTCAGCTTTGGATTCTTCCTCCTCTTAAATACAGGATTCCATTTTTTTAATAATCTTGAGACAAACATTGTTTTTGGTGGATGAGCAGAAATATGTTCTCCCTACCTGTGTGTGAGTTCACCCACGTTTTCTAGATGGTATTAAAATGCTCACTTTATCCTTCTTCTCTGTTGCCAATACACTCATTATATTGCCCTTATAATAGTTTAAATAGTAAAAAAAACCCCACTTCTCCCTCCTTTAAATACGGGGGCTCCTTGTTTTTAGGCTCTCTAATCTGCTGGTTTTGTAATCTTCTATCACAAATAAAAAAAGTTCAGCTTATTAGCTTTTACATATTAGTAAAACTTTGTCTCAATGGGTTTATATATTTTTTTCTTGATTTGTTTTTTTCAGAGAAACAGTGCTGGTTCAGAGAACCCAAGCGACTCGTTTCGTTTCTTGGTGGAGGAGAGAATTCAGTGCTGTCAGACTCGGCGGGTTCGTTACACTCAGCGGGTCGACTACTGCATCCAGCTACCGGCTCCCATAGAAGCAGCGACAAACAGAGGTACAGACAGGGGCTGTTTTTGCATCAATGAGCCCTTCCATCAAACTTCATTTGGGCTTTCAAAAATACGTAAGCAAAAAGGAATGATTGGTCCTGGTTTGAACTGCCTATGCAATTCATTACTCACACTATACACCTTTGGTTTATTGATGTCATAAACCAAAGGTGTATAGAAGGTGTATATAAATTTTAAGAATCTCACGGCAGAAGGGTCTATACAAAGTCTTACAGACATGCACCTTTACATGCACGTGCAGGATTGAGAGATCTTTGGTTCTGAATTGAGGGGGACATTTATGTACTGTTTTATGTAACTAACTTCAAATTTCCATTGTAATAACAGATTTTGTTTTACAATATTTGAATCTCTGTGTTTATGTTATGTTTGCTAACAATTCCTCTCACTTTGAACTCTGATTTTTCCAGAGGAGTTGCTTGCATATGAGGCCAGGCGGAAAGAAGCCGAGGAAAACACGCGGGCTCCTCCTGAACCGGTGCGAGCACGGATCCCTTTCACAGCCTGTCTTCAGGCCTTTACAGAGCCTGAAAACGTCCCCGATTTCTGGAGTTCAGCATTGCAGGCCAAATCAGCTGGAGTCAAGTAATCAGACATGCATCTAATGAAATCACTTCATTGTTGTGTCTTTCATTTACTGCTTGTTTGTAATCCAAATCTTTTTAAACATTCGTTCCCAGAACTTCCCGCTTTGCCTCATTCCCAGAGTATCTTGTTATGCAGATCAAGAAATTCACCTTCGGTGTTGACTGGGTGCCAAAGAAGCTTGGTAATTAAGCTACAGCCTGGTAGTGATTAATGGGAGCCGAAACTGAGAGTCCTTAAGTGCTGTAATACTAAAAATAACCAGCGGAGGGCAGCACCAAACTGCATTTCGCAAAGCATTTACATGTCTGACAAACTAATGCAAATTCATAAATAATTCACCTGCAGTTTGAAGATAAACAATTTTTTTCATCATCCATATTTATCAACACTGTTGAAAGCATAAATTTTATTATAGACACAGACGTGTTTGTTATTGATATCGTGTGAAATTATTTATGGTGCTTAGTGACTTGCCAAGCATAGTTGTTAATGAATCTCCTCAGCTGACACCAGTGTGCATGTTGGGTTTTACAGACCTGGCCATCGATGTTCCAGACTTCTTGGACCTGAGCCGGCTCCGAGCCACAGGGCTGCAGGCGGGCGAAGAGGAGCTTCCGGATCTCATGCCTCCCATTGTTTTACCGGAAGACACCAGAGGTATGACACTGACCAATATGGCTAAAAGGTTTTTCTCTGTTTTGAGCTAAGAAAACCTTTCTTTGTTGTTTTGTACACTTACAATAAATACAAACTCCAGTATTTGGTTCTGGCTCAGTTAAAACCTTCTCACCAAGAAACAAATGAGATTAAGTACAGAATGTAAATAATCAAGAATACAAATATATTCTGGATCATTCAGATGCTTTTTTTTTTTTTGGTAAAATACTTCAACATTTAGTGGATAAAATGTTGAGAAACAGAAAAATGATTGCAGTGAGATTAGATTCTGAGTAATATTTATTTTAGATTTACCTGTTTCTACTGTCTTCAGAGAAAAAGAAAGTCAACAGAGCCCCGTTGTATTACAGAAAAAATATGCATATTAGAAAAATATATCCATGCAGAATATGATTTTGCAATATATGAGATAAAACATTTGCAAGGTGTTTTATTTAATGTTTTTATTGTTACTGATGTTAAGATATTTATATCTATTTTAGATAGATAGAAATATCCATTATTTCTATCATTCTGTTATATTTGCATTTAACAGAATGTAAATGTAAACATTTAAACATGCGATTGCTTAAAAGTTTTAAACTGAACGATAAAAAATATATAACTCTTTGTGTTCAAGTTTATACATCTCCTACGATGTGCCAGTTTTTTGTGGAGCAGAGTTGTGGAATAGTAGCCCATTTTTCTCCGCCTCACTTCACGGACAGGGGTCTCCCATGATTTACAAGCAGTGGCCCACAGCAGCGTCGGTGGTGATGCATGAACTCGTTGAAGAAAATGCTAAATGGCACTCTTTACGACTTGGGGCATTTTTGGCCCTGCATTTTCAATTTCACAGTCCTATTTGTGATGTTAAAGGGCAGCGTTTTCCCTGAGCGCCTGCGCTTCTGTTTGGCCAAACCAATTTTTGTGCCTTTGTTGAGTCACAAGTTGTGACTTTTTTTGTCCAACAAAGTCACAACTTCCAGTTGTTTTGAGAAGAAACTGCAATGAGAGTTGTTAAAAGCAGATACCATAGATTCTTCATGTGGAGTATTTTTTTGAGCCCAGTCATCTGTGAAATTGTCTTTAATATAATCTGCTCAAAGCTACCCCAGTTCTCTCTTAAGTACACATTCAATGAGAATCTCAGGGAAGGGAAATGCTCAGTCAATTAAGGTTGTTGTGCTGAAAGTCGTGTTTATTTCATGTGAGACTTTTTAAATGCACATCACGGGGCTTTTGGAGAACAGACCCTGAAATATGCTGCTGTGTTTTGGAGGAAATAATGGTTCCACTTTTCTAGAAACTTTGCTTAACCAGACTTTTACTTTGTGAGACTTAATTTCATCTTTTTTTCTGTCTTTGTTCAATCCACATTCTGTTGAAAAGTTAATCTACTTGAAATTGTTGGTGTGTTCCTAATACTGTATATTAGAAGAAATATGGCAGATAGAGGGAGAGTTGATGGCAACACTTGCAGTAGCTCATAGAAAGAACAAAACCAGGATATTTAAAAAAATACTTTAGACTACTACTTCTCAGTAAAGGAAACTTGGAGAACAAAAAAGACAAATTGGACTTTCTTAGAGTGGGCCTAAATATTTCAGAACTGAGCAGCTTGTACTGAACACACTGAACTGGATTCAGAATCTATTAAACATATCTATATTGGTCATTATGTATGAGCACAAAACTGTGCCAAAAATGTTCTGTACTTCTTAATCAAGGTTTTTAATGTTGTAAAATGTCTAAGAAAAGAAAAAGTATCCTCCTTTTAGGATCTAGTTGTTGGCATTTTTTTTTGGAATACCTAATTGGAGATACACTGCCATGAATATTTAAACCTTTAGCGATTTTTTTATTTTTTATTAGTTGCTTTCTTCAAAGAAAGTTAGATAATTTTTCCCCTTAATAAATTAAGTGGTTTGAGCCAGGCTTTATGTTTTTAATCAGATTATGTTTGTCCGATATAATAACTATTTGAAATATATTTATGACAAAAAAACAAAAACAGAAGAAATTTGTTCTTTATTCACAGCTCTGTACAAACAGAATGTGTATAAAAGCCTTCACATGTCTAAGTGCACATTTTGGCTCACTTATTATGCATTACACTGATTGTGACCAATCAAAGTGTTCAAAAAGAAAACGTACATTTGCACAAACCGTAATTTCTCACCGAGCTGGATTTAAAAACACAAAATGCTTTTAGCCTTAATTTTTGCCAATATTTATATGCCCTTTACTTGCCTCACATTGACCAAATTTACAATTCAATGGATGCATATTCAGAAACCAATCTCGCAATTTGACAACAGGACCACAAAAATGGTGACCACACTTATAAAACATTTTTCTCATTCGATTAATTTTATTTCGGTGTTATTTTCTCTGAGTTTTCTGCTCAAATGTGTTTATGCAAGGTCACAATAACATTCTTCTTGTATTTAATCTGATTAAAACTGTGAAATGAAAAGAGGTCAGAGCATACAACTTGCTGTTTCTGAATGTGCTCCTATATTTGCTTATTTTGTATTAATATCTTGAATTTTTATTTGCTGCCAATGAACCGCTGGTTCGTTATCCCATCTAGCTGGAGTTGGCAGTGATGAATGATTGGTCACCCTTTTGTCTCCAAATGCATCAGTGCTTCGCACTGATTACGCCATAACCCACAAATGTGTTTTCTTGTAGCCTGACTGAGCCACAATATTGCTCATCAGTCTGTTATTCAGTTGTGTGCTAAAATATTTCAGACCATTTAGGGGGAGAAAAACAGAAATTAGTTGTTTTGCTTCAATATTTTTGTTTTAATACATCAAACTAATGAAAGCACCTTGGATAGCACACACTTAAGATATTGATTTCTGAGTTCACCTTTTCTTTTTTTTTGCATTTAAATATGAAAATAAGCCACAAGAATAAATATGTAAACTGTTTTGTTACTAAATTAAAATGTTGCAGAGGATAGGAGCACAGGAGCGCTTCCTGTGTAGATTACACAGGAAGAACATGTACAAAACAATTTATTTACACATGAAGATGGGAACAGAACAGCAATGTTGTTTTGTATGTGGCTT
Source organism: Xiphophorus hellerii (assembly GCF_003331165.1). Taxonomy (NCBI): domain Eukaryota; kingdom Metazoa; phylum Chordata; class Actinopteri; order Cyprinodontiformes; family Poeciliidae; genus Xiphophorus; species Xiphophorus hellerii. Next base: position 13,157,790 of record NC_045680.1, read on the forward strand.
GGGAATCTTAGTTTCTTTTAATGAGTTATAACAAGAAAATATATGACGATGAAAAGTTATTTTATTTCAGTAATTTAGTTTCAAAAAATGAAACTTGCATATGTCATTACATAAATTTATAATTTTTAAGTGTTTGTTGTGATAATTTAATCATTGTGAATTTCATCTAACAAAATCCCAAAATTCTGTTTCTCTAAAAGTTACAATTTTGAACACAAATATTGGTTAAAAAATAAAGAAAATTCATGTAGAAATTTTGTGGGCCACACAATTATTGGGAAGATTGCCAGCTTAAGTCAGCAACACCTTGTAAGTCACAAAAGGTCATTGCTAAAGAAACTGGCTGTTCAGAGTGATGCATGTTAGGATATTAATGGAAAGTTGATTGAATGAAAAAGTGGAAAGAGCTGCAAAAGCATAAAGGTTAACTACAGCCTTGAGAGGATTTTGAAGCGAAGTCCTTTGAAAAGTTTGGGAGAAGATTAAAATAATGTGGACTACAGCTGAAGTTCTGCCTGAGCTAAGAGGGAAAAGGCACATGGTAGAACATTTTATATTTCACTGGAAAAGGTCTGAGAGTCTGGAGGAAGAGCGGAGAGGCACGTAGTACAAGCCGTTTCAGGTCCAGAGAGAGGTTTCTACATCCAGTCATGATTCAGGGAGCCATCTGATGTGCTGGCGCTGGTCCAATGGGTTTTTTTCAAAGTCAGCAGAACAATCAACCAGGGCACTTTAGAGCACTTCTGCATCTCCATAAGGCTTTTTCATTAGAGGAGAACATGAGTTCATTTTCCAGGAGGACTTAGCACCTGCCAAAAGGTGCTAAAGGCACCAATGCCTGCACTGATGACCATCACCAGTGTTAGCTGGCCACCAAGCTGGCCTGAGCTAAACCTTAGAGAATCTATGCAGAAGACTAGTTGAAGGACCTGTTCTTCCTCAGGGGCCTAAAAACTATTGAGTGCATGTACAGTACTTTACTGTACAAATGACTGTCAAAGTAAATACTTTCTCTGAAGTGAATGAGCACAAATCACACAAAATAATGCAGGGACTGCTTTGTCTGTAAAGCGTCTGCTGTGTGCAGACGAAGCATCGCATCAGAAATTGAGCATATTTGCTTCTCATCACATAATGCTTTGGTTGTGTTGGTTTCAGGAAATAACATTTTGCTTAAAAATCACCGCTGCTTAAAATTGGGCTGCTCCTCATTAAATGTTCGTTTAATGAATTTTGTGTGTTTGCAGTAACTCTCACTAACATGTTCCTTTTAGCTTTCTTACAAGTAGCCTCGTTCACCGCAAAAGCACAAAATCTAACCAAATAAATTTGGTGTAGTTTCTAGTAAGAATATGTTAGCAAACTTGAAATAAGACAAAACTAACTTAAAAGTGACTTTTCAGTAAGATCTATAAGCTTCTTTTAATTAAATAATTCCTTTATATTGATGAAAACAAACTTGTTCCATTGGCAGATTATTTAACTTTTATAACAAGACAATTTTCTAATTATAAGTTAATTTATCTGCTACTGGAACTAGTAGGTTTTCATCAATAGTAAGCAATTATTTACTTACTAAATAATTCCTTAATATTTAAGTTTAAAACAAGCTTAGATATAACAAGCCTTTACTGAAAGTTACTTATAATTTAATTTGTCTAAGTGTAATAAGATATTTGCACTAGGATCTAGTGCAACACGCAGTGTTTAAAGCAGTGAGGAGAGGTGTTTGTGATGAGCTTACACAACTTTATGGATGTGAGACATTTAGGGAATGTCTGTAAATCCTTTAAAGCTTTACTCTTCCTGCAGCATAGTCTGAGCTGAAACAAAAAGCACAACTTGTGATTATTGATCTCACTGTATGCTGCTACCTCTAAGCAATCATTCTCCTCCTTTTCTCCAGATAACTCCATGAGCTCAACCGACTGTGAGTATTTATTTCTCTTTTGACTCGCACTCTTTGAACAAATGTGTTAGATGCATGTAAGTTATTGCTTTGGAAAGTGTATTTTCCTTTAGACAGCTGTGATGAATGCCTCCACTACCTGAGCAGGTGCTGCAGGTGCTCTATACTTTCAGGCAAACGTAACTTTTTCTGAATGTAGCTCTGCTTATTTTAGCCGGGCTCATTTCTCTCTCTGATAAATCTTACCTGGCCAAAGATGCCTCGCCGGACCCGATTCTCCTCTGGTCCTTCTGTATAATGAGTCCCAGAGAGAGAGGGTTACTGTTACTGCTGAATTGGTGAGTGTATGCTAAGGTGTTGTTGATGTTGGTTTATTTCGACCACAGCTCCAGAGATAGACGAAGGCGCCGTTATGCAGCTGGCAGAGATGGGTTTTCCACTGGAGGCCTGCAGGAAGGCTGTGTACTACACAGGAAACATGGGCCCAGAGATGGCCTTCAACTGGATCATAGCCCACATGGAGGAGCCTGGTAAGGCAGCAATGCCTCACAGAGCATGGCAGCATGGTGCTGAGGGGGAGTGTTTGACAGAAACTGAGCAAACTCCTTTAGGCTGACAGCAGCTTTTAAAAAGTCTTTTGACATATTTCAAACGTTAGTGGGCCTAGATATTATTGCTCATATATGAGACATTTAAGAGGGAACCTTTCTAATGGTAGTAAGTTAATTAATAAAATACATAAACACAAAAACAAGAAATTTTGCTTTATTTTTGACTTAATAAAAATGAGTTAGTTTTTCTGCTAATTCTGTTTAAGCTGTTTTAACTGAAAACATTTCTTTTGACAAATCAGTGACTACCAAACATTAGCCAGCAAATGTAGCGATTTACTATTTAATCTTACAACTTTGACAATATTTCAGTTGCACCAAAGCCATATCATATATTAGATATCTTGCAAAAATGGCATCAGAAACATGCAGACAGATGTAAATGTTCACCAGCCTTCAGAAAACAGGATTTGTAAAGGGTTTACAAATAATAAAAACCTACTATTGGATTATGTACAGAAATAAAATGCTGCAAATTTTCAAAGGGCAGTGCATAGAGTTTTATAAGCTCTCTTATGTTTTAAATTAAGGCTCCACTTTATCCATCTTTTTGTAGATTTTACTCTTCTATTAATGAAATGCACAATTAGTGATGGAACAGAGTGGACTAATAACATAACATTTGCTTTTATCCTCAACTTGTGGGGTCTATGAACATCCAATTTTGAAAGCAACCCAAGAAATAGTGTTTATGCAGTCTGTTGCCAGCAAATATGTGGAAAAACTAATCGCACACCATCAAAATTAGATAAGGAATCATAACATCAAAAGCCTGCAAAAGATTTCTCTTCTAGATTACTCTAGTTTTGAGTTAGTATTGAAGGGAAACTGAGGAACTAAAAACCTGAACAACTGCATCTAAAACTCTGTTTAAAGTTATTGTGCAGTAATTTTAAACAGGGTCTACAGGCTTTCAGAGGGTGCAGAGAGGAGCAGAAAAAAGGCAGAACTTTATTTATTAGGGACCTTTTGAGCACAGAGGTAATTTGAACTTGTAGACACGTCACATCTAATGTTTTTTTACTCTGTATATATAGAAACCCAACACTGTTCCAGACAATCTCCAGTTCTGGGCTGCAAATGTTTATTTGTGCATGTCTGTATATTACTGATTGTCAGGTCTAAATACCTATTAGAGACAATTTAAACAAATACAGGAAAGACAAGAGAGTTAGATTCTGTTATACTCGCGAGGAGAGCAGACAGAGATGTGCTTTTAGTCACAAATCTCCAACCACTCTGCCACACATCTGTCTGTTCCTCTCTTTTATTGATCTTTAGGAAACCCTGCCACACGGGGCGCTGCAACTCTAAAAGGGTGGAGTCAAAGCATTCATCACATGGTTGCAGCGCTAAATAACATTCACTTCTAGACACATGTTATCTATATTCTAAATCTTTCTTTCTCCAGGCACGGTGTTGAATAAGGCACGTTTGCATAGCTTCAAAGCAACGGCTTTGTATCACAAAAAAGCACAGAGCAGAGTTTATTGTCAGGCATGTAAAACTCTGCTGGGAGCATTTAACACCTCTGTCTTGTAGGAAGTCCTGCAAGGCAACAGCTGCTGAGAGTAGCTGTCACCTCTATTTCCCAGGGAAGTCTCAGGATAGAATCAAAGTTATTTAACACACAGAAACATTATCTAAAATGTAACTACAAGGCTACATGATACAACAAATATTTGATAATTACTAATACAATTTACCTAACACTGATCCTCAACAAAAACTTAGTGGAAATCGACCCAGAGTATCTGAGCTGCTCAGCAGTGAAGCTGTTCCCCCAAGGCGTCGAGGCGTGTCACTTTTTATTTCCCTTGCTGGATGTAAAGAGCCTTTGTACAGTGGATGGAAATTAGAGCAGCCTCCTGCCTGTTAGTCTTTAAATGGGTCTAATGCATCTGCAAAATGGCTGCAATCAGATGCCGTAATATCAGCAGGATCAGCTGTTCAAGTGTGCTTCATAAAGTTTTATTCTTGCTCAGCTTTCTTCTTTTTGATTAGCCTTTTTCTCACCATTATTACTTCAGATTCTTCTAAATGTTTTGCCAGAAGAAAGCTTTACATCTTTCTACAAGTTTTTAGAACCTGAAAGCATTGTTAGTTAACAAGATACTTAACCACATTAACTTTTATTTCCACACACATTTTGTAGCTTTATTAATAAATGTCAAGCAATATTAAATTCTGCAGAGATGTTCCCTGCAAAGAAGGGGACCAGTGCTGCAAAAATCTGTTTTTTTTAATATATATATATTTATTTTTACATAAAACATATAGAAATGTAGAAAATTGTAGACTTAGCTAAAATGATCACAAATGCTTTAAAATGGAAACCAAAGGCAGAAAAAACGTGAAGTGAAGAGAAATTATAATTGAAATACATGATAGGACAGCTGAAACATCCATCGATCAGCCACAAGAACGTCAAGAGTTTCCTGTTGGTGCTGTAATAATTAATTGGTGTGAAACCAAGTTTTTGCCAAGGAGCCACTGCAAAAGGTCCTATTGCTGGAAAACAACACATCTAAGGGGTAAAAGATTGTTACTTTTGGATCTACGGGCAGCACAGACCTTCACTAAATTCAAACCACAGTACACTGGGAATCACTGTGGATCAGGCTCCATGTCATGAGGACAGTGAAGTGGGCACTTTGTGTTCCTGTTTATGAGTAATTTAAAAACCAGGTTGAGATATTTCAGTAACATAGTCTTTCTGCAGAGGTAAGCTTGTTAACAAAAAGAGCTAATGCACTCTTTCTCTGCAGCTACTAGTTGACTGTTTTGCTTTTAGACAGTCTATTCTCTTCTTATAAGAGCTGCATGCAGCCAAGGTCGGTCTGTTATATTTGATTTATTCCTGAATTAGCTTTTAGAAAATATTGAAGCATGTTTACAATGGGCCATTAAAGTATGGTTTCCTGATCCAGCTATAATGATAATATCTTGAAGACGCCCATTTTCATGTGAATAAAAACAACTTGATTATTACTAGCATGGACGCAGGACTACAAGGCAGAGATGGAAAATGGTCCTGGAAGATAATGTTCTGCATTTTCATTTATGGCAATGACTATAATAGAGGCTCTGTCTAATACCAGTGCGAGAGTATCTATTAGATGTGTCCTTGTTTGTGGTTGAGGGATATTATGGTGCGATTTAATTTGGATTAAAAGACCTGGAAACCATGATTTTTTTTTTCAGGGTTAAATCTGAAATGGTTACCACGTTTTTCCAGGTGGGCCAAATCTTTGCCTTTTTCCTCACAAATAATTTGATATAAAAAAAATAACCACTAGAGCATTTTGCAGATTGGTTTCCAAGCAACACACAAGCGCAACAACCAAAGGGTCACAGTGGCAGGAAAAAAATGATGGGTGCCGCTAAGAGCCACATTAACATTAGGAAAATGTGCATAATGAAATCTCCATCCATCCAGCTTCTACACCTGCTTGTTTTGCAGGACTGGTGCCTATCGCTGCCAGTCATTGAGCAACAGGCGGGGTACAACCTGGACAGGTTGCCAGTTATTCAAAGAGCAACATAGAGGGCAAACAATCATGCACACACTAAGACTTAAAATCAATCTAGAGAGACCAGTTAACCTACCAATCGTGTTTTTGGACTGTGTGCATGCGTGGGGTCTCTCTGACTTCCTGGCTTCCAGTTGTTAGCAACACTGCCACTGTGCAGCCCAGATGCAGTCTCATTGGAAATTGCAATAACATGCCTTATGTTTTTGTTTCTCATGTCATCATGATGCGTGAGAGCGCAGTTACCTAAGTTTTATGTACACATTTTGTATGTGCTGTCAGATTAATTTGTCATCAGATTCACAAAGCAGATTATTCTCCCACTGTTACCTCCTGATACTTTTTATCCACCTTCCTTTTGCTTCTTTATTTCTTTATTTTATTCCTCCTTCTAATAAATCATAAAATCGGCAAAATCTGTCAGCCCATAAAACGGGCTTTCATCAAGGACTCGAAGTGTTATTTCTATGTTCCCAGTAGTAATAAATACTCTCTATATATTTTTTAAAATGATCTTTCTCTGTTTTTGCAGACTTTGCTGAACCTCTCACTTTGCCCTCAATGATGGATCCTCTTCCCTCTACCAGTGACAGCCCCATGGGGGCGACGCCACTGGACAACTTGCCTCCTGAGGAGAGCATCGCCATCCTCACCTCGATGGGCTTTCCTCGCAATCACAGCATCCGCGCTCTCAAAGCCACGGTCAGTCATCTGCTTACTGTGTTTCTTTTCTATCATTTGCTTCTACTGAACTTAAATAATACATTCTTTCTTTGTGCATATTGGACTAATATTGCTTGTAAACCTCATAGAGACTGATATATTCTTACCCACACTTTGTTAGATGTGAATACAGGGCATTAGAAAAGTTTTTGTATCCATTATTTCCTCATGTTTCAAACGCAAACTTGAATGTATGTCATTGGGATATTGTGTGATAGACCAATATATATTTTTGAGAATAAAAATCTATAAAATGTTTCAAGTATCTATTCAGCCTTTTGTAGAACCACTTTCCTCTGCAATTACAGCTGTAGCGCTTTTGTGCTATGACCATCAGCTTTGCACATCTCTGCAGTGTGATGTGAAAAGTGAGTTATTTTAGCTGGAAACACGCAGAGCTGAGCTGTCTCAGCGTGGGCAGACACGGCCGTCGCGTCTGACCTCCTTAAAGAGGAGAAATCTTAGGTGGATGGCCCTTTGTCTGCCTTTCATGCAGACTGTTGATAGTTTGAAAGGAAGTGGAAATAGTCAGACTTGAGCAAGAGAGAGGATGGAAAAGGGGCCGCCTACACCATGTGCTGAGTGTCTCGGGGAAACGAAGGGCTAAAAGCACATCTGTAACAACTGTCTGGCAAGACAAGGAAACACTTTTCCGAAACTTAAAAGAAACTGTAGCGTAGGTTAAAGAGGAAAAAAGCAGGAGGAGGGCAGGAAGTGAAGTGGCATTTGAAAAGAGGGCAAAGACGGAGCACGATGATGAAAAGCGAACTCTGTAAGTCATAAAAGGCTCTGGCTGCCCTACTTGTTCAGTTTCCAAGGTGCGGATTTATTCGGACCTACATGTCAGAGTGATTAAAGATGTCTGCTCTACATGGTGTTTACAAATAGTCCCTGCATCACACAAATGCCCCCTCCCCTCACCTCCATGTTGCACAGACTTTCTGGTTGAGGAACGCACGAAAACATCAGACAACTGGTAAAGCAGTCCATAATCACAAATGGTGTGGAATAAATGAAATGTTTTTACTTCTTTTATGGGTCAAAGAGAATGCCACCTCCATTTCCAAGTTCCTCCAGCCTCCAAATGGCCGCTGATTCTCACATTTCATGTTTCATATTTCAAACTGCCCCTCTCAGCAAAAATAGCCCCGCAGACAGCTGGTAGGAAGCAAAAATAGATGCCGGGCTTTCTTGTTTATCATTAGTAAAGCCACAGAGCTTGCTGGCAGACACGCTGCTGCTGCTGCTGCTGCTGTTGTTGAAGTGGAGAGAAAACAAAGAATGCATATTCCTCCCGAGGGAGGGAGGGAGGTGTGAAACAGCGAGGGGTCTCACTGCTGGTTTGTTGTCGGACCATATTGAGCGTGAGGCACGTTTATCTGACCCCATAGACCTCTCTGAGGGATAAAAACAGATGCCATCAGCCAAGCCGTCTCCACATGCGTTCCCCAGACTCTCATTCCCCACCTGTCACACCTCTGCTTTGGTCTCAAAACAAACAGGGGGAAGTTTATCACAGATGGAAGCCTCCCACTTCTCTAGTGAAAGATTGCTCATTTATCGTGTTCATCATGGGGCATTCAACAAATTGGCAAAACTAGAAGAGCAAACATTTCTAATCCTGGTTTCTGTAGCATGCTCCAAGATTGCAGCTCTTTGTAAGAGTAGTACGTGGGTGATGGTGGCTCAGGAGGGAGGAGTAGGTCCTGTGACCAGAGGGTTGCTGGTTCAAACCCCTTCACGAATACTAATCCTAGCTACTGCTAATCTTTGCATTAGCAGTAGCTCAGTTTCCGTGCAGAAAGTGTTTTAAAAATCTGCATCAAATGACCAGTTTCATTTGCAGCGACTGTGAAACTGGCTAACAAAAAGACGGCTTGATATCAACTTTTTTTTTCTTAGCTTGGCTTCCTTTTATGATTTTCTAGAATAATAATCTTGAGCGAGCGCTCGACTGGATCTTCACCCACCCAGAGGAGGAGGAGAGCGACGGGCTCTCTGACATGGCGGACACGGAGCCCAACGACAACGCCTTTTCCAACATGAACTCGCACAGCGACTCCACGCTGTCCCCAGACAGAGAAACGTCAGGCCCGAGAGTCAAAGATGGACCAGGACGTAAGTGCTTCACACTTACTGTGTCTGTTTTTGATCTTTCTGTGAAGAAACGGTAATCAGATTTTGGACTTTTTAAGCATCTTTTAAGAAATCTTCAGCACTTATAAGATTTTTTTTTTGTAAAATTCTGCAAAAGCTTCCTGGCATAGTAGGAGTAATGTGATCATTTTCCTGATGTGCTTTACATACACAAGGAAATCTGACTTTAATGACCCTTGAAATGGCTTTTTTTTATTAAAATGTTGCAACATTTCTGTGTTAGTTTGTTTCTTATCATGTTTGTGGCTTTTCTTCACTTAAGGATATGAGCTGTTTGCCATCATCAGCCACATGGGAGCCTCCACAATGTCTGGACATTATGTTTGTCACATCAAAAAAGAGGGAAGGTCAGTAGCAACCTGTCTCAAAAAAATTGGACAAAGTCTGTTCACTTTTTCCTATTTATTCTATTTAATCTTGTGGTCTTCATGGCTCTGAACAGTGTGTATAATGAATAATCTTCGCTCCTCTTCATTCAGGTGGGTGATCTACAACGACCACAAAGTGTGTTTGTCAGAAAGGCCTCCAAAGGACTTGGGCTACATCTACTTTTACCGTCGCCTCTCGAGCAGTTAAAATCGCTGCCTCCCTCCTCCCTGCAGTCTTTAAATAGCTTCAGTCTTTTACCCAGAAATACTGGCAGACACCTGCAACGACAGCCACAGCAGAAACGATGGAAGAAACCTCACAGACCAGCTTCTTGCCTTATCCTCATCTCACACAGGAGTAATTAGGAATAATAATCAAAAAAGGAAAGCGATGTGCTTATTTTCTGTGCATTTGTCGTACTTTGAATGTATATTTTATGGTTTATGTTGGGAGAGATGAAAAGAGGGAAAAAAAGTAAGTACACAGGGATGCATGCAATTTGTACTTCTGGAGTGGTCTGGAAACAAAACGATGCAACATATCAAATCAGGTTGTTCCTCCTCTCTGCCTTCAGCTGCTGTGCTGTACTTTCACACTGCTACATTTTATAAATGTGTGCTTAGATGGCAGTGCTACACTTCCACTCCACAAATGCTCAGATTCTGCAACAAAACATAAGTGATGTCTGTGCTGTTGGTGGCTTTGCATCTTGCCAGGAAATACAACAAATGTGTCCCATTTATTCACTCTGGATGCTGAGGGAACACCCCAAACACCTTTTAAGCTTTCAGATTCAGGGAAGCACAAGGAAGGTTAAAATGTTATCTAGACTGTAAATACACAGAATTATTTGCTGGATTACAGCTAAAAACTGCCCCAGAAACAAGATGTTTCTGTTTCCTTCTGCGCTGACTGACTTCTAAAATGCCCAAAAGCACTTTTAAATAATACAAAAAAGGTCTGCACTTGTTGCAAAAGAAGTGGAATAACATGTCTATTCACCAACAAGTGAAGTTAAATTATTCCTTAAACCGTGACAGTATTTAATATCGTGAATGCCCAATTGGAGCATGTATAAGCCTGTTTAAATAAATATTAGGTGAGTGCTGCAGCTATATCTCGTATAAAAGTTCACAGTCCTGAACTTTTTAAACAGTTTTTTGCCCAAATTGCAAAATATTTGCTTCCTCTGCAAACTTGAACCCAGCTGCACCTGCAGCAGTTTGGTTTCTTTATCACCCCGACAGATTCAGACTGTGACCCAAAAAGGTGAAATGAATGTTTTCTTTGAGTTGTTGCCAATTTGCAGGACTCTTGTTGTTATTTATTGAACTGTTGTCCAGACTCCAGAGCAGCACGTCTGGAGAAATATGCACTGCAGCTAAATCCGGGATGAAGGCTGCACACTGATCTGTGTCTCCTCCGCAGTGCACACGCTGCACATGCTTTTACATTGCCAAATGTAAATCTTTATGGTGCTCATTGTGAACAGAACCTCCTCTTTCAAAACCCATAAACCAGCAAAAATCATTCAGCTCATTTGAATCTAAATAGGATGTCTTCAACAGTCAGGATGCACTGACTGGTAGACATGGGATTTATACATCAAGGTTTCAAAAGGTTAGTTTCCAGCTGATATCATCTTGTTATACTTTAGAGAGTACAAAGAGCAGAACAGCTTAGAAGGTATATGTTGTGCAATAAGTACTTAAAAACTAAATTTAAGGGGCATTTTTTAAATGTAATTTGCTGTGAATCAAAATGACAGTAAATAAATCATTTAACGATAAATCAGTATAATTTATTTTAGCAGCAGCAGTGGGAATAATTTTATGTTTTGTTATTTTAAACACATTGACGCACTGAAGCCATGACGTTTCACCACAACCTTCTCAAACCAGCAGAATCTCACGCTGGCCCACGCTGGTTTGTTGTACTTTAGTTTGGACTGGAATATAAACTGGTTTTGTTTTATGCATCCACGCGAAAGACAATGCAATATTTTAAAGCATTGGCCATTTGTTTTGTGCACTGACATGCTTAGCAGCAACTCAGTAGCTCCTGAAGCTGGAGGTCTTGAGAATTCAAAGTTTACTCTCAAATTGATCCTGGGTATAAAAAGATAATTCAGTATTTAGGGTTTGGAAAGTCTAATTTTGTTCTTCTTTATTTGATGTACCAGTGGTGAATGTATTTCCTGACTGGTCACATGTCTTTGTTTGCTTTGCAGAACTTCACTTTGACATCTGTGGGTTGTAACGTTTTTTTTGTCCTCCTAAACTCAAGTCCATCTTTACATTTAATTGTTGACATAATGGTTTCCAAGAAAAAAGTGGATGCCAATGTTAATTAGTGTGTTGTAAAAAAGAAAAAAAAAGTAGTTTGAATAAGAACAGCAACAAAAACGCTATTTTTAGCTGGTAGTTGGAATATGACGGAATAGAAACAAAAACGCTTCTTTCATTCATAATCACCTAAAGGCTGTTTCTATTCTGTCTTTACAGATTAAATGCTATTTTAACAAATACTCAATCTATGGGATAAACTTAATTTTTACTGTGCTCCTCTTTAACAACACTGTGCCTAAACCTCCCTGGACAAATCTCTTATCAAATCTCCACCTCTCAATGAAACTGCTGCTGTGTTTCTCGTCTATGCAGCAGGAAATATTACTCAAAGTCTCTATGCAAGTCCTGCATTTCTGCTGCTCCTCATCAGCAGATGACTGATGAGGTTGTTGTCTCGCTCAGCTGTGGTCAGTTATAAATGTGTCCACCTGTGCTCTGAAGTTTGTCTTTTCGCTGCCCCTTCTGTTTCCTGGATAGATATTTGTATTTATTTTTTTTATTCTTGTCTTGTTTCAGCTTTTCCTCCCCTCTCTCCTTTCTTGTCTTCTTATTCAATTTGTTACAAGAAAAAGTTTCATATTCAGCACGTGCACTAAAGGTCAACAAGTAGTTATTTGGATTGTACAATAGTACTTTTGCAGCTTTTATCCTATTTTATTTTTCACTTCCATAAATGTCAAACATGTTAATTGTTTTTCTCCCTGCTGCCTTTTTGCAAAAGTATCTGTGCCACCACCTTAGTTTTTATTTGTGGGATTATTTTACTTTTGTAATGTAGCTGTTAATTCAAATGTGGCTTTAATGTACGTGAATACCGTACAGTATATCCAGTGGCACTGTTTACTTTATGATGTTTGGGTAATTTAATAAATTCCACATTTGTTGAAACAACCTGAAAAGCTTGAACCAGATTTTTTGTCTTGTTTCTTAAAGAAATCATATTTTCTGGTGATATTCTTGAAATGATACTAGGCTGATTTTTTCTTCTTCTTTTTTTTTTTGTTGAATTTTGTTGAAACTCAGCTGTTAGTCCATCAAAACTTTGTGGTTGCCTTCTAACCTCACATGATTTCTGTCTGTTCTGCATTTAGCTGGAGGACATTCAGACCGATAGCCAGATATCAAATGATGTTAGATTAAAAGTAGCCCGAGAACAGATTCTTGAGATACCCCAAAAAAGACAGACAAGCAGAAAATGTATAACAATAGTTTATTTTAAAAGGTTACTTCCATACTTTGTTGTTAAAGGTGCTAATGCTTTCCTTGTGATTATACAAGTTCAGTAACAAGCATTATAGTAAGTGGTTTAATAAATGGATGCATGTATAGAAAGTATATAATTTCTAGTTTCAATCATCAAAATATAGTTTTTATTCAAATGTGATGCTTCAATTAAATTTGCTAAAGCAAACTATCACTATACATGTTGCAACAAAGTAACAGCAAGGGTTAATGACGTTCATGAGCCCCGGCCTACAAGCAGCTTTAAGTCGTTTTTAAATGCTTTAAAGTTACATCGCAACAAAACCAGCATATACATTATTACATCTGTAAAGTACAGATTCTTTACATCTATGGAGACATAAAATGCATTCGAGCCTTAATAAAATATAGAATAAACATTTAAGATGACAAAATGCGTTATTTAATAAAGGTAAAAAAATAACTTAATCTTGTACTATAATGCATTCTTTCTTAAAGCAGATGCTTTTTTAAATGTCTTTCTGGACATTTAATTTTATCCTAGATACATGTGTGAACTTTTGGTCTTTCTGTGAAAAGCATAAACAGAGGTGTTTGAAAGTGTTAAATCTCTTAAGTAGAATAAGTAACAATGATAGGTGTAAATGTAAGAATGTAAAATTATTTCAAATAGTTGCAATAAACTGCTTTGCAGTTTTACTTTACATTTAGTATAACATTTTTAAAATCCCTAAACCCTGTCTCACTATTGCATATCTGCCTCGTTTTTCCAACTGGTGGCTTCCTGCTCGTCTGATACCGTAAAGTGTAATTTCATCTCCAGTTAAACAAAGAAATGCCAGAAAGCTTTTGTACAAGTAAAAAAAAAAAAAAATCTTTCACATGAGCATTGCAACTAAGAGATGTCATATACGACACACATAGGCACTAGTGCTACAAATTTGACATAAATGCTACTTAAATGTTTCAGCAATATAATGTTAGTGATGCTATGCTACAGCGTGCAGAATGGTTCAAGTGGCTCCAACAGCTAAATGGAATGACCTATTTTCTGATAAAAATCAGCTAATAATTATTTAGAGGCAGTCACAGATTGGTGTAGAGAATTTAACTTTTACTCCCGGAGGGATAGACAAGTAGGGAAGACCATTTCTGTCGCTTTGATTAAAAAAAAAACAACTTTTATCTCATAATTGTTATTTTTTTCTCTGCCAAACTGGCAACCATTCAGTTTTTGTTTTTTTTTAAATTGTGGGATTCTTCCAAAACTGGTAAGACTAGATTTATAAAATCACCTCTTTCTTTATATTAAGCCAGACTTGTTTCACTCATCTCTTTATAATGTCACAGAACCAATTCAAGGCATTTCAATATAATTTGATACAAGTTTATTTGTTTTTTCATCAAAGAGGCAGGAATGGGCTTCCTCAAACAAGAGCTAAGTAGGAAAAATAAATAGCAGTAGTAATTTACACGCTTCGTCCCGATGTGCTTGCACTGCACTAAAAGAGGTCACAGCGAAAGCAACATGCAAACTTTATAGAAAAGCAAAAAGTGTTTTTATATACGGCAACAAACATGGCATGATAAGAAAGTAACCAAGGCAAAAAGCAAAGTTTTATAGGTTGGGTTCACTACATCAATTACCCCCTAATGATCAGTTTCAAAATTTCAGTCTAATAACTATAATCGCCTACAGCTGCAGGGAAATGATCTAACCCTAGATTTTTATGAAAATGTTTTTTGTATCCTCATTATTCTGCGTGAGCCCTGCACTTCTTCTTTTATGTCATAGAACATACCGTGTGTTGAATAAATACTGAATATATAGATATTGTTTAATGCTAAGGTTGCAGTACATTGTAAAAATATTGCAAGGGAGCCTCTTCTTACGCCTAAATGTTACATATATTATTGATAGCATAAGCAAGCACCCACATGCATTAAAATGAAGGTATAATTCTGTGCTGTAATTAACATGCTATCTCCTCATGATGTTTCTCAGAAGCATGCACTATGCTACTTCAGTTCACCTGAGGAAGTACCTAATTCTGCAAAAATCTTGACTTTAAGGGCAGAGCTTAAAGCTTTCTCCTTTTTTTTTGTTTCAAAGTTACAGAATAAAAAAGTGAAGGCCCAAGATGTGATTTGAAAAAAGAAGAAAATTTCAAAACATGGTGTTAGTAAGTAAAGTAGTAAGTAAAGCTATTACAAAGAAGACATAGGATGAAGACAGGCAGAGGCTTACCTAGCAGATAGTCAGATGTGCACACACATCTGACTATCGTAGTTGTGTTCTTGGGACATTACTGCTTGACTATTGTAATTATTTCCAGAAAGACTCCCAGAAGATGTAACTGAAAATAACAAATGACATCCGTAAATACATATTTTTGATTTGAGTGGAAACATTTCTGGAAGCAGCATCCGTTGACCATCACTAGTATTTAACTTAATCTCATAACAAAGTAACTTACAAGTCAATATATTAATTGACTGAGCTAAAAAAAAAAGTAAATTGAATTAATTTTACTGCATGTTTCAATTTGCACAATGCATTTGCTTGTAATCCCATGCTTGTATCATTAAGAATCCAATTAGTTCTAAACTGGAAAAAACTGTCAAAATGCCAGAATGTTGTCTTTGTTTTATAGCTAAGCTGAACCAAACTGGGGCAACAAAGTGCTGGGAAAAATGTATGTCATGTTGATTTCACTGAGTTGATGAGGAAAGGCTATAATTAAAGCAAAAATGTTAACATTTCAGCTTGTGGAAGGGGAGTTTAGTTGTTGAGAATAATTTGGATTTGGGATGATTTTACACAAAACAAGAGATTACACATTAATTAAGTGAAAACAACATGAGTAATAGTTGGTGCATCAGAAACTGTTGAAAAACTCCCTCTTTACTCCTAAATTAGTAAGTATTTCAAATATATATAAAAACTCAACAAGTTTCTAAGTATAACTAAACTAAACTTGCCAAAAGAGTACCAACCTCTCTGAACATAAAGTTAGAAATACATTTGCCCCCTAATTTTTTGCAAGGCCTTTCCAGAAGCTACTTTTGCAAAGTATAAAACATTCAACCTGCATTTCATATGCCTCTTTGAAATGAAACAATTTTGTTTCATTTTCAATTGTAATGCAAATGTCACTGTGAGCAAATGATAGCCAACTAAAGTGATTTCCTCTTAAAAGTTTTTTTGGGCACTGAACATCTTGTTGAAGGTGGCTGCTTTGTGAAACTCACTTTATTTAGCGTCCTAAAGTAAAAATAAATATCTTTGAGAATTGTTGCAGTACAGCCACAAACTTCATCGAATTGTATGCAGATTATATAAGACAGACAACAAACACAATGTTCTGCATGACGGTGAAGTCAAATGGAAATAATAAATGTTTTTGTTATTTTCACAAATAAAATAACACAGCATAAGCCCATTTATGCTATACCTATGCTACAAATTTACTTATTATAGATCACTTGTGTGTAACTTCTCTATATAAATTCATCTGTTCTGTGAAGGCCTCGAGGTTTGTTAGAGAACATTAGTGAACAAACAAAATCCTAGAGATGAAGCAACGCATCAAATAAGTTAAAAGTAGGGTGAGGTTTTTAAGCAACGTCCCACAATTTGAACATCTCATGGGGATCATTTGACCCAGCTGCAAAACAATTCAGACCTCCGTAAATTGGCCAGAGAGGGAGCGCATTGATCAGAAAAGCAGCCATGGCGACCAACGTGACTTCAGAGGAGATTCACAGCTCAGATTGGAGACTGTTTATATGTCGCACTGGTGAACAAGTGGCAACAAGCCAGTCACGTTGAAAGAAAGACATAAGATCAGGATATGTTGATGCTACTTCAGAGTGAACAGAGCCTAAATACAAGACAATCATAAAAAATAACAATACTGCAAAACCTACAACCAAAGATACCATGGAATGATTTGCTGAAAGCATTTATGTATTAGAATGGCCCTGTCAAAGTCTATTCCTGCATCAACTGAGGCATGACTTAAAAATTGTTGCTGACTTATGTTTCCCATCCAACCCAACTAATTAGCAACTTTTCAAAGCTGGTAAAGGAAAGCTTTAAAGATTTGCAGCTGCAATCTTTGTAAAAATGGATGTTACACTGATATTACTTATGGGGCCTGAGGACAAATGCATTTTAATTTGAATTTGTAAAAAAATAACCAAAAACTGTCTATCAGTTTTCTTTCTCTTCAAAATGATACACAATTTTGTTTGTATATAAGCAAATGTTTGTGGCTGTAATGTGACAAGTATGAATACTTATGCAAACAAAGAGAAAAGTGAGCTGACAGAAGAAAAAAATGTCTACAGCTGTGAATTTGGTGTGTGCAGCTGCAGCCGCAGATGCATTATTATGTCGCAGATTCATACGGTGTCAATGCTGCACTTCAGCTGGTTTGTGTTTGTTCTCCCCCAGCCGCCTGATAAAACACTCCTTCTAACACAGAGTGTGTCATCCCAGCTGCACTGTTAGGAAGATGAATGGTTCTGGTTCTGGTCTCTGCTTCCCGCTGATAGCATTCATTCAAAACACAGAATCAACACTTCCCTTTGGTCCACTGAGGCAGATGGGGGACAAACATGAAACGTGACCTTTTGCATAGGAGCCGACAATAAGAAGGAGAAGGAAAAAAAAAAAAGCTTTCTGCAGCGCACCCGGACTGCGGACACGACCGATAAACACCAAAGTGAGCTGTACTGCACAGCAGATAATCTATCATTCACTCCGCCGCCGCACGGCAAGCTGCACGGCGTTAAACTCACAGTGACTTTCAAACTGTGACTAAAAGGAAGCTGACAACTGAAAATCATAAGAAATATTTAGAGGTGCTGCAAAGGGTTTATCTTAAGCAGGAGCATCAGTGTATTTTATAATGTATAATGATCTTCTGAACAGCGTTTATTTATTCATAAAATCTGTTTTTCCTTGTATGGAGGCATATTAATCTGGTAAAAGCAAACTTACAAATGTGTGCAACTCTACGCAAGTCTCTATAAATATTGAAATCATGCATGATGGCTGAGGGTGACTGATTTAATTAAATGAAGGAGCTTCGCTGCCGGAAAAGGAGCAGCACAGATACAAATGACTACATTAAGGAAATTCATCAAGCTGCTGTCTTGGGTCCTGGCTTGCAAATACACATCTTTTAATCTAATGTTAGTATGCTGTATTGAAATGAATACAGTCAGCATAAATAAAAATTAGGCGTTTCTTTGTAGGGGCCTCTGAGACGAGACATTTTTAGAAATATAAGCACTTTTCCCTCTGAGAAAGGTAAAAAAAAAACACAATTCAAATCAATATTACCTGCTCACTGTGTGCATTCCTCCAGCCAGTCAGCATTAAAGCAACAAATATTACATACAAGCTGCATAAATATATAAACAACTGAACTGAGATTAGCGGATCAGAAATTGTACAGGTTCTAAGAACAGCACTTATGTTAAGAAATTTAACCCGGTCTGAAAATGGCTTTGATATATTTTGTTCCTTGTTGCCATAAAAATAGTGTAAATAAATAATGTTGGACGCATGCATCTCATTAAGGCTTTACAACCTGGGTTGCGCATTCCACGTGGATAGAGGAAGTCATCTAAAAGTGCAAAGGGAAAACTTCTATAACTATTCTAATCTCTCCATTTCTGAAAATGTTTGTTGTGGTTTTTTTGATGCAGAGTAATAAGTCTCCATTGACAGAGGGGGAGATGAAGCCAGGAAGACAATATAGAGCTCCGGGGTTATAAGGTGCAGCCTTTATTGTTCGGCTCACAGTATCCATCCGTCAGAGAGGGGGAGAGACAGTCCTGAGTCAACAGATCTTCCTCTCAAAACCTCATCTTTTCTGCTGCAAATGGCTTGTGAGGGTTCCTCTGTGGGAGTCTTAAATCTGGCTGTCACTCCTGGCTCACCTCTGTTCCACTGCATGAGTCAGTTTTTAATTGATGTGTCCTCTAAGGCATTGCTCTTACAATCTTCGCCCGTCCTTGTGCTCTTTAGGGAAATCACAAATTGCTGTGCAAATTCCATTGCTAAGCAGTCCATCCGAACCCCTGGAAGAAGCGGCCCTCCGAACTGCTCTCAAGAAATTTAGGGCGAGAAGACATGACAGGGTTTGACCTTTTTAGTTCATTTTGATATGCAGAAACTAAACACACACACTGGTGTGTTAACTCAAACCATGTGCACTTTGGGCTTTTGGCTTCTGGCTAGAGATCAGAGAACAAATGACAGAGCGCAATCCATCCCTTACTCAAAAGTCCAAGTTAAAGGCCCTCATCAGGAGATCCAGATCGCCAATGTTTGCGGCCTGGAAGAGTTCGGGTTGGTCCATCATAGATAAAGCTATCCTCAGAGCTGCCCAGATGTTGCCAGACATCACCTGATGGGACTGCTGACCGCTCTGGCTTTTCCTCTGGAGACTTAAAGCCGTCAGGAAGTTACTGGCTGCCTCTCTGGGGAAACAAAACGGACAAGTCACTTCACGTAGTGTAAACTGTTAAGAGTTTATGTCCGGTTTATTACATTTTCTGAATAAGTTATAAATAAATGTCCAAAATGAGATCTCCTCAAAGTTTCTATTGTTTAAATAGGATGTGAACTCTAGCTTGTTACACTAGCCAGATGAAAAGCAAGTCTCAGAGATTAGTTTATGTCACATGAATAACAATGTATGGTGCCTTGCATAAAATAATTTGCCTTAAAATTTTCCACATTTTGTACAAATATAAATAAAGTTTGTATTCAACCCCCTTTCCTCTGACAGCCCTACATATAATCGAACAGAATCAGCTGCTACCTTTAAAATTCACTTTATTACTAAAAAAATTAATTTAATCTATGCATAAATAGTTCTGAGAAGATCTCAGAAGTTTAAGGATTTTTTATTTTTTAACAAACAAAGATCAAGAACTACAGTAGCAGTTCTAGAAAAACGTTATGCAGATGTTTTAAGCAGCGTTAAGCGTTAAGCAACATTTGACAGACATTGGACATTTGACAGAGCACTGTCCAATCTATATTCTATCCTCCATCCCACATGGAATAAACGTATGACTGAGCTATGAACCTATTGTCCACATAAAATAACACACTAGGCAAGAGGGACATTAATCAGGTTCATGATAACTTTATGTGAGCTGTAGAAAGCTCAGGTGGGATAATCTGTTGTCATATCAACTATTGTGCTGTCCACAAATCTGCCCTTCCTGGATCAATGGAAAGAAAAAACACATTGTTGAAACAAAGCAATAAAAAGTACTTTTTTTGATTTGCAACACGAAGCTGCTCTGTTCACTTGAGATCAAAAGTTTATTTTCAGGTGAAAGATAATCTTGAGCACACCATTCCCACAATGCAACATTACAGAGGTGGCGTCATGCTATGGGACTGCTATTCTTCAGCAGGATCATAGAAGCTGGACAACATCGATAGATCCTCAACTTTCAGAAGGAGCTGCAATAGAATAAGTTTGATCCAGCTGTATTTTTGTATTGGCTTGGCCCAGACAAAGGTTTGTCTATCGCTAGACATGGAAACCTTGGAGGGACATACAGCAACAAATCTTACAGTTGTAGATGCAGTAAAAGATTATTTTGTTACATAAAACAACAATAAAATACATTGAAGTCTGACAGAAATCAAAGGTATAGAAATGGTTTTGCCAGGCTGTGCATACCAACTTTGATTTACCATCTGTCTTGTTTCAGACAGGATTATGTGGACAGCATGACATTCGCTTTCCCCCCACAAGTATAAGTTTCTCTTGCTCTCTGCTGGTTTTTTATTTGTCATTCTAATTCTGTTTTTATCTACTGTATGTCTTAATATTAACAGGAAAAAAGTTCATACCTTAATATATACAAAATGTCAGAATTTTAGCACTGCAGCTTAACTCCATGTTGATGATGATAATTTATTTCAGACAGACATTTCACCAACAAAACATAATAATAATAAAGACTTTCATGTTTCTAAGTGTAAATACAATCAAATTGCTATTACTATCAAATTTACATACTCAAATACATGTAAATACAACACTTATTCGGTGACAGTGAGTTTGAAAAGGAGTATGATGAAGTTTAACTTATATAATCATGCCCCTTTTCCATTCATTAATTCATAGTCTTCCTGTTTCCAGTATTCATTTATAAAATTGGCCATTTGTTGCTGTACTGGGATTCATCAGATTTGAACAACACATATTAAAATACATAACTCAGCTCCGTGATAGACAAAAAACCTAAACTCTGATTGTTATAGATGGTTTAAGCAGTCTCTCAACCCTTGTAGAGTGTTATTTGCAGCTTCACACCATGAAGATAAATGCTAAAGGTCACTGCTTCTCCTCACCAAGCCAAGTGTTTGGCTATTATCCTGAAAACAGTTTGTTCAGCTACTGTCTGATTGCTTGGCGACTAACGGTGCTGCTTGTTTCTAACACAAATAAATAAGAAAAGTTATCATACTAAAGAGAATTAACTATTTAGTAGCTAAGTCTAAGTTAATCAAATATGTTTTACAGCTTCTCAAATGATGATGTTTTTTCTATGGCTGAAATTTGGTTCCACATTACAAAAGCATTTAATTTTCTTCCATGAGAATGGTTCCTAATTTTTCGTCAGTTGTGTACATCTCTCCATCAAAACTATAAAACACTCACTTGCTTACAAAAGTGATTCAGTCAGCCTTGCGTTCAGGAATTAAAAGATGGCTGACTGAACCTTTCTGCTGTTATTGAAAGAAATTCAATGTTTAGGAAAGATGTCACTGGAATATCCATTAAATACTCAGAGATGATCAATATAGTATCATAATGGTATAATTTATGACAGCAAGGTTTAAAGTCATTATCTTCTCAAACATTGTCAAAACTTGTTGTCATAATTAAGATGTTTAATGCCGGTATTTGCAGGCTAATTTATCTGTAGTTGATTGACAATTTGTGATCCTGCATTTTGGAAGAAACATTTAGACATATTTTTCCATTTTGTTATTGTAAATCTTGTTAATTTGTCTACAAAAAGTGCTTAAAAATAGCCAATTAGACATTGAGGAAAAAGTAAGATTATCTCCAGGGAGCAAAAATGAGAAAAGTGTAATCTGATGTTATTCTTACAGTGCTTCTGGTTTCTGCTGCATGTTGTATGTGGTACACTGCATAAAACAAGGACATATTCATTTGTTCTCTGTCACACAGTCTGAGGTGACTCACCTGTGGGCCCCCAGGTTGATGCAGCTGATGCCCAGGTTGTAGCGGGACCTGATGAACCCTGGATGCAGCTCGAGGGCTCGCGTGTAAGCCTCCACTGCCTCTTCACTCCGGTCGCCGTTCGCTAATGTGGCTCCAAGGCGATTCCACAGCAAATAGTCCTGCGATGGAGGAAGAGCACTGAGGTGATGAAGGAAACTCAAATATATATATATTTTTAATTTTAAACTATGTTTTTGGAGGATTATTAAATCACTAATGCCCTTTTTCCTTTTTTTACATTAATTTAGTAGCTGATGTGGTTTTTGTTGTGTCATTATAAGGTAAATATTCATGGGTGGTTGTTCATTTTGATGTCTGCAGAACAAATTACTGTTTTATCAGCAAATTATGATCTTCGCCCAACAACAACAACGTATTTTGAACAACTGTGCATGGATTTTGGATATAAAAGTAGTCCGACAAGGTTAGTTTAATGAAAGCAGAGTTACATCACGCTGGACGTCCTTGTCGCTGTTTCCCACCTGCAGGCTCACAGGCTCATTCAGAGGTCAGTGGTCTGGTACAGAACAGGGGTACTTCATCTCTGGCTAAGCCAAGCAGCAGGCTATAATTATCCGCCTTTTGTTTTCAGTGCTGTTTTCTTTTTCTTTTCAGCGGGGGAGCAGAAATTAGCAAGTCAAATGTGGAAGACTGGATTTAACAATAATTGTCATGCCTGCCTGAGAAAGGGAAGGCGAAGAGATGGACTGATGCTGATAGAGGAGAAAGTTTGTAAATGTAGTCGATTTTGAATACATTTTTTTTTCACATATATTTACTTTTTGCCAAAAAGAATATGCATTTATGTTTACTTTTTTTGTAGGGAGATTATACACTACAACTTGATCTTGAATAAAAATCTATATCTATCTTCAATCAGCTGCAAGGTTTTTCAGGGTGAGAATATTTTTGATGTTTGCACTCATTGACTCTCCCTGGTAAGGTTGTTTGCATTTATTTTATTCATGTTAGCTTATGAATCTCTTACATCTCTGAATCTGCTCTCATACTTTGAACTGACCTTAAAGTATTCATGTAGATGCATATAAATTCCTTTTTCTTGTGCTTTATTGGGGGTATTTCTAGTCTAAAACCATTTTCTAACATGCATTTATTTATCTGCTCCTCAGCTCATTTCTGCGGGAGCTGAGATGAAAGTCTGATTGATGGATCCATATTTGATCAGCTCTTCTGATGATCCTGCAGACTGCATTATTAATTGAATAAATAGGACTCTAACATTGCAGCACTGCCCAATGGAAAACATAGAATATAGCAAAATTATTCAAACTGTTTGAAAACTAGAATCAATGATTGAACTGAAATGATTTTGTGTAAAGTGTCTTGACTCTGCCAGTCTGCTCCAGGGCAGCTCAGGCTACGATCCAGTAGCTCAACACCATCAGCAAGTGAATGTAGTGTAAAGTGCTTCGGAGTCCTTGGACTTTATAAAATGCTATACAAATGAAGGCCATTTATCATTCAGATATCCTGTCTGTCGACACAAATCTGAAAACTTGAGCATGATGGAAAGGGCTATAGCAATGAGTCTTTAGGTGCAAGATAAAACTGTTTAAATTGTGAAAAAAAATACTATTGGGTAGTACGACTTTGGTTTTGGTAATGCACACTTAAAACTTCTGCTTTAAATGCTGATTGTGAATCTTTATGTCAGAAAAAGTCAGATTTTAGCTCTTTGCTTTTGCTGACTAGATAGTCTGCCTTAACAGAATCATATGATGGGCATTTGCATTTGTCCTCCTGATTAAATATTTTGCAAAACTCTCTTTTGCTGCAAATACAGCTACAAATGTGTCTATTGATGATTTACATCTGGAGACTGACATTTTAACTGCGCTTCTTCACATCAACAAAACCTCCGTACATAGAAGACCCAACAGGGCTATCAGTTTATATCAAGTTCTACAGACATATTTTTTTTCTTTAAAACTGCATATTGTGTGAAATCACACTGCCTATGTAGATTAAATCCAGCGCGATGTTAGATAACCTTTTTTACAGCTTTTGCAGTGTTTGTATCTCACTCAATGCACTCCTTAGGTTGCTCCATCTGGAGTCTCTGAAGCTGCAGGCAATTTCATCTCCTTTTTGCCAGGTAGATTTTTACTGTGCACAGAGGAACAAATGTCAGAACTATTTTGGACAAACTGCTGAAGAAAGATATCAGAACCACCCAGCGAGTACAAAGACCTCTTTCCTCAAACACCTCAGTATGTGCCCTGGCTTATTCAAATGCAGCTCCACATTCAGCCAACGACATAACTTTGAGCTGCACATATTCTTAAATTTACGAGTTCTGGTATAAAAAGTCAACTCAAGCTAGAAATGTGTTTATAAAGTCAGGAACTGCTTGCCAAAGTGTTATTTTAATTACTGGAAGCTGTATTTTGGGCTCCTTTTTTAGACATTTACTTGGTTTTTGAGTTAAGAACTGAAATTTAAGAGAAGAAAAGAAATGCTAAAACTAAAACAGCAAACAGTTTGAAAACACTGTGTAGTTTGTTGTTCCTTTTCATAATTATTTTCACACTACATGGAGAAAATTTCCCAAAAACCTAAATATGAGCCATTTATTCCAGATATGTTAAAATATGAACTAGAGTTGAACTTTGTGTACCTTTATCTTCCAAATACCTACTAACAACAGAAGCTTTATTCCATAAGTATTGGTCAATATTGCTGTTTTATGTTATAAAAGCAGCAGCTCTAGAAAAAATTAAGACGACTTAAAATGATCAGTTTCTCTGATTTTACTTTTTATAGTTATATGTTTGAGTAAAATGAACATTGTTCTTTTATTCTATGAACTGCTGACAACATGTCTCTGACATTCCAAGCAAACATTTAGTATTTATTTGCATAAAATGAGAAATGGTCAAAATAATGAAAAAGATTCAATGCTTTCAGACCTGAAATAATGCAAAGAATACAAGTTCTTAATAATTTAAAAACAACAATATTAATGTTTTAACTCAGGATGAGTTCAGAAATCAATAATTGGTGGAATAATCATGAGGTTTTCAATGAGGTTCAGTGCAGTGGGCTCTTAATTTTTCCCAGAGCTGTATATATGTATATATATAATAAAACAACAATAAAAAAATGTAATGTTACATTTAACTGGTGCAGTGAAAATTTGCCTTATAGGCCACAACAAGCAAAGGACATTTTTAGAACTCAGTTCTGTTTAGTCTGCATATTTTCTATCAGATTGAGCGAGAGAAAGCCTTTGAGGGGTTTCCTACCTCAGGCCGGACTGACAGGGCCGTATTGAAAGCCTCTACAGCTTTGTTGAACTCTCCGCTGAGGTTGTAGAGGACCCCAAGGCCCGTCTGTAAATCCGGGTCAACGCTGTCCGAGTTGTTCTGAGCTGCTTCCAGGAAGAGCTCCTTGACCTCTGGCAGCAGTGAGCTGAGAACACACACGAGCACCAACACACACACACACACACACACACAGAGGGATCAGGATTAGTGTGACTTAGAGCTGCTGCTGAGTCTGTAAAGCTGTGCTGTACAATGTGGAAATTTTCATTCATAAACTGATGGAAGAGGACTGATTGAGTGAAGGAGTGAAACAGAGTTGTCAAAATAAAAATTAGTTTAAATACATCAGGTCCATCTAATGTACATAAACACACAATGCATTCAGTGATTATACATCTATAGTTATAGATTGAGGTAAAAAGTCACACTTTAATGTAAGCCTCCACTGAGAGCAGCCTTAGAAAAGAATGAAGATTGAATCAGGGATATGTAAAGAATAGTGAGGTTAAACTAAAGTAATGGTATGTGGTGTAGATTGTTGTCCAGAGGGAACAGCATGGTAATTGGTTCTACCTGTATCTCGCTGCACAGGCGAGACGATTAATGACTTGATGAAATTTTACTTTACACTGAGAGAAAAGTTAGGCCTCCAGAATCTGATATATGGAGCGATCGAACCCATCGGACTAACAATGAAGTGGACAGCCTGCCTTCCTAAGCAGTGAGAGCTGTTTTACAAGAAGGATGCTTTTTGGTTTGTGTCTGGCTTTTTAAGAGTAAATTCAATTTATACCATCTGTGGATGCAAAAATGTAAGAAATATTTCTAATAACATAAAGACAGAGACTCTAAAACATCTCATTTTAAATTTCATAGGAACAACTAAAAGCACAAACTTGTCAATAATTTTTTTTTTTTTACAGTTGGACTCTGAGGCATCAAAGCAAGATGATATTCTGACCTGATAGTAATATTTAAAATACAACATTATAAGGAAATTACAACAGAAAAAATGAAATATAAATATAAGCAAAAGGGGATATAAAAATCAAAGTAAATAATTACATAAATAAAAACAGCATCAAACTAATAGGAGGTCTGACTTTAAAGATGAAACTGGGCCACACAATCACCAGAGTTTTTGTTTTCATTCATCATATAACATATAAAATCCTCAAAGTCTGCAGAACTTCACATTATTAGTTTAGATTAATAGACTGTTCAAAGTAAATAATTTTTAAAGCAGTATTTATGAAATTATTCACCATTCTCCCAGAAAAATGGAGGGTCTGATGATTATGATGGATGAGAAGGTTTCTGCTCTAATTCATCCCAAAGTTGTTTCTAATAGGTTGAGGTCGGGACTCGTCAGATTCTTCCACACTAAATTCACTCATCCATGTTTTTGTAGACTTTGCTTTGTGCCCTAGTTCCAAATCAGGTTTACAGGAAAGCGGCTATCGCCAAACTGTACCTACAAACATGGGAGACAGAATTTCCTAAAACATCTTGGCATGCTGAAGCATTAAGAATTACTTTGAACAAAACCAAAGGATTTTAAAAAAATTAGGCCTATTACATAATCCCCTCACACAGCTTTACGTCTGACACAATGCAGACTCTTCTGGGATGCTACAAACCCAGGCTCGTCCATTGGACTGCCAGACTGAGGCATGATTTGTAAATACAGGTGAGGCCACTGTGTGATGTAAACCAATCCATTCTTTCACATCTGTTTATAGTAGCTGTCTGCACACCTATGTAACCCGGGTGTAAATTTTAACCTTTATTTCCTCCTTCTCCGATTTTCCAGTCTTTTAACCTTTTTATATCTCAAACCTCGCGATGCTTTTAATAGAATGATTGGCAATTCTCGCGAGACTATTAATTAGCCAATTGCGATTGGGGTCACGTGTACCGCTGCAGCGTTACCTGCTAGGTATATTAGCTGGAGCGGGGAGGCATGAAGGTTAGACCACGTTGGAAGGAGCAGAGCTGCAGGTCAGTTAAGTGTGGTGTTATTCATTTCCCGTAAATCTGTACGATGCTCACTTAATGCGCTAAACCATAGGAGCCAACAGGTGTGAGCCAGAAGGGAGATGAAAAAACCCGGTAGGGTGAAATAAAACTGCGGAACTGGTGAGTGTTTTCGTCAGTGACTTGGCGTTGGCTTATAATCACTGTTATTGTGTAGCCGCTAAATTATTGATTGTACACTTCTTTTGATAAGCAAAAAGGTGGCTTAAATATTTGTTAAACACTGGTTTAAATTAGATTTTACATTTCATGTTTATTGATTATATGGTGTATATTTATTGAATATTTCATGAATGTAATTTATACTGAAAACATGATTGTTTAGAATTATTTATAGTATAAAGAGTGCTATTTATTGAATTGTGTATACACTATGAATGTTTAGATTATATATAAATATTAAGGAAATGGCCCTGTTTTGTTATTCAGGCCAGGTTGATGGCGAGCTAGAAGACCGGGCATAGAGCCAAAGAAAGTATTCACTTTTTTGGGTGATCGAAGACTTCAGTTTCCTACCAGGATTTGAACCAAGCAAAGTATAATTACCTTGTTGAGAGCCCTAATTAATCCCAATTTGGGATGAATGGACTAACAGGTGTGGCCTCTCAATTGTGGAACTTTGGGAACAATTGATTGATTTAGTTTCTTTTGTTGTTGTGTTTTAAAAAAATTTTTTTCCCCTTATGTTGTTAATGGCCATTTGGATGTTCCCAATGCTATTGTAAATATGTATATATATTATTCACACTGCAAATATAAACAACTCGCAACTACAATTTCCAGCCTACCTGCTCTTTTTGCGTCGTACTCATCTTCTGAGGAAAAAAAACTAGCCATTTACCTTATTGGTCAAAATCCAATTATATTGAATAACAATATGGAATATTGTTATTCTTATAAATATGCTACACCTACCTGCTGGATTTTATACACATTTGGCCATGGAGGTGAACTAAAACATTTAATTTATCAGTCTGGATATCTTAGTACATTTGAAAACAAATGCTTTATAAAAAGCTGAATTGAGTCCTGCCTCCATCATTTTTGCAGTTCTTTAGATTTTGATGCTGTTTTTTGCAAGTTCTGCTGTTTCTTATGTCTATGCCACCCAACTGGTAAAAATAAACAGTAATTAAGAAGAGAGACAGGCTTATTCCCACCGTGAAACCTAAGAAGCAGTAATTTTCTGTGAAACATGGTTAAATTTAAAACCGTTCATTTCTATAATAACCAAACAGAAAACGCCGACATAAACATAAACAAATAAAAGTTCTGAAATATTAAAAAGGCAGATCCTCACATTGATATGCAGCACTGTTTTTGGCTATTAAAATAAATAATTAGGCAGTTACGAAAGCTGGAAAATTAATGGGCACATAATTATATTATTGATCACAGCAGATTGTTAGTCATTCTCTTTTTGCTGTTTCCTCAGTGATGTGAGGACTCTCAACTTTATTATAACTGCTTATAATAAAATTATAAGCAGTTATTTATAACTGCTTAAATGTCTAAATTTTTTAATTGAATAAAGTGAATCAATATTTATAATTTGATAAATGTTAATTTATTCATGCATTAATTGTTTATTAATCCTGAAGCTAATTAGAAGATAAATCAATAAGGCAGTAAGACAACTATTTTTCTTTTACACAATAAACAACAAAGGGGGGAAATAAGGTCCTAATTTGAATAAGTAAATTAGGAATAGAATGAAGAAAAATTAAATAAAACTCTCCTCAGAGTTATTTAGCCAATGAAGAAAGACCATAGTATCAAAAAGTTGCTGTCTGTTACTTTTAGGACTATCCATGTTGGATCGGTTCAGGTTCTCTACCTTTCATGTCGGCCTGCGTTGAGAGCGTAAGACAGTCTGCGCTGAGAGTTGGGGGAGCCTATCAGATGGATCTTGGCCTTCAGCAGGTTCTTGTACTTGGGATTGTGTTTCAACCAGCGGAGCAGGGCTTCACAGGCGTCATGACGCATGCCGGTGTTGGTCAGGCTCACGGCCAGAGCCATGAGGGCCGGTAGGTTGTTAGGGTGGAGCTCCAGACACCTGGACAGAGACAAGGAGAGAGGGTGTAAAGTGGGACTTCAAAGAGAAATTTAGATGTGACAAACATTAATTGGGACCAGTTGATGCAGAAGCACATCAGGCCTGGATGAGCTGCGACTCTTTTTGCCCTGCATTCTCCACAGAGGAGCAGGTTTTTCATGCTGCCCACACCTGGTTGATTTGAATTAACTTTGCATTTATGCAAACTCTCATTTGGTGATGTTGCAGGAGAT
This sequence comes from Xiphophorus hellerii, assembly GCF_003331165.1. NCBI lineage: Eukaryota > Metazoa > Chordata > Actinopteri > Cyprinodontiformes > Poeciliidae > Xiphophorus > Xiphophorus hellerii. The sequence goes on from NC_045680.1 coordinate 13,187,555, forward strand.
TGGAAGTGTCTCTGCTGTGGTTACTGCAGTTATATCTTCAAAATACATCGCTGAAGATCTTTTGTTGGTTTTGTAAGAGGAAAGGAAAGTAGACCATAGAGTTGGAAGAAGGACTTGGATAAGTTAAGAGACTAGGTGAGAGGCCAAAACAAGATTTGGCTTTCATTAACATTTAAGCCTGATTTGCTGCAGTTTATCTGCCAACTTCCTTAAAACCATCATAATCCCAGACCAACTAAATTATTCCAGCCTCCTGCTGGGAACTGTTCTTGGCTAAACTTGCACACATGCAATGTTTGAATTCAAAGAACACTTAAAGAAATGTGTCTCTTTTTATTGAAGGAAAGAAAAAGCTAGGTTTGTGTGTTTACACTTTCTATGGTTTAAGGACGGAACTGCTTGTCATGTCTGGGAATAAATGATTCATGTTTTGATTTATTTAGCTACACACAGCAAGTGCTTGTGTTGTGCAGAACTGTGGCTGGATACTTTAATGATTAAAAACTAAAACCTATTCAGACAGTAAGTTTTTGTAATTAGATGCAAAATGGCAACGTGATGGCTGCCAGTTGATAAAGATCAGAGTAGCAACAGCAGGATTAATGCCAGAAAAAAAATCTAATCTCACTTCAGACCAAACTACTCCTCACAGATGGAGTGATTACATAACAATCAAAGTCAATATGAAGCCAGCAAGCAACCTGAAATTTGAAAGGTGCTCGTATGCAAGAAGACCATTTTAGAGGCAGAAAAATAACTATAGATCTGCTTTGTAATCAGTTCAGTTTGAACCTAAATTATCTGCTTATCTACTAAAAAAGTAAATTGATGAAATACTTTGAAAGTATGGATTATTTCTCCTCAGCAGCACCTTTACTTCACTTGTCAGTATTCACACTCTGGGAAAGGTGCAATTTCTGACTTTGGCAGAGTTGTGAATGAAATTGGGCCACCTCCTATTGAGGAATCCAGTCAGAGCCCCGACTTTTGCAATCACAGTCCAGGCAGGGTTCCTCTAGTTTAAGAATAGGAAAAAATTACATAAATTGTTCTTCCAATATGGTTTAAGGCAATTCAATAGAAACTAGTGGAGGCCTTATGCCTTTTAGAGCTGTGGCTACACTTCCATTTCTTACTAAGATATTCATAGCCTTTTTACTTACATTTTGTCATGTTACAACCTCATCTTTCATTGTATTTATTACAGGTGGCTCTACTCAGTGTTGTCTCAGGTAGGCTGAATACAAATGCACATCATAGTTTTCTGAGTATTATTTGTAAATCATATTTCATCTTTCTATCCTTCCTTGTGTGCTTCCTTGTGTTGCTCGATCGCATAAAATATCAAGAAAATACATTAATTGTATAGTTGAAATGTGACAAAATGTAAAAAAAAAAAAAAAAGTCCAATTCATGGTACTTTGCAAAGGTCTTGGCGTCCATTTATCTCTAACTCCAGCTGTATGTGCATATACTGTCAGAACGCTTGTATAAACCTCTAAGCAAATATGAAATCAGGATCTTTTGTTATTTTTAGATTTCAAATCAGAACCGAACTCAGATGTTTCTCATTACCTTTGGAGGGAGACAATTGCCGCCTGCTCATTTTCATTTTCTGCCTGTGTTGTCCCTAAGACTTGCCAGGCCTGTAGGGAAACAGAGAATACAGATATCAGTAAATAGCAGGAAGGAAAAATCATAGCGTGTCTTCTCAGGGGGGTCAAACACAGAAGGAATAAAAAACAGAGATCTGTCACAGAGCGACTGATGCTGCTGCTGCAGATCAACTGGCTTACATGAGCTCCAGAGCTTATCAACCACAGCCGAGCATTTCGCTCCTCTTAGTTGAAGAAATGTACCTTTAATTTATTTGATTATTTTAGCTTCCCAGTTTCATTCCCCATCTCATTTGGGTAATTAATTTGTTTAAATCTTGATTAGGTAAAATGCCTATAAGTCAATTAAATCTTTTTGTGAATGTTTTTCACCATGTAGGTAATAAAAGCAATTACACAAACACCAAATCTTCAGTGGATCAAAGATAAGAATCATTTTCCTTTGAATGATGGATCCTAATTTTCCCAGTGAATAAATAACTTTGCCTTGTTGCCCATTTTATTCCAATGGTTGTAAGACAATTTGTTGTAAACCAGAGTAAATATATTTGAGTTTGCATCAAGCTGCTCAAATTAACCATTAATTGAATTTGAACTAAGAAGAATGAAAAGTAAGTGATTACTTCAAAACTTATAGAGAAACAAGCCTGAAATTTTGGAGATTTAAGAAGTGCAAAAAATGCTATGAGTTGAAAGATCTGACGACAGTTTGTGTTTCAGGACATTGTAAACATAAATAAGATGATTTGCATTCAGTGCCTATATGTACCTTGGAAAAATAAAGCACTTTGGTATTACAGCTTTACATACAAATTGCTGTGTTGGCAATTTTTTACTGAGGCCTAATGTTTGCAAAGTCAAGGAACAGAGCCAGCAAAATTAATCAGCCATAGACCGACAGATGAGATCAGCTTTGGTTTCTAACTCACGGAGAAATACGAGTATAATAACTTCTTAGGCAAATTTCAGGGATTGTATATGATCCTATATAGCTAACAGGGAAACAGGAGTTGTACCAGTTCCTGAAGAGCTGAGCTAGTAACTCATTTTACAAGAAAACTTTCTTCTGCTCTTTAACTTAACAAAAAAAAAAAAAGATTTAATGTTCGAAGATAAGTTTGAGGGTTTTTTTTCTATGTCTGACTAAAATTGTTCATTTTTGTATGACCTCAGTGATTTTCTCAGGGTGGAAACTAAACCCTTCAACAGCAGCACTAATTTTATTTCCATTTAAATGTCCTGTCTTCCACAAACAGGTTCATGTTCTTTACGTTCTCATATTTTTAAAGGAGAAATGGTTAATAACTACAATGCCTTGCAAACATATTCACACCCTTTGAATGTTTTCACACTTTGTCACATGAGTGGGATTTTACGTGACAGACATAATCAAAACACAAACACAGAGACTGCAGATAATTGCTAAGTAGAAAGAAAATGACTAAACATTTTAAACAAACTGGAATCTAAAAACTATAATGTAAAGGTACGTTTATTGACTTATTTTGAAGGTAATCTCTGACGATGCTGTTTTGCTTGACTCTTTGAAACGAGGGGCAAAATGATTTCTGAATGATTCACGGTGGGGCAATAAGCCACTAAGCACCCTATGAGGAATTTGGGAATCGTATTAGTTCCATACACCACAGGATAATCCTCTCCTTGGAGTAACTGGCACATTTCTGAATGTTCCAGGGGACTCTGAAAGCACTTCGTGTGACGGCTTTGCTCTTTGAGCTTGCAAAGAGGTCACTCTTTTAGTAAAAAGAGGAAGATTTAAAAATATACTAGAATGAGCTATTATTCAGCTCGTTGAGCAAATGGAAGCCCTGATGAGGAGCAAGTTGTGAGCTACAGTAAACACTCCTGCTGCCGGCAATCAGCGTCAGGTCTTTGGATGCTGTCTGCTAAATCAGCTTCACACAGCCTGTGGTCAGGCAGGCGTTCTTCCTGTGCAGCTTCTCACCGCATGAGGTGGAGAAGGTGGGGTTGGACTGTGATTAAGGTATGCAGCTTATCCAGGTGCTGGCTGCAGTATTTCTCGCAATCACAAGAAATGTTCCTTCCTTCTCCTCCCATAAAATGTATGTAAATAAGAACGTCCCTATGGTTAACTTTGGTAGTCAAATAGAGCAAAGAGCAAACAAACCACAAACCAAGGAGTGTGTGTTATCTCGTGTGCTAAATGAATTCACCTCTGAATCATGAGGGTCTTGCAAGACAGCTGCTTCGAGCAAAAGCACAGCGTTTGGCAAGTCTCCCTCTCGAGATTTCTTCAGTCCCTCCTCAAATGCATTAGGCAAGTCCTTATAAGGATTATCTGTGTGGAAGTAGTAACCCTGTCAGCAGAGGAGAAAACAACAAAAACAGGGGCAGAGGCAATGTCAGTTTTTCTTCACATGAAAATGCACACCAATGCAGCGATCCCGTGCTGTTGATTTTTAAGTAAAGCTCCAACAGGAGGCATTGCTTTTTTTCCCCCTTTCTGCTTCACATCAAAACCATGAGGACCTCCTTTGGGTTCGACTATTCTCTTTAAATGTTAAACCTTGCATCCTTTTTACTTGGGTGAACATACTCTTTTACATGGATTTGTCCTTGATGACTTTGAAACTGCTTTTTCTGTAAGATCTTACTCTGCTAGGAATCAGAAGACCCATAGTGCTAATATTATGGGGTTTGCTTTTATGAGAAGGTCAGTTCATGGTTGAATGGTTCAGGAATACTCTGGTGTACAGTAGGGACTTTTACATTAAAATTCCAAAGTAATAAAATTAATTATACATTTGGTATGCAAAAAAGAAACTAATATTCTCTTGTGTCAATATTGCATGACTTTATAAAGAGCTTATTTCCAAAACATTGAAAATGTTTTTGATATTTTATTAGAGCCTTTCGCAACATGAAATTGAGGATTATTTTATTTTTTAAGCCTTTGGCGAGTCTAAAGGCTGCTGTAGTATTCATGCCTTGACTTTTGATTTTCAAGATTGACTTGGACAAGTTTCAGAAGTCGGGCAAAAAATAGTCAAAATCTTATAAAGAAATGATCATGTAGATGTAATCCCTTATATAGACAGCAAAACAAAACAATGAATAAACAGGTTTGTGTTTCTATACCAACTGAAATGTGTGAATCATTTATTAATTACACAATTTGATAAAGGTTTACTGTAGTTTTACTGTAATTATTTTGAATCACCTGTGCTACAGAGCATCAGACAACAATTTAGAAGCTCATAAATTAAACCGTAACACCTGATTTGTTAAACTGAACGGCGACTCGTCTGCTTGGATGTAGATGCTTTGGCCCCACCCACTGACCTCAATTAGCAATGCTGCAAATAAGTTACTGTGCTGCTACATAAAGTTATGAAAAAACCTTTAATGTCTGATTTTTAAATTATGTATAACGTTATCAAATATGTAAATAATTATCAATGAATGACTCATTTTGTATTGCACTGTCTCTTTAGTCTCTTAATATGCATTAAATTAAAATCCTAATCTGTGAACTTTGTGCAACTCCTAGTAAATAATGCATTGTTTATTGTAGGTGTGCTGTGACTACATGAATCGTTTTAAGACACCAAAACAGAACAGATTTCATCTCAAGGCAGTTTACAAACATACAAATTACACATTTATTTACATGCATTTCAGTTTAACCCTGAGTAAAACACAAAGTGGCTTAATTTGTTTCATAATGTCAACAGGTTAAAAATGGTCTGTCTTATGGAAGGAGAGCTGATTTTATTGAGTTATTACCAACAATGTCTCCTTCTGAGCAAACATGTGGCTACAGTGGAAAGGAATGATCATTTTAAATGTCTTCTGCACATTTTCTTCACTATCTGGAGAGATCCCTGCACATGGATGCTGTAAGACATTCTGACCTTTTCATGTGGAGATACAGATGAGGGTATTTGTGCCTGCTCGTTTTCTGTCAGCCAGTTTCGTCGGGCCAGTTCTTCCCACTCTGCCTGCATTTTGTCCCAGAACTCTGTGTCCGACTGCAGACATCATAGAGAGGAAGCAGAGGAGGGTTATGGTTGCTTAGATGGGGAGAGAGTGCAAGGTGACAGCGGGGAATGACTGATTAGTGTGCTGTAAAACAAAAGCTCCTGTTAGGTTTTCCATCACCTGGAAATGTCACATTTGTCAAGATCAGCGAGTCTTTGTAATTTATGGACTTCACCCTCCTTCTGACTTATAATTATATGTCAAAGTGGAGCTTAAAAAAGTTTGTAAATTGAAAACAAAAATATGGATAAAAAAATAATCAAGTCCTTTAGTAATTGAGCAGCAGGTCAAAAAAAAAGGATATTTAATAAAATAAAACACAATGTAATGAAAGTAAATTATATTAATGTGTTATATATTTTAATGGTGCCCTTAAAATATATAATTTAATGTAATTAAGCTCTATAATCATATTTTTATTATAGAATGAAATATAGTTTAAAAATATCTTAATTGCAAATGTGAAAGCATCCCAACCCAGGACTTTACAGTCTCTATCAGCTTGACATTTGAACTGTTATTTGCTGGCATTTAATTAGCTGCTAACAGAGCTGAGGTTCGCTCTAGATGGGCGACCTGTCAGTTTAAGATGCCAAATCACTTTCTGCATTTACGTTTCATCTTTATGTTTGGCAGGGAAGCAAATCCTGGACCTTTGAGATAGAGGAGCCTTTACTTCATGAACCTTTGTCTTTTAAAGCCTCTGTTTGAAACTTCAATATGAGACATAAATGAATTGTTTTCAGTTTGAATCCATTATTCCCATATACTATAATCTGAAATCTTTCTATTTGTACACTGTATAAGTTTTAGACTGATTCGGTGAACATCAGCGTTAAGAACGAAGGATGTGTTTAATTTTATTTAATTAATAGCAGACTTCATTGTAATTTATGATGCATTAAATACTCTTTAAAAGCATAATAGTACTTTGCATTGAAAATATTTAACTTACTTAATGTGAATTCATCTACGTCTACAACAAATAGGGAGGTCATGAGGGAAATGACCCTGAGGATGCAGTAAAAGTGCCAAAAAAAGACAGTAAGTCGATGTTTTGGCTCTGTTCTTTATCCCATAACGTGTGTGTGAAAACACTGGTTCTGTCAGGAGGAATGGGCCAGAACTCCATCAAACTATTGTGAGAAGTTTGAGATTGGAAAACCCAAAATGTTTGACCCAAGTCATACAGTTGACAGTACTGAGGAAATGCATGCAAACTTATGGTCTTAAAGAAATTAATAAATAAACCTCTGACACATTCTTTTTCTTATTATTGTGGCATATAGGAATAATTTGGGTAACTTCAACTGAGCTAAAATGAGTTTGGACTGTTTCACAGTATGTGCTATACATACTGTGAATGTACAGTATGTCTCTTATGTATTTAAACGTCCAGTTTCAACTATTAAAAAATGATTGACTGAAAACTGGAACAGTGCTAATTACTAAATTAATTTTACTAAATTAATTTCTTCGATGACAGAGTTGGTCAGTCTTTCACCTCGTGGTTTGATTTGTTTGTATTAGTTGGAAAATATGCAAACAACCGACTTATCAAAAAAACCCATTACAATTAAATTCTTAATAGCTACCATTTGATTTTACTTTAGTTTAGGCTGAAAAATCTTATTTTACAAACTCAAAGCAGATATTGTTAGAGAAATGTTTCTCTGAAGGAAGATCGACTCCGATCCCAACCAACATCAGTTGAGCATGAATCAAGTTCAAGTTTTTTGTGTTTATACATTTGAACACTTAATGAGTGGTCCCATCTCTTTTTGTGCATATGGCTGCCACTACAGATGCTTTCACTGGCAATGAATAGCCTCAGCCTTTTCTCTTCCATCTGGCTGGTTCCATGATTTTCGGATGTCTTCCTGTCAGAAAGGAGAGCGAACCGGGAAGAATGAAGCCAAGCAGAGCAGAACAGCCTTGTGCGACTGACTGACTAAAGCCTGAACTCCATCAGTACATGACGGATCAAAATACAGTCACTGTGTGTGCACTGATGCTGCAGATGGGTGTAAAATACAGATCTATATATTTACACGGCAAGAAGACGGGAGTTGATGTGAGGTGACATTAAATCCTCCACATGATTGATAGAGGCCATCATGTTGCTCCACTGAGTGTTTACCTTATTTTGATTTTAACATCTTTTGCAATTTGAGAAACTTAAATAAATAAAGTTAAAGTTTATTCTATATCTTTATTCACTAAATATTTTATACTGAGTATTGTTGCAGTATGTATAATGTGAGTTATCCTTTAAAGCAGATTTGTTTTAGTACTTTGGCGGAACCATCACACATTGCATCTCATTTGTTTCTGATTGCTTTTAATGTCCGTCCTGATGCCTGTTTTAATGATTTTCATGCAGCAGCTATTATCATTTTCATAATGCTGCCTTAATGCTTTTCATTATTCCTTACAGTGACGTGGGCTGTGACTTAGTTCATTGTCTTATTACTGTATCTTGTCAATCTACTCTTCCTCTAATCACATCAAATGATGAGATGCATGTTTGAAATGGAGTGAGTGTGCAGGCATGTTATTATTACAAATATGTTTTCTTATATTGCTGTGATGTTGTTTTTAACACTGGTGCTGACAGTTTAATTAAGGGAAACAGAGCAAAAACACAGAGAGAAAATTTAAATCCTGTGTCTTTCTGGAAGGAGCCCATAGCTCTGACTTTTAATCTGAGCCGCTCTGAAGGAGCTCCCAGCCAATAAACATGTCACAACTGGTTAGAAATTAATTGGTAATACCTACATCATGATTAGTGTGGCTTAATCTGCATAGGACAGAGAGAGGGTATATGCAACCTAAGTAGATTTTCACTCTACTGACAACAACTACAATCCATGTCAGGTGCATAGAAACTATTTAATATTCTAAACTTAAAATTAAAATATAATCAGTCCAATAAAAACATTTTATAATACAGAAATGTGGGTTTAATAAAAAATGTCATTCTTACCAGTTTAAAGGTTATTTTCAAAATGAATATGACTACATATCTTCAGACAAATTTAAATGCACGGGATGTTAAATGATTTGCATGACCACATACAATAGTCACATTATTAAAATACCATTGTGGAAGTTTTTCCAGTAATCTTATCCTTTCACTTTCATTAAAATATCAATGCATAAACCCAGCACTGCAAAGCGACCCCTGTTTTTGCCTCATTAAGCATTGCTCCCAATTCGTATACTGTAATCCCAAAAGGAATTGAATAAAAAGGTTTGTTAGAGCACAAATGAGCCTTTTCACCATCCACATTAATTTGGTCCAAGAGATAAAACCTAACATTCTGCAAAGCCAGCTGTCGTATATAAACTTTATGTTCACCAGCTGCCAGACAAGCACAAAAAAACGGTGTATAAAGAATCCTCACAAAAAAAGAACCTCAGCAATGTAATGTAAAAATAGAAAACTGCTGTTCATTTGAAGTGTAGTTTCTTTATTCTGACAGGGAAGAAGGCTTGGAGACATGGGAGACTTTTAATAGTAATCTTTTTTTGATAAACACACAATTATTAACCCTTTATGACCTTAGTTTCTAATGTCTGTCTGGACATTTTTGCTTGTTTTAATTGTACGCAGTTCTTTAAATGTCCTGTGAGTAAAAATATATTTGCCCATTTATCCATAACAACTGGAACTTTCAATAGCTAGCAAGTTATTTCCACAATTTACCGTCTATTAAAAGAATGTCTCTGATTAATTTCACTCCCTGCTACAGTGGGGTGAAATTACCGTAATAACCCAAGATTGGCTGGAAAACGCAACGTCTCCGCTTTCAGAAAACATTGGAATTTTTTACGGTACTGCAAATTTGGTTGGCTCGTCTGCGCTCTGTTTGGTCTGGAAGGATTAAAGAGTTAAACATTTGCATATATTGTAACTCCTAATATATGAATCCATCAGGATTAATTTATTAGATCGGGATTTGTTATGATTCATAAAAATCCTATTAGAAAAAGTGTTTATTTGGCATTCAACTGTGTTATGCTGGGTAGCCTAAAAGTTTTAACATTAAACATACATTTTTATTATTTTGAATTGAGTCAGAGTCTCTGGAGCCGAGCAAGTAGTTCCTCGAAGTTTCTTAACCATATTTTGCCCAGGGAGCATATTTAAGAAAAAAAGGGAAAGTCTCATTATTTACCGGTGACACAGCAGCCTCCTGATGGGGGAAAAAGTCCTTTTCATCTGCAGCACATTCCTGGCCTGGCCTTTTAATGTTAATGAGCTACCCGCTGCTATGCTGCATAGGGCAAGTCCTTGGTCAGCAGGACAAAAATAGGAAGCTGGAGTCCTGATAATGTCACTCAGAGGAGAATAAAACATCTCCTTGTACAAAATACTACAAAGTTATTAAAGAAGGGAATAATAAAACTTTGGAAATGTCTTTCAGGAGCTAACGGTGTGCTTCTGTTGCGAACCGTCACAAAACCATTGTAAGCTGTTGTAACATCAATCAAAACGTCAATCAATGTCTGATCTTTTATTCTCAAAGGAAATAATCCCTAAAGATAAATTGTCAAATACCAATGAAAACATGCAAAAAATGGTTAAGAACAAATAATTTTTCTACATGACTGATTACGATTTAATTTAATTGTTTACAACCTGGTTTTAATGGCTGTTTGCTTAGTAGGAAGCATTTTCATTAGTTCCAAATTACAAATTATGTATTTTGCAATTACAGTTTCTATTCTATTCTATTCTATTCTGTTTTTGAATATTATTTAATAGGTTTTTCATGGTTCTCTTTCATAAAATTGCCTGCATGCAAATAAAACAGTTTGCAACAATAACACAATAATATGATAGATGACAAAGGAATATATGAAGGTCAGATGAGATGATAGACAAATAAAACAACAGTTTCAGAGTGAAAACTGAAACTCTGCAAATCCTTCAGAGAAAGAAGAGATACAGTCTTCACAGAACTGTATTTCTTCTGCAATCCCAAATTGTCTGCTTTTCACGATGTTCTGAATAACAAAAGTAAAACCCTCCTGTTGTCATTTTATACAAAAGAGGACTTACGGTCACCTTTCTCTCATTTTATCACCAGTGTGGGAGTATTTTTAATTGTCCCTCAGTGTTCTTCAAAGTCATGCTTTGGCTGTTTCAGTGGTTTCATGAAAGTATTTCACTGTCACCACCTCATTTAAAATGCACAGCCATTTGCCTTCTTTAAATATCTCTTCATCACCTTCCTCGAACAGGAATTCAAAGCTGAGCCCCATCTCTTGGATCACCACCCTTTCTCCTCCCTTCTCCATTGAGTTTTATGCATAAGGACATAAAACCTTACAGTTTCTTATCAGGGACGACTCTGTAAGACGGAGCTCATACTTCTGAGACTAATTCTTTGTCTGCTGCCTCTCTGGGCCCTAATTTCCTGATGTTTGTCTGGCTCTTCTAATCCAATGAATTAAAGTGAAAAGCTCAGTGCTAATTTAATATTCTCTGAGCTATCTCTTTTAGGATTTCTAGATGAATGTGAAAGGGCATGAGTATGGACTGCCTTTTAAATTGGAGTTATGTGATGCGGGCTTTGGACACTTACAACAAAAGCAAGAAACATTAAGCCTCCTTGAAGCACAAGGTATCCACAGAGGAGGCTGAGGCTGAAGGATACAATTACAAGTTGATGTGGCAGGCTGAGATGGTGTCGTTTTTGTGGATAGTTTTTGTCTTTTGTCGTGAGACATCATTGCTACGTTTGAAAAGGGATTTCCAATTCCTGAAGTCTCTGCTAGAGCTTTCGCACACATTCCATAGTTGCTTCCTATGCTATTCAAAAGTCTGTAGAGTAGGCCTACTTTAATTCATTGGTAGTAGAAGTGAGAAGTACTCATTTAAGTGTAAAAAGTATTGGGGCGTAGTGTAGCGCTGTGGTTAGAATGGGTGCCCTGACATAGCCGTCCTGAGTTCAACACTCATTCTTGAGTCTTTGGGAATATTTTCTCTTTTCTCTATCCCCTCCCTGGCAGACTACTGCTACATAAAGGCCACTAGAGCGGAAAGTCGGCCGTCTTGTTGAAATTGAAATTTTTTAAGATAAAATTCCATATTTAACCGCTAGTTGGCATCAGAATAATGCAGGAATTGAAACTTAAGAGCAGAACTTTGTTACATTACAGGATAAAAAATTTTATATATCAGCTCAACATTTAATGGTCTTGAAAAACCATCCATATATGCCAAACAATGCACATTAAAAAATTTTATTTGTTTTCTTTTCTTTTTGGGGGGATTTAAATTGGTGGTGTAATTATAAAGAAATGGCTTTAAAAAAATAACAAAAACATAAGACTCCATAGGACTATAAGATATAAGAAAAACAGAAAACGTTTTTTTAAGCATTTCTTCTGCAGGGATTCATTTGGGAGCATTGGGTATAAAGTGTGAGCTTTATTCATAGCTTACCCCACAGAGTTAGCATTGTTTTTTGTTCTTTAAATAAACAGCCAGAATTATTGCTGTTGTTAAAAAACTAAATAAAAAAAAAAACTAAATAATCTGTTTAGTCTGTTTTCATCATTCCATCTCCTGACTTTAAAAAAATATCCCTCACAAGGACATTACACAAGTTACACAAATTTTATCTGCTGGAAATTGAAAAACCATCTTGGCGATTCATGTTAAATCTCATTAAAAGTTGGCGGGGAAGATGCCTTGCTTTTGACAGGTGACAGATGTGAGCAATAGCACTGAGCTGCACACGGCTTACCTCAACAGCAGCCTTGGCTCGCTCAAACTCCTCCTCCAGGGACTGATGTCTTGACAGGAGGGCACTCCCCCAGCGCTGCTCCTTCGTTAGACGAGCCTGTCACACACACACACACACGCATACACCCCTTTCATGATATAAACATTTATGCCAAGAAAAGGTCTATTACACGTACACCTTTACATTCACGTAGCACATCACAGCACACACGCGCAGCCAAAGGAAGAGGCGGGTTGGGAGAGTGTGCAGGGTCAGCCGTTGCTGCTTTCTCAGGGCCGAGTACATAGTCCTGCCTCAACAAAGCCTCTAACATGCTCAGGAAGGATAGCAGATCTCAGCAACCACCACCAGCGTACATCCCCACCACCCGATCCACATCTGAAAAAACTGGCTTCTCTCAATTTCATCCCAAGCCTGGACCAATTTCTGTGCACCTGCACATGCAATAGTAATAAAAAAAACAACACAAGCTGATATATTTTCTGTGACAAACTTAGATGCAATGCTTTGTCCTGCTTTGAAAAAAATAATCATCGAGTTAAGTCCATGCATGTAGTTTGGCATTGTCAGACTGCAGTGTAATTTCTATTATGTTTATTACAAATCTGCTCTAGTAAATTGTTTTTATATAACCCTTCATGTTCTGGTATGATATGACACAAGATTTACTGTAAATAGAAAAGGCTACATGTATCCCAAGGCAAGTAAATCTATTACAAAGACCAACACTGCTCTATCTTCTGATTTTATTGCTTGGGAGGTAGGCGAGTTATTACCTGCAGCAATTTCCATCTCTAAAGATGGGAATTGAAGTTTAATTTAGGTTGATGCCACTAAATGGATCAGGAAAATTAAAAAAAGCCAATGCATATTTGAAAGAAACAAAAATATAGCCAGATTTAGAGTTTCTGGTGCCCTTTGGGATGGCAAAACATTATTTTAATACACTGCAGTTGGTGTTTTAAAGGAAAAATCCACCCAAAAGGGACACAAAACAGGGAATTTAATTTTCTACATCTTTACAGCATAATTATCTGTGGACAATATTCAATTAGAAACCAAACAACAATTTTCATTCAACTGAGAACAGGACTATTTAGTTATGATTTAAGATAAAGTTGAGAAATTAAAAATGACTTAACTGAAAAGATTTCAGATTTCTTTTCTTTTATATATAAATGATCACACATCATGTGATCATTGTGTATTTCTTGCCTTTCTTTAGTAAAATAAGTAATGTCACACAAATTGCAAAGTGGAGTAAGAATACTCTGGCTGTCCTCTTAATTACTGTTGCTAAGTTATGCTTATTTTCCATCATGGTGCAAACAAAGTTCAATTGCAAATCAAAATGCTAAGTCATTATAAAGAGGGCATCATAAAAAGGGATAAAAACTGAATGTTGCCTGTTGTACCTATAATTGAATCAGAGGTTTTACTATGGATGTAGTAAAGCAAATTTCAGGATACAACTATGTAGATTATGATTTACCATTAGGGTGAATGCTGACTGTCTTTCTTGCTTTTATTTTCAGTAAAAGAAAGTGAACCCTCAGTCAATTCTAGGATATTAGTGTGGAAATTATCTAGGTTGTATCATTTTATCAGGCTATGCAGTGGTTTAATCCTCATGCATTTAAAATCAAATAAGATTTTGCTATGTTATTATTGACCTAAAAAGACGTGTATAAAAAACCCCATGCCATGTACCTAAAACACATAAAGCTCTATAATTTAAAGAGGATGCAAGAGTGTTTTTTTTAATTTTTTATCATGAGTTAGGGTGGATTTTTCCTTAAGCTCAAATAATTGAGCCACACAATTGTTGTTAGTTAGTTGGGAAATAAATCATGCAAGACATGTTTCCTCTATGCATGCATGCTTTTCCATGTATTTTTATGTATGTGAAGAGGGTGTGTTGGTTTAAGGGTCACTAAGTAGACAGGAAAGTAAAACTAATCTCCACAGTATCTGAGTCACAGATATAGCTTGTAATTCCAAAGTGAAACACATTTCTGTGTTTGTTTGTCAATAAGGTCCTTCCATGTGGAGCTTCTATCTTTACTCCAAAATCTATTATTCATGAGAGCTGAAAAGGTGATATATGCTTGCTTAGTAGGACCAACACTAATGGGCTCAGGGTAAAGCAGCTAAATAATTCATAGGCTATTAATCTAATAATGGCATCTGGAAACAAGACTCCTTACGTTAACCTACAGAGCGGCGTCAACGAAAAAGAGAAGCGCGTGACATTTGGACATAAAGGCACCACAAAAGGAAATGGTAACAGTGAATGTTGATTCCTTCGAATAACTAGGACTTTGGTCCTTATTGAGATGGTGTCATGCTGTTGAAGTGGTGCAAATGTAAAAGTCTTTTGTTGCTGAAAGGATATATAGGGAGGCTTACATGTCTTCCACTAATATACTGCCTGTTGAGCTGAAATGGAAGAATTGTAGGTGTTAGGACAAAATGATGGGTAAACAATGACAGAACAGAGTGACTTGTCAGACACAAGCTTGGATATACATCACCATTGTGCAGTTGTTAAATAAGTTAAACTCATTTAAAATGTCTAAATGATGATTGGATATGTTAAACTGTTCATATCAATGAACAGGGTTTAAATTGCACACACAGAGCTCACGGTAGTGACATTATCTCTCAGCTCTTCTGCTGTAATACTGAATACTTACTTGTGATGCCAAGGCTGATTCTGGCTCTGCTTTGGTGTTTGCTTCCAACAAGTTCTTATTTGATGAGTCAGATTGGATTTTGCAGTCTATAGACCTGCGGGAGAAAAACATCAACATGAGGTGCAATATAGCACGTTACAAGTTATTTTATCTGGGTGTTTTTACTTGACACATATGTGATCATATGTGGAAATCCTTTTGGTGCTTCTAATGCAATCAACCCTTCCAGACCGAACGGAGCAGCGACTTTCCAGTCAAATTTGCGGTACCGTAATTCTGCCACATTTTGCGCTATCTGAAAAGTTCCAATGGTTTCTGAAAGGGGAGATGTTGCGCTTTCCAGCTAATATTGGGTTATTCCGGTAATTTCACCCCCTCTGTAGCAGGGAGTGAAATTAATCTGAAGGGTGCTCTTTTAATAGACAGTAAATTGTGAAAATATCTTGCTATATATTTAAAGTTCCATTTGTTATGGATAAATGGGAAAATATATTTACTCACAGAACATTTAAAGAATTGCGCACAATTAAAATAAGAAAAAATATCCATACAGACATTTTAAATTTATGTCTTAAAGGGTTAATGTCAACGTTTAAAGCTAAAAACAAATGATTTGTTTTAAGTCTGTTTCCCGGTAAGTTCAAATATGTTCAGATTTCAGCTGCTCCGAGGTTGTTTTGTTACTCATTCTGCTGCAAGTTGGCTCAATTTTGACGCGCAAGACGTAACCGGTAAAATCCGGTTTGGGATTTTCAAAATAAAACATCCGGAAGTAGTTCATTATTTCTTGCGTGGCCCGGTACCAATTGGTCCGCGGCCCGGTGGTTGGGGACCACTGATATAAACAATGTTTGCAACGCAATAGAGGAGGCCAAATTTCGGTGAACATTAGCAAAAACATTTGGTATCTGTTAGGATAGTCAGTTGTTTTGTTGTTATTATGTGGAGAGCAGAATGGTTTTATGGTTCTCATGTTTTTAAGAAAATTCACATCAAAATAAATGTTCTTTGCTTGTAAAAGACATGCTGCCTTAACAAACTAGTTTTAGTGTGATTAGCATTTTGTCTACAATGTGCAGATGGTGTTGTGTTGCTTAATGAGCAGAAACTGAAGGTTTATTTTATTATGACCAGACTGTTTTAGTACAAAAGCCACATCTGTTGCTACTTTAAGCATTCTCAGTATGCAGACATTACTGATTATTTACATTTCAGCTGACAAGGGAACAGCTTTTTCGTATGGGTCGTATCATAACAAATCATATAACAACATCATATCATGCATGATGTGAAGTACAGATTAGTAAAGAACATAGGATCATTTTTGTTATATCTTTAATTTGTAGGCAGAACAAAAACAACCTACCACAAGAACTCATTGGATGAGTTTTTTGAAGAGCGCCGTCTCTCCAGCTTCCATTTTCTGTTGCCATTCTTCTCAGCTTTGGGATTAAGTTCTTCCCATTTATCCAACGATCCAATGGTAACTAGGAAACATAATTGAAATACAAAAACATGATGATTGCCACACAATAGTTTTGAAACAACCTGAATTGAAAAACTGAATCCAAACACAATCATGTTTTGATCCTAGTAAAAAGCATGAAACTTTCCAGTAAAACATGACCTACAAAATAACCAATTAAGTCTGACAGGTCTTAATTGCCACTGATATTTCACAAATAAAAGAAGAGCTGATATTTTTCTCAAAAAGCTTCAGGACCTAAATCAGTGTCACTCTCTTTGACTTCCAGTGCATTATTACTTATCCCTTTCACCTTTTCAGACGCCAAATGCAAAAGTAATTGGCCCTATCCTGGAAATGCCTTTCAAAATGATAGCTGTCATTACCCTAAATTGGTTCGCCCCCTCTGTGGCCTATCCTGAGGATGTTTGAGGTGGCAGAATAATGGAAATTATTGCTATGGAGGGAAAGTGCCAGAATTGCAGAGAAAGGCTTGTGACGTTTTTGTAACTTTAGAGCACAGAGGTGACGTGAGCATAAAGCATTGCAGAGTATTTTCTTTAATATTTTCCCTTCATTGAATATATTGGCTTCATAAAATTAAAACCAAACAGAGATTTCAATTTATTTTGTGAGTCAGACAACAGTTGTTTCCAGGTATTAAAATTCTAAATAATTGCTGGTTCATTGAGGGACTAGTGACTTCTTTAAATTTTGATAAACAGCAAACTGTCTCTACCTGACTCAAGCGATGCCCTCTCAGGGTTTCGCATGCCTGGTCCTGTCTGTTCAACTTCCACCTGGATCAGCTCTGTCTCATCTGTCTTTTTCTTGTGTGAGCTGTTCTTTTGACCGTCACCCCGGGACACCAGAGCACTTTTCTTGTCCTTGCTATTCCTCCTTTCTCCCGGTTCACTGAGATCTAAAAGGTCCAGTGTCGAAGAAAGAACTGTAAGAGCAAAAAAATAAAAAAAGAGAGAAGTTAGGCTGCTAACAAAGACAAACCACTGTACATGGCAAGTGCAAACTGTCAGTGAAGACTTTTTAAAACAAAAAGCTATCAGCTTGGTTTTTCAGTAAATAAACTCTACATTGGGGCATAAACTGTTCACTTGGTTGTATAAGAAACAAAGATGAGAGGGAAAGGAAAAAGGTCTTTCAGTGAGGATATTTAATTCTTATTCACTGGTTTTATTGTGATTGCAGTCAGATTTATTGTAAATTCAGCTTTTGTTCTTTAAGCTGCAGTAGACAACTTTTAAAAATATGTTTTTTCCATATTTGATTAAACTGTAACTATGTCCTGACAGCGAAATATGAGACTGATAATCTGTGAAAAACTCAAACTCCATTGACTTCTTCTTGTGGTTCTACTGCCATCTGCAGAAATGGACCACACCCTGTCAGAGCCAGCAGGAAGATCTTAGTGCTGTCAATCATGCTCATGTACACATCACTCGCATGTCTGTCTGCTTGCTTTCTTGGTTATTCATTTTAAAAATGTAATTTACTATCCCTGTACTGAGGACAGCGTTCCTGCTCACTGACAACTCTAATTTAAAGTAATCGGAAGGCTGCTGCTTCCAGATGAATGCTACTGCTAATTTAAATTTAGCTAAATTCTCCATAAAATGCATTTGTCTAATTTGTTTCTCTAAAATAAACTATTTCATATAATTTTACCTGTTTTTTGAAGTTGGATAAAAATAAAAACAGCTTTTATAGAAATCATGCAACCCTCCCCCCCCAAAAAAACAAGAATATGTCAACTAAATCTGGATTTTTGTACTTGGTAAAAACTGAAGTATTTCACTTTTTTCTCCAAAGGTTTTGACTGTATATTTTGTAGAGCGTGAAGGCATAGCTGCAGGCACATGTCTGAATAATTGGCATGTTTCTGTTTTATGACAACCAACCAGAGAGCATTTGCTGACTGAAATCTGTGTGTAATTAGAGACTATGCTTGCTTTCATGCCTTGTGCCTTTTAGATGACGAGGGTAATTACAAATCAAAGGAGACAGACTCAGGAGGGTAGTTGTCTGAACTGTTTTCAGTGTTTTAAAACGGGTGCAAGCTACTCATGAAAACACTGTAATGTCAAAAAGGTTTCTCCATTTCTTGGTGAGACTGGATAGATGCTGTGTTTACCAACCAATTTTCTGTTTGGTGGTTTAAATGTCCACAAATTAGCTGACTCAGAGAATATAAGCTTGCTTTAACATTTGAGTGTCTATAGATTAAATTAATTACTTCAATCCTATCTAGAAAGCATGCCTTTGTCAAGTCTGATATGCCAATAATGCCTGTGATAATGACAAAATTGGTACAGTGCCAGCTATATTAGGAGACCTGCATCCATTTAAAGAGACACTGCTATGTGACCAGGAAGTGTGCCAAGCTTAATCATCAGTCATATGCCCTGCATACATCTTTGCAAATATATCAAATCACAGTTGACATCACAACAGGGTGTGCAATATCACAATTGCAAAGGACTGTTCTTATTCAAGACATTTAGTTTGGTCTGTATAAAAGTCAGACTGTCTTGCTTTTGCTTTAATCCTTCACGTAACTACGATGACTAAAATATATATTTCTCCACCATAAAGGCTTTGGCAGAAAGCTCTTTATTATTTTGAGAATAAACTTTCTGAGTAGTGTTAGCCATGATTTGTTTTAAGGTCTGTCGCTCATCACTAGGCAAACAACATGCAAATTTGTCACCTGATGTTCAGTGGTTATAGTAAGTCTAGTTGGTTCTATTACTGGGAAGAAACACTTTATTTGATGGGTTGTGAATAAGACTGTCATGATACCATGTCATAAACATGACATAACACCTGTCATAATCATGAGTACGTCTTCATGAATATTTATGACTGTAAATCATAACACTTTTAACATAAAGTTGACATTAATTAAATGTCTTCGTTATGACAACTTGACATTAACCAAGAAATCATGATCTGACATAAGTTTGTTATAAAAGTATTACTGATTAAACTTTAGCTTTAATAACATAAAGCTACATAATTTTAAAGTATAATCAGTAATACTTATATCACAAATTTATGTCAGATCATGATTTCTTGGTTAATGACAAGTTGTCATAACAAAGACATAGGAAACACCTTAAAATTATTTTTTGTTATTATACACAAACCACCAAACCAATCTGTTTGTAAAAAGGTGAATGAGGATCTTATCTAAAGTATCATCATAGTAAATTTAATCGATTTACCAAATGGAGAACAATAGCTTGCATTATGCATTATGTGTATAAGGCTTTTTAGAAACAGTGCTGTCTGTACGCCTGCTCTGGTTCTATTATGGTGTTACAATAAAACTATGCCCTTTATAATACACACTCTTTCTCTATTCACCATATGTTGGTCAGTAGACCAATTCTGTTAAACTAATGCACATTGTGTCTTGGCACAATGACAGCATTATTCTCATCTCATTTTCTTTAACTGGGCATAAATGACTAGCTAAACTACAGCTACACAAAGAACTGAGAGAACAAAGACTGATGTCTAATGAGGATGGAAGTACTTCTGTTTGTGATTATCTTCATTAATCTTGGCCAACTATCATTTAGCTTTGGAGAAGTCCATGAAAAAAACCTTTATCATGAAAATCAAAAATCAAATCTGTATTGTTTTGTATCGTCTCAGACAAGCTCAAATTTTAAGCTTTTCATGTTTCCTAAAAAGAAAGGATTATCTGTTATTTTGTTTGAATTTGATTTGTGTGTTTAGTTGATGCCAGTGACAGCAGGAGCACCATGAGGCTGTGAGACAGAAGGCTGAGGGGTTCCCAAAACGTTCTGCTATTTCTTTCCTCAGCTGAATCAACATTAGTCAGTGGCCAGTTTAGAAATGACACATGTCAGCTGTGCAAACTGGCTCTGCAAATTATGACTTTGCAGATGGTAGGACTTTTTGATCAGTTACCATCTAAACCAGGATGATAGTGGTCTGAATGATTTTTGCCCTTTCACAGATTTCCACAGTTTTATCTGTTGCTTAAATGCTAAAAACATTAAAAGAGTCAAACTTACTGAAAGAAAAGAAAAAAAAAAAGAATATGTCACTTTTTAAATTATATTTCTAACATTTGTCTAGAAGTCATCTCTAGTTGGGACAAACACTAGACACCTCTGTTCAGCATCAGATGAACAGAAAACACAGAAAATCCGAGTAACATGGGAACTCACAGAAACTAATTTGTTTAAAAATAAGAGCCAGAAAAACAGTTGGCGCTGGCATTGCATTGCCATTGATAATCCTGTTTGAATGGTGCACATATGCCCTGTCTTAAAAAGGCACAATCCATTACTGGCTGCAACACAAACTAATTTGGTGACTGAAAAGCCTTGTTCTTTTGTCGGATGCAAACCTCATGTGAAAATATGTGTTGAATAAGTTGTAACAATGAACATGTGGGTGTTCAAATAACAGACATCTGATACATCCAAACAGAAGACAAGCAAATCTCAGATGGCTGATAAAAACATATCAGTTGAAAGCAGCTGCGAGCTTATTGTTGAAGTCCCTCATGTGTTTTGTGTTATCAGTAATTGAACAGAGTGAAAGGAAAAGAATCGCACCGGCTGTGTTGGAAGTCACTGGGCGGGAAATCCCATCACATTTGGTCTCGCAGAGGAAATCGTCGATGGAAGGGCTTAATAGCGGCCGACTCTCTTGTTGCTCGCTCACCAGCTGTAAGGACAAATGGATGAGACAGTTCAGGCTTTCACATGGCATATTTTTGCGAAACTCTCATTATGTCCTTTGCAGCTTGCTAACATGAAGTGAAGATCTGCTCTTTGGGCATGATTCACATGACAGTAATTTCCCTGTGTCACGAAAGAAATTGTCATCTTCAAAGTTATTTTGTTGGGGGAGTTTTGTGGGGAAAATATACCTGCTTTTTAAATTTTTTGCTTTACTTTTTTATGCAAAGCAAATCACTGAAAATCACGTTTGTATCAGATGTATCAGAAGCTTATTGTTTTAAATAATCTATTTTAATCCATCCATGAATACTGATCATGATTATACTCAGCAGATGGCTACTAGAAATATGGATACATACAATCTGAAGGATTTCAAACCCCTGATGTTTTCTCACGTTACAACCAAAGACTACTGCGTTCAATTGGAATTTTATGGACCTTACCAAGCTCCGCCCACAACCGACCCACGTGACCGCAAGTCTCACAAACAAAGCCTCGCGGTGCTTTGTTTCTATGTAAACATGACTCGATTAGTGAATCATTTCTACCGGATTTTCACAATATATCAGCTACTACAATAAACAGAGGAAGTAACAAGTTCATGTCATCATCTGGGAGGAGGTTACTGGTTTCTTAGTCACAAGCTGATTGCAAACCTGAGGCCAGCAGGTGACAGTCAGTTATGGTAGATCTGAAATTTGGTTTGATGACGTCAATATGAGAAGCTACAGACTGATAGGAGGAACCAAAGAGCTCTCTGAAGGTAAAGGCAAATCTTCTGAAGTTGGGATAAAATTAATTTAATTTCACATAATTATCGCGGTAGAAGCCATTTGTTTGTTAAAATTTTATGAAATATATTTGTTCTATTTGATGTTTGTTGTGAATGACGTAAACTCACAAACGAACGAGGTAATTAGTCCAACGTTTAGAAACTACAGCTGCTGTAATGCGCCACAGCAAAGGGAAACAAAGGTAAAATAACCCGAACAGGTGATCAACTCAAAACCACTCCTACCTTTTTACTCTCTCTCTCTCTGTAGCTTAAGCACACCTGTTACCGTGGCAACCGCCTGCTCCCCGCAAGACGAGCAAAGATTACGTTAAAAACATAACATTCAGTCCGTTACGATATCAAGTTTCCAGGCTTGATATTTATTTCTCGATTATTAATCAGCGCTTCCCTGAACACAGCGATGGTTGATTGACTAGCTGTACTTGGTGCTAACGTGGCTAACACAAGAAACAGTTTAGTCCAAAGCCTTTTCTGCTAAAATAAAATCTTTAGTGTATGTCAGATACAGACACATTGCATATTGATCTGTTTAGCTAACGTAAGACTGTGTAGCAGACAGGCTTCAAGGTGTAGAAGTTGTATCAGTTCTGCCATTATGCTGTACTTAGCTAACGGGAAGCTAAGTGTGTTTGTGAGACGGCCGCGCACGTGACCACGTAGAATGGGTATCAGCCAATGAAAAGCGGCCCTTGTGGTAAGGTCCATGTAATGACAAACACATTGTTGCACATTACAATGAAGGGGAAGAACTATGTTAGGCTGCTTTCAAACTTTTGAGCAAATGAAAATCAGAAAACGGTGGAAATATTTTGTATTGTGCCGATGTAACATGAGATATTTACAAAGATAGATTTTAAAATTTTTTTTTGATACAATATGTACCATAAATAATTTTTCCAAACACTGCATGTAACGCGGATGTTTAATAAAAAAAATACCAGGAAAAGTTATTGATTGCAATCTACTGCGAACTAAAACTACAAAACCACTGAAGTCATATTCAATGTCGCATTTTTCACACGTTTCTCGGAGGACTTGAAAGGGTTTGCAGCAGAGCAGACATAATGTAAATCAGGGTGGTCAGGAATGACTCTGTTCACCGGCGAAGTAAGCAGCAGAGAAGCCTGAAGTGTAAATCTCAAGTCACAGATTTACACTTAAGGACATTTTAGAGAGACCAATTAATGTGACAGTCAATATTTTTGGACCGTGGGAGGAAGTTGGAGTACCTGGAGACAATCACACATGCACAGGGAGAACATGCAAACTCCATGCAGAAAGAACCCACAATCTGCTGCAAGGCAACAGCTACAAACTGCACCACTGGGCAGCCCTGTCACTTTCGACTCAAGGAAAATCACTCTTGAGCTTGTGGTGTCCTCTTAATCATGCAGTAGTCCAGTCTTTCGAAACAGGTTGATAAAAACCCATATATTAGGTGCATGTAGTCCGGAAATTATGGTATTTATGTCACCCAAGAATGAACAACCAAAAATGAGAGACAACCTGACTACTAAACTTTACTTACAGCGTGCAGGTGAGATGCCCTGATAAGAATCACAGAATGAAAACACACTTAATGAATGCATCCCTGAAATACTTACTTAACTTATGTGAGCTCACCTTCCAAACTATGAATCTGCTAACAACTCTCTTTCACTGTGGGTTTGTCAGTGCAGCAGCAGGATGGTTTGCCTTCATGTCAGTATCTCTATTCATAAGGTAACCAATTTTCCCACCAATGCTACAAAGTTTGGAGGTGAAAATTAGACAGATAAGCCACCACATGCAGTTGCCAGCTT
This sequence comes from Xiphophorus hellerii, assembly GCF_003331165.1. Classification (NCBI taxonomy): domain Eukaryota; kingdom Metazoa; phylum Chordata; class Actinopteri; order Cyprinodontiformes; family Poeciliidae; genus Xiphophorus; species Xiphophorus hellerii. Next base: position 13,211,456 of record NC_045680.1, read on the forward strand.
GGCCAGATTGACAAGAAAAAACAACTAAAAAAACAAAACAGAATTGAGGGAGCATGCTACTTTACTTTCTGTAGCTGCTCTTTTGGCCGTTCTCACAAGTTGAATTTTAATAAAGGTGCATGAGGTTTAATTATGAAGGATGAAGGGGTCTGCAACCTGCCATATGGTTCATAAAAAATTGTTCAGTGTGGGAATTACAGGTCCACTGTACAGTATGTTCATCGAGTAGCTCAGATAATTAACATCTTCAGTATGTGTTCTTGTGTGAGCAATACAGAATAAAGAATCATTTTTAATATCCAAAACTTATAGCTCAGGAATGTCAAATGATTTCTTCTTATTATTTTTTAATTGCAGTGAAGTTAGCAGACCCTTTTCATGTTTTTGTGAGCTAAAACAAAAAAGGAGATACATTTTGGACAACATTACATGTACTTGCTAATTAAGAGCAGTAATGATTTAAAATATATATATATATATACATAGAAAAAGCTTTTTTATACTTTGAACATGTACTATAAAATGAACTTTTTACTAATGTCTTGATTTAAATTTGCTTTTAAATTTTAAATGTTTATGTGATTTTTTTTATTTTGCATTTGTTTTTACTCAGCTTACTGTTATTTTCACTTCAACTTCTAATACTTTATTCCTTCTAGACAAAATCATATCAATCATTAATGTCATCATCAAAAACCATCATGCGTCTCATTTGTTATTATCCTTTTTTATAGTGATAATCTTTATACTAAAAATTATTAAGAAAATCAACCTTTTACTAGTCAATTATATATTATTATTATATATCGATTATAAATGATGTTCACAGAAACATGAATAATTAAAAGTCTACCAGGTCATCTTCTAACTCCAACCTTTACACATCGTCATCCTTATATAAAAATAAAAACTTCTACTGCAGGGAAAATGTAGGATAATGCACATGGCCATATCTCTTTTGCTGCATGTTTTAACTTGAACAACTTTTACATGGGATTCCCAAACATGAGATTTGAACAGATCTACTTCATCTTGGCAGAGCGCCTCCCTTTCACTGCTTTCATATTCTTATTTATTTGAACATCTGTTCTAAAATGGGATTTTGGGAGATCTCACATCATCTTGACATCATGCATATTTAAACAAAATGTTTTTCTTTTGTCACTTCAATTTAAAATTGATATTCTGCCAAAATACAAGCTGAACGATTGGATTCGCTCTAAAGAAAATGGAAATGCCAGTAACACAAATTTTAGATTTGCAACTCACAGCAATCCTTTGAAAAAAAAAGTAGAAGAATACAAACCCAGACAAGGGTCATCGCTTTGTTGTGTGAGAGTCTGTGAAAATGCTGAGCCAGCACAAGTAATTAGGGCGACTGAGGGTTTCTGCTGGTGTCAGAAGAAAGATGTAGCTCACAGGAAGCCTTGCATTGAGAAGGGAGGTTATTTTGCCCAAGGCTGCTGTATTTTTGCTGAGTCCTTATAAATAGAGACAAATTATAAGTAAAATGTAATAGTGCCAGATTTTTTAAGGGGTTATTTATTTAGTTGTTCATATAATGTTTTCTCTGCTAAGTTTGATTTGATTTTATAACATCAATTTTATGAATATATAGACAGCCTTGGCAGTGAAAACTGCTAAAGTCTGCATGTGGAAAAAAAGGCTAATACATACAGAGGTCGGTATGTGCAGCAGACTCCTAAAAGAGACCTCTAAGATGGATGAGATAATCATCTCAACCTTGATTTACATTATGTCTGATTGGACTCTATCTTCAGTATTTCTGTTGTAAACTGCAGCCGGATAAGCAATGTATAGATGTGAAACTACATGAGATTGGTTTATCTGAAAGGACTTTGACAGAACAGTTCATAAATTAAGATCTTTTTGGTTTTTTATTTATTTAAACAATTTAAACATTCTGATTGTTCTATTTTTTCGAAAGAAAAATACCTATTTTGGGAACATAAATAAAATATACTTTTACTTGTTTGGAGGCACAGCTTTCATAATTAAAGTACTGTGCTGTATGTTCCACACTGCTTTTCTATATCCAAAAGGAAAAAAAAAACCTTCTGTTGTTCTTGTTTCCAGCACATTATTTAAAGCTGTTTACAAGCTGCCTCTTGGCTGACTCATCTATTACATGTCAGCAGTGAACACTTGGAAAACTCAGAGGAGACCTGATGACTGGAGGCAGACAAGCTCTTAATAACGTAAATGATATTCATGAATCCACATGAGGCCAGCTGACTAGATGATAACCAGAAAATCATCTGTCTGTGAATAACAATTTATGTCTGTTGCAGACATCTGTAAATTACTGTTTGTATAAGATCTATTTTAAATAGTACAATAAATTATTCAATATTTTCTGGCTTTTCACTTGAGTTGCGGTTTCTAATATGGGTTACATGGGTGACTGCACAGGGCGACATCTTGTGGGGGCGGCATGAGCGCTCCCCCCAGTCGCCAAAGTCATCTTTGAATATTTTTTCTTAACATATTTTCTTAAGAAAATATGCAGAAAATATGCAAAGGTTTTACTTGTAGAGCAACATTATGAAAAGTGATGGTGAAAAGTAAGTACCAGCAACCAATCTGTTGTTTAATTGATTCATAGGAGAAAACTACAAAGATAAGACAATATTCCCTAAATTATTTGAAATGAAATAGTATTTTACTTGGAGTTAAATGGGTAAATATATTAAATATTGTCAACAGCTGTTGGTAGAAATCAGTGCTGAGGCTAAAAGCAGCCTAATAAAGCTGGTTGCATGCTTATGGACTTTGATAGCACAATTTTACTGCAGATGTTTGCTTTCATAAACTCCCAGTGTTTGTGTTTTGTGTTTTATTAAGGTTCATGTTCTAGTACCAGTTTAGAAAAGCCTGCCAGCTGCTTCCAGATGAGGGACAATGTCACTCTGTGACATTTAAAAGTTGGTGGACATGTTTGCATATTTAACTTAATAAAAGTTGCACGTTCCTCTCTCCAATTATTTTTCCTATTTCCGTGCGCTCACCACAGTACTGAGACTAACCTGACCTCTGCATAAATACGGACTGTATAGAACCATAGTGCTGGTTCATTCAACACTGTTGACCATGGTAAATTATTAAAGCAACTGCAGAACTGGGTTGAACTCTGGTACGGTACTTGACTGGTTCGAGTTTTACTTAAAGAACATTTACTTCTTTGTGTCAATAGGTAACTTTTCATTGGATGCCTCAAGGATCCATCTTGGACCAGTCTTATTTAATTATCTACATGCCCCTACCAGCTCAGATTACAACAAATAATAAAAGTTGCCATGACTTGTCTTTTGACAATAAACCTACATGAACCCATGCATAGAGGAAACTAATGCATGAATGTGCTACAACTTTATTCTGTTAAATAAAAACAACGCTGAAGTAATAATTTTGAACCGAAAGAGATTTGGCTGACACCCTTTCAAAATAAAAGCAAATCAGAAACTTTCCTACTAACTGGATTGAATGTGACTGAAAAATATACATATTTGTAATCAAAACAACTGTGTAGAAAACTTTTGACAAAAATTGTGACGTTTTGCTTGGATGAAACCTTTGAGGAAAAATGGCATAATTTGTCATATTTGAGAATATGCTGGTCAGTGGCATTCGTCAAATAATTTTCATATTTTCCACATCAGATGCAATTTACAAAACATGTTTTTAAAACATGTTTTTATGTGGAGTAATGCTCGTTCAGTGCATCCTTTCTTATTAGCTTTTCTGAGAAATTACAAGAGAAACCCAATTACCGACTGTTGGGTACATTAGTATAAACCCATGGGACATAATTGTTTGTTTCATATTGAGTCTAAAATGTATTAGTGTCACAGATTTTAGTAAGCACTGTAATCATGCTGTTTCCTCAAAACATTTACAACTTTCATTAAAACTGAAATAATGACATCTCATTTTCTTCAGTCATCCAAAAAACAGGGATAGAAGATAGGCTGTGTTGTTCCTGGGAGATGATTCAAGCACAACGCAGGTACCAAGCAAAGACTAATTATAGGTTGAGTTTAAACCCAGGAGAGGAGCTTATTGAACCGTTTGCCTATTACTCTGAGCAGCAGGAACGTTGCTGTTATATCCTGTTGACATTTTCCATATGCTCTTCCTATGCTACTATTTTTCCTCCTCTCCTATTCAACACACTCTGGCGTTTTGTTTACAAGTGTTTGAAGAGGTAATCTTAAAAAAAAATTATGTAATGGAAAATCTTGGCTAATTGCGCCACTTGGGCTTTACTCCAAGAAATCTCTCAGATATTGCTGTCAAGGGAGCAACTAGTCTTGTCAGAACCTGAGGTGAGGACATGCGGGAGGTGGAGAAGATGGAAAATACTATGTTAACTGGAAGGTGTATAACAGAAATATAAGAAAAAAAATATATATACTGTATATATATATATATATATATATATATATATATATATATATATATATATATATACAGTACAGACCAAACACAACTGTGTGTCCAAACTTTTGGTCTGTACTCAATACAGACCAAAAGTTTGGACACACTTTCTCATTGAATTCAATGAGAAGGTGTGTCCATACTTTTGGTCTGTATTGTATATATATACTGTATATATATATATATATATATATATATATATATATATATATATATATATATATGGACTTTCAAAGCCTGTGTTTTGTGGTTCATAAAATTCACAGAGGGAGAATAAAATTTACCTAATACTAATTCTAGCTCTCCAGCATGAGTACTTTAGTTTTCTGTAAAACACATTTATTGTATGTTTTTGGATCACTTAAAAATGTCTGTATCAGAACTTTACTCATTACCATATTTTAGCTGCTTCAGTGGGTGGTAATTTAGTCGCAAAGGCCTGAATACTGGAGGTTTGTTTCGTATTTTGTGACTCATTCTAATGGGCCAGAGCTGCCCTTACATCAAATTATAAACCTCCATGTTGAGAATGACTGGATTTCAGAATGGTTTGATAAGTTTTAGCAAACTATGATGGCTCTGTGTTTTCTAAACCCACACTATTTCTGCTAAAGCTAAAAATGAGTAGGTGGGAGTGGGTGAACATTTTAAGAGAATTTCAAAACTACTTATGAGATTTTTCGGTTACACTTTATTTGACACTTATCTGAAACTTTAAAAAATATGTAGCTTTATGTTATTAAAGCTAAAGTTTAATCAGCAATACTTTTATAACAAATTTATGTCAGATCAGGATTTTTTGGTTGATATCAAGTTGTCATAGCGAAGACATTTTGAATAATGTCAACTTTGTATTAAAAGTGTCATGATTTACTGAATGACACTTTATGACAACAGTCATAAATATTCATGAAGACTTACTCATGTTCATGACAGGTTTTATGTCATGTTTATGACGGTGTCATGACAGTCTTATTCACAACCTGTCAAATAAAGTGTTACCGATTTTTCTTTTAGGAAAAGGTAAAGATAGCTTCCCTCTTAGATTTATTTAAGCATATTCCTACATTGGACAGACCTAGCTACATTTTTAATACAATTTATCAATACATTTGCAATAAATGTGATGTGAGTTGGTGTGCTTACAATGAAACAGTTTACTGACATATGACGCTAACTGTATATCAATATGATCCTTTTCTCTTTCAAATGTGTGTATGAATTTAGAGTGTTAAGAAACTCCAAATATTGAGATGTCATGTCATCAAAATACAATTCTTAAGAAGGAACATTTTTGTAATTCCCTTACTCAGCTCATGCATAAAATATTTACCAGCTGCCCTTTGCAAAACAGTGCTGACTTGCACCAGCTGCTCTCTTCTGCACATGTGTTTGTGTAAAGTTTGTATTGGAAAAATTAGAATCTGTTTACAGTGTCTGTATTTATTGTAAACAATCTTCTCTAGGTTGTCAGATTTAGCTGTGATTAGCAGCTCCTGGTTAAAAACCGAACAAAAGTAGGCTTAACTTTTTGTCCTTTTAGCATTTACAATATGACACATAGTGACTGTAACTATCAAGCTGAATATGAGCTTTAAGTTATGAAACCACTTTTATTTATCGTCTTACTTAAACAATGACTGGTAAAATTGTTTCAGATGCTTTTAAGCTTATAAATAAATATAAATATAATATTTGCCACAACTATCTAGACATAAATATTCATACATACACAGCAGCACTCGCACACTTCACAGAAACAAACAAACAAGCACAGCACACAAGAATCTATTTTGGCATCTGGAAACTCCATCCTGCTAAACATTTCTAAAAGAAAATATTTTGCAACATTTATAACAAAGAGAGCTCAGACTGAAGCACAATGCTATACTATTATGCATAGCATTTAGAAAATGCTTTCACACACTTTGATTAGCTGCTTATGAGGTGCAAAAGTCATAAAGTTTTAACTGACCTCATTAGGAATGGGACAAGAAGTTTGGCCAGCACCTCCCATGAATCCTTTATGCTGCACTCAATATACCACAGAATACATTTTAAGAAGGGCATCATGATTTCTTAATGCCTAACTGGAAAAGATAAAATATAATATGAATTACTGCAACAAACTGACCCTACTTTTGCTGTCCATTACATCATTTATTCACTGAATAAATGCAGAAATGTAAAGTGTTTTATACCCCATAGAGCAGCTGGAAAATATAATTATAGTCACTCTTTTGTTAGATACAACAGTCATAAGCCTCAAGTAATGAGTTAGCAGACAGTGGAGGTCAGCTGTAGGACACGCTAAGCTTTGCCAATGTTTCAGTGTCACCAACACATGAAGACGTCCCACTTAAAGGCGGGGGGTTCTGGAATGGATCTGCCCACCTTGGTAGTCACCGTGAGGAGGGGCTTCCCTTCTGATGACGCCTTACTTGGTATCTCCTTCAGGACCATGGCAACAGTCTTATCTGCAGCCCTAGAGTCTTTCCCCTACAACAGTGAAATCAACAATGACTTTTGTCAGGACAGTTAGACAACTTTTTGCCCCCATCGAGGGAACATCAAAAAACACTGTATGATATGTGTGAGGCTGTCTAACAACAAAAACATCAATATTTCCACATCACTATGGCAATGAGAAGCATCACTGCACAATGTAGACGTTTGACTGCATATACAGATGAGTATGGTTGTCCAGAGCAATACTTTTTCCAATTTAAGATGGGAAAGTATTATACAGAGTCTAAAAAACAGCTTGTAACATGGATAATTACAACTCTAACAGATGTATGACAGGATAATCACGTTACTTGTCACAAATCTACAGCAAAAACTGTATTGAGTTCAGAAAATGACTTGATTTATTTTATATAGAATAGAGCCAAAATCTATTTTTTTAATCTATTTTTTTAATTGTTGAATACTAACTTAAAGGTGCTATTTGGCCTTTGGCTGCTTGATTGTGACAGTACATCATACAATTCTTACCTGAATAAATAGAGGACAAAATAAGTAATGTACTAATGGATAAAATACATATGTATGATGACACTAAACTGTTTAAATCAGATCGTGCTACTGAGTATTTAAGTTGATGATACCAATGTTTGGATAAAATGTAATTGGACTTTTCTACTAAAATTTTGGTGGCACCTCATGGCTATTAGTCCATAGCTAATAGCTAATAGCCTGAACCATCTCACTTAAGCCCTTTTTGTCCTAAATTTAAAATGGATATAATGGATATTTTTGCTTATTTTAATTATACACAGTTCTTTAAAAGTCCCTTTTATCCATAACAACTGGAACTTTCAATATCTAGCAAAGTTATTTTCAAAATTTGCCATCTTTTAAAAATTACCGTAATAACCAGATATTTGCTGGAAAGAGCAAAGTCTCCCCTTTCAGAAACCATTGTAGTTTTTCAGGTAGCGTAAAGTGTGGCAGAATTACCATACTGTAAATCTGGCTGGATCGTCACTGCTCTGTTTAGGACTTAAAGGTTTAAGTTTTGTATGTTGTAAGTGGAAGTTTTACATACATGACGATAATACACTCATCTACAGCCACACAAGTCACATAATAGTACACCGTTTTGTTAGTTCTTTCACCAATTCTGCCCCTACACTGCTATTTTTGTCCCCACCACAACCCATGTAAAGCATTACATATAAATGTATTTCTATAGGTAGTTACATAGTAGTTAGATGGATAATATGCATAGGTAACCATGAAAAGACAAATATATTATTTTATTTGTTTGGTTCCGCTGTTACATCTGAAATGTCTGAAAATAGTGGAGTCACTAGTAGATAACTACAAAACCAACCAACAGACAAAAAATGTTGTTCACCACTCTTTAACTTTATGTTTTTACTCTGCAAAGGTCTCAGTTCAGAGCATGAAATACTTTGCCAGCAAATCTTATTAGGGGTTTTCACATTTCAGCTTGTAAGAAAAATAAATTAGATTCTTCGTCTACTGATTTCCTCAACTGATCAAGTGACAAAATGCATGAGCTGAGCCCAGAGGGAGACTTTCCTTAAAAGCTTAATACTCTTGATAAAGCACCTGCTCCCTATCTCTGGCTTGAACTCACTCATATAAATCAGCAGCACAACTCGTCGAGATGTAGCCAGAAGCGAAGCGGGAATTGAGAGACCAGCGATTCAGGCAACACAAACATTTGTTCCTGGAGGTTTAGTCTAAAATGCAAATTATGCAGTTTTTGATTCGTCAGATTTTCATTTTGTGTCAAATGTTCAGGACTTGCATAAACTGGAAAAAAAGTCCAACACAGACATACTTTGTTTACTCATATTCTTCCATGTTGCAGTACTAGGAGAAAGAAATTTGCTTTCAATTTTTTTCTTCTAATCATTCCAAAGCAAATTGAGCAACAACCTTAAAACTTAGCATCTTTTAGGTTCTCTATTAAATCTGATTTGTTAATTTTAGGACCTTTCATTTAGATTCTGCTTATGTCACTTAGTTTATCAAGAACATTAAGTATTTTAATAATAATTCAAAACATGTTATTCTTTTCACATTGTTAGTCTTGAGTGCATTCAAACTTAATTTAGTTTTTGTACATGAAATGACAAACACCTCTGAAACAAGTTGTTTGTATACTCTGTGTAAAATGACAACATTTTTATGTTACATACATTTACATTATTTCTATTTGCGATGCACATAAGTGTATATAGCAATTTGTAAAAGCTCAGATGCATGACTTTAAGATTTCTTATAGATTAATTCCCAACATTTGAGGTATTTGTGGAGACATCTAATGATATATTTTAAGGCAACACTACAGATGCACTGCTTCTCTCTTCTGTTGGATCAAAGAAAATCAAAAGAAATCAGGAAAGACATAAGAAAATTAAATGTAGATCTCCATAGCTAAGATTCATCCTTGGGTCCAATATTTAAAACCCTGAAGGTTCCATGCTGTATTCACATACAGTAAATACTTAGTATAACCACTTTGTTCAGATAAAAACCCTGTCTACAGTGAAATGAGTCATAAAAAAAAACACAGAGAGAGGGAGATGCCATTATGGCACAAGCAACAGAACAAAGACGTTCTATAACTTGCAAATGCACAGAGGGACGACTATAGGGGAGACATGTCCTGCAGTCTGATGAAATAAAAATGTTTAGCCATAATGACAATCATTACTTTTAGCGGAATAAGGGGAAGTTTGCAAGCCTGAAGACAACATTTCAACTTTAAAGTACCAGGGTTTGTTTTCCTCACAGCCCAAAGCTGTAGGGTTGTTTTGCTGTAGAAGGGAGTGGTCCCATTTACAAAATTAATCATACCATGGCAATATTAATGCCACATGATTGTCAGCCAAGAAGTTAAAGCTGGGCCCAAATAGACCTTCCAAGGCACAAACTAAGTTACTTGGTGGAAGTATAATCAAGATAGAGGTATTTTACAAAGTACTAAACAAGTTCCCCTGAAATTGTCAACATTATACTATCTTCTTCCTAAGACATAGAAGAAGGTTTAATTTTTAAATGAAAACCCAGGTTTCAACAACAACAACAACAGCATAACCTAATCCACCAGAGCAGAACCTGAAATGACTTGCAGCTTTCGTTAGCCCAGACCATTGGGTGAGGGATATATCCGCCTGAAGATGCAGCTCTAGCCAAGGGACTTGATTTCCTCATGTTTCCACAAGAACTGAAGACTTTATAACTTTCACTGAATTGGCAACTAGGAGCAACATCTCAAACCAAGAGGCAGAAAAACTTAATATCAACGTTTCAGCAACTCTCTTTAACACCGAGCCTCCTCCCTCTGACCTCATGCACCTCAAAATGAAGGCACAGTCGTTCCCCACAAGGACGAATACATCACAGTTTTGCCTGCAGACATGTGGAGATGTTCAGTGATCCTTAATACACCTGACTATAACAGGACAGTCATTATATTATGAAGGGATACTTCTACCTACAAGGCACTGAATAAGGACAAACTTCCTAAAAAACAAAAAAAAGATAATGAATGATTGGTAGTTAACACCCTACATCACTTACTAAAGGGTAAACGGCTTCCTTTTGAATACAGCAATATGGGCTGATCAAGGAAAATAGATGATTCAAGAGAGAAGTGGAAGAATCTATCTACAGCAAACATAAAAAACAAACACTAACCAAAGGGTGGTGGCCTTAGGTTCTCACTTTCTAAAATCTAGATTGTATCTTTGACTCATTTCACCTGGTGGTTAGACAACTATAGGAACATGTGATCTAAACACCTCATGCTGGCATTGTAAGGAAGCATTTCACAAATGATAACACAAACATTGGACCAAATGAAGTATTGAGTGGGTGACTTATGTGACCTTTGCAGAGTAATAATTCTGACTGCAACTTTTAATCCTGATAACTCATGAACAAAACTACAGACACCTTTTGAATGAGAGGGGAATCTAAGAAACAAGAGAAGAAGTCCAACTAACTTTATTTTAAGTGCTTACATAAATGCAGCATACTTTTTGCTTCTTGCAAACCTCAGTTCCTGTCACCTCCTGCGTGTCTGTCTCTCGACTTCACAGAGAAGCTACAAACAGCTTGATCCCTCCAGGCAAACAGAAAATTGATCAGCGTGAGGGATGAACTTATACTCTGTGGACTAGAGTGGCAGATACTGCCACCGGTGAGCTGAAATACTGTGGAAAATAACAATAAATAGAATATAGGGGCGACTAACGCATCCCACCTCATTCAAAGAGAGAGTTTTAAAGTTAAAGCAGATTCTCAACACTTTAACATTAGCCTTACATAAGTTATTGGACCAAACCACAAACATTTAGAAAAGGAAGGCAGTTCAGTTCAAGTGTGTGTAAAGTTTAGCTACATTTATGTTTTAGACTGAAAACTGAACTTCCTGTGCTGTTAATTTTCTATATAACATAGGTTGTATCTAATGAATATTATTATTATTTTCATTTTATTGCTACTGTTTCCGCTGTAATGTCTCAAAGAGAGTTTGGTTCTTATAATGAATCAGCAGTAAACAAAACAGGAATCTTCAGCCTGACATACTTGAAATACAGCAGAAATAACTTTGCGGGTGGAGCGGCATACATCACGATCCACATTGATCGCCCTGGACTACAATGTGCTAGCCTTTGCAGCGACATCGGGCAAAAATCTGGGGATTTCTTTGTTGATGGCAGTTATTACAAAGCATGCTCTAAATTAAACTGCAGCTGAGGGACATTTATATCCCAGTGCAAATAACTGGCCTCACTCTAAGGCTTGTCTGTAGAGGATACATTTATTAGACACTCGTGTTTTCTGAGTGGTTTATAAGAACTGAAACATGATCTCCAGCTTCCCACAATAAATGTCAGCTATGGACATGATGAAGCTTTGAAACTTAAAACACTTTAATAATTAAAAAAATTTATTTGAGTTTTCAATTAAATACCTTTTGGTGCTAGAGGCAAAATGAACTGAAATGAATTGCAATTATTGTAATGTGCTTTAAATGAAAAGCCTGAAGCATGGCGGTTTTATTCCATGGTTATCTAATTACATCCAGGATAAGAGTCCAGATCAGACGTTTGAACTAATTAGATAACTCAAATGGTTCACCAAAATTGTTTCTCATATACAATTATACAGCAGAACATAAAAGACAATATTCATCACAACTTGATGAATATTGGAAGAAGTGACGTGTGGCATCAGTCTTCTTAGAGCACATTTGGCTGGATAAAGTAGTCCATTTCTCTCACAGCCGGAGCTTTGGTCATTTTGCTTTGGTCATTTTAAAAATGTTTCAGCTTTTTTGTGTTTGCACAGCCTTTCATCGGCAGATTGCTCGGACAGCAGCATTTGGCTGGTAATCTGTGTGGAAGTGTTTGCCTGTCAGGAATGCGAGCTGTAACATGTGACAGACAGGGCTGTCAGGATATAAGCTTTAGTAATTCTTTGAACCCTTCAGTCAACAAAGCCGGCTTCAGGCGATTTGCTGAAAGGCACCCTCCGGCAAAATTTCCGCACTTCCTGTGTTTAACTACAGACCAGTACGTTAAATGTCAGTCATAAATCAGAAAAGTTAAATTGTTTTTAATTGTTTATTTTATTTATTCAAACTGGCAATGTTGTATATTTAATAATATATCACAATTCAGTGAAAAAAAGAAAGCACTAAATCTGTACTTTAATGTGTTGCTTATTTGTTAAAATGGACATTTAAAATCTAAAGTATTCTTCATAATTACACACAAAAAATAGAAACAGTCATTGTTTCCCCTAAAATAATGATCCATATGATTATTTTATGGTTTTCTGTTGCAGATTTATTATATTTTGTCTGTCAGTCTAATCCATCAAAGTTAGTGGGAGAATTAATTACACTCATCAGGATGATTGCTTTAAATTACAGTTGTTATCAGACAGTCTGTTGATGACAGACAATAAAAGTTTCAATTACTTAATAGTTTTGCAGCTGCAGCTCTAGTGCTATTACAATAATACTGAAATAAGATGTATGATCACAATATTGAACTTTTTGAGCAAAATGAAAGTATTTTGATTTATAATTTAATTATATGATGTTGCATTTAAATGAGTGCTATACAATGTAATTATTTATATGTTCATTTACAGCACAATGATTGCAGGGTAAATTTTTTGATATATTTAAAAATTTTGCATCCAAAACTGTGTGTTTTCCATAAAGAGACATTATTTGGACAAGTATTTAAACCCTGGTGGCAGTTTAATAGCTAAGATCAATAAGAGTTACTAAGGTCTCCATGCATCACTTCTCTACATTTTCAATATAACATAAGACTAGAGTCATACATAACTTTCTAAAGAATCTAATATCACAATATCTAATATTAAGTTTTAACGGAAGCAGAGACCATCAACAGAGAATCTCTGATCACAGAAAGCTTCCACTGTAAGTCTGTAAAATATTTTATGGTAAAGTCAATACTACAAAGATAGCAAAAACAAGCCAGGATCATAAAATGTGTGAGGAATATAAAATTAATCTAAGGTTCATCTAACAAAACTGGAGAAAATAAAATGAGGAATTGTAACTGCAGGTTACATAAACTTGATTTTATCAACCAATCAAATATTTATAGATACAATTTAATTTCTGGACACACTGGATCATTTTTAACAATGCATACCTTGAGTTTCTGTAGTTCGTAGTAATGTCAGCCCATCCAGAACCTATATTTTTTACAACCATAATTTTGCATCTTGGACTTGGATTTTAAATTCATATCAACTCCCAGAAGGGATGACTGAAATAAGAGCAGGTTTTGTAAACCATTTTCTGTCATTTGTAATTTATTTTTAAGAAAAGAAATGGATGAAAAAAAGAGACCACTAATTTAAATTGGATTTGGGATGAGTGAGATTTGATTTTCGCCCAGACCTAATTAATTACTTTTGTTACCTAATTCTAATTATTTGAGTTGAAGATGTTGACTTTTAGGTTTTCTCTTGACTATGATGTTTTTCTCTCTACCAGTTGTGCAACTTAAAGCCAAAGCTTGGACTACACATGAAGTGTGCCTATTTGTGTCAAAATATGTATGGGAAAAGTAAACAGAACTGGGACAACTAAATGAAATACTACTCCGTAATTAGAAATGTAATAAGTCACAAGTTACATCTAATGTACTTCAGTAGTAGAAGTACAAAATTATGAACACACAAGACGATGTTCTTTGTATGGTAAATAAAGATACAAACATCCTCCTGGATGTTCCTCTGTATAAAATAATGGATTCACTGTTATTTATGATACTGCAGGTAAGTATGTCTGTTTATAAATCAAGAGGTAATTGACCATAGTTTCATCATCACACCAGCTATTTACCATTTTTATCTTTGATTGGATTTACAGCACAGAAAATAATCATTCAACCTAGTCCCCACAAACCTAATTTCATTGAGGAGCAGCTGGTAGTATTTCATTTTGAAGAGAATGTGCCTGGGCCAAGCTTTTGCAAAAATGAAGCGATGCTCTGGGAGAGGGAGAGAACAGTAATGCCTCATAATGATTATAGATGGCGAAAAATTATCCCAGAGGTTTCCTGGGACAGCTCAGCAAACATGACTTACATAGAAATGAGCGCAAATGCATTAGTGCGTGCTTGAGAATAGTGACACGACTGCCCATAAATCCAAATTGAGACCAACAGGAATTTTCTAGCTTTGACACTGGATACATCAACCAAGGTGGAAATGCTATGTGCCAGGACTAGAGGTATTGCCGGGTTATTCACAAACCAGTGAATAACCAGTTGGATATACATTGGGGCACAGATTTTTTTTAGCTAACAATTGGTCTTTCAGTGTTTAGTGTCATGCATAGGCTCTGTTGCGTTGGGTATTTTTCTTTCGTTTTCTCCCTTGAATAGCGTCTGTGCTAACCGTCTGCAACATTTATTTATGAAAAAAATAAGATTCCAGTTTTTTCTGATCTCAAATTCCTTTTAATTAAATGTTAAAAGGATGATAAATGAATGAAAAGAATCACTTTCTGACCACCAGAACCTAATCTATTAGTCCTGGGGACGGTCTTGTTACTTCATTGTGTATAATAACCTTCATTAATCACTCTTCTGTATGTACCCCATTATAACGATGATTCTTTTATAAATGGCATCATGTGTATCATTCAGCTTTGCAATCTGTTACACTTGCAGCTCCGTGTTCAACACCCAAGGTTCAGATGGGAGAGCAACTCGAGCAAATAAGATGAATGAATTCACAATGTAACCAGACGTGTCCTTCCATCTAATAGACATGTAAAAGCCCATTAGTCTGCATCACAGATGTACACACACCAACACACATTCAGAGTGTGTAAGGAAGACCCTAGCTTCTGTTTTAGGCATCCAGATTAAATTACAGGCTGGCAGAAGTTGTCAGAAACGATGAAAAAAAGGGTTAAACAGGCTTTTTGGTGATGAGTGACAACAACATTTTAAGACTTCAACCATTAAGCATATTTTGGGTGCCGACAGTGTCAGTTCTTGCATGAATAGCAGGTTAGCTTGTGCTTCCTTCCATGAGGGGAAAACATGAGCAACTACTCACCTCTATCCCAACAGTCACTGGATTCATGTTGAATATTGATGAGAATCTATCGTGCAGGTCTATCATTTGCAAACTATTAAAAATATTACAAATTCTCTAAGTTTATGGAATAAAGAAAAAAAAGATAAAACTGGTGTGCAGTACTGCACAAAGCTGGAACCTGTCGTCATATTCTAAGCAGCAACTCTGCACAACTCAAGGGGAACTAACTCCATATTGAATGGGCAATCAAATAACCAGGACTGCCCTCAAACTAATGGCGCCCTGGCAGAGAGTCATATCTTCGTTTTTAGCAAATGCTACCGTTGAAGGTTTTATGTTGTAGTTAATTAATACTTTAATCAAAATCTAACAAAGCAATTTACTTTCCTGTTGGGAGCATAACAAAACATGTAGCTATATTTTGAAGTTTTCATCTATTTGGAATTGTTCAGTCAAACCCACTTTTTGACTTGTGGGGCCATAATAAGGTTACAAACCAGATAAAAAACATATATACACATATACTTAATTTAGCCCATTTGTTTTCATTGTGAATAGTAACCATAAAAATAAAGATTTAATTTTATAAATTATCAAATACAAATCAAATCTCATTAATCTAAAAATAAAATTAAACATAATTGCAGTTTTTTATTACTATTGCACCACTTGCTTTTATTTGAAGACTTTTTACAGTACCGTAGAAAAAGTAGCTCCTGTTATTTATAGTGTGGTGTCACCAGGTCAAAGTTTCAATTTTTCTAATGTGGTCACGTTTTTCTTTGTTTGAGCAGAGGTCAGGAGGGCAGAAACACATGTTGGCCCAGTTTCACCAGCCAAGCTAGGTGCCAAAATGATTAAAAAAACAAGAGGGTGCTAACAGACCTTACCACGATACTCATGTCAAACCTTTCAACCTGAAGCAGTGTGATGTGCAGATGGCCTGCGCTCCAGTTGAAACGTGAACATGAAACAAAGACTGCTGCTCATAAAAAATTAACTCTGGATTACAGAGCATGTAATCAGTTTCAGGTTGGCTGCATAAATCCCAAAGATGAGGGAGCAACTGTGACCTGATACATGAATATGTATACCCACTGGACATTGAGCATGTTTTGTTGCAAATAGCTGTGAACTGGTGAGAGAACACGGCTTATTAAGCATCAGTGTGAAAATGAACTTGCTGGCTTTTTTTGCTAGATGAGCCATTTATTATCTTGAATCAAATTTGGTAATAAAAAACAGCTTTTTGTTGACATCGCTGATATGTTTGACAAAACACTCTTAAGTATATGATATTTAATTGCAACTGCTTTTATGAATTATGCTACAAATAGATCTAGAATGCATGCACAGATTTGAATTTCTGTCTTGAGGTAAGGTAAGAGAAATATTAAAAATGATAATAGATTTAAATCTAATTAAAATGTCAATTGCTTTTCATCTACTTCCTCTGGAACTGGTGTTAATAGTTGTAGCTACTTGTTATTTCTCTGACCTTCATGTTTCATTTTCCCAATTTGCATGCCGCTAATTACAGCTCTTAAATAAGATCTATCTTGTTCAGACTTACAAGCTTGTACTTAATGAACTATTATAAACTCACAGAGGTCTATAAGCTGCTCTGTCGAGTGTTTGCATTCCTCTTAACATGCTCTTCTCTCCTCTCTTCCCCTGAATCTGTATGTTTTCTCTGGAGACTACTCCACAATCAGGTAACAAGGCACAAAATAATAACCTTTGTTTGGGCCTCCAGGTTTCTGAGTAGAAGATTGATTTTTTTCTTTTAGCTCGTTAGATTACGCCTCATGTCTCCTGACTGAGGGGTGAAATTGAATTGTGCACTTTTAAAGTGAAGTCTGTGTGAGCAGAGATCATTCTTGTTTTGGGAAAACACACTGATGGTTCTTTATGGTCAAGTCAGCCACAAGGACAGGGGAGCAGGCTTTAATTTGAGCGGTCATGACCAGCTAGGCAGCTGACAAGCCAAACAGCCTTGCAGAGTTTGCTGTCAGTGATCAATTATTGAAGCTGTGTGGGCTTCAACATCCAAACTGTTACCAATTTCATGCCTTTATTTTCATTTCCCTAATAAACTGAGCGTTTCACCAGCTGTAAATTGAAGATTAGAGATTAGAGTGTCTTTGTAAGCCTTCATTTTAATTAGCATGGTCATTTATTTTTTGGTCTTTTAATGAGTGTTGCACCATCCATTATCTATACCTGCCTTTTTATACAGGATTGGGGGGAGGCTGGCACCTATCTCATGCAGTTATTGGGTTAATGGTTATTGGACAGCTCTCCAGTCCATCAAAGGGCAATTCATGCACACACATGTTCATAATACAGAACAATTTAGAGAAGCCAATTAACCTAACAGTCAAGTTTTGGACTGTGGGAAAAAAACCAGAGTACCCAGAGGGAGCCTGTGCACGACTAAGGAGAACATACAAACTCCATAGAAAGGCCAGTATTCAAACCAAACACCTTCTTGCTGTAAGGCAACAGTGTAGCAACAGTTTAGAAATTGTTAGGCCAAACTGATTCCTTATTGACTGATTCCTCTTTCATTCAAACCAGAGTTTCCACATTAGTCAAATTCTCAATGCCTTCAGAAATAATGATCTACACCTCAAAATCAGCTGCCAAGCAAACATCTATGTTCTCTGAAAGGATTGTATTTTTACTTGCCTTTAAATGAGGCGTCATTTACAGTATTTTAGTCCTTCTATTCAGCTTAGAGTCAGGATAAATTACATCACTTTTTGTGACAAACAGGTATAGCCTGAAATTCAGTCTCCCAAAAACTAATAATACTTAAGCAGGAGATGAAAAACCTACGTTTGCATAACAAAGGAATATCTGCTTTCTTTTAGTGTTGCATGTTTGACATTAGCACAAATAATTTCTGTAGTCTACAAAAGAATAGGTAAAAACATAGTTGTTGCAATCCTACGTGTGATTACGGTGTGCTTCACATTTCTACTTCTGTCCTTGCCATGTCTGTAGCAGTGATTGTGCAGTAAGAACTTATATCACTATAGAGCAGTTAATTTGCACAACTGTTGTACCTGAAGGGCATGCTTGAATCCACCTATAATTAGAACTATTTGCTTATGAAGTTTATAGGATGCGCAAAAGTGGAAATAAAAAATAAATAAAACATCACCACCACAACCCCAAATTGGAAATACAAAACTTTAAAATAAAAAAAAGAAAGAAAAAAGACTCTGTATCAAATGTTGCTGTCTTATTATGCCCAGCAGCAATTAGAATACAAATCTTACATTAAGTGGGGCTTTTACTGCGTTATTACATTGACTCTAATGCACATTCTTGAGACGGTAAATGACCTGGCAGGAAGCCTTGATATAACAGTAAATGAATCATCCTAAAGCTGTTCAACAAATAACCATGAGTCAGCTCTCTCCTTCGTCTGGACAAAGCACTTAACAACCATCTGTGAGCCACTAAAGAAAGTGATGAACTTATGAAATAGCATAAGCTCAACCGTTTTTTTCTGCCTTTGTACTTTTGTGCACTCTGTCAGCAAAGACTAATGATAGAAGACTTATTTTGTTTTCGACAACAAAGTAGATCATAAAGCAGCTGTTTTTCATATGATGCATACATTATGAGGTAATAGCTAATTGTTGCATCAGCATATATGTTTTTAACATGTTTAGATTTTCTAAAATACAGAATCCTTGGATCACTAGAAAAACAAAACAATTAAAGCTAGTGGTAAGCTACCACTTTAAATATAGCAGTTTTACTCTCACACAAACTCACAAATGCTATTTAAAACTGAGAAAGCTCAAACCATTTGAAATAGATCAAAATGAACACAAATGCTTAATGTATTTATATCTGCCTTTGGAACAGATCAGACCTGGTGGGCACTTTGACAGTGGCCAATATATGAAGAGTGACTCAAGGGCAGTGGAAGTTTAATGATGATGTGGCGGTAAATCTCAGCCTCAGGTTGAACTCTCCTCTCTAACTTCTACCGCCATTGATAACGCCTCAAATCCTGACAGTACAAAAGCCTTTTTCAGGCCCTAGTGGCCAATTTCCTCCTTCTCCATTCACCCGCCCATTAAGAAAAACCGTGGAGGAAGCGGACAACAAGATCCTCTTGCAGCGTGTGCACAACTCATTACTTACACTGTAGCTGTGTTGCTACTTGCAACTTGGCTCGCAACTGCTAATGATGAGGGATGACAGTAAAAGAAGGAGAATCCCCTCTGTGCATTGAGCAGGAGGGTACAATAACCTGATTACTAACGACTGGCTGGAAAATAGCATTAGGCTCTTTTTGCAGATGTGACACTCACTTTGAGCCGGCGACTGTCCTAGATCCGGGCAGCTGCACTATCTCACTCTCTGTAGATCAGTTTATCACTGTCCTTTTAAGTTGCAGTACCAATAGCCGCTATGTTTGCTCCTTAGTGCTTTTTATTACAGAAGTTTGACTTTCTGCCTTCCTTTTTTTGGAAATTACTCTGCCACTTTATAGAGATATGCAACATTTTTATTTAGTTATGTATGTAACCTTAAAGAAGATTGTTTACATCCAGATTTCTTCATTTAAAGAGGACAAAGATTTGGTGTAAACATTTAGAGGTTTAACTAGATGTGCTCTCTAGGATGAAAACAAGGTGTATTATAAAACCCTAGGGCTCACACATAGTTACACACCAACACTTTGCACCATTACATTACCATTTATAATTAATCTCCAATTCATGTTCTAGGAACATTCAGACAGTCTGTAGTTAACTATGGTAGACAGATGGTTCCAGAGTGTGAGACTAAGAGTTAGCAGCCCTTCAAGGATAGGGCAGGGGGATATGGATGAACAACATATTGCAATATAATTTCATATCAGTCAATACCAGAGGTCGCGTTAACGGAATATTTTCTGTATTTGATCGGTAAATTTTTTAAACAACGGGAAAATTTGAAGTCCATCAGTCATTTGACACCCTTGACCGGTGCACACAGGCAGACATTATAGACTTTATGCAAAGAGTCCATCACGGAGGCAACTAAAACCAAATAATAAAAAAAATCCTTTCTGAATATCATCTCATGGACACTGAACTAAATGCGTCTTTCTGACTGGGAGCTGACAGCGTATTGAAGAGTTATGGACCGGACGCTTTGGAGCGGTTGGTCTGGTTCAGAATCGCATTCCAAACCTTTGGTAGAAATGGCGCATTTAATTTCAGTCTTCATTACAGACCAGAGAAAACTAAAGAGAACGTTGTGTTAATCCATTTATAATCTAAACAGAGGAGCCGGCAGTTTATCTTGAGGAAACAAATAAAGGTGCAGAAGTTAATTAGACCGTGACACGCGCAATCCGCTGCACAACTAATGCGGACGCTGCAAAGAATTAAACTTAACTCATCCAGCGGTTTTAACAAATGGA
The DNA here is from genome assembly GCF_003331165.1 of Xiphophorus hellerii. Lineage (NCBI taxonomy): Eukaryota > Metazoa > Chordata > Actinopteri > Cyprinodontiformes > Poeciliidae > Xiphophorus > Xiphophorus hellerii. Next base: position 13,232,442 of record NC_045680.1, read on the forward strand.
GCTGGAAGACATTAGGTTCTGGATCGAAGTTCAATGAAATTATCAATAGTATCGAACACGTCTATTTCAACATTTATCATTATTGCTTTAACACCCAGCCTTACTAGAATCTCGCTCATCCTATGATGTAGAGCTCTAAACTAAATATTGATATCAGCATGACTAGCTGGATCATAATGACAGTGTTAATATGCAGGCTTAACGCTTACTGGTGCAGATATCAACACTTTCAGCTCAAAACCTTCACAGTGTAGTTGTACATTTGACATTCTCTGTTTGTAATATTGCCAGGCATTGCAATGAATTTATAAAATACTTGTTCAAATATTTGGGAGAAGTGCATGTTGAGGCAGTGGATTCACCTCTGGTGGAGCTGTGTCACCACAGGGAACGAAGCAGAAAGCTGGTGCCTGCCCATTGATGTCTGTGTTTATATTCCAATATACATGTTTGATTACACATGCAGTACACAGGCTGACATTCCACAGTCTGTCTAATATATTTTAGCCTAACTCCTTCCTTACAGGCTCCAAAGTTAAAGCATGTTTTTATTTTGAGCGCATTGCCTTTTTTCAGATAACACACATTGCAAATTATTAGCTTGGTAATGCTGGGGCACTCTCACTGACTCATTTTCTTCATCTGCTTTGTCCTGTTCATGGCCGTGCAGGGGATGAAGGCTCTCCCAGCAGTCCTTCAGTGAAATATGGGGTACATGCTGGACAGGCTGTTAATCTGGTGCAGGGTCAACACGGAAATGCACAAGACAAAAAAAAGCCAGGCAGATGCACATATAGCTATGAATAATTTTGAATCAGCAATCAATGTAACAAACATTTTTTTACACTGTAGGAGGAAACCGAAGCACCCAAAGTCCAAGAAGGCACAGCAGGACAGAGATGTGTCTGCTAGATTTAAATAAGTATAATTCTCTGTAAAATAACGTTTAAAACAATGCAGGTTCTGGTGAGGATTAAACTAGTACACCCCACATTTATGGCTAATATTACACACATGATGAGAACACTTTTACTTGGAATTTTAATTGAGGCTCAGACATTTAGTTCAGTGTGTTACTGACTACTAAAATTTGAAGCTGTGACAGTTGAAGGTTAAGGCCTCAAACAGTTCAAACAAATGAACTGTTCGAAGCCTTCAGAGAGAAGATTGTAGCAGCTTTAGATTCAGATTAGGAGGTCTCAAAAGAATTTGAATCAGCCACTAGATTGAGTGGAGAACATGAAGGAAGTTCACATTGAAAGCAGACCGCAACTAAAAGAAGTTTTAGTTTTTAGAAACTATATAAACTATTATATAGTTTATATAGTATATTTATATTAGAAACTATTATACAGTTAATAATCACATCTATTGTTTTTATGGTGGTACTAGACTGGCATCCAATGTTTTGTTATTGTTTTCCAAGCTGTGGATGGCAATAAATATAACATAACATAAAATGGGACCAAAAGCAGGTTCCTGCTACTTGTTGAACTAGTAGGTTGTCTTTACCTTTGACTTCACATCAGTCAAATCTTGTTGACCATGACTGGTTTCCTGCTTGTGTTTGTGTAATCTAACTCAATTACTTAAACTTGAGTGTGTTATTTTAAGTGTTCCATAAAATGGACAGAAAATATGACAAATGGCTCAATAGAAATCAGATTTTCAGAGATTATACATTACATAGCAGTTGTAGGTCCAGTGTAGGTCCCCTGATATTATATTACACTTATTTATCCCCCAGTGTGACGTCCAGTGGAGTCACACTGCTTCGTCAGACACTGACACCTAACTCCACCCTACCGCTGGGCTCCACCCTCCCTCTCACTTACCGCTTCTTCTCTTTGAAACTGGAACAGTTTCAAATCCATCTGTGCAAACAAGACATGTTGCCAAAAATTGCTTATTGTTCAAGGATTTTCACTCACACTGTGAAAGGAAATTAATGTCGGCTTTCACTCAGCTTCATGAAAGGCTTAGAGTTTATGATAATTATATTGTAATGCAATCAATCACATATTCTGTGTGTTGTGTCTTAACTCTGATTCAAATACTGCGAGATAAATCTTTTATTTTTTTGTATTGACTAAAGTCCTACGCAGAATGTGTGTAATTAATTAAAATTAGTAACAAACAGAGTATTAAATGATTTTCTTTCAGTTTACGACTTTATTTTCCATTAGAGATGATTTTACCACAGTGAAAATGTAAATGTGTGAACCTGAGATTATGCTACTTAAGAGAAAGATGACTTTTGTTTAAGTTTTTCTATATAAATGTATATGGAGGGTGCTGCTACCAGTCATATATTTAGTCTGCCAGTTTCCTCCCTTTATTCCATTGGTAATAAACACAGATTAGTGTGTTTAGTCTACACACACTTTATATGTATATTTGAAGAAGAATATTCCATTGAATTCCTTCAGAATTATTCAGATTTTTTAAAGACACTGTCAGACTAGATTTCTGTTTTTCTGCACTGCAAACTGACATTTTCTGTTTCTGTTGAATTAATACAATTTGTTTCATGCACCAGGTAAAATAACATAAAAGAGATGATGAGAATGAAATGAATATCAGTTTTCTTTTATGATTTTCACAGTCATTTGGGGGAAAATGGCAGACTATAAGCCATAAAACACAGAAGACTTGAAGGTCTAAAATGCATCTAAAAAACAGACAGCAGCTCAGATATAATTAAGGCTTATGTGAAGCAACATCACAAAGGCCTGATAGACAGTCAACTTCCACTTGTCAAATTGTATCACAAGCATCTCCTGGACAAGTTCAGCAGGTTCAGTAGAGGGAGTGACCTCCAATTAGTTTTTAAAGTGGAACACTTCAGGTCTCTGACAACATAAAGCTGCTTGTCTCATGTAATTCAGGGACAAAAGAAAATTGTACTTCCTTACAAAGACATAATGCCTTTAAGACGTACAGTACAAAGCCATTTCATTTCAAGAAGGGGCTCAGTGAACCATCTAATGGCTCCACTGTGGTCATCACATAGTAATGGTATAAATCTATCAAAAATGTGTCAAATATAAAGAGCAGGATGCCTTAAATGGAAACTGTCAACTGTTATAGCTAGTTCTCTTGTATTGAGGAGGCACAAATTTTATTTTTCAACATGTAGGTATGTTTGAGTCTTTGTGAGAGTAAGGTGGTTTCCAGACTGATGATAGAGCACCCAAGTGTGTGTGATAAAGAGAGAGAAAAGAGAGAAGTCAGCAGACAGTTTATCTTTCCACCACTGCCACAAGACCTCGGTCTGATAATAAATGCCCTCTCACAGCTTCAGTGATCTCAATGGAGAAATAATACAAATGCTACACAAAAGCACCGTCTAACACACATTAATACCTTGACATGTTTTTTTTTTGTTTGTTTTTTTCAGGAAATTTAATCCAAAGGCAGAGGTGACATCACATCATGATCTCACTTTCCCTCTTTTAAGATTAAATCTTTGAAGCTCTTGGGTTTAAATCAGCACTAATCCTTCCTAAAATCCTCAACGGAAAATCAAACTATGATCAAGGGCCACAGTGGCCCAATGCCATTTATTACAAATAAAACAGGCATCGAAAGCAGATCCCTCCTGAGCCATAGATAGATAGATAGATACCGTATTTTCCGGACTATGGAGCGCACCATACTATAAGCCACACCTACAAAAAAACAAAACAAAACTGTAAACGTACATATATAAGGTGCACCGGGCTATAAGACGCTGGTATCTCCGCCGTTCTCGGGTTTCCATAAGGCTCAGCAGAGGGGAGCGTCCTAATAAATCGAGCAGATTTATTAGGATGCTGCCCTCCATCTCTAAAGCCGAACCATGGATTCGTTCACGCTGTTTACGTGCAGCGGCTCTACTTCCCTCCTGTACTGTCAGATCGACAGCCCTCAACTTAAAAGCTGCATCATATGAGTTTGAAGAAATTTCTCCGTCGTGTCTGCTGCTAGCACGTGCTTGTTTTAAATAAAAATTAGAACTTTCTTCTTTGATTTCCAATTTTTACTTCCAATGATTCACTTCCTGCTAAAGAGACCCCTGGTGGTTGAAGAAAAATCCACAGAAAAGCCACACTGGGCTATAAGCCGCATGGTTCAAAGTGTAGGAAAAACGTAGCGGCTTATAATCCGAAAAATACGATCGATCAATCGATCGATAACATCCCTGATGATACTTCCAGTTTCTTTACAACTTTAACTGAAATTCATCAAGATGTCAATAAATCAAATTTTTTATCATGTTGGCTCTAAATGATATAAATACCCACTCTAACCCAAACCCCGTCCAGCCAGTTAGGACAGCTCCAAGTTCAGTGATCATTAAACAATGTCTGTGCAATCCTGACAAACAGCATCACTTGTAATTAGGAAAATCTTTCTATCGCACATTTTTGCATAATGTCTCACTTTAGCAGATAGCATTCGTGAAGTATTTTAACAGTGTTTATTGTTAACATTTCTTGATAAAATCTCAGTGTCTGTCTGCCTCATTACATGTTCAAATAGGTCGTAATTACAAAGTTGTATAACTCTTTCTTCTTACACAGCGGGAGATCAGATTATGTCATTAAAGCACATTCTGTGACTACAAACTATTAAAAGAAGATAGTAATGATATCAGGGTGTGATTTGTGGTTTCTGGATGGAAACAGATACACAAAGGAAACAGACCAGGGATTCCTCGGCGATGGCTTCCCTGCTTTGAAACAGAGCCTGGCTTTAAGCCCAACTAGCAACTAGGGAATCTAAGATTTCACAATTGCTTTCTGGAGAGACGCTGCTTCCAATTTCTATTTTGAAACACTTTACCACATGATTCCCTATGCAGAGCTTATTGATAATTTGATACTTGATGATAATAACAGCTTGGAAACATCTTTTGACCAACCAATCACTGCTGAAGAGCCACATTCATCGGGGCAGAGATGTATATTATCAGTATGATAATTGTCTCGTGTTGGGCCACTCAAGAAGACCAAAGTGTTTTGTTTTTTTTTCATGGAGAGGCAGATGCTGGTGTTCCCACTTCCCCTTATGTAAATTTCATATTTCTAGTGCAAATTACCACAGCGAGGAGTTCATCATGGAAGGCTAATGTCTCTGCTGGTCATTTGGAGCTGGCGCTGGTGACGTGTTTGTGTCTGAGGTGTGGCGGGCGAATGAAGTGCTCCTCACGTAAGATTTAGATGTGTACAGCAGGGCTGATTACACAAGAGGCTGAGAGCCACATGTAATCATGTCGAAGAGCTATTTTCTATTTTTTAAACTGTCTTTTCTGTCTGTCATGACCAGGATATTCAATCTCTAATCTGTTGGACTCATTTTTAAATTAATGAAAAGAGAAAGAAACTGAAATAGTGCTTTGTGCCATTAATATATTAACATATTTCCTTAGATCATCTTAGTCTGTTGTTGGAGTTAAATCCTTTGGCTACTGAAAGAGTAGCCAAAGGATTTTTCTTTATAGGATAAAGAAAAATGATTTTTGTCCTCTTATCAGCATGAACCTATCCTCTGTTTCACTGCAGGCAGATTTACACCAACATTATAATCTAAAAAAATAATATAATTCCTTGATAATACTTTAATAGATTTGTTAGTGGGAATTATGAAATTATTTTGTCAGATCTTTTCTGACAAATATATATTAGTGTGGCATTCAGAATATAATAGTAGTTATGTTAGTTCCTAAGACAAGTTGGAAATGATGTTTCTGAATCGGTGTCAAACACAGATAAGAAGTCTCTCTCAAAGCATTTTCTGTAATTATTTATTTTAAGCCAAGAATGCAACAAACCCTCAAATAAATACCTTAGAAGAACCTAAACATGTAAAGTAAAACGGAATGTACATCTCTTATTCCTGCTGAATGAAGGCTGCCAATGTTTCCCAAATTTGGATAATTCATATAAAATGTTTAAAACTATCAAAACTGTTTAAAAATAGGTCCCAAAAACTCTTATACAGTCCCTTCAATTAAAGCCATTAGTTTTTATTACATTAGTGTAATCTCACCATTTTAAAATTTTTTCTGAAAAAATCTGTTTTCTGAGTATTCAGTGGGTAAAATAATTCCCATCTTAAGAATTATTGCCTTTAGCAAAATCACCAGCGCCAAATTGATAACACCTTTAACAATCCCTCTTAATTTACTTTTTTTCTTGTTTAGGTTCTTATCAGATTGCCCTGGAACAGTTTGGAAACATGAGGAAATAATAGATGATTCAAACCATGTTAGCAAAAAGAGCTAATACCTCCTCCAGCTTCGATGGTTTCCATAGCTGTAGATTACAGCAGTAGTTCTTATTTCCATGTCTGAATTTGAATTCTTTGAAAGTAAAATCCTAAAATGAACAAATCGAGTCACTGTGAGCAAATTGCTAAGATATGGAGAAGAATGTCACATAAACAATGATTGTCTAAGAAATAGTAGCGAGATGTTCTAGGATTTATCCACTGCTGTGATGCGTTATGACACTCTGTGACTGCAGAACCATCAACTTCTTCTTCTTCAGCTTTAACAAGAAAACTATTAACAGTACTTGATTAATCACCCCTGGATCATTATCTATGTAAATATTAATGGTGACATTTTCATTTATAACAGATAAAAAATGGAATGGTTTTATGATTCTTATTTTATACAAAACAAGATGGATTGTAATTAAAAAGAACAGCGAGCTTTTCTACCAGCAAATAAAACTCATTTCCCTCACTATTCTCAGTGAGCAGCAGCTCAAGTCTCTACTGCCACAGGTACAGGAGACAACTTGTCTTCCACCTCACCTAACCTCAATTTAACCTTGTTGCTTCACTTCTACATCACAGTTGAGCAACCAATTGCTGCCAACAAGCACCAGGCCAGTGCACCCGATCGCCGCCTCTCTGTGTCACAAAGTGCAAAAACACATAGAAAGCCTGTTTCCTATAAGGCAGAAATTCAATATGCCAAGCCCTAAAACAACTTTACGTTTTCACTTTAAGTTTTGTAAATAAAAAAAGATAAAAGCCAGGACATTTGGTGTGTGCCCTGTAATTGAAATTAATCATATTTCTACTGTTTTTATTGTATTTTTTGAAGCAACTTTTTCAGAATTTTGCATTAAAAATATTACAGAACACTTCTGTCTTTTTCCAAAGGCATGATATAGGACAAAATGTAAGTTTTATTTAATAAAAGTTTTGGATTATTAAAACTTTCTTGCAGTGATTCATATAAAAAAATCTACAAATGTTCACTTCCAGCAAAAATCTTTAAAGGTACTAAAACAAAACATGAGAACAATAAAAACAGCAGCCAATAAATCACATCTGACACTCTGGTATTTTGTCAGTACTTTATCATCTTTTTTATCTTGGTTTATTTTTCTCTCTATCATTAAGTCTTTCACTGACCTTTCCTTTGGCAGCCTGTCTGCAAACGATAGCTGAAGGATACGCTTTAATTGACATGAAAGTATTCCTGAGTTCGGATGAGGAAAAATCCTGAAAGCAGAAAGGTTACAGAGGGCTACTCAACAACTTTCTGTGAATTTAAATGAAGCTATACGGAGGAAAAATGTATCAATCCTCTGCAGCAGGAATAAACAATAATTCTGATAGCGATGATAAGGACAAAATAGTCTTAGAATATTCTCTGTGGAAAATGTTAAAGGACATTTTTGTAAGCTGTGTACATTTTAGACACCTTTCAGTGACTTAGTAAAATTATTTTCTCTCTTCTTCCATTGGAAACCAAACCAGCACAGCAACGCTTGAGAAAAACAGCTCTGACTGCTGGTCTGCTTTAAGTACCACAGACATACAACACTTATCTCAAGAGCTTACTTATCCATTAACTGGAAACAGGCTAAACATTTTCTCTAAATTCTCAAATGAATTTTGTCGACTAAGTCCTACTCAGTTGCTTGTTTTGCATTTCTATGGTTTTGATGTGCAGTCTGACCCAGTAATATTCACATGTAAACAGAAAAAATGGAGGGAAATTTTCATCAGGCCAAAATAGAGGTGGGTAAATAGAAGTGGAGTGTGCTTCATTATCTCCACTGGTGGTTTATTTCCATCCAGTCATCAATCCAGACACTTCTAGTTGGTGCTGCTGTATGTGTGAGACGCCTGTCACTTTTTCATGAGGAGCTGCTCTAAAAGTGTGTGTTCATCATAATTTTAAAAGTTAAGAGGCCAGAAATCGTTATATTTTAGAGTGGGAAAATGTAAAACTCTTGAGAGTCTGAAACAAATATAAATACGTTTCGATAGATTTTTATAGCAAACAATGGAATTTTAAAGCACTTTTCTGAAACACAAAGAGCTTTTTACCTCTGAAAGGAATCAACATATGTGGATGACGCCTAACAGCATCTGCAACACCACTCAAAATATCTCAGTATAGTCACATAATATATTGTTTCTTTAACAAAAAAGTATTTTCTAATAAGAAATATGCCAGATGGATGTTTAGCCAACTCTTATCAATATAAGGAAGACATAATATCACCAGGTTGGTGTGGATATGTCATTAAACTTAATAAATCAAATCATCACAAAACAAGTTTTTGCACTAATGTACGGAGCCCTCCAAACACTGATTGAAAATCTTTTCTTTTTTTTTTTTTACTGCACGTTTATGTCTGTTAAGGCTAAGATGGAACTGAAAGCAGCCCTTTAAACCATTCAGACAACCAGCACAACAGAGACACAATTAAAACTGTCACATGACTTATTACCTTCGATAATAACTCAGAAATAGTCCAAATTAGGATGTATTTTTATTTCTTTCCTACTTACGAAAAGTTTCTGTTTATATCATAGGTTTGTGGTGCCTTTCTATCCTAAAGAAAAAGATATAGAACTTCACATATTTCACAAAGAGATATTAACATTCATGGAAAAACCTTACATAACCTTATATTAAAGAAGAAAGTACGGCGGCCATCGTAAGAAAGGGACTCAGGGAGATTTTGTCTAAAGCGGTATTTTTTCACTGTAGCTTTCTCTTTTCTCTACCTCTCACCTCTCTAAACTTTAATCCTACATTTCTGTGAGTCCTGCAAGCTAATTTCAGATCTAAACAAGAATCTCAAACTGTTGCTAGAAGACATTCTGTTCAAAGAGTTGTAGTATTTTATTTTTGTTTTCTCTTGTGCTTAAAGCCATGAAATGATTGCTTCTGTTATAATAGTCCTGCTCAGAGCAGGCAGCCTTGGGTTGAAGTTGTTGAATGTCTGAAGGATGTATTATGTTGTTTCAGGTTATCGGTTTTCAGGCCTTCAGTAACTAGAACAGAGAGTGAGCAACTACTACTTTTTCTTTTACTTCCATTCGGATTCAACACTATGACGTTGTTATGAATTTTATAACATTTGTAGTTCACAATTAGCTACAAACATTTTTGACGAATGATACAGCAAATAAAAAGAAATAGATAATATATCAAGTCAAAACATTTCCATTTTTAAAAAGGTACAGTTTTGGAAAGTCTTTCTCTTCACTAAGAAGCAAAGCAGTGGATTTAGACAGGCCAGCTACAGCGCTGCCTGGTCTTATGACAAGATAATATCTGATGTGCCCCCAGACACAGTATTCTAATAACAACAAATTATACAAATTTACCATTTAAAGACATGATTCATTCTTTTTTAGTCTTATTTTTCCTTCTTCTACCTTCTGTCTGCTCCATACTTTAAATTCTCCAATTTTCCTCATTAGAAAAGACTCTAGGAATATTTATCAAATATTTTCTCAACCTATTTTAAAGGTCTCAATCTATTAGTTTGTGAAGTAATTAAATTAAATATCAAAATCAAACAGAAAATTTATTTTTTTACTACTTTTTTGCTTCCTGTGCTACAGTACATCAAGAACTAATTCAAACTGCTGCTATGTCCGAGTTAATTAACCCTAACATCTCAGTTTCTTTGGCTAACCTGCAGAGAAACTCAGCAGCAGACCACCTGTGGGTGGAAGTGACGTTGTAGTAATATCAATCTTAAGCAAGCTACCAAACAGTGAAGTCATTACCCTGTACCATCCTCCAAACATCACCTGTCGGAGCGGTTTTAGTTCGAACTTCCACTTCGAAAGACACACAACAGGTCTCTGATAGAAACTGCTAAGTTTGTTAGCATCATAAGAACAGAGGACAGAAAGATGAGAGGTCCAGCTGCAGGTGAAATTAGATTGGAGAGCAAAGTGAGGCGTGTTCCTCAGGTGACAGTTGCTTTATGACGCTACTTTATAGCAACGTGATGGAGAGGCTGCCTGACATGGGGCAGAGGAATAGACTGAGGCCGTGTATTTTCATCTCCTATAGTACACCAAATATTTAATTCTTTACTCGGGCAGCGGACTGATCAGAAGTTGTGTCAGAGGACACAACTTCTATTCTCTGCCTGAGACAGTCTTGTTTGTCCCCCCACTGTCTGCTATAGATAGATATACATAGATACCAATTTCAAAACAGATTCCTGACAATCACTGTTTGGTTATATAGTATTGCAGGATGCTCCTGATTTCTTTAGCCCCAGATGTTGAACCCCTAAGCTCTCCAAAGTGCCTCATAATTGTGTGATTATTAGTGCTTGTCAACTTGTTCCTCTCTGCAGCCTAAAACTGGACCAAACTTTGTGAGAAATGCAGTCAAAAAGTGACAACCCACTTGAAAAAACTGAACTTGCAAAAAGATTGTGGAGAAAGACTCTTTTTTTTTTTTTTCTTTTCGCCCAGTAACTTATGCACATATAATTATTTGCTTTGCTAGCAAGAAGAATCCATTGGGCCTTTTGACCTCCTCTCTGGCACACTGAAGCTCCAGACATTTGAATGCATACCCACAGCTACATGCAGGCACACCTGTACATTTGGGAAAACTCTGACACATATGTTATATTTAAATCTCAACAAGCATAAGGTGTAGCACATATTCAGAGTCAGATTGTGGCCTGTGGAACTGTTCCTTCTCCTCTGTATGGCTTAAAAGCTTTCCTGCCATCAAACCTTTAAGCTGGTGTACCTTCGAACAAAGATACATCTCTCGTTTAAGCTCTGCTCTGAAAGCCCAGCTTTTAACCTCTGCTTGGGAATTTAACTGTAGAAAATGTATTTATAGAAAAGCCTCGCTATTCTCCCTCTGAGCTGCTTGATTTAGACTTGAACAAGTGAAGGAAAAGTGTTACAATTTCATCTTTATGACCTCCTTTGCTTTCCAGCTTCACCTAACAGACGACTTAGATGAGCATGGTGATGTAAATCTATTCATTATTAAACCCTCCTTTAATTAAGTGTGTAAAAATAACATCAAAGGTTCTTGTTTTCACTACAGCCTCACACAAATAAGTGACCATGTAGCAGTTTTATAAATTAATCTGAAGTAAATAAGCCACCTTTCCTTTATGTTTTAATATATTTTCTCAAAAGCAGGGTGGTGTTTGGTCAACACTCTAGCAAGGACCTGAAACTGTGACTACTGCTGAGAGGGCTGTTAATGAGTGCATGCTAATTTCTGAAATATTATGCAAACCATAGTTTTTGTCCTATGCAATTATCTGACATAATCACTGGCTTGGGGAAGAAGAGCTGCTGTTTATGCTGAAAGTGATACTCGCCACTTTATGTTCTCATAAAAAAGTTGGGAGTTTGCAAAGGAAGAAGATACATATCCCATAGGAGCTACAAAACACATTTAAATAGAAGTCAAAAATAATGTATGATACAGATAAAAGCTGCATTTTATCTATTCATTTAACCATTAACAAAGATTCATATTGGCCTGCAGCTTGATAAGTAAAGCTGTCCCTGATTACAGATTTGATTTTACTTGAGCCTGTAAGTCATTTAAAGCAAAAATGTTTTTGAATCACAGGCAGGATAACAGCTGGGGTCAAAGTCAAGAAAATTAATCATTTTCTTCATTCAGAAACAAACAAAAAGCAGAGCAGGCCTGAAGTATAACCAATCTAGGATCTCTGTAGCAGCAGGGGGCCAAAACTACAGTATCCTTATGTAGTTTTTGTTTGGTTTTTACAGTGAATTTTATCAATAAGGAGACAAATTTTAGCTTCACTGTTTTCAAAATTTTGAATTCGTAAATTAAAATTAATGAGTTCCACATTACTAATCATTTAAAAATAAGACAACTCTGCAGGTAAGCATACAAAGTCAAATTGTATTGTTTTTATATTTGTGACTGGCCACAGCAAAACAAGAAAAGTGTGCATTCTAGGTTTTCTAATAATGTCAAACCTGGCAGGTTTGGCAGTAAAAAAAAAAGGTATGCTCATTTGAATATTGACTCTTTGCAAGCAAAATTTGTGTAAAAACAGAACAAAACAAATTCTGAAGAATAGTCCCCAACTCTGATGAGCGACCTGGAGCTGGTAATTAAGTAATTTAGATTACTTTGCAACAACCCCAAACCTCAGCTTTGACTTTCAACAGGTAAGTACAAGAAGGTGTGTAGACAAAAGGGAGTTTTTTCTGGCTTATCTAGTTAGAAATATAAATTTCTGAAGGTTTCCAGATTGTGTTCCATTTTTCAATAAAGTTATGAAAGCAAGGATCTTAGTGGAATTGAACCATGCTTCAATTCAACAATGTTTTCTTTCACTCCAAAGAAAATAATAATTTTATTGTGTTTCGTCTACTAGCTGCAGTTAGTCTGCATGGTCACCTTTTGTGCAGGTTTCCAAGACGAGTTGGCAGCCCAATCAGAACTGAGTTGAGTTAAAATGACTGAGCAGTTATCAAGGCTGTTGCTCATTGTACATTTGTTTGACAAGAGAACAAATAATTCAATTGTTTGGCAATGTGAAAATACAAATTAATTTCATGCCCTGTCCTAAAATTCATTATGAGCAAATTACACAGGAACAAAAACAGAGATTCAGCTAAGGTGATAAATAATAAAAATAGAAAAGTTGTGAGTATCTTCTATTTTTTCCTGACACGGACTGGTTTGAGAAGTTGCTTTTGCACACACATTGAAAAGCTACATGATATAATAACAAAATGCTAACTGTATTTTCACAGTTTTGGAATAGTTTCAAAAATATACCAAATTAAACAATAAAGTGATTTCTGTTACTCCACAAGGGACAATGATTATTGACAAAGAAAACAATCCAAGAGGTTAAATCTGCATTAAAAGTTGATGGTAGGTAATTACTGAGGTTACAATAAATCAGCCCCTCAGAGGAGAGCTGTTTTGCTTACATCTGGCACCAGTGAAGGGCGTATTTGTTTATGACCAGCTCTCATCCATGAGGGCTTATGTCTCCCTTTAGAAGCTACTCCATGCTTTCTACTCTCACGCCCTCAGACGCCTCGTTTCTGGAGCAAATTCATTCCCGGTTGGAGAATGGCTGTTATGAATGGGTTGGGCAGGAGAGATGGATGAACAGCTCCTTCTTCGGCACGGCCCTCTGCTCCCGGTGACAAAGATGCTGGAGCTTGTCCTACTTTTGTAAGAGGAAGAAAATGTGACTCTTATACAGTAGCTCAGGGGGCCTCTCCGCATGGGGGCTCGTAGGGCAGCGGTGGTAACGGGTGTGAAGCAGAAACGTACCCAGAGGAAATTCTCCAGCAGAGATGGTGACGTGCTAAGCAGTGAATTGTTGTTCTACACATAATTAGATCATTTTTAAAACACAGGCTTTGTCTTTATAAAATCTGCCACACAGTTTTTGTGTCTCAGTTTAGACCAAATCAATTCCTTGACATTCAGTTGAGCAATCATAGTATTTTCTGAACACTAGTGCTTTATAAACGGTTTCCAAGTTGTATTAGAATTGATAATGTAGCACTGAAGAAGAGAGTTTCATTTAATATATGACACCATCTGAAATACATGGCACCAGGATGCACCAGGAGGTCTGATCCTATCCTTTTAATCCCATCACTAACATCACATGTTAGCAAGATCTAAATGGGGGATTAGTTTTACATGGCAAAGAGTCTATCACACTACATTTTTTGCAATATATTGCCCACAGACACCATGTTGGATTTGCTAATTATTAATTAAAAAGGAATTGTAGGATAGTGTTAGTATCTTACCCATCTAAACAACCTCAGGTTGGAGAAACAGCGTAATTGTGACTGGAGCTCCAATCTCAAATAATTTGTAGGTGTGTAGCGAATTAATGACAACAATCTTTCATAAACTTTTCACAGCCGTCATGTTTGCATTAACTTCTGATGCATGTTGAAGAAGTTCATGACTATTATATGTGTGTTTTCCGTGTGTTTAATTCTGCCCTTGTCTGTTTGCTCACACAAACTGTATTTTAATGTGGCCAAATTCTCAATTATGCTGCTATTATTTACAAGCAAAGCAAGTGTAAAAGGTTTACCAATAACTCTATATTTTTTATGTCAGACACCTTAAAATTACTACGAGACTGGTTTCTTTTTGGTAAAACCCTGATTTTGTTTAAATAATCAGACGGTAAAATATTCTCATGTAATTAAAAGACAGAAGTGACTTCATTAAGCTGCAGCTGATTGTTTCTGCTGTATAAATGCTCCCTCCATGCCTTCAAACAACTCCTGTACACACAAACAACAATGTAGGAGCACCTCAGATCATTAAGACATTAAGACTCAGATTTTATTGCTATAATTAAAGCAAAGAAGAAGGTGATATAGTCAAGCTTAATATGAAGAGAAAGGCATATATAATCAATAACAAGTCCCCCACAAAGACAAATGTATGTGTGCACACCGAGTGAGTCAATGTGTGTTAATGGACACAAATATTAAAATACTGCAAGCGCTACTCTTTCAACTTTAAGAATAAAAATTCCTGCATTAAAATATGTAAGTAGAGGAACTTTTAGGACCAACTTTTGTGTTTTGTTTACCAGATAATTAAGTGCAGTTTATGGCACACCAGGGCCAGCTGTGCTCTTTTTAAGCTCATCATGTAAATAACACTACTGTGAAGATCAGAGTTGTTTATTTTAAGGTATTATTGCACAAAGCTGAGAGGACATTCAAAGAACCTCAGAGATGAATTGTGGCTCATTTGCTTCCAGCTGGATGTAGGTTTTTAATCTGACTCCCATAGGATTGGCTTCACTCTGTATGGCTTTATTTCAATTAACCTTTCAACTCCTCCTCACTACAGTAACTCTGTTAGCATTACCACTCCATCAAGTTCAATTTAAAATATGCTGTAAAGGTCATGGTTTTCTGCAGTTACAGTTCAGTTTTCACTCCTCAGCTAAAGCCAGTGTTTTCTGCATAGACTGTGTTTTTAAAATCAATGCAACACTAGCCCTTTAAATCTTTAAGCTTTCACAGATTTTAGACTTTAATTCGATGGATAAATATTTAATGTTTCTCTTTTGGTGGAAAAATAGGCAAACTAAATACAAGGTTGGTAGCAAGTTATGACCCGATACGCAATAATTTATGAAACCATGCAGCAGTATGGTCAGAAACATATTTCCATAAACCGTTGTGAGATCCTGCTCGCTCGGTGCTTTTTATTTATATTTTTTACATTTAGAACTGTAACATTTTTCACATCTGATTACTCACATTAAATGCATTCTAAAATAACAGAACCCTCCAAAGATGCAGAAAACCATTAATGCACCAGATTGCCTCAAGTGTCTCTAGCGCAGAAACAAACAGTTATACAAAAAATGCAGTTTAAAAAACAAACAACAAAAAAAAAAGTTCTGTTGAACCATAATTGACTGGAGGGAAATCTATAAACAGTGTTTGACCTGGCAGATCAAACTGCAAAAATAAATCAGCAGCATAATAAAATAGTAATGCAAATGACTGGGACCTTAAGAGACTTGATCTACTTCTTATCAGCATTTGTATCCGTCCAAGATCTTCCCTGCAGCAGTTTGAATATGATAATCAAATTATGTAATAATGTTGTGCTTAACAGTCCAAATATCTGAAGGCACCAGAGTATCACTCCTATTACGGCAGGGTGTCTATTACATAAACACTACCAGTGAAACCTTAATTGGATCTACAGTAAACATGAATGCCAACACAGAAAAGCTGCTGTGGCAGTTCCACACATTATAGGAGGATGATGTATAAGAAGAAGAAATAAAATCTTAAGGTTTTTTTCTCTCTTTTTTTGATGAATAGCATCAAAACAAACCACGCAACCAAACTAACAATGATGTCTGTTTTGTTTGACAGAAGAACAGCTGTGCTGAGTCAGCTCGCCTCACAGAATATCCAGTTCCATGCTCACACAAAGAGAAACGAGGCTGAATGACATCCACACCTTTGGACTGCTTATCTTTAAGTGTACGAATCTATTCCAACACCGGATACAGTAAGTAATTTTCTCCCTTAGAGAAGGCAGACAATGACTACATGCATGACAACAAAACAATAACAAAAGGGGCATGTGGATGCATTTGGAGGAAATAGAATGGCTTAAAAAATAGAGGAGAAGAGCCCAGCATTGTGTTTCTGCCAGGCAACACCGATCATGCCAAACTATGACGCTGTACATGTGGAATTGATCCACACAAGCCAACCTTGATGGAGGTTTGGCCTCTTTCATGAGACTGAGCTCACGCCAAGATAAATTGATCCATCCAATACTTGATCGTTGTATGCAGATCATTCAGAACTGCATAAGGGGTAAATGTGGTAAAACTGAGGGAGTTAGCTGTATAAAACGAGTCAGATTGAAACTGGACGCTCTTATCTTAAAGCATCACGAGCTGCAATGACCAAACAGCCAAATCTTGTTAACTGGTAACTATGTAACAAAGATGCACTTCCAAAGCATAGGAACTTCAGGGAAGGAAATCTGATAGCTCAAGCTATGAAAAACTGAGTCATGCACCGGTAGTCTATGTAGGAACAACATTTAAAATTCCAAGCAATAGAGAGGCACATTTCTCAATTATTTATGCCACAAGCTTTCATTCGGAGGTCAAATCAACAAGGGAAACAAGTTCAGATTAATATTTTTTTGTGTTCAACAATCATTTAATGTTTTATTTTTTCCATGCATAATATACATGCAAAGTAGATATTGCAATTAACATTTTTGCAATTGAAGGAAAACCCTTCGTTTTTAAATGCATGCACTCTAACCTGCAGAAAATAGTGTGTATATTATTTACTTTTATTGATCTAACAAAAAAAATACTTTATCAATGCCAGGAGACTCAACTATCTTAAAATGTACAATCTCATTCCTTCCAGATTATATTCAGCATAGATTTGATGGGAAAACTCAAAGTTTCACCTCGCGTTGATATTTTATGCATGCCCACAGTTCTGCATTTGACTCACAGTCAAAAGTGACACCAGGACGAATGTTTTCATTCTAATTACAAATAGAGCATTCACTTTTCATTTGCATTTATTTTTGCTGAATTTGTTTCGCACAAAGGCTGAACTGGATTCTGACATGTTAAAATTGTACGGGCGCCGTTATGACTTGCATGCATGTTATGGGAAACACAGAGTGTGTGACACTCAAAGCATGAATGAAACATGGAAAACATATAATTTAGATGAAAATCCGCATCTGGTCACATTTAAAAGCATTTCTAATTAATCCCCTTACATCAGTGTGATGAACTATAACGCTTTCGTGTGTCTCAGTAGCAAGCGAGTATTACATAATCAGCTGTCTAGGAGCAGGAGTCTCTCTATGAACTATCAGGCTTCTGGAGTTCAAGGGGACTTTTAGTAATAAACACTGGAGTGTTGTTTTGTGTTATAATTATGATCAGCATATAAACAGCTGATCATTTAAAATATTTACTTCCACTTAAGAAGCTGAGGCATGACAATGCAGTTTTTAATAGCTGCTTTTGTCACGATTCTTGCAAACCGGTTTTAGATATTGGGGACTCTGGACACAAAACACATTTTGCTGTTTACAGTTTTGACGTCAGACCAGATGACGTCAAAATCTGTGTTCTTGGATCTTGCTAAATTGATATCTCTGTAAAGTAATCTCAAACATGCCACGGTGTTGTTAACCTTTTTCATGCTTCTGCACGTGTTTTAGACATGCACTGTGAACTATCGATCCGGAATACACGACCAACTGATTTGATGGGGAATTAGTAGTTAAAATATTAGCTCTATCAGAACAAGAACACAAAGCAAGTCTAACTTTCCTCCATGACATAAACAAAATACCTTAGATATAAACTGGGCTGCAGGAAGAAGTGAGCCCGTTTGCTCCGTCATGCTGGACAACATGCAGAGTCTGGCTTCTTACCTGTAAATGCCCCTGGTACATATTGAGCACACAGTCGGTCGCCGATCCTTCCCTGAGCGGATCTGTGCGCTTCTTCCTCACTTGCAGCGGGCAGGGGGAAGCAGCTTGTCGGACCGGGGCAGTTCACATCAGAAGCGGCAGAATAGTTTTTGGGGCAGGGTTTCCCAGAAGGAGCAGGCAGAGTGGAGCTTTCCTCCTCTCAGGTGCTGAAACTGACACTTTTCCTCCCGCCGCGCTTATCCAGGATTTGACTCAGAAGCGCCCCAGGAGCGCGACGCCGGACCGAACTTTAAAGAAAAGGTGTCGAATCCTCACTGCGTCCTAATAGTTTTGTGCCGTTCTGTAATAAACAAGCTATTGGCTTTAAGGAAAAAACAAACAAAAAAAAAAACAAACAAACAAAACAAAACATTAAAGACAATTCAGGTCTTCATTGTGAGCGCTCTCCAGCGTGTTTCCCCCTCCCCTCCTCTCTCGGCTAAATGTTTTGACGCGTCTCCCGGCTAATGCTCCTCTTATAGCGTGCTCCTCTTTCCTGTTTGCCAACCACCCATCCCTGCGGAGCCTCCTCCAGTGCTGACGCACTCACTCCACAAGGAGGCACGCAAGCACACCTCCATCTGCCTTCAAAGCACAATATTCAAAGAAAAAACTTACAACTCCCGAAACACGCATGTGTATAATTTACACGACAAAATGTTATGTGTGGATGAAGGCTGTTGAGACATCGTGCATTATTTCACAGCATGCAATGCACAAATCAGCCCCCCTTTTTCTCCCACTAATTAGTGGGAGAAATAATTACATAACCAAAATCGCAAAAGACACCTAATTTCCAGGAAGCTAATTACGAGCAAGAAGCGGGACAGAAATTAGCCTGCAGTATTTATTTATACAACAAAGGCAGATGTGCTGTTTTAACTCAAGTGTTTCAGTTTTCCCATATGGGTTTATGTTCCAAGTAGGGCTTAGCGTGTGTGAAATTTGTGACTATCTCATCATATGTAAATGAAAACAGGTTACTTTTTTTCCAAGCTGATACTCCTCTTGCATTATTTTATTGTCTTTTGAGAGATGCTTGTCTTGTTTCCATTTGGAAACACTGAAGTGAATCTACTGTTTTACTACATCTCACAGGTGATCTGATAACAGTGGAAGCCATTGGAGTATATTAAAAAATAATGTGAGCTTTGTGTCATGGCGCATTACATGTAATAATTGAGAAAAACAATAAAATGTCAAAATTTACTTATGAATTAAGAACAGATGTTAGATTAAGGAGTAGGGAGAGAATACTATCTCTAGAGTAAATACAGAGGAGTGTATCTTGTTAAATATTTAATAGTTTGACTATTATAGTCACTTATGTAATTATTGTCCTAACTAAAACTACCCTTACTACCCAAACTTTCTCTGCATTTCTTAGGAAAGGGGATGGACAGTTTCCAAAGTACATAAAATCCTTCAAATATTTCTGGTAACATGGATTGAACTTATATGAACATACATGATATATTTCAGAGTTCTTCTACTAAACAAAGTGTCTGAGTTAAAGATGTATAAGGCTACTTCTCACACAGCTTGTGGGTGCTAGAAAGCATCTAGAGGTAAATAATTAAAAATGTCACTAACCACAGATCATGTTATGTGACAAGAGTGAAAAGTACTCAGTGTTTTCTCAGCATCAGTGTTGAGAAGCAAATTAAGAAGTCAGACAATGTACTCATAACGATGACAGTTAATTAGGTACATTTAGAGGAAAACTAATAAGAGTAGTAAAAGTTTTTTTTACTTAATTATATAATTTTATGCCACTTTGACTTTTTTTTCACCATTGACCTCAGTAGTTCTATGTGTTGGAACGTCAGTCGAGAGACAACCAAAGCAAACCTTAGGAACCCAATTTAAAGTGAAGTATCACAATATGAACACATGAATTGATCAGGGGGATTTGGAACAGCTGTGAATGAGACACAAAGGAAACCAGGTGCAGAAAAATAAACACTGATCTAAGTGGATAAACTACACACACAAACTGGGGCAACTGAGTAGTTGTCTTGTGATCGAAAGGTTGTAGGTTTTACTTCAGCTTCTCCCAGCCACATGTCGGTGTTCCCCTGGGCAAGGCACTTCTTAACCCCAAACTGCCTACCGATCTGCGTATTGGTGTATCGGTGAAACTACAGTAACAATAATTAATAACTCCAAAACATCCATCCATCTTCTGTTCACCCTTTGTCCCTAATGGGGTCGGGAGGGTTGCCGGTGCCTATCTCCAGCTATGTTCCGGGCGAGAGGCGGGGTTCACCCTGGACAGGTCACCAGTCTGTCGCAGGGCAACACAGAGACATACAGGACAAACAACCATGCACACACACACTCACCTAGGGAGAATTTAGAGAGACCAATTAACCTGACAGTCATGTTTTTGGACTGTGGGAGGAAGCCGGAGTACCTGGAGAGAATCCACGCATGCACAGGGAGAACATGCAAACTCCATGCAGAAAGACCCCGGCCGGGAATCGAACCCAGGACCTTCTTGCTGCAAGGCAACAGTGCTACCAACTGCGCCACTGTGCAGCCTACTCCAAAACATAAAAAACAATTTTAAAAAACCAAACAGCTGACGATCCTGACATCATCCATATTGTTGTTCAAGAGATTAAGCTCTATGATAGGTTTATTTTCATTCCTATCTAGCAAAGATTCAGACCAGTCATCATTGTCTTTTCTGCAGAAACGAGGGAAGATCCAAGACGCGACAAATCGCTGTAAAACACTGTCTGGGATCAACTCTGCCAGATCTTTCTCTGCATTTGGCTTTATTAGAAAATACAAGGAAGGAGGTTGGGCCTTCTCACATAGTCACACAAAGAATTTGACCAATGACCTTTTTCTATAGGGTGCTCTTGGAACCTTCTGTGGGCATGCCCTTAAAAGGGCATGGCTGACCACAACTAATCAGTTACAGATGGAAGCTGATACCACAGGAATGTGCAAAGTCTCTAGCCTCCAGGCAAACATCCTACAAATGGTTAATAGTGTTTCACAGAAGAGAAGAAGTCAACTAAACTACACACAAAATAATAATATGAAAACATAACCTTTCAAATAAACTCACAAGTAAATGAACTTAGATAATTATTCTAACACTCTAGGTTTGTTCAAACTTTTAAAAACCTTTTGTGAAGGAATCAGCCAAGTTATATGATTTCTATCTGCTCCAAGAGAGAGGTTGAAGTTCTCTCCTTTCACATCTGTTCTGATCCAGTTGACCTCCCGTCTGATTGGAAACATCAGTCACTCTCTCTCTCTGGGTCTCAGGCTCTCATTAAGCAAACTGTCAAAAGGGGCCAGCTACTTATCTCTCGGTTGAAGGAGTCTGAGCAGTAGCCCTCAGAACCGGCCTTACTTTGAGGCAGGAAAGGAAAAGTCACTAAGTTCTGAGTGACAGACTTGGATATTTGAAGGAATGAGTCTTTGGGTCCCTTCCCAAGACAGACGACCAGTATAATAGCAGATAAAAGTAAGGAGTACTTGCCAGAAAAATCAGCAGGAGATTCCCAATGGATTGATAAGGAAACACAGTCCAAAAGAAGTTTGTGCAAAAATGACTCATCTCAGGTATTAAAAAACAAAATGCAGACAAGTATTGATGAAGACAAAATGAAGAACTTTCCCAAAACAGTCTCAAAGGTTCAGATGATCAATCTATGCCTATAGATGGCACTTCTTGCTTTGGGAGAAGAGCGCACACTGACATGATGTTAAGGTGAGTAGCTTCAAAATTGTCTCTCCCTTCAGAAAGTTTTGGCCACTTCAGATATGTCAAACAAATCGCTAGAGAATGAAATAGTGGGGATGTTGGCAGGACTCACATTAATCCTTGAATAATATTCCTCACTAATATTTAAGGAGAACCAGATAACCCCACATAAGCCCAGAAAATTATCCAATGTAACACGTTAAAGACAGATTTAAAGTGAAAACTGTCATGGCTGTAATAGTAGAGCAGAACAAATCCACATCATTCAATGACACTGTATTTATTTGACAGTGTGAATTAATAATTATTAATAATTAAAGGCACAACTTAGCATTAAAATAATTTGAACTGCTTACTTTTATCAGGTAAAAAACAGTCTCTGTGGCCTTTGTAGACATGCTACATATTTGGGTTGTATATTCTGCACCTTTGTCATCCTAACGACATATTCCTGTTCTGGAAAATACTTTTAGCCAAGTGAAAACCAGACATTGTTTTTAAGTCCTAAGTTAACGGTCTCACAACTCTTAGAAAATGTGGTAGTTAAAAAGGCAAACACACCACAAAAAATAATTTCCCATTAAGCTACTAACTAAATACCAACAAACCCAATTATTGTACCAAAATACCTATTTATCCAGTAAACAGAGTTCCCCTTAACACCAAAGTAAATATTCATGATCAAACTCTTAAAAGCAGCATATTTCCCCAGAGGAACATGGCCATTATAATACATGTTTTATTGCCATTTTTACTGAAAAGTCTCTGCTTTGGTTTGCTGCTCCTAATAGCTGATGATTTAGCACTCTACTGCAGAAAATGGACAAATAGTTATACTGCTATTTGTCCCAAATGGGTTGTTTATGAACCCATTTGCTTTATATTCCTATGATTCAAATAAAACTGGATGCTGGATTTAATGCCTTAATGACAAAGCTTTCTTATAGTTTTTGATTCTGTCCAAATGTTTAATAGATTAAGGTCATTAGCAAGTTCTTTGGGAAAAAAAAATCTGTTTCACTTTGAATTTGTTCGGAGAAATGGATGTTTAGTATTAATATTTTACCTGTTTGTGAGTAAATGTATTTTCAGTCCAAAAATCTTGAGTAGTTTTTAATTATTTTTAATGAAAGATAATAACCTGTTACAGGTTATAGTGCTGTCGTTAGCTTTCATACACTGTGTGAGCAGTGAGTAGCTTTAAAACCAAGCATTAGATGTTTTCATCTTGCAATGTATCATTTGCTGGCAAGATTCAAAACTGCTAAAAATACATATTACACACCAGAAATAAAAAATGTCAAAACAATACTAGATAATTGCACCAGAATGGATTAATTTCCTGGCCTGCCACTTTATTAAGTGGCAAAAACCAGATGAACAAGATTCAGACAGACATTCATTAGAGTAGCCCATCACTAAATTAATTAATTATCAAAACGTACAAAGAAATAAAAATGTAAATCTCCGTTTGACCCTATGCCTTCAAATGATGATTTTTATTTATTAAAAGAAGAAGCAACTCAAACTCTTAAAACAAATTGTGCCATGCTTGGTGAAAAGACGACCACCAGTGAGTTTTATAACACCGTGGGAGAACTCTGGTCTATTCTTCTTTGCTGAATGGGTTCTAGTATGAAAACTTGCTTGTGTACTTTGGGTCATTGTCAGTAAAGTCAATGAATTGATGGATGAACACGCTCCTCAGGGAATTTGAATGGAGAGCAACATTTATGGTTCCACCAGGACAACGAGGCTACTGATGAAACTGGGACGGTTCACTGGTATCATTACTTGCATTTTCCCTGCAGGTACGTCTATTTCTTTGATTCTTTAAATCCAAACAGACTTCTTGCCTCTTGCTACCTGCTTCATGCTGTCACATGGGCTTTATTTAATTGATTTCTTGATTCAGTGAGTGCAGTGGTAATGAGGTCTGGATGTGGTGACTGAAAATGATCATGCTGGGCAAAATCTTTTCACACTGAGGTAGATTGTTTTGAATAGTCCTTTGAGACATTGCAACTTTGGTACTTGTCATCAACACCTATACATTGCAGGCTGCACCAGTTACGAAGGTTTTGCCTCGATGTTTCTAGTCAGTAAACATCTAGGCAAAACGATGACAGATACTTGACAAGTATGACAGATACTTGCTGAGGCAAGTATCTGTCCTCAGATCCCAGAAGGGATCTGAGGTTTGTTTTCACACGACAATAGGTCAAAGTAATAATCTAACCAATTTGGTTCCTCAATTGAAAGAGAAATTGGAATCCTAAATCCTTTGGTATTTGGCAGCTGCATTTTGTTTACGCAGAGGCAACAGAGAGCAGCAACGTCACCAACCAGGGTTGTTTACCTGAGATGGGTCTGACCTTCTGTCAGTGTCACACTGCAATCTGAAAGTGTGTGCTTTCACCAACAGGGTTATTAGAGAAGGTGGACAGATTGATTGACAGCCAAAAGACAAACATACACAAAAAAAATAGTCATAAAAGTACAACATATCAATATGAAATCCACAAAAATGCTAAATATGTAGGATTTTTTCTAAAATATATACTTTGCATCTCTAAGTAGTGAAATGATAAATTAAATAATTGCCATTTTTAAAAATTTTTATTACATTGTTACAAAACTATGTTCTAATAAGAGCCGTGTTCCTTGAATGACTCTATGCATCACAATTTAAGTAATTTTGCTCAAAATACATCCACACAATCCATCAACATATCGCCCTGTATGACTTCCAAAGAAACTTGTAACAAAAATGTATACTTTTACTTTTGTTTTTTTTATGCCATTCATTAGTTTTCCCTTTATCTGTCTGTTCATTGTGCAGAAAACCCAATATTCTCCAATCCATTTGCCTGCCCCTGTGGATACTTCACAGAAAATGTGATTTATTTTTATTTGGCGCCACGGTTCAACTCTGCTGTTGGGAGGACAAGTCGATGGCAGTGAACCCAAGAGATGCAGAGGGGAATGAGAAAAACTAATAGAGCATGCAAATTATGTCAAATGATCTAGAGTTGTTGACACTTTGTACCAGCTTACGAACATGTTTTTCCTTTCAGTCTCTGACGTGCCTTGCCTTAAGGAATCCATCAGCTGTTTTTGTTAAATGTACCATATAATAAGACAATAAGATTACTTTTATTACAAAATATGGTAACAAACCAACCTAATGTACTGTAATCCTTTATAGGATTTCACTTGGCCTGCTTTTTTTGGTCAGTAATACCTCCATGTTTAAGAGTTAAGAAAATGTATTAATCATAATTAAATTTACCTTAATATTAAATAATGTTGCAAACTTGAATGATATTTAAGAAATGTCAAAACTCAATGTCATCTAAGGGTGAAACAATAAAACAAAGCTATTCATGGAATCACCACTGAAGTTAATCTAAATGTGATTTCTCTAAAAAGGCCAGTTGCAAACTACAGTTGATGACTAAATATTGTTGGAGTGATCATTTTTGCTGTGCTGTTTTGGTCTGGATGAAAAATTGCAAACTGGCCAACAGTTTGACTTTCACTGCTATCTTGGAGAAGAGCTTAATTGATGCTCTGCATATGGTGTGTCTAATAACAAGAAGAAACACAAAGTCGTTCTCATGTATACTAAGGGCAACGTTAATTAATCACAGAGGTTTAGATAAGATGTTTTCTCAACACCCATCAGTAATCTGATCTACGGACTCTAAGAACCTTTTCTTTTTAATTAAAGGACGGCCAGGAACAGGCAGAGTTTAAGCATTCTGTTTCTTCATCCATGCCAGTAGTGAACTGACTCCAGCTGGTGTCTAATTAAATAAATACCTAACAGTATTTATGTTTGAAAATGGAGAACTTGGAGGATTTTCACATTCTGATTTATATGATAAAAAGAACAATATGGTAACACTTTATTTGAAGGGGTGTGCATAAGTCTGACATAACACTGTCATGAACATGAACAAGTCTTTATGAATGTTTATCACTGTTGACATTAAGTGTCATTTGGTAAATAATGGCACTTTTGATGCAAAGTTGCACAAAAAGTTGGATTAAAGGTCCATTAAAAATGTAAACTTTGCATTATTTGGTAAATAATGACACTTTTAATGCAAAGTTCCATTAAGACTTGCATGAAAAGACCATTAAAAGCGTCAACTTTTCATTAGAAATGTCAATATTTACCAAATGAAACTTCATGATAGCAGTCATAAACATTCATAATCATATTCATAACAGATGTTATGTCATGTTTATGACAGTGTCATGTCAGTCTTATGCACACCCCTTCAAATAAAGTGTTACCAACAATATTAATATGTGTGATTATAAATACCAAAACTGTTAAGCTAAAAGCAATAAATAAATTCTTTGCTTATGTGGTTTTCCTGTTTTGTTTTCAAGTAAAAATCAGAGAAGGAGCTTTTCCAGTAAAAATGATCATTGAAGTACAAAATATCAATAGGAAATCCTAAAAAATATCGAGGACAAAATTACAGACGATTCTTGAAATCTATGCTTTGAATCATTAAGTGTATATCTTACACTTAGTGAAAAATAACTGTAAAATATACACTTTCTAAATAAATACTATTTAGTATTTATTTTTTATTAAATAGTAAAAAGCTGTAATATGCTGTAATCCAGTCAACATCCATTAGGTCATGAAGGTGATGGAGATAATTTATCTTACACTAAAGCTCATATGTGTCACAATTTTAGCCTTCGCTGCTGATTTCTGTTTCCACCAATCTGTAAATGCTGATTGAATGACTCTTGATAAATAAATTCACCCTCCAGGTTTCTAACCCTTGACTATCATGACATCTGAATTTCTAATGGTAACATGCTCACAAAAGGAACAGGCTCTTTAAATATGTGCAGTGATCGTTTCCACGTCAGAAAAAAAAGGTCTTTCCTTGTAATTCGTAACTCTCAAATATTCTCTTTCTCTTGTAGCAAACTGGAATTATTTTACATGCAAACTTTTTATAACAAGTAAATGTCTACAGATTAACAAAGCCAGTGATGCTCATTTGCATTCATTTATATTTATATTGCAGGGTTTTCGTGATGAGCGCCACAAAATGGATCAAGGGGTTTGCATTGCTTTGATATTACAACTCCCTGATTGTCCACTGTGCTTCGAATGCAAAAATAGATTTCAGCTTTTACATGTGGCTGCGAGTGCCTTCAAACAAAGTTGACCCCTCCCTTTTATTTGTGCGCTATAATGTTTGTTGCGAGGTCAATTAGTGCAGCTGCAGGTATTATACGTATTTCACTATAAATACTCATCAGCTAATAAAAGTGGGTAATTGTCATGACAGTTATAGAACAGAAACACTGCTTTTTGGAAACATAAAGGTAAAACTTAAGACAAAATGCATTGGTATGTGATTGCCTTATTTTGGATGGTGCAATGTATCAACTGACGTTTCTGTGCAGAGTCCAGAACAGATAGGCCTTGTCCATCTCCCAGTTGTTGCATACAAAGCTGAAGCCCTGGTGGCTACAAAGAGGATGAGCTGTTTTTAACAAAGGTAAAGCAGAATGTATGAACAATGCTGAATTGAAACAGAGCTCCAATATTTTGCTCCAACACGCTATTAGGAGTGGAAACCAGTGAAGGTCAGGGTTTGATTTGTCAAATCAGCTTTGGGAGCCAATGTGTCTGTTGCAGCTATGATTAGGTATGAAGAGTTGATGGATATTGAATTGTACAGCTGCTCTGAACATCTCACTGAGAAATGCTATTTATGTCCACCAGTTATGACCTTTAATCACCCTCATTCTGTCTTTGGGAGTGATTCAGCTGTTAAAACATTCATGGTTCTTGCAGGATGAGTCCAGTTTAAGAAAGGGAGAGAAGGTAATACATCAGATGCAATGGATTTTTAAGATTACTTCATGCTGCCGTTGGTTTACTTTGGAGTTACAGAAGAGGTACCTTTCCTTCTAGTTACAACAAAGCTTTATTTAATTTAGAAGACTCTGAAGGCGACCATTTTCTATCCACTTTTGATTTGTTGGCAACCTTACAAGGTTTTAAGGCTTACAGCAATATTCCAGCATTGAAGGAGGAAAAGTTTGACAAATAGTTTGAGAAGTTTGGATGATAATGTTTGGAGAAATTTTCAGAACCCATGCAAAATACTCTGAGGGCATCATAGGACTCTAGACTGCTACAAATAGGAGTTTGTGTTTCCCTCCAACGTAGTGACGTGAATAAGTCATGGAAGAAGACTGGCGATTTTATTACCATTTCAATGACTAACAGCAAATTTTTATTACAAAAAATATGCCCTAAATATGCAGCTATTTAGGGCTCTAAATCGCTGCATAAAAATATATTTCCTCAATAAACAATTACATTTCTGAGACTGTAGTTGTTTTTAAAATAGAATGAAAATGAATCTGCCTGTATTTATTTGTGGTTTCTGAAGAAGTTAATATAGATGTTTACTGAATTAGAATGTCCAAAAGTAATAAAAAATATTTATTTTAAAGAGGTCATAACATTGCAATGAAAAATTTCTGTGTGGTAAAGATGTTTCAACTGGATCCAACAGCAGTTAGATTATTTTCTTAGTTGGCATTGGAGTGATTATGGAGAAACTTCTGAATAATTAAATACTGATGATATGGACTTTTTAAGATGATCTTAAGAATTTATCATCCCTCTGACCTTTGGGTCTGGTTCAGCTACTGAAAGTACTGATGTACAGGCATTTGTGCTAAAACCTTTGACATTACTGTTGAAATTAAACATCTATTTATTGGGAAAATTTCAAGTTGACTGTCCTATGAAAGCTGCGGTGCTACATGATGCTTTGGACATGCTCTGTGCTGGAAGAATCTTTTTTTAAAAATGGCTCAATTTCGTTTTTCCACATGATTAAATATTAAACTCTCTCCTTTAAAAAAAAAAAGCTAACTAATGTTATATGGCAGCTGTGAGGTCCAAAAGTAGCATATTCTTCAACTCTCTAAGGACACTTTATGAGGTGTATAAATAAAGTGAAAACTAGGAAGCCCTGGTATCCAGATGTACAAGAAACCCCCTGTGATGACCCAACTTTAGAGACTGGTTCAGATATAGCAGCTTGTACTTATAGAAAGATACATGAAATTGGCAAGTTTTTTTCAACTATTTACATTTGGAGTCGAGTTTGAAAAAATGTGGCCACATGTTCTAAATATGATGACAACTAAAACCACATATTGAAGCACATGTGACATGCAAAACATTTCACAAATGGGTACACTTCCATATGTGAAACGCATGGTTAAACCTTCCAACTATAATTCCCACACTCTTTCTACATGCAACATTTTTTCTACATTTATTTCCAACTTTTTGTTTTCACGTTTAAGGTTTTCAGATTTTTCTGTAATTGTTTTGATTGTTTGGTGTACTGTGTGGTCACATGTGGAATGTTTTCCAATGTGTGGACTGTATAGTATCTCGCTACATAATATAATGATAAAAATACACCAATAGTACAAATGCATTGGATTGTCCAAGTATTATCCCCACTTCTTTTTTCTTTTTACAAGTAATGTTGGTAATAAATGAATCACAAATATTGTCAGCTGTATTGCTATTTTCATCCTAAACTGTTATATATGTCTTTTAAATAATAAAAAAAGACCCTAAGGGCTGGCTTCTGTAAAGAAAATAATTATTGTTTGGTGCTTAATATAGCTAATCCACGACATGTGTAAAGGTATAGCCAACACTTTAATTTGGAATAGTTTCTGTTGAGCAGTTGGGAATTCAGCAGACAAAGCAGGGCCTTTTTGCCTCCCCCGCTGAAGACAGAGCAATAAATTTGCATTCCGAAAAGGGGGAACAGACTTCTTGGCGCCTCTCGGCCAGGTCGGACGGAGATGGGCACGAAGTGGTTAGATAAAAACCAGACATCGGAGCTGTAAAGAAGGGGAGTTTCCGGGAGTTTCTAAGTTTCTAATTGGTCAAAGAACGGAACGCCTTGACTGCATATATTAAATAGGGAAACACCTCTTTCATTAAAAAGTACAGGTCAGCAAGCCAGCAAGAGAGGTTTTTTTCATCTTTTCCTCCACATTTTGGGCGCCTTTGTCTGTCTTTTGTGTTTCGTGTTGTCTGTTCTCTTGTCTGTATAAAATGTATATCTCTGTACCTCTGCAGCTTTGTTGTTCATTGCTTTGTATGAGATTAAACTCTGTGATCTGTGACGTCAACGCGCAGTGTCGTGGTTTCACTTCCTCCAGCCGCAGCCCGCCTGCCAGAGATTCCGGGACTCTAAGGAAGGAGAGGCCAAACTTTTTGTCCAAAGTTAAAGTTAAATTATTCTTCCTTAATAATTGGGGGCTTCGTCCGGTTCTGAAGTTTTGGCAGGCGGATCGGCCTGTTTCGGCTCGACGGCTTGATGCGGTAAGATACTATTTGATTATTTTTTGGTCGTCTGTGGTTGGGCCGGCGTGAATTGGCGTAGTCAGCGGCAGCTGTTCGGAGTTCGGAGCTGCAGGAGAGGATAGATTGTTTCTACTTGACTTTGTTGACTTAGAATTGGATTAAAAGGCTGGAATGTTTGTCTGTGGTAGACTTTGACGGGTAGTGTGTTGTACACTTTATAGACATACGCACCACAGGGGACCGTGGCGGGTTCAGACGGAGGATTTTGCGCTCCCTCCGTCGTTACAGCTGGGTTTGTTAATTGTGTTCTTGTGCCCTGGGAATCAATGACTGGGTCCCTAAAAAATGAATTTCCGTGCGTACAATAGTCTGGGGTAGACTTTGAAAATAGCCTGCGGTAGGTTTTAGGAATTAAGGATTAGTGTGTGGTACACTTTAGATAGGTCTGAGGTAGGCCGATAGACAGAATTTGTGGTAAATTCTTGGTTTCGCTTGAGGCAAGCTTTGTGTATTTTGTTTTTAAACTAGATAGGTCTGAGGTAGGCCGACAGACAGAATTTGTGGTAAATTCTTGGTTTAGCTTGAGGCAAGCTTTGTGTATTTTGTTTTTGAACTAGATAGGTCTGAGGTAGGCCGACAGATGGAATTTGTGGTAAATTCTTGGTTTAGCTTGAGGCAAACTTTGAGGTAGATTTTCAGAATAATACGGTAAAATAACCTGGGGTAGGTTTCCTGAGTGTGTGGTACATTTTAAAATAGTTTGCGGGAAGCTACAATAGCTGCGGGAAGCTTTGTCAGTAGTGTTTGGTACGCTTTTAAAATAGTTTACGGGACGCTTTGGAACATAGTCTGCGGTAGGCTTTAGATTCTGAAAATAGTTTGGGGTAGACTTTGATTATTTTTTCCCTCTGTCTCGTACGTTCGTCTGACACTGGGTTCGTCTCCAGAGTGTGTGTATGTGTATCTGCGTGCGTAGCTGCGTGTGTATCGGTGTGGCCGTGTGTGTGCGCGTGCGCGAGTTCGGGCTGGCTGTGTGTCTGTGCAGAGTGAGAAGCTGTTTGTGTGAATTTGCATTGCTTTTGCTGCGTTTTATTGTGCAGTTATTATGGACACTGAGTTGACATACGAAGATGTAGACCGTCCAGGTAATCTGGCTCCGCGGATTAGTCTGCGGGACCAGATTGCTGACTTACTTAATACGTATGATCAACAGCTTGGTCTGGATTCGCTTAATGTGAAGGCCGATGAATTGGAAAATGCGGTCCGCAAACAGGAGGACCTTATCAGTGCTGGTAGTTTTCCTATGGCAGATCAGGACCTGCGTGGAAAACCTTGTGTTTCTCTGCCTCCTTCTGCGGTTTCCCCGGGCATTACTCATATTACACACCGGTTAAGCTGCCCCACACCTGCTTTAGCTTCTTCCCCTCAGGCGGAGACGGAGCAAGTAAATTTTAAGACACAATTACTACGGCTTCAATTAGGTGAAGCACGACAGAAGCTTCGTCAAGCAAGACAAAAACAGAGGGAGGCTCAAACTATGCTAACAGATGCTGCTCGCTTAATTTCGGTTCTGGCTGGGGTCCCGGGTGCGGTGACGCAATCTGGTCCGCACATCTATGCTGCTCCGACCTGCCAGCCTGGTGTTCTAGGATGGCGTGGGGGTAGAAGAGGAGCCCCCGCATGGTCGGGGGTCCGGGAAAGAGGTGCACGGGGCGGGAGACGCAGAGATAGGTGTTTTTATTGTGGTGAGGATGGTCACTGGGTTCGGCAGTGTCCTCATTACACACCGGTTGCTGCACAAGAGGGTGCGTTGCCGGACCTGTCGCCACGTCAAACTCCGAACGCTGCCTTACTTCCGCAACATCCTAGGTAAGGAGTTAAGTACATAAAACTGGTACCAGAAAACAAAATTATTGGTTGTGGTTAAATTTTAACATAATTCTGAGATGTCTCTTTTTAAACGTGCACGCTATTTTTACATACGTTCCTGAAGACTTGAGTTTAAAATTAATTGAATTCGTGAAAAATGTTAACAAACCATTGGACAATTCCTGAAGCTTCAGTAAATTTGATAAAAAATTATAGTTAAATTTGATAGAATAATGACCACAGACTGACACTTGGGGACTGAGGAAATTTTGACTGACTATAAAACTTGGCCAGATGTGTTGTGTTTTGTGTTTTGTTTGTCTTCGTTTGTGTTGTCATTCGTGTTGGTCTGAAAGAGTGTGTGATTGGAGATAAGATACCATTTGGTATTTTATGTCATATAAATACAGAGCAATTTCTCAGTGCTGTATGATGGTGCAAAATTTCTAGATTTTACAAACATCCTCTGTGTTAAATTGAACTAACTTCTTAAAATTAAACGATAACAGCAGTAAGTGTGCACTGCAGTGTAAAGTTAGGAAGGTGATTAAAGGGTAGTATCTTGATAAAATAAATCATCTGAACAACTTGAACATAACTTATGGGTTCTAAGGTTAAATAAATGAATAAATAAATAAAGAAAGAAAGAATAAGCCAAGAAAATTAGGTCACAGAGGATTCTAGAAATGCTGTCTTGGCAAATTAATAGTTAAATACATAAATATCCTGAATGAATAAATGGCTAAATACATGACTGATTAGGTAGAGAAATAAATAAAATAAAACTGTGTATAGAATTGAGAACTAAAATTGTGGATAAAATGTTAATTATTCCTTCTACGCTGAGAAGGTAGCAGAAAAATAGGATAAAATACAATGAGTTAAAATAGGACCTTTTCAATGAGTTGAGGATACAGACAAAAAACAGAACAGATTTTTAGAGAAACAGGCTCTAACTGTAAGAGGAATTGCTCAGATAACAACAAACTGCAATATGCAACTGACTCTAGATAGTTTCACAATCAGTCTTTTTCAAACTGACCAACACTTTAGCATAGTTAAAATATTATTAAATCTACAGGACTTACTGATAATAAGACAGAATAAAATGGAAGTAACTCACTTGTTAAATAGAAATTGATTAAATATAGACAAGTTTGATAACATCGACAAGATTTGTTATTGCAGGATCATGTTAAGTTAGAAATAACTTATGGGTTAATGAAAGAGGATTTGGTGGGACTTTTGTAGAGAATAATGTAGATCAGGGGACTTGCAGCCGCTCCAGGAGGGCCACAGAGCTGAGCTGTAAAGGCTGCCCCACTAGATTCCACTAATTAACATGTGGAGCCTCTTTGCATACCACTGTAGAGTATAGGAAGTTGTAGAGAGTGTTTAGCGTTACACTACGCAGGATTTGATATAGTTTGGTTTCCTAGATTTAGTGGACCGTTTTCTCTAAAATTTGTTTTCATTGGTTTGACTCCCATTTAGTTAATTTTAAATGTCAGTTCTTTATATTTTGTTAAATCTACCAAATTAATTTCTTTCTTTTGAGTTACCAGTTTCCTCTTGACCCGTTCGAAAGGGGGAGGGGGAAATTCAGTCTTCAGTTTAATTTCTTTCATTTGTTGATTTGGTAATATTCTGACCAGTATTTGTCAAAATTTATCATTTTTGGATTTTCTTAAGAATATATTTTGAATTTTTTTTTTTTCTTTCCTTTTTCAACGTCTCTCTGCCTGGTTTATGCATAACCTTCACTGAGTTTTTAATTGGTAAACACGTTTTGTCAAACACTGCTGAAAATTTTTGAGAAGTTTCTACAACGAATTATTTGATAATCATGACAGTTAAATTGAATACTAAGTTTTGAAACTGTAATGTGAAATGTTTTTTGAACATAATAATCTTGAAGGTTTAAAGCATGCTACAATAAATTGTTCTGTTTGTTTTTGAAAGGTTTACTTTTTAGACGAGGGCAACATTGCATATCGGTGGGATTTTTCTTAGCTTGAATAATAACCCTGTTTCATCAACATCGTTATTTCACATACTAGAAATAGTGATACATTAGCCAGTAATGTATCAAAGGGGGAGAAGATGCATGGGTTCATCTTTTATAATACTTAAACAAATTTTTGAAGAACATGTCTGATCTGTGCTACACATAAAAGTGAAAGGAAAATATTTTCTGGTAATATATGTGCTTATTTTAAATAGGTTTGAGTTGTTCTCCATTAAAAGATTTTCTGACAATGGGCTAACATATTTTGAGAAAATAGATAAATTTATAGTGATAATGAAGCATATTTTGGTTAATTAACTTGGGAAAATAATTATAGAAATTAAAATATTATTGTGTCAGCCATGTTCAGAGCATTAATTTAATGGAGCATGAATGTTTTAAGAAATGTTTTGAAGAATCTGTTCTTGATTAAAGTTATCACTAATCAGTAAAAGTACATAGGCGGGATTATAATGATTTTTGTAAACTTGATTTTGATTTTTTGATTTACATTCATTTACAACGAATTTGGATAAAACTTTAAATTCGACGACAAGTAAAAGCCTAGGTAATGTCGGTATATTTTGAAAATGTCTGGATTTGTTTCATTATAATTTCTCCAAGTCTAACTTTTGAATTTTGTTTAAGGAATGCATGTAAAATGATTTAGACAAATAACCAGTAGGATCTAGTTTCTTCTATAAAAGTAATTTAAACTGGACTGTTTAATTTACATTGATTTTCATTTTTGATGGTAAATGTAAGCTTTACAACTACATTTTTAGGTTTTTGTGTTTGTTTTGTTTCGTTTGTTTGATCCTATTTTTACAAGATTGCTTTAAGAAAAGATCTGCATTTGTTTGATATTCTGGCAAAACGTTACTTTGGAAACATGTCTTTTGAAGCAAATGATTACAGGGTTTTGGTGTTTTCCATCGGTTAGGAGCTATAGTATATTATAATAGAAACGTAAATTGAAGGGATCACATCCACCATTTGATGAACAGAACTGGACAGAGTAGGAGATAAGGTTTCACGTGATGTGTTGCTCATGGTTTTACACACAGACTGCCCTGGAGCTCGGTGCTCCAGGACTCTGGACTCTGTCATACAAGCTGTGTCATGCGAGGCGGGGGTGGGGCTGCTTGGAGAAGCGGCTTCACACTTATTTCGAAGATAACAGCCACAGAGCCACGAGCGTTGGAGGATTCACTTGAACACAAAGTGAATTGAAGATGTTTGTGTTGAATTACACAACTGAATGATGCCTTTGGATAAATCTGATCTCTGTTTTGTCATTATAGTTTTGCAGCTGGTTTCCTGGTGCCCTGCGGATGTGGTCTCCTTCAAAGTCTGCGTTCTTTGATAAAAAGGATTAAAATAATTTCCCTGGATGGAAAATAACAAAACAAATTTATTTTTAGGTGAAACCATCGTTTGATTATGCTGACTGTAATGAAGATGATATTAAAGAATGTGGTAATTGTGTTTCTGATGCTAATGAAATTCATGTTGAACACAAAATGTCTGTGTAATGACCTGTGACAGGTCGTTTCTTGAGGTTTCCAGTCGAAGAAGATCAAGCTGCAAGAGGATCATCATAAACTTTTATTGCGTGTTTTTCGTTCGTTGTGAACTCTGGAAAGGACTGTCGTTTTGTTTTTTGCGCGCATTTTTTGAACAATTCCTGACGAAGACTTCATATTTTTTAAGAGACTGTCGATGGACATTTAAAAAAAAAAAAAAAAAAAACAGACAAAGACGAGCAACAGATTGTAATTTTGTGTCTTTCTCATTTGACAGGTTGTACTTGGGTGGTGAATGTTGTCTTTTAAGTTGCAGAGCATTTCTTACTAATTTTACTATGTATGTCCCTGTTTTATTTTTTCATTTTTCATTGTGCACTTTGGGTTTTGTTTATCCTGTGTTTTTGTTTTATGATTTTATATTTCTGTAAGGATAAGTCGTTTTTACCCTTGGGTTTTGTTTGAAAAGGGGGAACTGTATATAATTAGGCTACGTCAACCTTTTGTTTTCTATTTTTTGTTTTGTTTTATTTTTTTAATACATAGTTTTGGTTCTGCATTAGAAGGCTTAATCAATTTTTATTGAGGTCTTTTTGAAGACCTCAAAAGGGGGAACTGTAAAGAAAATAATTATTGTTTGGTGCTTAATATAGCTAATCCACGACATGTGTAAAGGTATAGCCAACACTTTAATTTGGAATAGTTTCTGTTGAGCAGTTGGGAATTCAGCAGACAAAGCAGGGCCTTTTTGCCTCCCCCGCTGAAGACAGAGCAATAAATTTGCATTCCGAAAAGGGGGAACAGACTTCTTGGCGCCTCTCGGCCAGGTCGGACGGAGATGGGCACGAAGTGGTTAGATAAAAACCAGACATCGGAGCTGTAAAGAAGGGGAGTTTCCGGGAGTTTCTAAGTTTCTAATTGGTCAAAGAACGGAACGCCTTGACTGCATATATTAAATAGGGAAACACCTCTTTCATTAAAAAGTACAGGTCAGCAAGCCAGCAAGAGAGGTTTTTTTCATCTTTTCCTCCACATTTTGGGCGCCTTTGTCTGTCTTTTGTGTTTCGTGTTGTCTGTTCTCTTGTCTGTATAAAATGTATATCTCTGTACCTCTGCAGCTTTGTTGTTCATTGCTTTGTATGAGATTAAACTCTGTGATCTGTGACGTCAACGCGCAGTGTCGTGGTTTCACTTCCTCCAGCCGCAGCCCGCCTGCCAGAGATTCCGGGACTCTAAGGAAGGAGAGGCCAAACTTTTTGTCCAAAGTTAAAGTTAAATTATTCTTCCTTAATACTTCTAAAAATTTGAACAGGTAAATGATTATATATCAAACTCACATTTTTTTTTTTTTTGCCAAAGATCCAAAACACTCTGGAACTTTTTGCTGAATCTAATTTGTTTCAGTGTTGCTGTCGTCATTCGCAAACAACATTTATGTAGTTTTTCTAAAATTGGCAATGTAAGGTTTTTACATCCTGCATACAGAGTAATTTAAAATGCTTTATAGGAAAAACAAAAGAATAGGGATTAGCCACAAAAGAACAATAAATCAAAAGTACAAAATACCCACTGAAACCACAACATATGTCAAATTGTAAGCTGAGACCAACAGTTACACACATAGAGGCAGAAAAGAATGACTCATTTTACAATAGATACACAAAACAGCAATTCAGATCGACATAATTCAGCCCTCTTGTCAGCTGGAGTGTGAGGAGTGCATGGATGAATGGACATAATGAATGAGACAGCAGTCAAATGAAACATCCAACTAAATGATGCTGTAGGGGGTCTCTGTCTCATACCTCCACATTTTCATCTGTTGTCCTGACTGATAAACTCTGGATTTAAATGAACTTTTTTAAACAGATTATACCACTTAACTGTGTGAATAACAATGAGTTGTTTGCCATTCTGATCCTCCCATTTTGTTTTGCTTCATTTGTTTTTTCTTTGTGATGATAGGCAGCAATTTCAAACTTTCATCTTTCTGGCAATCGAAAAATCCAAAATAGTATAAGTATGAGGTTTTGTACATTTCACGACCAAACTATTGTCACTGGATGTTACTTCCTGAAGTAGTTCTCATACGATTTTTTCCACTTTGGGGCAAATATCACTCTCAAGTGTTCCTGTTTGTCTTGCAGCCTCTCCTGACTCCTACTGAGGACAAGAAAGCTGCATGATTGCATCATTATGCAAGACTATTTCAGCAATAAGTCTTGTTGTTAAGAAAGTAAGATTACATCACTTTTACTTTTTGAAAACACTTTCACTTTGGATTTATGTAATAGTACTTCTTCGAGCATTAAAAAAAAATACAAAAATCTAAACTGAGATATGTTTGGGAAGGGGGAGGAAGTGGGGAATCAGTGTATCATTGTCCCAGATGTTTCTGTCTCCTACAACCATCCAAAAACACAAATAGCTGTTGTTAGCACACCCTTCCTCACATCACCAATATGACCAATTCAGGAATTATGTGGGTAAAAACAACAGATGGATGGAATTAACGATAATATATTTATTTATTTATTTGTGTATTCGTTTATTTAATTTGGTCAGGACTCTTTTTTTTAATCATACTTTTTCAAGATTTGTGAGTTTACTTCCTCATTGCGAATGTAATCATTATAACCCATTTAGCATTCAGCTGTTCACTGGGATCAGTTCAGTGAGTTATGTATTGATATATTGTTTTTTTTTAAGAGGATTGCATGCTAGTTGTGATGGAAAAGATGATGGTTACATTCTTAAAATCTTTCACGCAACATAACCTCTCTGTGGATCATTTGTTGGAATTTATAACTTTATAACGTACTGTATTATGTCTTTTAAGTTTTCCTTTTTTTATAGCAGGTTAGACACATTATCCAACAATCAAACAGTATTTGAATAGTCATAAATATGTTAAATAAAAGCAGAAATGTGATATTTGATTGCAAGTTACAACAGTGTTAGAATGACCAGAAAATCGCGTGACAAAGAGTGAAAACAACGTGATGTCATGGATATTTTCTAATCCTCAGGGGTAATAATGTTCTTAGTTGCAGATTTATCCTTTTTGTGTGTGTGTGACATTACATAATACTGTGTTAAGAGCAGGATTTTGTAGCCAGTGCTTCCCACCCCCCAAAATTCATTTATAACTTGTAGAACAGAAAATGACCAGATTTGATTTGAATGAAGATTAAAGTTGAAGGATTTATTTCACCCGTTGTGTAAATCCAATCAGAGCTAGAAACTGAGATCTAAACCATGAGCAACATTGTTGTTCTGTTCAAGCTTCAATATAGGCTCTTTATGGCAGGAAATTTCTTATTTTTGGCACTTTTTAATTATGAGTATATTGTGTAGCAAAAGCTTTGGGAGACAACACACAAGGGAACAATTTATAAAGGTTTTCAATATGCATTTGAGCAATTTATTTTTTTATTTTGCTTTTAGAGTAATAGCTTCTTCCTGTCTTGATGGCTTTGTGGTCAATTTTGACTCTCTGCATAACAACTCCGCTAACAGCTATTTTTTTGGGGGGGGGGGTTGTTGACATTCACATTTTGCACAAAACCATACATGACTTGTGTGCTGGGGAACTCGTCTCTTTCCCCAGCATTGGGATAGGGAAGGTAAAATACATCCAACGGTTTGTTTCTATTTAACTCAATAAATTGAATTTAAATGAAGCTCACTGGAAAAAAGTTATTCTAAATTGTCTTTTAGACATTGCAACGTTGTCGTTTTGTACATTGAATGAAAATATAATTTTTCAATTTTAGCTAAATGTGCAGACACAAGTGGGAAACATTTGGACAGGAGGTCCACCTAACTAAATAAAAAAATGAAAAAGGTAAATATTATTGATAACCATAGCAATGTTCTACAAAAAGTCTCACTTAATATTATACAACTTTCAGGATAAATATGTTGACAAAGTAATTTAAATTGTTCAATTTGTTCTGTTTTTAGAATGACTCACAAATGTAGCATTTGTTTTTTAAGGTGAACAAATGCTACATTAGTACTGTGATCAGGGTCTGTTTTGGATTAGCAGCCACCTCGGCTGAGATTTTTATCTCCCAGATCCTCATTATAAAAAGCCAGAGAATCCAGACACTCATCAGCACAAAGAGAGAAGAGAGTCTTGTTGTGCACACATAACATCCCTTCCACTCTCCAACATAATTAGGTTGTCGGTTTTTCATTTTATAAGTACTGCTTCCTCTATTTTATTTTATTTTTTTTTAAAACCTACCCTTCAGTGGGTAAGATTATGTTTTCACAATATTACTGGTGCACTGTCTTTCTAAAAAGTAAACCACTGAAAAAATAAAAGTTAATATGAAGTAACCTCACCAAAAAGCCAGATGTTTTTTGTGTCACCTGGAACTGATGGAATAAATTTAACACAATGCCTACATTTGCCACATTGCATTGAATGCATCTGGGTTAGTTGCAAAATTTCTCTAACTGTGAGGTTGCATAAGAAAATATTTTGCTGTGTTCCTGCTGCTTTAACTGAAACGAGACTCTTTAGACACAGAATGACTGAGACAGTAAGCATATCACTGCCAAGGTTGGCTGATTCCAGGCTACATTTGATAAATTAAATGAGAAAGCAATCTCCGTGCTATTATGCTCTTTCTGCCAGTGCATCTCTTTCTCACTCAACCTGGACTTGTCACATTCGTGAAAGCTAAGCAGATAGGAAAGCATAAGTGTGAAGGGGAAGTTACTTTTCCATCTTTATGCTTCCTTTTCAAGACACCTATAAACTTGCAGTTAAAATGAAAAGTCATCTAGTTTTTTCAGTCGTTCATTACCAGGTTTATTTCCCTTTATTTCTTTCACTGACTGAACTATAAGGACAAAGAGAGATGACCTTCTGAAAATAATATAAAAACTGTTAAACTTTCATTTACATTGCCATTGTTTCTCATAACACTAACATTTGGCATATTCTTAATCTCTTTAAGATCCACAAATTCTCACTCATTCACAAACACTTATGTTTAAGAAATACTTAATTATTTTAAGGTGGTTTAATCTCCAAATCTGATGGTCATCATCATGCCAACAAAAGCAGAATTAAAAGCTTTAACAGTGAGAACATTTTATGGTTTTATTTTTATCTACATTCACTGTTCTGATGTATAAAGAGAAATTAAATGTTAGAACATTTATTGGACCCAAATTTCAAAAGTTAATTACTCATTCCTCTATGTTGCTTTGGCAAGTCAGATTAATCACTGGAAATATAATCAAAAGTCTGAAACTATGGTTCAGAGTTTCTAAGTCTGGAGCAGCTACCCTGTTTAATAGCATAAAGTAATAACAGTGAGGAGTCACAGTGGAGGAGTACTTGTATGATTTACATTTTCAAAAATATTTTCCATCATTTTAACCAGAAAACAGAAAATGTAAACTCAGAGTATTATTTGTCCTTTACTATTCTCTACTCATACTCACTAAATCGTATTTCAGTCTTAATCTAAGTTGTGTATACCATAATTTTATTTAATGTGATATTTGTCAAATGTAAGTAAAAACAGTTATTTTATGTTAGATTGAAGCTTTTCTGTGTTGGAACAAACCTGTATCCAATACAAAGTTGCCACTAAAAAGGTACTATGTAAATATCACAGCATAAAAGAATACAAAGACATAAATAAGTAATTAGTTGACATCTGATAATAGTTGATTTCACATTTAGAGGTATCAAAGTAAAGGGACAGAATAGAAACGCATGCTACATTATTTTGGATCTTTTCATTTTGAAAACCAACTATCTTTCTCCTATTACTTCACAGTCAGACTTCCATAAATAATTTCAAGGTATTCATCCATCTGTCCCTTGGACATGTTCAAGGTCACAGGGAGACTTGGACTCTGTTGAAGTTTGAAATTTTACCCAGTTGCTAAAGTTTGATGTTATGAAGCTTACCATAAATTCCTCATGGCGAAGCTTGTTCACTTTTTCCATTGCCATTGACAGATTGTAGGGAGACTACAACTCTAAAACAGCTCAGAAAATTGATGTAATTTTGCACAACTTCTTCTCTTCACTGATTGGTTGAAATCCTTCCAGAAAAATTAAAGTCAATAGGAGAAAACGCAGAAAGTCCTGAAGGAAGATTAGAATCGAGCAGAACTGCAAAGGAAGGCAAGAAAACATAAGGAAAAGATGGTAAGATGTTTTTTTTAGATTAATCCATTTAATAAACATATATCCTTTCTACAGCTTACTGATTTAAAATTTTTTTTAAAATATCAAATTCATCCTATTATGCTGCAGTGATTCAAAAGAGAAAGACACTGGTGACATTTCAGTATGTGATGTGTCTTACCTTTTGTCAGAACAGAAGAAATGTGAGGCAGGAGTTTAGGAAACCAAAGTACAGCCAACAACTGGAATAAGAGCAACAACTGTCTTACATAACACCTCTTTAATGCCTCCAGGGGAGTTCACAGCCACTCTGCTTATTTTTAACAAGTCTTCAGCAACGACAAGCACCAGTCAAATACATATGTATACAAGACAGTTTCTTTCTGCCACTCATTTATGGTTTTTGTTATACAAAATAGCAAAGGGTCAGAAAACATGATCAGTACCACAAGGTAGATTTTACCCCTAAACGATTCTATTTTTGTTTTTTCTCTCACTCATAAACCTGAATCAGGAGCGGCTCCATTCTCAATATTTGTGTGCACAAACAAAAGACTTCTGTCCTGCTTTGCTCTCAGTTAAGACATTTAACAAAGGGGAATACAAACTTTTTCTTGTCAGTTTGTAAATAAACAGGTTTTTGTTTTTTATAAAAGAGGAAGACTAGATTGAATCTATTTGGGCATTTCGATTGTATGTGTTTAGGAAGTAACTGTCTCTGTGTTGACTCGTTTTTGCAAATAGCGCCTCCTAGCGGTGACCTCAAGGTAAAAGTTGAAACAGTTTGTGTCTAGGATGTGTGGGGTCTGTAGAGATTTTAGCTGCTTTTTTCCTGACGATAGACCAGTGCAAGCTCTGGATGGAGGAGCTGCTGGTCAGAAGATGACCATCAAGTCCTTGCAAAAAAATTAATGTGTTTCGTATGGTCCATATACTATATGAATCATATGGGCTACATTTTTTTGCATTATGTGAAATAAAACTTCACAACATGGACAGAAAAAAAACATCCCACTGTCTATCGTTTTACAAAAAAACTAAAAAAGTTTCTAATTTTCAAATGGAAACAGATACTCTTTGAGAAACTGTTTCTTTAAAAAACTGAATTGCCTCTCATGCAATTAGCATATCAACTTAATTTATATGTATTTATTCCTCTCTTAGCAGGTCTCAGGTCATGCTGTGATGATTGCTCAGTGTAATTGCGCGAGCAGCAGTCTTTGTGATTTCTTCCTTTGCGCTGCAAACATTACCTGATACTATGAATTGTTCAAAACATCTTATAAAAGTCTTCAGTCTTGATTGAGGGGGAGGAGTTGTGTGTCCCTGAGACTTGAGAGAACAAACATAAAATGAAATGTTTTAAGTCCAGGGGAGCTGAAATGTCAAATTGTCATGCGACGTCTGAGAGCTCTGAGAAAGCCGGCTGTTCTAACCTACCCGGTCCCCAGTGTACGGCTGCTGAGTCAAGCTCCACTCTTGACACAAACAAGAGCAAACATCCATCCATCCATCCATTTTGAGAGCC
Organism: Xiphophorus hellerii; assembly: GCF_003331165.1. Classification (NCBI taxonomy): domain Eukaryota; kingdom Metazoa; phylum Chordata; class Actinopteri; order Cyprinodontiformes; family Poeciliidae; genus Xiphophorus; species Xiphophorus hellerii. The sequence continues at coordinate 13,275,950 of NC_045680.1, forward strand.
TGCTTATCCTGCACGGGGTCAAAAAGGACTGCAGCATTTCCCAACTCACAAAGTCTGAGTGAGATGTTTCAAACAGGAGCTGCTAATAATGAATTAACAAAAACCACCCCTGGGTTTTTTTTTATACTGCTGATTATTATATCTTTAACTTATGTTGATAAGTGTATTTAAATCCTTGCTGTCTCATGATATTGGGAAATTCATCCACAATCTCATAAATGTGTGTCTAAGTGGAGCAACAAATATCAGCATTCATCAGAGGAAAACTGCAACACATCACAAAAAGATTAAATTTGTCACTAGACAGTTACTTGAAGATTGTATTATGTGCCATTTTCTAACACAATACATGTTTCAGTTATAAAATTTCTGTATATATCAAACATAACTTTGACTTCACAATTTGATGTCTTAAAATGTGGCCTCTGTCTCTTTAAAATACTCTTGTTCTTTCTGACGCTCCTTCAGCACACCATCACAACATTTATCATTATGCCTTTAACAACCGTTATTAGGAGCGGTGGACTGAGAAGTAGCTTGTAAAACAGGTTCAGCAGACTTGCAGTTCCACCAGGTGTTTGCCAATTGCTGCTCCTGCTGCTGCTAGTCTGGAGGAGCTGAGGGGAGGGGGCTCTGTGAGGTGGAGGCTTGGCTGGAGGCTGCAGCTCCAAGGAGAAGCTTTGTGGAAATATTTGTGGTAATATATTTTACAGGATGCCACAAGCATCAAATCAATACTCCAGATATGAATTTAATGAAGGAATAAAATAACATGATATAAAACTTAAAAAGAGTTTCACATAACACCCGCCCCCTGTAACTATAGTGGCACATTTAACATTTCTGACAGTATTTTTAGGCAGTCATTGGTCATTTTCATTACCCGTAAGCAGTCATGTCATCACGCTGGCAAGAAAGAGGGTTTGTGAACTCACGGTCATTTGCCACTGCTGTCTGAACAGATGATGGCCACAGGTTCTTCAGCTTCCTGCTGGGGCAGGGTCTGTGTCTGAAAACCCCTGAGGCACACACAGAACCATGTGGGTTGAGCCGCATTACTCATCAGCCACCAGTTCAGGAAACACAGACAAGCACTCAAACTGTTTCCAATTCCTTGCTGAAAAGCTTGATTATCATGGTGGCTGAAAAGCTGAACTGGTCCACGAAGACTTCCCTTCACTGAAAGGCCTCTGTCCGTCTTCATTCTGCCTTTATTTTGTCTCTAAAAGAGCTCACACCCTGGAAATCTGCTGTCACATCACACGACAGCTGATCTGACCCTGTCTCACCTGTGGTTTCTCGGGGTTTGAAGTATTCTGAGTGTGTCAGAGAATAAACTCAAGCATCTGGCTATGCAGGGTATTTTAGGATCACAGAAACAGGCCGGCGGCGGTAAGTTCAAACAGATGTGTTTAGCTACTTTCCTGATAAAACGTTCCCTGCCTCACCTCGTTTGAAAAGTCACTCTTTTCATAAAAGTTGACCCAGATTTCTATCACATAGTATTCAAGAACATAATCATTTTAGACATCTGTAAGAAATAGTTGCCTCTGGGTATGTTTTTGACAAAATATCTCAGCATTCAAAAATATCAGACTTTAAAAACTAAAACAAAGAAACAAGCTTTTCACTGGGAGAAAAGCTTGCGTTTATGTTTAGGCTTGTGTTTCAACATTTCATCTTTAAGCTTGTTACTGATCTAGATGCCGACATTGTTTCCTCACACTCCCTTCTCTCTACACTGGAAGGCCTAATTTCCATTTATATTGCTCCTCAATGATCAGAGTCACCCGTGGTGAGGTTACCACCGGGAACTCCCCTGACACAGCAGAAAGGCTCCTCACTCTTTCGGCACTGCTGACATGTTTTACCAGGATGACTCCTCCTGGGGTAACTGGATGTCAGAAGAATTATAGAGTTTACAGGAACAAAGTGTCTGAGAATAAATGTGTGTTTAAAATAGAGGCAAATTAAATGACGCAATCAAGAACCAAATCCTAAGTATTTTACCAGAAAGCACAGAATTAGTGAAGCATATTTAAATTGTGTCACTTTAAGATGATCTTGATTTTGCATCTATCGTCACGTCATTTATTGTAATCTCAACCTTTTATAATACAAAGCCATTTCAAAACAATTTTGAGTCCATCAGTCAAGTTTCGAGATCAATTTCAAATGGAAAACATTTAGATAAGCTCCCAATCGTTTCAGGAGTGGACATGGAGGCAGGCTCACCCTGAGGTCATATCGTTTAATGCTCTGCAAAACAAAACAAAAAAAACAAATATCGCACTCAGTTAGCACGTTTAATACAATTAAACATGTCAGGAATCTTGTGTGCACGCTTTTATTGGCAAAAAACCTTTAGTTACTTAGAGATTCATAAAAAGTTAAAGGAAACTGAATAGTACAGAGCAGCATCACCAAAATAAAAGAACTTATCATTTCAATCCATGTTTGTACAGTCCTGCAAAAAAAGGTTTAGCCACTCCATAGAGTTCTTGCTTTATTTTTTTCAGGTAATGTTGTCAGACAGTGTTTTTTTTTTTTTAATGAGGGCTTGTTTCTACAGCTTGGCAATAATCAGGTCCTGGTGTGGCCAGTGCATCTGAAACAAAAATGGATTATCACTCTGATGGCCAAATCCACAGCCACACTCCTTTGTCTTATGCACAATTTATTTTTCATACAAACACAACAACACTTTAGTTTCAATAAAAACATTTATTAGTTGATTTGAATACATTTGTTCTATTTGTTAACGCGCACATTTAGTTACCATATGTATTTATATCAACTTAAAGTTAATTTTGTCTGCTTAAGATTAACTCTGTTTGTTTTCCTGCCGGTACTTACCTGCCTTGGAGTTGCCAGGGCTCAGCAGGCTTAAATGCTGATTGGACTCCACCACTAGTTCCTGCTGGCAGGGGGAATTTGTAGTTTCTTTGTTTAGATAAGTTTTGTATTTAAGTAAATATTAGTATTTAAAGTTTAATATTTTTTGATTTTCATTTTTGGGTCTTTAGTTTAGCCAAACTTAGCTGTACTGTTATTTGTTTTAGTGTTATTTGTAATTGTATTCTGTTTAGTTACCCCTATTGTGTCCTGATTGATCTGATCAGCCAGTATATAAACCCCTGTGTGTCATTTCTTTGTTAGGTCAGTGATGTTTGTTTGTGCAGCCAGTTTGTTTACATTTTTTGCCTGCCAGTTCAGTTTTGTTTCTTTGACCTCTTTTATGAGCTCAGTTTATCCTTTGTCATTTATAATCTTTGGGTTAAAATAAAAAAAAAAAAACTATTTTTCTAATATGTCCTGTGACTCCTCCTGTTTTTAACTCAGCCCATCACAATCACCATCGGTCTATCATTTAACACAGGGGTGATTATATTTGCAGATGAGACCAGGTTATTTTGCTTCACATATTTTCTTGATAAGTTATTTATTTGAAAACATATTTTTGAACATCTGGAGTATTTAATTACAATAAAAATGTGTTGGAGGGGAAATACTTTTTTCCTAGTACTATAATTATTCAGCTTTGTTTTAGATTTGACATTGAATCAGTTTCTGCAATGACTTTACAATTTAGTATTGAATTTCTGGAAGTCTGTCTGTCTGTATGTCAGGATGAAAAGAGCACATCTCTTCATTTTCCTCTAATTATACGTTAAGCCTTCACTTTTCAGCTTTTGACCCAAACTGCACTCCTGTGGGGTCCGTGAACAGAACAGAGTAAATTGCTCTAATTGCGCTGGCCAATTACAAGTCAAATAGATGGCCTGCAGAAGCTGGAGCTGAGTGGCAGAAGTGTATCCAGTATGGTGGGCTAATGCCTCCTCTTCCTCCAGGGGTGCAGCGAAGGTGAAACTTCTCGTTAAGTCAGTGACACCATTATCTCTTCTGGGGTTTGGACTAACTTCAGAAATCCCAAAAATGTCTAAATGCTTCACTTTAATCAAAAGAGGCAAACTGATTTGACTTTGAGAGCTGCAGTTCTGCCAGAAATGTCAGAATTTATGACGACTCCCAGAGTTGTTCATTTACAGTAATACATGCAGGTTTTTTGCAGATGGATGAGTGCAGTGCCTGGACAGCTAGGAGGACTCATTTTTTAACTAAAATTAGACAGAAGAGAAGATGGCACAGTAAAAATAGCCATGTCTTTTTTTTTTTTTTTTTTTTTTTACTGCAAGTCAGGCTATTTATATCTCATTTTTTCATACCAGTTCTGACAAGTCATTATATGAAGCTATTACTCCTTCCTGTTATGGCAGCTCGGCTGTTGGGATGGCTATTCAGAGTTACATGCAAGATTCATCTTCACATCAATTCTGGTGTGCTTTTTATTATAAATCCTTTCCCGTGGACTTTATCGTCTGCAATTGTCACTAAAGAACACAGGAGGATTAAATCAAAACATTCTGCAGTCATAATGGTTTCAAAACTGTCCCTGTGTATCACATCAACACATATTCATTGCAATAAGTGACTGATGGTCTTTTTAATGCAGGCTTCTTTGTTCTTTTTTCATTCTTTATTGAGAACGTTAATCAAAATATGTGACATATAATTTCATTTTATAAACCAGCAACCCGCATGATGTATGAGCACTTTACAAGAGAAACCTGGTATAATGAGATCCAGCAAAATAAATCAGAGCTTAATAGAGCACCTAATTGGCCCTTTATTAAATTACAATTTTGATTTGTTCTGAGACACTAGTGGCTTCTGAGTCACACTTAACACTTTGAGTTTCAGAGAGTTTATCTCTCCTTTAAGATTAAAACTACCATTTCTCATACGTTGTTGATGTAACATTTCTACGCTGGAATGATTTTCAGAAATAGGACAGTAATATTGTTTTGCAATATTATATTTTGTGGGGCAACATTTTAAAATTCTGGAAGAATCGATGGATTGTGACAGGAGCTTAGCCATTTTTTCCGAGGTTATTTTGGCTCTAGTGGCCTTTATTTGAAAGTGCTAAGACAGGAAATTAGGTAAAAAGAGAGAGGGAAAACACGAGCCAAAGGTCACCAGGCCGGGAATCAAACCTGCGACAGTCGCATCGAAGAGTAAAGTCTCTATATGTGGGATGTGTTTAACCCCCTCACCACCACAGCAACCCAGGAGCTTAGTCATTTTTTTTTTCACTTTTGTGGTTTTAGATATTTTATATCTGACTATTCAATGTGCAAAAAGGAGCCTTAAGCATTTGACCAACTATGTGTCAATTTGCACCTCTCAGAGGGAGACATTTTAAATTTAATTATACGTTATATTTTAGATCATTTATCAATTTTAAGATCATGCACAAATGACCTGAGTTTCCGTATAGCCTCCATCAGCAGTTACCAGAATATTCCATTTTTAGCCTCAAATGAGACCGCATCACGGTGACCTTAGCCTCCTGGAGCTACATGTTGCCTGTAGGGGAGCAGCTGGCAGGCAATGATTGGGCTCAGCTGGTTCTGCTGGACACTCCTGAGGTCAGAAGTTGAAGTTGGGGAGAGGATGATGGGAGTGACACCAGAGCCAAGGTTTCCTGCTTCCTCTGCATGTGGGAGGCTCCTTATGGCCATGAGTGCAACTATAAACTGTTTAACTTCAATATATGTTGGTTACAAATCAGAAAACCACCAAATTGTTGGATTGACTGTAATTAATTATTTGAATTAGAAAACTATGTTTTTCAGTCATTTTAATACTAGATCATAATCTATTTCACTCTTTTTGTTTTCTTTGGGTTTTTTTGTTTGTTTTTTTGTCCAGCTTCTCTGTATGAACAATATTTCAGACATGTATAGAAAAGCTAATTGCAAGGGCAGCTTTGCTCTGCAAAAACAATATCTTGAGATAATATCCTAATTGTTTGATTGACTTTATTAGATTGGGATTGCATCTAGTATTAATTTTAAAAAATCACCTTTTGGGGTTATTTATATGGATGCAATAGTACCTTTGAGCTTTTAACCATGTCTTAGAGTAAACAAGTTGATGTTTAAAGTGTACTCTAGCTATTTTAAGGCATGCTGCTTTTTAGATGCAGATTTGATGGCCTAGAAATCTCACTCAAAAAAGCTGTGCTAAAACCAATGCAACAACTCATCAAAAGATGCTTTTCATACGCCATTTTCTTCATTCTATTTTTGCTTCTAAAAGAAAAACCAGAAACGCTTTTTACAGTTTAACTTTTTGTATTGCGTCAGAAAGCAAAATATGGTGAAAAATGAGAGTTATATTGCCCAAAGAGACACATTTTGTCAGATGTTGCAGTCTGGCACAGGCCTCTTTTGGCCATTAACCTCAGGTAATCAGCTGCACCTCCCAGCTGAAAATCTTCCAGCTTACGTCAAACTGTTTCCAGTTGAGATAACTAAGCTGAGCTGCAATGTGTTCCTCCCAATTTACGGCCCTTTATGTTCCTCAGTACATTGCCCTTTTCACACACAATTGACTCCTCATCTACATTTTAGGCTCATTAGCAGAACTTGGAGGACTTTTCCCTCATATTCCTGAATCTTGGAACATGAGCTCAAAGTGCGCTGCATTCAGGACATTTGCATTTAAAGTTGACCTATGTGGTAAAAGAAAATTATAATTTAGAGAAGATTAATATGAGTTTAATGTTTAATGAGACTTTAGTTTTAGTTTAGAGTTAGTTACTGTTCTTTAGCTTTCTGTAGGTTTCAGGTACAGTGCAGACCAAAAGTTTGGACACAACTGTGTGTCCAAACTTTTGAATTCAATGAGAAGGTGTGTCCAAACTTTTGGTCTGTACTGTAACTTCAGCTAAATCACATGTGAGAATAAAAACACCAAAAGATGTTTGAGCCCCATGGCACTTTACATCCATCTCTATATTATTACAGCTGAGTAGTAATGATGTCAAAACTCATTCACAGATAACAAGGTGTTAAAAATTTTACTGTAGTGTTTTGTATGCCCTGTTGTGCTCATATAGAAACTGTACAGTTTGTGGAAATAGACCATACTACCATGGAGTTGATGGAAGATGTGAACACTAACTTTTAAATCTAATTACTGAGGTTTTTGTTTCTCATTGAAAATGAGCAGCACAATAATGCCTCCTCTTCAGTCTCAGCTGACAGTTTTGTCTTAAGATATTTCCAGGGAAAAATGTTTAATGACATTACATTTAAAACAAGATTTTTTCTAGCAGGTTGCAACAAAATCCAAAGAATATGTCAAAACATGGAGTAAGTCAGCAGCAAGAGAACCAATAGTAATAACATTACTTATTTAGGTCATCATGCATTAAAAACAATTAGCAAGCTGTCATTATACATGAGTAATTAGGAAATGGACAATGTAATGACTGAACAGGTTTAGGGATAAGCAAAATGCCAATATGAATATTCATATAAACATTCACATCTCATCAATAACACCTTCAGAATGACAGGGAAATATGAACAAAACAGTATTACTGATCAATCTTTTAAAAATCAAGAGCAATTGATTTTTAAAAATATATTTTTGCAATGACTAATTTGATTATGTGCTTGCAAGATAATATAAAAACCCACAACATCCAAATACCACAACGAGGTGTTTTATTTATTTATTTATTTTTCAAAAGCTGTGCTACATTTTAGGAGTAGCACTACATTTCATCTCAAAATGTTTCATCTTCGATTTTATGTTGTTACTATTGACAAATTAATTGTAGAACTTGTTATACTAAATTCTTGTTTTCATCTCATATTTGTTTATGCATGTTATCACATTAGCATAGGCTTAGTAATGCACCAAGTATTTTCCTTTTGGTAGCCTGCTCAATAGTGTTCAGTAGTGCATTTACTACTATGTTATATTTTTGCTTTTGTAAACAGCCAGAAATCATCAAAACTTTTTCTGTCATCAATACATGATAAGTAAAACCCACTAGTCTTGCTGTTCTGGATTAATATTTTAAATAGTGCCAGATTGCATGCTGTGTACAGAGATGAGAAAAGCTTTGTGATGCAACATGGACAAAGACTAAATGCATGTTACACAACAATTCAGAGTGAGATGAAATATTCAGAGGCACAACTTTCTGTGTTTCTTGACATTTTGCATCTCTTCCGCATCAAGCGTCTGTTTTTAGGCAGGATTCCTTTTGCATTTGCAGTGGGAGAGACGTGTGGGAGGTATGAAAATGATATTATGAAAACCTTTGGTTCACACATTGTTTTGGTAATAAATTTTTATTGTGACAAACTTCATTACTGCTTGTCTCTTCAGTATCCGATCTCTCATGTCAAATCTAACTGAGTCATTTCTTTCTGTTTCTGTTTATCTTAGAAAAAAAGCACTGAGTTACATTTGATAAAGCACATCTAAGTTAATCCAATTCAATCTCTTTAAATCGTTGTTTTGAGCTGGAGGCACAACTTTCTTTTTATTCAGAACTGCTCTGTAACTGCAGAGATCATTGTGCAAGTTGTCATGTTTCAAACAGACTTGTTTGAAGCTCATTAAATATTAACAAATTATTTCCTGCTTAGATCTCTTGTCTGCATTGGTTCATTTAAAGCAGAACCTGCCATCATAACGGGTAGCATTATGAAGGTTTTGACATTATAAGAAGGTTTTTGGTGGAAAATGTATTCTGTTAGGCAGAATCTGTTTTTAACTCAAAGCTGCCCTCTAGTGGCGGTTATCCAGATTTCCTAGCAACCCTGAATATGTTCTCCACACATGACTTGCTGTTTATAATGCCGCTGTGTTGACATCAGCATAATATTAGTGCTGTCCAAAAATAGACTCTGTTGATGTTAGATTTTTACTGCAAGATTTTCCCATTTAATTTTACACTACTGTTATAAAATAAGAGAAAAATTACCACTTAAATAATCATAGGAAATGAGTATTTGTGTTTTTTGGATATGTTTAAATAGATTCAAAAGACATTACCATTGAGTTTAAAGAATGTATCCTGGAGCAAAATCTTTGTTTCCCATATTTATATTTCCACAAATCCAATATTTGCTGAAATAATTTATAGAAAATCAAAGCGATTTTTTTACATTGCAGATTTAATGGATGAAATTCAGTCATTTTACAGTAACAAGTAATATGACAAATACAAGGCAATAATGATATTTGATAATTAAGCATATAAAATAAAAAATGGAAAAATTAAGAACAACTCACCAAACTATTATACATAAAAAGTTAAGATATTCAAAATATTTTTTTTAACCAAAGTAGATCAATAAACATGAAACATTTAAAATCAATTTAATACTCAACTTGGGACGGCCTCAAAGGAACAATCACTGCAAAATTTTGTGAGGTATCACTATCAATCTCCAGTTGGACAAAGAGTTAAGGAACAGGTTACAGCAGGTTTATTGAGGCTCTGTTGAGTCAAATGACTTCTGCTGGCTTATTGATTATCATAGTTATCGCAAAAGACGTTGGGTTTCTGCCTCCTGTACAGGCTTCAGGGTCACTTCTCTCCTGTAGGAAAAGTGAGTGAGCTTGATGAGTCTATGGTTCATTCTTTCTCTGCGTTGCAACAGCCGATAAAGAGAAATGGTGAACTTAGCCAACACCAGTGAGCAGGTGATCTCAACCACAAGCAGTGAGGTGTAGATCATCGTCCACATTTTGCAGTCTTGAACTTTTCTACTGATGTGATGAACGTAGGACAGTTTTGATTCTGGAATACAAGTAGAGTTTACAAAAGGAGTTGATGTAGTAGGAGTCTCTGGTTGGGTTGTTGTTGGAAGGGTTGTCCGGAGTGTGGTTGTTGTGGGTTTTGTTGTTGTGGGTGTAGTTGTGGTCACTGTGGTGGTGGGTGTAAGTGTAGTTGTGGTTGGTAAAGTAGTCATCATTGTAGATTGTTCAGTTGTTGCCATAAGTGTTGTTGTTGTTGTTATAGTAGTTGTTTGTTTAGTTGTTGAAGGTGTAGTTGTTATCAGGGCAGTTGTAAGGGTGGTGGTGGGTGCAGTTGTCATAGTGGTAGGGGCAGTTGTTGTGGGTGTAGTTGTTGAGGTGGGGGTTGTGGTTGGAGTGGTTGTCATCATGGTTGTTGTGATCATTGTTGTGGTGGTTGGAACTGTTGTCGTGGCAATAGTCATGGGGGTCGTCGTAATAACTGTACTCTCAGTTGTTGTTGAGGTAGTTGTTGGTACTGTGGTGGAAGTAGCAGTGGTTGATGGCGTTGTGGTTGCTGTTGTGGTTGTGGGTGTGGTGGTGGTTGGCTGTGTCGTGGTGGGTGTGGTGGTTGTTGGGTGTGTCGTTGTGGGCGTGGTGGTGGTTGGCTGTGTCGTTGTGGGTGTGGTGGTGGTTGGCTGTGTGGTTGTGGGCGTGGTGGTGGTTGGCTGTGTCGTTGTGGGTGTGGTGGTGGTTGGCTGTGTGGTTGTGGGCGTGGTGGTGGTTGGCTGTGTGGTTGTGGGCGTGGTGGTGGTTGGCTGTGTTGTTGTGGGTGTTATAGTGGTTGGGTGTGTCGTTGTGGGCGTGGTGGTGGGTGTTGTAGTGCGCAGTGTGGTGGTAGTGAGAGTGGTTGTCGGTTTTGTTGTTCGAACTGTGGTTGGTATAGTGGTCAGTAAGGTGGTGGTAGTGGGTGGGAGAGTGGGGCAAACTAACTGATCCTCGTTTAACAATTTGATTTCCTGTCCTTTCAGATGTTCTGGATACTCACAGTGCACCTCTGGTGTGAGCTTATGAGCATTGGTTTTTATCCAGTGATAAAAATCTATCAGATTGCAGTCACATTGCCATGGATTGTTACTAAGGTCAAGTTTTTTGAGTTTAGTCAACGAGTCAAAAACATCCCCAGAAAGTGTCCGAAGGTCATTGTTGGCAAGCTTGATTGTGGTCACAAATTGAAGATTTTCAAATAGTTGTGCATCCAATGACTTTATCATGTTGCCTTGGACGTTAAGCTCGGTGAGCTTCTCGGGTCCGTCAAAGTAATCAGGAGACAAGTTCACAAAATGATTTGTGGAGAGATCCAGCTTCTTAACTTTCTTCAAGGAGCTGAAGATTCCCTTAGGAAGAGTGCTGAGATTGTTTTGTTGGAGGCTCAGCTCAGTCAGTTTAGGCATTTCACCAAAAAGCACCGGCGGCAGGCTGGTCAGTTGATTATTTCTTAGGTTCAATGTTTTAAGCTTAGGGAAGCCAACAAAATATTCTTCAGGTAAACTAGTCAGAAGATTATTTTCCAAAAACAATTTAACAAGCTTTCCTTTATGTGGAAATAAATTTGGGGATAGTTCACTGATCTTGTTTCCTTGCAGACTTATTTCCTCTAAGTCTGGTAAGTCCATGAAGAGATCTTCAGGAATGGTGGTGAGGTGATTTTCATACAGCCGTATAACAGTCAGTTTTTTCAGGTTTGAGAACCAGCTTGTGGATACTGAAGTAAGATTGTTTTTACCCAAATTGAGCTTTTTAAGATTAACAAGATTGTCAAATATCTGGTCTTCAATGAACTCAATTTCATTTCCATGTAGCTGTAGGTTTACCAACTTTGTTAGACCATCAAACAAACCTTTCTCAAGTCGAACAAGCTTGTTAAACTTTATAATAATTGTCTCCAGATTGCTGTTTTCTTTAAACAAACCTAGAGGCACTGACCTCAAAGGATTATTGGATATTTCAACACTTTTGAGCTTTACCAAACCATCAAATCCTCCAGCCTCGATAGTATTTGTTTCTGTTTCCATAAATTCCACCTTCTCAAGCTCTGGACTTCCAGCAAAAGCTCCACTGGGGATTGTATAAATCCGACTGTTCACAAAGAAGACCTCTGTCACACCAGGTCTCAGAGTGTGGGGGATTTCTGTTGCAGACACACCATAGACTTCCTGATTCTCTTGTTGATCGGGTTGAGTAACAGAAAAGTCAATCAGTAAAGATAAAAGGAAAACGATGATCTCTCCATTCAACATTCTTGACATTCTACAAAAAATGAAGGAGAAAAATGTCATTCCTAATTTGTTAATTAATAATAAATTTCAATTTCTCAACTCAAAAGTTTGAGTTTATTTTTTTTTAGCATGATAATAAATATAATTAGCATGTAAAAGTTTAGCATGATAGTTAGTTGGCTGATTTTAATCCGTGTGGTAGGTTGGTGTCAAAAACGTAAGAACAAAGACAGTATAATGAAAAAACAGATGTAATAAAAACTAGAACATATATATATATAAGACCATGATAACAATATAGTCCACTGGCCAAAAAGAATCCCATAATCTAATATTTACACAGAAATAGCAAACGCTTTTCTTACCTTAATACTTGCAACTAGGATGGATGCATAAATAAGTGCAGTCTCATTTCTTATCTCAAAACACAAACATGTAGACCTCTAAGTATATAAAGGCATGTGAGGCAGGGTGTAGCAAACCTCTGGAGCAAGAGATAAGAGCAGGGACAGCAGCTTGCTGCATGACTCTGTGGTATGATGCCAGAAAAACTTAAGTTTAAGAGTCAATACGAAAATAGTTTTGTTTTTGAAAGAAAACCAGACAGGCAGCTCTGAAAATATGGCATAGTTATTGGTATATAATATATATAAAGTATGTATACTTTAAACAATATAGATATATGTATACCCTTCTCAATTATTGATGATAAGTCTTTATTCATATTCAGTCAAACCCCTCTTGTAATTTCCTACAAGCTTTTTGGATGTTTCCACTTTGCTCTTATTGATATTCACTCTGAATGGATCGTGGTCCACGAAAACCGCCCTCTGTTGTTTATTTGTGTGAGTCATTTGCTAGTTTTAACTGTGCTGCATTTAAATGATGCTTCAGACTGGGAGAACTCTCTGCATTGGTCACAAACTAGTTTAATGTTATCAGCTTTGATTAAGATCAAAATGAATGTAAAATTTCTTAAGCTTTTTCCATTTTTCTGCTGCAGCCGGCTCTTTTTTATTATGTCTCACTGGAGCAATGTAGTTTCTTAAACCTCTGTCACCCAGGGTTTGTCTTTATGAGTATTCTGAGCAAATGACTAATGGATTTAAAACAAACAAATAAATAATGTTAAAAAAAATTCATATAATGATACCATTGTGCTTCCTAGAGTTTGGTGAAAGAAATTGTATTTCAGTAAAATGCAGTAAATATTCCACTACAACATGTGAATACCAAGCCTAAAAAGCACATATCTAATGCAATGCTCTCTGCTAACTCAGTTCAATAGCTATTTTGTCTATAAGGATAGTTTTGTTTATTAACTACTGAGGTACGACTTCTATAATATTTTGTGATTTGTGAGCATTTATGTTTTGCGAACATGCAGCTATTTTATGACAATAAAATGAATTCTTTTTATTCTGGTTCTATTCCCAAAATAGCTGCAGGAAACACAACTTTAAACACTGACAGTTTCTTACGATCTGAATGTTATCTACAGCTTCCTAATTGGTGTTCCTCACTCCCTCCGCAGAGAATTGATGATTATAAGGCTCAACATCCGTTTGTTTTGTCTGGTCTTTGCATGCAATACAGTCTGGTAAATTTAGGTTTTAAAATGGGAAGTTTTATTCGTTCCACTAGATGGCGTTGTTGTGGCTGGGTTTTGAAAGAACAGCAATCTTCATTGATATATTGCATTGCAGATAGAAGTGAATTACAAGATTGCTTGATTGTAACAGTTTATTTCTTTCATGGCAGCATATTTTAATTAGAATTTTGTTTAGTAAAATCCAATTTAGTTTTAATCACAACTAAATGTTTGTGATTTTAGCTTCAATCTAGTTTCACTCAACTAAATATTAGTAAATGGTCTCATATCTCAAAGATATGAGACCATTTGAGGTTTCATAAGATTTTATGTCTCATATCTTTCTTCATATCGAGTAAAATACTTTATCTTTGTTATGTTTGCCATAAACAGACACAGATTTACTTTCTGCTTTGAGCAAAATCTAAAGTAGTCTCAAAGACAATACCCACATTTTCATATGGAACGAAAAAATATTTTATTTAGTTAGTTTCTAAATAAAATTGTTTTGTCAAGATAAAAAAAAGACTCAATGATGAAAACTATCACTAAAAAGTTTTGTCAACAAAATGAACATTGTAACGCACAAAGCCTTCTTTCAGTCAGACTGATTTATAAGATTGTCTTTCATGTTTTCTGAGATAATATTTATACACCAGCCATGTTGTTAATATGAATATCTATAGTAATAAAAACATAAAGCTGTCTATTATTAAGAACAAAAGTTGTCAATTTATTCAGAATACAGAGGCATTTTGCATTAAAACTGTGTTATAGTACACACTGCATTACCCTTATGCCACAAATGATAAACTGCTTACTAATTGCATTGTTATTTATAGAGAAATCAGTATCAAACTGTCATGGCTATTGCCAAGTACAGAAATACAGAGGCCTGGTTCACGTTTAAGACAAAGGTGCTGGTCGGTCACAACATTATATGGTTCTTCATTTTACAGCTAGTGAATGAGATGTTCATGTCCTTCATTTTTGAGTCACATAACAGAAGACAAATACTGACTGAAAGTGTGGCCTTTGAGGATCTACAATCAACAATGAATTGTTTCCCTTCACTTTAAAAGTCTCTGATTGTGATCTAGTTTACAGCACTGAATTCCGACTCATTTGGCTTATATTTTCATTTCCTCTCCTGTTTCTCTTCCAGCAAATGCAGCCAATGATGACTGAACTGATAATGACAGTGGAGACCACTGCAAGTGCAATAAGAATAAATGAAATATTATTAGCCTGTCCACCTTGCCCTTGTCCTCTGTTGGTCACATTCTCTTGCTTTGACGTTGGTGTGGTCAATACCTCAGCTGAAGGCGAGATTTGTTTGGGGAGATCTGTATGGGGTCTCCTCTTCTCAGTTGAGGCCGATACAGGGTCTTCAGAAGGGCTGACAGGCATCAGATCCTCATCTGCAAGCATTGCTATTATCTCATCCTTCAGATTCAAAGGAGTCTCACACACCACAAGAGTTTGGTTGACCTTGGATGGGTACAGTTTGAGCCAGTTCCTCAGAGGCAAAATATTCTTGTCGCACCTCCAGGGGTTCTGCTGTAAAAGGACTTTCTCTGCTTTAGCAAGTGAATCTAGATTGTGCTGGGGCAAGTTAGGAAGCGAGTTATTCCGCAGGTCAATCTCTCCCAGGTTGTTCAGGTCCTTCAGAAAATCCGATGGAAGGGAGGTGATGAAATTGTGCTCCAAAGATATGTTGACCAGATGGGGTAGTTCTTCAAAAGTTCTGGCTTGTAGGCTTGTGAGTCGATTGGTGTGCAGTGAGACCTCCCCGAGTTGTGTCAAACCTCTAAAGGCGCCTTCAGACACATAGCTGATCTGGTTGCGACTGAGAACCAGAAGACGCAACTGAGTCAGGTTCCTGAATGTGTCATCATCCACACGGCTTAGTTTGTTGTCATACAACCACAGCTCCCGCAGGGCCATTGGCCCAAAGATCCCTGGACTCAGACTCTTCAGGTGATTTTCATACAGGGAAATCTGGTAGAGGAGAGGCAAATTACAAAAGATCCCCTGTGGAAGAGACCACAGTCTGTTGTTGGAGATAAACAGTTTCTGGAGCTTTGGAGTCTTTGAAAAAAGCATATGGTCAAGATAAGTAATTTGATTGTCCTGGAGACTCAGTTCCTCCAGGTTAACAAGGTAATTCAAAATGTCAGCTGGAAGCTCCGTCAGTAGGTTTCTGTTAAGGCGCAGGATTTTTAGTTCAGAAAGACCCTTGAATGTGTCACTGAATAGCTGACTTACATTGTTTGCAGCAAGTGATAAGAACTTCAGCTTTTTTAGGGCATGAAAGGTTTCCACTGGTATATAAGTGAAGCGGTTCTTGCTCATGTCCAGTTTTGTTAGCTCTGTTAGCTGGGAAAACCACCTTGGCCGGATTGCAAAGAGCTTGTTGTATTTCAGATTCAAGGTCTGAAGTTTCTGTAGCTTTTCAAACAGCGTCTCAGGGAGATCCTGCACTTCAGTTTCCGTTATTGCAATGAACTTTAGATTTAATGAGGAGTTGAATGTGCCAGTGTGTACCTGGCTCAAAGCACTTTCTACAATCAAAAACTGCTCAAGAGAAGAGGAAAACTTAGTGAGATCTTCATGTTTCAGAGAATAAAATTTGCAACCAGAGAAGCTGATGTGGGTGGTAGATGACGGCACATGTGTGGGGAAGTCAGAGAGGCTATGGCACATGATGCTTGTTTTTTGACATTGACATCCAGGTATACAAGATGAAGTAGCAGCACCGAGAGAGCAGATAAACAGCAGCAAAGAAGTTACCATATCCATTTTGGTCCTACAACAGAAGAAGAAGATATGTTAAAGAAATAGTAAAAAACAAGTCATTTATCAGATATTTTATTTCAAGTGTTTTATGCTGTCGATACTTTTGCACAAAAAAGTCTCCTTAGTATTGCAAGCCTCAATCATAAGACTTTTGCTGGATTCATATTTGGATTTTTTCGTTTGTTTGTCAGTTTTGTTTGGGAAATTTCAAACCATCTCTGTAACATAAGGAGCCCTTTAGGGCCCCAATAGTTTTTGCGTTCTCTCGCAATAATGTACTGATCAGACCATGCGGCATAATTGAATACTGTAAGCCTTTCTTACGGTGGCCAATGGAAAGAAAGAAAACATACATCCAAACTATTTGGACTATTTTTGAGTTATTATCACGAGGTAATAAGTCATCTGACAATTTTGATTGTGTCTCTTTTGTGTTGGTCTGAATGGTTATTAAAGGGCCGTTTTCATTTGCAGTTCCATCTCAACCATATACAAACAGACATAAACATGCAGTGAATAAATCGATTGTCAATCAGTTTTTTGCACCAAAGAGTTAAGAATAAATGCTGAGGCTCTTTAAATGTTTATACATTTGACATTTTAAATTGACATTTGTGACTGTATACAAAATAGACTAGCAAATATTGCAGTAAGCATATTGGAAGGGAACACAAAAGAAACATTTTTCCCATATCGCCTAGAGAGCTCCGTACAGTACAATGCTTTCCAAAAAAGAAAAAAAAATCAGTAGAGGGGTATGAAAAGTCGCTAAATTTAGTGACAAAGTCAAAAAGTTATCAATATTGTCTCTCTCTGATGATTAAACCAGTCGTGTCACAGAGAGTCACTCCACTGATGAAAGTAGTCCTTTGTTCTTTAGTACAGGTATCTTTGTACAATAGAAATTTAATAGATTTGCTGTGTAAGTCTATTAAATCCACTCTCAATATGCTTTAAAACATTTCAGCTGCATTACGTTTAAATAGTTTTTATTCTAAAAAACAGGATGTGCAGTGTTTAGTTGATGTTAATTGAAGTTCCTTGGGTTTGAGAAAGTAACATAATTTATATGTTAGAATGTAAAGTACAGTATATATTCTAGTATTTGAAATCAACCCGACTGACTTTGCTTTGCAAGTTCCCAACCCAACCTTTTGTTTTTTTTAGATTTAAGTGCTAACTTAAAAATCCTAGTTTACTCAACTCTCACAGGTATGACAAAATCAAATCAAATATTTAGCCCAACTTGCTACTATAGGTTTATCTTTCACAAACACACATTTAAGTTCAAAATCTAAAACTTCCCCAAAATTTTTGACTTAAAGAGTAGAAGTTAGTAGTCACAACTAAATGCAACAGAAATATTTTACACTGTAATATTGCAATATTCCTAAGATAAATAGGAATATTTATCTTAGGATAAATATTCCTATTTATCCTAAGATAAATAGGAATATTTATCCTATTTATTTATTTATTTATTTTTTTGGTAAAAAAAAGTTTTTTTTACCAAAAAAACTTTTTTTTGGTAAAAAAAGTTTTTTTTTACCAAAAAAAATTTGAAAAAAAAAAAAACTCACTACAAAATATATTTTTCACAAGGAAAACTTGAACTAAACTAATTTACTAAACAAATATTCTTTTGAAAAATGAGCACTTTGCTTCCTCCATAGGAACAAAAGTTATAGAGTCCCTCTTGAACTGCTGTGGATTGCTTTAATGCCACCAAGGGATCCTATAAATCAACACCATAACACAGACAACATACCTACAGATTAGAAATTGTGTGTGCAGCCTCAGCGGTTGTTTTATGCCGGACAGAAACATTAGCATGAATTGATCCAGTGTTGCCAGTGGGTAGGATCACTGCCTGCCAACACTGCTGACCCAATTGACTGCTAAATCACAATGCTTAGAGGGCTTTTGGCAATATAACAATTTAAAACAACATGCTACAATGGCTATTTATCTTTTTCAAAGTGATCAAAAATATTTTCTCAAAAGAATGATGAAGATTGTTTTGAATGGTACATCTGTAAATGTTTTCTTTGTCTGTCACTATTAAAGATAACTCGTACTTGACTGAGACTCAGGCAGTTCTCCCCTGTTTGTAATGCCACTGGTAAGTTTAGTATAATGTCCTACTTTCTTGCACAAATCCTTCTGTGGCTTGAGGCAAGGAAACGTGAGTCATTTCTTAGTGGTTGAGGCACTTTGGGAACTTGCTACTTCCTCTCAAAGGAACAAACTCTCCAAAAAGGCTCTAATGAGGTCAGTTGCCGAGGCAGCACATTTCTTTTTCCTTCTTAAACCCCCCTATTGAGAAACTGCCTGCAAATCTTCAGTGAAGGGTGGTGAGCGGGGCTGTGGCTACAAACAGACATGTGGCACACATAGATCGGAGAACGGCCGAGTTACTGTGTGTTTTCTTAAGCTGAGCGGACCTGGGATCGCACGTGGCTTGACTGCTCTACTTGTGGTTGTTAAGGTTTTGGTTACCAGGTACAAACAGGTTGTGAAGGACAGTGTTTTTTTTTTATTTTGTGTCCAAGAGACAGAGAAACACATCACAAGCATGTTTGCATAATTTAATTTCTAAAAGGATTAGTATCTCTGCTCTTTCTCTCTTTCTTTTTTCCCTTCTTTGTTTCTTTTTTCTTTCATTGGTTCTTTCTTTCTTGTTCTCTATAAAACAGGTTTTAAAAGACGCCCAACTACCTCATAGGTTTTTACAGTTTTAGCACGTTATGTCTGTTTCCAATTAAAGTTTGTGGTAAGTGCTCTGTTCATGCAGAGTAAATGACTTAATTATGATTCAGATGTTGTTGCTTGTTTAATGACATAATACATTTACTTGCACAGTCTTTACCAATATCATTGTTGGGTCCAAAATGTCACAATTAAATAAATACATAGGATGTTAAATACATGTGCAATACTTTGTCCCATAACAATGGCATATGTTTTCTTCTGAATTGTAAATATACAGTTTAGTCTTCATGGATTAGCTGAAAATCGTCTCAAATTGTTATTTTCAGATGTAGTAAATTATTTATGTACTTAGTTAAGTTTTGAATTTTTTGTATGAATATTCAAGACTGGGGAAAATAGGGGAACAGAGGGTACAGCAGCACCCCCTTGTGGATGAAAGATGACACACATGTTTAAAGTTTGCAAACAAAAATCCTTAACCAGTGTTGAATATACTTACATCGCAAAATGAATTGGAAATCAAAATTCATAAAAAGTATTGTTTATAATATTTGAGACCATGAACAACTTCTCTGTGGCTTAGTGGAATATCTTACAATATAAAATCACAACTGAACCTTACATAACCGTAGCTTAGGGACACTAAGGCACATACTTTTATCCAAGTGCATAAACAGCAGGAATCCTGCTCTCATTTTAACAAGGCAGAGAACCATATTGGTCCTTTGCCAAAGTGTGGGCTGAATCATGTGTCTGTACTCATATACTCTGACTGGAAAATCCCAGATGGCTCAACAGTCTGGTGTAATGGGCAAAGCATTTTAATTTCATTGTAAAAGTCTCACGTTTTCTGCTTCTCCCACAGCTGGCCTATAAACCAAAGTGTTTCTCAAAAAATCAGAACCAGCAAACTTTGTGATCTAAATCTAGGAAACGTATGCAGAAAACCAAATTGTTATCAACGAGGAAAATAACAGGAATGAAAGCTAATCAAAACCAATGGGTTTATTTTTAACATAAAAACTTAGTTCCTCTGTTATTCATATTTGTTTCACATTTCTACATAATAAAGAATCTCTTCTATGCTTATTTATGATGAGCCTCTATCAAACAGCACAAAGTGTTTTTGCAGAACTTACCCTCAGTTGTCCTTGTCGATCACTGAGCAGAGTGAACTGGTTGGGTTATCTTTTATGAACAACACCCTTCCTTCCACTTCTTCATTAATCCTCTCAAAGTTTCCTTCTGAACTGTCACACTTTCACATTTCCCTGCCCTGTGTCATCTCTTAAAGTTTCCCTTAAATCAGCTATTTGTTTTTTTCTCTCTTTCTCTCTAAACCCTGGGAATTTTGAGGATTTCTCTGTCTCCCTGAAGCTCTACTGGGACTGTTCAGCGGCTCTGATGCCTCTTTGTAGCTTTGAAAAGTAGAGGGGAACAAGCCCAACCCCACTGTTTTACTCCCTGTCTGAACTGATTTTGCTGCCCAAGCGTGAGTGTTGGAGGGGAGAGAGGTCTGCATTTCATCTTAGATTTATTTGTGAGTGGGGGTGCGTGGGTGTGTGTGTGTCAATAGCTTTGTGTTGTCAGTAAAGGGACCTTGCAGGGAGGATGAAAGTTTTTGTCAAAAACAATAGCAAGAGGTTTTGTGTGTTTGTGCTGTTTGTGTTATTTTTAGGGTATATGTAACATCTGTTGCACATAACTGTGGTGTCCCTTTTCTGGTATGCTCATAAAACAGCTCTATGTATGAAGGCATGGAGCTGTACATACACTTCTGCTCATGCTCCCACTTACTTGCCACACAAGTAAGTGGGATAAAGCATAAAATATATATTTCTCTAAACAATGTTTTATTATTTGTCATCCATGTACAAAATTTTGTCTTGAAACTTTTCTTGTTTTGTCATTATTCTGTCTAAAAAGAATGTAATATAAGGGAACAGTTAAGGAAATTTATTAAAGAAAAAAGTTTGTCTGCATATTTTTGATTATACAATGTGCTTATTTATTTGAAATGTACCGACAGGGTATGTTCTGTTACTGTAAGTGTTGTTTTCACCATTCAAACTCACACACAGGAAACCATTAGGGAAAAGATAACAGGGGTGGAGCTAATGTATGGACTAATGTGGCTTCAAGACAGCAACCCGATGTTGGACATGATTGTATCACTGTGACATTTTAGAACAAGACAAAATAAAACATTATTTTTTGAGACTATTGCTTTTACTATCGTCTTTAGTAATGTTGAGGTGGTTTTAGCATCTAAAACACCTTCAGCTTTACTGAAACCGTATCTAGAAAGATCTTTCTCAAGTATGTTTGTTTATTTTTTCAAAAAAACAACTTGACTGGGAGGCACCAATCCCACTACAGTAACTGTCCTGACTGAGTGAGAAGCTTTTGTTTCCTAAACAGCGCAGTGATTCTCACGCAGTCAAACTGAATACAATCAGAGCAGAAAGGAGACCCATATTGTAAATTAATCACCTGTACAAAGCTAAGACACAATATCAGTCAATGTTCATCATGCTCCCAAGTCCACCTATTGATTTGCATTGGGGGCGTTTCTGAGTGACTTACTAAGCTGATGTAACCGATAGAAAGACTTGACGGTTTCAGAACAAATACTGCAGAATTACACAAATGTACGCAAAAATGTCACAATTTGCACAGTAATAAAAGGTAGCAAACTTAATGGGTTATTTATACAGTTTATGTGTACACAAAAGTTCTTTTGGGGTTACTCTTTAAATAAAATTAATTAGTATTCTCAATCTCAATCAACAAATGTTAAAACTCTCGGTTTGCATTAAAACTTAAGCATTTTTTAGATTTTCTCTGAAGCACAAGGGGCAAAGAAATTGTTATTCGACCGGCTTTCGAAGGAAGCTCCTGGGTTCAAATTCTGGCATGGGTCTGCATGGGTAGAGTTGTATATTCTCACCATGCAGAGCCAGCATGCTGCAGCAGGGATGTTGTGATTTGGAAAAATGTTACTAACCCAGACCATGGTACCAGGTCCCAACCTCATAAACTTCTGCCCTTTCCAAGTCATTTTATAACTATATTACCAACCTTTTTAAAAATTTTGTTTCGAGTTTATCTGGATGATATCATATTTCATTTGTGAATCCTCGAGATTAGTTGTTCACTTTCAGTGTCAATTTCTAGAGTTTCTACATTAATTGTTATTAAAGATAATTTGAAGAAAACTGTAAACTATGCCTGTGTTATTAAGATGGGCTGAAATATATAAATGAACTAGTTTTTACAAGATAAAACATAAGCAAAGATAAAAATTATTTTAATCTTATTTCATTGTCATTATTTAATAAATAAAGTTAATGACAAAACAGAAAAGTTTGAGACAATTATGTCTTCCTAAAAACCTACATACATGCTTTAAAATCCTAGAATTAAAAAATTGTGATTTTTTCATTTTTACTATTTATGTGGAGTAAAATGTTTGGCAAAAATACCCTAATTTAACAGTTAACTTCTGTGCTAAAGTGAAGCTCAGATGATTTAAGCGAGTAGCTTGACCAGAGTTGTGTTTACTTTTGAGAGTCTGACAAAACAGAAAGTTCCTGTAAGCTCATCACAAGTAAATCCTCCTCTTATCTCAAAGACAGAAGTCAACAGTTTTTTTTTTTATAGCTCTTCCATTTTTTTCCACAGAGTCAGATGTTCGTCAGATCCATGCAGTTTCCTGTTTCCTTGCTCACCAATCTTCACAGTGTTGGTCGATGTGCTTGCGCCCACTGTTGAGTGAGATCAGCGTACTGGAAAGGCCTAATCACCCGTTGTCATAGCAATGAACTTGGGTCCCGTTTGCCAATTTATCCCCTTTTGTTTGCTTTATGCTTTAAATTCTCATCGCTTCCCATGGAATTTGCAGCATGTGTTGGCATCTCTGTGGATTAAATTAGTCTGAAACTTACTTGTCGATTTAACAGATGAACTTCTCTGTTACATCACACCAGCAGAGTGAATCTAAATGTAGTTACTGGTGTGCTAAAAATAGAACCTTCAGTTTAATAAGTTTTGGTCATATAATTCCAAAAGCTGTTTGAAAAAGCTTCGAATGTCTTTTTTGAAGATGCTCCTGAGCTGTTCCCAGGCTTGTGTTGGGTGTAGTTTTCTGCATGTTGTTGTGGTTTTATCTTGTGAAATTACAGTGAAGGTGTTTTGTAAAAGAAAAACGTGTCATCTGGAAAACTCACTGACATTGTGAGATCTGAATCACTGTTCAATCTGCTTCCTGTTTTGACATCTATTACAAAAAACTTGGTAACCTTCCCGGTACCCAAACTGTGAGTAACTTCTGGAAATCATCCTTCTCTGTCATATCAACTTGGCAAAGTATTTAAATACAGATAAAGATAAGGTGAGAAAAGACAGATGTTTTGGGTGCAAGCATAAGCAGTATTATACTTTACTTATACTGACATTAATTTATTGGTGCAGTGTTGGCAGTGTTCTTTGGTTTTCGACAAACTAAATGTTTACAACTTGGACTTAAGGGAAATAGAAACACATAACAGATGTGGAAGACAGAGATAATTAGAGGTGGGCGAGGCATGAATGATATCATTATGAAGCCTAAACGCAGGAATGCAGGAAATGCAGCTAAAGTTCAAAACAAAGATTTTTGTTTTCTGATTTGAAGATATAGTTAGAAGTGACTTCACTAAAGACTAAGTATCTTTTCCATAAGTATCTGCTTCCACTTCACTGTATTTCTGCAGCAGCAGCTTAGCATGCACCACAACAAGCATCTTCACGAATGTTCAAATAATAGCTTAAATTGTTCCGGATGACAACTAAAAAAAGACAAAGCTGACTAGAATATTTTTATTATTTGTCTTCATTACATATGACACCAGGACCTGCATTTGAAATAAATAATACTTTTTCACTTCAAGTACAGCAGTTACTTTTACATTCAATTCCACTGTTATATTTAAGTTATATCTTCATTTTAAAGTTGCCACCTTCCTAAAGTAATGGCCACTTTTGTTTCCAGACATTGAGTACTAAGTAAAAAAAATGGACTTAGGCCATTATTTTAGGAAGGTGACAATATGCTTTAATCAATATAATAGTACTTTTACATTACCAAACTGTTACAACATTTTCATTGGTACTGACACTCTCCAAAGACAGTAGTTCACATATATCATCAGCCACTGGGGGGAACAAATCCCCATTTAATAACTTCTTTTTCTTTTATAAATTCATTTCTGGATATTACATATTGCAGTAACTTTGTTCTGGTTCAGAGGCTATGAAGACTTGTCCATCAAGTTTGCCTCATTATATCTTTTGCATGTAATAGATGTAACATAAAAGCTGTTTACTGAAAATTGAAAAGTGCACACACTTCAAAACTGACAAAATAACAAGTGGGAGGAGTAAAAAAATATGCCATTAAATGAGTTTCATCCAGGACATTAATTTTTTCTTACAATACATATGTTTTTCTTGTACGGTTTGTAAATCTGTTTTTACTCTTCAATAAACAAACAAAAAGCCACATTAGGCAATAAAGACAGCATACTATAGTAGCCATTTGGGAAAAAAATGCTTGTGGAAAGGGAGTGTTTATCTTCAAGCGTGCACCAAGTCTGATAACATGGTGTGCTCCTCATTTTGTGCACACTCAGCATTTATCTTGTCCATGGCTGTGCCGAGACGATGCATGCCATAAATGGCAACGAGAATGAGCACCAAACCCACGACTAAAAGAAGGATATAACAAAACATTATGGATCCAACCAAAGCCGAACCGGATGGCAGAAACCACACGAACACCCAGTGTTTGTGGATGTTGTGGTGAACATACTCGGGCCCCTGTTCAACCACCAATAAATCATAAAAAACAGGTGAGGCAATGGGAGTTACATCAGCCTGACTGGAGGCTGAGGTATAAACCATTGGTGAGTATGGTGTAGTTTCTAAGGTGGTTGATTTCATAGTTGGGGTGTCAGAAGTGTAATATGGTGTTTGCGTGTCGTGGTGAACATAGTCAGGCCCCTGTGTGACCATCAATACGTCATGAAAAACAGGTGGTCCATTGGGAATTGTATCAGCCTGACTGGAGGCTGAGGTATAAACCGTCGCTGAGTATGTTGTGGTTTCTGAGGTGGTTGATTTCGTAGTTGGAGTGACAGAAGTGTAATATGGTGTTTGGGTTGGTTCATATGAGACCGTTTGTATCAGAAATAAACTGCCCGTTGTTTTCTCATCACAAAAGCTGAATTCGTCATCAGGCAGAGTGTGGAGACCCCGCAGCAAGCTAAACAGTGGACTGTGACATATCACATCATCTTTGTCAAGAACAATGCGATCATTTTCTCTGATCCACCTTACAAATTCTCTTATAGCACAATCACAGTTCCAGGGGTTTTCGCTCAGAGTAACAGCTTTTAAGGCTGTATTTGACAAGAAAATATCTCCAGGAAGTGTATTTAGGTCATTGGTTTTCAAATCGATGGTAACGAGTGATGTGAGGTCCTGAAAAATGTTCTCTGGTAGGGTCTTCAATTTGTTGTTGTTGAGGAGGAGAATTTTCAGTGTGGCTAGCGTGGAAAAAAGGTTGGGAGGAAGATCCTGAAGACTGTTGTTTCTGAGGGAGAGCTTTTTAAGGTTGGGAAGACAGCAGAAAAGATCTGGTGGTAAGTACCTCAACTTGTCATTTAAATGCAAGTTCAGCTCCAGAAGTCCAGACATGTTAGCAAACAGGTTTCCAGGAACAGTGATGAGGTTTGTGTCGTACAAATAAAACTGTGTCATGTATGGCATGTGGCCCATCAGTTCGTCTGGCAAAGATAGCAGGGGATTGCTGTAAATTGTAAGTTTTTTAAGTTTTGTCATGTTGTAGAAGCTCTTGTGTGGGACACCCTTCAGCTGGTTGGAGGACAGGGTGAGGTCTGTCAGGTTCTCCAGTGACCAAAACACCCGAGGTGGAAGGCTTTTGATCTGGTTGTGATGGAGATTCAGAACATTGAGGCTCTTCAGCCGATCAAAAATCCCCGGCTCCAACACCTCCAACTCATTGTAGTACATTCTGAGTAGCTGAAGTTTAGTCAGGGTGTGAAAAATTGTTGGCGATAGCTTCTTTATGTTGTTCCTGCCAAGGTTCAGAAGAAAGAGGTTGCTTAGTCCATCAAACATGTCTGGAGGAAGATCTCTGATCTTATTGCGGCTCAGATCCAGAATCAGCAACCCGTCCAGGCCCTCAAACATATCAGGACCAATGATCTCAAGCTGGTTTCCATCTAAGTAAATCTCCTCGATCACAGAGAGGGGACTGAACACCTGAGCAGGAAGAGTAGACAGATCGTTATCTGTCAGCTTGATGGACTTGAGCTGAGGAGCTGCATGAAATGCCAAGGGTTGGATGGTGTGCAAGTGGCTGTTGGTCAGACCAAAGCGCAGAAGAAGAGTCTTATTTGACAGACTCTTCTCACTGAGGACATTCATGCTGGCTTTGTCAAGCAGCAGAGTGTATGTGTGGACAGTCAGCAGCTGCAGCAAATCTCTGCCATTACGGTCACGGCACAAAATGTGACCAAGAGATTGGCACTCACAGCTTCTAGGGCAAAACGTGTTGCAATCAAAGAGAGGTGGAGTGAGGAGGGTAAGTATAATCCACAGCGTACCTGTGTAATTAAAGTAAAAAAAGTAATAGTTTTCATATATTCACAAACTGACAGGTTAGTTTTGATAGAGATTCAGAAATTACCCTGTGTTGAATATATGAATCATTTTTAGAGAGGAGATGCATAATGAGCATCTAACATTTTTAGACAGCAATTACTACAGATCAAAACTGACTCAGAGGTGAAAAGCAGAAGAAGATAGAAAGTTTTAACTAACCTTTGACGCAGGACTCCATCACGGTCTGCTGGTTGCTGTGCTCTGAGCTGCTCTGCTGTCTAACTGAGATGTGCACTCATTGCCTGTCAAAGCTTCCGGGCTTCTTCACCAACATGCCAGCCCAGAAAAACATCACGTCATTAACGTTGATAAATACAGACAGGGACACGCAGGGTTAACTGAAAACTGAAAAAATGCCTGATGCTTTATGTCCTCCTTAATACCATAAAAATACTCCAACAATTTATTTATCGTGTATATTTTTGGTTTTAGGAAGTCTGAATGTTTTGACATTGTTTCCACATTTTTAGCCTCCTATATATAAATTAAATAAGACGCTGGCTCCTTATTTCCTGATGTGGACTTATCTTGCAAGCAGCTTTCTCTGCATCCTTTTTATGAACTGTGCTGGAATCGATAATTCTGTTTCTTCTGAAAAAAAGATAAAAAAAAAAAAAAAAGAAAGAAAAAACTCCTTCCGGGGACAGAGCTGAAGTGACAGGGCTGATAGACAACTGCCAGCCGTTGATACCAAACGGTACGTAAAAAGAACAGTTAAACCGAAGCATGCATTCACATACTAATGGTATTTATGAGTGATTTGCAGTTTTGATAGAGTTACTGTGAAATGCCATATGTCTCCTTTCTCTGATGGCTACATCATTGTCATTGTCTTCTCTATAAGTTTTCAATGGATGTGATATTTTAAATTAGCATTAATTTAAAACTACTCGCATTTGATTATAAAATTATTTCACTGTGTTCATATTTAACAGGGCTTGAAAACCAAAAACAAAAAAGTGATAGACATTGCTTGTTATGTTGTATTAAGAAAAGTCTAATAAATGTTTGCTGTATTAAACTTCTGAAAGATATGAAATTTATTCCAACCACCTGTACTTTATACAGTGTTTTTTAATAGTTCTGTTCAGATTAATAGGATTATCTTTTAAAAATTGGGTAAAGCTTTAAAATATTTTAATAGCTTTTATTTCCATCCATGAAAATTCTTGCATGGGTTTTCATGCATAAAACATGAATTCAAATTCAAAAATGCATCAGGTTTGTAGAAGGTAAATAATAATAACCACTTTAATCAAGAACTGTGTGACTTAGTGGTGCAATTAAAACTGAAAAGACATTTTTAATACTTTTGCATATGATTAAAATGTATTTAAACAAGCACAGCTGAGCCAAAAATAACTACCTGATCCTGTCTCACTGCTCTTGAGCAGTGAGACAAAAGCGCAGAAGATTGAATCACTTTTCAATCACATTGAAAAGTGATTGAAAATCACTTTTCAATGTGGCAATTTACTGCTTCAGACTAATCAGTGGTAAGATCCAATTTGTTTTTATAGTTCTTTTCCCTTTTTTTGGTGAACAAATAGTTTCATTCAACTAAAATAATTTTCTTAACAGACTATGCAATTTATTATTTTTATTTTTTCAGAAATCTTAAAACAAACAAAAAGGAAATATACACATTACATTTTCTTTACACAATAAAACAAACAATGGTTCCTTTCTAAATGCAATGAAAAGTGAGGTGATAGTTAGTTAGGTTGATAAAAACTTAGATCAATTTCTGCCACAAGAGGGCAACAAAAACGATTAAATTTAAACGTGGTGAAGATCATCTATCCACTCAACAATATTTCTGTTATATAATAAAATTCCTGTTGGAACATGTAAAGCAACATCACTCAGAGGTTTCATGACAGCATCTAAGGGGACATGAAATGTACATCACTATATTGCTGGAATAAATACAGTTTGTTCAAATTATTGGTGTTTGCAGGTTTTAAGGCTATGCTGAGAAATGCAGCAAGTTTTCCTGGCGGTTCTTTTCCCCTTTTATCTTCGTCAGACACAGTACTTCCAAAAACAAGCTGTGGGTAATAGAAGATACAGACACAATAAATTAGTTTCACAATAGCTATTAAGCATTCCTAAATTTTGACTGGTTGTAATTTAACTCACGTTCTCCACGCTTTGTTGTTATGGATTTGTCCTCAGCTACATTAGCAGACATCTTCTGCTCCAGCTCCAGGTCTTCCCACACTGTACGCAGCTATAAGTACAGACCGGACCTATTAAAACTGTTGCTAGTGTTATCTATTTTGTCATTATTAAAAGCTGTTGTTCCCGACATGTTTTATCAAAGCAAGTCAAATAAACCTCATTAATGAAGTACCACTCATATACAAGAAAATTCACATTTTTATGGGGGAAAATAAAGAAAAACAGGTAAATAAAATGACATTACAAAATAAATATATCAAAGAATAAAATGACAATTGAATCATCACAAGGACAGTGGAGCAACATCTTAACCCCCAACACGCCAGATAAAAAGAGAAATGTCTTACCTCCTCAACATCAGCTAATTTATTACCCAACCTCATACCTGCAAAAGTGGAAACGGTTATTATTAGATTATTATGTACATTTTTAAAATTGATTTCAGAAGTAGAATGCATGTTTAGGAACTTAACCTACCCAGTGGGTCGTCTTTTTCCCCACTAGCCAGGGTTTTGTGAAACAGCAATGCAATAATCTTGCTCTGAATGTCTGGGTCGTCTCTGAGGTTAAAAACATGGTTTCCTGAACATACAAAGCAAATGAAAGTCCCACTTTAAGGAAAAACAAATATCTTGTTCAGCCCCATGAAGGAACACAACATTTAAATTTTTTGCATACTCACCAGAGGTAAATATGCTCCTCCCCTCCACACTGATCACTCCTTGCAGTAACAGTAAACCAAGGAGTCCCAGAGAGCAGTTTGTGACTGTGACCCTGTCCATGGCACTCGGTGAATGGTCCTCAATGAACTCCTGCACTATGAGCAGCTTTTACACAACTCAATGGATCCTCTCCTTTGGATCCATTCTGTCAGTATACATTTATAAGTCTTTTAGCTGAGAGGAGGAGCCAGTTCGCTGCTTGAGTCTTAAATCAACATGTAGTCGCTTTAGACTTCGTCAAAAGCTCACAATCTCATAGAGACCGTGAAGCGTTTGAATGAAATACGGTGCTGTGACGTTGCAGTTGCAGGGCAGTAACCCTTCATCACTCTGACATGGCCAAATCAAAGTGATAGGAAGTTATCAATCAGCCGCTTGGTTATGAGAGACCCCTGTCAAATGTTCTTGGCACCTGCACATGCTTTTCTTTTACCGTAATTGCTTCCTTAAATAGCAACATGGGAGTGTGTTGGTCTGGTGAAGAGAGGTGAGTGAATTGGTTCAGTCTGTTGGAGCGCCACAGGAAGAGATGAGATCCTCAATCTTCAGGACTGATTCAAGGCCGAAGGAGCATCCATCACTGGGATCGTGTCAACATCTGATGGGCCTCAGCAGTCTTCCATGCATGTTAAGGAAGCAATGTTGTCCATATCTGCCTAAGGAGCAGAAACTGTGCAGGTGTGATATAGGAAATCACCTGCAAAAATTGTATGATGATGTATGCTAATTCCTACTCTAAGCTGAAAACGTGGGAGTCTTCAATTTAAGCCATAAAGCTGAAGTCATTTAGTCGTTACATACTCCTCACTACTGTCAAGATATACCGGTATGTGACAAGAAAGACGAATGTAATTTCAGGTAATTTAAATTAAAATTGCAGTAAAATTTACTGCAATTAATATTTTAATGATTAAATAATTTTAACTAATTATTTAGGGGGAGTGTTAGAAAAAAACTCTAAATATGGTTAGCAAAATTTTTTACTACTGATTCCTCTTAAATGCTAGAAGAACATTTTTGTTCTCTTTATAGTTAAGTGAGTCCCTTCTGTCTAAAGTATACAAAAATGCTTCTTTGATTTCTAATGATGAAAATTAATGTGACTTGAGAATTAAAGCGCTATTTAAATTCTATTTGCAACCTGAATTGCAAACACTTTTTTGGCCCTTAAATTTTTTTTTCAGTTTTGGGATTGTTAGAGCCACACCCCTAAATGTATTTTTTATTAACCGAGTGAACTCAAACAGGTTTTTTTTTCTTCAAACTATTATGTTGTGGTTCTGTTTGTACATTCAGGGTTGTTGAAAAATAAAAAATACCTGTTGGGTCTTTCTCCATGAAAATTGCATGGTCTCCCAAAATGTATGTTGCCATATTCTGATTCACACAGTCCCAAAACAGAATTGTTAGGTTGATTGTTTCCTAAATTTCCTTTAGGTATGTGAGTGTGTCTGTACTCATAATGTAGGTGTGAGTGCAGACACACACCTACGTTGTGTAGGTGTGAGTGGGTGTGGGCATCATTGTTTGTCCTCTTTGTCTCTATGTTGCTTTGCAAGAGTCTGGTGATTTGTACAGAAGGTAGGTCTCGTCCAATGGACGTTAAATAGGCAACACCCATCCATCCATTGTCAATCTATGAACAATGGATCATAAGTGGATAGATGAGTAGACTAGGGTAGTGGATAGATGAGTAGACTAGGCTAGACTACCCTAGCCCAGTAGACTAGGGTAGTCTACTCATCCTTCCATTGTCAACTTATGAACAATGGATGGATGAGTAGACTAGGGTAGAGTAACCAAAAAATGTTCTCAACTAATAAGTGTAGAATTAAGTGGGGACAGGTGTCTATCTGGTAATGGTATATTGGGCGAGCGGTAGCGTACACAGAGACACATAACCATGTACTCACACACTCACACCCAAGGGCGACTTAGAGAGGCCAATTAATCCAAGTCATGTTTTTGGCCTGTAGAAGGAAGCCAGATACTCAGAGAGAACTCAGAAACACACATGCAAACTCTATGCAGAAAGATCCCAGGCCAAGATATGAACCAATAAGGATCTTCTTGATACAAGGCAACATGCCAACATCCAGTTATATAAAAATATAAAGTGTTTTTGCAATTTCTATTATATTTTTAAAGCATAAAAATGACTTCATTTGTTTGTTTGTTCTTCATGTAAATAACTTTGAATTGCCTTGATGCTGAACATTTTTTATATACATAAAATTACCTTACCTGTTTGTAAGAACAATAAAATGTTTCCAGTGACAATATGTACGGTTTAATGCATACTCATTTGACCACCAAATGGCACAGTAGGCTTTATGACTGCTTCTGGGTATTGCTGATAAATGGAAGTACTCTTTTCTTGTCTTCCTGGATTATGTTATGCTGATCTTTCACACACACTAATAATGCATATTGAGGTTTGTTCTTGTAAGGTAAAAATGTGTGGAAAAAATATTAAGGTTATTAATAATTTAAAGCACAAGGTTCTGTCCCTTTCAGAGGAGTGACAGAGTCTGGGGAAATGTATTGGATGGTAAATAAAACTTAAAGTGTTCAGGTATGGACTCTAAGTATGGACTGTAGAAATATGTTGGTTGGTAAATGGACTGCAGCTGCCCCATAAAACGGCTTTAATTATGTATGACCAGCATGTTGACTCAGTAAGCACTAGAGGGAGCAGTAACACATTAACATATTCAAAATATGCTGTGCTGCTGTGCGGTCGCCTTAGTTTGTGGGAAATGGCAGCTAGAGAAATGAAAAGGCGTGTTCACAACCAATCTCTGGCGACTAGTCTCAAACAAGCAGGAGGATTTATTGTTTCTTTACGAACTTTTATTTTTATGATACCCCCACACAAAAGTGTCGCTAGCATTGTTTATCAGCTGGATCCCTGCTTTTTCACCAGTATTTCCTTAGAGACTGAAGATGCAGCTGCTGCGGCAATGAACAGTCACAAAACCTTGAAAGGCGAGATTGTCAATGTAAACACATGTAGCCGGACTTATACCGGAAGTTGGTCAACTCGGGCTTTTAAAATGAATTTAAACAATTAGAGGCATCTTTTAGTGTTTTTGTTTTGTTCTATTTGTGTCATTCGGATGAAGATTGTGCATTTAGAGTGATTGTAATTTGACCTACAGTTATAAAAATGACAAGACTACAGAGCTGCAACACATTTAGAAACAATTAAAGTTTGTCTTCTTGATTTTTCCATGCTTTAATTTTTCATGGCTATTTTGAATCTTGATAAAGGTTGTTCTTATTGTGTCTGTTTTGGACATTTGTGTGGCTATTTATGGGTTAGGGTGAAGCTCTGCAGTGTGAATGAGTGCAGCTTTGTTCTCAGCCACATCACATGTCACTTTGTCCCTGAACAAGAGACAAAACTCCCACATTTCCTCTTATTTGCTTATCAGTGTGTGACTCAAGAGAAACAGCTTTGAATTTATGGTATGCAGTACACATGCATAAAAGTCTGTCAATATTTGTGAGAAAGCTTGTGATTGTGTTTATTTTTTTGCCTGTTTAGCTTTTTCTGGCAAGATTTTTATTTATTTTTTTATCATAGAGGGTATTATATATTGCAGTTTGGTCAAGTGTGTCATTCTGATTGTTTATCTTAGTGGTTGATTTCTTTTGCTCTTCCATAATATCTCAAAGTGCTCCGTCCACATTAAAATCCTATTTTTTTTGTTTTAATGACATTGTACTAGAATCAGTGTAAAAATATAATTATGATTTAATGAAAAATGATCAATTATAACTTAATAACCATATTAATAATGATGACATTAATAACAAAGATAAGCAATATAATATAGTCCAATAAGCGAAGATTTCTCTTATTTGTGAACTTGGTAGGTGATATGTTGTTGACCAATCAATAAGTCAATCAATTTATTCGATTTAGCAAATTTCATCATTAATTCACAAACACATCCACTTACAGTACTATACACAACTGAAAAAGGGAGCAGGAAGGAGAAAAAGTTTTGTAATTACCATACTCATTGGAGCAATAGCAAAAACAAATGTATCGGACAACTGGGTAGCAACTGGTTACATTTACTCAGTTACATGTCCATGAGTAATGTTTTTGAAAAAAATGTTTCACTACGCTATGCTTTTTACTTTTATTTGAGTTTTATTTGAGACTTTTATTATTTGGTTGAAATTCCTGGCTACTCTATGTTTATTTACAGATGTAAATAAAGGAACAAAAATGCTAGACACAGATACAAACTTACAGTTAATGTTAAAGTGAGTATTCTTGTTTGATTACCATTGCTATAATGTTATTTTTTTATCTGCTGAGCCTGTCTGGCCATTTGGAGGTCAAGTGACTACAGTAAACAGTAGATTTTGTCATGAAAGTACTTACAAGCTTTATACACTACCTACTGTAAGTATAGATTTTCACTTGGAAAATCTTGTAATTAAATAATGCTATTGGAATTATTTTTACTTCTTTAAAATACCAGAACTGAGCTGTATATTTTGCTTTGTCTGAATCCATCATTTAAAAATATTTAATAAGATGTGATTCAGTTATTCAGTTCTTGAATAGCCTGTTTTTTTGTTTGTTTTGTTTTTTTAGCAAGTATGTTTTCACTCTAATTTGAGTTATTTCTTGGGTGGCTACTTCTTACTTTCACTTGAATAAAAATATGTTGACGTAGGAAAATACCATACATGCAAGTTTTTGCATGTCTAAGCTTGTATAAATGTGGTGGCAGAAGAAAGGACTTGTCCAGAGATTCATGCAAGAACCGCACTACTGGAAGCTCGAAGCTTTTACTTTGAAATCTCTACTCCGGAAGTGCAGTAGCTCTTGTTGGCTTGGTGGTCAGGGTGTCGGAAGCGTCCACGGTCAGACACGGAGGGAGGGACGCTCGGCGGAAATCTGACACGCTAGCTCTTCAGCAGCGACGTATCGGCGGAGGGTGGTGACCGAAACTAATCAAAACAGCAGTCCACCACCTGGACCATCAATCCGGGATTTACGAGCAAAGGCGATCAATCACCGGACTGCCGTTAACCTTCGAAAGTCAGCGGGGTTTTTTTTTTTTTTTTTTGACTTCTTACCGGTGACGACATGGCTGAATGTAACGTTAGCATCGACCAGAAAAAACTACCTGGAGTGAAAGAGGGTAATGTCAATAACACGTTTCTCAAATGAATGCGAAACTAGCCAGCGGATGGATGACACTATCTGAGAAATAACGTTGAACCAGTAAATGCAGCTGTCTGGTTTCAAATGCTTTAGCAGTGATGGGAGATAACGGATGCTAGCATACTGAGCAGTATTGACTATACTAGACTCGCATATAGACACCGTAATCCTTAGCCAAATCTGCAGGTGTCGTAGATTTTTTTATTTTTTTATTCCGTTGAAAATCTGCCTCCTGTCAGGATAACTGAAAGAAACATTTATTGTTGTGTCCACGTTTTCTCTGACATTGGGCTAAAGTAAAATTTCTTAAATGTGAATATGAATGTGGCTCTGTAATAGTGGCGTTTCTTTGGTCAGCTGACTCGAGGCTGATCACATGGAGTTGTTGCCTGGTTATTTAGGTATGTTGCTCAGCCAGAGCTCTGAAGACGAGCTCAGTTATGACACATATGACTAACCCTGTTGTGTTTTGGCTGTGAGCTTTTGTCTTTACTCTGATATGCTTAAATCACCTGTCAGACATAACAAACAGGCGCGAAACGACGTCCTTCTATTGTTACTGATACCAGCTGCCTGAAGGGGTTTTTAAGTAGAAATGAATCGCCAGTGGGTGTGTGTTGTGCTTAAACGACCCATGCGTGTCAGTGTGAAGCAGCTGCTCAGCACCATGCTTGTTATTCTGGTCAGAGGGAGAAGAAACCTGCGTTTCCACTGCTCAGTCATGTCTGCAGAGGCAAATATGCAGAGAGCAGTCGGAGAAGTTGTGTATCAGGCCTGAGATTTTTTCACAACCTTGATTAAGGTTCAGTAACCTTTACTAAAAATAGCACAATATTATCAAACTACCATTAAAATGTCATATACACCAGTTACCCAAGTGTTTTTTTTTATTATTTATAAAACAGAAAAGCAAATTATTCTTACTGCTACTGAAATTATGTGACATGCTGGTTTATACAATTGTATTGATATGTATAATGTTTATTGTTACTTTTGGTACATCTTTAGCTTCAACATGACTTTTTTTAAGGATTGGAAATATTCCCATAAAGCTGTAGTCAACTAACTTCATCCAGCTGACTGGAAGTGCACAGCAATATGTTTGAGAAAGACAAGGCTGCTCTACTGTATGCTTCACAAAGCTGGATGAAATTCTGGCCATTAGCTTTATACGGTGTCACAATTACATTATTTTAAGCCATAGAAATGGTGGGAAGGAAAATATTTTTTTGAAAAACCAAGCACAGCTCTAATAACGGTAACCAACCTATGACTATCTTATATTCCCTTACATGGTGTTAAAAAGAGACTTTTTAAGAGGGTGCCCACTTAATCTAATCAGGAGTTGAGTTTGTTTATTGCTCTGTATACAATGCTCCTCTAATTTCCAACCATATGTGTTTAAATCGACCTTAACCTCAGCTGTAAACTTCAATACTTCTGTCCCTCTTAGATGGGTGTTGTAAACACTGTTTGCCAAAGCATTGCTCTTTGCAGCTGTCCCACAAACCCTAATTTAGTCTTAAAACTGCAGTTAAGGTAAGAACAAATTAGCAACAAAACATTTAGGGTTCTTTGGTTAAGAGGATTAAGCATATGGTCATGTCTTTGCTCTGTTAATCAAATTCCAGACTGGCAGGAGACAGTGTGGGGACTTATGGAGTTCATGGCCTTCTCTTGTCATTGTTTAGCCATTTACTACATCTGATTCTCGCCTGATATTTTTTGCTGCAGAGCAGTCCTTACTAAAGAGAAAGATGCAGAGTCGAGAGCAACTTCCAGTGGCATGACACTGTTGCTAAATGTTGCAATTGGCTAACGGTGATGTTTAGTTTTTCCAGCAGAGGCAGAGGAAATTAACTTCAGCTCGGATCAACAATTAGTTGCAGTTTTAATCCCCCGGTTTTGCTCTCCTACGCAGGAAACTTTCTGCATTTGAAGACGAATTTGTCCCAAACCTTAAAATAAATTGAGGAAAGAAAATCTGGTGGGCTCATTTCATAATGTTTCAGATGGATGTGAGGGACTGCTAGGTGTTTTCTATGTGGAAAGCACCCATTCTGCATACAGAATTGTTTCCTGGAGGATTGTTCAAACCACACTAGTACCTTAAGTAGTTATACTAAAACTAGATATGTAAATACTGCTGTAGGTTTCCATTCAGTGGAAAATGATCAGTGATTGTCACATTAGATTCTATCACTGTGGTGCTTATACAGAAATTATACAGAGCAATTTAAAATAGTAAAACATCTAGATTTTGTATCATTTTTTGTATTTTTATTTGTTGTTTAGTGATACATGGAGCTGTGCAACAGTTTTTGGTTTCTTAATCGGCTGCTCTGTAAGATAGCTGTTTGTCCTTTTTGGCTTTTTCCTAGCATGAAGAAAAGAGGCAGAATTATATTTAACTAATATGTTGAGATCCTCTTTTGGTCTAAGTGCAAATGGTAGTTCCTGTTTTATGGTTTCATTTCTTCTTCAGACAACATGATGGCCCTATTTATAAGACTGAGAAACATAGTTTGGCTTTGCATCTCTGTTCAGATATAAAACATCCGAAAAAAACTTTAGATGCACTAATCAATCGATCAGAAATCAGAATGACCGAGTTTCCTCTTGGTGACATGTGCTTGCTAAACAACAGATTAACACTTAAATTTATTAAAGGCATCAAAACTAAAAAAAAAAAATACCTTAGTTTTATTAAAACATCAACTATGAGCAAGTGTAATTAAGAAAATACGTTTTGATGCATTAACTGTTAAAAATATATCTTCATTATTTGTTACACTCAAACTCTTTTCCTCAATCAAGAAACTGACAGCAGATCTTTTCTTTTGCTTATTATAGTCTTTAAAAAAATGCAGAATCAGCAGGTCACATGAAGAAGAATATAGGAAATCGGTATTTCCAGGAAAACCTCTTCTGTTCTTCTCTGTTTATTCTTTAATATTTAAAGCTGAATCAGTCACCTGTCCCAGATGCCAACCCATTTTTAGTCTTTGCAGTTCTGGCTGCCTAAATCAGATTTTTCTTGTTAGCAAATTGTTTAGTTCAGTTCAGAAATGTTTTATTTATCCCAAAGGAGAATTAAATTAAATTGTGACCTTAACTCGTATCATGTTTCTTCAAAGTTCTGTTGTGAATGGTGATGTTGTGGGCAGGAAGGATCTCCTGTAGCAGTCTGTCTCACAATGATTCTGAAAAGGTTACTAAACAAAGACTGTTGCTGTATACAACAACAGCTAACAGCTCAGTTTCTGGGCAGCTGAGATTATATCATGTCCCAGCTGACACAATGAGTTGACAAGCAATGCTAATCCACCTCACTCTTTAAATCTCTCTGTCTCTAGGTTTAGAAAGCCAGGTCTAAGATATTTTTTGTCTAAAAATGTATCGATTCCAAATTATTCATAAATTGTGATCTTACCAAGCTATCCAGACCATATTGAAATTTTTTTTACGTGTCTCATATAAAAATCAGCTGTTTGTTGTTAGCAGATGAACGGGATGTCACTGTAAAGATGTGAAAAACGTCATTCAGATTTAGCTTGTGTGACTCATAGTTTTAATGTTATATCATTCAGTTATTAAAATTATAAATTATATTTTAAGTACTGAATTGGATTCTAATATATTGTGTTTTTTCTGCTTTTCTTCCCTGCTCAGTCTGCAAAGATTTTGCTGTGCTGGAAGACCACTCCCTGGCCTACAACCTCCAAGAACAAGAAAGTAAGAAAGCACAGTTCAGACATGCTTTGTTTTTGTCTCTGAATCCTCATATGCTGAGCTCATAAGACTCCTAACTACTGCCTATTTCAACTAAATGTGTCTTTAGTAGAAATGGACAATATCATGTTATCATTTGGGTTTTTGCTTTTAGTCACAAAACATGATTGAACAGTTACTTTGCTGTTTTATAACACAGCTGCATGCTGCACTCATGTAATTGGGCTTGTGAAGCAGTTCATTTGGTAATTTGTGTGTGTTATTTTTAGTGCAACATTTAGGTTTTATGAGGCTCTGACTGTATGCTGTGGTGGACCCATTGCTAAGCGTGTTGAAAATGTCTTTGTTTGTTGTTTTTTTATACTAGCAATAAGTTTCTCCAAATATTGGAATAAGAATGTAAGTTTATTTGGCTGATTATCAATCTGCATTAAAAAGAAAACATAAAAAATACCTGTAGAGTTTTTTCAAATGCTGTTTTTTAAAAAGAAAATTTGAATTTTTTTTATTATGCTGTATTCTTCATCTCTTTGAAATAAAACATAAAACGTCTTTTGAAGTGTGGCATTTCCAAAGCCCACCATGCTCCATGATGTCGCCCCATTTGGAGAATAAATTTAAAGTGAATCTGCAGCGTCAGTGGATGAATCGCCCATTAAACCAACATAAAATCAGCTTCCCCTGCACAGTTAACCGAGTAGATGGTGCAGAGTGCTTGCAGATGCTTTGGAGCCTTATCTTATTTGTAGGACAAAGGCGGTCTGGTTTGAATCTGCCATATTGTAATGTCTGGGTGTGTCTGTTAGTCCTCGTACGACCCATTAGCTCAGTTTGTGGGACTTTTATTACATAATATGGGAACAAAAAGCTGCATGTTATTTTGAAGGATTTGTTGTCCGGCTGCTGATTTTTTTGTTTTTAATCTTATTTAGATAAATTACATCATGTATTTCTCTAGAAGTTGCTATTTTATCTTGATGTTTGTTGGTTTGATCTGCCTCCTCTTGAGTTTGGCTGAAAGGCTTTTCCTGTCGAGATGGACAGACAAATCTAAATTCCCTAATCAGTCTAGATTTAAAGAACGTCTTCACATATTCTTTGGCATCACTTGTTTGTTGATTTTATAAAGGTCACACGTCATTGCTCAGATTAGTTTTTTTTAAAACATGTTGTTCGTTTCTGTTTACGTAGTGAAAAACTGTACATGCTAAACAATGGGCTTTTTTTATCCATGTCATCAATATGACACTTGAAATCACTATAACAAAGTTAATTATGTACTAAAACCGACCAGATGTGGCCTAACTAAACTCTGAGCCTGCGTTGGAGATAATCACTTTGTGTTTCCTATCCATGATGATCGCCAGCTATACATCATTGTGCCATTACTGATCTTTTCATTTCACCTTTGACCCTGAAGAAGACGACTGGCTAATGTCACATTCTAGTCCACTTAATGTACAAAAATAACTTTTTTAAACAGATGGTTGTCACAAAAACGCTCATCAAATTCTATTCAGCATCTGGTTTTATTTTCATTTCAAATGTTGCGCATACACTTAAGCATCCCGTTGTCAGATGGAAATAATTTTCGCATAGCTCCGTCAGCGTTTGAAATTTGTTCTCTTCATTAAAGAGAACAAATTCCAAATCTCAGCTGAGTTATCTTTTCAAACTAAAGTTTGTGTTTTCATTCCTCCTCCCTTCAAAAGATGAATCGATGGCAGACAAAACGACGTATAAACCTCACTCCTGTCTGTCTGTTTATGTCATAGGTTGTGACATCAACTATCCCCTAAACAGTTTCCATAAGGGTTCAAGTAATCAAAAACTCTCAAAGAAAAATCAATGTTAACCCTTTGACCCTTCATCACTTTGGCACAGCCATGACTCAGTTTCCTCTTTCGATCCCAGCTGCGTAGAACAAAAACTTATAGTAGCTTCTCTCTGTTAAGTCGCCAAATAGGATTGGTCCTTTTCGCTCAAAGCTGGCAGCAGATCAATAACTGGGTGAAACGGAGCCGAGCGAGTGACTGATGCTCTCCATGCCTGCAAAGTGCAGCGAGTGCGTCAGCAAAGCAGGATTTATCATCTGGTACAGCCACAGTGTGCCATCGTGTAACCTTGGATAGACGCCTCAGCTGCAACCTTCATTTCTCAATGAATCGAGTTGTGCTTTTTTTTCATTACGAGACCCAAACGTGTCTGCTGCCCCAAACGTTTATCTTGTCTTCTGTAGACGGTCTTCACAACCCAAAGGCTCGTTGGATAGGAAAACATAAAGAAGCATGTCTTCACTTTGTGTGTACGCAGTTCCCTTCAGAGCAGTGCTTGTCTTTTTGTGTCTGCAGTCGAAAGTCACTTGGCTTCCAACGTCCATAAGAGCCGCCTGGTGCAGAAGGACCTGCAGGTGGCCAAGAAGCTGCAGGAGGAGGAGGACGAGATA
The DNA here is from genome assembly GCF_003331165.1 of Xiphophorus hellerii. Lineage (NCBI taxonomy): Eukaryota > Metazoa > Chordata > Actinopteri > Cyprinodontiformes > Poeciliidae > Xiphophorus > Xiphophorus hellerii. The sequence goes on from NC_045680.1 coordinate 13,316,949, forward strand.
GCCAAGATTCAGAACCAGAAACAGAACAGTGACATGTGGGTATTTTAGATACGCCCACACCCACACACTGGTTAAACAAAACGCCTTTAAATTACAGCAGCAGTATCTATTTGGATGTAGCTGCAAAAGCAATTTTTTTTTAACCCTGTGAGCATTTTGAAGTTTGTAGCTCACCCTTCTTATTTTGGCAATGAATGTCCTGAATAGCATTTATAAGGTGATAAAAGGGAAACTTTGCATATTTGTTTATAAAAATGTGCCTTAAACAGATATTACTGCATAATGAAATCATTAACACCAATATATACTTTTTTTCGTCTTTGCCACACAAAAGTTAATTTTATCTCATAGTTGGTGGTAGTGGGGTTTTTTTGTCACATTTGTACTTCCTTATCAGCAAACCCAAACACACGCACATGCACCCCCACACACACACAATCTGCCTTATGCTTTGTCAGAATCTTAAACATTTTTCTTAGACACTGATGGTGTTCATAAAAACACAAATAGTGAGGCAAATAGAGAATTACCACAGATGTTGCAACCCAATGCATTCTGGAATTGACGGGGTGGGGCCATCTGTCAGTCTGTTAAACAGAGAGAAACATTGACAGACAAATAATAGAAAGAAAACGCTAGAGAAAGAGGCTTTGACCTGTGGTCATGATAAATGTAGGCTTTAAAGCAAATTGGATCTGTATGCGCTTTTGGACAACGAGTGATCCCAACCCGCTCTTGCATTGTTTACAGTTTTGTTCTCTCTGTTGATGTTTTTGCTTTTGCCTGCAAACACAGAAGACTGCATCAAATGCAGCTCTTTGTTGTTTTCGGTGTGTTTGCATGTTTCACACATAGGATCTTTAAACCAGCCCTTTAAAGAACACTATTTTCATTGGTTTGCCTCATTTCAAATGTGGTTTTGTCTTTGAAACTCTGGAAACGTTTAGATCACATGCAGACATTGTCATTGCATTCTGTGACTCGAGGTTGTTGAGCCTACTGCTAACTAGCTGCTAAAATACCTTTGCTAGCTAGTTAGCTGTTCTGTGTCTATAGTTGTCAAGTGTAAATTTACTGTCAGTTTGCTAAACGACATTCATCTTTGCCACACGCTCACTTCTGTCACATTCTGTACAAAAAAGCTAAAATATACAGAAGTAGTTTGGTACATTTATGCTGCAGTACAGATCTTAAATGTCATTCATTATAGTCTTAAATTTGAGTTAGCAAAATTCTGATTGAAGTGAAGTCAAGGATATCAGCTCAACACTCTACATTTTTGTCACATCTTTAGTTCTTTGGGTAATGCTAGGATTACTTTTTATCTGAGCCACTTCAGCCTCAACTAGGTTGTAAAATGTATCACTGGGCTCTCAAACTCAACATTAAATGTTGGTTTAGTAACGAAAAACTGGCTCTCATCTGTGGTCACTGTGGCTACATCAGATTAATGATAAAACAGGACATAATCTTGCCTTAAATCTAACCTAAATCTATTTACTGGTGTGCATTGATTAGAAATGCCAGATTTTGAGTTCAGTTCCACAGTCTTTAGTAGTAAGAAGTCAATCAAATCTGTGATAACGTCTGCTGGACGAGTTTCGAAACGTAATTTGAAATTCTTTCCGGAAAGTTTCAATTTGTACAATCATGGTGGCACTGCTGAATCGGTGATGTCAGTGTATGAAGTGCTGTTTCAAACATGCATGGACTGTTCCAGTAGAGAGAGGACTGATCCTCCATCGTGTTTACTGCCACATCAAGCACTCCCACTCACAGACCTCCAAGCAGGCATTCGCAGACTAATGCCAAAAACAGACACCTGGTACTTTAAATTAAGATGCCACTAATGTTTTTTTACCCTCCTGTTTATCGAGCTCAACTCGTTCTGCGCTGTTAACACTCATATTGCTTACAGGTGCAGCGCAGGGTAGAAAACCTGTGGTGTCTGCCCTTTAGTGGACTGTGACAGCTTTCTAGTCAGATGGTGTTGCCTACATGTTTGCAGAGGAGCGAGCCAAGACAGCCTTTTGAGATCAACATCACAGAGAAGCTCCTGCCAAAAACTCCTCCAACATCTCTGGTTATTCTCCAGATTACACTTTACACCCAAGGATTGCTTTGAAGTATTTTATTAATAATATTCAGAAGTATTTCAATGCTTATTAGCTGAATAATTATAGAAATTCTTAATCCTCAGATGTCAAAGCATTTATCAGGAAAAAAATTAAGACACACACAGAAATTCTTTACTGTATTTTATGGATGGATTATACGTATCTGAATAAAAAACAAAAAATGAAAAATGTTTACTGATGTTCACTTGAAATATTTGAAGTGACCACAGCAACCTTGCTAGTATCCTAACCTTTCTCTTTCTTGTTTGATTCCATCTTGTTTTGGCTCACCAACTCTTTGGGATTCCCAGCGAGCGACAGGACGTGGAGATTGCACATGAGATTCAGGAAGAACTGGTCCGACAGGCGGAGCAGCAGCGACAGCAGGAAGAGAAGGATGCAGTAAGAAACATAAACTCTCACAGACGATGTTTAATATGTGCAAAGGCTACAGTCATCGGCACGATTGCTCTGGGTTTAATTCCCTGGCTTGGGCCATTTGCAGCATGACTTCCCTTTCTTTCTTCACCCTTTTTCCTGTCATCTTACTGTTTACTAAAATAAAATCTTTAAATACACTTTCATAAACAACTGGCATAAATTGTTCAAACCTAATCGATTCATCCATTGTCCATGAAACTGTGTGTAAATCTGAACGACTATCAACAACACTGTTCCTCATTTTGATACTTGTAAAATATGGAATGATGATTTGCTTACCCCATAACACATTGTTTCAGATCAAACACATTTGTTACAGATGATCCAGTTTTATGTTCACTTTGGTCTGTTTTGTTTGTTTTTTGCAGGCCATCGCTCGAAAGCTGCATGAGAAGGAGATGATGAAAGAGGAAAGGAGGAGACAGAAACAGATGGAAGCAAAATATGAGGAGGATTACTTTGAGGATCACGGAGGTGGGGAGCACACCACAGCTCATGTTGATGTTTTGCTGTTTCCTTTTGATGCCGGTATGAGCTCATGTGGGACTACAGGGGTAAAGATGTTTTTCTTTCTTCAAGACGACCGTTTCCTTCCAGCGCTGAAAACGCGAGAGGATTTGCCTTTGATTCATTGGGGTCCTTGTGATTGCTGCTGCTGACTAGAGGGAAAGATCTAGAATTAGACCCGTGGGAGAACAGAGTGCAGCTGCTGATGTAAAGGGATTTTTAGTGGGCTTGAATTACAGCTTTAATGTGCTTTGTCTAATTATAAATGAGCAGAAGTGTTAGTGATTAAGGAATGCATTATAAGAACACCCCATGAATCCTTAAGTGATTTTTACACCTCAGAAACATAAGTTTTAGCTTTTAGCCACTCTTCTATGATATGTTGGCGAGCATCTTTGTGTCGCACATTGTTTTTCATTCTCATCCCACTCCTGACTGTGCTGTAGTGCCATATTATTTTGACTGCATAAAAAGACATTTTCTTTTCTGCGCTTTGTAAATTTCACCCCATGCTGACGAATTTTAATGAACATCATTTCCAGTTTTCTAAATGAAGATTTCTTTGTAGAAAATATCTCTTTCCATTTTAAGCATGCAGCGTCGAGGTCTGATAACAGCCTTGAAGTTTTTCGATTGAGGGCGTGAATTTGGGTGTGGTTTCTTTCTTTTCCCTCCTTCGGAGTCTTCTCATCTGGCTGAACGTAGCAGGTCAAATAGACTCTGACATTCCCCCCCAAAACATTGAGATTTTTTTAATGGAAAGATGTAAAAAAAAAATGTTTTATCTCAATGGTTACCAGATAGTTTTGTCTCTCTTTTATTAAAAAGTGTGTTGATCCTCAGGTTTTCTCAGCTGGCGGACTGACTCTCACTTCTCAAAAAGGCGGCTTCTGAGTGCTTGCGGCTTTGTGTAGACAAAGACACTGGCCTCTTTGTTGACATAAACAGGACTGGGCAAGTGTCTGCAGCCGTCGGGCCTTTCTGCCCCCCTCTATCAATGTTGTTTGAATCCATCGTGTTGCCTGAGCTCCTTGCGCCGGTTGCAGCCGCTCTTACTTGCTCTCATAATAATTTTTGTGGCAGCAGCGCTATGTTTGCCGTCCAGCCCTGTAAGTTACGTCACTGCTCGCATTGTGAACTCCCTGCTGGGTTTGTGTGTTCACATAGCAGGTTAAGTGTGATCTTGCTGGAGGCTGTGGTTGCTCTTTTGTTTACTCTGTATCTCAACCAATGTGGGAAAGACGTCAGCAAGCAACTTGCAGGTTACAGGATTGTTACTTTTTAAATGTGTTGGTATGTGAACCGTTTTTGACTGTAGTGCTGCTCTGCATGTTAGATTTCCATTAGAAATATGCAACTTGTGTCACAGTTGAATATTTTAGCTCTTTACTTATTGATACCAGGCTATGATAAATGAGTGTAATTCTGCAGATGGCAGTAGGACCACAGGGCGCTCGATTTTTTTAAAATTATTTATTTATTTATTTTTTTCACATTCTGTCTGTTATACTACCATGACATAGTGACAGTTTTAACAAATATGTAAAAAAAATCATTTTATTAAATAAAAGTTACGTACTACAGCTTTAAGCTTAAGTGAACTTGAGATACAGAGATGGAAAATGATCAAACACACACAAATGAGTCCACCTCTGAATGACTCAAACAAAATTAAGGTTTTGGAGTGGCCTAGTTAAAGTTCAAACTTAAATCTAATTGAGATGCTTTTTACGGATGAATTAAAACAATTCTGGTAAGAAGAGTGAGCCGATATTCTTAATAGTGATGTAAAACATTCATTGCCAGGTGCTGCAGATGCATGAAGGCAGGCAGAGGATTACTTTTTCACATAGGCTAAGGTTCATTTTCTCTCAAAACTGTACCTCATATTAGCAATCGTGCGAAACCAGTTGATTCTTATCGGGCTTCTCACAGGAAATGAGGTCTCTTTACTGTATTTGCTAATCTCAGTGACCTACAGACCAGCTAGTTTCCGGTACGGAGGTCTCCGCCTGACACTGGATTTTAAACACACCTCATCCATACTCCGTTTTCCTCAGCCGAACAGAAAAGAATAAAATTTAAAACTCGTCTTGTCACCTTGGAGCAGGCACCAGTTATTTCTGTTCCTCCCTCTTCTTTTTTTTTCTTTTAGACAGCTAAGTCGATTTGATTTGAGCAGGCTGTCAGATAACAGGAATTCCTTTGCAATGACTCTGATCTGAGCTTTGTTCATTTCCACTTGCTTTGTCTGTCACATGCTAACAGCCAGCAGACTGGTTTTCACTGAGGTGTTTTCCCAGCTCTGATCGGTGTTGTCCTGAACGTTTGTTGTTGCAATAATTCCAGATTTCTTATAGCATGAACAGGAAATGAGCTGCACAGTATTTTGAAAGCATTATTTAAATATGTAACTAATGTTTTTATTTTCTTGAATAACACACACTAACTTCGAAACACAAAGCAAACAGTTCTGGGCATTTTGGGAGCGTCTAACACCTACGTCCATGGCATTCTCTCTGTGCCTTGACCATCCCTCTCCTCGCAGGTGCTGCGTTTACCTGCATGCTTAACAGCAGTCTTGGCTCATAGCATCCTGTTTGTTGTTGTTTTTTCCTCACTATTCTTCCCCCACCTCGTCCTTCATCAGAGCCAAGATCTGCCGATGTGGACAAACGAACCCGTCAGACGTCTAGATCTCCAGACCTACATGATTCATACTCTCCTTCGCGCTCAAACAGAAAACACTCTCCAGATTATTATTCTGCTGAGGCTAAAAGGAGCCGGCACCCAAAGCAAGACTCTGCAGCACTTCGTGGTCACTCCAGATACCCAGAGCACTACGTGGAGGCAGAGCGAGGCCGTAGCAAGCACGCAGACCCGTGTCCAGAGCACCTACTGCCCTCTAGAGGCAAGCATGGGGACAGCTACCCAGAGTTTGAGCCTTCATACACTGGCAGACCCAGGGAGCAGGGGCAAATGGAAGATGGAGTGATGAGAAGGAAGGAAAAACCAGCCAGACCGCCGCCTCCACATACTACTGTAGAAAGAGACAAGGACAGGGAGAAAGACAGGCAAAGATATGATAGGGACAGGGACTATAAAACGGAGAGACACATAGAGGAGTACACAAGAGGAAGGGAGCAGGATGCCAGGCAGAGAAGAGAACGGGAAAAATCCAGAGATAGAATACCAAGCGATGACGGACCGAGAGACGGAGACAGACACAGACAAAAGGACAGACAACAAACCAGGAGCAAAGACCGAGCACTTGATCTGGACTTTTTGGAGCCAGAATACATCAGGGACAGGCCAAGAGATAAGAGGGGCTCCTGGGAGGAGGAAGAGGATGATGGTGGGAGGAAGGCCAGGAGCCGGCAGCTCATCCACTCCAGCCCAGTAGAAGTGTTTGACGTGTTAACAAACAGCGAGGCTCGAGGAGGAACCAGGGAGATCCGGGACCTCTTGCAGGTTGAGTCTCCTGGAACAGAGCGCAGTCACAGCCAGCCCAGCAGAGAGACAGGTACCACCAGTCCCCTCTGGGCGCTGTCGGGTGTTTGTGTGGTTGCTGCCCTTGCTTTCCGCTGTGAAAATCTCCGGTGGTGGGTCGATCTAACAGACAAATCACTAGTGGCTCTGATGGTTTAGATGTTTCTCTCTGCTTCCATGTTGTGGGATTTTCTCTTTCTGCCATTGTTTCCTGGTTTGTGATGTTGAGTCTGGGTGTTCATGTTCTGCAGGTTTCATGAACTGGAACAGTTTGGCATTAACAACGAGCTTCAGGGCTGCTCAGCTGGTTGTAATATTAACCAAATTAGGAGAATCTACCAAACAAAACATGATGATTCACACCAGTAAAGATACACTGCAGCCCTTTGAAACATGCCACATGACAACATATGAATAGCTTCTGACCAATTAGATATTTTGTAATCGGTTAATAAGAAAACACATTTTCATAATTAGATAAACCTCTCTCTCTATAATCAAAAGAAGCATATCCAATCGTTCTTCCTTGATTGTGCAGAAACAAGCAGTAGTATTCTCACCGTTTCTTGGTTTCCCAGTATTCTGGCATAGACCAACCATTTCATGGGGTTGCTCCTACAGGCCATGTTGACAAAGGAAGTGGCTCAGTTATCCCAGAAACCGAGTATGGATTGACTGAAGCCACAAAGGGGTTGACGAACCTTGACCTTCGGGAGCAAGAGCTGAAGGACATGGAGGTCGCCAGAAGACTTCAGGAGGAGGAACTCAAGGTGAGAACACTTTGAAATGTCTTGTTGCTTAAATGCACGCTACAAATAAACTTGCCTTGCCACAAACTGCAGGCACACCCTGTAATTGTTTTCCCTTTCAGTGTTAAGTCTGGTATGCTTTTTTCTCTTTTTTTTCCACCTCATTTATTTTTATTTTAATTCAAGTTTTTTAAATGTTTCTTGTTTCAGCGAATGAGCAATATGAAGGAGCGTGCAGCTCAGGTGGCAAAAGACGAGGCAAGTTTTAATAAGGTCTTGTTTTACATCTTTTTGATGTATTTTTTTGTTTTTGTCCTTAGTTCAGAGAGTTTGCCTGTGACTAATTCACAGGCAAACCTGAGTTTTAAATTGATGCTTAAGCCATTGATTATTTAAAGACAAATATTTCAGTAGTTAAAGTCCTGCTATGGTAATTGGTCTCCTCATTTTCAGATTGTTTAATGAGAACAGTATTTCAACTGAGTGCACATGAAATCCTATTGGACATGGATCCTTGTCGTTCTTTTGCTATCTTTGTTTTGTCGATCTGACAGGAAATTGCTCGATCCTTGATGGAAAAGGAGAAGAAGGAGTACAGAAAGAACCGAGAACGTGAGAAAGAGAAGGAACGAGAGAGGATGGCCATGGAGAAGATGGCCGTGGAGAGGAAACGACCAGAGGGAAACTACAAGGTAACTCCCAGTGGCCACACCATCCACTTCTGTTTAGTTGTACAGTGCTGCTGCACAACACAAGGGACTTCAATTCAATTCAATTAATTTTATTTATGCATTACCAATTCACAACAAATGTTGTTGCAAGGCACTTTACATAAAAATAGTTTCAATTTAATCACACATTCATTCTAATTAATCCTAGTCATTGAACAGTACTCAGTGTTTTATTAAATATTCAAAGTAGTTTAAAAAGTTTGTGTTTATGGAAACCCAGCAGAGTCATTGACTTGCAGCATTGGACGATCAAGTAGCGACAATCACTTGTTGGCTTGACGATAAAAAAGAAAAGATGTTTCAGTTTTCTTTTGTATAGGTCAAACTCCATTGAATCACTACAACCAATTAATTATTTTACCAACTTATTAACTAATATTTTTTTAATATTTCTGCCTGAATTAAAATGACTTGTGTTTGTGTTGCCTTGTTTACATTTATTTACAGACTTATTTGTTTACTTGTATAACTGACTTTTTAATTATGCTATTTATTTGACTTACCTAGCGGATTGTTGTATTGTTGTTTTGTTTATGTAATTTTTTACAGCTAAATTATTCATTTATTGACTTATTTATTTATCCGCTCACAGCCAAGTTCGGAGGAAGCTGCGTGGCCCAGATCGAGAGATGAGTATGAATATCACAGACAGAGAAACAACAACAGACCTGTCCGGTACAAGGCCCATTCAACAACCAGTAGTTTTACTCCAGTAAATCAGTAAATCAGATTCTGTTTGTGCGTCAGATGACTGATGTGTCTCTGTTGTCTCAGGCCTCCTCAGCCTCGCACTCCTGATTATGAGAATGTTAGCTCGGTCTACGTCTACTCGGACCACCATGCTGCCTCTCGCCCTCCACAAAGACCTGAAGCAACTTATAGAGGTACTTCATAGTATTCTTAAAAGATCAGAAATTTTCACACGAAAAATTTTTGTGATTGGTCAGTGAGTCATTTTTTAAAATTTTTATTATATTTTTTCAAAATTATTGGATGCTTGGATCAGCAGTAGAAACAAAATACACAGAGATAAGTGACCTGATCAACCAATACAAAGCATCCTAATAAATATCTGTTGTTTTTCAGGTGCCTATCAGAAGCGGTGACTCGAGATCTGTACCTTAAAATGACTGTACCTTATCCAAACATGCTGTCAACCATCCATCTTTTTCTTTGTGTAGTCTTTTCCTTTTTTAAAATATTTATCTTTTTTGACCATTCACCAAAAACGTTGATACAATCTTTGTGTTTAGACTTGGGATTTTTTTGTATTCTTTTTTTTTTTTTTTTTTTTTGGAGCAGTGTTGGAACAACATTTTTATTGTATATTTTTTTTTGTATTTTCTATTTGTTAATAATGACGTTAGCACTAGCCAAAGGAGCAGTTTAGCCACAAAAATCTCCCATGATTCTGAGGTGTTTAAAGGGCCTGGCTCTTTACTTGCTCTGGTCATTGCGTGCTGACGTTTGTTTTACTCTGGATTGTGCCATCATCGTCATCATCATAATCATCATCATCAAGGCTTTATGCCTCTTCTGGGTGGACGTACTGGAGCCATGTAGTTTCTTCATGTTGGACATGTCAGTCTGCTCCAGCTGCTACAGTGTCTTGTATATCAACATGGCAGCTGCTTTTTACATATGTGCTGTTCAATAGACTGACTCTCTCTTATGTGCCACTCAGCCCGTGACTTTTAGGGGGTTTGTTCTCTTGCTCTTATTTTAGAAGAATTAAAACAGGCCTTTAACACGGTGCTGTTAGCTCTGGCTTTGTTTCTGTTTTATTTTGTTACAGCGAGCTCAGCAACAATCCATTAAACGGCTTCTGGCCGTTCTTTCCTGCTTTTCAGAGGCATTGTTTGTCCTCTGTACCTTCAAACTGAACGTAGTATGACTGTAAATGAATCACTGTTTCTCTGTGCATGCTTACTGAGACTGTACATGCATTTCAGCTGTATATTAAATAATCCGGCTCTTACTTAATGATCAGAAAGGGCTAAAGCCACAAAAAGCCAATAATGTTCTCTGTGAATAAACAAAATATCTACTTGTTCATATCCTCTGTATAAAAGGACTTTTCTGCCACTTTTTCATATCTCCAATCTGAAACTGAGATGCATGTACGTTGCTTGTCTGTCGAAGCTGAAATTGTGCTTACTGCACAGAGGTGGTATGTTTGGTTTTCTTTTTAATCCTGATGTGCTGTCAGTATGTGAAATGATTGTGTAAAATTCTAGATTACTTTTGATTTTGTGCTGTACCAGTTATATATGTTCACAAAGGGACCTTTCTATTTATTTTTATACAAAATGTTGACTTTCCTGCCATTGTTTTCTCATGCTCAAGCTTTTTCTGACGTCACTTCCAGGTTTTTGTCTTTAATTCAAAGGCAGACATCCCTTCCTGTACGGAATCAAGATAACAGACAATTACACAGCACAAGTTCATCTTAATGAAGAGAAGTCCTGCTGAAAGATAGATTTATTATTTTCTGTTTTGTTTTTTTTAGTAAAGGAACAGAAAATGAAGAGCACATTTATTCTTTTAAGTTTAGGAAAATTAATATAATGGCAATTATTTTTTTTGAATACTCAGTGCTGCTTCTGAACTCCCATGTTGTCATAAATGTTGCTGAAATAGAAAACTAGCTTCCAAACCGAGTTTTCCTGCTGCAGGCAGAAATGTGGCAGTTTATTAAAACCCAAGTATGAGCCGTTTGCGTTGCTGGAGACAAACATGAAGATGTTGAATTGAACTTTGTGCTAACTGTTGACTGAATGAGATGTGTGCCATATGTTATTACTTTTCAGGGACTTAAAATGGTTGAGAAATTGTAAAGCTGTAGCAGATCCATTTCCTTTATAAATGGGGCTTCTAATGTATTATTTGAAGAGAGCGCCACCTTGTGGGCGCCTCAGTGATTGGGGATTAAAAAGTGATTTAACTGATCAGTTTTGAGTTCTTGTGTTTATTGATCATAAGAACAATATTTAAAATAATTTAGATTATTTTAAGTTCAGACATACCATTTTAATTTACAATACTTGCTAAAGGTCTTAACTTTTCACTGTATGCTGTCAGTCGATGCATTTGAGATGTTTGTGTTTTTCGACCAGCAGTTGTGATCACAATTCTCACAATAGGAAACTACTATAAACAAGGCAATTCTGGGTTGTTTTTTCTTCAAATGTACTTATTACAGATCATAATGGGTACAGGTAATGGTTGCACCTGTAACCATTATCACCAATATAGGTCACCCTAGTGGTGACCTTTGGTTCTCAAACTGTGATCCTAAACTTGCTTTCAGTGAAACTAATTACATTTTGGCAGAATTGTATCTTTTCCAAAGCTTTCCTGAAAATTTAGCAAATGATGTCTTTCTCCGATTTTGAGACAATTTCTTTTACTCACTTTTAGATGGTAGATATTGTGCTGGTTGTGTTTTCAGCTCCACACAAAACTACGACATCATTTGCAATCTGTACTGACGCTGTGGACAAAGCTAAGTATGGATACAAACACTGTTGTTCTGCTACTGGTCTACCAGCTTCACAATTTGCAGGAATCTGCTTGTGTGCAGATCTCAAGGTGTTTGTTATGCACTGAAATGAGCAAAGCCCAGACATTAATGATGGTGAGTTTATTTCATCAATTACAAAAAACAATTGTAAAACAATGTTTGTATTAGTGCAAATAACATTTGCACTAGTAAGAGCCTTTAATAAAACAGAGAAAAACACTTCTGTCCTTTATGCATCTCTCCAAACAGAATGGAAATGTGTGCAAATGCTCTCAACTATTTCCTTGTATGAGCTGTTTGCTGCCATCATTTGCTGGAAGTACTTTTTCCCCCTCTGTCAGAATTTTAATTAAATTGAGCCACCGCTCAAGGAAAGTACAGAGCTGACGCCCATCATGTGAGAACGGATAAGTGGAGCTGGTTCACCAACATACCTGACATTACTGGAGGTTTGTGTGCATGTGGTAACACCACTGCCGTGCCCTCCTGTGGGCTATGACAAGTGAACTGTCGCAGGTTTAACATCTCTGAACAAAATGTGTTTTGCTGCCGCTGAGCTCAGACAGGATTTCAGCTTCACTTCTCGATGTCTTGTAGTTTTAATAACATCTGAAATGCACACTGGATTTTTAGGGTTTCAGATCTATAACAAGAGGATGAGGCCTACTGCCATGAGGCTGCTACTTTGTAGCTTCCAGAGAAGATTTACTAAATAAAACCAGCAGCAAACAGGCAGATTACACATTATCTGAGCTGATTTTGTTGAAAACCATCACAAGTATCCACTCAGTCCTCCCACTGTGGATCTCTCTCCCATTTTTAGATGTGGATACACATCACACACACGACCAGAAACAATGACTGAAATTTTAAAGCTGAGAAATTCCCAGGCAAAGTTTCCAGCTATGTGGGCAACTGAACTGCTGTAAAAGGATCCTGTCGAAGAGAAGACAGAAAAAAAAGGATTTTGGTTTAACAGCATATGAATGAGCGCTTGTGTGATCGTCCTTTTCCTTGCTGTCACTAAAACAAATAGCAGAAGATATTCAAACAAATATTTATTCAAGCTCAAACTCGTCTTTGTATGCTACAATAAATCAGCTGCAGCAGGTGTTCTTGCAAACTGAGCGACCTTAATGGTGATAAAGAGAAATAAAATTCAGAGTTAAATCAGCTCACCTGTCCTGGTGGGAAACATCTGATGGTTTAGGTACTGAAGAAAGGTGAGCGCAATAAGCAGCGAGGACAGGCCATTTTTCCGTGTCTCACCTGGCAGGTAGAAATGTGAGTACAGCCGTCTGTCAACTGCAGCACGCCGTGTTCAGACATGAAGACACACCCACTGTTTGGAGAGGGAGGGAGAGAAGCTAGAGGGGGTTGAACTGCTAATTACCTACCTCACAGGTTTCTGTCTAGATATCAAAATGAAAGTACTTCATGGTAAAAAAGAAAAAGAAAAAAAATGAATAAAGCCTTGACAGGCTTCGTCCTTCCTTATTAAATGTTTTTCATGTTACTGTGTTAAGTGAAAAAAGCCTTTATACTGATGTTGACTTATGTAGGTTTATTTCCTTCTTCTCGCTCTGATAATGCCTGGGGCGCATCTTCAGGAAAAACCGGTGGAGGGAGTCGGGGAACTATCATGCCAAATGTGATCCAGCCCTCTGCAGAGCAAACCCACACTCTGCTTTTGTAAAAAAAGAGACAATTAGACACAACGGCTTAAAATGTGCAATTACATTTGAAAACTCACTTCAAACATTGCATTAAATATATTAAACTAATGTGTTTGAAGTAAAGACATAATCTGAGCACCTTCACTTTGACATAATAAGAGTCAAACAGCAAGACGAAAACTTTAAACAAAAAGTTTTTGCTAAAGAGCTTTAGGCTTTGTCTCTACCCAGTAACACGTCCAGAATGTTTTGGAAAGGGCTGGACCAAATACCATAACAGGTACCTTTGCCAAGTTCGGCTTCAGGAAGTTGTAGGTCCATCAGCTACAGCCAGTCTTGGTGCTTTGCTTGCTCAAGTTTCAAATTACAGTAGACTGACAGGTAGATGTAAACTTTTAAAGTTTTTATGCATTGTTTACATGAAAATATATAGATATTTTTTTCCAAAGTGTCGTCCCTTCTAAATACTGTTATTTTTTAGAAACGTCTTCATCCATAGGAAAAAATACCCAGAATGCTACATTAATCATGGTATTTCTGTATGTGGTGTTGGATAATACAGGAAGATGAGAGTTTTGGATTTGTCTGGCTAAAGTGCAGACCCAAATCGGAGTGAGATGATCTAATCTGAATTTAAAACTGGTCAGGCTGCAGAAAACTGGAGTAAAGACTGAATTAATAGATAACCAGGCATAACAATAACAGGCTGTTCATGTCAAACATGCTCTTACATTTAAAATTAGTATTGTGATAACTGCTGTACTTTATTCTGTGATTGTCTTGACATGTGCTACTGCCTTTATTGGTCAGGTCAGCATTGTGAAAAAATTATCCATCACAATGGAGTTTTTCTTTTTCTTGTTAAATAAAGGTTTAATCACAAAAAAAAAATCTCATAACCAAACAATTAAAACGTTTTTGCCAAAATGTGCCAAAATTCTTGTTAAGAGACTCATCGCCAGTTATTGGAAATGCTGGATGTCAGTTGTTTCTGCTAAAGGTGGCAAAACCAGATATCAAGTATCAGATGGGCTGATTACTTTCTAACATCGGGCCGATATCCTTTTCATCTCTACCTGAAAGTAAAATTTGCCAAAAAAAAAGGCAAAAACAGAAGAAACCTACAAGAGTGGAAGTCATTCTTCTAGGCACTGTATCTACAACACACATTTGATCATCCACTGTGTATTTTCTCAGCTTAAAGTGTTTATTTTCCTCCAATACCGGCAACATTTTTGCTTTGTCTTTCCGTCATTTTAAACATCGGTAGGTTTTAAAGTCTGGAACTGATCTACAGACGTTGTGAAGCCCATCCTGACTGCTGATGTGTGTGACGACCTGAATGTAAGCCGACAGAGAATCTCCCAGCCGTTTGGCCTTGAGGCAGTCAGAGCTGTGCCTGATGCAGGAATGACATCGGACTGGTTGGGAGTGGCAGCCAGCCCCAACAAACGCTGGGAGTCACCGCTTCTATACATGCCAAGGCAATTCATGGAGTTTTGTTAAGGCATGCACAAAATGACAAGGAATCAAATTATTTTAGGATATTAGTCAGCTGGAGAGGCCTGTAGTTGGAAGCAGCCAGTCAGAGGAGACATGCATTACAACATCATTAATTCCATCAATTACAAACATATAAGAAGGAGTGACGTTATCTTTATGTTTTTACGAGTAACTGAGCTATAAATAAAAGCAGTAAAGTTATTAAATACCACTAGATCTGCATGTTTTACCATGTTTCTAAGAAGGATCAGTTTGATATAACCAACTGCTTTAAATAGATGTAAATTTAATTGTCTTCAAAGGGGAAACTTGTCTTGGATATTGTCTTAACAAACCTGCTACCACAACTAAATGCACTGCAAACAATAAAAAATATGTTGAAGGCTAACATCACAATAAAATCTAAACACATATTCCTGCATAATTTCCAACAAATCTGACCGGAACATCAGCAGCATGACAAAGCACTTCAAAATCTTAAGAAACCATACTGTTTATGTTACAGAGAATGGCAAGCAGTTGTTGTTTCAATGTTATCCTATAAATCAGTTTATTCTCTTAAATAGATGAGAGTAAGATTTGAAATAATGAGATGACTACCCTGCTGTGTAAAATACTATTGAGTTACTGAAATTAAAGGCAGTTTATTGAATTTACTCCAGCATAAACTACTTTGCAAAAATGTTCAAACTCCTTACATTTTCGCTCCTTTCTCACATCATAAGCACAAACTCTGGTGTAGTTTTGATTTTTGGCTCTAGTGGCCTTTATTTGAATGTAGGGCAAGGCATGGGAAGACATGTCTTGGGAAGACATGCAGCAAAGGTCACAAGACCGGGAATCGAACCTGCAATGGCCACGTTAAGGACTAAGGCCTCCTTACTGTGGGTTGACCCCTGCACCACCACAACAGCCCCCAGCTGTGGTGTAGTTAATATGATATTGCTGCAGTGCTTAATAGCAAAGTGGAAAGATAGGAATATAGTTACATTTTTATTATTGATACAAATCTATAAATAAAAATAAAATGCCTCCTTTGCAGTGATATCCCTAAATAAAATGTGGTGTAACTAGTTCACTCGAGTTTCACCTAATTATTCATACTAATGCATACTAACTCTGAGAAAAGCCTCAAAGGTTTTCTAGAGAACATTATCAAAGAACAAATTACAAGTAAGGTTATGTCATAAATCTGTATTTCACGGATCTCTGTTTAATCCATTACCTGAAAATGGAAAGACTATGGCAGTACAGCAAACCTACCAAGACTGTCAAAGGGAAACATTAACCAGAGAAACAGCCAAGGGCCCATGGTAACTTTGGGGAAGCTGGGGAAATCTTTATGCAACATAGGTATCAGTTGCATCATTCACAAACTCAGCCTTTACAGTGGCAAGAAAACATCTTCTGATGAAATAATGAGAGGCCTCAAACAAACCAAACATACAGACTAAAGTGCTCTGGTTAGAAGGGGCCAAAACTGAACTTCCTGGTCTAAACACAAAATGGTGTTTGGTTTGAAACTGATGCAGTACATCACCCTAAACACATCATTCCCATATTGAAACATGGTGATGGCAGCATCATACTGTGGACACAATTTTCTTCAGGTGGAACAGAGGATCTGGAAGTTCCTTAAAAGATAACCAGAGCTCTGATGGATCCATAAAGTTTCATTAGTGACATGTGTAGATGTAACATGGCAAACAGTGACAACATTAAAGGTCTGTGAAAACTTTAAGGAAGGAACTGTCTTCCGTACAAGTACCACAGCACAGAAATGGAATGCAGCTATAAAAACGTACACCTGTCTGACAGGTCAGACAGATTTTACAGTTCCTGAGAAAAAAGCTTAACGGTCTTTCTTTCTTTCTTTCTTCATTTCTGTCTGTCTGTCGCTGACTGTCAGACTGCTCGTACTTGGATATTTAAAAAAAAAAACTGCCACATTTCTCTTTAGAGCAGGAAAATTTGTTTTGGAAGCCAGTTTTCTATTTTAGCAACATTTATGACAACATATAAGCTCAGGAGCAGCACTGATCACTCAAAAGATTAAACAATTTGCTATTACAGTAATTTCCCAATACTTAAATAAATAAAATTTTCTGCCAGGTATCTCAACCTGCTGAGTCCTGCCACAGAACTTTTTTTGGACAGGCCACTAGATGGCGTGTCATTCTAAAAATTGATGTGTTTGCACAATATGTGCATCTACTCCTTCAGATAATTCTCTGGGATGTGGATCGACTCATGTTTATTTATGTTTTTCAGTAACCTCTATGAAAAAGAAAACATCATTCAATTTCTGGCTGACGGCCACTTTAACATCTGTAGTGAGGTCATATTTCTTTGTAAAACACACAATAGATAAACAGGAAGGCACACAACTTGAACTCACTGCTTAGTTCCACTGTTTCTCTAATAAATAAGAAGTTAACTGAGTATATATATATATATATATATATATATATATATATATATATATATATATATATATATATATATATATATATATATATATATATATATGTAATTAACTCAAATGGTTTGCTCCTGTTCCCACAACTGAGCTACAATGCAGCTGAAGCTCCTCCCAGACGTCCACTTGCTCCCTTTGTGATAGCGCTCACAATGACGCATGAGGTACCACTGATAGGAAGTCCTGCAAGGACCAGTTCAGAGGAATAAAGAAAATTCCCATTCACAACCCCCAAGAGTCCAAATGAAATCCAGTAAGTATAGACATTTTACAGAATGGAGCTTATTGTAAGTCTGCTATATTAAAGCTGCCTGTTACATCAAGCCACTGACCATGCAATGTTTCAGGGGAAAGGAAGGTAATCACAAAGCACAATCATTTCACACCTGTGTACCTCTTCTACATAATTTTATCTAATCCTTGAAAAAAACTTTAGCCATGACATGCTATGTTCTTCATCAACATTTAGTTCCTTTTGCTAATTTTCTTTATTCCTCAGAAGTGGTCCTTGCAAGACTTCCTATCAGTGGTACCTCATGCGTCATTGTGAGCACTATGGAGAACCAACATTTAGTTTCATCAGAACAAGAATTCAGAGAAACATCCACCAGTTTATAAATTACGGACTACTTATTCTTATTAAACATGGGGAACTGATATGTAGTTTTACGCTTTTATCCTTTTGTCTTTCCTTTGGTTTGTTGTTTAGTTTGTATTTCCTTCTAATTGAAAATGTGCTATACAAATAAAATTACCCCTTATCTTCATTGCGATTGTGTTCCTCGTTAATCACGAATAATGGTTAATTTAAGGATTTGAGCATAATTTTGATGAGACCTAGAGCATTCTGCTCTATTTAGAACAATAATTGGATTCAATGTGTAGTCGTAAGCATACCATGGAGATTTCTCTTTCAGATGGGTGTGTGTCTTTACATAAAATGACTAAGAATTTTGTTTTTTACTTTACTTTTGTTTACAGCTTTATGAAAAATTTGCATACAGAAACACTGACTACAACAGATTTCAGTTCTTAAGAGAAATTAACAATATAATCACCCTATTGTGTTGAATTTGGTAGATGTTCACATGCACAGTAAAAAACATGTAACCTTTTCTGTTAAATCAAACTATCCTATTCTATTTTCTTCAAAGTCTCACATTTTTCATGATTTACAATTACTGTGGCTTTAAACCGTTTGGCAAAGCCCAGATGTGATGTCATGGCTTTGCAAGTTTCTGATAGGTTAAATCACAACCTTTGAGTTAAATGGAGGCAGCACACCTGTGAATGTAATTTAAGACAACACCTCAAACACACCACTTCCTCGTGCGTCATTCGAGGAAAATCAAAAGACATCAGACCAGATGTCAGGAAAAGGAATGTGGACGTCCACATGTCAGGTTCATCTTACTATACCATACCCACATGCCTGAGGAGTCACTTTCATCTGTTAAAACAATAAAATGTGCAAACAGCATGTGAATGCAGAGGCCTTAATGCTGTGTGGGAAGGTGATGGGTTTTGTGTCACAGAGGACAAAAGCAAAAACAATAGCATAAAAATCTAACAAATAAACAAAACAGAAACAAAAAAATAGTGAAGATGCTGAACGGGATTGCAAGAGATTGTCATTGACTACAGTGAAACGAGTTCTGTACCAACATGAGCTAAAAGACACAAAGAGAAGAAGGAGCCATTACTACAAAAATGTCCTCAGAGACAGAGAGCTCATATTTGGAGAAATGTCTTGTGATCCAGTGGGAAGAGAATCTCTCCCCCCTATTTTGGGCATGTACCAAAAAGTATTAATGTTTTGATATTATTTTTTATAGCAGTACATAAAAAAATAATATGTACTGAGGGCAATTACTTCTTCACTTGCTCTTCATTTTTGCAGACTACCTGAAACACTTTTTAAGTAACACCTTTGAGTAATTTTTTTAAGCTAAAACTCAAATGTAATTTAAAGAAAGGTTGCTATTTTGCCATCAAAATCAGTAATTTGCTTTTTCTTTTGTTAAACTGTTTATGATTTGGTCTAGGAAAACTCGATGCTAAAACTTCAGTATAATTTTCACTTTGATCAGATATGCAGTCTTAATTTAATGAACAGAAAGAGAGCTTTGTTAAAGACGTGGACTGAAACAGCGTTGACTCCCATGTTCTGGACTATTTTTGAATCATCATTTCCCTAAACATCCTCTGACGCTAAACAGCGTAATGTAGTGGGTGTAACTGCTGATCAGGCAACATGATCAGGTAAATTTTGTCTATAATGGGAAATGTTTCACAATGTAAAGTTAAATCCCTAATTGACTCACAACATCATAACAGTGATACAGCTATTGAGTAACTAATAACTTTTCAGATGACTGTCTTTCTTAGGATTTGGGGAAGTAAAATCCTATTCTACACTGTTTAGATACTGGAAAGAGAAGGAAAACATCTAAGTTAGCTGCTAATAATAAACTTCTGCAGCAATTCAAGATGGCGCACAGCAGTGTGTGCCATCATTCAACATATGTTGCTTTTAAATAGTGTAGTCTGGCTTGTTTTATTGCAATCTGGTGGCATATTTATTTACATCTCCAGAAAAAAAATATTTTGGATAAGATTTGCATAGAGATACTGAAATTGTGGTAGGAGGATTTACTGCATGTAAAGATTATCTACAGTAGTACAGCATTGCAGGAAGTGGAATGATTTACATGGGAAATGACCTCTCCTCAATGTGTTTTGTTGAATCATGACCACAGACATTAATTCAGACAAGTGAGGTCCACTGTGTATTAGATGTCAGTCTGAGCTCTTTTGGTTGGTCTGTGTGATTGTGGTAGGATTGTAAAGTCTGGGAAGTTTTAGCACTGTTTCATTTTTGTCATTTATGAAAAATGGTACTGACTGTGGATCGTTGGAGTCCCAAAACCTCAGAAATGGCTTTGAAATCCTTTTTCATATTGCTGGATATCATTGACTTTGTTTCTCATCATTTCTCCAAGACCTTTAGACTGAGGAATGATCCTTGGGTCTTCTTTCTTACCAGATTAGTCTTGCTTTTATGATTTCTTGTGGCTCTGACAGGCTGGTGAAACAGAGCAAAAAACGAAGCTAATCCCAGAGATTTAGGAGGGCAATTACTTCTTCACATATAGTCAGCTTGGTTTTAACAGGATTATTTCCCAAATGAAATTACAACATGGAAACTGTATTTTATATGTATATTTTAAATTTAATGTTATTTATTAATAAAAGTCAATTGAGGATTTGAGTTACTTCAGTGTGACAAACCAGCATAATCAAAATAAATATAAATAAAACCAGGAAGGATAATGAACCACAAATAGCAAAGAGTTTAGGTACATTAACCAGAATTTGGTCCAGGCACCAGATGAGATGTTGCTGCAGGAAGAAGCAGATACTAGAAGACTATCATACCACACCATCTGAATCTTAATCAGATTCAACCCATTTTTTCACATAGAAATCTTTTTTTTTCCAACAGTTTGGTCACATACAGAAGAATTGATATATTCCAGACAACAAATCCTGTTTCTCTTGATTTCAGGCTGTAGGATATAAATACTAGAAGTTTGTTGATATCAACAGTAGGGATGTGTGATATGGCCTAAAATTCATATCACAGTATTGTGATGGGTGACGGTAACGATATATATCACGATACGATTTGTTCAAAACTTACAATAGAAACAAAACAAAAAAATCCCATACTAATTGAGTAAAATGTATCCATTTGTATGTGTTAAAACACATTTAACACAGGTTTTTGTGCATGTTATTAGTACTTAATGTTGAACTGTTATTTTTATGTTGCTGCCTGTCATTGGTAATAACAGGCAGCAGCTTAATCTCAATGATGACTATCTGGCTAAATCAAACTTAAATGAAAAATGTATCTCAATATGTCATCTACCATCTGGTAAAGTCTGCTGACTGCAGACGTAAAGCAGAGGGGAAAAAAAACCTTTTTAGTTGCAGGGGAGACCTTGTTTAACAATGGTGATGTTGAGAATGATCAGTAATTTTAGAGAAAAGCTTCAGATTAAACAGCCACAGGGAAAAACATTTTTAATGGGGAATTATTTCAGGAAGGGGTGGAGAATGATTACAATCTACGAACCACATACAACTGTTTACAAACTGGCATCCTCCTCACCAAATACGGTCAAATAATCAGATAACCATTGGAAAAAATGAAGACTTCACATGTGTAAACACAAGCATGCTGCTGTGGATTGCACTAAAGAGAAATTACAATTTAGGACATTAACCTTCAGTTATTTGGGTGAAATGTCTCCTCTTGGACAGCTTTCCATTTAGCGTTGGGTGGTGTACTTTCTAGAAAAGGTGCATAAAGACATTGCACTGATACATCTCTGATTAAGCTTACGTGTTTTACAGTAGAAAATATAGTTGAAGGAACATTTATGAAGCACATCATAACAGCAGGGCTGCAGAGTAAGGCTGAATTAAAATCACAGGCTGCCCATGCTGTGAACTGAATGTCAAAACCAGGATTTTATCATACGATATGCTACAGGGAGCCAGAGAATACATTTTAAGACAAGGGTGATGTGGGCTCTTCTGTTAGCGTCTGGAGCTGATACAAACCAGCAGAGTTTTGTTTCAGCTGCAGACAGACCAACTCCTTTTTGTTCTGGACACTTTGACAGGCCATCGCAGAGGTCTAAATGTGATTAAACAAAAACATGAAGCAACATCTCCAGCTCATTTCTGGACCCGATTGTTCAGAGTTTGTTGATGTTGCACAGCTGACAGAAGCAGATTTTTAGAAGTTATTTGATGTGTTGTTCCAGAAAAATGGCGTCCTACAAAATATCTCCTAGATTTTTCAATTTAGGTTTTGTTGCCTGGGTTAGATTGCAGACAATTTGATTGAGATGTAGTTAAAAATGATTTCAGTATGATTGAATGTAAATACTTTATGAATGAATGTAGAAAAAAATGATGGTTTTTAGCAATAAAGAGATTCCTTTTGATGGGTTGTCTGATATTGACCGGGTTGTTATAATACAATTCACTGGTCATTCCTTAATGGACCAATTGTGTAGAATTCTGATGGAAACCCTGTAAAGCATAAACAAATTCTTCTTTTGCAAAAAAGGAGCAATTATAATTGTTTTTCAACTAAAAATGAATAAAATTTTATGACTTTGTGGACTCAATACATATCTTATAGTTACCAATGGCTTTTTGTGAACAAAGGAAGGAATGGCAAAGTCTAAAACTACAATCTGATTTCATACCCTACACCAAAAGAAACTTTTAACCAAAACTTCTAAAGGAAAAACTAAAAATCTGGTAGTACTTTTGTGTATTTTCTGCTCTAGATCTGACTATCATCGTTCTTCTAATGTGATCATGAGAACTAAAAAAGTGATAACAGCTAAAAAAATCTCCTAAGTGTTTCAACAGGTGTTTTACTCCAGATGATTTACCTGTAACTTCTAAGGACACGTCTAGAGGTCCACCATACAGATAGACTTCTCAAAACAATACATATTTAGACCTAAAAAGCTACATGTGTGATGTAGGCAGGGTAACTCACATACTGATATGTCAATCATTTGGGTCAGATGAAAATAAAATAGAAGAGTTGTTCCTGAAGCTAATTCTCAACTGTGAATTAACAGAAAGAACATTTATAGTTGTTATTTATTTTATTTCCCAGATTGTGCTTATGACACAGCTGGTTATAAGACTGATTGATAGACAAAGGAGGAGCATAACTATTTAGTTTTGTTTGGTAATTCTAGATTTGTGCAAATAAAAATCACATTTGAGGTTCTACAAGGCCTCATTCTCAGGTCACTTTTACTGGTTTGAAAAATCAAAACGTGTCTTGCCAAATCTTTGCTGATGACATGCAACTTTACAGATTTGAACTTAGCTTTGAACTTTGAAGTGACTTAGTTCCCATACAGCCAATGAGTAAGTGTGTGCATAAGGCCAGGGAGTGGACTAGTCAGACGTTTCTCCACCTTAGTGCAGACGAGACAAAAGTCGTTGTTTTTGGACAAAATTCAGGGTTAGAATTGGCGCCTATAACTACTCAGTGGTGATAAATATTTCAGCAGACACAAACCTATCTTATTGGTTGTTTTTTTATTCAAACCTGTAAATATTAACATCAGACAAAGCCTTGCTTCCTCTTTTTGAAGGATAATTTTTAGGGGAACAAATTTGTAGAAGTGAGAAAAGCCTCTTAGTGTTTATGCTCTTCAATTTTGGAACAAATAAGTTCAGAAACAGAATTCAATTCAGTTGTTTAAATTGTGTCAAAAAGTAAAACGAGCTTTATTTTACTTTTAACTTGTTTTGCATTTGGGCACTAATGTGTATTAAATATATGGGTTACTCGTTCATGCTATTTCGTACAGTTCCTGTCTTTACCGTGGTTTTCTTTATAACTTCTTTATTTGCAGTCATGCACTCTGAATTAACTTACAAGAGGATATTCAATAGCATTTTCCACATCATCCATCATTGTATTTGATAAGACTTCCGGATGACATATTTACCCCCCATCAGCAGTGGAGTATGAGCCTCTTGTGCGTCATGAGTCCGGGACTTTAAATAGAGGCGTCCACTGAGCGCAGCAATTAGAGCGTGTTTTAGGAGGCAGACACAGCGGTCAATAAGCGACCACTGACTTTAACATTTTTCAGTCTGTTGAACTCACCCCGCTGCGCTTTTACCTGGACAGGATGGCCAGCTCTGGACTGCAGATCGTTGGTTTTCTCCTCTCCTTAGCTGGAGTCTCTGCTACTATTGCCGCTACTTTCATGGTCGAGTGGGGAAAGGACACTCAAGCAAAATACCGTACCTATGACGGTCTGTGGATGTCCTGCAGCGGCACCTCCGAGAGGGCCACCTGCGAAAATTACAAGCATCTACTGAAACTCCCAAGTAAGTTTCAGCGCTTATCTATGAGATGTTCCACTTAAAGTAACCTGCTTTAACTGAAGCTTTCTGCTTTGTGATCCTGCAGTTGAGGTCCAGGTCACTAGAGCACTGATGCTGGTCAGCCTCTTCCTCTCCGCCATGGCGCTGATAGTCTCCATACTGGGAATGAAGTGCACTCGCTTCATGGATGCCGCGCCACAGAGCAAAGTCCAAGCAGCTGTCTGCGGAGGAGGGCTGTTCATAGTCGCTGGTAGGAATAACATGACTGAATATCTTATTTATTTAAACAAATATATCGTCACCTACCGAAAAACATCTATTGGAAGGAAAAATGTAGTGATTTTTTTTTGTCAAAATCATTTTGACAAAGAAAAAATACATATTTTAGGAAGGTGATGGTATTGTAGTTCGCTGATTGGTGCCTTTCTTTGTCAATTATTATTTTTCAAATGTCCTTGGAAATAAGATATGTGGTAATCACTTAATAATGACAACTTGATAATAAGTAATTAATTTACACCAGTGGTCAGTAGTTGCAGTTTTTTACTGGTAAATATTGAATATGTTAGTTGCTGTTAATTTGTTTATTCTGTGTAATGGAGGTTTTTGAAATGGTTAAAATGGCTCCATGATCAGGGCGGCATGGACTTGAGTCAGAAGGACCAATTAGAGCACTGATTGTGAATAAAATGTATAAAGTAACTTATATTTCCAGTGGATGGTGGATGGATGCTTTTTGGTGCTGTGCACTATATGAAATTATGGCTTTAACACTGCTGCTGTCCAAAGGAACTGACTTTAGTGTCTAATATGCAGCACTAGACTGATTAAACTTGAACTTGGCAATTCAACAATGAACAGAGATTTAAACGTAATCTGATATGCATGAATGGATTTTAGATCCCTGTTCATTTAGTTCTTAATGTACCTGCTAAGTTATTTGAAAAACGTTTCTTTTGCATATCAGACTATTAGGGAACTATGTTTGTGTTTGGTTGTGTGTGGAGGAGTGTAAGATGCTCCTCAAAGACGTAGTTGCCCAAAGCATCATTCATACAAGAGATATCACTGTTCTTTTGTGAAAATACTGCTTTTTAAATTAAATTACATAAAATATTACAGATGGGAAATTATCAGGATTTTTTAAAACAAGTCAAGCAGTGTTTTTTTTTTCTTCTAATGTGGGTGGTTCATACATCGTCCTAGTTAAGGATGGTTAAATGTAAACATGTGTATTACTAGTCTTTGAGCTGATATTAGATGTTGCAAATGAATGCAAGACATTTAATATATCACTACACAGGGACACCATGAGTGTAAGGAAAGTCAAACAACATTTTTTAGAGTAAAGCAAAGGTAGTAATTACTACAGAATGTTGACATTTATAAACTAAAATCAGAAATATCTTTGGTGCCATGAAAATCCCAACAAAGTGAGAGAGCAAAAAGCTGATCATGCGCTCACACAGTCACTGTCGCTCCATCGGCATGCTTTCAATCCAAAATGTTTCTCTGCTTTTGACCTTGTTTACCATGGTTTATCAATAGAAATAAAAGACAGGAACAAAAATACATAAATGAAAACCTCTTAATTAAGTATTCCTTCCTTGTTATGGATATGTAAATAAAACCAGAATAAAATATTAACTAGAGAAGAACACAGTAGAAACGCAGCCATCCTGAAAGTGTTCTGCAGTGAAAAGTGTTTAAAGTTTAATAGAGGTGCTGAGGCTAAATACTTCAATTACTGAACTACATGGCTTAAATAATGTATATGTAAAATATAGATTTATTTACCTTTTTTGTCTCCACATAGTTATTTAACTTAGAAGACTGTGAAGTTTAAAAATGCAGGTTTACTTGCTCGTTTAGATATTTTAAATGGATCTATACAATTATGACCAACAAATTATCTTGACTTTTAGCTTCCTAAAGTCAAGTTGAAGAGTATTGTTTTCATCTCAGCATAAATCTTATAAATCTGTTTATCTATTCAGTCATCAACTAAAATTGGTTTAAATGGAAAAAATAATAATTATGATTAATAAATTCAAACGCTTCTAAATATTGTTTTCAAATGCATCCCGTCATTAATTTGAACACAGTTAGCAGCAAGGGGCTTGTTTTCTTTTTGTTTTCCTTTTATTTTATATTAATCATGAACAAATTAAGCAAAGACCTGACTGCAGATAATACTTTTTAATAATATTTTTCTTAACTCAGGTGTCTTGACCATCATCGTTACATCCTGGTATGTCAGTAGGATGGTTGAGGTGAACGAAAAGGCACATCGACTCCTAAAGTAAGTACAAGAGAAGAGTGACTGACTCACACAGAACGCACAAACAAAAGCACTCACCTGATAAGCAAATGTGCACCTAAATATATGTGTGGGTGTGTGTGTGTGTCTTTGCAGCAGAGAATTTGGTCACGCAGTGTTCGTCAGCTGGGCGGGTGGATTCTTCACTGCGCTCGGTGGAGCGATCCTGAGCTTACGGAGATGTTGGGGGTTCAGTGGCTCATCAGAGTCGATAAGCACCAATCAGCTTCTCTCCACTGCAAAGTCCAATTACGTCTAGAAGAGAAGTTTGGACTCCATGCCCCATGGTGGGATAACTATGCATTGTGTCCCATTTTCAGATGTATAAATGTGAAAACAAAATGCAATATTGAAAGTTTTCTATAAGTTGATTTTAATATGATGACATTTTGTAAAATCATATGGATTCTCTCCACCTTTCTCCTGTTTCCTTGGTTTTTGTAAAGTCTGCTATACCTTCTGTTCAGCCTCACACTGATGTCACACTGTCAATATGTTCTGCATTTGTTAATTACTTGTCTCATAGTTTTATATTATTGCTCTTGTACATGGATGTTTATAATACTTAAGCACTACATTACTCTGTATATCAGTCTGAAAGGCTACCCAGTTTAAAAATAAAACTATTTTTTATGATTCTTTTTATCCTTTTTTCAGCACAGTGGTTTAAGTGGAAATCATTTTTTTAAAGCCAATGCCAAAAACATAAATATTCCAAGGAAAGCCTAAACATGCTAATAATAGAATAAATATGATGATAGATATGGTCTTGCATTACACTCTTATTGCTTCTTTATTTTGTACTTATTCAGCAATAAAGTAAAAACTTATGTTTATGGCTTATGATTTATGGTTTTGTGAGTTTATATATATAAAAAAATTTTTTGCTGTGATATTTTAGAATGTTTACCATGAATTTGCATGAATCTAAGCAGGGCCTGGTTATAAACAGGTAAATTTAAACGTAACATGTCCCATATTTTGCCATTTAGGCATTATTTGACATGAACTGATAGGTTTCTTAATTGGTTTAATGTTTTTTTTTCTACTTTTTGCATGAGATCCATTTAAAATAAATATGTGATTATTTTGCATTCAGTGTTTGTTTTTTTAAAGGAAATGAAGCTTTTTTTTTATCTATCATCTTATAAGTTAAGATGGTACTCTAGAGTGGCAAATATATAACCTTTTGGTAAATGTAGCAGTGAACGTGCAAAGAACTCACGCACCAGCAATTAGAGCTTTTCCCACACTGAGACAATTTCCTTCCTGTAATTTGTATTGTCACTTCAACATCTTCATACTTCACGTTATCAGCATCCAAATAAGTGGGGCTATCTGAGGAATAACAAATCTATCTGCATAGCCTAGTTTTGATTTGCCTTCCTATCAGAAAACACAGAAAGCTGAAAAGAGTCGTACTGGATAGGCTGCGTTTCACAGGACTGGCCCTCTCCAGTCAGACGGAGTCTGATTATGGTCAGCCCTTCCTGATTTCCAAGAAGCAGTGGGCACAGCAGGAAGAAAATAGGCTAATGGGCTAAAATTATGTTCTGCGTGATATCAATGTCATTTTCTTCTGCCTGTGTTTTTTTTATGATGTAAAAAACCCTGATGTTGTCTTTTATTGTGTATAAAGTGAGGTAAGTCAAAACTGTCCAAGTCTCTAAAACGTGAAAAAAAAATGTACGTTTTGTTCAAAAACAACATAATCATAATAGAAATACCACGTAGGCTCTGTTTATCTCAGCATTCCAGACTGAGTGCAATTACCCAAAACAAATTAACGTCAACAGAGAATATGTATCAAACATATTGACTATATTGATTATAGATTGTTCAATGTCAATATATAGAACATAATCTTCGTCTATTATTAAAAACTCACTTGTACATGCTGGGTGATAAAGGACATTTTTTTTCTTTTTCTGAATGTTTGTGTTAAAAAGAAAATAATGATAATAACTTTCTTCCAGATCACCTGTGCTTAAGGACAGTAATGTGACAAACTTTTATAATGTTATGTTGCAGTATTTTTACAATATTTGATTTGGGATGGTCTATCTATGTTTATTTCATTCCTAAGAGTGAATAAATATGCAGTGAATGCCATTTTAACATGAAAAAAGTATTGATTTGCTTCACTGCCACCAAGTGGTTGAATCACCGTGAGTTTAAAATCTGCTTCCAAATTATATAAAAGGGAAAAAGAGTGAGATGGACTTAAATAGCATAACCTTCATTGCATTTATATATTCCTGCTTATCAGGCTCATTTGTCAGATTAAAAATACCTTTAAACAGATATTAAACATCAAGGTGATATGTGTTTAATAAATATGTTTTCTTTTGGTCTGATGTAATATTTTAATCCTAAATATTGTGTCTTCAGTAGCTGTAAGCAGGAAATCAACATAATATTCACAAATAAATTCTTGAAAACTTCAGTAGGTGGTTAATGTTTCACTTTATGAATTGAATTATTGAAAAAAATTTACTTTTGACTCTGAGTGAAATATTTCAGACACTCAGTAATTTTACAATTTAAAAAGTTGTGAAATTACTTTTTAAGTAAAGTAATTTATATTCACTCTTGTTTGAATACAATGTAGCTTTTGGTTACTTTACCCACCTTATTGTTGTACAACAACATGTGGTTTCAATATCAATATATTTTGTTATAATTAAAAATAGCCTTCAAATATCGAGATTATGAATTGTTTACAACGAAGACCCAATATTTGTACTGACAGAAACATGTATTTAATATTGTTACGGAACTTGCATATTCCTGCTTTGACCGCCTGAGGGAGACATTGTCCCATTATTAAACAAGTGTCCGAAGCAGAAAACCATGTGAACCCAGTTTCCCTTGAAGCTTTATTCTGGACAATATAAATGTCCAGAATAAACTTCGTCCAGTGTGTCCTTGTGAATTAATTCAATAAACAGGAGCAACAAAAGGACAGAAGGTCTGGAATAAAAGATATTCATGGTAAGAAATACAGTATTTTTAAATAGTTTGGGGTCAGAATTTATTTTTGCTTTGAGCAAGATTGCAAACTCAGTGTTTCGTAAGTTGCTGAATGGTGAGTTTTGGGGACCAAAACAATGGTCATTAAGCAATTTTCGAAGGCTGGTAGAAAATCTAAGAGGTTTACTTATAAGGACTTGAAAAAATATTAAGCCACATTTTGCTGCAATTATATCACCAAGACTTTTGGCTAAACTGTTAGACTGACTGGAGAGTATTTGGAGAGTATTTATAAGAACTGATTTTCAAGTTGTGCCACAAATCATTAACATTAGATCTGGACTTTGACTGGACCATTGTAACACATCAATTGGGTTTGCTCTAGGTCATTCCATTAAGCTTTATTTTTACAAGGTGAAACTCTACCCAAGTTCCTTCTGCCATGTTTTCTTCCAGTATCGCCTCGTATTTACCATCTTCAATTCAACTCTGACTATATTCCATATCTCTGCTAAAGAAGGGGTCTCCCCATAGCATAATGCCGCCAATACTGTGTTTCTCAGTGATCATGGCTAAAATATTTTTGCTATCACTATCAATGATGTCTTCTGAACATTTTCTGTCAACACATTGCTCCTCCTGCCTGGGTTGACGGCCATGGCTTGGTAGGTATTCAGCGTTTAGTGAAATGCCGAAAACTTGCGATATTGTCTCATAACCCAACCCTACTTTAAAATTCTCCACAACTACATCCTTGACCTTTCAGCTGTGTTTCCTGGTCGTCATGATGCTGTTTGTTCACTAATGTTCTCTAAACATCCCTTGAAAGAACAGCTGTGTTTATGCTTAGATTAAATCAGCCACAGAAGGGCTCCATTTGTTAATCATATGACTTCTGAAGGAAAAGTTACGTGAACAAAACTAGGGTTCAAATTTACATAGATCTTTTAAAAACAAAAAGTTCACATATCGCTGTGTAAATAGATACTCTAATATTTAGTTAAATGTCTATGGTTGGTATGTGAGTGATGGGATTGTGTTTATCCCCCCCTGCAGGATTCCTCTGCCTCCCACCATCTGGCCTGTCTGCTGGTCAGCAGCCCTGATTGTACGCTAGCCATTCATCTCGCGGGGGGGAGGAGTTAACGGAGCCAATGAGGGGTCTTAACATGTGTGTTCCCGGTCCACTGCCAATATTTCCGCCCCTGCTCCCGTGCTGAATGGATCTATGAGGAAGCCTGTACATGGACTGTAAACCGAGGCTGCGCTGATTGCTTTGGATGAGCCTCCAGCCGTCTCCTGCTGCTCTCCGCCCGAACTGAAGCAGAGGATGGATGGAAACTCGTGTCCGCTGATGATCCTGTCTGTGTTCCTGCTGTTCAGCGACTTGCTGCTCTGCTCAGCTGCCTTTCTGGAGCCGGTCGACCTGTTGTATGATAGCGCTGTGCAGGCTTTCTACGGCGGCGACTATGAGAGCGTGGTGCGCTACATGGAGGGAGCGCTCAGCAGCCACAGGGGAGTCCGGAGCACCCGGATCCGGTGCCGGCTGAGGTGCCAGGACCAGCACCCGTTTCATAAAACCTTCTCGGACCTGCGCTTTTTCGACGTAGTGCTGCGCAGGACTGTGTGCATGAACGCATGCATTGAGGCGAAGCTTGGCACCCAGTCTGTGCATAAGGTCAGCGATGAGGTCATACAGGACTTCAACAGGAGGATCCCCTACAACTATCTCCAGCTGGCTTATCAGAAGGTAAGGAGTTGACTGAATGGGAGCTATTGTTGTCTAATTGCTTTGGTTCGTGATCAGCTGTTCCTGCTGCTCAGAAAAGTGATGTAGAGACACAGAAGAGAACACCACTTGTTGCTCGTTTCCTGCCAGATCAACTATAAACCCAAAACCCACAGCAAAGTAAAGTGGCTTTTATAGACTTTTTTTCTGTTTATTTTTTTTTACTACACCAAATGTTTCAGATCATTGAAAAAAACAACAACAACAACTTCTTGTCAGACAAAGAAAATTTGAGTGCATACAACAAGTAGGTGAGTAGTTTTAGTAAAAAATAAGCAGGATTCCCCAGAATGAGTCCCTAGGATGTTACTGGGATCCCTGGGTTTCCTCCTGGGCTTGTTACCTTCTTATTTAATCTCGAAAAAGTGGAAGACCTTCCACTAACCAACCTGGCCTATCTTAAAACTATAATTCCCCTTAAATCATGATTTATTTTTGATGAACTTCCACTGGCTAAATTTGATCAGCCACATGCAGATTGCTGCCACATCTGTGCAGCC
Organism: Xiphophorus hellerii; assembly: GCF_003331165.1. NCBI lineage: Eukaryota > Metazoa > Chordata > Actinopteri > Cyprinodontiformes > Poeciliidae > Xiphophorus > Xiphophorus hellerii. The sequence continues at coordinate 13,348,694 of NC_045680.1, forward strand.
AAGTTCACTTAAACAAAGCCTGTCTGACAACAGAAAATGGGCTAAAAGATCTCAGAACACAACACAGTATTCCCCAGTCTGAAAATGTTCAGGAACAAAGTCACTAATAGGTCCAGCAAACCACAGTGAAAGCCTTTATTCTCAAATGGAGAAACTAAGGAACAACAATGAAACTTTCCCAAATTGTCCCCCCTGCTAAAATTACTTTGAGAGTGAACTGATGATTCATCCAAGAGGTATTAAAAGAACATAAAGCATCATCTAAGGCACCGCAGACCTCACTTTCTTCAATCAAGATCAGTCTTCCTGATTAAACAATAAAAGACAAAAATATCTTCCATGGGAGAGATCCAAGGTGAAAATTACTGCTGCCAAAACAGAACACAAAGAAAAAAAACATATTGATTCTCCCTAAGCGTTATTAAAAAGTCTTTCACTGACTGATTAAATAAAAAAGGAATTTTTATATTTATATCTTGAAATAAAACACATTCCAGAAAAAAAAAGAAAAAAAACATATAGGATGAACAGTGAGACATGGTGGCTGTGTGATGCTGTGGGGCCATTAACGACCAGTTATTAGGTTTAATCATTAATCAATCAAGTTTATTTCCATAGCACATTTCAGCATCAAGGCAGTTCAAAGTGCTTTACATCATAAAAACAACAGCCAACAACTGAAACATAAATTAAACATTTTGTCTGGTGGCATTATTACACATCAGAATATTTATCAATGTTTCATTTATAATGTTTCAAAAGCAACTCTAAACAGTGTTTCAGCTGTTTTTCAGTTTTCAGGAAGCTTGTTCCAGATTTGTGGTTCATGGAAGCTGAATGCTGCTTCTCCATGTTTGGTTCTGGTTCTGGTGATGCAGAGCAGACCGGAACCAGAAGACCTGAGGGATCTGCAAGGTTGATACAACAACAGCAGATCTTTAATGTATTGTGGTGCTAAACCATTCACTAATTTATAAACTAACAACATTATTTTATAGTCTATTCTCTGAGCTACAGGGAACCAGCATAGGGACTGCAGAACTGGGTGATGTGCTCTGTCTTCCTGGTTTTAGTCAGAACGCGAGCAGCAGCGTTTTGGATCAGCTGCAGCTTTAGGATTGATTTTTTTTTTGTTTGTTTTTAGGCAGTGTGAAGATACTGTTTCAGTAATCAGTTTGACTAAAGATGAACTCAAGGATGAGTTTCTCTAGAACTTGCTGAGACATTAGTCCTCTAATCCTGAAAATGTTCTTCAGGTGATAGAAGGCTGACTTTGTAGCTGTCTTTCTGTGGCTCTGAAGGTTCAAGTCTGAGTCTATCACTACACCCAGGTTTAATGACAAATGCTTTTTCACATAGGTTGGTTTGGATCTCTTTTTCCCTTGGTGAATAAAATAATTTGAAAACTCCTGTTTGTATTTACACTGCTTACCTTTGTCTAGATATAAACTTTGTTTGAGTAATTAAAAACATAAGAGTGTGAAGAAGCAACGACATACAAAGTCTGTGTAAGGGGGCAAATAGTTTTTCACCGCACTGTAGCTTTAATCTGCTTTGAACATCCTGAATACATTTGAATTCAATCCAAACCAGAACTCTCTTAATTATGCACTCAGTGGATGAATCACAACACCTTGATTCTGCATATCGTACCACTTTATACACTTACTTCACTACTTTGGAACAAATGTTTGCGGATGTCTTTCTCTGTTTTCCAATCCTCAGCACACACCACAGTCAGCTGATGGCTCTCTCCTCATTTCCAAAACAAAGCTTACCATTTTACTAGTGTGTAAATCTTTTTTTGTTGTTGTTGTTTTTTGCCATGTTTGTCCTAGGACAAACATAGCAGTGTTTACTGAGAACAGGCATAGTTTCACACTCTTATGTGTCTTCCTACATGTGGTTTTATGTAGAAAGAGTTGATTTGGTTAATTGCATGTTTTTGTTTACGTGTTTTGTGGGCAAGAAGAAATATGTAGTGGTTGTACTTTTGTGTCCAAACCTGGCAGTGACGACAGAGGAGAGCCAAAAATATCAGCTTCAGACTCGGGTCGGCTGCATGTCAGGTCTGAGTTAGAGACTGAAACTTTTACACAGCATGTAAAGGATTAACAAAAGCCGTTCAAGTGACACTTTAACCCACTTGGAGCTTGCCTGGAAAGCTAGCATCTTCTCCTTCACGTGTATCTGAGACCCAGACGACTACCCCTTGCTGCTGGCTGTGGATCACTTTCACACACTGGGTTGATGACGCTCACAAACAGCAACAGACTATCAGTCTTCTTACTATTTATAGACAAACAGAGCCTCCCTTTTTTCTGAAAAGGAACGGAACGATTAAAAGCAGAGCTGACCTAGTCGTAAAAGTCCGCTCTCCTCATGTCTAGACTTGAGGATAGTCATGTCCAGATGCCTACCCAGCTGTAAAAATGGAACTAATCTGTGTGAAGAGGATGTGATGTATTTAACATCTGTCTGAAGAAGAAGTGTCTTTAATGTTGGGGCAGATTGTTTTGGGCCCCCTTGTGAGCTGATGTCTTTATGAGCTGAGAAGATGCAGGCATGTCCATGTGGATCCCATCAGCGGGATGTTTTCCTCTCACCTGACTGATCCATACCAACACACCCAAAACAAGGCCATCTACAGCTTTTCACAACTCACATCTCCACAATGTACTTTGTATGAGATCGACCAACACGAAAAACGCAGCTCTTCCAAAGTGATGGAGAAGCTGCAGAGACCCGCAGCTCAGGTGGGTTTACTATTAAGTCATTCTCCACAAATCTGCTCTTCATGAACAGTGGCAAGAAGTTATTGTTTGAAAAAAACTAGAAGTCCCGTTTGTAGATTTCTGTAATCCAAGTAGAGAAGAGAGCAAATATGTGGAAGATGTTCTGAATGTTCTGAAGATGAGACCACAGCTGGACCTTTCGACATGCATGAAAAACAGTATTTGTGGTGGAAAAATAACGCCTTGAACGCACCCTGTATTGAAACATGTTGGTGATGGTGTCATGCTGTGAGGAAGGCTTCCTTTAGCACTTGCAGGGTCCTTGAAGAAAAAAACATTAGTGACATTAGTCAAAGTCAAAGCCGTATGAACACTTGTGTAATGTGTGTATATGTGTTTGTTTAAGGGTAACCTGATAGTATTTGTGAAAATAAAAGACTTGCAGGCACTATTTACCATTCAAGTATCATTCAGTCTCTGCCAGTTTCAATGCTGCCACTGGGATTGTTGGAAGTTGATGCACAGTGATCAACATTTGCGTCATCTGGTATTCAAATATCCTATTTTTTCTGATGTAGACTTGTTTGTTTTGTTCATAAAAAGAAGTGGGGGTGCCACCCTTCACTCATGGGCTGCAGTAGACCCTGCATCTGACTCCAGTTCAGCTACTGGAGGATGAAAAGCCCTGAACTGCCTTCAGGGGCCAGAGGGGATTGGATATCCAGGGCTTTTACTCTTAATCTGGTAGGCCTCTCGGTGGTTCTGTTCCAGGAAGTTTTATGTTTAATGCATCTCTGTTTATTGTGCCTCTTGTGATCACAGCAGATCTGGCCAGAGACTAAATATTTTTACTTTGCCCTAAAGTAGCTCAGACTGTAAAAGTTTGGGTTGCTCAAGTGAAGTCTCCCATGGCGTGTTGTGAATACACAGAAGCTGAAATACATACACAGCACTTGTGGATAGTCACACAATTAAAGGCAACAAAGTCAGCTCACCTATGTCTGTTGCCCCTTGTGCAAATTTCAGTGTGTACGCACCAGTATTTATGGCAGTATTAAAGCGCTGACATAAATACTGCTCCCTTTTGCTGCATTTTCTGTGTGAATGAAAACATTTCAAGAAACTCATATTTTGGGAAACTCATGTGGATAAGTCCTCAAAGGAGATGCCCAGAGTAAAAGTTTGATTTCACTTTGCTCAAGTGAAGTCTCCGATGGCTCAACTGTTCTTTCTGCTGTTTCCTTTCACAAGATCTAAAAACATGCATCAAAGGTTAAAAGGAATAAGTTTGAGGAGCCGTAGTTAGTTTGTCATTGCGTGTGGCTTTTGTGTTCAGGTTTGGATTTTATTGGTTTCTTACATTCTGTTTGTTCACATTTTATTTAACTTTTGCTCTCCTCCTTCTGACCTGAACCTTTCTAGTTAACTAAATTCACATCACCATCCTCATTGTGCTTTTATTCGTCAATTTAAATACCAGATTTTTTTTGTACTATTGGACTTACCAGACTACAAACCCCTTTTAATCTCCTGTAGTCTTTCACCTTGCTTTTCTGGTTTTCCTTAAAGCGACTTTGTGCTGAAACTGAGATGGATCTGCAACCTGCCGTCTACAAAGCGTGAATGTATATTTTTGTATATAATTTGGATCTTTTCTTTTAGTAAAGTGCCTAGAAATGACTCCTGCTCCTTACTGACACAATATAGAAAGTTTTTTCAGTCAGTCGTGTTAGATTTTGCCGTAATGAGACTGCGAAAGGCTTCTGATGTCTTTTATAAAGGTCATATTTGCACAGATGTTGCCACAGTAAAGCAGAGCCCCACCAGTGCAGAGTTTGCTGTATAAATGCTCCTTTCTTCGTTATAAGCGTGATAAAGGACTGTGCATACCTGTCTATTGTAAACCACTCTGGCAAAATCTGTTCCGACAAGTCATGATGCATAACCTGGAAACTCTCACAATCACACATGTAACTATATGACCTTGACTAATACATATTACTTTATATATTCATCCTCTACACGTGTTTGCTCCAGAGTTCACTTTACTAGCCTAATATTTTCAAAATGCTCTGAAGTTTGTCCTCTTTTGGGCTTTTGTAGAGCTGCTTCTTGAAATTCTTTCCTTTTCTTTCTCCACAGTGAAATTTATTATTTTATTACAGCATAGCAGCAGGCGACATTCAGCTCTCCTTAACTTAGATGTCCATGTGGTTAAACTTACTCGGCTGACTTCGCTGAAGTGGTTTGATACGCTGCAGAATGTGAAAGTTTTGTGCTTTATCCCAATTGAGGTCTAGAAATTTTTGTGGTCAGAAAAGTCTTTTTCATCTGCTGCTCATAAGAAAACATGCACTAAAGACTTTCTCTGACTTCAGAGCAGTAAAGCGTGAAAAAAAAACACTACTGTTTGTTTAAAGGCATGCAGATCAGACACAGCCAAGTCAGGTCTATGTGTTAGCTGGAACCACACAGTCGTTTTGTGGTTATCCTGTTTGCAGAGCCACTTGGAGCTTGGAGCGCGAGACAAAGTGGTGAAGGAGTTTATGGCTGCTGAGATCTGGACTCAAAGCCATTGTTTTTCTCCAAGCTTGTTTTATGCAACACAAATTCTGCATTGGAATTTCACACCTTATTGTTTTTTCCTTAAATTCCTCACTATTCTTAGTTGCAGACTTAAATGTAAGGTAAATTTATATATTACCCACTACTAAGTTGGCACCCAGTCCTTGGTGCCAGAACATAAAAATCAGATTAGGTACTTTAAACAGACTTTCATAACACAAGTTCCTAAAATGTGTGTGTGTGTGCGTGTTTTTGTTTGTTTTTTTGCAAGTGATTTAATCTGATTTGTGTCTAGACAGTACGAACATATGAGCATTTTTTAATCTCAGTATGTGCAACCAAAAGGAAAACATTCCTTCATTCGGGGTTGCTCATGGAATTTTGTAAAACTTATATTTTTCAGTTAATTGAAGAGCTAATGTGGTACAGATGTACTAGCCATTGTATTTGACTAACAATATAACAATAATGGAACATTTTTTCAAAGGTTTTATTGGCTCTAGTGGCCTTTATTTGAGAGTGGTCAGACAGGAAAGTGGGTAATAAAAGAGGGAGAAGAAGTCATGCAGCAAAGGTCATGAGGCCGGACTCAAACCTGTGACAGCCGCAGCGAGGACCAAGGCCTTGACACCTCAACAACCCCAGATTTTATGTTTTCACAGCTGGAATATGGTTAACTTTGATCACATTTCCTTAAAATGACTCTAAATTGTGAGCTTTCTGAATGTTTTTGCCTGCAGCAAAGGGAGGTATGTAGCACATGACAAGTTAATGACAAGATTAATAGTGCCCTATGAAAATTTTCTAGTTATAAAAGTATTATTGAAGTGCTGTTAAACACAGCAAATGATTTTTAACACATCTTTGGAAACACTTTCCTAGGATGTTTTCATTTTTTCCTTTGCACTTAAAAACAGACTTTTTGCACAAAAACTAAAAGGACATGCAGAATCATTCTCCAGACTGTGTTTAGCATACTTTAATTTGAATTGAGGATCTATCCTGCAGAGTTTTACGTTTTTCTTTGTTTTTGTTTTTTTTGTTTGCAACCTTAAAGTCCATTCTTGTGCAGAGCTGTAGTGATTGTTGTCTTTGTGAGTACAATTCCTAACTTGTCTGAGTCACTCAGTATCTTGGCAGTCCTGCGATCTTTAGAGACAATTCTCACTAGTTCTCTTTCTAACGTCGTTCACTTTGTATTTCTGCCAGGCTTGTTCTGTTATCTGTGTCTCTCTTTTGACGTTATTTACGGTACTCGTTGCTCCAGTTATTAACACTTGAAAATGCTTTGATTATTTTAAGCATCATTCTGCTCCTTTCTATCAACAATCTTTTAATATTCTAAACTGATTTCTTAACTTAGAGAAAATCTTTAGTTGTAACTTTATTTCACAAGCTTTAAGCATTACAATGCTTTCAGTGCTCAGCAGGGTTTGTTTTGGTGCCTAATGAAAAAAGTCAGAGAGGTTAATATTTTTAACCTTGGTAAGTTTTCTGTGTTTGTGAAGTAATTTAATGTTTTTGTGCCAAGTAATTACAAACACGTAAAATTATTAACTTTGTTTCATAACAATTTCATTTTTTATTATTTTATTCATCATTTTAACTCCTATGTATTAACAATCTATTTTTTTTTCATATAAGGATCACAAGTATTAGCACCACAGGATTTTGTGTCCTATGTTAGCACTGAGGCAAATATTTGTTTTGGGGAAAAAAAATGTTTGTTTGGATTTGCAGAACAAACCATGATGAATCTGATTTGTAAAAATATATTTTTTGCCTCTTAAAGTCAGTCTATGTTTTATATTTGTGGTACAATAATACACAAACAATTGAGGAAACTCAATTGTTTCCTATTACTCCAGTCTCAGTATAGCCCTTCGCTGTGCCATTGGTGCCATCATTTTACTCTCTGGACTCCTCTAAGTAGTGCTGTGCTTTGAACAAACAATCGGACATTGTAGCAAGTGGCTGTGGAAAAGGTCTTCTGCATGACTGGATTTGACTGGATAACACAGGAATGCTGGGGCATGCTGTGGCACCTTCATTCGTCTTGGCCTAATTAAAAAGTTTACTGCTGCTGGTTGTGCAGTGGCTTTTAAATACGGGAGCGGCTTACTTTCTGGCATGGGATCCGAGTTGGAAGCAATTTTGTTCTGGCATCCTACAAATTGTGCATTTGAGTCCAAATGGAAAACGCACTAATAAATTAATGTTTTTTCTTTTCAAAAGTAACATTTGTTACATTGAGTCTGTTGTCATCACAGCACAGCTCTCCTTCTCAAAGATCACAGAAGCTCTTGTTAAAAAAGGAGGAAAATTTGAGCTAAAATCAGGAATCCAATCAAATGAGTATCAATGCATTGTATTTGTTTGGTTTTCAGTAATTGACTGGGTTAAAAACTTCTTTTTTCACTAATAACATATCATAGCTGTAAAATTTGGTTTCTTTGAGCATTTCCATTATCATACCAGCTAAAGTCTCCCACGTATCTGTACAGACAAAATCAGGGATTGGGTGGAAAATGTTTTTGATTGCCAGGCATCTGTTTATCTTCACCAGTGACTTGAACTGTGGTCTGAGCGCTGTGGGGCACAAGTAGAGGAAACGCCTCCATCTGCTAGATATCATTTTTTAAACGCAAGAAAAAGTTCTGCGTTGCGTGACATTTAACAGAGACAAACTGAGTGCGTTTGCTTGAATTTTTGTTACATCTAATAAATTAGATGTATCTTTTGTTTAGCAGTGAATATACTTATAATTTTTTTTAGCTGTATGAGGAAAACATGCTAAAAGTAGCTGGTAAGAAATGTGGCATTTAATTTAAACCACCATGTTTGTTTACATCCCATTTCAGGCTCCTGAATAGACTTTAGTCCCCATAATAAACAGTTCTGGCTTTGACAGAGCCTCGGAATGAATGTAAGCCATTTGTTGCAGTCCAAACAAAATATGAAATGTTCCATGAGTAATTTGTTTTTCTCCTCACTTTCCAGCTTCCAAATTAGCCTCATGTCCTCTGCAGAGGATGTCTAAATCCAAATGGAAGAGGTTGCAATAGGTCATAAGAACAAATTTTGTTTTTAAAAGTGAATCTTTACATTTGCTTTCCAGATGAATATACTGTTAAAAGTCTTATCACTGGATGTTACTCTTGTAGAATGGTAAAGTATTTTAAAGTCCTTCTATGTAACACTGAAGTAGGATGGTTGGGGCAAAGCATGCAGATAGCAATTTATTGCTCTCTGTGACATCTAGAGAACAAACAGACCCTAAAGCTCAAGTCAGAACCTCTTGAACTTTGACACGCTATCTGTGAAAGACTGCAACATTTTTGTTACATCCTCAGGCACAATGAACCTCCTCGGTGATGCTGTTTTCACCCAGCATGATGTGATTGATTACAATTTTTTTCTATGTGGACCCAGGATTGATGGCCTCCACTCTTTACACCAAGCTGTGTTGACTTTTCTGGGATCAGCCCAGTTCCCCGTCCTACAGTCATCTGGATGCAATTCAGCATGAGGAGCACGGGACCCATGAGTTTGTTGGTCGCACAGTTCTCTAGTTTTTGTGATGTTTGCTTTTGTGGTGTTTGCTTTCTGTCTTTGCTGTGCTGTACTGTGCAAAAAGTATGCAGACATCTTCCACTTTCTATTGCACAATCACAAACATCACATGTTTTTATTGGGATATTACGTAATACACCAACACAAAGTGGTGTTGAACAGTGATGTGGAAAGAAAATGATGCATAGCCTCTCAACTTGTTTACAATGAATAACTTTATGCTAAAATTGCAGCTGCAATCTTTTGGAGTATTTCTCTACCAGCTTTGCTCATCAAGAGACTGACTTACTTGTTTGTTTATTAGCTCAGCTTGAATCTAATTAAATGGAGGAAGTCTGTGAGGATCAAATTTCAATCAAAATTTGACTTCAAATTTCAATCCAAATTTGACTTGGGTCTAATTTTTGACTCGGCCATTGTAATACATCGACCTGATATGATCAAAACCTTTCAATTGTTTCTCTCCCTATATACGCCATAGTCATTGTTCTACCAGAAAGAAACCTCTAACAGATTATCTACCAGGACTGCCCTCTGTTAATTTTCTTCCAGGTGTAAAAAAACTGTCCAAACCATAATGCTGCCACCACCAGATTTCAGGACTGGGATAGCATGTTGCTGCCATTACAAATTTGAAGACATTTGGTTGTATTTTGGGCCAGCAGAGTAAAGGGGAGTGAATGCAAATGCTTTTGTTATATACGACTTTGTATTGTTATCACATAAAATTGCAATAAAATAGAAGTTTGAGGTTACGTGACAAAATTTGACAAAGTTACAGGTGCATGGAAACTTTTTCAACAGGCATGTATTTTTCAGTTTATCCAGCATTTCATCCATCAAAGACATTTCTCACTTCTCCGTAATCCACTGACTGTGGAGACAAAGCCTTGTATTTTGGGCTTACTGCGGTGTTTGAGCAGAGGGCGTTTATTGTGCCATCCGATGGCTGTATGCAGCTTTTAGAAACCTTAAAAATGTGGCAGTCAATTGGAATCAAAAGCAGGCAGTAAACCACATAGAAAAATGGTTTATATTTTCAGGATATACTGCTTTGTTTTGAGACTGAAGGCATTCTGTCTCTGAATTCCTCTGATTTTGCTGTTGTTACTCGGCTGTGTTTGGCAGCGAAGAAACTCTCAGTGGAGTTGCTGTTCTTGTATCTAGGAAATGGAAGATAAATGCCTGATATCCTTCTTGGTGACTAATTTTAGATTTCCAAACAATGTGAATTCACACACTGTGTCCTTACATTTCACAAAATGTATGTATTAAGTAAAGTTTTTTTTTTTTTCAGCAGACGTGGTGTGGCTTTCATGTTCTGAGGACACTTTGCCTTTTTGACCCTCAATGCTGTTTCCTGAAAATTTTAATTAGAAGTGTTGATTGTTTATCCAGCCTCAGACTTCTGCCGTCAGCCTACAGGGTGAGGGTTATCACAGGGTTTTTGTAGAAAATAAGCTCCTCTTTGTGTATCTTAACATGTGTTACATTTATGTTGTGTGGTACTTTGATACCAGAGTGTGAAAAGGACTCAGCTTGCTTTGAATTCAGTATGTCCTACATGGAAGGACCCTGTTTTTATCTTGTTAGGCATTATAAATACTCCTGCATTGCTACCCTCTAAATCTGAACTTCAACAGCTGCTTTCTTGCTCGGATTTGTGCACCACCTCCCCGTTTCCTCTCTGTGATGTACGCCTGCCAAAGGATAACTCATCACAACAGAGGTGCGTAATGCCAGGATTTCCAGCTATTTTCCTCCACTGCTCTGAAATCCTCTTATCTCTCTGTTTAGCCGTCGGCGTTGCCCTGAAAGGGTTTCCCTTTCATGTAGTCTAACACTTTTTTAGAAGACCTGATTGAGTAGCTTTCATGAGCTCATGTTGATCTGACCCCTGGCTGACTCTGACCCCACAGTCACTACACATCTGGATCAGATCTCTGAATTGTAGCTAAGCAGTAAGTTTGGGAGAAGGAGCCATGGGCAGGGTTGCCTACTTTGTCAAAGCCAGTAAAAGGGAAAGTGAGGTTGACTTTGGACACATTTTATACTATTATGTCAAGCCAGATATTATTTATTTGATTTGTCCAACATAACTGTATGCTTCCTAACATATATGAGCATTAACATAAGCCTATTTAATGCAATATGTTACTGCCAGCTAATGTCAGCATTCACATTTCTAAAGACATATCTTTTCAAAGAAGCTCCATAAAAAAATCAAGAGTTTCTTAAATACTTGAAATAGAAATGTGTTTGATACACTTTGAACCAATCAGATGGTTGAATGACCTAAATAATAGATCATTGTTAAGCTTATATGTCTATTCAAACATTTAGCTGCAAAAAGAGTTTTTGAATTGAAAATGTTGTTTATTTTGTCACTACATGGTTTTATTATAAAATGCAATTAAATATGATTAATTTAACACTCTGAAATTTATTTTATTAAACATTTTAATTGAATCCCACAAACTCCTCACATGTGACTGGGTTTTGTCTGCAGCCAGTAAGATTTGATGATTGTTCAGAATATGGTGTCATGTCACTTCATGTAATTATCCTGAGCCAAATGTCCTTAAAGAACATTTGGTCTGATTTTTTTAAGATCTCCCGGGAGAAGCAAGGATGCAACATCTGCCAAATATTAAAACAAGTTCAACTCAGCGGCATGTCCTTTTTGCTCTGCCCTTGTCTGAAAATGAGCAATGATGTGGTTATTGGAGCAAAAACAGGAACAAAGAATAACTCACTTTGTATTTTTTATGAGTAATCAGCAGTGGGTTAGTTATTCGGAGGCAGACCTCCTGTGATGGTTAAGACTCCGTACCAATTGTCAAAGACGCTTGACTGGAGTTGTTTCACATCCAAGTTAATTATGTTTTCACATCAACCAGTTTGGTTTGGAAAACTTTTTCCCTTTATACAAAATGAAATTATCATCGAAAACTGCATTTCGTATTATTTCAAATGATCTATTTCAGAACAAATCCGTAACGAGTCGATGTTTTTTTCATGACTATAGTGGTTTTAGGTGCTGCTCCTAAAGCCAGACACTTACTAGGGTTATTGTTTATGTTTCTTTTGTGTACAGACAATATAAGCATGAAGATGATGCGACGTCCACATGGTGAGTGGGAAACAGTTTAGAAACGCATCATAAATCCTCTCTGAAATATTGTTTTAAACCACAGATCCTCATCTATTTATCCATTTTGCTTTCCTGCTTCAAAGTGTAGAAGCTTTAAGGATTGATGTTTTGTAGAAGTACTGTAGTACTTTTTGGAGAGAAAATATATTCTAGGAGCATAGATTAATAATTTGTTGATCCCAGGACAGAAAATCTTTTTCACAGTACCATCTGCATTAGTGTAAACAACATAATTTATAACACTCCAGTAAACATCTCTTATTCATAGGACATGTTATAATTCTTCTTACCAATATATAAATGGCTCTAAATAAGCAATAAATAAAAGCTCTAAATCCGCTCTGTAATGTTTTTTAACGTGAAAAGTTTCACCATCGGACACTGATGACTGTAAAGTTAAAGTACTGTTCTAACAAGTTTGAGCCCTGATCAAGACGGTAAACAACAACAGATCCAGGTTGTAGTTTTCTTTCCCAACAGCGTTTTACTGCTGACTTTTGTGTCTTTAAAGTCATTAAAGTGAACATTCCCATGTCTGAAACATTCGTATCTCAGTGACTTAAACCAGTGGGAGACTCGCCTCTCCCTCCAGAGAAGAATGTAAACCTTTTGGCTCTAGCTGCAGTTTAGAAAGAAAAACAGCTTCAGGGCTGCAACCTGCACTGCCCACAAACGGTGGGAGCGAATGCACCTCTGTTGTTTTCACACATGTCTACATGCAGATGCAATCAGCCGACCTGCTCTGACAGAGATGCAAGGAAATAAATGGTTCCTCCTGCTGTTGTCAAAAACAACTTGACAGAGCTGGGTTCTCTGAGGCATTTCTCTCTGCAGTCAATAAACTTCACAGCCTGTTTATCATTTATGCTAATAAGAATGTCTGCTTTCTATAAAGTGTTGGGAAGCTTGCAGTACTTAATTATTTCTCCTTTGAACCTGCTCATGGTTCTACTTATCTAAAAAAATATATATATCTTTCATTCCTAGTAAATTGATAATGAAACTTGCTGAGGCAAAACTATCTCAAAGTTTGGGTTCTTCTAGTTAGCCTGAGATCCTATCATTTTCTTAAAATGTGTGCATTTTGCTAAAAAATGTTGCTTAATGTGCTCACTAGCCATATTTAAATAAGCTACAGTTTGGTGAATTAGGAAAGGATTAATTGATGCTGTTACAAATATTAGCTTGATACAATCATAAAATTGTACTCAAAAAATGAATGGTTCTAAGCCTGTTTTGGCTTGATACGTTTATTTTATTCTCACTGCAATAACTTGTAAACTCTGTTGAACTATAATGGAGAAAAAACAATCCTAGTAAAATCATCATTCCCAATGCTAGGAATGTAGAGGTGATACTGCAGGCATAAAGAAACATTTGCTTGGTCTGTTGGAACAGGGTTTTTTGTCAAAGTGTGATGTAAAGTTAACATTAAGTTTCAACATGGATTACTGCCAAACCTATAAGTGTTGTACTATAATAACTACAATAAAATATAACATCACATCAAACAATTGACTGGCAGAGTTATGCTTATAACTATGATATGATACATAAACGGACACAATGATTCAAAACTGAATCTGAACAAAGTCCAAAGCATCCAAAGTGTTTATTTAAGAAAAATCTTGCTGACCACTATGGATAAATATATTTGAGTCTTTATGGTGGTATTTTGAGTCAGATTGGGGAAGCACAGGCAAAGTTCAAGGGAATAAATACAAAACTGCTTCTCTTCTCATGTTTTTGTGGCTTCTTTGACTTGCAGCAGCTGTAGATGTTCACTGGTCAGACTTTGTTGACCTGCCTATGTGGATTTCCTTTCTAAGGACTGTAAATCAAGAGATTTTGTTTATTTCTTTTTATTAAAAAATGTCACCAATATTGATTGTGGAAAAGGGACCTCAAGTATTTTGATAAAAGTAGTCTTGAATCTAAGATAAATAGGTTAAAAACGTTAAAATTTGTAACCTCATCATTCACGCCTCAAAGTTCATGTCCTTATATTTCTTGATTTCCTTTTTTTTTCTTTTTTTTTAAACGTATTAAAGTACAAGTTTTTTTTAAGTCCCATGCACATGTTTAACAAACAAAAATATATATATTTATTGGATTTTTTGGGGACATCAACTTGCACAGTGTAAGAGGAGCAGTCTTGATTTGTTGTCAGAGCTGAACAGAAAACTGTACGCTTTTTCCGTGGAGCATTTATGTGCTGACGTATAGAAATAAACAGATATTTCCTTTCATGTTGCTTTATTGGCCAACCTCAAATTCTTGAAAAGTAGGGCACATGTTTGCTTTTAGAAATCTATATAAAGCAGTGCATGGTTGTCAAAGTGGTCTATGTTAATTATAAGCCTCAGAAAGATCCCACATCTTCATGGCATGGTATAAGTTCACTGGAGTTTGGGGTTCTTCCAAACAGCTGAAAGGACTAATACGGTTCTGTTATTATAAATAATCAGTTATTTAATGTGGTGAACAAAAAAGTGGTTATTAAATACAGACAGCCAGTTGAAGAACATGTACTTTTTGTGCTACTGTCTCCCTCCCATTACAGACTTTAAATTGATGCAGCTCAACACAGGAGCTCACCTTGTGGCTCTGTTCCTAAGCAGCAGGAATACAAACAGAAGTGATGACTGGGTGGCTGCTCTGTGGGCTATGGGCTTATTAAGCCTCTCTTCATCAAAAAAGAATTTTAGTTTTTTTACATACTATGGGCTGAAACTACATCTATGATACTGTGTCAGCCATTGGAAATGAGCTGTTAATTCCCCCAAAGAGTCTGTAATACAGATGAGGGAGTGGAACAGGACTTTTTCTACAGTAGAGCTATTGTGATGCCTCGCAGAAAATGTTTCATGAGATCATGTAGATGTTAGAAGACACAATTTGTGTTTTGTTATCCTTATCTGGGTGGAAAAATCCCCCTGTAGATGCAGATGTCTGAGGGGAAGTTTCCCTGGCTTTGTGCCAGCAGGTTGGAGATTCCCCTCCCTGATTAGCTTTTATTTTTTTAATCACCCGGTTAACTTAGCTCTACAGTCTCGACTGTAATAAGAGGTCGATCCCATCCGTCTCTTTACACTTGTACTCCTGTGTGGGCCTACATTCCCAGTCATTATAAACACAGCCCTTTTTGTGCTGCTACCTACCGGTTGCCTTGTGGTTCTCACTGACATGTGGCCATGTCTTAGTCTGAGGGAAATCTTGGCCATTCATGCATTCCATGCAGCTGCAGTACTGTCTGCCTGTGGTTGATTGAAGAGGTGGTGAGGTTTTGGTGCTGCAGTAGGAAGCTTCGGCTTAGACTGTAAATGTGGTATGACGGACATGGCCAAGACGTTCAGCAACGGGATGCACAGGCTCTTTCCTGACCTCAGCAATCACATGGTTGACAATGCAGAATAAGCTCAGATAAATTAGCAATATTTTTACAAGAAGTCTGGCAGAAATATTCCAGATTAATACCCTACATTCCAGTTGATATATAATAAAAGAAACCCTTCAATCAAATAGAGTTTATAATGTCAGGTGGTTAAAAGTGATCTGGTTATCTGCAGTAAGGAACTGCGGCCGATTGCCGATTTAGCAACAATCCTTGAGAAATGAACAACTCCTTTTTATCAGGACAGAACATTTAGCAGAACCTCACTTGTTGTAAGCGGCAATCTGTTGCAACTTACTTTGGGTCGAGAAGACAAAGAACAGATACAAACAATCTTTGGGATTGCTAAACCTTCAAACTTTTCTAAATCTCCATAGAGACAGAAAACCATGTGAACTAATGGGTTCAGTTTTGCCTCGTCCTCTATTTTAAAAAATCAACAGCAATCCAGTATTAAAAACTATCAACTATCTATTATGCTAAAAGTTGTGCAATTAAATATATTTTATAGTCATTTATAGTTTACATAGAGAGCTCAGACTGCAACAATCAATATTTATTTTGTTTTTCACTGGAATAGATTTTCTGCGTAATTAAGCCTTTAATTCATCCGGCTGCTGGTGCCGATGGTTTGGTTATAAATCCCAGCTGCTTCTGTGTAGTTGAGAAGTTTATGCCTACTTCATGTTCAGAGCTGGTTGTAGCCATTTTTGCATCTTTAGGCAAGATTGTGGTTTTGCAAACCCCAAAGAACGACTATTTTTTAACGGTAGAATTGATCAGGATTTGCGAAGATTTTAAATTTTTTCCCTTATCAAAATGGATTCCTCATTTCCTTAATGGCAAGATGATTTGAAAGAACTGTGTGAATTATTCATTCCTTCATCCTTGAACTGCTTTCACCTCTGCCCTGAATTCATCATGACACTAACACACACGCACCCCCACAGCTGTGTAGGCTAAACTGTGCCAATATGAAGTGTTTTGTTCAAGCTCACAGAGTGGAAAACTTTGGAGCATTTAAAAATGAGTAGCTATGCTCCAAACTCCCCACTTTAAAAAGGCAAAATAAATGCTTGAACTGTCCTTGAGATTATCTGTCAGTGCCAGCATTCACAGCTGTGATGGCTTAGTGCTGACATTTACACTCCAAACAGTCCTTCATCCTGGGTCATCCTGAAAACTTTGGGAAGACGGCAGGCGGTGTTATTAACTGCCTCACAAGTAGCTTAATCCAACACTTGTGGCATGTAAGTGTGGCGCACATTCCTCTGTGAACTGCAGTGAAAGTCAGAACAAACACCAGCCACCTCCTGCTCTGTAATTTAACAATTTTTATCTAGTTTTGGTAATCCAATGTTTTTGTTTTTTTTTTTGTTGATGATGGGGTTTTTTTTTTCTTTTGCTGTGAGGACATGCTTGCAGTTCCTTCTCTATCTCCTGAGGCTAAAATAGTCGTCATGCCAGACAGTTTTTCCACTGATGTAATGGCAAAAAATGTGCAGTTCAGGGGTTATGGCTGATTATTGTATTTCCGACTGTTGCTCTTTCTTTCCGTACCACAAATAATATAAACCACAGCTTTTCCCAGCGTTGTAGTGAACCGTAAAAGTGGACAGAAAGTGGTGGCATGTCTTCAGTGAGTAGTTAATAAGTATAAGTAGAGTGGTAGTTGTGGCTCAGGGCTGCGCGGTCGGGTAAAGTTTCATGTCTTTGTCCTGAGTGAACAGCGACAGGAAGACGACATGAAAAAAGCTGATTTTTTTTTTTTTTTCTCAGGGCTCAGTATGAGTCAGCTGTGATCAGGGAGGAAAAGAGGTCAGCTGCCACTTGTGGACATATGTTTGGATCCACCTCCCACATACACACACGCCCGCACACGCATCCACACACACACAACAATAGTAAGGATCCAACTGTGTTTTTGCACAAATTCCCATGTATCTTAAGTGTCCTGAAAAAAAAAAAAAGCTATTAATTGTGTTGGTTTGAGCCATTGGAAAAGCTTTGTTTAGGAAGGTCTGGTGGTGTTTTCCTCCTCCCAGATTGTCGGGGATTTCCTTTCCTCCCCCCGGGGGCATCCTGTTATCTGAGCTGTGACTCTGTGAAAAGAACTAATTTCAATGACGGGACCTTTTTCTCTCTTTCCTGTAGATGATAATCAACGTAGGCAACGCTTACAATCTAAAACTCAATATTTACTTACAGTAAGCAGCACTGATCCTATAATTGTTAAAACATTTATAGGAAACAGATCAATCTGGTCTATGTCTCTAGACATAGTGGAGTGGAGTAGAAAGATTCGAACCCAAACAAGAGCAAACTTTCTTTTGTAACTAAATTAATATAACAGCTTTTGAAATATTTTTCTTGGAATAAAAGGTTATACCCAAGAATCTGATGGGGGGGGGATTGTATAAATGTTTACCACTCTAAATCAGATTAGTTTAGCTTTTTTGTGGTAAGCTAAAATAGGACCTAATGTAATTTTGAGAATATCGAATAATTGTGTGACCACAGTTGAAGTCAATAATATTCCTGTGAAATAAGTGGGAAATGTTTAAAAGACTTTGTAGTCTTCATTCTAATTATTTCATAATTAGCAGTTTTGATCTGTCCTTTTTTCATTTTTTGCACTGAAGTGGGGATTAGAGGATTTTCTTCCTAGGTGGGTTTGAGAAATCATGTCTTACCTTTTGTACCCAAAGAAATATTTCCAAATAATATTTTGGTGATCTGTAAATCAAATGCCCTCCACAGTTTTAGGCACCGCTGTGGTAACATCGTAACAGTGTGCAATGCTCCTCTATAAAGGTCAGCTCTTTGTTGAGCGTGAATCTCTCTTTGCCCTGTAGCTGCAACCTTACCTGTGTCTAATTAAACACCCTGACAACAGATTGTTCAAGTCATGAAAGGTTCCTTCAAGGAATAATTAATGTTAATGTGAGCTGGGAGGTAAAGAGAAGGAGTCTGGTGGAAATGTGGGTCAGCTGTGCCCCCTGGCCTTTTGTTAAAACAGGTGGGTGGAGTGAACTTTGACCTCCCTGGTGAGCACATCACATTTTAATTACTTCGCCTCTCCAGAAACACTTCTTGTAACGACTCTGCTATAGAATCACATCCAAACTATACGTGATCACTCAGACTTCCACTCATTCTCAGGATAGCCGTTCAATTTTTTTGTCCTTCAATTTATGGATTTTCACGTTACAGCCATCCCAATAATGTCTCAAAATACTCATTTTAATTGTAGTCTCCTCTTAGGCCCAGGAATTACCATATTAGCTGATTTATGTGGCTGCTGGCGTCGTTTCCAGCCAAAATAACAATTTTGGAAATAGGTTTATAAGTAGAATTCATTGCTGAACTTTTAGAAGCCAACTGTTTCAGATTATTAAAAGATTTTGTGGGGAATGTGGTGTTACTTTCTGCGATTTTGTGCTCTTTTCTAAAGGTGTATCATTACAATTTTGAGATCCAGCTGGCGGAGCGGGCGGGTTAGCACGGATGAATGAATTACTGGACGCACACACTCATTTCTGCTTACACAGATGCCTAAACATCTACATGTTTATTAGGCCAATGCAGGTGGGACATGTTAGAAAGTCATAAGTCAACAAATACGTCCTCCCCGTGCCGACATGCATCTCTTTGACCAGCCGATCTCAGCACAGGCTTGTATTTCTTAGTGCTCTTTGCAGGGAGAGGCTGTGGTGCGATCGTATTGTAGACACCGTGTTGATTTTAAGGCCTGAGTCAGTGTGACCGCTGGGAAACCCTTCTGCAAGTAGGCTGTGCTGCCACTGGAACCAAGGAGGGCTGATGGTTATCTCTCTAAGCGTTTCAGGGTGGCTGGTGCTGAGACATGAGCTGCTGTCAGTCACTCAGTCCTAAAAACAAATTAAAGGCTGAAGTTTTTCCATTCTGCTGACCTACGTGCATTTTGTTAAAAAGTGAAACTCAAATAGATGAAGTATTTTTGTATTTATCTCATGTTGAAGGTCTACAGTTTATAGTTTTGTTTTGGATTTAGTTATTCTCGTTTGATTGTTTTGTTTTGTATTTCAACTCTGTGCAGTATTGTAAGTCCAGTATGCCAAATTGTTCTTTTAAATTGTTTCTACACAATTTTCTACCTTAGAGCCACTCAGTGCGAGACCACATTGGTTTTGTTTTAAACGGAAATAAAACATAGGTAAGTAATATCCTGGGATTTTTACATCTATCATAAAGGTCAGAACACAGGATTAGACTTTATTTTTGTAGCTTATGACTGATTAGCCTCTTTAAATCCTTCAGTCACTGTGACACTGATTTTTAGTGTTTTTGGTAATGGAGAAGAAAAACTGAATCAGACGTTAACAGAGATGGTTTCCATTAGTGAGCGCCGCCATTGTCCGGGGTTTGGTACCTTCAGAACTCGGGGCATGCGGAGGTTGTCCTCTAACCAAAAACCAAGGGAGCGCAGAAGAAAAGTAGAAGCAGACTTTTGTATTTAGGGCAAGAAGTCATAATAAGAACCATATTTCAGGAATCAAAAGGAGAAACATGGATTTTATTTATGCCAGCTTTAGATTTATGGTTGTAAAATATGAGCAGTGATTTAGAGTGGGTTTTTTGTTGCTGTTTGAAATATTTCCTCTTGGTAAGTTTGATATTTAAATGATGTGTTCCTTGGCAGCTTGGCGCTGCAAAGAAGAGCCAGCCGCTGTGAAATGAGTGCATGGAGGAACCCCAGCAAACCAAAGTTACATTTCTGCTTAAGAGCTATATTATGGGATATAACTGTCACCATTTCCTTTTAACTCATGATTCACACTGCCAGCAATGTTCCAGCTCATGCCTTACACATTACTGGACTGTGATCCTACCTTAAACATCCAAGTTCTCAACATACCAAAGCTACAAGACTGAAGGAAAATGACTCGACTTTGTTGAGTTTCCAACATGGAACCTCCAGCACGATTTTATCTTCAACATGGAAACAAAGAGTAAGATTGCAACTGATTGACATGTTCTATTTACTTGGTATTTGATCTGTTCAAAGACAAATTAACAATTTGAGTAAAATAAACAACTACGTTTGGGAGAAAGTTTCCATACATCCATTGTCTATACCTGGCAAACCTAACAGGATGGCAGGAAGGATGCTGCTCATCTCTAGGAGTCATCGACCAAGAGAGTGGCCAGTCCTTGGACACTATGTCCACCAGTCCAGCACAGGACAACACAGAGACACGGGACAGCCTTGTACTCGCATCCAATGACAATCTAGAGAGACCGAGTAGCCTGACAGTAATTGTTTTGGACTGTTTGATGAGGCATTTTGTTATTTTCTTTAATGGACCAACATAATGCATAACTATAATATTTATTTACTACCACAAATAAAAAATGTGACATTGAAGAAGAACATTTGTAGCCCATGTGTGGGACTTGTTTATGCATAGTGGCTCATGATAAGTTCACTCCAGCCTCAGTCTACTCCTTGTAAAGTTTCCATAAATTCCTGAGTGGATTTTGTTACTTGTGTACTTCTTTTTTCCACTCAACTTTATTTGAATATGCTTGGATACAGTCTCTTTGAACATCCAGCTTCTTTGGCAATGACAATTTGTGGCTTGCCCTCATTGACTCATGAATGTCATTGTCAGACATTGAGGGTGACAATGTCTGCCAGACATCCACCAAGTCTGCTGTCATAATTATTTAAACCATTGTATGGCCATCGCATAAAATTTATACTTTAAAACTGAAATTACATTAGATATACAGTACAAACCAAAAGTTTGGACACACCTTTTAATTCAATGAGTTTCCTTTATTTTCATGACTATTGACATTGTAGATTCACACTGAAGGCATCAAAACTATGAACACATGTGGAAATGTGCACTAAACAAAAAAGTGTAAAACAACTGAAAATACCCCTTATATTCTAGTTTCTTCAAAGTAGCAACCTTTCGCTGTGATTACTGCTTTGTACACACTCTGCATTTTCTTGATGAGCTCCAAGAGGTAGTCACCTGAAATGGTTTTCACTTCATAGGTGTGCCCTGTCAGGTTAATAAGTGGGATTTCTTGCCTTATAAATAGTCATGAAAATAAAGAAAACCCATTGAATTAGAAGGTTTGTCCAAACTTTTGGTCTGTACTGTAGGCGGACCCTATTTATTCATAGGTCATTTTAGGGGTATTAGAGTATTTGGGGCTAAATGTAATTGTGTGCCACACCTTTTTAAATTGTTTATATAATCAATAAACAAAAATGTTTCAGATATGGATTTATTCCTGTCATTTTTACCATTTTTAATAAATACATCTTCCTAATTTTTCATGTTTAAATTGCTGTCTCTATTCTGTGATTGGACACAGCAGCCTGATGGGTGAAAGTTGGCTTTTGCACATTTTTTCACGTCTAACCTCCTCCGTCGAGCTTGAGAATGTGAGGAACGCTCATTCCAGCAGCGTCTGTCTGCTGAGCCGTCAACATGTCTCCCATACGACCCCTGACACTAGCCTGGTACGGCCACTTACGTCTAGCTCTATAAAGGATGGGGTTAAGGGCAGAATGCCTTTATGTCCTAAAATATAAACGCATACCGGAGTCGCTTGCATATGAAAGCACACATTTTTTTTAAAAGAGTCTTGTTTGTCTCTTGGTCAGTTAATTTTAAAGCAAGCAGCTTTTCACCCAAAGCAAACACCAAGATGGAAACATCTGCTGGACATCATGTAGACCGTTTGGGCACAAATAAACAGACACATTATTCCTGAATGGATTAGTATCTGAGAAAAAGTGAACTGCATCATCTGATTTTGGTGCTTTTGTGGGTTTTGGTTCTTTTAAACCTGCTTGGTCTAAAATTGCAGTCAGCATGCTGTGCGTCAGGAACACTAGGCTTGTGCTATGTGACAGCATCCGGAGTGTGTCCCATGTTTACAAGGCGAGGAAAGACTTATTACTTTAAAGACTTTGAAAGAGAATTACCCCCATTCTTCTGTGGGTGAGTTTTTAATTACTTTCAGTTAAATGGGAACAGTGACACATTGTGTTTTGGACAGGCAATCATTGCTCTCTATATTGTTATCATGGGAAAAAAAGTTAGAGTGATAAAGATTGTGACGAATTGTAATAGTGATAAAATCTAATTGTTGATGTTTGCAAAACCCCAAAATGATAATGCAAATGAAGGCTGTGGCTGGCGATGTAATCACGCCATGAAATGGTGTGAAATGGCGTGAAACAGGCTGCTGTTTAAGCCTGTTGTCTTAAACAGCAGCCTGTTAGATATAAATGTTACCTTTAGAGCATGATTTGTGTTTGTCAGGCTCTGACTGTACGGAGAGACAGATACATTGGCAAAAGGTGACATTGATGCTAATTCATTTTTAAAAACATGTCGTCACTTTCTTCCTGGTCTCAACAAATACCTCAAGTTATCATGATAAAATCTGCTTCTGATTAGACCTTTCACAGTAAAACTCAAGATTTACTGCAAATCAGCTAACCAGGTCATAAATAGTTTTCTGTCAAAGTCTTTGACACATTTGCATTTTCTACGCGTGTGAGGCCACACTCTAATCATCAAACATGTGTAAAATAAGTCGGATGAAATCTGTCGGTGTGTGGACCCTCTGACAAAGCTGCAGGGCTGGATATTCGAACCGACACTTGGGAGGCAAGAGGTAAAAAAAATATCTGAAAGCGTTTCTCCCAACATTTCCTCAGAGGATTTATATTCCTCTGGTGTCGTCTCATTATGTGCTGAGAGTTTGTAAGAGTTTTACAACGTGCTCGCCCATAAATCTGAAATATTGCTGTTGTCATATGGATGTGCTCTTTGCTTAAATCCCCCGCTGGGTAAATGTAAAGGCGTGAGAGTATTTGTGCATGTGGTGATGCATATCTCTGTACATTTTGACCCTAAAGCATTTCAGAGTCGTCTGTTTGGTTTCCAGATATGCCAAGAATTTCTGGTAAGCAAAACCAATTTCAAAAATTGACATCAAACTTCCAAAGTTACATTTTGATGGGCTACATGTGATGTGCTGCTGGTTTCTTTGTTTGTTGCTGTCAGTTCACTGTTGATCTGGGTGTTTAAACTCAACTTTCCCAACACTTGTAGCTTCAGAAAGAGCTGAAAGGAAACACAGAGCAGCCTCCATCTTGTTTTTTTTCCTGAATTTACTTGAAGTTTTGATATAAATTCAGATCTATCTTCAACAGCCTGATTGGGTTTATTTAATCTCCATGCTGTTTGATTAATGTGTTTAAATAAACTTTGATCCTTGTTTTAAAAAAGGAAGTAAAATAAGGATCATGACTTTGATAAAACAAGCAAGAAAATAAGCAACAGTTTTCCTTAATGTGTTGAAGGAAGGGTCTGACAAGGAAAAATAGGCACCAAATCAAAGGTTTTATGTAGGTTATCTCTCACCCAAACAGTCACCCTGTGTATATTTTCTGAGCCAGAATTTTATGTTCATCTCCGTCTGAAAGCCAGGCACTTTCCTCTTCTTGCCACAGTCTTGCACTATGAACCTTTCCCCTCCTTTTTAGGCTGTAAACGTGAACTTTTTGACCCCAAAAGGGAACATGTCATAGATCTTGTTGGATTCTCTCCAGTGGTGAGCTCAGCAGGGGAGTCAAACTGTGTAGCTGTGAAAAGTGAAAATATTCCTTCAAGCTGTAAAACGCAGAAAAGGAGGGTTTCTTTTGAAGGCAAACTGGCTTACAGCAGGACACATCGTGTGTGGGAGAGATTTTGATGGACTACATGTGATGTGCTGCTGGTTTCTTTGTTTGTTGCTGTCAGTTCACTGTTGATCTGGGTGTTTAAACTCAACTTTCCCAACACCTGTAGCTTCAGAAAGAGCTGGAAGGAAACACAGAGCAGCCTCCATCTTGTTTTTTTTCCCTGAATTTACTTGAAGTTTTTCAATGTAGCTGTCTGAAGCATTTAAAACTCTTCATTCTTCAAGGACTTCTGTTTTGATTGATGAGTTAATTTAGCTCTCTGAGGGAGCGGGGTCTATTATCTCATCGTGAATTCAGGATGAACCCTAACTTTTAACCGGAAAATACTTCTTCGGGGTTTTTTTTTTATCCCTTACTAATAAGTGGAAAATTATGTTGAAACTCAGAACATAAATATTGTGCAGGATGACATCTCGTATGTTTGCCAACTCTGTGATCATCAAAGCAGATAAATATTTTCCACTGGGAACTTCAGCTTTCATGCTTATCTATGACAGCAATTTGTGAACAAATGTGTATGATGCAAAAGACAAAGAGCTTTTTCCACATCCGTCATTGACATTGAGATCTATTTAAGTCGCTCACACACTTTGTTGACCTTTTGCTGACTATGTGCTATGCCCATAAAATCACTCATTGCTGGAACTCACAATTGATTTCAGTATGAGCAAAACACATTTCAATTTGCTTTAGTTTCCTCACAACACAGAGTTACCACCTGGATAAAAGTCGCCATTGTCTGCCAACGCTCTGAAAGTCGCCTCATTCACACATGCTCAGTTTCCTCCTCCGTAGATCTTGTTTCGGATGGGTTTGCTTAGGATTTAGCACTTAAACTCCACATCATGCTCATCTTTTCTTATTTTTCAAGACTGGCAGCTTTAGAGGCAAAGTGGGAAAGCTGAGTGTGTCCACACTTACGTGAGAAGCTCACCTTTGACCCCTACGTCTGATTGGAAGGGCTGATGGCACGGATCCTTCAGCTGTGCTGCTTCTTGTAATTTTTCTTTGGAATAGAAAGTTTTTTCTATTTTAATGGTACAAAAAGATTTTGAAAAGTCAACAGTGCTTCCTTCTGAGAATAGGTCATATTTTAACTGATTTCTCATGAGTGTTGAAATGCTTCAGTGTTTCCTAACGTGGCTGTTCTGCTCTGGAAGGGGTGGTGATTTTGGATTTATGTGCTTCTTTGCTCCCTTCATTGTGCGATTTTGCAACGACTCTCGACGGCACTTTAGGGCCATGAACCAATGAGCAAAAGACACATCAACATCTGTCTTATGCTCACACAGGGAAAGTTTATGTCTCTGTTGAATGTTTCTGCATACCAATATATTTGCTGTTACAATAAGATGCATTTGAACACATCGGCACCAGATTTTAATTAGTTTCATGTCTAACTTGCTTATCTTGACCACGATTGCAGTACCCTCCACATCTGTTGTCCCACCTTGTAAAGATCTGTGAAAAGCTTTGAAATAAATTCATCTTTTACTGCAGTTCCTAGAAAATAGATGTGCCTGAAGTATTTTTATATTTTTCTTTTTAAGCTAATCTCAATCTCCTGAGTAATAACTAAAGGCCTGTTTCCATGTATTTGAACCAATGCAGCTTTCTGGAGCTTTTTAGCACTTTTCTTATAGGGAGAAAAAAGTGCTAAAGTGTGAAGTTTTTTTTTTTTTCTAAATGGTATCTATTATTTTTGCCTGTGAACAATTAAATAACTTTATTGGTCTAATTTTATTGCTTTTAATCACATTCTTCTGTCTACTATTGTGGTTGGCAGAGATATTTATCCCCAAATTGATGCCACTGAAGCAGCAACAGGAGGATGCAATTTTTGTAAACATGTCAATTTTGGACCCAGCAGTGGAAATACACACACATGACTGCCAGGGTAAAATAAAAAATTGCATGAAATTAAGCAATGAGTGAAAAGCTATACAGGGCATTTTGTCAAAAGCATCTTATGATGTGATGCAAAGGCCACTTTTTAAATTGGGTAAGATATAAAAAAAAAAAAAAACATGAAATCTCCATGGTGCCATAAACAGTTGTTTTCTTAACAGTCAGAATAATTGTCAAGGAGCTTTTAACAACTTGTGCTTAGACAAATAAGGTTGAATTGGGACTTAACTTGAAACCACATGCAATGAGATTGATGGAAAGGGAGGTAAAGCAATCTTCACAGCTTACTATTAAAAAACTGCAGTAAAATCTATTTTAAGTCATGCTACTGCAATGACGTGAAAGTATTTTGAGCTGTTAGGTTTTTCTTACTTGCCTTTGCTAGGGATGGTAATAGATGTTTACAGTAATTGACTGATTGGTGGCAATGCCAACCTCAACAGCGAAATTCAGATTTTTGAATTGCTGAAGCAACTCACCGTCCCAAAGAAAACTAAAATGTTGTTCATGTTTTATTTGCGCAATATTCAAATGAAACATGAACGTTTACTTTGGTATAAATTATGTACTTGTTTAGTTATCACAATAATAAAGTGTCGGGACAAAGTGAGAGATGTGAAAAAAAACATATCGACTCTTTTGGTTTATAGCAGTAAAAGCTTTGTGGAGAGATTTTCTACATCATTGTGTCTAATCTCATAATATCAATGCCTAAAAGACACAACACAAAAACTGTTTTCAAGAAATCTACACTTCAGCGAGCTTGTTCATGTGTTGACATGTTGTGCAAACTCAGGAGAACATCCCAGTTTTGCAAAGTAACCATGTTAGTGAGCAAATAGAAGACCCACCTGACTTTTTATTGCCACATGTGAGAGTTTTTAACCGTTTCCTGGTGGGAGAATATCTTTCCCATATGTTCCTGTTTAATCCAGGCAAGAAAAAAAAAAAAACAACCTTTCTGCCAGTATATATGGTGTCCCCTGCATGGGCTCCTGTTCCACTCTGTGTACACCTTTGGTACACTCCCCAACCTCAACCAAAGAGGAAAGTGATGGAAACAAAACACTGCTGTTTTGAAACTTCTTGGAACACTTTAGATTTTTCCGCAGTTGAGAAAAAGGCACCTTTATGTGAATGGAGGCTGATGTGGTGGGAGATCAGAAGATCGTAGCTCTAAACGAAAATAAAATGGGTGGTTACGCAGGTCTGTTTTTAGAAGTCCCAGGGAAAGAGGAGTGACTGTGTTGCTGTATTTTCGGCAGGAGGAAACATGAGAAATGTGTTTGAAGAGGGCATGAGGGCGTCAGGGGAGGAGGAAGACATTATGAGTGATTTTCCACCCTGTCTGCACTGCTTAAATCAAACACACCTTGAGCTTTTTTTTTTTTTTTAGGTTTGTAGACATAGATGGCCCTCTGTGTACTGAAACTGTTGACTACAGATTATTCTGTGGTGTCTGATGGTCTCAGAATAGCTCTGGGAAGAGGTTGTATAGTCTCTCATCAGCTCCATGGAGCTTAACTGGGAACTGAGACAATATGGTGAAAATAGCAGGATCAGTCATTGCCCCGTACAGCCAGATGATGTCAACCACAAGGAAGACATGGCCACAGTTGTAAACCCAGCAGTTCAGCTTGGCTGATTTACATTAGGTCATTATAAAGACAAACTGTGTTTTGGTTGCTAATAGCTTCTGGATCGTGAGCGCTTGATTCACATTCTGGGTTTTTAAGCTATTATGGTCAAGTTTGTTTGTTCATTTTACCTACTAATTAAAGCCAGAAGTTTTTCATAGAGTGACGACGTGCTGCTGTGAACAGAGACTTTATTATTCGGCTGCTGTTTCCCTTAAGTATGTTCTCATCCTTTAGGATGCCAACCGTGTCCCCACGTGTCTAATGAAGAGGCCTTTTTTTTTTTTTGCAGCAACATTACTGAGGTTTATTCCCAGGAATTCCTCAGAAACGACCTTATAGGAACAGGAGAAAGAGGTCAGTGTGCAGAGCAGAGCTGTCAGCAAGAACAGACAGGGGAATAGAGAAGAGGTGATGTGACGGACAGAAAACTAAAGGACAGGGAGAACGGATATCAAAACCGGCTGCTTTAGCCCATGACATCACTGTTTTCCTACCATTGCATGAGCCTAATGTTTTAGCCATGTTTTGTTTAAAGTACACCTTGTTTGGTTGACTGGTTTCCTGATTGGCTCGGAAAAATGTATTGTGTTACACTCAAGATTGTGTGTTAGACCAGTATTTGACTAATCAGTGTAATTCAAAAGGAAACCACTGTCTGGTCTGCTCAGCTGAGATTATAACGTTAAAGAGCAGAGGTGTCCAAACGTTTCACAGCCACGTGGGCTGAAATTGTCAGGCTGAAAGCAAAGCAACTTTTTTCTGCATTCATGAGACTGCCTGTCTTGTTGAATTTGAAAGAGACTGGCGTATTTTCTTAGAACCGAGGAAGCCCCACATAGAGGCTCCAGACTTCCAGGAATTTCTCAGTTTCTCCGATCGTCACTCAAAGGTCTGTCTGTGCGCTTTTGCGATGATTCAGAGTGGAAGTGAGTGGGCTGGCTTGCCTCATGGTAAGATAATCAGCCACTTACACAAACTAGCATGAACTCTGAGTGCCAGGTATGGATTCCAGCATCCTGACTCAGCATCCCTAATAAATCTACCATAAGTATATAAAAAATCTCTTTTTAACAGTGTCGAGTTTAATACAATAATATAATCAATAATTATTATTGCATTTGGCATATATTCTGTCCGGTAAACTAATATAGCATTTTATTCCATTGAATAAGACTTGTTGAAATAAGAAAAATGTTGTATAAGACAAATTGAAACTTGACATTCCATCTGTGCTGTGTCAGTGAGTTATCGCAGTAAAAACAGCAGAGATGGAGTCTTCCCAAATCACCGTGAGCTTTTCTGATCCTTATCCTTTTTTAATAAATAGTAGATTAATATTTTCATTTCTCTTCTGTCATATTAAAACAGCATATATACCGGAAGAACCTAATAAAACAGTATTTTTGACCCACTCTTAAATCTGTTACGTTTAAATTATATCCTGATTATTTTATCCAGATGTTCAGACTGCAGCGACAAACTGCTGAGTTTGAAAGCTAATAAACCTGAAGCAAGTCAAAATCCTTACCAAGATGATGCGATAAACTAAGAGGTCAGACTTTCTTCTGTTGAATAAGCTGCTTTTACGTTGCCTATTTGCTTACGGATAAATAGAGTAAAGAACGCAGTGCAGCCTCTACATCACACTCAAATCTCAGCTGGGTAAAAGTAAACTTTATGTAACTGCTCTGCTTGCAGAGGAGTAAATATTGTTTTTATTTTAACATGTACAGGAAGAGTCTAAAGACACAGACGTATCATATGTTTGGGGATAATTATTTGCAGAAAATGGCTGTGTCCTGAGTTAAGTTAATTATTGCAAGGAGTGGTTGCTCAGAGTTGTCTGAGGCTGATTTGAAAGAAACTTTCTTTCTAATCACAAGAAAGGAAATTGTTAAACATGGTGCTTCAACATTTGTTCAAGAAAAAAAAACTACTTTTTACTTTGACTGTTCTTTGATTACTGGCTGTTGAAAACAGCAGGCTTTGTGTTTCAGTAACATGATCCTCATGTCTATTCAGTTTCTTTGTAGATAGAAAAAGGAGAGGGTTCCACTTTGGGAGCCTTAACTGCAGGGAAAAGTCAAAGAAAAGACGTAATGTCTAGCTTTGCAACATTTCCACCCATGGCTACATGAAAATTTTTTGGTAGAAAGAATAAAATATTTGCCTTTTGAAATTAATCTGGACTGTGCACACAATGTAATCGCTTTTTTTCCCCCCTACTGCAATCCATTAGGAAGCAGTCATTTCAAACTGAACTCTAGGTTTGTGCCTCTGTAACATAAATAATTAAAGCCCTGTTTTAGTTTTGCTTAACTATTCCCTATGGTATAATAATTATTCATATTGTCTTGCAACTTTTATTTTTTATTTAAAGACCTGTTTTTGCTCTGGGATAAGTGCTGTTTTTGCCACAACATCAGTGGCGTTTCTAAGGTGCTAGCCCAGGCCTGTTTACATACCTGTTCATCAAGGAGGAGGCCTGGTGGAGCATGTTAATGAAAGTTTAGCTTGGCACGATATCGTACCCACATTAAAAGCATTTTTTTTTTCCAAATTGGCAGAACAGTCCAAAAGCTGGGCGACTCGGGCAAAGTGAGGGCACAGACTGAGAGGCATTTATTCAACTCTACAGGTGCTGCTTTGAAATGTTGTGGGAGAGAAAACGTAGTCTCGGGGAACAAGATGTACACTAACTCAATGTGTTTGGAAATTTGCCTTGAATGGCAGGGCTGTAATGATTTTAATCTTGTAGATTAAAGTTAAAATTAGCAGCACTTAAAATATTTTGTGCCAACAAAGCACTGACTTTCTGTCTGGAAAAAGTTTTAAACATGAGAGCAACAGCAGTTTCAGTTCTTACTCTGACAGACAATTTGGGATAAATATAAATTTTTTTTCATGAATTTCATCATAAAAGTTTTAGTAATAGTGTAAACGCAACATGCATGTGGTATATCTATTGCACAATGCAACCCGTTCCTGCAGAACAGTTTGTTTGGTGATGTATCCAGTCTGGTCATTTTGCTTCTGCATCTACATCCTGTGGTTGTTTTTAACCCAAATTCTTGGCAGTCTAACATCCAGAGGTTTCATTCTGCACAGGATCCATGGATGTATTCTGAGTTTAAGATATTTACACTCGTTTTACAGTTGATCAATCCTGATTTTTTTTTTTTATCTCTGACAAACACAGGTGATCATCTCACAAGTTTAAATTTGCTTAAATGTGACCAGTATCTCTTCTACATCATTCAATAAATGATACCTGAACACGTTTATGATTTTAAATTTCTCATAAAACTTTCCTTGTATTATGTCCACTTTGATAAATTCCTCAAAAAAAAAACATAAACACCTTGAATCTTGAAACTATGACTAGATTTTTTTGAGAACCTGACGGCTGAAGTTGCAGTATGTGGATCTGACAATAAAGTAATATGGAGGGATTACTTTATCCCTGACTTTAAATTGAATGTTAAGGTGAACAGGCCTCATGAATTTCTTAATAATTTAGTAAGACTTTTTTTATGATCTGACACAACTTAAGTAGAGATGCACAGATCAGAACTTTGTTCTCACTGTTTAATCTGCTGTTATGTAAAGCATTGATCTGCAGCTACAGATTTTAGTTTAATCTGATTTCTCTTTGAGAACTATAAAAAGATGTATGAACAGCACTGAAAATATTTTCCTATACTCCCACCTTTAAGGTTTGTTAGTTATTCATGTTTTGTACTCTTGCACTCTCTCACAGCCTAAATTAATAACCAGTATGTTTTGAGATGTAATTAAAAATACAGTTTTTTTTACATCTCTCTGTTTTTTCTGACTCGGTTTCCATGGATGATTTCTCAGTAAATCTTCACATTTTATTCCTAAGGGGACAAAAACACCATCTCATTTACCCGGTGGCTCTTTTAGCGTGTTGATTGGTTGTGACATACTGTATAAAACTTGTAAAAGTGAGACAGGAAAAAAACACAGTATGATCACTCT
This sequence comes from Xiphophorus hellerii, assembly GCF_003331165.1. Lineage (NCBI taxonomy): Eukaryota > Metazoa > Chordata > Actinopteri > Cyprinodontiformes > Poeciliidae > Xiphophorus > Xiphophorus hellerii. The sequence continues at coordinate 13,380,426 of NC_045680.1, forward strand.
TGATGCTCTGGTTGCACTCATTCTTCCCTGTTTTTGGGTCACTATTGTTGGGTGCTTTCCAATGGCTCCAAGCAGGTGATCCGGCCAGGAATGCACTTGGCTCTGCTTCTGCCTTTGGCCTTTCAGGGCTAATCGAGCATGTCCTGCTGGGTTTTCTCTGTACCGCTGCATGAGGCAGAGCCAACATTGTCAGACTGCAGCATTATTCTTCTGAGTGAAGTGGGATGTTTGTGAGAAGACGATTGTCTGCTTTTTCGATTAGGGCTGCATATCAAGCCTGGATCCTCGGTAGAAAGCACAAATCACTTCACTTTTGTTTCAACAGCGTATGGGCGTGCACTTCAAGATATCTGTAGAAAAACCTATTCTACTTTTCCATTTCCATAATCCTGAACAAATGTGAGAATTGGGAAAATAAAAACTTGTATTTTTCTCATAACAAATCTCTTTAGACTTTAGAGCCAAAAATCCATCAGTGCAGGGCAGAGAAATGCCTAGGGAATGAGGGTTGGTGGAGTGTTGAGCAATCTGTTATGTATTTTGGCCAAACTGACCTTCTCTGTTGTCACTGGAAGTTGAGAAACGCTGTGATCTTCTTCATAGTTTGGAGGCGCTCATAAGGTGAGGAGTTTATTCGATTGCCAGCGGCTGTCCCTGCAGGGAATATTAAACAGAAAACAGGCTCTGTCTGATTTTTACCTCTTACTATTTGACTTTTATTTCCTTGAAATCCTCAGATCGTCTTCCTTTGCTGTGTGCTCATAGATTGCGCACTCTGGATCAGTCATTATCAATCACAACAAAACATTAGACAGCTATTTCCAGGAACTAAGTGTTTAGTGAACAAAGATTACTATATGAAGAAAACCACACAACAGACATACAACCTTTGAATGTATGACCTGAATTTAGTGTGTGGTGTACGTTTTGCTTCGGTTCATGTTCAGGCTTGAGTACTATTGTCTCCTCTGATAAGAGCCAGACATGATGGCATTGTTTTACATTTTAACAGACAGTAGAGGAACAGAGGCATGAGAAAGATTTTGGGACTTATTTGTTCGTTGTTGGGACACGTGCTCTTTGATTGCCAATAATGGAAGATTCATGTTGACATTCCAGGACGAGGTTGGGTGTGTAAACCCAATGCAGCATGACAACACAAGCACCATCTGCACCCTAGAGCTCCTTCTGGATTGTTACAAGACTCTTTTACTGCATCGAAGTAAAGCGTACAAGTCGTATAAAATCTGAGAAGTGAGATTTAACAGCTGAACTGCTGACATTAATGTTAACTCAACCAGTAAGCCCTGTGTTTTTTAACATTGTTAAGTGGGGATTTGGAGCTCTGCGAGTCAGCCCATGTATTAGAGGACATGCAGTTCGTTGGGGGGATTCACATAAAATGTGTGGTGATAGTTAAACAGGATATAAAAATATCCACTGAGCTGCTCATTTTTTCAGTGCTGTCTGATTTTGTAAGCAGTGACATAATAGCTTATCCTGGTAGTTGTAGCCATATAGCTTTGTGAAACTATGTGGTTTTATATATTTCTTCGTTACAACTGCTAAAGCATTTTATCACAGTTTCCATTTCTCCAGTTTCCATTTTGTCCTACGTTGTCTCAACATATAACACATGCTGTACTTGCCCTGAGTAAAAATAGTTGGTTTTCAGGACAGTCATCTGTTTTCTCCAGCTAGTGGAGTAGATAAAATTAGAAAAACAAATGTAAGCAGGCAATGGTTCCATATTCAAAGGTTAAAAACTTAAATAAACTCCATTTCAGAGTAAAACTGTTACTACTTATCTCAAATGTAAAAAAAAAAAAAAAATACAAACTGCTAATCTTTATTTTTGCACTTTCCACAAGGTGCTTGAATAAATTAGATCTTCATGTTAGATGCATTTCTCAGTATGTACAGTAGAACAGATTTATGAGGCTACGTATTCAGCCATACTCCTCCTCTGTAAACTCTGCCAAGTTTCTGTTCTTCATTTGTGAAGAAAATCATTTATTGCATTGGCTATAATAATGACGGCTGTCTTTTCATAACAGGATGTGGATGGGAACGGTGTGGCCTCCTAAATCTGCTCAGATTTTCTCTGTTCAGATGTGACATCGGAGTGTCCAACTAATTCCCCAAAACTTTATTTTTGGGAAAGGCCTGAGTTTTTGTCAAGTGGTCTGCCTCTTTCAGCAGATGTTTCTTCAGAGAAATTGTATCCTTTTTGTCAGGCTTATCAATCAACTCTGTCCCTTTCTTCTGAGAGGCTTTACTGTTCTTAGAAATACATGTAAAAATGAGGCTGAAGTGGGAAAACAACACAACCTGCTGTGCTGGAAATGAACGGACTTTTCTTTTCTTTTCTGATGTTCTCTGAACTTTTTGACCTACTTGAACTTAGTTTGTGGAAATTTTGTTCTATTCATCCAAAATTAGAGCCTTTTAGCATTTAATGGCATATACTTTTTTCTCTGGTTCTGTTTTTCTTTTTCAGTTGAAACAGCCGGAAAAGGCGGCAGCAGCAGCTCATACCTATTTTCAGGCCAATCCAGAACATGTGGAGATGGGCCAACACCTCGAACAGTACAAAGACCTGCAGGGTGTAGAAGAAAGTCACTTTGTGGACCGGGAAGCCCGGCCTCATCAGGTAAAAGAAACAGTCTTTATGGTCGAGGCTTTCCTCCTGTCTGCAGCATGTGATTTCGAAAGTACAGCTGCTGTGGTTTTACAAACGGCCTTGATAGAAATGACCCCTAGAGTTTTAGTGACTGGAAACTCACTGAGGCCTTTAGTGATAAGCTTTGAACGCAAAAGGGTTTTAACTCCTTATGCTGCTGCTCCAGCCACTTCTTTTTCTTTTTCTTTTTTGTGTGGCTTAAAACTAAGCAGTACCTTCCATTGGAAAAGTCTACATCTTGAACTTTTCCTTTTCACAGCTAATTACCCCAGTGTGTTATATGTGAAAACTAAATACATAAGTAAAAATTGACAAATGTAACTTCAGATCAAAAGATTCTACTCTTCTTTACCTTGGTGTCTTTGTGCACAAATTAGATACTGCTGGCGCTTTACTTAACACTTCTTTATCATAAGAAAATGTACGTTCTTTAAAGCATAACTTGAAGAAATAGAAAGATGCTTCAAGATTTATCCTCTCCTGTTGTCTCTTTCTCCTTCCCTGTGACTTCTCTGTCACAGCAATCATTCACAGCTGCAGTAAAGTTATACGACAAAGGCGACTATGAAGGAGCTGTAACTCTGTTGGAGGATGCTTTGGTGGAGTACTATAAAGCCGATGTGGAGTGTCGGGCACTGTGCCAGGGTCCGCAGAAGTTTGAGGGCCACGACCACGTACGCTACCGCTACAGCCTACATGAAGTCGTGTCAGGTAAGACAGAAAAAGTCACAGAAAACGTATCTACCTGGTTTCAGTTTCAGTGCTACGTTTAAATTTTAGTGCAAGCATAAATATTTATCATCCAGCGACAGATAAAACCAGTGTATAATTCTTCTTAAGATTTCATCATTCATCTTAAGTAGATCAAAATGTATTTATCAATATGTATGTACAGTTAAAATAAAAATCCCTTTGTCCATGCTTCAATTTGGACTTCTTGATAATAAAAAGGTTTGTCTTGTTGTCTTTACAGATAAAAGAAAACATAAATTGAATAATTTGCGTTTATAGCTCTACTAGCTACTGTAGGTCCAATGTGTATAACTTTTTGTTAATCTATGTTATAAAACAGTGTATTCAAGTTGGAAGTACAGAGATTAGGCTGTATAGTTTTGCACACGTTCCAGATGTGCAGCTGTCAAAATGGCAGCTGCACATCTGGAACGTCTTTAAGTCTTTAAGGAATAATATAAGTGGTCATTACAAAGAACAGCCAGATTACTCGCTCAGTGTAAGTATTCGGCTTAGTTTGGCTGGACTAGCTTTGCTGCACAGTTAGCTCTGGGATTTGGTAGATATGCACTATTACCATCTTCGACAGACCATGTAGACAACTTGACCTCAGGCCAGGAAGACGACATGAATACATTTATGGACACAGTAGAAGATGATTTTCCATACCCAAGTATTTCTAGCAATTCTGTGTAAAATAAAATATGTAAATAAACAAAAAACCGCCAGCTTTTGTATTGCATGTATTCAGTGTGGTGCTTTTAAAATGTATTCAGTTCACATTTTGTAAATAAAAAATGCAGCTAAAAACAGACATGTATTTGATTGGGATTTTATGTGGTAGGCTGGGATAAAATAGCAAAATAATTGGGAACTGGAAGGAGACTGACACGTTTTTCAGTTTATTTTACATACGTGAGCCATCCGTATGCAGCTTGCCTGAGTCAATACTGAGTAGAAAACTTTTCTCTTCAATGACAGCTGTTGGGGTATGTCTCTACCAGCTTCATGCATGTAGAGACTGATTTGTTTTTTCATTCTTCTTTGCTAATGAAGTTTGGGGCAATGTTGACCTCCAGAGCCCTTAAAGGGTGAAAGAAACTAATAAAAATACTTTTGTCCTCTTGTATCTTTTCATTTAATTTTACTGTCTTTCTGTTATCTTGTCGTTTTGTTTTTCTCTCTTGTATTTGGAAATATTTTCAAAATCTAAAGTTTTTTTTTTTTTAGTCGTTCTGCATTTTCACTTTTACTTTTGCTTCCTGCTTCCTCCATCCCAGTCAATGGGACATGTGTGTTTGACAAAAATCAGGCCATTTTCTTTGGAAGCTGAGGCAGGTTTTTGTGCGGTAGCCGCTGCCTAATTGCTGAGTGAGTGTTTTCTGACTTTCTCATATGTGTGGTCGGATTGGGTAAACATTAAAAGACAGCTAATTCATTTTGGCCAGGCTTTGTTTTACTTAAAATGAACGGATTATTTTCCATAGCGCTGCACCAGTCGATTCTGCGATCATAATGTTTATATGTGTAATGATGTATGGCTTTGGAAAATCAATCTGCTGTGTGACTTGGATGAAACAAGAGAAGGGTTTAACAGAACTGCTTCCGTCTGTATGTGTTAAAATTTCTATATTCGACCTAAATCCTGTTGCAGCTCTGCGTGATTCAGGTGTAACCTCTGCTCCTCTGGGGTTTCCTGAAGAAATTTAAACATCACATCCTTTCTGTCTGAAAGGAAAATCGTGCTGCAGCTGCTTCAGAGTGACCTCACACCACATACATGCTAACAACACATTCACAAATGCATGCTGTCACTGCTGGCTGTCTTCTCAGTATACAGCATGAGGAAATGATAAGCAGCCTCCCAAATCCTGATTCTCCAAAGGATGACCTAACATCAGGTCCTACCTACTGTCCCCATCGGAGCAAACTATTTTATTTCAGACTTTATTGCCACCTTATGGGATTAACTGCTACAAGGTTCATGAACATCAAATGTTGACATTCACATTTGTAAAAGTTTGCAAATCCAAATTTCCCTTAGCATAATCCAAAGACTAAATTTTTGATTGCATTTGTTGCAGATCACTTTACTCAGGTTTTGCACTGTGAACATGAGTGCGTCCGAGATCTCGCTACACGTCCAGGCCGCCTCTCCCCCATGGAGAACTACCTGCCTCTTCACTACGACTACCTTCAGTTTGCCTATTTTAAAGGTGGGATGTTTGTAGTCTTTGACATTTTTCTTGCAGTCGTGTATAAGTAAACAGATGTGTTGACAGAAGTGATTACATTTTAGATTAACGCATTTTGATTTTGAGGTTCTTGGACATGACAGCCATTTGTTTGAATGTAAAGAGGATAAATTATTGCACCAACAGTTTACACATGCAAATACAAGCAGATGGAGTTAATTTGCTGAGAATTGAGAATTAATAACATTTTCAGATGTGTGTCTCTTTGGATATTTTAATGTCTTTAAGCAGTCTAACAACAATCAAGTTTGTTATGACATTTGGTAGTCCTGATAGACTTCAGCTAGCAATGGTGTTTTTGAAACCCCTCTGAATTGTACATGATTAGACTTAAACTTTCACCTTGAAAATAACAAACCAACCAATGGTATATTAGAATAAATGGTTTTCATTTTCACAAACTATATTTTAAAATTTTAGGCATTGTTCTTCAAAGATGTTGCGTCCTAAGAAAGCATTTTTATTACCTAAATGGAAATAAGAGTAATCTAACAGTCAAGAAGTTCAGAAGCAGTATAAAAACTACTATTATTTGTCATCTTCAACATTTTTCTGCTCTGCAGCCTCAGTCTGTTTTATTCGACTCAGCAGCAGTGGAAGTTTTAAATCATTCAGCAGTGGTTCTGCTTGCCTTATCTGCATAGAAAAAAACATTTTTGTTTCAGCTCAAATCTCCAGACTTTAACAAACCTGCAAACTGCTGGTGACAGCAGCAAATAAACTCCATTAGCTAAAGAAGGAAGTCCTGTATTAACCTTTCATCTTTACAGCAGAATAAGGAAGGCTTACACCTAGCAGAAACATGGACCAAAAGGTGTCTGATATTTGTATATGTGAAAAAAATCTGTATGCAGTGCAAAGTGGCAAAAATGGCAGTAGCCTATTTCTTTTTATAGGAAACTATTGACTCGTTTGTACTTGCATGCATGGTTGTCTCTGTACAATCAGTGCTTGGCTTTATTTCCTTTGTAATATTATTTTCTGAATGCTAGCTGTGTTACATCCTAGCATGCCATAAAATTTGATAATCCAGTCCATCTGCAGTAATATACCGATAAACACTAATCAGAGAAAAATGTTGAATTTTCTTCTTGTCTCTCTTAATGTGTGCAGTCAACAGGCTGGAGGAAGCGCTGCAGTGCGCTCTGACCTACCTTCTGTTCCACGAGGGAGACGAGTTTATGACAGACAACGTGGATCACTACAGAGAAATCCTGACGCATGACAGCACCCCACGAGAGGTCAGGAATCTGCTGCGTCATGTGAGGGCTGGGTTTGTATGGAGGACTTTTTCTGCCATAATCCAAGAGCACACATTTTCAGCCTGAAAGCAGGACTTCATATCTTTCTTCTCAAAACTTTTAAGATAGATGGATAGATAGATAGATATCATGTTGTGACTATGTTGTCTTTAGTTGGGTGAACAAACTCCTGCCTAAGATTAGTAGCTGTTAGCTGGCGGATGTTTAGTGTACTACGGAGCAGAAAGCTGACATCGTTGTTTCTCCCTACATCCAGCGGGTGGCGAAGGTTGCTACAATCAATAGTGGCCACACAGGCACAACCGCTAGAAGGAAACAAACGCACCCAATACAACACTTTAATTCTATTGACTGAGAGGTTCTTAGGCGACTGTGCCAAAAGGCAGTTCTATGTTTCGTAAGCGAGCAGAGATGAAGTGTGAGTGCGATGAGAGGTTTTGAGTACAAGTATTGCAAGATTTGAGAAAAAAAGACATAAAGTTTTGCTTTCAAAATAAAAATGTAAGCAAAAATATTAAAGGTTTTGAGAACAAAAGATATGAAATCCTGCTTTCAAAATAAAAATGTAAGCAAAAGTGTAAAAGGTTTTGAGAACAAAAGATATGAAATCCTGCTTTCAGACTGAAAATGTGCTCTTGGATTACGACATAAAATTTCCTCCATAGGTTAGGCAGCTCAAGGAAAGGCTGGACAGAGTTGATCAAATCGACAGTCTGACAGTATGTAGCAGAGGCTCATAGGTTTGGATTTGATGTAAAGTGTGTTTCAGGTGAAATTTATTGCTTGAGAGATCCGTGTCATCATGGGGATTTTAGGAAAAACACACGACTCACAGTTACTTGCTCAAGACGCAGCAAAACCTTGTTATGTTAGGGAAATGATGAACAGATGTATCTCAAATTATTCATCCATCCATTGTCCATACCTGCTTGTCAGTCATGTGTTTGGACTTGGGGTAAGCCAAAGTACCTAGAGAGAATACATTCATGCACATGGAGAGCATACAAACTCCAAGCAGAAAGACCAAGACTTGAACCGAGGACCTTCTTGCTGCAAGGTCACCATGCTAATTAAATGTAATTAAATGTAATTTATTTTAGTACATTTAGTAAACATTCAGATATAAAAGTAAGAAAAATATATTTCAAGTCAATTTTTGTTCATTTTGATGTATTATGGCATACTTCTTCTGAAACCCCAGAATTTGGTTTCAAATATTAAAGTTAAATTAGCATCTTTATAAAGCTTGGCAGCAGAGGGAAGCATGAAGCAACGCTGACTTTGGCTTTAATGAAACCCAGTGGACCAACACCAGCAAATGATGTGGCTCCCCAGATCAAGTTAAAATGTAAATACTTCACACTGGACCTCAAGCAGCTTGGACTCTGTGCCTCTCTGCTCTTCATCCAGACTCTGAAATTTGAACTTTGTATGATTCAACAGCAGTCCAGTCTAGAGGAATATATTTTCTGTGTCTGGAGCTCAGACTTTGCAGGACGATGAAATATTCCATGGAATAAAGTCTGAGCTTTGCAGTAGCGACATGTTCCAGTGCCCAAGATTCTAAAGTCCACAAAGTGTAAGAAGGATAGACGAAAGAGAGGAGGGAAAATTTGGATTTATCAGCTTGGATAAAACTGTCCAAGTATTTAACAAACCTATGACGTATTGTATTTTGCCCTCATCTTTTTTCTCCACATATTTTTAAGTTATTTTGATGTTGGTACCCAAAGCACATTTAATTCTCCACCATTATCTCACAGCTAAATGGTTTAATTTACAACAGACCATAGCCTGGCTTGAACTTGAAACAGAATCCCAGACAGGCTGAGTCAATCACAGAAGGATTTAATATTCTGGAAGAAGTGAGTGGAGAAATTGGTGAACTTATTAACTAATAGCACAGAGACTAATCTTAGAAATGAATGTGTGCAGTTTAAAACAGTCATGGTTTTGTTTTTACAATCCCCTCTTTGCGTTTGAAGTGCGTCTGAACACTATATAGAGTAAGGATAAGTCATTGCTACATCTACAAATCATCCACAACGTCCAGAAATTTGCTCTCTTCTTAGTGAAGATGGACTGGAAAGAAGCCCTGGGAATGCTCCAAACCAGAATGATGAAAGGCAGATAAAGACGTTATGCAGGAAGTGAGGAAAGACTTGAGAGGAAAGCTGACAACCTTTCATAAAAAGCCCACTTCTTGGCCGGAGCTAAAGGTTGTTTTCCAAAAATCTGTCTGGTTGGTCATCAGTTTGTTTAACTAAAAAAGACCTAGACCGCTGCCTTGTTGCTCTCCCAAATATTTAGTCTCTCACTAGAAAAAGCCTGTTGCTCATTAGAGCAACCAAAGTTTCCAGCAGAATGTGTGACTGTCTGGATAACATTATCAGAAGCTGAGATAAGGAGGCTGAAGCTTATATATTAGCTTATAGCTTTCTAGCTTTCCCATTTTTCACATCTTGTCAGTTTACTCTACATTAATTGCCCTCCAGCCTGCCTCCTCCATGCATTCCCTCCCTTTCTTACCTCTGGGAGCTCATTTGTAGGGTGTCAAGGCCTGGCTGAACATGCCTCTCCGTCCAAAGGTCCTGCTTTCAAAAGAAAGGAAAACTGGGGGTAAAGAGTCTTCATAAGGTCTCTGACACAATCTTCATGCTGTTTTCCAAAGAATAATGGAAAAGAAAAATGCTGCAGGCGGTTCAGATTTTGTAACAGTCCTCTGGGCAAAGTTTCACTCACTCTGAAGGAGGTAAAATCTTTTCTTTTTTTTTTGCTTGCTGCAGTAGTGATACCATTTGTTCACATGTTCATTTATTTAGATAAGGTTTCAATTTTAAACCACATTTAGGCACCAAGAAGTATCTTTACGTAGGTATATTGCACATGTTATGGATGTCTTTGAGGTTTTCTTGTGATAAAGGTGCCCTTTCTACATTGCGAAGAAGTTAGTTTCACTTTTTATCCAAATGGAACCAATAATCATCTTCATGTAGATGCCCTTTTTCAGTTGTGGATATTACAATAAACCCCTTAAACAATCACCTTTAGAGCCTAAGAAACATCTTCATGTCGATATATTTTCTACGCTGTTAATGAAAAAGGTGTTTCCACATCAGGAAGGAGATGATTTTTAGGAATGGGATGAGCGACAATGATAAAAGTGAGGATAAAAAGTTTTTTTTTTGTCCTTTTGGCAAAATGATTGGGACATGGTAGGTAGAGATGTTAGCACTGGTAGTGCAATTTTATTGCTAAACAGCATAAGAAAAACTTATACTGCTGCTCTCTTGGAACCACTGGTTGGAAAAAGTTGGTAAAAGTTACAGTCTCATCAATACTTTTAGTTTTTGGAACAAGGATCCATCACCACATAGAAACACCAATAATTATGGCAATAACCATTCTCTAATATCTTTACTACATTTCGACTTTGAGGGATTTTCCCCTTGCAGCTACATTTACATGTAATTTAGATAGAAGAAAACATATCTATTTCTTTTGTTTTTCTTTTGCTCATGGAAAAGTTACCATACATGAAAATATTGCCAAGCATGGACATTAAAAGGTCCTACTAGCTTTGTCTTTACCGCAATATTTAATAATTGATCACTGTTCTATCTTTAGATTCAGTGTATGTTTAGTAGTTTAGTTACTTTCTAATATTTGTATAATAATGACTTCTTATATATTTGTAATGTTATTATATCATTAATACAGAGATTGTTACTAAACTGTGTTTGTCTTTAGGAAGCTGAACGTTACTTGACGAGGCACCAGCTGGAACTGGAACTCCTTCTAATGGGCAGCAAAATAATGGGTGTTGACTTCACTGAAGGGGTGAGTTAATTTTAGCATAGTAACATTTGTAATTTAGATCATTTTCTTGTCATATTGCTTTTGATCTTTGAAGCACGCCATGAGTAGTTGTATCTAGCAAGTTGCTCCCACTTAAATAGTGGTTTTGGCCGGAAATGATAGAGACACTGTCCACATGTATTGGAGCAACAGGTGTCTGGCAGAGCCGCAATTCACCACTTTTTCTGCAGCCAACAGCACCACCTGCTGGTTATGCTAAGATATTTCAACTTGCATGAAGCGAAATCCCGTCTGAATTTGATGAGCAGAGCTTTTAGGAGCATGTAACAAGCTAGTAAGAGGTTTCAATTTGTCTCTGATGCAGAATTACTGGAGCAGCACAGGAGGAAGGGATGATTCCAACAGGTAAGATGTAACACCAGAAACCAAAACCAGTGATTTCAGTTGAATTTTTTGAAAACTGTATGAAACTCACTGAGAGTCTCTCTCAGGTTCAACAGTTGTTGCTTTTGTTTCCTCAGGATTCCCTCGGGAACAGATGGTTGGATGGAGTATGTTCCCATTTCGGAGAAGAAAAACATCACTGTGATTGTTTCACAGCAGCTTAAAGAAGGTAAGCCTGTAAGAGGCTGTTACTAAAGATCTATTACTGTGATTGTTAATAAAACGGTAGGCGACTTAATTAAGGTGCTTCTGTTTGTGTAGGTGGCCCCCTGCTATATGACAGTGTGCAGCTGGTGCAGAACTCCGTGGCTTTGAACGGTACCCAGCGGGTTCTCCTCGATCATGTTATTTCTGAGGGGGAGTGTGCAGAGCTCAGAAACCTGGCACATGTGAGTACATTGTAAAGTTATAATATCAGGGGTAGTCTTAAATATAAACCCGACTCTACTGGTTCAGTGTAGGGGGAAAAATGTGCCTGAAGCCTATTTGTGGGTTTATTTTTGTTTTCCAGGCAGTCACCATGGCAGGAGACGGTTACAGAGGCAGGATGTCTCCACACACTCCCAACGAGAGGTTCGAAGGAGCCACTGTGCTGAAGACTCTGCAGGTACACTGAATGCTAATGCAAACAGCTTCCTTAGTTCCAAATGCACATGTCACCTGAAGCAGGTGTGTTAAACTCATTTTCATTTTGGGCCAAATAAAAATCAAGACTGTCCTTAAAGGGTCGGTTGTGACAGTAACAAACTGTGAATAAGTAGCTGTTTCTGCATTCAATGAATACTTCTTAAAATTACATAATATTGAACATATGTTCACATTGGTGTAACTTACAGATAAAAAAAAACTGGTTTGATTTGATTAATATTACTATTTAAGCACACAATTGATATCTTGAAGGTTCTACTCATGTGGCCCTCTAGAGTAGAGTCCGGACTCTAGAGGGCCACATGAACAGCAAAGGGAGGCCAAATTTGGCCCTCGAGCCTTGAGTTTGACAGATGTGACCTAAAGGATGCAGGGATCTCATTGTGGATGTTGCTTAAAGAATAAAGTCAGCTACACTATACAAGTCCTGATTTTTGCTTGACTACATTTTGTCCTCCTTGCAGTACGGCTATGAGGGCCGAGTGCCCATGAGCAGCGCTCGACTCTTCTATGATACCAGCGAGCGAGTGAGACGGATCGTGGAGTCCTACTTCATGCTCAACACTACGCTGCACTTCTCCTACACACACCTGGTGTGTCGGACAGCCATCACAGGTCACTAACTCACTCAACATAAACCCCTAAAGCCCCACAATAGTTTATTTTGGGTTCTTTCCATGACTCTTTTTAATAACATTTAGGTCAGTTTATGGGCAAAACTTGTATCTTTGGATTTCCATAAGGGGAAATTAAAAACTGCTTTCATCCTCTTACAATAAATACTTGAAATTTAGATCCAAACATGCTAATGTCCATATTGATTATTGATTTGTTTGTTTGTTGGGTGATTGGTTTATTATTTGTTGTTCCTTAGGCCAACAAGATCACAGGAATGACCTGAGCCATCCCATCCATGCTGACAACTGTCTGCTGGATCCAGACGCCAACGAGTGTTGGAAAGAACCACCAGCATACACATACAGAGATTACAGGTAGGACAATGATGTGTGTCTTCAAAGCATGATTTAATCCAGTGGATTATATAATCTCATATTGATTTGGTGTTGTCTTTTCCATTTTCAGTGCACTGTTATATCTAAATGGAGACTTTGAAGGAGGGGAGTTTATATTCACAGAAATGGATGCCAAAACAGTCACGGTGAGACGGTTATCCAGAAAAAATAGATTTTACTTCATAATGGAAATCCTATAGAAGGAGATAACACCAGGGGTTAATTTATATGTTCAGTGTTTGAAGATAATTAATGAACAAATAAAAGATTTAAAGCAAATTTTCATCTAACTTGCAAGTGGCCCCAAAAGAAGTGTTGTGATAATATAAACAAACTAAATTTAGATCTTCTTTCTTTTTCAGGCATCAATAAAACCAAAGTGTGGTCGGCTGGTGGGTTTCTCATCAGGGGGAGAGAATCCACACGGTGTGAAAGCCGTCACCAGTGGGCAGAGGTGTGCTGTGGCCCTGTGGTTCACCTTAGATCCGCTCTACAGAGAACTGGTAAACAGACTTTAAGGTCACTTCAGTTAGTAGTATGGTTTCGGTTTTACCTGCAGTGCTTTAGAAAATGATTAACACCGCAGGATTTGTTTGCAGCCACAAAGTGAAAACCATTTTACTAGAACTCTGTGTGATGGATCAGCAGTGATAACCTCATGTTTGTGGAGTAGGCTGATAAGAGTACAGTGTTCTGAAATTATGTTTTGCTTTCGTCTTTAACCCAAACTGAGTCTGTACTTTTTAGAATCACATTTCTCTGTCATAAAAGCTGCAAGTCTTTTGGAGGATGTCTCATACAATTTGCATAAAACTTTGAAACTGAATTTTTTTCCAGTCGGAGTGAGTACAATTACTTATTAAAGTTTCCTAACAAGCCTACACTCCATCAATTTGGGTGCCAGAGTCCTTTTCTTTTTCATTTTTGTTGATATGACATCAACAGATGCAATTATGAGAGCGTAATTAGAAGCCTTCATGTGGACGAGTACAACACCAGGCTATGTCGAAATAGTTTACCCTATTTATCAAACTAGAAACAACTGGACATGGCAATGAATAATCTGTATGTTTAAGCTTATTCCTATTTTTGAACACTTACTAATGTTTAGAGACCCACTGCTATCTCTCAGTGATTCAGATAAAAATGGCATTACTATTAATCTTCTTTTACAATTACTCATCATTTGCTACAATCTGACTTCTCATACTTCCTCGTCTGAGTCATGGTCCTAAAATATACAGCTCCGGAAAAAATTAAGAAACCACTTAAAATGATAAGTTTCTCTGATTTTACTCTGTATAGGTATATGTTTGAGTAACATGTGTTCATTGTTCTTTTACTCTATGAACTACTCACAACATGTCTCCGGAATTCCAAGCAAACATTTAGTATTTATTTGCAGAAAATGAGAAATGGTCAAAATATCGAAAAAGATGCAGAGCTTTCAGGCCTCAAATATTGTATTGCAAAGAAAACAAGTTAATATTCATTTAGAAACAACAATACTAATGTTTTAACTCGGGAAGAGTCCTGAGTTATTTGGTGGAATAACTGAGGTTTTCAATGGGGTTCAGTGCAGTGGGCTCTTAATTTTTTCCAGAGCTTTTTACAGTAACATATGAGTATCAAGGTAACTGCACTCATAGACAACATGTTGCATCTCGGTGTAAAAACTGCTAAAGAAGTTAATCTTCCAATATCTTTATTTGGTCATTCCTTTTATTTGCTGTAATATGTGAACAAAGTTGGGGTTTTTTCTCTTCTTTCCTTTTCACCTGTGTCTTTTTGTCCTCATTATTTCCAGGAGAGACTGCAGGCGGATGAGGTGATCCAGGCTTTGGACACACAGTCTGTTTGGGGTCAGGGCCTCACCATCAACCCTAAAGATGAACTGTAGAGGTGGTGCACACAAAGAAGTGTCCATCACTTCTTCATTATCTTTACCAATGAAACCCTTTGGTATATTTTGCTATTTATTAAACAATGTTTGGATCAGAACATTTCTATTTTTGTACTGTGCTATACCGAAGTGCAAAGTTAATAATAGTGTTGTGTAATTGGTTTTATTTGTACCGTTAAACTTCTGTTTGGCTTTTGAACCTTTTTCCAGTAACATCCTGTTGTTTGGTATTTTTTTATGCTGTGAACTGTGAAGTTGATGTTTCACTGTTTTGGGTTGTGATTGTTTCCCATCTTAATTCAGAAAACTTTGAGGTTAGTAACAAAATATACCTGAAACTTTTATTACAACTAGAACTGCTACAAAAATATATGTATTGTTACACACAGTAAGATGTTACTCAGTTTTTGAAATTGCCAGTAATAATTTTCAAGGTTGGTGGTACACTGTTCCTCTATTTTGGAAATTGCAATAATTGGAACCTGTTCCATGCTGAATACATAATTTGTAAGAGCATTGTACAGTTTTGCACATTTACTGATATGAGAATGGTGATCTCATGAGTATTTGATTTATTTATGTTTTTTTAGACAGCTGATGTCTGCATTTCATATGAAAAAGGTTGTTTTTTTTTTCATGAAAGATGCCAGCTGTTCCTGTTTCAAGGAATGTGTTTTTATGAGCATTTATTACTTCATGCCTGTATTGATCATGATGATGATGATGCACTGTAAGTCAAAACTTAAAGTTTCCTATGTGCTCTCAATATTTGTATTGTGGCCTTAAGAGGGAGACCATTTTTGTTTAAGTTAACATAAAATGGGTGTGTTCACGCATAGAAATAAAAACAAATTGAAATTGTTTATAATTTGTCTATTATTTATACTTAAAATGAAATATCCAATATTCAAAATGAACTTAAAATGTGTATTTTCCAGGCACATAGTGCCATGTTATAGCACAATCAAATCTCTATATGACTTTAAATTTGATGAGGAAATAATATTGTAACATGATGTGACTTGAATACCTGGAAGGTGAAAAGCAGTTTTACACAACAGAACTACTGTATAATTTTGTTGTGTAAAACTCCTAAATCTACAAAAAAAAAATCTCCATATTGATTCTCTATCTAGATAAAGTCCTCTATCCCTTATTGTTTACTTTGATTATACTGTAGGTCGTCCTCTTATTAAAAACGATTTTACCTACGAATTCAGGCATTTTGATCAAAGTTTCAACTGTTTGGTCTCAGTCTGTAAACATTTAATTCAACATGAATCATAAACTTTTAAAACACATTTAAAGAGGATGTATCTTCTTACCCGTGCTCCGATTAACTATTCAGAATAACAATGTTGCACTAAGTCAGCAAGTAGATGTACAAAAATAGAACTGAGAGCATTGAAGAGCACCAAAGATCAGACTGAACAGTCACTTTCCTAAGAATTAAGACTTTATTGCCATTTCAGATACTCGTGTAGCTGCTGACTATAAATGTTTATTATAGTTTGGATTTAACCAAAATGTAAAAAGTGCTGAAATTGTACTGTCTAGGTTTTCTTAGACACAAAACAATAAAACCCTTTTTTTTTTTTTTTTTTTTTTTTTTACATCTTTGGACATACATCAGAAGATAAAGTTTTTCATTCATGAGAATTAGCTTGGTCTACATGAAGTTAATCAAGCACTCTGATCAAAGGCATGCAATGAGAATCAATTAATCTGTATTTTAGGAAGCACTTCATACAAAGTGATGTGTATCTGTTGCTACACAGAATATAATTCATAATAAAAAAAAAAATTCACTCAATTTACTGGATGATTGATTGAGGTCTGTTTACATGAAAGGAGGTCACTGTGGTTTACTTTTCTCAAAACGTATTGTAACATAGCACAGAAAACAATACAACATAACACAGAGTACACACAATATTTCATTCATACCTTGCGAACAGATATATATATATATATATATGATAAAATAAAGTTCAGTTGCAATTTTTAATAAGCGCTAGATGTTGTGTATGAATTAGGAGGGTGTGTGGGGCTTGTTTGCCTCAGTAGCGGTAAGCGGAATCGTCGGTGAACTGGAAGGGTCTGGTTTTGCTGACGGAACAGATCAGCTCCGTCATACGGCGCGAACGCCGCACCTCCATTCCCAACCTGCGGGATTGCTCTAAGGCTAACAGCTGCTGTGCTCGCTTCTCATCCTGTTTCCGCTTCAGCCATCTGGAAAAGGCAAGAAAATATTGTCTAAAAAAAAATGATTTCAACACGATAGTTAGTCTGATGATTAATACTTTTTAACAGTTATTTTTCTGCTCTATAGACCAGATCCCCAAAGAAAATGTTTGTAAAATTAATTTTGTAATATTTACCCTTTTCTTAACATCAAATTTAGAAAGCAAAGCTACAAATATAACATATTTTACACCAAAGATCTATAATATCTACTTATTATGAAAGTTCACACAGTTTACTGTCTCCCTGCTTACTGGTAGATGTTTTTCCAGTCCCAACATTTTTTCCACCTCATCCACTGGGTTTTAGACCAGTTTATCACCCCTGTCAATATGCAATAGCCCAAACTAATTAGTCTCCATATTAAATGACTGTGAACCTCACAGGCTCCAGTAAAGTGAAAACCAAGACCTTCACAAGAACATCATCTTTAACTACACTGCAATGATGTCTGTATAATGTAAAAAGCTGAGATGTGGAATTATCTAATTATTTGTTGTTTGTTACTACTATTGATGACTTTGAATGAAACAGATAAGGAGGTCACACTCACAGATTGAAGGCATGGTCACACTCCTGGCGGCTGTGCATTAGGCAGTTACACTCCTCCTCAAGTTTCTTGAGCTCCAGAACCTGTCTTTCTCTCTGCACCTGCTCCTTTTTCTTTTTAAGCCACGACCTGTAGGCCTCCTCTGGGTCATAGAAGTCTCTCTGTGGCCGCGGGTAGAAGTGGAGATAATTCAAAAATTGTGAACGTTTTTTCTTTCTTAGTTGGAAAGTTTATATCAGCATTCTAACTTTTGAGGAAGAAGAGGCATTTTTAGGATTTTCCTTCTGAGTATGACACACTGACTTCCTCCAGGAGAAAACATATAAGGGTCAGATGGTGACAAAATAAGAGAATGATTGAGATTTTGGGACATAATGGTAAGAGGTGACCTTCAGCATCATGTTTCAGTGCCAGTATTGCGGGTACGTTGCACAGTGAAGCTGGAATGAAGCAAGAAGACTTCCTTCAAATTTCTAAACTTGGCTTGGAGTCAACATCTGAATGACTAAAACATTGACAAAAGTTTTGAAATACGCATTAAAATTGGTTTTGGCATTGATTATTAACAACTCTACAAAAACTCATGCACTGTGCATAAACACCACCTTCAACATACGAAGCCAAACAATTTAAATGAAGTCCTCTGATTCTGACTAAGAGTCCTCCAGTATTCAGTTTGTACTATGCCAGCGTCTTGCTGATGGCTTGACATTTAGTCTCACAGTGTGAGCATAAAAACTTCTAAATGCCATTGTAGCTATAACCGCCTATTCTCACTCTCCAAATCATTGTAGCTAATTGAAGGCTGGAGGTTGTTTTGATCATTACAACCCCTAAGATTAAAAACTATTTCAATATTTTGATCTCAAAACACTCATACAAGCTCCAGTTCTGCATTAGGCTGCATAGTTATCTTTTTGGAGATTATCACTGACAACAACTGCAGGCTTGGGAAACAGTTTCCTCTAAAAAAAATGAGAGAAAGTTAGAGGGAGACTTTGATCTTCATAGAGAGGAGGAGATGGGACCCTTCATATTTCAGTAGTGGATTAATATTTGACAGGTTTTGTGCTGCCTACCTTAGCATTCGTCCTCTCTATCTCCTTGGCACGGTGAATCTTTCTCTCCTCAAAAATCTGTTCTCTTTTCCTTATCAACCAGGACTTGAAGGCTTGCTCGTTCTCCTGTTTCTTTAGCTCCTCTTCCTCACGTTTCCTCTGCTCTGCCTGACAAGAAGAACGACAATCTACGTGAAAAAAAAAAAAGTTTACCAATGTCAGAACTACAATACTGCAATGCAAATATCTACAAATTTATCTTTTATTTTTTATTATCACACCTCTCTGGCAAGCCTCTCCTTCCTCTCATTCATCTTCTGCAGCAGCTCTTTTTGCTGTGGAGAGAGAGCAAAAGTCGCCTTGGAAAGAGTTCCTGTCGCAGACTGCACTCGCCTCTTGCCGTTTCTCATCTGGGTCCCTTTCTGGCCTTGGCTGGCCGAACTGGGTCTGACCTTGGGCTCAGTCGGAGGTCGAGGCGCTTGACGTTGATCAGTGCCCAGTTGAAAGGAGGGTCGGAGGTGAGAAGACGACTGTGTACTGCTGCCTACATTATTTACTATTGGCGGGAGGAGACTCTGGCTCTCCATATCCTTCATACTAACAAGGTCAAACTTACCATCTTTTTCCACAAGCACTTTACTCTCCTTAGTTTCCTGAAGTCCTTCAACACTAAATTTTCTGTATTCCTTGCTTTCGTCATAAGGAGAAAGTGTTAACTCAGAAATCTTCCGTGATACCTCAGAATCTGCATCTGTAACCTTGGCTCTGTCCTCGCTGCTGACTTCTCCTTCGGTATCACTGGTGTTTAACTCGGACCTCTTCCGTGATACCTCAGACTCTGCATCTGAAACCATGGCTCTGTCCTTGATGCTAACTTGTCCACTAGAGTCAATGATCAAGTTAGACAACATCCCTGATACCACACATGCTGCACCTACAATCAAGGCGCTCTCCTTTTCTTCATCAGTGTCATCGGAGTTGCTATCTGGAAGGAGTGGGGGCACCACCAGGTCCACCAGTGTGTCTTTAAAGTGAAGCCGTCTCTGTCTCGTCATATCTGGCGTTTCCTGTTCCTGCAGTTCCTTGTTGGCCTGCTCGATTTTACCCAAGATGTACATCTGTTCCTCATCTGTCTGCTCATATATCTCAGAAGGTGATTCTGCAGGCAATGATGTACTCTCCTTGTCTGTGTCATAGCCTAACGGCTCCATAGGAGACGGCCACCTTTCTTCAGCCTCTTCCACATGGTCTGGTTTTTGGTCCCTGTTTTCATTTCCTATCCCTTCTCCTGGGGTCTCTTCCTTCTCCAGCTCTTTGTCTATTTCTGCGTCTATGTCCCCATAGTCAGAGCCCTGTTCAGTAGATGAAATAGACATTCATTACTTAGGTTGTAATGTAGACAAAAGACCAAGCTCAACACTTAGACTTTGATAATCTGCTAGTGTGATAGCAGATATGTCTGTTTGCTCATCAATGATGCATTGGGAAGTATCAGACTGAAAGTATGCCACTGCATGTGAAAAGCATTGGTTTCACATGCAAGCAGTGAGATGTGCCAGGTTGTGTAACTTAACACTATTACCCATCACACTTTAAAGGAGCTTTGTGGGTTAGTGACACATTCAGGACACACAGAAGGGAACTCCAAACATACAGAGCCTTGATGCAATTGCATTCATACTTTTAGTGTCATTACAAACACAAATTTCATGGCATTTAGATTATAATAATTATTAAGTCAGAGAGAAATGATAGTTTAAATTTGTTTTACGAATACAATTTTGAAAAGTGTGTCGCTTACATAAAAATAATGGGCAGTCATTTTTTATTGTTTGTTTTCATTAAAAATTGTGATAAAATTTGTGATTTATTGTGTGATATATTATAATGCAATAATATAATATAATATAACTGATTATGTAACACAAAAAATAATTCCTTATTTTTATTGTTTTTCTTCTTTGTTACATGAGAGCATTGGTGAACATCAGTACAGTCAAAAATATGATTAAATCTAATTAAATATTATTGCATGATGTATAGCAGTAAATTTGCATTATTAAATTCATGTGGTCTTTTGTATATGTGTACATTTAATTTTTTGAGAGCAGTATTTATATTTGCAGTATCATCAGAGAGTCAAAGCAACCAAGAAGTCCATGTTAGTTCTGAAGGAGCTGTGTTAAAATAGTCTAGTCAAAGTCTTCACATAATTTGAATTGAAAATCTGAAGCAAAACTGAGTGAGCTTTAGATTTTTTGAAAATAGAACTTGGATAATATTTTCAGTCCCTACAAAACTGTTAGACAAATGTAAAAAAATCACTTCCAACTTAAATTGCAGTCCAAGGAATAGATTCACAAAGGCTAAACACAGATTATTTATTTTTTTTAGATTTTTATTTTTTTAAAACTGGGAAAAAAGGAGAAATCATAAATCCTTTCCCTTCCTCTTCACAAAATGTACTACTTTGGGTTGGTCTATCACATAGACAGATGATGTGGCAGCTGTAATGTGACAATATGTTGAAACCTCAAGAGGTATAAATACTTTTGCAGTACAACGTGGATTCACCCCAGAAATTAAAATGTATTGTTATCCCACAGAAAGGGGAGAAAAAGCAAGCAGTCGGTTACCTGTTCACTTTGGCCCTCCTCACCGATTAGCCAGTCAAGATCCTTTTCAAAGTCGTCTTCATAATCCTCCTGAGACTTGGATGAATTTGCCTCAGTCATGATCTGCTGATGAGAGACAAAAAGACCAAATGTTAAATAAATTTTGCAATGATTTTAAGTAATTTTTTACAAATATAGCTAACTGTATATGGCCATACCATGAAGCTGATCCACACTGGGTTTTAAGATATTTCTTAAAAGTAATAGGGAAAATCCCTTCATAGTTCTGGTCCATAGTAAATATGCATTTTGGCTGTACTATGTTCCTATGTAAATATATATCCTTATTTAAACCAAAGTATGTTTTTTTTTTTGTATTTGATTTTTATCAGCATCTCCTAAAAATATAAACACAAATCTAAGACACATGTTTTATCCACTTATACTCTTCTACATTGGAGCCCGCTGGATATAAACCACTGGCAGCGGTCAGAGTGAAAAGTGTAATTAAAAATTCAGTGATCAAGGCAAATGGCTGTTAACATAAAGACGTCGTCTGAAGTACGAGACCAGGATTTAACCAGTGTGTGCTTGAATAAGCAAAACAAGAAAAACACTACAATCTTGCTGTTGTTAATATGATATTTACTTAAAATGCGATGCATAGCTGTTTGGCAATGTCCATAAGTAACTTATTAAATCGACATCACAGTGAAATAAAGACAAACTCTGAATAAATTGTTCGTGATTTGTCGCCATCTGGTGAATAATAGGTGGTATTGCATAATTACCCAAACTTTATTTCTTTTTAAACCATCAATCCGAATCCCGCAGCTAAAACAACGGCTAAATGTTTAATTTTAATTTGCGTAGTATTGTAAATTGTAAGAATTTACAACACTGGACTCAATACAAGCGAAGACAAAAATACCCCCGTTAATCTGGTTTATTTTTTATAGTTCTGGTTGACAGAGATAAGTAAAATAGGAAAACTAAAAGTCGCGAGAGCAGCAATCAAACACTGATCTTTTCCTCTTTCATGCTAAACAGAAATAGATAAGAGATTCTTACCAAATGAATGTTAGCTATTCCACTCACCAACAGGCTGCGCAATGACGTGCCGTCGATGAGTTAGGGAAATAAATTTAGATTGTCGGGTTGTTTCGTTGTTATTTCTCCATCTCGTTGTCCTACATACTGCGTAGCAGTCTGTATGGCAACACCTGCTATCATAATCTGGCCCGAGTCTCTTCAGCCTTAAAAGCTTTAATAGACGTGTCGTCATGGCAACCAACAACACGCTTTATCAAAAGCGCATGCGTACAACAAACACGGCCTGCTGTAAAGCTACTGTTTTATATTTCACACATAAGGGTCCATTCCGTACCTTTATGTGTATTGAAAAGTTTAATTACTTCGGCTTCACCTACGTTAAGCGCAATGTATAGATTAATTACACACAGACTGATGTTTTCATATTTCTGTTAATTATAAATTTCCGTTAAAGCCAATGAAAACATAACATTTATGATTAGAACATTCCACCAGGCCAATAAAACATCTCTATACACGAATATGGGCTTGATGGATACCGTAGTATTTATAAAACATGCTTAGAAGTTGATCAAGAAAATCCGACAAAACGAGTTCCATTATGCTAATATTGAATATGACTGTATTTAATATTGCAACTAAAATATCAACTGCTGCTCTCTATAAATAGATAGACAGACAGACAGATATGTGGTATACTGGATCATTTGAAATTTATCATTTACTAAATTAAAGGTTTAGTATATTAGCAATAAAAAACAATTAACATAGAATATTAAACGTATGTCGATCCCCTTTTTAAGTAACTCGAGAAAACGCAGCGCTAGACTTTTTAATCACTTCGAAAAACACTGGGCAAATGTGAAGTCCTTGAACGTTACATCCGTGTCCAGCGTACGGCATTCTGGGTCTTGTAGTTGTCATTTAGCATTCTACTCTTTGTTCTTCCCTCCTTGGATACGTTAGAACTACATTTCCCAGGTAGCCGTTATCAGTACCCAGAAACCACCCGCCCCTTTACTGGACAGTTTTTAAAACACGACTAATAGCACGTAGGCATGCAACTTATGATAGAGTCGAGGGTTGTTCCTGCTCATTGATTAGTTACTGTTGTCACTTCACTGAAGATAGCAAAACTTAAGTGTTTTTCTTGAAAATGGCGTCCATCGTTCTTTTATCGGTAAAGCAGACGGCTCAGACCAAAGCAAAACGGTGTTTGGGTTCTCGATTAAAGGGTCTCGCAGGTGCTGGTGGCCCATCCGCAACTTTCCTTCCGGAAAGGGAATGGCTTTCCAAAGGCTTGAACTTACGGTTCATGTCCCACGGGACCGCTGGTCGGTCCGCAGCCGGGACAACCAGAAGGGGAGCCCTGGCGTTTAGTGGTGCGGCGGCAGTAACAGCCGCAGCGGTGGTGGGCTTTCTGGCTAACGCTAATCACTTCCAACGGGCAGAGATGGCGACCACAATCCCCCAGAAGGCAAAGAAGAAGAAGGAGGAAGAGGAAGAAGAGGGGGACATTGCGCAAAGATGCCGGGGCTTCATGTCGGTCCCGGTGACCGACATCAGTGTACTGGAGAAAAGGACGGATGAGATGAGCACCAAGATGGAGATGCTGATCATGGAGACTCAGGCTGAGTTCTGTAAAGCCCTGGAGGAAGTGGACGGTGGGACATTCAAGGTGGACAAATGGCAAAGGAAGGAAGGTAATGCGGGGATCACTGGGGCAGCTAGTGGTTTGCACTTCTCTAGCAGGCCATACAAATACAAACACTGCTCTTAAAGGGGCAGTAGTATGTAAAATCGACGTTTGTTTGCATCAGAAACATACCTGGAATGTTGCCTTGATTCTTTCATGCATGTTTGAAAAATCCTTTAGTCTCCAATGACAACCATTCAGAAGTGCAAAACGCCTGGGCAGACCTAGCACCGCCTCCTTGGAGCTGCAGTTTCCAAACTTCCCAGCTTCTGGCTCACAGAGCAGCCCTCCTCTAGGACTCCCCCAATCAGCTCCTTCAGACTAGCCAGAATCAATTAGCAAACACCTGGTGGAATTTCTGGTGGTATTATATTAAACAAAAAACATTTTGTTTTCTGTTGTTAAAGGTTTATTAGAAGAGCAATGTTGTGATGACTTTCTGAAGGTGGAGTTTCAGAAAGAGCAGAATTTTCAAGGTGTTTAAATAACTAAATTATGAAGTAATATTTTATATATATATATATCATTTTTTAACAACTAAATCACAATATTTCCCCTTTTAATACTCTGGGGACTTTTTTAATGGAAGAGACAGGCATGCACAAGCAATATCAACAGACATAAATGCAGAAAAACAACAAATTTTTACCATTTTGTTTGTTTTTAGGTGGAGGAGGAATCAGCTGTGTGATGCAAGATGGAAAGGTGTTTGAGAAGGCAGGAGTTAATGTGTCGGTGGTGTTTGGGTATCTGACTGAGGAGGCTGCGAAACAGATGAGAAGCAGAGGGAAAGTCCTCAAAGGGAAAGATGGTGGGTTCTGCTTAGAGTTATACTTTCTCCCTTAAGACCTTCATTTCAGGTATCTAAAATATAACTTGGCTCTATTTTGCTTCAGGTAAGCTGCCATTTTGTGCCATGGGTGTGAGCTCCGTCATCCACCCAAAGAACCCTCACATTCCCACAGTGCATTTCAATTACAGATACTTTGAAATAGAAGAGGAGGACGGTGAGTCCCTTTTTAAAGCATCTGTGTCTTGGTGTCAGTGGCTCTATTGACTCTGTGGATTGATGATGACCTTTGTTTCCTTCTCCCTGTTGCTTGTATTGTGTGTGTGGGTGTTCGTGTGTGTGTGTGTGTGCTTTCAGGTTCCAAGCAGTGGTGGTTTGGTGGAGGAACAGACCTGACCCCGGTGTATATTGACAGAGAAGACGCCTTTCTGTTCCACAACACTCTGAAGGAGGCCTGTGACAAACATCACCCGAAGTACTACGCAGACTTTAAAAAATGGTACAGCTCCACCAGTGACTCTGACATTTCTGTGCACATCAGCCTATGTGTGTGTTTTAAGGACTAATTCCAGTGAATTTGTGTGGATGAATTACAATGGGTGTACCCTCACTGCTGGCTGGTGATAAGAGGAAGTCTCTCCCAAAATCTACAGATGCAGAAGAAAACCGTTGAGCAATGCTAGAGGTCATAAATGACTAGTGTTGATGTGGACAGGAAGGGTGGGGAAACTATTTTTCAACATTTTGTTTTCTGTTGTATAGATGAAAGAAAATGATATAGCATCTGTTCAGATGGATGTTTATTTTCCAGATAAATCCTTGACTTTAAGTTTGTAAAGTTATCAACTTCTCTGTTCACTTTTTGTGTCGTCCAGGTGTGACAGGTACTTCTATGTCCGTCACAGAGGAGAGACTCGGGGCATTGGAGGAATCTTCTTTGACGACCTTGACTCCCCAAATCAAGAGGAGGTGTTCAGCTTTATTAAGAGCTGCGCTCGAACCGTGGTGCCCTGTTATCTTCCCATCGTGAAGAAACATCTTAATGATTCCTTCACTCAAGAGGAGAAGGACTGGCAGCAGGTGCGACGAGGAAGGTGAGTGGAAAATGCATTATATCACAGCTGATGTGTTTCGGGGGGAAAGGAGTAAATTTAGTTGAATGCTGTGTTTGAAAAAGAAATATTTGTCAACGCAAATGCTATTATAGAAATTAATTGTGAAGTTTTGTATTTTATATTTTAAAATTATAGCAAAGCACCCTGAACTTTGGAAAGTTGATTTTGGGAAAGTTATTCAAAGCTTAATGTAGGAGCCCTGTAATATGAAGAGTCTATTTTTTAGAGTTACTATTTTGTTTGTGTTGCAGATATGTAGAGTTTAACCTGGTGTACGACAGAGGAGTAAAGTTCGGCCTTGCCACACCTGGCTCCAGAATCGAGAGTATCCTCATGTCCCTCCCCCTCACTGCCAGGTAAGACATCAGCTCTCCTTCTCTCTGTCCAATAGTAATCAGCTGTCTGTGTTGCCTGGTAACCGACTCCTCCTTCCTGTCCAGGTGGGAGTACATGCACGAGCCTGGTAAAGGTTCCCGGGAGGCCGAGATGCTGGAGGTACTCAGAAACCCAAAGGAGTGGGTGTGAGAGCCGCCGTCAAAGTTTTACAGAAAGAACAGCCTTTGTAGTATTTTTGTAAAACTGTAACCTGTTTTACAAGACCTGTGTTTATAAGAAAATATCAAGTTTCAACAATTGTCTGAGGACTTTACTTGCACTGTTAATTTTCCTTCTTTCATGTATTTTCAAATCAGCCTTCTTAAAAGCTTTAAGGATAATGATGTTTTTAATAATTGAGTTTTGTGCCATTTGTCTCTCCTTGGTAGAATGAATCGCATAAATTACCTTCATAGATTACCTGCTTGTAGATCTGTCTGTCTTTTTACTCATAATGGCAAGCATAATTTTTCTCCTTTCTCTTAATTTTTAATTTTCCAGTGACTTGAATTAGTCTTCTAATCTTCTCATTTATTTATTGAAGCACTAAAAGGGAAAAGGACAAACTGAATGTATGTGCTTTTACCACTGATGTACCAGAAACAATAAATCAGATTTTGACATATTCCTATCTGCTCTAAACATTTAATTTTGTTCGATCTATCAAACCTAAAAAGCAAGAATTAGTTGAAATTGCAGGGAAGTGGTGTACTAAATTATATAAGGGATTTATTTGAGAGTTACCCAGAAGTGGAAAAAATGTCAGTGTGTTTGTATAAATGTTTCTCTCCGTCTCTTGCATTAATTTTTATAGTGTACAATCCCCCGTAATTTATCATTTAAAAGAGCTGTTTAAAGGATTTAAATATAACATTGAGTTGATTGTCCTGGGTGTCTTTAATATTAACTGGATAGATAATTGAGAAAGCAATTCAAGAGAATTGCCAGCAAAATGTAATTTATGCCAGCCTACTAACAGAACTTGTATTATATTAAACATAAAAATATTAATTTGCAAAATCCTAAGAATGTTGTACCCAAATATGACACAGAACTGGCAAGAGTTCATTGTGATGATGTTGGTCCATAATGCAGTAAATGAGTGTTATGTTTACTTTTATTAGTAATTCTGTGAACAAGTTCCTCTTAAGCCAATTCAGCACAGCCCCACCAAAGGATGGGGTTTAATAACTGAGTCATTTATGACTTCACTGCACAATAATTTTTATTTCTCCAACATCTAATCTACATCCACCTAAACAATTTAACCTTGTTCATGTTATTTATGTTAAATGTAACATGATGGATTTAAAAATGATTTAATCAACACTGTCATGTTTCCATTTTATCTGCTTAAAACCTTTCAGCTGTGATGACCGCATTATGTTATGCTATGTTTAATGCGAGATTACAATTTAGAGCAGACATTACCGTGTAAATAAAATTAAAAACCAATGCAATACCAACTTGCACTTACTCAAAAGCATTTGACATATTAAACGTTATCTGGAGAGTTGCAGCCACTGTCTTCAAGTCACCTTTACAGGTTTCCCTTACAGGCCAACTGGCTTAAGTTCCACTCTAAAATTTCCTGGTGAAAATGAAAACCATTTATCGGTGCATGCAATGGCTGAGTCAGAGAAATTCAAAATGTCTTGTTGCTTGGACCTCACGACAGGAACTTCTTTGCCCATGAGTTGCTTGGCATGGTATCCAAAATGTTTTCCTCCTTTCGCTGAACCATCTTCACAGTGTTGTAGTACTCGAGAACATTTTTTGATGGTCTCGGGCGCTGAGGACTCGGAATTTTATTTTAAGACCAGTCAAGACCGCACATATTGTCCAGTTTATTTGTTAACATGTTTGTTTTCATTGGATGCAAAACACACCGATTAAAATCCAAGCAAGAACGTGACTTACCATTTACGTGTTTCTGTTACTTGCAGCTATGAACCATATTTCACCACATACACACCCCAGCCCACTTTATCTCTATTCTCTTTACTTCACTAGGAAACTGCGAGAAAGCAGGTGTTCATACAACTTTTGACAAGAACCTTTTCTGTTACCGTGGACAAACTCCACCCACACTGAGTGGACACTCAGCAGATGTGAAGGAAAACATAAATACTCTCTGCATGACTCATTTATCTTGATTTTAATCAGCGGGTCAATTTGACCCTGAACAGTATGTGTGTCTCAAGTTCAATTATAAAGATCACCCATTGAAAAAAAAATTAAATGTAATATAAAAGAAATTGCCAAAGATCAATTTCAAGGAAATTATTGGGTTTTTTTGTGTCTAGGTTTTTTTCAGTGGAGATGAAAATGTAAATTCCATTTTTTTTAATGTCCAAATGAGTAAATGAGTAGGTTGTCGTCATTGATCCTTAATTTCTGAGAAATAAAAAAACATCATTGCACAAATATTGATTGAAATGGTTAGTATTGGAGTCAATAATCAGATACAAAAATGTTTTGGAGGAATTTTTTGGTTTGATTAAACACTCCACGGGTCAAATTGACCCACGAACATTATTGCTGTACCCCAGAAACGAACATAACAGGAGGGTTAAAAAACATTTAATATATGAACTGATTTTCCATAATTTAGCTTATGTACGTATATAATGTACAGTGTTTTTTGTTTTTTTTTGTCACCAACTGTGTATGTAACGTGATTCGTGTGCTGAGGGGCGATCATGAACGGCAGAGAACAGATTCGAGGTGAGGCAGGCAGTTCTCTTGCCTCATCGCAGGGGGCGCTCATGATCCCAGAAATTGTGACTAAATTGTGACTCGGACCCTAAAAGTCTTAGTCTTGTCTCGATACACTCTGGTCTTGGTCTTGTCTTGGTCTCGGGTTAGGTAGTCTTGACTACAGCACTGCATCTTCATTCTGAAACTGCACACTTCCTCATAAACATCTGTGATGCACAATTTTGTTTTCTCATGTTTTTTTTTTTACAAGTTGATCAAAAGCTTGTAACAAAATGCTTTGGAAAAACAGATACTGAGGACATAGTTGTAGATCTTTAAAAGTAACTGACTTAATATCAGCTGACAGCTGATTGCAGGCCTTGTGAGTGATGCCGGGCAGTTTGCTTTCAAATGTGATCATTGGCATTTTTTAAAGCAGAGTGGTGCTGTTAAAATGTGACATTAGCATTATTCTGTGACATGCCCAGTCTCCTAAATTATCAAAGCTTAATAAATGCCATTTGCTGTTTCACCATAATCCTCCTAAAGGCCAAGTAACCTGCACTGGACTATATCAGTCACAGAGAAATATCTCACAGACACTGGAAATATTTTTTCTGTTTCCTTAGTGTGAGGCATCTGAGAAGTGTACTGGCTCACCTCCAAGACGCAGGTCTTGCAAAATATCCCCCCAGTCATTAATCCTAAAATATTTAAAATCATTTCAGCTTTAGTTCTTCATATCTGCATCTCTCTTTTTTTATTTTATTTTTTATTTTTTTTTACAACACCTGAGTCTTGTAACAAAATGGCATTAAGCTTAACAGTTTATTTTGCACATGCCTCTTCACACTCCCACAGTTAGAGATACGCAGTGAATCTCATGTACAGCAGAAAACTCAACGCCCCAGCACCTCACTGAATACCACTCTGCACCACTCACTGCGTTACTTTACCATTCAAATCACTTAATCTCTTTATGGTTTAAACCTTAGTTATAAATACTGGACATCATGTCAGATTCTTCTGAGCTTTTCTCTCCATCAGACTATTTTCCTCCTCTCTCCTCTTATGTCAGTCCTTCACTTTTCACAATCCCCTCCAAAAACATTAGAATCTATAACATACTGAAATTATTGACATTTAACAAAAAACTATTATTTGGATCTACACAAGCTTACGCAGCAGAAGAAATTATCTCTTTTTCCTAATCACTCTCAGTCCATGCAGTTCTTGCCTCATCCAGTTTCACTGTAAGAGACTCATTTTTGTGAGGAATTTTTGTAAGTCCAAACTCATACTCATGAAAATATAAGCTGAAGGTTTGCAGTTAATTCTAAAACATCTTACTTTCCAGAGAATTTCTTTTAATCATCCTGTTTGTCCTATTCTTCCGGGGGCAGACTGCACTCACTCCCTGCTCTCTCGTCTTGCCTTTTGTTGTTCGTTTTGTTAGCAGACGCTTGTTATTTATCATATTTTACATATCATCCAAGTGCAAACAGTTAACACAAACCATATCACAGCACAGCTCCTCTTCAGTGGGCGGAAAAAAGAACAAGAACATAACAGTAAGGAAAATAAAAGGAAATAAAGCAAGTATTTAAAGTAAAAGAACAGTAGCTATACTGGCAGTCATTATTATTTTCCCAGTATTTCTTCATCTATTGCTGGTTCATTCAGCAGGGATCATCCGAGTCCCTCAGTTTTAATCTTTAATCTTCAGAGGAGTACTCGTCGAAGTATGTCAATACTATATTATTATTATTGTTATTGATTTTATGTGCATACACATAACATTTCAATGATGTGCGATAAAGTTTAAATGTCTTGTCTGGGCGTTCGGCTCCGTCATTATTCTGAAACGAAGAGAAAAAACTAAATCCACCTCAAAAGTTAATTATGGTTTTATAAGAGACCCTGATACTCGTTCTTATCCTGTGACCTGATATGAATGACTAACATTTAACCGTTTATATTTTTCCAAACCCCTTTTTCAATAGTATTTCAATTATAACACATTTGAATGTAGAAACGATAAGTTGTTCCTTTAAACATTTTATTTTCCATTGCTCTTCATCGTTTATGTCAGCTTTGGATCTGTATTTCTATCATCTTAAGATTTACTTTGACTATTGTCTTGATGTTAGGCTCTGAAACAACAGTTAAAATAACTAATTTAATTTAAAAAACAGTTTTGCAGATATAATGTCTTCAAAATGGCAACATAAAATATTATTCTCAAAATAATGTTTTGAGAATAATAATTAAGAAGTTATTCTTAAGCTATTAATGGATGTCTTATGGAATCGGATTGCATTTTGCAATTATTTTGAAACCAACTTTGAAATCGGGCAGCTCTCATGATATCAGCAACAACTAGCCAATAATTCTTCGTGTTGTCATGTCAAAGGTATCTTCTTCAAATATCGTGAACAGAAGATACTGTATTTCTCCCTTGAAGAGAAATATCTTCTTCAAGAGAAGATATTTTCCTTGAAGAGAAATCTTTTCTTTTCAAGGGAGAAAATATTTCCAAGCTTTCGTTCTTTGGTTTCTCAGAACGACAGTGTCTTGTTTTCAGACATATCGAAAATATTGTGAACAATGTGTCATTCAGAATTTCCTCTTTGTGGGACAACGAAGGCTGTTTCTGTTTCTATTCATCAATTTCAGTAAATATTGTTTTCTCAAAAATTTTAACTGGAATCTCTCCAGGAATTACTTTAGGTCCCATCCCAAATCTTTCAGGGAGATTTGTCTCCCGGGACGTCACAGCGCAATATTTCTCAAATTAAAAAAAAATTGAGTTACATCCACCTAAAATAGATTTAATCTTGTTCATGTTATTTGTCTATGTTAAATGTAACATGATGGATTAAAAAAGGATGTAATCAACTCCATGTTTTTATTTTATTTTCTTACAACTTATCAGCTGTGATGACCCCATTAAACAGAATGCAAGACTAAGACTTAAAGCAGACATTTCCATGTAAATAAAATTAAAAACAAATGTAATACGACTTGCACTGCTGCTCAAAAGTATTTTACTCATTAAATGTTATTTAAAGAGCTGGATTCTACTAAGGCCAGTGATCCCCTTTACAAAGAAGATCTTTCACAAATATTTCTTGCTACTTTTTTCTCAAGCTGTATTTTTTTTTACTTTTGCAAAACCTGGAAGAATTACAGTATGTCTTCACAGAAATTTGCAGCTTATTTTTGATCAGGTCTGTGCTGCATCTGTTCCTCAAGTCTGAACATTTACTCTGCATCAAAGAAAAAATTCTCTCGACAAATTTTAAAAGCATTTGAGCCTGACAATAAAAACAAATGAAAGAGTCTTAACTGTTTGGCAATGTCGTTTCTGATGCTTGGAGACACTATCGTCTTCTGGATCTTTTTGGTTTTTGTTGCATCACATCTTACTTTCTGTAGTTTTTTGTTTTTGCTACAACAAAGCTCTTCATAGAGCTGATCCTTGTTAATTATCTTTGCCATTTGGAGAGTCGCAGCCACTGTCTTCAAGTCACTGCAGAAGGTTTCCCCATACAGGTCAACTGGCTTCAGTTCCACTTTAAATATTCTGGTGAAAACTAAAACCATTTAACATCGCATGCAATATCTGAGTCAGAGAAATTCAAGAAGTCTATTTGGACCTCACGTCAGGAACTTCTTTGCTCATGAGTTGCTTGGTGTGGTATCCAAAATATTGTCCTCCTTCCGCTGAACCATCTTCATTCTGAAACTGCACACTTCCTCAGAAACATCTGTGACGCACAATTTTGTTTTTTAAAGAACTTCATAAAATCAATATAGACACAGTTTTTCTGCATTCTTAGAAGTCTGTTTTAGAGGAACACGGCAGGTAAACCGAGAGATGATGTCAAGAGCTGAGCAGACAAAGCTGATTTTGAGTAATGCTGGGCAGTTTGCTTTCAAATGTGATCATTGGCATTTCTTAGTAGTTGGTAAGCAGAGTGGTGCTGTTCAAAGATGACATTAGCATTATTCTGTGACATGCCAGGTCCCCTAAACATGCTTTTCAGACAGTTTATCAAAGCTTGATGGATGCCATTTGCTGTTTCATCATCATCCTCATAAAAGGAAAGTAACTGGTGCTGGACTCCATCAGTCACAGGAAAATACTGGAAATATTTTTCTTCTCACTCTACTTTTACTTCTGACCACGCTTATGACAAATCAGTGGCTGTATTTCCTTTACAAATGGGTGCAAAACTGTGTCAATATTCTGCTAATGTCAAAGAGACACAACATTGCAACTGAAGTCTTTCCATTAAATAAGAAAAGCAATTAAAGTCACACATGAATAAATTTGATCAAAATGATTATTTGAAGTCATTTAAGTAAAGTGAGTCTAAAAAGCCACGCCCACAGAACCATCTGCCTTGCTATAAATTCATCTGGCCACCAGTTAATGTATCACACTGGATCCCTGGAGTTTCAGTGAGCAGAGATGGCGACCAAGATCTCCCACAACGTGAAGAAGAAGGAGGAGAAAGGACAGAGCATTACGGAAAGATGCCGGGGCTTCCTGACTACCCCGGTGACAGACATCAGTGTGCTGGAGGAAAAGAAGGACGAGATGAGCACCAAGATGGAGATGCTGATCATGGAGACTCAGGCTGAGTTCTGTAAAGCCCTGGAGGAAGTGGACGGTGGGACATTCAAGGTGGAGAAATGGGAGAGGAAGGAAGGTAATATGGGGATCTTCAATGGTTTAACCTAACTGCAAATACTGCTCTTAAAAATAAAATTTATTCAAGTTTGTTGTGAATCTCCAGCAGATAATTTCAGATTTGATCAACTTTTTATTTGAAAATCCCTCAGAGTTCTGTTTTCAGATCATTTGTTTCTGCTTTGCTTTGTTTCTGCTGTAAAGAAATATACCAACATCTCATTACTTTTTTGTGCAAAACATCCAGCTATACAGTTTCTTTAATGAAATGCATAAATTCCAACTATTAGATTATGTCAGACATTAAAAAATAGCTAAATGATCATTACTTTCAATTAAAGTCAAACTGATTCAGTTACAAACTGCAGAGGCTTCCAACCTGCATCAACAGAAGAATAGACATGACTCCATTTTTAATGTCTCTACAGTGATCAGCCTCCTAACTGTTCCTATTTGCTTTGTCAGACAAGTTTTTAGTTTGTTTGGTTTCGTAATATAAAGTATTAATCCTTAACCTATTTTGTTATTCTTGTTCTTTTTTTTATTATGAATTTTTTTTATTATGAATACTTTGTGAAGAGCATCTGTGTAAGATGCTCTTCACAAACAATATCAACAGACATAAGTGCTTAAAACAACTAATTCTTACCATTTTTGTTTGTTTTTAGGTGGAGGAGGAATCAGCTGTGTGATGCATCATGGAAATGTGTTTGAAAAGGCAGGAGTGGATGTGACAGTGTTGCTAGGTTGTCTGACTGAGGAGGCTGCGAAACAAATGAGAAGTGGAGAAAAAGTCCTCAAAGGGAAAGATGGTGGGTTCTGCTTATAGCTTGAACCCACCATGTCTGGTGGGTTCAGACATGGTGGGTCATCCACTAGTCTGGTGCATGTGACCAGACTAGTGTCTGGTCACATGCACTATGTGCATTGTATCCAACAAGTACAGTTATACTTTCTGCCTGGAAACCTTCATTTCAAATATAACTTGGCTCTATTTTGCTTCAGGTAAGCTGCCATTTTGTGCCATGGGTGTGAGCTCCGTCATCCACCCAAAGAACCCTCACATTCCATCAGTTCACTTCAACTACAGATACTTTGAAATAGAAGAGGACGGTGAGTCCCTTTTTAAAGCATCTGTGGCTCTATTGACTCTGTGGATTAATGATGAGCTCTGTTTCCTTCTCCCTGTTGCTTGTATTGTGGGCGTGTGGGTGTGTGTGTGGGTGTGTGGGCGTGGGTGTGTTGGTGTGTGTGTGGGTGGGGGTGGGGGTGTGTGGGTGTGTGTGTGTGCGTGTGTGTGTGTGTGCTTTCAGGCTCCAAGCAGTGGTGGTTTGGTGGAGGAACAGACCTGACCCCGGTGTATATTGACAGAGAAGACGCCTTTCTGTTCCACAACACCCTGAAGGAGGCCTGTGACAAACATCACCCGAAGTACTACGCAGACTTTAAAAAATGGTACAGCTCCACCAGTGACTCTGACGTGTCTGTGCACATCAGCCTATATGTGAGTTTTTAGGACTGATTCCAGTCTTGCCCTGGAATCTACAGATGCAGAAGACAGTTGAGCAATGTTAGAGGTTATAAATGATTAGTATGGATGTGAACAAAATGTGCCAATTTTTTTTTTAGATTAGATTAGACTAGATTAGATAAACTTAATGGTCTCCAAGGGTCAATTTGTTTGCAGACAGCAAGAACAATTGCCGATAAATACATATATACAGAATTTTTTTACAATAATAGTACACCACCATATAGCACCATACAATCTTATACCACCACAGTTTGGGCTTATTTCAAATTATTGATGAGGACGACACTAACTGGGACAAATGAACATTTATACGTCTTTGTGTTACATTTAATTGCCTTGAATCTATGAGCAGAAGACAACAACATAAAATGGTGATGTTGTCTTCTGTTGTATAGATGAAAGAATATTATTATACAGTAGCTGTTCAGGTGAATCTGCCTGATGTCTTCCCAGATAAGTCTTCAAGTTGGAAAATTATCAACTTCTCTGTTCTCTTCTTGTGTCCTCCAGGTGTGACAGGTACTTCTACATCCGTCACAGAGGAGAGACTCGGGGCATCGGAGGAATCTTCTTTGATGACCTTGACTCCCCAAATCAGGAGGAGGTGTTCAACTTTATTAAGAGCTGCGCTCGAACCGTGGTGCCCTGTTATCTTCCCATCGTGAAGAAACATCTTAATGATTCCTTCACTCAAGAGGAGAAGGACTGGCAGCAGGTGCGACGAGGAAGGTGAGTGGAAAATTCATTATCCACCCATCCATTCATCCATTTTCTTACACCCTTCTACCTGGTGGGGTTGGGAGGAGTGCTGGTGCCTATCTCCAACTAGACATTTCAGGCAGGAGGCGGCGTACACCCTGGAAAGTTCACCAGTCCATCGCAGAAAATTTATTATAGCACTCAAATTCCTAAAATGACTTTATATCCCTCAAAACTGATAGCTTTTAGGATAAAGGATGAATATAGTGTAATGCTTTTTATTTGTCAAGGGATATCCGGTTGTCGTCTACAGTCATCAATATGAATTTTGAATCAACTTGAGGATGTTAATTTATTTAGTCCACTTTTTTTTCTTCTGACATTACAATAATTTATAATTAACTTTTGCAACAAGAATTGAAGGCTGTTTGAACTTATTGTGGATTTTCTCAAACTCACACTGGTTTAAAGCAATAAATACAGGTTCCAGTTAATATATAACCCCCCTACTAATGCTTGCATAAAAAGGGGAGAGGATATCATGGATTTTGTAAACATTAAAAGATTACTGTACAATAGTATCAGACACTTTTGTCTGGTACTTCCTTCCTTCTTCCCTTCCTTCTACCCTCCACCCTCCTATCATTTTTATTCTTCCTTCCTTCAAATCCGCCTGCTGTAGAAATTCATAGTGAAGTTTAGTATTTTAAATTTAATGATAAATCAAAGCACTGTGTTCTTCAGAAAGTTGAATCTGGAAAATTAATCTAAGATTTTTTTCATTAAAGATGAGTAGGAACTCTATAATGTGAAGAGTGTTTTTAAAATTGGTATTTTGTTTGTGTTGTAGCTATGTAGAGTTTAACCTGATGTATGACAGGGGAATAAAGTTCGGCCTTTCCATGCCTGGCTGCAGAGTCCTCATGTCCCTCCCCCTCACTGCCAGGTAAGACATCAACTCTCCTGCTCTCTGTCCAATAGTAATAAGTTGACTGTGTTGCCTGGTAACCGACTCCTCCTTCGTATCCAGGTGGGAGTTCATGCACGAGCCTGGTAAAGGTTCCCGAGAGGCCGAGATGCTGGAAGTACTCAGAAACCCAAAGGAGTGGGTGTGAGAGCCGCAGTCACAGGTTTACAGAAAGAACAGCCTCTGTAGTATTTTTGTAAAACTGTCACCTGTTTCACAAGGCCTGTGTTTATAAGGAAATGTCAGAGGACTTTATTTTTTCAAATCAGTCTTCTTAAAAGCTTTAAAAATAATGTTTTAATAATTGAGCTTTGTGGTATTTGTCTCTTCCTAAATATATATTTAGTATGTTATATATACTAAATATTTAAATTTTGTGTTTGACCAATCAGCCCTAAAAAGCAGGAATAAACTGAGTCCTATATACCTTGTGTTATTTTTCTGATGTCTCAGCTTTCTTTATTTGAGTGGAGTTGTAAACAATACTTTGGTTTTGGATCATGTTTCAGAGGATGATTGTGAATCAATGAAGCTTTTTGTCCTGAACTTTATCTCAAATCTATTTTATTGCAGTTTAATGTATTGGAGCAACATAAAGTTGCTATTGTCTTATTGAAATGTAAATCTCCTTCCTAGAGGAGCCTCAGAGGCACTAACACTACTATTTCTGAAATTAAATGTAAAGTACTCAATAAAAAAAACAATCCGTTACATATTTTATATTTTCTAGGCTCTGCAATTGCAAGATGAAGCTAAGAGAAGTGCAGGAATCAGAAACATTTTTTCTTTTAAACTTTGTGTGGTTTCAAAACCTGGTACAGATCAGTCACAAGAAATCATCTTTTAATCTTTTTTTTTATTAAAAATTAATATCAAGCTTTTCACGAGACAAGAATTTATAACAACTTCCCTTGTGTTTAATGTTATATAACATTTTGTTTAATAAGGCGTTGTAAAAAAACGGCTCTGTGGAAGTATTGGTGCACTAATTTATGTAACCAAAGTGACTACCAGCACAGTCCAGTGTCAGAGCAAATGCTGAGGCTTACAGGTCAACTCACATTTACAAGTATAACAATATTTAGTGCTTAAGGTGTGCGCCATGTGGAAAGATCAGTGACATTTATTTTTGCCAATGAAGGTTAGACGGGTACATTTGGTTTTTAGAGTGCTTATCGTTTAGGAAATATTGCATATAGACCAGAAGCACCTAGAGTAACATCAGCTCATTGAATGAGATCTTCAACCAAACTTTCCTACCTTTCATTAAACATTTCCTGTTAAGCACAGACACTTCCTGCTAGCCTCACAGCTTACTGTAGTACAATCACATTAGTATCAACGCATTTAATGAACTCCTATGCATTAAAAAAATCTATTTTAGTTCACTTTCAGACATAATCTATATACATATACAGTATGTAGAGGTGATTACACATGCTAAAAGTGGAGTTTAGTTATAGTGACACTTAATACAAACTCATTTCTTACATTTAATTTCCTAACAGCTCCAGAATCTCTTTTTTTTGCCCATATTTCTGCCTCTGAACAGAAACCCACAGGTTCATGAGGGTTAGTGAGTCCTGACTGTCAACAAACAGGGCAGAGAGAGTTCTGACCTGAAAAGGCCAAGTTCATGCATTACCAAGATTATAAGTAATGTGATTCCCACTTTACTTCCTCCTTTTTATGTTCCAGTCTTCAACATATTCTCAAAGGTTGGATTAGTGCATTTGCTGGAAAAATAAACCATTTCAATCTACATTAGAACAAGAAATCTGATAGCACTGTGTAAAGTGTTAACTTCTTCTTTGCATTAGGGTCTATGATTATCTATCATAAAATGTGACGGGCTACTTTTCATTTCCAGTCAGTACAAGCAGAAAAGCCACCTTTCTGCCACCAGAAGAGTTTCAGAAGTTAAAAGGTAGAAAAACGTCTGACTTTTGCTTTCCTTCCCTTAGACAAATAACTGCACAGTTCAACAGCCTGGAAACTGAACGAGAGAGAAAAACCTTAAAACACAAATAGACAGAAACATTTCTAAGCATCCCTGGCAAAGTTGTGTAAAAAGCCATACAATAATTATTGCTAGTTAATGCAGTAGCACAATCTAACACTGAAATATTTAGATGAATCTAAACAATTAAATCAAAGCATTTAGCAGAGGAAAAAACATTTACCCACATTAATATCAATAAAAAAATGTAAGTGAAGCATTTATTTAAATTTTACGTTAAGTGAGGAGGTCCTAATTGGTAATCTACACCTATTTCTCTGGGATAAAAACATTATTTGACACAAAGACCCATTTCCTTTTGTAACTGGCAACTAAGCTTAATAGAGACCCATACTTATCTTCTCTGTAAAATGTACAGTTAGAGAAGTGGAGCAAAGAGGGACACGTTAGGGTTGTCAGTCTCCATAACAATTATTAGAGTCTGTTTACATGTAAACTGGTTGAGAGTGATGCCAAAAAAAATGCCGTTCCTGTCATACACACTCCTGTTGGTACCAAGTCATCAAAGACATTACAAAACCTAAAGTAAAACTGGACTTCTTACCTTCACTGACACAAGAATTTCCCACTAACTGTGTGTATATTGCTAGTTGCTTTTGGGATTTTACCAGGAGCTTAGATCAGATAAGACTGAGATTAAGTTTTTTTTTCAGGATAGGTTTGGAATAAAGCGGAGAATGAATGTTTGTAAAAGCACATGAGAGCTTTTACACACATTCTTTTACACACCGTTCCTAACGGTGGACGGTCTGGGAATCTGTGGGTCTGTTTCACATTTCTCCCTCTGTGTGCTCCAGCGTGAATGTTATAGAAGATTATTACCCCATCAACCAATTGCTAAGATTTTTAAATACACATCTCAACTCAACAGTTTTACCAGTTAAACTGGCTTTCCATCGATTTCAAAGTTCACACTAAGTTCCTCCTTTTTACTGTAAGAACATTACATGGACAAGCACTGGCTTGTCTCCCTACTTCCCTGGCAGGTCCCTGAGGGGCTCTGTTCTTAAGCCTACTATTTTTGGACTCTGGTATCTCTTTTAGAAATTAGCACATTTTCAAAATTGTATTTAGGTAATTTCCTTGTGTTTTCTAAATATGTGTTTTATTTGATGTTTGTGATTTATACTGGAGCCAAAGGTACCAATAACTGTGCAAACAGTAGCTATGATAACAATAATTATCTCAACAACTTTTTTTCACACTGAATAAATGTACTCAAATTAAAGGTAAAATTTTTCTCAATCTTCTATTGTGCTGGAATGAAATGTGCTTTTTTTTTTTAAAGCTTTTTACACATCTTTACCAGGGTTTATTGTATTAGCCAAGATCACCTAATCCAACACCAAGTCCAAGACCTGTCTGAAGTCCACAAGCATGTCTGACTCAATATGTGTTTGGACAAAAAACAGATACCTAGATATTAAGGAAAAGAAAGGCTGAAATAATGTACTTTTGCCTACATAAGTCTCAATAGTTTGGCACTGGTCCTCTAAGAAGCATCAATCCAACCGTCATATACGCTGGTCTGAATTATAGAAATAAAACCCTTTCATCCTTCACATGAGGTGTTGTTTGGTTTTGGTATTACAGTATCACTTAATCCCTTATGCATTACTTCACCTCGATGATGAAAAGGTTAGTGCAAATTTCAACAGAACTGGCACCGGCAAAGTTTGCATCAATCCACTGAAATGTGTGTGCTTGCTGCGTGTTGAATGTTGAAGGCTGGTGATACCACAGTAGAAACACTGCTAAACAATAACATGGTCTTCACGTAGGTCAGGGCTTTTGTTTGAGATGTTTTCACTTCCTTTGACCACTGCTGATTCTACCGGAGTTGGAGTTCACTATATCTTCATACTGAGGAGGCGGCTCTGTCTCTATCTGGACATCTGTGTGGCCCACAGCCTCTTCGTATGACGGCGGCGGATCTCCTGCGCTTCCTCTCCCCAACGTGATCTCAGAACCTGGATAGGCCGGGCTGCTGTGGATGCTCAGTTCTGATTGGTCACCATGATGGTAATCCCTCCCCCACTGGTCCATGGAGACCACAGACAAGACGTGGTTATGATGCGGGTGCCCCAGGCCTGGGCTGCGCTGAGAGCGCTTGCGGGAGTGGCAGCGCCAGGCAATGATGGCGACGGCGATGACGATGAGCCCGACCAGCAGCAGCGGCACGATCAGGTAGAGAGATTGGGCCCCGCCGACCATGGAGTCCAAATCTCCAGGTGGACTGCTTTCCCGGACATATTCCTCCCAGAATCGCTTCTGCATGTTAAGAAAGAGACAAGAGTTGACAAAGACCGCAATGAAGTCTGATTCAAAGGAAACTAGAGAGTCGCAACAAATCGTCCTGTTTCCTGTCTGAATAGTTTTTGCATGAAAAAACAAAGAGAGGCGACAACAATCCCTAAACAAAACGAGAACACATAGCTCTCTGGTCCCTCACAATGGCTTTACAAATCCGCCTGCCTGTCTGGTGTTGCTCTTCCTGCTGATAAACATCACTTCCTGAAAGAAAAACACCCACATTCCACAAAAACAAACACTTTGGTTTCAGGATTTCACTGCTGGACACAAAATCACCACAATAATAATAATTAAAAAAAACACTTTTTTTTCTTTAACAGTATGTGACTTATTTAGGTTATACAATCAAAATAATATTGATTTATGGATTTTAACTCCAGGTTTAAACCCTGGAGCTAAAATTGGCTTCTGTAGATTTCTGCCCTACCAGAAAATGTCTAAAAATGTGGAAATGGAATCAATATGTTCAACGGTGAACTTTCTTCAGTTTTCAGAACCATAAGTAGAACAGATTGTAATGAGACTTTAGTAAAACATCCAGAAAAATACACTGCAGATCCACAAAGTAGTAGGAATTATCCCTCACCCAATAATTACAGCAGCTTTACCCTAAAACATCCTGTAGGTTCTCTAAATCCACATAAATCAAACCATAATTATCTTTGATTGCTGCTGTAAAGTAGGATCATTGAAACACAGTTTTGAGGCTTTTGTGTTGTTTCATCTTCAGTCTTTTAGGTTAATGTTTGATTTAT
Source organism: Xiphophorus hellerii (assembly GCF_003331165.1). NCBI lineage: Eukaryota > Metazoa > Chordata > Actinopteri > Cyprinodontiformes > Poeciliidae > Xiphophorus > Xiphophorus hellerii. The sequence goes on from NC_045680.1 coordinate 13,422,368, forward strand.
GCATGAACAAGAGCCCACAGCTAATCTAAACAATGCAGTTTTTCCAAAAAAAACAAAGCATGCACCATGCCTACTTTGGTAAGGATGACAAGAAACCGTATTAAAATTATTCAAAGGAGAAAAAAAGAATACACTTTAAAATATTCAGCTTTTATACAAATTCACCAGTGAACAGCAATTGTATTTCATCCTAAACACTACAAATTTTAACTGAATTGTTTTAAAAATTATTTAAAAGTAGTTGATTAGTTTGTGTCAGAACTTTTTTTGTAATTAATGACTTCCTATTTCAATATGGAAAAAATAAGAAACAGAAAAAGTTTATTAAAACAAGTGAACAAAATGAAAAATGTGCGACACTATGCTACCAAAAAAAAAAAACAAATGTGTTTTTTACATCTTTACATAATCCTGAAGGTGATGATGTTGTTCTCAAACAGAGAAAATGGGCACGTCTAAAGTGTAATCATTTATCTAAAAGCGTGTCAATACTTCAAAGATAAAATCAAACTCCTGTGACGTCTCTCGTCTGCCGTACCGTCTTCTCATCGTTCTCGAAAGCTTCTCGGGCCTCCTCGTAGGTGCACACCTCCTCACGGCATTCCCTCTGAATGTTCCCAAGCTTCATCTCCTCTAACAGGAAGTTGGCCCTCCGCAGCCGCCTCAGCACCGAGTGGGCTGAATTTGCTGGCAGGAACACTGCGAAGAAAAGAGTAACAGGAGAGGAGCGCAGGAGGGAGACACAAAGGAGGGGGGTGGCAGAGACAATGTCAAAGTGAGGGAAAGGATACAAGACTCAGAAAAGTGTCAGAAAGACAAAAGCGGCAAGCCGAGACTTCTAAATGGGAGAAAAGAAAAGTTAGTAAATGGAACGGCATGTGGGAGGGAAAAAGGCACAAATTAAAAAAAAAAAAAAAAAAAACAGACAAGAAGCTAGAAAACTGGGAGAGTGAAAGAAGTGTAGGCCAAAACAAAAGAAGCAGAGCAGAGGCAAGAGATGCTGGGTGCCCACATTTCTGCATATAAACAAAAGCTTATTTTATTTGGCCATCCATTCCCAGACCACAAGAGAAAGTGGAGGAATTAACTTAAAGAGACAAAGGGTTGTCTCTTTTGGACGTCCAGAGCATAAACAAAACCCTAGAAAAAGGTCACATCATGATCTGGTTCTGATATTACCAAGTAATTGCTTTTGTTTGACTCATAACTTTGAAGAGATTTGATCAATAAGACGTGACAAGGCGACAAAAAGAAAAATAACGAGACAAAGGCAGGCAGAATTCAAGCAGAAAAAAAACAGAATGGGGATTGTTTTTATTGTTTTCCTCCAGGATCACATTCCAGTGATTCGTTTCAGTGCAAAATAATACTGAGAAAAACCTCACAACAATTTACAACAAATACCCTTCAGTAAACACCAGGTTTTTACAAGTAAGCACATCTTGACAAATGTTTAATGTAAATGTTACATTAAACATTAAATGTTTAATGTAAATATATTCCAACAGGATATTAACTTTTGAACCTATCAAGTTAAGAATGGAAATGAAAAGTGTCTGGCACTTAGAGAATTAGAGGTTTCTCTCCCAACATGGGTGGACAGCCCTTATTTGTTGGTTTGTTTATGTCTGCATATAGCTATTTGACTCGTTATTATTACTCATTATTACAAATGCATCTACATGCATCTCTCAAAAGATAAAACTTTGAAAATTAGTGCCAAGTTTGAAAAACATACATTTAACCTGTTACTTATATTGCCATTAAGAATTGCATATTTTAACGCCCATCTAAATAATTAATTGAAAAATCCGAAATAGGGACGACTGCAGTAAACCCTTCTTTACAGTTCCTGACCAGATTTTGCAGGTTTCCACTGATATTTCGATCATTTATCTTTGGCGAGGACCTCAAAGTCTTGGAGCTTGTCAGGTCTCTTTGCCATCACCCTAATCTTTAGCTTCCTTATATTTTCTCAATCAGTTTCAAGTCAGCATTCAAGCTAGGCCACTCCGAAACGTTAATTTGGCTTAAAGTTATAGGTCACTTGTAAAGCAAGTTAAAAGATTACTTAAAACCTCAATCTTGAACAATTATGGGTTTCTGAGTAAAATAACTTGTTGCCAGTTAGGCCTCACATTTCGAAAATGGTGTAAGTAAAGAATTAGACAGTGGTGGGCATTTATCATATTATTTATTGTAAAACTTCTTATCGTGATAAGAATTTTAAATTAATGTAACAATGATCAGTTCCAATTAATGGTGTTTGAAAACCTCAAAAATTGATCGGATTGTCGGAATTGTTATTTTTACAATTGTCTCCGCTGTTAGTACCATGAGAGCATAAAAATAATAATAAAAAAGGCTAAATAAAGTCACTGTGTGCAGGTTGGAAATGTGAATCCCACTTCTTTAAGTTGCCTGAAGAAGCCTATTTCAAAATGGTTATGTTTCTTTAAGAGCACTATTTGTGTTTGTAGGTCCTTGACAGCAAACACATGCATTCACAGCCATATACTTGCCTAAAAAGACTAAAAAAACAAATTCTGTTTTTTATCACAATAAACAACACAAGATCTTGTGATAAAATTTCAAAAAAGAAAATCCCTATAAAATTAAATGTGACTGTTAAGAATGATTTTTTTTTTTTAAATCCACCATAAAATTAATGTAATGAGAAACAAAAATTCACGCCATGCATTCACAGAGTAAAAGTGCCTCTTAGTGATTGGTGGGCTGGACCACATGGGCCCCTAAATGAGATACTGCTTAGGGCCTCATCCAAGCTTTAGCAGGCCCTGATGTTACGATGAAAACCATGAGTGTACTGTAAATAAAGAGTGAATCAACTTACCACTCCCCATGATTCCTGCCAGTATGTTTGGGGTGATTTATCTGTGGGACAAAGGTCAAACATAGATTAAAAGACTTATAAAAAATAACATCCACTCATCAACCTATTTTTGTCTGATTAACTCATACTTTGCGCTGTTTTTTTCCCCAGCAACCCACCAATAATTCAATAATATCCCACATGAAGACTTGTTTTCATTTAGCAATAGTCAGATAATTTGCAAAAGTTCTCACCTCTCTGATATTTCTTATAAACAGCTGGATGGCAAATAGCTCAACTCAAAATGCCTCAAATAGAAGTCAATGTTGTGACAGTTTCCATAATCGAGGAGTCAAGGGGCATTTTTGAACAGTCAACAGGTCATGTTTGACTAAAATGACAAAAGGTGAAATCTTTTGTCGCACACACTTTAGTAAGCTCCCAGATCCCTGCTTCAGGCTAAAATAGACGACGTGCAGCAGAAAAATCCCAAAACAAAGCGCCGCCGCCCTGTTACAACAATAACCTGAAGCACATACAACACCGTTTCTTCGCCGCTAAACAGTCTCTTCTCCGTTTGAATGTGTGTCGGTAATCAGGTCCAAGGTGATCAGAGAAACAATTCCCTGGATCTAATCACCTCCAGCTCAGGATGCTATTTAATGACCGACATGAGGTTCAAAAGGCCGGATTTCCTTTCGGCGCAGCCGAGGAGACGGAGATCTCTGCCAGCTGTTGCTTTTCTATTCATGAACACACCGAAAAGAAGCAACAGACACGAAACACATCACTTCTGCTTACCTTGTTTCGATGCCAAAAATTTGCATAAGCGATGTCTCTCTTCGACCCGTCGTTAACCGAAGAGATGTTTTGCGCACAGTGCGCAGGCGCGAAGGTCTGTTTGCAACAGCGGTCCCCCCACCTCCCCCAATTAAAGACACAGACACATCTGTCTATCTATCTATCTATCTATCTATCTATCTATCTATCTATCTATCTATCTATCTATCTATCTATCTATCTATCTATCTATCTATCTATCTATCTATCTATCTATCTATCTATCTATCTATCTATCTATCTGTCTGTCTATTTGTCTGTCTGTCTGTCTGTCGGTCTCGGGAACAAACCTTTTAAATGGAAATCAAAATAAAGTTTCCTTTTTTTTTTTGGCATGTTTTTCACGCTCTGAGTGTTTCAGTTTTGTTAAAATACCAACAAAGATATCCACAACTGTATTTATATGATAAAACATCTTCAAGAGGAAATCTATGAAGCCAACCTGGCCTTATGTAAAAAGTGAATCATGAATGAATGTGATTGACTACGGTTTTGTGGAATGCTACATTTTACTAGCCGTAGCAGGCCTACATCAAAAGGTAACCATACATAGAACAAAGTACTTGACATTAGTCTGGAAAGAACTACAAAAAGATTTCTAAGGCTTTTGTTCCAGAGAACCACTATTATCTAGAAACGGACAAAACATGGAGCAGTGGAAAACCTCACTCCAAGAGCGCAGTAACAATTTGTTCAAGCGGATACAAAAGAACCTGGAACAACAGGTTCTTTTGTTGTTTTGTCATCCCATGCCTCATTTGTCTATTTTTCTTTTTTTACCAGGAAACCAACTCATTTAAATAAGCTCTACCATTTAAGAAAGAAAAAATTGTACAATTTCCAGCCAGAAGCGAAAAGCTTATTGATGCAGGAGTTGTGGAGTTTCTCTGCAGCTTGGAAAAAGACTTTTAACAATTAGTTTTGGTGTTTCTTTAGTTAGTTAGTTTGTTAGCTAGTTAGTTAGCTAGCTGGTATAAAGCTTAAGAATTATTACAAACTATACGATTATATACTAGGAACTTCAGACTGGTTTCTTACGTGACAATATTTTGTGCTGCAGTGAGACTAAATGTAAAATCTCATAAATTCATATTCCAGCGCAACAAATTGGAAAACTCTGAAATTAATTTAAAAATAAAGTCAACCCCCCCTATCATAATTAATAATTTTCCAACTACATGAAGTGTCTGACATTTTCCAGTTCCACTTTGTTTTGTTTTTGCTGAGATTATCTCATTGTCCAATTAACTTTGGAAGGGGGAAAAAAAGATTATTTAAATTTGTTTCTATATTCAAAATTAATCTTTTGAACACCCAAATTGAGTATGTCATTGTGAGAGTTTTCATTCATAAAAAAATCGTGTACTCTGCAACGTCACAGAAGTAAAAATGATGGGCTTTTTCCATCATAAATTGTTCCACAGAGATGCATGAGAGTCACAGACTCTTAACAAAGGTAAAACTTCCACTGTCTATGCCCCATATCTCTGCAGGGTCACGGGGGGACAGGTGCCCGTCTCCAGCAATCATCTAAGTTGGACACACACTCAAGAGTGACTTAGAGAGACCAATTATTCACAAAAACCATTGGCAAATTTGATTATTTTCAACAAATGAAGAGCTTACATAAATACATTTGGCACAGCATTTCAATTATTGTTCATTATTTGATTTTGTCAGCCAGTTCCCAAAACAGACAGAAACAGTGAACGTTTAGCAAATTACAAAAAAAATAAATAAATAAATCTGTATCGTTTTATGATAGACTGTTGGAGCCTTTTCTCCACTTTTGTGACATTGTTATCTGTGTGTGTCCGTGTGTGTGTGTGTTTATGTAAATCAATATGAATTAATTTTGCGGTTCTTCCCTAAGGAAACAGAATTAGGAGAGTTTAATTATAAAATAAATGAGCTGCGTAAGCTCTATTCACAGCCTCTGTGGGTGAGGGAAAGACAAAAAAGGGTGTAAAAATGTCCAAGACTTCAGAATCGTTGAGGCTTGAGCTATAAAGCTGATATTCAAATTATATTCGTTGTTGAACTTCACAATATTGTAAGGGATGTCAAACTTAAGTGCTTTGCAAGTTCAACTCTCTGCCTGCCCCAATAGATCTGAATCAAATGGTTGAATTATCTCGTCAACATGCAGTCATGTTCAGCAGAGTCCAGGTAGTGACACCTGTCGGTTGTCAAACAACTGTTTGACTCGGGTGTTGAAGCAGAGCAATATCTAAATGTTTCACATCACTGTTACAAAAAAATATAACAAAAACAAGATTGAAACAGAAAAGCTTGTTAAGAATAGAAAGTATGTCAGTCTAAAACTTTGGGCAATAACTATTTATTGATTTCTTTCTTTGTTTCTTCACTCTTTCTTTCTTTTATTTGTTTCCCTGTTTACTAAGGTTTCAATTTTTAACCTTTTTGTTGTGACACTTAACACTTTTTTATTCATCCTTAGTTTTGCCTTTTATAACTAAAATATGGCCATAAAATACACATTGACTTAGAGCATGAAGGTCAAAAGGAACACCAACCCTGGTGGCATAATTTATATGTTTGATACCTTAAATAAAATAGCCAACAAAATAAAGTAATCATGATATTGCAAACCCTGATATTGCTATTGCATAATTTTTCTTTTACTTAGTCTCTAATCTGAAGGCAAGAATATTAAAACCTTAAAATAGAAATGAAACAATAAAATGTAAAAAATAAATGGCTTCTGTAAAAATGTATACGGAAACAGGTTGCAGTTATAATAGCTGTAAACAAAAAAAAAACTTTTTAAATCTATGCTACTTTGACTTCTCCATTTGTTTTTCATTCGATCATGTTGGCATTAAATGTATGCATGTTTTAGTAGTAATAGTAGCTGCACAGAGACACATATAATCCCAGACACTAGGACCCAGCAGGTGCAGCATGGTGTTTTAGTGATATGATGCTGCGCCGTCCTGTCAGCAGAGCGCACTGTGCGCACCAGCGGGACGCGCAGTCAGTGAACAGCGGCTCCCCATCCTGCAAACACAGAGCGGCCACGGACAGGGGTTTCAGTATTGAAACAACCTGAACATCATTCACCCTATGGACTTTAGGAAAGACACAAACTCACAAATGTTGCTGTTTTTTGTACTCCCCTTTTCCGTTTGAAGTTACCAGACACTTTTGTTGGGACATGGCTTCATCCGCGAGCGGCACAGAGGAGGTGCGGGTGTCGGGGCTGACGCCACTGAAGTTGGTGGGACTGGTGTGCGTCTTCCTAGCGCTTTGCCTGGATGTCGGGGCCATCGTGAGCCCGGCGTGGGTCACGGCGGAGGACCAATACTACCTGTCCATGTGGGAGTCCTGCTGGAAGCCCGTCAGCTCCGTGGACTGGTCCTGCAGCAGCACGCTGGCCGCCGGTGAGAAAGACGCACGTGGGGTCCAAAATGTTCTTTGGAAGTTTTTAAACCAGCTTAGCTCTGTTTTTTTTAGAGTGTTTCGCTGTTAAATGACAGAAATGTCGGTGCAGCAGACACCCACATTCATATTTAAATGTGTGCATCGGCAACAAAGGATCCCTGATTCCCTGCAGTCAGAACACTGCTGAACCAATCTAGTCTGTGTGTGAAATTATAAAACATCACCCACAAGAGGGCTAAATGTTAATTACTTTATAATTAACTCTTGCCTACTTAACTTAAACCGCAGAACTTAAGAGGTATTGCGGAAAACAGTCAGTTATAGAAATCAAAGTTTTACCCCTGAGTGCAAGTCTTGAGACATGCAGTAGTTTTCTATCTGTTCTTGTGAACTTTTTTTCCTCTTTTTGCTGTAGTGTTTCCCCATTGCACCGCAGAATGAAGTGGGAATCTTTCCCAACCAGGAGCGCTCCAGATGGGGTTTCATTTGGCCTTTTGTTGCGTACAAAATAAGCCTTTGTGTGGGTTTCTCCACCGGCCAAGGAGCAAGGGCAACTCAGAAAACAGAGCTCCCCAGAGATCCAGATGCCTGGAGATTAGTTACCAGGGAAACAATTGAGACACTTCAGAAAAGCTGGCTTTGTCCCTTTTAGGGTTCTTCCTCATGGAGTCCCCTCTCTGAGTTATGTCTGGGAGCATTTTATGGGTTACCTCATATCATGTTCAGCATAAAGTTAATCTGTTTTTGATTGAAAAATATGCTGGGAAATCATGATTTATAGTTGTATTTATGTCAATGCTAATATGTGATTTGATGCCACTTATGCCTTGGGCCAGTTTTTCAGGATCATCCTGTATTTTGCTCAATTCATTTTCTCATGATCTCTGACCCTTTCCCCATCAAAATAAAGCATCGCCCCAGCATGATGCTACCACCACCATAAGGACGGTGTGTTTGTGGTGCTGTGCAGTATTAGACACGAACAGAGCATTGTATATTTATGTCAGCAAATCTCAGTTTTGTTCTTATCTGACAGAGCATCTTTTCCTTCTTCCACCATGTGTCTTCTGCATGGCTTGTGGCAAACTTTATTTTTCAACAATATCTTACTTTTTGCCTCCATTCTCCCATCTTTACTTCTTAAAATGTGCAAGAAGCCTAAATTTATTCCAGGAACATTTTTCAGACTGTAACATTGTTCACCAACAGACTTTTTTTTTATCATCCTGTAAGCTAGATGTAAATGTAAATGTAAATATAAATGCAAATGCGTACAAGTAAAGCATACATTGGTTTATACAGTTTTAAACCCACAGACTGTCTAGCATATTCTGCCTGTGCTCTCCTGTTTACCTATAAATATTTCATTTTCTTCGCTGCCTCTGGGCTTCTCCTGCGTGCCGCGCGGTGAATCGTGTTTTTGTTAGCTTGACAAAATGTTTTCTTTCTGTCTGAGATGGGTCACGCTGGCCCCCGTTCCTCTGTCAGCGCAGACAAAGTGCACTTTGGTGCCACATAAAGATACGCAGCCTCCGTGTCAGCTCTCAGCAGTAGCATGCCACAGTGAATGTACACAATAAACTTCCTTTTTCCTTAAGCTTGTGCTTGGTTAAGAATTATTGATTTGAGGCCCAGAAATCACCAGCTGCCCTTCTCCTCTATCTTTTTCTTCTCAAACCACTCCACCCCCAAAATATTTTCCTTGGTGTCATGCTTGGGGCATTAACTAAATCTTGTTAGTCTGAAACAGCATCTGGCCACATAGATGTGTTTGAACTTGATCTATGAGTCACTGTGTGACCTGGAAAAAACAATAAGATGCTGTTTGTTAGAGGTTTGAAATATATCTGAACAGATGAAACTAGATATGTCAATACACCTTACAAAAAGAAGCATGATGTTTTGATTCAGTCTAACCCTACTCTTGGGATTATCAAAAATGATTATTACTTTGAGAATTGTATCACTTTCTTCAATGCCAGAATTTTACATACACAGATTTCTTTTTTTTGCTTTTAAAGGCTTAGAGAACCCTGTACGACTTTGTCATGACTTTTCAAGCTCCAGATTGGTTAATTCGCATTATTTTTAGTTAATTGGAGACACACTTGTGCTTGCATTTTAAGGCAAAACCTCAAACACACTTTTTTCTTGTGTGACATCAGAGAAACTTAAAGCTAAATCAGTCAAGATATCAGTAGGAGAGTTTTGTATCTTCACAAATCAGCCACATCCTTGGGTTCAGTTTCCAAATAGTATATTATATAGTATAGTATATGCAAGCATAAATATAATGGAAATGTTTTCCCATATCATTCAGGAAGCAATGAGGTTTTATGTCCCAAAGATGAGTTCTGCTGCAAAATGTGTGTTTGAACACCAGAACAAACACAAATTAAGAAACTTGTTTAATCTTGTAACAGCGTGTCATTTTCCATTAAATGAGTCCTGGGACAACATGGACTGTAAGGCCACTCATGGATGAAGAGGCAATTACTCTAGAAGTAACACAAATGGATTATAGTTTGCAAATACACTTAAGAAAAATAACCTAATTTTTTTTAGTCATGTCCGGTGGCCTGATAAAGGTAACGGTCCATTCATCAGGAACAACAATGCAGCTGGTCATCCTCATTTTGTGTGTGTTTTGCTTCAAGAAGGAACGGTGACTTCACAAAACACAAGATTAAAAAAAGCATCATGTGGAAATATTAAGGCAACATCTCCAAAATCAGTGAGGATTAAGCGCGGATGTGTCTTGCGAATGGACAATGACCATAATCTTACCAACCCAATTTAGTAACACAGACATTAAAGCCAATGTTTTGGCTCTGTCCCAGAGACAATTTGTAGGCAGAGTTGAAAATGTGTGTGTGAGCAAAGTGACCTTCAGTCCTGACTCACTTACACTAGATCTGCCAGGAGGAATGGGACAAAATTCAAGAAAACAAGAATAATAATGGCATTATTTTATCATTAAGCAAATCCTAACGGACTGAAACAGACATTAAGAAAGAAGTTTTTTTCTTTTCACAGAGAGGTATGTAAGTATGTATCTCAATTCCACTGTATAGTTCTCTCACAATAACACAGATAGACAGGGAGGTGGGGTCAGAGGTCATGTTTAAACCGGAGAGGCTCGACATTGGGCTTGGAATGTGGAGCAGTCATGCAAGAGCAGAGTGTGTCGATGCCAGGCTGGTGTGAGATGAGGGGACGACTGTGGCGCCAGCGCGTGAGACAGTCCAGCTCAGTGAGGGGGGTGAAGGCAAAGCACATTAATAATGTAATATTGATTCCATTTCTGGAAGCTTATCTCTTCTCTGAGGATGGTCACAGCTCAGTGATGGCCTGGTTGAGGTGGCAGCAAAGGGCTTGAGCCAGGGGACTCTGATCGAAGCACTTTCTGGATTCTCCATCCTTCTGATCTGAGACAAAGCGGGTGTTTAAAGTGAAATGAGATACTCGGGGCTCTTCTGTGACACAGTTCTGCCTTAGACAAAGAGACTGAACTGAGACCTCGAAGGTTTTTCTCAATTAACACTTCACATGCACGCACGGGAAGCGTAATTAAAACTCAGATCTGATCTTCTCATGCATGGTATCTCCTTTTCCATCTGTCATCACGCAGGGCGCAGATTAATATTTGGCGCTTCCTGCTCATCAGAGCCTTTAAGCACTCCCAAATCTGGCTGTGTTTCTTGCTCAGAACACAGGCTGTTCTCCAAATCTGACATGAGAAAACTTTCTGCATCCTGATGTTTTCGCAAGCCCACTGATAAAGCCCGGCCAATTGAAACCGACCGCGGGCTGATGGCACCGAGCTGACCCAGGGACGATATTAGAGCAGCGGAGGCTGTGTGACAACCGTAGGTCAAGTCACTTCAACCCCTTCTTATTTCCTGTGAGAGGCAGCGAACACTGAGGGGTCCCTGTGAGTTGTGTAACAAGAAGTGGGCTCCTTCCAACATCCTGTGGTGACAAGGCCCATTTATAACCTCCAAATCCTGGACCATATTTGGTCAAAAGTAGCTGATGTTTGTTTATATTTGAGCTACTTGGCCTCTGGTTTAAAGTCCCCTTCCAAAAAGAGTGGGAACTGTACTTTAAGCAGCTTATGTCTCTCCACTTTTCTTCCTGCTGGTGAATGTTTTGATGATTTTCTGCCCCAACAGAGAGGAAATCTTCTTGGCAAGGCTCAATCTTTTTTTTTTTTTTTTTTTTTTTTTTTAATTCCCTGGACTCCTTAAAGGCAGGAAAAAGATGAAGCCCATTCAAACTACTGTCTTTGAACGCTCTCACCTATTGTAAAACTGATTCATGTCTACAGAGCATGCCTCTGTGCTTTGATGTCAAGTCTTTGCTCCACCCTCTGCTTTAAATGATTTCCTCCTGTGTAATCAGATTCCTCCCCATAATATCCTCTTCATGTTTACGTATTGACCTCCTGTTTCCGTGAGTACACAGCAACAAGTAAAGGAAGAGACCTCTAATCTATAAAACAATAACATTATATCTACAACAAACCTGAGCCTGTCTCCAGTGGCTCATTAAAACACTAAACCTGCATCTCAAACGCATGCTTGAATTTAGCTCAGGTTTTAAATACTAAATCAAAAACTGTGGTCTGAAGCTTAAAACCAATAGAACCAACTGAAGAAAAATGACAAATAGGTTTCAGATTTTTACAATATAAATAAGAAAAGTTTGCTGTAAATTCATACATTCAATGTCCAGAATTACCATTTTGTAGCATGAAATTGGGGCACATCTACCAGCTTTACACATCTTCTGACTGGTATTTTCTTATCTAAACAGCTCAGTCAGACTGAATGGGAGTGTCCTGCCGTAGATTCTCATTTGGATTTAGGTCTGCACTTTGACTGGACCATTCTGAATGGGCTTTTATGTAAACCATTCCATTGGAGCCGAGTGTTTGTCTTTGGGGTTGCTGTCTGGAAAGTGTTGCTGTCCTCAGTGACTATTTTGAAACTTCCAACAGATTTACTTCGCATTGCTGTGTATTTAGCTTCATTCATCTTGCCCTGGAGGCAATTTGATGAACTGCATTTTATTTAGAAGAATGCAAATGCATGCCACTTTTCGGATTTTGATTTATTAAAAAAAGTTTGAAAACCATATAATGATTTTCATTCATAATTATGCTCCACTTTGTGTCGGTCTATCACATGAAATTCCAACAGTACCTCCAACAGTACACTGAAGATTTTAGTTTTAAATGTGCAAAATGCGAAAAATCTCAAAACTCTGGTATGGCTGTTATTTCCAGCTGAGTGTTTTTTTGGGAGAGAATGTCAGTGGAAATGCTGAGAACGCTGCTGTGCTGGCATCAGCCAGAGACGATGGAGGGATTCTCATTATCCGAGCAGCCACCTCACAGAATCACTTTTTCCTTCCTATTGCACTGGCAGTCATTACTGAAGTGCTGAGATCTGTGCTTAGTAAAAAGAAAGACGCATTTGTTTTTTGTCAAGTTGGAGAGAGCTGTTCTCAGAAGGAGTCTTGTCTGTGGAGTGGTTCACTTCCACTCCACAATGACCAGTGAACTTAAGTTCACTGGTCATTGAACCCAAGTGGCTTTGGATTGAAAACATGTTGGGACATTGACAGAACCTCAGACGGTGCAGCCCACCCACTTTCTGACCAGAAATACTTTTTGTTTACATTGTGGTAATTTACCAACACCTCAACTCCATGGAGTAATCTGCTTTTCTGACACAGGTGGAGAAAACATTTCTGGCTCACTTTGAAAGTGAGCCTTTATCACGTGATTATCTTATCTTATTATATTATCTTATCACTGTAATACTTGTTTATCTTCAATCTATCTATCAAGTTTCATATAAGATTTAAGTCTGGATACTGAGATGGCAATGGAAGAAGTTGAACTTGGTCATATGTTTTGAATTATTATCCTGTGAAAAGATCCAATGATTACCCATTTTCAGTTTAGTGGTAGAGGAGAGTTGACCATATTTGTGTTTCTTTTTTTCCCCAAATTTGTGTATAAAATCTTCTGACATTTGAATGAATTTATGATGTCAGACACCCAAGCAAGGCTTCAGGAGCTTTAGAAGAATAAAAAATGGACACACAGCATCACAGATCCTACATTTTACTTAATAATGAGGATTAGGTACTATTACATATAAACCCTTTATTTCATTTCAGACCCAACTGAAGTCTTTGTTGCTAAGAAATCCAAATCTGTTTCAGCTGCACTTGAAAAATACAAAATTTCAAATATCTTAATGCACTTGAAATGAGACAAAACTAACAATCAATTTTTCTGTACAATATAGGAGTTTGTTTTTAAGTCAATAATTCCTTAATTAATTTTAATTAATTAAAAAGTACTTGTTAAACAAGCTCACACCTCTTGCCGAAAAGTTATGTGCAAGTTAATTTTGTCTTATATCAAGAGAACTAAATTGCAAATATTTGCACTAGAAACTAGATCAAAAATTCTTATTGAGATTTTGTGTTTTTGCATGTTTAACCATTTACATTTGTGACAGTAGGAGAGACCTCACAACACAAACAACTGTTTTTTATGTAGATAACATGATTATTGTTGAGTCATGTTGACCCTAACATCACTGCTATGGACTACTACTTATTTTCCCTCAACTAGACGAACATTACTCTGGAGTTACCTTTGTCATGATGCATCTCAGACTGGTTTCATGATGTTCTCCGATGTTTCTGCCCCTGTGTTTGGTTTCAGACTGGCAGATCGCCACGCTGGCCCTGCTGCTTGGAGGAGCAGCCCTCACCCTGCTGTCTTTCCTCGTGGCTCTGGTCTCCCTGTGCTTCGGCTCCAGGAGTCGCTGCTACAAACCCGTGGCCGTCATGCTGTTCTCCGCAGGTCAGTCCGTTTCTCCACGACTATAGTGACCATCTCAAATGCGTGTTTATTCCTTGTCCTCATTGTTGATCTCTTTTTGCTTTTTACAGTGGTTCTTCAGGTCTGCAGCTTGGTCTTGTTCCCAATCAAGTTCATAGAAACAGTCAGCCTCAGGGTGTACCACGAGTTCAACTGGGGCTACGGCCTGGCCTGGGGATCCACCATTTTCTCTTTCGGAGGCGCCATCCTCTACTGCCTGAACCCCAAGAACTATGAAGATTACTATTGAAAATGTCACAAGGGAGGAAAAAACCCCACAGTGTTTTCATGCTGTCGTTTAATAAACGTTCTCTGTCCCCCAGTGCACAACCACAGTTGTAAAACAGGAAAAAACAAAACGCTTGTTGACAGTGTTTGTACTAACCTCTTCTGTTTGATGCTGTGAACTCCCTAACCTGGACAGATGCCCATGAGTTTTATTAATAGCCTAAACCACAAACCCAAAGCAGAAATTCAAACCCAGCCAGAAGACATTTTGAGAGATAATGTCACTAATCAGATAATTATGTGCAGCTCATGTGGGTCGTAGATTTGAGCAGAAAATATGGAACAGTGGAATAATAAAGTAGTCAGGACAGAGAAAAGTCTGCAGTGATTTCAGGCCAGCGTAGGGAGGAAGACGTCCTGCTCAAGTTATATCCTGGTGATGACAAAGTGAGGAAGGCAGGGTAACATTTTACATTTCCCCAGAGATGCTCCGAGCTGGACCTTAAACAACCTTTTCTTAAGGGCTATTTTAACAGAGAAAACATTCCACAGACACCTACTGATTATATGATTCTAGTCAGAGAAACATCTGCTGGGTTATTATTAGCACAAAGTGGCAGTGTTAATTTTCCAATACAATATTGTTTAGATTTTTTTTAATATATCTGTTGTACTATATGTAATATAATCAAAAAGTATGCAATCCTAGAAGAGTGGGAATTAAAATGGCAAATTACCATGCTTGCTGAGTGAATACATGTCTGAATCAGGGGTGTCCAAACAGCGGCTCAAGGGCAATTTATGGCCTCTGAAAACAATTCAAGAATGACTAAAATTTGGTCCAGTAGTTCAGACACTATATGCAGAAGTTACACTTTGTAAAAAACAAACAAAATAAACAAAACAAAATTTTCTCTGGTTGTTCTTAAAATGTACAATGTTTAGGTGCAACACAAAGTATTTGGCTTTTGCTAATCAAGTTTCAGGCTTTAGTGGTATTTTATAGAAAATGCCACCACAAACATCCTGCAATCTTTTCTTAAGAGCAGTGGTCTAAACTTGACTAAACACAGAAAGTATTTACAGTAGTGATGCCTTATTCTCTTCTTATTCCAAAAAGGTTTTAGACCAAATCAGTATAAGCCAACCAACCAACAAAATTTAGGATGTTGTTGGTCTTTAAATAAGGCAAAGGTGTGAGGTCCGGTTTATATTTCAGTTTTACAACAAATTACAAATCTAGAGTAAAATAAAACAAAGTATACCTTTGGTTTTAAAAGCAATTAAAACTTTCTTAAGAGACTGTTATAAAATCTCTTCAGTCAGAGCATTTTTCAGAGCCACTTTGATACAGACTGCTACAGGAGATTCTTCTTCCTGCCTACAACTCTGATTAAATTTCCCTGAAATTAATGAAGCATAACCAAATACCCAGATTTTGTTCCTAAAGTCTAAAACCCAAGTCCCTTTTTATGGTTCAGTCTTAGAATGAATTACAAAATCTTAAAACACAAAAATAAATATATCTTAGAACTTAACTTTTAAAAAGTTTTGCCCTGAAAATGCTTTCAACTTTGATTTTTGTCCCTGTGGGAAAACCTTTGCACAGTCTGGGTGATCATGCTCCTCAGCATGTGCTCACAGTGCTCCCCATGTGATGCTTGTTTATCTTCCCACTCTGCTGAAATGTAACAACAAAAATGGATAACAAGGAGAAAAGTCACTGGAGTTGAGGAAAGTTGTATATTTAAGTTTGATATTAAAGCGGGGGTTAATAATTGTATTTAAAGTAACAGAGTTTAACGTGCAGCAGGTTTGATGTGAGGACTAATGCAATGATCAACCTCGTGGTGCTTCATCTTCACAAAGTGAGAGCATGTGCATGTCACTACCGTTTGCTGCAATGTTTCTGATGATCAACATAATAAAGGCATACTGGAGGAAAAATAAAAGTTTGGTTCAGGAATCAAAAGAAATTGCGGTTTTGTGTCGTCAAGTCACATAGAATCAGCTCTTTTATTAAGTACAGCAAGTTGAGGCATTTGCACAGGAAATCAACATCTTCTGAACACATAATACATGGTGGCATAATATGCATAAAAGTACAAAGCGCATACTTTTTATGCAAGTGTCTTTTAGTGTTCTTTCAGTGATACGAGCTCCCACACGGAGCCGGATACAGTGTACAATCTACAATTCGCATTTGTCACAACTTACATACCACTTCGTTCATTGTTCCGCTGTCATTGTGAAACACACAAGTCCTGGATTAAAGTGGATGCGCCTCCTTTCCGAGTTCAGTAATGGGCACAGTGTAAACAGGGCAGTCACTCTCCCCTGCCTGGAATGTTCCCTAAGTAAACCACAGCCGCTTCTCCTCCATCCAGAAACCACATTGTCCCCGTCACTGCTGCGGTTGCACCTTTTCCAGCCCCCTTTTTTTTGTTTTTCGACAAATGCCAGGAGATTCATGATCCACCAAAGAAAACAATGATCATAGTGCACAGTATTGGACAGGAGGAGAAGAAATCAGAGGGGAGATAGTGGCTCTTCCTCAGCAGGTAGAAGGGGGAAAGGGGAACTTGTATATCGATTGACAGGAGCAGACATCAAGACAGATTCTGAGAGTCGATTCTGAGCAAATCTCCAGGGTGTCTGAAGATTTGCAAAGATTAGGGCAGGGATGGGCGACGCAGTGCCATGCCGAGTTCAGCTGTAGCGTGGCATCTCACACGCCTCACAGCGATTGAGTGCAGGGTGGTTGAGGAGGGTGCAGCTATCACAGTTCCAGTGAGCTCCTTCAAAATCCTCGTCTCTTTGAGGCGTCGGCTTGGAGGCCTGCTCCCCTTCTTAAGAAAAAAAACGACAGGAAAAAAATGCAAATACATCAAGCACAAAAACACCTAATTCAGGTAAAACATCACATACACCAAGAGTTTCAGTGGATGCAACTCAATGCATGTTTATCAAGAGATAAATTAATCAAGAGATAAATTCAAGCAAACACTATTCAAGACTGCAGCAGATAACTATAACTCTGAAGCATTAGAAGTAGGACAGGTGTTCCTCAAAGGTCAATATTGGGACCAATTTTTTTAAAATACTTTTTAAAATAATCTTGGGATACATTTAGATCCAGCTATGGTTATACATTTCCAGAATCTTTTTTAAGCATAGACTAAAGTTCATCAAACATTTCTGCAGTGCTCTTGCTATAAGAGTAAAACCTGCAAAAACCACAGTCACTGCAGGGACGTACAGGAATTTTAGATCAGTGTTTTTCTTCCTGGTCCTTAAGGCACACTGACCTACTTGTTTGTTTAATAACCATTTCCCTGCTTACCTGACTTTAACTAATGACTGATTAATAGGACTGAACAGCAATAATCTGAATCAGGTGTGAAGAAGCAGGAATACGTGTAAAACATACAGGGCAGTGTGCTTAGAAGAGCAGAGTTGGGAAACACTGTTTTAGATGATGGGACCAGAAATAAGCAGATATATCTCCATTTCCTTTTGTTCATAATTATCCAGAGCTGGAAAACACTTGAATCAAATTTCACACTTTCCAGACGGCAGAACAGAATTGGGTTCTTCAATTATGCTCTGATCTCCAGAGAATATCTAACTTTCATTTATTACATTCACTTATTCATTTCAAACAATTTACTACAAACAGCTTTAGTAGAAGAGCATCGCTGTTTTGAACTGTAGTTTCCATTTGATGCTTATTATTTTACATGTCTTGGGTATTTGTTGTGTTATACTCATTGTGTTAACTTGTCTGATTTTTTCAGCTCATCTTAACCATGAAATTCTAGCTGAAGAGATATTATATCTCAATGCAACATTAATGTTCAAATAAACTCAATTAAAAAAAAAAAAAATTAAAAATTTAAAAAAAGGGTTAACAAGATACTCGTAAACAAAAGTGTGCCAGATTCTAAATCAAACTGTATCTAGTTTCAAAAGCCTTTATCACTAATAGTTTCAAATGTTCCTCACCTTTCTTCCCAGGATTGGTCGGACCCAACGGACCCGGCTGAATATTGTCATAGAAGTTGCTCATTGCTTTTGGGTCAAACTTCCCTGTAGAGAAAAAAACAGAAATAAGAGTTTGGATTTGTTTACTTTTGAGTGTCACTTACACCTTAAAGTCAGACCAGATCAGTTCAAGCTGTCCACACTGCAAAGTTTCAGAAAAGATGGAGCCCATAAAAAAAAAGGCAAAAAATGTTTTGCTGTGAATTGTATTATTTAAATCAATTATTTGTTCTTTTTAGTTATGTAAACTGTCACAAGGACACCAGTATCATCATGGACCCATTGGATAACATGTTAGCAATTTGGGGGTGATAGTTAAGGGGTTAAGCACATAATGAAATCAGAAATAGAAGCATGAAATTACTTATAACTTGAACAGAAAATCAAAAAGTAAAAAAATACAAGCTTCAGCCATTCACATTGTTGACATGATGCAAACTTTAAGCCAAGTTTCTTGACTGAGACTGATAATACATTAAAGATGGTTGAAAAAAAATACAATTGTACATTTACACTTAGAGTAATTGTTAAAGTACTTCTATCCCTTTAGCATTCACATTTCATCACATTACTACAATAAATGTCGGTGTTTTTTTATTGGAACTGGAGGATACCAACAGAAAATAGTGCATGACTGGGAAGATATCAAACACTATATAATATTATTTTAAATGAAGTTTATTTTAAATAACTCCCCTTCAATCAATGCTTTGCATAGTCACTTTTCAATGCATTTGGAGCTGCAGGTTGTTTGAAAATCTCTCTTCCAGGCTTGCAAACCAGGAAACCACATTACCCTCTACTTTGTAAAATAATTCAAGTTCAGTCAGATTTTATGTTTACTGTAAAAAACACATTCCACATATTCTCCATTGGTTTTACATACAAACTTTGACTAGGGCATTTTAATATGAATGTGCCTCAATCTAAACCATTCCATCATAGTTTTGGTTTTACATTTCGCAAGGTTTCCCCCAGAAAACTTAAGCCTGGGGGTTGGGTGTTAAGGCAGTCATTCATCCAGCGGCTTGTCGTATTTTTGAGTTAAAACATGTAAAACTAATAGGAAATTTGAAAATATCACTTGATAATTATGTGTGATTGAAAAATTGGAAGATTAATACCTAAACACCAACTATAAAGTCTTAAAAAATGCTAATATTTTAAAAAACTTAAATAAATAAACAATGCATAGCCTGGTGGGGGCACAAGTAAAGCCTGGTGGCCCACCAGGCTTATAATACACTGAGGGAAACCCTGATTTAGCATTGTTGGCCTGGAAGATGATAAGTCTCCACCTCAGTCCAAGTCTTTAGTAGTCTATGAAATATTTTTTTCCAGGATTTACCAGAGCTACCAAAACTGGTAATCAGTGAATGAACAACAATCCTGGACAGGTGTGATTATCATTTGTTGGGCCATCACAAAAATCCATTGAAACCTTTGGTTGAATGTGACAAAATGTGAACAAATGGGTCTGAATATTTGTGTGAGGTGATGTACTGCATCACATTAACAACTATGATGACATTGTTTTCAGAGTGAGGTTAAACCATAAATCATTTTATAGATTTTATCTAAATTTAAAGTGCAACTACTAAATAAACCAAATAACAGAAATAAAACTTTAGCAGCGGTAAAATAAAAGTTAATCTGATGACTGAGTAGCAACAGGATATTTTTAGTGTAACATGCTACATAAATAGACAAGAAATTGAAAGTAATTTTCTACTCATCACACAAAAGTTATTGCTTCTATCAGTTAGGATCAACAGGAGTTTTGTATTAACCAAATTGAGCATTGACAGGGTGGGGGGTCGGTTATGGATCAGCTTGTTTTCTGCTACAGAGCAACCAGCCATTTAAACACTGCATCTATAAAGAGAGTAACAGAATCCATCCATCATTTCAAGTCCAACTCTGTCTGCTTTGATGCTTGGTTCTTTTAGAATCAGCCCACTTAAATAAATTAGACACACACTCATCTACATAAACACTCAAATGTTATTTATGTAGATGTTTATGTTTAAGCCAGTGTGTGCGCGTGTGTGTACTACCTCTGGACTGCAGCAGATCCGTTTCCTTCAGTGTGCAGTCAATATCAATCTGCAGTTGTCTGTTGTGAGTTCGAAGTCGGGTAATCTCCTCCGGCTGCAGTCAATGAAAACATCCCGGGCAGTTTAGATACGCCTTAAAACATTTCATATTCCCGATCCAACTTTCAAAATTTTCTTATTAAAAATATGAAGTATTTTATAGATTGTTTTTATTATGATGACCAGAAATATTTCTTGGATACTGCTGCATTCTGGCAGGAAATAGGCCTGAGTGAATTTGAATGAGGAAAGTGGCTAATCTTTGTTTTGGCACATAATAAATTGATTTGATTTGCTTTTATCCCTTGATAAAATAAAGCATTATTGGAAAACAAGCTTTGGAAAGTACTCAAATGATCTTAATTTGATCAAATTTGTTTGGTGGTCTGAAAAATTCTGACAAAAAAAAAAAGCAAGGGGGACAATTATTTTTTAAGGCACTGTACATATTGCGATCCTTACTCTGGGAACAAGATGTGTGGAGTTGACCCGTCGAAAACGCCTTTGGAGGGCGTCGTACTCCATGTTATTGACATCAGTCTTCAACTGCTCTAGTTTCTGCGTCTCCATGTGCAGCTCTTTTACCAGACGCTCCATCCGCGCCCGCTGGTGGAGCAGAAGAGCTGTGGGGATGGACATCAATTATAAACATGTTTAAAACGCAGGAGTGAGGAATGCTGTTTAATTTACAGCCATTTCTCTCTTCAGTGCTCTGTTGGTACTTCAACATGACAACACAATCAAATCATGCCATACAAAACAGCACAGCTAGCTTTAGAGGAGGCTAACAATTACATTCTGGAGAAATTCAAAAGATTGCTTAGCAAAACATATTTGGATTTCAATCATTTAACTTCAGACAACTTAAGAATTCAAGGGTTAAATATCAGGCAGCAAACTGAAAAATTATGCAAAGATTACACTGCACACTTCTATAATTTTAAGTAAATGCAAGAGGGAATTTTAAAATTACAATTTGATAATGACAATAAAAAAAATGAACGAAAGGAAATAAATACAAGGCTATCATGTTGCATCATGTTAGCCTTCTAACTGCATTTTTTCCGATTTTATTTTACATACATTTTTAATTGCCTAAATATTTTGCTCATAAGTTTAGAAGTAAATTAGCCATGTTTACAGAGTGGAAAATGCAGGTGTTCTGAGTTCTGATGCATGTAATCAAGAGATAAAAAAAACAATTAATAATGTTTTTCTCAGTACTTGACCTCTGGATGATTCATAGGTGCATCTCTATTTCAGACACTAAAGCAACATATTTACAAATAGGTTTCAGAGCATTGCATGGAGCACTGGTTTAAAAAGAAACTATTGGAAGTGTTGCTTAATGAAAACATCTGCAACTTGCACCATTCTGAATGCGCAAACTTTCCAAGTAAGAATTATGAATTCAGAGAAAAGTTTTTGTTGCATTTTCAGCTGCTACCTTAGAAAGTTTGACTCAAACAGATCACAGCTTTGAACTGAAAATTATTTGTTGTTCAATTTTGGGTAATTTCCTGTTCATGCTACTGTTTTACTAGAAGGCCTTAATGACTCATTAAACCATTTGTTATTGAAAGAGTTAAATGGAAAAACAGAATTATTGACCAAAAATCTAAATAGACGTATTTAGTCATAATGTTAAAGTGTACATTGGAGGTCACACTAAAAACACAGAAAAGTTTTCAGAATTTGATCAACTAACCATCAATTAGAAGCAATGAAGGGAAAATCCTCTAACTTCACTCTTGGTTGACTGACTGGTGCATCTCTAATCTTTACACCCTCAAATGGACTGAAAGAAAATTTAAAAACAAATAATAAAAAAATAACACATAATTAATGCACTTACCTTGTGTGTAGGCATAGTCATCAGAGGCTGAGCTTGAGCGTCGGGGTAATTGCTGAAACTGACTGGCGATGTTCCCTGGCAGGGCGGAGATGGGCAGGATGGGTGCTGGGGTGGCGCTGTGCGCACCCTGATCTACAATGTTGAGAAGAGACTCAGCTTCAGCGACAGGTGGTGAGCTGGGTGGTCTTTGCACCTGGCCTCCAGGGGACACTTTAATTTTAAAGGTATAGGCAGACTGGCCTGGCTGGGGTGAGGACGCCTGCCGAGGCCTTGTGTTGCCTTGGTGCTGCAAGTACATTCCCGGGTGGAAAGTCGCTGGTCCAGGGGGTCCGCCGATCGTGATGGGCCGCGACGGGGAGCTAGGTGAGGGGCTTGTTGCCATGTAAAGCGAGCCCTGGGAGTGTGGGGTGTGAACAGGCGAGTTGCTGCGAGGTCTTTGTCCTTCCAGGGCGATTTCTATCTGTTTTGTGAGAGCGGTTTTCGGTTGGTAGGGCCTGTACTGTGGCGGAGGTTGCTGCTGGTGATGGTAGGGCATATTTGTGAGGTTTGGGGGGCTAATGGGGAGGAAGACGTATTGCTGGTGCCCAGGTTGAGGCTGTGGTTGTGGTTGTGGCTGGACCTGATGTTGAGGTGAGCTGTAAGGGGAGCCATATGTGGGGGTACTGTATGGTGACTGCTGATGCTGGTAGACGGGAGCTCCAGGGGACGGCCAGGGAGCTGGCTGTGGGCTCTGAGAGGGGGAGGGCCGAATGTACAGGGTGCTATTGGTGCTGTTAACATAGTGCCCTGGAGGAATCTGCAGAGCCTGATGGACTGTAGGTATAGTTTGTGGAAGAGTGACAGAAATAGGGTTCATAGGATAGCGTGGAACTGGAGTATATGTGGGGGACATGCCTTGCATTGTGGGAGGAGGCGTGGGCGTGCTGGATGAGCGGCTCTGATCGTTCATAAAAAAAGGATTGTAACTCGGGGAGGGCGCCATGGTGGCGGGAGCCGACAGGGGTTCAGGGTAGCTCGGCCGCTGAGGGTCAATGTGACCGTCGCTGGTGCTGTGCACCAAGGAGCGCCCCACTCCCGCTCCTCCTCCGTTTGATTTTCCAGCCTCTGAACCTGGATAGCCCAAGCTAATGTGTAGCATGTGGTTTCGACTCATTCGCATCTCCTCCGGACTGTGATGGAAGTCACCATAGAGATATCTGTTACTCTCCTGGGACAGCAGGTGGCAGCAAACATCCAGATTATTGTTGTTCTGAAAGAGTCAAAATGCTGAGTTAAGATCATTTCAGTGATCTTAAATAACAGAGTTCAAAAGTTAATCCAACAACTTTACAGCTCAGGTCAATAAAAGGAATTAGAAGATGGTAACCAGTGGTTATGAAACCAAATTATTTGGAGAGATTGCAGTATTATACTGTACTACATACTAGTGGATATTTTATTTAATCTGAAAGAACATATATTTGCAACAATAAAATGTCTTTAATGAATGCCTTACACTAACTAAGAGTGGGTTAAATATGGGGGAGAAAATGGAGAAAAGTGGCAAACAAGGATATTATTATTTATTTACATATTGCATATTTCTCATAGTTTTCAGTAAATAATTTTCAAGTAAAAGAGGACTATTTGGCAATTACATCTTAAATGGCTCTGTGAGATAGAACACAGAGCCATGTAAGAGCCAGTGGATCATCTCAAAAAAGTTTACTTTCTGTTTATAAATTGAACTTTTAGTTTTACATACTTTTTAACAACAAAGATTTTGCTTTTATAAAAACAAAAGATAAAAAAGTCAATTGGCAACTATCCAAACTCACCACAATCTTAGCATATAACCCTAAAGTATAGCTGCATTAATATAACAAGAATGACATATTTAGTTTTTCTTTTTTTAAATTATTTATTTTTTTATTTCTTCATTGACAAAGGAACTGTGAAATTTCATAAGCCAAATATTTGTCATACAATGTGTAAGCAACCACCAGATTGTCATTACAGTTTAGATTTACACCTCTGATTTATTTTGAAGTCATTTGGGACTTATTTACAAGTAAAAGAATATAAATGAAAATGACAGCCAAAAAACAAAATTGCATCTTTTTAGAAGCACATCTAAATGTCACAACCCAGCAAAAATATGGTATAATGCATATGAATGATACTCAGCTTTAAGTCAAAATGATTCATTTGAACAAATCTATCTGCTTTCTAGAGTACACATCTAAATATACTGTAGAGAAAAGAAATTTGTTGGGGCAAAAAATATTCTATGACAAATAGGTTTTGTAGGTGCAGAAAAGCAATAATACAACTTTCTTTTTTTTTTTAAGAAAAAGCTCATACCCATTTGAAGTGTGCATTTACCTGTAGAAGGAACTGAGAAACTACTCCCTCTGGGATCTCTGGGAATCGCTGCTTGAGGTCTTGCAGGATGTGGTAGTCTACTTGAGAGCCTCCCTGCGCCATCCTGAACCCACACAGAGAGTCAAAGGGCCCAAAGGTGCATGCGTCGTCTCATCCCCTGAAGAAGCAGAGGCAAAACGATAAAAACGGTGATCAAACTCTCATGTCAGAGGGAAAAGCTTGCAATAAACCTGTTGGCGTACTGATTGCTTCAAACACACCCTATGTGTCAGCAGTAATGTCATTACAGATATCAGAGAAGCAGTCCTTAAGGGGCATAGCAAGCTTGAACTGTCAATAACAAGAATGCACATATTTCATCAACGTGAAAAATTAAAGTTCATTACGATCGCAGGAACAACTTAAGCAAGGCTTGTGCATATTCACTCACATTAATGCAGAACTGCAAGGCGCCTGTCATTCTGTTTGTTTCGCCATACTTTTGCACCAGGCAACGACGACATACCGCCGTCAGCTAGCAGGCTACTTATCAACGTCAGTTAGCCTCCGGAACATCACCCAAACAAACAGCCGCACCTGTGTCCTGCGTGGTCGCACTGAGACACGGAGTTACTATTCCTGAGAGATTTTCTAATGTCACCTTGTACTAATTTAGCAGTCCAATCCTCTAAACAGGATGACTCTTTAAATAAGATTAACTCAGTTCCTAAACTGCCAAGCAGCTAACTTTGCTAATGCTAACTTGAGGCTGCTCAGCTGTCTCAGTCCCCCGGCTGTTAATGGACCAGCTAACTCTGCTAAAGCCAGTCAACGATTTCATTAAACTTACCATTGGTTAAAAGTCTCTGTTACGTTTAAAACCATAGCTGTCTACAGAGGGACGCTTCGATGTTTCGGAAACCAAGGGGAGATGTTTTTCAGTTTGTTTGTTTCGGCGAAATAACTTGTAGTTTCGCATTCCAGCGTCAGGCCCCTGCAACTGAACTGCATAGCAGTCAGTTTATCGCGATAATGTCAGGATTTCCCGGTGTGACGCCGCAAAAAGCGTCCTACAGTTAAAAGCAACCTTCGTTACAAACGCGCCGCCACATCTTATTCATAATGTTAAGAGCTGCGGAGTCCCGATTTACAAAATGTTCACTATTTAGAATTAGAATTTATTTATTTATTTGTTTGTTTATCTATTATATTGATATGACAGCCTATCTTTCCATGTCACAATGCTAAGGCAGATGTCTTACCATAATGTTAAGAAATTGTCTGGTGCCTGACGTATTAGAACCCCAAAACTTTATTTTCATGCTTAATACAAAAAAAAATTGGGCATTCAAATGCACTAAGTGTTTTGGCGAAATGGGGGATTTTCAGGGGAGGGACGCTTTTTTCGACACAACACCAAACCAGGAAGTCGTTCAAATTGACGTGATTGATGCCAACAATGTAGAGCAAGTAAAAAAACTTTCACAGGAAGCTACATATATACACATAACACTATATATATGTGTCTATATAAGAACTAAAGAATAAGTGTTTTTCATATAAATTTCTAAAAAATTTAATTTTGCAGAATTCTTTAAAGAACATTCCGTCAAACATTGTTTTGACTGTGCATGTGCTCTTTTTTAAATGAAGACAGACCAATGACTCAGTTACTATTGTAAATAATAGCTTCACATTTCACACCAACCGTTGACAACAAGTTGAGTGAGAGTGATCTTAATCTGTGTGTGTATGACGTCAGGATTGGTTGTGACACAGTGATATGTGCTGTCACAATGTAAAGGTGCAAAAATAGCTCTGTCTATTTTAGGCTTGTGAACAGTTTTTGAACCAGGGTAAAGACAAATCCAGTGGCTTTATCAAGTCAGATGTTTTCGTCAGAGTTAGATTGCCTATCAAAAGACAGTTAGAAATGTCTGATCTATTTTTTTATTTGTGTGGTTTACCATCTGGAAGAATATCATTTTAGCATATAATTTAGAACTATTTTGAGATTTTTTGAGTTTATCTCTGGTAGTGAATCACAGAGCACCTGCTCTGTGGTGGAGTTCATTATTCCCCCATGACAGCTGAGCACTTAGCAGTGACAACTGGGAAAGACTTGCTAGCTTCTGTTGCACAAACTGTGCAACTATAAAGACATCACAATCATTAATACTACAGTGTTGTTCAACTTTCATGTTCCCATTTCAACATAAATTGCAAAAACATGAGAGTATACAAACTACATTCCTTTTATCACAGTACATGCATATCTGAGTGTTGTTCAGATTTGGGCATGTTGCAGGTGCAGAAATACGGAAAATAAAGAAAAGTGATTCAGTATAGGCTTTCTGCCCGGCGTGGCCTCACAGGGTGATGAGAGAGAAATTATTTGTTCTATTAGCTATTTTCATGCCCATTTAATGAGAGTGGACACCACCTGGTGGTGTGAACGTTGTAAATGCTGGAAATATTTCACAATGTTTTTTTTTTTTTGAGGAGTCTGACGTGCATTTGGCTAGTTCTAGCTTAAAAAACTACCTACTTGGATGACATATACTTTGTTTTTCTGTCAAATAGAGGAAAGAGTTATATGGAAGAGGATTAGGGCCACCGAAAAAAAAGAAAAAGAATTTTGACTTTAAAGTCAGAATTCTGACTTTAATCTCAGAATTCTGACTTTAATCTCAGAAAGTCAGAAGTCAGAAGTCAGAATTCTGACCTTTTGACTTTAATCTCAGAATTCTGACTTTAAACTCAGAATTGTGAGATTAAAGTCAGAATTCTGACCTTTTGACTTTAATCTCAGAATTCTGACTTTAATCTCAGAATTGTGAGATTAAAGTCAGAATTCTGACCTTTTGACTTTAATCTCAGAATTCTGACTTTAATCTCAGAAAGTCAGAAGTCAGAATTCTGACCTTTTGACTTTAATCTCAGAATTCTGACTTTAAACTCAGAATTGTGAGATTAAAGTCAGAATTCTGACCTTTTGACTTTAATCTCAGAATTCTGACTTTAAACTCAGAATTCTGAGATTAAAGACAGAATTCTGACCTTTTGACTTTAATCTCAGAATTCTGACTTTAAACTCAGAATTCTGACTTTAATCTCAGAATTCTGACCTTTTGACTTTAATCTCAGAATTCTGACTTTAATCTCAGAATTCTGACTTTAATCTCAGAAAGTCAGAAGTCAGAAGTCAGAATTCTGACCTTTTGACTTTAATCTCAGAATTCTGACTTTAAACTCAGAATTGTGAGATTAAAGTCAGAATTCTGACCTTTTGACTTTAATCTCAGAATTCTGACTTTAAACTCAGAATTCTGAGATTAAAGACAGAATTCTGACCTTTTGACTTTAATCTCAGAATTCTGACTTTAAACTCAGAATTCTGACTTTAATCTCAGAATTCTGAGTTTAAACTCAAAATTCTTTTCTTTTTTTTTTTTTTCGGTGGCCCTAATCCTCTTCTGTAGAGTCCAGAGTACCAATAATTGCGCATGAAAATTAATTTTAAACAACTCACAGGAGCCTGTTGTTCAGGATTAGCCTTGGGCAGCTAAAGTTACAAGTCTTCATGTAATTGAAGTGTTTTTTTTTATGTATAAAAAGAATTGTCTCTATTGTCATTTAGAAAAACAGTTGCTGGTTGTTCCTTTTGGTATAAATTGTTGGTTGTTGCAATTTCAGGTGCTGTATTTCACTACATATAACCTAAAATGAACATGAAAAGGTAATGCACATCTAAAATTTTGATACATTTGTATGAGGATGACTATTTTAATAACAATGCTTTTGTCATTTATTTATTGAATTATGAATCTGATGTTGGAAACACCCCTAACATATCTGGGGAATGATGTTAATGGACCTACAAGTTGCTTATTTTAGTTAAGATGTTTTGTAATTTTATAGGTTTTACCCCAGCAACTACCAGATGCTATACTTATTATTATTCAGACATTAAACTTGTTGACAATCAAATGGTTTCTTTATTAACTTAATAGTGTCAATACCAGAGAGGTAACAGAGACTAAATAACGTGAGAATGCACAAAACTCAATAGCACAGAGACATTAAAGATTTTACGTAGGTGTGGAGAGGTGTGCCCCTCCACCAGCACATGATGAAGGTTTGACCTGCTGAGTTGGTCTACTGAATCGTCTGGAGGCTGGACCACCACTAACATATTCAGGGGGGCGTAAGGGCATTGCCATTGTAGCTGACGCTAAAGCCCAGTCTGACTCAGGTTAGCTGTCCTTTCCTTGCTGATTAGTTGCCACAGCTGCAGTTCTATTTAAAGCAGTGTCCTTGTTGTCCTGCAGCAATCAGAACAGAGGGGGACGAAGCTTTCCAGAGAGTTCACAGCACAGACCCCAAACTGAGGGGAAGGTTGATCTGCATGAAATTTAACACGCCACTTACAAAATCGCAAACCTTTTGAAGATGGATAATTGTTTCACAGAAATGTATAAACATGGTGACATACAAATATTGTGACGAAGACAGGTGAGACTTCTGTGGTGACTTTAAGGATATTTGAGGAGCTCAAATGACATCATTTAGCTGCTTCGTGTATGAAGTAACTCTCTAATATTTAGTTTCTGCACGTTAATGCAATTTAAAAAAAAAATTGTGTTTATGCACAGACTTTTGAAAGAATCCTTTGAGTTTTCTCGAAGGAATCCAGAGCTATTTTACTTTGCCTCTTTCATTTGCAATGACACAGTGAGTGTCTGGTTACACCTCTGAGAACAGCAGCCCAAGCCTTGACTCTGATTCTCAGGGGTTTCCCAAAGCCCCAACTAATGCCAACTGTTTCCAGAAACAGAATAGCTTTTAATGCTGTTATTATATTTAGTCTTGCAATAGTAAACTCAGCTCAGTAAACTTAAAGATTACTGTGACGCAAAGGTAATGGTAGCACTATGAAAGCTTGAGCAAAATGTTTGTTTAGAAAATTGAATTTTCCGTATTTTCAGGTTGGTTTCTTCAGTGTAGCAACAGTTCTGCATGGATGAGACTAAGTGGTTCTACAGCATGATATTTATTTTCATCCTTGTACAATAAGCAGCTACCCACTCCCATTTAGCTGGCTCAAGCTATTCAATTCAATTCAATGCAATTCATTACAGACTCCTATGTAACCTCTGACATCTGAAATATATGAAGCTTTAGTTTCTCAACACACACACACACACTGTTTCATGTCACTGAGCTCTCTAACGGTCAGTGCATACCAGAATGGCAGCGTTATACAGGTTATTTTTGGTATAACAAAAGCCTAAACAGCTTTTCCAGCTGATAAGTAAAGAATTTTGTTGGCAAGGATTCAACAAGCAGACCACAAATATCAGAGTCTGCTTTTAGAATTCAGTCCAAAACAAGCGTCTTCAAAAGTGTATAACATATATAGTATTTCACTGTATAGTTCAGCCAGTTTGGTGTTGGTTTCCCTTATCAAAGTGTAGACAATAATTTGAAAGTCAGGGGTTTAAAATCACTGTGTACAGTCCCTAGCCAAAGTATTTATCCCCCTTGAAATTTGTTCACATCATCTCATATTAGATTTCAACCCTCTGGTGTATTTCACTAGATTTGAAAGTAATAGATTGAAACAAGGTAACACAGAATTGTTAATTGGAAACAATATGGCTTGGTTTTGTATTCAGCTCCCTAAATAAAGCACTTGTAGAACCCCTTTAGCTGCAACTACAACTCTGAGTTTTTTGGGGGTGTCTGTCTCTCTACCTGCTTTGCACATCTGATGACTGTCTTTAATAATTACTTTATTGCTACTCCTCCATAAAGGCCAACTTTGTGGAGTGCATAACTAATAGTTTAGTTTTGTAGAGTCACTATGTGTATCTTGGCATCTTCTCTGATTAATCCTCTGCTTCTCTGGGTTGTCGGTTTGGGTAGACGACCAAGTGTTTGTAGGTTTATAATTATGTCTTTCTCTTCAATTTTCGGACAAAGGTGCTTGCTTGTTATTCATGACCCAGCTCTGCTTTAGACCTCTTCATAACTCTACTCCTGACATATCTGGTGTGTTGCTTGGTTCTCGTGATGCTATTTGTTCAATAATGTTAGATAATAAATGTCTGAGTTCTTTCTAGATCCACTGCTCTCTTTTTATACTGCAAAAATTGGATTTTCAAGTTCTGAAAACAACAAAACTCCCTCGAGTACAGTATCCAATATGGCTGCGTAAAAATAAGTAATGTAGTTTAAATCACCATTGGTATAAGCATTAAGCCCTTCTGAAAGATTGTAATTCATTAAGCCCGAGAAATATATTGTAAGAGGATTTAAAACAAATAGAAAATCTAAGTGCTTCCTGACGTGCAACCAAAACTCTTGCTACTTGGGTGTGATGTCATTTCCAGCTCAGACTTTGGAGACAATTTGAATGCAGCATTATGTGGAACTGAAATTATGCACAAATGGACAACCTCTAACTACCAATTAAGTGATTTCAGAAGGCTAACGATTGCACTAGATTTGATCAGAGTAAAGAAAGCTGATTATAAATGCATGCCACACTTTTCAGAGTTTAGAGGGCAGGGGGGAAGGAAATTGTTTATTCCCTTCCACTTCATTTTGTTCTGTTGGTTAAAATAGCAACAGTCCATTTAGTCCAGATAAGATGCAAGTGACTATTTCTATCAAAATAAATACAAAGAGCAGTTCACTATTTATGCAGCTGTGGCTAATAACCAGGATAGGCCTGTGTGGTGCTGGTGCACATGTGCAGACGTGCAGACTGGGCAACAGCTGAATGTGGGACAGGCCTGCACGCTATCCGGCAGAAAGTAACGGTACTTTTATGGAAACGCCTCACTGACCCCCAACCAGCAGCCAGTAGGGTCTGTTCAGACCGTGGTCACACCTCACCGATAGTCTCGCAGCTCTGACTTCACTGGTTTGAGTTTTTATCTACAAAAAGGATTTTTGAATCAAAACGTGAGGACTAAAACACTATCAGAAGGTAAGACTTTCTTGTTTTGTTATTTAAAAACACAATTGCCCTTCTCTTTTATTTCTTCACATGAAATAACTGTGACTTTATCTTTGGACATAGAATTGTGTTGAATTATCTTTTCTAAACATATCAAAGTGAAAACTAAAACACAATGAGTAGAGGAGTGGCAAAATAATAAAATGTATACACTCAACTTTGTGAGCAGCATTTTATCTAACAGGTTTGTTCATGACTGCCTGGAAAAGTTAGCTGTTTCCAGCCTATTACAAGCCTGCTGTGTTTTGGTGAATTGCACTTTTTCTTCACATGCACTCACTGCAAGGCCCAAAGAAAGCTCTAAGCTGCGGTAGTGATAACACTTGACTCTTTCAGTGTAACATGTGTCAAACTCATTTATTTTCGTCATGAATTCTTGTGCCAGCTGTGTACAAAAATAGGACAGCACCTGCTGAAACTAAAATTTTCCAGTTAGCACAATTTTCTTCAGTTAATGCTGCGTTACTATAAAGACCTTAAACATTTTACTCAGGTTGTAGATTAGATTTATTGGAAATAAGTACATTTTCTTGTTTAGTTAATAAAATATGTAGACTGATGATAGTTTGGGAGTTGACAGGATATATTATGTAACAATGATTCAGTAAATTTTAGCTCCAGGAGACATGTTGCTATGCATGCTTTAGGAAAATGACAGGTGATCTCCCATATTTATCGTTCTGTGTTACTGGTATTCATCCGGTTTGAAAATCAAAGGCTATTGATTAAACAAGAATATATCTGAGCCAGTCAGGCTTTTGAAAATGTTATAACAGAAAGATGCTCTTTTTAAACTTTTATTTTAACAACTCATCCTATTCAGAACTATAGAGGCTTGAAACATGAATAAGCTTGGTATATGTATCCAGGTTGAGTCACCGTAGTTTCTCCTTTAACTGTGGTGTTTTCACGTTTGATTGTGTTGATCCTGATCGCTCCTTTTTGACCTTAAACTGCTCAAAATGCAGCAATTTCTGATTTACAGCAATAAGATCATCAGCTCCGAATAGAAGGTGTGTGTGGATGCTGACAAACAGTGACTGTTTTACAGCTGGAAGACTAATAGTCCCCTTTGTTCACCAAGTTGTTGAGCTCTGAGTCTGGCCATTTTGTGGAGGGTCCTTTGGGCGACATGTGGGTGCCAGCTTGATCTTTGTCCAACTGCCTATCACTCATTACAAATAGAAATGATCACATGTTCTGGGTGCATAAGTGGGATATAAATAGGAGCAAGCAGGCCTTCACTGCACTCTTTCTCAACAGACTGAGGAGCAGAATGGCTGGCTTCGCCTCAAATCTGCTTTTAAGATTACATCAGAAAAACACAAACTAACTATTAATGTTGAAAAAATAAAATGCTGAACAAGTTAACTGTTGCAACGACAAGTTGCAGTGATAAAAATGCTAATACCAAAGAATGTAATTAAGACTTTGGCCAAAATCTTATGGAAAAGACACACCACTTCAATTGTTTTCATTACCAGTAGCAGCAACCAACACAAACAGAGTTTGCTTTTTTGTTTGTTTTGTATTGAATGTATTAAATACATAGGACAATTCAAAATGTAAAGCACCTTAGAAAGATAAACAGTTTTAGTTCATACCTAATAATTTTGAATAAAGTTTGGCTCAAATGAATCCAGATCCATCATAATCCAATCATACAGTTACTTTCAGATTTAATTGCTGTATTTGGTCTAATTCAATTTCTGATTTAAATAGTTATTCAATAATTCAATACAGAACAACTTTTTATTAAAAGAAATAAACAAAGAGCACAATTGTTTATTTCAATAATCTACCTGTACTACTGTGCAATTTAAGTGTTATAAAATGTTTCCATTTATATTGATAATTTGATTATGGCCATCTCTCCCCTTGGTTTGCAGCTACATTTACAACAAATCCTGTTTGTCAACTTGTCATTGTGGCACAAACATGACTGAGGTGGCACAGGTTGCAGCTGTTGACATTCATGATGATAAAAATGATGCAAACGACAACGAGCACAGGACGAGCGCCGAAGAAGACTCGGAGGAGGAAATGAGACAGGAAGAGGACGATGAGACGTTTAGCGATGCTGAGGAGAGAAGTGAAAGGACACCACAGAGCAAAGGCAGAGAAACTAACAGAGTGAAAGACAAAACAAGTGAGGAGGTTGAGTCAACACAACTGAATGGAGAGGAAAGCGATGAAAGTGAGAAAAAGGATGCTGTCAATGGTGTTTCGGACAGTAAAGATCAAGTACAGGAAACAGACAACTCACAGAACATGTCTGACCTGGCTTTTAAGAAAGAGGTAAGACACTGGAGCTGGACAAGCAAGATTGTGTCATTATATAAGCTTAAAATCTGACTCACAACATCTTATAATCTCCGTACAAACTGTAGAAGCTGCTGAGGGCCAGAAGGCCAGTGGCCAGGACCTATGTGCCGAAGCTGAACAAAGAAAAAGGAGATGTGACAAACAAGTTTGAGGCCATGCAGAAAGCCAGAGAGGAGCGCAGCCGGCAGAGGAACAGGGAGGAACAGCAGAAGAGGAAGGATCAATACGTCAAGGAGAGGGAGTGGAATCGCAGAAAGCAGCAGGTCAAAGAGAGACAAACGGCACTAACGTCCGACTGTGAGCTGCATGACATGATGGGGCATGATGGAGGTGACGAAGCTGCCAGTCTGAGTGAGAGTCTAGTCTTTAATCCAGAGCGCTGCAGCTCCAGACACACTGCCTTAATACTAATGGTCACATTTAATAACTCATTTCAGTTTTATAATTTTCAGCCTTGATTTGTCTTGGTTTTCATTTAAAGTTATATTAATGTGCATTGAATCATAAACTAAACACTAGTTGTACTGACATGCACTAATCAAATCACTTGACTGCAACAAATTATTATTTTACAAATTAGGTAATTTATTTATCTTAAATTTTGCTCACCTACATAGTGCAAAATCGCAGTATTTGTCGTCTTACTTAATTTTTTATGTTAGATCACATCAGATTAACTAGAATAACTAGCTGTACAATAGGTTACACCTAGACTGTATCTAAATGTTTAATTCAAGGAATTTAGATTTTTCTTTAAGTTTGTGCTAAATCTTTAGAAAATCTGCATTTGTTTTATTTTTCAAAAAATAAGAAATCTTTAATATTCAACATGCTTAATGAATGAAAAAAAAAAGAGTCAAATGTGCCTGTTCAGAAATAATTAGTGAGAAATTCACCCAACCCCTATTGAGTTTAATTTAATTTATTTGTTATTTTTGTGTGTTTCGCAAAGACTCAGAGCTGCTATTTTTTTTTCTCTTCTATTTTCTGCGGCTTGTCAGAGGATTTAACACAGTTTATTTGTTGTTTGTGCACATTATATTTTTCATGCATTTTATAATCAGTAGATGAAAATCAGTGGTGTTTAGCTACAAATGATCTTAATTACATAGAAAACCTCCCAATTAAAAAAAAAAAACAGAATTAAAAAAATAATAATAATTTTGCTCATTAATAAATGAATGGAATTTAAATTTTCAACTCAGTTTTAGTGTGTAAAAATAAAACCAGAGATCCAGAATTTGAGAGTAAACAGCTTTTCTTCTAGTCTGCAGGAAATAAAATAAAGGCAGTGATTCAATGTTATGTGAGTGGATTAGTGTTGATAAGCAGACACAACAACCCTCCTGTAAACTGTCGTGCCAGAGCCTGCCAGGGATGGACACCTACGCTCATCCCCTATCTGTGCAGCTACACTGTAGGCCAATCAGAGGCCCACCAGCAGGCCACATGACCCTGATATTAACAGGGATTTGGCCCTAGTTCTTGCTGGGACCAGTATGGCTCCTTAGTGGCAGAGGAGATGATCCCAGCTAAACCTTAACCTCACCACTCTCTCTCTCTCTCTGATGTACTGCAGATAAAAGAACTACTTGCTTCCAGTGATGAGGAAGAGGAGGTAAAAACGAAAAAGGTGGAAAAGTCCTACGTCCCCAAAATCACAGGTAAGACACATAAAGGGATGCAGCTATTAATAGGAATATGGCGGAGAAGGGGATAGGCTGAAGGCTTACGTCTTCCTGTGTGATTTATCCAGGTAGTGTGAAGGGGAAGTTTGCAGAAATGGAGAAACAAAGACAAGAAGAGGAGAGGAAGAGGATGGAGGAGGAGAGGAAGAAGAGAGAGGCCCAGGACAACATGGAGAAAGCCAAAATTAAGAAGGAACTGGCTAAGAAAGCTGCTGAGGTCAGTGATCTCAGGGTTAGCTGGTTGCAAAGAGTCTCATATCTTACTGAGAAGCATGGCGGCCTGTGTGAGTGGTTCAGTCCTTCCTTTATGGTGACAATAGAGCACTTTCCTCTGTAATGACTGAGATAATCCTCAGCTGCCACTTGGAATAGTTATTTTAAGTGGCTTTTGAGATGAGAACAGTTGGCAGGGGCTGGAAATAGGTCTGAAACCCAACGGTAGCATTGTTGACATGTGAAGACCATGAACCGACAGCGTGTTCAATGTGTCACAAGTTTGGAAAATGATTTGAGGTAAATGATTTAAAGATTACCAATTGTTATGCACAGAAAAAATAACACAAGGCTTACTGTTAAGTTCTCAGGAAAGGGTTATGTAAGTATTCTTGTGCCAAATAGGTAATCACAGGCTGTTACCTGCTATCTCTGTGCCCTAGTTCTGCTTCAGTGCAGTGTGAGTGACATTAACAGAACTGAAATGAATAACAGAAGGAAAACTCCGTCAAGACGCTGTTAATGACAGATAATTGTGATATTAAATTTACTTTATGGATTGCTATATATTACATCTTAAAACTGGCTTGAATATTGTCAGCTGACTATTTTACCGCCAAAATTACAATCCTTGTAGGAGATCAACTTTGAAGTCTCCTACAAATGGTTGGTTGAGGTAAAGTTACTGTATGCAGAAGTTTAACAAGTAGTCTTCATTTTAAATGGATGCTTTCAATCTAAGAAAGGCAGGTCTGTAACCTGTAACCCATCTCCCAGGGTACCACTATCCCTTCACTTTTATGTCACTTCTCCCTTGATTCAAGTAGAAGCTAAAATATTCCACTGAGAAACTGGAAACAGATTTGCAAAGCTGATCTGGAATCAGTTCTGGCTGAGTCCTTGCTCATGAACAGATATTGCATATAGTTTGCCCCCAAAGTACATTGGTTTTTAAGGACTAAAAACATTCATTCTTTCTCTTTAAGCTATAGGGGTAAAGCTACAAGAGATTGACAAATGTTAGAAAAGCAATTCGCCCTTAAATTTAACATGTTATGAAAATTTACTAGAACAGAATAAAAATGTCTAGTTCAGAGAGCTTTCAGTTGTCTTAAATGAAATCAGTTTTGAGCTATTCCTGTATCAACAAATGAAGTAAAGCTAAATCATATATATTGCAAATTAACTTACAGTGAATGTCATGTAAAAATGTAATGTCAGTGTGTATGTTCTGCTTAAAGATTCACAATTCAAGATTTTAAGCACTTGCTTTACAACTTTTACTCACCACTTATTTTCGTTCAGTTATTTTCTTTGAGGTTAACAAGATTCAATCTAGAAGGAACTAGAAGTGAGCTGCTAGGTGTAGACAGCCCAGGCCTGCCAACTGTTTCCCACACATCCCAGTTTCTAAATTTGCTGTAGACTTCCATCCTGTGACAGATTTAGACTCGGCTATCTTGAACTCACACCCCTCACCCTCATAATGACCCACTGCAAATGGTGACAGTAGACCTGCAGAGTGTCCCACTCTCACACCCAAACCTCACGGTGAATTTTTATGTATTTTACAGGAAGGAGATGACACAATCCTGATACGTGTGGTTCCAGCAAAGCAGTCAAGACCTCCAGGCAAAATCAAGATGAACTTCGAGGACATTGAGAAAAGCCGGGAGGAGGAGCTGAGGAAAAAGGTAGAGGAGGAGAAGAAGAGACGGTATGATGAAAACAGACGCTCCTTCAGGGAAGCCAAGCGGCGCTCTATTGTTCAACAAGAGGTAAAAAAACTTTTTAAGCTGCTTTTACAACGTCACCATGGCATAAGGCATAAGAAGACATAAGGGTCTTCTTTATTTGAAAAAGGATGAAGAAGAAAAACCTTCAGAGAAGTCGTCGGTGACTCCTGGAAAGCTGAAGCTGACGTTTGAGGAGCTGGAAAAGGAAAGGCAGGAGCAGCAGAGGAAGCAAGCTGAAGAAGAAGCCAAACAACGTTTGCTGGAGGAGAAGAAGGCTTTTCAGGAGGCAAAACAGGGAATGGTAAACAAAATACATCAAGTGTGAAAACAAATGCAACATGTTTTTTTTAACTTAATGTGCATGTTCACATAGCTAAAACCTGAACTTTAGCGCCACGTGCAACAATTAAAGTTCTCAAAACAATTAAAAATTAAAATTATGATTGTGTTTAATACGTGTTGAGCAAACCTAAAAGATTACATCTAATTAGGAAGAAGATGAGGACGTCAGCCAGGAGGATCAGGAGGACAAAGAGGAGATTCGTCCTGGAAAACTGAGGCTGAGCTTCGAGGAGGTGGAGAGACAAAGAGTTGAAGAGGAGCGCAAGAGAGCAGAGAAGGAGACCAAGAGACGCATGGAGGAGGAGAGAAGAGCTTTTGCTGAAGCAAGGAAGAGCATGGTCAATATTGTTTTCATTTTTGCTTAAAAAAATAATTTGTATAAATATGTGCATGGTTTTTGAAGCTGTCTTGCAAAGAGATCCACAGGCTACCTTCTAAAATTGTTTCTGAGGAAACATCCCCATAATTTGCAGGTTTTGTTGGCTATTATAATAAATTGTGGGTAAAACAGAAAATATTTAACTGAATCTTAGTTATTATGTCTGAAAGGATTTGTCAAAAATAAAAGGTTGAATTAGTAACACAAAACTAACATCGGTAGAATAAGTCCACAGAACACCTCCCAAATAGAGGAAATAATACCAGGGAAAAAACTCAGAGGAATCATAGAAGAAGTAGATTATTTACAGACATTACCAAGGATCCTTAAACTTACATTGTATTCTTTTCTCAGCTGATAGATGAAGATGATGAAGTGCTGATGGCCTTGCTGAACCTAGAGGGCAGCAAACCTGGGAAAATCTGCGCCAGCTTCGAGGACTTAGAGCGGCAGAGACGTGAGGAGGAGCAGAGGAAAGCAGAGGAGGAGGCCAAGAGGAGGCTGGAGGAGGAGAAGAGGCTCTTTGCTGAGGCTCGCAAGAGCATGGTGAGCCAAGTGACTCAGTGATCAAATTTTACAGCACGTTTGTGTTGGGCTTGTTACTAATATGACTTAGTTCAGTCGTTGTTCAGCCTTTTTATAGTGCTTACACAGTGCCAGTAATAAGTTTACATATCATTGCTATGAAAGTCATAATAATTTTGGCCGTTGAATTATGCTTCTGAGACTGTTTTCTATGCTGGTTTTTCTATTAATATCAAGTACAAAATAATACACAGCAGCTCAAATATTAAAAAAAAAAAATTGTTAATATTTTTTTTGCTAAACAGTCTTTAGCAGGCTGCAGAGAAATTGAATTTTTTGTCACCCTCAGTACAATTGTGGCATAATCACAGCTGTTTCCTATTATGGAGCTGGTTATCAAATAAAGTTCACTTATTTTCAAGGGTCATGACACCTGAAACTTACAAACTAAAGAACACTTTACCAACTGACAGGCATGTTGGTGGTAGCATCATGCTGGGGGTATGCTTTACTGCAAGGCATGATGGCACATTTGAGAAATTGATTAAAAAAAAAAAATGCTGTATTATAATTTTGTCCATAATATAAGAAAAACAAGAACAGTGCAAATGCATTACTAAGACATCCAAATGATTAAGACTTTCATAATTGATGTATGTAAACTTTTGGCCTTTATATATGTTCTCTATATTATTCTACTGGGCTCAAGTGATATGTCTGTACTGCTGTTACCATCTCCAAATCATCTCTTTAAGAGCCCTATCCTGGATCAGGAAAAATCTGCATATGGAGATGAAACAGTAAGGTTTTTTTTTTTTTTTAGTTTAACCTTTTGAAAAAATACTATAAAGTCAAATTTAAATCTGGATTTTCATGCAGAATAATAACAGGATGCATGCTGACTCTAAATGCATAGTGGGAATGGAGTTACCTTGTTACGTTACGTTACGTTACGTTATGTTACGTTACGTTATGTTACGTTACCTGATATTCTTTTAGGTGCTGGAAGATGACGAGGTGATGGTGAAGAGTGAGTCTCAGGAGGCTCTGCACCCCAGAAAATTGGAGATCAACTTTGAGGAGCTCCTAAAAGAAAAGGAAGAGGCTGAGAGGAGACGCAAAGCTGAGGAGCGCAAAAAGAAACTGGAGCAGGAAAAGCAGGAATTTGAGCAGCTCAGAAAAGAGATGGGAGAGGTTTGTCTTTAAATTTTAAAGTCTTGTGTAAACCACACATTTGTTTTAGATACCTCTTCACCTAAGGTTTGAATTCATTTGCTAGACTTCATCCAAACAAATGTTTGTGAATATGACACCGATATTCTTTGTTTTAATTTTGGACTGTGGCTCTAAACTTTCATAATGTAACACTTGATTTGTGATGACATCTCGTTGTTTGTACTTGTGACAGTGCAATGACAATAAAGTTGAATTCTATTCTATTCTATATTTCACAGGAAGAAATAAACGAAAGCTCAGACGTCATAAGCACGGAATACGAAGAGCTGACAAAACTCAAGAAAACTGGCTCCATTAAGGCCAAAAACCTCAAGTCCAAATTTGAGAAAATCAAGCAGCTGACAGAGGAGGAGATCCAGAAAAAGATTGAGATGGAACGAGAGCGGAGGAAGGCCATTGATGACGAAATTAAACAGAGAGAAGCTGAAAGGGCCCAGGAGGTAAAAGGACTGAAATGTTATATGAAGAATTTATCTTTTCTCTGCAGAACATAGTTTGCGCTGACTCTTAAAGACCCTTGAAAACCTAAAACAATCCTAGATGTCTTACTGTGAAAATATGAATGAGTCTTCTATTACAAACAAGTTCTTGTGTCAAAAGACAAAAATTGTTAGTTTTCAAAAGCTAATACATCAAAAAGCAAAATATAGTAGTTTAATTAATTGAAAAATAATTCAAAAACACATAGACATGAAATACTACATACAGTATGTCCACTGTATAAAAAGAGACACAACCATTTAGGTAATTTAAGATTGTTTCTACATGCCAGAAAAATGCTTTATTCAAATTCAGAGGCTTTCAAACTAAGATTACAACACTTTTAAACAGTTCGGCCATAGGAACGTCCAGCAGTCAGGAGGTCGGTCCTACTTATCTCAGAGATTCACTGGATTTGTTAAGAAATGTGTGTATCAACAAGACCATGGGAAGATGCTGACTGAAGCTGGTAAGATAGTGTCATCCACAGTGAAAAACACTGATGTACCAACAGGAGCAGAAAAACCCAGTCTGGCAAGAAGAAAGAGGAAAGAGCATCATATTGAAATATTGGATATTGAAGAAACATGGAGGTTAAGGTGTTTAAGCAAACTGGACTTCCAAATGAACAATGGCCATGTCTTTTAACAATGTGTTTTTAGAAATCTTGTTTGAACTGTACATATGCCCTATGCATTTCAGGACGAGGAAGAAGAAGAAAGAGAGGCAACTTCGGTGAGATCTGACGACCTGCCGTTCAAACAGAAGGTGGACATGCGGGCCCGGTTCGAACAAATGGCCAAAGCCAGAGAGGAAGAAGAACGGAGGAGAATAGAGGAGCAGAAGCTGCAGAGGATGCAGTTTGAACAGCAAGAAATTGATGCTGCGCTGCAAAAAGTACCTGACTGTGTCACATACAAATTAGAAATAGGCTCACTTAGGCTTCATTGGATGCCTGTAAGAGAACTTGACTGTTTTTGTCTGCTTGCAGAAAAAAGAGGATGACGGCGAGGATGAAGGCAGCATCATCAACGGATCTGCAGCCTATGAAGATGAGGAAGATCACGCGAGGTCAGGTGCGCCGTGGTTTAAAAAGCCCCTCAAAAACCAGTCGGTGGTGGATTCTGAGCCAGTTCGGTTCACCGTTAAGATCACCGGAGAGCCAAAGCCAGAGGTCACCTGGTGGTTTGAGGGAGAGATGCTCCAGGACTGTGAGGACTATCAGTATATCGAAAGAGGAGAGACATACTGCCTCTACCTGCCGGAGACCTTCCCGGAGGACGAGGGGGAGTACATGTGCAAGGCTGTGAACAGCAGGGGCACAGCAGCAAGTACCTGCATTCTCACAATAGAAAGTAAGACCACTCTGGTGTGACCGCATGCCTGCATGGTGATCTTTCCCTGGAATTTACCTCACTTTACAAAGTGGATCGCATGCTCCTCTTGTTCAGGAACTCAGGCTGAAAAACAAACTTTCATAACAGTTCTTCTGTTTCTGTCTTGCAGCTTATGACTACTGAAGCCTCTCCCTGTTGTTTTTCAATGTAAAACATCATCCACTGTGGTCAAATGGTAGAGGGACGGACAGTATGCTTGGCATTCCTAAGACAAGGATACACAGCACATGCACGCACATGCACAAGAAATTATGTTGTTTACGTATTGCTCAATGAAAAATGCTGCCCACCCTGCAGGGATTTTGGATTATACCTGTGCCAAAACAGACAGATTCCTGTTTCAACACCAGGGGTCGCATTGTGCTTCAAATATGTTATTGTTGCAAAACCTCAACAATGTTAATCAGTTCAAAATGCTGTTGATCTACATTGTAAATATCACACTTTTATAGTCCATAAACAGCAAACAAGACTAATCAGATCTCACATCGAGAGGCAACACTTATCAAAGTACGACTGCAACAGTCACATTTTGCAGGAAATAAATTCATGTGTACATCCCAATTTTTATATGCAGAATCTGACAAAAACAATTGGTCATTGATTATTTTTCATGAACAATGTTAAAAATGCCAATTTTCTCTAAATTCTTGATTCAGATGTCATTGTTTATTTGTCAAGAACAATCTTTTATTGTTTGATAATTAATGAAAAGTAGGCTAGCCTGGTGATTTGTCTTATTATATTATAAATAGAGAACAAGTTTTAATAAAATAAAATAATGCATCTTTTTGATGAATGATTGAAACCGTCAATGTGTGCAGTTTCTGTCACTATATGTTTTTATAATGATAATGAATATTGTGAATCATAAATAATAATGGTTTAGTCACTTTAAATCATGACCTCAACTCTTTGCTGAGTATAAGCATTTTTACAGAATCAGTGAACAAATGGTACAAGGACAAAACAATTAGCATTAAAAGTCCTGTTTTTTTTTTTTTCCTCTCTCATCTTTAGCAACATTACTAAAAGGCTTATGCTTTTTCATTGTCATTTTTGGTATTTAGGTGAAAAGAATCTCACGATCCCATTTAGTGATCCACCTTTGGGAACTACAGCCTTAGGTTATATATGTATGTTTCTTCCTCATTTAAGAATAACAATTCTGCAAAAACAAATATGTCTTTGGTAAATATGATTCTTTACAACAAAGCTTTTTGATCGTTAAATGTTATCCTTTCACATTTTACTTTTACTTTTTGGATATTACTGAACCGGATATCAAAACTACAGGATTTATGGTGACCATGATAGTTTTTCTGAAATACAGCATAATTTAGTGGAACACCAGAGCGACTCTCATCACCATGGTAACACGCGTTGCCGAACAACCAGCTGCGCAGTTTCACTGATCTATAAAACATGTTGATGCCCTCCACCAACCATCAGTCTTCCTGATCTGACAACCAGTGTGCAAACGTACAACAATTTCGTTTAATTAAAGCAGCAACCGAGGAGGCACCGCTTCAGTCAACACTTTGCTAACGACAGTATTTCTTCCTGGGAGATCTCGTCGCGTTATTGTTCTGTCCACCTAACTAGGAAGTTCTGCACCGAATTTCCTGCAGCTGGACACGCTACCATTATCATGGTCCCTTC
Organism: Xiphophorus hellerii; assembly: GCF_003331165.1. NCBI lineage: Eukaryota > Metazoa > Chordata > Actinopteri > Cyprinodontiformes > Poeciliidae > Xiphophorus > Xiphophorus hellerii. The sequence goes on from NC_045680.1 coordinate 13,465,929, forward strand.
GGTTGAAGAAATTTCTTCGTCTTTAGTGCGGGAATATCTGAGCAGGAAGGTAAGTCAGCGAAGGCTAGGGGTCAACAGAACTCGGTTTCTGTGAAGACCGTTAGCTAACTAGCTACCTAGCTCGTGTTAGCATCACCCTCTCAGTGGTCAGCATGTTATTTTGGGACATGTTCCATGATATGATGTTTATGCTGACTTTTTGCTTTGTTTTTGTCATTTACATATATAAAGGGAACAACTGAATCAAGCATAAACCCCAAAAGTGATCGAAAAGCTGGAGGTTGGAGCAATATTAGGACTATTATGTGTCTTCATATGCTATTCATTGATAAAGCAATTGGAATATATTAATCGGAGCAGACTTTTACATGTTTTCCAATGATCATTAATCTTCTTTTTTTTTAACCAGCGTACTTGCTTTGTCTGATTTGCAACAAACTTAGTCAAAACAGGACATAGGCAAAAGTGATGCGTATTATACAAACAGCTGCAGCTCAAATGTTGCTGAAGATTTCATACTTTTTCTATTGCTCTTGAGCCTAAATAAATAAAATTTATGAACCATGTAGAACCATCTTATTCTATGTTCTGTGGAGCAGAACTGGCCACGGTGAGAGAGAATTAAACCTGTATTCTTCTTCCCTCTGGAACAAACTCCCTGATAGAGCTGGGTTGTGCAGAAATCAGACAAATCATAACACAATTCTTACCTGCAAATTTTGATCAAAGAATGTCACTATGCTAACTGTTTGTCCAGTAGGTATCATTGATTGAAGTACGAGAGTTTTAAGTAAATTAGTATTTGTCATTTAACTTTTTTATACAGTATGTGTCAGAGTGCCAATGATATTATTTTGAAGTTTTTTCTTTGATTGTTGGTCACACTTATGCATGAATAGAATAGAAATATCATTTATTGACCTATTGTGGGGAAATCCAAGTGTACCAGCAGCAAGTTAAAGATAAGTGGAAGCAGGCATATTCACATTAATGTAGAATATCTAAAAATCTGAATAACAGACTGTACAGTAAGGGCAAATTTCCAACATAAGAAAAGTAGTACAGTTCTTACAATTAGTATATTCAGATTAAAAGGATCATTTAAAGAAAAATGTGCGTGGATTTTTGTGTTTAAAAACAATAGACTGTACAAGCAACAGAATTATGAAAATAACAGCAGGAATGTTATTTGAAATAAGAAAAAACTAAGCAAATAACAGCAGGGATATTTTGAGTTTGTTGGGAGTATAATGGTTATAATGTCTTCCTTCTAGTCTGCTCCCAGTATCCTTGGTGTTGTGTTGACAGAGTTCTTCTGTCTCCCACCTCCTGCACTGGGGGCGTCCAAAGACAGAGCTGGCCTTCCCGATGAGCTTTTCTAACTGTTGCTGTATATAAACAAAATTGCCTTCCCACCATCCATTCATGCATTCTGTGGTGTTTTTTGCACAGGGCCTGAAAAGGACCATTGCTTGTATGGATGAGGAACATCCACGCACGCCTGCCAGTATCAATAACCGATCACTGCTGAAGGAGATGCTTAACATTGAAGATCTCTACAGACAAAATAAAGTAAATTCATCATAATAAATGCCACACCTTTATATACATATCTGCCTAAATAGTCTGCAACTGACTTTCTTAAAATTGCAGATTCAGAAATCGCCTGTGAAAACATTGTTGGAAATCATCGTGAAGCATCACATTGAACGGTTACACCATGAAAATATCACCACAAGAGACTCTCAACAGGTGGTCCCAAATACAGGCGCAACATCTGATTACCGTGCAGGATCGCCATCAATAATAAATGAAACAAAAGCGGATGAAATTACACCAGCGATTTGTTCTAGCAAACACAGTGAATTGAGGTATTTAACAGCTACAAACTTGCATTATTTTATTCCATTGAAGCTTTTGTATTTTACTTGCATGACTTTTTTTTTTACAGTTCTGAAGTGAAAGAAATATGCAGCATTCCGGTGACAGATTTAACAATGATTTCAAAGAAAGATGGACCCACTTCCTTGAATCCAAATGATTTCTTAATTGACAACACAGATTACCAAGAAGGCCAGCAACCAATGCCTTCGAAAAAGGAGAACTACACCCGAAAAGAGAAAGAAAGTAAATGTTTAATTTCTGGGGTCACCTCGAAAACCAAAACTAGCCGCATCAGGCGAGGCATGGTGGCCGGACCAGTAGCTCAGGTAATTACCTTAGAAACCTGTAGATGGTATATTTCTGATATTTTTCCTCCATAATTAAATTATGTTTTCATTTCAGGAATCTAACAGAAAAAGGCATAGTCAAAGGGTCGAAGTTTCTCAACCATTGTTCATCAGGGATCAGGAAAGCAGGGAGACTCAGGATGGACTTGAGTTGACTGCCAAAAACACATCCAGCTGGGAAGAACAAAATCTAGAGTCCATTGATTTAAAAGAAGAAAACCAGAAAGAAAAGGACTTCAGAAGTAAAGGACAAAGAACAGTAAACACAATAAAGTAAATACTCATTTGTTAGTAGTTGGATCGTACTGTATGTTTTCATAGTAGTGAAAGTGTATTCAGAAGGTTATCAGAGGTTTTTAATATCTTGTTGTTTCTTGAAGAGTACAGATGAAACCAGATGCCCATGAGCTGAACCTGGCTGAGATGGTTTTAGGTAAGCCTGAAAGAAAGAAATGTCATAGATGTGTTTAACAACTTGATTTGCCAAATGGATGTGTTTTATTACATTTTCAGATGACATTGATGACTCTGGTGGTCTGCCTGAAGTGTCTCTTCATAGCGCTGCTTCAAAGTTTAAATTTCCAGGCCGTCCCATGGACCATCGCAACACCACGGTGTGTTTCTGACAGCACCGATACAGAGACCAGCCAGAGACAGCTTCTGTTTGATTTGAGGTTGTTTGTTTAATAGTTCCTTTTCTTTTAGGAATTGAAAACAATTCTTCTGGGTTCCAGCTTAAGTTGTTTTAGCACTGAGTGGAAGAATCAGGGTTTTACCTTTTCTGACACACATGACCTTGGATACGGGATTGTGCAGAGAAAGGTGATTTGATCATACTTTAAAATAAATTCAAGTACATATTTATTCTCCTGTCTATTATTGAAATCACTCTTAATGCTTAATAAGTTTATTATTTATTTCTTTTTTTTTCAGGGTGGTCCTTGTGGAGTCCTGGCATCAATTCAAGCATTTTTTCTGAAGAAGCTTCTGTTTGAAAACACTGATGGGGGAGATGTTATCCTTCAGTAAGTGAGCTTTCACATCAAAGCTTTGCCATTCTGGGTCTTAATCTAACATTTTCACATGTTGGCACTACATAACCACAAACTATAATGTGTTTTATTTTGATTTTATGTGATATACTTTTTCTAAGTATACCATTGTCAGTCTGGCTGTTTGGTCTTTTTGTTGTGTCAACTTTTTTTTCCATGACACTTCACTTTCCCTCCTGAAGAAAGTCATCGACACATTATAATTCTGCTGTCAGCATGTTTCATTTGTAAGATAATTGAAAGCTGGTTTATTAAAAGGTTTCATATGGTAGTTAAAATTTTGATCCCAATCTAAAACTGCACACAAATTACTTGCATTCTCTTTTCTGCCATGTATTATTTTCTTTCCACTTAAGAATTATTCACAACTTAGTTTTTGTTTGTTATATAAAGTCTGTATCATCTGGATTGGAACTGCAGACAAAGTGGTTGAGACTGACGTTTCATTTTGTTTTCAGACGACTAAGACCTTCCAGCAGCACCAGAAGACACTGTCTTGTTTTGGCTCTGGCTGAAGTTTTGTGGAGAGCCGGGGAGGAAAAACAAGCTGTAGTTGCAATGTAAGACAACGCTTGTTAATTGGTTAAAATACCTGCCTCTTACGCTGACATTTGTAGGTGTGATAACAGTGTCGAAAGTCGATCCCTAAAGAAGTAAAAAATTGCTGTAATGACCTCTGCGTCAGAACGGGTTTGTGGAAGAATTTTCTTATTCTTTGCTCATCTTTCTTCTTGTTTTGTAGTGGTGAATGAATTAAACTATGAATTAATAATCTTATTAATTCTGCTGTCTAGTAATGATTTCATTTTGCCATATGTTACTGTTTAACATAATATCTGCTGCAACCTGAGCTTACTTATTTAGGTCACTAAAGGGTTTTAGCTAACACAGAGAACCACACCATTGTCTTTTCATATTTATGTCAAGTTGTGAGAATATGTTATCTAAGGTCAGATCAGTTCAGTATGTGATTCAGATCAGTAGTCTCTGACAGACTGGGTTCACATCTCCACCACCTGTCAAACCTATTTATCTGAGAACTCCCCTATGGAACTGCTTGACCAGATGTACCACTATTTAAAAGTGTTTATATTTTTTTGCTTTCTTTCATCTTTTTTTTTTTTAAATAACAGAAATTCAGGAAGAAGCCATTTCACCACATTTGGACACTACAGATCTGAGGAATTGTTTGAAAAGGTACAGAGGTTCTTCTGTCTGTACGATAGGACAGTTTCCATCAGAGATTTACATACTGGACACTCATCATATAATTTAATGTTCTCTTAATTTTGGCCTTTTTAATGATGTTTCGGGGTTAGGACAAACACATTTTCAGATTTTTATAAACTTGTCTAACTTTTACTTAATCTTTTCTTAGACTAGTTTTGCTGCCCACCTAGAAAGCGCTCGCCACATAGACAAGCTAAGTGTCTTCAGGAGGAAAGGCCGATTGTCGGACAAAGCAAAGATTGATAGGCTTTCAGTTCAAAGAACAATGTGAAGCATAGTGGTGGTGGCATAATTTTTTTCAGACTGCGTTGCTGTCAGTGATACTTGTGCATCGCACAAAGTAAATTGATTAATTATTCAGTTTCCCCCTAAATCAACAACTGACTAGTTAAAACTTGGACAAAATCAGGTTCCAACCGGACCGAAACCCAAACTGAAGCGAAGTTAAGCTACACTTTGGAAATGATCTAGACCTCAACATTATTCAAAGCTTGATGGTATATGCTTAAAACTAGAGTCCATGACATAAAACCATCAGTCCATCCATTATCTGAATATGGTTGATAGCTACAAAACGTCTGGAACAGAGGGCGTCTGAATCGGTGTACTGTATATACATTTAAGCTTGTGTAAATTATCCACAACAAATTCCAACTTGTGAATATAATTTTCATTTGTAAAAAATATTCAAGTTGTATCATTAAAGGCCCAAAATTTCATGCTGAGTTATTATGTTTTTCTGTATTTTTGTTGTCTTTCGTTAAGCTTTTATTTTCAAGTTTATGTGTTTCTGAACACCTTTTGATCCAGATGACGTGTTTCTCTGTGGATAACATCAAAGATCTGCAGGTCATTCTAGAGCAGCATATTGAGCAGGTGAAGAACTCGCCACTTTTCTCAGTTTTTCCCGTCTTGCCTGCCAGATATTCTGTTTTGATGTTTTTGTTTTTTGTATTTTATTCCCCAGTATGAAATGGGGATGTTCGGATGCGTCCTGCTGGTCATCTCAGCTGTTCTTTCTCGATCCATTGAAAAGTAGATGCAAACCCTTTGTGTCTCTTCAAAACAAGACATTCTGAAGAACTTGCTTTGAACTGGATTGTATTGTTAATTAATAAATTTTTTTATCTTCTCAGAGTGAGAGAGGATATGGACCTGCATACAACCCCACTGATAGGAGCTCATGGCTACTGCACTCAGGTTTGAACAATCTATTTAAGTTGGATAACATCAAGCCAAATTTACAGCGTTTCTACAAAGTCTGGATTTGAGTATTTTCCAGGTCTGGTTCAGTACAAAATAGAAGAAAACGAGAGACAAAAAAATATTTCTAACAATCCCATCTAAATGTTGTTGTTCCTTGTATATTTCCTCCTTTCCTGACCTCCAATCTTTTTTCCTACCTCTTCCTTCTGTCCATCCTTCATCCATGCTTGTCTTCTTTTTCTTTTTTTCCCCCTACCTTCAGGAGTTGGTGAATCTGTTGCTCTGTGGCAGAGCGGTTTCTAACGTCTTTGACAACGATATAGAGCTGGACTCAGGAAATGACAACATGACTTTGCTTAAGGGAATTAAGGACCAATGCCAAATCGGCCTGCTGTCCTTGTTTGAACATTATAATATCTGTAAGGTGAGTTGTATTGAATTCTTCCCGGTGCTGGTAGACACATCTGGGATACTTGCAAGTACAGAATATCACAGTGCAGCTGATTTTTTTGTCTAGTATAAATCAAGTTGTTCTGTCATCAGCGGGGTCTTACTGCACACAGAAACGATTTAACAATTGTGTTAGACTAGCGTTTATATGCCAAAACATTAAATATTCATATTGTCTGCCTTAGGTGGGGGCTTACCTGAAGTCTCCTTCTTACCCCATCTGGGTGGTGTGCAGTGAAAGTCACTTCAGTGTGCTGTTTGGCCTGCAGAGGGAGCTATTGACAAATCAAGATGAAGACCTGGAGTTTGATCTGTATTATTATGATGGATTGGCCAATCAGCAGGAGGAAATCCGCCTCACTGTTTGTATGTTTGTGTTGTAGTTCTCTAGATCTAATCATCTTTGTTTTTAAATGCAGCCACATGCTTCAAATATGTTCTTAGTTTTTTATGGATTGTTTCTCCTGATTCCCCGACAACAGGAAATACTTATTGATTAGTGCGTTTTCCCTTTCGATACTACTAATTGTAATTACAGTACATTAGACAGTGACTGATTTAGACCTAGATTATGCATGAACAGCTGTTGCAATGTTTTACCTCACTAACAGTTTTCATCTATTTGGACCTTTCTTTTAATGAAAGTTTACTTTTTAGTTTACCTTTTTTGAACCAAACTAAAAATGTGAATTGTTTGTTCAGCTCTCGGCAAATTGGCACAGAAACACCACCAAGTTGATGCTGATCTAATTCCTCCACTTGAGCTCTGCATCAGGACACGGTAGGACCTTGTTTTGCCCATTTTTTTTCCTTTTTCTTAATGTGCACAATAACTGATAAATTTGGTTAAATAAAAATTCTACATCATTTTGTGCTTACCTGGATTTGTTCTTCGTGCCCTAAAAAGTTTGGTTTTGTTTTCATGCAGGTGGAAAGATGCATCAGTCAACTGGAATGAGACCGAACCAATTCTCTGAGTAATCATGCTGTTTAAAAAGTTCAAATAATGGCTGTGTTCAAATGTAACCATTTTGATGTTATTTTGACTGTAAAATTATCTTTTTCTTCCCTACAAAACATGCTAAAGAGAAAAATATAATGAACAAAAAACAAGTCACAGCATAAATTCAGTGTCTGGGTTAAAAGTTTAAATTCTAATTTAAAAATGTGAATGTAAAAATTAAATCAATACAATTACAAAACATGGTTAAAAATAGTCAGTATTAAAAAACAATTTCCTGCATTGTACTTGTTGCCCTAACCATTTTTTCCTTAAGAACCGCTATATTTCATTTTAATCACATTTATTATTAAATGAGATAGTTCTTATTTACAAGGAGTCTTGAATATTTCATAAAAAAACAAACTGTAAATGTAAACTTTCTGTGGCCTTTTACTATTTAGCAATACTTTTAAAATGCTTTGCACCACAATTTTATGTATATAAACTTTATTTTTGGTGGATAATAAAACAAGAATTTTCTACAAACATTGGTGTCTCCTTTGTTTAATTAACAAATTTATTTTTTATTTTGGTCTTATGGAGGTTTTTACATTTTTTTCCCAAAATTAATCATACCCACTCACCAGATTTAGATTTAAAGTAACGGAGTGGATATGTTTGCAAGAGGTTGTCTAAAATTGATTTATTGGATTGTGAGATTGTGGGAATATTTAAGCCTCTGCACCCTTCCAAATATTCCATGTTTTTCTAAAGCATCTTATTTGCACAGATTAATTGTGAACAGATGTTTTCTTTGAGTAAAAAGATGAAAATGTCTAAATGTCACAAAGTTACAGTGGTATTCATATAAAGTATAAAAAAAAAACATAAGTGACCCTACACTGGAAACTCTCAAGAGAATGTGGTAGTCACAAGTGATAATTTCTCTTGCAAGATTAATGTTATAAAAGGTTTAAAAACTAAAACAAAAATCAATAAAAACGGCATATATATGAATGTGGGCAATGCTGGTTGTAAAATCTTGAAGATCCTTGCATAGTGCTGGATTCTGAGAGTCTTGACTAAAAAGCGTTCATGTCCTTTGCAAATCTCATTGAGGCAAAAAAAAAAAGTGAAGTGGCTCAATTTGATTAAATTTTCAAAGTTTGAGACTGATGAGACAGAGGCCTTTCAACCTTAAAGAATATCAGTGGAAAGTCATTAGTTCGTATGTAGTAGTGTTTGATTGCTATAGTACACAATAGGCTTTTCCTTGTATTAGTGAGAGGGGTATAAATAAATTTGGACATTTTGTTTTTTTAGTCGCATGTAAATGGAAACTTTATTTATTTTTTACCCACAATAACTGTTGAACATCGTCTTTTTGTTTTTGCGTGCATCATATCCAATCAGCAAACAACGTCCTTGCTTTTACCCGTTACTAGACTGAAAATCTGATGGAGAAAGTCATTTTTTCTCAGTTGATTAATTAGTGTATTTAAATTAATGTATCTAATTTTATCACTGGAATCAAAATGTGAATAATTACTTAATGAGCACATTCGGTTTAAAGGATTTATCACTGATCATCTGGTTTCACAGTTCAGCTCAAACTAACATTTACATTAAGACATGTTACTAATCTTGACATTTAAATAAGAAATAATCCAAAATATCACTGTCTGTAATAAAACATATTTATTGTCTTAAGATTTTTTTTGTTTGTTCATTTTAATCATGAGCTTCAAGCTTTTTCTTTCAGTACAATAAACTGAGATCACATGATTTCATCAGGTTGGGATAACAAGGATCGAAGAGAAAGATGTCTTCCAGTAATTTGTTTTGGTTTTTCTTCAAATTGAAAGAAAGTGTCACTGTCAGTGTGGGACATGCAGAGGGGGTGGCAGAGACTTACTGCCAACACCTCAAGCACAGGGGGATCAAAGACCCTTCAGCTGGCAGAACCAGAAGCTCCCTCCTCGTCAAACTGCTGCACCACAGACCAAATCACTGATCAGCCGTGGTTTGGGTCAAAATGTTCATCAACATATTTTCACAAAACAGAACCTGTTTTACTTACTGTCAACATTTTCCCTTTGGCACAATGAAGCTGTTGGGGAAGATCTCACTGTGATGATGACAGCTTATTCATCTTTCAGTTGGCAAATTCTTAATTGAGACCTTGTTATCTGAATGTATATTATTGGTGACTCATGCGGGATTTGTGCATTCCCCAAAAGACATAAGAAGAGAAATGAATTAATCATGAGACATGGCGTAAATCTATTCACCCTCTGACAGTTTTACAGCCACTGTGGCTACTGCATGCACTATAAATATGATGCTTTGCCTGAATAAATCCTTAAGGGTCTCCAAAATTGGATTATCGTGTGCACTTTTGTCAGAAAATTCTTCTGCGCATGAGGGGAGAGGTGGTTTGATATACGTCATAAGTAACCATGCTTGTGTGTCAGCATGAAATATGTTCGACAAGCATGTTATTATGTTTGCAGGGTTAAAGACAAAAATCAGGCCAATGAATGCCCTTAGTGAGCTGTTAGCAGCAATGAAGGAATGGCACCAGAGGTTCAAATTCACCTTAAAGACTTTTGACGATGCCTTTCAAGTATTAACGGTTCTTCAACTTTAAAACCACAACCTTAAAAGTATTTAACTTTATGTGATAGATTGAAACCAAGTTGTGCAAAAATTATAGTTGAAGTAAAATGACATGCTTTTTAAAAACATACTTTCTTACGAATAAAACAATTGAAAAATGTTTAGTCAATGTTTTGTAAAACCAACTGTTGGTAAGTTTATTTGCCTGACACATTGCAGCCACAAGACAAAGTGTTTTACGTGAGGAAAGCACAAAAAGAAGATTGTGGCGACATATTGTAACACAGAAAATAAAGTTGAATTACAGAGTAAAATTAAGGATGTTTCACTTCATATTTTAATTGAAACAGTTGAATGCAACGCTTGCCAAATGGGTTTAGATTTACAGTTTTCAGAAAGTTTGTTCCAGATTAGAGGAGCATAAAAACTTAATCCTGCTTCTCCATGTTTGATCTAAATTGAACCAGAAGACCTGAATGGTCTCGAAGGTTGACACAATATCAGATCTTTAATGTATTTTGGTGCAAAGCCATTCAGTTATTTATAAACTAACAAAAGTATTTTAAAGTATATTATCTGAGCTACAGGGAGCCAGTGTGAGGACTTTTAACCTGAGGGTCTGTTTTCCTAGTTTTAGTGAAGACATGAGCACCAGGGTTCTGAATCAGCTGCAGCTGCTTTAATTTTCCGACTTCTGGGATATGTCCAGGAGCTTTTAATATCTACAAACTGAAACATTTTCTTATTTTTCTTTAAAAAAAGAATGGGTCAAGCTCAGTCAGAGGTTCTCAATTGTATTTTGGTCTGGAATTAAACAGGACTTTATGAAATATTTCAAGGGAGTATTGCATTGTAGCTTAACCCTGCCTTCAATTTCTCGATAACTTTACCCTTGACCTGTCTGCTCTGTTTCTTTGGTCTTCATGCTTCTAGTATTGCCTAGGAAACCTCTAAGATTAAATATCTCACAAGTGGAAGTTTTTTGTAATTAATGTTATCTAGAAGTATTAAGTTAAAGGAGGCTTAATAAAAATGTGCAATTGTGCACTATTTTGGCTTGGTCTACCACAAAAAGTTCCAAAAAGCATAGTGAAGTTTGTGGTTTTGAAATGTGAAAATGCTTAAGAAGCTGTTAGCCATAACACTGGAGCAGAAGGTGACGACATTAAGGTGTTTCCTCTCTTCACCCCTGGGCTTTGGCAAGGCTGGATGCAGTCTGACAGGAAGGAAATGGCATGGCTTTGGTCTCTGTTTACTATTTATTACACCAAATTTCTCAAAGGTACCAGAAAGGGGATTTGATGCTTGTGTGTAATTGTGTTAAAGCCCTCCCACATGCTATCCCCAGTGCATCTTCTGTCTCCTCTCCTAATCTGTGCTGTTTGTCTCCAGATAAGTGATATCCTCCTCAGATTAGGATCCAATGTCCCTGTCCTGCCCACCCGGAGGGAAAGGGATCCCCTGTGCATCCCCATGAGGTGCAAGCTGTATTTTTAGCAGCTTAATCCTTTTATAGCTTCAGCCGTTTCCTTAATTGGCTCAGGTAATCACTTCATATTTTGCCACATGTTGCTCAGGGTGGATTTATGTGTGCAAGTTTGACAAGTATACAGAGGTTGGGTGAAGCATAAATTTCAAAGCTGAACTCCTCCATTCTTAAGAAGGCTGTGATTTGTGGAGCAAAGGCTATCACATGGCTTATAGCCCTGCGAGGTAACTTCATATCAAGTTGGAAACATTGCCTAGATTGAGATCCCAGTCACAGCGACGGTATCTGTACACACCATTAAACATGCTCTTCACCAACTCAACTTTTTCCACGGATGAGTCTAATGATGGCTCAAAAAGCCAAACTATTAGTGAATAATGCATGAGCCTGTGAAAGAAAAGGCTCCCTCTCGGTCTGTGGAGACTAGCTGACGTGAGAACTGAGCTGTTGTAATCTTTGGCTTGTAGTTTGTGTTTTCTCAGAACTTTATCCATCAGCAAACCCCCTTGTGTGGGTGTGTGGGTGTGTGTACGAGTGTGTTCCTGATTCAGTGTATTTTTCACTACGTAAACAAAAAACAATCACTGTCAATATTCTCCAGACCAGAAGGGAGGATAAATCTCCCACTTCTGTGGTTTCAAGGGACATTATAGCACTTTGTTAGTGTTATAGCACTATGTTAATGCTATAACACTTAAAGTGTTATAGCACTCCAAACAAACTTTGTTAGTTTGGAATGGACCAAATACATGGTCACTATAGAAAATTAAAATTATTAATTTGAATGTCATTACAAGGAAGCTTTTATTCTAAGCCAACTCTGTTTGTCTTGATTTCCTTAATATCGTATATGCAGTGTTTGGTATATTCTAATTATGGAGCGATACAGAAAACAGTTTACTTGTTGCTTGAGAACAAATAAACTAAGACACAATGTGAGAAATGGTTCAGATTTCACGCACACACACACACACGCCCCCACACCAGCGGTCATAGATAGGTGTGTGTGAGTGGTTCAGAAGTTCAAACACCAGAAACACTTTGTTTTTCGACAATACAAATCAGTCAGTCACTGCATTTGAGTTTCCTCACAAGCTCTTTCCTTGAACTAAACAGATGTTTTCAAGCATCAAGTTTGTGCTTTTTTGTGGGAACATTTTGTGGTTTTATCTACTATACATTTATCTTTTTGGCTAAGCAAGGATTGCTCAACCTCCTGTTCATTCCAAGGCATCTGATAGCCTTGATTAAGTGAGTGACTGCAAACGTGAGAGTCTGCCAGACGATCTGCAGTGACCTCCAAGAAAAAAAAGAGAGGTGAGTGGGTGGACTCAGTGATTATAGCACCTGCTCTGAGTGGCAGGGACAGCAGCATCTGAAAAAGGTGCTGAAAAGTGCAAAACAAGCATTTGATCCAAAAAAGCAATCCCATAGCAACACAGTTGTGATGAAACCCAGCTTCTTTCCCGACTGTTTACAAATTCAGACGAGCAGAAGACAGGTTTTTTCTATTAAGAGTGAAGTGTATGGAGATAAACGCATCACATGCTGTGCCAAGAATGAACCGTCCACTCCCGTGGGCTCCGTTCGCGGTCTCACCCATCGCACTGCCTGACTCCACGTTTTGCATGAATTAAAAAAAAAAAAAAAAAAAAAGCAAAACCTCCTGTGCTTCAGTATTCTTTATTTAGTAATGCAGTGAGTTGTCACCATTGTTGTTATTTTATATGGTCTTATTGTCAACAATCACTCAAGTGCCAAATAAAATGTGATGAAGACAAAGATGGAGTATAACGTCAGCAAATTAGCAAAAGTGGAATTTATATAGAAAATAAAGCAAATACATTTTCTTTCCATCACTTATGACTTTTATAACCAAAATGATTGGCTATCCAGTGACTGTTAAATCATTACATATATTTATATGTCCTTTCAATAAATAGATGTACAGTATTTGATATTACATTATCTGCTTACAAATACATTGTCCATTCCACTCACAAACAACCAACAATGTCCATCATTTTGAGTTATGACAACACCAACAGCAAAAATATAGACACTATAGACACACACAGAAAGAACGTCCTCATGTCTGCTGTGGGTTGGAAGGCACTTCCTTGGCAACACATTGATCCCTCTTCCGTTATATGGCGACCTGGAATTTAAATCGCAACACAAAAATGCACAGTTAAATATTAGCAGTTTCTGCACTTTTCAAAGTTTTATGTTTTATCAAAATCCCGTGGCTCAATGCTGGATCTGGAGATTTGATCACATCTTCACATCTTTTCACATCTTTCTAAGGAACTCGTGTTGTCAGCTTCTAAAGATGGATCATTACTGGGCTGCCAAAGTTCACTGAGAAATGACCAGAATTGCCGAATCATGACTCATTTCATACGTCTTCTGAAGTTCGTCAATCGTGACACACGTGAGCTCTCAGAACAATGTAGACAGCATCCTATTATCTGATTCCTGAAGATGTGTCAGTCTCTTCAATTACATTATTACCAGCTAAGCCCAATGACCATGAATGACCACTTAGGGAGATGAACTTGTGTGTGGCAATCACTCATCAGTCTGGACATAATTGCATCCAATGTGAACCCTGCTTTTACCTATGTTAGATTTAAAGCCATCAAGACAGCAGAGAAAGAGGAATTTTTAAAAATCACCTTAAAAAAGGGATGAGCACACATCCAGAATTATTTCACTGACGACATTCAGGGGCCTTCCTTGACTTCAAGGATGCAGTCATGTACTTCTGAAAACATCCGATAATGCTTGGCACTATCTAAAGTTGTTCATATGATTAAATTACATAAATTCTTTATTCCAGTTATGGGAAAAATGTAGAGGAGTGATACTGTTTCTAATGTTTGGCACACTTAAACACGTCAGACCATTAAGTACATTTTAATATCAGACAACAATAGCCTCAAAGAATACAAAAAAAATTCTCAAGTGATTTAATCTATTAGGCAAAAAAATCTATGTCTACCAGCCCGTTGCAATTGTGAGAAAGTAAATGCTCCCAAAATGTATGAACTACTTTTGCCTCCCTGGGGAAGTGGCATGTGTCAACAAGTGTTTGTGCTAAGTGGGAACAAGTCTTTTAAATTTCTGAGAAAAAATATTGTCCATAATTTTGAAAGACTTTTATTTGTGAATTTTTAAAATTTCAACACATTTGAGGATTTCAATTTTCATTTATCGTTACTCAAAATCATCCCAATGTGCATGTCTGTTTTCTTCCTATCCTAACAATTTAAGTCCAAGTTTAACTAATTTAGAAATGTTTCAAAGTAAATGTTGAAGTTATGGTAGGAGAAGATTTCATTCTGGCATAAAAACATTTCAGAGATCAAGGTTAGATCACATTCTGTACAAGATCCAAATGTTGGACAGATGTAAAATAGATATGTTTCTGATTATAGGACGGATCAGTCTTCCTCAGATGAACATCTGACAGATTCACTCTCTGTCAGAGAGTGAATCTCGTCAACACAAAGTATACATCTACGTGTCTATATTAATCATTTATGTTTTATTGAGGGATGTAAAAGACCAAGAGTAACTCAAGAAGAAAAAACAAATACTCACATACAAAACCTATGACTGCATGCAGAGCGGACTCATTGCTAATCGTGTTAGCAATCTTGCACACCTTTTGTAATCTAAAAGAAAGAAATGGTAAGATAAAGATTGTTAGCATCTTCACATGACCTAATCAATTACGAAAATTAAAAGAATAACAGAATAACAGCAGCTTTACTTCAACAAATATCGAGGACAAATAAGAGTCATGATTGAACATATCTGCTTTCACTGCTATTTACTCCATAAGTTTGAAAATTGAAAATATCTCAGAGAAAGAAGCAACAAACACTGAGTTGGAAATGTTTTCCCTGATTTATTTATTTACTAATAAGAAGTTATAGAACCAATCACATTTCCTAAAGTTAGGGAATTTCTAAAATGCAATAAAATCTTTATTTTACATAATGTGACAGCAATGCTGAATACTGTGATAACAATATCAGATCAGTGTTATGTTTTTACTCTGTTTTGCATCTGCATTTTAAATTGTCTAATGATTTTTGTTTTGTTGTAACTAAAATCCTAAGTAGAGACAGACATTTTGAATTAATAGATAAAAGGTATTCGTCAGTCATAGTTAGCTTTAATATCTCAACCACTTAAAATATGTGTCAAGTACGCACAGCAAGGACGGTCAAAGTCTGCTTTACACGTAAATATATTAAGTTTAATTGGTAAGAGTGACATTTTAAATTTTGTATTCAACAAAGTAATGCATCCAAACTTTTGAGATTGTGAAATTGCAAACATTGATTTGCAATGCTGTTTGTGATTTGACATGTTGAACTGGTAATTTCAAAAATTGTTCAGATCTTGCAATCTATTTTTAGGGTTTTTCATTCTATGTGTGTCCATTTTAAAAATTGTGAGAATCAGGATTGATTATCAAATGCATCCATCTACGGCTTTGTCTTTCTAAGCAATGATGCGCCTCACTGATTTGTGTGGAACTCCTTAGAAGAATTTTCTATTTTTTATTTCATTTTTTTTTTTTTTTTTTTACAAAAATTAGTTTTTGAACAATGCTTTTTATAATACAGCGATAAGATTCAGAAATTCTAGATACATTTTAGCTCATGCAAGGCAAAGCTGGAAACCACTATTAAATGGTGATGACCATCAGGATGCCACTGCTTGTAAACTGATTATGCCAAAGTTAATAATGTTAGCCTCTATGGTTATTGCTACTTATCCCAGTTCACAACCCAAAGAACCACAGGCAGAATTGAAAGCTGAGCTGGAAATCTTGCAAAGATCTACAGACAAAAGCTCATCTCAGCTGGACAGATGGATTATAAACATGTGTTTTCTTGTTAGATGACCTCATGTCTCAGTCAGCTTTAAAGAAAACACACACACAACCCCTCTTACCCCCCTCCCCCCCCCACCCACTCCTGTCCTCTTCGATTTAACAGAGACTAAAAAGACTCTAGGCTTTTATTAGTTGCAAAAGTCAACAGCTGTGGTAGTGCAACAGTGCCCATGGGTGGGATGACTTGGACATATATGAAGGTACTTTTGATGCTAAAGGACTTGCTGAATTTTTTGGAAGACATTCCATTATTAAGGCAAAACCCACGTATTCATTTTCTACATTTCTTTAATTCTGTTCAGGGTTGTGACCGACTGCTTTAATTTCTAGTATATAGTGAATGATTAAGGATGAAAGAAATTCTATATGTATAAATGTACACTAACATACAAATATTTTTTTTTCGTACCTCTATCTTAGCTCTTGATTTTTATTATTTCTTTAAACTGCATCAGTTGCAAGAAAGATTGCTCTCCTTTAACATAAAAGAGCCAAAGATTCTGACATATTATCAGCAGATTAAGCAAAGCAAAGTTTTAATAATTTGGACATAAAACATCCAAATGGTTCGGACCATGTAAATTTTGGCCTATGTCATTGTTCTAACGAGAAAAAACAGATTATTTGGCGCATTACTTCTCATGTGGCCTTTAAGTGGAAAAACAGATTGGATGCCTCCACTGAGCATTATGACAGCAAAAGCCATCTTAGAAATAATCAGGAGTTGGTTGCTTTGTTCAAAATATTCATAATGGTTGTTAATTTATTGGCCTACGAGATTTCTTTTGTGTTTGCATTTTGGTAAAACTAAAATGATTCAGATTATAAATTTCAGATAAAGATGACCTGATTAAATACAAAAAGGAGATGACGATAGATGATTAATTTATTAAGGGGAAAATGTTATCTTAATCATCTTGATTAAGAAATATACAGTACGTACATATATTTCATGTATATCTGAAATATGCATGCCTCTTTTTTAAAATACAGAATTGTTGTGATTAGCTACATTAATTATTTACAATTAATTAATTAATTAATTAAAGTTTAATTATTTAATTATAGTTAAACTGGCCACACCAACTGAGTTGGCTGAACTGTAGAATCAATGATTAACTTAAGTAGAGCCAGTCTGACGACATGAGGTAGGTTAAAGAGCCTCAAACAGCAAGATGAGAAACAAACTCATCAACATTGTAAATCTAGAAAGAACTACAAAGCCATTTCTAAGCCACACAGGTAAAACCATGATCCACAAAACTCAAAACAGTGGTGACTCTGCCTGGTGTGTCTTTCAAAATATCCCAAGAGCACGTTGACAACTCATCCAGGATGTCAAAATAGACAACTAAAACTCTGCAGACCTCAAAGTCAGCAATGCTTCTACAAAAAAAGAGATCAGGCTAAAACACAACAACCGTCTCATTTATGTCAAAAAACTTCTTGATGGCTCCCAGGAATTTTAGGAAAATATTCAGTGGACCTACAAGGCTATAGTAGAAGTTTTGGATGGATTCATCTGGTGTAAAACTAACACAGAGTTTCAAGAAAGAGAACATCACACTGAGTCCAACATGGTGGTGGTGGTTTGATGGTCAGGACCTGAGAGACTTGCCATAATTTTTTTTTTTTCTTTTTCCAAAATATTTTTATTAGAATTTTCTGCTATATAAACATACAAGAAAAGAACATGAAAAAAGAGAAGAAGAAAAAAAAAAAAATTAACACAATGCCGTCCCTCCCCCCACCCCAAAAATAATTATAATAAAGAAAAACACACAAAACCCCAGGGCTCACTCTCTACACAAAAAGAAAGGAAAGGTTGAGTTTACATGTCACATTGTTTGATAAAATATAGGAAGGGGGACCAAATATCATCGAAGTCTTCAAGTTTTCCTTTTGTTATATAAGTCAGTTTTTCCATTGCCAGGTTGTTGCTCAGTAGTTTGATCCATTCATTTATCTTTGGTATTTCTGGGTTCCTCCATTTCAGAGCAATCAAATGTTTAGCCTGCAGCTGATCCAGAATGCTGCTGCTCGCGTTCTCACTAAAACCAGGAAGATAGAGCACATAACACCAGTTTTAAAGTCCCTACACTGGCTCCCTGTAGCTCAAAGAATAGACTTTAAAATACTGTTGTTAGTTTATAAATCACTGAACGGCTTAGCACCACAATACATTAAAGATCTGCTTTTATTGTATCAGCCTTCCAGACCTCTCAGGTCTTCCGGTTCTGGTTCTGCTCTGCATCCCCAGAATCAGAACCAAACGAGGAGAAGCGGCTTTCAGCATCTATGCACCACAAATTTGGAACAAACTTCCAGAAAACTGTAAAACAGCTGAAACCCTGACTTCTTTTAAATCTCAACTACAAACCCACCTGTTTAGAATTGTATTTGAAATGTAATCAATTACAAATTTATTGATGGAACTTGACTTAATGCTCAACTAAAAACCCACCTGTTTAAGATTGCATTTGAAACGTAATCAATTACAAATTTAGCCTGACTTAATGCTGTGTTTTGATTATTGATTCTATGTTGCATTGTGTTTCTGTGTTCGTAATGATGTAAAGCACTTTGAAATGCCTTGCTGCTGAAATGTGCTATACAAATAAAATTTGATTGATTGATTGATTAGCCTGCAAAAGGCAAAAACTCACAAGCTTCTTTCTCTTTATAGGTACTTTAAATCCATCTGGAAAAATATGCAGTAGGCAAAGTTTACTGTCCATTGAAACATCCTGTTCAATCAAACGAGAGGTGAACACAATAACCTCCTTCCAGAAAGTTTGAAGTTCCATACATTGCCACATACAATGAAAAAGAGTACCCTTATCTATATTACATTTAACACACACATCAGGAATATTTGAGTTGAAATGGTGAAGTTTTATAGGAGTGATATATGTCCTAAACAACCACTTGTATTGCAATAGTCTAAACCTTGTGTTAATAGTTTGCGTTTGTGCCAGTAGACAAGAGTTGTTCCATTCATCTTCAGAGATTTCAGTTTGCAGATCTCTTTTCCATGCTTGTAAATATGAGACTATTTTCTTTTAAGGCTAAAAGCAAGATATTATAAAATTTGGAAAGTAGACCCCTACTCTGATTGTGGTGAGTGGCTAAATATTCTATGGTAGAGAGTGGAGGTTCAGCAGTGGATTTCAGTGACGCAAAAACAAAGCTTCTAATCTGTAAATACTTAAAAAAATGTTTTTGAGGCAGACTGTACTTATTTGCCAGCTGTTCAAAGGACATCAAAACTCCTTCACTATAAAGGTCCCCTATTTTATTTACGCCTTTATTCAACCATATTCTAAATCCTCTGTCTGCTCTTCCTGGTTTGAATCTATTATTTCCCCAAATAGGTGATAGACACAAGAGCTTGGACACCTCATCCAAAACTGAATGTGAGTGGTGCCAAACTGATATTGTGTTTTTGAGAAAAGGATTTTTGGTGTTTTTTAATAGATGTTTAAGATCTGCTGAGTAAAGATAGGATGTCAAAGATAATGTTAATAAGTTGTTCTCTATTTGTACCCAAGAGGGTATGTCACCAGTGGAAAAATAGCAAGTAGCAGCACAAAGCTGTGCTGCATGATAGTACAACTTAATGTTTGGTACTCTAAGCCCACCTTGTTCATAGGGCAGATAAAGAAGAGAGAGTCGCAATCTGGGGCGTTTATTGTTCCATATAAATTTGGTAAAGGCTTTATCTATCGAAGAAAAGAAGGAAGCTGGAATGTGTAAGGGGATGGACTGAAAAAGGTATAAGAACTTCGGGAGAATGGACATTTTAATGATGTTAATACGACCTATCATTGAAATTGGCATCTCATTCCATCTATCTAGGGAATCTAATATTTTCTGCATTAAAGGATCATAATTTATAGAGACTATTTTCTCTAGATCTGGGTTAATCTTGATTCCTAGGTAGGTAAAGCCCTCATAGGTATAAGCAAATTGTGTTTGTATTGGGGGGTTATTTCTGTTAAGCAGTAATAAGGAGCTTTTCTTTTGGTTAACTTTGTAACCTGAGAATTCACCAAATTCCTTCAGAATTTTATCAACAGCCTGAATAGACTCTTTCAGATTAGCTAAAAACAGAACAATATCATCTGCAAAAAGAGACAACCGGTGCTCCACATCTCCAATTTGAATGCCGGTGATTTCAGGGGATTTACGTATTGCCATGGCAAGCGGCTCAATGGCAAATAAGAAAAGGAGGGGGGACAGAGGGCATCCCTGTCGCGTCGATCTACAGAGGCTAATACATGTTGAAAGTTGACCATTTGTTACGACCTTAGCAACTGGCATAGTAATTGAATCCATTTTAAATATTTTTCTCCTAGGCCAAATCTCTTAAGGGTATCAAAGAGATAGCTCCATTCGATCCTGTCAAAAGCTTTCTCAGCATCTAATGATAGAAAGGCGTCGTCCATAGCAAACTGTTTTGCATATAATATATTTAGCAATCGACGGGTATTGTGAAAGGCTTGGCGCCCAATAACAAATCCATTTTGGTCATTCGAGATTAAATTAGGAATATGAGTTTCAATCCTTCGAGCCAAAGCTTTGCATAGAATTTTTGTGTCACAGGACATTAAAGAAATGGGCCTATATGAACCCATTTCTGTTGGGGGTTTACCTGGCTTTAACAAGAGAGAAATAGTTGCCAAACGTAGTGATGGAGGCAGGATGCCTTTTTCATAAGATTCATTGAACGCTTCGAGTAGAGGGGGCAGTAATTTATCTGGAAATTTCTTGTAAAGTTCAATTGGAAGGCCATCGGGGCCAGGTGCCTTACCCGAATTCATGCGGCTTAAGGCCATTTTAAGTTCTTCAATACTCAGCTTTTCATCCAAATTGTTCTTATTCTCTTCTGACAGAGTTGGAAATTGAAGTTGGTCCAGAAACTGTTTCTGTTTATTTGTGTTGTCTAGATATTGGGATGTATATAAGTTTTCATAATATTTTGCAAATGCATCGTTTATACTTTTTGGATCTACCAGATTTTCACCATTATTTAATTTGATTGAATTTATAGCCCGATTCGTCTGTAACTTTTTAAGCCTCCAAGCTAAGAGTTTACCTGCCTTCTCACCCTGATCATAATATGATTGTTTTAACCACAGTAGATTAGTTGCTATTTTGTTGGTAGTGAGCTCATTATATTCCGATTTTAGTAAAAGAAGTCTCCTATATTTGTCAGCGTCATTAGAGTGATACAGTTGCTCTTGTAATTCTTTGATTTGTTTTTCAATGTTTTTTAATTTATTCAAATGTAGTCTTGATTTATGCCTAATATAACTCATTATTTCCCCCCTTATATAGGCTTTAAAGGCTTCCCATTTTATTGATGCACTGGTTTGGGTTGTATTAAAATTGAAATACTCAGTTATCTTCTCTTCGAGAAATTCCTCAAATTCTTGGGATCTAAACCATTTAGCTTGAAATCGAAATGGGATTGAAGACCGGCAATAATTTGGTAATTTTATTGACAGAATAACTGGGGCATGATCAGAAAGTAGAATAGCTTCATACCAACATTTTTGAACTGTAGATAATAAACCGGAGGAGACCAGAAAATAATCTATTCGTGAATAAGTTTTGGAAGTGCTTGAAAAGCATGAGTACTCTGTCTTATTTGGATGAAGTTGCCTCCAAACCTCCACTATATTAAGATCTTTCATATATTTCTCGACAGTTTTCCTGGCTTGTTGGTGGGATATGACAGAACTATTTGAACGGTCTATTGCAGGGTTTAAAACACAATTGAAATCTCCACCAATTATAAATGAACCATTATAAGCTGACATGGTTAAAAACAGATTTTGGTAAAAGGTAGGATCATCCTCGTTGGGGGCATATAGACATAGAAAGTTGACCAATGTAGAGATTATAGTCCCACTAAGAATGATAAATCTCCCTGCCGGGTCAAGGTATTTATTTTTAAGTTCAAATGGAATTGATTTGTGGATCATTATTATTACTCCTCTGGCGTGAGTTGTAAAACTAGAGGAGAATACCTGTCCCGGCCACCTAGATCTAATTTTATTTACATCCTTTTCAATCAAGTGTGTCTCTTGTAAAAAAACATATTGTAGTTTTCATCTGTTTGATCCTGCCCATCACTTGTTTAAGTTTTACCATTTTGTTCAGACCTCTAACATTCCAACTAGATATATTGATTACCGGGCAATCAGACATAAATCGTGTACTTGGAGATGTAAACAAATATAATGCATTGGCCTCTTCTTATTCTCACATTCAAGTCATGTAAAGTCAACAAAAAAACTGTACCCATAGTGAGCCCTTCATCCCAAATCACCACACATTTCCCCAAACGAAATGTGGTGTTAATCCCTTCTGAACATTGAACTCAGGTTATATGAAACGTTGCATCCACTAAGTGGGTAACGTAAAAGTCCACACGCATAACGAAGGTAATATGTGGGTTGGCTGGCCGAACAAAGAATAATTTGACCAAAATATTAATAGTTAAGGCTAGATTTGGTAACAATACAAAGGTATCATAAAGAAATATTAATAGCAGTGTTCATGCTTTCACATACATCAACAAAACGTTTGTCAACTTACAATATTGTCCACTGCAATTTGTTCCTTTTGTATCCATTGAGGGGAAGCGATGGGCACACACTATGTCCTGGAGTTATTCTCTGCCTGTGGGCTTATTCCATCGATGTATTTCTCGGCTTCTTCCACTGACTTGAAGATCCGTCGCTTGTCATTGTGTGTGATGATCAGATGAGCTGGATACAAAATACCATACCGGACTTTAAGGGCTCGAAGCCGGGCTTTCACTCCATCAAAGCGCCTCTGCAGCTTGCGAGTCTCGGCCGAAAGGTCAGGGGAAAAGGTGACACGGTGATTCTCATAATGCACTTCCTTCATTTTCCTGGCGGCTTTCAGAGTTATATCCCGGTCTCTATAACTCAGAAACTTCATTATAACAACTCTTGGAGCCGAGGCTTTAGAGCTGAGGGGCCCGATCCTGTGAGCTCTCTCCACGCATCGGGAGGAGGTGAAGTCCTCACCTAGTGTTTCTCGAAGCCATGTCTCCAGAAAGCCACACAGATCCGCTCCCTCGGATTTTTCAGGCAGCCCGACCAGTCTCAGGTTGGAGCGTCTGCTCCTGTCTTCTTGCTCCGCAACTCTATCACCAAGCACCTCCACCGTTCTCTCCAGTGATTTAACTCTGCTTTGAAGGGAAGTAACGTCATCCTCTACTTCAGAGGTGCCCAAAGTCGGTCCTCGAGGGCCGGCATCCTGCATGTTTTAGTTTTCTCCCTGGTTTAACGCACCTGGATCCAATGACGGCTCGCTAGAAGGCCTAAGAAGAACACTGACATGCTGAAAAGGTTGTTACTACCACCAGGGAGAGAACTAAAAGGTGCAGGATGCCGGCCCTCGAGATCCCACTTTGGGTACCCCTGCTCTACTTAATTCGCACTTCTGTTTCCCCAGTTCTCTCAGTGAGCGACTGCATATCCCCTTTGATATCCTGAATTGCTTTCATCATATCAGCAGATTGTTTGTTCATATCTTCCTTCAGCAGGTTAATTGCTCTGAGAATATCATGGTTGGTCGGAGCTTCTTGAGCCTCTGTCGAGTTAGCCGGTGCTGTCTCGTTAGCATGAGCTACATTAGCCGCATTCTCTCGTGGAGTCGCTTTAGTTGGTTGTTTAGTTGGCATTTTTCGGTGGCATGATCCCCACTAAACGTTTTCCGTTGCCATAAACGAGCGAAATTGTGAATATTGATCTTAATTACGGATTCATTTAAGGATTTAACAGCGAGCCATACGCACATGCACCTTTTCACTGAGACGCCATAACCGGAAGTTCCAGACTTCTTCTTCTTCTTGTTTTATGGCGGTTGGCAAACAACTTATAGGTGCATTACCGCCACCTTCCAGGTTGGAGTATGGATCACACGCTTATACCCTCCCCATAATACCCGTTCTTCTTAGAAATCTAAAAATACTCTCAAATATTATATCTCCTGATGATTTCTGAAATATTTCTTCTAAATCTAATTTACAATTATTCAACTCATTAACCAACATCTCTCTCTCTCCCTTACATACTTATTGCACTCTAAAAATACATGTTGTATTGTTTCCATCTCTCCACAATATTTACAACAACCTGTACTGTGTTTATTAATTAACTTAAGAGTACTATTTAACCTTGTGTGCCCAAATCTGATTCTGGAAAAAATATCTTCTTCCCTTCTATTCCTATTACCTTTTCTATACCCCCCAACTCTTAGTTCCAGACTTGCCATAATTGATGAAACTATGAATTCTGCTCTCTGGCAAAACATCCTGAAGGAAAATGTCTGACCATCAATTCTTCCCCTCATGCCTGGTTTTCGCAGCAGGACAATCCAAAGCCGGGCACTAGGTCTGCTATTGAATAATTCAAAAAATAAAGTCTAGGAAGTAGTCTGATCAAAGTTCAGATTTAAATCTGGACCATGCCTCAAAAACATAAGCGTGAAAGCAGACTCTATGATCCAAAGTCCCTCCACTCTCAGGCAAAATACATCTAAATGTGGCACAGCCAGTTATTAGCATTGGAGGGAATTATTTTTTCATATTGGGCTCGATTGGTTTAGATTACTTTTTTCCCTTGATAAATGAAATCATCATTTGAAAATTGCTTTTTGTATTATCTCTGGCTATTTCTGTCTTCTAAAAAAATAGTTTGATGATTTGAAAGACTTAGGTTGGACAAAAAAGAAAAAGAAAATTTCCAAACTAATAAGATATTCAGTTTTTTTCTTCTTTGAGAATGTGAGGCTTATTGATGTGACTTACAGTACTACTTAATAATAATAATAATAATAATAATAATAATAATAATAATAATAGGCCCATTAATACTGTGCTTGGGTGCCATGTTAATGGGCCCAAAATGCTTGTGACCACAGAAGAGAGTTAGAATCACAGTTGAAAAGTGAAAAGAAAGCTATTTTGTCATGACTGATTTCATCTTCACAGTTTTGACTAATAATATCGACATGTCTGTTTTTAATATGATGCAGCCCTATTCAACAACATTTTTTATCTGATCTGAAAAACACTAACCAAAGTTGACATAATATATTCTAAGAAGATGCTTAGTGACCCATGCAGAAACCAAAAGATCTTTATGTTGAAATAACTTAAACTTTCTGCCAACAAAAATGGTTTGCTCATATAAAATGTCAGTCATATTAATATTAAACACACATGTTTTCTCAGCCAATATGGGATAATATTTTATGATAAAAATAGAGAATGAGGCACAAAGAAAACTGATAAAATTAGTGGTCTGTTGAATGAAAAAGCATACACACATGCTGGTGTTGAGCAATCCCTTGTGGTGTAGTATAGTCTGTGAAAGTGTGTTTTGCACTCCGACGAGAACTTGACATGTCCTGCTTGAGAAAAGAGAAGGTTACATTAGGTAAAATGAAAAGAAGTTCTCTTAATATAACAATTTTTAAGAAAAATACATGACCTGATGCTGTGCTATTGTTTTCCTTCTACTTATCCCAAAATGGGAGTGCTTTTCATAAATCATGACAATTTATACTGAGATCATTTTTGTCTAATGATTAAATATCTCTAGCACTATGGGAGTTTCCTGCTTCAAGATTAAAATAATTTTCTCCAGAGTGCAGAAGGGTCACTCTTTAGCAAGACTGATATGAATTTTATGCCTGATCCAAAACTCGGGTTCATGGAGTTTTCATCTGCTAATTCAGATGTTGATTTCAGGTGTTCTTCTAGGTGTTTTCACCTAGAAGTGAAGATGAAAGCACCTAGAAGAAGTTTTCTTCTAGGTGAAAACACTTAAACGTTGCAGTAGGCAGGTACTCAAGGACAAGATTTTGAGAGGCCTTTTACAGCTCTTTGTGTACTAGCATTTTTATAAGTTCTACAAGTACTACACCAGCAACTTTTCACTGTATTCTAAGTGAATTGCAGTGATACACTAAACTCATGGCTACTCAGCTTTCCCAGCCAGAATGCCAACTTCAGAGGGCTTTATTGTAGACTTTGCAACTGAGAAATCACCTAAACATTGATAAAACCAATGCTGAATTAGTATGCTTTACTGACGGGAGAAATATTAAAATTGTGAGTTTCCAATCAGCAGTCACAGGTCAGGGTCAATAATCTGACCCTTCTGAAAGTTGTCCAATTCTAGTTACCACTTGATTTTTCTAAACATCTCTAGATGTGACTCAAACAAAATATTACTGGTTTTACAATTGGTGACTGTATGATGTGTTTATGATATTTTTATGTTTTCATTAAGCCTTTTGAAATGCCTTCCTCCTCAAATGTGCTGTACAAATAAACTTAACAAATTGATTCTATATGCTCTACAGTAAGGAGCAACTTGAACCTAAATTAATACATCATTTTTTTAATCTTTATAAAATCAGTGGGAAAATAATTTTTTTTTACCTTCCTTTCATTGGCTTACAAAGAAATCCACTGTCTGCTAATACCTAAATGATGTAAATAACTCAACACCTCATAAAAATGCTTAATATTAGTTTTTACTTTAATTAACCACATATTTGTAAGAATTATAGTTTCAAACTAATAAACAAAAAAAGTAACTACACCCCAAAGTGCCTTTACTTTGTCAGTTGTAGACGTATTATTAATTAGTCAGTTTTCAATTTAGACTGAAGCAAAGTCAAGTTCTCAGTTATAAGAACATCTAAGAGTTTCTGCACCAACAATTATGCTTCCAGATTTTCATAGCAATAATGAAGTCTACTCACAGGTCCTGAGACAAATAATCAGCTTAGCTTAGCAATGCCTTCAACTTAATTCTGTCAGCTTCAGACCATGTGCTGTTTCTCTAAACTACTGCCCTGCAGCTAAGCCATGCGACCCCATTCTGACCCAAAGAACAGCATTCACAAAGCTGTCTATGACTTCAGTATACTGTATCTTGACTTGCAGGAATGAAAATGTTTTTCTCAGAGGGGCAAAACTTGGAGAGTCCTGCCAAAAGTTGCATGGGAAAAGTGCCAAATATGTTCTTAAAGTTGTTTCCCAGATAAAACAGTTTTGCAATGTCTGCAAAGGGTAGCAGAGATTCTAGACCAAAATGTTTTCACAAAAATGTTCTTTAGTCGAAGTTTTCTTACCTCCAAAATGCTGAATGAATTTGTTCTTCAGGTCTGCATCTCTAGAAACAATATCTGAAAGAGAAACTTGTGATTAGATTTTCACATCAGAACTATTTATCAGGCCATCAAACAAACAGTTACTGATTTTTTCTTTTTGTATTTTGTGATATTACTCAAAGGCTTCTATTTGGATAACATTTTGAGAGACAAACATAAAATACTGCCAACTATTTGCATTCATCTCTGACCATCTTCCATCCTCCTGTTGAAAAGAAAAACCCATAGCATGATGCTGCCACCTCCACGTCTTATCGCAGGTGGGATCAGGGGGATGTGAAGTGTTAGTTTTCTGCTGCACAGAGGATTCTGCATGCAACTGAAAATGCATCTGGTTTTATTTGATCAGGGCATCTACGTCCACATGTTTGTTTCATCCACTGCAGATCGCTGATACTGATCTGCGAGAAAGCTTGCAGTATCAGAGCTTTCTCTTTGACAAGCCTGACAGCTTAGATGGACAGTGATGTTTTAGAAGGTTTGTAGTTGTTCCACACTCTATTTTTGAAGTATCACTGTGCTGTTAGGCTCTAATTTTATAGCCTAACTCTGCTTTAAACTTTACCCCAACTTTTCCTCAACCTGTCTGCTGTGCTCCTTGGTCTTTGTGATGCTGCTTGTTGTTCTCAAACCAAACTCTGAGGCCTTCAAAGAAAAGCTGGATTTATGCTGTAATTTCAAACAGGGGTATTCTGACATAGATGTTGAGGACATAATATATGAACAAAACACTGTTCAGATTTTGAGTAGAAATATTTCTCAAACAATTTTCCTTACACATCACAATTATGCATTAATGCCAGCAATATACATTAAATTGCATTACATTACAACGTGAAAAAAAGTGAAAAGCTTAAAGAAATGGAATAAAATGCGTGTACATCTGTGAAGCTGAAGCTCCCTCTTTCATTAAGAATCTATAGTTTTAAATTTATTATAAGGGCCAAGAGGTAACCAAACTAGAAATAAAAAACATTCCCTTTATGATTTAATCTCTACTGCAGTGGATTGGCAACCTGTCCAGGCTGTACCCTGAGAAAGACACCAGCCCCATTGAGGCTCTACAAGAATAAGCAGGTTTAGACAATGAATGGAGGGATTTGATCTCTACCCATACTTTATATATTATACTCAAAATTCCAAAAATAAATATGTTGAACATTACATTGTAACATGAAAAAAAATTAAAAAGTTTAAGAGGTAATCATATTTTTGCAGGGCATTGTATAACATGCAAAAGTCCAACAACACAATACCATTGCCGACAGCCTAAAGAGATTATTTTGGGGGGGTTAAATGCTGATCATAATAAGTCCTTGTAATACTTGGTTGATTACACTTTAGTCTCCAGAGTCAGTAGACTGTAATGTGGTCACAAAATGGGAATAATGATTGACAGTCATTACACCAGGCTGAAAACCAGCAGATGTAAAATAGTTTTTGTCTTACTGAATAAATGGCAGCATATATTATTAAAGGGGTATTCCAGGAAAAAATACAAACATTTCTTCAAGTCTAAATATGAAGGTATGTTTATGTAAAATGAATGTTTTGCATGCAGTCCCCTCTATTTTCTAAAAGACTAACAGCTAAGCTTCAACTCCTCTGCTTCTACAAGCTAAAGGTTGCATCATCATAAAAAAAAATATAAAAAAAACCAGATATAAAATGCATGTTTTTGCTTGCCTGATCTTAGTCTCACCACAGCTGTCATTTTGATGCCACAGCCATGGCTTGAGAGGAACACACAGGGAACAACTCCACAACATTTTCCCCCTCATCCTCACTGTGTTTAAAGCCTTCATCATTGCGTGACGATCGTTCTTTCAGTGGTGTCACATGCACCAGTGCTAATATGCTGCCTTTAAAATCCTCAAAAGATAAATTCCATCCAGCCACTGGTCTGAGAAAGGTACTTTTCCAATTGCGCAAGAAGAGGCCAAGCCTTTCAGCTGTGTGCTGTCTGTTCAGCATCGCCAAGGCATGATCTAACTGATAGTGATTATCTTAAACAAACACATTATGTTCATTTTATACACCACACCGAGGTGCAATTCTTAAAAAAATATTAATTCTTGTCTATATGTTGATTTCAGTAACATATAACTGAAATCAGCAGGTTTCAGTTATATGTTACTGAAACTGAGCAGAATAAAAGCACATGTACAAACGATTAACTGGACATAATGCTGTACTTTAAGACAGTAATTGCAGAGTTCCATTAAGCTTTTTTTCATGTACAAGAGACCCCGAATGCCACATTCAATATCTTTCAAAGAAAACAAATTTAGAAATGAAGCACGTTTAGGATACACAGAACACAAAAACGCACCCAGTGTGAGTGAAAAGCAACATTTACAGATGTCATTCATGTTTAAAGATGATCAATGAATCATTCTGAATGAATCATTCATAAGTTTGGCCCCACGATGCTCCTCCTACCACATTTGATGATAGGTTCCTCTACTTATCAGTCATTCACATAAGGGATGATATGTTCAAAACACGTGAAGAAGACATATCTAATCAGAGTAAGTATGATGTAAACTCTTAGTCTTGCACATATGAAGCTTACCTGTGTTAAATGCATTATATAATCATTGCAATCTGAACTGCACATGCAATTTGCATACTTATGTTAAATAGGTATGGGCATTGTTCCCTTGCCTATGAAGATTTGTAGTCAGTAAAATGTCCTGATCTCTTGAATTAACTTAAAAATGCATATAGTTTCAAGTTTCAGTTTAGCCAAACCAGAGAAAGATCCTACATTAAAAGAGGAGCACTGAGCAGACCAATGACAGCTGTCTCCAACAGTAAAATGAGGATTATGCTTTCATCATCAGGTCCTAAAAATAAATCTTATCAGCTTACCTATGAGTCTAGTGTTATCCAGCCTAGGGACATACAAAGGCTTTTCCCGGGAAGAGGACTTGAAGTCTTGTGCTGAGGTGTGGAGTCCACTGCCACAGCGCCTAGACACGGGCTTGTCCCGTTGCTGGCTGTCCTTGATAACCTGTAAAATTAGATCCAACAGGGTCCTTCTCTCATTCTGCTTGACCTGTTTGCTGTCCATGCACTGACCCGAGGAGATGAGCAAAAAGAAGATGGTCAACAGTATGTGCCATTTCCTCTCCACATGCATGGCTTGACTGTCTGAAAAAAAGAAGTTTGGTTGTTGTTAGAGATGTAATCTAAAGTTAAACATTTAACAAGCTGCACACACTGTAATGACATTTTTTTTCTGACGTTTCTACTTTTGCGTAAAACTAAAACACCCATTGTCTCATGTAACACACGCAACCTGTGTTTGCTAGGCATCACATAGAAATGGTGCATGACAGGTTACGCACGATTCTCTGTGGGATTATATTTAGTTTTTCTTTTTCGTTCTTTCTTTTTTAAAACTTATAATGAAGTAAATGCACTTAACTAAATTCAGAACTCACCGGTTGAGGAGATGCTTATGTCCTGGAGAGTGGACACAGTTGTCTTGAGGAAATTCTTTCAGGCGTTGTCTGCGGTTCCGATAAGAGAGAGAAAGAACAGCCTGCAGATTGTGCTCAACGCCGTCTTTCTTGAAAAATTGCGTAGCTATTTATACCGAGTGCCACCTTCTTGAAGGTAATACAATCGATTTCGAGTGGGTGGTAAAGCAATGTTGACATCTTCGGAGTATTTTTTCCCTCTTTGGTCCCAGAGGCACATGTTCACTTTGGCGTGCCCCACACCGTTACGCACAAGAAAAGTTTCATTTGCAATTGATTCGAGCCCATAAAAAGTCGGCGATCCTTTTGAGATAAAGTTTGAGAGGAAGGAAAGAAGAAAACGCGCTTTACGATTGCATTTAAAAATATATATATATCTTGGCGCACAAAAAATACAGGAGCGCAACAGCGCGCAGTGAAGTAGTTCTCCAAAAGGGAGCAACTTGTTGGATGCTGGATGCAGAGAACTGGAGAATCTGAGGGCCTATAAGCTTGCAGTCGAGCTGTCAACGTGCCGATGTTTTTGTTCACTGATGTCCAAGTCTTGTGACCTCCTAAGCGCTGCAGAGAATGCGCCTCCAGGAGCACCCATCCGGCAAGTTAGCTCCCGAACAGAAATCTTTATTTGTGATGCATCTTGGATGAATAATGCCAGGGTATGTAAGGGTCCGTTTAAAACTGGAATTTTTAGAGAGGAAAAAACGAAATAATTCCCTTTCCCTTTAGCTCGGAGCGAAATTAAAAATATATATATTTAGACTAATGCATGACATTTACAAATGAAGTTTTAATTTTGTCCATATTTCATTGATAGTTATAAGTCAAATCCCATTTAAGAAAAAAAAAGAAAGAACAGAGAGGTAGTGGGGCATCTCAATAAATTAAAATGCCTTTGTAAAGTTAATTTATTTCAGCATTTACAATTTATGATACAAATTTATTACACAAAGTCCATATTATACACACAGACTATATTTCCTGTGCTTATTTTAGTTAATTTTTATGATTATGGCATACAGGTACTGACAACCTGCACTGCTTAGGGAAAGTAGAATATATAGAGGATATGAAAAAATGATTCTAATACAGAGCTATTGTTGAAAAATATGTGCATGTATTTGCCCCCAGTGCTTTGTCAGAGCCT
The DNA here is from genome assembly GCF_003331165.1 of Xiphophorus hellerii. Lineage (NCBI taxonomy): Eukaryota > Metazoa > Chordata > Actinopteri > Cyprinodontiformes > Poeciliidae > Xiphophorus > Xiphophorus hellerii. Next base: position 13,497,925 of record NC_045680.1, read on the forward strand.
CTTTAGCATGAACTACTGCATCAATGCAGTTCTACTGAGGTGTTAATTTAGCCGAGGTTGTTTAATAGTGGTTTCATCTTGCATATCTTCACAACAGTTGCTGTATGGGGTTTAGATGAGGGAAGCCAATGATTCCAAGTTCATTAAAGTTGCCAATTAAGGCATTGTGAGCAGGGATCAGGTCTTGTTCGAAAATGAAATTAGCATCTCCATAATAGAAGTGCACTAAAATTTCCTGGCTGCAGTGACTGTTGACCTGATAAAAAACACTGGACCAAGAACAGAAATGGCAAGGCTCCCCTCCCCAAATCATCACTGACTGTGGAAACTTACCAGTGGAGTTCTGTGCCTCTCCACTCCACCTACCGATTCTTGGGTCTTGATTTCCAAATAAAAGCCAAATTTTACTTTTATCTTAAAGGAGGACTTTGGATACCTGACTGATATTATTTTCTTTAAGATGGCTCTGAAGATGTTTCTGATTCAGGAGAAGCTTAACAGAAGAAATGCAATAGTTGTGTAGATGACTGTATATGGTGGCTCTTAAAGTATTGACACCAGCTGTTTCTCACAATTTATGAATCTCCCTCAAACTCTTCAAAGGGATTTGGATCAAAACCCTTAAGCCTTTAGTGATTTCTGCTACATGTTTCCTTCCACTCAATTTTCTACTAATATGCTTTAATGTAGCCCCTTCTATATTTCCAACAACTTCAGCAGTTACGCTCTGTAGCATACCCTCCAAAAACTGTCAAGTCCCATCATTATGTAGTATATGTTATTGCCATAATAAATAATAAAGCCTTTGTTTTTTATTGCAGTTATTGAGGCAAAAAAAGAAACAGACTGTTTTCTCAGAATGAAAAGGAAAAACTACTACTCAACTGTCAACTACTTTTTGAGTGATCTTTTTTGTGTTTGTTTCTGATGCGAACACATCTCCGTAAAACAGCTTTCGAAGTAATAAAAAAAAAATACTTTATCTGTTTTATTTTACAGTGCACAGTCATAGCCTCACATTCTTGCTAAACTCATTCTTCTTTTTTGTGCATAAGGTTGTTTTAATATTATTAAAACATACTGCAGGTAGTTCGCACTGTTATTAGATTTCATGAACAAAGTCTTTTTGTTGTGAAACTGTAATATTTAGAAATCTGTTTCTTTAGTTAGTTGCACCTATTTTTATTAATATAATTTCAAACATCATTTTCGTTCTTTGATAGTTACGTCTCTCCAAAAAAAAAAAAATCTAAATTATTTATTTATTATTAAAACATATCTTCTTGATTTTAACCTGAATACCAAACATAAAGTTATTTTCACTCCGTAAAAACAAGCAAACAAAACAATCGTGGCAAACAATCCTGCCACGCCTGTCTACAATACACACTTCCGCTGTTACCCCAACTGTTAGCGGTTGCCATAGAAACAGTAAACGCAATTGGTTAGCCTGGAAACCATCGTCAGGAACTCTGATCGGAGCGCTGTATTTTACAGTTTTGGCACTTTGTTTGATAATTGTGCTGCTTTACCCCCACGCCATTGATACGAAGACATGTCGCAAAGGTAACCTTTCCAAAAAAAAACCTTGTGGAATTTGTTTTTACGGTTGTTTCATTCCCAAGTGTTTAGCTTCTCAAAGATATTTTAGCTAGCTGCTGATGGGAGGATTTCAGAGACACATCAAGGAAGAAAATAAACTACTTACAGGTTTAGTGTCTTGCCAATCAAAATGCATGTCAAAGCGTTCAGTTCATTCTACTAAGTCCTTTAAGAAGATTAAAGAAAGTAACTTTCAAACCATAAAGTAATCAAACAACATCCTGCTGGCAGGAAATCTACTGAACCACTGAGATTACGTCACGCGTCCTATTGCCACTTTTTGTTATTCACAGTCAAGTAATTATAGAAACTACTTAAACTCGAGTGGAATTTATTTTGAGCTTTCTCTAATACTCAGGGTCAAGATTATGCATGCGGATTAAAATACATAAATACTTTCACTCCATTTCAAAAAGTAGTTTAGATATGTGTGTGAGATCCCTTTTCTGTTAACACATCCAACTTGTGTTCAAGTATTGACCTAAGTCTCACCTTCAGTGGAAATGAAATCATTAGAATAATTAGGAATAACAACTGAGGTACAAACCTATGGGACTTGGAAGTACTGGAACATTAGTGTCCCTGTCCGCAGTGAAGCGAGTTTAACAGCAACATGGATTTAGAGGTCGCTGACCTGAATCAAAGCCTTGAAGTTTGACTAAAATTTGCAGCTGCCCGTATGAGCAGGCCAAATTCTTTCACGAGAAAAGTTTTATGGTGAAAGAAAGATATAGTGGCCACAGTGAAAAATGTTGGTGAGAGGAGTAAGGCGTTCCAACAAAAAACACTGTCATGCTGCCAAAGGCTCTAATGCATTGCACAACATAAGTGGAGTAATAAAGCAATTGATTAGAGATGTTTCACAAACAATTGAATTAATTTAAATAATCAAAAGTACTCTATGGTTTTATAACTCATTAAATCATAATTTGGAATTAGATGCAAATTATGCAGATGCATAGTATGGAACCCCATACTATGCATCTAGTATTGTAATAATACAGCTTTTTTTTTTGCCAGGGATCTATGAACAAGTACACACCACTATACCTTAATGCTAAATTGTATTTTGAGGTACAATTTACAATATATTGTTCCATTAGGAGACTCTTGCCTGAAATATAATGTCATGGTGTAATATTTCTTGTCTTTCCTTTATTTTATCTCTGTGTGTACGCTGTTCCAGTTCCTACAACCAGGTCTGGAAAGAGGCCATGTCAGAGCTGAGTAGGCTCCTGGCTGAAGAACTACCTCCTGTGCCCCCTCCACCTCAGCGAGACAGAGTGGTGTTCTTCCAGCAGCTGGCAACCCTTTATGTGCGCTATGTTCAAGTCTTCAGGCAGCTGGAGGAAGCCCACAACATGCTGGTCCACCCTCAGAAGAGACGACTTATTCTTCTGCTTCTCAAGGGCGTAATGGGGCGGGTGCTAGAACTGAAGTATGAAATGGTGGAAAAAGAGTTTTCAGAGTACCACTATGTGGATGACATCCTGCATGCACTGAAACTCACACCTGTAAGTTTTTGTTTTTTGAAAATAGGTTTATTTAGTTTTCATACACTGTATATTTACTGTTGATAAATCTCAAGTGCTGTGGAAAATGTTTGGCTACTGTACATAATTCTTCTGATTTTGCTTTATGTCACACTTGAAAGTTTCAGATGAAACAAATTTTAATATCAGCCAAAGATAGCCTGAGTCAACACAAAAAGCACTTTTAAAATGATGGTTTCATATATTAAGGAGAGAGGCTGAATGCAGTTAAGTCCTTACAATAATAAAGATCCTGCTTAAAAATGCCTACTATGGGAGAGTTTCAAAACCACTGCTCATGAAAACGAACAAAGGAACATCTCACATTTGCCACAAATAATTTGCAACCCACCTCTACAAGTCTTGGGGAATGTACTCTATGGACTGATGAGAAAAAAGTACAACTTTGTGGAGGGTGCGTGTCCCGTCGCAGCTGGAACTAAGACAGCATTTCAGTAACTGTGACAAAAAACAAAATCAGAGGAAATATTTAACTGGCCAATAGTTTTTCATGATACTGTATGCATTTGTAAAGGATAACTCTCAAACTCTTAGCTTCATTGTCTTTTTAGTCTGCACTTGAGATCCCCATTCCATACTTCTTTGTCGGTGAGCGCAGCAAAGAAATTGAAGAGCGAAAAACGATGCTGCTGGATGTCCTGAAAATATCGGAGTATTCAAAAGACCTTGACGTAGGTTAAAATGACACTACTTGTAAATAGAAGTCTTAGACTTGAAATAACTCACTTGATTGTGGTACATGATAGGTATTTTGTTTACCTAAATACAAAGAAAGAACCACAGACAACATTTATGAGTTTTCAACCAAGCTTCTGCAGAAGGAGAAAACATAGCAAACCACTTCTTCAAGGTGTTTACCATGCGTTCTGACACCCTGCAGCAGAGCCTGTCTTTTTATTAAGCAGGAGAAAGAAGTGAGTCGAGAGTGAAATGTGGGAGAGTGATAAATCAAAGAATGGCTATTCTGAAACAAGGAAGAACACATAAACTAACACACAGGCCCTTTAAGGAGGATCCCTAGATTAGAAAGCAGCTGTAGCTTCAAGGTTTAGGGAAAAAGCAAAGTTTGTCTTTGTGATGGACCGAGCAGTTAAGGAACAGCCAGGCACCGGTTCAAAGTCAAAAATAGTTATTTTTTATTTAACCCAAAACAAAACTTGGGTAAATAATAGAAAAAATGACAAAATTTGGGCCCATAAAAGAGGTCAAAGTAACAGACATCCACTCAGACTAACTCAAAAAACAGACCTCCCAAACAGAGACAAAAGGGGACTTAAATACTGGCTGATCAGGCCACATACAAAACACAAAGGGGAAAATACACAGAAACCTAACTGAAACTAACATAGCAAATCCCATTCCCCCCCTCTGAATGATGAGTAATGGTGTGAACCAATTTGCAGTCTCAGCTGGCTTGCTCCACCCCTTCTCCACCTCTCTGCTCTCCTAAGGATTGGGCAGCCAGCACTTAAACTCAGAAACAAAACAAAGATTAAATCAAGCAAAACACAACAATATAAACTAAAATGTGCGCACTTATTCTAGAATACACTGTGATGTGTTGCTTTCTAAACAAAACCAGTTATTCTGTAAATTAAATCCTAAACTTAAAGAAATCCAAATATAAGTGAAATGAACTTATTGCGTGTGGTGAGAGTGAATATTACCACATTTGTGTGGCTGTAACTGCAGCCATCACAGTCTTTCACACTGTTTAACAGTTTCTTCCTCCCTGGGGTGTGAATACTAAACCTTTAAATGAAAAACAAACTAGTAACTACTTATGTAAGAATGATAACAAAACATAATTATTCTAACAGTACACATGCAAGCATTTAACATTAAAAACAACATTAACATGAAACATTATTTTATATTAAAAGCAAGACTTAATACTTAGCAGATCACTCTTTCATTCACAATCAGAGAATTATTTGTGTTGCTTTGTTTATCATGTTTGTGATTTTTTTTTGTGGTACCTGCAGACTTCAATGGACAGAGTTATGACTGAAGAGGAGGCCATAAGGATCATTCAAATGGTGGAGAGGGCGTGGCAAGGGAGGGTTAGGGCGAAGTTAAACAAAGAAATCAGATTTAGCAATTTCGACAGACGGCACAGGGCCAAGACCGCTGGATCAGCTTTCAATGAGTTGGCCGCCATCCGCATTCAGAAGGTTGTTTCTCATAAACATTATGTGACATTTTCTCTGTCTGGCATTCATCTGTTGGACCTTATTTATTCGGGTTGAACTTTATTTGCAGGTATGGAAGGGGTACTTACAAAGAAAGAAAACAAAGATTGCTCGAGATGAGGAGATGATTTTTCTTGGAATGGTAAATCAGATGATCCATTTTGTTGTGTATTCTGAACCTTGAAATTATTTCTTTTTTTTTAAAGCTACCATTTACTGTATGTATTAATAGTCCACCATAAGGCATTACTTTAAGCTTGAGCTCATGATTTTTCTACTCTAAATTTTGTATCTCTTTTTGCCCTAATTACCTTTCTAAAATCTTGGAACAAGTACGTTTTGTTAACATATTAATTATTTTTGCCAGGTTATGGATCCAAAATACCAGGCCCCTCTTGCAGCAGAGATTGATGCCCAAGCTATTGACACTTCCATTCGAGTTAAGCAAAAGAAACACGAGGAGGTTTACCTAAATGCAATAGATGAAATTTTGAAGCAAATACGAGAAATGGAGTGGAATGACATCAGCAAGACGTTAAAAAATCAGATTCGACAGTGGTTTTATGAATGTCGGTGAGGTTTGGGCCTATGAATCCTTTTTCTTTTTTGCAGTAGGGTTGTATTTGCTGATGCAAATAAGTATTTTCAAAATTATTGAAGTCAATGAATGACACTGATTTCTTATTCTTCATTATGTTTCAAAGTAATGACACAGGACTATTTCCAGACTACCCAACTGTTGATGAGGGAGGTTCAGCCATCATATTTGCTGAAAAAACCCCTCAGCAGGTAAAATGCATCATGAATTAAATGCAAAAATAAATATTTTCTGGATATTTTGTAAAATACTGTTTGCCACTTTCAGTTAGTGGAAGAAATTGCTTTAAAAGAAGAGGAGGAAGCAACGTCCAAATCAAAAGGGAAAGCGAAAGGGAAGGACGACAAGAAGGAAAAAGGGAAGAAAGACAAGGGAAAGGGGAAGGGTGCAGAGGAAGTAAGTGAAAACATTTGAACTTTTGAGCAAATCTCACCAATGTATAAGTCTATTTGAGTTTGGATATTTCCTAACATCCTTAAAGTCTCACTTTGACAGCATATTGCTTGTTTGTGATGATCTAATGTAACTTTGTTTGTACCCACAGGATGAGGAAGGATTGACGATGATGCCATCTGCTTTTCTTTCAGAATTGGAAGTGGCAAACAAAAGATATAAAGGTGGTTTCACATGTAAAATTTTAAAGAAATCTGATGTTTGAAGACTGTTTACAGTCCCAGATTTTTATGATGAAAATACGATTTCTGAGTACACTCAGAAGTATGCCTGTGAGTGTACTTGCGCTCACTAGCATGAATATATTGTGAGTAAAGAAAGACAAAGTGTCATAATGGTTTTATTCTATGTTGTTCTTATCTTTCCTCTAAGTAAAAGAGAGATGTGAAAGAATTGTTGGCATTACCATAAAACTTTACAAAATCTTTCTACTCACAGAGGTTTGGAAAAACCGTAATGAGACTGAAAACTTCAGTCAGATTCATGAAGTGGAGTTGATAAAGGAAGAAATGAGAAAAATTGTAGAAGCGGAAGTTCGATTACAGGTATTACTGTACCCGTGTCACTGTTGATTTTATTTAACCATAAAACCTTCCTTAGTTTTTGTCAGCTCAAATTATTGCTTAAAATTCTTAAACGTTGATAGAAAACATAATTTGTACACTTACCTAGCTGACCAATCAACTGTGCTATATTTGTACTGGTTTGTGCGGCCAAAATATTTTCTTTTGTGCTGGTATAATTTTTAAGATTTGAAAAACATAGGGATGTAACTTCACACAGGTGTGTCACTGGTGTTGCTTTCGTATTGTTGGCCCTCCTCCCTGAAGACATGAGAGCAAAAAGGACAAAAAAAAACATCACAAGTTTTTTCTCTAAATGAGAAAAATCCCTAAAAGCGAGTATTATTAGTTGAATAAACAGCTGCTAATAGTATATATTATAATATATATATATATATAATAAGCAGCCATCTACCAGTCGCTGACATAGGATTGAAGAAAGTTTGACTCATTCCTCACATTCAGTTGCAAAACCTTTGAGGGCTTTTTTGTATGTCTAACCTTTTTGAAGTTATCTTCAAAAAGATCTATCTAGCTACAACACACTCCACAGACAGTCAGTCAGACAGACAGATGTTCTCTCACCATTTTTTCCCTCTTTTGTCAGGTTGATGAGGAGATGCGAGAGGAACTTGCTGAGTTGAAGTTGGCTGTAGATAAAGAGAAACCTGGCAAACAAAAAGGACCAAAGGTACGAACATTAAAATCTGACCTAATTTTGCATGCATAGCTTTGACGTGATTATTATCTTAATTGACTACACAGAAGAAAAAAGGGTCTAAAGGTGGAAAGAAGAAGAAAAAGGAAAAAGATCTGACACCTGATAGGTGATGTTAAAGGGATCACATACATTTGTAAGTTTCAGGGAACAAAACAAAACAAAAAACCCACCAAAATAACATAAACATAATTTCTTTACATCTGCTAGAACCCTCGAGTCTCTGTGTGAAGAGCTGGTGCAGCAAGGCTTATTGAAACGGGCAAAAAAATTCCGTATGCAAGATTTCTTGGGTAAGACTTTGGTAAATGTATTTTTTCTGTAGTTGTATTTGTGATGTTTACCTCAGATTGCAAGAGATGTGTGGAAACAACCAAACTCTTAAATTCATTTTCATCTGCCATGAAATTAGCTATGATGTGCTGCCCTCTTCTGGCTCCTTTGCCAGCTTATGTGAAAACCGATTAAACTAATAAGTCGTTAGTGAATGTAGCTTCTGTAAAATTTGTTATTAACTGTTTATTGAGGTTTATTTATAGATTTTGGCATAAGATGCTAACTATTTAAGCTAAATTTTTATATTAATGACAGTGATATGTTCTTTAATGATAAAACTACCTTCTATATATTAAAGAGACTTCATTTAACTCTTAATCAAAAATAACAGGCAAATAACAAAATTACTGTTTTCTATTTCCTTTTCAGGTGACTATAATTATCTTGGTACTACATTGAGACAAAGTGACATCGAGCCGATGCCATCATTGTTAGATGTCCGTCAAGTCTTATCTTTATATGGAATTTTACCATTAGGTATGAAACTTATTTGAAATACTTTGTATTTAAAACAATAATATTAATGTATGTAAACATGAATTTATGATACATCTGTGGTTTGCAGGCGCTCCAGAGGTTCATGAGAAGGCTCCTTTAATAAAGTCCATACTGCTGGTGGGTCCGGTAGGTGTGGGCAAGAGCATGTTGGTCCATGCAATTTGCCAGGAGACAGGGGCCACTCTGTTTGATTTGTCCCCCTATACGACAGCGGGAAAGTACCCAGGCAAGCCTGGACTGACCATGATGCTTCATATGGTGTTTAAGGTAGTACTCTGGATGCCAAAACATTGCTTCAGTTTTCCAGTATTACTTAGATTAGTGGTTCCCAAAGATTTTCTGGGCCCCCCTATTTATTACAATAAAATCCCCCCCCAAAAAGAAAACAAAATCAACTGGCACACACTTCATTAAACCAGACATAAGCCTATACACATATTTTGTTTTCAAACTCCACTGAAGTTTATTTCACACTTCGGGTTGCAACAAAATACACTACAAACCATCTTTACAGTGAAACACTTTTGTGTAACTATTTTCTTTTTTTTTTTCATTCATTCATTCCACTTCCCGCGCCCCCGAGGGGGTGCGCGCCACGCTTTGGGAACCACAGACTTAGATGTTAGGATTGAGGACATCCTTCAAAGTTGCTATATTTCTATATTTCCATGTAACTCTATTTGAGAATGTCAGCGGAAAACACATAATTTTTAAGTATTTTCCACAGAGATTATTTGAAAAAGTTTTTTCCTAATTTGAGAAGCAGAGGTTTTCTAGACCGTTGTCACATACTGTAAATCTAAACATTTGGGTTATAAGAACAACATAAGAATCAGAGAAGGTGTTGCCTAAGAGTTCATGCTGACAAAATTTCTTTCTTTGTGGTTTATTTTTTTGCCTTTAATAAGTCTAATCCAAAAATGTCCAGATCATAATATCCATTTAGTCTCCAGAACACGTCAGATTTTTGGGAAAGATGATTCATTTTAATGGCTTACAAACATTATGATTGTCAGAGATTAAAATATTTTATGTACTGAATGTTCTTTTAGCAGTCGGTCAGCCAAATAGTATAAAAACAATTTTTCATAGTTGATTTATATACAGGTTGCAAGACTTTTGCAACCCTCTGTGATTTGGATTGAAGATGCGGAGAAAATGTTCTACAAAAAAGTTCCCAAGGATGAAGAACAGGTACTTTAGATAAAAAAAAACAAAAACATTATAGAACTGTCATATTGTAAAACAAAATATCCTGATTGATTTAATTTCATTGCAGTTTAACTCTTTTGTGTTTATGAACAGCTGGAACCTAGGCGACTGAAAAAAGATTTGCCCAAGTGTCTCAAACTGATCAAGCCAGAAGATCGTGTCCTGATAATCGGAACAACAAAAAGCCCACAAAATTCTGATACTAAAGCGATGTGTAAAATGTATGGCAAAATCATCCTCATCCCAAGACCTGACTACGGCTCAAGATACAGTAAAGACACGGCACACAATACTTCATAACAATGATGAAAATTAAATTTGTAGTAATGTGGAATAAAATAACTATTAATTCTGTGTAATTTTAGTTTTGTGGGAGAAACTTATTAAAAAGCAAGGAGGAAAAATAACAAACGATTTGGACCTCACCTCTTTGACGAAGGTAACTGATGGCTACACTCCAGGCCACATGGTGCAGGTCATCAGCAGTGTTGTCACCAAAGATCGCATCAATGACCTGACAAAGCAACCCCTCACTGCTGATGATTTTATTGTACCACTTGCCAAGTTTGAGCCCGTGCTCCAGAAGGAGGAAGAGGCGATAAAAGTATGTTGAAGCAGCAATATTTAAAAAGCAATTTAAGGGAGGTTTAGAAGAAGAATTCTGATTCTTTCTGTGGTATAGTTAAAGTTGTAGGTAGAAAAAGTAGAAGAGTCTTTTATATCTGATTTCAGAATATGATGTTTTATATTTTTAAGCTATGTATTTAAAACATTTTCTTTGTTTTTCTTCAGAACTGGTATGCAAAAACACCTCTAGGAAAAAGACGGATTAAAGCTGCTGCTGAAAAAGAAGAAGCAGTGCTTAAATTGAAAGATGCAAAGAACAAAAAGAAAAAATAAAACTGCACAAAAAGTAAGGACATTTTGTTTGGTCAGTATTTGTTGCTATAACATCACTTGGCAGTAAGTCTATATATTTGGAAAACCTCCTTATTTTGTATTTAAATTGTGCCACATTTTAAAGGAAAATGCGTTTGTTGGCTTTTCATTGTATGAATGTAAAACTTTTCAAAGCTCCACTGTAATCTGAGAGATATCGAGATGAGATTTCGCAGTCATTGGCAATTCAGTATCTCCACTTTAAGAAACTGAGTTCTATTTTTGAACACTTCAATGCGCACCCCACCATATCAGGGTTTATCTTATGCTATCTTATGCAAAGAGGAATCGCCTCTGAGCCAATTTTGGCCATTCATATTTCTCCAAAGGAAGTACAGAAAATATAGTCGACTGCAAAATGACTGGAGGTGTCAAGCAGCATTACGCTTAAAACCAAACCTTACGTTATCACTTCATCAGTTCATCAAAGACAACTTATACAAGTCAGCTGATGCAAGTCTGAAACTACATCTCTTGATAAGTTATGGGCGAAACAGAGTTAACTGATTCAACTTCCATTTCAGTTCTTTAAAATCAACACAGACACCTCTATTCCCCCTTGAAGGTTTTTTGAGTTAGTTCTAGAGTAAGTAACACAACCATATTGGCTGTTTCACACCAAGTGGTGGAAAGTGATCCCACACTGGTGTGTGATCAACTTAGTGACCAATCTGAGCCGGAAGTACCAGGCTGTGGTGGTTGTATGGTGGGACCACCATACACTATTTGTTAAATTAAATCATTAAATTAGTAATATGTCTTGTTTCTTCAGACTTCAATCATCTGATCGAATAAGGGACGTCAAACAAGAGCCAGTTGCAGAAAACGATGTTGGCATTTGGCAAAGAGGATCTGGCAAGTTTTTCCAAGGGACAACCAACACACTCAACTCTGCTGCCCAACAATTAAATGCTTTTTCCTTACAAATGCGACCCCATTTAGAGGAAATAAACAAGCTTTCTAATGGAGTAAGTTGCATTGCCAAGAAAACAGTGGCAATTTATCAAACACAAATGCTCTTATTTTTGTGTTGAATACATGTTGTAAGAAAATCTCACTTTCATGTTTCCTATTAAATATTCCAGTGAGGTTCTAATTAATGTCTTTATAATAAAGATTTCTCATATTTATTTCTGTGGTTTGTTTTGCATCTTCACACTGTCTCACATTTAACGATGCAGATAAAGTTTGATTTTGCTGCTATGCTTAAGAGTTCAATGTTGTGAAAAGGTATAGGGCTACCCCTTTATATATTTCTCTTTTTGTCCTGTTTTTTTTTTGGGGGGGGGACTGAAATATTTTATATCAAAGAAATTTTAAGATGAGACAAAGAAAGACAAAATCCAAACAAAAAGCAGTTTTTATAGGGATTATGTGCAGCAGTGTAATTTTTTAATAAATTTTTTTATGAGTGAGAGTCATAAGTCAACAGGTGTACTTTGAATTCTCCATAACCCAAATACGCTAGAGCTTAAGCTCAAATGAAAGGCAGACATTATCTTTTGAGACTTTCTGGCCGAGAGCAGAATTCATGGTTCTGTCTCTAATAGTAAGTTATCCAGGTCTCAAAAAACCTGAGCAGGCTCAGACCATCACACTACCACCACAGTGCTTTACCGTCTTTTTCTGAGTTTTGCATCAGCTGTAATGGAAAAACCCAACTCACGTCAAACAGATTGTGTTACAGGGAATTCTTGATTTTACAGATCTGGAAGTATTCAGACATAAAGATGTGGTTAATAACATTTACATCAGTATTCCTTTAGGAGCATATACTTTTCACATAGTGCTAATTGATGGAAAACTTTTTAAAATGAAGCTTTTTAAAATTTGAAAGCTGATTTTTGTCTTTATTCATGTTATAATTGTCTTATATTTAAATTAGTGTCAGAATGACTGAAAAAACCCCAAAGTATCTGGAAGGAGGCAAACACTTTTTCATGGCACTGAATGTTATTATAAAATATAATTACAACATCTGATCACAACAGAATTTGTGTTTTAAGACATGATTACTGTTTTACATGTTGATTACTTGGATACACTATTTGTAGGTCAAGTAAGTGCATTATAATTTCATAACTGTATGCAGTGTGACATGATTTTTTTTACAGACTTTCTGTTTTATCACCACTGTGATCTGGAGAAATTCAGGTTTAAAGGAAGAGAGACAGAAAATGGACGTGTTAGTTGAGCCAAAGATGGATGTAGAGGCTTAGGTGAAGCCGTCAGCTCTTTCGTCAGGTTCTAAGTTCACTCAACACATACTCACATTGGCTTTATTTGGCTAAAATTGACCTATTTTGTGTACACCTTAAATAGGTTATAGTGTACTAAGTTACTTTTGCAAGCTTTATGCCTTTTCAGATATCTTTTTGGATGTAATGTAAAGAAAATAGTCCAAAATTCAAAGCCTTCTTCTGTTAAAACTCATTTTGTTTCTATTTTTAAATGTCAAAGACAATTTGAGTTAAAAAGAAATAAAAGAAATGCTGATAAGGGCTTGTGAACAGATAGCAATTTAATTCTTTATACTACTATTCTTGTCTGTGTGACGACAAGTTGTTTTCTTGTGTCCCGGTAGGACTCAACAGAGATTATTATGTCGCTAGAGTTTCACTGGTCTTAACAAAGCTCCACAGCACATGGACCTGTCCATCACAAGGGCTTAGACACAGCAGTGGTTGCTGCTGGCTGTGTTTCATGCAGATGAGGGTGACCCATAAACTTAAACTATGGTTAAAAATAAAGGAAATATAATGGAGATAGCAAAGAAAGAGAGTGAGAGTGTTGTCAATTTAAGATAGTTAATGTATGAATTACTTTAACTTATTACTTTTCAACTTATCCAAATTGAAATGAATGTAATGTAATCAGTGTTGTGTGGAAATATTTTTTGGTACTTCTTTTTTAGTTGTTATTCAGTGAAATAGGATACTTCATGTTGCTTAATCTTTGATGTCCTTTCCACTGCAGCAGCAGATGGAAACCCCCTTGGAGATCCATGAAAAAATGATTTCATCTCATCTGAAGTTTAAACTTATGCCAGACATCAGTGAGCACTTAAAGAGAGGGTTATCAAGCTACAACACGATGCAACAAGGTCTCTTTATTGTTTTGAGGAAAATTGTGAGCCACTCATTCATGCACAGAGAAAACCATCAAACACACTAATCCTGTAGTTTGGATTTAGATTGTTGATGGTTTCATTGATGCTGAAAACGAGTTCCCCCCAGCACAATTAAAGCCAAAGCTATCTTTGCCTTCACACTGCCAGAATGCTATTTTGGAGGTTAGTATGTGGGGACAGATATGTCAGCTGTTCGGCACCCTGCTCCATCACAGCACAAAAACACTAAGCGCATTATAGGCTGTCAACTTTAGAGACCTGGATGAAGCAAACAAACTTGGACTTACTTTTTACTGGTTATGCTTTTTCCGTTCAACTTGAAGGCTTTGTATAAGGTGGGATTGACAGATCTGATGTCATAATGGATCATTTATAATTTTCCTGAGGCAACAAGATGGATGTAGGGCATTCTAGCTGCAAGTTTAGGTAAGTTAATCACTGCATTTGACATCTTATCATTTGTAAAAGTCTAAAGCCTTGACTTCTCTTTTCCACAATATATCTGAGTCCTTTTAAAGACTAAACATTTGGCTGTACTATTTTAACATCATCTGCTTTTTATTTTTATGTTTTGTCAGATGTATTTGTTTATTAGATTTACACCATTGCTGACATATTGTTGTCAGTCTGTCAACTTTGCATGATATCTTTTGATACACCATAATGCCAAAAGTACTTGGTTAACACCTACATTCAAGTGTTCCAGTTACTTTCATGGCTGCGTGTGTTTAAGACTCAGCCCCTAATTGTGCAGAATACTTCTACAAAGATCTGTAAAAGAAAGAGTTGCTCAGTGAATTCAAGTATGTTTCTTTGATAGGATGCCATCTGTGCATTAAGGCTAGTCATGAGATTTCCTTAAACTATTCCATAATCAATTATTAGTGATATTATGACAAAGTGGAAGCAATTAGGGATAACAGCAACTTAGCCAAAACAGGAGTAGTTCCAGAAATATCCTGTAGTGGATTCTGTGGATGTTGGCTTGTATATAGTGTATAGAGGTCTCCCACTCTTTGCAGAGCATAGTTACAGACCTCAGAGCTTCATGAGGCCTTCATTAGAACGACCATCTACCTTTGAGACTTACATCACCAAGTGCAACACAAAGCATCAAGTACAGTGATGTCAAGCACACATAAACTAGATTCCAGACCAGTGGAGAAATGTTCTCTGGAGAGACAAATCATGCCATTCTTTCTGGCAATCCAATAGACAAGTCTGGGTTTGGCATTTGCCAGGAAAGCAGCACTTGTCTGATCCTTACATCAAGTGTAAAGTTTTGTGCAGAGGGAATTATGGTGTGGAGCTGGTTTGTTTTCAGAGGTTGGGATCCAGAACTCTTTATGCTTCAACCTACCAAAACAACACCAGACACTTACAGTTTCACCAGCTGTACGTGTCTGACTATAGAGTCAGGCCATCTCCTGACTCTATAGGAACAGTCAGGAGATGGCCCCTTCAGTTCAAGCGTTACTGGACAACAGCGTGCAAATCAAGGTCTATGAGGACATGACTGGGTGAGACTGGTGTAAAGGAACTGGACTTGCTGTACAGTCTTCACCTCCAACCACAAGAAAACTATTTGGATGAAACAGTGGGGAGGCTGCGAGCTAAGCCTCGTACAACATCAGGGTTTGACCTTAAATATACTTTCCTGAAAGAAATGAGCAAATTAACACACTTCTAAACCAAAAGAGTCTAATCTTTTGTTGTGGGAAGGCCTAAGAAAACATAATAAAAATGAGATGTTGTTTTAAGACTCAAAAGTATAATGTTGTCCTTATTATAAGATTGATTGTTGGCAACCAGTGTTTGTCACTGTCTTGTCTTGTGCTACAGTGCCTTGCAAAAGTATTCAGAACCCTTGAACTTTTTTTTTTTTTACATTTTGACATTAAACCACAAAATTCTAATTATGTCAAAAATGGGTTCTTATGAGAGCTTGTCATGCATTTGTATTCAGCCCCTCAGCCTCAAGTGAACAATGTGTACTAATTAGGCCAATCTTGCATATTCTTGCTAATGTATGTTTAGTGTTTTCCTGTTGGAAGGAAAATGTCTGCCTCAGGTCTAAGGTCTCAGGCATCACTGCTGAGTCTAGGTAGTGCTGAATACAGCAGAGTGAAGTGGCAGAGATTACTCCATCCTTCAATGCAGAGGATTAGTGGCATGCTATCACAAGGATCGTACAGAGAATAAGTATTTGGGTTTTTATCTTTGATTGGTCAGGCCTCTAGTAAAAACATTTTCAGTAGTAGGCTGTGAGTTAGGTCATTGCATTTGTGTGTTTCTGTAGTAATGGCAAAATTGTCATTGTGACGTGTGATCTCAAACTAAACGAATGAGTGGAAAGAGACTGAGGTTGGTTTTAGTCTTAGTAAGACACATTATTAGTTTTTTCATAAAGATGTAACATATATCCACTTAGAACATTATTTATTTTTTTCTTTTCACTGCAGATTCCTTGTAGAAAGTAAATAAACATCCATCATCCTCTGGAGATATGGGGGACAATAAACCTGGAGGGATTGTTGCAGCTGCAAGTAGGTTTTCCAATCAAACTTACTTTCAAAACCAATTTTCAGTGTTTTTTGTGCTCTGATTAGCTGCCTCTCAAAACTCTAATGTTGTGTGCTTGCCAGTGAACCGACTGAAAGTGGAGAAAGGATTGGAAGATATGGAGGTGTCGGAGTGTGAGAGCTGCTCCTTTGAGGTGACTCTTAACCTGGCTTACATAGAAGGCATTTGGATCAGGGATGGGATGCAGGTTAAGTCGAAACCAAGTTGTCGCATCAGCACGCACGGGAAGAAACACTGCCTCATCCTGAACCGAGTGGCTTTGGGAGATGCTGGTTTATACTGTTTCCAGGCCGGTGAGGTTCAGACATCAGGCAGACTCATTGTTAGAGGTAAGGTAATGCAGCACACTCAAGCATTTATGTGTATGTTCCACCATACTTGACAATAGGGGAGTTACACCCATTAATATTCTGCTTATTATACATAACAGCAGCCTAACAATTAGTTTTTAATAGAAAGGACCCTCTGTCATGTTATATTTATACTCTGGTGGAACAAAACGTATTAGGACGCTATAATGGCGGTTGTTTTAGTATTTAGTGGTTGAGAGAAGGTGACAGTAATATTTAGCAGGACAGTCAAAAACTTGGAACACCATGTTTTGTCCTTTAAGCACTTTCTGCTTCCCAAAACCCACTTGAACAGCTGATTTCTCATCAAACATCATACATTCTCTCATAACTCTAAAGAGCAGTGATGCATAGTTGTGATCATCTCACTAAACAGTAACTTAAGCTGTCTTAAAGAGACACCACACAATTACAACTGTTACGGTACCTTGTGCTATACGTATTTTTGTTAGAAACAATAGTTTCTCACAATGGTATTTTTTTCTGTTCTCCAATAAATGTACTCAAGTCAGGAACATATGAATTATCATAATCTCTTGCTGTTTTCTTCATCAACATTTTTTCTCATTTTACTCATTCTTAATCAAGTATTAAAAAAAGATGCAAAGATTTTTAAAAAAAGCACATTTCAAGTTCTATCATTAACACGATAGTCATACTATGAAATTTTTCTGCCAGCTAGAGACATATATATTGAGGAAGAGCTGGAGGATGTGGATACGCTTGAGCGTCAACCCGTTAGTTTTATATGCGAAGTCAATCAGGTGGATGTGGATGGTCGGTGGTATCGTGATGACTGCAGAATCCGACCTGGAGACAACATCAAGATAAGACATCAGGGTGAGAAAATTAATCATTCACAAGTACAGGTGTTCGGAACTGTGTTTACTCCTCCTTGAGTCTTTCAAATACACCTGGACTCAAAGACCACCAGACATGATGGATGAAAGTGAAAAATATAAAAATATTCAACATAATCTAATTTCAGGTAAAACTCATGCTTTGCTCTTCAAGTCAGTCAGACCAGAACATGCTGGTGAAATCAGATTCACTGCAGAGCGGGTTTCATCCTATGCCACTCTTACAGTAAAAGGTGAGTCCACACACTTGCACCGGATATACAGCAATATGGTCATTGCTGTTCAAATCTGTTGACTAAATCAGACATCTTCAATGCACAATCAAAATAGAATATTCAACTGTTAAAGATAAACATTTTTCACCATAATTTTTTTTTTGTCTTTTCTTGTAGAGCTGCCAGTCCAAATAATTCGACCATTGAGGGTCAAAATCGCCATGTATCGCCACAGAGGTTTACTAGAGTGCCAGGTGTCACGGCCTAATGCTCAGGTCAAATGGTACAAGAACAGGAAGGAGCTCCTGCCCTGCAAGAAGTATCAGCTAATCAGCCAGGATGTCTACAGGCAGCTGACCATCGAAGATGTTCGCTCTTCAGATGAAGACACCTACACATGTGATGCAGGGGATGACAAAACTTCATGTCAACTTTTAGTGGAGGGTGAGGGTGGAGGGATACTTGCTGTCAGAGAAAACAGAATAAGAAATAGTGTTAGGTCTATCGGTTTTACCAAAAATGTACAACTTTTGCAAAGTAGCTTTAAGTACAGGATCATGAATAGCAGCAAATATATTTGTGTTTCTTTTCTTAAAAGACACATATCAGGAAGCGCAAGCTGTGTGGTCACTTTAATATGTGTTATTGTTGTTGCCATGCAGAGCAGGCCATCAGCATAGTGCGGGGGATGAAATCTTTGGAGGTGATGGAGCCAAAGCCAGCGCTATTCCAGGTAGAAACTAGTCTAAAGTCTGGGAGGCCCCCGAAGTGGACCCTAAACAGTGAGGTCCTGGAGCACTCTGCAGGAGTGAACATTGACCGGCAGGGAAACCTCCACAGTCTTTGTTTCACAAGCACAGACAGCTCCATGTCAGGGCCTGTGGTGTTTGTGGCTGGGAAGAGCCGTTCAACCGCTCAGCTTTCTGTGAAGGGTGAGTTTTTCTGCCCTCCATTCAAAATGACATTTTGACATCATGACATCCCAATATGATGCATCGTTGTTCTAACATGAAAAAATAAGAAAAATGCTTCAGAAAAGCATTTGCAAGGAATTACATGATTTTAAAGGCAGTGAAGAAACAAAAAAAAAATCCTATTTTACATCCTTGCCAGATGTAAAAAATAAAAATGGCTTTGACAGCATTGCTTTTTATTAAAACCAACAATAAATTTTGTGCTAATATACCTTGAAATATTTGTTACTGCCACATCTGTATTTGCAATGTAGAATTTTGGCTGTTCAATTTGGTGCCTTTTATTTGGAGACTTGGTAGGATTTAGATTAATTTGCTTTGATAGATTTGTTAGATGAAGTTTCTAAAAATGGTTTATATTTCTTGATTACAAAGACCCAGTGATCATGCACTGCAAAACTCAAATTAATTTGGATGTTTTTCAATCGTCTGTTGTACGTATCCTTTCATTAGAACGACCACTTGACATTGTTCAGCACTTAGATGATGTGGAAGCGAGGGAGAGCAGCTCTGTAAGTTTGTGCTGTGAGTTTGCCCCGTCTCCCCGAGTTGTGCGGTGGTTTAAAGGTCGCACCGCTCTGAAGCTCTCGAACAAATACACCATGAAGAGAGAGGGGAAACGAGTGGAACTGATCATTCACGGCCTGGCGGGGACTGATGCAGGACAGTACCGCTGCATGGCTGGAGGTTCACAAAGTACAGCACAGGTCAAGGTTGAAGGTGCGTCAATAAAAAGCCTTTTTAATATCACTATGGTATGTCATTTGGCTAATCATGATCATCAGTGTCTTTGTGTTACAGCAAAAACATTGAAGCTGGTCAAACATCTTGAACCTGTTGACATTGAGGAAAATGGCACTGCCACTTTTTCATGTGAGCTCAACTATGTTGTTGCCAATGCCGAGTGGCTGGTTAACAACGTCCGCCTCAGTTCTAATGCCATCAACCGGATTCAGCACATGGGCACAATGCACAGCCTTGTGATGCAAAAACTTAGACCACAAGAGAGCAGGGTCACATTTAAAGCAGGCCTTCTCAATGAAACAACCATTTTAAAGGTTAAAGGTCAGATACGGAATTATCTGAAGTGCACGATAAAAAAAACACCTGAATTAGGGAAACACATAAACATGCTTGTACTTTTGTTGTCTCCAGAGCGCCCGGCAGTGTTTCTTAGGTCTTTGGAGGATGTCGTTGGAGAAGAGCTAGGGGAGATCTGCCTGCAGTGTGAGATCTCTAAAGATTCAGTAACACCTCTTTGGAGGAAAGATGGTACTGTCCTGACACCTGATGATAAACATGAGTTTGTACAGTGTGGGAAGTGCAGGGCACTGATCATCCACTCACTGAGCAAGAACGATGCTGGACAGTACACTTGTGACCTAGGCACCAGTCAGTCCAAGGCTAAAGTTACAGTACATGGTAAGGAGACTGTAAACTGTACTGGTCAGTTTAATCGCTTAATTTTTTGCAGTTGGTATAACTCAATCTAAAATAGTCAACTGTCTATTGACTATAGACAGTTGACTATCTGTCAACTGTCCCGCATTTACCACATGGGGCTGTTTGATCAATTCTTGTATTTGCAGATCTACATGTTACCATTGTTCAGCGGATAAAGACGGTATCTGTTCTGGAGAGTGAAAACTGTACTTTTGAGTGCCTTCTCTCTCATGAACTGGATGATGAACCCATTTGGACCATCAACGGTCAGGTGGTGGTTACCAACAGTCGCATTCAACTTGTCAACAACAGTCGCATCTATAAGATGGGAATTAGAGATGTCGTACTTTCTGATGCTGGTGACGTTGTCTTCACAATTAAAGACCTGAGTTGTAGAACCATGTTATTTGTGAAAGGTGAACAGCTGTGTCTTATGTGCTTGTTTTGCCCATTTGAAGCAGACATTAAGATACTAAGTGTTTTTCCTCCTTTAGAGAAGCCTGTGCACATCTTCAGAGACCTGCTAAATGTAAAGGCTGTACCTGGGGAGGACGCTGAGTTGAGCTGTGAAATCACCAAACCAGAAGTCACCATTCGTTGGCTGAAAAATGGACGTCCTATCAGGCAGAGCCCTAAATATGAGATGAGCATTGAGAAGAACCTGGCACGCCTGGTGATCAAGAATGCCTCCATCAGAGACTCTGGTGAATACTGCTGCGAGGCTGATGGTGTTGCATCCCGAGCCAAGGTGGAGATCAGAGGTAGTTATGGTTTTTTATTCATCTTTCACTTGAAGTAAGAGTCTCACAGGATACAGCTGGTGTTGTTTTATCCTCTCCAGTGAGTCTTGATTCCAGCTGTACGATTTGGATGAGAGTTTCAGAAATTGGTGTAAACGATCAGTATCTTTTTATGAGCACACTGTGTCCTAGCAGGATAATGCACCATATCACAAAGGCCCAAATAACTCAAAAAGCTTTCTCAAGAATGACAAAGAGGATATTGTACTCTTTGTCAATATCCTCATGTCTAGCATGTCATAATGCTAGCATATGACATGAAGCCTAGGCGCAAATTCAAACTGGAAGACTCCTTTATCCCCACCGGGACCCGTTAATTGAAGCGACCTGCCCACAATCATCGACCTATCAACACCGGACCAAGCCACGTCATGTCCAATCATCGACCAAGTCCCAGCTGATAAGGACCTTCATTCAGTCCTTCGCTATCCAGCCGAGCTCAACCTGTTCAGCTGCACGCCTCAGCTCTCAGTCAGCTATCTCACCAGATCCTTTTCTTCGTGATTGCTCGTCCTTCCACCTCTAATGTCCGCCATAAAAGCCGCTTAGCCGCGTGCTCGGCTCCTTCTTTTCCTTCAGACGCTCCTCAGATGGAAGAACTCCTCCCGGTCCAGGCCTCATTCATTCCAAACAGCTTCTCCCGCCGCTCTCTCGCCGATCTGGGATCTACCGGCCCTCGCTCCTATGCCACCCACTTCACGATCCGTCTCTGGCAAGTGGACACATAATCCCACCGTCTACATCGCATTCATCCCCTGGCAGCCCTTCTCCGCCCCGGCCGAGCCGCCAAGGTCTCACTGGTTCGATCCACGCTGCCGTTCTCTCCCAGCTCATCGTCCACCATCTTTCCATTCCACCGCCAGCGTTCATCGCATCGCCTTCCCACTGGTTCCCCGCTTTGGCTCAAATCCGCATGGCCGCTGTCAGCCCGCTCGTCAGCACCTCCCATCGGACTTCCCACGCCACGCCCGCTTCGAGGGTAAGATGTAGCCTTCACGTGCCTCATTCACTCTTTACAACGCGACAAAACGTAGGAACCTTATTAGTTTATCCCCTTCCTGAACTCGCAGGCCCTACTCGCATGCGCCTTTCAGGTTGCGTTCCAAACTTCATTATTCTTACATCAATTTGTTACATTGGGGGCTTCCGCACTTCCCATGCATGTGTTCTCGCTCTTTTTCGCAGTTAAAACTGCTTATCTGATGTTTTCATGTCCTGGCCTTTTTCTCCAAGCCGCCTTTAAACGCATCATGAGTGCTGAGACGCTCGCGCTGGGTTACACCCGAGGGCAGCGAAGGAGAGCGCAGGCGCGTTAGAACCTCGGCAACAATCAGCAACCGCAAAGAACCGTGCAAAATGTTTCCCCAAACCAACCGACTGAGGCGAATAGGGCCGTTTGATACAGGCAATCATAGCTAAAAGTTCACTCTAGTAATACAGATAGCTAAAAGGCTACTCTAGTAATACAGATAGCTAAAAGGCTACTCTAGTAATACAGATATAGCTAAGAGTTGACTCCAGTAAAACCTTAAGCTCGTTAACAAGTGGCCTGCAGGCTGCCGATGTTGTGGTACATGTTCAGCCTCGTAGATTCATTTCGCCCTACCCGTTAAATTTTATCCTGAGCCAGGGCCGTTCTTCGCTAATAAGCAAGCTGTCCCATTTTCTCATATTTCAAGCTCGTGTCCCATCCAGCGCTTTTACGCTTCATCTCTCATCTGACATCTGCATACCATTATTTCTCAGATTATCCTGCCACTTCCTGGTTCACGCAGCCTGTTCTCTAGCTCACTCAGGTTCCACGCTCAGACGCGTTCGTTCCGTCTCGCTTCTGAACTAATAATCATAAAGCACCCTCCGGTTTCCCTTACGGATTCGTTAACACGGCCATCAGCACTTACAAGCCGCCCTGAAGCCTCGGCTTTATATAAAGGAACCAAACCTCATCATCATCGCCTGGGTCCAAGTCAAGTAGTTGCACGGCACTTTTCATCTAGCCAGCCAAATCAATCAATCAAATTCTTATTGTATAGCATGTCGTAAATGGATTAACATAACTGCGCTTTAAGAGCTCAGGAAACCGTCCGATTAACGTTTACCTTGATTGGTTCCTTGTACTCTCAAGCTGCATCAACCGTCGTCTTAAAAGGAAGAGGCACAGATGTCATCAGGTCTGATGTCATCAGTGACAGTCAGGGATGGACGTGATGTCATCGATGACATCGCAGGCTGTTACGTCAGAAAAAATATTTTTTATACCTACATTATTTTTTATTATAATTTGTAAGTGCTCTAAAACGTTGTTCACGTCATGAGTGACATCACAGCCATTCTTAAGTGATGTCATGAGCAGCTCCAAGCCATGAATGGCTGCATTATGAGTGTATTTTTTTTTAGTGCTTTTCCAATTGAACTAAAACTTCGGAGGCACAGATCATGTTAGTTCAGATGACAAACACTTTCAAACATTTAAAAATGTAAAATGTAAATCCACAAATTAAAACAAAATCCTAACAAGACTTAGAATGTATGTTGGCGTAAATTTTCACTCACTGAATAAATTATTACAACTTATTAATTAATTCTCCAATGAAAAACAGTTAAAATATAGATGCACATTCTTATACTAGACTGTTTAACAGCATTCACTTTTCAAGATGTTTTATTGTTAGAAATGACATTGCAACATTCTTGACCTGTTTAAGCTTGTGGTTGAATGGCTTCTTAATACTTTTCTGCAGACCCAACTGTTCAATTGCTGTGAGGAAAAACAGATAGGAGAGGCTGCGGCATCCTGAACGCGATTTATCCAGATAAAAATCATAATGAGGTTTATAAAATGCCCCCTGTCTTCACATGTCCGAGGTTCGTCTGTTGTCACATAGCCATTTAGCAAATACTATAAAAACCACTGACCAGTAATTAGAAAGTAATTAAAATGAAAATTATTATACAAATAATTAAATTGAAAAGAATTAAAATCAGTTAAAAATTCTTAAAATAAGAAAAATTATGAAAGAGTCATTGGCAAAAAAATAAATAAATATCAAATTAAAATTTTTTCAAAAACAATGAAATACATTAGTTAAAATAAGTATTGAAGACTTCCAGTGGTGCCATGCTCTGAGATGGCTGCATTGGGTGGAGGCTCCAGTGAGATTGATGATTAACTGACTAATTGATGATTAACTGACAAATTACATAATTTTCTGGACATCCCCTTAAAAAAAACAGCAAATAAGAAAACGATGCCAACAAGAAACACCGTTGGTAAACAATAAACTGAACAAAAAGCGCCCAAAGAGAAGAAAGACCCGCAGCAGGCTAACAATACAGCTAGCTAGAGAAGAAAAGCTAACGAAGCTAATGAAACGGTAGCCGAAGTCCTGCGTGAACTAAAGGAGTTGTGGAAAGAAAATTAGAGTGTGTTTGCTGTTCTAACAAAACTGGAAACATCAGTATGAGACCTGAAAGAGCGTAGGGACACCCTAGAGCAACGCATGGAAGGAGCAGAGAGTAGAAACGGTAGAAAGGCACCGTGGCGGTGCGAGGGCCTTCACAGGCCAGGTCCATGAAGGATCCCTGGCCTTCACAGGCCCTCGCGTCCACGTGGCGGTGCGAGGGCCTTCACAGGCCAGGTCCTTGAAGGATCCCTGGCCTTCACAGGCCCTCGCACCGCCACGTGGACGCGAGGGCCTTCACAGGCCAGGTCCTTCAAGGATCCCTGGCCTTCACAGGCCAGGTCCTTGAAGGATCCCTGGCCTTCACAGGCCCTCGCGTCCACGTGGCGGTGCGAGGGCCTTCACAGGCCAGGTCCTTGAAGGATCCCTGGCCTTCACAGGCCAGGTCCTTGAAGGATCCCTGGCCTTCACAGGCTTTCGCATCCACGTGGTGGAGCAATGGCCTTCACAGGCCTTCACATTACCACGTGGTCGTCTTATTCAAGTACTTCTGAAGGAACAGCCTGCGATGTCATCGATGACATCACGTTCGTTCTGATGACATCTGTGCCTCTTCCTTTTTCTTAAGAGCTCACGTTCAGCGTTACGAAGTAATCGTTAGAGGCCGTTCAGAGCTGTTTGTTCAAGAGACCGGGAGCGGGTCAACGAATAAAAGTATGTTTTCTCCGCATTCAAGCAGGATTCCTATATCCGAGCAACTTAAATTCAGGTATGACAATCTAAAGAGTTATCATCAGGATAACGTTGTTGTGGTTTATTTGTCGTCTCGCTGCCATCTGCTGGTACAAAAAATAAAAAATTAACTCCATAGCGAGTGAAAATAATAGCTTCATTTGTCTCATCTTCTGTATTTCTCGTATTTAATAAATTTCGAACCAGAAATCTCTCCTCTCATCCCTTACCGGATGCTCGTGGTGGCCGTAGTATTTAAAGATCTAACTCAACAAAGCTTTTTAGCAGCAAGGTGTTTTCAGCGCAAGTGCTTTTATATCATAACAGCTCAAGAACCAAGGTCATGCATAGGGAAGCAACAAACAAAATACGATATCAAGTCAAGTTCCATCATTAACTTTGTAATTGAGCATGTTTCTAATGCATTCTAAACCGGCGGGTTTTAGTAGAGATTAATCAAAGTCGCGTTTCAGCTGTTTTAAGGTCTCCTGGGAGTTGATCCAGTCCGCGGGGTTTAGATGCTGAATGCTGCTTCTCTTTCTGGCCTGGTCCCGGGGTCGTAGAGCGGCTCAAACCGAAAGACCTCATGAGCCTGGGAGGTTGATGCTTTACGGCAGATCTTCATTGTTTCGTGGTGCCAAGTCGTTCAGTGATTTGCAAACTAACAACGGTATTTCAAAGTCAATTCTTTGGGCAACAGGGAGCCAGTGTCGGGGATCCTAAAACTGGCGTTTTGTGCTCCATCTTCCTGGTTTTAGCGAGAACGCGATCAGTAGCATTTCTGATCAGCTGCAGCGTTCGATTGATTTGTTGGAAAGACCCGCGAAGTCGCGTGGCAGTAACCAATGCAACTGAAGATAAACACACGGATGATGATCTAGATCTGGCGAGTCGTTGTTCTTAATCCAATAAGTGCAAAAGTTTTACATAATTTATATATGGGCATATATATAAAAATCTCCAGTCCGTCTTCAGCATTCTTTTCACGTAATAAGTATCTCTCCTCCGTGTTCGCAGCTTCCCTCAGTGCCAGACGAGCACTGCACGATCCACTGGTGGTGGTTGGTCAACCTCAGGCAAAAGTGCACACTCTTATGCAGCAAACGTGATGCATGTCCTTCCCCTCATCGCCCTTCACACCTTTATTTTCAGGTTCATTCTAGAACGATCTTGTCTTTCGCCCGTTTCCTCTAACGTCACCCTGTGAGTCTGATCCTAGAATCAGCATCCCATCGCCGGTAGCAGGCAGTTATTTTCTCACTCTAGTCTATCCATTCTCCCATCCTCTTTTCGCTATCTCAATATCCCACAGCTAGCTTCCTTCCACCAGCTAACATATCTTTTCATAGCATCCACTTTACCTTTGTTCACCTTCATCTACCATCTTCTCATCTCTTACCTCTATCTCTGCAATTATCTTCTAATTACTCCTCGAGACACAGCCTGTAAGCCCCTAGTTAGCCTAGCTCCTCCTGCCTCTAATTCTGAGCTTCGGCCCCGGCCTCAGCTCTTTTTTGGGGGATTTCATTCTCTATCAGTAATATCACTCCATAGTATCATTATTTCACCTCTGCTGGCCTTCACCTTTCAGCATTCCACCTTCTCTTGCCCTGCTGTGTCCCCTGCCGGCCTTTTTCTACCAGCAGCCCATGCCCCGCTGTGTCCCCGCTCACCCATAGCAATCACTCTTCTCCCAGCGTCACTTCTCCCTATGCCTCGAACCATTCCCAGCTGTCCTTCAGCCATCTGCCTCTCTCCTCTAATGCCTCGCTGCGCTTCCAGCTTGCTTCTTGATTCCCAGCTGGTCTTCACTTTCCCGTCCTACTCTCCCTCTCCTTTAGCGTCATGTCACTTCCTTTACGTTATTAACTCGGTAGCCAAAGTCAGCGCAACTTCTTTCCCCTTTTTACTTTCTGCCTTATATTCACGGCCTCAGCCCCGGCCTCGGCCTCTTTTTGGGGGATGACGTTCCTAACAGCATCGGGGATGCTCATCTGAAGCCTATCGCTAACGCTGCGATAACCGTTATCCCCAGCCGGGGCCCGAGCGCCAAAGACTTTAAATTCTGTTTGTCAATAAACTCTTCTAATTGTCTTCTCATCTCCGTCTGAGTCTCTCCAGATTGAAATGAAGCCTAGGCGCAAATTCAAACTGGAAGACTCCTTTATCCCCACCGGGACCCGTTAATTGAAGCGACCTGCCCACAATCATCGACCTATCAACGCCGGACCAAGCCACGTCACGTCCAATCATCGACCAAGTCCCAGCTGATAAGGACCTTCATTCATGGTGTCCTTCGCTCTCCAGCCGAGCTCAACCCACCACCACCCCTTCTCCTCCATTCGCCCGGTCCTGAGGCCCGCACCCTTCTTCAACCTCCACCACCAGTGCCGGGCCCTGGGGGGATGACGTTCCTAACAGCATCGGGGATGCTCATCTGAAGCCTATCGCTAACGCTGCGATAACCGTTATCCCCAGCCGGGGCCCGAGCGCCAAAGACTTTAAATTCTGTTTGTCAATAAACTCTTCTAATTGTCTTCTCATCTCCGTCTGAGTCTCTCCAGATTGAAATTGCCTTATTAAAATCAGCATAAAAAAATTTATTTATTATAATTATATTGTGTAAATTGACAAAAAAGTATCTTTTCAAAATCTACTAAACTTACTTTTTCTTTCATTTAGAACTTCAGCACACTTTTGCAAGGGAGTTGAGAGATACTCGAGGAGAAGAAAAGGGTAAAGTAACACTGGAGTGTGAGACCAGGCGGTCTGCCAAGCGTGTGACATGGCTAAAGGGCATGGTGGAGCTCAGATCTGGGAAGAAGTATGTCATCAAACAGAGGGGAGTGGTTCTATCCCTTACCATCACCTGCCTAGAGAAAACAGACTCGGATATTTATGTGTGTGATGTTGGTACCATGCAGAGCCGGGCACAACTTACTGTGCAGGGTGAGTCAATATGCAAAGTGTGTTAGTTTGGTAGGATCATTGCTGATCAGTCATGTTTATTTCCTTTCAAAAGGTCCTTATGCTGTGCCATATAAAATAAGTTTTTGTTGAAGTTTCTGTCATTGTACACAATATAAGAAAAAACTCCAATAGTTGATTTATTCAAATGAAGTAATGTAAGACCTTAACAGTAAGCGGCTATTAATTACTGTTTTTCTTGACAAAAATTATAGCTTTTATTAAAAAGCTCCCGAAAACCATTGTGATTATAGTGTCTCTTTAAAAGTATTCATTCAAATTCAAAGTATTCATGACCTTTTAAGGTTTTCTGATTTTGCCACATTATAATCATAACCTACAGTCTATTTTGTAGGAATTATGTGATAAAGCAAAAAGAGATGGGTATCCGTGTAGCATAAGCAAAAGAATACATGGTTTCCAAAATATTTAGAAAGAAGAATCTGCAGACGTATTCAACCCCCTAAATTCTTGTATTTCTGAATGATCTGCATTTTTCAAGTCATTTAGGAGACACAGCAAAAATATGGAAATGTGACAAAGTCTTAGGTCAGAAGGAGAATCTATTGCAGTACTTGAAAATTGATCTTAACAGACACTCTTTAGCACATTAAACTGAACTTTAGTCATTTTGCAAAGAATAGATATAGCTCTAGATTTGAAAAGCGAAAAACGAATCTACAAAATATTGGCTCAGCTTGGCTTTATGTTAAAGCCCAGCAAACTTTTCAGATTTTTATTAATAAAAAATGAAAGTTTTATTTACTAGTCAAGTATTTTGATAATCTCAGGTGCCATCAAATCCTGATAAAATGCATTGAAGTTTGTGGTTATGATGTGACAAAAGTTTAAAAGCTAATAATAGCTACTCTATTTAGTCTTCATGTGGTTATGACTTTTCCTTATTTCAGGTCAGAAGGTGATAATCTTGGATGAATTAGAAGATGTGGAGTGCCTTGAAGGTGACACAGTAACATTCAGGTGTCGAATTTGTCCCGATGACTATTGGGGGATCAAGTGGTATCTGGACGAGACTCTGCTTTATACCAATGAGCTCAATGAGATCCAGGTGATACCAGGAGGCCTCCACACCCTTACTTTTAGACAACTTGCCCGCAAAGACACTGGTACTATTTCATTTGTAGCAGGGGACAAAAGATCTTATGCCTCACTGCTAGTTAGAGGTAAGGACTTTGACCTTTCTATGAGATTTTAATATTTATTTACACTTCAGTCAGATATAATAAGTCCGTTTGTCTTCATATTACCAGAGAGGCGTCCTACCATCATCAAATCACTGGAAGACTGTGAGGCTTTCGAGGGAGGAGGCTTAGTTTTATCTTGTGTGACTTCTAAGCCATGTCACATCTTGTGGTACAAAGACGGCTGCCTGATGTGGCACTCTTCCAGATACTTCACCACCCATTCTGGCTGTGAAGCCCGACTGACCATTCGAGAGGTCAGCAACAGCGATGCTGGGGTGTACGAGTGCAGCGCTGGCTCTGTCACAACCACAGCTGTCGTTACTGTCAAAGGTATGAACATAAAATGTGTCACTTATTGTTACCATGTCTTGCTTATTTACTAAAGTCTATAGAGTTATAGCAGGTTTTTGTAAAGGTTGCTGTCTTCTTCAGCCATCCCAGCAGAGTTCACCCAGCCTCTGCATGCTGTGGAGGCCAAAGAAGGAGAGGCTGTTACACTAACCTGTGAATATTCTTTACCTGGAGTCCAGTTTCATTGGAGGAAAGGTTTTGAGAACATCCGACCTGGAGAAAAGTATGTCATGAAACAGAGGAAAACCATCATCTCTCTTACCATCAAAGCACTTCTGCCCGAGGACTCAGGAGAGTACACATGCCATTGCAGGCAACACCAGACGACAGCCAGTCTCAAAGTGCAGGGTAAGCTACTGTATGTGAATAGAGTTTTTCTTCACAATGTTTACTGTTTTACTGAAACACTTTGTGTTACAAAGTATGTATTTCTTTTACAAATATGAAACATACTCAGCAAGAGACACAGAGAAGTTCTTAGGTTTTACATTTTTAAAAGTATTTGTTACTATAACTGCATTATTATTTTACAACACTTTTCTGTAAATAAATAAATAAATCTTAAAAACAACAACAAAAAATATTTTAGTCTGTTTTGTAGTTGTGATCTGAGAATTGAAAGTTCATTATGTTCTATATTTTTTCCAGCTATTCCCATTACATTCGTTCAGAAACTGAAGAACCTGCAAGCTGAGGAGGGCAGCAGTGTGATATTGCGTTGTGAAATTTCTAAGCCTGGAATACCGGTAGAATGGAGGAAGGAGCACGAATTGCTGAGGAACGGTGTCAAGTTCCAGATGAGGAAAAGGGAAACCACTTTGGAGCTTCTGATTTGGAAACCTGCACCTGAAGACAGTGGGGTGTACAGCTGTGAGTGTGTAAATCAGATAACATCTGCCACAGTCAAGATCACCGGTAAAATTTTATCACCTAATGAGCTGAATGATGGGTTTAAGAATAAACTGGAGTTAGCTGTCTAACCAGTGGTTACATGCAACTCCTCAGCTCTGCCAGTCACATTCAAACAGAAGCTGAGGAACGTGTTGATTGAGGAGGGCAACACCGCTACATTTCGTTGTGAACTCTCCAAGCCTGGTCAAACTGTTGAGTGGAGGAAAAGTCGAGACAGAGTCATCAGGAACGGAGAAAAGTATCACGTGCGACAGAGAGACACACTTACTGAACTCAGGATCATTGATGTGTCTCCTGAAGACAGTGATATCTACACTTGCATCTGTGGAAACATTGAGACAACAGCCACCCTGACTGTAAATGGTAAAAAAATAAAAAAGAAATACACACAATGCAATTCAAGTGTTTGTTTTTCAGTTGACGAGATTCAGACTTTAGGTCATTCTGGTTATAAATGATATTAATAAAGAAAAAAGAAAATTAGGCTAAAACATTTTATATTTTGCATCATTGGCCTTTGTTAGAATCACTAGATTCTATCAGATTGACATTCTTTTAAACTGGTTTAAATATCATTTAGGTAAAATAAAGTTGTATGCTGATGACATCCTCCTTAAATCAAGCTGTTTTAGAAACAACAGCCATTTTACAATTTCTTTTAGTATGGTGTATAAAAGGAGAGAAATGAATGCAAAGACATAGGGATCAAATGTTTTTAGAATGTCTTAAAAGGTTACTTTTATTCTTCAACTTAAACTTATCAACATACTTTTTTTTTTTTTTTTACCTTTTAGCCATTCCTGTGACCTTCAAGCAAAAGCTGAAGAACCAGCAAGTGGAGGAAGGACACTACATCACACTGCAGTGTGAGATTTCAAAAGCTGGTGTCCCAGTCGAGTGGAGGCTTGGAGGAGAGCAGTTGGAGAATGGAGAGAAGTACCAGATAAAGCAAAGGGATTCCACCCTGGAACTGACCATCAGGGAGGCTGTGCCCGAAGACAGCGGCGTCTACACCTGTGTGTGCAGAGAGCAGAAAACAAAGGCCACAGTAAAAGTCATTGGTATGGTTTTCTGAGACAATTTTAGTACATTTTATCTTCCTAAGTATTCAGTGCTTGCCAGAAGTTTACAAACATGCAACATGTGCATGAAGACAATATTAATTTTGGGCTTTAACGACTGCATTGAATCAATAATTTTCTAGGTTGTAGTGATAAAACATAAAAAATGTGTGCACAAGCTTCAACTTAATCTTTTACCAGATTCACACAATGTAAGCTAAATTCATAAATGCATACCCTCCATGTGGAAACAGTATTTGGATGAAGATCTCTGCAAGATTTTGAAAAACAGCAGAATTTACATGTCAATAAGTATGCAACAAACAATTCTCACTGCATGTTAGACCATTCCTTTTGGTGAAATAAGAGTTAATTAAATTGGTAGGTTTCTTGGTGTGGTCTATGCATAGTCCAAATGTTTTAAATTTTGTTGAGGTCAAGAACACTGTACAGACTGTCAAGCATGGTGGTGTTGTTGGTGTTGTTGGCTAATAAAACCATGTAGTTCAAAGATCATTGGAGACATATGGATATATTTGCACCTGTATATTTAATTTGAAAGATATGTGAATTGGGGAAAAGTTAACAGTAAATTGAAAAAATGTGCGCTCAATTTATGTTTTCAAAACTGATTATATTTGTACGTTGCACCATCATTCCACCCTGGAAAAAACTTAAAATGTATCATTAATGCATCATCAAACTTAATATGGCATTCATGCCAATTATGAGTATTTCTAAAACTACTGCCCAGTACTGTATTGGAGGAGTTGATTTTTTTAACACTGCTATGCCTTTCCCTTGCTTGGTTTAAATTCTCTCAATTATTTCTGTTTTAATAGCGGTTCCTGCCACATTTAAAGTGAGTATGAAGAGCCAAGAGGTGGAAGAAGGGAATAGTGTGACTTTACAATGTGAGCTGTCAAAGAAAGGGGCCCCTATTCAGTGGCTGAAAGAGGGACAGGTGCTGTCTGAAGAGTTAGGCTGTGATAAATACCAGATAATGGTTGAAGGAAGGAAAGCTTCAATGACTATTTTCAATGCACAACCAGATGATGCAGGGAAGTACAGCTGTATTACTGGAGATGAGAAAACCACAGCGGAAATCAGAGTCAAAGGTAAGTTGGGATATAAAAATAAACCTTCATAGCAGTTATACAATTTTGAGAATTACAGGAGAATAAGAGCAGATCACCATGTTTGTTTAACCGAGGAAGCCAAATACCATTTTCTTTTTCAAAAACGCTACTACAGCACTTCCTGTTACATTCAAACAAGAACTCCAGCGCCTGTCAGTCAAAGAAGGAGAGTGTGGAGTTTTCTGCTGTGAACTCTCCAAATCTGGAGCTGCTGTGGAGTGGAGAAAAGGCAGAGTGATTCTGAAACCAGGAGAGAAATATGAAATGAAACAGGAGGGCCATCTAACTAAACTCATTATAAACAACGTGGAGGAAAGCGATGCTGGCAAATACACCTGCAAGACTAAACACAGCCAAACCAGTGCTGAGCTCAGAGTGCGAGGTGAGAGCAAAATCTTTATGGCTTCTAAAAATACACCAGAACACATTTTATTAATGATTACAAAGATTACATTCTTCTTTCTGTAAAATTGATTTACCATGTATTCAACAGAATCACCTGAGCGCAGACGTCAAAGAGGTCAGCCTCAAAATAAAAACCAAAAATCACACTCTCACAGTGTCAGCTCCTTTATGTCTTGAAACCCTAAAGAAAACTTCTTGCTTCATTTCTCCACCTATGTATCCCAAACATAGCTTAATGTAGCTGTGCTTTGTGTTCATTCTGCCATATTTTTCTTTCCTGATGTATCCTTGACTCATTAGTAACAATTGTATTTTGCATAGTTTGTTTCTTCATGTAAGTGAAATTACATGTCAAACATGGTAGATCTTAGAAAATAGACACCCTTGTAAAAAATGGCTGTTTTTATGAAAGTATAAAGTAGGAAAATGATAAATCACTTGACAATATTTTGATTCATATTCAGCTTCCAGTCTTCTTTGGTAGCTTAACCCCTTTTCTTGGCAATATTTAACATTACATGGTACTGTAGTTGTTAACAGAATCTGTCAAATTGTGAACATGTCTTGTCCATTGCCATTTTTTCTTGATAAAAAGATTTTCTAAGATTTCAATGAAATTTTATCAAGAGTGCTATGCCTTTTTAGTAAATAATACTATGGTGACAATTTTCTGTACTTCTCCTTTGTGCAATGAAGTTTTTTTCAATCCTTTGTGTCTTCCGCAAAGTAGCACTTCAGTTTAAGGATGGACATGAGCAAATGTCAAGAAAAACGTTCAAGGACAATTGAACATTACTTTATCTTAAGTAATGTTCAAAGAAACCCCCAGATTTCTTATTATGTATTTTAGGTATTTACCCAACATGACTGAAAGCTGAAATTCAATTTAAAGATGGTTAAACACAATATTAGCTTAGATTGTATATTATGTTAATTACACAACATATGGATTAAAGGTGGAAAAGTTTTTAAATTATTATTTCTTGTTTGTTTTTTTACTAAAACCAGGAATTTCAACAGGGGTGTATACTTTTCTGAGATCCACTGGAGTCATTTCACATCAAAACAAGGGTGTGTTATGTCATGGTGCCAACTAGTTAAAGACTCATTACCTAAATTATAATTATTTTCATGTAATCTGGTATAAGTGGGTGATATCTACTTATGACCGGAATAGATAGAGATCATTACGAGCATGACACTTCATGTGAGGACACCTACCTTCCACCTGAGACATCCTCCATTCCCTGTCATTACTGCCATCGGTCTTATCCTCTCTCAAGCTCAGTACCATGACAAAAAAAATAACTGTTTTGTTTTTCATTACTAACAGATCTCCCTCCACGCTTCAAGTTACCATTAGTTAACCAGGAGGTCACAGAGGGCAACGTTGTGGCTCTGCACTGTGAGCTCAACAAGCCTGCTAACTCAGTGGAGTGGAGGAGAGGAGGACAGCTTCTCAGGAATGGAGACAAGTACCAGATGAGGAAGAAAGACCTGCTGGTGGAAATGAAGATCACAGACCTCACAGTGGAGGATTCTGGCGATTACACCTGTGTATGTGGGGAAGAAAGGACAACAGCTCAGATCACAGTGAATGGTGCGTGCAACTTCATGTAGCTTAAATCTTTGTCTGGAAAAAATAAGACTGTTATTAGTTTGCATTTTAAGATTTAAGAAGATATTTCTTGAGTTGAACAAAAACAAAATGCAGTTAACCAATGACTTACACTTTTATTTGTAATTCACATTCTCCACTCCCTTTCTATGTGTGATACATTTAAATTAAAAGAAACTTAAGAGTTTGGGGGAAATAATGAAGATAAGATTTGTAGCAAAGAGAAAAAATGTTGAATGGTGACAAGAGTTTTACAGGATGATGAATTACACTGATCTGTCAATAATCTGACTAGTTTATGCTAGAAACAGTGTTAATAAATGTAAATGTATGACTGAATCTGTAATAAATCTACTTTGTTTAGTCTAATGCATTTTTGTTGTGTTAATGGTTTAAACAAAACTGAAATAAGTTTTTAGAATCTAATCAAATTATTTGTGATGGAGAAGTTGCAGTGAGGAGGATGAGTGGTGTAACTTGAGTTTAAAGAGAGGGACGAAAAGATTATTGTGCTAAAATTTAGTGTGGGTGTACTGCTCAGATCAAAAGTATTCTTTATGCAACAAATTGTGCTACTGGGATGAAACAGGTCACAGTCTGACTATATTTTTTTGTTTAATGTAGAAAGGCCCATTAAATTCATTCAAGATCTGAAGAATATTCAAGTACAGGAGGGAAACGGCGTGGCACTTTCCTGTGAGCTCTCCAAACCAGGCTTCCCAGTGCAGTGGAAGAAGGATGATGTTGTGCTGACCAGTGGTGAGAAATACCAGATCAGGCAAAACGGCTCCAAGCCAGAGCTTCTCATCAGGAAAAGTCTCCCAGAGGACAGCGGCTCTTACAGTTGCATTTGTGATGATGTCAAAACTACAGCAAGTGTTGCAATTACTGGTGAGACACACCACTACCATCTCAAAATGAAATCATCTTGTGCATTGAAGGATGTTGTAGTAGATCTGGGTTTTCTTCCCTCAGCAATTCCAGTGATATTCAAGCAAAAACTGAAGAACCAGGAAGCAGTGGAGGATGGTTGTTTAACATTACGCTGTGAGCTTTCCAAACCTGGACAAGCAGTAGAGTGGAGGAGAGATGCACAACTTCTGAAGGATGGAGAAAAATACCAGACAAAGCAGGAGGGCAGAGCAGCAGAGATGCTGATTAGAACTGTAACTCTTGCAGATGCAGGAGAATACAGCTGTTGTGCTGGGACTGCTGTGACTTCAGCTGACATCAAAGTTAGAGGTATGATTCATGTTCTACGTATGGGGAAGGCACAAAACTTTCTGCAAAGAACATTAAAGATATTTAAAATAAATCTTCTGCATATAAACTGTTTACAATATTTTCCAGCTCTTCCTGTGACATTCAAGAAAGAAGTTGAGAATTTGGAGGTAAAGGAAGGAGACAGCGCAGCTTTCTGCTGTGAGCTCTCCAAACCCGGAGCTCTGGTCGACTGGAGAAAAGGCAGAGTCATCCTGAAGACTGGTTACAAGTACGAGATGAAACAAGAGAGAGGTCTCACCAAGCTGATCATCAACAACGTGGAGGAGAACGATGCTGGAAAATACACCTGCAAAACAGAGGACAGCCAATCCACAGCTGAGCTCACAGTCAAAGGTTAGAAGAAAGAAAATGTGCTGCTTTTCTAAACGTGAGACATATATTTACTGTTAATTTCAGCCAGTAGCTAATATGTAAAATTTTTTTTTTTTGTTGAAATAAGGCATTTTTCCATAGTAAAAACAACGTTCAGCTGTAAGAGCATACTAAATATCATAAAACTGAAGTAAAAGTTAGCAGAAGACCTGGAGGCTTACTTAAAAATCAAGAAATCTTGAATGAAAATTTTAGGACTAAACAAAAAACCCAAAGCAACGTAAATAATAAACATTTTCTTCATATTGCAGCTCCACCCGTCACATTCAAAATAAAGCTAAGGAACCAGCAGGTGGAGGAGGAAAACAGCGTGACGTTGAGTTGTGAATTGTCAAAGCCCGGCCTCGCTGTGGAGTGGATGAAAGGGAAAGAGCTGCTGAAGAGTGATTTCAAGTACCAGATTAAAAATCGTAACAGCATCATGGAGCTGACCATCAAAAACACCCAACTGGAGGACAGTGGGCTCTACAGTTGTATGTGTGGAGATGTCAAGACCACAGCGCATGTCACAATTACACGTAAGAGTACTTGCTAAATTTTAAATCTCATGAGGTGAAACAACTTTCAAGTCTGAGAGAAATTATCTTAAACCGAATGAAAATCAAAAGACACAATACTTTTTCTTCTCAACTTTTCTATTTTTTTATTTTACTTTTTAGCATGATGCATGATCTATATCTTCCCTCCTCAAACTGTCTGCACCACAGCAGCTTAAACCTATTTATGTTGCAGAGGAGACTTAATGATTGTATTTTAGAGTTGTTGTTTTTTTTACATAAACTATGCTTCTGTAATGTACATTTATTAATATGAATGATACTAATAAAAAATGTGAATTAGCAACACTAGGCAGTACTTTAATATTTAACCATGCCTTGACTCGCTGTACCTACACATTGCAGTACTTGAGAATTAAAACTACCTTTACTAGTATGTGGGTCTGCAGCGTTACAAAGTCCAAATATTACAACAAGGGATGCACTGTTTTTGCAGATGTGCAATAATGTGCAATACTTGACCATTCAGATCATCAATCCAGGCAAAATGGGGCTTTTTGAGGGAAAACCTAAGTAGACGCTTGCTAATTTTATGATGGAAAGCACTTTGAACTGCGTTGTTGCTGAAATGGCCTATAAAAATAAACTTAATTGATTAATTGAATTGTAGCTACCTGAAAACAAAGATTTGGAGAAATGTTATGCAGTATGAGAAATATATTGTTTGTCTTGAACTTTTAGGAAGGTATAAGAACTCATTCTAGGGAAAATTGACCAATTGAGTGTACATAGCTCAGGCATTTTATAATGCAGCACAGGCCACTCTGGCATTTTTCAGGTGAGGTTCTAATTTATTTCAAAGTTAGCCAGACATATTGTATTTTCCATCTAAACCATAACCTAATCTATGTTTTCTCAAAGTTTTGAGGGGTGAAAATGTATTTGTAGTGATAAATACTGCAATAATTGTGAAAATTAAGTTTTTTGACCCTATGTTTTCCCAGCCATCCCTCTAACATTCAAACTGGGTCTGAAGAACCAGGAGGCTCCGGAGGGAGGGAATGTGTGTCTGCGCTGTGAGCTGTCCCGGGCCGGGGTGCCCGTGCAGTGGTGGAAAGGGGAGGACCAGCTTTACCACGGAGAGAGATTCCAGATGACACAGAA
Organism: Xiphophorus hellerii; assembly: GCF_003331165.1. Lineage (NCBI taxonomy): Eukaryota > Metazoa > Chordata > Actinopteri > Cyprinodontiformes > Poeciliidae > Xiphophorus > Xiphophorus hellerii. Next base: position 13,536,052 of record NC_045680.1, read on the forward strand.
AGGGAAGATGGCTGACATGACCATCAGAAACATACAACCAGAGGATGTTGGAGAATACAGCTGTGTATTTGGAGGTCAAAAGACAACAGCTGAAGTCAACGTGAGAGGTAAGGGAAATATGATGCTTACATTCTGTAGACTTCAATTTTTTTCTTAATCCTTTTAAGGTTGGGATTCACATTTTTTTATTTGAACTGAGCTCATTGTAAAATATAAAATCGAAGCTGCATTCACCCTAACCTGCAAGACTGTGAATTAAGTACAGAATATACTATTTAATAAGCCAAAATGATGATAGTGACTAAAGAATTTGTCTTAACTAGACTTTATTTACAGCTTTATTTACCTCATGGCTGAATACTTTATTTTATCTCGTTTTTAACTTGAAATAATGTAAAGAACAAAGGAAATTAATAAGCTAAGTAATATTAAGTTTTGGTAAGTAGAATAATTTTTGACACACTGATTAAAAAATGCACTGTATAATTATCTACCGCCCACCCAAGCCCTTGAGTGAACAATAATCTCACATGTTTGTGCAAATGCAATTTCTCATTTTGTGTTTACCAGCTGCAGCATCTGTGTACTTTGAGAAGGAACTAGAGAGCCAAGTGATTATGGAGGGGAAATCTGCGCTCATGTCCTGTGAAGTTTCTAGTGCTAATGTTCCTGTCACTTGGAAGAAAGATGGCACTGTGGTGGAAAACGGAGTGCATTACATAGTGAGAAAAAAAGGCCCTTTGCACACTCTAGAGATTAGGAAACTGCAGCTGGCAGATGCTGGAGAGTACTGCTGCATCACCAGAGGAAAGAAAACCACTGCCAAACTGATTGTGAGGGGTAGGTGAAAAATATTATCCCTGTTAATTTTTATCTGATATAAAAAATTAACATCAATATAAATGAGTAAAAAGTGTTTGATGTAATAAACATGTCATGCATTTCAGCTTAAAAACATCCAAATATTTTGGGTAGAAAATCCTTAAAATAAAAGAAGCTGTACACCCCTTTAAACATTTACTTTTTTTTTCAAGCATCCAGTCTTCTTTGGTAGACACTTGCTCTTAGTTTTAGATAATCTGATTAACCAGAAGGAACTTAAAGCTTTTCTCAGTATTTTGGTCATTTTGCATCACTGAGCTAAAATCAGAAAAAAAGGTCAGGGATGATGTGAAGAGGCTGACAGTAACTGATTCAGCTGCAGGAATTTGTGACTAGTATTGGATGTGTTTCGATATTAAGCTGTAGTGAAACATTGTGGTGGCAATCATGGTTGCTTTTCTTCAGATGGGGCTTGGGTTTCTGTCAAGCTAGAGGAACCTGATTTAAAAAAAAAACAGTCAGTTGTGAAGCAAAATCTTTAGGTGTGCTGAAGTTGATCATTCTCAACTTCATTTATCTAAAGAGCTGGCTGAATATTGCTCCTTATTTTTCCACAGAGCGTGTCAAGATTGTGAAAGAACTGCAGGACCTAACAGTGACAGCTGGAGAAGACGCTGTGTTCGTGTGCGAGCTGACCCATGCAGATGTGAGCGAGGGCGTATGGTGGCTTGGTTCGAGCCCCCTGCAGAAAAATGAGATGAACCAGATGACGTGCCGTGGTCGCCAGCACCGCCTCGTCCTCACCATGACAACACCAGAAGAGACCGGGAATGTAGCATTTGTAGTTGAGGAGGAAAGGACCTCTGCAAAACTGTTGGTTCTCCCTAAGCCCAAAGGTGGGTAAAAAAAGGGGCCCAAAGTGTACATCCAGATTAAATCATCTAGTTTTCATTTGAATTTATTTGAACTTTAACATTTGGCTTCAAATGTTAGTTTTGTTTGAGGAGAAACCCAAAGACAGTGTCATCATGGAAGGAGAGACAGCTTTCCTGTCCTGTGCTACATCTGATTGCATCACCATGGTTACCTGGAAGCGCAACCATGTCCCACTTCGAAGTGGTGATAAATATGAGATGTGCAAGGAGGGTAAAGTCAATCTGCTTCTTATCCATGATGTGGAGCCCCAGGATAGTGGCATATATTCCTGTGATACAGGAGATGTGCAGAGCAGTTTCAAACTGACTGTAACAGGTAATTATTTTCTTTTCTTGTTATCTGGTTGAAAAGTCAAATTTTATTCGGTGGTCTTTTTCTAATTTCATTTGGATCAAAAGTGTCTTCAGATATAACATTTTACAAAACTTTCACTTTTGTATTTTATTCCAGAACTTCCTCCATTCTTTCAAGAAGAGCTACAAAGTGTAGAAGCTGAAGAAGGAGGCTCGGCCTGCCTCTACTGTGAGATATCTAAACTAGGAGTGCCGATTCAGTGGAAAAAGGACAGGCTGCCAATAAGAGCGAGCAGGAAGTATGAGGTGAGGCAAGATGGCTGCTTTCTCCAGCTTTACATCAAAGATCTTAAACCTGAGGACAGCGGCAGCTACACATGTCAAGCAGGGAGTGCAGAGACAAGTGCAACTGTGTCTGTAAGAGGTGCGTGAAGCTCAACGGGTACGGGATTATTGGTCAAATATCAACTCCAGAAAATTTTATTTATTGTACTTTGCTCTCCAATCTTCCCTTAGAGACGGCCCCATTCTTCAAAAAAGAATTAAGAAGTTTGGAGGCAGAGGAAGGAGGTGCAACTTTCCTGCAATGTGAGCTATCTAAACCAGGGTTGTCTGTGCAGTGGAAGAAGAACAAACTGCCTCTTAGGGCAAGCAGGAAGTATGAAATAAAACAAGATGGCTGCCTGTTCCAACTCCACATCAATGACCTGAAACCTGAAGACAGTGGCAGCTACTCATGTCAAGGAGGAAACACAGAGACGACTGCTAATGTGACAGTCAGAGGTGACAATTCAGTCATTAGGATCAATTTGATGGGGGAACTTAGCTATTATAATAAACCACCAAAAATGCATTTCAGCTGTTCACGAATTTAAGTCATGTTGAATATATTTGACGTTACAATCTTGTTTTTCCCAGAACTCCCAGCTTTTTTCAGGAAGAATCTGCAGAATATAAAGGCAGATGAAGGGGGTACAGCCTCACTTTTCTGTGAAGTTTCTAAGTCTGGATTCTCTGTTCGGTGGAAGAAGAACAATGTGCTTCTGAGAGCCAATAGGAAGTATGAGATGAAGCAGGAAGACTGCTTTCTACAGCTTAACATCAAGGAGATCAATCTAGAGGACAGTGGCTGCTACACTTGCCAAGCAGGAGGAGCCGAGACTAGTGCCACTGTCTCAGTAAAAGGTTTGTAATTTGGAAAATTGCAGACAAGATTTTGTAGTGTTACAGCCCTTAATTATGACACATATTTATCAAAATGTAATTATTGTAAATTTGAAATCAATATTTTATACACCACTAAACATTGCACTTCTATCAGGCATGTATTCCCCAACTTATTTTATGTTTTCATGCAAATTGCATTACATGTTCTTAAACCTTTGTGCATGATTTTGTATTTTCAACAGCGCTCCCACCTTTCTTCAAGGAGAATTTGAAAAGTCTAACCATTGAGGAGGGAGGGACAGCATCCCTTTGCTGTGAGGTATCCAATCCTGGGCTATCAATACAATGGAAGAAGAACAGGCTGCCACTGAGAGCAAACAGGAAGTATGAGATGAAGCATGATGACTGTTTCCTCCAACTTTACATCAAAGATCTCACACTTGATGATAGTGGTTGCTACTCATGTCAGGCTGGAGATGTAGAGACCATAGCAACTGTGACAGTGAAAGGTTATAACCTTCTCCTCCCCAAAATAATTTGAAGAACTTTCTAGTTGTAGGTAGTGGAATAACAAAATATAAATGTTCTACATTTTCAGAACTTCCCACCTTCTTCAAGAAAGAGCTAATAAACATGGAGGCTGAGGAAGGTGGAGCAGCATCTTTGTGCTGTGAAGTGTCTAAACCTGGAGCGTCTGTGCAGTGGAAGAAAAACAAGATGCCATTAAGAGCAAGTAAGAAGTTTGAGATGAATCAGGGAGGCTGCATAGTTCAGCTTCACATTAATGATGTCAAAGCTGAGGACAGTGGTAGCTACACATGTCAAGCTGGACCCGCTGAGACCACTGCGACACTATCTGTGAAAGGTTTGTTGGTTCAAAAAGCTCTGATGTTGATTTTGATGCACAATGTTTCTAGTCAATATAAGAGAATCAACTAGGCAAGTTAATAAACGCATTAAAATATTTGGCAGTTGTGAGTTGAATGTCTTCATGTAATTAGTATGTTTGAATAAAAAGGTGCAATATTTAAAATGTTTTATAATACTTTATAGAACACCCAGTTTTCTTCATGAAAGAATTACAAAATATAAATGGTGACGAAGGAAGTATCATCTCTCTGTGCTGCGAACTTTCCAAACCTGTTCCTGCGCTCTGGAGGAAAAACAAATTGCCTCTGAGAGCCAGCAGGAAGTATGAGATGAAACAAGAAGGTTCCATCATTCAACTTTATATCAAAGATTTAAAACTTGAGGACAGCGGCAGCTACACATGTCAAGCTGGGAATGCAGAGACAAGTGCAACTGTGTCTGTAAGAGGTGCGTGAAGCTCAACGGGTTCTGGATTATTGGTCAAATATCAAGGACAGAAAATTGTATTTACTGTACTTTGCGCTCCAATCTTCCCTTAGTGACGGCCCCATTCTTCAAAAAAGAATTAAGAAGTTTAGAGGCAGAGGAAGGAGGTGCAGCTTTCCTGCAATGTGAGCTATCTAAACCAGGGTTGTCTGTGCAGTGGAAGAAAAACAAACTGCCTCTTAGGGCAAGCAGGAAGTATGAAATTAAACAAGATGGCTGCATGTTCCAACTCCTCATCAATGACTTGAAACCTGAAGACAGTGGCAGCTACTCATGTCAAGCAGGAAACACAGAGACGACTGCTAATGTGACAGTCAGAGGTGATGATCCAAATATTAGGAGGAATTTGATGACAAGATTTAGCTATTATAATAATCTACCAAAAACACATTTCAACTGTTCACCAACTACAGTCATGCTAAGTATATTTGATGTTACAATATCTTATTTTTCCCAGAACTCCCAGCTTTTTTCAGGAAGGATCTGCAGAACATAAAGGCAGATGAAGGGGGTACAGCCTCACTTTTCTGTGAAGTTTCTAAGTCTAGAATCTCTGTTCAGTGGAAGAAGAACAATGTGACTCTGAGAGCCAATAGGAAGTACGAGATGAAGCAGGAAGGCTGCTTTCTGCAGCTTAACATCAAGGAGATCGATCTAGAGGACAGTGGCTGCTACACTTGCCAAGCAGGAGAAGCAGAGACTAGTGCCACTATCTCAGTAAAAGGTTTGTAATTTGGAAAATTGCAGACAAGATTTTGTAGTGTTACAGCCCTTAATTATGACACATATTTATCAAAATGTAATTATTGTATTTTCAATTATTACTCTCTTCAACAGAGCTCCCACCTTTCTTCAAGGAGAATTTGAAAAGTCTAACCACTGAAGAGGGAGGGACAGCCTCCCTTTGCTGTGAGGTATCCAAGCCTGGGCTGCCTGTGCAATGGAAGAAGAACAGGCTGCCACTGAGAGCAAACAGGAAGTATGAGATGAAGCATGATGACTGTTTCCTCCAACTTTACATCAAAGATCTCACACTTGATGATAGTGGTAGCTACTCATGTCAGGCTGGAGATGTAGAGACCACAGCAACTGTGACAGTGAAAGGTTATAACCTTCTCCTCCCCAAAATAATTTGAAGAACTTTCTCGTTGTAGGTAGTCGAATAACAAAACATAAATGTTCTATATTTTCAGAACTTCCCACCTTCTTCAAGAAAGAGCTAATAAACATGGAGGCTGAGGAAGGTGGAGCAGCATCTTTGTGCTGTGAAGTGTCTAAACCTGGAGCTTCTGTGCAGTGGAAGAAAAACAGACTCCCTCTAAGAGCCAGCAGGAAGTATGAAATTAAACAAGATGGCTGCCTGTTCCAGCTCCACATCAATGACCTGAAACCTGAAGACAGTGGTAGCTACACATGTCAAGCAGGAAACACAGAGACGACTGCTAATGTGACAGTCAGAGGTGATGATTCAACCATTTGATGAGGGAATCTATCACAATAAACTACCAAAAACAAAGTTCAACTTTTCATCAACTGAATTATATTTATATGCTAAGTATATTTGATGTTACAATACCTTATTTTTCCCAGAACTCCCAGCTTTTTTCAAGAAGAATCTGGAGAACATAAAGGCAGACGAAGGAGATACAGCCTCCCTTTTCTGTGAGGTTTCTACGTCTGGAGTCTATGTTCAGTGGAAGAAGAACAATGTGCTTCTGAGAGCCAATAGGAAGTATGAGATGAAGCAGGAAGGCTGCCTTCTACAGCTTAACATCAAGGAGATCAATCTAGAGGACAGTGGCTGCTACACTTGCCAAGTAGGAGGAGCAGAGACTAGTGCCACTATCTCAGTAAAAGGTTTGTTAGTTTGGTAAACTGCTTGGTAAATACTACAGGAAGAAACTTTATTCAGAGCAAGACAATTTAATGCTCGCTTTTCCTGCTATGCCACCACTGGATCTTTATGTATTGCTTATCTTCTCAGAGCTTCCCCCGTTCTTCAAGGAGAATTTGAAAAATGTCTCCAGTGAGGAGGGAGGGACAGCATCCCTTTGCTGTGAGGTATCCAAGCCTGGGCTAACAATACAATGGAAGAAGAATAGGCTGCCACTGAGAGCAAACAGGAAGTATGAGATGAAGCATGATGACTGTTTCCTCCAACTTTACATAAAGGATCTCACACCTGAGGATAGTGGTAGCTACTCATGCCAAGCTGGAGCTGCAGAGACTACAGCAACTGTGACAGTGAAAGGTTGCAAAACCAAAATTGTTAACTCAGTAAAGCCTCATGCGTGTATTTATTGTGCAATGTATGGTTATATCAGAAGGTCTAAATGTTTTTTTTGTATTAAGAAAATTTAAATTCTTGCGTATTTTCTCAGATCTTCCTCCTTTCTTCAAGAAAGAGCTAGTAAACATGGAGGCTGACGAAGGTGGAGCAGCATCTTTATGCTGCGAAGTGTCTAAACCTGGAGTGTCTGTGCAATGGAAGAAAAGCAAGATGCCACTAAGAGCCAGTAAGAAGTTTGAGATGAAACAAGAAGGTTCCATCCTTTATCTACATATAAAAGATCTGAAACCTGAGGACAGCGGCAGCTACTCGTGTCAAGCAGGGAATGCAGAGACAAGTGCCATCGTGTCTGTAAAAGGTTTGTGAAGCTGAGGTAGTTTGGAATTACCTCAGCTAACACAGAATATTTAATTTATTGTATTTTTCTCCCAAATCTTCCCTTAGAGACGACCCCATTCTTCAAAAAAGAATTAAGAAGTTTAGAGGCAGAGGAAGGAGGTGCAGCTTTCCTGCAGTGTGAGCTATCTAAACCAGGGTTGTCTGTGCAGTGGAAGAAAAACAAACTGCCTCTTAGGGCAAGCAGGAAGTATGAAATAAAACAAGATGGCTGCCTGTTCCAGCTCCACATCAATGACCTGAAACCTGAAGACAGTGGCAGCTACTCATGTCAAGCAGGAAACACAGAGACGACTTCTAATGTGACAGTCAGAGGTGATGATCCAAATATTAAGTGGAATTTGATGACGAGATTTAGCTGTTAAAATAAGCTTAAAAAAACTAATTCAAACTATTTGCTAATTTAAATATTACACATTTTTTTCTTATCTTTCCCAGAACTCCCAGCTTTTTTCAAGAAGAATCTGCAGAACATAAAGGCAGATGAAGGAGATACAGCCTCCCTTTTCTGTGAGGTTTCTAAGTCTGAAGTCTCTGTTCAGTGGAAGAAGAACAATGTGCCTCTGAGAGCCAATAGGAAGTATGAGATGAAGCAGGAAGGCTGCCTCTTTCAGCTTTACATTAATGATGTCAAACCTGAAGACAGCGGCAGCTACTCTTGTCAGGCAGGACCAGCAGAGACCACTGCAACTTTATCTGTGAAAGGTCTGTAATGAAGCAATTTGAAATTACGTCATTTGTATCCTAACAAAGGCCCTCCAAATGATATTTTTTTTGTTTTACAGAACTTCCTGTGTTCTTCATCAAGGAGTTACAAAATATGAATGCTGAGGTAGGAGAGATGATCTCATTGTGCTGTGAACTTTCCAAACCTGGGGTTTCAGTGCTGTGGAAGAAAAACAAGCTGCCACTGAGAGCCAGCATGAAGCATGAGATGAAACAAAATGGTTGCCTCTATCAGCTTAACATCAAAGATCTCAAACTTGAGGACAGTGGCAGCTACACATGCCAAGCAGGGAGTGCAGAAAGCACTGCAAATGTGGCAGTTAAAGGTGTGTTTATTTTAACTTTGGGCATTCATTATTAATTATTTATAAAAATATGCTTTTCTCAATCTGTTGGTTACATCGTTGTAGCTTAGGATCAGTGCTTTTCAAACATAATATGTGTCAGAAATTACTGCAGCAAGTGCAGCAGTATACCATATATGCCAGTTACTGTACAAATATGCCACTGCTACAACATTTCCACAACTACTACTCAAATATGACATCAATGACAAACACAACATCAATCACATGCAACACAATGGAAATGATCTGTTAGTTTTGATGAATATTCACTCACATTGGCTTGTCGGATTCCTGAAATTATGTCACTTCTACTTTCTGATGAAATTGGCTAAAGACTGTGTAACCACTTATAGCACTCACAGAGCATTTCATTCCTAAAAATGGGGGGACAAAATACAAGATGGTACCCTGTTCTAGAAATTGAACACTGTGATACCATTCATCCTTTCATACACGCATTGATCACACCGGAACCACATAAAAAGCTCCACAAATATTTCAACAATGTGATAGGAATTGATCCTTTAATAAAACCTGCTTCAATTTCGCATGTTTACTCTGTGTAACATGCATTTTGCTGACAACAACATACATGGCAAGATAAAACATAGTGCTTTAGTATTTAGTAAGATAGTTGTTGCTCTAAACAGTTTGGTAACTACAGACTACTGAATGTACAGTACACAAAAAAATGAAGCCCTGAAAATGTATTACTCCCTTATTTGACGCTGTACAATATATGTTTCCTTTCAATCCACTTAGAGCTTGCTTCATTGTTCATCAAAGAATTACAAAGTGTAGAGGCAGAGGTTGGCAGTGCAGCCTCATTGTCCTGTGAGTTATCCAAACCTGGAGTGTCTGTACTGTGGAAAAAGGATAATCTGCCTCTGAGAGCCGGTGAGAAGTATGAGATGAAACAAGATGGCTGTTTCCTGCAGATTAACATCAAGAAGCTCAGTTCAGAGGACAGTGGTAGCTACTCATGTCAAGTTGGAAATGCAGAAACGTCTGCAAGAGTACAAATAAAAGGTGTGCATCTTTTTTTTTAATTTAATCTTGGATGATTACTCTAATAATGTTAATAGTATTTTTTCTTCTGTGAAGCACCAAAACCTCCATCAGAGGAAAAGTCTAGAACAGCATTGGCGCAGATGAAAAGTACTATCGCTAAACCAGCTCTCGCTTCAGAAATTGAAAGGCCCAACCTTCCAGATCCCAACCAGATTCCCCCAGAGCCCAAGAAGAGAACAAATAGAAAAGCATCTATTACTTCTGTTGAAAAAGACACAGAGCAAGTTTTTGACGTAAAGGTGTCTGTGAAGAATATCAATAATGAAGTCCAACAGGGTGTCCAACATGAAGGATCTAAAGTTGAGCACTTGGATGTTGCTCAGAATGGAACAAAAGTGGAGAGGAGTGAAGACAAAGGGAGTGAAGTGCACAAGAAAGAGGCTAAGACAGTTCAGCTACCAGAGAAGGATTATAAGGCTGGCAGGAGGATTGAAAAGCCAACTTCACCTCTGGGTAAGGAAAATGATCTTATGGAAAAGAGGCAACCAGAAGGAAATGTAGGAAAATTTGTTAAAGTCATCCCTCCAGTAAATAAATCAGAAATGCTTGTGGGTAACAAAGTGGTTGAACTGAAAGAGACAGAAAAGGGATGTGAAACTGAAAAGGGGTTTAAACAACAAGAAGACTCTTCAGAAGAAGCAAATGAAGTTCAACAGAAAATAACTCAACGAACAACAACACTTTGGAGAAACAGTCAGGATGAAAAACATGTACAAGAGCAGTTTAATGAGAAAGAAGTAAACACAGATGTCAAACCTTCAAAAACCAAAGATGAAGTAAGAAAGACAGAAGAGGAGACTTTGAAACCACCAGTAAGATCTAAGGCAAAGGTAGCATATGGAGAGCAATCACTCAAGTCTATTATGAATCAAACAGAGGATACAATTCCTCGACTAATCAAGACCTCTCTTAAAGATTTTGAAGATCGTAAAGAGAAACAAAATGGACAAGAGTTCACGGAGAAGAAATGGACACAAACACCCAGAGCAAACCAGCAATCAATAGAAGAGCCAGAAAAGGCAGATGAAATCCTTCAATTTGCACCTCCAAAACCACCTGAGAGGAGAAAGAGTAAGGTAAAAATAGGAATGGAAATACAGGAGTCAAGGGACACAGAGACAGATCAAGATGATATACAGCCTAAAAGTGTTGGAGTAAAGTCCCCTGAGGAGAAGACAGGCAAACAGCTTAAAAAGCCTTTGAAGAAAGATGTTGAAGAAATTTTAAAATTAGAAAGAAGTAAGTCTATCACAACTGATAGTGAAACAGGAGATAAACTTAAGCAACCAGTAAAACCAATTAAGAAAGAACCTGAAATTAAACTGGCTGTTGAGCCAATAAGAAGAGTGGAGGAAACAAAATCAACTAAGATGGAAGACGACATTCCTCTGCTCTACATTTCTGAGGAAGAAACGTTCTCAGAGGCCTTAACTGAGCTTCCTCCTAACCACTTCCAACCTGCTGTTCCCGAGAGACAAACAGGACAGCAACTTATCCAGGAGATCCAGCCACCAGAACCGTCTCCCCTGGAGACTGACATCAACACAGAGGATGAACCCGAAATGCAAGAAGCTGCCATTAAGATCCAGGCAGCATTCAAAGGCTACAAAGCTCGCAAAGACATGCGACCAGTCTTCAAGGAGGTATTCAAGAACCAGAATGCAGATCTTCATGGTACACTTACATTAAAGTGTGTTGTCAATGGAAGACCCAGCACTGTGCGCTGGATGAAAAATGGCCAACATGTTATAAATGATCCTCGATGCCGGGTTGAAACAACAGAAAACGGAGAATGCACACTTGTGGTTAAAAACTTGAACAACAGTGACAGCGGAGTTTATACCTGTGAGGTGGCAAATAAGTTTGGTGTGACCTCCTACAATGGAAACATAACTATAGTGAAGACTGTGCAACCTGTTCCTGCAGTCCAGACGCCTATACACCCACCACTAGCAGCCATAACTCCTTTGCAGGTTGCTCCACAAAAGCCTGACACCCAGCACATGACACAGACTCAAAGTCTAACTCAGAGTCAAGCAGAGCTAGCTCCAACTTCAGATGCTGAAAATTATGTAGAAAGTGTGAGTGTTTCCCTGTGGGATGCCTACATCTTGACAGAACAGAACAATCAAACACTCCTGCAAGAGAGAAGATCTTCACTCATTGCTGTCAGCTCCTGTAAGTTGCACATTTGGTTTTTAGTTGTAAGCACAAACCAGGGCTATCACTAAGCCATGCAATTTCAAATCAAACCCTAAATTATATATATTGGCAACTTTCTACCTTTAACAGTGTCAAGTCCCTCAGAGTATGACACGGCTCCTGATATAATGGAGCCTGTTGAGACTATTCCAGTGACACCAAGGTAGTTCTCCTTACATTGTTCCTACATTTTAATGCTCATCTTGAATGTTGTGCTCCTGAAACTAAACTGGTCTTTATTGATATTTTATCAGGGAAGTACCAAAACCAGCTGACACAATGCAGCCAAAGGAGAATAACGAAGAAACAGCTGCTCCGAAACCTCCTATGAAACTGCTGAATGTTAAAGGTCAGCAAAATTAATTATATTTTATATGCTGGGACAAAGTACAAAAAACTATTCCAAAAATAACTTTACATTTTGAAATGTACAATTATAATATGTTGAATATTAAAAAAACAAATAAATAGGAAAACTTATCCCAAAATAGAAAAAAAATGAAGACTTTTTTGTTGAGAAAATGATTTGTTTCACATGTGAAATGTAATATGCTTGGAGTGGTCTTAATGATATTTCTTGGTAAAACATTCAGATTTATTTCTCAGCTGTGTCCTACAAATGTTTTCACATGAGTAGCAGTTTCCCAGCATGGACACTAAGTGTCACCAGTGAGCCAATAACTTTAGAATCAGATTTTGTTGACCTGAGCCTGCTTACCGTTCAGGTAAAAACAACAACAAACAAACAAACAAAATATAAAGTTGCATCTTCCTGTCTTTCTGGCAGCCAGTCACTGCATGTTGGCATTTTGGATCATTTCGCTTGTAGTTCCTATGCTGCCCTCACGATGTGTTGCTCTTACAAAGCTAGACAGCTAGCTAACACTTGAGTTGAAAATAATCCAGTCCTTGATAGTTTTCTTGTTTTATTTTGCAACTCTTTGCTGGTTTGTGTTTCTTTCCTTTTATTTTATTTTCCTTTATTTTATTTTGTAAAACTGTAACAAAACACAAAATCAGCTACAGATACAGAAAACAACTAGGCGAACACGTGACTCCCAATTCTCTCCATTTAGCTAACGATGCAGCTTTAAATATTGGTTGGGAAACGTAAAACTTTTCTACAAAATATTAGACAATGCTGGAATAACGATTAATAAAATGAACTTACAGACAAATAGTGTCCAAGGAACAAACGTGTCTGAAGGACAGACGAAGACACCAATCGTACAGCTGGACGAGTTCTGCTTGACTGACCAAATTAAATATGTAAACAATGTCCACTAGGTGTCAGTAAGGTTGCATAGTTTAACTTACAATTTACCAAATACTTAACAAAACATAATGATAGAGTCAGCACAGCTTGACTGGTTTTGTTACATTTAATGCAAGACCTTCAGTCTCTCCAAATCTAAACCATTGCTTGTTTGTTTTTTCAGAAACTGTACAAAGCAGACTAACAAAGATCTGTGTCTGCCCATTATTAACACATCAGCTTTTACATAAAAATGCTGTATGCATTTTTGTAAATATGCATACAGCAATATTTCTTTCCATCTTACTATTGTTTTTCTACAGCCAGATTTATTTACTGTGCTACTAAAATAAAGTTTCCCTCTGTTCTAATTTGAAGGACCTCATGATATTAAGCTAAGAACACCATCTCCAAAGCACCATCGGTCCCACACACCTTTAACAAGTACTGTGTCTGGATCTGAGTCAGAGGGTGAAGAAGATAGACGAGAGGTACATTTTACATTGTTATCATATTTGTAGCAAGGTTGATTTAATTAAGCCATTATCATATGAGTAAAATTATCTTAGCATTAATAAAGTCGAACCTTCTTAATGTTTTCTTCTTCAGATATTTGAAATATATGTAGCTCGAGCCGACTGCAGTCCTAATATTGGAAGTAAGGACAGTTTTATTCTTAAAGAGGGTCAGTTTGTGGAGGTCCTGGACTCTGTTCATCCTGACAGATGGTTGGTGAGGACCAAACCAACCAAAACCAACCCCTCTCGGCAGGGATGGCTGTGTCCTGCCTATCTGGAAAAGAAGAGAAAAGTAAGTTGTACAAATATTGTTGGTGAATCTGTGTAGTTTTAAGTTTATATGTAAAGTTTAACTCATACATTTACATAAACCATATAATTGTTCCTTAATGTCTGACATTAAGCCAGACTACACCTTTCTTGTTTTAGGTCAGATAGGATTGCAAGAAAATTCAGAGATAGATTTTTAGATATTTTTGTAGTTGTTCTCAAATTCAGAAGTTTAGATAAATTTCCTTATTGCTTGGTTTAATTGCCTGAACTGTATGCTAAACATTTTTGGTATCCTTCCACAAGCTTTTCAGAAGTTTGAATTTCAATTTGAATTTGTCTTATTTAATGACAGACAGTGAGATGAAATGTTGTACTATTCATGAAAATATCTGGTATCAACAGTACATAAACACATTTTACATATGCTTCAACTTTGTTCATTTACCAGCACAGACATGACAGGGTTTATGATAAATGCCTGGCTCTCATTTCCAACAGGAAACCTTCCCACAAAGGAGAGTTGCTCAGGAAGATCTCGATGGAATTGGGTGTACAGGGGAAGAGTACAGGAGAGCACTGAGGTCTGTTCTTCTTATTTTTCATAACACATTGATATTGTGACATTTGTGATCAGAATTTACTGGACTTAGGTCAAACTAGAATTTTCAGTGCATCACTTCCAATTTTCCTGTACTTCCTGAAATCTTTAGTCAGCTGATCCAAGGCTTGATTGATGGAGAAGAGGAGTTTGTAAAGGCAATGAAGATGTTTATCACTCACCAGCTCAATCATCTGGACTGTAGCCATCATATCCCCATCAACATCCTCAACCAGAAAGAAATCATCTTCAGGAACATCAAAGATATTGTCGGTTTACATGAACGGTAATAGAACCAGCTCTCCATACTTCTTCTAATATTGTTGGGCTTATTTTTTTAAAGAAAAGGCCATAAGTAATACATTTACTTTCAGTTCCATCCTCCCTGGCCTGAGGGAGTGCGTTACAGATGATGATGTTGCCATGTATTTAATCAAGCACCCTGAACATTTTGAAAAGTATCTTCACTACATGGTGGGGCAAGCACAAGCGGAGGCCTGCATCAGTGACAAGACTGTTCAGCAATACTTTGAAGTATTTTTTTATCTCTTCATGCCTGTTCACAAGATTTAAAGTTTAGAAAAAAGTTTTATTGCACCAGCCTAATTTTTATTTCTTGTCAATGACCATTCAGGACATAACAGCACCTGAGAAGCCTGGTGATGCCCCAATAATGGATGTCCTTACTTTCCTGCAACAACCAGTAGAGAGGATTCAAACTTACCAGGCTTTACTGAAGGTACCAGGCTTTTGAACCTTTGTGATGCAGAAAACTTGTATTATTTATCTTTCAATTGGGATTTTCTAAGGAGAAAACATTTAAGTTCATACTGCATTAGCTGCTGTACTATAACATAGCTGGACACAAGATTGAAGATGACTGTATCTGGTGATCAATATTTGCAGTCGGTTACAGTTTGATTTAGGTATTTAATGAAAATGTTATAATGAAGTATAAAGTATCTATCCATCATAAAAATCCCCCATCAACATGTGCTGAATAAAAAATTAAAACTCTGGGAAAAAGACATGGGGAAAACACGGACTATTGTTAGAAACTCTTTATATACAGTACAATACAATCTCTTCAACTCATATTTCTGCTTTTACCAGTTTTAACCAGTTATTGATTGATTGTCAGGAGTTGATCAAGAACAAAGCAAAGAGTGGCCAGAGCTGCTACCTTTTGGAGGACGCCTTCTCCGTGGTGTCCTGCTTGCCCTGGAGATCAGACAACCTGCATCGAGTATCACTGATTGAAAACTATCCAGCTCCTCTTACTGCTCTGGGCGAGCCTGTACGACAGGTAAGGAGAAAAGACAGCCATTTTTCTCTTGGGTTTTAAACATTATTTTTAGTGAGAGTTTTGTTGTCAAAAATTTGCTTTCTTCAAGCATACAAATCTTTTCCGATTCAAGGCAGAGTAGCAGTTCAAATAAAAACCTTTGACTTACATGCTTCCACAATATCGAGTCTTTGTCTCGAAGCATTTAGTTCTGCTTGTAATATCAGAATATTCAGTGCAAATGTCCCTAAACTGTGATTTTACCTGTTTAGGGAGTCTTCACAGTGTGGGAGGAATCTCCAGAAGTGAAAACATCCTCTAGGGGGCATCAGAGACAAGTGTTTCTCTTTAAGGAATGCATTGTACTGTGTAGGGTGAAGAGAGATGGCAGCATGAATCGAGACACTTATAGCTTTAAGAACAAAATGAAGGTAAGAGCAGCACATCTGCCTTCTTTCCCCCACAGTATTTCATCATTTGTGAAGCAAATTTTCACCATGGTGCAAATGTGCCTGCTGTCATTTTACTTTGGTGTTTTTGATTCAACAACTTGCCCAGCTGAATGATGTGGAAATAAAGGAAACTGTGGGTGGAGAAGACAGGTCCTGGGGTTTGTGGCATGAGCACAGAGGCTCTATACGGCGTTACACTTTGCAGAGCAACTCCACACTGGTTAAACTGTCCTGGCTGAAAGACCTGAAGGAGCTGCAGCATCGCTCCAGCCTCAACAATAACTGTAGGTTTTCCTATGTTCTTCAGAAATGTTAGCAAGCCAGAAAATAAAAGTAGGGAAGTTTTGATAGCTTTTAATTATTGAGCATTTTTCTGTTTATGTTATCATCTATCACCAGGCCCTCCAGTGTTTGAGTCTCTGCTTTGTGATTGCTCAACACAAATTGGACAGACAATCAAACTGACCTGCAAAGTATTGGGATTTCCAAAACCAGTGGTCAGCTGGATCAAAGGTTTGCATTTCTTCAGTTGCAAACTGTAAATACTTCTTGTTGAAGTATTTACAGTTTAGAGGTGGAAAATGTGGGCCATGACTTTAAAACTTCTAAATCTATTTTTATATTTTAACCTTTTGTAAACAACACTTGCTTTGCTGAGTAAAGTTCGATTTGTTGTTTCACAGATGGTCTCCCTCTGGAGGATGACCCACGCCACATCGTCTCAGCTGACCGGTCAGGAACATGCAGTCTTGTCCTGGACTGCCTTACAGCAGAGGACTCTGGTCAGTACATGTGCTTTGCAACCAGCTCTATGGGCAGTGCTGGCACTCTGGCTAAGGTGGTAGTGCAAGGTGAGTAAATTGTATCATGTAAGGTGTAAATTGTAATTGTAACATGACAAACTGTGAAGAGGTTAAAGAAATGTAATGCTTTTGCATGGCAATTTGTAAGCGATCCATGCAATTTTGCTACTTGTACCTGTAGTACAATTATACTGTATTTACCACTCCATTTTTTCTACCATGACAAATGCCAGGTCAAATATTACTGACATTGGTGGTTCTTACCCCATATCTGGCTGTCTTTATATGTTTCTTTTCAAGTTATTTACGTTCACTTTGTTCTTTTCTCCAGCTCCACCCAGATTTGTGAGCCGACTGGAAAGTGCTTGTCTGATTGACGGAGAGGAGATCCAGTTTTCATGTTCCACTCTCACAACCCCTTTACCAAGAATCAGGTATGGCAAAACACAGAGATAACCATGTTACATGTCACAACTGATGGCCATGTGTCTGCTGACAGCAGAAATAATTCTGCCTGCAGGTGGTTGAAAGATGGCAAGGAGCTGACTGACAGCAACAAATACTCCATTGTGAACGACGCCCGAAGTGGAATCTTGTCTCTCACAGTTATCGGAGCAACAGAGGCAGATATCGGACAGTATGAGTGTGAGGTATAAAACACATTTCTCCTTTACGTATACTAGTGGAGAGTGAATAGTATTAAGACAGACAGTGTCACTTACTTGTCAAATGTTTTCTTTTCCTTAGCTTTGGAATGAACTTGGCTGTGTCAAATGCAAAGCAGGCCTTTGTCCTGCCTTTGTACCACCGGGTGACAGTGAGAGTGACCAATCACAGGACTTACCTGTTAAAGGTACGACTGTCCGAGCCACTGGAGTCAACACCCATGTGAAAAGCCATGACAGCGTTTTCATATGTGTGGTTTATCCTTTTAGCAGATTAGCTGCGTTTCCAAAGGGTTAAAGCACATGCCATTATCAAAATTTACTTCCAGCATTATCACCCGTTCTCCATCACATTATGTGACATCTCTTTACAATATTCATAAATCTGGCTTGGTCAGTATCTTCTGCACTACCATTCATAAACTCCATGAAGTGTGCTGTACCTTGAAATATTACTCACATACTTACATTTTTTTTCCTGTATTTCATACACTCTTTCATCAAACATAGTTCCAGCTACTATTTGACTAGATTCCAAACTATTATGGCACAGGGTGTAACCTGCGTAGCATTTCATTTAAAATACAATGTATGCACCAATCATAATGCTGTATAGAGCTTTCACCTACTTATAGGGATTTTAGATTTTTTTATCCTCAAGATTTATAGAGCTTTCAAATGATTATTCATAAAACACAATACCGCTCTTGAAGATATCTAGCTTTGAGTTTTCTTCTCTCTGTACCATTCCGACCCTGAAAAGTGTTGGTCTACTACTCCCAGCAGTTTGTATCCAAGATCATTTTGCTTGAAAAATATCTTCTTCTTATGTTTTCCCACTTGGTGGATCACTAATCCAAGACAATCAACTTGAAAATTGTCAAATTCCAGCTACCACCCAATTTCTTGGTGCATGTGTAGTCCTAACTATTGATTGTTATCAAGAGTAATCTCTGGTAGACTCTTTGTTTTGGTTATTTTCTGGAATTTGTATTTCTTTTACATTGACTGATCCAATTCATCAAAAAGTAACCAACATTGCTTTATTTGAAATTTCAGGATATTTATGCATATTTTCTGAATGCATGACTTTGATTCTCATTGCAAGTATGTTTAGTTACTCATAGTTTGTTAATGAACTCAGCCACAAATAACCTTTAATGACACAAATATTTGCCATGTAACAATGTAGTTTCCTGCACTTAAATGAAACACTAAGCATGCATTTAGGTTTAAGTCATCTCATCTATATGTGTATTCTGGTAAATTTCAGCTATAGCAAACTGCTTTGAATTCTGAACAATGGGCTCTGGCTGTTTCACATGTGCATTTGTAAAACCAATCAGTGCAAAGCAGTTCATGCAACAAATACTGCAAAAAAGAGAGCAGATTATTGTGTTTTGTAAATTTTCTCCATTGTGTGGAAGCTAACACATGCATGTAATTAACACATACAACTTTTTGCAGGCAGAATGTTGATATTGGGAAGGAAACATTAAATGTAACCATTGCACCTTTACATATCTTCCCTGCAGCCATAATATGTGGGATCTAGCTGGTATCATTCATGGTAGAATTCATACTGCATTCCCCAACATCCACAAAAGACATTGCTAAATGTATTGTATGGGGTATTCAATGTTTTTCATCATGTTTTCACTTTTCACAGAGGGCATGGATTGTAACAGACTACATTTTGTGTTCCTACTGCAATGTTTTTATGCAACAATCAGCAGACTGAAGGTGCCAAAAGCTAATGGCGAACAGGATAATATTGAAAACTTCATGTCAGTGTTTTTGTGTAGCAGATCAATAATCGGTAAAACAGAATTTAAGTGAATTGTACTTCTGTATTTTTCATACCATATTTGTTTGTCTTCCCATTGTCTATAACCTACATGATGTTTCCCATTTTCCCTTCACTGGTCCCAAAGCAGGGGGTTCCTCACATGGACTGTTCCATGAAAGTCATCACACTCATGATAACCAATAACCACGCAACACTCCCTTTCTCTTCCTGCCAACGCATGCCCAGCTAACTCTCCACTCCTACAAGATGGTCATGTGCTGGGCAAGTGTATCCTTCCTGCCCGTGCAGGAGTGGGCATGTGATCATGTCCTGTTGATGTGGTGGGTTAGATGGGTCTGACCCTTCAAGGTAAGACAAACTGGGTATTTGCTGTTCCTGGATTGTAAGGTAATGTACTTTCTAGAAAATAATTTTTTCCACTTTTAGTAAAAAAGAAATTACAAAATTCTCAAATTATTTATTAATCTTTAACTAGAAAGTTTTCCTAATTGGTGTTTTGGTTTTTCTAGAAGCTGACTCAGAGGCCTGGTCCACTGCCTTTGTTAAGAAATGGCTGCAGACTGATTTCAGCCCTTCTTCTATTGCCAAGTCACAATTTCCCCCTGGATCTTCTGAGGAGTAAGGTTTTTTTTTAATTATAATTTGCATGAACTGTGTTTCACCATTTTAAATTACTGAGCATTAGCAACTACCAACCTTATTAAAGCATTGTGGCTGTGCAGGTTTTACCACAATAAGTGCTCCTCATTAGGATAATGAGATTAGAAAAAAGAAACAGTGTACTGGTGTTCACACTAATCTTTCTTCATATGAACAATAATGAGGATGACATCATATTTGATTAATTCTAGAGTCTATGCTCCTCACAAGAACGGGGTATTTTTCTACACTCTTCTACTGAACCTTCACAGCAGTCGTTGAATGTTCTCAAAATGTTTGCACCAAGAAGTGTTTTTTATGCTTATAAATTAACCAAGGTTACAGTTAACATTATCGGTTGCTCTAGTAGAAATACAAGAAAATCTATTGATTTTGTGCTTGCTAATGTTATTATTGTGAGTTTAACAAATTTTATCTAAATGCATTTATGTTTGACAAACTTCTGTCTTTCAAGTTGTCTTATGAAAGGTGTCCGATCAAAGCTGACAAGATTGTTGCTTCCTTATAAACATTTTTGTCCATGTTTATTAGACTTTTTAAAAGTGATATTAAGTATAGTACTTTGAGCCAATCACATTCTGTGCACCTTTACCTATCTTCAATACCAGATACAGCACCGTTGTGGATGTTCACCCATCTGCAGTACAGAAGTCTTCATGTTATCTGGAAGAAGAAGAAGAGATCTACATTTCAGAGGCTTTGCACGAAATAACAGATGGTAGTTTATTTTTTCAAAGCAGAATTAAGTTAATACATTGTTGCATTAATAAATACTGATGCAGCTTTCTTCTCAGCTCCTCCTTCGGTCCAGGTCCCTGCTGAGGATCTGTGTGTCGAACCTGGGCAACCAGCAACATTCATGGCCATTATCACAGGAAGACCCACACCTAAAGTACAGTGGTACAAGGTAAAGAGTCCCACAAAGGAGAGGCAGCAAAACACTTGACCTTGTTAAAGGGGTTCAACGTCCATCACTGAACATTGAGCCAGCACTATAATGGAAAGACTTAAATGAAAACATATTCACGTGTTAGAATTGCCTAGTCAAAGTCCAGATTTTAATCCAAATGAGAATATGTGGGAAGACTGAGCTAGCTCTCAAAGAAATGAAGAAATATGGGGGGGAAATCAGTTACTTTCCAAAGTATATTTTAAAAAATATTTAAAATATGTTATTTTCCTTCCACCATGCATAAAATCCTAACAAAATACACTATAGTTTGTGGTTGTAATGTGAAAATCTTCAGGAAGCGTTAATGCCATGTTTGATCATATGAACTCATTGATTTTTCTATTAAAAGCTGATTCTCTCCTGTCTAAAGGATAAGGAGCCCCTTGAACCCAATGAGAATGTGAAAATAGTCCAACATGGTGCTCGCTGCAGCCTAACCATATTGTGCCCTGAAGGAGAGGACAGTGGCATATATACCTGCTTCACTCACAATGACTCAGGCCAAGCCTCCTGTGAAGCTCAGCTAACAGTTGAGGAAGGTCAGCAGTCCTAATATGCATTTTTACATCAGTTCAGTTCATCATAACGTTATTAAAAAGAAATTATTAGAGCAGCTGAAGTATGATGAATAATACAAGCTTTTGTGCTCTTAAGGAAGTTGAAGAATATACACTGATTGCCACCCAAGTGCCAAATTTATTTACTAGTTTTGTGTTTGTCTGCAGGTCTGCTTGATCCTCAGGAGAGGGAAGTGGAGCTTGGGAAGAGAAGGAGATTATTCTCAGTCTATGATGTCCATGAAGAAATTGGAAGGTATTGTTCACTTTTCTTTTGATATCAGATGTCTGTTTTTTTGTTGTTGTTTTTTTTAAGGCACAGCCTATCCATTTTCTTTTTTGTGATTTAGGGGGACATTTGGGGTGGTGAAGCGTGTCATCCACCGAAGAACAGGGGAAGTGTTTTCTGCCAAATTTCTGCCTCTTCGGAGCAGCTCTAGGACCAGGGCCTTCCAGGAGAGGGATCTTCTGTCTCGCCTCGCTCACCCCAGAGTGGCCTGCCTGCTGGACTTCTTTTGCACCAGACGCACCCTGGTGTTAATCACAGAAATGTATCCTTCCTTTTCTAACTACCAAACTAGCTATGGGTTTGATCACATACTTGATCTTAACATCATCTCCAGCTGCTGTTCTCATGGACTTCTGGACCATTTATTGATGAGAGGATCTGTCTCAGAAAAAGAGGTACTAGCCCAAATTTCAATTTGACTAAATCATCAAAGCTTTACAAACAGAATAATCATTGGGGAATATTATTTTCTTTCAGGTTCAATTTTATGTCCAACAAATTCTAGAAGGGGTTTGTCATATTCACAGCATGAACATCATGCATCTGGATATCAAAGTGAGATTTTTATTCAGTGTCAACTATCACTTATGTTTTCTGGTGATTCTCTGCCTTAACTGAATACTTTTCTACTCTTTGTAGCCTGAAAATATATTAATGGTGTACCCGCCAAAAGATGAGATCAAGATCTGTGATTTTGGCTTCTGCCAGGAAATAGACACATCCCGACACCAGTACAGTATGTTGGGTACTCCAGAGTTTGTTGCACCTGAGATTGTACATCAAGAACCTGTTACTGTGGCCACGGATATTTGGTGAGATTAACTGATTATGTATCCTGAATTTGCTATAAACTGTAAATAATTTAATTGTTTGTACTAAACTCTAATAATCTGTTGCTTTTGATGTATTAAGATAATTACTACAAAAAGCTATGTTTTGTTTATATCCCTCTCATACTTTGTCCCATCAGGGCTGTCGGTGTCATAACATTTCTGTGGTATGTATTCAGTGATATTCAAAAATAAACTTGAATTATGCCAAATATAAAAGCTAAAAGTGTGTAAATAGTAGAAGAGCGTGTTTTTTCAAATGATTTCATACATAATTTTTTGTCTTGACAGTCTGGTTTGCCGCTGCCCCTTTGTGGGCGAGACTGACCGTGCAACATTGCTGAGGGTGGGAGAGGCAACTTTAAACTGGGACACCCCAGACATCGAATGCAGGAGCCCAGAAGCCAGGAATTTTCTCCATATAGTCCTTCAACCGGATCCAGAGTACAACAGCTGTCTTATTTTTCATTAGCTTAAAGCATTTTTCCGTAGTTTTTTAAATTCTTTAAACAAAATATGACAAGAAGCCTTAGTTAATAAATGAAAATAGATTTCATAGTTTTGTGGTAGTACAAAAAAACAGAACATAACTCAGTCTCAAAAAGAGACGACTAGTAAAGTTGCAATATTTACATTTGTAATACTAATTTAAACTATACATTTGCTGAGCATATTATTATTTAAACTAAGGGCTTCAATCATAGAACAGAAAATTAACAAAAATCAATATTTCATTTTCAGCACAACA
The DNA here is from genome assembly GCF_003331165.1 of Xiphophorus hellerii. Lineage (NCBI taxonomy): Eukaryota > Metazoa > Chordata > Actinopteri > Cyprinodontiformes > Poeciliidae > Xiphophorus > Xiphophorus hellerii. Next base: position 13,559,353 of record NC_045680.1, read on the forward strand.
AAAAACAAACAAACTAATTTTCAAAAATAACATTTTAAAATTGTTAATCCCAAAATTATTGGCATTATTCAAAATGGAAAAGACAGAAGAACGTCACATTCAGTGAAAGAGAAGAGCGCTGATCTGTAAAGGTCAAGAAAAGGCAACAATATAGCTACTCATCCAAACCTCCCAATGTGAACAATTAAAAAAATCTAAAACATTTCCAACAGGTTAAATAACATGCAGCATCTTTTTAGAGTAAGATGATGATCCCCATATATTCACATATATACTAGAGATGCCAGTAATTATGTGTTGTATTGTGCGTAACCATCTGACAAACCTAAATATAAAAGCTTATGTAATCTGATTCAAAGATGCTCACGTGTTTTATGTGAGTCAGTGATAACAGTATCTTATTTTGTTGTGCAGGACTCGACCATCTGCCTTTGAGTGCTTGAGTCATGAGTGGCTTCAGGTGAAAGAAAAAAAAAACAGAACATTGTAGGTTTTATGCTAATAAGCTCTGACGCATTATCTGTGATTATTCCCACAGGATGGAAATGCAGGGGAGGACACTGATGAAATCAACACGAGGAGTTTGAAAGTCTTCATCTCTAAAAGGAAGTGGCAGGTGTGTCTGAATTATTTGCTAAAATCAAAGCCCCTCTCCAGGAGAAAGATTAGTTGGAGCAGCAGGCATGAGGCCCATGGAGGAGCTACAGAGGTCTATGGTTGGCTGTGAAAATCATCAGAGATAGCACTCATCCCATCTACTAGCTGTTTGACCTGCTGCCCTACGGCAGGCACTACAGGGTCATTGGAACCAGGACAACCTGGCTCTAGGATCTGAATGAATGAATCAGTTAATGAATACACTTTATTAATCCCAGAGGGAAATTCGCATTTTAGCACAACCTGTCCAAATATAGACAGGTGCCTGAGGCTATCTATACGTATATGCATTAGTTTGTATTCATATATTACAAAAAAAAATCCATGTGGCTTTATTATGACAAAATGTAAGGATTATGAAGGGGTAACACTTCTGCAAGACACTGTAACTGTTTCAACAAATGTAAGGTATGTTTTCTTTGCTGTCACAAAGTATTTCAAATCATTTAGCCAGTGTTTTTCCATTTTTCTCCTCAGCGTTCTTTGACATCCATCGGGTCTGTGCTCACGCTGAGGCCCATCCCTGAGCTGCTAGATGCTCCTCTCAGAGAGACATCAGTTGCGGTGCCCCGCGAGCCACAGGAGCACAGCAGCACCTCCCTGAGCAGTGGCTCCTCATCAGAGTATGATGAGGCTGACTCTTGGGACTTTTTCCAGCACTGCAGCCAGACAGAGGAGGAGGAGGAGGAGACAGAAGAAGAGTATGACCCCTTAACAGAGAGGGCACAGATCGTGGAGCTGTATCCTAAATGCCTCCTAAGTTTACAGGAGGAGGAGGTAGGGACTTTTGGGGAGGATGAGGATGGAGAGATGGGGGGAAGGAGGAGTGTTATTGAGCGCAGCATGAGCAGAGCATCGATTGCATCATCATCAACAACAACAGACCAACAGACACCTCAGAATCTACGACGCTTCAGCAAGGATAGCAACCGATCTTTGTACCTCTCTGATGGCGACGAGGGTTCAGGAAGTGATGGGGGCCGCATTCCCAGAGGAAGCGTCATCCGAAGCACTTTCTACAACAGCTCTCAACAGCTTTCCCCTCTGTCTGCGAGACACATGACTCTGAGGGACAAATTCCAGGCGAAAAAGCAGGAAAGAGGCCGTAAGCCTCTCAGGAGGAGTTTCTCAGGACGGCTCAATGAGCCTCTGATTGAATACGTGGAGGATGAACCCGAGAGCAACCGTGGGCAGAGACGAGGATCCGTACAGCCCAGCATGCAGAAGTCCTCTTCGTTTGATGATGGGGTGGGTTTCTCTCACACCAATGTACCGCCACACAGACGGAGCAGGTCTCTTGACGAGTATTCCCGTCGATCTCCCAGCTCAGCCAGCCATGAAAGTGCACACGAAGAAGAGGCCTCTCACAGCATGAAGGAAGAAATCATAGATGGTGAAGCAGCTGGGAGAAACTCACTAATTATCCAGAAAGCTTCGAAAGTCTCAGGACGAAGAGGCTCAGTCGCTCTGACACAAGGACTATTTAGTGGATCATCTGTTCCATCGGAGTTCCTTGCTGGAGGGAGAATGAGATCCAGGCTGGGTCAGGACCAGGTTGAGGGAGACACTCTGACCAGCTCCCAGGGATCTCTGGCTGAGTCTTTTATTCTGGAGCATGGTGGATCTGAGTCTTCAAGTAGAATAGGCTCCTTTGATGAGCTCAGTCACGGTCATGTTGGAAGGAGATTCCGATCAGGAGAGAGTGATGAAAATGATGAACACAGTGAACCCCTGATTACACCCTCCCCTACCCCATTTCAGGAAATAAAACCTCAAAGTTCCCGTCCTCAGCCTCCACCACGTAATAGGACCCGGTCCAATCCCAACTTATCTACAATTAGCAAAGGTCAGCCAGAAAGGCCCTCAATGCCGAGTCCCAGTCCAAGCCTCTGCTCTCTAGGAACTCCTGAGAGGCCTTCCAGAGCCCGGGACAAGAAAGAGGGCTCCATGCTCCAAAGGCATGCATCTGCTCCGGCTCTGGAAGCGCGCCCACCGACTGGAAAGTCCCCCAAACTGGGTCTCCTGAGGATCTTCCGCAGGCAGTCCTGGACCGGCCGCTCATACACCCAGCTGGAGAACACAGAACTGGGGCCCACTCTGGGAGAGATCATGAAGCCCGATACGCCCACTATGTCTCTGAGGAAGAAGATGAGAGCTTCAGCCTCCAGTCTGACCAAACTGTTTTCCAGGTCCTCCAGTAAGGAAGATGTCAGTAAAGGACGTAAGTTGAATTTTATTTGTACATAATCCCAAGTTAGGGATGTAGCTTGTTGTTTATACCAGATTAATAATTTTTGGGAATTTTTAAGGGCCAATAGTAAAAGGATCCGCTGCCATCCCAGGTGAGAGGGAACAGAGCAGTGGTCTTGAGACCCCCAAAAAGAGAAGCTCAAAGCTCCTCTCATCTTTTAAAATACCACCATTCAAAAAAATAAAAGGTAACAAGAAAATACTCTATATTTCATCATTTATGAAACATCTGTTTAATTTATTTTCTTCATAATCATGTCAGTTCGTCCCAGCAAAGCAGAGGTGCTTCAACTAGACGGAGGTGGAGTCCTGCTGGTGTGGAGGCCTGTCCAGTCCGATGACCCGGTCACTTACTGTGTGCAGTACTGTTCAGATGGTGAGTTTCAGTTTCAGATGAAAATTTACATTTCACCTTCCATAAAGCAAAACATCTCAAAATCTCTATACATTTGCTTTTTTATTCTTTCCATACTTTGAAAAACCAAACTCATCTACATGTCGTCAAGTAGTTGTGCTTCCCAGTGTTTGCAGTGATCACTTTGTTTTCATTCTGTTGTTTTATAGCAAACATTAATAAAAGCTTTTTCAGAGTCCTTGAAAGCTGTTTTTTTTTTTTTTAGTTTTATTTTTCTGGATTAGACTCCTGTGTGTTTCCTCAGGTGGCGAATGGACAGTCCTGTCAGATGAGGTGGCAGAAAGCTGCTACATAGTGAAGGACTTACCGAAAGGGGCGTCGTATGTGTTCAGGGTGGGCTGCGTCACCAGGACAGGAGCAGGACCTTTCAGTGAAGCTTCAGCTCCCATTGTCATGTCCACTCATCCTGAAGGTATTAAAAGCTGCACAGTGTGTTAGCTGCTGCAAGCTATTCTAATCATTTCCTAAAGTTTTCTTCTCATAGATCACAGTACAGTGTTTTGAAATCTGTGGGTACATCCATGTAGAAGTTAATAATCCTTCTTGTATTTTTATTATTTTGCAGATATCCGCATTCCTCTCATTCAGACTGACTCAATCGGGCCAAAAGTACCTGGATCAGAACATCAAACCGTAAACAGGAACTACAGCTTCCTGTCTGAGATCAACAGGTAGATGTCACTGATGACAAAAAATTGTTTAGCAACAATAGGACTGTTTGCTCAGCAGTGTCATATCTGAACATGACAACTTTACAGGTGTATTGTTGAGATCAAAGTTATCCATTAGCTTCAAAAATGGATTATTAATGAAAGAAGGGGGAGCTACAGTTTTTGTGCGTCCGCAGCTCATTTAAAATAGACCTTTATCTGTTGTTCCTCCCAATTAAACACATATTTCTTTTAAACTTCCTGCTTTCTCTCAGGGGTCGTTTCAGTGTCATAAACCTGTGCAGGGATGTGGAAACCAGTCAGGTATTCGCCGCTAAGATCACTCCCTACCAAGCTGAGCAAAGACAGCTGGTGCTGCGGGAGTACCAGCTTCTCAGGAGGCTGCACCACCCCCACCTGGTTCAGCTGTATGCTGCTTTCATCACCCCTCTGTATGTGCTGCTGGTGGAGGAGCTGTGTCCCGGAAAGGAGCTGCTGCACAGTCTGGCTGCAAGGTAAGCTCAAATACTTTAAGCATTTCATTTAGATACATAGACTAGAATGAGACTCTTTTCTGTCTTTTCTTTAAATTGTAGTTCAAAGAACTCTCATAATGATTTCAGTGAGAACACAAACCTACCTAGAAACTTTGCATTAGTTCAATTTAATTTGAACTCAGAGATTATATGTTTCTACGTCCTTAGAGACCTGTATGCAGAGAGTAATGTGGCTGAGCTGCTCCATCAGATTGTCAGTGCAGCGGACTACCTCCACAGCCGTCGGGTAATCCACCTGGATCTGAAGTCTGACAACATGTTAGTGGATGATGGCAACCACCTGAAGATTATCGACTTCGGCTCAGCTCAGTCCTTCGTACCCGGACAGCCTCTCAACATCGAGCACATTCACGGCTTCTCTGACAGCAAAGGTAGCAGTGTGGGTTTTTTTTTTTCTTTTTTTACATCTGTATTTACAAGCAAAAATATTGTTTGCAAGATTTAAGATCTAACATATTCAATGTTTGACTGTCATGGCCTTCCAACAGACTGCTGCAGAAAAGGTGCACTTTACTGAAGAAAGGCTGAATGGTTGGATGGATGGAAATAACAGAGCTTAACTTCATCTCAGATGATCTTAGATACCATAATCTAACAAACCCAAGTCCATTTATCATTTATTTTTTTTACCCTATTACAATTTTAACCATTTTCCATATTAAGAGGAGAATAAATTCAACTATATTTTAATGGACAATACTCTGCTTCTCTCTGCTTTTATCAGTCTATATTGTCCTTCCTAAAGCTCCAGAAATCCTGGAGGGTCAGGGTGTGGGGCCGGAAACTGACATCTGGGCCATTGGAGTCCTGTCCTTTATCATGTAAGCACTGAACAAACAAATGTAAAAATGCCACAAAATAAGATTTTCTTTTCTTTTAGTCAAATATAAGATCAACTAAAATGATATATAGTTATATAGCTGTTGGGGATTTTTTTTTAAGATCTCTTCAGGATTAAGGAAACATGTAAGAAAATTAAAAACATTCACAGACAGAGCGCATCATTTGTTGCTCCAACATATCTAATTATTCTATCTGCTTGTAAATTTTCACCACAAGGTTGAGCGCCGACAGTCCCTTTTATGCCGAACACAGCTGGGAGCAAGAGAAAAACATTAAGAAAGGAAAGATACAATTTGGCCGCTGTTACCCTGGTCTGTCAGAAGGAGCTTTAAATTTCATGAAGAACAGCCTGAATAATAAATCCTGGTGAGTGTCTCTCAGTGTTAGTGATTAGATTGGATTTTTTAATATGAAATATTGATGAGAACACACAGTTTTGATAGGTTAAAAAATGTTTTCAGGGGGAGACCAACATCGGCCGAGTGTCTCCAGAACCCGTGGCTGCGCGCCCATCGGGCTCCGCACAAAGTCCGACCCTCCAAAGTGTGCTTCTCCACTGACAAGCTCAGAACTTACCTCAAGCAGAAAGAGGAGAAACGAGATCAGGTGTGCACAAAACATCAGGGGCCGTTCTTCCAGTGAGGTAAAAAAAAAAAAAAACACAAAACCTCTTCAACGTTGTAAACAAAAAAGACATTACTGCAATTGTATTTTTTCTGGTGTGACTTTTCTTCTGTTAAACAAAACCAAAGTTAGTTTCATAAAATGAAATATCCTGACTTTGAACGCGTCTTAATGAGTCTCAGTTTGTGAAATCTTTTTGATTTGGTTTTGATGGAATCATATCAGGGATTAGCTAGGACTGCACATTGATGCATGAATTGAAAGATTTTAATTGCTCTCAAAGTGATTTGCTGCCGTTATCTGTTAAAATGTCAAACAGACCCACGTTTGGTCTTACATGTAATATCTTTTTTTGTGTGTTTTAAGAAAACAAGAGAAAATTTCAGAAATATATTCCAGACTATATTACTCATAAGTTTGCAATGAATAAATAGAAAAATGTGTGTTTTATGAATGACCTCCTGTCTTGAAGTGAATAGAAAAAATATAATAAATGACACTAGAAGTGCTTTGTTAATGTCCCCAATCTCTTTATTTATCCACATTTCTGTATAAACGTGATATTGAACATCAGTGGAAATCTACAAAATACAAAGTCTTCTCTGTGAAGAAAATGTTCAGTTATTTAATATTAGTGTTGAGCAAAAGTATGCATAAATACAGTACGTAGTACTGGGTTTCTATGCAGTTTATGAAAGTATGATTTCTCCATCCAGCTGTCCATCCATCCGTTTATCCATACATACATCTCATTTTTTACTAGCTGGATTTTTGCAAGATAAATATTTCAAAGGCTTACTACAGTGAAAATATCTCCCATCAATTAATTGTGAACATTCATGCTTCAAATAGTCTAAAAAGCACTGAGAAATTATACTCTGAACCCTAAATTTGCTATAACAAATAAGTGCCAAAGGTGTTTAATAGAGGCCAGAAGAAAGTTTCAAATTATACAGTTTTAAGATATTCATACATACATTTTACCAGTTTTTCTTTAGCTAACTACAAAACAAATTCTTGCTCAGCAATGAAAACATTTCAACCCAAACGTTTGCATTTCTTTACCTGCATGGAAACAGCACAGGCGCAGAGAAATGTAAAGAGAAATAAAAAAACATATTTTCTGCTCTTTTCTTTAGTTGTGTTCATTCTCTGGGAGAGTTATTCTGATCAGAGTCACAAGCAGCAAAGCAAGTGGGTAATTGATTTTGGTTCATTTAGCCTCCTGGACCTTCTTGATTTCCTGTGAGGAGAGAAATAATAAAATACTGCAACTTGTGCATTAAACACAAACCGATAAAAGCCACTGTTCCAGGGTTTACATACTTCATTGAGGATTTCTTTCAGCTCCTCGTAGGCCTTCTCTAAGTCATCATTGATGATAACTATGTCAAACACGCCAGGCTCTTTACCTAAAAATAATTTCATCTTGTTTAGCCTTTTGTATTTTTACTAAAAGGTGTTTTATTAGGATTGTGAAGAAACTTACTAAGCTCCATATCGATGCGTGCAGCCTCCAGACGTTTCTGTAAACTCTCCTCCGTCTCTGTCTGCCTGTCTCTCAGGCGTTTTTCCTAAAACAGAACATGACATCACCTTTATCATTAAAAACTCCTTCACAAGCCACTTAAAACTGTACTTATTTTGATCCAGCTCTACACCAGCTTAATTAAGAGTAGAGAAATGTTGGCGTACAGGCATATATGAGTTGCATTACCAGGATCTCCATGGATGGAGGTTGGATGGAGATGTAGATGGGGTCCAGATCAGTCTCTTTAATCCGCTTCACCCCCTGGATATCCACATCGAGGATGCAGATCAGATTCTTAGCTCGTACATCTTCCACAGCAGCTTTACTGAAAGCAAAAATGACAGCAGAGAGATGTAGAACAACTGAGACCAAACAGGGAGGATCTGGTTGTGTTTAAGCAGGTTTTGGATGCATTTATGCAGTTTTGCTCTTTACAAAGCCAATGACCAGGGTAAAAGGATCGCTGCATTGATCCAAGCTGCTCAGACTCACTGAGTGAATGTTATCTTCACACTGTAAAAAAAGTCAGTAAATTTACGGTAAAAAACTGTAAAAAACCAACAGTTTTTGACCGTCGTATCCAAAAACATTGCATTACCGTAGAAATTACATGGAACTACCGTAAGTCGAAACTGCAAAGAAAGTCAGTAAATTTACGGTAAAAAATTGTAAAATGCCAGCAGTTACTGACCAGAATATTCACAGCATTATACTGCCGTAGAAAATACATGGCATTATCATAACTGAAGAAACATATATCCTAAATAATTGTGACAGTCACGAATGTAGAAAATACAGAAATATAGTGTAAAAATATAAGTAATTGTAAAGTTCTTAAAAAATTGTAATATTGCCAGCAGTTAATTACCCTAAACTTAACAGTAGCAATCAGCCAAAATTACAAATTTTGCTGATGTTTAGATCTACAATGTAAAAGCGTAAACAAGACTGCAAAATAATTTTTTACAAAGAACAGAATGCTGGTGTGATATTTTGGTTTCTTTTTTAATAATGCCTTTAATACACCAAACTGAAATCTCAGCAGTAGACCAGGCATCGATCTGGCGATCCACCGATTGCAAAGCAAACTCCTACAGCCAACGCCACCATCATTTATGAGAGCATTTGATCATTAACATTAAGAGAACTGTATGTTAGCCCCTCTTGCTTGAATGAAGCTGAAGTTGGTTTCCAATTGCTGCTTCCAATTTGGGAAATGGCTAAAGGGCAATTCCACCTAATTTTTCACTGCAATCAGCATCTTTAATTTACTCTAGCTAAAAAACTACAACACCTAGACTCTTCAAATCTGGACTAGATTATTCTCAACTCATATCAGAATATTTAGAACCAAGTGTGGGATTTGTAAAACCTTTATCTGATTTGTGAAACGTCAATAAAGAACAATTCTAGTGTTATCCAAAATCATACAAGTTGTAAAGTCACCCATCATTGAAGTTTCACAAATCCCACACTTGGTTTTAAATATTGTGCTATTAGTAGAGAATAGTCTAGAGCAGGGGTCCCCAAACTTTTTCCTGCGAGGGCCACATAGCTGTTCCTTTCTCTGCTCGGGGGCCGGTCTTAGTTTTTGGAGAAAGATACCTTAGAAACTTATTGTCGGCGGGGGGGGGGGGGGGGGCTGTTCTGTCTTTGAAACTGTCGACGGGGGGGGGGGGGGGGGGGGGGGGGGGGGGGTTGCTGACTACGACACATTCGCGGTCGCTTTTAGATAGATTTTTACCCAGAATGGAAATGGAAAAAACCGTGAGTGAAACGGTGACTGGGACTGACTAGTATATATTTGAGGGAAAGTTAGTTTAACATCTGCTCAAGAGCCCCCTGGTGGTTGAAGAGAAATCCACAAACCAGAAAATACAATATATGAAAAAATACACTGAATGCTCTCTGGTATGAGGAGGCGGGCCAGATCCGGCATTGCCAGACCAAATGACGCAGGCCGTAGTTTGGGGACCCCTGGTCTAGAGAGTTTTTCATTTTGTTATTGTGATAAATAGTAGGGTTTACAGTAAATGGAGACTGTTATTTGTCATGTAAACAAATAATTATCTAGTTTGCATTGCTGCTTGATCCTTCAGCATCAGCAGCAAGATTCTTTTAACTCTGTTCCTGTAGTGGTGTCCTGAACTCAACACAGTAAAGTCACTGTGCTAACTAAGGTTGCTAACTAGGGTGCTGAGAGCCCAGTAGGCCTGGTCCTTGTCAAGATGCTGCTACTGTCTTTGAAATCAAATTTCTGCTATTTTTGCACGTTCAGGAGGAGAAGGGCAACACATCACAGGTGAGTCCCTTTCACGGTTTCAACTGAAGTTAGCTAACTTTAACCAACTGACAAAGAAATGTGTAGTTTCTGAGCCATGCTGTTTATGTACATGCACTGCAGCTAGATATTTTTACTATATGGAACATTTAATCTTCACAGATGCAACACTTCCATTAATGTTTCTGTAGGAACGGCTGCATAGATTATATTTCTGGTCTACTTCAGACTACATGTGCTTAAAGTTATTGTTAATGGCAGAAGCAACTTTTTCCAAGTTTGGTTCAATAATTAATTTGAATTACTTTGAGTGTGAAATGTTCATGCATGCAAGTTAAATCTCTGAAGAACATGTTAGCTTTTGTTTCAATATTTTGGTAATACTTAGAAGTATAAAGCTTGGCATCAGAGATATTATTTAATATTTTCCTTTGACCTCTTGACTCTCACACCCAAAATACTTGCACTAAAGTCACTGGGTCCATGACAGTTGAAGGATTTGAAGATAAGAGAATTTAAATATTAATATTTTACAGCTTTTCTCAGTTTGGGTGCATCTCTCAGAACAGAATTGAAATTCTTAAAACTACCTGTTCAATCTTCAAATTACTGTGTCACTTCTGCACATCAAAACAATTAGTTTTGCAAGTTTTGCTTTTGTACATCATGTAGCTGGTTATGTACACTTCTATGCTTTTATAATTGTAATTTGCTTTTATCGTCTTGATCAAAATATGTTAACCCTCCTGTTGTCCTCGGGTCAAAATGACCCGCCACTGTGTTAAACCCCCCCCCCCCCCAAAAAATCCCCTAAATGTAATTTTTTTAACTTGAGATTTTAAGACTTTTCCTAGATTGGCCCAGACAATAGAAAAAGTTCAGTGTTGCTTTTATTCTCATTTCCATGTAAGCTGTACAAAAAAAGGTACAAAGATGGTCTTCAGGTCAAAATGACCCGTGAGGCAAATGGAGTTGAAATCAAGGTCACAGAGTTATTTACAAACCATAAAATGTTACAAAGTTTTAGTTGTGTCTCAGATCAATCAGTAGCAGAAGTGAGCAGAGAGTGGAAGGCCAATTTTCCGAGCCACAATGCCAGTCAAACTCTTTCACACCTACTCAAGACTGATGCGATTTGATGACCGTGAATCAAGACCAGCAAGACGTATGACAGACAAACTTGCAGCCATAAGAGAGGTATGGGACAAGTGGGTGGAGCGGTTGCCCTACCTCTACAATCCAGAGCCTGATGTAACAGTGGATGAGCAACTGGTTCCATTTAGAGGTAATCTGTTTTCATATTTGTAATAAAAGTGATTTTCACTATTGATTTCTTTGACTGTTTTCTGTGACACTGATACTAATCACTGATGCTAATGTCTTTTGTCCAAAGGTTGTTGTCCTTTCCGGCAGTATATGCCCAGCAAGCCAGCAAAATATGGGATCAAGTCATGGGTGGCTTCTGAATCAAGCTATGCTTGGAAAATGCAAGTCTATACTGGGAAGTCAACCAGTGGATGCCCAGAGAAGAACCAGGGGTTGCGAGTTGTGCTTGATGTGACAGAGGGACTGAGGGGTCACAATGTGACATGTGACAATTTCTTCAACTCTTATGAACTCGGACAGCAGCTCCTGAAGAGGAAGATCACCATGGTTGGTACAGTTCAAAAGAACAAGCCTGAGCTCCCACCTGCACTGCTTGGGTCAAAGGAGAGAGAGGTCTTCTCCTCAAAGTTTGCCTTCACACCCACCACCACTCTAGTTTCCTACCTCCCAAAGAAAAACAAGAATGTAGTTCTTCTGAGCACACTGCACAAAGACGGCGACATTAGTGACCGTGAGGACAGGAAGCCAATCATCATCCTGGAATAAAACCGAAACAAAGGAGGTGTGGACAACCTAGATAAGGTGATTGGAGCATATAGCTGCAGAAGAATGACTGCCCGCTGGCCCCTGGTCATCTTCCACAACATCATTGATGTGTCCTCCTACAATGCCTTTGTGATTTGGATAGAGATCAACCCAACCTGGATGTCTCATAAGCACAACAAGAAGAGGGTGTTCCTGGAGCAGCTAGGAAAGGCACTTGTAACTCCACTCATTGAAAGAAGGAAGCATGTCCCCCACACAGAAGCCTCAGCAGCAGTTGTGAAAGCTATTCAGAGTGCAGCAGCTCCTGATCAACCTGAGGATCCATCTACCACAGCCACTTCCTCAGCTAAGCCAAGTAAGAGGAAGAGATGTCAGTTCTGCCCTCAGACTGTAAAACACATACTGTGTGCTGCAGGTGTAAGAAATATATCTGCAAAGGCTGTGCACTTGCATACTGCCCTACATGTGCCAATTAGTTGAATGGGTTATGTTATTTTTCATATTTTTGTATTGTACATCCTCTTGTTCACTGGAGAAAAGTAAAAGAAAATTAGTCACTGTGATGAATAAAAATGCATTCGAAACTCATTTTGCACATTTTTTTTCTTAAGCTATAGAAATTCAAGTGGAGAGGGAAAAGTCAAGTATTCACACACATTTTGTGGTGAGTGACAATATACAAGATAGAATTTGGTGTTTAAAATTCAATTAAGCTGCTTATATTGGGGGTTTATTGAAGACGGGTCATTTTGACCCGGAGGATAAAGGGTGTATACAGAAAATGAGGACAACAGGACAACAACGTGTCTGTGTTGAATTCTCAACTTCCAAAATAGCATCAGTTCATTGTGTAAGTCTTAACATGCATAAGTCTTAAAGTTGTCATAATGTGAATCATATATTAATTAATTTATATTCTATTATTTTCTAAATCTGTCCTGAATTGGTAAATTGCTCCCAAGTGAGTCCTGAGTTTCTCTAACAGGTCAGTGTATGAACCATTAGCTCAACCAACGATCAACCAGTTTTCTGAAACAGATTGGAGGTGCATCTTGTGAACCATCAGTTGGCAACATTATGCTCTATATAGTCAGAACACAACACAATGTTACATGTCTGAGAACTGATGAACAAGTATCTGGGCAGAGTGAACAGCCAGAGAGAAGAAGAGGAGTGAGGCTGAGGAGGAAATAGTTGGGAGGAAAGCAGAAGAAGAGTCAGAAGAGGCTGAGGACATCTGCCAGTTTCCATCAGTCCAACATCAGGACATGGCTGAGACCCACAACATGATGCTGATGGAGGTCCTCCCACCCTACTGTTCATTCCTTAACCCCACTGAGGAAAAAAGATTCCTCAGTGGAGTTAAGGAACAAAGTGACTATGGAAATTAAAATGTAATGTAATTTCTACAGCACTGTACAGTTTTCCTTGAGGAGATTGTCCTGTGGCTCCTTTTCTACTTTTTTTGTTCTCTGCATTTCTGTCTTTTTCTTTCTGAATCACCATGGCATGGTCCATGAATAAATTATAGCAAAAGCGTAAATCAGTGTTTCTCAATCCTGGTCTTCAGCGTCACCCTGTCCTGCAGGTTTAGGTATTTCCCTTCTGCCACACACCTGAATTGTATCTCTGGATGATTAACAAGCTTCTGCAGTACTTGATTGTCATCCAATCATTTGAATCAGCTGTTCTGGAGTAGAGGCACATCTAAAACATGCAGAGCAGGGGGGCGTTGAGGACCAGGGTTGAGAAACACTGGCGTAAATGATCCTTTTGTAGTCTCTTCTCATGACTAATCGATTTGACTGTCTTATCTGTACATAGAGAGACTATAACTTATTATTTTGAGTCACTGATATGTTAACAGACAGGATTTTAAGAGCTGAACTAAGGATTTTGAAAGCAAACAAATGCTATTTTTCCTGTTTCTACAAATTGTTTTGAGAAATGCGCTTACTGTTTTGTAAATGCCAACAATGACTCGAGAAATGCACCAAAAGTGACTGAGAAACACTAACCTAGCATAAATTGTCTCAGCTGTATCAATTTGTTTGCCTGTATGAAAAGTGTTCACATTTACAGCTTTGTTTCTGCTAGCTTGCAGGAAATGTAACTTACATAAATGGTTGAAGACAACCTATTGGCCTTCATGAGACTCAGATAAATGGTGAGTATCTATTTCATAAATTGCCTAAAACAGTTATATTTGTTTTTAGTTTGTGTATTTTGTCTGGTTGCAGACCAGAGGATCACACCTGTTGACAACAAACAAAGGTTTAACTACTGAATTTTCAGTCAGAAATGATCACACCACCTGGTTGAAGTACCTGTGTCCATATGCAAGTCAACAAAGGTGAAACAAACATTTAAGCGAATAAGATGTTCATGTAGTGCATCTTTCTAACTTTTTCTTTTTGTTTTCCAGCAGAGAGGAAACACCCGATTGACAACATGCGAGTCTCAATTTCAACCTGTGACTGGGAAGACTACAACCATCCTGAGCAACGTCTGATCTCAGCGACTTGTGACTCTCAACCCAGAACAAGAATCCTTTTATCACCATTTTGTCTTCTACAATATGTTATCTCTTATGTGGACACATACTGTTTGTTTTGTTTTTGTTTTCCAGATCTCAGTAATACCGTGAGGAAACTGGACATAAAATAGAATCAGTTCTTTTTTTAACTTGACTTTTTAAATAGAAATTGTTTCTTTAAGTGGATTACTCGTAATCTGTATTTTTGTTTAATTAGAAATTATTTTCTTTATAACTTTCTGTATAGAAATGCTTGACAAGTTACACTTCCTTGGTTGTTGTACTATAATTTGTATGGTAAAATTCTGGTAGGAACAGAGACCAGTAATTTACCATAAGTTTTTTTTGGGGGGGAGGGTTTACAATAAAATGTCAATATATCATACAGTCTGGATGTGTTTTTCACTCATGTAGATATTATGCCTCAGTCAGCATGACCGTATTTACTACGGCAAAACCACATTTTATTTTTTTTAAAATATTTTAGGAAGTACGGTATTTTACCGTATTTTAAAAATACGGTAGAATCCTGCATTTACAACATACGGTAAAAAACTGGCAGCTGTGGTTGCCAGAATTTTACCGTATATTAAAAATACGGTAAAATCCTGCATTTACAACATACGGTGAAAAACTGGCAGCTGTGGTTGCCAGAATTTTACCGTATTTCAAAAATACGGTGAAATCCTGCATTTAGCAAATACGGTAAAAAACTGGCAGCTGTGGTTGCCAGAATTTTACCGTATTTTAGAAATACGGTAAAAAACTGGCAGCTTTGGTTGCCAGAATTTTACCGTATTTTAGAAATACGGTAAAAAAATGGCAGTTTTGGTTGCCAGACTTTTACCGTATAAAGACGGTAAACTTCTGGCAACTCAGCTGCCAGTTTTTTACCGTAAAATGAGGCCGTTTTTTTTTACAGTGCAGAATAAGGAGAGATTAAAGGTGACTCATAAGATGCTAAGCTGCTGTGGTGCTCTTTTTAACTTATAGGTTCAAATTCCATCTGCCACTTAGGAAATGTGAACCTGTCTGCTATTAATAAATCTTCCTTAATTTTTCTTTTTATAACGCCTACTTCTTGTATCTATGAGTTTTTTTCTTTGGTAAGTATCCTTAAATTTGTAATACAAGTTTCCTGTGCTTGAATTTCATTATTAAAGGTGCTTAGATTTTAACTCTCGCTCTATTTTTACTCACTTATTAGAGGGTCTAAGCATTGGAATAGTCCTTTTTTGATAATGAATCCCACCTAAACTTGTTTTGGATTAATGCCCACCTTGTGTTATTAAGGAACACCTGGAGCTGGATGAGTGAGGCTCAAATCCCACCCTTTGAGATTTAGCTGATTAACCATCAAACCTGTGTTGGTCAAACAGGGCCAGCAGACAGCAAATCTTTGTATTAACCAGGATTATTGTCACACATTTACTTGATTTTTACAGAAGAAAATTGTGATTATTTACTTCAAATCATTTTACAGATGTCCTTGAGATGCTACAATAACATTAATATCCTTAATGTTATTGTAACACTTCTTTTCCTCCAGGACTGCCCTGGATTTAATTCCATCTATGTCTACTATTGCTCCCCACAGCATGATGCTGCCACCACCATTGTAAATTAGTTGCACTGGCTTCACTTTAGGGGTATCCAAGTAAACCAGGCTGAATATAAATGTTCCAAAAATATATATAAAAATACACATGCATCAATCATATGCATTTCTCCATGAAAAACATTTGATATTGACATTTCATAATGTGCCAAAAATGCTTTGTAAACATAATGACATATGTTACCTTGTTCCATACATGTTGCCAGAAAACTCAGCATTCTCAATAAACTCTCCGTTGTCGATGCCTTCCTGCATGGCCTCTCTCGTTGTGAAGTGGTAGTCTGCAAGATGCATCATCAGTTATAATGCTAGATCTGACAGAAAACATTCTGCTTTTAGAAAATAATAGATATAACGCACAACAATCATAGTAGAAAGCAACATGGATTACAGGCAATTAATAAAAATCAGGTGCAAATTAAATTTAATCAATTGAAGCTAAGTTTACAAATGTTTTATTTGTTACTATTTTGTTGCTGTAAATCTGTATCTAAACATTGTTCAGTATGAGCCAAATATCAATATAAAAAAGCAATAATGATGTTCTTTTTTTATTCCCATCAATAAAAATGTTAAAAGTTATAGAACAGCGTTATGTCCATACCAGATCCAATGATCTAAAAATCCTTCAAGTGTCAAAACCTCTCGGTAACTAAAACCACAAAGTTTCAGAAGCAAGCAAACACATTTCTACCTCTACCACTAATCTCCACATAACATGACAACTAATGCATTTGGAACTGAATACGATCCAAAGAGAAATGACAAGTGAGCTGGAAACAGTAAATATCATTAAAATTGGGGGATGATTTAAAAAAAAAAGATCATTTTTGACCCAAAGTTGGCTAAATTACAGCTTAAGGAATTCAAGAATAGTCATACATTTAAAATCAGAAAAGGAAAATAAAGAGTAAGATATTTTTTTAATTTGAAAACCTTGATTTAGTGACGCTAGTGGTCGGATGTGAATGGTTAGCGCTCACTTCGCTACAGTGGAGGGTGGAACAGTTTTATGGGATGTTGGAAATGGGAATCACTAAAGAGGCATCACAGGGGGCTATTTTCAAAAGCTTTTTACTCCAAAGTGTAAACTGTCTTATCTTGATTCCCGTTCTTTATTACAGTTTGTATAATCATGACTGATTCCCTTATAAATCCAATGACAGCATGCCAGGGTGATGAAAGTAACCCCCATCCCTCTATCTTAACAAGCTGTGATGAGGAATCACAGTGATCAAGATCACCTTTATCTTTGTGTTCTGATTCGTTTGGACACGAAAATGAGGTTTCAGAGGAAAAGACGTCTGCTACAGGCAGTAAAGTAGCCCCCAGAAGCATGGGGAGCTTGTTCAGCCCTATGGAGAGAACAAAAAAGGCACAGAAAGAGGTTTATCCCTTTAAATGAAGGGGATTACACAAGGTGACAAAAACTATTTTGCAGTTCACTTGGGAGTAAGAAGTGTCGTAGTGCTGTTGTAGCAAGGGGAGGGAAGGGAAATCCACTCTTATGACAGCCGTCTAGGTTCAAATTCAACTCCATGTCTGCCCTGAGTTGTCACTGTGTGTTAGCAAAGTGATGCTAACACAGCGTTAAAATGCTAAAACATCAAACATGTGCCGACTAGGCATGGGCCGGATGTAGGTATCAAGGTACACTTCAGTTTTAGAACCCATGGCTTACAGTCTTTTCATTAAGAGTTTTGTCCTGCTTCATGAAAGATAGAGCATCTGATCCTTCCTCCACATATGTTGTTGCATACTGCTGGTCAGCTGGCTGAATAACAGCAACTTTCCCGTTGCTGACAAGAAAGACAAATTCTGCTTTTTTATTACATTCTACAAAAGATTCTAAGGTTTTGTTTCTTTTCAAGTAAATAAACTGGTTTATTCCTGGGTTCGGTTTCCACATGCCCAACGGTGCCTCGATGAAACGAGTAGAAACATCCTGGTACTGTTCACTATCATACGGTTCAGGAAGAAGTTGATTTCTGTGTCCCAAATAAGATTGGTTTTGGTGCAAAAAGAGCGTATTAATATGTGCCTCAATAGCAACAGACCTTCTAAAGAGGCTGGTTGCTGTATTACATGTAGCACTCTGGGTGTTACATGTAACACAGCATGTAATTACATGTAATACATGTAATACAGCAACAGCTGTGTTACATGTAATACATGTAATACAGCAACAGCTGTGTTACATGTAATACAGCATGTATTACATGTAACACCCTTTGTGTGTCTTAGCTGTGCAGGTGAGTGCACCTTCCCACTAAACCTAATCAGCATGTAAGCAGAGTATCTAAACTGTGAGAGTGCGGTTCAGACACAGGTCTGGATTTTTTAGATGTGAGAACCTTATGGGTTTGATCTCACCGGACATCTCCTGTGTAATCTACCAGGTTACTCCATTGCAGGGATCAGAAAGGAGTGTGTATTTACTCATTTGAGAAGGAGGGTAACTGTTTAGTTACGTTTTTAGGAAATAACTTATTTTAAGTTGCTAAAATCCGTTTTTTCTGTTTGGTTTTGGTGCTCTCTCATTTTGCTTTTAGGGAGGAATTTTGGTTGACTGCAATGATTTTACTTCTATCTCATGGTTAAAGTTTTTTAACTAGTTGTAAATAATCAGTTATGTGGTTATTTATGTAATCTATTTTTTGCCACATCTTGTTTTTGACCTTTTCATTTATCCCAAAACATAATTTTATTCACTCCGAAGATAGCATGACTCTCTATCTTGTTTTCCATTCATTTCTATAGGTTCCCTACAGAGCCTTACCCTAAGTCTAATAAGTATATGCTTAACCCTAGACCTAACCTAAACTCAATTCACACCTTAGTGCTAAATCTAACTCCTAACCCAAAAACTGCACTTCTTCTTATGGGGCCCAGACTTTTGACCCCATAACGAGTAGCGGATCCTCACAACATAAGAATTTGTAGAGAAAAATTGGCCTTTACAAGATGAGAAATGCTAAAATATTTGCACACAGCTTCCTCCTTCTCCTAGAGATCCATCTGCAGACGTAACAAGCTGGTAAGAGTTTGATTTTCCATACTAAAAAGAATCCAACTTTGAAAGATCACTCAAAAAAGAAGGAATTATTCTGAAGATAACATAATGACAGATTACTGTCATCTAATTCACTCAATGATCTAAATATTTGGAGAGAAGCCCTGTGATCCGATGAATCTACTGTTACATTTTGGACAGGTCACCCTTGGAAAAAAGAAATTTTATCTCAAGTGATTCTTGTAAAATAATGGTTGAAAGTGTGAGAACATCATCCCAAATGTGAAGTATCCAATGTTATGGGATATTCTGATGTAGGACAGATTGGTCCACTCAATATCTCGGGTATAAAATAGACTTCCTGTAATAATGAAGAGTTACAAATTGGTTAAAGGACAACAAAGTCTTTGTTTTGGAGTGGTCAGCACAAGGCTCTGATAAATTTGTGGGAAGAGCTGAAAAGTTGTGTGTGAGCAAAGCAAACCTGACTCAGTTACACCAGCTCTGTCAGAGGGAATGGGACAAAATCCCAGCAAACTATGGTGAGAAGCTTGTGGAAAGAGACCCAAAATGTTTGAAGCAAGCCATATAGTTTGAAAGCCAATTCTACTAAATGACTTCTGAATCTAATGAAAGTTCAGCAAAACTGCAAGAAAATCTCATTATTTTTACCAAATCACTTTGGTAATCCTCACTGACCTGAAACAGGAACGGTTTAGTCTGGTTTAATCTCAGACAGTGAGAGGAATCAAGGTTGTTCCTTTTTATACAGCACATAAAAATATCTGATTTCTACCGTGATTTTTAAAAAAAGTTTTTTTCATCTCAAGGGTAATTGAAGTTGCTTTTTATTTCTTTAAATGAAAGGGAATTTTATCATGTCACACATTTATGTTTTCAACTTTGGTCTAAATACAGTTAATGAAACCCTGTTCTTTTTTTTATTTTTATTACTGAGGGTTATTAGATGATGGGAATCCCATACCGGCCCATGGCTTGTGCAGACGCTACAAAAAGTGTCACCTATAAAAGCCATCCTGCAGCCAGAGCCTCCGTACCTTTGCCATCTTCTTCCCCTGGTCGAGGATTCCTTGTTGTGTCTGAGAAAAGCATGGCATCATTAAAAAGCACTTACAGATCATCAACCAGATGCTGCAAAATCCTCAGTTTAATAACAGAATCTGTTGAATTAGACAGTCGGCATTGTTTCCTCCTTCGGTTACTCTCATGTTATGGAATCTAATCACTAACTGGCACACAGACATACGTGACACGCTGAATCCAAACACTCCCTCGTGATCCTTCATCAGCCTTTTCAGCAGGGTGCTCTTCCCTGCCCCAGAGGGACCACTCAGCACCACGGGCCTTGGTCCTGACATTGTTCCTGAAACAAACACCGAATGCTCAGGATTGTCGGTACCACAACAAAAAGAGTGTGTGGGCTGTAGTGTAAATTTCTGATTAAAAAAAAAGCACTTATAGAAAGCCACGATTTTGAGTTGTGTAAGCCATTTCTCCTCGGCGTTGAAGCTCAGCAGCTATCCTGTTAGCCGTCCTAAAGTGCACTAAGGTTAATCCTTTGATCCACTGCGCTGTCAGGTGGAGCATTTCACACAGAGGGTTAAAAACAAGCTGCTGCACTGATAATATGCGGATTTCAATCCCTGCTAGCAACTGCTGTGCATGAAGAAATTTCTCTTTAATTAAACAATTACTCTATGTCCTAATAGCTGGCCTGTAAGACAGCCAGAGCCTCTGAGGGTAGTAACATCAGGAGTGGCTGTTAATGAAGTCATGATGGGTCAGTCAGCAGGATTAATTAGATCTGGGACAGGTGGCCTATTTACCTGCTGCCACAAAGAGAGGACGATGTACCAGGGACACCAAAACAATTAACATACTAATGTAATGACACAGGAGTCTCTGCCTAAGAACATAATAATATTCTATTATCTCTAAGAGGCCTCAATAACCTTTAGTTGTTACTGTTATTTAGTTGCTAAATGTTTATTTCTGAGGGTAATATAGTGATATCTACTGCGGTTTATCAGTTATTTTAGCAGATCTATCTCTATAGTCTTACAGAACAACACAGCATAAATTAAAGACAATTAACAAGCTGGTGAAGAACTTCAACAGGAAGCTGTTGCTTTCAACATACTGTAAAATGAAGATTTACTCATGTTATTTTCAGTGACACATCAAATACATTTATTTAAATTAATCCCAAAAACAATTGTAATTTATCAGTCAATAAATACTCAACAATAACCAGTACTGGTTATCAATCACAGATACAGCTGTGATTCTGTATCTGTATGGTGCTGCACTACTATATATTCTTCTGTCCCTTTACTCCCATATTTTAGTTTGACTTTAGATTTAAGGAGTTTGGTAAAACGTCCATCTTACCTTTTCTCGCTGCGCCTGAATCGTCTGTTCTGCAGAGACGCTCAGCAACAGGCGATTCTTAAGCCTGGCGTCTTAATGGACTGAGTGCAATCCCAGTGTGTGTGTTTGTGTCACACTGGAGCAGCTGTCAGTCTGAATTACCACCATCTCCATTTAGCTCAATGACCAATCACATGTGAGCCCTCTTTGCATAAGATAGGCTAATCTTCAGGAACAAATGATTATTCATTCAGTTATGCTTTTGTTAGTGAAGCATCAAAATGTTTTCTGGATTGTGGCTTCAAACTCAAACCAAAGGGTTATTTTGCAGACAT
Organism: Xiphophorus hellerii; assembly: GCF_003331165.1. Lineage (NCBI taxonomy): Eukaryota > Metazoa > Chordata > Actinopteri > Cyprinodontiformes > Poeciliidae > Xiphophorus > Xiphophorus hellerii. The sequence continues at coordinate 13,580,926 of NC_045680.1, forward strand.
TGCTTTGGGATTTTGCTAATGCAGATGATGGCTGACGGTAAAGGGAAGCACAGGTGTTATTGGCAGAGTGTCTTGCTAAACTGGTTAGACAGTTTAACTTCTTATTTGTCACATTAGAACCACAAAACTTAATATGTTTTCTTGGGATTTTACATGATGGACCAACACAAAGTCGTGCATAATTCTAACGTGTAAGGAAAATGATAAATTGTTTTTGAAACTTTATTCAAATGAAAAATTGCTAGTTTTGCCATATATATTTATATTCAGCCTCCCAGAGTCAACATTTATTATAATCACCCTGCAGTTGCAGCTCTACTAACTTTTCACTTCTAAAGACTCAACCTGCCTGTTTTTCTTTGCAAGGTAGTTCAGACTCAGTCAGACTTGATGGATGGTGTTTGGAAACACCATTTTTTCCAAGAATTGCCACGGATTATAAATTGGATTTAGGTCTGTACTTTGACTGGGCCATTCTTAGACATGAATGTGTTTCTATTGAAACCATTCTATTGTAGCTTTAGTTGCATGTTCAGAGTCAGTATCCACTGAAATTTTAACCTGCACTTCAGTCCCTCATCATTTCCTACAGGTTTCTATCTGCTCTAGCCAGTTTTCTTGTCACTTATGGAAAAGAAAATGTCCCTGCATTACGGCGTTACTACCACCTGACCTGTGATAATGAGCAGCTTTGGATATTGTTTCACCTGACCTAACCCTAAACCTGCTTTGACTTTTGTTCCTTTGTCCTTGCAATGGTTTTGTGTACATCAGCAGAATGCAGACATGAACTAATACATTTTGGCTTGGATTTACATATTTCCTCTTAAATTCAACAGAAAATGAGCTGCACATTTACATAGCAATCAAGTTGAGAACTTTTTGGAGGCTTAAGCTGGTAACATGGGTCTAGTTTGGAGACTTGAAGTCAGATGTTTCTCATCCCACATTTCCTTAATGGTATTTTTTCAAATGTTAAGTTGTGAAAATCTTTGGCTGTTTACTCACTGGGCTCAAAAGTTTAGGTGTTAGGCCACGGTTGGTCTCAAAGGCTCAAAATAGCAAAGGTTTAATGTTCCTCACCTCCATATGAGCTGCATTAGGCTCTATCTGGCTAATCCTGCTCGACTCACTTCTTAAAGGGCAACCGCACCACATGCGGTTATCCTTACAGGGGGAGGCTGACGAATATCGGAATATCTGCCTTTCAAATTATTTATATACACAGAAAAACAAGTGTTCGACGCATTTTAATGTAGTAATGTTGATAAAAAGTACATTTAATAAAGCAATTGAAAGAAAAGTGTTGGTAAAGACAAAATGTGACTAATTGAGATGAAATTACAGGGAGCATTTGAAACCTAAAATAGTACAAACAACAAATATAAAAGGAACTAAACAAAGACGTTAGTCTGTACAGTAAATACAACCAGGCTGTTGTGCTAGTCAACATCATATACACACAGCACTCAATACATACATACACAAAACTATGTACATGTGCTTTCAGTTCATTTGAGTTCAACATTTTTCCCTTTAAACAGACAAAAGATTTTAAAAAAAGATAAATTATTATTTTCCCAAAGCATTTGTAATGCCTGAGCTCTCAGCTGATGCTTCATTCTGCAGCACAAAAGTCAACCTGGGAGCAGGTCAGAGGACATTAGAGGATGTTAGTAGTTCATTTAAAAACAGGAACATGTGAAGATGAAGGCGGACATTCGGGGCAGACCAGCTGCCCCAACATCGCCACCTCTGATTGGCTGAAACTGAGATATTTCCCTCTTCTCTTCCCGCGAGCTACAGATAGACCCGCCTCAGGTCTCCAGGCGAAGTGATGGTGTTGCACTGAGGACACAACTTCTTTGCTCCCTGAAACAGAAAGACGTCTTCAGTCCACAAATGTCTCTAGAGTTAATTTTTCTGTTTGTGTGAGTGGACATAATCGGAGGATTTACCAGCGTCCGCAGCCAGCACTCCTCACAGTGGACATGCCAGCACTGGATGGAAGTGAGCGGTGTTGTGTACGTGTCCTGCAGGCAAACAGAAACACACAGCTGTAGTTTGAAAAGCTGCCACTAGATGTCCTTAGGAAATTAAGAAAAAAGAGAACCATGAAGAAACAGGAGACGAGATGTTATTGGAACAAATCGTTGTTGTTAAGACTGGCATCATTTAATTTTTAAATATTCATAGTAGCTCAGAATTTTAAATCTTTTAGAAAAGGGGAAATTATTTTATTATCTAGAAGAAGAAAAGAAAATTAGACAAAATATGTTATTTTTCTGCGAAGAGATGTTTTTATTTTTAAATGGTATGTGGTTTCAGAGCCTAAGTATTGTTAGTTTTTGTTGTTTTACTCAAACAGTGCATGAAAATGACATAAACTATGAGGTGGAATGTTAGGTAATTCAGTCAAGGCAAATTCCTCAAAGTTTTAAATATTTCTGTTAAAAATCTACAGTTTTTCATGAAAAGAAAGCCTTATAAATCTAAACCAGTAGATGATACTTGCATATATGATTAAACAAAGAGCAATATTTATATTCCAGTGAAACACCATGACTAATAATGTAGATTTATAGCCCTAAACACAGGTCCCTGCAGGGATTTCAGCAGTTTTGGAGTTGCTGCTCTCTTTCCTTCCTGCATTTCTGCTCTGTTGGTTTAATTTGCCATCATACTCACCATGCAGATGAGGCATTTAAATCTGTCTCCTTTAGACAGCTGTTTCTCCAAATCTCGGATCCGAGCTTTAAGCGCGTCCAGGGTTGTTGGCGTGGAGTCCTCTGAAAGCCTGGAGGCACACACACACACACACACACACCCACTCAAAGCTGAGCGCGCTCAGTAACAGCATGGCAGAGCGAAAGGTGCGTGAGTTACGCTGACACTGGAGAGTCATTTATAAAATTGAAGACAGATTAAATTATTCGCTGGCCAACATGGACACTGAGCATGAAATTTAGCAGCAATCACATTGCCGGCATTGGCTGTCTCATTTATCATAGGAAGGAGACAGGGCCTGTGGAGGTGCGGGAGGAGGGTTGTCCTCACACAAACAGACACACAATTACAGGATAGACTGTATGTGCAAACAGACTGTACAGGCGGGACACAATGTATTAAGTGTGATGAAACATGTGTACATGCTTGCATGGTCTGCTAGGACCTTGATGGATGAGATCATCACATTGATACAGTGTTGTATATCATGCTGAGGGGGCAGCCAGTCTGATCTGATGGAGAACCGAGCCGCCAAAATATGGTTTGCAGAAAGCCACGGTCACACCTGCTCAGCTCTAATTGGCTCCTTCACACCTGAAAATGTTTCACTCTGTCCGTTCACCCTGTGCATGCTGGGAAATAGGACAGCACCACCACCATCAGCTCCGTGGTGAGCATTAAACTCATGTTTCTCTGTCATCACTTTGACATAAATCAAGCAACTTCCTGAGTGCTGCACAACTAAAGAGCAGTAAGTTTTAAATATTAAAAGGTGAAAGTTGATGACATGCTGAAAAGCCCGACTTACGGCTCTATCTCTGCATTCCTGCAGGTTCTGGGAAGACCTACTACGGTAGTGTCCTGCTTCTCTCCACTACTTGTAGAAGGACTCCCTGACAGAAAGAAATAAACAGATAAATAAATGATTACGTAAACACTTTGAAACATTTAGAACACGTAATGACGGCATTTCAGAAGAAAATCTTTGAAAAAAAATCTAGCACATTATTTCCACTTGGTGTAACTCACCATCGTTTGACCATTTTGGAAAGTCGAGCTTCAGTCTGGAATCAGGCAACATGCTGCTGCTGAGACACAACCAGAGCACATGTTAAAAAGCCAAGCAGCTTTGCAAATAAATTCACAATAATTAGGGAGCATAGATAGTCTTTTTTTATCTGTCTGACTGTTTAATGTGAATTGGACATCATTAGGAAAGTTACATACTTTGCTGCCGACTCTTTGGAGCTTTCTGCTGAGCAGGGGATTACATCCGTCTCACTGTATCTGCAGCCGCAGTCAGGAAAAACACACATCCAACTACAAGCAGCATATTTAGAGAACAAGTACAAATACTCTCATCAAGGAATAATTCCCAAGACTTAAGACTTTAGCCCTTAGGCGCTTTGTAAAATTTTTAATAATCATTTTTATTTTGTTTTTGATTTAATCTGTCCATATATATAAAACACATACAAAATGCCAGAGGAGGGGATTATATTTCTAATGCTACCTTAAGACAGCTAGGTAAAAAAAAAAGAAAGACAAAAATTAAAAAAGAAACCTCACTACACAATGTTGATGTATGACAGTTTAATAGCACATTTAGGTATGCGTATATTTTTTCCACAAAATTATTTAAAAGGCAGTTAATTTTAGAAATTTATGAGGTTTAACTTCACAAAGACTAAATGATTGTCTTTTATGTGTTAATAAATACATTTTATTTGTTATTTATTTATCACTTTATATTAGGATAATCTAAAGAACCCCGTGTCTTCAGGCTTCAGGAGTTCTGCAGATCTTAGTGTTGATTTTTTTTCATTATATTTTTTCACTATAGATGTGGCTGGGTATACTGGTGAAAGGCAGTGATCATCAGTGTTGTATAGTAACGAAGTAAAAATACTTCACTACTTTACTTAAGTACATTTTGGAGTACTTCATACTTTCCTGGAGTATGAAAATGTTTGATGACTTTCACTTTTACTTCACTATATTTCCGAACTCAATTGCGTACTTTTACTCCGATACATTTTCAATGTGTGGTTTAGTTACTCGTTACAAAAAAGCGAGAGAGAGAAACGAAGTGTTTTGACCCCACCTACTGATTAGCAAGCAGGCTACCGAACAAAGTCGTAGCCTGCTTGCCTGGCTTGTTCATCACCTCCAATAGGATACACCTGTTTCGCTTCTCCCATTGTTGGGGAAATCAGAAATCGGAACACCTTGCATCGGGTGGGTCGAACAGAGAAGAGTGCTGCCCGCACTGACGCGGCTCAGGGATTACGTGACACGCAGCGCCGTGCCCTATAATCCACTGTAAGCTATGTAATGTGTTTTGAGGCAATTGACCAAAATCCCGGACAATTTTTAAATTCCCCCCGGACATCTTTTTAGGTCTGAAAAGTAGGACATGTCCGGGAAAAAGAGGACGTCTGGTCACCCTAGTTCAATGGGGGACAGAAGCCATAGCGATAGCAATTTAGACTAAATTTAACGAATATAGGAAAGGCATGCAAGTTCAAAACCACAAACCATTAACATGTGCTACTCTTTAAAACTGGAACAATTTATTAGCAGGTTTCATTTTGCCTGCACTTGGTTGGGTACATTATTTTAAGTTTATTTGACAAGTTTACCAAGATATAAGAAATGTCATTCAAACTTGCCTTGTTTTACTTTTTACTTGTACTTTTCATTACATTACTTGAGTACATCCATTTTTACAGTAATTTCCATACTTAAGTACAAGAAGTTTCAGATACTTTAAGACTTTTACTCAAGTAACATTTCAGTCAGTGACTTCGACTTTTACCAAAGTCGTATTTTGGAGAGGTACTTGTACTTTTACTTGACTCTGAGATTCCAGTACTTTATACAACACTGGTGATCATCTGTTTATCTGTGGTTAATTAATTTTGTTTTTTAAGATTTCTTAAATTGCACTTTTTCTTTTAAATTTTTTTAGAATTTGTACGTGAGGGATATTCTCTTGATGGTTAAAAATGTAAAAAAAAAAGGAAAAAGAAACAAAATAGATAGAAAATATAATTTGAACAATTTATAAAGGAACATCATGCATCCAAATGTTGAGACACAGACATCCAACAGACACTCTGTGTGTTTACGTTTACTTTCCAAATTTTCTCACATCTGTCCAGCACTGGTTGGCAGAAACCTGAAGTTGACCACAAAATCAGCACAGAGAAAAAGGGATTATTGAATGCGTTTTTGCAAATCTTCTAGATGCAACATGCAAGAGAGGAATTATAAAGAATAAATAAAAACAGCACGAGTAGAAGGATATTTATGTGTGGTTGGACATTAAGAATGTTCATGGGTTTCAGAAATGTAATCTGTAATTTCACTGTGTCGCAGCAGATCTATGATGGTCAACGTACCAAGTTAAAGGAGTGCAGTTTGCTTCTGTTTATAGGGGGAAAAAATCTAATGAGACCCAGCTAATGGCATCAAGTTGTGGACTTCACAGCAATCTTTCTTTTCTTCAGTTCACTGCCTACTCAGACATGTAATTGAATGTTTTTAATATATTTGCATTCAGGGTAAAAGGATACTGCGCTCTGCCGTACTCTAGAGTATCGTCTCCATCAACGTCCAGGTCAGCGTCGCTGTCCCGACACTCCCTAGAAGTCGTGCTCACCAGTGTCACACCTGCTGAAAGCATTTTGAATATTTACCAAAACAAAGCTGTTTCTCTGCTGTATGAGGTGATGTATTTCTTATTTCACAGTTAAAGAGGAAAGGTCATGTCTCGCAGCAAGCCGTGACCTCTCAGCTTTCCTCCCTGCTAAAAGAAACTGTTACTTTTAAGCGAGCCTCCAGGGAATGTTTCCCCACCGTAATCTGGACTGAAAAGTTCAGTGGTTCTTCCACTGTCACTCAGTCACATCATTCACTCTCCACTGAATAAGATCCTACACACACACACGCCCACGCATCTATGCAAACACAGATCCTTGCTTACCTTTAAATCCTATCGCTGTCATCTGTGTCCTTCTCCTCTCGTTCCACTCGTCCTCCACCGGCACCGGGTCCCCTGAAGCCTCCTGTAGCAAGCACAAGCACCAGGCTTCACCATCTGCATGAGTACGCCCGTATGTCGCCCCACAGCCAGCAGCTGCGTATCGGCATCTGTGCTTTTATAGCTGGTGGTGTTTTCACATGGATACGCAGCGGACTGACAGCGATCCTGATGCCATGTGAACAAAGCAACTCAACAGTGTCTCTGCATTTGGACTCCTGACATTCTCTCAACCTGAGATCAGCAGGCTACACCATACTAATCTGAGATCAGAGAAAAATGTCAGGGAAATAAATGCTTTCATCTGTGTTTTATGTGGAGTTGAGAAAAAAAAAAGAAGAAATTACCTGTCCTTCCTCCGGTTTTCTCCTCTTCAGCTTCCCAATCCTGACTGGAAACAGACAGAAGGTAGAAAAACAACAAGATTGTGATGAGTTTAGAAATATACTCCTCATCAACATACTAAATTTGTAAATCACTATAATACCAGAAACTTTGTAATTATTTTTTAAAGTAATGTTAAAGGTTACATTTTTTAAAGATTTCAGAGTGTAAAACAGATTTTTTTAAAGCTTTTCATCAAGGGTGCCAAAACTGGAAACTTTATCTTTTACTGAGATGTTTCTTCTGAATTTTCACCAAAGATCTTAAGTCTGTTATTTATTAATTTATCATCTGGTATGACTCTGACCAGAAAATAGATGCTACATTTGATTTTTATATCAAAATACTCCCAAAAAGCCTTTTTCTGGGAAAAGACATATTTCTTTCAGAAGAAAGAAATATGTCTTTTCATACATATTTACAAGGTTGATTGTAACATGATCTCTCACTGCAGTAATGGCATTAATAACATGAACATTTAACAAACATGTGGAATATGGTGGAGTTTAAACTTTCATTTGACCTGTCTACGGAACGATGCAGAACGCAACTTTCAAAATATTTAAAAAAGATTTTTCCTTAATGACAGTGAATCAGATGAGCTGCATAATGTATCCAGCTGTGACATCAGGGCCCTTTTCTGTCATTTCAGCGAACACTGTCCCCCGCTGAAAATATGAAAGTTAACACAGCAGAACACCAACAGCACCTCCTCTCCCTCACACACACCTGAGCGCATGAGGGGGCATTAAGTTTAAGAGCCCTCTAATGTGAGCTGGATGACACCGGGCCTCAGTCGGATGGGGATCCGGGGCACGGCTGTGACCCGAGTGCCGCCATCCCAGCGCACATAATGAGGGTTAAAGAGATGGTCATAGATGAGGAAGAGCTCATCAAACAAAGAGAGAGCGAGGCTGATTAATCAGCGGAGGAGCACCTCCTCCCTGCTCCTTCCTTTTTGCCTCTCTGACGTGTGTTTAGAAGCTCATTATGCCGTCCGTTTATGAAGCCCAGTAAAGGCTAACAGACCTCGACAGCAGCAGCACACTGAGTGTGAGGAGTCAGCCAGGAGCCGGAGCATCTCCATGGACGATGATAACAAGCATGCTGTGAGTTAGAGTCAGAACGCCTCATCTGGTCTCATCGCCGCATCAGGCCTGAGATGATGTCTGGTTACAAATGCTTCCACAAACAAAAGCGATGTTTTACCAAAACATTTATGGAGGTTACTCCATCGCTGAATCCTATTTCAGAACCTTTCCGCTTGTTTCTAGCACTTAACCTCATGTTTCTCAGTGTTAGGGCGTCCCAATTGTTTCTGTGGAGTTGAATGAGGTCTAATTGAAATGACCTTTTTGAGTGTTTCAGGAACACACTTGCTAAAGTAAATATTTAAACACATTTCAATGGCACTGGAAACACTCTAATGTCTAGTTTTAGTGTTTTGATATGTGTAGTCCTACTGATAATTTATTTTAAATATAGAATATTTATCAATGTAAAAGATTTAACCATCGAAATAACCACTAGAAGTTTAGTTGTAAATGTTGGTGCTTTTTTGTGTGATTTTTCAGTTTAATTTTTCAAAGAGCAAAAAAAAAAAGTTTTAATTACTCTACTAGTGAAGTAATCTCTGTTTGAAATATTGTATCATAAGAAAAGCAAGAGAAAAACTATTGTTAGATTGTTTTTCAGAATAATCATTAATAATCTTAAAATTGAAGATTAGAATATAAAAAATACCATTTTGATTATATACAGTATCATAAAATACTAATTTGTTTTCTTTTTTGGCAATAAATCTTTGAATATCTAAATATTTCAGCACACTGAAGTATATTTCTTTTTAAGTGTGAATATATCCCTGTTCTTCCTCTCTAGAATAATACAATTACTGACATCTGTTCAGATGACACACACAGTTGCCATAAAATCGGGACGGCTCCCCTATTTGTAAAGGCAGAGATGCAAACATGTTTGACTCAAACATGTTTGCATGTTTGAGTCAAACATGCAGTCTGTAGTCTGACAAATTTATATTCTCCATTAATTCTTATTTCGATTTTAAACTTGCAAATTAAAAATGGATGTTAGAAATAATTAATCAATTTTATTCCTGCTTTGCCTTCTTCAGTCCAGCTCTTATGCCACAGTCTGATTTAGAGGTAGAAGCCACTTCATCTCAGTGGGATCTGTCCAGTCTGATAGCCACTGAAGGGGGATAAAAGTATGAGATTCTGTCTCTGCTTTTCAATTACTAAAACTTTGGAACTTTTTCTGTTGCTGGAATATATAAAAACCGTATCCAAGTGACTGTGTTTTGCTTATAAATCCTTAAAATGAACCCAACTTGTTTTCATCAGGCGATCAAATTCAGGAGCTCCCTGAGTATTTAGTCTTATGTGGTCAGGGTTAGCTTTATTTTTCTCACAAGTTTGTCCCTCATTTTATGACATAAAATGGCACCCATAACACACACAAACCACAGGCATTTAAGTTGTGCATATTTACTTAGTAGAAATCATTAGTTTCCTGAGCTTCTTGAAGAGTGTCCGATTCCTCCATAATGGAGGAGAAGGGTAAGGGTTTAGAAACCTCCAGGACTCAGCTACAGTTGATCGCAGTATCACTTTATTGCACTAAAATCACCTTATTATCATGTAGTCACTTCTAATGTGACTACATGCTGATAATTTAATACTGCAAGTAGGCCACTTTTTGAAATGGGAAGTCAGAAAGATGTGTGTTGATCTGCATAAATTAGGAAATGGCTTCATCAACAGTCAAAGCAACCATTAAAAAACTTTAAATAACTGGAACTGTAAAAAGAAAAACAAACAAACATGGACAGTAAATTGATATTTCTTTTGCGCACAGTAAGAGAATGGTTAGGGAGGGAAAACAAAATCTCCGAAACCCACCATGAGAGAACGGCAACATCATTTCAGACTCATTTTTAAAGCATCACTGAGCAAAACCAACCATTTGTAAGAGTTGTATAAGGATCACAAGAAAGAAAAATCCCACCAGCAGCTACTTATCCTCCCCCAGCTTCACTCTGTAGATCATTGCAGTAGAGATTAATGCAGCAGCTCTTTATTCATGACATTTACAGCTGCAAGTCCATAAAAGCCGCTGTCATTTCAGGGGACACTTAACATCAGCTGAAGGTGTTTTTAATGATCTGGGATCCCATCGTTGATTATTACTGAGCAATAAAGCCCTAGTTATCTCAGGTAGAGTTCACTCTTTAAAAAAGTTATCTTTGATCGCTATGTGTTCATAAAGGGTCCATTAAATTTTGTAAGCTGATCATTTGTGAACCTCATACAAAGGTTGCTAAAAAAAGTTGTTCCGGTATTCAAAATTAAAGCAAAATTTTACTGAAATTGTTTTTTTTCTAAATGCCGACTTTGTGCGGATCTTTTACAGGAGATATAAGCAAACTTAGTGGTCAATAAACTTATATGAACAACAATTGATCTATGGTTTCATGTAAAAAAAACAAAAAAAACCAATTTATTTTCACATTAAATCAGGTTGAAGAATATTTTCTAATAATTTTTTCTCTTAAAATTCTTACTAGCCAAAATTATTATCCGGACTGTCCATATTTACCAGACAGTAATCTTTGGAAACATTTAGAAATATAATTTGATGGAACATGGTATTTGGCCTGTGTAAAAACATACTTCATGTCACATCCAGGACTCTACACGCAGACGTGAGGGTTGGGGAGGGAGAAAGAAGAAGTGCTTCTCTGTATTTCTTACCAGCTTGTGTGCAGTCTAGGTGGGCTCCTGCGCTGTGTGGGCGCAATGGGGCGGATTTGACGTAGCACCTGCACCAGCAGAGGTCGTCGACTGTTAACATATCAAGAGGTCAAAGTTGGAAAGGTTAATAGCTCCTCTGCTCGTGTGGGCGCTAGGCCAGCGGAGATTGTGTGGGAAAAAAGGGGAGATATCTGCACGGGGAGTGAGGGAGGGCTTTAAAAAACGAACACATGACTGAGCGACCGTGTGCGAACAAAGGCAACTCTGATTACTTAAGTCTATAAATTAGAAGCTACTTAACACGGCAGACTTTAAACACTGGACTATGTTGCACACAAAGTGACCCTACGGAGCAGAGAAGCAACATTTAGAGCACTTTGCATCAACTTACCATTTAGTCTTGTGTGTCTGTTGGCTCGCACTCTGAGAAACGTCTGCAGCAAACAAGATAAAGTGATTAAGGTCATCATAACAACTTTAACTGTATTTTATTTATTTACAATAAATATGAGAATGTAGATTTTAGTGTCTGCAGAATATTAAAAATCATTAAAATATTTGCACATAAAGACTCTAAAGAAAGCTAAAATCTGTTATATTAGCTTTGCTAATATTGATATGAATTGAGTCATTATCATTATTAACACTGAAATGTTGTATGTTAATCCCAGTCATTTAATTGTATCTATATCTGAAAGTGTGAGTCGCATCATCAAGAGATTTTTTTGTGTGATTAATTTTACAAAGCACTTTTAAAGCACCAAACTGAGAAAGTAAGAGCTCAGCTGTTGATTATTATCATGATGATAAACTCTTAGTCTTTTGTTTTTCTGAACATGTAACAGCAAATGTCAGCAGAGAAATAAAAAAAAAAAACATATATAAGAAAATAAATAAAAGAAAAGAAAATGGGAACAGTAATCAAAGATAAAACGTAAATATTCCGCTTGGTGGGGAAAAGTCAAACCTTCAATGCTTTTTTGGTTTATGTGTCTAACGTGAGGCTTCCAGGAGATTTTATAGTCCAAAATTAACACCCAGAAATCTGTATTTATTTTCCATTCAGTATTTTCTACCATAATTTTTATTTGGTCTAATATTTTTTGTTTTTCATAATCTTTATTTTATTTACATTTATTGACAATTCAAATCAAACCACTGTTTCAATTTATTAATTTATGATGTCATTTTCTAAAAGCATCTATAAAGTCTCTCCAAAGCAAAATATGTTGATATCACCTGAAAGTATTTCTAATTTCAGTTCCTGTGAGACTTTGCAAATGCCATTTATCCATAGTATGAACAGTTTTGGATTGTAGAAATTGCTCTGCGGGGTGTTCTTAAATTAAAATTAGTCAGAAATGTACAGAAGCTCTCAGAAGTGCCAAAATGCTTATGTGATGTGCAAAATATTATCATTTAATTTTAAAACAATTTAAACATTTAATTTGAACCCTTACCCTGTACAATTCAACAGACAAACAAAGAATAATGGGAAAAAGTAAAAAATAAAATAAAGCTGTGGTAAATGATGGAAAATTTCGGGAAAGAACTAGATAATAAAATATACAACAAATTTACATCTTCAGAGAAAATGGTCCAGAAAATATTTACACATCTACAGGAAGCCAATAAATAAAACAAATCCTAACAACTTGACATGCATTGTGTTGCTTTTCCAAATGGTACCTGGTATCGGTCTGAGTGCGGTTCCTCAGATGGCCGAGCCGGTGAAGTGGGAGATCCTCCTTCACGCTTGATGTGTAGAGAGAGCGTTAGAGACTGAAATATGAGAGAAGAAATTAAATACAGTTTATAACAACTCAAGCGGAATGAGAGAAAACTGCTGCAACAAGCTGCTGTCACACTTATAATAGCATATTTCACAACATATTTTTGTGTTAATACGAAGGTGAAGAAATTAAGCTGAATTTGTTACACATCACATGAGTACATTTTATTTTGTTTATGACACGCCTCTTTTTTCCCCCATACTGATCGCCTGACCATCTGGGGCTGAAAGTTTAATTCTCTATCCTCAGTCAATGCCCCAAGCGGTCAAATAATTATTGGCTGAAATCTGAAACTAAATGCAACGTCTTGTCAAGTCAGCCATTTTCAGAATTTGACATGCAAAGCTTTAAGAATATCTGTGAAGCCTTTGTGACTTTTAGTAACGCTGCAGAACATTTATGGTAAGTATTGCATCTCTGAGCTGTAACTCTCGTGTTGCAGAATTTTTCAACACATCTAAAAACATCTGTGGTAAGATGGTTTAGCTGGGGTCAAAATACAATGGCAGCTGGAAGTTGGAGTACTATTAAGTTAAAGCTGCATATCTTCGAGCCACATTCAGACACTTGGCAAATACACAACAGTGTGACGAGTTAGTTAGGTTTAATGAAGGGATCACATATCTACTGACCTTCGATGTTCTTATGAGTTGGTCGTGCTGCAGTGTAGCGGGGCTACAGAAGAGACACAAAAAAAATAAAAGCTTTTATTTTGCCATACAATTAGAAAGATGTCTCATATGTGCACAGCTTCTAATAAAATACACAAACACTACATGGATTATTTTAACACCAGCGCTTTTACAAACTCTTGCATTTACGTTTGTGTTCAGGTCTGTGTAAGAACTCATTTCAATCCTTCACACTTCATGTCTGCCAACCTATACTGTTCCCTTACTCTCATACACTGTTGCTCTTTCTCTGTCTCACACACACACACGCCCGCACACGCCGAGATCCGGAGTGTCCCTGTGGGCAAAGTTCAATTTGAAACCATTACTGTCCATGGAGCGGTCGTTAAGCAGATTTGGAGCGTAATGTCTTTATTGGAGGAATCATTCTTCTGGTTTAAGCAGCAGGTAATGCATGCGTCTAAATTTGAATTTTACACGGCAAGAGCCTCTGTGTGTGTTACTGTGTGTGTAGAGGCTCAAATCAACCATTAGAAGGACATTATCATTATAGCCCGCTGTACGAGTTGTCGCCCAGAGGCCCAGGGAGGCTGTGATATGAAATATGTGAGGAACAATGAGGCAGCTTGTAAACACTACACACAGGTGACAAAGAAGATGAGAGATACCAGCAGGGCAGAATAAAGGAGGAGAGGCCTTTAGATACAAAACGTGTCAACATGAGTTATCTCATGGGAGCTGAACAGAACGGAGACACAGTGATGCAAAACAGACAGAAAAACCATAAACTGATGAATAGACAAAGTGAAAGCTTGGAGGGAAATATAGAAGAGTTAGGAGGAGGAGGTACAGATGTGACCAGCAGGAAGGTCAGCATGCATGATGACAAAGTCTTTCATTTAATATTCAAGAAAATAATTACTTTAAGTTATTATTAAATTGCGTTACAGTTTGTTTGTAGTTTAATTAAAATAAAAGTGCTGCACCTGATCTGTAGCTGGGCGAGTTTGGATAATTCCTGCTCCATGTGATCTTGCAGCTCTCCTGGTCGCAGTACGGCTTGACAGACTGGACACACTGGGGCCTGAGTGTCGTACAGACCCTTCAACTTACCTGAGGAGACCAAGGGAAGACAAAGCAGAGACATTTACTATCAGGAATAAACGATTTAGCATTGCAAAACTATATTTTCCTTTTCCTTCCACTTATTGAGTTTACATGATACAAAAAATGGTAGTGAAGTGACATTAGTGGAAATGTTTTTGTTTTATGATTACAATTGTTGTTCAGGATTCCCTTGTCTTTTATTCTTTATGAAACTTTGAATAAGTAGGGTGTTCTAGAAATTATGACCTATTTATGAAATATTATGTATAATATAATATATTTAATGTTTGAGCATTTGTTTTTGTTTCATAAGATCTTGATTGTGTGATTTAGAAAGACAATACATCACGAAACTGTGATATGTTATGGAAAAGAGCAAAATGGTTTAAAATTGGCCTACATGTCAAATGTTAGAAATGCTCAATCAAATGTGTTTCAATAATGGTTTTAGTTCAAAATGTATTATGTCAACTGCAACATTTATCTGAAATTTAAGTGAAAAATAGCGTCACTGGGTTTATGTATAAATTTATTGACAAAGTTTAGTGTAAAAATCTTTAATTTAATGAAATTTAATTGGATGTTTTGTAGTTTCTCATCATATTAGGGTTTTGCTCATTTCGTATCCAAACAAATATAAATGGAAAACAAGGGATGAAGATTTTACTCAGTTTATTTTTAACTGCTTCAAAAACCAAAATAAATAAAAATTACAAATTGAATATCTTATTCTGAAAACAGAGTCAAATAAATTATTTTTGCTGGATATAGCTCCTTTTAAAAGTATTGATGCCTGTAGAACTTTTTGCTTTTTGCCATCACAACTTTTAATGTAAAGAAAATGCAAAAATTCTTCTTATTATTATTATAATACATTGTGTCACCCTGCAACCAGAAACATCTGCTGATTTTTATTAGGATTTCATGTGATCAACACAAATGGCTACATAATTGATAAGTAAAAGGAAAATAATCTGATGTTTATTTTTGCAGAAAATAAAAAAACTGGAAAGTGCGCTGTGGATCTGTACTCAGACCCTTTACTCTGATTCCTCTAAATAAAAATCAGTGCAGAACCAATAAAAGTTGTACTTGCAACGTGACAAAACATGAAAAAGTTCAAGGAGTATGAATATGTTTACAAGCCTCTGTAAATGAGGAAGGAATATTTAATCAATATGGATGTACATTTCACTAAATTACTTTAGTGTCCACTCTTATTTGCTTAGTTAACGCCATTCGTAGCTGAAGCCAGAACAAAGTGTGCTTAGCAGACCTTTAGTCAGTTTAAATGAAGGAAAAATCAAGCTGAACAGACACAAACACACCACCACGGCCCCCTGCTGTCAGCGTGTTGACATTATAGGCTGTCAGTAGGAACATTACCCAGGAGGGCCACTCGGCCCATTGGGCCCTACTGATGGATTACTGCCATAAGCAGGCAGCCAGGAGCCTCAAGAGCTCTACTATATCAAGATTTTACCTAGTAGATGAGGTGATTTACTCCTGAAAGCCATCAATCATCAGGAGAGAGCCAGTAGGCATGATGCACCTAATTTCCTATCTTCACAAGTTATGAAAAAGTGACAGATTTATTTAGGCAATCAAAGTTTAACTCATTGATTCAGATCAATGAAATAACTTAGCATCCAAACACCGGAAGAAAAATAAAAACAGTTTCACCTGCCTCAATCTCAAACAGACCAGCGAAACTTCAGACTATCTGTTGTAAAGACTGACATAAGTTGAGCTATGAGGCCCCATAATGAGGAGCCAAATAGGAGCAAATGGCCTGTAAATAAAACATGGGATGGAAAATAGAAATTGGAGTCAGGTGTCCTTGAGAGTGTGACATGTTTTCTGCCCATCACCACCATCCTGTCTCCCAATCCTCCCTCGCCTTTTTTGCATCCCCTCCTGGAAGCCCAAATGACTTTTCCCGACACGCATTGAACGTTCCCGGGCTTTCTGCGCTCTGCCGCCCGGAACACGCAGGCATCAGTAAACAATGAAATCTGTGTGGTGAAATTGAATTTATAACCACATTACCTGCACAGATAACGTCTCTAAATGGCGCCGCGA
Source organism: Xiphophorus hellerii (assembly GCF_003331165.1). Classification (NCBI taxonomy): domain Eukaryota; kingdom Metazoa; phylum Chordata; class Actinopteri; order Cyprinodontiformes; family Poeciliidae; genus Xiphophorus; species Xiphophorus hellerii. The sequence continues at coordinate 13,597,469 of NC_045680.1, forward strand.
TAAGAGCAATGGGATTTGATTTTGAGGTGTTTTATTGGTGCCCTTTTTGGATAAGCCTCCCCCTCTTTCTCTGTTTACAGCCTTCCCCCCCCATGCACCATCCATCCGTCACCTCTGGTCCTCACAGACATCTGCTTTAATGGTGTGGGGTGCCAGAGTGTTTGTGGTTTGGATGCAGAGATGAAGGCGTGTTTGTGTGTGTACATACTTTCCCTACTAGACGCTTGTAAGCACTAGTTGTTGGTTCATGAGTACCTTTTCACACGTCTCCACCCCTTCGCTGCCCTCAGCCCTTGCCCACATAAAACCTGTCAGTATTAGTCAACCTCAGCCCCTCTTCAGCCTGGGGGGTCTGAGACACACAACAGGGGCTGTAAAACCTGCCTGCAGGGCTTGTTAACCATTCCCTCACTACGGCAACTGGCTCGGATGGATTGGCCTGCTCTTTCTGGGATGTGCTGAGTTTGACTGGCCCATCTCCAAATGGATTCACTTGTCTCCATGTCTGATTCACTTTTTTCTCTCTTTGTGTCTCGCCAGTTCAAGACCTTGTTTCCTGACTGTCTAGGATTTTTGTCCAGTTGCCGTTTTCTCCCACAGCCCTCATGGGAGAGGGCCTTTTCTCTGTTTCTATGAAGCTTTTGCACCAGCAGTGTAAAATGTTTTGACAGAAGTTCTCTAATGTGAGTAACTCTGTTGTCCACTAATTGACAAATACAGATAAGAAGAAATACATTCACATCATTGATACAGATGTGCAGACGTTCTAAAAATAAGGTAATCATTATTGTAGCAGAATCGTCTAACAAATAAACAGAACTTTAACTTTAGTATATTTATTGAGTTGGTAAAGGATCAGAAATAATTATAATCTTTCATTTTTTTGAAACTACAGAAAACTGCTGGTAACCCTGGAGTTGATACTTTATACAATCCTCTTTTGCAAATAGGGAAGCAACTTTTCTTTCATGATAAGAAAATAGGAGATGTTCCCATTTTTCTTTGCTAATCTCTTGAACTCTCTTGTCTATGGTGCATGATTTTATCAAATTTTGTTTTGGGCAACAAGATGGCTGTAAAAAAAAAAGGATGATTATATGACCAGATAGAAGTTCTATATTGAATAAATGTTATGTTATGTCTTGAGTCATTATCCTAGTGAAAGACTCAATGAGAGACTCAAGGGGAGAGGACGACTGATTATTCTTATTTTTTTATTACCGTTTTTCTGCAGCTTTTAAAACAGAAATAGGCCCACAGCATGACAGATCCTCCACTATACTAAACAGTAGGTCTGGAAAATATTTCTAAATACTCTTGTCAGAGAGCTGAGTGTTGTCATATCAAATGGGAGAAACATAAATTTATCACGTCTGTTAAGAAGAGGTGCGTCCATTCTGTAATTCATAGTGTACAATACATAGTGTTCTGCTCCATCAGAACCAGGATGGTTGCTTTTCAGTGTTTTCACCATCTGCTTTTATTTATTTATCTTTCATATTGAAGACCGATTGATCATTTGAATATTGATTCCCTGATTTAAAATGTATATGTTACAGACTAGTTACAGAAACAATTAGCAAACACCTGGTAGAAGTGAGAATCTGCTTCTCAGTCCAATGCCCCTAAAGATGATTGTAAACAGCTTAATGGAGGAGCATTGTGTGATGCTGTGTCAGAAAGGGTAGGAGTGTCTTAAAGAGAAAGAGGCTAATTTCAATGTGTCATTGATATATACAGCATTTTTATAGAAACTAAAGGAGACATAGTTACTTGATTGTGCTATTAAATAACTCTACATGCCTGAAAATACATAATAATCCCATTTTAACTAAAAATACTTTATAAAATATTTCACTTTCAGATTATGCAGTTGCAATGAAGGATTATTTTAAGGATTTTTATGACAACAATATTGTCTACTGCTGTATGTGCCAATATTATTTGCTCACCTGCAAAATATACAGCCTACTAATTAAATACATTCACTACATACACTTTAATTCACTGTGAGTATAAATTCCTTTGGCCACAACACGGGTATGCCTTTGGATCATATCCAGAGCATCATGAGATTACAAAGTTTATCTGGTGGAATGAAAAGACCTGTTGTCCTCTTCTTTTTCCCCTTGTGTGATTGATGGTCAGGACCTGATTTCTCTTGTTCTGCATCCACCCTAGAACAGACAGACGAGAATCCTGCTGACAAATCCTCTGAGCATCGAGTCCCCCCGAGGCCATGGGTAATGGCCGATGCCAGCACCCATATGACGGCTGCCAGTTCTGCTGATGCAGATGGAGCGGAGATGCCTAACATGACCTTTAGTGAATGCCACATCACATCAGGCCTGGATGTCACCCACTGACATTATGCCGGGGCATGAAAGGGCTGTTCAGGAGGGGGAGACGTGGTGACGAACGTACCCCGGGTGACAAACCTGTGGACGTGGTGTAATTCTGATTGACATGAGCAGGATGGGGCAGCTTTGAATGGCAGGGGACACACAAGAAAGCCTGAAGAGAAAGCTCTGGATTTTCATTTTTCAAGCATAGGGTAGGTCTGGGTTTTTTTTTTCGTTGTTCACTGCCAATAAAGTCTTGAGACAATTCACTCCAAATGGCATCATTATTCCAATCATCAAACAATTCTCTAAGCACATCAGAAATCCCTCTATAAACCCATAACAAGCAGAGACTCTATATAAGCAGTAGGCGTGCAAGGATTGGTAGGGGGGAGTAAAGTTAACGCTTGGCGGCCAACGTTGCAGTGGTGGGCAGGGTAGGCAGGTCCTTGGCACAGTTTCAGAGGATATGGAGGGCTATAAAATCCTCTGGCTCCTGCCACACCTGTACTCCACCCTACACAGCGGCCTGCTTCCTATTTAAAAGCATCACATGCAGGATATTAGTCAGGGGTTTTAGCCGGCTGTGAGGTAGAGCGAACCTCTGAAGCAGAGGCGGAGGGTGGGGAGCAGGGGAAAGTATGCAGGCCGCCGTTTGTTTTTTATTGGGGAAATAATGGCCTATTGAGAGGTTGGGTATTTAATGAGCAACATAATAGGCCCTGTAGTAACACATCTGCTATGAGCAGAGTCATTTCCGCAGCTTTCAAAGGCTGCAGCTCGAGCCTTTGAAACAGCAAGTCCAGTTGCTTTTGACTTAGTCCTCCTACATATCTGCTTTTTATCATTTGAAGAATTGCTACACCGGTAATGCATAAAAGGACAAATCTGCTGCTGGGCACCGTGTTCAATCCTAACAAAATTCTCTCCTCTCCTGGCGTGACCCCAAATCTCTCACTGTCCATTGTAATTCTGCAATTCCTCATAACACCCCAACTACTCCAATCAATTGTGTTTAATGTATTAAAGACACTCACCGCAACCTTTGGCTCCTGCACAAATCAATGCCTCGTTAGACCACTAATGATCGTTCATTGACTAATAAGATCTGTATCAACCTCTTGTGGAACATTGATTGGCCTTTGGCCTTTGTAGTGCCTGGTGCTTATGAGGACAGCGGGAGCCGTCACATGTGAGTCGGGGGAGTCAGATGATGAAAAAGCTTCGGGTGGGAATGGATGGGAAGCCTAAACTCCAAATAGACTCATTCTGAAGCACCTCAGGCCAAAGCCCTTTTCTTCTGGCCCAACAGATCAATGGACATAACCTCTCTGGCCACAGGTCAATCAGCACACAAGCTCAAAATGTCTCTCTCTTTCATTCTCTTTCTTTCTCTTTCTCATCTTCTCCATTTATTACGACAATTGCTCCATCTAGCCGGGCGTGGCTCCGCATATATGTGTCCTATCATCTCGGTGACTCAGAGTTGACTGGGAACCTGTATGACTGTCTCTGTGACCGTGTTTCCCTTCTCGTAGCCCTGAGGGCAAAGATCGAACCCTGCCTCTGCTCCGTTCCAAACAATCAATCTTGTCCTCATTGAGATGCATGGCTCAATGATCTCTGATAGTGACGTCCACACAGGAGGGAGGGAGTAAAATACAGGGGAAAATTTAAGGCTGTTCTTGTCTATTTGCCGAAATATGAAGCTACTTACAACAGCTTTCCAAAAGTATTCACACCCCTGAAAATTTTCATATTTAGTCACAAACACAAAATTCCAGAAATATTATTGAGATGTGTGGGATAGACCAACATATATTAGGGCATAGCAGTGATGATATAAAAAAAGAAAATTAATAGGGCTGATCTGGGTGTCATTTAATAGCACTGTTAATACATTCATTCTGTGAAGACCTACATATATTGAGAAATCCTGGGATTCAACCAATTTTTGAAAGAAAGCCATAAATAAGTCCAGTTTGCAGTTTGACTTGAGCCATATCGAGGAAACAGCAGTGATGTGGAATACAGTGCTTGGGTCAAATGAAACCAGAATTTAACTTTCTGGCCTGCATTCAAAATGTTATGTGAATGTGGAAAAAAATCACTCTATATGCACCAATCCCACAATGAAAAATGGTGGCAGTATCACGCTGGTCAGAGTTGACAGGTAGATGGATGGAACTAAATACAAGACAATCTCTGAGAAAACCTGGTAAAGTCTCTACGAGACAAAGGTGGAGTTTTGCCTTCAAGTCAATAACTCTAAACATATACTGTAGCTGCACCACTTTTAGAACAATACATATATTCATATTCAGAATGGTCCAAAGTCAAAATCTAAATTCATATCAAGATCTGAGATAATTTGACTTAGATCAAGATGGTTTGCAAAGAAAAATGCACAAAACACTTCAGTCCCTAGATGTGCAAACCTGGTAGAGATGTAGGGCCATCACAGACCAGGACTTATGTCTCTATGGGGTAAAAATTTAGAAACTATTGAAAACTGTGTTGTCACAAATCTATTTCATAAAAGTGTTTAAATTTCCACTTCCATTCATTGTCTTCTGTCTTTCCAAGATCAGGCCATTGGGCCAACATCCCCAGCAACACCTTCCAGATCATTCTGGGGGACCCAAATGCATTTCCAGACCAGATGGGATGTATAATCCCTCCAGAAACATCGGGATCTTCCCAGGGGTCTCCTTGAAGTGGAACATGCTTGGAAAACCTCCAAAAAGTGGCACCCAGTTTGCTTTGTGATCAAATACCTGAACCACCTCAGCTGACTTCTTTGCGCTCCTCGCTCTATCTCTAAGGTTGAGTTCAGTCACCCTCCAGAGAAATCTCTTTAGGCCATCTCCTTTCTACCATCACTCATAAACAAAACACCTCTAAATTTAAGATCCTCTGCTTCTGATAGAAACTGGAACCCAACTCAGAGAAAAGTCCATTTTTTTCCAGTCAAGGACCCTAGCCTCAGACTGAGAAGAGCTGACTCTCATCCCAGCCTCTTTACATTCACTTAATGGATGTATGGATGGATGAATGTTGTTTTCATAGAGGAAGAATTAAGCTCTATTTAATTTATGAAATAGGATAGACAGAAACAGGTCTCCTTCCTTCCTCCTCTGTTTTTTTATTTCTATGTTTGATAGTGTGATGGGGGCAAATGCATTTTCAAGAACTAATTTTTAATCTTGTCGAAGACATGGACCTTTACAAATGTTAGTTTTATGATTTATGAGTTTCACAGTGTTTCAAAATTATATTTAGCGAAACTTCAAGCTAAAATAAATACACTATCAAATATGGGGGAACTTTATGCATTAGATTTTTTCCTCATAATTACAGACCGTAATATGGACTGTAATATTCTTTTTACTGTTTTTGTTTTTTTATCCAGTATAACCACTAACTTTTCATCATATTTTATTACAATTCACTATAGTTATCTGAGGAATTACCCAATGTGTACAAGCATACTGCAAGCTGCACTTCTTGACACATATTGATACTGTCACTCCTCTTTAGAGCACAGCAAAGGTCCTACCAATATCTGCAACCTACAGCAAAACTCACTGTCAGTTCTGATATGCCTGTGTGTCATATTACAGACAAAAGAACTCTAACTTTAAAGTGATGCAGTGAATCTATGCAACTTGATGTAACAACATAAAGAAGCCTGTTATATCAAGATGTTTCATAAGGTTCAAAGAAAACAAAGACACTTTAGTGATCCTTGATTTGGTCAAGTTCCTTTTTCATTTGTGGAAAGAATGATCTTGACTGTTCAAAGGTCAAGTGTTACTGCTCGGTCGCTAACTCAATTGCAGCTCAGCGTGTCAAAGCACTGGGTTGACTGCAGCTCCGCGTTCCCTCAGGGTCCTTTCAAAAATCATACAGAGACAACCAGATGGCGTCTCAGGAGCGGTTTGGATTGTTTATGAAGAGGGTTTCACTTTAATATCACACTTTGTATGTTTAGAAGCTGCATGTCCAGATTTAGGCCACCAGGCTACAAGGGGAAAATGAGAAAAAGATCATGGTTTTGATTGAGTCAGGGCTTGTGATCAAAATGACACCATTTAGCCTCCGTTGCAGGCATTTAGTCTTCTCAAGCTTTGGTCCTGGCAACAGTACGGAGGGTTACAGCATCCTAGGCAATGGGATCTGACATAACTTGAGTGCCTTGTAAAAGTCTTTGTACCTTTTAAACTATTTCACATTTTGTCACATTACAAACAAAATGCTTTGGTTTTTTTATTGAAATTTTATGTGTCAGACCAACATAATGCAGCGCATAGTTACAAAGTGGAAAGAATATACTATTTTTAAAATGTTTCAAGTAAAATCCCAAAAAGTGATTGGGATCATTTGCATCCAGCCCTTTTTACGATGATATCCTAAATTAAATCCAGTGCAACCATGTGTCTTCAAAAGTCACCAAAGCTGCTATGTGAAGGCCTCAGAGTTTTACTGGAGAATTATTGGACAAACAGCATTTTGAGCACAAAGGAACACACCAAATAGGTCAGATGCAACGATTTAAAAGAGTATAAAGCACAGTTAGGTCATAAGATAGAAAATGGAGAGTGACAGAAAGCCATAAGAAGTTATTAACACAAAAAACTTTTGACCACGCTATGCATTTTGGAAAACGAACACTGTACATAACCCTGAAAACACCATCTTCATTGTGAAACATGGTGGTGGCTGTAATATGCTGTGGTGACTCTTTTTGTCTGTGTTGAAAAGGAAACCAATTAGTGTTGATGAAAAAATGGTAAAAGTTGAGTACAAGACAATCCTGGAATTAAAATGTATTAAGATTTCTGGTTTGAACACTTAAGCAAGGTAATTTAACTTTGTATTCTTGTTTTCTCCTTCCTCTTTCAGCTCTAAGCTCACATCCTGTACATCAAAATACCACCCAGAAACTGCTGTCTGTCAGAATCAGCAATGTCACACAGGCTCACACAGTCAAGGACAACAATGTGTTGACCTGTTGTTCATCCTGATGGCATCAACCTGCACTGAAATAATATACAGAAGTCTGTCATACTCTATGGGATCTCAGGCTGTCCACGTCTTTTTCTATTTTTTAGATTTTTTCTGTAATGTATAGATTTCATATTTTAACTGAGTCTCAGATAGTTATCAAACAGATAAAAGACTAAATAATAATAATTTCTAAAAAACATAGATTGACATCCAAATACAGATCAGCATTGCCTTACCTAGGATTTGTTTACATTAGTTCTCTGTTTCTGTTTCTCCTTGGTGCTTATTATTCCCACTTCTCCTCATCACATTTCTCATTTTCTTCTCCCCATTTTCTCTGTCTGTCAATTAGTGGTTAATACAAAATAAATCAGGCTATCACTAATGCCTGGACAAACAGGTTCAAGAGTTTACTTCTGCCAAGACTAATTGATACAGAAGAATTTACCATTTCTATTTAGTAAATCAGATTTTAGAAGAAGGAATTCAACCTGTCAAATACAGTAGACACAGACTGAAACCACCAAATAATATTTTACACTGAAGACACCCACCTGCAGTGCATTTTAAAGGTAAAACCACATTCTTGCTCCTGCTATCAAGTAGGTGAGGCATGCTCTGAAAATTAAGACAGGTTTTCCAGATGATTTTGAGAAGTTACATTACAGCTGTTGTAGAAGATTAAAGTAGTTTTAAAAAATGCACTTGTCGAAACTGCTCCCAGTGCACTTCCTATGCATGTCATTTCCTGACTTCAATAGGTAAATACAGTAGGTGTTTACCTGTAGGGATGCACAGGAGAAGATGATGTACAGCAGGACACAAATAACATATGAATTACACAAAGAATGAAATTGTTTTCTTTTTTTTTTGCTACAAATCTAAAATAATTTTAATATCAACAATAGTTCATTTTAGCAAAGATCCAGTGTTCTAACAAAAATGAAATCCTGAGGGCAGTAAAAACAGAATTATCCCCCCCCCCTACCCTCCTATTCTGGTTTGACATATTATCCTTTCTGCAGAGAAAATACACCAACCTGCTTTTCTCTCACACACCTGTCCCTCATGCACTTTGTGCTGTGAAGGTGAGCAGCAGAAAGCTCAACCATTAAGGATCAGGGAGAGACTAAGAGCCAGCATGACTTCAAAGCATATCTAAATCGCTGTGTTCCCCAACACAATCTGCTTGATTTGTAATAAGAAGGGGCCCCACATGGGACCTTGGTGGTAACATGTGAGTAGACCCTCAGTGAGAAGTCATTTGGGGATTCAGACACCACCTCTCCTCATCCGTCCCATTATTACAGATAATCTTCAAGATAACATCTGATACTGTCAGAAAGGCTCTGTTGACTGCTGCTGGTTTTGGTGAACCGCAAGCACCTGGTGCAGCTTGATACACCTGTGTTTGGGTTAGTCACACTTCCTAAAGAATGGTATTGTGTCTGCCATGGATAAACAAGAAATAGTGGTCAGATGACTATGGATTTTATCTTCAAACGATGAGAGGATACAATGATTGAACAGCTTATCTTAAACGAAACAAATGCACACACACACACACACACAAAACAGTGAGCAATCGAAAGAAGCAAGGACATCAAGATAAGCACCTTGAATGATAACTTAATGCAGCATATATGAAATCTTTATGGATTTATGGACCACATGCTTTGTTTAATACATCTGCAAATTTCTTGCACTCCTGCTTGTAATGTTTTCATTTGTCTCACTTATTCCATTTCAAAATTCAAAGATTCCCAAACATTTTGGACATTCAAGTAGATTAAAAAACTACCAATCTGGGGTTTTATCATCTACATGTCACGAAACCTGAGGAGCATGTATGGTCAAATGGTCCGATGGTTAAATAGTACATTTTAATTTAACTTTTTTTTTAATGATATCTAGACTTTACTTCAAAATCTATGTCACTTAGAGTTGTCAGATATTTGCTGGAATACCGTATGTTAAATACAGATTTCTCAATCACAGTTTGTGATCTTAGAAAACCTCATTCTGTTTGTACAAAATTTAAATTAGTTTCAACGAGTTTCAATGGTGTTTGACAGCTAAACTAGGGTCAGTTTAAAAACCGGATTTAGCTTAGAAACCTGATCTATGATAGTCTGACAAGAAGACACAGTAATTAATTCATTAATAATAAAAATTGTGATGAGTTAAATCAAGTATAAAATTTGTCATTTTAGTGTTTTATCCATTTATGTCTACTGTTTTGAAATTGTGGTAACAATTTTTGATAAAATACACAATAAAATAAATTTTGGAGGTTAATTCAAGATCTCAAACTCGTCTTGTGATCCACAGATTGTTCCTAACTCCAACTTTTACAATAAAATAAAACAATAAAATGGTGAAGTCAAAATCATGCATTAACATCAGCACCTCCCTCTCCCCCCCAAAAGAGCAGAGGAACTAAATAAGACAAATTACACTGTCCTTTTTAAACAAAATGGATCTGGATGTACAAATATTTATAAAACACCGTCTTATCTGCATAACCAGATGCTTTTTACCTCTCCATTAGGCCTCCGACATGTTGTACTACTGAAATTTATTGCACAGCAGTATTTACAGCCTGCTAAGAACAAAAGTGAGCAGTAAATACAGTTTTATTCATGTTGTCTTCTGTGGCTAAAGGCCACAACATCCCTGTGTGCTGAGTGATGTATCCCACCATCACACACACTGACACCATTCAGAAGAAGACAAATTAGACTTGAAAACTAGAAACTACAAATCATGTTGCTTCCAATCTTGTGCCTCCTAAATGGGGCAGAAACACGGCTGCAAAACTTCTGGGTGTGTGCCCAAATATATCACTTACACACAGCGCTGTAGCCGTGGTGAGAGCAGTGCGCTGCGAGCCCCCTGTCGATACACCCCTCTGATCCCCCCTCCTGTCAGCAAACACAGGAGAACAAAGAGTCCAGTGGCAGCGCCAGCGGGTATAGATCTTCCTCCCTGTGTTCTCACTCAGCGGGGTCACAGAGGCGCTGCTCACAGTTCAATCTCCTCTACTTGACTGATCAGGAGCTTTTGAGTTGCTACTAAAGAAACTGGGTGCTCTCCAAGCCTGCGGGGGTATAAACCGGCCCACCCAGAGCAGAATGCGTCCAGACATGAGCAAAACACAAGGTATGAAAACCAAGACAGTGTGTGTAAAAAAAAAAAGCACTTCACATTTAGAGTTAATCCTGAAAAACAGAGAAAGTCTTTATGAGAGTCCAAACAAATATTACATGTTTTTCAACAAACACTACTGAAATGTATTTTCTCTGAACTGTTAATTCCAGACAAGGTGAAAACTTTCTGAACATGAGTTTATGTAGTAGGGCAATAGGCTAAAATAGCACAATCTTTACTGAAAAAACCCACATCATGCATCCTAATTATTCAGTGATTGATTAGTAATTGCACTAATAAGGGTCACGACCAAGACAATGGGATGTTTAAAGAGTCTCTTCTGACTCTTCAGCCCCATAGAGCTACCGTCGCCCCGTCAAGCACCGCCTGTGTGGTCTATGGGGGACAATTAGCACAATCTCCATACTAATGGCAGCCTGTAATGGACACTGCTGAGCCAGCTACTCACTATGTTTGTGCTTGACTGTTTGCATATGCAAGGTTGTGTGAGGGAATGCTTCCATACGCACATATATACTTCAGCATCACTGCCTTTCCTGCCTTCACAGTCCTCTGCACCGAACTTCCAACGTTTATGGTTTCTACGTCAGCATCTGCTTTGCAACTGTGCAGATGTATTGGTAGCAGGTAGCTTGATTTTTACAGTTCTGAACTCCTTCCGCCATCCTCTCAAATTGCGCCTGTGACCATGATCTATGAGGGGCCGTTTAGGACAAAAATTACATTTTGTCTCTCACACACTACCAAAAACTCTCGCATACTCCAAAAAAGTAGCCACGCACACTCCAAAAAATTACGTTTTGTCTCTCACACACTACCAAAAACTCTCGCATACTCCAAAAAAGTAGCCACGCACACTCCAAAAAATTACGTTTTGTCTCTCACACACTACCAAAAACTCTCGCATACTCCAAAAAAATAGCCTCGCACACTCCAAAAAATTACGTTTTGTCCCTCACACACTACCAAAAACTCACGCATACTCCAAAAAAATAGCCTCGCATACTCAAAAAATTACGTTTTGTCTCTCACACACTACCAAAAACTCTCGCATACTCAAAAAAATTACATTTTGTCTCTCACACACTACCAAAAACTCACGCATACTCAAAAAATAGCCACGCACACTCAAAAATTACTCACGCACATTCAAAAAATACTCAAATTGCGTATACACACACTACTAAAATGTCACACACACACACACACAAACGTTAACTTTCTCGCTCACATACACTACTATCAGCTCGCTCACATACACTGTACTAACAGCTCGCACATTCACAAACGTTAACTTTCTCGCTCACATACACTACTACCAGCTCGCGCACATACACACAAACGTTAACTTTCTCGCACACATACACTGCTAACAGCTCGCACATTCACAAACGTTAACTTTCTCGCTCACATACACTGCTAACAGCTCGCACATTCACAAACGTTAACTTTCTCGCACACATACACTGCTAACAGCTCGCACACACACAGACGTTTATCTCTCACATACACAAGACTAAAGTTGAACACACACACAGTACTAAGACTCGTTTTATGTATGTGTGAGAGCGAGACTTTTTATGAATGTGTGAGAGCGAGAATCTTTTTGAATGTGTGAGAGCGAGACTCTTTTTGAATGTGTGAGAGCGAGAATCTTTTTGAATGTGTGAGAGCGACACTCTTTTTGAATGTGTGAGAGTTGTCACGGAAGAGGCGGGGCATAATTTTTGGATCAAACTGCGCATGCGTAGATCCTAAACTATAAGTTTCGATTGTTGACTCACTGTATGTTCTATTACTTAGTATATTTGTGCTTTTAAATATATATAGAACGTTTAACTTTCTTGTAGATTAAATGTGCTATAGAAATAAATGAATCTGATTGATTGATTAAAAATAGCAAAATTCCCAGTGGACAGATTGTACTACAGCAATTTTGCTATTTTTAATCAGTCAATCAGATTCATTTATTTCTATAGCACATTTAATCTACAAGAAAGTTAAACGTTCTATATATATTTAAAAGCACAAATATACTAAGTAATAGAACATACAGTGAGTCAACAATCGAAACTTATAGTTTAGGATCTACGCATGCGCAGTTTGATCCAAAAATTATGCCCCGCCTCTTCCGTGACAACTCTCACACATTCAAAAAGAGTGTCGCTCTCACACATTCAAAAAGATTCTCGCTCTCACACATTCATAAAGAGTGTCGCTCTCACACATTCAAAAAGATTCTCGCTCTCACACATTCATAAAAAGTCTCGCTCTCACACATACATAAAACGAGTCTTAGTACTGTGTGTGTGTTCAACTTTAGTCTTGTGTATGTGAGAGATAAACGTCTGTGTGTGTGCGAGCTGTTAGCAGTGTATGTGTGCGAGAAAGTTAACGTTTGTGAATGTGCGAGCTGTTAGTAGTGTGTATGTGAGCGAGCTGATAGTAGTGTATGTGAGCGAGAAAGTTAACGTTTGTGTGTGTGTGTGTGACATTTTAGTAGTGTGTGTATACGCAATTTGAGTATTTTTTGAATGTGCGTGAGTAATTTTTGAGTGTGCGTGGCTATTTTTTTGAGTATGCGTGAGTTTTTGGTAGTGTGTGAGAGACAAAATGTAATTTTTTTGAGTATGCGAGAGTTTTTGGTAGTGTGTGAGAGACAAAACGTAATTTTTTGAGTATGCGAGGCTATTTTTTTGGAGTATGCGAGAGTTTTTGGTAGTGTGTGAGGGACAAAACGTAATTTTTTGGAGTGTGCGAGGCTATTTTTTTGGAGTATGCGAGAGTTTTTGGTAGTGTGTGAGAGACAAAACGTAATTTTTTGGAGTGTGCGTGGCTACTTTTTTGGAGTATGCGAGAGTTTTTGGTAGTGTGTGAGAGACAAAACGTAATTTTTTGGAGTGTGCGTGGCTACTTTTTTGGAGTATGCGAGAGTTTTTGGTAGTGTGTGAGAGACAAAATGTAATTTTTTTGAGTATGCGAGAGTTTTTGGTAGTGTGTGAGAGACAAAACGTAATTTTTTGAGTATGCGAGGCTATTTTTTTGGAGTATGCGTGAGTTTTTGGTAGTGTGTGAGGGACAAAACGTAATTTTTTGGAGTGTGCGAGGCTATTTTTTTGGAGTATGCGAGAGTTTTTGGTAGTGTGTGAGAGACAAAACGTAATTTTTTGGAGTGTGCGTGGCTACTTTTTTGGAGTATGCGAGAGTTTTTGGTAGTGTGTGAGAGACAAAACGTAAATTTTGTCCTAAACGGCCCCTCATAATGATCCACCGCCACTCATTAGCACAATAATAAAGAGTTGAGACGACACGTAAAAGGTTATATAGTGCTGAACTGCTGTTTTCCTACCAATTATCAGAGCTGTGATTTATGGCTCAGGCCCAGTACTATTCTCTGAAGAGAATTGGGGGAGTGTTTACACCCTGACACATCAGGGTGAGGGGGTCAAGCCTGGTAAACTTTGACCTATAAGGCAGAGGTGCCCAAAAGGTGATCGAAGCACACCAATACATTTAAGCTCCACTTGAAGAGACTCAATTGATCAGTGGGTCTTTGGGATGGCACTGCTAGAAATCTGGCTGCTGTGCTCACTAACATATCTGAACTGTAACATGTGGTGAATCATTTTAATGTTATGTTGCAGAATTTGTTGACAGCTTATTAATATAGATACGTTTTTAGATGAAAGCTATCATAGATATGTTAATGTATCTAAGAACATGCTTTTCATTTAAGTGAATGTCACTAATGATGAGCCACCATTTTGTTTATAGAGTATGTGTATTGGGAAGAAGGGTGTAAAATTAACATTTTCAGTGTACTGCTTTGCGGGTTACTTTGATGTGTTGTTTTTTGTTTTTTCTTCACTTAATTATCGTCAGATTAAAGTCTGATGCACCTTAGAGTCTGCTGGTGCCAGAAGGGTTCAAAAGTGTATTAGATATGTTAATCAGTCACATGCCATGGCAACTACAGCTTACTGAGATGAGTCCATCGTCATGCATTTTGTGTAAAGAAGTTTATTTTATTTCAGTCATTAAAGTCTTCAGTCTTGATTTTGGACTCAGAGAAAATGACTTTTGAGTATGTCTGGCTCATGCACACAATTTTCTGACATGTCTAAAGTAATCCATGCCACTCTTATTCAGCTAGTGAACAAATAGTGTACTCTACTGTGTCAAATGCATCAAAAGGCACTTCTGGAGTGTTATTTACTTGAAGCAGAGTAGCTTCCATGGTTATTGAAACTCAAGACAGATATGCAATAGTGATGGAGGGCATAAATGACAAAACCTTTACTCTACATCCTGCTAACAACCTCTCCAATCCATACTGTTGCATTTCATTCAGAGGAAAAGCACAGTTCTCTGTGTCAGGGTTTAAAATGACAGATATATATGTCTGCTCACAATAGTGTAAACGTTTGCCTGTCTGTAACAAATCCATTCTGCAACTCCCTCAAGATGTCTTTCTCTAACTCAAATCACTTTGGAAAAAAGAAGAGGAAAAAATGGCACATTTGACAATCAACAAGGGCTGTCAGTCCTGCTCATCAAGCCACCAAATGATGTCAGAAAGTCGTGTATCTGTGCTGCGACACCCTCACGCCTGGCATGTTCTCAGTGCATTGGCTTTTGTTAAGCTCCACCACAGCAGGGAGATCCACAACAAGCACAACTGACATACTGTAATGAGGTCTATGTTTGACAGTAGGCATATACAAAACATTGCACTCATACTCTGTGCCATATATTAGATATGTAGGTCTCTGGTTTCCACCCAAGCATGCAGAATTGGTGTGGTCTCGCTGTCTGTCGGCGCTGTTCCTCAGCGGCATGTGTTTAACCCCAGAATGTGGCCTTCCTGCCCTCTCTATCTGCCTGACTGATTTGTTAGGCTCTGGGGACAAGGCAGAGGATGTGTGTGCGTGCATGGGTGTGTGTGTGTGTGTTACTTCTAAAAAAAAAATGGGATGAAATCTACAGAAATACCGCCTTTAGCTTGAGCTTTTTTCCTATGCACACACACGATGCCTTTGATGTGAGATCAGAGGCAGCGATGATGCAGGTCGATCAGGTGCACAGAGAGAAATGCAGAGGGAAGCAAATGGAAAGAAGGAAAGTAAGATAGAAGGAAAGATGGCCTCCGATGAGTCAAGGCTGTTGTTTTAACAACCCCAGGGCTCTGCACTCATTACACCCCTCTTTCTCTTCCTTTTTCCCCATCTCCTTGTTCATGCTTGAGCTCCAAATACCTCTGCACATGTGAAGACGGAGGCCCAGGCAGCACTTCTAAAATTAGTTGTATAGTCGGAACAATGCATCAACCATCTAACAGGTGCTGATCACAAACAGTTGACCTCTCAGTTTACTAAATAGGCACATTTTCTCCAATGCAAGTTCAAAAAAGTCCCGAAAGAATTATAAAAGATTAGTCTTTCATCGACAAGCAGTGTGATCCTGCTTTTTTAAATGAATAGGAGAAACACACACAAACAGAGCATACAATAAACCTATAAATGTAAGTACCAGAAGAAAATCCTGTGTTTTCCCTTTTTTCCATCCCTAAGAAGACACAGGGAAGGAGGCAAAAAGCTGAGAGGGCTTTCCCCTCCTGCCAGGATAAAAGCCTCTTTTACTTGGGAGAACATTAGAAGAACAAACTACCGTCACAACAGGAGGGGGAACAGTCAACCACGGCATGCTCACAGATCAAAAACAACCATCATTACAACCGCGATGCTTTCCTCCCTGAGTGCCTACAATCGAGACGGACACGATCAGTGTGGTCAGAGAAAGAGCTGGCTGCAGATGATGCAGATTTACAAGCTGCAGAAACATCTGTCCAGTAAAAAGGGCATATCTTCATTACATTCTGGGGTATTTTTTTTAGTTTTTTTTATTATTATTATTTAACTCGCCAACATTTTCCATGAAAGTGCAAACTGAATTAGTTGGAACCCCTAAGGTAAAAGGACAATTAAATAACCTGACAGTTGCATATGTTAAAGGTGACTGTAATGCACGGATGCATGGAGAGCATATGTGAGTCGACCTGGTAAGAGCATGCACAGTGATAATAATAGCAAGCTGCAGATACTATATGTGTATGCATGAGCATTGAGTGGTTGCTATTGATCTCTTGTGGTCTGCTAGGGGGATGTAAACACTGTGTCTTTCAACAGGAAGCCCTGGTCAATACCAGCAGTCAACAGCAGCCTGACACAGAACGCAGCGCCCTGTTAACAAATCAGCACACAAGGTGCAGACTGTGCGTGAGGGGATTCCTACAGAATACTTCTGCTACAATAAGATTAGCAAAAATAACCTTGCAGACGCACAAACACCACTAGAGCATTTCCACATTTTGTCATGTGACAAACACTAGTGGGTCAAGTTTTACTGGAATTGTATATGAGAGAACAACACATAGTGGGCATTTCTACTTAACCTCCTTTTCTACAGCTGCAAATCTTTGGGGTACGGGATATAATCCCGTACAAAAAGGGATATATCACATGTAAGTCTACAGTAGAGACCCAAATTTCTGCCTTTTACAATTAGGCCAGATTTGTGCAGACAAGAAACAGAAGCATTAACAAAGGCATTAAATTGCACAAAGGTGGATACAATTTACTAATTAGGCAACTACTGAAATCAATTGCTGCACTAAATTTTACATCAGATTAAAAGGAGCTGAATTCATGTGTGTGCCGTACTTTCAAATTGTCTTTGAAAATAGTTCACATTTATGGACTACTGAGTCAATCATGAAGTGAATAGAGGTCTGTGTTTGTCAAGTCAGAAAATGTGGAAAAAGTTCAAGATAAATATTTTGCAAGGCTTTGTGTGTAACTGACAATATTTCAAAGCAACACTATTTTCTATAATAAAAATTTTATATGCAGCAACATTTTGCAATAAATTTAAATTCAGACATTAAATAACAGAGGTAAGCTGTGCTTATAACCAGATCTCGCCCATCAAACCTCACAGTGGAGATAATCCATGAGGCTAATCTAACATGAATACGTGCAATATTGATTCTGTAGGGAAGCTGCACTCCTTCACCAACAACCCATGAATAACTGACCATGGAGAACACTTGCACACTGAGAAGTCATGCCTAATTGTTTCCCTGCTATGAACGTCCTGCAGGATTTTACTTTCAGTAAGGTGAAAACCAGGTGTGTGTCTCAGAGATTTCTCACCCTCAGGAAAAGATAGCTGCAACAACTCTGCCTGACAGGTAAATACAAAGTCATAATCATAATAATTGTACTACCACGTTGTTTTTCAGATTTAAAGAAGCAATACACAGGAGAAATAATTATGCATATGGCAGCAAAAAAAAGAAAAAAATCCATGTGTCCTTCAGCTGGTCTGTTAAACCACATGCAAGATAAGAACACAAACAAAACTCAACTGACTGTGAAACAAGGTCTTGTTATTCTGTTCTGTTCTCCAGTGGTCATAGCATTTAATAGCTGCAATAGTCTAATAAAAGTGTTTGTTTTTCTTAATTGGGTTGAGTAGGAAAGTAAATTTCTTCAAATGTGCAGAAGGCTGTGATGTGTAAAGTAAAGAATTTCCTTCCACGTTTTGTAGTTTTATTAAGTATGTGCTTATTTATGCTAACAATGTCCACTCGTATCTGTGCAATGCTGGTCTGTGTGAAAACAGTGCTTGTAAATCTTGTATTTGTTAGCCGCTTCTACCGACTGGACGTTTAGGTTCTATTTTACCACAAAAAGTGGCTCTCGCACATCTGGGTCCAGTTATCGCAGATCACACTTAGCTTTGCCTCCGCTGTGAGTTGCTGACACACACATACACACACTCATTGGAACAGTCTGTGGCCGTGGCGTCTTTTTTGCCACTCGGCTCCCCAAGCTTCCTAACTCGTGTTTCTGTTAAAAGGAACATTTTCATTCCAGCTCAGGCCTGCGGCGGAAAAAGCATCTCCCCGAGGAAAATAAGCATGATTCGCTCCAGTGGAGACATCTGCCCTTTGAAAGTGAGTATGGCTGTTTGAACAGCTGTCAGAGCACACTGAGCATCCCGGACCCTTCCCTGATAAAAACAGAGGACAGGGGAGTCAGGGATGGGGAATGTCGACAGAAGAAAGACCCCAAATGGACAGGAAGAGACAGCCACTGGCGATGGCACACAAGGTGGGCGGGAGGAAGTGTCATGTACCTGCTTGTTGTCTAGACTGACAGGGAAGTGTGGGAGAAAATACTAAACATGGTCAAATATCTACACACTGCTGTGAACTGGAAAAAAATCCTGCATGTTTCTTCATAAACTGGAAACAGAATAAAATTATGAAACAAGGTCTGATCTCTGAAGGTAGTCAAGTCAGATCAAGGCAAGTTTATTTCTATAGCACATTTCAGAGACAAGGCAGTTCAAAGTGCTTCACATGATCAAAACAACACAGCAACCAACCATGAAACAGGCAACAAACATATTTTGTCAAATGCCATCATAAAAAGAATCATCATCAAACACGCATCAGATATATCAATCAGTGTTCCAGCTGTTTTTGTTCAAATGCTACTCTAAATAAATGGGATGTTAGCCTTTCTTTAAAGGAACTCAGTGTTTCAGCTGTTTGGCAGTTTTCTGGAATTTAGGGAGCATAAAAACTGAACGCCGCTTCTCCATGTTTGGTTCTGGTTCTGGGGATGCTGAGCAGACCAGAACCAGAAGACCTGTGAGGTCTGGAACAACGACAGGTCTGTAATGTGTTCATTCAGTGATTTATAAACAAACAAAAATGTTTTAAAGTCTAATCTCTGAGCTATCGTGTAAGGATTGTAGACCTGGGATGATGAGCTATATTTTCTTGGTTTTAGTGAGAATGCCAGCAGCAGCGTTCTGGATCAGCTGCAGAAGGACAACTGGTTAATTAAAGAGAGCTTACTGCAAAGTTATTATTTGATATAGTTTTATCCACTGGAAATACTGGTGAACTCTAAAATCTCAACCCTACATCTGAGCTAACTTTAATTTCTACAGCTCTATTTGATATATTCCTCACACAAAAAAATAGAGATACACCCATCAATCTATCATAGAACTGGCTCATTTTTACTTGTTCATCTGTCCAGAGACTGGCCAATTAAATACTCAAAAATCAGATTTTTTCATTTTTTCACTTGCCCAGGTTCGCCAAGGACCCTCTTGAAATTGAGATCTAGATCTCCATGGGGTTTTACTTATTTAAATAAAGGAAATAATAAAAAATAAATTAAAAAAGAACCAATTTTGATGCATAAATATGGATAATTTTGTAATGATTCAGTGTAAGTGCAGGATCCAGGTTCCTGAGCAGGAACCAGTGTTGGTTTCTTGCGCAAACAAGTTTCTTTTAAGAATGCTAAACATTATAGACTTATAGTTAAATAATTTTTGTCCTTTTGCTTCTTCTATACCATGTATTGTTTCTATAAATTACTTCTTCCATACAAAAATAAATATTCAATATGTTGTAGACCTAAATGTGACTGTGTAATGTAGTCACTGAAATAACATGGAAACAAGGAAGAGGATGCTTACACCTTGCTGTTAAGCTTAATGTGCTTGAGGTCAAAGATCTGGTTTGAGTTTTTAACATTATAATTTTAGATAGTTGCATATTGGTTATTTATTATTTACTTATCCGATAATTTAAAACTAATAAGAGTGATATTGTTTGTTGTTTTTCTTTAGAAACATAAAATACGTGTTATCAAAACATCCATTCAGTAGAAAATGAAGACATGAATGTTTAGAGGTCCTGTAAATCCTTGTGGTATAAAGTCCAATCTGGGTACTTAGAATAAAAATGAAAAAATCATAATCACTCAAAATTAGTATTGTCAGTAAAAAACTGGACTGAAATTGGTCTGAACCAGCAATAGCCTGATCGGTGCATTCTCTATCAAAATGTAAAAACTTCACAAAAACAACAATTTCACAGATTAAGTAAAGTTTATATGAGTTAAATGTTTCTTTTGGACTAAGTTTGTGGTTCAGTTTGTATTTGAAGACGTATTGTTGCTGCTGTGTCTGAGGAGGCGAAACTCTTGCACTCAAAGAAGATTTCAAGCTTAACACTTAAGACTTTTGCTCCTGAAGTGACTGTCTGTTGCCCAGTCAAGAGGAACAAGTGTATGTCAGCCTTAGAAAAGTGCAGGGAGCTCAATTGCATTAAAGCTCTTAGTTTGCCTGAGCTCCAATCTAATTGGATAAAGCTGGAAAAGCAGCTTCCAATGTGCATGAATCCTCTTTTTTTACTCCTGATTTTTTTTTTCATTTATTTGTAGGAGCAATGCTCCTTGTTCTCCTTCACCCTGACTTTTGTCCTTGTCAACATTCCCCCCAAATGAGGCTCCCGAAATCAGGTGGTTGGGCCTGCATGCATGAGCGCAGTGTAGCAAACTCTTTTTTTTTTTTTTTTTTTACCAGACACACCTCTCACACCAGCGTGCCGGCTCGGCTGGCTGGCATCTTTTCTTTTCCTGGCCTTATTAAAATTCCATATTGAGATTCCCCGCTGCCACTCCGCCTCCCCGGCCCCCGTCACTCAACCACCAGCCGGCGACAAAAATCAGCAACTTTCAACAAAGACATGCACATATGCAAAGTGACACACACACAATCCAAACTTTTCTTAAGACAACTCATCCCTGCTACCAGCCTTTATGTGTGGGATGAAAGTTTTCTTTAGGTGGAGTGTGTGAAAGCGCAAACGCAACCCCCCTCCCCCAATCCCTTTTTCCCCTCTCCTCACTTCTTCTTATTGTCATTATTTTCGATGGTGTCCCCCTCTGATCTCCCGAGCCTTTTGGGGTGCTCTCTCTCCCTCTCTCTCAGCTCCGTCTTGTCCCTTTCATCTGTCAGGCGCTCCCTTCGGCGGCCGCCGCTGAAGGGGGTTTGATTTCCCATCATGCCTAGCATCGCCTCCACTGACTCACTCCCTTCCCGTCATCCCTCTGAGGCGAGAGTTGTGCCCCCGCGTCGTTGGGCAATTATCCCCGGGAGTAATGAGGAGCGTCTCTCCCCTGTGCACCACGCTGACTGACACCTCTCCCACTCATTTGTCAACAAATCAGACGGCTGGTGTGGGCGACCGTATTGAGTTGAGGGTTGTCGTTGGTAGGGAAGCTCGGGCTGAAGCACATCGTGCGTCTCTATCTCTCTGTTTCTCTCTCTCCTCCTCCATCCCTTCCTCTCTGTCTCTGCCACCTCGTTATCTCTGACAGGGTGTCACTCGCTCCCGCTCTCACTCCTCCCGTGTCAGCCCTGCATGTACTACCGTATATTTGTGCAGAAAAGCCAGACTTCCAATAGGCCTAATGGTCATATGTGGCTAATGATCACTAAACTGAATGAGTGTCACTGTTCAATCTATTTGTGTCGAAGTCGGCCAGAGACGGGCCGAAGTAAACAGCCGCCTAATTAGACAATATTCTCTCGGATGCAGCTGTGGAGGATGTGTTCATGTCAGGTCATGGGGAGCATGATGGTTAGGATCATAACCAGCTCTATTCTCAGTGGTAAAGACATGAGTTGAGTGTCAGTGTCTGAGTTACACAGACAAAAGCATGTATCAGATGTTTTTCTTCCTCTAAGTTGAGTGTGTCTACTCACTGTGCTCTTTGCGCTCCTCCGGGCTGGATGAAGCCTCGCCGTCAGACAGCAGGCCGGACATGGAGAACAACTTCCTCCCTGCCTCCTCCCCAGCTTTCAGGGGCCCAAAGTCAAACTCCTTCCCCTCCACTTCCGAGAAGCAGCCCTTCAGCCTCTTGGCGGGGGTGAAGGCCGACTGGTAGCCCCCAGATTCCCTCTCCTCTTGTGGGGAGGCGAAAGGCCGGAAAGCCCCCAGCCCGCTGTGGTTGAGCATGCCCAAGGTAGAGCAGTCCAGGTTTGGAGGGGTGAACTGAGGGTGCAGGTGGAGCAGAGACGTTGGGAAGTCCCGGGACGGGAAGGTGCCCGACATGGGAGCCTGACGCTGGTACATGGAGGTGAAGGTGTAGGAGGGTGAAGGAAAGGAGAGGTGGAGGTCCTTTTCCACAGAGACCGGGACCCCGAAAGGCCGGGGTGCCTGGCAGGGGACGGAGGCGTCTCTGCTGGCTTCTGCTGTGGAGGCCAGGACCATGAGGGCCGGGGAGGCCAGGGGAGTCGGCAGATAGGAGGGGCTGTCCATCTTGAAGGGGCGGTGGAGATCCATTCACCTCCCTGCTGGCGGTTCTGAGGCAAAGAGCGGGA
This sequence comes from Xiphophorus hellerii, assembly GCF_003331165.1. Classification (NCBI taxonomy): domain Eukaryota; kingdom Metazoa; phylum Chordata; class Actinopteri; order Cyprinodontiformes; family Poeciliidae; genus Xiphophorus; species Xiphophorus hellerii. The sequence continues at coordinate 13,620,250 of NC_045680.1, forward strand.
GAAGGCAGGTTGTCAGACGATCACTCACCCAAGAGGTTGTAAATAATCTTTCAGTTCATCTGGGAACATAATTTAATCCACAACAAAAACACAACATTTCAACAAACTAAACTCCCTAGCAGGGATATAAGCTTTTATTTTTATTTATTTATTTATTTTATAAACCCTTTCTTTAGTTTGTTTTGACCTGTAACCAAACAGTTTGATTAATTCAGTTTTATGTGAAACTGCTTCACTACAGTTTTAGAGGTGTTTTTTTATAATCACAGCTTTTCAATTTAATTCCAATAAAAAAAAGTGGACTGGACAAGGCCTGCAAAGTCTGTAAATAATTATGACCAAATAAATTGCCAATAAAGCACACACAGAGAGCCTGCAAATGTTAACCAAAAAGTGAGATCTGACCTAGGGGATAAAGTAATTTCTGAAATGTGTTATCTATGTTTTTGTAAAATGTGTACATTTTAATCGATCCAGGACGTTTTAAGAAATTATAAGTCTGATAGTAAAATGCTTTCCAAAAGGTATTTTGTTTCAAATCAAGTAACTGTAAGCTGCTTACATTAGAAAAACATAAAGTTGTATAAGGTTGTGTACAATATACACGCAAGTGTTTAAAAATCATTAACGACTTAAAAACCACTCATTTGTGAATTAAATGCAATGAAAAAATACATTTATGCTTTTCTTTACTTGAGTTAGACGGTTTTGTCTTTTGTTCCTGGGAGAATAAAAGTTTCTCAAACAGTGTAGTTTTTTTCATAAAACCTTCTCATATTTTGTACAAATATGCTACATTTGTAATGTCTCTTTACAAATAAAAGGGCTAAAATAATTACAGAAGTCCTTCTTTCTCCAGTAATTTCTCCTTTTTTTCCCATTAATATCTTCCAAAACAACAAAAAAGTTTCCTTCAGCAACGACAGCGCACTGCTTAACTCGGAAACCAGCCACCAGAACAGAAAACATGACAATCAAATCACCAATTAAGGCAATTAAAGCAAATGAAGCTGTAATCAGTCGTGTGATCATGACCCATCAGTGCGTCGGCACTTACCGTGATGAAGTTCCCAAAGCGCGGCTTGGTTCGGCTTCACTTCTTCCCCTCTGAGTGCTTTCAACTTTTCTTTTTTTTGTTTTTTTTTGTTCAGAGACGCGGCACTTTCTCCACAAGCACTATAAAAAAAATATACATATAAAAGAAACAGGAAAAAGAACAGCGTGGCAATGCAGAGTGGGCTTTCTCTGTACTCCTCCAGATGTTTGCGTGTTTTTCTCCGTGAAGAGCTGAGATGTGCGCGGCTCAGAGCCGTGCAGCTGCTGCGTGTGTCTGTCTGTGCGGGATGAAGGCAGCGCTGAGTGGACTGGCTGCGGGTCGCTCTCTGTCTCTCTTGGTCTTTGCGCTCCGTGTGACAATCACCCCCCTCTTCTTTTACCCTGCCCTCTTTCTCTGTAGCCCCCACACATCTCCCCCTTCTACTCCACCCTCCTCTGAGACCTGCATGCCTGCTTATGGACACATGCAATCTTTTGGCCTCACTAAAGCTGAAACACCTACACCCAAACAGTCTAAATGTAAACACATCTTTGGCAGGAGAAACTTTAAAGTTACCTGTCAGATCTTACTGTAAAACCTTTCAGATTCAATTAAAAATACAATTGATCACCTACATCACCAACACTTAATGTACAGTTTTTCTATTTGTTTTATGATTTTTGTTGTAAATCGTGAAAAGCTTTCACCAGCGACTGCCTCTGCTGACATCACATGAGGCTACTGGCATATTTGTATTTTCTTGTATTCATTCTGCTGCCCCACCAACACGTAACATTAGTCTTCTCAACAGCATACTTGGGGCGTCAACTCCCCTTTGGGAGCAACAAAAAACTTTTTTAGGTGCAACTGAACCCCTTTTTCATGCTGCCCTGGACAACTGCCCATAAAGCCCATATGTGTATATATACAGTACAGACCAAAAGTTTGGACACACCTTTTAATTCAATGAGTTTCCTTTATTTTCATGACTATTGACATTGTAGATTCACACTGAAGGCATCAAAACTATGAATAACACATGTGGAAATATGCACTAAACAAAAAAGTGTAAAACAACTGAAAATACCCCTTATATTCTAGTTTCTTCAAAGTAGCAACCTTTTGCTGTGATTACTGCTTTGCACACACTCTGCATTTTCTTGATGAGCTTCAAGAGGTAGTCACCTGAAATGGTTTTCACTTCATAGCTGTGCCCTGTCAGGTTAATAAGTGGGATTTCTTGCCTTATAAATAGTCATGAAAATAAAGAAAACCCATTGAATTAGAAAGGTGTGTCCAAACTTTTGGTCTGTACTGTATATATATATATATATATATATATATATATATATATATATATATATATATGATCACTGTCTCTTCCCATATAATATTACTCAAACTCCTCCTTCAGTGGTGTTGACTTGTTTTCTGTGGGGCTGCAGCAAAACATGTCATATGGGAGAACAACTTGGACACGGATTATTTGGGTTGTTTGGTACTTTTTTGGGTTTGAATGACGTTGTCCACCAGAGGATGTTTCTTACCAACTACTGTATGTGTCAATTCACGTCCATCAGGGGTACGCTTTGTATCCATTGTGTTAAACATAGATTTTAAAAATATTTTTTCTACAGTCTGTATTAAACTCACATTTTTCTGTATGTAAATGTGTGTGTGACTTTAGTAAATATCTGTTAGAGTCACCTGGGGTTATAATAAACAAGGATGACAATCAAAATCAATGGAAATGTGGAGCAATTAAAATTTTTCAGAAAATAATATAAAATTAAATTGTTGGTATGATTATTTATCTCCATAGTTAATAAAAAAAAAAAAACACATGAAACTGCTTTGTGAAAACACCCAGGACAGACTGGAATAAACAGATTTTTACTAATAAAAACATGAACAATCAACCCAAATAGTTACATAATATCATTTCCAGTTATTAGCACTTCTGGTGGCTTGTATCTAATTAAACCAATTCTGATATGCCTTTTGTGTTTGAACACATAAAATGGAGAGAAGCGTTTTATCAGTTTGTAGTGACTCACTAGTAGTGAGAACAAAACAAATAGCACATCCTTATATTGTCCGACTTGCAACCAGAACTTTCAACTTGGGTGCAGCACTATTCTGAACTCTGATTCAGAGAAAACTTAAACACACCGAATTAACACCGAAACACCGATGAATTTGTTGTTCATCCCAGTTTATGCAGGAAAAGAATTACAAGTCACCTGGCTAGAATAGATTTAAAAAGTTTGTTAGTGACATTTTATGTTTTAAGTACAAACATTTTATATATATATATATATATTTTTTTTTTTATTAGAGGGAAAACCAAATAACAATATCTTAATAATTAGAATGTAATTATTTACTTAAGGAAGAACTATTTAGAAATTAGTTGTCATTAAAAGATATATATCTTTCAACTGTTAAACTTAAAATCATACATTTTATTCTCAGAAATATTGATGATGGACTTAGTTAAAATTCTTGCAAGTTTTTATTTGTTGGTATATCATTACAATTATTCCTGGGTGGGCGGAGTAAAAAGTTGCCTGGACAAACTAAATTCAGTTTCTTTGCTCTCATCCTGTCACATCCCATCTCATTTGATCAGTTCATATAGTTGCTTCATCATCAACTCATGGTTTTCAGTGTCCTGTGTTGATTCCTTCTGTGATCTCCTCAGTGACCTTCTCCACTACAATCATGCTGATGTCATGTCTTGTTCCCCTTATAGCTGCTTCGAATGATTTATGATTTTCTTCACTAAAACTCCTCACTTCACATCTGAGTCTCAGATCTGCCTGCATTTGGCTCCAAGCAGAAAACAGAAATAACTGAAACAGATAAACACTGTTAAGAGAATTAAATTTAGTTGCATAAAGAAACAGAACAGAAGAATAAACTAAAAAAGCTAAACAGAAGGGAGTAAACTTATGTGTCGACACTATTTGAACTGAACAGAATATGGTAGGTTATACACAAGTAAATAATCAACTAACAAACACAAAAGAAAAGCAAAACCAAAACATCCCAGGATCATAACAAGAGAAACCCCAAATCAAAAATCTGTTTAAGACCTTGGACCAGCTCTTTCTGTAGCTTTCATCCATCAAAATCAGTTGATTTGAACTGGAAAGGCACAGAAATCAGGAGTTCAGCCACTCAAATCAATGCTGTGTATTGGTGTTACTGGAGTGGCAGCTGAATGAGTTGTCCTCTTCTCTGTGGCTCTCACAGTCCCATGCAGTCCCATGCAGTCCCCTTTGTATGTGTGATTGACACTTGGGAATATTCCCTTTTGATGAAACACAATGCAAACCAATGGCATTATTTGTCACAGATAATCTGCTTTCAAGAGCAACACATTACACAGTGTAATATCTGCATTATTCATATCTGATTTCCAGCACACAAAACGCAGCTCAGAGCGCCACAAATCAGCCCAAATCACTCTTAATTTGTTTTTATCGGTATTGGTATTGCTTAAAGACTTTTTGAAATAATGTAATTGAAATAATTCCTTATTCCCCGGAGCCAATCCAGAGGCTTTACACCGCTAATCTAATGTGACACGCAATTTCCGTCGCTCAGACGATTGCTTCCCCTCAGGTCCCTGTCTTTAATGAACAGCCATTTGGCTGTGAGCCTGTGAGCCTGTGTGCATATGTGCATGTGCGGGGTGGGCGTGCGAGTGTGTGTGTGTAGAGGGTGAGACACGGGCCCGGGATGGGAAATGAGGGAATTGGGAATATCACAGCCAAGCAGAAGAAACGGGGAAGAGGGAACACACTGGGAGATCACTGGCTTTTGTTGTACAAACAGCCTGAAAACCTAGCAGATAATTGAGAAATAAAACTAAACACTGATGATAGGCTCTTGAAAATGTACACACCTCATTAAAACTCAAAAATATTGTGCTTATGTGCTCTTATAAAAACCAGCAAACCTATGAAATATTTTTAAAAGTGTGCCAATGACTTCATTGGATAAGTGTACATTCCCTTAAACATTTGCTTGTACCTTGACATAAAGGCACAAATTGGAAGTTACCTACATTGATAATTTCTATTTCCTGGGCTGTTATGTCAACTGTAATCTCCACCTATGGGGATTAATAAATTATATCTTATCTTATAGTGATAAGTGGCATGGAAACCAGGTGAGTTTATTTATAATCAATTCATAGCAGTTGTGTGGGAGAACATGACTAACAGGAAACTGAGGGAGTTTGATAAATGAGCGCACAATGGATACACAAGGGAACCCTGACACACATGATAATAACTACAAGTAAACACTGAGAAAACATAGATCCCCCAAAATACAAAATCCCTGAATACAAAACTCATACAGCCAAACTCAAAGTACATGGGATTGTGACATTATTTTGCAGGGAGACTAGCGAGGCTCATTGCACATAGGTATCAATCAGAAAAAGGATGAAAGAAAACATATTACCTGACATATACACTCATTACAAAAAATGGAACCAAAACTGATGAAAGGGCCATAGTTAGAAACTGGCAAGGAAGGCAGTTGACAGGCTGACAACAACTCTGAAATAGATGCACAATGAAAACTATTCTTCAAATGTCTAGAACATAGAAGTAGAAACCAGAACTTTCATGTCTGGCACAAAAACAATACATTGCACCATAAGACATGTGGTGGTGGCACTGTCATGCTATGGGATTAGCTCTCTAAAGATTGAATTAAAGTTGATTTTTAATTATTTTTGTCATAGTGGGGGTGAGTGAAATCATGATACCAGTCAGTTCTGAGCCAAAACCTCCAGCCAAAACGTGAAGATGACCTGAAATGATTTTGTACAAGAGAATAACTTCATCAGCAGAAAATTAATGTATTGAATTGGCTTAGTCAAAGTTTGGAACTAATTCTGACAAGCATAAACAGTGGAGCTGTGGACGAGAGATGTTCTCACAGTCTGAAAGATTTGGAGAAGGTTTGCATGACAGAGTGAAGGGATATTATCAAGTGAAGATGTGGAACACCAACAGACACCTACTGGAGAAAACTTAATGCTGAAATGCTCAAAGGGTTTTTCAATAAAGGATTATAAGTGCGCCCAGAACAGGTTATCAACACATTTATTCCTCAAAGTGTGATAAAGCTTCCCATGTGTGCATCCTTCTCTCTCATACCTAAAGACAGCCGGTCGGTTGAAGAGGTGGGCCAGACGGCAGATGCAGACCTTTAAACGGACAAATAAACGAGAGCCGAGACAGACTCCATAACCGTGCTGCCCTCAGTCTGATGTAGGAGTGTGCAACACATGTCTTCCTTGTGACAAGGCAAGGTCATTACTCTTAGAAAAGCCCCATTCTCACTCACACACACACGCACACACACAAGGTTCAGGGATCAACCACATGCCAGCAGACCTTCTCACAGACACCAAATCCCAAAATAAGATCTGGTGGAGGACAAAATGTCCTCTGTTTTCACTCATAATCAGCTCTAAAAAGTTCTCCTCCGGTTAGAATAACCCTTTAACAGAATCTCCTTCTCTTTCAGTGAAAAATCCCAGAAATATCCCAATTTGAAAGCTGATCATTGAGCACACTCAGTACGACTGTCTCCATCGACACTATGATTATTATTTCTTCCCTGTTCCTCCAATTTGCCCCATGTGCTAGTGGCGGTGGGTGGTGTATAGTGGATGATGGGTGTGTGTCCTGCAGGCCCAGTGAAGTGTTAATGATGTCCCCGCTGCCTGAGCCAGGTTATGGCACAGGGGCCGTTAGCCGCCCAGGGTAAACTGCGCGGCTCCCAGAATAAATTGCCACCCGAAGCCACGCAGGCTGGTCAGCCGGCCAATTACGAGCCTGCCCGCTCAGCTGAGGATGATGGGACGCGATGTTAATTGTGCGCTTTCGTTTTCTGGCAGGAGGTGAGTCACTTGGCTGTCTTCTCGACCGCCATGCACACAGTCAAAGCGAAACATCTTAACACTCCCTGTTTTACATTTTACAAGTTCTGCTTTATGTGATGAAACTGTTGCTTTCTTCTGTTCGGGCATTGAGGTTCAAGCTATTTTCAAGCTGTTTTAATATATTTTAATTTCACACCTTAGCTGCTGTTGTCTACGGCGTAATTCACAACAAGCAAGAGATGAGTTCAGACTAATTAAATCACCACAATGAGAGTTCTTCACTTCTTTTATTAGTGTGCCAGAAGTCATCCAAGGAGTCTTTTAACTTTCTCAGCATGTAATTGGAGTAGTGAACAATAAATAATCATGCTTTTATTTCTTTTATACCCCCTCCTTTTCTTCCCAGTTCACAGAGTAAATTAAGTTTCTGCTGTAATCATTTCCATACACCAATTAGTGATCTTTTGCTTTTGCTGTGAGACTCATAATGTCTAATTACTGGAGGCTGTCAGCAAAATCCATGACCAAATAAAAAGCAAAACAATACACAAACGGGTGAAAATGTTATTTTTATTCCAACAGACTGGATGAGGATTTGGTATTTCAGAGATAATAATGCAAAATGTGCCACCGGGATCCCTATTCTCCCACAATCAGTGCTGCAAACGAAGAGTTCTCAGTCCTCTGGAGTCAGCTGTGGCTGTTCAGTGCAGTGCTGCACTCTTCTTCAGTATATCAACATAGAAGACTGTCTGGTAGCACTGCTATGGAGAGAGAGGTTAGCTACTAAATTAACATAGGGAGAGACAGCGCCAGAGCAGAGAAGTCTGCCAGCGAACTGAGCATCGGGGAAGTGAGGCACAGAGAGAGGCCATCGACCAGACAGCGACAAGATGGAGTGGAAGGGAACGTGTGAGAGATGAGCTGTCGAACATGTGACAATGTGTGCAGGCGTGTGGGTAAAAGTGGAAGCGTGTACACGCGGGGTGTGTGTGTTGTGTGTGCGTGTAAGAGAGAAAGAGAGAGACAGAGACAGCTCCCAAAAGCGGCCAGTGAGTGAGGATGTGAGCATGAATACAGAGAGAGGCATTATGGTCTCAATCATTGATCGCTTCCTCCCAAGAGGCCTGGTGGCTGCCCACCACCAAACACACACACACGCCCACATGCGTGCACACAGGTATTCTGTATGTTTTTACGTTCACAGCACACCACATTCATTGGACCAACATTGTTTGAACTTCCTCGGCTTTGTCGCTTTGACGTTAAAGTGTCACAACCAAAGTTCTGCAGGTATCGTGTGTGCGGCAAGATATGACCAACATTAAGCAATTGTTCTGTCAAAATTAGGCTCTGTAGGCTGCATATTTTATATGTATCTGCTCTGTAGTTTTTAACTGCTACATTTCAAAAGTGACTGGTGCCAGATTTTTTTTACTTCCTGACACTTAAAAGCATCTACAGAATAAAAAAATGTTTCATGATGTTATGAATTTGTGGGTTAGCTACTTAATATTACTGCTTAGTCAAGCAATTGTTTCATTCCTGCAGCATAATATATGCTGTGTATATATCTGCCATTTACTGTAGATTGCTAGATGTAACAGGCTTGCGACTGATGAACATTTTAGAGCTTTAAAAAGAGTCTAAACAACCTTAAAAAACAAAAATCGATCTTTTTTCGAGCTTTCATCTGAAGAAAAGCAGGGTCTTTTCATTCAAAAATGTCCTTTTGAATGTCCTTTCAAAAGGACATTCAAACAGTTTGAAGTTTTCCACAAGCCAGAACACTTGAAGAAGTGTTCTGGTCAAATGAGTCCAAAATGTAATCATTTTGGCCCGCAACTTGGATGGCAAACATACACATCCTCATGCAAAAACCACCAATGGTGAAACGTGGTAGTGGCAGCATTATACTGTGGAGATTCTATTCTTTGGAAGAGATCAGGATGGGCAAACATGTTAGCTTCTAAATGTGCAAAGCTGGCAGCGATATATCCCAAAAGACTTTCTGTATCTGCAGTGAAAGGCAGAAAATCTTTCTATTACTTTTATAATTATACGCTTCTTTATGTTGGTCTGTCAAATGTTAATAAAATGTCTTGTACTTAAGACTATTGTGCCTCAACAGAGCAAATGCATTTTGAAAGTTGTAGAAATCCTTGCAAAGATATGCTTTGTGCTGCTCATTTCCATGCCCATAGTGTCAAGTCTGGTGTATCGCTATAGGTCAGACAAAGCAGTGACCGCTCGTGTCCTCAGCTCGGCATCGCCACTCCAATTTACACACATAAATACACCACTGCCCACCACCAAACATCACACCCTTTCCATCTCCCCCCTCCGCCTCACCCATCCCGCCAGCCAGGGCCTTCACTGCTCTCTCACAGCCACGAGGCTGACACTAATGTGACACTCTGGAAAATAATTACCAACAAACGCACTGCTGACTGCAAACAGCTCGCTCCCCTCAGTGGACTGTCACTAGTCATTAGTCTGAACCCTGAGAGAGGACAAGACCACAGCGATGGGGAGGGAGTGTGCGGGTGATGAAAAGGAGCCTACCACATGTAGACAAACAAAATGAAGAGGAGAAAAGGCGCTCTGACAGGTAAAACAGGAATAAATCAGCTTTACAGCATGTTAAACTGTGTTGTGAGGCTGTACGCTGACAGAGCATAAGCTGATTTTTGTTGAAGCTAGACAACATTGCTTTCCCTTGGCAGTTTACATACTATTAAATGTAGGAACACCTGGCCCATGTTGTCCAGGAACTGATTAGTATCCATGTAACACAGTTCCCTTGTGCTTTTTTTTCCTTCACTGGGTTGTGAGAAAACAAAGAAATATGTAGTTTAAGCAAACAACAATGTTAAATAAAGACAGGATGCTCTGCATGAAAGCTGTTTAAGGTGGCAGCAATTCCAACACAATTATCCAAATGCCACCGGGTACATCAATTCTTTGAACACCAACACCCCCCACTCTCTCTTATTTGAGTTGCCTTAAGGGGCAGCGGCACCACAGAGAGATTAAAATTTTTCGAGCTTCCACAGTGGGCAATATTAAAACGTCTCAATACATCTGCCCGGCTATTTTGATTGGTAACTTAACCCCTGACTCCTGAGACAAAAAAAGACCCATTCTCTTTGCAATTGTCAGCAGGCTGGAGTCTAATTCTTGCATGATTCAGGCTAATGAGGCAGTAATAGGCCCAATGTGTGTGGGGGTGTAGGGATGTGTGTAGATGAGGTTATTACAGGGACATAGAGAGAGGATAGAAGAGAAGGGGGAGCAGTGGAAGGTCTTCATTGTTCAGTAATTGGAGGGTACAGGCTTTAATCTGGGAGCAAGAAATGGTTTCTTCTCTTTAAAATACTGCAGAAGTTTTCACCCACAGTCAGTTTTCATAGAAACAGACTGAGCTGATTGAAATGTGTCCTCACTCTTTTCAGTCATGGGGTGAGACAGAAGCAAAGACTTAAAAGTGTGTGTGCATGCGAGGGGGCGGGGGTGTGGTGTGTGTGTCATTCTTCCAATGGCTTTATCCAGCCTTATCCTGAACCATGAAACCATAGTGCATGACACCCTTCTATGCTCTGCACAGATATGGCTATTCACTGTTAGCACAGAGATTTGACAAGCCAGACTGCGCTCACTCAACAGCCTAGGTCAAATGGATGACTGTCACAATCTTTTTTTATCTTCTCGCCCCTCCCGCCAATATTCCAGTCTGTTCACCCTCTTGCTTCCTGCTCTCCCAACTTTTTCCTGTTCAAATTGACAAACTCAGCCAGCTACAGAAGAACAAATGAAAGAGATTAAGGAGACCTCTGAAGGGGATAATCTCTGCAGGGGAATGATCTGCTTGACCTGGGAGGCAGGTGAAAGCTTTCATCCGGTATTCACAGTGCAAACATTTTCATATCAATCCTTTTCAAAAGAATACAGCTCTGTCGAAACCTTAGTGATTTTTTTTTAAAGATTCTTTGTAAAAAAATAAAATAAAATAATCTTTTCAGTCTTGCACAGTAAAAAAAAATTCCGTAAAAAAACAGGAAAATGTCCTGGTAATTTTCTGCCAGTACATTTTCTGTTTTTTTACGGAAATTCTGGTCATAAGTTTTCCGTAATTTAACAGCATTTTTTTATGTTAAATTTACCAGCACTTCTGTTAATCCATAATTGAAATTTTCCGTATTTTTACAGTACATGTCCTGTATATTCACAAACACTTCTGTAAATAATGAATTTAAATTTTCCGTTTTTTTACAATATGTATTAAAACATTCCGTAAAAAAACAGGAAAACATCCTGGTAATTTTCAGCCAGTACATTTTCTGTTTTCTTACGGTATTTTCACAGTTTTTCAATGTTAATTAACTTGCATTTCTGTTAATCCCTAACTAAAATTTTCCGTATTTTTCCAGTAAATCTGTAGTATATTCACAAGCATTTCTGTTACTTAAAAACTTGTATTTTTGACATTCAAACCATTCAAGTCTGTGTTAGACATTGACTAAGTAATAAATATAAAGCACTACATTTTAAATAAACATAAATTTAAGCAAAACTCAACTTCTTATTCAAAAGGACATTTAGACCATGAAATTTAGTGTTAAAATAGCTCATGCAGATGGGTTAACAATGAAACCATAAACAATCCATTTGCAAATTTTATTTTGCAGTTCATGGTTTTTCAATACCATATCAACACATCATTACAATATAATTACAAATTGCATTCTCAATTATATATTCAGTCAAACATATTTTTAAAGTTGTTAAGGTCAATGTAAAGTTCATTCTTGAGTCCAGACTTTGAAGTCAATTTAATAATTTTGTTAAGTTTAATTTAATTAACACAATCCAACACTAACATTAAAAAAATACAATTTTAATCTTGCAATTTGCATTACAAGATTAAAATCACAGGTGTAAACAAGGACCAACATCCAACTACTATTTTCTGAACTGCTGTCAACATAACAGAGAACATTATGAAGCATCACCTTTTACAAGAATCAAATTTTCCATGGACTGTCAAAGTCATACAGTTCATTTACAAACTTGAGCAGTCGGGGTGGAATATGATGATGCTTCTTCCCCTTCATTTCAGCCTTTGACCCTCGTTTGGGGTTTAAGCCCAGAAAGACTCTAAAAAAAAAAGGGAATGGATACTTGAGTTTAACATACAGACAGATGCGTCCAAATTACATTATTGCAGCTGATCACCAGTCCAGTTGCAGTCATGCAACTGGACTGTCTCAACAGTTGCAAATAACTCCTTGACAATCCTCAACTATGACTAATTTGAATGAACAATCACTGAAACAACAAAATTGTTGGTACACTTCTTTTAATGAAGGCAAACCCGTAACAATCACTGAAGTTACTTGAAACTGATAAAATTGTAAAAAAAAAGGGGGAAAAAAAGATTGACTGAAAATTAAACAATGAAAATAAGACAATGCTTCTGAACTGTGTTTCAAAAGCACAGAATTAATCAATTATTATTGCTCAGACCAAATAATTCAAAATATCAACAAAAATATACCAACCTTTGTATAAATTCCAGTGTCAGGGACATGTCTTTTGGATATTTTATGTTCAAGACATAAAACATGGAGAAGGCGTAGCTTAGGGCAGCGATGGGTGACTTGATGTGGTCATTCACAATCATTTGGTCAACAGCAACTTTAAAAAGCTGTTCACCTAAAGAAACAAATCATTAATACAAGAGTTTAAGATCCACCACAGGTGACCAGAACATGTCCATAATATGTTCTAAATACGCGCAGTAATTATATAGAAAATGTTTTATTATATTAATTTTCATATGACTTTTTTTTCACGTACCTGTCAACATATTTTTCTCTGTCCTTACATTTATTCAAAATACTGTATAATCCATGGGTGTCCAAAGTCGGTCCTCAAGGGCCGGCATCCTGCATGTTTTAGTTCTCCCTGGTTTAACGCACGTGGATCAAATGATGGCTCATTAGAGGCCTAAGAGGAACATTGACTTGCTGAAAGGTTGTTACTACCACCAGGGAGAGAATAAAACATGCAGGATGTCGGGCCTCCAGGACCGACTTTGGGGACCACTGGTATTCAGTTCCAACAATGTGTATGATATTGCATCAAAATGTATATTAGCAAACTTTAACATTATTTGAAGGTTATTCTAGAAAACATAGTACATATAGAATTTTGAATCAAAAGTTTAACAGACTGAGGAAAGCAAAATAATAATAATTGCACACCCATTATAAAGATGCATGGGGTGCTTGGCAGGTCAAGATCAGGACTCTCTGGATGCAGCAGCTAAGGAGAGAAAAGAAAATATACACAAAATAGAGAAATGTAAACACCAAAGCATGTAAATCTTCTAATAATGGACGGAACTAAACAGCTAATGTTTACAAAAAATAATTGTTAATATTTTTGGACAAAAAGAAATGTTTACAGTGTAAATTTACCTCATTTTGACAAAATAGTTGGGCTGGTTTCTCCTTGAAGAATTTTGCGATTCCACTAATCACCTGGACAGCATCACTTCCTGGAATATCCACCCCTCTGGACCCAAGGAAGTCCTTTATTGTCTTTTCTTTCTTTGACAATTCCTCTGCCAGTCTGGTTTGTACTGGGAAGCCAAGAAGGGTTGAATGAATGAAGAGTTTTCATTTCAGTTGCTATCTCTGTCACAGTGGAGGCTGGAACTAAATACTTTGCTTGCAAGCCCAAGTAAAATATGGCCAGATTTTTTGTGTAGGTACATTGTGCATCATTACTTTCATTTACTTTCAAAGCCTGGTCAACATTAGCATCTCCTACATTTTCTGAACTACATGGTGCCTCACCTGAGCTTGACTGTTCTGAAACCGTTTCCTCAAGATGCTGTTCTGCAACGTCACATAAATGCACAGCTGATATTTGACTTTCATTCCATCCCCTATGATACCTGGAGATGTGAGATGAAAAGGATGGTTTCACATGAAACATTTTGGAGCACCCATCAAAAGGGCAAGTTATTGCTAAACCTTCTTCTATGTGGCCACTTAGATGAGAAATTATCCCTTTGACATCCGCATATTCTGTTGTACAAAAATTGAATGAGCATTTTAACTGTACAGATAGAGTTCGATTTTGGGTTTGACTGGTCTTTAAGTCTGAATGTGTTCTTGACATGTGAACAGCAAAGCAACGATATGAAGAAAACCTTCTTCCACATTTTTTATGACCACAGGAGAAAAATACATTATGGACATGTCTGTGAGATCTGCAATGCTTCAAGTATGTGGATGATGAGATGCATGTAAATGTGCAAATATTACACACATACATAATGTCTTGGCTTTGTTGCAGTAACGTATGACTGCAAGAAAGTAATTTGTAAGGTGGGCTTTAGGTAACCAAAAAGTATGAGGTTACAAAAAGGCTTATCAGTCAAAATTTCTAATTAAATGCAAACCAAAATGCTTTATGTATATCAGTTTTTGGGCCTCCTAATGCTCATTCCCTTTTTTTCTTTCAGAAATATGTAAATTAATTGTCCATATCCTGACTGACTTCAAAACAAATTTATCACTGGCTGAAAAAGATAATGTTCAAACAAAAAACGAACCGGAAGAGAACAAAGCTGGAGTCTGGACGTAAAAACTATCCTGTCAAAGTAAGAAAAAGAAAAAAACCCACCTGCCTCTCACACCCAGGTTATCAAATTGTGCTTAACAATTAAAATAACTACAGCCTGACATTTAAGAATAAGCACAAACAGTATGACGCCATGAACTGCTAACTTTCACGCGCCATTTATCAACAGTTTGGATATTGAAAAGAAAAAAACGCATAACACCAAAGGTTAAATCAAGAAAACTCACAGCAGACGACGACTGTCATATATATCAATAATTTGGGGGGCTATGTGAGACACATTCTTATTAAGATGGTCGAAAAAATCAAGCTAGCAAGTTCCTCAAGAGATAAATGCAAAAATGGGCGCCGTACTTGGAGTGTGGGAAAAAAAAGAGAAAAGCGGTCACCGTTATAAATAACCTCGTCTTACTTTTACATTTCAGAACCAAAAACGGTATTTAAAAAATATGAGTAAAAACATTTTTAGTAAAACGAATGCAAAATTATACCGTATTTACAAGAAGATAGCGGTTCGCCAGTCTGAAATATTATCTATACTAATACTATGTTTTGTTTTTTTAATTTAAAAAATGTTTATTGATTTACTTTACATTACCCCAGAGGTGCCAAAAACCGATTACTCCAACTTCTAAGTCCAACCTGGGTCCAGGATACACATTCAGTGTCGGAGAGAGAGCTTTGAATGGCTACAGAACAAGATTTTGCGCTTCGTGCAGGTTCTTGTTCCCATGATGCAATGCGCCAAATTGAAAATACGGGAAAAATACCTGTAAAATGTAAAAACGGAAAATTCCTTCAAATTTCTACTGTACATTTTACCGTTTTTTTACAGTTTTTTTTTACAGTGTGAAAAGCATGCCTTCAATAGAAAGTGAACATTTCTTTCTCATTTTTCAAGGAACAAAGAATTATTTTTCTGTGTGGTTTCAAGTTCACTGGGAAATTACTTCCACATTTTGTGCTACAATATTTGAATTCAGCTTTTCTTTTAACCAAAATAAACCGTTTTTTGAAAGATCAACAATAAGCCTACCTTCGATTTGTAGAAGTTAGGAAAACCAGTGAGAGGTGCTATATTTTGTTTAGACTTACCACTATTAACAATGCTGGACATAGTTTTTCTCTTTTATTTTTAAGTGCTACATGGTTCCATAGGGTTTACATCACCATATGAGATAATCAGCCAGCGGTCTAAATAAAACGTCACCACATTTTATTTTTGTGGCTGCAGAAGACTCCAAGGTTAGGCGACAATTTACAAAGACTGGTCAAAACTACAATAACAGGTTGGGAAAACATATAATTGTGTGGGGGATATTTTTACTTTGAGTCCCTTAAGCATAATTTTAAAACCACACCTTAAATACTGTTGCTGATAAGGTTCATTCTTAAATGACCAATAGAAGTAAACATATCTTCTGTTGGCTATTACCTGGAATGCACCATGACACAAAGCAAGTCAAACTGGTTTTGTGAACCAGTTTGAGCTGAAGATGGGTTTGGTGTAATCCAATGACCTTCAAAGTAATCAAACCTCAGTCCAACAGAGCTGCAGACAAACATACAGCAATAAAGAATTCAGGCAAGACAAACTTGAGGAAAAAAAGCTAATCTACAATGACATAATAATAAAGTGAGTATCCTTATTACAACTTCAAATTTAACTTACAAATAAAAAGTTGTAGCTGTTTTTAACTTGAAAAGTAGTAGATAGTTAAAATGTATTTATATAACTTTAAAAATATAAACAAAACAGATGTTTTGTGTCACATGGTCTATGTGATGGATGGATGGATGGATGGATGGATGGATGGATGGATGGATGGATGGATGGATGGATGGATGGATGGATGGATGGATGGATGGATGGATGGATGGATGGATGGATGGATGGATGGATGGATGGATGGATGGATGGATGGATGGATGGATGGATGGATGGATGGATGGATGACCATTTTTTAAAAATATAATCCTAGCTGATCTTTTGATTGAATAAAACCAGATTCTGCTGTATGTGGATTGTATCGGTAACGACAAAAAATGCAATATGAAATCTTACGAAACAACAGCAAAACACATTAACAGCCCTGGAAATACTCACTTGTAAAATTTGTTTGTGTTTTATTACCAGGAAATGATGTTGGAACAAAAACTTTCTGAAAATAGAATAAAATCTAAAAAAATGTAAAATTTACATCTCTCAAAGCTCTGTTTATTCTTTCTGTGGAGATGTAAAATCATATGTATTTCTGTGTGACACATCAATTAAATCAACTTAAGTGTGACCCTTGTCTACAGCACCTCTGTTGCTCCACATTTCTGTCTATCTCCCTCGATCCCCCATGAGGCTCTTTCATGCAGGTTGTGATTCTGTGTGTCAAAACCCTAATCACCGCACAGTCCTCAGCCCCCGCTCACACAGACGTGGTATTGGTGTTCAGTCAGTGAAAGGTCTCTCCGTCGTGCTCTGTGAGTGGCCTCTGTTCAAATAGATCAATAGACGCTGGCACGTCCCTCCAACAACCAAAAGAAAACAATTAAAAGCCATCGATCCTGTGCCAGGCTCCTCCATGAATATACATGTGTCCTTGACCTTCCCTTGGAGGGAGGGAGAGAGAGAGAAAGAAACAGGTGTGGGAACTCTTCTTTCATTTCTCTTAGCTGGAATGGTAATAAAGCAGAGATGGTAAAGTCATGAAAAACTAGGACACTTCAGCCTGTAGGTCATTCTAACATGTTTGTGTAGATGGACATTTAATGTCAGTTTTAATAATAGCAAACATTTGGGATAATAGTAAACCAAAAATGTTAAAAGAAGTCTCCAAATTCTAAAATGTTATCACAGGACCTAGAGTAGGCTCCTGATAAAAGTAAAGTGCATTCCCTTACAATTAGAGGTGTGAAAGGAGAAAGCCCCTTTGGTCTATAAGAAAAACATAAAGGAAAAACTGAAATGCATGAAAGACAAACAAAGACCTGGGTTGAAATTCTCTGGACACTAGAAGAGAAGACAATGTTTGGGAAAAACATTATCCCAAACATTTTCCAACATGAACTAAATACAGTGGATGTGAAAATTTTAATTAATTTGGTTAACTGTCTCTCACAGCTTGCATTGGACACACTGGTCTTTTAAAGTAACACAATCTACCAAACAATTCTGAAAATCAATGAAACAAAACATACAACATTTAGACATTACATGACATAAAAGGAAGTCACAGATACATCTCATTTTAGACACCAAAAAGATAAACAATGTATGAGCATAATATTAGACTTATGTGTCCTGTAAGTTTCTGGTTGAAGCCGTGTTTGAAATACGTATTCAGATTAGAAACATCGCTGTGACTTTCTGAGTGTAGTGGTGTGAGTAGGAATCCTGTTTGTTTCTGTAAATGTCCCGAGAATCCTTCATTTCATTATTGCAACTCCTGAAGATGCTACATCTCTGTGAAATCTGCAACCTGATATAGCCTACACACACAAAGCCAACTCTTTTAACTGACTGGCTCTTCTCTATAATGTTCCAGGAAAAAGGCATTCAAAAGATAGAAAGTCATGGGCTGAGTAAAAGCCCAGCTCTTAATCTCATTGAGATGCCGTGGGGTGAACATGACATATATGGAAGAAATTCATCAAAAACTTCACAGCTGAAAGCAGGGAGTAGGGCACAAAGTACAGCTGACCAATATCAGAGACTGGTGGACGGCTGCAGGAACTGTCTCACCTAAGTATTTGTGAATTAGCTTTATAGAGGTAAAGTGATCAAACTTATCTCTCTCCCAGGAAGGGTGGTTTTTTGTTGTATGTGTTGTTTTAAGTACAATTAAATTAATCTTATAACTATTTCTTTAAACTAAAACCTCAAAATTTAAAGGGCTATCCCAAATTTCTATAGCCTGTGTTGACTTTCTTAATATATATATATAATATATATAATATATAGGATGGACTCACATTCATCCTCTAGCAGAAGCTCACTGGAGTTAAATTCCTTTTTAAATGCTTTTGAAACCAGTTGCTCTTTTTCAAGTCAGTTTCAGACGCAGACTGCTCTTCCTGAACACAGATCGAGTGTCCCCTCAAGCTCGCCCACTGAACGCCCCTTCTTTCTAATTACAGATGTGTGACATGCACATGGGGACATCTCCATGTTAGCACATCACCGTGCTTGTCCTACCAAATGCTGGGGTCACAGCAGCCGGAGCTACAGGGGACGTCGCTGCCCTGTCCGCCGTCATAGGGGATTAGCATTAGCATGCTAACAAGACCCTCTGGGGAGCATCAAGCTGAGGGTCATGTTGACAACTGTCAACAGCCGGCTTTAATTAGCCAAGCGTGGTCGTCAAAGCGCTGCACTGAGACACATTTTCCTTTTTCCAAGAAAATATTGTCGACAGTTTTATAATAAAATATTATTTCAGCTTTTTGTTGGTTGTAACAGAAAAGATTTCCTCATGACAGGTGTTGGGATTCACGATGAAAATACTGCTTTTCCTGTATTCTCTCTAATCCATCATTCATCATCACTTTCCATTTCCACCTGACCCAGCCTCTTTTGCATTTGCTCTCATGTTAAACATCAGGAGTCAACAGTGTTGACGCTGACATGTCGCACCGGCTGCCTCCGAACCTGACAGTATCAAGTCGACGTTGTCATCGGCCCAGAGACGAGGTGAGAAGCACAGTGTGTGAGGGGTAAAGTGTATTGTCAGTCAGACAGTGCATTATCCAGCCGTTCTTTGGCTGTCTACCTTTTTCCGTGGCAGGGTAATGGGAGTGTCACACACTCGCAGACAGTTGGAGTCTCGCTATTCAGCTGAGAGGCCACGTCCATATACACTGCCTTCCAACTGACTGCCAGTGTCGCTGGAGCAGTCCCGTCTGCCTCACAATGACTGTCAGAGGCAACCAAGGAGAGGGGGTGGGGGTTGGCTGGCTGGCTGGCTGGCTGGCTGGCGTGACTGTCAGCGACCGGTCACAAAGCATTTACCTGCTGACAGAATCACAATTAGTCCAAGGAATGTTGTTCCTAGAAAGGAAGAAAAAGGGAGACAGAGGCAAGCTGGCGTGGGAGAGGCAGAAGGGACAGGTAGGGAAGGGAGAGGACACACAGGCAGGGATGGGGAGTGAGAGGTGGGAAGATAAAAAGAAGAAGGTGAGGACAGCAATGTGTAGACAGCAGCAGTGGAGAAGGAGAGAGAAGAGGTAAAGAAAAGAAAGGAGGTATACAAGGAATGTGGGGCGCTTTATCTCATCCATTCTTACTTCTGTGGGTGTGTGTAAGAAATTGGATTGGAGCATCAGGAGTTTGTATCTGGCTGTCATTGGCCTGGGTCAACAGACATTTACTTAGCCATATAATACTAACGAATCCCCTCTTGTCATATCACCCTTTCTACCAAAGCCCCACAGTAACCTTCAGTAAGAACTGACCTCTGTGTCCCAGTCAGCGAGGAACCAGAAAAAGTAAAGCAAAAATAAATAAATAAAAGCTGGTAGTTCAGACAGATTCTTGCAAAAGTTATCGCACCCTTCAAAATTCTCCATACTTTGCCACTTTACAGCTAAAAAGTTCAATTCACTCAACTAGGGTTTACAAATACAAAGTAGTTCATGATTGAAATGTAAAAGAAAAATGATTTCATATTGTGTTTTTTGTTGTTTTATTTGTTTTTTAGAAAGTAAACTTGGAAAATGCTGTATTCATGTCCTTACCCATAATAGTGCAGTGATTGCATTTATGGGTCACCCAGAATAGTGCAAAATATTGCGTACAAGTAATTTTCAATATAAACACAGCTGTTCTTGGAACACTTTAAAAGTTTATTTGAGAACATTACAGAACAAACAACATCGTGGAGAACAGGGAACAAACCAGACGCTGAGATGTATGTGGCCCCTTTTCCAACAGAAACAGTTGTGTAACGTCTCTACCTGCTGATGACAACTCAACTCTAAATTTTTCCTGACTCAGAATCAGTAGGTATCAGTCCATAGGTGCTAACCATAGACCCTGCATTTCCAGTTCTTGAGTGCCACTCTCTTGCAATGTTTGGATGCATTTGTTCCAACACACCAGAATTAAATGAATGGTTAATGAACAGGCTTTTCCAAAACTTACTAATATACCAAGGAGGTAATTCAAACCTCATTCAAGTGTGTTGGAGCAGAAATGTATCCAAAAGTTGCAGGACTGTGGCCCTCGAGGACTGGAGTTGCAGATCCCTGGTGTAGACTATATAATCCACTACAGACTCACACAAAGCCTGACTCGAGTGGGTTCTTTCAAAGTTGAGAACTCATCACCACTCACTAATGACCTCTCCCCCTTTCTCTGCAAGCTGGCAGCACTATCCTCTCGCCTTTCACTCCACATCTCTATCCCTTCCACACACTTTTTTGCGAGTGTGATTTCTGTCTGAGTGATAAGAGAGCAGCAGAGGTTTCTCCATGGCCTCTAAGGGACAGCCAGAGCATGACCGAAACTGTAGTCCCAAACCAAACACTAGTGGAAATTGGTCCAGAGGCCAGGATCAATACTGAATTAGCCAGTACGCTGGTTCTATGGAGGACTGCTCCGCTCTGATCTGATGATCCATAGTGAGAGGCCACAAATGGAGACACAGACAAGACTTCCAGACTGTAAAGGTGGCATCCACCATCCAACAATGACATACTCGCAATGAAATATCGGTTCAAGAAATTTACAGAGTCCTTTAGTGTCTAAGATCACCAACAGCCACATTTGTGTGTTCAGATCCTTAGTGACAACTCATTTGCTACTGTTAAAGGGCAGAACATTCTGCTTGTCTCCTACTGAAAGTACATAAAAACCAGACCAAAATAATGGAACAAAAATTTCTTTGGAAGCGCTATCACCAAAGGACAAATTTGGTCAGCAGCAACATATATTCAGGTGATGTGCATCAAAGTAGCATCCACAAAATGGTGGGACAAACATTAGTCTAGCTTCTAAAATTCACCATTATCTGCTATGACTGATGTAAGATTTTTTTTAACTTATATCGGTCATATACATATTCTGTAATGAACTTATATAATAAAAAGCAAAATCTTTAATTTTGCAACTAAATGCCACACTAAAGCTTCAAAAGATCAAAGATATTTTTACAATCCTGACTGCACATGGTTTATATCTGCTGTAGGATGTGCAAAACACCATTTCTGTAACTTAAAGATTGGTGATAAACAAGCAGGAAGAAAACCGTGGTGGGTTCTGGATGCATGTTAGTTTTTACAAGTATATACATGGTTGAATGTAAACACAGAGAAAATATTTATTACAGAATTTTACATGTCTATAAAAGTGGCTTGTAAGAGTAAATTTTGTAATTAGACTTGGATGCACTTTATCTACAGATTCCTATCGGTGCAGTGGTTAAATAGAGGAAAATCTGACCTGCAGCAACAACCACAGTTTGAAATAAGAACTGCATTGAAGGCCATGCATCCTAACAGAGGGTATAAAAGTCAAAGGGTATTTTTTTCATCCATACTCCCTGAAGATATCCAGTGGATAAAGCTGTACTCAAGGCTAGACACCTCTGTCAAACTGACTGTGATGGTTCAGAGAGACATTGGCTAGTGTATGTTTTATTTTAAGTAAATGTCTTATTGATTCCCAAAACTTGGCAAAGTAATTTCTTAGCAAGGGGAAAATTTTGCTCTCAATATACAGAGAATGTGACTTTGCCTTAAGTGTAATCACATAAAAATTGTTGAAAAGTGAATCATAGTTCATATCAAGATGATACTTGATGTCTGAATGAGGTTTAAAAAAATTGGCTGCCTTTGTCATAAAGGTTTAAAAAGCAGCTCTGCAACGTCTCTGTCTACTTTTTACAGAACAGTTAGGCTGAAAAAGTCAAATGTTCACAGATTTCTTCTTGGCTAAATCAGAATAAAGATTGGCCAACCTGAAATGGGCATTAATAAGACGTCCACGGATGTCCATTGTTTGTTAAATTCAGGCAACACTTTCCCAGCAGTAAATTAGCTTCAGTCTGGATAAGACAGGTACATACAGGGGCCAACACACAGAGTACATCCAACATCAAATTAAAAGTCATGTAACTTTAGAACCTTAAGAATTCACAACATGTGTTTAAAATGGCTCTCTAAGAACATTTTAACAAATTTCAGGTCCAAATAAAAATAAAGCAGTTAAATTAACTTATGCGTGAGGAAGAATTAGCCACACCTTTCCAACACTTCTTGTAACTTCTTGTAAAACGTTCAGATGTAAGTGTTAAGACTCAGCAAAACTCTCACCAAACTCAAACTGTGAGAACAAAGACTAAGATGAAAAGCAGACTTCAGCTATGTCACATGATAAAAATATTGATACATCATATAAAGAATTCATTATGGTGTACAAGTAAAAATGCGTCAATTTGTTATTAGAATATAAAGGATAATCCTTTAACATATTAAAAGGATTAATATGTTAATCTAATTCAAGTTTGAATTAGATTTTTGAGTTGCAGATCCTGTCACTGCAGGTTTTTCACGTCACGTTGGACTTACTTGCTCTCTGTGGTCCAGGTGTTAGTGCTCCACTAAACTAACCTCACTGTTCATCACTGCCTGCCCTGATCCCAAAGGTGTGTATGTGTATGTGTGTGTCTCCCTGGTGATTAATGAGCAGCAAAGCCTGATGGATTGTCCTGATCATAGAAATGACACCATGTTGAGCAGACACATACACACCAAACACACAGAGGCTTTACTCACATGCAAATATGTGAATCTCTGCACACTCACTCAAGCACACACAAGTCAACCCCCACCATTTTGAAGACAGATGACAGACACTTACTGGCTACTGTATTAGGCACACATTTCTAGTATTTGTTTGGATCCCTTTTTCCCTCTAAACTGCTTTAATTTTTCATTTCCCAGATTAAATCAAGTATCGAAAACATTCCTTAGAGATTTTGGTCCAGATTTTGGCACGAGAGCATCAAGCAGTTGCTACACATACTGTAGATACTAAGGTACTCTTTGGTATTTAAAATAGCTTTATTAAAAGAAAGCCCCAAGAAGTCTCATCTGAACTGAACCTTTTGGTCCACGTGAAAAAATATATGTGTGGCAGAAACTAACTCTGCACATCAGCCTTTATTGGTCTGTCGTGCAAAATTCCAATAAAAATGTGACAAAAAGTGAAGAAGTTCAAGGGGGTTGAAAACTTTTCCAAGTCACTCCACAAATAGAATCTGTGGTGAGCAGAAACTTAACTTAATCTCATTTATCTTTACGTTCATACTGTGATGCAGTCATAAGATGGGAGTCATCTGCAGGTTAGACACTCATCAAGACAATATCAAGGTTGCTTCTCCCCCCAGGCCTTGGCGGTGAATACACACCACCAAGCTCATTTTGTCTCTTTGTGGGACACGTTTGTTTCTTCTGAGATCCAGGTTATTGTGATCTGAATCCACTTTGCTATGCTTACCATTTGACTGAGTTCTTAAATTGATTTACATCGATAAAATAGAGCTTTCTTGGAGACTATGCATCCCATTTGGAATATCCTATTTAGCAGCACAAACACATGCACACATGTGGATGCATACACACACAGGCACATCCGTGTTCTCCGCCAAGAGCTCTGATAAGGTTGCTTATCAGAATAGAAAAAGGGCAGAGAGGAAGGTGGGGTGGTAGGGTCGCTGTTTGATAATGGCTTTCACCAAATCCCTCCAGTGTCACAGATTAAAATGCCTGCTTGAAGAGCATTAGCAATCTCTCTTTTCATCTGTCTCCCCACTTTTTTCCCTCTGTCGGCAAGTGCCATCGGATTTCTGGGCCAATCTATTGTTGCAGGCCTGCCACACATACAAGGAGAAGTCAACCTCAATCTGATAGGCCATTGTCTTATTCTTCCCATCGCTGATTCCTACTCAGGGTATTGATCGCAAAGAGGCCCCCCCTCACACACACACACACACACAGACCCGCACGCAAACACACACTTCTCATCACATGTCTCAGTGTGAGGGGGCGGGGGGGTTGGTTCATGTGTGGGGGCTTGTGCTTGTGTCAGTCACTCTGATGGAAGATGCAGTCATTGTCCCAGTGGAAGAATTGTTCCACTGGGGAAAAGATGCCTAAATTCCAGAGCAGATCTTGTCATGTGAAAAAAATAGGACCTTTCCCCATTAAATATTGTAATAGAGTGAGAAATGATCACATATTGGTGTCTAATCTTTATTTTTTATCCACCTACTTAAAGAAAGTGACCTATTTCTCTGAAAAGACAAAAACATGCTTTGTTTTACTCAACAAATGAAGGATGTCAACAGAATTGAGGTATTCTCTGGAAAACTTCAGTCTGTTTCTCCCAGAAAGCAAAGGCTCCCGTATTGTTTACTTCCCATGAAAATTTAACATGTGGTGTCTCTTTCTGATTAAACGGATATGCACTTACATACAGTATCAACAGTAGCAAAAGGCTGTTGTAGGTCTCCTGGAGAGATGTGCAGCTTAAGTAAGTCTCTGCTTTCTTTAAGCATCTCGCATTCTGCTTTCAAGGTGAACTGTTGGACTGTCAGAACATGAATGTGGTAGTTGGTCTGAATTCTCTCCAGTTGTAGAATATTTTCCATAAACTGGCCAGAATTATTCATTATTCCGCTGAGATCTTTTTAATTTGCTCCTATATTACCATGGTTTTGGAGTATGAGTGTATTTGTTTACCTGTCACCTGCTTTGCAGATCTTCTGTCCAGGCAGCATGGCAGAGTGTTACAATCGCACCTGAACACAATCTTCCAATCCACCGCCACATTTCTGTCAAAATACTGAGTAAAAGCATTTGAATCAATTGAACGTGATGTGCTATTTTAACCATCTGAAGTATTGCTCACCGTAAACTGTATTGTTTTAAATAAAATTCAGAAAATTATATTTTAAAATGTCTTTTCTCCTGTTTTAAATTTGTTGCATTTTTCAGTATTGTCCTTCTGTCCACATAAAATAATAAATTAAAACGAAAACACTCAGACTTTCACAAGTTGTTCTAATTCTTTCATGACTTCATATTGCACACGTGTCGAATTCAAGGTCCGGTACCCTTCAGTATAACACTTTCATGTCTTTTAAATATCATTTTATCAATCAAATCAAACAAGTTTTTATCTGTACAGTGCCAAATTACATAAATGTGAAAAGATGTCCAATATTATTTAATTTTAAGAAGTACTCATTGAATACAGACAGTTATTTTTTTAATATTTTAACATTTTGTTAATGGGTATTTTTATCTAAACATTCTGTCACAATCGGCCCTTTGAGGACATTCGTGACCTTAACAAGAGCCAAAATGAAAATGAGTTTGACACTCCTGGTGTACTGTATCTGCATGGTAGAAGTAAGCAGAACGGAACCCACCTAATCTGGTCAGTGCAGGTATCAGGAGATCACGAGTGAGGAGAGGAAGCCACTCAAAAACCGTGTCGCCACTCCAGCTATACTTCCCCCTCCTGCTGCCACCTCGCTGCTCCTCCACCGTGCCTCACAGGCCCGTCTGTCACCCCTCTATAATTATGAGGAGTGAGAGTAATGTGTTGCAGTATGAATAGGATTGTCGGCCTGATTGTGATGTATAGGCTTTCATTACCATGTCCAGGCCTGTGCCCTTCGCCGTGTAGGAAATCCTATTTAGGCCCTAATTTGGGAGCCTCCCCGACCGTCCCGCCTGATAGCAATCACGCACAGTAATTGTGTGCTAGGGCAACTGACAAGAGTGGAGGCAGACATTGAGAGAGAGAGAGAGAAGGAAAGAAAGAGGGATTGGATGAGGAGGAGGGAAGTCCTGACAGTGATATATCTACATAGTTTGGTACATTATTCAAGTCATCCTCTGCAGAATGTGTATGTTTTTGTTATATATCAGCGCATTGTAGTGAGGTTCATCAGAACCGGAGTGATTTGGCGAACTTGGGTGCATGCATGAGGAAGGTTTGTTGGGATTTTACATTTGGACATCAGGAGGACTTCTCTTGTTCCTCTCTGCCTTTCTTCTCAAACAATGTTACATGGCTAATTGGGAGGAGAGATCATGCTAACTCAATAATTATGATTTATGAGACAATCTCCGATGGAAATCATGCATTCTCCTCTGATTTGATGGCAACATGTAACCAGCCCTCTAGCTATCAATATTTGTGCATTTTCTGTGTCACACTTGTTAACTTTTTTAATATTTCATTTGTTCCATTTTTTTTAGGAGGCAGCAATGCTCTGCACCAACATTTATGCAGATCTCACCCCACTTATAGGCTCCAAGATAATGAATGTCTAATTGACTCATTTAAATAGTGTTTGCCTGCAGGAGGGCCTTTGCATTAAATGTTTGATTGCCCTCATATTAACTGTCATTAATCCCCTCTGCTCTTAATAAGGACTTTATGAGGCTTTCTTAAAACTTCTCATCTACCTCACTGTCCCCTTTGCATAATTAAGTACAATATTCAAAAATATGGAAATGAAGGAGCTATCCGGATTTGACTAATGGTCTGTGCCACAGATTTGTAATTATAGCAAACCTTTGTATTTTCTCGGCCTCGCTGGGCCACGGTTCATTAGCTTGGGTCAATATGGGTCGATACGGTTAACGTGCTCTGCCCACTTTTCATACAACATCTGATCAAAATGTGTGGGGGGGGGGGGCGTAAAGCTGTCGTAACTCTTGTCCTTGCTGTTTGGTACAATCAGACACTACAGCGTTCTTTAAAGAAAGATGTACTGCACCCAGCGAACTTTTGACAGCCATTACAAACTGTCACTGTGCCCGAGTGGGTGAGAGACACAAACTTGTCTGTGTTTATAGCTTAACTGATCCTCTTATTCCCTGCTACTCCTCCAGTCCCTCTGCTCTGCCCTAATCTCTCCGGTGGTTTTACTGGCCCAGGATGACAAATGGGAAGGAGAGGCCAGTCAAGCGTGGGCTGTGCGGAAGAGGCTCAGGCCTGGGGTCTCGCTAAGCCCCCCTTCAGCTTCGCCTTGGATCATCTCTGACATGGCCTCTGCTAACCCTCGAGGATGAAGAGGCCGTGCACCAACCCAGGTATCAGTTCAGGGAGTGCAGCCACACATATTTGGTCCCAAACACGTACATGATAGCAAATAAACTTCTGATCAACACGCTGCACCAGATTGATTTGTCTCATGCATGCACCGACAGCCTCCCTCTCTTCCTCCCCCCGGCTCCTCCAACGATCCGGGGCAGGTTTGTGAATGTCATCTCCAAGCCGGTGTCACCAGATAAAACTCAGCCATGCAGCTCTATTTTAGTATACACAGTCCAACTTAATAAGAGCATGAACTAAATGACGGCAAAGTAATGAGTGGGTTGTGTGGCTGCACTCGGAGCTGTGACACTGACAGCGCAGGGGAATGTAATGCGTTGAAGCCTCCTCCATGCTCCTCTGCGCCCCGCTGCCTCTCAGCCACGGGATCAGCTGCAGGCGCTAATGAAACGTCAGTCAGGTAATTGAGGCTCTGGTGGTGGCGGGCCAGCCAGGCAAGTAGTCAGCCTGTGTGGGTGATGACACCGGGACGGCTTGCTGCTACAGCATCTCACCAAACCCTCCTCTCTCCCCCCCTTCATGGAGTATCACAGGAACTTCTTCAGAACTCAGCGGCTGGGAAAACATTGTGTTTATGCTGACAGTTTATGCATTTCCTCCTGGTTTGTAAAACAGACAAATGTGAAGTTTTCAAACTCTTGGGTGATTGTTAACCAGCACAGTAAATAGCTGCTGTTGCTGAGGAGGATTTTTACTAGCAGCATTATTGCAGGAGTCATAGGTTAAAATCCTTTCTTATTGCACCCCAGAGTGATGTTTCCCTCCATGCCTTTTGCTGACCTGCTCAACACCCACTGTGAGTTATGGTTAATGTTTAATTCCCTCGCAGTGACAGCTGTGGATCCACATGGTAAATTGGATTTTTCTCTCCCCTCACCCCTGCCTGCCTCTTCTGTTGAAACTGAACTTGTGCAGTTAAAGAGAGAAAAAGACATTCATTGCATTGGTTTGGCAAAGAAACCCTTGTCACACATTGTTCAGAGATTCTCTGTCTCTCACTGACAAATCAAATCAAACTGATTTGTTTCTGAGCACCAACAGGAGAACAGAGGGGGGCTCGACTCTCCATCCTGGTCTTGGTGATAAGTGGACCTGCAACTACAGGCCGGAGCTGAATGAACCACCGTTTCCTGACACTGCCTGGCCTTCTGCTATCAATTCTGTGGACCACAATGAATAATAAAATATGTGAAAATATATCCAACCTAACAAGTGCTGTTAAGTCATAAATAGAACAGGGGAGGGCATACCCTTTTTACAGAAAAGCGGAAAAATAGCATAAAAGCTAAAATTCTGTGCGATGGAAAAATAATTACCTCCTTACACTTTTCCTCTGTTTTTGCTTTTTCTTCACACAAACCGTTAAGCCCAAAGTCAATAACAATCCTGGAAGATTACCAATTTTCATGTTGTTGATCCCAAAAGTTAAACCACATGCCATTTTGATTTCTAAACTGAAGCAAGCGTGAATGAAACGTGA
The DNA here is from genome assembly GCF_003331165.1 of Xiphophorus hellerii. Classification (NCBI taxonomy): domain Eukaryota; kingdom Metazoa; phylum Chordata; class Actinopteri; order Cyprinodontiformes; family Poeciliidae; genus Xiphophorus; species Xiphophorus hellerii. The sequence continues at coordinate 13,649,462 of NC_045680.1, forward strand.
TCAAATAAAATGGCAGAAATGTGGATAATTTCAAATTTTACCCATGGTGAATTAATCTCTTCTTTTTAAAACACCAGATGTACAGAGCAGGGATAGAGAAGGTTCATCAAGATGTCCACGTTGGTGTTAATATTTGATCAGAACAACAATGGATCAAAACTTCCAACTGGAAAATTCAGTTCCTCCTCATTATAAAATTGCACGTCTGTCACTCTGCATCAGCCGTTTCAAGGTAGGACATCTTGAAAGGCAACAGCGTCTCCCTGCAGATGTTCCAAAGAGCAACAGCCCTGGAAAAAGGGAAGTCCAGATTTAGTTCACCTGGTTGCTCCACTCCACTTCACTCTCCTCTTCCTCCCTGGGGCTTGAATGTGGAGAGTGGACAGTGGGGTTAATTCCTAGCTGTAAGCACTGCTTAGCACTAGTGATTGAGTTTGTGTTGTCGTAGGCCTCTCCCACCCACCAGCGAAAAAACATCCAGTGAAAATGACATCAACTGTCCAGCCCTGTGGGTACTTTATCTCCCCCAACTCCCCTCCTCATTGTTGCAGCTCAGCGTCCCAGAGGGCACAGGTGAATTTGATGTGGAATGATGATTAAAAGTTTGCTCCCTCAAGGTGACCCAAATACAGGAGAAGGTGAAAGTCGAAGAGATGTGAAGATGAGAGAAGGGCATGGGGGCGAGAGTCTGGTTTGGACGTTTTTATGGCACAAATGTTGGAGCAAATGCTAATGCACAGATGCTGTCTCTTCACTGCGCAGGAAATTGGTGACATTACCAAAAAGAGAAATCAGTAGCAATCTAATCATATCCAGAGATACCTGTGATGTATGTCGGCGGTGCTCTATTTCAGTGGTGCTCTAACTTTTTATGCCACTGTCATAAATACAAAGTTGTTCAAATACTGACAGGCATTTTATTTCAGTGGTACAAAAGTTCTTGAGCTTTGTCCGTTTTGTTGTGTTAGATCATGAAAACAGAGAACAAGATATGCAGCAATACATTTTCATTTCTTGGTTGGTTGAAGCATATAATTTAGTCCCTTACTGTAGGAACTTGCTTACAAGAGTAAAAAAAAGTGAATTGTGTTTTTTGTTGTCAAGCAAATGCCAAATTAAGAACACATTTTTAAAATAGACTTTAATAAAGCACATGCAATATATGTACATTCTTTGAAGTCTAAGACAAATTAGTGATATTAGGCTTAATTGTACATAATACTAAACAAATTTTTCAGCTACAGGAATGTGGATTTAATTCCTGCAGCCCAGCAGCCTTGTGCAAATCTGCAACTCCATCAGCAGCTCTTGGTCTTGCTCATGATGGAAAGGTTAGAGTTTGATTGATTAAGTCTTTTTTGTTCATGTAACAAGTTCAAATAAACTGCAAACATTGAGCCAACTTCACTGAGACTGTCCCAGAGACAAATTTGATCGATTTCTAGTACCTAAAGCTACGGTGAGTAAGGAGACATCGTTTTGGCCAAACAAAAATAATAAAAGAAGAAAGTATTACCATTATTATTTAAAATGTTAATTTTAATGGGTTGGATCTGGTCTACTGCCACAGTGTTGTCTGTCAAGCTCCAGGAGTTTTTTTGACAGGAGGCTAAATGGACTATAGCTACACCAGAAAGTAGTTTACACTTTGGGCACTGTAAATGACACAGAAACCGAAGCATCATATCATAAAGCTAAAGCAGGTAAACCCAACAACATCAGTGAACCATGTACGAATGGAACATGAAGTATCAACTGCAAAAAATTGATAGAAATAGAAGAAAAAATGTAGCTGGAAGTATGCGGGAATCACAATTTTGCGAAAGCACAATCCTGAGGGCAGAGCAGCCCTCTTGGTACCACACTTCCAGAACCAAGACTCCATCACATCTCCCCACCAGCAGTTTGGGCCGCCGGTGTAGTCGAGCAGCCGGTCGACAGTGACAAATGCCAGCGATTAGCCTGGCTACAGTTCAATTATGATAAAAAGCCGGCACACCTCTTAGGCCGTGATTAAAGCCTCGGCCTGGCCTTGATAAAGAGATCCCATCCCAGCCACATTATGAGACACTCTCCTGTGGTGTTCTGCCTCATGCTTTTCACATCAGAGCCTGGATGGAGTTCATGGCGGAGCGAGCTAGATTGGGGCTATGGGGGTCTTTATCATTCAGACTTGGCTGACTATAGTTCTCTACCTGCTGATTTTCTATTTACACTAGTATTTTTTTTTTTACAACCTTCTCATTTTATATCTCCATCTTATATCAGCCTTGTGACTTGGGATGGCTTTTGATACTAAGAGATGTAGCAAGGAAGCCCCAGTTTTAATAAATGGATGGGCAGTGATGAAGAAGATATCAGAGGAGCATGAAAGGAGAGAAGAGGAGGGGGGAGGGCATTAATCCAACAGCCGACCTGTAGAGAGAGAGAGAGAATGAAAGACAGAGAAGAAGGGCTGAGAGAAGGGAGGAGGAGGAGGCGAAAGAAAGATAGCCTTTCGGCTGTGTTCTGTCAAGGGAGAAATTACACATTTACGGAGGTTTTTTCAGCCAACGACGAGTTCCATAGATCAAGCCACTGGATTTATGAGCCAATTTTCAACATGAAATATAGACACAGGGAATCCATTTTACCCATGTTTACTTGCCTCCTCTCACTCTTTTTCTCTCTCCGTCTCAATCAAATGGCCTTCAGAGTGAGGATGGGTATACTACTGTAACCTTAGCAGTGCTTACTGAAGCTGTGAATAAGAAGTAGGTGGATTACAGTATTGATTAATGATTAATGCACATTCCAAGAGGGCAGAATTTTGAATTTGAAGATAAAGCAAAAATATGATTTTTTTCATGTTTTTTTTTTTTTTTTTTTTTACGAAATCAATGACGCAAAACTTTTAAACTGAAAATTAAAGGCTTCAAATGTTCACTAAAATCTCAGCAACACTCCAAACAGTAACCCCGGGTCTAACTAAGTTAAAAATGACTCAAAAGGCACTAAAGTAAAAGATTCATTACAAATTGTAGGACATAGCTGAAATGTTGCTGTAGGTGGTATATTATTTTCTGCAAGTTAAAGATGAAGAAACAGAGATAAGAGGCTATTAGTATTATGACAAAACATCAGGTGCTGCAAAATCTTGAAATGACAAAAATAATATTGCTCATGTAAACAAGGTTAAATTTGTAAACAAATTAATTGGAAAAATACAAGCAGACGTTTTGTCATTAGATTTTCTTAAAATGTTCGACATGTGCCATGCACAGAGCCAAGTCTGTGAAACATCTGGAGAATCTCTAAAAGACATAGTTGCAAAAAAAAAAAAAAAGTACAAATAAAAACCTCAAAATAGTGACATATTTTTCTATTTTGTATCTGAAAGTCAGATGCCTTCCATAACACATATAAGACATCATAAACAATCACCATAATTTAAAAGGGAAATTAAAATGGGATTTGGACTAATGAATTAATTAATTGTATGGAAAGGTTTAGATCAAATCATGATTATTTTGCTTTAAAAATGTACAATTTCAAAACATTTTTTATAAATTGATCCAGAAATATTTTCCAAAAATGTATACATACTTGTACTAAATGTAAAAGGGCCATGTTACAGATTAAAATTTTTGCACCAGACAGAATCTGTGAATTTAAAGTTTCAAGTCTTGCCTAAGATTCTCAATTAGATTTAGGTCTAAATTTCTGATACATAAATATGAATTGATCTACACCATTCCATTGCAGCTTTGTTTGTATACTCAGGGTCACAGAGAGTCCTGACAGTACACAGAGAAAATACAAACTTTAGATCTGGGAAGTTATCATTTTAGACATCTATGACCACATATGGCCCCTGGTCCTTGAATTTGACACATTTGTTCTAGAGGGTAACAATACTTTTTCAAAGCCTGATAAACTACTAATGCGTATCCCCAAATCAAAAACTGTCCTTCTCCTGGCAAACATATTCAAAATTTGCATAGAAATTAATGCCTAAGTAGGCTAAACACCATAATTGACAAGCAATTAGCAATATTATGAGAAGGGGGAAACTTAATGAAGTTTCATTGGCTCTGCTTAATTATCATATTAATGGAGTCATTAGTTGTCACTTAACTTAGATGACAGGTAAGGTAAGAATGTCAGGATCCTACAATTTTCTGAACAAATCTGTATTCAACACTTATTACCCTCCAAGTCCACACCATCTGAAAAGAAACAACTAGACACAGTTAGAAAAGAAAATCATTTTTATTTTGTTGTTTTTTGTAAGCAGAACATTTTTTGAAGTAATCATAAAAGAACATTAAGACAGTTCAACATAAAAATAGACAGAAGGAAGAGAACAAAACTCCAAGTCTAGAGGGATCCAGCTCTGCAAGATGACACTGGAACACATTTCCAGTAAACACCATTGCATTATGAGGTTACAAAAAAAAAAAAAAAAACTCAGATGACTCCAATGAGCATTGCGGTTCCAGGTCCACCCACTCCCTGCCTCTGGTCTTTCATTCCAATTCATTTCAATTACCCAGTCATTCCCACCTTCTTCACCCTGTCCCGATTAGTTCAGCCTTGCAATTTACAGTTGCTCTTGCCTCATCTATGGGCAACCGGTGGTGGAGGCAGGGAGACGAGCAGTAATGGAATGAAATGTCACTCAGTCATTGCCTTTGTCACGGCCAGACGGGGAGGGTTTGGAGAGGTCTCGTTAGTAGGTGAGGGGTTGTGTTTATGTGTGTGTGGAGTCGGTGGTGTGTCTGCGTAAATGGACAGTAATATGGTGACCGCCCTGGTTGTGTCCATCTTGTCCGGCCATAAGACTCCCGGGCACTCCACTGTCATCAGGATAAGTAACCCAGTCGTTTGTCCTCCAGACTGTATGAGCTCTTATCAGGGTTTCTTCGCCTTTTTTACTGAAGACGAGCTGGAAGCAGACTCTCGCCGCTTGCGCTGCAAAGGGATATGGAAGGACAATCGTATTAGAGAATGTCAGAGATCACACCTTCTTCGGTGAAGGATTAAACATGTTTAGCCCACTAATGTTATGTTTACACAGATGGCAAATGTAAACCAAATCTGGATTTTTTGTGGCAGTCTGAGCGGCCCAATTCCGATCTTTTCACTCCCAAAAAAATCCACTCCCGTAAACGGCACTAAATTGGGTACATTGTCGACAATTTACGAAGCATCTGAAGTCTGAACGGTCATGTTGCATTTTATTCGACTTTTACGTCATAGATGTGAGGTGTGCATCATAATTCTGTTCCAGAAGAAGCCAGATGTGGCAAATGCAGACGTAATCCATAACTGAAATTATATTTATGAACTGATAGCCAAGCAGATGGATGAACGGATTGAGGACGGGTGTGTAGATGGATAGTTCTCATCTGGGACCTTGGATGCTTAGTCCAGGTACTCCTTGTTGGACAACATTAACCAGTAGAAGATGTCACATGTATATTTTATTCGGCTTAGACTGCAGCAGGTCACTGACTTTGAATCACCAGTATTCAAAGTTTTGTATGTATATAAAAAACAAGACCATTAAACTCATTGTGTAGCAGCATTTCATTATTTGTGAGCTTTGTGCTCACAAATAATGAGCATGAAGCTCATTTTTTGAGCTTTGTAAAGTTATAATCTTAGGATTTATAAAACAACTTAAAAAAGACAGTGCAAGATTTCTTCACACAAGCATTTGCAATGGTTCAAAAACGTTTGGCTCAGTCTATGCTTACCGAGTTGGGAGTGAGTGGCGCTCCTACAACGTCAATGATCTGCTCCTTTGGTTCCAGCTTGATATCATCTATGTTGGGCCACGACTGAGCTTCTACCGCTGGAATGGAGGATGCAGTGCTGTTTACAGCACTGAGATCTCCACCCTGTGGGACTCCAGCAATCCCTCCTCCCGTGAGGCCTCCACACCCGGCCCCACTGCCAGCTTTAAGTAGGGCCTCATAGCGATGACGGAGCATCTGTTGCTCGTATTCACAGTTGCTGTGGGCCTGCTTCAGTTCATACAGGAGCACAAGGTCGCTGCGGAGTTCGTTGAACATCTGCACTATCTCCTCTGTGGGCATCGGGTTGAGATCTAGACCCAAAGGAATGAGGTACAGAAGACATGAATAAAGTCAGCTTGAGAAGCTTTGATGAATTGACAGCTGTGAGGATGTTGTGGCAAGTTAAAGGTTGGACATGGTGTACTAATGCATCTGTCTAGCAAATTATCTCATAAATCTTAGGCAGGTACTTAAAACACTTAAGTTCTATTCATCAGTTTAGTAAAATACTTTTATTAATGTGTTAAAAGGAACAATTATCACTACCCATTACCTGCACACTTTAACATTTTGTTTGAAAACAGAGGTTTATGATAACAGAGGTGCGTTGCTGACTAATGTGAAACAAGACACCTTCAGTTAAAATTAAAAATGTAAAACAGTAAGGTCTGCAATGAGATGTGGGAAAGACAAAAAACAGAAAATAAACTTCTAATAAATGTGTAATTTTTTGATTTTAATAGTTCTGGTGATTTATACATTTTTTTATACTTTCAGAGGATATCATTCCTGATGATCAGTTGGAAGTATAGCCATTTATAAGTAGGTGCTTCAACCTTCACCCTCTTTTAGACTATAAAATTCATTAATGTTGGCTTTTGAAGATTATATCTTCACTACTGTTTGATCTTATTTATAATTTGTTGTCTTTCTGTTTTATTTTCAGTCTAAAATAAATACATATTAAAAAAGAAAAACACATAACACTAAAGACAAACTTCACACTTTTCTGGACTGCATGGGAACCCTGCTAATCTACTGAAGTTGTCACTTTTCCTGCTCCACTCAAACTCACATTTACTGCAGAGGACTGCTGAACATGCGAAACTATAAAATGTTAGCTGATTGCTAATATTTATTCATACTCACCCACTCCTTGCTCTGCCAGGATCTGCTCAATGGCCTTGATCTTCTTCTGGCCAACAGAGCTTGGCAGTTTCATCTGAATAACAGAGAGAGACGGAGAAACGCACCAGCGCAGGGCTGTGATTTAAGGTACTGGCAATATTAGGATAAACGGCTTCACCTCAGGGCTTTTAATTTGTATGAAATGCACTTCAGCGGGTCAGATCAAAATGTCTTTATCCAGTGAACTGCATCTGACTGATTAGCCAAAGGGGCTCTCCACTTCCTCAGCTGTGCTAATGCATTTTCCATTGAGATCAGAATCTCCTCATCAGTCTTCATGATAAATAAGGATCCTCTTGCTGCTTTTACAGATATTAGCTGTTCAGCAACAGATTTAATCATCAAAGTGATAATAAAAGATAAGTTTGAAACTCCTGTTACTTTCATACATCAAATTTAGCACCAACCCACCAGGCTACTGGTTGAAAAACCAAGTAAAAAAAACTTTATTGCTTTTTCTAAAAAGTTTTTCATGGCTTTAAAAAGAAAGCTGTGTGATCATTTATTCCTGACTAGAGCAGTTTCAAGTCTGATTTCTTCTGATTTCTATTTCATCAGAAGTTTTGTGACTCCCGACTGGGATTTAAGAACCAGGTTATTTATGCAGGAGGAAGAAGCAACACTCACCCTCTGACTGCGCAGAGTGACACCGGCGGACTTGAAGTCAGGGAACTTGATGCCAGCTGTCTCTGGAACAGCCTGGAGAAAAAAAATTACAGGATTTGATTTTATTTTCAACTTTTGGATTGCCATCACACAAAATCAAATAAATATGTTGGGACAAATCTGAGTAATTTGCTACTTTGATGACATGAAAATGACACTTTAAGGTTATTTGAGTGACAACTGCTGAAACAAACATAAAATAAAACTGATTTATATTTTTTACATATTCAATTGAGTTTTTTTCAACTTTTTGTGCAGTTCCTTTGCTTACTGGTTTTTCTGCGTCTCTTTTTTGAGGGAGCTTCTTCTTAGAGACTCTCTTTTCAGCTCGCCTCAGTTCTGTAGTTGTGTCAGCTGCTTTGATGAGTTTCTGCAGATCCTGAGCCTTCTTCTCACGCTCCTTCTTCCTATTCTCGATCTTCCGTAGCTCCTGAATAAGATACTCTTCTTCTGCCACCTAGAGGACAAACAAGAGAGGTGCATTTTTCTTATTAAAGAGGCACAGAAAGCACATAATCAGTTTTCATAAACAGTTCAAATGTGTCTTAATCAATTTGAAAGTCATTGATATATTACTGCTTTTACCTTAATTCAATTTACAAGTGAATTAATTAACTTGTTTATTTTATAGATTCTTTAAAAAGAGTGATATTGTTTGAGTTTTTATTTTTGTTAATTTGGATGATTTTGGCTTGAAAATTGCATCTTATTACACTGAGCTTATAATAACAAATAAATACAGAAATGTCATGTTGAGGCCCAAACTATAGTTGTCCAGCAGATTACCATGGACATAGTCCACAAAGAGTCACAGGAGATTATTTCTACCATTGTTAAGCAAGCTGGTTATAAATTATAATTTATATTTAGCACATTTCATCAGATTTTAGAAATATTGAAGGTGAAATATTACTAACTTGCTCAGGAGTGCGATTAAAGAGCTTCTCCAGTTGCTCCTTGCGGCGCCTTTCATGGCCAGCATCAAAGATGTAGATCTTGGGTTCGGTCCCAGAGGCTGCACGGACCTTGGTCAGCTTACCGCAAATGTTATAATATCGTTCTTTCAGGTCCTCTATGGAGCGTTTCTAAAGATGCACAAATTCAGAAACATTATTTCCAAATGCAAATGTCTCAGAGTTGGGATTTTTTCTCATAAACAGTAAACACCAGTTCTGGGAACTTTACTCTGTATTGTTGGTAGTCATAGCGGTCATGGATAACTACAAAGCGCAGGTCGAAGCGCTTGCACAGGTCAAAGAGGTGGTCTGTCTCTCCCTTAGTCCAGCCATCGTCATGGAGATGCATTTGATATTCTTGCTCTGAATACACTGGCACTTGGACTGTCTGGACATGCAAATAAGAAAACAGAAACATCATTAAAAAAAAATTGGGAGAATACTTTAAAATATTCTTTGTCTTTATCTTAAACGTCTGTAAAGGGACAGGTGAAGCTTACCTTGTTAAAGCGAGCAAAAGGGTAGTCCTTTCCCTCCTCGGCCATCCGTCTCCAGTGGTGGAAAATGGCCCCATCTTTGCGAGCTGGATTGGTGAAAGGCATCCATTTCCAGGGACGAACTTTTTTACATCCAAGCTTGGCCTTGACGGTCCGATAACCTTGAGTGGTATCACTAGGCAGCAGAGGCGGTGCGTCTCTATAGGTAAATAAAAGACAAAAAACAATGTTGTTTTTTTTCCTGCTTTTTTGGCACTAGTGGCCTTTATTCGTTAGTATCTAAACAGGAAACAGGTCTGAGAGAGAAGGGGATGATATGAAGTAAATGCACCATTTACTTCATGTCAAACCTAGGAATTAAACCAAGGACAGCTGCGTCGAGGTCTGGTGCCTCAGTAAATGGTGTCAAACCAAACAAGAGGGGGCTTAGAGCAGATTCTTGATGCTTACCCACCTCCCCAACTTAAAGCATCAAGAATTATTGCTGGGGATAAAACGAGAAGTGTAAAATATATTGAAACTCCCCAATCAAAATCAAATTGATGGTCTAATTTCCTAATGAATACAAACAAACTTGTTTTGAGTGAGGAACTACATAATAAACTTTACAATCACCTTGAAAGCAACTTTCCTGAAAAAGGCTTCCAAGACTTCCAAAAGAATTTATATATTTAATATTCTGTTTCTAAAACAGCAAAACATTTTGTAGAAATATAAAGTGAATTAAAGAAACAAAAAAAAACATAAATGTATGTTTTGGAAGAAATGCATACTTCTTATCTGAATAGAGCAGAGCATACACCTCTCTGTGCATTCCCTCTGGTCTCTTGAAAGTCAGCGTCTCAGTTGCTTTCTTGGATTTTTTCTGCAGTGAGTAACAGGGAAAAATACATCTGAATTATAATGGTGTTACATACATATAGTGATGTTACGTGATGTGCCGAGGCTTCGAGGCGTGTGTCGAGTAATGGAGGGGGCGTTTCCGTAAAGCGCGTATCGAAGCTTGCTTCAATTAGGGGAGGAGCCGAAAACGATGACGTCCGAAGCCTCGCTGCCCGGCTATACCACGTGACTGCTTCGGGAAGTGGCTCAGAGTTTGGCACGGGGTTTGACAGCTTTAGAAACCCCACAGGCTCCATTCAAAATGTGGGTTGTTGTAGGCGAGTTGGGGTCAGTTGAGAGAGTGGATAGAGTTTTGATAGTTTGGATAGCAGAGTTTGGATAATGGTTATTTAGTTTGAGACAGTTAGTTTGGTGTTTGGAGAGTTTAGGAGAGAGAGAGATAGATAGATAGGAGATTTAGGAGCGCGAGGACAGGATAGGAGTAGGATGGAGCCGGCGAGAAAGAGGAGGATTTCCCCTATGTGGGAACATTTCGATTTGATAAGCCCTAACAAGGTAAGGTGAACTGAACATTTGCAGATGCATTAGGTTTGCTTATGAGGAACTGTATTTTTCACTGTTTCTTATTTTATGTAAAGGTGAGGTGTTTATTGTGCTCCAAGGAGTTGGGGTACAATAATAACACCTCATCCATGTAGTGTCAAAAAAGAGAAATCGTTTGAAACCAAAAACTGTGGAGAAATTGTTGTTTCTTAATAAAAATGCATGAAATCATCCAAGTTACACAAGCATTAGCCTATTCACTACCCCCTCCCTAGTTCCACAAGCACTTTCACTGTCCTCTGCCTGATTAAGCCCATGCCATTTTTCTAGAGTCACAGAAAAACATTATTACACAACATGCCATATCACATGACACTACTATTTTGGGAATAATTACACACAGAGAATACATTCAAACAATATTTTATTATACACATATGTGTATACATAATTTATGTAGACAAATGATTTCGTCCTACACCTTTTGTGAAGTCATTCCCAAGAGCCATAATAGACAAAAATTCAATGCATCACACGTGTTAAGATACAGCTGGCTGTGATTATACACCTGGCCAGTAGGTGGTTTCGTGTGCACAAGTGGTTCAATGCCTCATGAGGCTTCATCTCACCATCACTACATACATAACCCCAGTGTATGATAATACCAAACCTTACAATCATGTTAAGGCTGTGGTTATCCCATAATACACATAATACACTAATACACATTTTGCTATCACACTTTTTTCTTCCACTCAACTTTTTATTGATATGCTTTCAGTCAGCTCTCTATCAGTGGCGTTTTAGTATCTGACCCTCTTTGTGGAGGGTGTCAACAACTGTCTTCTTCATGACTATAGCATAAAATGTCTTTTTTTAAAATAGTTTGTATTGGTCAAGATAGTCTAACTTTCAATGACATCCGGTTTTCATAACTGTAGGCCCTAAACATCCAACTTAACAGAAATAAATCATATTTTGTTATTCTAATTTACTAAGATATATCTGCGCTCGAACAAATCAATAACTGTTAAACTTTCTCTCACCTTATCCGAGTTGATGAGATCTTTCTTACTGATGGGACCATCGTTGTCCGTTCCGCCAAGCTCCAGAATATCCCGAACATCAGCACCGGTAGCCATAGTTATAGTATGTTTCTTATGCTGTTTATAAACGCTTTTTTCAGTCTGTCAAACAGAATTACCGCTCACTAACCTACAGGCGCTCATTCATTCTCTGAACGGTACAGTACGACAGATGCCTAAGCTAAAGGCTAACGCATTTATTTCTCAAGCTTTTGTCTCAAATTACTCCAAGTACCTGAATATGCTTGTATATTTTTTAGTATTGTAGCTACTTCGGCTAAGGAAATACGCGTGAACTATTTACAAAAGCAAACAAACAAAATGTTTTGTTCTTAAAGGCAGAGCTATAGCTAGCTAAACACCGACGCCGATCATTCCATTCTGACTACACCGAGAGGAATTGACCGTCGCCACCTTGTGGTGTGGAGGAGCAATAATTTAGCAATTTTTTGGGGGTCACTTTTTCTGCTTTCTGAACTCAGTTACTCTTTTTTTTTTATTCAAGTGAATCCGTTTTGGAATATATTATAAGTTTTCTTAATCTATATGTAGATTATACTAGGATAATATACAGATGAACTGCATGATGTCTCACCTAATGACCACTCATTAGGTCCGGTGTATTCCTCAGTATACAGTTCATACTGAGGAATTCATACAATTTCTCAGTATGAATTGTACTGAGAAAACTCAGTACAATTCAAGTACAAGTACAAGTTTCCTGATCAGGCACTCACTTGCCTGATCAGGAAATCTGCAGATGAAGACAGTTGTTCTGACATACCATTTCATGTCTTGGAGACACTCTTTTTAAACTTTAGTGTCCGTGTCGTGGCATTGTGTTGATGAATTTTAGCAAAGCCTGACAAAATCCATGGTTGAAAATGTTTTCCTAATGCCTCTAACAAGTTGCCTTCAACAATTTCTAAATTCAGATTGCAGTATGGTGCACTGGTAACTGCTTGACCCTGTAGTGATGTAAGTGATGCTTCATATTTAAATAGAATCAAATTATAACTGACAATTTCACAACACAATATATTACATTCTGCCCAAACCCCAGTTAAATCCTGTTATGTTGCACAAGTGCTGAAAAAACGGAATGTCACAAATTAGATAATAAATCTCGTTAAACTTCAAGCAGATAATTTTTCAACAAGAATATTTTGTTAATGATTAGCATACATGGTTACTGATATATAAAAAAACACTTAATGATTTTTTTTAAAAATACATATTAGGTCCTGTTACCTAAAAGATTAAACAGATTGTCTTAAAACTGATGTAACTACAAGATTGTAATTTTGTTATATTTTGCGCTATTTGATGTTTTTTGGAAGTATTATAGTTTTATTTGCATGCAGTGCGTGACTGAAAATTACATTTTAAAAAAAGCATTTAATTAAAAAAAAATCTAATTATAGCGATAATCAAATAATGACACAATTGCAACAAATATTCTATATTGGAAAGGTTTAGGTTAAAATTGGGCGGTGCTCTTATTTTGAAATCCCGTTTGATAGTAGCAGCTCCCAGCTCACCGGAAGCAGTTGCGAAAGATTTAAAACTCGCCCCCCAGTTTTTGCTCCGCCATTTTCGTAATAGCTAAGAGCAAACTGTGCTATTACACTACGTCGATCTGGTAATACCAGCCTTTCTGATTTGCAATAGTAATTTTAGGTTTTTTACCACCTTCATCAGCTCAACAAAATGTCGAGTGAGCAGGGAGAAAACAACATCGAGGCGACGATCGAGTTGCCGCAGCAGGAGTGAGTCCATTCATTGTCGTTTTCTTTGTTGTAGCTAGCTACTTAGGCCTAGCGGTTCTGTACAAGCTAATATACTATCATTTATGTTCAGTCCAAGAAAATTCAAAAATATTTTAAAAAATTTAGTATGGGATATGGTTCGTAACTCGAAGAGGTGCATGCGATTTATCTTTGCCGTTTGATTTAAATCACCAAATAGGGCTTAACGTGGGATCCGTCTATTTACTGGCGCCAACTAAGTCGAGTGCTTAAATCAGACTGTTGGCGTAGATATTTGATAGTGTAGATCAATTCATGTAAATTCATGTTTCTTGGGAAAAGAAGATGAATAGTATTTTTCTGTGTGGCGCCAGGTCTGTTTTATTGTCCTATAGCCATTTTAGGCCGATATTTAGGGCACTTGCCATGTGGTCAAAGGTTTGTCCTGCCGACTTGCAGCCAAGTAACTTTTTTTGAGGATGAAATGAATGCTAGTAGTGTTGTTGTTGTTTTTTCTCTGAAAATGCATTATATGATTAAAAGTAGTTGTTGAATTTGCATCGTTGCATAGTGTTTTTTTTCCCATAAATGTTGCTTAAAATTAGCTTTGAAATGTAACTGTTGTTTAACTTTTCTGCTTCAGAGGAATTAATGGGAAACCCAAGAATGAATCCAGTTCAAGCAGGAAGGAGAGACCCCCTAAGAGAGGTGGAGGTGGTCGCTATGATCCCTATGGCAACGTGAAAAGATACAGAGTGTTTGTCAGTAACATCCCCTACGATGTGAAATGGCAAGCCCTCAAAGACCTGATGAAAGAGAAAGGTAAGGTTTTTTGGTAAGAGACATTTAAGTGTGTGTTTTTTAGGCATCTGCATCCAGGGTTATTTTTTTATGTTTGACCACATCACTTCTGAAGGCCTTGTCGGAGTGGTTCTTCAGATTGTTGGGAGTTTTTCTGGAACATCACCACAAACTAAGGAGTTGCTGCCATTTTGTACAAGTGCTGTGTACCTGGATTGAACATGGAGTCGCCATCAAGGTTATTGTAACCTCTGAGGTGTTTGTGAGATGGAGGTTGTTATTAAAGCAAGTTGACTAATGTGAAAATCCCTTGGCTTGGGATCTTGAATGGCATAATGAGGTTTACTCTAACAAGTGACAGAAAAATATGGATATCAGCCTCATATTGTCTTTTCAGTTGGAGTATCTAACCATCTGTATATGTTGAAATTATGTAAACCTAGTTGGAAACATGTCCAATTATAAATAGTTTTGTGCAGAAATTTTGATTTCTGCAAAGATTACATTATCTTCTATTTGCATGAAGAGTTGATTAGTTATGGGATATCGGAATGCCCTTAGCCATGCAATGAACTGCTAAGTTAAAGAATGTGTTTATAAACGGAAGAGTCTGTTTGGAGAAGGACGGCCAAGTGTTCGTGTCTGTCAACTGTTGAGTTAAATTGCATTTTCTTTTTTAGGTGTGACCTTGACAAGCAAATGTTTTCTCAGCAGATCTCCATGTTGTGCCACACACAGCTCTTTGCTGGGGATTTCTGTGGGGTACAGGTCTACAAAACAAAGCAGCTTCTTTTTGTACTGTCCTTGTTTTGAAAGCTTAGGTCACTGACGTCCATTTGGTGAACAGGCATGTGACCTGTAACATTGACAGTGGTCGCCATTGAATTGAAAATTGATATTTTTAAAATTTAGTTCCTTTATTTATTTATTTATTTATTTTTTTCGCAACTCAGCACTATTGGGACAGGTTCGTATTTAAAGAAGCATCCTTTGCTCAAGAATTTGTTGTCTTTAAGGACACGGTTATTTTTGTAGCTGCAGATCTGATGGGAAGGTTTCATTGCGTTAGGGTGAGGGACAAAATGGCAACAATTGACTAAGTATCACTAGGTGTGTCCTGAAATAGGCAGAGGTTTTGTAGGGGTTTTTTCTAACTTGAAATTGTATGGTCAGTAAACTACATGGAGAAGGTGGTCTTCACTGTTTTAGCCAAATCTGAAGGCTATTTATTGGTCATTTCAACAGTTGGTCTCTTCAATCTACTGCTTTTGTTGTTTCTGGAGAATTCTTACAAGGACAGACAAAGAAGTCTTTTTACATGTTTTTTTTTTTTTAAAGATCCAAGCTTGTTTTTTGTAGACCTGTACCATATTGTGCTGCTGAGGTGCTGGGGGACAGCTCAAGACTCTAGCAGTCAGAGTTCATCGGCCTTCCTCCTTGTTTCTGCTCTAAACCCCCATTGTTCTCTCGGCTTCTCTCCCCTTGGTGTGTGTCGTCTCTGGAATCTGATTTGTAGTGGGTGAGGTAACGTACGTGGAACACTTAATGGACGCAGAAGGCAAATCGAGGGTAAGTGCAAATACATACAATCAAAATACATGATTAAACCTAGACAAACACGTGTTTGTCAGCCTTGGTTTCATTAGTTATATTGCTGGGAATTGTTCAGAAATAGAAACCTGGTGGAGTTCTTGAGATGGTAACGTGCTGGAGGCGTGTCTTTGGTGGTGTCGTCTGTGCCACTGATTTGAGGCCATCCTGAACCGTTGATGGTTTTAAAACAGGACATCAGCATTACTTGCTTCCAATCCTGTGGATTGAATAAGATGATAATTTCCCTTTTGGTTGCTGGATTTGTTCCTTACGACTTAAGGGGTTTACTCGGCAAGATGTTGTTACAAAGCTGTTTGATGTTTTTGTTAAATATAATTGGAAAAGACACCTTTTTAAAATATCCTAATGAAGTGGAAACCTATCGTATTGTGGAGTTTCTTCCCTTTGGATGGTTTGAGATGAGAAACTGATTTTTCACTATTCCTGCTTGGTCACTGACTGGTTTGGGAATATTTGTCAATCTAATTTACATAGGCTTTGTGAAGACTTTTGTGTGTTTCACTCTTTCTTGTGCATGTCATTTCTATTTTCTACATGTCAGTTAAATAACCAGTTAAATATTATCATTTCTAATTATTATTTTTTTTGTATTTGTATTGCCTGTTCCGATGACTTCAATCAAAAGGGTTGCGCGTAAGTACACATTTCTTTCATAATTACCTTCTGTGTATATCTGGTGGTACAGGAAAGTAGGACCCTGCATTTCTGATTTCGAATGTCTTGTTTAGTGTTGTTGAGTTCAGAACAGAAGAACTTATGAAGAAAGCAGTGGAAAGTGTCAACAAGCACAACCTCAACGGGCGGCCTCTTAAAGTGAAGGAGGTAGGCTGCGGGGAAGAAAGGAGTGACACATTTTGGATGCATCTTGCGTTCCAAAAGCTTGAGTGATGTTTATACTTTTTCTCTATTAGGATCCTGATGGCGTCATTGCTCAGAGAGAGATTGGCAAGTCCCAACAAGCTGGAGCTCACCCAGGAGGCATGGGAGGAATGGGGGGTATGGATCGCATGGGGGGTATGGATCGCATGGGAGGGATGGATCGTATGGGGGGCATGGATCGCATGGGAGGGATGGATCGTATGGGGCCCGGACCAGGAGGCCCCCTGGTCAGCATTCCTCCCAGCCTTT
Source organism: Xiphophorus hellerii (assembly GCF_003331165.1). Lineage (NCBI taxonomy): Eukaryota > Metazoa > Chordata > Actinopteri > Cyprinodontiformes > Poeciliidae > Xiphophorus > Xiphophorus hellerii. The sequence goes on from NC_045680.1 coordinate 13,666,314, forward strand.
TGAACAACCCCAACATCCCCAATGAGATCATTCATGGTCTTCAGACTGGCAGGATTGGAAGCACCGTCTTTGTGGCCAATGTGAGTTTTCAAGAGTTTTAGACATGTTTTTGATTTACATTTAAAATTAAATCTGAATATTAAGAAATAAGAGGATAACCTAAATACAACAAATACCTGGAAGAAGGGAATTTCATAAGTAAGCCTAAACTTTACAATAAAATTTCCAAGGATTTTTAATTTTTTTTATTTACTGCTACAACCTCACCAGAATAAAAAGCTGGTGAATCAGACTGAAAGAACTAGATAACAGTCAGTTTTATAACTGATCTCATCAATTGTTGTTGCAGCTGGATTACAAAGTGGGTTGGAAGAAGCTGAAAGAGGTGTTCGGCATGGCAGGTGTCGTGTTGAGGACAGACATTTTGGAGGACAGGGATGGCAAAAGCAGAGGCATGGGCACAGTGACGTTTGAAATGCCCATTGAAGCAGTCCAAGCTGTCTGTATCCTTTGTCATATTCAATGCACCTCATTTTTATTTTTACAACTTGGTTTCCTGGCATTTTGTGTGTATTTCCTTAATTATCCCTCAGCTATGTTCAATGGGCAGCTCTTATTTAACAGGACCATGCATGTCAAGCTGGTATGTCATAAAGCCTTGATTGTTAAATCAATTTTGTTGCAAAGGTGGACATCATTTTAAATGTTCATTTTTTCCCAGGATGAGAAATCCCTCCCTAAAGATTTTGGACAACCAGATAGAGGATCCTCTCTTCCCCGTAAGTATACTTTACATATATTTTTAGGTTTGATTTCCATATACAAGCTAATTCTGAAACTATTGTGGATTAGGTCTTCCCAAAGTAATAGCAAAAAACAGTAATATATGTTGAACATTTCAGTGCTGGAAAATTATGTGCTTTCCCCAGTTCGGTTCATACATAGTACGATTGGGAGTTAAAGTTTGTATCTTGTGTAGTTCTTGGAAAAAATACACTTTTGTCCAGACAGGAATTTAAAGCTTTGCAATTTTTCCCTGAAACCAGGTGGACTGAGTGGTATTGGTTTGGGGCTGGGACCCGGAGGTCAGCCTATTGATGCTACCATGCTGAACAGAGGAAGTGGAGGTGGTGGTGGTGGTGGTGGCATGGGGAACATGGGCCCTGGAGGTAACCAACACTTTCTTTTGACATTTTAAGTACGTCTAGTGAACTGTATTCTTACAAACACTTTTCTCCCCTTCAGGAATGGATGGTATGGGATTTGGCAATGTGGGCGGTCGCATGGGAGGAGGCAAGTTTTTTTTTTTTTTTTAATTTGCATCAATAAATTTGACCCTCAGGAGATTAAATATTCCACACTTGAACATGATCAGCAAATTTGGCATTAAGACCATTTCATCAATGTTTTCAGGAATGGACAACTTTGGCGGAATGAACATGGATCGTTTTGGTTCTTCAGGCATGGGAAGAATGAACGGTAAGTTTGGGTTGAGACTCACTAAACACTCCTAGGCAGGCGTGCTACTCCTCACGTCTTGCCGGATGTTTCTAATGGTTTCATCTCTTGCATTGTCAGAGATGGACCGTGGGATTGGTGGTGCTTTTGACAGGGAATTTGGGCGAAATGAAATGGGAATGTCTCGCAATAATTTTGGAGACTCCTTTGAAAGAGGAATGGGTTAGTACTTACTGGATTGTTCCAAAGCCCCTATAGTGCTTTCTTGTGCTGAGACGATTAAATGTTGCTGTTTTGTGTTAATTTCTGCAGGAAATTCCCTCGGCATGGACCGCATGAACTCCGGAATGGACCGCATAGGAGGCAGCTTGGATCGCATGGGAGGAATGGGCATGGACAGAATGGATCGTGTGTCTGATCTGGACAGGATGGGATCTGGCTTTGACCGTATGGGCTCTGGGATGGACCGCCTGGGGCCAAGTATGGACCGGCTCGGACCAGGCCTGGACCGCATGTCATCAAGCATGGACCGCCTCGGCCCTGGAGGATTTGACCGACTCGGCCCGTCTAGCCTGGATCGCATGGGAGGCAGCATGGACTTTGGCTCCTCCATGGGTATGGATCGCATGGGCAACACCGGGCTCGATAGAATGGGAAGCAGCTTTGATCGCATGGGGTCTGCTGGAGGCCTCGACCGTTTCTCCTCTGGAGGGCTTGACCGCATGAGTTCTGGAATGGACCGAATGGGATCTGGAGGCGTCGGTGGTCAGTTTGATCGGTCTGGAGATATGGACCGAGGATTTGGTGGGAATTCCTTCGGAGGAGCCGGAGCTGCCGGGCCTGGAAGTGGTGGAGCCAACATGAGGAAGGGATGCCAGATCTTTGTCAGAAATGTACGTTTCCAGATGTGGCTTAATTTAGAGGATGTTTAAAGTGTCTGAGTTTTAAACTTGTAATGGATTGTGTTTTCCAGCTGCCATTTGATTTCACCTGGAAGATGCTGAAGGACACCTTTAATACATGTGGTAAGATTACCTTTTCTTTTTCAGGAAATGTAAAAACTAGCAGGGTTTCAGCTATCCTTTCCTGTCCCTGTTGTATTTTACTTTTTTCTTTACCATATTCTACATTCTCACTGCAGGTATGGTCCAGTATGCTGATATCAAGATGGAGAATGGGAAATCCAAGGGCTGTGGCGTGGTCCGTTTTGACAACCCTGAAACTGCTGAGCGCGCCTGCAGAACCATGAATGGCTATCGTCTGAACGGGAGAGAGATCGACGTTAGGATTGATAGAAACGCATAATTCATGTATCTGTGTTGCATCGGATGATTTAGTCAGTAATGTCTAAATCATTCTTGGTCATCAGATTTGTCCTTCAATATACTTGGTTTAGTAAATGTTGGTAAACGTTTTTTTTTATTTTAGTTGATACTTTTAGTTAGCAAATCGTTAACAGTGGATGTTTTTAGTTTTAGGTTATTCTGGTGTTCTACTTTTTAGCGACCAAACTTTTAATTTTTTCTTTTTTGTTCTGTTATGCATCACCTGTCATTGCTTTTGTTCTGTAAGGTGTTTTGCTAAATAAATCAAGTTGTATGAAAATATCTTGCCTTCGTTTTGTTTATTGACAACAGGCGAATAAGGATTACTATTTTGATACTGAACAGATGACGGTGCACTGACTGTAAAATCCAAGACGTTCAGAGATATATGTGTGTATGTATATATATATATATATATATTTTTTTTCTTTTAAGAGCAGAAGGGAATATGTGAAGACTGTTCCTCTTTGCTGACGTAGAAAGGTCACCACCGGAAGAAGACTGCATGCACGGTATTCAAGATGGCGGCCCCCTTATGTCAGTGTTACCAGGTGAGAGTTTGGGACGCTGTTAATGCTCCAGATTTGAAGAAAAATGATGACAAAAGAGGGGGATTGTATATTTGAATAGTTTCGTATATATAGTAGATTTTGGACGGCATGACTTGGTTTAACTCAGCCGTTCAATGTAGCATAAGCTAGCTGTGTTAGCTCTTATCGACCGAATCTCTTGTCATTTGGACGTGGAATTATATTTATTAAAATGTTCCTACATATGCATGCCATACCTAACACCCTGCTTTATTATGTCACATTTTCTTAAAAGGTGACATTCTCCATATTTTTCCGAGTTCATGAATGACTTTACTTTGACTTGTCAGTCTACTAAAGTTTAATGTCTGTGTTCAGATATGTCTAAGAAGAGGTTTGGTTGCCTTCCCTTCCTCTTACCTGCTGCTACCGAACAGAACCAATGTTTACAGGATATGTGGGCTCCCATCAAGATCCTCACAGGTACCAGAACCTCATGTGACGTTTTCTGGACTGAGCAACTGCACTTGATATGTGCAAACTGCATTTTGAGTATTACGACTTGCACTTTTGAATATCGTAAAGTTTTGTTTTTCAGAAAGTGAAAGTCACGTGTTATATTGGTACAGACAGAATAAAACACTTTGAAGCCTTTATGTCTTGCAGTGTTGATAAACATGAGATAATTTAAAACATTTCAAGTAGAAATGTCATACCTCTAAACAGTCTAGCCACAATGAAGATCCCAGCCAGATTTTAGAATTGGTGTAATCAAAGCCCAAACCTAAATTAAAAAAGCATAAAACACATTAAGTTCTGAATGTTAGACTTAGGTTGGGACTTGGATTATGCCACTACATACATGCTGCCACACACAGTTTATTTGCAACAGAATTTAAAAATTATTTTCTTTTCTCTACGAAGTATACACTACGTTTTGTTGATGAAGCTTATAAAAACCCTTAAATATACTTCATTATTTATGGTTGTAACTTGACAAAATGTGAAAAACTTTAAGGGGCATGAATGGTTTCTCTAAGGCATTATTTCTTCTTCTTTTTTTTTTATTCCCTTAAACATAGTTTAAATTTATTTTGTTGTGCCTCAGCCTCCTCTTCTTCAGGTGCGGTATATGTCAGGAGAGAAAGGCGGAGGGAGAAAAGGTTTCTTGGGGGAGTTTTTGGATAACCTCAAGCAGGAACTGAACAAAAACAAAGAAATGAAAGAAAACATCAAGAAGTTTCGGGAAGAGGCCAAAAAACTTGAAGAGTCAGATGCACTGAAACAAGCTCGGAGGAAATATGTTAGTATCTCTACCCAAACAAAATCACTCCAGCTTGCGTCATCTTGGCCTCTATTGTCTTTTGACTGTTCGTCCTCTCCACTTTCTTTTCCAAGAAAACCATAGAATCAGAAACGGCGAAGACCTCGGAGGTTCTGAAGAAGAAGTTGGGAACCATTTCTGAGACCGTTAAAGAGGTAAATGTGAAATGACTCTAACCATGTTGTAGCCTCTGTTTTAACTGACATGAGTTGCTGTAGACTCTTGAAATGTGTTTACTTATTTGTGTGGATGTTAAGGGGCTGGAAGAGGTCAGTCGTACAGAAATTGGTAAGAAAATCAAGGAGGGAATGGAAGAAGCAGCAAAAACAGCAAAGACTTCTGCAGAAACGGTCTCCAAGAGCGGAGAGATACTGGGGAAGACGGGTGCGTTCAGAGCAATATCTCAGGTATGCACTTAACTGAGCCCAAGCCTAACTCATGTTACTTTATGTTCATTTCTTTCTGTTTACTTTTCTATAAATTAAATAAATCAAGCATGATTTGTGTTATACTGAGAATGAGACTTGTGAGTGTTACAGGTGTTATTCCTGAATTTGTTATAGAGCGTGGAGAGTGTGAAAAAGGAGATCGGTGACCTTGGCCAAACGGGACCTTACAGACCGCCAGCCCGACTCCGAAAGAGGACAGAGTTCTCGTCCAAAGGACCTGGGGAAGACGGAAAGGTCTTCGAAGCCAACGAGTACGTGAGTGCCCATTGAGTCCTCTGATACCAAGAGGGAGGAATACCCCTTAAAGTTAGGAATATGAAGTTCCACTCATTTAGGAGTTTTTATCAGGCTTGGCAGTTTGCAGAGTAAAGATGGGTAACTCTGTATCTTAGATTACTATTTATCATTTATTTGATGTGGTGATTGCCTTTTCCACTCTGACTCAAAATGTGTCACAAAGATATTTGAGTTGAATGCATGGTCTAAAGCTTTCATTTCGGTCTTCTTTAGGGAAGCTACAGGTGTGGTGTTGCACAAAGACTCAAAATGGTACCAGCAATGGAAAGACTTCAAGGACAACAATGTGGTCTTTAATAGTAAGGAATAATCATCTTAAGTATCTCACTACGTCTCTGCTGTTGTAATTGTTTCCCCAACTGTTGTTCTTTCAGCTTAATTCTTTTCTATTATGCCAAAAATAGTAATATTTTGTCAAGGAAGAGAGCTAATAATTAGCAAAACATCACCAGAATAGCTTGCAAAATAGTTATACTGTTGCCATATTTATGCAACACATTTTACTCAGAGTTCCACTGCAGATTTGACTGTAGATAAAATATCCTGTGTGGTGTCAGTACCACAAAGAGTTGCAAGTATGTCCTTTTGTATGTCATGCATTGAAGTTTTTCAGAAGCAAGTGTTTTGTCAGTCATTTTGTCTCACATTCCCACCCAAAAGAGTTTATTTCTAACATTGAACATAACCCAAGAGTTCTGTATATAAACTTGAGATTATTAAAATCTATAGTGCTGCAATGTTTTGCAGTTTCTCTTCTGTGCTCAACTCCCAACCTCTCTTTTTTCCATTGTTGTCTACAGGGTTCTTTGAGATGAAAATGAAGTACGATGAGAGTGACAACGTCATCATTAGAGCTTCCCGTGCCGTCACTGACAAGATGACAGACATCATAGGTACGAATAGTCTGGAGATGCAGATATCGGACTTAAAGATCTAATCAGAATGTTTTTGTTATTGTTTCATTTAATAGTAGCAATTCTACTATTTTTTTAATAGACAATTTTTTTGTGCCTTTTTGTTTAGGTGGTATGTTTTCAAAGACAGAAATGTCAGAGGTTTTAACTGAGATCTTGAAGGTGGATCCATCTTTTGATAAGGATTCCTTCCTGAAGCAATGTGAACAAGATATCATCCCAAATATTCTCGAGGTATGTTGAACAAAAGCGCAGCTCTGTTGTTTCTGTCAGGAGGTTTATTTGGGGGGAGATCGTATTAAAGAGGTTTAATACGATCTTTCATCATCTAGTCCATCCATAGTCTTTTCATTTTCCATATTTAATGCCTGACAGTTAATAAATTAATGTTGAATTTTTTATTTATGTCTTAAGTGAAAGAAAGATTGAATTCAACATCTGTAAAAAGAGCTTGGAAAAGTATGGATTTTTGAAAACAAAGAACTTCAAACATGTCTAAACACTGTGTGTTTTGTTGTTATACAGGCGATGATCAGAGGGGAGCTGGACGTCCTGAAGGACTGGTGTTATGAAGCGGTGAGGACATCAGGTTGGAGGTCTTCTGGGGCTGTTACCAAAGACTATTAGGAAATACTTAATCACTGGACTAACATCTACTGAGAATGTGCAACTCCTACAAAAATGTGTTTTAAGAATGTTGTTTATCATCTATTTCTTTGTCCCTTGGTTTACAGACATACAGCCAGCTAGCTCATCCTATTCAGCAAGCTAAAGCTATGGGACTTCAATTCCACTCTAAGATTCTGGATATAGACAATATAGACGTAAGTTCCTCAAGACCTGATTCTTCCAGATTAACATTCAGTCACAGGTAATCGGTACTCTGAAACATACTTGGTTGTTCGTTTAAATATTCTGTAATAAACTCTTCAAGTGGTGATTAAATTCAGTTTATTCCCGTTTTGATAATTTATGCTGTAGGAAATGTTTAGTTACAGTTTGTGACTTTTAGCCACCATAGACTTGGCTGTAGGCTGCAGAAAGACTGTAAATACATGCAGAAACATATAGATTATAGCCGATGAGATCATTCATCACTTCTGCTAAACATATTAACAGATCCATGGGGGTTTTATGATACCAATAAAACATCTGTGTTGTTTATTACTTCATAGCAATAGATTAATGTCTGTCTACATGTCTATTTAGTGTTTTCTAGAAAACTTAACATTGCTGAATTTGGCCATTACTTACTTCAAAAATTCATTCAGGGAGTTTAGTTCCGATTTTTTTATTGTGCATATAAGATTTGGCTTTAGACTTTGCTTCTAAATGACCTCCATTTGAGGAGGGTAACAGCAGGAGCAAATAACAGTAACAGGGATATATACATTTACATTAACACCCCAAACACTCAGCCCTCATACACATACATTGGCCCATTCCACAGGACTTTGGTTGCACAAGGACTTATTTACCTCATTTCCCATTTCCACCTTGCTAATGCATATTGCACTTTCTTTCTACTTATGTATTTATGTCTCATTAATTTTTATGTATGCTCTACATGCCTTTTTTAGTGGGAGGGATAAATAAAGTATTTTGAGTTGAAATAGAAACCTAGGATGACATCATGTATTTGCCAGGATTACTACACAGTCTGAAGATGAATAGAATTTAGTTTAAGTATTTTCCAGGCCTGAATGGAATTTTTTTTTTTCATTTTTACTCTTTAATCTTTATTTCTTGCTAGCAGCCTCCATATTTAAATCTTGACCAGTTCATATTGATTTTTTAAAATTATTTAAAAAAAAATGTTCATAAAACACTTGAATCTATTTGCCGAAGATGCACAAATCCGTTCACTGTACCTATGAATACATTTCTGGTCTGATAGTGAAAGAACAACCATGGCCTCTGGTCATTGATATGGATTATTTTAAACCTTCTGTAATTTATGTTTTTTGCTTCATCTTGAGTTTTATCCTGTCCTTCTCCAGCTGGCCATGGGAAAGATGATGGAGCAGGGTCCAGTTCTGATTATAACTTTCCAGGCTCAGTTGGTGATGGTGATTCGAAACACTAAGGGAGAGGTGGTGGAGGGAGACCCTGTAAGTGAAACAACCAAACAGAAACATTGACTGCTAAGTTCATTGTTATGGATTTTTTCCCCCTATAACTGTTATGTGATCAAATGTTTCCCAATTGCGGAAGAATTTCACAGAAAAAGCAGATTTTTCTGATGTGAAAAAATATCAAAACACAATATTGGGTTTAAATGAAGCTGGAGACACCACATGCCTTTTAACCTCAACATCCAGTTGGCAACATCAGCATCAGTCTGCTCTAGATTCAAAAACCCAGAGTCTGCAAGTATGTGAGAGAAACAGACTTCATTCAAACTTGTTCAAATAAACATGTTTAAATGTGAAATGACTATCTTCAAAAAAGATAGCTGTTGAAATAAATCAGTCATTTTACATATTAAACCTAAAGGATAAATAAAATATTTTTCACATGGAATAAACCTTTTTACTGCACATTTCAGTATTTTGCAGATCTGGACAAATACATCCTTGTTGTCTTTACTTTTTAGTGTGTTCTTACGTTTTCTTACTTTGTGCCTTGTTTACTTTTTCTTTCAAAATGTTGTTTTATTTTTGCATATCCAATTTGACATGTTTGCAGGTTCCATTATTCAACAGCTGATCTCTGAAGTTCATTGTGAAAATTTCTTTGCATAATTTTTTTAAATGGTCATAAAATACTCTGAAATGTTTGTGCGGAGGTTGGCAGCAGCAACCTTCTGCCTGTGAATGGACATTCTTCCTTATTTACTGTTTTAATAAGGTTTGTTTTCTGGAAACTTATAGGAGCAGATGTTTCATAGTAAAATATGTTACTTTTTGTTTCAGGATAAAGTGCTCAGGATGATGTACGTGTGGGCTCTGTGTCGAGACCAGGAAGAGCTAAATCCATATGCTGCCTGGAGACTACTGGACATCTCCGCCTCAAGTACTGAGCAGATCCTCTAGGACTCCTTGATATGCACAAAACGCACCAACCCAGGAACAGAACATCTTGTACCCGAACAGGTCCAGGAGCAGCCTGGCGAGACGAGAGAGAGGGGAAGACTTATAGGAGTCAGCCGATATGGCATGGGCATTTCAGCACAAAATCACTGTGGCGTAGTGTTACTAACCACTGTAGGTGCCTCTCTGTGTCATTTTTTCTTTTTTTTTTTACTGTAGTTTCTTTGGGTTAAACCAGTTTTGTTTTTTTTTCTTTGAATGCCTGAGTTGTTTGCGATTGTTCCTCTGGCTCACAGTAGAGGGCAGCAGACCACCAAAAACATTCACCTGAAGTAATTTTCTGTTGCATGAAGATGGCTCACATTCCTTCCCGTTCCAAGGAATAGTAAATTTATTAACTAAGATTCATCTTCTCTATTATGACTGGTAAGACACCATGGGAATGCAGGTATTTTTTGCCAATCTGATCGAGATCAGGTTGGTTTCTTTAAGGCTGCCCCTCGTCTGCAATCAGTCCATCATGTTTTTTTTCTCTTCCTCTGATTTGTTGTCATATGTTGCCATAGCCAATCAGAGCTCAGATGTCCTTATTCTTATTCTCATTTGTATGAACATTTTGCAATATAATTGTTAAGCTGTCAGCAAGTCTATATTTATTATGGAAAAAATAAAATGACTATTTTTTTTCCAAAATAACACACATTTTTGGAGCTTCTAACATTCAAATGGGTCTGTTTTTTTTTCTTTTTTAGCAAACAACTTTTAAAAGTCATCATCTAGCGAGATTTTATTTATGGCTCTAATATTTTGTTTGAGGAAAATGTCCTTTTCTTTTTAAGTGAAATGGTGCTGCCTTTGTGCAGTGAGGTGTATGTCAAGCCCCTTAGCTGCAGCAGGATGCTTTGATGCCGTTTTTTTTTTTTTTCAGAGGGTGGGTTATTTGTAGGGTCAGAATCTATTCATCTTAGGTTTGACATGTCCTCAGCATACTGCCAGCTTAAGGTCTCAACAACAATAGATTGTGCCATGCTGCAGTTCCTTTCTAGCAGCATATTCCTCAACCTTCAGTGCTGCTAAAGGTTATAAGTGTACGTGTGTTTAGTTCAGAGTGACATGTGGATGCTGTATCTACCAGAGCCATGTGGCTCTGTGAATAATTAGCAGGCCAACACTTCTTTCATGGATGTGAAAAACACCAAAAATGGAGCCATAAGATTTTTGTCTGTGAACTTTTGAAAAATTAATATATATACAGTACAGACCAAATGTTTGGACACACCTTCTAATTCAATGAGTTTCCTTTATTTTCATGACTATTGACATTGTAGATTCACACTGAAGGCATCAAAACTATGAATAACACATGTGGAAATATGCACTAAACAAAAAAGTGTAAAACAACTGAAAATACCCCTTATATTCTAGTTTCTTCAAAGTAGCAACCTTTTGCTGTGATTACTGCTTTGCACACACTCTGCATTTTCTTGATGAGCTTCAAGAGGTAGTCACCTGAAATGGTTTTCACTTCATAGGTGAGCCCTGCCAGGTTAATAAGTGGGATTTCTTGCCTTATAAATAGTCATGAAAATAAAGAAAACCCATTGAATTAGAAAGGTGTGTCCAAACTTTTGGTCTGTGCTGTATATATATATATATAACAATATGAAAAATACCGTTTCAGCTTGAAGAAAAGTCATTATAAACATGACTTGCCATTTAAAAAAGCACAAATATGCTTTTGTAAATGGCAGTCAAGGTAATGAGAACATTAATCACAGTAGTAGCCTAGAGGTCCAAGGTAACTTAAGTAGCTTCATAAATCCACAGCTCGGGCTAAAACATGGTGGGAGTGTCATGGTGTGCGGAGGATCTTCCTCTTAAAGGACAGAGAAACTGAGTCAGATACAAGGCAATACTTAAAGAAAACCTGCTAGAGAAGGATTGTTTTTCAGGAGGTCGACAATCACCAACAAGACTCTAAAAGTGCAAAATTTTGGTTGAGATTATAACCCAGTAACAGTCTAAATAAAACTAATAAATGGACAAGAATTTCATTGTTTAGGTCTGTCACGTCAAAAGACTTGTAGCTGTCATTGTAGCCAAAGTTCATTCACAAATAAAAATGCATGTGGCACTTTTTAAATTTTTAGTTGAAAAAATGTTGAAAACCCTGAAACCTTTTTACTTTTTATGGTCTATCATATGAAATCCCAATTTCTAACTGTTATATAAACAAGTTTTAGGGGTATTAATGCATTTTCAAGACTGTACAACATTTTGTACTTTTTTTCACAAGCGGGTGAACCATCTCAGCCATGTATGACTTGCCTGTCCTTATTGTTTGACTAGAAGATAACTGGATTTCTTCAGGGTGCTTTAGCTCTCACTGGACTAAATATACTTTTGGAATAACGTGTAAAACAAAGAATGATATCTTGTGTTATTTTAGGGGAATTTCGATTCACAAATTGCATAGTTTTCACCATTAAGAATCCCACTTCTTCAAAATAAGATTTTAAAGGTTATTTTGATTGTAGGTGACAGATCAAATGAACTGAAACGAGTTTAACTGCAGTTTTCCTAATTAACATTTTTGATAAATGTGTAAATGTTCTCATGATGACACCTTGGCAGAACTAGACTGACATTTAATCATTAACTTGGACATGTGTGTTTTTTTCTGGACAGACGAATTGATTATACACCTTGAGGTTGAAGGTGATGGGTGGTTCAAAAGCAAATGGCTGCAGTTCTGCTGTGTACCTGCATTTGTTCATGTAGACCAGCACCTCCATGTTTCCAGCGCTGTCCTGGATGATGAATACTGACTCCTGCAGGGCTGTGCTGAGGCTGCAGCTTCCAGCTGAAGCACTCATCGCTCATCGTCCCATCTTGATGCACGCTCACATTCCTTCTGCTATTTAAACGGGCATTTAGCAAGGCCTGCTCTGCACAGTTCAGACCTTTAAACTGGTTGGTAACATACTGACCAAGACAAGACAAAGTTTGATTCTTGCACATATTTCTTTTCATTTTATCAGTACTATGATGTACTAAACTTTATGCTATAGTTTAGTACATCAGTAGTGCATAATTCTTGGTTGGAATGATGTGTTCAGGGTTGTGTACATTACATATAATACTTACCTATAATATTTTGAAATTCAATTCAGTTTTGGTTTCATTTGACGACAACAACTTCTCCCTCATCCCCGTTGTAACCTCCAGGAGGAGCATGTATGTACTGCTAAATGTGCTAATGACAGAGAAACAACTTACCTTTCCAAGAAATCCATTTAGCCTCTGTCATCGGTGACTGTGCTAACTACATTGAGCATTTATAGTGTCCTTTGTTGTGGCGAACTAGCTGTAATGCAGCAGAGAGGAAGGGCATAGGTGTGAGTGGTATGTACACGAGGGTCTGGCTCTGATAGGTTGTTTTTGACTGGGAGCGGTGCGTTTCTACAAAAGGAAATAGTACCACTTGGAGGACTAGAAGGGGCTTGATCTTTTCACATTATAATCTTATGACATAATGATAACCAAGTATGTAAACATTAAAGAAAATTACATCTGAACTGAGATTTATAAATTACAGATAGCTGGACAGTATTTAGTAATTAAATGACCTCTTAGGTCACTGGATTTTATTTAGTTGGCGTTAGATGACTAGTAAAAGATTAGTTTTCTTGCTACTTCATAATGATGATGATCTACTGCTTGATGTGTCACATACACTCAACACGACAAAAAGCAAAACGGTTCACGAGTTGTGGACATTTTGCAAGGCTTTGGATGCATGAGGATTCAGGAGTGTGTTGCAGTATTGTAACACGAAGTCAATGGAAATGTTGTTGGACACAGTCTTGGACAAAGAGCACTCTACCATGTCTTTCTCTGAAGTAAACAGAAACTTGAGGAAGTGGTGCTGGGTCAAAGAAGTCAAACAACTAGGACAGAAGTGTCACAAACACTCACTGCCTTGATATGTGAGTGTTGACATTCCACTGTGGCTTCTTAGCTTAGTAGCCCCAATGAAACTTACTAACTGAGTGACACATCAAAATGCTATTTAGAAATGCAAATTCTTCTCTATTTCTTTGAGAAATTAGAAATTACATCTTAAAAAAACCCAAAAAATTAGTACACAGATACATTACCTCACTTTGGTGGTAATTTCTCCAGTATTCTCAGTTTAAGCTGTATGTGCTGCAAGGATAACATTTTCCAAGATGTTGAGTGTTTTTCACCTGCCTGCCATCCCTTTTTCCAGCATCCGCTCCACTTCCCTCCTTCTCTGTCATCTGTCTGATGCCCCATTAACTATTCTGTCCTTGAGCTCCCCTGACACCAGTTCTCCTTTAGGGCGATTTAACCAGCATTGTTCTTTTCTCTAATCCCTCCTCCATCCAATTATCTGTTTTAATAGATTTTCTGCTGAGATCAAACTACGCAGGTTACATGTACTGCATCATTTTTATTCTCTCTGATCATTTACGTATCCCACAGCAACATAACAGCTACAGCTGCAAGCAGTTAATTCTTCTGTGTCAGGAAAAAGAAAAAAAGTTTGATGGTTTGATGAATTTACGTGGATTTAATGCAATGTGACATTGTTCTCGCTTGATAGTAGAAGTGAGTGCAGCAACACTCACATCTCTGATGTGTTTGATTTTAAAAAGAGCCCAGATAAGGGTTTATGTACGAGGTGATGAATCTGACCCAGATTCACTGTTGCACTGGGACATGGTGCCGACACGACAGTTCAGAGGTACAGAAGGAACTGCAAACATGCACATAAGTGCAGCCAGTCAGGCTTCAGTAAAGAGGTACGGTCAGGAGGATGTCCAGATGAGGCTGCTGCAACATTATTTGATCAAAGGACACTTTAATCAAAGTATTCATATTCATTTTGCAGGATTCAAAATAAGAATAAAGAGTTTATTTAAAATAATTTGCTAGCTACTGCTGTTTTATTAGTCGGGATATGAACAACAATGAGCTCAGAGAGAGGAACCATTAAGTTCCACTAATTTGGATTCCAGAAAGGGAACCTGATTTGTAAAATGGTGATCAATATTTGGAAGTGCACAGTGTGTATTTTGTTTTCATTCCTTGCTGTTACTTTACTCTTTTTTTTTTTTGCTAGAACCCAATTCATACCAAAATGCATCAAGAGTTTGTCCATTGTTACTGAAACTTATTTGTTGCATCTTATCTGTTAACTATGTATTTTTTATTTTCTCACTACATGTACTGACTGTTTATTGTGTAATCCTAAACATCTGTCAAAAACGTTTTTACAATTCTTTCTAAACTCAAAAGAAATCTGAACTTCCGTTTGTTTACTGTGTGCTGTGGAGAAGTTTGTGCACTTCATTGCTGACTTGACTGTCCACACCTAATTATTGTGATTAGTTGTGGACAGTACGTCCAGATGTTTCAGCTAATTTGTCCCTCCTCAGCTACGTCTGCAGGACATATTATTACAGTATCTCTGGTAGCATCAGTTTAGGACAGTTCAGTGGAAGATCTTCAAAGCTTTTGTTTGGGTATATTGCCTCAAACTAAAATTACAATTCACCTTTGAAAGGTTATCTTTTCATCTTTTCATAAAGCTGGTCTTGTTATTGCAGTTCTAGCAGTGTTTGGGATCTAATATCAGGTCACAGACCCTTCGTGAAAGTTAGCAGTCAATATGTTCTTATCATATTTTCATATATTGCTCTGGACCCCTGAGATGAAACAATGGTATCAAATTTTGACTTGTGTTGTGAAAATACTTCAGCTTTATTGAGCATGTGCTCAGTGTGAAAGAGTGAGACAAAGCGACAAAGCAAAAGAGAAGTTGGACTGACAGGTAGACAGGCAAAATTTGTTTAGAATTGGTAATGAATGTGAAAGCAAGATGATTAAATTTATTTAGGACTGGGTGAGCTCTGATGTTCAGCACAGAGTCGGCTCCTCGGACCTGCCGGGTGCAGCGGACGTGCCAGAACTCCCACAACCAACATTACAGCGTAAATGTGGGAAGATGACTCTCACCGAGTCAACGCAGCAGGCACAGCTTTGTGTTCCTGCATGCAGTATCACTAATAAATGCTTTCAGGCAGGATCACACTCTCTGCTGGGCTGCTGAGGTCATCAAGCAGAAAGATTTTATTACACATGCTTGTCATTTGATGTGATGTGCAGTGCAATTCTTGCTTCATTTTGTTTTCCCCTTATTTTGTGAGTTTTAGTTTATTGTTCTGCTGCTTGCAGCCTCAGAGAAGTAACAAAGTTTATTGTTCAAAACTATTTCCTTTATAAAAATGGTATTAACAGTATACATTTTTATATTGCAGATGGAATTGCTTTCTATTTTGCCACTGTCACTTCAAAATTGATCTAAATGAAATTGTCTTTTGGAAAGAAAACATAACTCTCAGGGAAAACTCATTTTATTGTTCTGTTGCTGGTTTGTAACCCACAGTTAAGCCCAAAATTATTCAGTCTCCAGTTTTTGATTTAAAATGATTTTTATTCAATTAAGAAGTTTGTTTCTTGACAGTAAATGAGACAATAGTTTATCTGTTTTTAAATGTTATTTTAAATGTACTGGCATTAGGTGAACCAGACTCTTCTCATAATGGCTGACCAAATCTTTGAGTA
This sequence comes from Xiphophorus hellerii, assembly GCF_003331165.1. Taxonomy (NCBI): domain Eukaryota; kingdom Metazoa; phylum Chordata; class Actinopteri; order Cyprinodontiformes; family Poeciliidae; genus Xiphophorus; species Xiphophorus hellerii. The sequence goes on from NC_045680.1 coordinate 13,682,297, forward strand.
AAAGATCTTCACCACTGCAACCTGAAATAATTTCTAATACAAAGCATTATTCTGAGAAGTTATTTTCCTTTTTGTCTTCTACTTGTCTTAGATTAGGTAATGTGTGGTTTTAGTTACTACAGGATGCAAAAAAAATCATTTTCATTTTTGTATGTGTTGTAAGTAAAACAGATTCATTTATCTGTCAGTCTGTCCGTCTTTCTCCCTGGGACTCTCTCCATTTCATTCAGGGGTATCCCAGGTCATTCACAGACTAAAAGAGATCAATTGTTCATCCACCTTATTCTGGATCCATATTTCCCGAATCCCTGAGAAGGAAGGTAATAAGAAGGCGCCATGATAAGAAGCCTGAAATGATTCAACTGAGTCCTTTTGATACAAAGGAGCAGCAGTCAGTATCTCATTAGTTCAGTCATGTATAACATCTTTTGAGCATAAGAAGGTTGAAATGTCAATAATCAGAAAAATGTGATTTTTTATTTCCTTTTCTTTGGCTATGCTCTTTTTCGCAACGGTAGACTGGAGTCGTTCCTGAACCAGTGAATTTCATCCCACGCCCTTCATACCAACAGGACTGCATTGTAAGTAAAATGCAAATATGAGCCTTTTTCTGAGAAATTGGACCAAGCTGGCAGTCTATATGACAGGGGAAAATCTTTCTGTCTTAATCTGTCTCTTGAGTTTGCCTATTGACACAAACATTGTAGACAAACTATTGAGTTTGTTGGGATTTGGGAGTTCTGTGACACTAAGGTAAGAATGAAATTCAAAACCATATTTCTCAAGTAGGCTAACATCTTTTTAATCTATATTTTTAGGATGTTTTTATTCCTGAGAGTACAAAGAGTTACTTTGTGGGATTATTTACAGGTTTTAGTTCTGTATACTCATGTCACAATTGGTAAAAGGGTTTTTGTCAATTTTGCTCCTTGTACATGCAACAAGCAGCAGATAAACTAGAAAATGTCATAACTAGTTTCATTGATTACCTTTAGTTCCAAATCACTAGTAATAGAAGTATTTTTTATCTGATTCAAGTTCATGCACTTGTATTTAGTAATCCACTTGTAAAATTTTAAAATGGACTTTTAATTTCACTGTCATTATTTTTCTTAGTGTTTTATTTATCTTTGTAAATTGTTACCCTATGTTATCCTGATTTTCTAAATCAGCATCTGACTAAAAAGAGGCAGACAAAATGATAAAGAAAAACATTTAATATTATTCTTTAATTCTTCTTTTTTTACAGTTTTCCATTTTGAAAAATCTCCAACAATTAGCTAGTTTCAGTTTCAATTCTATTATCACCTCCCTACAATCCACCCCTTTCCTCCTCTCAGCTTCTTTCTAAATCGAATCCTCCGTCCGCCCAGGACATCATCAGCAAGTCCACTCTAATTGCAAGGAGCAGATTCTTTAGAGATTCTGCTGAGAGGAGGAAAAACAATGGCTGCAAATGCTATTTCTATTGATCAGCCAGCGTCTCTGTCCTCCATCCTTCCCTCCAGCCGGCCGTGTTGAGTGTTTCTGTTCAGAAATGTGAGGTTTCTTAAGATTTAGAGGCTCATATCAACCTCTGAAGGGAAAAAAAGTATAAATTTTATAGCAGGGTAGGAAAATGTGACCTTAAATGCAGGCGGCTCCTCTGAAAAGGTACGTTGGAAGTTCAAAGGTTGTCTGGAAAAGCATCAAGCAGGGCCATTAGTGTCATACTTACACAGTGCAGACAACCCAAAAGTCTGAAGAAATGTATCACTTCAAGGAATCAGGGTGAGTAGCCTGTGTGTTGGACCTTTGAGGGCAAAGCCAGAGTATATCATAACTAAAGAGCGTGTTGGCAGGGGATACATCAACACATAATGGGAAGCCTAGAAGAGCTCAGCAAAACAAAGTAACTCATTTTTAGTACAGCATACACTGAGTCATGTCTTTTACTTTATACCCTTAATGTTGGCCAGTGGGTAGTGTCAGATTGCATCGCTTCAATCTGCAGATGACTGATTCAGATCAGGGTCAGAGGTTAAAGGATAGCAGGGCAGAGCTACAGGCGCTGCCCTGTCTGCACTTACTTATCCAAAGTCAGTCTGAGTCTGGATAAAGGGGTATAGCTTTTACTTTATTCCCCGAATGAGGTTCTGAATAAATAATCACAAACAGGCAGACACTGCACTATTTAGGTGACGTTTGAATTTGTCAAGAATATATATTTATCAGAATAAAGAATAAAGGGATCTGAATACTGTACACATGTATGCCACATTTTTTTAAATTTCATTTGGAAAACATTTTGAATACCACTTATTAATTTTTCTATTTCTTCACAACATGCATTGCTTTTTGTGGCTCTTTCACATAAAATCCTAATAAAATGCACCAAAGTATTTGATGATCACTTTGATTCTTTCAATTCTTTGATCATTCAAGGCGTTGCTTTCTTTACTTAGCGATACTTTGTGCATTCTTATGCATTCCTGCAGTTATAATTTCCACCAGTAGGACTTGTTTCTATTCCTCATGGATTTTGACTTATGCTTAGTTTTTTGGTGTTCAGATTAAAGGTTTTGACATCATCACCAATCTACCAGGTTAAATGTTGATGTTCAGTCGTCTTTTATTGCTACAATAGAAATTTTAAGGTCTGCATGTCACTTCAAGGTTAATAAAAAGAGAAAGATATCAAAAGTTTGGATAATTTTAAGTCTGCTGGTCAGAGCAGTTCAGCGTATTCGACTTGCAGAAACAGCAATCACCAAACAGCAAATGTCTGCTCATTAAGGATTATTGCTCACTTATGTGTGGATTTAGGAAATGGATGACCTGCGATAAGACAAGGTTCAGCACTGCTAATTAGTCCACGCCCGCTCTTTTTCAAAATGGGATTTTGAAATTAACTTTAATTACACAGTCCATTGATTAAACTTTTACGATCATCTCACTCAACTTCACAACATAAGTCACACTAATATACGTTTATGTTCCCAAGTCTGAAGCATTCTCCACCAGCCTTCCGTGACAAATAACACCAGTGTCAGGCTGACATATTTAATCCACCACACTATTCTCATGAGAATCTGCCACAGGCTAATCATGCATCAAAGAATAATTGCAGTCATTTAAAAGTAATGCGTGAATGGTGTTTGATTATCATTGTCCCAGCAGTCCGCTATTTCCCAGCGATCCACATCCTTCAGACCGGAGGCAAGGACTAAAGTCTGCTTATTGCTTATGAATGTTCACACCACTTACGGATAAGAACCATTTCTTTATGAGTTTCCTTTACAAGGAAACCCGTGTTTTCTTATTCAGCAGCTGAAGGTTATGTCAGAATGGCCTATAAGCCAAAATGTTCAAAAGACCGAGAAACTCACCAAAGCAGTGATTTGATCTCAAAGTCACCAAATGTTATTATACTTTATTCAGAGTTACAGCTGCTCCCATAATGTGCTCACACTACTATAAAATGCCAAGTTTTTTCTAATATGAAGAGGTGGGACTTTTTCCAGTGTTACATGTTGTTTGTTGAGGTGCACAGAACTCTTTCAGGCATCTTGTTTAGTTTTCTGTGATATTACACATGTTTTATAGTCATTTTTTTCATGTGTTGTCTTAAAATACACACACGAGTGTGGCTCCAATTAACTTAAATCAAATGCCATAATCAGCCAAGACTTTCCCAAGGAATTATGTTTGTATAAATTATGAATTTAAAAAAAGTAATGATTCTAAATGTCTTTACAGAGAAAATATGTAAAATAATTGCAAGTCAGATGGTGTGTAAAACTGTGTCTTTATATACAAGATACATGGCTTCCACTGTGTCCTCTTGTGAGTATTAAACCTTTTGAGGTTAGTTTTAGACCATACTCAGTATTATTTTATTGGTGATAAAAAAAATGATGTTCTAAAAATAAATCTAGAGAAGAAACTACAGTAGATATAAGATAAATTATGTGAATTTGGCCTCTCAACAAAAATGCTTAACAATCCAGCCAAAAAAGCTTAATGCCATTTTACAGTCTGTTTTTCCTACAACCTCCTCATTTAAATCAACTGTTTAGACATTTTTCCCCATTTTTCAATCTTTTCACTGGACATATTTCCATTCTATCTGTTTCCATCATAGCAGCCATCTATCTCCACAAAAGGCCAGTCATGTGGCCTGAACGATGCAGGAGCAGCCTGTGGCTCCCTAAATGGCGTGCCACAGAGTTGGTGTTCACTTTGGAGTGACGGATCGTCCCGCCCGGCCTGGCGGAATAAATAGAGGCATTAGCAGCTCTACGACTGGCCCACGCTGCTGCCGAGGCTTACTGGTCTGTGAGCTGTGCAGTACGGCAGCTTCCTGGGCGCAGCCACAGTGTGATGAACGGCTTATATTCCTCCATAAACCATATTAAAGTCAGATCACATGATGAATACCAGGCGGAGGACTGGAGGGAAGGAAAAGATGGAGGCAGGAGGACGGAAGTTCAGGAAGTAGGAGAGCGAGCCTATGATAAAATATGGAAAAGAGAGGAAATTAAATCCAAGACAAAAATATCAAAGCTGCTCCCCTTCTTGCTTCTCTACATCCCCCATTTTCAGGTGACTGATGAAAAGAGCAGAGGCACTTCTGAATTTTTAATGAATCCTCTTTGGGCCTCAATTTATCGTCTGGTCTTTGTGTGGCCTGTAGTCTGGGCAGAAAGGTTCCTGTGCATTTGCTTCACTTCACCCAGCTCAGGTGTTCTCCCAAAGGCAGCCTTCACTTTCTGCTATGATCCGTCCATCCCTGAGTGACAATCTGTCATAACACAGGCTGTGTTTGCTCTGAAAACTCTACTGGAAACTCTAAGCAGGTTCAAGCTATTAGCAGAACACAGAATGTGTTTAAGTGTCTAAAGTTATTTGTTTGGAGAACCAGGAAATACAAATCTAACTTAGTCCAAATAAAGTAACTACATCTTGTTTCATTTCTTATGTTCCGACTTTTCACCGGGTTTGAAAACTATTTAAAATTAACCACAATACACACCAATAATAATAATAATAATAATAATAATAGATGTAGTAGTAATAACAGTAGTAATAACAGTAATTACAATTGTCAGTATTGTTCTATGTTCTATGTAGAAATCTGCATAGAACAATTTTAGAAATCCTAAAAACTCAAGTACATACAGAACCTTGAAGCAAAGGGTGTTTATGTTGATTTCTTTATCCCTGATGACTTTATGAAAAAACTTGTGTTTTTCTCATATACCTTCTTTTTAAACTCCACTGTTCTCAGCTGAAGATGCATTTTCAGTACCAGCTACATTTGCTACACAGGAAAAATATTCTGTGTAGCAAATATTATATATATATATATATATATAAAAACAAAATGCAAAAACATGTACAGTTAAGTACAAATTGGTGTGAGTCTGCTTGCTTTGACTGCCTGTCACTTAGTTGCTGTTGCTGTTTATTGTTCCCCATTGTGGCACAATGAAGTAGATTTCTATTCTATTCTATTCTATTCTATTCTATTCTATTCTATTCTATTCTATTCTATTAAATTCTATTCTACTCTACTCATTGCTTTGCACTCAGATAGGCTTATTATAGCATTTCTTTAGAAAAAAAAGGAAACCTTAAACCAAGGTTATTTATTGAAGGTTGACTTCCTGGTGGTTAGTTTCATTATTTCTTTTCTACACAGTAGAATAAGTCACTTCCGTCCTCTTACTTTCGTAATGATTAATATTGCCCACACAGAGAGTCATCAGGATGAAATGTAACTCGCGTGGCTGCGAGGTTGTGTGGCCTTGGAGATAGGAAATTAAATCAGAGGTAAAATTCTCCACCAAGCACATTCAGGTGTGAAGATTATTAAACAACCAATCTCTATATCTGCTAGATAAGCTAAGCAATCTCAGTTTGCTGCAGGGGGCAGGCCTCCAGTCCTCCACTAAATTATTTTCCAAAGCCAAGTTTAACTTGTGCAGGAATTGTATATGCATCACACTTGCACATGATCCATGTTCTATTTTCATGTTTTCATTAATTATGCTTTCACTTTAATGCTCTTGTTTGCATATTTGGGTAATTTTTGTGAACTGGGGTGATTTCGACTAAGCAGAACAATTTCTCAGCTGTATGGTCATATTGTGGATCTCCAAGCATGACTGATTAATATTTAGGTTTAAAAATGTCTAAACAATGGAGCATTTTTGACATATATTTTCATTCCTACACGAATCTTTTATAATGTTTAACACAAACTGCAGAAATGTGTACTCTATCCTGGCTATATTCTGTTCCAATATAGCCAGGGGTAGAAACTTGTACTTTTTATTATCATTGACAACCAACGATGCTTATTTGTGCAAAAAATGTTATAAACACATATGAAACACATTTAAAATAGAGCTTATAAAAGTGCAGCATTTGACTTTGTGTTTTCAAATAAAGTTCAAAATAGATTTAATTTTTATTTGTAGTTTCTGTTCTAATAAATATGAATAAAAACTATGAATCTAAGTTCCTTTGGACATCCAACTTCATTCAGCCTGTATATATTAAGACAGGGCAGCTGAGGTTCACATCCTCTGTTAGAATATTGGCTGTTCAATTCTCATCTTCCAGTGAATTTCCTTATTCTGTGTGAGAACATCTTGTTTAATAAAACAACCAATAAGTTAAAAAATTTATTGGAGGAAGTCTGATTCAGACTTCCAAATGATTAGTCACTGTTTCGCCATGATAACTTCAGGGATCATGATTTTTCCCCTGAATATGAACATTTCTGCCCCCTTCCTGGTGAGTCACTATTGAACCGCAAAGGCTTCGTCCTAAAATGACTCCAGTACAAATGAACCAATCTAACGTAGACTTTAGGTTCTTTAGGAACAATGGTCACAAATATTAAGTCAAATGCTGATAGATTTATGAAATAAAGAACACATGCATAAATTATGGATTTCATAATTACCTCAGACAAAATGTGGTTAGATATTATTAATTGTTAATCCCCTGTGGAATAAAATAATTATTTACAGTGTGTTTACTTTTATTAGAAGTTTATTTAATATTAATCTTACAATGTTTAATTAGTTTATTATGTCTCACTCAGTCTTACAGAGTCATTGTTTCTCTTTTTAGCCTTCACAGTTTGCTTCAGTGGCTCAGAAGCTTAGCAACAGGCGATAAGTAAATAGTTGTCATACCTTGCGGAGTGACAAGACCAGACCAACGGCGGAACGATTATTATTAGGCACAGAATATTCTGTCTGAAACCCATTTTTAACTGAAAGTTGCATTTTTCTCTGTGTGTGTATTAATCTGATTAGCTCCTTGGGAATGTTGGTGATGACACTCTGTCTGTGGGAGAAGGACAGTATACAGTATATATAGGGAGGTGATTCCTTTGTCTAGTTAGATCTCTTCTGAGTTCTCCATCTGTGCAGATGTAAAATAAAGCTGTGTTTTGTTCTTTCTCTTTAACAAGGTTTGGACTTTGTTTTCTCGTTCCACACCCCTTTCATAGAAATTTCCCTTCCCATTAACTGCCCGTCAACCTCAGTCAATTAATCTGAGATTTTACTGCGTTGATGATGCATTCAGGCTCCCAGCATCTTAAACACTGAGCAGTGAGCAGTTCATGCAGTTTGGGTCGATGTTTTTCCAGAAATCCTGTTCTCAAGTTCTTTGTTTGGGGAAGTTTTCTAACCTCTAAAAACAGTCAGACAGAGTTTGGGGATCAGCAGTTAGCCATACAATGTGCTAAGTGTCCCCTTGCTTTAATTTAATTCAGCCCTTCTCTCCCACCCTCCCAGTTCTTTCCTCTTGTTATCAGAGAAGTAAAATCATCCCATGTGTTGCAGGACAAGATTATTTTCGCAGTCTATATCATGAGTGTGATTAAAGCTTTAATTTTCAATGCATGAAATTGTCGCTGCTTTAAGTTTGGGAGGAATACTGGCCTGAAAGCTCAGATATTGTCAGGATCTGTGTTTTTCTGTGTTTATTTAGACTTTTCTGTGTCTTTGAGTCTCCATGTTGTCCTGTCTCCCCCTTGATTGTTCCCAGGTGTTTCTTGTTCTGTGATTACCCTCTGTGTATTTAATGCCACCTGTGCGTCTGTGTCTTTGTCGGGTCCTTGTCTAATGTGCACTCAGTCCTTCGTGTGTCCAGTCATGCTGCCTGTGTTTTTGAACTGTTTGGATTTTGTCCATTAAATCACCATTATACATCTACCTGGGTCCATCTGCGTCTGCCTCACCACCTCACCACCGCAATTCATGACAGATATAAGCTTTTCAAGAGACCTTTAGCAAAAGCACACTTTCTCACTCTCTGTGCCAGTTGTTTATTGCTTTATACATAATTAAAACTCTTATGAATACGGAATCTAATCTTCCAAATGTTTTGTTTTTTGTTTGTTTTTACCAAGGTCGGTATTTGAGAGAATGGGCCATTAAAAGCCAATTTTCCAAATGTGCTTTCAGGAATGAATTGAAAGCAACAGGCAGCTTCAAGGGGAACTCAGTCTGATTATTGTATGTTTACTATTCCTGTTCCTATTTTAGGAGTAATGCTGCACACAGTCTTGTTTTGAATTTTCAACATTATCACATTTTTTAAAAATGTCTACAAAAATGCCCAAAACAAAAAAGAAAATGCTGTTGCCTTGCAACAGGAAGGTCTTGGAATCAAATCCTGGCTTGGAGTTTGTTCTCCATCTGCAGATTTGGGTTCTCTCCAGGTGCTCTGGATTGGGGGGGGGTTGTTTTCCAGTAAATACAGTATTTCTAATATGTATTAAAAGGTTAAATTGCAATTAATGTGATCCTGCAATCTACTCTTTATGCATCTTCATGACTTTGTTAATGAACTGAAGTTAAGAATTTATATCAAGAGGATGAACAAATGTAAAATGAAACTATTTATATCTGAGCTGCTTGGTTATTACAACACAGGATGGTTACTAGTCCAAAGGTGTTTTATTAACCAACTATGGTCAACCTGATAAATCCATGTAAAGATGAGTCAACTAAACGGTATAACAGTATATTCTGTAGGGTAACTACTTGTAAACAAACAATAATTTAGCAGGTTGTTTTTTCTACATGCAAAACTGATTTTCAAAATAATAAAAAGAAAGGAATGTTTTAATACCATTACAATTTTTATATGTTTTATTTTGGGACCAATTAGAATAATGGTTGATTTTCTGCTTTAAATAAAAAGCGACTAACTTGTGTTGAACATTTTTCTTTTATTACTGTGATACTGTGGTATTTCCACTCAACAATGTCATACTGGGAGAATGTCACACTGGATCATTCCCACTAGTTAATGTGTCAAGCACCGTGGACACACACAAAGCGTAAGAGAGAAAAGAGAGAGAGAAACCTTGACTCTACCTTGTCAGATGCTTTAGAGTAATTAAACAGGAACAGAATATCAAATGGTCCATGAAGAGTGGATCAGCGAGGAGGAGCTTGTGGTGGTGCTGTTTATGCATGTGCGTTTGTGTGTGTCCGACTCCACATTGTTGGCTCTGGGACAATCCAGGGTGAAGTTGTGAAGCTGCATGATGAATGTCGCTCCATAACAAGAGCTGTAGGGGAACGATTAAACCATGTCCACCAATCGCCTCCTGTGGAGCCTGAAGGAAACAACCAGGGAAACACAAGCTTGGCTCTCAGCAGCCCTGACAGCAGAGGACACACACAGATGCACACATGCTGGTTATTTTCACATACATGCTTTGTAAGTTTTCTTTACCTATATATTTACAACCCAAATGAAAACATTGTAAAATGATGCTACAGATGATGAAGGATGCAAAACTTGTTGAAATTCCATGTTGATCAGCAGATGCCCACTCCCTTCCAAGTTTGTAATTCATGTTCATGACTTAGTGTGAAATGTGCTGAAAAATAAGTTTTGCTTTAGCCATTGAAGCATTTTTTCTGAATTTAGTTTATATTCATAAAATTATGTTCAAGCGAAACGTAGGTAAACCCCTATTGTAGCTTAATTTAAAAGCAAAGCAGCATTTTCAGTTAATAGCATTTACAGTATGTAGCCAAAATCCATATTGTAAAACCAGACATGCACACGCAGTGTAGCACAGCCCACAGTGTCTCAGGGCACTCTGGAGGTCAAATAGCTACAAAGAAGCTTTGATTCCCTGCAGTTTTAATGACTTTGAGAGACCATGTTCACTTTTCTTTTTATTCCAGTAAATTATTGTGATGATCCTTGTGCTGCTGTGCAGCGCAGGAGGGATTACTGCCACGAGGGACATTAGGCATTGAGGAGCAGGAGGAGGACATTTTTAACTATGGTATTAAATTGTCCAACATCCAGTGCAAAATGCAGTGAGACAGGATTTGTCCCCTTATAGATTTCTGCTGTTTTTGTCACACCTATATATTTCAGATTTTTGTATCATTGAAGAATGATTTGAGGAAATTCAAAATGCAGTTTTCAAACTGATTAACTAAAACAACCTTTTGTTGAAAGGTATTTGCCCCTGATTATTGGCAGTGCCATGCAAATATACAACTTTCATCAAGTGTTCCTAAAAATTACTCATCAATTGTACATTAATATGAACGCCCACTTTTCTTTGCAGTAATGTTTTAATTCAGCCACACTGGGAGATTCTTTTACACATTAACTGCCTGTTTAAGATAATATTACAGCATCCTCAATAAATTTATGTCCATATGTTCACCATGCTACTCATAACCTTTTTTTAATTCAGAGCTAGAATTGCTGATATGCTTTTGATCATTGTCCAGTTAAAAAAAAAGCACATTGAAAAAAAGTTGTTCAGCTTTTCCTTCATGTAAAAAGTTCTCTGGAGATATCAGAGCACTGTGTTCATAGACTCGATAGTTAAGCTTCAGAAAAGAAAAACCCCAAAGTTTGTTACTGAATCATTTAATAATTCTGTACTTTACAATGTACAGACACTGTGTAACTAAAAGAATGAGAAATACATCTTGAAGTTAAGAATGACATTTTTTTAAGTGTCTGCAATAGTTCCCTTTGTGCTTAGAGAAGTAAAATGTAACTTCAGAATGTGGAGTAATTTTAATACACATGAAGTGGGAAGTAATCTAAAATACAAGTATTTCCATTTTAGTAAAATGAGAAGCAAAATGAAAAGTTTATTTAAAAAACTTACCATTTAAAGAAAATGTGCAAGCCTTTTTATTTTGGGTTAATGATGGTATAATTTGTAACATGTAAATATAAAATTATTTTTATTTTGATGTTTATTAATTTTTTTATTCAAATTGTTAATAATTGTATTCCTCATAATCCTCGCACATTCAACTCAAATCAATGTAGTCAATAATGTAAATGGTAGCGGTAAATAAAAATGTATCTTTTATACACAAGAACATCTTATGCTTCTGGTATCCAGTTGGATTTGGATTTGTCCTAAAGGTTAATGAGGTGCATGCTAGCTCAGAGGAAAGGAGACAACAATGCTCTTTACGAAAGACGAGACGTCGCTCGCCCCAGGGGCCCCTGTAACGACACTCCTCAGATCTAATTATCAGGATTATTGATTGGTCATGGCCACCTACTCCTCCACCCATATACACACAGAGATACACAATCACATATGCAGATAGAAGTACATAAAACACATTACAATTTGCATACAGGGGAGTGCTAAGGAACGACAGACTAACATCTGCCCAGTCTTCTGGCAGGAAACTGCTGTCAGCCTGTATTCGTCCTGTCAGTACAAACCTCCTACTCACTATTGACACATTTGGACAAACTCACCTGGGAAAATGGCTCTCTCAACATCCGCAATGCACTTTCTCTTGCCCACACAGCCACTCCACTGGGTATGAAAAGGCGGACTCTCTCACAAACTCACTGACATTATTTGAGTCCCTGACGTAAAGCTGCCATTTTGTTCCAAGAGAAATGTATTTTTATTTCAAAACAGAGATAATAGTCCAGCTGAGTTGTTGATGGTTTGAACACTCCTCCAGTTTGGCCCACACATTTTCACCATCATGAGCTGAACCAGGTGCGAGTGGCTGACATTTTTCTGCAATTTGCTGGGAGCACCTTACAGAACGGCGGGTTAAAAAAATTCACTTTTCTTACTAGAATATATGTAAAAGTTTTAGAAATGATCCAGCTTCTTCATTCCTTTCCAAATTAAGATTTTACTCAGTAATAATGTTGTCAATACGTTAAAAAAAACAAAAAACATCCATTAATCTCCTACATGCTGGGGGAAAAATATTTTGAAAAAATATTTCTTAGACTAGATATCTATATCATGAGTACATTTCCCAGCTGGAGTGGCACATAAACCCTGACCCACTCTGCTGAGGAGAATGGCGGGAGGTGCTGAAGAGGAGGATGGCACAGATGGCACAGATTGCACAGATGCCAGCCATTCTTTCCTTCATGGGAAAACTCAAACTATAACGGTAGGAGGACACCTGAGCTGGCTGGTCAGATTGAACCTGCTGTGAAATGGAGGGTGAAGAGTTCCAGGCACAAACCTGGAACAGAGTGGGATGAACTGTGCTACAGATGTTAATGAAATGTGAGGATGCTAACGCTATTTTATGACTCTTGATTTTATGAAACACGCTTGCAATGTTTATACATTTAAGCCACTGGATGAATTTTACAAATTTCCCCCTTAAAATCAACCCTAAATTCAGCCAGGTCCTTCGTTGACTAATACTGTGTCCTTATTCAAATATACTTCAGAAACTTTCAAAGCATTACGACTATAGGCAGTTAAAGTTTCATCGTCGTCAAAGAACATGAGTTTGAGAATTAATCATCCCAATAAGTGAATGTGAAAACATAAATTTGGCAAAGACGTAGTCTCCTCCAATCTCACCAGCTTCCAGTTCTTACTAAAGAAAAGCCTGCCCAGAGTATAACAGTACCCTTTTTAAGTAAGAGACAATCGGTGGCAATAACCCAAGTAAATACAATGATGACACAAATGGGGCTATTGTAGCTTTTTTATGCCACTGATGTTTTAATATGGTCAGATCCCATAACTTGGAGAAAATGGGATCTGGGATTCAAACCGTGGCCTCTCTTGCTGTAATGTAATAACTGCTCCACCATGCAGTGTTGATGGATGAAAAATGTTCATTGAATAATGTTTAACTTTTAATTTCTGGGAATTCTCTCAGGATCTCATATTTGTTATTTGTTGACCCAAAGTGAGGCCTCACCCCCACCTTTGAGAACCACTGAGTCCTCAAAGAAAGTGACTTACTGTTTAAAATGTAGTACTTTTTAAATTAAGGTAAATAAGCAGTAGAAACAAGCTTCCTGTAAAGACAGAAAATCATGCAGTAGGTTTAAGGGTCATCTTTGATACAAAAGCTTCAAGATTTAAAAGCTACTAATGCTCAATCATATTAGTATTACTATGACTATGAGGACACATATTGGGGAGGGTCTGCCTCTGTGATTGGCTGTGCGGTCAGCAGGGGTGGGCGGGGAGCTTTAAAGACTCTCCGCCTGCCTTCAGTGTTGTCTCAGAGTAAAAAGCGGCGCACAGCAGCAGCGGCTGAGCAGGAGGAGCAGATTTTAAAGTTTGATGCCACAGCGGTCCGGACAGAGCGGAAACTCATCCCTGCTGAACTCCGGAACCAGGTTGGTAAATATAAACCTGAAACTTATAAAGCCGGCTTTAAAATACGTAAAGAGTTTGCAAAATTAAGGCAAAAATATGTGCCAAAGGCGAAACTGCCTCTTCATGTCCATTTAAAATGCAGTGCTGCAGAGTTTTAAAGTTCGGGTGTTGTTTCCATTAATCAGTGAATTTGCATCGAACTTTGGAAATTAAAGCTCAGTCCTGTGAGGTGATTCTTCAGATGAAGGACATAAAGAAGTTCCTTTGGGAATAAAAATAAGGGATTTAAAAAAATCAAGAGCTGCAAAGGAAAACTCAAAATCGCTATACAGATTAAGCAAAACGTAAGATGACGGAATAATTTCACACACTGGTGTTTAAATGAAATGTTACGTTATATCAGACTTATAGTCTACTGTGTTCTTAATTATCCTTTATGTATTCATGTTTTCTTAAATTTACGTTAAACTACTCAATCAAAATAAAACCAGTTCCTTACATAAAGCAACTGGGTCTGTGTACACAGAATTACGTGGATTGTAGTTAGATATGTTTCCAGTCTCAATCCTGAGCAAGTCACCTTCAGGAAATATGGATCCCGTTGTCCTGCTCAGGTGAATATTATCCTTCCTGACCTCCCATGTGGACCACAGTGGACCAGTCAGGAAGAACAGGTTCTCTGTGGTCTATATGGGACCCTTAGAAAGAGAAGTTGATTAAAGTAAAACTGTCAGCTAGCATTAAAATTTTTCTTTGTAATGTTTTTCACATTTGATAAGCTTTTTCAGGACTTAGTTGCTGAACCATTACTTAGTTCATCATAAACACCAGTTTCTTATTTTGATTTAGTTTCTGTTTAATAAGATGTGTAATGTACAAACCATTCTGAAACCAGTCCCAGACATTGTGGAGCCCAGAAAATAGCTTTCTTGATTTCAGTCATTTTTTTTATGTCTCATTTCAGTAAGAAATGCAAATTGATTTGTGTGTTATGCAGGACGACCAATTAAGTTTTGTCACCCGGTGTGTGCTGTAGAGCTGAATTCTTTTACCTTGCTGGTACTAGAGATAACTTTTTTTTGCAGGACAGCCCATACTGTGTCATTCTTCCACTGAGATAAAGCACTCAGATATTTGTATTGCTGTTTGTTTTGTTTGTTTCACATTTTTTAATAAGGACTGAATTTATGAAAACTTGGTGGAGAGGTTGAGCACGTGCACAACAGAGAACCACACCAGATTTTGAAACAAGCCTAAAATGCAACTTGTTGAAACTGCAAAGTCCAGATCATATTTTGTCTGTAGCTTCTAGGATTTTCTCCTACAACCAGGAAAAAACGGAAACCTTTTTTGAACCCATATCAGCTTTGCTTTTTATGGCAACGTTTCAGTATTGCCATGCTTTGCTACTGATTCTGTTACATTTTCATCTCTTTAATCTTCACACTTTGGCTCCTTCAGCCCTTTGGCAATCTCTACTTTTATTTTTTTATTGTTATAAAATTTTTATTTATAGAAACTGTCATTAAGAGAGCTTAAACCTCACAAATAAAGTAAATGAGTCTTGCGTTTTCTGCTCTCCTTTATTTATGTCCTGATTGGGCCATTGAGCTGTAAGGACCCTGGATCAAATCTAATATTCCACTAAGTGAAGTCTGTCTTATGGGCATCATTTCCTGGAGTCAAAAAGTTGTGCATGAAATTACCATATCTGCAAAAATACAGATTAGAGTACAGGTGAACTCACCAGCATTCATTCTGAAGCTGAGCCAGACTACACCCGATTGGTTTGGACACGTTTTCAGAAATTGCACATCACTACGTGGTGATGTGCAAAGCTGGTGCACATATACATGTATATGCATGTATGTGGTTCTCAGAGTCTCTGCATTTGCTACTTTTGTATTTTAGAATTTATTTTAATGATGCTTTCAATGTTTGTTTTTTAATCAATTGATGGTATTTAACCATTGACAATTTTTGTCAGAGTTGCTTTGATTGTAGAAATTATTTCAAATTCATCAGGTAACCTGGAAAATGAACAAAAACCTGTGGTGAGGAGTTATTTTTTTATTACAGCTCTCAACTTTGTACAAACCTGAGGCCAGTAGAGACTTTTCCATGGTTTCCAAAAAGGATATCTTTTTTTGCCTGGCTTTTAGTTGCCCTTCTTTGATAATTTAGTACCATTGAATTTTACCCTGCATTGAGTGAATTTGTACTTTTATTTCCCTTTTAGTTTCCTCAGTCCTACAACCCTACCTGCAAAACCTTATTTATTTAATTATTTCATTTCTATTAGTTTTTGTTTTTATTGTTTCTTTTTCTTGCTTATTTTTTGTTATTTGTCTTACATTTTGTGTCTAAATTGTCCTCTCTACATAAGACTCAAAAATTGAGTATTTTTATGCTACGGTATTATGTGGTTGTTTTGGTAAGAATAGCCTCTGTGCTTGCAGAGTCATATTAATGAAAAATTTCTCACTACATTTCCCGCCCACTCGACAGCAAAGCCTGCTCGACATAAATTTCATCATGTTCTTTCCCGTTTGGTCTGCTGGGACTCTTTGCATACATCCACCAGATTGTTGTGACTTTGTGCTTTCTTTTCAGCTTCTTTTCAGCTTTTCTTCTGACTGCACTTAAGGCTGTATAGCTCTGAGTGGAACTTTAACTGGAATAGTGCAAATATGGTATGCTTGTTGACAAGACTCAAGCTGCTTACATTTATGAACACTCTGGACCTGAATGAGAAAAGTTTACTCTAAATGATGCATCAGCTGTTAGATATGAGAGGAGAAATGCTTGGTGAATGTCACTTGGTTTAAGAACAAAATGCTTGCACAACCTAATTTAGAAGCTTCATTAGAAAATAAAAACTCAAACTTGAAGTGTAATAGTTTTTATTCGTGCTAGATTATGGATCTTTAATTTTGTAATTATGGCCATTTGGAGACAAACCCGCTCAAACTTGACATTTAGCTCATATTTGACATTTACAAACACAATCAAAGGAACTGGAAATGGGGAAACATTTATGTCTAAAGGTTTAAGAATATTACCACCTACCAGCCTGCCAGTTTTGATTTAATAAATGAAAGGGTTAGGGTTGATGCTGATTGGCAGAAAGCTGACAGTCATCATGTAATGTTCTGTAATGAGAGGAGAGATGGAGACAAATAAAAAAAAATAGAGCTCCTGACCTCCCTCCCTGTCAGCAGACAGACCATTACAAGGAGCACATTAGAGAATCAGGTTCTCTGCCACATAGCTATCTCTCTATGTCACCGCCAGTCTCTGTTATTAGCCCTGATATCGGATATGATTCACTCTCTGCTACTCGCCAAGGTGGATGTTTTATTTCATTGTTCAGCTGTCATTTAAAAGCAGTCAAGTGAGGAGGTGAAGCCACTAATGTGTCTTTGCTGCATCACTCTGACATGTTTAATTCGAATGTCACGCTGCGCGCTTCTCAAATGACTCTTCATGCACTTGACAGCATCACCTGTGTTTTTATCCCTAAGTTATTAGCAGTGTTACATTTAGTTTAGTACAGTTTAGACGATTTTATTAGGTAGCACACAAGTAATAAACATTCTTGTTGGTGTCCTGAAGAGCCACCTCCTGCAAATCCACCAGGGAGGAAGGGGAGGACGGCTCCTGCCAATATGACTTCATGTCAGTACAGAGGGGATGTAAGAAAGTTGTTGAGGGCTTTCAACCTTGACGAGTTGGTCCAGTAAGTGGTTTTGATTTCTTGTTCAAGATCAGCCATCAAATATTTATCAACCGTTCATCTATCAGGCTTTGGTTGGTGACTCAGGGTCTGGGATTTATTGTCCCTTCTTGGCTTTGAAGGCAGAGACACCACAGCAGCCTATCAAACATATGTCTATTAACCTTTTTAGAAGTGCTAAAAATTTGCTGATTCCAGTTGGATTACTGGAAATAAATCTGCTGAAGGAATGGGGAGGGAAGAAAACAGAAAATACATCCTTTCTTCTGCCTTAGATGGTTTTAGTTTGGCCTGACGTGAGCTGTAGAAACGCCTACTTTACCCAGAGGGAAGTCTGGTAATCAAACATACTGAACAGGCAACCTTTACTTCCACAAGGTGACGTGTTTGAGTTTAGGGCATGAATTTTCATCTGTGTTTAATGCATGGTCAGGTCTCTAACTGGTAGATTCTTTAGCCTCTTGGGAATGGAGCAGTCAGCAAAATTATTTCACACTCTGTGCTTGAGTCAGTGCTTTCACTTTTTGGTATTAATAGTTTTGTAGACTGTATTTTTCAGACATTGGACCCTAATACTCTATTCTGTCACTCCTGGGTGTGGTGTTTTTTTTAGTTTTTTTTTAGCCTCGCTGACTGAAAGGCATTGCTTCACTTCCTGGCTTAAGGCTGCTCTGATGTTTCAGCTCGCTTCGTTTGCTGGCTGCAGGAAAGTTTTTGACTTTTTAATGCTGACTCTGGGCTCTCTTCCACCTTGGTTTTGAGCAAGTGTTGTGTGGGCAGAGCATGTAATATATATGGCCTTCATAGCGGGCAAGTTGGTTGGCTCCGTTCTGTCTCGGTGGACTTGACAGAACGGCTGCCTGATGGAAGGAAAGTACTTCTGTCATCTCCATGTTGGCCTTCACATACACACACATACACTCTTTATTTCTTCATAGTGTCTTTTTGTGATTTCACCTCCCTGAATACTTTTTCCATCTTCTTACATTCACATTCACCTGATTTATCCTTTCTGACCCTTCGTTCTCACCAAGTAGCTACAGAGTTCAGGTCTATCTGACTGCAGGCATGAATCATGGGTTCTTAACATTCTGCAAGCTACCGATCTTCCTGTAATGTCTCCTGCTATAGCTCTGTAACTTTTCACCATATCTTGCCACTTATTATTTCATCAGTCCTGTCTTCCTTTTCTTTCAGCTTGGTTTCACTTGGTAATGTGGCTAAAACTGCATTAAATCAGACTAGATGTTTAGTGTTTTAGTTCATTTAAAAGGGCCAACTTTCTTTACGTTTGCTAAATGCAACAATAATAAGGTGAGGAATGTGTATTATTTGTTCAAATTCAGAAGTTTATATAGACTTGGATTAGATTTGAGGCTAAATAATTTGGAAAATGAAGATGAACGTCATCTTTTGTAAGCTTTGGGTTAATTCGAAACATTTGGGTTTCAGGCTGTAGCTATATGGATGTCGCAAAATCTCAAACACACGATTTCCTTGTTTGACATCAAAAGCAATCAAGAAGAAATTGTGTACCTCCACCAGTCCGGATGCCTGAAGGTGCCACGTTTATCTATTCAAACAATTATGTGAGAGAGCAAACACCATAGGAATGCACAACTATATTATTCAGGAATGAGACTGGCTCTGCGTTCCAGAGACAGATGTGGTCTGGTTAGGTGTGTTTGTGTAAAAACACAAGAACAACAAAAAAAAAAAACCTGTGAAGATACTGACAAGCTGTTAAGAGAGCGACAACGATCAAAATCTTTTGCTATTTCACTATTTGATTTGAGTTGATTGCAAGTTTTGGAGCTATGTTTTGATTTGAAATTGATTCAAAACAATTATTTATTATAATTTCTGTTAACATGCTATAGTTGTGCAAGGATCATGTGCTTTGTACAAGCATCTCTTCCAAGGCAAATGCTTTGCAATGACTCTGTCTTGCAAAATCCTTCTGCTTTGCAAGACAGAAGGACAATTGGAGATATTAAAGTGTTTTTCATATTTATTAAATTCTATGTAATAATTCATGCATAAATGGAACTACTCTCTCTTTGCATCGTCCATTTTGCTTTTACAAAACAGCCACAGAGTCGCAGGTTGTGCCAACAACACTCTTCAGTGTTGATGCTGTTGCCACCAAAGAAATAACATTCAAAGTTTGCTATTTTCAGTGTCAGTACGGAGTGTAAGGTGAAATAGACGACAACACAGAAATATAAAGAAAAATTCTTTAAAAAAATGTATTTTCCATGGTATGTCAACAATGTCTGTAGTTCATTCAGGCTCCAAGAGAGAAACTGAGAGCAAGAACTTCAATACATAATAGAAAGACTTAGTATCTTACAGCAAAATGACTCAAACTTCAACCTTTGTCTGTCATGAAACTTGCTTTATTTATTAAGCATGTTTTTGTTTATATGTTGCCTGCCTTTGGGAACTCTCAGAGCTGAGGTTAGGTTTCTTTCTTTGGGACTGGCCAAGCTGACCAGATGCAAAGGCACGTTTAAAATCCTACAACACTTAGTCTTTAGTTGAATATAACAGTAAACCCGTCTTAAACTTGATGCGGTCTCATACACTATGATGCCATCTGCTTTCTATTATAATTAATAAACTCTCATAGCAGGTGGGATTGATAACAGCAGATCTTACTGTATGTCTACCTATATTATAAAGCTGAAAGGGAAATCAGAACAGCTAAACTTATATGTCACATACATATCAGTGGGTAAAAACTTTACAAAAACCAGATATTAGAGATCGACCACAAAACTCTGACTGATGCATCAGATCGGTTTTCTCAGGTGTTCGCTCTTGATCCCATCTTCTGTCCACAAATAGATTTTGCCCACTCACTGCTGACCTGTGAACATTTGTGAACCAGTCTCCACTCATCTTCATCCTGGTGTGAATATTTCATGTATGTGATTTGTGAATTAAATATAGGGCAGATATGATTGACTTGACATTTATTCACACTGACTGGTGGGACAGAGGGATTTTTAGAGCTGATTAAGGTGGTGATCTTGAACGGGACACAAAGGTGGGTTCAGTCTTCAAGGTAGAAGCCTGCAGGTGACAAATGTCTCAGAGTCTTTGAGTTTAATGCTTGCAGCATAATAGTTGAACAGACTAAAATCATGTTTGTAGTCTGTGGGTTTAGTTAGTTTTATAAATTTTTCATTTTTCCTATTATGAATATTTTTCTTGACATTTATCTGTTGGAATGGCAGGAAACCACGTGGATGCCAAACATACCTCTCAAAAGACCTGAAACTAGAGGATGTGCAGAAATTTAGTCCTTTAATCACAATTTGTTTCATTTAAGTGTTCATGGATTTATTGGTCTGGCTTTTTGGATATTTTTGTTGGTAGCCTTAAATACATCCCACCATCAGCCGCTGCAACACATTTTCAAAATTAGAAATGTCAACTTAGCTCAAATTAGATAATCACCATAGGAGAGCCCCTTAAATGAATTTTAAAAAAATTATAAGGTAACAGTGGTATGAGCTTTACCTGTTGTTGGAAATTATTTTATTTTAAAGACATCTGGCAATGATAATATATGTTTAATTTACACGTAAACGTTCTCTGGTGACATTTATTGACTGAAAAGGGACTTGATTTATTACTTGGTGATGCTTTTCTTTCTATAAATACTTACAGAATTTGATGTGAATTGAAGCATCTTTCTCTGTAGAAAAAAAAACCCCTTTGTGTTTTATGGTTACCGTTCTCAAATGTAGAAGAAATATTTAATTTTTTCTTACACATGAAGACCTTTTTAGGTTCTCGTCCTTTTTTGTGTCCTATTTCCTCACAAGCATAAAGTATTTCTTTCATCAGAGTGCTCACTTTTGCCAAATAGATTGGTACAATATCCTGGGGAAAGGACAATTGAGACTTATTGGCATAATGGACTTTCTCTCTCTTATTTTACTGCCATCTACATGTTTTCCCCCACAAGGGATAGACTAGTTACTGCGATAAAGTTAGTTTCATAATAGCACAATCTTGTTTTGAAACTCTGTCTACAGATTAAAATGGCATCTTAGAGAAAGTAGCCTCAGCTGCAGAGGCCTCTGAAAATCATGTAAGCTTGCTTTTTTCACTTTGCTTTTTAATTTGAACTAAAGCTCTTTACCCCTCTTATTATTTGACTATGATTTACAAATGGAGGGGAAATATTGCTTCTGAAAAGGATTAATGTGCTATTGAGATCAGATCAGGTCTTAAAGTTTCAGAAATAACAAGTAGCCTATTTATGTACTATTTGATTGGTAAGTATTAAGAATGATCTCTACAACTTTCCATCCCTGAACACTTTAGAATAGTCAAATGCACAACTAATGTGCTGCCTATGGCCTAAAATTATAGAAAAATGGCAAACCAATTTCAAATTAATTTGCCCTCCATTCTTGAGAACTAGCTCAATATAAGATGAAATTCATCAATTGGATGGATAGAATATTATAAATGACTAATGAATGCATCATTTGAGATTAGCAGTGATAGGAATAGCCGTAAACAATCTTATCGTAGCAGTCTCTCAGCAGTCTGTCTTTTGAGGAAATGTGCTATTTAGGACACAGCTGATGATCTTATGATGGGAGTATTTTGATCACAAAACAATTTTCTTTGTGTTTAGGTAAAATAGAAAGTTGTTTTGTCCAAAAATTATCTTTATCTGAAATGCTGAGTTCTCTCCCAGTTGGTGCTGAGGGGCATTCAAGTAAATCTCTAAATATGCTGATAAAGACAAAAGATATTCATCTGGGTTCACCTGTTAAAATGATAGATCGTAGGCGCCCCAAAAATGGAATTACTCAGCTGCATTGGTGCTGTTGAAAATCTCGAGGGGCTTGTTTTTTTTTCTTCCCCTTTGCTCTTTCATCTGTACTCTGCTCCATTTGTCCACCTCAACAGGGAATGCAAACGTTTGGGCACCTCAAGCAAAATTCCCGCAGTAAAGATAAACTATTAAGGAAATGCATGTAATTTATTTTTAATGAAGAGGGTAATCTCTTTTTCAATCTTGTATGTACAACCTGATTATTGATCTTAGATTGTTAGTGGCAATTATGAGATGAAAAATGAAAGCATAATCAAATCATCAGATTTATGGCTGCTCAAAGGAATCATTATGGAAGCGAAAAGATAAAGCAGTTTGAGAAGCTTGAAAATTAAGACCCAAATAGTTTTTCTTTTTTTAGTTTTTCAAAGCTTGACAGCAGAGCTTCTCAGGTGAAAAGACTAAAGGCAGCGCTCTCACTCCTCCTCACCAGCGTTACGGAGGGGCACCTGTGGGCATCCTGACAAGCTGCATCACGTCTTGGTGTGGCAGCTGCAGTGTGACTGAAAGTCCCTGCAACACTTGCTAGAAAAGCTCCAGGGATACTCATGGTCTCACTGCTCTCTGGTTGACCATTTTGAAGAATAATGAAACCATCAGCTTTGGGAAAGATCTGTTTCAGTCCAAAAACTGGATTGTGTAATCTTCATATTTCATGAATTCAGTTAATCAAAATATACTTAAGAGAAATTAATCAATCAATCAAATCTTATTTGTATAGCACATTTCAGCAGCAAGGCATTATTTCAAAGTGCTTTATATCATAACAAACACAAAAACACAGTCATGCAACATAGAATCAACAATCAAAACATTACATTAAGCCAAATGCCATCATTAAATTCGTAGTTGATTACGTTTCAAATACAACTCTAAAGAGGTGGGGTTTTAGATTTAAAGGCATTCAGTGTTTCAGCTGAATGTTAAGAATTAGATTGTCAGATTTATAGCTGCTTGAAGCTGTTATTTTTAGTCTGTCACAAGATTTATACCATCTTGTATTTTTACACATTACCCCACACTTAGAAAAGCTTCTTACATATATCCTCTATGACTTAACTTTAAAATTATTCAGTGATATTAAAAATAGCTTGGCTTTGCCACAGTCCAAGATTTTATTTACTCAACTAAAGCAAATAGCCACCAAAGAAAAATGTTAGGTGTAGAAAAGTAGCAGTTGTTATGTAAAACAGACACATACTGCATGGCTGGTAACTTGCTGGACTTTTTTTGTTTTCAGAGGTTGGTAGTGTGGACTGCTTTCTTCCTGCAGCGCTGCTACTCATTTGCATGCATGCTCACTGAATGTCTCGTACACAAACACACTTTTTTTGTTCAGTGTTGCATGCACAGTTGGAGCCGACTGGCTGGCTGTATGTGAAAAATGCAGGACATTTAACTGCCAGACTTTATTACCCCTACAGTAGCTGTCGACTGTCTGACGTCCTAATTATGACCAGGACCATCTGAGGAATGGGTTGGTGGTGAGCCAGGATGCATGCCAAGTGGAACAAGGAATGATCTAAGAGTCTGTCTTCACAGCTGTAAGACACACCTGGCATGGTGTAGAATAGAATAAATACTTTATTGTCCCAATAGGAGAAATTTACTCACTGACTGAACACATGACACACAGGCCATTTTCATCGACTTATAAGCAAACAGAGTAATCAAGTAAGACACACTTAGCTGCACACAATATAAAACCAGAATCAGCAACAATAGAGTCATGGTGTTTTAATATAGGTTCTTAAATCTCTCTGAATTCTCCTGTAATTACTGTTTTAAAAAAAGAATTGTGATTAATGTATGAAAAAAAATAAATAAATAAATTTGTTGTTTTGCGCAGCTCAAGGTGACCTGGTCCTTGTTGTCCTCATTAGATTTGGGAAAACAGCAGGGACCAACTCCCTGAGGTGGCAAATGAATCACATGTATCCAGAAGAGAGAAAAACACATCTAACATCAATAAGCCTTATGACATGTTGCCATACGTTTCCATTAGGGTTTCCCCTCTTTCTCTGTGCAGTTCTTGTTCTGCCATGTCCTCTGAATGCTCCACATTTGTCTTGTGAGCTCGATTACTTTTGTGTGGATGTGATGGGGATACCCAGCTGAGCTTGTGGATCACATGGAGCTCCCCTCAGCCTTTTCTCCAAGTCCACTTTATCTTTATAAACAACAAATTGGAAAGGGTTAATTCAATTCCCTGCTGGCTGAAGCTGAGACGAACATTTACCATTTCTGTCTCTTCCTCTCTCCACTTGTTCGCTGATGTTCTTTTCCTCCCTGCCTCTTTGTTGCTAAAGTATAATTACTTTTAGAAAGTGGCTTTACTCAGCCTATACATAACAACAGATCATGACTATCTGCTCAGAGCAACATGGAGACTGGCTTGGCTGGCTCTTTGCATGCTTAAAGTATCATCTCACTAATGTCCAATAACAAGATAATGCTGGGCTCACATGTCAGATCTGTTTGATTCTTAGTAAAGTATTTTTGTTTCTGGATTTAAGTGAAAAGGCCACATTCACATTCAAGTCAAACATCTCCACCTTGCTTACCGTGTCGTGATAGCTCTCCACCTTTTCTTCTTGCACTTGGTGTTCCTTCAAGGTAACAAATATTTATCTTACCTTTGAGGAATAAAGTAAAATGCATCAAAGATTAATTTCACTAGAAGCAATTCACAATAATTGCCACCAGAATCGTGCATTAAACAAACAGGTTTATGAGTAAATCCAATCCAGTTAATTTTTATATAATGAATTTAATCATTCAGATTCAGGTCATATAACTTTCCAGTTCAATCGTAGTAATACCTTATAGTTATTTATATATCAGGAAAGGTATCTATCTTAGCTGATTGAATAAAGGTTTTGACTTTGTGGTAATCACTCAACCTGAGCAAGTATGGTCACAGTGGAGGGGAAGAACTGTATTTTAACAGGAAGAAACCAACAGCAGAACCAGGCAAGAAAAACACACAGGCATCGGTCCAGAAGTATTTTATGGGAAGTACAGAGCGTAATTAGTAGCAATAGTTGCACTACTGGCTTTATCCAGGGGGAAAAAAAAACTTTGCAAAACACAGAAGCACTGAGCCAGGAATACTTTCTGTGGAATTGGACAACAGGTTAACCAGGACTACTTTCTATGAGAGCCAAAAAAAACAGGAGTAATGGTTAAAGGCATCTTATCTTCTAGGAACAAAACAATTTTGTCCATGAAGGACATGAGCTGTTGGATCAGGCTGAGTCCCCGTGCTCAGCCTGCTCCTGTATTTGCCTGCTGGCGTGGGTGTGTATGCATGTGTGAAATAGATGTCAATTTGAGGACCTTTCAGTGAAGACTGACAAGTGTCTGCTTCACTGCTCTTCATTACAAGGGTCTCATTGGTGCTCCGAGGAAGTGTCATGGAAGAGAGATGCAATGGGTGCAAACTAATGCACAATAAGGTGGATGTGTGTGCTTGTGTGTGTGCGTGGCTGCATGGGTGTTAGGACTGACAGAGTGAGATGGTATAGGTATGGCTTAACGAGGAGGAAAATAAGCTGAGCAATCTATGTTTCCCCTCCTTCCACCACCCAGTTTCATATGCCGACACACATATCATAACTACTGGGTCTCTAACTGTGTGTGGGCTTGTTGCAAGGCAGAAAAAATGCAATTGTGAAATTGCATTTTTCGTTTTATAAAAATAGGTTTCTACTCTCAAAGCTATGAATAAGTAAATCGCTCTCTCTCTCTCTAGATAGATGGGTTTGATTTGATATATAGAAACTTCCCTACGCTTTTCAACACATGATCCAAGTGGCCACATGGCTGACATTGCTTCTTTCTTTCCCTAAACAGACTGAACACTGTAACATCAGTATCTTGGGGAACAAAAACACCTTAGCATTTTTTTTCTAATATTTCCTTTTCTTTCAATGTTTTTGCAAAGTATATTGCAATTGCAAAGAACTTCTTAAATGTAATATTTGGTAAGATTTTGACTTCAATTGTCAGGCATTCACTTACTGGATTTTGATAATATATTGGAGAGATAGTAAATGGGGTGTTACTCAAAATGGATATTTTCAATGCAGTTTTCAATAGTATTGCAAATTTGTGCAGCACAAATGTACAACATCTTTTACCAACAGTCCACAAATTCAAGAGGTTGTGAAGTGAATCAGAAATTGAATTTTGTTACCAGTATATGTTTTTTTTTTGTAATGATGCATATTTGACACTAGAACTGCAGGGCTATTTTTTTTTTAAGTTTCAACTTTGGCAGGTGAAAAAATGACAAAAATCAGCACATTTCTGACTGTGTCACTATGCAGAAATATTTCCTCTAAATCTGAAAATTGAGTTCAAGGTTTATTCTTTCAATAACTGAGTCTTCTGCATGCACAGCTGCAGGTATCTTTCCCATAGTTTAATTCTTTGTCATTTCTATTATAAAGAATTTATCTCGCAGGGCTAAAAGTCAGCGTAAATCTGGAACTAGCTGCACAAACGCAGCAGATCTATTTTTTGCTCAA
This sequence comes from Xiphophorus hellerii, assembly GCF_003331165.1. Classification (NCBI taxonomy): domain Eukaryota; kingdom Metazoa; phylum Chordata; class Actinopteri; order Cyprinodontiformes; family Poeciliidae; genus Xiphophorus; species Xiphophorus hellerii. The sequence continues at coordinate 13,709,053 of NC_045680.1, forward strand.
ATGCAAAGGTGCACATTCATTCACACGGTGAGTGTCTGCTCCCAGGTGTGTCATCCTGCTGCCAGCCAGCCTGGTGCAGAGCGGACCCTGGAGACTCCAGCTGATGAAGTAGCAGACAGGAAACCTTTGAACTGAACACGACACAGAGGCAGGGAGTTTGTGGAGAGGGCATTTTGCCATGGTCACACAGAGGAGAGTCAGTCCAGACTGTGCCAGTGAACTTTTCCTCTTTCCTCTGAACTGCTGCCCATTCTCCACAGGAGCTTCTCCTCATGCATCTTTAGCTCGTCTGCCAATCTTTTAACATCCATCCTCCTCCGCTTTCCTTCTGCAGGTTCTTTGTACGTCATAAAATGCATTTTGCATAACCCCCTCACACACACACACACACACAGAGCGCTACCTGTGTTGCATTACATTTGTCTGAACAAATGGCTCTGTCATTCTGTTCGGACCGGTGAGCAGGTGTAAATGGTTTGCGTATCACATTCCTTCAATGATTCGAAACCTGGTCCGCTGCAGGTGATGTGATTATACATTATTTATAACCCTCCACAACACTTTGTCTTTCCATCCATAATGTTGCCAAATTTACAAAAAGAGGGTCAGTTAAGGACCCAGTGCTCCTTTTTAACAATGCAATGACAAATGAGAGTGAGGTAATGCAGCTTTGTTTATAACCATGCTTTCATTACCGCTAATGTGGCCGTAATGACACCATAATCAGCTTCCTAATTGAGTGTCATTATGGGGAGTGCTGATGCTGTGCTCTCCATGCAGATGGTTAATGTCACTGTTACTTAAATAGCAAAGAATCACCATAACCCCACAGTATGATGAAATAATGGAGGAACGACTTCATCTTCTGCTTATGGATCTCATTAAATCCAATCAGACAGATGTATGAAGCTGATTTAATTGTGAATTTTCATTGGGCTAACTGTACATTTTAGAAACTGCTGGGCTGAACACAACTCGGGGTGGGGGATCAAGCCTTGGGTTCACAAAGAATACTAGGATTATTTTTCAATTCAAAAAGGAGTTAAAGTGACTAATATCTCAACATTAAGGTCTCCACAGAGTGAGTTGAAGAGATACCCCATTATCTTTAATAAAAGGGAGTAATTCTGATCTTTAAAATCCGTAGTATTGATAAGCTAGAGTAAAATATATCAATGCTTGTAAACAAAATCACTCTCACAAACTATCAAAAGATTTTTAATAGGTTCTGAGGAGATGGCAGGTGCCTGCATATTTCTCGGATTATGACTTTTTCAGTATCAATCAATACTAATTAATTTAATCTAGATTACTCCAGAATCCGCCTGGTTCTGGCTCCTTTTCTGTCTTCTGAATTGTAGCCCCAGGGCAGGAGACTTCACAAGGAGGTGATCGACCAATCAGAACCAGGTTTTAATGCAAGAGATGCATCACGATAGACAGGGAAATAATACTCTTCTAAATAAGTCTCCTGATTTAAGAGCTTTTTATTTTCAATGTTTCAAATATGTTTTTGCCCTACAAAAGCTGTTTGGCATTGGCTTGGAAATTTGGAGAGTTTTACATGGAGATTCAGCCCACAAATCAAACCCTACTGCATTTTTCTAACAAATTTGTCAAAATTTAAATGGGAATGAGCATATTTTCCATCATTACAAGCCAAGTACATTGAGAAAAAGCCCTACCGCAAGAAAGAAATAACAATGTATAATTTTCCTTACTCTTGTGCTAAGCTGTGAAGCTTTTTGTTGGCTTCTCCTGAGATACATTTGTACAGTTAGATTCTTATAAATCTTGCTATGTAAACTATGGCTTTGCCTGAAGGACGGAGTGTAAGAAAAATCCTCCTCAGACAGCAAAACTTTTCAGTTTAATCAGATTTACTGTAAACTATGGCACAAGTAAGGCCAAGACGACTGAATACTAAAATGTAATCTTTTAAAGGTTCTTCAAAAAGCATTTCAATAATAGTCAGGCCATATATACACATTATTTTCCTCTAATAAATTTGTTCGGTTCTCCTTTAAAATGTAGGACACCAAATATGATTTTGAAATTATTTGTAAAGGTAATTTTTTCACATCACTGTATTTTCTCTGTGCTAAATAAAGACAAGGACTGAGTTTAAATAGCCCTGATTTTCATGAATGTCCAGTGTTTAGACTGTTTTGTCTTCTCTAATTCAGACCAAAAGGTAGCATGTTTTGACCCAATGCTTGGTCAAAACTACACAACCTCTTTCAAATTGGTGAATTAACACCAACATTTGGCATTAAGAGTAGTGTTTTTGTGTGTAATTGTAATGTTTTATTTGTGCGGTTTTGCACAGATTGTAACCAGGAGCTTCTATTGTTTTTAGGTGTAGAAACCTGGCTCAGCTTCACCTGGAACATCTGATAAGTCCGATAACGCTCTGCTGAGAACTGCTGAGGACACCTGGAACAAGCATTTAAGCGGATTCTGTTTCTCCAAATATTTTGTGCTTTTTGTTGCTTCTCAACTTAAAAAGAAAGGCTTCTTTTTTTTTTCTGAGGAAACCACCCAGAGGGGAAGACGGCAAAAGAAACGTATTCAATATATGACTGTACTGACCCACTTTTCATGCTCCAGCTAGCTGGGTGAAGAGGAAGCTTTGCATTTAGCAGGCGGCATCAGAGAAGGTTATGGGCCGTTTAACATGCAGGGCCATTAATCAAGCGACCTCCAGTTCTAATTAGCTGCCACACACGTACACAAACAGTTGCATCTGGCTGCTGAGGTAGTCTGTTTGTAACAGGACGCAGACAAGCTCTGGAACCGCCGAACCAAGTCAGGTGTTAGATGTCCTCCTGCATTGTATCGTCTCTCTCGGACAACACTGACCTTGGCGGAGAATAGAGATGTTTGTTTGTGTTTGTTTGCATTAGCGGAAGATGGTGTCACGCCCTGTGTGCTATGATTGAGTGTCAAAGACACCTGATAAGCAGGGAGGAAGAATTACTGCCTGAGGCACGGATGCTCAAATAAGAAGGTGGCTGATCATCATCAGACTTTTAGAGTTGCATCCTTAAATAAGTGACACACAAACGTAGCTTGTGCTAATTGCGAAGTGCACACGTGCGTCTGTCTGACGCGTTGTCAGAGCAGATTAAAGCCAGACCTTTTGTAGGTCATGTCACTTTGACTTACTTAGCTTTGACAGCATCAAGTGGCCACCAGAAAAAAATGTGTGACACAGCAAAAATACCAACATCTTAGACGAATACATCACATCAGTCCGCCTGTCTGTCAAATATAAAAGTTGCATGCTGACTTCTTCATCACCTCTCATGAACGCCTTCCCCTTCTTCTCCACACTTCAACCCAACACACCCACCATCCAGTCGGTGTGTAAGCCCTGTCTCCGGGCCCCGTGGAGAATGAACGATGTACCCACCCTGGACTACGAGTCGCTGATGTCCCCGGCCAGCTCCTCGCTGCCCAGCAGTCCAGGCAATGGCGGCAGCAGCCCTCCCCTCGCCTTGGTTGCGGTGGACACAGAGCAGCGTACCGCCTTGGCCTTCGTAGGCCTCCTCCTGCTTTTCTTGGTCTTCCTGCTCGTCAGATGCTTCAGGATCCTGCTGGACCCATACAGTCGCATGCCTTCATCATCCTGGACTGACCACAAGGAGGGCCTAGAGAGGGGTCAGTTTGATTATGCACTGGTGTAGGCTACAGATTACATGTTTGTTTGCACACAGATTTTTTTTTTTTTTTTTAGTTTTCCTCAGAAAGTGATGATACATGCTGTATTGTTGTAAATGCACTAGCAGATGGGTAGACCTTTTGTTGGTGTAAATTAATGCTGCAGGACTATTTATCTACATCAAGTGTTGTTCAACACAGGATTCACCTTGGCAGGCAAACCCTCGCAGTGCTGTGAAAAAGTATGTACCCACTTGCAGATTTATTCTGTTTTTGCTTTTTGTTTTCTTGTCACATTTTAAAATCTGTTTCATAATTTAAAACATTTAATATCGAACCAAGATAACTTGAAAAAACTTATTTAATTTGTTTAGAGAAAAAAAACCTCTTAAATCTAAATAGCTTTGGCAGCAATAAATCTAATTGAGCATTTGCAATAACAGATGATGTATCTTTCTTTGTTGCAGAATTATTTTCATTCAGCCATACTGTACAGTTTTTAAGCATGAATAGCTTGTAGTGTAAAATACCCAAGCATTAGGAAAAGCCTTGTAGCCTTTTTCAAATTGATCAACTTGAAAACCTCTCTCTGATCTGATCTTGAATGTCTTTAGATTAGGGCCTGATGTGACGTTTTTAGAGATATTTTATCCTACTTCATGTTGAATTATTTGGTGATTTATTGATTCAACAGGTCTGAGAGGAATCACGATTCTGAGGTGACTGAAAATGAGTTCACCTTTAAAAAAAATTAAATAAAAAATGTTAAAAAATATTTTTATTGTGACAGTGAAGAAGCAAAAACAAAAACAAATCTGTAAGGGTTTTTTTCCCCACAGTACTGTAGAAACTGGACCTTTAAAAGACAGACAACAACTGCCTTAACCTGACCTACTGTAACAGTCTATTTCACCATCCAAACACAGCATCACTATTTTTATCTAAGCTCAGAGATTCTTGGTTGTAAACAATATTACTTTACTTCACAAACTCATGCTGCTTTTTTAATTCACTCTGTGCTTAATGCAGACAGTTAAAAGAACTCAGGTGTTGGATGGACTCAGAAAAAAGTTATTCTTAAGCAGATGGCCCTTTAACTAGATCCGGTAGAGTGTCTAAGTTTTCACTTCTAATCCAGGAGCTCATTTTACTCGCTGATTCTGAATTTTTGAACATTGCTGTGGCTTCACATGTTTTCAAAAATCCATGCAAATAGTTTCCATAAAACCCTGACAGTCTATGCTTAATGTGTTGTGTCCACACTGAGAAGCCATATTAAAAACAACAAACAAAAAACTAGTTTGTTACTGCATGCAGAGGGTTATGTTGAAGGGTTATGTTCCTGTTTTTGGCAATGAAGCAAAATGCATCATTTAGGACAAAAATTATTTTTCTAATCTCGACTCAAGTTTTGGAGTCTCCTTTTTTCTATCTTTTTGTCTCTTCCTCCTAACCTAACATACCAACTTTTAGACAGAAACTTTCAAGGCCATCATGCAGCCTTGTTTTAACAGGAGGCAAAACAAACAGCTTTGCTTTTTGTGAGTGTGTTTTCTGACAGCTGGCTTTCTTTTTTAGTGCTGGGTTAAATCGGTGAGATAAGAACTATTTCTTGCAGAATTCATATGTGCTTATCTGAGGTAGTAAGAAGTTCACAATCCGTGTGGGAAATTAAATAAAAATAAATTCTACTTAATACATTCAAGTTCTTTGTGCTGCTTTTTCTTTTGTTCCTATTTGGCAGTGGTGCTCCCAGACTTTTATGCATAGTGTATTTAATAAATATAAATTTAAAAGAAAAAACAAAATTTTTACTTAAATGATATATAGCATATAACAAATGTAGGTTGTCTTTTCAAATGTTTCACATTATGTTCCAACTATTAAATGTGTTGCAATGGGATTTTTTGTGACAAACCCACAAAAAACCTCCAAGAGTAGATTAGCTTTGTATTCAGACCCCCAGAGTCAAATTCTGTTTGCCTGTCTGTGCTTACAGCTGCAAGATTTTATGACGCTTCTTATCTTTTGCATATGTGGATGACATCTATCCATCCATTTTCTGTACACCCTCGTCCCTAGCCGACATACCCAGAGAGAACCCGCTTATGCACAGGGAGAACATGCAAACTCCATGCAGAAAGACCCCGGGCTGGGAATAAAACCCAGGACCTTCTTGCTGCAAGGCAACAGTGCTACCAACTGCGTTACTATGCAGCCTGGGGATAATGACATTTTTCTAGATTTCTCTGTGCAAAATAGCTCAAACTCAAATAGATTTGATGTACATCTGTCAGTTTTCAAATCTTGCCATAGATTGACTGGATTTTTTTTTAATCTTAGGAAACTTGTAAAGTCTCTTGCCATTGATCTCCTACATTTGTCATCAAAACTTTAGTCATAGTTTGCATCAGGACATCCCTCCAGAATACACTACTAAATGTTTTACCTGCACACAACACTGATACAGATATTTATCTTTGAGAGATGAACTAAGGAATTTGAGCTCTTGCTGGTAATCCATGCTGTTTGTACAAAATAGTTTTGAGAAATGCATTTTCTGTACTCTTTTGCAAATGTCAGGGATGATTTGAGACATGCACCAAACCTTTAAATAAACTCAAATCATTCTGCTGAGGCTTTTGGTTTGATGCGCCATCATAAAACCTAAAAAATAAATAAGTAAGTAAAAATACAACAACATTTTATTGCCATAATCGTCACCGGACAAAATTGTACAATGCGAGTCATTTACATTTTTCCACACTGGCTGTAAAAATCTTTGGTTTCCATCTTCACACAATCATTTAGGATACTAAAAATCCTCCAACAGGAATGAAAGTTGTTGTAGGTGCAACAGAGTGATTGTCATCAGCGTTGAGTTAAACCCTCCGCGCCACCTCTCCCCTTCCCGCTACTCAATTTCTTTACTAAAAACCTGCAAAAAGGATAACAAAGGCAGTATTCAAGTTTGACGCTGAAGGTGGGTTACAGCCTTTTTAGCAAAGAGAAAAAAAATTACAGATTGACAGTAAAAGATACAAAGTATACAAACTTTTTCAGATTAGAAAATGGTTATGTGCTATAAACATTGGTCTGCTGTTAGCTGTGGAGAAGTGCAGTAACCCTGAATGTTCAAAGAGAAGGATTATTGTAGCACCAAGTAGATCCCAGCATTGTTTGCAAATATGCCTCATCATCTTTGGCATCCTACAGACAGTGTATGTTTCCCTGTGTGTGAGATTACAGATAAGCATATAGTTTTATTACCTTTTTGTTGATCACTGATATGAGCAGTGATCGGCAGATATATATTTTTACCTTGCTTTTTTTTCTTGGGCTGTCCTGAAACAGAATGTCACACTCACTTCAATCTTCCTGTTTTGTTTATATTGTTGACTTGACAGTAAAAAAAAAAAAAAAAAAACTTTTCATTTGAAATATACAATTTAATTTCAACAAGCATGTTTGATGTTTGTCAGACATTTCAAAAGGCAGACATACACTACAACAAAACGTAGGGAAAAAAAGTTAGCAGATTCAAGACTGCGCTTACTTTGTACAGCAACATAGATGGCGTAATGTAGCACCTTTTTCTCTTTCAGAGACAAAATAAGTATGACCTGACAGATATTTTTTGTGAGGTTTTGTGTTCGCCGTGTGTGCCCTCCCTCCTTTCTGTCACTAATTTACAGTGTCGTGAAAATGTTTTTCCCCTCTTGCAGATTTCTTCTGTTTTTGCTTTTTTGTGACACTTAAATGTTTCAGATAATCAAAGACAAGCTGGAGAAAACATGGATCAAATTTATTCCAAGAGCACGTTAATGACTCATCCATCTTTTCTTCACAAAAGGTCAGCTGTCATGATTTAACCACAAGAAAGACACTGGATACAAATTTTGGAACAAAATCATAATGAGATTTTAGTCTGCTCAGTTCTGAGCTCCTTTCAGAACGAGCTGTTTTATAGTGTTTTGTCACTTTAAATTTGCATGTGAAAATTGGTGCTGACAGAACACAATTATACAACCATGCATCTTTGAAAAGCAAAAGTGGAGCCTCCTGCGCAGTCAACAAGAATACAGAAAGTAGTTTCTGAATAATAAGTCAACAACAAAACACTTGTCTTTTCTACCAGCCATTGTACAGTGCATATAGTGGTAAAACCAGCTGACCAAACATGCTGGAGCTTAGCTGGGGTTGCTAGGTAATGATGCAGTGTCCATTGAATGTGACTCAACATTAGGAGGTTTTTGAAAAGGCTTCTTTTCCAGACACCAAAAAAACACACTAACTTATTGCCAAAAAACTGCTGGGTATTTTCTTAAAGACAATATTTAGAAACAGTTGAGACCCAAATGGAAGCCCAAATGTCAAAAATTTTAATTCTGTATAATAGGTCCCCTTTAATATTTTAGAGAAGGTGAGAAAAATAATATATGGACTGACAGGACTAAAGTGAACATTTTTGAGTGCATCATAGTATCATGATGTGAATTTAGAATTAGATTTCAGAAAAATAAATCACACCATTGGTGATGGCCTGGAACAGTTTTATTGCTTCAGGACCAGAAGGAGTTGCTGTAAATGATGGAACCATAAAATTTCCCTCTAAATGGCTCAGAAAAAAATATCAACTTGATAATCTGAATCATTTAACTGACAAAAGCAGAATACATTTTGTAAGGGGACAAAAACGTTTCCACAGCAATAAATGTTATAGCTGTCATGTACCTTTGAGATGGCTCCTGTCACGTTGTAAACTAGGCTCAGTTGTCAAAGAAGTCAGATAAAGTAAGCTTAATTTCAGCTACAGTTCCTGAAGCATTTCAGAAGACTTCCTGCTCAATGACAAAGCTGGCTCTCAGGATGAGAATCAGTACACCTGAAGTGAAGATAAAAACAAATTCAACATGATCTACCTTCTTTAAAAGCCTAGAAGCTCCTAAATGGTGTTTCCCTGCTTGTGATGGATGCTGAGGGACGCTAGCACCCTCTTTTGTTTCAAAGTCAGCATCACAGCATGGCGTCCACACTATGCAAGACATACTGAGGTAAGCAAACATGACAGCACACACGCACGCAAACACGCCAATCCCTGCTTAGCTCTCCGCCTGCGGGCACGAGCAACAATCAGTCGCATTAGAGCAGAACGCAGCTTCTTCGTGTCTGGATCTGACGACCGGTCATCGCCGAGCTGCAAAGAACAGAGTGCTTTGGACGTAAGAACCTGAAATGCTGTGTAAATGTTGCAGTCCTTCGTGGTGATAATCTTTCAAAAAGCACAAATACATTAAATGGCACACTTGAATACTGAGAGGGGCAAAATGTGGCAAACCTTTATCCTCAAGTGTTGTGAAAGAATCCCGAGATCAGGTACTTTCACACGACTAAGAAAACCCCCAAAACATTTTAGCTCAGCCCTTGGAACATTGAGACACTGAATAAAACCCCCGTCTAGCCTAAACAGACCTGCTAAGTTTTCTGGATGGAGTTGGAGAGGCCCAAGCACAAAAGCATCTCTTTGCCTTCTTCTCCGCTGCCTCTCAGCAGAGAAATGAGTGCTGGGTCAGGTAGAATTATAGTTATGGAACAAATAAAGGAAAAAACATCAACATATAACTTGCAGAGTAACAAAGTGGTGGTAGAGGTGGGCTTATTGACTCAGTTTTTCATAGCCCGTAATTCTCCCTCTGTTAGTCTGATGGTCCTTTCAGGCGGGGGAGTAATTCGATGGTTAACAAATAAGTCCAGAGAAGGATTGCACACACATACACTGAGCTCAGTGCAGGTGAATGTGGAGCTTGATCCGCAGAGCGTCCCCTATCTCCCCCTGTAGGTAGTCATAGTCGTGCTGCTCCTCCAGCTGATGTAGTCTGCGGGGTCCATACAGAGGCAGGCTGGTGATCTCCAGCCGGTAGGACCCAGGCTGAGGCGGTCTCTTCCCAAGCCGGAGCACGCTCTTTCCGTCCCGGCGCTCCACAAGGCGGAAGTGTTCGTCGGTGTTGCCATGGGTTATGATGTAACGTACATGATGCTCCAGTGGCTCGAGGGCGGGGAGGAGCTCAAGCAGAGGCTCCTTATTGAGCAGTGAGGTCAGTGAGAGGTTCATGGGGATGGAGGCCTGTGTGTCCACACTGGCCATGCTCACAACTGGTTCCTACAGAAAGGAAAAGAAGAAAATGATGACGCAAAATCTAAATAAAACTAATTGAAGTTTTTTGTTGCAGAACAACAAAATGTAATATCGTTCAGGTACATAAATGCTTTTGTAATGTACTGTATACACATTATATGATGTTGGCCAAAAAAGTGAACTCTGGTCTGAATACAAATCGAAGTCTCGATTCGGTTGAAGTGAACACTGGTGTGGTTCGATTGCATATGTGAAAGCCAAGCTGATGAAATGCAGGAAGCTGACTATCCCATTGGACATTCTGGGTAAATACAATCAAAACAAACACAAGAGTCTAATGCTATTAAGAAAAATGTCTCATGGTCTTTTACAGACAAAAATGAATTCCTAGATCTGCTAAGACGCTACTCCATTTTTTGTTCTGTGAAGAAAGAATTTGCGTTCATCTTCCTCTGAGGTTTTTGTGTCGTTCCCCTCAGTTATTTGTGCTGCAGCGCCACCACAGGCAAGGGGGTGAACAGGCTTCTCAAAGGGTTTGAATTGTTTGACATGGTGCAGTGTCGAAGTGAACTGCACCAGCTGAAAATGTAACTATCAAGAGTGAAAAGATTCTTAGAAATCTTTGTGTCACTGTGCGTACCTGATTCAGTTCATTTTCATCGGTACTGCGCCTGTGTCGTCCATTCTTTCCTCCTCCATTGATCTTGCACTCATAGCAAGCTTCAGGAGACAGACTGTCATCCTCATCACCATCCACGAGTTGGCCTGGGAAGCCTGAGCCTGAAACACAGTGACTGTGAGGAGACAAAAAGAGAAAATCATTTTAATAATCATTACATCAAATACCAAACATGGTTCACTTATTTGATGATGATGTAATTCCTCACCCCTGTCCAGCTCTGAAGAAACCTCCAGGACAGCCACACAAGTAGCCTCCGTCAGTGTTGGAGCAGCCGTAGATGCAGGGGCTTGTGCCTGTGCTACATTCATTCACATCCTGGCAGCCACCAGCATTCTGCTCAAAGTCAAAACCAGAAGGACAGACGCACTTGAAGCTGCCCAGGGTGTTGTAGCAGGAAGCGGAGCCACAAACAGTCCCGCTCTGACACTCGTTTTCATCTGCAGAAAGAGAAACCTATTCATTCTGATGATGACGCACACACAACACATGCAGTGATCCCAGACATCAAAAATGTTTTTGTACTTTTAGCAATACATTTTTCTGAACTTCTCCACCAAGCTAAACATGACAGCAGTTTAATAAAATCCCTAAGATTTCATAATGGTTTCCAGTTATCATGCGATTATCAGTGGATTGCAAGAGATTTCTGAAGTATTTCAAAAAATGTCTCCCTTCTGAAATGGTCCTAGTGGGTGATGGCTCTCAATCAGGTCAAATGAACAGACAGATCTGAAGACACACTGACTCACCCACACACTGGTTCCACTGGTAGTGCTGCACGTATCCCTGAGGACAGCCACAGCGGTAACCTCCTAGCATGTTCTGACAGCCATGCTGACAGCGATGGTTATTGTTACACTCATCCACATCTAAGGAAAGGGGAAAATAAATTTCTTTTAATCACTTACTTTACAAATATCAGCAGAAATGTCAACATAAGGACAGCTATCAAAGATGGATGGAAGACTGTAGGAATGATTCATTACAAACCCTTAAATTTTAAAAAGCTTAACCCAAAGAAATAATATATGGAACCCAACAGGACCTGAATATGTGAACATATCCTGCCTGCTCACCTTCACACTCTATGCCAGTGCTATCCAGGGAGAAACCTTTAGAGCATTCACAGTTGAAGCTACCAGGAGTGTTTACACAGGAAGCTCGAGAACCACAGACACTGTTTTGGCCTGTGCACTCATTGTTGTCTGCAAGAAACAAACAAACAAAAAAACCACATGATTTTTATTTGCTTCAGTGGCAAATAATTAGCAAATGAGCCACAGAGACTGAGGTTCGACTACTTGTAACTGAACTCACCAATGCAGGCGGTCTGATGCTGAGTGAAGCCATTTGGACACTTGCAGTTGAAGCCTCCGATGGTGTTAACACAGAGGAACTGGCAGTTGTGCTGCTTTGTTGAGCACTCATCCAGATCTTAATGCAAAAAAAGCAAGGCATGCAAACTAATTTAGCTTAAAACATAAACAAGTAATACGTAATTTTGAAGCTAGTTGCTGTGTGAATATATTTGCAAATTACATATTAGTCCAAAAGTAAATATTAATCATCATGTATCTGCAAAGGCTACGCTGGCTTAAGCACAACTACAGAGTTCTGTCACCTTTGCAGGTCTTTCCATCTGGTTGTAGGTTGTATCCTCTGGGGCAGGAGCACAGGTAGCTGCCTTCAGTGTTTTTACACAGGAAGTTACAGGGTTTTGGAGACAAGGAGCATTCATCCACATCTGCAATATGCAGCAAAGTTACATGAAGTAGAAGAAAGGTGAGTCAGGATGCCAACACAAATCTTCACAGTCAAAACCAGTGAAAGATTTTAATGTTTTCAAAGTGAGAAAAAATTGGATGGAAATAAAGCAAAGATCAGCCTTACCGACACAGGAAGTGCTGGTGAAGTCAGCTTTGTACCCTACATTACAGTGGCAGCGGAAGGATCCTATAGAGTTGATGCACTGACCGTTCTTGCACAGATCTGGCAACACCTGGCATTCATTGATATCTGTAACAATAAAGTTCTACTTTATATTAATCTGCACAGACTGCTATTGCAACAGATTTTCACAAGTCAGTTTTTTAAGTCAAAGTCAACTCTCAAGTCCAGGTCCAGTTGGTTCTCCAATGTACAAATACACACAACACTTTTCAAATGTTCAGTTTGAAAAAATTTTAAAAAGATGTGCAATATTCCTTCCACTCCCAAACTGTCTGGAACTGTCTTATAAAATTCACATAGAACACATAAAATACTTTGAAGTTAATTGCTGTGTGAATACATTCACAAATCAGATGAAAATTAAAATATTATTACAATCTTTGTTTTAATTTTCCTGTTTCAAAGTAACACATTGTGGGTGCAGATTATAGTTTGTTACTCACCTCTACCATCTGTGGTGTATCCAGGTCCAAGAGGGCACATCTTCTTGTATTGCACAGTGCCAGGTAGAGGGCACAACTCACACTGTGACCCCCAGCCTCGACCCGCATTGCAGCAGCACTCAGACTTAGTCACAGTGTTCCTGTTGGTTGACGATTGCTGGCACATAGTCTGCAGGACCTCTGTGAAACAGAAGCCCTTTCTGTTGTCTAATGGAAAAGAAAAGAAGTGTTTTTATTTGAGAATGCATTCTTGGATTTAGGAAACTGTGGGGTAGTTTGAAACGTTATTGAGGTCATATAGAAAAAACAAAAATGTTATTTTATTAAAAACTGACTCAAAACGGAGGCTATGTTGACATAAATATCATAAAATACGCAAAGAAAGACTAATTAGTGTCAATCGCGGGCCAGCCGGCAGCATAGGTCTTACCAATGCATTCAGTTCCAGTTGAGCTCGGCTCAAATCCGTCGTTACACTCGCAGCGATAGCTTCCCACCGTGTTGATGCAGCGACCGTTCTTGCAGATTCCAGGTTTGGCACGACACTCGTTCAAGTCTGCAGCAGAACAAACAGGTGAAGGAATGAAAAGTCTGAAGAAAAGGGAGAATTCTGTTGCAACAAAGTTGCTGCAGTATGGCAGGATGAATAAATTATAACATACAGTATATGGAGGCATGAAAACAGATGGATGAATGGCTGGGTGGATGGACAGAGGCATGGATAGATGGAAAAGTAGCCAGATGGACATAAATGACGATAGATATCTGTTCATCTGAGTCATATTTAATCAAGAACACCTATAGAGTATGCATATATATTTTGTTTTTCAGTCAGTGATTAACAAAAATGTTGCCTGAAAAGGCTAATTAATGACCTCAAGTTTTCATGTACTGTAGTCAAGCAGAAACAAGCTGTGAGTATTTTTTATACTTACATAAAAAGAGCCAAAATAGGAGCTACTTACTTTTAGTAAATTAAATATTCTCATTTTCCATCCCGATCCTGATTTCGAAAATACTTAAATAAAATCTAATAATTTTCCAGACTCTGCAGGAATCCTGTAAACTATAACCTGACACATTTCTACTGACCCATGCATCCCTCTCCATCTGGTCGCCGCTGCATGCCAGGAGGGCAGATACACATGAAGGTTCCAATCAGGTTCTTGCAGGTCATGCCTTTAGAGTCGCAGTCATCTAGTCCCTCTGAACACTCATCCTGATCTGTTTAGGGTTAAAAAAATGGCAACTGGTATTACTATTACTCATATTTATACAAAAACCAGAACAGAGAAGAAGAAGTAAAAGTGAGAGTGTTATTTCTGATCTACCATCTCACCTCTGCACATGCGCTGGTCATCTCGCAGCACATAGCCGGCAGGACACATGCACTCGTAGGACCCAAATGTGTTGACACAACGGAAAGCACAAAGAAGGGGATTCTGGGAGCACTCGTTAATGTCTTGAGCCAAGAAGAGGGACAGAGAGTCATTACTAAGGGGTAATGTCCATATAATAAGTATTCTTGGAAGTGATCCACTAACCTTCACAAGTCATCATGGGTCCCGGTTCAAAGCCCTCCTGGCACGAACACTCAAAGCCTCCCACTACATTGGTGCAGGTTCCGTTTCCACAAGGGTTCCCAATGGAGCATTCATCCGTGTCTGAAGAAACCGAATCACAGGAGCAAACACACAAAGTAAATACATGAAAAAATTATAATGCATGTTAATTTTATGACCAGTAAAAAGGACCCCAAAACCCTACATCGATCACCCCTACATGCAGATAAATCCACAGTCTAAATCAAGCAAAATTCAGTGATAATAGTGACTTTTGAGATTAAATTTGTTAGCTAGAAACCTTTAACACCATAACTCTGTCTTTGTCTTGTTCTATAAACTGAACATCTATCTAGAAGTCATCTCACCAACACAGTTGACTCCAGTGTAATCCAGGTTGTATCCAAAGGGGCATTCGCATCGGAAAGAGCCATCTGTGTTGATGCATATTCCATTCTGGCAAATTCCAGGATTATCCAGACACTCGTTCATATCTGCACACAGTCAGAAAAAGCTAGCTCATTTCAACAAATCTGTCTTTTTTTTTTCTTGATATTCAGGACATCAGATCACAGTTGCAGCACTCACCCTCTCGAGTGTCACCCAGTCCAGGCAGAGCTCCAAGGCCGTAGGGGCATAGAGTGTTGAAAGCAGCTGTTGAAGTGTCAACAAAATGCCGATGTTTTATGGTTGACATTATGTACAGATGTATGTGTGAAGGGGTGAGTATGTGTGTGTGTTACACACCATCAGTTTCTCGTGGGCACAGCTCACAGGGAATTCCCCAGCCCTCTCCAGGCATCTTGCTGCAGCAGCACTTGGCCTTAGTGGTGTTGAATGCTTTAGGGACTGAGCATTTGCCCGCCTCAAACTTGGTGAAACAGAAGCTCTCTCTGGTGTCTACCATAAAACGTAAGTGGTTTCAACAAGAAGCACAACGGTAAATATTGCTACAATTTGATCTTCAGCATTGTGATAACTCTTACCGTAGCAACGCCGTTTGTTGTCAGAGAGTACGAAGCCCGGCTGGCAAGAGCACTGGAAGCTGCCTGGGGTGTTGGTGCAGGTGCCGAACTGGCAGAGGTTGGGCTCTACTTCACATTCATTAATATCTAGTAAGATGGTGTGCAAAAGAAAAAAAATAGAAAAAGGTATTAGTCAAGATTTCAGCCATTTAAGTAAAACACAGTTATGTATATCCACATAAGTAAAACATGGACTGATTGCGTTGTTAAAAAGTGAAACCTGCAGATACCTCAGTTTGTTTTTACTGAATATGTCATGGTGTGTGTCAACAATCATGATGTATTGAAGATTTTTCCTGTTACCTAAACACTGGTCATTTTGCACCTGGTAACCTGCAGCGCAAATACATCTGAAAGATCCATCCAGGTTCTGGCAGGTTCCCGGAGAGCATGTTCCAGGCAGACTAGTACACTCATTGATATCTGTGGGAAATCATTTTAAAAGCATAATTTTACATTCAGTGTGACTTTTAATGGATTACATTTATCTCATGCATCTATTAGAACTTGTGACTTACCAATGCAATTCTTTCCATCAGGGGTGTTTTCGTAACCTTCATAGCATAGACATTGAAAGGAACCAAGCCCATTGATGCATTGTCCATTCCTGCACACTTGGCCCTGCAGAGCAAAGCACTCATCTACGTCTGTAAAGAAAATGTTACAGTGATTAGGAAAAACAGTGAAAAATCTTGACAAGAATAATTGAATGACAGAAGAAAGCTAAATTAGTTTTCTCGTGGCTATACCACACACACAAAAAAATAGAAAGAAAGCTGCATATTCAAGTACAACTTAATGTGTGGCTAAATGTTATGCTGACGCAGCTTTTTTTATTAAAATATAGACGTATAAATGTAATCAATATAACAGTAGCTGAATCCCTGAAACACTTTGACTTTTAAAGTACACAGTTTGCTGTTGACATTTTTGAAGCAGAACAGTGAACAGTTCCTACCCATGCAGTCATTGTTATGTGTGAGCTCAAATCCAGGAAAGCAGAGGCAGTTGTACGATCCCACCGTGTTTTTACAGGTACCATTGCCGCACGGCTGCCTTTCACATTCATCAATGTCTGAAGCACACATATAAAAAAAACATGATTTCATTTGTGAGAAGCTAACATACATCGTTTTTATGTATCAGAAAGTTTGAGATTGTACTCTTACCCATGCACATGGTTTGATCAGCAGTGGCCTTGAAGCCATTGTGGCAGAGGCAGCGATAACTGCCCTGCGTGTCGATACACTGTCCATGGCTGCAAGCGTTAGGAATCTCCTGGCACTCATTGCGATCTGCAAATAAATATATTTGATTTTTTTTTATCCATATTTAATCATAAACTTACCATCTAGGGATGAAAGTTTTAATTTAAAAAATATTATTGTGAGAATGAACTCAAGCACAAAAACTAATGAAATACATTGAGAAGAGAGAAGCATTTAATATTAACTTGCAGTAATATGTATTATACCATTATAATTACCTCATGTGTTGATTCATTATTGGTCTGAATTACCTGCCAGCCTTCTCTTGACGTCATAATAAAATATCTAATGTTTTTGCATAATCATGTAATCTGAAACTGTGCATCCACATTCCTGAGAAGGTTCTTACATATTCAGTGATGTAGAAGAAACCTCGGACATTTCTTTAACGTCTGGTCTTTAAATGTTTAAGTGGTCTAGATAAATTTTTTCTAGGCTTTTGGGGTGATGTAGCACTACTCCACCCTAGCTTGTCACTCTGCATTGCATGTCAGGTGGCTAAAAACATGTTACTTTTTATCTTGGTCAGAAAAAGGTAAAAAAAAAAAAAAACACATCCAGGAACTAAAGGAGTATATCCAGTTATATTCATAATGGTTCACAAAATAAAATAAGAACATGTTTCTGTGAAAAAAGAATATTTTACATGTTGAAAAAAAATACTACATTTAGAAGTATTTCTAGAAATATTTATTGCTTTTAAAATTAAAAGCAGTTACACCATGTAATTTATCTTGTTTAATCTTTTGTTGAGTAAATACAGTGTTTTTACAGCTAGGTTATCATACAATGCAAATTTAATAACAGCTAGTCCCTGCAGGTAATCTGTGAAGGTAAACATGAGCTCACCCAGACAGGCCCCGCTGGGGGACAGTTTGAAGCCCTGGGAGCACTCGCAGCGGTAGCTGCCTGGGATGTTGATGCAGTTTGCGTTGCGCTGGCACAGGTTGTCACCACTGTTGCACTCATCAATATCTGTGATGGAGATAGAAAATAACAAGCTTTAGACATCGATCACCAGCTCTATAACTCATCATATTTGGCTCTGAGACTGTGTACAACAGGACAAAAAAGCCATTATGGAGTTGTAGAGCTCAGGAAGCTACTCCCAGGATCTGATTGATGGCTTTGCTGGACACAGCTGCCCTTACAAGAACATAATTCAAGATAAATGAAGCAGAAATTAACCGGGAGGCTTGTAAACATATCTCACTGCCAGTGAGTAAGAGATGTGCATGCTTTAACTGAGCATGCATGTCCTGGTACGACTTCATTTGTTATTGATTTATTTAACCAGCACTTCTAGTCGTAAGTTCTTTGTGATATGAAATGCATTGGTTAGTGCAGCATGCATCTGTTCTGTCAAAATTGGAAAAACGGTATGGGTGGTGTGAGAATGCATGCAAGGCCAATATACAGTAGTTTTGACAGCAATTTGCAAAACAATCATCTTTGATATAAAATGAAAACTGTTTTTTTGGGCCGTCTGTGTGCAACTAATCAATATAATATGCATCACTTAGTGAATAGAATTATTAAAGCAAATTAATTATTCCAAATTCATTCTGAGTTCATTTTTTATTAATGAACATCACTTTAACATTAAATGGTATGTTTTGGTTTCTTTTTTAAAAGGACTTAGCCAAAAATGACAAGTTACACTAACCATAGTTTCCATTACAAAAGCACTAAAGGCATGAAACTTTTAGTTTTAGAATGCTTTTAAAGGAATTGTATGGCTACTTGCATGTCGTCCCCAGGAAAATTCATAATGCAGCAGATAGAAGAATAAAGAATATTTGAGCTGAGACTAACCTTCACAAATCAGTAGTATGTTGTTGTAGCTGAAGCCCATTGGACATTCACAGCGGAAGCTTCCAATCTGGTTGATGCACACTCCGTTAGCACAAATACCCGGGATTTCTCTGCACTCATCAATATCTGCGACAATAAAGCACAATTATAAAATAGCATCAACAAGCTTTGAAAGTGATCATTTGAAACTGATTAACAACCGCTGCTGGATTCACCATGACCTACCAACTGGTTTGCCGGTGTGGATGTCAATGATGAAGCCAGGAGCCAGGTTACCGCACAGTGTCCGGTACGCATCTGGACGAATCAGCACAGAGGAGACTCAGTGACAGTGATGAAACATGTTGCATTCAATCCGTCTATTTAATGCATTGTTCTGGGTTTTGTAGTGGCTCACTGGTAGCAGGAGTAGGACACGGCTCGCACGGCTTGTTCCAGGCTTTGCCCACATTGTAGGCGCAGCAGCACATCTTCTTGGTCATGTTGAATGACAGCTCATTCTCACACGTGTCATTGAAGTTGCGGTAGCAAACACTTTTCCTCATGTCTGCATTACAAGGCACAAATGAGAACTTTCCAATACACTACAAAGCTGTTTGCAGTAAGTCTGTTTATTTGAGGGAACCTCTACCACTCACCCATGCAGTTGTTTCCTCCATTGACCTGCATGTATTCAGGGGGGCACACACAAGTGTAGTTGCCCAATGTATTGTAGCAAGTTCCAGGCCCACAGATCCCAATATGAGCAGTGCATTCATCAATATCTGGAACAAAAAAAAATCTAAATAAATTAAATTAATTCAACTGGATTCATTTTGTAATGTCTTCACCGTTAAAGGAAGAGCACATACCTTCACAGATGCGAGTCTCTTCATTCAGGTAGTAGCCTGGCGGACACTCACACTGGAAGCTACCAAATGTGTTAATGCAGTTCCCACCCTGGCAGAGACCCGGTAACTCCATGCACTCATCAATGTCTTAAAGATTAAGCAAATAGAGAAATGAGTGTTTGTCACATCATTCCTTTTCTGTTAATATTTATCACTCAAAAAGGAGAAAGCGGTGTGTTCTACCTTCCAGAAGAACAGTGATGGGATTCGGTCTGAAGCCCTCCCCTCCTGGACAGAGTGTCTTGTATTCGGCTACAGGGAAATAACAAACAGTGAACCACTGTGATTTAAAACAAAATATTATAGGGTAAATGAGTGGATTTTGGTTCTGAGGATGCATACAGGAGTTGGATGTTGGGCAAAGTTCACAAGGGTTTCCCCAAGCTCTTCCATCGGAGCAGCAGCAGGAAGCTCGTGTAACACCCACACCGATCTCCACACTGCAGGAGATTCCTCCGTCACCCCGAGGAAGGATGTCCAAGAAACAGTTACCAACACGGGTATCTGACAGGAGTAAACAGCAATGTTAAGTCTAAATAAATCATAGAAATATTTAAACAGCAAGTAGTACAGTTTCTGAATATCTTCAGGTTTTATCATATGTAGTTATGAGACAGGGTATTTTGTGCGGTAAGTGGAAAGCAATATTTTCACTTAGACTATGGAGCAAGTAGCAGACTCCTCCCCCAGATTTAAAAGTAAGAAAATATTATGTTTTTGCACCACTGATTTTAACTAAAATGTACAACTGCTCCCTTTAGAAAAATTAAAGACATGGAAATAATTGTTGTCATTTCATGGCAGCTGCTGAGAGCTTCCTCTTTCTGCCACTAGGTGGCATGCTTTAAACTTGTTACATGCAAGAAAATCTCAATATGCAATGAAATGTCACCATCAACAGTTTAGGTATTTAATGTGTCCGATATTAAGCAACTAATAAATCTATTAACTTGTTGCATCAGGTTTGCCTGTGACCACACCTGGTTTGATGATGTGTGCAATGTGAAAAACCTTTAGTTGGTTAATTAATTTAAATATTATAGTGCTACTTAAATTGTTCTTGTATCACTTATTTATTAAAACACTTTTTTTTTTTTGAGTAAACATAATTTGGAGCTTTTGATGAATTTGGCACAATTTCTGTGCTGGTATGAAGTTCATTCACCTATTTCATAATATCCAAGATTACAGTTGGAGAACTGTCTAGAAATCTTCTGAATGTGACTCACCCACACAGCCCACGCCAGTGGGGTTGAGTGTAAAATCAGGTGGACAGTTACATATGTAGCTCCCTGGTATGTTCACACAGAGTCCGTTGAGACAGTTCACATGGACAGCACATTCGTTGATATCTGGAAGACACACAAAGAACACTCATTTTTGAACAAATGCCAACTTAATTGTTTGCACGGGAAGTATAACAGTTTTATATTTTTGGCAATTGTCTTTATGAAAAATCTTGCCACACAAACTAATAATTCAGGATAAAAGAGAATTTTGTTCTTCACAGCACTTTGTAATAATGAAATCAGCAACTTATCAAGTTTACTAAGTAAGATGGTAGCTTGTTTCTTTATTGTTTATCACTTATTTTATTGGACTCGGTTAAACACCATGAGGTCAATTTGAAAAAAAAATAGAACATGAAACCTTGTTTTATTTATTTAAACTTTAGTGTGACAGTTACCAGTGCAGTTTCCTCCACTGCGGTCCAGTTCGTAGCCATCGTCACAAACACACCGGAACATGCCTGGAAGGTTCTCACAGGTTCCAAACACACAGATGTTCTGGAAATTACACTCATCAATATCTGCAGGGAACATACCAAAGACAAGGTTATTATGCTACCCTACTTGAATGGAAAAATAATGCAGTCTGCCAGAATTAGTGCTGCACCTTTACAGGCCTTGCTGTCCTCAGTGGGCGTGAAGCCCATCTCGCACTCGCAGCGGTAGCCTCCAGGAGCGTTCAGACACTGCCCGTTCTCACACAGGTTGACGTTGTCTGCGCATTCATCCATGTCTGCAATAAAGCAAAGAAATGAGTTATTAAACAATGCCAAACTAGACTTGAATGAAATAAAGTTTAACACTTAAACAAAAGGAATAATTTAGAAAAGACAACCTTTACTTTTCATCAACAATTGATGCCTTTGGTTCTTACATTCAAAATATTTGTAGTGTTATTTTTGGCTCAAGACATTTTATTTTTTTTCTTATTTGCAAAATGCCTAAATATTTCTTCGCTAGCAAGGTCTGAAAAGTAGTAGGTGTACTATTCACATTATTAAACCATGTTTATCGGTCTTTTTCTAAAAAGTTTGCATTCTCTTTATTAAAAGTCAAACTGTCATTTCAATCACAGACTATTTGACCAAACCTGTTCTGAAGTGAGCATCTGACATCAGAGTAGTTTTCTTACCTGAGCATGAAAAGCCGTCTCCATTAAAGCCTTCTTTGCATGTACACCTATGTGACCCTGGTGTGTTGACGCAATCTGCATTGAGGTGGCAACTGTGGTCCTCTGAGGCACATTCATCATAATCTGGAAATAAAAGATGATCATGTCACCATAATCTTGGCAATAAAATACAGCTCTAGACAAAATTAGGTAATTATATTGAATTTAAATTGATTTAAATATTGGGAAATAATAATCCACAACTTCAATATTTACAGAGACAATCTGAGTATCGACTCACCCACACACTTGATGCCGTCTCCCACCCAGCCATCTCTACAGCGACACTTAAAGCTCCCCGGCACATTAATGCAAGCAGAGTGGATGTCACAGTTGTGAGCTCCAATCTCACACTCATCAATATCTGAAAAGAAATAAACAGCAGAAATACCCAACAGTTATACTGTTTATGTTATGTGAACTTAAAAAAATAACTACCACACAAACTCTCATAAGCACAAAGTGGTTTTGAATTTGTTGAAAGCATCCAGAAAAAAACCCAACACAAATGCAGTGCATCGTTAACCGGGAAAGGGGAGAATATACTTTGTTAGATTCTAATAAATTGAACAGTTTTGAATTTTCATTTTTAAAAAAGCAGCACATACGAAGAGAATAGAACAATTTTCGATGGCAATAAGGAACCTTGGCAGCAGAACGGTATCTTAAAACTTATTTCTGTCCCTTTGATAACAATACATTATTAAAAAGGAAATTTTCCTCACCTTCTACCACAACTTGTTACTTATTTCTTGATTGCATTCTAGAGCTACAAATATAATTTCATAAAAATGTAGAACTGAAAAATTTGAATAAATGGTTGGCCTATTTAAACACTTGACTCAGACAACCACTGATGGTTTTTTTTCCCCTGTTGGTGTGTGTGTTTGTGTGTGTGTACCTGTGCAGCCTGTGGATCCCTTCTTGACAAAGTATCCCAGCTGACAGTGGCAGATGAACGAGCCTTTGGTGTTCTCACAGTCACCGTGGAGACAGATGTTTGGGTTCAAATCACATTCGTTCACATCTGGGCAGACAGGGATGGATAGAGACCGGTTACACAAGTAGAGTTTTCTCGACGGAGCTCAGAGTGATTTAAAGTGAGACTGACAGAGAAAGTCCCACAGAAAACAAAACAGAGTCATAACATGTCTGAACTTAAGCACAGGTCAGGGAGAAAATAAATAATGCGTCAGCCAAAAATAAAATGATGAATTTTGAAGAATTTTCCTCTTACCGATACAGGTCCTCATGTCCATGGAAGCCATAAATCCATCAAAACACAGACAACGATATTCCCCAGGAATATTGGTGCACTGGCCTCCATCACAGACTTCTGGAGTCTCTTCACACTCATCAATATCTATCAAACAGCAGGAATAGTTTTTTTTTTATTTTAAAAGCAAACACACAAATTTGCTAGTGTTCAGTAAAGCATATCCAGCGTTTAATTACCTGAACAAGTCCTGAGGTCAGGCATCAGAGCATAGCCCTCACTACAGCTACACTCATAGCTGCCCTCAGAGTTGGTACAGTGAGTCTCACAACCTCCGTTCATGATGGTGCACTCGTCAATATCTGGAGAAGAGGTCATCATCATTAAACATTGGACATGCACGGTCTCAGTGAAAACAGAAAACCTAAAGTTAAATGGATTTCAACTTCTATCAAAATGTTATTCAATATCAGAATAAATTTTCCACGTACCGACGCAGCCCTGTCTGTCAGGTGTGGCCTGGTACCCGGTGTTACAGGAGCACTGGTAGGTCCCGGGCATGTTGACACACTGTCCGTTTCTGCACAAGTTGTCACTCAGCTGGCATTCATTCATATCTAAACCAAGGTAAAAATAATGACATAATACATTCTGAAATTCAAGAATGTACTGATTATTTTGCAATAAACTCATTTGACTTTCATAGATGCAACTGTTGGTTGTTACTGCATCTTTATATTTTGTGTTTGTAACCCCCTACCTTCGCAGACAGATGCATCGTTGCTGAGCACATATCCTGCAGGACATTCACACTCAAAACTTCCCTCTGTGTTCAGGCAGGTTCCTCCATGGCACAGCAAGGGGTTTCTCTCACATTCATCAATGTCTGTCATTAATTAGAAAACCATAACATAATTTAAAAAGTTACTCAACGAGTGTTAAAAAATGAGCTCATACAACATTTTTCTGTAGTTCAGACTTACCCATGCAGTTTTTCATCATCATGAAGCCACTTTCGTAGCCTTCGAAGCATTCACACTCAAAGCTGCCGGGTGTGTTGACACACGTACCGTGGCCACAGAGGTCAGGGGAGATTCGACACTCATCGATATCTGAAATAAAGGCACACAGAAGAAAAGGAAACAGTTTGTTTTATTTTATCGGGACATTTTATCAGTTTTTTATCTTAAATTTAGAGCCTCTGTCACCCAGTTCGAACCTGTGCAGTTTCTCTCCTCGGCTGTGAGAGCAAAACCGCTGTTGCACCGACATTTGAAACTGCCGATTGTGTTTCTGCAGGTTCCATAAGTACACAGACCCTGGAAGACCTTACATTCATTCACATCTGCAAAGAAACACGTTTAAAAAGTGATTAACAACCAACTCACACAGTGAATTCAGTGCGGTTCTACCACAAACTGGCTCCCCATCCGCAGTCAAAATTAAGTACCTTTATAGAAGGACCTGCCGGTGAGAATATCTCCTCTGTTTGCAAAGCCGCGACCTCTGGGACAGATGGTATTGAACTCAGATGTTCCTTCTTTAGGACACTCCTCACAATCGATCCCCCAAGCAGCACCCACAGAGCAGCAGCACATGTCCACACGGTACCTTCCTGGAAGAGGCTCACCGCACTCATCCTCGTGCCATTTCTTATAGCACTGCTCACTGCGCATGTCTGGAGAAAGTTCACAAAACCAAATAAGTCTAAATGATTTCTGCATTTAGACTTGAAGATGTGGGGGTTTTATCATCTAAGTTGCTCTTACCCACACATGTGCGACCACTGCTGTCCAAAGTCAGGCCTGCAGCGCATTCGCAGCGGAACGATCCCTGGGTGTTCACACACCGCCCATTGGTACACACTCCAGGGAACACTTCACACTCATTGATGTCTGCAGGGAGAGAAGAATTTGACACGGGCATAAAACATTCAAAATAAAAGAAAAATCATAAGGCTGAGGTATAATTGCAATGTACAAAACACAGGATCATCAGTGGCAACTAAAGGGGCCACACAGAGTCATCACACACACATTGATATAAAATACACTTACCTTCACAGACGAGGCCCTTCATGCGAGCAAATCCTCGAGAGCAAGCCGTGTCTAAGAGAACAAATAAAGTTGTAATCCTAATTTCTTAATGAATAATATATACAGTTTTCTTTTGTTAATAATTACACCAGCGTAGATTTATAACATTTTACAATGTTATGTAAAGTGCAAGTATGAATTTCGTGGCACATACACATATCTTTAACGTCTGAGTGATCTCATTAGGCCACTAAATGATAGTTTATTGATTGGAAAACTGTGAATGCCGCAGGGAACAGACGAGCACTGCGGCCAGAATATCTGCTGTTTGTTACCAAACTCTTTGCTGCGTCAAAGATAAGTTAATGTGTTGGGTAACTTTTTTTGCATCTGGAGAATTAAGACTGAACCACTAATGGAGAAACATGCTGAGAGAGACTTTTTTGTGCTGCTACCCTCATTATTCTGAGAAAATGGAACGTGTTACCTCAGACTCTGATTCACTTAAAAAACATTCAGACAAAATTAACTGCTTGGTTTGCCACAGCAGAGTTTTAAACAATTAAAGATACAAACAAACGTGCTGTATGCCAAGGGTCCATTCTTGGTAGAACTCCAGGTAATCTGTTATATTGGTCTTGGCAACATGTCAGTGGGGTGCCTTGAATCCCACCACGGCTCTGGCTACAGCTGAAATTTCAGCAGCAGCTGAAATAAAAAATCCACAGTCTAACTTCGAATATGTACGATGCTACGATCAGGTGTTTTGTACAGAGAGATTGGTATGTGCCCAGCTTCCAATGGAATGTGACTCTCAGCTGGTAAAAAAAAAATTGTGCATATGCTTGTTGCTTTTAAACCAAGTGATCATTGGTATAGTATTTACTATGAATATGCTGCACTCTGCACAGAAGACCCAGTCATCTGCATTCTCTCATGCTGCTGGTGAAGGTATTAATGGTGCTTCACCTTCCACTGTGAAGCTTAGACTGATTCCTCGGTACCAGAATTATCTCTCATATGCAACAGGAACTAAAGGCTCACTAGATGTTTGGTTTAATTTTGCTGTGATTTATTGACATTCATCCCTGGAAGTTTCAGAAAATGTAGCATTGCCTTAGCCATAAATTAACACATACTTCATCATAAATAACTTGAATGACTTAAATTATTTGAATTTATAATGTTGATGCTTCCTGTTGTACACAAAGATCTTCAAGAAATATTTCTGTTTTGTAAATAGACAGATCTTCCATTTCAGATTTCCATTGAGTCACTTCAACTTTTCCACTTTGTAAGGCTTCAACCACTATGTAGTATCAAACTAATACTTCAGAAATCAGCAGTAAATGACTTTGATTACTGTCTTCAAACATGGGAGCCATAGCCAATAAAACAAAAATGCCTTTGTATCACAGCATAAGTCAGAGTATGAAATTATTTGCTGTAAAATATTTTTACAACAATTTCATTAAAGGTATTCATAACTACAATCAAGAAGTTTTGCAATATATTGAATCACAATTGTTTTATATATTGTTATAATTGGTCAGGTAGGCTATTTTATGTCATGTATTTATGCTCATAACTATATTATATCGAGCAAGTTAAATAAACTCCAGTGTGGCTTAATGCCCACAAGAGCATTTCTTTATAGGTTAGAGGTGCTAGAGGTCATGCAGAGTGGTGGGACATTGTGTAATTGAAACAAAGTCAAGTGTGCAAAAGATTTTCAGCAACATAATCGCAATAAAAATATTTCCATCAGATTATGTAGCTTTACTGAATAACCAGTGAATGTCAACTTTACACCCAAACTAACAAACATTCATGAAGTTGTGTTTTGGGATAAATGAACTAACCGATCTCGCAGGGTTCGCAAGGGCTGCCCCAGGCGGCTCCCAGCGTGGAGCAGCACTCAGACTTCAGCGTGGCTCCGTTGATGTTCACCTCACAGCGGTTGTCTTGTATAGTGAGCCAGCAAGTGCTCTTCATGCTGTCTGTGGAGCCACAGCAGAGCAGAGAAGACTTGATTTAAAGAACTCTGTGGTGTTTTTAGGTGAAACAAACAGTTCTGTTAACACTCAGGATTCCCCAGCCAAAAAACCTAAACAACAGGCTAAGAAATGTGGTGAGCACATTTCTAATCCAAATAAAACATTTGCCAAGCCAGTTTTTCCCTATTAAACTCATGTTTGTGGGACACAAAATATAAACCAAGCAGCTAAGCTGATCAAAGATGACCTCAGCACATTAATATTATCACATAAACTTGAGTAACATCATGTTAAACTCTAATAATATTTAGCTTTCCATATTTTACTCTTAAATAATAATCATTTCTGTCTGAGGCTAAAGGTTAAGCTAGGTAAATACCATAAATCTGTGCATTTTTGTTATTTTCTAATCCCACACCCCTGCATTCCTTACAAATTTAGAGAGCAAAGATTTCCCACCAAATCCAGACGACCACCCAAACACAAAAGCACGCTTTACTTCCCTAATCTCTTCCCACTGGGAAATATAGAGCAGGAAACAGAAAAGCTAGAGGAATCAGTAGACCTCTGAAAGAAACAGCCCGTGCAATGTGTGAACTTTGTGATTAATATAGTCGTAGATATCAAAATTTTTGTTCAAAGCATATGGCTTTGAAAACTGAAAGAAATATTTTTTTTTACTTTACTATATAATATTTCATTTCACCTTATTATTTCTAATCTGTCTCAATGATTATAATCTCTTTTTGAACCAAAGCTAATTTTGGGATATTTTCTAAATAACAGTGTGTGTGCACCTGGCCCAGTTTTCATTTAAATTACTAGTAATTTGTGTCCACACCTGTTTTGGCAGAGGCATGTAGAAACACTCACACAATTTTAAGTGTTTGATGACACATATAAACTTATATTTTCCTGTGAGTCATGTAAAGCAGAAACCTTACGTATAATCTTGTGACATGGAAAACTTCTAAATGTTGAGGAGAAAATGTTAGAAAGCTATAGTCTGAGAAGGCTGACATGCTGTCATTCTTTTAAGTTGGGTTTTATTTGTACAGATGAATCTGGTCTGCTTATTTCTTAAGGAGAAATCGGAATAGACTAAAATGGAAAATTAACAAATTACAAAAGAAAAGGTAAAAAATCAATCACCAGAATCTCTTATTTGCCATGTTGCTGCCATAATTCACATTAAATGACTGTCTTACCAACGCAGATGGTATTCGTGGAGTCCAACTTGCTGCCATGGGCGCACTCGCAGTTAAAGGAACCGGCCACATTGCGACATAGTCCGTTGATGCATGGGCTGGAATCACACTCATTGATATCTGCGACAGGCAAAGACACACATTTGAAATCAGGGAAAAGTAACTTTCAGTAAGTTAGCACATCTGGCAGTAACACCACCTGCAGATGATATCCATAGTTAGAAACAAACAATAGAAAAACAAACAAACATGATTTTAGCAGAGAGATAACTCACCCTCGCATGTCTCAGAGTCGGGTTTGAAGACGAACCCTTTGGGACAGGAGCACGTGTAGGAGCCCGGGGTGTTTCTGCACAGTCCATTGTCACAGAGCAGTCGGTTCACCAGACATTCGTTGATATCTGCCAGTAGGTCAGAGAGAAAACTCTTTTCAACATCATTAGGATTTATTTGCATTGTTTACTTATCATTATTGCTCAGGCTCATCACTAGAAACCTGTAAACACTCCTTGTAAAAAGGTGTATTAAGACGCAAAGCAAATGCATATTTGTTGACATGGTATATTTTCACACACTTTTCATGATTCTTAGGTACCATAAAATAAGTCTTAAGCATTTTCCATCGCTTATTTTAATTTTTAAGTCTTAAGTTTTTTTGGCTAAAAAAAGTGACTTTAGTAAATGTTACATTCTAGTTAAGCAGGAGGTGGCTCTAAGGAAGTAACTTTTCTACTGAATGTGTCTGTATATGAACTGAGATAATTGATTAAAAAATCTAAAATGAAAGGATAGAGAGAAATATGGTTGGGAAATGACTTATAGCTTCTGAGATGGATGGTAAGAGCTCTAAAAAAAGATCCAAAGTTCACTGTTTCTTTCACTAGGTTGCAGCAAAATGTTTATATTTTGAAGCAATTAAAGCTTTTTTGAAAGCCCTTTAAGCATCTCTAGAAAGTGCTGAATCATAATCAATGATTACTTATTGAACTTACTTATTTCAGTAATTGTTTAGAATATGATTTCTACAAGTTTCACAAGACAGTCAAAGTTTCACCATTGATGGTACATGATACTGTTTCTCCAGTCTACAACACTGTACCAAAGTATAAGTCTTTAATGTTTTGGATTTAGTCTTTGATGCACCACAGACCATAAAAGGAAAAGGACGGAGCCCCTGAAATGCTTTTGGCAAGAGAGTAAAATTGTTGCATTTATATTATGCTAGTGCACACACAGGTAAACATATTTAGTTACATTATAACTACGGACTTCAAAGAATTGCTTGCAGGATGAAAAACATGCATAATTTTTCTTTCCACTTTAAAGTTAGGCATTTTTTCTTTTGGTTTCTCAGATAGAATGCCAGTAAAATACAGAAAATGAGAATTCAGGGGATTTGAATAGTTTTTCCTGGCACTGCAGATGTCCAAACATACAAGTCATAGACACAGCTACTTGACTTTTACTAGCATTTGTAGCACACTTATGATCACAGCAGCCCTGAAACATCTGTGAATCCTTTCTTTACAGGAAGAAATATTATAAACTTCCCATAAAGTTAAGCTCTGAAAACAAGCGCAGACTCACCGGCGCAGTTCTTTCCACTCGTGTCAGACTCGTAGCCAATGTTGCAAATGCAGCGGTAACTTCCTCTGAGGTTCTCACACATGCCATTCTGGCAGATTTCTGGGTCCAAGGCACACTCATTGATGTCTAAGAAACCATCAAATGTAACTCAGACGATGTTGGAGATAAAAATGAATGAAGCAATGATTTTTCTAAATGTAAAAGGCTTACCTCTTCCATCAGTTGTGATACCAATACCACCGCTGCATACAGCCTGGAACTCAGCTGAATGGGAAACATTGAACAGCAAACAGTTTAAATAAGCAGATTTTCTTTTTTTTTTACTCTCAACTTTGACACAAAGATACTACCTGAGTTTCTGGATGGGCAGGGTTGGCAGGGCTCTCCAAAGCCATGCTCAGGGTTAGCACAGCAGCACTCGGACTTGGTCACTGCTCCTGGAAACGGACGTGAGCACGTTCCCATTTTTATGGTGCCGTAGCAGGTGGTCCTCATGTGTGTGTCTACACACACTCTTCCATCAACATCAACGGCCAGACCCGGTGGACACTCGCAGCGGAAGGAGCCCTCGCTGTTGATGCAGCGGCCGTTCATGCAGATGCCAGGTGTGAGACACTCATCGGTGTCTGATGGAAAGAGAGGGTGCAACAGAAGGACATCATGAAGTAAATACCAAGTATTTAAAGATTTATGCCAATAAATTAATTTCATAACCTGTCATGACAATTTTATCCCAACCTACTTTTAGATCAGAATTTTATTATAATTGTCTTCCAATATACTTAGCCAGCAGGCAGCTACTGGTAGTGTAGTTAAACCCTCAAAAGGAAAATACAGGCTGGGTATGTGATCTTAAGTGCTTAAGTAGAAGGCAATCGGACATCTTCTCTTGTTTCATGAGGATCTTTTGACTCTTTCCAGAAGTGATAAAACCTGTTAGGTGAAAGATTAAATATCTTCTACTTAGAAAGTGAGCGACTGTGAAGTCATGCCATTCACAATCGCTGAATTACCTAATACTGTATAATGAAAAATGTTTTTGGTGAACCGGTCTTATTTGAAATCCAATGCTGTCACTTGTTGGCATAAAAGTTACTATGCTGGCTAGAACTGCAGCAGAAATGCAATGTCTACAAAAATGCAATGAAAATTGTAGTTGTTTTTTTTCCCCAAGTAAAAGTTATTTACCGATATATCAGGTTATTGCAGAGCATTTAATTCCTTCATTAGGGTGTCAGTTTATTAGGCCCTCAATCTTTTTTCTCCTCTCTGAATACATCACAGTACAAACCTTCACATTGTGAAATCAAGTTGTGTTGCAGACTCTATCCCTTTTTTAATCCTGAACAGCGCCATTGTGTTATGCGCCAGATTGACATTCGTTCTTCAGCAAATTTTAATTTGTTTTCAGCTTGTGCTCATTTTCTTTTTACACAGTTCTTTATTTTGGATGTGAATGTGAACATAAGTGTTGAGAGTCTTAACACTGAAAAAGGAAAAATTGTAAAAATGAATATTTATGTCTTGTGAAAACTTCTTAAGAGAAAATGTAATTGTAGGATCATATCCTGTTATTATGTTTTACTTATATCGTGTTATTTATTTTATTGGTCAAGAAACTTGGGATCCATTTATAAACAAAGCTCTTAAATACATGTTTTGTTACAAATGCAATGAACTGGTAGCAAGTTGGAAAAATTCCATAACATATTCCTAAAAGAATTATTAATTTTCTTGTCTGTATAGTTATTTTTGGACAGTGGTAATTAGAAACTTGTGAGGAAGTTAAAAAAATGACACAAAATCTCTTTAAAAAATAAATGATCATTAAGATTTCACCAAATTTACACATGCTAAATCATACCGATGCAATACCGGCCACTGGGTGCTAAAGTGAAGCCCGGCTTGCAGATGCATTTAAAGCTGCCGTCCTCGTTGATGCACATGCCATTGAGACACATGTTGGTAGTGGCGCACTCATCGTGATCTGGCAAAACCAATAAAAGTTTGATGATTTTCATGACGATGACCTCTTCCATATGAAGTTCAGCCATGTTTTTGCATTTGCTTCTTTCTCACCAATGCAGTTCTTCCCATCCGGAGTAAGCTCAAAGCCAGCATTGCAGATACACTGGAAGCTGCCCTCTGTGTTGACGCAGCGGCCGTTACGACACATCACTCCATTCACGATACACTCATCAATATCTATAAAGAGGTGAGACTATGTGTTAATTGTGTTTACGAAACATTTGACTCTGCTATGATGAATTTGTGCATGTTGAAGGCATTTTCAGATGTACCAATGCAGGCCTGTTTGGTAGGGGTCCCCTGGTATCCTTCGTGACATTTGCAGTGGTACGCCCCAGGTGTGTTGACACAATCGCCATTGATACATGGGTTATTCAAACACTCATCCACATCTATAAGTACATAATAAAAACAGAGCAAAAATCACAAATAATCAACCAGGACAATAATTAAGTTCCTTAATCTTACAGGAGATGGCAGTGTAGAGCCTGAAATAAAGTTGTAACTTTCACTGCATCACATGTGGTTCTATGCTCCAGTGCAAACTGCATGGCCATGTTTCTTACCAATGCACTCCCCGCGGACATCCTGCTTGTATCCCATGTTACACTCGCAGCGATAGCTCCCACGTGTTGGGATGCATCGTCCATTTAAACACAGGTGGGTAAAATGTTGGCAAAAGTCAAGGCTTTCATTCACAGAAACAGTGCCTTAGAAAACAGTGGACACAAAAAAAGAATAAACGTTCAAAAAAGATTGTGTAGGTACCACACTCTCTGTTTTCTTTCAGTAAACATAATCATTCAGATCTACTGAAGGGACTCACCTATGTTCAGGTGATTCAGGCCTCCTCCATTCCCTCCAAATGTCCCTCCATTGCCCCCAAAAGTCCCTCCATTTTCTCCAAAGCTGTCCCCTCCGCCATTGGTATGTGGCCTTCCATTCCCGTTACCGTTTGGTATACTGGGGAGCTTGAATCCATAGTTTCCGTTGTTGCTGGGGAAGTATCCGTTGGGGAAGGTGTGAGGGAGTCCTTGTGGGACACCCACAATACACAGACGCCTGAACTCATCTTGTAGAAAATGAGATGGAAAACAATAATTTAGAGTTTTGCTGTGATCAGTTTGCTTCACTCGATTCATGCATGACACAAAATGGCTCATGTAAATCCTCAAAGTACTCAATTATTCAAACCAGCTTGCTTTAGGGCAATCAGTAGGAAAAAAATGTTAACAATGTGACTTTTTAGTCAATAGGTCACATCAAAATTTACTTTAAACAACCAACCCCTTTGAACGTCACATTAGATTACCCCATTTCACCGACTCCAACCAACTTTTAAACTGATTTACACATCAGTGGATATCTGTGAACATTATTTAGCCTTTCACTCTTCAACAACAATTTTAAATTGTTCAGACAAATGGCAATGTTGTTTTTTCTATGTCTAATCAACAAACTATTGCTGTGGAGGAAATCTGGCTGTATAAAGCTGAAGAGCTGTCCAGTGTCTGTGAAACAGTTCTGAGTTAACAGGCATGATATTTGCTATCTGTGAGAAAAATAAATGGTCTGACCTGTTAACAGATAAACCATATATTCCATATTATTTCTACAGGTTTATGCCATTTACAAGTAAAATAAGTTGAGGATATCTTTTATCTAAAATAATTGAAAACACATTTTAGTTTACGGATGAAACAGACACTCCTGTAACTGACCGGCAGAGAGTAAAAGACTGATGCACAATGACACTTTCAAATTATTGTTTAAATGACGAAATGATGGGTGACTGAATTATTTCCATCTTTCTTTGTTTGGACTTTCATTACATCATTTCAGATTGAATCTTTGCTCCGGATCGAAAAAACCTGCAACTGTCCTTTCTCATTTGGCTGACGTTAGCGCTGTTTTGGTTTTAGATAACAGTTGTAGCAACATCCAATCATAGAACGCTAATATAGAGAAAGTCCAAGAGAGTCTGGACTGTCCGTTACCTAGCCTTTGCTTGGAATTACCTTAGCATAATTCATGTTTTCTGTTCTGTGAAAGGTTCATACTCACCGGACCCTCTGACAGGACACATCTCTGGGATCTGGCCCAAAGCCCAGCAGCGTCCTGTTTCACAGCAGCATTGCATTTTCGTGTACTGGCCATTCAGCTCAGCAGCACAGCGACCATTAGCAAGAGCAGAGAAACAGGTGCCCACACGCTGATCTGGGAGCAAAAGGAAAAAGATTAAACAGCAAAATTACAAATCAGACAACAACATAATCTGACAAAGAAAATCTAAAGAAATTTCAAAGCTACACAAACAACATTCATTTAAAAGAAGGAACGTTTTTGAATGTGTATGAGGTAGCTTCAGTTTTGGGTTTTATTTAGATTATTGACTGTAACTGCTAAGGTATTTGTCTATTTCCAGGTTTTAAAAAAATCTAATAATAAACTGCATAAACAGTGACTGTACATGTTTTAGGTGGAGAATCTGTGAATCCAAAAGCTGTTTAAAAATGTTTTTATTTTTTGCATGATTTAATGTGCGTTATAAAAATATTGATACCCCTTTAAACTTTTCAGTTTGTCCTATAGCACTAAAAAGGCTGATGTATTTTATTTAGGAATCATGTATTAGAATGGACCACTCAAAGTACTGACGTAAATCCAATCCTGAATACTGATGCACAGTCACTTTTTCTGTAGAGAAAACATTTAAACCATGTATCATTTCCCACTATCATGTGCTAATTTGTTGGCCTATCACATAAAGTACAGTGAAGCTACTAAGGTAAGGTAATTTTATTTATATAGCACATTTTCAGCAACAAGGCAATTCAAAGTGCTTTACATGAATTAGGAGGAAATACAACAAAACAATAAACCATAGGAAAGAGCAAAAAAAGAAAAAACAAAACAATATAACCCCTTGTTAAAGAATAAGTAGTCTGTGATTTATAAACTAGTAGGGGTTTCTCTGTATTCTTGTTAATGTGGAGCAAGGTAATAAGTAGTTTGTCTAGATACCACTTTAGAAAGTAGCTGTAACATGACAAAGTGTGAAAAGTTCAAGATGTATGAATGAGGTTGCAGCATACTGTGATGTTGTGAACATTGAGTTACATTCATTCAAACACCTAAAGCAAGACCCACTGGAACTATAAAAGTCCTTTGACTGGCTTGCCCTCTCGATGGTCCCCGAGGAGGAAGACTTTTTATACGCTCACAGCAGGAATGGTTGCTTGGGGCCTCGCCTAAATACCAACATCTAAAGGGCCTCCGAAAAAGGGGTCGCATTTGTAACAGCTTTCCAGGTCAAGGTCAGTGGGACAGGAGAGTGAACCTGCATACATGGAGAGGGTGATCTGGTACAGCTGGGCAATAAATATAATAACCATATAAAATAAAAGGAGAGAGTAGCAGTGAACATGTGAGTATTAACTTGGAAGCTGAAAGAAATGCTAAAGTGGAGAAGAAAAAATAAAAAGAGGAGTGAATGAGGACAGGAGGGAGGGTCTCAAGTCGATTAACCCACTAATGAGCCAGCAGTCTGGAATTAATCAGTTCCATATGGAGCAATTCCTGCCAATTAGATTGAACATGAGGGGCTTTGCTGTGTCTGGGAGCTTATACAGAGCAGCGCACGTACGCATGTAGAGGCACACTGACGTATAGGCATGCATTCCCCCATATGTATACACCAGCATGTACACAAACCACAGAATGACGGAGCTGTAGGCAAGGCAGAGGAAAGAGGGAACAGAGTGAGTGAAGTTGTGGTGTGTGGGGTTTTCTCATGAAGATGATGATGACTTAAATCAGATCCAGACTACGTTTTACTCACTTCTGTTGCTCCATCACAGAAGTATATACTTTCGTTTGATGGGGTGTTTAAACAGACTGACTGACTGAACAAATCTTCTTTATTCATGCCTTTACCATGCGACAGGATATAAGGCTCTGATTACTGTCGGTGCCCATTGCTAACTCTTCCCCAGCCTTTAAAGTGAAATGGCTCCCACTGGCCTACTTCACCACAGAGCAGAACATCCCTGAATACACAAAACACACAGTAACGTTTCCTTGCCAGGACAAACTTCCTGTTTCAAGAACAAGAGACACAGAAAGCTATCAATCAGTCTCATTTATTCTCTTTATGTTAGGATTTTTAAAAAAAAGGAAGACGAGGATTTTTTTTTTTTCATATGTCTGCAAGTTACAGCCAAACAACTTCAATGTACTCTATTGGGATTTTAACACAAACTCGAGCACAACTGTGGGAGGAAAATCACACATGATTTTCAAAGAAAGGTTTTATAGGTTTTCACTGCAGTTATAGCTTCAAGTCTTTTGCAAGTTTAGGCGACAAATGCAAGTAAAAAAATGAAACATTTTGATCTCATCTGTATATTGCACCTTATTTTGAGTATGACCAACACAGTTTATAGATTTTTTCTTGTTAAAGATGTTTGAAAACAATACATAATATTCCTTCCAACTAATCATGCAACACTTCTATCATAACAACATTTGTAATTTGTAGGATTAAGTTCAATGGGTAGGAAAACTTTTGCAGTGGTTTGTAGCTCTTGTTGTGGGTTGCTGGTTTGGAACAATGAAAAGATCTAGTTTGTAATTGCATTTACAGATTTGTACCTTGTTTGTCAATTTGAACAGAAAAATAACGAAAGATACCCGTTTCATTTGCTTATGCATTTAGTTTTTTTGTGTTCTGTTGGTTGCTTTACAGTTATCCATGAAAGAAAGAAGATGGAGGACAGAGTGAGTATGAGGAGGAAGCAGAGAACATAAAGAACAGGCACAAAACTTTAACTCAGTGGGAGAGTGTGAGAATGTCTCAGTTTTGGAGACTAAGTGCAACACAAAGAACTTAAAGGAGATGGAAATGGGCTCATCTCCACTAAAACAGCAACACTTTACTGTAAATCGTTTGAGATGTTCACCAAGGGAATATTTTATTGCTTTAAAAATAAGAAAGATTGGACCAGTAAGACGGAAACAAAGTGACAGAAATACATCCACTGAGGGAAAAGAAAAGAAACAAGAAAAAAAAAATGAAAGGCCTTAATCAGATACAGAAAAGATGCTGTATTTTGTTTGACTTCAGCTCTCATTTCATTGGGAAGTTCTATGAATGTGCAACCATTTTTCTTCCTGCTTTTTAAAAAAAATATCACAAATACTCCTCCACTGTTTATGTCAAAGCTGACTGATTTTTCTCTTCTCATAAAACATTCACGTGAAAAAAAAAACTTCAGTTAACAAACATTTTGAGCTTTGTCTTGTGTTAAGGAAACTCTCCCATCAAACTGCCAAAAAAGCTCAAATCCAGCTGCCAGCTATAAGCCTTGTTTCTTATAATAAGTTTTGAGCTTGTTGACACAACCAGTTCAAGATCCAGCATTAAAACGGTTGATAACCAAACAGCTAACGTGTTTTTTGTTTTTTTTATTTGTTTGGCGAGAACAGCTAGTTTCATTGATGCACGCTTTTGGTGGAAAAATATTTCACCCAGATAAATTTCTGCTGAGAAAGTACAAGTGAAACTGGAGTTTTCAAACTAAAATACTGAATGCCTAGTTATATTTAAGGATATGGTATCAGATGTCCTTTGACAAAATCTGCTGATCTTCAGATCACTTCAAGATGTCAAAATAACCTCTTACTTGACGCAAAAGCCCTCATGAGATCTTCACAATATGTGGAACAATTGACTTCCTCAATTGTTTGCTCATAAGCATTTGTCTAAATGCCTGAATATATGCCAAATGTTTCATTCTGCTTTCTTGGTTGCAACACATCCAGAAGAAAAACCCAGCAATCTCAACACTGTCCAGCCCATTCCAGGAAACTCCTGGACATCCTCTGGCCAGAAGGGAGCTATAGTACACTCACCATATTATGGGTTTGTACTGATGTATTGTCCAAGAGGGATTTGCCCAGACAACCCCAACGTGAGCATCCTGAAAATTCAGAACCAACTCAGCTGAATCATTGGCTGTACTACGAGCTTTCCCCAGATGATGGAGCTCCTAACATTACACTGGTTCATTTCGGGGTCTCAGTCCTTTCTGTCATAATTCATGTTTTTTACCTTAAGTGAGAGACAAATTGTATAGAGCCTAGTAAATCAAAAATCAAGGTTTCAGGGTATAAATAACTTCATTTTACTTCATTTTAGAGATTCTGAAATTCTGAAAAATTTCAGTTTGCAATATCTTCAAAATATCGATTGTTAATGTCACAAGACCTTGAATGAAAAATATTGTCTCTGACACAATGGTTGAGATAGTGGTATTGAGACAACAAAAGTCAGAAGTTAATATTTTTTATAGTGGCAGGTTGTTGAAACCTATGTTCTCTACCTCTTAGCCAAAATCAATTGTTTGAGGTAGAATCTGTTGTTGTATTTGCTGTCTAAAATGACGTAGCTCTCGTATTACCTTTCTTCTGCCTCTGATTGGTTGACCACTCTATTCTGACATCACCCTTTGAAGAAGGAGACCTCCGAGACTCAGACCAAAAACTTAAAATCCATCAAAAAGGTTTTACCCAGCCAAGTCAGAGCAAAGCCTGGTGTCTCTTAAAGAAGATTTAGTTTCAGTGTTTTCTTTTGTTCTTACAGTGCATTGGTCACTGTGCTACATTTGCCAATTTCTGTGTGAAGTTCCTAAGAGATTTAGATTTGTTTTTCCATTCTCCTTGAACCTGTTCTCAGGGTCACTCAGTACGTTTCTTTAAGGGAGTGATTCAAAGTGATGAATAACCAAACATCCAAAACCTGGGCCAGAGCTGAGTCTGTGCTAGACAGAAACACTTTTGGAGCAGAAAAGCTTACTATCCCTGCAGCTGAGTCAGACAGAGATGGTAGAACTGCATAACAAAAAACACAACATGTTTTCTTTGTTTTTGTTTTATAAAAGTATAAAAGTAAACAATAATCTGACCAAGTAAAACACGTTTTATTTTATTCTGGGTTTTTTTTTTTCTTTCCCCCTTTTAGATTAACGAAATTGCAGACAAAATTAGCCTGCAAGAATCTGTTTCCACAGGCTTAGGAGACACTGATAAAACTCAGGATGAAAATGTACAAGATGTGTATGAAATTTTATATCCAGCATCCATTTTGAAGCAGCTTTGTGAAATAACCGGCTCTGTTTCAGTGTAGCTGCCATGATGGAGGAGAACTGCAGGAATACATTAGCACCTAGTGGAGTTTCATTGCTGATGTCAGTGAAGTATGTGCTGTGTGTGAGTCAGAGGAGCACTAACATAATGGTAGATTAATGAAGTCAAGGCCAAACAGTGAATGCAAGCGTGTTTGCACATGGTGATCATGGGTTTGCTCATCAAAGCTGTTCTCAGGAAACAACGGTGAAGATGAGTTCCCAGCCACATGTGTGGCTCACGTCATTTAGCGGGTGACTCACCCACACATCTGGAGCCATCTGTGCTGGAGATGTAGCCTCGTGGACAGGTGCAGACGTAGCTACCAGCAGTGTTGGTGCACTCTCCTCCATCACACACTCCAGGAATGGTGCTGCACTCATCAATATCTAAAACACAGAGTCCCATCGTTAGCACTTTCACTCATCTCATCAGGGTAAATGCTCATGTACTTTGAAAGGAAGAGCAGCAATGAAAATGTATTGAAACATTTTTAAGTCAAAAACAGGTAAGTATCGCAAGCATTGTGAAAGCAGTTAGGAGTTAGGAGTGTTGGCTGCAAAATAACCACAAGACATCTCTGAGCCAGAACATTTGCTGATGTTCTTCATTCAGGTCACAAAGAACCATTAACACACATACTGCAGGAGAATAAACCAATTTGGATTCAACAATTTCCAGACAAAAAGTATAAAAATATGTAATACTTTTACATCTGTTCTATTGAAACAACTATACCACAGTCTAACATTTTGAAAGTCTGTGAGTGTTTGCACAGTGCTTGGCAGGGGCCCCATCTCTGTGGTGGGCTTTATGACGGCATTGGCTTATATTATTCTGAGAGGGGGTCTTCGTTGCTCCGTGATGTTTCAAGTTTCCAGGCTTTTTACAATGTGTCCTGTGTAGCTACTGAGCCACTCTGAGCACAATTATAGTACTGATGCCGAGGTAATACAGACTGAGAGCGTGCCTTGTGTGTTTAGCTTGAAAACGAGAAAGGCACTTAATTGTCTCTCTTACTTAAAGTAAGAGGCACATGATTATCTGTGAAGCCGGTATGGATCGGCTTCTTAATGTGCAGTAAAGCCCTTCTCGTAAAGTTAGGTAGAGCACAGCCAAAAAGCAGCAGCGGTGCACCAGACGTTACTTTGGACGAATGTTGTGCTGAGGGACTGTCAGTCTGCACAAGGGGAAATGTGTCAGCTGCATAAATGTCAATGGGAGTTATAAATATGGCCAAGTGCTCGTAAAGGTGTGTGCACAGAAAACATTAGTAATTAAAAGACTATTAAACATTACATTGTTTTTGCTTTTCTGTCTGAAATGAATACAGTTTAAAACTAAATGAAGCCATCAGTCGGTATGTATAAAGTTCGTACTTGAGAATCTGCGAGTATCCACGTAACAAGAAGCCCTGTGTGCGTAACGGCCTCACTGAGGCGGTAAGTGTTTCTTAGTCAACACTAACAGCAGCTTTTCAGTCATTATGTGTTCATGGAAAACTGGAGAAAAATGTAGAATAAGCAGAAACAAAAAGAGCAAAAAAGCAGTTTAGCCATGAAATCACAGGTGACTTGTTCTTGTTCAAACAACATTGACATCTTAACCGCACTTTATCGTAACTCCTTGCTAATTTCACACTAATCGCTCTAAGTAAGGTTCCTTGTGTGTTGGCTGCAGAATACAGCCATTTTTGTAAAGGCTTACCCTCAAAGGACTG
Organism: Xiphophorus hellerii; assembly: GCF_003331165.1. NCBI lineage: Eukaryota > Metazoa > Chordata > Actinopteri > Cyprinodontiformes > Poeciliidae > Xiphophorus > Xiphophorus hellerii. The sequence goes on from NC_045680.1 coordinate 13,749,924, forward strand.
AAGGTCTGATCATTAGTGAAAGTTCATTAAATATGGGTTTCCTGCACAAACACGACCATAGAAACATCTCACAACCGTGCTTTTGTTTTTGCAACTTTTCAAGACTCTGAAGTCTTTCTGCTCTCATGTTTACTAGTTGAATTAACAAAAGAAAAATAATCACTGTGTTAGTTATGCTTTCTGAATATAAATAAAGATTAAAACATTTTGAAATCAAAATAATTGGATTAGTTCCCTACAGAACAGAAATTTGGTATAATTCTAGACTTGGGTCATTCTTACATTGTAGTCTAAGCTGTTTAAGTTGGGAAAATATAAGTTTTTATTCTATTTTGCGGCTGATTTTATCCTAAGAATTATGACTCTTTGATCAAGTACAAAAGTCTGAATCACTATGCTTTTTTAATAAAACCAATCAATGAATTTGACTTAATTGAAAAAACTTGAAGATTGCTTTTTCTTTTTGTTTTCTGTCTGCTTGTTCAAGGCTGTTCTTGCTACCACTGTGGTTGCTGGTCATTTCCTCCTCTTCGCCATTTTGTACCTTTGCTATTTTAATTTTCATATGACTATTGTCATGTACAAAATGGTGCTGTCTTCCACGGGATGTTTTATGCATCATGATTCAATGCCCACCAGGAAGTCAATAAATCTAAATGCTTTTACAGTCGGGAATATACGCTTTGAGAAACAAATGCTCTGGTCACCGATCCCAGACAGGTTTTGAACTTGAATGTTTTATATTTTTCTGAAAACTACATATCATGTTGAGGCTTTTAGATGTATTGTGACAAATAGTAGAGGTTTTTTTTTTAACAGCACTTTATCCAGAGTCAGTCTGCCCGTTATGATTTGTTCAAGATCAGCTTCCACTAAAGCATGAAGAAACTGCTTTCAAATTTTGTTCAAAGAGTTGATTTATTTTCTCTTTACTGTAAATATGACATTTGAGAAGCCCCCAGAGTTCCTCAGGAGGATTTGAGTTCGGTAAAAATCAAGGCTATGCCAATTTTCAGTCATATTTGAGTTCTTTGCTGGCTACTCAGTCAGTGGAACACTTGGACGCCTATGATTGAACTCAGTCTTTAATAACAATCATGATATTCTTGAATGCTGCAATTACGTTTTTCAGCACTTCCAAAAAAAAGTTTACACTGTGATTCACAAATTTCTCACCATAACACATATATTCCTGTCACAAAGAACAGGTCTCCTTCTCCAGCGGTGTTTATAGTTGCACACAATTCTCTTCTTGATTTCTTGATTAATTTCTTTTGATTTCTCCATGATGTCACGAGGAATCAGTATGTTGATGTGTTGCCTTAAATCACATCCGAAGGTGTGCCTCCAATTAGCCTGTATGTTGTAAAATAACTCAAAGCATACACCGCCATGACATAATCATCTGGGTTTTCCCAAATTGTTTTAATTGTTTTCATGTAAACTTCTGACTTTAAATAAATTAATAAAAACAATCCCTTTCACTTCTCTAGTAAATAGCAACAATAAATCATTTAGGTAATTCTGACTGATCAAAAACATCAAAAGTTTCATTTGATAAAAAAGATTATATATAGATTTTATATGGATTTTTTTATATTTACTTTCAACAGTACCCCTAAAATTTATGAAAAATATCTAACAGGTGAGAAAAAGATACTAAAAAAATAGATAGCAAAGACTTTATTTATGGGTATGAAATGTAAGAGGGGTGGAATAAAATGGTAATGGCAATCATTTGACCCTGAGCCTCTGAATTTCCATTTGAAGTTGTTATGTTTCCATGCTGATTCTTTGCCCTAATGACCCTTGGAGTCATTAGTGATCCCCTAGTGAAGCATAAATGTTTTGGTTTCATGAGGAAAGATAGGAGTTTCTTATCCTCCTTTGTGTTGTTAACTAGTTTTAGGCTTGGGTTGTTATTTTATCACCACATCCAAACCCAAATCTCACTGAGCAAGAGCTCAGTGTCTCTGGAAACTGTCATCCAAACCAAAGCCACAACTGAAACCAAAAGTCTGGCAAATTTAAAGAAGTCATCCTCCCAATTTCCTCCTTTATCCAGAGACATAAATCAACTCAGCGTGTCACATTAATTGCTTCCCATGAATCTAAAGGTGGAAACATCATTTCACAGCAAACATGAACAGCCGTACTGCATGCCAATAAAAGTCTCATTGAGATAATAAGTCATTACTAATACATGGATACAGTACAGGCCTGCACTTTTTCCAGCAGCCTAACTATCACAAGGCTGAAACAGTTTAGGAGCTCTCAGTAATCCTCCCAGAAGACCAAGACCATATCAGTCTCAGTCCAAGAGACGAGACCCCTGCCTGGAAAACTATCAGGTTGTTTAGCTTGTGCATTGTTCAAATTCCAGTCAATCAACACGCTGCAGTGGAAACCCTCAGTGCTGAGTGCAGACACTTCCCTGTGTTTGTGCGTGCACGCGTCGGGACTGCTTCACCTCCTTACACATCATCAAATTTTAAGCCCTATGGAGGTTTGTTAGGCTGATCCAAGGAAAACAGGATCTACCTTACTACTAAAGTAGTAAAATTGAAACGCTTGGCTGATTAGTAAAACATCAAAAAATATTTACACCAATCTTTTTATATTATTTTTTATTAATTTTTTTTTTTGTGAACCAACCCTCTGAAAATGAAATTTCCTGCTCAGTGATCAGAGTGCTATTTTCTTCTGGTTCTGTGTCTTTGTGCATCATTTACCCCAATAGAGAGTGATGTATAAACGTTGGGTTGACACTCACCTTCACATTTGTGACTGGTTTCACTTTGACGGTGACCAGCGGGGCATTTACATTCGTATGATCCGACAGTGTTGATACAGTTGCCTCCAGAACACAGACCTGGCACTGCCTGGCACTCGTCCACATCTGAAAGAATCAGAGACAAATATTGGTGAAAAAAAGGCAATGGCAGATGGGAGAAAAAGCTTTGAAAGTTGAAATAACTCAAACCAAACAAAAATATTAAGATTTTATGCTCAATACCACGGCACCAGCTGTATGGTTTTAGACTCTGTCCGTAAAATACTTAGTTCAGCCATTGTTTAAACAGGAAATAACATTTTAATGGTGTGTTTTCCCCCAAAGTTTTATTGTGAATTAGGAATTAGGAATTTGCCAGTGGGAAAGTTCTTGTTAAACTGTGGATACTACTGATTACGTCAAAGGTGAAACACACAAAGAAACACACAACTCAGCATCAGTTAATGATCAGCATTTAAGCTTTCTGAGCTTTCACCCATCCAATCAAAAGCTGTTTGAACGAATTTTGTACGCATGCAAACAAAATTTCAACAGCCTGTTTCTATTTGTCTAAACCATGAATTCATCGTTGATTATAACAGTTTTAAGCAATGTCTAGTGTTTAAGAGGTTTTATGTGCAAAAAAGTCTAAAAGAGAGAGAAAGAAAGAAAAAAAAAAAGAAAGTGACTTCTGGCTAACATCCTGATGTGGAGCCCAGACTGGAATCCGTACATTTGGACTCATGGTCATGTGTGCTTTGTACTGCTGCCAGAGAGACGTTGCTCTTGGCTCTCTGGTGATTAGGTGTCTTTAGTGTGTGCCTGTGTATGGAAGCATGTGAGGGGAAGTGCTCAAAAAAGGAAAAAAAAGGACGCGTCTATTCAGAAACAGAAGAACAGATTGTGAAAAATAAAGTCTGAAGTTATGGGTGTGTCACATGAACTGGCATACGTGTAGCATATGAGATTCCTGGCAGCACCAACAAAAGGAGAGTTTGATGATCTATGTAATAAATTACAATTTATACACAGTCTGGCCTCAGCTCCCTGTTATGTTTAGGCTTATGGTGATTTATTCAGACAGGACATTTTACTTAGCTTACTGAAATCTAGTAAGGTATACAACATGATACTACCACTACCATCTTTGACACTTGGTATGTCAGTGTTCTCTGATTATAAAGCCTCACACTTTTACTCTAATAAACATATTTCTCATTATTGTGGCCAAGTAGCTCTACCTTTGTCTCCTCTGTGTGTAAATCTTTTCTCCAGAAGATATTTGTCCATGAGGACAAATTTAAGTTGAACTTAAAGGTGTCGGTTTTGGAGCAAGAGTTTCTTGATCAACCCCCTCCAATGATGAAAAAGTTGCTTCACTGTCGTGAGAGACGCCAGTTAAGAGCAAAAGCCTTGGTGGTTTCTAGGTGGTTAGTGGTGGTTCCTGAACTTTTCTGAACTCCCTAATCAATTTTCTTTCATTTGTGGGTGACAGTATGAGTCAGCTGGTTGGAACTGCGGTCGGTGTTGCAAAAGGATAATGATACCAAGAACACATTAAAATGTTTCTTGGCATGGCAAGCTTCTAAAATTGGCTTCGCAAATAAAACTAACCCATGGTAAGTTTATCAACTACGTTTTGAAGAGGTGTTTGTGCTGGGAAGCAAACCCATTCATATTGACACTGCCAAGAGAGAACTATGCCAGATGCTATTTGATGCTAACCGATGGCTACAAGAACAACATACTATAGTTGATATGCAAAGTGCTAAGGAACATTCAGCCAAATATTTTGCAAATATGAGTCTGTATGTAAAATTTTGACCCAGGATGGATTAGAGCAAACCCGAAATAGTCTCAAATACTACATCCAATGAAACGTACAATACAGACCAAAAGTTTGGACACACAGTTATGTCCAAACTTTTGGTCTTTACTGTATATACAATGTAAATGAAGCTAGGACAACCTCCAGCTGTCAGTTTAATGACAATCATGATGCACCAGTGATTGCTGCTCAAATACCAAAAACTAAGAAATGACCAAATAAACACAGAGATTAGCCTTTAATTAATGAAACATTATAGTCCTATCACTACATTTTACAGGTTCTTGCCAGTAAGGTCTTTCCAGTCCTTTTGTAATAGTAAGAATTATTTGGCCTTTACAAAATGAAAACAACACTTGTATACATTCTTGCCTTCCACTTCTCAGCAACAACAAACTAAATGTTTAGTTTAATGTATTTTGATGAATAAAGGCAAATAAAGATACTGGGTTTAGTATCTTTATTAAAAAAAATTCTAAAATGAATATTTCCTCAATTCAAATGACTTTGTTGTCTTGACAATCACTGTAATTTATATTTTGTTGAATTCTAACATATCAGGGCAGACCTTATTTAAAAGACTATACAAATATGCAGTACTAATATCCATCTAAGAAGTCAACATGGAGTGTCTTCTTCAAATATTTTTGCCTTTTTGCAGTGGGACATTTGCATATTTTTTTTCTTGTAACTTCAAATTAACCCTTTCATGCATAGTGGTCACTACAGTGGACAGCTATCTAAAAGCCATTTTCTTGTGCTTCCTGTGGATTTGTATGTTATAAATGCACACAGACCACTGAAGTGGACACTAATGCATCATAAAATATACCATCAACTACTGGCCATCAGCTGCAAATGCAAGAAATTATTTTTGTTAAATACAATATGGCCGACAGACAAAAAAGCATGAGAACCGACCCGGTCCCTCCTTCTACTGTAGACGACTCTTGCAAGTAAAAAAAATATTGTGACATCAGATAACCCCTAAGGAACAATACTACTGATGCATTTTTCTAATAACTTTGTATTTGGAGAAAATTACAATTGATCACATAAAAATAAAAAAATAAAAAAAAATTATTTTTACAAAAAAATGTTCCTACCTTTTTTATGCCTTAAGAAAAGAATTTTAAAAAATGGGAAAAAAAATTCTGACACAAAGGATCATAATTCATGCATCAGAGGGTTAAAGGCTAAAGCCACACTTACTTGAGCAAAAGTGTTTAGTATTACTTGAGCAAAAGTGTTGTTGAAGTATTATGAACAATAATTTAAAAGGGTTTCACCATTAAATCTCTGGACGTAAAACCTAAAAAAAACCCCAGAAAAACACATTAGATTTTTCTTATTACCATAATTTAAAGTTTTTACCCCCATTTCAAGATTAAATTTAATTCACTTAATTTACATACCACAAATTCATAGCAAATACTATTTAATAAAAAGGAAATAAATACCTGTGGTTCTTGGTTGGATGGAGGCAACGAAAGGGCAAGCTGGGTTAATTTAACCTGAGACTTGACCTCCACATGTGTCATGTATTAATTTAATCTAATATCTTAGCCTGGTCTGGGCCATGGTTTATTGGAGAGACATACCAAGTCTCTGGTCTGCAGAATTTTTTTCCTGTCAAAGTATTTGGTAGAATATTGGTGTTGTTTTGGACTGAAATACAAAGATGGGGACAGCAGGAGCATGGCAATTAAATGACTTTAACAAGAATTCAGAAGACAGGAACAGTCTTCAGGTTGAGGACGACAGAAGATCAGACAATAAGTAACTGAAACAAAGGATTTTTATCCTGCGGAATTTGATTACCTAATGTTACACAGGTGAGCAAAGATGATTAACAGATGTGAGAGAATAGGAAGCTGAGTGAAAAGAGTAACACAAGTAAACCACTGAAATATAAGAAGCCACATACAGGCTGAAATTACCAATAATAAACTCCAAATCCCTCAGATCATGAAAGCATAACAAAAAAATGTGTATACAAAGCTGTTTTGCAGGTCTACTGAGTTAGAAAAGTGAAATCAAAGGGAGATTCCCCCAGGAGGTTCAAGCTCTAAACACATTGTCTATAGTGTCCTGCTTTGGGAGCCACATATTTAAAGGCCCTGTCCTCTATACGCCATCTTTACTCTGTAATTGTGGTTTTCTGTTTAAATTTTGTGTCTCCAAGCCCAAACACACATAAAGGAATGAGGTGACGTCACTTTTACTTTACAAAACCATGTTTGTTGTCTAACTATGACTTTCAGTGGTCTACTAAAAAGAAATCTCAGCTGTGAGAAAAAGGTAGGTGCCTCTCAGCGACTAATACCTGTTTCTGTTTCTGATTATATGTGTCAGTATATGTTAATATATACCACATATTGATTATGTACTGTATTTGATTTACTAAATGAATGAAAAATTCCTGACTTTAAAAATCCAGCTGAGTGATTTTTGGCATGTACTGTAACTCAGGAACACATATTCCTGCAGCCTGTTAACAGTTTGTACATTACATGATCTAAACAGGAAATCACAGGTTGGCTGTTTACATGTCCCATCAGCATTGTTGACACGAGTTGAAGGATGTTATACAGCAGGAATTTCTGCTAAAGCGATGATGGATAAAGTAATAGCTGGATTGTTTATCCTTGTGGCAGTGTGCAGTCATGTTTGTGCTTTTCCCCATGTTGTTGACAGGAAGTCAAAAATAAAGATTTGTCAGGCGTGTAATCATGAAGGTCAGACCTTGGCAGGCCCCGGTGCGGATGTTGGGGATGAAGCCTCGTCTGCAGGGGTGCGGCTGGGCGGGGCACTGCTCACAGGGGTGGCCCCATGCTCGGCCAATTGTGGCGCAGCAAAGAGTTTTGGTGCAGACGATTCCACTGAGCTGACCCTGGCACATCTGGTTGCTCACCTGGGTGAAACATGGTCCTGTCCTGTAGTCTGTGGTCAAAGAGGGACATGAAATCAACATTAGTCAACTGTTGGGGTAGCATCCAGTTAATTTCATGAAAAACCACTGATTCATTTCCTTGTTCACATCTGGTATTTCTTTAAACAAAACCAGATTGAGTTAAAAATAGGATATTCTTTCTTTCTTTTTTTTCTTTGACAAGGACTTAAGGAGTACTGTAAGAGTTGGTAACTGCATTGCAGGGAATGTCTAAAATGTGATTTCAGATCTTACCCTATAAACTTTGGTCAGATTAAACTGAAAATCAGATTATAGTGCAACAATAGGGTTGGAATATCTCTGTAGTAAGTTGTTACTTAGGATATGTTTGATTTTAACTAAGAACTAAACCCAAAATAAACAAGAACTTCCTCAGCTTAGAAAGTCAGAATCTCACCAGCTCTGGCCTCAAAATCAAATATGGTCACCATGTACTATAACAGTGTTGATAGCTTCAGAAATACACAGATTATTTGCACTGCTGTTGGACTGTTTCCTATTAAATCAGTCACGCACAAAGAGCTGTATAATTTTAATCAGTGAACATGTTTCCACGGTTATTCACTGCATAAAAGGAAGACGGATATGCATATATGCTATGGAGAGAGACAGCAAGACCAAACACACGCCGTGTGTGAGGATATTCCAAGAAATTCAGTCTTCTGAGGTTAATGAAACACAGCATTAATGTCAGTATTTACAGGGGTGCTCTTTTCAGTCCTTATGATGGAAAATAAGTACTGACAGAAGGTGCTGCCACAAATTACAATTCAGTATTTTTATATTTTTTTCTTATTCATTTGAGTTACCCAGGAAATGTTCAAGTGTATGTTACTATTTATCAAATACGTCACAAAAACAAACATTTTGACAGGAGTGTGAACCAGAGCCATTGCAAGTTTCTTCATGAATCATAAACAGTCATAGTATTTTCTCTTTCCATTTATTTTGCTTGAACTCGCTCACTTTTAAAATATGACAAATTATGACACTTCATCAAAGCTAACAATAAGTCTAAGTGACCTACAGCTGGCTGGTAATATGTATTGAAGGCATAGAGGAACGTGGACTCTGTACAATTTTTGTTTCCAAATTAAATGACTTCACATTTATTACAGTGAAGTTACTTTTAGTGTTTCTCATGTTTTAAAGCTGCCCTTTTTAGTCATGAAATGACCAAAACCAGAAAGGTACAAAATGTCAAAGGGGTGAAATGATCATCATCGTTCAGCTAAATCTCTTGACAGAGTGCATTTGTGTACTTTTCAATCCAACACACATTCAGAGGGGTGTATAACAGTAATGGAAATATAGTCCTGACATCATGTAATGTTGTGAAACTTTCACATTTGCTTCTTTCTCTGCATGAAAGCACACAAAGGGAACAAAGTGTATATCACTTCACAATCACCTTTCCTTTTTACAATGGTGCTGCTTGTGAGTGAAGCTGTCTCAATCTTGTGAAATGCACTTCACAAGTCAGACATAACTACCTCATGCTGAAACCATTTCAGCTGCTACGGTGTTCGTCCTTACAAATCACACCCAGCTTAATGATGGCTTCCCCTTGTGGGAGAAGGCCTTATTAAATTCTCTAGT